>NW_023425351.1:62513868-67313868 GCF_014108415.1 Molossus molossus | reverse complement strand
GAAATAGTTTTCTAAGTTGTCAGCATCTACATTCCTGTTAAGTATGTAAGTACTTTCCTTTTAGAGCACAGGGTTCATGTCAAAGGTTAGCAGATGGATTGGGTTGGAGAGGGGTCGTCGCTGAGCGTGCTGCCGGCCAGGGAGCATGCGGCCAGGTGGAGAGAAGCGGAGTTCCGTGGAAAGGGTTCCAACCTTTCGCGAGAATTAGTCCAAGGAGAGTTTCGATTTTGTTTTTAATGTTTTGGAGGCAGAGGTATGATGAGTCCGGATCCATAGCTGAGCCATTTTGACTCGGTTGCATTGGGTTCAGGCAGACGGTCTGTGGACTTCAGCACCCGGCTCATGTGTCCTACGCCTCGGCTCTCTCCAGCCCCATCGATTCTCCGTCCTGATTGTCCTTTATTAGTACCGTGGATACACTGCTGCCTCCTTCAAAAAAGCCATAAGTGTTCCCGCTATTGTTAGCGGGACTGTCCCTGAGGGCAGCTCTCTGCCTGTCCCTCCGTCAGCTCCATTCAGGAAGCATGGACGCCCCTGGCAGGGAGCACGGCCCAGCCAGGTCCTGTGGGGAGCCTGGCCGGTTGGAGACAGAACGATGCAGGTTGAGAACGACTGGAGTTTGTTCCTGGTTAGTACAGACTCAGCTGCCTAGCCAGGCGCAGTCAGCTCGGCCTGCGCCCCAGAGACGACACTGGGCGGGTAGTGTCCCCCGGAGACGGGCTGTGTGCCGGTCCGTGTCCTCTGCTGTACATGCCTGGCCGCTGGGTGTTCAGGACACGCTTTTGAACACAGAACCCAGCACAGGGACAGCAGCCTTGAAGGGGCCTTGTGCAGCCTGAAGGCCAGAAGGTGGCGTCCGTCAGCACATAAGCGGCCCGGAGCTTCCTGCCTCCTCTCCATCACCCTCCAGGGCTTGCTTATGGACCGGGCGTTTCCAAATCATCTTCGCTCGGAAAAACGAAACAAAGAAGCACCTAACATCTGTGGCTCTTTTTCTTTTTGTAATCCTCACCTGAGGATACGTTTTACTTCAATTCTCGAGAGAGAGGGAGGGAGAGAAACATCAAGCAGTTGGAAAGCAAGCGGGGATCGACCCCGAAACCAGGGTATGTGCCGGACCAGGAGTTGAACCCACAGCCCGTCGGTGCTCAGGACGACGCTCTCACCACCTGAGCCACACTGGCGAGGGCTGTGGCTCTTTAGATTTTCTAAGTAATTCACTTTGGGTTTCACCGAGGTGGCGGTTCCCGGTGCACGCACTTCGAGGTTGGTCAACCATGTTATCTTGGGAATGACCTCATGGCCCTCCACTTAGCCTGGATTCTGTTCTCAAATGACCCAGAATAAAACTTAATAGATATTCATTGTGCCAGAGTTTATTATGGTTCTAAAGGTGGGTGTATGTGAGTTCATTCTAGTATTGTCTTTATAATATTTTCCCTGTTTGTGTTTTAAAAAGTGCTTAAATTATGAGCCCTAAGACTGCCAATGAAATTAACGATATTTTCAATTGTTCTGCCTTTTTTCTCTGTTGCTTTTGCCCTTCCTGATCGAAGTCTAGGAGAGTAAGTCATTACCGTTTGTGAGATTGTGTTGTCTTCTGTGTCTGAAGCCCCATTTCTCCTTGTACAGTTCCCACTGTTAGCTTCCTCCCTGTTTCCACGGCAACAGCTGTCTGGCTGTGCGTCTTGACAGGCGCTGGGAGGTTCGGTGGAGGGCTGATGTTCAGTCTAGTTTGTGGGCGTTGGGCTTGTTCTGTTGACCCTTGTCACCCACGTCATTACGTAATACACTTGTCCCTGCAGTCGAATCCTCTTTTTTTATTGAAAGCATGGTTATAGGTGTATTTTACTGGTTAGTTAAAAAAACAAGAATTTTATAACATTTTTAGTACCTTCCTCAGAAGGTGCACTTTTTATCATGGGTGTTCCAGCAAAATGTGAAGGGACAGAAGGTGTAACCGGGGAGAGCACTTCGTCAGGTTGCGTGAGCTCCGTGTCGCAGCCTTTCCTGTGCTTGCCGTGGCTGCCGGTGTCCACGGGGCAGTCCCACAACAGGCTCCCCGCGGCGTGTGAGCAGAGCTGGGTTCTGAACTGGCAACAGAAGACCTGCACGCCAGGCCCAGCTCTGCCTTAAACTTGCTGTGTAGCTACCTGCCCGGCTTAAAACAAAGGCCAGGAGCTGACTGCTCTCCAAGTTCTGGATCCTTAGCCCCAGACCCAGGCTCAGTGGCAGGACAGAGGCAGGACTTTGCGGCGTGTCTCCGCGTGTGTATGACCTGCGGCTCGTCTCTCCTAGGACTCTCAGAGCCGACAGGGGGGCTACAGCATGCATCAGCTCCAGGGCAACAAGGAGTACGGCAGCGAGAAGAAGGGGTACCTGCTGAAGAAAAGTGACGGGTACGTACCTGCCGCCCGCGTGTCGCTGCCTTAGCCCTGGCAACCTGCGGGCGTCTTCCTGCCTCTCACACAGGAGGGCACACTTCGGTTTTCCATGCCCTCCCTTCAGGCCTTCAGCACGCTGGTGTTCCTAGGGCCAGTCCGAGATCGAACCTGCGTCTATAGGGGAGTGGTCGTTGCTTTATGGACCCTGAAGGGTGCCTGGGACTTGTGCTGTCCGCTGTTGGGAAGGCAGGAACCGAGCAGACCAGGAAGCAGGCCGACAGCTTGCTGACTTCCCTCCTCTGCTTTTAGTCATTGCAGTTTTCTCTACCTGGGGTGCCCGCCGGGCCACCCAGACCCAACCTTGGGCGTCAGCCTTGACTCCTGTCTTCCCTCCTACATCACAGCCAGTTCAGCAACAGCCCCTTGCACTTCTAACAGGAAATTATGCATTTCTTGCCCTCTCCACTGCCCCGCTCTAGGATAAGCCCCCTCCATCCGGCCTGGACTGGTTGAGTAGCCTCCGAACTGGTCTCTCTGTGTCTGTCACTCACGGTGCCCTTCTCCAGTTCACCTCCACACAGCACTCGGCGTAGCCTGGAAACCGTAAAGCACGCCGGTCACCCTCCTTGGCGTGCTCAGCGGCTTCCCTGTGCGCAGACGCTCTCGTCCTGCCTTTGTCCAGGCTCATGTCGCGTCATTCGCTCCCCTGGTCCTGCCACCCTGGCCCTCGTCCTGTTGCTCGTACTAATGCCGCTGCTTCATAATAAGTGCATGAGTAGCAAGGTGATTATTCGCTTGAAAGATTGTCATTCTTTTTAAAAAGCGTCTTGTTTTCTGATTGCTTGTGGATACGTGCTCCTTGATTTTCTCTTAGCTGCATCCAATTTTTGTTTTGTTTTCATTTATTTGTTAAAATCGCAACTATTTCTCCTATATATTTCTGGGATCACTGTCGGTGTGGCTCATCATTCTACTTTGCATTCAGCAAAAGTCTCTGGGAGTCCTGCTCTGTGCCAGGCATTGCGGGCACTGGGAATAACGCTGAACGGAAGAAGGTCCTCATTCTGTAGAGCGTACTGAGGGGGAAGGCAGACAGCAAAGAAGGAAATGCACGGGAGGAGATGTAACAAGTGCTGTCCAGAAAGATAACGCAAGCCAAGGAGTGTGGGGGGCGGGGTGCTTGCTGTCAGAATGTGGTCAGAGAGCACCAGGGAGGTGACGTTGGAGCAGAGGCCTGCATGCGTGAAGGAATGACCTAGACAGAGAGGTGGGGGGAGAAGTGAGTTCAATGCACCTCGGGTCAGATGTGTCAGATTCTTACTCCCTCTGCGAAGCACACTTTGAAACAAATGAGGCTTCTGACAGTTGCACGTTCAAGAAGTCAGTATTGTCTGTGTTTAGAGTTGAATGTAAGTTCATGTTGTGGCAGGTTTGGTACAGGACTAATTTAGGAAGGAAAAGGAACCACAAGGTGATGCTGTTTTAAACGCCAGGGAGAAGCTACCGTGGTCTTCACTCCAGTGTTTGTTTCCGTGGCAACAGAAGGCCTGCGCAGCCTTGCAGCCTGGAGGATGCTGTTCCCAGGTCCTTCTCTCTGCTGGAGGGAAATGGTCTCAACCCGCCGCCCATGTTGAATTGTTCCGACTGGCTTTTTCCATCCTTCATTTCCTTCCTGTCAGCATCATCCAATCATTTGAAAGAGTCAGAGTCACAGATGAGGTTAAACCTTCTCAGCGCCACCCCGGGCTGGACCTCCTTCCAGACAGGAGCCTTGTCGGCGCAGATGCTCCCCCCAGGCCCTCTTCCATACGTTTTGTGCGTGTTTATTTACCCATAAACATTTAGAGTGCTGTTTTATGTCTGAAATTTTTTTTAGACAATACTAGGTTATGCCTGAATTATCTTAAAACTACTTGCTTTTTTCAGTCAACAATATGCTTTAGAAATCTATACAGGTCAGTACATATATATATACACACACTTTCTTCTTTTATTTATTTGTTTTGTTTTTTATCCTCACCTGAGGACATTTTTACATCCATCTTCAGACTGAGAGGGAGGGAGAAAGGGAGGAAGAGAGAGAGAGAAACATTGATGTGATAGAGACACATCGAGTGGCTGCCACCCACACGACCCCAACCTGGGCCGGGGATGAACCGCAACCCAGGTAGGTGCCCTCAGCGGGAACCGAACCGGGACTCTCCGGTCCGTGGGCCGACGCTCTGACCGCTGAACCAAACGGGCCAGGGCTTATTTTTGTTACAGATATTTCTCCTTTTTCCCCACAGACACCCTCCTCCCAACCCCCCTCCCCCACCACTGTTGTCTGTATCCATTGGTTAGGCACACAGCTGTCGCCGTGTCTGTAGCTCCCCGTTCCCACTCTGAGAAACAGCGCCGTCACGAGCATGTCTGTGCAGGCCCATCCGGAATGACCCTCCACCCGGGACGATAAAAGGCAGAATGTCCCGGTTGTTTGGGGGTCGGGGTGGTTTTGTTTTGTAATGATGATTGTGCGCAGCAGGTGCGCTGCTTGTCCCCGAGCGAACCTGACACTGACCCAGCTCGTGTTTGACTTGCTCCCCAGGATCCGCAAAGTGTGGCAGAGGAGGAAGTGTGCCGTCAAGAACGGGATGCTGACCATCTCCCACGCCACAGTAAGTGTCTGCGCCACGTGGGCGCGAACACGCAAGCACGTGCTGTCACGGCACTGGAATGTTCCCGGGCGTGTTTGTGTGTGGAGTCGGGCCAGAGGCTTGTGTATAGTCCTTTGCCAAAGAAATCAGCCTTACCTCGTCCTGCGTGTCTGTGCCGCTTCGGTCTGTCTCTCCACCAGAACTTTGTGTCCGTTCACTCAAACCGGATCAGGTGTTCTCTTATTCGATAGTCTTTTCTTTTGGGAAATACTACTGGTTGTTGTGAAAACCTAGTTTTCTGAATTGTGAAGATGACAGATGATGTTCTTTGCATGAAAAGGTCATGTAGGAAGGGAAACAACACATGTAAAATAGGTCAGATCTTCTTTATTGTTGCTGTTTGTTTAAATTGTTCAGAACATCCATCATGTTAAAGGGTATATATAGATAAAACGTGAATAATAAAATTGCCTCAATTATGACTCCCCTTTTTTAGTAATAAAGGCAATTTAATAGAAAGTGAAAAATAGCTAATTAGTAACACTTATATTCTATTTATCTTCAGATTGTCAGTGTATATACATACTTGTAGTTGATGTCTATAATCTGTCTAGAATTTTTATTTAATCTTCACCCGAGGATGTTTTTCTGTTTATCTTCAGATAGAGTGGGAGGGAGGGGGAGAGAGAGGAAGAGAGAGACACGTCGACTGGTTGCCTCCCACACAACCCCAACCAGGGCCGGGGACAAACCGCAACCGAGGTACATGCTCTTGACCAGAATCAAACCCCAGACTCTTTGTTCCGTGGGCCAACGCTGTAACCGCTGAGCCAAACCGGCCAGGGCTGTCTAGAATTTTTATTTTTGTTGTGCGTCACCCATTTCCAGCTAAAAGTCTTGTCTTGACAAATCCATATACTTGTCAAAAGGTTCACTCTTGGTGGTACTCAGAGACATGCACAGTAAAACCAGTAATCACGATTTTGCCCTTTAAAACTACCAAGAAATGATTTTATATTCTTAAAAATTATAATGGAAGATGTGTCACGTGGGAATGGAAATGGCAGAGTCCCCGAGAGTCGTTACGAAGGTTTGTGCAGGTCACCCGGGAGGCCCCTTGTGGACAAGAGACTCGTGGGTGATTTGAGCGTCCGTGCCAGAGATGTCCTCCAGTTAGAGGGCCAGTTAGCTGCTAACAGGAGAGCAGAAATGAGTGGTGAGCATTTACTACGTTGGCAGTTTTTCTCTGGCCCACGGGCCGACGCTCTAACCGCTAAGCCAAACCGGCCAGGGCTATTGGCAGTTTTTCAGTATTCTCAGTTGCATTTAACTTTCCCTCTGTTGAGGAGGAAAGAAAGTACCATTTTATTTTTTTCTTTATTGATTTTAGAGAGAGAGAGGAGGAGAGAGAGATGGAAACATCGATGAGAGAGAACACTGGTTGGCCGCCCCCTGCATGCCCCCTACTGGGGATCAGGCCCACAACCTGGGCATGTGCCCTGACTGGGAATCAAACCAGCGACCTCTTGGGGTGTGGGTCGACGCTCAACCACTGAGCCACACCGCCCGGGACAGAAAGTACCACTTGAAAGCACTTCTTCGTGCCAAACACTTCATAAATTTTATTTCACTTAATCCTACGTAACCTCCATTTCACAGATGAAGAAGTGAAGGCACAGAGAAGCCCCGTGACTTGGCTAGTAGCTGGCAGAGTCAGGAACTCAAACTTGGGTCTGTCCACGTGCCTTTGCCATTCAGCCTCCTGTCCACAGGACCTCATCGTTCTAGTGGACTGGACGCCCCCCTGTATCAGATGAGGGACCTGGGGCTCAGAGAGGTTCACTCACAAGGTCACATAGCTTGCTGATGTCACAGCCAGGAACGGGGACAGGTCAGGACTCTGTGCTTAGACGCTCCCACACACAAGACATTGACTCCCCTCCCCTGCAGCCCCCGTTCCCCCCGAGCCTGGCATCCGAGGTCGTGCCATCCAGACAGTGAGCCATGGACCAGGAGGGCTGGGAGTCGGTGGGGGAGGTACACGCTGGTACCTGCAGGACCAGTTCCCTGATGGCCGAAGCAGGGTACGGCTCCGGAGAGGTGAGGCAGGTATAAGGACCCTACGTGCTGACGGCCCTGCACTTTGGTGATGTAAACCTAACCACCCTGCCCAGTACAAGACATCATGGATTCCTTAATACGTCACTGAACCTTTTAGTGCCTGGGTCGGCTCCTCTGTCAAATGGAGGTTGTTAGTGGCACTGACTTTTAGGGTGGTTGCGGGGCTGTAACATTTAAGTGTGTGTGAAACCCTCAGAACATCACCTGTGCGCAGGCCAGGCTGAGGCATTGTCAGGGTGGGGTCCCGCCCTCGTTTTCGTGAACTGCCACCCGTAAGTCACGGTCATAGAAACCTGTCACAGATGTTTGCCCTGGCATTTTACTGCCCATTTTGTTGATAAAATGTAATGCGAATACGTTTTTTAAAACATAGTCCATAGCTCAGATGTGTTATAATCAAACTAGTGCATTTCTTACATTTACTCTCGGAAGGTTTGGGGTCTGTGAGTTGTCGTTGGATAATAAGGCACCGATTAAGGTGGTTAGCACAGTGAAAGCAGGGTCCTCCCTCTGCTGCCCGAACTCTGCACACTGACACATAGTAGGTGCTCAGTAAATGTGTAGAAACGGCTAAATGGAGGAATACCCAGCACATTCCTCAGCCGCAGAGACATCAGCCCAGTTCTTATCAGGAGCTCCCATGCACTGCCCCCCCCTTTTACACTACAGCATTGTTTAGTATTCATTGTCGAAAATAAACTGACAGGGTCTTTACTGCAGTAAGAGTTTCAAGAGAACCATGTTTTCAAAGATACGTCTTTCTTACGTATACACACATCCTGGCAACTGGGACTCAATCCAGTGGTTACAGTGGGAGCTTCTAGGGAATTTATAGTCATCCACACTCTAGGGCGAATTACTGCAGTTAGATGACCAGCTGCGGAGCTTCCGTCGTGGCCGCAAGAGGGTCATTTTAGAACTTGGAACATTTCAGGAACGGGTGGGATTTCTCAGCAGGAATATTAACTGGTCTCCAGGAAAACGAGGGAACTGGCCGTTCAAGGGCGGGAGGAACGAGACGGGGAGGGAAGAAATGTCTTCACTCACTCTGCAGCTGCCCGCGGCTTGCCTCTCGGGAACACGGGGGAAGCTCTGGGAAGAAATGTGCTCAGATCGCAGCTTGGCTTCGGACTTTCTGTGAAACTGGTCGGCTATTTGCGCCTTCCTGCCCTTGGTTTCCTCAGCTGGAAAGTAGGTGCAGTAACAGTACCTAGCTCACAGAGTTACTGCAAGAGTTAAATAATAAGATTGTATACGAAGTACCAGCCGTTCAGGTGTGCAGCAGATGAACACTGCTCCCTGCCCAGATGAACCAGGGGGCGTGCTAAAGCCCCTTCTTGTACTAAGATTTGGGGGCCAGGTTCCCTGCGCAGTGTGGGTGTTCGCACGACCTACCGTCTTGCGGCAGGTCACTGTGGTGGTTGACTGCTTGCCGAATAGGTGTCCCCTGGGGCATCACCGGTGTCTAAGTAAGTTGCTGAGGAAATGAAACGGTCATAATCCACGCAGCTCCCTTGCTGCACGGAAGCGCAGCCTGGCTGGGCCCAGCTGTCCCCGGTAGTTAAGGATGTTCGCTTCTTGTTCGCGAAGCCGGGCAGCTCCGCAGGGGCGGGGAAACCACTCCATCTCTGGACACCAATCCCAATAGCCGAGTGTTGACCCACGTCTCGGGCGACTTCGCTGATTGGATAGCATTTCCTGGGGGTGGCAGGGAACTGTGTCAGGGGAAGGACATGTCATAACTGCTGTCCGCGCCCTGCTGGAACATTTCCAAAAGCCAGTGACTTGAGACTAGATTTGCTGTGTGTGTGTGTGTGTGTGTGTGTGTGTGTGTGTGTGAGAGAGAGAGAGAGAGAGAAATCAAGACATCTGTACATGTTGTAAGCCAGAAAAAAGTGATTCACCAAACAGTACCTACAAGTGTAACCAATTTGTGTGTGTGGTTTGTTTTTTATGTTTCCACACACACTTCTTGTTCAAGTCAAGGTAGGAACAGTGATTGTCTCTGGGTGTCAAAGTGGGATTAATATTCAGTTTCTTCTTTGTGCTCGGTCTCCTAGTGTTCCTTCAGTGAATATGCTTTATTTTAATGAAAAGTAAAACCTGGAAAAAGACAGACCTCAGAGTTCCAGGGAACAGAGCCCAAAAGTCGTCACTTCCGAGAGGTGTCGTCACTGCTTTGAAGGGTGTCCGCAGCAGGCTTCGGGGACCACGCGGCCCCCCTCCGTGCCCCGGGCGGGGCCTGGAGGCTCCTCCTGGGATGCTTCCTTAAAAGTCTCTTTTTAGCTGTATCTTGAGTCCCTGGCCCCCAGCACCAAGACCATGGCTTTAACTCAGGCCCCCATCATCCGCCTCATTCCCTGGGCCCCTCCACGAGCCGCCCTCTTTGTAGTCTGGGGGGTCACTCTGAGTAACTGCCTTCAGCAGATTGCCACATGCAGTGCCCGCCCTGGTCCCCATCGGCATCACCCTCCCCCCTTGCCTCCTCCCCCCAGTGCCCGCTGTCGGCTCGCACTGTCCGCAGAGCCTGCCGGGTCCTGGTGCTCCCGAGCTCAGGCCGGGCACGTCCTAGGTCTGTCCGCTCCGGTTCCCATGGCTGCTTGCTGCCGTGGGCCACATGTGTTTCATGTGTGTTTCACATGTGTTTAGAACGGGTAGAGGCTCAGCAGCTATCTTGTCGAATGAATGAGTAGGGATTTCCAGTAGCCTTCTAAAATTTGTCTCTTCATCAGTGATGAAAGGAAGCAATGGTGGTGATCCAGCGACCCGAGAAGATATTAAAATGGAAGTTAATCTCTGGTACCTTTGCTCTCTCTTTTCCTAACCCTGACCCTTCTCAGACGGCATGTTCCCATGTGCGGAGCCTCCTGCCGGTCCAGGGACAGGGCATGGCCTCTCCCCAGGCCTGCCTGTGCAGTGGACACAGGAGGGAGGGGCTTGGTCCACTCAGACCTCTGCCTTCTCTTCCTGGAGATTGTAGGAACATTCTTCATTCGCCTCTCTGCCTCGTCTCTTCGTCTGAATTAGTGAGAGAAACTAAAAGGACTTCCCTCACAGGTAGTATATCTAAAGCACCTGGCATGCATTCATTCGTTTGAGAAATTATTCGAGTGCCCGCGGTATGCTGGGCACGTTTTAGTGAACAAAACAGAGAAATGTGAGCTTTTAGTAGGAAGAGAGATAAGAAGCGAAGATGTAGTAATAAGATCCAGGAACGCCATGAAACCAGGCGGGGGTGGGGGAGGAGGGCAGGCCAGGAAACACCCTGAGAACCTTCTGACTGTGAGCCACCTGGAGGGAGAGAGCAGGGAGGTGCAGGAGGGCCTGCAGAGTGTGCCCCCAGGAGGGAAGGAGGCCAGTGCCCCACCTTGTCCAGCAGGGGGAGCAGCAGATAAAGAGACCACAGCTGAAGTCCCGGAGCCTGCAGGTCAAGGTGCAGAAAGGTCTTTATTCTTTTCATGGTAGGACTCATCAATAGGAAGGACTCAATAAATGCATGTTTTCTTATTTTTTTCCTTTCCTGTACTTAAACAATATGGAAGCCTTTTCTAAACAGTGCCATGGTGATGTAGCCCCGGGCAAGTCATTCAGCCTCACTAGGTTTTCGTCTGTTGAACCGCCAGCTAAACTTAGGCTTTCTTTAATCAATATACCTATAAATTAGTACTAAATGTCGAGAAAGCACTTTGAAGTTGTGGAAAGTTACACAGACCTGGAATTACTGTGATTACTGCAGTGATTCCTGGGCCTCGGTCCGGGGACTCGGGCGGGGCATCTCACCCCATTTTCTCTTACTCCCGCCTGTCAGCTGCTGAGCTGGTCAAAGATGGTGTGTTTTTGGCTCCTCAGAGTCACACTTGGGGAGATTGGTCATTTGTCAGATGTCTCGCTGGCTTTGGGGGGAGAAACAAACACTCCTCTTAGGCCAGATGCGTCTGTGCCCAGTGAAATCCGCGTCGACGTGGCGCAGCCCATCCAGGGGCTTGACGCACCGCCAGGGAATCCGGACGGAAACGGCCTGACCGTGGGACCCCCTCACCTCGGGAGTTCTCTGCCGCTGCTCTGAAGTCGCCCGTGCTTGGGGGTGAATGAGTGAATCCTGAACTGGAGTGTTTTTTCCTTTTTCAAACTATTCTGTCTGTTTTGTCTTGTATTTGGGTGTATCTGTTGGTAAGGTTTTCAGAAACACTGAGTCATGTAGATTTGGGGCAAAAAATAAGCCTTCTCGTTAACCCTCTGCCACATTCAAATGTGAATGGTGTCCAATAAGTTCTTAAGTTTTTCAAAGATTTCTCTACGTAGGTTAAGAAACTTGAAACCTCTTATTATGCATAATCAACTCAAGCTTGGGAAGTCCTTCCTTACGTCTGGCTCAGATCTTCTTCTGCAATTTGAGTGCCTTTCTTCTTGGTCTGTGCAGATGGAAAACAGCTGCCAGCCTCCCCCAGAACAGCCTCGTGTACTTGAAGATGGTCATTAAGTCTCTCCCAGCCAGCTTTCCTCTGGACTAAGCTGCCTGCAGCCATCTTCAGAGTTCCCGTCTTCCAGTCCTTTAATCCTCTCTCGATCTCCCCTGAGCTTTCCTACATCCCTCTTGAAATGTGGACGCCAAACTGGAACATAGGAGTCCATGGAGCGTCCGTTAACTGGGACTGCTACCTTTTCAGGCCGTCCGCTGTCGTCATTCATATGAGAAATCCAGTGATCTTATCACTATCCAAGTAGATGAACTGCTGGGCTGACAGGTCCCTTCACAGTGGGCCGGGCCTGGGTTTGTGGTGCAGCCGCCGGCGTGGAGTCAGGCCTCTGGCCACTGGGCTCCGGGTCTGTTCTAAGAGAAGCAGGCAGCCCCACACCTCCCGCCCCCCCAGTCTGGATTTTGTAGCCAGTGCTGTTTCCTCTTAGGCAGACCCTCTCACACAGGACTCTCTGGTTCCGTGTCTAGGTCAAGTGCACGTGTAATGAACTTGAAATCCCTCGGGTCTCTCACCCCGACCCCCAGACAGCTTGCTTTGGAGCACGTAGGTACAGGACAGGGGGGCTGGTTTTCTGTCTGATCTCATTGAATCCCCAGAGGAAGGAAGATGTCGAAAATTGTCCAGAGAGCACAGAAGGTGGACGGAAGTTAAGTGGACATTGCTTGTCCTTGAGGCTGAGCACTGCAGCGTGTCGTTGAAGTCGTTTGATCATACGCCATCTCCGTTGGTCAGGGCTTTCGACTGGTCACGTGAGGGCTCCCTCCCCCCTCCCCCTCTGTTTTCCTGTAACACCTGGGTTGCTTGGGCGGAAATGTTGCTGGCGTGGGGTTCGGGGAATAACGACCGGCAGTGGACTTGCGTTCACACCCAGCCCGGCCCAGGCACGCACACTTCACTCCTGGGTCAGCTCCTGTAGGAAGGAGGCAGACGTGCCGGCATCGACATGACCTTGGACACATGTGGGCAGGAGGTCAGGAACGAGTACGGACCAGAATGATTACGTGGCAAGACTCCATCTAGGCAAAGCCTAAGTTAATGTCCGCTTACTACAGGGTCTGTGTGAATGTGTGTGAGCAGGAGATTTGCTGATAATCTGTGATGCTAAGATTTTCATCTCTAGATTTTGGGGCTCATTAAGCTATGTCTCACAGGTGGTAGGTGTCTTTATACTTTTGAGAGAGGTTATGTAAATGCTACATTGCAATCAAAACCTGTGGATACCTGAGACATCGGGTTTGGGGTGATTGGTGACTGGGGTCATTATGAATGAAGGAAGGAATGAATGAATGAATGAACGAACGAACTACATTTCACAGCAGGATTCAGTATTGAAAATGTCAACTGTTCAGGCCCGGATGTGCGTGGGTTCCAGAAAGGTTGTTTCCATGGACCGCGCCCACACTTCATTGAAAGGTGGATTTTCCTGTTTCCATTCTGATCAGTCACCAGGACATTATTTATGTACAGTTAAAAGACACTTAGTGGACTACCACAGATGTTTTTCCTTTAACGAGTTTCAGAATGCTAAGTGGCTGGGTAAGACTATCACATTTGGCTCTGGCCAGGTAGCTCTGTTGGTTAGCGTGTAGTTCAGATGTGCCAGGGTTGCAGGTCCATGGGGCACGTGCAAGAATCAGCCAGTGAATCAATGAATGCATAAATAGGTGGGACAACAAATTGGAAAAGAAAAGACTTGATCAAAAGTCCTGCCCGACACCTCGTGACTGCCCCAGGGCAGAGCCCGGCAGGTGGGGGAAGTGCTGCAGGTAACCTCTCCGCTCCCTCTGTTCCAGTCGAACAGGCAGCCAGCCAAGTTGAACCTTCTCACCTGCCAGGTGAAACCGAATGCCGAGGACAAGAAATCGTTCGACCTGATCTCACGTGAGTCCTTTTTCTGTCCGGGTCAGTGACTGTGGATGCTGACAGCTACCCACTTCCGTTCTCTGGGCGTTGAGGCGGTGGCTTTTCCTGGCAGGCTCCTCGCTGTCCCCGCACACGCAGCTCCAGGGCGACCCCAGCCGCCGGCTCAGAATGAGAGCAGAGCCGTGTCGGATCTGACGGGCAGTGGAACAGAACCTAGACCTGTGCGGTAAACTGGACCAGTTCTCACCGTGACACGTAGCTCTGTCGCCTCGGAGAGATTTTCCTAAGTGCTTTCCCCTCTCTCCCCTGGATGTGCCGAACCACAGTCTGGGGTGTGAGGCCAGACGTAGGTATTTTGTAGGAAGTCCCCAGATGACTCTCAGGCGTGTGAAGCACCGATGGGGGGAGGGGAGGAGAAGAAGCACCGACATAGACCAGGAGGGGCGGGTGTGCCATTCTGTTTGAACAACTGATTTGCTTAGACTTCGTCCCTGCAAATTTGAGCTCTTAAAGGAAGCGTGTTCCCTTGCTTCCCAGCATCACTGCCTTCGAACTCCGTGAAGGGTGGCACCGTGCTCTGTCGCCCCTACTCCAGGGCGCGGGGCATGCTTTTCTCTTGCGATGTGGATGTGGAGTGACCTCCCACCGACCTGTACCCTGTATTCGCAATCTGCGCAGAGGTGTGGAGGGGACGTGGTTTTCTTTCAGGCTGGCTCCCTGTGCCTGCTCTGGTCCCGTGGCTGCACTTATGACCCTCCTGTAGCTGAGGGGACACCCCTTTGTCAAGGCTGTGCCGATACAGTGACTCAGGACAGCGTGAAATCCCGCATCACTGCCCTTCAGCGTCCCTCCTTCGCCACAGCCCCCGGGCGACAGCCTGAGCGCATGGTCTGTGTGTAGAGCACAGAGCACAGTCCCACCCCGACACCCCCCTGAGGCCGCTGTGTGAGTGACGCCCAAACTCGAACCTGGCCCCAAAGACCGGACCGGTCCGAGGCCCCTTGCAGGGAGTGTGAGGTGGACTCTGCAGCATCTGTTGACGTTCAGAGCCCCTGTGGTTTTTGTGACCAAGCAGTTTCTTGGGTTACTAATGAGAAGTTAGATTTAGCCCTGGCCGATTTGGCTCAGCTGTTGGAGCATTGGCCTGTGGACCAGAGAGTCCTGGGTTCAGTTCCTGCTAGGGACTCATACCAAAAAAAAAAAGTTAGATTTAGAATATGACTGCAGAAAGCCAAGAACCTCTGGGTTTCAGAACCCTTAGGTTGTGGAACTATATAACTATAGTCATCAGTTATTGACTATCTAATACGGGCCAAGTTCTTTACATACGTTATTGCCAGTCGTCACAAAAGCCCTATCAGTGTGCTAATTGACAGAAACCTGAGGCTCAGAGAGGTTCAGTGACTTATACAAGGTCACACAGCATTAAAGCAGAGATTCAGTGAGACTCTCGGGCTCTGCCACGCACAGCACGTTCTCGGACGTGCGCACCATCTCCCTGGGAGTCAGGCACCGGACAGCCTGGAGCAGCGCACAGTGCGTGGCTGCCTAGTCGGTTAAGGTTCCTTTGACCTCAGTGCACTGAAGCATTCGAGCAGATTCTGGATTTTAAGAAAGCGCTTCCCTCTTAAACACCTGCCCAAACTATCGAAGTTGGGCCACTTCCTCCTTCCCTGGAGGTGACCTTCGGGCAGAGGGCCGGGCCTCTTCCTTGAAGCCCGATTCATGCGGAGAGCAGCCCAGACTTCTGCAGGCAGACGGGCCCGGGCATCAGCTGCCCTGCGCGCTAGGGGTCGTTCGGGAGGGCCACTGTCTGTCACAGGAAATGGTGAAAGGCAGGTTGAGTGGAAGTGAACTGCCTTGGCTGCTGGCCCTGACCACTCCTCTTCCCACCTCTCTCCGAGGTGCCAAAGTGTACGTGGTATTTGCGGTTAGTTCAGTGCATTCCTGTGACGCTTCAGAACAGTAGCATTGACCACGTGACTCGTGTAACTGCTCGCACAGAATGGCATAAACACGAAATAATTCTAGACCCCTACTCTTACCGGGGGGTGTTTTTGCTTATTTTTAGGAACTTGCAGAATTTCATTAGACCTGAAGTTATTCTGCTTTCTAAGGTTTCCCTTTTTTTTGTATTTCAGATAATAGGACGTATCACTTTCAGGCAGAAGACGAACAGGATTATGTGGCGTAAGTGGTTTGGGCTAACGGCACGGTGCCCCTCCGTCCTGTACAACCTGCGTGGCGATTCCCGTCGTGACTGAGCCCACTGCTGTGGTTCCCACGGTGCCTTCTCCCCTCTGGGCCCTCACGTGCTGCTCTCTGAGGTGCCCGGTAACCTGTGCCCCCTTCAAGACTCAGCTCAAGCCCGCCATCCCGGGGGCTTGCCCCTGCCCTCAGCCCGGAGCCTCTTCTCGGCCCTCTGTGGTCCCCTGGTTCGGTGTGAGCCCCTGGACACGCACGGGGTCTTCCTGTCTTGTGATCACCTCTGCTGCCCTGGGCGCGCTCAGTGTTCGGTGGCCGGATGCGTGAGCCAGGCTGCCTGGGTTCTGCTGCTGACAGTCAGGGGAGGCGAGCGCCTGGCCCCACGGAGCTGTGCGGGCAGGAGCCTCCTGGGGGAGAGCGAGCTCTGTGAAAGGGGGCCTGGGGGGGCTGGAACGCCACCCTCACCTGGGCAGGTGTGCGGCCTCAGGCAGCCTCCTCCTTTCCTGTCATCCCTGGGCCAGCACTGTCTCCCCTGCTCCTTCTGGTGGCCGTCGGGACTGCCGCTGTGCAGCTGGGGGCGGGCCTCTGTGTCAGGGCTGGCGGTTACGCCGCTCTGCGAGCCTGGCCAGTGTGGCTGACCACGGGGTCGCGGGTTCGATCCCTGGCCCATCAATCAGTGTGTCTTTCTCAGATCTATGTTTCTCTTCCTGTCTGTCTCCCTCCCTCCCTTCCACTCTCTCTAAAAATCAATGGGAAAATATCTTCAGGTGAGGATTAAAAAATAAATAAACCTTTTCGTAGTTCAGATTTTTAAGTCCCTATCTCATTGGTGGCACACAATAAATATTATTTTCTGTGCTTAATGATTTCCGTAGAGCCACAGAATTCGGCCCACACCCCGTTTCCTTGCCTGCACCCCTTTTCTCATCTAGGCTTCGGTCCCTTGTGTATAAAGTGTTAGAGGCCCTCACGCAGGCTGGTTGGAGGATTACATTTGAGAAATTGAAAGTCCTTGGCACATAGTAGGTATTTGCTGTGCTAAATAGGCAGACTGCCACACTGCTTACGGACAGCCGGGCCGAGTCCTGCAGCCAGCGACAACTGCAGCAGCCTCAGCGCCTCTGGTGACGCAGCGACCGGTTCTGTGGAATCCAGTCTCTCGAACTGTTTTCAACAAATCAGCTTCTAGTTTGTAACTTGAGACTCAACGATAGGAAAAATACAATTTAATTTAAGGCATTAAATGACCACCACCCTCCCTCCTCCCTACACTGTTGGTTTTGAGGTGCAGTTGTCTGCATCACAGCAGAAAAGCCAAGCTGTGCAAACGCTTCGCAGGACAACTGAAGGTGAGTGCCACCTAGAGTCAAAGGTGGGACCTGCAGGTCACGTACACCACATAATTTGGTGTGTCCTGTAATTCCCATTGCCTTCTCTATTACCAATGCGAGACCCTTTGTAGATAGCCCTTTGTTTCATGTCCATGTGATCCCACAAGACACCAGAAAAACCAGAGACTTAGTCCTGGGCATCCGTATTCTCTGCTGAGAACAGATACCGCCGGTCTGCGTAGGTAAGTGCAGACTGCGGTTTGGAAATGTCTTTCATTTCCTTCTTTAAAAAAAATAAAGTGGGCTCTTTTTCTTTATGCATAAAAGTAACGCAAGCTCCCTGTAGATGGGCGATTACAGAGAGTCACGGAGGCAGGCCGTCCCTCTACCCATTTTCTACATGAGCACTAGGACAACCAATACTACTATTTTACACATTTCCTTCTAGCCTTTTTTCTTTTCCTCAAACAAAAACACATAATCCATACATACATTTAAATTTGAGGTTAGCCCTGGCTGGTTTGGCTCAGAAGTTGGAGCGTCAGCCTGTGGACCGAGGAGTCGCAGGTTCAATTCTGGTCAAGGGCACGTACCTCGGTTGCGGTTTGGTCCCTGGCCCTGGCCGGGGCGTGCAGGAAGCCACCAGTGGATGTCTTTCTCTCATGTCAGTGTTTCTTCTCTTTCTCTCTCTCTCTCCCTTCTTCCCTCCCCCCTCCCTCTCCCTTTCTCTCTTCCCTTTTCTCCCTCTCCCCCTCCCCTTTTCTCCCTCCCTTCTACTCTATCTGAAAATAAATGGAAAAATTTCCTTGGGTGAGAATTTAAAAAAACAAATTGGGGTTATATCATATAACAGTTTTTCCTGTTTGTTTCACAAAACATTATATGATGAGCGTTTCCCCAGTATCATTCAAAAATTAGTTAAAAACTTAAATTTTAATACCTGGATAACTATTCCACTTTGTGGTTATTTCATGCTTTATTAATTAGCCCCCTATTGTTGGGCATTTAGATTACTTTATGCAGAGGTTGGTGGCAGTGGTTTGTTTTTGTTTTTTTTTTCAATACATACTGTGATCGTACTGTGTACATAATTTAATAGCCTTCACTTTTTATTTTATATTAAAATACCAGCATGTTTCCATGTTAATATACCTTTTTTATAAACATAAATTTTCTTTTTTTTAAATTATTATTTATTTTAGAAAGAGCGAGAAACATTGATTTGTTGTTCCATTTATTCACGTACTCATTGGTTGATTCTTGTATGTGCCCAGACCGGGGATCGAACCTTCAACGTTGGAGTGTGGGGATGATACTCTAAGCAACGGAGCTACCCTGCCAGAGCTCATACGCATCTATTTTCATGGCTGCTAATGAAATGCTGTTTATTTCCATCCCCACTGCCCTCGCTGACTTGGCCTCCTGCCCTTTCTCACCAGTTCTTTCTTATCCTCGCCTTGGGTTGGTCCCTCGCTGAGTCCTCTTCCTTCTGACACCCACTGTGTTCTGTCCAGATGTTCGTGCACGTCCTCAGGGACAGTGACCTTGACCTCTCTCCTCTGCTCCTCTCCCCTCGCCCATCCCTGCGATGTTGCTTTCCATTCCTTCACCCTCTTTCCTTCAGGTCTAATTTCTCTCCTTTTCTTCTCACTTCATTGTGACAAGGGAGTGGTTATTTCTGGTGAAAACGGACGTGTTGCAGTGTCAGGAGTAAACAGTGTCTCCTTCCTCCTGTTTCGACAACAGATGGATATCGGTGTTGACCAACAGCAAAGAAGAGGCCCTGACCATGGCCTTCCGTGGGGAGCAGAGCACCGGGGAGAACAGCCTGGAAGACCTGACCAAAGCCATCATCGAGGACGTCCAGCGGCTCCCTGGCAACGACGTCTGCTGCGACTGTGGGTCGGCAGGTACTTATCCCCAAAGTGAGCTGGCTTGTTAAACGTCTTTTCTCTTCCTGTGGCAGATAAATGAGCTCGTAACTTAAGATCCTTACTTCCTTACGGACACACCCAGCACGTGTTCCCAGCGTGAATGGCCCATGCTGTTTGCTGTACCTGGAGAGCTCACACCTGCTCTCCTGCATGAGATGCCACCTGTCCTAGTGAGGTCCAGTTCAACGACACCGTGGACAGTATGGAGAGAGCACTGGGCATGGGTCCACCGGCCTGACGCTCCCAGCCTGAATGACCTCGCGCCGCATCCCTTTACGTTCTGACCGTCAGTTGTCTCGTTCTAGCAATGGGGAGATAAACCTCGTTCTTACGAAGGTGCAGTGCAATAGTATGTATGGTGGCTGGCGCAGTACTGTTCTTCCTGCCTGCTGGGAACTCCCAACCTCTCCGTCAGCTGTCACCCCCCAAACTTCCGTCTCCAGATAGCACCTGTGCTCCCTAGACATTGGCAGCAGCTCACAGCTGCTAAGTGCTTCGTAAGGAGCGTGCTAGTTGTCTTGTTTAGGCTGTCTTACTGCATCCTCACAAGTTCTGGAGGAACATCCTAATATTGTCTCCATTTTTCAGAGGAGAACACGGGGGGGCGGGGCTCAGAAGTTAGGTGACTGTCCTAAGGTCACACGTCTAACGGGTCAGAACATAATGCAAACGTATGGCCCTTAAGCATTGTAATCCAATAAGTTTTTCCTGTGCGACACGCCGTAGACACCTCAGACACACGTGTCCCGTTTCCTGCTCCTTCCATGACGTGTGATTGTGGCTCCCGTCTTATCACACTGTTTGTTCTCTAACAAGCTATCAGTGTGTATCACAGTCCCTTGGCTGAGCTGCAAGCATTTATTTCTTCCATTGAAGTCGTGATAACGGCAGAGGAGTGCTGAATACTCAGGATTAACCAGTGAGAGAGAAACTCGCCCCAGAGAGAGACCCCTGGAGGCCGGGGGGACAGGAATGTTTGTGCCTAGTGCTCTGGGGCCTGGGGTGGCGGAAGCGGCCCGGGCTCTGGAAGAAGCGTGCTGTTCAGCGTCTGCAGCTCTCACCAGACGTGCGGTGACCCGGACGGTGGCTGCACGGAGCCGTCGCTGGAGGTTAAAGATGGCATGGAGCCCTGTCCCTGGTGACCTGCACGGCACTGCCAGGGACGCTGCTGCTTGCTGAGGGCGCCTCTCAAGGCCTGCGGGTGCCTCGTGGGACCTTGCAGAGTCCTTCTCACATTTCCCAGGAATGAAGAACTAATTTTGTTTTCAATTCAGTATTGAAAGCAACATTTTAAAAATGCGTCTTATCACACTGTTTGTTCTCTAACAAGCTATCAGTGTGTATCACAGCCCCTTGGCCGAGCTGCAAGCATTGATTTCTTCCATTGAAATCGTCCCCCTATAATTCTTTAAAGTTTTACTATTGTTTTAGCTTCCTCTGTGGTTGGCACGCTAAAATTAGATACCTTGTTTGTTCATTGTCTTCAAAATCCTTTCCACAGAACCCACCTGGCTTTCCACCAACTTGGGCATTTTGACCTGTATAGAATGTTCCGGCATTCACCGGGAAATGGGCGTGCATATTTCTCGCATCCAGTCTTTGGAACTAGACAAACTAGGAACTTCTGAACTCCTGGTAAGTCGTGGCCTGCACTTTGGAAGAAAGCTTTGAGTTTATTGTTGTGACTATATTGATTGTTGTGACTTTGAGGTTTTTGTTTCTGCTTCTTACAAAGAATCCGGATCCCTGAATTTTGTTTCATTTGCATATTTAAATGTAAATTTTGTGGTACGTAATGCTGACTGTTTCCGTTTCCTGTGTGAAGAACTGGTGAATCATATATTTCCATAATTAGTTCCCCAAACTGGCTCTTTTCTTCTGGGGTGGGCTTTTTCGAAGCTGCTTTTTTCTTTCAGAATCAGTTTTATTCGATTCACTAAAAAGCAGTAAAGGGAGGTAGGCGTTGAACTCACGTGTTTGCTTTACCTGGGGGCTTTTGTTACTAAAAATAATGACTAAAGAGTTTTTCTCTATTTTTACTGTTCGTAAGTTTCTAAACATACAGGTGAACTGAGAGTGGCCTATTAGCTGCTGTCCCAAAACCAACCCCCCCTGACCCCGTGACTTCTTTAGGTCGTGAGGGGAACTGTGTGGCGGTGTGGGCTTACCTGTGTAATATGGAAGGGTGTGCACACGCAGATGTGCTCATCAGTCTCCCCTCCCCGCCCTGGCTCACCCAGACTTGGAGCCCTGCTCACGTCCCGGTGGAATTGTCCCCACAGCACACAAATAGAGGCGGAGAAGGCCCCCAGGCATCTCCCATGATGCCTTGTGGTTATAGCCCTGTCTTGCGTGATTTGAACTGGTGCAGACATGTGCATTCAAGCCTACCTCCCTTTACTGCTTTTTAGTGAATCGAATAAAACTGATTCTGAAGGAAAAAAGCAGCTTCGAAAAAGCCCACCCCAGAAGAAAAGAGCCAGTTTGGGGAACTAATTATGGAAATATATGATTCACCAGTTCTTCACACAGGAAACGGAAACAGTCAGCATTGTGTACCAGTGGGAGAGTCTTTCTGCCACAGCGAGCGTGGTGGAGTGAAACAGACTCTGCCTTAGACTGGTGGGCTGTGAGCACACCCGAGCGAGGCTGGAGCTCCACCGATCTGAAAGCCCAGCTCATCACTAACCTTGTCGGGGGGAAGTACCCCAAAGTCAGGGGAGCCAATCACCAGCCAAGCCGCTGTCGTCTGGGCATCATGGAGCCGTGACGGCCGGCCTTACACTGGAGGAGCCCTTTGATTTAGGACACGTTCAGAAAGCATACTGACCCTGGGCTCCCTCGTCACTTCAGGATTGTAGAGAGAAGGCTCAGAGTAATCCCTGAAACGTCCTTCTTTAGCATGGAGATAGCGTCACCCCTTGATCAGTGAAGCCCAGTTTGACAGCTAGAGATGGGGAAAGTCCCAGTCCGAAACACTTGTCGTGTGACACACTAAAGATCTGCCCCGAGACCTGATGGCATGACTATTTCTTAAACTTCACGTTGATCCCAAAATTACCCGAATGACCAAAGGACCTTCAAGATACAGATTTTTGGAAGGGTCTTGAACCCAGAAGCAGAATGCTTACTGGGGCCTCTTCATTATTTGCCTGTGCCCCAAATATAAAGGAATCCTAGTTTTTCATCTGTCCAATGAGAGTAAATTTGCTCAATCTAAAAGTAGGCAGCTGAAAGCTACTGTCGCTCATTAAGCATTTGCCTTGGGTTCATATGTGGGCGTGTGTGTGTGTGTGTGTGTGTGTGTCCACATCCAGATTGTGTGTGTGTGTCCACATCCAGATTGTGTGTGTGTGTCCACATCCGGATTGTGTGTGTGTGCGTCCACATCCGGATTGTGTGTGTGTGTGTGTCCACATTCTTTTGTGTTCTAGCGTGTATCGCACTGTTTTTGTAAAAATGATTAGTTTTCTTATCATGGTCCTGCAGTCCGTTAGCTCCTCCAGGAGGGAACGGGGTTCCCATCTCCGTGTTCCCAGTACTCAAGCCTGGCACATCGTAAGTGCTCAGCAGATAGTTGTTGACCCTGGAGAGCTGGTTTGTATTCTGAGTCAAGTGACTATTCAGAAATCTCAAGATCAAATAATAGGAAACGTTTAAACCAGTAGTAACAAATTTGCCACGCTGCGTCTGTTTACATTGCAGCTGGCCAAGAATGTCGGGAACAGTAGTTTTAACGATATCATGGAGGCAAATTTACCGAGCCCGTCACCAAAACCCACCCCGGCAAGTGATATGTAAGTACTTCTGACATACTGAATTCTTTACCATCTGTCATTATTTCAACCCTCCCCCAAAACTTCTTAGTGGTTATATCATCCCCCTCCCCCAGAGGAAACCCCATTATAAGGAAAAAGAGCGAAGAAGCGTCTTTGGACACGTGTTTCTGGAATGCACAGGTGAGTGTCAGCATCACCTTCCCCAGGGAGTCACAGTGACTCCGGAGGACAAATCTTCACAAGGACAGACTCCCTCCCAATCACGGCAGGTTGTGGTGGATGAGAGACCCACGGAGCTGTGGGCGATGCCCGTCACCTGGCCGAGGCCCAGACGCTCAGCAGCCCGGCGGCCAGGCTGTGGGGAAGCAGGCGTTCTAGAGTCCGCCCGTGTGGCTGGCGGAGTGCAGGCGGCACGCTGCCTGAGGACCAAACTCGCCATGGTCGTCACTGCTGGGGGTGTACTTGCCTTGGAATCATAGGTCCACTTCTGGAAGTTTATTCCTGCTTCATGAAAGAGCAAGTGTTCGTCTGTAGGCAGCTGATGAAATAGTTTATGGTCTAGCTACACAACTGCATATGAGAAGAAGGCCGCTGCTTATGTCCTGGTTTGGGGTGCTCTCCAGGGTTACGGCTAACGTAAGAAAGCAAGGCTCAGGGCTGTACAGAACATGCTGCCTTCGGCCCTGGCGATGTGGCTCAGTGGGTTGGGTAGCATCCCCTGCACCGAAAGGTTGCCAGGTCGTTCCATTTCTAGTGAGGGCACGTGCCTGGGGTTGCTGGCTCGATACCCAGTAGGGGGCGTGCGGGAGGCAACCAGTCGACGTGTCTGTCTCACGTCGATGTTTCTCTCTCTCCCTTACTCTCTCTCTCTTTCTACCTGAAGATAAATAGAAAAATATCCTCGGTGAGGATTAAAAAAAACAAACAAAAAAACAAAGTCAGGAATTGACTCTTGTGTATATTTGCTGATGAATCCCTCACTTTTGAACTCTCACTGTTTACTCTCTAGACTCAGACACCAAATAGATTTGGTCAGTGACAAACACATAAACATACATGTATTTGAAATTGTGTTTGCTTGAAGAAAACACAGGAAATACACAGTAAATTTAAGTGCTTAAACTGGGGTAGGTGTAAGTGTGAGACCCCTCAATAAAAACATTTTTTTAAAAATATGGTTTTAGCCCTGACCAGTTTAGAGCATTGGCCTGTGAACCAGAGAGTCCTGGGTTCGGTTCCCACTAAGGGCATGTACTTTGGTTGCAGTTTGTCCCTGACCCCGGTTGGGGTCATGTGGTTGGCAACCACTCGATGTGTCTCTCTCACATCCATGTTTCTCTCTCTTCCTCCTGCTCTGTCTGAGGATGGATGCAAAAATGTCCTCAGATGAGGAATGAAAAAAATATATATATATATATTATTTTTATTGATTTTAGAGAGGAAAGGAGAGAGAGTAACATCGATGATGATGGAAACATCCATCAGCTGCCTCCTACGCACCTCCTACCAAGATTCAAGCCCGCAGCCCAGGCCCGTGCCCGTCCAGGAATCGAACAAGCAGCCTCTGCAATGGGGTGACGCTCAGCGAGCTGAGCCACACTGGCCAGGGCTCCATAAATACTTTGCAAGTCAGTTTTATTTTTGAGTCATGTGAATCTTCAAAAATGTGTACATTGGCCCTGGCCGGTTTGGCTCAGCGGTTAGAGCGTCGGCCTGCGGTCCGGAGAGACCCGGGTTCAGTTCCCGCTAAGAGCACGTACTTCGGTTGCAGTTTGTCCCCGGCCCTGGTTGGTCATGCGGGTGGCAGCCACTCGTTGTGTCCCTTCACGTCGATGTTTCTCTCACTCTCTCTCTCTCTTCCTCTCTCTCCCTCCCACTCTATCTGTACAAAAAATGGAAAAATGTCCTCGGGTGAGGATAAAAAAAAAAAAAATGTTTACATTGAACTGGCACTTAAAATTGTTTAATACTGACCTAATCTAGGGGCATCTGGCTTCACAACGGTGTTCAAGTGTTGATCTGGCACAGAGACTTCGGTGTCTCTTGTACGCTAATGAGCACAAGTTATAGAAAATGAAGGCTTTAAGGACAGCCTGTCTGGGTCTCAGTTTCCTTACCTTTTAAAAGGCAGAGTTAAAAATTAAAAATTGAATTGCCATTTGACCCAGTGATCCCACTCCTAGGAATATACCCTAAGAAACCTGAAACACCAATCAGAAAGACTATATGTACCCCTATGTTCATAGCAGCACTATTTACAATAGCTAAGATTTGGAAACAACCCAAATGTTCATCAGAGGACGGATAAAAAAGCTGTAGTACATATACACAATGGAACATTATGCAGCTGTAAGAAAGATCTCTTATCCTTTGAGACAGCATGGAAGGACCTGGAAAGTATTATCCTAAGCGAAACAGGCCAAACAGAGAAAGACAAGTATTATACGATCTCACTTATTTGTGGAATATAATGAACATAACAGTCTGAGGAATGGGGTAGTCCCAGAGACGTGCAAGTGGGGTACAGACTGACAATCCCCAGAAGAGGGGTTGGTGGGGGAGAGATAAACCACAGAACTTATATACATGTGTGGATGAACAATGGACAACAAAGCTGGGGACAGGGCAGGGAGGGGGGAGGGAATCAGTGGGGGGAAAAAAGAGAAACATCTGTAACAAAAATAAATTAATTAATTAAAAACAAAAAAAAGAAAGAAAAATCTCTTATCCTTTGAGACGACATGAAAGGACCTGGAAACTATTATCCTAAACGAAACAAGCCAAGCAGAGAAAGACAAGTATCATATGATCTCACTTACTTGTGAAATATAATGAACATAACAGTCTGAGGAACAGGGTAGTCCCAGAGACATGGAAGTGGGGTACAGACTGACAATCGCCAGAAGGGAGGGGGGATAAACCACAGAACTTATATGCATGTGTGCATAACCAATGGACATGGACAGCAAAGCTGGGGACAGGGCAGGGAGGAAGGGGGAGGAGGGTGTCAATGGGGGAAAAAGGAGAAACATCTGTAACAAAAATAAGTAAAATAAATAAATAAAGTGCAGAGTTATGTCAGATGACTAAACTCTTTTCCGTGACGCTCTGAAAACTTTTCGTTGGTCTTTTAGCATTGCATTAACTTCCTCGGGTTTTCCTTTGCTTCATCTGCTGAAGTGGTCTGAGTTTGAAGAAGTAGCAAAGAGCAGGCTTCTCGTGCTGCTGCACAAGGTAGAAAAGCAGGCAGCTGGGGTCTGCGTGCCCGTTAACGTAACTGGACGTTGCCTGCACGTTCTCGTCAGTATGTCCCAGGCATTCATTCTGTCTCTGTTGGAATAACTCGGTCTGAAACCTGGTGTGTTTGAATGTTGAAAAGAAGTGTCTTAATTAAAATAACTCTTCTCCGAGAGAACTGTCGATCTGCAAAAATACAAACCTTTCTTGGCTCTGGGAAAATAAAGACCCTCCTTGTTTTGCTGTATTTAGGACGGCACGAAAAGAATATATTACGGCAAAGTATGTGGATCACAGGTTTTCAAGGAAGACCTGTTCCTCTTCATCAGCTAAACTGAACGAATTGCTCGAGGCCATCAGGTCAAAGGACTTACTTGCACTAATTCAAGTCTATGCGGAGGGCGTAGAGCTCATGGAGCCGCTGCTGGAGCCGGGACAGGTGAGGCTCCCTGAAACCACAGGACCCGTTTCCGGGATGACTCGGGTTATTATAACGGGTCTGGTCCTTTGAGGGGCCCTGGCTAACTCAGGACAGTTTGAGAGTGAACGGGGGTGCTATCAGTAATTACTTTGGAGTAACTGATGTAAAGGAAACTGCTGGAGACAGAGCAGGACATGTGATCTCCCTGTTTATACTTGTCCTGCCCTTTCTAGGAGCTCGGGGAGACAGCCCTTCATCTTGCAGTCCGAACTGCAGATCAGACGTCTCTCCATTTGGTCGACTTCCTTGTTCAAAACTGGTACGGTTCTTATTTGCTCTGAATGCGCCTCGTGAGTTAACAGACCAGTCCAGTCAGTGGCCTAGGTCCGGGATCAGCAAGCGTTTTCTGTAAAGAGCCAGATACTGTTTTAGGCTGTGCAGGCCGTGAGGTCTCTGTCGCAGCTGGTCAACTCTGCCATTGGGGTATGAAAGCAGCCCGCAGCGGTATGCAGATGAGTGGGCGTGGCCACGTTCCAATAAAACTTTATTTATAAAAACAAATGAAGGGCCTGATAGAGCTATGGTTCCCCAACTCCTGGCCTAGGTAAATGTAAAATCCTGCCTCTAGGTCTAAACGTGCTGCACAGTGGTGGTTAAAAAGAGAAGGTTTAACAGGGCAGGTCCACACCAAGTTCACAGTCAGGCAGTAGTGTATGTGGCTGACTCCGGAGCTAATTCAAGCTTGGGACGTACTTACAGGAGCATGATACTCAACACAGGCGGTTTGGACTTGCTGGATTCTCTGGGGTAGCTCTGTAAGCCACAGCGTATGACGAGGAACTGGAGCGCATCTAAAGGAGAGTGGGCGAGACCTTAGGGCGCTCGAACCCACATCTGACGCAAGCCAAGTGGCAGGAATGCCCGAGCCCCTTGGGGGCAGCATTCAGAGCACTGGCTCCAGACACGCGTTGCCTGTGCTTACAGCCCTGCTCCATCGTCCGTGTCTTGATCATCTTGAACGCGAGCCCTTCGTTCTCTCTCTCTGAGTGTTTTCATCTGTAAAATACAAGTTTTACAACCATCAGGTGGTTGTGAGATGAAATGAGCTAAGTCATGGAAAGTTAAGAGACAGTGTCTGGCTCGTAGTCTGCACTCAATAAATGCCGACTGTTATTGTCAGAAGTTGCTTATACATTTGGGTGTCATGTTAGAAACATCAAAACTTCGTAACAAACAAGTCTGAAATTGACTCAGCTGCTAGCATAGAAGTAAGTGGTCGCTCTGCAGTGTTGAGCTGGAGAGTCATTTTTCCTACCGATGTGATTTCCAGTGGGAACCTGGACAAGCAGACGGCCCTGGGGAACACGGCGCTGCACTACTGCAGCATGTACGGGAAGCCTGAGAGTCTGAAGCTGCTGCTGCGGAGCAAGCCCACCGTGGACGTCGGTGAGTGCGGCCGGGGCGTGTCTGCCGCAGCTGAGATTTGCACGTTGCACTGGCCTCTGATCACGGGTTCTTGCCTTTTTGAGGTCTGTCCTGGATAATCATGCCCGTGTGTTTTCCCCCACGATTTTAGTGAACCAGGCTGGAGAGACTGCCCTGGACATAGCCAAGAGACTGAGAGCCACCCAGTGCGAAGATTTGGTAAGCAAACGTGGAGGTGGGGTGTCTAGTAGAGAGCAACGACTTGAAATGTATTCTCAGAAACTGCTCAAAGCAGCAGATGTTTTTTTTTTTTTTTTTTTACATTGGTTAAAAAAATTCCAGCCAGCTCTGTGGCTGCGTTTGAAAAAATGATGGATGTGCCTTCCCCTCCGTCTGAGTGCAGCTGTGACGAGGAGCGGGGAGGCAGCTGACAGGTGCTTCTACCAGACGGGCTTGTGGAGCGAGGCCGCTGGGCTCTCACAGCTGGACAGTAAAGATGACTTCCTTGGGCAGCCAGTTCCAAAACCTGGGCACGCGAAGTTCAGGCTGCAGCGGTTTTCCAGATGTTAGACACGCTCCTCTCCCCTCTCCATGCTCCGTGCTCTCTACCTGTTTGGATCTCACTGGTCCGTGCTCACAGCTCCCGGCCTTAGCAGAACACGATTCTCTAGACCATGGGAACGGTGCAGATGGGAAAGATAAATTGCATTCCCCTGAGTTTCTGCAAAGTGCCGAGTTCCAGGCCCGCAGCGGTGCAGTTCCCTTCCTGCAGGGCGCCTTTGAAGGCGTGCTGGTCATCCCGCCCTGTCTGGGACAGAAGCGTGGGCGCGGGTTGACCCGGAACGGTCTGAACTCAAAGGCCACCCCCCTCACATTTCACTAACCCTGATTTTTGCCCTCCAGCCAAGGATTTGTAGTTTCGAGACCCTTTTTAATAATATTTAGGAAGCTTTACAGTTGGGGAGAAGTTGGGTTACCAAGCGGACAGAGTCTCGAGCCTGTCTGCTGGCGGCCCAGCCTGCACGGCCGAGCTCAGCTTGCAACGCAGCCGCCGGCGCTTGGCTTGGAACCGGGAACCGGCTGGGGTCTGCTCAGTGTTTCTGTCAGGTAGGAGTGTTCGGCGTCTGAGTTACAACGGACGCCCGCTGTCGCTTTCAGCTTTCCCAGGCTAAGTCGGGGAAGTTCAACCCACACGTCCACGTAGAATACGAATGGAACCTTCGGCAGGAGGAGATGGACGAGAGCGATGATGATCTGGACGACAAAGTGAGTGTGAATGACGCCTCTGAATTTCTGAGTGCGTCTCCTGGCTTTTCTGCGCTTTGTAGACAAGACTCATTCTCTGTGAGGTTGTTTCGGCCTTTTGGCCTGATGTACCAGGGCCCTTTTCTTGGCTCAGACTTTGCTCCTGGTTGGGTATCACGTAACAGCTGTATCAGTCAGGGATCTCCGGAGAAACAGAACCAATAGGCTGTGTATCCATAGAGAAAAAGCATGGAATTTATTTTAAGGGATTAGCACACACACTCATGAGGGCTGACAACTCCAGAATTTATGGGGCGGGCTGGAATCCCAGCAGGCTGGAGTCCAAAGTCCTTCTCAGTGGACCTCCGTCTTGTCTCTGAAGCCCTTCAACTGGTTGGCTGAGGCACCCACATGCTGGAGGGTCATCCCCTTTACCCCAAACCTAAATGTCAATCACACTGAAAAATACCATCACAGCAACTAGGCTGCTATTTGGCCCAATACCTGGGTACCGCGACTTAGCCAAGTTGATACATAAAATTTGCCATCAAAACAGCTGAGGAATAAAGAATAAGTTGTCATTTATCCAGCGCCTGCATATGGACGAGGCAGCAATAGGCACGTCGCCCGTGTCCCATCAGGTTGCCCTCACCAAACACCCACTGTGCTGTGCCCCCACATGCATGCCCCCATGCTACAGAAGAGAAAACTAGCACACACGACATTTTGCAACAAAGCGTCAGAGCTGGTCTCTGGTTAAACCTCCTGTCTGACTCCCTAGATAGTTCTCAGTAACTTCTGGAGTTTCGCTCATGTCGCTTTCATTGGATGGGTGTTGAGTGAGTCCTCTCTGCCAGGCGGGAGTAAAGAATGGTCAGAGATGGTCATACGAAGATATCCTGGAGGCGTTCGCCACCTGAAGAAGAGATAAGCTATCATACAGGGGACAACCCTATAAGAGGAGTTGTGGGAAGATGTGCTCAGAGGACAGAGCAGGTGCCTCAGCCTCGGCAAATGGTGGAGACCTCAGCAAGGAAGTGGAGTTGGAGATGGGCCTCCAAGGGTAGGGAGGAGCTTGCCAGGCAAGGGAGTGAAGAGGAATGCGTCCTTCCAGGAAGGGAGGACAGCATGTGCAAAGGCCCAGGGGTCATGCTGGAGCCTGGACGTCTGGGGAAAGGTCAGAAGCACAGTGTGTGAGGCAACCTTCATGTTGGCGGGTGGAGAGAGGCAGCAGGCTGTCCTGCAGGGCCAGGCAGCCCTGATCAGGAAGGGCATTCTGGGCCACGTTGGACCTTTCGGCTTTGGATAAAGCCAATTAATTTTCATATTAATCACCAGTAGCAGTGAGGAGCCAACAGATTTCTTGTCGGAAGAGCGAGGCTTCCTGCCGCTCTGGTGGTAATGTGGAGAACGGGCTGGAGTCGGAGGGCAGGAACCGGGGCTGTTCAGGCGGCCAGTGCTTCATGGGGGCCAGTGGGTCCTGCACCGCGAGCGGGTCCGAGGGATCCTTCTGAGCTCTCCATGCACGCCCTGGTGGGGGCTCTGCCTGACATGAGGCTCCCCACTTGGAAAGTTGCGTGGATGCTACAGCTGCCACCAGAGGGGCAAACACGGGGCCCCTCGTGGCAGTGGAAAAGGGTTTGAGTCCCAGAGGTCGGAGATGCACCTGCGGTCAAGCCAACGGCACTAGTGTCCATCGAAGCCACGGGTGTGGGTGACACCGCTTCCTCAGAGGGGCAGGATGAGGGCAGAGGCGAGGGTCGAGGACGTCAGCTGGAGGTTGAACAGAAAGGGACGTGGAGTGTAGTCAGTATAGGTGGGCGGGCGTCTGTTCAGATGTTAGTGAAAGTGCCCTGCACCCGGGGGGTCAGTGATTAAAAGTTAAATCTGACTGGACCTTATGCTTCTGATCACTGACCAGTGCCTCCTCATAGTGACCCTGGTAATGGGGACATGGGAACCCCAAGTGTAACGTCTGCGTCCTTCCCTGGTACTGGGTCGTCGTGGGGACCTCAGGGAGCCCAGGTTCCCGCCGCAGCCGCCCTGCCGTGGGGTCTTGGTCATTATCTCGCCCCCTGAACCTCTGCTCTCCCCTGCCAGCCGAGCCCTGTCAAGAAGGAGCGCTCACCGCGACCGCAGAGCTTCTGCCACTCCTCCAGCATCTCCCCCCAGGACAAGCTGTCGCTGCCGGGGCACGGCACTGCGCGGGACAAGCAGCGGCTGTCCTACAGCGCCTTCACCAGCCAGACCTTCGCCTCCGCCAGCACAGACTCGCCCACGTCACCCACCTCGGAGGCGCCTCCACTGCCTCCTAGGAACGCCGGCAAAGGTACGGGCTGGAGAAGGGGCTCGTGACTGCGTCCTGAAAGCCGGGAGCCCCCGCCCGGGGTAGAAGGGGCAGGTGCACTGAGTAGCAGAGGGTGGAACGGGATGCCAGCACCAGCAGCAAGAGAGACGGCGTTGTGGGCACCCCGCACGCATTCTCTCTGCGAGCCTCACGGCATCCTGTCTGGGATGTGCTTTGTGCCCATTTCACAGATTCGGAAACTGAGGCTTAAGGAGGTAGAGTGGCTTGTCCAGGGTCATGTAGCTGGTGAGTGGTAGAGTTGAGATTCAGTCCAAGGTCCAGCTGGGGTCCAAAACCTGGGCTCTTTCCTCTTTAATACAGGATGGGTTTTCAGTTCTTTGAAAAGTGCCTTTTCTCTACACTAACACGCCTCTTTTCTGACAATGTTAATAGCAGTCGTGGTATTTAGAGTTATGGGGCCTCGGGGGCTCTAAGCCCAGCCCTTCTCCTGTCCCGGTCACGATGAGGTGGGTGCTACAGTTGCTGCCTTGTGCGAACAAGGGGACAGCGGTTCAGAGATGCTGAGTCAGTGACCTCAAGCCCTCAGCTGTTGCGGATGCTAACCAGGGCCTGTGCGACCTGAGCCCACCCTCCTGCGGCACCTACGGCAGCATCTTTCTCAGAGGAGGTGACAGGCAGCATGTCCGGTGCCTCCACGGGGCTAGTGCTGGGGGCTGGTGGTCCCCCGCCCTGCTCTCTGTCAGCAAAGTGCTCCTCGTGTCCAGTCCTCAGAGACGGCCCTGCTCGGGAAGTCAGTGTGTTCCCAGGACGGGGACAGATCGGGGCTCAGCAGTGCCAGCATCAAAGGGTCCCCCCAGCCAGGGGGAAGCTGAGAGGTCCCCCGAGCTGCCACTTCGGGGTGGTTCTCAGCCAGTGCATCCCAGCGCAGGGCTGCCCTCTGTGCCCATTGTGCCCACTCAGGTTCCAGCGCCTCCCCGACACAATGCCGGGCCTATGGGAGTCACACTGGGGCTATTTTCTGGGAAATGTGAGCTTTATTCAAAACAGAGTTTTTTCAGAGCTTATTCTCCATTGAGATAGCGTTATGAATGGGAGCTGTGTTCTTAGACCCCAAATGGCCCCGTGGATCATAAAATAACGGAGGAAAGTTACATTAAGGCTTTGGCTTGAACAGTTCTCATCTAAGGTAGCCAGGGACCGTGACAGTGGGCAGCACGCGGAGCAGGAGTTGACCCCTCCAGGGCGTTCTTACTGTCCACAGGACAGCACGTCTCTGGAAAGGGCGTGCAGGTCCTTTGTAAGCCGCCCGCGCTGGGTCAGGTTTTAGCTGTGCCCTGGGGGAGCGCTGGGTGCTGCTCACCGGGACAGTGATACTCCCGCCGGGGCAGCCAGGCGAGAGCGCAGCTTCCCCTTCCAGCCTGAAAGAGGACCGGCCGTGGGAAACCTCCGGGCCAGATAGAATGGTGGAAGAAACTATGTGAAGGGGTTCATCTCCCCTAATTCCGGCCGCCGGTGTCACAGTGGTGACCTAGCCCGACTGGCAGGGCCTCTCCCTGCTCAGAGAGCCCAGGTCCCTGAGAATCTGGAAGGTCTGTGGGGGACAGGGACACCCAGTCCTGGGCCGAGAGGATCCCTCAGCCCCCCCCTGTAATTTTATCTCGAGGGGACACAGAAACCCACAAAATAAACTCTCTGACTCAATGCCAAGCTTCTCTCTCCTGCCTGGAATGGATTCCAACTAGCTCTTGACCAAAGGCCCAGGAGACAAAGACCAAATTTATTTAATGAACCAGCTGCCGAGACAAGTCCTCAGGACTTGGCCATCGTGACTGTGGTCGGCTAAGGATGGCTGCCCCCCGCCATGTACTTAATTGGAAAGAAGTCTCCCTGCTAAAATCCGGGTGTCCTAGACCGCGTATAGAGGCCACCGGTCAGGGGTTGGCCTGTGCTGGTGAGACACAGGGGCACAGCCTTCTGGTGACGTTTCTAAGGGACTTGAAATAGGAGGCATGTCCTGCCGTAGCTGGGCTCACGTGCCCGTGACTTTGGACAGCGGTAACGTTTCGAATGGGGCACTTAGAAGACGTTGTTGGAGATCAGCTGATGCTCTGTGCAGAGAGAACTCCCCTCTGTTTTGTAGCCCAGAACATTTCTTCCATTTCATTCTGTGGAACTGATGGACGCATTTGCACGAGAAGGAGGGTGTCATGTCTCCGCCACTGGGCTTGTCTGTCTCCGCGGGGGCACAGCGGAGGCCTCTGCATGGAGGTCACTGTGACGGCTCTGCGGGTAGGGGTCTGAGGGGCGGGGCTGCTGGGGAGGGGAACAGACACTCCTGTTCAAGTCCCCGCTAATCAGAGAAGGACTGGGGGAGCAGCAGAAGCACTCTGAATCCCGCTCAGTAGTCTTTTCGGGAAACTCCAGCTGCCTCATCGAAACGCAAGGAAGTTAGACTTGAACTGCCTTCGAGCCTGTGCTTGGGCGGAGCTGTGAGCAGCGGGGCTCAGCAGCTCGGAGCCAGAGCCCAGCATCCAGGAGCCTCCGAGGGCAACAGCGGCTGCCGCGCCCCCACGCAGGGAGGCCCCTCCGAGCGTGCAGAGGCCTCGCTGCTGCAGCAGCCCCCTGCCCCGTCCACGCTCCTACGGCTCGAAGTCCTCGGGCCTGCCCGCCTTGGCTTGGTTCTCCTCTGTGAACTAAAATCAGGTCACGGAGCAGGATGTGTGAGAAGGATGCTGGAAGACCAGCCCGACCCCCAGCCCGTCGTCCAGTGAGGGGAACTGAGCCCTGGAAGGCTAAGGAACCACAGGTCACTCAGTGGCTGAAAGAGGACAGAAAATTAAAATGGGCCTAGGCCGTGTCAAGCCAGACCTTCTAGTTTCTTCTTTTGCATGTTGGGGAAGATGGTCCATCTCTGTCTTGCTCTCCTGGTGGAGTTGTCATCGGAAGCCAGGGAAACAGGCCGTGGAGAAAGATTTCGTGAAACGCAGATCCCTGAGCTACTGCGAGAGCTCCTGTTAGGGTGGTGGGCAGCAGGAGACACGTCCCACGGACAGGCCCTTGAAAACGGACAGTACTTGTTCAGAGTTTAACTGTTTCTAAATCGTTCTACGCTCTGGAACTGCCGGTTCCTCCCATTGAACGAGTCCATACCTTTCCGCAGAGATGGGGCGAACTGCACCTGCGCTGAGACAGGTGTGGAGGTGCGTGAGGAGGGCAGGAAGCACTCCGCCTGCGGTGGTGCCCCGTGGGGTCCAGGGGAGCCGCCCACGCCCACTGAGTCAGCCGGTGCTCTGAGCCCTGAACCAGCCTGCCGTCGGCTCCGAGGATGGCTGTCAGTCAGCGAGTGATACACCCAACCCCGAGAAGCTGATTGAACCTACTGGAAAGAGTGAACTTTCCAAGCTTTTAGAAACATGAGTAGCGGCTACACCATCCATGTGCTGACCTGCAGTTTCCAGGGTTCTTGATCTCATGGGAGACAGCCCTTTGAGTGGCTTGATTTTAAAGTTTCCCCCGGCCTGTTGCCTTTTATTCTTGTTAGATTTTTTTTTTTTTTGGCTTATTTTTCTGTCCCGCCCAGTCCTTTTTATCCCATGGCAGTACCTGGCACCTTGCACCGGCCACCTTGCTGGCCAAGACTGGGCCGGGACCTCTGCCCTCCGCAGTGACCCCGCAGAGCGTGCCCGAGGAGCGGAGGGAACCCTGGCGTGCCTCTGGAATTCAGGAACGTGTGGTGATTGTTGGGGAACAGACCGAGTCCCACATCGGTACTTTCCCCTTCGTCATCAGTCCGGGGGAGACTGCTCCGTGTGCAGCGCTGTAGCGCTCGGGCCGTCACTCTGCCGGGCGGGCGTCTGGTCAGGTCTGTGCTGACTTCCGAGGTGTCCGGCACCCCCCCCCCACTGTGCCTCTGTTCCCCTCTTGGCTTCTTCCTTCCACACACACGTCCTCTCTACATGAACATATTGTATCTGTCTGCTTTTTAAAGTACCGTAAACTTTCCACTCTTCTAAGCCCTGTACTGTGAAAACCATGGAAAGTGGGAAGGTTGTCATTTGCATCGTCCACAGTTGTGTAGATATAACCTATGTCATTAACACAGAGGTGGCATGTTAGAAAATTGAAGTTATACGGAAAGGTTTTTCCAAAGATTGTCAGGATAAGTTTTGTTTTTGTTTTTAGCTGATTTTAGAGAGGAAGGGAGAAGGAGAGAGAGAGAAACATTGACGGGAGAGAACATCGATTGGCTGCCTCCTGCACGCCCCCACTGGGGATCTGACCCACAACCTGGGCATGTGCCCTGACCGGGAATCGAACCGGCAACCTCTTGGTGCATGCTTCGGCGCTCAGCCACTGAGCCACACTGGCTGGGCTGTAAAGATATGTTTTAAGCCATCTTCTGGGTCGTTTTCCTTTGAGAGACATGTACTTTTATGTGGTCTCCCCACATGGAAGACTCGACCCGGCTTTCTGTTTTACTAACCACCAGAGGTATGAGGACAGTGGAAAAGAATCCTCCTGACTTACCCATGGACATGTCTCACGCTGAGAACGTGCCAGGTACGGAGAGAAAGCCGATACGGATCTTACCCTAGGGGAACGGACGGCAGGAAAGACAGGAGCAGGTAGCTCTGTGCAGGTAGAGAATTCAGTGACGTTAGTCCTGGGGAAGTTCAGAGATCAAAGCAGTGTCTCCGGCAAAGGGGTGGCTCGGAGGACGCTTCCCTGAGGTGGCATTTGAGCTGAACTTTGCCGAAGAGGAGGAGCAGGTGGAGGGAGCTCGGTTGTGTCTGATGCTCCGGTCAAGGCAGAGACTCCGGAGACAGGCTGTCGAGGCCGAGAGCCCGGCGAACTCCCTGGCCGTTACTGGCCAGGTCCTGCACTCGGGGCCTCGGGCTTTACTCTGACAGTCGGTGGTCCCGAGAGCGGAGGGACCTAAGGTGAGTTCCAGGTAACGTGTGCGAAACCCCTGTGGTAGGCCAGGCCCACCGCACTCGGGAAGTGATAGCTCGAGAGAATCTCGGAAATTTGAAAAGCATGTGGATTGCAATTTTAGGAATGGACTTTGTAAAAATATCTATGTGTAGGTATAGGTGGATGATTTTTCAGGATGTTTCCCAAACTTAAGTGCATTGATTTCCTTGTTGTTAAAGGTGGAGCCCTGCCTGGGGAGGTTTTGCTCAAACTGCCTTTGTGGTCTAAGGATGTACTGTTTTCCCATAAGGGGACCGTTTGTGGGCAGAGGAAATACCATTCGGGCTGCAGGCTTTTCAGAGTCTAAGCGGGAGCGCAGAGCGGGGGTGTCGGCCTGCAGCTGCCCCGTGGGCTGCCACGTGAGCACGGGGCTTGTGGGAAGCTCAGGTACCTGAACCTCCTGAGCTGGGCCAGTGCCAGGCCACTTCCAAGGGCCGCGCCCAGTAGAGGGCTCGCCGAGCTGTGCACGTGGCAGCACAGTGCAGGGCGGCTCCGTGGCGACCACTGGAGGTGAAGGCGCCGCAGAAGGTCCCCACGGAGTGACAGGCCGAGAGCCCATGGGGAGAGCTGAGGTCACTCTGTCTCCGCTGGGAAGGCCTTCGACCGATTTCCAACCTCAGAGTTACTTACAGCAGCTTTGGAAGACCAGACCCGTACTTTGTTTTTTAATCCTCACCTGAAGGTACTTTGTTTTCCTTTATCTTTTTTTTTGCCTCACTCGAGGATATTTTTCTACTTGTTATCAAATAGAGTGGGAGGGAGGGAGGGAGAGAGAGACACAGAGAAAATCAATGTGATAGGGCCACGTACACTGGCTGCCAACCACACGACCCCACCAGGGCCAGGGACAAACCGCAACCGAGGTACGTGCCCTTGACCGGAATCGAACCCACGACTCATTGGTCCACGGGCCGATGCTCTAATCACTGAGCCAGACCAGCCAGGGCAGCACAATTCACCTGAGGATATTTTTCCCATTTATCTTTAGATAAGAGTGGGAGGAAGAAAGACATCGATGTGAGAGGGGCACATTGACTGGTTGCCTCCCACACATGACCCTGACCAGGGCCAGGGACAAACTGCAACCCAGGTACGTGCCCTTGACCGGAATCGAACTCCAACTCTTCGGTCCGAGGGCTGTCGCTCTAACCACAGAGCCAAACCGGCTGGGGCCAGACCCATCCTCTTAAGAAGGTCATTTGACCTAACAGCTAATATCAGAGGCAAAACGATTTGGGGCATTTTTTCCTGATCTCCACCGGCCCTGGTGGAGTTAAGGGGAGAAAATCGGCTGTCCAAGTCCTCACCACCCCCACCCATTAACCTTGCCTCCTTTTAGAGTTTGTTTAATTCTATTCATTCTTTTAAATTTTATTTTGTTGCAGCTTCCTTTATCCTGCCAGAATGGCGTCTTTTCTGACTGAGCCAATACTCAGATTTATTTTGCACAAAACGTCCCCTTTGGTGCTTAGAGACTCGTTACTCATTTTGGAAGTTTGTTGAGCGCATTAAATCTCTTTTATAAATGAAGGCCGCTTTTCTGCAGTTATACAGTGTTTCTCAGTCTTCCCTAGCGCATGCCCTCAGCCAAGGAGATGGGACGTCTCCCTCTCTGTAGCCTCTGCTACGAAGCAACAGGTCTGTGTGTGTTTTCTGTGGATGTAGATTATAGTATTAATCTCCCATCCATACTTAACACTGCCCCTCCCTGTCTTCTCTCCCTCCTGGTGGTTGGTCAGTCCTCCTAAGTGACAGGTAAGTCTTCCTTACAAATCAAGCACTAGGTCCTGGCCGGCCGCTCAGTTGGATAGAGCCTCATCTCGACATGCTAAAGGTGTAGGTTAGATCTCTGGCCCAGGCCCATACAGGAGCAGCCAGCGAAAGCACAGATAAGTGGAACAACAAACCATTGTGCGCCTCCGCTTCCTCTCTCAAATTAATAAATACATTTTTTAAAATTTAATTTTTAACAAATTTAAGAATCATCACCGGCCTTAAAATGATAGAAGTAGCCATTTATTCATCTATTAATTCAGCGTTAAATTACTGGCGTCAGCCACTATGCACCAGATCCTGGTCTGATGGAGCCCGCGGCCTGGCGGGGGAGACCGGAGATAAAGGAAACACAGACAGACATCATTGCGGACGTCAGAGCGTAGAAGGAATCTGACGCCACGCGGACACTGATCCCGTCATTCCGAAACGAAGATTCCCGAGGCTTGATTTTTGCCTGGGTTGTGGTTACAGGACGACTCTGGTCCGGTCACTCGTGAAATCCATCACGTGACACGGCTTTGCCCAGTGTCATCGCTCCGTGCTGGGGACTGATCTGCCCAGGCAGGATTCGGACCAGAATGACCTTTCCGGTGCAGTGCCTCAGCGCGTCCCTAGATGGCAGTAAAGGTGAACTTGCTGGAGGGCCTCACCCTTGTCTCCCATCTGGTCTCCACTGATTCCAAGGGGAAAGGCCCACTTCCTCGCGCTGGGCATTTGCTGTCTTTCTCCTGCCGAGGGCAGGAATGCTGCCCACTCAGCGCCGTGTGAGGTGAGCGCCTCAGGTCCCGGCTCCGCCCTACGATGACAAAACCCCGCTTTCCTGGCTGCAAAACGGGGGCCACGGTTCCGCACGCACAGACTTCTCGGAGTCGTCGTGAGCATCGAGGGGAATGAATACGTGGACACACTTCAACAACGGCGAGCGGCTTCCCAGTGCAGGGCTGCGATAACAGTGACTTACCACAAACACAAACAGTGCCCGCAGCGGCCGTGACCCCGCCACAGTTAGGCGTTGATTTGGGTAATGGTAAGGCTTCCGTCATGTGCCACGTCACAGGACTGAGCGTCGATTAGATAGGGAGGGCCATTTAATCCCGGGGTGAGCAGCATTTCCTGCCAAGCCCACACTGCGTTTGAGAAACAGCGGTTTCAGTCGATGTCGATACTGACTGGTCATTGATCATGGGAAATGTCAGCTTCTTTTACCGGGGAAGGAGGCCAGCAGCAACTAAGCTTTCCTTTAATACGCAGAGTGTAAAAGCTCTTTTGGAGCCTTTTCCAAAGAAAAAGTGTGTGATACTCATCGGATTACTGCTGTCCTGTCTTTATCTCTGGAGGAAGTTGAGTCCTGTTTTAAATCTATAGAAATCAATGTCCAGTTTATATAACCTGTTGAGGCTTCTAGTATAATAGGTGGCTTATGATTTCCGGAACAATTTTCAGAATTGGAGGAAAAAAGAGTGTTTGAATTTCCCCTTTTTCTGAGTAACTACTCACATTAGATCCTTCATAATTTATCAAAGTCATTGTAAAAAGCGGAGGCAGTGTTTGCTGAGTAAGAGGAAAAGCTGCCGTGGAGAGCAAAGTCCTGTCCTATGGACGCCCCAGGTCTCCCGGGGCCCCTCAGGGGGCAGCCCACGCTCGGCTGTCCCTCGTTTCCGGGGGCGGAGCTGCGAGCCTTCCTCCGCAGGCGCTAGGATCCCAGTGCCTGGCCGGTTTAAGGTGTGTTTTATTTTTCTCGTGGTGCCCAAGTGATCTACACGTGTACGCATGCCGTTGTGTATCCTGTTTCTTAAAAACACACTTGCCTTTCCTTTGCTGTCATTTTTTTGAGCAGCAGTTTTTATAAACCCTCTTTGTGAGTAACTGGTTGATGGCTTGGCCACCACCAGCCTGCGCTTCTGTCCCTCCCTGGGTGGTACCACCACCAGTATGTGCAAGTGACTGCTTACGATCTGTGCTGTGGATCGACCTGGATTAACCTTCCTGCCCCGTTCGGTTCCTTTCCAGGTCCAACTGGCCCACCTTCAACACTCCCTCTAAGCACCCAGACCTCTAGTGGCGCCTCCACCCTGTCCAAGAAGCGGCCTCCTCCCCCACCACCCGGACACAAGAGAACCCTGTCTGACCCTCCCAGCCCACTACCTCACGGGCCCTCAAACAAAGGCGCAGCTCCCTGGGGTAAGTCATCGAACGGCAGGGCTGAGCTGCCCGGGCCAGCTGGTGCGGGGCCTCCTTGGGCCATGGCCGCGCGGGTCCTGCAGCAAACGGGCCGGACCGCACACGCTGGGGTGCGTGAGGATGCGCGTGCTGCCCCTGAAGGCCAGGAAACGTTTCCGAAAGGACTCGGGACCACTGAAAAGCTGTCATGATACTGCCCGGCCCGTGGCTCAGTGGATTGAGCGTCAGCCCATGGACTCAAAGTCCAAATTCGATTCTTGGTCAGGGCACAGGCCTGGGTTTCGGGCTTGATCCGCAGTAGGGGGCGTGCAGGAGGCAGCTGATAGCTGTATCCCTTATCATCCATGTTTCTCTCTCTCTGTCTCTCTTCCTCTCTCTCTCTAAAAAAAGAAAAAATCAATTAAGAAAAACAAAAAAACATTAAAAGTGATCATAATGCCCTGGCCAGTTTGGCTCAGCAGTTGAGCGTTGGCCTGTGGAACAGAGTCCCGGGTTCAGTTCCCACTAGGAGCACGTACCACACACACACAAAAAACTATGATAATACTAATAGTAATACTACTGTTAATAATAACACTACGGTGCTGAGCATTTCCTGTGCACCCGACTGTGCTGAGGAGCCTGCCCCCTAAGCTCACGCGGTCCCAGCAGCAGCCCCGGGAGAGGTGCCGTCAGCTTCGCTGACAGAGGAGGAGGCCGAGGCCCAGAAAGGCCAGCGTCCCTGCTGCTCACGACAGCCAGGACGGCTTCCTTTGCAGACAGCACGCTCATAGTCACCCCCCGCCCCCCGCCCCGCGCCGGGAAACGCAGATCGCGTACCCAGCACCTCGGGGCCCGGTCAGGGTCTTGTCCCAGCCCCTTCCTGCCGCACCAGCTCCGTCACCCTGAGCACATCAGGCTTTGTCCCCTGGGGTGTCCACTCCCTGGACCTGCCACCCCTTGAAGGCTGGCTGTCTTTGGTCCTGGCTGGCGGGTCTGTCTCCCTGGCCCCCCGCTCTGAAGGCCCTTCCTCCTTCCCTGTCCCCTCCTTACCTGTCACAGTTGCTAAGAATTTTGTGTTTGGTTTTTGGTCTAAGCCCCAGGAGAGCAGAGACCTCGTCTTTCTCATTCTCTGTGTTTACAGGGCCTCGAACTGAGCCCAGGACACAGCAGGAGCTCAGTGTATCACTCAAGAATAAATAAACCTACTCAGAGTCGGTTCGTGTCACCATTTCAGTGACCATGACTACAAGTCACAAATTTCCCTCAGCAGGGAACACAATTTCCATCTTTACCTTTTTAGTTCACCTGATCTCTTCACTGGCCTGTCAGCAATTTAGTCAAGAACGAGGGTGTCCCAGCAGGGTCCTGGCCCTCAACGGGGACACACCGCTTTGCAGGGGTCACCCCCTCCTTCCAGGGGGTTTCCTTGTGGCTTTTTTGTTTGCATTTTCATTGTAACTGATAGATCAACCAGCTGAATACCTTTAAAGGCCCCATCAAAAGCCCGTATCAGGTGTTCTGAATTTGGGGAGTTTTTGGAGAAAGCCATAGTACCATCTGCAAACTGGCACCCCTGTCTGTCAGCTGACCCAGATGCCACAGTCCGTGTGCGGCTGTCTGTGTGTGTGGCCCGTCGTTGGGGCTTCTGAGCCCACGTGCCAAAGGAGCTTCTGGGCTGGTGAGGGGCCAGACAGGAAACAGGCAAGTAAATGCTCTCGCTGTGGGGCGCCCTGTTCCCCAAGGCTGTGGAAATTCTGAGAAGCAGAGGGTGAGATGGCACAGGAAGACTGGAGGAGGCGCCGGCGTGGGCGTGAGGGGTCGGTCCAGTGAGACAGGAGGGAGAGCGGTGCAGCCGCGACCCCGGCTCAGCGGCCCGGCCGTCCTGACACTGTCCCAGGCGTGGCCCAGGGCCTTCCGGACCCCCGCGCTTCCTCCAGAAGGACTTCCCCCAGATGGCACCCCACTGCCGGCCACGAGCTTCCTTGCAGATTGTCACATCCCAGAGTGTGACCTCTGCACATCTCTCTGGACACTGGTTCTGTCACTGAGTCATCGTTTTCTGTGTCGGGTTCGAATGCCCGTGTCCACCTTCCAGACACAGTCTGTCCACGTAAGAGTGACCGAGTCTCCTCCTGGGGGACGTTAGGTTCCTCCCATGTGCAGAGTGCTCCCCTGTGGGCCCTGTGTCTAATCCAGCTCCACCCCTTGCTTGGTAGCCCTGTGGCTTTCCGCAAGTATCTTTGAATTGTTTCATACCTCAGTTTCTCCACCTGTAAAATGGGGCTAGTGAATCGGACTTGTCTCATTCTTAACCATAGTTCCCCAGGGAAGGAAACGTCGAGACTCAGAAAGATTAGATCACCTGCCCAGGTTCCCTGAGCTGGTCAGTGAGCCTGTGCCCTCGCCCTCTCCCTGGCCTGCTGCGTTCCGCGCGGGCAGCTCCGTGTGCACCGGCTGCGCCCGTCTCCGCACGTGTTTCTTCACCTGTGAAGCAGAGGCAGGTGGCCCACTCCGCCTGGCTGTGGCCCCTCATCCGTCTGCAGCGCGGAGCCCCGTGCGGGAAGCCGTGCCAGGCGCTCCCTGCCAGAACCACAGTGCCCACAGCCCCCAAACAGCCCTCGGTCCCCTCGCCGAAGGCCCGCGTCTGTGATGAACACAGACACCTGTCCCAGGGGCCGGCAGAGGCCGGCCTTTGATCAGGCAGCCTTCTGGGGGCAGATCTGCGTTTTGTGGGGACTTTGATATTTGAAGTGGCTTATCATTAAACCTCACCTTTGGGGATAAAATAATTTGCCTATAACCTACTTTTAACAGACCAAAGCATATTGTAACGCAATTTAAATAAAATGAATAAGGAAGTGAGGTCAAAGGGAGAATATAGGTAGGAAAGGAGCCAAGTCCAGGAGTGCCATCTAGCCACAAAATACGTAACAGTACATACAGTGGCTAAAAACAGACCACCAGTGTGACACGGAGGCTCTTAGAGGCAAGAGCAGAGGAAAAATACAACTGCTTACCAGTTCGGGGCTGACCACGTGGTGAACTGTTCTCACACTGGAGTTCTGTGCAGTTAACACCTGAGCAGTTTCCCCCAGGACCTCCGTCCTCGAGCAGGTGTTCAGAGAAGCGCCTACAGTGTGCATCGTGGGAAACCATAACGCGAACTGAAGGAACATTCTGGAAGCCTGAGTTCCGATCCAGGTTCCACCAGTCTCGGCCGAGTGGCCTGGAAATGACTTACATTCCTCAGTGTGGCCACAGGGACTTAAAGTTATATGAGCTTTTTGTAACGGAGAGCAAGTCACGGAGGGAGCACTGTCCCACGACGGGAGTCTCTCCTGTTCCGAGGCCAGAACGTCCATGCGGGAGGCTCGGTCCTGGAAATGTCCGAGCTGGGCCGTGCGCATCTGCTTATCGGAAGTCGTGTCGGCTTGTCCAGAGCCTTTGGTTAGAAGTGTGGTTTTCCCTGGATTTCTCCATCTGGTTTCATGACCAGCCCCACCCCCCACCCCACCCCACCCCCGCTTTGTATGAGTCGTAGAAATAATGCTTCTGCCACCTACAGACTGTTTGCCAGGTGCCAGGGCTGGTCACTTGTTCGTGCTGTATTAAGGGACGATTGTCGCCGTGGGCTCGCCCAGAAGCCCCAGTCCCGCGGCCAGTGCGCCTGTCCCCCCACAGCTCCTGGCACACCCGGCATCTGTCCGGCGCTCTTCCACGTCTTCATGTTACTCTGGGTCCTTTTCCAGACGGCACGAAGCAGAAAACGGACTGAGCTTTGTTCCTCCTCCTCCCTCCATCTCCTCCTGTGCTCAGGAATGTCTCTAAACTGTCCCTCTCTTCCCGGCCATGGCAGGTGGCCTTTGCCTTGCTCTGAGCGTGACGGGCCCCTGCCTGTCGGGCCCCAGGTGCCTGCCCGCCCGGGTGTGAGAAACGCCGGGGCAGAGGGGCTGCGTCAGCGCTGCGGGTCCGCTCTTCATCCAGCAGCCCAGGTGCCTGCCCCGCGCCAGTCGCTGGGCCGGACGGTGGGGCCACGACGCGAACGAGGCAGGGCCCGTCCTCGACGTGCTCACTCACTGAGCCGGCACTGCTGCTCCGGCCCATCGGGTACCATTGCGCCAAGGCCTGTGCTCCGCCCTCCGGGGATCCTCTGGGGGTGCTCATACCCGCCCCGTGGGGTCGGGACTGTTGTTCCCCCTCTACAGGTGAGGGAGCTGAGGCTTAGCAGAAGGAGCCATGTAGTCCAAACTCATCCCCGTTGGTCAGCAGTGTGGCTGGAATTCAAAACTGGGCCTGTCTGGCTCCAGCATCGGCACCTGAACCAGTCAGTCCTTAGGATCAGCAGGCGCGGGCCTGGAGAAGCAGGGGGCAACCATGGCTGGGGAGAATCTTGGAAATCGGCTTTGGAGGTGTTCTTTGAAGATTTCCCAAGAATTTACCTCTAGCGGGAGGGGGGACAGTGGGGGCTGAGTTACAGAGACACAGACACGACGTCTTTGGAGATGTAAGGGCCAGAGAACATGCTGCCCCGGAGGCCAACCGGCACGTGGCCAGCCTCTCCCTGTCCCGTGGGCTCAGGGGACGGGAGGAGACAGACGGGTGGTTCAGAGTCGCTGCGGGTGGACACCTCCGCCTTGGGTCCTAGCTCGGGCCCTCACAGCTACTGGACCTTGGGCTTGGCTGTACTTCTGGGTTTCTTTTGTTTGTTTTTTAATCCTCAACTGAGGATTTATCTGCAGATAGAGTGGGAGGGAGATAGAGGGAGAAAAGGAGAGAGAGAGAAACATCGACTGGTTGCCTCCTGCACAACCCCGGCCAGGGCTGGGGACCAAACTGCAGCCAAGGTACATGCCTTTGGCCAAATCGAACCCATTGGTCCTCTGGCCAGCGCTCTACTGCTGAGCCAAACCGGCCAGGGCTTGGCTGTACTTCTGTGTTGTTTCTCCCTGTGTAAAACGGAGGTGGTTGCATCATGTATCTCATAAGGTGCTGAGCACAGAACCTTCCTCACAGTAAAGGCTCAGTAAACCGTGGTTGCCATTTTCAACTTTACCGTCGGGGTGGTGATAAGTGACAAAACGCACGCAGACTTGTGGTCGGACTTCTAGGCTCTCGTTTAGCCGTGTGACCTGGAGCCATTCGTCCCCTGAACTTCGTCCCTTGTCTTTGATGTGGAGACGCCCAGCTCGGGTCCGGGAGCAGCCACTGCAGGCAGGGAGCGTGCTCGGCCCTGCCCTCTCCGTCCGCCCGCGTGTCCCAGCACCCCAGCCAGCCCTCCCCGTCCTCCGGGGGTGTCACGGGTGTCCGGCGGGAGGACACGTGGGTTTCCAGCGCAGTTGTTGGAAGGACAAGCAAGGAAGTGGCCTCGAGCCCAGAGACAGCTCAGGTCCCGGGGGTTTCTCCTGGGTGCTGGCAGCTTGGCCCAGGCGCTCCTGCACGGGGATGGGTCACCGAGGAGCCGCCTTCACGGCACCGCGTCTTCCTGCCTCCTGCACAGAGCGCACCCGCCTGGTTCCGGTGCCCCTCCGTCAGACAGCGCTCCTCTGTTCAGGGGCCGCGTGCCCCAAAGACGACTTCCCGCCCCCTCACCAGGGAGGCTCAGACGCGACCCCCCGTTCACAGCGCCCAGCTGGTCAGTGTCCAGCGGCTCCCTGGCCAGACCTTAAACTCGGCAGGAGCAGTGACGCTCATTTGCTCTCGTGCCTCCTGCTCCGCGTTCACGCCTCGCACACAGTAGGTGCTGACGTTCGCATGAACGACGAGTGGCTGAGGCCCTTCCCAGCAGATGGCCAGTTAGCTCCCCCTTGCTGGGCCGGGTCCACACGCTCACACTCCTGTTGGTGGTGTTTCCTCTGCGTCGGGTATCTCCTGGCCTGGGAACCTCGGGGTGAACTCGCACACGCTGCTCAGTCTGCTCAGTTCCTTTCTGGAACCTCAGGGCGCGTGTCCGCCAGATGCTGTCCTCACGTCCGCTGCAGCCCCTCACGTCCGGCTCTCTCTGCAGGTAACGACATGGGTCCGTCGTCGTCAAGCAAGACCGCAAACAAGTTCGAGGGACTGTCCCAGCAGTTGAGGTGAGCTTCCTGGGCTCACGGCCGCGGTGCACAGGACAGAGACGGGTCTTAGTGAGTCTGTTCCGGGGTGCGCTGCGCGCGGACAGCTTCCTCCACGGGGGTTCCAGGTGGGGCTGGACCTCGCGTCCCTGAATCAGTCTGTTGGGATGAGGTTTTATTTTAAATTTTTTAAATTAAGTCATTTTGTCGTGTTACTTTTCCTCTTGGCTCCATTGTGCAGACTTGGGGATGAAACGGTGGTGCTCAGTGAAGCCCCACAGCCCAGAGGTGTTCACACGTGAGGCTGTGCCGCGCAGGGCTCTCTGGAGAGGCCCCGGAGGCAGGGGCACAGCCCCTCCAGACCCAGACCTCGGGGAGTCCGCCGGTGTGTGCGACTGCTCCTCTCCGGGGTTTCCCCATTTCCTGTCATGCCACCGTCGCATTTAGTCCTGACAACCCCACGGGCCGGGCGCAGTAGTCCTGTGCTCGCTTTTCCATGAGGAAACAGCTCGCGAGGTTGAGGGGTGGCGGGTGGTCTCCACGCTGGACTCGGGCCCTGGCTCTCCAGACCCCCAGCCCGGAGTCTCCCTCCCCCGGCCCCGCCTGCTGGGCCTGAGAAAATCGCTCCAGAAATGTGTGAAGCGGCCCCTCTGGAGCTCGCTGTGCCGTCACTAGTGGGTTTGTCCCAGCAACACTGTGACCCCCCCGGTGACAGGACCCGCGCAGCTGAAAGGGAAGGAGAAAGAGGGTGATTCGAGGCCAGGACGGGGGAGGACCCCATGTCGTCCTCTCTCTGTGACTCGGTTTTCGTTGGCTGGTTTGACTTTCCCTGTCCTTTTTTGTTTTTAATCCTCTGCCGAGGATTTTTTTTTTTTTTTTTTTTTGCATTAATTTTCAGATAAAGCTGGAGGAAGAGAGAGCGAGAGACACATCAATTGGTTGCCACCCACACGACCCCACCTGGGGCTGGGGACGAACCGCAACTAAGATACGTGCCCTTGGCTGGAACTGAACCCGGGACTCTGGTGCGCGGGCGACTTACTGCTGAGCCAAACCGGCCAGGACTCCTGTCCTTTTAAATGCAGTTAGGACAGAAGGGAAAGCCAACTCCTAGGACATCAGAGGACGGACCAGGAGAAGTGGGGTGCCAAGAAGGGTGTTGGCAAGCCGACCGGGCCCTGGCTGCAGCGCCCGTGTCCAGACAGTGGGGTGGCCCCTTGGTGAGGGAGGCCGTCTGCAGTGCTGGTTTCCAAGGTGGCGGGGCTGTGGGGGTTCACATTGGGCTCTTCAGACGACACTGTGGATCTGTCGCAGGGACCTGGGCCTTCTCCCTGCCGTTTACATGGCCTCCCAAAGAGGGCAAAGCCTGGGGGCGGGGGTCTGACACCCAAGCTGCTCCTCTTGGAGTCCAGCAGAGCCGGTTCCGGTGTCCATGTCCACCGACCAGCCTCGGGACCTGCTGAAGTCTCCTCGTCTGAAAAAGGGGACGGGCGGGGTCTGTGGGTCGCGTGACATGAGTTACTCCCCTGGGAAGAGGCCCCAGCAGGAGGAGGCGTCAGCCCGAATCTCCAGAAACACCTTTCCCGTCCCCCCCGCCGGGCGGACTTGGGGTTATGGAAACTAGACTGTCACCTTTCGCCAAGGAAGTTTGGAGGGGGCTCTGGGGAGCGCGGGGAGCGCCCGCGACTGTCTGGTGCCGCAGCACCGGGTCCTAAATGGCTTGTGTGTCCATCAGCACCGGCTCTGCGAAGACGGCCCTGGGCCCGAGAGTTCTTCCTAAACTACCTCAGAAAGGTAAGTCCCTTCTGTCCCCACGTGCAGCCAGGGTCCCTGTCTCTCTCGGTCACTCGGGTCTCATGCCCAGGACATGTGTTCCATGAAGAGGATATTGATACACTCAGATTAGCAGAGCAACTCACTTCTCCTAAAAGGCACAATGTTCTTCCACGAGACACATCCTTAGACCTGGGTCCCAGCTTCTCTCGCAAACCTCATCAGCCCGGACCTGGTTCGAGCTCTGCCACGGAGGGGCCGTGTGGCCCGGACGTGGGGCGGGGATGCCTCCTTCCTGAGGCTCGGTGGGGGCGAGATGAGGTCACAGTTCCGAAACCCTCGCTCGTGGCCCCAGGATGGCAGCTGTCGAGCAGAGTGGGGACCCTCAGGCTCCTCCATGCCAGCGCTCACGTTAGCTGGTCTCTTCAAGGGCCCGACGGGAGGGCGCGGTGCCTCCCCAGGTGTTCGTCCCCGTGACCCCCTCTGCTTGTCCCCACAGTGGCACTACGGAAGACAGAAACCAGCCACCATCTCTCCCTAGACAAAGCCGGTGTCCCGCCTGAAGTTGCCCAGAAATCCGCACAGCCGGCGGACGTGCCGCAGAAGCCACCACCTGGAGACCTGCCCCCAAAGCCCACCGAGCTGGCTCCCAAACCCCAGATTGGGGACCTGCCCCCTAAGCCAGGAGAACTGCCCCCCAAGCCACAGCTGGGCGACCTGCCACCCAAACCCCAGCTCTCAGACTTACCTCCGAAGCCACAGATGAAGGACCTGCCTCCGAAGCCACAGCTGGCGGACCTGCTGGCAAAGTCCCAGCCCGGCGACGTCTCGACCAAGGCTCAGCCGTCCGACGCCACCCTGAGGCCGCACCCCGCGGACCTCTCCCTGAACATGCCGGCCCGAGACGCCGTGCGGAAGCAAGCCTCGGAGGATGCCAATGACCTGACGCCCACTCTGCCCGAGATGCCTGTCCCGCTGCCCAGGAAGATCAACACGGTGGGTCTGAAACCAGGGCCGTAGCCGGGGTTGGGCGGGGTCCAACTCATGCGGAAAAGTGAGCACCTGTTCACCCGACGAGCTCTGGCCCGCTCTGCGCCGGAGGGGGCCTGCCTGTTAGGGGCACAGGCTGCAGTGCCCACTCGCCGTGCCCTCTCCCCGCTCCGGCCCCCCGCGCAGGAAGGAGCTGGGCGCGGCAGCTCGGCTCGCAGGCGGTTCAGTGCCCTGAGCAGGCTCTGGAAGGTCATTTCCCTATTTCCATCTTCCTGTTCGCAAAGAACTGGAAGTTCAGCAAACACGAGCCCAAGTCAGATCAGTCAGCACTCGCCGCTGGGGGGCGCCGCCCGGAGCCCTCTTCAGCCGCGTGTGCCGACTGGCACTTTGCACAGGCCTGAGAAACGTGTCGATGCTGCAGTTCAGCGGCAGAAGCTGCGGGTTCGCTCTGCGTCGTGATCCCAAACCCGTGTTCAGACCCCGCAGTCACCTCGAGGCTGCTGGGGGAGGGGGGGGCAGCGCGCCCGGCTCCTGACGCCAGGGGAAGGGCAGGGCTGTCCTGGCCTGAGATGTCCCAGGACGCAGAGCGAGTGGCAGGCGTGCTCCCCCAATCACAGCCGAGAAACAGGCTCGGGGAGGTGCCGTCACTTCCCAAGACCAGGGTGTCCCCTGTCCCTCCAGTCGGTCCTGGCGGCTGACACCGTCTGTGTTGCAGGGGAAAAGCAAGGTGAGGCGAGTGAAGACCATCTACGACTGCCAGGCCGACAACGATGACGAGCTGACCTTCATCGAGGGCGAGGTGATCGTCGTCACGGGCGAGGAGGACCAGGAGTGGTGGGTACGTGCTCACCGCCCCCCTCCCCGGCTCGGTCCGCTGGCCGCTGCACCTGCTGGGCCCCCGCTCCCTGCGGGGGGCCTCGTCCTGGCGGGGTTCCACTGGCCTCACTTCCAGCTTCCCTGTGGGGGGCTCTGTCACTGTCTCACCTGCTACACAGACAGCTGTGGGGCTTGGAACTGGGTCAGGAGAGTTCCGGGCGATGCGCCTGACCCTCGATTCCCTGCCACAGCCTGTGAGCAGGAGGCATTTTGCAGATGCAGAACCAAAGCTCCGGGAAGCACGTTGCCGGAGGCGCGTGGCCAGCTGGCTGTGCCGGTCCCCGGTCCCCACGCCGCTGCCATCCGCTTCCCGGGGCTGGGAGGACAGGCCTGCCTCCTGTCCACCGCGCTGACCTCGGCTCGCTCTGGGGCCCTCCTGTGGGCCTGTGTCTTCGGTGGGACTCGGGGCTTCCTCGTGCTTGTGGGAGAAGAGTGAATGAGAATATCTATAAAAACTCCTTTCGCCCAGGCCAGTTTGGCTCGGCGGTTAGAGCGTCGGCCCGCAGACCAGAGAGACCGGGTTCGGTTCCCGCTAGGGGCACGTACCTCGGTTGCAGTTTGTCCCCGGCCCTGGTTGGGGTCGTGTGGGTGGCAGCCACTCGATGTGTCTCATGTCGATGGTTTTCTCTCTCACATCCATGTCTCTCTCTCTCTCTTCCTCCCTCTCTCCCTTCCACACTTATCTGAAGATAAATGCAAAAATGTCCTCAGGTGAGAATTAAAAAAACAAACAGAAACCCCCTTCACGTGAAGCCTGCTGCCCACCTTCCAGCAGGGGTCAGCATCCGTGTCCTCACATGGGCTGTTTGGACATCGAGGCCCTTGGCGATGCCTGTAGTTCGCAGCTGGGCCAGCAGAACCTAACGCTCAGAAAAGCTCGCGCCCGTGCACGCGTGTGTACACTCACACACTCACGCTCACACGTGTGCACACCTCTGGCTCAGGATAGGGCCCGGACAGGGACTGGATCCTTGAGCAGCTGCAGGGACTTGGCTTGGACTGAAGCGGCGGTTCCCAGCCGGCCCAGTGCGGCAGCATCAGAGGCGCTGGGTGTCGGGACCGGGAAGGGTGTTCGGAGGCGCTGTGTTGGGAGAGCCCCCTGGGGGGCGCTCGGCCCCTCTGGGAGAGTTGGGCCTGTCAGCGAGCCGACTTCGCCATGGCAGGGAGGTGGGCTTGGCGGCCCCAGTGAGTCGCTCACTAGGTGGCCTTGGACAAAGCACGTCCCTTCTGTCAGCCTCAGTTTCCTCCTCTGAGAAATGGGGCAGCAGTGACCCCCACCTCACAGGGCTGCTAAGAGCTCACGCCTGGTGCCCCTCAGACCCAGGAGGGGGTAAGCCAGGCCTTACCGTTGACTCCACTTTCTAGGTGAGGGCGCCATGCCCAAAGCCGCTGACTGCCCAGGGGCACAGGCCTGTGCACAAAGGGCCCGGCGTGGGCTCAGCACACAGCCGAGCGACAGCTGGCTGCCTGGCTCTCGAAGCCGCCTGCTCCCCGCCTGGCCTTTGACCAGGGTGCAGGCCCCTTGGTCCCCTCACGACAGCCTGTGGCCTGCAGCCCCCACCGGGGGCAGGGATTAGGGGGTTTGCGCAGGGGCCGCCTCAGGCTGAGGCAGCAGACCCCGGTCCTCCCCTGCAGCAGCCAGGAGACCGGCGCCGGCGCACAGGGGCCCCCAGGCGTCCACGTCACGGCACAGCAGCCCGAGAGGAGGGGTGGTTCGGGCCCTTTCACAGACGGGGATAACAGCCTCCGTCCAGGCCGCCAGCCCGACGGGGCTCACGTGTCATGTGTCCGTGAAGCTGCGGCGGTCTCCGTGTCCCCTGCCTGTGTGCTCACCCCAGGTCAGGTCCCCTTCCACCACCACGGACCCCGTGACCGCTCGGCCTCCCGCGCCCCTGCCTTCCCTCCGGCAGGCCCCGCACTGTCCCCGTGTCTGAGTTTGTTTTCTGTGGGGTTTTTGTTGTTTTTCTTAATCTCCTCACCGTTTCCACGCAGCCCCCGCCGCCCCCGACGGCGGTCAGTCTGTCCTCTGTGTCTGCGAGTCTGATCCGTCGCGTGTTCGTTCACCTTGTTCGTCAGATTCCGCGTGTGAGTGGGAGGCGGTGCTGTCTGTCTGCTCCTTTCCCGAGCGCGACGCCGTCCAGTCCCTTCCCGTGGAAATGAGGGTCCTCGCGGGGTGCCCGCCGTGCTGTGGGGTTCCCGTGCTCTCTGGCTCACCGCGGGGGCGGGGGCCTGCACCCCTCCCCAGGCCTTCTGGGGCTGCGACCCACCAGGTTGGTCACGGGACGGCCTCCAGCCCGACACCCCTTGTCTCTCCCCGCAGATCGGCCACATCGAAGGACAGCCGGAGAGGAAGGGCGTCTTCCCCGTGTCCTTCGTGCACATCCTGTCCGACTAGAGAGAAGCAGAACCCGGAGACCGCCCACGCCCTGCACGCCTGACCGCCGCCCGTGCCCTGTGCACACGTGTGTCTGCTGTTCCGGAACAGAGCCCACGCAGGGCCGCTCAGGAGGGAACGGAGTGTGTGTTGTAAATAAATAAATACCCTGTCTCTCTGCCTTCGCCAGTGTTATGGGAGCCCGGGGCCTGACGCGTCTTCCTGGTGTGCCAAAGCCGCGCTGGCGTCTCGCACTTACGTCTCTGTCTGTGCTGTCTCCCGAGCGAGCGGGCTTTGCAAATAGAAGTGGTCTCAGCAGCCGCCACAGGCGTCCACGCGACCCCGTCGCTAGCCGTGCAGTGTTCTCGATCATGTGACTGAACGTGCCGCTCGAGCAGGAGGGGGCTGTTCTCCGGGGAAGCTCTTGGCCCCGTGACAGACCAGCCCGTAGTTCTCTGTGTCCACAGTTTACAGCCCCAGGCACCTCCTTCGGTATTTATTACAGAAAAGTGCTCAGTAAACATGTGTTAGCCCCACAGCAAAACAGTCACTGACCCCCAGACCCTGGGTGGCATTTCGCAGTGCCCACCGCCTCACGCAAGCGCAGACACGCGGATCCATGCTGTCTTACGAGGAGTGCCCGCCCCTGAGATGTTACCTCATTATGCAAAAATAACATAGCCTTCATGACTATTTTGACAAAAGTATAAAACCCCTTGGGTGAAGTTCAACGTTCAGGAACCGAGGACGGCCAGAAACGTTAGCCTGTGCGTCATGCGTGCGTTTAGAAGCTCACCGGAAATCTGCCTTTTATAAAGGAACCGCGCCGAGCGCTGAACTGGACGTTTTCAAACCTGATTGCCATTAAAAGCGGAGATGACGAGGTTGCAACAATATCTGTTTCTAGTCAGTCCTTTGGCCTTCTCAAGAGTGTGGGTGTACATGTCATGTCACATTCGCGTCCTTCCCGTGTGTTCGAGCATCTCGTGCGTCGGTTTACATTATGTCCATAGTTCTGTTCTTGACCAAGGTAAACCCTTCGAAGGTGATGCAGGAGGGTGACGGGTTTGAGTCACCCTGCCCACGGTCTCCCCACCGGAGAACCCAGGTGCTGAAACCAACCTCCCCTGTTTCCCAGGCTCGTCCGCAAGCCCTGGCCAGCTGTAGGGATGCCCTCCAGCCCCAAGCCCTGCCCGGCGGACACGCCATCAAGTCAGCTCACAAGCGAGGTGTAGCAGCTCGGAGCTGCGCTGTGAAAACAGCTCTTCCTGCCATGCGTCCCGGTGTCGCGCCCGGGTGTTTATCAGACCGTGAGAGCGCCCTGCGGATTTCGGCCTTTGGCCTGAGTCGCCGTTTTGGAGAGAACGCGGCGGGTGGTGCGCCCCGGCCGGCCCGCTGCGCTCCGAGCGAGCGGCGCCTCGTGTCCCGCTGCCTGCGTCCGCTCACGCGCTCTGTGGGCAGCCACACCGAACACTAACGTTTGAGGCAGGTTGTCTCGGCAGTAGTGAGACCTGTTCATTCACAGAAGCACCACTCCCAGCCGAGCCCGGAGGAAAAGCCGTCACTAACGGTCACAGCGCTCGGTGACTTCATGTAGTTCTGCATAAGTGGTGACTGAAAACCTAGCCACCTGGTTAGTCACCCTGCATGGCCGGCCCGTGGCGTGTCTCCCAGCTCTTAGTGGGAAGCGAGCTTCAGCCCGGTTCCTCGGCCCCCTCACAGCACAGGCGACTCCCACAGCGCGTCAGGGGCCGGCGTGTCTGCGGCCTCAGGACGCAAGCCACACAGGTGTCAGGACAGGACGTCACCGTGCCCCCGAGTCCCTCTCTGCTCTGGTCCATTCAAATACACATGTTCAGTTGCATTCAAAAACTTCACTTTTTCAGCGTAGAGTATTTTAACTGATCTCAACATAAGCTGGTTTCTTTAAAAATACAAAAAACAAGCTAGATGTCTAGAATGACATGGAATCAGTGTTGTTCTTCTACCCCTTTCACAGCAACTCTGACGTATTTTTTACTCCTATTTTTTCGGGTTTTGTCGTTGTTTTTCATCAGGAATCTGAGTTCTCTCTGACCCAGCTTACCGGGGACATAGGAAAACTAGGTGTAAACACCTTTGCTGATCTTGGTTGCGTTGAAATCTGATATTGTTCTTAAACTCAGTGAGCCACTATCTGCAATTTTGTACATGAGATAGTATTTTGAAGGTATGGAACCTTAAGAGAAAAAAAAATAGCTAATTAGTTCTTTTTTTCCCCCAGAGGGGAAAGGTATGTTCTGCAAATAGTGTGTCTTATTTTACTGTTGAACAACAATTGCTATTTATTTTTTTATGGCCTAGAACTTCGACCTGTTGTATAGACTCCCGCAGACCACCCGTTCAGCTCCGACGTCTCATCTGGATGTTACGCTCAAACAGCAGTACACTGTCGTTCTACATGTATTTAATGTGACAGTTTTTTTTCCAGTACTGTATGTGTTCATTTCTACTTTTTTTAATATTTAAAATTGCTTTTAAATAAACATATTCTCAGTTGATCCCAAACCTCTGTGATCAGGCCATTCTGTGAGTTGTCCTCCTGCGTTGGGAGACAGCCCAGGCGCCCTCGGCCGCGCCGTGGTGGGCAGATAACACGGCATTGCCACTCCCGCGGGAGACTTCGCCTGGACCCGTACAGTGTACGTGAGTCTCCTGGGCTGACAGAGCCTGGCCCCCGACGTCCTGGCCCTCCGCCCAGGCCCAGGTCTGGTCCCGTACGTGAGCAGGGCAGAAGGGTGCCGGGCTCAGACAAGTGCTGTGAGTGGTGCTGCCCTGCAGTGAGCAGACCCAGGGCACCCGCGCCTCCTCTCATCCTCGCCGAGGAGAGGTAGGAACCCTCCGCTTCCCCGGGCGTGGTTCACTGCCGTGCAGAGGTCGTGGCCAGTGAACCACCGAGTTGGGCGTCCAGACCGGGGACTCTGGCTCCAAGGCCACCACGGGGATTCCTGCCGCACGGAAGACGGTCCCCGTCACAATGTTCTAGCCAGAGACACACGGTGGAGAGCTGACCGGGACCACGGCCCCGAAGCTTCTGGTCCCCTGTCCCCTTCCCACAGAGTGGGCGGATGTGTCGCCGGCTCTAGACACACCAACCCTACAAAGGCGGGGAGATGGGCTCGGCTTGGAGACCTGGGAGTCCATGGGGTGTTCCTGGGAGAGAGCAGCATAAATACTGGTGATTCAAGCAAAGGGGCGGCCAGCGTTGCATCTGATACAGAAGGGGACGATGGCGTGTGTAAACCTGGGACAGTGTCTGATTGAAGTTAATGGGAATTGCCCCTCCAGTCCGCTGGGCCCGACAGCCCTCTCCCAGTGCTCCTGGGAACTGGGGCTCCCCCATCCCTCTGAACCCGTGTTTCCTGTGCACGTGTGCAGCCCCCTGAAAGGTGAGCTCTGAGGCACGTCCTCAGGGGGGACCCTCAGGGAGCTGAAGGGACTGCTCCAGGTCTCAGTAGGTCACCGCGGCAGTTCCAGCCCAAGCCTCCCCTCCCCCCACCCCTGCACTGCCCCCACTTCCAGGACGTGGGTGTACCTGTGGCGGGGGTGGTGGTGGTGATGCTAATCACTAAGGTAACTCTGCCTGTTGTACTTTGCCCCCACGCACGTCCTCAGCTGCCCCGGATGACAGCTTATTTGCAGGGTCTGCAGTATGTGGGTGCTCAGCGCGGGTGGGCTCACCTCTCCAGCAGGGGTGCCTGCCTCAGGATGGCCCCCCACACACACAGTGACGGAATGACCGGTGCCTTCAGCCTGACCTCCGTGCTCAGCCCGCCCCCTGCAGCCCGCAGCCGGGGTGAAGGCGAGGTCGCCCAACTACGTTCCCTAACCCTCAACATTCCCCTGTTAAGACGGTGCCAGGACTGTGTTCCAAGTCCCGAGAAGGCCGCAGGCGGGGGGGGGGGGGCAGGCTAGGGAACATCTCTGTGGGCGCACCTGGTGGGAAGCTTCCTGGGGGAAAGGGGGTCTCCACTCATCCTGGGCCTGTTGGAGTGAGCAGGCGGGGGTGGGGGGGCAGCATGGTGTCCCAGAGACAGCTGGCGAGGCCGCAGGCCAGGGGCCTTATCAGCACGACCCCGTTCTCAACAACATGGCCCTGTAGAGTGCTCATTTCCCCCGTGTTTGCAGCTCCGGACACTGAGGTTCGGGGACGTTAACTCGTGACTTGCCAAAGGTCAAGTCGCTCATGAAGGGTGGAGGCCGGGCTGGAACCCTGCGGTCAGGGCCCAAGCAGCTCCCAGCCGTGACACCCCCCCGCCCCCCCAGGCTGCCTCTGCCACCACCGTGTTCCCTGGCTGCCCTTTCCGCGGAGAAACTAGGTCAAAGCCAGCCCGCCTCCCACGGACAGGTCCCGGCCTGGGGAATGTGAACCGTGGACGCGATGACGCTTCCCACTCAGAACAGGCGCACGGCCGCCAGGAGTGTTTCCTGGACAGCGCTCTGCAGCCCCGGGCGGCCGGAGGGCGGCTGGCACGTGCCCTGCTGCCCCCCGTGCCTGGGACGGAGGCCCAGTGAGCCTCTGTCGGCGAGCACGGCAGCCCCCGAGGCCACGCTGAGACTCTTCTGCTCCTGCAAACAGGAACGAAAGCTCAGATAAACACAGCTGTTTTGCAAAGATCTTACCACACAGCACCCCCGAGTCCGGGGCTCAGAGGCCAAAACCGTGACCTTCTGCCAAATGGCCAGGGGACAAGCCTTGCTCGGCTTCACACGTTCAGGGACAGAATCTAACATTTTGCTTCGCAGGTCCAAGCAGACTGGAGGAGAGAGATGACGACTGTGTCCTCCACACGCTGGCCTGAAACTACATTAGGGCCAGGCTTTCAGATGTGGGCGGCATGAGTCCTGGGCCCTGTCCTGGGTCTCAGAGGGGCCTGGGGGTCTGCATGTAGCCAGCATCCCCAGATGAGTCCCTGCAAGAAGGCACAGGTCCATCCTGGACCACTGCTCTGCTCCTAAGAATCTAGAATTGACCCAAAAAGGGAGGGTCACCCAGAGTTCCGAACCTCTGCACGGGGCCCTTCTAATGGTGACACCCCTCCTGTGGCTTGGCCCCTACACACCTCCAGCTGTCACCTCCCTGCCATGCCAAGGTGCAAGGACACGCACAGAGGATCTGGATTTGACAGAAGTGGTCCGCCCGGGGCTGCCTGGGCCGCTCACCAGCAGATGTGTCCAGCGGGCAGATGCTGAGACGCCCTCCTGCAACCAGCCCACCCCGTAGGCCCTGGGCCTCCACTCGGGCTCGGAGCTGCCGGTCCCCGTAGACACATACCAGAGCTCGGACCCTGAGATACAGCCGTGCTCAGTCACCTGCCAGGCGCTGGATGCCCATCCCTAGAAAGCCTGGTGTGCATTTTCCCAGGCTCAGAACTGGCTTTATCAAGGCAGAGCCTGGCCCCCACCCCCCACCCCACACCTCCACCCTCGGCACCTGCAGCACAGCTTCTGCCCATCCCTAAGGGTGGCAACTTCGGGGCCTGGCTGGGCCGGTCACGACCATTTATTACCCAGAGGGACAGGATAGGAGAGATTGAGTCAGGCTTGGGAATCAAAAAGACATGGGCACTGTCCAGCCGCTGTGGCTCTGTGGTTGAGCGCCAGCCCAGGCACCAAGAGGTCGCTGGTTCCATTCCCAGTCAGGACACATGCCCAGGTTGTGGGCCTGATCCCCATTGGGGGTCATGCAGGAGGCAACCAATCAATGTTCTCTCTCATCGATGTTTCTCTCTCTCTCCCTCTCACTTCCTCTCTCTCTGAAAACAATAAAAGAAAAACAAAACTAAAAAACGAGTTTCCATGCTTTAAAAATAAAAAGACATGGCCACGCCCTGGACAGTTTGGCTCAGCGGTTAGAGCGTCGGCCCACGGACCAGAGTCCCGAGTTCAGTTCCTGCTGAGGGCATGTACCTCGGTTGCAGTTTGTCCCCGGCCCCGGTTGAGGTTGTGTGGGTGGCAACCGGTCGATGTGTCTCTCTCACATCGATGTTTCTCTGTCTCTCTTACACCCTTTCTCCCTCCCGCTCTATCTGAAGATAAATGCAAAAAATGTCCTCGGGTGAGGATAAAAAATAAAAAAAAAAAGACATGGCCACTGAGCTTAGTCTCTCGGAGCCTCCGTCTCTTCCTCGGCCCAAACGGGACACTGCAGCACTGCTGTCGCAGAGCTGGGGGGAGAACTGAAGGATAACCAGGGGTGTGGGGACCGTGCGCAGTCCCTAATGCTGGATGGAGCGCCCAGTGGTTCTCAGCACTCACCCCTCAAAAATGATAGGAACTTTAAACATCGCCGTCCCGGGGGACAAGTGAGAGGTCGGAGACACCAGTCTGCTCAGTGCTCGGCACGCAGTCCGTGATCACCGAAACCTGGTAGAAGTTTCTAGAAGCACCTGCTGTCGAAGGGGGTGTTGTGAGCACGGGAGCACCCACCGACGCCGCTGGCGCGGAGCAGGGCTGACGGCCCGGGAGGCAGCGTGTGCACAATGGGCCTTTTCTGTGGCGCAGGCCCAGGCGCACAAGAGCACACTGTCTGCCGCGCAGGCTCCGTCCCTGCTCCCTGGAGCCGCCTGGAAGGCACAGAGCCCAGGACTCCGGCCTCTCCAGCTCCTTCCCTGCTGGGGGCTCGTTTTGTGTCTGCCCCCGAAGAAAGTTCTAGATCCCCCAGGGCAGCAAGCTCACCAGGCTGTCCTGCTTCCCCTCCCAGACTCGTGCCGGTGGCCTGGGGTCCTCTTGCCCACCTTTTGGGTCTGCGCCAAAGTGGAAGGTGCCGGGTTGCTGAGCCAGCGTGCAAGGAAGGAGCGAGAAGGGGAGGCCGGGGGACAGGAGACAGCGAACAGGAACAGGGTCCAAGAGAAGCTGGCTGAGCCTCTGTTAAACTCCTGACTGCGTGCGTCCCCTGTGGCCCAGACCTCCGGGTCGGAAGGTAAGGGCCCAAAGAATGTGCTGGAGCAGCCGTTGCAGAGCTATGTTTACTGGTATAAACCTGCAAACAGCCCAAAGGTCCATCCGCACTAAGGGCTGGACACGTTGGTCGTGAGTCTCACAGCGTGCAGTGACGAGACAGCACCACGACCCCCCCAGCGACAGGGCTGTCACAGCCCGTCAAGCACAAGAGCCAGACTCAGAATAGTTCACCTGTGATTCTCCGTAATGTACAGAAATAGGTGATCTCTATGGTTACAAGACAGAATCGTGTTAACCCAAAGGGGAACTTGAAGCGGATGCTGGGAGAGTGATTCTCGGGGGGCCCATCTGTTCTCTTTCTTTCTCTGGGCGTCGGTCAGACAGGCTTTACTCAGTTTGTGAAATTCATAGAGCGTCTCGCCTCTGATACTGCACTTTGTGCGTGTGAATCCCGGCGGCACGCTGATGCGTGTGTAACCAGCACGCTCGCGAGCCCTTATTTACAGCGTTTGCCAATTGCTTTGTGTAAATTTTTCTACCACGGCTGATTACAAACCACCAAGGAGATGAGGCCGAATTCCAGCTGAACCAGCCCCAGCTGACTACTGACTACACATCAACCAAAGGGGTTTTTTTTTTTTTAGTAAAGTCTGCTAAAATGCAGAGAAACTAAGGGTTAGCCCCTTCTAACCTAGCTACCTGCTCGGTCTCTGCTAGCAACGCCCATCACCTCCCTGCCCACCTCCCTACACTCTTTAAACAAAATTTTTATAATAGCTTTATGGAGACAGAATCCATACACCACAGAAGTCACCCACATGGAGTGCTCATTTCAGAGGTTTTTATTATATTCACAAAGGTGTGCAAGCATCACTGCTGTCGGTTTTAGAACATTTTCACGCCAAAAAGAGACCCCATACCCATCAGCCTTCACTCTCCATTCCCCACGACCCTGGATACCACTAGCTTACGTCCCGTCTCTGCAGATGTGTCTCCTTTGGAAGTGTCGTATCGGTGGGGACATCGATAAGTGACCGGCTTCTTTCCTTAGCGCCATGCCTTCAAGGTGTGTGTGCACATGTATCGGTATGTCCTTCAAGGTGTGTGCACATGTATCGGTATATCCTTCAAGGTGTGTGCACATGTATCGGTATGTCCTTCAAGGTGTGTGCACATGTATCGGTATATCCTTCAAGGTGTGTGCACATGTATCGGTATGTCCTTCAAGGTGTGTGCACATGTATCGGAATGTCCTTCAAGGTGTGTGCACATGTATCGGTATGTCCTTCAAGGTGTGTGCACATGTATCGGTATGTCCTTTCTTTCTGTCGCGTTCCACTGTAGGAACAGACTTCATTTTGTGTATCCACTGATGGCCGCTCGGGTTTTTCTGCTATTTTGACCATTAGGAATAGCGCCGCTGTGAATATTTGTGATTATGTTTTGTGTGGACGTCTGTCTTCCTTTTTCTTGTGTGTAGCCCTAGGAGCTGAGTTGCTGGGCTGCGGGGTGACTCTGTAACCATCCGAGGAGCCACCGGGCTGTTTTCCAAAGCAGCTGTGCCGTGGTACGTCCCCACCTGCCACCGGGCGGAGGGTCCGGTTCCTCCACACCCTCAACAGCGCTTGTGACGATCTGTCTTTTTCACGGTGTAGCCAGACCAGCGGGAGCGAAGTGGTGCCTCGTTTTGACTTACGCTTCCCTGGTGACTGATGATGTGAGCACCTGCCAGGTGCTCACTGGGCACTGGTGCACCTTCTCTGGAGAAGTGGCCAATAGACATGTGGGCCATTTTAAGTTGGATTATGTGTCTTGTTGGTTTTGAGTTGTAGCAGTTCGTTCCGGATTCTAGATGATTTCCAAATCTTTCCTTCGTCTTGTGGGTTACCTTTTCCTCCCACTCCTTTGAACATGGGCATGTCTTCAGGAGGGTGGAGCTCTCAGAAATAACCCCAAAGGCGTCCAAGCCCAGGCAGCTGAGCTCACCGTGGGAGGCGACCTTTGCTGTGTCTCGGGCAGTACTGTCACTCACACTACGCTCAGCATTTCGGTGGCCTCCGGAGGCGTGGCTGTGGACTTGGGTTCTCCGGTCCTGGGGTCAGCGCCGCCCGGCCGGCTCGCGGCGGAGCGGACGTGGGAGGTCCGCGGCCTGTCCGAGCCCTGGGCGTGCTCGTCCATGCGGTATGGACCCCGCCGCCCCAAAGCGCAGAGCCAACGCACAGACGACTCCTGTGTAATTTTTGACTGTGCACATTTTACTTTGATAAATATTTTTTCAAAAGAAAATGTAAGACCCATCCTTGGTATACAGTAAGGGCTCCAGAGTGATCGTCCCTCCCTCGCTCTGCTCTTCGTGCCCAAGGGCCTGGCAGCCCTGCCCTGGGCCTCCGGGGGGTTTCTCCCCCAGGCTCCCCGGGCTGGCAGGAGGAGCCCACGCCAGCGTCCTCCGGGCAGTGCCCAGGGGAAAGGGCTGCGGATCACCCCTTTTACTTTTTCCTTCTATTTAAAAAGAGACAAACGCACGTGTTCTCAGCCAATGAGAACTTCACCAACCATTGAAACCAAAAGAAAGTGTCCTTTTTTTACTCTCCTTTCGGGAGGAAAGAGCTCTTTGGCCCAGCAAGAGTTTCTCGGTCTCCCCACCGCACCCCGCACTCCACCCACACAGGGGAGCCCAGCTGGGCCCTCGGTGCCCCCGAGCCTTTGGACTGGGACTGCCCTGCGTTCCTTCGGCACAGTGGCTCTCACGGCCAGTCTGCACCCCAAAGCCAGGCTGCGAAGCAGCCCGAGGGGAGAGGGGCAGGTGGTCTCAGATCCTGGGGGGCTGGGGGACTGGTGGTTCTGAAGCTGGACTCCCTTTAACAAACAGGCTTACTTGGGGGTCACGGACACACTGCCAAAGGCTGAGCTGTGAGTGTAAAAATAAAAACGAAACTCTCAGAGAGGTTCCTCCTCTGTGCCCCTTGGGGCCCTTGATGGCAAAGTCACTCCCTGCGTGAGTCAGGCTGGGAAATGCTGAGATCATGTCATGATAAGGCACCACCTTGGCCAGAGAACGCTCCCTGAGGCAGACTCTTGAGGCCCAGACACATCCAGCCAGGCGGGGGGCCCGCTCCCCGGCACCCTGTGATGCCAACCGACCCACTAGTCTCTGCCCGATCTCTGCATCTTGGTTTTTCCTCTACTTCACCTTCGGGAAAAACGAAGAAACTTGAGTGTGAAGAATGCACAACGGCCCCCCGCCCCGAGATCCCGAGTCAGCCGGGGAGCCGGGGTGGGGCCGGGGAGCCGGGGTGGGGCCGGGAATCCACACTCAGCAGATTCTCCCAGGTGACTGAGGTGGGTGGTCACGGGCTGGCCTTGGAAAATAACGTTCACAGATTCCAGTTTTTTATTTATTTATTTTTAATCCAAACAAACATGGACGTTAAAGCAAAAAAAGAAACGCTTGGGTGGAAGCTCCTGGCTCGTGGTCGGGCCTCCGCCCCTGAATGTCCTCAGGCCCGTCTCTCTCTCATTAGCCCTTGGCGACCCTGAGGCCCTCCAGCCCAGCCGGTGTCCTGTTCCTTCACGGGTCCCAGCACCTCGCCATCTCCTCCGGCAGGTTCTGGGGCTCAGGTCGCGGACCACAGGTAAGCGCCTAATATTACCATCTGTGTCTGCTCCCCCCCCCCAGCAGTACGCACACAGTAGGTCCTCAAATAATCCTTTAAGTAAGGGGGCCCTGAAACCTGAGCCATCCCGCGGAAATCGCTGAGAGAGGCATTGGAGGGAATTCTACGGCAGTCTCTGCTCTGGAATCTGAGCTGTCACAGATACCATCCTTTTCGTGCCTGCATCCGATTAGAAGGGGAGGAGGAAGAAATGGGACCCCACCCCCAGGGCTGCTGACCTTGCTGGGCTCCAGCCACCAGGATGGCCTCGAGCAGACCTTCTCCCCAACGTCCTCGCTGCTTCTGCAGGCGAACAGGGATGACGTCGCTTTGCCTGTATCCAGGGAGCATCCACGTGGGCATGTGTGCATCTGTGTTCTCGCTGCAGACTGGATGTTTGTGTCCCCCCCCCCAAATTCATATTTGAGATCCTAGCCCCCGTGTGAGGGTATCTGTAAACGGGACCTCTGGGTGAAGCCCTCGCAAAGAGGATGAGTGCCCTTGTGAAGAGACCCCAGAGAGGCCTCTTTTCCGCCCTGCCCTGTGAGGGCACAGTGAGCGCAGGCCCGCTGCAGACGGGGTGGCCCCCAGACTCCGTCTGCCAGCGCCTTGATCTGAGACCTCCCAGCCGCTAGGACTGGGAGAAACACATTTCTGTTCTGTATGAGCCACTCAGCCTGCGGCGGTGCATGGTGGCAGCCGGGACAGACCAAGACAGTTGTCTGTGTGTGTGCACATGTGTGCTTGTGTGTGCGCGTGTGTTAAGCTTTGACCATAATAAGAGGCAGCTCTGTACCCTGATCCTCCGGAAGGCGGGTGATCCCTTGTTGCTCTCCCGGGTGCTCTGCCCTAATGAGCCACTGCAGGAAGTCCGCGCTAGCTTCCCCTCCGGTGCCCTAGGGAGGGGGGTCAGAGCTTGCGGATGCTGAGCTGCCCCGCGCTTCGCGCTTCGGGAAGACACCTGTCCTGGTACCAGAGAGGCGTCGGCCCTGCTGCTGGGGAGGGTCAGAGCAGAGTCGGCTGGACTCCCTGAGAACATCCCCCCCCAGGAGGAATCCTCCCTGTCCCTGGGTGTCCCTGGACCCAGAGAGGTACAGTGACATACCCACGTGTATTGACACCTACCAGGCACCCTTCTAAACACGCAAATCGTCTTAATGTGTTTTAGCTGCAAAGCAACTACATAACGTAGGTTCTGTTATTATTCTACTTTATGGACGAGGCCACAGGGGCTTAGAGAGTGTTGCTACAACCAACATCCACAGATGCTGTAGTCGACGACAGCACACGTTGTTCTCTTGCTGTGCTGGAAGTCAGGAGTCTCAGGTCAAGCTGGTGGCCGGGCTGTGTCCCTCCTGGGGACCAATGCCCTTGGCGTCTCCAGCTTCGAGAGGCCGCCTGCATTCCCTGGCTTGTGGCCCCTCCTCGTGTGTATCACTCGAACTCTGGTTACATTGTCACACCTTTTTCTGACTTTGACCTTCTCCCTACCCTTTGTGATTAACTGTGACTACCCAGGCCCCAGAATAGGCTCCCGTCTCAAGATCCTTAACCACTTTGCTAAGTCTCCTTTGCCGTGGAAGATGCACATTCACAGGTCTCAGGGAAGGACATGGGCCTCTTTGTGTGGGGGTGGGGGCTGGGGATTCTGCCTGTCACAGTTAAACAACTGTCCCAAAGTCACACAGCTAGAGGATAGGCGGTCTGCGTCCACTGCCCAGGTGGCTTGCTTCCTCAAGTCACGTGGGATCTGCGCGCTCCGTCCTGGGTTCCTGAGCAGCGGCCCTCAGGCCAGCGGTCGGTGGCCGGGCTCCCTCCAGCTCTGCCCTCGCCGGTTCCTCTGCTGGCACCCCAGCCACCAGGAGCCCAAAGGGAGGCAGGCCCCCGGTGGCCCCCAGGAATCACGGCCTTGCTTTCCAGGTCTCCGGGTCTCTAACCCCTCCCAGCTTCAGGCGGCCGCTCCTGGTGCCCAGAGACCCACCTTCCTAGACTCACCCCCAACCCTCTTCCCAACAGCCGCGCTTTCTTCCAAGGAGCATTTCCAGAGCGTCGAGGTCCAGGGACACAGAGGATAATAGGCACCATCTGTGCCGATGCGCCCCTTGGAGTCGAGTCAGCAAAGCCAGTGCCCACAGTACTGAAATAAGCCGTTTCCGGGAAGGGGGGAGTCTAAACTATAGTAATCCTCTTGGCAATACATAAGAGACTCGAAAATATTAATACACTGACCAAAGTCCCAATTCTTGGGAATTTGTCTTAAGAAAAATAAAAGATTTATACTATGATGTTATTTTAAAAATACATGTGACTAGTTAATTATGGTACATCCACCCACATGTAGCCACAAACACACAGGACACAGAACTACAGAACTACATGCTTAATATACAATGTTTCAGGGCAGAACCTAACAACCCCCAGAGGACTGGTTTCCAAAACTCAGGTTCCTCATGACAATGAAATGCTGACAGTTGTCAAAAAGGAGAAATGAGCCATTCTCTTTGTGACAAAAGAGAAAGATTTCTATTATGTGTGTGGTTTACACGTGGAAAAACCCCGGAAGGATTCGAGCGCCATCGATCTGAGGCCAGACCTACTCATCTGTGCTTGTTAAAATGTGCAGTATATATGTAATGTCATATATAATAAGTCTACATATGATTTTATATAATGTGAAATATACGTGTGATATATTTTATATACTATATGACATACTATATATAAAATATATAATAAACTGGTGGACACAAGCCTTGGCATGACCACTTTGGAAAGTGGGTAGTGATATTTAATAAACGGGCAGCTACATATATCTACCTACTACCCAGCCTTGTATTCCTGGGTACAGAGAGCTTCTTCCCTACCTGTGCACAAGGAGACATGGAAAAGAATATCCCTAAAAAGCACTTTTCTCCCCCCCCCCCCCGATGTTTAGTTCATTTACATTCATTGCAATAAAAACACTTTTAAAGATCAAAATGTTGGACTAGGGCAAATGTCACCCGAGAGACATGAACGAAACGACGTGTTAAGTCTAGGCAGGAGAATACTCCACAGGGCTGATGACTTCTTGGAATGAATTAGCCGGCTCTTCGGGGCCCGCGCTCTACGTACTGTTCTGACGCCTGCTCCGGGGAGTTCGCCCTGTAATGAGGGGAAGGGACAGAGCCAGAGCCAGAAAGACTCCCCGGGTTTCACGCGCTGGTGATGAGCACAATGAATCACTAAGTGAATAGGCCTGGGCTGCATGTAGCAACATGTGCAGACGGTGTTGAGCAAAAAAGAAAGTTGAAGAAGGAGTCATACAAAATGAAGCCATGTATCTGAAATGTTTTTAAAGCTACAACATTCGACACATTGTTTATGGATACACAGGGATGATTAACTCCAACCTTGGTAGTGGTTATCCCCAGAGGAGGGAGAGGGGTGATCGGCTTCCCCTCCTGCCTCCTCATCCCAAAGAGAAGGGAGGGAGAGAGGGGACAGAGGGAGAAAGGGAGGGAGGGAGGGAGGGAGGGAGGAAGGGCAAGAGTGATGCAAACATGGTTAAATGTCCGCTGTGGCCAAGGATGCGGAGGTTGGACCCGGAGCTGGCCCTGGAAGGAAGGCTGTGATGTGCCGAGTTTGGTGGCAAGGAGAGGAGAGGACATTCCAGGAGCAAGAGCTGCCTGAAAGACAGGCGTTCTTTCTACCGTTGTGCCGAAACGCTTTCACAACTTGGGAGAAATGAAAACCCGCTGGTTTTCTCCTGGACAGAAGCCGTGGTCAGGCAGCCTCCTCGCTACCCTTCTCCACACTGCTTGACCTTGTCTGTGTCAATTTGCTCGTCTTCCTCTGGTCTTTCCCCTTCCGTGTGCATTCCGGCCTGAGGCTGGTGAGCAAGTATGTGGGATTCTCGGTAAAACACCAGCTGCACCTGCAGACGGGAACAGCCCGGGGCTCAGGGAGGTCTGCTGCCCGACTTTCCCAGGAAACACTGACCGAGCACCTGCTGGGTGTCAGGCCCTGCGCTGGGTGCTTGGGATTCGGGGAGACAAGAACCTCATTTTCTTATGCTTACCTTCAGTGGGAGGGAACAGAAAATAAGTAAAATAAATAATATCTGATAACAAATGTCATAGAGACTATGAAACAAGATAATCTGACAGTGACTAGGTACTCTGTCATCCCAGGGTAATTGAAAATTCTTTTTTCTCTCAACAACATTTAAGTCAAACTGTGTCCATTAAAACAGTGTGTGTTAGGACTATGATTCTCTTTCACCAAAAGAAGAGGAAATTGAGGTTCAAACAGTGCCATTTTCCCAACTGAGAGTCGTTGGAAGGGATCGCTTACTGTTTTGGTCCCTAAGAAACGCCTTTGGCGCACCAAGAACGTGACTTTTACAAGCTGTATTTCTCCATAATAACTGTTCTTTCCCTGTTTTTTGTTTTTTAATTTTTTTTTCTTTACTCATTTTTAGGGAGAGAGAGAGATAGAAAGATCAATGAGAGAGAACATCGATTGGCCGCCTCCTGCACGCCCCCCCTGGGGATCGGGCCCACAACCTGGGCATGTGCCCTGACCAGGAATCAAACCGGCGACCTCTTGGTGAAGGGTCGACACTCAACCACTGAGCCACACCGGCCGGGCCATTCCCTGTTCTTACCACAGTGTTGCAGGAAGAAGGTGGTTTTTACTCTCACCAACCAAGTGGCGGATCCAGATTGTCACCTTTCCAAAATTGTCAAACAAAAGTGTCAAGGGTGACTATGATAATCACAGGAATCTATCTCATTCTTTCTTTATAAAGGCTTTTTTTTTTTTTTTTTTTAAGATGAAAGGCACAGAAAGAATTCCGCATTCTTCTTTCCAGAAATGATTCACCGCCACTATTCCATGAAGACCGTGGTGTTTGGGGGACGGGAGACGGAGGGAGATGCCTTTCTGCCCCGAGTCCCCTGACCGTCGGTCCCCAGACAGCCACCCTGTGTGACATGGCACAGACAAATGCCATGTGCTAGGCATGGCTGTAGGAATTCAAGGCAGGACAGAGGTTACTTCCAGCAGGGACAGTCAAGGGGTCTGGTGGCAACTGGGCTGGGCTTTGAAGGTTAGAGAGGGTTCCCAGAAGAGGCCCAGAGGCCAGGGCGGGACCCTTTCTGTCCTCTCAGGAATCACTGTCCCTGCTGCCTACTTCCCGATGTCCCAAAGCATTTTCTTTTTCAGTTGCTTAAGGCTGGCAGATAAATCCAGTCCCTATCACCCCATCATGGCTAGGAGACGCCCCCAAACCTGTTTTTACTGACGCCCCCTCTTCCTGTTGCTGATCCCTGCGGTCATGGGAAGGCGGTCTCCCGGTGCCTTGGTTACTAGGTATTCAAGGGCGAATCTGAATACTCGAGTCAGTTCTCAGGACGGAGCTAACCACAGGCCTGGGGACCCGAGACCGGGTTCCAGTTCAGCTTCTGCTGCTGACAAGGTGACCTTGGGTAGGGCTCTTCAACTCACCATCACAGCTACGCCTTCCTTGTCTGTCAGGTGGGTAACTGTACCTGCCTCACCTGGGGGACCTGGGTGTGAGGTTAAAGAGAAATCGGTCGTGAACTCCGAAGCCCCAGGGAATTTCGAGGTCTTCGTATTAGTGGTTTTACAGGCCCCTGTCTAACCAACCAAACAAAGCTGGTGCTCAGGGAACAGCGTAAGCAGCCTATGATCATAAATGGAAATGAAAAGCAGTGACAACATATTGAAAACAATCACACGTCACGGACAAAGGAAAACTGTGCAGACCTGCGTGGCATTAACCTTCGAGGATGATCTGGACCCTCCGCCACACCTTGTTTTCATTTGCATGCACGACCAAAACTTTCACTACAGATCACTTTTCGGAGCGCCCTCAGGGGGTTTTCCTTTGCATGAGTGAGAGAAAAATAATTCTTTCGCGTGCACTTTTACCCCCAATAGTGATAATGGCAGAAGAGTGACGACCCCTGACCTCGCCGGTCCGCCTGGCTCGCCGTTGTGCGAGCTGAGGACCCGAGCGGCGCTGTCTTGTTGAGTCCTCACCAGGTCCCATGAGCCGCGCTGTGGCTGTCCCCATTTTACTGATCACTACACCAAGGCTTAGAGATTTGGGGGGATGAGTGCCAGACCCTGTTTCCCAAACCCTTCACTATTAAAGCAAAGCAAGTCAGATTCTAAAATAGCCAGAAAGCTTCCAACTGGAATCCTCAGCTGAACTCCTGTGTGTGTGTGTGTGTGTGTGTGTGTGTGTGTGTGTGTGCACAACCACACACACACATTTTTGGGACCCACTTAACTTCAAGAAAAAAGAGATGAATGACTAAGTATGTGTTACATGCCCTTGAGGCAGCTCGCAGGGTCCGTCTTCTGGGGGCCCTTGAATGAGTGATGCCCCATCCTCACGGCCTGCTCAGCTCCTGCAGACTTTGCTGCCTAGGGCTTCCTTCGTGGACCCCACCCAGCTCCTACCTGGTCTTCCTCTTGTCCTGCTGCCTCCGATTTCCCAGCATTACTGTCTCTCCAAAGAACCTGCCTCCTCATGGTGCCGGAAGTAAGGTGGCTTCGGTTGTGTCCTTAGCACCTCCAGCGACATTCCCGGCTTTCTTGGCTCTAGGACTCACCTGCTCGTCTTTCTGGAGGTCAGTCTCCCCGAACAGCTCTCCTCCAACACCATGTTTCAAATGAACCCTTTCCCCTCACTGGCCTTCTTTCTTTTTCTCCAACGAACATGCATTACTTTCGTAACTAGAAAAAGCAATTCCTATACATGCTCTCCCTTCCTGTGAGTGTGTGCGGGTGGGTATGTGTGCATTTGTTCGTGTGTGAGTGTGCACACACCTCTGCTTGCACGTCAGGCAGAGGGACATTCTATGCTTAGAAAAATGACTCTCATTAAATTTAGAGAGTAGTGCCCGGCCAGTGTGACCCATGCCAGTGTCACCGGTTCAATTCCTGGGCGGGGCACACACCCAGGTTGTGGGCATGATCCCCAGTGGGGGGCGTGCAGGAGGCGGTCAACCAATGTTCTCTCTCATCAATGTTTCTCTCTCTCTCTCTCAAATCAATAAAGAAAAAATATTTAAAAATAAATAAGTTTAGAGAGTAGTTTTATTTTAGTGTCATCAAGTGGGGCATTTCTGTCCCTTATCACATAGGGCTGTTTGACTTCTCCCTGCACATGTGTTGGACCCAAGATCACCCTCCCACACAGTTGAGTTTTTCTGGACGATGAAAGTGGACCATGTCCACAGAGGTCCCTCCGTGAGTGGCCACTGCACAGCGATGTCACTTTCAGCTCTGCTGGAGGACGTGGGCCCTGAGCGCGGATCCCAGGGAGTTTGCCACATTGTCATGTTGCCCTCTTGCTCTCTCTCAGGGCTGACTGTCACTTTCTAATGAACTAGCGACACACCATGCCTCCTCTTCATCATGACAGCTGCCGTGCACAGGGCGCAGGACACGTGTGAAGTTGTCCTGGAGATCATTGTTCTCCAGTTTGGGCTGCTCCCAGGCACTAGCATCTACACTGTGGTCTCGACAGTTCCCCCAAGGACTCACTGGGTTCCCTTTCCCCGGACCCAAGTTCTGAGAGACTGCGCCCCTGATGGAAACAAGAATAACAGCAACCAACACCACGCACTGAGCCCCTCCGGGTGAGCCTCCCCCATGTTCTCACTCGGTCCCACAAGCCGGTGGCAGAGACGTATGTCAGCCTCACCCCATTTTATGTAACAAGGAAGCAAAAGGCACAGGAGGCTAAACACTACCCCAGGGTCCTGCAGCTGATGAGAACCAACGGCAGGATTCAAATTCAGGTCCCTCCCACTCGACCTGGAGCTTTGCCATGCTCTTTTATCAGAAACACGAATTAAGTTCAAACAATAATACCAACATTGCAGTATTCAGTCACAGTTCCTTTCCCTGTCGAAGGTTGAAGGCTCACAAGGCGTCAGCTCTCAGCTGCTCCGATCCTGACATGTTGGTTCATCTGTGCAGTCCTACCGCGGACATACTGAAATCCGGAAAACAGACCAAAGGCCCACGCACCAGCTTCCCCCACCCCGCCCCCAAACTGTTCTTCCTTCCTTCCTTGTTTTTAAATTCAGGTGAAATTCTCACAACTTATGGTTAACCATTTCAAAGTGAACAATTCAGTAGCATTTACTACATCCACAATGTTATGCTACCACCACCTGGATCTAGTCCAGAATGTTTTCATCACACCAAAGGAAAACCCATATCCATTAAGTTACCCCCCACCCCAAGAGGCCAGTCCCCAGAAGCCGTCACTCACTAGTGTTTGAAGCCTCAGGTTCTCGTGCCCAGGATGGGATCGCTGCTCCACCTCTGTCCACCTCCCACCGTGGGATCCCCCAACCTGAAGGGCGCCCTGAGCCACCTGCTCCTCCAGGTGGCCCTTCTGCAGGTCCAGGACAGCAGCCCCCAGGTGCTCAGGCTTGGAGTCTCCCCTTCAATCTGCTGGAGTGCTGGGGTGCGGGGACCCTGACAAGCAGGTAAGAGGAATGTTACTGAGCTGACTTTTATCCTCAAGGGATAAGCAATCTGCTCAATTGCAAAATACTAACCAGCGGGACAGAAATGGAGTCCCCGTGTCTCCTGACGTTTTATCCTCTGTTTCCTTCTACAGCAAACGCTCTGCAGGGAGATGCATCTTTTTGAGGGGTTTTTGCAGGGATGATGGAAAGAGCCAGCTCCTTGGCTTGGAATCTGTGTGGACAGAATTGCTCTAGGAGAACAGGATTTTAAGACTGAAACTGAAAGGGGTGTGCTGTTTTTACAGCTTACAAAGTACTAAAACTTCATGATCTCATGTCATCTTCTCAACAGAAGGCAACGATATCATTTCCACAGATGAGGAAATTAAAGGAGGCAGAAGTGCAATGCCTTGCACAGCTGGAACTGTCGCCTGGCCTTCCTGATTCTAAAATCAGTGCTCTTTACAGGATGGTAGGTGTCACGGACTGAATGTCCAGTCCTGTCCCCTGCACACACCCCCAAACGTTCACAGGTTGAAACCTAGTTCCCCGTGATTGGGGGTGGGGCCTTGGGGAAGTCCTAGGGCAGAGCCCTAATGAATGAGATGAGTGCGCAGGTGTAGGAAAGACCTCAGCGAGCTCCCCCCCTCTTCTGTCTTGCCAGGACACCAAATCTGCCAACGCCTCATCTTGGACTCCCAGGCCTCCCCAACCACGAGAAATAAATGTTTGTTGTTTAAGGTCTGCAGACTGTGGTACTGGGTTATAGCAGCCCCAAAGCACTGAGACCTGCCTTTGCGGGGAAACTGAGCAGGTCTCTGCAATGGGGACTTGCCAGAGATTTTCCCAGATGTTCTCACCAGGTCTCCCTTTGCTTAAATGTGTCCGCCTATCAGAACCTGATGGAATGAGCCAAGATCAGAGGCCTGAATGGTCCTTTCAGCCTGACTGTATCCAGTGAGTAAAGACACATGCATACGAGCTGGCCCTCATCTCAGACATCTCTGAATTCAGCAGAGTGCAGGGTAAATGTATTCCAGCCCCTGCCCCGCCTTCGCCTATTCTCCCCTGCTTCCTGAACCCCCCCAGTTACACTCTGTTACATTCAGGCCACTCTGTCTGCAGTTCCCAAGCATGCCAGAAAGCACCTCACACCTATGCCTTTAACATTATTGTGACAATAACAACAATGGTGACAGTTCTCTCCTGGGTCCTGCTCACCTGCTAGTTCATTTAACTCCCCACAACCTAATGAAGTCGTTACTGTCCATCTCTCTTCACAGATGAGCAAACTGAGGCTCAGAGCAGCTAGGTGCTGGGCTTTGGAGCCAGACAATCTGGGGTTCATGCCCAGCTCCGCCGCCTAATTAGAATGACCTTGGGCAAATTCCATCTCTCTGTCAGCTCCAGTGACTTGCGTGACACGGAGCACGATGAACCTGCTCCTCGGGGCTGCTGTGAGAATTCAGTTCGATGGGCACAACATTTGGCACCTGGTAGGTACTTCAAACATGTTTGGAATTACTAATGCTCACTTGAAGCAGCCAAGTAATCAGCTCAACTCAGCTCAGCTCTGATTCCAAAGTATTTTCCTGCTTCTCCTCATGCTCATGGTTCAAGACCCAGCTGTTTGGCACATCCTCGCCCCATCAGGTCAAGGTAGGCATCAGTTCCACCCTTAGGGGTGAGAGTGCTGATGCTCAAGAAGCTTCCAGGTGCTTCTTTTCTTCCACTTTGCTGAAAGGCCTCTCAAAACTTTGAGGAAGGGTTTTCTGATCTCCATCTCCTGCTCTCTCTCTAGTTCCCTGCCTTCCAAGTTCAATATGCATCCTTCACGGCTCTGTCCCCTCTGCTGTCATCTGTATTGCTTTCCTCCAGAGTCACAGGGCACCCTCTGTGCCCCACGGGACCAGGAGCCCCTTGGAAGTCATCTCAGCCACCCCCGCTCCTAGCCCTGGACCTGGGCGGGAGAGAGGACGCTGGGCACCTCTGATAAAGAACCCAATGGGTTATAACCTAAGTCAGCACTCAGTGTTATCTGGGCACATCCCAACCACGCAACCGGACCCTCAGCACATCCAGGATAGCTGGGGGTGGGAGGTGAGGAGACCGAAACTTCCGGTCACTCTTTGTATGCCCTGCTATGGGTCGGCGGAAAGACCCTTTGGAGAACACTGTCTCATTCCGGAGAAAAGGGCGGAATTTCCAGACAGTGATAGGACGGGCTTGCGTGCCTGGGAGCAAGGCAGAGGGAAGTCTGTTTCCTAGGCAGGCCCCGTGCGTGGAGAGAAGTGCGTTCTTTGCCATTACGGACAAGGGGAAAGATGGGGTCCCTCATTACACGGGAAGCCGTAATTATAGCCAGGAGCTTGTTGTGCGGGAATTTCTGTACTAAAAGTCCTTGGGGAGCCCCCTAGCATACACAGACACCCCGTCCCCCTGGTCCGGCTCTATTTCCCTCCTGGCACTGAGCGCCACTACCAGGCCCCTCAGGATCCTCGCTGCCTGCCCCGCCCATGGGGACTGGGTGCAGCGGGGCTCGGTGGCCCCGGTAAATGTCTGCTGAGGCTGAAGGAACGTTTTGGATGCACAGGCTCTCACTGGCCCCGCTGCGAGGGGGGCCGGCCACGGACCACCACCATCCCGACATACAGGTGAGGGCGCCAGGCCCAGGCCCAGGAACCTGCTGGCCGGAAGGTCGGGGACGCGGGTTCGAGCTGGCGCCCACGCAGCCTCTGGCTCGCCGGCGGTGACTCGCCCAAGGTCACCCCAGCCCGCGAGCACAGCGCCGGGCTCCGGGGCGCACGGGCCGCTCGGAACCGGGCCGCCCCTCCCCCGCGGCCCGCCGCCGGGTCTGGGGTGGGGGCGGCGCGGGGCGGGCCCGGGGCGCCGCGCGCTGACGCGGGCCCGAGGCGGCGGGGACCGGGCGCGGGGGAGGCGCGTCGGCGGGCGCCCTGCTTTTGTGCGGCGCCGGCTCGGCTTCGCGAAGGTAGACAGCGCTTCCTCTTCCTCCGCCGCGTCTCTTCCTTTTATAGCGATTTCTCGCCTGGCGCTCGCCCGGGCCGCTGCTGTCTGCCGCCGCGGCGGGGCCGCTCGCAAACCTGTGGCGGTGACGTGAGACCGGCCAACCCGGAAACGGCGGCGGCGGCGGCGGCACCGAGGCTCCGAGGCTCCTGCGCTCCCCTCGCCGCTCGCCCGGCAGCCAGGTACGTGCCCGGGGCTCCGCCGGCGCCGCCGCCCGGGCCGCCCGCGCGCGCCCTGGAGCCGATTGGCACCGGCGAGGGCGCGGGGCGCGGGGCGCGGGGCGCGGGGCGCGCGCGTGATGGGTGCGGGGAGAGGTCGGGGTGCGAGCCGGGCGCCCGCTCTGGTGCCGCGGCATTGGCGAGGGGGCGCCGCGGGCGAGAGGGCCCGGAGGGGCTCCCGGAGGATGCTCCTGTGCGGGGCTGGGGCGGAGGAGGTGAGGGGCGCACGCCGGGGGCCGCCGGCGGATCCACCCAGCTGCGGGGCGCGCGCCGCCGGTCCCGCGCCAGGTGGGAGGAGGACTCGGGGTGGCCGTCCCTCCCTCTAGCCCCGACCCCTCCTGCACGCCAGGTGAGGGCGCAGGCCTGACCCCGGGCTCAGGTCAGCCCCCCAGCAAACTTCCAATGGGGGCTTGGAAGGCCAGTCACTTAGAATTGAGGAACTAGCGGGGTGAACAGAATCTCCATTGGCCTCAGGACTTCCTCCTAGGGTAAACACCCGCCTGTGTTTAAGGAGCACTTCCTCTTGCCCTTTATCTTTTCATTATCTTTATTTTTAAATGGAAGTTCAGTGTTAACGGTGGCTGCCCTTGTAGCCTGCATGGCTCTCCTGGGGCTGTGAACACACACACACACACACACACACACACACACCAGGTCTCCTGTGTTGGGGGTAGGAGGAAAGAGGAACCAGGGACTTCCCTTGTTAGAGCCGGTGGGGGAGGGATTGAGCGGGAAGGAGGTGGCTGGGGAGTGTCAGGTGGACTTTGCCCCTAAGGTTTAGTTCCTGGCCCTGCCACTGACTAGCTGTGTGACCTTGGGCAAGTGGCGTTCCTTCTCTGAGCCTTAGGCTCCAGTCTGTAAAATGGGCTGCTTTGAGTTGGTCCTAGAGAAAGTGAGCATGGACTTCCTGGCCTGGAGGGGCGTAGGAATGCACAGTGTCATTGTCCACCTTTAATTTCTGCCTCCCCTGTATCTATAAGGGGTGCCTGGGGCACATGGGAGGTTCTCCATAGATATTTGTGAAATGAATAAGTGGATGTGAATTTCCAGGTGAGTGGGTGTGGTTCCACATTTTTTGGCTTCCTTGCCCTGTCATCTCCATCCCGCAGTCCCCAGAGAGCCACATTTTGCCACCTGGAATCTGTATAATCACCTCTCCCTGCCCAAAGAGGATTATCTTGGGAAAATGTTGACTCCTCGTGAAAAGGGGTTTAAACTCTGATTCTGAGCTTCTCCCGTTCTTGGAAGATCACATTCGGTGGACGTGACAGGGAAGCACGGCTTTGACTGCCACAGCCAGACGACTGGAGGCAGGCAGGCAGGACTGCAGCCGGGGCCCGGCCTGGGGCTTCCTGTGCATGTGGAGGAAGCTGGGGCATGGAGGAGTGGTCAGCTGGCCTGGGGTTTCTTCCTGGGGAGGCACATTGCCATTTGCATGTTCTAGAGCCTTGCTAGACTTGGGCATGGGGAGGGGCAGACTGTCTGAGCTGCAGGAGTGCCCTAATGCACAGGGCCACTCGGCAGTGGCCTTCAGATCGCCTCGGTGTGCCTTTCTGCACTTCACTGTGGAAGAGTGTCAGGTGATGGTGCTTTCTCTGACAGCCGTCCTTTCTCAGCTCCCCGGGGATTTCGTGTGCCCCTTCAGGATCCCCAGCGGTGGTTTTTCACCCCTGGAGGGCAGGAGGTGAGCCCAGTGCCACTCTCATTGTAAGAGGCCCCAGCGGGCACCTCTCTGCCGGGCCAGCTGCAGTTTGAGTGTGTGCAGATTCATTTTTAAGATATGGAGTGGCCACAGTTACCCAAGAGTAGTGAGCTTATTCTCATTGGGCGAGACTTAGAGAGAACGCGGGGTTTCTTGGCCCAAGACCTTCAGCCAGGAAGTGGCAGGTTCAGGATCCTCATACGAGTCTCCTTCCTATTGACTGTGCTGCCATCTGAAAGGCCTTTGTGTTTCCCTGGCACCTGGCAGGCTGTCTGGCATGTGTTGGCCACGCAGGACATGTTTTTTGACAGAATGAACAAAAGAGTCATGGTTTCCCCCTTGTTCTCTATGGAGGTACATTCTGTCTCCACCCCAAGGTCAGTGCATTGGCTGCAGGTGACCTTGACATTGTTCTCTGGCGGTTCCTCCCAAGTGCGGCTAGATTCCCCATTGTCCAGTTCTAGTCTCTGTGGCTCGTACCTCAGGATCCAGGACCCATGACGGGGGGCCCCCTGAGGGATGCTGGAGCCAGGAGGCGGCGGCCTCACTTTCAGCGTTACCACTGTCTCGTTGACTGAAGAGACCACCAGCCCGTGGCTTTGCAGGCTGGGACCTGGTCCTCTTCAGCGAGACCGTCCTCCAGCGAGCGCCCTGAAAGCAACGTGGTGAAAAGTCAGATTTAACATCCGTACACTTTAGATTCTAAGGCTGGCCAGAAACCTCAGGCAGGTCACCACCCTCTCATAACCCTTTTCCCCTCACCTGTAAACAGGAAAAATAGTCCCCATCCCGCCCGCCTCGCCAGGTTCCTAGGAAGAGGACCGGGTCCACCGTCACACCCCGTCCCTCTATTGCCTTGTGCAGGTCACCGCTCCGAGCCTCTGTGTTCTCACTTGCAAAATGGGTGATGCTTCCTGGGGTCACTTTGCTCTCTGGGACAGAGTGAGTGGGCCCTTGGCACCTGCCTGGCACATGCTGTCGTCCCCCTGACTGTCATCACCTGCAGCAGTAGTCATCGCTGTTCCCTCAGCTGGAGGACAGGCACCCCGGGGCCAGCACCCTCTCTGGAAACAGAATGGACGCTTCTCCGGAGAAGCACGTTGAGTGGGGGAAAGGAGGGGCAGGCTTCATGCTTTTTCTCCTTGCTGGTTGGGGGCCTGAGGAAGAAGGAATCATTGCGATTCTGTTTTCCACCCCTTTCTGAGGCTGAAGGGTCCCTTTTCCTCTTTTATGATGTCCACTCTTTTTTTTCATCCTCATCCGAGGACATGTTTGCATTTATCTTCAGATAGAGCGGGAGGGAGAGAGAGAGGAAGAGAGAGAGAGAAACATCGACATGAGAGAGACACGTTGAGTGGTTGCCACCCACCCGACCCCAACCAGGGCCGGGGACAAACTGCAACCGAGGTCCGTGCCCTTAGCGGAAACCGAACCCGGGACTCCGGTCCGTGGGCCGATGCACCAACCGCTGAGCCAAACCGGCCGTGACATCCACTCTTTTGTGTCACTCCCTCCTGTCTTCTGACATCCACAGTGACTCCCCCAGGTTCTCATATGGACAACATTTTTGTCACTTCAGTAGAACTTTGGCAGTTGGCCCCGGCTGGGTAGCTCCGTTGGTTGGAGCATGGTCCCGATATGCCGAGGTTGTGGGTTCGATCTCCAGTTGGGGCACATACGGGAATCAACCAGTGAGTGCATAAATAAGTGGAACAACAAATCCATGTTTCTCTCTCTCCCGTCCCTTTCTCTAAATCAATAAATAAAAATTAAACAAGAAAAGAACATTGGCAGTTAAGTCTGATGGTCTTAAAAGGAAGGGCTGATTGGCCTCAGCAGGTTGAGAAGAAGATAATTTTGTAGCCAAGGATGCATGAGGTTAAGGGCAATTTTTTTTCCTTACCCGTTTCTACTTCCAGAGGCAGCATGCATATGGAACTGGGGGCCAGACTGCCTGGGTTCACATCCTGGTTCTGCTGCTTACTTGCTCTGTGACCTTGGGGAGGGTTCTCTCGGGGCCCTCGTGGTCTTTCAGGTGAGGACTAATAATCTCCACCTGTGAGGGTGTGGTGCCCATCAACCCAGAGGCTGTGTGGAGATCTGCCTGGCACAGCGCATGGCGCATAGTAGGTGCTCAGCAAATGTCAGTTACTTTCTTCCTACCCTCCGGGCTCTTTCTAGCCCCACCCCAGTCCCATTGTCCTGTCCCTCCACCTGCAGGCCTCCAGTTCCCTCTGGGAGCCGAGCTCTTGGCTGGCAGCTTCTTCCCAGATTCAAGTTCAAGCCTCCATGCTTGCCCAAACCCCTTGTTGACCGGTGGCCGTAGGGCCGGCACGTCCACGGACTGGAAAGACCACTTTCCGGAGCTTGTCAAGGAGAGTAGATTGGAGAGTCGTTGAGTTTACATTCTCTCCCATTGATTTTTTCCCCTCCTTTTCAGAGACTTACTAGCTGCCATCTGCTCCAAGGGAAGGAGACATCGTGTTCATAAATATATAAATAATCGAAGCGAGCCAGGACATTTGTTTAATGAAGTGTTGCTGAGAGTGATTTTTATAAATATTTAAGATCAGCTGAAACCATTAGAGGAATGGCAGGGTTTATTAAAAAGCCGAAACCATGTTTTGGAAAGGTTCCTTTTCTTTCCCCACGGAGGGATGTCAAGAGGAGAGGATGAGGGAGGGGCAGCTCTGAGCACGGACGCAGGGCCCACGCGGGGCAGGTGGGCCACCAGTGTGTTGTCTCTGCCGTCGGAGGTTGGCAGCCATACGGCTGCTCGTGGGTGGGAGGACGAGGCGGCCAAACCTACGGAACCAAGGGTGGGAACTGTGTTGGCTGTAAACCGACACGTTTGAAAGCTTCCTTGAGACTCGGGGCCACTGGGTGACAGATGCCAGGAATCACCTTGGGGGCTGCACATTCCAGATGCTGCTTGTGAGAGTCAGTGGCAGGCTTCTAGAAGGTTCCTAAAATAGATGTCCTTTGGTCAATCGTGTGCTGTGTTTTCCTGAGTCCTGCGATGGCCCACAAGTGGGAGATTGTTTTAATCCTCACCGAAGGGCATGTTTCTATTGACTTTTAGAGAGAGAGGAAGAGAGAGTGAAACATCAATGTGAGACGGAAACATCCATCGGTTACCTCCTGCATGCACCCTGACTAGGTATCGAACCCACAGCTTAGAGATGTGCCCTGACCAGGAATCGAACCCGTGTATGGGCTGACACTCCAACCAACTGAGCCACCTGGTCAGGGCACATGGGAGGCTGTTTGGTGCTCAAAGAGAGAGATGTTGGGTAGGGATGCCTCAGAGCTGGGAGGGATTTTGAAGCAGTGCTTCCCAAACTGAAGTGTGCCCCCAAATCTCTTGGGGATCCTGTTTCAGACCCGAATCAGAGGCCTGGGGTGGGCTGAGATTCTGCATTTCTCACTCTTTTCCACGTGATTGGGTTTACTTCCCACACTCTGGCGCGTGGGCCACGCTTTGAGTAGGGAGCGTTCGGGGGTCCCCACTCCCCTCATTCATTGGGGACCCGGACGGGCACTGCGGATGCAGCTGTGAATAGGACACTGGAGGGGTCTGATCACTCCTCAGTGGAGGAGGCAGACATGTCAAAAACACGTGTGATGAAAGATGGAGGCCTGGACGGGCTGTGGGAGAGCCCGGAGGGTGTGGAGAGCTCCTTTGTCTTCCCGGCGGCTTCACGCTCCGCAGGGTCGCCTGAGTGACTGAGATGGGGATGGAACAGGGCGGGAGGAAAGGGAAGTGGCGTGCGCCTAGCTGGCCCCATATGTGCTTGTGGTCTGGAAGGACTGAGTGGGAACCTCATGCTCAGAGTTTCAGGTTCTAGGCCTCCAGTACTTTAAATTGAACAGATGAGGGAACTGGGACCCAGAACGGGAAGCATCTTGCCCAAGAGGCAGAGGCAGGACTGGAACCCAGGTCTCTGGGCTCCCAAGCCAGACCTTTCACAGGACTCCACGGTGTCTGCCCGTGAGTGCTCTGGGCCATCCTTAGTGTAGGCTCTGAGGCCAAGGGGTGCTGGGGCTGCATGTTCTTTTCCAGCTCAAAAGCCTCTGACTTCCCTTTGGCAGGGGCTAAGCCCTTAAATCCACAGGGAAAAAAGAAGGCCCAGCACGGATAAGAGACAGGCCATGTCAGAGACCGATGGCCTCCTCTCCCCTCCTCTCCCCTCCAGCGTCCTCAGACAGGAAGCGGGGAGACAGTGAGGTGCCGCCATGCCTGGGAGTTAAGGATGTGAAGAGGCAGCTTCATCCTGAACGCATCTGCTTCAGAGAGTCTTCAGAGAGTTTCCACCTGGCCACTTGGCGCCCTTTGGAATTTAAACCCAATGCTCATTCAGCAAATACTGTTGCTCTGAAGAACTGCAGGACTCCGGCACTGCCGCGCCATAGCTGTGTGACCTTGGGCAGGTCACAGCACCTTGATGAGCCAGAACTCTCACAGGTGAATCTGGGCTAATCTCACCTGCCTCTCTGCATTGTTTGGAGAACTAGGTGAGCTAATAGGCATAGAAGTTCTTAGCATAGCCCCGAGCAGAAACCCTCTGCAAAAATACCCCTTCCCCCAAGACATAGTCCAGGTGAGTGAGAACTGATTGTCCAGTGCTGATTTCAGGCCAAGGCCATCCTTCTGGCAGAGACATGGGGTATGAACTTGATTGGAGGGCACATGTTTCCTCCTAAGGTAATTTCAAACTACGGTGACTTTCTGCAAAACTGAACCCTGGTCTGGCTCCTCTGGGGTTCTCCAGTGTCAAAGAGAATAACCATGGATCTTGGGGTCAGGTATGTCTCTGTTCACAGCTGACTCCTGAACTGTGGAGTCTTTTGCAAATTGCATCCCAGTGCCTGTTTTGTAGCTTGTTGTGGCTCTTAACTCAGAAAATGAATGTGCCTGGCTTAGGGCCTGGCATCTAATAGGTGTTCAGTAATTCAAGTCCCCTGTCCATGTAGCCTCAGGGGCTGGGGCTCAGGAGAGGAGCCTGCAGACAAAGGGAAGTCTGTGCATCAGCCCCAGCTTTGCTCAAAACCAGAGTTGAAGTCGGATTCAGAAGACAATGTGGAAGTGAAACTTGGGCAATAACATCCTAAAATGTCTGCTCTGCTCCCCTGAACTCTGGTTTTGTGTACTGCTCTGAGCTCAGGAGGCACCAGAGCCCGGAGGGCACATGCAGATCAAAGAGTCCCGCGAATGAGAGCAGAGTGGCACGTGACAGTCATTTCTGCACACCCCTTCATGGGTGTCAAGTGTTCAGTTCATTGTGGAGGAACTGGGTCCCTCCCGCTGTGAGTGCACTCTGTGTGCTAGGCCCTGTGATGGGTCCATGTAGGGAATGAATACCGAGTCCCACCGCTACCCAACACAAGTCCTTAAGGCCTGAGCAGCTTAGAGGAGGAAGGGTTCTGGATTTGTTTCCTTGGCTTAACCCAAGCCCAGCCCTGCTCGGCCCTTTCTGGTCCCTCAGGAACTGGAAATGCTCTCAGACTTGGTTTGGAGATAGCAGGGAGGGGCGCTGGGCATCGAGCGGACAGAGTGGCTGGTTGGTGAAGGGGGAGCAGGACTTGGCAGTGAGGCTGTGTTTCCGACCCTTTGCTCAGGTGTTTTCAGCCCAGACCAAAGCCCCTAATAATACAGCTCCCATAAACAAAACCTGGTGGGTTTTTGTGACTTGGGGTATTTTTGTTGGTCCCCTATAATTATAACCACTTTTCCTTATTGAGCATGGACAATAGGTACGTTGCATATCTTATTTCTTACCTCCGCAATGCCTCTGCGAGACGGGTAACATGGTCCCCGCTCCCAGGAGGGGAAGCTGAGAAAGCTCAGAGCCAGTGAGGAGCAGAGTTGGCATGCAGATGCGCACGCCGGGTCCTGTGCCTGCCTGTCGTGTTGACCCCCACGTCCATGAGCCTCAGACCGAACCAGAAAAGTCACCAAAGGAAATTGTCTCCCAAAGAGCGGGTGCTGGTGCAGCGGGATGCTGCTGGAGGAGGGTGGCGGGTTTCTGGGTGGGCATCTTGGTGATCAACATTGCCAGCCACCTGCTGCGGACTCATCAGCCAGGGAGGTTCAGAGTTCATGAATTCCTCTTGCAAGTGCATTGGGCTAATTGGAGTGGTGAGGTTTTTGGTGAATTCAGCGTGAAAGTGACTCGTGCTATTAATATACCTCGATGCATTTGGTGTTGAGACATGTGGCATTCTGTGTATTTTCTGTGCCCTCACCAGGGAAGAATGTAGGGGACAGAAAGGTGCTGTGGGTTCATGCTTTGGGGGCTACTGAATACTGAAAATCCCGGTGTTTGGATAAGTGTCCTTGTAGACTTGAGAAAATAAGGTAGATACAGGATTGGTACCTCGGCTAGCAGTGTTCCTCCCATTTTCAATATCTGAACTTGCTGGAATATTCTATGGCTGTGTTCCCCTCCCCCCCCATTCCTCTTACCTGACCACAGCTCTGGTGTACTCAAGCTTTCTGGCCGGGAGGGGCAAGAATCTGCACTTCTAGCAAATGCTCTCGAGTGGTTCGGATGCAGTAGTCATTGCGAGAGGAACCCAATCAGAGAAGCCGCCGCGTGTGGTCATCCTCTGCCTGTGTGCTGTCTTTGTGACTCTGGGCAGGGGTCTAAGGCAGGAGGGACACTAAGGGTCGCCTAGTCTTGTCCTTCCCAGCCTTTTTCCTCCATGGCCCCCAGGCCAGGGAATGTGTAGGGCGGGGGTTGGAGGATGAGTGGTAGAAGGGGGAGCGTCTCCCAGCTGGAAGTGACTGACCCGGGGCCCCCGCCCCAAGTGCTGGGAGGTCCGTATCTCAGCACAGTGTGACCTCTTCTGGGAGCCCCCCTCGGGAAGCTGATTCCTGTCCAAAGCGGGAACCTGTTCCGACAGGAGGCCCAGAGAGGTGATGTGAGTTGCCCAGAGTCACACAGGAGTTTGAAAGATCACTAGGCCACTTGCTGGAAGAATGAGGGACCGGGCCAGGGAGGTGAAGGCGCTGCTGAGGGTGGCCCAGCCAGCTCATGGCCCCCCGAGGAGAGCCACTTCTGTGACAGACAGCCCGTCCTGGGAGGCCCGAATTCCTGTTCTGATCCCAGACCTAACAGATAGTCCCATCCCTCAAGACCTAAAAGCACCGGAGGAGGATAAACCCTGCACATTGCAGTCGTGAAGTCTGGACGTCAGCACAGCACACAGAAGTGCGTGGTGAAAAGGACTCTCTGGGCAGTGTCCTGATTTGCCCCTGAGGGTTCTCACACCCAGGGCTCAGTGTATGGGGTACAGCGTGGCATAAACAGCAGCGACCGAATCACAGCGGAGTGTGATACCTCTCCAGTAAAACATCACATAGCTACAGTAGACCAAGTACACTTTTACACTACTTTAAGGTTTTTAAAAATATGTTTTTATTGATTTTTTTAGGGAGCGAGAGATAGAAACATCGATGTGAGAGAGAAACATTGATCAGCTGCCTCCTGCACGCCCCCTACTGGGGATCGATCCCACAACCCGGGCATGTGCCCTGACGGGGGATTGAACTGGGACCTCTCAGTCCATGGGATGATGTTCATTCCACTGAACCACACCGGTTGGGCTAATATAAGGGTTTTTTAAATTAAAAAAGAAGTGTTTGGCCCTCTGAGTGTAGTTGGAACAGCTCAGTTCAGCGAGCGGGCGATGGCATCACGCTGCATGGTGTGATGTGTCGAGGACGTCTTCAGAATGTGCCGCTGTCCTGTCCCAGCGCTGAGTGACGTATAGGGCGTGTGTGGTGGTGTTATTCCTGGGGTCGCCCCTGCTTGAATGCCATGCTTTTGGAGAGGATTTGAAGGGGGTCCAGCTGCCTGGGCTGGGAGACCCAGTGGACAGAGGGTGCAGCCTCTCTCGGCCTAGGGAGGTCTGACTCACTGTGTTTGAATAGAAGCAGTCTCTGGGCACAACAGCTTCGAGATTGACTTAGGACCGTTATGACTGTCCATGAGCCCCTGGTGGAATGCCCCTTCCTGGGGTTGATCTGACAGGGGCTCCTGGGTCCGTGGGGTGGTGATGGGGTGGGGGGCCCAGCCTTTGGAGATGACTCCACCTCCCCAGGCCCTGCCTCCAGGGACTGGTCTCTTTCCTAAGCGCCGTTTCTCAAAGCTTCCCCTGGTGAAACACGGGGGAAGTGCAGAAGGATGACATTTGCATACTTTGGACTGACCCTCCCAGAAGTAAATGAGGAATAAACAAGGTCTGACTTTTGAAGTGCCCCCACCCCCCTTTTCCCAGGAGTCCCCTCCCCCACGATCGCGACACAGACTGTGGTCGGAAAATGCTTCCCTCCACATAAATAGCTTTGTCTCAAGACCTTGGATACTTAAAACCGAAAGAAAGGCAACCCGATCGTTTGCTCCTAATCCTATTGCACAGTGCTGGGCAGGAGGTCGGGCAGGTTCGAGTCTAGCACGGACCTGACTGTCCTGTCGTCACGGCTCTGCCACTCAAAAAGGGGGACTTGAAAATGCCGATGTGCAGAGTCTGGGATGTTCCCTAAGAGCTCGAGCCCGGGAGCCTCCTGCATCTTCTTGCCGCTGGCCAGTGGGGTCCTCCAAGCCCCTGCTGGGCAACAATGCCCATGTACGTCGGGAGCCCTGGAGGTAACCGCTGACCCCGCGAACCCATTTCTGGGGAGCTTCCCGAAGCGAGCAGCAGAAACTATGGATGAAATGTCGCCTCGAGATCTTCAGCCCGCTGCTTTTTACGACAAAGGAAATTGGAAGTAACTGACGTGTCTGACAAGGACTGAATTCCTGAATCGGTTATACCGTAGTCACTCGACGTGAGGGCCAAGGGCGGGAGGGAATGAGGAGAGCAGCCATTTATTGGGAAAAAAGCTTGGAAGGAAACGGGAAAATGTCGAGGTGGAGGTGTGGAGATGTGAACAGGGATGGCTCTTTTTCTTCCTCTCTCTGACACATTTTCTAAAATGTGGTTCTGCTCCCTTTACTCCCGTCCTCTCTTCTCTCCGCATCTCCCTTCTCTTCTAAGAAACCTAGACCTCTGCTGTTTCCGGGGAAAAGAAGAAGCCCCAGGTTAATGGCCTTGTAGATGGTGTGAGACAGACAGACCGAAGATGCTAGAACTTCCGCTCGGGCCCTCCGGAGCCAGAATGCTACCAGCCAGCTCCAAGGCCGCCAGAGAAAGCTAGCTAGCAATTCCTTTTTTTTTTTTTTTTTAATTTTTTTAGAAAGAGAGGAAGGGAGAGGGAGAGAGAGATAGAAGCATCGATGAGAGAGAACATCGATTGGCCGCCTCCTGCATGCCCCCCCCTGGGGATCAGGCCCACAACCTGGGCATGTGCCCTGACCGGGAATCGAACCAGCAACCTCTTGGTACATGGGTTGACGCTCAACTGCTGAGCCACACAGGGCTAGCTAGCAATTCTTAAATATTATTCTGGCTGCCAGGGACCCTGCTGGGGTCTACAAGAAATTTGATACATGAAGTAACCTGGGGGTTGAGAGAGGTCAGGTGACTCTTCTGGAATCACGTGCTCCTGGTTAGCAGCTGATGGGGCACAGGGCATCTCGGGGGACCCCAGTACCAGCAACTCTCTTCAAGTTGTGTGGGCGTTATTTGCAGGGGAGGTAGGATGAGTGACAGCTGCCAATTGGTAGCCATAGCAAAGCATTTTCTGTTTGGATGGTGTTGTCTAGGGAAGTGTCCGAGCAGAGGTGACCCTCTGGTTCAGTGGGGGAGCTGCTGTCCTGTGTGTTCCCAGTGGAAGACAGGTAACCCTGTGCCCACAGCACTCGGGTCTCCCCTCTCCTGCATGTCCAGAGGGAGGGCTGCACTTGACCTCTGTGGAGGAGAGACACCCTTTTCCCAAACCCTGCGCATGCACTCTGCTGGTACACAGGACAGAGAGAAATGGATGCAGGTGACTTCTGAGAAACCCGTAAGGAGCAGACAGGGCACCTCGGTGGTTGGCTGAGCTCTAAGCATTTAAAGGGAGCGCCAGGTTGCAGACACCCTCTGTGGCATTTAAAATGTCGCGTTGCGTCGGGGTCTGAGCAGCATGTGCTCACTGTCACCTTTGCCTGCAGTTTGGAGAGGCTCGGACTCAGAGCCCCTCAGCCACGTTTCAGGAGGACACAAAGCCCCGAAAGGTGCCAAACGTATCTGTGATGAATGAGGGTACGAATTCATTTTCTGCTTTGGGTGGAAAATGGAAATTGCCCTATTTTAAGCTGTTTCAAATGCCAAGATTCATAATTTGTCTACGGGTAGATATGTGTTTCTATGATTAGATACGAAAGAGGAACACATTTTTAGCATCTCCAATGGGCATTTATGGAGTGTCCAGAAAATCCCCCCATCTCCCCATTCCCTCCCGCTCTGTCCTGTGCAGTGTCTGGGCCGTGTGCTCCTGAGCGCCCTCCAGAGGAAGCGACATGTACGTCTGAGAGCCCCGTGGCTCTGGATGGTGAAGGGGGGGCTGGAGGCCCAGCTCCTTGCTGAGCGGTGCCCTGGGCTGACCCAGCTGAGTCATGCCCGGTCCTCGCCCTTGCAGTTTCGATGGTCAGAGGAAGAACGGGAAGGCCAGAGCTCAAAGTGGAAAAGCGCCGGTGGGCGAGGGTTCCCAAGGTGTGCATCATCTCGTTTAATCCTCCGCATCACCGCCTCCTGGGGAGATTGAGCTCAGCTCAGCAAGTCCTCGCTGACAGCTCCTGGGGGTTAAGCAGGGCTGGTAAAGGCACCTCCAGGGTTTTAATTACCCGCGGGTGTGGGTGTCATCTGCCCCCTGAGGGCTGCAGGAACCCCTGGGCCTTGGCCCTGTCCTGTGTAACCAGCTCTGCCATTTGCTTTGAGCAAGTCACTTCATTCCCCTGAGCCTGTTCCTCTGGCATGGAGAGGGTGTGCTTGGCTGTGTGAGGCCCTGGGTAACATGTCTGTCTCTTAATGACCATACCCGGAGGGTCCTGTCCCTGCTGCCTTCCCCGAGGCTGTGGCTGTTCTCCGGGTGGCAGAGTGATCTTTTCTAGGTCTGCCCTTCATTCTGTGCCACCTTCCTTTCCTGCCCTCCCCTCCCCCAGCAGGCCTCTCTCAGAGCCCGGGACAATGCCTCTGCTGGAGAGAATAATTGAGCGCTAACTCTAGGAACAGCGGCTGTGAATAGAGGTGCCGGGAGAAAGCGTTTTTTTTTGGCAAGTTTGAGCCGAGCTGAGCTGAGTATTGTCGGCGCTGAATTAAAGATGAGCTTCCTGGCTCTCCATTTTACTTAGCATTGACCAAGCACTATGTCTTGAATCTTAAAAAAAGAAGGGGGGGGGGGAGTCACAAAGGGGCATCTATGATAGAAAATAAAGTGTAGCGACAACACCTTATACCCAGAGAGTGCTGGGTGTTTATGCCGTGGCTCAGCCTGTGGAAAACCCCCCAGCCAGGGGGCCTGTGTTTCGTTTTGTTTTAGGTCCGCAGGTCAGGCTTACCATGGCCTTGCTCCATGAATGTGCAGAGGAGTGGATAATTCTTTCAGAAAATTGAAGCCCAGAAAGGTTGAGTGATTTGCCCAAGGCTGCACAGCTGCTCAGGGCTAGAGTTGGGACTTACTTTCTGAGCACCAAGTCTTTTAACCTCCACTTGGAGGGCAGGTGCTGTTCAGGCTGGCAGAGAACTCAGGTGTCCGAAGACAAAGACGTCCTAATTCACGAAAACAGCATGTCGTGCGGCCTCCTTCCTCCCTCCTTCTGTGCTCTCTGGATCTGCCTGTGGTGGCCCCCTAACCTGTCCTCCTCCCCTTTCTCTACCCCACCCCACCCTGCTCTTTGGTGTGATGCTCACTGGGTCCCTCGGAGACCCTGGGAGCCACCTGGGGCTTATTATTTAGCGAGTTGAGAGTCACAATTCAGCTTCTGGCGTGGGAGCTGGAGCTGAAGGGAAGAAGACATTGGCCCCGATGAGTGAGGACTCTGTCCCTTTCTTTTGGATGGTCCCCAAGTGGGGTCTCCTCTGGGCCAACCACACTTTCTTGTTCCAGCCTCTTCCTTTTCTTATCTGCAGAGATGGTTATTCATTCACCAAGCACATCCGGAACCTTCCTGTGTTCTGGGTACATACTGTGCTTCTGTTCCCCAGAGTAAGCGATGCCTTTCCCTTCATCCGGCTCTGGGCGGGGTCTCCCCTGGGTCCTCCGAGGGCTGCACCAAAGACAGACTCCACGGGGTGAGCCTCTGCACCCCTCTCCACTCTCCCTTTTTGGGGCCAGTGGGTGAAAACCCTGCCCTTCATGTTTTCTTCTCTCCCCGCCCATTTCTACAAGGGTGCATCAAGCATGAGCTGTGTGCCAGGGTTTGGGTTAGGTGCCCGACAGAGAGATTTGCAGGAAGGAGGTTCTGCTCCCAGAGGGTCCCGCCCTGGGGCATAAAAACGAGTCATTGTATTAACATGCCAAGTGTTCAGGTTGTGAAAAAAAATTTAAATTTGTAAAACAATGATATGCATTATTTATGAGGGTACCATCAGATGTAGTAAAACTATAAAGAAAGGCATGGTAGCGATTACCTCTGGGCTACTGCGGAAAGGGGGTAGGATTGGGTGGGATACCCAGGGGACTTTGTATTCACTATAGTTTATTCCTTAAGCTGGGTGGTGGTTTTATTATTCTTCATATACTTTCTGTACATCTTAAATCTTGCAGAGTAAAAATTTTAAAATAGAGTTGTGAGCAAGAGATTGTTTGGAGACGCCAGCCTGGAGGGTCTCCAGCCAGACACAGATGTCTCTCCTCTGCAGGGCCTGCTGAGCGCGGGGTTTGGCCAGGCTCATGCACTCGTGACGTGTTAAGCTGGACTGTGTCTGGAGGGGCCAGGGGAAGCTTTACAGAGAAGGTGACAGTTTCAACTGACTTTGAGGATCAATGTAGGGAACTGCATTTCAGACAAAGGGAACAGCATATACAAACAAAAGTAGGTAGGCCAGCATTCGGAGAACCACAAGGTGTGCGTGGGCGGATCACTTAGCTTCGGAGCAGTCCTTTGGTGTGTTTGGTTCCAGCTCCCGGGTACTCAGAATGGTTCGAAATCCAGGTCAGCTTGGAGGTGACTCAGAACAGACTACTCTGGTATTGAAACGCAATCAGTTTCCAAAGAGCTCTTTGGTGTTTACTGGGCCTCCGCGTTGTGAGATGGGCCCCAGCCCGAGGAGACAGGCTGCAGCCTCAGGTGCAGAAAGCCGGGGGTAAACCGAGACTCCGACAGAGGACCTGCCGAGTGCGCCGCAGCTGGTGCGAGCATCCTGTGCGAGCATCTTGTTGCCACCACTGACTGATGTCAAAGGCTCCCTGGGAACAGGCTGGCTGCTCCAGGAGGGAGGAGGGGAGGAGGGAGGAGGGCCAATTTCTCTCTTTAGTGGCCTGTGGAATAATGTATATTCAGGATCATTTTCTTTGAAAACGTGGCAAAGCCAATGAAACTCCCTGGGGGGGCCAGATTAAAGCAGTAATGGGGAATTTCATCAGCGCCTAATCAAAGACATCGACTGGTTTCTGGGCCTCACTGCATCCCCTCTCATTGTTGTCTTTAATTGTGGAAACTTGTTCATTAGGGTTTCATTAAGGCTGGCCCTGGGCGTCACCCCGCATGTCCCGCTTTGATCTCTGGGAAGTCATTCTTTCCCAGGGGACCCCTGGGGGTTCCTCGGGGCTCCTCGCTGTCTTTGCCACTCATGCTCAAATTCAGGCCAGACTCGCCCATATTTCAAAAGAGAGGTACTTCTCTATACACAGGTTTCTGCCTGACGGAGAATGTGGTTTGCGGGAAGCTGTCATTGGGGGGGACCTGGGTCAGGGTCTAGTGCAGTGACCAGATGAGGAGACGGAGGCTGTGCAAGGTGAGAAGACAGTGAATGTTCTAGAATGTCAGCTACTGACCCTTCCCTAGGGGCCTCCTTTCATCCCAGCATGCACTCTTCCTCCGAAGGCTGTCCCCAGCTAACCTGCAAGTCCATGGGACTTCTAGGTGCAGTCTTGAGGAGCTTTGTGACAACCTCATGGCAGGAGCGGGGAGGAGAGACCGCATCAGTTGCAGGGTCCAGAAACTCTCACCAGGGACCATTAATTCTGCAGGAAGTTAGGGTCACACGGCGCCCCGGGAGCCCGGGCGCTGCACACATTCCCGGGACTCAGTTCTCCGCACGTTTGTTCAAGCAGAGTCCTGTCGAAAACTCCCAGTGTTTCCGCATGATTTTATTAGCTGGTCCTTACCCACATTTCATCTGCTTTCTCTTAAACACTTTTTGGGGTCTGTGTTTATAGATGCTGAGTAAACACAAACCCTTGACTTTAATTAGGAAGCCAGCAAGGGCTGGGGAAGGGGCCCCTTCCATCCATTTCTCACGCACTGTGGATGTTGAAAGAAGAGTAAGTGGAGGCTTGGATTCCCCAGCGGCTAACAGAGTGATGTGGGGGTGAAGAATCGTGTGGTCTCTCCTCCTCCCAACAGGCCATGTGTCCTGAATCAGCTGGAGTCACGTCTTGACGTCATCTTTAATAGAGCACTTGACTTTACCTGCATTTCATTCATCTATCCATCCACCCACTCATCTAGCCATTCATTCACCATAGGGACACCACCTTTCTGCAGTCCCTCCATCCATCCATCCGTTCGTCCGTCCGTCCGTCCATCCATCCATCCATCAGTCTATTCTCATTCATTCACCCTAGGGACACCACCTTTCTGCAGTCCCTCCATCCATCCATCCATCCATCCATCCATCCATCCGTTCATCTGTCCATCCATCCATCAGTCTATTCATTCATTCACCATAGGGATACCACCTTTTCTGCAGTCCATCCATCCATCCATCCGTCCGTCCGTCCATCCATCCGTCCATCAGTCTATTCATTCATTCACCATAGGGACACCACCTTTCTGCAGTCCATCCATCCATCCATCCGTCCATCCATCCCTCTATTCATTTAATCATCCATCCATCCAGCAAAGGGACAACACCTTATCTGCAGTTCATTCACCCACCCATCCATCCAGCCATCTATCCATCCACCATGGGGACCCACCTTTCATAACACTGTTTCTCGGTCAGACCTTAGAGGGCTGTGATTTGTGCCGGTTCCCTCCTGCTCCTCTGCCCTGGAATAGACATACCACAGGTGCTCAGGAAATACTTGTCTAATGAGTGAATGACTACCTTATTAGGAACCTATTCTTTGTATTAATCACAGGCTTCGATCTTCACGGTATCTTACAGATTACATTAGGCCCCAACAGTAAGTCGATCACAGGAAGACATGTGGAACTCTGGTCCCGGGGGACTGGGAGGGCCGGAAGCTGGCTAGGGTGTTGAGTTAGGATGGAAATTGGTATGAGGAGAGTGGGATTCGAGGCCCAGCTAGTTTTTTTTTTTTTTTTATCCTCACCCGAGGACATTTTTCCATTTTTTGTTCAGGTAGAGTGGGAGGGAGAGAGAGGAACAGAGAGAGAGAGAGAAACATCGACGTGAAAGGGACACATCGAGTGGCTGCCATCCGCACAACCGACCAGGGCCAGGGACAAACTGCAACCGAGGTACGTGCCCTTAGCGGGAACCGAACCCGGGTCTCTCAGGACCGCAGGCCGATGCTCTAACCGCTGAGCCAAACCGGCCAGGGCGAGGCCCAGCTAGTTTTAACGGCAAGAACGTCTTGGGCAAGTCACCTAAGCTCTCTGAGAATCTGGGTTCTTACCCTAAGAGTCTTACCTGCCCTGTTTTCTTGGTTTTGGTTCCAGTTGGCCCCTCCATCCTCCCAGATGTTTCCAGTGGTACTTAAAGCCTTTATTCTGTTCCACTGTGTGCCAGGTGCTAGGGTACAGAGGCGTATGAGAGAGATGAGTCCCTTTTTCATCTCAGCCAGGGGGTTTGGGTTGACAGACAGACAGTGATGACACAGAGTGCTGTGATGTAGGGAAGTATGAGGTGCTGTGGGCCCAAGGGGTGGGGACATCAACCCCAACTGGAGAGATCAAGGAGGGCTTCTCAGAGGAAGTGGCATCCAAAAAGGTAGGGGCTGTGTTTTATTACTCTTTAGATTCCTACCTCTGAGCACAGTGCCTCCCACAGAGCAGGTGTTCAGTGAATGAATGAGCAAACATGTATAAAAAGCTTTCAGAAACCGGATAGCATGCTGCAGATGTCAGGTGTTGGACGTGTGGAGGGTAGAGATCAACTTTATCACCCGGCTTCCTGAGGGCCAGCTGTGGCCCAGAGCTGGGGTCTGCCCTAGAGCACAGCCAGCTGGGTGGCAGTGTCCCAGCCCACGCAGGGAAGCAGACTGCCCATGCTGGGCATTGTTCACCAGCTCAGGGCCAGCAGCCCCTCCTAATAGGACCCGGATTTGGACATGTGGCCTTTGGCCTCTGGACCACAGACCTAGGGCTGGTGGCTGACTAAGAAGGTAGAGAGCTCACTGTGTGTGTTTGTGTGTGTGTGGGTGTGTGTCCGTCTGTCTGTTTCCCAGCAAATGATAAAAATGATCTGAAGTACATCTTCACATCACTAACCTCTAACCCTCCACTACAACTGTTCGCAGTGTGAAACTCACTTGTGTTTTGCCCTTTCCTTTAGCCAACTGAATCTCTAGAAGTCAGGGGTGGTGACAGATTCATCTTGTGCCCCAATACCTAGCACAGGACTTGGTCTCTCTGGGCCTTGGGACAGTTTGCTGAATGGATGCATCTCAGATGATGGCAGTGAAGTCACCCAGATCACAGCCGAAGCCTACTGTCTTCATGGGGTGGGGGCAGGGGGCTCTTTCTGGAAATGACCTTTTGCTACCACTTTGGATGTTTTGCAATAGCAGAGGCTGGAAGTTCTGCTTGACACTCACTCTCTGTGGTGAGAGATGGAGAAACACTTCCTTTGTTCACACTCAGCTCCGGGGCTGTGCAGACACACAGAGGCCTCCCTCATCTCCACCCCTCCCCCGAGCCTCTGCGTCCACTCCGCGGGGTCAGCGGTGGTGAGACAGGGCTCAGAGATCTACACTGACTTCCACACTTTCATGAGTTGATGTGTTTCATGGGCATTTTCTATATTTTGAGGTGCTCAGCATCCCACCCACCTTCCTATTTGGGGGAACCCCCAGCATGTAAGGCAGGGGTTTGCCTCCCAAGATGGAGACTAAAGGGGACCAGACATTCTTTCCTCCCACCTGGTGCTCGGGCACCAGTGTGTGGCCTCGGTGTGGCCACATGGCTTCGATTCTGGGCTGAGTGTCACCGCGATGCAGGGACAGTCACAGGTTCCAGGAGCCGAGAGCCCCGACGAGATGGCGAATGTCCTCAGCAGGTGTCCTGTGGCCTGGCCTTGGCCACTCTCCCTTCTGCTCAGTCTGCCTTGGTCCTTTCTCTCAGCCTGGTTCTCCAGCCTGTCTGTTGATTCCGGGAGCTCCCCATCATTTTCCCATCAACACCCCCCAATCAAATAGTCACCTCTGACTCCTACTGCCTGTGATTGGTAACCCTGGGGGCCAGAGCGAGGCCCCCGTCCTGAGGGTGGACCTTGGCCTCGTGGCGAGCCGGTGAGCGGGCTGTGGTCGCCGTACCCCCGCCCGTTGTCACCCCTCGAAGCCCCAGCCTGCTGCGGTTCCGGCCAGTAGACGTCGGCCACCGACTGTGCCAGCCCTTGTGCTCAGCATATGCGTACGAGAGAGAGAACCCGCAGTCCGTGCAGGCCAGGGGCTTCCACACAGGTGCGTGACGGCCCGGCTCGGGGAGGACAGGGTCAGGTGCTGTTCTGCACAAGGGACTGCCGTCCTGAGGGGGACCCGAGGCAGGAGGCACCCTCTGAGCGGAGGCTGGTGGGATGCCCGGAGTTAGCCAGGCCGTGTGAGGGCCCAGAATGACCAAAGTGTGGAGGCGACAGGTTCAAGTGGGCGGGGAGGCGGAGGGTGGAGGCTGGTCAGTCTGGAAGGGGAGGCAGACTGAAAGGTGGCTGACCTTTATGACCGGGGTCAGGAAACATTTTCTGTAAAGAACCGGATGGTCAATTTTCAGGCTTTGCTGGCCCTGTTCTGCCCTGGCAGTGCCCAAGCAGCCACAGACAATCCATAAATGAGCGGGCATGGTTGTGTTCCAATAAAACTTTATCGACATAAAAGAGGTGGTGGGGGGGGCTGATTTAGCCCGTGTCTGTAGTTTGCCGATCCCTGTTGTACACACTAAGGAGCTTATGTTGAGATTATGGCAAATAGATGTATTTCTTTCACTGATAACAACGAAGTCAACTCGAGCCAGCTCAGCTAGGAAAGGGAATTAATGAACACGCGTAACTGGAACGGGCCGGGGTGGGGCGGGCTTTAGGTGGGGTTTGATCTGGGCTCTGCTCTGTTTTCTGCTGTTCTCTCAGCTCTGCCCTCCAGGGTAAGCCTCCCCTGCAGGGTGCCTTCCTCATGGTGGTACCGTGGCTTCCGCAGTTCCGCAGTTCACATCTGCTTCTCTTCCCCAGTTCTTATCGAACCACCTTAGGTCATGTGCACACCCCGGAGCAGTCCCCGTGGCCTGTGTCCTGATTGGCTGAGGCCTGGCTTCCCGTCTGCTTGAACTGCTCACTGAGACAAGGGAATTAGGACCACTCGAACCCCTTGCCGTGGGCCCGCCAGGGGCCACCGCTCAGGGAGCCGTGGTCAGGCCTGCCCACGTGGTGGCTGCTAGCCCGTGGAAGAGGGTGCAGTGAGTCCGCTCCTGGGAGGACAGCAAGCAGAAGAGCGATGCAGACGGGTTTACGATTTCTAGAACCATCACTCTGGTGGCGGCAGGGACGGCGGGAGGTTGTTTCTGGGGCTGGGTCGCCGCGGTCAGGCAGGGACGCCAGACGCTGGAAGGAGAGAACACATGTGAGAACCGTTTGGGGAACGGCGCTTTTAGAACTCGTAACTAACTGAATATGTGTGAAGTGGATGATGGGGAGAGAGGAAGTAAGAAAAACGATCAGGAAATGCCTATTTCTAGCTTGGTAACTGGTAGAACTAGAGCAGGAACGCACTTGTAAGGGAAGAAGTTGGGGTGTGTGATGAGCAGGGGATGCCTTCGCCAAGGTCATTCCTCCTTGCTCACCCCAGCCGCCCCTCCCAGAACAGTCCTGTTGTTTGTTTGTTTGTTTGTTTGTTCCTGGAATGTAGGACAGCCAGGAAACGCCGTGTTCCCAAAGAGGAGAGCTGGTGTTCCTCCGTATCCTGCACACCTTTCTGGCCCTGCTGCCGGGAAGCTCGGAGTGGATTTACGCCTCGTCACAGCAGCCCTAGGCAGCCCGGAGGGTCAGCCTACTTGTTTTGTTGCAACTGCTACGTTTTTTCCTTCTTTATTATCTTCATTGATCCTTTCTTGTTGCTGGCTTGCTATCTCCAGTCTCTTTTGGAAGGAAGCAAGGCCTAAACAAATGACAAAGGAGGAAATCAGGACCCTGCTGGTGCCAAGCTCCAGAGTTCTGCCCCTTTGAGAAGCGCCGGTCTGAGTCGGGTTGTCACAGTCTGTGCAGAACTGGAGAGTCGTAGGCGCCCGGAGGTCAGGGCCTGCGTCTCCTCCTCGGGGTCCCCAGTATCCATCCCAGTGCCAGGTCGTACTAGGTGCTCGGTAAATGTCGGTGAAGAGTGGAGTGAGGGCCCGGGCCAGTTCGGCTCAGCGGTTGAGCGTTGGCCTGCGGACCAGAGAGTCCCGGGTTCGGTTCCTGCTAGGGGCACGTACCACCAAAATAAAAAAGAAGAAAAGTGAAGTGAATTAGCGGCGGCTGAGTCCTGTGTTATCTTTCTGAGTGCTGTTCAGGGGTGGCCAGCAGGGTTGCTTCTGTCTCTCTGACGACTGGGCAAGGTGGTGGTGGGGAGCATTTTCCCTGTCCCCTCCAATTCATTCTTTATAACGCAGAGATCTTCTGAAAATGCAAATCAGCCCTGGCCGGTTTGGCTCAGCGGTTAGAGCCTCGGCCCATGGACCAATGAGTCACGGGTTCAATTCCCGTCAAGGATGCGTACCTCAGTTGCGGTTCGTCCCTGGCCCTGGTCCGGGTCGTGCGGGAGGGAACCAATCGATGTGTCTCTCTCACATTGATGTTTCTCTCTCTCTCTCTCTCCCTCCCACTCTTTCTGGAGATAAACAGAAAAATATCCTCTGGTGAGAATGAAAAAAAAAAAAGTAAGTCAGATTCGACCATCCTGAAGCTTAAAGCCCTCCCTGGCTTCCTGCTGTCATTTAAAAACTAAAGCAAACCCCAGCCCTGCCTTCCTCTGAGCTCCCTGAGCCCCTCTGCCCCCTTCCTGCTCCTGGCGAGCCGGGCTCTGTCCTCCCCTGGTGCGTGCTGTTCTCTCGGCCTGGGAGCACGTCCCTGGGCTGCGAGGCAGACACCTCCTCCGTCAGTGTCAGTGTTTCCTCTCTCGACGCTCTGTTCCCTCCCGTCAGAGCCCTCCTCCCCATCAGTACGTAGTGGATGTGGCTGCACTCCCGTTTATCGGCTTCCCGCTCACCATCCAAGGCAGAGACCACATCTGTCCGTAGTGTATTCACCTCGGCTCCCCAGAGCCTGGCGCCATGCCTGGTACTTGGTAAGTACTTGCTCAGTAAGTGCTCAGTGAATGAACCTAGGCCGGCCATTCGTCCATTCAAACAATATTTATTGAGCACATACTACGTGCCGAGCGGGCACCGTGCTAAGGCTTCGGGATGCAGTGGAGAACAAGGACAGTCATTGACCGTACACCTGTGTTGTGTGGATAAAACATGCTTTATACGTGTACATGTGTATGAAAACAAGCATTTCTCGAATGCCAACTGTGTGCTGCAAATAAAAACCTGTTTATGGACGTAAAACATGCACATACAGGACATGCACATACCTGTCTATGCAGGTGTTGACTGAACACCTACTTCGTGCCCACACCGGGCTGGGCACTTGGGGGGACTTGGAGAAGAGAGCACCTTTCTCGTATGCTGTGAGGGCCAGGCAGAGGTGAGCCTCGGTGTTGGCGTAGGAGCGAGGGGGAGAGGGCAGCAGGGCTGCTTGCGGAGCAGAAGTGAGTCCTGGGTGCTCCCCTCGATACCTTGCTGAGGACAGTCTGGCCGTGTGCCTGCTCGGGCAATGGCTCAGAGTGCTCCTTGCTTATTGATTTAGGTGCTTGCCAGAATCAGATTGTCTGGGGACTAACTTAATTTGGGTTCTTTTAAAATAATCAATGAGATGGAAATTTCAGAACAAGAAACTTGGACCCGTGCAGGCAGGACACTTTCCCTTGGAACCGACACAGTCAAGTCAGGGAAAACGGGAAGCATTTCTCCCCTCCCCTCCCCCCCATCTTGAACTTGACTGGTGAGCCAAACCTTCTTGCCAGGATTTGTCATTGTCTTGCCCCATTCCTGCCTAGATTTTAAAGGTAAAATGAAGACCCTTTCAGTTCGTTTATGCTGCGTGTGGTGCCCTGTCCCAGGGCCGCTCCAGCGGTGGGGGTCCGAGACAGGTCACCTGTGTGAGCTGGCCGCACCGTTACTGGCGATGTTTTGTTCTGTTTCTGGGACAGCTTTCTTTAGGTATCTGGTAGACAGATTAAGGACCCTACAAAGATGTCCTTGTCCTAATCCTTGGAACCTGTGAATACATTACTTTCCACGGCAGAAGGGACCTTGCAGACGTGATAAGTTAAGGATCTCGAGATGGAAAGATGTTCCTGGATTATCCAGGTGGGCCCATTACAATCCCAGGGGTCTTTGTAACAGAGACGGGAGCGTCCCAGCCAGGGAGGGGAGCGTGCCCATGGAAACAGGGCCAGAATCAGGGATTCGAAGACACCGCACTGCTGGTTTAGGTGGGGGAAGGGCTCACCAACCACAGAACGCTGCAGCCCCCAGGCTGGAGAAGAGGTTCTCCCCAGAGCCTTTGAGGGGAGCTGGTCCTGCTGACACCTGCGTTTCAGCCCCTGCAACCCATCCTGATTTCCAAGGTACACAATGATGATACATTTGTGGTACTCGGTTACAAGGTATGTGTTGTGTACCCTAAAATCGACCCATGTCAAGTGTACCATTCAGTGATTTTTACCGAGTGGTGCAGGCATGGCTGTCATACAGTTTTAGAATATTTTCGTCACCCCAGTGAGATCTGTCATGTCCATTTACAGATCATCTCTATCCTCAAGCCTCAGTAACCACTAGTCTACTTTTAGTCTCTCTAAATTTGTCTATAATCTTGCCTTTGGGGCATTTCGCATGAATGGAATCATATCAGATGGGTGCCTAGTGTCTTCACCGAGCATAGCCTGTCTGAGGTCCGTCCACACTGTCGAGGGCCTCAGGACCTTGCTCCTTTCTCGTGGGACAGGGCTCCACTGTGGAGGTGTGCCACACGCGTCTCCGCCCACCAGCTGATGGGCGTTTGGGTGCTCCAGCCTGGGGCTGATATGGGTGATGCTGCCCTGAGCCTTCACGTGCAAGTCTGTGTGTGAACCTCGATTTCCATTCCTCCTGGGTATGTGCCGAGGAATGGAATTTGCTGGGTTTTGTGCTCGACCTTTTGAGAAGCTGCCAAGCTGTTTTCCAGGGTGGCTGCGCTGTTCTTCGTTCTCCCAGCAATTCGTGAGGGCGCCTCTTAATTCTCTAAGGATGGCGGGTGGCAAAAGGGGCTGCGCATATGCACGTGTGCGTAGGCATGCACATGCGTGGGCACACATGTGTTCGCGTGTGCGGACCCGGAGAACATCATCAAGGTGTTGTTTCCACTACCTGTGATGGGCTGACGCGGGAGGCCAGGAAGGGAAGAAAAGCTTCTTTCTCTTCTGGTCTTTGAAGAACTGATTCAGTGGCTCCAGCTGCTGCTTCTGCCCCTCTCCCTCCCTGATCCCAGTACCAGCCCCACAGCTCAATAACTCAGTTGTCATTGGGGTTCCAGATACCCGAGCCTTAATCCACCCTACACTCTCTTATCCCCAGGTTTGTTCGGGGCACTGGGGTTTTGCATTGGGTACAACCTGATGTTGGTACTTTGAAGGTAGACTGAGGCAGAAAGTCTGGGCATTGGCCAATTTGGACGGGTCCCAGGCTTCCACCCCCTGGGCTCCAGCTTCCGTTTGTGAGTTCCACCACCCCCTTGTCTGAGCTGGTCTAGACTCCCCACTTGGTGAGGTGGGGGACTGGGAGCAGACACGGCAGGTTCAGTCTGTAGATAGATGTCTACCTGGAGGGGGCGGGGCGAGGTCTTCGGACCCTGACATGGGGCGTGGGCGTGATTGGCGGGGGTGGGATCCAGACAGAAAGCCTGGTCATTCACACCGGGCCCAGTGGGCAGCAGGCCGCTCTCTCTTCCTCAGTGACAGCGGTCAGTGGGACACAAGCTTAAATTTGGGCAGAGATCTTACAGTAAAGGAATCTTGTGAGCATTGCATATTCTGTTTGCCACAACATGCTGCACGGGGCCATGGCGACTTTAGAGACGTATTTTAAATTCTGTTTGATCGCATGAGGCCAGCAGTGTATAATTCCATGGTGACTGTCACGGGCTTTCAGGACTTTGAGGAGAACCTTGACCGTGGGGCTTCCAGACCACACCTGAGGACCAGGTGGTAGAGAGGAGCCGGAGCTGACGGGCCTGCGGGCAGTCCCCAGGCAGGCGGGCAGCCACCGCGGACCCGGCCCTGCGCCGCAGAGGATGTGGGTAGGATGGCGCTGGCTGGGCCGAGCTGGTCTCTGACGCGCATGGCTGTGCATTGAGCAGGAAGGACCCCAAGGCCATGACCGTGGTCAGCAGCCTGGCCCAGCCCTAACGGTGAGCTCGAGGGCCTCAGACCCTGATCAGTAGATGGTGTTACTGCCGTTTCGAAGATGAAGAAACAGACTCAGAGAGGCTAGGCGACTTGCCCGAGGCCACACCCAGCCAGAAAGTCGAACTCCAGGCTGTTTCCGAGAGCATCGTCCCCTTGCAAGATGCTGCTGGTTAGAAGTGAGTGAGATGTGAGCCGAACAGCACAGCGCTGAGCCGTGAGTGAGTGTGCTCGGGACAGCTCGCTGGGCCCAGGGGAGGACAGGCGTTTCTGCAAAGAACCACCGCCGCCCGGCCGGTGCGGCTCAGTGGTTGAGCATCGACCCTGCACCGAGAGGTCCTGGTTCTGTTCCCCTCGGGGCACATGCCCAGGTTGTGGGCCTGATCCCCAGTGGGGGGCATGCAGGGGGCGGCCAATCGATGTTCTCTCTTACCAATGTTTCTATCTCCCTCAAATCAATAGAAAAAAATTTTAATAAAAGAAAGAACAGAGTGAGAAGCACGGCCTCCTGGCCTGCAGCAGGAAGTGAGGACTGCCTGTGTCGCCCGCGTTGGCCCCCTTTACGGGTGGCAGAGAGGGTGAGAAACTGCACCAAGCCTCAGGCCTGGCCGGCTCCCGCCCCTCTGCCAGGAAACACCGGGGCCCCGTGCGAAGCGGTAGAGAACGTGGGTACACACCGCGCTGGGGCTGGTGCGGTCCAGGGCAGTCATCAGGGTCGTGGTGCACTACGTTACAGTGCAGCTAGATTGATTTCTGAACGGCAGAGGGACGAAAGCGGAGAACCCGGTGCTTGTCCCGGGCCCTCTGCCTCCTGACGTGTGGCCCTGGTGTGTCACTGCACTCCTCAGAACCTCGGTTTCCACTTCTGTGAAAAGGGGGGACTCACCAGATCGCTCAAATCTGGTTTGACACGAACTCCTTGCACGGGGCAATTAAACATTTTAGGTTCCGTGTCAAGAGACGTTTTATCCACAGACTTTTTCCTGTGGTTGAAGATGAAATGTATGCAGGTGGCCGTTTATTTATTTATTTAATCCTCACTCGAGGACACTTTTGCATTTATCTTCAGATAGAGCGGGAGAGAGAGAGAGAGAAACATCAATGCAAGAGGGACACATCGAGTGGTTGCACCCACACCACCCCATCCAGGGCCGGGGACACACTGCAACCGAGGTACGTGCCCTTAGCGAGAACCGAACCCGGGTCTCTCTGGTCTGCGGGCCGACGCGCTAACCACTGAGCAAACAGGCCAGGGCTGGGTGGCCGTTTATTTATTTATTTATTTATTTATTTTTATCCTCACCCGAGGACATTTTTCCATTTTTTGTTCAGATAGAGCGGGAGGGAGAGAGAGGAAGAGAGAGAGAGAGAAACATCAACGTGAAAGGGACACATCGAGTGGCTGCCACCCGCACGACCAACCAGGGCCGGGGACACACTGCAACCGAGGTACGTGCCTTTAGCGGGAACCGAACCCCGGTCTCTCTGGTTTGCGGGCCGACGCGCTAACCACTGAGCAAACAGGCCAGGGCTGGGTGGTCGTTTTTTAATGAAAACGGAAAAAAGCTTTAATTGACACAGCAAAGACTTAACTCGGAGCCTCTTTCTGTCCCAGGTGGGTGCCAGGCAGCTTCTAGAAGGGCCTCCTTAACCGTCTTGGGGAAGGGGCTTTGTCTGTGAGGTGCTTCACCCCATGAGGAGTGGGCCTTTGACCCCAGCAGACAGCGTGGGTTACGGGATAAGGAGGAGACGCCTTGTCCTCGTGCTTTGGTGTCAGCCAGGCTTGAACCCCCCCCACCCCCACCCCGCCTTTGCTGGCAGGTGGAGTTGCTGGGGCTGGAGCGGTCGCATCCTCCTGGCGGGACCAGAAGGTCCTGTGGAGGAGAACACAGGCCCTGAGGCCAGGTGCCGCCGGCTCTGTGAGGTGTGTGACAGGGACTGTCATCGTGTCTGCGCAGCGTGGGGCCCCTGAAGGATCTGTGTGTGAGAACAGGGAACCAGTGGCACTCGGGAGCCGGAGGGTGAAGGGCTGGAGTCCCCACAGTGCCCGGGGACGATGCTCTGGGGGCATGACCTTGGGCCCGGAGCCAGCGTCCCCAATGTCACCAGAGCCAGCAAGGCAGGTGCAGCGGCAGCCGGGCAGGAAGCTGGCCTGGTGGCAAACAGCGGCTTCTCTGACCCACTGAGGATGGTGTACGCGACAGAAACCAAACTCGGGCCAGCTCAGGTTAACCAATATCATTGTGTTCATTCACTCGACAGTCAGGCGTGGCTGATCCAGGGGCCCAGACCATGCTGGCCAGGTCCCCGCTTCCCTCCCTCCCTGTTTCTCAGGGGGTCTCCCCCTTTGGGATGGCAAGAGGCTGCCAGCAGCTTGGATTCAGGCTGACACCTCTCATGTTACAGTCTGTGTGAGGGTGGAGTCCGGGGGGGGTGGGGACGACGGACGGACAAAAAGGTATTTCTTTTCCAGGGGCTTCAGCCTAAATGCTAGAAAAAGCTTCTGTTGGTCGTTGGGCTCACATGCTTGTTCTGGAAGCAGCTGTCGGTTCCGGAAGATTTCCCGCTGACTGGCCTCCCCTAGTTAACTGCTGGCCCTGGGAGCACGTGGCGGGGGGGCGAGGCTCCCCACTGGAAACTGGGTGCCAGGCTGGAAGGGCCACTGGCAGTCAGCTGTGCATTGCAGGGTTGAAGGTGAGAGCTGAACACCAACTTGCCGTTTCCCTGGGTAGGGAGGCTCCTGTGCGGTGGCACCTGAACTTGGATGGAGGGAGTGTCCTGGGAGCCATGGCTGGCTATGTGAACCAGCCGGTCTCCTCCCTCCCTCTCTCCCCTTCAGCACACATGGGCGTCTTTGTCCCTCTTCTGAACCCTCCGAATTCTGTTTGCACTTTTCATGCCCCTTCCCCCTGCCCGTGGGTGATGGGCACCCCGGGAGTGCTTTCTGGAAGCCCCCACCGTGCCTGGGTGAGCCCTGGCCTTGCTGGCTGCTGGGGCAGCCGGGAGCGCGGGGAGGGCCGCCTGGGGAGGGCTCTGCCGGGCAGCTGTTTCCCAGCCTGTGTGAACGTTGCAGTGTTTTACCCACTGGTGCAGCGAGCTGGGGTGTGAAACAGCCCTGTCGCTTCCTGCTGGCAGGGTGGGGCTGGAGGAGACAGAGCCGCAGCCCCCACCCCCCCCCACACACACACACCCGCCAGTGATTTCCAGGGGGCCTTTCACAGAGTGACCAGGCCACTGATTTGTGTGGCCCTCGGTGGCGAGGAGCAGGAGAGAAGGTGCTAGAAGCACCCCCCCCCCCCTGCACTCCCAGCCGGAGCTCTGCAGGTTCAAGGCTCCTCTGCGGTTGCATGAGGCCGCCTCTGCCCACACTCACCGTCTTTGCACCTACGCTTTTTTTCTCTTTACCCTGTGAGCAGTTCAGGTTTAAAGGCCTTGGAGAGAGTGCAAATATTTGATTTTAATTAAGGAAGTCTAGGATGAAGACTAGGAGAAGTGACTTCTTGTTTATTATTTCTGGGGGACCCAGGGATGAGGGGGATGACACATGGTGCCTCTGGCCATACCACAAGTCCCCTGGTCCTCCAGGGTGGGTCAGCTGGCCCAGGGTGGCCTGTGGGGACAGAGGTGGTGAATAAGCAAGAGAGTGCCCACTTCGAAGGTATGGAGCAGGTGATGAGGATGGTGCCTGCCACTTGAATATGACCTGCCACCTGCTAGGACTTCCTGCTGGTCACAGTGCCCTTCTCGATACATCTCACCATCTCTGAGGAAAATATGGTCATCCCCACTTTACAGCCAAGACACTGAGTCCAGACAGGTTATAAAGTGGATCAACCAGCTGTTAAGTGCAACCTGTGTGCGTCAGGCTTCCAAGTGTGCAAACATCACTCACCTGTACAGTGTAAGGTGTTCTTAGAAGACCCCAGGACTGGCTTTGGGGATAGGTGGGGTCCTCTAAATGAGAACCCTTAGACTCTCAAATGTGCTTGTATCCTGATGGGCAGAGCCTGCGGTTGGCTGTAAGGGGGAGAAAAGGGTGTGTGTGGGGGAGGGGTGGCGGTGGGCAGCATGGGGAAGACAGTGAACCCAGGAGCCCAGAGTTCCTGTCCCAGCCCTGCCTGTAGCATCAGGGGGCCTTAGCTGAGTCATACCAGCTCTAAGCGCTGGTTTCCTTTTTTGTGAAATGAGGGTAACAGGCACAATAATAGCATTTGTTCTGGGCTTCTTTGGTGCGGGCACCAGCCCTGGGATGCCCGGATCCAGAGGTGCATGGATTAGGGCTCCTGTCCTTGGGTGCTCAGGGTTCTGTGGGCAAGGACCCTCCCCAACACTGCTGCACAGGAGGCATGGGACCGGAAGGTTCTGGTGAACTGCAAGGTGCTCTACCATCTGGGGAGGAAGGGGGCAGCTGGTGTCCCCGCGGTGGCTTCAGGGCTTTGCAGCCCCCTGATTGCGGTCCCTGCTCCAGAGGGAGGGGCTCTTTAACAAGAGGGCTTCTTCCCCTGCTCTCAAGGGCTTCTCTGGAGTGCCCTCCACCTCCCCACCCCTGGGAATCACCTCCCCAAGCCTCAGGGGACAAATATCCGGTCCCCAGCTGTGTCGCCTGGGAGCTTTCTGCAAACACCCATTCCCTGGTCTGGGGAAGTCTGTCTTTAAAAAGCTCCCTGGGTGATTCTGAGCTGCAGTTGGCTTCTCCTGGGACCCACAGCCCATTCCTGCCGTGGGGATGGATTCATTAGGGCCAGGAGAGGCTCCGGAGAGGCCCTGCCGCAGGGGGCTGCACAGCTACCCCTCCCTCAGCATCCTGGCCTGGTGGGGGGGGAGGGGCGGAGCCCTTTGCAGATGCGCAGGTCCTCACGCTGTGCACGGCAGGCTCCCATGAGGTTTCCGTGCACCCTGCGTGGCCCCTCAGTGCTGCTGGCCTCCGAGGAACCCACTTGAGTGCAGCAGGGCCCCCAAGCTTCCTCTGGGCTCTGCCTCCTCCCTTCTCTCTGACTGGCCCGGATCCAGGCCCCTGGACTGTGTAAGGCCATGCTCACGTCAGCTGGTACATGCTCTCCCAGATGCCCCGTGCCCACTGCCCTGTGTGTCTCTGATGGGACTCAGTGACAGCCAGTCATTCTCAGGCCTGCGGCAGAAATCAAGGCGTGGCCAGCCGAGCAGGACAGCCAGGGTAGTTCAGAATCAGAATTTAAACCTGGCAGAGGTTGGCGAACTGGTAGAAATGTCCACGAGGGCACTCCTTTTGGTTCAGAATCGGATTTTTCTAGCATTTTACACAGCTTTGGTAAAGCTGCTGCTGCTTCTGAAGAAATCTTGTTTCTTGCCCGGCCGGTGTGGCTCAGTGGTTGACCAGGAGTCACCGGTTCGATTCCTGGTCAGGGTACACATCCAGGTTGTGGGCCAAATCCCCAGTGCGGGCATGCAGGAGGTAGCCAATCGATGTTCCCTCTCATTGATGTTTCTATCTCTCTCCCTCTCCCTTCCTCTCTCTAAAATCAAAAGGAAAAAAACGTTTTAAAATAAATGAATAGAATATACCTGAGAATCGTCAGGGTGGAGGCAAGTCCTTCCCAGGTGCATAGGGCTGCAAGGACCACAGCTTCATGAGAAACATGATGTAACATGTATAAGCAGTAGCTCGTGATGCTATGGAGACATTATTGTAAATAGCTAACATTTATTGAGTATTTAGTATATATTAGCCACTGTTCTAGGAGAAAATTTTATTTAAAAATGATTAAGGATTGTTGGAAATACTCCAGAGCCCTTGTAATTGAATGGGATTATGGGTATGAGTTTATAATTTTATCAACGGGGGTAGAGTGAGTCACGGCTAAGAAAAACCAGCAAATAAGAAGGCAGTTAGTAAAATTACAAGATGAATTCACTGAGGAGGAATTATTTGAATTATATTTTTGGTTTAATTAACACTTACTAAGTGTCTGCTGGGTAGCAGGCACTGTCAGGTAGTTTTACGTCTGCTGTTTTGTTTAATTACAGCGAGTCCTCCCCGTCCAGATCAGATTTCCCCTGGGTTTGCTGTGACTAATGAGCTATCCTCGCCCAGTTTTCCCGAGTCCTGTTTTACAGCTAGCTGGGGAGCCTTGGAAAACAGGTGTCCGGCCCCATCCTCAGAGCGTTTGTTTAATTGTGCAGGGTAGGGACCTGCAGCTGTCCCTTTTGGTTTTGGTTCATCCTTACCCAAGGATATTTTCCTGGTGATTTCTTTTTCTTCTTTTCCTTTTTTTAAAGATAGAGTGGAAGGTAGGGAGGAAGGGAGAGAGAGCAGAAGAAAAAACCAAAAAACATCGATGTGAGAGAGAGAGGCGTCGACTGGTTGCCTCCCAAGTAACTTGACCGGGGCTGGGGAGTAACCTGCAACCCAGGTGTGTGCCCTTGACTAGGAATCAAACCCGCGACCCTTTGGTCCTTGGACCAGTGCTCTAACTGCCGGGCCCGGGCATCAGTATCTTTAGATCTCTTCCCCCTTCCTTGGTGAATTCTGGTTAAGCCAGAGCACAAAGCACTCAGACTATTTGAGATGTCATTTCAACCTACAGAGACATGTTGACCCGAACTCTTCAGCAATGGCAACTATTGCGAACTTCAGGAGACAGGTTGCCAGCGGTGGAATAAGTGAAACACCTGCCCTCCTTTGTCTGTTTCCTACTGACTGGGATGTGGGAAGTGTCAGAAGAATTACAGGACGAAGTGGGCTAGAACATGCTGCCCAAACTGTCTCAGGCCCCGAGTTTCCAGGTGCATTTAATTTGTCGCTTGGGTTTTGCTGTGATGATATTTATCAGAAACATGCAATGACTTGCATTATAAGTGTTTTGTTTTTCCCAGAAAAAAGAACTCTACCTGCACTAGAGGAAATTCCTTTTAATGAAATGCACATGCACGGGGTAAAGATCTGTGCATAGAAGAATGTAACAGAACACAGGGAGCAAAGAGGAATTATTTGGGTGGAGGGCTTATAGCACGAAATGGCTTCTTTAAAAATCATCTTTGATGTCATAGTAAAATTGTTTCCTATCAAAACATTAAACAAACAAACAAACAAACAAACCATGAAGGAATTAAATGGTTTGGGGAGCTCAACTTTTCTTTGAAAAATTGTTACACCCTTAGATCACATAGTAGAGAATTAACCTAAAAAGTGATCCATAATCAAAAACATATCCAGTCCCACCCCCCAAAAATTTCCTGGTACTCTTCATAAATGGATCTGTATCGATGGGAACTTTTGGTCCTGCCTAGGAAATCCCAGGAGTCGTGACGGTGCGGTGTGATTGGTGGTCAGGTAAAGGAAAGTTGCGATCAGACATGCCAACATGAAGCATTTCCTCTAAGACAAGCAGTGTTCCGGTAAAGGTCCATGGACAGCCTTCCACTGAAGAAAGTGCCCTTTTAAGAACATTATATTGTGCCCATCTGGTGTGGCTGGAGCGTCATCCCATGGACTGAGAGGTCCCAGTTAGATTCCTGGTCAGGGCACATGCCAGGTTTCAGGCTCGATCCCCAGTAGGGGGCGTGCAGGAGGCAGCTGATCGATGTTTCTCTCTCTCTCTCCCTCCCTCCCTCTATAAAAAACAATAAACACACACACACACACTTATGTATATATATAAAAGAACATTATATTTCATTTGCTAAGAGACCTTGGGCAAGTCATATCATTCTTTTGGACTTGGGGTTATTCATTGGAATAATTAGGGGATTGTCAGTTTTCAGTGGCACAAGCAAGCCCCTTTTCCTGATTGGCCAGCACCTGTCCCCACCCAGTTGTACTGCTTTCTCCTTCTCCATTGTAATGGCCTGTCTGCCCGTGACTGCCCCACGAATAGTGAGGGCTCCTGGGTGGCTGGGCGGTTAATTCCTGGAATTCTCTCCACGGCCACGTGTGGCGCCTCACAGGGGCTCCAGAGACCATTCTTGAATGAATGAGTATCTCCACTTGCTATCAGCGGCTGCAGGGGCTCCGAGAGGTAAACTCGCCCAAGGTCACGGAGCTCTGAGACGAAGCAGAGGCCGGAGCCCGCGCTGGGTCTGAGGACGAGACAAGGTCAGATCCAGCTTCTAGAGCCGTAGTCCCAGGGTCTCTCTGCTCATGTCACGGAAGTGAGAAAAAGTCGCCCTTGGTTGGAGGTGACCACTTTCCTTCTAGGGGAGCCATACTCTGTCTCCTGGGGTTGTTACCTCTAAGTGATGTGAGGACCAGCTTACTCTTCACGTTCTTAAAGGCCTTTTGTGAGGGTGAGCTGGGGCACTTATTCTTATTTCTAGGACTTTTGCCCAAGGCCCTAAGATTTTCCCCCAGGAACAACTTCTCCCCATTTTCAGATTTGTAAGTGTGGTCAAAGAATCAGGAACAAAAACATCCTTTATGTAACTGGAAGACATAACAGGAGGAGTCAGGAGAACTGTAACCATGTTTCCGGGCATGTGTGTGTGTGTGTGTGTGTGTGTGTGTGTGTGTGCTCACTTGGGTGCATGGTGTATGTACACTCACCCATGCAGGGTGCGGGGTGTATACCTGAGACACAGCTAGTGAGTATACTTTGATGGTTGTTATATTAAATCCCCTCTTTCTCTGGCCGCTGAGCAGTTCTGTGATTATTATTTGAAAGGGAATTTCAAACCACATTCATGCAACAAGGGCAATGAAGAGAAAACCCGAAAGCAAAGCATTGCCGCCCAAAGCAGCAGAAGTGGTTGAAACGATCAGCCCATGGAGTTCTCCCAGGACAATCAGACCAACAGGGCCCTGGGTCTTTTGTGAATAAAACGAGGCAGGTTAAGTGGCTTCTGGTCGTTTCAACACCCGGTGAAAAGCAGAGAGAAAACGGCAGCTAGAGATTGTATCGAAGTGAAGGCCGGGAAAGGCGTCGTTTCTCCTCGCCGCAGTAGCAAGAGCATCTGGGTACTGCTGACTTGCTCCCGTCTTCACACTCAGTGCTGGTGAATGTGTTCAAATGGGATGTTAACTATGCTTTTCCTGAAAGCTCCCTTCGATTCATAAGTTTCTGTTAAAATCTCCCTGTAAGATTCGAGTGTGACAAGGGTGGTGCAATGTACATGCTTGTTTTCCTTTCTCTAGTGTGGAAACTTAAAACAGGAAGTGATTCAGGGGTAGAATGACTAACACCAGTTCAAAGTCAAGTTGAGCTGAGCATGTTGCTGGGACCAAGACTTGCTGCTGTGGCCCAAGGTTCCAGCATCCTTTATTTTTCATTTTATTTAAAAAATATATATTTTTTCCTTTATTGATTTTATAGAGAAAGGAAGTGAGAGGGAGAGAGAGATAGAAACATCAGTGAGAGAGAACATCGATTGGCTGCCTTCTGCATGCCCCCCACTGGTTTTGGGCCCACAACCTGGGCATGTGCCCTGACTGGGAATCGAACTGGCGACCTCTTGGTGCAGGGGGTCGACGCTCAACCACTAAGCCACACTGGCCAGGCAGGTTCCAGCATCCTTTAGCTTAGAATTCTGGCTGCACCATCTGTTTCTGGGACAGTGCAGTCCTGCCAAACTCTCCCTCGGTCATAGGAGTTTGGTTTGGGCTCTTCACTTACTGTGCAATCATCAGTAAGTTACTGCACTTCTCTGAATCTCCATTTCTTTGTTTGTGATGCATAAGACTGTTCTGAACGTTAAATGAGAAAAATGTTTGCCAAACATGGTCTGTGAGCTCCCAAGGTCTGAAGTGTTGGAATTTAGAGTTGCTCTTTCCAGGCTGTGTGTTTGGTGCGGGAACAGTAACGGTGGCGAGGGTTCACTGGGGGCTCATTGTGTGCTGAGGTCTGTTGTGTGCTGACTCCTTGCTGTGCCTGTGTTTTGCAGGAGAAGAAGCTGAAGCCTGGAGTCTGAGTCATTCCCCCAAGGTTACCAAGTTGGTAAGTGACAGAGTCTTATTTGTCTGGCCTCAGCCCCTGTGCTCTTACCCACGTCACCATGAAGAAAGGTTAGAGTGGATGGTGCTGTTAGGCCAGAACGTAGATTTCAGTTCAACAGAAATGAGAACTGCCTCTGCTGAAACCAGAATCCGCACGCTTGCTTTCATTCACTCCATGAATATTTATCGAGAACCTACCAGGTCATCAGGCCGAATGATTAATTTAATAAGAACTATAACTTTGGAGGGAAGAAGAGACTCCCAGCCTCCTATCATCAGACAAAATAACAGCTAACATTTATTGAATACTGTCAAGTAGCAGACCCCGTGCTAAGAGCTTTGTCTAAATCATCTTGTTTAAACTTGGCAACAACCCTAGAAAGTTGCGGTTTAAAGAAGAGAAGTAACTTGCCCAAGTTCACTCCACTAGTAAGTGGTTGGCTGAGTCTGTTTGGTCTACTGTCACAGAATACCATAGACTGGGGACAACAGAAACACCAGAAACGTATTCTCACAGTTCCAGAGGCTGCCAGGGCCAGGAGTCAAGGTGCTGACAGACTTGGCACCTGGGGAAGGCCCACTTCCTCGTGGATAGATGGCCATCTTTTTGCTATAACCTCACCTGGCAGAGGGTCGAGGAAGCTCTCTGGGTTCTCTTCTATGGGGCAGTAATTCCATTCATAATGCCTCCACCCCCGTGACCTTGCCACCTTTCAAAGTTCCCCCGTCCGACTGCCATCACATTTCAGCGTGTGGATTTTGCAGGAACACAAGTGGTCCATTGCAGGGATAGAGTCCGTATTCAGATCCACTCTGGCTGGAGAGCCAGTGATCTTAACTACTATAAACATATCCCTCTTGTTAGGCTCCTCATGGCAAAACCAACTCTGTGAGCCTGGGTGCCCTCTACCCACAACAGGGCAGTGTCCTTTTCTGCTCCGCTTTTCCTAGACTCCCTGGTCTCCTCACGCCCCTCCACTGGATGGACTGGCTTCTGGGCCTCTCCAGAAGCCAAAGAATGGAGATCCATTGATGATGAATGTGATGCAGCAGTCTCTCAGGCATGCTGTCAGCTTTTATTTTAATTGAGTTATAACTTATACGCTGGAACATGCATAAGTCATATTAATCATACAGCTTGATTAATTTTTAACGTCACACCCAGAGCAGGGGATACAATATTCCCATCTCTCCAGCAAGTTCCCTTGTGCCCCTTTGAGTTCGTCCTGACCCCAGAGCCAATCGCTGCTGAGACTTATCGAAGTCCTATCTCTGTCATATCAAAGATTCCTGAGCTTAACTCATCCAGATCCAAATATACTTGCTCAACAAAAACAAAACACAGTAGAGATAAAAATAACACCTTCGGTAGCGTGGGTGGTCCTGTCATTTCACCCAGCTGGCGTCTCTGTTGGAGCGAGCGTGAAAGAGACACAGACCTGCTGTTCCTTCTGCCAGGCTTTGTTCCCATAGCCCTTTAGAATGTGAGTGTCTATGCCATCGAGCGTGTGTCTCACATTTATAGATTTTAATTATCATACAACACAGCCCTGAAATCCAAGCCGGCGATTTCTTCTGGTGCTCAACCTACCGAAGAATCCAAATCCGATGTTGGAGAAAAATGGGCTGTGTTGGACCTAAATGGGAGGTGGTTTATCAGTCTCCATGGTGAGACCTTATTATGGGATTTTCAAGGAGAATTTTGACTCCTCTCAATTTTTATATTACATGCTGACTTTAGAGGCTTGAGTACGATGCAGTTGTAATGTGGAAAGAACTCAGATGATAAGTGGTTATTATAGATTTGGTGACTTGGAACTTTGTGGCAACATGGTGAGCTGATGTGCATGAGCCCTTCCTGTTATGAACACAGAGTTGACTGAAGTGTACGAATTATATCCTGGGGAGCTCATCAGAAAGGGAGGTCTGTGTGTCAAAAATGAAGAGAGAAATCTAAACGAAATGGTTCTAAATGAGCTTGAGAGCCTTGGGTGTTGAGATTATAATTCCACAGTGAGTCTAGAAATGAAAACTGGGCCCAAGGTGGAATTTTGTGCCCAGGAGCCTAAAACAATATACTTCTTCACGAAAAGGGGCTAGAAAAACTCCACTGTCTGGAGAAACAGAGAGGAAGGTTGCCTTGAGTGGAAAAACATCACTAGCAAGAAATTAAAAACCTGGGGCTATACCCTATGTGGCTGTGGAATCTCTGTTGTTATTGTCGATGAGATATCAGACCCTCAAGCTGAGAAATTAACGTAAAACTGGCCCAGTACTATGGAAATCCATAGCCCAAACACAAAATCACTCCATGGGGATGTTTTAACAACCCAGACTTAACAAGACTCCCACAGAAAGAACTATTTTCTCCTTAGATGAGTTCACAATTAAATAATGTGAACTGTTCAGTAAGTGAACTACTTTGAGTTGAAAATAATAGAACCATCTAAGGCTATAAAATAGTATATTTAAAATGATTAAAGACTAAAGGTGATATCAAAAATGTAAAGAAAGATGAAAAAAGAATAGGCTGTTTTTCATTGTTATGAAAAATAGTCATTGAAATTAAAATCCAACCAAAGGGTTAACTGACAGATTAGACATAGCTAAAGAGATAATTAGTGAACTGGAAGACAGTAGTAACAGTTTACATTTGTTAAGTTCTTAGTATGTGTCAGGTTCTGTTCTGTGTACTTGCATTTAATCCTTAGAACAAAATTATAAAGAAGGTATTATCCTTATCCTTATTTTATAGACAGGGACACTAAAGCTAGTAGTTTAAGCCACTTGCCTGAGGTCACACAGCTGGAATGTGACCCCAGACTGTCTAGTGTAGCCTAGAGTCTGTGTTTATAATGACTACACTGTGGAAAGAAAATGATCACGAATAAGTGATAAAGAGATGCAAATATGAGAGAATGGTAAAGAGTCATAGAGGAGAGAATGAGGGGGTGCTACTTAGGTCCAAACAGAGGGACTCAAGGAGAGGCAGTAGTCGAAGACCATGGTCAGATCCCTTCAGATCTTCTCTAGTTCTAGGTTCCAGAAATCTGTGACCATATTGAGGGTGGAAATTTCCAAGGAGAGTGACAGAACCTCAGTCCCCGCTGCAGCATGCATTGATGTGCTGATATGCTTGACAAAGGTCTCTCTGGAGGGGAAAAGAAGAAGACGTGATTTTAGCATTTGCTGACTTCTGTGGTATCTACTTGCAGCATGGCCAGTTTTAAGCTACCAGCACGGTGTCCCCGAGCACAGGACTGGGAGCAGGGTGCAGCGGCCGCTCTCGTGAGCTGTGGGAGCTGCTCCAAGCGCTGCAGTGACTCTCGTGGTCATTCTCTTCGGTCTCGGACTGTGCGTCCAAGTGTGGGATTTTCAGGAAGTAGTAATGTCATGTCTGATGTCACAGGGGCAGGAGGAAACAGTGGCATAAGCGTAGAGCTCTGTCCCCCGTTCTTCCCTTGTATTTATAACAATTTGGGGAGAATGTGGGCGGAGACACTGGCACACGTGCTGTATCACGGGTGACCGTGACAGTGGGTACAGCATCTTCGAAGGGCAGTTCGGCTTTGTCGGCGGCACCTCCAGGGCATGTGGCCTCGGACCCTGCAATTCCACCTTAAGGCCTTTATCTCCAAGTCCCGCCTGCCTGGTGCTCACTGCAGCACTGCTTGTGATGACCAGACCCAGGAAGCAGCTGAAATGTGTGTCACCTGGGAACTGATGGACTGAAACATGAATACCGGGCCAGTGTTTAAAATAGTAGGTCCTATGTTCTAAAAGGTAATGATCTCCAGGTTGCATTTTTTTTTTGTTTTTTTTTTATCCTTACCCGAGGACATTTTTTCCTATTTTTTGTTCAGATAGAGTAGGAGGGAGAGAGAGAGAGAAACATCGACGTAAAAGGGACACATTGAGTGGCTGCCACCCGCATGATCCAACCAGGGCTGGGGACAAACTGCAACCGAGGTACGTGCCCTTAGTGAGAACCGAACCCGGGTCTCCCTGGACTGCAGGCCGACGCTCTAACCGCTGAGCCAAACCGGCCAGGGCCAGGTTGCATTTTTAAGTTTAAAAAAGGCAATACGCATATAAGTGTATGCGGTATACTCCTATTTGTGAAAAAACAGAGGGAGGTGTAAATGCTTGCCGCACCCACCCACACGCACACACGTGCCTGGCTGTGCATGGACTTGCTGGAAAGAACCAAGAAGGAGGGTGGTTGTGGGGATGCTGTTTACCTCTTTGGGGGAAAAAGGATTGCGGGTCTAAGGTGGAAGATATCTTACTGTATATCCTTTTGTAGTCTTCTGAATTTTTAAACTGAAGCACATAGTACTTTTTCTGTTAAAAACTAACTAGTTAGCAAAAAACTGGACTTTGGGAGCTTTCAATATGAAAGCCCTTCTTTTATTTATTTATTTTTTTAATTTATTTTTTCACCTTTATTGATTTTAGAGTGAGGAAGGGAGAGGGAGAGAGAGATAGAAACTTTGATGAGAGAGAACATCAATTAGCCGCCTCGTGCATGCCCCCCACTGGGGATCGGACCCACAACCTGGGCATGTGTCCTGACCAGGGATCGAACAGGTGACCTCTTGGTGCATGGGTCAATGCTCAACTGCTGAGCCACACCGGCTGGACGCCCTTCTTGTTTTTAGAGGAGACTGGCAGGTCTCCGTGACGTTGCTCATCTCCAGCATTTACTGAGCATAACACCAAGCGCCAGGTACTTCCAGTGTGGCTTGGTCTCGTCCTCACGCACCCATCCACTGTAGCCTCTCCATCCCTTGGCTCTGCCCAGACCCCTGTAAATTGCTCAGTCAGTGCATGAGAAATGATAATCCCATTTTCAGGAAGAGGGAAAGTCGAGTCTCTGCAAATCACGTGGCATGCAGGTAGAGAAAGTGGAATTCAACAGCAATCTTAAAAGTGCTTTAGAAACAGGAATAGCCTGGTTGCTTTTTAGAAATCCAAGTTCTTGGGAAGGCATCACAAGCCTTTCTTCCTCCTGCCACACGTTCCTGGCACCTGTCTTGAGACCACGTGGACGTGTTCTGTTCGTATTCATTTTTCTGGCTTGGGAAGTGTGATTGTTTGCTCTGAAAAGCTGGAGCTGCTGCTTTAGACCAAATCAATCGCTGATGTGTTCGGAAACAACAGAGGCAAGGAGACTTTGTCCTGTGGTGTCCTCCTTCTCTGACTTACTTAATCTGCACAGCGCACGCCCCTGTTGAGTGCGCACCGCACACCATCAAAGGTCTAGGAGACACTGGCTCTGTTCCCTTAAAAAGACTGACCTTCAGGGCCTTTCTTAGCAAAATAGATGTTCCCAGAGGTGCTGCTGGGGCTGCCATTGTTGTTTTCTGCAACCGGCCGCATTTCCAGCCCATCATGAAATGTTTTGTGGAACCAGAGGTTTTTTCCTCTTCTCTCTCCCTTTTTATCATTTGGTAATAAATTCAGTAAGTAGGTTATTCATCTTGAAAAGATGTTGTTACGATTTGACCCACCGTAATCCAAACGGGCCAGAAAACGGGATTGGAAAGTGAAGTCGATAGAATCAAAAGCACGAAACTGACCTGAGCATGACTGAAGAGTGTGACATCATCTGTCATATTTGTATGAAATTCTTGCATGGGACGGCTCTTTGATCCATAGCACTTTCTTGTCTCTTTGGACGCTGTTTTGTAGGTTTGTGTAGAGATGTCCTTAGGCACTTTAAGTATCATTTCCCTGAGTGCAATGTGGGATGTGGTGGTTTTAGTTTACCGTGAGATAAATGTGTATCAACACTGTTATCTGGGCTCCCCCAAACAGTAATTCTATCTCCCTTGCCTGAATGCTGATACAGAGTTGGTTTAAAAGCTATTTCTTATGTGAGCCCTTTCCTGACTCCCCCTCCTTGTGCTCGGTGTGCTGTGTGAAATTTAATTAAAGCAATTATCTTATTGGCCTTCAATAACTGTAGTTGTTTGTAGCTATCTCCACATCAGACTGAGTCCAGGAAAGATGGCTTGGATCATCTGGCTTCATCTGTGCATGGCCTGCATGTGTCATATCTCACAGAACTTCAGATGTCATTGCTCAGGATTCTTTTGACCTTGAAAAAGAACCCCCGGCTCAAACTGGCTGCTGCAGAAAGCGGATTTGCTGGTTTATGTAATTGAAAAGTCCAGGGACGGAATTTAAGGCTTAACTGGTGTTGCTAAGGCTTACATAGTTTTTCTCCAGGCTCAGGGCTGCCTACCATTTCTTTTTAGACTGTGGTGGCAAGATGGCCACCAGCAGCCCTAGCAGGAGGAAAAAAAAGGCCACTTTCCCGGCAGTTCAACCAAAGTCTCAGAATTGAGTCTCAGTGTCTCTGATTGGTCTTCCCTGGGTAACATACCGATCCCTGAACCAATCCGTATGGCCAGGCAAATGCAATGCTTTGATTGGCCATGCTGGATCAAATGCCCACCCCCTGAAGAAGCTGGGGGTAGGGTCTGTACCCCCCAGAGCACAAGCATTGAGATTGACGGAAGGCTGTTCCCAAGAAAATCTGAAAACCGTTTGTGTTTTGGAGGGGGGAGGTAGGTAAAAGCCAGGATGTCAAATATAGTAGGTTTTTAATCAACATTTACTCAGTGAATGAATTAACAGATGAATGAGCAAACAGGAGCTTGCTGCTGATTCTGTGAGCTAGTTATACAATACCCTGAGAGGGATGTTAACAGATGGAGCCTTTGCAGAGAGGAGGGATGAAAGAGAACCTTGGAATCAAGTCATATAAGGATGGCATTAACTTCGCTGAAATATTTATCAAGAAACGAGAGACACGTAAGAGCGGTTTCCAAGTGTCTGGAGGGCATTCACAGGGACGGAACATTTGCTGGGTCCCTATTTTATATCATTGGTACTGGACAAGGCACTGATATCACCCCACTTTTATTTTCATTTTATTAGGCAACCAATATATGTTCATTCTAGAGAATTAAAACATGTTCAAAACAAAGAAAAATAAAAGTCCTTCCATAATCTTAGTACCTAGGGCTAATTGATATTAATATTTTGGTATGTGTTCTTTTAGTTGTTTATCTCTATTTATAGCTGTATTTTTAAAAAGTCTTATTTAATCTTGGCGATTGTGTTTATCAGAGAACGAAACTGTGGCTCAGAGATTTTAAGAAGTTGCCCGAGGCCCCAGGCCTAGGACTGCTAGGGCCAGAAGTCAGTCCACAATTAATTAGCCTCAGAAAACTCTCTCATCTCTGGGTCTTTGATTTACGTGCTGTGTAGCCAGTCTGTGTACTAATAGGGTTTTACTACCATTCTGAGAATCTTAATTTCATCACTTTTTGTTTATTCACCCACTCATCTTCATCCGTGTACTCAGGAAATATTTCACGGGGCGATTCCTGGGTGCTGGGGGTAGACCGGTGAAGGAGGTACAGCCCCCTGCCCTCCCGGAGCGGACAGTCTAGCTGGTTCCACATCACTTGTAAATGGATAAGCCCAAAGCCTGTAGGGATGTGGAGATCTGAGGTACTTCTAATTGTACAGAAAGACGTCCCACACCTCTTTAAGGAAGCAGCCCGTGAAGCAGAGAGAAAGAAAGCACCACAGCCAGAAAGCTGGACAGCTGAGTCTTACACATGCCCTCTGCCCCAAACCCCTCTCCTAAAGGGAATGGGTGGGTCGAGGGATGGGAGGCCCGGGCTATGTGTTCCCTGTCCTCACCCTCCCACGGGCTATCACTACTGGGTGATCCAGATTGTGGCCCACCACACTATATATGATGACCCTGTTTTCTGAACCCCAGATCAAAATCAATGGTGCAGAGCAGGGTTAGCCAAACAGAAGGAGAGAAACACATATTTCTTGAATGCGGTCTACCCCAGGTGCTTTCGTATGGCTCCCTTGCCCGGGAAGATAGGTATTACTATCCTCCTTTTCCAGGGGAGGAAGCTGAGGCTCAGTTGGAGCAGGTTAGAGTTCAGACCCATCTGATAGCTCCAGATCCTATGAGCTTCCGATTCATGTTGCTCTGATCCAGACCCTTCTGGGGAATGGCGCTTCAGAAGGTTCTGAAACTCAGGTGATTTGGTAAGTTTCATCCCATTCACTTTTTTTTTTTTTTTTTTTTAAGTATTATTGACAGCTTGTGTCCAGAAACTCTTTTAGTCCCTGGGAGACTGGGTAACCAAGATCCTTGAGCGCTCCTGCTCCCAGGAACTTGAAGTCTCTGAGATAAATGGTTGCAAGAGTAACAATGTTTCTGTACAATCCTTTGCTCGGTGTTTCAGCCACACAGGAGGACGTACCAGGTAGGATGCTTGGGTTGCAAGGGACAGAAAACCTAGTTGAATTTGGATAATTGATAGAAGCAGGTGAGTGATTCACATAACCAGAAAGTGGAGAGTAGGATGGGTTTCAGGCACACTTTGATCAGTTTCATTTCTTTGTGATTCTCTGGGCTCTGCACTTCTCTGTCTGTTGGCTTTATTCTCAGGCTGAATACATTCACAACAGAGAGATAGCTGTTCGACGCCAGGGAACGTCACGTAGAGTACGTGCTCCAAGACGTGGAGAGGAGAGCTGTCCAGTGTAGTGATCTGGCTTAAATCACATGCTTATTGGTTCACATCTGGGGAAAGAGCTACTGTCTCTGAGCTTCCCTCTGATTGGACTGGATTGGGATACACCCATCTCAACCCATCTTGGTGGCAGAGGAAATGGGATAACACCCAGGAGTGGGGATGTCTGGTCCCAGGGCCATAAGGCCCGCAAAGTCAGTGCCAGCTAGCATCACGCACCTCACCAAATGAGCTTGGCCAACTATAGAAGGCTAATTTTTAAGTTGACAATTTTGTATGGCCCGAGAATGATGTTATAAATACCCAAATGGCCCAGGTTCCCCACCCAGGTTCAGTCCCCACCCCTGGGACTGGGGACTGGAGAGTGCTGCTTGGGGGAGGAATGGAGTCTCTCAGGGAGAGGGGAAGTCTGTAGGATCTGACGTAGAAAGATGAGTAGGCATTATTGTCTCTTCTCTTACTTTACATGTGTTTCTCAGTTCTTATCATGGCCCTGTCCAGCAGATCAGTATTTCCATTGTACGGACTAGGAGACAAGTTCGGAGAGGTTAAGTTGGTTGCTGGCCATCACATACCTAGATGGAGAGTGAGGTGTTCTGAGCTGTGGATCTCACGTTCTTTCCTCTCCTTTTTATGGTGGTTATGGAGAAAATAGATCGTTACCAGAGACCCAACAAAAGTTTGCCCAGGGACTTCTCTACAATAAGCAGGGCCTTGGGAGTAATTACTGCTTTTCAATTCAAGCTTTTATTAGAGCAATCCTGCCTGCTTGTTGTTGTTCAACTAATTCTAGGTGAGAGGAAAACTCCTCTTTCAAGTCCCGAGAAGCAGCAGACAATTGAATGAGCTTCTGAGACAAGCAGAACCTTGTCAACTCAGTGTATCAGAGGAGATGGTTGCCTTCAGATAATTTTACAGAAAGTCCTCTCTCCTTTTGACTGTGCTGCCTGAGGCTGCCATTCACTTCTAAAGCAACAGAGTGACTATGATGTAATCCTCTACAGTGCTGCCTTCCCTGGGCTCACGGTAACTCACACGTTCAAAATATAGAATACGATTTTGGGGGTTAAGAGTTTATGCAAAGCCAGTGTGGTTCCTCGATTCAGCTGCCAGAAGGAGGGCAAACAAGCTGGATTTTCTGGTTTTCCCCAGACTCCACAGAGACACAATCTTCTACCAAGCAGCAGGTGATTTGCCAAAACTCATTTCTGTGCTGGTGGCAAAATATCGGGGGTCACGCTGCTCCCTGCGCCCACCGCGCGTGCCTTGCACTTTCCTCCCGAGTGGAAATCGTCTTTCCATCGTTCTCCGGACCTCACGTATCCACCCGGCAGGTGTACTTTTATCCTGGGAGAAATGAACAAAACTGGGGAAATCAAAACAGTGGTTGATGACAAGTTGACGCAGAAGGTTTTCAACTTGGATGCTGTGCTTTTTGATTTCTGGCGTCGGTTTTTTATTTTATTTTATTTTTGAGGTTATTACTGATGACAGTGACTTTACCGACCCCAATTTCTATTATGTTGTCTACTGAATTTGGGGTTCTGGGGTTGAGAGTTGAACAAAGCACAGTCTTCATTACTAATAGCCTTTCATGACCCTCTCACCAGTATCACTTTTCGGTCCTGATTGGCACTGGGCCAGGTGAACTGGTGAAAGGAACCCGGAAAAGGTGTGAAGTGGGAGGAAAGAGGAAAAGAGAGAAAGAAGCCCGAGGGTGAAATGCATGGGCTTCAGTGTCAGGGAAGGACCAGAAAAGCTGCTTGCTGAGCTCATCTTGTTGGCCCTGACGAGTGACCACTGCGGTTGTTATTAGGCCTGAAATGCAGGGGTTCTTTGTTAGCACAGCATAACCTAACTCACCCTGACTGACGTGACCACCACTGTCACAGAGGTGGCAGATGCATGGAACCCGGGAGCAGGCCAGCTTGTGTGTGTGTGTGTGTACTGGATGCATGTTGGCATCGAGTGTGTGTGTGTAGGTAGGAATCGTGCCCCCGTGGCAGTGGTTGCCACGCATTAGAATCACCAGGGGATCTTTCAAAATTCCAAAGCTAGGGCTACACACGAGGTGAATTAATTCACTACCTCGGGGGTGGGGCGCGAACGCTAGTAGTTTTTTGTCTTAATTTTAATTTTAATTTTTTTAAATCTTCACCTGAGGATATTTTTTTATTTATCTCTAGACAGAGTGGGAGGGAGGGGGAGAGAGAGAGAAACATGGACGTGAGAGGGACACATCGACTGGTTGCCTCCTGCACGACCCCAACCAGGGCTGAGGACGAACTGCAACCGAGGTACGTGCCCTTGACCAGAATCGAACCCGCGACTCCTTGGTCTGCTGTGACTGCTGAGCCAAACTGGCCAGGGCAACACGAGTAGTTTTTAAGCTCTCCGTGTGATTCCAGTGGGCAGACAAGTTCAGGAACCACTGGTCTAGGAGAATTATAATCATGTCATCACTGTTATTTGAAGGGGAGTAGGGACGATGGTAATGACATTGGTACTAGCCATCATTATCGTTTAGCGACGGCTACCTGGATGCCAGGCAATATGCTGGGTGTTTCCCTGACACCTCACCTGTCCCGCAGCCCTGCCAGACAGCCTTGGGTTGGAGAAGGTCTTCTAACCTACAGAGGTGCTTAATCCAGATTGTCAGGTAAAGCCTAGAAAAATAGAGCTGCTGGCTTTGTGTTGTTGACCCCAGACTGACCACTGTGGTCATCACGGGGGATGTGATTTCGGGCTTGTTTGTTACCACAGTGTAACCCGGCCCATCCTGACGGATGCAGCCGTCCTTTTCATAACCACAGTGGATTCAGGAGTCAATATGCAAAAACATATTTTGCAAAGTTATAAATCAAGGCTGAGTCTATTTTGGCCTGCGGCTTGGAAAGAAATGAGTGTAGAAAACCAGGCTATTAATCTTGGGTTGGTTGATTCATCCATCAGAATCACTCTGTGTGTTTCAAGGAGTCGGGGTAAAACATGACCTTGCACTTCTGTAGGGCTTTTCTCAGCAGGTACACGGTGCTCTACAAAGCTCCTATCGTGGCCAGTCTTGGAATGGCCCTAAAAGTAGGGCTGTGTGCTCGTCAGGTAACGTCGGGCCAACGTCGGGGAAATGCTTATCCAGTGTCCACAGAGATGCCTGGCTGGAGTGTCGGCTGGGAGGTAGGTCGGAGTTTAGTCTGTGGTATGAGAGTGTCCGGAAGGGTGTTTGGAACAGACAGACCAGCGTGGGCAAAAACACAACAGTAGGAAACAGTGTTTATGGGAACTCCGTAATCAGTTCAGTATCACTACCAAGAAAGAAACCATCCCACGCTCGTGGGTGCCTGGGAAGACCCAGGGAACCTGCATTCCCACTTGTTTCTTCTCCGTGTGGCCCACGCGGCTCCTAACCTTTCTTTCCCGGCTTTGGAAGAGGCCTGTGTAGTGAAGGGCCAGGTGAGGGTAATGCTGTGACCACCCTCCTTGACCTGAACGAACACACCAGACATGACACTAAGTGTCGCACACCGCAGACTGGGGGAGATTTGTTACAGGGCTCTGTTGACGCCTCGGCCATCCAGACTGACCTTTGGGAATTAACTCAGTAGTTCTCTGACCGTGTGGACAGGAATTATGACCCGCACTCGGGACCCGGAGTCCAAGCCTGGGGGATGGTGCAGCTTGGAGCCCCTCGTGGGCCCTCCGCTTTCTTAAGTGCGAAATGTTGGACTGAGGGTGAATTCTGGGGCTCCTTTCACGTCTAAAGTGGGTGATTCATTCAGAAATTCGTCGATGCACGGGGCCTGTGCAGTAAATACGGTACATAAATGCTGACGTGGACACCATGGATGTTTTCTCCAAGTCCGAGGCTCCGGACTAGACCAGAGTTTGAGCAAGGTGGCATTCTTCTCTCTGCCTTCCTCCGGGCAGGAAAACTGGCACACCTTTCTCATGACACCTGCTCTAACCTGGGACCCCAGCACCAGCTTTCAGAGAGGACTCTGGCCAAGCCAGTAAGCTTCTTAGCTTGGGCCATATTGATTCTCTCTTAGAAGGGTTTTTTTTTTTAACCTTAAAATCCTTATACCTTTTCTTCCATAGCTCCGGAACTCTGTCCAGATGCTTAGCTCATGTTTGACATTCCCACTGTTCTGGGTAAAGCTCTGGATTTCAACCGCTGGGTCACACGGCCAGTGACCTAAGCATTTTGGCTCCTTTGGGGAGGATTGAAATCTCACTTTCTCGCTTGCTTATCTGATTCCCTGGTCCTGGGGCTGCGGCCACATCGGGCCTTTAGAGTAGAGTTCGGGCCCTCGGCCTGGGTGAGCTCAGGCTGGACTCATGCCATCTCCTTGACCGGCTGCAACTGTTGGGGCCAGGCCTTGTGCCAGGCATGGTGTCTGGCTCTGTGCTAGCCCTGGGGATACAGTGGTGACGAAACAGCATGGCCTCTGCCCTCCTGGAGCTCATGGTGTTTAAGGAAACACAGAAATCACTGTACAGTTACAATTCCGTGGAGCACTGAGTGGCACAGGGTCCTGAGACCCCTCCCGACCGGGCATCCAACCTGGTTTGCCCAAAGCTCCCTCCTGCAGGTGAAGCCTGTGCCTGGGCACACAGGCATGTCTTGGTCCGGATGGATTGACGCCCACCTTCCTTGATCCTGAGTTAGGTGGGCAGGTGGGCACCGGTGGCCAGTGCCTTGGAACACTGGACAGTCCTGCTGGAGTGGGGTCTGATCCTCCTGCCTGCTTTACAGGTGGGTGTGGGGAGGCCCTCCTTGGAGGGTGTGACCGTCACTGCTGAAAATGCCAAGGGGGCCGTCCTTTGTGCTACTGGCCCACACGACGGGCGGAAAGGGCAGCCCACCCTCAGCGTTGTGCCCGCTTGGATTTTTGTGCAGCCGGCTCCTCTCTCGGAGGGCAGGGGGCTTTGGGCTGCAAACTGCTTACCAGAGCCCGTTGTCTTGGGAGGAGCCTGGTTTCAGGGCTTGGGAGGGAAAAGTGAAGGCACGCGAAAGTCTCTTTTCCTCTTCTTTGCCATTAAAGTCTTGGCAACAAAACACGCTCCTTATTTTGGTCGCCTGTTATCAGCCACAGATCCCCACATTGAACTCCTGGACGTCTTCCTGGCATTGTCATACTTCAGCTTTTCTGGCTGAGAACAGTTTTGCTTCTCTTCCCCCCACCCCCTTCTTTCAGGACTCTAAGAAGTCCAGGTGGTGAATGGGCCGTGGGTGCCCAGTTCTGTAGAAATGCAGTTCGAAAGCAATACAAACACCCAGAAAACCAAGGGGGGGCAGCTTGCCAAGAGGGAAGCGCTGTATTAAAACATTTTACTGTTCCTGACATTGGACAGATCTCCCTTTGGCTTAACATGAGATTGTTAAATACTTTGTGATATAGCTCCCCAGCGAAGTGTTACCCAGCCTTTAACAGCCCGTGGCTGAAGTTCCTTTGTAGAGGAAAAGTGATGAAGGTAGACTGTGAGAGGAAACATAGGAGCTTATAATTCCTCGTATGAACCAATTTTATAGAAATCTATGAATTGCCCTGGCCAGTTTGGCTCAGTGGTTAAAGCATCAGCCCGCGGACCAGAGGGTGCTGGGTTCGGTTCCCACTAAGGGCATCTACCTCAGTTGCAGTTTGTCCCCGGCCCGGTTGGGGTTGTGTGGGTGGACCACTTGATGTGTTTCTCTCATGTCAGTGTTTCTCTCTTTCTCCTCCCCCCTCCTCCCTCCTACTCTATCTGAAGGTAAATGCAAGAATGTCCTTGGTTGAGGATAAAAATAAAAAAAAAAAAAGAAATATATGCATTGTTTTTATATGGCTAGAGACATACAAAAACCACTTGGTAGAATATCCATGTGGCATGGGGAGTTGGAGCATGAGGGTTTTTATTTTCCTCCTTTTGTTTATCTGCATTTTCAAATTTGTTTCCACAACCAACATGTATTATTCATATAATTGGGTGAAAAATGGTAGGTGGGGGGCAGGATCATTCCACATAGTTATTGAGGGTCTCCTAGGAGCTGCGTGGGCACAGTGACTGGTGTTGCAATGGGCAGGACAGCCCTGGCCTCTGCCTTCACAGTCCTGTTTTTTGAGTGAGGGACATTTTTTAGGGAAAACATTTAAAAAAAATCCTCACCCAATGCCCTGACCAGTTTGGCTCAGCAGTTAGAGAGTCGGACTGAAGACCAAAGAGTTGCAGGTTTGATTCAGGTCAAGGGCACGTACCTCAGTTGTGGTTTCGGTCCCTGGCCCTGGTCGGGGTCGTGCGGGAGGCAACCAGTAGATTCACATCTATCTCTCTCTCCCTCCCTCCCTTCCTACCTCTCTCTCCCCGTCCCACTCTATCTGAAGATAAGTGGAAAAATATCCTCAGGTAAGGACTAAAAAAACCTTTACCCATCGATATTTTCCCATTGATTTTTAGATAGAGTGAAAGGGAGGGAGGGAGGGAAGGAGAGAGAGAGAGATATTGATGTGAAAGAGACACATCAGTTGCTTGTCTCTGCATGACCCTGACCAGGGCTGGGGATCGAACCTGCAACCCAAGTACATGCCCTTGACCTGGAATCAAACCCAAGACCCTTCTGTCGGAGGGTCAGTGCTCTTACCATGGAACCAAACCGGCCAGGGCAGGAACACATTTTTAAGCTAAAAAATAAACATAATTACAAGTTATGATAAGTGCTGTGAAGGGAAAAAAAAAAAAGCCAGTGACATACTAGGGAATGATTGAAGGAAGGTGGGGGAAGTGACTTTAGGAAGGGTGATGGGGAGGGAGGACCCCTTTCAGGAGGCAATCTGAACCTGGAGGCTGAGAAACAGCCATGTGCAGAGGCCCGTTGGCATGGTGGAGGCGGGGGAAGGACCCAGGAATGTGAGGCTGTGTGAGCATTTCCTTCCTGCGGGTCACCGGGGAAGCAGGTGCTGGCTGCCCACGGTGAGAAACGCGTCACGTTCGTCCATGTGACCTCGCAGGTAGACCTTGTGCCTCTGGGGAAATGCCATCAGGACAACTTCATGGCTCCTGAGAGGCTGGCTAATGTTTTGCTAAGTAACAGGAGTCTGCTGGGTGTGAATGGCCGCTCCGCCTGCACCTTGGGTCCGCTTCAGCAGCAGCTCTGATGCGGGCTTTCCGTGTGGCTCCCGGGCCACCTCCTCCGGGCCTCGTCTGCACGCGTCCAGCTCACCCACTGGACGCTCATCCGTAGGACCTGACACTGCAGTCTTAGTCCTTAACCTGGACCCCCTGGCTGTCGGAAATGTTTGGGGAGGTACGTTTCTCCTCGCGGATTCGATCTTCATTCATTCCGCGAAGAGGAGGACGCAATGGACAGAAGTCCCTACATGTTAGATTGAGGACTGAGACTGGGTACATAGGCAACCGAAACTATATTCTAGGTTCTTAAACATATTAAGTAGTGTATTTGAGTTAACAATAAGAGTTTTCTCTAAGGGCACTTGGGCAGTACAAATCAAGAACCGTAACGATGTTCAGATCCTTTGACCTAGTAATTACAATCCAGGGAATTTATGCTGAGGTCATCCTTTCTTTCTTTTTTTTTTTTTAAGGGGGAGAAACCAAGAAAATGATGTCTATAAATAACAGCAGTCATATGGTCAATAATGACATGGTGCTTTGGGGTTTTGAACATATTTTTCTATGTAGTACTTCTGAGAGCTTTGCAACATTCCTGTGAAGTAGATTCTTATGCCCATTTCCCAGATGGGAATTGGGAGGTGAGAGAGATCAAGGGAGTGGCCCTGGTTCACTCTGGCAGATTCAGGATCTGAACTCAAGCACATGGATTGTCGCCTGGTGGGTTTGCTCAGAAACTCAAGGACATGGTGGGAGGCAAGGAACCAAGACTGAAAATAAGGATTGGACTTAATGTGTGCTTAGTTCTGTCCCAAGTGTTTTGCAAGTGTTAGCTAAACTAATTCCTACAACCGAACTTGTGGGAGAGCTGAGGCCCTGAGAGGCTGAATAAGTTGTCGAACAGGTTTCAGACCCTGGGCAGGCGAAATGCAGAGCTTTGAGGTAGTTTTAGGTTTTTTTCCTGTTGCCCTCTGCTTCACAAGACTGTATCGCTGAATGAGTGCATAAGTGAATGAATGGATTAGAGGGGTTAGGACCTGACAGCCAGCTTCCACTGAGAATTGGACATCGGGATTCCTGTGGTTGGTGGACTCCTTTCCAGAGCTCTGCAGTTTCTACATGCAGTACAGTTGCCCAAGAGTTGCTGATGCGCTGGTCCTTGAGGCTACACTTTTCCATCACCCTTCGCCTACAAACTCTCTCTCCTCGCTCCACTCATTCATTGCAAAATGCCCAGAGCTGAATAAATCCAGAGTAAACCGGGCATGTAGGTGTGGACCTTCAGCAACTGAAGGAAACTGAGCTATTTCAACATGATGAAATATTCTGAGGCCATTAAAATGACAAATGTGACTGTAGAAACACGAAAAAAATATTGGGAAATAATAGTTGCACATATCTGATGATTCCCGTGGAAGAAATGTGCATATAAGTGGATAAAGGTTGGAAGAGAAGGAATGAAAGCTGTGTAAAGGTCTTGGGTTTGGATGGTGTCACCATCCAGTCTGCTAAGCCAGGAACCTCGGGGTCATGCCCCACAGCTCCTGCTGCTGCTGCTCCTAGATTCACCGAGTCACAAACTCCTGTACATTCTACACCGGTAAGTCTCTTAATTCTGGTGCCTATGCTTCCTTTCTACTACCAGTTTCCTAGACCAGGCTCTTGTTATCTCTCAGCTGGACCCCACAACATCTTCACTGGTCTGCCGGTCTCCATTCTCTCTCCCACTGTAGTCCCAGTCAGACACTGTGGTCAGAATGATCTTGATAGAAAACCCATTTAATTATGTCACCTTGCTTATTAGAAGTTTCTATTTACTTGTTGCCAACAGGAGGCAAGTTCAGACTCCTTAGCATAGTGTAAGCGGAGGTCCTTTATAATCTCACCACCTGGGTCTTACCTCCAGCCCGTAAACCTCCTTCCTCTGTCCTTGTGCCTTTTGTTCTCAGCCCTTCCTTTATCTCTTCGAAGCCAAGCTCATGCTCCCTGAAGTCTTCACAGCTGTCCCAGGGAGAGTTGGTTCCTCCACCCTCCTAAATCACAATGAGTCATGCTGTGTTGTAATTGTGAGGTTACAGCTCTTCCTCTCACCAGATTCTGAGCCCCTTCAGGGCAGGGACCAAGAGTCTTACTGTCGTCCAAACTAGCCCCTCAGCATGGTATTTAGGACACAGCAGAAGAGCACAAATGTGGGTTGGTTGACTGAATCAACGATTGAGTGAAACCACTGATTTTTTTTTACAATGTTTCAAAGTTGATTTTTGTAATAAATAAAAATTTCAAGGGAAACAGCATTTAAAGAAAACATCAGGATCTTTTGAAATTTACAGAAGCAGACAGAGTCAAGTTTGTGTAAATAGAGAAGCCAACCGTGGAGCTGACAGATTGGGGTTGAGTTCTGGATCTGTCTCATACTGAGCCTTGGTTTCCTCATTTATAAAATGGACATGATAATAGTACCATATAGGGTGGTTGTAAAGAGCAAAAGAGGAAATGCAAATCAAGGGCTTAGTATAGTGCCTGGCTCATGCTAAGGTCTCAAAAAGATGCCAGCAAGCCACAGAGATTCAGTCATCACTGAGTGCCCAGTGGTCTTCTGCAAACATCCTCTTTTGCATCCTTCTGCTTATTTTACAAAACTTTGAAAGCTTTGACCTCAGCTGAAATATGATTAGACTCATGCAGAATGGTGAAGAAAGAATTAAGGATTGAGGAAGAAGAAATTCAGCACTTCTCTTAGGGTCTTGTTTGCTGTCCCTCTTTCAGGACATCTGATATGAGGCAGTGGTACAACTTCCTCTTGGGCCCTGCACAGGCCAGGGGTGGGTCGGGGGCTGTAAGGAGAAAGGTGCCTTTGAAAGGGTCTCCCATAGGACTCATGCTATTTTACCATTATTACTCATCAATGGATTGTTTTCTTTGCTGGCCTGAAAGTTCCCCCAAAGACTGGCAGCATGTTTATATTGCTCCCCAGAGATACAGTTAGGACCAGTGAATGGAAATTGTTGGGCATCTGATGTCTTCGTATTGTAAAAAAAAAAGGTTCCTCACAATTAGAGGAGGCTGACAGTTACAATAACAAGCTCCCCATAATGACAGACATTTGAGCTAAGCTGGATGTGGATGTGCCAAGGACACTATGGAAGAGATCTCTTTTGGTGGGAGGTTGGGTTAGAGGTGTGCAGTTACTCAGAGATCCTGGCACTGGGTGGGTGTGTGAACTCTTCCTCTGGTTCAAATTGAGGACAGTGGGTCTGTATGGATCAGGGTTATTTAAGAGTTTCAATGTGTCAAATGGACCAAAGTTCTTGGATTGTGAAGGCTGTTTTTTATTTATTTTTATTTAAATTTTTTTTTTTTGCATTTATCTTTAGATAGAGCAGGAGAGAGAGGGGGAGGAAGAGAGAGAGAGGAATATCGATGTGAGAGAGACACATCGAGTGGCTGCCACCTGTACAACCTCAACTGGGGCTAGGGACAAACTGCAACCGAGGTACGTGCCCTTAGCGGGAACCAGACCCAGGTCTCTCTGGTCCACAGTCCAACGTTCTAACCGCTGAGCCAAAGTGGCCAGGGCAAGACTTAAAAAAATTTTTTTTTTCCTGTATTGATTTTAGAGAGATAGGAAAGGGAGAGAGAGATAGAAACATCAGTGAGAGAGAACATTGATTGCCCGCCACCTGCATGCCCCCCACTGGGGATTGGGCCCACAGCCTGGGCATGTGCCTTGACTAGAAATCGAACTGGCAACCTCTTGGTGCATGGGTTGATGCTGAACCACTGAGCCACACCTGCCGGGCTTGAAGACTGTTCCATCAGCACCAATGTTTGCAATATAAATATCAGCTCCCTCAGTTTAACTGAAATTGATGAAGATTATAATATAGTATAGAACCTCCAAATCATCCTAACATATGATACCCTAAAATATTAGGGTAAAAGTCCCAGGCCTAGGACTCTTGACTTTAGTGTGTGCCTTGAAAAAGCCCCCTGATGTCTCCATGACTCTTCCACACATTTCTGTGTAATGTGGCCAATACCATTTGGTCTTCATGTAACTCAAGAGAAAGACAAAAGGCTAAAAAAGGTAAAAGCTGCCCTTTTGTATATGGGGCAAGGAGTGATTTCATGGTCACATATGGTAAGGCCCAGATAGTTCCCCGGATCCTATTTGATTGAAACAAGGGTTCATAATCAGGGTTTCATAGATAGGCGTCCTCATAAATCCCCTGAAATTATATGCAAATTTGTGTGCATATGTGATTTACCTGGGGAGAAAAGACCGCACTTTTACTTTTACGGGATTTTCAGTAGGGCCCTTGACCCCCAAATGTTCAGAAACATTTATCCCCATAGTAATAATCTGCTTAGCAATCAAACTGAAAATACCCTCAGGAGAGGTAACCTTGTAATCATTTATACTTCAGTGTTAATGAAAAAATCTGAGTGTTTCAGGACAGCGTTGGGATGAGCTAGCTAAATGGGAGGTTCTGGTTTTGTATGTAAAGAGGGAGCATTTATGTTCTAAGAGTGAAAGGGGAATTAGGGAAAAATGAAGAGGCTGCACCCGCTGCCACATCCAAGTTCTCTATGAGACATTTTTGCACAGAGCAGACTCCAGAACAAAGTCTCATTTATTTGAAAGAGCTATGCGTGGCAGGGTACAAGTCTCAAGTGGCGCCTGATTTCTATTCTCAGACTGATCATTTAACACCTCCCAAGGGCATCTCCAGGATACCATCGCAGGCGATAACGGTGCACCTCTCCGCTCCGAGGAGCCTGCCAAACGCATCTGCCCCGTCTGGGAGAGTGAAGGAGGCTCAGTGTCTGGCGGGGCGGGAACGGCATGCCCACCACCCAGACATTCCAGACTTGGGGTTGGGGGGTCGGCTGGCTGTATCAAGTTTGCTGGGTTCAACCCAGAGTCCTGGCCTGGGAGTCCCGAGTTCCAGTTCCTGCCATTTCTGAATCCGCTGACCTGAGGCAGGTCACCGCCACCTCTGAACCTCAGTTTTCCATCTGTACAACGAAAAAGCTGCAAGACTCAGACCCACGCAGACGCTGTCTCCGCGCAAAGGTGCTGCTCCTTTAAGGAGGGCGGGGTCGCGGAGGAGGTGGCCGCGCCCCCTTCCTCTCCTCCCGGCGCCTGCCCGACCACCTGTCTCCGGCCTTGCCCCGCCCTCTCGGAGGGGCGGGGGCAAAGGGGGCGGGCAAGGATTTACCTTAAGGGGCGGGCTCGTGGCGCATGCGCACGGCCAGACAGGTCCGCGGCGCCCTCACTTCCTGGCATTTCCCCCCTCCCCCTCCTCGCTGTTACCCTGTACATCCGGGTCACTTGCCCTCCCCGCTCGGAGCCGCCGTCGCCGCCGCCGCCTGGCTCGTCGCGGCTCCGCCACAGGGGCAGGTGCGGAGGGGCTCCCGGTCCGGCCGCCGCCGCTGCCCCGCTCCGGGCCCGGGGCTCCCCCTAGCGCCGCTGAGCAGCCGCCGCCGCGGCTGGAGGAGGGCGAAGGAGCGGGGCTGAGAGCCTGCAGGCTCGAGCGCAGGGTGAGTGGTGTGTCTTGACCGTTTCCCCCGCTTCCCTCACAGCCTCGCCTGCCTGCGCCTCGACCCCATTTTGGCGGAGAGGCGGGTGCGGCGGCGCGGGGCTCGCTGGTCTCCCCGCGTGGTGGGCCCGCCCCGGCGCCCACCCCTGGCGCTGCGGCTGCAGCTCCGCGGACGCCCCCGCCGCCCGCGCCCCCCTCGCTCATTCATTCGGATCTGCCATTCTTCCGCCCCTTCCTTCCACTCGCACCTCCACGCGCGTGCTCGCCCCCCCCCCCGCCCCGGATCCCGCCGCCGCCCCTGCGCCTCGGCTCCCCGGCGCTCCCCGCTCCCCGCCCGCGGCGGCGTTCGCCCCCCGCCCCCCGCCCCCCGCCCCCGCCCCCGCCCCCCGCCCCCCGCTCCCCGCTCCCCGCTCCCACCTTCCTTCCCTCCCTCCCTCCCCGAGCCTGTCCCGGTCCACACCCCCTTCTGCCGCGGACTCCGCCGCGCCGGGCACCCGGCCTCCTGGTCAGCGCGTGGAAGTTGGGGTCTGGATTGGCCACCTTCTCCTTCCACCTGTGCGGCTGGACCTCCCAACTTCATCCTGCGTCGGCCTCTGCATTCCCGGCATGTAAAGTCCCGATTCGCAGTCCCAGGGTGTGGTCTTTGTGTGTTTCCAAAACACACAGTTTCTACTGTAATTACCCAAATCGGTGACTGTCAAACTGTAGTGGAAGTGGCAGTTGCTGTGTGTGTGTGTGTGTGTGTTTCTTATGGATGTTCTGGGCCATACCAGATACCTTCTCTCCTTTTTCTTCTTTTCCCCCCCGGAGGAGTATCTATGATGGATTAATTTTCTCTGAATGTGAAATTTGGCAGAAGATTGTTACTCTTTCTGCTACTCCACATTCCACCTTGCTCCGCTCTCTGACTGATTGGCAACATTACCTGTTAATACTGTTTGTTGGTGAGACTTTCTCTCATCTGTCAACAGCAGTTACTGAGTGTCGCCTGGGGTGCGGAACACTGATGGAATGCCTGAATTCTTGCAGTAGCAAAAAGTGTCATTCTGGATACAAGAGATTTTTGGAATTTGTTTACACCCCCCCCTTCCTGTAAATTTTTCGAGTTTGCTATCTTTTTACCCCTTAATCTTTATGTGGAAAATGTATGTCGGTCAGTGCTGTGCTCTTGGAGTCTTGTAGCTTGACAGACTGACATTCCAGAGGAGTGTTGGATATAGCTAAAGGAATTTCAATCACTTGGATGTTTGGGGACTTAATGTAAATCACTTTAGACTAATGCACCTCAGGAAAAATACATTGATCCTTTTAATTCTTTAATTGTATTTAATAATAGAAACAGAAACTTGCTGTCTAGTACAACATGGTAATTGGGGTGTATTTGATAGCCTGTTTGTAAAGTGTTGCAGTTAAAACTGCCTGGTGGACATTTCATAAAATGAGATGTTAGCACTGTTGTGTGTGTGTGTGTGTTTTTTTTTTTGATATGACGTTCTTAGTACATTATTATTATGAATTCCAAGGAAGATTCTTGGTCCTGAAGTACATCTACTTGCTTATCAATATGATACAGTTGCTAGCAATATTACTTTCCTCTGGAGAGCTAGGTGTTCAAAAGGCACTTGTCTGTTTGTCCTGTGTAGGTTTTTAATGACCACTCTAGAAGTAAGGTTTCTTAACTCCTAGTAATATTGCATTGCTTTGTTAGACCAGTTTTGCTAGATAATGTATATTTTCTTAGTTCCTTAAAACTTTAATAGTTATGTAGCTGCTTCAAAGAAACTTGCTTTTGTAAAATGTAGGATGTATGCTATGAACTCTTAGGTTATTTGATAATTATATAGGGGCTAGATCTTTTTCTTTTAAAAAAGCGGTTGATCAGAGGAATTCATGATTAATAAATAGATTTTAGTTATCTCAGCAAAAATATAGTTTCAGATACTGAGTAAAATTAAGTGAATGCAGTTTATTTCTGATAGATTACAGATAACATTGAACGTAATCAGACTTAAAATATATTTCTCTGAGTTTTTCCCAAAAATTGATTTAAAAATTATATGTTAGGTAGTGTCACTTTTGAGATTATTTGGCTCATATTTGAAATGGTCATTTACCTTTACTTAGTAAGTAATTGACTGGGGAGTCTAGAGGGATATTTATTTCATTTTACTCCTAGTCTCCTTGGGGAAAATACTGGACTGCCACTTAGATGAGATTACTTAACTCATTAAGTATTGATCCACTGAACTGCTAGAGCCTATCACTTGCTCAAGGAAAACAAAGTTATATTTGTAAATATTAATAATAGTTAAATCATGCCTACTGTTATGTTTGGCCTCCTTTTCTGTTACTGCACCAGAGGTCAGTACAGTGCCTGCCTGTTGCACAGTGGGTACTTCATAAATATTATTAATAATTGAATGAATGGCAAGGTCAAAGAGTGTCCCACTGTAACCCATCATTTTGTAATAGGTGGCAGAAGTTTTGGAGAAAGATGTTGATTGCTCTCAGCTGCAGTTTTCTCGAGGAGCCTGTAAATTATGTGGATTTGCTGTATCTGATCATTTCAACTGCTTTGAGACCTTTGGGGAGAAAGTACAATAGACATGTCATTTTGTGTTATGCTTTACTTAGTTCATTGAATGGATTTGTTCACTTAGAATAGGTATTTGATATATGGATCTTGTCAGCATTCATGAGCAGTAGTTTTAATCCAGATAATTTCTTGTGCATTAAGTTTCTGAAGGTCAGAATGAAAATTCTTGTGTGTATGTGTTCATCCTATATTATGATCAAGTCACTAAATTAGGTTAATTTTCTAAGGAATATTTCACATAGCAGAAATGGAAGGCATAATCCAATCATGTTGCAGTGGTTGCTTAATATTTCAGTGATGGTGATAATGATGTTAATAGTAACTAACACTTATGTAGTGTTTATCACTTGCCAGGCAGTACTGTAAGATGTTTAATCTTTACAACAACCTTTTTTAGGTAGGTAATAGTATTCTGCCATCTCACAGACTTGAAAACAGGTTAAACTAAAATGATGTAGTTACTATGTGATAGAACTGGGTCTCAGCTCTTAAGTATGCTGTAATAGTGAACACCAAGTTATTTATATACATTAAGTTAATTTTATGACAACCTCGTAAGGGGTAGGTAAATTCCTTTTAATTTCTAATTAATATTAGGAAAGAAAGACTGAGACAGTTTAGGTAACTTGTCCAAGTGTACTCCCAAGTAGGATGAGGAAGGCTGGTACTTAAACCCAGACCTCTATGACTTGTAGTCTTTACTAAAATTCTCTTTCAAAGTACTAATTTGAGGTCCTATATTGTATTGGATATAGGATATATCTAATATCCTATATATGTATATATATAAATATATATATTGGATATATATTTAGAAGACATACTCAAAACAGCAAATCTCAAAGCTTTTCAGCTGGCACACAGGATGGATAATGTTCGCTTGTTCTCTACTCTTGTGAGCATATAGGAGATTATAATTTCCTGCTCACTAACTATAGCTTCACCCCTTACCCACTCATGCAAGTATATTGGAATGCAAATGAGTGACATTTGTAAAACCTTTTAAACAAGGAAATCATTCTTAGAATTTTGATGCTTTAAATATGTACGTTTCTTATGATGCATCCTACATCCTGTCGGTAGTATTGTGGGTAAGAATGACTGTTTTCAAAGCTTTTGAGTGATTTTGTTTAAATGAAAGACCTAATGCGAAGATACAGTTTGGTAGCTACTTAGTTTATTTTGAAAAGGTAATGTCCAGTGGTCCTGTTGTACGTGACACCATGCAGTCATATTCTGCTGTGCAGGCCGCCTCCACTTGATGTGCTCCAGCTGGTGCCTTCCGGCCGGCCGGTGTGTGTTGCACGGAGACCGAGACAGACACCCGCACTCGGCCAGGCGTCAAGTGGCGTGCTCTCAGGTCATCCAGACTACACCGAATGCTCATTCAGGTCAAGTAATTTCAGAAAATAATTGCTATGAGAAAAATTATGACCTATTTCCAAATACTATTATTTGCGGATTATGTAATTTCTCTGTTCTTAGGGTAGTAGTGAAATCAGGCACAAATTTAAATGAAATGTGAGGTTTACTAGGTCTTGAAGTGGACTTTTGTAGTCTGTTGACTTGTACTCTTGTTGAGAGATGCTATTCTTGCAAAATTGTGGTACACATGGACAAAAATGTTGCACTTAAATCCTGATTTGCTCTTCTCTGATAGTGGGAAGATTCTCAGATTATCTGTAAAATGGGAATAATGACGTCTCTGTGATGTGCCTCACCACACTCTTGTGAAATCTTTATATTTCAGTGCTGTGTAATAGGGAATGCAGAATATAATTTATTAATTTAATGCATTTGTAAGTCAAATGATCATTAATCTTTTTGTTTACTTTTGATCACTTATTTTTTGATACCTGGTACAATATTGGTATGTGATTGCCATTAATTACCCAAATAGTTACTGAATACATAAGCAGGGTTATATAACAGTGAATAAAAGGTTAGTGGTCCCTTCTTACAGTAGAGTAGAAGACAGAAAAATAGACCGTGTGAATTCAGTGCTGAGTGTGTGTTCCACAGGTTCCTAATCTTATGAGTCAGGAGAAAAGCCCACGGTGTGTGTAATGTCATCTGAACTAAGACCTGCCCGAAGAGTGGACCACAAGTAGTCAGTCAGGCAAAGGGGAGAAGGCACGAATGTAGGAAGAGGGAGAGGCAAAAGCCTGGAAATAAGAGAGGTCATGTACCTTTGAGAAGTGGATTCTGGTTCTGTATGTCAGTAATGTGAGGGGGGAAGAGGTAGATAGTGAGTCAGCTGTAAGGCTTGCTGCTTGAGTCCATTAACACGTTCAGGTCCGTTTTGACTGAATGTGGGGGAAACCATTATAGGATTTTTTTTTTTTTTATTCTCACCCGAGGACATTTTCCCATTTTTTGTTCAGGTAGAGTGGGAGGGAGAGAGAGGAACAGAGAGAGAGAGCGAAACATCGATGTGAAAGGAACACATCGAGTGGCTGCCACCCGCACAACTGACCAGGGCCGGGGACAAACTGCAACCGAGGTACGCGCCCTTAGCGGGAACCGAACCCGGGTCTCTCAGGACCGCAGGCCGACTCTCCAACCGCTGAACCAAACCGGCCAGGGCCCATTATAGGATTTTTAAGGGAGGAGAGAATGAAATATTCCAGTTTGTCTTTCCAAAAGGATGTTCTTACAGCTTTTGGAGAATGAATTGAGGGTGAAGATAGAATACAGGTAGGCAAGTTAGGCTGTTGTTAAAGTCCAGGAAAGAATTGATAGGGTTTAGCACTTGAGTATTGACAGTGGAGGGATGATGTTAAATCTGTAAGATTTGACGATTTCTGGATGTGGGCTCCTTTGCGCCCATAACTTTGCTTCTGGTGGGTGGGATAAGTCTCCCCAAAGGGCTTACTACTACTTTTTCATGTGCAGTTGAGATGCTGCTGGGGCCAAAGCAAAGCTCGTTGTATTCTCAAATATGCATGTTTAGTGGACTCCGCACATTATTAGTCATTGAGTATGAGTTAACCCACCCCAAGGTGGAAATATCACTCTGGACACTCATGAGGCTTCCATGAGTCAGGCATTCCATTTCCCCGAGAGCCCAGTAGCAAGCTAATCGCTGCTTTACAAAAGGGGTGCCTGAGAGGTGTGTCAGGGAGGCTAGGTGGCCAGAACTCCAGGGCTCCCCCAGGAGAAGACTTCCTTCCTTTGTCAGAGGCTCCAGTCAGTAAAACACAAGTCAAGAGACGTGTAACCCAAAATGGTTGTTAGGGTTGTAACCCTTTTCTGGAGCAGCCCTTCCTGAATTGACAGGGTAAGGAAGCACAGCCACGCACTGCACTTCAGCTGCTGCCACACATCAGGGGACAGAGGCAGCCAGAGGACACCGAATTGCCACAGAGCGCACCCCTGGGCAACACCCATTTCCCTTCCTACTGTAAATCCTGTCTGAAGGCTAGTAGCTGAGTCTGGATGTCCCCTCCTTCCACGGGGCCAGATAGGATGGTGATGACCTCGGTTCCTATATCCAAGAGGACCCTAAAACTTTAGAGTCCCTCGCTAAGGATCCCTGGTCAGCCTCAGAGGTGGGGGGGGGGGTATGTAAGGTCTTCAGTCCTGTTGGGGGGTCAAGGAGACCTCAGCCCCATTTCTTATCATTTTTCTCTATAAAGCTGAAGAGTTTGGAGGTACAAATAGGGAGGGATGGAGAAGAGGGCGCAGAGGGAGAGAAGAATTCTCTGCCAGTAATCACTCACTTTTTGGTAGTTCAACCAAAAGAACTTGTAATACTTTGGGTTATGTAAAGCTCTATGTTGGCAGCAAGGCCATCATTACTTACACATCTGCTTTGCTTTGGGGAGTCCCTGGCTCAGCAGGCAGGGCTATGCTGCCTTCCACCCGGAGACACAGGGCTTGTTGCCCCAGTGTCAGGACACATCCCTTCTCCACCAGCCCGGCGGAGAATGACCAACCTGTTCCCTTCGGGGGCTGATTTCAGTCAGGTGCCTCACTGCTCAGTTTCTAAACATCAATTTAACTCCTTCATTAACAGGTAAAACAGTGGGGATCCACATTCCACCTTCTCCCTACCCACTACTAGGATAACTCTGATCCCAGATGTCTTCTCGTTTTCCAGAGCTCTCTGTCCTTGGGGGCATTTTTTTTTATCCTCACTCTACACTTTTCCATTTTTTGTTCAGAGAGAGAGAGAGAGAGAGAGAGAGAGAAACATCGTCATGAAAGGGACACATCGAGTGGCTGCCCCCCACACAACCAACCAGGGCCAGGAACAAACTGCAACCAAGGTACGTGCCCTTAGCAGGAACCGAACCCGGGTCTCTCTGTACCGCACACCGACGCTCTAACCACTGAGCAAAACTGGCCAGGGCTCCTTGAGGGCTTTTATCTTCGTTGCCGGAACGTCATGGCTCTGTTGGTGTCCCATCCTTGTTGCTGAAACTGTCCAGAACCATGACTGTCTGAGATCTTTCCCTACCTGAAGCTAGTAGGTTACTTGCCACATTTTAGTGAATATTGGTAGAAAACAAGAGACTCCTGTGGAGGCAATGAAGGACAATTTATTACACTCGGTAATAACAGTAGCCAGAGTATCGGCATTTGTGCTGGTTTTTAATCCTTCGGGTATGCTTGCATAGGGGGCTGCTACTGGAGAGAAGGGCTCGGTTTAGGGGACCCACATCTTTTGTGATGGCAGTAGTGGGCCTGTCCTTTGCCCAAGGATACCTTACAGTATATTATTTTACTAGACAGTAAGCATGCCTGTCCTTTGCTCCAGGAGAGACACTGTATCTTTCAAGGTTGTTTACTTGAAAATATAGTACAGAGCAAAGGGTAGTTGGTACTTTCAGCTTGCAATACATTCAGAAAAGAGACCTATGGAGAATTGTTTCCCAACATAGGTAAATTATATATCAATAAATCTGACTCAAAAAAAGTATCTGGCACATAGTAAGAATGCAATGCATATTATTATTGGTATTCATTTCCTTGATCCATTTTGGGGGGCAAACCTATATGTAGTGACCTTGGTGGAATTTTGAGATTAATATTCTCCAAGGCAAGTGGTAACCAACTAATAACATTTACTCAAAAAGTAATGACTAATGTGTTTAGACATCTTTGGATTTATAAAAAATTATACGTGGTCTTCTAAGAATTTCAAGGACATTAAATTAAAGTGAAATAGGAGAAACCCACCTTGGGTTGCAAAGTACAATATGAAATTACTTTCCTTTTGTTTTGGTGAATCTACATTAAGTTCTCTACTTAAAATTCTGGCAGATTCTAACAAAACAATGTTAATTAAGCATTTCTAAGTGAGACTTCTTTTCCTTTAGATCTTGGGGCAGTACAGACCTGGGGAGTAAGAGAGGCTGGCATAGTTTGGGGGAGGTTTAAACTTGCTGTGTGTGTGTGTGTGTGTGTGTGTGTGTGTGTGTATGTGTGTGTTTAAGGGGTTAAGGCTTTATTTTATCAATCAGTGCCACCTAATTCCTTCCAATTAATTTCTAAATAAGCATTCGAAAATACTATTTTGAAAGCACACTTTACTTGCTGAAGATTATTTGTTACATTTGAACTTGTTGTGACTTAAATGTGTTCTGGTGTTATATAAATATATTTACAAAGTTTTTTAAATTACAGAGAAGTCAGCCCTGGATGGTTTGGCTCAGCAGTTAGAGCGTTGGCTCATGGACCAATGAGTTGTGGGTTCGATTTTGGCCAAGGGCACATACCTCTGGTTGCAATTTGTCCCTGGCCCTGGTTGGGGTTGTGTAGGAGGCAGCCACTCGATGTGTACCTTTCACATCGATGTTTTTCTCTCTCTCTCTTCCTCTCTCTCCCTCCCACTCTATCTGAACAACAACAACAAAAAATGGAAAAATGTCCTCTGGTGAGGATTAAAAAAAAACATTTTTTTTAAACTACAGAGAAGTTAGCTGTTTTTTTCCCCCTTTTTTTTAGTTAAAGTAAATGTGAATTTACAGACTTGGAAATGTAAAATAATTTTCTAGCTATGATGGTACTAGTTTTGAGTTGCTAGTGGGTAAAAGTAGGTTGATGCCTCAGAATCGAGGACTGAAGCAATTTGGAAATAATCTTTGATAATTGGGATTTACTATATTAAAGTGTGAATATATTAAACCAAAGGTTTTCCTTTTTATTTATAGAACAGTATGTTGAAGCAGTAGTCAAACTATGTAGCCTGGGGTTGGCAACCTTTAGAAATGGGTGTGCCAAAGTTCCATTATAGTATGTGTCATGGTGACAACTGGCCAGGGTTCTTCTGTCTTTGGTATGTGTCACTGACTCCTTCTTAGTAGTCTATTTGTTTATTAAATATTTATCTTTTGAGGACTTAATTCTAGATGATATTCTGTGTTCTTTCTTTATAAGCAACTTTAAAAAATAGTGTATATTATTTTAAAATCATGTAAGTTTTAAAACCATTCTCTATTTGCCTAGTTTGAGTAGGTAGATAGCTCATGCATTTAAATAAGTGACAGCACTGAAGCACTTGGAAGTTCTTCCTAGCTGAAGGCACAGCAGAACTTTCTGTGGAGCTCTTTCCCGGCCTGCCTCTGGGCTCTCCGGTGCCCGCTTGGATACTGCCTGGGCCTCACAAGTAAGCGATGAATGCACATTTTTAAAAAAATGTATAAGTGGCACTGGCCAGTTGCTCAGCGGTTAGAGTGTCGGCCTGCGGTCCAGAGAGACCCGGGTTCGGTTCCCGCTAAGGGCACGTACCTCGGTTGCAGTTTGTCCCCGGCCCTGGTTGGGTCATGTGGGTGGCAGCCACTCGATGTGTCCCTTTCACGTCGATGTTTCTCTCTCTCTCTCTCTTCCTCTCTCTCCCTCCTGCTCTATCTGAACAAAAAATGAAAAAATGTCCTCGGGTGAGGACATTTGTATAAAAAAATGTATAAGTGGTTGACAGACTATAGGCCAGTGCCCTCCAGTCATTAGATAGGGCTGAGCAAGTGCGAGAGGCAGTTTTCCCCGTGCAGCAAGGTTCCGCTACAACGCAAGTCTTGTTAACTAGTGACTGCACCTGATTTTTATATGCACCCCTTTCCCTTATCCTCTGTAAAATGGAAGCTGTAAGTAACCTTTTTATGAGTTAGCTGACAATACTGGAAAAGAGACTGCCAGGAACTATTGATTACTTGTCAGAAAATTTAAATATTTAACGTGTTCTTGTATGTCATAAATATATTTACCAAGTTGTTTTATTTTTTTAAAAATACGTTTTTATTGATTCTTTTTTTTCCCAGAGAGAGAGGAAGGGAGAGAGAGATGGAAACATCCATGTGAAAGAGATACATCTGTGAGCTGCCTCCTGCACGCTCCCTACTGGACCGAGCCTACAACCTGGGCCTGTGCCCTGACCAGGAATTGAACCTGGACCTCTGAGTCCATGGGATGATGCTCAGTCCGCTGAGCCACACCAGCCGGGCTACCTAGTTGTTTTAAAAAGTACGGCATAGTCACTTCATTGTTTTATTCATTTGGAGTAAAGTTTTCATGAGTTTACCTTCAGGCCTTCAGCCCCTTGTGTTTAGGTATGGCCTTGCTGAATTTCTGTCCAAAGAGAGTTCCGGCTCAGACTTTGGAGAATTCTGCTTTCTTTTTTAATCTCTGGTATAGGAATTTACTGGACCATGGTTCAGTTTTGAAACATGTTTATCGACCCAATACGTTTCTGTCCCACATCATACTTCATCTTCATTCCCACCCCCAGCCCCAGGCAATCACCTACACTCTTTCTGGACATTTTTATAAATGAAATTGTACGATATATATATGACGTGTGTGTCTGGCGTCCTTCACTTAACATGTTTGTCATTCATCCTCGTGAAGTGTATTGCTGATTTGCTGTTTTATTGTGAGCGGTATTCCATTGTGTGGATGGACTGTGTCTTGTTTACTCACTTGATGGGCATTGTGATTGTCTCTGCGTTTGGCTGCTATGAATGATGCTGCCGAGAACATTGTGCACAGGTATTCTGTGCCCTCTGTCTTCATGTCTTCTGGGTAGATGCCTAGGGATGGAATTGTTGGGTCATAGGGTACATTTATGTTTAATTTTCAAAGAAACTGCTGAATTGTTGTTCAGACTATAGCATTTTACATCCCACAAGCAGAATAGGAGGGCAGCCTGGGTACGTGCCCTGCCTGGGAATTGAACCTGTGACAGCACTCCAGCTAACTGAGCCTCCTGGCCAGGGCTCTTTTTATTTTCTTAATGTATCTTTTGAGGTCCAAGGCTTTTTTATAATTAATTAATTTTGTTGTTGTTAATCCTCACCTGAGGATATTTTCTTTTGACTTTTAGAGAAAGTGGAAGGGGGGGGGTATCGATGTGAGAGAGAGACATCTATTGGTTGCCTCCCTGTGTGTCCCGAGTGGGACTGGGGAATCCAACCTGCAACCCCAGGTATGTGCCCTTGACTGTGAATTGATCCTGTCATCCTTTGGTGCAAAAGTCGATGCTCTAACCACTGAGCACACTGGCCAGGGTGAGGTAGAAGGAGTCTGAATTTTGGTGGAGTCAAGAAATCTTAGCCTAACCCAAGCTCATGAGCTGTACTCCCATGTGTTCTTCTAAACGTTTTGTAGTTTTAGCTCTTATATTTACGTCTGTGATATATATATATATATATATATATATATATTTTTTTTTTATCCTCACCTGAGGACATTTCTCCATCTTTTTTTTGTTCAGGTAGAGTGGGAGGGAGAGAGAGGAACAGAGAGAGAGAGAGAAACATCGACGTGAAAGGGACACATCGAGTGGCTGCCACCCGCACGACCGACCAGGGCCGGGGACAAACTGCAACCGAGGTACATGCCCTTAGCGGGAACCGAACCCGGGTCTCTCAGGACCGCAGGCCGACGCTCTAACCGCTGAGCCAAACCGGCCAGGGCCGTCTGTGATATATTTTAAAATAACTTTTGTATATAGCAAGAGGTAGATTTCTAAGTTCATTCTTTTTTTGTATGTGGATGTCCAGTTGTTTCTGCACCATTTGTTGAAAAGACTCTGCTTTCCCTCATTGAATTGCCTTGGTAGCTTTGTTGATGATTCAGTAGACCATAGATATCAGGACTGTCATTTCTCTTTCATTGGCCTACATGTCTGTCCTTCTGTCAATCCCACATGTCTTGATTACTGTAGCTTTTCATACCATATTTTAGTAACACAAATAGCATCCTTTTTTTCTTGTAAAAACGTATGCTCATATCTATAAAAAATTGAAACAATAGAGAAAAGTAAACGAAGAAAGCAAAAGTCTCCATCTAAGTTATCACTGTCTTGGTGGACATCTCTCCAACATCTCTGCACACACATGCACATTGTGTGAGCACACACATACCCTCCACAGTTACACATGAGGACACAGCAGTATGTGCCCACGCTCATTGTTCTTGTGTACTTTTTGAGTGAATACATTTATTGTCAGCTTTAAGAGAGAACTGATTATTTTCTTTCTTCAGGCACTTCTGTAATCCTATGAGTTTTTACTGACAAACTTCTCAGAAGAGTAAAATTCTTTGGGTAAGAACTATGAACGCTTTTTTATTGGTAGCATGTTAAATGGAATTTAGCTCTCACTTCGTCTGCTGAAAGATGACTTTAAAACAAAATTTTAAATGTGTGCTTTGTGAATGGATGGCAAATTATGTGTGTAACTTGAACAAAATTAATCTCTAAATCCACTTTTAAACATTGAAAGTTTTCATAAATCTGCTCTTGAGTATTAGATTAATTCTTGGCAGTTGTGATAGTGAGTGTGTTGCCAGCGAGTACGTGTGTGGTGCTAGAGTTTCATTTGCAGTCATAAGGGATCGTCCCTGGCAGGAGCCTGATTTTAACAGGTTAATAAAGTAGTAACGACCTTTGCAAAGTTGCACTTTGTGAATTCAACCTTGTAACCCTGGTGAAGCCTGTTCCTGACATACTTTCAGTAGCCACCATGGGACTGGGACCAACTTCAGAAACACGTCCCGTCCGAGAGCGGGTGGAATCCCAGGAGCTCCCTGACATTCTCATTGTTCTCGTGGTGTGATTCTTACATGGTGAACACGTGGTTTAAAATCACGTTTGGAGATGCAACAGGTGTAGGAGGTTGTATGGGTTATACTTAATTTAGAAAGATTGCAGCTTAATCTCTGGCAGTGGGGAGCCATTAAAGGTAGTGACTTTGGGGAGTGACACAATGAACCAGGCTTTGGAAAGCCCTCCTCAAGTTGGTTAGTGGGAATCCGGGGTTCGAAACGCATGCTTACATTCTCAGGAAGCTGGGTTGCCCAGTGAAATTACATAAATGAGGTGGTTTTTTAAACAAGATTTAAAAACATTAAAACGTAAAGTAAGTTTTCAAATGACAGTGAGCTCTTTACGGAACGGAGAGCAGCGCACCAGTGTAGCTGCTGGAGAAAGGATGAGTTGTTCTTCCTGCTTTTTATTTTTTACTGAATTTTTTTTTCTTTATTGATTTTTAGAGAGAGGGAGAGAGAGAAATATCGATGAGAGAGAACATCGATTGGCCACCTCCTGCCTGCCCCCACTGGGGATCGGGCCCACGACCTGGGCATGTGCCCTGACCGGGAATCGAATCTGCAGCCTCTTGGTGCAGGGTCAACGCTCCACCACTGAGCCACACTGGCCAGGTTCTTCCTGCTTTTTTAAAAATCCTCACTTAAGGATATTTTTCTATTTATCTTCAGATAGAGTGGGAGGGAGAGAAAGGGAGAGAGAAACATCGACTGGTTGCCTCCTGCAAGACCCTGACCAGGGCCAGGGATGAACCACGACTCTGGTTCGTGGGCCAACGCTCTACTGCTGAGCCAAACTGGCCAGGGCTCTTTCTGCATTTTAGAAAAATTTTAGAAAAATGTTAGATAGTATATTATGTAATAAGATGTTAAAATGGAACTCTTTTATTCTGAGTTTGGCCCTAAGTCTATAGATGTACATTTTTATAGTGAGTCGTAAGAATACCATGCAGGTCTTGCAAAAGAAAGAGCCAGAAAATGGATCTTGTGACTTCTAACACCATTCCTATCTGTTGGTATAAAAAGATTCAGGAAATTGGAAATTAGAAGAGTTTTTTAAGTGGTTTGTTGGAAATTGGAAGTGTTTTTGAACCAAGCTGTTGGTGTGCCAGGAGTTTGCCCTAATCCCCCCACCCATCTTGGAGTGCTCCCCCACAGTGCAGGGGCTGAATGATAACAGCTGTGAGAGCTTGGGGTACACTAGGTGGATACCCCGAGGTCTCCCTCGGGCCTGGGGAAAGAAAGGCTGTCTGTCCTGGCAGCCCTGCACAGCGAAGACACTGTGGGGACTGCCCGTCCTCTCGAAGTTCCATAGACCAGATGACGGCCGCTAGTGAGGGGAAGCCCACGGTCTCAGTATGGTGCGGGACTGGGGCAGCCGGTGGTGGGAGTGTGCCAGAGGAGTCAATGGCCGGACCCCCAGAGGAGATGCTTCTTTCTGCATCAAGGGAATTGTTGAGGGAGAGATCCCCAGGGCCGGAGTGCTGAGAGCATCCAAGGAACCCCGGAAAGCCTTCCCCGACAGATCAGCTTTAACACTAGGAGCCCAGAGAGCACCTGTGCCCTCTAGTGACACCTCAGGTAGAAGGGAGAGGGTGGGGCAGTCTCTCGGTACCACTAGGGCTAGCCTGCCACAGGCAGAGTGGGGACGGGGAGAAGCTGGAACCCTGAATGAAAAATTTTGACAATTATACTTAGCTGGAACCCTTTTTTTTTTTTTTTATCATTTTCTTTTCTTTTCTTTTTTTAGTGGGAGGGAGGGAGAGGAAGAGAGAGAGAAACATCGATGCGAAAAGGACACATCAAGTGGTTGCCACCCGCACGACCCAACCAGGGCCGGGGACAAACTGCAACCGAGGTACATGCCCTTAGCGGGAACCGAACCCGGGTCTCTCTGGACCGCAGGCCGACGCTCTAACCGCTGAGCCAAACCGGCCAGGGCCAAGCTGGATCTCTTAATTTCTAAACTCAGATAATTTTTATAACTTGAAATGACCAAAGTCAGGCTTGCTTAAATAAAAGTTCAGGGACATTAACTGTCGCCACAGAATAACTTTAAAGGGCAGAGGTGGACAAAAAGTTGCTTTATAGTTATATCTCACAGATTCTGCTTATTCAAAAATATCAATGAAAATGAGCTTTTATAAGAAGAATGTGTCCGTTGAGGCATTTTTATTATAAAATAAAGTGTCATCAACCCTGGTACCAGGCGGGTCAGTGCTTGAGTCAGACCAACCCATTATTAGCACTGACATGAGGAAGTAAAGCCTTTTTTGAGGTTGACTTTCCTCATTTACTTAAAAAAAAAATTTTTTTTCTTTATTGAATTTAGAGAGGGAGGGAGAGAGAGAGAGAGAAACATTGATGAGAGAGAACATCGACTGGCTGCCTCCTGCATGCCCCCCACACTGGGGATCAGGCCCACAAGCTGGGCATGTACCCTGACTGGGAATCGAACCAGCGACCTCCTGGTGCATGGGTGGTTGCTCAGCCACTGAGCCACATTGGCGGGGCGCTTCTCATTTACTTTTTATAAATAGGGTAACATCATGTGTTTTGTAGTGTTTATGAAAAAATTGTGGTCTGTAGTAAAATGCATGATACACAGTAGGTAGTCACAAATATTAATAACCCTCTCTCCTCCTATGGCAAGTGTTTCCTGTAGTTTTAATATGTTCTTACTGTCCTAAAACATGTTTTGCTTCCTCCAAATGTATTCCCTAACAAAACAGAATGGATTAATGGACTCAGTATGACTATAGGATATTATCAAGGATGTAAGAAATGTTAGTTTTAGTAAAGCTAAAAATTCCACTTTTGATTTGAAATGTGAAGGATTTCAGAAAGAATGAAAATTAGTTTTACTTATGTGTTGGTTTTTGGTGAGGAAGTATATGAATTAAGGGGCTAAAGGAAAGGTAGGCCCTGGAGGAGAATCTTTTCATTACTGTTCTTGGAGCGATGGGGAATATATAAAACACTAACAAGGCATCTTGTGCAGAGAGAACATGTTGTAAGAACTGTTTTTTTTTTTAGTTATTTATTTGACTGATAAATTTTAAAACAATGTTGGTGTTTTGTCATTTCTTCTTTGTGGATGTTCTCTTATATTTTTTAATGTCAAATGTACTTTGAAACAGAATTTTATTTTTAATGAATAGGCACCTCTTGAATGTATCAAAGGCTGATTTGTATCATCTTTAATATGATAGAGCCTTTGATTGTTTAAGCTCTACACCTCAGAGATACATTTGTAACATAGTTAAGTTTTGCTTATATGTAGAAATGGGTTTAAGTTAGGAAGGAAATTATAGTTGGCTTTTTACTTGAGTCTAGAATATTTTTTATAATTCATTCAAGGGTCTTTGGTTGCAGGTTGCAGAAACTGATAAGGTAACTCGGATGGAAAAGGAATTTATTAAGGTGATGGCAGGTAGCTCAGAGTTGGTAGAGAGAGTAGGAATTTAGGTTAAAAAATGAGCAGTTAACCAAAGAAGGGTGAGCATCAGGAACATACAGCCCATGATTTGTTGCATAACCGTCTGATGAGGACATTGTGGCACTGGTCTGCTCCTGCCCCTGTGAATAGTTTCTCAAGTTTCCCTGGTCTTTGGGCCATTCTCTCAAGATAGGAAGTTGTGGGGTGAAGGTGCAGTTTTTGTGAGCTGGCATTTCCTGACCTCCACACTTTTGTTCATTCACCTTCCATGTCTTCATGTGGAGCCCTTGGCCTGGCAAGTTTAACTGGCCAAAACCGAACTGCTTTTCTGTAACCTGCTGCCTGCGCCTTGCCATCCAGGCATGTTGTCTTAGAAGTTATTCCATAATCTGGATTTGTCAGTTTTCTGTCTCTTTAGAAATGGAATAAGGTTAAACACATTTGACATGTATTTTACATAGGATAATATTGAGAGTTTCCATTGTACCACATTGTGAGGCACATAATATCTGTCATGTTTTTGGTAATGCCGACTGTGATCCTTTAGTTAAGGCGGTGTCTGCCAGTTCTCGCCGTTGGAAAGGCCCCTTTCCCCTCGGTTACTCAGGAGTCGGTAGTGTAAGGACTGTGAATATATGGCTCCCCCAGACTTTTCAGCCAGTGGTTTAGCATAGGAGAGGGCAGGCACTGTAATGTGATAATAGCTGTTAATGTGTATTTGAATAGTAGCTGCCTATTATTTTTAAAAAGCTATGGAACAAAAAAACTCCAGGGTTAGTTTTTAATATAGAAAAGATAAGTAAATGATTCATAATCATAAAGCTCAAATCTTAAATAGAAGCAGATTTAGTCAACATTAATAATCCATTCCCTATTTTGGAGTTTAAAGGTAATAATTGTATGGCTATTTTGTGTAATAGTATATTAAACTTTTTCCCATAAGACTAGTAATGTCTGAGAAAAAGGTACATTAGGAAGGAGGCTGTATGTACTGGCTACAGTAAATACTGATGATCTGTTAACTTCAGTGGTCAATCCTTTTATCTGCCATGTAACACGGATCATCAACCATTTTCTCCATATTTATAGTTTCATTACCTACAGAGTTTATTTCTGTTCTTACTGGCACTGTTAAACGTTCTCTCAATTCAAGGAAGCCAAGTCGACTTCCCAATTGACTGAAAATTTGTCTTATTATATGAAGTCTATTGATTTAGAGAATGAATTCCTGATACTGTAAATTAAAACAAAAGCTGTGTGATGAAACCTACACTATTTAGATGCTGGTACGTCTGGGAGGACCTAAGTGAAAATGAAAGGGGAAAATAAAGGCGTGCAGATTTTCCTAAGGTTTGGTGAAGGAGCACAGCAGCAGATGGCGAAACAGCAAGGATGCGAGTTAATGTTCAGTGTTAATTTTATCTCTGTTACCTTGAAAATTTATGTTAAAATTACATCATTCATTTTATTTATTTTTTAGTCTGAAACATGTAGATAAAAATTACTGGTGACATGAAAGTGTTCGTAACAGCAGTTACTACAGCAGTTACGCGTTCATTTAGCTGGTGGGTGTTTATCTGTTAAAAATTATTTAAACTAAGATGTTTAAGTCTGAAATGAAAAGAGCATGATACTAGTTTCTTCCCTACATAGCATGGAGAAGTTTTCAGTTGTTAATTTGCTTTCTATTCCTGTGTTTTCACTAATGCTTTGAGGAGAAAACACAACACTGAGCATGTCTTACAAAGTGGTGTGTCTGCTAACAGTGGCTTTGGGAAGTGACCATCCTCCTTGCTGCATAAAGACAACACGAGGCCATGTGCATACATGCGTGCTCCAAATCTGGAAATACTGAATGTTTTCACTTGGTTGTGTCTGCAAAACATCTCAACAAAGTTCCACTGAAGAATTACCAGCTCTTTTGAGAAGCAAATTAACCTCTGTGGTTGTGTGTATTGTTATTTTATCTGTTAAATCCATTGGATATTATGTGGCTACCAGTGGAGATCTCATCCTGAGGAAAAAGCCTGTGAGACACGCTAAGGTCATTTTCAGTGAGAGGGGAAGGTAGGCATGGAAGAAACCCATTTCATCCCGGGATGTGTAGCATGTGGGACTATGTATTTAAAGCTAAAGCTTTAATGCATAAATATATACTCTTTGATCATTGCAACAGTAACTTTTAGAATAGTATGTGACCTATTTTGAGAGGTTTTCCCCCTCCTTTGGTTTGTAAGTTCAGACTTGAATAGTCAAAATCTTAAATTATATAACTCTTTAGTAAGTAGAAATAAGAGAAGGGCAAACAGATTAAAGTTCAGCCATGCGTAGCAAATGGGATCCTACTTGAAAAAAATTAGAGTGGTTTTTGTATTTAGTGTAACTGAAAAGGTCTATCCATTGTTCTGTGGGATTCTCTGTGTTGGGGTTTAACAAAGCCTTTTTTTCTTTAGGGCTTTTGTGTTAATCTATTACTTACCCGCTGTTAACCATCAGATCGCTAGCATTTAAAATGCCTCTTTTAGGAGGAGAGAATATTCTCCTTTTTCAGGTTAATGTATATGTTCATAAAAATCCTAAAAATTTATTTTACTTAATTTAAACCATGTGAATATGTCTGGAAGTTGTTAGGGATGATGGTGTTTATAAAATATTACAAGGCGAACTCAATGGTCATCACGTCTTTAGCTTTCTCAGATACTGTCCTCTTGATACAATTAATTTACTTCCTCATCTGTTTTCCCATAGCAGTTTGTCCGTAGAATGTGGATATAGCATTTTACTCAATTACTCTGTATTGTAGTAATTTGTTTACGTGTCATCATCTCAGACTATGAGCTTCTGGAGGGCAGGTCTTGTCTTACCCAGCAGTTTATACTCTGCCTTTTATGTAACATCTGGCCTATTGAAGGTCCTCCTCTACTCTTTGTAGAATTGGCATTAGGAAGCAGCTCAGAACATTTAAGATTATGTGACAAAGCATTTTTTAATAGTCATTTAAAAGTCTATTATTTGGTTGCTACTAAGATAGATAGCGTTGCAGTAGTATTACACATCAGATACACAGTATCTCTCCAACGTGGTGGTCTATGCTTGTTGCAACTGAGTTCTTTTATCATTCTGGAAAGACCATTTTCTATAAAATGATCGTGTCAAGTATTTTATTTAAAGTCTCTCATGTTCATTTTTAATAGGAATTACACACTTTTCTAATTTTTATCAGTTATCTGCTTATCTATATACTGATCTCTCTTATTGCTCATTTTCCCAAACAGATCCTTTTAGCAGAATGACCAGTCTTAACTCTGAACAAATCACATTTATTATCGTCTCCTTAAGTCTTTTATCATGTTTGCTTATTTAATCATCTACTCATTCAGCATATACACACTGGAGACTGCAGTGTTTCAGACATTGTGCTTAGTACAGGGGATACAGTAACAGTGAATAGCTGTGATAACCACATTCAGCCCTAGGAAAGAGCCAAACATTTGAATGAGAGAAGTGATGTGTTATGGGGTCCAGGAGAAGATACTTAACCCATACTTGGATTATACTCTTCTCTTATATTGTCTTGTTCTCTAAGTTTCTGTTGTAATTGTAGTCTGTAACAATAATCTAGGGTGGACAGAATTGTTATGGACTTGATACTTTTTATATATGAAAGTATTATTTCCACAGGAAGTCATTAACCACTTTCAGGATACAAATGGTCTTATTTCATTGTATCAGAAGCACTGCTAAGGACACGATAAAGATTTTAATAATATTTGTTGAATTAATAAAGAGAAACTTCAACACAAACTGTTTGGGCCCTTAGAATCATAAGGATGGTAGTAATAGCACCTATGCAGACGGGGTGCTGTTGGCTTAATGTGACAGGTAAGACCTGGGAGAAGAGCCAGGCAATGTATGTAATAGGTACCCCTCATTATTTATTCTAATCTCAACCTTATGAGTAGGTATCTTCTTTTCTACAGAGGAAGAAATTGAAGCTTTGAGAAACTTAAGATTCTTGCTCAAGATTAACAAGTGTGCTTTCTGTCAAGTTAACATTACATAGGGATCCATGTTTTTTCCAGGAAGGTGATTAAATATTTGTTTTGGTCATAGTGCTCTCTGGAATTAGTAGAACATTGTATGACAACCCAGGCTCAGAGCATCTCTGAAACTCAGGCCAGATGAGGATTAGGTCTGTAATGCTGGCCTGGGCAACATCATGTGACCTGAACTAAACAGTGCCACTGACTGCATTTGTGAGCAACACAAATTACCGTTAAATCAGCCAGATTTTGCAAATCTAATTTTTGTTCTTGTTTTTAATCCTCACCTTTTCCATTAATTTTTTTTTTAGATGGAGTGGAAGGGAATGAGAGAGAGAGAGAGAGAGAGAGAACCATCAACGTGAGAGAGGCACATTGATTGATTGCCTCCTGCAAGACCCCGACAGAAGGGGGGATTGAACCTGCAACCCAGGTACATGCCCTTGACCAGGAATTGAACCCTTGACCCTTTGGTCCAAGGGCCATCACTGCTGAGCAAAACTGGCCAGGGCTGGAATAAGACTTTAAAAAAAAAATTGCAGAGGTGGCTCAAAATACAGCCATCTGCATTTTGAAATAGTGATATGTGGTTCAGACCTAGAAGTTTGAGAACACATTGCACTTAAATACATGCTTTTGTAGAATATTATCTTAATTTTTGGCACTTAGCATTTTGCTACTAACCACATGCTTAAGCTATATATTTCCAGCAATAGGAAAAATAGCTATGGCAAATTAAGATGTGACGTTAGCTTTGGGACTTTGGATTTTCCGATCGTGAGCTAGTGTGTGGTTCTGTTGCTGTCGGGTGTTTCAGAGGCACCCTGGGAAGTGCACTATTGTAGGAAGACATGGGTAGGTGGACACCGTATTCTTTACTTCAAAAAGAGACCATTTTCCTTTTGTTTATGTAGGTTAGATCTACATTTGTGTATTTTTTACATAGGTTAGATCTATTATTATTTACTGTAAGTAAGAGTGAGCAATAATCGCCAGGTTTCTTTCTTTTTCTTTTTTCTTTTTGGTACATGCCCCTAGCAGGAACTGAACCTGGGACTCTCTGGTCCGCAGGCCGATGCTCCAAACCGGCCAGGGCGCCAGCTTTCTTGTTGTATAGCTTACAATACATAGGAGCATCATTTTTATGCCTTGGCCAAATTGTCATACATACTTCTTTCTAGGTTTGGATTCACTTCAACATTTTATCCATTGCATTCTCAATGTCATGAAATATATCCAAGAGTTCTTTCTGTCTTTCTTTTTTTTCCGTTAATCCTCACCCAGTGATATTTTCTATTGATTTTTTGGTAGAGGGGGAAGGGAGGGGGCTGGAGAGAGAGACAGAGACATTGATTGGTTGTCTCCTGCACGACTCCAACCAGGGCCTGGAATCAAACATACAACCCTTTGGTCCAAGGGCTGACACTCTTTTTTTTTTTTTATCCTCAACCGAGGACATTTTTCCTTTTTTTGTTCAGATAGAGCGGGAGGGAGAGAGAGGAAGAGAGAAACATCGATGTGAAGGGACACATCGAGTGGCTGCCACCCGCACAACCAACTGCAACTGAGGTACGCGCCCCTAGCGGGAACCAAACCCGGGTCTCTCTGTACCACAGGCTGACGCTCCAACCGCTGAGCCAAACCGGCCAGGGCAGGGCTGACACTCTTAACTGCTGAGCCAAACTGGCCACGGCTCCAAGAGTTCTTTTAATATGAATTTTCTTGCTTGTATTACTTCCTCTGGGACATGTTTATCTTTTTCATCATAACCATTTTCCTCATTTGTGTACGCCTCCACAGAGCTCTCTGAACCAAGTATTTGGTCTTCCTAGTGTGGCTGTCACCATTCAGCCGGCCATTTCTTCTGCAACTCCATCTCCGTTCCATTAGAACTTGACTTCTGTGTTCGCGCCTTTGTTTCTTTGCTGCAATTTTATCTTTGCTGGCAGATTCCCTTGTTTGGCGATCCATTTTTGTAAAATGTCTCATGGATTTGTCACAGGAGACAAGGTAACACAGCTGTACACTCTGCAGCCTGCGTGACCTGAAGAAGCGGTACCTGTGACTGCAGGAGTGATGCGATCGGCCGCTGGTATCGCTGCGAGAGACCAGAAAACATTGTGAAACTGTAACCTATCCTGTACTTTCAGTATCTCCATTTCCTATTATAGTTTAAAGAGGCAAGTAGGTATTTTAGAAAATGTATGTTGACGGGTATGGCTTGTGCAATACTAATAATGTTCCCAAAGCCTAGTGATCACCTTAATCTAGTCCATGCCTCGGGTTTTCCAGTTACTGTTTTGGTTTATTTTTTAAGGGATCATTTTTAATTGTAGAATTTAGTGGGGAAATAGCATTTGTTTTACAGGAAGTCACATTTACAGAAAGGAATATTGTAACCATTATTGCTTGAATAGAGTTTTTTCCTGAAAACCAGTCCCTCGAACCCCCAGGACCCTGGGCAAGCTCCAGCCCTTGCAGTGTTCTAGGCTTCCCGGTGCCGCGGCCCTTTCACACGGCTCCTCCTGCTGTGGGGACCCCAACCATAGAGTTGTGTTCGCTGCCACTTCATAACTGTAATTTTGCTACTGTTATGTCTCAGGCGACCCCTGTGAAAGGGTCGTTCGACCCCCAGGTTGAGAACCGCTGCTAAAGCCTCCATTTTCTCATCAAGGAAAAGAGGCAAATAATTTTATTTCATTAGATGGTTAGTCTTCAGTGAAATAAGTCATTCAAAGTGTCTCAAACACAGTAAGCACTTATGAAATGGCAGCAGAGGGATATCTTAAAAGACCATATCTGTGCCCCGGCCGGTTTGGCTCAGCGGTTGGAGCGTCGGCCCGCGGACCAGAGAGACCCGGGTTCGGTTCCCGCTAAGGGCACCGACCTTGGTTACAGTTTGTCCCCGGCCCCGGTTGGGGTCGTGCAGGTGGCAGCCAGTCGATGTGTCTTTCTCACACCGATGTTTCTCTCACTCTCTTCCTCCCTCTCTCCCTCCCACTCTTTCTGAAGATAAATGCAAAAATGTCCTCAGGTGAGGATAAAAAAATAAAAAGACCATATGTAGCTTTACCATTTATATTTATATATTGAGTGTCTGATCCAGGAAATTCAAACATGATAGTGATCCTCTTACAAATGAGCAAGGCCTTAATAGGAAAATGATAAAGGAGTAGTTTCACATTTGTGGAAAATACTGTCACTAATAATTCAATAAAAAATGTGAAAGAAGGTGCTGCAGTGTGTGTGTACACATATATGTACATGCACTCTTTTTAACGGTGCGGCCGTGTCCCGGAGGCTGTGAGAGCGGCCGTGTCGGTTCTGCTGGAACATTCTCTGGCAAGCAGTTGGACATTAGGCATCAAGACCTCTACGTGTCCTTAAATATTTCGTTATTTCAACAAGGATTTGTGTTGCTCACAGCCAGAATAACTGCAGGGTGCTCATATTGTTCTCTGTGCAAGGGTGCCGCTTGTGTGGGTGTGTCAGGCACAATGTGGACATGCTGTTTCTGGGACCATGGGTGGGTGAAGGGTTCAGGGCCTATTGGCCATGTCTTGGAGCAGCAGCTGCCTAGTATATGAACCACACAGCACGTTGAGTGTGGCTGGACCCAGGAGAGCTCATAGGAGTACACTCCTTGGCCTCCTGTGCGAACACAGCGCTCTCTGGTCCAGGCCTGGGCAGTGTCCAAACGAAGAAATAGGAGAAAAATAATGGCCACGTGCAGCAAACTGGCATTTCCATTAATTGTCACATAATCTTTGGGATGAATTTTATTTTACAAGAAAACTGATGCTTAGATAACAATTTAAATAAATGGAAATCTCCATTTTACAGATAATAAAGCAGATGCTCAAACAACTGAATGCATCATTGGAAACCCAACCCAGGCCTCTCTCATTCCTGAACTAGTGGACATTTTTTCATGTTTTCTTTTCTCTTACAGATTATCATGAAAATCTCTTCCTCTTTTGATGTGATTTTTATTTACATTTATATGAATTATTAAACATTTTGGATTTTATTTAAAATTTTAATGATCGGTGCTGTCTTTCCATTTTAAATTTCATATAGTGTTTCAAACTATTCCTCTACAGATAAGTAAGGTACTATTTTCTATATTTTACAGTTTAGTTTTGAGAAATTAAATTCTAATCCATCTAGTATGTATAGGCTGAGAAGGTTCATCTCAGTTTTCCATGGGATTATCTCAGTACCATTTATTTATATTAAATAACGTTTTCTTTCTTCATTGCCCTGTGATGATTACTTTATACATTCCTCATGTGGCATATGCTCTTTGAACCTTTCCCTCCTTTTCTTGTCTAAGTCCTGTTTATCTTCAGAATCTATCTCAGCTACCAGGGCTTCATAAAATTTCCTAATTCTGATTTCCATGCACTACCCCTACCTGAAACCTCTCCTCTTAATTGCCACAGCACTGTGTATAGGTATTTCTCAGGATACTTCCTTTTTACCTTGAACATTTTAATTGCTACAGTAAGGCTAGATAGCGAGGTCGTTTTTATCGTTGCATCTGCTATGGTACCTGTTTTGGTATTATATACATACTTGACTTTCTGATAAATACTTGTTTTTCTTTAACATTTATACACAGTTGGACCTATTCTGATTTTTCTGTTCTCTTCCTCTGACTTTATATTTACCAATTCTACACAATTTCAATTATTAATGAGTAGGACTGACCTTTGTCATTTGTTCTTCATTTTTCAAACAACACACAGACTTGTGTGTTTTTTCAGATGGATATAGAATAACCTTTTCAAGGTCTTAAATTAAAACTCAGATATTGTACTTGTGGAATTATATAATAATGCCCTTTTGTAATGTTGTCTGATCTGGAGACATGGTCAACAGGCTCTTTAATTCAAGTGCATTTTTGTGTTTCTGCGATGACTCTTCAGATTGCTTTGTATGTGTTGAGGGGAACTTAAACAAATTGAATTCAGTTAGATTTTATCATATATCCAAATAAAGAAGGGACACAGTGTGGGTTGCATAACCAGTTAGGTCTGTACATCGTCATTTGAAATACTGCAGAGCTGTACATGTGGTGACAGAATGCTCTGAAGTCATAACTCAGGTTTTATGTTTTGCTGGAGGCAAAGAAATTTTAACACTTACTTGAAGAGCCTCTAGGTGTGTGGCTGTGAGGTGTCTGGGTTATCTAATCTACATTCTATCCAATAGTCTCTATTTATGACCTGACATTTGATTTCTAAGGGTGAAAACAATTACATTTTTATTATTCCTTGATTTATTAATAATTAGACAGGATAAATAGAATTTTTACTCTATGGTTTTATGCAAGAGGCATTGGTTTTTCCCCTGTGGTTTATGGAAGTATGAAGGTGGCCAGCCAAGCCACTTGTTTTGTTTATTTCTGGGTGGCTGCAGTTAGCCTTAGGGAAGGAAGTTTTTCTTTGGCAGAAAAGCAGAATGTGTTTATTCATTCCATTTGTAGTAACATTGATCCAAGAGGAGCTTTTGAGGAAAACCAGAGTAGTTAGGACTTGAGCATAAATAGGTTCGATTCCTCTCCTAACTGGTAGAGAAAAGTAAACGATTAGGATTAACAATATATAAATTGTAGGCAATGCAAAGTTCTAGAGCAGAAGTTGCAAACTGATTGTTAATTAACCAAATATAGCCCTCCATCGGTTTCTTTAGGCTTCCTGAGTGGTTATAAAACTTATTTGATTAGTTGGTTACATCTGAAAATTGTTTTGCATGTATGCCTAGCAGCATGGCGTGGTAATAGCAGTGGCGTCTTTTAGACTAAGCACACAGGTTTGTTTGCCCTCGTTGGCATTTCCAACCAGATTCCCACCGACCCCATATGCATTTAACTATGCAACTCATTCTAGAGGCTCTTGAATACAGAGGTAAAAGATCTAATACTGTTAATGCAGCTGACCTTCAGCTTTGAGTTAATAGGAGATAGAATAGTAGGTGTTAAGATTTTAGGTACTGAGAGTTTGTGTGGAATATGGGATGTGTGAGAAACAGTAGTTGTAGAAGAATGCAAGGTTTTGACCTGGGCAGCTGAAAGGGTAGAGGTCCATCAGATGAGATGGGGGAAGATTGCAGGCAGATGAGTTGGCGGGGGGGAGGGGGGGGGATGAGGAGTTTGGTTTTGGACATGATAAGTTTGGGGTATCTATTAAAAATCTCAGTGGAGATATTAAGCAGGCAGTGGTATGAGAGTGTGGCGTTGGAGAGGAATGTCCAGACGGAATAAATGAATGTGAGATATGTAAAGCCAGCCGTGAGAAGTGAGACCACAGGGAGAGTGGGGGACCCGGACTGAGCCTGGGGACATGTCAATTTCAGAGGTTTGAGAGAATTTCAGCAGATGTGAGGAAGGAACATCCAGTGAGATAGGATGAGAAGGAAGTGAGTGTGGTGTCCTGAAGGACAGTGTCCTGACCTGGTTTCACCCCAAAAGCAGAGCCTGAGACAGGGACTTTTTAGGCTGTTAATTTATTTGGGGGCAGAAATTGGAGAACGGGGGCACATGAAGAAGGAAGGAAGGAAGGAAAGGCTGTCCAGGGGTGCATTATTGACGGACTGGTCATTTCTGTGAGCAGGTGGGGCTTGATCCTGGGGAAGCTCTTAGAAAAGACGTGAAGAATATGCCTCTGGGTGGGACGGGGGAGAGGGGTCTGTTATCTACCAGATCCATCCCCCAGTGGTCAGGGATTGCTCACGGGGTGTTGGTGTTAACAAGTCCAGGTTGTCCAGGTTCACTTGTGTCTCACAGTGGTGGAGGGTCCCTGTGGGCATCTCTGACAGCAAGGCCGTCCTCAGGAAGCAGCCAGTGGTACAGATAGGGGAGGAGCCACAGTGGGACTGGAAATGTGCGGCGGGCACAGGGGTGTCTCGTGTGGCCCGCTCCCCTGTACCCTCCATGAAGCCCTTGTCATTGAGTCCAGTCTCCTGCCAAGCATCCAGGGTGTGGCTGGCACAATCTGCGTGAGAGGACAACAGGAAGGAGGGGCGGGGGAATGGTTTTCCTTATTTCAGTCTTGTACCTCTGATTCTAGATTCCCTCACCTTCAGCCGGCACGTCAGCAGCTTGAGGCCTAATCCTGGTAGGGTGGGCCAGGCCTTCCCCAAGGGGCGCAGTGCCCGTCGGCTCCAGTTGCTGCTGCTGCCCCTTCATAGTTACTGCTGCGCACGGCAGCCCCGGCTGGACACCCGGGTCCTTAACATACTCCCTCCTGTCACCATCACTGAGCAGCAGCCGAAAGTCCTCACGGTGCTTAGGGTCCGTATACAGGGGGACCCCTCCCCCGCCACATAATAACTCCTTCCTTAGCGTGTGGCCCAAAGTAAGGAGCCTAGAATGACCAGGTGACAGTTGCTGCTTCAGAATTCTTTCTGTGTCTCCTGGCAAGACGCCCTCCTCTCCTGCCCCAGAATCAGAATTTCTAACCCAGTGGAGCCCAAGGCTGCCAGTCTTACCTCCGGCTGGTGGTCCCTGGAGCCAGGTTGTGTTTTGTTTTTGTTTTTCAGTCTGTCAGAGACACAGCCCCACAGTCAGTCTTCGGGCAACAGTGTCAGTGCCCTGTTAGGTCACTGCCACCTCGGAAGGCGGTGCCTGTCCCTTCTAGATGTTCCCAAGTGGCTCATACATAGAAGCTGTGTGTGCGTTAACTCCAGGACTTCGGGGTTACAGACGGAGCCTCGGGGAAGGACAGATGTTTTCACCGGAAGGTGACACGTCACGCTGGTCCAATGTTCCTTCTCACTCTCTGTGGACCAGGCTGGTGTGTCACAGGGCCTCTCGTTGCTCTGAGTGGCAAAATTAGAATACACTCATTCTGAAGCTTGAATTTACCTAACACTGTTTTGGACTTTGAAATAGTAAAAGCCGTCCTAGAGAGGACTTTGCGTTCACTTCAGTCCGCCACAGGTGCCTCTGGCAAATAATAAGTCGCTGTCGTGGGATGTAAGGGTCTCAGCACCTGTGATAACCCTGATACTTTAATAGTGCTTGAAACGGAATGAACTTTAACTGTGACAGAATTCAGAAATATGCCCTATTGATATTTTAGGCTCCTGTTACAAGAATAAAAAAGAATTATTCATTTTCTTCCCTTCTGTTTCATACGATATAATGAGAACTGTGTACTTAGTACTCTTATTGTTAGTCTTCAAGCACATTGAGGGGGACGACTAGGGTGCTTTATCACCTGTGCGTGTTTCCAGGTGTAACATAATGCCTTACTCCTAGCAGGTTCTTTGTAAATAGTTGTTGAGTTAATCCAAGGACACACACACACACACAGCATATACATGTAACATGCGATCGCATTCATGAGCTTTATCATTTTAATAAAATTAAAGTTGTTTTAAAGTATAATGATGTTTTAGACTTTCTTCCTTTTTTCTTTCTTCAAACAGATAGAGGGACAAGAACGGAGCCACCAGCACTGGCCGAAGGTAAATCGCCTTTGGGGGAAATGATTGTTCAGATGCAAATGAAATGTCGTGATTCAGATTAAAAACTACATTGCTAGAGATAATTTAAGGAAAATGTTCTGTACATAACGTTGAACTGCTAAAAATATCTTGTAGGAAATAATGCTCTCTGTTGTTTAGTTTCTGGCTTAGACTAGGAAGTAGAGGGGAAATGTAAATTTAATTAGAACTTTTTTACAGCTTTCTTTCAATAGGAGAGGTATGTGTTTTCTTTTGTAAATTCCCTGTAAGTCCTGTCAGATGTCTCTAGCACAGTTGATAGTAGTTTTAAAAATATTTATTCATTTATTTATTTGGAAAGTAGAAGGGAGGACACTTTCACATTCGTTCTTAATGAGAATTCTACCAATTATTGGTTTGGGTACTTTTTAAAAAGTATACAGCACAGCAACAACAAAATAGTTACTGTTAGTGTGCTGAGTATTTCAGTATGCGTATATAGTCCTGCAGTTGTTTAAATTATAACAAGGTAATGGGTATTTGAAAATGTTAGTTTTCTATAGGCCCTTTGTGGTCTTCACGTGAAAGTGACCAGTTTAAATCTCTTCCAGTGCTCTTCCCAGTCACATAGAGATACTTACACTTCAGAATGTGCCTGGGTTTTTCAGACCTGATGCAACAGTTATCAGGATGGTCCTTTGGGACTGTGACCCCTCGCCTGCTCTGGGTGCCACAGTGCAGGACTTCTCAACCCCTGTGGTGCCGGGCCTCTGGTAGTCTGGTGAACCCTGGGAACGCCTTCTCAGAATAGTGATTCTGATAGTTATTTTGTGAACTAAAATACATAGGATTATAAAAGGAACCAGATTATAGAAATAGTTAACAAATACTAAAAACACAAATCTTTAATAGATTAATATATATGCTTCCTACATTAGAGAATAAGCCTTGGCGACAGTTCTGCTAAATACTATAATTTTAAATAGTGACGAGTTTGCAGTAATTATAATGCGATAGGAAAATACCTGTGATTTCTATTGATGACACGTTCACAGGGATTTCTAATACTGCCGTGTTTGTTGCCTGTAACCTCGATTGAAGGAATTGCCAGATTTCACCTAGAGGTCAGTGAGAAGTTTCCCATCCGAATTCACAGGCACTGAATTCTCTCTCTGGACCCCAGATTAAGAACTCCTGTTGGTGAAAGTCTGCTTGACTTTTCCTTCTCCATTGTATTTGATAAGTGCATTTTTTAATGTTCCGTATAACTAATCTTAAAGAAGTAGCACCACCCATCTGTACCTTAAGAAATATCCGGATGGCGTAGGCTAGAAGTTCTTGAAATAGCTTTGAAGAAACTTCTGTTTGCTGGTTAATAATCACAGAACAGCATTCTGTGGGGAAGGGTGAGAAAGTGTCAAGCCTGGGCGTTGGCCTGCCCCCAAAGAACTCACATTCTAGTTTAAGGAACATGAACTACACATGTAAAAATAAAATAGTTCAAGATACCAAAAGTTAACAAGAGAAATGTCCTCATTCTCTGCCATAGGAAGGATACAGATGGTAAGTGTTCTGATGCTTGTGTTGTGGGAAAGTGGGCAAAGATGGCACCAGAATGTTAGGCCGGTGGAATCAGATCTGACCTTGGTTTAGCAACCTCTGTGCTGGAGTTATGGCCAAGAAAGAATTCAGAGCCAAGACTCAAACTATACGAGAAAGTTTACTTAGTCACAGAGGTGGAAGTGAGCGGTAGAGAAATGGGCTCAGGAAACAAGTCACAGCGGCAAGAGAAGGCCCTGGGAGCTTAGGAGGGAGAAAGGTAGAGGTGACATGCACCTCGGAGGAAGACGGGGAGGAGGGAGTGTGCTGGGCCCTCTTTACCTAAGGGCTTTTAAGGGTGAGGATTTTAGGGGAGGTCCCAGGGGAGGCTCTCAATAAAATATTCATCAGCTTTCCAGGTGTGATTTTGCAGGGTCATGGTCTCTACTGATTGATGGGCACCAGGGCAGAGGGTCGTTAGTCGGGGCAGCTGGTCCTAATGTCATCCATGGCATTGCTTGTCTGGTTTTGCTGCTTTTCTGGTTCTGGAGCTGAAACACAACTGAAGCTTAGATGTATTTGGTGTGGGTCAGAACCTCATTGTTCTGGGGGCTTAAGACTTAAGGGCTATTCTGTGGTCCCCTTGTTTCCCCCTCTAAGGGGGGTCTACCCCATGACCAGCAACATTTCAGGGGAGGTCCCGAACCTCCTGGCCAGCTGTGATATGAAAGGTCAGGGGTGTCTAAACTGCACGACCAGCAACAAACCTCCTAGGGGAGGACCGGTCACCCGTGGGCACATCCTAGGGGAGGACCGGTCACTTGTGGGCACATCCTAGGGGAGGACCGGTTCTATGTGGGCAAGGTCCTTCTTTCCCAGTTCTGTCTGTGGCTAGACACCTGGGGCTTTCCACCCTGGTGACCTTCTGGCCTGTCTTCCTTGATCTGCTTGTGTCTGTCTGACTGCCCACCATAGAAATACAGAAAAGGTCAAGAATTATAAAGAATCATCAGGTTCTTTCCAGTCACATGAGCAGTGTGAACCCTGCAGTGACTATGTGCCAGCCTAGGGTAGGAAGAGCTGAGAGCGGTGTCACTGAATTTGAATGTGTGTTCACCACCTGGTAGCTGACTAATAAAGGGAATAGCAGATCCGGGAAATTTGGTTGTAGCAAAACAGCACTAACATTTGTTTTGAAGGGAACATGGTGGCCGTCTGACTTCTGGGGTGTTCTGATTCTATCAGTATGATCCAACCCTGATGCCGTGTTTTAAAGATGTTCCCAAAAGCTGCACTGCCAAGGTCACTGGATTAAGCTCTACTTAAGAAAACTAATTTGCTGCCCAGCTGGTGTGGCTCAGTGGTTGAGCGTTGACCCGTGCACCAAGAGGTTGCCAGTTTGATTCCTGGCCAGGGCACATGGCCAGGGCACATGCCCAGGTTGTGGGCCAAATCCCCAGTAGGGGGCATACAGGAGGCGGCCAGTCGATGTTCTCTCTCATCGATGTTTCTCTCTCTCCCTTTCTCGCTAAAGATCAATAAAGAAAAAGAAATTTTATATTTAAAATAAAACAAAACAAATTTGCTGCTTTTGCCCAAGTCACCACGTTTCTCTGGTCCTCAGTTCCTTTCTCTTAGTAAGCTAGAGAATGAGTTACATGACTCCAGGTCACTCACGAACCTGTGTTCTGGGCTCAGGTTTGCTGTCCGCCTTCTTCCTTTCCTCCCAGCAACTTTAGACACGGGGCGAAAATACCCACAGTAGTTAAGTGCATTGGACTTTGGTTTACGTAAATGCTGTCCTTGTATATGCTGTGTGGAACTTTAAAAGCCATAATTATTAGGTAACATACTTAGTTCAGAAAACTTTGTGATAGATGCATTTTGCATTTGTCTAACATAATGGTTAGAAAATCCATTTAAAATTAATATGCTCCACTATAAGAAAACAATGGAGTATCTTCTATTTTTTTGTTAATCAGTTTTTTGGGGGGTGGTAAGTCGGGTTTTGCAATGTTACTTAGTGAAAGATATCAGGCTTATCATTTGAAAATAGTCATGGGGATGCTTTTTAAAAATTTACTCAGGAAATCTGTCTCCACTGTCCACCTGAAGTAAATAAGTATTTTTAAAAATGATATAATGAAAACATTCAATTATAATTACCACCTCCTCTGCAAGATCAAAATGTAATGACCTCTGTTAGAATGTTTTTAGCATTATATGAGATACTGATTTATAATTGTAGAATTATTCAAGAACATATCTTAAAAATTATATGATTACCAAGAAGAACACATTTATATTTTGCCTTTGATTATGATGAGCCTGGAGGAGTGGCATTTAAGGGAATGATTTTAATGGCAGTTCAGGAACGAGGACACGTTGGACAGTGACCTGTGGTTTCACTGCGTACATTTTTAGTGTGCCAGGCTCAAACACAGACCTGCCAGACGGCGGGAGTCTCTAAGGACACTCCTCCATGTTCTATCTGTCATCTTTTCCTAGTCATCATATTTTTTTCCTTAAAATTTTTTTCTCTTAGAATTTTATTCCTATTTTAGAAATTTCAATACTAGTATTAAATTAATTTCTTTTAGGAACAATTGAAACATTTAAACATTCTTTGGGATGAATTATGTGTACTTTCATTTATGATTAGGAAGCAAGATGGCAGAATGGTAAAAAGAACTGTTGGGACCCAGATTTGTCTGAGTGAGTTCCAGCTTCACTGTGAAGCTAGTTGCTTAATCCTTCTGACCTTCAGGTTGGTCAGAACTAAAGTGAGGATTGCTAACCAATCTCATAAAATGGTTGAGGACTTTATAAGGTTATACTGTGTACATGCTACTTAGCATAGTATATGGCACACAGGAAGATCTCATTCATTGACTTTTGCTTTTGTTTAGTGCTACAGCATCCAAGGCCCTCTGCCAGGTGCTTTGGATACAAAGATGAAGCTGTAGTCATACTCAAGGAAAACTGGTTCTATTGTCCTTAGTTCCTTTAGTCTCAGTTTAAGAAGGTCCTTATGGTGAGTATTTCCTAAATAACTACTTCTAAACTTTTATTCTATTTCAAAAGCTAAGTCCTCCTACTTACTAGACAGGAGATAATCTTATTTGTAATTTTTGGCATATGTGAGTATATGTATATATATTCTGATAGATAACTTTCCTTTGACCTCAGTTTAATATATAGTAAGATATTTCACATATTTAATGGGTTGCCAAGGGCACAGGAATTTTTTTGTTTGGTTCCAGAACTGATACCAATGAGGAGGAATTGACAAGTAGGTGAATTACAGCTTAATACATGTTTTGTGTGATTGTTGAGGGAAAGATTCAAATTGGATTAATTGTGCATCATTTGATCATTGGCTGACGTTTCTAAAAATCGATTGAAGTCTAAAATTTAAGTCATTTGAAAATAGTGTCCTTAATGCTGATTGTTTTTAATGTAATGATCATATTTTTTTTCAAGAGAAACCTTCATAATAAATTCTTGTGAAATGGGTAATTTTGAGTTTTGCTTGTTTTCTCATATTTCTGTCATACAGCATTCTATGCACTCCTAAATTACTTGCCTTGGGACTTTGTACTAGCCCTTCTCATACCCTGTGTCTGGACCTGTTGAGAGACATGGCAGGAAGCTTTTTTTTTTTTCTTTCTTGTTCTAAGTTTGCAACTAAGGCAGTAGTTTGCATTGGTGGTTTAGTTTTTAATGGCTAGAGGCATGGAAGAGTAGTCGTACTAGTACTCTCTGAATCAAAGTCAAAGATGCGACAGTCTGATAAAATACTATTTTATTATGGTTCACTTCCGTTTAAGGGGCAGTATTGGTCTCCTAATTTATTGCACATGGTCAGGCATTCTAGTGAGTCTTTTATTTAAAATAGCTTAAGTAAGATTTTTCATTTAAAACTACTAAATCTAAGTATATCCACTAGATGTCAGCATTAGGAAAGATGCAGTGTAACTTGATAGAATCACAGCCAGAAGCTCGAAGAGACTCAGTCTCAAAAGTCAACTGACCTGTGTCAAGTCACATATTTTATGATAGAGTCAAGAATAGAAATCAAATCTCTCAATTTCCATTCCATTGTTCATTTGTGTCATATTTCTTTAAGGCAAGTGGTTTAGCTTCTTACAATTATTGGACTAATACAGTATGTTGATCTTGACCTGCTAGGAATCCATGGGGAGATTTTAGTACTACTAAGATAGTGTTGTAGCTGGGCACCCAGTGATGCCTCATTCCTGCTTCTCTTCCTGTACATTTTGCCAAGGAAGGAGAATCAGAGTTACTTTATTAGCTACACTAGTACCTGATGACGATTGATTAGGTCGTGTTGGTAAGGTTCAAGGTAAGTTTTCTCTAGAACTTCTCTGTATCAGCCACCTTGCAGCCAGGAGAGCAGAAACCTTGCTAGGTGTTTTAAAGTAGGGAATTCAGCCTGTGGATTGACTGACAAAGTGTTGGAAGCCTGAGCAGAAAGAGGATGCTGAGGTCTGAGCACGTGGACTCACAACACTTCTGACACCAAGTCTGAGCTGTTTTCCAGCACTTCCTAGAAATGTGTGGGTCCCCCCACCCCCAACTCCAGCCAGTTCTCAGGCTCTCCAGACACCAGCCAACTGGACTACAATCCACCTTGATTCTGACACTGACTTTGTGGAGTTAGTGCTGACCGCATAGGTTCAGGGCTCAGGCCCATAACACTGCCCTCCACTCCAGATGTCAGTTGCAAGTCCCAGGCCTTCTGTACTTTGACCAGCCAGCTGTGAATTGGGGGTTTCTGTGATGCCTTCTTAGGTTCAGCAATCTGCTTTAATGGCTCTCAGAGCCCACTTCACTTCCTGGTGCTGGTGTATTGTAAGGGCTTTTTGTAAAAGATGCAGATGAACAGCCAGATGAAGAGGTGCATCAGGTGAGGTCCTGAAGTGTCCTGACTACAGGGCTCTGTCCCCGTGGACTTGGGGTGTGCCACCTTCTGAGCTTGTGGATGTGTGTGCCAACCTGGAAGTTCCTCAAACCCTGTCTTTAAAAAAAAATTTTTTTTTTATGGAGGTTTCATTGTGTAAGCAGAGCTGATTATAAATCATTGGCCATTTGTGATCAACTCAGTCCTCAGTTCCTCGCCACCTCCCAGTGGTCAAGAGGTGGGCTGGAAGCTCCAGCCCTCTCATCATGCGTCGGTCGTTCTGGTCAGGAGCCTCTATCCTGAGCTGTTCAGGGACCTACCTCGTTACCGCAGAGAGACTCCTGTCACCCAGGAAATCCAGGGCATTAGGAACTCTGTGTTAGGAGCTGCGGATGAAGACCAAATACATATTTCTTCTGTTCTGTTTTTTTATCACTTGAGGTGACTTAGATATTAATGGTAACCATAGGAAGCGCATGTCACTTCGAAAGCTGGGGAGTGAAAGGGAAGGGGAGGGTTAGATAGAATTAAGGAGCTTGAAGCCAGAGCCCCAAAAGTCTGGAAGCTGAGACCTCTGAACGGGGCTGGCCTGCTCACGGAAGCCAGAGCCTTGCCTGTCCTGCTGACGGGAAATGCTAACAGGATTTGAAGAACAGAGGAGAGAGGGACCGTCTCTGTTCTCACCTTCCAGTCCACTGTCACTCCCTCCCATTGACGGAACCTAATGAGAGGTCAGCTGACAGGGTAGGAAATGCACTCTCCAGTGCTTAGTCCCAACCTCACAAAGCAGATTCTGGAAGGACAGGCTTGGGGTGAGAGAGGGTAGGAAGCCTGTGTCACCGTCCACCTCTGACTGCCCAGCATTCATTTCTCCGTGTGGATTCAGATACCATAATCACAGCGTTTTCATGCTCCCTTGAAGAGCTCTGCTGCCTGGGCAGCTTGTGCTCAGATCGGCTAGGGTACAGGTGGGAGGACACACCCCCCCGTGGCTGCAGAGCCCCGGAGGGGATGTTAAGTCGACTGACTTTATTAAGTTCAGCGGAACCAGGAGTGGGGAGACAGTTGAAGTCCTGGGAGCTCAGGTTCTACTTAAACATGTTTGCCACACAAAGATCAGAGAAGAGGAAGAGCAAGAGAGGAAGAGGAGTCTTGGTTATGCCATTTAATGAACACAGTTGCTGTCATTGTGCCAGAACAAAAGGTACTTTTTAGTAACTTCTCCTGGTGGGAAGAGAAGGGGAAGGAGGAAGTGCAGTAGGTGTGGGAGGCTAGGCCGGGATGTGCACTTTCTGTGCGGTCAGCAGGGCACAGAGCATCATGTCAGGTGCTCGCCTGGTGGGCTTGCTTGCTCTCCATATTCTGACTCTGGCCTGTTGTGGCGTTCGGCGTCTTACCTGAAGTTAGTCCATTCGGTGCCCTCTGCTGCCACTTCCTGACATGAGTTGTACCGTGTCAGGAGTAGGAAGGAATTATGATTATGTCTCTCCTTTAAATTATTATGTACCCAGCTGATCCTTCAAAGAGGAGGTGCCACTGCATCCCACCTGTGTACAGCCGTTAAGTTAACTCAGTCGGTTTGTATGTGCATTTAGCCTGCGCTGTGTGGCAGACTGACTTTGTGTGCTTTATCAGAGGTGCACTGAATGCTCACTTGCCCAGGAAAGTGGAGGCCAAAGGCATCATAGAATAAAATTCTCAGATACATTATTAAGTCTGAACATTTATCAGCATTTATGATTACAGTGTTACTAGTTTTAATAGTCAGGTTTTGAGAGGTTGACATATTGAACATTTCTTGTTCTTAACACTCTCGTCAGCCGCCGGGCGAGTCCTGGAGCCCTCTGCTGCTCACGTGCTTTCAACAGCGATGTTGTCATTTCCTGGAAGTCGTTCCGCAAAGTCTTTCTGCCGTGCTGGAGGAAAGTGGGGCCTGAATATTTTCAGAAGCAGATGTTCTAAGTGAGATTGTTGATATTTGAGTTTTTTGAAGTTTCTACTATTTTCGCTTGGACCTATGGCTTTATGCAATCACTCGAGATCTAGAAACGTGGAATTGGAGTTCTGTGAGTGGCCTTCAGGATAGCACAACCGTGTGCGTTTCTAGTTACCTTTCAGCTTCGCATTCCCCTCCTTGCGTGGTTTGCTGTGAACTGGAGTGGACTGAGGAGGACCTTGTCCAGCATGTGCCGTGTGGTGTCTGTAGTTGCTCAGTGCGATTATTTCCTCCGTAGGCTCCAGCAGGGGAATTACGTTCTCTGCAAGAACCATTGTTTATTAGTAGTATTTCTTGTGTTGGCATTGTTATTATCTTCTAATACTTTTTTATGTTAAAGCAGATTTTTAAACATGTAATAGCTGTCTGGGTGAGTATATGACAAAGCGATTCCATCATCTCTTGTATATCTGGTAGTTTGTCTACTGGAAGGAGAATTATGAAAGTGATCTCACTGTATTTTTGCTCATGCAAAATATATTTTATTGTATTACATTGTATTATAGAGTGTGAACATGCAAACGAAGGGCAGATTTCCCTAATATTTAACGTTTTAAAAAGTCTTAATAGTTGTACATAAAGTGTATGTCTTTTACCTGGTGAGGAGGAGGGCTCTCTATTGATTCCATTGGGAAGGCAGTATGAGCTCTTCTTTCTAAATTCTAAGGCTTTTTTTTTTTTTAACTCAGAGTTTTCAATTGTCAATATTTATTTTGTTCTTTCCTCTCCCCTCCTGGGAACTCTCCTAATATCTTTATAAAGTTCTGTTTCTGTGTGCATTTTTAATCATGCAGTTACTCAACAAACATTTGATGACTACCTACAGATCCCGGGCACTGTTCTGGGACTTGGGGATGGGGAAGTAAGCAAAACAAAGCCTTGTCTTCTTCAGGCTCACCTAGCAGCAGAAGACAGACGACCAAAGCAACGAGTGTGTGTTAGATTGTGATAACCATCAATTTGGGAAGGTGAAGACACCAGAGAGGAGAGAGGGGAAGAGCCAGATGGGTTGGTCAAGGAAGCCCTGTCTGAGGTGGTCTATGAGCAGCGAGCTGAATGGAATTCACTTGCCATTTGATGATCAGTGGACAGAGCATTCCAGGCCAGGAGTAGATGTTTCTTTTTCTTCTTCTATTGGTAAAAAATGTAGTGAAGTCATTTCTCGAGCAGGAGGATAGACGATAGCTTGTCGGAGGTTTGAGGAGATTGAGGAGGAGCCTTGTGGATGGTCAGCTGGCAGAGTGGGGGAGTAGATGACTGGAGACACACAGCAGGGTCGCCGGGCCACACAGGATGTGCAGTGAAAGGCGTGATTCTCGGGCGGGGGCGGGGGGGGGGGTTTGCCCCAGAGGATACTGACGTTTCTAAACCAGACTGGAGAAAGCTGGCAGCAGACGGAGTGATTCAGACTGTGTTGTGCATGTGAAGGAATGAGTGGGGCTGTGACGGAAGGTAACGGGCAGGGGCACAGGTGCCATTGATAAGGTTGGCAGAGGGAGCCTCTCTGAGGAGGGGCGCTTGAGGAGACGCTGGGAGATGGAGAGACGCCTGCCACGGAGGATCCTTGGGGCTAGCCTTCCGGTAGAGGGGGAGCGTTATAAAGCCCTTGAGCTTAAAAGAGTAAATGAAGTGCCCTGGCCGGGTGGCGCAGTTGGTTGGAATGCTGTCTCCTACTCCAAAAGGTTGTGGGTTCGAGTACTGTTCAGCACATAACACCCTGGTCGGGCATGTACAAGAGACAACTGATCCATGTTTCTCACATTGACGTTTCTCTCTCCCCCAGTCCCTCTAAAAAAAAAAAAAAAAATCAATAGAAACATATCTTTAGGTGAGGATTAAAAAAAAAGAGTTATTAAGTAACAATATCTTGTAGGAGTTCTCTAGAAAGAGAGAAGTAGTAGTATATTAATTGTATAGTTGTGTTTCTTTTGGCTTCTGTTTTAATTACAGAAACTTCAAGTGTTTTGTGGGAAAATGGTATATGTAGTTATTAAGTGCTTTTGTGAGCTCAGAAATACATTCCACAGACTACCGGTCAGGAGGGGCCAGGAAGAGCGTGTTCCTTTCCAGATAAGTTGCCAACTTTGAAACAAACATGTAACGTAAGAGCTCATTGCCACAGGATCCCACCCGAAATACCACACACACTTGAAGTAAACTGTATTTGGTTTCTGTGTGTTAAATTTCTTGTTAGCTTACTTAGTAAATATTTATGATAATTTAGTTTGAATCCAAAGATTATAATAAAAAGTAATCTGAAAGAAAATTCTTTAGCCCCCCCCCCCCAATTTTGATTGTAAGACTTGCAGTTTACTATTCTAAATATATTTATCATTTACTTTGACATAGTGCCTCTAGAATAAATCAGTAGTATTTGGGACCAAGGTGTATGTAATCTGAAAGGTCTTTTATATATTTTGTTGCGCTTTGTATCAGATTTATTTATTCATCTGAAACTTAGAAGTCTTATTAGTCAGAACTCTTCTAGATGGAAATGACCGAAACCCGGCTCGGCTAAACTGGTTAGGAGCAGATTGAAAGAAACCAGGGTGTCTTAAACCAGAGGAAAATCTAGCAGGTAAACGAGGGAAATGGCAGCTGGAACTTGGCAACAAATGTAATCAGAAGGTAATGACCTGAGGGCATTTCTGTGACTCTCCACTGCAAGTTGGCGGCCTTCTTTTGTGACAGACTGGTTCTCTGTGGCAGGAAGCAAGGCGGTCACACCCTCCGAGCGTCACATCCGCAGGCTCTGCGGCGGAGACAGACCCTGGGCCAGCAGCTCTGCCAGGCCGGGCAGTGCAGCACACAGCCGGCCAGGCGCACGGAGCGTGCTTCCCTTCACCCCGTCAGTTCACGAACCCTTGCAGGGCACGAGGAAACATGGAGAAGTCAGGGACTTGACTAGAGTCACAGAGCTGGGAGGCCAGGCGTAGGGTTGGAACCCAGGCAGTCTGGTACCTACCCGAACTGACAGTGAGCCACTACGTCGTGTTCATTGAGATCAGCCACACGGAAGGCTTTGCTTTGTTTTGTTTTGTTTTGTTTCCGGCAGAAGAGTAAACGGTACAGGACAGGGAGGGATGTGGTTTCACTTTTTTTGTTTATCCTCATAAGAAAAGATATAACTGATGACATAGTGAATGTTTTCACATCTTTGAAAAATTCCACGAACTTTTGTCCAGAGACGTGCAGCGTGTGGGTGCCCGCACAGACCTTTCCCGCGCCCTGTGGCAGAGGGGCCTTCCGCCTGGGACCCGTGTTGAACCACATCGGTGGTTCCCACCCAGGGGTGGCTTTGTCCCTAGCGGCATTCAGCAATATCTGGTGTCACTTGAGTTGTCACAACCTGTGATGAGTTGCTACTGACATCTAGTGTCTATCGGCCCAGGGTGCTGCTCACAGGCGCACAGGGTGAGGCAGCTCCCCGACCAGACTCACACAGCCCACTTTAGTAGTGCTGAGGTTGGGACCCTGTGCCAGGTCCACTGGGCCATGTTCCAACTGAGAGTCTATTTGGATCGAAGAGGTAAGTAATGTTAAATCTGAGTACTTCTGGAGCGTGAATAGGTCAGGACCAAGTGGGAAGCAGGGTGAGGGGTGCAGGGTCACATTAGGCAGGACTCTCAAAAGGAGGACTAAATAATGACAGAAACTTGCAGGGGAGGCAGGAAAGTAGAGCAAACAGATCTTCACTGTTTTCCCCGAGGGCCAGCTCTGCGTATAACTCTCTGTCCTTCGCTGCTGTGCCTGTTGGTGGTGTCATGACTCGTTTTAGAGTAGCGTTTCAGCAGTGTGCTTGACAAGAATGGGCCAAAAATGGGCTTTGTGATTTACTCTGATTCATAACATTGAAATTGATTAAACTGAAAACTCTGGTTTGTAGTCAAAGAAATAGAGCCATACTTATTTTTTAAAAGCTATTTTGTGACTTTGGGATGCTTACTGTGTGCCAAACACTGCTAGATCAGTGCTCAGTCCCACTGAACTCTCATAGTAACCCTTTAAGGTAGTGACTGTGGTGACGGATAGCGAGCCTACTCACGGTCACGCAGCTAGGAAGCTGGAGTTGAAGTTCTGGTGGGTTCCATAGACTGAACTCCTGCCCCCAAGCGGGGCTCGGCTTGCCCCGCGCCCAGGTGCAGGCCTTCCTCGGGCGCCTCCGTCTGTGGCTGACACTGAGACACACGAATCCTGTGTGTATTCGGTCTCAGTTCCTGCTAGTGCGAGAATGTGTGTGCTTGGAAACAGGTATCCCATACGTACTTGAGAGCTTTTAAAAATTAAAGCTGTGAAATAGTCTATTCTAAATGGGTCTTAAAATTTGTGGAAGAAATGTAGTTACCAGTTTGAGGTAATTATTTGGATGTGATGGTTTTGGAACAGTGTGTTTATTTTCTTTACATATAGAAGGTTGGTGTTATTAAACATTTACAATGTATAAGAGAATTGAGATGAAGTCCTACCCTCTTAGTGTTTACCTCAGCTAATCCATTTGTGGAGAACATTGTACAAGCTGTTTCCAGTGAACTTCTGTGTAATAGGGACTTTGATACCAAAAGTAAGATCGATCCCTACCTCTCATTGGAAGACCGTTGTTTTGAAAGAGAGGGGACCCTTCATTTTTTACCATATTTGTGAGTAAATTAAATTGCTTTTAACATTTTCTAAGAAATGTGTGTGTCAGCCCAAGTGTTATTTCCTCTTTGTGGAGTTGAAAGTTAGGATGCAGGCCACTGTCCAGGGAGGAAGGGCCACACAGGTGGCCAGATGTGCTCTTCTCAAACTTCATTTTTTAAAATCCTCACCTGAGGACATTTTTTGCATTTATTGTCAGAGCAGGAGGGAGAGAGGAAGGGAGAGAGAGAGAAACATTGATGTGAGAGAAACACATCGACTGGTTGCTACCCACACGATCCCAACCAGGGCCAGTGACAAACTGCAACCAAGACACGTGCCTTAGCGGGAACCGAACCCAGGACTCTCTGGTCCATGGGCCGACACTAACCGCTGAGCCAAACCGGCCAGGGTTCAAACTTCTTATGTGGGGATGAGTAGTAAGATGTCTCGTCTCATTGATAAAAAGTATTGTTGCTTTTATGTTTTGTTTTATTTATATTTGCCAGCAGTTTCATATTTGGAGAAAAAGTATTGTGATTGGGGGAGGTGAGGTGCCTGTGATACTGTGGTCTGACTTCCCTGTTGTTACTGCGACTCCCCAGTTTGCACCTGGCTTCCCGATGTTCCTGACGCTTCCCTCCACGTCCGTCCCCACTGAGTCCTGGCAAATATGTGGGCAAGATTTATGCCAGTACCTTATTTTACTGTTTTTCCCTGCAAGCTTACTAAGTTATCATCATTGCTGGCTCCCTTTGTACTGGTTTTCTGTGTTAACTTTTAAGTTACATATTTTGTATGATTGTGTATAGTTAATATTGTTGAATAATCAGTCTGAGTTAAAACGTTTGATTAATTTAATCTTCAGAGTCTAGAAGATGTAAGAAATACTGCTTTATATGTGGTAAACATTTTGAATAGGTCATTAATTGATGACTCCCTTCAGTCTATAATGGTTAAATGTGGTTTGAATACTGTCTTCCTTGTATTCCCAATAGGTTTTGATCTACAGAAGGAAAATACCCCTGTTATTTACGGTGTGGTGTCAGTATTTGCTTACTTGAGAGTGTGTGCCTCAGACGGGGCAAAGCGGTGGCACTGGCCCAGGCTGACCAGTGTGAATGTTGCCAGTTACACGTCAGGACCTGGCCTTTGCCAGCCTTGCTCTGTGTAACTTTTTTTGATATGTGGAAAAGAGGGACAAGAGCTAAACTCAGAGCCAACTTGCTTTTGTTGGTCCACATGTTCAGCGCCAGGAGCACGCAGGCCTGCACCTGTTGGTAATTACGCGCAAGCCAGCTTTGCCGAATCCCAGGCCTCTGCTGAAACTTTTTTACTGGAACTAAACGATGTTGCCATTTTTATTTTTAGGTTTGCTGGCATGGGTAATCTCATTAAGGTGCTAACCAGGGACATAGACCACAATGCAGCACATTTTTTCTTGGACTTTGAAAGTAAGTCTCTTTAGCTCTTCACAGCTGGTGCATAATGGTAAAGGTGAAAGACTTATACTCACACCGCAGTGAAGGCCAGCCAAAATATTTGTTAATTGAATTTGGAATCCAAGTTTGCATGACTTTTTTCTTAATCGTAGGCAAACATCACCATCGTATGTATAACTCCTCAGTCGTTCATTTGCTAAAATCATGTTGAGTCTGTAGCCGGTGCTGTCCTTCATTAGTCCATGAAGCACGCAGCCTTATGATGAATATTCTAGCAGTATGCCGTGGTGACTATGCTCCGAGTCCTGCGATGGCTTTATCAAAATCACAAGTGTGCTGCGGATCCAGACCAGTGCTTAAATAACCTCCAAACATTCACGGTCCAGATTTGCTTAAAAACATACGCATGCAGGAAGTAAGTTTAATATTTTTCTATTTTAAGATGAAATGCAAAGGTGAGCTGTGGCCAAAACGCTTGCTATTTATTTGGCTTTGAATTGTTATTTTGGTGCAATTTTAAACAAGATTACATGTGAATAATTCTTGGTCAGAAATTTCTTTTTCAGAATACTAGCACTATTGGGATACTTAAAGAATTTTTCATTATAAGGCCATTAACGAGACTTGTCTTGGGAAAATTTTGCAAAGAATTAGAATGACAGTTTTGCCATTGTGTACAGGAAAACCACATTTCACCTCTAGGTCCTACACATCAGCACGTTGAGAACCCAGCTTGCTGCCTGCCAGAGCTCAGTCTGGGTGACCTGAAGGACGAATTCATGGCCTAATGAACATTTTTCCTATGACTATTGAAACAATCAATCAATTTCAGATGTTCTTATTTATAAAGGGATATTTTCTCTTTTCTCATTCTTGTCTTGACAGGTACCTTAACATGGGGAATCTTCTTAAAGTTTTGACATGCACAGACCTTGAGCAGGGGCCAAATTTTTTCCTTGATTTTGAAAGTGAGAAGATGATTTTATATCTATTTCTCTTTGCCTGCAGTAGACTGCGTTTGTCTTGCACTAAATGAGTGTTTCCACTTTGCCATCTTGTTAACTGCTTTGCATGACTGAGCTATGAATTGCTTGAGTAAAATTTCTGGTGCCTTCTAGAACTGGAAATCATATTTTATAGAATAAATTGTGGTAAAATTCTTTTTTGAAGTTTTATAAGAGATTCATATCTTAGTTGGACATTATTTTGTAATTTGAGATTCTCTAATGAAAATATTACTATGAAAAAATTTTGGTGGAAAGGACAAATGCTACTTCAGGATTTGTTCATGGAAGCAATATTTGGAGGAATTATTGCAATTGAGAAAAGTTAAATATTAACTCTATGTACCCACTGAAGTATTTCAATACAAATCTGTTCTTGAAGGCCATTCAAAGCTCAGTAATTTGGGCATAATATTAAAAGGTAAGCGTGAACCTTAATTATTTAATCTTTGTACATAATTAATTTGAAAAGTTAAGAAACTCATTACGTATTTATTTTGAGAGTTAATTTTTTTCTAACTCTAAATAAAAAGAAAGATAATGGGTTCACAGACCTTTGAGTAATTTGCCTTCTGTCTGTCTCATGTGCATGGCCTGTTGAGTGTGGTCTGAGGGTGGCAGGTAAGTGCCGTTGGCCCCTCTGCATGCTGAGAAGCTTGTGCTCTCTGGCTGGCTGTGCTGCTTAGCTTGTCTGGTTGTCGAATCAAGAACAATGATATTAAATTGGTGTCTTAGTGTGAATGTTGCTGTTTTAACTTATCATTAGAAAATTGTTAGGAAAGGGTGAAGAGATAGCCTGTAGATTGTAATCATGTGATCCCTTGCGTTATCACTTAAGGTTAAAACATTTAAACATATTTTTAAATACTTACGATTTAAGACCTTTTCTGTTTTAAAAACAAAGTAAACAAATCCCTTAAAATAAATCCCCAGAGAGTCATTGCATTTTTCACCAACTTCAGTTTAGTTTATGTAATATTATGCAATTCATTCTACTTTATGAATAATTTATGTATTTTTTCTTTAAACCAGGGGCAGTTCCTGTGAACACATTAGTTTGTTGCTTTTCTCCATTTTATGGAATAATTTGTGGTCTCTGATTTTTCTACTTTTATTACATTCTTACCAGTGTTCTCTTAATAGTTTGGGTAGTGTGTACAGCAAAGAGTAGTCATGTCAATATCAGGACCATAATAAATTGTTAGTTTTTAGGGGAACATGTAGTTAAGTAAATATTGGTTTTCTTGACCCTTCTCAACAATTTAACAAGACCGTTTTAAGTGCATGTTTAGCATGAATTTTAATCAGCTTGGGGATGTTGAGCAGGTTGCTGACTTGAAGATCATTCTTTCAGATGAGGCAACTCACATTAAAGCTGTATTTTAGTTTATTTGCAACCTTTCAAACTTGGTCTTGTATATTTTTCTGCTATTCTGTCTCCTTTTAACTCTGTCTCAAATTCCTTACATTTACAGAATCTTGGCTCTGATACAGTCAAGATCTTGTTCAAGACTTGGCACTTGATCTTTTTATAAACCCAGCATTATGTTGTGGTCCAGTGAGAAGCATGAATTTTACTGTAGTGTTTAAAATATTATTTGGTCTTGGTTTTCTAATCTGGGGTAGGTTTAGATCATTATCCTTAAAATTTAAATAGCTGATTTAGTGACAGGAAAAGGGTAAAACTGCTAACAACAATAATTACCAAAAACGAAGAACTACATATCAAGTGTTAATTTCTTAGACGAAGCTATAAATGAATGATACATGTTGCCTGTGTCAGCCTATGTAGAACTCTGGTTTGACACTTACTGGTTACTGTAAATAACTGTTCTTGTTTCTTATTTAAATTTTACAATATGTCTTCTTTTTTATTCTCATTTAATCAGTTTGATCTCTCATTCATTTTTCTTTTCTCTCTCTCTCTCTCTCTCTCTCTCCTCTCTCTCTCTCTCTCTGGTAAAAAAAACAAAACTTTTTTTAAAAAAGTTTTTCTTATGATTTGGCTACTAGAGTGAGCTTAGCCCATCAGATGGGTCCTCTTTTAAACTATTTTATGCCAGACGCAAAATGGTCGACATATTTGATGTTCCAGTTCCTTATGATTACAGAGAATAAAGCCACATTCTTTTATTAAATAAAATATGTAGTTCTACATTGTTTATTTCTAGAGGAATGGTAATATTCAGGTTACCAGTCATTTAGGTTTACTGTTTCCATCATTCTAACTGGTTAAGTCTAGCTCAGTGCATCTCCATGATTGGACAACTGTCGAAACAATTCCATAAAGATAAATATACTGGCATCAGTGTCAAACAAATGAACTATTCTAGTACATTTTAGACAGGACTTAGTGAGTCCTGTAGTTTAAAAATTAAAGACTCTGTCTTTGTCGTAAATCGTTCCTCCTTTAACTGGAGCATGTGCCCGCATGTGCTGTTTTTCACGTCAGTTCAGTGTACACTCATGGCTCGCCTCCTGCATGCTGACAGGTTGCTGCCGGAGTGCAAAGGTAGCTGAGGTGCAACTCATGCCTTTGGGGAGTTGTCAGGTTAGTAGGAGGGACAGGAATGCAAATTCATAATATTCTCTATGTAATTGACATTCCGGGTACAGATCAGAGAGGGGTTAACTTTACCCAGCAGTGAGTCGATTGGGCATCCTGGTAGACTTTCTGATGGTGACATTTGAGTTGGGTTGTGGAGGGTGAATCAGAATGTTTCAGACAGACTTAGTGAAGGACACTGTAGAAGGAACGAGTACAAAGGCCTTAAGGCTTGAAATGACAATCCGTGTTCATCGAAACTTCCTGTTACCTGTTCTTGAGGTACTAGAAAGAAGGTCTCTTTCTTAAAACAGGTTACACCCCCATATGATAAGGTTTTATTTGAGAAATAATGGCTCAGTTAACATATAAGTTCAGATTTGCCCCATAAAATCTGGCAGCACCTGTGCTAATGACAACATATATAAAAGCACTGCACTGGGGCCTGGGTCGCCTCTTCTAGTTCTTGACATTTTTTATTTTATAATGACACTGTTAAGTTTTTGCTTATTCTAATGAGAAATCATTTGCCTGAATAACTAGTGTATGTGGGCAAAAGTAAATTAAAGTTGTGAGTACATGAAACACAGAGTTCCTTCTTGTATTATTATTCATTATTTGTATCACAACTGTAAATCTACCTTTGCCCACCGCTGTATATGTTAGTTCATTAAATTGTGGTTCTTAGGAGAAGAGGGACTTCTTATTTGTTTTTATGTCCCTTCCCAATCTTAGCATAGTGCTTTATAAATTATAGAAGTTTAGTGTTTGTTAGTTAATCTTGATTGACATATTTTTAGTTAGACCAAAGTAGGAGAGTCAGTATAGGTGGATATTTGTAAATGAGAAATAGAATCTTACTTTCTCTGATTCTTTGTTTTAATGCCTTTACATTTAGTTACACATTTCTGCTGCTTCTGTATTTTTTGTGTTACCTGTCCCCCTATCTTTCAAAAAACTATTGATACCCACTTTTTTAGTCTAACTTTATTTTTCATTTGACCTCTTGTATATTTTCTGTTGCTTTTGCCCTGTACTTTGAAATATTTTTTATTCTGGTGGCATTTGCTTACATATGTTTTTTCTAAAATGATGTAGGATTTTATTTGTTCAAAGATTAAAATGCCTATTGGTGTCCTTTAACTCATGCTGGAGGCATAGTTATATCTACCATCTCTGTAATTTCTCATTTACACAACAAATATTTATCATAGAAAGTCTGTGAGGTACTGAGTTTACGTACCATTCAGTGGTATGTACTGCACATTGAGGTCCCCGCCTTGATGAGATTTATGGAGATAGAGTGTAAATATTTATTGATTGAATGAATGAGTACAAGATTAAAGCAGAGAGACTCCTTATCACAAGTTATAATTTTTATGTGATCTTTGCCTCCTTTTGTACCATAACAACTTTAATTTTAGTAATTATTTTCAGTGATTCTTTTAAAGAAAAGCAGTGTGAAATTATTAAAGTATTTAATTTTACCTTCAAACAAAAAGAGCAACTGAAATATACTGTAGTTTTTCTTGAATAGCTTTTAAATAAGCTTGGTGAATTATCATTGTGCTGCTCTCAGGAGTAGATGCGTTCCTTTGCAATCAAATGAATGTCCTTTTGTTAGCTGGCTAAGTAGTAGATTTTTTCTTCAACTAATGAAATTTTCACTCTTTGCTCTGAAAAATCTAAGTGACAAGTCTTGGGTGCATTATATAATATCATTTTTTTGAACAAATGCTTTCTTTTATGTAGTTTCTTCCTATCCCTGGTATTTCACCCTTTTGCATGACCTGCTGTCGGTACAGTAGTGCTTACCTGTCTGCTATTTTCTGTTTGTCTCCATTTCTACAGCAGTCTTCAGCAGCTTTCAAAATTATAAATGTGACTTCCTGTGACAGTCTAAAAATGTTCAATCAGTGTGGTGCTGGGTCCTTTTTCCACCCTTAGGGGAAACTGAAACCTTCTCCTTTGTTTTTAAGTTTCTTGGTACTTGTTAAATCTTTATTAATTATTCATCACTCCCAAGGTCTATTTAAATCTGCTTGATAATGTTTCTTTGTATGTAAGTCTCAGTGTCACATTTTTCTTGTAACAACTTGTCACCACACCAAAAATACATAGCATCTGCGAACCTTACAAGTACCTTTTCATATATGAAAGTCAAAATATTGTCCTTTGTCATGAATTCCCTCTTCATGAATTTAAGCTGTGTCTACTATTGATGTTTATGTCTGTAGTTTCACAATCCACATGAACAAGTATAAAACTGCTGCTTTTGCATGTAAAAAGTGTTTACTGTACCTGGTGTAAGTATTAAAGTTATAAGGTGTACTTTTTAAAAGTGTATGTCTAACTTACTTTGGAAAATATGGTCTGGCTAAAGGTGGAAGGATATTACAGCTAAATGACACACTCGGATTTTGAAAATATCATTTAACTGCAATATCGGTATTTGCTCCTAGAATTAATACCTGTATAGCTTCGGACACAGTCTTTTTAATTGGATCCTCTTGTGTAATTATTTTGTCACAGTATTTTCATTTAAAAAAATGCATGATTTCTGAAAAGAAATTTGAAAAATAAGGGAACAGACATGAGAGCACAAATTCTTAAGTTGGCTTTGCATGTAAATATTACTTGATTATTGTTTCTGTAGTACTGTCTTAAGTATGTTGAAATTAAAATTTTGGTATTGTTATTGTTGGTTTAAAAAATAATCTGTGGTATGTTTTTGACTAGTTGGCAGGTTTAATAGGTTGAGTTGAATTATGACCTGCCCTGAGCACAAAATACAGTTCCAGTGTTTAGGCATCTGGGTCCTGGTTTCCTATGTGAACCAAGTTCCCTTACATTTTCTGAGGAAAGGAATAGACAGATCGTTGTGTATTTGTGGGGAGATGGTATGTCTACAAAAGACTTCAGGTACTAGTTTTACATGATAGGTAAACAAAGAGATCAGAAATGTTCTTATTTCATATTATAAATTTGGTCTGCCTCCCCTACCCTCGTAAGAGAAAATTTTAGCTGGGAGAAATTCTGCAAGCACAGTTCCTCTCTAAAACATCGTGGTAGTTTATCTGTAGCAGCGTGGCCTCGTTGGAAAGAGTTAAGAAAAACTCACTTTCCTCAGAGTGTCCATCCCCCAAAGAAATGTATTAAATAAAACAATTTATCCTTCGAAAAACAAATGACCACATTATTAATAACAATTTCTGTTACCTCTAGTCTAGCAGAGAACTCTCAATGTAGTCACATTAACATATGTTCTGTGGCTAACACTGCAGGTGGTGGAAATGCCACGTGTGTGGTCCTCATCATGTCTTTGTAACGACAGCTCTTCCTTTTTTCCTCACTCATTCTCAAGGATGTAGGAGCGCAGTGTTTGCTTTAGCATTTAAACTGTCAGCGATAATATTGTAGCTCAAGTGTCTAGTTTTCAGAGGCCCAGTAATTCTGGAGCAGTTTATACTTGGACTCCCTGCCCAGGAATCGGACCAGGTGTTCATCAGCAGAGAAGCTCATTGGTACAGTGTTTAAAGTGGCCCCTAGAAAAGGGGAGCATCTAAAAAGTATTCTTTTAAAACATTTTTTATATCAAAATTTATTTATTAAAATTAATTTTACAGGGCAATAAAGTTGTTTCAGTCTTAAACCATAGGTTAGCAAGGTACAATAGTAGATCTTTCATTTCTGTTACGTTAAAATAGATCATTGCTTATGAATTACTGATAGTGATGAATATAATGAAAAAGTGATTATTAATGCTATCACAATTTAAATTTTGAATTCTAATTCTGCAGTTCACTTAATATACCAAGTCATGATTTGTAACTAAAATAAATAGTAATGTTTGGTGTTCCCTTGCTTCTTTGTGATATTTACAAACTTGATGCTAGTTATTCAAGTGTAGAACTATGGAAAAAATAACTTCTAAGAAGTGCAAGGTTAACATTGAATAAAATGTTAGTCATCTTTAGGAATTTGGATTGCTTAGAGTTATGTGTACTAAAAAATTCATATGACTGTGAATTTTCTTGTGCTTTCCTGCTATTTAGATGCCCAGCCTACAGAGTCTGAGAAGGAGATTTATAATCAGGTGAATGTAGTATTAAAAGATGCAGAAGGCATCTTGGAGGACTTGCAGTCATATAGAGGAGCCGGCCATGAAATACGGGAGGTAAAGCATAACCACTCTCCAGTCAACCGAAATGTGCTGTGTCCCTCTTCTTGATTGCTGTTGCTTTCTGTACTTTGGAGTTCTCTATTGCATATTAAATAATCTATTTAAAGGGAGATCACTTGCATTATTTCAAAATGGTTGCAAGATATAAGAGTAAAAGGAAAACAATGGTCTACAAATATGGAACATATATATTAAAGGAAACTTTATTTGTTTTATTGGTTACTCTCACACCTGAAATTTACTGAATCCATGGGGGCTGGTGGGACTCCTTAGAGGGGAGGAGAGAACACAGCTTTCTTTGGCACTTGTTCTGCCAGTCTATTGTTTCTGCTGCTCCGGAGTTTCCTGGGGAAAGTCTGCAGTCACCCTTGTGGTCTGGATCCCAGCTCTGTCTGATGACTTCACACCACAGAGCAAATGTTCAGTGTGGTCTCCCTCAGCTTCTTTTCCCAAGCCTCTCATCTCATCCAGCTTTCTTTCCAGTCATCTTTTTCCATTTCTTATGTTTTTCAGAACAAGCTTAGTCTCTATTTCTTACCAAGACTGTCTTCTCTACCATTGTTCTCCATTCTCCTCCAGAGCTTTAACTATTTCTTCTCTTCATTACATCTGTTTTTTCTCTCTCTTTTTTTTACCCTCACCCGAGGACATTTTTCCATTTTTTGTTCAGATAGAGTGGGAAGGAGAGAGAGGAAGAGAGAAAGAGAGAAACATCAACGTGAAAGGGACACATCAAGTGGCTGCCACCCGCACGACCCAACCAGGGTCGGAGACAAACTGCAACCGAGGTACATGCCCTTAGTGGGAACCGAACCCGGGTCTCTCTGGACCGCAGGCTGATGCTCTAACCGCTGAGCCAAACTGGCCAGGACTTTTTTTTCTCTTTTATTGACTTTTTCTCCTCAGCACAAACACGTACTCCTCTGTGCTGTACTACCCAAAGAAACCTTTGAGCCTCTTTTTCTCATTACCACGTTTCTTGAAGACATATCCCGAACTTTGTTTCTTCACCCCCTTGACTCTATTCTGTAACTGCTGGTGCGCAGGCCTCAGGTCCCATCCAGCTCCTCCAGTGGAGCTGAGTCCCATGCTCCATGGTGGTCGCCACTGTCATCTACTAGGCACCCTTTTGCATGCTGGGCTATAATTGGTGCTACGCCAGAAAACGTTCTTGAACAGCAGTAAAGCTGATGTGAAAGGGGAAGGAATCAAAATTAGGAGGAGAACCATAAAATGTCGTCATAGGAGAGCAGCCGTTGTCTGCAGTTCTAAATCCAGGCATGGCCGGGACCCAGCCACCTGCACTCGGTTATGACAGTGGGTGGCACTGGCGGGAGCATTTGCTGCTGTGAGGATGAGCAGATACTTAGAAAATTAGTTTTAGATCCTTGCAAGAAAAGCTGGACAGGCTTCTCAAGAGAAAAAAACAAATTAAAAATTTTATCTATTTGCTTATTTCCTGAATAATAAATAAAATAAACAAATTTTTACTACTTGCTATAAAACATTACTGAGATGGGGCTTAAGGCTAAAAGGATTTTTCATGCACAGCATGATAATATCATTGTTCCTTTGAAATATTCGTGTTAATATAATACGAATTAAAGATCGTTATGTGTGTAATGTCAGACTTTTTAACATTAAAATATTTCTAGATGGTCACATAAATGGGATTTACTTCAGACTCCTATTTTAAGCATCATTTCAAAATTTTTATATTGAACAAAATCAAGAAAATTTGAATATAGTGCAAGCTTATGAAGCAAATTGCTTAAATAGTAAATTGCCCATTTATTTAGTTCATAGCTGATTTATTCAGAGCATCTTCTGAATTTATCTGGTTTCAGTTTTAGTGTTTGTTCTTGTGTTGGGTTTTGTGTAGATGGAGTAAGAGCACTCTGGTGCCTTGGGGGAATCTGAACATGTGGCGCCTCCCAATACTGTTGGAGAGCAGCCCCGCCCCTGCCCAGGTTACGCGTTTCAGCTTTCAGGTGTTATCCTTAGGTTGTCTAAAGGTGTCGGAGAAAGCAAACCAGGTTATTGAAAAAAGGCATTAAGTTCCATAAAGGATTAAGAAAAGCATCTATAAGCAAAAGAAAGAGGAAAGTAAGAAAATACATTTCTTTCTAAAGAACTCCTCTGTATTCACAGAAGATATCCTGATAGGTTGAAAGATTGGGCATAGAAAGAGACACGATCACATTATATTAGGGTCTCTAGATGGTGGTTTAATCCCTCCTCTTTCAGATTTAAAACTAGTTTTTACCTTATTATTTAGGAAACATCAAGAAAACTTGGATTCCAGAATAGTATTTTAGTTATAGGAAATGAGTATGACAATTTCTGAGTCGCATATTTCAGGTTGATTTGGGTCCTTAAGTGTTTGGTAGGTCTCTTAAAGCTCTTTGGACCCTGGAATTTGAACTATTGAAAGTTTCGTACCTGGTTCCATTTATTTCATTTATTGCCTAACTTTTTGGCTTCTTTTTCTACTAAAATAATTCTGTGACAAAGACTTGCTGAGAACGCCTGACTGCGACATGTGAAACAGTATAGAATGGTTTCTTTTTTGTGGCTCTAAAAGGTACCAAGACATAATATATAGTGTCACCCAAGTCCATCGTGTCCACACTTATTGCAAGGGTGGCTAAAGGTATGTTATAGTAGGTTTAAAGTGTCCATGGAGTTGAGGAGGCCACTCTCAGCATTCCTGGGTTCCTGGGTCCATTATTCTGTATTTTATAGATTCTGCCAGGGTTTCCAACATTTGCCAAAACCTATATTTTAATGCAAAAATAATACTATTGTGATTTTTAGGACTCTAACTATTGTTTTTCTTTGGATTTTGAAGGCCATCCAGCATCCAGCGGATGAGAAGTTACAAGAAAAGGCATGGGGTGCTGTTGTCCCACTTGTAGGCAAATTAAAGAAATTTTATGAATTTTCTCAGAGGTTAGGTAAGTTGAAAGTTGTGTGATTATGACTTCCCTAGTGAAAAAGACATTTATTGACGACACCGGAAGTAATTTGGAGTATTTTATGTTCACATAGATAAATTAATATGTTCCATTGTGAAGCAAGCTTGTTAGACTGTAGGGTTGCAGCATAAACCTAGTTCTTTATTCAGACCATTGGTCTTGACAAATTATAACTTCCACAAGGAAATCTCTGATTTCTTTGCTGTCTAAAGGGTCCTAGCGTGAGAAACCACTTGGTAGGACATCTCTCCGGCCCTACAGCAAACCTTTCCCACACGCAGGAACTAATCCACAGGCTCTGGGCTGTTTAGATTCTGCTGTTCTGAAAATCATTGCTGATTATGATCAGTTCATGTATCTGACCAGAGCTGTACAAGTTGAGAACTAGGAAGCTAATGGTATACTCAAAGTTATCTATGGAGTTACTAAAGCACAAGGAATCAAACTATTAGCATTTCCCTTGCATGGGAAACTATTGCAAGATCAGAATTGTACCTTCACTGCAATGAGTAAACAAAATTGCAATTCCCTTTCATGGAGAAGGAGGCAGAGGTAAGATTTGGACATTGAACTGTTTGTGTAATTTTTTTTAATTTTTATTTTTTAAAAATCTTTATTGTTGAATGTATTACAGATGTTCCTCATTTTTCCCCCATTGACCCCTTCCTCCCCACTCCTGCCCCCCCTCCCGCCTTTTCCCACACTATTGTCTGTGTCCATTGGTTATGCATATAAGTTCTTTGGTTTATTTCTTCCCACCCCCCAAACCCCTTTCCCTTTGAGGTTTGTCAGTCTAGCAATGAATTTGTACTTCTTAATCCTTTCACCTTTTTCACCCATTCCCCCAACCCCCCTCCCATCTGGCAACCAACAAAATGTTCTCTGTATCTATGAGAATGTTTCTGATCTGCCTGTTCATTTTGTTTGTAGATTCCATTGTTGATAGATATGTATTCATTGCCATTTTGTTTGTTTATATATTTTATCTATTTCTTCAGAAAGACCCTTCATCATTTCATATAATAACGGTTTGGTGGTGATGAACTCCTGTAACTTTTTCTTGTCTGGGAAAATCTTTATATGGCCATCGATTCTAAATGACAGCTTTGCAGGATAGAGTAATCTTGGTTGTAGGTTCTTGCTTTTTATCACTCTGAATATTTCTTGCCACTCCCTTCTGGACTGCAAAGTTTCTTTTGAGAAATCAGCTGACAGCCTAATGGGAACTCCCTTGTAGGTAACTAGCTGCCTTTCTCTTGGTGCTTTTAAGATTCTCTCTTTGTCTTGAACCTTTTGCATTTTGATGATGTGTCTTGGTGTGGGCCTCTTAGGATTCATCTTGTTTAGGACTCTCTGTGCTTTCTGGACTTGTATATCTGTTTCCTTCACCAAGTTAGGAAAGTTTTCTGCCATTATTGTTTCAAATAGGTTTTCGATTTCTTGTTCTCTCTCTTCTCCTTCTGGCATCCGCAAGATGCGAATGTTGGCACGGTTGAAGTTGTCCCAGAGGCTCCTTACACTATCCTCATTTTTTTGGATTCCTTTTTCTTTTTGCTGTTCTGATGGGGTGTTTTTTGCTTATATTCCAAATCAATGGTTTGCTTCTTGGATTTACATACTCTACTATTGAATCTGTGTAAATTATTCTTTATTTCAGTTAATGCCTCCTTCATTTCTGACTGCATCGTATCTGACTGGTCCTTTTTTATGCTCTTGAGGCCCTCACTAAGTTCACTGAGGTTCTCACTAAGTTCATTGAGCATCCTTATAAGTAGTATTTTGAACGCAGCATCTGTTAGGTTGCTTATCTCCATTTCGCTTAGTTCTTTTCTTGGGGTTTTGTTCTGTTCTTTCATTTGGGACCTGTTTCTTGGTCTCATTTTGGCTGCCTCCCTGTGTTTGTTTCTATGTATTACTTAACGAGAGGTATGGGGCTATCTGAGACCAGATGCTGCTTGTTTGAAAGAATTTAGGAAAACCTGAAGCAGGATCCAAGGCAGGCCAATCCTATGGTTAAGCAACTGGCAACAGCTTGGGTGGGCCTGAAGGTTGGGTGGGGTGGGGCGGTGCCTCAGGGAGTCACCAGGGCGGGGCTTCCAGTGTGAGCCAGGTTGCTGGAGTCCCAGATATGGCTTCTGTCTGCCGCCCCAGGGAAGGACTCACCAAAGGAACAAAGGCCTCTGACAGCACGTCTGTCCCGGAGAAAGCCCCCTCCAGTGCCAAACAGCTCAGTTCTTCCCTGTGTGTCTCTGGCGCCCCTTGAGCTGCCTCCCCTCCAAGCTTAGAGGGAGAGAGTCCGATAAGTCCGTGCGCGGGCCCTTTAAGGAGCTGCCTGGGGCTCCAGCTGCCTCAGCCTCCCTGAGCCTCAGTTCCCACTGGTTTTCCAGCCAGAAGTGATGGGGATTCTCTTCCTGGCACTGGGACCCTGAGCGGGGCACCTGGTGTGGGACGGGGACCCCTCAGTCCTCAGGGAGGACCTTCCCAGCCGAGGTGTCCTCCTGATTTTTATCCGCCACACGTGGGTGTGGGACCAGCCCGTCCCCTCCGCCCCTCCTACCAGTCTGGATGTGGCTGCTGCTTTAATTCCGTAGTTGTAGGACTGCCCTTCAGCTTGATGTCAGGCGGTTTTGAATGATGGTTGTTCTGTAGTTTAGTTGTAACTTTGATGTGGTTGTGGGAGGACATGATACCGCATTTACCTACCCGCCACCTTGACTGGAAGTGTGTACTTTTTAAAAAAATATGTCTTTACTGATTTTTTCGAGAGAGAAGAAGAGGGCGGGAGGGAGAGAGAAAGAGGGAGAAACATTGATGTGAGAGAGAAACATCAGTTGGTTGCGTCCTGTATGCACCTCAACTGGGGTCTGAACCTACAACTTGGGCACGTGCCCTGACCAGAAATTGAACCATCAACCTTTTGGTGCATGGGATGTTGCTCAATCAACTTGAACCTCATGGGCCAGGGCTGCTTGTGTGATTTGAAAGGTGTCCATTGGAAGGGCTTTTCTGTGTGCAATTGTGGTAACGGGAGAAGCAGTATAGATATGTCTGGAATTTGAAACATTTAAGTTGAAGTTCTTGACACATTTTATATAGTTTTGGATCTCATTCATATATCTTAAATGAATATATGCAGTTTGATAGGAAACCATACTATAAGGTAGGAGTCACACTGGGGGCTCACAAGGTTAGTTTAGTCCTGAGGTGTAATTTGTTTGACCCATAGTTTTAAAAAATTCCTCATTAATTGCCAGGTTTAAAAATTGATAATTGTTTTATTGTCTTGAAATTGGGCAATTGTTTTTGATACAATCAGTAGCTTAGGCACTAGCTGGTGTGTGTGTCTGTCGGCTGGGAGCTGACTGACAAACCATCTCTGTTCATTACTCAAGGCTTGAGCTTTCGAGGTTGCAGTAGGTTCCTATCGCTCCCTAGTTTTTATACCTAACTTTTCATATTGTTTTATGTTAGCTAGTAGGTTTTTGTGATTGCAATTTTTGCTTTAAAGTTGAAGTTCTTTTTTTAAAAAAAATGCCTATGTTTTTTAAAAGGTAAGAGAATAGCTATTTTTCCTTAGATGCAACATACACTATTAAATGTAAAGGCAAATAATAGTTAAGGTAGGGGTATTTTATAAATCATCCTTTTTCCTACCAGAAATAAGAATGGTAATTTCTTCCCCTAAGTACGATGTCAGTTCTTTCACACTATGTGCCTTTCGGCCAAGTATCTGCCTAGTCTGTAGCTTGGTGGCCTCAGACCACTGGCCCTGGCCTTTTAATCGTGGTGATCTTGACTCCTTCATATTTAGAGGGTTTTTTGTGTTGCTAGTTTCTGGCTGCATTTACAGTTGAATTGCTTTAGATGGTGCTCTGGTCCTACTGGAGCACATTTTGGTCTCTTAGCATTTGCCAGTAAAAAAAGAATAATTGTAAAGTAGTCCAAACCAGTCAGGTGTACGTGTTTTCTTATATTTTACCCAGTAGAATGAAATCAGGCTGCTGCTCTGTTGCCATCAGGTGCTGTGTTCCGTTTACGCACAGGCACATGGTGACGCAGGTATCGATTGCAAAGAGCTGTCGGTTTCCAGGTTGCCGTGTGGAAGCCTCGAACCGTCATCATTGTACTCTGGGGCTTCCATAAAGTTACGAGCAAAGTATGCATTTAAGATCTGATGACTTGCTCATCTCTTGTCTAATAGCCTGGCTAGTGATGTTTCCAGTTTGCTTGCATGCAGGACGCATGCATGTCTGTGCTTGCCTGTGATAGGAGCTCAGTGTGTGTTGAGTGAGTGATGCACTCATGAGTATACACATCTGCTCTATCAAATATGTGTTGGGTATTTAGGAGAGGCAATAAATGGATTTCATGCTTTGGTGGCATAATGGTCTATGTTTGAATTCTGGTGTTTGCTGCTTTTTAGCTGTGTGGTTTTGGCCATATTGCTTAAATTCTCTGAGCTTTAGTATCCTGTCTGGTCCTTCAGTCTGTTGAGTCTTCTGCTTTATGTCCACTAAACCTCTTTTGTCTCTTCTCCTGCCTCAGTGTTGAGCCAGAGATGAGGATCAACACTATAGACAGTACACGGAGCACCACTCAACCATCAGATGAACATGTTCCTTCAGAGTCTTGCAGTCTCAAGGAGAGAGGGTGGCTTGGCCTGAGCTCTGCAGATATACCATGGGGTGTATTCCGGAAGAGGAACCCTGGTTCCTTGCTGGCTTGCATATTTATGGAGAGACACGGAAGGGATCACTGACTGATTTGGAAGATACTTAGCTTTGCTGATAGTGCTTAACCTTGCTGGCCTGGGAAACATCCTGATCTTGCTTGTTTTGGTCTGAGGCCTTCCTGGTTGAAATGTAACCTGAAGGAGGTTATGTGATCAGACAGTAGACAGACTGCTCTGTCTCTCCTCAGTCTTTCTGCCTGCTGTTCCAGGGACTTCCAGGGACCACCTCCAGGGTCTTAATGAGTGAGTTTATCCAACATGTTGACTCCTTTGCACTCTGCTAAATATATCAAAATTAATCAAAAGGTCCCAAAGCACCCACAATAATTGTGGTCATGTCTCCTGGCTGTTTTAAATCTCCACAGACCACATCCTTTGGGTTCTCATCTGAAGATTCAATGACTCATCTTTGATAGTAGATGGGTGGCAGCTGGTGAGAATAAATGGCTTGTCTTTCGAGGGAACTTTCTGCAGGCATCTCCCCTTCCTACTCATTCACTTGTTTCTTTCTCTTCATGCTCTGCCTGTGGACTAATCTGTCTTTGTTATTTCTCCTAGTTTGTCTCTCTTGCAGTCTTCTTATATAGCTTTGGCTTCTGAATTGGTCTACCAGCTAATTTCTTCTAAAATTTAGGGCTTAATAGCACATTCATTTCTTCCTTCTCATCTGCCTTTTCTAAGAATCATAATTATGTGGTTTTGTTTCAGGACTTTCATCAGAGAGACCAATTCCTGTGTCATTTCTTCTTTGACCTCCTTTCTTTTCAGCTCAGCTGGAGGGCTGGCCACCTTCTGGGATCCTCTGTCTTTGATTCCTATCTTGATGCTGGGTGTTTAGGCCAGTAGGACTCTCTCGTATCAGCAGAGGAACCCAAGTCAAGAGGCTGATTTAGCTGCTTCAAAGGCAGATAAGTGTCCTATCATCTTGGTATCCCTTTACAACAGATCTGTCATTGAGAGCTTCAGCCATTCATAGACAGAAGTTCTCTAAGTTCATTGGCCATCCCAACTCAGCTATGTGACCTGAGTCCACCACTAGGGGGCGAGGTCTCCTATCCCCCAAAGTGGTAGAGTGCTTTGAATGCTGAAATTAACCCTGCGACTTGATAAAATCTAGGAAATGCAAAATATTTTTGCTAACAGTCCAGTTTTTTAACAGTATTGATGTGTGTTTTCTTAAGTGGGTTTTTTTCCCTGTTATCTCTTTCAAACTTTGCTTTCCACTTACGCTAACGTTGACACATTGAATGAATCTTGGGAGCATTAAAACATTTTTCAAAGTAGCCCCAAAAATGTTATTCCTCTTAATTGATTTTCACATCCATTTTGCAGCTCTGTGAGCCATCCATGGGCCTAGAATTCATTTTCTTTCTTTCTTGTTTTTTTTTTGTGGTATGTGTCCCTAGCAGGAACCGAACCCGGGACTCTGGTCCGCAGGCCGATGCTCAACCACTGAGCCAAACTGGCCAGGGCTAGAATCCATTTTCCACACTGCGGATGAGGTGGAGAACTTAAATGCTAATCTGATGATATGACTTCCCTGCTTAATTAGTTTATCCAGGGATGTTAGGGTGACAGAGCCAGGATGCTTCCTAGAGCGCACACAGCATGTGCGCGTTGTTTTAGTCTTGGGCTGCTCCATGCGTGTCTGCCCTTCGCATGGGCCTTGCAGCTGAGTGCTGGGCCTTGCAGCTGAGTGCTGGGCCTTGCAGCTGAGTGCTGGGCCATGCAGCTGAGTGCTGCGCCTTGCAGCTGAGTGCTGGGCCTTGCAGCTGAGTGCTGGGCCTTGCAGCTGAGTGCTGGGCCATGCAGCTGAGTGCTGGGCCTTGCAGCTGAGTGCTGGGCCTTGCAGCTGAGTGTTGGGCCATGCAGCTGAGTGCTGGGCCTTGCAGCTGAGTGCTGGGCCATGCAGCTGAGTGCTGGGCCTTGCAGCTGAGTGCTGGGCCTTGCAGCTGAGTGCTGGGCCTTGCAGCTGAGTGCTGGGCCTTGCACTGGCTCTCTGCCAGTGTGTGCACAGTCTTCCTCGTCCTTAGTGGGCACTCCAGTCCCAGCCCAGGCGCCACTCAGGGAGAATTTTTTTGAACCTTTAACTAGGTGAGGTCCCATTTTTATACCTTTCCATTATACCGTGTATTTCTTCTTAACACACATCACAAATATAATAATTTCTCCTCCTTCTCTCTGTATAATAAGGCTCCATGTGGCCATAGGGAACTGTCTACCTTCATCTGTTTCTCCAGTGTCTTGCACATAGTAGACAGTCAATATGTTTTTTGACTTACCTATGAAAAAGGATAATAACTACCATTTGGAGTTATTGTGTGGATAACAAATAATGTCTATGAAGTGTCTAGTTTGGCACCTCACAGACACATAAGAAGTACATGCAATTGGTAGGAATCAGTAGATTAATATTCTGTAAGGTTATGGAAGGCCAGGTAGAATGCTGCTTTATCTGAGAGAAGACTCACTGTGTGGCAAAGAGCGGGCTGTAGAGTCTGAAATACTTGGCATTTATTTATAGCTCCCCCCATGGGCTCTGACCTCCTTGAAACTCAGCGTATCATCCGTGACACTCATGTCACACCTGATGGGGAAAGTTAGGTGAGAGACTGGGTAAGCTCAGTATGGATGATGGTTCATTATTAGGTCTTCATGAATAGTAGAGCTGGTATTGGGTTGATAATCTGACAAATGTATTATCACTGAGAAATATTTGTTTACTAATCTGACACTTATTCGTTAATGTCAGCTCACCATCTGACTCTGTAAGCTGTTTCTCTGAATAGAATCTAGCATTGTTTTCTGGTTCTGTAATCTGTAACTGAATTAATTTGGTTTCTATAACTTTTTTTGAATGAAATATCACTATTTCCATTTTCAAACATAGTATTTATTAGCTTGGCATTCCAAAAGTAGCACTTATTTTAAAGGGACTGTTTTACTTACATAATGAATTAGGATATTTATAGTATCATCCTGAGATGCCAGATTTTTAAGAAACTCAGAAAACTAATGATTAAACCAAAGATTTTGTTTCCCTTAGTAGCTAAAAGAAAGCAGTTTCTATTTTTAAATAAACAGCCTATTCAAAGTATGAGAAGTTGGTCATTTGTTTGTAGCCATGGACAGATTTGACCATGTGGACACAGGACCACTGCAGAATTTACTTAACTGTGGGTAACAATGACCAATTCATAAAAATAGATGGTTAATATAGTATAAAATGTGCCCTTTGATCCTGGTATTTAATTCAGATTACATTTTGCATTATTTTGAATTTGAGTTTATAGAATTAAAACATTGAATTAGTCTCTGGAAGGTTTTAATTGTATTAAACAGTATTCAGTTTGAGTGATTGTATTTAGATAATCTGGATTTTTTTTTTTTTCTTTTTATTCTCACCCGAGGACATTTTTCCATTTTTTGTTCAGGTAGAGTGGGAGGGAGAGAGAGGAAGAGAGAGAGAGAGAAACATCAATGTGAAAGGGACACATTGAGTGGCTGCCACCCGCACAACCGACCAGGGCTGGGGACAAACTGCAACCGAGGTACAGGCCCTTAGCGGGAACCGAACCCAGGTCTCTCAGGACCGCAGGCGGACGCTCTAACCGCTGAGCCAAACAGGCCAGGGCGATAATCTGGATTTTAAAGAGAACTTACTTTTTATGGGAATTGAAATTGTAACATCTATAATTTGCTCACTTTCTAATAAACATCAGGAGATACGAACTACATTTCAGTCTTTCTTCTTTAGAAGCAGCGTTGAGAGGGCTTCTGGGAGCCTTGACAAGCACTCCGTACTCCCCCACCCAGCACCTCGAGCGGGAGCAGGCTCTCGCCAAGCAGTTCGCCGAGATCCTTCACTTCACACTCCGCTTCGACGAGCTCAAGGTAGGTGCCTGCTGGCCTGGGCCGTGTGACATCAGGAGGCCTTGCTAACACGTGTCTGGGTGGCACCTGCGGCTCCTTCGCCAATGTGGAGCCCTGGGTCTAGGTGATGGCAGGTCTTTCCATGCAGGCACGGCCACGCCCACTTTCAGTCTTCAGAGATCAGAACGTCTCTGAAACAGCAAGGCTGACCCTTCTGATGTGCTTTTCTTCTATGCCCACCCCCAGTTCATCTTAACTTTCTTTCATATGAAAATGTTAAAATGTCCCCCTCATCCCCATCAGCCTGCCTGCCTCCTGTTGCTGGACGGAGGGAGTGTGTAGACACAGGCCCTGGGCCTCCTGTTGTTGGACGGAGGGAGTGTGTAGACGCAAGCCCTGGGCCTCCTGTTGTTGGACGGAGGGAGTGTGCAGACGCAAGCCCTGAGCCTCCTGTTGTTGGACGGAGGGAGTGTGCAGACGCAAGCCCTGGGCCTCCTGTTGCTGGACGGAGGGAGTGTGCAGACGCAAGCCCTGGGCCTCCTGTTGGACGGAGGGAGTGTGCAGACGCAAGCCCTGGGCCTCCTGTTGCTGGACGGAGGGAGTGTGTAGACGCAAGCCCTGGGCCTCCTGTTGCTGGACGGAGGGAGTGTGTAGACGCAAGCCCTGGGCCTCCTGTTGCTGGACGGAGGGAGTGTGCAGATGCAAGTCCTGGGCCTCCTGTTGTTGGACGGAGGAAGTGTGCAGACGCAAGCCCTGGGCCTCCTGTTGCTGGACGGAGGAAGTGTGTAGACGCAAGCCCTGGGCCTCCTGTTGTTGGACGGAGGGAGTGTGTAGACGCAAGCCTTGGGCCTCCTGTTGCTGGACGGAGGGAGTGTGTAGACGCAAGCCCTGGGCCTCCTGTTGCTGGACGGAGGGAGTGTGCAGACGCAAGCCCTGGGCCTCCTGTTGTTGGACGGAGGGAGTGTTAGACGCAAGCCCTAGGCCTCCTGTTGTTGGACGGAGGGAGCGTGCAGACGCAAGCCCTGGGCCTCCTGTTGTTGGACGGAGGGAGCGTGCAGACGCAAGCCCTGGGCCTCCTGTCTGGGCCCGAGCCGCACGTCAGGCTGGTCACAGCAGCAGGTCCTTGACTTTCCAGGGCCTTGGGTTCTGAGTCATAGACAACTCTTCTATTAATACTTTTAGCACAAATGATTTATGTATAAAATTTTAGTCTCTCTGAAGATTGTCCTGTTTACCGTGAATGCGCACTTTTGTTATAATTCCAAAACAAGTACCTACAGAGTTTTTCTTGTTTTTGTGTATTTGGTAATACTATTTTTTGGCAAACCACCTTTTAATGTATTATGTAAAATTTTAGAAAAAAAGAAGGGGCCCAGCCTGTGTGGCTCAGTAGATTGAGTGTTGTCCCATGGACTGAGAGGTCACTGGTTCAGTTCCCAGTCAGGGTACGTGCCTGGGTTGTGGGCTCGATCCCTAGTGGAGGGCATGCAGGAGGCAGCCGATCCTTATTTCTTTCTCACATCGATGTTTCTATCTCTCTTTCCCTTCTGCTTTCTCTAAAAAATCAATAAAAAACGTATTTTTAAAAAATTGTTATAAAAAAAATAAGGAAGGGAAATATACTGACCATGACTAAAAAGCAGTTGGTACAGTTTCATGTGTGTGGCAGAGACTGAGTATGCTGTTAACATGATTCAGGTGTGTAGAAGCCATCTTGGTGTTGCCAGTTTCAGTTATTAAAATGTTATTACAAACTGGGAATGTTACTTAACTAGCTAAAACTGTTTTTAGTAGATTTTCACTAAATGTATACAGTATCACTACATGCTACATTTTTCTTTGGTGACTGTCCTCGTTAGATGACAAATCCTGCCATACAGAATGATTTCAGCTACTACAGAAGAACATTGAGCCGCATGAGGATTAATAATGTCCCGGTAAGTTAACACTTTGATCAGGGGTGGTAATAACAACTCTCTCAGCTTGTTCAGTTTGTTCTTTCATTTGTTCATTTGCTCATTCTGATGAAGTTAAAGCTAGTAATTAAGTTAGTAACTATGGGCAACCACAGCTGCGAGAAGAAAGACCAAAATGTAGCAAGCCATATGGTGCTGAGCTTTTCTCCCCCACTTTTCCCCTTCGATTCCTATGACTCCTTCAATACAATTATTTTTTGTCCATATAACATTGATACTTAACCAGATTTCTCTGTGTATTCTCATTTTAACCGCGTAGTAATTTGTGAGTTAGCGGTTGTTAGTGTGAGTTAGTGAGTTAGTGGTCCCCACATTCTTAGAATGGAAGACCCCTGGGGAGGAGTTGGCCTGGGGCTGGGAGCACACAAATGCTGCCAGAGGGGAGATCGAGGGCGTGGGCTGGGCACTTCTGTGCCTTTCCTGGCTGGCATAGCGGCTCTTCTGGTTTCTTCAGGCTTCTGAGCCTCTTGGCTGTTCCTCATCGTAAGCTGTTTGGTACCCTTTCTACTTCCGAGGAGTCAATTCCATAAGTAAACCTTAAGTAGGAAGCAATACTATCTTTTCCTCTAGGTATTTTGAGGGCCTACATTGTATGGAAATCAGAGAAACTTCTAGGACCAGCCCCAGCCTCTTTAATAAAGAAATACTTTATAAGTAAGTAAAGAGTGCTGAGTAGATACGAGGTTAAAAAAAATACCAAAGGAGACCATTCTTTTTTTTTTTTTTTCCTCTTCATCGACTATTTTGTGATGTGGTTGTTCCGAAGACAGGCCCTGGGTTGGAGGGAAGATTTCTTTTCCAAGAAGTATCTGTTCTTTGCCTCAGTTAGATTTTGCATAGTTCAGTTTCTGCTGTGAGCCTGTAAAATAAAACAAAAGCAGAACACCTAGTTCTCTACTGTAGCCACCCTGCCATCACTCAAAGCCTAAGACACTCAAGTGACCTTTTACTGTCTTGCACCGTCATAATTATAAGCAAATCCGGTCCTCGCTGAGGGAAATGCCTCAGAATCTGTCTGTTTCACTTGCTAACACTTCTGCCCAGATGGAAGCTGACTCCCTCTTCCTTTCTGTAGTCATTCTGTGGCAGTAGAGCTCCTTTTCTGGCCTGCAGTCTTTGTCCTTTATAGTGCACTCTGCCCACTGTCATCAGTTAACTTTCTTTAGAAAATGGACTGTTGTCATTTCCTTTTTCTAATTCTTAAAGTGGTTTATCGTCATGGACAGAAGGTCTTAAGCTGCATTTAAGGCCCTCTCCAGCCGGTCCCCACCTTGCTTTCCAGCCTGGTCCCCACTAGTTGCTGCGTCTGGTTACACTAAGTACACTGATGACATGGAATCACACTCTTCCCAGCCATTAGAGAACGTGCTCCCTCCTCCCGACTCGGTGCACCTGCGTCACCACCTGCCACAACGTAACTCTTCTGCGAGTCCTCTGCAGTTTCTTCCAGCCCAGCAGCCTCTCTCACCCCTTAGCATGTTACTGCGGAGGCTCAGGTGTTCCCAGGGGGACAGGGTGTGATGTCATAGTCATCTTCCTGTCTTCCAGAGCAGTTAGAATAACCCCGGAAACAGAAGGCAGCCTGTCAATGTTTTATTTCATTGCTTATTTTTAAAGAAGTTACCTATTTTAAGAAATTGCTTGATATCATTTTTAATATTTTGATTTTTAAAGAATACTTGAAGGCCTAAAACATGATTTTAGAGTATTTATTAGATCAGTAAGCATTAATGAGACAGGTACTCTACCCAAGTCCTTTTATAAGTGAGATCATATTTAATAGTTTATAAGTTGATGATCAGCCCTGGCTGGTTTTGCTCAGTGGTTAGAGCGTCAGCGTGTGGACCGGAGGGTATGGGTTTGATTCTGATCAAGGGCATGTGCCTGGGTTTCAGGTTTGATCTCTGGCTCTGGTTGAGGTTGTGCGGGAGGCAACCAGTCAATGTGTCTCTTTCACATAGATGTTTCTCTCTCTCTCCCTTCCACTCTCTCTAAAAATCAATTTAAAAATATCCTTGGGTGAGGATTAAAAAATAAAAGTAAAAAAATAAGTTGATGCTCAGGTGCTCTTATTTTCCACAGGCAGAAGGAGAAAATGAAGTAAATAATGAACTGGCAAATCGAATGTCTTTGTTTTATGCCGAGGCAACCCCGATGCTGAAAACCTTAAGTGATGCCACAACAAAATTTGTATCAGAGGTGAGCATCTGCTAGGACGTTTTTCTGCATTGTTACTCTCTGCCTGTCTGCAGATCCAATGCTCGCGGCAACACCACTCTGAGCAGGTGACTCCCAGATGTGTACACTGAGTGCTGTCCCGTTCCCTGAGGCCCACGTGTGCACATGTACCTGCCTGTTTGCAGCTTCCCTCTGGTTGTGTAGTCGACACCTGGATGGTGTTGTGACCAGAGTCTCGATGTTTTCCCAGCCTTGCCCTTTGCCGTCTCTCTGTCTCGGTTAATAGCTCCCCTGTACAGGCAGACCTCGTGTTACTGTGCGTCACCGTCCTGTGCTTCACAGTGCTGCATTTTTACCAGTTGACGGCAAGACCTTTCACCAGTTGAAAGGTTATGACTCGCTTTATTGAGTTGTCTGGAACGAAACTCGCAGTATCTTTGGGGTCTGCCTATACAAGCAAATGACTTATGGTTTCTTACCTGAAGTTCCTTTCTTGACCTTACCCTACGTCCACTCCATCAGACAGTCTCATGGCTCCCTCTCCAAAACACACGCCGAGTGACAACCGAGTCCCTCCCTTGCTCCCTCTCACCTGCACTATTTGTTCTGCTGTGACTCCTCTCGTGCCCTCCGTCGTCCTTTGTCCAGAGGAAAGCCAAGTAGTCTTCTTAAAGCATAACCACATTCCCTTCCTCCTCCGCCTGGAATGCTTGCAGTGACTGCCCAGCACTGTTGAGATGGAATGAATCCACATTGCTCCTGGTCTCCAGGCCCGGCTGCCCCTGTGGCTGTTTCCACCAGCCCGAGTGCCGGCGCCTGCTGGAGAGCGGGCCTCGGCGGTGTCGTCGCAGCTGTGTCCCTAGACGTTAGAGCAGTGCCTGGAATCTGACACATTTTGTACAAAATGAAGAGTAGGAGCCAAATATTGAAGTTGCCAGTTTTTCATGTTATGTTAGATTTTAAATTATACCTATGTAATAACTGTCACTTTTACTCTTCTGTTGTCCATACACCTTTACAGAATAAAAATTTACCGATAGAAAACACCACAGATTGCCTAAGCACCATGGCCAGCGTGTGCAGAGTCATGCTAGAAACACCGTGAGTATCAGCTGGCCTCTCACCTGCATAGACCTGTTGAAATGGTTGTCCAGAGAGGACATGTCGTATGTAGAGGTGGAAGTTAAGTGTATCCAGGTAACCAATATTAACGTGAACAAAATTAAAGTAACTTGGCAGCTTCGTGTAACTTCCAGTAAATGTCTTTCTAGCTGCTTTTCAGGTGCCTCAGATCAGGCAGACTCACTCAGACTCTTCATAATGGGGATTTTCCGCTTTTTTGGGGGGTGGGGGCAGGAAGGGGAAGAGTTTTCTTTTGGATTTGTTTTTTGTAAAGATTCTCTCCCTTTCAGTGAAGAACTTTGCCTCACTCTTCTGCTTATCCCTTTCTCTCAGTCTGAGTTCTCGGCCTTCATCTTTTCCAAAAGTCACCTGCACTCTCTGCTGGGTCTCCTCTCTCAGAGCATTGGTGATGGTACCACATGTTCTCTGGCTGGACTCCCGTCCCAGGCAGAAAGAATCCATCCTGGGTTCTGATGCATAGTTTTACTAGGTAACTTTCATTTCTGGGGAGCTTTTGATTTCCCAGAGCTCTCTTATATACACCATCTTCCTAGAAACCTTAGGAAGCAGGAGGGAAACCCTTCCTCCTCCTCCTCCTCCAGGAGTGAGGCGGCCTGTGCACAGTGACCGGCCCACACAGTGCCTGGACGTCTTCATCCCGGCCCTGCACTCTGCTGGGCCCGAGGCCTTTCATAGAGACCAGGTTCTCTCTCCTTTTTCCCAGGTGAGAGAATAATATGGTCGAATTTTAGAAAATGAAAGTCCTGTAATACAAGTCAGCCCCAGGCACACTTAATCTATTAAGCTAATGACTTTTTAATTTTAATTTTAATTTTTTATCCTCACCTGAGGACATTTTTCCATTTTTTTGTTCAGATAGAGTGGGAGGGAGAGAGAGGAAGAGGGAGAGAGAGAAACATCGACGTGAAAGGGACACATCGAGTGGCTGCCACCCGCACGACCCAACCAGGGCCGGGGACAAACTGCAACCGAGGTACATGCCCTTAGCGGGAACCAAACCCGGGTCTCTTGGGACCTCAAGCTGAAGCTCTAACCGCTGAGCCAAACCGGCCAGGGCTAAGCTAATGACTTTTTTAATCATGCTGGTGATAACAGCCTTTCCAAAGCACCTATTCCCAAACGTTTACTTTGGGGCTTCTTTGGATTTCTCTAAAATTGTCTGATCTCTGCTAGCAGAAGGGGTAATAGACTAAGGAGCTTATAGAAACCGTAATATGTAAGTGCTCACTGCACCACACGCCTCCTGTGTGAAGTCGTTTGTCTGGAAGAGGGTGTGGAATGTTGGCATCCCTTTTAGAGATTAACAGGTGTGTCTTCCAGCATCACCTTGATGGTGAATCAGCTCGTTAATTTGTGACGTGCCTCATCCATCTTTGTCTGTTCCACCCTCCAGGGAATACAGGAGCAGGTTTACAAACGAAGAGACGGTGTCGTTCTGCTTGAGGGTAATGGTGGGCGTCATCATACTCTATGACCATGTACATCCCGTGGGAGCATTTGCCAAAACCTCAAAAATCGATGTAAGTCACATTGTTTTGTATAAGTCCCAACAATTTCCGTAGTTGAAAGTCAGGCTTTCCTTTAAGGAGCTGGTGCCTGCACTGTCACAGAGCCGGGTGGCAGTTGGTGGGTGGTGGGTTTGGTCTGCTCTGCCCTCGCCGTGTCTCTACAGGCTGTGACCGGGGCGGTGGAATGATGGAAGGAAACCATATATTGTCTTTCAGGGAATGTCCTTGTAGGGAAACCTCACACTCATAAGGGTCCCTTCTGTGCATTGGGCAATATAAATAATCAGACATAAGAAAAAAAAATTATTGTATCTCTTCATTCTTTTGACCAAAGGCCATTTCAAACAAAAGATTTGTTTTCAAATATATGGGGTAAGGCAAAAGTAGGTTTACAATCAATTCTGAGTACGTGAAACACGGAGTTTATTCTTGTATTAATTATTAGTTGGTTGTATTATTTTCCGTGTGAACAACTGTAACCTACTTTGCCCGGCCTGTATTGAAGCATCAGTAGAGGTGCTCCAGTGAAAAGTTGAAGATTCACGTTTTCCCTCCTCCTCCCAGCATTGTAGGCTGTGGCTCTAGCCTGGGTTACTCTGTCTTGTCATGTCTTTCCTCGCCCTCTCGTGTCTTCCAGTTTCCCTTCCACGGCTGGTTCAGGCTGTCAGCATTGCCTGTCTAGTTTACTGATTGATTGTCTTCATTGGTATCCACTTGTGGAAAGAGAAATGTGTTCATATATTGAGCGATTACCGTGCCCCAGGAATTTTACATTTATTCTTTTATTTAACTCAGGAAACACTCCTGATGTAGGTGGGTGGTACCTTCCCTGTACTATGAGAGAAGCGAAAGTGTAGGGAAATTAAGCAGTACAACTGCTAGTGGGTGGTGGAGTCGGATTTCGAGCCCACATCTCCATGGCTTCCGGAGCCTGCGGCTTTCTGCCACGCGAGCCCTTCACCGCGCCAGGCGCTTTCTGCAGTGTCGCCCTCACTGACCGGTTCCCCTCCCCAGTAGCCTGTGCAGAGCCTGCTGCCCCCCAGCTTCAAGGCCTCCTGCAAACTCCCCTGTGGGCGGCACTCAGCTCCTGAGACTGTCCTCTGCGTGCAGCGCACCGCCCTTTGTCACGGTCCATCCATGCAGAGCCCCCTTTCCCTTCAGGGGATCACTTCATCCTCTAACAGGCCACGCAGCCGCTGTCAGCCATCTCCCCTTAGCTGACCCCAGGTTTTCTCCTTAGTGTGGGTGACGCTTCAGTTTGACTGATTCGGTTCTTTAAAAGTTTTCTGTGACTGACAAACTGAAAATAAGACTGATTAGATTTTTCTTTTTCTGTATTAAGAATAATTACATTTCTAGCGTGATTTCTCATGAGTTTTGTATTTATAGTGCTCATTTAAAGTATTACTATTTTGAAAGTGAATCTTAGATGAAAAGACAGATGTTTCACCTTTCCTGTTTTCTTTTCTCCTTAGATGAAAGGTTGTATCAAAGTTCTTAAGGACCAACCTCCTAATAGTGTAGAAGGTCTTCTCAATGCTCTCAGGTGTGTATACGTACGTGTCCATGTGGGTCGGAAAGTACATGAAGGAAAGTGTTCAGAGTGTGACTAGCACACAGGATATGAATGTAAACGTTTAAGTTAGAAATGTAAAGATCTGGTTTTGCTTGTTATTGACATTGCTTCAGATATTGGTTACAGTATCTTTAGTGTGTGGTGTGTGTGTGTGTGTGTGTGTGTGTGTGTGTGTGTGTAATGAGAATAATACCTTTATTTTTTGCTAAAGAGTTTGGTTTTCACCCTTTGCCCCTTTTGAAGCAGAAGTTGCTTATTTACAATGCAGGGTTTTTTCTTTACACTTGGGTATAGTCACAGCTCTGTAAAATAGTTATCTTTTCTCAGCTGAGATTTACTTGTTTACTGAAGCTCCTAAGAATGAAATTTTGGCACCTCATAATGGCTTGACTAATCTAATCTCTATCTTATAGACTTAATTGGTAGTATAATTTTCTTGACATTAAAGATGGTTGTCATACTATTTGACTTTTTGTTTTGTGAATCCTCACCTAAGGATATTTTTCCCATTGATTTTCTTTTGCGAGAGTGGAAGGTAGGGAGGAATGGGGGAGAGAGAGACATCAAAACATCGATTGGTAGCCTCCCGACCTGGGCAGGGGATCACACCTGGCCTGAGGACTGCAGGGAGCTCTGATCACACCATCAGAGGCGTGAGATCTGGTGTCTGGGCGGAGAGAGGAGCACTCACAGCTCTTAGCATGTCGCTGAGCACTGAGATTTCCAGCTTCTGTGCGGCAGAAATTGTGCACCTCCCTCGGCGTCCTCCACCGTACGTTGGGTGAAGGGAGGGACAGTGCTTACTTCTCGACATCAGTAGGATCATGTGTGACTATGTATACTTTATATGCCCTTGGGAAACAAAGCAGAAAGGTTAAGTCTTTGCTCCATCCCTGTCACTTACTGTAAATGTCCCTTTATGGGCTCAGGCTTCAGCCTGGCTGCTGCCCTTCTTACCTCCCTAACACGCAGGCGCTGACTGAGCGCCAGGACTCTGGTGTCTCTTCTGAAATAGGAGAAACTTTTGAAGTGACTTCTAAGTAAAATTTTAGAATTTTATCAGGTACTTAATAAGCATATGTTTATCTCTTTACCTGTGTAAGCATTTACTTGAGTTCAGAAATGTCTTTTTTTTTTTTTTTAATCCTCATCTAAGGATATTTTTCCATTGATTTTTTTCCCCTTTTTTTTCTATTTAGATAGAGTGGGAGGGAGGGAGAGAGAAACAGAGAGAGAAGAGGAGGGATAGAAACATTGATGTGAGAGAGACACTTCAATTGGTTGGCTCCTGCACGATCCCAGCCAGGGCCAGGGCTGGAACCGCAGTGAGGTACTCCCCTTGCCCGGGAGTCAGACCTGCGCCTCTGGTCTGTGGATCGCTGCTCTAACTGCTGAGCCAAACCGGCCAGGGATATGTCTTCGATTTCTAAACTGATTTGAAATGAACCTAACAAAAATGGAGTTTAAATTTCTTTACCCCAGAGAGTCAGTGTGTGTGTTTCTGCCTAAAATGATATGTATCTTAAAGATGACCAACTGTGAAATTCTTGTAAGCCAAATGAACTGGTTCAACGTTAAGTTCTGTCTGAAATATCTCCCAAATATATCCCATCAAGAACTGAGCACTATTCCCATTGCTCCCACTCTGGCCCAGGCCTTGGTTCCCTAGACCCTGGTCACAGCACCCAGTTGGTCCCCCTGCTGCTCCTGCTGCGCCCTGCAGCGCTCCCTCCGCAGCCACAGCGACCCTTCGGAACGTCAGTGAGATCGCACACGCCCCTGCTCGCTGTCCTGCACGCTTTCACTGCCCTCGGAGCGACCTCCTCAGTCCGCATGTGGCTGGCAGTGTCTGTGGCCTGGGATTCCTGGCCTTGTGCCTCATCGGTGCTCCCCCCTTTGCACCTAGGTTGACCCTTCGGTGTGCGTGTGTCCTCTTTCTTCCCCGCGAGCTTGCGGGCTCCTGGAACCGTGCCTGACGTGTGGTAGGCTTGCTGGTTGGATGTCTGCTCCTACAGGGATCCTATGGCGGATCTTCTCAGCAGATATGAAGCACGCTTAGTGATCCTTTTTAGATTCTGAATTTGTGTTCACATACTTCCAGCAAAGCACACCTGCCTGGACATAAGGCACTTAGAGGACTGGGACGTTTGGGGGTGACGGAACTGTTGTAAGGACGGAGTGACTGGAACAGGGCTGGAGAGGAAGCACATGTTTAGGCGTGTGGGCCGCTGCTCTCCGTGGCAGCCACCGCACTCCGTGGTTCGCGGGAACTCCATGGTCGGTGTGGCTGTGTTCCAGGAAAACTAACAATCCCGTTCCGTGCGATTTCCGTTTAACATGAGGTATTAACATGAGGTATTATTCTTCATTTGACTTTTTTCCTCCAGTCATTTAAAAATGTAGGAATGTGCTTAGCGCACAGGCCATACAGAAACAGGTGGTCGGTTAGATTTGGCTCAAAGGCTGCAGTTGGCCGGGCCTGAGTCAGAACCACTCCTTTCCCGAGTGAGAACTGCAGCCAGTTGTTCACTTCAGAACGTAGGCAGCTGGGTTCAATGAGGTGGCTGGAACCAACCTGGCCCCCGGCCGTGCCGCCTGGACAGCGCAGGGCACAAGCCCGAGGGACCCGAGCAGGGCGGGAGCTGGGCAGAGAGGCTGCCATTGCGAGGGAGGGTGGCCTGGCCCGTTGCCCAGCTTGTCGCCGTGGAACCCGGGGCAGATAGCGGGTTTTTCATTCCCTAACGTGCGTGTTTTCCACTTTCAGGTACACAACAAAACATTTGAATGATGAGACTACCTCCAAGCAGATTAAGTCCATGCTGCAATGACACCTGGCGCGGCCACCTGCGCTGCGGAGACAGTCTGCAGGCTGAGGACCAGCTCCAGTGACCGCGTCACTTCTCATCTACTCGCTTGTTTTCTCCCTCTGTTCCTCTGCCCTTTTTTAATCATGTTCTTGTTCTTAAGACTTCTTTTCTGTGCCAAAATCAGTCAAGTTATCTTCTGAAGGGACATTGTCCTTTCAACGGGCCGTCTAAGGCAGCTAATTATGCATTGCATTGGGGTCTCGACAGAAATTCTGTGACTTGAACTAAATATTTTTAAATGTGGATTTTTTTTGAAAACTAATATTTAATATTGCTTCTCCTGCATGGCAAAACTGCCTATTCTGCTATTTAAAAACCCTCGATGACTTTATTTTCTACTGCCGCTTTTTCACGTGCAGCCAATGGAAATGTTAAATTAATTGTGTTGTACAGATGGTACCCAACACACACTTTTTTTAAATTAGTAAGACTTTTGTTCAAAGTTTTAAGTTTGCATTTTGACTTTTTTGTAAGGATGTATGTTGTGTGTTTAACCTTTATTAACTAACGTTAAAAACTGTGATGTGTGCGTAGAGTATTACGTATGCATGTTCCTGTTTAAAGAATGGCTGTTGATGATACAATAAAAATCAGCTTTCATTTTTCTAAGTGTGGCTTGGTTCACTGAGGTTTGGTTCGGGCTTCTACAGCTCTCCCGGTGTATATTTTTATGAAATGCATATACACTTTACCGGATTTCCCTTTTAGGATGAAGCTGGGTCTTTTCAACAGTGTTTTCCTCTATTACTGTGAACGTGTACCCAGTTTCAGTTGCTTTTAAAATCTTGCCAAGTGCAGTGAGACCGGTGGTCTTGTCGTTCACTTGACTTTCATCCTTGTTCACCTCATGGGGACGTAGTCACCGAGGGACAGGTCCGCTCCTGGTCTGTGTTCCCCAGAGGGAGAAGGAAGCGGTGTGGAAGGAAGAACAGCCCTTCGTGCTGGGAGGAGGGTGAGGAGAAGGGGGACGTCCCGGGAAGCCGAAGGCCGTGATCTCAAGTGGAAAACACCTTCATATTTGACACCTGAATGCATGCAGGGCTGTCTAGTCCACGCACGGTGGAGGTTCAGTGGGAAGAGAACCCGCGCTGACGCCGTGAGGAGGCTTACCTGTGGAAGGGGGGCCCCAAGGCTCCACGCAAGCCGCCCCCAGGAAGCCCAGCCGGCCTGCTCCTGCGCGCTCCACGCACCGCCCGAGCGGCTCAGGCTTGCTGTTCCCGTGGCTGCACGCGGGGCCCCAGCCTGTCATCCCCCCTCACACCCAGCGACGAACAACAACGCTCATCTCTGGAGGACCAGCCTTGGGGGTAACAATGGCCACGTTCTTCTAGGCAGCGGAGAGGATCGTCCTGGGTTACATCGGGAACCCCACAGGTATGCCTACTCAGCCTGAAGTGGGACCTCTGGGGAAAAGGTGTTTTGAGATGAAATTAAGGCCTGTCGTTAAGAGCACCCGGATAGAGTGGGTGAACTCAGCTCTTCCCCAGAGGAGGGGCGCATCGAGAGCAGAGGCGGCGGAAGGAGGAGGGAGGCCGGAGCCATCTCCGCGCCAGGGACGCAAGGACTGCTGGCGGCCGCCAGTGCCCGACCGAGTCTCCCTCGGCCTCCAGAGGGAGCCGAGCCTGCCGACCCCTTGACTTCAAACTTCTGCCTCCCGGGCGGCCCCCGACAACCAACCCCTGTCCTTTCAAGCCGCTCGTGGTAACTCGTCAAGGCAGCCCCGAGAGTCTCTACAAGTTTCTCATCCAGCACCTTCGATGTTTAGCTGCCCTTGCGGGTCGTTTTTCTTATCTTCTGAGAGCTCGAGAGAAGAGCTGTGGTTGCTGTGCCCTCAGTGCCCCGAGGATCCGGCATCGCACCCGAATTCCAGGTGTTGCAAGTGAATGAGCCGGGTGGACAAGTGGAAACAGGCATGACGCAGCGGGAATCCGGGGCCCTGCAGGGGCCTGTGCCCTTCGCCCAGCGCGCACGCGCACAGAGATGACGCAGCGGGAATCCGGGGCCCTGCAGTGGTCTGTGCCCTTCGCCCAGCGCGCACGCGCACAGAGATGACGCAGCGGGAATCCGGGGCCCTGCAGTGGTCTGTGCCCTTCGCCCAGCGAGCACGCGCACAGAGATGACGCAGCGGGAATCCGGGGCCCTGCAGGGGCCTGTGCCCTTCGCCCAGCGAGCACGCGCACAGAGATGACGCAGCGGGAATCCGGGGCCCTGCAGTGGCCTGTGCCCTTCACCCAGCGCGCACGCGCACAGGGATGACGCAGCGGGAATCCGGGGCCCTGTAGGGGCCTGTGCCGATCACCCAGCACACACAGGGATGATGTCCCGGGAATCCGGGGCCCTGCAGTGGCCTGTGCCCTTCGCCCAGCGCGCATGCGCACAGGGATGACGCAGCGGGAATCCAGGGCCCTGCAGTGGCCTGTGCCGATCACCCAGCACACACAGGGATGATGTCCCGGGAATCCGGGGCCCTGCAGGGGCCTGTGCCCTTCGCCCAGCGCACTCTGCATGTGGGAGGACATGGGAGAATATCCACCTCTGCACCCAGGTTCGCCAGCTGGTCTGCGGCCGGTCCGCCCAAACCACCTGTTTCTATGAACTAAGAAGAGTTTTTATATTTTTAAAAGGTTGAAAAAAATCAGTTGACCACTATTCCATGGCATGTTTAAAGTACGTGAAATTCAAATTGCAGTGTCCAGAAATAAAACTTTATTGGAACACAACCTTGCTCATTTGTGCATTATTTTGGGCTACTTTTTCGCCACAGCAGTAGAATGGCATTTTTGTGGCTGAGGCCGAATGGCCTTCAGAGGCAAAACATTGACCCTTCTGGCCCTTTGCAGAAAGAATTTGCTGATCCCTTCACTAATGACAAGAGCAGGTTAATTTGAGAACCTTGTGTGATAGAAACAAGTGACAGCGTTATAAATGGAGCTGTCTCTGTGGCCAAGAGTGGATTTAATTTTAGGACTAATATCTGCCATTCAGGTAGCTAAATAGAACAGATAGACATCTTCTCACCTGACAGATGTGACCGCAGTTCTTGTCAGTCCTTAAAATAAAGGACTGTGGGCCTGGCCACGGGCTCATCTGGAAAGAGTGTGCTAACCAGCAGGGTCTGCCCTGCTGATGCTTGGGGGAGGCGTCCCACCCTCCGTGTAGGTAAGTCTTTGATCACCAAGCCTCCTCCCTTCACCCCCTGTTACCTGTGAATCATCACTATCTCAGCCCAGTTCTTGTGGCCCTTCCTTCATGACACTCAGTGTCCACCGCATCCTGTTTTCCACCAGCTGGCCACGATTGTTCCACCAGCGCCCATTTCTGCCGAGATGAGTCAGACTTTCCTGGCCGCTGTTTCTCACTCCGGAGATTGGGGTTAAAAAAGCACTTGAGACTGCTTTAAGATTGCTCCAAGTCTTTCAGACTTGGCATAAGAATAATTACATTTGTGCTCAAATCTATGTTTTGTTTTGTTTTTTTAAATCTTCACCGGAGGATATGTTTTCATTGATTTTAGAGAGAGATGAAAGAAAAGGGAGAAACATTGGTCGGGAGCCTCCCGGACCCACCAAATGTGTTTGGGACAACGCGCCAACCAAGTGAGCACACCAGGCAGGGCAAACCCAAGTCTTCTGAGTTGAAGTGCTATCTGGTTCCTTTGGAGATGGCAGTGACCACCATTCCAGTAACGCTTATAAAACAATTCCTTACAGAGCGTACTTCAAAGTTGTGAAGTACTGTGATCATCGAAGATGGAAAGGTCTGCTGTTAAGACTCAGGAAACTCGCCCTGGCCGGTTTGGCTCAGCGGTTAGAGCATCAGCCCATGGACCATAGAGTCCCCGTTAGGTTCCCGCTAAGGGCACGTACCTTGGTTACAGTTTGTCCCCGTGCCCAGTTGGGGTCGTGTGGGTGGCAACCAGTCGATGTGTCTCTCTCATCTCGATGTTTCTCTTCCACCCTCTCTCTCCCTCATCTATCTGAAGATAAATGCAAAAAGGTCCTTGGGTGAGAATAAAAAAAGAAACAAAAAAACCCCAGCCACGTGGCCTATTTCCGGTGTTGTGTCCATTCACGTGAAGTGTTTTCTTTTTATCCTGGAGTAGTCTGCAGTGACAGTTCTTACTCCTTCTCTATGAGGGTGTTGGGCCAAGGTGCCCAACCGTAACAAACCTTTAGAGATCCTACCCCTGATTAATAAAACTGTGGTCGTCCCGTTTTCTCAATGGGCGGGCGATGAACTGCATATCTGAAATGAAAACTAGCAACACAACTGTTTTAAAAGTTGATCTCCAGTATGGTGACACATGGCTGCCGTGAGCATGTCCACAGCACGTCTGCCTGTCAGGGTTTAGTCAGTACCTGCCCGGGGCCCTCTTAGACGGTGTCCCAGGACTGAAGATGGGTGCCTGGTGGGCACCTGCAGAGGACAGCAGTGGGTTCTACATGTGTGAAGAGGGTGTTTGCGCAGAGCGAGCGACATAAGAGCAAGTGTTGGCCTGTGTTCTCCGCTATATGGCTTGAATATTATTACATTGACACAAAGCAACAAGATCTTCAAAGGACTGATTTTTGAAAAAATTCCTAAATAATCTGTGGTTGTCCTTGAAAGTCATTCTCACATCGAGAGGATAATGGGGGACATCTGTAACAGTGTCAACAATAAAAAAACACACAAAACAGGATGTGTTGTATACAGCAAAAAATTAAAGTTATTCTCACATTTGATCTTTTGTAAATAACCTTTGTTTTTCTTCCTGGATTTTCACTTTGGCCCACACTTGCTGAAATTTGTTTTATATGGGCCCAATTTCATTGTGTTAGGTACACGATGGGCTCTTTAAATCTTGAAACTCATGTCCGAGTTATGGAAGACTTTCTTGAATTATTTTGTTGACCATTTCCTCTCTGCTGTGTGTGTGTGTGTTCTCTTTTGTTTGAGAACTTGTTTTAGGCTTCCTAAACTGTTCTAAATTTACCCTTTCTCATTTTTCATCTTGTGACTTCTGGCTCTACGTTTTGGGAAGTTACCTCAACTTTATCTTCTAATCCGTCTACTGAGTTTTTATTTCTATTAAGGCTTTATTTTCTAGGAAGTTCTTGTTCCCTTTTAAAATAGCCACCTGTTATTGCCAGCATTAACCTGATACCAAAACAAGTAAGGACGCTACAAGAAAAGTGTAGGCTAATATCCCTGATGATCGTAGATACAAAAATCCTCAACAAAAATTAATGCCCCGAATTCAACTATATGTTAAAAAGATTATACACTGTGATAAAGTAGGACTTATTCCAGGAACGCAAGAATGGTTCAATATCTGAAATACATGACATACATTAACCAAGTGAAGGACACAACATTTATCATCACAATAGATGCAGAAAAAAACATTTGACTCTCCAGAGTTGATGTGAGGATTAGAGATGAATGCCTGACAAAGTGACTGACACAAATTTATCCTTGTCCTGTCCAGTTCACCTGGATGCTTCCCATGACCTGACCAGAGAGATCAGTCTCTGTCATCTCATAATCCCTTACTCAGGTGCCCCCCTCTGGTCGTCCCCTCTTCCCACCCAATGTCCCCTCCCAGCCAACTCCCTTAAAGAATCTTCTACACTCTGCTCCTGCCTTTTGTGGTGTCTACACCTCGACCCACCGCAGTCCTCCAGGGAATTGCAAGGTCACAGTGACCACACAATTGATTCTTCCCCCCCTGGAGCTCCTCTCTCCCTGGGTACCGCTACGACAGACACCATCATCTACGGGACTGTTTCCTCTCTTCTTCCTTCGTGAGCTCCTGTCCCCCTTCGAACCCTGAAATCTGATGGGGAGGCGGATTTCAGAATTTTGAACATTTCTGTCTGTGAAGTGTGAACTCTCCCAGGAAGAGGGATGGAGTAGACGCATGAGGGAGGAGCTGCTGGGAGAGGGAGACAAAGGCAGCGGGAAGGAGGCCGATTCTTGTCCCTGGAAAAGGGGCTGTCCACTGTGACAGTGTGTAATGGTCACCCTGGCTGCGTTTGACAGGTTCCGCGCCTTTTCCACAACAGATGAGACCAAGGGCGTCACGCTGAGTGAAACAAGTCAGACGGAGGAAAACCAGTACGTACGGCCTCGCTTCTGTGTGGAAGGTAAAGCCAGACGCACGAGAAAGAGCACATTGGCGGAGCCAGGAGCTGGGGCGTGGGGGAGATGGCGAGATGTTGTTCAAAGGGTACAACGTCTGGTTATAACTTCTGGAGAATTTGAGGTCAGCTAGGTGGCTGTAATGAACAACACAATTTGTATACCTGAGGTTGTTAAGAATGTAGGTCCTAAATGTTATCGCCGCAGAATAAATGGTAACTAGGTGAGGTCGTCTGTAAGTAATCTAACTGGTGATCATTTTGTAATATATACGTGTATCAGATCATCACACTGTACACCTTAAGTTAATGTTATATTATCTCAGTAAAGCTGAGGGAAAATAAAGCAATAAAATCAGGTTCTTCAGGTTCCCCTTCAGAGAACCTGATTCGGAAGAAACAGGGCGAGGGCAGGGACTCCGAGAGCAGCGGGCACACCTGGCCTGGAGGAGGAGCCTGGAAGGCTGCAGGTGCGGGGGTGCGGGGGACTCCACGGGGGTACCCTCGGCCCTGCTGACCTGGCTTCTCCCCCAGGCATTCTTCACATCGCGGGGCGGGGGGCTACCTTTCCAGAAGGCGAGTTCCAGAGCGGGGCAGGTTCTCTGCCCGGACTCTGGGCGGTCGAGCCCTGGCCCCCATTTGGGGATTTAATGGAAAGCCTGTGGGACTCCCCACCCCCAGCCAAGGGAGGCCTCCGTGCTGTCGTCCATGAGAAGCCTAGAAGGAAGGTTAGAATGTTTAAAACTCTTGGGTGATGTGGTTATCAACTGGGTATTAGAATTCTGAATGTTATAGATATGACAATGCATATAGTAATTACGCAGAAAAGTGTTTTTTAAAGGGATGTCTACTGCCTGGCTGGTGTGGCTCCATGGTTGAACATCGACCCATACACCAAGAGGTTGCTGGTTCGATTCCCTGTCAGGGCACATGCCTAGACTGTGGGCCCGATCCCCAGTGGGGGGCGTGCAGGAGGCGGCCAATTGATGTTCTCTCTCATCGATGCCTCCATCTCTCTCTCCCTCTCCCTCTAAAAATCAATAAGAAGAAAAAAAAATTAAAGGGATGTCTACTGAAGTATTGAGGATAAAATGTTATGAGATCTATACTTTAAAATTCTTCAATGAATTAAGTATGTATGAATTTAATTAAAAAAACTTACTTGAAGCTCAATAAAGAAATACTTACATAGTTCCATTAAAAAGTGGGCAAAGGACTCGAACAGCCATTTCTCCAAAAGATATACAAATGGACAACAAATACATAAAAAAATTGCTCAACGTCGCTAATCATTAGGGAAATGCATCAGAACCACAATGAGATACCATCTCATCATTTCAGATAGTTGCTACAAAAAAAAAAATCCAGAAAATGAAAAGTGTTGGTGAGGACATGGAGAATTGGATCCCTTTGCACTCACTGTCGGTGGGAACGTAAAATGAGGCAGCAACTGTGGAAAACAGTCGGGCAGTTTCTTAAAAACGTAAACATAGAATTACCATACGATCCAGCAGTTCCGCCTCTGGGTATCTCTCTGGAAGAATTGAAAGCAGGGCCTCAGAGATAATTTATACATTCATGTTCGTAGCAGTATTATTCACAAAGGCCAAAAGATGGAAGCAACCCAAATGTCCGTCAACAAAAGAATGGATTACAAAGGTGGTGCATCCATACAATGGAATATTGTTCAGCTTTAAAAAGGAAGGGCGTTCTGATATGGACTACAACGTGGATGAACCTTGAGGACATCATGTAAGCCAGTCACACAAGGACAAATCCCGTATACCAGGCTCCTGCTGGCATCAAAGTCATGGGAACAGAAAGCAGAACGGTGTTTGCCGGGGGTGTGGGTGAGTAGGTGAAGGGTGGGTGAGTAGGTGAAGGGTGGGTGAGGAGTTTGTTTAATGGGTAGACAGTTTCAGTTTTGCAAGATGAAAAAGTTCTGATATTGGTTACATGATAATATGAAATGTGCATGTACTTAATACTATTGAATTGTACACATAAAAATGGTTGAGATGCGTCCAGCTGGGGTGGCTCAGTGGTTGAGCGTCGACCTCTGCACCAAGAGGTCACTGGTTCGGTTCCCGGTCAGGGCACATGCCCAGGTTGTGGGCCAAATCCCCAGTGGGGGGCATGCAGGAGGCGGCCAATCCATGTTCTCTCTCATCTATCTTTCTGTCTCTCTTTCTCTTCTTCTCTCTCTAAAATCAATAAAGAAAAAAACAAATTATTTTAATGGTTAAGATGGTAAGTTTTCCGTTACGGTCGGGAGTGTATTTTATCACAATTAAAAAAAAACTTGAGGACTTTTGGAATGTATTATCTGTGTAAAATAAAACCGGACAGAGAGGAAATAAATGAACATTTAAGAAGTTAATGGGTGTTGGCAGTCTGCAATTTGATTGCGAAGTCCTCACTGGGAAGTGAGTTTGGACTAAGACACACTGAAACGGGGAAGTGACCTGTGCGTCTATTTGGAGACCAAGATCCCAGGCGGAGGAATTAGCAGGTGCTAAGCCCGAGGCAGAGATTCTTGGCAAAAGCACAGAGGGCGCGGGTGAGAGCTCACGAGAAAGGGAGGGCGTGGGCTGATCCTTGGTGACTCTTCTTCCTCGGACAGGGGACGGCAGGTCCGGGCGGGGCCTGAGAGCACCGGCGAGATCCCTGAGACATCGCTGAAAAGATGCTGTGTCCACTGTGTGGACAGTGGCCACCATAAGGCCGTCGGGCAGAAGGAGGGAGTCCCGTCAGGGGACCGTGATACTCGTGTGAGAGCTGATGGTGGCCTGGGTTGGGGTTGGAGCTGCAAGTGATGAGAAGCGATGAGACCTGGTCTGTGCCGAGGGTCCAGCCGACATGTAGAAGGGGCTGTGACATGTCTTCTATCTCTGACGCTCAGGTGGAATCAGGAAATTGCTAGGTACCCATCAGAAGGCTAATTCTGAGATGGGTGGGTGGGTAGGGAGCGAGGGGAGCCCCGGACCCTGGGAGGGAAAGCAGCTGATGAAGCAGGGAGTGGGCGGAGAAGCCATGTGTGGTGGCGAATCCGGGGCAGCTGACCCGGAAAAACTTCCAGGGAAGAAATTCCAGAAACTTCGGTCACGGTCTGTGCTCTCAGTGAAGGTGAAGGACGAGCTCCTTTTCCATGTTTAAAACGTGTAAGCGTGGCGTCCCCACGCAGCAGCTAAGTCTGGGGTGCGGGACCCCGTCTTGCCAACCGTGCGACCCCAGCGCCAGAATCGAGACCACGTGCAGGAGATGGAGACCAGGCCCAGAAGCCAGCTGCCCACCGGCTGCCTCGGCGACGGGAGGCTCAGGGAACTTGGACTGCTGTGTCTCAGAGAAGGGACAGAACTGGAGAGAAGCCAAGAAGCAGCAGGTGGGAACCGAGAGGCCGAGAGGAGCAGGGAGGGGCCGGAGGGAAGGTCTTCTTGGGAACCTGTGAACACGGCCAGCCTGAAAAGATACCAGTGGAGACCTTTCAGGAAATAACGTGTCCTGGGCAGTGGCCACCCTACCTCAGCCTCCCCTGAACCCTTCAATAAACGGACATTTCTTCCTCTTGGCCATAATGAAGGGACAAAGAACTTCCTTGTGATTTGTGCAAAAATAGAAGACTCACCCGGCCAGTGTGGCTCAGTGGTTGGGTGTCGACCCTGCACCAAGAGGTCCTAGGTTCGATTCCCGGTCAGGGCACATGCCCAGGTTGTGGGCCCGATCCCCAGTGGGGGGCATGTAGGAGGCGGCCAGTCAATGTTCTCTCTCATCGATGCTCCTCTCGCTCTCTCTCCCTCTCCCTTCCTCTCTCTCTAAAATCAATAAAGAAACTATGTTTAAAACCTTAGCGTTGGCAAACCTTCGGTCCGGTGTGTGTGCAGGAAGCACAGCTGGGAGCTCTCTCCCGAAGGCGCCCGGCTCCCCAGGTGAAGAAGGACAGTGGGACCTCCATGAATATTGCCAGGAAGAGAAAGAGACTGGACGTGCTGTGAAACGCACGAGCAGCTGCTCTGGAAGATCACGAACACCTGGGTGGGCCTTCCTGCCGCCAGTTCCCGACCGCGTTCCCTCGTCTCTGCTTCGCGAGCGAGAACAGGAGGAATTGGAAAGAATGGGTTTGGGGCTGGTGGTTTTGTCTTTTTAAAAAAATTTTATTTTTTTGTTTCTCTATTTATCATCAGATAGAGTGGAGGGAGGGAGAAAGAGAGACAGAGAGAAACGTCGATGTCCAAGAGACACATCGACTGGTTGCCTCCCGCATGACCCGACCAGGGCCGGGGACGAACCACAGCCGAGGCGTGTGCCCTTGACCGGGATTGAACCCGAGACTCATTGTTCTGCGGGCCGACGCTTTAACCGCGGAGCCAAACCGGCCAGTTGTTTTGTCCTTTTTAGAAAACACCTCCTTTGTCTTTATCATTACAGATTGGTGTAGGGTCGATGGCACAGCGCTTGACACTCAGGAGGCGCTAAGAACATCGACTCTGATTGTGCAGCGGCTCTGCCCAGGGTCCTGCGTATACTTGTTTTCCGTCCCGAAGCTTCTTTTACCTTTCTTGCTGGTCTGCGGTTATGTTTCACATCCAGAGCAGTGCAGTTGGCATATAGCCAAATGAGCTGTTCTAACCCCCTTTCGTCTGTGAACGAACCCACAAATCAAATATTTGCTCAGCCCGCTCTCTTTGGTCAGGAGCTGATAGCTGTGCGTCCAGGTGTCTCTCCTCGGCCGTGGGCCGGCACTCAGATGAATGTAAGCGCTGCCTTTGGCTGAGGACTGGAGAGCTAAGACCTCGGGATCCAGAGCTCGGCTGGGACTGGCCTCTGGAGCCACCGAGGGCCCCTCCCCTGCTGCTGTTCCAGGATCTTGCCCTGGACTTAGGCGGGACCTGCTGGTGGAAGAGAACACGGGGAGCAGAGTGGCATTTCTCTGTGGCCTGGAGCGTGTCTGACGCCAGGCTGTCTGGAGACTGGAGGGCGCCCTCCTCATTGCACCCCTCTCTGTAAGACAGAGCAGTCATCCGTCTGGTAAGTTCTAGTCGGGGGCCAGGGGTAGGTAAGAAGAGAAGATCCTATGGCCAGAGACAGAAATGTTCAGGACAGGTTTGTGACACGAGCAGAGGTGTTTCTGGTTTGTTTGGTATGACGCCTCCCGCCCCCCAAAGTTAGCACTTCTCCCTAAAGTTCTCCTGAATGCAGAGGATTCTGGGAACAACATGCAAGCAGGTAAGGCTGAGGTGCGTATCTTGGACACATCTCTTTTCTTCGCCCATCCTCACCCCCCTACCCTTTGGCAACCATCCGCTTAGTCTCTGACTACAGGGGTGTTTCTGTTTTGTTCATGCATCTGTTTTGTTACTTGCTAGACTCCACATGTAAATGCAGTCATATGGTATTTGTCTTTCTGCATCTGGTTATTTCACGTGGCAGAATGTCCTCCGGGTTCATCCGTGTTGTTGTACATGGTGAGACTTCATTCTTATGTGGTGGAGACACATTCCACTGTGTGAATGTACCAATCTCTATCCACTCGTCTATCAGCCGACGTCTTACCTGCCCGGAGCTGCAGCCATGCCAACCCCCCTCAGAGTTGGCCTCTTAGGGGTGTCCTGCAGGTCTGGGGGAGCCAGTGCTCGCTGAGTCTCACGCCCCGAAGGTGCCAAGGAGTTAGTCTTGGCCCGAGTTGTGCTGCCTCGGAGGATGGGGGGCATGGGGTGGGTGAAACTGCCCTGCCTCGTTCTTCCAGCGTGCATTCCTGGGTGTTTTATCCCTGGGTCTGTGCTCCCACAAAGGTACTCTCGTCCACTGGTGGTTGTCAAAACTGGTGTTTCTGCCATCTTGCTAATGTCATTCTTTGAAATGGAAAGTGTTTAAAAGCAGAATGAGAGTGTTATCTAGGTAGATAAGTATAGGTGGGTGAGCACAGGTAGGTGAGTACAGGTGGATGAGTACAGGCGGGTGAGTACAGGTGGGTGATTACAGATGGGTGAGTACAGGAGGGTGACTATAGGCAGGTGAGTACAGGTGAATGAGTACAGGCAGGTGAGTACAGGTGGATGAGTATAGGCGGGTGAATACAGGCGGGTGACTACAGACGGATGAATACAGACGGGTGAGTACAGGTGAATGAGTACAGGCAGGTGAGTACAGGAGGGTGACTACAGGCGGGTGAGTACAGGTGAATGAGTACAGGCGGGTGGGTACAGGCGGGTGGGTACAGGTGGGTGAGTACAGGCGGGTGAGTGCAGGCGGGTGAGTACAGGCGGGTGACTACAGGTGGGTGACTACAGGTGGGTGACTACAGGTGGGTGACTACAGGTGGGTGACTACAGGTTGATGAGCACCTATGCAAGGCTCCTGACATTTGGGAGAAATGAGGTACTTCATAATTTTCTGGTGAATCACGGTCCACTGACTGTCCAAAATCTTGAAAACATGGGCTCTGTAGCTTAGGTGATTCACACGCTCCAAAAGCAGCCTCCGGGGGTGACTAACAAGCGCACAGCGTGGCCTGCTTGATCTTAACCATCGTGGCGTAAGGAAGTGTGTATGCCTAATTTGGGGAAGGGAAGTTTTCAAAGTGAATACATGTGTTATGGAATCCATTTCATTTCCAACAAATTAAGCAGGTGCTCATTGGTCCCCTGACCTGGCGGGGCCTCCCCATGCAGGTAGCTCGTCTGTTCACTAAAGATCACCCCGCTGGACCGTGATTTAGGGAAGACCCAGGGTCCGTCCCAGGCAATGTGGGGTCGTTTGCACATGTGTGCTACTTCACTGTGCAGCTATGATAAAGCCTGTGGAACATCAAGTCACTGTCACCGCTCTCTGAGGGACACATGGAAACTCAGTCTCCCGTGGGAAACCCACCTGATCTTTGTGCTTCCCTTCTGTCTGCACCTAGCAACATGCCCTCCATGTTCGAGGACACTACCATGAAATTGGTCAAACAAATCGGAGACAGTGAACTCAGGCCTGTCAAAAGCTTGCTGGATGCCACCAAAATACGCCCGTTTTCTCTGATACGGAGGAACAAGCCTCGCTCCCTGTTTTGGAAACCATCTGATGTTCCTCTTGACATCTCCGTCATGCACATCCTCAAACCAAGTTCTTCGGTCCCAGGTAACGTCAGCGGGGCAAGGGCTGCAAAACAAGGGAACAGGGAGGAGGGGTGCAGCCCCTCAGACACACTGAGACACCCACACAGGCTGACCTCGGGATGGTCTCGCTTACAGGCAAGGGGAAGGAACTAGGGTTATCTGAGAACTTACTAGTTATAAACCAGGTTCATTCAATGCCGAGAGCAGCCTCTTGAGTCAGGAATCTGACCCCATTTTACGTAACAGTAAATGAAAGCTTATAAAATAATTTGTTTCAAGTTACATACCTGGGAACTGGTAGAACTCAGACTCAAACCCAAGTCCGCCTGGCTCCAAATCCCAGACGTTTTCTGCTTGGTGAGCTGCCTCCTGGGGCTGATGCTGTGCCTGGGAGGGTGACGGTGTGGTCCCCTGTGCCCGGTGCAAGTGACATCACTATTTCTTAGGGTGAGGACACCATCCCTGCTATCCAGCCACTGGGTGGGTTCCAACATTTGTCCTCAGGAGTAATTTACACTCAAAATATTAGCTGATGAGTTAGCTTCTAGGCTGAGTGATTTAAATGAGGGGGGCCTCGGGGCAAGCGAGCGCTCAGCCGTCCCATGCCCATCCCCTTCCCAGCTGTCCCAGCGTGAATTCTCCGTTAATCCTCGAGCCATCTCGTCTGCTTCCAGATGCTGCTGGCAAAGTGCCTTTCCAATTCAGGGACCGTGTGGCCAAGCAGCTGCAGGGGTCTGGAAGCGTGACTGCGGGGCCCCAGGTGAGCTTACTGGGGAGCATCGCTGAGAGCCAAGGAGCCTCCCTTGAGTGTCAGATTGTTACCCACCGCGACACAACCTGGGAAGACCTGCAACAGAGGTGAGGCCACAGGGAGGACGCATCCGGTCCACAGGCCCCACGTGGGGCCTCCTCCCGGGCAAGGAGGCGTCTGGTAGATTTCATTCCCGAATGAAGAAAACCGCCTCCCAGACGCCGCCGCTCTTCTGGGCCAGTCATACATCCATTCCTCCAGCTAGTGGTTGTTAGTCACCCAACACGTGTTCACCGAAACTGCAGTTGTCCATTGCTATGCTATTCAAAAAAAAAAAAAATTGTTTTCCTTTATTGATTTTAGAGAGAGAGGAAGTGAGAGGGACAGAGAGATAGAAACGTCGATGAGAGAGTTAACAAAGCGTTCATTTGAGCGAGACCCGGTCTCTGAAACTCCGCTTAAACAAAGTGCCCCGGCGCCTGGGATTCCACTTACCTCGGTGCCTGCGGGGTAGACCTTTTGGGAACAGATTGCAATCGAAAGTCTTTCTGTCGATGTGAAGAATTACTCACATAAGCAACTGGTTACAATCACAGGCTATTTAGAGACTAAAAGTAACTTTGACAGGGCATGGCACAATTTCTGTAGTCTTCTAAGACTCTTGTTAGAACTAACACTAGCTGCAGAATAACAAAATAACGTTTGTTCTGGAAATTTCCTCTAACAGTTTAAGAGGCTGCAATTGCAGGGATATATTTTAATATCTAGCACCGAGAAAATGAAGGATGGTCCGGCTGGTGTGGCTCAGTGGCTGAGTGTCCACCCGTACAGCAAGGCAAGGGGTCGCTGGTTCGATTCCTGATCAGGGCACAAGCCCAGGTTGTGGGCTCGATCCCTAGTGGGGGACATGCAGGAGGTGGCCAGTTCATGTTCTCTCTCATCGATGTTTCTATCTCTCTCCCTTCCTCTCTCTTTAAAATCAATAAAGAAAAAAAAAAAAAGAAAAAAAAGGAAAGGAAGTAAGCCTGAGGGCAGAACTTGAAATGTGAAAAGTAAGGTGATTCGACACTTTTCACTATGGATGTGGGCACATAACGTGTTTCCTAAAGGCAGTCACAGACCATGGGGGGAGCTCTGAGGGTTTGGGGGAAGAAGGCTGAGTGCAAGGGGTCTGTTTAAGTCTCTCTGTGGAGCGAACAGTTGAACTCAGACCGGAAGAATACAAGAAGCAAAGAGCAGGAGGAAAGGGGTCCAAACAAGGGGCTTGAGCCCCGGATGGACAGGACCAAGCTTGGCGTTTGCAGGAGCAGTGGGAAGTTGGGGGGGGGGTGAAGGTAGAGAAGTGGGGCATGCAGGTAAGTCAATGTCAGATGACATTGGGAAGGGAAGGGAAGGGAAGGGAAGGGAAGGGAAGGGAAGGGAAGGGAAGGGAAGGGAAGGGAAGGGAAGAGAGGTGAAGGGAAGGGAAGGGAAGGGAAGGGAAGGGAAGGGAAGGGAAGAGAAGTGAAGGGAAGGGAAGGGAAGGGAAGAGAGGGGAAGGGAAGGGAAGGGAAGAGAGGGGAAGAGAGGGGAAGGGAAGAGAGGGGAAGGGAAGGGAAGGGAAGGGAAGGGAAGGGAGGTGAAGGGAAGGGAAGGGAAGGGAAGGGAAGGGAAGGGAAGGGAAGGGAAGGGAAGGGAAGGGAAGGGAAGGGAAGGGAAGGGAAGGGAAGGGAGGTGAAGGGAAGGGAAGGGAAGGGACGGGAAGGAAAGGGAAGGGAAGGGAGGTGAAGGGAAGGGAAGGGAAGGGAAGGGAAGAGAGGGGAAGAGAGGGGAAGGGAAGAGAGGTGAAGGGAAGGGAAGGGAAGGGAAGGGAAGGGAAGGGAAGGGAAGGGAAGGGAAGGGAAGGGAAGAGAGGGGAAGAGAGGGGAAGAGAGGGGAAGGGAAGGGAAGGGAAGGGAAGGGAAGGGAAGAGAGGTGAAGGGAAGGGAAGAGAGGGGAAGGGAAGGGAAGAGAGGGGAAGGGAAGGGAAGAGAGGTGAAGGGAAGGGAAGGGAAGGGAAGGGAAGAGAGGGGAAGGGAAGGGAAGGAAAGAGAGGTGAAGGGAAGGGAAGGGAAGAGAGGTGAAGGGAAGGGAAGGGAAGAGAAGGGAAGGGAAGAGAGGTGAAGGGAAGGGAAGGGAAGGGAAGGGAAGGGAAGGGAAGAGAAGGGAAGGGAAGAGAGGTGAAGGGAAGGGAAGGGAAGGGAAGGGAAGGGAAGGGAAGGGAAGGGAAGGGAAGAGAAGGGAAGGGAAGGGAAGGGATGGGATGGGAAGGGAAGGGAAGGGAAGAGAAGGGAAGGGAAGAGAGGGGAAGGGAAGGGAAGGGAAGGGAAGAGAGGTGAAGGGAAGGGAAGGGAAGGGAAGGGAAGAGAGGGGAAGGGAAGGGAAGGGAAGAGAGGGGAAGGGAAGGGAAGGGAAGGGAAGGGAAGAGAGGTGAAGGGAAGGGAAGGGAAGGGAAGGGAAGAGAAGGGAAGGGAAGAGAGGGGAAGGGAAGGGAAGGGAAGGGAAGAGAAGGGAAGGGAAGAGAGGGGAAGGGAAGGGAAGAGAGGTGAAGGGAAGGGAAGGGAAGGGAAGAGAGGGGAAGGGAAGGGAAGGGAAGAGAGATGAAGGGAAGGGAAGGGAAGGGAAGAGAAGGGAAGGGAAGGGAAGGGAAGGGAAGAGAGGGGAAGGGAAGGGAAGGGAAGAGAGATGAAGGGAAGGGAAGGGAAGGGAAGAGAGGGGAAGGGAAGGGAAGGGAAGAGCAGGGAAGGGAAGAGCAGGGAAGGGAAGGGAAGGGAAGGGAAGGGAAGGGAAGGGAAGGGAAGGGAAGGGAAGAGAGGTGAAGGGAAGGGAAGGGAAGGGAAGAGAAGGGAAGGGAAGGGAAGGGAAGGGAAGGGAAGGGAAGAGAGGTGAAGGGAAGGGAAGGGAAGAGAGGGGAAGGGAAGGGAAGTATGCGTACTCTGCATGTCCATGTCTCTATGTCTTAGAGACGCAGCTTGAATGCCCCGAAGGGTGATAGGAAACCCTCCCTGGAGGCTCAGTGACCTCCTCTGTGAAAAGCGATGTAAGGGTGGCTCCGCAGCCCACCCGGCGCTCATCCAGGGTGCCGACCCGGGGGGCCTGAAGTAGAACCAGAGCGGAGTCTGAGGGTGACATGGAGATGACCTGTCTTCAGTACTCAAGCCTGACACATCCCTGCCCAAACCTAGCATGACGGAGAAGGCATCTCTTCCCACCCCGACCCTTCTGCCCCCAGGACACTGAAGGACCCCGAGCCGTGCTTTCTGAAGCAGTGCCGGGAGGCAGGGGTGAAACTGTACGTGGTGACCGAGACCGTGGAACTGGTCAAAGGCTGTGTGCTGGAGGATTGCAGCAGTGTGGACCTCTGGGGGAAATTTTCCGTCCCTTGGAATACATTTGTCAAGGTATGACATGGGGACACCTACTGATAAAATAGGAACTGGATTTAGTTAGGTGGTGTTACATTTGCTTTGGCTAAGTGGTGGATTCTGGCAAAGCACGGGGGGCTGCAGTGTGCATGTATGCGTACTCTGCATGTCCAGTTCCATGCTGGAGGAAACGAGGCACCGCTAACACCAAGCCTCAGCCGGTGAAGTTCCCTAGTGCCATGGCGCCCCGGGAAGCATGATAGGAGGAGGGAGACCTAAATCCCTCAAGGCCACAGAACTGTAACTCACAGTAACCAGTGAGAGTATGAACCACTTTCATGTATCCAATAGTTTGTGTGTGTTACAATGTTTGAACCAAGCGAAACATTGCTCCAGTGGAAAGGGCATGTTGACCTTCGGCTTTGGGGTTCCGCCTGCTTGGGCTTCCAGAGAACAGGGGGAGCCCCGAGTCATTTCCCTGGGGCTGCTGTCACAGCTGTTCACAGCCAGCACGAGTCTAAGTGTTGGCCACGGGGCTGTGATGTCATTAAACAGTTTGCATATCACCCCTGGTTCATGGCTGTGTCGATGGAGGAAATATTCAAACGAAAAAGAAGAATTTTTGTGAGTTTATTTGAGCCCAAACTGTCGACAAATGCCAGGAAGCAAAGCCTCCGCGGACTGAGAGCACGCTCCAGAGAGTGGCCCCTTATTTTATACACGACAATCCAAAGAGAAACCCACTGTGACAGATGAGGGAGGCAGGAGAAAGCAAAGCGGGGAACCCTGTGGGTTTGGATGAAAAGTAAAATGATGGACACACACATTTTTGCATGGGGTGCAGGACAGTCAACAGTCAGCCATGAACTCGGTAACAATGAGGGGGGTCTGTGGTCTCCGCAGAGCGGTGCTGTGAGGGGTCCGGAAAAAGGAAATTACTTGGACATTCCAAAGACATGTTACCGTAGATGCAAAAAGACAATAGGCAGGCTCAGTTAATTTAAAGACTGACCTTTATCAGGGAAGATGCTGGCCCAGGACATGACTACCTGCCATAAACTGCTTTTAAATATATATATATATATATATATATATATATATATATATATATATATATATTTTAATCCTCACCCAAGGATACTTTGTGCATTTATATTCAGATAGAGTGAGAGGGAGAGAGGGAGAGAGAAACATCAATGTGAGAGAGACACATCGATTGGTTGCCTCTCGCACGATCCTGACCGTAATCAAACCCACGACTCTTTGGTCCTTGGGCCGATGCTCTAACCACTGAGCAGACCCGGCCAGGGCCATAAACTGCTTTTAGCTAAAAAGTCTTGGTTTCAGACCATCTTTGTGGCTACTTCAGGTCTTTGAGTTTGCGAGGCCACCACGCAGGCCTCCCCGGAGCGTGTCAGGTGGGCACGCGGCCCTTCCCGTCCACAGCTGCATCGGTTTTGCTTTGGTCAATCAGACAAATGATCAATAGGGAAACAGGACTCGAATGGCAGAAGAAGTGAACTCTGCTCCCTGACAGACGCAGACGGAGCATGTGCAGGTGGCGTACACACCCCGCCGCGTACACACCCCGCCACGCACACCCGGGATTCCCGTCGAGCCCACGCGGGGGGCGGCCCCCGTCGGCCTTGCCAATTCAAGGAGGCTGACGTTCACCACCTGTCTTTTCTGGCCACAGCGGAATGAAACTGGAGATCAAAAACCAAAGGAAAACTAACACATTCATTAATATATAGACATTAAGACGTACACTCTTGAACCTCTAGTGGTTCAAAGAAGATACCCGCAAAAAAGATTAAAAAATGGAAACAATCCTGTCTGTATATTACATCACTTTGACCACAATAGAAATTAAATGGGAGAGCTGCTTGGAAGGCTAGGAGCGGCTGGGGTTGTCCCTTTCATCAATTCCTTTGGCTCCTAGAAAGAGTAGAAGAATGAAACCCTCATCATCCCAAAGAGAAAGTGACTAGATTATACTTGAATCTGAAAAAAAGCAAATCATTGCAGCATCAATATGAAATCGAGGGATGCGAAGGTCAATGGGGGATAAAGCAAAGAAGAAAGGGCAGGAACTAGAAGTCAGGAGGAGAGAGGGTGAGGGCCAGAGGGGGGGGGGGCTGCTGGATCCGGTTCTCGTGAGCTTTCCAGATGTATTGACTTTAAAGCCGCATGAAGGTTTGACCGGTGTCCCGTTTCTGTCCTCAGACAGACGGACAGGGAGGGGCTCGCCGAGTGAGCCAGAGGGAGCTGACTGTGCCCGCGGGCTCCGCGATGGCCTATAAGAGGAAGCAGCTGGTTTTCCTGGGGAACACCTGTGGTGAGCAGACGCTGAAGGAGGCTGGTGGGGAGCAGGGCTCTGTTTCTCCTGGGAAGGGAGCCTCGGATCCTCCACCTGTTCGGAGACACAGCCTTTCTCAGCCGCCAGCACACACCCCACAGCCACCCCCAAGCACGGCCGGCTGAAATGTGTCTGTGGGCAGGTAGAGCCAGGATCCTCCATCGAGGGGGACAAAAGGGTGCCCAGCGCAGATGTGTGCTTCACCCTGGCTGAAGTGTGACCCTAATCCCGGCCACCACTAGTCCAGTTCCTGCTGGGGGAGCCCAGAGTCCTCAGGGGTGACCCATAACCCCACGGCGAAGCCGGGAAGATACCAGCACACCACGAACAAAACTGCAGACGCGAGGCCTTAGCCATGCAGGGCTGTATCTGCGTCTCTCCCTCCCGCACCTCAAAATGCACCGTTCCCCAGCACACACCGGGGTTCCTACTCCTCACTGGAGAACCATTTGCATGGAATAACAACCGCAGACCAGGGTCGAACAGTGGGTGCTGTGAACACAACCAGCTCAGGGCCCGGGACGGCCACTTGTTGTCTCAGGTCGAGGTCAGCCCAAGGCAGCTGTGGTCCCGATCCTCAGAGAGCAGGGGTGCACTCACAACACATAACACTTCCCGTTTCACACACACACACGCGCGCACACACAAGCATGCACACACGCACGTGCACACGCACAGACACGCACAGACACGCGCGCACACACACACACAAGCACGCACACACGCATGCACACGCGCACGTGCACACGCACAGACACGCGCACACATGCACACACGCACTGCTCCCTGTAGGATCCCTGCTGTAACAGCTGGTTAAGGGAGGGTTCTGCTCAGTGGCAATAGCTAGAACAAGGCTAAACTCTCCAATCCTGTGGGGTCAGTGGCTCAACTTCATCTTCAAAAATATGTTGTATAAGTGCTGGCAAATATGACCTAAATGGAGTTGAACTCACAAGGCTCCCACAGCAGTAATGCAAGTCATGTGCTGCCCACTAGGGGGTATGGGGCACTTGCCTTTCTCCACTGTTCCAAAGGGTGACCAGAAGGAACCTTCACAAGGAATGGCCCCGAGCGGTAAACGCTGCACTTTCATGAGCGAATTTCAGAATTTCATCTTCGTAGTAGGTCGGAGAGGGAAAGAATCTGAGGAACGGTTCAGTAACGTGCCACAGCCCTGGTGTGCGGCCTTGGAGGACATCAGCATTCCTCGGCCACCCTCTTACCTACGAGGGAATGACACCTTCTCTCCAGGGCACGTGCAGATGGACATGTGGCTAAGTGTCTGAGCCAAGTTTCTCTCCACTCTCTCTACCCCCTGGGCCCTTCCCACGGCCCGGTGACAAGACCAGGTCTCTGCCATCTCAGGAACCCCTCACCCAGCGTCCACTCTTCCCGCGGTCTGTTCCCTCACCACAACTTCCTTAAAGAATCTTCTACACTCTGCTCCCTCCCTCCCTGGTGTCCAGGCCTCGGCCCACTGCAGTCTGTCCCCCCGCAAATTTACTCCCCGTTGTCATCAACAACCACACACGCGACTATTCCCTCCTTTGTGTTGTTGCTGTTGATCCTCACCCAGGGATTGTATTTCCATTGATTTTTAGAGAGAGTGGAAGGGAGGGAGATGGGGAGGGAGAGAGACATTGATGTGACTCACATTGATTGGTGGCCTCCTGCACGTGACCCCGCCGGGACTGGGGATAGAACCTGCAACCCAGGTACATGCCCTGGACCCAGAATTGAACCCGAGACCCTTTGTGGCTCGGGCTGATGCTCTAACCACCGAGCACAGCAGGCAGGACAATGGGGTCTCCTGCTGTGGGACCCCTTCCTTCATGGGCCCCTGTTTCCGTCCAGCACTTACTTCCGATCGTTAGACGTTTCGGAACTTGGAACATTTCTGTACGTGAAAGGTGAGCCACCAAGCAGAGGGCGGGAGACACGTGAAGGAGGAGCCCGGAGAGTGAGACAAGGGCAGTGGGAAGGAGCCGACTTCCTTCCCCGGGAAACTCGGTTCTCAGTGTGAGACTAGCGTGGATGGCCACACCCTGGTGCTCACGACAACGCAGGTTCTAGCTTCCTTCTCAGAAAACCCGACTCTGGGTTTCCTTAGGCAGCCCAGGTGATTCTGAGGCAAGGGGTCCCCAGGCCCCCGGGAACAGCGGGCGCACCTGGCCTGGAGGAGGAGCCTGAGAGGCTGCAGGTGCGGGGATGTGGGGGACTCCACGGGGGTACCCTCGGCCCTGCTGACCCGGCTTCTCCCCCAGGCATTCTTCTCTTCGTGGATGATGACAACCAGGAGACCTTTCTAGAAGGTGAGCTGGGCAGATTCTCTGCTTAGACTTTAGGTCCCGTGAGCCCTTGACCCCTCTGCATACCCACAAACACCCGCTGGGGCTCAGCTCCCACAGGTCCACGGGGAAACCTTCCCAGCCAGGCTCCTCTCTTAAGTCCTCATGTCCCCCACCTGTGGCCCAGACACAGGCCCCTGGTCACAGGGAAGGCCACCTATCTCCCTTGAGGCTGTGTGTGTGTGTGTGCGCGCGTGTGTGTGTGCGTGCGTGTGCGTGCGTGTGCATACATATGTGTGTGTGCGTGTGCATGCGTGCATGTGTGTGTGTGTGTGTGTGTGCATGTGTGTTGGGGGAGCCGAGACTAAGCCATGTGAGTGATCACTTCTGTTTCTTTTTCCAGAGAAAGAACGATATCAAATAGGCTTTATGGAGCCCATTCCACGAAGCTTCATTCAGTCCAGCAGAAACCCAGGTGGTTACCTCTGCCGGCCTCACCCAAGCCCCTGGGCTCTGGCCTCCTGGGAAAGGGCAGGGGTGGATGGAAAGAGGGGCTCGGGGAGTAGGGGACAAACGTAGAGAAACGGAGTCTTCGGAGACTAACTCGGGTGCGGAATTGAACTCCTCTCCTAGGCAGAGGAGAACATTCCTTCCTAAGAGGTGAGTGTGTGTTTGCTGGGGTGGGGAGGAGCCCTCACTGCATCTGGCGAGCAGGGCCCCTCCTTTCCCAGGGGCGGGACGGGAGGGTCAGGACGGGTCTGGAAGGTGAAGGATGGACTGGGATGGAGCAGAAAGAGGTTAAGAAAGAGGGAGGAGGCCGTAGAGGGCAGAACCCTTGGAGGTGTCTCTAGAGCCGATTTGGAGGTGAGAAGGGAGGCGACCATTTGCCTTTCTCTTTCTAGAAAGAGTTCAGAAACCTTTGGCTAGGTGTCTAATGAGAGGGAACCTGGGGCCTGCTGGGTAGGAAACTGGAGCCTTCCAAGCTGCTGAGGAAACAGCTTCACTTCCACACTGACGCTTTGGTAGCCCTACCTCTCATCAGTCCGTTTGCTCGTTCCCTCGTTCATTCCTGTGTCCGCTCCTCCGCGGAGCCTGCGGCAAACACGTCCTGAGGGCTCACTGCACAGTGGCCCTGTTCCGAGCACCGGTAGGACGGTGACCAGGGAGAAATGCCTGCCTCCACCTGCCTCCTTTCTGGAGACTTCTCTCTCTCAGAAGGCCCCCTAGCAGAAGCAGAGCCCCAACATCCTCTCCTTGGCTAGTTCTTCATAGACCCAGAAGGTACAGGCACCTCTGCGCGGAGGACCGACCACATTGTATCCATAAATTCATACAGTTGTGGTGACAGCCTCCTTTTCGAGTCCAGGGCTAGAATCTTTCTCATCTCTGGAGTCCAGTGTAGAATCCACATCATTTCTGATGTGTCCCAGCAATGAGCACCCGGCCAGGTTCTTCCTCTTCCCATAACCCTTTGCAGAATCCTCTCCTCCTCCCTGCATTTATGCCCTTCCTCATTTCCACGGAGGTTCTCCGTGTCCCAGCCTCTGCGACAGCTCCACCTGCGCTTGGACGTGCCGTCTTCAGAGAGGCTGTGGGGCAGCTGAGAGGGAAGAGGGGCTTTACTCATGTTGGTGGGCCAGGGATGCTCTGATCTAAGAACTGCTTTTGCATCCCGGTTGGCGTTAATGCCGAGGGCAGACTTCAAGTGCCTGCAAGAGGAGGTTTCTGAGAAAGTAAGTGCGGCCCAGCACTCGAAGAACATGAAGGACGTCCTGTTCTCCGGCATCCGGGCCATGCTTGGGGACCGGGAGGCTCTTCAGGACCTCGTGAACATGGTGAGGGGGCCCACAGCTACTGAAGGGGCGTATACATAGGGGGTGTTTCCAAGATGTGCCTGCCAGGATATATGGGGAAAGAAGAATGGGGGTAACCTTAGGGGGAGGAGAAGGGTGTCTGAGGTTGGGGACTGTGCCCCTAAACTCAGGGAGCGCAGCCCTAAGAGACTGAGGGTGCTCATTGTGCCCTTTGGGTACATGGAACCATGGCCTCCACTCCTTGGTTAATCACTTATAGACACAAAATTTACAGGCAAAGTAACATGATAGTATTGTTATTTTTAGATATGTTTTTATTGATTTCAGAGAGAGAGGGAGAGAGATAGAAACATCACTGAGAGAGAAACATCTGTTGGCTGCCTCCTACATGTCCCCTGATAGGAGTCAAGCCTGAAACCCAGGCATGTGCCCCGACTGGGAATCAGACCAGCGACCTCTTGGTGCACGGGATGATGCCCAACTGAACCACACCAGCTGGGCACATGATACTGTTCTTGTCCTCATCACTACTTGTCTCCAACAGCTTGAATGGGAACCCTTGGGTCACATGACCGGCCCTGGGGGCACCATCCTAAATGAACTGCGAGAGGACACAAGCTCTGCACGGGTCAGCTCCGCGCAGCTCATCCTCTACCTGCTGGACGCCATACTGGGTAAGAGCGATTTGGAGGAAGAATGGGGGAGTCACAAGTTTGGGGCCTCCAGAAACCCGAAAGGGCGGCATCAGATGCCACCTCTCCAAGCCCCTTCAAATGTCATGGTCCCCCTCACATCACACGCCTCTAGGTCAGGAGGCGCAGTGTGATGACCCTGCCATGTGGCAGGGCCTGAGGCCTAGAAAGAGCAGCCCAGGCTCATCCAGCGCATCCCTGGGGGCGGGGGGGGGGTGTCCCAGGCTCCAGCACAGAAGCCCACCTTCTGGGCCATGTTAGGGAGCATCCCGGAGACCATCCCAAGAGCAGGACTTTCCAGGCAGGGAACTTGACCGTCAAGTCTAACGAGTTTCATTCCTCTGTCTTAGCGTTCTCCTCTCAAAGGTCTCTTAGTTTATTGTGGGGAGAGGAAAATCTGACTCTCTTTCCCCAAATGTCCCCCTGCCCCCAGTGCTGAGTGACGTCCAACGTGATCTGCTGGCCCAGTCCATGGACAGGAAGATCCTCCTCCAGCAGCAGTATCTGGTGAGAAGTCCCCAGGGCCAGTGTTCCGGGGAGAGGGCGAGGGAGCCAGAGATAAGAACGATTCTGAGAAACGAGAGAGGCTGCTGGGAGGGGAGTGGGGATCCCAGCGTGGCCACTGGGAACACGCGCTGGTCTCCCTCTGGGGAGCAGGCCCAGCGGGCATGAGTCTGCCTGGGGAAGGCCTCAATTTCCATGGCCACCCCTGTAGAGGGCCCCTGCCCCTAGTTCTAAAATAGCCTTCTAGGAATGCAGGTTTGGGGAGCTCAGGAGATCTGAGCTATACCCGGGCTGTACTCACATGGTTACCATTTGCCAATTGTGCGCTCTCTCTCCATGTATGTATATATAAGTACATGTGTGTATAGAATATGCATATACATGTACATGTTGCACATGCGAGCATGCACCTATACGATTCCAAACACCACTGTTCTGCAGGGTGAATGTCAGTGTTATTATCGAGCAGCAGAGGCACCAGCACATGTGTGTATAGAATATGCATATACATGTACATGTTGCACACGCGAGCGTGCACCTATACGATTCGAGGGCTCAGTGATTTCCTCTAAGGTGTCTGTGGTCACACTGACCCCAGACAGGACCAGGACGAGGCTCCACAGCGCCTGCCCCCATGGTTACCCTGCATGACCCCTGGCTCTTGCATCTGAAGGTTCTCTCCTGACCTCAAAGGCTGACCTGTAACATCTGATACTGTTTCTTCAAGGTGAGGAGCATCCTGGAACCCAACTTCAAATGCTCCCAGAGAATTCCCTTCACCCTCCGGCTCATGCTCCTTGCCCCTCTCCATGGGAAGAATTTGGCCATAACCTACGACCTGCTGAATGAGTGTGGCCTGAAGATGGAGCTGAACAGACCCTGGTCAACCTGGGACCCGGAAGCCAAGGAGCCCCTGTGTGCCCTGTACGGGACCCTCTCCGTGCTGCAGCAGCTGGCTGAGCCCTGAGCCTCCCTGGTGGGCAGCGGGGTCGGTCCCAGTCCTGTCCTTGGCTGCAAACACCTCCGAGCTGTTGTCTGTATCTACGAGTCTGTATCTGCAAACACCTCTGAGCTGTTTGTCTGTATCTACGAGTCTGTATCTGCAAACACCTCTGAGCTGTTGTCTGTATCTACGAGTCTGTATCTACTCCACATATAAGTGGTAGACACACTCTGTCTTTGTCTGTTTGACTTATTTCACTTAGTATACGGCCTTCAAGGTTTTCCCGTGTTGTCACAAACGGCAGGGCTCTGGCTGCTGCGTGAGGGAATGGACTGGACGGCGTGGACGTAGTGAGAACATTGAAAGGGTTTCTCTCATTGTCCAGGCACTCCGTGGTCTTGAAAAGTAGACATATTTAGATCTATTTTAAATAGATCCCAGGAATACCTTGGGGATATATCTTTAATCTCTATCGGTATATGGGATCCCCTCTTTGTGCTTCCTCTGTTGAAGGACAGTGATTGGCAGAATTTTCTCATGAATTTCCAATTTATGCCAGAAGGTGGCAGCATCGTCCCACAGCAGGGCGCTTGCTGGTGAGGCCAGGCTAGTCATTGGCTTTGGGACTTTTTGAATGAAAGGCTGTCCCCTCTCTGCCCTCAGCTCTCCTGCCTCCCCTCCCCCACTGCTCCCTTCCTTCCCCTGTAGCTACCTCCCTGCTGCATTAACTTGGAACAGGCTGGGAGAAATGGGGCCATGGGCAGAGAGGGTCGGCACTGGCTTCTAGAATCTTCCTCTTAAACACTACATTGATTGTCTTAAATGACTCCCTTAAAGAGCTCCGGGAGGAAAGACTGAATTATGGGGAATTTAGAGCCAGTTCCAGTGTTTCAGGAAATGTCAGTCGCCTCCTGCGGTTCTGGTGGATTCTGTGATGCGCCCGGTTGGCCCGGTTGGCTCGGGCTGAGCCAGGCCAGCAGGTGAAGCTTTGATCGACTCAGGACGCAGGGCCCATCGTTTCTGACGAGCTCAGCCAGGCAGGTGGGCTGTTTGCAGATCCCGGAGCCTCCTCAACACCGCTGAAAGCAGGCAGGCGGAAATGTTGGGGTTCTCTTTTTGGAAGACAAAGCCGGCCTTCCAGAAGACTCCTGTGAGCCCCGAGATCTGGGGTGGAGGTGGATCACCGCCCTGTGGCCTCCGGTGGATAATCCGACTTCTCTGCACTTCGTTTTCCTCGTCACCTCGGGTTACTGTTGGGCCCATCACGTCTGTAAGGACCTGCCACAGGGCATGCGTACCACAGAGCTGCCACTCCGTCACTGAATTAGACACCAGCGAAGCCCAGCAAGCTGCGCCCCCGCTCTGGTGCCCGTGGGAGGCTTCAAGAGCGGGGCGAGGAGAGAGTCTCTGGTTGGGGACATGGAAATCACTTTTCCATTTGCAGATATTCTTAGGCAGTTGAGCACGTTTAAAAATGCCCCCTAACTCTGGTAACTGGGACCCTGAGCCCGGGTACTGTTTGCTTGCCTGCTTCACAGTCAGGAGTAGAGCGCACTCCATTAGTCGTTTGTGTGTCTGTTAAAGGGCAAGCGTCAGTGGGTCTTTGCATTTGCAACAGTGAGCCCCGGGTTATCGGAGGCTGCTTCACATCTGCCTGGCCCTGGTCGTCACAGAGGGAACCAGGCAGGGCTGTGCTGCCATTATTCACTTTCTCTCATTGCTACAGAGGTGTGTAGCCTTCCCTAAAACTGCCGGTTTCCTAGGAGTGCGTGGACCTGGTGTGGGTAAGGCGGGTGCCCCGCCTTCTTCCTTAGCTTTCTTCCAACCAGCAGGGGGCAGGAGAGTGTGCTAGCAGGCTGCCCCAGGTGTGCTGGGAGGGGGGGGCGGGGCAGGAGGAGGTCAGCCAGTACTGCCCAAGCCAGAAAGGTACTGCGGGGTCATCCTGCCCAGCTGGCCTCTGTGTGAATTTCTCTGATGTCTTTGCTTCAGGAGGTCATCACGACAGTCCCCACGTGGGATCTGGGAATTTAGCTGCCCTGTGCTCGGACTCCTCAGGCTGTGCTTTGTTGACTGTTCGTACCCTGGATACATGAGGCCTTGTATTCCTTGCAGAGGTAGCTCTCTCCCACCCCAGTTCGAGAAACCAATTATGTAAAGAGTGGCAACAGCAATTTTCTATAATTTCTCCTAGTTCCTTCTTAAATGATGATGGTGGACAGTGATTCTTTGTTAAAAAAAAAATTTCTTTTTTTTTATTGGTGATGCTCCTGTTTCTGGGTGTTAATCTGTGTGTATAGGTGTCCATAAAAGATTGGGGACAAGCTTGTCATTAAATGAGTTGATACCCACTGTTCACTGAGATGCCAGGTGCTGGGGATACATGAGTGAGCAAGACACCCTTATGTCTATGTTTTATTAACTGGCATCTAAAAAGAGGTGAAAGGAGATTTGTTATTTATTACATAACAAATCACCCCAAAACATGGCTTAAAATAGCAAACATTTGGCCCTGGCTGGTGTCGCTCAGTTGGTTGGAGCGTTGTACCATAGACCAAATTTGGTGGGTTCGATTCCTGCGCAGGGCACATGCCCAGGGTGTGGTTCAATCCCCCTGGGTTGATCCCTGGTCAGGGCATGTGTGGGAGGCAACCCATCGGTGTCTCTCACATCAATGTTTCTCTCTCTAAAATCAATATTTAAAAAAAGCAAACATTTGACTTCTATTTCCCTGTTCCTGTCAGGAATGTGGCAGTGGCCTCAGCTGGGGGGTGCAGGCTTGGGGGCTCCCAGGTCACTCCAGGCTGACACTGGCAGGGGCCACCTAGGCCGGAGCGCTTGTTTGAGGACGGTTCTCCTGTATGGCTGCTGGCAAGAGGCCTCCGCTCCTTATACTCAGACGGCCTGAATGTCCTCATGACATGGCTCCCCAGAGCAGACGGTGAGAGGAGGGAGGGAGGAGGCGGTTCCATGCCGTCTGTGACCTAGTTACGCGCGCCCTGCCGTGGGGTGTTGGTTGGCGGTGAGTCGCCAAGCCCAGGTCGTCACACGTGCTCTGCCGTGGGGTGTTGGTTGGGGTCCGTCGCCAAGCCCAGCTCGTCGCGCGCTCTGCCGTGGGGTGTTGGTTGGGGGTCCGTCGCCAAGCCCAGGTCGTCACGTGCTCTCTGCCGTGGGGTGTTGGTTGGGGGTCCGTCGCCAAGCCCAGGTCGTCACGTGCTCTCTGCCGTGGGGTGTTGGGCGTCGCCAAGCCCAGGTCGTCACGTGCTCTCTGCCGTGGGGTGTTGGTTGGGGGTCCGTCGCCAAGCCCAGGTCGTCAGCGCGCTCTGCCGTGGGGTGTTGGTTGGGGGTCCGTCACCAAGCCCACCTGCTGCTCGGGCTTCGCTCTTGAGGGCCGGAGACCCGGAGGGTCTGTGCCCTTATGTCAAAACAGCCACGTGTGTATCGTTCTGTTGTTGTTAATCCTCACCTGAGTGTATTTGTCCGTTGATTTTTAGACAGAGTAGAAGGGAGGGAGGGAGGGAGAGAAACATGGATGTGAGAGAAACACATGGATTGGTTGCCTCCAGCACTACCCTGACTGCGGCCGGGGATCAAACCTGCAACCCAGGTACGTGCCTTTGAATGAGAATCGAACCCATGACCCTTCCGTCTGCAGATGACATGCTAACCACTGAACCAAATTGGTCAGGGCTATATCTTTGTTTTCATACATCTTATGAGGTCATGATCCCCTCAGGATGCAAAAGCAGATCCTTGTGCCCACATATTCATTCATTCATTCATTCATTCATTCATTCATTCTACAAATATTTATTGAGCATCCACTACTTGCCAGGAACCCCAGTATTGACATGTTCCTCTTTGTTTCTTCACTGGGACTCTGGAAAAATAATAAAAAAAATACTTTCAAGTTCTGTAAAAATGTGAAAGGCTATTTCCTAGAGTCACCAAAAAATAGATCACCAAGGCAAGGATGCACTCCACCCAGGCACAAACCGAGGTGCCACTGTACCTGATTCAAGTGTATCCTGGGTCCTTTTTATTTTGGAAATTCTTCTGCTTTTGTGCTGGTTGCCTAGCAACCAGAGTTTTGCTCAGTTCGCTCCAGGGGTGTTGGCGCGGAGCTGCTCAGTAACATTGACATCCACTGGGTTTCCTGAGCAGCGCAGACCCAGGGGCCACCTGGCGGTGTGGAGGGTGGGCATCGGGTGGGAGACCCTGGCAGGGGTGGAGTTTGCCTGGGGTAGGGGGAGGGGTGTGCTCACATGGTTCTCGTGTCTCCTATGGACCGCTCAGGCTGACTCGATTCCTATCTGAGAAAGGATCGCATCTGTCTTCACAATGTCCTTGACACATGTTTCAGCAGCACTTTGTGGGCACGGAATGACATAGATAACAGACCTCGGCTTGTTTCCAGGTAAGTCCCTCCCATCAGTGAACTCGCAGTTTCGTGAGTTTCATGGTGAGGCTCCTGTGTGCAGACACTCGTTTTCCTGCTGGTCGTAGGTGTGTGTGCTGAGACAGAGTGGGGGGCGGGGGGGGGGGGAGAGAGACAGAGGGGGGGGGAGAGAGAGAGAGAATATCTTCCTCTTCTTATAAGGACACCAGTCGGACTGGATTAGGGCCCACCCTAATAAACTCATTTTAATTCATTTTGACTTATTTTTTTAAAATTCTGCACCTAAGGATATTTTTCTATTTATCTTCAGACAGAGTGGGAGGGAAAAAGAGGGAGAGAAAGGGAGAGAGAGAGAACCATTGACGTGAAAGGGACACATTGACTGGTCGCTTCCTGCATGATCCTGACCAGGGCTGGGGACGAACCACAACCGAGGTACATGTCCTTGACCGGAACTGAACCTGCAACTCATTGGTCTGTGGGCCGACGCTCGTACTGCTGAGCCAAACCGGCCAGGGCCATTTTGCCTTCATGAAAGGCACTTTCTCCGAATAAATTATATTCCAAGGTACTGGCGGCTGAGGCTTCAACATGTAGATTCTGGTGAGGGGAACCCAGTTCAGTCTACGATAGCGACTCACTTAAAAAATCCACAAATGTAGGATTAGGCTAACGACAAACAACACGAGTGGAGAAAGGACAGAAAATGTGAGTGAGTGTGCCAAGGGGATTTTGGACAGATGTACTTTGCCTCGGCATGACTTTTACTGGCTCTAGAATGGTCCTAACCGATACGCCTTGGCTGAATGTGGTGTTTTTCAAGAGTTAGTCATTCCTGAACCACCTTTAGGGTGATTTGCCATCATCTTATAACACCTGTGCTATTCTTCATGGACTATGTTTTATATAAAACCACAAAAGGAATATTGCCACATACAGACCACAGCAATAGAAAATGTGTATGGTGAAAATAAGACATTAAACTCTGTCTTGCTGGCCAGGCACTGGGCACGAACTATGTTGTGTTTTGGTTACAGGTCATGCCCTCTGAACAACGCTGATCGGATGGATGGATGGGTGGGTGGGTGGATGGATGGGTGGATGGGTGGATGGATGGATGGATGGATGGGTGGGTGGGTGGGTGGATGGATGGATGGATGGATGGGTGGATGGGTGGGTGGATGGGTGGGTGGATGGATGGGTGGATGGGTGGATGGATGGGTGGATGGGTGGATGGATGAGTGGGTGGGTGGGTGGGTGGATGGATGGATGGATGGATGGGTGGATGGGTGGATGGGTGGATGGGTGGATGGGTGGATGGATGGGTGGATGGGTGGGTGGATGGGTGGATGGATGAGTGGGTAGATGGGTGGATGGGTGGGTGGGTAGGTGGGTGGGTAGGTGGATGGATGGATGGATGGGTGGATGGATGGATGGGTGGATGGGTGGATGGGTGGATGGATGGGTGGATGGATAGATGGGTGGATGGGTGGATGGGTGGATGGATGGGTGGATGAATGAGTGGGTGGATGGGTGGATGGGTGGGTGGATGGGTGGATGGGTGGGTGGATGGGTGGATGGATGGGTGGATGGGTGGATGGATGAGTGGGTGGATGGGTGGATGGGTGGGTGGGTAGGTGGATGGATGGATGGATGGGTGGATGGATGGATGGGTGGATGGGTGGATGGGTGGATGGATGGATGAATGGGTGGATGGGTGGATGGGTGGATGGATGGATGGATGGTGGGTGGATGGGTGGATGGGTGGGTGGATGGATGGATGGGTGGGTGGGTGGGTGGATGGATGGGTGGGTGGATGGATGGATGGATGGATGGATGACTACAGACTGTTTCTGTCTCTTCATGCACTGAACAAAGATATACTGGGTCTCTGTTCTATGGTGGCACTGATCTCTCTCTGGTGTCACAGTGATCATGGGACAGATGAGGTCCAGGGGCTCCTTTCACTTTCCCCAGAAGCTCATGGGAAGGGCTGGAACCAACCTTTACCGGGGAGCAGGTATTGCTGGGGGCAGAAGCTGGGGTGAAAGGCCACCCTGAACAGATGTGCAGTGGGAAGGTCGTTGGAGATCTAGGCTGGAGCCACCGAGGCAGGCAGGCTCCCTGTGGGGCACCCCGGGGTTTCTTCCCGGCAGCTTGACCTCAGCTCGATGGGAAGGGGGAGCTGCTTCTCATGTGTTTGGAACCATCTCTTAGAAACAGAACTGTCTGTTCCCGACATCTTTCCTCAGCACAGCGAGAGCCTGGCCTTTGTCCACCCAGGCCAGTGCCTCTGCAGGGGTCTCTGTGTGTGCTCTCAGCCAGAGTAACCCCGAGCAGGCCCGTAGGTCGTGGGCTCCATGGTTTACGGCCTGTAAATTAAAGGGTGTCTGAGAACCTGGCTTCTGGGCCCGGCTGCTTGCTCCTCAGATACAGTGTTGCTCTTTAATCGGGGGTTGGGGGGGGAGGCGGCTGCTTGGTCTCCTTCAGAACCCCTGAAAGACAGTATTTACTGGCCATGGAAATACCTTCACCACATGTTTGTTTGTTTGAGACACTCGGCCCCCAGCTCATTGGCTGCTGGTTCTCCTCTCCGTCCCGAGCTGTCTGGGTATTTAATGGCTTGGGTGGTGCGCCCTCCACCTTCCCAAGGCTCCTCAGTGGTAGCAGAAGATGCTTTCAAACACCCCCCGCCACACCCAGAACGTTTGGGGTTTCATCTCATCCCGGCAAAGAGCGGCTGTCTGCAGGGCTCGGGAGGTTGCATTCCTGAGACAGGGCGTTCCTCTCCTTCGCCAAAGCCACAAGGCTCCATTGACGGCGGGACGTCCCATCCCTGCTCCTCGAGAGACTTGGCGCCACCCTCGGGGCTCTGGCTCCCTGCGGCCGGCCTGCAGGTCACCTCCGAGAACAGACACAGGCCTGTGGAATGGCCGGTCTCAGGCTGAGCGCTGACTTTGTGGGGAGGGCTCTCGGAGACATCTCTGCCTGGTTCCGAAGTCAGAGCGTTGAACTAAAGTGTTATCCTGTAAAGTGGTCCCAGGATGTCTCATGATGACCCAGGAGGGCCGGGGAGAGTGTGAGGGAGTGAGCCTCAGGGGGTTGCAGAGTGGGAAGGCAGGTCAAGGTCGTCTGGTCCAACGCTTTACCAAATGCAAGAATCCCGACCCTGACATTGCTGACAGGTGCTCATCCAGGTGTGGTCTCGATCGGCACCTGCCCCCTGCCACGCGCTCAGGACCCGGCTGTCCCCGGGCAGGGGAGTTTTAAGAAACTTGACATGAATGGGATGAAGCAGCTTCGGTCCCACCTGGACTATTCCTCTCGGCCCCACCTTTTCCCAGGTATCTGGTAGCTGGGACGAGACTCTTCTGGCTCCAGCTGCCCCTCCTTCCTTCTTCTTGTGCCCAAGTCTTCCTTCTTACAAAGTAGCTACTTCTCAGCCTCGCCTTGTCCCGGTGAGATCTTCTCCCCAGGGATTGCGGCCGTGTCCAGTGGTCCAGCCCTCCAGGTAGACCTGTGTTTCGGGGATGCACGGCTCCCGATGGCTCAGCGCAGTGCTCTGTCTTCCGAGAGTCACCCCGAGCGACACCCACCAGCAGGGACTCTGCCCGCACTGGGGTCAGCCTGCGGGGCTAGACGCTTTCCTGGCCACGCAGCTCGGTCCATGCGCAAAGCGCTTCCTCCCAAGTCCTGGGCCGTCTGTCTGTGTCATCCAGCTGCAGCTCATCAGGAGACTCCTGAGTCCCCCCTGAAAAGCAATGGAAAAGCCCCTGCAGTGGGAAGCCCAGTTCATGGTGACATGTGGCAAGTGTTAAATCCATGCTCCGCTGCCGACGCTCGCACGTGACGCCCGGCCGATCCCCCAGAGCCCGAGCTAGCCGGTGTTCTGATGATTTTTTCTGTGTTCGGAGCACAGGCACTGTAGGCGGAGTCCCCGGATTGACATTCCTGCGCTGCTCCTTTCTAACTGGGCACCTAAGACAAACTTTTCTCTCTTTGTGACTCAGTTTCCTCATCTGTGGGTCAGGACTGCTGGCACCCACTTCCGAGGTTGTCGTGCATCGAAGCCCTCAGGGCAGGGCCTCATGCGGCCGACAGGTGTGGGGCCACTTGCCCAGCGTCGCGCAGGAGGTGACGCAGGAGGTCTGCGCAGAGGCCCCGGCTCTGAGGCCCTCTGTCCCTCTGCCTGCCATCACCCCCCGCTGGGACTTGGAGCCATGAGATCAGCGTGGGCAAGGCCCGCCGTGGCACCTCTTCGATTCTTGGCCACAGTCAAGGGGCTTGCTTCCGTTGTTCTTGAGCGTGTCGCCTTTCCCCTGAAAGACCATCTCACGAAGCTGCTTGCCAAGCAAAAGGCAGTGTCTCTGGACCTTGGCGAGGAGGGTGGCACTGGCACTGGGCACACTGTGTATCTGGGACCAGGCTCCGCCCCTCTCCAGCGGGTATCTTGGGCCCGTCCCAAATCTCCTTCCTGGCTTTTCTCACCTGTCCAAGAAAGAGAACGACGTGTACCTCGGGCTGCCGGGACCCATTCGACGGCAGGAACAGGAGTAGGTGTGGAAGCATTTTGTCAACCTCCCTTTAAGCTGCGGCTTCGGATGTGGGAAGGGGGACGATGACACCCGCCTGTAAGGACCGGGTGAGAAAATCCACAGAGGAACTCAACCCCGTGCCTGGCGCACGGCGACTTCTCATTGTCATCGTCACCGTGCCTGAGACGCCCGCAGATGTAAGCAAGGGCTCACTGCTTTCCTGTGAGCAAGGCCTTCAGCGAAGCCATCCCCGCGATGCCCGCCCCTGGGGACAAACGCATGAATGTGCAAGGCGGTTGCCCGGTGTTAGCGCTCGGACGGTGGCTGGGAAGCAGATTTTCCCCTTGGCCTGCAGATAACTGGTCTCCAGAGGGCCCAGAACCCGTGACCCTGTGCTCATTAGCCATGTGAACTGGCTGGCCCAGGCTGCCCTTGGTAATAATTCCTGCCAGGTCACGAAAAATATCTTACCCCAGGAGCCTTGGGTTAATACCAACCTTTGACCCCATTCACTTAAAAGGTAATAAGCAACAGAAGCGTTCATTCATGTATCCAGCGCACATTTATCAAGGGACATTCTTGAGTTTCTGAGTTCATCATGACTCAGTGTGCCGGCTGCCGGGGCTCTCTGAGTCCCCGAGATAAGAACAAAGTCAGGTATGTGAGCTCCCTTGTGCAGGGGCCATTCATCACCATCTCTCTTCTCTCCACACCCAGTGCAGTCAGGAGCTCACATTAAAGGGGCTTTGCGCTCACGGCTCTGAGAAAGCCCAGGACCCTGGTCCCTTTTCCTTTATGGTCCCATTAGCAGGCTGATGGGGGACAGGAGAAAGGCCCACCCACAAGTGCAGAACACATGTTGCTGTCACCGGGACGGGCGCTCCCTTTACCCACGCAGGCCTGCTCCACCCAGCACAGTCCGGCACGTTGCGGTGAGCGCCCAGCTGCTCCCTCAGCGGTTCGTGCATCCGTCCATGAGACATGATCTGAGTGTTGTGTACAAACGGTGCGCTGCACCCCAGGCCGGAACGAAAGGAATCCAGAGGCTCACCGGGCCTGCATTCCAGTGGGCCATACCGTTTGCATTTGCAAAACGCCGGGAAAGGAATGACACACACAGAGGGGAAGAAAGGAAATATTTACTGCGTTGCTCATTCATTCATTCGTTCGTTCACTCGGCACAACACGTATTAATGACCAACCGTGGGTCATGCACTGAGCCAGGTGCTGGTACCCAGAGAGGAGCAGCAAGAGCATAGTCTCTACCATCCTGGAAACCTGGGGGCAGCTTCGGACTAGGAGATCGAAGAACTCCATAAGCGTCCTGAGACCCCACTTAGGAGAGAGGGATGGTTATGCTGTAAGTGGAGAAAGGACTCTCCAGACCGAGGGCACAGCCAAGCCTGACTGGGGAGAAAAGAGGGACCTTTGCGGGGAGACCTTTGGGAAACAGGCCAGTGGGGTGGGGGGTGTCAGTGGCAGAGGTGAGACTGGAGAATTGGGGGGCAGGGAGTGCAGGGCCTCAGCACTGAGGCTCCGAGATAAGAGCCAGGAGTTTGGAATTCTTTTCTTTTCTTTTTTTTTTTTTGAAGACAAAAGGAAACTATTGATGAGTTCGAAGCTGGGCACTGTCATGATCCGCTGTCCCGTGGGCCTGTGCTGGGTCAGGCTCTGTGCTGAGGACGCCCCTGTGAAGACACACACATGTCACTGTGAATGTAGGTTCCGGTCCAGTGCCGGGCAGCCCCTCTGGCAGCACTCAGCGGGCGGAACGCAGCGCGTGGCCCGGCGAGCGGGAGAGGAGAGCCCCCTCCTCGCATGGTCGGAGACAGAGCCAGCAAGGGCTGGAGGCCTGGTGGACGGGGCAAGACCTGGGCGAGGTCTCTGGGGTTCGGTGTCGGCAGAGCAGAGGGGGCACAAGGAGGGGGAGGGGCAGGGAGCAGGGACTGCTTCCTCCCCGCACCCCGCTTAGTCTTCTCCACAGAAGCAGCTGTCATTACCCCAGTTTCCAGATGAGGAAACTGAGGCCCATGAAGCCAAGGACACTGAGCCAGTTGGTGGAGAGGGAAAGATTTTCCATCCAGGTTCTGTACCAGAGCGAAAGGCCCGTCGTCTGGCAGCCTTCGTGCCCGGGTGAAGGGACTGCAGGCCCTCGTGCCCGGGTGCAGGGTGGCATCCACGTTCCCTGTGCCGGTGCCGGAGGAGGGCAGGAGAGGCCATGTCGTGAGGGGAGCCCGCTAGTGCTGCCCTGTCGGACTCCAGGGCCCCTCCCTGTTCCTGGTCGTAGGCCTGTCTCAGGACCACATGTGTAAGGGGCCCCTCTGGGGCTGGGGCAGGGACTGCCGAGGGCTGAGACCCCCTGCGCGTGAGAATGTTGTCCTGGCCGTCCCCCCCTTTCTAGGTTCAGAGGGTTTGCTTATTAACCCTGAGCCAGAGTTTCTGGGTGCAGACCCCAGGCCCACCGAGAGGTAACGGTATGACACGTGACCAATCACGTGACCTCCTCTGCCTCATTCGCACCCCTGACAAAGGGCACGTTGAAGTGTATGTCTTCCGCGAGGTTCGACGAGATCACGCCCGGAGAGGGTGTGGGGCCGGACCTAGACCCAGCAAGTGCTTCTGGGTGTTTGGGTCAACCTGGCGGATGGTTCGGCCTCTATCCCACCCCGAGAACGTGTCCCCTTGAGATGGGATGAGGTGGCCTGTGGGGATCTTGTTCCCTGAGCCTTCCTCAGCCTCAGCTTGTCCCTCTCCCCAGGCTGTTGCCAGGTCAAAGGAGAGTTATTGTGCTTTGAAAATAGAAGATGGAAAAAGGAGGAAGGAAGGAAGGAAGGCAGGAAGGAAGGAAGGAAGGAAGGGAGGGAGGGAGGGAGGGAGGGAGGGAGGGAGGGAGGAAGGAAGGAAGGAAGGCAGGCAGGAAGGAAGGAAGGAAGGAAGGCTGGGAGGGAGGAAAGAAGAGAAGAGGAAAAGAAAGAGGCAGTAGGAAGACCACCGCTTCCCCTGGGCTCTCTGCTCTCCTGGTCCCAGGCTCCCTCCAGCAGGCGGTGGCCTGGACTGTCCAGGGCGTGGCTGAGTGAGCACAGGCTGCCCGCAGCCGGTCCCGGGCAGCACGACCAGGCGCTGCAGCCACAAATTGCAGTCAAAGAGCTGGTCCCAGAAGCCCTTGAAACCTCGGGCTGAGTCGAGGACCCGGTGCTATAGGGGACTGTCGAGCTGGGAGCAGCACAGGCCTGGGGCACAGGACAGGTCGGGCCCGTCTTGGCTCTCGGCTAGCGGCCAACGTCTTTGGTCAGGTGGCTTCTCTCTGGACCTCGGCTTCCTGTTTGTGACAGGATGGGGCTGAGCAGCATGATTTTCTTTGGGTTGGAAGTGGTCAGTAATGTCCCCTGCTCGTCCTGTTCTGGGCTCGGAATGAGCGAATAACAGCAATGCCCGCCTGTTCTGCTGCATCCGTGTGTCTTAGCGGGACCAGCGGTGGCAGGTCACGCTGTCCACGTCACCTTCCTCGCCTCCTTTAACCTACTTTCCCTTTAAGTCCTGAGCCTGTGTTAGAGCTGCTGACACACTTTCACACCGTGGGTCCTGGCCTCGCTCATCCCTCCATCCGAGTGCATCCCGCCTCGTTTTCTTCTGAGCATCTCTGAGAAGTGGATGAAAGAATATGTCACCTCGGCGTGTTGGAACCTGACTTCTAAAGTTGAGTTCCACAGCAGACAGAGACACAGATGAGTCACGAGAGGGATTTCTCCATTGACCCCCTTCGTCATAACTGGTTTAAATGTTAATTATGTGCTCCAACCAACGTGGCTCTATGGTGGCACTGAACGCAGTTTCGGACGACTTTAGGCGCAGACCGGACGCGTCAAACGTCCTCCTCCCAGGGAGGGGCTGACTTGGGCTCCACGTCAGACTCCCACCGTCACCTACTCCTTTTCCCCTGCTGTGTGGTCTGCTTCCTTTGCAGGCTCTGGGAAGCTCTGATCTGCTCTTCTGCCCCTTCCTACCCGGCCACAAAGGGTTGGACACCGGGGCCCTCTCCCCGCCGTGGCTCCTTGGGGGTGAGGAGTGAGCTCGGAGGGCGATGCTCCCTGGGGCCCCGGCTGGCCAGGAGGGGCCGGGTGTGGTCAGGAGAGGGTCCAGCCTGGAGAGGAGAGAGTGGAGCCCCGTGAGGGAGGAGAAGATGCTGGAGTCTAGGAAGCCAACACGAAGAACCCGCCAGGCAAGACAGATCGAAGGAAGGGTCTTCCTCCAGGCAGCCCACTGTGCACACTGGGCTGGTGGAACCCAGGGCAGGTGTTCTCAGTCGGGGGCCCGTGGGGGCCAAGCCCCAAGCAGTGCGTGCTGGCCGCAGCCTGGGCTGTTGAAGCGAGGACGCTGGAAGCTGGTCTGGGGGTCAGGGCAGCAGCCGGGTGTTCCGAGGGCAGGGGCCGGAGGACCTCGTGCCAGCACCGTGGACGAGGAAGGCCTGAGGCAGTGGCTGAGCGAAGGAGGGTGCCTTCAGAGAGGTCTGGAACGGCCTACCTGAGGGTCACCCGGCATGCTTGCTCAGCGTGCCCTGTGGCTGACCTGGGACGTCAGCGCCTCTCGTGTCCACTGAAGGCTTAGATCCAGAGCGAACCTCGGGGGCTGCTCACAGCAGGCGTTTCCAGGCCTGTGGTCCAGGGGGAGAAACAGGCCCGGGAGAGGATTGAACTTGAGCTGAGCAGAGCCCCGCGTGGAGGGGTTTCAGGGTGGGAATGGAACCCCAACCCCCAGGCCCAGGGCAGCTTCCCCTCTGCAGCTGCTGGCGTCCTCTGCCATCCTTCCCGCGTTTGCACAGACAACGGCTGTTCTCTGCAGAGTCCCTGGCCTCCTCCCGAGCCCGCGGGATCCGCCTGCCCGGAGGCCGGGCCCTGCAGCCCTGCGGGATCCGCCTGCCCGGGGGCCGGGGCCCTGCAGCCCTGCGGGATCCGCCTGCCCGGAGGCCGGGGCCCTGCAGCCCTGCGGGATCTGCCTGCCCGGAGGCCGGGGCCCTGAGAAGAGGTGTTTGGTCCCCTCCTCAGCTGGGCCCAGCTGCTCCCTCCGGACGGGCCCTGCCCGCCCCATTCTTCATTTGTTCTGGGATAAAACCCCAGGCTTGCGGCAAGGTTGCTAGACCACCCAGGACTCCGGGCCTTGGTTGCACAGGCCCTGAGAACGTTCTCGGCTCTGGACGCCGTCCTGCGAGGGGGGGCGGAGCCCAGGCCTTGGGTGACTGTGGCGTGGGTCCTGACTCCGAGTGGCGGTTACCTGGACACGGTGATCCTTGGGCATCAGCTTCTCCTCGACAACCAGTGCAACGGGCTCCCGGGAGGGTCGAATGAACCGACGTGTGCGCGGCGTGTCCGCTGTCTGTGACCTCGGAAAGATGAGGTGCCGGTCGGTCGGCACAGGCCCACCTCGGAGGCTGCTCCCAGAACACCGCGCTGGAGGGCGTGTGGCAGTCGCGCCTTTGGTTCCCCAGCACACAGCCACGTGCACGCTCCCTGGTGGGCCGCGCATGTGCAACAGCGTCATCTGTAAGATGCGCACCCCTCAGTGAGAAAAGACCCTGCTGGGAGGGATGCTGCCTCTGAGCCTGCAGGCAGTGCAGCCTCTGTGCTGGTGGAGGGCCTTGCTTGGTGTTGACGCTGCTGACCGAGCAGGTGGCGGCAGTGGCTGAAGGCTGGGCGACTGTGGCCGTTTCTTAAAATAAGGGAACGCTGGTTTGTCGCATAGGCTGGTTCGGCTTTCGCGAAATTTCTCGGCAGCGCGCTGTTGGGTAGCGTCTTACCCACAGAACCCCTTTCAAAATCGGAGTCCCTTCTCTGGGACCCTGCCGCTGCGGTATCCTAAGTCCTTTGTTGTCATGGCAACCAGGGAGAGGAGCCCACAGGCGGGCTCCGTGCCGGGTTGCCGCAAACCTTCAATGTGTAAACAAATGCAGTGTCTGCACAATAAAGTGACGAGCTCTGACACGAGGCACAGCTGCCGCAGGGTGGACACCTCACTGGTAGGTGCCCGTGCGTGGACAGGTCCCTTCGCCTGGTCCCCTGCGTCCCCTCTTCACGCTGTCTCTGTCTGTCCCCACCAAGAGTTCATGCTCTGGTGCCACGTGTCCCATCTACTTAGTCATTGATCGTGTTGAGGGTGCATGAGCACCTGAGCTCAGGGAGTCCCGGTGTAGTGGGAGGTGGGACAGAGATGAAGCGGGGTGGGGGTGGGGGTGGGGCACAGTGGGCAGGTGACGTTCTCTTGTCTCCAAGCGAAACCCCTGTCAGACAGCCTGTGTGTTAACACTGACCGCCTCTACGCATGACCCAGGACATGAGTGTCGTGAGAGACTGCATTTTCATTCTTACCAGACGCCCTCCCAGGAAAGGTTGGGAGGGGTGAAAACCTCTCACGTCTGATACAAAGCCTCTGCGCAGGGCCGGGCAGTCAACCTATGCTAGCCATTGTTCTTGCTGGCAGCAGTAACAGTAGCAGTGGCATTTCCAGTGGGCACACGAGGGTGCTGACCCCTTTTCTCTAGCATTGCAGGATGGGGGGAGGTGGTGTGAGTTGGTGTGCCGACGACAGGTGGCCTAGAGCAGGGGACAGATTCTCCCCGGGGCGGGGGTGGGGGTCTCTGACTGTCACAAGGAGCGGGGCTGGGTGGAGGCCGTGTTAACAGAAACCAGCATTTTATCTCCAGCAAACACATGGTAGCAAGGTGGCCATCCCAACCTCCAGCAGCAAGGGGAAGTCAAGTACTTGGAAATGGACAGCGTCCTGTGCACGAGTGAACTGTTGATTACAGTGCCGCCGCAGTGAAATCATCAGCTCTTTCGGGGGGACGGAGGGGGCACTGCATTTCTAACCCCACAGTGGCTCAACTGCCGAGTGTCCTCCTCGTACTTTTGTAGCCAGCACTTGAAAGAACCACGTTGAGTTTTATTTTGGACGTGGAACCATGAGGGTCAGAGAGATGAAGCAATTTACCCAAAGACGCCCAGTGGTGCCCAGAGGCAGGATTTAACCCCCAGGCCAGTGCTCTTTCTGTTCTATCATGACGTCTTTCAAAAGGGACATTTGGTAAAGAAAAAAGCTTATCTTCTTATTCAAATCTTATCCATTTTTTCATTGTTGCTGTGAAAACTTGCCCAGAACTTGGTGACTGATAATGCTGTAAATTTCTTCTTTGTTCATCTGGAGGCCAGAAGTCCAAATGGGTCTTCAGTGGCTCAAATCAAGGTACGGGCAGGCTTCCGTTCCTTCTGGAGGCTTCCTCGTGTCTCCAGCTTTCAGAGGCTGCCCACGTTCCTGACTCTGGCCCAGGATCCGTCCCACCCCCTTCTCTCCCGGTTTCCATGATCACATCCCCCTCTTCCATCTCGAACTCTGCCCCTCCTGCCTCCCTTTTATAGGACCCTCGTGATGACCCTGGGCCCATCTGGCTAATCCAGGATAATCTCCCCACCTCCAGATCCTTAACTTAGTTGCATCTTCAAAGTCTCTGCTGCCGTATAAAGTCCCAGGCCCCAGGGTGGAGGACAGGGACGTCTTTGGACCGTTAGTCTGCTACCACAATATTCAAGGAACGTTTCAAGTCAGTGCACTCGCAGGGTAGCAGCCTCCCCTGAGCCTGTAATCTGCGCCATTCAGCACAGCTATTACATCGGAGCAGGGGCCCTCGGGACCCGACGCAGCGAGCGGTTGCTAGCATGAATTAAGTGCTTACCATGTGCGTGGCACTGAGTGTTCAGTTACAGCCTCGGTACGCACCAGCGTTATGAGGTCACTGTTATCATTGTCTGCCTTTTCCAGGCGAGGACAATCATGGCACAGTTGAGCAATCTGCCCCAGACCACTCAGGTAGGAAGTGGCGGATAGACACCGGGCTGTCTGGTCCCAGAGCCGGTGGCCTCACCAGGAAGCTGCCTCGGTGGTTTTGAGCTACGGCAGGACAGAGCCGGGTCTGTTTGCTGACTGTGTGTCCAGGTGGTATCTGACCACCGTAGGCACTAAATACACATGCTGGATCAATGAAAGCACAAAGCATCCCAAACCGGTGATTTGGGGGGTTCCGAGGGGCATCGTTAAGCAGGAGAAGAATGATTCATGGTGGAGAGATGACCAACCCACGAATGAAATGAAGTGGTATTTTCGCTTACTTTGCCTGTGAGCAAGATACCAAACCTTTTCTCTTTTACCGAAAGTTCCTATTGTCTGAGTGTTGTGGTTCGTGGAGGATCTGGTAGGGTGCTCCCCTGAGGATGAGGTCAAGGTCATGACTCTCAGGCTTGTGCGTTATAGGCTTGAGACCTGGCCCTTACATTGGGCAACAAGGTCCTTCAAAGCCCACAGCGGTTTACTTCGCTGCAGTCCGGGTCCGAGAATCATGTTGGTCTTAGTGCTGGTGTGAAACCGAGCCCCAAACTTTGGGGCTCTCAGCAGGTATCTACGTGAAGAGAGACTACAGCCCATCCCCCCTCGGAGCTACAGCCAAGGCTCCTGCGGGGTGACGCCACAGGGCTGGACCTTGCTTGGGAGCAGCCCTGTGGCCCCCCGGGGGGGATTGTAGAAGGAAAACTTCTCACTCCAAGTCCCTGCTCCCAGTGGGTCTCCTGTGACAGGCTTTGCCTGGCCACACTCCCTTTATTGTGCAGACACTGTCTGGAAAGATACAAAGTTTGAAGATGTGAATTGATCACTCTTATCACACTTAGTCCAGAACTTAAGAAATCAGAAGAGGAGATAGGCAGAGGCAGGACAATGAACCTAATTACTATTAAGAACATTGCTGCAGTGTGAACCCCAAATGCCCATCTACTGGCTGGCCTGTCTGATGGACCCGCGTCTTACCCCACGAGCAGCAGGGCCTGGGCCTTGGGATCCTGCTTTCCAAACCAGTTCCCCTCATGGACCAACCTGCCCTTTTGCCCACAAAAAGGCTGAAATCATATCCATTCCCCCATCACATTTCCCAGCAGTCCCTGGTCCTATGTTTGATGCTTAATTCTTTGTGGTGTTGGGGGTGATAGAGTATTCAGTGGGAGAGGGGCAGCGTGAAGGGAGCCAGCCCTGGGTTAGGTCCAGGCTCCTGGGCAAAGCTTGCCCTCCCGGGTGGTATCAGCCATCTCCAGCAGATGGCGGTAGTACCCCACGTACGAGGCCTTCTCGGCAGTGAGCTGGGTGGTCACCACCTCCCTTCCAGAAAAAAAAAATAAGCAAGCTCTGTGTTTTCCTTCTTTGAAAAATGGGGACAGAGCTTTCTAAAAGGATGTATACTTTAAGCGTTAGCTAGGATTTAAAGTGAATTTGAATGAAACCATATCCTCTTCTCGGGCTTATACTGTCTTTTCCTTCTGCCGAATTCTAAGTATCTGCGTCCCTCCCTGCCCTCCTCCTTCCTTTCCTGGGCTGGCACCACTTTAAAGACTTAACACACGGGATTTTAAGACAATGTAATGTAAACTAGGAACCACTGCATTTGTACTTGTTAACTGCACATACAATTCCGGTTCAAAAAATGCCTCAGGGGAAAAAAGACAGGAAGGAATACAGGGTGGGGTAGGCTTACAGGGTGAGTACACAAAACGCAGTGTATTCGGCATTATTCTTTATGAATGACTGTGTTATTTTCCATACGAACAACTGTAAACCGACTTTGCCCAACTCTGTGTGCCAACATGTTTTTGTTTTTTTGCATTTATCTTCAGATAGAGCAGGAGGGGGAGAGGGGGGAAGACAGAGAGAGAAACATCGATGAGAGAGAGACACACATTGACTGGTTGCTACACACACGACCTCAACCGGGGCCGGGGACAAACTGCAACCGAGGTATGTGCCCTGAGTGGGAACTGAACCCAGGACTATCTGGTCTGCGGGCCGATGCTCTAACTGCTGAGCCAAACTGGCCAGGGCTGTCCCAACACCTTAACAGAGGTTTCTTTACCCTGTTGGTAGCTGGGATCGAAATGACTTTTCCTTTTTGTATTTTATCGATTTTATTTTTTGAAGTTATCACCTAGCAAACTTGGCATTTTCTGGTGAACAGTTCTGTGAAGTTTAGCATGTGTATAAATTTGTATAACGACCATATGGCTCTTTCTCTCCTCTTTCCCCACCGGGCACTCTCAGACTTGCCTAATTCTTGTAGTTTTTTTGTCCATTTCTTCCCCTTCCCCGAAGCCTTTGAAGTACTCGCGTGTTCGCTTTTTATTGATGCATTTATTTTAACAGGGTCTCTCTCCTGGTGGTGATCTTACCCACGGCCATAGATTCTGCTGACCACCTTCATACCAAACGGCCCCCAAGCTGTATGTCCAATCCAGGCATCTCGGGTCCACCCGGATCCATTTGCTCTCATGCCTCTTGGACATCACCTGGATGTCCCATACGTAACTCCAACGCTGCAGGTCACGAACTAAATTCATTTTTTCTTGCACCACAAATCTCTGTTAATGGTGCCACTGGGAACCCTGCCTCCCAAACTAGCAACCTCAGAGGCACTTTTATGGGTTTTTCCCATTGCCTCCCGCATAAATCAATGGGCAAATCCCCCTGGCTGGAGTTCTGGGCATGTCCCTTGATCTGTTCCCTTATCTGGATTGTCGTTTGTCTCAGTCTGGGCCCTTATCTTATCATGACTGAGTTCACTTTGAAAACCTAACTAGTCTCTCAGGCTCCATCTTCTCTTCTCTCCTGTCCGTCCCTTCCATGGTCAGCGTGAGAGGCACAGAAACAGCATCACTTCACACCCATGTTTAAAAACCTCCCAGAGCTCAGGGTTGTATTGAAAGGCTTCTGGGTGACACGCGCCTTCACAGCGGCCCCACAAAACTTCATCGCCTTGTCCCGGCCGGTTTGGCTCAGTGGTTAGAGTGTCCTCCTGTGGACCAGAGAGTCCCGGGTTCGGTTCCCACTAAGGGCACGTACTTTGGTTGCAGTTTGTCCCTGGCCCGGTTGGGGTTGTGTGGGTGGCAGTCACTCGATGTGTCTCTCTAACATCGATGTTTCTCTTTCTCTCTTCCCCCCTTTCTCCCTCCCGCTCCATCTGAAGATAAATGCAAAAATGTCCTCAGGTGAGGATAAAAACAAAACAAAACAAAAACGTCATTGCCTCATCCTCCTCTCTGACCCTGGCCAGGGCTCTGTGGTCAGCTCTGTCACCCAGGCTGCCCCAACCTCTTCCTGCGGGCCCTTGCATTCTCTTGTCAACAGTTAGTCCCAAATGACCTCTACTCAGCTGTTCTGGACTCTCTGGGGGAAATGGTTTTGCTCTTCTTTTGGGGTCTCCTGCATGCTGACCACTGGGACATGAGAGTCATTCCCAGAAGAGATATCAGAATCCGAAGGACCTTGCAATCTCTCAAGGACCTCGAAGATATGAGGAAAGTCCGGAAAATAACGGAAGGAGATGCAGACCGAAGGAGGCCAGGAATAGGAAAAATCGGAGAACACAGGTTTAGACACCAGAGGGAACTTGCAGGCCAAAGGAGTTGCAGGATCGATGTTGTTTGTTTGGTCTCCCCAGTGATCACGAGAATCAATTTTTCAGATGAGGAAGGTGAAGTTCTAAGACTTTGAGTAACTTGCCCAAAATGACACAGTTGGAGTCGGAACTAGTTTTGTGTGAGTCCAACCCTTGTGCTTCCCGGCACGGGGACCTTGCTCGCGGGGCGCTCACCGGCTCGGCTCGGAAGGGAGCAGCCTCTACAGCAGAAGGTGCCTTTCCCTGGGAGCGTCCACGTAACCAGCCGACAGACGGAGCAGCCACCGCGGTGTCACGCGGCTCCACGGCTGGCATTTGAGGAAGCCTCGTCAGCCCAAACCCTCTAACGGTTTCTGAGCCAGGAAGACGGGGAAGCCACTCAGTGGGGGTGGTCTGGAGCCCAAGTTCCTTCCTTCTCAGACGGATCCAACAGCCAGGGTACCCCTCCGGGTCCTCCGGGAGTCATTCCTGGCAAATAGGTGGGTCACCAGAACTCTGGGCCCATCCACTTTCTTCCTTTTCGGTTAATCCTCACCTGAGGATATACTTGCATTGATTTTTAGATAGAGCGGAAAGGAGGGAGGGAGGGAGAGAGGGAGAGAAACATCGATGTGAGAGAGACATCGCTGGGTTGCCTCCCCAATGACCCCGACTGGGGCTGGGATGGAACCTGCAGCCCAGGTACGTGCCCTTGACTGGGAATCGAACCCAGGATCCGTTGGTCCATAGGCCCACGCTCTGACTGCTGAGCCATACCGACCGGGGCTGGGTCCATCTCGGTTCAGGTGAGGGAATTGAAAGGCAGTCCGAGCCTGGGGGGCCGGAGGACAGGGAGTGGACGCTGCTCTGTGCGAGGACTCAAGTCCTGGGTTCCGGCTCTGACGCCCACTGACTCTGTGGTTTGAGCCAAGAACCCCAAGTCTCTGAGCCTCCGAGCCCATGCTGCTCAAATGTGGATCCTGCCACCTCCCCACAACACGAGAGTTCCCCGTGAATGCATCTTCCTGATCTGCACATTTCAGGTCTGCTTCCCTGAGTAGCCGGTGAACTCCTTGAGGGCAAATAGCTCTCTTCACCACAGTGTTTGTTTGTTTGTTTGTTTATTTACTTATTTACTTAAAAAGAAAGAAACAGCCAAGACACCATGTATGAAGGGCTTCGTGACTAAATACATCTGAAGTTTCCTCTCTAGGATTCCAAACATAATACTCTTCTCTGTGAGGCGATCCATTCATTCTTGAATCTGGTCCTCTTTCCCCCAACAACTATTTATTGACCGCGTGCTGGGCACCAGGTGGCATGTGGACCTGGGTGGACGATGATGAGAAAAACAAACAACAAGACCAGCGACGCCCTCTCTGCCACCTGAGGCTGGAGGAGCAGCGAGGGACATCACCTTCCCACAGACACTCTGCACCACACAAGCTAGTTCCCAGGAGGGGAGGACGTGGGCAGAGGGGCACGAGCTGGCTGCGGAAGGTGGGCAAGGAGCATGTCCGAGGAAGACACAGATGAGGCCTGCCGGGTGGGTAGGAGCTGGCCGGATACGGGGTGGGGATGGCGGGGACGTTCCAAGCAAAAGTCATTCTAAATTGGGTGTTGTTTCGATTTCACTCAAGAGAGGCCCTTTCTGGGACTCCCTTTTAAATAAGAGTTTCACAGCGCGGGCTCCGCGAGGAACCGCAGAGGACGGCTCCCTGCCCTGGGCAGGCTGGAAGTGAGGCTTCCCAGTCCTTGCCCAGGGTGGTGCATCCAGCCAGCTGGTGCCAAGGTCCCCAGGGTCCAGGCAGAGGGCGGGCTCCGCCAAGGGCCTGGGGCATGTGCAGGAGCCGCCAACAACAAAGAGCTGCCTGTTCCCACCGGCCTGGCCTCCAGCCCCAGAGGCACAGCCTCCCCTCGCCCCTCCCTCTGCCGTCTGTGTGAAGACCCCCACTCCGAGCGACTTCAATGGCAGGAGGTGGCTGGGAACAGCTGGGAACTGTTGTTCGCTTCTGGCAAGGTCCCGGAATTTCTTCCTGTGGGTCCTCTGCCCCTGAACCGCTGGGGGCCCTGCCTGGCTTGACCTGAAGTTGAACTTCGCGGAAGGGACCAGGGCTAGAAGTCGCCTCCATGTCAGCCCCGATAGCAGCATGAAATTGCACAATCCTTCGAAGAAGAGGAGCTGCCTTTCCAGCCGTCCCTGCGACGGGGCGACCATCAGAGGCCCCGTAGTCTGCAAATCCATTCACGTTTTCCAAGGGCAGGGTGGTGGTGCACAGCACAGTGACCCGATAAGGTGCTTGCTTTTGTCCCCAACCCCCCGGAGCAGGCCCCGGAGAGATAGCAACGCTCCTGCTGGGGCGGGGCAGAGGAGGCGGCTGCAGATAGGACCCTGGTCAAGGAGAATGGCCGTTGTCAAGGGCGGAGGCCAAAACATCCGTTACTGGGTGTGTCTAGGGGGAGCTTTCATTCACAGAACTGGAGCACAGGGACTCGCAGTGACTACAGTCTTTCAAGCACAAGTAAAAAGAGGCCAAGAGAGGGGAAGTAATTTTTTTCTGGATCACACAGCAAATCAGAGGTAAAGTTCTGTATAGAACGTGGATTCTCTGACATCAAATCCATTGACTTTTTTCACTGTACAACTGCTTAACTTCTCAGTCCCAATACTTCTTTCCTCCCTCTTATCTCTCTATTTATCCTTCCATCCATCCATCCACCCATCCATCCATCCATTGATCATCCATCCATCTATCCATCCATGCATCCATCCACCCATCCATCTGTCCATTGATCATCCATCCATCCATCCATCCATCCATGTATCCATCCATGAATCCATACATCCCTTTATATGTTCGCTCATTACCATTTATTAAGAATACAAAGGTGACCTCAGCTCCTGAAGGAATGTATAACGTGATCGGGTAGACACCCACAGTGCAGAGCAGAGGCACCAGCCAAGTGGTCTGGGGCTGGCCACGGACAGGGGTTACCAAGGTGAGCATGCAGAAGGCTCCATTGTAAAGACGGCGTCTGAGCTGAGCCTCTGAAGAGAAGAGGGATCGCACTGGTTGAAGGAAAACAAATGCGTTAGCGCTACAGCTCTAGAGGCAGCGTGAAGGTTGGATTGCAGAAGGGAAACGTTGGCCCCATGAGGCGAGTGATGCCCGTCCCTTCGTCCACCCAGCCTGCAATGCTGCACGTCCTCAGGGGCCATCCTTGGTGCTGGTTGGTAGAGATGTCGAGATGGAAAGACCTACTCTTTTCCTCGAGAACTTGCCGTCTTGTGAGGGCAAAAACCAAGCACATGCAAATAAAACACTAGAAGGCAAAGCTGACACTGAACGAGAGCTGTGGGCCTGGGGTCGGAGCCGCGCTCTGCCGTGAACCCCGGGCGGTGTCTCCGGGATCCCAGCCCTGTGCATTCTGCGACCAGACCTGTCTCCACCCCAGTGAAGAGGAAAGGCCGCGTCCAGGGTGAGCCTGTCCCGGTCAGGCGTGTGACCGGAGAAGGATTGAATAGTACTGGAGCTCAGTTGCTCATCTGTGATGCTGGGGAATAAAAACCGCATCCTGGACAGGGCGGACTTCCTAAGAGCCGGGGAAGCTCCCAGCTCACTACCTGGAAAAGAATCCGCCTGGAACAAGTGCGTGTCCTTTGCTCACACTCCCACACCCCTGAGCTCTGATGTTTTTCTTTCTCTCTTGGGTGGAGTGGGCAGACTCAATGACATCCTTGTAATGGGTCATGCCTTCCATGAACGCCAGGGAAACCTACCTGGGGCGTCTACTCCAGGGGCCAGGCCCTGGGTCTTTCCTCGTGTCTCTTCTCTCTCTTTGCAGTAAGTCCTGGGCAGCCTTCCCCCGGACTCACGGGTCCCTTCGTGCAGGTAACAGGCACACACACAGTCACAGACTGTCCTTGACCTTCTGGGGAAGAGACAGCTGCGTCATTTGGCCTCATTCCTTCTGGAGGACCTGTTCGCTGGTTTTGGGGGTCAGAAGATGGGTCCATTGGAGGGTAGACTCAGCCACAAGCAGTAGCACCGACTTTCCTCGAATCATACATCAAATCCCTTTTATTCTCTCTTCTCCACGGTTCTCATGTCCGCCTCTACTTTTCCGTCTCCGCAACCTTACTTCACACCTTTTGACTCCATGCCTTGCTTCCGGCTCCAGCATCTGGTCGATTCTCCTTCCTCCTTCCGCTCCCTCTCTCTGCCCACGGCTAACAGACCCTTTGTGCTCCGATCCCATGATTGTAACGGAATCGAAAGACGCAGAGGACCCCAATGAGCCCTTTCCTGTCTAGACTTTGTTCTTGTAGGAAGCTTTTTTGCTCTCTCTTTCGTGTGTTTTTATAAGGACAATTATTTCATTACAACTTCTACTTTTTTTTTTTTTTTTTTGCAGAAGGATCGAGTTCAAACACCTGCCACCCTGAATCCAGCCTTTTCAGGTGGACTCTTTCAAGCATCACGTGGTGATTAAGAGCATGGGCTTCTGCCCCAGACTGTGTTCAAATCCGACTGCTGTCATTTACCAGCTGTGTGATTTTGGGCAAGTTACTTAACCTCTCTGGGCCTCTGTAGTCTCATGCATACACCAGGAATGATTATACTCCATACCTCCCAGGGTTAGTGTGAGGGTTAAATGAGACGACATATGTGAAGTTCTTAGACCTTCATTTAGCATAGGGAGTACCACCCGTTCCAGTCCTTGGTCAGTATCCCCCGTTCCAGAAACCTCCCTCCCAACTGAATCCATCTCTGTTAATGGCTTTGAGTGTGTTTTTGACTTTTCTGCTTCTGATATCAGATGCTTTTTCACCTTCCTGGAGTGACCTGCCCTCTCTTTCGCCCGTTTCCAGATCCTCCTCATCGTCCACAGCTGAAGAAACTCAGGACGTGGCCCGAGCTCAGACAGACCCTCATCCCCACTCTGGCCGCACAGGGAGTGGCCGCGGGAGCTCACTTGGCCCCTCGGTTCAGACCCCCCTCTGGAAGCAGAGACATTGCACAGATCTCGTGAGGTTGTTGGAAGCAAAATGCTGAGACCCTGGCGGGTGGCAGGTGCTTAATGAATGATAGATACTATGAAGCCGAGCCTTACTCATCCTCCCTGCCGGAACGGACCCTCTGAACTCTTCCAGTGATTAGTGATCCTATGTTTTATCTGGTTGTTCATTGACCACGTGAGACTATGTATCTTCTCTTGGAACGATTGTTGGAATCATGTTGCCCCTTAGCGTTTCCGCCGCACTTGTACCCTCCTCGCTGCAGGGGGCTCCCCACATTTCTAACCTGGCTATGGTGCCTTGAACCCCCTTCCGTACCAGGAGCCTGTGCGGGGCTCACCCTGTCTCTGGGAGGCCCGGCTCTCTCGGAAGCGTTTATCTTGTTGCATCGTTAGCTCTGCGTGGCGGACTCTCCCTGCCCAGCTCTGGTGACCAATAGTGAGGCTGCCGCCTGCCCCTGGTCCCGGCTGGGTCAGATCAGATAAGGGCCCCTTCCCGCACCAGCCCTGGGATCGTTGCTGCCCTGTTCCCATCTTCTTCTCTGAGAACACGGCCACACAAGTGTGTTCCAGGAAACATGTCAACGGTCCTGTGCCCTGGATGCTTCGTCACCTGAGATAAGGCCTGGGTGTGAGGAGGGGAAAAGGTTTCCCAGGCAGGGACCACCTGTGCCAGCAGTGGTCTGGACCGGGCTGCCTGGTGCAGGGGCAGGGCTGCTGGCACTGCCTGGCAACCCCTCCTGGCCCGGGCACGGCCTCCTGAGAGGTGTGGGGTCCCCTGCGCGTGGAGGGAAGTGCGGGCAGGGATGCCAGGCTCCAAGGCCTCGGCCCTGGAGCGGGGTGCTGCTGCAGCAGGCGGGCCCCGAGTCCAGAGCCAGGATTCTGGTCTCGGCAGTCAGCCCCCCACCGAGTGATCCCAGGCACAGCACTCAAGCTCTTCAGACCTGTTTTCGGTCTAGAAAATAAATGTGTCATATCAGTGGTTTAAACATTTGTTTAAAAAATATGTCAGCCCAGCCGGTGTGGCTCAGTGGTTGAGCACTGACCCCTGCCCCAAGAGGTCGCCGGTTCCATTCCTGGTCAGGGCACATGCCCAGGTTGTGGGCCCGATCCCCAGTAGGGGGACGTGCAGGAGGCGGCCAATCGATGTTTCTCTCTCATCGATGTTTCTCTCTCTTTCCCCCTCTTCCTTCCCCTCTCTCTCAAATTAGTAAATATATGTTAAAAAATACATCAGAATACTTTATTATTCCCCCCCCCCAAAAAAAACTCATCCATATTCTCTGAGATTATGACACAGATGAAATTACAGCTCTGTGTGGAGGAGGCTGGGCTACCAGGGCTCTGGGGATTAGCTCCTTCCTGTCATTCTCTGCTGCGTGGGCATTCCCCAGGGCACATCCCCCAAACCTGGCCCCCCAAACACAGTATAACCCCTCGGACTAGTTCCTCTTGGTGGCTGCTCCAGGTCCACCGGGCGGGGTCAGACATTTGCCCCTCATCGGGGATGGAAACAGGGCTGTGGGACCAGACTTCACCCATCGCCGCCCCATCGCAAGGGGACCAGGGAGGGCGCAGGTCAGCATGCTGGTTGAATACCAACCACGTCTCTGCATCGGCATCATATGGCAAGCCTTTTCAAAATACATTTTTGGGCCCCATTCATTTAAATAAAAATCAGGGGGCTGTTGTTTTGCACAATGTCCATGAGAAATAAATGCGTGCACACCTTAAATAAACAACCCTAACCCAGAACACAGAAACCTTTATTCTGGATTTGGGGTCGGGTGGGTGGTCTCTGGAGGGATGGGCCGAATGAGAACGAACTTGAGTTGACTTTGGGTCCAGTCAGGCAAGAACACTACCCCTCGAATGGGGAAGCGCTTACTTCAGGGCTCTCTGCGTCCCAGTGCATGGATGTATCAGTTTCTCAGGGCTGCTGTGACAGTTGCCACACACTTAGTGGAAACCCCCCGGAAACCGATCATCTCACAGTTCTGGAGGCTAGAATCTGAACTCAAGCTGTCCGCAGGGCCGACCTCTCTTTGAAGGTTCTGGGGAAAGTTCTTATTTGCCTCTTGCAACGTCTGGTGGCCCCAGATGGTCCTTGGCTTGTGGCTGCACACCCCCCCCCCCCATTGCTCCCGATCTCTACGTCTGTCTCCATACAGACGTTTCTTCTCCCTGTGTCTTTCTCTTACAAAGACACTTGTCCTTGGATTGAGGGTCCACCTGGATAATCTAGGGTGACCTCAAGGTCCTTAGTTACATCTGCAGAGACCCCCCCCTTTTCAAATAAGGTCACATGGATAGATCCTGGAGGTTAGGATGTGGACATATCTTTGGCGGGGGGGCATCTTTCAACCCACTGCATGGGATTATAAACCCTGTCGTAGAGATGAGGAAACCGGAATTCAATCCATGGCAGCAGGTGGACCATGGCCACCCGGCTGATGGGCGGCCCCGTGGGGCTGGGTGTCACCCTCAGGATGCTTTATGTTCCACGTGCTGCAAAGGGCCGTGGAAGGTCAGCAAAGGGATCAGGCAGGTGGAGGCCAGTCCTTAGCCATCCAGCTTGCAAAGCTTGGCTTTGCCCACAGAGGGCGCTCAATGCCAGTCTGTCACCGAGGTGGTTCTTGATTCTGAAACCTGGACCTGAGCGTCTGCGGGGTGGGGAACGGCTCTCCGGCTCCGTTTCCTTGCGCAGGGCAGAGAGTGTGGGGAAAACAAGCTCGAGCCTGCGGGAAGATGCTGTGCTCACAGGTCCCTGGCCGTCAGGGTGTCCGCAGCCGGGGACAGCGCGAAGGCACCCGGCACAGGGCTGTGTGGGAGGTGGAGCTTTCTCGAGAGACCGTTCTCACGTGCAATCCACGTGGGACTCAGATGGGCCCCCTGCCTTGCTTCCCTGGTATCTGAGTTAGGGTTAATAATAATACTCTTCCTACGCATTGCACAGGGCGTTTCTGTGTGTTGTTGATTTAGGGGGGGTCCCCCCTAGAAGCGGGAGGAAGTGAGAGATACAGTTTCCAAGCCCCTCCAGCCCTCGGCTCTTGGGAAATCGTGTTCCCACCGCCGGATGTGAGTGCGTATTGTAGCTGTGAGGGAACACGGGACCCGGGACAATCGTGCTCTTTCACTTCGGTTAGACCAAGAAGCGAAGCCTAGACTTTGATGAGAAGCGTGGAAGTCAGACAACAATCCCTTTGTGCCGTCAGGGGCCCTGTTTCATGGGAATGGGGCCTAAGACCAACTTCTCAGAGGCACGGTTTTGGGAACCAGGAGGACTGTGGGGTGCAGAGGGCAGGGATCGAGGGTGAGGGAACATTTGGACATAAGGAAGACTTTCCAAAGTTAAGGCTGTGAAACCTCGCAGTGGCCTTGGGGATGGGAGGTGGTCCCAGGATCAGCAGAAGAGAGGTCCGGTCCCGAACGCTCATCTATGGATGGAGGTCCCTCTGTCTGGTCGCGGGATGAGAGCCCCGCATATCGATCCAACTGTTTAGAGCTTGGGCTTTGGAGGCAGAGACCAGGGCACGGTCCTCTGTTGTCATTTACCGTTGTTGACCTTGTACAAGTTACTGGGACACCTGAGCCCCAGGTTCCTGGGCTGCAGTGGTGATGGTGGCCCCTGTCCCCTGAGGTGGAGTGTGGGCACCAGGCGCGTGAAGCATGCAGGACAGTTGGCACAGCAGGCAGCACAGAGCAAGGTTTAGACCTTCTGACTGCACACGCGAAGTCCCATCACCCTCGCTGACGCACTGTGGACAGCTTGGAACATCTCCAGGTTGGGGCAGGAGCATCCCTGAGCTATTAAATGACAAATGCGTTCAGTATTTCAAAATGAAGGCAGACCGAATCTTGATATTTTTTGATCAAAAACCTCAAGTGGCCCCAGCTGGTCTGGCTTCGTGGGTAGGGAGTCGGCCCACACACGGAAGCGCTGTGGGTTTGGTTCCCGGTCAGGGGCGCGTACCTGGGTCGTAGGTTTGATTCCTGGCCCAGGTTTGGGTGCATGGGAGAGGCAACCAACTGATGTGTCTCTCTCAAATCAATTTCTACCCCCCTTCCACTCTCTCTACAATTCAATGGGAAAAATGTCCTCAGGTGAGAAAACAACAAAACCCCCGAGTGAAGGCAAGGCGTGGTGGAGCCCCAGAAAGCCCTTGTACTCGTCGCAGGTCTCCCCGGAAGGGTGTCAGAACGTCCCTTGCTCCCCCAGTTCCTTCTGCTCTGCCGGCTGCCCCCAGACAGGCCAGCCCCCAGTCGTCGGAGACGCCACTCAGAAGGCAGGAATTTGCAATCCGTTCCAAGCTGGAAGTGACTCTCACGTGACGAGGCCGCACGGCCCTGCGACTCTGTAACCAGTTCCCCCGGCCCTGGCTGCCCTCCCAGTCCCTGGGATGGATCAGTGGACCGGATGGCTTCGGGTCCGGTCAGTGCTCCCCGCACGTGACCAACTCGGACCCCAAGTCCCTTCATGCTTTTCCGTCTCTTCAGGCAGCTCTTGTTCGGTAAGGAAAATGTAGCCCTCGGAGTCGAAAGCATTAAGTTTAGGTTGAAAAAAAATCAGAGCTGGAACTCAGTGACTGAAGAGATCTCTGTAAGTGACAGACGTTTGCTTTAATAGAACCCAAATAAATGGAAACAAACTGCATTGCCTTCAGCACATTTTTGTGAGCATGCTTGGGACATTTGCCACCCTAAAGGTGTCCCTTTAAAAGGATTATTGCCCTGCCGATTCCAACGCTGGCTTCCGGCACTAGCTGGGCTCCTAACTTGCTGTGAAAACATTTTTTAAAAAAATTTTCACCCCAAGGATATTTTTCCATTTATCTTCAGATAGAGTGGGAGGGAGGGAGGGAGAGAGGGGGGAGAGAGAGAGAGAGGGAGGGACATCGATGTGAGAGAGACACATTGATTGGTTGCCTCCTGCATGGACCAAACTACAACTGAGGTACGACCTGCCCTTGACTGGAATTGAACCCGTGACTCTTTGGTCCATGGGCTGACACTCTAACTGCTGAGCAAAACGGGTCAGGACGAATTTGCTGTGACATTTTGAGCAAACTTGACTTCTCAGGAAGTCAGTTTGCCTATTTCTAAAATGAGTTGGCTTCAAAGTTTCCTTCCCTATTTAAAATTCTTTGATGTGTTTCCAAGTGTTAGATAAATTCGCCGTTGCTAGAGCCGTAAAAGAATTCCTAAGGATCTCTTTGGTGTGTACATGGCTTCATTGTTTCATTTGTTGTTTAAGAACCTTCTGAGCTTGGCAGGTGGTGTGACCCCAGCTTACAGATTGGGAAACTGAGGCTCAGAGCAACCGAGCGTCAGGGCCCTGGCTTCTGGCTGGCGAATGGAGGAGGTGGGAATGAACCCAGACCCCCGGATACTTTGTCCAGGGTGCTGTCCAAACTTGGCCTGTGAGAGTGTGAACGGAGCAAGAAACCCTGTCACTGCTGGTCGCCGTCAGAGACAAAATCTCACTCAGCTTGCTCCTCTGAATAATGCTCATCGGCCACCTCAGGGGGCTCTTTTTAGGTTCTCATTTGGAGTTCAGTTTGTAATAAAATGGGCAAGGTGTTAAAAATGTAGATTTTCAAGGTGAGTTTTAAAACCAGGTCTGCGAGGGCAATGTGGGTATGGCAGACGGGGTTCAGGGTGGAACCCAGGCAGCTGGGCATCTCTGCTCCACCATCCACGGGCTGCCCCTTGACCTTCCTTTTCACTTCTTGAAAATGGGTGATAGAAGCTCTAATGTGTAGGAGACTCAGTACCTCAGCTCTCTCGCTCTCCTCACCGTAATCAGTTGTAAATGCGGTATTTGGCGTTCATTAGAAATGATGTCATACAGGAACATCGGACGCTAGAGAGATGGTTGTAGTATATCGCTATGGGAACAATGATACAAAGTAGTGTGTTTTGCATGAACCCATTTTTGTATAAAAATACAGAATAAAGTATCCAATGAAGCGAGGAAGATGCTCACATGTGGGTTAATCATGTCTTTTCTGTAGTGGGGGGCCACCTGCACTTTTTGCTTTTCTTCTTGCTTTTCTACTTGCTCTTAAAGGTATAAATCAGCCCTCGGTTAAAGTGGTAATCAATTTGTAAAAGCTTCTTCTTTCAGAGGGGTACAGGTGATGATTCTATTTGACTGGGCAAAACTGGATAACCCGTTCACCTGTTCAATAGGTCGTCGTTGAATAAGACTGATTCCCACGTATTTTCAAAACAGACGCAGACGGTACCATCCCCGGCCACTGCTAACCAGCCCTGTCTCCGTTCGGTTAAGGCAGCAGCTCTCGGCGGGCAGTAGGTCAGTGGGTCAGTGGGTCAGTGGGTCAGTGGGTCAGTGGGATTGAAGATGCTCCTGCCAGGTGCGGTCAGGGCCTGGGCCCCACATCTGCTGCGTGCCTTTGCCAAACGGCTGTGTTCTGAGCAGGTAGCCTGATGCCAGGCATCCTGCGGGGGACGTGGGTCGTGGAGTTGGTCTGCAGGCAGGGGGACAAAGAGCTGAGGGGTCCACTCCAACAGGTGGGGCGGCCGGTGGAGAACATGCTAGAGCAATGTGAAGAGAATGTCTGTTGCTCTTAGTAATGGGTGAGGGGCCCCAGCTGTTGGATAAGACCCCGGGCAGGATGCTGTTGCAATCTGGCCGAGAACCCACAGTCCCTGGGCTCAGGGCTTACAACACAGAGGACCCTGGTGGGACCGGAGAGACAGAACAACAGAGAACAGGGCTCACACATGCAGCCACCAACTGGGCACACCCATTCGCTGCTTAAAGGGGCAGTTTCACCACATTGCTCTCAGTCTTGTCGGGAGCAGAGGTGACTTTCTTTCCTCTCAGTAAGCAGTGGCTCCCCCGAATTGGAAAACGAGATAACGTGATTTCATACACGAACGCACAGTTTCAAGTAGCTTCTTTTTAAATAAGAATTCTTTTTTAATATATATTTTTATTGATTTTTTTTTTTAGAGACAGAGGGAGAGAGAAAGAGAAACATCCATGTGAGAGAAAAACATGGACCGGCTGCCTCCTGCACGCCCCCTACTGGAGATCGAGTCCATGACCTGGGCATGAGCCCTGACTGGGAATCGAACTAGGACCTCTCAGTTCCTGGGGCGACCCTCAATCCACTGAGCCGCACTGACCCGGCAAGTGATACTGGTTTTACACTTGTGAAAGTAACAGTATTTTTTGCAAAGTACATTGATTTAAGCCCAAAGGGGTCGCTTATAGTGTTATTAATAATCCACTTAGAATGTGGAGTTGGCAAGAGTTTAGAGCGTGATACAGACAGCCGACAGGTGGGTCACATTATTATTCACTGGCTCGGAGCCGAAGACTAGGGGCTCTGTGTCTAACCTCCTGATGGGGTGAAGGGAAGTCAACAGCCCCGAAACCTGCCTGGACCTTGGAGTTGCCTGAGGGTGGAGGAAGGAAGGGCTTCAAAACCAGCCCCCTCCCTCCCGCCCAGCATCTGGTTTAATAGGTCTGAGCTGTGGCCTGGGCTTTGGAGTTAGCAAAAGATTCCCAGGTGACCCTCGGGGCCGGTGTGTGGGGAACCACCGCCACAGACTCTTCGATGTCCCTGTCATTACTTCCCCATCTATAATATGGGGTGTTGAGTGTCTACCAAACTGGATCTTTCCCGTCCTCCATGTCCTTCCAACAATAAGCCGACACCTCCGAGGGACCTCAGCGTTTTCTCCCAGAAGGGCTTGCGGGCAGCGCGAGACCGCTGGGCTCTGGAGGAACAAGGCAATCGGCGCGGGTCTATTCTGGGGCTGGTGGTGCAACATGGAGAAGGTAGGACAGAAACTGGAGAGCAGAGGGGTGCCTTGCAGAACCTCCTCTAAGCCAGACAATGTTCCCTGGCACTTCACACTTTTGAGGTCGAACAGCATGGGGTGGGGCAGAGTGAGGATCTGGGGGAAGTGGGTGGCCATGGGCGAGAGGCACGACCTCAGGCAAGCCCCTGTATCCCTTTGGGCCTCAGTTTCTCCATTTGGAAGATGAGGGCATGGACTAACGGGTTTATGAGAGCCTTTCTCTTGTACCTGGGGGGGATCTGCCAAAATACCTCCCACCCCGGTCCTTTCTTGGCTTTTTGCCAATGCAGTTCCGCGCGGCCAGTAGATGGCAGTAGAGGCTTTTGGATTGTGATTTTAAGGTCGCAGCCCACCTGATCGCAACCTCCCACCCGGGCAATGCTGGGAATGCTGCCCTGGAAATGTTTGCTGCCGAGGGCAACAGCTGCTGTCTGAAGCTGCTGTTTGCGAGACACAAAGGGGCAACTTCGAAAGGAGCAGCATTCCTTCGGAGTTCCCAGCCCACCCAGGGCACGGCACAGTGAGACCACGCTCATCTGTCCTCTCGCTGGGGTGAGACGCACCTGTGTCTGACATTTGGCTCGGTCCCTGCGCTGATGAATCAGGAAGGGAGACGGGGAGTGTCTAATGGGACGATTGGAGTACGAGAAACCTGGGCCACGTTTAGGGCAAACCCAATTTCGGGCGGGGGACTTAGATTGCACATTCCTTTATAGTTTTAGAGGGTGCTTGTATACATGGACTCAGAAAACAACACTTTATGACAAAGCAAAACAGAACAGACAACCCAGCCCTTTGAGGTCGGTAGATACAGAATTGTCAGCTTCTGTTGTCAGAGGAGGGAGACAGCTCTCAAGGTCAGTGTCATCCCGTGCTCAGGGGTGATCAGAACTTGGACTCACGTCATTTGACCCCTTAGTCCCGTCCTCTTTGTATTGCTTAAGGCATGTGGCTAACCTGTCCCATATGGGGAGTCCTGCAGGCGCTGTGGTTCTCCATCTGAGGAATCTCCCCCACTCACTCACCGGGGCAGACACTTAACCACGTCTTAGAGCACAGAGATGGACAAATAACTACCCTGATATATTACTTGATAGGTTCCAGGTACTGTTCTAATGACTTTAAAAGTAATCACTAATTTAATCCCTTTGAACCCTTTGAAGCAGGCATTGCCTGAAACCAATTTAGGGGAGGAGAAACCGAGGCCCAGAGAAATGATGTAACTTACTCCAGATCACGCAGGCATTGTGCTCCTGAGCTCCCGCCACCAAAAAACAAAACCAAAACAAACCAAAAAACCCCAGCTTTATTTTTTTTTATTTTTTATTTAGTTTTTTATCCTCACCCGAGGACATTTTTCCATTTTTTGTTCACGTAGAGTGGGAGGGAGAGAGAGGAACAGAGAGAGAGAGAGAAACATCGATGTGAAGGGACACATCGAGTGGCTGCCACCCGCACAACCGACCAGGGCCAGGGACAAATTGCAACTGAGCTACGCGCCCTTAATGGGAACCGAACCCGGATCTCTCAGGACCGCAGGCCGACGCTCTAACCGCTGAGCCAAACCGGCCAGGGCAACCCCAGCTTTATTGAGATGCAATTCACCTACTCTACGTTCACCCATTTAAAGAATACAGTTCAGTGGTTTTTAGTATGCATGACAGGGATATGCAAACATCGCACGGTCAATTTTAGAACATTGTTCGTCAGCCCAGTAAGAGACCCTATACGCACGAGCTGCTGGGCAGTGGGGTTCTTAATTGCTACCCTCTCTTCCATCTGGTCCAAGGCGAGGTGTGGAGAGGCCTCCTGCCTTCCAGGAGGTGCTGGCACAAGGAGAAAGGATCGCGTTACAATGCGATGAACACTGGGCCCGAAGGACCAATGGCCTAGAGCAGCGATTCTCAACCTGTGGGTCGCGACCCCTTTGGGGGTCAAACGACCCTTTCACAGGGGTCGCCTAAGACCATCGGGAAACACATATATCCGAGGGCGATTCATAACAGTAGCAAAATTACAGTTATGAGGTAGCAACGAAAATAATTTTATGGTTGGGGGTCACCACAGCATGAGGAGCTGTATCAAAGGGTCGCGGCATAGGAAGGCTGAGAACCACTGGCCTAGACAGTCACTCAGAGCTTCGAAGCAAAGATTGCCCCTGGAGAGGGAGAGAGAAGGATTTTCTGTTCAGGGCCCAAGCTGTCTGTGTGTAACAGAGCTGTGGATGACATGTGGTTGCTACTCGCGGCAATTAGAATGACATTCACCGAGGGGTACTGACAGAGAATTGTGTGCCAGGGTTCAGCTACTGGGATGTGATCAGATTAGCTGAAGCCCCTTTCGGCCTTTGGGGGAATGTACTGGGAGGGCAAGAGGATGGGGCCCGCTGCGGGGTAAACTGAGTCAGGTTAAGAGCCCTGGGTGCCTGGTATTTGGGCTGTCTGTCACAAGGACACTTGGCCTCCCCGTCCTTCCCAGGGTCAGTCTGGTGTGATGAACGTGTCCCGCGGTGAAGTTCGTCTAGGACACACGGGAAGCCACAGGAACTTGAAGGAGCGGCCAGGGGCCGGAGGAGGCCACAGCTGGGTTTTCACTTGCTCCTCGTCAGTTCCCGCCGCCTCAGCCTCTCGGAGAGCGTGGTGTTTATGAAGATCCGTAACAGCTGGCCGCGGCCCGCTCCCAGGAGCACCCTTTCCGGAAGGGTGCTGCAGAACGCAGTTCAGCTCCGAGGAGGGCGAGGACGCGCAGCTGAGACTCCCAGGACAGCACCCTCCTCATAAGAGCTGCCATTAATTGAATGCCTCCTGAGTGCCAGATGGTATGTTATGGCTTTTTCACTGTTTTTTTTTTTTTTTTTTTTTTCCACTTAAATCTCATGATCAGCCTACCAGACTCCCATTCTTACGCCCATTTTGGTGGAGAGGAGGGTGGGGAAGGGGGCCTAGTTTGCTCACGGGTCACATGCTAGAAGGGGACGGGGCTGGAACTCTCCCCGAGGTGCCCAACTGAGCCTGGTTTGCCAGGGACTTTCTGGTTTAAAACTGGTCTTAAGTCCTGGGCAACAACCCCCGTGCTGGCCAAGCTGGCCGCTGGGTCAGCCCGAGATCCAGGCCTGTTGGCTTCCCTCTGCTGTGCCCGCCATGTAGGTGCTGGAAGTGTCCTGGGCTCCCGTGGTGACTGCAGCCCATGGTCGGGCTCCCCTGTGGGACACGCCTGCTCCCTGCTGCTCAGAGCCGTCTCCTCCCAGCTGTTTCCTGGCCCCTCCGTTATCTGCTTGCTGTTGTTTCGAGTCAGACCCGGCACTGTTGATCGTCTGGAGCTCCCTCCAGCACCCGAGCCCTGCTGGCTGCCACCCTCCGAGGCCCCGGCTTGGGCCCCAGCTGAGCCAGCTCCCCCTGCGCCCCGGGGACCACGTCACCTCCCTCGGGCTTGTGCTTTCTCACCCAAGACCAGGGTGGCAGCCGTCCTCGCCCCCCAACACTGCCGTGTCGTTTCACGCAAGAGGTGAAAATCGATTGCACCCCAAAAGGCGCTGCACAGGTGGGCTGTTGTTGCTGTCGGGTGGCTCCGACTTCCCCTGACCACTCGGGAGGACCAGTGAGTTCCGTGGAGTGTGGACCCCGATTTAGCGCGGGAGGGTCGGTGCCTGCTGGCCTGGCCGCCCACGCCTGGGGGTTTCTGTGTTTCTTCTCTGTGTTTAGTAGATTTAAAAACAGGGTGCCCTGCCGTGTCCAGTTTGGCCCAGCGGTTAGAGCGTCCGCCCACGGACCAGAGACTCCCGGGTTCGGTTCCCGCTAAGGGCACGTACCTCGGTTGCAGCTCGTCCCTGGCCCTGGTTGGGGTCGTGTGGGTGGCAGCCACTCGATGTGTCTCTCTCGTGTCGATGTGTCTCTCTCTCTCCCTCTCTCTCTCCCTCCCACTCTATTTGAAGATAAATACAAAAATGTCCTCAGGTGAGGATAAAAAATAATAATAATAAAATAAAATAAAGACAGGGTGCCCGAGAGGTTGGCTCGCGGAACGCGCAGTCCTGCTCGGGACGGGCTTCAGGCTGCGAGAGCGGGTCGGAGCCCCGTGTGCCGTGTCCTGTGTGTTCCGTGAGCCATCTGGGCTGGCCCTTGAGATGCCGACGCACAAGTGCTGTCCGGAGCATCTGTGGCGCAGGCCGTCGGCGGGCAGACGAGTGAGTGACGGGAGAACGTGGAGATGGGAGTAAACGGCTCCGCCAGGTTAAAAACATTCAGGGTCAACAAGCTGATTTGTCACAAACCACCTTAAGTTCTCCCCAGCAGACGGCGTCTTGCGAGGAAACACGTTAAGTACGCGGTGCACACGTGTTTGTGCTTCGCTCCTCTCTTCCCCTCTTAATTCCTCTCACTCTTTGCCGCCTCTTGGCCGCGGTCGGTCCACTGCGCCCGTTCTGGCCGCTCACCTGTTGTCCACGGAACCACACGGGAGCCGCTTTTGTGTATCTGTTGTAGAAGCATTTAAGTCGGTTGCCTTTCCCTTCTCCAAACCAATCCAGCACGCTTGGCCGTTTCCCGTGATGACTTCTCATCCCGCTGGGTACTTCTGCCCGGTCTCCTGTGCTGGCTTCCTTTCCCCGCCAGACCTCTTCTGGGGGAAGGCCTGGGCCCTACACGTGGGACCCCCTCTTTCTACCTACATGCTTCCCCTGGGTGACCTCATTCGGCCTCCTGGCTTCAGTTCCTGTCTATATGCGTGGACTCTCAAATTTGTGTCTCTAGTCTAAACCTCTCTCCTGAACTTGTATATCCCACCGCCGACAGCCCAGGGTGGCAACTCGTGTTTTCAGTAGACATCTCAACATGTCCCACACGGTCCTCCCGGGCCGCACCGTCCCCACGTCCCATCCTGCTTCCCGTGATCTCTGCTAGGGCAGTACCGCCCCTCCCATGGCCACAGACCTTGGAGGCATCATTGACCCCTCTTTACTCTGATCCCCACTTCCAATCTGTCAGCACCCCTTTATGCAACTTAAGAATCCCTTATTTTCTGGACACCAAGATAAAGAGTATGTCGTCACTGACTATCTCCTAATTAGGAATGTATCCCACCAACTAGCACCTTGAACTCGATGAGAAACGGTATATCGAGGATGTGGCCATTTGTCAGCCCTCCACTGGTAACTGGGGTCAAGGTCACCTTCGTTTTTCCTCTGACAGCCCCAGCTCTGGAGTGGTCTCCCTGACTCTCCCTTAACAATCCGTCGTCTGCTTTCAAATGATAGCTAGGATGACTCGTTGAAAGCATAGAATAGATCGGAGGTTTCTGACGACTCCTGTCTCGTACAGAGAAGAAGCTGGTGTCCCCATGATGTGCTACCAGGCCCTGTGTGATCTGGCCCCTCTCCTCTCTGGCCTATGGCTACTCTCTCCCCTGCGTGGCTGCTTCCCCAGCCGCACGAGCTTCATGGCTGTTCTTCCAGAGATTCAGATGCGCTTCCCGTGTTCGGACTTTTACAGTGGCTGCTCCTAGTCCTCAAGACATGCTTTCCTCACACGTCTGTCGGGTTAACACCCTTATCTCTCTCAAGTTCTGCTCAAACATCATGTTATTAACGAGGCTTACTTTGCTCCTCTAATTAAAATGGCAACTGACCCCTGTCCTCATCTCCCATTTTCGGCTCTTTCTTGCCTCCGGAGCACTTACAAATACCTCTCTTCCAGCACAAGAACATGAGTTTCACCAGGGCAAGAATGAGTTTGTCTGTTTTGCTTACGGATGTGTCCCAAGCACCCAGAGGAGTCCTCATACACATTTGTCGAGTGCATGACTGCATTTCAAATTCAACAACAGCAGCAGTCATCAGAGAATCAAAAGTGGAGCCTGCAGCTTGTTTGAGACACTGATGTGCCGTTCCCTTCCTCCCCTTCAGGACGAGACTCCCCAGACGGAAGCTGTTATTGCAAGCAGCCGTGGGAAGGAGGGCTCACGAAAGAGCGAAGTCAGCGTCCTTTGTGAGCTTAGGTAAGTCAGAAGCGGCGCGGCCATGTGTGACTTTCATTAATCATCCTCTTGACACCACATCAACACAAGTGACCACTTTTGTCTGCACCCCCTGCCTCCAGAGCCATGATATATGGCCCGAGAAGAGTCCTAGGCACTAATAGTTGAGGAACCCAAAAAGATGAATGCTCATGTCCTGGCCCATGAAGGAAGAGTTAATCATCATGAAGGGTGGATGGGCCAGGCACACCTGCGCTGCCTTTGGCCTCTTAAGCCTGGTCCGGCTGTTCTCCCCATACAGGGGTCTGGTGACTGTTACCCCAGAGGAAACAATGGCATTTATGCATAGTTTTGTGACCACTTGGTTGCATGGGTCTTTGAGAAGTCAACTGGAGAGGAGAATAGATGAGGGCAAAGTTATGAGATTAGACAAAACAGTGAGATTCAGAACCTCTCCTCTGCATTGGGTCATTTCCCTCGCCCCCTCCACCCCCGCAAAGGGCTCCCGGTAAGAGCATGTTATTATGCACAGTGATGAGGACTTGATCATGAGTCTCATTTTGCCATTCCTTGTACCTTTGGGCAAATTACTGATTCTTTTCAGTTTTCCCCACGATTTATAAAGTGATCATCTCTTATAGCTGTTTAGAATTTTAGCTATCACAAATGGCATTAACAAAATATTAGCTAATATGAGCCTCCCAATTCTGTAAGGTCAGGGAGGATATAATTATCTCTCTTTTACAGGCAACACCCACCCCCCAAAATTCCAAGAATTCAAGCCATTATTTGTCTGAACTCACAAGGCTAGTAAACAGCAGAGAGGAAATAAAAATTCAATTCTCTGTTTCCTAGCTCTCTAAAATTTCAAGAGTCTCTTGGACATTCAATCTAACTCTTTGACTGAAGTAGGGTAACCAATGATAACCATCAAGGAACGATTTTCTTAAACACAGAAGATAGAGGGAGGGCACGAAGACAGTGGTTCACTGCAAGAGCTGAATCCCAAGTTACAGTTCTTCATTCATATTACAGGTTTTTGTTTGAGCACCTGCTTTGTGCTGGGAACTGTTGTAGTTATTTGAAATTTTTGGTTTCATGGCACCTAAATCTTGAACTATCTTTGTGTGCCGGGGAGGAAGATCTTTAAAGTCCTCCAAAAGTTGACCACCCATCATGGGTGTTCATGTGGTCAGTGAACAAACCCTAGAGTGTCTGTGATTCCCAGAGAAAAGCCGTGTCTTTGTTCATGCTGTTCCCTCCACGTACAATGCCCTTCCCTCAACTGGTTGCCCTTCTACCTCTGCTTCCCTTTGAAGGTTCATCTCAAACATTGACCCTGGAAAAAACTTCCTTTGCTGCCTCATCATTTCCCTTAGAATTGACCACTGGCAGCTCTTTGAACCCTGTAGACGCCGTCACTTGCTTGCAGTTCTTCCTAACATTGCCTTGTGCATCTGGGTCCCTTTACCGGGATCTGAGCATTTGGAGAAGGAGATAGTTTCCATTCAGAAAATTCTGCAGAGTGTCAAAACAATAGAAACAACCCAGAGACAACCCTGTTTAACATTTTCAAGTATTTCATCGTATAATGGATTAACATATACGTAATGTCACTTTTCTAAATCTGAAATCGTGTGGCTTTAGGTCGTCTCTTCTAACAAGGTTGGATTTCCCCGTACATTTTAATTCTTTTGAACGGGGACACATTTTACAACCAATATTACATTATTAGTAATATAGTGTTTATCAGCACCCAAATTTGATACTAAATGGATAATAAGCCTTAAATTGCTACCATCTGGAATTGAGTGTATACTCTGTGTGTGTGTGTGTGTGCATATACTACCTTTCCACCCCCCTAAAAATATATATAGGTATTTTCTCAACTATACACATATGTATACGTATATGTATATGTATGTATATACATGTTCTGTAATGGGCACTGACCAGATTGCGTTGTGAGAAATTTCTCATGATAGTAAATATTCCTTGAAAACATAAATTTTAAAGAATGCCTAGTGTTCAAGTCTATGGATGAATCATGCACTCTTTGATTATTGTTGGTCCTTTGAGCTGTTTCCAGATTTTTGTTAATATATGTTTAAAATTCTATGGTGAATGTCCATGCACAATTATCTATCTGATTATAGCCTTCAGATAAATCCCAGAAATAGCATCACTAGTCCAAGAACAAACATGTTGTTGACTGGCCAGTGTGTAAGCAGCCCTGTGCGGTCCCACCAGCCAGGGTCCTCTGCAGAGCCACCTTCAGGGAGCACGTGAAGAGAGAGAGACATCAGGCCCGCTGAAGGCGCTCAAACCTTCTTTTGCAGAAAAGCATGCCAGCGATTTTAAGACGTGCGTTTAGTTTTTTATAAAAGATGAAATGGAAAAGTAGGATTTAACTAACACTTAAATAGAAGATAGGGTTGCACAGTGGCCCTATCTTTGAACCCAAGTTACTCGAGTCCTGAAGGCCACAAGCTCCAAGTTGTCCAGGTTGGTGATGTGAGGCAGGTGGGTCCATCCAGACTGACACGGAACCAGGAAAAGCAGTGAGACGAGGGAGCCGCTGACGTTTTACAAAAGCCTGCTCATTCCAGCATCTCCGTGTCAATGAAACACCTTCTGCACGTTGGCACTGCTGGTTCTGGGAACGCAACGGGGAACAGGATCCAGTCTTACCTCCAAGAGGCTCAGAGCCTAGTGGGGGAGCCAGAGTCATTGGTACAGGACGGGAGCAGCACAGCATTAGGTTGGGGTACAGACGACAGCCAGGGCCACTGCGAGGAAACATTCTGTGGATGGGAGAGGCCCAGGCGCCATCAGAGCGGCTCGGGCGGAGACTGGGAAGGTAAGTGAGGATCTCGCACACAGTGAATGTCAGACGGTTGGACTTTCTCACTCACTTCTTCCTCACTAGTAGCAAACACGGCCTTGATAATTGTCACTGAGGCCTGATGGTGCTGTTTCCAGGGGGACACTTCTCAACTTTCATCACATTAGCACCCTGAGGGGGACACAAGCGAAGGACGCCCTTTCCAGGCTGGTCCGTGACGTGAACCTGGGCCACCCTCAGAGGCGGGGTGACTCTGATTAGGAGGGGCTTCTGCCAGCAGGGTGACGAGGTGGTTCCTTTCCCAACGTGCCCGTGTCCTGTGATAGCTCATGTTGCTAAGCAGGCAGTGGGGGGAGGATAACCTTCTGGAAAGGGACCCTGAGGTGTGGGAGCAGATGTGACACGGGTCTGGGTAGTTTAATGAGCCAGCGCTAGGATCTCACCCTCTAATTCACCAGGACGTTGATAAGACCTTCCTCGTTCAGAGGTCACTTATCTGGCCACACCGGCTACATGACAAACCTCTGAGAACCAGGAAATAGGCCCAAACCCCCTCAAGATGTCAAAGGCAATGTCAAAAAGCCCAAGGGGGAAAGCAGCACTTCTGGCTGTGGTGCAGAACTTCTATGTTCTCCCTTAAGAAACAGTTCTAACGGGGTAACCTGGTTTCCCCAAACGCAGCAGATTAGAGACAGAAAGTAACAAGTCTGAAGAGGGACGGGGTGCAAGGTTCAGCTCAGGCAAGCTGCATGACAGCTAAGCCCTGACAGAGAGTGACCAGCAAATGGCAGAGCGAACTCAGGAAGGGACCCCTTTCTGGCATTTTGGGCAAGGATGACAGCCTCCTCTGTAGGTCACAATTTCCCGTGGCTGTTACTGCGACCCTTGGGCACCGAACAGGACGAAAACGACGTTTAGTGTCCTCGAATGACAAAGCTAAGAGACGGGAGGCATGTATTCTTCCAAGAGAGCGAAGATATTTAGTTCATAGTTAAAATAGACAGTATTTTTTGTTTAATTTGGAAAATGGACTCATTTGAAATCCCTCTTTCATAATAAAACAAGGTTCATGCAACGCTACTGTCTCAAAAGGCAGATGCTATCAAGAGGCAAAGCAGAAGTCCTGTGTGTTTAGTGGGTCTCTGGGGTGAAGGAAGGAAAGAGGTATTAGAAGCAACTCAGTCGCTCGTGATGGGTGGCTTCGTCCAGGTTCCCATGGAGCACCGGGAAGATGAGCTTGGAGATGTTAGCAGAGGTCATCGTACGGCAAGGGGACACTCTGCAGGGTGTTTGGAAGGGGAGTCAAGCAGGCAGATGTACATTTTTGAATAGGCACTTTGACCACCCCTCGGGGGAGGGGGGCCTGTGTGTATTAGACATTTTAGTGTTCTATCCATTCGCTTAGGGAGCTCCTGTAACCATGAGCACAGTGACTGGACTTCCCATTTCTGCCCTGTGGTCTGATCAGTAAATGGGTAAGAATAGAAAGTCACGTGGACATCAGGACACGGACCTCCCTCTGTTGCTGGTGCTGTTATCTCGACAAGACTTTTTCCCCTTGAGCCTTCCTTTTTACTTCTTTTAAATTTTATTTTTATTTAAAATTTTATTTTGTACTGGTTTCAAGTCTACAGCTTAGTGGTTAGACAGTTATATGCTTTACATGGTACCCCCCTCGATGTTCTCAGTACCCCAAGTGGCACCATTTGTTGAAAGGACTCTTCTGCCCTGGCAGGTTTAGCTCCTCGGTTGGAGCGTCAGCCTGCGGACCAGAGTCCCAGGTTCGGTTCCTGCTAGGGGCACGTACCAAAGAAAAAAAAGAAAGGACTCTTCTTGTGCCATTGAATTTCCACGGCCACTTGGTCAAACATGAATTCACCAGTCCAAGGCTCCATTCCTTGACTCCCTGTTCTTTTCCGTTGATGTCTAGGTCTCTCCTTATGCTATCACCACACAGTCTTGATCCCTGTATCTTTCGCAAACTAGCCAACTGTGTTCTTCTTCCAAACTCCTTCAGCTATTCCAGATGCTTTACATTTTCATATCCAGTTTAAAATCGTTTTCTCAAATGAGCCTGCTAGAATTATGATTGTAATTTTGTGACTCTATTGATAATTTGGGGGTAATGGCCATCGTAACAATATTGAAACTTCCCTTCCGTGAACATTACCTTCTGCCTCTACTCTGGTCTTTAAACGATAGTTTCCAGTGTATAGGTCTTGTGTATCGTTTAAATTTATCCCTATGCTTTCGTGTTTATGACATTATTGTAAATGCTACTTTAAAACTTTATCCGCAGTTGTTTGTTGTGGGTGTATAAAGATACAATTTATTATTTCTTTTTGAATGCTGACCTTTTATCCTGCGACCTTTCTAAACTCACTAGTGCCAACAGGCTTGCATTTTTGTAAATTCCTTAAGATTTTCTTCACAGATGATTAGGTCATCTGCAAATAAAGGCAATTTTACTTCTCCCTTCCTACTACGTTGGCCTTTTGTGTCTTCCCTTACTTTGTGGCACTGCCCATGACCTCTTGGAAAATGCTGATTAAAAATGGTGTGAGCAGGCAAGTCTTTCACTGTCACGTATGATGTAACAACAGGTTTTCGTAGCTGCTCTTTATCGGCTCGAGGAATTTCTTTCTCTTCCTAGTTTGTCGAGGGTTTTTTCATGGGTAGGCTTTGACTTTTGTCAGATGCTTTAACCGCACCAATTGGGTTGCTCGCATGTGCCCCCTCCTCCCCTTTATTCTCTTGCTGTGGTGAATTGCACTGGTTCATTTTGAATTTTCAAGGAGGTTTGAATTCCTGGGATTGCCGGTTTAACATCCTACATGAAATCCCTACCTAGCTGAGGCCCTGACCCATTTTTAATGCAGCTACAGGATTGCTTCTGTGGGACCCTACAGTTGTGCACATGGCTGAGGTGCTTCCACTTGGCATTAAAGAGGCCTGGTTGGGTTAGGAACCCCTCAGGGTCCCCGGGCACTCTCTTCGTGCTCTGAGTGGTGCACATTTACATCCAGAGCAGAGTTGCTACCTTCCTATTTTACTCTGGACTCCCCCCCCCCCCCCACCGGATTTGAGTTTTCTAAGAGCTGAGACTTTGTCTTTTCCATTTTGGTAATTCTGGTTCCAAATGCATCTGATGTGAAGACAAAGAAGAAGAGCTAGAAGAGGTACTTGCCTCTGTTACCTCTAACTCTCCAGGGCCCCCCTAGGTTGGCCGCCTTAGCTCTTCTAGCAGAAAAGTCTTGGAGTATTTTGCCCCAGGGCATCTAGCTGGTAGGTACAATGCCATGATCTGCAGCTCATTCTCTTTCTACCTCGTCGCAGAGTCTCTCACCCGGTAGGCTCTTCAATACTTAGTTGTCGACGGATTGGCTGAAGGAGCAATGGAATGAATGAATGATTGAAAGCAACCCCCCCCCCCCCTTTTTCATGAATGGAACAGGTCCACCTGATGAGAAAATCAGCTTGGAGAGTGGCATATTAGCAGGGCGTGAGGGAGGGGAACAGAGGGGGCAGGGAACTTGCTAAAAAAAAAAGAAAAGGAAGTGTAAACTATAAATTTACTTGACAGGGTTGCATCTCTGCGGCTTGGACGTTGGCCCCTTCGCCTTGGCACGATTGTTATATAACAGGAGGATGGAGAAATGGCCGGAAAGTATTGCTTCCTATTACATAACTCTTACTCTGTGCCTGACTGCGTTTCTGATAATGGGAGAACAGAAAGTAGGCCCCCCTCTCCCCGTGAAAGGCTTCAAGCGTCTTGCAGTAGAATCAGTCTGGTCTTCAGCCGTTTGGAGCGTTAGAGCGAGACTGATTTCCTCAGCTGGCCTCGGGCTGTCTCCCCAGGCCCGTGTCTCCCCAGGAAACACTGCCTTACTCTCGCACTTTCAAGAGCTTTGGCTACGCGACCCTAGAGAGCCCGCAGAGGGAGTTCTCATGGAGAATGTCCTAGAATATTTCTGTTTTTGTCAATGGGTCGCACTGATCTCAGCTGAGCTGACCATGTATTTTTTTCCCCCACTTACTGCCTAACATTTACGGACAAGTGAAGATCGCAGGAACGCACGAATCCGACAGGCTTGGTTACACAAGCTTAAGGAGCGCACCCTGGACTCGGCCATGTAGTTTTGCTTCCTTGCTGTTTGGTGTTTTGGAGATAAGAAACTGGAATCTGAATAGTTCCTGCTTGTCTGGTCTACGTGTTTCAAAACACTGCCTGTCACAATAGGCTTCACCTGGCAGCTCTGCAGTGGCCTTCTAGCGGATTGATCCGAGCTGAGCCACCCTGCAGTGGGGTGGGGTCCACCTCCGGAGCACCCAGCCCAATAGTGCTTTCTGTCTGCACTGCTCTCCTTGACCTCCGCGGGTCCTGCCCGGTGTCTAGCCATTGCTCTGTGTCGATACACTAACCAAATGCACTCGTGCGGGATCCTGCGTGTCTCCTCCCAGACAGGCACTCCTCCAGCAAATCCTGGTGGCTCTGCCACTTCTGAGACCCCCTGGAGCCCAGCCACTTCTTACTCTCTCTCCTACCCCCTCCCGCTCTCCCCCGTTGGCTGTTGTATCTCTAATGTCCAGCATCAGCGGTGGGAGTTAATAGCTGCAAACCTATAAATAACAACATGCAACAATTGCTCCAAAAACTTTCCATTGCACTTAGAACACCCTGCCTCCTCCCTGTGCCCGTAAAACCACCACCCCTACCTCTAGTTCCAGACGAGCTGGCCTTCCTGTTCTCCAAACACTTTGTCTTCGGCTCGCTGTTCTTGCCTTTCTACAACTGGGCAAACTCTCAGGATCTTGGCATGGCTGGTTCGTCAGCATTCTGGTCTCACCCCAAATGTCATCTCCTCCCTTGCTACCCAATCTGAACGCAACTGTCATTCCTTCCCTTATCCGTCTGCTTTATCTTCTTCATAGACTTACCTCTATGTCCATACTTTTGGTGTCTCTCCATTTATGTCCACGCTTACTCTCTGTCTCCGGGACTGGCAAACAATTGTGGGTCCAGTGAAACCTGCCTGCTTTGGTAAATAAAGTTTTATTGGAACACAGTTACACTGGCTTGTTTACATACTGTCAGTGGCTGCTTTGGGCTCCATGGGAGGAAGCTGAATAATAGTGTCAGAGATCATCTGGCCTGCAAAGTCTCAAAGGTTTACTAGTAGAAGTTGGCAGTTACAGGACAGTCATGGGGATGACAAGTACAGCCTAGGGAAAGTAGTTCAGAGCATTGTCATAGCTGTGCATGCTGCCAGATGGGTACTAGACTTATGGGGGGATCATAAGTTATACAAATGTCTAGTCACAGGGTTTTATACCTGAAACTAATGTAATGTTGGACGTCAAGTGTAATTTAAAAAGGAAAAAAGAAAAAAATACTGTAAAGGCCTGTGGACCCCTGTGCTCTCTCCTTGCACGACCTACCTGCCCAGTTCACTGCTGGGCTGCCCGCAGCTCCAGGCCCATATGGTGCCCAGTAAATAGTTGTCCAACGAATTTAATGGTGAGGGAACAGAGGACATTGTGACTGGCTGCGACTCTAGGTGTGTACGTCTTCTGAGCCTATATTTTTTGCAGGTAAAAGATAACTAATAAGGTCACGTGTGTGTGCGTGTGTGTGTGTGCACGTGCACACACGCCTGCATGCATATTTGCGTATCTGGGAATGAGAAGACATGAGGTCATTATGTAGGTTTTGCATCCGTACAGAATTATTATTCCAACCCTGGTTCTGTCTCTTAATATGTATGACTTCGGGGACAAAATTCAATCCCTTATACTTCAGTCTCTTCATTGTGAAAAAAGGAGAAGGTGTTACCTGCCTTTCATTGATCCAGTGAGCATTTAAAAAATAATACTGCCTGACACTAGATGCACGGCCAAGGCGGTGGAGTGTGTAGCAGACGGTGCTTAGATTCTTGAAATAGTTTGAAGGCACCGAGGAGGGTGGAGTCCAAAGTGCAGACACCAACATTTTGGCAGTTGGTTTCAGTTCAATCAACTGACCTACCAGGCATGTAGGTATTGACTCCTGACTTCCCTAGGCTATGTTCCAGGAAAGTGGAAACTATCCAATTAGACCTTGACAGCCCTCAGTTCCTGGGGACCTAGTATGCACAAGGCCACATGTTGGATGCTAGGGAATGCAGAAACAAATAAGACACTGTCCCACCCTTTCAGGCCTCCTGACCTTATACAAGAAGTCAGAGGAGTTCACCTACTACACCTTAGCAGTGGAAGGTTGTAAGACTCACAGAGATGTGCAGACGCCAAAGAAGATCTAAAGAAGGGTTATGACTGCATCAGATTTATTTTTGGGTTTGGATAGAGAGTCCTACAGTATTGTCACTCATTTTTCTTCATATAATCTCTAGTCCCCTCTGATTTTATTTTATTAAAAAAGTTTTTTTCTTTCTCTATTGGTTTTACAGAGAGAGGAAGGGAGAGGGAGAGAGAGAGAGAAACATCAACGAGAGAGAACATCGATTGGCCGCCTCCTGCATGCCCCGGACTGGAGATCAGACCCACAACCTGGACATGTGCCGTGACTGGGAATCGAACCGGCAACCTCTTGGTGCATGGGTCGACGCTCAACCACTGAGCCACACTGGCCAGGCTGATTTTATTTTTAAATGGCTTTTGTTTACAGATCGCCTATTGCAATATCTCAAATCTTATTATTATTTTTTTTCCTAAGTAGGTGAGCAATACTGAGTAAAACAAGAATACAAAGGTCTGATTTTGTTACAGCTTGAGGGGAAGATGGGCAGACATATAATTATTGGTGGTTCACCAATTCTTTTTCTTGTGCAGAAAGAAATATGATGGATTGGCTCTGGGTGTTAGTTTGTGGGTCCCACGGGGCTCAGCTGACCAGGCCCTTCTTCATCTGCGTCTTTCACTCCTTGTTTTGGGTGTTAACTGAAGTACCAGCGTGATCACAGACATGGAGACCAGTGAAACACTCTTTCTCCAGCCTCTTTCTTTTGAGAATATATGAAATAACTTGTAGATACAGTGCTAGAACCTGAAGATACAGAGGTGAACAGTAACTACTTTAAAACTCTGAGTTATGAGCTCATTAAATGCTATTTCTTGTAAATGAAACAATTAAGAAAAATATGAAAACTAAGCAGTTCTTCTCTCAACCATTCATTGAGCACCAACTCAGTGAATGAGACATTGAGTGTTGGAAAAAAGTATCAAACATAACCTCTGCCCGCTAGGAGCTTATGATTTTGTGGCGATATTGATGGGTAAATAGTTAACTGCTGCAGAGATATTCAAGTTATATGATAGAGTACGTTGAAGTTTCCAGGTTCAAATCCCGGGTCCACACCTGACCATTTGACCACAGGCAAATTACTTACCTTTTCATTACCTCAGTTTTTTCATCTGTTACATGGAAATAATAATGTCTAACTCATATGTTGTTGAGAAGTTTGCATGAGAAAACAGTGCTTAGTGCATAGTTGAGTGACAATACTGTAAAATGAGTGACAATACTGTAGGACTCTCTATCCAAACCTAAACAGTGCTTAGGTGATCAATAAAAGTTACTGATGGTGGTAGAAAGAATCCTGTGGAGCTAAAGGAATATAATGTAGAAGGTGGGGTACTCAGACATGGGTTCTCCACTTTTCAGGGTTATAGGTTTTGGGAATGAACACCACAGAGGTGATGTGCCTCTCTCATCAAATCATTTCAAGGGTACGTGCAACCAACGTGGCGTATCCTTGATCAACAGTTTCTCCGTGGTGTGCTCTCTCCTCCTGTACGCCAGTTTCCGGGAGTGAGCCACTGAGCCCAGCCCACACCCAAGAATCGGGCAATTAAGTTCCACCACCGAGAATAGGGAATGACTACATAAATTGGCAAAGGTAGTTTTTAATATAATTATTTTTTGAACCAAAACTAATCACAGTGCATGTACTTTTCTGGAATCTGCTGTTTTCCTCTTAATAATATAACAGAATGGCCCTGGCTGGTTTGGCTCAGCAGTTAGAGCATCAGCCTGCAGACCAAAGGGTCCCAGGTGTGATTCCGGTCAAGGCACATACCTAGGTTGCTGAATGGATCCCAGCCCTGGTCAGGGTGTTGTAGGAGGCAACCAATCAGGGGCTCTCTCACATCTGTGCTTCTCTCTCCCTTTCCCTCTCTCCCTCTCCCTCTCCCTCTCCCTCTCCTCCCTCTCCCTCTCCCTCTCCTCCCTCTCCCTCTCCCTCCCTCTCCTCTCCCTCTCCTCTCCCTCTCCCTCCCTCTCCCTCTCCCTCCCTCTCCCTCTCCCTCTCCCTGCCCCTCCCTCTCCCTCTCCTTCCCTTCCTAAAAAAAAATCAGTGGAAAAATGTCCTTAGGTGAGGATTAACAACAACAAAAAATAACAGAATAGATTTCTGAATCAAATTTTCCTCTACAATATGACTTTTAATAGATCTTAAGTATTGAACTGTGTGGATATATCAGAACTTGATCTATTTGCTAGTTTGGACATTTAAACTATTTTTAGTTACTTTTCCTGAATATTATGAAAATCTGTTATTAACATCTTTCTAGTTAAACCTTTGTACAGTTATGTTGTTTAAGGTAAAAATCTAATTACAATCGATATATTAAAGCTTATGCTTGTTTAAGAATTGGGGGTATTTACAGGGGTGGGCAAAAGTAGGTTAATGATAATAATAAATAATATAATAATTAATAAAAAATAATACAAGAATAAAGTGTGTTTCGCATACTCACCACTATAAACCTACTTTCCCACCCCTGTATTATCAAATTGCCCCTTAGGAAAGTTCTAGCACCATTATGACCTGCTGCCTTCTGCTGGTTTCTATGAGCATCCCGGCGAGAGTGTGGCAGGGAGGATGTGGTGAGCAGCTGTGGGCGGGGCTGCCAGTATTAGGGCAGCCTTAGGGACAGGAGGTGGGGGTGAGGGCTGAGCCCCATTCCTTACTGACCAAGCCCGAGCTCACTTATTAGTGCTAAGGCAGTACCTCCTTATTTGGCAGGGCAGCCACATAATTTATCCATTAAAGAAAGTCCTATTAAAATATGTATTGCAAAATAAAATGCACATATAAATAAGTATATTAAACAAATTTAACCATCTTAAATAATTTTAATTTTATATTTTTTTGTTAATCCTCACCCAAGGATATTTTTCCATTGGTATTTTTAGAGAGAGTGGGAGGGAGAGAGTGAGAGAAACATCTATGTGAGGGAGGCACATCGATTGATTGCCTCTTGCACAACCCCTGCTGGGGCCGGGGATCGAACCTGCAATCCAGGTACGTGCCCTTGACTGGAATTGAACCTGTGACCCTTCAGTCCTCTGGTGGACACTGTAACTGCTAAGCCAAACCAGCCAAGGCTATCTTAAATAATTGTAAAGTGAACATACATGTAACTGTACCCATACTCATGGTTATTAAGAGTGGGACAATTAACTTCTGTTGCGTGTGTGTACCCACATGTGCTGTTGCTGGGTTTCCAGAACTCCATGCGAGGCCCTTCCCGATCACCCCCTTCTTCCCCGGGCAGCAGCTAGGATTCCGTCCTCAATGGTAATAACTTTCTTGGTGCTCTTTAGTGCGAAAGGTATAAATTCGATACCTACTCATGGCAAAATAAACAAGCAAGACGGAAGTCGACGGAGCAAACCTTTAAAATTTCTGCCAGCAGCCTCCTCTTCTCAGGGGCAGCAGCTACTAAAGTGTGGACTGTACCCCCAAATCAGTGTCACCCCACAGGCCCGTCCGCACTGAGGACGCGTTCATGTCCAGCACGGCGGGGACTGGCCTCAGGTTAAAACTGAGCGTTGGAAAGGTGCTGGTGTTGAAAAAGGAAAGAGAATTCACTGGTTTCTCGCTCGTATTCCGTAGTTGATATGAAGTCCGTTTCTTTCCATGGTGATTGCTGACAACTCTGTTCATTGGTTATGTCGCGAGCGTGTTACTACTTTTATCTCCTACAAAGCGAACGCCAAAGTGAGTTTCCGTGTTACATTGTAATTGCTTTTTAAAAAACAAGGAGGCTAGTGTGACTACAGAACAAAATCCATTTTAAAGTTTATTGGATTTAATGGATTTGCATTTCGGTCGGAGCGTGCAGCTAGGGGCGCGCAGGTGGGTGTCTCCCAAACACCCTCCCGGGTGCCGCGTGCCGCGTCCTCTCTGGGTCTCCCACGTGAGCTCGTGCGTCCCAGTGGATGAGGGCTGGACGCAGGTCTCCGGCTGGCGGGGCAGAGGTCCCTCCTGGACGTCACGCCCAGCACTCTGCGTGCCGCCCTCCGGGACACAGTCAGCGTCCCTGCAAAGGCCAGCTCTCTGTGCGGAGTCTCTTTCTTAAGCCTGCGTGCGCCCCGGTCTCAGCCGGAATTTGAGCAGCCCACTCAGTTCTGTGTGGTTGGGTTCACAAAGGGTCTCTCCGCCCGGTGACCTTTTTTCTCTCGGTCTGCATTGCCGCGCAGCTATTTTTAAAAGCCGAACTCTGTAGACTTAAGTTATCACCCAAGTGATCTTACTTTAAAAAAAAAAAATCGTTATCTCTTTCTTTTGAGACAGAAAAATCAAAACGGAAAGGAGGACATGTATGAGCATGAACTAAGCGGTGTCTTTGAAGAGCCGTGGCTCATGACCTTCTCATCTTCTGTCATCAGGTTCATGGAAAGAACCCCGGCCCAGAGTTGTCAGGCGTGACTGCTGGCCCCACTCGCCTTGGTAGCATGTAGGGGTCATTCGAGTAACTGGGAAATAATAGGCTCAGAGCCCCGACACTTAGGGCGAGGCACTCACTGTTCATGGGTCCCCACCCTGTGCACGATTTCCTTCGCTCTGTCCTCACTGGACGAGAAGCAGGGAGGGTGTAATACTTGGTAACCTTAGCTCCTGGCAAAATCACTCATCCGAGCAGGTACTGAAATGTGTGTTCTCTTGACAGACCAAAAAGAAGGGGGGAAGGAAAGAAGGAAAAAAGGCAGGAAGGAAGAAAGAGGAAGAAAGGCAGGGAGGGAGGGAGGAAACAGCACCCCTAATTACTTTCCGTACTTTATCTCATACCTATTCCGATGAGAGGGATACTGAAGGCAACCCTTAGGCCCAGAGAGGTCAAGTAACTTGCTAAAGGCCACACAAGAAGTGGGGTTTCTATTCTACTGGCAATTAATAAAGCTATAATCCCTATTCCAGTGACTGTTCTCTCCCCAGGTTGTTAAGAATGGGGAAGTCTGAGTCATCACCGAACACCTGTGCCCAAGGCGAAGCCTGATGATGAGAAAGACAAGCGGTTTAGATTGGTTGTCTGACAGCCCTTTCTCCGCAGCAAACCCCACCCCGGGTCCCTGGGCTGCCATTCTCATGCATATGGATTTGGGGGGGGGCAGCTTTCTCAGCAGGTCCAGAGAAGTATATTAATTTCACAGAGGCCCCCTTAGCAACTTGGAGAGGCCTTCCTCTGAGCCATTTAATTTCATCTTTTGTCTGAGTTGAGAATGGGCACTCCCCACCCCCTTAATATCATCTCCCCCTGCCACCGTCCCCGCATCCGACTCTTTGTTGTAGACGATCAGGCCAGGAGGGGAGAAGGTGCTGGCCCATCAAGCTTGGGAAAGGCCAAAAAGGAGGGCTTTGCAGGAGGTGACCCAGCCTCGGGGTCCCCTGAACTCTGAGGCCTAATCCCCTGTAATGACCTGGGAGTCTTTGTGAGCCGATGAAAGGAAGGGGCCTGGGGAGGGGCCTCGCCCTTCTCCCCACGGTGCTCAGAAGGGCTGGGGTGGCTTCTGATGACCGCGGAGGAGAGGCCGCACCTCACTGGGAAACTGCCGCTGTCAGGGGAACGGGGCTGAGAGGCTGCGGGGCTCCCAGGGCGCACACTTAGCCCCCACTCCCACCCTCCGGGTGCTCCCGCCGCCCTGCCCTGGTCCTCCGTCGGGCGCCACGAAGCTGACATCGGGGTCCCAAAGCCTGGCACCGGGTTCCCGGGTCACAGCCCAGGTCTAGAAGGGGTTAGGAATAAGTGGCTTACTTGAAAAAAAATTTTTTAAAAAATGATAGAATAGAAAAGAGAAGACATTTCAAGATAATACTGTAACATATTAAGGGCAACATTCTGTCACACCGACGGGGGTTCGAACCCAGACTTAGTCTTGAGACTCAAGTGTCTGAGTTTGTAGTGAGAATCAGAACTACACATCGTCCTCTAAGGATTCAACTAAACTATTCTATCCTTTCTTGGTGTGAAGAAAATGAGGCCCAGAGAGGGGAGGTGACGTGGTAAAAGTTGCACAGCAAGCTAACAGCAGAGCGCAGATGAACTCTGCTCTGGCCGCTAACATCAAAGTGTCAGTGGAAGATTCTGTGATCGGAGTTCGTCTCGGCTTTCAAAGCTGGACTGGCAATATACACAGATGGGAAGACAGCACCACGCGTACCCCGGACCTGTGATAAATGACCGCACATCTCCGTTGGAATATTGTGATCATATTTCTAGACGATGTTTTCTTTGGAGCAGAAATGAAAAACCATAATTTTTAACCCAAGAGCTGACATGCTGGGTAGTTATTATTGCTTGAGCATGGAGTGGTGTAGAAACTAATTCTGTTTCTGGGAGAAAAAAAAGAAGAAACGGGAAGAAAGCTTGAAAGAGAGCTGGAAAAGGGCTGTATGTGTTTGGAGGCCGAGGTCACCAGAGTCGAGGATCTCCACTTTGATTAGAAACGAAGTCAGTATGGTTTCTTTAATTGAATACTTGGCTGAGCCTGAGATGGTTAGAGACTTTTCTTGAGTGTGCGTGAATCTGAATACCACCGTTAATTAATATATATTAATACCATGTGCAGCCATTAATAAGATGGCTCATACTCAGCCCTTGCATGATCTGCAATTCTTATAAAGCTTTGAAGAGAGAGGTGTTTTGATCAGCTGTATTTTTTGGATGAAGAGATCAAGGCTCAGAGGTAACTTGCCAAGTGTCGTGAGTCCAGAAAGTGGCCCTGGTGGACACTGGACGTCACTCTGACATTGTGTGCAGTGTTCTTTCTGCTCACCTCCAGAGTGCTCGAGAGTGGGGTCAATCACCCTGGTGCTTGCTGCTCTGAGGGGTGGAGAGTGGGGTTCACCCACTCAGGTGGCAACTGATGGCTTTTCCTCTCCAAGCGACCCACCTAGACCCTTCTGCCACCTGTCTGTCTCATTCAGGACAGGGCAGGTAGGTCCGCGTACATTCCACACATAGAACCCTTTCAGCACGATGTCCCATCGGTCTAGACGTGGTAATGGAGAGGTTTTCTTTGCTCCCATTTCCTGGGCCATGACTGCTTCTTTGTGCCCCATTCCTGTCCCTCTGTCCCTGGGCTTTAGCTTTCTTTGCTCATCTTCAGTGCTGCTCACCCCCGTCACCCAGTGGCCATCACCTCTCTTCCTTGAGGACAGAGCTGTGCTTCTTGGGAGGCTGGCCCGGGCCCAGGGAGAGCACCTCGTTAGTCTAAGCCAGCTCTTGGGACAGTCCATTCACAGTGACAGCTTGGGGCACGGGCTTGGAACTCATCTTAGTGAACGAGACACGAGCGGTCAATGGCTCAGGGCCTTTGGAGAAGGTTTTTCTTATTTCAGAAAGAAATTTTGAGTATTCTGCTGCTGCCCCTAGAAACTGATGTGCTTATGTATGAGGACTGGAGCTACAGCCGTCGTTTTGGGGACCATAAAGGGTGTGAGCCTGAGGAGAACATGTTGAGCGTGGCCGCAGGGACGGCTGGAAGTAGCCTGGGTCCCTGATAAATCATGGGGCCGCGGAATTAACCGTAGTCACACCCCTCCTCCCGGCATTCCCATGGCTCTTGAACCACTTGGGATTCTTTTCTATTAAGCATCATCACTGATAAAATACAACATCCCCATAACCTGTCTACCTTCCCAGAACTTTACTTTGACACCTCCGCGCCCTCCGGTTCCTGCGACCCCTCTTCTCAGTAGCACAACCCCATTTGGGATCTCAGGAGAGGAGCTGGGCGTAGGGCTGGTGGGGGCACACTGGGAGGGGAACGAGCTTACAAACTGTGCTGTCCTTCTACCACCTTCTCTGTGTCCCCCTGTCTGTTACCCACCCCACATGACTTAATGTCTTTGAATTGGAAGAAGCGCTACTTTTGGAGAATAGACCTAGGGCAGAAAACATCCCTGCCTGCTGTTCAAGGAAACATCTTCCTGAAATGGCACAAGTCCCGTTAGAATGCACCCCCCACCCCGCATCTTGCTGCCCTTTGCGGTTGCCACCCTGTGCACTGCAGAGCCGCCCATCCGCCTGGTGCATGTCCTTCCCTGCTAGATGCGGCCTCTGCTGCTACTTCTGTCCCCAGGGTGATCACACCCGACCTTCATTTATGGCCGAATGCCAAGCCCCTCCCTGCTGAACCCATCTGACTTAAGAGAACAGGCTGTTATGGACTGGATTGTGTCCCCCACTTTGAATTCGTATGTCGAAGCCCTAACCCTCGAATGTGGCTATACTTGGAGGCAGGGCCTGTAAGGAGGTAATTTGGTTAAATGAGGTCATGAGGGCGGGGCTCTACTCTCTATAACTGATGTCCTTATCAGGAGAGGAGGAGACACGGGGATGGGGACACAGTGGAGAGCCGTGCGGGGACACAGCAGGAGCGTGGCCATCTGCAAGGCAAAGAGAGGGAGGCCTCGGGAGAAACCCGCCCTGCCGACCCCTCGGGCCAGGCTTTCCCGTCTCCCGAACTCTGAGAAAATCATCCGAGGTCGTTGAAGCCTGCGGCAGTCCGTACGGCAGCCCTAGCAGACGAACATGTAGATCATGTCTCATACGCCACATCTGAGACCCAGCGTGCACGCCAGAGTGTCACCGAATTCACTCCTTCATCTCTTCATTTGCCCTGTCATTGTGTTTATTTGTCATTCAGAAAGGTCACATAACACAGTCCGGGATTTCCTAGCACATGGTCATTGAATGCTCGTCCTCCGAGGTGCTCTGTGAAGAAGGGACTATGTAGCACCCCGACTTGCAAACTCAGAATGTGCACTTCGAGCCTATCGCCTCTGCACAAGAAGTGCACTAGGAGGGAAGCTTTCAGATGCTCTGGGCCGTCACCGCCGGCACTGGGCGCGGGCTCTGTAGCCGTTGGCGGAGTGACATCTGTCCGTACCCAGGGAGCACGTGGCGGGCAGCGCTGACCTTGTTTTTACAGGCAGAGCCTTGAAGTCAGAGTCCTGCCACTTACTTCGTGAAGTGGAGTTTTCTCAGCTACAACACGAGGCTCAGGGTCACTCTCTGGAATATTGTGTTGAGGGTCCGATAAAAGAATCCAGGGAAAGTACCAGCACAGTATCACCCTGCCTTTGTGTCTTCATCCTCTTCATTTGCTCATTCATTCATTTATTCATAAATCCAATAAGCACGTGTTTGATTTGTACACCGAAGTGTACAAGTCTCGCTGCATGGAAGCACCCCCCGAGCTTCTTGATCGGCTCGCTGCTCCGAGCTGCGCTCAGGTCTTGAAGAGCTAGCAGAGTGCAGACGTCACCTCCCACAGCTGCCTTCTTTATGCTGCGTTTCATCAACGAGCACATGAGGTTCCGGGGCTCCTTAGACTTCAGCTGGCCACGGGGCAGACAGGTGAGCTGTACCTTATGAGGTGTGGAGGTCTGTGTGGGCCCCTGGCTTTGTGGGGAGTGGACCTCGAAACCTCCAGGGGTGCAGCTGGGACCATGAGAGCAAGGTGCCAGGCTCGCCACGGCCTCGTCCATGCCAACACTGGTCTGCTCGGTCACAGACAGAAACCTCTCTGGGGCAGCTCTGCAGGGGGCTCTCAGCTCGGAAGTTCTTAAAAGCTCCAGGCCGTTGGTAGCTTTCCTTTGGCACAATCAGAATGAGCTCTTTTGAGTCGACAGTGTTCCGATTAAATCATAACGCGGAGTAAATGCCACCAAGTCAGAAATTCCCAACAGAGTCAGATTTTCTGAGTCCCTCTTTGTGAGAGGCTCTGTGTTACTCACATTGCCCCGCTGAATCTTCACAGCGACCCAATTATTACCCCCATTTTGTAGACGAGGAAACTGAGGCACAGAGAGGTTAAGTTGCTCAAGCCACACAGCTAGAAACGATGGGAGCCCACACTTCAGGTCTCCCTGGCTCTGTGGCACTCATCATTTTTACCAGGGAGCATCCCCCCGTTGCATGGTGCCCACGTAGCATGGCCTGTGGCATGGTCTGTGTGGTGTGCAGTGGCTCACTGCAGCCTGGAAGCAGTCCTGTGTAGCATGATTTACCAGTCCCCCGTCTACAGAGGAGTCAGGCAGAGTTGAAGTAACTTGCCAAGAACACAGCTCTGTGGGTGGGAGCCCGGGTTCCTGTCCTGCTCTCCTGTGTTGGCCTCTAGCTTGAAAAACTCTTCCTCTCTCCCTTTTCCTAATCCTTTTCATCACTCAGATTTAGCTCAAGTGTCACTTTCTTGGGGTGGCTTGTCTGGCTCTCCATACTAGTTCAATACTGCCTTTTGGAGGTCTGTTGAGCATCCTTTAATTTTCGTTCTCACTTTTAAATTAGCTATGTAATTATTTGATAAATAACTGCCTTCCCTTAGATTATACACAGTCTTAGAGGCTAGAGCTCAGATCAGTTTTGCTCAATAATACCTCTAAATGTTTAACAGAGAGTTTAGCACATAGCTAAAAGTGGTGACTATTATTGTATATAATCAGTGTATATGTTGATGTATATGTCTATGTATAAATGATAGTGTTACATATGACTATCATTGATATGTATGCATACACACACATATATATAAATAATACACACATATATAAATAATAGTCCTTAAGTCCATTCAGTTCTTTCTCACTAATGCATCAATCACAGAGATATCAATTAGCATGACTATTGCAGCTCCCTGATTACTTGTTCTTGGCAGACATTGCCAATCAATCACCATTTCCTTTTCTACTGAGACCCAAGGGAGCTTCAAAATCCTTCTCAAAGCAATGCACCAGGCAGCTACTTACTATCAATTAGTTGGACCTGGCCCAATAAATGAAACTTGGCTACCCCAAGTGGGAAAATTGTTCTCAGAAATCATGTACAGTCATACAACCGTTTTCTGCAGTTGAAAGCACCTTGAAGAGGACTGGGGTCCTCTTCAAGGGATTATGACACATTTGTCATTCTAATGGGCTAAGAAGCATCGGCTCACCAAACGGTGTCCGTGCTGATTGGTTCTGCCTGGGTTCCAGTTCCCTTGTGTCGTGGAAGTTTAGTTTGTTTATTTCAACGTGCGGTGTGTGATAACTCTCCAGTGGCAGCTTGGTCCTTGAGGGCACAGAAATGCTAAACAGATTGGCTTGATTTCCTGGTAGTTCTCATGCTGATGAAGGAGACAGACAGGCGGGAAGAAGTCTGAAACGGGGAAGACCATGATGAGTTAACTGAGGATGGCTAAAAGCACAAGGAAGCCTGTGGCAGAGGGAAAAAGAAATTCTTCTTGGGAGGATCTGGGAAGACTTTTTGAAGGAGGTTGGGACTGAACCACTTCTTGAGGAACACGTGAGCTGGAAAACCATAGTGAATCCAAATCGTGGAAGACTATGAATGCCAGACAAAGCCACACAGCCAATGAAGTAAGGGAAATGACATGGTTTCCCGAGCTGAGCATCAGCAAACAAACTTCGGCAGTTAGATGGATGATGGAGAAGGATAATGGAGGCTTGAGGGTTGGTTTACTGACTTTAGTCTGATTCATAGCCATGGACATGCTCCAGAGAGGGGAAAACCATATAAATGAATTGGAGGTGGAATGGGATTTTGGCCATATGGGAGAGCTGTTGAATACCACTCAAGGGAAATCTACGAAAATTAATTGTGTACTTGCTGTTATTATTTTGCATTATGCTGTGAGCTCCTTGGGAAAAGATTTGCATTCCTAATTGGGGTTAGGTACTGTGTCAAATATTTGACATATATCTTCTCGCTAATCCTCATGATTCCACAGAGTTCCTTCCATTTTTATGGATGAGGACATTTTTGTGATTTCCACTTTATAGATGAGGATCCTGAAGTTAAAAACATAGTTAATAAGGTTCTCAAGTTTGCACGGCCAGTAATTGGCAGATTCAGGACCCAAACACAGAAAGTTTAACCCCAGAGTACATACATTGACCTGTAATGGTTTGGTCTCAATTATTGCTCTATTTCAATGGTTCTCAGAGACCATTTTATACTCCCTACCCAGGGAACACTTAGCAATTTCTGTAGACAGTTTTGTTGTCTCAATTAGTGTGTGTGTGTGTGTGTGTGTATGTGTGTGTGTGTGTGGGTGGGTGCTATTGGCATTTAATGGGCAGAGGTCAGAGATACTGCTAAAACTCCTACAATGCACAGAACGGTCTCTCTCTCTCCTCCACCCACCCCAAGAAAAAATGATCCAGTCTCAAATGTCAGTAGTGCTGAGGTTGAGAAACCCTGTTTTATTCTCAGGACGTAACTCAGTGCCTGGCACACAGTAGGCTTGCTCTACATGTTTGTTGAATTAAATAGAACTACTGAGTGTGTGTTCATATTTATATACACTTAAAGTTGTGTGATTATATCTCCTTACACATATACATTATACAATCCTCCTGATCACAGAACGTCTACTGTGTGTGTGTGATCTGCATTTCCTGTCAGATCAGTAACTTTGGGGCGATGTTTCTAATTTATCCTAGTCCAAGTCTTATCTCCTGTAATTATGCTGTCTCCTGGTTTGGCCGTCGTCCCATGGACAGGAATTCCATTTTAAATCCTCCAGTTGCTGTACTGACTTACAAAAGATTTGGGGGTTTTTGAGTGTTTTTCTTTCCTTTTCCTGTCCCATCCTGTTGGAATTCATTGCGTCACCCTATACTTCCCTCACTTGATTACATGGTATGGGGTAGTCGGGGGACTTAGGGGGATGGGCTGCCTGCTCTGGCCCACCAAAGAGACTTTCTGAACAATAAGATCCATGTCAAAGTTCGCTGTATGAAGTGGTTGTGGCTGGAAGCCTCCGTTCCCACCCAGAAGAACATATTCCTGAACTTGGGTGATGTAGGCTCAGAAAGTTCTGTTCCGTGTTGTGAACCAAATGGGCTGTGGAAACCCAACCTGATTACATTGCCCTAGATCACATTCCCATCCGACAGCTGTTGCTCAGTCTTCTCCTACCCCCAGCCCCTGATATGCTCTGGGATTTTTTAATAATGATGACCACTTAAGACTTTTGTTCACTTCCCTAATTCCTAGATTCCGCATTTTCAGTCCATTTTGTCATAATTGCTCTCGGTGCAGCTGCAGTTACGATGAGGGATATCCAGTCATATGGCATGTTTTAGCAACAGTGTCAAGTAAATTCTTAGGAAAGAGCTGAGGAGTAGGGGAGTCCTCTCAATCTGCATCTTGATGAGAGGTCAGTTGGCTTCTCCACCAAACCCCAAGGTCTGGTGGTAGGGAGTGGACTGTGTTTGATCCAGCCAGATTCTCCAAAGATGCCCAGGAACAAACTAGTGAACATGGAGATTCGTTCTAGTTGGCTCATACCTACATCTTCACTTCCACTGACCTTCAAGATCCTTGACATTGTTGAGCACTATAGCGTGTCGTACGTCTGCGGGCCTCGAAAGGCACGTGTGGACGCATGCTGAGGTTGAGGGAATCCTTGAGGCTCATTCTCCCACCTGCTGCTCCGGCTGGGATTTTGCTTGACGAGCGATGGTGGTATCAGCTAGGATTACATTGTGAACAACAGGCAAACCAACCAACAACTAACTGAAAAGTTCGGAGACAAAGCTTCAGTTCGAGAAAATGCTCTCATCAGAGACTTGATTTCCCCCTGACTTTCTTCTTCCTGGCTTCGCACTGAGTCTGCTTCAGTCTTTGTTCCCAAGATGCAGATCAACAGCTCCTGTGGTAATATGTCTTCTTGTCCCATCCAGCAGGCGTCAAAACTCCTTTGTTCCCCTGATATTTCTTAGCATAAGTCTTGAGGTTCATCCCGAATTGGCTAAGGGAGCAGAACTGCTGTGAATCACTTTCTCAGCCTAAATTATAAGCTCTCCCCTGGGAAGGCAGATGGAAGCCAGACCATTAGGAAGGAGAATGGTGGGTGGCCAAGAGACTGCCCACCAATGTCCAGTATGAGATTTCTGCTTGGTCTTCTTGGCACTTGAATATCAGCAATCTATTAAAATAACGGTTTGGCCTACCACCTCTCTTGTCTTTGAGTAGCCCCCCACCACCAAATTCCGTACCTTATGAAACCCATTCACTAGAATGCATGGCCACTGCCCCCAATTCTAGACCTAATTCTTTTTTTTTTTTTTACCCTCACCCGAGGACATTTTTGCATTTATCTTCAGATAGAGCGGGAGGAAGAGAGAGAGAAACATCCATGTGGGAGAGACATATCGACTGGTTGCCGCTCTAATCGCTGAGCCAAACCGGCCAGGGCTAGACCTACTGCTTTTTAACAGGGCAGAACAGGTGACAGAATTTTGATAACACTCTTAACTTTAAAGCACTTATAATTTAGAGAAATATTATTTATGAAAATGTAACCATAAGTGCACTCATTAATTTATTATATATCCTTTTATTCTTCATTCTTCATCCATCCATCCCATCAAAAAATATATTTACATATCTGCTAGGTGCCAGTCACTGTGCGAGGTACTAAAGACACAAGGATAAATAACAAGTTAAGTGCAAGGTGTTCAAAATGAAGAGAAACGGGCACACAAACAATGAATAGTCATAAAATACTTTTTTTGCGAAACGACAAAGACGACTTTAAAGAATAGCTACTTCCCGAAACTCCACATCACTGTTATTTTTTTGCTGTGTGTTGTTAGTTTCTATTTCCTTGTGACTTTTCTTGTCTAAATGCCCTCAATTTGTCACTATTCCTCACCCCGTTTATGACTACTATATTTCTTTTACGTATCAAGGTCATCTCGTACTCCACTCCACAAAGTTCGCAGCAAAACCATTTAGTTGCGTTTGCACCTGGGGTTGCCTTAACAAACATATTTCATGGTGCCCAGAAGAGCATTAATGCTTTCTAAATAATTTCTCAATTTCACCGTGGCAGACTTCTTTCATTTAAAAATAATTTCTTTATTGAATTTATTGGGGTGACATTGGTTAATAACATTATATAGGTTTCAAGTGTACAATTCTATAATACATCATCTGTACACTGTACTGTGTATTCACCATCCAAAGTCAAGTCTCCTTCCATCATCATGTATCCCCCCTTTACCCTCTTCTACTTCCTCCCACCCCCCTTTTCCCTCTGGTGTTCACCATTCACTTGTCTATGTCTATGAGTTTTTTTCTTTGCTTAACCCCTTCACCACCTTCATCCAGCCCCCCAATCCCCTCCCCCTGACAGTTGTTAGTCTGTTCTCTGTATCTGTGAGTCTCTTTCTATTTTGTGTGTTAGTTTATTTTGTTCATTAGATTCCACATAACAAGTGAAATCATACGGTACTTGTCTTCCTCTGACTGGCTTATTTCATTTAGCATAATGCTCTCCAGGTCCATCCTTGCTGTCACAAAAGATAAGGTTTCCTTCCTTTTCACAGCCGAGTAGTATTCTATTGTGTAAATGATGGCAAAGACTTCCTCAGCAAGGAGTTCTCAATCCTCCTGTGGTAGGAGAATGAAGCTTCTACTTTTCTTTACTTGAATTTAGATTTGTAAAAAAGTAAACTATTTGCTTCCTTTCTCTTAGGGAAGAAATGATTCCCACATGTCTCAAGGGCCTGAAACATTGCCTAGGAATACCAGGGCAGTGGAGAGGGAGCAGGTTTGGAATCGACAGACCTGAAGTTGGACCCCTGACTTGCTAATCACAAGCTCTGCTGCCTTGACTCCTAATCTCCTCGAGCCATGGATTCTTTCTCTGTTAAATGGGACGACACTTCCTCGGGCATGGACAGTGGGGTGTTCCGCGTTAGATGCACATGAGAACATTTAGCACATCACTTGGGGTGTAGTGAGCTCTCTCCATTTCTCTTTTACTGTTTCTTCCTTTTGATGCAAAGAATGTACTGTCTATATAAGAATGGGGCACGGGGTCACGGTCATGAGAAAGCTTTGGGCCGAGACTGTCAGCATGTTTTTAATGCTGCCATTTATCTTATGGTGCAAATGACTGTACAGTTTAAAAAGAGTTCGGAAACAAATATGCAGCCAACGTAATTTCCATCGTTAAGTATGTTGCCCTAAAAATGAATATAGCAATGAGCTATTTTATCTTCTTGAGCAAAGTGACACGTTTGGAACATTCGTAGCTAACGAAGCTCTCAGGGTCCTGGTTTGTACGGCAGTGGTTTGTAATGCTAGGAGATCAACAAAGAAGTAACTGTTGTCATCCAGTGTACTGAAAGAAAACCATTTATTCGGCAGCCTCTATGAGCTAGGGACTGTGCTATGTGTTTTCTGCCTTCACATATATATATTTTAATCCCCCTAATAAAATATCCCAGATTCTTGGACCCCAGTGTCAAGAGAAGCATGAGATAGCTCTGTGGCCGTTGCACGCTTTTCTGTTTCCTCGCTGGTGTCTTTAGCAGTTGTTATGGGAAATCTCTCTGAAAAGCCAAGCATGACAATCGGTAATACTTCACACATAATGCGCCTGTTTGCGGATGAGGTTACCACTTGCTTCCAGCATCCGTGCTGGGAAATGCAAGCGCGGGAGTGCCTTCCCTGCGTTCGGACTTCCACTCCCGTGTTCAGGACACAAATCTGGACTGGCAGCAGTTCCTACGGAACGACTCTGCTCACAAAATACTAGGCACTTGCAAGCTACTATTTCAACAGCATTTTCTACTACTTTCCTACAAGTAAGCCAGATTTCGTGAATTTAGCTGATGCAAATCCTATGACTTGCGAACTAAAATCAGTCTCCTGAATTTCATCCACGGTTCTCCGTTGTCTCTGCCACAGCTCTGATTAACGTTATTTCTCACCATCCTGCTACAACAGTATGAGATATTCTGAGTGTTTGCGATGTACCAGACGCTGTTTCGGGTGCTTTAAACCTCTGATCACATTGAATCCTAATACCATCTTCGGGGACAGGAAGTATTTGCAAACCTATCTTCAGATATAAAAACGGAGGCACCCGAAAATGAAAATTTTTCCCACAGCTTAGAAGTGACAGAACTAGAAAGTCAAGTCCAGGAAGTCAGGCTCTGGGCCACCTGTTGGACCACTGCCCACTTTTTTCACTCTGACCTTTATGGAAGAGTGTGTCTTTCCCCTGCATCCACTCTCGACCTAGGAATCTCCACCCTGCAGCCTGTTCAGGCTCATTCTGATCATATCCTCCTCCTGCGTGGAGATCCTAATGGCTCATCTCTGCCTTCAGCATAAAGTCCAGGCTCCGCGTCACGGCCCACAAGCCTCCACGTGGTCTTGGCCTTGCCCACCCTCCGGCCTCGTCTTGCTAGGGTCGAGCTTTCTCTCTGCAGGCCATGGCTGTCTGAGCAGAAAGTGAGTGACGGGTGCTCCATCCTCCCAGAAGGGCCCTTGCAAAGGCAGGCTTCCACCTGGGTTGCGTGAATGTCTGTCCTTGCGGTTGTGTGTTCTGCGTTTCATCCTGGCCTCACCGCTAGTGGCCCTCTCTAGTCCTGGGCATCGCTGACTCCCTTTCCGCTGGTTTTCTTCCTCCCTCCCTGTATTTCCACCGGGAGTGTTCTGTCCAGCCACCTGGTCATCTGTGGCAAAAACCTCAAGGTCATCCTTACCTTTCCATTTTGTGGACCAGGTCTTTGCCTCCAGTCTTATAATCTTTAGATGGTCTCTTGAACATGTTTTTTTTTTTTTTTTATCCTCACCCGAGGACATTTTTCCATTTTTTGTACAGATAGAGTGGGAGGGAGAGAGAGGAACAGAGAGAGAGAGAGAAACATCGATGTGGAAGGGACACATCGAGTGGCTGCCACCCACACAACCAACCAGGGCCGGGGTCAAACTGCAACCGAGGTACATGCCCTTAGTGGGAACCGAACCCGGGTCTCTCCGGACCGCAGGCCAACGCTCTAACTGCTGAGCCAAACTGGCCAGGGCTCTTGAACATGTTTTGTCTTCCGCATTCCTGTTATCTTTGACCTGGCTTAGACAGCTCTCACCTCTCATCTGAAACATCGGAAAAATCATCCAATTGGTCTGCCCTCGAGTTCATTCCCCATACGACCCCTTGCAGGAAGAATCAAATCAGAAGGCTCGACGTAGTGCGGTCGATACCTCTGAGAGGCAGGGGCACCCCAATAAACTAGAATTGGCATTGATAGACTGTTAGTGACTTGGTCATGTAAATTCCCCAACCTAGTCCTGTCTCCTTCACAGAAACCTACGTTCTGTGGTGAAAAGGACAATAGCAGAAAAATCAGCAAGGATGGTAGCAGTACCATCACCTCCCTACGACAACCTCGCGGCACCATGACTGCAAACTAGGCCCATGTCAAATGCATACACGACTTATTTAGCCTGTACATTCAGCCGAACGTGACCTTCCGTGTAGTAGTGGGTTTCTTCCTAATCCATACCTCCCTAACAGGGCCCAGATTCTCGTTGGGATCTGACCCTAATGGTGGGCTTGTAAATCCGGTCTCTGCCCTCCCTGGCAAGGGGGTGGTTACTTGACTCAAGCAAGGCCAGTGAACATTCCATGGGGACTTTAACTCCTAAAAAATGACATAAGAATTTACCTCCCAGGTGGCATCTGAGGAGACAGTTTAGTTATCTTTTCAACCATACCCCAAATGCCACGCGGTGTTATGTCCGTACTGCTTCTAGGCTTGGTTCTCCAGCCTCTAACCGTCTGTCCATTCTGTGAGCTGCTAAACGTCTTGCCAATGAATTACTCCTCTTCCTTCTTCCTCCTCCTTCTTCTTTGACTTAAATGATCCAAAGTGAGCTTCAATAGCCTTACATCAGCACACCCCAGCTGATGACAAAATTATCTCATTGAAAACTTTCGTTTTAGAGATAGGAAAATTGAGGTCTCTCTGTAACTCATCTCGAGTCTGATGGGGAGTTAATGGCAGAGCGTGGACTCAAAGGACTGCCATGATTCCTAGGCTTGTATTCCTCATAGGACCAAGGTTCAAGAGTGATCCTCAGGCTCACAATTCCTTGGCTTGAATACTTGGTTCCACCATGTATTTATCTGTGTAATTCTGGGTAAGTCTCTCTCTCTCTCTCTTTTTTTTTCTGCCTCAGTTTTCTTAGTTGTACAATGACGGTAATAATGGCACCTTCCCTATATGGCTGTTGTATAGGTTAGATTGTCAATACTGTACATATAAAGTATGAGTATACAGTACTTAGCACATGGTAAGAGATATAAATGTTAGTAATTACTCTTGTTACTATTTGTATTGAACACACTGGCCACTTAGGAATATTGTTGTTGTCTTACCAACATGGGTAAAGGATATTTTAATTGCTTTAATTTTATTCAAGTTTTTCTTAGTTATGGAAGTCTAATTCGGATATCTAAACCGCCTCCTCGGCAGTTCACCGGGAAGTGTGCTCGAATAAATTATCAGCTACTAAGAATAAATCTTCTTTCTTTTCTTTACTCTGAAAAAAAGAAATCTCTTTTTCCTTTGGAAAAAAATATCATTAAAAAGGACTGTTATTTTCCTCTTCTTTTTTTCTCTCTAACCAATGAAGGGACATCAAAGTCCAGAGTGTTTGACAAGCGGACCAGTCGGTTCCTTTCAGGGGCACATTATGAATTGTTCGTTTTTGACAGGGGGAACAATTCATTACGTTTTGTTTATGTAGCACCTCCCGAGGGTCCGTTTCTGAGTGGTTCACAAAAGGCTTGCTCTCACTGGAACACACTGGTCCGCCAGAGTTCCCAGGGACAGAGGATTGTGTGTGCAAATAAAATAAACTCACCCCGAAGGCCAGTGATTTAGATTAATAAAGAGCTATGTTTATACAACTCCATTAACAAAATTCTACATGGCAAGTTGAACCCGAGTTTCTCAGGCCGCACAGCCGTTTCTAAACAAGCCTTGGCGGAGGATGTCAAGGTTGCGGGTGTCCAAAATTCGGAGAAAGCCTTTTCACGGTGCTCAGATCCCTGAGACGAATTCTGGGACCCCCGTTTCTCAGGAGACCGCTCAGAGGTGGCAGAAGCTTGAACTGGGAAGATTCTGTATCTGTAGGGGTTAACTCAGACCCCTCTGTCCATCCACTTGTCCTTCCATGATCCGGTCATTCACGCACGTTTGCTTGTATCCAGCTCCTGCAATAGAACCAGCCGGGAAACAAGCATCTCAGGGATGAGAGACACCTACGTTATATCACACCCGGTAGCTTTTATCCGAATCCTCATGAAAACCACGCGAGACAGGAAGAGCTTAGTTTAATTCTCTCCGTTTTCTGGAAGCATGCAGACCCACAGCAGTCATAAGATTTGCCCAGAGGAAAGAAAGCTTCTGTTTACTGGGAACCTATTAGGTCCCAGGTACGACGTGAAGGCTTTTCGTGCTCATAATCTCATTGCATTGTCTAGGGAATACTGTGACACGTGTGTGTCCTCTGATAGCTGCGGAAACAGAGGCGCAGAGAAGTTACGGGGTGGCCGAGGAAGCAGGAAGCTGAGACGTGTCTGGTCTTCCTTTGGCTTCAAGCTGCCTCGCCTAAGACCATGGAGGGTCCAGGTCCTCGCCTGCTGCGGCATCCTGGCTTTCTTCCCCTTTTCTTCCCAAGTTTCAATAAGAAGGGTCAGAAAGGAAAAGCACAGCCTCCACATAAACAGCTGAGGAAGGGCCCGGGTGGGAGCAGGGTCCCAGGGAGCGATGAAGATAACATTTTCCACCAGGGCAGGGAGCCGGGGGAACTGGGGGAGCGTGGGCCTCCCCTCAGGGCTGCCTTGCCCTGTCCCTCCTCATGCATACCCTGACTCCGCAGTGGCGGCTCTTTCTGCTCCCAGAGGCCTTTGCAAACTCCTGGAGGTGGTGTTCTCCTTGGCTCCTGTGTTGGCGCCCAGTATTTCCTTTGCTGTCTGGGTGCCCGCCCCTCGTGACTTCAGCTCCCACCTGGACAGAGGGGAGCCCAGACTGGCACCTGCTGCCTTGGCTTTGTCCTGAGCGTCACCTCTCCGGTTCCTGCAGGTGCCGAAGGCCCTCAGCACCTGGTCTCCCCCCCAAGGGCCTGTGCACCTTGGATCCCATCATAGCAGCACGCTCCAGTGTCTTCTAGTCAAAACGGATGAAGACAGGGACTGATTCACTTATTCCACAGCCTTTATTTATTTAGTACCCACTTCAGTATGAGGCTGGTGAACAAAACGTAGGAAACAAACTCCTGATCTCCACCGAGCTGCCTGTCCGTGGCGGCACGTCGCTGTGGCTGCAGGCGGGATCGGTCCGCGTTTCCTCGCCTGCGCTCCTTCCTCCGCTCTGACTGTGTCTTCTGTTGTGTGGTGGTCGCCTCCTTTGGGTCTGAGCGCCCAGACAGGTGCTTATTCATCTCTGCAGCCCTCCCTGCTCCAGGAGGCTGGCGGGACAGAGCGGGTGCCCAGTGAATGTTGCTTGAAAAATGAATGAATTTAGGGCCTCGGTGTGGATGACGGGAAACCCTTTTCTTCCTAACTGCTCAAGTAGGAAATCTGCCCCCTGACTATCACACTGTGGGTGGTATTGCTGTAACCTCAGGTGTATTTTAAACATGCTGTGAATTTGAGCCATGGCTAGTGTGGCTGAGCTGGTTGAATGTTGTCCCGTGTGCCAAAGGGTTGTTGGTTCGATTTCCTGTCAGGGCACAGGCCCAGGTTGGGGGTTCCATCCCCAGTTGGGGGCATGCAGGAGGCGGCCAGTCGATGTTTCTCTCTCACATCGATGTTTCTCCCTCCCTCTCTCTCTCTCCCCTACCTCTCTTTCTCTCTCTTTAAAAATCAATTAAAAAAGCTTTAAAAACAGCAACAGCAACACCAAAAAATCTGCTGTGACTCGGAGACCAGTTCCTTGGGAGAAAGGAAGAATTGGTTGCATATTTTAAGGGTTTGTCTTCATGCTAGGCACTGTGCGATCACTCCGTGCGATCTAAGTTTATCTTCCCAGAGCCCCCAGGCGGTAGTATTATTATCCTTGCTTTACAGATAAAGATACTGAAACTTAGAGAGGTTACAGTGCTTCCCGAGGCCCCGTGGCTGGTACGCGGCAAAGCTGGAGTTTGAACTCCGGCCGTGGGTTTTCAGCGCCCACCCCACACCATTTCCAGTTCATTAAAAGCCGAAATGTATCATCTGGCCCAGGATCCAATCATCACTTAATGCCATTCCATTTTATTATCATCCCAGGTCCTCCCAAACTCTTGACTTGTCATGACAAAGGAGATCTCCAACCTATAAGACATGAGTTTATTGCTTCTAGATTTATTTATTTAATTAATTTATTTTTGTTACAGATGTTTCTCCTTTCCCCCCCACTGATCACCCCCTCCCTCCCCGCCCTGTCCCCAGCTTTGTTGTCCATGTCCATCGTTCATGCACACATGCATATAAGTTCTGTGGTTTATCTCTCCCCCACCACCCGCTCTTCTGGGGAGTGTCAGTCTGTACCCCACTTCCACGTCTCTAAGACTACCCCGTTCCTCAGACTGTTATGGTCATAAACGTGCAGGACACGAATCTCCCCTGAAAAGCGAGGCGAGCGGTTCGGCCCTTTCTGGCGGAACTGCGCGCTGGCCAGGATGCTGCTGCTCGGGGAGCATCCGCGGGACGTCAGCTCGCCCCACAAGCTCCTGTCTGTCTGGGGCCACCATCAATACAGCCTTTAAGCAGATCTGTACATTGGGGGCCGGCTGGCGGGGCACGTGCCACGGAGCACCCCCTCCCCAATAATCGAACTCTTGTGAGCCGCGCTGAATGAGATTCTTTCTCCCAGGAGAAGTATATGTTTGCTTGTTGGCATGGTCCTAATGACTTAAAGAAAAATGCCGGAAGCCGGGGCTGAGCGCTTCCCTGAAGGGAACATTGGTCTTTTGTCCCGGACGTGCATTTGCAGGATGGCCCCTGAGCACGGCCTTGGAATTCCTCGGCTTTCTGTGCCTTTGTGAGCTCCTGGCATCGAAGGGCCCAGGGTTTGCTTTCGCTCTTTTTTTCTCTCTCCAATGAATCCAACACTGTATTGAACACACGCTCCCTCGATTTTGATAAAAGCCACAACTCACAAAGCCAACTGGAGTGGAAGGAGCAGCACCAGGAGGGAAATTCGCTGCCGCTGTCGCTGTCTGGCATGAAAGGGTTAGACGTGTGGGTACGGAGGCTGGAGCCCCAACGCTTTCTTACGTTCTCTTTGCCCAGGACCAGCATTCACAGGTGTTTTAGTAACTGCAGCGCCGCGCAGGGACACAGTGTGTAAAACTATTTTCCATGGCACCTCTACACCCTCTGCCTTTTGATTTTCCTTCTTTCTTTTTTTTACTTTTCTTTAAACCATTAAAAAAATTTAAAAAAAAATTATGTTTTTATTCCCAGTGATTTTCTCTTCTCCTTCTCCTTCTCCTTCTCCTTCTCCTTCTCCTTCTCCTTCTCCTTCTCCTTCTTCGTATTGTATATGCCCCTAGCCCAGGACTCTCTGGTCCGCAGGCTGATGCTCCAACTGTTGAGCCAAACCAGTCAAAGTGATTTTCTCCCCTTCTTACAAGGACACTAGTCATAGTGGATTAGGGCCCACCCTAATGACCTCATTTTAATGACCTCTTAGAAGACCTATCTCGAAATACAGTTGCATTCTGAGGTCCTTGGGTGTTAGGATTTCAACATACAGACTGCGGGGGGACACAGTTCAGCCATAACATAGGCAGCACCCGGTTGGCCCCAGTGGAAACATGCAGTTGACTTTGCATACAACAGAGCAGGTAGACCCTCCCATTCTCCCTTCTCCAAGTTCCCTGAGAGAGCAGCATGCCAGCTGACACTCGTCCACTCCCCCCCACAGCTTTTATTTGTCCTACGTCTCATCTAACCCTTCTTACCTCTTGAGGCCAGAACGTTTTTGCCGTGTTTATGGCTCCAGGTTGTGTTTCACCATGGCGGATACGTGAGAAATAGTTAGAGTTGGTCCATTTGGTTTCCCGCGTGTCCTGGAACACGTAGTGTTGTGTGCCTGGACTACAGCTATGTTCTCAGGGAATGTCCATGCATTCTTTCAGCAAATGAGTACTGAGCATGTGCAATACAGTCTTTGCTCTTGAGGTGCTCACAGTCTACTGGGAAGATAGACTGATCAGCATCGTTTCTGATCACTGAACATGGTTTCATTGAAGTGTGTTGGAGGTAGAGAGGTACAGGACTACAGATAGGAGGGCATTGGAGTTTGGAAGGAGGGTCCAGGAAGGCTAGAATGCCAGGGTTTTGCCACTGAAAACATGGGCCACCGGTGAGCATCATGCCGTCACCTGCGAAATTGTTATAAATGCAGACTCTCAGGATCAACCTCTGACCTGCGGGCTCAGAATCTGCTGTTTTTGGACTTGCAGTCCGGCATTGGAAACTAAAGTGCCCACACAGGATAGAATGCCAGTGAGTACAATGGGTGAGTGTTAAGAAAAGCCACACAGCTCTTAGTCCGCGTTTTATTTTCCCACCAGGGCTGTAGTAAGATGACCATTACTACCAGTATTTCTGGAGGTAGAACGTTACAGGACTATGGATAGGAGGGAATTGGAGTTTGGAAGGAAGGTCCAGGAAGGCTAGAATGCTGGAGTCTTGCCACTGAAAGCATTACTACAGTTAACTGGTATACCTGTTACGTCTTCCCACAACCATTTTTCCTCCTTTCCTTTAACATTCAACCAGTGAGGGACCATCAGAGTGTCTATTCTACCAGAAAAAAAAGTGGGGCACAGAGAAGTGCCTTGCTGAAGGTCACTTGGTTGACAGTTCCAGGGTTGGGTCTCAGCTCCCGTCTTGCTACTTGAGCTCAGGGAATTTCCTGGGTCACTTTACAGTGTCCAGTCAAGGCCAAGATGAATGCACTGAAGATGCTTAGGTTCAGGATGTTGTAGGGAAGGAGCCACCTTGACCTGTGAGCCTGGTGACAAACTCCATTTGCTTTTTGTTAATCCTCACCCAAGGATATTTTTCTATTGAGTTTTAGAGAGAGTGGAAGGGAAGGGGAGAGAGAGAGAGGGGAGAAGAGAGAGACATCAATGTCAGAGCACAGCAATTGGTTGCTGTCTGCACAACCCCGACCAGGGCTGAGGATTAAACCTGCAACCCATGTATTTGCCCCTGACTGGGAGTCAAACCTGAACCCCTTGGTCCTCGGATGGTGGATGCTCCAACCACTGAGCCAAACCCGCCAGGGCTCCATTTTTTATTGGAAGAGGGCTTTTAATGTTGAGTGAGGAAGGAGGGATACTGGGGGCAAGGAAAGGGGAATCAGTTATGTCCCCCCTTTCCCTAACAGGTGGGTAGAGGGGGAACAGCACTCAGCATTTAGAGTTATGTTCCTTCTCTGTTGCTTTGTAGAAAACGAAGTGGCTTTCAGGGTGCACTGAGCATTTCTGAAACCTTGGTCCCTCTGGCTAGATCTCTGTAACGTCTTGGCCACGAGGCTGTGTGCTAGTCATCTCCCTCTCTGAGACTAAACTTCCTCAACTGCGAAATGAGGAGACCAGAATGACAGCCACAGTGGAGCAGACTCACAGGGCTCAAGGTCACACAAATGGCGAGGGCTGCACTGGCCACAGAGCAGGGGCCACCGGAGAGGTTCATCGAGGGAGCCAGCAGCTCTGAAAGCAATTTGTAGACAGACTTGAATGAGCTACACACACACGAGTGATATAATTCTCCCTGGGCTGGGGCGCCCGCCCGCTCGCCCAGAATCTGTCCCTGAACTACTGGGCCTGGACGGTGGGTGCCTTTCTGCAGGCCCAGAGGCCGGCTTTGCAAAGAGGAGCAAACAGCACCACCTATTCAGGTCTTGGGGCTCCTCTTGCCAGAGCCCGGGAGGGGTTTGGATTCAGAGAGCTATTGAAGGGAGCCACAAAGACACGTCTTCTCCCCTGCGGCCTGGAGGGAAGACAGCGTGGCCCAGGCACAAGGAGAGGGTTGTTTTCACACCAGCCTGCAGCATTCGGTCAAAGCAGCTGAAGGAGAGAAGTCATCAAAACACCCAGGAAAACAAGGGCTCTGGCACGGGCTGCTGATAAAAGATGAAGAGGGTGGCGGCCCAGACACACAGGCCCCCTTCACGGGGTGCTGGCAGCCATGCCCTTGTCCTTGTCTGGGCCCGTGGGCTGTGACGATGGGGACTTTCTTATTTTTCTTCGTAAAGAAAGAACTGATGTCCAAGGAAAGACGGTTTGTGTTGCGTGAACAGGGACTGCCAAATGAAGAGCTTTGGTTGGTAAAATAGTGACGCGCACGTTCAAACTGGCCCTTTGTCTGGTGGTGAAGAAGATGGGTGGGGGGGGGGCACTCCATCTCAGATCACCTCCCTCTGGGCTTTGCTGCCACTGTCCTTGTTGGAGGCCAACAGCTTCCATGGCTGACCCTGCTTCCAACCAGACTCTTCTTCCCTGAGGTTCTAGCCATGCGTCTCTCTGGGTGCCCAACACCCTCCCTGCCTTTGAATCGGAGGCATGCCCTAAGTTTCTGCTTTGGAGAGGATTCAAAGAGGCAGTCCATGTTAGTGAGGAGGGGGTGAAAGAATCAGGGAGGGGGTTAGCTATCCTTCCTTCCAGAAATAAGTTCGATGAGATTTTTCTTCGTTGTCCATCAGAAAGTTTATATACATATGCATGTTTTTCTTCTTTTCAAAAGCAATCCTATTCTATGTCTCTGTCTCTTGTGATTCATTTAATAACATAACAAAGAGCTTTTCATGAGCAGCACATAGAAATCTGCCTCATTCTTTTTAACAGTTGCATAGATTTCTGTAACTTCGTCAATCCTGTATTGTTTTCAGTAATTTTCAATGAACATTGTATTCATAAATATTAATATAGACATGTTTGAAAATATATCTGCACAGCAAATTTTTTTTCCTCTTTTTTCCTTTTTATTGAATTTATTAGGATAGTGAATTTCAATAAACCCAGGAATTGCTAGGTTAAATAGTATGTGCATTAAAAAAAAAAGGAGATATTGTCAAATTGTCCTGAAAGGAGAATGCCTTTAATAGTGAATAGCGCCCTGGCCGGTTTGGCTCAGCGGTTAGAGAGTCGGCCTGCGGTCCAGAGAGACCCGGGTTCGGTTCCCGCTAAGGGCATGTACCCGGTTGCAGTTTGTCCCCGGCCCTGGTTGGTCGTGCGGGTGGCAGCCACTCGATGTGTTCCTTTCACGTCGATGTTTCTCTCTCTCTCTCTCTCCCCCTCCCACTCTATCTGAACAAAAAAAATGGAAAAATGTCCTCGGGTGAGGATAAAAAAAAAAAAAAAAGTAGTGAATAGCTGTTTTTCCAAACATGTGTCAACACTTGGTATCATCCAATCTTTTAAAAATTTACCGATATGATAAGTAAAAACTGGTATCTCATCATTTTAATGTACAATTCTTTGTGTGAGTTATATTGAGTATGTTCTTTGTGGGTTAACCAATTTAATTTCTTCTTTAACGCAACTGTATCTATCTTTGTGTTGGATTTTATATCGAGTTTTTATTGATTTTTAGTCATGCGTTGTACTAGGCAGCCTTCAGGATGGTGCCTGGTGGTCCTCACTTCCTGGTGTTCATGACCTTGTGTCATCCCGTCCCCTTGAGTATGGGCCGGACTTACTGACTCCCTTGCAATGACTATGGCACAAAAAAAACATGATGGAATCTTACTTCTGACATTAGGTTATAAAAAGACCAAGACTTCTCTCTTGCATGCTCTTTCTCACTTGCTGGTTCTACCTCTTTCTCTGTTGGACCTCAGCTATCACTGAGGAAGTCCAGGTTCTCCTGAAGGAGGGGTCCTGTGTGGAAGAAGGCCCTGGAGGGTGAGCAGTAACATGGGGAACCTCATGCAAGCCAGGTGACAACCAGAACCAACTGCCTGCCATGTGAGGGCATCATCTTAGAAGGGGACCCTCTACCCCAGTCAAGCCTTTGAATGACACGTCCCCAGTGGGCAGTTTGACTGTAACCTAATGAGAGTCCCTGAGCCACCCAGTCTGTGGTATTTGTTTGGCAGCCCTGGAAAATGAATACAGAAGCAAAAGTGCTTCATTCTTAGGGTATAGTGCCTCTTAACACCAATATTATTTCACAAGCATTTAAAAATTTTTGATCATTCAATTTCTTTGAAACAGTATTGTAATCACTAGATACTATTACTTCAAATAGGCATACCAGAATGAATTTTCATCTTCCTTTCTGATTGGACATTTGGATGGTTGCAATTGCCTTGAATTTTTAATAACTGTGTAATGAATGTCTGTGTTATGGAAATCTTCTCATGTCTCTTTTAGGAAACTAGAAAAAGAATTATTTGGTCTAGGAGAAGAAATATTTTTAGGACTACTTAATTTAAATTAAACAAACACAGGCAGTAAATTTCCTCAAATAAACAAAATCAAAGAGGTTTTATTCAAATCAAGATATAGCACAGTCAATGCAAGCCATAAATGTTTATCAGGACAAAAAAGATTAGGGTTATTTTTGGCCTGCATTTGCAATCGCAATCTCTTTGATACAATACTGGGGAACCAGGAAAGTCAGGGAAGTCAGACAAGTCTGCAGTCAATCCCTAGCTTTGCTTCCTACTCACTGTGAAGCTGTAGGTAAGTTAACCAACCATCCTAGACCTCAGGTTTCTTACAATGTTGTGGGAATTAAGTAAATGCATGTAAAATGCACAGCACACTTTATGCATACACATTTTAAAACAAAGAGAGTAAATGCTTCTTGCCAGAGTAAAGAGCCATCTGCCTAAAGTTACTAATACTCCCAAGATATGGAAGGTGAGGTTTTGGATACAGGCGGAAATAAAACTCTTTAAATCAATAAGCAAAAACTATTTTGAGACTGGCACTGTGCTAGATAGTTTTATGTTGAATATTTTATACAATCCTCGTAACTTTTCCAAATGGGTATTGTTATCTTCAGTTAACAGATGAGGAAACTGAGTCTCAAAGAGGCTAGTTAACCTGCCTTAGAGTCTCAGGGACACTAAATGGCTTAGCCAGGATTTGAACCTGGTTCTGTTCAATTCCAAGTCCTATGTTCTTTCTCCTTCTTTCATTGCTTCATCCGATTGGGGAAAAATCCATGAATGCAGCATACATACTATTTGTAAAGCTGTATACTAAATTTATTATTTTTCCTCCAGCTTTGTCACTTTCCATTTTGCCCGGATTTCCCCTTTCACACAGAATCTCTCTTTGTCCATCAGGTTGAGGTCGAGGAAGTCAGGCAGAAGTTAGAATGATTTAACTTTGTGCTCCCTGGGCGCTAGAACAGCTAGTTATAAATTTCTTCCCATCCCTTCCCCCTGAGCCTTCTTTGGAAAATAAAAGGATTGCAACCCGATCCTGCCTTTCGCTCTTTGATGCTCATTGCATTCTTTTTGGATTAAGGGTGTCCAGTTTCCTCGGGAGGGATGAAATATGGCCATCTAAGTGAGGAGAGGGCAAGCCCCTTCAGTAACCTCCTTAATGGGAGTTTTTATGGGATGTATTTTCACCTCATTGAGCTTTTTATTTCACCAAGATTCTTTCATCCACCCAAGCAGGTGAAGAAAATGAGAAAATGATGGCAGAGAAAAGAAGGGCTTTAGAACTTGAAAGGAAAGAGAAAGCCGCAAGGAGCGGTCCCATATTTGTTTACGTCTGAGGTCTAACGAGCCCTCAGACCAGTAACAAAAGGGTAAACATTTTTACTCTTGATCAGTAGTATGACTTGTAAAATAGGTCATTTATTAAGTGAACTGGCCACTTTATTTAGCTGTTCCTTTCATCATTCATACATGAATCGCCATTTATTCACCCAGAAGTTTGAGCATCCATGTTAGAGGTCTCGACTTGAACGTGAACACACCCTGCATTTTACCGGTCAATCCACAAGATTTTCAAAGAAGGGAGTCATTTTAAAATACACGTTTAATTAATTTCTTTTTGTTTGACTCAAAACTTATGTCTGTAGACCCAGTCACCTGTTTTATGAAATAAAGCATTTGTGTATTGACTTTCATCTTTCTTGCAAAAATAAATAAATAAATAAATAAACAAATAAACAAATAAATAAATAAAAGGCAAGCCACAATCATAATGCATCATTGATGTTTCTAGTTCTGGTTTCTTTAAAGTGGATCAGGAATTTAGAGATACTTTCGAAGCAATTTGATTTCAGAATTCTAACTTTCTACAGTGTTCTTCCTCCAACATTTGTGGTTTTTTTCCGTCTGTAATTAATTCAACAACAGCAAAAACTCTTAATACCAACTTGCTTTCATCAAAATTTCCCCTAAAGAAGTCAACTTAGATTTCCTAAAAACAGTCATTTTCTTTTCTTTATATTCAGATTCCACAGGTTTACAGATTATTTAATTAAATTACATTCACATAATAGTAGCTAACTTTGAGGGCTTATATTGTGCCAGGTGTTGTGTTTATAGGACTTGACCCGAATTCACCTATTAATCATTACAGCAAGCCTGTAAGGCCAGTAATATGATCTCCATTTCCCAGGGGAGCAAATGACAGGAACTGGTTTGAGAAAAACATACTGATGGCTCCAGATGAGTATATCACGTAACGGGTGGGCCCAGAGTGGGCCCTATGAGAGCACACAGGCGTTTGCCACACGACTCCCTGAGTTGCCCAGAGGGATCGACTCCCAGTTGCCAACAGCAGCTCCTGGCCCAACAACGCACCTTTGTCAACTGCATTCCCTTCTCTCTCACTTCCTCCCCCCCTCCCCCCCCAAGGTACCTCCTGGTCAGGCCCAGCTACCTATTTGCAGGGTCCATTGCAAATTGAATTGAAGGGCCCTTTGTTGGAAACTTATTATGAGTTTCACGAAGACGACAGCAGAGCGTTAAGCCGAGCACGGGCCCCCTGAACACGGGCTCCAAGGCGCTGCAGGTGGCATGCACAGGTCCCTTCCCAAATAAACTGCTTGTACTTCCCCTGACTTGGGGTTTGCCTCTGGGGAACCCACCCTAAGACACAGAGCTATTCCACAAACATCTCACAATGAAAACAACTGCACTTTTTATTGATTAGGTGCCTGGGCCACCTTTATAATATCGTTCTTAATTTTTTGGCTATGGAATCTTCTATTACTTCTCCATGACAACGGTTTTTGGTATTTTCTATAAGGACAATGGAAAGATAGTCCAGCAGGTTTTTTTTAACATGATTGTACAGAGTTCTTTCTTTTTTAAATCCCTGATAGCTTAGAAAAGTTTCAGCTTCATAGTCCATTATTAATAATGTCTTGTGAATTTTTAAAATTATCATCAAAGTTTTGGAAAATCCTCATCAAGTTTCTTTCGTACCCAAGCAATTAGATTTTAGGACACTTCATGTGCACTGGCTATAAAACTAAAAATTATTTTAGCTTTAAATCCTCATTGGAAGATATTTTTTTCATTTATCTTCAGATAGAGTGGGAGGTAGAGAGAGAAAGAGAGAGAGAGAAACATCATTGTGAGAGAGACACATCAATTGGTTGCCTCCCGCATGACCCTGACCAGGGCAACCGAGGTATGTGCCCTTGACTGGAATCGAACCCATGACTCTTTGGTCCACTGGCTGACGCTCCAACCACTGAGCCAAACCGGCCAGGGCGTACTGGCTACTCTTAAAACCTATTCTTATTAATTTTCTAATGCTGCTGTAACGAGTTATCATAAATTTGGTGACTTGGACCCACGTGGACTTACTGTGTCCCAGCTCTCCAGGCTGGAGTTCAGTGCAGATGTGGTCGCAGTAAAATGAGCAGGGCTGCATTCATGCCCTGAGTCCCGGACGAGAACCTGCCTCCTTGCCTCTTCCAGCCTCTAGAGGCCACTCCCGTTCTCGGCTGGTAGCCCGTTCCTCTAGCTATAAAGCTCAAACTGTTCTGTAGTGCGATTTCCCTCTGACCCACTTTTCTGTCTCCTTCTTCCATTTTTTTTTTAATTGTTAATCCTCACCTGCAGATATTTTCCACTGATTTTTAGATAGAGTAGAAGGGAGGGAGAACGAGAGAAACATTGATGTGAGGGAGACATATCAATTGGTTGCTTCCTGCATGACCCCAACTGGCGCCAGGGATTGAGTCTGCAACCCCAGTACATGCTGTTGACTGGGAATCGAAGCCTTGACCCTTTGGTCCTTTAGCTGACACTCTAACTGCTGGGCCAAACTGGCCAGGACACCCTTCGTCCATGTTTAAGAACACATGTGATTACCTTGGGTCCGCCCAGAATCCAGGACAATCTCCTCATCTCAAGAAGATAATCTCAGAGGTGAGGGAGAGCTCAGACTGGGCAGTCTTCTCACCAAAGATGAGTCTTGAAAGGATAAGAAGAAAGTAAGGGCAGAAACGTTCAAATATTTCTTGAGGACTTACACTGTGCTGAGTGTTTCTGTGTGGTATCTCTTTTCATCCTCACCATGACCAGATAAGGCAGATTCCCGCCATCATCCCATTTTACAGATGAGCAAATTGAGACACTGATAGGTTCAATGACCCTGGAGGTAAAATCAGAAATCTCGAAAACAGAGACTAGGGATTTGAGCCTTGGCTTCAATGCTTACCAGCTATTGCTAGTTTTTGCTACCGGGTAAGTTTCATAACATACTGGCTTCCATTCATATATCAATTTGTGTAATGACTGTGTTTGTGTAGTGCGTGCGCAGTGGCAAGGCTGGGGACTCTGCGGGGTAGGGATTGAGATGCCAGTTCTCCAGCCTCGACAGCTTTTAGCAAAGAACCTGGAACACAGAGGCTCCGGATTAATATTGCTGATCCAGTGAAGATATATGAGGATCATTATTTCCTGTACATTTGACCCCAGAGAACTGGGAGAGACTCACATGAGACAATCAGCTTTACAGGGCTTTGCAAACTGTACAATCATGTGCTCATGTCAGGGGTTTTGATATCTGAATACTTGTATTTATTGGCTTTTTTCAAGCCAAATGTTTTGTGTGTGTGTGTGTGTGTATGCATATATATATATATATTTATTTATATTTAAGCTGCTGATGATACTTTGGCAAAGGAGATTTAATCTAGAAATTCTTGGAATGTAGCAGAGAAACACAAAGCATTATTCATTCTGAAACTGGGTGCTTAAGAGACTTTAAAAAATTCTTTATGAGATGATCAGAGCTTATTAATGCACATTTTTCAAAACTTTTTTGAACCATCTCTTATTTTAACCAAACTATGAGATAAGTTGAGACATGTGAGGTGAAATCTACATGTTATTAGTTGCATAATCACTTATCACCAGCCCTAGCACTGATATTAGGAAATTTTGATTTTTCTATTTTTGTGGTCAAGCTGAAGGAGACCGACTGTCCTTTGCAGAACAGGATGAGGACGCAAGGACAATTGGATACATCCCAGGTCCCCACAGGGTGCTGGTTATCAAATTACTAATCACACTCTGAAAATCTTTTTTTCTTTTTTTCTTTGACATAGTGGTGAGTGGACGTGGGATGTTGCCCAATGGGTAGCGACCTCATCAGCACTATGAAGAATATTTCCACGTTTTTGTTGCAGGAAGGTAGGCAAATTCCGTTAAGCACAAAATATTGTGAAAACACGAATCGCATGTTTTACAGAATGTTTGGTCCTCTTCAATGGGGTTGCTTTATAAAACAGTTGAAAAGTTTGTCATGGCTTAATATAACACACATACCCACAATGACAGAATGAAGGACCTACATGCATGTAATGGTTTGTGGTTACGTGCTAACAAAGAACAAAAGACATGATGCCATGTCAAGCGCATGAGCCTCTGGGCTTCATATAGATTCCTGGTATGTACACCATTTCCCACTTTGCTACAACAGAATGGAAGATGAATGTGATCGCGTGTGTGTGTATGTGTGTGTTTTCTTTACTTTTCAACATGCTCTAAAGTCTGGCAGGATTTGGGCTTTTATATCTTTACTCTTGGGAAAAACCCACCGTCTCCCATTTCTCTCTCCTTCGTCAGTTGTGAAAATGTGGTATTAAGGATGTAACCGGGGGAGTGAATGTTGGACCCCGATAAGGCAAGCAGCAGGACTAGGGTAACTGGGTGAGCCTGCCAGAGGCTGTGCGTGGCAGCGAGGGCTGGGGACTGGGAACAGGCGGGGGGAGAGGGCATCCTAGATAAAGATCTGACGAGCTGGCAGAGTCCTGTGATGAGAAACAACCTTCTTCTCCCATGACACCCCCAGGCTTCCGTGCAGGTTCTAAAATCACCAGATGTTTGGATTCTTTCTTTCTTGGAAATTGGCCGAGAGCATAACTGATACGACAGGTGTGAAAGTGGGAAGGAAGGTTGATGCTACGAAAATAGAATTTGGGGAAATCATAAGGAAGAACGTGGATTCAAATATACTTAATATTTGAGGGTGGAGGACTTGAGCTGGGTTTACTTCCGTCTCAGAGGGACAGCTCCGTTACACTCTTATTGCACTTTCACTTCACACACTGATTTCGCACTCTGCCACAGACACAAACAAACAAAAGTGTCAGGTCCATATGGCAGGGATTTCTTTTCTCTTATTACAAATAAGTAAACCAGAGCTTCTTTTGTTGTTGCTAAGTTAAGATGTATATAGCAAGACCTAGAAAAACCACAAAATCCCTCAAAAATTTAGTGAAAAAATGATTAAAGAAATGAAAATGCTACATTAGAAAATATGTGCTTAATGAAAAAGAAACCATAGTGTTTTCCATAGCGGCTGCACCAGTCTGCATTCCCACCAGCAGTGTATTAGAGTCCCCTTTGCTCCACACCCTCGCCAGCACTTGTTGTTTGATGATTTGTTGATGGCGGCCATTCTGACAGGTGTGAGGTGGTACCTCATTGTTGTTTTAATTTGCATCTCTCTGATGATTAGTGATGTTGAGCATTTCTTCATATGTCTCTTGGCCATTTGTATGTCCTGTTTGGAGAGGTGTCTATTTAGTTCCTTTGCCCGTTTTTAAATAGGGTTCTTTGTCTTCCTTTTGTTGAGTTGTATGAGTACTCTCTATATATTGGAAATTAACCCCTTATCTGATATATCATTGGCAATTAAGATCTCCCATACAGTGGGTTGCCTTTCCATTTTGATGATTATTTCTTTTGCTGTGCAGAAGCTTTTGAGTTTGATGTAGTCCCATGTGTTCATTTTCTCCTTTGTTTCTGTTGCCTTAGGTGATGTATCAGTGAAAATTCTGCTGCGTATGATGTCTGAAATTTTGTTGCCTACATTTTCTTCTAGGATTTTTATGGATTCGTGAGTCACATTTAAGTCTTTTATCCATTTTGAGTTTATTCTTGTGTATGGTGTAAGTTGATGGTCTAGTTTCATTTTTTTTTGCATGTAGCTGTCCAATGTTCCTAACATCATTTATTAAAAAGGCTGTCTTTACTCCACTGTATGTTCTTGCCACCTTTGTCAAATATTAAAAATTGAACTGCCATTTGACCCAGTGATCCCACTTCTAGGAATATACCCTAAGAAGCCTGAAACACCAATAAGAAAGAATATATGTACCCACATGTTTGTAGCAGCACTATTTATAATAGCTAAGATCTGGAAATAGCCCAAATGTCCATCAGTAGACGAGTGGATTAAAAAAAGCTGTGGTACATATACACAATGGAGTACTATGCAGCTGTAAGAAAAAAAGATCTCTTATCCTTTGAGATGACATGGACGGATCTAGAAAGTATTATCCTAAGTGAAACAAGCCAGAGAAAGACAAGTATCATATGATCTCACTTATTTGTGGAATATAATGAACATAACAGTCTGAGGAATGGGATAGTCTCAGAGACGTGGAAGTGGGGTACAGACTGACAATCCCCATAAGAGGGGTCGGGGGGAGATAAACCACAGAACTTATATGCATGTATGCATGAACAATGGACATAGATAACAAAGCTGAGGACAGGGTGAGGAGGGAGGGGGAGGGGCGAATCAGTGGGGGAAAAAGGAGAAACGTCTGTAACAAAAATAAATTAATTAATTTAAAAAAAGAAAAAGAAACCAGTTAAAGAGGAATAGAGAAATAAAAAGACCTGAGACATAGAAATAAAGTAAAATTTCAGATATAAATCCAACTATATCAATAATATCATAAATATGAATAAATTAAATATCCAATCAAAAGGCAGAGATTGTCAGACTGGATGAAGAAATCCAACTAATATGCTGTCTACAAGCGACACACTTCAGATTCAAAGATACAAATAGATTGAAAGTAAAAGGACGGAAGAAGATATATCACATACAAAGTGACAGCAAGAAAACATTAGTGTCCGTCACACAAAATAGACTTTAAAACAAAAAAATGTTACTGGAGATGTAGAGGGAAAATTTATAATTATAAAATGTTGATTCATTAGGAAGATATAACAGTTATAAACATAAATATCTAACAAGAAAGCATTAAAATATATGAAGAATAAACAGACAGAACTGAAGAAATAAACTATTCAAAAGTAATAGTTGGAGAATTCATTTTTTTACTTTATAATTTATGGAAAAGTAGGCAGGTGATCAATAAGGAATTAACAATACTATAAATCAATAGATCTAACAGATATCTGTAGAACATTGACCCAATATCAGCAGAAGATATTTTTACTCAAGTGCAGAATAGACTATATTCTAGTCTGTAAAAAACTCAATACATTTAAAGAGATAGAAATAATACAAAATATGCTCTTTAACCATAATTGGGAGTCAATAAAATTGGGAGTCAATAGAAAGAAGACATTTGAGAAACTCACAAATATGTGTAAATTAAACAACTGACTCCTAAATGACCAAAGGGTTAAACAGGAAATCAAAAGGGAAGTTAGAAAACACTCTGTGTGAACTAAAACAAAAACACAACATATCAAATTTATGGGATGCAACTAAAGCAGTACTCAGAGGAAAATTTATAGCTGCAAATGCCACTATTAAAAGGGAATTAGGATTTAAAACCAATAATCTAACTTTCCACATAAAGAGGCTGGCAAAAGAAGAACAAACTAAAATAAAAGCAAGCAGAAGAAAGAAAATAATAAAGATTAGAGTGGAAATTAATGAGAAACTAGAAAAACAAGAATATCAGTGAGACCAAAAGCCAGTTCTTTAAAAGCATTAACAAAATTGACAAATCTTTTTTTAGATAGAGCAAGAAGTGAAGACTCAAAAGAGCTGTAAGTAGTCAAATGCAGCAGAGTCCAGTTAGAACTGGACTGAAAGTGTTCACCGTCTTGGCAATATTGTGACCACTGGAGACCTTCAGAGGGGCAGCTGAGTGACGGGAGGAAGAGGAGATTGCAGTTGCCTGCCTAGTAAATGGGGAGGTGAGAAGTAGGAACGGCAAGTGAAGAATGTTCTTTATGGAGCTTTCTAGAAGAAAAATAGAGTCCAACTAGAGAAGCAATTGGAGGGAAATGTTAGATGCAGTGTTTATATTTTACTAGGGAAGATGCTTGGTGTTCTTTCTAGGCCACAGGACCAGATAGGGAATGGGAGGCTAGGCCGAAAGAGGGGAGGAACAGGAACCACAGGGGTGCAGATGGAGGGGGGCCATGCCCAGGAGGGGCCGCACCTCATAGTCTGTGCTAGGCTGAATAATGGCCCACAAAGATGCCCGGTTCCAGTCCCCAGAACCTGTGAATGTTACCTTTTATGGCAAAAAGGAGTTTGCAGATGTGACTACATTAAGTGAATCTTAAAGTTGGGAGATTACCTTGGATATTCTGGGTGGGCCTTAAATATAATCACAAGAAAGAGGGAGATTTGACTGTTGAATTCACCTTTTGAAACCTAACTCAGCTGCCATCTCCTCCAAAAATGCTTCCTTGATGCTCTCCAAACCCCGCTTTCCCGCCCCTCCAGAGAGGCGATCACCCCGTCCTCTGCCAACAGGTACTTTGCAATCCGAGTCCTATTACATGGAATCAAAGGCTCTTCTCTTTGTCTAGATTATTTTCTCTCTCTCACTACACCCAAAGTTCACTGTGTCTTGGCTCTCTCTGTATTCTCAGTGCTCAGGAGGGAAGATCTGCAAACTGATCATCGTTGAGGGCTGCTTCTGTGAAAGGGTTATTCTGATCGGAGTGGTCATCGGGGAGATGCATTGTTGGCACAGAGATGCCTCAAGCCTATTTGAGTCCTTCTTGGTTGAATTACACCCTTTTCCCGAAACCAGTTGCTTAAAAGCTCATTGTCCAAAGCAAGAAACATGGTGCAGGTTTGTCCCACCGAAGGTCAGCCCTAGCTAATTGCTAGGGTAGAATTTCCTAGTTTTTCAGTGGAATCACCACCATGTCTTCACTCCCCACCACTGCCCAAGCCAATTACTTATCTACTTATTTACCGGCACCACCGCCAGAGGACTACAATCCCCCTTCCTCACATCACTTCTTCCTCCTAGGTTCTGCCATCTGTTTCCCTAGGCACGAAAGAGCTAAAGTTTGGAGAGAGGCCTCAACTCTCTGTGAACCTCACATCAAGTCACATAGTTTCAGAAAACCCAGAGGCAGTTTGAAATTACAGTTAAGAGCCCATGGAAAATAAATGACATGAACAGCTGAAAGCCCCGCCCCACCATCTTGGACCCCCCTCGCCCGGTCCCCCCTCCCCTCTTGAGCTCTTCAGCACAGAATTTGTTCACTGGGGATACGAAACCTGAGCCTTGCACAAGAGCGCACACCACAGAGTGGGGCGTTGATTTTAGGTCCATCCAGGGCCAGCAGCTGCTGGAGGGGGTGGGGGGTGGGGGGGTGGCAGACACTTGAATTGCTCTCTGGAAGTCCTCAGGAGAGTTGCTGTTGGAGGGTCCTTGGGGGCTCCCCCTCCTGTTTTGCGCAATCTATCTTTAGAGAATTGCAAGTTCATTTCTCAGAAGGGCCCCAGAGCCAAGATGACTTCTAAACGGACAAACCACTTCCTGCAATCTTTAACTGAATTGGGCTGGGGAGGGGGGTGTGACCATTGGAGGGGGCTCCATTCAGACTTGTCCACCCTCATGTCTTTCCACAGCCCACCCCTGGCTCTGGGCCAAGAGAGATGGGGCAGAGAGTGGCCTCTAGGGCCCCCATAGGGGTGTCATGGCCTGAAGTGTAGCCTTGCTCAAGGGGCTGGTCACTTATGGATTCTGGAAGAGGAACAGGACCCTGTTTAGAATACCCCCTTTCAGATTGGACTCTCCTGCACATAATCTCTGAGAGGCAGTAGGGGACAGTCCTTTCTGCTCCCAGGAACCCTGGCTCAGGCAGGGGTCTGAAGGCCATTCCAGAAAGAAATGGCTGGAACCCATTCAGAAGTGTCTCCAAGTCTCCTAGTGGGTATCAATGCTGAAAAGTCCATAAAAAGGCAAAGGTCCTCCAAGCAGCGTGGTGCAGTGGAGAAAAAGAGGCTTTAAGCATAAGCAAACCTGGGTTCTAGTCTTGTCTCTATCACTTAGTGTCTATGTGGCCTTGGGCAGGTGTCAACTTCTCTGAACCCTAGTAGACTGGAGTAACTACCCTGGATAATTGTTATGAGGTTTGCATGAGATTATGTATGTACAGTTCTTACTTCATGGCTGGGCACATGCACCATGTTCAATAAATGCTGCTTCTTATTCCTCCAAAAATAAGAATAAAAACTACAACTACTTTGGGGAGTTTGCTGAGTGCCAGGACTCAGCATAACATACATTATCTCACTTGATCATTGCAAAGACTGTATGAGGTCATTATATTTTTATTGCAGCTTTTCAGAACCTCACAATGGCAGGGACAGTGTCTCAGTGGGATTCTGGCTCTCCTAAAAGGGAAGCTCCATTCTTTCTACCCTGCTCTACCCTTCTCATCTCAGCTCTCTCATGCTTCATCTTCAGATGCCTGGAGCAACTCTTCTGTAGTGTCAGGGACTCCAGAGCTCCCCACTTAGTGCCACGCTGTTCATCTTTCCCTGTCCCTCCTGCTTTCATAAATAGTGCCACCTGGTTCACATCAGCCAGGTGAATGAGGGCTGATGAGCTAGGTCCATGTTGAAGTTTTGGAGTAAGGCTGCCAAAGTAAGGAAAAAACCCACAGGACATCCAGTTAGATTTGAATATCAGATAAATAACAACTACTTTTTTCTAAGTATCTGCATGTCCTAAATTATGCATGAGACATACACATGCTAAAAATCGATTTGCTCTTTATGCGAAAGTCACATTGAACTGGGCAGCCCTCTCCTGGAGAAGCTATTTGGTGGTGGAAGCAGCTCTGGTTTTCAGTCAAAAGACCCCAGATCCAGTCTGAGCTGTCATCAGCTCTCTGTTCTTAGGAGAGTCACCTTTTCTGTCTGAGCCTCAATACCATCTTTTTAAGAAAGAAAGCCTAAAAATCTTCCCTTGTTCTACAATTTAGTGCCATGTTCGGTGATGAACCAGGCATCTTGTGTCGGTTATCATAATTTCAAGTCAATGGCTCAGCGAGCATTTTTTATGGAATGATCTGTGTTGAAGGTGGACCAGTCACAGTCTGGTTGGGGATTGTAGACAGGTGGACAAATGGCCACAGGTGAGTGTGCTGGGTGTGTGCATGGAGTGCTGGCTGAGGCTCAGGGACGCCTGCTCAGCCATGTCTGAAGGGACTCAGGGGAGCCCCCAAAGAGGCGATGCTTACGCTGGGTCTTGAAAGAGGAGTGTAATTTCCTGACCACCTGTTTTCTACAAAACCCAATCTCTCTTTTTGTATAATTGAAAACTATACTTCTATGTGTTAACTATCTTTCAGCTTAACGAATCCTTCCAATTGATTAACATACTGCACTTTGTGTGTGTTACTCATTTAAGACTCCAAGTATCACAAATCCCATTTTACAGATGAGAAAGCTGAGGCTCAGAGGAGTCAAAGAAATGGCCTAAATCACATAGATGGTAAGTGATGGAGTTAGAACCAGACCTGTGGCTCCTAATGACCTATGAGTCTGTAAGTTCAGTAAACTTTCCCGTATGGCCTGAAAGCCACAGCTAGGAGAATATAGGAGAATGAGGGTGTCAGAAACATACAACAACAACAAACAATGCAAGTGGGAAAGGCAACCCCTGTTGTCTGGGAGGCCAGAGCTGCATTTCTGAGCCCGCCTTAGGAGTTCAGCATTTCACAGAACCCCTTTCTTGAGCGTGGCAAGGTGGCTTTTATTTGGCAAGGAAAGATCACTTGATCACCTTGGTTATTTGATCACAAAGCACTCTGATATTTCACTTTGAGCCAGACCTTGGAAATGCACAGAATAGATCCAATTTCAAACCAGACCTTTTCTGAACACCAAACACAGGTGGAGAAAAGAGCTGGACTTGTTCCTCAAACACAATTCTCTCCGCGATTCAGAGGAAGGGCTGTTACCATCGTGGCGATGGTTTGATGGCTTCTTTTTTTCTTTCCTCTTTTCTTCTTTCTTTCTTCTTTCTTTTCTTTTCTTTCTTTCTTCTTTCTTTCTTTCTTTCTTTCTTTCTTTCTTTCTTTCTTTCTTTCTTTCTTTCTTTCTTTCTTTCTCTCTATCTTTCTTTCCTTCTCTTTCTCTTTCTCTTTCTATCTCTCTTTCTCTCTCTCTCTCTTTTTTTCTTTCTTCTTTCTTCTCTCTCTCTCTTTCGGTTTGTCTTAGTGCTATTCTCATGCTGTTTCCTCTCTTTTGGACACACATATATGTATTACAAATACAAACACACACATTAATAGTTGACACATTGCATCAAGTTGGGAGACATATGTTTTTGACTTTGTGAACACGAAGCAATCGTAGCCCATGTGTTATGCATGCAACTGTTTAATAGCATTTACAGAGGAATTAACAACTCATTAGCTGACCCACTCATTGATTCTTGGTGTGGTTTATTTAAAAAATATGGGGAATGAGCACTTGTTACGTGATGGACTTTGTGCTAGGTGCCGGAGGATGGGGCTAGTGGTGGGCGAAGTTGAAAGAATCAATATTAAATCCCCCGTAACGGTAGGGGCAGGTGGCATGGAACGAAGTGAGACACTGCATTCCTATGTACCTGACTTTGAAAGTGGGCTCTGCCTCTCAGGAGCCGCGTGTGCTTGGAGAATCCATTTAACCCGTTGAGTCTCAGTCTTCTCATCTGTAAATAGGGGCCAATGAGAACTATGTTATTAGTTTGTATGACAGCCTTGTGACGAATTACACATTAGTGTTATACCCACTTTATAGATGACAGCTTTGGTTCAGACAGGATGACCGTATTGCTCAAGATCACCCAACTGGTGAGTAGCAGAGTTGCGTATTGAACCCTGGTCTTTAATTTCCAAGTGTAGTGTTTTTTTTTTCTTTGTATCCTCAACTAATTTTTAGCCCAAATAATTAGTTAATTACTCCCTCTAACCTATTCAGCAAAACGTTTCTTCATTTTGGTACCATTATCAGCTATGAACAGGGGCACACTTTAAAATCATTTATTAGGTGATGTGGTGATGGCATCTCTGTTCTGCTCTTAGGGTTGTTGAAGGGCTACAATGAAATAGTAAAGGCGAAATCTTATTGTGGATGATGATTGCTTAAGGGACAACTGTAATATAGTGTTTAAAAGTGTGTGCACTGGAGCCCCACCGGAGTGGCTCAGTGGTTGAGCGTTGACCCATGCAACAAGCAGTCGCCAGTTGGATTCCTGATCAGGGCACAGGCCCAGGTTGTGGGCCTGATCCCCAGTGAGGGGCATGCAGGAGGAAGCCAATCAATGTTCTCTCTCATCGATATTTCTGTCTCTCTCTAAAAGTCAATAAAGAAAAAAAAATTAATAAAAATATGTGCACTGGAATCAAGTTTCCATCCTGAAGGCTTGATTTTCAGTCCTGAGGCTGAAATGCATGAAGGAACAAGGAACACAATTCCAGCTCTGAGCAGAAGGGGGCACTCTTGCACTTTCTCTAAGTTGTCTTGACTAGGTTGAGGAAGGGGACAGTCTTGCCTCCATTGTCCTGTTTATTCTTGGGGTCACTTTGGGGTGGCAGTTTACCTTGTGCCCGTTCTCTGGGACTGCACGATTCCCCCGAATGCCAAGGGTCCACGGACAGGTTGATTCTGCCAGTGGTTTGACAGGTCGTGGGAGCTGAGCACGCAGCCCAAGTGGCACAGCGAAGGGTCCAGCATGACAAACAGGCATCAGATGGCACACATAGCGCCGGGGACCAAACTGCCACCTGCTTTGTGCATGATGTGTGTGCCTGGCATAATGCGCCGCGGTAGGGTTCCTTCTGCCAGGAGCGAGAGGCAGAGGGCGTGGCTGTGTGCGTTCCAGGAGATGAAATTGTAAGGTCCCAGCTGGCTCAGCAAAGGCAGCTCGTCTTGACGACACTGCTCTGCGGTGTGGTGGGTAGTAATGGGACGCCATCACTGAGGGAATGGGCCCATTTAGCACCATCTCCCGTCTCGCGTGGGTATCAGAAACCCCGAAGACAGGGATGAAAGATGGGGGGAACACATTTGGCAACTGGAGTTTCTAGAAAGCATAGCTAGACCTCTTTGGAGGGTAGTACAAAGAATTCCCCAATGTTAAGAATTTGCCAATTTCGCTTAATGTCTTTATCTATCTATCTATCTATCACTGTTTTCCTGAATTATTTGCACCTCTGTGTGTACTTTCTAAAAACAAAGTCTTTCACAGACCCATAAGCAGAATTAGGAAATTAACATGCATATGAAATGATTACCTAATCGATAGCCCTTAATGAGATTCACCCGTGATTTTGATGCTATGTGACATAGCCAAGGAAAACACTGGATCATGCATCGGATTTATGTCTTCTTAGCCTCCCCATCCAGAACAGTTCTCGGTCTTTCTGTCTTTCGTGAGGAGGGCAGTTCAGAGAAGCCCAGGTCAGGTGGTTTGAGCGTGTTCCTCAGTCTGGTTTCTCTCGTGTCCCCTCACCGCAAGCTTCAGGTTATGCATTTTCAGCCAGAGCATCAGAGAAGAGATGTCCTTCCCACCCTGTATCAGGAGACGGCTGACGTCAATTTCTCCGGACGTCGACTTTGATTAAGGGGGTGGCTGCCCGCTTTCTCTACTGTGAAATTAGTGCTTCTTTCCTTTGTGATTAATAAGTATCTTGTCAGAAGATACTTTGTTATGTAAACATTCTGCTGTTCTTCACACATGAAGCTACCATTTTGTTTTCAAATATTTTTCTTTATTGATCTAAGAGAGAGAGGAAGGGAGAGGGAGAGAGAGAGAAACATGGATGATGAGAGGGTATTGACTGGCTGCCTCCTGCATGCCCAGCACTGGGGGTCGGGCCCACAACCTGGACATGTGCCCTGACTGGGAATCGAACCGGCGACCTCTTGGTGCATGGGTCGACGCTCAACCACTGAGCCACGCCGGCCGGGCGAAGCTACCAGTTTTATCAAGCACCGATGATTCTTGTCTGACAATTATTATTATTACAACAGTGGCCAAATGGTGGTTTTGTATTTATATCGTTCTTTCTACACTCGTCAGCTTTCTTCTGTAAGGAAGAGCCCTTTCCTCCTGCATCGATTTACTTCGACACTCTCTGACTGGGGTTTAAATCCTCGAGCGGAAGGAGTGTGAGATGGTCATCACTGGGTGAGGTGCCCCGTAGTTTATGAAGAATGTCAACATCCGCATGTCTCATGGGTTCTTCATGGAGAGCCAGTGTAGAAGTTAATGGGGTCCTTCTGTTACAAATGAGGAAACTGAGGCTCCAGAGAGCCTCCCGCCGTCATCGCCTGAGTTGCCCTGTAAGGTTAGGGTGTGGATTTCTGAGCTCCCTGAGGCAGGGCAGGTGTGTCAGTCACAGTTAGATCTTCTAAACACTCAGCCCCGGAGGTGATCAGTACCGGTTTGTTACATAGACGAGTGAGCGAATGAGTGAATGAATGAAAACACAAGCATTCTGTTTGCTTGAATCTATCTTCTACCTTTTCTTCAGTTCACAGAGCTCTTTCCTTCCCTTCTATGACGGCAAAACCTCCTGCTGGAACGTTCACCGGGGAAGGCAGAAACTCACTGTGCACTGAGTTCTAGATCTTTGCCGGAGGGCGTGAGAATGGGCAAGGAATGGGCCTGCATCCCACAGGGGAGATGGAGGCATGAACCAAACAGAAGGAGCACAGAGATGCCACAGGCAGGCGTTCTGATGTAGCGCAGCTTTGGCTGCCGGTCGGGCCAGGGCATAAGCCCAGAGAGAGAGAGAGAGAGTGGCGGGCAGATGCCTCCTTTGGACTCCGGTCCAACATCGAGAGGCCATCGGTCGGGCAGGACAAGAGGTTTCCACCGGTGGGAGCTGGTGGTTTTACAGTTTCCACCTGAGCTCTGCTGAAGCCTGGGGCCCCTCAGCCTGTTTGCTTGTTCAAGCCCTTAGCCACACATGCAGCTCCAAGCGGGGACAGAGTGACAGAGAATCAAAGCCAAATTAAAAATAATTCTGAAACGTCAGCAGGAATCGGAGTCCAGAGCATCAGGGAGGCCGGACAACCAGGTTGCGCTGGCTGCTGCGGGGTCTCTGTTTCGAGCTCTTGTCCCTATGAGGGCGGCTGGAATGCGTTGATCTGGGTTGTGACCGAAGACGCCGCTGTCTCCCTCCTCCTGGGCCGCAGTTCTCTATATTTCACCCCAAAGGTGTTAGATGAGAGAGGCCTGGGTGAACGGGCACCTCCCTGCTTCGAGCCAAGAGCCTCCATGGAGCTCCAGCCCTGTTGAGACACAGACGTGGTCTGCCAGATAGTCATGTATTCGAAGAGGAGCGAGAGATACAGTTGTTGTGTGTGTGATACATTCTGTAACTGTATTAATTAAAAAATTTGTGTGGTTGAAACCAGCACGTGCTCCACTTGGATTTACACCGGGAGGCCACCTGCAAAGTCCTACCTGCCCTGGCCCCTCCTCTCTTCGCATCACCCCCCCTCTTCCCTCCTTACTTGCTCCACTTGCTTCTCGCAGGGTGAGCACCTGTCCCCTGAACACCTGGGAGGCACTCCTCCCTCAAGCCTTTGCTGTTCTCCAGAAAGTCACGTAACTGACACCCTTATTTCCTTAAAGGCTTTGCCCAGATGCCATCTTTTCAAGGCTTGTACCCTGCGCCCCGTTTAAAATGGCAACCCCCCCCACTTCCCTTCCCCTGTCACTCTGTCCTTGCTCTGCTTTTATTGATTTCACTTATCACTTCTGACACACTATGTCACTTCCTTAGTTACTGCTGCTCACTCTGCGTCCCTCCACGGGAATATGAGGCCACTGGGGTCGAGTTCTTCATTCAGTTTACTGACACGTCCCAAGAACCTAGGCTGGTGGGCGCTCAGTAGACACCTGTGGAATGGATGAATGGAGTGGTTTTTCCTGCCCCACCCCCACGCCTTGGGGTGTTGTGATGCAGCCAAGAACAGCACTAAATACAACGAGACATTCCTGCCCTGCTTCCCAGGGGTGGGCCGTCCATTCACCTTTGGGTGAGAAACCACCCGAAGGAAGGAGCTTGTGTAACCCTGAAACTCTCCTAACCAGTGGTGCCCTAGGAGGGTAAGGACACCTGATTGGTCAGAAGAGTGTCTCCCACCTAAATTTCTCCAGCTTCCTGTTCTAGGAACGATTAGCTGCAGAAACCAGAGAGAAACCAACGGAAAAACAAGTTTCCTCCAATCTCCCCCTGCACCTTGAGCATTGAGGTTTATGAAGATTACGGTAAAGCTTATCCAAGAATGCTGTGACCGCCACCATGCCCCGGCTCCTCCCCCGGCCGGCGGTGATGCAAGGGCCAGGGCTGAAAGGAAGGCCCTGGGGTATCCGGAGTGGGGGACCTCAAAGAAAATGCATCTTGAAAAAAATGTGAACTGCTCTGAAAGATCCAGCCTCACAGCTTCCTGAAAATGAACCACAGTTTGTGGGTTTCCCATCCCCTGACTCGCTCCTTTCCACATCTCTTCCTCTCCGCTCCCCATCCTCCACTAGAAAACATAATGTTCTTGTTTTCAGACGAGGCTCTGTTGCAAGGAGATCGTTTGGGGACTGGGATCCGAAGGCAGACATACTCTTAGAATCCTGCCCCTCCCGAGGCTCCTGCGAGCCACATCTGCTGGGACATCGAACGGCTGTGTCCAGGGCTGCCCACTGGGGTGGAGGTGGCAGCAGACTTGCTAATGGAAGGCGGGTGTGGTGCACAGGCGGTGGCTTAGGTGCAGACAACAGCCAACGCTTGCATATGCTTGCAAGGTGCCCGGTGTGGACGGGGCCTGAGCAGCTTGTCATCGACCATTCGCCAATCGAGGAGTGGAAGAGATGGTTTTGTGACTCCACTGTTGCCTTCTTCTCAAATGTTCAGCTAGGTTTGGAGTTGAATCTGGATAATTTAATAAGTTTAATTCTACTACCCACCTGACACTACCCATAGTTATTTCAGTTCAATGTGGATAATTTCTACTGATGGCTCTCCTGGCTTATGAGCGATACGCAATGCATCGTATTGCATTTCTATTCTTAGTTACTGTATTTTTTACTGCTAGAAAGTCCATTTGATTCTTTCTTAAAGATTCTAGTTGTTTAATAGTTACTCATCCTGTCAAGCATATTCTTGAACATATTTTTAGTTTTTAAAAAAAATTATGATCTTAAAAAATGTTTTTTGAAATGCATTTTTACTTATTTATTTCAATTATGATTGACACACAATATTATATTAGTTTCAGGTGTACAACAGTAATTAGACATTGATGTACCTTATGAAGTGATCACCCCAATAAATCTAGTGCCCACTTGGCACGATGCATAGTTATTACAGTGTTGTTACCAATATTCCCTTTGCTTATCTCGAGGTTATATCCTTGTGACTATTTGTAACTGGCATGTTGTACTTCTCAGTTCCTTTTGCCCTTTTTGCCAGTCCTCCCGACCTCCCTCCCGTCGGCATCCATGATTTTGTTATCTCTCAATGATTAGCACAGTTTTTAAAAAGTCCACGTGTATCAAGTCCAGTCAGTGGGTCACTGGTGCTCTTCTTTCTATTGTCAGTTTCTTTTTCCCGCTGCCCCGTTTCTTATTCTTCTTGGTAATTATTGCCCGGATGCTGGACGTTTTATGTGAAAACAAAGTAGAGGTTCCGATCACATCGCCGCGTTCAGTGTGGCTTCTCCTTCCTGAGCTGCTTGGCGAAGTTAATGGTGGGCTGGCAGTGTTCCCGCATGCAGGACGGGGGCAGGACGGGGGCGCTTCAACCTCGCAGACAGCGGCAGGTGTACTCGTGCTACTGCAACACGTCGCCTTCTGTCTCCGCTGCTGGACTCCTGGGGCACCGGGCTGTAATGGTCTGTGCTAGGATGCCGGCCAGTATTCCCACGTCTGGTCTCTGGGTTCATCGCGATGTCGCCGTAGGTGTTTGATCCGATTTCCAACTTCCTCTCTCGTGACGTTCCTCCTTCAGTGACCGGATTCAGGAAACAGACCCAACAAGGCAAGGCCACTGTGTTTTCCTCTAATGCATTTCCAGGCGTCAGAGAGGGCAAAGAAGGGAATAAAATCGGAAGCTGGACACACGTCCTGAGATCCCAGATTTAGGCTTCTAGAATGGTCATGAATGGAAATCCGCCGTTGTTTAATGATGACTGGTGATTCGTCCGGTAAGGGAATATTCTTAGGAATTCTTCTTTGAGGTAAAATTTAACTCACTGAATTTGTTACAATGAGCATTACTTGTTAATTGTAACAAAATGATTTTCTATTAAAATGCAGGATTACCTCATAATCTCTCCTAACTGTGCAAATAGTCCGGGGTTTTGCATCATTCTTATTTACATATAATATCTCGATTTAAATACCCTTCCCCCCAAGTAAAGGGAAGAGTTACACCCCAGGAAGAAAATGTAATTCAAGAGAACTTTTTTCTTTTAATAGAAACACGCTCCCCTCTTCACCTCTGTGAGTACAGATTTGATACTATATGTAAATGTGCCTTGTAAACTCTAAAGTGCTATAAAAGTGAAAGCCATTTCACTTAATAATTAACATTAATGCTAATAAAATATTGTCCTCTATCAAAATGCAAATGCTCTTGGGAGACTAAGACATTAAACCGATTATGCATGACACGGTGAGAAATATTTTATCAGCAACTTTCCTGAGCAATAAATGAAGTGGTGTGATGGATGGAGGAGGGGCGGAGACACCAGGGTGAGGCAGAGGAAGCCCGGGAGGGACGGGGAGAAGAAACCGCTGTGTCTGTCCGGAGCCTGCACTGATGGAGGAGGGGTGGAGGCAGGACAGGTAAGCAGGAATGATACCGTGCTGGGCTTTTGGCCATCGTAAGGAATTTGGTTGATAGTCTAAAAGCAATGGTGAATGTAAACATGTTTTCTTGTTTTATTTTTATTTATTTATTTATTTATTTATTTATTTATTTATTTATTTATTTATTTATTTTTTATCCTCACCCGAGGATATTTTTCCATTTTTTGTACAGATAGAGTGGGAGGGAGAGAGAGGAAGGGAGAGAGAGAGAGAAACATCGACGTGAAAGGACACATCGAGTGGCTGCCACCCACACGACCAACCAGGGCCGGGGACAAACTGCAACCGAAGTACGTGCCCTTAGCGGGAACCGAACCCAGGTCTCTCCGGACCGCAGGCCGATGCTCTAACCGCTGAGCCAAACTGGCCAGGGCTTGTTTTATTTTTTAATTGCCATTGACATAACATATTACATTAGTTCCAGGCGTATAACATAGTGATTAGACATTGTGTAACTTCCCGAAGGGACCACCCCGGGAAGTCTAGCACCCGTGTGACACCGTGCATAGTGGTTCCAGTATTATTGACTACATTCCTCATGCTATACTTTACACAGCATAATGAATATAGTCAATCGTAGGAATAACAGCTGATGGTTGTCCGATGGGAGTGGTGGCTTAGGGGGACGGGTGAAAAAGGGGGAGGGATTAAGAAGTGTAAGTGGCCAGGTATACAAACAGTCACGGGATGTAAAGTGCAGCATAGGAAACTTTTGATGGGTTTTAAGAAGGAACATTTTAGGGGTACTGAAGGGGAACCAGAGTGACCCTAATGGAGAGCTTCCATATCTTATTATTGGGATAAAATTGTAATTTTGGGGGGTCAAAGTTTAAAATTTCCCCCTTCCTTCAAAAATAAGAAGTTTTTAGCTTGGCCAGTGTGGCTCAGTGGACTGAGCATCATCCCATGGACTGAGAGGTCCCGGTTCAATTCCCAGTCAGGGCACATGCCCGGGTTGCAGGCTCGATCCTTGGTGGGGATGTGCCGGAGGCAGATGATCGATGTTTCTCTCTCACATAGATGTTTCTATCTCTCTCTAAAAAAAATTATTAAAAACATATTTAAAAAAAAAGAAGTCTTTAGATGATGTCTTAGGCTCAAATTGAAGAGTGTCTACAAAGCTTCCAGTCTGGCACCTGCTATATAAAAGGCTTTCAGCAAAAGGTAGTGTGACAATGACCAGGTTGGAGCAACTTGGGCTGTTTGCCCTTCAAGGCCAACATGTGACGTCTCACCTCTCACCCCCCAGGAGAGTGGGCAGACTAGATTTTAAAGACTGCTCTCTTCCCTTTGGCTTCCCAATATTTTTAATCCACACATTCCTCCTCCTCCTCCTCTCTTCCCTGCAGCTGAAGTCTTCATATCAATTCCAGATAAACCCTGAGAGTTTTATACTGTGGGTTTTCTGCGAAGTCTTTCTTCCATGGGTACATTTTTTTAGCTCTCCAGGAATACCTTGGCGTGGGAACGGAGAAGGTAGTTGGCAGCAGCCTTGGGCACTATTTCTTGCATGATGGAGAGCAGCTAATTCTGGAACTTCCAGAAAAGTTATTGGTTCATAAGCCTCCTATAAGCACATAGGAAACTTCCAGTAGAACTTTGAGGAAAAGACTGTGTAAAGAGCCCAAAGTAAGTTGATAGCTGTTAGATGTCAGAGGAAGTGATATTTCTGATGCAAATTTACATGGGTTTTAACTATTTTCAACTATGTGCTTACCTTGTGGGTTTTAATTGACTGATCAATGGGAACTTTATTTGGATTGTGGTCACAGATTATTTTGAGTGTTGGCGACTCTTTTGGTGAGGACTGTGTTTGCAAGATGGACACAGTACTCAAATCCTTGGGTCCTATGTCCGGCCGAGAGAAAGATAAAAGGAGGAGAGAAGCGGAATAATGTTTATGGGCACCTGCCATGATGTGGATGGCTAAGCACTTCCATATATTCACTCATTTAATTGTCACAGCAACCTGCGGACAGAGATACTTTCGTCCATTCATTGCGGAGGAGAACTCTGAAACTCAGCTAGGTTGAGAGACAGCCTACATTTACGTGGATAAGAAGGAGTAGGACTCAAATGTGATTTTATGGAGTAGAGCTACATGTTCTTCCCATCGTCACTTCAGGAAGAGCTATTTGGACACTAGAGAAGGAGATGGCACTACCCAATAGTGGGAGTTGACTACAGTTATTCATGTTTCGGGGGGAGTTCATATCCTATCATTATTTTTTTATTCTTCCCTTTGATTTCAACTAAAGTCGCGGGGATTCTCAGGGCCTCCGTTTTCTGGTCTGTGAAAAACGTGATTTGATGAAAGCAGTGATGTTTGAGACTACGGTTTGTAGAACACTGGGTACCTTTGGGGGAACCAGAAGCTCCTTGGGGAACAGGTGTGCACGTGGGTCACAGAAGGGGTGGCTTAATGTATCCCGTGTCAGCAAGAGTGTACCTTCTTCACACACTCGACTTCCGGATACTTCTGAAGGAAGAATTTCATGCCATTGGGGGAAAGGGAGGGGCAGCCTGTCTACACGACCTCTCCCACTATCTGGCTGTACCCTTTGACATGGTGCTGTGATCCACATATCTGAATCGACGAGCTTTGGGTCTCAAAGCCTGGAAGCTCTTGAGAGGTTCAAATAATGAAAGCAGGTGACAGGTGACTTATGTGAACAAAGAAGGAAGCCACGAGGAGGTCGGGGGTGCGGAAGAATCAAGCTGCCCACTGGCTCTCAGCCAAGTTGCCGAACATCCATTTGCCCAAAGGCAATTCGCCAAAACACCAATTCCATGTAAACCTATTCAGTGAAAATAATTTTTCTGAAACATCAATTGGCCTAAATTCGCTAAACACCGTCAAACAACTGTTTTCAACCAGACGTAACACAGTTGGCTGCACCTCTCTGAGCAAGGGCGAATGAGCTCTGCTAAGGGCTGTAGCAGAGGCTGCTTGGGGAGGGGAGAGATGGGGCCGGATTAATAGGCTGCAGAAGTATCAAAGTTGGTGGAATTTAAGCCTACCCCCCCCCCCTTAGAATACAAAGTATGAAAACAAGGACTATTTGAAGTGTCAGAGACAAAGGTAAGAGGCAAGAGAAAGTGACATTTGAATTAGCCGGATTAGCAAATCCACATAAAAAAGTGTGCAGTTTCTTTTTTAATTTTTTATTTCTTGCTTCTTGGCTATTATGAATAGTACAGCTATAAACACATATTTACAAACTTTTTCCCCTCTCCTTTCTCTTTAGGCACATGCTTTCATTCCTCTTGGGAAGACACAGTACCTAGGAGTGGGATTTGATGCATTGCTGGGTCGTATGGTAAGTCTATGTTTACCTTTTTAAGAAATTGTCCAACTGTTTTCCAATGTGCTGTACCATTTGATGTTTCACCAGCAATGCACAAGGGTTCCAATTTTTCTACATCCTCGCCAACACTTATTATTACCTGTCTTTTATACTCTAGCCAGCCTGCTGGGTGTGAAGTGGTATTGTTTTGTTTTCATTTGCATTTCCTAATGAGTAATGATGTTGAACATCTTTTCCTGTGCTTTTTGGACATTTATACATCTTTGGAGAAATGTCTATTTAGATCATTGGTCCATTTTTCAATTGGGGTGTTTGTCTATTATTGAGTTATAAAAGTTCTTTATATATTGTAGATACAGGTGCCTCCTCAGATAGTTGATGTACAAAGAGTTTCCATCCTCTGTCCAAGGTCACAGAGCTAGTAAATAATGCAATGGAGATTTGTATCCAAGTACCCCCTTGAATGATACATGCTATAGTTATAAAGAAAATATGACACATACACTAGACTGGTACTAGGTAAATATATGTAAATGTTATTTAAGAGACAGAAGAAAATGACTCAAGTCTGCATACACTGCCCGGAATAGCTAACTCTGCTTGGAGAAGTGGTGGTATTTGTTCATTGTATTAAAAGAAGAGCAGGCATTGGCCAATACCTGGCAGGGGAAGGGGAGGTCAAGCATTTCAGGCGAGAGGAGCTGTAGGGACAAAGGGCCGAGAGGTGAGGGTGTGGCAATCACCCTGTAAGAGTGGAGAGAGGTTCAGAGCAAAGAGGTGTGGGGTCAGGTCGGGGAGCAGGGAGCACGGGGGCTGCGTGCTGGAGCCACATGGCAAAGGTCTCAGCATCAGAGACCCATGTTTGAGCACAGGAGTGACAGGGCCGGTTGAGTCTGGCGGCACTATCCCAAGGCCCCGCCCAGGAGACCCGGGAGGGGGCAGAGTCTGACAAGAGTGGGAAAGGAGATGGGAGGCTGGTGGAGGCCGAATCAAATTTGTTCCTTTGACTACACCATGTGAATTTGTATTTTAATTATTTTACTTAATTGATAGAGTTGTATGACAATCACCACAATCCCGCGTTAGAACATTTCCATCACCCCAAGTAGCTTCCTTGTGCCTGTTTGCAGTTAAGTTCTGCCTCCACTCCTAGCCATAAGCAACAGTGATCTGCTTTCTGTCTGTGCAGATTTTCCTTTTATAGACATTAATTATAGGAGAAATATGTAGTCATTCTAGACATTTCATGTAAATGATGTAGACAGTCCTTTGCATCCATTTGGCTTCTTAAGCTTAGCTTAATATTTTTGAGATTCATCCATGTATCAGTTTGTTACTTTTAACTAGTGGGTGGTATCCCTTCACATGGGTGTACTACATTTTGTAAATCACTCACCAGTGGATGGGCATTTCGATAGAAAGTGTATTCTCGCACAATATTGTGTGTTGCTAGAGAGACACTCACTAGAATTTTCAGATGAACTGAGCTGTAGTTTTCTTTGATTAAGTATTACGAAAAAAGCAAGTAACCATGCATTAAAGAACATATCAAATATACAAAAGGGGAATTGGTTGTATATGATATCTAGCAGCCTCTTTATCTATCATCTATCTATCATCTATCTATCTATCTATCTATCTATCTATCTATCTATCTATCTATCTATCTATCTGTCTGTCTGTCTGTCATCAGTCTTTGTGTCTGTCAATCAACACTGTTTTACTTTAGCATTCAAGAGCAAAGAAGTAAAGCAGAAATTCCCACCTCTTGGTCTCAAGTTCCTGAAATAAATTTCTCTTAGTAACATGCTAACTATTGCAGAATCATTTCACTTTCATTCATTTCACTATTGCTGCTAGCCAGGTTATTGGTCTTGTTCATCTTAGAAATATTTTTAACAATGAGGCGAAAAACAAAAAATGTATTTGGTTGTTGCTGAGGCAAGTTGGAAATGAAATCCGCCAGAACTTGTTCATTTTTCACCCTTCAGGTTAATGATATTTGTCTGGAATCAGAAGCCTGCTCCTGTCTAGTTACCTTCAGGTGTGGCTTCCCAGGGTCGCTGAAGTCAGTAGCCTTGGCCTGGTGAAAGCTCCTTCCCCCGTGCTCACCCCCATCAGAGCACCACGTCCCGAGTTTCCTATTCCCTTGTCTGTCTCATTTATCAGGACTTTACTTCCCAGGGGGCTCATTTTTAGTGCGTGTAATCCTAATCTATAGTGCATTCCTCACATAGTAGGTGCTCAACAAAGTTAGCTGAATGAGTGGATCTGTACTAAGCAGACTGTTCAGAATTTTGAAGTTTGCTTTTGCAATTGGCAGCAAGGTGGGTTGAAGTAAAAGGGACCACTTCCCGGCCCCATATATAATTTCCACAACTATGGTCAGTGGATGGAAGAAGCGCCGGGTGGTTCCCTTCATTTGCCCAGGGGAGTTTAGTGGATGCCAGCCACTTTTCATCCTCTGGCTTTCTGTGGTCGACGAACTTAGCTCCCTAAATAGCCTCTCCTTTGTGCACTGGGGTTCTGAAACTGCCATCCACACTCCCCGTCAGATCTGAAACTTGCATGCATGTCCAGTTGCATGCCTGGCCTCCAGGGAGGGCCTGAGGAAGGAGGCGGAGTTAAACACGAGGATGGCAGCCACCTGTTTACTTGTCTGCTTCTCACCCCCACCCACAGCCACACACCTTCTTCCCTAAGAAGCCCTTTTCAAAGTGCACCTGCCAGACCCCGCTCCAGCCTCCCCCGCAGCTCTCCTCCACTCCAAAGCCTCAGTCTCACCACTTAGCTTAGCGACATCGCCTCTTTCTCATGTGACCTTTGCCCAATTCTCTGGTCTCCTTGCTGGTCCCTCACACCTTGACATGCAACTTGGTTACCATGAATCCTCAGCAAGAGGCTGACTACAAGCATGTTTCAGTGACAACGGAGAGGGTGGGGTGGGTGAAATGAACAATAGAAACAATGTCAACAGTGGGGAGCTAGTTGACCGAACCATATGCCCTGAGAAAGCCAAAGGGGGATACAGGACTTGTTCCCTCCCCCCTTTGGCTTCCGTTCCCACATACCTCTCCGTGCACACTATCTTTGTACGTCATCCTCAACTGCTCATTACTTCATATTTCTCAAATAGTGATGGGCTCCCCCTCCCCCAACTCAGTGGGAAACTGGCTCCTTCCATAGGGAATGCAGTCAGTAGTATTGCGATAACTCTGTAAGGTGCCAGGTGGGTACTGCAAATATCAGGAGAACACTTTGTGAAGTATACAATTGTCTGTCTAACCACCTTGCTGGATACCTGAAACTGATACAAAATAATATTGATTGTAAACTGTAACTGAAAAAAAAAATCATAGGGATGTTCTGAGGGTGATTTTGACTCTGTGCAGTTTTCAGTTTTTGTGTGACTCTGGGTCTCTTTAATGGGTGACAGTCCTGGGCACGTTCTCCAGGTTTCCAGGCTGCCTGCACGTTCTTCCATCCCACCCGTGTTCTTGTTCTCTGACTCTGCTCACACTGGAGCCTCTGCCCACATTGCCTCTGCCTGGAAGCCCTCCCCGATTCCCCTCAGGCTGCCTGGAACACCCTCCCCTCTGGGCTAACAGAGCAGCCTTCCAGCCCGAAACAGGAATCTGTTAGGGGTGCCGAAGGGTTGCCTATAATTCTAACATTCCTTCTACATTTATTGCTGGACAATCTTCCATAAAACTGAACTTTCTGTCATAAACGGGCCTATCTGGCCTGAAAAACAGTTATTACTGACAAGGCAGGATGCATCCTTAATTATTCCTCTTTAATTACTGATTGGCAAAGGAAGACGTTGCTTTAATCACCACTTCAAATGGTGGCAAATGAATCTTTGTTCTGCGTGTTTCTCTTTCTTGAGCAGCACTGTTAGGGACTCATGGCTCCGGCAGGCCCAGCGCGTCTGTCTGCCATAATCACTGCTTCTTGTGCCGCTCCGGTCATGAAAATTCGGGGCAGCGTGGACTCCTCACCAAAAGGCTCAAGTGTCCCTTCGACATACCCGATCACTATTTGAAAGCTTCTTTGCTTTTGAATGTGACAACATGTTCCAGGATCACCTTGTACTTTCCCTAATCCAGCCCTGAAAACAGCTAGTTCTCCAGAAAATGCATTCTGCATTTGTGGAGCAGAACTGCAGTGTTAACTGCTACCGGGGTGATATTGTTGCTAGGCTATTTCTAGGGACTAAGCTAGATAATATATAATTAATAAAATTACATGTTCATTGAACTGCTTTCACTTCAATTTCAACATTAGTTTTATAGTTAATTTTTGTTTTTACAATTGAATTTTTATTCTCTGGGGTCATTGTTAACATAACTCCTCATTTGTTTCCTTGCACCAAGTAAGGAAGAGAGTTTCAAAATGACAATATGATTTTATTATTAACATAAAAGTGTCAAGTTCAGTTTACATTTCTTTGTATTTTTTTCTTTTTTATCCATGGAGCATATCTCACTAAAGACATTCAATTAAAATACTGTGATCAAAGCATCTTGGGGGAAAAATAATCGTTTGTGTGGTTATGTTACTAAATTAATATATGGTTAGATTTATTTGTCATGGTTTATTTTCATTTTTAGAATGTTTTTTAAAAATGACTTTTAATAGGTGATGAACTTCCATTGTTCAACAGGCAGAACAGTAGAGGGAGGTATCACAGGGAGTTCTGTTTCTTTTCTTTCCTCTCCACACAGTCCCCATGCACTTCCTAGAACGTAACCTCTTTTATTACGGTCTCATTTTTATTTCCAATATTCTTTTTTTTGGGTAAATATATGAAAGAAACATAGATAGAGCCTCATTTTCTTCTCTTAGACACAGGTAGCATATTATAACTGCTCTACACTTTCTCAATCTCACTTAGCAACATGTCGTGGTCCACACTGCTGCGCAGATCGTCCCCCCTCTCCTTTAGCCTGTGCTGTGCTCCGTTGTGGGATGTACCACGGCTCATTTGATGGATCCCGATGGCTGGACATGTCAGTTGTTTTGATGTTTGACTTCCAAATAATGCTACAATAAATGTCCTTACACATACGCAATTTCATGCTTTTTCAGGTGTTTCTGTGGGATAGATTTTTAGGAGCAGCATGAATGGGTCAAAGACCAGATGAATTGCAACATTAGTAGAGCTGCCGCCAATACCTGAGGGGGGTTATTGCTGTACAACATTGACCCCCTAAACTGGTTCAAAGTGTAAGAATAAATACATTTATTTTAAAAAGCTATGGGGTGAGAAGAGATACACCAAAGATCTTATGCATATATACATAACCAATGGATACAAACAATAGTGTGGGGAAGACAGGAGGTGGTGGGAGTGGGGAGGAGGGGTCCAGGGGGGCAAAGGGGGGGGGCAGCTGTAATACTTTCAACAATAAAGACATGTTTAAAAAGAAAAAGAAAACATCGAAGAGAGAGAAGAAGAAAAACAAACTACGTTGAAAACAGAGATGCCGATATTTTTTAATACCAGGTTGCTCTGAGGAATGTAATCAACCACTATTCTGCTTCTAAAAACACAAAACCAAACAAAAGCAAAAATAAACTCAGCAACACCAAAACCTCACGCTCGTACCCGTGGAGTGAAATAAACACAGTTGCAGTGCGTGGCAACCGTGTCCCCGTGCTGTCTTAGGTGCTAGACAACAGGTGTGAGTTTGCTCTCGTGCAGCTTAAGTCTAGCTGAGTTGCTGAGACAGACTTTATACGCCCAGGGACCCAATGAATAGTTCAGTTGTAATTGTGATTAAAGCCTGCAAGAAGAAACCAAGGGTGAGCTAAACCCACGTAACAGAAGACGTGTCCTTCCTGGCTTTGGGAGTGGGAAAAGGCTTTTCTGCGTGACCTTTTTGCTGAGTCCCGAGAGACGAGTGAGGATAAGCGAGAGAAGGGGCGAGAGGTGGCAGGAAGGGGAAGGGCAGCCATTCAGAAAGAGGAAACAAAATGTGTAGATTCTGAGGTCAGGCGAGAGGTTGTTTCAAGTAACAAAAAGATGATCGATGCAGCTGGGGCACAGAGAGCCAGGACGGGAGGTGTGTTTGTTGCCGAAGAGGTGGGGTGGGGGTGAGCTCTTTAAGCAGCACCAAGGAGGCACTGCATTTTCCGAACCTTGACTTTCCCCACAGTCCTAGGACACAGCTGCGTGCAGAACCGAAAAGTACTAACACATTCTTGAGTCACCCGGGGGGGTCATTTGGGCATCAATTTCTTGGGTGAATATTTGGACTCCTAATGTGTCTTAAATTAGAATGGGCTCATTAGGATCACTGCTGTCCAAGCATTGTTGTTCCTTAACCATCATATATAAACAAATATGTAGACAATCTTCCATGTGAAGAGTGTTAGAAATTGAAGACCTTCGACTCACCTGCTGCCATACTCTCTACCACTTGCTTGGTTTGTGAAGCGCCGGGAAGTTGTGCATCACAACAACCACCGTGATCTTTCCACGCACGGAGTCATTTCATCCTCACAACAGCTCTAGGAGGGACACACTGAGTGGAGGAACTTTGTCTTTCTCGATCCTTCACAAGATGGACCCTCCCCAACAGTTGAGGTAAAGAATGGAATTATCACCGTATTCTCCTTCCACCAGGAGGAGAATTTCTCAGGAAAGGAACCAAGACAAGAAAAGGTTCAAGTGCGAGGATCTGGTAACAATCTAGGAAGAATGATCTCTCCCTGTAGATTTGTTCTTTGATGACTTACTTACCACCATTACTGCGACTACATGAAGACAAGTAACATTTTCTGAGTGCTTCTACTACATAGGTGACACCATGTTGAGCATTTTACGTGGATTAAATCACTTAGCATTCACAGCCATGACAGAAGATAAAAATGGCTATTATTCCCACATAGAGAGAAAGGAACTTGGCTACCGCAAGGCTCAATGATTTCAGGCACAGCCCGAAGCACGTACCCAACAATAACTCCTTTAACACATACTACTACATACTACAACCACGACTTGAGGAGGGCACTACTGCCGTCTCTGTCTTACAGATGGGAGAACTGGGTCTCGTGGTTCATACGCTGCCATAGTAACCACGAACTTGGCTTGATTTGAGGGGTGGGGGAATGTTAAGCTCTTGGTTCCAACATGGGTGTGCCTGAGGGCTGGTCCCCTCATTGCTCTGACCTCAGTCTCCTTACTTTGGGCCTCTGTGCTCCAACCCGGCTGGTCAGTGGGGATCAAGTGCGAGTCTGAGCATTCGGCTGAGTGTTTAAGAGGTTCTGTGCTGAGTTCCATCCTGGCTTGCACACTTACTGTCTGTGTAACCTCATCCAAACATGTCTGACTCTCTGGACTTGACTTTCTCATTTCTTCTGACACCTCAGGGCTGTCAGCAACAACATGAGATAACAGCTAACAGCCCACAACTACTCTTTGCTCTCTCTGTGTTCACTTTTCAGGCTGATTTAGGAAACAGGTACTACTGTGATGTTCACTTGACAATCGAAACTACTGAGAATGGAGAAACTCAAGAAACTTGCCCAGGCTCTCTCCCTGTACGTGTGGGAGCCAGGACTTGAATCCAGGCAGGCCCCACCAACACCAGCGTCTTTCAAACCAGACAGCTCCAGGTTGGAATCCAAGCTTGGCCACACACCAGATGCGTGTCAGACAGTTGCTGAACCTCCTGAGCCTCGGTTTACACACCTGTAAAATGGTGGTCGCTGGGGGGATTGGTAGAGACGATTTATGCGGATGCCTGAGCTGGGAGCCCAGTGCATAATCAGCTGGTGACAAATGCTCATTCACTCCTTTCCAGTTCGCGTGTTGTCGAGATAAATTGTTCCCTGCAGGCTGACACCAGAACTGCCTACCTCAGTACACCAAATGAGACTTGGAGGAATTCGGTTGGGCAGCTTTAATTGATCATCTTGTAATTTCCACAACTAAATGCAGATCAGCCGCACTATGTCATAGACTAATTACGTCCGTCACTCCATGGGCCTGAGGAGTACACGGCTGTGTCTTTGCTGCTAAAATGGGCTTTGCCTAATTAAAACCAAGGAGTTCTGCGAACAGCCGATGGTGCTTCAGTTCCAGCAGGCTGTATTTAATCAGAACAATGGCCCCTGTGCCCACTGATTGTGTTTCTTTTGGATCAAATTCTCTGCTTAATGTGCCGTAGGATTGCACTATTGACTGAAGTTGATGGCAGACTAGTGAGGGAGAGTACAAGTGTTTGTGGGAGCTGAGTGGTTACTGTTCTCATGGCTAGTTGCTTTAGTTTTCATTCCTGCTATTTAAATAAAGCTGTAATAGGTGGGCGACAATTGTTCTGTCTTCTCCCCATTGACTCAGACATGCATGCCTTTCTTCGTTCATGCGACAGTGATTTATTGGGGCATTCCTTAGCTGAATATCAGTGCGTGGCACTTGGACTTCTCTGTTGAACTGGTTGTAACATCTCACTGGTTACCTCATTAATTATTGAATTAAAAAAAATCTTCGATATGTTTATTTTACATGTGTATGAGAGTCATGATTCTATTTTTGTGTTAAAGGGTATAACAGTTTGGAACAAATAAATGAACAAAATAATTTTATTTGTAATACATATCATCAAGAAGACAAGATAGGAATTGTTCGAGAGGGTGACTATGGGAAGGGTGGGAAGAAACTAATTTGGATCAGGTGGTCAGGAAGGGCTTTGCTGAGGAAGTCACATTTGAACAGAGACATTACTGGATAAAGGAGATGCCCATGTGTGCAGATGGAGGGCCAAGTGTTCCAGGCATAGGAAAATCTTGTGCAAATGTCCTGAGACAGGGATACGCTACTATTTTCAGGTAGCCAGTTGCAGTGAGTAAGGAGATGAAGGGCAGGAGGTGTGAGCAAGAATATTTGTGAAGGCCATATTATATTGGGCCTTTTAGGCTAGGATGAGGAATTAGAAATTTATTCTAAGTGCCTTGAAGAACGACTTTAAATTTACACAGTGAGGTGTCATCAGCTGATTTGCATTAGAGAATGGATTTGTGTGTCTTCCTTTATGAGGGTTCCATTATCATTTTTCTCCTCAAATTATTATTATTGAACCTGACATTTTAATTAGCATATCAAGTCTTCTTATGAATAAAAATATAATTTTATTTTGATTAATAATTGTAAACAAATATAATTATGAAAGTAACACACAATCGTTGGAGAAATATTTGCAAATTTAAAAACGCACCAAGAAGAAATAAAGACACTTAGCCTTTGGAAGTATAAAACATAGCTTGTGTAGTGCTATTTTTTAATCCTGACTTGAGGCTCGAGGATTTGTTGCTTTTTCATTGATTTTGGACAGAGAGGAAGGAAGTGAGAGAAAGAGAAACATTGATGTGAGAGAAACGTTGATTGGTTGCCTCCTGTATGCGCCCCAATCAGGGATCTAACCTGCATCCTTGATGTGGTGTCCTGACCAGGAATCGAACCTGCAGACGTTTGGTGTAAAGGATGATGTCCCGACTGACTGAGCCACCCAGCCAGGGCTCGTGTAGTGTTTTAGTGTCTGTAGTATCACAGGTCCTTGGCCCCCTTGAATTAGGAGGGATAACTGACTGCTTCTAAGCTGGCCAATCTGCTAACATTTGCTGGCTGAGAAAGTTTCCCTGTGGGCAACAGCAGCTGAAGGTGCTGCCTACAAGCAGCAGGTGCCAGAAACACCTGAGACTTTTGCCCCAAGCCCAGGTCCTGTCAGGCCACACATCTGCCCCTCCTTCCTCCCAGAGACACCCACTGGGAAGGCTCTTCCGGCCTGGCAGTCCCAGGGGTGGGCGGCCACTGGCTCCCCCCACCTCCCAACAAGGAACTCACCGGGGAAGAAACTAACCAGTGGAAAGAAAGCTTGTACAAAGAAAGCAAGAGGAAATTCAGTAGAGGTGCCCAGAGGCCTGTATGATAAGAAGCAGGAAATGACATTTTTTCTAGGCTTGCTATAAAATAAAGGTCTGTTCTTTACTTAAAGATTGCTATTTAAGTCAATGGAGTTAAGTGCCCCTCGGATTGAGACAAGAGGTCAGGGAGAGGCCTCCTTTTTGGATGGAAATTACCCTAATCTTACTGTATGGATGCGACAGCCAATGGGAAAGGGACTGGCCCTCTCCCAGGGGGTGCTCTGGGGTCCACATTTCCACTGATGAATATGACGTGGGAAATAGTTCCAGGGGACATCTCTCTGGATGGTCTCTCTGTGTCTATACAGGGAAGATTTTTTCCATGTAAAGGGAAGACTTTAGCTTTGAGGGAAAGTGGGAATCGTTGAAGGGTAGTTGAAAACGACCAGAGCTTATGGTCAGGACTGGAACGGCATTATGAAAAGCTATGACTTAATTGTTCGAACAGGGAGTAAGAGCCTGGAATTTGCAGCCAGGCAGACCTGAGTTCAAATCCTCACTTTGCCATTTAGAAGTTGTATGATGTTGGGCACGTTGATAACTTTCTCTGAGCCTCAATTTCCCCATTTGTAAAATGGTGACTATAACAGTGCCTGCCGCATAGAATTGTAATAAGATTAAGAAGAGAAAATATATTTTCTGTGCTTAGCACAGTAACAGAAGGACACAGTCTGCGTGTACACCAGGGAAAAGGTTTCAAGTCCTCAGAAATTAGCAAGGCTCATGGAACCCCAGCCAGGAAGGAGGAAGCCAGAGAGAATAGATGGAGACATTCCACAGGCCCCGGGGAGATAGGTGCTATTGTGGTGGGGGCACAATATCATTCGGAACTGCAAATACTAGTCATTGGTATGATTGCTTCTGCAGCAGTTACTTTCTTGTTGCCCATCTGGTATCGCAGACCGGTCCGCACAGGTCAAAGGGAGCCTGGAGAGTTGACTCAGGCAATCTGGTTCCGGGACCACCTTGTACAGGCTAAGGAATTTGAGGAGTCTTAGTGTCCCTATCTATGATTCGGAAATTTCATGTATTTCCCAGAGGTTCTCTGACAATTAAATGGCATGTAGTAGATGTTCATTCAGTTCAACTTTCCTCGTCAGCAGTGGATTGATTCATCGGGTAACGATTCTAACTGCACCGTTGCCTGGAGAAACAGCAGGGAAACAAGGAGGTACAGTCCCTGCTTTACTTTTTTCTTCAAAAAGATTCTACAGGAAGATAAATGTAAAGAACAGCCATACAAGGACATACATTATGAGTTACTTTGTAGGGGCTGTGGAAGGGACAGTAGCAGGTGCATCGGCACCTGTTTGTACAGAGGTGGTCAGGGAGAGCCACTCTCTGAAAAACAGCGATACTTGAAGTTGGTACTTGGATGGTAAAAGAAATTAATCGAAGGGAAAGTTTTTGGAGAGCAATTCAGGAGTGGGCTGGAGTGGAAGTGAGTAAGGGTCAGGGGTCCCGGTAGGCCTGGAGGAGACTGAGATTCCACCAGCCCCTCGAACACACCGCCACAGCCTCTGTTCAAGGTGTCCGAGGCCCAGCAGCACAAGGGGTCTCACCACGGATGTCTGCCTTTCTCTCCTCCATGTCTGCTTCTTGGGACTTGGAACTTCAGTAGCTAAACTAGAGCGACTGTATGTCCTGGTTTGCCCACCCCAGAGTACGGACTCACAGCACGCCCTTCTGTTCTGAAGTCTGTCCAGTTTGGCTGACGGATTAATGGTCATCCTACCCAGAACCCCTGGGACTTGGCCCCAGCCTCGGGGAGCTCATTCATTGTGTTTCTGGTTGTCAGTGTGAGTGGTAGTTCCCTTTCCTTTGTAGGGATGACACTGTGCTGAAAGCTTTGAGAATGCTCTCGGGCTGGACAACGGCCGATGGCGAGTGGTCAGGGTTGTAGTTGTGGTTGTGATCCTCATGATTTCTGCTGATGTGAGAGACTGGAAAATGGGAGGTCCGCCAATGAGCCAGGATGATCTCTTTTTCCCCTACAGGAGGAGAGAAAATAATTTTTGGGTATCTACTCTAAGCCAGGCTCTGTGGCTGATATACCCTCTGCATTTCTGCAAACTGTGTTTTCAAACCCATGTTTCTAGACGAGGCTTTTTCTTCTTTTGGTTGCAGTTCTGCCTTCAGCACTTATTCACTGAGCTCTGTGGACCTCCACGCGCTCTTCTGAAGGAGGCTGTTTAACACGGGGGTTCAGGTTCAATGGAGGTGATCGGAGTGTGGGCTCTGCCTGGGACTGATGGGACAGAGCTGTAATTGGGTTCCCTTGTTTCTGAGGAGTCTATGAACAGGCTCCGAGATGCCACTGAGCCACCACCGCTGCCCACAACGCGTTGCTCTGTGACCACGTGTAAGAAGACCTCCCACCCCAGCTCTGTCCACGCATCGTAACCGGGGGTAGGGGCTTGACCGCGGAGCCTGATGGCATCACCCGCCTTTGGTTTAGGGTTTGGACTCAGAAGCCGGGCAACAGTGAGAAGTGGTTTTGCTCCTGGCCACTGTGTTTTGGCTTTGTCTCTCTCCCGAGCACATGACAGGAGCTGGCAGAAGCAGGCGTCCGCATGGGAGCCTGAGGAGGAAGTAACCTTTCCTCTCATTGGCGCAGGCCGGCGGCGGGGACGACGCGGCGGGCACAGGGCGGTATGTTAGCAAACAAAAGTCTTCTTATTTTTTTGTCAATGAAAATGCACCAAACCGCAGGAAGGGATGACGAGCCTCGGCCCCTTCATTCACAGGAGTGAGAATGAAGTCCATTGTACAGCAGCCTTTGGGGTTATCTGATGCTGCTATTTCTGCTGGTCAGGATTCGCACATCTCCCACATGACTCGGGGGCGGGCCGCCGCCCTCCCGGGGGCACTCTGACTGCTTCGCATTGTGCACATTATCTGCTCCGACCTGCATATCCAGCCACTCAAGGCGAGCGTGGCCATGTGGGCCCCAAACTTCTGACATGGGAAATAATTCCAGGGGGCACTGAAGTCACAATTGGCTTCTTTTATGGTTTTTAAATATACAGTGGCTTTTGTGGCAAATGAAATTCACACACACACACACACACACACATTTCTCAGTGATTAGAATTTCCAGTGAGCCAGAATTTATAAAAATAATCTAGCCTGTAAGGTGCAGAAAAAGTGGCCACAGACTGATGTCACACCCCACACCAAACCCTTCCAGGTGTGTGTGTGTGATCATCCCTATTGTATCGGTGGGGAAACTGAGGCTCAGAGAGGTTAAATATTTGGCTGGAGATGCTCACAGATACACAGGGTGCGCCAGGGTGCTGACAGCTACCACCTGTCCAGTGCATGCCACGTGGGGCACCAGGCATGTTGCGGGCATTTCTTCAGCGATTCTCACAATAACTATTATTATGCTCATTTGTGGATGAAAAATCAGAGTTACAGGAGGGTAACGTGTTTTTTTTGTCCCTATCACACTGCCCTGGGATCCCACTTTTAGGAGCCAGGACTGTTCACAAGCAAACAGGCTTATCTCAAGGATGTGGGCACAAGGGAAACTGGCCAGACCTGACCTAGCACAAGCTCCCAGACCCATGTCGAAAACGTACTCCATCATTTCTCCACTCCCTTGGCAAACTTGGAAGACCTACCGTGTGCAAAACATCGCAGGAAGGTTCAAAGCAATGATTTGAATGCTTGTGTAACAAACAGGACGCATGTATGTTCGCCTGCCGGGGCAGAGCGCCGGGGCTGCAGCTTTAAAAGCACTTCAGAAACAAGAACTTGGTGGTTAATGGAAATGTACTTGATAAGGTCCTCCCTACTTTCCCAGCATTTTAACAATTGTTTAAATCTATGTACTTGGAAACCATTCTTTTCAATTGGCATCAGTAGGCACGTTTCCAAAAATAAGGTGTAAAAACTTAAAAAGTAAAAGCTACCATCTATCAAATGCCAACTCAGAGTCAAGACCAAGCTGTATATATTACCCTCATGTTTTCCAGTAACCCTGAAGGTAGGTGTTATTTCCCAAATTTTCTAAGACAGGAACCTGAGACCGAGAGAGCTGAAGCAACTCGAAATACCGAGTCTTCAACTAGTCATGGGTGGAGCCAGGGCCGTGAATTCAGTTCTGTCTCAGAGTTTGTGTGCCTTTTACTTCTGCAGTCTGAGGGTATCTGCACCAGTGAAGCTTAGTCCTTGGCTGAAATTTTGGAAACTCCTCTCTGAGCTTTGCTTTAAAACCCACGAAGCACTTTGCAATAATCTCAAACAGAAGCCCTAGGTTTTGGGGGCCTCGTTACTAGTCAGCGAGGGCCGAGTGACCCTTAGTTTGTTTAAAATTTTAGGTTGTGACCCCATTGAAAAATGCAACTAGGTGCCTTCTCTGTCCATACTCTCCCTTCCTTTGTGAGAGCCCAGAGGCCTGATGCCTGGGAGGTGTTCAGGAAGTGTTCGCTGAACGTAATGCGATTTTGCTTTATTGCTTTTCTTTTGGCTAAAAGGAGACTAGAAACAGCCATCAAGAAGGTCGGAACAGTTGAGACAGCAAGATGTGGCAATTAACTGGAAGGAAGCAGAACAAGAAAAGTATAAAAAGTAGATGTGTGATTTCAAAGCATAAAAATTGGATTATTCAGGGTTGGGGCCAATAACCCCAGATGTGTCAATAATCTCAGTTGAGTTCTTTCTAACCTTTTTCACAGGACGGCACTCACCGGAAGGATGGGTTGGTTCGGCACCCTGGGGTACACCGAGAAGGTTGCTCACGCGGGGTGGACCCTCCTTGGGCTCCCTGAGCACGGAGGGATTAGCATCCGGGCACAGCTGTCCTGGGTGCCCCAGCACATGGATCAAGAAACGCCACATTAGACAGTGTCACAGCTATATACAATAAGGGGCGACGTCTCACTGCCCCCTTAGTGCGCGGCACTCAGCCCTTAAAGATGCTGAATAGAACGGGATGGAGATTTTGCATTTTCCAGAAAAGACAGTATGTATCATCCTTTGCTCAAGAAGAGAGGGCGATGTCCACGAATGCATTTTGGAAGCGTTTCGAAACGAAAGCTAAGGGCACAGTGCAGTGGACTTACACAGTCTCTTGGCTAGTCGGCAGCTAAGCTGGGAGAGGACACAGTTTCTTCTTCTTCTTCTTTTTTCAGTTAAATGGTACACTAGGGTTCTGCCAGATGTTTCCAGCACGCCTTGCAGGCACCCAGACTTTCCTTGTGTGTGTGCCAAGAGGGGAAGGGAGGGAGCCAGGGGGCACGGCCTGCTGCCTGCTGGGGAGTCTATTTTATTTTTTTAAATGTATCTTTATTGTTGACAGTATTTTTTCCCCCATTGACCCCCTCTCTCCCCCTCCCCACCCCTCCACCTTCACCGAACTGTTGTCTGTGTCCATGGGTTATGCATATACATTCTTTGGTTAATCTCTTCCCCCCACTCCCTTTTCCCTCTGAGATTCTATTTTAGATTTGTGATGACATGGTGCTGTTTGGTGATTATTTGTGTGTGTGTGTGTTTAAATCTAAAAACTTTCAAATAGATATTTCCAGTGTCAAAATTAGAGGAGACCTGTGTGGGTGGTTTCTTTGCTGGGGAGTAAATTAAAAACCATTGCAAGCTGATGACAGCAGCCGTTACGTTTTGACTAGTCTGGCATGAATTTTTCCCAAAGATACGCAACACCAACCATCCAGAGACTACTCACTCACCAGAAAAAAAGAAAAAGATGCACACACACGAATAACCATGGAGGGAAGGGAAGAGCTGAAGCACTTTGCAAAGTTTTTTTATGCCCAAAGTTCCTTCTGCAAGAGGTACCTTCTTGAAAGTGATACAGAAGGGCTCAGGTTCTATTTTTCTCTCTCTTTTTAAAACCATGCTCTTGGGAAGTTGCAAAAGCTGAACAGAAAGTGTAAAATCTGGAAGTTAAAAAAAAAAAAAAAGGCACAAAACCTACCCAAAGTGGCCAAAAAAAGACATACTGAGAAACAGAAGACATTTTGCTTACTTTTAATTGTCCCAAAGCTCACTCATGAAATTCACTATTTTTTTGTTGTTGTTGTTAATGGACTTAGAAATTAAGAAAGCCTACCAACTATTATCTCAGGTGCTTCTCAGTAAACTGTTTCCACATCATGAGAATTATTCTTGTGATTAAGAACAAAGTTTGAGAAATATCACCCGGAACTGAGCAAGACACACGGATGTCTCATCTGAGGCACAGGGGACACTGGGCGATGTAACTGCTTGGGGTTGGAGACACGTCCACTCTGGGGCGTGGGGAGGCTGAAAGACTTCACTTAGGTCTGCTTTGTCGTGCAAAGGCACTTGAGGTCATCTCCGTCTCGTTTTCCGAGTGGCCTTCTTTGGAGTGTCTGTTTAGATCCACAGGTGATTGCTGCCCCCGCCCCCTAACTGACTTACGACCTTGAACATCATGAGCTCTCCGAGCTTCAGAAGTTCTCAGCTGTTAAATGGGGATGTGGGACCTCCAGCTACCTCCCTGGGTTGTCGTGAGCATTACATGCAAAGGATTTGGCAGGTAGTAGACGCTGTCCTGGTCCTTCTTCTGCCATCCTTTGCAGGCCCAATGGACTATGTGGAAGTTGATAGGGGTCTGGACCACGAATGTGCGCACGTGTCTGTGTGACATGAGCGCACTGAACTCAGTCCAGGACGCGAGGGATGGAAGACTGGGGCGCTCACAGCTGCTCACTATCGGCTGCGTGTCAGACTGTCAGATCACCTCACACATTTCATATTTAATTCTTGCAATAACCCTCTGGAGTGGGAATTATCACACACGTATTCATCCCCTTTTATGGATTGTGAAACTGAGGCTCAGCGAGTTTCTCACCGTCCTGCGGTCCTGCAGCTAAGTGAGTGGCAGGCTTGGGAGAGGAGCTCAGCTTTCCCTGTAGTTTATCACGCGAACGGCCGAGGTCATAATCTCAGACGTGTATTTTAGGACGTTCCCTATAGATAGCCCTATCTAATTTCTTTCATTTTTAGCAATGGCTGGAGCATAGGTTTTCTGACATGCTGATTAATTATGAACCCACTTGTAGCTCTTTTCTCCCCGAAGTCAGGGTCTGTCCCCTGGTCTTTCTAATATCAAGGACAGAGGCTGCCTGCTGAGCCTTTGCCCTGAGTGCAAGTTTGGGGGGTGGGGGTGCGGAGAGACCAGGGTTTGTGAACAGGGCTCTCGTTTTAAGTGTCCAGACTTGGCCAAGTTCTTTGTCAAGTTTCCCAGGCCTTACCTGAAGTTCACACCTCGTGCCTTGGTATGAGCGGTTTCCTCGATTTCATGAAGTCTGACTCACACCGGACAATTCCTTCCTACGTCAAGACTTTCTTTCCTTGCAGGTAGAACGAAGCATTCCCTTATTTTTCTGTCTCCGCAGTTAGGGCAATGCAGTGTGTTTAACTGGTTTCCCACCCAACTCCTATAAGCTGGGAGCTCCTTGAGGATCTGAATTGTGTCTTCTTCCTCTTTGTTTCTACTGCCCACACATGGCATGCCCGTAGTTGGCATATTCATGCTAGTGATCAATGAATCGCAAGGCACTCGCCTGGACCTCATCACAGCAGCCTCGCTTTTACTCTTCTAAAGCCACAGCAATCCAAGAGTAGCTCTAATGGATGACTCTTTTGGTCCAAACTATACCTTGACTATTTATTCTATTCTCTGCCCGGGACCCCTGGGGATTCTGACTTTAATTGGTTTGGACACTTGCCTCATAGAACGGATTGTTTAAATGCAACCAGCACAATACAAGACACTCAGGCTGCAGCTCTCAGATCCTAGTATCTGAGCAAGAAGTACACATGCGTGCAAAAGAGAGAAACCATTCATGAATGTGTGGGGTGGGGGAGGAAAGGGAAAGCCACTTCCCTTTTTCATGTGAGCAGAGACTCCAGCAGAAGCTACCAGAACCCTTCATGTATATGCTCATTCGTTTACCTGTTTGTTCATTTTTTTGTCCTGGATCACCTAGACTATTGCAGGAGCCCCTCCAGGATCGCTCTCCCTTCTTCTGGCCCCTGTCCACACAATCTCCTGCAGCACAGACCACGATCTTTCTATGGTTCTCCGTTACTGACAAGACGAAGTGCAGGCTTCTCAGCATGCAGTCCAAGATCATGATCGGGCCTCTGCCAGCTTGATGCCACTCACCTCTTGCAGCCGCACACCTGCCCCTCTCTAAGCTCCAGCGATAGTGGGCACATAAGGATACCACCGAAAATCCAGTTGGTTTCGTCTCCATGCCTTTCTGTGTGCTGTTCCCTGCCTTCTAGATGTTTTCCTGCTTAAGCTCATCTCCACAGTGAGGGTTTCCCTGACGCCGCCTGTCTAAAGGAGGTGTGATTCTTTTTCTACCATATCGTGTTGCAAGCACAGACTTGGCATAGCTCTGATTACGTAGCACTGAACCTGTTGGATGCTCACCTTTCTTCCCACTGGTCTATGGCCTTCTCATATCAAGGCCCATGTAGTAGTCCTCACAAGAACAGTCCCTGACATATAGTAGGTGATAAATAAATGCACATTGAATGAGCACATTGATTGTATGCTGCATGCTAGAAGTTTGAATGTTACTCTGAACCCAAATAGGTATTTTGAGCAGAAGGAATGGCAGGGTTAGGGTGGTACTTAGCGATAGAGTGGAGAATGGATGGGGTTGGGGAGTTTTGGAGACAAAGAAACCAGTCTACCTCCTCATCCTCACTTCTAGCTCCACCCACATGATTACACTCCGCCCACCCCAGAGAGCGGTCACCTCGTGAACTTCTGTACCCTCTCCACAAGAGCTAAAACATCCTCTCCTCCCAGGAGCTGTCCTTGACCTGTTCTCATAACACCTTGTTAATGTTCTCAATGGTAATATAATATGTCTACTATTTAGTGAGCATTTTATTATGGGCTGAGCACCTGAGTTCTTTGCAATTTAAAATTTAGTCATCAGAATGGCCCATGAGACACTATTACTAACCTTCTTTGATAATTGAGGCAACTGAAGCTCAGAGAGGTTCAGTCACTTGCCCAAATTACCCAACCAGGAATAGCAGATGCGAGATAAATGCAAGTCTGACTCAGGGTCATGGGCTCTTAGCAATGACAATATCTCTATCACGGTTGCTTTCTTGCCCACAGCTCAGATTGTAGTCGGATCCCTGATCCACACTGTTGGGTTGACTTGTTTTACACTTGCAACCAGTGTATTGGCCAGAATCGGACATCTGGAGTCCTAAGGATTATTTGTAGGGTTCTTCTTGTTTCCTCCTGGCAATGCTGCTGACCCCTGTTCTTTTCTTTCTTTTTCCTGTGTCCCTCCAGAACTTTGCATGGTATCCAGTTTGGAGTTGTATTGGGTCAGTTTTCTCTCTTCCTTTGAAATTCTCCCTGAAGTCTTCCTCATCAGTCTCCCCTGTTTCCTGGTGTTAATGAGACGGTGACCTCTCCTGCTAGGGACCCCTTGTTCTGACATGGCAGGTCTGAGGTTCACACTTCAAAACTCGAAGGCCGGTGGCAGCTTGATGGCGGGTCCACACTTTGCCAAGACTCCTTTTCCTGCAAGGTCGTAACTTTCAACTAAAGAAGAGAGGAACGGATCGCTGCAGCCTGTTGTCCTTTAGTTCTTTCACTCCTGGCTTGGTGGGACTTGTACAGCGATAGGATCTAGACCTGGGCTCGAACTCTGCCGCAAGGGTTTGCTGGCTGCAGAGCTTCCGTGAAGGGGCAGTGATGTCTGCCGTCCCGACTTGTGGGGAGGAGTCAGTGTGCTAATGGACATGAAGGCTCCTTGTTCTGTGCCTGGCTCCTAGTCCTGCTGATCACTAATGACTTCTTTTCTCTTCACGATAAAGTCACATCGAGGGTCCTCGTGCCTGGCTCCTTCATGTGAATCGGCCCTGCTGGGTAGAGGCTGGTGGGCTTGATGGTGAGTCAGGTAACACTTAGTGTTCCACCTGTTTGCTGTATACCAGACACTGGCTAGGTGTTTCCATGTTGGTCACATCACAAACCTTACCACACGGGTTGGCAAGATCTTCTGTAAAGGGTCAGGTAGAACATATTTTAAGCTTTTTTTTATTTTTTTATCCTCACCCGAGGATATTTTCCATTTTTTGTACAGATAGAGTGGGAGGGAGAGAGAGGCAGGGAGAGAGCGTGAGAAACATCGACGTGAAAGGGACACATCGAGTGGCTGTCACCCGCACGACCAACCAGGGCCGGGGACAAACTGCAACCGAGGTACGTGCCCTTAGCGGGAACCGAACCCGGGACTCTCCGGACCGCAGGCCGACGCTCTAACCACTGAGCCAAACCGGCCAGGGCCATATTTTAAGCTTGTTAGACTCCAGGGTTTCCATCACTTCTATTTAACTGTGCCTTTGTTGCAGGAAAGCAGCCTAAATAGTACATAAATGAGGGAACATAGCTGTGTTTTGACAAAACTATTTGCCAAACGAGGTAGCTGGTCATAGTTTTCTGATCCCTGTGTTACTAGAATGTTCTTGGCCACTCCCACTCCTCTGTGTTGTAGCTACTTAAACAGAAAAGACAGCACACTCACCCTAAGGAGCTTCCTTAGCCTATGCATGGTTCTCTCTTGGCAGGCGGACATCAAACGCAACAGCAGTTGGTAACTGGGGCTCTCCGACCCACTCGCTGATGCCTGGACATCATCATCCTTTGCATGGCTCAGGGAGTACTTCCTGCTTCCCAAGCAGGTGCCCCCTCACACCCCGGCCACACCAATGTTTCACACCAATATGGACAGCTTCACATTCTTCCATGTGGCTCCTCTTGATACCTCCATCTTATCAGAATGTTTTCCCCCCAGGATTTCCTCTATCCTTAGCCCATAAAAGAATAGTTTGTTGTAAGGCAGGCATTCGGGATCATGTTCTTGGTGTTGGATAGACTGGGTTTGAGTTCTGACTTCCCTACTCACTAGCTGTGTGACCCTGTGCAAAACCCCAGTTTTCTTATTTATACGATAGGGACAATAACAGTACCTTTGCCACAGGATGTTTGTAATTGTGTGGCCCGTAGGAGGCCCATCGCTCTTCATCCCACATTGAACTCTGGGCTGCAGCCCAGCAAGCCATGTTCTCTCTAACTGCTGTGACTTTAATTTGATTATTCTTCTCTCTTGCTCATTCATTCATCAGGTATCTACTGAATATCTACAAAGTGCCAGGCACTGCATGGCAGCCTTTATAACTACATCCAAGGTCATACAGTGTGTAAATAGCAGAGCCAAGACTGAAGTCACAGGTAGTGGACCTCACAACTCCCATGCCCCTTACCCGATAACGAACTTGAGAATTAGATATGGCAATGAAATTTATGACTTTGCATTAGTATTTTATTTTTGGTGCACTGTCTCCAACCAATCTCCTCTTCACATCAAAGTATTTTATAGCACCCATCATACTCACGAACACACACAAAGTTCAGAATTGGTAAATATCCATTTAATGAATGAATTTGGTGAGCAAGGTACTATCAAGTGGATTTTTCAAAAATAACATAAAGGGACTTATGTATCCTTTATTCATTTGTACCCTCTACCTGACCATCAACATTTCTCCCATTTTTGCCTTGAGATCAATCTTTCCAATCACTTCTCACAATTACCCAAGTTCTATCCGGAATTCTCATTGCTTCTCAGACCATGATGTTCAAACCTCACTTCAAGTGCCATGCGTTTGGATATTCAGTGGCTTCGGTTGGTGCCAAACCTAATTTTCCCAATGTCCCTCGCTGTCTCTCTCATTGCTTTTGACAGAAGCCAGGCTCACCACAACACACTCCGCCTGTCAAGAAGGCTGAAGAAGCTGCCCCAGACCCAGATGTTTGGTGGCTGAGCTGGCATTTCTTTGCCTTACAAAACCTTTAATTGAAAACAACACACGGATTCTAACTTGTTTAAAAAGTCTCCAAGTCCTGGCATCGATTGAATCAGACCCAAGACCCCAAGATCTATCATCCCTAGAGAAACACAACATTAGAGGGGACAGAGCTGGGGGTGGAAAGACTGGAGGAATGCAGAGGTCTGCACAATGGCCCCATCGCTTCTGTGAGGTTTGGCAAAGGCCGGAACTCGAGTAGCCAGACACGTTCGGCATGAAGTTTAAACAGATTTGACATTGTGGCGGAGGAAGTCCCTGCTCTCAGAGTTTATTGATTCATGATTCACTCACCAGGATTGTGTTCGGTGTCCGAGACATCTACAGTTCCCACTGAAATACTGCTGATGCTCTGCTCCCCCACGTTCTCCCCTTCCCAGTCCTGGTCAGGATCAGAACATTTGAATCTGCGATGTCTTGACTTGCATTTAGGTCTTGGAAGTCAAATCAGGGGGCGAGATGTAAATGGTGAGATTTATTCCCCTCACTCTCCAAAGGGACTGGTGTCTCTCCCCGCGTCAGCTATTCAATGAAATCCTTCTGTTCGGCTCAGATATCATGGGCGGTGAAATTGTCAAAAACATTATTTTCCTTTTGAAAATTGTTCAAATAGTGTTAACAGGGATACTATTCTGAACTTCAAGTCCTTATACGTTCAGGGACATATATGACGCACTGAAAAAGTCCTAGCAAACCCTATTATGACACCGAGGGTCCCAGTTGGAAATTTGGAAGTTATTCTTGACTTCTCCCTCGATATCTAACCAAGTCCCAAGATGTGCCGATTCCACTTTATTCATATTGTATGACTGCATCCGCGTCTCCCAGGTTCACAGTCCACACCCTGTCCTTCTTCTAGAATACGGCCACCGCTGGCTGACGGGTCTCCCTGCTTGTAGTCTCGCCCTATTCCGTCCCACCCACCAGGCAGCAGTCACGAGGATCTATCCAAACATGTCATTCAGTGGCTTCGGTAATCCAATGCTCCCCTTTCCTTTAGAATAATATTCCGACCAACGAGCACAGCCTGGTCTATGTCTCCTACTACAGCATCCCTTTCAACCACACCGCTGCACTCTTTAGGATCTACCATACTGACCTCTGGACTGGACTCCTGACAAGCCACGTTCTCTCTAACTGCTGTCTCTTTAATTTGATTTTCCTTCTTTCCTGAAGGGTTCTATTGATCTGTCTTCCAGGAGCCTTATTCATCTGCCAGGACCCTGCCTAGCTGCCACGTCTTTCAAGAACCCTCCCTAAGTGGTTAAGGAGCTCCTTTTCTGTGCTTCTGTAGGGACCTCGGACTTACACCCACAGGGCACTTATCAGGCGGTACTGTTAATACTTGTTTTCTTTTCCATTTAAGCAAGTAGGACATAAGTTTGCTGAAGTCTGGACCATGTCATGACCACCGTTGTATTTCCAATGTCCTGGAATGAGTTTGAGGGAAGAAATCGTTTGTTCTCTCTGTTTACGTCTCTTGACATGTCTGTTCCCTTGTTGGAGCACCCTGAGCTGGATTTCTCTCCCGTCTCTCTTTGTTCTAGAGGTTTCCTTAGCCAGAAATGTCTTTACCCCTCCTCTTCTTTTTCCACGTGAGTTTATCCAGGGACAATCACATACTTTTTAATGTTTTATTTTATGTTATGTATCATAACCAGACCAGCTACGCTGACTCTAAGGCACAGGATGGAAATAGCATTGTTTATACAGAAACATCTTAGAAAAAGTTGGGGAGCACGAGTCAGGAGCCAGAGCCCTGGTCATGGCTGTAGTGATGGCTTGCTATGTGACCTTAGGCAAGTCACTTCCCCTCACTGGACCTCACTTTCCTCGTCTTAGAACAGAGGAAGATCAGGTGAGGATCTTTAAGGATCCTTCCAGTGGTAACTCAGTTGGGATGTTTGAGGTAGGAAAAGAAAAGGACCTTTGTGGTAAGATCTGTCGATGCTGACATAGGCCAGAACAATGAGCTGAAGCTCCCAACAAAGCCCGTCAGCAAGTCCTTGCTTGGTCACCGCTTCACCACACATGTGCTGTCCGAGTTCATCTGGGCACTGGCTGCTGTGGCCCCTGAATTCACCCGGCTCAGGCACAGGCTTTGGTTTTAGGCAAAACTAGGCACGGTTCCTTGACCCACCTCCATCACGTACTCGCCATGTGACCTGGATCAAATTCCTTTCCTCCCGGCTTCGGTTTCTTCCTCTGCAAATCGAGTATCGAGAATGCATATTTGTTAAGGTTGCTAGAACAGCTGGACTTGAGATACTGCCTAAAAAGCACTTAGAAAGTGCTTAATACTTGGTGGTTATGGTGGTGGGGGTGGTGATGAGGGTGATGATGTAATTTGATGTAAATAGATTGCCACAAGGTAAAAGTCAGAGGATTATATTATTATTATTGTTTTCTTTTAAAATGTGTTTTTATTGATGTTTTAGAGAGAGAGATAGAAACATTGATGTGAGAGAGATCCATCAATCGGTTGCCTCCTGCATGCCCCCCACTGGGGATTGAGCCCACAACCTGGGCATGGACTCGAACTGGGACCTCTCAGTCCATAGGACGACACTCAACCCTCTGAACCACACCGGCTGGGCTAAGTCAGAGGATTTAAAGTGGAGATGCTAAGGTTACTTCCAGATGGTGAGTGTTAAAAATATTGTTGATAGAAGCGGTATATTGCTCCCAGCAGGAACTCAGTAAGTATTTACTCAGTCAGTAGTAGGGAGAGTTTCCTCCTTATGTGGATAATGAGGAAAAAAACAGTCCTGAGGTTTAACTCTAGCTATTTGAAGGATTTGGAAGTGATACGTCTCTGTTATCGGTACTTTGAGCTCTTAGTGTAACAGGGCCCAAGGAGCCATTTCAGCGAGTCCTTTGGGGTGCATTTTCTAGCCAAGATTTCACTCTGCAAACTAGCTCTCTGTCAGGCTTTGTTTTCCATACGCACACACGCACACACGCACACATGCACACACACACGCACGCATGCGCACACACACAACCAAGTCTCTTTAATTCTCAGCATTTATATCTTTTCGAATGTAAAACCAGCGATAGAATTATTGTAAAACACTGCTCTGTCACGCTATCTATTCACGCAATAAAGTGCCATACATTTCTAGGCCCTGAGGAATCTTCTCAATGAGACCGTTTTTCTTTGGGGAAGGTACCAAAGCTACTGAAGACCCCCAGGGTGGGCAATACGCTGTTCTTTTATAAAGGGGGAAGCATATGTCTCTGATATTTGTAATAATCCTGTGCAGTCTTCCACCTCTTCTCCTTCCTTCCTCCAACCATGTGAAAGTCATGCACCGTCTCTGTGGGGTACCGACCATGTGCCAGGCACTCTGGGGAGCTTCCCATGTGGCGTCTCTGACCATTAACAATCCCACAGGGAAACATGACCATTTTCATCTTACTATGAGGACGTGAGTACTCCTGGAGGGTGAGTACTTTGTCTGAAGGGATGGATAGGGAGTTTAATTTCAGGTCTGCCTGGTCCTAACGTCCACCATTTAATCACTCCACCGACTGGTCCTTAGGCGGGAGGTGGGCGTTATCAGCTTTTCTTGGGGTGATGAGTAAAATCTTCGAGGCTTAAGGAACAGGTGCACGGACAAGGAAGTGGCTGCCCTGGGAGCATGTCCGGGCCCAGGTTCTGCTCCCTTGTCACATGGCTGCCTCTGCTTATGGACGCGTTAAACTGTCTCGGTCCTTCAGCAAACAGAAAAGCAAAGTCAACACACTGATGCGCACGCGGAACTGGGAATTACTTAATGTTGGCCTGGTCGCAATAGAGGCTCACTCTATAACAGACTAACTGCCTTTTATTCAGCCTCATTTTTCTGCTCGATGAACAGGCTAGAGGATATGATCTCCAGCTTGGCCCCAGTGACCCAGATCAGGGCCCTGGGCTTGGTGTGGAGTCCAGGGAAAGTACTTCCCTCACGGAACAATCATCATCGATCTCCTACGACGTGGCAGGCGGGGCGGGGCGTTCTTGGCACACTCAAAGCTGTCTGTAACCCTGATTGGCCACTCGAGTTATCTGGGGAACTTTGAAAAGTATTGATGTTCAGACTCGACTTCCAGAAATTCTAACTTCATTGGGTTGCCTGAGGCCTGGGCATATTCTTCGATGACTCCAGTGAACGCCCAGAGCTGAGAGAATCACCCCGAAGGAGAGAGACCAAGAAGCAGCGACAGGAAGGATGGGGTTGGAAGCAGAACAGTTTCCCAGACAGCGGTCAAATGTGCACCGTGCTCGCGGTGCTTCATATACTCACGCGCCACTGTGCCGCTGCTCGCAGAACAGATATCTTGCAATCGCTCATGAAAAGGTTAATTGCTCTTATTAAAGAGGAAACTTTACATTTGAAAACCAGTATCGCTTGCCGTTAGTGGAAGATAAAACATAAAAACAAACAAAATAAAGATAAAGCAAAGTATGTATAGTTCATAGGCAACATTTTGAGAAATACTGGTACCAGGGCAAGAAAGTGGTCTTTGGAGGATAGACCTGGATGACGGTCCTGGTTCTATTGTTCAACATCTGGGAACCTCAGGTAAGAGAACTAGCCTCTCTCAACCTTGTTTTCTTTATGTGTAAATTGGAGTTCATACTACTTACCGTGTCATGTGTTTAATCTAATCGAATGAGATCACTCTATCAGAAGGTGCCTAGCTCAGTTCTGGGCACAGCAGAGACACTCACGAAATCATAGCTTTGTTGGCTTTAGCTGGCCATTCTTGTTAAAATCTTATGACTGTAGATGGAGGTGTGCACAGTGAATTTTCAAGGATTGTGGAGTGTTAGCAGGTGAGAGTGTGATTTGACCCAAGTCTTAGAGAGTAAAGGTACCCTAGGTGGATGGGGTTGGAAAAACATGAACAACTAGAAAATATCACGACTGCGTATCTAAAACTGGCTTGAGGGAAAACCAAGTTGCGGGGGGTGGGGGGTACCAAGTCAGTATTTCACGTTTATGTGTGTAGAAACGGGGTATGTCCTAGCAAGTGTCTGCTATTTGTGGCACAATCTTTTGACATGCTCCACCCCCTACCCCATTCCTGCGGCAGAGGCTCTATTTCCAATACTTACAGTTGGATTTCAGGTTAATTTGGCCTTCGGTAAGGACGAGCCTACTTATCCCTACATTCATTATTCTGATTATTCCTGCAGGACTAGGCAAGGTCTTCTCTGAGAATCCGGAAGCATGTTGTGATTCTTTATGAAAATGTTGGTTTCCAGCTCCAGCCGGCCGGCCGCCTGCGAAATGTCTGGCAGGTTGCTCGTATAATATGTGATGAATGACTTACAGCGATGTACTTTGGTGGAAACATGTAACTCTACAATTTTTCACCGATCGTGAATAACTGTGCCTAGAGTCTCATGCATCTCGAATTAGAAACTTTATAAACGTGGTGTTATCGGTACGGTTCAAGATTGATGGACCTACCAATTGCTTCAATTCCTTCCTTTGTTCATTAAAAACACATCGACCAGCATCTCCTGTTTATTAGACACAGGGGATCTTGAGATAGAGAAGAATTTTCCCTGACCTCAAGAAGCTGAGAGTCTTATGGGCGATGTAGACAGGTGTAAACCAACAGAAATAAAAACGAAACAAATGGCAAACACAGCCAACAGAAACGCTGAGCACAGCAGTCAGAAAGTGCACAGGCTGCTGTGAGTCCAGAGGGGTGAGCAGAAAAGCTGATCACGAACGCAGTCTTTCTGCAGGCAGTGAAGCCTCGACCTTCACGCAGAGAAGTCGTCTTTTGTCTTTCTGCGCGTTCATCGTACCGCCACGGTTACCTGGATAATGACTCGCAGGCGCTGTGAGGGCAGAGACAGTGGCTGCCCTGGTCATTGCTGAGCCCTGTGTGCTGAGCACTGAGCCCAGCTCAGCACATAGTAGGTGCACAGCGCATGTTTGTTTGGTGACTGTGCAGATGAGCTGAGATTGGCCACAAATGCCCCAAGGACCTACGATATAGGTCTGAAATGAACCAGATATGGGAATCCAGGCCACAGGCCGAGGCTCTTATTTATTCCATCGTTGGCAAGGGAGGGCCTCCACAAATATAACTATAGCTGGCTTCTGTACACCTGCCCTTGAAGGACACTTAGCCCAGAAAACTCCACACCCAGCCCTCTGTCTACCGTGCCCTGGTATCTGCCTGCGTCGGTGTAGGTCAATCCCCTGGTGTCCTCCAAGAGCATGGACTCCATAGTCCGGCTCTGCTATTCTCTAGCTGGGTGGCCCTGTCAACTCACTGTACCTCCACTTGGCTGCATAAGAAGGGGGTGCGCCCCTCTGATGTTCAGTATCACTGATGGAGTGCCCAGAGAGTGGGGCCCAAATCCGAGTGCAAAACCAGCTGTCACTCTGCTTCCCGGGTGAGTGACTGTCAGGAGGCAAATCCCTCTTGGCTGTTGTAAGAGGAACTCTGCCTCCTACCAGGAGCCAGGTCTCACTCTGGACACTGAAATCTGTGCAGAGTGCGGACTCCCCACTGGACGCGCAGCTGGCAGAGGGCGGGGGCTGCGTGTGCCCTGTGGCCGCAGTGGGTGGCTCACAGCAGATCCTCAACAAGCCTTGGTCAGTGAAGGAATGAAGCTTCACCTCTGTTCGGGGGACTGAAGTGGGCGTTGGTGCCCGCACGCCCGTGGGTGTCCTCTAGATGGCAAACTCAGCTCACTTTTGGACTGGAGTCAGCCTCTGGCTGGGCGATGCCCGGTGTGGAGTAGTTGATTGGAAATCCAGTTTCATCCAGTGCCCACGGAATCCGCGCAACAGCTGCGAGGCTTCCGGACTGCCCGCCAGCCAGGGCGAATCTGTCTTCTTTTCCAGCGAGATGATGGGTGTGCGTTTATCACCTCCCCGCTCCCACCAAAGGGTTTCTGAACGCGGGAGAAAGCTAAGCTTTCTTCACGGGCTTTGTTGGCTGGCCTCACTGTATTTTCTCTTCTGATTTTCACCATGACCTGACAAAATAAGTGGTGCTATTCTTTCTCCGGTATGAATGATGAAACAGAGACTTGGAGGCATTAATGCAGCTCACCAAAGCCAAGCAACTCTTTGGAAGCACTGGGTTGCTAAATCATGTCACTCCGATGTCTCAGCCACGTTGACCTGCCCCTCCCCCTTTGTATCAGGCAAAGAAACAGTTGAAAATCAAGGCTGAGGGAAGAAGGAATATAATAGCTTTAATTAAGTATTTGGATATAATGCAAGGCAACAAGACTCGTCAGCACTAGAAGTGATGTCTTCCTTAGCCTGAGAACATGGCCAGGGCCTCGGGTCTGGGCAAGACAGGGTGGTGCGTGCCCCTGGAACTCTGTCACAGCTTCTAGGGAGCCCCCCCCCTTTTAAAAATTGATTTTAGAGAGAGAGGAAGGGAGAGGGAGAGAGATAGAAACATTGAGGAGAGAGAACATCGACTGGCCGCCTCCTGCATGTCCCCCACTGGGGACCTGGCCCACAACCTGGGCATGTGCCCTCACCGGGAATCGAACCGGCAACCTCTTGGTGCCTGGGTTGATGCACCAGCCAGGCAGGAGAGCCCCTTTTGAAGGGCACAGTCTGCTGCAAAAGTTCTAGATGCTTCTAGCTTGAGGAACTCCTGTCTGAAATGAAGCCCATGTTCTTCAGAGACTGATATTCTGATTCTCTCTCTCCATGTTTCGGAGTTGGCCGGCACTGCCGGAGAATGGAGAATAGGAAATCCATCCTTCGTTTATGTAATGGAGACCGGCGAGCTCCCACCACGGTTTGAACTGTTCTGTTGGGCGCGCACCATACAAAGTTGAAGCACATGGAAACCCTGCCTTGGTAAAAGGAGACCCTAAGGCAAGTGCAAAAATAACTCCAGTTTAAGGTAGAAAGTGCCAAGGGCCTTGAAGGTATTTCTGAATTTGGGAGGAAACACAGAGTCTAAGTTAAGGGAAGGCTTCATGGAGGAGGTGATAGTTGAGCTGGGATTTGGAGATTAGGTAGGATAAGGGCATTCAGTGATGACTCGATGGACACAAGAAGTAGTGGCATCTAAGAGCCAAGGAAGATTAAAACCCAGTGAGTTCTGGGGTTCCCCCTGTGTAGAGAAAAGGGGGAGTTATACAGTACTCGGGGAAGAGAGACTGGCCTCAGACTGGAGGGGTCCTAATGTCATCGTCATCTCCCATTATGACATTGTTTCTGTCTGTCCTTTTCCTGTTATGTTTTACTTTATACAGTTGATATTATATGTATGTGCATGAAAATTGAAAATTGTTACACCTAGCAAATTGATACCATATCATAAGATTTGTCTGTTTATCTCCAATAATGCTTCTTACTTTAGAGTCTATATCGGATGATGTTAGTCTAGCTACACCAGAGTTCTTTTGGTGAGTTTTTGCAAAGTTCATCTTTTTAAACCCTTTGAGTTTTAACATTTCTGTGTCCTTTTATTTAAAGTATATCATATGTAGCTGCATATAGTTCCCAACCCCCCTAGTCTGACTGTGTGGGTGTTTCAATTAGAGACTTTAGTTCATTAGCATTAAATGTAATTACTAATATGTTTGGGCTTTTAAAGCTTATTATTTATTTCTTATTTAATCCACTTGTTTCATGTTGAATTTTTTCTTTCTTGCATTATTTAAGAATATGTAAATATTGCTAAATTCCACTTCCCCTCTAAATTCTATTTTCCCTCTTTATTAGAATTTAATTATACTTCAAGTAGTTATCCTAGAGATTACAAGATTGCTTGTAGATTTATTGAATTAAATATAAATTAGTATTTTTACTATCTCCCCAATAGTGTGAGGTCTTTGCATACTTTAAATGCATTTACTCTTTGCCTTTTTTGATGGTTTATATTTATCATTATTTTACAAATATTCTAAGTCCATAAAATTTTAATTTTTTGTGTAGTCTGTATTCATTTATTTTAATTTATTAAAATGTTTTAAAATATGTTTTTATTGATTTTTTAGAGCGAGAGGAAGGGAGAGGGAGAGAGAAAAATTGATGTGAGAGAGAAACATTGATAAGCTGCCTCCTGTAAGCCCCCTTACTGGGGATCGAGCCCGCAACCCAGGCATGTACCCTAACCAGGAATCGAACCAGGACCTCCCAGTGCTTAGAATGATGCTCAGGTACTGAGCCACACTGGCCAGGCTATTCTGTATTCATTTAATCTTCCCAAAGTATTTACCTTTTCTATTAGTCTTTATTTCTGCTTCCATTTCTATGTTTCTATCTGGTTGAACAATTTCTTTGAAGCTTTCTTTTTGAGCAGATGTGTTGTATGTGAATTATCTATTTTTGCATGTCTGGAAATGTCTTTATGCTACCTTCACTTCAGAGGTGATTTTCTCTGAGCACAGAGTTCTATATTTGTGTTAATTATTAGTTTTCCAGCCCGTAACAGACATTCTTCCATGGTCTTCTGGCTTCTATTGTTACTATTCAGAAGTCAGCTCTAAATCTTATTGTTCCTCATTTGAAGTTAATGTATTTTTTCTCTGTTTTTAATATATATTTTTCCAGTTGTTTGACTATGATGTGCTTAGATGTGATTTCTTTTGTAATTTATATCATTTTAAATATTCTTTCTGTCTCATTCTTTCATCTTTTTCTGGGATTTCAATTATGTATATATTACAACTTTATACCTTACCACGTATACATATATTATTAGTATATGTACATGTAATATATAGATCTATATAGGTATATATGATCTCTCTCCTACTGTATCTTGCCTTATCCTATCCATTTGACCTTTTTTTCTGTGTTTTTCCATAAATGTTGCTCTCCTTGCTTCAGCCTGTGTATTTTCTACTGAGTTATCTTCTCTTCGGCTAACCCTTTCTTCCGCTGAAGCCGATTTGCAGCTAAGCCTGCTTATCAAGTTTTCAATTTTGTCATTGCATTTTTCAGTTCTAACATATTTATTTGAATTTTGCATTGGCTTAATTCCTTTGGTGAATTTGTCCATTTAGTTACCCATTTTATTTTATGTATCAGTCATCGTTAAGAATGATACTTGGGTCCCGGCAGGCAGAATCTAAGATGGGCCCCCATTGCACCCCTCTCCCCATCGGTGTACATTGTAGGTAGAATCCCTCACTCTGATGTGTGATGGCACCTGTGAATATGGTGCGAGGTCAGGCCCATGAGACCTGCTACATAACAAGCATGATGAGAGTCATTTCTATGACAAGACTTCCTCAAAGCAGACTGAGGCAGACTCTCCTGCTGGCTTTGAAGGAGTAAGCTGTCAGCCTATCAGATGGTCCTGCTGAGGCCCTGAGGGTGGCTTCTAAGAGCTGAGCAGCCAATAAGACAGTGGGGCCCTCTCCTCTTCCCACGATCTACCTGAACTTGGAAGAGGCTCCTAAGCTCTGCATAGGAATTCAGCTGCACTGATATAAGCCAGGAGCAGCGAACCCAGCTACGCTGAGCCTGGACTCCTGACCTTTACAAACTATGAGATGGTACATGGTTGTGGTTTAAACTCTCTGAGTATTTACAGCATTAAAAATCCCCATTGTTATTGCCCTGGCCTGTTTGGCTCAGTGCTTAGAGTGTCGGCCAGCAGACCAGAGAGTCCCGGGTTCGGTTCCCGATAGGGGTATGTACCTCGGTTGCAGTTTATCCCCGGCCCTGGTTGGGGTCATGTGGGTGGCAACCAGTCGATGTGTCTCTCTCACATCAATGTTTCTCTCTTTCTCCCTCCTGCTCTATCTGAAGATAAATGCAAAAATGTCCTCAGGTGAGGATAAAAAAAATCTTCCTTATTATCAACCGCAACTAGTGTCCAGATACTTGTTTCTGATAGTTTCTAAAAAAATATTGACACTTTTCTTCCCACATTCTAAGTTCTAGCTGGGCCAATAAAGAAATTAACAGACAGATTAACAGGAGAAAATCAAAGTTTAATACATAAACATGGGAATTCACATAAGCATGAAAAAATTCCAAAAACAGAAGGAAGGGTGGGGAGCGGGAACAGGGAGGAGGGTGCCAACGGGGAGAAAAAAGGAAGGACATCTGTAACACTTTCAACAATAAAGATAAAGTAAAAAAATGAATACAGGTGATTGCTGGATCCGTTTTTCTCTCTTTTTATGTTGTTATTTTTATACTGAAGGCCCAGCATAGTATGTGAACATTACAGAGGAGCCTGGCTCTGCTCTGTTCCTCCGGGGAGGCTCACCCTGTTCTCTAACAAACGTTTAGGGCAGCAGCGAATCATCGTACCCCAGACATGAATGGGGCTCGTTCCAGGCTCCGCTGCAATGCTTGTGCAGCTATATCTGAATCTGTATTTGCCCCATGCCTACGAGTAGCCCTCCAAGGATCACAGACTGGAAGTGGCAACTTGGATGACCTCATCAAGAGCGCCACTCTCTAGATCAATAGTCTGCAAAGTTGATCTCTGCAGAGGAGGAGGAGAATACATTTGTATGGGGACCCCATGGTTTTTTAAAAGAGAAGGGACCACAAATCTGTCCCTTCTCTCTGTGATTCTCATTAAGAGAGAATTACCCAGTGGGCGGACCTGCTGAAGATTCAGTTGCAGGAATAGGCAATGAGCTTCTCCAAATAAAATTCTCCTTAAGGATGGGAAGACCTAGCCTGATGGCCTGAATCTAAGTCACCTTGGAGATGGGCCGATGGCTTCACACTGTGAGTGAGGTCAACATCTCTCCCCGCTGCAGCCCCCTCCACACAGGGCTGTGCTCTGGGAACAGGAGCTGAACATGGCAGCGGACCCGAACGCTGGGCTCAGCCTGGAATCGCTTTGCTCAAATTGTCCCTGAAGGAGTGAGATCTCTTTCCTCTGAAGAATAGTAGTGCTGCCCTGGCTGATTTGGCTCCGTGGTTAGAGCACCAACCTGCAGACCAAAGAGTCGTGGGTTTGATTTCGGTCAAGGGCATGTACCTCAGTCATGGTGTAGTCTCTGGCCCTGGTCAGGTCATGTGGTGGGCAGCCAATGGATGTGTCTCTCTCACATCTCTCTCTCTCTCTCCCCCCCTCCCTCCTTTCCTCCCTCGCACTATATCTGAAGATAAACAGAAAAATATCCTTAGGTGAGGATTTAAAAAAAGAGTAGTAGCCCTGTGAATAGGTGAGGGAGTATTCTGTGGTGACCAGTCTTCCATTACAACAACCTGGAATGGTTAGAAGTCTTACCAGTTGCAGGTTGGAACTTGGTATCCTGCCTACTCTGATGTAATTAATTTCTAACAGCTTTACTGAGGTATAATGGATATACAAAACACTGCACATATTTAATATATGTAATTAGATGAATTTGGACATTTGCATACACCCGTGACACCATCGTCATATCCTCTACCTCCCGAAGTTTCCCGAGTCCCTTCTTATCTGTGGCAAGAATGCTCCGCATCGGAGGTGCCCTCGGAGCAAGTGAAGTGCACGGTACCGTATTGTTGACGACAGTCACGATGCTCTACCGCAGTCTCCAGCACTACTTTTCAAAGAACGACCCTTTGGGCCAACGTGTGCTCTGTGACTTCGATTTAGCGGAGGCAGAGTCCCCACCGGGCAAGGGAGGGAGCAGGCGCGCGAAGTGTAAGGGAGGTGGGAAGAGCTAGTCAGTGGGTGAGGAGGGCACGGCCATGGGTGTTCTTCCTTCCTGCAAGGGTTTGGGAGTCAGAAAGACCAGCCTTGGGAACCTGATTCCAACCCTCGTGACCTGTGCAGATGCGAGCGGTTATTGAACCTGTCCCCGCGCCAGTTTCCGTTTCTGTCATGGGGGGACGTTCATGCTTATTCCAGAAGCTGGCTTTTCGGGAGACCACGCAGCCCCCCGACGCCCACGTAGACCGGCCGCACTGTCCACCTTACGCCGCTGCTGCAGGGAAGCCGTCCGCAGGCCGCTCTTCTCCGCACCTGCCCGGACGCCGAACGACCACTTGCTGCCAAGACGCACAGCAACCTCTTCTCCAGCCAGAGCCCAGCGTGAGAACGGGGCTACCGCCGCCGCCTACAAAGTCCTATTTCCCCTCTGCAGCTAAGCTTGCCCTCATCTGTCAAATGGAGACAGTGCTTGGGATCAAAATAGGACCAACACTTCAGAAGGCAACAAAACAGAAGTTGAAGAGAAAGTGCCGTCCGAAGGAAGTGAAAACGCAGGAGGGTCCGGATGGCGCAGGACTGTGGTTTTAGGTCCCGGATCTATTCTTACACTCCGCCCGCGGTCCGCAGGCGAGGGTGGTGGGACTTCGCTGTGCCGAAGTGGTCTTTCTCCAAAAGATGTGTTCATTTTCATTTTGAAATTTATTTGAGAGAGAGAGAGAGAGAGAGAGAGAGAGAAGCTAAGATGAGTCACTTTTTGCGACCTGATCTTATACGTGACAGATTGTCACCTTTGCTGCATTCTATTTTTAGACGTGAGTCACTGAATCCAGTGCACCTCCTGGGGGGACTTCCAGCGGGGGCTCATTGAAGGCCCGCCCAGGGGCTGCCTACCACACAGCCAGCGATGAAACCCGTGTCGTCCGAGCGCAACGATGCTGGTTCCTTCTTAGACTTTCTCCTGTCGTGACCTTTGGGTCAGTCCTCTCTCGGAATCCCTTCATGCATTCGCGATACACTCTGACTGTGTCACACATCTCAGTCTGTCTTCCACGAACGTACTCCAAATATGTCTTCACTGTCACAAAGTCTAACTAGCGTCTCCAAGGTCAAACTTGTCTAACATCTGATAGAAGCTTATCTGAGAGGTAACACGTCCAAGTGCTCTCTGATGCTAGGACAGTCACTGCATTTTCTCACGGTGACGTGTCTGCCCCTGCACACATCTCCTTTTCTTGAGACGAGGTCCCGGGTTCCCCACCGCTGTCTCGTCTGGGATTGATCTTTTCCTTACTGTGCTGTGCTCCTTCGTGTCCCTTTCTTAGTTCTACGCAGGCTCCCTCTTGTCTGCTCCTGATGAATTCCTAGGATGCAGGGCTGGGCCCGTCAGGGGCAAGGTAGAGAGAGGTACCTGTGAGGAGGCGCTTGCTTCTTGGGGCCGTTGTGAGGATCAATGGGCCCAGCTCACCGTGTCAACCCTCTAAAAGAGTGCTCTTCTCGTTAACCAGACTGGACTGACTTCTTCATTTGTGTTGCTCAGGCTTTCAAGCTGAAAACTTCCCAGGAGCTCTGCTGCGTACATGTCCCCTGTCAACTTTCAGTGTCTTTTAATGAGATTGACCTGGGTGTCCCCGAGCTTGTTTGATCAGGTTTCGTCTCACTTGATTTGCTCCTGGAGCCAAGTCTCTTCTGCTGAGAGGGGATGAGTCAGGGTAGGCGACGCAGGCTGTGGCGGGAAACACCCCGCGCGTTGCAAGAGTTTAAGACAGTGAACCCGTGTATGTCAGGGATCAGCTCCTTGCTGTTCTCACTCCAGAACGCAGGCTAACGTGCAGGCACCCTGGGATATTGGGAGGAATCAAAGAAAGATGCAGTAAGCGTGTCAGTTGCACCCAAAGCTAAGTGCTGTAGCCTGGAAAAGAAGATGCTCTTTCTGCGCACGTGCAGTAGTGGCAAAGCCCATTCATGTGGTTACGAGTTGAACTGCACCCCTTCTCCCCAATATATGCTGAAGTCCTAGCCCCTGAAGCTGGGAATAGGGTCTTTGCCGGTGGACCCACGTTGGGATGAGGGCGTGTTGGGTTCGGGTGAGCCCCAATCCCGTATAAGTGGTGTTGTGACAACAAGAGGAGACATCACAGGCACAGACACGGAGGGCAGAATGCCATATGATGATCGAGGCTACCAGCCAAGGGATGCCAAGGATTCCTTGCATTCCAGTACCAATCACAGTCATTCCAATGTCATTCAAACGTCCAGAAGCTAGGAAGACGTCAGAAAGACTTCTCTCCTGAAGGCTTCACAGGGAGGGCGGCACTGCTGACACCTTGATTTCGGACTTCGAGCTTTTGGAACTGTGAGACCACACATTTCTGCTGTTGGAAGCCACCCAGTATGTTCAGGACTTCGTTCCAGCAGCCCTAGGAAACTAGCCCCTGGCTTAGCCATCCACAAAGAGGCCAGTTGCACCTCCAGTGTGCCTGAAGAAAACGGGGTTGTATGTGAGTAGCTACAAAAGAAGCATCATTTAAAACGGTGGATTTTACTGACAATTTTGTGGGTTTCATTATCACAGGTAGCAAAACCTTGTGAAAATATCTACCTGAGAATTCTCTCTTCTCCTTTCCAGTGTTTTCCCCAACAATGACTCTTCCCTTCCCTTTACAACCTGCAAACAAACCCCCTTTGATTGCTTTTGCAATTCAGCTCAGTAGAAGCCTAGCGGTGAGGCAGACATCAGCCCGTGCTCATTGAGTTGGAAGACCTCCTGCTCATCGGTGGTCCCACAGCCATCCATAGGCTGCGTCCGATCCCCAAACGTGTTCGCAGCCCATGTCTATCTTTGAGGGACTCTAGGTCTTTGATTTCCTCATTCACGCTCATGAGTTAAGGCTGCAATGCAGCAGAGACTTTGCCATCTGGGCATTGTCACTGTCGTGGGCATTATTGGTACAAGAAAATGGTCATTTTGATTTAATTATTAGATCATTTCTCCTTCATATTTTTGGTATAGTGGCTTCCCTGCAGATGTACACATCAGCTAATGGATCCTTGCGGCAGGCACACTGATTGTAGTAACAGATAGGCGTGACATCATGTAGTCAAGTAACACCTACCGTACTAAGATTGTGTTCAAGAGCCGTCTTTCTCTTCTCCTTGATGGTAAGATGATACGACAGGCCTGGTCATTCTGATTTCCTGCAACGAGACAACTTAGGGATTGGAGCACATATCAAGGGGCTGGTGCAGGTGTGATTTGAAGTCAGATCTCATAGTGGCTGAAGGAGAATCGGAGGCCAGGTTACAAAGGAACTAAGATAAAATATTCTACCTGTCTCCTCCTCGCCCCTTCAGCACATATACTGTTATTAGCGCATCTTTAGCTGAAGGGCTAGCCCAGTAGGCCAGAACACCTCAATTCTCCAGGTAGCGCACGATCTATAAATATTTCATGTGTACTAAGTGAGCCTAAGTCGCTGCTTCTTCCTCACGACTCAAGTTGCATACATTAGTGAATGTTTGGCTTGAATTAATATTTATTAGGTTATCATTTACATTAAATTAGATTAAAATATTAATTTACGCATGTATTGAGCAAAATATATGCCGATGGGACATCTGCAATGTGTTTGTTGCATAATTAGACATTTATAAATCATTGAAAGCTATTCCTTTATATATGGCCAGATACGGCAAAAGTACCCTTTGAGGAAGTTACACTTTCTGAAGGTGATTTTGGCCTCTTGGGGCAGATTAGAAGTACTGGAAGATGTAATTACCAAAATGTGCACTTCTTTCTTTAGAAACATTAATAGTGTAACCCAAACACTGGTATATAGGGAAGACATAGAGAATTCACAGATACATTCATATTCAATATACAAATTCTTTATGTCTGTCATCTACGTACTAAGTACGTAAATATGCTAGACTTTGCTCTCGGCAGTTTACATTATTTTCATATTCAATACTTAGAACATCCCCAAGGTAAGTACTGTTAGTCTTGCTCTATAGATGAGGGTACTGAGATTTAGAAGAGGTAAGTAATGTGATGAAAGATAATGAGTGGTAATGATTAGTAGGGAAGCTAGACTTTGAACGAAAGTCTCTAACGTCACACCCCTTATTTTTTTATCTCTACATAATAAAGCTTCCCATGGAAGTCATACTTTGTATTTATTCTCCAGAATCTGTAAAACTCTCCCAGGGAGGAACCTTAGTAACTGTGTCCAGCATCGGCTTTCTACAAAGGGAAGAAACCCTGAAGCCTAGAGCGTTGGGAATATTGTGTTTGAAATAACTGAAAAGTCCCACCGGACATGCAATTCTTCACCTCTCCAGAGTAGGAGCTGTATGGGTTTTATCTTTGATCACTCAATAAAGAACACAACGCTCGGTACAAAAAATATAGATATTTGTTGCATGAACGGATGCTTGAGTGAATGAATGAATAAAGTTTCTCCCTACTTTTATTTCTTTGATGATTTCCAATCACCTTCAGGACTGAGTCCTGTCTTGTCCCCGTCAACACAGCCTCCCTGATCAGTCCTGCTCGGCTCTCCAGCCGGTCCTCTGTCCTGCAGGTGTGGGTCCTCTGTACTCCAGGTCAGCTGGTCCTCTGTCCTGCAGGTGTGGGTCCCCTGTACTCCAGGTCAGCCGGTCCTCTGTCCTGCAGGTGTGGGTCCTCTGTACTCCAGATCAGCCGGTCCTCTGTCCTGCAGGTGTGGGTCCTCTGTACTCCAGATCAGCCGGTCCTCTGTCCTGCAGGTGTGGGTCCCCTGTACTCCAGGTCAGCCGGTCCTCTGTCCTGCAGGTGTGGGTCCTCTGTACTCCAGGTCAGCCGGTCCTCTGTCCTGCAGGTGTGGGTCCCCTGTACTCCAGGTCAGCCGGTCCTCTGTCCTGCAGGTGTGGGTCCTCTGTACTCCAGATCAGCCGGTCCTCTGTCCTGCAGGTGTGGGTCCTCTGTACTCCAGATCAGCCGGTCCTCTGTCCTGCAGGTGTGGGTCCCCTGTACTCCAGGTCAGCCGGTCCTCTGTCCTGCAGGTGTGGGTCCTCTGTACTCCAGGTCAGCCGGCCCTCTGTCCTGCAGGTGTGGGTCCCCTGTACTCCAGGTCAGCCGGTCCTCTGTCCTGCAGGTGTGGGTCCCCTGTACTCCAGGTCAGCCGGTCCTCTGTCCTGCAGGTGTGGGTCCTCTGTACTCCAGGTCAGCCGGTCCTCTGTCCTGCAGGTGTGGGTCCCCTGTACTCCAGGTCAGCTGGTCCTCTGTCCTGCAGGTGTGGATCCCCTGTACTCCAGGTCAGCCGGTCCTCTGTCCTGCAGGTGTGGGTCCTCTGTACTCCAGGTCAGCCGGTCCTCTGTCCTGCAGGTGTGGGTCCTCTGTACTCCAGGTCAGCCGGTCCTCTGTCCTGCAGGTGTGGGTCCTCTGTACTCCAGGTCAGCCGGTCCTCTGTCCTGCAGGTGTGGGTCCCCTGTACTCCAGGTCAGCCGGTCCTCTGTCCTGCAGGTGTGGGTCCCCTGTACTCCAGGTCAGCTGGCTGACGATGCAGACACACGGTTCTTTTCCCAGCCTCTCTGACATGGGACACACTATGACAGGCTATTTTGAGGTTCCCTTCCTTTTCCTGTTGGGTTGATAACGTCTTGGGCTCCTGGAAATGTTCCCGGGCACAGGGGTCTCTACTTCCTCGGTGTTTCTCTGGTGCCCTTGCTCTCTCCATCTCTGTCTCTTTCACACTGTAGTGTGAGCCACACCTTTCGACAGAGAGCTTGAGGGGGGCTGGGCCCAGGACTTGCAACAGGCAAAATAAACGTCAATCTGCTTACTGAGTGTCTATAGGCAAAGCCTTTACATCGATGATAATATTTTATTCTCTTGAAATTATGTAAGGGATGTGTCTGCCATTGAACATGTACATGTAAACATTATAGTGCTTTATATCTCAAAATCCATAGGTTCAATGCTCAAGGTATTTTAATTCATTCTTATTAAACATTATACTAGTCTATTTTTATTCATTTTATTGATAATCATGTTCTTTAAAAAACATAAGTGAGTTAGGAGGGCACTTTAATAAAAATGAAACTCTTTCCCTATCCAGTGTTAGCTGAACACCTATTAAGTGACCCGCACTATGTTAGACCCTAATATTCTCGCAAAGGCTGGTTCGAAGAAAGTGCTGAACAAAGACTGGATAATGGGGAGAGCTTGTTGGTAGTGGGAGGAAGAAGGGTTTCAGGGTAAGGCTGAAAAATCAAAGGAGAAGATGAAAAAGGAAAAATAGTAGCGTTTTGGTGCACCTGCTACTTCATGCCCTTCAGAACATTTAATTTTACTAACAATGCCATGGAGTTGGCTGTTACAGATCGAATGATGTGCCCTTAAAAAGATATGTGAAGTCCTAACCCCAGGAACTCAGAAGGTGACTTCATTTGAAATAGGGTCTTGACAGGGGTGATCGGATTAAAATGATGTCGTTAGGGTGGCTTCTAATCCAATGTGATTGGCGTTCTTATAAAAAGGGACCATTTGGAGACAGACACATGAGGGAAGCTGATGTAAAGACAGGGCTAATGCCACCTACCAGCCAAGGGACGCCCGAGGCTACCAGGCGCCAGGACAGAGGGTCCCTCACGCCAGCCTCCGAGGGACCCAACCTTCCTCATACTTTGATCTCCGACTTCCAGCCTCCGGAACTGTGAGATGACGAATTTCTGTTGTTAAGTTACTCCGTTTATGACACTTTATGGCAGCCCTCGGAAACTAATACATTGGTATTTTAATCTCTGTTTTTTAGATGACTAAACCGAGGCTTAGTTAAAGTAACGTGACACATTTGGAACAAGTCTGGGTGGAAGCAGACTCTCAGAGCCCCTGGACATCAGCTCGTGCAGAGAGTGGGAAAAGCGAAACCCCCGCAGGGCTGGCAGATGAAGACGAGGGGGGCTCAGGGGGAGCATGTGCCCAGGGAACCCACAGGACTTGAATCGTTCCTGTTTCTCTCAGTATGGCTCCTAAACCCAGCCTGCTCATGGGTATTGCCTTTCACTCTGAGAATTTCCCCCTTCTTGGGTCACACACGGACCCTCTTCCATGTTTCCAGGGATTCTCTGTGTCGACGGGAACGCGAGCCACTTATTCAAATGTGTCTGATTTACACGGGGCGTCAGGCTAAAGGATGGCAGCGCAGACCTGAGGGGACTGCCTCCCATTAATCACGGTGATCAGGAAATCAGGGTTGACCTTCCGGAGTCACACAGCGCGTGTCGCAATCACAGCTATTGATCCCTGGTCAGTGCAGCTGCAGCCCACAGAGCTCCAGGTGAGAGACAGGGATGGGGCCTTGGTTCCCACGCCACCCGACGGCTCAGGCTCCTGGCGGAAGCTGCCGTTTGAGACATTTTGTAGAGGAGTCCGGCCATAGCCTTTCTAACCAAAGGGCGTGAGTCTAAGTTAGGTTATTACCCGCATTGTCTTTGGGCCACGTACGCAGCCTCTTAGATTGAGTCAGGATTGTATTAACATACCCTAGGCATTGTGACAGCTGTCATCTAGTTGCTTCCTCTGTCTCGATCACCCGTGTCCCTCGCAGGTAACACGTAGCCACGTACACCGTGGACCCTCAACAAATATTTGTTGAGTCAATGAAAGATCCAAGAGTTTGGAATCGTGTAGATTGAGTTAAAATGGAACTCCACATCTTCCGTTTCAGGCCCTGCGCTAAGCATTGGGAAACCTAAATGTGCAGGGATTGATTTCTGCCTTCAAAAGCTCACTCATGGGAGCGGGGCACACAAACGGGGGGGCCGGGGGCAGGTGTGGAGACAGAGCTCTCGTGGTCCGCAGGTGAACCCAGAGAGGGCATTTCAGCGAGTCCCCTTCTCTGGTTAAAGGCACTTGTGTCTGAGAGACCGTGGGGACCCCGCTGCACCCGGGATTCCTATCATCAGCCACCCACTTGGAAGCAGACATTATCGCGTGGCCAAGGGAGAGCAGGTATTTTCATGGGTCAACCCCTTCGCTGCTGAGGAGATCGCTGGAGAAATTTGGTGTCCCTGGGCTCCCTGGGAACCAGTGCTTACTGCTTGTATCATTCTACTCGGTTCCTGGAGCTCACTGACGGGCACCTGAGTGGCCGGCTGGTTTGTTCTTTCCACGGGCTTTTATTGCTTACTTACTACTGTAAGTCAGGCTGTGCTGGGTGGTGGAGGAACAGAGCGGGAAACCCACTCCCGGCCCTCAGCACTCACTCTGCAGCGTCAGTAGTGAAGTAGCTGACATATAACGACCTTGGGAATAGCCTCTCGTAGGAACACACAGAGCAGTAGTTTGTGGACAAGGTGGGAAGCCCAGCTTACACGACGTCTAATGAAACTCGTGAGTGGCTAGAGACAGTGGGAGCACTCACTCAGTTGATGGGAACCTCTGCAGTCCTTCAGAGAGGAGGGAGGTAGAAATAATTTGGAAATGCTCCGTTGTCATAAAACGTTAAAAAGGGGCACAAAATTATATATCGAACATTTTAACCATGCAAAACGAGCTAAGAAGGAAAACAAAGTAAGAATTATCTACGAGTACTTAGAAGCGTTTAGATAGATATGGAAAATGAATTATTTCCTTTGTTTGCTTTTGCTTTTTTCATCTTTTGGATATTTCAAAATCACACATAATTAGCATTCATAATTGTGAAAATGGGACTGAAATGCTAATCAGAGTATTTTGAGCGTCCCGGTTACTAGAAATGAATGAAGCGGTCCACGTGGGAGGCGGGAGTGAGGCACCTTTGAGTTGGATGGATGGAGGAGGTGCATTCACTGATCCATGACGTCTTTGTTAGACGGAGGCTTCATTAGGCACACAGACGAGGCCAAACCCAGGATGCAGAATTTGCAGAATTTTCTGTGAGAGCTTAGGGTATCTCACAAGATCAACGGCCAAGTTTGCAATGTGAGCAAAACCAACTTGGTCAAGGAGAAAAAGGAGGCTAAAACCTGCTGTCCAGTTGAGTCCCGGTCTGTTTTGCTGGTTCTCTGTTCCTTTTTCTCTCCGCTGCACTTCCTTCTCTCTCCCTCTTTATCTCTTTCCCAGTGTCAACAGAAGGCGTAAAGTATTTAAGGCTTTCTCCTGCTGACAGGGGCCAGGGTTTATCTGCATTTAACTTCAAACTAGACATTGTCTAGCCAGCCTCTTCTGTTGTTCATTTACGCATTTATTTACCATCGTCAGGGGCATGAAACGTGTCTAAGACTCTGGAAAATGTGGCTAAATCATATTTTCCAGGCTCTTGCTGTGATCCTTCCTGTTTGGCAATCCTTTTATTTATGACTCCAGGAGTTACCTGCAAATACATTTTTTTTGGATTGGTCCAGGGTTCCTCACCTGTCTGCTTGCTTCTGGATTTCCTCTGGTGGGAAGGTGACAAGGCGGTGAGTCGAGACCTCCTTGGGGGGCAGAGAGAGCTATGCAGAGGCTTGGAGCGCAGTTCTTCGGAATTCTGGCCAAATGGGTCAGAAGTCAGCTTCTTGAGGTCACGGACAACGTGGTTCACTCCTGTTTACCTCCTTCGCACTTAGTGTGATGCCTGACACACAACACGTACTGGATGAATGAATGAAGAATAAACAAATACATTAATAAGTAAACCTTTGACATTTTACAAGTGCTCAGGACCAAGTGAATGCTGATACTTTCCTAAATCTTCAGCGGGCAGAATTCTTGATCGCCCCAAATGTATTAGAACTGAATACGTGAGCCACTATGTAATATTGATCCAGGATCAACACACAATTTGTTACGGTGATGATAGCAGGTTATTCATTCATTTGATCTGGGCATGTGTTCTGACACCAGTTGACAGGCTTCATGCTGGGGTCAGAGAGACAGCTCTTCACCGCTGTGATCACTTCCTGTTGTGGGCACAGAGTTTTACTAACGTTCCACTGCTGGGTTTCTCCCCATCCCTCACTCACTCCTCCCAGGAAAGGAGGGGTGGCCTAATCTGATTGGTCAGTCGGGAAGGCCTCAGAAAGCAGCATCTATACTCAGAGTGTCTGCGGCAAATAGGATGCTGTGGGGGGCTTCTGGAAGACCCCCAAAGAATCATACTTCAGATCACCAATGACTTTGGAATCTTTACAGCCAGGGTCACGTTTGCTACTGCCTACTCTCCTTCTGAGAAAAACCCCTTGCGTTGCTACTGAGCCCTGGTAGAGATGATACATTTGACCAACATAGCAAATAGGAGCTGCCCATCATGTATGGGCTGTTACCTGATCCCCTAAGTCATAGGCTGGGTGTGAACAGTAGCAACCCATCGTTGCCAGGGAATGGTAGGTATGAGCCTGGGCTGGAGGAGGTCAGGAGGGGACAGTGAATTGCTTGAGCAAGTAGCTTAGACTCTTCAACACCTGATGAATTGTCACATCATCCCCCAGACCTCTGGCTGGAGGAGAGTTCCCTATGATGAGTTAAACTTGATTCCAGAGAGTTCCCTCTTCCAGTAATGATGAAGTATCATTGCTATCTGTGGGATGACAGATAACAATGATACAATATGAATATATATATACATGTGGCAGCTATTTGATGGCAGAGGAGGAGAGACTTCAGGGTGGCAGAAGACAGAGAGGTAGGAGAGGAACCCCAGGAGGGAGAGCTCTAACGTCTGAACATGAAAATATCTCCAGTACTCAGCAGTTTGCTGATCTACACACGTTGAAAGGCGGGGACCCCAGTGAGCCTGGTGCAAAGGCTGCAGTTGGATGCTGAACGCCCGGAGCAGGACTTTCAGCTTCTGAAACTGCAGGGAAGACGGTTTGGAATTGGTATCCAGTCTAGTTAACTGCTTGCTGGAATGAAACCGCAGAACACAGGCTGTCTAGAACATACCATCGACTATGTCCAGCATCTAATGCGGCATTCGACGAAGCAAGGACATGTGAGTCGTAGTCCAGAACAAAGCAGTCAGTGCAGTTAAGGTGAGGCTGAGGGTTAGGATTATGGCTGGGTTTGTGTTTGGTGAGTTAGGGTAGGGCTAGGATTAGAGTTGAGGGTGGATGTGAGCCTTAGGGTGAGCAGACAGTGAGTGTGAGGTTTAAGGTGAGATTAAGGGTTGGGTTTTAGGTGGCAGTAGGCTTAGGTTGAAGGGTACTGAAAGGGAACAATAGCTTAAGTCTCCTTTTATACTCCAGTCGTGAAACAATTGAGAAAAGGTAAAAGGGAAGCCAAGTGGGGAAAATATCTTCTTTTTAAAAAAATCTTTATTGCCCAGCCAGTGTGGCTCAGTGGTTGAGCGTCGACCCGTGTACCAAGAGGTCGCAGGTTCGGTTCCCAGTCTGGGCACATGCCCAGGCTATGGGCCCAGTCCCAGGTAGGGGGCGTGCAGGAGGCGGCCAATTGACGTTCTCTCTCATCAATGTTTCTATCTCTCTCTCCCTCTCCCTTCCTTTCTCTCTCTAATATCAGTAAAAAACAGAAAAAAATTTAAAAAATCTTTATTGTTGAGGGTATTACAGGTGTCCTCCCTCTTTCTGCCATTGCCCCCTTCCACCAGGCTCCCGCCCTGCCCCAGGTCTTCATCACCAAATATCTTCTTTAATCAACCATGAGAGGTGATATGTTAGATGATGCCTCGTTCCAATGGTTCTTGCTCACACGCTCCTCCAGAATTAGACAGACGTACTGTCGCAGTTGCTATGGTGCCCTCAGCCCCTGGCGACTTCAGCTGAAGCTGTCGTTGACCACATGGGGCCACACTGCTGACCTGCCACCTCCCAGCGAGCAAGGCCTCTCAGATTTTCTGCTTTATGGCTCTTTGGAAGCTTCGGAAGTCTAGCCAGTCACTTGGGTGTAGCCGATGGGCAATGGGCAGCAACACAGAAACACCCCCGTCTTCTGTCAGAAGAGACAGTTCTGAGGCTGATTCTATACTGTCTTGGGTGGGATGCAGTCCCAGTGGCTCTCAGTGTGGGTGGCCCAGTAATTCCACGTCGCCTCTCCTTTCTTCCTCGTCTGACTCGCCCTCCTCCCTTATTTTTCTTCAATGCGTCGACGACTGGATCTCAAGTCTTTGAAAAATGTTTGTTTTTGACACTCCTGTCTCTGTCACAGTTGTGCAACTTGGTCAAAAATCAGTGTGGCAGATTAGTGTAGGTTGACTTAAATGTTCTTTTTAGGAAAAAATAGTCACCCGAGGATATTTCTGTATTTATCTTCAGATAGTGTGGGAGGGAGGGGGAGAGAGAGAGAGAGAAACATTGATGTGAAAGAGACACACAGATTGGTTGCCTCCTGCATGATCCTGACCAGGGCTGGGGACTGAACCACAACTGAGGCACGTGCCCTTGATTGGAAGGGAACACATGACTCATTGGTCCTCGGGCTGATGCTCTAACCACTGAGACAAACTGGCCAGGGCTTAAGTGCTCTTTTGTTACGTCAATCCATGTGTCTGTACCCACAATGTCATGGTTGCTGTCGCAATTGTTGGGCAGAGTAATTCCCACCAATTTATTATTGTCCAGATTATTTTAGCTTGTCTCAAGCTGGTATCTTTTCATGTAAATTTTAGAGTAATATTGTCACTATCTATAAAAAGTCTTCCTGAGAGACACCCAGCTTATGTTAGACCTGTTTGTCATTTTGGGGAGAATTGACATTATTAATATATTCAGTATTCCAGCCCATGAACACAGTATATCTTTCCATTTATTTAGATATTCTTTGAATTTTTTCATTGGTCAAGGTTTGTATGACATGTCTTTTTTAAAAAATCCTTTTACTCCCTATATTTGAAGTGAGTTTCTTGTAGATACCATGCTAGATGGGTCATGATGTTAATCCACTCTGCTAATCTCTGTCATTTAATCGGTGTATTTGTATTATTAAATTTAATGTAATTATTGATATGGTAGGAATTAAGTCTGCCCTTTTTTTGGGGGGGTGGTGGTTCTGTGTTTTTTTTCCCCCTCAAAGTTTTCCATCTTTGTTTATTTTCTTACTTTTCAAATAGTTTTTAGAGTTCCATCTGGACTTATACTGATCTTGAGTATATGCCTCTGTGTAGATTTTTGGCAGGTGCTCTAGCTGATGTACACACATTGTACATGTCTCATCACAGTCCACCTTAGTTGAAGGACTTGCACTTCTAGACTCAGAGGCTTAGACTTCCTTGAAGGGGAGCTACTCTTTTGCAGTCGTACTATCCTTACATTTTCTGTGGTAGCCCTCAGCCGGGGTCACAGGCTCCCCGGCAGCTGAGAATTCCTGGACTGAGTGGGCTCAAATACCTTGCTAAGCTCACCCAGTTTGTTAACAGCAGTAAGGAAGCAGGTAATAAAATCCGCGAGTGGATGGACGAGTGAGTCAAATTTCTTGACGAGCAGAGGTCCGCCAGCTTAGAGTTCCAGCCAGAGAAAGCGGAGGTGCTTCTATTTGGCCAAAATTGCAGAACTTCTGCCGCTTTTCAGAAACAACCCTCAGGAGACCTTGACCAGCGCAGTGGTTAATGGAAACCCATTTCCCCGCTCTCTGTCCTCTTCTGTCGCTGTTCACTCTGATTCTAGAGGGCCCTCGACACTTAGAAACACGGAAACCATTGTCTCGTTCAGCGCCAAGGTGACACTCACGGGTTTCAGCAGTGAACAGACAGACACTTGCAGAGGGTCCGCTCGGGTACAGGCCTCCCCATGCCCAGGCCGCTCCCTGGGGACGCTGTTGCTGTGAAGTAGACTTGACACGTTGTGAGGGCCGACACAGCAGTCTCCTGGAAGATCGTGTCTTCAAACTCCAGCAGACGGGACCCTCCGTTTACTATTACCTGTACTTGGGGAACAGTCGAAGTCGGTGATTCCCATCAAGTCTCCCTGTTCGTGGCTCCCTCCGCCTCTGAGGAGAGACCCAGGGGAACAAGCAGGCAGCCCAGGAGAAGATGAGGCAGAGACGGGCCCTGCCGCCGGGCAGAGGGACCCCTCCCCGTCGGACCCTGCCAGCCCCCGAGCTCAGGTGTTCAGCCTCGGGAACTGTGAGAGATTTCTGCAGTTGAATCCCCCCTGTCCGTGGCATTTTGTTAGAGCTGCCTCATGGGAGTAAGATATTTCTTTATATGTGTGAAGTATGACCTGTATTTTCATATGTGGCATGTGCTTTTTTTTTTAACCAAAAGACTGAAGTCACTATGCTCAGAAAGCGTGATTAATCTAGCTATCCAAGAAATATTTCCTAGGCAGCGGCATGAGGGGAGCACTGTGTTCATGGCTCTGGATGTCTGGTTTCCTAAGACGATGGCAATCCCATCATGGGAACACACAGCCCTTCCCACATGGACCCCCAGGGCTAAACCGGTCATGCTGTGGCATACCGTCCACATTCATGACAGTGGTCCTAAGACCTCGAGAAAAACCAACAGTAATTTACCTCCGGTGACAAAGTTTGCAAGACTCTCCATGTGGTGTTTCTCTCTCAGCTCTGTGACCTGTGGGGTTTGAAACTGTGGCAGCCAATGGCCGCTCAGAGACTCTTGCCGTGGGCTCGGAACCCCCCTCTACCAAGTAAAGACAGGCCAAGGCCCCATGCTTTCTTAGTCCAAATAATATGTTTCAGTCTTACACTTTCAGTAGGTGGGGCATTTAAAGTATTTTAATAAACCTATACAAATTATTACTAAGAAGAAAGATTATGTTTTACTTTCCCGAACAATGCATTTATGCTGAACACCTCATTTCCGGCATGAGTGTTATTTTGTTACTGTCAACATAAGGCTTTCTAGGTGTCATCTCATGAAGTTCACACCACCCTGGGCGGAGGCAGATATGACCCATATTATAGACCCAGGAACCAAGAGCTGGAGAACTCGAGCTCAGGGAGGGGTACATGCCACAGCCGGGTGGAAGGCCAGGTAGTCGGACTCGGGTGCTCACGTCTCGATCACTGTCTTCCTGTCCCCAACTTGGAAAAGGGCTAGCCCTCACTCAGGGTCACACCTGCAACTCACTCAAAATGGGACCTCAACTAATTAGCTCATCGCCCTTATCCTATGGCTCTTTCTAACCCATTCTACCGGCTGGGTTTGAGAACACATTCCCAAAGCTGGCGTGAGCCTTCTTCTGGCCAAAGCACAGTTTAAGTCTTGGGACCTGTTTCCCTACCTCCAATAATGTGCCCTGTGCTTCCTCATCACCTGAATGGCAGTGACTGACACTGGACCCAACCCGATGCCTCTGCACCATTTCGACTTCTGGAGATAAGCTTGCCGCGGTGACAGATGTCCCCACGCCGGTGGGTCCCACTGCCTCCCAGCCCCACACAGTCTTCCATGTGGAAGGTGCTGATTTGCAGTGCTCCCCAGCCTCCAGGCACAGATTAAATGCAATTACACAATTTATTATTGTATAATCATTATATACCTGGGGCTTTCCAAACAATAAACCCTAAATTGCATTCCCCAAAGGTCAGAAGCAATTTTTCTTATCCTTGCAAAGTGCTTAATGACTTTGAACAGAATGGAATGCATACATATGAGGAGTAAATGAGTATGGAAAATAACTGGTTATTTTGAAATGTGAATTGATTAAATTCCTGATTTAAAAAATTCCTTCCGTCCCCTGGATTTATACGAAGTCTGCTACAGGGAAACATCATTCTACACAGTGATAGTCGTATCTATTTCATCAGAGTTAGGTCATCTGGTGTAACGTGTTCACGTGTCGTAGTCAGCTGGGGCTGCTATAACAAAGACCACAGACGGGATGCCTCGAACAACAGACACTTATTTCCCACAGTTCTGGAGGCTGAAAGTTCAATATCTGGCTGATAGGGTCCCTGTGATTCCTTTTTTTCTGGTTACAGAAGAACATCTTCTTGCTTTTCTCTCACAGGGTACAGAGAGAGAGAGAGAGAGAGAGAGAGAGAGAGAGCGCGCTCTGGTCTCTCTTCCCCTTCTGATAAGGGCACTAATCCCGTTATGGGGATCCATCCCCATGATGTCACCTTAACCAAATTGCCTTCCCACAGCCCCATCTGAAAATACCATCGCCAGTGTGGGTTAGGGCTTCCCCATATTCGTTCTGGGAGGACACAGGCATGCAGTCCACAACACCTTGGGGCAGATGAAGAAACTGAGGCCCGGTTACTTGGAGTGGAGTGCAGGGAGCCTCCTCAGTTAGCAGCATCACCTTACTGCTATGTAGACACCCTGCGGATCTAGAACGGCAGAGGGGCGGGGAGAAGGGTGTGGAGAAAGGGCCCATCGCAGAAAGGAAACAGCGGATTCGGAGGGAGATGGAACTACACCTCGGTGTCCTCAGACCTGCAACTGGAGAATACCTCCGGGCTGAAGGGGCCAAGATGGACCAGGGTGCCCGCCATTCTCCCACCTCATGCCTCGGGTGGTCACTGCGGACGCCCTCTTTGCTCTCGACTCTGTGTAGCCCGAGAATCATGTTCAGGTCAATTCTCTAGTTACTATGTGTGAATTGGAGACAGGAGGTGAAATGTCCTTGCACCAGGGTTCCAGATTGAGTAGCCGAACACTGTGTTTCTGGACCCAAGTCGACACATAGTTGTGTGTGAACACTTGCTCCAGAGACTTCCCGCCTGGCTCCCTGGAGGGCTGGCTACTCCGTGGCCTTTTGTATTTGCTTTTGGATGGTCACAGTTGGCCTGTGCCCTTCACGTCACGGCCTCCTGACTTTCAGAACATCACGTGGTCTCACTTTCTGCTCTGGGGAAGGAAAATATTCATTCTCTCTGGATGAGACTCCTCACAGGCCGTGGTGGCAAACTGGGCAAGTGGGGGGGGGGGGCTTCTCCGCGCCTCTCTCCCCTTCGTTTCCAGTGAACAATGAAAGGGAGGAACAATCCGCATGTGAACAACATGGCTGAAGGTCAACATCACCACACCGAGGAAAGAAGCAGATGAAAAAGACACGGAGACGTGTTGTATTCCATGCCTGCGCCGTTCTGAGAAACGCACACCAGTCTCTAGTGAGGAGGAACCAGGCGTCCTTGGCCCGGGCTGTGGACAAGGGCAGGGAGCACGGAGAGGGGAGGGAGGGAGGGTTTGTAAACGGGCACCACGACACTTTTGGGGGCGATGGGTAAGACCATCATCTTAGTTGCGGTGATGCTCCCACAAGTGTATGCGTTTGTCAAAATTTAACAAATTGTTGGACCCTTCTGGGTTTTGCTTTTAAGCTCTGTTAAGCAACACAGAGAAACATTTTATCTGGGGCTATTTTTCCCCATTACTGAGACAAAACTATTCCAAATATTTTACCCAAGACTCCATGAAACATGAGATTTTCCACTCTGGCTACTGGGAAAAAGAATGATTCCTGGCCCCGTGTCAGCCATGAAGAATGATCGCTGTGCTTCTCCTCCCTGCTGGCCTCCGGGGCTCCCCTCACCCCATGTGCGGATCAGTCCTCAGCCGGAGGACTGTGAGTACTTCAGGGTGACTCTGCGGAGCCTGGGCTCCTGTCCTCTGTCCTCCAACCTCCTGCCACTTCGGTTTTTCTAGTCTTCAGACCCATCGCCTCTGCTCCGTGAGCCCACCGGTCTCTGCCGGGCTTCTGGTCCCTGTGCCACAAACTGGACTCTCCCCGGGGACCGTGGGCTGGGGCCATCGCAGGGCTGGCCTCATGACCTGCCATCTCTCACAGCGCTGTCCTTCATTCTCTTACATCCAATGTCTCGAAAAGGGCTGTTTCCTCTGTATGTTGGTTTTGGATGTTTGAGGGGAGAGGGCGACTCTGGTCCCTGTTGCTCCACTTTGACCAGAAGGGGCCATCTCTTCTGCCTTTGGATTTATGAAATGAGTTGGATCATTCAACGAGGCATTCCCTTTGAGTTCTGCTCCCAGAAATGGCCTCTAACGGCACGTCTTTCTTCTTTTCTGCCTCTATCAGTTAGAGAAGAGAGTTTGGATATTACACTAAAAATCTTTTTTTTTTACGATTGACGGTACAAGGCAGATTCCTCAAACTGGAAGCCTATAGACTAAATCTGACACCACGATGTGTGTGTGTGTGTGTGTGTGTGTGTGTGTGTGCGCCTGTGTAGTCCTTAGACTGTGTGGGTTTCTGGCTTCTCTTGGAAAGTCTGGAGAGCTGACATCTTCGGCCCACGTTCTCACGTAGTCCCGTTTGTCTAAAATGCGTTAGCAGCTGCTCCTTCCGAAGGCCTCCACACTGTCCTCAGTGACACAGGCCCCCTCAGGCGCCCACCCTCATCTCTGTTACTTGGATCTGGGGCCCCCAGTGCAGTGGTGAAAAGCTTTCGTCCTGGAGTTCAAGGGGTCCTGGTTCAAATCCCTACTCTGGCATTTTGGTGACTCAACTGTAGAACTTGCTCTGTCCGCATGTTCCTGACACTACGAACACACTTCTCACTTCCTCTGTGCCCCATGTATCGACCCCCTGCTCCTTACAGATTCTTGCTTCGCTCCCCCGGGTCCTGCTTCCTGTCTGGTCTGTGCTTTGGCTTCGGATCCCACCGCCAGCTGCTTTGCTTTCCTCTATCTCCCATCCCAACTTCCTTCAGGAAGACTTTCGGATGGATTCAGCCAATTGTTACTGTCCCTTTCGGGCAAGTGCTTTGTACCAAGAGAATCAGAAAACCAGGACCCACTGGAGTTGACTGTTCGTGGGTCAAGTGTCTGTTTCTGAGCCCATCAGCTTGGCTCCCGGTGTTGAGACCCATGATCAGATCAGCTTCTTCAGAAACGAAGGTGGGCTCACCAGGAACTGACAGCGGAGTAGATCTCTCTGTGCTGCTGCATCGAACTCACTTTGCGTGCCGCCTAGGACATCGGACGTGTTCAGACAGTAACGATGACGACAAAAGTGACGATCATTACAACCCTACTAGCTACCCTTTGTCAAGCATGGGCTGTTTTCTAGGGATCGTATTCAGCACTTGGCACAGATGAGCTCATTTCATCCCCATAGTAACGCTCATAATATGAACTATTTTTTTAATTTTCCATTTTAGGGATGAGGAAACACTCCCAGAGAGGTTAAGTGACTTTCCCAAGCTCATGTCAGGGTCAGGAATGAAATTCAAACCCAGACGGATCTGATTCCAAAACATTTGGCCATGAGGCACAGACCGAGATCCAGGGACAGTCGATTGGGGTGTGTCACTTGGCACCGACCTGTGGGGCAGGACTATCGAGGCGTGGAGGCTCCTTGGGGAAAACAGGGAGGCCTCCAGCACCGGAAGTGGGGGGGCCGGAGGGGCCGTGGGTGAAAGTGGCCCCCAGGAAAGGCAGAGGTTTTGCATCATGGAAACAGCATAGCTCCTGGTACCGACGGACGAGGGTCCCAGCCCTGTCATTCGCTTGCTCCGTGACCTCATGAGAGTTACTTAACCTCCATGAACCTCAGCTTCCTTTTCCTAAAATAGAGAGAGCCGTTTCCTGCAGCAGCCATTACTTGAAAGGACGGTTCAGAGGGTTAAAGGAGTTCGGACATGTCAGTTTCCTGAGACATAGTACACGCTCAATAAATGCTGTTAGAGTTCCACTCAAAGAACCTGTGCCTGCAACTGCCAAACCCCAAACGTCTCTGAACTTGGAAGTTTGGAGCCAGAACAGATTTGGGTGCAAAATATGACCCAAATGAGTTAGATTTGATCATAGGGCCTTGTGAATCCCACAGTACATACATCATGTCATGTCTCTAAGGTCTGACTGTCTGGATTCTGAAAGTCTTCTGGCCTCAAGGACTTTGGACAAGGGACTGAGGATGGGTATTATTGTTACTATTATTGCATATCTGCTTCCTTTGTGGTTTGATGAGTCCCTGCAGGAATAGCAGCCTGTCTTGTTTCATTTTTTATTTTTTTTCCCCAACCCCTAGAATAAATGCCTGAGATATGGCCAGGAACTTATAAATGTGTATTGATTAAATGAATGAAAGAACGATGAGGTCTCAGTGACAAAGAAAATAAAAATGGAGTCCCAGAAAACAAGAGAGGAAAAATGCACATTATTTTTCCCTCTTCTTTTCTTTGGTCTTTTAAAGGATGCTGCGCCTTTGGAGGGGCCCCTGTCATTAACCCGGGAGTGAGCGGGGAGGGCGGGCGGGAAGCGCCCCAGGATCCTGGGAAGGCCGCCGGAGGAACGGAGCTGGCAGCCCGTCTGCCTGGTGATGCTGCTGCCTTTTTTGGAGGGCTGGCTCAGACACAGCTGCTGCTCCAAACTCTGCAACCCTAATGCAAGGAAAAGCTGGGAAAATCCCACAAAGTGATATTGTATCTGCTTGCGGTCAAGTCGGGACTCCAAATTTGGACAGTGGAATTTGGTGGGAAAATGGGAAACGCATCAGGGTGACACAGGGAACCTGAGATTTATCAGCTCGGCAAGTGGCTGCTTCCAGAGAAGCCAGCAAGCGGCGGTGATATTTCTCAGGAGGAGCAGCAGGGGGAGGGACCTCAGCTCACTGCTGATGTGATCGACCTGTTAAAACCTCTGGACAGATGGAAAAATCAAAGTCATTCTGTGATAGCCTTCAGATCGCCGCACACCAGGACACGCAGGGCGGGGCAAGAGTAGGTCTGCAGCGTGAGCGGGTGAAACAGTTTATTCTTGCGTTACTATTTATTTATTATTGTGTTATTGTCCATACGAACAACTATCCACCTCCTTTTGCCCCTACCCTGTATATGAACACTTAAAAAGCATGAGACCAACTGATTAGAACACAAAACGTACCAGAGGCAGTCGAAGCAATTGTACGAGTTGCCAAAATCGTTGGTTGCCAGGCTTCTGTTTTAAGCTCTTTCGATGTGTCTTGGGGACGTGCTCGGCCAGCAATGGCCATCTCGAGCCACGAAGGCCCCAGTCGACCTCCCGGGGTGTTTGGGGTACTGGGGCCAGCTGAGGCCATCGGCTCCTCTCCGGCTCTCTGATGGTGAACTTCTCACGTGACCTCCCTGAACTTCCATTTTTAATCTGTACAGCGGAGCCCCTAACACTTCTCCCAACTCTTTCAGGGCAGATGTGGTTGTGCATATAAAAGACCTTTGTCACATGCTGTTCAGATGTCGTATGTAAGAGGGCTCTAGGAGGCCCAGGTCAGAATAGCTGGTCCTCGGCGTTAGAAACGTTCTCATCCACGCAGGAGTAAGCCAGAGGCTGTCCCTCAGCTGCTGGCTCAGTGTGGTTCACGACACTTCAGAATCAGGGGTGTTCATAACATTCTGGAAACACTGGTCATCATTCCGTATGGTAGCACGCAGGCTCGGTGTCCAAAGAAAGTGGGGAGAATGGACAAGGACTGTGGTGAACCCCACAGTGCATTGCAGTGTAGCCGAAGGCTCCCAAGCACACTGGTTTCATCCTCCCTCCCTCCCTCCCTCCCTCCCTCCCTCTGCTTAGCCCAACACATTTGAGGTTTTGACCTTTGCTTTAAAGGTGCTGGAGAGCCCTGGCCGGTTTGGCTCAGCGGTTGGAGCGCCGGCCTGTGGTACAGAGAGACCCGGGTTCGGTTCCCACTAAGGGCGCGTACCTCAGCTGCAGTTTGTCCCCAGCCCTGGTTGGTCGTGCGGGTGGCAGCCACTCGATGTGTCCCTTCACCTCGATGTTTCTCTCTCTCTCTCTTCCTCTCTCTCCCTCCCGCTCTATCTGAACAAAAAATGGAAAAATGTCCTCGGGTGAGGATAAAAAAAAAAAAAATAAAGGTGCTGGAGACCTCAGTTAAGATGCTAATGATTTTGGAGGAAGTTAAAACATCAAGCAATTATGAAACACTAACATTCGAATTGAAATCTAGCGGGTTTAAATAACTCTAGGAACAGGTGGCTGGTCACTGACTCAGGAGGGAGCAGGAAGCCCAAATGCCACCTGGGGACTAAACCGGGCTGAAAGGAGAGAATTTTTGCCAAAGGTCCATAGAATTCTAAACAGTAGCCAGGGATTGCTGACAGGACAGTGAGGAGCCCACACCATCCAGGCTTGGGCCCAACGAGAAAACATTTTATATTAGCTTCACACCGGAATCTTATTTAAGAATTTGAGGTGAGTGCATACTATGAACCCGCAGAAGCCTGTCATTCTTTGCTACCTCCTACATACAAACACACACCTCTGGCCTCATATCACCCAACTTCTCTGTGTGAAACAGAGAAGTCCGGTGATATGGTGTCTTTTAAAAAAAACATTTTTTTCTTTATTGATTTTAGAGAGGAAGGGAGAGGGAGAGAGAGATAGAAACATCGATGAAACAGAACATTGATGGGCTGCCTCCTGTATGTTCCCCACTGGGGATTTGGCTCACAACCTGGGCATGTGCCATGACCAGGAATTGAACCGGTGACCTCTTGGTGCCTGGGTCAATGCTCAACCACTGAGCTACCCCGGCTGGGCAACCGTGGTGTCTTTCCCCTGCTGTCCTTCCTGCAAAAATGCTCTACGTCAGAGGTTCTAAGCTTTCTTTGTCACATGGATCTTTTTGCTAGCTTAGGCAAAGTCTAGGAACCTCTTCGAGAATAACATTTCTAAATAACATATATCAAATAACATATTATCATGAAGACGAAATACTATGTATCATAATACTTACTATAATATGTATCATATTATTCCATGTGCATTATCAAATCCAAAAATAAAACCCATTATATTTAAATACAGTCATCAAAGTATATATAAAAAAGCATTTATATTATAGTAACATGTGGACTTCTTTATTAATACATCAAATAACTAGACCTAGCAGCAAGTTTAATAACTACCATAATTTCGAAGTGGTAATGAGTGTAAACGACATTTTGTGATATTTGCAACATTCTGATGGGATATGAAAATACCTGTGATTACTACTGCTGACAGTTACCATTACTGTTAATAGTTCTATGGTTTGTTGCTTACATGCCAATTTCAGTTAGTGGTGAATACAAATGGAGAGGCGATTTTATTTCCACACAGACCCCCCAAATGATCTTTCTAGATCCTTCTCTTCTCTCTAAGAGGTAAGACATGGGCTTGAGCGTGCGAATTAGCACCTTGCTCTGTTTCTACATGTATGACCTTGGCTGTGGAACCTGACTGGGCTTGGTTTTCTTCACTCTGACTGGTAACAATGATGCCATAATTGGTGATATTGTTATGAGACAGTTGCTGTATCATGACACCAACCTCTCAGTGGGGTCTGGGCCCGCATCCCTTCCACCTGGTGCAGTTGGCTGGCTGCTTTGTGTCCGTAGGATTGTGTGCTGGTTTACCCATCTCGAAGGGCGGGGCAGGTATTCGCCCCGGGAGAGCTCGGGGTTGGACGAGGGCTGTGCATTCGAATCATCTGGCTGAGTGTGGGTGGGGTCCGGCTTCACTTCAGTGAGAAACTACCTCAGAGAGCCACAGAGGAGAGCCTGGCTCCGGCTTGATGGTTTCAGCCACAGTGAGTGAGAAGAAGGCTCATTTTGCAACAGGAGTCTTTGAGCCTGAACCGAGGATCAGAAATTCTGGGTGTGCCTTGTGTGCAGATGACACAAGACAGCACGGCGTTTGCTCTGCTTTGTTCACTGTAGGCTCCTCTCTTTTTCTTCCTTTGTTCTTCTGGTGGACTAAAGGAGGAAGGAGGTGTTTGTGCATGTGCACATGTGTGCACGTGCCTGCGTGTGTGTGTGTGAGTACATGTGTGTGTGCGTGTGTGTGCACCCATGCGAACTGTCCCTGCCTGTTTGTGGGAGACCCGGGATGAGAAGTCATCATGGTGACTCTTTCAGAAGTCCGTCCCTGGCCCAATCTCGAGTCTCATGGAGACGACTTGTCTTCACAGGCTGGGTGCTTAAACAACAAACATTTGTCTCTTACGGTCTGGAGACAGAAGTCTGAGGTCAGGGAGCCAGCATGGTTGGGTTCGGGTGGGAACTCTCCTCCTGGTTCACAGACAACTGCGTTCCTTCTTGTCTTCTTTCTGTGTCTTGTGGCTGAGCCTCTGTCTCTGTCTTCTAACAAGGGCATCACCTCCCAAAGGCCCCACCCAAATACCACCAGACTGGGCATTAGGGCTTCAGCGTATGAATTTCAGGGGCCCACAAACATCCAGGGCACAGCAAGCCGCCAGGAAGAAGCAGACGGGGCTCTATCATAAGGCACTCCGTGAGACACAGGGTCCGGGTGACTTAGCTGGAAAGGGGGCCCGTGGAGACGGGCTGGCTGCGTTCCTGCTGCGTTTGCCTCTACCTTCCCATCGTTCCCCGGTCCAGCGCCGCGGAGCCGGCACTTCTCACCCCTCTTTACAGTCAGGACAACAAGGAGACGTGACATAACCTGTCTGAAGGTAGGAGGCAGGGAATGAGAGCAGAGTGGGATGGAGGGATTTTTTTTTTGGCCCGGTGATCCCCTCGAACATGGAATGCACCTTCCACCAGTCCCTTGAACTCTGGCAGCTTCAGGAGCACTGGGAAGCAGCACCCTCGCTGAGGACATCGCCAGTCCCCTGAGCACGGCAGGTTCAAGGGTGAGGCCCCCTCCGCGGGCTCCATGTCCAGCCTGGAGGGCTCCTGCCCAAACGAGAGGCCACGTGCAGCAAAGACAGACTGGTCCAGAGCAGTGGGAGGTTCCTGCTGGGGTCTCCTGGTCACAAATGGTGACATTCTGCAGGGAGCTGAGGTGTGGGTATGTGAGGAAGGCAGGAGTGAGAAGTGAGTTGTTACTGCTTCCTTAATCCCATCTCTGTCCAGGGACAGCGAGGTCACCCACTAGCCTGTACCTGGACGTAATATTGTTCAGTGAATTTGATAAATGATTTAAAAATGTCCTCCAATTAATTTGTAATCATTTTTTACTTGAAGTTGTCATTTATTTAAAAAAAATTTTTTTTCGTTGTTGATTTTAGAGAGAGAGGCAGGGAAGGAGAAAGAGAGATAAAAACATCGATGAGAGAGAACATTGACTGGCCGCCTCTTGCATGCCCCCCACTGGGGATCTTGCCCACAACCTGGGCATGTGCCCTGACTGGGAATCGAACTGGCGACCTCTGGGTGCATGGGTCAATGCTCAATCACTGAGCCACACTGGCCAGGCTGAAGTTGTCATTTAAATGAATCTATTTTCAGATGTTTAGAACAGTCTCATAAAGACATCCACCCTACCTTTGCTAGTTTTCTCCCTCCTCTCTCATCATTTCCTTTCTCTGGTCTTTCTTTTTGCTCTGCACACTCTCCTTCCCTGCTCGGCCCTGTGCGCTCCACCCTCTGCTCTCAGAGGCTCCCATCTGGGAGCTTCAGTGACTGTGCACAGCTTCGGTTTGGTTCTGAGTCAGGACTGTGAAGATAATATATGAATGGGCTTAGGAAATTGTCTTCCACTTTCATAAGAGAAAAAAAAGTAACATTGCTGCCAGGTCACCCAGAACAAGTTCCAGTCCCAGGAGCCAGGGAAGAATTTCCAAAGTAAAAAATCAATGGCTATGAAATTACACATTAGTCCAGGGGAGAGTTCTCTGTCTGTGCTCCGGTGAACATCCATCTTGCTATAGTAACGGGGGCACAGACAATTTGCTGTAGTGAAGTTGATCTATAAGTGTTTTAATTAAAGTTCTGACAGCCAGTTGAAGCCTTTCTTATTTTTTGGATGTATCCTATCCATCTTTTCTGTCTGTGAATGGCCGTGCCTGGGGAGTTTAACCTTTTAAGAAGCTGTAAGTTAGTGTTCTGGATGCGTTGACTGATTAGGAAGGAAGGGGCATCCGTGTTTTCTTTCTAAGTTCCCCAAGCTCATGGTTCCAGAAAGGGATCTCTTAATAAATGTGTGTTGAACATGAAAGTTGACAAACATTGAGCTGGGACTGTGGTGTGGAGAAGGCAAAACCTGAATTCAGTTATTATATCAGTGTTAGCTCTTATGAGCTGCGTGCTTTTGGGCAAGATACTAACACCTCCAAGTTTCCCTCCTCTCATTGTTAAATGAGGGCAGTTAATACCCAGCTTCTAGGATTGCTGTGCATTTAGCACCCATGTCTCCGTATTTCCAGACTGAACAATTCATGGGCTACGCCTTGGGGACATAATTCCTCTTCATCAGCCCTCCCAAAGTGATCTGGAGTAAAGGACAAAACATATACCTTAATGACATAACTAAGAGTTTATCGAGAGTTCGATGGAAGCCAATATTGACTTGGAAAATTCTGGATAACCCATCTGTCCAGTCAGTCTTCTGCCAGTGACAGTTTTCCTTTCTGCAAGCGAGGGTGTGAGGCTGGGATGGGTACTGCCTGTGGGGTCAGCCTGCCACCTCCCCTCCGCTGAAGCTTTGACATCATCGGTTGCATTGACCCCAGCAGCGTCCACCTCCCTTCCTGCTAGCCTTCATGTCCAGTAGCCAATATCATCTCGATGTTCACCTTCTGCGAAGGCGCTGACCCCATGATGCTGTTGTTGTCCAAGCAAACAAGCTACCCTAAGAATGAGCTACAGGGAGGGAACATGACTCTCGAATGGTCTATACCTCTCCACGTGTCTCTCTTCTTTTTAGTTCCAGCCTTGGACGAAAGGTAGCTTCCTGTCCCCACTGAGTCTTCCAAGGTTCTTTCTGTACAACTGTCTTTTCTGTGCTTCAAGAACATGGCACAAAACCACACATGTGAGTTAACTGCGTAGCCGTGAAGCGCTGTTTGCTTCCGAGACGGTAATATTAGTGACCTGCTGTCCGCTTCATCCTGATGGTCCTGGCAGGCGAGCACACGCAGGGTGATGGGGAGGGCTTAGGCAGTCTAATCACAGCAGGGGTAGTTGAAATCAATATAAATAAATTAAATGCTTCAGGCACAGACTGCTTTTTCTATGACAGATTTTATGTTAGGTGTAGGGGATACAGAGAAAACTAATCTTGGTACCTGTCCTTGAGATGATCCAAGTTTAAAAGAGGAAAGAGACACAGCACACAATAAAAACACAACATGAAAGGGCTGTCCGAGGTGAGTGACATAGTGCCGCCGGAGACCCAAGGGCAGAGGGAGGGCCTCTGCTCTAATGAGAGGCAGGGTATCCAAGGCTTCCCAGCAGTCACACAAGCACAGAAGATGCATGGAGATGGGAGCTAGTCTCTTTGGCTTACCACAGTGTTCCCGGCACTGAAATAGTCCTTGGCACATAGTAGATACTAATAAAATTGTGTTGAAAGAATAAACGACTGATTTTGAACTAGGGATTAGAAGAAGAACACAGAGATAACTGGCTTGGGGAAGACAGTGGGGCAAGGCATTTCTGCAGAGGGCCTCAGACTTTTCCAGCACCTGCTAGTCTGGTGTGGGGGCTCCTCTTCCAACCCTACAGTTACTTTCTTAGGCAATTGTATCCTCACTGCAAGGAGTGGGATTTGACCCAGTGATTGGACCAACTATGCTTTTATCAATCCATTCCAAATGCTTGATATCATTACTGAGCTTGGATTTCTAGAACATTCTTGGCATCGAATTCCGAGAGGGATTAAAGAAACAGGGAGTCAACTACCTTTCCAGTATCACCAGGGACATTAACTTGGCACTAGCAAAAGTCCCACATTCCTTGTGGTCACTATAATTCAAACTCTTGGAAGCAAGCAAGTTATTATAAAACCGAAGAGAGCCAAGCTGATGGTCAGTGCCCCAAACACAGAATTCTGATGAAGCGCAGGCTATATTTTTGGCTCTTGGTACTAAAAGCAAAAGTCAAATCAAATCAGCACTTAATAAACATGTGTTGAATAAATGAATATTGCTGATGTGTTTGTTGCCCTACAGTTTGGGGTGTTATTAAGAGAAGGACTGGTACACGATAGAACATTCTTATTGGACTCTGACATGTGTGTCTAGAAGCAGGGATTGTGGGATAAATAACACAGGATTAGCAGACCAGAGAGGTGACTTGATGTCCCAAATCTCCCATGGTATGACTGGGCTGAACACTTTTGCTTGAGGAACCTAGACTGCCTCACTCTCTAACCAGGAGTTTCTTCAGGCTCTGAGATTTCATGATCCCACCATCAATAGTTCCATGCACATAACTCTTGCCAATAACAATGACATTTTTTGTTCTTAAGGGATGGAGAAATTCACATTTATATTTGTATCTCCCATGGTCTTAAAAATAAAAGAAACCCAAATAATTTGAACTGGTCTAAGAATTTCATTTCTATGCCTGGGGAAGTTCAGAGATGAGAAGTCTTTCCCAGAGTCAGGGAGCAGGTTTGGATACAAGCCTAGAACCCAGAATCTGACCCTCAGTCTAAGATTCTCTAGGTTTCCCCATACTGATCGATAATCGTGACATTGTGCAGGAGAGGGTCAGACTGAGGTGCACAGAGGTCAATGGCTTGTCTAAATGATGTATTGGTATCTGTGACCTTGAATAAATTGGTTCTGGGTCATGGAGATCTACTGGCCAAGTTTTCCTATGGTCATTTTACAGCTCGCCATGAGATAGGCTCACCTGAAATGTGCCTCTAGCATCCGGAATAATCAACCACAGCCCTTGCAGGCTAAGCTGGGGCTCCAGCACCACGCACCTTCTATCCCGTGTCCACACCCCTGCCAGATCTGACTCTGGCCAATCACACCCTCAAGTACCCGGTTCTGATCTCAGGAGAAGCTGTGATTTAGGACATGCAAAGGGAAAACAAGAACAGAAACAGAAACAGCAGAGTGAGTCAAAGGGTTTCCCTACTGGGGTTTGGGGAAAGTTGACCAAGATCCTTTGCTTGTCTTATGGTTGAGAAAACTAGGCACATAACTCAGTCTCTCCGAGAGTAACCCAGTTAGACAGAAAGATCGAGGGAATCCAGGATCATGCATGGCTTTGTTGATGTCCAATGTGGGACATGGGTGGTTCTTGACCATTTCCAAGGCTGATTATGTATGTGCATTGGCTACAATCCATGTAAAGTTCAGAACACCTGATATAGTGACTGAAGAGGGGGACAAAGAGCGGGTTTTATTAAATAAAGGCTTCAAAAATATTACTCAGGGAGTCTATGGATACACGTGTGCAGTCTCTCAATTAGGAGAGAGCCAGAGGGACCTGGGTCTTACATCAAGGGCTGTGCTGACTTTAACTAAATTCAACAAGTGACAGACATAATAACCTGGGGATATGAAGAAATAGGGAGGGAGGAGAAACGAAGTCTAGTGGGCAACGGCATTGGGGAGAGGCGTCAGTAGAGGTGAATTAGATGAGGTGTGTGTAATGGCTACGTATGTAGGATAGGGGTTAAAAGACTTGATTTTGAGTAACCTTGAAAACATTACTGACCTCAGTTTTCTTGTCCATAAAATAAGAATCATGATGGCATCTGCATTTAGGGTTGCGCAGATTAATTCACTGTTTCGTGTTATATGCATCGCACAGTGCTCTATATGGATCAAGTACTCGGTAAGTGTCGGCCATTGCTCTCATTATTATTTTATCAAATACAGTGGTTTTCCAGACTGATTCTGCAAGCCTGGCAGACTGTTTTTGGATGGGTAGGGATATGCTGATTTTTAAACCGTTGTCTCTCACCTGGAAGTCCGTGATTCCACGTTCTGCTTGAGAAGCTAGGGTTTGGAATCTGCAAGTTTTATTTCTCCTTTGCTGCGGGCTCCCTGCTAGTTTCTCCCAACAGGGGCCCTAGAGAGAAACCAGAAGACAGGAGGAGGGTGTGGGGACTTGCTTCTTTCTGTCTGCGGCAGCTCTGCTCCCTGTCAGCCCAGAAACAGCCGTCCATTCCGGCAGCGACAGCTGAGCCCCGTTCCCAGCCTCTTCCATACTTCATTGCACACCTCAGCGGGCAGCCTGGCAGTGCCCTTCCTTACCGGGCTGAAATGCACACTTACGGGGCCTTCTCCAAGCTCAGGAAAGAACGAGCAGCCAGGCAGACCCTCCCCCCAGACCGTCTGCATCCTGCACCCCGCTCTCTGAGCTGCTGGTTTCCAAAACCCCAACCTCTGCTCCTTAACCAACCCCAATGTGGCTTGTTGCCGCCATATTTTCATTGTATTATGAGTCCCCAGTTATGATGGGTCAGTCGCCCTATAACTTTCTAACCAGTTCCCCATATGAATTGTGTTTGTTGACATCTGTTTTCCCAGCCGTACTGGACTGACCCAGGATAACACTGCACAGCCAGGCAGTGCCTCTGAATTTCCCATTCCCGGCGTATGGTACCCGGCTCCTCATGGTCCTGCTCCAGGGCTCAGCCTCTGCCCTTCTCCCTTCCTTTCTCTTCATTAGCAAGTTTCTGTCATCCCCGCGCCCTCCAAGCATCTTCAGAGAAGAGTTAAGGCTATTTTACCATTTAGATGGTTATGAAGGGTATTTCCCGTGCCTGATCAGCCCGGTAGATGGGCCAGAGTGTGATAGAGATAAAGCCACTATTCTTTGGGGTATCTCCTGAGTGGTGTTCCTCACCCAGTTGTTTTGAGCTGGCTTCCAGATCTCAGCAAACTGGTTTTGGCCGTTCTTCATTTCTACCTCTGTGGACTATATAGTTGTATCATACAGGATTGTTTCTGTTTGATGTGACAACATCCAACTTGGTTTCTCTTAATCAAAGAATGGACTTTCTGAGAAGTTCAGAGCACCTGTTCAGGGATAGCTGGATCCAGCTGCTCAAAATGATGTTCCACGAATCTGTCTCTCATGTACACTCACTGAACTGGGCAAGGAGAAGAATCTCTGATGGGCAGGACCTTGGTCATATTACTGGAGGACAGAAAAGATGGCGTGTCAAGTGGAAGTCACGGTGGTGTCTCTCGTATAAGGAGAAATGAATTGTGGATAGGCAGTTACAGCAAATGCCACTCACCACCATATTGGTACAACTGTGCAAAGAATCTGGGTATCAACCCTGCAGTTTGGGAGATTTTCACTGTCCCCTTAGGGGTCACTGCTCTGCACACGTCCTTGTGTAGCCTTGATGCTGGATGTCAGGAACAAGCCCCGGAATGGACCCCCTTGCCTTTTCTTTTACTCCAGAGGGACTTTCTTTCCCGCTTCCTTCCTCCTTCTGGAATCCGGCTGCTAGCCTGGGCTCTGAAGCTCAGTAGCCTGGGTTTGACCCTTGACACCATTCTCATTAACGCTGTGACACTGGACAAGTTGCTTAGCCTCTGGCGCCTCTGGCTAATAGTACTCGCCTCACGGGGCTTCTCTCCTCTTATACCTTTCTTTACCAGGTGCTACAGTGATATCTCTCCCGAGAAGATCGAGTGAAATACCAATCGCAATGGCTCGGACATTGCCAGACAAATGTAAGTGGTCAGTAGGTATTGGTTATCATCATTCTGTGCCATTGCAGACCCTCCCAGAGGGCGGAACCACTGGTGGGCCAGAACGACCTCCTGCTCAGGGATGCTTTCCCAGATCTGGCCTCCCCCCTTCCGTGGCCTCTTCCAGACTTTCTTCTTTCGGTCCCCTTTCCTCTGGGACCAAGAGAAATCAGGTTAAGAGTGTGAGTGTGTGAGTCGAGCATCCCTGGGAACAGACCCTGGCATTAATCACATTATTAAAAACTCTGATGGCTGTTGGCTCCGGCCATGGGGCAGCGTTCTGGAGACCTTCGGATGTGCCTGTGCTAGCTCTCGAGTTGCCCGGGCGTAGGGAGGGCCAGGAGCCTGGTTCAAGGACTTGGGCGCGGTGAGTTTTCAGGCTTCCACGGAGGAAGCACTCGGGGCAGAGGGGCCGCTGCTGTCACACTGGTTAGGACGCAAGTACCTCATATTCCAGCACGTAGCAGGGCTCCCTCCGAGCGCCTCCTGGTGATAAGCCCTGACTGTACCGCCCACCCACTCTGTGGTCTCAGAGGTCACTTAGTTTTTCCAAGTCTCAGTTTCACAGCATCTAGCATTACGTGGGTTAGCACAGGCTAGGTGCCCAATAATAATGTCATTATTAATAATATCTATAATGTCCTGGCCAGTCTGGGTCAGCAGTTAGAGCGTCAGCCCACGGACCAGAGAGTCCTGGGTTTGGTTCCTGCTAGGGGCATGTACCTCGGTTGCAGTTTGTCCCCGACCCCAGTTGGGGTCGTGTGGGTGATGACCAGTCGATGTGTCTCTCTCACATCGATGTGTGTCTCTCTCTCTCTTCCCCCTCTCTTCCTCCTGCTCTATCTGAAGATAAATGCAAAAATGTCCTCAGGTGAGGATAAAAAAAATAATAATACCTATTATTACGGATGTATATTTCTCTCTTCCCTACCTCCAGTTTGTTTCAGTTTAGATTTTAAGCCTATATTCCCACTGCCATTTTGGTACAAGGTGTCCTGGTTTTTATCTTAAGCCAAGGAAATACCACATACACCGTTGATGGCCCTGGATTCTTCAGAAATGGAAGCTCATGCGCAGCCTATCAATTTGGATTCAGTTCCTCCTCCGAGATTATTAACACGCACTGGTGTTCAGCTCCTCCCCGCTCCGGGTGCCCCGGCAGGGCCTCTGCAGGTTCACGCCGGGTCTGCATGTTTCTCAGACAAACCTCTGGCTCCGTCTCCGCGGAGCGCTGATAGAGCGAGAGGCGAACCGCGTGCAGGGCTTCCTTCGGTCCGGGAGCGCTCATGCCGTCAGGGTTATAGAAGCCACCCTCCAAGAGAATCCAGAGAGAGAGATAATTGTTTGGTTGGGAGAAACTAACCATGGGATGATCCTATCTGTTTTAATTTAGCACAGGAGGCTTAGGCTCCTCCAAGGAACAGTTGGGCTATTGATCTGACAGTGGGATCATCAGAGCATCAAAGCTGGGGTGGGGCCGGGGGGTTGGAGAGCTTGGGGCTTCTCCAGGGTGGCCTTCTTGGAATGAAAGCTATCCCATAATTGAGCAAGCAAGTGCCTTTGCCCGCTAACAGGTCTTCCTGGAGCAAGTGCTCAAGGTCTGGACCTGACGTCAGCACGGGGTTGTCGTGCAAAGAGGCCACGTCTCCTGCCGGGTTTGCTGGCAGAGAGATGGAGCTTGGCAGCGGAAGGGAGAGAAACTGGGGGAGGGGAAGTAGGGGCGGATACCGAGCTCTGGGAGGCACTGCACAAAGCTAAAGACAGACCCAGAAAGACAGCTGGAATTAGAATCAGCTGGTAACTGGAAGACGCCAGGGTCTCTCTTCGCCTGCCTTCCTTTCCTTTTCGAGATGTTTCTGTGCCCCTCCCCCAGTCTGTTTCATTTCTGCCTTGACGCTGGGTTCACTCCCCTCCTCCTCTGCAGCTACAGTCACCCTGTGATTGGCCTGTTGTCACTGGTTCCGAGGAGCCAGACCAGAGGCGGATGCTGAGGCTCTGTCTCCGGCTGGGTCAGGAGCCCCAGCACGAGCGGGGTCACTCTGCCCCCATTGTGCCGAAGCTTCGCCTGGAGGGGATACTTCTCCTCCAGCCCGAGGAGAGCTAGAGGCTGGCTGCTTCGGAAGCTCCCCGATGGGTCAGGCAGAGTTCCTGGGCTGCCAGAGTGACGGCTGTGTCAGGGCGCCCCGACATGGGAGCCAGCTGAGACCCAGCCAAAGCCTGAGCATCAAAGGGCAAGTGGAGACAGGAGGGTCCAGAGAAAGGGCAGATGACTCAGAAAGTGGTGCTTGGAGCTTTGTAACCTCCCTGTGCCTGACTGACAGGACCCTGGGCTCTGGGCCTCCAAGCGTCCCTTTCTGGGCTGGGGGTGGTGGCAGGCCCTGAGAGCTGCAGTCAACTCTGAGGGGCCGTCCATCAGACTTCAGATTCTGGGGGGCCAGCAGGGACCGCACCGAGCTCACGGAACCTGCATCCCAGCTGGGAGAGAACAGTAATGAAAAAAAAGATGTTTAAAAAGATTCTAATATATGATTGTTGATTATCAGGAGAAGGTCAAAGTAATCTTTACAATTAAGTAACGGTTACTCACTCGAAGTACTTTGTATTCATCTTTTTCGGGGTCAGTTGCATTTCCTAAGTTGGTCTTTTCTGATTTTCAATTCAATGGAAAATAGAGAGAGAACCCAGCGTACAGACTCGGTTTGGATTTTTCACGGAGCAAAGCCTGTTTTTGCTTCCATTTTCTGCTCATTTGAAGGAAAATAGGGGTTTTTGATGCCTGAAATGATAATGATTTCTTTTTTTCCATTGAAGAGAAATATGACTAGAGGAACAGCTAGGTTCTTGCCATGGTGGAAAAATAATAAAGTATATTAATAGCTGAACACATGGATCTTGCTGGGAAATATTTTAGACTTCCAATGGTCTCACGCAGATAGAATATTCCTTGAACCTAAAAACTTTTTATGTTGTTTTCATTTTGGATTTTTTTATAACAAAAAGACCAACATGCCTTTCAGGGAAAACTGCCCAGTCACTTGAAGGCAGGCTGTTCCAGCACCGGTGCAGGGAGGCCTGAGTGTGCGGGGACCCTGACGCCCACATACCGGGGTCCTTCGGCCAGGACCCGACGACCTTCTCTGCCTTTCCTCCCTGTCCGACGTTCCTGCCCTAACTGGGCCTCAGGACCCTTCATCTGTGTCCCCCAAACAACGATTCTTATACAAATGTGATGAGTAAAAGAGTGAAGACAGACTGTGCTTCATGGGTCGCTGATGACTTAATAGTGAAGAGGATTTCCCACCTGACGCCTCCGAGCCGTTGCGTCTGCGGGGAAACCCAACCAAGGCCTGAGCGGCTGCAGACCTGTACCCGAGAGTTCCATGTGTGATCAAGTGACCTGGGGACAGTTGGGTGCCGGAGAAAGAGACTTTGGCCTCAACAGATCTGGTTTGAATGTTGGTCCCACACCGGGCCTCTGTGTGACTTTGAGCTGTCTGACCTTGGGCAGCGTATTAGTCAGGGTTCTCTAGGAACAGCACCCTGAGCTACGCGCCTACGGGAGAAGTCCTGCCATCTCCCATCTGCACGCTGGGGAACTGGGTGTGTGATTTGGCCTCAGCCCGCAGGCCTGAGAACCAGGGGAACCGATGGTGTGTGTCTCGGGATGAGGGCAGAAGCCCATGTCCCAGCACAAGTAGGCAAGCAGAAAAGGTCCTTCCTTCCTGTTTCTGTTCTACTGAGACCCTTGAAGGGTAGAGCGAGGCCCATCCATGATGGGGAGGGCCATCTGCGTCACTCTGTCCACTGATTCAGATGCTGGCCTCATTCAGAAACACCCTCTCAGACACACCCGGGCAGAATGCTTCGCCCACCTCCGGGCCCCCGGGCCCCCGTGGGGACGGTACATAAAATGAACTGTCACAGACAGGTTGCCTAACCTTTCTTGCCTTCAGTATTCCCATCTTCAGTGAGGAACGTAATACCCCCGTCTCTCGTGATTGTTAATAAGATGAATGACTCCACATATTTAAAACATGTAATGATGTCTAGCACATAGTAAACATGATATGTGTTGGTTATTAGTAACCCTGGATCTCAGTTTTGTGACTCATGAAATGAGGTTGACAATGATACCTTATATAGCTCAGTTGTTTAAATGTCATGGACTAATGCAGTGTTTTATAATTAGCAATATATTCAGCAAATGGAAACTATTTAGCCCATGTAATTTTTTTTAAGTTTGAACTTTCCCATTGAGACAGTCTGATATATATATATATATATATATATATATATATATTTTTTTTTTACTGATTTAATCACTATTCAATGAATTAAAAGAAAAATAACCTCCAAAGTGGCCTTGATCTATTTTACCATTTATTGCTGGTGGTTGGTGAGAAACTCTAGAAGGATTTTTATGAAAAAATGTTATGTAAAAATCAATAAAATGCACTAAAAATTATGAAAATATAACAGATGAGCAAAACAGCTCATTATTTCTTCGTAGACCTGTATTGTGTAACACTTACAGATAGACCTCAGGAATAATTCAACACAATCTAATCTATTTCAACTGACTCATTCACTGAGTATCTACTAAGTATCGGGTACTGCACCTGGAAAGGTAGACTTCACATTTAGATTTCTCTGTCCTTAAGGAGGTGGCCTAAATTTTCTCTGATTTCAGAGAAGAAAGCTGTTCCACTAAGTGAATGTGAATAAAATAATAACTTTTCAAGTCAAAAATAACTTAGAGGTAAGCTCACCTAACCTTTCATGCATTTAAAATGTTTTCCAGAATATCATTCATTCATATATCAATTTACTTGCTCACTTCTTCCACAACTCCTGAGTGAATGGTGTATGTCACAGATGTAGGAGAATAGAGGTTAATAGACCATTGCATTAGTCAGGGAGAGAGAGGGGAGAGGGGGGGAGAGAGAGAGAGAGAGAGAGAGAGAGATTTATTTTAAGTGATTGGCTCAGAAGACTGTAGAAGCTGACAAGTCCAAAGTTGGCTGAGCAGGCTGCAGGTTGAAGACCCAGACCCAGGGAAGAGTTTACAGTTCAAGTCCAAAGGCAGAATTCCCTCATGCTCGGGGAGGTCAGTCTTTTCTCTTAAAGCGTTTGACTGATTGGATAGAGCCCACCCATATTTTGGAGGGTAATCGACTTTACTCAAAGTCTGCTGATTTCAATGTTATGTCATCAAAAGCATCCCTTCATAGGAACAGCTGGAATAATGTTTGACCAAGTACGGGTACTGTGGGCTCGCTAATTTACACATGAATCAGCCATCGCGGACACCATTCTTGGCCCGGAGGGCCTCACGATAACGAGTGATAATAACAAAACTGTACCGCTCTGTGCAGTTACTGGCAGTAATACAAGGAAATGCAGGCGCCTTGCAGGCACATGGGGCGGGGAAGCTAACTGAACCTGAGGGTGTCAGGGAAGACTTCTCAGAAAGTGGTCATGCCACTGGGATCCTGAGAGCTGAGGTGCATCAGGTTTGGCCAGATTGAGAGGAACACAACATAGGAGGAAACACCAGAACTGCAAAGGAGAACTGAGCGCACACACACACACAGGCCACCGTAATCACCGTTTGAAAACAGAGTTGTTAAAGACAGTCTGGCTATTGTGACACATCTTTATTTATCTGTATTAACCACTGAGACTCTAGTAGCAGCTACTTTGTCTCCCATAAAGCTCAGGTCCTATGCATTGAAATGATTATATCCGAAAACATGTTTTCCCCAGTATCTAAATTTCTACCATTAGAGATACTTTCCTTTTGCTATACTTTTCTTCCAGTATGAATCCCATTTCATATAATATGACATCTCTGAATGATGATGTGCCTGACACTGCAGGAACACTATGTCTAAATCTCACAAACTACATCTGAGGTAACTTCAAGTCCACATGAAAAGTAAGAAGACTGAGAATTTCAGGCCAGTTAATGACTTGTTTACAGCTACCTACATATTAAAGGGAAAGGCCAGGATTCGAATCTAGGGTTTTCTTGCTCTGTTTTAGCTACACGAGGGGGTTACAAGAAAAATGGCAACTGGATCCAAGCAATTAACTGAAAAGAGCGAGGCAGGTGTGTGGAGCTGTGCATGCACCTGTGTGCCAGGTGGGCTGCAGTGAATTGTGGAGCTCAGGACTCACCCAAAGGGCAGGTGTTCCTTAGCCCCAGCCAAATATTCCCCTTGGGAAACGCGGGCTCTGTGTTGCTAAATCTCCGGTTTTCAAGATAAACTGAAATTCTGTTCTTTTTTTTTTCTTTTAAAATATCAATTCTCCTTATTTTTAAGTGCTGGCCCCAATACATAAAAACAGCACGCAGGCCAAATACAACACACCAAGTGGCTGGGGGTTCCCAGGAGTCACCAGTTTTTGACTTTTGATCTATAGTATTATTCCTCCCAATATGTAAATATTTCTAGCACATTAGCATTGTAGCACCTCGGAGTGCTTAAATATGTAGTAATAATATTTGTGAAGCCAAATGTGGTCTCATATGACTTTCATCATAACCATGTGAGGCAGGCGGGAAAATGATCATGATGCTCCTATTGTCCTTGAAGAAACTCAAGCGAAAGGGAACTAGCGAGCCTGTCCCAGGACACACATGATGGAAAGAGTCGTATCCCCCAGCCTGACGCAGTCCCCATTGTCCTACGTACGTTTCTTCAACACTGTTCAAAGGGTGTAAAATTCCAGGTGTGCAAGAAGAATAAGTTCCAGAGATCTCTGTGCAACACTGAGCCTGGAGTTAGCAATACTGTGTCATTCATTTGAATTTTTTTTTTTATCCTCACCTGAGGACATTTTTTCCCATATTTTGTTCAGATAGAGTGGGAGGGAGAGAGAGAGAGAGAAAATCATTGATGTGAAAGGGACACATCAAGTGGCTGCCACCTGCATGACCCAACCAGGGCCGGGGACAAACTGCAACCGAGGTACGTGCTCTTAGCGGGAACCGAACCCCGGTCTCTGTGGACTGCAGGCTGATGCTCTAACCGCTGAGCCAAACCGGCCAGGGCTCATTTGAGTTTTTAAATTGGTAGATCTCATGTTACTGATCTCACCACAATACAATTTTTATAAAAGAATTAAACGAATCAGGTGTCTAAAGCACAAGAGGAAAACATCACTAGTGTTTACAGGCTGATGTTAGAGGAAATCAGAGAAACAGAAATGCAGAGAGAAATGGTCAAGGATCAGAACTAAGCTGGAGGTGAGGTTTTGTTACTCTTCGATTCCCTTGAAAGGTGTGGGTGTGGAACACTCAGACACTAGCCCGGAGCCCGCCCAGAATGGGCCACAGTCCCAGATCTGATTGAGTCTCCCTTACAATGACTCTGGAAAGAAACCGTAAGATTACCTGCTGATTCATTTGTTGAATACATATGCTTAGCAAAGCCTTACATGTACCTCTCCAGTCCTGTCTCCTGTCTTGTTCCCTCTTTTCCATGTTTCAGGCATCTGAATGGGCCCTTCCTTCCTTCCTTCCTTCCTTCCTTCCTTCCTTCCTTCCTTCCTTCCTTCCTTCCTTCCTTCCTTCCCTTTTTTCTCTCTCTCTCTTTCTTTTTCATCCTTACCCGAGAACATTTTTGCATTTATCTTCAGACAGAGTGGGAGGGAGAGAGGAAGAAAGAGAGAGAGAAACATTGATGTGAGAGAGACACATTGACTCGTTGTCACTCACACAACCCCATCCGGGGCTGGGGATAAACTGCAACCGAGGTATGTGCCCTTAGCGGGAACCAAACCCGGGACTCTCTGGTCTGCGGGCCAATGCTCTAACCATTGAGCCAAACCAGCCAGGGCCACACACTTTCTTATAGCATAACCTTGGCGCTTTCTTCTCCCTTCACCCGGAATGCTCTGTCCCTCCCCGATGCCGTTTCCCCCTGCCTGGCTGATTTCTACTCATCTCTTCTACTTTTCCTGACTGGTGAGCTGGCCCAGGCTCCTCTGTGTCCTGGTTCCACAGAATTCTGAACTTCTCCCCACTGGTACTCACCACACTTGCCATTTCCTGTCCAGGAGGAGTCGTCCCAAATGCAAGTCCCAGCTTAGTGCTATCAATCCCGGACTTTCCACATAGTACTTGCTCAGTAAACATTTACCTAATGGATGCATATTCAAATGCAGACATCTTGAAATTGACCTGGTAATAGTAATACAGACCCTAGAGCACAGTAAGCATTCCATAAAAAGTAGCTCTCACATTGATGCTGAAGTTTATAACGCAGGACAGAGGATGGAGCCTCGGTCTCCCTAGTCGGAAAAGCCACGCCCTTCCCATGATTCTACCGTGTCTGCAGCTCTGACCTGAAGGTCAGTGCTTGTTGTCCTAGTTTTCTTGAGTAGAGTGTAATCTTCTTGTTGTTGAAAGCTTTCCATGAATTAGACTTGCTTATTGAGGAAAACAAATAATCTACATTTAAATAAAATTCAACAAATTGCTTGGCCCAGGTCAAGTTGACCAGACTCCCTAACAGGCACGAGAAACTGCCCTATTGGCTAAAACCGTGGATGTGAAGGGTATTGGCCCAAGGAGGAGTTGAGTCCATTGGGTCAGGGTCAAGCTGAACAAAGGGTGGTGATATAATCTACGAAGCAGACACATGTACAATTTACACGCAACTGGATGTGTCTGGCTCCCATCCCTTCTAACAAAACATCTTCTCTGCCCTGGTAATTGCTCCACGAAGTCTGGTTTCTCTCGGGCTTGACAAATGTGGGATCCACAAACAATGGGTCCGTTAACCCCAACTCCACCAGCATTGACTGTGAGATATGAACGAGCAGCAATGGGACAGTAACGCCCTACATTTACCCAGCTCTGTTCAGCTTATAAATATCCTGTGTCCCTTGCAAAGCGCAGGGAATTAAGATTGCATAATCTAAGAGTGCTCAGTGGGTACTCCTGGGCTCTGTGCTCTGTACCATGGGGCTGGGTTTGTTCAGTGCAGGAGGAGATAGGGAAATGGATTTTTCATTTGTGCGAGAACAGTGAAAACGAAGTCTGAAGGTCTGGCTTCTAGTCCTGATTTAATTTTTTTTTAAACGTGAGCAGGTCTCAAAGATCAATTCACTCCCATGAACCCCAATTTTCTTATCTAAAGTGAAGACCTTAACTTTCCTGACCACCTAATAGGGCTATTTTGAGATTAAATAAGTTAATAAATGGGAAACGTTTTATAACCATAAAGTATATATTCTAAACTGTAAGATTTTGTTAGCTATTATGAATGTTATAGAGGATATACAATATAATGGCAATTATTATTATATTGGAATGGTAACAATATAATCATTAGTGCCGACTAATATTAACCAACAATTATTATACAGGACAGAGAGAACGCAGGGGCTGGCTTACTCACCCACTCTCTGCTTCCAAGTAGCCTCTGCAGGCAGGGGTCCCTGGCTGCAGGGTGAGCTAACGAAACACAGGTTAGCTGGGGGCATTTTACCCCAAAAGAGAAAAGTGAGAAGGCGGAGAACGAGGTCTGTCTGTGAGGCCCAGACAGATTTTACCCTGGGATTCCTTCGGTCTCTCTCCCTCCCATCCCTCCCTGCCCTCCTCCCTTTCTTCCTTCTCTTCTTCTTCCCTAATTTTTATCTTTTATTTTCAAAGCGCATTTACTCTAATTTGACCCCAGCAGCGGCCTCGCGAGAGAGGCATGATGGCTGACCTTATCCTCATTTTATAGGAGCAGGAAATGAGAGTTGAGTGATGTGCCCAGATCACAGAAAGTGGCCACGGCTGAGCTGCAATGAGAATATGAATCTGACTCCCAGTTCAGGGCCCTGCCCAGTATCACAGCATTTCTTAGATGTTGCAGTTACAGCCCACCGGCTACGCTTTGTGAAGGGAGCCCGCGCTGGGGAAATCGCATGTCCTCAAGTAGACCTGGTCCCTGAGGCTGCAGGGAAGGGCGTGAGGTATTGTTGGGCCCAGGTGATGCCCAGAGAGGTCCGACACCCACCAGGGACAAGCTGAGGCTGAGGAAGGCTCAGGGAACGAGATCCCCACAGGCCACCTCATCAGTACTCAAGGGGACACGTTCTTGGGGTGGGATGGAGGTTGAACCATCCGCCATGGTGACCACAAACCTTAGAAGCACTTGCTGGGTCTAGGACCAGCCCCACACCCTCTCCAGGCGTGATCTTGTTGAGCCTTCACAGCAATGAGAAAAGACATACACTCCACTGTCCCCATTTTTCAAATGTGAGAATGAAGGCAGAGGAGGTCACATGATTTGTCATGTATCATACAGTTAGCTCTCAATGGGCCTGGGGTCTGCACCCAGAAACTCTCGCTCAGGGTCAATAAGCGTAACCAGTGAGCTCAGCTGCGTCACAGGTGTGTGTGTGCATGTACGCCTGCATGCTTGAACCCGTCTCTGGTATGTTTGAGTTAAACAGATTTAATGTACTAATAACACAACTCCACTCTCAGGCCTATTATTCTCTGTTTTAACACCTGAGCTTTGGGAATTTTTAATCTCTCTGAAAGTAATTTGTCAATAAGGATTCCTACTGTGGGACAGAGGCGACCTTGATTTATCTTTGTAAGCCTTTCGGTTCCCATAGAACTGGGCCTGCCCCCTAGTAGAGGTGAGTAAAATATTTGCTGAATGAATTTATGACACTTTCTTCTACCATTTTTGCATTTTTTTCAAAATGTGCATGGACCTGTTTCTTAGAAACCTTCTTGGCTTGTGAAAACGTGATTAGAAGGAAACTAGTTTCCCTTGGAACAGTTGTTTGATTGATCTCCGAAATTCTTGCTGTATTGGTATTATTCTATGCACCTGGGTATTTGGGACTATAGCAGGGGAATTATTAATGTCTTCAAGAAGAGTATGATTCAATAAATATTTGATCATCTCAAATTTCTTTGTCTCCATTTATTTTCTCATCTGGAAAGTAGGAAAGATTAGGTAGCATTTAACTTACCAGCATTAAGATTTCATGATCTTCCTCAGGTCGTTTAGATATTTCCCCAAACCCTGATTTGGGGTGTTACAAATATCAGCTGTCTGTATATCAAATTGACATTGCCAATTTATATATATATATTAACAAAGTGGATAAGGTGACTTCTGCCTGGATGATTTTTCCTAGGAGACTGATGGTCATCCTTTGAGACCTGGGTTTGACGTCACCTCCTCCGAAAAGCCTCTCCAGCCTCTCCCAGCAGCCTCCCTCCCCCTCCCTGAACTCTTCAGGTTGAGTAATTTCTTTATGACCTTAGTTCTCATTGCGCCCCGAACACGTTTCTGTTATTGGACCTACTTCTTTGATTTGTCTCTGATCATCTGGAAAAGACTATAGTTCCTTCTCTTGAGGTTGCTAAGTCGACCATTTTCCCTATCTAATAATGAAACCTACATGGATTCATTATAAGCAGAGCCCAGAGACAGAAACAGGTGTATACCGACGGCATCATTGGAACACCTGGATTCAGCTGTGTCTGAAGCTAGATATTTCTAGGCTTTTGGTTTCAGTTGGTTGAGCCAAAAAAGCCCTCTTATTTTCCCTTATTCTGTATTCAGCTGGATTCTTGTCACTTGCCACTGAAAGATTCAAAATTTCGGACCTCAAGGGCTCTTATTTGTTGGTAGAGAGAAAAGTGTAATTGAACGATAGCAAAAGGGTTCTTGGAAAGAGTTCAACACACAGGGTGCTGTGGGAACTTGGCAGAGGTGCTCCAAAGCTGCAGTCTTTGTTCCCAAAGTTCAGTCCCCAGATCAACAGCATCCACATCACCTGGGAGTTTACTGGACGTACGGACCCTCACCGCATCTCTACTGAATGGGAACCTGCATATTAACCAAATGTCAGGGTGATTTATTTGCACATTCAAGTTTGAGCAGAGTTGCTATAAAGGACACAGGGAGGGATATCTACTTAGGGACATTGTCCCCTAAAGGGTGACCCCCGAGGTGAATATTGAGAGATGACTAGGACCTACTCCAGGAAGGACATGCGTCTCCAGGCAGATAGAGCAGCGGTAAGAGAGACAGGAGCGGCAGCATCTTTGAACACAAGGTGAGCCGGGAAGGTGAGCAGGCAACCTGATGACTCATGGCTCTAACCTGATGTCTCATGGCTCTAGTGACTGCAAATCCCTGGTGGAGGGAAGAATTCACTCTCTGGCTCTCTGAAGAGCTATTATCTCAAGGAATGATGCACTTTTCAGCTTTACCATCACTACAGTCAGAAAGCTTTACCAATTACCATTATCCCGCAAACACATTCTGCCCAGAGTACACCCTCAATAGTCAAATTCATTCTTTTCCAGGATTGCTAGGGTTTGCCTTTCAATGGCTAGTCTTGAATTGATTCAAGACATGGGATTCATGGCGAACCTCGTGCCTTCCCTGAAGACCACTTCTGGTGGTGGTCTGATGTTAACAGCAGGTGGTTACTGAATCCCCCCGAGCCATTCTCACCCTCTCCCGAGACAGAATTGGGCCCAAACGGTCTCTTCTGAAGTTTCTTTGTGCCCATCTCTTGGAGTCTGTAATGAGATGGGAGAAGATGGAAATTAGAATAAAACTGTGACTAAAAAAGTGAAGCCAGATGATGTTACATTAAATTTATGATGTGACAGGGCAGGCTCATTTTGCTTCGTGAATAATCAGTTGATCACTGTTTGAATCAGAAACTATTTACTAGCTGGTTCTCATAAATCAAGGTTGGGGCATAGAAATATTTATCATGAGCTAATGTCATGTGACTTTAATAGAGCCAAATATTTTAATAAGACTGAAGATTCTTAGATATAATGTTTTAAATGATGGCAGACCTCAAGGCACTAGGAGAGGAGCCCAAAGATATCTGAAGTCAAGCAATGCCCTTTAAAAATGGAACTTTAATGACGTCTATGCTCTGTCCCAAACCTGGCCCCTCCTGCCCCTTCTACCCTTCGCAGTTAAGATATTGCCAGATTAGTGGTAACTGGGTCATTTTCTTGACTATTTTTTCTATTTTATACAAGCTATTGCATGTAATTTATGAGAGTGAGGAATACATTGTAGATGTGAATACTTTTACAACCACTAGGGTGGATCAGATGAAAGAGGCTGAAGTCCAGCCAGTGAGCCTCGAGTATCCAGATTGAATGTCATTACCAAAAGTTGCTGTCTGCCCTTGAGCAAGTCACTTCTCCTCTCTGGTCTTCATCCATCAAGTGAAGGGACTGGGGGATCTAGCGCACCCTCTGCACCCGACCAGACTAGTTCATCTCAAGGACGTGGCTTGGTGCCCATCACCTGTGTACATACAGTGTATACACTTTCTTTGCGGGGGTGGGAGGGAGGAAATCTTGGTTATAAAAGGGAAAGGTGACAATGGTACCTTACTGAAAAGGTATGTGAGGTTGGGATAGAGTTCTTAAAAGGCGGGCTGTGTCAAGTATAATATTCAAATGCGGATGGGAAAGGAGCCGGCGGAATGAGATTGTCTGTTGGGATAAAGCAAATGCTGACAGTGTAGGATCTTCCTAGAAGAAGGGACGGGATGGAACCCAAAGTGTAAGAGGAAAGAGTCCTCTTGGATAAGAGAAGCTGCTCATTTATTGTAACAGGAGGCGGGTTGGAGAGGGTAGTGTAACGCTTCATGACTGTGCTGGAAAAGGCTGCTGAAAGGCTTGTAGGAGAAACAATGTTCTTGGGGGAGAGCTGGGCCTCCATTAAGGAAGGGAAATGGAGTAAATGATCGGAGAAGATGTGCACATGAGGGTGGGGTTTTTTGACCACGGGGTTGCATTTCCAGAAGGCAAAGTAGAAATAAGTGTAAGGGAGGAAGACATAGAAAGCTGGGCCCGGGGCCAAGAGGCAGGGTTGGAATCTCAAAGCATTGCTTTAGCTTGGAACCTTTACATATGGAAACTGATGGAAGAGACCAGATGGTGTTATTCCTGGTGATGTGTTTGTGGAGAGCGGGCATCACACCTGGTGATGGGAAAACTGGGTTACTGGGCTCAAGAAGCTCTCAGTCTCAATGTTGGGGCTCCTGGAAGCACAGGGGGCGGGTTGTCCCTCTTCTGATTTGTGGTGTTTCAGCTCCCGAGATGAAAATCCTTTCAACTTACCTGCCTTGGGATAACATATTCATGCATCTGTTCCATTGTTCCCTTATTTATTGGATGAATGTACTAAGTAAGGATCAATAGGTCATCAGATCATTCGGTAGAAATTACAGGAAGTTTGTCTTTAATTCAACTAGATAAATACCCGATAAATTGCTCCCACCCTGTTCCAGCCTCAGTGGCTTTCTTAGTGTTATGCGAACAATCCAAGTTTCTTCTCTCTTTTGGGTTCTTAGCATTTTCTGTTCCCTCCGCTGGAATGTTCTCCCCTCCTAACCTGTGCATGACCCACTCCTTCACTTTAGGTGACATTCCTGCTCAGTGTCACCCTCAGGAAGACTCTCTCTGACCAGCTTGTTAAAGCCCCACTATTGTACTGCCTTCCCTTACAATGTTTTGTGTTTATTTGCTTTTATTACACATATTGGCTTAGTTGTTGTTGTTGTTGTTGTTTTTTAATTATCTGTCTCACCCATTTGAATGTAAGCTCTATGAGGTTAGGAACTTTGTTTTATTTCTTTTGTTACCCACAATGCCTAGGAGAGTCCCTATGTGCGGTAAGCACTCAATAACGACAAATTGTTCTGCTTCTTAGTGAATGAATGGACAAACTGGAGCTCTGTTATAAGGTACTGAGTTACCTCCTTCATAGGTATCCGAGCTGTCACCTGATCATCTATGACAGAATTTTCAAGATGACTTCTGCATTAGGTGGGAGGTTTGGTGAGACTGTCTTAGTCTCCTTCTTACTCTAGTCTTTTCTGATTATTCCTTTGTTTACTTATTAGCTATATCTCGGACAACTCGAAACAATTGTATGAATTGAAAGGGATGCTTGAAAGTTGATCATCTTTTTTTCTTAAAGTCCAGTAAAGAAACTAGAAGAAGTTCTCAAACCTCTCCTCCAACACAAAAGTCATGACTTGCTCTGGTCAACAGCACACCGTCACAGGTAGGGGACATAGAGGCTTGCGAGGTGCTTGTGCTTGTGGCCTTCCCTGTCTTGCTGCCACTGGCAGCACTGTGACTGCAGCCTCTGCCAGCGGCCAGCTACCTGCTAGACACGTGCGTGACGCTGTCAACCACCAGCAGACAGCAAAGCGTCAGGGAGCCCGATCAGCACATGTAGAGTCGAGAAAAGCTGTTCCAGCCCAGCTCAAATTACTCAACCACGCAGTCACGGGCAAAAAATGGTTATATTTTAAGTCATTAAATTTTGGGGTAGTTTGTTACACAGCGAAAGCGAACCGAGACAAGCATAAAAGAGTTAATTATTTCTTAAGAGTGGACAATATTCAAGGCAGAGAGAGCACTAGGCAGGGATGGTGCCTGTAAACACCAACTGTGAACCAGTGAGCACAAGAGCCCCCCCGTCCCTCTCCAGTGAAAAATAAACCAGCCAATTGAAAAATATGTTTTATTTCATTTTAGTTTGAGTTTTTTTTGTGTGAAAGACTCGACCTACTAGATAGAATAAACAAAAACATTTGAAATGAACTAGCAAGACTCTGCTTGACTTGGAATTTGGAAAATTACAGGGTCCATATTATTATCATTATTTTTATTTTTAGTCCTTTCCCAAGGATATTTTTTCACTGCTTTTCAGATAGAGTGGGAGGGAGGGAGGCCGGGGGGGAGAAAGAGAGAAACATCGATGTGAGAGAGACACAACAATTGGTTGCTTCCCACAATACCCCAATCAGGGCTGGATATCAAACTGCAACTGAGGTATGTGCCCTTGACCAGAATTAGACCCACAACTCCTTGGTCTGCAGGCCAACTCTCTAACTGCTGAGCCAAACCAGCCAAAGCACAGGGTCCATATTATTAATGACCATCAAGAGCAAATGTAATAAATTAAGTTGTAGGTTTATTTGTAAAGGAGATAATCACCCACTTATTAAATGCCTCTCTGAGTCCGCTCAACAAAAGGAGATCACTTGCCCATATGTAAACAACTTTTTAAAGTAATAGAACTAATGAAGGGAAGATGGCAGCGGGCAGGACTGGAAGGAGGGTGAGTACGTGAGAGAGTGAGCGAGTGTGTAAGAGAGTGTGAGTGGATGTGAAGGTGGACGACCAAACCTGAGCAGTGCAGAGACACAGAGCAGAAGGTTCCTGTGCTTGGACAGGAGCAGCCGGCTACCGTGGTAAGCAATTCTGCAGGGCACTTCTCCCTGTGCCACAGGGAGGTCTCATCATTTTGGAAGATCCTGGGTCTGCCCTGGGAGGAGGCAGTGGGAGTAGCTAGGGCCCAGAAACCTGAGCCCACCAGTGCACCTGGCACCATCGGACCAGTGGACACTCTGTGTCAGCACAGAATGGTGCACAGTAGTGGAGCTGCCAAGGTGCTGGTGGCGAAAGCTGCAAACTGCCAGGAGCCCAGCACCATCCCCCACAATGGCAGCCCGATCAGAGTGGAGATATACCCCCAGCAACAGAGGCTGGGGAGCAGAATCCATCCCTAGGCAACAGAAGCACAGACGAGCAGCTGAGACCCATCCTCAAAAACTACAGCAAAGGCTGAATAAGAGTTGAGCCCCATGGGGCAGCAGCACTCCCTAGCCACCAGCAGTGGGACCTGGTGCTCCACAGAGGCCTGTGTGCCCAGCAGCCCCAAGAGTGGTGGGAAGCCTGGGATCGAGAGGAACCAGTGCGATCCAGCTGCCTGCAGGACCTGCAGGGTGCTGGGGCACCAGAGAGGCCTGTGCGACCCAGCTGCCCACAAGATCGGCAGGGAGCCAGGACTCCAATGAGGCCTGTGCAACACAGCTGTCCACAATACAGGAAGGGAGCACAGCTCCAACAGGGCCTGAACTATACTTCTACAGGTGGCACCTGCGACCAGCTGGGGACACAGCTCCAGAGGGGTCCATGTGATCTAGCAGCAGCACCTACCAGGACACACCAGTATCAGCCCCCAGTAGTCAATCCTCCAGGATCCACAGCAGGCAAAAGGTGACATGCAACAAAACAGTCTGGGAGGCACAGTAGCCTTAGTTGATATACAGTGACCTGCATATACATCCAAACATCCGTCACCAGGTCTAGAGCTACCAGATGGCTAAAATGGGGAGACAAAAAAAACAACACCCAAAGGAAAAAAAAAGAGGAATCACCAGAAAAGGAACTCCAGGAAATGGAAGATAGCAACTTGTCAGATAAAGAATTCAAAGCAATGATTTTAAGGGTGCTCAAACAATTTGGTGAGAACTAGAAGCAACTTAATAAGAATTATGAAGAGCTCACTGGGAACTACTTCAGCTTAAAAAAAGAGGAGGTAGAAACTATGTGTAAAAATCAAGAGGAAATAAAGAATGACATAGTGGTTCTGAAAAATACCTTAGAAGGTTTCAGTAACAGATTAGAAGAAGCTGAAGACTGAGTCAGTGACTTAGAAGACAAGGTAGAGAGAAACACCTAAATAGAGCAGCAAATGGAAAAATAATTTGAAAAGCAGGAGGAAAGTTCAAGGGAGCTGTGGGACAATACAAAACATAACAACATTCGCATTATAGGGATACCAGAAGGAGAAGAATCAGAGAAAGAAATAGAGAAACTGTTTGAAGAAATAATGACAGAAAACTTCCCTAAACTGGTGAAAGAAAAAGTCACACAAGTCCAGGAAACACAGAGAGTCCCAAGCAAGATAAGCCCTAGAAGACTTACAGCTAGACACATCATAATTAAAATGGCAAACATTAAAGACAAAAAGGAATCTTAAAGGAAGCAAGAGAGAGACAGAAAGTTAACTACAAGGGAACTCCCATTAGACTGCCAGCTGATTTCTCCATAAAAACGATGCAGGCCAGAAGGGAGTGGCATGAAGTATACAAAATAAGGGCCATAGTAAGAGACAGAGAATGTCACTACATAATATTAAAAGGATCAATCCAACAAGAGGATATAATCCTAGTAAACATATATGCATCAAATACCAGAGCATCAAAATATATTTAAAATCTTCTGGAGGATTTCAAGGGAGAGATCAATAGCAACATGATCATAATGGGTAACTTTAACATGCCACTGATACCACTGGATAGATCTTCTAGACAAAAAGTTAACAAGGACATAGAGTCCTTACAAGACAAACTAGATCAGTTGGACTTCATTGATATTTACAGAACATTTCACCTTAAAGCTGCAGAATATACATTCTTCTCAAGTGCACATGGGTCCTTCTCAAAGATAGACCACATGTTAGGACACAAAGCAAGTCCTTACAAATTCAAGAAAATTGAAATCATATCAAGCATCTTCTCAGATCACAGTGGCATGAAACTAGAACTCAATTACAATGAAAATACACAAAAACATTAAAACACTTGCAGGTTAAATAGCATGTTATTAAACAACATATGGTTTACTAATGAGATCCAGGAAGAAAATAAAAACTTCCTGAAAACCAATGAAAACACACACACAACAACACAAAATCTATGGGACATAGTGAGAGCAGTCCTGAGAGGGAAGTTCATAGCACTACAGGCCTACCTCAGGAAACAAGAAACATTTCTAATTAACTTTCTAACCCTACAACTTAAATAACTAGAAAGTAAACAAAAAGAAAAACCCAGAGCTAGTAGGAGGAAGGAAATAGTTAAGGTCAGAGAAGAAATAAATGGCATAGAGACTAAAAAAAAAAACAATTCAAAAGATCAATGAAGCAAAAAGTTGGTTCTTTGAAAAGATAAACAAGATTGATGGACCTTTAGCCAGACTCACCAAGAAACAAAAAGAGAGAAACCAAATAAACAAAATAAAAAATGAAAGAGGAGAAGTAACAACTGACACCACAGAAATACAAAGGATCATCAAAACATGCTAAGAACAATTATACACCAACATATTGGACAATCTAGGAGAAATTGACACATTTCTAGAAACACACAGCCTCCTAAAACTGAACCAGGAAGAGATAGAAAACTTGGACAGACCAATAACAACCAAGGAAATTGAAGATGTAATCAAGAAACTCCAAGCAAACAAAAGCCCAGGCCCAGATGACTTTATGGGGGAGTTTCACCGTACATTCAAAGAAGATATAATACCCATTCTCCTTAAACTATTCCAAAAATTCCAAGAAGACAGAACACTTCCAAACTCATTTTATGAGGCTAGCATAATTCTAATTCCAAAACCAGATAAAGACACTACAAAGAAAGAAAACTACAGGCCAATACCCCTGATGAACACAGATGCCAAAATTCTTAACAAAATATTAGCAAATCGAATCCAGCAATACATAAAAAAAATTGTTCATTATGACCAAGTAAGTTTCATCCCAGTCATGCAAGGATGGTACAATATTCACAAATCAATATATGTGATACACCACATAAACAAAAGGAAAGAGAAAAACCATATGATCATATCAATAGATGCTGAAAAAGCATTTGACAAAATCCAGCACCCATTTCTGATAAAAACACTCAGCAATGTGGGAATAGAGGGATCATATCCCAACATAATAAAGGCCATATATGAGAAACCTACAGCCAATATCATACTCAGTGGGCAAAAACTAAAAGCATTTCCTTTAAGAACGGGAACAAGACAGGGATGTCCACGTTTGCTACTCTTATTTAACATAGTACTAGAAGTTTTAGCCAGAGCAATTAGACATGAAGAAAAAATAAAGGGGATCCAAATTAGAAAGGAGGAAGTGAAACTGTCATTATTTGCAGATGACATGATATTGCACACAGAAAACCCCAAAGACTCCATCAAAAATCTAGTAGTCTGAATAAATAAATTTGGCAAAGTAGCAGGATACAAAATTAACATAAAAACATTGATGGCATTATTATACACCAATGATTAAATCACAGAGAGAGAAAGTAAAAAAAAAAAAAAATCCTATTTAACATTGCAGCAAAAAAAATTAAGATACCTAGAAATAAACTTAACCAAAGAAGTAAAGGACCTCTTCACAGAAAACTACAGGTCATTGAAAAAAGAAATAGAGGAAGATATAAAAAGGTGGAAGCACACACCTTATTCATGGATTGGAAGAATTAACATCATTAAAATGTCCATATTACCCAAAGCAATCTATAGATTCAATGCAATCTCCATCAATATACCAATGACATATTTCAGAGAACTAGAACAAACACTCCAAAAGTTTATATGGAACCAAAAATGACCCCAAATAGCCACAGCAATCTTGAAAAAGAAGGACAAAGTAGGAGAGATCACATTACCAGATTTCAGGTTATACTACAAAGCCACTGTAATCAAAACAGCCTGGTACTGGCACAAGAACCTGCAGATAGATCAATGGAACAGAATAGAGAACCCAGAAATTGACCCAAGACAATATGCTCAATTAATATTTGACAGAGGTGGCAAGAGCATACAGTGGAGTCAAGACAGTCTCTTCAATAAATTGTGTTGGGAAAATTGGACAGCTACTTGCAAAAAATGAAGTTAGACCACCAACTTACAACATACAAGAAAATAAACTCAAAATGGATAAAAGACTGAAATGTGACCCGTGAATCCATAAAAATTATAGAAGAAAATGCAGGCAACAAAATTTCAGACATCATACGCAGCAGAATTTTCACTGATACAACACCTAAGGCAACAGAAACAAAGGAAAAAATAAACACATGGGACTACATCAAACTAAAAAGCTTCTGCACAGCAAAAGAAACAACCATCAAAATGGAAAGGGATCCCAGTATATCGGAAACCATAATTAACAGTGATGCATCAGATACAGGGTTAATTTCCAAAATATATAGAGTGCTCATACAACTCAACAAAAGGAAGACAAAGAACCCAATTAAAAAATGGGTAGAGGACCTAAATAGACACCTCTCCAAAAAGGACATACAAATGGCCAAGAGACATATGAAGAAATGCTCAATGTCACTAATTATCAGAGAGATGCAAATTAAAATATCTTTGAGGTATCACCTCACACCTGTCAGAATGGCCACCATCAACAAATCATCAAACAACAAGTGTTGGTGAGGGTGTGGAGAAAAGGGAACTCTAATACACTGCTGGTGGGAATGCAGACTGGTGCAGCCACTGTGGAAAACACTATGGTGTTACTTCAAAAAGTTAAAAATTGAACTGTCATTTGACCCAGTGATCTCACTTGTAGGAATATACTCTATGAAACCTGAAACACCAATCAGAAGGAATGTATGTACCCCTATGTTCATTTCAGCACTATTTACAATAGCTAAGATATGGAAACAACCCAAGTGTACATCAGTAGATAAGTGGATACAAAAGCTGTGGTACATGTACACAATAGAATACTTATGCAGCTGTAAGAAAGAAAGATCTCTTATCATTTGAGATGACATGGAAGGACCTGGAGAGTATTATGCCAATTGAAACAAGCTAAGCAGAGAAAGACAAATATCACATGATCTCACTTATTTGTGGAATATAATGAACTAAACAAACTGATGAACAACCATCTCTGATGAATTGACCCAGAGAGATAGTGGTGGGGCACAGACTGACAAGCCTCAGATGAGCAGGGTTGGCAGGGGGGAGAGACAAACCACGGAACTTATATGCATGTATGGATGACCAATAGACATAGACAACAAAGCTAGGGATCGGGCGGGGAAGATGGAGAAGAGGGTGTCAATGGGGGAAAAATGAGAAACATCTGTAACAAAAACACATTCATAAATAAAAAATAAAGTAATAGAACTGAATTTTATTCCCAGGAATTTTTCCATATGGGTATCTGGGATATTCCTTCAACAAGCTGTCTGCTGCTCACAATCTTATAATGAGGACGAAATTCGTCCTGTTTGTTCTACTCTCTTTCCAGTAGATGCATAGACAGATAGCTAGGCATCTACCTGTTTTTGAGTTGGACTTTGTTAGCTCTATTCAGGAAAGTTACGTAACCACAAAAGGCCTCATTTTACTGAGTTTTAAAAAAGGAGACTGATGTCTATATCAAACGGCTTTTACTTGGCTTATACGAGAGAGTGACACATACGAAAAATACCTTGCAAACTGTGCCCTGAAGCCCAGCAGACGGATGAATGGGCTCCGCAGTTTCACCACCGGCTTCAGGTATTTCTTTCTCCATTAGCAACCTCCGTGCCTCAGTTTCCCGATTTACTAAATGAAGACAATACTATACTTACCTTGTATGATGGTTAGTGGAGCAAATGAGATAAATAACATAAAGAGATTATAACAGTAACAGGCATACCATTGGCACTCTACATGAGTTCCGGCGCTGGGGTCCTCCTCCCCCCCTCCCTCCTGCTCTCCCTCACTAGATACCATCACGGTCATTCTTAGGCTGAAATGTGTGTTAGCACCCACATATATTCATAGGATGTTTAAGTTCCACGATTTTTTTAAAGAAATAATGTAATCATTTCTCTCATTTTACAGAGAAATCAAATAAAAATTAACTTGCTTGAGGTCTCACAGCTGGTCTCTGGCTAAGCTGTGTCCAGGCGCTGAGATTATGAATTGCTCTGCTTTCGACCATTTATATATGAAGAAAAAGCAGCTTCGGTGGAAAGTTAGATCTTGAAACATGCTCAGCAAATGAGGTCTGTGTTTGTACCTGGACAGCGGTGGAAATGACAAGTGCCGTAATGGCTACATGCCCCTGTTGAAACCGGAACAGAGGCCACGAAGCTTAGAAAAGGCCACATGTCAACAACTTTCTATTTTTCTCTGTTCCAAGATAAAGTCTTTCAAGTTACATATCACCCTGGAAAGGCCATCTGTCTAAAATTGCCTCAGCTTGGGAAAGAGGTTTTAGGTCAGATGTATTACTCTTATTCCACTTGAACTTTATTTTTTTCCCCCTCTCCTCTTGAGATCCGAAACTCAGTGATCTTTGTCACAATTCATGATCCCAAGAAAATTTGAAAAATACTGACAATATAGCAACCGAGTAGCTCTGGAAAATGGACTAAAGAGAAGTTGGGTAACCTTCAGTAATGATGGGGACAAAAAGGCCTTTTTTGGTGCTGTCGTAGGGTTGGCTTCCTGGCCATGCTCTGAGACCTGCTTGTTCCCCAGCCTGCTGTGACAGGGTGTCCTTGGTAGCTCCATGGGAACAGCAAACCCAGTCTCGTGGCTCCGGCTGATTGAATCAATGGTGATGCTTGACTTGGGGTGGCCTGTCATGTTTTCTCCCTTGGGAACTTCGACTCCCTTGGGAATCAAAATGCCAGTGCATCCCTGCTTGCCACTTGACACGAGGGACCGAGGGACAGCCCTTGTGCTCTTTGAGATCCCAGAAGCAGGAAAAGGAGGTCAGAGAAGGAGGAGAGTGGATTAAGTCACTGTCATTCGGAGGTTGTTTCTTACTTCAGTCAGTATATTCTCACTAATATAGATAGAAAAAAATGTACCATCAAGTAAATTGAAGATATTTGTTACCTTGTAACCCAACCATTTCATGTCTAGATATATACCCAAGGGAAAAGCTGATATATTTGCAAAAGGAATATGAATAAGATGAAGAAAACATAATGTTCATGAATGAATACATAAATTATGATACAAATGGATCAGCTAAAATAGATGAAATAGAGGTATTCCTATCAACACGGAATAGGGAAATACATGGGTGGGCAAAAGTAGGTTAACAGTTATGAGTATATGAAGCAGTTTACTCATTTTATTTTTTTATTAATTATATTTTCCATATGAACAACTGTAAATGTTGGCCCACCCATGTATAATATTGAGTGAAACAAACTTATAAAAAGATACACCTAAATTTTAAATTTATTTTAAAATGAGGAACACATATAGCATAATGTTGAAATGGATAAAAATCAAGCGATGAGTCCGTGGTACCATTTGAAATATTTCACACTTTAAAAAAATAAGCAAAATAAAGCTATCCTGGCATCCTGACCATAAATTCAGTACTTGAAGACAACAGTTAAGTTTGGGTCAATTCTTATGTACTCTCTTTCTTTATTTTTAAGGGAGAGAGAGATAGACACATCAGTGTGAGAGAAACATCCATCGGCCACCTCCTGCACGACCCCCACTGTGGATCGAGCCCGAAACCAAGCATGTGCCCTGACTGGGAATCCAACCGGAACCTCTCAGTCCACGGGGCGATGCTCAATCCACTGAGCCACACCGGCCAGGCATACTCTATTTCTTTAGTGATAGATTTAAACAATTTTCAATAGTAGAGAGATTTGGCTCTGAAGTCAGACCGATAGTCTCAGGCTCACACTAACAGTTTTGCCTTGAACATTTTCTTAACTCTCTGAGCTTTAATTCCTTTATCACTTTCTCACAGAATGGATTGGAAATTACATATTGATAGATAAAAACACATAATCGAATATTACATATTTTATATAAAATGGCACAGTGGCTTGTAGACACATTCAATATAATGTAGATATAATTTGTATCAATTTTTCTCTTACAGTTATAATAGAAGTATTCTCCCATGTAATTAAAAACTCTTCATTAGTAGCTTTTAAAAGGCAATAAAATTTTATTTAATAAATACTACACAACTTACTTAACTATTTTGAACATTTTATTTCCAGGCAGTTATTACCCCTCAATATACATGTTTGTGCAAGTAATTTTCCCCACATTTTATGTCTGTACAAAATCATTATTAAAATTAGAATTAATGGGTTACATGGCACTTACATTTTAAAGCTTCTGATACACATTTTCAAATAATAGTGTTGGACCTTTTACAGGTTGTGTGGCTCTAAGTAAATTATTTAATACCCTCTGGCCTCAGACATTTTCCCCCCTTCATGTTTTTTTATCCTCTCCCGAGGATATTTTTTGATATTTTGTTCAGATAGAGTAGGAGGGAGAGAGAGAGAGAGAAACATCGATGTGAAAGGGACACATCGAGTGGCTGCCACCCGCACGACTCAACCAGGGCTGGGGACAAACTGCAACCGAGGTACGTGCCCTTAGTGGGAACAGAACCCGGGTCACTCTGGACCGCAGGCCGACGCTCTAACCACTGAGCCAAACCGGCCAGGGCTTCCCCCTTCATCTTAAAGTGAGGTCTGAAGCAGCAGCCATATCAAGGGGTTAGCATTAGAGTAAAATGAGAATATACATGCAAAGCACTTATGGCACCTCCTGAGGTATCGTTAGCACCCGGTAGGGATTGGCTGTTGGATTAGAACTGTACTCTGCACCCCAGTGTGTGTCTGCTCTTGGTATTTCCCTCTGTTTGGGACTGTGGCTCCATCCCCTAGCGTATTTCACAGACTAGGAGATACTATCACTCCTGTTCTAACCTGCAGCTCTCTGGGTACAAAAGAATCAGAATGCTTTTCTCGCGTGGTCTCATTTACATCTACCAGTATCAGGAGGGGCTATGATTGTCCTTCTTTATCAACCGGAGTGGACAGGCTACGTCAATTTCCGAGGCCACACAGGGAGCAAATGGCAGAGTCAGGATTTGGACCTTTCCTGGTGTAACTCTAGGCCACTATTTGCTTGTCTACAAAGTAGACATATGACAATTACTTACCCAGGCCCGGATTATTAGACGTTTAGCTAGTTTACAATTGTAACTACGACAAATGACTGAATACTTTTGTGAAGTGCCTCCCCTCTGCCGTGATCACCGCCCCCTTCCACGCTGTCTTCTTGTTTCTCAGACACATCAAACTTGGCTCCAACCTCAACAGCTTTGCGCTTAATGTCCCTTATGCTGGGACAATCTGTCTCCTCATTGATTCCCTTCTTTGTTAAATATCACTTCCTCTGAGACACCTGCCCTGGACTTCCCCTCATTGTCTCGCTTTTCTCGGACTCACTTTCTTTCCAGCACTTATCAATAGCTGGTATTGTTGCGTAGTTATGCATTTCTCACTGGAAATCAATTTCCCCAAGGACAGGGCTGTAGTCTTCCTTGCGCAGCGTCCTTAGTGCTTTAGAACACAACGGTTTCAAGGAAAGATGCGCATTTGATGTTTGTCAAGTGAATGGATAGTGGAGAATGTCCCCATATTTCCAGGCGTTTGCAACGGGGACTAGAATCTCTGTGTTGAGAGGTTTGGACAGTATAAGGTTCTTAGCTCATTGTGTACAGTTGCATCCCTGAACTGGTTGCACTGGTTGAAATGTACACCAACGATACAGGAAACTGCTTCTTCTGTATTTCCTAGTCTATCTCCGTCCCACCCACTACGACAATCAAGACTCTGCTACCCCGAGTAAGGACAACCAGGCATTGCCCCTTCCCCCCCGAGGCCCAGCTTAAGGAGATCATTGGTTTTTCTTTGTCAGAAGAAGTTACAAGCCACACCCACTGCTGCTGGTTTTCTTTCCTTTTTTCTTTATTGATTTTAGAGAGCAGAAGGGGGAGGGACACAGAGATAGAAACATGGATGAGAGAGAGCATCGACTGGCCGCCTCCCGCATGCCCCCCACTGGGGATCGGGCCCACAACCTGGCATGTGTCCTGACTGGGAACTGAACTGGTGACCTCTCGGTGCATGGGGTCGATGCTCAACCCCTGACCACACCGGCCGGGTAGGCTGCTGCTCATTTTCTTACTCTCACTTCCTCCCCTCCCCAGGAAGGAGAGGCAGAGCAGAATACTCAGTCCGGGGCAAGTGTCTGGAGTGAGACTGGGCTCATGGAGTAAACTCTGTGCAGGTTTAAAAGCATAAACTTTGGAGTCGTTGGGGCTGAGATTCAAATCCTGCTCGGCTCTGCCCTGGAACTCTCTGAGCCTGGAGTTCTGAACATCAGAGACTGTAACCAGGGTCCCCCCTACAGATTGTCGTCAGGAATACATTCAGAAATGTGTGTCATTTGCAGTACAACGGCAGGTTCATCGTAAGCCTGTGATTGACCTAACAATAAAGAAACAGACATTCATTCTGAAGAAACACCTGAGTAACTTCTTTGGACCCAGCCAGTTCTCTGACAGTGTCCAAGATGGGAAGACACTGTCAACTTTCTCTGTGGCCAAGCAGGCAGGAAAGGCAGGGGCCAGTGGTATCAGTGTCCTGGTCACTCTTCGTAATGGGGTAAGAACTTGGAACATGACAAATTGATGAGAAACGAGAAGTCAGGGAGGCCTGACATCTAAAAAAGACTTCAAGCATTGCCAGGGAGGAAATGGGGGTCAGCGGTGATGCTGACTGGGTAGTCTTTTAATAGAGCGATTCCAGGAAAGGGCCTAGGACCACAGTTCCCTGAACCCATGCCCTGGAGCATGTCAGCGGCAGGGTTTCAAAGCAGCTTCCTCTGGCTGGTTGTGACAGCTAGTGTGGTAGCATCTGTGCCGTCAGTTTTATAGGGCTGAATTTCTCTGACAAGCACCAATACTGGCTAATACTTGTTAAGAACTTACTATGTCATAGATGATTATTAAGCATTTTAAATGAATTCATTCATTGACGATAGAGTTCCTACATCTACTCTGACCCGGGCATTGTTCTGAGTGCTGGGATACAGCAGTGACCAAGAGAGACAAATCCCTATCATCATAGAGTCCTCAGCCATCTCCAGTGTTCCCCTACTGACTCCAGCAGTAATTCAGTTGGTTCTTTTGGGTTTTCCAGAAACACAGTCATGAAACATAAATAATGAGCATCTTGCCTCTTTAATTTCAGCTTTAAATTTCTAACCTTTCCTGAGTCAATCCTGCCAGTGACATGGGGGCTGAGCAGAGCAATGGATGGGGTTGGCATCAGATGGACTGAGCTGTGGGGAGAGGCGGGATGCAGAAGTCGGAATCCACGTAGAACCAGAGGCCAGGGGATTTCCACGAAGATCCCAGAACTTGGAAATCAAATGTTATATGGATGAATGAATGAATGAATAGACAGAGTCACGACTCCATTGAGTTTGGGGAAGCTTGGATGCCTTGAACAATGTCTCATACACAGAAGGTGCCTTTGGCAAGTCACAGAGCTGGCTGGGGGCTCTTCCATTTGTGGCCCCTGTGATGCATTTTGCATAATCCTACCATCAGACTTCCCAGGCTATATTGCAACCATTTGTTCAGTTGTGATTTGTATTTTTTTCAGACGTCATCTACTCACCTGTACAGTGGGCTTCTGGAGGGTAGAGATAATTTTTCCTACCTCTTCAGATCCTCAGTTGCTAGCCCGGAAAAGTGTAGTCTCTTGGCAGATGCTTGCTAAATAATGAATTACTAAATTGCTCAATGTGTGGTTGAACAGATGCATGGAGAGAGCCATGCATCTTTGTTGGATGTTGAATGAATGAATAGACAGTCACGACTCCATTGAGTTTTTCATGCCTCAAAACGGAAGAACTAAATGAGACCGAGACCTTACTTCTTCTTCCCTGGGTTCTGAGTTGAGGCAGCCAGTGGGTCAAATGAGCTGGCTCAGTTCCTCTGTTGGACTTCCTTTCTCCTTCTGGGATAGGTGGTGTGGTAGACACATGATTTAGCAACAATGTCTCCTTTCCATTTTGCTCAAGAACTATTGTTCTTCTGGAGGCTGAATCCCCATCCCCCCTCCCTTAAAAAAAATAAATAAAAAGAACCCTAAACAGGTTTGCAGATGTCCTTCACTAACAGTACTATTCAAAGCTGTCTGTCCTGTTTAGGGAATGACGTCAACTTTATTCAAAGTTGGAGCATCAGCTGTGAGGATGGTGAGCCTGCTGTTTGCAAAGATCATCATGCAATGATTTTGGAATTACTTGACTACCTCTGGATAGTTTATAGTCAAATATATATATATTATTTATATATAATTTAAAGCTTAAATTGGGGTCTCATGAATTTCATCAGACAATAAGTTTACCCAATTCTATTTAATTTGTCATTTTTTCTTCCCGCAGAGAGACCAAAGAAACTTTTTAGCCTCCAACTCTGAGATGGTGAATATAGATTTTCTTTGGTTTACCAAATGTGGCTGACTGTGAATGGCTATGTTATGCTGTGTTTGGAAAGATACTGAGATTGTATCTGGGCTTTAATGCAGAAAGTTCTACTGTGCTTCTGGGAAGAAGGAAGTGCGGCTCATACACTCTGTGTTTATTTATAGTTTATGCTCTAACATGTGAGGACAAGATATGCTTCCCAACTCAACATCACCCCCTCCCAGTCTTTGGGCCCCTTGGCCCACAGTGATGTCATTCTTAGATCCCCTTCCACACGACCTTTCTGATCCATTCAATCTCAGCTTCGTAGGGTTTTTAGTGATCTGGTCAACCATGCATGTTTTTTTTCTACTCAAGCAGATGGTATAGGAAATGTATATCAGTGGAAGTCTTCAGTGAACTTGAAGGCACTCAGAATCATCCTCTAATGCTGTAGTCATTGGAGCAAGTCCCTTAACCTAAGACCTGCAAAAAATATCTCACAAAATTGAGAGGAATAAATGAGATAATGCAAATAGGTAGTACACAGGAGGATCTCAAAGAATGCTGTCACAGTCATCTTGAATCAATATAGTGACCTCCAGACTTGTAAGGCATGATTGCCATTTGTTTGAATGGCAGTTGGGAACAAAGAGGAAGTAGCCCAGGAGAGAGCAGTTTTGCTAATGGTCTTTGATTATTCTGGTTTCTTATATGAAGCCATTGGTAATACGGCAAATGATTGATATTGTATATTCTGGTTCCCCTGGTACATCTGTCCTGATAGGAGAATGTATTAGGTTATCTTAACCAAGTTCCATTAGGCATTCCATGCCTTAACTTTTAAAAAATCTGATTCTGCCCTGGCCAGTTTGGCTCAGCGGTTGGAGCGTCAGCCTGCGGTCCAGAGGGACCCGGGTTCGGTTCCCGCTAAGGGCATGTACCTCGGTTGCAGTTTGTCCCCGGCCCTGGTTGGTCATGTGGGTGGCAGCCACTCAATGTGTCCCTTTCACGTTGATGTTTCTCTCTATATCTCTGTTCCTCTCTCTCCCTCCCACTCTATCTGAACAAAAAATGGAAAAATGTCCTCGGGTGAGGATAAAAAAAAAAAAAAATCTGATTCTGTGCTTATGAAGCTGTTTGCTGATTCTGATTTCTCTCTTATACAGAGATTAAATAGTCTTATGATGAGGACATGAATGTTCTGGTCACCATGACAATTATTTATAAATTGGCAATGGTAGGACAGGCTGGTCATGAAAATGTGAATATGAGTTTATATAATGATAATTTTTCATTATGAATTTATCAGTTGTCATTCTAGCAGTCTCACAAGTTCAGAAAGAGCACAGCTTTCAGTAATGGAGTTTCTCCCTCTCTCTCTTTTTTTTTTTCAAATATCTACAAAAATGTGGACCAGACCCTAAGCTATGGTGAACTCATTTGATGTGACACTGTGAGGAATTATGTAGGGCGGACTGTTGCCCGTTTCCCTTCGTGTGTCCCACCTGGACACTGGCAGAGTTTACTGAGATTCTTTTCTTGGGCATGTCTTCAGGTCAAAACTCTGTGTGGTTGTGGACTGAGAATTTGTTGTCTCTGTGTATTGTTTTCTCTCTGGAACACAGTTCTTCTACCTTCTCCCCACAGCCTGGGAGGATGTTGGAATCAAAACTGATAATAGAGACAGTGTTCCACGGCTACTTTGGGAATACAGTGGTGAATACGACAGGCAAGTTTTTGCTTTTATGAAGCTTACATTCTAAGAGGATGATCTGGAAGTACTTTATATTTTCAAGAATGTTCTACAAATGTCACTATTATTAGAACTCAACTCTGATGACTCAGTTTAAATGTTGGATCTGTGATACTATCTCTGGCTCTCCCAGGGAAACTGAAACCCTTTCTGTGTTTCCTCCAAACCTCAAAATCCCTTTGAACAGGACGAGCAGACTCCATGTTTTGATTATCTATTTACATGTCTCTCTTCTCCCTTACTTTCTAATTTTATTAAAGACAAGAACTCTGCCTGGTTCTTATTAAATCACTGGCATCCAGCACAATCCCTGGAAACACAATAGATACTATCATATGTTTGTAGTAAAGTGTAAGGGTGAGATTTTAGTCTTGTTAGTCAATGACCCAACTATTTCCAAATCCTGCCAACCAATCACCATTTCACCTGTGTGATTCTACTTAAGGAGCACATAGTATTGAAATATTACTGACAAAAGCTGGACATGTATTTGATTGCCCTCTTCAGAGGGTTCTTCTGGCCAAAGCTGGAATGAAGTAGGTGACTTAGAACTGAGGTCCCCGTGGAACCTATTACTTCTATTGTCACCCACACACTATCACTCAGACTAAATTCCAACGTGAAGACCAGGACATTAATTTATGTCCACAGAGGAAGGGAAGGTGCAGGCCCCAAGAAGACAAGTCCAAGCATCCGTCTGGCCAGATGGGATGAATGGAAGAGAGAAAAAAGAAGAACGCATCAACCCTGTCAGTGGCCTGAGATCTGAGATCTGTCCTAGGTCTGAGAAAGGCAGCCTAAAAGAGATGCAGCCCGAGGGCTCCAGTTTTAACATTCGTCACACAGAACTCCAATTGCATACCAACCAACGGCTCTGAGAATCACTGGGTCCATTAGCCAAACGTTCTTACCAGGTCTTATCCCTCTGAAAGGACCACTTGAGTCTCTCAATTTTGCCTGTTTCAAAATATTTGATCACTAATTTGAACAAAGCCACAGTAGTGGCAACCAGCTCTGTATGGGCTCCTACCAACTTCCCATGGTGCAACCCCACAGCCCCTCACCCAAGGCCCTACTGGAACTCCTCTGGCCTCTTGCCCCATGGGTTCCTTTTGAACCTGAGGTGCTGTGGGACACAAAGCTGGAGGATCAATTCTTTCTCCAACCTCTCACTGTGCTAGGATGCTATTGTTCATACGGCCTCCCTCGGCATAATCCCCAAAGATCAATGCACCGGTTGCGCTGGACTCAAAGGGTGGCCAGCTCAGGAATGGCTTATTGGCTCTCTTTTTCTGCATTAAGCATTGGGAGCGATGGGAGAAGCAAGTCTAGCTTGGAAAGGGAAGGCTAGCTTACCCTCCCCGTAGAGTTGGTTAATTAACTAATGATGAGACCAATACTTAATGGAGTTCCCAAACTCATCTGCACATTAGAACCACCCAGGGATCTTTAAAAAATGTGAAAGCCAAGACCACCCCTAGACTCTTTCCGTCCCAATCTGTGGGGATGAGATAGACCCAGGCAGGGATACGTTTTGAAGCTCTCCAGTGATTCCCATGTGCAGACAAGCTTGGGACCACGGAGCTAAATGATACCCGGATTAAACCAAAATAACTGTTCCGCTGCAAGTCTTAATTGGAACATTACTGCTCAAAAATTATGGAGAGAATATGTTTGCCATCTTTGCATATGATATAAGCAGAAATACATTGGCCACTGACTGAGGAAAATTCGGTGGAAAGGAGGAAAAGAACATAAGTGTCTGCAGAGAGCCTCGAGCCACTGCAAAATAATGTCTGTCATCAGGTGCCTTCTCAGGATGACCTTTGGCATGGACAAAAGAAGGGCTGATTGAGTAATCTAAGTGCCTCAGGGTATCTGTGGCTTTCTTTAACATTTGGAAATGCCCGTTTTTGATTCACTTCCTATACTTGGCATTCAGAAAGAAACTTTCATTAAAAATCAGTTGATAAGATCTCTTGGCCAGGTCATCTGCTTTCAAGTCTCCAGGGCAGCTGGCTGTTCTAAAGAAGACATTTTAAAGCTGAATGTTTAAGAAAGAGAGAGAGAGAGAGAGAGAAAGAGAGAGAATTTCAAGATGACATTTTATATTTGTGAACAAGTAGTTCTGGGAGGAAGAAAGGTCATTTCATCTACCCTACTGCCTTTATGGAACTCTGACCACGGTTACAATTGTCTAATGATTAATGTTTCAGATGCAAAGAATGCACACCGTTCAGAGATATCTGGCTTCCTCAGTTTCTGAGCTTGGACATCAGCATGGGAGTGAACAGAATTTGAGCTTGAGTCAGTAGAAGCAGAGGTCAAATGTAGATGTTTCCCCTTACTTATTAGACTTGTAACTGTGCAAAAGTTAACCCAAAATTTAGTTTTCTTGAGCTTGTTTCATCATTAAAAAATGGCAAAGTACAAACATCCAATAGGATTCTTAGGAAGACTACTTGAACGGTGGCAATCCATTAGTTCCGGATGTAGTTCAACTGAGCACTGGTTTGTTTGCTTGTCCCTTTTTTGTCCCTCTTTTCCTCACATCTGTGCTTCATACGAGTGACTCAAAGTTGCCATTGGATGATATGATCCTTGCACAACTAAATAATGAATTTATGTATTTTTAAAATCTTGCTGAAAATAACATCTCGGTGTTATATGGCAATGGGATGGGTTAAAGAGAACTCAGTGCCTGGCACAGATGTGTTTGAGTAAATGAATGAAAGAGTATCATACTGGGACCCTAGAGATGAGGGATTAAGTTCCAGGACCACTAGTGGTGAAAACCTGAGAAAGTCATTTCCTCTCTGGAGACCTCATTTTCCTGATCTGAAAGACAAGACTGTTGGAGACAGTCATTTCTAAAATCCTGAGATTTTGTTAGGATGTGAACACTGTGTTCCTTCTGACTGGACCTTGTTCGTCTCTCAGATGGGGTTGCGCTACAATTCATTATGCTGTGTTACAACTAGGCGTTCGCCCCTGCGTTGGGCATGTCTCATCTTCGATGTGGAAGGCCGTGGGCATAGGGGTTCACCGCACAGACTTGGGAGCCAACGTGCCTCAGTATAACGTCACTTCCAGGTAGTGTGACCTTAATCAAGTTGCTCAACCTTTCTGTGCCTCAGTTTTCTCGTCTGTTCAATGGAATTAATGATATTTGTCTTTGCCATAAATGGTTGTTAGGATAGTTATCAATCCTATGAAGCACATAGCATGCTCAGTAAGTGTTAATCTTCAGTACTAAGTTTGATCTTTACCCAGCAATTAGCCCAGTGTCCGGTAAGTAAATATTTGCTGAGTATATGAGTGAATCATTTAAAAATATGCCTGCAGAGTGTGCGCCGCATGCAGAGTATGTGGTTTCTGATACGGAGACTCGATCCGGCGGCCAGGACTCAGGAGTTCCTGGCAATCCTGAAAGCTCATGGGTGTGGAAGCCAAGAGCATTTCGTCCGACAGCTTGTCATGGTACCATTTGGAATACGTCAGTATGTCAGGCAGAGACTTGGAATTCTCGTGCCTGGCTGTTCCACCCACGTGTGTTATCTTCTGGAGGCTGGTCTTGATAAGAGTCTCTGTGCAGGGCGGGAAAGAGCATGTCTTCATTAGGATGGGACATCAGGGCCTCTCTTTCCTGCATGGGACCCCGAATTCCTTCTCCTCATTCCTAACCCTCTTCTCCCAGTTCATTTAGTTACCAGCTGCTGCACAATTTATTCAGATCACTGGTGTCAATTTCCAGTCTAAATAAGGGTGTGCACGAGCATGTGAATTTTGGAGGAGTTACAAAAAGTTCTCTTAAAAATAACTTTATAGAGATAGAATTCACATTCCATATAATTCACATATTTTAAACACACAACCCCGTGCTATTTGGTATACTCAGGGTGTGAATCATCACAATCAGCTTTAGAACATTCTCAGCCTCTCAAAGACACCTTATCTATGCCCATTAGCAGTCTCTCCCCAGCTAACGCCACGACTCTGCAACACGTCTAATCTTTTTATAAAGTGCTCCAGGAATGTAAATGCTCAGTAAGGCATCTAACATTTATTGAAACTACTATGCGTGAGACACTCTTCCAGACTCTTGCAATAGGGAGGCAACCAAGAGAGACAAGCGAGCGATCCCAGTTCCCAGGGACCGTATGTTCTGTACTGGGGTCTGCAGATGGGCCCTCCGTTAAAAACAAAGCAGAACAAAACCCATGTTGGTAACAGAAGGGAGCAGGAAGACGTTTTTGTGATATTTCCACTTGGTGCCAGGCTCTCTGCCAGACTGCTCTGCTAGTAAGTAGTGGACTGGCATCTGTCTGACTTCAAAGCCTGTATTCTTTAGAAGCGAGTGTGGCAGATAAAAACCCAGCTGAATAAGACGATGAGATGTTTCCCTTCAGCCAGCTGTGAAAATCCCTGGATTTGCTGCCTCCCGAGCCAGCTGCCTCCTAAAACATTACTTCCTGTTGTTTCGGACAGAAATATAAAGTAAACAGCCCCAAGCCCTTAGGTCATCAGTCGCCAATGTAAAGGCTTTTCTGCCCTGGATACAGTCAGCTTAACCAATGGCGTCTTTGTTAGTGGAATTATGGGGGTGGGATTGGGGAGAGGAGGGTCAAAGGGTAATTACAGTGACTTACATTTCGCTTTTTCCCTGCCATAATCCCGAGGATTTAAATTCTCCAACAAATCAAATTCAGTTTGAGTTTGGACCTTCTTACATGAAAAGCCAGGTTTAAAAATAGCTGTGCGTGCTCCGATGACTGTAAACAAACATTGGAGAATGGAGTCGGATGAAGGGCAACAGACATTACGTATCCCTGCAGGAATGTGGAATCTCATATAAATGGGGTGGCCCCCGTGCGTATGGGCTATGCCTTTGCTGTGCATTACCAGCAGAGTGCTTTGGGGGAAGATTCATTATAAAACGTTAGAGCTGAAAAGGGTTTAGAAATCATGTAGACTCGCTGCTAAATCTTAGAAATGGGGGAGCGAAGACCAAGAGAAGGACTGTGGTTGTCTATCTAGTCGGTGGAGGAGACAAGGGGAAAATCTAGTTCTCAAGTATCTCTAGTGATATTTGAAAAACATGGAAAATGCATCGATGCACCTGTGAGCTGATTTCCTGATTAGCTGAGATGCCACATGGGATGGCTCAGGGCAGTGGGACAGGGGTCAAGGCACCTGCACTTAGGTTTCGGATCCGCCACTTACCATATGCTCAATCTAATACTTTACTTTTCTGGGGGGAAATCGTTGTATCTTCTGTATCAAGTTGTTGGAATGGTTAGATGGAACCTATAAGTAATTCTTTAACTCACATCTGATGTTTGATATATGTCCTCTTTATTTTCTTCCCACTCTTGCTTTTCTCTTCACTTCGGATGTTTTACCTGCCTCCTTACATTTCTGTGCATCATTAAGTAGATCCATTGCTGCTTTCTGAGGAAAATAATGCCCCTTCCACGTGAGGACCAGGATAATCTTAGGGCCAGCTGCTCTCATTTATTACGTGTCCACTCAACTCCAGGCGCTCTGTGGACATTATTCCTGACCTTCATTACATCATTGGAAACTAGTTATAACGTTTTCCACCTTATGGAGCCAGAAAATGATGCTCAGAGAGGTTAATTAGCAAACTCAAGATCACACAGCTTGAAGTCAAGTTTTCCACGCCTGTACTTACCTTTGTGCCCGTGCGGTCTCACGAAAGCTATGCTTTCAAAACTATTTGTTTTTTAAACATTCACCATAAAACCCTGGACAAAGTTTAAGGCTAGAAAGACAGTATCAACATTGGAATCTGGGTGCAGGGTGACCACAGCTCCGCCACAGATGAGCAATATAGCACTAGGAAGCTATTAACATTCCCTTTGCTTACTTTCCTTACTTTCCTTGCAGTGGGTTGATAATAAGGATTGTATCAACAACAAAGACAAGATGTATTTGTAAAATATTCTAAATGAAAATAATAATCACGTCAACTACAAAAAAGATGTAGTGAGAACTGAGTGAAAGGTGATGTGTGCAGAGCTCTGGACATCGTGCCGGAGACCAGTGTCCCTCGTCGTATCGTCACCTTGCCCTGTGCACACTTGGCCTATGGAGAGTAGATCCTTGCTCTTACAACGATCACATGGAAGAACCGTGCTTAAGTCTTCCCCAAATCAGTCCTGGTTTGACTGCCACTTGCTCCTGTTATAAACATGGCTAAGATGTTGACGTGGGAGAAACAGTGAGGGAGCAATTGATGCTTTTCTCCTTGAGATTTTCTGGGCAATTTCTCTCTCTGTCTCTGTCTCTGTCTCTGTCTCTGTCTCTGTCTCTCTCTCTCTCTCTCTCTCTCTCTCTCTCTCTCTCTCTGTCTCTCTAATTCAGGCCACCTACTATATGTCCCTCAGACTCCTAGTGGATTGATTTGTCAGAACAACAGGGCGGATTCAGCATGGACACTCGGGGGTTGCCTTTTATGGAGTGGAGGAGGCGTCACTGTGGAAGATTGCATTTCCTGTCACTCCAAACCTCCTCACCCCCTTTGATAAATTATTCTCAGGGCTTAGGGCCATAAAATAAGCAGCAACAGAAAAGAGATTGTTTCCCCCAATGAATCATAAGTGTGTTAATTCTGGACAATGGGTCATATGATTCATCTTGTATTTTTTTCCTTCTCTTGGCTTCTAGGAATATTAGAACTGAGTATTGCACACAGCTATTGTATCTTTCTTAATTCTCTGAATACGAATTTTTCTCTAACACACACACATGCACACACACATTTTTGTCTTTGAAAGTTTTCAGGTTGATTGCTATTGTAAGCTACTTCAAGCAACTCCTTGCCAGAAGTATAGAATTAAATATGGAATTAATAGATAGATCGGTGGATAGAGAGATAAACCATTTCATAATTCTAGATAACTAATTTGAAGAGAAAAGTAAAATTATGATGATAGGAAAAATAACCATCATGAAAGAAGCACTGATATAATTAAAGCAAAAGAAAAAATTGTCACAGACTTTTTTCATGAGTGCTCTTGAAAAGGAAGGTATTATAATTATGACTACTATTAATAGTATATTAACATGCACATGTACTTCGCCATCAGTTTATTTGATATGAAACTCACCCATGAACTATTAGCCCTTGCTTTTCTGTTGTCCATCATTTCTGAGAGGCAGGAACAGAAAGTAAGAGCTGGGATCCGGTGAGTCCTCTGAGGTCAGAGATGTGGTCTCTCTCAGTATCCTCAGCACTCTACACCCAGTGCCTGACACACGGTAGATGCTCGAAAAGTGTCTGTTGAATGAATGAATAATAATGATGGTTTATACCATGGGGTCATTATATAGCAGACATTGCATTCATGAGTGTATATAGATTGTCGTATTTATCCCTCATAATAACCCTATGAGTGAAGAATCCATAAGAATCACCACCTTTGACAGATCAAGACATTGATGCCCGGACTATTAGATAACTTGATGGTAGTATGTGGCGGAGGCCACCCTCTCTGCCCAGCACAGAATGAAGGAATAAAGAAATAAAGATGTATTCTGGTCCCCCTGTGTCCCCAGGTATAGACTGAGACAGTGAAGGGGTCTGGATCCACTGGACCAATAATGGTCGATTATAAAGTGTTACTTAATATATGTGCTTCTCAGTGGATAGCAAGGGGACCCAGTGATGAAAATCCCTAGACAGAGGTGTTCCTGGGGGTGTCAGAAATAAAACAACAACAACAACAACAACAGCTGAACTGTCTAAACAATGGATGTGTCCAATTTCATTCAACATCTTCCTTGCAAGCCTGGATTTTTATGGATCTGCTATACATGCAGCAATTTTTACTTATAGGTTTCTTCAGTGTGATACCTCCAGATACATGATTTTCAAACTCATTCTTTTATTTCATTGGCCACTGCACCATCTCTGTGAAACTAGCCAGTTTTGGAGAAAGCTGATATTCATCTCAGTGGTAATGAATCTTGTGTAATTCATTTATTCAGGGGCACATAAAAAGCACTAAAACAAGAGACGGACATAAAAATGAGTGTAATTGTACCCGGGTGGAGATGGCTTTCCATCCCGTAGCTCCATTTTAATTGTACCACCACTTAACTTTGCAGTGTTTGATTGGTGTTCTGAATACTGATCACGGTGGCATGTGGGTTTACATGGGAACATCTTTATAAACACCAGACAACCTCCACAGCATCTTCCCCTGGTGTTCAGGGAGCAACGTGTCATTTAGAGAAGCAAGCTAACTCATATTTGCACGGTCCTCACAGTGTTTTGGGGACATGGTTTGCAGTGAACAAATGAAATTCACAGCAACCCTGCAAGTACTGTCTTCTCAGTCACCTCGCCTTCGTGCCTGAGTCACCAGTAACCCAACAGAACACACCGTGTAAAACGTTTCCTACTGTCTCAGATCCCCAAGCCATCTGGCAAACCTTTTGTCTGTTGCTTTTACAAATGACAGTCTGGCTCATGAGCGGATCTTCCCGGGGAAAAGCAACTGACAACACTCGAAGGCTGCTGGGTTGTTTGCTCTAGTCAATGAGATGACGCACGTGTGAAAGGACCCAACACGGAGCCTGGCCGGGAGCAGGGAGTGGAATCACGGTGGCATGATGGTGGCATCTTCGAGTCGTCGTGATATTAAGCACAAAGATGAACAGTTTCTCACTGAACCGTGCAGACCTTCTCTGTAACAATATGTGTTCCAGCTTCTGTGACAAGTTCCCTTTGCAGCAAGGTGACAGGGTAAAACCTCAGCTCCATTAACCTTTCATTTATAAGGAGAGCGGTGCTGTTTCTCCCCGGTCCTGCCTTTCCAGTACTAGACAAAGAAGCACACATGCAGTCCGAGTGTTTCCCTAACATCGCGATGTGGAACTGATTTATTTCCCCACAACCTATTTCCTTAAAGGGAGCCTGGATTCCTTCAGGTACTGGAATGTTTGTAGGGAGGTGACCTCTTTTGCCATTTTCCAGGGAGAGACACGCTGTGGTGCAAATGGGGTGCTCGATGCAAGTGAGCCTGGTGGGGCGTCTCCCACTCACCAGCTCTGGAACACTGTTCTCGCCGCAGGTCCTCTCCTGGTGACAAACTCGGGCCACCTCAGCCTCCACTGGGCAGAGAGAAGGCTTCCCTGGCTTGGTTGGTTGTTAACTGGTGAGGTATTGAACAGACACCTTTAAAGGGGAGCTGCCATTCTAAATTCACGGGACACACAGCCTGGAGTCAGAAAAACCTACGTTGCATTTGGGCTTCTCTGATATTAGTGTGGTCCTTGAGCAAGTCCATCAGCGTGACTCAGACTCCATTCACCTTGGTCGAACGTGCAGATAATACGACCCGTGCTCTCTGGTCCGGGTAAGATGAAACGACGTAACTCGTGTGCGGCAGATACTGCTTGGTGCCCTGCGATGCTCCGCTGTACGGGGCGAGCAGGTTGCTGCCCTTCAGCTCCGGTGACTTGTGACAGCTAACAGTTCATGACCGCATCCCTGCGCACTCTGCTGATGGGACTGCCGGCCTGGAAGGTTCTGGGGTGCTCTTCTGTCTTCCCGAGGTTTGCAGTGGCCTACAGCTAACTGCTAAGTGCTTCGGGGGTTCAAAGAGCCGCTTGTGCTAAGGGGAGCACTCTGGTATCATTCATATTCCAAGGCACCCCTTGGGGTCAAGAAGGGGCCATACCTCCGCTGAACTCATATCTTTAAAAACATTTTTTTAAAATCCTCATCCAAGGGTATTTTTCCATTTATCTTCAGATAGAGTGGGAGGAAGAGAGAGAGAGGGAGAGAGAGAGAGAGAGAGAGAGAGAGATGTGAGAGAGACACATCAACTGGTTGCCTCCCGCATGACCCCGACCAGGGCCTGGGACCGAACTGCAAGCAAGGTACATGCCCTTGACTAAAATTGAAACTGAGACTCTCTGGTCCGTGGGCCGACACTCTAACCACTGAGCCAAACCAGCCAGGGCCAAACTCTATCGTTGGCTTTCCCCCGCCTGTCCTGAGAGCACTCCCTCAGAAAGTCATTACCTTAAGAATACTCATCTCAGGCTCTCCGTAGGGAACCTGACGAGATGTTCCTGAGAATCTGCCGTTGTGCTGGGGCTCAGGGTTTGCTAGTTCCTTGCTCCTTTCCTGTCTTTCCCCAGAAACTGTTTCAGATGGTCAGATTTACTTTGCCTGGGAGAAATTACTAGAAAAGAATAGAAAGTTTTAAAAAGTTCTAAGAAAAGAAAAGATACTTTAAAAAAGTAAAAAGGTAGGCAACAAATTCTAAGTTATTATACATATAATATAGGATTTTTGTTCAATATAAAATTACAAGAAAAAGGAAAAAAAACAACAACAACAGTGGAGAATATGATCCATTTGTTTGATCCATTTGTTTGCAGAAGAGGAAACTAGAATGACCAATACATACATGAAAATATTTTTTATCTTCATAAGGAGAAATGAGATATTGGACCCATTCCATAGGCAAAAATAAAATGTCTGGTAATATCATTGTTGGCATTGATGTGATGCGAGCATGAACTCGTGCCCACTCGCGGACACGTTATTCAGCGTTACCGTTTGGATTGCAATTTCTCAGTGTCTGGTAAGTTTGAGGATAAGCATAGTTTCTAATTCAACAATTATAATTTTAAGAATTCACCTGTCACATATATACAAGAATGTTCCTGGCACTATTATTTATTGATGCAAAAACAGACTAACCGAACTCGGAAAAACCTTAATATTTGTTATCAAGAGAACAAATACAACCTTAATATTTGTTATCAAGAGAACAAATAAAGCATTTGTAACATTGTGAAATAAACACCAGAGAGCTCTGAAGAATGGATGAACTGGAATGATGTGCATCAACATGGAAAGTCTGGGAAACATCACTGAGCAAAGGACACGAGCTACAGAAGGATCAAATCAGTATGATGCCATCAATGATTTTTTTAACTCAAAGAAGTTCTCTAAGTTTTAAAAATGAACACTTAACAAATGTTGTAGACATATACAACTATAGACTCGGAGATAGAACCTAACCTCACAAGATACTAACCTGGAGAAAAGGAGGCTCATCAGATTGGCTTTGGGAGAGTCATAGGATCAATCTGTGTTGATAATGTTCAAGTTTGCATTGTAATTCCAAAGCAAATATAGGCAAATGTTAAAATGTACTATACTGGGCTATAAGAATATGTGTTGCTTTTCTTTAGGCTTTTCCTCTATGTTTGACATATTTTATTAAAAAACAAAATGCAGTTTCCTAGGTCTGTTTGAGAATTTGAGAGATATTTTAATGTACTTGCTTGCACCATATGCCTGACTTCAGGCTTGGCTTTGCTAAGCCCCCAGCTACCCTTCCAATCTCATAAACCTTAGGCTAAGGCCTGCCTCTTCCATGCAGCTTTCTGGATAATTACGAAAGCCACTGTACTCCAATTTGACCAATGACATGACTATGATAAATTTTATATGTGCTTATGCATGGTCATCTTTAGTGCTTCAAGTGTTGAAATACTGTGTTTCGTTAGTCCAGAGAAGCCTGTAACATCTCCCATTGCTCCTCATAGAATTATCTCATGAACATTTTCCTATATGTATCATAAATTATGTTTAGCACAAATTTTACTCATGGAATGAATTTATAGTAATTATAATTAGTCAATTCAGTATTTTATTAAAAATTTTTAAAAGTATTAAATTTCTCAGGGTGATATTGGTTAATAAAATTATATAGGTTTCAAGGGTACAATTCTATAATACATCACAGGAGAGGGTAAAGTAAAGGGGGGGTCAAATACATGGTAACGAACGGAGATTTGACTGTGAGTGATAAATACACAGTACAATTCAGTAGTTTTGAGTGTCATTTACGTGCCAGTCATTGCGAATACAGAGAAAAAGATGTAGGGTTGTTCTTGGTCATCTCACAGCTGAATTAAGTCCCTCTTCCAAAAGCCCCCTGTGTTTGCAATACGGTGTGGATGATTTCCTTTTAGGATCGATACACAGCTACCTTCCTTAGATATCTCTTCATTCTTCTTCCATGTGGGATCTCCTGTTTTGTGAATCTACCATCTTTCTTTCTTTGCAGTCATGTAAAGTTTAACTAGAGTGCACCCTCAGGTAGCTTTCTCGAAATAGTTGTATGGCCTGTAAAATTTCTGAGACCTTGCATATGTGAAAATATTTTTACTCTGCTTTCACAGTTGACCTACAATTTGAATGTCTACATTGTAGATTTGTTAAAAAGTTAGAATTGTGATCATTTCTAAACCATCTTTTATTTTATAGCATAGCTGTAGAGAAACTCAATAACATTCTAATTCCTGATCTTCTTATCTGATTTGCCTTTTCCCCTCTGCATCGTTATGTTCCTTGGTTTCAGTTTTTAAGGATTTCCTATGCACCTTTTCTCTTCCTTTTTCTTCAAACTCATTTTTATGGAGTGTCAGACTTTCTCACAGACCCTCTATTTTATTTGATTTTTCAAAAAAAAAATTTTTTTTTAATTGATGTTAGAGAAAGAAAAAGGGAGAGAGAGAGAGAGAAACATCAATGAGAGAGATACATCTATTGGCTGCCTCCTGCATGACCCCCACTGGCCCACAACCTGGGCATGTGTCCTGACTGGGAATCTAAATGGTGACCTCTTGGTGCATGGGTCAACACTCAACCACTGAGCCACACCGGCAGGGCCAGATCCTCTATTTTAAAAAATATGTTTCCACTTCCTATTCTTTGTCCTTTCGTTTCACAGTCCTGTCAATTCATTTGATTTTACTTTACAACTCTGCTACTGAATTATTTATTTTGACTGTGACGTTACTGAGAGCTCTTTAATGTTCTCTGAATGTTCCTTTTCAATGGCCAGTTGTTGTTTCTAGAAGCCAATATATTCCATCCTGTCTTTCCAGATGTTCTATTAAAGTCTCACAGTTCAGTGCTTAGGTTTTCATTTAACTTCCTGCTCAAATCATTTTGCCTGTCCCCGGTTATGTCCGATGGTCTTGAATCCAGAGGGATCCTTTTGATTCAGTGATAAACCCTCATCTTTCTTGGCATGGGAGAGGGGTCTTACAAATTCCCCCACACTCTATTCAGTGTGTCCATCAATACTGCTGTCTTCAGACCAGCACCGACTGCCCCGGCTTCCATCCTTCCTGGTGCTTCCGAATGCTGAGATTCAGGGATGCCACAGGTCAAATTGTCTCACTTCTTAGTGGCATTTTCATTGATAGACACTCAGGTGGTAACTTTCTCTAATCTGCTGAGTCAGATACTAACACTCTACCACTTATTCTTTTACAGAACGTAGCTGAAATCGCTGACATGCTGTTGATTCCTCTTGTGGTCAATTTATCTTGTCCTTCTTGTCATTCCATTGCTTTCGTTCTGACTGGGTTTTGTGTAGAATAAATCATAAATGTCTGTAGTCTAGTCACCATTTTTTTTTTTTTACCTGAATTCTCCCTTAGGAAAGTGACTTCTCTGATTTACCTTGTAATATAAAGGCGATCTCAAAGAAGGATTTTGATGGGTAGAATATGCTTTAGATTCTTGAAATCCTCCTGAATCGCTGCATTTTTTTCTCTTAAACTTTAGGAGACAACTGGTTGCCCAACTCATCCTGAATAGACACGACTTCACACTGTAGACGCTGAGGCAAGGCCAGCGTCATGGGGTATCACCTGTACCATCACATGGTGTGTCACTGTGCTCTCCAAAGGGTCCTGCACTTGGTTTAATGCTCTGTCTTGACATTTCTAATATTTTTTGAACAAGGACCTGTATTTTTATTTTTCACTGGCCCTGAAGAGTATAAAATGGGTCCTTCTCTGAAGTGTGACTACCCTAATGTCTAAACACAATTTGTAGGATCACGCAGTTTCGGGGCTATTGGCTCAAATGTTCCCTTTATAAATTGTCTGCTGATAGCCAGGCAGCTGCTGTTAGCTCCTGACCGAGACTGACTTCTTAGCAATCCCTTCTTTCTGGGTTTCTCTGACAGTATTGTTCTAACCACGAAGTAAAATGCATGTTTTTCATCTTATCTATTCTCATCCCAAGTTTTACCTGTATAATTTAGTAATTTATGTATGTTATGAAACAAATGTGCATCTTTATGTTTTTATGAAAAAAAACCCATACACATCATAAAAATATAAAAAATGCTGAAAAGCATAAAAAATAATTAACCACTAAAAATAATAAATCAATAGTTGATGACTATTGAAAAATGATTAACTTATTGCTATATATATTTCTTTTTCATCTGTTTTCTATGCCTATATAGTAATAGTAACAATAAGGTGATAGCTGATTTACTTAGTGCTTTACATGCACCAGAAACTGTGTTAAGTGTTTTAAATGAGTTCTTGCACTTACTAGGTAGATACATATAATTAGAGAGATAGAGGTATATATACCTATGCCTGTATATGCATGAGTGTTAAAATTAAAATGTATACCCAGTTTTTTGTTTTGTTCCACTTAATATTATATCATGAAAACTTGTCCTAGAAAAAATAAGAAAGGATAGGTAATAAAAAGGGTCACTTCATTCCTTTTGCAGAGAGCGCCAATACATGTGATCTTGCATGAGTCGCTTTTCCTCTTCAAGTGACTTTTCCTCAGTCTCTTCTTCTGTAAAATGCACATAATGTGATAATCCTCCTAGCCTATGAAGGTGCACAACATCAGCAATAATACATCGCTGCCACTGACACTTTACTGTGTTTCTGACTCATATGTAGCTTTTGACTTATTATGATTATTTTGCCAATCCAAAAAAGTGGGTGAAGTCTTGTTTTCCAAATGGAGAAACAGAGGCTGAAAGATGTTACATGGCTTTATGTCACCTGCTGCAATAACTCTGGATCTCCCTTTAAGCCACATCCATGGGGTGATGTGAACACACTGAAATCTGTGAGCACCCATTCAGGATTTCCAACTTTTAAAGGATAAGAAAGATAAAGAACAAACTTTCACTTTTGCCTGGGCTTCCCTTATTTATCTCTTGCCACAGCCTCAATGTTCTTGATTTCACCCTCAAAATCCCTCATTAAGTGTAATTGGAATGACTAATGGGTGTGGCTGTGATGGACGCAGAGATGTTTACTCCTCAAACTTCCCCTCTGCGCTTGCCTTCAAACGTGCAAAGACCCCCTTTTTCTTAAAATACCAAAACTTTAGTCAATCCAGGAAAGACTAAAAGAAAATATTTTTTTCTGTGTTGAACAGTATAGCTGCACTATACAGCTAAAATACACTCATAGGAAATTGGTAGGACAGAAAAGAAAAGTAGGTATTTTAGCTTCATGGTATCAGCCATTATGTTAGTGTTGTTTAATGTTAAGGATTAATTCTATGATTTTGGATCACAGTATGTTGTGCAGCTCCAATATTTCCAGAATTGTTGAGGAAGAGGTAAGCAGAGCATTCCAACTTACAATTTTATTCAAATATTATTATTTGGGAAAAAGAGTATAGAAATGCAATAACATTAGCATTATCAGTATATTGAGACCAAGGCATGGTGGCATAAATAGTGGTTGTAAAGTTCAACCTATCCCCATGAAGAAGGTAGTAGTCAGGTTGGGAAGATACAATAGTCCTAGTGGATTGAATTCTTTAGCCTTTTTCTCTTGAGTAAATTATATCCATCCATCCATCCATCCATCCATCCATCCTCCCAACAGTTATTGAGCACTTAATATTCATTTGATTCACTCAGTCAACATTTATTGAGGGCATGCAACACTCCAGGCACTAATGGTAGGTTAAGAAAAGTCTCAATATGCTTATCCCAGGAGATGTTGTGAAAATCAAGTAAGCTAATGTAGATAGGTATACTTTGACATGCAACTAAGACATGAAGGATTATTATGGTCCAATCTTTAATATCACTGCTTTGTAATCCAATGTCCTGATATTTTTCAGCCTGTTGACAGGCACAGGTATTTCCCAGGGCTCCACAAGCCTGTAATTAAGAAACTGGAACACATTCATAAATACACCAACTGACTAATTAATCCCTAATTAGTTAGCAGATTGGGTATTGTAATCACCCTAAGATATATTGGTTAATGTCATAGAATGGAAAGAAGAGTTTTGCTACATTATATTATGTCAAAATTTGCATAACAGCTTTATTAAACTATTTAATGGGACCCGCCATTTCTGAGCTCTGGCCAACCAGCCAGCCAATGGCATTTATGAGATCTTACTGGTCATTGGCAGTTTGGGCATCAAATTAACAGATGATCTTTTTTTTTTATCCTCACCCGAGGATATTTTTCCTTTTTTTTTTTTTTTGTACAGATAGAGTGGGAGGGAGAGAGAGGAAGGGAGAGAGAGAGAGAAACATCGACGTGAAGGGACACATCGAGTGGCTGCCACCCGCACGACCAACCAGGGCCGGGGACAAACTGCAACCGAAGTATGTGCCCTTAGCAGGAACCGAACCCGGGTCTCTCCGGACCGCAGGCTGACGCTCTAACCACTGAGCCAAACTGGCCAGGGCAACAGATGATCTTTTAATTCAGTAAAACAAAACAAACATTTTATACACTTACATTATTTCAAGATTTTTATTGACGGCCCAGGAATGACATATAAGCATTATTCGTTTGTCTTGCATTTGAAGAGACTAAAGCACAGGAGGCCAAGAAACTAGCCCAAGAGCAGACAGATGGACCCTGGGTACAGTGGAGTTAGCTTGGCTTTCAAATTGTTCGTTTCCAGACCTTTGCTTCATCCAACTGCCTATGGAGAAATCCACGATTAGCTAATAGTCCTGCTGCCTTTCCACTTTCACTATTAGGGTGGATGTGGGTGCCTTACATTTGTTTGTTTTTAACCCCGAGTCTCTGTGGCTTCCCAAGCAATGCCAGGAAAAGTCGAAAAGGGAAGTTAATGGTTTTCACATACATTCTTCTTCAACTTTAGAGTAAATTGATTGGGGTGACATTGGTTAACAAAATTCTATAGGTTTCAAGTATACAATTCTGCGATACATCACCTGTATATTGCACTGTGTGTTTACCACCCAAAGTCAAATCTTCTTCTTCACCATAGGTCTGACGCCCTTTACCCTCCCCAACCACCATACTGTTTGTTGTCTGTGTCCACGAGATTTTGTTTGTCTTGTTTGTTTATTTGTTGCTTTCAGTTTTATAAACCATGTATGAGGGAAAGACACTTAGTTATTCTTCCCTTGGAATGTGTATATTTCTTGGTTCATTCCCCTCCGATAGTACCTAAGATATCAAAAAGAAACTCTGATGGCTTGCGTAACTTAAAGCCCAGTGGGGCTTTGGTTTTAACTCGTATTGTTCCATGAAGCTTGAATAATCACTGGTTCAACACAATCCCTCCCCACATGGCAAACCTGATCATTGTGAATTTACTGTGAAATATCGGTAGAGCTGTTGCCCGAGAGCCCTGGCTTCCACGGTGACCTATTTCCTTGTTTTAGGGTCTTGTCCTTGGGTTTTCGTATTTGAAAATTTGATTTATTCATGACACGCATCCACGCCGACCAAATGAGAAGAGATTAATACAAACACGGGGGCACCCACTCAATTTAAAATGAAAAAAAGTTGGCATGATAGCATAAGATTCTTGAGTCTTCTGGTGAGCATGTTTCTTCTAAAACAGCAAGTCAAACAAATCTGGGTTCCCTTAACACACTCAGGATATCTTCAGTGTGCATCGACATTGAATCTACTTCTTTTTGAAATAGAGAGATATCTGTTAAGGGTCATGGGTATGGAGCCTTCTGACCCAAAGTTTCTTCCCTTGGACAGCACTGGAAATGAAATTGTTACTGCTGGTGCTTTGTGACCTTGTATTGACACTGCCGGTGGTAGCAAAATCTCGAAATACTTGAATTACTACTGTCATCTCTTTATCATGGCTGCTTTCCTTCATTTTATTTTATTTTTTTCCATCACCATTTAGCCCCCCTATACCCTCTTTTACCTCCACCCAGCCCCCTTCTCCCCCACCAGGACCACACTGTTGTCTGTGTTATTGAGTTCAGTCTGCTTTTCTTTAGACTCTTGCTTTTTCATGCCTAATTCAGTTCAATATTTTACTTGCTGTTGGTCTTTGAACTGATCTTGGATTTTTCAGCTCTACCCTTGGTTCTCTCTAGGACTGTGTCTTTAACAAAGTCAGTCTATTTTTCTGGCCTTGACTTTCACCGCGAGGATGGAACTTTCCCCAAATAACTGGCATTACCCTTGATTCCTACCAGGCATGCAGAGAGAAGGTCGCTATTCATTGCCTTTCCTCTCCTAAGCTTCCTCTCACGCCAAATCCATTTTATTTAAGCAACTTTTCTTCATATACATTCAGACATTTGACCTTTTTTTTTTTTCCTTTCTTCAGTTAAGGGGACATTTGATTATTTTGCCAAGATCTTGATACTTCTGTCTTTGCCCTGAGAGATGAATCAGTTGAACAAAGGTTCCTGAAGGTATCTGATCCTCTTCATTACACGTTGATTTTACTTGGCTATATCCCTGAGTTTAGGGATGCCTCATTTTTGCCCTTATACCATTTAATAATTAGAACATCACCTTTGGGAATATTTCTTTGCACTTTAAAGTGTTTTCGTGTTCTTTTTCTCATCTCCCCAAAGCTCATGAAGTGGAGGTTACCAGGGGGGAAATACCTCATTTTGGCAACTTTCTGGATTTCCCCTTACATCTGTGCTTTCTTGACTTGGCTAGAAAAATCAGAGACACTGAAACAAGCCATGCAATGTCTCTAGACAAGGAGACGGGTGAAAAGCAAAAGACACTCAAAAACCAAAATGCCTAATTCACAGGACGGACGCTGGGCATGTGGCAGGGCCCAGGGCATGTTGCACCGGCTTCGGAAGAACCTCGTGGCCAAAGAGCCGCTCAGCTGAGGCTGTGGGCATACACAGCATTGCCTGGTGGGCTACTGGCGTATTGCTGTGTGTTCCGGGCCCGACAATCCCTGGAAACGCTCTCTCAGACCTGTTCTTCAAAAGAAAAATGAGTTTTTCTTCAACAGCCAAGGCCTGGCTTTGCCGGTGACGTCTGTGAGACAGGCCTTGGCCCAGGGCCTGTCCATAGACACTTCTACTGTTTCTACCTCTCTCACCCACACCTGAGCCCTCCTCGGGTGGCTTCTGTAGCCTTCTTGTCTCTGCTTCTTTCTCTCCAGGTGACATTGGCATGAGTTTGGGCCCCTTGCCTAGCTGTAGCAGTGGGTAATGACCTCTTGAGGGTGAGTGTTCAGAGAAGCTTCCTGCCTCCCAGAGGGGCCAGTACTCGGCCTGCTCAAAGGCTCTGCATGGCTGGCTGGCCTCTCTGCCCCTGGTCCCCTCCTCTCTTATTCACAAGCACACTGTTTAAAAGGTCTCAGGAAACAGCATGCTTGGTGTTAGCACATCCTGTCATGCATCTTCAGTGACCCTCCATTGTTTGTGGGTACCAGGCTGAGTGTCCTGGAGGCGGCAGCTTCGGCTCCCCATGATCTAGCGGTGAGCACCCGTAGCAGGTGGCTTATTACCGCTGTTGGAAAATATTATTCCTTGTTATGTGTGGTTGCTTCTCATGTGTGAGCATCTTCTCTCCTGCCCGCCTTTAAGCCCCTTGAGGATTAGGTCCACGTTGGCATGTCTGACTCAGCCTGATGCCTCTCATGGCACCAGCCAGAGCGCAGACTCAGGGCAGATGCCCAGCCAGTCTTTGCTGCATGCACTAGAGCTGACTGAGTTTCACGAGGAACTTTCTCATTCCGAGCAGAGATGCAGATCTGGCATTGAATGAATGGCCTACGTGACTACTTTTATTTTTTCTTATATATCCTTTTTACTTGGAGAATATTTTTAGAAAGCAGAAAAGTATGGAGAATAATAAAAATCAAGTATCATGCCCTGGCCAGTTTGACTCAGCAGTTAGAGCATTGGCCCATGGACCAAAGAATCAACATCCTTGGTGTTAGACATGGGTTTGATTCCGGTCAAGGGCACATACCTTGGTTGTGGTTCAGTCCCTGGCCCTGGTCGGGGTTGTGCGGAAGGCAAACAGTCAGTGTGTCTCTCTCACATCGATGTCTCTCTCTCTTTCTCTCCTTCCTTCCTACTCTATCTGAAGATAAACAGAAAAATATCCTTGGGTGAGGATTAAAAAATAAATAAAAGCAAGTATCATGTACCCATTATCACACACTGAGCCACTGGTAACATTTTTTCATTCTTGCTTCACATTTTTAATGAAAGAAATAAAACATTCCAGATACATACGACCCTTTGTCTGGCATCCCAGTCCTATTCTGCTCTATGTCCTCGTAGACATAAATGGTATTAGGAATAGTATTATGGACACATCGTGTCTTTTCTTACACTTATATGCAAACATGCACTGATGGATATGCAGCAGAAGTTCAACTATGGCCCATGGGACAAGTCCAGCTCATGGCCCATTTCTCTGAAGGTTACAAGCTAAGAAAAGCATTTACATTTTACAGAGTTGTAAACAGAAGACAACAACACAACACAAAATGGGAGAGCTCTCATATAGGGCCTGCAAACTAAAATTGTTTATTCTTTGCCTTTTGCAGAAGGCTTGTCAACCCCTGCTATATAAGATTGGCTTTGATTTAAGCTATAAAAGGGTATCCTACAATCATTCTGAAATGTACTTTAATTTTCAGCCTTGTATTTCTTGAATCTGTTGATACTGCATTTGCCTTAGTCCTTTTAATGACGGCATAGTATTCCATCATATTAACAAGGCAGTTTTTTTTTATTCATTCTCTTGGTAGATGGGCAGTTAACTTGTTGACAACTTTTCACTATGAAAAAAGGCAAGAAACATCCTTGTACCTTGTGCACATGAGAGTTTTTCAGGGGACACATTTCTGGAAGTGTAATCATTGACGTACAGGGACTGTGCATCCTTAAGAGCTGGACAGAAGCAAACTATTCTTGGCAGGCGTTGTAACTATTGCAACACTTACCTTCCTTTTGAGAGAGAGTCTTAGCCCCTGAAAGCTACTGTTCTCTCAACATCCCAGCCAATGGCAAGGACAGCCTCTGCCCCAGTGGCCTTCGTGTTCTATCGTCTGCACTTGGCAAACAAAACACTGGAAGCGAAAGCCCCCTCCAGGGCGGGTAAGGGCTGGGAAACGAGGGAACTGTGTATTTAGACAGGACGTCATGCACGGGCAACAAGACGAGGGCATCAGAAAGGCTCCCGGCAGGCTGAACAGAAATGACACACACAGTAGCCATCTCTGAGGGACTTTGTCAAAAGAATGCTGAGTGGCATTCCACTTCAAACAGTGTCTGGTGACAGGTGTTCTGCTCTGTGGCATCTTGGCCCACCACACGATTTCCCCAGGTGCTGTCGGTGAAAGCTGTGGTCGGGAACCACGTGTCCCCAGGTCCAGGACTCCAGGAGCAAAGACTGACAGGCGGGACCCTAGGAGGCCAACTGCTCTTGCCCCGGAGAAGCAGGTATTGAGCACTTAGTGCGGGTTCACTGAGCCGTAGGCGGGGACCAGGCAGACATACACGAGAACGCTGCGCAGGTGACGGCGGCTCCTTGTGTGAGCTTCCTAGTGGTCTACGTGCTGAAGGGCAGGAGAACGAACAGCCGCTTAGCTCAGGTGGGGTCTCCTGGTCCATGTGATGTCACGTGGCTTCAGTGGACATGCAGCCCTGGAACCTATTTCAGAAAACATCCTGGCAGCCAGCAGCTGTTTAAAAACCAAATGACATAAGGTATCTAAACAAAAATATGAAAAGTTTTCAATATCACTAGTTATAAGGGACATGCAAATCAAAACCACAAAAATAAATAAATAAATAAATACACATACACACACCCACACACACACACACACCCCAAATAACAACACGAGATGAAACCAACAACCAACTGAACAAGTAAAGCTGAAACCATCTAAAAATGTGGGACTCATTCCCTCTAACAGCGATACTCATCTAAAAACTTGACATTTTAACTAGAGCCAATACATGAGGGGAAAAGACACCTTGTAGTTTTTATCAGTATTAATATGAGGTAACCGGGTTGCTTGTCATAATTTTATTTTTCTCCGGGGCTTCTGCATCCAGTATATACTCCCACTGTCTACTATGAGAAATGCGTCTGCAAAAAATAGAGGCAACAGAGGCCAGGACAATGTTCTAATTTATTTTATTATTATTATTTTTTAATTCTCAACCGAGCACATTTTTTTTTTTTTTTTTTGTTCAGATAGAGTGGAAGGGAGAGAGAGAGAGAAATATCGATGTGAAAGGGACACATTGAGTGGCTGCCACCCGCACGACCCAACCAGGGCCGGGGACAAACTGCAACGGAGGTACATGCCCTTAGCAGGAACCGAACCCGGGTCTCTCTGGACCGCAGACCGATGCTGTAACCACTGAGCCAAACCGGCCAGGGCCAATGTTCTAATTTAGACCCAACCTTCCCCGGGCAGTGATGCTTCCCAAGAGAGCACTGGACATTTTCTATCACTTTCACAAGCACCTGTAACAGCTGGGTGGAGAAGACCGAGAGAAGAGTTTGTGTCTGTATTAGCAAGAAACCAGTTCTCCATTCATTCAGGAAAGTTGTGGAGGACTCACTACCTGCTGGGCTCCGGGAACGCACGAATGAACCAGACAAAAGCCCAGTGACCACAGTCCAGTAGGGAGGAGAGTTGAAATTCAGTGGCACATGCTGGTATGATTGTGTGGTTGGGCAGCCTCAGTTAGGACTAGTGAAAATTCCTGCCACATCAGCTAGTAAGTCGTGGCGGTATTCTACCTGCAGGTAGACCAGCGGTGGTTGCCTAACCAAGTAGCAAGAACTACCAAGAGGCAAGGACGCTGTTCTGAGACAAGGATGCTCAATTCTGGGAAGATTTTCAGAGGAAAGGGCGCAGTCATAGGAGGGATTCCTCAGCTTGTCTAGGAGGAAAGGACATTCTCAGGAAAGAAAACAGGATGTGCAAAGGCTGTATGCAGGATCTCATGGTACCTGTGGTGAACAGCATGGAGTTTATCCATGCAAGAATTATGCATGCATGTAACATAATATATCTATATCTGTATCATCTGTATCTGTATTTCTATCTCTAGCTATATATCTATAATATTTTTGTGTTAGCAAGTAATTGTCATGAGGGAGGGACCACGCTTCTTTGTCTGCACAGACATTTCACACTCTGCCTGAGATACGGAAGCTACCAGCTAAATCTCCGTTGAATGGATGGCTGAATGAATGAGGAGGCAGTAGGAGACGCAGTCAGGGGAGACTGGGCACCAGGTGATGAAGGGCTCCATTTGCCATGTTAAAGAACTTTATACTTTATTCTGCAGGTAGCATTACTGGTGGGTTGGTGACACCGGAGGCAGTGAATCACTGGGACACCAGAGCAGGGATTCCCAGCTTGTCAGTTCTGAGAAAAGGCAACAGAATGTGCGGCTGGCAGTGACGGTGACGTGGCCCCCAGCACCACCTACCCCGCCACACCCTCTGCTCTGCCTTCGCTCAGCTGGAGTTTCAGCGCCTACCTGGCTGCTTCCCGTCTCTGCATGCTCTCCCCTTCCTACCATCTCATCAGCACGGTGCACTTCTTCCTCATCTCTCACACCTCGGTTCGTCTCCCGCCCCCTTGGAAAGTATCTGTGAACTATTGCCTCTTTCCATCCCAACACTCCTGGGACAACTGGCATTTCCTTGAGTTCTCATGGTACCCCTTACAGCTTTCTTCCCTGGCATCCACCCCAGGCTATTGCTAATTTTTCTGAATTCTCCATTTCATGACAAGCCTTAGAAGCCAAGCGCTAGTCACATCCACAGTTGTAACAGTCTCGGTATGAAGCACAGTCCTTGCCCATAGCAAGTGCTCAGGAATGAGTTAAAAAACTCGGTCGAATTGTAAAGAAAGAACTGACGAATTGGGACACTTTCACGGGCATTCCCCTGTGAAAGGCCACTCCAGTTGCTCATGGTGGAGCCAGAGGGAGCGGAGGCTGGAATCCCACTCAGTTAAAACTTATCATAAACGGAGTAGCGTGGGGAAGGGCACCAAGGCTGGTCACCACGGTCTTTTCTCAATGAGTTTGTTCTGCATGGAATTAAAATGCTTTCTGTTGTGTCTTTGCATGCGTGAGAAATATAGGTCATTTTACTAAATGAAGGCAGAAGAGACCATGCAATGTGTGTAAGAGCTGGACAGTTATTTAAACATCTGCCCTTTTCTGTTTACTACTCAGTCTTGGACAAACATCTTAATCCTTGGAGATGGGTTCACCTTAAAATTCCATATTTTTGTTGTTGTTGTTGTTTATCTACACATATACAGACATGTATATCTATATGTAATGCTATATTTCATTAATTTGTTCTTCAGAAAATTCTATGAGCCTTTATTTAAAAATGACAGTATTCAGCTGCTGTCTGGGTACTTACAGGCAATCCAGTGAGGTAAGAGACCTTGCTTCCCACAAGATCACAATAACAAGATAAAGAAGAACCGATCAGATGGGAGATGTTAATAGGAGCTTATAAAGTGGTTTCCTACAAAGTTTTGTCCCCTTTGAGCTCACAGGAGATGGATTTCCTAAGACCATAAAGGAAATTGATCCGTATTCTCTGGCAAACAGAGCCCAGAGTTTACAATGATGTCTTGAATTCAAGTTTAGGACCAACTGCGCAGTATCTGTATAATCCAGAGCAAGGGGTATAACTTTGCCCTGCCTGATTGCACTCACTGGCAACCTGCAGTAGTAAAAATGTCCTGCATAAGGTTGACATGAACATTCGATGAGAAAATGTGTAAAAAGAACCCAGAACTAAGTGTGCAAAAAAGTTCTGTGTCCTTATTTCTTCTAGGGTTTATGATAAGTTTGCAGTGCTTTATAAAAACTTCAGGTGTCTACAAGTATTGGTTGTGATTCATGCAATTTGATGCAGATGAACAAGATTGGATACTCAGGTACATTTATATACAACCAGAGACATGCATGAGTTGTTATGGAGTTTCTACTCAATTAAATAGGAGGGTATGCAGAATAGGTCCCTGGAAACATTTTCCTTGTTTTTTTTTTTTGGTCCAGTTGTCACGCTGTGCCTGATAGCTCTGTTCACTTTAGAGCTACCCAGAGTTAATGCCAATGTTGAAACATAGAGAGAAGAAACTGCAAAGTGTTAGGTACTTAATTAGGAGTGATTTGGTACTTTTAAATGGCACTCATTAGTTAGGGTAAATAAATACACCAATGAGGAGCCAAATCGATGCAGGTAACTGCTCTGAAGAGAACATAGACCAGAGTAACATATGAAATGCAATATTCTAACCCTAAAATATAACTGTGGAAACAGGTTGGCTGATGTATTAAGCAGGCAGACAGTTTTTGGAACTGTGTGTGTGTGTGCGTGTGTGTGTGTGTGGTATGTTGGGATGATGTTAATATTGTGTGTGTGTGTTGGTGTGATTTTGATGGTAGCTATTTTCACCTTCCCTCATTCGACCTGCACCGCAATCCTGTGAGGTAGGTGTTAGTATCTCAAATTTGTAGACATTGGGAAAATGAATTGCTTTTGAATAATCATGTGGTTAGTAAGAGACAAAGTAACACGCAACCGCAGGCCCTCTGCCTTTTGGAGAGACTTAAATTAAGATCTCACGCAAGGATGTTCCTACACGGTGAGAGGAAGGAGTCCTGCAGGACGCATGGCTGTCCAGGCAAAGCTCAGAATGCGGAGCATTCCACAGTCAAATCTTGGTGAAAAAAGCTTTCTCATTCAAATATGTCCTGATCATTTCTTTTCTGATGAGTAGTCAAACTTGAAATACAAAGCTCCATGTAAATCTGCTTTCCTCACTTGATTCTCATCTGAAACTCGGAAGCAGGAGGGGAGAGGAAAATGGTGTGTGTGTGTGTGTGTGTGTGTGTGTGTGGTATGTTGGGATGATGTTAATATTGTGTGTGTGTGTTGGTGTGATTTTGATGTTAATATTGTTTGTGGAGTTGCATGTGTGTTGGGGTGATTTTGCAGTTGTGTCTGTGTGTTGAGATGATGCTGGAGTTGTGTGTGTTGGGGTGATGTTAGTGTGTGTGTGTGTATGTGTGTGGGGGTGATATTGGAGGTGTCTGTGTGGTGGGGTGATGTTAGTATTGTGTGTGTATTGAGGTAATGTTGAAGGTGTGTGTGTGTGTTGAGGTGATGTTAGTATTGTGTGTGTGTTGGGATGATGTTGGAGGTATGTGTGTGTGTTGGGGTAAGGTTGGAGGTGTGTGTGTATATTGAGGTGATGTTAGCATTGTGTGTGTATGTTGGGGTGATGTTAGTATTGTGTGTGTGTGTGTTGGGGGGATGTTAGAGTTATGTGTGTGTTGGGGTAATGTTGGAGTTTGTGTGTGTTGGGGTGATATTGAAGTTGTGTGTGTGTTGTGTGTGTGGCAGGGCATGAGGCTGACATTGGGAAACTGGGAGGAGAGGGGGTGGTGTCCTTATGAATGGTGGAATTCTTGTTCCTGGTCTGGGAACTCCAAGACTTTGTGCCTTACCCACCCCCACGCCACCACCTGTTAAAAATCTTAATGACCACTCATTTCAGGAGCAGTAACTGAGAACCTTTAAGTCTTAGGAATTTGGTGAAATTATGGGGCATCTGAGAAGTAAAATGAGTAAATGTGATGTCATGCTTTGATCCCCACGACTGAGATGTAAGACTTGGGAAACTGAGCCAAAGAGAATCTGAAAGGAGAAAGCACTGTTCGGCTGGGTCTCATTTGATATGCATTCAAAAGGATGCAGGGGTGACATCTCCCAATCCAAGGGGACTTTTCTTTACTGAAAATTGTGAAATTTTAGAGACAATCCATTTGCTAAAACCAGTTGTATTAGTCTTCTATGACGTCTAACACATTACTGCAAATCTATAAGCTTAAAACAGCACCCATTTATTATCCACAGTTTCTGTGGTTGGGGGTCCAGGCGTCACTTAACTAGGTCCTCTGTGAAGCATCTCAGATGACTACAATCCAGGTATTGGCTGGAATGCATTATCATTTGGATCTTGGGGTCCTCTTCCAAGCTTATTCAACTTACTGACAGAATTCAGTTCCTGTGACTATAGGAATGAGGTGCTCAACTCCCAAACACCAGCCCTCTCCACAGGCAGCTCACGACATGGCTGTTTGCTTCTCTTCAAGGCCAGCAGGACGCATTTTTCCTGCTTGGATTTTGTTCTGCCAGGGAAGTCCTGGTCCGTCCTTTAAAGAGCTTACCTGATATTCTGGTAGGTTCATCTAAGGGGATATCATTTTTGATCAACACAAGGTCAACTGATTAGGGACCTTAATTACATCTGAAAATGTTATCTTCTTTACCATGTCCTATTGGTTAGAAGCAAACCAAAGATTCTATCCTTATTCAAACAGACGAATTTTCATGCAAATAAGGGTACCAGGGGATGAAGAACTTAGAATTCTGCCTATTCCAAACAAGGTATATATTCAAGTTGCATGTGATACATCAGGTGTCAGGGACAAACATAAGAACCTCCATTTGTATTTCATTATTTTAATTTTTGTATAATTTATCATGAATATAACCTATTAGAAAAGAGGTAGATATATATAATTTATAATTGCATCTTTTGAAAGGTGTGCTTTACAATTTTTTTTTTCTCTAATGGGTAGGCTGCTGACTTAACTGATGGTCTGACAAGCCCAGTGTGACATTGTTTTTGAAAATAAACAGATGAAGTCAGATATGGAGAAGGTTCTGAGCATATTTCACAATGTTAACTCTTCATCCTTCCAAAGCCACAAGGGGATCTTTCTTGACTCTTCAGCATCAGCATCTGGTACATTTCCCAGAGATAAAACCCATAAAAATACGAACCTCCTTGAGACCGTGGTCCCCAGGAATTTCTCACTGTTAAGATAGTGCACACCAACAGAATTGATCAGAACTACTACTTAAATGCTCCTACCAGTTTATAGTTGTAAGAGTTTCTGCTTCAGGTAAGGAGGTCTTGCTTATGGCTCTAGGTTTGCCTGTTTCTCCAGATTTTGTAGGTGATGGTTTGCCCTGTGACCTCAGTTCTTTGAGGGATCCAAGGAAAGTCATTGATTTTCAGTCTGTTCTGCTTCATCTTGCTATAACAACAGGAGTGCTGGAGTGGAAATCATGAATCCCGTTTCTCTCTCTGTCTCTCTCTCAAGCACTTTTCCTGTTTAATGTGGAAACAAATCTGGAATCAGTGGTCTTGCTTTTCCATCTCTGCTGCTTATTTACTCTGTGATCTCAGGCAAAACTGTCACTTTTAGGATCGTATGAGGATTATATACAGGTATGTAAAGTAAGCACGTGGCCTTCTCAGTGATGGCTGGAAATGACCTCAAAGTTTGTCTACGCCAAATCTCCACCTCATGCTCTAATCCCTTCTGTATTATTAAGGCGCTGTCTACCCTCCATTTGAAAATCTTTAATGAAATGAAACTTACTAGCTCTCAAAGAACCTCTGGTGCACAAGAACTATTTTGCACTGTGGTGCAATATGAGGCTTCTAGACAATGTTCTCAGGGCTGGGGAGTACATGATGGGGAGTGAGATGCTTTTCACTGGGCAGGTCAGGGGAAGGTTCGTGATCAATTTGACCTGTAGTTCGAAGGAGAGATGATCTCCTAACATTTGCTCATGAGTCTGAAAGTCATTTGGGGAGAAGTAGCAAAACGACAGAAAAGGACCTAGAAGTGAAACCGGAGTGGGGAAGGAGGAAGGAAGAGTGTTAACTGCTGAACAAGGGATGACGATTGGATTTTGTATGTTCCGGTTTCAGATGCAAAGTCCCATGGAAATATTGCTTCGAAATCCTTTCCTAGGCGTTACTTTGAGATTAGGAGTACTCATCCTTGGTTTGGGCCACAAAGTAGTCTCTGTGTTGCTACCACAGCCCTGTGGTAGACAGTTAGTAACCTGCTACACCTGTGGTCTCCTTTCCTGCTCACAGAACTGTGGTTTTATATGGAGCAGCGATGCGTTCAGGCCGTGCGAAAGATCAAGCTGGTCTCAGGCTCAGCCTGCTCTCGTCTTCCTAATGCCCCTGCAGCTGGAGATTCCACGTGAAGAGTCTGGCATGAGGTGTAAGAGGAAGTTGTCGAAAAAGCACCTGGGAAAGCTTCTGATTTCCCAACAAACAGGACCCACGCGTATGTCACCGCCCCTTCCTCGACTTCTGTCCGCCTAGAAGGAGACGCCGATGCTTGGCCCTGCGCTAACCACCTTGCGAAGCTTCCCGAATGCTTGTTAAGTGAGAAAATACCAGGAATTGAAGTCTTGTAATAAGGGATTTTATGTATAGCTTAGAGCATTTCTAATACAGTGATACCTCGGTTCTCGAGCATAATTCGTTCCAGGAGGACGGTCGAGAACCGAATTGTTCGAGAACCGAAGCAATGAAACCAATAGGAAAGCGGACTCCACAAAGCGTGACTCTCTCTCTGCACTCACACTGATGACGCGAGCAAGGCGCGCTGGGCCGAATGAACGCCATTCGGCTCAACTCGGAAGTTCGAGTTCCAAATATTTGTTCGGATTCCGAGACAAAAGTTTCTCGAATCCTGATTTGGTCGAAAACCAAGGCGTTCGAGAACCGAGGTATCACTGTAGTATCTCAGCTTCTCATAATGCATGTTTTTCATTTTCCTCCTGGCCTCATTCTGCACTATCTTTAATTTTTTCCCCCCTGAAACTTTGCCCATTTAGATTTGACATGGAAAACAGCTGCAGGAGGGAACAGGTCTGATGGCTGTCATTTCCAGATGTTGGCACTATTATCTCAGAGGCATAGCTGCTGAATGAAAACAGAAGCTTTCCTTCTGTGACATCCTAAGTGGTGTTTAATATGGGGAGGGGGTTGCTACCAATGCTCATTAAGTAGCAAGACTTCAAAACATCAATTTGACGAAAGGCTCCAATGCAATGTAGAGTCCATAGCTAGAGTGGTGCCTACTCAGGAGATTTAAAAAGTACTCATGGTGTAAGACTTTGGGTAGAATCATAATAAGGCGCTGCAACTCGGAGATCAGTGGGAGCGACTCTGTGTCTTGCATTGTGGGTAAGATTGTGCAACACCTCTTACCTCACCCGCCGGATTCCTGAGGAGCATAAGTTCTCCAGATTGGCCTTCTGGCTCTGATTTCCTGCTGCTTCTGGAGTTGTTTATTTTACAAATTCTTCTGGCTTCGTGAAGGTGCTGCCTCTTTTCCATTGACCAGTAGCTGTAGAAATAAGCCTCGTCCATGATTTTCAGAAATAAAAACAACAACAAAGAAAAAAAAAATAACAAAATTGATCCAAAGCAGTTTGAGTATCTGGCTTTACTGGAGAGTAGGGGGAGCCTGAGGTGACATATGCAACATCAAACTAAATTAAATGTTCAATCTGGAGTCACATGTCAGGTTATGAGGGAAGACTGGGAGTTTGAATTCTTGTGGGAACCAAGAACCATGGAAATAATCCTTAGCTGTCCAAGAGTATGAATGCAAAGGTTAAAGATATTACATTGTACGTGGAGTGTCTGCCTATCACGCACAATAAGCAATAGCCGGAGACTTCCCTTCATGTCAACTGGAAGCCAATATGTAGTAGCCAGTTTACTCACTAGCCCAAACTAGATGGTGTCTAGACAAGTTCAACTGTGGCTCCCTGACAAGCAAGAAGGGACAGGTTATATGCTATTTTAGAACTATGTCCGTTAAGAACAAAACTGTTTGAAATTGAAAGCTACAGCTCTAATTTTTTATTAAAATTTTTAATGTTGACATTATTACAGGAGTTGCCCCTCCTTTGCCCACACCACCCCTCTCTCCCTCCCATTTCTTTGGCCTTTACCAATTATTGTCCCTGTCCACAGGGTGTGCATTTATGTTCTCCAGCTGTTTCCTTCACCTTCTTTACCCAGTCACGAGCTCCGTCCCCCTCCTTTTGACGTGAAACTTGACCATCTGAACTGGTTCATTTTCCCCAAGGGTCAGAATATCAAGAATTCTCTTTCTGTTGTTCTTGTTTGGGGTAGGGAACAGTGGGGGAGGTCATAGATTTAAAAATATAAGAAAGAAGTAGAGTCTTTAACAATGTAACTGATGACAAGTTTCTAGTTCAGTGAATCATGTCATTTAAGTAAAGCACTTTAATTATTTCCTATTGACAATAATGTCTCAAATGGGTTTATTTCTAATTTGTCACCAGTTTTTACTTGCCCCCTCCCTAATTATTCTGTGAAGCTCTTTTGTGAGCACCTGCAACCTTCCTCTGGAGTTTACAGCTCTTTTAGAAAAAATAATCATCTACCAAATACAGGATTTACCTAAAAGAAAGAGATACTCACCAAAAAAATTGACTTGATGTTATCTAGTTCAGTAGTCCAACTCTTGGCGCACCTTCTGATGGTGACAAGACAATGTCCTTTGATGGCGAGTTCAATGAGGCTCTTGCGTGTGTGAAATGAAAGCCCTTGAAATGAACAACGGAGCCTAAAGGGTAGGTTGGCCTCCCTCATTTGACTTCTCAGAACATAGTCACAGTGGTATCTGATCATTAACAGAAAAGACAAGGGCGGAGGAACCTAACCCGCTGAAATACACAGAGCTTCTGTGTGTGTGTGTGTGTGTGTGTGTGTGTGTGTGTGTGCCTTCTCGCACCTGTTAGGTAAGCAACCATCTCCCACAGCCAGATGGCACCTCCTATTAACAGACTTCTTTAGCTGTGGAGAAGTACCTGGGCATGCCTTTCATTTGCTCTACTTCTGTGTTCCCATTCTCAAACACTTTTGAAATATTAGGGTACTTTTAGCCCACAAGACACCTGCTACAATTGCACATACGAGTAGTTATGAGACGTTTAATGGGAGGTAGATGGTGAATGTGAGTTTACCTAATTCTAGAACAAAACTCAGTCACTTTGTTTCAGCGCGGCCTCAGGAGAAAAGACACGATCGTGCACACTATCATAGCCGACCATCCAGAAATACCAAATAGAAAGATAAAATGAGAAAAGACACGATCGTGCACACTATCATAGCCGACCATCCAGAAATACCAAATAGAAAGATAAAATGAATCACCCACCAAGTTGTAAACATGTTTACTCACTTCTCTAACGTGTTTCCAACTTTCTGATTAAGACTAACCATTTTTGCCCGGCCAGTGTGGCTCAGTGGATTGAGTGTCGTCCCATGGACTGAGAGGTCCTGGTCTGATTCCTAGTCAGGGCATATGCCTGGGTTACAGCTCGATCCCCAGTAGGGGGCGTGCAAAGGGGAACTGATTGATTTTTTTTTCTCTCCCTACAAAATTTTTAAAAAAAAGCATATTTTAATTTTTTTATTAATATTTTTCTTCATTGATTTTTTTTTTTTAGAGAGAGAGGAAAGAAGTGAGAGAGAGAGATAGAAACATCGATGAGCGAGAACATCGACTGGCCTCCTCCTGCACGCCCCCACTGGGGATTTGGCCCACAACCTGGGCATGTGCCCTGACTGGGTATTGAACCAGAGACCTCCTGGTGCATGGATTGACACTCAATCAGTGAGCCACACCAGCTGGGCAAAAAAGCATCTTGTAACTCAGGCCTAAACTAACTTAAATTTAAATGAATTCCTTGAAAAGAAGGAGATGGCAGAGAAGGAGGGGAGGAGGGGGAGGAGGAGAAGGAGGAGAACTGAAGGAATAGAATCTAGTTTCTTATTTGAGGATACTGGTGAGTATTGCCAGTTGTCATGGTAACTTTTTCCCCCCGTTAAAACACCAGGAATCACTAGAAATAAAGAGTAGACTTTAGAGCCAGTCTTGAGTCCATGTCAAGAAGATGGAGTCTGGCCAAGCACTTGAGCAGTCCCACGGAGAGCTGAGGGGTGCAGGATCTTCTCTCTTCCAGCACTTCCTGCTGGGTGTTATTGCAGCAGACCCTTCCCCCTTCGGGGGCTCAGTTTGCTGATCAGTAAAGTAGGAAAGCAGACTGGATGGGTTCCAGGGATGGGCCTTTTGGTGTTTCTGCAGGAGCTGTTGTGAAGGCTTAGGCACGAGCTCCTGAATGCCCGACAAGACCAGTGTTGGGCAGCAAATGCGTGAGCACCACCCTGGGAGAACTCTCCACAAGGGAGTGAGCATAGGTTGTATTTTAAGTGCTACCTTGTTGCAAAATTATGATACTCATGGCTTATAAAACAGAATTGTGGGTATTAACATGTCTTTTATGTTACAGTTTGTTTCCTACCTATTCCCACTTCTCCTGGAGAGTGAGGTAATACTTTGGTCTATCAACATGTTTAAGAGAGACACCAATGTCCCCTGCTGACTTTTTCTTCTTTTTTCTTTTTCTCCCTCCTTCTCAGTGCTTCGGGAACATCAAGAGGCCACACACAGTACCCCTGGCCTCCCTGGGGGAGCCCGCTGACCAGAGGCTACATTTTTCTCTTGGAGAATTTGACTTGGGCCATCTTGTGGGGATTTAGTTAGAATCAAGGCCCATTCATTCAAACATTATTTCCTGCCTTCATCCTGGCCTGGGCCTCCTCCTGGCCTGTATGGTTTTCTTGTTTGCAACTCCTTTCAAAGCAAAGTGAGGGTGTAAAACTCTTGTGAATTTTTCCCCCTAGGGAATACACTGAGGCTATGTTACATCCTCCTCGGTCTTTGAATAATGTAACTTGCAATGCTTACAGTTGGCTGGCATGTTATTCTTGCATTGCCCAACCACCTACACTGTTTCTTCAAGGCAGTGAATTGTATTCAAACTAGTCCACCGCAAAGTCAGGTGCCTTCGTGACAGAATGAATCAAGGAGACTCAAGAAGTGAAATGTCAGTGTTGAAACTTTCCCAGTCACACCCATTGGAGTCTCAGTTTCTTCGTCTTTAACATAGGCAGACTGTGTTCTATGCTCAGTCAGTTCCTAACCTTTTGCCAATTTGTTTTTCTTAAAAACACATTAAGAAAATCAATATGATTTTAAATATATTTAGTTGTTGTCTGTTAAAGGATCAGGCTAATTACCGCCAGAATGTTTTAAATCTCCAAAAGACTATGGGGTATTGTATTTTTTTTCTCTGCTTCGCCAAGGCTTGGGTGTGCACTTGGAGTGTTCCGGACAACAGCAGGTTGTGAAGCCACAGAGTGATCATCCAAGGTGCTTGGTGTCTATTTAGGGTGTCCGTATGTGCTCCTGTGTTTCTGACTTTTCGCTGGCGGAGTACACACATTCCCACAAAGCCAAAAGAGAACGAAGCAATCTGCTCAATGAAGGTGGATCCATCATTCCAAATGTTCAAGGCTTTCCAGCAAAGCTGTGGCTGACAACCAAGCCCAAAGCTGGGGTTCCAATTTTTGCCCCCCCTCTAAATAAAACTTCAGCGCCTGACTCGAGAATACTCAGATCTGCAAAACAGTGCCTGTGTGTTACCCAGTGGCCTTTGTGGCCGACCCATGGCATGGCTCGTACTCACAGTCTTCGAGGGCATCAAGCGTACAGGGTTTGGGCCTTTTCGATAAAGTGGTCCTACCTTCTGTTAAAAACAAGTGGTTCAATGAATTTTAGACTTTCCTATGCAATAGCTCGCAGCTCCTCTTCCCGGAATGAAAGGGGGGGATGGGCAGAGGGAAAGACCAGGGTGAGGCAGAAGGGACACGCCCTCCCTTGTGGCCATGGGGAAATGAGGAAGGGGAGGCCCCAGCCATGGGCTTGGAGTTTGACAGAGCCGGGCTTGGGTCCTTGTTACCCATTATATTGTGCAACATGAAGCAGTGTTTTCTTTGTATTGTTTTAATCATTTTACCTCTCAAGGTCCAATTTTTACCTCTCTTGTAGGGTTCTTGTGAGAATTAAACAGAATCATGTGTATACACTGCTTAGTTATGTTAGCTGTTTTCATCATTATTATCATGTTTTTTTATCCTCACCTGAGGACATTTTTCCATTTTTTGTTCAGGTAGAGTGGGAGGGAGAGAGAGGAAGAGAGAGAGAGAAACATCGACGTGAAAGGGACACATCAAGTGGCTGCCACCTGCATGACCCAACCAGGGCCGGGGACAAACTGCAACCGAGGTATGTGCCCTTAGCGGGAACCAAACCTGGGTCTCTCTGGACCGCAGGCCGATGCTCTAACCGCAGGGCTGTTTTCATCATTATTTAGCAAGCTATGTCACTGTCCAGGGATTCAATAATCCCATTTAAAAATGAGGTGATTCAATATTCACTTAGGTCCTTCCTAAATCTAAAACAACTGTGATAGAATTTCTCAAAATTATTTGTCCACAGAAAATTTTAACAATGATTAAATTCTAACAGAACCAACAGTCAGTCTTGAGGCTACAAGTGTTTGATGAATAGTAAACTGTGGATGTTGTTCAAGTGTGTTGAAAAGACGCATCCTCTAAGCTAGGATCATCACATACACGCGGCCCAGTGCACACTGGTCGGTGCCGCCTGCCATTCCCGTTTCACAAGCCAGGGACCTCAGCAGTCTCCCTGTGCTCTCTGGGAAAGCACCCCATTTCTCAGACCACATCGCCGACTCAGTGACATAGATGCATGTCGGTGCTTGTGTCCCCCAAAATGTAATCAAGTTCTGTTTTCAAAGAACAACTTGCTGGCCTCGATTTTATTTTGTGAAACGTCTATTGACATGGTGGTCCACGGAAAGGAACTGGGTAAACTTCACCTCCTGGTCCAGCTAAAGCAGCGGTTTTCAAACTTGGACAGAGACTCACAGCAAGAAATTCATTTTGCTTTGCGACCCAGTGCACACACACAAATGTATGTCATTGGAACAGAGTATTTCATGATACCATGCCCCCTTCTAAAGCCGAGTACACCATTACTTCTATTCTATTCTATTCTATTCTATTCTATTCTATTCTATTCTATTCTATTCTATTCTATTCTATTCTATTCTATTCTTCTAATTATCTTATTCAGTGTACTGCTGATCAAAGCCCACGACTTTGATTTCCAGACCCACTAATAGGCACCGCTCTCAGGTTGAAAAAGGCCCGAGGATTAAGCTGGAAAATGCGAGGGGTGTGGGGTGCTCCTTTCCCAGGTGGGGTCCTTCTCATGTTACACTTCAAGTGCATTTGAAATGGAACCTTCTCTAACCTCCAAAGAGCCTACGGAAGGGCATTATGGAGGAAGGTCACATGGCCCGGCCTGACAGGAGACAGCTGCAGACTCCCAGGCTCGGAGGAGGGAGGAAGGTGAGGAGGCCCACAGCTCCTCTGGAGGAAGGGCCCAGGGTCACAGGAAGAGGGTTTGGCGCCCTGCCTTCCCCCTGGGGCCAAGGAGGACTGGTGGGGCTTGTCCCTTCCTGGGACTCACGTCTTTTTGTAGTCTGGTCATCACCACCATCCAAACTTGTCCCTCCCCCTCCTCTCCTGGCAACTAGCCTGTACCTCGCTTTTGTCCAAATCTTTTCATGTGTTCATGTCTCAGCTTGAAAATACCCCTCGTTCCTTCCCTTCTGATGTCAAAACCTGATTCCTATCGATCTGTCTTCTCTTCCCTTTAAATTGTCCTTACCAACCTCTGGTACCGACCTCAATCCTCAGACCCAGGACTGAAATAAAGCTTCATTTCTACCCATGCCATCCCTTTCTTTTTCCCATTATCACACATGTTGCATTGCATTTAATTATTTTTCTTTCCACTCAATTGTATATTCCTCCTAGAGGGTGGGGACCTATATCTTATTTTTATTTTATTTTTGTAATCCTCACCCAAGGATATTTTTCCATTTATTTTCAGATAGAGTGGGAAGGAGAGGTAGAGAGTGAGAGAGACACCGATGTGAGAGAGACACATCGATTGATTGCCTGCCGTGTGACCTGGACCGGGGACTAAACCGCAACCCAGATACGTGCCCTTGACCAGAATCGAACCCGAGACTTTTTGGTCCACGAACCAACACTCTAGCCTCTGAGCCAAACAGGCCAGTGCTCTTTGTTATTGTTTTATCTCTACTTCCTACTTCGCCTATTATCGAGTTCAAAGTACTTGTCAAACAAGCGAAGTCATGGATGAGAACATAACTTTATAAATTGCTTAGCGTGATCTGATATTGCTTACTATGAGCCATCTGCTTTAAAGTATACCACCTCATTCAATTACTGCAGCAAAACGCTAGGCGGGAAGGGAAGATTGCATTTGCTGCTTCTAGAGAAAGAGACTGAGGCTCAGAGAGGAGAGGAGGCTTTTCTGAGGTTGCACAGCTGGCTGGTGGAGAAGGGTAAGCACTGAGGCTTTGGATTCTGAACACAGTCACCATACTCACAGGACCCTTGGATGGGCCCCATTCTCCCTCATGACCTTCAAAGTCACAAACAAGTCTTAGTGATGTGTCCTCATTGGCAGCGGTTTCTGTTAGGTGTGTGAGCTAATTGTGGACACAGACACAGAAGCGTGGGCGAGACTGGCCCACTTTCTGATCACAAGTACAGCCCCTGCGAATTCTGGAGGACTTGAACAGAACCGAGCGAGTTCAGAAACAGAATGTCTCCTTCCGATCTGGTTGACCCTGACATCTGATTGCACAGGACTGGGAACAAGACTTACCTGCTCACATTAAGGAGATGAAATGTGTTTGTGTTGACACGCATCCTGCGGCGGAAAAGTTCAGATACATCAAGAGAGGCTTTTGTATAATTCATGTTATTTACTAGGATGATTTTAGTGGCCCTGCGAACATCATTGTACGCTCAACTATAAATATGCATTCAGACCCTTTCCAAACCACTAGTCATTTCCCCAGCAGGTCATAAAAGCAATGTATCATGTAACCATGCATTGGGATGAAATTTCAAAAGCTCTCCTTTTAGGCAGTAGGCCTTAGTGGGTTTGGGGAGCTGTAACATTATCCATTTAATTATACATTTGGACACTGGAAAAAAAACAACAACAACACACCCTGTATTATTTACACAATTGCCTGTAATATCTCTCCAAGCTGTTAGACCTGAGTCAGAAACCATTAGCATGCTAATCAAGAGAAGGCTATGAAATCTATTTCCTTGGTGCAACTTCAGCGAGTTTTGATGTTTTTATTTCAGGCACATCCCTCCCGCCCCAGAACTTCTATCTGAAGGGACCCTCCTCCCCACCCCCCATAGCTCTGGTGTGGGTACGGGACTGCTCCTTTGGGATCACAACACAGTCTGTCCTGTTTCTCAAGGACAACATCTGTAACATCTGTACGAGGCATGATACCTTGTATTTGAAGAGGACCGAGTTGTTGGAAGGGGAAGTTATGCTATTCAGGGGAACAGTGCTGTCAGAGATGGTCCTGCCAGAGACGGACATTGCATTAAGTGTTATCATTTAGATGAACCACCTGAGAGAGACAGAGACTGTCTCTGTCTAGATCCCAGACATTCTAGAGTGTGGTAGGGGAGAGGCAGGCTGTGGAAGCAAGTCCAGAAGTCTCGTTTTCCCCAGTGTTTCTGAGCTCTGCGTGGGTGCTGGCTGCACAGAGTTGACTGAGAAAGCATCCAGCCTGCAGAGGGGAAACAGGTAGCAAAGCAGCGATTAAGGCAGGGTGATAAACACCCTGAAGAGGCAGTGCCCACCCACAGATGTTCAAAGGTGGTCTCGCTGTCCCCCAGTGCATTCAGGACCTCCGAGGTAAGTGTCCTTTCTCTCTGGGCTGCATCCTGCCCACCCCAGCAAGTCAGTACCTTGGATTTACACCTCACACTCTGGGAGGGGGCCACCCCTTTGCTCAGACCTGGTGAATTGTTACTTGGCTCTGCATGCGGCTTTTGTCTCTGCTTGACCCTTCCGCCACTCTGACTGTTCAGCTTTGTCCATCCTGTATTTTCCCGAGGAGGTTCTTACAGTCAGTTTGCAGGGGGTGATGATGGACACACATGAGACACACAGAGAGTCTGACATAAGTCAGACTGGGGAACTCAGACCACTCCCCCCTGTAGTAGCTGATTGAAGTCGTCTAAGCCATAATAACTTTGAATGGCCAGGCACTTGCATAATGGACAGACTGTCCCTTTGTTTTTTATCTGGTTGTCACTGCTCACTGCTTGATACTGTTACATAATGCAGTGGATATTTCCCATATTCTCTTGATACAAAACAGTTCCACTGATGTGTAACATTTAGGCTGTTTGACTTATCAAAGCACAATTTCCTTCTGTGAAAATCCTTGGAATACCAAAGGAGGTCTGGACCACGGTCACAATAACGTCAGAACTCTTCTTCCCGTCTCGAATTTTACCCGAACTCTCATGGTGCTGAGACAGGGACAGTGCACACAGCAAGGGCACCGAGCTTAGAGGAACAGCGAACGTGGACTCACCACGGGTTACAAAGAGGGGCAGGATCCTGGGTCCCTACTCCATACTTACACACCATACTGTTGATGAAGAGAAATGTGCTGTTTCACAGTAAACATAGCCCTTCAGGAAATCTTGGTAGATCACGGATATGGCCTTCCTAGAAACTTCTTTGGATGTAAGTAGTTTCTTGCCAACATTGAAATTTGTTTTTGTGGGTGGGTATTTTAGGGCTTTGAAAATCAATTAATGGACCACTCAATGGATTGTTCATTCCTACTATTAAATGGATCCTACCATTCTATAACCATATGATATAATGGGAATAATTTAAGAACTTCTCTAAGACGCAGTTTCTCCTCTGTACAACAGTAGTAACAACTGCCCTGCAAGGTAGACTTGAGTGAGATGACTCCAGTAAAGTACCAAGTCTAGCTCACGTGTATACAGGCATCGGCTACAGGGCACTGTTACGACTATGCTTTGCTCATCCGATAGAGTTCTGGGTTCACAACATTCCGTTGCCAACTATAGGGGATGAGTTTGCTACACGACATTTCTCTTAAAACTGCTCCAAAGAAAACAAGGGAGGAAAGAGGAGAGGAAGGAAGGAAGGAAAGAAGGAAGGAAGGGAGGGAGGGAGGGAGGGAGGAAGGAAGGAAGGAAGGAAGGAAGGAAGGAAGGAAGGAAGGAAAAAGGGGGAAGGGAGGAAGGAAGGAAGGGAAGAAGGAAGGAAGGAAGGAAGGGAAGAAGGAAGGAAGAAGGGAGAAGGGAGGAAGGAAGGAAGAAGGAGGAAGGGAGGAAGGAAGGAAGGAAGGAAGGAAGGAAGGAAGGAAGGAAGGAAGGGAAGAAGGAAGAAAGGAAGGAAGGAAGAAGGGGGAAGGGAGGAAGGAAGGAAGAAGAAGGAAGGAAGGAAGGAAGGAAGGAAGGAAGGAAGGAAGGAAGGAAGGAAGGAAGGAAGGAAGGAAGGACAAAAAATGTGTTAGACAATAATAAGAACAGAGAGAGCATTTCAAAGTGTGTGAAAGGTCAGTGCCTGTCTCTTGAGCAGTGGGGCAGGCTGGCGATGCTGCAGGGGCGGAGCTCCGGTGGTATTTGCCCCTCCCTTCAGCTGGCAGCTGCTCCAGCCCAGGAAGTTTATAGCAGGAAATATAAGGTGCTGTTGGATCTGGGAGCTTTAGCGTCCTGGGTAGAATTGTTCCTTCTTAAAAAAAAAAAAAAGAAAAGACAAAAGTAAGAGGGTGACAATCAGCTAAGGACTATTAAGTTTCATGGCCATGATCTTATCATATTGCATCTACTCTTACCAGTTCTTAATCACCACAATGCAATAACATCTTTAAAATTTATTGAGACAATTAGAAGCAAACAGTGCTTTTGACCCTGAGCTCTTTCAAAGTTACGAGATGCTGCAAGGGATAGAGGGGCCAGGAGACTGAAGTCCTTTACAAAGAATCTGCAGCTTAATGTCCATTTGAGATTTCAAAGTGCCATGAGGAGAAGGAAACTGGATTGTGGGATCAGGAAAGCAGCACTCTGATCTCAGCTTTCCCTTTAAACTGGGAGGTGATCTTGGGGCTGCTGTGTGGCTTCACTGAGCCTTAACATGCTCATATGTAAAATGGGAATGGACCTGAGGTCCCTGCCATCTGTAAAATCAAGGTCAAGACTTGGATTATGACCCAGAAACATCTGTCAAACCCACAGGACCGAGCACCCGCTGTCCTTCAGTGGGCACTGTGTCTTCGGGAAGATTCTGTTTCTGTCTGGCTGCATCGGTGAAGGGTGGGCACAGCTGCTCCTTAGACAAGGCTTTGCTTGTTGAGCGAGGGAAATAGGGGTGCCGGGTGCATCGCAGTCTGAGGGGAGGGAAGCTCTGGCCGAGTCTAGCCACAGGCAGATGGAGAAGTCGCATCAGCAGGCTGGGTCTCCACACTCAGCCTTCCGTGGATGCAATGCCTCCATCGCTCGCCTTCGCAGGACTCGACGATGACTCCCACAGCGTCCTCCTTCTTTGGGAGGCCGCCTTATGCAAGCACATGGGCCATGGGCCAGCTCCGTGACCTTGAGCAGGTTTTCCTACCTCTATAAACATCTATTGCTTCATATACGGAGTGAAAGGAATAATGATTATCGGCCTTACAGGCGCTTAAATCATCATATGGCTCGTAGTAAAAACTCAAAAATCTCATCTTTCATTATCGTCATTATCCATATAATACGGGAGCTGTGCATGAACAGGGATGCCTAACCGTGGTGGAGTCACAGGGGGGAGCTGGCTAGAGAAGCAGGGGCCAAACGCTTGGGAAGAGGCCACCCAGGCAAGGGTAGCAGCCTGTGCAAGGCGGGAGGGCAGGATAAGAGTGTGTTGAGGGCTCCCCAAGTCCTTCCAACACTGGCGCTTAGGATATGTGCTGAAGACACAGGAAAGGAAGAGGCAGAGAAAATGGTGCAGGGTCAGGTCTAGACAGGTTTTGGTTGCCACATTTTTCAAGTCACACTGTTCCTTCCGCTTATTTGCTGCGAATCAGGAGGCACCTCCAGCAGTCAAGTTCTCGGCTGCCCCCGACCTGCCTTTCAGCGTTCCAGGGTCACTCTTAGCCCCTGAGGCTCAGTCCACCACCAGCAACACTCAGCTTCTTTATGAGGTGGTAACGCTGCATGTTGAGATCATGTGGAGAGAGTTGGGGTTATACAAATACAGATATTTTAAATTAAATGTTGCTTCATGCCACCAAATATTATATTAAAAATAGCCCTGGCCATCCGGCCAGTGTGGCTCAGTGGTTGAGCATTGACCCAGGCACCAAGAGGTCGCCGGTCTGATTCCAGGTCAGGACACATGTCCAGGTTGTGAGCCCAGTCCCCAGTGGCGGGGGTGGGGGGGGTGCAGAAGCCAGTTGATGGATGTTCTCTCTCATCAATGTTTCTCTCTCTCTCCCTCTCCATTCCTCTCTCTCTAAAATCAATAAAGGAAAAAAAATTGCCCTGGCCAGTTTGGCTTAGTGGTTAGAGGATTGGCCCTTGGACCAAAGAGTTGCAAGTTTGATTCTCGTCAAGGGCAAGTACCTTGGTTGCAGTTTGGTCTCTGGCTGGGGTCATGTAAGAGGCAACCAATCGATATGTCTCTCTCACATCAATGTTTCTCTCTCTCTCTTTCTCTATCCCTCCCTCCGACTCTATCTGAAAGTAAATAAAAAAATACCCTTGGGTGAGGATTTAAAAAATAAATAAATACATAAAATTTGCATCCCACCATCTAGACATTTTATCCATATAATAGATGCAGATATTTGCAAAGACAGTAAAAATAACACTAATGCTATGATAGTAACAATCTTTTGAACATTTACCATGTGCCACTAAACACTATGTATATGGTCCCATTTACCCTTCACAACAACTTTGTAAATCTTGCTGCTCTTCCCACTTATAGATAAGATCATCGAGCCTTAGGATGGTTGAGGAAATGGTCCACTGTCATAAATGTACAAATAAGGCAGGTGGGACTTGAATCGGGGTCAAATGAGTCTGTTGGTTTGGACATACACAGGAAGCAGTAAGATTGGGGAACCTTGCTTTCCTGGAAAAATATGCAGAAAATATGTATTTAAAGAGAGAGAGAGGCAAAATGCACGAGGGGCACATTCAAACACCCAGACGTTTGTAAAATCGATAACAGCTAGCTGGGTAAATTCTACCTTGTGGATTCTTCTCTCACTCTTCACCTCATCGTACCCTGCATGTTGGCAGATAACCACAGCAATAAGGAAAGAGAGAGGCGTTATACTCACAGCAGACTTCAAGGTAGACGCACAATTTCTATGTTATGAGGAGAAGGTGGAGACTTAGACGAGGCACTTCTCAAGGTCACACGGTTGGCCAGCCACTGACCTTGGGTCTGAACCCTGCCCATGACTTTCCACTGCAGCGATGCTGCTGCTTCTCAAAAGTCACCTTGGTCACAAACGACTGACTCCTTTCTCATGGCCCAGCACCTCTGTTTCTCCAATCCCCCAATTTTTATTTGAATACCGGCTCCACCCTGCTGAAAGCCAATACCACCATTTGTCAAATGGGAGAATTAAATTCTTTGCTAACACTTAACACTCCATTCAGGTCCGCTCAGCTACCCACCCAGGGGCGAAGCAAGACACCTATAATTATCTCTTTATTGTTTGCTCATTTTATGGGCCCCTCGCCGCCCTCCCTCCTGCCGTCAGGAATTCTCATCTCGGAGGCTCCTTTGTGGCCGCCTGGGCAGCGGCTCAGTTTCTGAACATCTGGCCGGTTTCAATCCGGGAGGCTGGGACACAGTCAGAGTCAGCGTTGCGGGGTACCTGGGTTCAGATTGCAGATGCGGTAACAGCAACCCGAGGGCCTCTGCTTTCTTTTGCTCAGGCAACACTAGAGCGATGCTACCAAGTGTGTGTGTGTGTGTGTGTGTGTGTGTGTGTGTGTGTGTGTGTGAGGGAGCCAGGAACACAGAGCCGACCAGCCAGCTTCATACACGGGGCGAGGCGGCTGCTGCGTCCCTCAACACAATTCCACTTAGACTGCAAGACAGGAACATGCAAACAGGTTGGCGGGGCCTCGGGGAGCAAGACTTGGGCCTCCAAAGCAGGGGACACGTGTCTGTTCTCCAGAGGGGATAGCAGTCAGAAGTTCTGTCGTTCGGAGAGTGCTTCGTAATTAAAATGTTATCGCGCGTGGAGATGGAGGAGCAGGGACTCGCACCGAAGGTGCTCACGTTGGCTCTTCCCAGTTGTAAGCGGGGTGCACTTGGCCGGTGGCTTCCCCTTTCGGGATCTCATTTTCCTGGGGATGAGAGAGGCGACTGCTGCCTTCCATTCGGGTTTTGTAAGGACTGACTGAGATAAGGAAGAAGAGGCGTCGGGAACCTGCTATGCAGAAATGCCAAGAGTTTGCTATTAGTATTTCATGTGTCCTTGACCAACAGCCTGCAAAGAAGACAGAGTAGGTAGGACTTCTACTGGAAGCAGGGGAAAACGGAAGCTCAAAGCGGTTAAGAAGTCGATCGTAGAAGAAGGTGGAAACCCAGCCTGGCTGCTTCCCTTCAGTAATTCTTCACCCTCTCATTCAGTCCTTCACTCGACGTGCGTGCAGCCCTTGCGGTGCCAGCCACACTGGTAGGGACACAGATCCCTCTTGACCCGGAGTCTCCGAAGATGTATCAGAGGGTAATGATTGCTGCCAAAGACTGAATAAGACACTGGCTTGGAGGAAGCTGGAAGTGATTTTGGTGGTGTGGATGGGGGAAGTTTTCAATTAACATCAGGCTTTTTCTACTAAGCCAAAGATTGTCAAACGTGTTTAAGTGATAGAGCAACTGGAAGTCATGAAGTTTTACTGTTCTTTGGGAAACATCTTGAACTAGTGATCTAGTCAATGAATTGAGGGGACATTACGAAATTTATGTCATACTTGGAAAGTTTAATGAATAAAATTCCAGTCTTGGAGTTAAACGCTCTGGAGTCGAAGTCTGTTCCATCTCTCACTGGCTGTGTGACTTTGAGTGGATTATTAACCTCTCTGAATCTGTTTGCAGCTCTTTTAAATGGGAGATCAGTCAGACCTCCCACTGCAGTCAAATGAGATGATGCAGCTCTTACCAGTTACCTTTGAGTGTAGCCCCCCCGCCCCAGAAGACAGACTGACATTCTGCTCACACCAACATGAGAAACGGCTCCATTTTTTAAAAAATTTTTTTTTTAAATTTAAAAAACGTTGTTTTAAGTGTTTCTGGTGATTGTGCTTGAGGAAGGAGAATAGGCAACAAAGTACTGGGGCTGAAACTCCATCCTGCCCAGCCACAGGTGATGCTGGTATTGGCCACTCTTTGGGCCCATGAGCTGTGATTATACTAAAACCACTATGCGATGAATTGTTAAATGGTGTTTATTAAATGCTTATACTGTGTTAAACACTGTCACCGAGACCTCAGAAACGAGCGATTAAGCCAGGCAAGGCCCATCGTACCCTAGATCTTATATTTTAGCGGAGTGACAGATCACAAACAAGCAAACACGGTAAGTTAAAACAGGAGCATATGCTAGAAAGGTGGGAATGATCGTACTACTAAGATGGTAGTAATAGTGATAATGACAGCCGGCAGGAGAGGGCTAACGAACAGGCAGCTGTGTGATTATGTGCATGCCCTCGTCACGTCTTTTGTCATGGAACCACTGTTAGCATCTCCTGGACTAGTTAGATGGGGGCGGGGGCGCTTGCCACCCATTGCTCCTCCTTTCAAACGAACAGTCTCCAAGTGCATCGGCGTGCCTGCCCCTGACATCCGCGGGGCCCAGGACAGGAGGACAAATAGAGACCCACATACCGTCTGTCTAAATATTTAAATGTTACAAACCAAGCTTGTAAATTTTTAAATCTGTCCTCCTACCTTGACAAATATAATGTCATAACAATCTGGAAGGCCAGGTTTGGAGTTAGAATTCTCAGACTTTGGGACTTTTCTGCCTGAAGGTGGTAGCCTGGGGAGAATCAGCCCCCTGAGAACCACTCTCCTTCTTGACCCACCCCCACAAAAAGAAGGGGCTTCGCAGGAAAGGTGACCACCCCGTCCACCCCGACAAATAGTCATCCCTTGGACACCCCTTGATGAGGGTCATGGGAAGGACGGACCAGACGTTTCAGACTTCTGGGTATTCAGGGAATAAAGACACAATACGCAGAGATCTAATGTCTGAGTCCTTCCAACCTTGACACTGCATGGTTTGGTTTCCAGCACTGGAATTTGGATGGTCTGAAACCTTTAAAATATTGATATTATGTTCTGCATGTACAAGAGGTTTTGTCTAGAAAGAAGCGTGTCTTGTGGGAAATTCTAAACGATGGCATTGGAGAACACACAATTGGGAAATATTGCACAGACATGTCTTGACAATAACATTAGTAATTGATCACATAAGGCTCTAGGATCTAAACAAACGTCAGACATCAGAGCAGGTAAGAATAACCCGCCTCAGAATTATGGGCAACACATTTCCCTTCCTTGGACTTGTTTCCCATGTGAAAATTACACCTTTTGGGTTCTGAGTTCCTTCCTAGCACGTCCCTCAGTTATTTCATGTGATCGTCCCGGGGGTGTCTCTCCAGGAGAAAGCGAGGCTTAACAACAGCCAAGGGTCTGCACAATGAGATGTTTACCAAGGGCAATAATTGCATATTATATTCTAGTCCTGTATAGTTGATGTAAAGGTTTCTGGATGAATTGTCGCGTTGAATTTTCATCCCCAGCCTGTGACACTGGTCTCGTGTTTCTCCATTTCCCACTGAAGCAAATGAAGGTGGGAGAAGATAAGTGAATTACTCTCAACGTCTCCGCCTCTGAGTGGCGGATCCAGGTCTCAAATCCCTATCCTGGCCTTTAATTTGAAAGTTGGGTGTGCAGGTTTTTAAACCAGTGCATTTGGGAAAGATGGACTTGCAGGTGTGAAACCCATTATTTGTGAAGGAAGAGAGGGATCAAACCAGTAGGCAGAAGCGGGTCTCTTATGACTCATTAGTCCCCTTCAGGAGGACCTTTACTGCAGACGGGTCAGTATTATTGCAGCTGCCGCCAGGCTGACACACAGGAACACACGTGCCCTTGCCACATCATTGTCCCGCTTTGTCCGGGACACCCAGGCTGCGGAGTGATGCGGCCAACGGGACACGCTCCCTGCACATATGTTGTAAAATGCATGAAAGCTGACAGCGTGTCTCTGAGCTCCGCTTCTGTTTCCATCCCTGAAACAGGTTGTGTGTGCAGCCTGGCCCGTTGCCCACAGCGTCCTACCTGCCGCACGGGGAGAGGCTGAGTCTGTGCGCAGAAGAAAAGGAGGCTCAGTTTTCCAGATAGCTTTTCTGTGCACATGCCCTGAGAACACGGGCAGAGGACACAAATGTTCCAATAAATAAGGACCAAAGGTGAGTGGGAAAAGTAATAGAGTGAGAGGTATTGTGTGAAAAATTAAACATGCAAAGCATTCCTAAGACAACAAACCAAAATGTAGATTCACTGGGAATGCAGCAGATAAGACAGTAAATTAATACAAGAGAGAAAAAAGAGCACTAAATTAACCCAGTGAAAACACATTGTAGGGATAGGTATTGCTGAGTTCATCCACAAATGATGGTGGCAGTGATGTATCTGTGTCCTACACACTGCTAAACATATATACGCACACAAACTGGCGTGTGTCAGTGTTTGAGACATGGTAGGTATTTAACTGCAGCACAGTAGCTTCCATAATCAGAATCATCATCATCCGTTTATATTTCCATCTTTAACGCTTAACGTAGGATCTTTAGTACATTTGGAATATACTTGTTAGAATTTTTAAAATCAAATTTAATGGGGCAGAATTTACATGCAATGAAACACACTTATTTCAAGTGTATATTCAGTTAGTTTTGATAATTCTATGCATTCATGTAGTCACCACCACAATAAAAACAGAGAAAAATTCTCATATCCAAAAATGTTTTTTGTTGTCCCTTTGAACAATACTCCTCAACTCTTAGCCCAAGCAACTACTGCTTTGCTTTCTGTCACTATACTGTAGTGTGTATTTGTCATTTCCTTTGTTTTTCACTGACTTTGGGTTAATCCAGCTCTTTTTTTTTAATATATATATATATATATATATATATATAATTTTTTTAATATATATATATATATATATATATATATATATTATTGATTTGAGAGAGAGAGAAAAGGAGAGGAAGAGAGAGATAGAAACATCGATGGGAAAGAACATTGATTGTCCACCTCCTACGTGCCCCCCACTGGGGATTGGGCCCACAACCTGGGCAGGTGCCCTGACCGGGAATTGAACTGGCAACCTCTTGGTGCGTGGGTTGATGCTGAACCACTGAGCTACACTGGCTGGGCTCATGCAGTTCTTTAATGTGTGGTTTAGATAGTTGACTTCAGGGCTTTCTTCTCTTCTTCTACGACTGCCATTTAGGGTTAATGTTTTCCTTTGGAGTGCTGCTTTAGCTGCATCTCAAAACTTGAAGTAATTTTCATCCAGTTTAAAATATCTCATTTTTCTTCTTCTTTCTTTTCTGATCCATGGTTTATTTAATAATGTATTATTTATTTCCCAAACATGTGGAAAATTTCAAGATATCTTTCTGATAAGTTCTATTTTATTGCTGCTGTGGTCAAATAGTATGCTTTGTGTGATTTCAATTGTTTAAAATTTATTAAAGCTTCATTTAAGGCTGAAAACATCAGGTTAAAACAGTGTATACTATTTTAAAAAATCTTAAGATGTAGATCTCATGTAAGTGTTCTTAGCATAATAAAGTAAAATAAACAAGTAAATAAGAAAATATAATTTATATTTACTCATATACTTGCCAATTTTAGCATTCTTTATTATTTTATTAAATTAATTTTTTTTATTACAAGTGTCCCTCCTTTTCCCCCCATTGACACCCTCCTCCCCACTCCTGCCTTGCCCCCACCTTTACCACATTGTTATCTGAGTCCATTGGTTGTGAATATATGCATATGCATTCTTTGGTTAATCTCTTCCTAACCCCCACCCCCACCCCCTTTTCCTCTGAGGTTTGCCCGTCTGTTCCCTACTTCCATGACTCTGGATCTATTTTGGTCAACAGCTTATTTTGTTCATGATGTTCCATAAATAAGTGAGATCATGTGGTACTTGTCTTTCTCTGACTGGCTTATTTTGCTTAGCAGAATACTCTTCATGTCCTCCCATGTTGTCTCAAATGGTAAGAGGTCTTTCTTTGTTGCAGCTGCATAGTATTCCATTGTGTAAATGTATAACAGCTTTTTTATTCTTTTGTGTTGATCCAACTTTCCTTTTGGTAGGTATTTCAGTTCTTCCTGAAGAAATTTCTTAAAAATTTTTTTGTAGGCCATATCTATTGACAATTCCTGCAACCTTTATCTAAAAATGTCTTTATTTTTTCCTAAGTTTTCAAAAATATATATTTTTTATGCTTAATATTAAATTATTGGTTGTATTTTTCTTTCAGCATTGTAAGGGTTGTAAGTTATTTTTTGTGGCTTACACAGTGTTAAATAATAAGCCTTTACTCATTCTCATCTCTTTTCCTCTGTGAATGTCTTTTCTTTTATGGAGGATTTCAGCAATTTGATTATGATTTGTGATGGTGTGATTTTCATTCGGTTGTCCTTCTTGGCAATTGCAGAACTTCTTGAATCTGTGGTTTTTCTTTTTAACATTTTAACAAATTTGAAAATTTCTAGCCATTATTTTTATAACTACATTATCTGTTGTTTGTATGGAAAATAATACAGTGACAAATAATAATGTTAGAATAAGTTCTGAACATCTGATACCAGAGAAATACAAAGGATCATCGAAACTACTATGAACATTTATATGACAACAAAGTGGACAATCTAGTTGAAATGGACAAATTTCTAGAAGCACACAGCCTCCCAAAACTGAACAAGGAAGAGATAGAAAACTTGGACAGACTAATAACAACAAAGGAAATTGAAGTTGTAATCAAGAAACTCCCAGCAAACAAAAGCCCAGGCCCAGATGGCTTCACAGGGAAGTTTTACTGAACATTCAAAGAAGACCCAATACTCATTCTCCTCAAACTATTTCAAAAAATCCAAGAAGACAGAATACTTCCAAACTCATTTTATGAGGCCAGTATAATCCTAATTCCAAAACCGGATAAAGACACTACAAAGAAAGAAAACTACAGACGAATATCCATGATGAACACAGATGCCAATATCCTTAACAAAATATTAGCAAATCGGATCCAGCAATACATCATAAATTTATTCATCATGACCAAGTGGGTTTCATCCCAGGCATGCAAGGGTGGTACAATATTCACAAATTAACAAATGTGATACACCACATAAACAAAAGGAAAGAGAAAAACCATATGATCATATCAATAGATGCTGAAAAAACATTTGACAAAATCCAGCACCCATTTCTGATAAAAACACTCAGCAATGTGGGAATAGAGGGATCATATCCCAACATAATAAAGGCCATATATGAAAAACCTACAGCCAATATCATACTCAATGGGCAAAAACTAAAAGCATTTCCCTTAAGAACGGGAACAAGACAGGGATGCCCACTTTTGCCACTCTTATTTAACATAGTACTAAAAGTCTTAGCCACAGCAATTAGACATGAAGGAAAAATAAAGAGGATCCAAATTGGAAAGGAGGAAGTGAAACTGTCATTATTTGCAGATGACATGATATTGTATATTGAAAACCCTAAAGACTCCATCAAAAATCTATTAGACTTAATAAACGAATTTGGCAAAGTAGCAGGATACAAAATTAACGTCAAGAAATTAACAGCATGCTTATACACCAATGGTGAAATCACAGAAAGAGAAACTAAAAAGACAATCCCATTTATCATTGCAACAAAAAAATTAAATTACTTAGGAATAAACTTAACCAAAGAAGTAAAGGACCTCTTCACAGAAAACTACAGGTCATTGAAAAAAAAAAAAATAGAGGAAGATATAAAAAAGTGGAAGCACATACCTTATTCATGGATTGGAAGAATTAACATCATTAAAATGTCCATGCTACCCAAAGCAATCTATAGATTCAATGCAATCCCATCAACATACCAACAACATACTTCACAGAACTAGAATAAACACTCCAAAAGTTTATATGGAACCAAAAAAGACCCCAAATAGCCACAGAAATCTTGAAAAAGAAGAACAAAGTAGGAGGGATCACATTACCAGATTTCAGGTTATACTACAAAACCACTGTAATCAAAACAGACTGGTACTGGAACAAGAACAGGCAGATAGATCAATGGAACAGAATAGAGAACTCAAAAATTGACCCAAGACAATATGCTCAATTAATATTTGACAAAGATGGCAAGAGCATACAGTGGAGTCAAGACAGTCTCTTCAATAAATGAAGTTGGGAAAATTGGACAGCTACTTATAAAATATAAAGCTAGACCACCAACTTACACCATACAAGAGAATAAACTCAAAATGGATAAAAGACTTAAATGTGACTCATGAATCCATAAAAATCCTAGAAGAAAATGCAGGCAACAAAATTTCAGACATCATACACAGCAGAATTTTCACTGAAACAACACCTAAGGCAAGAAAAACAAAGGTAAAAATGAACATGTGGGACTACATCAAACTAAAAAGTTTCTGCACAGCAAAAGAAACAACCATCAAAATGTAAAGGAATCCCACTATGGGAGACCATAATTGCCAATGATGCATCAGATAAGGGGTTAATTTCCAAAATATATAGAGTGCTCATACAACTCAACAAAAAGAAGACAAAGAACCCAATTAGAAAACGAGCAGAGGACCTAAATTGACACCACTCCAAAAAGGACATACAAAAGGCCAAGCGACATATGAAGAAATGCTCAATGTTACTAATCATCAGAGAGATACAAATTAAAACAACTATGAGGTATCACCTGACACCTGTCAGAATGGCCACCATCAACAAATCATCAAACAACAAGTGTTGGCGAGGGTGTGGAGAAAAGGGGACTCTAGTACACTGATGGTGGGAATGTAGACTGGTGCAGCCGCTGTGGAAAACACTATGGTGTTACCTCAAAAAGTTAAAAATTGAACTGCCATTTGACCCAGTGATCCCACTTCTAGGAATATACCCTACGAAACCTGAAACACCAATCAGAAAGAATATATGTACCCCTATGTTCATAGCGGCACTATTTACAATAGCTAAGATCTGGAAACAACCCAAGTGTCCATCCGTAGATGAGTGGATACAAAAGCTGTGGTACATGTACACAATGGAGTACTTTGCAGCTGTGAGAAAGAAAGATCTCTTATCCTTTGAAGTGGCATGGAGGGACCTGAAGAGTATTATGCTAAGTGAAACAAGCCAAGCAGAGAAAGACAAATATCACAGGATCTCACTTACTTGTGGAATATAATGAACTAAACAATCTGATGAACAATATTAACACAGAAACATGGAGGTGGCGTACAGGCTGACAAGCCTCAGAGGATGAGGGGTTTGTGGGAGAAGAGATAAACCACAGAACTTACATGCATGTATGCATGACCAATGAATATGGACAACAAAACTGGGGATGGGGTATGGGGGAAGGGGAGGAGGGTGACAATGGGGGAAAAATGAGAAACATCTGTAACTAAAACAAATTAATAAATAAATTTAAAAAAACTGTTTTTAAGAAAAAAAAAGAAAAGAAGAAGAAGCTTTGTGTTTCATGTACTCACAACTGTAAACCTCCTTTTGCCCCACCCTGTATTATGTTACAGGGCTTTATATTCTCCCAAAGATCACTGAAACCCTGCTTTTTTTTTTTTTTTCCAGTCATTTTTTTTCCTCCATGTTTATATTATGAAAAGTATTTAAAGTTGTATCTTCAAGTTAATTGACATTCTGTTCTCCAGTGTCTAATGTGCCATCTCATTCAGTGACATTCCCATTCCAAATGTAGTATTTTTCAATTTTTAAAGTTTCACTTGGTTTCTTTTAAAATCTTCCATTTGTTTCTTCATTGTGTTTATATTTTTCTTTAACTCCTTGAGTATTTGAGTATATTTATAATGATTACTTAAAACCCTTGTCTGCTAATTATTATCTCTATCTTTTCTGGATCTTTCTCTACTGATTGACATTTCTCTTAATTATGGACCCATTTTTCTGCTTATTAGCATGTCTGACAATTTTTGAGTGAATGTGGAATATTGTATATTATGTGTTACTGAGTACCGGATCTTTTGTTGTCTTCTTTTTTTTTTTTATCCTCACCCGAGGACATTTTTCCATTTTTTGTTCAGGTAGAGTAGGAGGGGGAGAGAGGAAGAGAGAGAGAGAGAAACATCGATGTGAAGGGACACATCGAGTGGCTGCCACCTGCACGACCAACCAGGGCCGGGGACAAACTGCAACCAAGGTACATACCCTTAGCGGGAACTGAACCCGGGTCTCTCCGGACCGCAGGCCGACGCTCTAACCGCTGAACCAAACCGGCCAGGGCTTTTGTTGTCTTCTTTCAAAGACAGTTTGATTTTGTTCTGCCAGGTAGTTAAATTACTTATGGACCAAATTGACCATTTTATGACTTGTTTTTAAGTTTTACTAAAAAATATACTTTATTCTGGCAATTTTAGAGCTACTATTACATCATAATATTTCTGTATTCATTTCCAAATACTCCTGGTTTTCCTTGAGGACTCTCCACTGTGGCTGGTTAGAACGTGAACATTTATAAGATATGTGCAATATTATTCAGCTTACAGTTTCCTAGTCATTCTTCACCTGGCTTGCTGAATCTTACTGAATACACACATTTTAAAAAATTTAGTCATAGATTCAAGAGAGCTTTTATAGATATATTTGATTCTTTAAAAATTTCTACCACCTCTCTCGTGATTTATTTTGCTCACTTCAGCCATCCTAGCTTCTTTGCACTTCAGTATCAGTCTCTCCAGCTCGGTGAGAATGCCGCGTTCTCTTCGGGTGCCCCACCTTACCCTCAACTGCGAAAGTACATCCAAGTAGAAATTTGGGGCAACTGTAGGGATTATATATTTTGTTTTTCTTCTCATAGAAGATCCTTACTGTAAAACGATGGAAAAAATTTCTTTCAGGTATTTTCTGGTTTTCTCATTATTTTGGGCAGAGGGAAGGTCTGGTCCCAGTCATCCATCAAGGCTGAATGAGGAAGTTGATATACTTCCTTTTGTAAGAGTTAATGGCATTATCCAAAACCAAATGATTCAATTTTAGGGATGAAAGGATAGCACCAGCTAATAGTCAAAGGCTTTCTGTTTCTGCCTCTGTTACGAGCCAAAATATCATAGTGCACTAAGGCTTTATGATGATGTCCTCCTTTCGTTACTGTATTCAGGTCAAATCCAATTGCCAATTGAACTGCTATTACTGTTCTTTCAAGATTGTTCGAATTTAAGTTCTTCTGTCATTTGTACTCATGCCTCCACACTTCATCCATCAAATTTAAGTCAAGTAGGACTATTCTGCTCAAACATCCTGTTACCACTTCTTTAATGTTAGAATGTTCTGCCAGATTTGTTATTTCCTCTGCTAAACTGCCATGTAATTGATCAAAAAGTCCAAATATATTCATTATTTGTATTACAGCACTTAGCATAGTACTTGACTCATGACATGTCTTCCCCTATTTATTAATTGTGTAAATAAACATATTTGTAAAAGCATTTTGGTGTATAGTTATCACAATAATTTAAGTAACCATAAGGCATCTCTCTTCACCTTTGCTTTTTGTTCCAACTCACCGAGTGAAGTTCAGATCTTTATGGCTATCTGCGTATACACATGTATGCTTTGCCAACTCTACTGGATAATTACAATGTAATTGGATAATTGGATAATTGCAATGTAAGTTTTAGGTATCTGATAGTCAAATTTTACTGTCTACTATATTTGAGAAATTTTATCCAAGCCCTTACTGTAAAGTGGTGGATTCTAAATATCTTATTTCCTTCTTGTATCTTTCTTTTGAGCTCCAAACTGGGCATTTTCACTTGAATATGCCACAGATGTCTCATTTTTATTTTATAAAATATGTTTTTATTGATTTTTTAGAGAGAGAGGAAGGGAGAGAGAGATAGAAACATCGACGCGAGAAGGAAACATCGATTGGCTGCCTCCTGCGTGACCACCACTGGAGATCAACCGCAATCTGGGCATGTGCCCTGACCAGGAAATGACCTGGGACCTCTCCGTCCATGGGATGACACTCAATCCACTGAGCCACACTGGCCAGACAGGTGTCTCATTTTTAATATATTCCAAATGGGGCTCATCATTTTTTTTTCTCAATTCTGTCCTCTCTTCCTCTGTTTCTTTTTTTTCTTTTTTCTTTTTAAATCCTGTCTTTGGCTAAGATCCAAAATCCTTAGCATAGTATACAAAGTTTTTCAACATCTAGTCTCTGATGAATTCAACTTTATTGCTCATTACTCCTCTGCCCTGAACTGAAATGCTCTTATATCCCATGCCTCGCCATACATTTTACAACTTTATTTATTGTATTCATTCATTTATTTCTTTACTTATTCATTATTTTAACCTACTAAAGTGGATGTTTTCTGACATCTCCAGATACATTCCCACCCTTCCTACCTGCTCTGGGCCTTGGACTCTTCTGTATGGACTACACTAATGGGTCTCTTTGCCTCTGGTATCTGGTTGGGTTTGATCCTCGAAGGGTCCAGGGAAGAGATCAAAGTAGGAGGTGCTATAGACTGAATAAGTCCCCCTCAAATTCATATGTTGAAGCCTAAACCCTCAATGGGATTGTATTTAAAGGTAGGGATTTTAGAAGGTAATTAAGGTTAAGTGAGGTCATAAGGATGGCGTCCTAATCAGATAGAAGTGTGGCCAAAGAAGGAGAAGGAGAAAAAGAAGAAGAAGAAGAAGAAGGAGGAGGAGGAGGAGGAGGAGGAGGAGGAGGAGGAGGAGGAGGAGGAGGAGGAGGAGAAGAAGGAGGAGAAGAGATCTCTTTCTCCATGTATATGCATAGAGAAAAGATTATGTGAGAACATGATGAGAAGGTGACCACATACATGCACACCAGAGAGAGTGTTTCCTGCTGACACGTTGATCTTGGACTTCCAGTATCCATACTGTGAGAAAATAATTTCAGTTGTTTAAGTCCCCCAGTCTATGGTATTTTATTAAGGCAGCTTAAACAGACTAATACAAGACCAGACTAATAAAACTATAACATATATATTATACTAATACAGTATATATATATTCTGGAAAGGAAACATATCTGAATCAAACTCCATAACTGAAGAAATGTATATGTGTATGTAATTATATATATATATATATATATTTATTATTATTTATTTATTTATATTATATATATTATCCGTAATGCTTGGCAGTAGAGAATATTATGATAAACAAGATAGACATGCTTCCTGACCTTATATAATTCATAGTCCATTGGATAGTACTGTCATATATTTATAAATTCTTCTCACTTGGTCTACCCTATAGGTATTTATGGGGATTAGAAAAGCGAAGTCAGAAGGCTGTTACATCAGAAGTACCTGGGCTTTACCAATAATTCTGCCACTTACTGTACAATTTCTTCAGCTATAAAATAGATGAAATGAGATCACATATACCATTGAACAAATAATCATGAGTGCCTGCAAGTGCCAGACTAAATAATACAGAGCACTGAACGTGAACTGGCATATCATCACTCAGAGCGCTCATAATACAGTCAGGCAATAGAGTGACTGAAATATATTAAGAACTCAATAAACTTTACTTCTTAGTAGATTACCTTTGTAAGTGTTATTTATCTTATGATTTACATGTTTGTTTCTCCTTGTTGTTATAATTTGCAGCTTCCACTCTACCAATCCTCAAGGTCATAGACTGTTTATTCATTTCTGTATTCCTGGTAGTCTTTATAGTACCTGGTAAATGAATGAGTAAATGGGTTAAAATATCATAAGAAACACTATTATTTGATGAGTTATTTCCATGAGTAATACCAGATATCCATATCTAAATCTTTGAACCAAAACGATTGTCTAGTGAACCAGATATAAGTTCATTACTTTCTGTGAGTACGTGACTGTTGAGAACTTTACCTCCAATCCATGGACTTGCCTGAGGGGTCAAGGGAGTTTAAAAAATCTTTGGCACAATGTATATGAGCCAGTCTAGTGCTTAGCATATAGTATATGTTCCTCAAATGCTTGATGCATTGAATATAAATAAGAAAATATCATTTAGAGCCTCTATATAGTGGCCAACTTCCTTAGCCTGGAGGTAAAGAAAGGTCAGTTGTCCCAGTTGATCAGTTAGTAGTAGGAATAGAATATAGACCAGGTACCTTGATCTTTATCCCTTCATAGGAATTCTATTGCAGACAAACTATTCTCTCTTCAAATTGTCAGCATAAAATTACTCATTCCAACATTTGCACTCATCAGGTTAAAGAAATGTGTGGTCTGGAAATTTCTTAGTTATGAAGATTCTAAAAGGAGTGGTCAGTCCTAAACCAATGCCAACAGCGATGGAGGAGACAGAACACGCTGCCGATTCCCAGGGGAAACTAGTTAGTTTTCCTTGCAAAGCTTCAGTTGGTCAGAAGTGTTTAGCAATAAAGTATGGGTTTTAGAGTGACGCACACCAGGGGCCATGTCTCGTTTCCTGTCTTCTCCAAGTTGTGGCTGCCTTCCGCACCACACGGAACATCTTCATCCCTCCAGATTTTGATATAAATAGAGCATTTAGCAAAAGTCCTCAGTAAATGGCAGTGACTCCCCCAATTGGCCTCCAAATAAAAGACAGGCCCAGAATTTTGTTTAGAGAGGTAGACGGTTTAACCTAAGAGTTAAGACTTCGGAGTCAGTCAGATGAGGGTTGGAATCCCAGTTCTGCCACTTGCAACTTTGTGACTTGGGGACGTTACTTAACTTCTCCACAGCCGTCAGAACGGGCTGGGTCAGGCTGCGAGAGTGGACACAGTGATGCATTTTCCAGATCCCTTTTCAGGACTGAAGAGTTTATTTTTCCAGCTGCTGGGAAGGTTCACAGCTCTCTGTCCTGTCCAGGAATTGTCCTTGGCTGAAAGTCACCTCGCCCAACATCACAATCCCCTCCTGTGGGTAGCTTCCATTATGAGTAATTTGTTTGGGGACAGAAAGGCTGGACCTCTGTGTCCAATTTGGGATGATTGGAAGAGGCTGTTCCAGCTTCAGAGCTTCTCACAGGTCCAGCCGAACCCGTGTAGAGACCATACTAGAGTCCGCCTTCTCTCGCTGTCCGATTCCGTTCTTTCCCTGGCTCCACAGGTGTTTGTTCTGAGAACATACCCCCGGAACTGCTCTGTGTGCCAGTCTGAGTCTCAGACCATCTTTTCATGGGAGCAGACTTGCAACCAAGCAATACCCCAAACCTTAGTGGCTAAATAAAACAAGTAATTATCTGCCGCACAGGGCTTTTCTCTGTATGGTCACTGGGCGATTTAGGCTGGACATGGCTCAGCTTTTGTCCATGGCATCTGGGACAAGCTGACTCTAGTTATAAGTTCCTGTTTTAGCTCGGAGAGTGCACACCAACCCTTCCGTGCACTGGCCTGAGGCTGACCCGTGACTTTTCCACCGAGACCCCGAGCAGATTCTGAGAACCAATGTGGTCACCAAGACAAGTGGGAAAGACGGAGGCAAGCATTTCAGGGGTCAGGCTGAGACAGAAGGACCAGGACACATTTCCTATGAGTAAGACTGTTCCCATGTGACAGATGTCATCAATGGGCGGGAACAAAAAGTCAGGGTCTCAGCCAATGAGTATAAAGGGTAGTGTCTTCCTTTATAAAAGATTTTATTCTTACCACATTCAGCTATTTTGATGAACACAGTCATGAATTTTGCCATATTAGCATGTCCACCTGAACACTTATTATTTAAAGATAATAATACATACCTTTTATTTATTTATTTATTTATTTTTTTATGGATATAGACATTTTAATGACAATTTGGTGATACTGAGGGAGTTCAGAATCACAGTAATACCAATAATTTAAAAGTTGTAGTAAACATTCCTTTTCTTTAATATCTTACTGGCTATCCTCGATCCACAGACTCTGGGATTTTGCAAGTTGCCCTTCTCCCATTTCCCCTTGCCCTCCAATGGCTCATCAGGATATTTTCCTAAGCAAAGGGAGTTCCCTCTGCAAGAGTTTGGGATCAGCTCTTGTAAAAATACTTATTTTCCGCACAAACAAATACACTTGTGCAAAGATAGTGTCCAATTCGAAGCCCGTTAGCTAGCTTTCTGTCTTATGTCTCTGTCTTGTAGCTATCTGTGGATTTTTTGTTTGTTTCGGATTACAGCAGCCTGTGGTTACTTTGACTGTCTGTGCCAAGAGGGAAAGGCACAGGTACCGATCAACCCAGCGGCAATGTGGGAGAGTCCGGGCTGCTTCTCATGCCTTCCCCCCTCAGGGCGCACAGACGGATCCGGAGGGCAAACGGGCAGGCATAGATGGGAAAGGTTGCATTTGGCCAAAGATGACGGGCCCAGCTCTTCCCAGGGCTTTGGCCACTCAGGCCTCTTGCAGCCAGCCCAGGACTGAAGAGGTCAGTGTGGAAGCACACCTATAAACACCGAAGCACACCTATAAACAAACATCGCATGGCTACCTATTGAGAAGCTCTGGAAGACTGTAGCCTCACTCAAGCCAAGGCAAATCAAAACAGCAGCTCATCTGTTTGGGCCAAAAGTTCCTGTCTGGGACACGTGATACTTTAAGGAGATGCGTAGTTTTAAAAAAAATGCACACAGTTAAATATATATTGCATTAAATTGTAATATATTTACAGAACTCTAAAAATACAAAACTGTGCCCTGCCAGTGTGGCTTAGTGGTTGAGTGTTGACCCATGCACCAAGAGGTCGCCGGTTTGATTCGCATAATACATACCTTTTAAGTATGATGAAAGAAAAACCAGAATCATTCTCTGAAAATATGACATTGAAAACTGCGTACATAACATGAAACAAAAGCCATTATGTTCTATGTGGAAAATGTTTCTTACTGGAAAACCTAGAGTACATGCTCCATTGTTTAAAAAAATGTTGACTAGCAAATGATGGAGAAGTGGGGTGGCCCTAGCACCTAACTGAGCTTTTCTCTTGACAATTTGGAGAATTGGAAGGGAAGTGATGTTCTCACTGTGTCATTCAGGGTGATTGCATGTGCCCTGACCTTATTGTACCCCTTAAATCAGCATCCCCAATGCTGACAAATTGAAAACCAAGGGTCTCTGTTTTGGTTCTTTTTTTTTTTTTTTCTCTTTAGTACAGTGGTTTTTTTTGTTGTTTTTTTTTTCAGCTTCATTGAGATACAAATGAAATCTAACATTTGGGTAAGGTGTGCTACATAAAGATTTGATATAGATGTATATTGTGAAATGATTACTGCAATCAAGTTAGTTAATACATCCATCACTTCACATAATTACCATATTTTTGTGTGTGTGGTGAGAACATTTACGATCAATTCTCCTTGTGACTTTCAAGTATATAACTCTCTATTGTTAACTATAATCACCATGCTGTACATTAGATCCCCAACACTTATTCACTTTAAAACTAAAAGTTTGTGTCTTTTGACCAATATCTCCCCATTTCTGCCAACCCCAGCCCCTGGCAACCATCATTCTACTCTCTGTTTCTATGAGTTTTGCTATTTCAGATCCCATGTATAAGTGAGATCATGCAGAATTTTTCTCTGTCTGATTTATTTTACATAGCATAATATCTTCAAGTTCCACCCATGTTGTGGCAAATGACAGAATTTTCCTTTGAAATGACTGAATGATATTCATATTTATATATTTCCTACCTTTTTTATGTCTTAGCAGAACTCTTTACATTGCTTCCCATTGATTCTTCTACATTCAGTGAGGTCTTTGGGTTTTTCTCACCTTCTTTTTAAAGGTGGATCTTTCTAAATCTTTCTGTATATAGGCCTTCGATGTTACTTTTGTCTCTTAGATATAAACACCTTAAGTGTGTCAAAACTCTATGAGTAGATCAACTTTTGAGTATCTCTCATTTCCACAGTAGCTATTCTGAATTAATAGTGTTCTTTTTTTTTTTTTTTTAATTTTTTTGTTGTATCCTCACCCGAGGACATTTTTGCATTTATCTTCAGATAGAGCGGGAGGGAGAGAGTGAGGAAGAGAGAGAGAGAGAAACATCGATGTGAGAGAGACACATCGAGTGATCACCACCCACACAACCCCAACAGGGGTCGGGGACAAACTGCAACCGAGGTACATGCCCTAGCAGGAACCAAACCCGGGATTCTCTGGTCCGCAGGCCAACGCTCTAACCACTAAGTAAAACTGGTCAGGGCAATAGCTGTTCTTAAGATTTTCTTAATCCATTCACTCAATGATGGACAGGCAAGTTGTTTCCGTGTCTCGCTATCGGGCAGAACGCTGCCCTGACCGTGGGGCGTGTCCGGTCAGTCCCACTCCTGGGTATAGAGCTAAAGGAAATGAAGTCACTTTTTTTTTTTTAATCCTCACCCGAGGACATTTTTCTATTTTTTGTTCAGGTAGAGTGGGAGGGAGAGCGAGGAAGATGAGAGAGAGAGAGAAACATCGATGTGAAAGGGACACATCGAGTGGCTGCCACCCACACGACCAACCAGGGCTGGGGTCAAACTGCAACCGAGGCACTTGCCCTTAGCGGGAACCAAACTCAGTCTCTCCAGACCACAGGCCGATGCTCTAACCGCTGAGCCAAACCGGCCAGGGCTGAAGTCACTATTTTGAAAAGGTTATCTGCACCTCCACATTCATTGCAGAATTATTCACATCTACTGCCTCTTGAATTTCACTAGAAAAGTGGTACTTTATAGGGACCTGCAGACAGAAGCAATGAATTCTACTGAACTTGGATCTTACGCCCCAGGATCCTGTTAAAATCATCAGTATCCGCTTCACCCAGAGCAGGCTCTCAAAATCTTGCTTGAAACTGGGCAGGATTTGCCCAGCTATCTTAAGCACTTCATGCTGGTTTGCTGTCTTTTTCTTATGTGGAGATATGCCTGCACTCATTCTGCCCCGTCTCTCTATTACACGCTTGTTCATTTCCTCCTCCACCATTCCAGGTCAGCATCTCAATTTGCCGGGGTGTGCTTTGCATTTGACATAGGCTTCTGGGTCCTCTACTCTGCTTGGGGCTAAAAATGATTCACTGTCTGCTTTGAATATGCAGACAAGAACATGTCATAAAACTCTCAAGAGATTGAAAACGTTGGATCAGAGAAGTTATATGCATATATGCACAAGCAGTGGACACAGACATTAAGTTGGGGAAGGCAGCGGAGGTCGGAGCGGGAGGAGCGGGTCAGTAGGGAAAAGAGGGGGGACATCCGTAATACTTCAACAATTAAAAAAAAGCAACCGGAAACTTTCTGAAGTCAGGGGAAGGGGATTTACACCACTTTGTACAGCTTTGAGAGCTGAAATGTGTACGCGTGTGTGTGTACAAAGAAAGGTGTACTAGCAGGGAGGCAGGGAAAAAATCCCTTAGTAGAGAAATCTAATAAGAATTAAGTGATGCTACCTTACCCTTTCAGATATTTAAGGAACGTGTCTTTCAGAAAGACACTTCATTGCCTGATTAACCTTATTTTGAATTTTTCTTCTCGGTTTGGCACCAAGACACCTACTCAGGTAAGGGAGAGGTGTGACAATCACCCCTTGCTGGTGATCCCATTAACACTGATGGCTGTTATGGTCCCTAGGCATGCATCCTCTTGGGAAACAGTTCAAGGGCAAGGATTTTCATGACTAATATGAGGAAGGACAGGAAGGAGGGGAGAAGACAAGTGAGGAGAAGGAAGAATGAGAGGAGAGGGGAGGAGGAGAGAGAACAGGACAGAGAAATGGAAATGGAATGTGTGAACGCTCTACTCAGATTGTCTCAGGGAATCTCGATGGAAAATAAGAAAACATCACAGGCCCAAACGACTAGTTACTATACCAAGTCCTCTTTCCTTCTCTAAAAAGTAAATGGCTTCATTTTTTTATCTTGACTCTAGAAGTGTTTAAAAGAAAAGAGAAACAATTTAAAACACACACACACACACACACAAACACCGTTTTCCTAAACACTTTGCCAGTTGAACTTGAGACAACTTTTTAAAATGAAAAGTTTTTAATGTAAACAGAGAAGAAAATAATAAATGCTCATCATGATGCCGACTTGAAGCAAATAGTTGCTCAGTCTGCTGGTGCCCTGGTTACCTCTTCAGATTGTTCTCATCATGCTGTAGGTGCTGACAGGTTAGGGACCATGCCTCCATGGTTCACTGGTTTCTCTTCAATGGCTAGAACAGTGCCTTGCACAACGTAGATGATACACTTATTCTGTTGAGTGAGAGAATAAGTATATGTGTGTGTGAATTGTATTTTATAAAAATGAGACCATATTATAACCATAATGTTGCAACCTAATGTTTTACATGTTTTACTGTGTACATTTTGCCATATCAATAAACGAACATTTACTTGGTTTTTAGGTACTCCACAGTGGTCTACCTTTGGCCTTCATGGACATATAATACTTTCTTAAAACAGTCCTTCAATGATGCATATTAAAGTTGTCTCCATTTTTCACTATTGCAAACAATATCGCAATACACATTTTTGAAAATATTTTTGCTATTTTTTTATTCTTTTCATGGGATAAACTCCTGAAAGTGGAATTTTAGGATATAAATCATATATCCTTTTGGCGTTTAATTCATATTGCCAAATAGCTTTTCAAAAGGATTTGGACCAATATACCTTCCCACCAGCCTCATATGAAAATATATTTCCTCAACAGTTTTGATTAAAAGATAGGCATTGCCAACCTTTTAAAATGAGCATTTCTATGACTCCAGGTAAATGAAACTTTCTTTTCAATCCGCTATCCTGTATTCTTTTCTTTCTTTTTGCTATTTGCATTTTTTCCTTTTGGGATTACTTTTGTATCCATTGACCTTTTAAAATCTACCTCTATATCTTTTCTTACTGACTTGCAGAGTTCTCTATATATTGAGAACATCCATCTTTATATTATCTTATATATTTCAAATATTTCCCCTTTTTTCTGTCATTTGCTTTTCAGTTCTGCATATAATAGTGGTCATGAAGGTAGGGATGCTGCTAGCATTGTTATTTTGGTGGTGTTGGTGGTGATGTTGTTTTTTGGTGGTGGTGGTACTGGTATAGTGATGATGGTGTGTCATTTTATTTTACTGAAGTCTAAATTGTACCAGTATTTCCTGTTTCTGCCTTCGGTGCCTCCCAAATACCATTGTCATGTAGTTTTTTAAAAACATATATTTTGTTCTAATGCTTTTATGATCATACACACTCACATGCATTTTAATTTTCATATTTCTGGACTTAATCAGGTAATCATCACTCACCATCTCAGGTTAAAAGACAAGGTTGAATCGATTGTTCCCTATCAGGGAGAGCTGTGCTGTGAAGGTACTGTGTCCCCAAGTAGAGCAGAGGCCATGACCCTCCCAGGGGGCTGGGGAAGCCGAAGGGCTGGTGGACGTGTAGGAGTATGGGTCATCTGGCATCTGCATAGGAAGGTTATTTAGGGTAGATCGCTGTGGCTTGACACCCAGAAATATATTCCTTAGAGTGTCAGTTACTGATAAGCTGTCTTTCCAAAGCCCGGGGCTGTCACTGATTGATTGACTTGGAAAAGTAGGTTCATGGAGAGACTGACTTGTTGATCAATTCAACAGGTTTGAAAGCAGTCTGGTAGTTACCTGTTACCATGGCTACAGACAAATCAGTCTTTATCTACTATTGTGGGAACTTTGACAATTCTCAGTAGGGATCTAATTTTTTTTCTCTCTAAGTGATGCGAAGAGAAGGGAAGATTTTGATTGTGTTTTAATGTGTTTATTTCTTTCTACAATGTGAGTTCCTTGAGGTTGGAAACCTTGTTTATTCTTTACTTCCAGTCCTGGAACATAAAAATGTTTTAGTAAGGTGAATTCTGGAAGCCAGGCTCTCAAACACCCACCCAGGCTATGTCCATAAACAACCATTTAAATGACCATGGATTCACAGTCTCTTTGGATTTTGGCACTGGGAAGATCTTCTTCTTATTATTATTATTTTATTTTATTTTTATCCTCACCCGAGGACATTTTTCATTTTTTGTTCAGATAGAACGGGAGGGAGAGAGAGGAAGAGAGAGAGAGAGAAACATCGATGTGAAGGAACACATCAAGTGGCTGCCACCCGCACGACCAACCAGGGCCGGGGGGACAAACTGCAACCGAGATACGTGCCCTTAGCAGGAACCGAACCCGGGTCTCTCTGTACCGCAGGCCGACGCTCCGACCGCTGAGCCAAACCGGCCAGGGCGGGAAGATGTTATTAAAAATCATCAAACGACACTGCTTCACATCCCCAATGACACTCTAGTTCTCTTTGAGAATTCAGGCAAAATTGACAAGAATCAGAAACATTATGATGTTTTCCATCATCATAACAGCCAATATGGTTTAGTACTTATCCTATCAGTCAGTATTAAGACCTTTTACATGGGCTCCGTCATGAGATCGTCACAGTAATCTTGAATGGTACTTACTGTGTTTCTGTTTTACAGAGAAGAGAACCATGTTTCAGAGAAGTAATCAACGAGTTGCATGGGAGCTTAGGTGAGGGATGGATGGAACTAATATTCATTTACTGAATATTATACACAAAGCTTTTCAAAATATGCAGACCTAATTTCCAAACTTGGTTATATCATATTGACCTTCGATAATTGAGAAGAATTTAATTGTAGAGAATGCCAAGGAACAAATGTTAACTGGCCCTCTGTGTCATAACATTTTGTAAATATAAATTTCCTCTTTACAATAACCCTGTTTGGTGGCTACTGCCATCTACTTTTTATAATATTGAACCCCAGGCCAAGAGAAATCAAGTAACTTGCCAAAGATACACAGTGACTGAGACAAAATTTTAAACATAACGAAGCTGTAAAAATCCAGTGACTAGATTATGCTGCTTACCCTCTTCTTGTGTCTAAAACAAAAGTTTTCAACCTGGTAGACTCTGATTTTTGATACGATGACTGAATTATGAGCATCTTAGTTAAGAAGATTACAGGATGGGGTCCCAAAATCTTATTCTCTTTCTTTTCATAAATTTAACCTATAATCTGAGTTTGGCTGATTCACACAAGTTTTGTGACTCGACTGAACTCCATCTCTGTACAACCCGATCCCTCATGTCGTTGCTTTGATTCCTATATAACAATGACTTTTCGAATTCAATGTTATGTTATTTTCTGATTCAGTCATGGTCTTAGGGATAATTAATCAATGGATGTTAAAGTAGAAAGAAGATGAGATGAGCTGCCTAAGTTAAGGGGGATGTCGTTAACAGAGTCTCCCCAGGAGAAGAAGTAGCGAGCCCTGTGTCTCGGGGGGTTTCCACATTCTCAGTTCAGTCCTCCAAGTAGTCTCTGATTGGCTCTTGATGACAATGTGGTTTATTCCAATAAATGCTGTACTTTGCCAGATGTCGTATTGCAATCAAGAAAATGACACTAAAAAGTAGTCTAGTAATCTCATGGTGGTCACTAATTTCAGCTGAAAAGCTTTTACTATGCTTTGTGGGATTTCAACCACTCTTTGGCAAAATTAAATGTGTTATTCTCATGAGGTCTTTTAGAATAAGGGTGATAGTTAAGTTTAGGAGGACCAACAAGTGAAAATATCATTAGTCATAAGTACAGGCTATCTATCCCAAAGTGGCTACAGAATGGCTCCCCCACCACCACCCCGGCACAGAGACTCTATCACCTAGAATGAGCACATCTAATAAATATTTGTTGAATGAAATAATAAATGAGGGTTAGGTAACTCTGGGTCTTTTCTCTCAATCAATCAGTCTTCTCATCTGTGCAGATATTTGGCATTTTCATCTGGAAAAAAAAGACATTGATTAATTCAATGTTCATTATATGCTACCATCTTGAAGACACTTTTGAGTAGAGGGAAACAAAAATGAAAAAAGAAGAGATTTCTGTGCTCAGAGGCCTCAGAGTTTAGTTGTGGAGACGGACATGTCGACAAGCAAATAAAGCAATATAGTAATTCCTCTGGTAGACGTATAAACTGCAGTGTGCAGGAAATGCCTCTCTGCCTGAGAGAGCTATGTCAGAGAACCTTCTTGGAGAAAGAGGTATTTAAGTTAACTAGTATAAGAATAGATGAAATGCAATGGTTCTCCGAGCCAATGGTGGGTACTGGAAACAAGGAGAAGAATTAGGAGAATATATGAGGAAGCAAAAATGCAAGAGAGTTGGGTGGGTGGTGAGGTCAGAAGGGCTTTGCAGAATGTCGGTAGGAGATGCTGTTTACCTTTGACATGCAAGTCGCTCCTATTTATTGAGTGCCAGTATATGTGAGTCATTCAGCTAAGTGCGGAAGATTCTGAAAATTAAAGAGATATTCCTGGCCTCTGTTATTACAAAGATTCTGATAGTCCAGGGTGGAGAAAAACAAATTAAACAAGTCATTCCAATCGATTGTGGTGAGGACAATGGTAGAAAAGTACAACAGGCTTTGGCAACACATAACTTAAAGAACCTAACTAATTTGGGGGAAAGGGAGATTAAAAAGGTAAAGAAACCGGGACTTGAAGGATGATTAGGAACCAGCCAAGCAGAAGGGACACAGTAAACTGAGAGAAAATGTTGAAGAATGTTCAAGAAACTGGAAGATCGATCCATTAGGTCTGAGATCTTAGGGTTTCAAGCAAGGTGTGTGAGAGCTGAAGCTGAGGAGATGAGATGGTCAGATCACAAAAGGTATTACTAGCCACATACTGAGTATCAGTGAACATTACTGCAAAGAGCTACAGGTGTCAAAGAAGTCGTTTAAGGCACTGAGCAGGGAAAGAAAAGCAGTTTGCCCTTCCATCTCTCGGCATGGCCGAGTCTTTGTGTCTAGCCGCAGGAGCTAAATGATGAAGGAGGCTATAGCCACAGATTCTGGCCTCAGAGACAGGAACTTCAGTGCTACTAACCGAACTGCCACCGGAGTCAGCGTCTCTGCTTTCGTAACGCCTCCGCGTTCACGGTCTCACGCAGTTCCACGAGAAAGTCAAGGGAGAGCGTTATTATCCCACTGGGCTGAGGAAGAGGCCGCATTTCTGGCCAGTTCAGGCATATGGTCAAGGTTCATTAAGTGCTGTGTTGGTTTTGTAGCCGAGGCAGCCCCAGACCTCTGGCCTCCTGCCTTTTCCACTGCGTTTACTGTGTGGGTTTCCAAAGGCCCTTGCAAAGCCAAGTATTTTCATGAAGAATTGATTTCTTTTTCTATTCCCGTCCTCACAACGACACAGTCCTTCATCCCCCACTGTTCAGGCTGTTCCTAAAAACACTCCACCATGTTACCAATGGAGGCACCTTGCGGAGCCAGAAGCCCCCGTGAGTGGTGATGTAGGGCGGCTCTGGAAAGATGCCACTGTCCTTTGAGGGCTTCCCAGCCTGGCCTCAAGGGTTAGGGGACACTTTGCCTTCACATTTTAATTTGTTCGGATGATAAAAGCAATATGGACAAGAAGAGTCAGATCTCGGCTTTTATCACCTACCATCCAAGCCGGGTTGCCATTTCCACCTGTGGCGAATCAAGAGCTTGCAGACCGGCCCAGCCAGCTGGGAGGTGAGAGCTGGACAGGACCTCAGGCATCTCGTCTGTTCCCCATTTTATAGCTGGAGAAGCTGAAAGAGAACGTGACAAATCTAAGGTGACATAGGTCACTGGGGCCTGGGTGTGGTTATCCGCTGGTGTCCTGCCCTCGGGCCTGGCTATTCGCAGTCCCATGCTTGCAGTATATGTAACGCAGGAGCACTCAGTGTGTGCCAGGCACTGTCCACGTGCCTTAGATATAGTACATGTGAAACCCTCCAAAGAGCGTGATGGGGCGGGAACTATTATTTGACACACCAGGCACAAAGCTATTGAGTGAGTTTCTGAACCCTGCAGAAGTGGCGCATGTACTGGCATGTGGCCCAGCAGGCTGGCTCCAGAGGCCAAGCTCTCACGCATTACAGTCCACCACCTGTGGGTGGAGGACACACAGCGGGTACCACAGCACTGCAAGGAGGGAAGTGTCCAAAATGCAATCGAGGTGGACTTCATGATTTTGTGGAGAGACTCTGTTCTGTCAACCTACTTGAATGACTGTGAGCACTTTGATTCTCAGTATATTCCTGCTTGAACCGTGATGAGAAATCAAATCTCAGCAATGACCAGAAGACTAACCATAAGCCAAATGTTGCTGATGACATTAAAGCATGCTTAGGCAAAATTAATGCAGGTAGAGTGTTCAGCTTACTTCCGGTGATCATTCCAGTCCTTTCCCTTGGCACATCCCACTCTGAAGGTGGTGTTCCAACCGTAGGGTGGCTAGTTTTAAAGTGTGCATTGGTCACGTGGCGCTGCATTGGGAGGCGTAGCAAGATGGGTGCAGAATCTGAGATTTATGTCCCCCAGGAATGGTGGAGGAAGTGTGCAGCTTAACATGGGAAAAGAAGACATAGAAAGTGCGTGAGGCGTGGTATATATATATCTTTGAAGAACAGCTACACAGGCGGGGAATAAATGCTTCCTGCCCTGCTCCAAGGCCATATATTTCTTTTTAAAATATTTTTTCTTTATTGATTTAAAAATGATTCTAATTTTATTAAAGCTCTTTGACATGGTTCTGGTTTCCAAAGGAGAGGGAGTGAGAGAGATAGAAACAGCAATGAGAGAGAGAACATCGATTGGCCGCCTCCTGCACGCCCCCCACTGGGGATCAGGCCCACAACCTGGGCATGTGCCCTGACCCGGAATCAAACCAGTGACCTCTTTGTGCATGGGTTGACGCTCAACCACTGAGCCATACCAGCTGGGCAAGGCCGTATATTTCTGAAGTGGCATAGGTCACTCTAATAATAAATGTCGCACAAAATAGAATGGGACACATCATTAGAAAAAGCAGCAACGTTCCACGTCTATTGCTATACACAGCAGAAATTCGATACAAATTTCCCAAGAATTATTTCAGGCTTGGGTGGATGATCAGATGGGGGAGATAAGAAAGTACATTTGGCTCATGCGATTACCTCATTTCCATGAGACTTTCAGACTTTGGGAAATCTTTCGCCAATGTGATGTATTCAATATTGCTTCCCGGTCCTCGAGTGTATATTACTGTAAACCAAAGACGCATAATAAGGTGGGGCCCTGCTTCTCAGCATGGAAAGCGTGACGTGCAGCTTCAAATGAAGGAGTTAATTAACCACCACTTACTCCTAGACATGGGGCAGCTTCTGTAGATGGCTGGGTTTCACTTTTGTGGGTGGCAAAAAAAAAAAAAAAGAAAGAAAGTTAGTATAAAGCAAAATACGTTGTGGTGGCCACTAATGGAATTCCTTCTTTTGCTGCTTGGCCTGGTGTCTTGGGAGTAGAAGCATCTCTTGTCGATGGTGAATAGAAGCAGACATGAGTTATTATTATGGTCTCTGCCTCATAATTTCTGTGTCACCAAGACGTACTCTGTTTATTAGTGCACTCAGAAGGCTTTGGAATATTAGCCACATGAAGTCTCTCCCCATGGATTCTGTTTCCACGCTCTGCTGTTCCAGGGAACACACTGAAGAATCCCGTTCCTGGGGAGGAATAGCTCCAGCCTGCTGCTTTGCTGGTTCTGCAGGCCAAAGGGAAGGTTTCCTATAGGGCATTAAGTCAGGTGTGGTCCCCAGGGACCCTGGGGTTAATCTCCCTCTTCCCCTTTACACATTTGAGAAACTGAGACCCAGGGAATGAAGGGGACCACTTCACAACTATGGAAGATATTAGATTTGGATGTCATATTTCACATTGTTAGGATAAAATAGGGCTGATTACATGAAGCACCTCGGCCCTGTTTCGCACGCTGGGGGAACCTAGTGCCCTCCCCGCTCCCTTCCTTACCCAGAGAGGGAGAGCGAATCTCCAAGGACTGGGTACGGTACTCTGGTCTCTGCACCATGGTGGGGATGCGGCAGGTTTTTGGGGGAATGGGGAGCAGATTCTGATTCTAATCTCTTCATTAAGATATTTTAAAAGCTCCTAAAGGACAGGGATCAAACAAAATAATTTATTTCTCTTATGCTGGCTCCCCACAGCGCTGAGGTTAAGGTCAAAGTCCTAACCAGGGCCCAGAGGCCTTGTGCGCCAGAGCCCTGGGTACCCCTCCTCATTTTCCTCTTCCCCACTGTTACTGCATGGGCTGAGAACAAAGACAGCGCTCAGCAAGTATTTGTTAACGCGTTATCTCCGCCATCTCTGTGCCGACTCAGTTAGGAGCAGTGGAGTCGTTCCTTAAACTTAAAATCCTTCAGATTATTTGGATACGTCCTACATTATTCAAGGATTAAAAAAATAGTAGCATCAAATACTGGCAGGGCTTGGTGAAATTACTTTATTAATGCACTGGTTGGTGTGCACCTGGTAATTATGTTGCAGTTGCAATTGGCAATGTGTACCAAAAATCACAATGAAGATAATATCCTTATACTGTGGAATACTACATGACCATAAAAAAGAAGGAAATGTTACCTTTTGTGACAGCATGGATGGACCTGGAGATTGTTAGGGTATGTGAAATAAACCAGTCAGAGAAAGATAAATACCACATGATCTCACTTATATACAGAATCTAATGAACAAAATAAACTGCCAAACAAAATAGAACCAGAGGCATTGATACATGGAACAGACTCACAGCTGTCAGAGGGGAAGGGGATGGGATGGGAGACTGGATGGAATGAAATGAAGAGATCAGCCAAAGAACAGATATGCATAGACACAGACAACAGTGTGGTGCTGGTCAGAGGGAAATGGGGGTGGGGCTGGGTGGAGGGGGCCATGGAGGGAGATGAGGACATCCGTGATAGTGTCAAAAATAAAAATAAAGTGTATTGCTTGAAAAAAGATAGCCTTTGATCTAGTAATATCACTTATGGAACTTTATCCTAAAGGAGGAAAGTAATGGAAAATAAAAAAGGCCATGTTAATAGAGATATTCTTTAAAAATTCTTATAAAATTGCAAAAAAGAGTGAAACATTTGAATAAAGTATGGTTCCTTCATTTAATGGAATGTTATAAATAATTAAATATAATAATTACAGAAATAACAGTGACATTTACAAAATAATGTTAAGAATATCAAATAATATCTCCACTCTGATAATAATTATATAAATGTAAACCTATATAAACAATAATAGTAGGTACTTGGGAAAAATAAAAATTGTTTTATTAGATAATAGAAGTATGCTGGTTTAAAATCAAATATACACTCAGTTTTAGCCAAAGTAAATATATCTTTTAAAAGAAATGAGAAATGAATTAATAAATAAGGAAATGTTACTTATTAGAAACAAATTTTAAACACAATTTTAGTTTTCTGATTTCTATCTGGACAGGATATCGCTTCTTCCTACTGAAACGTGAAAGTGGGGAGGCACGTGGACTGTTCTTCACATGGGAGGTGGGCCTGCGCTGTGTTTTTGAGTTCTCTTTGTTACTTTCTCTATTCTTTTCTTTCAATAAAAAATATCTTCCTCCCAAACTTCACCTCTTATTACTCACCCTCCATCGCTTTACCCAAATGCTTATCCTCTAATAAGCGTCCTGAAGTCCTCCTCAGTTACTATCCCGTTGACTTATTCATAGGAGACTTAAAAAAATACTTATCCACCTATCCACCTATCCATCCATCCATCCATCCATCCATCCATCCATCCATCCATCCACCCATCCACCCACCCACCCATCCATCCATCCACCCATCCACCCACCCACCCATCCATCCATCCATCCACCCATCCACCCATCCACCCACCTCTCCATCCATCCACCTATTCATCCATCCGTCCGTCCATCCATCCATCCATCCATCCATCCATCCACCCACCCACCCACCCATCCATCCATCCACCATCCACCCATCCACCCACTTATCCATCCATCCACCTATTCATCCATCCATCCATCCATCCACCCATCCACCCACCCATCCATCCACCCATCCACCCACCTATCCACCCACCCATCCATCCATCCATCCAACAAGGAGACTAAGCTTTCCTAATTTCTCAGTGGCCATTTGGAATTTAAGGTATTCATTTGAGGCTTCATGTCTATTTTTCAAAGATTTTGGCAAGAAGGAAAAATGATAGAAACCTGTTGTGTCTTTATCTTTGTTTTTTGTTTTTTTAGTTATTTGTTTTGGCCACAATTCTTGGTGGAGCATTTGTCTAATTTAACTATATTTCTCAAAATACCACGAGCCAATAACCAAATGAATTGCCTTTATTGCATTGAAGTTGAGCTTTAGCATTTTTCCAATATCTGGTGAAAATACCCATTCACATAAACAGAAACTCCATAATAGCTACAAGTGGAAGTTCTGAGGTAATGTCTCCTTTCTCAAAAAAGCTTCCATTTGGAATTTTCCAGAGTGACCCATGAAACCGTCTGAGAGTCTTCATTCCCATTGGGTCAGAGGAACTTAGCGAACGCAGACAGGAGTGATGTTGAATGGCTGCCATGTTCCAATCAGTGCAAGATTTCTGGTCTCTAGCTCACAAAAGGATTCCTAATCACAGATGGAAAGGAAAATAGCAGAAGTGCTCTAGGGTACGGGGGTGGGAAAGAAGAAAGTGGAATAGCATTTGTAGAGTGTCTACAATGTGCCAGGATCTATACATATGGTTTTTCATATCACAGTTCATTCTCAAAAAAGGTATGTGATTTCTCAGAAGGCTCTTAACCCATTTTATAGAGAGGAGAAAATGAGATAAAAAAATATATAAAAAATTAAAAAAACAAAAAACAAAAAAACACCTTGCAAATAAAAAGCTTAAGATTGTCCAACAAGTAATTAACAGAGCCCATCAGGCTGCTCAGAGGCATTTTATAATAGTGATGTTCTATGTAAGTGAATGTTTTTTGGCTTTGGGACCAAATGTAGGTTAGATGAATAGGTAGAAAATGAGTAGATATTTTACTGAAGGACAGGCTAGTTCATGCATTCACAAATCTTTCATTCTCTCCTTTGTCATGCCTATGTAGATACTATAAATCTCTACCTGAAGTTCTTGATGTCTAAGTGCCTTATTTTCCAACCGTCTGGAGGAGTGTTCTGGCAACTAACTCCTCTTTTGCCTAATCACATATCAGGATGGCTGGAAGTGTTAGAAAAATAATGTTGCTAGCTCCCCAACCAATGACTGATAGGAGATGGTGAATAAATACCCCAGCTCCTTCACCCAGAGTGAGAAGACCTTGAGGTGTGACTTCTATGCTGACTCCCAGATTCCCAGTAGGACTCAGCTCTAAGGTCCCTAACTGGTCATAACTGGTTTGACAGTTTATCCTCTAGAAGCGGCCCTCCTTCTTAAATTACTTCCCCACTCGATTACAAGTGTTTGCTGGTGTCATCTCTCGGAGGAGCCGCTGGCCCTCAAATCTTTGTCTCAGAGCCTGCTTCTGGGGGACCCATCGAAGGCAACTCCTTTAGTCGGGAAGTACAACTCAGGTGTGGAGTCTGGATGGTCCAACTTGATAAGGCTGCCAATCGTCTCTGTAGGAATGACTCCCAATTTCTATGTAAGGACTAAAATAGGTCTTTCCTGATGCTCAAGGTGGACTAGGGAATGGCCCATGGACCAAATCTGGCAAGCTAAAAATGATTTTTATGTTTTTTAATGGCTGTTATGTAATACTATAAGTTACATAAATTGTTTTATACATATAATGTTTTGTAAATATAAATACAATGTTTTGTTTGTATAATGTAATTTATATATGTTATTATATAAGTATCCTGAATGTTGACTTTTGGGCCATAAAAGCTAAAATATTTATTATCTGGCCCTTTACAAGAAGTTTGCCAACTCCTGAACTAGACAGTACTAGTTGGAAATCCCACTAGTTCTTTAACCCTCCCACATTTATATTAACTGGGTCAATTTTGGTGTCTGACCCACCCAGGGGCCTGGGCCCTGGGCCCTTATTCAAGGTGTGTTATACAGGGTATATGAGCACCCCATCATGTGACCTGTCCTGAAAACACAGCCACGTTCAATCAGTTGTCTCTCTTTGAAACTTGTAATAGTGACCCTGGAATGGATATAATAGCTAGCAGGACCAACTACAATTTTGAAAATGATGCAGAGAAGGAAGCCATGAAGTAGAATTGGTTTAAGATAGATGGGGTAGAGGATAGAGTGTGGATACAGGATCAGAATTATGAGAGGACAAGACAAACACATGTTCTGAGGATGCTATAACCTTGAAATCATGAGTGAGCAGTAGCCTCCCGAGACAGAGAATAGACGTAAAAAGATTTCAACCCCAAAATCTAATTAAAACAAACTGTCTCCATGACGTGCTATGAATACCCTGAGGACAGTCATGCCTCTGTTTCCATTGTAGCCCTAGAACTCTTTGAATTTACCCAATAAGATTTGACTAACACTTAATAATTAAATCAATGCATTTGGTTTTTTCATCCCATACTATAACGAAACATCTTTTGACTGGCTTTTGTTGCCATTTAATTCTTATATAGTTATGCAAGTCTCTATGAGTTGCACATTGATTCTGCATTTGTATTGGAAGATTGACAGGCCAGAGCAGTGGTAGAGATGCCTCTATAGACTTCTTTTCACCAATCCTAGAGTAGTCATTAAATGCTGATTAAATATTTGCTGATTGGCATACCTATATATATATTTTTTCTCAATTTTTATTAATTTATTTTTGTTACAGATAGATGTTTCTCCTCCCCCTCAGACACCCTTCCCCCACTCCTCCCCCACCCCACCCCAGCATTGTTGTCTATGTCCATTGGTTATACATACATGCATATAAGCTCTTTGGTTTATCTCATCCATCCCCCCGCCCCCCTCCTCTGAGGTCTGGCAGTCCAAACCGTACTCCTTTCTCTGTCTCTGGGTCTATTTTGTTCATCAGCTTATTTTATTCATTATATTCCACAAATAAATGAAATCATATGGTATTTGTCTATCTATGATTGGCTTATTTCCCTTAGCATAACACTGTCCAGGTCCCTCCATGTTGTCTTAAAGGATAATAGGTCTTTCTTTCTTACAGCTGCATAGTATTCCATTGTGTATATGTACCACAGCTTTTTTATCCACTCATCTATTGATGGGCACTCGGGCTGTTTCCAGATCTCAGTGATTGTAAATGCTGCTGCTATGAACATAGGGGTCCATATATTCTTCCTGATTGCTGTTTCAGGTTTCTTAGGATATATTTCTAGAAGTGGGATCACTGGGTCAAACATATATATCTATATATATTTTCAAGAAGGCCTACAGAGTCTATTTAGAGTATATTTATATTAGGACAGTACCGTCCACAGAGTAAAGGACCCTTGCCTTATACATATCTAACTCTACCTCCCTTAGCTCTTCCCTAAAGATGTTATATGTGTACAATATCTGATGACATTCTTATCCTTTCTTATCTCCCTGGTGAATCATCTTCATCTCTTAAGTTTCATAAATTGTCTTTGAGGCACAGTCTTGGGCAATTCTATTCATTTTGCCACTCAGCACTACTATTACAAAAACATCTCTAAAAATATTCCATCGTTCCGGGAAATAATCGTTCCTTTGTCAGGCAGAGGTAAAATGTTTTGTTCTTGGGAATCAATACATACAGCAGCGATTTTCAATATGACAGATAGTTTTATTCCTTGACATGTACCTTCTATAGTTTTATTCCTTGACATGTACCGTCTAAAAGTGATTTACCTCCAGACAACACCATTAGCCAATGTTTCAGTATTATGGTCCAGCAGAATTCTTAGAGCAAAATGGTGTGCTAGAAGATTTGAGAAATGCTCCCAGAAGGCAGAGTCAACCCATAAGAAAACTCCTGTTCTATTTCTGTGGTATTTCGGCCACAGCGCGAGGCTGCGGGGCCTGTCCTGGGGTCCCCGCAGGAGGTGGTTTTGCATATGCCGGGGCATGTCGCTGCTCCTCATGCTCCATCTCATTGTTTCCCATTTATTTATTCAGATGGCTCTTGAGCACATCCCTCGCAAAGCCAACCGCAAAAATGAGCAGTTGCTGTTTATAAAATCCACGCATTGTTATATAATCCACATGACGGCACAAGTGTGAAATGCTGTTAACATGCAGCTTCAACCGCAGTTTTAACACTTGTAGAAAGCAAATGTGTTGCTGGGATGTCCAGGTTTACATTAGAACAATCCTGGTAGAAACGGAAGCTCTATGGGCTGGGTCTACTGCAGTGAAATTGCACCATGCCTGTTCCACGCTGAGGGACCAGGGAGCAGGGATTTAGACCATGTAAAGGGACACAGTCAGTTTTCCACAATGCCCTTGGTTGGTCCTGCCATAATCCAGTGTTCTGAGGTATTTCACTGTGTGCTTATTATGGCATGGTGTCCACTTCGAAATACAAACCTGACATTTCTGCTGTTGGGTCATTTACAGAACTAACTTTCATCTCTCAGGGAACATGGCATCATACCTAGAAAAGCCATTTAAATATGGCAGGAAAAACCAACAAAATAAAATGCGTTAAACACTATAATAACCAGAAATCCTTTGCTTTTGTTTACTTATAAAATCTCAGACCATGAATACCTCTATTTATGTACATATCCATAGCTTACATAATTTTCTTGAATAGAAATATCTTTGGATCCAGTTAACAGGAAATTTGAGTAATAGTGGGTTTCTCATGTGACAAAACACAAAACAAAACTGGAAGGTAGTGGTGGTTCAATGGTTCAATGATGTCGAGGTTCAACTATGATTTACTTGGCTTTTTGCTAAAGGGCTCAGGTGAGTACTGCAGCTGCAGACATCATTTCAGTATTCGAGTGAAGATGGTGCAAGCAACAGGCACATCTTTTTCACTGGGGAAACCAGGTCTTCTTTGAGGCCCAGGAGACTTCTCTTTGCATTTCACAGGCTACAGTTTGAGCCATGGCTACCCTGGAGGCAAGGAAAATAAATCGTAAGATGATAATGATTGATTTAGACAAATAATGCTCAAACACCCAGCAGCGAGCACATCATGATTCAGAACAAAATCCAGGTTCTTTTGGCAAAGAAGAAAGTTGTTCTGGCTACTGGGCAGGCACGTGACAATGTCTGTTAACCCCCCTTTCAGGGCCAGCTTAATGAAGTCTCTGCTCTGATCCCATTGGTTTCCCCATCTTTGCTGCTTCTCCATGCTCAGCCCAGTTAATTCATTACCAAAGGAATAATACTGATGCCCAATTCAGAAAGGAGTCTTGAGGATTAAATGCAAGTAAAATGCTTGTTAAAGCAGCCAGCCTGTGGTAAAGCCCTCAGTACATGTGAGCTGTGTTACAACAGTCATTTGTCAAGGTTGGGAAATTTTGATGTTGCTGTTTCATACAAATTTTAAGAAATGTCTAGAGTTAGATATGGTAGTTTTATGCTCTATGAAATGCCTCGAAATGTTGTGCTTCGAATAAATGTATTTGTTTATGGATTTAACACACATACTGGGCACCATAGAAGCAAACTCTAGGTCAGGTGTTGGAGATGCAGAGATGAAACTGTTGATGAGTTTAATAGTTTGAAGAAGTACATATAAAATACATACATGCATACATGCATACGTACATAGGGAGGTTCATTTGGATGTTCATCGCATAAGTGGTTCAGTGAGATTTGAGATGGAAAGATCAGTTCTGTTTAAAACTTGATTTTACACCCAGGGTATTCTTCCCATGTACAGAAAGGTTGAAATTAATTTGTCAGCAAAAGGCCCTGGCCAGGTAGCTCAGTTGGTTAGAATGTCATCCAGATACGCCAAGTTTGTGGGTTAAATCCATGGTCAAGGCACATATAAAAATCAACCAATGAAGGCACAAATAAGTGGAACAACAAATCAGTCTCTCTTAAATCAATAAAATAAATAAGTGCATAAAAAAGATGTCTGACCAAATTCTCATCTGCAGGCTCCAGGAAAAAACATCCTCTTCCAGTCTCATTCTCGGCAGGAGTGAATTTCTTACGAGTGTAGGACTCGGGTCCCTGTTTCCTCGGTGGCTGTCAGCTCTCAGCTTCGACTGGCCTTTGCATCCTTTGCTCTGTAGCCCTTCCGTCTCTGAGCCAGCAGTGCTGTGTCGGATGCTGCGGGCCTCTGGCTTCTTTCTTAATGCCCGCTGCAGAAAACGCTCTGCTTTTATTTTTTATTTTTCTAAATCCTCACCCGAGGATACTTTTCTATTTATCTTCAGATAAGTGGGAGGAAGGGGGAGAGAGAGAGAAACATCGATGTGAGAGAGACACCTCAATTGGTTGCCTCCCACATGACCGTGACCAGGGCCTGGGACAAACAGCAACCGAGGTACGTGCCCTTGACCAGAATCGAACCCGAGACCCTTTGGTCCACGGGCCGATGCTCTAACTGCTGAGCCAAACCGGCCAGGGCAAAAACTCTCTGCCTTTAAAGGGCTCAAGTGTTGAGGTCAGGCCCACCCTTGTACTCTCTTTATATTAAGATCAATTAATGTGAGACCTTAATCTATAAAACTCCTTCGCAGCAGCACCTGTATTAGTGTTTGAATAAATGGCAGATGCTTGCTTGTACACTGGGGCCAAGAACCTTGGGGGGCCATTTCAGAACCCCACTTCCCATGCCAACAAATTGTGAGAGAAAAAAAAAGTGAAAACCAAATAGAACATCAACCACAAAATACGCTGATGAGAACAGGGTTTGAGTGGAAGGAGACATGCTGTCATCTTTGAAGGGACGTTTAGCTTCCTGCTGTCAGCATTGATGCCGTGCGCTGTGACATTTGTCCAGTGCAGGCGTTGATAGGTGTAAATCAGAGGCTGTGCTTGAGTTCCGGCTTCAGGTCTCGTCTCACCAAGCTCCTCATCTTTCTCCATTTTTTGCCACCGTTGTCATTTGATCACCACCCTTTGTGCCACACTGATTCTGTGTGCTGCATAACTTAGGCTGTTGACTTCCCTCAGTGACTCTCACTCAGTCACGGCCGTGCCCATGTCATACATTCTCTCTAGACCTTTGGGCCCCTAAGTGGCGGAGGGTGTGATGGATTCTGAAGTCCATTTGCTTCACCTCCGTATTTTGTGTGTCTTTAAGAGAGAGAATCCGTCATTCCGGAGCATGTGATGGAAACACACGTCTTAGAACTCAGCACCTCGGACTTGCAAGCTCATCCTCCAAACCCTTCACCTGCGGGGTCAGTAACGGGAGACACATCCCACCCCCTGCTGAGAAAGGGCCCCTTGTGGCAAATGCCACCTTCTGCGCTTACTTCCTCCGTCCTTCTATGTTAATTGTGAATGAAGTGGCCAAATCATCTTAATAAAATTGGCCTCTAAACTTGTAAACTTGCATGAGTCAGGGTCATGTGCCCTGTAAGACTTTCTTCCTTCTGTGAAAATTGAGTTTCACTTGGACATTCTCGGTACAATGTAACAATAGGATGCTCTGTTTCAAGTTAGTCAGACCCAGCTGCTATGAAAATAATATGTTTGAGAAAATGGACTTGACATTTGATGGCCTTCCCATCCTTCTGACAGGATATAATCAACTCATTAGGGAGACACAGAAGCCTTGCTTGTGCTGCCACGTCTTTCTGGGCATGACTGGCACTCTGTCCCGTGGGTGGGGAGCTTTCGGGGAGAAGGGCTCTGTCGCCTGGGAGCCAGCGGCCAAGGGACCGCACTTACTTTCTCTTCCTCTGTGCACCGCCCTTGATCTGATGAATGGGAAACATTACTTTCTTAAGCCAACAATTTCTTTTTTTCTTCTCCTCTCTCTCCCCTGAATCTAAATTTATAACAAGGGCTGGAGTTTGACAGATTCTCTCCGCCTTCCTTCGGGAACAGCTGGGACAGCTCTCTTGGGAAAGTGATTAGAAGCAGGAAGTGGTGCTGGGATGCCTGGTTTCAGTTCCCAGGCTTATCCTGCGTTTTCCGTGGGACTCGCTGTGAAGGGCTCATCTCCACCTCTTTGCTCTTCTCCACCATAAAATTCCAGCTTCGAACCCCTGCTGCGCCGCGGTGCTATTCCCCGAACGCACGCTGTGGAGAAAGGGGAAGAGAGCCACTGCTACGGTCTAAACCTCAGCGCCCATGGACCTAGGACCTGGTTAATGTCTTTCGGCCACTTTTCTCATCTGCAAAATGGGGCCATTTTGAAAAGATACCGTGAGTGTCAAATGAGGTCACGTGTAGAAAACACCTCACGGAATTTTTGGCATGTCTCGTAAATTCTGCACTTAGATGCATTTGCCTGGAACTTTTTGTCATTTCTCTGAGTCTTTCCATTCATTCAATCAGTCAGTAAATATGTGCTTGACATTATGTTTTAACAAATACCTTATAATAAGATAATAATATTAAATGTTAAATTGAATTATTACCATGAGGATGATTTATATGCATTGTATGATTTTCAGCTTACAAGGCTTTTATTAAGGCTATCTCACTTAATTGTTTTGATTCATTGCATTATAACCTCCATCAGAAGAGGAACTATCTTTTATGTCATCACTGTTCCCTGAATACCTAGAATTGTTCTCAGTACATAGAAGGCATTCCTTAGAAATACACTGAATGAATTAAGTAATTAACTAAATATCCCTCTAAATACTTTCCAATCTCTGTGCTTGGCTTCCTCCTGTATACTTCCAACCAGGGACCAGCAAACTGTGGGCCAAATGCTGCCGGCTGCCTACTCTTGTAAATAAAGTTTTATTTAAACACAGCCATGCCCATCTGTTACACATCGTCTGTGGCTGCTTTTGCACTACAACAGCAGAGTTCAATAGCTGCCACAGAGACTGTATGGGATACAGAATAAAAAATATTTACTACCTAACACTTCAAGAGAAATTTGGAGACCTTTGCATTTACCAGACATAAAATGATATTTGCAAAGTGCAAATCTAATTGTTTCTCTCCCCCTACCTTAAATCCTCGGTGACTCTCATTTGCCTTTTATGAAGAAATCTAGAACTCCTCTGCAGTCAAGTATGTGATCCTGCGAATCTCTGAAGACTCGTCTGCTCCCCTCTCTGGCCAGGCATTCTTGCTGTCTGTCCAGGGCACCAGCATTTAGATAAAATGTTGCCTGTGCTGAGAGTATTGTTCCTGCCCAGTTCTGCTTGGTACGTCCCCTCTACTCTCTTTCTCCAATTTGCTTACATGATATTTCCTCTGGAATGCCTTCTCTGAAGTCCCCTCGCTAGGTGGGTCTTCATCTAGATGTACACGGTCTGGGTACATCTTGCACTTTTCCTGTTACATCACAGTTGAGCACTTTGCAAATGGTGAAAGCCAAGTTCTTAGGAATTATTTGATTTGACCATAGTCACTCTGCGGATACACTAAAAATCATTTAATTTTACACTTTACATGAATTTAATTCATGGTTTATAAATTATATCTCAACAAAGCTCTTAAAGATCAACCCCAAAGAGGAGAGATTTATTTTTCTACATTTTGCAGATAAGGAAAATAAGTCCACAGAAAATCACAGTTGGTCGAGCCAGGATTCCGATCCAACCTGAGCTGATACAAAGGCCATTTTGCCATTAAACATCCATCCCACTGAGGAAACTGACCCTATGTATCGCCCACTGTTTGATGTGAACCACGAGGACCGGCAGGATCTAGAATGGGAAAATGCTGCCGTGAAGGCCACCACAGTGCACGGCACGCTGAAGCCTGAGCACTTTGGTGAAAAGCAAGGACATGAGAGACGGAAGCTCAGAAAGGGGATACACCTCCCTCAGCTGATTGGAGTGCTGATGACCTTCTTCTTCAGGAAGTTATAAGCACGACGAGCCTACAGTAGATCCCCCGTGGAGCCAAGGGGAACCAGCAGCTCAGAGAGGTGAACTGGTTTGCCTAAAGTCACACAGTTGGAAAGTGGCATCACACATCCAAGACTGGATGTCGAGTTTTCCCATTTCTCTCTGCAGTGAATGGCATGGAAAAACAAGCCCCTTTATTGTGGCAAAACTTACTCACATTTTTACAATGAACTATTTAAAGGAAAAAATACCCCTCAGCATTTTCTCATCAGTAGGTTGTTTCCTGGAATAAGACACAATAAATACATCATAAGTTTGATTTCCTTAGAGAAAGAATGTTCTTTTATAATGAATATTGCAAGCGACAGAGTTTCCAGTGTTGCAAATGACTATTTAAATATGTGGAGAGATGTAAGCTGTTGTAAGGACAGCAAACACAGCTGGAATGTTCAATGACAGACCCGGTAACAATTCTCTTCATCGGGAATGTTGCACATTCACAGCCTTATTGTTCTCCACTTCTAAACATATGTGTTTAAAAATAGACTCTCATTAAGTCTGCGAAGACTCACCCTTCAAGTATTAAGGCCTCGGATGTCCTTAGCATATATTGTTCGAGTGATATAGGCCAGAGAGTCGTGTGTTCCAGGCAGGTCAGCCAGCAGACCCTTCTGGCAGGCTGGTCACCCCCATGAGTGACATGAGAGAAAGGGTTTGGTGTCAGAAGCCTACGAATAGGATTTATGATCTCAAGAGACATACCCCAAAGCAGGCAGAGGAACAGGTGCTTACAGAGGGCATGTTACCTTCCGATGTCTCTCTGAGCCTGGAAATTTGGAGATGCATGTTACTATCTCTATTTTATAGGAAACTGAAGGCCAGTGAGGTTATGTAGATTGGCCAGGTTCACAGAGAGGTAAGTGGCAGAGTTGGCATTTGAACTCAAGTCTGTCTGAAGCCCGAGACAATGTCCTTAATGACTCCACGCATGGCCTCCTGAATGCTATGACCACAGCAGTGTCCTGGCACCAACACTCTGAATGGTATCATCAGGACGGGATGGAAAAATCTGGATCTGGATCCAGACCAGAAGCACGTCTTCCTTCTCGATGTCTTTGGCCAACTTGTCTTTCAAGGAAACAGCCTCGAAGAAGAAGAAAACAGGCCTGATACCATCTCTGCTGCTGCGAAAGAGAGTCAGTGCGTCTTTGCAGCTTCGATTGCTTCACGGCGTGACATGATCTACAAGCCTTCCCCTGCTGACGTCACAGGGTTATTGTGGTACTAAATAGAGTCTCAGATGTAAAAACATGGGAAATACTTGACTCATTTAGGACCATGACTCTGCAGTGACTCAGACCTCCGAGAGGGGTGACAATCATCTCTGCTCCACCACTGTGCTTTGCTTCTGTGGTGATGTACCCGCAGCCCCTGCTCCTTGTCACCATGTCGCAAGTGCTTCCAGCTCTCCCCCCGGTTGCAACATTAAAGCACAGACATTCAACTGGCAGAATCAGAAGCCAACAGATGAATTCTAGGACACTAGTAATACAATCCAAGTCTCCCAAGTGGTTTGGGATTTAAATTCATCTTATCAAACAGGAGCGTGTATCATCTGGAGTCTCACCAGTTTATAGGCTTCAGGGAGCTCCCAGAGCGTCTGAAGTTGCACAGAAAATTGTGTATATGTGTACATGTCCCTTTTGCCGAGTGGAGGTCTCAGAGTTTCCATCAGACTTTTAAAGGACACAGTGAATCTACAAGTTACAAATTTGTTCTCGGAGAGTTCACTGTGACAGTCACCTAAATTAGAATCTCCAGTCACACCTGTTGCTCCCCTTTCTCTTAACCAGCATCCGATGGATCATCGAGTCCTACCTTCTGATATCTCCTAAACTCTAATTTCCCCCCAAACCCATTTTTGTAGTTGAGACTTTCTCAGCATCACTGCAGGAGTATTGAAATGTTTGGAATGGTCTTCCTACTTACATTCTTGCTACCTCTGAGCCGTCTTCAGTAGTATCACAGTGACTTTTCCAAAACACATGGGTAATCTGTCACTACTCTGCTTAAGATGGCTCTCTGTCATCTTCAGGGCAAAGCTCAACCTCTTTCCACTCTATCACGGCCATCAAGGACCCTGGCTGCCTGGCTCCATCACAACCTTTTAGGCAAGTCCATTCCCCCTTCCTTCAATGGACTCCGTTTTGGGTGATCCCTCACTGTCATATTTTGATTTTGCCACTTCCTCTGTCTGGAATACCCTTTTGCTTCTACAGCTAAGAAACTCCTTCTCAGTCTTCAAGGCCCAACATCATAATGTCACCTCCTCCTCACTTTTCCCCTAGAATAGTGAGTGACTCCTTCCTTTATGCCCCTAATCTCATTTCTCTTAGGATTGTTTCTACCAAACTGTATTTCCTTAATTCTGTAGATCTCTCCTTCCCATACTGTATTCTGCCCTTCCTATTTTCAGAGAAAACCCAGATGAGCAAGACCAGTCATTGACCAAAAATGCTTGGAGTACTATAGTTTATAAAGTTTAGTTTATATAGTTTATAAAGAAATAAATGACTGTTATGTAAAAAATTAATAATGTAACAATGAATGTTGATGAAGTGGGAGCGCTATAGAGAACAGAAAGGGGGACCTGGGGCCAGTGTGAAGTTTTCACCTTGCCTGATAAATCACACCTCATCATGGTTACTGCTTTGACCCATGAAATGGGAGTAGGTCAATTACAGTGTATTGGAGAGAACTGGGTCAATGAATACAGGCTACTGTATTGAATTAGGAGTTAGGAACCCTAGATTTTTAAGATTAGCCCTGCTGTCAACTCCTTATTTGGCTTTGGCCGCTTTGGTTCTCCTCTAAGTGTCTCAGTGATCTTAGCAAGACGGCGTTGAACCAGACAATGTCTCCAATCACTTCTAACACTCACATTTTATGAGTCTAAGAAAATAAACCACAACCCTACATTCTGGGCTGGTTTTCTGACCCTGTTTGGCAAAGACAAGTGGAGCTATGACAAGTACCTCACCTCAATAATAAAATGTGCCTTTCATGCTAGGGCCTTCATCCAGGGGGTAGTGGGAAGTAACATGTTGGTGGTATTGCTCTAGGATTCTGCAAAGATACCTCAATTGTGTGAAACACTGGCATGAGTGTCTAATTTCCCAGAAGAGTTTTTATGGGGCGCTCCTGAGTCTAAGATCCCCCCCTGCTCTGCAAGATCATCCAGTATTATGACTCAAGGCTTGGTAAGTTAATAGGAGGGTCAAGAAGCCAAAAGGCCGTGTTGGAAATCAAAATCTTAAATCTGGACCAAACCCCAAATCTGGCTTGAGCTCCTGGGAGCATATAAGCATGAATCAAATGTCCTTCTCTTAGAGACAACAGGCAGAAAGAAACTTTTATCGATGTGTTGTGAACTATTCCTCTCATGATAAAAAAAACAAAAACAAAAAAACAAAAAACAAAAACCAATGTCACCCCAGTAAATTTAATTAGAAGAAAAGAAAAGAAAACAACAACATTTTGGTGTAGTGAGAGGATACCAGTTTCAACCTGCTGTGTCAGTTCCCTTAGGCTCATCACATAATCTCCCTGGGCCTCAGTTTGCACATCTGTGTAATAGGGACAGCCTTCCTTTTACTTCTCAGTGTTGGAAGAAGCAGGTGGGTCTTTGTATGTAAAAGCACTCTGTAGGTGGTGAGATGAAAATACCCTTAAAAGGGTTGGTGATACTTGGGGGAAAAAATCATAGAAAATTCTAGCCTCTCTCCAATTCTTGACTCATCATATTGCTAAACCTGACTGGTTTATCTTCCCAAGATGATGAGTTTGGAACTTAAACTTGAGTCGCTTAATCTCTGAAGAGAGAGTCAAAGAGTGCTAGAACCCTGAACGTGTAGTCCTGAAGTTACAGTGATTACTAAACATCAACACTTACAGTGGTCACGTCCACTAACAAATAACGTTTACTCTCCACCAGACACTGATTGCAGAAGAAAGTAAAAACGAATATTTATTTGCTTTGGATGAGTTGTATATTTGAACCCGTATCAAAATCACAGGGAGCAGGGACCTGGAATCAGCCTCTGTAGCCTGTTCAGCCTCGCTCCCAAACCCTCACCTGGCATGACTACTTTTCTCCCAGTCCTGACTACCTCTGTTAGTTTTCCAGAGCTGCCATAACAGATGACCGAAAACCGAGTGGCCCAGCCAGGAGCTCCTTTGCCTCCCAGTTTGGGAGGCTGGGAATCTAAGATCAGGTGTTAGCGGGGCCAGGTAACCTCTGACGGTGTTAGGGGAGATTCTGCTGCAAGCCTCTTGCCTCGCTTCTGCTGGTTCTTGGTTTGTGGGCGCATAGCTCCAGTCTCCACGGGGTGTTCTTCTCCTTGGGTGTGTGTCTGTGTCTAAACTTGCGTTTTTGTAAGGAAGCTAGTCACATTGGATTAGGGGTCCCCCTACACAATATGACCTCATTTCAACTACTTACATCTGCAATGACCCTACTCCAAATAAGTTCCTAGTCTGAGGCGCTGGTGGTTGGGACTTTAACACATGAATTTGAGGGGGGACACCATTCACACCAAAATACCACTTTTTTTTTTTTTTTCAAAAGAGAAATCTTTCCCCTTTGGACTCTTTATCTCTACCGCCCACCATCATGGTTGTGGGCTCCCTTTGGCTCATTTGATCTATCTCCCTGTCTTACTTACCCTCTGGGTCTTGGGCTTACAAGATTAGTTTATTGAAGTTTATGTTAAATAGGATGGGCAATGGATAATGGATCCTATAAAAGGAGAGATAAAGAGAATTAAGAGTTATTTGAGGTGGACTGACATCAGGATGCCTCGGGGATATCTTATTGGCAGCATTAACTTCCTATCGGGAAATAGCCAATAACTTAATATAATACAAGTGTCTCCATTCTTTCCCTGTTTTGATTGACATGGCTCTCTTCTATCATTCTACTTTAGGCATGGGGAGAAGGATACCCAACATTTCTTGCAACATTCCCACTACTTTTAGTATCTTCCAGTACAGGGGAACTGAGGAAGAGACTCTCGCCGTGTATTCATTTCAACCTAGGTCAGTGGTTTTCAGCTGCGTTGATTTGCTTCTCCAGAGGACATCTGGCTGTGCCTAGACCAATCCTGGTCGCTGCGTTGAGGAGAGGTTGTATCTAGTGGGTATAGGCCAGCGATGCTGCTAAGCATTCTCCTATGTACAGGATAGTCCTGTACAACAAAGTGTCGACTGTGACAAGATGGAGAAACCCTGGACAGGTATGTGATTTTGCTTTTTAGAATGACTCTGAGCAAGAATTCCTAATGCCTCTAAACATAGGTGGGATCTTCTAAGTCCGTTTGACATTTGATCTGTGGGTTCTTTGTAGAGAACACTACGAAAGAATCCTCAGGACTCAGATCGACTTGGTATCTATCACCATACGCATTTGTTCTATTGTTACCATTTATCAAAGATGGGCACAGAACTAGTTGATTTCTAGGTCCCTTTTAGTTCCTGAAGCCAGTGAATTTCTAGTTTTAGAAATAATGCTACCTCTCTGACTATATTTAAAATCCAATGACCTCACCATTATCTTTCTACACATAGGTCCATAATATTTTTAAAGGCAGATAATCTTTAGGGGGTGACATTATCAGTAGTCTGACTTTGCAAGCATGACACTTTGTAAGTTACCTATTATTTAGTACCATGAAGATCAGCTCAGACAACAAATGATGTACCTGGTATGAAGCGGTGGACATTGGCTTAGGGGAGGAACACTTTTATTCTCAAATACCACATTAAAACATTAATATCCAAATTGGTAACCTATATATTCAATAAGATGAAATAATAATCAGAGGCCTGATACAAAGTCAGCTTTCAATATCTGTTTCATTTTCTGTGCCTTCTCTATAATTTGAAATATTTGAGAGAGAGGCCTTGTTGAATAAAAGGCAAGAGAGGTAATAATTCGTAGGCATCTACATGTTCATAAATGACACTTCAGTCTCGTCTCATTTTATTTCACAACAACCCTCTACAGTGATGATTAAACCCTCTATTTTACAGATAGGAAATTTGTGGCTCAAATAAATTATCTAATGTTCAAAATCCAGGATTGGTCTTGAGTTCCTCCTTGCACCATACTGAGGATGCTTCCTAGTCTGCCACATTGTTTCAATTAGAGGGGAAAATCTCATGTACCAATAGTCTCCAAGAAAGTAATTACATTCCTTTTGTGTTTGCAGATTATGCTGAATCTGACTGTGGAAAGGATTCTAGGAACAGCTAGTGTATTTATCTGCATAATTAGCCTGATGTAATTTTTAATCATTTTCTCCTCTTTAAATTGTTACTTTTATTATTTAAAAGTAGTTTGGTCTTTTAAACAGCATATACTTAAAATTAACTTATACAAATCTGTATTATAATTCCAGCTCGGACACTTATTATAACAATACTAACCTTATTGTGAAAGGTTAAAAAAAGAAAATCATTTGAAAGTATCTAGCACAGGGCTTGACATATGGAAAAGTTTCCATGAATGTTTAAACGTGCTACATAAAAATAGTGGAGGATTAAAAAAAATAATAATGAGTTTTCATTTTGTTAAAAAAATGTAAAACTCAATCCCCTCATCATACATATTAATCTTACTACTTGAGGTGGTCATGATCATTATTGCATGAGGTAATTTGAGATTCTGTAGGATACAAGGTTCCATGGAAATTTCCAGTGTCCTGAAACTTCATAGGGTTGTTGCAACTTAAAATATGAAACCACTTGGAATGGATGAAAAGTTCCTCTGAAATCTAGTATCTTTTTTTCATTTATGAATTCATTTACTTTAAACAAAGTGCCAACTGTAGGCCTGGAATGCTATTTCTGTCTCCCTCTGTCTACTGGATGCATGATATTCTTTAGAAGCTTTTTGAATTTTAGTACTTTTTAAATTTATAATTTATTTCTTTGATCTATCATTTATGGTGTCTAAAATGCTCATTTCATCATGTCTGTCATGTATTATTACTTCAATATTTTGTTCATTTATCCAATCATTTTGTTATCTAAGAGATATTTATTGAATGCTCAATTGTGCAGAATACTCTAAGGGGGAAGAAAAAGGTGAACTAAGAATGCCATCTATTTTTTTTTTTTTTAATTAATTTTTGTTACAGATGTTTCTCCTTTTTCCCCCACTGATTCCCCCCTCCCCCTCCCTCCCTGCCCTTTCCCCAGTTGGTTGTCCATGTCCACTGTTCATGCATACATGCATATAAGTTCTGTGGTTCATCTCTCCCCCACCACCCCCTCTCCTGGGGATTGTCAGTCTGTACCCCACTTCCACATCTCTGGGACTACCCCATTCCTCAGACTGTTATGTTCATTATATTCCATAAATAAGTGAGATCATATGAAACTTGTCTTTCTCTGTTTGGCTTGTTTCACTAAGGATGATACTTTCAAGGTCCCCCCATGTAGTCTCAAAGGATAAGAGATCTTTCTTTCTTACAGCTGCATAGTACTCCATTGTGTATATGTACCACAGCTTTTTTATCCATTCGTCTACTGATGGACACTTGGGCTGTTTCCAGATATTAGCGACTGTAAATAGTGCTGCTACAGACATGGGGGTACATATATTATTTCTGATTGGTGTTTTAGGCTTCTTAGGGTATATTCCTAGAAGTGGGATCACTGGGTCAAATGGCAGTTCAATTTTTAATTTTTTGAGGTAACACCATATTGTTTTCCATAGTGGCTGCACCAGTCTGCATTCCCATCAGCAGTGCACTGGAGTCCCCTTTTCTCCACACCCTCGCCAACACTTGTTTGACGATTTGTTGATAGTGGCCATTCTGACAGGTGTGAGGTGATACCTCATTGTTGTTTTAATTTGCATCTCTCTGATGATTAGTGATGATGAGCATTTCTTCATATGTCTCTTAGCCATTTGTATGTCCTGTTTGGAGAGGTGTCTATTGAGTTCCTCTGCCCATTTTTTAATTGGATTCTTTGTCTTCCTTTTGTGGAGTTGTATGAGCACTCTATATGTATTGGAAATTAACCCCTTATCTGATATATCATTGGCAATTATGCTCTCCCATACAGTGGGTAGCCTTTCCGTTTTGATGATTGTATCTTTCGCTGTGCAGAAGCTTTTGAGTTTGATGTAGTCCCATGTGTTCATTTTCTCCTTTGTTTCTATTGCCTTAGGTGATGTGTCTAAAAATTCTGCTGCGTATGATGTCTGAAATTTTGTTGCCTACAGTCTCTTCTAGGATTTTTATGGATTCATGAGTTACATTTAAGTCTTTAATCCATTTTGAGTTTATTCTCGTGTAGGGTGTAAGTTGATGGTCTAGTTTCATTTTTCTGCAAGTAGCTGTCCAATTTTCCCAGCACCATTTATTAAAGAGGCTGTCCTTACTCCACTGTATGCTCTTGCCACCTTTGAGAATGACATCTATTTGTATGGGTATTATTTTTGTCCACCCAATTTGGAACATCTGTAGCCATTCTGTAACCACAACAGATGTTAGTCTGGAGAAGCCAACACACAGGGGAGACCAAGCCAAGAGAACCATAGAGAAATACAACCAAAGCCATTGTAACACACCAATTCTGAAACCTGCCTTCTCTTTGGAGTTCTATTCCCACAACCTTCATGAACTATTTCTATATCATATAAGCTGAATTCAGTGCGATATTTCTGTTATTTGCAGCCCAAGATATTTTAATTGATATACATACTCTTTACTCTTGTGTTACTGCCTAAATTCCTCAAGATTAGGAATGGTTTATGAGTTCTGACGTTGATGGACACAGTTTGGAACCTGTGGGGGGTACCCAGAATTTGAACCCAGATACTTCTGATTTTATAGATCAGGATTTCACATAGCATTAAAAATAAGGATTCTTAATGTTTTCCCCATTCCTTAAACTCTTCTTTGAAACCCATCTAATATGAAAGGTGACCTTCCAAACCGGTGTAAAAAAAGTTCTTTTTTACTTACTAGTTAATGTCAACATTATCTACACACATTTTGCTCTCTTGATTTGAGAAAAATTCCATTAATTTAGTGCCTGATATTAATAAAATAATTGTTTTTGGTAAAGGAAGATAATTTTCAAAATTTGAAGTAACCACGATTTTAAAGGCACTTTATTTTTCATAAATTCTAATATTAGTAGTAACAAAGCATAGCAATAAGTATTTGTATCATGGGTTTCAGTCTTCAGAGCTTTTTTCTCTTATTTATTCCAACCCAGCAACCTCGTGTAGTTAGAAAGAGTGGACATTTGTTGATTTATGACTGTCCAGCATCCATTAATTTGAGGCACCTAACTAGCCCCCCCCCCCTTTTTTTCTCAGTGAGACTATAAATCAATGTCCACTGCTCTCCTAATAGAGGACCAGAGGCCCTGGAGGCTGGTGCAAACTCCTCCCTCCAGACTCTCTCTTACAGGTTTGTGAGCTATACTTAGTCAATCTGGCTCTTTCTCCCACAACTTTGCATGATGTGTCAAGTGGCTCGCAGCAGGGAAAATCAGTCTGACACTTTCATTCCTGGTGTGGCACTCTGATGAGACACTAGGATGCTTTTGTTGCCTGGATCCTGTCCTTTTGCACTTTTTCTCATCCTGGGCACTAGCTTATCAGTTTCCTTTGTGAGATCTTTGACAACATTCCAGTAAATGTCCTTTTTGCTTAATTTAACTAGATTCAGACTGGGTTGCTTCCAGGAAGGAACTCTAACAATGGAGAAAATGTAGTAGTAGCCTTTTAAATCTCTATATTGTGTATGAGAATGTAGAGTTGCAGTTAAACAGCAAAAAGTGAAGGCAGACCTTTAATAAGATTCAGAGTGTTCTGATATTTCTATTGCTCTTTCAGGTAACTCTTTATTTTTTTAATATCATTTGGGTATTCCTTGTGTGAAAGCAAGAGTTGAACATAATTTCACCTTGAACCCTGCATAAGCTAAAATTATCTTTGGCGGAATTAACAACAACAACAACAAAAATAATTCAAAGTAAAAGTGTTTTAAGCAAGATAATTTTTTTTCTCTCTTTTAGTTAAGCTAAATCTAAAGGTAAGGGCTGGTTTAGCAGACATGAAAAGTTGTCAGGTAGGGCCAAAGCTTCTTCTAGGTAACCTTTCAAATATTCCTAGAATGTGGCTTTTGTCCTCATGATCCAAGGTGGCCTACATGTGTTTCCATGTCCAAGGTCAAGGAGAGAACTGCAGAAGCGCATGCCCATATCCTTTAAAAAGACTTACTTGCAATACCACTCAGCATTTGTGTTTATACTTCATTGTCCAGAACTCAGTCATATTATATTCATAGCTGCAAGGGAGTCCTAGAAATACATTTTATACAAAGTAAAGGTTTTAAAGTTTAATTTTCTTTTTTTTGTTTTTTTTTTATCCTCACCTGAGGACATTTTTCTATTTTTTGTACAGACAGAGTGGGAGGGAGAGAGAGGAAGAGAGAGAGAGAGAAACATCGATGTGAAAGGGACACATCGAGTGGCTGCCACCCGCACGACCAACCAGGGCCGGGGACAAACTGCAACCAAGGTACATGCCCTTAGCGGGAACCGAACCCGGGTCTCTCCGGACCGCAGGTGGGCGCTCTAACCGCTGAGCCAAACCGGCCAGGGCTTAAAGTTTAATTTTCATTGATGATTATATATATATAATATATTATTTTTATATATACAAAAATATATAAAAATAATATATTATATATAATATTATATATCTATATCCTGATGAATTTTCTCAAACTAAGTCCATCTATGTAAGGAACACACCCAGATCATTAAACAGACCATTAAATGAGAATTCTTTTAATACAGAGAAAGGAGGGAATAGATACTTGGTGGCAACTTAGTCTCTGCCACAACCCCACACCACACTGAACCACCGTAATCTGCTGAATATTTGACTTAAGTGATCATTTCTTTTTCTAACTGGATTATGATCCAATGAGTATTTTCATCATTGCATCCCCAGCAGCAAGCTCCATGATCAGCACAGAAAAGATGCTCAGTAAATGTACGTTGAATAACTGATTAAACAAATGAACTTCTTAAACTCCACCAAAGCTGAAATAACTGGCTTGTACCTAAATTGACAGGAAACATTTCATAAAAAGTTTAAACTTTTACAGGAAAGGAAGGACAAAAGTGATATCAAATTTGAGCATATTTCCTTGTGGTTACTCCTGAGTAATTAGCTACTAGATTTCAGGCATTAAGCACTTTATATAGATCGTCTCATTTAATTTGCACAACAACTTACGTAGTTCTATCCATGTTGAAAACTAAGGCTCAGAGGGATTAAGTTTCTCATTCAAAGTTACCTGCTTAGTAGTATCCTAAAATTCCTGTTCCTGTGTCACTTCTCTATGTAAAATTTTTAAGTCTCTTCCTTTGTCCTTCTTCCTATAAGGACTCGTGCTAGGTCCATTTCTTTTTTTTCTCTGTTCCCCCAATACTCTCTATGTCTTAGGTCTTTTTGTATTTATTTTTATTAAATTTATTGGGGGTGACATTGGTGTATAAGATTATATAGGTTTCAAGTGCATGTCACTATGATACTTGATCTGTATATTGCATTGTGTGCTCACCATCCAAAGCCAAATAATCTTCTGTCATCACATATTTGGGATCCTTTACTCCCCCTCACCCTCTTCCTTCTGTTGACCACCATACTGTTGTCTGTGTCTATGAGTTTTTGTTTGTTTGCCTTGTTTGTTCATTTGTTGTTTCAGTTTTATATCCCACATGTCAGTGAAATTGTATGGTTTTTAACTTTTTCTGTCTGACTTATTTTGCTTAGCGTGATACTCTCAAGATCCATCCATGTTGTCACAAATGGCAGTATTTCATCTTTCCTTATGGCTGAGTAGTATCCTGCACAGTAGTAATACACTTTCTAATCTCCATTTTACCTTTCCATACATGCACATGCTATTTCAATTTGCTAACTTATTTGACCTTTAGGCCTAATATTAGATGTGACTTCTAGGAATTCTCGTGTGTCTCCCTGTGTTAATTTTCTCCCTTTTGTAGCCCTACCTTGGGTCACCTCTCATCAAAGCGATACTCAGCTTTATTATGATGCTAGCTTTCTTGCTCAATGGCCCTGGGTGATAAGCTTGATAGGAGGACTGTATTTTGTCCACGATTTGCTACTCAAACACAAAATAACCTCCTGGATGATTGAATGAAGGCATGAATGAAGTAGCAGAGCTATGATTCAAAGCCTCTTCTGGGCAAGTCTGAAGCTTGGATGTCTAACCCTGCCTATGACATGCAACTCAATGCAGAGCCCCTTCTCAGCAAGAGAGACCTGTCACAATATATAGGATCCAACATGGGCTTTATCTTCCCTAGAACAAATTTAACCACGTGGATTTGACACAGAATGTGACTTTCCCCTATGTTATGAAACATGTTCTTTCACACTGTATCTCTTTTCTTTAAAAAATATGTTCTTATTTATTTTTAGAGAGAAAGAGGAAAGATGAGGGAGGGAGGGAGGGAGAGAGAGAGAGAGAGAGAGAGAAACATCCATGAGAGAGAAACATGGAGCAGCTGTGTCCTACATGCCCCCTACTGGGGATGGAACAACCTAGGCATGTGCCCTGACCAGAATCGAACCTGCAACCTCTCAGGGATGGGACAAAGTTCAACCAACAGCCACAGTGGCCAGGGCTCTCATCTTGACCCAAACTGCCATAAAATGTTTCTTTGTTGAACTTGTATCACGATGCTTGCTTTCCACTGTGTTCCCCTTACAGGGGTGCCAGTCCCTCAAAAAGGAACATTCAAGGCACTGGAACCCTAATGGTCAGGGGTGAGGCTGGTCAGTCCTAACCGGGTGTGTCACTGCAGAGCACCGGTTGCTTTAGCAACTCCATGGACGGAGGTCTGCACACTGCCGTGTGCCCTGCGGGCCAAGTGCAGAGCTAGCATCCCTCACCCTCCGGGCATTTTCCATCCTTAACTCTTGAGATTCTGCGAGCTGCATAGGCGGGTTTGATTTGATGTCAAGAGTAGGTGAACTCAATAAATAAGGCGATTTCCCACTCTTACTGTTTCATTTCCAACCGAGCCCTGTCCAGACATGGCAGAGGCCATCGATCGCGGATGCAAAGCTGTGACTACGGCGGCCGGAACAGGGTGATATACGTGCTCTGTCTTGGTTTTTATAGAGCAGCTGTTTCTCAGAGGATCAAGCTCAGGTATCGAGAGTGTGAATTATGAGGCCTAATCAACTTGGTCATGCTTTGTGGCCTGGGAAAAGCCGCAGTGTTTCCCTTTTATGATTTGAGAGTGCACTTTTGCAGCCTGCGGAGCAATTAGCCAATCTTTGAAATGGATACCCTGCAAACACAGCGTGTCCTTGGAGAGTCACCACGACAGGTTACCGTGGGAGGGGAGGACATAAGGCGGTCCCCACAGCAACTGTCTTAGCTCTGGCGGAACGGCCTGCAGGGCAGGGGAAGAACGGACTGGAGGAGAGAGGAGATAAAACTTCCAGATGGACAGGAGCATCAACCCAGCATGGTTTTCCCTCCCCCCATGAAATCACCAACATGTCAAAGAGATTTCACAGCATGAAGACTAAAGGTTAAAAAAGATCACACTATTTACTTTTCTTTGAAAGTTCACCTATTTCTCTGATTGTAACGTTGATTTTGTCAGGCCCAGCCTCATGTTTGTGTAGCGGAAGAGAGGCCCTCTGGAAGGGTCAAGGGAGACCGGAAATTGAATATCCCTCATGTCTAAATAAGAACTTGAGCCAACCTGGAGTGGGAACTCTGTATCCTCGGTGTGGTTATTTCTCTCCTGTGCATTTTTAAAATTTAACAAGATAAAATATATTTCACCCAAAATTAACCATTTTAAGGTGAACAATTCAGTATTTAGCACATTCACATTGTTGCAAAATATGTCCATCACTCCAAGGAAAACCCTAAAGCCATTAAGCAGCTGGTCCCCATTGCCCCTCTCCATGGCCCCTGGAAACCTCCAATCTGCTCTCTGTTTCTGTGGATTTAACTTTTCTGGATATTTTATAGAAATGAAAGCATACAATCTATGACCCTTTTTGTCTGACTCCCACCCTTGCACACATTTAGAAAAATAGTATTAAATTAGATCGCTTCATGTCAGGTGAAAAGATAATTCTGTTCCATAACTCTGGTTCCAGAAAGCCACAGATTATTACTTTTTTGATATGGGTCCTAAAAATATAAAACAAAAGCCATCGACTATAAAGTATTATTGTTTTTAATATCTAGTACCATCGTCCACCCAATCTCCAAGCTTCAGACTTAGATGTCAGCCTGACTCCTCCCTTTCCTTCACCTCCAGCATCCAGCCAACCACCAAGTCTTCTTTCCAAGTCCTTGAGGATTCTTGAGTGTACTAATGTTTCTCTAATATACCGTCATTTACAAAACTTTCAAGAACTATTATTTCCTTTGGGACTGCCAAAATAGCCTTTGAGTTTGTTTCTTGACCCCCTCTAGCCCACTTTCCAAGCAACTTTTGGGTTTAAACACACATACACACACACACACGCACACACACACATTTATTACCTTATTAAAGAGCCTTTCAAGTTTTTGCTGCCTTCAAAATAAATCTGGACTGGTGTAACCTCATGGGCAAGTGACTCTGGCTTTATTCCTCTTCATTCTCCGTCTTTCATGCCTTTCCTGTGATGCATCATTTATTTCAAACTTCTTTCAGGTCTTGACAGCACCCTACTTTTTTGTTTTTACTATTTCCTTTTCTGGGAAGCTCTCGTCCCTCACCCTTCTTCACCTGCACATCCCTTACATTTTATTTTAGTACTTAGCTTAGCTGCCGCTGCTTCTAAGATGTCTTTCCTCCACCTCTCATCTCTCCAGCATCCACAGTTGTTACTCTTAGCACAGATCAACACTCTAAAATAGACTTTTAATTGCCTATTTTGATGCCTGTCCCTTCCCTGAACTGTACACCATTTGAAGAGAGGGGTCATGGCTCATTTATTATTGATTCCTCAGTGCCTCATGTAAGACCTGTTACTATTTATTGATGGATCATAGAATATTGAGAAAGCTTAATTGACTGGTCCTGAGAGGCCAGAGACCAAAGATTTACTATATAAGGCCATGACCTATTATGATTCTTAATCATTTGGATGAAATAATGCTCATCTAGGGTTAAAGACTAAATGTCAGAAAGTTCTTGCTCAGCTGTGCTGGAAGAAGCAGAGTCTGAGTAGTAATGGTTTTGGTCATTATTTCCATTGAGACTATTGTCTCCCTGAAATCTGGCCACGCACACACATGTAATTATCTTTCCCCCTTGTGAAAATTTTATAAGACTTAAGAGTTGGTTTAGTCACATTCTGGACTGGCTTCCTGACATTATTTTATGAAATGGAAGAAGAGAATTGAATGCAACAGCCCTAAAGGAAACTTACCCAATGAAACACATCTTGTGCCAGAATGGGCCAGTAGTTAAATGTGTCTGTGTGGTCACCGAATCTACTATCCTTGAGTTGGGGTTTGGAAGACCATCTTAAAGGACTGAGACTGATTGATCTTACTGCCACAAAATAGCCACAAATGTTTGTTGGATGTGTTTTTACAAGATTTGCCCCCCATGCAGAATTGGCTATGGCATTATGATCATCATAGGCAATTAATTGGGAGCACATCTGTCTTTCTTTGAGGATATGGTTGCTTCTCAAACTCTTTTTTATATCTCTTGGATGTAGCACAGAACACTGTACAGATTAAGTACTTAAAGTGATATCTTTAATCACACAGACTAGTCAGTTATGCCACAAGAGTGAAATTGTATATGATTCTTCTTTTTTCTCTAATGCTACTGTAGTTTTATAGGTCTCTCTCAATTATTGTTGCCATTATTATATACATTAATAAGTTCACCTTGCTCCATAAGGATAACAGTATTACTGATAGCATGTTATCTTCTAAACTCTGAGTGTTTAATTGTGATCCGGAATCAGAGGTGATCCTGAGACCAATGGTCATGGTTCTACTTGTTAGTCTTCTTTATTATCAAAAACCCAGTAGGAAGTATGTGTTATTATGAACAAGTCAATACAAAACACACATTTATTGTGAAATTATATGAGTCTCATATATCAAATGCCAGCTGAGGCTAATAAAAATGGTTGAAGTGAAATCAAGGACTGTCTACCCAGCGATGACCAGCATTCCATGTGTCTGGTCCACTGGATCACAGTCAGGCCTGGAATCTATGGGCCTCCTGTGTAGGGAGCATTGTCTTGGCTCTGTTGTGCCTCTTGGTGAAGAGCATTTTTTGGTCTCAGTGATTCCATTTTCTTGGAAAGATAAGGGTGCCTCTTAGTTTGGCGTTCCATACTTGAGAGAGAAGGAGGTTTATTCTACCCGTGGGAATCTGAGAGATCAATTAGAGAATGTCGTACCCAGTCAGTTCAAAGGAAGGAGAAATCTTCCCACATTCTTTATTCTGACTCTATTTCCCAAAGAATGAGTCTAATTATTTGAGTGAGTCATAAAAATTATCAGGGGTTATCATGCTTTTCTAAGTGTTGTGCTTCCATCTAACAGATTTCCCTCCCCTGGAGAAAATTAAGGTGGAGATGGGAAGAGTTTTGATGATTTACAAAGGGGAGAGCATTCCAGGATATGAGTGACAGTGGAAAAAGAACTAGTCATGCAGCCACGACACTGTAACTGTGTGGCCCCAGGTAAATCATCTCACCTCTTGGAGCCCTTGTTTAATCAGCAGATGCAGAAAATAACATGCCTGACTTTTTTGTTTCCTCCTAAAGACTCAGAATGTGAAATAGAAATACTGTTTACTAAAATGTCCATTATTATTTTTATGGACTTTTTGTATTCATTTTAAGTAATAAAATTGTATAAGGTAGCTCGACAAGGAAACTAGTTCAAGTATTCAGAGTTGTGCTTATCCTAATGGGACCATGGCATCTGCCTAGATAGGGAGAACATTTTAGGGCTCCCAGTTTAGTTGAGCTTCTTCATCCTGATTATAATGGGTGGTCTTCCTGGAGGAGTGTAATGGACTGAATGTTTATGTCTCCCCTAAATTCATGTGTTGAAACCCTGACACTCCGCAATGTAACAGTGTTTAGAGGTGGATTAAGTCATGAGGGTGGAGCCCTCATGAATGGGATTAGTGCCCTTATAAACAATCCCAGAGAGCTTCCCCATCCCTCTGCCATGTGAGGACACAGCAGAAGATGGCCATCTATGAACCAGGAAGCAGGGGCCTTCACCGGACACTGAATCTGCCAGAATTTTCTGCCACCTCAATCTTGGATTTCCCAGCTTCCAGAACTATGAGGAATTTCTGTTGTTTATAAGCTACTCAGTCTATGCTATTTTGTTAAAGCAGCCTGAATGGACTGACAAGGAGCTAGTCCTACTTTCTTCCTCCTCCTCATTGATTCCAATCAGGCAACGACAAAAACATATCCATGCCACATTAGTGAGTTTCGTCCTTTTTCTTGTCAATTTTATACAAGCAATGACTTCCCTTTTACATTACTGAGAGAACTCTTTCATTTTGGGGTTAGAGACTCTATATGCATCTCTGTGCCTTAGTTGCTTCATTTGTCAGAGTGGGCCAATAATTGCCATTCTTCTTACCATAAAGGGAAATTGTGAGGTCTCCATAGTAAAGATGCTTTGAAAGGGAAAGAAGTAACTCAGTGTGAATTGTTTATCTTTACCTTCTTTTTATACCACAGCACAGTGCTAGGCAGCTAAGAGGCATGCATGTATATAAGTAATTACTGAATGACTTCAACGATTCGAATTTCAAAGTTAACCTCTCAGTTAGATTGGAATGACCATTGCGGTTCTCTGCAGGTGGACAAGGCTGATGGGTTCATGCACTGCGAGGTTAGAGAAGGAGAGCTGCATCTTTCCCATGATGTGTCCCGTGCTCTCTCTTAATTAAATCAATCATAGTCTTCTTCCGGATACACAGACCGGTGGGCAACATTTTAGTGACAATAGATATATAGCGGGTTCCTTAACTTGGCACTACTAACATTTTGGGGTGTATAAGTCTCTGTTGGGGGGCCCCTACCCACTAGAGGCCAGTAACAACTTCTCTCCAAGTTGTTGAGAGTATTATAGATGTGCCCCATTTTCCCCATTTTGCCCCTCCACCCATCTCCCACCCCCCCCAGGCCTTCACCTAGCTGTTGTCTGTGTGCATGGGCTATGCACATACGCATATACGGTTTTTGGTTCATCTTTTCCTGCCTTCCTTCCCGCCTTCCCTCTGAGATCTGTCAGTTTGTTCCCTGCTTCCACGTCTCTGGTCCTATTTTTATTTATTTTATTTAAAAAAAATTTCAATTTATCTTTATTGTTGAAAGTTTTACAGATGTCACTCCTTTTTTCTCCCATTGACACTCTCTTCCCCATTCCCACCCGCCCCCAACCTTACTGCACTATTGTCTGTGTCCACTGGTTTTGCATATACGCATATCAGTTCTTTGGTTTATCTCTTCCCACCTCCACACCCCCCTTCCCTCTGAGGGTTGTCAGTGTGTTCCCTACTTCCATGTCTCTTGCTCTATTTTGTTTGTAAGCTTATTTTGTTCATTATATTCTACAAATAAGTGAGATCATGTGACACTTGTCTTTCTCTGACTGGTTTATTTCACTCAGCATGATACTTTCCAAGTCCCTCCATGACGTCTTAAAGGGTAAGAGATTTTTCTTTCTTATAGCTGCATAGTATTCCATTGCATAAATGTACCACAGCTTTTTTATCCACTTATCTACTGACTGACACTTGGGCTGTTTCCAGATCTTAGCGGTTGTATGTGCTGCTATGAACATGGGAAACATATATTCTTTCTGATTGGTGTTTCAGGCTTCTTAGGATATATTCCTAGAAGTGGGATCACTGGGTCAAATGGCAATTCCATTTTTAATTTTTTAAGGAAACACCATACTGTTCCATAGAGGCTGTACCAGTCTGCATTCCCACCAGCAGTGTACTAGAGTACCTGTTTCTCCACATCCTTGCCAGCACTTGTTTGATGATTTGAGGATGGTAACCATTCTGGCAGATGTGAGGTGATACCTCATAGTGGTTTTTGCATCTTTCTAATGATTAGTGATGTTGAGCATTTTTTTCACGTCTCTTGGTCATTTGTATGTCCTGTTTGGAGAAGTGTCTATTCAGGTCCTGTGGCCATTTTTAAATTGGGTTGTTTGTCTTTCTTTTGTTGAGTTGTATGAGTACATTATATATTTTGGAAATTAACCCCTTATCTGATGATTCATTGGCAAATATGTTTTCCCATACAGTGAGTTACCTTTTCAGTTTGATGGCACTTTTTTTTTTTTCTGTGCAGAAATTTTTTAGTTTGATGTAATCCCATTCATTAATTATTTTGTTTGTTTCCCTTGCCTTTGGCAATGTGTTGGCGAAAATTCTGCTTTGTGTGATGTCTGCAATTTTGCTGCCTAAATTTCCTTCTACGATTTTTATGGCTTCATGACTTATATTTAAGTCCTTTATTTATTTTAAGTTTATTTTTGTGTATGGTGTAAGTTGGTGATCTAGTTTCATTTTTTTGCATGTACCTATGCAATTTTTCCAACACCATTTGTTGAAGAGACTGTCTCTCTTCAATTGTATGCTCTAGCCTCCTTTGTCAAATATTAATTGAGCAAAATGTCTTGGGTCAATTTCTGGGTTCTCTGTTCTGTTTCATTGATCTATATGCCTCTTTTTGTGCCAGTACAAGGCTGTTTTGATTAAAATGGCTTTGTAGTATAACATGAAATCCTGAATTGTGATCCCTCCAACATTGTACTTTTTCAAGATTGCTGTGGCTATTTGGGGTCTTTTTTGGTTTCATATGAACTTTTGGAGTTTTTTTTCAAGCTCTGTGAAGTATGCTGTTGCTATTTCAGTAGGGATTGCATTGAAGCTATATATTCTTTGAAGTATGATCATTTTAATGATGTTGAGTCTTCCAATCTATGAACATGGAATATGTTTTCATATTTTTAAAAATATGTTTTCATTGATTTTTTTAGAGAGGGAGGAAGGGAAAGAGAAATAGAAACATTGATGTGAGAGAGAAACGTCATTCTGCTGCCTCCTGCAATCCCCCCCACGGGGGATCGAGCCCACAACCTGGACATGTACCCTGACTGGGAACCAAACTGGAACCCTCCATCCATGGGTTGATGCTCAATCCACTGAGCCACACCGGCCAGGCTATGCTTTCATTTTTTAATGTCTTCCTCTATTTCTTTTTTTTCATAAAACTGTCCTGCAGTTTTCTGAGAACAGGTCTTTTACCTCATCGGTTAAGTTTATTTCGAGATATCTTAAGTTTTTTTGTTGCAATGGTAATATAGATTGTATTTTAATTTCTCTTTCTGAGTGCTCATTATTATTGTATAATAATGCATCAATTTCTGGGTGTTAATTTTGCATCCTGCTACTTTGCCAAATTCATTTTTATTAAATCTAGTAGTTTTTGGTGAAGTCTTTAGGGTTTTCTATGTACAATATCATATCAACTGCAAATGACAATTTCACTTTCTCCTTTCCAATTTGGATGCCTTTTATTTTTTCTTCTTCTCTGATCACCGGGGCTAAGATTTTCAGCACTATAAGAGTGGTGAAAATGACCCCCCTGTCTTGTTCCTGTTCTTAAGGGAAATGCTTTTAGTGAGTATGATGTTGGCTGTAGATTTGACATATATGACCTTTATTATGTTAAGGTATGATCTCTCTATTTGCACTTTGCTGAGAGTTTTTAATCAAAAATGGGTGCTGAATTTTATTAAATGCTTTTTCAACATCTATTGATATGAGCATACAATTTTTATCTTTCATTCTGTTTATGTGGTGTATCTCATTTGTTGATTTGTGAATATTGTACCAGCCTTGCATCCTTGGGATAAATTCCACTTGGTCATGGAGAATACTTTTTAAATATATTACTGGATCCAATTTGCTAAACTTTGTTGAGGATTTTGGCATCTATGTTCATCAAGGATATTGGCATGTAATTTTCTTTCTTTGTAGAGTCTTTATCTGGTTTTGGAATTAGGATTATGCTGGCCTCATAAAAAAGAGCTTGGAAGCCTTCCTTTCTTTTAAATTTTTTGGAATAGTTTGAGAAGAATAGGTGTTAATTCTTCTTTGAATGTTTAGTAAAGCTCTCCTGTGAAGATGTCTGGGCCAGGGCTTTTGTTTGCTGGGAGTTTGTTGATTACTGCTCAATTTTCTTAATTGTTATTAGACTGTTCCGGTTTTCTGACTCTTCCCTGTTGAATTTTGGAAGATTGTATGATTCTAGAAATTTGTCTATTTTGCTTAGGTTGTCAAATTTGTTGGCATATAATTATTCACAGTGTTTTCTTACAATCCTTTGTATTTTTGCTGTGTCAGTTGTTACTTAAGTCTTCATTGCTCATTTTATATATTTGGGTCCTCTCTATTTGTCTCGTGGTGGGTTTGGCTAAAGGTTGATCAATCTTTATCTTTTAAAAAAAACAGCTTTTGATTTCATTGATCTTTAATATTGTTTTTATTAGTCTCTATGTCATTATTTCCACTCTGATCTTTATTACTTCCTTCCTTCTACTAACTATGGGTTTTTCTTTAACATTTTTTTTTTCTTTATTGGTTTTAGAGAGAGAAGGAGGGAGAGAGAGCTAGAAACACTGATGAGAGAGAACATTAATTGGCCGCCTCCTGCATGCCCCCTAGTGGGGATTGGGTTCACAACCCGGGTTTGTGCCCTGGCCAGGAATCAAACTAGTGAAGTCTATTTTTTTTTTGTATATGCCCCTAGCAGGATCCGAACCCGGGACTCTCTGGTCCGCAGGCCGAGGCTCTAACCGCTGAGCCAAACCGGTCAGGACCTGGTGACCTCTTGGTGCATGGGTTGACACTCAACCAGTGAGCTACACTGGCGGGCATGAGTTTTTCTTTTTCTTCTCTTTCTAATTATTTCATTTGTAAGGTTAGATAATTTATCAAAAATGTTTCTAGTTTCTTAAGGTAGGCCTGTAATGCTATGAACTTCCCTCTCAGGACTGCTTTTGCTGTGTCCCATAGATTTTGTGTTGTGCGTTCATTTTTATTTGTTTCCAGGAAGTTATTTATTTCTTCTGTGATCTTGTAACCCATTCGTTATTAAATAACATGCTATTTTGCCTCTATGTGTTTGAGTGATTGTGAGTGTTTTTATTTTAACTGATTTCTAGTTTCATGCCATTGCAATCTGAAAAGATGCTTGATATGATTTCAATTTTCTTGAACTTGTAAAGACTTAGTTTGTGTTCTAACATGTGGTCTATCTTTGAGAATGTCCATTGTGCACATGAGAAGAATGTATATTCTGCAGCCTTATGATGAAATGTTCTGTAAATATCAATTAAATGCATCTAATCTAGTGTGTCATTTGGGATTTCTATTTCCTTGTTGTTTCTTTGTCTAGAACAGCAGTTCTCAACCTGTGGGTTGTGACCCCTTTTGGGGTCGAACGACCCTTTCACAGGGGTCACCTAAGACCATTGGAAAACACATATTTCTGATGGTGATTCATAACAGTAGCAAAATTACAGTTATAAAGTAGCAACAAAAATAAGTTTATGGTTGGGTGTCACCACAACATGAAGAACTGTATTAAAGGGGTGTAGCATTAGGAAGGTTGAGAACCACTGGTCTAGAAGCTCTATCCAGTGATGGCAGTGGGGTGTTAAAGTCCCCTACTATGATAGTATTCTTTTCGATCTCTTCCTTAAAGTCCTCCAGCAGTTTTAAAATATATTTTGGTGCTCCTATATTGCATTCTGAAATGTTTATCAGGGTTATATCTTCTTGTTGGATCAATCCTTTTAATATTATGTAGTGTCCTTCTTTGTCTCTTGTTATAGCTTTCATGTTGATGTCTCTTTTATCAAATATAAATGTTGCTACCCCAGCTTTTTTATTTCCAGTGGCATGGAAATTTTTTTTCTATCCCTTCACTTTCATCCTGTTCTAAGTCTTTTGTTCTGAGGTGGGTCCCTTGTAGACAGTATATATATATATGGGTCATGTTTTGTTATCCAATCATCGATCCTGTGTCTTTTGATTGGAATGGTTAAGCCATTTATATTTAAAGTTATTATTGACAGGAACTTATGTTTGCCATTTTTATTCTTTATGCCTGTATTTCCTGCTCTCTCTTCTTTCTTCTTCTTCTTTCCTCCTCCTCCTCCTCCTCCTCCTCCTCCTTCTTCTTCTTCTTCTTCTTCTTCTTCTTCTTCTTCTTCTTCTTCTTCTTCTTCTTCTTCTTCTTCTTTTTCTTCCCCTTCCCCTTCTCCTCCTTCCTCTTCTTCCTCTTCCACTTCTTCTTCCCCTTCCCCTTCCTCCTCCTCCTCCCCTTCCCCCTCTCCCTCCCCTTCCCCTCCTCCTCCTCCTCCTCCTCCTTCTTCTTCCACTTCTTCTTCTTCTTCCACTTCTCCTTCTTCTTCCACTTCTCCTTCTTCTTCTCCTTCCACTTCTTCTTTTAACAGTCCCTTTAGTGGTCCAATTTTTTCATAAGTTTATTTTGTTCATTGGATTCCACATATAAGTGAGATTGTTATGTTTCTCTCTCTCTCTCTCTGATTGGTTTATTTCTCTTAGCATAATACTCTCCAGGTACCTCCATGCCATCTCAAAGGGTAAATGATTCTTCTTTTTTATAGCTGCATAGTATTCCACTGTTTGAATGTACCACAGCTTTTTTATATGCTTGTCCACTGATGGACACTTGGGTCATTTCCAGATCTTAGCTACTGTAAATAGCACTGTTATGAACATAGCATGCATATATTCTTTCTGATTGGTATTTCAGGATTCTTAGGATATATTCCTAGAAGTGGGATTACTGAATCAAATGGCAGTTCCATTTTTAATTTTTTGAGATACCTCCATACTGTTTTCTATAGTGGCTGCACCAGTCTGTCATCTTTTATTTTTTAATATTCTAAATTAGTAATAGAAATAGAAAAAATATATATACATATATATGTCTGCTTTCCTTCTCTGCGTGTGTGTGCGTGCACACACACACACACACACACACACCATACTTACTTGACTTGCAATTTCAGGGATCTCAATATCCCTAATGATAGCATTGGGACTATAGATTGAGATACTAAAGTAATGTACAAATCAACTGCTAACTATCTGTTGTTTTACTGAGTCACTCATGTAACAACAACTATTTATGGATCATCTACTAAGTACCAAGGTCTGTGCTTGGCTGGTGGATTTAAACACATGAATAGCTTTCTATAATATGAGGTAATACAATACATGCTGCTATAATGGAATTAAGAACATATAGCTATGAGAACACAGATTAACTCTCTCTCGGGGTGTGGGTGGTTTTGGAAGGATTCTCTGAGGAACATGAGAAGTATCCCACAATTAATCATTTGTACAAGTTTTCCCAGCTGCGTGTACTTCCCAAACAATCAATCACTTGTTTATGTTATTCTATAATTTTTAACTGCTAAGCCTTTTCTATTTAGTTGGTTCTCTTTGAGGATAGGAATGAGCTTTGTGTGTTAAGAAGTAGCAGGAAGGCTATTTGAAAGGCATTTTGTTTGGTATACCACATGCTATGACACTGAACAAAACAGACATAGTCCCTACCCTCCAGAACTTATGTTCCGAAAAGCAAAATTCTAGGCATTTTCCTTAACTCACTTCATGTGTATCTTTAGGTAAGAAAATTTATCTCTACAAACCTGTTTCCCCAGATATAAACTTAGGATGTAGGATGAGATGATCTTAATATGTCAGCATCTGATCTTCCATTATTCCATATTTCTTACATCCCTGCAGACTTTAAGTCACTAAGTCCTTTACAAAAAGTCAAGTCAATTCCTATTTGGTTTGGGGAAACAGAATGAATGGAAAACTCATCCTACTATAGACCCAGGTTCTGAGACATGGCACCACCTTCTTGGGTGACTAGATGCATCCATTGGAAAGTAAGGGAACTTAGAGGAAATGAGAAATAAAAAAATGTGGAATGTCGGGTTCTGAAAATACTTATTATGTTAGTGCCGAGGCTCACATCTGGCAGCATTATTTCAGTCTTGCAAGATTCCTTTCCTGGGTAGGATATGTAACTAAAAGTTCTTTATACCACGGATATGAACCAAAGATATCACCTTCATAGGTGATTTACAGCTAACTTATTTTACTACCCAGCATAAAATTAGATTATTTCTTTCTCTGGTGACAACTTAATTGTGACTAATAGTAATATAAGTAATCCATAACAGTTATAAATCATAGTTATAATTCTTGACCTCAATACTGTATGAATTCTCAAGCTCTTTCATATATAGTATCTCATTTATTCCTCCCAATGACAATGTGATTTAGACAGGGGTCATTATTCCTATTTTACAGATAGGAAACTGAAGTTCAGAGAGGTTAATTAACTCACCAGAATTCTCACAGGTAAGAAGTTGCAGAGGCATGATTCTACTCCAGATCTGTCCACAGAAATATTCAAAAAAATAAATAGGAATACACAAACCAAAAAAAGTCACAGCGAGAGAAGATATTTGCAATACACATGCTAACCATGGATTCTAAAAATATATAAAAAACTTCTACAAGCCCTGGCAGTTTGGCTCAGTGGTAGAGCATTGACCTGTGGACAAATGAGTTGCAGCTTTGATTCCGGTCGAGGGCAGGTACCTTGGTTGCGGTTTGTTCCCAGCCCTGGGTGGAGTCATGCAGGAGGTGACCAGTGGATGTGTCCCTCTCATGTTGATGTTTCTCTCTCTTTCCCTCTCTTGCCTTCCCTTCCTCCCACTCTATCTGAAGATAAATAGAAAAAAAAAAAAAAAAAAAAAGAACTTCTACAAGTCAATAAATAAAAGACAGGCAACTCAATAGCAAAACATGGGCAAAACACTTGAATGGGAATTTCATAAAAAGACTATATCCAAATGAGCAACAAGCTTAATTAAAGGCTGCTCACCTTCATTAGTCATCAGCGAAACAAAAATTAAGCTCACAATACCGTATCTCTATATATTTATTAGAATGGTTCAAATGAAAAAGATAAAATATATCAAAACATGTTGAACAATGGGAATGATAACTAGTAGGAAGTAACTAATAGGAACAATGGTGATGTTAATAGGACAATAGTGAAAATTGTGAGCAATAACAACTCTATACAATATTACTGGGAGTGTACACTGTTGTGTACAGGCATTGACAAAAATGATGCACAAGAATTTTTATAGCAGTGCTATTTATCAGAGTCCCAAACTGAAATAGTCTAAATATTATCTATCCACAGAGGGATGGATAAACAAATTGTTATATATTCACATAATGGAGTATTATATAGTAGTGATAATAAAGATTAAAACTGTAGCCCTGGCCGGTGTGGCTCAGTGGATAGAGTGTCAGCTCATGGACCAAAGAGTTATGGGTTCGATTCAGATCAAGGGCACATACCTTGGTTGCGGTTCAGTCCCCGGCCCTGGTCAGGCAGCCAATCTGTGTGTCCCTCTCATGTCAATGTTTCCAATGTCCCCCCCACCCCCACTCTATCTGAAGATTAAAAAATGAAAAAATGTCCTCAGGTGAGGATTAAAAAAAAGATTAAAACTGTAGTTAACAACATTAACTTATCTTACAAACATGGCTTGTAATGAAAGAACCCCTAAGCAAAAGAATTTCTACTGTACTCTTATTGGTGTTAGAAACAAGGATAGTAGTTGCCTTTTGGTTGAGGTGACCAGAAGAGTATACAGGAGGTTCTGGGGTACAGAAATGTTCAATTTTATAACATGGATGCTGGTTACACAGTTTGATCAGTTTGTGAAAATTCATTAGGCCCTACATTTGTGGTTCATGCGCTTTCTGTATGTATCTCATTCTTCAATAAACTTTGACTAAATCCAACAAATAAAGAACTGAAGGCATTAGGGCACCATGAATATCTCTGTATGCCAAGGAGAGAAATGACTTCATAAAAAACTGCCAACAAATTTGGGGCTAGCGTATTTAAGAGAATACTGGTGAGGAAATGAAGAAGAAGAAGAAGAGGAGCTGTATCAGTTTGTGACTAGACCATCAGCTCAGATGGAGAAGGAAAGCCTCATGTGGGTTCAGTGAATTGCTGAAGGCCCAACAGCTCATAAGAGGTTCACCTGGAATTCCAACCCAAGTCCTTTTATTTCATTGCTCCTGCTCCTTCAGCTACACTGTCCCTGCAGCAATGTTTCACTTCGACCTTAAAAGAGTGAACAATAGGCCCTGGCCGGTTTGGTTCAGCGGTTAGAGCATCGGCCTGCAGTCTGGAGAGACCCGGGTTCGGTTCCCGCTAAGGGCACGTACCTCGGTTGCAGTTTGTCCCCAGCCCTGGTTGGGTCGTGCGGGTGACAGCCACTCGATGTGTCCCTTTCACGTCGATGTTTCTCTCTCTCTTTCTCCCTCCCACTCTAACTGAACAAAAAATGGAAAAATGTCCTCGGGTGAGGATAAAAAGAAAAAAAAAAAGGGTGAACAATAGGAAAAGCAGATGATAAAAGGGTAGACACCATTGAGAAGCAATGTTAAATGCTGGTTTCAAGTCTGCCTTTCACTGTAAACTCTCTGAGGATCTAGTCCTTATCTATCTTGTTAGCTACCCTTTACCCAAGAATAGTTATTTAATTGAAAGAATGAGTACATGAATGAAAGCAAAGAGTGGGAGGAGAAAACACTTTGGAAGGATGACCTACTTCATCAAACTAACAACGTCTCTCATAGTTGTTGCTTTTTCATATTCTAAGTTAAGAAGCAAATAGAAGTGTGTGTGTGCGCGTGTGTGTGTGTGTGTATTTATACATTCCCCTCCTCATATATATATATATATATATTTATACATTCCCCTACACACACACACACACACACACACACACACACACACACACAGCACACTTACTTGGCCTCCAACTTCAGGGATCTCAATATCCCTAATTGCAGCTTACATTGCAGGCTACACAGAAGCAGTGCTGATTCCAGCCCTGGCATGATTCCTGTTTAAACATAATTCCCAGAAATCTTAGGCAGCTTGCCATGGTAAGGAAACAATTTACGTCAGATTTTGAGCAGGGGAATCCGTCGAGGGTGGGGAGGAAGGCGGGGGCGAGTCGTTAAACATGGTAAGAGTGAGGCTTTTCATGGACCCTACAGCTCATCATTATTTCCCTGATTCAGGATAAGGACAAAGCGGGTATTATTCCTCGTTGGCTTACTGTTGCCTCGACAGCTCTGCTCTGAAAGTCAATGGCTGCCTGAAGATTCCTTTGGGGTTACCAAATGAGTCTGGCTATGATGCTAAAGAATTTTCCTCTCTTTTGCTGGCGGTCTAGATGGTTTGCCTTAGTTAAAAGATTTCTTGTTATTAATTATGGATGGCCTTTAATGTTCCATTTAGTTCACAGACTGGTATTGAAATGACCTGAGAAATGATTCCATCAAACTTCTTCCCATTGCAGGAATTATTTCTATAACAAAAAATCCTTCTCCGTTCAATAAATATTTATCCATTGTGGCAGATATTGTTAGTATTCTACCTAATGCTTGACAACTCTTCCTTTTTACTTCTTGACAGCATTCTCATGGATTTTTTTTTTTTTTTTGAGTGGAAGCATTATGTCCACATCCAAGCAATGATTTTTTATCGGTGCAAGGCAATCACAATACTCCTATTCTTGCTCTCTTAGTATTCTTGGAAGCCTAGTGCACTTTTATTTTTGCCAAAGAGACCCATGAAATTTTCTTGCAGAAATCTTAAAGAGGTTTTGATTTTCTGATAAAAAGGACAGATCCATTGCAATGTTCTTTTAAATTCTGGCTTTGAATGTGAATATGATAGTTGCCACCTTGTGATCATGGAGATGATGGCAAAAAACCACAGACATTATGGATCTCCTGAACCAACACGAGTAACCAATCACCTCGAGACATCTTGTTATAAAAAACACACACAAAGGCACTATGGTCAGTTTTTCTGTTGTTGTTGTTTTCTTTTTCTTTACAATAAATATATGCATTAGCGATAAACTATATTCCAGAAGCTGTGTTAGGGAGGACGTGTGATGGACACAGAGGGGACTGTCTAGGTCCCCCTTCATGGAGGACTCTGCCCAGCAGTGAGGACTGGGATCAGCGAGTAGCCTCTAGCCATTAGCTCCTCCAGGGGCTACATCAGCTACAGAGAGCCACTTAACTTGAGATCTCACCTCTTCTTGGGCAGCCTACATCTTGTGACCAACTGAGGCAGGGCATACAGACACACTCATTGTGGGCTCATGTGGGACCCTGACGGGCCATACTTACTCCAGAGCTCCCCTGAGGTTGACTGAGGGTTTGTTTAGCTGGCGTTGTGTGAATGGCCTTGAAAGGCAGTAGCAAGAAAAAACACTCCTAATGAACAGAGCTATGGACGTTGCATCTGGTTATCATTCTGTGTGAAGAGATAGTTGGCCAAGGTTAAGATACACATGGACACACAGGCAGTGGCAAGCGGTCTGGTAGGCTGGTCAGAGATCTGGACGGAAAAAGACGGGACGATGAGGGACAGGACTTGGGAGTAGAGGCGTATGGATGAACATTTGGGAGGAGGCATGATGTACCTTTGCCTCACAGGGAAACAGCCACCTGAAAGTGTCTACCATAGGAAAGGCCCCAAATAGCCAAGTACACAAAATGACCGGTCTGGTTGACGCTAGCTAGCCTCTGTCATCCAGCACCCCAGCGTTAGTGTGACAGGCACGTGAGTGATGGGCCAAGGTAGCAGAAGTGAAGGCTACACAAGGACCCTGCAGCATGGATTCCATTGACCCACGCTGATGAACTGCAGACAAGTCAGGGCACTGGAGAGCTAACCTTCCAGCAACAGAAAAGAACACCAAGGGCCTCAAGAAGACCAGTCGGCCACCTGGTCGCCAGCTAACCACATCAGTGTAGGCTGGTGGATTTTTCTCTCAGGAACAGACACGGGATTTGGGGTTTGGATTTGCCTTACTGCCTGTGGGATTTCAGCAGTCACCCCTGTCTGAGAGCTTACAGCATGATCCACTAAGGTGGGATTCCCATGTAACACTGCATCGGACGAGCAACCCACTTTGTTCCACGGGAGGCGTGGACATGTTCCTTCTTGTATTGAGCCACAGTTGACTCTGCTAACGCTGTACCCTTCGTCTATGGTGCTGCCTTGATGCATTATTTTATAAACGTCGACTCATAAATGTATGCCATGTATTCCTGGCCTGGTCTGCTGTATACGTGCTGGCTGAACGGCGTATTGATGGGGTTAAGCCGACTTTGGGCCTTTAGATACTCTGTCTTCCCAGTCCATCAAGAAGTGCACACAATCCTAATGATTAATCAATATAATCAGACACTGATTATTAGGCCAGACTTCGTTTTATGAATGAAATGTGGAGAATGTAACAATCATGGGAACCAAAGAGCTCTTGTTTGTCTTGTTTCCCCTGTGGGAATGTTCCCAAGCAAAGTCAAGTCAATATCAGTAGCTTGCTTACTGAACAAAGGCAGTGGACTCCAACGGTCCTTTAAAGGCTGCTTTTGGAACTTGAATAGGTAAGTTAAAAGAGCCCAGGTTTTGGGAAATAGAAAGATCAGGATTCAATTCTCAGTTATAGCAGTAATTAGAGCAATTTTCTCATTCTCTCTGGACCTCAGTGTTTTATTTCATTACAAAGGGGTAATGATTTCTGCCTTAAGGATTGTTATGGAGGATTAAGTGGGATTTCCTGGCACTCCAAATGCAGGAGTCCCCATCTTTGGGGCATCAAAAAGCCTGAGATTGACTTCCTCTTCTTCCTTGGACTATCTATTGACCTTGACCCAATTTCCATCTCCATGCAAAACACATGGATCTAGTAACATATCTTCCCTCAAGATGTCCAGTGTCAATACAAGGATAAACCTCTGACTTTTTCTGCATCACATTTGAGATATGAGGATGTACAAATTGACTCTGTTTTAATTTACGTGATTTCCAAGTTTACTCAGGAACATCATTACTTGTCATGCCTTAGGAAGAACTACTTCTCGAAAGGACTATTTATTACTCACAGATTGGTTTTAGCCTCTGCCAGGTACCTTTCCTCGCCTTATTCCAAATTTTGCGAGACTCAATATATTCAACAAATTCTTTTAGAATATCTATGATGTGCCAAGCACTATATGAAGGGTTGAGGATATACATGTTAATAAGATCTGGTTTCTGCAGATGAGGTGCCAGGGATATAGACATTTCATTCAAATAAAAATGTGATCAATGTTAAACCAGAATTAGAACTAACATGTTTATGTCATTCTCTAAATCACATCTTCTCGAGATGCTGTAAGATGGAAGCCAAGTTCCTATTATTGTGTTTTCAGGAGGAAAGTCCTCGGAGAGTAATGAATTGGGATTGGAACATTTTTACTTTTGGATCCACCCTCAGAAGAAGCACCTAAACGGAATGTGAAGTTTGTAGTTTTTTTCCCACTTCTTCCTGCTTGTTGGAGCAGGCCTCTCGTTGAGAAGTTTCTACCGAGAGGAAAGTTCAGTTTGATGAAGGGAGTGGTGGTGGACGGGGTGTCGCTGGAGGCCTTACGCTGACAGTATGTTAAAGCACTTGATGTAACCCAGCTTCATCAATAATGGACTTGTTTTGTGTTCTTTCTTCTGATCCCCCGTCGATTTCTCCCCTGCAGTGATTGTATGCATGTTCTTCATGAGTCTAGTAATTCGTGTTTGTTTTTCATGTTACTCAAATGTCCAATATCCTTGGTGACTTTCTGTCTGCTTATTTCATCAGGATTTGAGCGAGGAATTCTGATTTCTGTCCAATGACTGAATTTGTCTATTTTCCCCTCTTAGTTCTGTTGATACTTACTTTTTGTACTTTGAAGCTATGGTATCAGGGGAATGCACATTGAGAAGGGGTGCATTTTCCCATAGGTTGACCCTTTTATTATCAAAATACGGTGCCTTTTTCCTCATAGTGATGTTTTCTGCTTTAAAATGACTATGTAGGCTAGTAGTATACATCAAACTTCTCTTATAATGCCGGCATTATATTTCTTCCAAACTTTTACTTTCAAACTTTCTATATTCTTGTATTTAAGGTATGTCTCTTTTGAGAAGCATATGGTTGGTTTATTTTTAATCTATACTGTTAACCTTTCTTTTTAAAATTGAAATATTTAGTCCGTTTATATTTAAAGTAATGACTACTATTCTTTTTATTTATATGTACCATCTCTCTACTTCACTCTACTAAACTCACTTTTTCCCATTGTTTTTGCCTCCACTTGGAGTCATTTTTAAAAGTTATTTTACTTTTTATGAATTTATTATGTGATTTCACTGTTTACATTATCCTAGAGAATTTGACTCAATTCTGTTCCAGCTTACTGAACTATCGTTGCCATGTATTTTAATTCCACATACACTTTATATTCCATGAGATGTGACTATTTTTATTTCTATACTTAACATTCACTTAGATTTACCCGCATGTTTACAATTTCAGTTGCTTCTCATTCCTTCCCATTTTCCCGAGCCCCTCCCATTTTCCTTCTTCCTGAACTCCCCAGAGTAATTCCTTTGGTGTAGGACTGAACATGAAAAATTCATTTTTTGTCTTTTACAAATGTGTTTACATCTCATTTATTTATTTTTTATTTTTTATCCTCACCTGAGGACACTTTTTTTGCATTTATTTTCAGATACAGTGGGAGAGGGAGCAGGGGAAGAAAGAGAGAGAAACATTGATGTGAGCGAGACACATCGAGTGGCCGCCACCCACACGACCCCAACCGGGGCCGGGGACAAACTGCAACCGAGGTACCTGCCCTTAGCGGGAACTGAACCCCGGTCTCTCTGGACCTCAGACCGACGCTCTAACCGCTGAGCCAAACTGGCCAAGGCTCACCTTTATTTTTTGAGAGACATTTTCACTGAGTATAGAATCCAGGTTAGTAGTTACTTTGTTCAACACTTTGAATATTTTATTTCAGTTTTTTCTGGCGCCTATATTTTCTTGTATGCAGTTAGCTACCACTCTCAAATGAACATCAGCATGAGACACAGTGGTAGCTAACTGCATACAAGAAAATATATATCTGTCTGTCATATTAGCTGCTTCTAAGCGTTTCCTCTTGCTCGGTGTTGGCAAATTCTTGACCGTTGTATTTACAAATATTATTTCTTCCCCATTCCATTTTTCTCCACTCCTCCTGGGACTCTATGGATGCTGGACTCTTGCTATGCGTTATATGCCTGTTAGACTCTTCCGTATCATATTCCAGAGTTCTCTCCTTATCTTTTTGTGTATGTATGAGTCAGATTTTTAATTTTTTTTTACTGATTTATCTTCCAGTTCACCATTTCTCTCCTGAACTTTGGAAACTATGCCTGTAAACACATGTATTGAATTTTTAAATTTCAATTGTTCTATTTTTCAATTTTCGAGTTCCCATTTGATATTTTTATCGTCTCTAGTTTTCTTCTAAAATTCTCCATCTTGACATCTGATTTCCTTAATACATTGAACATAATTATTTTGAAGTCTGTGTCTCGTAACTTATACCTCTGGCTCTCTTGCAAGTCTGTGCTATTTTTTACGTCTTGTCTCCTCATAGGCCTTATAATTTCCTTATTGATCACAGGACAGTGTGCGAGAATGTTACCTTTTCCCAGAAAAGATGTGTTTTGTTTCTGACAGGCCATTTGGGTAAGGATAGATCTTTTTAATTTGGTCTGAGATTAGATAAAACCTGTTCACTCATTCCTAAACTGTTAGCCCCTCTTGTGTTACAATAACCAGAAGGGAAATGTTATATTTTCTTTGGTCAGTTTGAACTGAACTCAGAGGAAAAACAGCCAGGACTACTGACCACCCTTTCACAACCAACACAGAACAAGGAAACCTCCAGGGATACACGTAGAGAGGGGCTGTAAGCACAGGCGAAGTTTGAGTAGACCGAGTCCCGTGAAGTTTTATAGCAATCTGTGCTATAGTTGGTGTCTATATCTACGTTGTCAGTTTGCTTTTAGGTAGAAGACTTTCATAATTGTTGTTTCATGCGTTTTACAAGTATAAGTTTCAGGGTCTGAAGTGGACTTAATAGGGCACAGCTGTAGTGGTCCCAGGTTTCCCTCAAAACAAGCACATAGGGCGTTTGGGCACTGGTGGGTATAAGACGTTCTATTGTCTCCACAGCAAGAGGACAAAAACATCTATCTTACGCATGCATACTAAGACTTTAATCCTAGCCTTTAAATTTCAAAGACTACATTCGAGTAACTAGCTCCAGATCACTTACTCCCAAACCTGACACCGTGTACATTCTATTTTGTGTGTGTTTGTATATATGTGTGTGTGTGGATTTTATATGCAATACCTCTTTATATATTTATAGACAGATAGATAGTTATATTCTATAGCTTCGCATTTTACTATTTATGTAAATATTTATATATCTCCTCCCACTCAGGTTGAGGTGAGGGACAAACAAGCACATGCCTCCTCTCCCTGGGGTGGGGGTAGAGTGAGCCAGCCCAACACCCTACAACTCTGCAACTCTGAGCTCCTTGTGGTCTTGCACTTCAACTCTGCATCTGCGGGTATGCCCACCCGCCTTTATCTAGATTTACAACATGCTAGCAAGAACATTTTGAAGAAAGCACATCCTTAATGCTAAATATATGCATATGACTGGTTTTACTGAGTCGCTGCTATTCAATTTCTCGTAGGTTTCTCTTTTTTCTCAAGTGTTGTAGGATTAGCATTTGTTACTTTTGTAATGTAATTTTTCATTTTTTTTAAACATGGAGTAAAAATGATTACCTCCAAATGTGTCCCGAAAGTCTGTTTAATGATTCAACTAAGTACTTGAGTTGTAATAAAATATTAAAATTATTTTGTCTTTTCAAGTAGTAACGGATCAGCCCTCATTCTTGCCACTTGTTAGTTTCCTGACAGTGTCTCGGGAGTGAAATGTTACGGTTTCTATGCAAAGTTGCATTCAAACCATACCTGAAGCCTTTTAAGGATCTACTAAATTAATGGCACTTGTATTACTTTAGACATTGTTAGGATAGATAGAACTTGTTTATTTCAAGTGACATCACCAAATAATGTCCCGTGTTTCTGCCTGTCTTCTCCACTGGGGGGCCGGAGGACCGTGGAGGTTCACCAAAGGCTGCTAGCCAGGAGACTGCAGAGAAACGTGTTCAAAAGAACTACCCAAACTTTGTCCTCTCGCTTTGCAGTCTACACAGAAAAGAACACTCACAGGCAAAGTAATAATAGGTGTGCTGTGCACGCGGACATTCTGAGAAGGGTATTGTCTGGGCTGCGGAGCTGTGGTTTTGGCTCCATGGCCGATGACCAGAGGCCGCTGAGGTTCAGGTCCAGAGAAGTGGATTTCTGCCCTGGCAGGCTCGTTAGGGCCGATGCGATCATGGTGCTAAAAGGGAAACCTTATGTTCACGTTAGGGCTGCCAACTGTCCAGCCGCCATCCCATCAGCAGTGGCCAGAACCGCTCTGAATTTGGGCTAGAGAAAACACAGCAAGAGCCAGGCTGGTCAATGAGCCTAATAATGATAATACTAATAATAGCGAATTTATTGAGCACTCCCTGGAAGCCAGCACTGTGGAGAACAGTTGTGTGCCTCATTCCATGTAATCCTCAGAGTGCCGGAGAGCCGAAGCTGTTACGACTGCTTTGCACCTAAGAAACGAGGCTGAGATGGATTAAATAGCTGATCCGCGATCACTCAGCTGGAAAGCGGTAGAGCTGGATTTTATGTGGTTGCCCAGGATCCCCACCCCTTGGCTTCTCCACCTCTGAAGTCCCACCGCTCAGCAGGGCACTCTGGTCCCCCAGAGCCTCTCCCCCACCAGGGCCTCCTCTCCCCTGCACCCCACGTCTCTTCACTCTGGCCCACCCCCTGAGCACATCTTGAACGTCTAAGATTTTTTGCTTTTGCTCCTTACTTGTGCCTTAAAGATATTTTCCTTTCTGTGCCAAGTCAACTCTACCACCCACCAGTAATTCCCTGGGCAGAGGGCACTTCCCCTATATCGCCTCCCTGACTCCCCTTTCCAGCCCTTGGCCTCCTTAGCTCAGTTCCCTCAGCACCAAGTTCACATTTCGCACTGAGTTCAACCAGCGATGGTCCGTCCGTGGACTAACTCCGGGCTGCTGCCTGGCTTTGTGTGATGCACAAGCTAAGAATAGTTTTTATATTATTAAATATTTGGAAAGAACATTAAAAGGAGAGGAATATTTTGTGATACGTGAATATTATATGGATTGCCCATTTCAGTGGACATACATAAAGTCCATTGGTGTACAGCCATGGCCATTTGTTTATGGCTGACTTTAAACTACAATGGCAGAACTGAAGAGTCGCAACAAAGATGTATGGCCCAAAGGCTAAGATATTTTCTGTCTGGTTCCCTCTATAGTCAATTTGCTAACTCCTGTGTCAAAGTACTGTCACGTGATGCTTCAGCATAATGGGCACATGTGCATTGCTGATTTTTTTTTAAAGTCCTCACCCAAGGACATTTTTTCCCCATTTATCTTCAGATAGAGTAGGAGGGAGGAAGGGAGAGAGAGAGAGAGCAACACATAGAAGTGAGAGAGACATCAATTGCTTGTCTCCTGCACAACTCCCCCCAGGGCCGGGGACTGAACTGCATCCGAGGTACGTGCCCTTGACCGGCATCAAACCTGAGACCCTTTGGTCCGAGGGCCAATGCTCTTTCTGCCGAGCCAAACTGGCCAGGGCATGCATTGCTGATTTTTATGTCACCTGTGCCCAGCACAGGGCTTGTTTCTTAGGAGACAATTACTTAATGAACATATGAGTGAAAGTGAAGGGAGGGTAAAGCAAAGGTTCTACACCGAGAACCAGCATCATTTCTGTGTCCAGCAGTAACACTCAAAGTAGGATAGTTGGATCGAACATTCCATCAAGGGATAGCAATTCAGTCATTCAGAGCTGGCAGCAGCCACCTTATTACCATCCGTGGACCGGAAGGATGCAGACGTGGGAGCAGTTTCAGGGCTCCCGAAAGAGAAAGTCACGTGGGTCAGCCTTTGGGAGTGCCTGCGGTCTTCTATAGAGACCCCCAGCCAGTGCTCCACCTGGGAAGGAGCCAAGAGAAGAACGCCCCGACCTCCCTCTCCTCCCTCTTCCCAGCTTCTGCGGGCTCGCCCTGCTGGAACCCACCCAGCCAGCTGCGGGGCCCTGTGAATGTCACGCATGGAGGTTGGCTCCTGCAAAAAGAGCAGGATGAAGAAGACAGTGACTGGAGAGGCAAGGGGGAGATATCCTATGCTCAGACCTAGTGACAAGTCACATCTGTGCTGCTGGCTTCAATTTCTTCCCCCATAAAATGGGCAAGTTCGATGATAACATTTTATAACAATAACTAAAATAATAACGACAACACTAGTAGGAGTTCTTTGTTGAGACCTTATTATGATGCATACAATCATTTTGTTGCATAACCTTCAGAAGAAATAGCATCCCTGTTATACAAATGGGAAAACCGAGGCTCAGAGAAATGTTGCATGATACCGTTCATACTGCTAATAAATCGCCCCATTTGAAAGTACACCTTCCTGAAGCCCCTCCCTCATTTCTACTTGCCCTGGTTGGGGAAATAACATCTTGGAGCTTTCGCTGTCTTTCAGGTTAAACTTTTTAGGCTACCTGGTCAGTTCTTCTGAATTCACTCAATTCAAACAGCCTTCCTTGATTTTACCTCTCGTTTCCTTTGGACACCAAATTCAGGCCGGGTTCCTCCCTATACCTTCCTGAAGGTAATTAAATATTAAAATTTAATATTCAGAACTGCCAACAAAACATGTGTCCCCTCCCCAACACAACCTCACCTCTTTCTTGTTTCTATCATAATAGAAGAGTTGGGCCTGAGTTCTGGTAACGGAGACCTCATCAATAAATGTAGTCTGCTGACAGATGTACCAGTGTTTTCCAAGGAACACACCGAAGACCGAACATTATAGGTCTGAACCCTGCTATGTTTATTTATTTATTCTGAGCAATTTGCTCAACAGTGGAACCCTTGTACATCATAACATGGATGTGATTTCTTAATTATTCATGCCATTAATAATTGAACCCATTAGTAACACTGTAATACCATTAATAATTGAGTACATAAAATGGAATCCTCTGGAATTAATTTATTATCATTAATTTTCTGTGCCAGATCACCAGAGCTCATTAGAATGGTGGTCAGGTTCTGTGCATCAAATTATTTAACTAGTCATCTTAAAAGGCCAAGGAATCGTGGAATTCACTTCAACCACTTCCTTTCCTAGCCATTAGCTTGTCTCTTTTGTCTTTTCTCTCTCCAGGAAAAGGGAAAGGCTTCTTGGGAGCACCTCCACAGAATTTAGCACATCTCACTGACGTATACAATGGGGCCTAATGAAGAGAGGGAGGAAGGACACTACCTACGGGGCCCCAAAGCCTTGCAACCGACGTGCCATAGGAGCAGGAGTGTTTCCGATCCGGGTCCGGGGCGCAACCCCTTTTCTGCCTTAGACCCCATGGGCTGTGACTGCTCCCTTTCCCAGTTCAAGCTTTGGTCACCCATTCGGTCCTCCAGAATCCCTCTTCCTTAAACTGACGAAAGAAAAATATTCACGTCTCCCCCCATCGCCCCTTGATGCTATCCCGAAGACAAGCCAGCTGACTATTCCAAGAGTTTTAGACCCCAGGATAACAGAGACACTGGAAGGACAGGAGAGCCACGGCCCTCCTGCAACGCACTGAAACCCACTGGGTCTAATGTCCTTATCTCCAAAGGGTGTGGCGCCTACAGCAAAGGCGAGAGTGGTGTCCATGGAGAAGCACCACCACGCATGCCCGTTCTAGCAAGGACCTGATGCCCAGGTGCGGAGAAGGTGACTACACCGCCTCTGGTGTCAGCACCTTCGAGGTCGGCTGAGGTGTGACGGTGTGCTACGGCTCAGGTCACAGCCTTCCCAGGTAGGAGGACCAATTCATTTGGTTTGCTGGGCACCATAAGTCCCGCATCCCAGCACGGGTCTCTGGGCTGGAGTCCAACCCGTGAGCACATCTTTAAAAGCAGAGACGTTTGCTGTTAACGTCTGACAAGACCAAGCCTCTGTGAAGCTCCGGGCGCATTGTCTGGAACAATGGGCCTCAGTGATCCTGCTCTTCCTCCCATTTCCCGCGCCCGCTGAGCCGAGCACAGCTGCCCACCAAGCCCACTGGGATCTTCTGACAAGAAAATTAATGTGATATATTCCCCCCATGAACTCTCACGACACTTCAGAACTTCCTAATGGTGCTTTCCACAGCCCAGCTTTATTATAGCGATCGCCGGACTTGCCTTCTTGACGCTCCTGGCCTTGGAGGCTCAGGCCCCATGACAGTGACGGGCACATTTTTGATGGAAGCAATGAGGGAATGAATGGATGGCACGTTGCAACCTACATCTCCCTCTCCTGTGTGCCTTCAAGTTTAAGAGAGCCCTCAGCTAGGAGGGGTTAAGCATATAAACCTGTGACGCCAAAATCCTGGCTTCTTTCCCTGTCTCCACCTGAAATCCCAGGCCCTGTTTTGCTTGTCTCGGTTTTATTTGTGCAGGAATAAATCGGCAGGCTAGACAGAGTTGCTCTAGTAATTACTTCTACGCTAAACCTAGAACTACTCCGCGTCTCTCTTTAAACATTGTCTAATCCAGTCTTGGAAATGACCTCAAAATGTGTCAATATTGCAAGTCTAACTTGTATTGAGGTTTTCCTGATAAGAAGAAACAAACAAATGTTGTTACCTAATACCTGATTCTTAATTACTAACCTTCTCTTAGTGGATTGAATGGTTCAGTTAGCTCTTTAGGGTCTTTGAAAATTTTATCTGTCCATACTGAAGGCTGTTTCTTTTGTGTCCCTGGAGGTATGTATAAATAGATACAATCACGTGCTCTAGAATGCAAATTGTGGCTCGTTTTTCCATCCCTCTGACCTTGTTTAACCCTCCTTCTGGATTTAGACTTCCTGATCAACCAGAAGGGAAAAATTCGTAGTATCACCTGGTCGCTTTGATGAAGGATACCAAACCCTTGTGATAGAATCGACTCGTCCCTGATGAAACTTATCAACTATTAATTAGTTCACTCAGCTGACCAGGGATCCACCTGCGTCAGATGATATTAAATGCTATAGGAAAAGGAAACATCTGGGACTCAGAAGCCCTTGAATTGGAAACTCTCTGCCTTCCTGCCACCGAGGTCTGAAATTGGGTACTGCTCTAAATGAAGCTGAAAACTCAGCTGCAACTGAAAATGTGCGGCCTTACGTTAGCAGGTACGGTCACCCAGCGTCCTGAAGGATGACTCCTGTATCGGTTTGTTGTTTATCTCCCTCTAATGCAAATGCATTCTGTGCATTTAGGATTGTTTCTGAAGAGTGCCCCGCACAGCAAATTTTTATTTTTTGAATGAATGAATGATGAATTTCTGAATTTTTAAACTTGTGAAATTTCAAATGGGAGGGATCCCCACAGCCATCTTGTGTAACTTACCTCAGTGCCCTCTAAATAGCCGTCACCTCGAACATAAACTGTGGTAGGAAAAGGGGCTCCTTACCTTTCAGAAAGGAAGCTTTGCTTCAACGTATCTTGCTTTAGTTGTGCCACAGAATAAGTTGATTCACAGGAAACTGTTTGCATGAAGTGACATCTATTTTTGTACTGGTTACAATGGGTTGATCCTCGTAGCTACTCCAAAGAGTTAGTACTTTTCATAAAGTCAGTTGCATTTTTTTTAACAAACATTTATGGAATCCCTTCTATTCTCCAGGTGCTTTTTTTTACCATAATTTGTATAATAGTGCATTGCAGTCATCTTTAGTTTACCCATTATCTAGATGAGCCAAATGAGTTTCAGAGAGGGTCTTACTAAGGCACTCAGCTAAAAAGTAGCAGAGAATTTAAGTCTACCATTGTCATTATGCTCATTGCAGATGACTTACACAGCTGCCCAATGCTTCAACGAAATTTTCTTACTCAGAAAATACTAGCCCCCCATGAGTGAGGACCATAGCATTACGCAGGCTGAGAGCAGAGCTCAGACACACATTCAGGGTAATAAAGAGTGGAGTTGAGTTAAAACAAGTTAACTAGATACAGATTTCATATTGTTGGCAATTACAGCGTGCCACTACAAAAAGAAAAGAAAAATTGGTTTGGCTCTGCCAGTGTGGCTCAGTGGATTGAGCATCATCCCATGCACCAAGAGGCTCCCTCTTTGATTCCCGGTCAGGGCACATGCCCAGGTTGTGGGCTTGATCCCCAGTAGGCAGCTGATCGATGTTTCTCTTTCATCAATGTTTCTCTCTCTCTTCTCCCTTCCTCTCTTTCTCTAAAAAATCAATAAAAGCTTATTTTAAAAAAGGTCTGATTCTTACGTTCTATCACCTCCTTAAAAATGACATTTATTCCAATCATTGAATTAACAAACACATCCTAATTGTATTCCTGTCATAAGCCATGGCTGGAAACAAAGGGGCATAGACCCTGCACGATGTGCATCCACTGTCTTGCTGGCGATAAAGGAACATTCACAGGAAGGTTCGGGACCACCTTGGAAGGCATGGAGCTGGGGTTCGCGCTGGCTTTGGAAGTCGAGGAGGGCAGATGTCCCATCCTGCTAGTCCTTGCAGTCATCTGTGAGCACATCTTTCTCCCTACCGGACTGCCCGTATCTGGAGGAAAAGAATGATGTCTGGGACATTCGACGTCCTATTAGCATACGGCACAGAACTTTGCCCACAGTTTGAGCAGGTGATGGTAGTATTGTGTACAACACAAGCTACTCAAGTAAATCAATCACCTTTCATGCTGCCCTACCTGGAGTAGGTCTAGGAGGTTGTGAAAGTGATTTCATCCAAGCAGACTGCTTGAACTGGCTGAGTGACTCCACAGAGACCCGGGCCACCAAATCAGGGGCTGATCTTAGAGAGGAAAGGTGGGGTGAGAGACAGGGCCAGGTGATTGGAGGTGCAGGTGGAGGGCCCCCAGTGGGACTTCTCATAAACTTAGGGAAGTTCATCCCCAGTGCGAATCTGCTATCCCGGAGGGCACAATGACCAGATTATGTCCTCAGCTGTGGGAGGGCCCGAGGCAGCCCTGTGAGGGAGAAGAAGATAGGGAAAAAAAGGGGAGACAAAAAGACCGCGGATCCTTCCCTCAACGCAGGACCCTAGGCTTAATGCCGGACCCCAAGTTGGCATAGAAGGCAAATCTTAAATGTATTACTGGATGGTGTTATATACTGGAATGGGGACTTTAATTATTAAAATGAGATTGTGGTCATGCCTCAAAGTGACCAGAGGACATATTTTAAAATCTGAGCTGACCTGGAGAAGTTGAGGACCTGCCTCTATAAGTCTGTTGCACAGGTGCACAGGGACAGCTCACAGACAGACGAACACTGCTTTCTGTTTATAGACTCTGGAGTCCATTCTGATTAACAAAACACACTTCCATGGAATTGACATCATGCAGATTACACAATTTTGAATCTGGCTTTATTATTTAGGGTTATAATATGATCACTTCCTCGTACTAAAAAAAGAAATTCCATAACGACGTCATGGCTGTATAAAGACCCATTCAATGAATGCGCTTCCCCAGTGATGGGTTGTTTGGGTGATTTGAAGTGATGACCGTTTTACACTCAAAGTTGTTGCATGCGCAGCCCTATAAGCAACTGCAGCGAGTGAGCTGAATTCTAATTCTTTTTTCATGAAGCACTGGATTAAGTGACTATTGCTGCTCACCCAGGGGAATGGACCTGAAAATTAGATTTTCAAGAAACTTGGGCCTCTTTCAAACAATGGGCTGGTTGTCCCAGCTGAATGGACGTCAGAAGGATGCTAGACAGGAAATGGGAGGAAGTGCTGGCCGGCTCAGACCAGGGCCCTCAGCTCTGCAATTAGCTCAGCTGTCAGCTGTGATGGACGGTACCAAAGATGCGGAGGGTTTGACAGTGAGCAAAACTCCCGGATTATTTCGATTCCAGGACAGATAGTGCACAGAGCTAAAAAAATGCCTTTTGCCCAAAAGTCACTGAACATATCCTGCACCACTGAACCCCAGGACCAGCATTATGTCATTAGGGCTATAAAATAACCTTGGTTGGTGAGCGAGACAAACTCACTCATTTAGCAGGTGAGGAACCTAAAGCTCAGATCATTTTCAAACATGATTTATTGTTGGGTAGCAGCATCTGAGGGCCAGACCCTAGGCCTTCTTACTTTTTATCTATCTATCTATCTATCTATCTATCTATCTATCTATCTATCATCTATCTATCTATCTACCTACCTATCACCTATCATCTATTTATCTATCATCCATCTATCTATCTATCTATCTATCTATCTATCTATCTATGATCTATCTATTCTTTATTTAAATTTTTTTCTTTTTATTGATTTTAGAGAGAGAGGAAGGGAGAGGGAGAGCGAAACATCGATGAGAGAGAACATCAATTGGCTGCCTCCTGCATGCTCCCCACTGGGGATATGCCCCACAACCTGGGCATGTGCCCTGGCCTGGAATTCAGGCTGCGACCTCTTGGTGCGTGGGTTGAGGCTCAACCATTGAGCTAAACTGGCCAGGCATCTATCTGTTCTTGATACTAGTTGCAGTATAGCCGTCTGCCCGTATCCACAGTTTTATTTTCTGTTTCAGTTACCCATGGTCAACCACAGTTTGAAAATATGAAATGGAGAAATTCTAGAAAGAAGCAATCCCTAAGTTCTAAGGTGCGCACCGTGCCGAGCATGATGAGATCTCGCGAGTCCGCAGCCTCCCGTCCTGGAGGGGAGTCTCCCTTTCTCCGGGTCTCCTCGCCGTCAGGAGCCGTCCTGGTCATCGGATGGATAACTGTCCAGGTCACCTGACTTCCCTGCATAGTGACCTCAAAGCACAAGAACAGTGACACCGGCTGGCAGGTGCCCCTCCAAGGGAGAGGTGCGCGTCTCCACTCCCCGGGAACAGGAGCAGTAGCCAGGCTGCGGATCGGCGGCGAGAGCGTGTCCTGCCCGGGAAGCTGAAGGAAGAAGGGAATCCGGCTGCCTTTGCTGTCACACCGCACACTGCCGAGTGTGGCCAGCGTGCGCGCGGGAAGGGCCCCGTACCCTGCAGAAGGCGGCCCTTGCTGCGGGGAAGACACGGACTGGAAGCGCCTGCTGGCCGAGGGCAGACAGCCTGGACGGGGACTTCAGCACAGGGTCCCCTGACACCAGCGACGCCAGGCCCCCGTCGGCAGGTGACGGCCGTGTGACAGACTCAGGGGGGTCTTGGCATCTCCTCACCTCACATCACCGTCGTCATACAAGGGTGAGTACGGTGCGGTATTTTGAGAGAGCGACAACCTTCACCTAATGTTTGTTACAGTATATTGCTACCGTGGTTGTATTGTAGTAGTTATTGTTCAGCTCTCCCTGTGCCTAATTGAGACGTTACACTGTATCACACGTATGTGTCTGTAGGAAGAATGTAGGACATGGGAGGTTGGTACTGTCTGTGGTGTCGTGTCAGGCATCTAGGGGGCTCCTGTAATCCGGTATTTATGTAAATAGATCTAAAATCTCCACACTGTTTGCCGTCATCTCGGACTGGACTGGTTTGCGTGGGTAATGAAGGCCCTGGAATGGGAGGCGGGCTGATTTCACCGGTCAGGGCATGCTCTACAATTCTTCAAATTCTTGAATTTCAGGCCAGAGCCGTGCATTTAGCAATTAGGGAAACTCAGTGAAGTATGGCCTCGCGGAGGGAGAGGGCTCTACTCTAAGTGCTTTTGAGAATACACACTGTTTCCTTCCCTTGATGAATACAGTGATCTAAGTGTTCCATTATTCAAACATGGGATGAATAATAATAAGGCACTGGCTGGAACTATTAAGGAGGGGAAAATACTTGGAGGGATCTATAAGTCTTTGTACTTAAACTTGTTCGACCTCTCTTCTTTTGGAGAAAAGATTCCCAAGCCTCAGTCTGACTCCTTTGCTACATGCTATCTGATTTTCTGGGCAGGTCAGTGTTGCTCAGACTCCCTGGCGGTTTCCAGTGTAGGACGCAATGGATGATAGAATCACCAGAAATAAAGACAGGGAATAGTTGCAAGGCTCTCCCTTCATCCTGTGGGGACAAATGCCGGATTCCACCCTATAATATGTTCCGCATGTAGTGTAGCTGAGTCTGATTTCAGTGGTGGGTGTAACCAGAGACCTTTGCCCCCACATTCATTGCAAGCGGCTGTGGACAACAAAGTCCACTCAAGGACTGACAAGGAGTCCTCTTGGAATGAATGTAATCCAAAACCCATCACTGGGTTTTATTAGAACCAGGGAAGGCGACAGAATCACTGGTCACGAGTCCGAAGAAGCGTAGAAAACCCCACAGCTTTGGGGACTAATGCAAAGCTGTTCTTGCCAAAGGCTAGTATCAGAATGTTTCCTCTTTGACTGATGGCCGAAGAAAGTGCTAGTATTGTCGAATTAGGGCCACTTATTTTGGCTATTTTTGTTTGTTTGTTTTTTCAGTGCTTCTGGAAAATGTGACCACAAAACTCTCTAAGACAGAGAATGTCTTCTGTTTGTTTAAATTCGAAACGCATCATCTCAGAGAACTCAAAACGCTTAAGAGCACTTAGTAGAATGTAGCCCAAGTTTAACTCGTTTATATCTTGGCACTACCCACGTATTGTGCTTATTTTTTTTAGAGGAAAAGACACTTTTGGAAGAATTGATGGAAGGAGCGCTAGACGGAGTCACAAGGCATAGCTGGGAACATAGATTTTATCAGTTATTCCGGTGTTACCCGAGGGAGACTCTGAGCTCCCCGGAGCCTCCCAGAGAGCTAGGGGTGTCATAAACACCGAATGACCTGGGCTCCAGCATTTCCATTTGACAAATGAGAAAAACATGTTACTGAGAGAAATTCACACATTGCGCCAACCGGTTGGCAGGTGTGGAGCGAGACTCGAAACCTCATCACTGAGGCCCAGTGGGTGAGCTGAGCCTACTCCACAGTGCTTCTTCCCCAGAGCAGACTCTTCTAGATCGCACCATTCACAGGATCCTCCGTCCCCCTCCCCCAGCATGTGCTTCACCAAAATTAGAACCAATATAAACACAAACCTTTTCTTTTTTTCCCCTTGCTTGAAGAATTTGATAAATTAATTTATTTTTGTTACAGATATTTCTCCCTTTCCCCCTACTAATTCCCCCCTCCCTCCCTGCCCTGTCCCCAGCTTTGTTGTCCATGTCCATTGTTCATGCAACATGCATATAAGTTCTGTGGTTTATCTCTCCCCCACCACCCTCTCTCCTGGGGATTGTCAGTCTGTACCCCACTTCCACGTCTCTGGGCCTACCCCACTCCTCAGACTGTTATGGTCATTATATTCCACAAATAAGTGAGATCATATGAAACTTGTCTTTCTCTGTTTGGCTTGTTTTGCTCAGGATAATACTTTCCAGGTCCCTCCATATTGTCTCAAAGGATAAGAGATCTTTCTTCCTTACAGCTGCGTAGTACTCCATTGTGTATATGTACCACTGCTTTTTTATCCATTCATCTACTGATGGACATTTGGGCTGTTTCCAGATCTTAGCTATTGTAAATAGTGCTGCTATGAACATGGGGGTACATAGATTCTTTCTGATTGGTGTTTCAGGCTTCTTAGGGTATATTCCTAGAAGTAGGATCACTGGGCCTGTTTGGCTCAGCGGTAGGAGCATCAGTCTGTGGACCAGAGAGTCCCGGGTTCAGTTCCTGCTAGGGACACATACCAAAAAAAAAAAAATTTGTATCCAAACCTTTTCTTGATATAAAAGCAACCAGGTTAATTCTGCACTCCAGTGCGCTTCTCACCTCCTCTCCTATATTTCTTGTTCTGGTCTGGCGCCATATGAGCCACGAAAGATGACATTTTTTGATGTTTAGAACATGAGAGGACTCACTATCTGTTTCCAGGGGAACATGCTACTTTTTGACCCAAATAACCTGTCCCCCACCAATGGAGGTCTTAGACTCATTGTACTAGGACAGGCTGGATGATACTATTCCATAGATTTTCCTTTGTGTGTGTCAAATCAACTGGATTTTGAAATCAAAGAGGTAAGATTTTCTACATTTGTAAATAAAATTATTTAGGTACATGAATTAATTGTAGGACTTTCCTCCGGACCCAACCAAGTGAAAATTCATATGAGATATACAAATACAAAGGCACCTAAACAGACTCTTATGCTTATAAAAACATACTTAGACCCTCTTCCATTCAAGCCAGTATACGAGGCAGAATCCCATCCACGTGGGGTCCTTGGACTCATAAAGCATTCTGGCTGGCTGAGAAGTCACGTGTGTACAAATAGTGGCAAGTGTACAGAGTTTAATGAAGGAGTGTGCTTTGCGAGTGCATCATTAATTAGTGTGGGCATCATTAATTAATTAGTGTGGGCTGAGACTGCTAAGAATGAGACTTTCTTGGAGATGTAGCACTTCAGCTAAAATGTAAAGAATGGTTCATTAATTAGGTAAACGGGGGGTGGGAAGAAAGTTCATTTTAAGCAGATGTCGCCTGCATTTGAAAATGTCAAAGGTGGGACAATCTACAGCAAGTTTAAAAAGGACAGCAAAGGGCCCGAGTGACTGAACTCTGGTGATAAAGCCAGGTAATGGGTTGCGGGGAGAGGCTGAAGTGGTGGGTGGGCGGTTGGGTCTTACCAAAGATCCATGACCGCTGTTAATACATTTTGGATTTTGGAGTTACCGTATCAGACTTGAATTGTAATTAGAAGAATGTTAACATTTCCATGTGAAGAACACATTTGAAAGGCACGAGAACAGGTTTGAAAGGACAAGTAAGGATGCAACTAGAATAGAGCCATGTGCACGGGTAGCGCTAACGAAGATGAAGAGGATACACTTTAGATGATAGAGAAAAGTAGACAAATTTGAGAAATACTTAGGGAGCATGCCTGGCCGGTGTGGCTCAGTGGTTGAGCATCGACCCATGCACCAAGAGGTCGCTGGTTCGATTCCCGGTCAGGGCACATGCCCAGGTTGTGAGCCCGATCCCCAGTGGGGGGCGTACAGGAGGTGGTCAACCAATGTTCTCTCTCATCGATGTTTCCAGCTCTCTCTCCCTCTCCCTTCCTCTGTCTCTAAAATCAATAAAGAAAAAAAAAAAACTTAGCATAATCCATCAGTTGTTGTGATGTTTTCCACATGGGATGATAAAAAATAAAAGATGACTCAAGATTAAGTTTCAAGTTTCTGTTTTTAATAGCTGTTGGATGGTGGGGAAGCTGGCAGTTATTCATACAGAAAACCCCGGGGAAAGAGCAAATTTGGGGTGGGATGGACATAATGTTTGGCATTTTTTTGAGCATTTACTATGCACCAGGGACTGCTGTGTTTTATGTACATCTACTCATTTAATTTTGGAACAACTCTGAAGTATATACAGTTATGTGTTGTTTATGTAATTCACTCATGGTTTTCTAGCTGGTCACCTAGCAGGACTGGTATTTCCACACAGAAGCTTTGATCCTGAAGCCATGAGCTGACTTATTACGTATTTGAAGGTCCGTGTGGAAAGGCTGAATAGAAAGCACAATGCATAGTTCTGAGGCTCAGCAGCAAAGTCTGAGCAAGAGATATACCAGGGAGTCGCTATATTAGTCATTGTAGGCTGTGAAATCCCAGTGGCTCAACACAGTCAGTGTTTATTTCTTGGTCACGCAAAGCCCAGCGTGGATGCTTCATTCTGGTGGCTCTTTAGGTAGCTCTCCCCTAAGGGTTGACTCTGGGATCTAAACTTCTTCCAGTTCATGGCTCCACCCCCCCCTGGGGCTTCTTGGAGTCCTTCATTGATCCCTATGTATTCAACTACCTGAGAGTGTGGAAATTTCTCAGGACTAGACACGGTGTGCATCATTTCTATCCAAATTGTAATGGCCAGAACATGTCATATGGCCCATCCTGGCCACTTACATCTAGCTGTGTGCTCAGGAGAAGAATGAATAGATTTTACACAAACGTATAGACAGCAGTTGAACCCACAGGAGTGAATAGGCTCACCTAGTGAATGACTATAGAATTAGAAAGATGGCCTCTGTCAGATACCCTGACAAGCTTTCTTGGATAATGAGGATGATGAATAACAGCTAAAACTTTTAGAGCACTTACCCTTCCACGCACATTTACATGTATCAATTCATGCACTCTTGACGAAAGCCCTCAGTGTCATGCTATTATATGCTTCTTTGGCTACAAAGAAACAAAGCCACATATACTAAATAACTCTCCCAAGGTTCGAGAGCTTACAGGTGACAGAAAAAGGATTTGAATGCAGGCAGTTTGGTTCCAGAGTCTGTAAGTTTAACCCATGTTTGATGCTACGTAATTGCGAACTTTAAATACTTGAAAACTGTTGCATTAATATGGGCGTATCCTTGCTCTGGGTTCCCAAGGGATAGGACTAGAACTAACAAGTGAATTTAAATGGTGGTAGATTGCAGCCCAGGAGAAGCTGGCTCTTTCTAGCAGCCTGAGATAGTGGGACCCACGGAGGTCCTCAGGCTTGAGAGGCGCAGACTCTGGGCAAGGATGCAGAGGGAGGATTCAGGCAGCCAGTGAGTGTGTGGGCGAGACAACATTTATGTTCGCCTCCAACCTCCAAGAGCTAGGAACATTTTAAAGTACATATTGGCCCATTTCTCCTCATGAATGTGTAACCCTCGCACCAGTCTAAGTTCTGAATTAGCTACTTACAATAAATTCCAATGCCTGTAGAAGTATTGAATTCACATCGGAAAGGAAGAGAAATAAAAGAAAAGCTGAAAGAAATAGCAGCCCCTGCCCTTGAAGTTCTTACAGTTTACTGAGAGAGACAAAACACCAGTCTTGTGCGTCATTCTTGCGAGTCACCAGAGGACCCTCTTTGGAATCTAGGAGAAGGGGCTGAGAAGTGATTTATAGGTGGCTGAGGACGCCACAGTTGACTCAGGTATGTTTTCTCTCTGCTCAAAGTTCTCTTTGCTTTGTATCAAGGTAGCTCTACAACTTCGGCTGCGTCCCAATCACAGGGTGAGTCTGTTCCACCAACCTCAGCTCTCTGATTCAGTCGATTTGGGTTGGGGCCCACAGAGCTGCAGTTCTAACAAGTTCCCAGGTGATGCTGATACTAGTGATTACACGTTGGGCATCACTGATTTAATAGAAGACGTATCACTCAATATCATGATCCTCTGTTTCTAGCTCCCCATCAGACTGCACACTCCTGGGACAGGGACCATCCGGTTTGTCTCTGTGTTCCCAGGGTCTAACCCACTCTTGGATCCTCGAGAAACTTGTGTTGCATAAATAATGTGAAAGAAGTGTGTGTTTTTCTAGAAGTCCATAGGGGTAAAAACATTATCCATGGGACTCAGGGGAGGAATCCTGTGTGTCCCTCCTCCCACAGATTTGGAAACGTGATTCACGCAAGGAGGTGTGTGGGCCCCACAGCAACACCATCCACACACAAACACCCCGTTTCAGAATTACGCACCGGGGTCTTCCGTCCCCGAATGGGCATCAGAATCTTGTCACCTCTCTTTGCCACCATCTTCCTGCCTTTTCTGATTGTCACAGCCACATCATGGAAGGAAAATACTCTTTCTTGTGCATGGAATGTGATTTTCCTCCTCCTGAAGTCCATTCCCTTTGGACTGTCTTTGGCTGAACTTTGCAGTCTTCACTGAAGAGGGAACCCTTTCCCACTGTTCTCCGGGAGAGCAGCCTTTGAAGTCACAGCTGGCTGGGCTAACTCATTTCCTCTGTCCACAATGTGTGTCTGATGCAATGTTGGCTGATGCTCCCTCTTGCCGGCTCCTGCTATTGAACCAGACCCAAGTGCAATGTTTAATGTGAGTGTTTGGCTTGGCTTAAATTTAGCCAAATCATCTGTACTTTGTTTCATTTGAAAGTGCGCTCGCGCTCTCTCTCTCTCTCTCTCTCTCTCTCTCAACTAGTTCATTCCAGATGTTTTTGATTTGTCCTTCTGCGGTCTACTCCACCCAGTTCCTAAATCAGTAAATCATTTTCATGCTTCTTCCAAAGTCTAAGGAAAGAAAGTGCTCAATTAGAGAGAGCAACTGATTATAGATTTCCTAGAGCTTACACTTAGGGATGGCTGCTCTCAGGAAATACCTTTGAAAGGTAGGGGAAACTATCTTATAATCGAGAATACTTCAAGTTGACTTTCAATTTCTTAGCATTTGGAATCACAGAGTAAGCATAATGTTGATGTGCTAATAGAAACACCCAAACTCACCCCCTCCTTCAAGGTTCAATATAATTGCTATTCTTGTTTGAAGTTGTTCTGTTACTTAAGTACAAATAGAGCCTCATTCTATGAACTCATGTGAGCGATAAAATGTAGAAACATATAATATTCATAGCCTTACTTCCCCCATCATCTCTAACCCTTTTCAGCTTGTTGACTGTGGTGAGGAGCGCCAGGGTAGACAGAATGCAAAAAGGGAGAACTGTTTGCTTTATTATTATTACGTAGAGTAAAAATCTTCTTATTGGAAAAATCCATAGATCTGACAGGCTAGCAAGGAAATTTACAGAGAAAAATAGTAGACTCCCTGCGTTCAGAAAGAGAGTTTTAGATGTTTTAGAGAGAAGAGATAAGATATTGAGGACAACTGATTATATAAGAGATTTGAAGAGAAATGGAGATTTTAAGAAATGTATCTATGTGGTTGGCTGGAGTGGCTCAGTTGGTTGAGCATCATCCTGTGCACCGAAAGGTCGCCAGTTCAATTTCTGGTCAGGGCACATGCCCAGGTTGCTGTCCCCAGTCGGGGTGTTGTATAGGAGGCAACAGATCTATGTTTCTCTATCACATCAATGTTTTTTTTGTTTTTGTTTTCTCTCTCTCTCTCCCCCACTTCCTCTCTCTAAAAAAATAAAAAATAAAAAAATAAAAACATCTGTAAAGAAAAGAAATGTCTCTGTGTGTTATTAATGTGATTTCTCTTTGGTGCCTTTTTCAGTGACTTTGGTCAACATTTAAGTCCTTTCCAAGACATTTGTTGGGGAGGGGGGTGAAATGTAGGTTTTCTTTTGGGTTTGATACCAAGATGAGACCTACTATCTAGATTACATCTATACAACTTTGTGCTACCAATTTTTTAAAAATGTCATCCTGCTCTCTGTCTACATTATTTTCTGACACCATGATACAGCAGAAAGAAAATTGCCTTTGGGGCTACAGGTTGGGGCAGCCCAAGTAGGCCAGACTATGTTTGGGAGAATGAGGTAGGATTAGCCCTTCCCCTGTCTCCCTTCCTCCCTCCCTACCTCCATCCTTCCTTCTCTGCCAGCTGCTCATCATTCCTCTTTAGCTCGAGTGGACAGCTTATCCTGGGTGGAATGCGGGAAGAGAAATGGGGAGAGATGGGAGAAAATGCTTAGTTAGTCAGTTGTAAGTTTGCTTCTTGTAAATGGAGCCTGCCCGAGAGGCTCAGCTAATCCAGTCTCTGAAGGGCATCTCCAGGGATGTCTTCATGGCTTTCTTGCTGGGCTTCTCCAAGCAGGAGGCCACAGTCATGGGCAATGCCTTTGCTCTTGGTCCGCGTGGTCCTGATCCGCATTCAGTGCACATTTCTGGCAGTTTACTCCACATATATTCTAAGAATTGCCCTGCCCTCTGGCAGCAGCTCCCTTTGGTAGGACGTCTATTTAGATGGGTCATCTTTCCAATGAGACCCCATATCAGAAGATTGCAGTTCACACACAGGAAGTGCAGGGACTTCCCAAACCTCCTCTCTACCCTCTTCCTGCCATTTCACCCGGCCTCTTACCTTCATCCTCTGGGCTTGTGTCACTCGGCAGGCCGCGTCAGTGCCCAGATCAAGGGTGCACACAGCATTCTCTTCAACAGTCCTACTGAAGAGCCTCTATTTAAGTTTAAGGTAAATGGTGGAGAGTGAAGAAAGGGGCAACATTATAGCACAACTTTTTCCAAATAAGTAATTTTCACAAAAATATTTCTCCTAATTTCTATTCTTTTGACCTCGTTTTATAATCTTGTGGGTTTCAGATCTAGATGACTCTCAGAATTCCCTTGACATTTCTGCAGGTGGTACAGCCTTCCACCTTGGAGTTCCTCGTCTATTTTATCTTCCTGCTTCAGTCTAAACTTCCGAGTTCACACCTGTTATAAACTCGGTGTCACCGTTTTCCTGTTTTGCTGCCGCCAGATGAAATGTAAGTTTCTTAACTCCAGTGACAATGTCTTTTGTAAAGTCCATGATATACCTAATATGACAATACTCACAGAGTACATCTACAAGAAAATAATTTTAATTAAATTGAATTCTTCAGGTTTGTCCTAATTAGCATATACATGGAGAGGTGGTATGGTTGAGTGTTCTATAAATATTTCTGAATTTTAAACAAATGAGTTATCAAGAGCTCTGGCTTTGCTACTAATTGGCTATGTTAACTCAGGTGAAGCATCACCTCAAAAGACACTTTCTTACTTATCAAAGACAGATGTTATCACCTCTAGGCCATTTTAGCTTTTGGTGCCCCATAATTTTATAATTCTGCACATGCATTTTTCTTACTATAATAGTGTCACGTGTGTACCTTCTCTAGTGAAGTAGATGTCAAGGGGATGAGGGTAGGGACCATGGCATCTGTGTTTTTGTAGAAGTTAGAGTTAGTCAGCTTTGTTTCTCATTCAAACTTCTATTAAGAACACTAGTGTTCTGGACAAGAGAGTATCAATAAAATGGATCAAGGGTAATGCCAAAGCTGCTACTACTGCGTAGCCTTTCTAATTGTTGGAGTTTTGGGTGAGCAGGACTCAGTTAAAGGACATAATGTCTCTATAGTGTGGTTTGGGGGGGCTCTGAGTTTCGGTTTCTCTTCTGGAGATTATAGTCTTTGTGAAATCTGTGCACACACACAGCAGGCAGGTTCTACAGGGTTTGGTAGCTGACAGGTCCCACATAGAAATGCTGTCAGTGAAAGCTCACAAGACAGAGCGAACACTACCTGTGGGGTTCAGAGAGCTCACACAGGAGAGAGAAACTTAGCTGAGTCTTAGAAAATGATTAAGCATTTATGCGGCAGAAAGAGGAGGAAGAAAGATTACCTTAGGTAGAGGAAGAAGGAAGCATTAATCATCTCCTCTCTCTTATGGGATCTGCAACAGCTAAGAAAAAGATAGGAATCAGAGGTCTAAATATCAGCTTTAGAAATACTTAGCAACAGTAAAAATGCACTTATCTTAGTATGCACTAATTCTCTTGTGAGACGCATACCATAGAGAAACTCACACGTATCCATGGAAACATATCACAGGAAATTCACAGTAGTGTGTCCATAATAGTGAGATACAGAAACCACCTAAATATCCATCACCATATATATGCAGTATATTAATCCATGGGAATATCATCGTCATTTAAGATAAATGTACTAGCAATACTTCTATCAACACGAGTAAACCCTGACAATATAATATGGAGCAAAATAATTTTATACAAATAAAAAAGGAACTATGTGAATATACTATTCATATATACGGTATATAAATAAGCAGAACAAACTTTAATATTGTTGAGGAATATATACATAGCATAGCTAGGAAAGCATCGGGGGAATGAGGATATAGTGGTGGTTCCCTCTGCGATAGGAAGTGTGAGGGAGAAGAACCGGAACAAGAAAGGAAAATCAAAGACTTGCAATTGTATGGGTGGTGTTTGAGCTCTTAAGCAAAGTTATAGGAGTGTTTTTCTTCGTAGTGTTCTCTAGCATTATCTGAACTTGTTGGATGTCTGAAAAAATGTCCCATAGACATACACATAATCTTCTGTATAAGCTTTATTACTGGCTCAGGACTGAGATCCGCCTGAATTGACTTTGTCCACCTGACGCAGAGCAGAGAATCCATGCTCCAGTGACCTTGTTGTCAAGGAGAGAGGCTGAGCTACTGTCCCCTGTCCTGTCAATCAGACACATCTTCCTGGGGCAAATGCATTAAGTGAGTGGTGAAGAGAAGGTCCTGAGTGTTTCTCCTTTATTTCTAAGAGGGCTGCAGTTTCTATGGTAGGGCTCAGTCCTTCCTATTTTAATTACCAGAACGCTCATTTTCTACTTATGTCACTTAATTTTTTAAAAGTTTTGCTAATATCAGAATGCATCCACATTATCCATAGCTACCCTGCTTTTATAAACTATGGCTTTGTTTCATGTAGTCACTTCTAAAGAGTTCCACGATTCTTATTTGGAAAGGCACCTTTGGAGTGGCCCTCATGCGCAGCCTGAGGCAATGCCAGGACCCGAGCTTCACTCAGCTTCCCTGGAGCAGCCACCTCCATTGCAAAAGGCTGTGAGACAGTAGAAGCTGATTAGGCTGCCTAGCCGGCGGGGTCTGTCGGGGTAACCAGGGCACCCCAGCTGCCTTGAGAGCGGCTGATGGAAAGCCAAGAAAAACCTGGCAGATTTTTCATCCTTTCAGGCATTGCTCCCATATAAGGCTTTCAGTACACAGCATGTTTCTCCCGAATCGTGAAGCAAGGAGGTGACATTGGGAGCATCTACGTGAATGAGTCTAGGATGGTTGGTGAGTCGGGAAAAGGGGATGTTGGGAGCTGGTTTCCAGAGTGTGGTTCTATTAGGTTCTAATGTCAAGAGCACGAAACTAGTTAACAATTAGGCACAGTTGTGGAAGTCAGAGTTAAACTGCCAGTTACCAGAATGACCTTCAATAGGTACCTGAGAACAGTAAGTACGGTTGAAGTCAGGGATCATGCCCATCCCCCACTGCCAAAATTCTCGGGGAGGGCCAATTCAGGACAGCAAGAGAAATGATAAATTAGAAAGCACCCATTGGTTTTATTTGATTTGTGACAGGGTCAATTCATAAAACTTTCATCCAGGGAGACTGAAAAAAGAAGATATGTATCATGGCCTTTATTGGGGAAAAGTGTACCATGACTAATCTAAGTCATCTGTAAGCCCCTTCCCAAATATTTCAGTCCGGAAGCAACACAAAGGAGGCCCACTGGTCAGATTACAAGAGGCATGTCACAGAAACCAGGAGTTACACAATGAGGTCTCCAATCAGGGTCCCCAAACAAAAAGCTCTTTGACTTTGGGAGAAAAGTTGGTGAATGTTTGTACGCCTTACTTTATAATGCTACTGGTCTTATAAGTGTTCAATGAAATAAGCCTGTATCTAAGGAAGGGTCGAATGGCTCACCCCCAAATGGGCTTCAGCCTTTCCCCATAAGGGGTGTTCCTAGATTTCTGAGCTGAGTCAAATTCCCCAGTCCCCCAGCACTGTCTGAGAATTCAGTCACGTGGACCAGACAGGCCTTTCTCATGCTTTTCTCTATGTCTATTGTCAGTCTTGACTAGGGGCCAGGGGGGAAATCACTACAATATTTCAGAAATGCTTATTCAGTTTTACTTTCCTTCGAGCGGTGGGTGGACCCGCGCTCTTCCTCTGAGCACATCTGCCACGGATTTGCATGTATAATAGAAAAGATTCTTTGTTCAAATGTTTTTGCTAAGTTGTGTTTAAATTTTTATTTCAAAATATTTTGTTGTGGTCAGAATGCACACTTTCCTAAGGGAAGCTCCCTTATGAGGGAAAGTGGGTAGCCCAAGGTGGGGGGCTGCCGAGGGAAGAGCAGAAGGTGGGCGACGCCACTGTGTGCGGAGTCCAGCAGTAGTCAGCTGCCGGGAGGAAACAGTCCGTTATCATTTAATCAACATGCCTGTGGGGTGTAGATACAAACAGATCTTAAGTCTACAAATCAATGGATTTGTACATATATATGGGATCATCCATGCCCCTTCTTAAGTTCATATCCACATTGTCCTTCCCACCTCTCAAAATCAAGTAACCAGTATTCTGACTTCTATCACCACTGTTTACTCTCTCCCATTCTTGACGTTCGTATAATAATTGGATTATGCGCTATGTACTCTTTCATGGCTAGCTTTTTCTTTCACCCATTCATTGCTATGTCTGTGAGGTTCCACTGTGATCTTGCTTGTAGTGGATGCTATCTTTTATGGTTGTATAGTATTCCACTTTATGGATATTCTGCAATTTATGCATTCCACTATAGGTAGACATTTCATTTCTATGAAATTCTTATCTTTGTCCTTTGGTAGACAAATATACTCATTTATCTATGTGAAGGAATTGGGTGCAAGGTCACAGAGTAGACATGCATTTAGCTTAAAAGTGGATAGTTTCAAAAGGTTTCCAAAGTGGTGATTTTCATGTAAGAGAAAATAGCATCCTTTTTGTGGGGGGAGAAGAAGGAGGAGGAGGAGGAGGAGGAGAATAGGAGGGGAAGGAGAAGAAGGAGGAGAGGGAGGAGAAGAAGAGGAAAAAGAAGAGGAGGAGGAGGAGGAGGAAGAAGAAGAAAAGAAAGAAAGGAAGGAAGATAGAATGAACAAAAAGGAAGGAAGGAAGGAAGGAAGGAAGGAAGGAAGGAAGGAAGGAAGGAAGGAAGGAAGGAAGGAAGGAAGGAAGGAAGGAGAAAGAAAGAAAGAAAGAAAGAAAGAAAGAAAGAAAGAAAGAAAGAAAGAAAGAAAGAAAGAAAGAAAGAAAGAGAAATATTGGACCCATACATCTAGAGTACACAAGACAAACGTGAGGTTATTTCTCAGTGTAAGGTGGAGAAGATGGAGGTAGTTTTGTTCTTAGGGAACGGCCCAAGGAATGACACTGAATTCCTCCTTTTCTTCCCTTTGCTGCTTCTCCTCACTCACTGCCTCTTGGTGAAGGTCCAGACCGTGGCCTACAGATGGGAGAATGAGATGAACATGTCAAGTGACATCCCAGAGCTGAACTGAAAATAACTTATGTTTCAATCCTATATCCAACAAGAGTCGGTGTTACTTTCCCTCAGATGTACTATGGAAAATAATAAGAATAGTAACAGTTAGAGATTAGTCAATAAGCTACATAATTATTCCTTTGTGCCACTTTCTCTAAAAGCTTAGAAGCATCTAGTAATAATGAATGTTTAGCTACTTCAGAAGCAAAAAACCTCCCAAACTATCTATATCCTCAAAGTGATAAACATTACAATTTACTGTCTAAAAATTTTGGTTGCCTTGAACAAGGAAGACAGCTTCAGGTAGCCTCTCTTTGGGAGCCGAGCGACCTGTTACCGCGACACTACAAGGCACTGTCTTGTTAATTATTCACGTAAGTGCTCGTTCAAGGCGTGATGAGTTTGTCATTCAAGGCGTGATGATCTCAGTCATTCCAAAGTTTTCTTAGGGTCAGCCCTATGAGGACATTATTAACTGCAAGCTTTAGGGGGGCATCTAACCAATATATGGGGCTTGGGGGTATTTTTAATTATTTGCTTCTATGTCCATGTTAAGTGGCGATCTGACAACAACCTGGCTTGGGCTCAATGCAAGCATATCATACAGATAACTCAGGTCCCGACAGGAGAAGGGACACGAAAGGTTTGAAATGTGAACGTGGGCATGTCACTCAGCGTCTTCTCCTGGCAGAAGTACAATTGGAGGAGATCATCTGTGAAGGCATCTGCCCGCTCTCGTGTTCGGTGACTTCACACTTTTCATCTGGCAACGTGATCGTCTAACCAGTGGATCTCAGGGACCCAAATCATCACTATTGATCAAAGGAAGCTAATCAGTTCAATTAAACAAATATTGAACGACTGCTCTTGGGCTGCCACTATTCAAAGAGGTCATTAAAAAGATGTTGGGTAAGTGGACGAATGGATAAGTACATGAATGCGTCGATGAAGAAGGCGCTTCCAAAAGACCAAGCAGACTGGTTTCTTTGAAAAAATAAACAATTAGCGTGCACAACTAAGTGAACTAGTTATAATAACAATATGAATTGAGAGCTAGAGCCAGCAAACGTCTGAGTAACTTTCCTGAAATACCAGTTCCCACCTGATGATGGTCATCGGTGTAGTGCAGGGAGGAAGAGGACCAGCAGCTATGGGAACACAGGCTGACCCCGTCACCCACCAGCTTCATGACATCGAGAACATCACACACTCGGTTTGAGTCTGGGTCTCTAACCACCAAGGACTTACTTGAACTATTAAGAACACTATTTTTCATAGGGTCAATGGAAGAATTAATGAGATTGTGAAGATGAGTTACTTTAAAATGGGAAAGAGCGACCCGAGTGTTTACTGTTATTATTAATAAACAACGTGTGCGGAAACACGGGGGAATCAGTGATCACTTGGGACTGGTGCCATCGGAGAAGGCAGGATAAACGTGACAGCACTCTAGCTGTGTTTTCAGCCCCTTCTGTTTTCCAGGGTGACTCGGGCACGGATTCAGGAGTTCCACATGCATCGAACATGTATCATGTGGCAGAACCTGACTAGGTTTTAAAGACGCACAGACGCCAGTCTGTGATTTTTGACCGTGAAAAGCTCACAATCCCGAGGGTTTCCTAACAGTTACTGACAACGTACTGTGTGCCAGGCACTGCTAGCTTACAGCAGTCATACGGTGAACATGGAAGGCACCGGTCTCGTCCTGCAGAGAGTGCACATGCAGGCATGAAAGGGAGATCTTTAATTCCAAACGGCGCCGTCGATGTTTACACGGAGCGTGGACCAATGCTTCATGAAAACTGAAACGCGTAAGAAGCGCCTGTGATCTTGTTCCAGTGCGAATGCTGAGCCAATAGGACTGGAGAGGGGCCTGGGATTCTGCATTTCTGAGAGGCTCCCCGCTGGTGCTGATGCTTCTGGTCGATGGACTCACTTTGAGGAGTCCAGTGCAGAGTAGTACTGGGTTAGTGTTGGGTAGAGGAGATACAATGAGTGGCATACCTTTAGAGACTCTAATAAAGTTGTGGTCTTAGTGAACTGAACTAAATCATGCATTATTTGGTTTGGGGGTTATAGATAATTTTGCTGACACCAATTAGCATTCACTTGGCTGGCCACTGGGTTAAAGGTGAGGTCAGAGCCGCACAAGATACCATGCCTGCAATAAACATGTTCATCAGAGAAACTGAGGCTGGTGAGGAGCTTTCTGTACTCTTCCTCAGGTGTGTCAGCGTCCTTCAGGTAAATCCGGTGTGCTCCTGCTTTGTTCTACAATTCCTATGAATTATTGATCCCAAGAAGATGCCTGGCTGGCTCATCCCCTTATCCAACTTTGCCTTTGTTCCCAAGTAGTCTAATGATTCATAAAAAGTGACATACACACAGATAATTACACCTACTTTGATTAATATTGTATTAATTATTTCTGCTTGGCACTGAGGCACCATCAAGAAGAAATAAGGTGAGGCCGAGAAGAGGTCAATTTGATCACCGAGGCTCTGTGGGAATTGGGTCATGTTTGATGGAACTTTTAACAATAAATAGCAAATGTCTAGACATTGCAAGTATGAGAAAGGCGGTTGATCGATATTATTGTTGACTTTCTTTTCAATCAGATCATCTTTGTTTATGATTATAGACTGTCTGTATAGCAGGTAAGCTACTGATGAAATTCTAAAAAGAAGTCATTTAATGCTTTTCTCCAGAGAATCTATTGATTTTTTTAAAGGGGAGCCATAGTCTGCCACTTGAAATGTAATAGCTATTTTCTCCAGGGTGTTGTTAAAGTTCAGAATAAGAGTCACTTGAAATCTTTTGTCTAACAGTATTTGTAATTAGATTATGTGAGAATGTTTCCCTGATCCTCACTCACCTGGTTGACTTGGCCTGTGATGAGTACATAAAACCCGATGTATCCCAAGTACCTAGAAAGGAGGAGAACGTTGTCTCTGGGATATAATGTTTTTGTGTCAGCTTTCCAAATATTCCTTTCAAATGAGTCAAGAAAGCATGTACTGAGTGTGTGTAAATGTGCCTCAAATTATGATGAGCACGGTAGAAGATGCTCTCACCCTAAACTGTCCTCTCTCACTGACGGTCCTTCCTCTTCACAGTGCCCTGAGCCAGAAACCTGGGCACAGCCTTCAACCGCTCCACTGCTCCCTGTCTCTTTATTATTATTTTTTTTCATCCTCACCTGAGGACATTTTTCCATTTTTTTGTTCAGATAGAGTGATAGGAAGAGAGAGAGAGAGAGAGAGAGAGAGAGAGAGAAACATCGATGCGAAAGCGACACATCGAGTGGCTGCCACCCACACGACCAACCAGGGCCGGGAACAAACTGCAACTGAAGTACATGCCCTTAGCGGGAACCGAACCTGGGTCTCTCTGGACCGCAGGCCAACGCTCCAACCGCTGAGCCAAACCGGCCAGGGCTGCTCCCTGTCTCTTCCTTGCTGCGCTGAAGGACTACCGACTGGCTGGCTAGGATGCTGGGCCACTTTTCTCCAGCCTGCCCCATTCTCATGCTACCTTTAACCCTCCTTTGGATTACTGACATTATTTTTTTTTACATTTCATTTTTCAATTATAGTTGCCATCCAATATTATTTTATATTAGATTCAGGTGTGCAGCATAGTGGTTGGACAGTTACACAATTTGCAAAGCTATTCCTTTCAATTACTCAAGTACTGGCCTGGCATCATACGTACTTATTACTGATTTTTAAATTCAAACAATGTTATACAATTTTTTAATTATAAAAATCCAAACAGAAAATGATGGTGTAATATAACAAATATCCTTGCCCTTCTCACCTGGTCATGAACAAATCTTTACATTTATACATGCTTCAGACTTTGATAAAACAACATACAAATATAGCTAAGATTTCATTTTGTATCTCTCTCCATCTCCTTTCCTCTCCCTCCTTCATCAGGGGCAAGATGCCTGTAGTGTGCATTATCCCAGGTTATGCTGTTATAATGTTTATTATGCTGCGTGCATTTATAAACAGCATAGGACAGGCTATGTATTAAAAGGTACACTATAATATCAAATGGTATATACCATTTTACAATGTACCACTTGTACTTTTTTTGTACCTATGTTTCAGTTTGTACATATAGATATATAGTTCCCATTATAATAGCTATTGTAGACCATTAAAAAAAACACAAGGTATGTATCTTCCTCTATTGATGGACTTTTACATTGCTTTGCTTTTTCTTTTTAGCTGGTACGAACAATGCTACGGTGAACATTTTTCTATGTATCTCCTTCGGTAGATGTATGAAAATGTAGATTATATCGCTAAATGTGGAATGTCTGAATTATTAGCATACATATTTTCAGCGTTACCAAATTGTTCTTTATCTTAGAAGTATATATAGTTATATATATGAAATGAGGGAGAGAAAGAGATTGGAGATTGATTTTGTAGAATTGGCTCATGAGATTATGGCGACTGGCAAATCTGAAATCCCACAGAGCAAGCTGGGAGGCTGTAGATTTAGGGAGCAGTTGATATTACGGTCTTGAGTTCAAAGGCTAGACACTCATGCCGAATTTCTATGTTGCATGTGGAGACAAAATTCCTTCTTCCTCAGAAAAACTCAGTCTCTGCTCTTAAACCTACTGTTGATCAGATGACACCCACCCACATTATGGAGGGAAATCTCTTTACTCAAAGTCTACTGACTTAAATGTTAACCCCATCTAAAAATGGTCACAACATTTAGACTGGTGTTCAACCAAACAACTGGCCATATCTAGCCATGGTGAGACATAAAATTAACCATCACAGCCCTGGCCGGTTTGGCTCAGAGGTTAGAGCGTCGGCCTGTGGACCAGAGAGTCCAGGGTTCGGTTCCCGTAAAAGGCACGTACGTTGGTTGCGGTTTGTCCCTGGCCCTGGTTGGGGTCGTGTGGGTGTCAACCAGTCGATGTGTCTCTCTCACATTGATGTTTCTCTCTCTCTTCCTCCCGCTCTATTTGAAGATAAATGCTAAAAAGTCCTCAGGTGAGGATACAAAAATAAAAATAAAAAATAAAAAAAAATCTAATTAACCATCACAGTATTCTTTGTTGTTTTGTTTCGTTTGTTCTTTTTTTTTATTTTTAAAAAAGTATATAACAACTAAAAAAATGGAGTTCCTTGTGGAATCAAGTTCATAGCAGAATTCTTTTTGTTAAAACCAAGAACCATATTTGAATATGACTTTCCTAAGGAAAATAATATGAGATACTTTATTATCTCTTATTTATTAAACAAATAATTTATTGAAAAAGTGAACATGTTTGTTCTTTCATAATAGGTTAAGGGTATTCTTTAAATATTTTGAATACTACTCCTCTATTGTAGGTTTTAAATATTGTTCTCAGTGTTTGGCTTGTGTTAACATTTGTTTATGGTGATTTCTCATTGAAAAATATTGTATTTTGATGTAGTTAAGTTTATCAGGTTTTTTTTTTTTTTTTTATGATTTGTACTTTTCATGTTTGTTTAGAATATCCTTTCCTCTCCCAATATCATATAGAAATTATCCTGCATTTCATTACATGTTTTAAAAGCATACTTTCTCATTTGGCCTTTAATCCACTTAAAGTTTACTTGTCATATATGTGTGAAATCAAGATAAAATTATTTTATATAGCCTTGACTGGTTTTGCTCAGCGGTTAGAGCATAGTCCCACTGACCAAAGGGTCACTGGTTTGATTCCCAGTCAAGGGCACATACCTAGGTTGCAGGTTTGATCCCCAGTCCCAGTCAGGATTGTCTGGGAGACAACCAATCAATGTGTCTCTCTCACATAGACGTTTCTCTCTCTATTCCTCCCCCCCTCCTTTCCACTGTCTCTAAAGAATAACCCAAAACATTATCATACACACACACACACACACACACACACACACACATTCAATATGCTTTTATAAACAATCTTTAGAACAGTTACAGGTTTACTGAAATTGTTACTATAGCTACAGAGAGTTCTCATATCTGGTACTCAGTTTCCTCTATCATTAACAAATTACATTAGAATGATACATTTGTTACAATTAATGTTACAATGTTGACCCATTATTATTGCACTAAAGTCCATGTTTTATTCAGTTTTCCTGAATTTTTACCGAATGTCTTCTGTTTACAAACCATGTATAAAGTGAATGTTTTGCAAATATTTCTCTTGGTCTGTGGCATTTCTTCTCACCTTCTCTCTCTCTCCCCTCTTTCCTTACACCTGTCTGTACCTCTGGAATGGTGTCTTAGTTCAGGCTGCGGTGACAGAAGACTGTAGACCGAGGCCTAGACAGCACACAGCTGCGCCTCGCAGTTCTAGAGGCTGGAAGTCTCCTGGTCAGTCCGCCAGCGTGGCCGGGCTCCTGGGGCGAGCCCTCCTCCTGGTTTGTGGAGGGAGGACTGCTCTCTTGCTGTGTCCTGCGTGGCAAACAGCAAGCAATGAACAGAGTCTTTTTTATTTTTTGTGGTTTATAAGTACTTTATTTTTATCGTTGACACTAATACAAGTGTCCCATCCCCCCCCTTCCCCCTCCACTCAGCCCCGTGTCCCCCCTACCCGTCCCCTGGTCATAACCCATTGTTGTGTCTGTGGGTCATGCATATATGTTCTCTGGCTAATCCCTTCCCTTGTGTCCCTTCTCGTGAGGACTGATCTCATTTGTGAGGGCTCCATCCCCATGACCTCATAATCCCCCCCAAAGCCCTTCCTGCTAATACCATCACATTGAGGGTTAGGATTTCAAAATGTGAATTTTGAGGGGACACAAATATGTAGTCCATTACAAATGGCTTTGCCTCACTAAGTTCTTACTTGAAATCATGGGATTTGTGCTTAGGTATTGCTTTCTGCATAAAGCTTTTCCAGCCTCCTCAGATCATAATAACTTCCCTTCCTTTTTGCTACTGTGATTATTTCTACTGAAGCATCGATCAGTCTACATTATTATTGTCTATTTACTTATTCATCTTCTCCATTAGAAACTTCCGATCTTTGGGGTGTGTGAATTGTTCTTCTAGTAGCTCTTGTGTTTAGTGTAGCGCTTGGCACATAAGAGATGCTCATCAAATATTGGTCGAATCAATTGTTATGTGAATGGTTCTTGCCAGGAGAAGACAAATGTAATTCATTTGTCTTGAGTGTGTGATACTGACTCTGTAGGCAAAGGGATTTAGAGGAGCCTGAAATTAAGTCTGAGTTAGTGTCAGCAAGAATATGAGGGTGGTGGGTGCAATGGAGTGCAAGACTTTGGCAAGTTTGTGCGCATGAAATAGCCGAGAATCTGGTTTAGGACAGCAACTCGAAAACGGGGGGAGGGGGGAGTGTAGCAGCAGTTTAGGATGAGAAACAGCTGGACCTAATGACAGATTTGTTTCAGTGAAAAAAGAAAAAAATAAGATACAAATAATTAATAATAATGCTTGCATTATCTAGTGCTTGCCAAAATGCTATCAAACATAAACCTTTCATAGTGCTGGTAGGCACATAAATTGCTACCAACTTTCCACAAAATATTTGGGTATTATTTCTCAAAAGCCTTCACATGAAAATACCATTTGACCCATTATTTATATTCCTAGGAATGCATCCCAAGGAAATCATCAGAAATGGGGATAAATATTTATGAACAAATATGTGCATTATTTATGAGAGTAAGAAACTGGAAACCACCTAAAAATCCAGTACTATGAAAATGATTATGTAAATTATGATATATACTCATGTGAAGTAACAAAGTATAATCATTAACAATTATATTTTCAATGCTTGTTATGATAATGAAAATACTTATGATCGAGCATTAAAAAAGGAAGGCAGGTTATAAAATTATATTATCTCAATTATCTAGAGAAAAATTCTTAGTACAAGGCTGAAAAATAGATGTCTAAAATATTAATGATGGTTGCTTCTAGGCAGAGAGGTGATTTTCTTCCCTGCTTCGCTGAATATATCTATAATTTCTGAATTTTTTTTACTGTAAGTATTAGCTTGCTCACCCAGAGGGGATTTTTAAAAAGTGTATTTTTGAAGTAGAGACAGTTTTACACTCAAACCCAGTGCTCCCTCCTCCATAAAATCTCATGTCCTCTAAATTAAAAAACAATAACCCCTTCCTCTTATCCTTTGTCATTTGTTAATTTGTCCATCCAGCAAAATGTGTTATACTCAATGCTGGAAAGAGACAATGTAACACGTATTCTCTGCCTTAGAAGAGCCCCAGCTTCTGGGACAGGTAATCATGTAATTAACAGTGATTAAGAAACATGTATAATACCCAGGGCAGACATTTCTACAGGGCGTTGGGACCACAGAGAAAGGAATGGCTAGCTTTGCTTATTGGGAGCTAGCATTTGAACTGGCTTGTAAAGTTGTCAGTGAGAGTCACTGATGAAAGCCAAGCCCTGGGAAGATGAGGATTGATCGTCTCAGGTAACAGGAGATGACAAAGTTCACGTTGAATTTACATGCTGATGGAAGATAGACTATGAATGGAGAGAATTTAGTCTGAGTAGGTGGAGGTGGGTAATTTGTGGACGTGCCCACCGTAACATGAGCCTGGGCTTGATGGCTGTGTGCTGGCCAAGGGGGGGCCTGGGAAGGTTTGACTTAGCGGAGAATTGACACAGCCAAGTTCTGCTTGTTTGATGTCAGTTTCTCCCCCAGCGCAGTCCAGGGTCTGGCACGCCCTCTTCCACAGACTTGGTGCTTGGCAAGTAGCGGTGGCAGGAGAGGATTGTGACTGTGGTCATGGCCAAGTTGTGTCTGGTGGGCAGAGATCCCTCACAGGTATTTCGGAATTGGAAATGGAAACATGGATAATAGTTTAGGTCAGGATTTCTCAGCATATTTTCATTACTGGCCCCCTAAGGAAACGTTTTACTTCTAGACATCCCCCTAGAGTTTGAATAACACAGATATAACACTGTGTATTTGTTTATGAACTTCATGTTCATCTGTGCCTCATACCCAAAGAGATACATTTTTTTTTCATCTTTCTCTTCAAGACCAACTTTTGTCCCCTTGGTGGTGTTACTATCCCTGTTGAGAGTGCATGAGTTAGAGCCTTTTAATAAAACGTTTAACCTTGATAAAATACACATAACATAAAATTTTCCATCGTAATTTCCTGAACTCTTTTTATTTTGTGAAACTGAAACTCTGTACCTGGAAACAACTCCCCATCCTCCCATCCCCCAGCTCCTAGCAACCACCACTCAACTTTTTAAAATAATTTGTTATTGAATTTATTGGGGTGAAACTGGTTAATAAAATTATATAGGTTTCAGGTGTACAATTCTATAATCTATTGTCTGTATATTGTATCGTGCATTCACTACCACAAGTCAAGTCTCCTTTCATCACCATTTATCCCCTTTTACCTTTTCTGCCCCCTTCCCTCTGGTAATCATCATACTGTTGTCTGTATAGGAGTTGTTTTTTCATTGTTTTTGCTCAATCCTTTCACCGTTTTTACCCAGCGCCCCCCAGACCCCTCCCTTCTGACAGCTGTCAGTCTGTTCTCTGTATCTATGAGTCTGTTTCTGTTTTGTTTACTTTGTTCATTAGATTCCACATGGAAGTGAAATCCCGTGGTGCGTCTCTCTCTCAGAATGGCTGATTTCACTTAACACGATGCTCTCCAGGTCCAGCCATGCTGCCACAAAAGGTACGATTTCCTTCTTTCTTACAGCTGAGCAGTATTCCATTGTATAAAGGTACCACAGCTTTTTTATCCACTCTTTGAATTTGACTACTTTAGGTATCTCACACAGGTGGAATTATGCAGCATTTGTCTTTTTTGAGAGTGGCTTATTTCACTTAGTATAATGGCCTTAAGTTTACTCCTGTTGTGGCATATGTCAGAATATCCTTCTTATTTATTTATTTATTTATTTATTTATTTATTTATTTATTTATTTATTTATTTCCTCACCCAAGGATATTCTCCACTGATTTTTAGATAGAGTGGAAGGAAGAGAGGCAGGGAAGGAGGGAGGGAGGGAGAGAAAGAGACGATGTGAGAGAGACACATCGATTGGTTACCTCCTGTATGACCCCAACTAAGGTCAGGAATCGAACCTGCAACCCAGGTATATGCCCTTGACTGGAATTGAACCCGTGGCCCTTCGGCCTGAGGGACGATACTTTAACTGCTGAGCCAAACCGGCCAGGGCTTCTTCCTTTTTAAAGCCTTAATAATATTCAGTTGTGTGTAGAGAACCCATGTTTATCCATTCATCTGTGAATGGACACTTGTGTTCTTCTCACCTTTTGGCTGTTGTGAATAATGTTGCTATACACATGGGTGTGCAAATATCTCTTTGAGACTCTTCTTTCAGTTACTTGGAGTATATACCCAGAGGTGGAAATGCTAGGTAATATGGTGACGTTATGTTTAATGCTTTTTACGAACCGCCATACTGCTTCCAGTAGTGTCGACACCATTTTATATTTCCACCAATGGTGCACAGGGGCTCTAATTTCTCCTTATTCTCACCCACATTTATTGTTTTCTGTGTTTTTTTTTATTTTATTTTTTTAACAGTAGCCACCCTAATAGATGTGAGGTGATATCTCTTTATGGCTTTGATTTGCACTCTCCTAATAATTAATAATGTTGAGCATCTTTTAATATACTTGTTGGACATTTATATTATCTTCTTTAGGTAAATTTTTATTTAAATTTTTGCCCATTTTTAATCCAGTTTTTGTTGTTGTTGTTACTGAGTTGTAGGAGTTTTTTAAATCAATATTCTGGATAATAATGCCTTATAAGATATATGGCTGGCAAATATTTTCTTCTACTCCATAGGTTTGGTTTTCTTTTCAATGTGTTGATTGTGTACTTGGACAGAGTTAGAGACTTTTAAAACTCAATGGATGTTTAAGTTCCCATGACCTTTGACTTTCTTTTCCTATTTCTTCTTTCCCTGGTAACTCGGGGGTTGGAATCCAGATGGTGGTAGCCTAGGCCTGGGCAGGCATTGAGATTCAACCTGGTACCTAAGATGCGGGCCATGGTGCCTTAGGAAAAGTCTAGGTACATGAGCCTGTGAGTTTCTGCATCACTTAGAGAAAGATGGATGTTGCCCAGTCATTCAACCGGACCGGAACATGATGGGAAGGATGAATCACATCACCCTCTTAAAAGAGCACAATGGCAAAGAGGCACGAGTGGATTCGAAGCACAGGTCCTCAGGATGAGAGCAGACATTCTCTGCTAAGTGTTCCCCTTTCACTCCATTTGTTAGTGTCACGGGCTGGTCACTGTTAGTTTAAGGCTGTTTGCACCTTGTTCACATAATCGAGCTGTCCACCTGTCTCACTGGTGTTTTCTACATGGACAACCAGGCAACTGACTTGAGGTTTCCTTTCACCTGGAGAGTGGGTCGGGACTAACATCTGGGGGTGCGCTCTCATAGACGCAGCCAGTCCAAGTCCAGCCAGAAAGTCCGTCCCTCTCAGGGAGTGAAGTCTTGACTTCTCTCTCAGTTTATGTATGAAGCCATTACCTTGCATGACGATTAAACTTGCAATAGGAGGGGGGAAAATCTTCTCGGGTATTCCTACGGGAGGGAAGTAATGCATTTAGAAATCTTCCTGATGACACGCCGATAGGATGAGTGCTGTAATCCCGTGTGCTCTCTGTCTGCGATGTCTCCTGGTGTCTAGGGTAAGTCAATAGAGTTTCACTCTCTAATTGAAATCAGCATGCTGATGGAGTCTGCTGGTGGAAATGAAAGGTAGCTGCTGTAATCTGTTGGGAGTTGAATTAATCCTCCGGGAGCAAGGCTGACCTAATTACTCCACTCAGAAACCCTGGGCTGGCTTTCAGGTCTCAGTCCACAGCTGCTGGGCTCGTCATTCCTTGAATTGCCTCAAACTCACCGAACATGTCATTGTGAGACCTTTTCACTGGGGAGTGCTGGTTCTTATGCTTTTCACCTTTTTATTCGAAGGTATTAAGTCAAATGAAAGGGCCAGTTTGCCAGGCGCACTCAGATGTTACGTACAGAAGTTATGATACTCAAAGTAATGCTGCTCAGGGGGATTATTGGGAGAAACATGACATTAAACTTGTCCCAGAATCATCAAGTTTAACCCAATGATGGCAACGAGAGTCATTTTTGAGGCCATATCATGACGCAGGCACTGCCCTAAGTATGTTGACAATATTTTCTCCTTTCATATCCACAACAGTGTTTGAAGTAGATGCTGTCACTATTCCATATGTATGATCTCTCTGTCTCTGTCTCCATGTCTATTTTTAGGGAAGCACCTAGAGTTTAATATCTGCCCAATGTCACACAGCAACTTAGTCTCAGAACCATAGTTGAAAATGATGTCCAACTCCAGAACTACACTGTCACATAAAATACAGGACTCGCAGTTAGATTTGAATTGCAGAGAGGCAATGAAAAAGAATTTTTAGTATACATATGTCCCAAATATTGCAGGGGACATGCAAATACTCAGAAGCTGTTTGTTGTCTGCCCTGGCCGGTTTGGCTCAGCGGTTGGAGTATTGGCCTGCGGACCAGAGAGTCCCGGGTTCGGTTCCCGCTAGGGGCACATACTAAAAAAAAAAAAAAAAGAAGTTGTTTGTTGTCTGCCTGAAATGCTAATTCAACCGAGTGTATCGCGTGGGCTGTTGGGCTTGTTTTATTTTGTGTTTGCTGAAGCTCGCAGCCCTATTTATAGCCACTGTTCTCAAGCACCTCGCTATATGTATACTCTCCACCTGAACAGAGAGGGCACTGGGCCCTGAGCCGAAACGTGTTCCTTAGGGTCCCATGGCGGATGAGTGGCGGAGCTAGCTCCTCGCACCCCATCTCACCCTAGACGGTCCCTCCCTTCTCTTACCATGTTAGACCCCAGGTTGTGAGGCTCAGCTGAATGCTGCAGAGACTTGGGGTTCTTTGCCCGGGAGTAGGTACACATTTGCGCTTGTCCGTGCTAAATCTCAGGAGCTGTAATTGGCATACACTTCAAACTTGGCGGGCCGAACTTTTGGGGGTGCTGAACATTCATCATTCTACAAATGCAGTATCTACATATTCATGTAGTATATGAATATGCGCGTTATGGTTTGCGGTCCTTTGAAGTGTTAAATCTTCACATGATGGTGATGGCCCCACAACTAGAACAGAGTAGCCAACATAGAGCGTTGCTTAGTAACTTAACAAAGACTTCAGCTTCATTTAATTTTTTTCTCTAGTCACGTGCTGTACCTCGTGGTGATTAAGACATCTGCGTTCTGATCCCAGCTGGGCCATTGGGCTTTGAGACCTTGGGCAAGCTTGTCCCTGCGTAAAAAGTGGCAAATGGGACTGGGTGTTTCTCTCCTGATGTCCCTTTTGTCCTTGATGGTCTGTGGTTTCAGCGCTTGAGCAGAATTGGCTCAGGTGTTCCAGCGCTGATTTTTGTGACTCGTATTATAATGGCATTCTAGGATCTTTGTTTCATTCACTTGTGGGTCGATCCCTTAGTTACACTCTTAGCCCTCGGTTGGCTGCTTCAATCAGACGGTTTGGCCAGTTTGTCCTCTATAGGGTCAGAGAATGGTGTCTGATAATTCTGTCATCTTTTCCCCATAGAATTCAGCACAGTTCTGCGTGATAGAAGGTGAATACAATCTTTTCTATTGATTGAGTAATTGATCATTTAAAAGTCTGTGGGCACCAACCAGCTGAAGGCCCCATACAGTCTGCCGAAACCCACTTTTCTTCTGTGTTCTTTGTCACCAATCAATACAGTGTTTCAGTCACCTAGCATGACTTTCTTTTACCCAGACATGGTACGCAGTGCTTTGCCTTTGTACTTTTGCTGCCTCATCTGTCATACCCCATCTTTTTTGCTTAGTAATGGGAGCCAACACTTTTAAGGTGCTCACTCCATGCCAGGCACTGCTACGCACGAGCTTATCCAGTGTCCCAACATCACGAGGGAGGAGGTGATACTCCTAGCCCCATTTTACAGAAGTGGCAACTGAGATGTGAGAGATTTACAACTTCTCCGAAGTTGTGTAGCTTGTACTTGTGTAGCAGGTTTCCGATCCAGGCCAACTGGTTCTGGATCCGTTCTTTCAGCCACTGCACAGGACAACCTCAGCCGCATGCGTTTCTGCCTGTCTGTGGCAGCTGTATAATGGCCCCCAAGGTGTCCATACCGCCATCTCCAGAACTTGTGAATACGTCACCTTCCACGGCACAAGGAACTTTTGTGACGTGATTTAGTGAAGGATCTGGAGATGGGGACAGCATCCTGGATGACCCGGAGGGTGCAATGTAATCACCAAGGAGGCAGGAGGGACAACATTAAAGAGAACTGTGAGCTCAGAGTCAGGGTCATGGTCCCAGAGACTGGTAGATGCCACGCTGCTGGGTTTGATGATGGAGGAAGGAGCAGAGCCGGAGCATGCAGCTGGCCTCTAGAAGCCGAAAAAGACAAGGAACCAGATTCTCCCCCAGACTTTCCAGCAGGCACGTGGTCCTGCTGACACCCTGACTTTAGACTCCGGATATCCACAACTACACAGGAATCAACTTGTGTTGTTTTAAGCCACCAGGTTGGCAGTGATTTGTTACAGCAGCTGCAGGAAACTAATACACCTTCCCCTAGTCCCAGCTGCGGTGACCCCTGCTGTGAGCCTTTCCCTGGCCTGTAGGTCGGCCGCCCCTCCCCCTGCTGTGCTGTGCGGGGCTCCTCATAGCCCTTGTTCATCATACTTACTGGTTCATGTGTCAGTCTTAGGCACATTGATGAGTTCTTGGTTTTTGATTCCTAAGGTCCTGCCCTGATATCTGGTATATAAACATAATGCACTAAGTGTTCATTGATCGACTGTCCATTCAGATAGCCCAGCGAGTGGGTCAGGGTCCAGGAATCTCAAGGAGAGCAGCTCAGGAACGCTATTGTATAGAGAACAGCGTCGTGGCAGACAGACCTGCCTCCTTAACAAGCTGTGTGACTTGGATGTACTGTCTTGACTTCTCTGCGCCTTGGTTTCCATATGGAACCACCATGACCACTTTCTATAGTAGTTGTTATAAAAATTAAGAAAATGTGGAAACGCCAGTGATGCCAGTCATTTAATTAATTATCTTATCTTTTGCGAGAGGCGACACCCAGTTCAGAGCCCTGGGTATTGTAACATCGGGCAGTTTCTTTCCTGGCAGTGCCTGCTTGTACCCACAGCTGCCGTGTGACCTGGCTCTTTGAGGTTCTCACTGAAGGTTTCTGCGTGGCGGAGAGAGTGACAGTCATCGCCCTGAGAAAGCACACGCTGAGCGAGGCCGGGTGGGGCTTGATTAATTCCTTCAGTTCGGGGAACAGAGCCAGAGTCGCGTTCGGAAGCCTGAGGAAGGCAAAGCTGCCTTTGGGGAAATGAAGGGAGACTTCCTGCGGGACTGTGCACAGCAGGGTATTTTTGTCTGAGGGGTAAGCTAGAAAAATCCAGCGGCTTTGCTGTGCCCATGTTTCTGCTGGTCCCCAAAGTCTTCGGTACCCGGCCGGTGTGGCTCAGTGGTTGAGCATCGACCCAGGCACCAAGAGGTCGCCGGTTCGATTCCTGGTCAGGGCACATGCCCAGGTTGTGGGCCCGATCCCAGTGGGGGGCACGCAGGAGGCGGTCAATCAATCTTCTCTCTCATTGATGTTTCTCTCTCTCTCCCTCTCCCTTCCTCTCGCTCTAAAAATCAAAACAATCAAAAACCAAAACCACCAAAAGTCTTTGGGAAGATCCACAGGTCAAAGGCATGACAGGCCTGTGGTTCGGGACTGTCCCTACCACCCTCCCTAATCTCAACTCCAGGGCTCATTCTCTTGTCTCTAGAAACGAGGGCACCTAGACCCAGGGTGCATACTAGGGCCACCTGTCATTGCCTGTGCCCTCCACCAGGCTACCTGGGGGGAACAGACATCAGGGGACAGTGAGGACAAGAGGAAGCAAACACCCCTTCGGAACAGGAAGGAGAAGCTCCAAACTGGTGAGAAAGGAGAAACCAAAGGGGAAGAGGAGGCCAGGAGGCTGGAGTTCCCGTCTGAATGGACGTGTGAAGCTGTCATGCTGTTCTCTCCGTCCCTCCCAGGTGTACCCCTGCCCCCCGCCTGCCCACACACCCACTGCAGTCACCTGGCCGGCCTCACTCCCACGTGTCCTCAGGGACCAGCTCAGGACCGGGCTTCCTTCATAGCCCTGGGGACTTGCGGCCCCTCACCTCCTGCTCCGGCCTGGGGCACTTTGCATGCCTGCCCGTCCTCTCCCGTGGACATGACGGCTCGGAGAGACGGCAGGATTATCTCCTTCAGTGTTCAAAGCCCTCCTCCCCAGTTCCGTCACACCTGGTATCAGGAGGCACCTGGAGATCCTGCCCGCAGCTCCGGTACATGCAGGCCTGGTTTGGGGTTATTACTTCGCATAGACTGTGGCATGCACGGCTGAGTGTTAAGGTACCAGATCCTGAATGAAATAAGATATCAATACCAGTGTATCAACATTCATTTGCTGGAATTGGCCATTCATTTATTTATTCATAAACAAACTCACTTTTTCAATGAACATTTATTAAGCACCAGTAGTTTATGACTCATTGTGTTCATTCTTTCGTTCATTCAACACATTCGCGAGTGCCCGTTAGGTGTTCAAGCTGTGTGTGTTGGTGAACATAAAAGGGATGCTTCTTCCATGCACATCTTGCAGGGTGCTGGGGAAGACAGACGATGCAAATGGAAACACACGCTGTGAAATTAGGAATTGCAGCCAGTGCTTTGGGGGAAACTGCAAAGGTGCACATAAGACTGAAAGGCAGGTTCGAGAAGGCCTCGCACGTGGTAGACCCTGGTCTCAGGAGGAGCTGAGACGGTGGGCAGTGCGGAGGGTGTGCTGGGACACCGCCTGCTAAGGACAGCTCCCGGAAGTAGAATGTGGATCAGAACCGGTGCGTGTGGGCGTTGCCCTTGGACAGAGAGTAGGGTGGCGAAGGCCTGTGGGGAGCGGGAACCAGGTGGAGGGGGCAGTGGGGGATAAGGGAGGACAGCTGTAATACTCTCAACAATGAAGATAATAATAATAACGATAAAATAATAATAGTAAAAGAACGAAGTATGGATGGCCAACTTCAATGCAGCCCCTCCAGAAGAGGGCTCCCGGGGGGGTGATGTTTCATCTCACTCCCAGACAATGAGCAGGCCTATTTGAAACCTTGCAGGCAAGGAGGTTAACATCCGGTCTTGTTTTTATTGATTTTTTTTTTTTTTTAGAGACACAGGAAGTGAGAGAGAGATAGAAACATCAATGTGAGAGAGAAATATCCATCGGCTGCCTCCTGCAAGCCCCCTACTGGGGATCAAGCCTGCAACCCCAACATGTGCCCTGACTGGATATCGAACTGGGACCTCTCAGTCCACGGGACAACACTTAATCCACTGAGCCACACCATCCAGGCTTAACATCTGGTCTTAACTTCTCTCCCACCTCCTGCATTTCTACTCTCTCGCTTATGCTGCAAAGAAAGAACTTTCTAAACCTCATATCTGAATATTTAAGTCCCCTAATCAATAACTAATATAGTCTCCCATCCTCTGTATAGGAGACTAAACCACATGAAACAGCATATTTCAGAACAGGATCTCAACATCAACTGTCCCCTTGTCCTCAACCTCGTTATTTTTTAGCAATGAATTCTAAACTGGTCTCCTTCATAGATTCATAGTTATCCAGAGGTGTTCTTTATAATTTGAGATGCTCCAACTGCTAGGTTTCTACCTCAAGGTCCAGATCAACAGTCTCCCGTGTGATACCTGCCCTCATCTCTCCCTTCAACCCGTCCTACACCTAGAGACAGTTAATCCCTCCTTTGTTTTGTTCTTTCATGATTCATGAACCTACCTCTGTTTTAGAAGTGATCTCACTAGAGTATAGTTATTTTGGAGTCTGTTTTCCTCACTAGACTATGTGCTTCCTGAGAGCAAGGATTTTGTCTTAGTAATCCTCGTACTTGCAAGTCTAGGCAGCACAGTGATTATATTAGAGGTGAACAGTCAATGGTCTCTAGTGGAATGAATGAATGAATGAATGAATAACGGGAAGGGACTTATTGGGTAAATTCCCATGGCAACAATTCAGCTTAAAGAATATAGACTGGCAGGAGGATCAGAGGGAAATTAAGAAAGACAAAAGAGACTGTACTTTAGGCTGTGACAGCCCTGGCTGGTTTGGCTCAGTGGTTAGAGTGCCGGCCCACGGACCAGAGAGTCTCAGGTTCGGTTCCCGCTAAGGGCACTTACCTTGGTTGCAGTTTGTCCCCGGCCCCGGTTGGGTGGGTGGCAGGCATTCGATGTGTCTCTCTCACATCGATGTTTCTTTCTCTCTCTCTCTCTCCCTCCTGCTTTATCTGAAGATGAATGCAAAAATGTCTTCCGGTGAGGATTAAAAAAAAAAAAAAGGCTATGAGAGATGTACAAAAAGTAAGAAACATTAGTTCCAAATTGCCAATTTTCTGAATTCATAAAAGCCATTATTGGCCACACACATTCATGGATAAATCTGGGAACTAGTGGGAACAGCCCTATCCAATATGTATGTTGTGGGGGAGGATACATTTTTTTAATTGGAAAACAAATATATAGCATGGAATGGATTTGAAGCAAATCGCACCATGAGCAGATTTTCTTTAAGTGGCTAAACAAAGTTTAAAAAGCAAGCAACAATAGAAGAGAATGTTCTGGTACAGGACAGGCAGTACAAAAAAGCAGTGTATGAGCACCTGGGCAATACACCTGTTTTGCAACAGTGCAACTTTTAAGTAGATGTTTTTAACTGTTCATAGTTCACATACAATATAATTCTGAATTTTCTAGTGGCCACATTTAAAAAGAAAAAAAGAAAAAGATTTATTTATTTATTATTTATTTTTTTTAGCTATTTTACTTAGCTCAATAGAGCTGACATATTATAATTTTGTTTAGCTTGATAGATCCAACATACTATCATTTTATCATGTAATCAATATAACATGTTAATGAGGTATTTTAATTCTCGGTTTTTTAGTGAGTTTTCAAAAGCTGTCATGTATTTTATTTTTTTATTTTATTTTATTTTTTTTTATCCTCACCCGAGGACATTTTTCCATTTTTTGTACAGATAGAGTGGGAGGGAGAGAGAGGAAGGGAGAGAGAGAGAGAAACATCGACGTGAAGGGACACATCAAGTGGCTGCCACCCGCACAACCGACCAGGGCCGGGGACAAACTGCAACCGAAGTACGTGCCCTTAGTGGGAACCGAACCCAGGTCTCTCCGGACCACAGGCCGGCGCTCTAACCGCTGAGCCAAACCGGCCAGGGCCTGTCATGTATTTTATATGTACATGTTTTACATCTCAATTTGGACAAACCTCATTTCAAGGGCCATGTGGCTAGTGGCTACCACATTGGACAGCTCAGAGCTGAAGCATTTGGTTATTTCCAAAAAGATAGAATACTTTTTTCTGTTTAATAAATTATGGTTTGCCTGCTGGTCTTCATTGCATAGGCAGGAAAACAAATGTTTAAGCAGGGGGTTTAATTAACATTTAATACAATTGCATCAGGCTGGTTTATATATGCTATTCCATGTCTTTGGAACTCGTGTTACAAGAGGTGGGGTTGGGAAAGTAGAAAGAAGAGGGGAAGAAAGAATTAAATTTCCATTCACAGACACTTTTGAAAAAAGTGTACATTTGTGTGCCCTTCCTAAAAAGTTGCCAAGAGCTTTAAGAATGTCCGTACCTACAGTCTGAAATAAGAACCGTGCTTCCGAGAAACATTTGGAAATGCAGGCGAGATTTAGGCATCAAGGTTCCCATTGCCATTTTGTTACACAGATGAATGGAAACAATGTAAGTCCAACATCTTTGGAGCTGTGAACCATGGTCCATACATGTAATGAAATATTGTGTTGCCACTGAAGTTCACGCTTAGGGAGATGTTGATGATGTGGGAAATTGCACAAAGCATAGGACATGAAATCGAATAGTCAGTATTCAACACACTGTCCAAGAGGTGCCCTGGGAGACCAACAGGAAGTGTACTAAAATGCTAACTATCTCAGGATGGTGGAATCTTGAGTGACTCACTTTTTGTTTCTATTTTGGTAAATGTTTCTCACGAGGCAAGTACTGTATCCCAGGTCCTCAGGCCGGCAGACAGGCATGGAAAGTACATTGCCCTTTCACTTTCCCACAGCTGCCAGAGCTTAGGATCCCCCTCACCCCGTTCCCTTGGCACACCCTGATCTCCCTGTGGCTTTGGGGATGAAGGGAGAGAGGAATGAAGCGAGAGGGGCAGGGCCTGAAGGCAGCTGAGTGATGGACAGCTCGCTGGACGCTGAGGTGGAGACCAGCCCTTCTGTCTTGGATTTCCAGCGCTGACTCCAAGTACCTCACACTTGCCTGGCCCCATTCCTCATCTGTAAAAGGCAATGATGGTGATTGGAATGAGTTCCTCTCAGCTCCTTCTGACCCTCTGTGATGAGCCCTCTGACAGAAAACTTAAGGCTAGCATTTTTTTCTCCCTTTTCAGTTTCAGCCGCTCTGATTCTATCATGACCACCCACCCCCATTCCCACAAGATGGTACAAAAGCAATATCGGCAGAAATAGCCCGCGAATAAGACCTTGGCTAATTCTTTATCATGCTTCATGCTCTTTTGGGAGACAGGGTTTGCCTTTGTATTGCAGACTTAATGTCTACGTTTTCTCTGTGCAAATTGAATTCAAACAAATGATTAGACAGACTAGTCTCTGAGATGCTTAGAGCCTTATTATAGCTCTATTACCTAACCTGGTACATTATTGGTTCTTCGTATATGTTTATTGACCAGAACTGTCCTTAGAATGCTAACTCCCAACAAATCAAACTTCTGATCTCTTGTAAAACGTGTGGGATGCAATGTTGTCCACCGTCCACGTCACCACAGTGTTCTCAGCTTCCCGAGCTTTTGCTCAATGTTCTTCTTTTATTAAAATAGGGGGTGGGGTGGGGTGGGGAGAGATAAACCAAAAACTTATTTGCAAATATGCGTAACCAATGGACACAGACAATAACACAGGGAAGGCAGGTGGGTGGGAGGACAGGGTCACGAGGGGAAAGAAGGGGGGACATCTGTCATGCTCTCAACAGTAACAATAAGAATAACAAATTATTTACTCATGTCCACTTGTGAACTGTTTTGGAGGTATTGTGCCAGTCCCTGCTTCAGGACACCCTTCAGTGCTTAGCAGACTACAGAGAAACTGTTGGGCTTAGAACATTTGGGATGCAAAGTCAAGGTTTTCCTCTTATGAGTTATGTGAACTTGAGCAAGATAGTGTCTGTCAGCCTCAGTTCCCATTTCTATAAAGTGAGGATAACAGTATCGGGGTCACAGGGCTGTTATAAGTATTTTTTAAAAAAGAGATGACACTGCTTTTTTTTCTTTATTGATGTTAAAGAGAGGGAGAGAGAAACATCGATGAGAAAGAACATCAACTGGCCACCTCCTGCATGCTCCCCACTGGGGATCGGGCCCACAACCTGGGCATGTGTCCTGACTGGGAATTGAACTGGTGACCTCTTAGTGCGTGGGTCAACCACTGAGCCGCACCGGCCGGGCTATTTCAAGTATTCCGTGCAGTCATTTCTGTAAATAACTAAGCTCCTGGGGTAAACTTGACATTGTTACCTTTTTAAGTAGCTATATTTAAGGTAGGTAGAGACTGTAAACAAATTGTTTTAATGAGGTACAAGTGTTATCTCTTGTAATGCTTGCATCCCGGTGGTGAGAAGATGTATTATTTTCAGCTTTGGAATCTGGGGAATACATGAATGGGGCCTAAAATTGGGGGTACGGGGACAGATAGAATACTTGTGTCAGGAAATATGCTTTCGAAGCAGTGCTGACATGAGCGGTGACTAAGGAGGTGCACACAGGGTCACGGGTGCAGAGACCTTTCGTGAAGTGGTATTTCAGGAGCAGTGATGATCTAGATACAGCCTGCAGAGGGAGGGAGCTCGCGTCTGAACAATACCCAGACGAGATCACAACCTTTATCTGCGTGAGAGGCCCCTGCTCCCAGGTGCCAGAGCTGGGCTTTCGGTTCAGGCGGGTGTGGCTGAGAAACTCAGTGTAAATGCTGAAAGCATAGCATCTGAAGTGCTAGTCATGGGTGTTATAATAAATGCAAATAGCATCTACTGAGCACTTAGTATCTGCCAAGACATATCTCAGCCTCTTATGCATTTCAACTTCAGTAATCCTCATCAAACTCTATGAGATATATCGTATTATATTCACCATGTTATAGAGGAGGAAACTAAAGTGATACTAACATAGTTTCCCAACATTGCAAAAGTAGGAAATGATGGTGATAAGACTGAGGTGTAAGCAATGTGGTTCTGGGATCCTTCAAGTTAGCAGTAATAGAATATTTTTAGAAGTCAAGCCTCAAATACAAGTTAAGACTTACAAACTTTATAACCTATGTCTAAATACTAGCTTAAAGAATCTCTAAGTTGAAACGTAATGGTTTGCTAAAGTTTTCCATATTTAATCAGAAGGGAGAATTTAAAAATTTGCCTTTTCAGGGCAAAGGGTAAAAGTAGACAACTAGGAAACAGTGGCTTTGGTTTGAATACTGATCAGCTTTCGTCTTCATCTGATTTTTATATTTTCCGAGGAAAAAGTACTCAGAGTTGCTGGCTGCCGGCTGCCTGGCTGTGTTTGGAAGGTGTAAAATAAATCCATTACTCTGTGTCTGTTAATGGTGTCGGTCAGCAAGCTATGGGCCATTCCTCTCGTTGGTATTCTTACCTAATTTAATTCATTCTGGTCACTACCTCACTTTTTAAAATCCCCTTGGTTTTTTTCCCCTCTCATTTTGATCGCCTATACTTAGTGAAAGGTAGGTGTAGAGAGAATGAAGAGCCACGGATTTGTGGATGTGAACGGTGAATAAACTACGTTGCCACGCTCCACTGTGTAAGGTGAAGACCACACAGCTACCGCAGACACCGTTTGTACCACCTGTGATGAGAATACCACTCCCTCAAGCTGGGCAATGTGTGGTCATGTACCTGTAGGAATGTCGCTGCGTGTGTGGTTAGGATGGCATTCATGTCTGTGTATGGAATGGGATGTGCCTAAGAATTCACGAGCGTGTGTGTGTAAGTGCGTGCTTGTGCCTGAGTATGAGTTTGGTGTTGGAGTGGGGGAGACTGGACACCTTCATGTCCATAAAGCCATGACATTGCAGCAGGACGGGTCCCATGTGTCCTTTGCCAAAGTGGAGAAGAAACATTTAAGTATGAAGTATGCCGGGCTGCACTGACAGAATGCCGATCAAAGCAGTCATTATCCCCAATCCTTCCAAACGTGTTCTTCTTCGAAGAATGCCCCCCTTTTTAGTCTGAATAGCATGAGTGAGTTTTCTTTAGTGTGGCAGAATATAATAAAAGCTGTATTTCTCAGGTGTCCTCACAGCCTCACAAACTTCTTCTTACTAATACCTCTTGTTCCTCATCTGTAACAATAACAAAAACGGCAACAGAAACCTAATCTATACATTATAAATAATTTTCTTGTACCTCAGAGAAGAGCTGAGAAATGAAATAATAAAACTTGATAAAAAGGCATTCTTCACTTTGACAAGTTATACAGATATATAATACTAAATTTCTGCTTTATTTCTGTCTTAATATATTAAATGCAATTCATTCATTCTCCAGTAAACCTTTACTGAGCAGGTACATTCCTTCGGGTACTGTGGTAAATGTCTGAAATACCCACAGTCCCCTCCAAGTACTTACAGCCTATAGGAAACACCTGCATAAATGGCATTAAAACAAAACACATGGTAAGACAGGTCTGTGACTTTAATACACCCCATTCTAATTGGGAGAAGAGGCTAATAATGCCTAGACATTCTGGTGGGTTATGAACCCTTTGCCACCGATGGCCAGTCCCACACAATGGCAATATCACTGTAGTGAGACAGATGTGGAGTCGGATTCTGCTTTTCTTTATGCCAACGCAAGACCTGGCACACGGCTAATCCCTACACTCTCCTGTCTGCCCTGTTTAACATAAGGAAGGTGGTGTAACCTCCCCACTTTCGCTCAAGAGCCTAAACTGTTGTCGTGCTTGATACTGAGTTATAATTTGGAATATGGTTGACATTCAATAAATGTTAGCTATTGTTATTTTTGTTGTTATGCTATGGTTTATTTACCTCTATTCATACAATGAAATCACATTTATTTCTTTGAATCTCTCTTTATTCCTACTACGAGTAGTAGGCTACACCTTTTGAATGACTACAAATGTCTCTTCACTTTTTTAAACTTGAACACTCAGTTCTGTGATCGATCCGACCCGACGCTGGTGCATCTAAACCATGCCACCGACCACCAGCTCACACCCCTGGATATTCCCGTCCTGTTTCTTGGATGAGGTCCAAGTGTCAGAGTGAATGGCATAGGATAGCAAATGATGGGATTATCTTTTCTGAAGCATCTGGACCGTGTTGCCTTGGTGCAGGGTTTGGACCACATGCCCTCATTAGTTCTTTTAGACTTGGGAGTCTTGGTGCAGAGAAACATTTCTTTCTTTGCAAAGGGGGTCAGGGAAAGGGCAATGCGGTGTTTTCTACTAATGGGATAACAGTTACAGTGGGAGATGGAGTCCCTCCAGGAGCCTGGCTCTTATTTTTAGCTCAGCTCACAGGACCATAGCCTATTTTAGCCAGCCCTGGGACTTTGTGCAGCAATCGAGGAGATGAATGTCCCGGCTGTAAGTATGCGCAGATATCCCAAGTGAAAGGAAGCCATGCATTTTAGAGAGTAGAGAGATGATGCTCATCAGCAGACCACGGAAGGTGTGTTTTGAATAAGAAAAGAGTCTTTTTTGGAGACTTTGGCCACAAAAATCCTCTGGCGCTGTGAGTAAAATGTTGTGTCTGCTAGTTCAGACCCGGGTTCCACTCCTGCCCACACCCGTGACCAGCTGTTTAGCACTGAGGACAACGGCTCATCTTGCTGCGTCTCGACATCCTCACCGGTGAAATTGAAACAGTGGTTCCCATCAAAAAGTGCCACTGTGAGAATTCAATGAGATAAGGGATGTTAGGTGCCTGCCACAGAGCAGGGGCCCAGGTCACGAGGGCACTTTCGTCCTGATGGGGGGTAGTGGGTTCTGCTGCGGCTTCGTGGACTGTCACTGGTTGTATCCCTGCGACATTCCCTTGGGCATGATGCTTAGCAAGGAGGTACAGGAAGTAGAGGTTGGTCTCTCCTCCGGATTAGGACACTTAAAGGCGCTGTGCAGGGCCGCGAGCCCATCTCTCTGGCCCCTGGTGCTTCTCCACTCAGCCTCACAACTGGTTTCCATCTCGGTGGGAAGTGTTTCTGCCTCGCCCCATCTGCGCCCTGCTCTTCATGGGAAGGCCCGCGCACTGTGAGGTGCAGGGTGTTGAAGGGCCTCAGGCAGAGTGTGGAAGTTGGAGTCCTGCTCATCATTCAGTCTAAATTGACGCTTCGGGACAGATTCTCTGGTTCTGTACCTCGTTTGTATTGAATCTTGCTCATTAACCCACATTCCTTTGTTTTCGTTCAATACATTCTTCTGTTCCAAGCTACCCTATAGTAACGTGTGATAGTTGTTTAAACATAACATTTTTCTAAAGGTGAAATAAACAGAAAATAAAATTTGAAACAAGATGTCTGGTTTTGATGATCTAAACATTTTTTTAAATAACCAAAATTTTGAAAATACTATTTGGCAGAAAGTAAAAAGTAAAATAAATACATCACACAATAAGCTGGGAAAATCATTTGAAGCACATCTATAAGAGAAAAAATATTATTTACAAACAATTAAATGGAAATAATCAACCAACAGTATGATAGGAGACATATATTAGTAATTAAAATAAAATAGCAAGTTAACCCATGAATAATTGAGAAAACTTACTAATTGTCAAATAAATATAAGCTAACACAGCCATCACACACATCAGTGATTTTTATTCTGGGTGCCACTCAGACACAGGGTTAGGAGATGGTAACTCTGGCCTTTGGGTCAGGAGAGGTAAAGGTTGGGAAGAAAGGGTAGTTTGATGACATGATGTCTCATATCACCCAAGGTCTCTTTCTTACCATGTATTATCTTGTGTTTGGTCATATACAGATTTTAGGGGCAATTTCATGCCAAAAATATGTAAGTCAAAGGAGATAAGAATTATTTGTGCCCTTTTTTCCACTGTTACCTGGCACATAGCAGGTGTCTGGATACAGAGCCAATCAGTACAATTGTCATGTAGGTCTCAGGTTAGTGAGGCATTGCGTCCTCTCAAGAGATGGACCAGCATGAAGGAGAATGGGCACAGTGCCAGGAAGAGAACTGTTTGGATAAGAAGAGGACACACGGTTTTTCAACATAAGCTATAGTGCAGGGACTCGGCGAGAATCTTACGAGTTACCTTATGTAAAAGCCACAGCCACCTAAGACGTAGGCATAGTTACCCTTATTTAGAAAGGGGAGCAGTGACACTCAGAGAGGCTGAACTGCTTGCTTGAGATCTAAGAGTAAGACAGAGAGGAGCAGGGATTCCTGTTTCCTGGATAGGTTAGGCTCACCGACCCAAGGTTTACACCCACCTCTAGATTATTCTTCAAGACCTCTGTTCTTTAAAGTTTAAAAAAATAACCCTAGTATTGTTTTAAGGAAAAAATAAATTATGTTTAAATACATAATTTTTGAATATGACTAATGATTATTTTTTAAACCCCCCGCCAAGGAGTGACCAGCTTTGCGCAGCAGTGACCGTGAGCTGCCCGGAGCAATGTCTCTGTCAGCCGAGCCTGTTTGCTGAGCAAAAGTATCTGATTACAAGTTCGAATCTGCAGGGTTTTTTTTTTTTTTTTTTTCCTTCTCTCAAGAGTGACAGAGATTCCATGTGATAAGTAAATGTCCATTTGAAAAAGAAATGCATTTTAAAAGAGAACATTTTAAATGTTCATCTTGTCGAATCGCTCGTAGTTTTGGAGATGTTCTCTGTCTATCACAGCGTACGTAGGTGACACTATGAACTGTAGTCACGTTGAACTGGGTTCTGATAGAGAATCTTGTGTTGGAGAAGATTCATTATTACTATGGTAAAGAGCTACCTGCAAAAATCCTACTGAAGAGCGTCATCTTTGGGACCTGAATGACAAAGAGAAGGCTGGAGCTGAGCGATGTCAAACTCCTTAAGACAGGAAGACATGAGTCAGGCAGACCCTAGATACAGGAGCTGGTCCCCTGGTATTTCTGCACAGCCAATAGCCACACCTCCTTTTCTTTTAACTGACCTCTTCCAACAGGTGTGGGCCTTGGGCACCACAATTTTATTATGTGACCCTATCTCCCCGGCCCTGCCTTTTCCTATGGCATCCAGAACCAAAAGTGGGCACCTGACCCCCAAAGGGTCAATCGTATTCTCCCAATTCAGGATTAAAAATTGAAACTCAAAGATGTTAGACTCTGCTGGTCACAGATGAGAGGCATGTGACCTTTGGAGGTATAAGGTGGCAAAGGGGAGAAAGCCAGTTTGTAGAAAGAATAAAGAAGACATGTAGCAAAACATGGGTTGGGGCATGATGTCATAGAGGGAGGGGCTAAGGACGTTTCAGCCTTGATGTTTTGGACAAGTTTTTGTTTCCAAGTTTTAATCTTTTCTGATTGTTTCCTTTCTTTGGGTTCCATGGAATATTCCTGTCTCCTTTTGATAAATTTCACCTTTCCCATTTTTCCTGCTTAAGTTCATTTGTGTAGTATTTTTTTAGTACGACTTGAAGAGGTTTGATTCCTTCCTAGACCGTCACCCTGCACAGAAAGCACCAGAGGCTGTTGCTCCGGGAATGCCATGGGTTGTGCCATCTAGGAGATGAAGCACCGGGAGGTTCAGTCCCAGCTTCAAGGCAGCGAAATTGAGTGCTGGGAGCCAGGCTTAGGTGACACTGATTCCGGAGCGCAAACCAACCTGAGGTCCCAAGGCAAGAAATACAGGGACTTTCCAACCTGGCTTGTTTCCCAAGGTGACTGTGAAGTCAGTGAGACAATAGATTTAAAAATGCTTCCCCCCTGTGAAGGGCGAGATAGTTGAGTGGTTTAGGGCTCGGATTCTACCATCAAACTCCCTCTGGTGCTTTCTGCCAGGGTGACCTTGGGCAAGTTAAACTCTCTTTGCTTTCGTTCTTTGAAATGTAAATTGAAGACGATAAAGATAGGTCCTACTTCATAGGGTTACTAAGTCCTTTAAAAGAGTTAGCCTGCATAAAGTGCTTAAAACAGCTCCGGGACTTGGTATGTGCTATGCAAGAGTATGTTATAATTAGCTCTTATGTAACTGTATTATTGGCCTTCACTGTCTCACAGACGTTAAGAGACTTGTGTTATAAATAACACTATAATCTACAGAGCACTATACATGTGATATAAATAATTTCTCGTGAGCTGAGGTTTTATGATACTGAAAAATAATAAAATAAATTTAAAAAGTGTGTATGAAGCTCACTTAGTTCATGCCAGGCACACTACACCTACTACTTAATTTAAACTTTAGTTAAAGAGGTCTACGCTGCATGTTGTTTTATTTTCATGGTCCAGGCGAGGACACTGAGGAGGAGATACCTTGAGGACCTTGGAGAAGGTATCAGAGGTGATGCAATGGCAGAGTCCTCCCAGGTGTAGACCTAAGACCGATTGACCTTGAACTGGCAAATCTACGGCCTTAATCTCAGTGCACATTCTGAACCTGACACGTATACGGTCATGTGACAAGCCTTCGTGTACATCCTCTGCGTTCTCAACGTCACAGGCAGTGTTTCCTGTAAGGATTCCTGTAAGGAAGCCCCACTCGGTGGCTGGCTGCTCTTTTCCTTACCTGGGGATGAGCCGAAAACTGAAATAAAATGATTGTGGAGTAGGGAGGAAGCGTGGTTGAGCGTAAAAGGGGGTTGACAACACGAGAGGACCCAGGAGAGCTGGGTGTTGCTCAAGGCGCATTGGGGAGCATAGGAAAGTGCCACCAATTGTTGCTACAAGGGAATAGCTTAAAATAATTGTTAGAAAGGTGAGCTGGGGAGACATATAACAATCTTTCAGCTTCTCCGGGACCGAACACTGTACTCATAATTCATAATGCAAACATAACCATATTATCATGGAAAACAAATTTTGGTGGACACACAACATTTTGAAAATTTTATTGTTTTTTTCTTTATTGATTTGTAGAGAGAGAGGAGTCAAGAGGGAGAGAGAGATAGAAACATCAATGAGAGAGAACATTGATTGGCTGTCTCCTGCATGCCCCCCACTGGGGTTTTGGCCCACAACCTGGGCATGTGCCCTGACCAGAAATTGAACCAGCGACCTCTTGGTGAATGGATTAATGCTCAACCACTGAGCCACACCGGCTGGACCATTTTGATAATTTTAAAGACGTGGATCAATTGATCCTAAAACATTTTCCTCAGTTACATCAAGCTCTATGTGTTAGAAGTCAGTCATACATACTTAAAGAATACTTGAGGAGTCGACCACAGGCCTTTTGCATCCCCTTTTGTGGGAAGAATGGAGCTCAATTTCCTCTTGAGTTCCAGTAGCTCAAGTGGTCAACCAAGTGAAGCAGTGAATCCAAAAGATGGCTTTGGGAATTTTCATGTTGTTTTTTTTTTAATCCTCATCCGAGGACATTTTTCCATTTTTTGTACAGACAGAGTGGGAGGGAGAGAGAGAGGGAAACATCGATGTGAAAGGGACACATCGAGTGGCTGCCACCCGCACAACCAACCAGGGCCGGGGGGACAAACTGCAACCGAGGTACATGCCCTTAGTGGGAACCGAACCCGGGTCTCTCCGGACCGCAGGTGGACGCTCTAACCGCTGAGCCAAACTGGCCAGGGCGGAATTTTCATGTTTTTTAGCTCTCCTCTAAGATGTGCAGACCACCATGACTTGCAGCCCTAGAACTGGCTTATCCTAGGCCAGAAGGTTTGTTTCTACTTACTTTGCCCCCCTACCCTACCCCAGCTTTATTGAGGTATGATGGACAGATTAAATTGTAATATATTTAAAGGACACAAACTGGGCATGTGTCCTGACCAGGAATTGAACCGGCGACCTCTTGTTGCATGGGTCGACACTCAACCACCGAGCCAACTGGCCGGGCCCATTTACATTCTTGCTGACAGGGCACAAGTGCTCCCTTTTCTCCATAGCCTCCTGAGCATTTGTCAACTATTCATTGTCTTTTTGATAACAGACACCCTAGCAAGTGTGAGGTGATACCTCATTGTGGGTTCAGTTTATATCCATAATGTTAGTGATTTTGAGCATCTTTCCATGTACCTGTTGGCCATTTGTATGTCTTCTTCAGAAATATGTCTATTCAGATCTTTTGTGCCTAGCTTAATTGGATTATTATTGCTTTTTGCTATTGTGTTGAGTCAGTTCCTTGTATATTTTGGATATTAACGTCTATTGGATATGTGGTTGCAAACATTTCCTCCCATTCCAAAGGCTACTTTTCATTTTATGGATGGTTGTCTTGGCTGTGAAGACACTTTTTAGTTTGATGTAGTCCCACTTGTTTATTTTTGCTTTTGTTGTAAAGTCCAAAAATACCTGCCAAGACCAGTGTCAGGGAGCTTTTTCCCTATGTTTTCATGTAGAAGTTTTATGGGTTCAGGAGGTTTTCGTTGTTGTTGTTCATCCTCATCTGAGGATATTTTTCCATTGATTTTTACATAGAGTGGAAAGGAGGTAGGGAGAGAGAGAGGGAAACATCGATGTGAGAGAAACACATTGATCGGTTGCCTCCCGCATGTCCCCGACCGCCAAGGTGGGGAACCACACCTACAACCCAGGTACGTGCCCTTAACTGGGAATTGAACCCAAGACCCTGTCTTCTGTGGGCTGACGCTCTAACCACTGAACCAAACTGGCCAGATGGTTTCAGGAGTTTCATGATTCAGGCTTTTAACGCATTTGGAGTTGATTTCGGTATATGATCTAAGATAGGATTTCATTCTTTTGAATGTGGACATCCTGTTTTTCTGGCACCATTTATTAAGGAGACGGTCTTTTCCTCATTATGTAGTCTTGGTACCTTTGTCAAAAATTAGTTGACCATATATGCATGGGTCTTCTTTTTAAAGTTTCTTCAGAAGGAGAAAGAAACATTAAAACTGTGGAATAAACAAGTTGGCCAGTTGTGGCTTCTTCCTTTCACCTTTGTCCCTACCTCCAGGCAGTGTTGTTCACTTGTACCTATTGCGTTGTGGGAGGAAAAGCTTTATTTTTGCATACAACAGATATGAGTGAGCGTGTGTGTCGAATGTGGCCAGGCACTGGGCGTGAAGTCTTTGCGAGGAGACGCGCAAAGGGATGCTCTCAATGTCTTCCTGACTCCCTGCCTCTCAAATCTAGGGCTCCGAGCATCATGACCACCGATGTCCCCCTGAAACCCCACCCCTGTCTGATCTCTGGTTGTAGTTCCATTTCTTCCTCATTTGCCTTTTACTTGCCAGCTTCTCATTTCACAAATATTTACTGAGCACCTACTCTGAGTCAGGCACTCTTCAAGGTGTTTGAAATGTATTTATGAAAAAAATAAGGATTCCGTATAGTCTCCTGAAGATACCTCCCACGAGCTCATCAAGGCATCATTATACTTGTTTTCCTCAAAATCCAATGCTATTTTTATCCTCACCCGAGGACATTTTTCCTTTTTTGTTGTTGTTGTTGTTCAGATAGAGTGGGAGGGGGAGAGAGAGAGAGAAACATCGATGTGAAAGGGACACATCGAGTGGCTGCCACCTGCACGACCCAACCAGGGCCAGGGACAAGCTGCAACTGAGGCACGCGCCCTTAGTGGGAACCGAACCCAGGTCTCTCTGGACCGCAGGCCGACGCTCTAACTCTGAGCCAAACCGGCCAGGGCCCAATGCTATTTTTAACTCCTTGTCTTTCTTCTATGAATCTTTCCAGTCCCTTGTCCATCTGATAAACACCTAACAATCTTTCAAGACTCATTTAAGTGTCTTTCCCGCCATGACGTCACTCCTAACTCCTTTCCACCAGACAAAGCTAATGTTACCCTTCTTCCTGCTCACATAGTCTCATCACGTATTTTTCTGCCCATTTTTCGCTTTGGACTGGAAGCTCCATTTGGGAAGAGATGACTGCTGTTGTTATGCAGTGAGGCCCACCGTCGACCCTTATCTAGGTGCAAAGAACACAAGGGGCAGGGAGACGGTCTAATCCTCAGGTATCTTGTTAAACCAATTTGTAATATAAACGAGTGAAGAACGTACTGCTTTAAAACATTCTTGTTTATGTTTAACTTTGTTTTAGTAGTGCTTCAGGAGAATAGTATTACTCACACTCATATTCAGAGTGTCTCCGAGAAATGTGGGAATGTAGGCGAAATCCAACATCCTTCATTGTAAGTCTATGAGACACCCTAGGGAATTTGCATTTCAACTTGAAACAATAGAATAAGCAGCCCAAGATGTAGAGGTAGGTGGTGATCTTTAGATCTCTTTGGAATGCATTCGTTTGGTGACTATTTGTCCCTATCTTTCCTGCTAGAGTACACGACACCTTTCCTGACTCATTCTGTTCGGGACAGTGTGTGATTTATCTCTGCAGTCTCAGCACCTAGATGTTTCTGGCACTCAATAGGTGTATGATGTATAAATGAGACATTAGTCAAACATCAAGTTTAATAGGTACTTGTTAAACCAACCAGCTATTCGAACCAAGTGGCTGAATTACCACAATGTCTTATTACCGAAGCATCACCACAGGCATTGCAAACTGCTGTTGCAGACTATAGTCAATTATTGAAGCAAATCTCAGAAGCCAAAGAAAATGAGCTGCCATAGAGGAATATGCTTACTACATGAAATATGAAATGAGAGGATGTGTTTTACTTTATGTTTAAGAAAACCTTGACTCTGATGAGGAGACATAATTTTTGTTGGACTAAACCTTTCGATATGAAAACAAAAAGTTTATTGTCCAATAAAATATTTTTAAAAACATCTTGGTTTTGTATCAGATGGCAGACCTACCACTGTAAAATACAGTTTCCACTAACTAAGTCGGTGATTTCCAACAAATATTTATTGAACACCCATGTGTCAGCTCATGTGATATAAAGATTCATAAAGCAGCCCCGTCCCTCCAAAGAGAATTTTAGAATAATGCAGTGGCCCCTGGGGAGAGGTGTGGTTTATTTAAGAGACAGCTGAATAAGTGATTGATAGATTTGAGTTTTAATTTTTAAAGCATGCGCAACCTTGGCCATGTCAATTAGGCGATGCACCCAGAATACATTTCTGGACAGCTTTCTTGTGCCTGACTGGGCTGGGCTCTAGCTTCAGGAAGTTGGCAATGCCTGGAACATAGGAAATACTCCATACATATTTGTTGACTGTGGGAATGAATGAATGCAGAAATGAATGAAGGAATGAATAGATGGATGGATGAAGGTAAAATGTCATATGGTTCTCTATGCCTGGTTGATAGCCTGGATTTGGTGGAAGAAGCATAATTAGGGAACAATGAGCCTGGCTGGTGTGGCTCAGTGGATTGAGTATTGTCCCATGGACTGAGAGGTTCATGTTTGATTCCCAGTCAGGGCACATGCCTGGGTTGCGGGCTTGATCCCTAGTAGGAGATGTGCAGGAGGCAGCCGATAGATGTTTCTCTTTCACATCGATGTTTCTATCTCTCTCTCTAAAAAAATCAATAAAAACATATTTTAAAAGAAAGAGAACAATGAATAAAATATTCATCTTCTTGAATAAAAGTCAAGAAAGATTCGAAGAGTTTTGGCCTGAACTGTGCTTTAGAAATACTAAGTTCTTCTTTCACACTGCTGGGGGGATGTTAATTGGTATAGCCACTATGGAACACAGTATGAAGATTCCTCAAACAATTAAGAATAGAGCTGCCATATGACCCAGCAATCCCTCCTCTGGGTATCCACCCCCCACATTTGAAACCACCTATTTGTAAAGATATATGTGCCCCTATGTTCACTGCAGCATTATTCACAATAGCCAAGACATGGGGACAACCTACATGTCCTGTGATGGATGAGAGGGTAAAGAACAGGCGGTGCGTATACACAATGGAATACTACTCAGCCACAAAAAAGGATATAATATTGCCATTTGTGACAACTTGGATACATCTTGAGGTTATTATGCTAAGGGAAATAACTGAGATGGAAAAAGACAAGAACCATATGATTTCACTGATATGTGTGAACCAATACAAACCAATAGAGACAGACAACAGACTGGTGATTACCAGACAGGAGGGGGATGGGAAAGAGCAACGAGGGTAAACGGGGTCAAATATATCTGATGCAAGGGAGCTAGAATTTGAGTGGTGAGCACACAATGGAGTTATATAGATGTATTATAAAGCTGTACAGCTGAAATTTATAATGTTATTAACAATGTTACCCCAGTACCTTTTGAAAATATGTTTTTATTGATTTTTTTAGAGAGAGAGGAAGGGAGAGAGAGATGGAAACCTCAATGTGAGAAAGAAACACTGACTGGCTGCCTTCTGCACACCCCCTACTGGGGATTGAGCCCGCAACCTGGGCATGTGCCCTGACCAGGAATTGAACTGGGACCTCTCAGTCCATGGGACGACTCTCAATCCGCTGAGCCACACTGGCCGGGCTTACTCTAATAAATTTAATAATAAGTGATTACTAAGTTTCCTGGCAGAGTTGGCCATTTAAGTCAGAGGAAGCAAAGGCCTAGAACAGTGAGAGACCATCGTGGTGTCGGAGACACGGGAATCTCAGTAGCTGGGTCACAGGGCAGGATACATGTGGAAGAGGATGGAGCTGAACCAAGGGGAGAGGCAGGTGGGGCCAGTGGAGGGAAATACGTGTCAGCTTCATGTGTGTGTTCATTCAAAGGTTGCCTGCGAATGGTACCGCCACCCTGCCAACCAGTGTGACAGTTTATCGTCAAGTTAAATTACACACACAACTTGACCCATTCCTAAGCATTTACCCCAGAGAAATGAAAACATCTATGCACATAACACTATACATGGAGGTTTACAGTTGCTGTATTTGTAATTGGCCAAAACTGTCAAGAACGCGAATGTTTTCTAATGGGTGAATAGATAAACTGTGTTACGTCCGAACACTGGAATACTATTCACCAGTAAAAGGGAAAGAAATATTTGAGAGATAACACCACTTGAATGGATCCCACAGCAGTATATGTATTTTATTCCTTGAACTCACAACATTACAAACATAAGTGTCATCAAGTACTAGAAATATTTTTCTCGTTGCCAGATGATATATTCTATTTCTGACATGCGGTTTCATTGACGACTCACATTTTCCCTACTTTTTTCTTTTAAAAAGTGATACACATTGTTCCTTGTATTTTAAATTTATAAATTTTTGGGTATTAATAAAACTCTTGTGACGAGTTCGTGGAAGTACAGAGATGTTCTATTTTGGTGGGAAATGTTAGACTTGGGATACGCAAATATTAACATATGAAAAAAGCCCCTTTTATGTGCTTAAATTGGATGAGGGTTCATAGGAAAACAGCCTGGGAATGAGATTGGAATTTCCCCTCAATGATCCTTTGGCATTTAGCCAGGATATGAAGATCCTTGCGGACCCCTTGATGATAATCTCTTGCCTTGAACCCTGACTTTCCAGCCTGGAGACAATGCTTGCTGCTGGGCCTGCCTTTAACTCCATCTACTCTATGCATGTTCTTAATTAAAAACATGCCCAAAGGTGAAACATCAAGAGACATTAGAGCTCACCAGTTTGCAGATGAGGAAATCAAAGCCTAAAGGGGTGAAGTTTTTTTGCCCAAGGTCACATGCAACCAGAACTAAGACCCAGTGTACCCAGATGCCCGCTGGAGCCCTGTTCTACACTCTGCTGGCTGACACTTCGACTATTTGCTTGCATGTTTTCCAGCGACTACCCAAGACTCTGGGGGGTAATCTTTTTGCTGTCATAAAACAGCCTTAAAAACAAATAGAAAGTATATAATTCCTTAACCCTGGTGCTTTATAGAAATACAATAAATTTAAGTAGGCTTTATTCCTATTTGTGGGCATTGCTTTGAGTTGCTTAGGGTGAAAGTTCTCATGTGAAGGAGAAAAGGACCCTTGCAAAGCAGCCAGACCTTGATTTGATAATCACCATTTCTTGCACCCAGAAAAAATGCTTCCGTCCCTTTTATGGGTGTGAACCTAAGCTTTGAGTTGCTTTTCAAAAAGTGGAGATGAGTGCATCGAGTCACGCACACCCCTGCCTTGTTTTGTTTATTGCACAGTGAGAGCGTGTTCCAGATGTTTTTCTTGAGTTGTGATCAGTGGGTATTGTCCAAATTTCAGCTTCTGAAGGGGCAACTGGCCCAAGTGTCAATCTGAGGTCTGACAGGGAGTAGCTTAGCACATCGAAAGTGCAGCAGCCCACGCATCCAGAGACTTGACGTGAATTATGACTTTGCCGCCAGTTTACCACGTGACCTCAAGCAGGTTACTCTCCTCCGTGAGACCTCATTTGTCCTCTGTGGAAAACAGGAAGGTCAGAAATGGCACATGGGCTACTCTCTTCAGACTTGTGCCTATGCAGACATCACCAGGAGATCGTCAGCCACATCTTCGAGTCCCAGGTCTCTGCCTGTGGGGACATCACTGTGCTGGAAATGCTCATTGTAATTTTTCATTGATACATCATCATTAACACTGTTTGATTTCAAAATGATGTTGGCTACATGGAAGATTGAAGAAGTAGACTGAAATTTACACCGGAACCAGATCTCGACGTGTGCACCTGGAAGGGACTGCATCCTCCTTCCTATGTCCTCACCCAGCACCAGGACACCAGTCCTCACTCCCGGTGAGTTCTCAGCCTTGTGCTACTCCTGTTTAATTTCTCTGCCAGTTGTACCTCCTAGAAGCAATGCAGAGTTTTTCATGGGTCCTTAGACAAAGCCTTTTGGATACTTAAGGGACATTATGCACAGGATGTACCCCACGCAGAAACTAGCACACGGTTAATAGCCTATTATTATCTTCATCATTGTAACTACTACAACTGTTACTACTATTAATAATTTAGAAAAGAGGCTTCTGCGTATCTATTAGGGATTATCATTAAATATGTATTCTTTCGCTTCTCTGTCTTCGGGACAACAGCCAAGCGTATTGTAGCCTCCAGATCTGAGTATTTACTCTCCGCTGTCTGAGGCTGGCTAGCCAGGCCCGATTTCACTAGCGGAAGCGAAGTGGTGGGCAGGGCTGGAGGACCGTTACTACTTCTGAACTCTGTTCATGGGAAATAGGGTGTGAAGCCTTATTGGCCAGGATTTCTCTCAGATGGGCAGTTTTCAGGTTTTCTCTTTTTATAACCAAAGAGAACAAAAGGGGGAGCGGAGGGAGGAGGAAGGAAGGAGGAAGGAAGGGAAGAAAAGAATCCGAGGTGCTCTCCTGGGCGGTCAGTGCCTGCTTTCCAAGGCGCGGTCATTCTCTGAGGCTTTCTCTATGCCCACGCCGATACAGATACATCTTTCTATTCCTTTCCTAGCTCTTGTGTACCTCTTTCATGGTTATAGTGCATTAGTGGTGTGAGTTTTCCTACACTGACATGCAATCTATATGACAGCAGAGATTTAGAGAAAAGGTCCGGTGAGTAGGTGCTTAATAAATATTTGTTCAGTCAATGATTTCTAGCGTGAGGCGAGAAGTGGAAATCGTTTGCAGAAGCCCCGTTTTCCCGAGTGAGGAGAACTTGTGTTGATATCCTTTTGAGGAGCAGAGGTACAGGTACCCATACAAGTCCATTATTCTTCACACATTCCTGGTCCAAGCCTTTGGAGGCCAAGATGGTTCATTTTACTTGTCGACATGACTGGGCCAAGGGATATGCAAGAGCTGCTTAAACACGTCCGGTGGGTCTGTGAGGGTGTTTCCCAAAGAGATTAGCATTTGAATTGGTGGATTGAGGAATTTATCCAATCACTTGTTACTTCTTTACACAGCCATTAAGGCTCCAGTAAACACAAACTGGAGAAAAGTTTCATTCGCTCTCTGCCTGACTGCAGTGCTGGGACAATAATCTTCTTGTCTCCTCCTGGTTTTCAGGCCTTGAGACCCAGGTGGGATCCACACCGTGGGCTCCCTGGGTCTCAGGCCTTTGCACCAGATCACTGACTCTACGCAGATCATGGGACTTAGCCTCCATTCTCTCATGAGTCAGTCCTTCAAAACACATCTCTTTATATGCATAGCCTATCTCCCTGGAGAACCCTGACTAATACAGAAACAGACTTTTAAAAATAATTACTATTCATCTGATCCTTTTTCTTATAAATGTTATATCCTTTTCCTTTTCCACTCCGACTACAGTTAGATTTTTAGATCAACAGAGCTCGAAGTAACCTCTATTGAAGGTGAACAGTGCTAAGCAAAGTAACTATATCCTCTGCCTCCCCATGTAACCATCAGCAAATCCACATTTCTAAGTACTGCTTTTTGGAATCTCTGTCTATCATCTATCTGTTTATAAAAATGCAACAATATGCTGCTATTGGTCTCAAGGTAGAGAGCAGGACACCATGCTTACCTCTCTGAAACCCTTTCTCGTGCCCCTCATGATGGGTTTGCTCCAATTTTGCACATAACAGATCTGAGGGATCGGACAAGCAATGTGCCCTAGGTTCTAGGTTCAGACCTTGCTGCCTCCGAAAGATGTGTGATTTTATAGAAGTGGGAAAGAGAATATACTTTTTTTTGAAGTTGGAGGATCTACAAGAAGCCAGGCACGAGCATGTGGAAGAGCACACGTGTCCAGGGAACCCCGAGTGGTAGAGGCCACCCGAGCAGTGTGCCGGGAACGGACACAGTGCTACCGTGTGGGTCCTGCACCGACGGAGCAGACTCGGACGCCTGAGCGACACAGCAGCGAAGGCAAACTGGTGGCCGTTAACCACGGCACTCCCTTCGGAAACGAAAGGGTAAAATCTGCTTATTGCGAAGAATACACAGCCTGTTCGTCCAACCTTCAGCTGTGTAATTGATGATAGAAATAATCATCAAAAGGTTTAGAACCGGCTAAAATTCATAGAAGTCTTAAAAAAAGAGAAAGAATTCCATGGTAATCCATGTTATATCCAATCCCTGAGTGGAAGTGATGCCAATTACTGCCACCTGCCCCTTCTTGTCTCGGTTACAACACCCCGGGGAGTGCCGCCCTGTCAAATGTCAGCTCTGTTTCTGGGGCCAGATGCAATAGCTCCCCTTGATGCCTGCCGGGGCGCAGTCCCACGTGCAAAGCAACATTAAATCTTCCCTTAGGCTAAACAGGGGCTGCCAATCGAGCGCTCTGTTTTCAACATACATGGGGAGACTGAACGTTCCCCCCAAAAGGAATGCACCAGATGCTGTACCAGGTGCTCTAGACAGGTTACTGCATTCAGTTCCCAACACCTGAAAGCCTATTTTTCATCCTTCCCAAGTTACACGGAAGCATATTGAGGCTTCAGAGTCACCACGTGCTTTATGTGGGAAAACAAGGACTTCAGCAGCATCATTCTCACCCCAACAACTATCCTCGACCCCTCCCGTTATAAACAGTCAGAATTTAATTAGATTTCTTTTGTATATTTTAATTACAAGCCCTCAATAATTTCCTACCCATTGTCTTCAATATTTATTGTTTCCATCCCCAACTCCCGCCAAAACCCTCACTTGAAGTCTCCCTGTCATCTTGGTGTTTCCGTGGTAATGAGGCCCGTGGAAATGACGGACGCTGAGGAGTGTCTTTGAGAGGGCCCACCACGACAAGTGTAACGACGAGAAAGTTATTGGCCACACGTGCAAGTTTTAGCCAGAAGAGCTGTCAGAAAGAGTGCACATGATAGTTACCGGCTTCTGACAGTGATGGGACCCTTCTTCTCCGTGAGCCTGGGAGGACGGGGCCTCCCGAGGTGCTCTGACGGGCCGGGTGTCGGTGGGTGTTCACAACAGCCCCGCGAGGCTAACAGGTCAGGAAATGCGTCATCCATCCGTCAAGTTCCTTGTTCAGTCTCCAAGCTGTAGGTAGCAGACCCCAAATTCACTTCTGAGTATTCTGCCTCCATCCGGGCTGTTTCCACAGCTACTCAGCTGTCTCCCAAAGCTTGCCTAGTAATTATTTAATATGTATTCACCCACTTATTGTTTCAGCGATATTAAATGTTTTTTTTTCCATTGGCCAGACATTATGCTGAGTGTGTGAGATTAAAGAAAAAAAAGGCTGACTCGCTGTTATCCAATGGCTCACAATCTTAGCAGAAAGACTGGCATGTAACTAATAATCATAATTTAGTAAAATCAGTGAAGAACAACCAAAGATTGAGAGATGGAGTTTTGTTTATTTATTTATTTATTTTATTTTTTTATCCTCATCCGAGGACATTTTTCCATTTTTTGTATAGACAGAGTGGGAGGGAGAGAGAGGAAGAGAGAGAGAGAGAGGGAAACATCGATGTGAAAGGGACACATCGAGTGGCTGCCACCCGCACGACCAACCAGGGCCGGGGACAAACTGCAACCGAGGTACGTGCCCTTAGCGGGAACCGAACCCGGGTCTCTCCGGACTGCAGGCGGACGCTCTAACTGCTGAGCCAAACCGGCCAGGGTTGGAGTTTTGTTTAAATGCTCCGTGGAAACTGCTTCATGTGACTTTTGACAGGTGATAAGATTTGGCCAGGTGGCTGATCATGTGAAAAACTTGTCATATGTGCTTTGCCTAAATGTCTGTTACATTTCATTAAAAAAATAATAGCTTCAAAAATATAGAATGACACCCATATCTTAATCCAATGAGTCATACTTTTGCTTCTCTGTATCTCAGGATGACATTTAATTACATTAGGTCTTCTTTGAATCTAGATACTCTTTCAATTGCTGGGTATGATTTTTACACATTTGTACAAATACACAGTATTATATTTAAAAGATTATTCTCTTTGTTAATCACATAAGGATTTCTTGTCTTATTAAAACAGGAGTGTTCTTTGCCGATTGCAGGAGTATTGGAATTTCACCTCAGGGAACCAGGTAGTTCACATTTGATTTCTTGCATTAATCACATCGACTGATGGAGACACCCTTCTGAAGGGCCGTGATTAATGTTTGTAAATCAAAGACTACCCACACCATGAATAGAAAGAGACACATCTAATGGTTGTTTTACACGCGCCATGTGATTAGCTGTAGTTCAGTCATTATCTCTGACATAGTTATAATTTAGTGTATAGCCATGTAAAGATTAGGTCTCATCCTTCCCAATGCTCTAGGTCAATGTTCAAAAACAGATTCCGTCCGGGTCCAGATAGATGGCTTGAGTGGAATAGGCCATGTGGGTAGTGAAATGGACGCCCCATCTAAGTGGTGTGATGTCAAATCAGCGACAGTGAATCGTTGCCATGAGACTTGCAGAAATGTGGGCGGTTGTTGCCAGGTCTTCTGATATTATAGAAGAAATAAAAAACAAACAAAACAGATGTTTATGGAAATCTCTGAATATTTACATTTTAGTATATTATTTGTTCATCACTCATTCATTTAAATAATGAGTTCAGCAAAACACATAATAGGGCTGGTTATGGTCCACCAGCCATTTGTGTAGACATTTAGCTCTTGATGCTCATGCCAAATTATGCAGATGACAACAAACTGTCCCCCACGAGAGAGTCAGCCTTGGGCCATCCTAAAAGCACAGGTGTCACTGACCATTCTGAGTCGATTTCTGATTGCTCCTACTAACACTATGTTTTTCTAGGCGGGGTTAAACTGAATGTTTTCAGTCATAGAGTTCTGTAGCATTGACCCCACAGATATCTAGACATCACACTTGATCGAGGTGTTAGTACCGTGGGGGGAGAATGTCTGAAGCGGAGCTGGGAGGGCGGAATCTAGTCACTGCCTACACCTGCTGCTTCTCCAGCTACATAATGTGGAGGTGTCTTGAGCAATCTCTGACATTTTATCCAAAAGATGCATTATTTAATTAAGTCATAATTATGGAAGGCTTGCTAAATACCAAGTCATTTCATTCTGAGTCTTAGATAAATATGGATAAACCAAAAATCCCACTCTTAGTCATGTTGGAGTTCGCAGGATAGAGAAACGTCTACCAAATCATCATGGATGATACATTGTTTAACTGGCTACACACATACAGCCTAGTTGATCAATAAATCAATGATGCATCTCCCTAGTCTGAACTCCTGTGTTGTGTTTACCTTAAAAACCATTAACTTAACAGTGGACTTTCTGCGATTGTTTTGACTTCTCTGTGTTTCCTTCCAGGTTAATCTGTATGTTCTAGGGTCATCATTGTTGGCATTAAATATCTTTGGGCCAGAGTTGTGGCATCTTTTCCTAATTCCAGTAAACTCATACCAGACAGGATGGAATTTCATATTCAACACAACACGCTCTGAAGTCTGGCTGAGTGAGTTTGAATCCCAGATTCACTCCTTTGTAGCCAGGAGTTCTGGGCAATTTCCTCGACAGCTCTGGGCCTCAGTTTCCACACCTGCACCATAAAAAGGTATTGTGAAGGTTACTGTGTGGATGAAATTAGTAAAAATGATTAGAACAGTGTCTGGCGCATAATATGTGTTCAGTGAATGTTACCTGTCGTGATCATGTGCCTCAGAGCTCAGGTGTCCCAGGGACATCCACTAGATAGATTTTCTCGGGTCTGATCACTGGTTTCTAGCCGGCGTTGAGGAAGAAGGCAGGGTGTGAGTGGCCTGGATCCCTGTGATGAAGAGCCACCCTCAGAGGAGAAAGGGCTATAACATAGAGGCTTCCCTGATGATCTCCCCAACACACACTGTGGGCTCCAATCTCATGAGACCACCTCTTACTCCACACTCTGTTCTGATAGCCGGCTGCTACTCAACCTTCATGATCAGTTCAATGCCGCTGACTTTGCGTAGCCTTGGTGGAGAAGCCAGGTGGTATTACGTGCTGCTTCCTGCACTCCCAGCCCAGGTGACCCTCCTCCATGACAACACTCAACCTATTCAATTGCATTGTCCTTGTCTTTTCTCTGCTCCACACGTGTCTTCCAGAGGAGGGGTCAGGTTGGTGCCTTTTATCTCCAGCACTTTGCAAAGTGCCTGCACCTCAGAGAGACTCGGGAAACGTGTGTTCAGTGAAAGAAGAAAAAGTGTTCAGTGGCAGAGAGTCTGATGGAACTGATGAGTGAATGATCGAACGAAAACAGAAAGGCATTATACGATCGTTGGCATCAAGTTCAAATTGTGTTTTCTTCTTGGTTTTCCCTACTTGAGAACAATGGTTGGCCTAATCTAATATAATCTTTTATTTTATTTATTTCTAAAATATCTTTTTATTGATTTTTTTTTTAGAGAGAGAGGAAGGGAGAGATAGAAACATTGATGTGAGAGAGAAACATTGATCAGCTGCCTCCCGCTCGCCCCCTGCTGGGGATCGAGCCCACAACCCAGGCATTTGTCCCGACCGGGAATCAAACCAAGACCTCTCAGTCCATGGGATGATGCTCAATCCACTGAGCCACACCAGCCAGACTCTAATCTAATCTTTTGAAAGTTAGTCAAATTTTGTTGCAAAATTATTACAGATATGAAAAGAAATCAGATTAGCCATCCGCTGCCACACGCCCCTCGGTTAACTTTGTATCCGGTTCAGCTCCGCAGCACTGCTCAGCCTGATCCTGCAGATGCTGCCGCGTCCTGTCCCCCAGGCGCTGCCTTGCCGTCCACGCCCTCTCTCCTCCTCTCCACCTCCGCCAATGCTGCGCAGTCTCTGAAGCTCAATTCAACTCTCATTGCCCAAAAGTCACCCTATCCATTTGGACTTCTTTAATATTCCACAAGGATCCTAATTACCATGACTCGCTGTTTTATTTATTTTTATTTTCTCTCTGACAACATATAAATTTCCTGAGAGGAAGGCTCACATATGCTCTATCTCCTTATAGGTCTTATATCGACAGTGACTACACACGCTTCTACAGCAGCTACTGGGGAAAATCTTGGAGCAAAGGAGTTTTTCCACTATAAGGGGAATTATAACGAGTATGTGTATTAAATGCTATTTATGTCTTTTATTTTACTAAAGATCTAAAAAAAGTTTTCTCCCATTACACACCAAAATAAATTTTAGATATAACAAAAATGTAAGCAAAAATAATGGAATTATAAACACGTAAAAAGTACTAAAGGTGAACAATTTAGACACTGATATTGGGCAGAACAAATAAAGAAAAATACTGATGATGGAAATTTTGAAACTGTCATTTTTGTGCACCAAACTACTGAGTGGCCAATGATAGTAACTGATGTGTCAGAAAAAAAAATATCCCAGATATATAAAGTATACTTACACATCAGTAAGGAAAATAAGCATAGCAATAGAATATTGAGTAAATACATAAATTATAAAGAATAAACACAAAATTAGATAAAGCGTTCATTCTTTGTAGTGATTCAAATGGAAATGAACTGAACACTGGGGTAAAAGTCAAGACTGTGGACAGATTACTGCAATGTTTCCAGAGGGTACTTGGTGATATGTATCAAAAAGCCTCAGAATGTCCATGTCGGCTCGTCCAGAAATTCCACCTACAGAGTGAAACCAGCCTGGAAGGACCTGCTTGCCAGCATTGTAACGGCTGTTTCCTTCTATTTACCTATTTATTTTTGTCTGTTCTTTCCTTTCCTTTTTTTTTTAAATCTTCCTTTTTATTCTTTCTATAGAGAATGTATTATGTATTTTTAATATATCATAATTCTTAAAGTAACTAAAAATGCTGTTAAAGAAAAGATATACAAACTAACGCTGTTGACTGTATCCCCCACGTATGATCCAGGGTGAACATAGACGCTTTGTTCTTTTATTCAGTTCATAGCATGTAAAATTATGAATTTTATCCTAATATACGATGAGAGTCAGCAAGTTTTTGTAAGAAAAAGCAGAGGTTTTGAATTTTGGACTTGAATGGAATTCTGGCCCCACCTCTCAGCTGTCTGTCTTAGGGCAATGCCCGCTGTCCTGGGAGCCGGAGCCGCATCCATAACAAGGACAGAGGTTTCTGAGGCCTCCCTTTGCGGGTCTGTCGTGAGGTTAAATGAAATCAGCTAAATAGAGAATCTGGAAAAATTCCTGGTGCCCAATAAATTGTTGTCATTCCATAAAATGCACCTTTAGAGACATTAGCCAGTTAGCTTTAAATCGAGGAATGTTTCAGTCAGTACAAATGTATTATTATAGCTTGAACGGAAGATTTGGGGAAGGGGGAACGCATGTGCTTTGTACGCGATGGGTGCTTGGAGTTCGTGTCTTTGGCTGCAGAAGGTGGGCCTGGACTAACCAGAGGCTGGGCTGGCTCCCCGACCTTCCTGCTGGATTCCTTCCGCCGCATGAGCACCTTTGGCCAATAATCTGCCCGGTGCGTTGGTTCACTACTTACTAGCCACGCTGTTGAACTTGGGGCCGGGGCCTCACCGGCAGCCACAGGGCTGATGTCTGCTCTCAGTTTTGCGGGAACAGCTGTGCTGACAGAGCAGAGGGAAGAAAACAGATGCAGGGAAAAGAGGCTTTAATGCCGGCGGCCGAATCCTTGCTCGGAAACTTTCCCACAGAGAAAACCTCTCTAGAGCCAGTCTTCCATTTGCTCCCTTTTTAGAAACCGAGTCTGACAGTCTTTATCACTTTGCCGTCTCTGAATGATCTTCAAACACGCAGGGTCCCTTGGGGTTCCCGTACCCCCGACAGGCACGCCCTAATCCCCTCCCGATCGGGCAGGGTTTTTCTCAGATGCGCATGATGGATGCCAGAGATGTGCTGGCAGGTGGGGCGAGGGTCCTCTCCAGGCCCTGGGGGGCTGGGCATGGCCGACCAAGGCCGGGGATTGAGGTAGGATGCACTGGTGACCGCTCGTGTATCCAGGACAAGGACCAGTCCGACGGGGGCTGTGTTTTCAGCATGTGACACAGAGAAGGTGTTCAGAAAAGGTTTGCCAGTCTAGAGGTGAGTCTTGCCTGTGACACCTGCCGAATTGTATGGTCGTAGTCAATGATCTAATACGAAGTTATGCTCAAAACAGTTTGTAAATCTCCTCCTCCTCCTCAGTCCGAGCATACAGCCGCCAAGTTTCTACACCCCTACTGGAATATCTCTAGGGCAGTCCCACGGAGACAAATATTTATATGACGTGGAAAGCAGTCTCATTTTGGATCAGACCGGGCTGGGTTTAAGCTGTCCAGATTCAATTACTTTGTTCATATAAAATACCGGAGATCTGGGAGGCCAAAAGGAAATACTACTTTCCAGCGAGGGTGTCCGAGAGGCTCCACTGCCGCCGCCTCAGAGAAGCCACCCTTGGTTTTCACATGCAATGTTTCCCCCTTCAGCCCTGTTGCTGGTTTAGGTCCCCCTGTAACTTATTCTGGGCCTGGCCCAGAGCAGATGCCCAATGAATAAAACTCTCTGGCTCAGGAGCCTGGGCACAAAGCCTTGGTGGTAGGTGGTGGGACTGTCCCTCGGACTCAGGCACGCGTTAGTCTTCATCCCCCGGTGTCTGTCCTTCCCAGAGTCTCAGTGCTGGGTCCGCCTGATTCTCACACCACCGTGTCCCTCCTCATCGCCTCGCCTTTGCTCTTCCCAGCTGGGACGGCACCTTTTGGGTTGAACCAATATGTACTTTGGTGTAGTTCGGAGAACTATCTCTGGAAACCCTCTGGGAGATACATGGGGGTAACGCAGATTCCAGGGATACTGCCGATGCTGACAAGGCCCATCTTCCGGGGCAGAAGGCGAGATAGATGGGGGATAGAAGTGGGATTCCGCTGTCCCCCACCCATCCTCCTCCTACGCAGTTTCATCCCTGGTAAAGGGGGGAGCAGCAGGGATGGGGGCTAGTTCTGGAAACTTGGAGTAGGGAGAGAGACGTGAGCAGCAGAGCCAGCAATCTGTCCAGTGTCAGTCAAAAGGGGGAGGTGCCACCTCATTTCCGGCCTACTAGCTGTGTGGCCTTGAACACGTCCCTTCAGGGCTCTGAGCTTCATTTCTTCAGCTATCAATTCCTCCTGTTCAGCCGGATGGGGTGAATCACAGAATTTAAGCAAATACAGAAGAACCAGGACCCACAAAAGAATGGAACCGCTGCGGCTCTGGGAATCCAGTAGAAGCCACTGAGCTTCTTGTCTTTTTTTTTTTTAATCCTCACCCGAGGACATTTTTCCATTTTTTGTTCAGATAGAGTGGGAAGGAGAGAGAGAGAGAAACATCAATGTGAAAGGGACACATCGAGTGGCTGCCACCCACACAACCAACCAGGGCCAGGGACAAACTGCGACCGAGGTACGTGCCCTTAGCGGGGACCGAACCCTGGTCTCTCTGGACCTCAGGCTGGTGCTCTAACCGCTGAGCCAAACTGGCCAGGGCTCTTGTCTTTTTTTTAAATGCTACAACAGGGGCATCAACCAGTTCCAACTCTTGCTCCATCTCTGCATCACTTGGTTCAAGATTCAAATTCCAACAGAAAAAAAAGTCAGATTGCTCTAGCTCAGATCGCGTGCCCACTCGTCCCTCTGATGACAGTCTTCCTACAGCATCAGTGGATGGCAGAGGAGGGTGTTCTATGACCAGAACTGCTCGATAGGGACTTGACCACAGAAGAAGGGACTCAGCCAGCCCGTGGTGACCAGCAGAGAGAGGACTGCAGTCGTAACTAGCTTGACCTTGCTTTTTCCCAGCCCTTTATATGTCTTCCTAGTGCCTCCAACTGGCCAAGCCAACTGGTAGCTTCTGGGCAAGGGAGCCCATTGATAAAGTTTATACTACATCAGCCTTCCAGGGAACACAGTGTGGAGAAGACTGTGCAGAATGTCTTTAGTACATTCATGGCAGTGAATTCTTCCTTTCTTCTTCTTCTTCTTCTTTTTTAAAAAAATAAATAAAAAAGGCCTCATGATTTCTCTCATCCAGAAGGAAAAATTGTGTGTGCCGTCCCTGGTTCAGGAAATTCCTCATAATTTGGAAATGGCCAAGGCCATGAGTCAGCGGGTTTCTCCCCTCTTCTTCTCTGGTGAGCCCGGGCTCAGCACGGCCCAGCTCCAGCTGCGGGGCGCCCCCTCCTTGAGGCGCCTCATGGAAGCTGTGGGTGGCAGTTCTTCCTACGCTGGTGGCTGTCGGAGCTCCTGCCAAGGCTGAAGGAAGCCACTTCAAAAGAGGCTACCACCGCCAATGATAAATGGAATCAGAAGGGTCCTGCTGTAGCCCGGACCGCTCTGATCACTTTTCACCAGGCCCATTCTGCAGGGAACATGCTTCTTCTGAGTGGGTTTGGGTGACACTGGGGCCTCGTCGCCAGGCAGCCCTTCGTCAAGTACAGACTCTTGTCGGTCTCAGGAAGGTGGGGAGATAAGAGTTTCGCTTGAAGGGAAAGGAAATGGGGCTTTTGCCATGGACACTCTGGGTGTTCCCTCTCGTTTCTTTTTTTTGCTAAATAAGGTTGGAATACTTTTCAGTTTACTCTCAGCAAAAAAAGATATTTTGTGATCTCTGCATGCGTTAAAAATAGACTGACTCGAGTTAAAGTTACATTTTTTTATTCCATAGTTTTCAGATGAATTCAATTACTCTGACTCCATGGTTTAGGAAAAGAGACAAAAATGGATATTGGAGTAAATGAGCATTTCATTGTTCTAAGGGCAGGAGGATGGACCGAGGGGCCACTGAGATGGAGCCCCCAGTGCAGAGTGAGCGTCCGCTGGACCCGCGAAGCCGGGTCTCTGTCTTGTCTCGGCTGCAGTGCGTGCGGTGCGTCAGATGAGAGGGTGGAGATCCAATCAGCCACCGCGATCCCACACCCAGAGCGTTCGATCTGCAGCCCGTGTGCTGGACGGGCTGTGCCTCCAGAAGGCGGGCCTGCCTGTGATCAGGGAGGGCTGCCACCCTTTGTGGTGTTCCCCCACCCCCGGCTCCACTGACATATGATCGACATGTGATCTTGTGTTCGTTTAAGGCCTTCAGCATAATGATTTGACATATTGCAAAGTGATTACCAGATTAAGTTCAGCGACCATCTATCATCTACAGAGTTATAGTTTTTTTCTTGTGATGGGAACATATAAGATATCTCTTAGCAACCTTTTTTTTTTTTTTTTGATACCTGCCCCCAGCAGGAACTGAACCCGGGACTCTCTGGTCCTCAGGCCGACGCTCCAACCGCAGAGCCACAAGGTCAGGGCTCTCTTAGCAACTTTTAAATGTCCAATACAGTATTATTAACTGTAGTCACCATACCGTACATGACATCCCTAGCACTTACTACTTGTATAACTGGGAGTTTGGCCCATTTGCCCAATTTCAATGACCCCCCCCCCCCAGCTCCTGCCTCTGGCAACCCCCCATCTCTTCTCTGTAGCTATCGTTTACCTTTTAACTTTCCCAAGTTGAGTTGTGGTTTTAAAGGTTTCCATTGCGTTTTTCTTTGTGCCCTTTTATGTTTTAGTGTTTTTGCAAGGAAGAAATGAGGATAGGGTTGTTTGTGTTGCTGGTTTTGCGTTTGACCTCAAGGTGACGGAGCAATAGTGTGCCGTAATATGAGGGAACTCTGGAAACTTCTGCACCCTGCCACTGAGTCCTCTCGATTGTGAACATTAAAGAGTCACATTGACTTCCTAAGATTTCTCTGCAGATAAGAGATAAAGGTGTAAACGTACTGAGGTCATTCAGTAACGGGGGCCCTTCGGGAGGAGATGGCTGAGCCGCAGTCTGCTGGCCTTGACCTTGGCTGGCGCTGAGTCTGATCTTGCTGCGATCTTTCTTCTCCCAGACAGTCGACACGGAACGTGGCCCAGAGTGAACGATGGGGCCCTGTGCTAAGTACTCGGTCTCCTCGGGCCGGTGGGGAAATAAAGGGTAGCAGCCGTACCAGTGTCTTTTTAAAACCTCAGTCACAAGGCAAACACCTTTCTAAGGGGAAACGGGCAGGAATCCATCGCAAGGGGACACCAAGTTGGCAGGTGCTTCAAAGCCAACCTTATGGCAGGATCCCCCTGTCGTAGGGGAAGACACTGATGCGTCTCAGAGTGGGGGGGTGGGGGGGGCAGGGACTCCAGAGCCAGGCGGTCTGGGTTTGAATTTGGACTTTTTATTTAGTGACTGACTTTGGATCAGTTTTTTTAACCCACTCTACCTGAGTGTCCTCACTTGAAATACAGTGTCCATAATTGTATAAAACTTAAAGGGTTGTTCTGCCGACTCCATGCATCAGTATTATTTAACTGCTAGAACAGCACTGGCACATAACACATGTACACACATGTTTGTTAATAAAAGAGGACGCCAAATGGCTAAATCTCAGCTTCAGGAAATTCCTAATAATTTGGAAGTGGCCAAAGGCATGAGTCAGTGGGTTCTCTCCTCTCTATATTAAAAAAAAAATTTTTAATTGATTTTTAGAGAGAGAAAGGGAGAGGGAGAGAGAGATAGAAACATCGATGAGAGAGAACATCGATTGGCCGCCTCCTGCACGCCCCCCACTGGGGATCAGGCCCACAACCTGGGCATGTGCACTGAAGGGGAATTGAACCGGCGACCTCCCGGTGCATGGGTTGATGCTCAACCACTGAGCCACATCGGCCAGGCTCTCCTCTATATTTTTAATATAGACAGTTCAGAAAAAACCTTAGATTATTTTCCATGGGCTCAGGAGTGCAATTCCCTGCTACGAATTATTATTAATGAGCCTAACGTCACTTGGGGCCGCTCCCCCTGGAGATGTCAGGGCTTTGGCCAACGCCTCAGGAATAAATGATGCGGATGAGCGCGCAGTCCCCGCCCTGACACTGAGCAGTCTGATCCTGCAACCGCGACGGGAAATTGCGACTGAAGCGCGTTCTCGCCACGCGGGGGTCCTGGCGGACACTGTAGTACGGCGGCTGTCCTGTCAGCGGAGCCCAGGTCCGTCTGTCATTCATTCAGTCCCTCTCAGAGCTCCTCGTCCCATCTATTCCCGGACGGCTGCCCTGGAATGTCAACCATCGCCTCCCAGCTGTAGAGCCGAAGAAAGAGTAAAAAAAATAGAGAGAGAGGAAAAAGAAAGCATATTGACTTTTTATTTTATTTTTTTTATTTTTATTTTTATCCTCACCTGAGGATATTTTTCCATTTTTTGCACAGATAGAGTGAGAGGGAGAGAGAGGAAGGGAGAGAGAGGGAAACATCGATGTGAAAGGGACACATCGAGTGGCTGCCACCCGCACGACCAACCAGGGCCGGGGACAAACTGCAACCGAAGTACGTGCCCTTAGCGGGAACCGAACCCGGGTCTCTCCAGACCGCAGGCCGACGCTCTAACCGCTGAGCCAAACTGGCCAGGGCCATATTGACTTTTTTTAAAAAAATGTTTTTATTGATTTTTTAGAGAGAGAGGAAGGGAGAGAGAGATGGAAATACCCATGTGAGGGAGACATATCGATCAGCTGCCTCCTCTGCACGCCCCCTGCTGGGGATCGAGCCTGCAGCCCGGCATTGCCCTGACCGGGAATTGAACCGGGACCTCTCAGTCCATGGGTGATGCTTAGTTTACTAAGCCACACCGGCCGGGTGCATATTGAGTCTTTTTAAGGGAGTGAGCCTTGGCAGAAATTCTGGAAAACAATTCTGCCTTTATCTTTTTGGCCAGAATTTAATCACATGGTCTTACCACCACTAGAGAGGATGAGAGTAGCCCTTCAGATGAGCATGGTGTTAGGGGATGGACATTAGATGGTAACCAGCCATCTTTGCCATCGGGGTCCTTGTTGCTCCCCAATGTGCTCAGCCCCACGTGCAGACCTAGGTGTATACTCTTAGGATCGGAGATGTAGGGATTATAGATGAGCCGTTTTACTATTCAAGCATGCGCTACTGTCCCCACAGCGTTTATTTATTTTTGTTAGTTCTCACCTGAAGATACTGTTTGCATTGATTTTTAGAGAGAGTGCACAGAAGGAGGGAGGGCAGAGAGAGAGAGAGAAAGAAACATCAATGGGAGAGAGACACATGGATTGGCTGCTTCTTGTACACGCTCTGACTGGAGCTGGGGATTGAACCTGCAACCCAGGTATGTGCCCTTGACCAGAAACTGAACCCACAACCCTCCAGTGCATGACCTGATGCTCTAGCCTCTGGCCAGGGCAACACTTCTTTTTTGTGTGCCTCCTCTATCCTCCCAAAAGATTTAATATAAATGGAAATATATGTTTATATACGCACAGCCAGAAAACACTGAAGTTTACTAGCACCTTCTCTGCTTGTGAGGTCGTTGATGTCTTTGATAGTCTAACTAGGACCAGCAGGTGCAGACCACAGGGAGCCAAGCACCAGGAACTTGTCTGATAGCTGGAAATGTTTGACTGAGATGCTTAGAGAGGTAGTGAGGTCCCTGTCACTGTGCTGATATTAAAGCCACCTCACAGGGGAGAGGAGGAGGCAGATGATATTGAAGGTTCTTCCTTCCCAGTCAGAAAGTTTCACATCCCTAGGGGCAGGGCATCAGTGCAAGAGGGGGGTACAGTGTAGCATTGAGGCAGTGGCTGACAGCTTGTGAGAATTACGAGCTTAGAATTAATCAAGTGTCATATCAATTTATTGATATCCCTTAATAAATTGGAACTTCCTAGGTGGCCACAGGCACAATACATTGCTCTCTGAGCCCATTTCCTCCCTGTCTGTGTATGCTTTCTCAACGGCTGTGCGTTTAGGTGTTTATATATTAGCTTCTCAGGTCGGGGTTGATGTCTCCTGGGGCGCAGGACCATGTCTAGCCATAAATAAAACAGTTGTTCAAGAAATAATTCTCTCTCTCTCCGATCTGAGTGAATTTTGAGGGAAATCAATATAAATTCAATTTGTTCTCCCTTTCCAGTTTCTCAAGCTCTGGAACTGTGCGGAGATTATAAGAAAACCTCCATTCAACGCATTCTCCCAGAGCCATGAAAAAGCAGTGGTTTTCTCTTCATAGATACACGACATCCAGACATGTTATCTGTAGATTACAAGGTGTAACTGTTATGATTTCCTTGGAATTTCAGGGATGAATTCAATGGAAGTAAAACAGTGAATACATTTTTAAAAAAATTAACCTGGTATTGCTACCTGTTTAGCATCAGTGAAAAGTCAAGTAGAGAGATGTGGAGTGTAAAAAAACTCTTTTTGATGGAGTACCCACTTTGTTCCAGAATTGTGCTAAATGCATTATCTGTACTGTTTTTTTTTTTTTTTTTATCCTCACCCAAGGACATTTTTGCATTTATCTTCAGATAGAGCGGGAGGGAGAGAGGGAGGAAGAGAGAGAGAGAAACATAGATGTGAGAGAGACACATCGACTGGTTGCCACCCACATGACCCCAACAGGGACCAGAGACAAACTGCAACTGAAGTATATGCCCTTAGAGGGAACTAAACCTGGGACTCTGGTCTGCGGGCCGACGCTCTAACCGCTGAGTCAAACTGTCCAGGGCTACACTATCTGTTTTAATTGTCACCTTCCCGGAAGGGAAGAAACTGATGCTAAGAGGTTAATGAGATGGTTTGCCTGGCACCAAACCAAACAGCTTTCCGTTAGCAAAACCAGAATTTCAACTCTATTCCAAATACCATTGTCTTTCAAATAAACTAAATTGCATCTTTGTAGGAAGCTTCTCTTTGAAAATAGATGTTTCAGCATTTGTCTGTAGGTAAACATCATTCAACCAATATTTCTTAATTATCTGTGGGAGTAGATTATCATTGTAGCAAATGATGGGGAAAGGGGCTATTTGAAAAATAATGTAGAGATTTCTTTGGCTGTTTTTTGATTCAAAGACATGGAAAGGGGGAACCAAAAATGGAGAAAAAAATAGACCCCTTCTGGGCATGAACCCTTACACCCACGTGACCCAGGCATATACCATGTGTTATTCCGCAGTCAAGGATGACTTCACTTCCCCTTACACAGGATTGCTCTGACCATGGTAGCCTACAGTTTGCTTGCCCATGATTGAGTTCAGCTTCTTTCATTTGTGGTCCATCCTTTCTAAGTTTATGCTTATCCTCTGTTTCTTGTCACTTGTCATCTCCCCAGGGAACCCTGGCAGCCATTCTAGCCTTCAAAGCCCTAATGCTAACCCTAGAGGCCCAGGAATGAGCACTAAGCCACTACCTGCAACATGGTTTTCTTTATTTCAACCCGTTGTCTCGAGAGTTTTTGTCAGTACCACCGAGGGCGTGACATGTGTGCTCTGCCAAGACTCCCGTGAATCGGAACCTCACGTTGCCGGCAGGAGAAGGTGAAGAAGTGTTAGGCTTCAGACCTCTCGCCAGCACGGGGCAGCTCTCCATGGACCTCACAACTTCTTCCTTGTAGCCATCTGCTGCGTTTCCTCAAAGGGACCCCAGCTCTTAACATCTTGCAAAATGATATATGTGAACTAATTATTAACTGGAGTATCCGGAGAAACAGAAACTTGAAAAAGAAAGTGTTGCCTGAGGTTAAGAAACAAGATCCCAGTACTGCTGAAACGAGTTTGCGCACACACACACTCACTCACACACTCTGTGCATTCTTGGAAATGCAGTAATGGAACAGACAGATTTTTATGTAATTAATAGTCTTAAAAATAACTCCATGGTGATGGAATAAGACTTGACTTGGGGTATTGAACACAATACAATATACAGATGACGAATTATAGAATTGTATACTTGAAACCTATATAATTTTTATTCACCAATGTCACCCCAATACATTCAATAAAAAACAAGCAACAAACAAACAACAAAAATGATTATGTCTTGATAACAGGTTCTAGAAAAGAAACACTCTGTACACATTGTTCTTGTAGAAACTAGAAACCATCATAAATCTGTATTTTGACAGTACTCCACATGTACAGGTTTCAGGATGCTTTTCTAGGAGGGTTGAGAAACCAGTGACTACCTTTAAGAAGGAGAGTGACAGCCTGGCTGGTTTAGCTCTGTGGTTAGAGTCTAGGCGTATGGGCCAGAGGGTCATGGGTTTGAATCCCAGTCAAGGGCATATACCTGGGTTGCAGGTTCAAACTCTGCCTCCAGTCGGGGTCATGCAGGAGGCAACAAATCTCTGTGTCTCTTTGCATCAATGTTTCTCTCTCTCTCTCCCTCCCTTTCACTCTATCTAAAAAAAAAAAAAAAAAATCAATGGAAAAATATCCACTGGTGAGGATTAACCAAAAAAAAAAGAAAAGAAGGAGGGTGACAGTATTTGATTTATGCTTTAGGAGCTTATCTGTGGTGGAGACAGCATAATTTTCAGTGGTATTTATAAAGTATATAGTCACCAACCTTTAACAAATAATGAATAAGTCAACTGGTGAGTTTTTCTCAAGACTTTTTAAAAAGTGTTTTGAGAGACACAAAAGAAAGAAAAGAAATAGAAGAGAAAATCTCTCCAAGTGGCTACTCTTTGTTCTCTTCCTTGTGCGTTTCAAAGAAGCCACTCACAGCGAGAACATTCTAATCTAACACAGAAATCGGGCTTTGCAGCCAGTCCAACTATCAATTTATGTTCTTTTTTGAAACAACTTGTATCTTGCAATTCATTTTCCCTTTTGATTATTACAGCAGTGACTTGGAATAATGTTTCTCTTACCTCGGAAGCTGCCTTCTCATTACCCACTGCTTAGTCATTCGTCCCAGCGGTGGGCCTCCCACGGTCGGTGTGGGGTTTGCATCTGCCAGGCCAGCCTGGCGGGCAAAGGCTGTATGACAGTGTCATGTCCTCCATTTCCCCACCTGCCACGGTAGGATAATTCCACCTTCTTTGGGGGGAGCCCATGAAATCATTTTGGGTCACGCTGCTTTTCCTGTGACAGTGACTAGTCAGCAGTCCTCCCGTGTCCTCTACAGCTCTCCTCTGCTCTGCCCCTCCCGCTCTGGTGACCTCCGTGAGGGAGACCGGACCCTGATCAAGAAGGGCTTGTTTCCACCCTGTGCTGCTAACGTACCTGGGCCTGTTCCTCAGCCGTGACAGCAAGGGTCCCGTTGACTGACCTTGAGCTGTGACCCGCCTGGTTCTGTCAGGATTGTCGGGGGCTTGTTTCCACGTGGGCTAACTTTGATCCTGTTCTGTGTACCGGACCCGGCTCTGAACAACTTACAAATGTTTGCTTCACTTACATACAGTTACGGGCGTATCCTGATTGTTTTAAAGTAGATACGGTTTTCGCCCAGTGGCAGATGAGGGGTGTAAGCACCCAGAGAATGCCCAGTTTCCCCGGGTTTCCTAACTATCAAGGGGAAACCAAGCCGTCTGACTGTAGGCTGCAAAGCTCTGGTGAAAACGCCCCTTACCATCTGTCCAGAGCACCGCGCTGGCCTCTTGGGGCAGCATCATTTCCAGCATCAGTGCTCCTGGCTCAGATGTGTCCACTCAGCACAGGCCCTCTACCATTAGAACCATTAAAACCATTGCCGGGGTCACGGCTGACTCACCCTCAGCCGCCGCTTCCACAGACAGTGCTCCCCTGCTCTGTCCCCCCTGCCCCCTTGAGTCCCTTCCTCTGTTTCTCCTTTTCCCTTCGACTAAAATTTAATTAATATCTATTTTGGTCCAGAAGATAAACTCAGGGTTAAGGATTCAGAAAACGGTAAGAGGTTATGGCTGGTCTCAAACGCTGAACAATGTCATCGCGTGTGAGGGTAAAGACAGAGGCTGACACAGGAAACTGTACTGTCATTTCATACATTACATTCTTTTGAGAGCCAGAGAGCAGGACAGAGAAAGAGAGAGACAAAGGGACACAAAACACAGGCCGGGAGAGCCACACAGCCACGCAGGGGCTCAGGTACGGAACACAGTGGACAGGAAGCCTCGGGGAAGATTCACGGAGGTGTTCATATTTGAGCTAAGTCTTGAAGAGAGCTGACATCTTATGTAAATATATAGGGCATTGTAGGCAAAGAGAACACTGAAGAAATGGCCCTGTTTTGCCTTAAGACTGGTCCATCCAATGGGACTGGCTGTGGGGAAGGAGGGATGGAAATGAGGCTGAAAGTGTGGGTGCAGGCAACCCCCAAAGGGCTTCTGTCCTTGCGGAAGACACATACATTGTATCTGGTGAGACTGGAGAGCCCTTGAAGGCTTCATCATTGTCACGTTTATCCCCGACACACTTATTCTGCAAGCCCTCTGGAGAAGAAGCTGGAAGAAGTGGGTGATTGAGAACACAGTTTTGTTAAGAAATGATGAGGCTCTGAACTGTGGGGGTGAGAGCGAATGAAGATGGTGAGGAGGCTGGATATGAGAGATGTGTTGATGTAGAAGAGATAGGCAAGACTTCGGGGTAGCGGAGGAAAGAGGGTGGATGTCAACCAAGATACACGGACTCTTCACTCCCACTATTTCGTCCTCTTCCATCAGTGAGTCTCCTCCAACCTAACGGCTCCTCTCCCTGCCTTCCTGTCGTCTGCCCTTATGAAACTGAGAACACAGTGGCCCCTGGGGGCAAAAGAAGCCCTGAGTCAGCAGATTCAGTCCCGACTCAGCCCCCAGCTACACCCGTTCTCAGGGATCCTCCTCCAGCCCAACCTGCCTGGAGGGCTGGCCACGCCTCAGGGCCTCTAGCCTCCTCCTTCTCCAGTTCTGCTCCTGCCCACTTTGACAATGTCCTGATTTTTCTCTCTTGCAAATCCCAGCCACAGGGCTTGTAGATGAACCTTGGAAAAAATCAGTCTTCCGTGAAATAGAAACTGAGAAATTCTTGCTTCAGATTATTTTGAAATCAAAGTGTCCTACATGTTGTAGATAAAGTCAGAATGGAGACACCATTCATTCATCCATCCATCCATCCATCCATCCATGGAGCTGGCAGAAGCCAGAGGGATATAATATAAGGTGAACACGACCCCTGGGAACATGAACACGAGCAGGGTTTCTGCTGCCATGGAGTGCACGCTGCTTGGAGAAGCAGGTCATGAAACGGGTGGGCAAACGGATGAGAGCACGATAGGAGCCGTGGTGGACAGGAGGGGAATGTTCACGGAGCAGTGGTCAGAAATCAGGTGCCAGGGTGGACCTGCTCCAAGTAGCTTCACGAGGGCACCCTCTCTGAGGAAGTGATGTTTAGCAGCAGAAAGACGAACGAGAAAGTAGCTGAAACATGCAAAACCATGACCAAACGGCTATCCAAATGGTAGTCACTATTGAGCAGGAATACAGGTCAGCACGTGGCCCCTCTTTCCATATCCCCACAGAAAGCTGTGAGGAGTCATGCCATCTTGGGGTTATTACTATGCCATGTGTGGAAGGGACCCTCCAGTTTTAAGAAACCCACATTCTCTTAGGGTGTAAAATGGCCTGCTAGGGAGACATTCCCCTAGAGCGGTGGTTCTCAACCTTCCTAACACCATGACCCTTTGATGCTGGTCCTCATGTCGTCTGTGGGCGCATCTGCACGTGGGCGGACCCGCCTGGAGACGGACAGAGGAGCGTGTCTCAGTTCCTAAGACCATAGGAAATGTGTGTTTTCTGATGGTGTTAGGCGACCCCTGTGAAAGGGTCGTTCAACCCCCAAAGGGGTCGCGACCCACAGGTTGAGAACCGCTGCTCTAGGGCTTAGCAAACACTTTCTATTAAGAGAGAGGCGGTGACTTTAGGCTTCGGGGCCATCGGACCAGTTGCAGCTACTCAGCTTGGCGTCGTCGCGTGGCCTGGCCGCAGACCTCGTGTGAGTAGATCGGCCGTACAGTCATGTGGTATTCACGGCTGCAGAAACATGGATTATCTTATGTCGCAAAACAGGACTCCTTTGATATTTTTCCAGCCACTGAAAAACTTCAAATCTCTTCTTTGCTCATGCGTTTACAAAAGCAGGCGAGGGCACCGTGTCTGGTCCGTGGCTGGGTTTGCTGAGCCCCGATCTTCAGCAACGTGGTTGAAAGGACAGACTCTTAAACAGACGGTCTGGGTTTGTTTCCAAATGACTCCTTGGCCAGCGGTGCGCTGCCATGTCCAGGTCACGGACTTTGATCCTGCTTTGTTCTCCGTCTTCTCTTTCTACCCTTCTCTTCTTAGGCAAACATCTTAAAAGAGTAAGCGATGCGCCCTGTCTGTGGCCAGTTGCGTTTCATAAACACGGCTTCGAGGGTGCTCCCGGCCGCGCACGCCGTTGCGGAGCTGAGCGCTCCTCGAACCCCGTTGGCGGGTGGGAGGGCTGCCCCTGCCCTGGAAGCCTGGGGCTGCGTGAGGACGTCCACGCACAGAGGGCCGCAGAGTGATGTCCCAGACGCACGAGCTGGTCGGAATGGCCGCGCAACCTCCAGCCGCCTCTCGTCTGGACCCCGGAGCTGCCGGGCGAGAAGTATGGAGTGACCATGGTCCCCTGAAGGCTTCGGTACCTTCTCTACGGCAGACCGGGCACGGGCAGGGGCAAAGGTGTCCATGTGCACTGTCACTGGAGGCCGAGGCTGGGGCGTTGGGGGCTTAGGCCTGTGATGCGGGCAGAGCCGCCGCGTGGGGGCCTTTAATAACAGCTGAGGGTCTTGGACTGGCTCTTGGGGGTGATTTGTGGCCATCGAGAGTTTGGGTAGGAGTACAATGGGCAGATTTCTCGTTGTTGCAATAGAAGCTCTGGATTAAAACGAGGCAGCCATGGGTCTGAGCCTGGTTGGAAGCCCCAGTAAGGTCTGGATGACACCCCAAGGAGGGCAGTGGTAGCGGACACGGATATGGGAACAGAATCGAGGGACGTCCCAGACGGACTGGCAGGGAGAGTATTACCTGCTTAGCTAATGGACAGGTAGCAAAACAGTTGACACTGCGGTGTCATCTACGACTGTCTGTCACTGCGACAGGTCCTTCTTGGCCACAGCGAATCCTCCCAGCCTGCCGCTCCGTTCACGATTTTTCTCTTCCCCTGTCAACATGAAGTACAGTTCCCACGTGGTGGTTCTCCTTTCTCTCCAGCTGACACGGGGACCGTTCCTTGAAAGCAAGATGGCACAGATAAGCTCACAGCTGGCCTGGCGCCGGGGAGAGGGCTCCTCTGTCCCTCGCCTGTGAGACACCTGCCTCGTCGGCCACAGAGCGGGTCCCCCGAGAACACCCTGGGAACCCTGTGCCCCGGCGCCCTCCCAGCTCTTATCTCAGCCCCATCGCTGTGTTTGGGGGTTTCTAATCTGGGAGATTAAATCTTTTCATGCCTGAGTTGAAAGATCACATCCTTGTAATATTTCACCTGTATAATTTCTCAGCTGCCTTAGTTTAACCTGGTGTATTTATGGCTCAACTGTAATTTAGGAGAACACTTAGAAAAGGCCAATTTCAAAAGACAGCCCTTTCGCCCTGCCGCTCAGCCGGGCCTTCCCGGCGCGAGCGGTGAGCTGTGCAGCACCGATCATCTCAGTCCATTAGGTTCTTAGGCCGGTCACTTTCACTGCTCCGAAAGCAAGCAAGCGCGTGGGAGCTAGAATCAATCAATTGCGGTCTAAATGTAGAAAGGAGGAAGAAACACGTACGTGCAGAGATGTGTATGTATTTGTAGAGATGCTTTTTATAGAGGTCACGCATGCTATTATCCAGTGTTCATTTTATATAAAGCAGAAGTCACCATTAAAAAGATGCCTCACAGCATCCTGTGGATAGAAATCAGGGTCAGAGGATTAGACACGTGAGAGTGGAGGACAGAACGCCTCAGCCAGGGAGAGAGGGCTCGTGGAGTGGACACCTGAGCCGATCCAGGCAGGTGGGGCTTTCGTGGGAAAGCGTTACTGACCTGTATTCAGAAGGTTCTAAGACTTACTTGAAAGCGATTGAAATGTGGCAGGAGACGACTAGTTGTGGATAGATGTAGTGTGTTGTTTCGTGGCGGGGCCACCGTGTGGGGGAGTAGACCAAGGAGGGCGGGACAGCCTGGAAGGGATTCGAACCACCTCAGAGAAGCTGCCCCACTGTCGGAGACACCGGCTGGAGCAGAACAAGAAGGAGGGATTTCCTGGCTTCTCCTCTCTCCCCAGTTTGTTTCCACCAGTGCCGCCCAATGGCCACGTCTGCCTGGGAGTCAACTGACAAGGACACCTGACAAATGTAGTCCCAGGGTTCCTGAGTCAGCAGGGCAGGGGTTCCTTCGAGGGCAAGGTGCCAACCGTGGGCACAGTGCCCCCTTCTCCTGAACAATCGTACCCACCTACTCTGTCCAATTTTAAAGCGATGCCTCTCTAACCCTCTCTTGAGAGTATCATCTGAGGATATTTAAATTCGTTTGTGAGGACTAAAAATGGAAACTTTCGGAGGATACTTGGGAAAAACGTTTTAGAGATTTAACATGTTAGATAATGGCAAGTCCACCTCCGGGAAAACAGAAAGTCATAAATATGCAGACAGTTATAGGTACAAAAACGTGTATCTCAGTGTTTATAATGCCGAGTGTTTGAAGCCAGCTAAAATAGATGTGATATATTTGGGGCTTAAAAAAAAAAGAGTTTCTTCCTTCCTTCATTCAGTGCAGCACTAAGAATCATGAAAACACAGTAAGATGCGGTGGGCTCCAGGGCTGGGGGAGGACGGTCTCTGCCCTGTTGAGGGTTCGAGCACGATACAGAGTGTGTGCACTACACAGAATACAAAGATGTTAGGGGACGTTTTGGGTAGTTCTACCCAAATAGAAAAATTCTTCCAGATGAAGACAAAAGAGAAAAAAAAATCTCTTCTCAAAATGTCAAAACTCACACAGAAAAAGAAACACCAGGGTTAGGAGTTTCAATGCCCAGGTAGAGTAGCAAGAGGTACCGTGAGCAGAATTAGAATGCAGGTCACCTGTGGGTTCATTCCCACTCTGATTCTGCTCCAGTTTTCTGTCGTGGATGACGACAGCCAGGGACAGCGGTGTGCGCCGCTGCTGAGCACTTGGCAGAGGAAGGAGACGGCCCCAGGATGCGAGGCTGGGTGCGGCTGGCTCATCCCGCTGAGGGCTGGCAGCCCAGCCCGTCTCCATCCCGGCAGAATCATGCTTCCAGCTTGCTCCAGACATCAAAGTTAGATGCTTAGGTTGGTGTTTAAGAACCTTGACACCCTTTGTGTACCCCCCAAACCCTACAAGCTTTATTTTTCATAGTCCAAAATGCATTGTCCTTGAAAAAGGTCAAAACAAATTTTGGATTCTCTCTGGACGGTTTTGTGTTGGAGCTTTTGCTATTAACTTAATCTCTCTGGTTAAGGAACATGAATAACACAAGTGAGGAGCTTGGCACAGGGTTGAGGCCATAGTAGGTTTTCAGTAAATGTTAGTGTTTTTTTTTTTTTTTTTTTTTATGTATTCCTTCCAATGTGCCCTTGTACCCCAGGCAAAAGTACTGTCAAGTTTCCCTCAGAATATCTCGGTTGTTCACCCCTGCATGTCTTTGCGCATACAATTCTTTTTGCCTGGGCTGTCTATTTCTGTCTTTGGTGTGCCATTCAATTGTGGCTTCCTCCATGAAGTCTTACTTGGTTAACCAAAATAGAAAAGACATTAAAAGGAAAATCGAATAGCTCTTTTTCTGAACCTGATGAAAGCACCGAATCCTTTCAACTTGGGACTATTTCTTTTTAATTTGTATTTGTCTTGCTTTCCATCTTCAATGTCTTACTCATCTCTCATATGCCAGGACCAAATCAAAAACAGTGCTGATAGCCCGGCCGGTGTGGCTCAGTGGTTGAGTGTCAACCTGTGCACCAAGAGGTCACTGGTTCGATTCTCGGTCAGGACACATGCCCGGGTTGTGGGCCCGATTCCCAGTGGGGGGCGTGCAGGAGGCAGCCAGTCAATGTTCTCTCTCATCGATGTTTCTGCCTCTCTTTTCCTCTCCCTTTCTCTCGCTCTTGAAATCAATAAAGCAAAAACAATGAAAAAAACAATGCTAGTGTAGAGAGAATAGACCTTGCAATTAGACAGACATACCTGGGTTTGGATTGCCACCCACAGTGAGTGTCGGAGATATTTTTGCTTCATGCTGTGGAAGAGGATGGTTTCTTTTCAGCAGGTTGGGATCATTAGCAGAAATGAGAGAAATGCCCTCCCCAAAGGAAGAGCTACCCTAACGCCAGCCTCTAGCTGGCATGGTTTCTAGCCGATTCTCTTTTCTTGCTTAGTAAGCCTGGCGCTTTCTGCCTCTGGTTTGGACCTGTAGCGGAGGTTCCCAAATACCAACAGGAAGGTCATACTTGTGGTCTCCCTCCCTCGCTGAAACCTCACTGAAACCTGAAGTCCTGGAATTTCACGTGGGCGTCATTTTCTCAAGAGATTTCCAGCTGTAATTCCCAGACCAGAGGTGGGCCGTGGCCTGCTATTAGAAAAGCAACACAGAGGATGGGTGGTTGTGGATCTAACATTCCATTATTATCTTGCCAAGTGTGGGTTTAATAATGAAGAAGAGCTCCTGTGGGGAGTGGTGGGCTTTTAAAATATAGGATAGAATCTCAATAACTTGAGTTGCGTTAGTGAATTTCTGCAAACAGGCTCGGGGAGGGACAAGCCTCATCCATCCATCGGTGGTCTATTTGTTTACTCATTCGAAATGTTTAGCACTCATAATATACCAGGATGGGGGTGGGGTTGTCTTTTTTAACACTAATTCTGAGAATCCACTTCAGTGAACTGCAGAGAGTCAACTTGGATATTCAAATAGGTAAGTCAGATTATTAAATGAATTCAGGAGTTCTACACATGGTTATAAAGACCTTATGTGTGTCAAGAAACTATGGTAGTTACTGGAGATATGAAAAGGAGCACTTATGGAGAGCTAACCATACCCTACATACTTTCACGTATGTGACCTTAATGAATTCTCTGAACCATCCCATGGATAGAATCACCACTATGTTATCATTAATAAAAGGAAAGTTTTCAAGGTTTCTGCAGCTTTCCCAGGGAACATCATTAATCAGAGCCAAGCTTCAACTCATTATTTGGACATTCATCTACTGGTGGACATTTGGATGGTTTCCAACGGCCGGCTATTGCAAACAGTGATGTTATGATCATTCTTACTCTTGCCTTTTGTGTGTACACGTAATCTTTCTGTTACGTGTACACCTCGGAGTAGAATTGCTGGGTCATAGGCTATGCATAGGTTAAGCTGCAGACAACCAGTTGAGATAATTTTCCCCTACATCATTTTTTATAACTTGATTTAACTGATGTGACAAATTCTATTTCCCAAAGATGATCACACTGATATTTCCTACACCACAAGCTTTTCTTTTTCTTTTGTTTTTTTCCCCACATTCTTTGAAAAATATTTTAATTTTGATGTTTTCTCCAGCAAGTGATTAAGTCTAGGTCCTGTTTTTCAGACATGAATGGACCTTAGTGGCTTCCGAGGGAAGGATTGTTCAGTACAACATTCTGCAAGTATGAAAATGTTCTATCTGTGTTATCTAATTCAATAACCATGTTGCTAAGATGATTATAGAATTGAATTATAATTTTACTTAATTTGAACTTAGATAGGCACATGTGTCAAGTGGCTATTGCGTTGGACAATGCAGGCTTAAAACCCATAAAATATGGTGGAATTAGCCCTGGCCAGTTTGGCTCAGCGGTTAGAGCGTGGCCTGCGGTCCTGAGAGACCCGGGTTCGGTTCCCGCTAAGGGCACGTACTTCGGTTGCAGTTTGTCCCCGACCTTGGTTGGTCGTGCGGGTGGCAGCCACTCGATGTGTCCCTTCGCGTCGATGTTTCTCTCTCTCTCTCCCTTCCTCTCTCTCCCTCCCACTCTATTTGTAAAAAAAATGGAAAAATATCCTCAGGTGAGGAAAAAAAAAAATATATATGGTGGAATTAATGCTCTGTAATTTCTGAAGCTAGATCATTAAAATGTCATACACACTGCCTGGTTCTCTTGGAATACAACCGCTATGTTGTAAGGAGTTCCAGTCAATTGGGATTCCTAAGCAGACTGTGGGTAAGTCTCACATGGACAAAACACCTAGGATTATGGGTCATAGGCACAGCTGAATTCCCCAGGGCACTCCAACCCAGCTCACCCACCATGTAAATGCACCATCGTGAAAATGGAATCTACGACACCCAGACGTGCTGCTCTAGCTGATGCTGAAGGTGTCAACAAGCCTTCCCTGCTGACCCCTACCCGAACCCGCAGATAGATAACAACACAAGTGTCTTTGATTCTTTTAAGCTACAAGGGTACAATCAGCTAATTAAGTTCTATGTCCAGTTGGACTGTGACTCTGGTTGCATGCGTGTTAGATCTTTGCATGAGATTCTTCGTGGCTCTCGTCTTTGAAGTCTACTCTCTCCTTTTACGATGTTGTGCATTCTGCAGTGGCGATATCAGAACTTCCCCCCAGGACAATGAAATATTTAGTTTTTTCTAATAGTGTATGGCATTTGCTGATATTCCAAATCCCTTGATCAGTTTTCTTAGCCTCTGTGAGGTCAGGGGTAAACTAGAAATGATAGTTTATCCATGACCTACTTCCTATTTTTTTTTAAAAAGCTGGAGAACACTTTTAATTACTTAGTCTAAGTAACAACAACCCTCTAACCCCAAAAGAAAGGTAAAATGAAATACAAAAAATGTATTTTCAAAGACATTAAATATTCCCTTAGCTAAAAAAAATCAGAATATGCAGATTAAAAGAGCTCACCATATTGTAGGTAAAATACTAAGAAAATTGAAAATGTATGTAATACATATTTTGTGAAATTTTTGAATTGCAAAGATGATGAAAATAATTCTAAAGTCTAATTAGTGAGTGGCAGGACAGGAGGAAATATTATCTTCAGAGGAACAAATCAGCTTGTCTTAGGACTTTTGAAGAAAACCATGGAATCATGAAGTATAAACATTATAATTCAAGAACTCTATATCAAACCAATATAGTTGTGTGTGTGTGTGTGTGTGTGTGTTAAAGCAACAGAAAGACATTCTCAGATAGCCTAGGGTTCTAAAAGTATATCTCAGAAAGAAACTGTCCTAAAATAATTCGAAGATGCATCACTAAATACTTAGGATTTATCTTAATGTCTCATCGACCCAGGTTTAAGAACTTGTTCTATATGTTCTAGTTGAGAGACCTTAAATCTCTCCATTTGCTCATTGATTCCCTGGTTGATGTTTCTCTCAGTCCTTAATTACTCGTGAACATGCCCAGTGGGCTAAAGTCTTTGAGGGTAAGGAGCAATATCTTATATTCTCCATGTTCACAGAGCCAGGGACATCATAAATGATCAATAAATGTAAGATGAATGACAGATTCTATGAATTACTACCAATATGCCCACCTGCTTGAAATACACTTGTTAAAACTCAGAAAAGTGTTACAAAGAAAAATAATCAAGACTTGATTCTTTGAAAAATATATTGAAATAGGTATAATACTATATAGGTCAAAGAGGAATACATCTATATATAAAAAAAGACAGAATAAACAACTATCGAGGAAATTAAGAATTATAGGAGGACCGCTTTGCTTAATATTATGCAAATAATATTATTTGAGATGATTATAAAGCAGAATATTCTATAAAATATACGGAGTGCAACATAAGATTTTTAGGTTGTTTGAAAGTATAAAGAGAAAGTGAACACTTCTAAGGGACATTTACAAATATAATAAAACTGATACAAAACTCAATAAAGGCAACAAAAGAGACTACAGGTGAATTTTACTTATGGATGTTGATGCAAAATTCCTAGTATGTGTTAACAAACAGAACTCAGAAGCTTACCAGAAGATTGAGAAATATCATTGAGGTGTGATTCATGTAAGAAATTCAATATTGCAATATAGTTTTCTATGTTACTTATAGGTCAAGACAGAAAATTATAGTATCATGTCTGATGTGCTGATGATGCTTGATACAAAGCCAGTATTTTTAATAAGACGTTTGATAAGTAGGAATGCATTGATACTTAATTAGCAACATGCCTAATAGTGAAATACAACAATGTTCCCATTAAACTAAGAAATAAAGAAAAGATGTTGATTATCACTCCTATTGCCTAAAATTCTGTGGAAAATCTTTTCCAACAAATTGAGGCAAGATAAATACCAGCTATAAATTTTTTAAAAATATTAGGGAAATATTCAATTTGTAAACACCTGGATCATTTCATAAGCCTAGATATCCCAAAGAATCAGCTGGGAGAACTGTTATATATAAAGTGAAAGTTTAGTAAGGAGATTTAAAAAATTAATATCTACAACTCTGTTAACTTTACTATGATCAAATAAGATATAGTTATATTACATAAAGAAAAATCCAATAAACAAAGCTATAAAGTAGGAAATAAAGGCCCAGAAAAAATGGTAAGTAAAAATGTGCTGGATTCATTGAAATAAACTTTAAAATGCTCTAATAAGACATAAAAAGAACTTTAATAAACTTTGAAGTGACCCAAGAAACAAAATACAAATTGAATTAATGTCTGGTTCTCATTAAGATAATTTAATGCAAAAACATGCTAATGTACCCAACATTAATCTATAAATTGAATGTGATTCCAGTATAATTACCAGTAGAACTGTTGTTCTGAAACCAGACTTTCTGAATCTATAGTTCAGGTAAAGATCAGGCAGGGAAATTTTGAAAAAGAAAGATAAGGGAACAGACTGTATTATTACATATTGTCATAAAACTTTTGTAAGTACCAGAGTTTGGTAGTGTTGCGTGAAGAGAAATATCAAAGGCAAAAAAGCAGAGTCTTGAATGTGACTCAAATAATATGGAAGTTTAGATTATGATAATATCAACATGCCAAATTTGTGTTTTAAAGGCAGAATATTCAATAAGTGGTTTTGGGACAAGCTACTGAGGAAAGACTAAATCGAGGTGAGCTCTAGTTTATTAGTCATTTCAAAATTTTTATCTAGCTGGATGAACATTCAACATTAAGATGAAAATGGATTTTTTTCTTATAATCTTGCAGTGTTATGTTTTTCTAAGCAAGATATATAAATTAGAATTTTTGAAAGACTAATAACTATTATCTCATAAAATTTTTAAGTTTCTACTCGACAAGAAATACTATAAACACATCAGTACATATAAACACACAGGCAATATTTGTGGCAAATACGATCAACAAAGAAAGAAGGTCCCTAAATTTATTACTAATCAGTTAATAAAGACACCAGCTAAATATAAATGTAGACAGAGGGGGCAAAAATATTCTGTAGAAAAAGAATAACAAATGGTTTCTTAACATAAAGATGTTTAACTTCCCTCAAGATGAGAGAAATATAATAAAACAAAAAGAATAGTTAGAGAGCACACATGAAAAAACATTTTCAGTGCCGGTGGGACTGTGAGTCCCCCATTCTCCCCCCATATCATTACTGGGAGCATTCATTGGCACAGTCCTACTGGAGGGCGATTGGGCAATGTCTACCGATACTATAGATACTTTCTTTAAAAGTGTGTGTAAATTAATTAATTTTGTGGCCACATGGGCTCCAAGAGCAAACATTTAGAAAGGAGTTGAGTGTGTAGGGACAGGGACGGATGAAGGGCATTCTAGCACCTTCAGAGCGTGGGAACCTCCGTAGGGCTCCTTTAGAAGGATCACCGTCACTCAAGAATCACAGTCTGCAGAGTAGTGCATGTCAGTGGGTATGAAAAGAGTGTGTGAAATATGCATGTTACAATTGCACAAAGTATTTTTGATCAACGTGAAAAGTTATGTTTTTAGTGATTTATTTCTATAATTCCCTTAGAGAGGGGCAAAAGGTTGGATGAAGAGTTTGTTGTCACTCTACAGCCATTTTTATTACTTGATTGACATTTGCCATGACATATGTGTCATGTTCTTATTTTTCTCCTAGAAACAGAAACTAATTAGCAGAAAACTAGTTAGTAGAAAAAGCTCCATCCCCTCAAAATAGTCCCTTCTTGGACTGACACGCTATCAAAAGGTCTCTTGATGAATCACCCTTTGGAGAAATTTCAGTCTCTGATTCAGAGGCAGTGTTAGAAAGACCTATGGGATCTCAGGCTCAGCACCTCCTAATGAACTTCACGTCGAAGCTGCTGGGTTCTTTTTGCTGCATGTCCGAAACTGGCTGGGTCTGTCAGGAACACCCCCATACTGGGCTTTCTCCATTTCCTTTTATGGAGCCTGTCCCTTCTGTTTGCCCTGAAGATGCTTTGTGAGTCTCTGGTCAGAGAGAGAGAGAGAGAGAGAGAGAGAGAGAGAGAGAGAGAGAAACACCGATGAGAGAGAACATTGATTGGCTGCCTTCTGCATGCCCCCCCCCGCCCCCCCGCCGCCGGAGCCCACAACCTGGGCATGTGCCCTGACCGGCAGCTTCGTGGTGCGTGGGTCTATGCTCAACCAGTGAGCCACACCGGCCAGGCTCTCTTAATGTCCTTTTACATTATAGACATTCAATAAATATTTCTTCATTGGACAAGTACATTAAAGTTTTACTTTTAAAACAAAATTCAATGCAGGGAAGGAAAAGTATGTGTAGCACAGCCATAGGCCTGACCATGAGCCAGGCGGTGTGCCAGGCACTTTACATACAGTGTTAAAAATATGTGATGTATGTACACATGCAATATATCAAGTTATCTATCTATCTATCTATCTATCTATCTATCTATCTATCTATCTATCTACCTACCTACCTACCTGCCTACCTACTGGTGGGTAGTATGGGTACAGACCAGATTCAGGCCCATGTAGAGTCTGGCCTCATCGTGCACAGTGAATGTTCTTCACTCCGAGGCTCCCTGCCTTCACGGTCCACCATCCCTTCTTGTTCTTACTCCCTCTCAGACCAGCTAAGGTTCCATCACCCATCATGATCTCTTCCCCCACAGAGCGCCTCCTCTCTCCGGCCTCTCTTGCTCTCATGGTTCTCTCCGGAAAAACCCCGCCTGGCCAAGTTCCACTTGCTCTCCCTTCCACGTCTGCCCAGAGAGGCTCAAGGGGCTGGGCAGGTGCACACAGCCCTGTTGCTGGGTCACACCTGCCGTTTCTGCAGGAGGACGCTGAGCGGCACCTTGCAGTCTGACTGTGCCCCCGAAACCGCCCTTCTCCCTCTCATACAGGACTATGTGCACCGTCTTGTTCTCTAAACCACTATCTCCTCTCCAAGCCTCCCGGTCGGCTGAGAAAATGTTCACAGGGAACAGATCACTAACGCGAAACCAGCAGGAGAAGCATTGCACAGTAAGCAGAGGTGGCACCCCAGCTACCTGCCACGTGCGGGGTGTCACTGCCACTCAGCCCGTTTACCGTGGCCACGAAGTGCGCCAGCCCGTGTCCCCAGAAAGTGTGATCTTTTCAAGAGAATTGGTGAGTTCAAATGTTGATGTAAAATGTTCCTAATTTTAAATACCTTGTGGGAAAAAAACAATATTTCAGCAAGCTGGGATGTCCTCTGTAGGCATTCCCAGGCTGTCACTCTAGAGAAACACGAATCGAGAGGAACCGTTCATGATTCTCATTTAATTTCAAAGAAGGCAACTAGAGCCACTTCAATGGGTGCTCTCATTTACGCTCAAGCATTTTCTTTTAAAAGCTGGCGTCAGCTCAGGGTCCCAGAAGGAATTTAGGCTTATTCGAGTCTTTAGTAAAAAGACTGTTTTTAACGTGGTGGTTGCAGACAGGCCCCGGGGGTAGCGCGGGCCCGGAGCTTGCATGGGGTTCTCCCTGCGCTCTCGGCGTCTTCTTAGGGGCCTGGCAGAGCACATACACTTGTACGTCTGTGCGCGCTCCCTTTTCCTGCAGGAGCACGGCCAGTCCTGACCCCAGGAGCAAACTAGGACAACAGATACCCTTCTCCTTCTTCTCTCCCCACCCTGACCATTGGCCACACCAGCCGAAATGCAGGGGAAAAGCTTGTCACTGGCGTGGTCCCTCCATGCTGGTCTGCCAGAGCACAGCGCCGGTGGAGGGGGTGGGGAGTGGGCTTGGGGAGGGAAACGGAAAGGCAAGCAGAAAGCCAGCATGCATTTTATAAAACAGCTACTCAAGTTATTTTCTGGGTGTACTTGAGAAAACAGAGACCCATTAAATAACGTAACATCATAAATGCTAATGGACAGGGAACCTTCTGGTGTTGACAACTCCAAGGCTTAAAAACCTGCTCCTGTACTGTTCCTTCACCTTGGAATTCTATAGTGTACGTAAAATGTATTTGAAAAAAATGTATCAGAGACTTCAGTGGGCTCTGTGTTGCACGGATTACTCGTGAAGGGGGACTGATCTATAGGTGACAGATTCTGTCCCTGTTTCCACAGAAACAGAGTCAGAGTCTAGCGCAAGACAGTAAAGAAATGATGTAAATACGTAAGCAGGTTCTTTTCAATAATAACAAGCGATGTAAAAACTAAACAGAGCAATGCGATGGAATGAGAGATCCTAGTATCGTCTGCTGGGCAAATCCAGCCCATTGCCTGGTTTTGCGTGCTCTATGAGCTAAGGATAGATTTTACTTTTTTTTTTTCACTTGTTGGGGAAATGGGAAAGGTAAGATGATATTTTGGGACATATGAAAATTACAGGACATTCAAATTTCAGTAACTATAAATACAGTTTTATTGGACCCCAGCCATGTGCTTTTGTTTACATCTTATTTATGGCTGCTTTCATGCTACGATGGCAGATTTCAGTAGTTGCGACAGATACCATGTGGCCCGCAAGTTCTAAAATATTTACTCTCTGGGCCTTAGCACAAAGTGATGGAGGGGGTGTGAACTACTGTAAATGGGTGGTCAGGAAAAACCTCTTGAGATGAATATGTGCCATGGAATTCAGAGGAAAGAGCTTTGTTCCACATTTAATGGGGTCACCCTACAAAATATTCTTTCAGAAACAGTCTCACAACCATTTTGCCTCTTCTGGTATCTCCTGAAAGGAAAATAAATGGCATATTTCAGCCATCGTACATGCAGGGGCCAAGTTTCCAAAATATAGAAGTTTTGGCTCCAACAGGAATATTTCCAGGTTCTATATGAAAACAAGGAGAGGAATTATTGTTATTGTACCACGGGTGAGCTTTTTCAGCCAAAGATTGCATATGTTATTTTTATTTCAGACCATCAGATAGATTAATCAGAACCTCTCCAGAAGTGTTTGAACCAAAGGAAACCCGTCCTTCCTGCCAAAAGTCTACTGAGTCATTAACAGAGTATAATTAAGATCTGAGGCTTTAGTTTTGGAAAAGTTGTCATAAATTCTCTCCAGAGGGAACATCCATCCAAGAACTCCTGCAAATTCCACCCATATTTTAGGTGGGGCCTGGGTGGAGCTGCCGTGTGACTTGAGGAGGCCTGAAGAAAGCTTCTCTGTCATCCAGCTAATGTTTAATTTAAAAAATGTGTCCTCAAAATGGGACAAATAGTGACCTCTTAGAGACGGCCACTTTACATATATTATCTCATTTAATTTTCATCCGAGGTGAAAACACATAAAATCCTTGCAAACTTGAGTCTGTCGAGAATCGTAGAGATGTGGAAAATTAGGTACTGAGAGGTAATTATTACCATCTCTCTTTTTATAGATGAAGAAAAAGAGGCTTATGAAATTTAAATGCCTTGTCAACATTTTTACAACTAATATAGGAATGGCTGGAATATGAATCCTGCAGGAATAGTAATACACACACACACACACACACACACACACACACACACGATGCTGCTGATTTCTGTTTCTTGACATGTGGAAAAACAAGTTTACTCTTTCCAAGCATGGGGTTCTTAGTCCATCAGGCCTGGATTACAATCCAGTGTGAAAATTTAGTGAGTTATTTAATGATGAACTATTAGCATCTTCATCTATAAAACTATTTTTAGCATGTCTTATCATCCATCCATCCTTATTGAACTGCCTTTATTTATCTGCCTTTCCATAAATCTCTATTTACTGAATGTGTCCAAGCTAATTTCCTTAAGATAAAATAAGTAAGATGAATAAAAAATGAAAGGACCAACACCCAAATAGAAAAAAAGTAGACAAAAGAAGGTACAGTCCCTCCCCCACCCCAAATAAAAAACGTCAAGTGTACTAATACAAAGAAGATGAACCACAAACTGAAGTAAATAGAATTTGGGGTTTATCTGATGGGAAAAACTTTGCGAGATGAACACTGGTGGTGTTGGAAATTGGTAGGAAAATGAGCAGAACTTGCTAGAACTTGGTGACTGATGCTGATACATTTCAGGCCAAGATTCTCACCTTGAGGTTCCTCCCATTTACTGTCTGCCTAGCAGGCTCAGTAACACTGCTGTTGGGTAAGGACTCATGTTAAGTCAAGGGTTTTATCCCATTTCATTTAATGATCATATCAATCCCATCAAGTGAATCATATATTCATCTACCATTTTTTAAAAAAGCAGCAGCCCAGTGAGGTTAAGCAACTTATCCAAGATTTCACATCTGATAAAATGGAAATCAGTGTTTACCTGACATTGATTTGCCTACTATCTTAGGTAGAAGCTTCTCCACCTGTTCTGATACATATATGACTTATCAGTTCCTGCAAACGTATTCTCCTATGGCAGAGAGTGGTTTCGTTCCGTCTCACCCTTGTTATCAAGCATGGTTATTTCAATACTTACAGTAGTCTTTCTCGATTGGAGTTCAAAATTCTGGGCTTAAAAAAAGGCTACCAATTTTTTAAAAATTTTATTTTTGTTACAGATGTTTCTCCTTTTTTACCCCATTGACACCCTCCTCCCCATTCCCCCCTGCCCCGTCCCCGGCTTTGTTGTCCATGTCCATTGGTTATGCGCACATGCATATAAGTTCTGTGGTTTATCTCTTCTCTTCCGCCCCACCCGCTCTTCTGGGGGTTGTCAGTCTGTACCCTACTTCCATGTTTTTGGGTCTGTACCCTATTCCTCATACTGTTATGTTCGTTATATTCCACAAATAAGTGAGATCATATGATGCTTGTCTTTCTCTGTTTGGCTTGTTTCACTTAGGATAATACTCTCCAGGTCCCTCCATGTCGTCTCAAAGGATAAGAGATCTTTCTTTCTCATAGCTGCATAGTACTCCATTGTGTATATGTATAAAGCTACCAATTTTAAACATTAATCTTTTTAAAGACTTGGTTTTTAGTACCTTTGTTAATTCAGTTAAGAAATGCGTATCATATGAGTTGATCTTGACTTTATGGTCTTCATATCAGAGTGACTTCATATCAGAGTCACTTCAACCAAGATTGTCTTCCCTCTAAGAACTAATCAAGGAGAAATAAAACATGTTTTCAGATAAAAAACAAAACCAAACCAAGAGATCACAGTGTGCGTAGAGTAATGATTGGAACACAGATATTTCAACTAGAAAACACGTGCGTTCAGAAGTTATAGTGCAGTGGAAGGAACCGCGCCCAGACGGACAGGGGGTCAGTAAATATCTTTAAACGTCAGTTGCTTAGGCCACAGCCATGGTTTTTGGGCCTTGGGCTTCCCCTGCAGCACGAGCCTGCTGGTCTGCAGTCACCTGCTCTGCCAGGGCTGCAGACGGTGTGCCCAGACCCCGGCTGCACAGTCTCGGGATGCCGGCGCCTGCAGCTCCCGCGCCAGAGGTGCTGGGGGAAGGGCTGTCTGCCGTTGAATGATGGGTGACTGCACCTGTGGGGGACGTTGGGGGACGTTGCCCTCAGTCCACCTGGACCTGGGGAGGAAGAGCCAGCAACTTCCCATCCCCTTCCCCTCCACCACTCTTTCTTTCTTTCTTTCTTTCTTTCTTTCTTTCTTTCTTTCTTTCTTTCTTTCTTTCTTTCTTTCTTTCTTTCTTTCTTTCTTTCTTTCTCCTTCCTTCCTTCCTTCCTTCCTTCCTTCCTTCCTTCCTTCCTTCCTTCCTTCCTTCCTTCCTTCCTTCCTTCCTTCCTTCCTTCCGTAATTAATTTTTTTATCCTCACCCGAGGATATTTTTGTATTTATCTTCAGATAGAGCAAGAGGGGGAGGGGGAGGGAAAAAAGAGAGAGAAACATCGATGTGAGAGAGACACATAGACTCGTTGTCACCCACAGAACCCCAACTGGGGCTGGGAACAAAATGCAACTGAGGTCCGTGCCCTTAGTGGGAACCGAACCCGGGCCTCTCTGGTCTGCAGGTCGACGCTCTAACCGCTGAGCCAAACTGGCCAGGGCCTTTTATCATTATTTCAAACACAGTATAGGGACTATTTGGGGGCTTTCAGTTGACTTCTAGGAAGGACACATGTCCCTCTCTGACCCCACCTTCATGGAACCTGTCTTAGTCAAGGTGATGGTTCTCCTATGACCAGGAGCTCTCCAGGAATGGAAACGGAAAGGGATAAATATAAATGATGAAGGCATAAATCAAATATCTGTTTAATTAGATAAGCAAAATCAATTCAAAGAAACTTTAAGAAATATAGTAATATAATCAAACAGGGAAAAGGCCGTGTGACATGAAGAGGCTCACTCACAGGTGCATGAGGAGCCGTGTTTCACACAGTGTGTTACGGCAGTGTTGCTAATCACCCATGTTGAAGGCAGCTTAGACGGTCTTCAGTGTGAGACTGTTCATGTCAGTATTATAAACTGGGATGTTTATCACGTAATGGAATACGATGCAGCAGTTCACACAAATAGAAAAGAACCACAGTGCATGTATTTGCATGTGACTTTTCAAAAGCAGTGTTCATCCCCCCAAAGGCAAAAGCAAATTGGAGACTATGTACCATATGATACAAAGTAAATATGATTTAAAATAGATGAAATAATTTCTGATATGTAAGATCAATGTTTTTAAGTCACAGGAGTGGGAAACACAAAGTTGAGGATCATGGTCAACTCCGCTCGTCTGGGGAAAGCATGAAGGGGAAGTACCTGGGGTTCCAAGTACATCTGCAGTGTTTTATAACTTAAAAAATTTAAACAAGTAAGACAAAATATTAAAATTTTGATGCTCGTTACTCAGATATTATTGTATTGTTTTCTTTAATTGTATGCTTCCATGAATTATAATGAGCATGTTTTTGTTTTGTTTTGTTTTGTTTGTTTTCTAAAGTGACTAGAACCCTCTTATCCAAATCAAATAAGTTAGCTTCTTCAGTCTGGTCCCAAATCCACAACTTTCTACATTGTTTCAAAAAAGTGTGTTTATCCACTGGGAGGTTTTCCCAACCATTATAGAGAAAATATTGCTTGGTGGACCTCCTGTATCTAACTTCCCAGGTTTAAAAGAATTCTGTGTCCAGCCCGGCCAGTGTGACTCCGTGGTTGAGCATCAACCCAGGCACCAAGAGGTCGCTGGTTCGATTCCCGGTCAGGGCACATGCCCGGGTTGTGGGCCAAATCCCCCGTAGGCGAATCGATATTCTCTTTCATTAATGTTTCTATCTCTCTCTCCTTCTCCCTTCCTTCCTCTCTCTCAAAATCAATAAAGAAAAAAAAAAAAAGAATTCTGTGTCCAGCAAAGTGCTGAATTTCTATTTTAAGAACGAATCATATTTGGAGGCACTGAAAGATGAAGCGGTGTACAGATTTATCTGGATGACTATTTGTCAAATCTTCCTTACAACAAAATTTTGCTTTATTTTTCCATGCGCTCTTACCCAGTCTCCTAAATGTAAGACATGAAAGCCCTTGCTGGCTAAAGGGTTCGGAGCCCCTGGAAGAAACGGGTGATCCAGGCTGAGGCAGAGGACGTGCTGGAAGAGCCGGGGTGTCCTGTGTCTGAGTAGAGAGACATGCAAACACGCACCTATCGCAGGAACTCTTAATGGCCTAAGATGGGACGTTTAGGATTCAAAAAGAATAATGACTTGAGTGTGTTCAAATGCGTCAAATCCATCATGACCTACAAGTCGCAAGTGATACTAAAAATCAAAACAAAATCAATAGTCTCCCATGGTGACCATAGGAAGTGGCTTGGGCACAAGTACTACTCTGAAAATACGTAACTAACAGGAACAATTCGACCAACACACAGACCGAAACAGGAGACCCAGATGCCGGCATCCTCGCCTGCCTTCCTTGTCCCGACAGCCTAGGACTGGAAAAGCACGGACACAGGCCATCCTTGGCTCGGACCCTTAGCATCTCTTCTCAGGACGTTCACCTGCTCACACTCTCGGCCTCTGCCGGTCCTGGAGGTCCCACCCTTGTCCTTGGAACTACCCATGGAATCTTGAACAGCACTGACTTTAAGAATGCTTTTCCCCAAAGAAAACTATAATTTGTGTTTCTACAGATTTTATCCATTGAGTCTTCCTCTCCACTCAGGCACTATGAACAAAGAGCCAACCCTCTTCAACATGACCGCCGTTTAGGTGTGCACGGACACCTGTCAGTCCAGGTGACACCCCTTCAACTCCTTTCTTCAGCTCTTGACCATGGATCACAGATTTTGTTCCCTCCCGCTCTGGGTCCACTGGATAGAGTCTACTCCAGTAAATATTTCCCTCCTTAATATCACACATTCAGCATTAGAGGGGGAACGCCCTCCACATGGAGCATGACCGGGACAGCATAATGCGGAGTTACTGCTCAGACTTGTTAACGGTCCCCAGATGAGCATTTGACCATGTAAGAAGTTCACAAAGAAGAACTGGGCATACGTTTCTAGGTTTAGAAATCTGGTGCTACTCAGTAATCCATGTACAGTTCTGAAAAGTTACCAGTGAGAAGAAAGAATGATTTCACCCCCAGGAAGTCGTCATGAGTACATTTTATCCACATTGCAGAAGGATAAAAACCTGATGTTTGGATTGGGAGTTGTTTTCCTTCTTGCCATGCAACCTGTGTCTGAGACTTTATGCTATGGGAGGGATGCTGCGAACATAGTCGTTTACTCTGCTTCCTGGAAATGACTTGGCAGGCTCACAGTGCAATAATTACCGCAGCCCTTCGCCTGCATGAAACATGGATGTGCTATTTTATGATTAGTGTTTATAGGCATAAATAAGAAACAGGGACAATATGGGATTGAGATCACTGTAGGTGGCTGAATATTCTCATCATGGGAACCTTTGAGCCTCATGTTGGTTTAACAAGATGGCTCGTGCTCCACTGGGCTTTTCAAAACCAGGGAAGAAATGACGTTGTTTGGTTCCCCCAAGTATGCTGTCGTCCAGAAAGATGAGGTTTGTTTATGGTCTGGGAAGGAGGTGGAAGTTGAGAATAAATGCCTCCCCTAAAGGATACATCTTACATGTGCTCACCATTGAGATTATTATTATCATTGTAGCATCAATGAAGGTCACCAGGAAGGGACCACCTAAGATATATTCTGAATCAAAATGGATTGTGCCCATATCATCTTTCACACAATTTTTCAGATGCCTTGGATGTTTAAAATTATTATTTGATACTGTTTAAGCATTATGTTTTTCAAAACTTACCCCTCTGCCTTAGGTGTTTATGCATGAGAAAGGGCAGGCTTAGGGAGTACACAGCAATAGGAAAAAGAAGCCCAGTTAGTATTTTGAACGACTGAAGAGTTAACGATTATAGTGTCATAAAAAGAGCATAAATATGACTGTCTTATTTATTCAGCACTTTTTTTTTAATCCTCACTCTGAGGATATTTTTCCATTGATTTTTAGATAGAGTGGAAGGGAAACAAGAAAGGAGGGAGGGAGGGAGAGAGAGAAAGAGAGAGAGCAACATGCACATTGATTGGTTGCCTCAGGACCAGGAACTAAACTGCAACCGAGGTATGGGTCCTTGACTGGGACTCAAACCCTCTACTCTTCAGTCTGACACCCTAACTGCTGAGCAAAACCTGCCAGGGCAACAGGTTTTTTCTTTAAATATATTTTTGCATTGATTTCTTAGAGTGAGAGTAAGGGAGAGAGAGAAGAAACATTGATGTGAGAGAGAAACATTGATGGGCTCTCTCCTGCACGCCCCCTACTGAGGACGAGCCCACAACCCGGGCATGTGCCCTGACGGGAATGGAACTGGGACCTCTCAGTCCACGGGACGTCGCTCAATCCTCTGAGCCACACCGGCTGGGCAACAGTTTTGAGAATTAAATGATTCCTGTGAGCCAGGGACTATGCAAGGTGTAGGATACACTCCTCAACAACGAAGATGTTTTGGTTTTGACTTTTAAACAGTTTACAGTCCAGTGAGGAAGACAGACATTGAACAAAAAATTAACTAAAGCGTTGACTAATTGCTGCTGTCATCCATGATGTCAGTGAACTTGAGATTTCTAATGAGGACGAACATGTGCATTTTAATCTACTCCAGGGTGGGAGGTGACACCGATCTTCTCTGAGCAACTAACATGAGACAGAGCACAACAGAGGAGCTCGGGGAGGGTGACTTCTGCGAAGGAGGCTCCATTTAGACAGAAAGAAAAGTCTGTGTGAAATCCCTGAGAAGTGCGTCCAGGGCACTGAAGAAACACAAAGTGAGGCTGAAGGGACAGGTTGGAACCTGATCACCCAGGACTTTACAGGCCACTCAAGGCGATGGCAGTCAATAACCAAATGTTTCAGTGAGCAACACTTGGAACTTGATGTTTTCCAGTTTAGAATACCATTTCGGCTGCTATAGACTGGAAGGAGAGGAGATTTATACTTTGTGTCGTTAATTCTTTCTCTGTTGAGTGACTTTGGGCAAGTAGCTTCAGTTACCCGAGGCTGGGTGTACAAAACCAAGGGGAGAAGTTAAATAATTCTGAAGACATCACGGCTCTTTCGGGGTGTGACCTGAATTACCCTGACATTTTTCCTTTGTTTCTGTGGCTTGGCAAATTTGATTCCCGTTAACTGTTAGTAATAACTCCGACACCAGCTCTTTAGATAATTTGCTTTTTAAGAACCGTGTCTCGAAAGTATAAATGTCAGACGCAGTTATGAATTGGAAAGGGGGGAGCGAAGTGATCACTTACACAGAAGATGGGATCGTCTCTCTAGAAATTCCAAGCATCACTTATAAAACAATAAAAACTAAAACGACCTCAGAAAAAAAGGCTAGGTACAAATAAATCTTCAAATGATCAAGAATTTTTTTCCTACATACCAGCAATAATCAGGAAGGGAACAGACAGAGGCCGTTTATAATAATAAAATACATTGGCAGTGGGTGAATGCAGACCTCCAAGAGATATGCTCCCCTTCAACCTGTGAACATGACCTTATTTGGAACATATTTTTGCACATAGATCTTGAGGTGAGTTTACCCTGGATTATCTGGGTGGCCCTAAATCCAATGGCAAGTGCCCTTATAAGAGACAGAAGAGGAGAAGACATAAACAGAAAAGAGAGGGGGTCATGTGAAGACAGGGACAGAGATTTGAGTGATGTAGCCATAAACCAGGGGATTCCTGGAGCCACTAGAATATTCTCTAACCCTTAGAGACTTTGGAGGGAGCATATTTCTACTGACTTGATTTTGGACTTCTGGCCTCCAGAATAAATTCTAGTAGCCAGGGGCCTGGCAGTCAGTTGCATCATCTGCAGGAAACTAACAGAGCGTCTAAGGCCCCTAGCTCCTCTCCTCCTGTGTTCCTTATCCCGGTGGAGAGAAAGACTATCCCTCGTGCATGGATTATCTAGTTGCTCTCTCTCTGCTGCAGAGGCCGAATGAGCCCATGTGCATCTGATGTTACCTCCCCTCAAACCCCATTGCAAAAGGCTCTAGGTGACAGGGTAGTTAACAGTAAGCCCAAACGAAGAAAATCGCTTCCATACATGAGGCCATTTGCTGAGTGTCATTGCGCAGCCCTTGACTTTGGACCCTGCGGCCTCCCTGTGCTCCAGTGCCCACCATTTCATTTGTATGAGGACTTGTGAGAGGGTCGAGAGTGTATATTACCCAAACTGAGCAGCACTCCTTGAGCGTGTATGTGCGTGCACGCGGGGGTGTAAACTAAGAATCTGGAGGCAGAAACTTGCCCTGGAGTCTCGCCTCTTGAATGAAGCTGCCTTTTGCTTTATTCCTGCAATATCTGCTTTGATTCCTTGAGCCTCAGGTTGGTCATTTATGAGATAAAGTCAAGCCAATTTATTTATAAAGTTAGTTTGGAAGATCAAGGATAGAATTCAACATGCTTTAGTAAACTATGAAGTAGAAAGAAACGTTAGTTCTATTATCCATGTAGTTATTATTATTATTATTTAAAACTTTTATTTATTGAGTCTTAGCGAGGGGAAGAGAGAGAGAGAGAGAGAGAGAGAGAGAGAGAGAGAGAGATGTAGATTTGTTATTCCACTTATATATGCATTTAATGCATTCATTTGTTGATTCTTCTATGTGCCCTGCCTGGGAATCGAACCTGCAACCTTGGTGTATCGGAATGGCTCTTGAACCAACTGAGCTATCCAGCCGGGACCATTTAGTTATTTTTAATGGTAATTATTATCCATAATTATTAGGACCTTCTAGCATACGTTCAATTTTTGTAGGTTAAATACATATAACAAAATAAATAAACAAATAAGAGTAACACGAGGTGGCTTTGAGAAGGGTTTGGAATCACCAGTCTCGGTGTCCTGTTTCTTCTGTGACAGAGTCGTGCCAGGCTAGTGCTTCTCCAGCTGGCTGACCATTAGGATCACATGAGAACTCTGAAAACCCACCCCTGGGCCGATGCAGTGGTAATTTCTTGGACGGGTTTGCACATAGGAGTTTCCAAGAGACCCCTGAGTGGCACCCGAGTGGACAAGGGCCACACGCATCATGCCGTCGGCACTGAAACCTCTACAGCTCCCAGGTTCGGAGTGCCCTTGGCTTTGCGCTGCTAGTATTATAATCCCGTACCTTCTGAGTTGGTATTATGAGATCTTGGCTTTGCGCTGTTAGTATTATTCCCATACCTTCTGAGATGGTATTATGAGATCTTGGCTTTGCGCTGTTAGTATTATTCCCATACCTTCTGAGTTGGTATTATGAGATCTTGGCTTTGCGCTGCTAGTATTATTCCCGTACCTTCTGAGTTGGTATTATGAGATCTTGGCTTTGTGTTGCTAGTATTATTCCTGTACCTTCTGAGTTGGTATTATGAGATCTTGGCTTTGCGCTGCTAGTATTATTCCCGTACCTTCTGAGATGGTATTATGAGATCTTGGCTTTGTGCTGCTAGTATTATTCCCGTACCTTCTGAGTTGGTATTATGAGATCTTGGCTTTGCGCTGCTAGTATTATTCCTGTACCTTCTGAGTTGGTATTATGAGATCTTGGCTTTGCGCTGCTAGTATTATTCCCGTACCTTCTGAGTTGGTATTATGAGATCGTGAGTGTCCTGGCGAGACTGCGAAGCCACCTGAACAAAGAGCAGAAAAATAGAGTTATCCTGAATGCTCCATCTTCTGTGATAGTCAGCACCTCTGTGCCCATTGAGGCGTCAGCTGTGGCTGACAAGACTTCTAGTCGTCTGTATGGGTTTTGTTTTCACTTTTCATCTGAAATGAGGAAACTAGTGAAAGAAATAGCACCTCTTATTCTTCAAGCATTGCCCAAGACATTGCCCAGGTGCCGAGATAAACACTCTTCTCTTTTTCCTCCTTGTCTCCTTCCCTTCTCCATCCTCCTTCCTTCTCTCTGCTCTGCCTTTCCCAGGCCCCCATTTTCCTCTCCTCCCAACTTTCCCTCCTCACCTCTTTCTTTGGTTTTCATAACTTTCCTCCTCCTGAGCTCCCTTCCTCGCCGTCACGGAATTAGACGAAGTGCTTACTCCAGGCTGGCTATGCCAGAGCCACGGGAACATACACGAGCAGAGAAACAGTGTGCTGCGCTCAGAAAAGGCGTGAGTTCTGGTTGGGTTATGGGCACAGAAACAGGTCTTTACAGTGCCGTCTTGCCCCTTGGCAATGAATTCCTGATTTAGGAGCATAAGGAAGGAGGAGTCTGATTGCCTCTGGAGGGTCAGCAGAGGTTCCCCAGAGGGATTGCGAGGGTGCAGCAGAAGTGCCCAGAAAAGCTTGCTTTGCCAACCAAAGCCAAGAACATTTACAAAGATCAAGAGGGCATCAGAGAGAAGGACCGATTCAGGGAATGGCTAGCAATTCCAGTTTTGCCAAAGCACGAGTTATTGAGGGTAGAGTGCGAGATTAAGTGACCATGTAACTCGGGACTAAAGAGCAAGGATGGGGAAACCATAACATGGAGTTCGGACTTGAATTACTCACGGCCAGTTTTCTGAGCCTCGATCTCTTCGTCTATAAAGCGTGAGCACGGTGCCCTCCTCAGAAAACCGCGAGACGATTTAAGAAGAGACCTTCCGGGATGCCTGACATAGCAAGGGCTCATTTAGTGCCTCCCGTCCCCATAACCACACCTGGGACACTTGAGGTCTCAAAGTGTCCTCCAACCCAGCTACCCTGGGTTGAAAAAATAATCCTCTTTGAGAGGCAGGGTAATGAAGTATCAAGACTTCGTTCTTTTTTGATACTTATTAAACTGATTATTTCCCCCCATGTAGAGGTCACCTCGTGGGCAATGAGGTAGAAAAAAGTCTTTGTATCTTTGACTCTGGGGAGAAAACGGCTAAGTGATGGGTGGGGAAGAACTGACCTTCCCAGAAGCCTGCTCTAGGGCTCCCTTCCTGAGCTCAGTCACCCCACATTTTATGCCAGTTGAGTGTGTCCAGAATGTTCATTTCCCCTGGATGCTAATGCCCCCGAGAAGGAAGCACCCCGGCTCCGCGTATCCCTCATTTGTTAGAATTCACTGAAGTCACAGTCGAAGTCCCCTGTGACTGTCAAGCCTTTTGAACTTTTTCGGAAGAGGGTGTGTGGGGCCAACACCAGCAGTTCCTCAGTTTTCTGTGAGAAAGAGCGCCTCTGTGTGTCTCATCTCTTGCGTAGTCGCTGCCCCTGGTTCTTATTTTCACATATTTTCACTCCGGAATTTTTCCGGGTCTGTCTTCTCCATCTCGTGTCTGCTGAAGACTTTAGCTTTCTGGCCGTCGGCCACTCGGTCTCATTGGAAAGGCATCTAAAAACCCTGTGCGTTTCCCAATCAGGTGCAGAATTAATGTTTTCTTTAGATTGTGTTTGTTTTTCTCGTGTCCCTGAGGGTGAGGACATATGGAAAACTTTAGCTGAGGTTCACATGCTGGGTTTGGGGGAGACCAGGCTGTGACATCCTTCACCTGTCTGGTTGCCAGGCCGGAGTCAGCTGATTGGCTGGCTCAGGGAGCTGAGCCGCATGCTTTCAGCGCTGATGGGTATAATTTGAACCAAAGGAAAACTTGGAAGGGAAAAGATGTATTAAAGATAATTATGTCCAATCTCCTTATTGTAGACATAAGAATAGGACAGCCTCATCCAAAAACTACCTAGAAACTTAACTTCCATTTTGGAATTCCATCCATTGTAATACAATGTGCTTTGGAAGAAAAAAAAAATGGTTTCCAGTTAGATAGATATGCCTTTGAATTCCAGCTCTGCTCCCTTCCGGGGACGTGACCTTCCTGCAGGACTGTGGCTTGGACTGTAGATGATTCACGTACAACACCTCACACCTCATGGACCCTCTGTGAGAGTTACTTTGACCATTGACTTGGCAGAGATGTCTGAAGAAGAACTTCTGAGCTACACGCTGCAAACCAATCTCAGGCATGAAAATCCATTTTGTTAATTGATTAACAGTTATTTCTGGAAGCCTTTATAAATGTTTGCTGGAAACTCTTTGTGAGTGTTAATTTTATTTTCCAACCTGAAGGGATTCATTGCTTGCCTACCCTCTATTTATATTGTAAAGAGAAGAATGAGGTTGAACTATGTAAGTTTCTTGAACTAACTTCAGAGAGAAAGATCTCCGAATCTGAATAGGACCGGCACTTTTATTTCCCTTCAAAGGAGAGGGAGCCCAGACAACAGCCGGACTTTTTGAGGTAAGAGGAACTTCTCAGGTTATGTAGACACCACGTAGGTCTCCCTCTAAACGACTTGCTATTGTTCCCCCAAGAAGATGAACTCCAGGCCTTTATCCTCTGCACATCCTAAGAACCAACCTTATGGACCTAGTAGTTCATGAAGGACTTTCATACTTACTGGCTCTTTTTGATTCTCAAAATAACCTCAGTAAGGAGACAAGGGAAAAATAAATATATTTTCTATTTTAAAAATAAGAAAGTTCATCAGTAGGCCTGGCCAGTGTGGCTTAGTGATTGAGTGTCGACCCATGCACCAAGAGATCGCCGGTTCGCCCTGGCCGGTTTGGCTCAGCGGTTGGAGCGTTGGCCTGCGGTCCGGAGAGACCCGGGTTCGGTTCCCGCTAAGGGCATGTACCTCGGTTGCAGTTTGTCCTCGGCCCTGGTTGGTCGTGCGTGTGGCAGCCACTCGATGTGTCCCTTTCACGTCGATGTTTCTCTCTCTCTCTCTCTTCCTCTCTCTCCCTCCCACTCTATCTGTGCAAAAAATGGAGAAATGTCCTCAGGTGAGGATAAAAAAAAAAAAAAAAAAAGAGATCGCCGGTTCGATTCCCAGTCAGGACACATGCCCAGGTTGTGGGCCTGATCCTCAGTGGGGGGCATGCAGGAGTTGGCAAATCAATATTCTCTCTCATTGATGTTTCTATCTCTCTCTCTCCCCCCCTTCCTCTCTCTCTTACATCAATAAAGAAAAATACTTTAAAAAAAAGGAAATTCGTCACTAAGTATCTGCATTATTAGAGCACTTCATTGCCCCGAATGCATATTCTTCTCTCTTGATTGTTATATTGTACTGCGTGTGAGCCCAAATATTTGGTTAAGCTCCCACGACTTGAGTCCCATTTACCTCATCTCCCGCCCCTGTTTCTCCAGCGTGCATTTTGCATAGTAACCATCATGAAGTCCTGGTACTTGATCTCAAATTGGTCTGCAGCTGGGCTGGTGTGTGGATGAAATGAATTTACGTGTGTGAAGATGTGTGAGACAGGAGCCAACATGCAGTTCGAGCAGAGTAAGTGTTGCCCTTTATCGCTCCGTGCGTGCTCCTGCAGCTACAAACTCCATCTGACCCTACCCTGCCGACCGAACTCCCGCGGGCTCTTCAGGACATCCGCCTCTTCGTGTGAAGTGTGCAATGACTGCGTACAGAGCTTTCTGTCCTTGTGTGTTTTCGTACAGTTCTCATGTATCCCAGCCTGGCGCTTACCGTTCCGTAGTCTCAGTTCCGTCTCCTGTTCTGGGTTCTAATGCAACCCCATCTATTCCACGTCCTTCTCACATTGACACGCCGTGTCGGTTTCATGTTTACACACTTGGGACTGGTCCGGGGCCTGTTAGGGAAGGCTGAACAGGAACTCTTTGGCTTGAATCACACTACCTTTTTTTACCAACTGACCTGGAAAGTCGAGGAGAAACGACACGGTGTCTCGATCCCTTTAAACTCCGCACAGCAATCCCAGCTCAGGGCCTCGGCTTCCAGGGCACCAGATCCTTCCTGGTGCTCAGGCCCCAGATCACTTCCTATCATAGGAACCTCAAGATTCAGACACCCTGTGTTCCACACGGGCCTTTGTGTTGCCCTCCTCAGGTGCAGAGGTCACGGCCAGGGAGCTCGTACCTCCCAGTAAAAAACCCAATGCCCGCAGCTCCTGCCCACGAGCAGCTGACGTTCCCAGGGTCTATGCTCTTCCTTCTCTTCTTTCCAAAGATAAAGCATCTGCCGGGCTCCTGTGCTCAAAGCACCGCCTCTCCTTGTCACTGCGGAGCACCTTGACTTCCCCTGAAGGAGATTAATTAGCCATAAAGCCAGCCTGGACCTAGGCTCCCTGATTTGGGTTCAGTCATGGTATTTTGGGACTAACTGGAGACAATGCAATTGATTTAAAACATATGTGGGCTTCTCAGGAAATCCTCTGTAAAAGTCATCAATAATAATAATTAAGAAACTCTCTGCTTGCAGGCTGACATAAATATAATTACGTGGGTGATTTCAGCTTTAAACACGACTGTGCTTCCTGTTTGAGATCCCAAAACAGTCCGTGGGCTATCCATCTGATTATTTCTTGTAAAAGATGTCAGGAATAATAAAATCCTTCAAATAGATTTACGAAAGGACTTGGACTTCAGGAAATTTGAAAAGTAAATGCATGTTTACATATTTTTCTCTGCCCAAAAGTATCAAAAGGAACTAAAAATATCAAAAGGATACAAAAGAAGTAAGAGCAAAAATCTCATTAACCCTAAGCCCATAGAAGGGTACCTCCACATCACTAACTTGGAAGGACATTTTCTAGATACAGTATCATTCGAATCAAACAGAGAACACAATTTGCTAAAATTAGACAAAAAACCTGCTTTTGCTAAAATGCAAAGTGGATTTATAGCTTATAATCATTTAACTTTGTTCTAGGTAGTGGTAGTCAATGACATTTCTCAAGAAGAAGAAATGAGTTTTAAATATTGGAAAGCAGATAAAATTGTCATTATTAGTATGTGAAATGATTGTGTACTTAGAAAAGAAAAATGGAAATCGATTTTTAAAAATTAGAAACAGAATTTTAAGGGATCTGATGCATTAAAAATAATTTACCCAAACTTTTTTCTTAAGAAAAAGACTTAAGACTACAAAGCTTTCAATTCTCTATTAATATAGAAATTTAAAAATCCTGCAAGTTTAATAAAAACCTAGTAAAATATTAATTGATTTGTTTAGAAGTAGGTAGAGCAATGAGAATGGGTAGAAAAAGCAGGACAATGAGAACAGAGAAAATCTAAGTCTAATAACTATTTGGGTGTGTTATAGGCTGGAACAGATTTGAGTGTTTTGTTCTGGTCTGTGTAAAGGAAAACAGTTGCTCAAGTACATGAAATAGGGAGTCTATCAAAAAACTAAAATTTGTAGAACATAGTATATATGATAAGGAAAGCATTTTAAATCAATGGAGAAAGAATATTTAATAAGGGGTTTAGGTATCAAATTAGCCATCTGGTTTAAAACAAAAGGATCGGGCTATACCCCCTAACCCATATTTACATTAAAATCATTTCTGATGAATTAAACTTTTGAATTTAAACATAACAATCACAAGAGTGATCCTTAGAAAAAGGGCAAGCACATTATAAGAAAATGTAAGCCAAAGAAAGAAAAAAGATATATAAATTAGACTGCATAATAATTTGAAAGGATTTCTTTGTGATAAAGCTATAATCCCAAGTCAAAAGATTAACAAAAAACTAAAGACTGGTCTAAGGGCTTAACTTTATGATGTATAAACATTAAGATGCTTTAAAATCTTCATGTATTAATAATACCCCTCACAAATCACAGAGAAAATGACCAAAAACTAAACAGCAGAACTAAGAAATAATATAAATGGGCAGTTCACATATCAAAATAAATGTGCATAACTTATGAAAGTCATGAGCATGAGAAGATGCTCAGTGTCACCAAGCAGCTATTAGCTACCACTTGTGTCTATCAGATTGGCAAAGATCAAATAATTTGACAGTGCACAATGTTGGTTAGAATTTTTGAGTATTCTGTTTTTAAAAGTATAAATTGATTCAGGCACTTAGCAAGGCAATTTAAAATCTTTGAAATCAAATACATTTTGATCAAGCAAACTGAATCTATAAGTTAAATTTATGTAATTTCAAAGCCATACACACACACACACACGATTGTGTATTGTTTTTATTTGTGAATCAATTATAGGGATACTTTCTTAATTAGATAAACTAAATCAACCCATAGATCACAACAACTTATTGCAATAGAATTTCATTTTTCACTCATGTAAACTCAAGATTGGTGTTCTCAATGTGTAGGGAGTACTTTTCCAATAGTACTTTGGGAACATGGCCTTATTCCAATATGTAGCTCCAATCATCTTTAATATTGGACTTCTAAGATCTTCTAAAAAGGGGGGAAGTATAGTTGCATATATTATTTACTAACTGAGGAAGAGGCTCGTGAAAATTTTGCTTACATTTCATCCACCAGATTTCAGTCATGGTGGTACTCATTTACAAAGGAATCTGGAAAATGTAGCTTAATTGTGTACTCGGAGAGAAAATAAACCGATTTGGTAAATAGCTCTCCAGCTTATTCCATAGTTATTAATAAGAGACTAGTTAAAAAGATTATACCACAGCTGTAAAATGAAGCAACATCTATCTATAAGACCAAATGAGCTAGGTTTGCATGGCCCCATATAGAATAATCTTCCAGATATGTTATAGCAAAATCAAGGTAAAAAAGAATAAGAAGGATGAAAGTCTGTTCTTTTAAGACAATTCCCCCAAAATAGATAAATGACAAAGAGATCAAAGTTATAAAATATCAAGAATGAAGAGATTAAAGGAATTTTAAGTGTATGCTGCATGGGACTCCATAACACATTTATAAATCTAGGGGAAATTACACCAAAACTATCTCAATTGTAAACAGACAATTTGAACAGACCAATTATCAAGAAATTTAAAGGAGATTAAAGATGAACATAGAAAAAAAAATGTACCATAGCTACATAGTTTCATACTTGAGTTCCATCTAACCTTTAAAGTACAAACACTGCTAAAGTTAAAGAAAAATATGAAGTTCCCAGAAGTGTGTGGAGTATACTTTCATGGGTTAAAAAATTTCTAGATGAATACACCAGATATTTTAAAAGGAGATACTTATAAAGTTGGTCTGTGGATCTGAACAGGAAACAAAACTTGCTGTTTTCTTTTTTTCTTACTTAGACACCAGGAATTATTTTTTATTTCTATTTTTGAAACAGTTTGCATGTAATTTTTTAATAAAAAAGAAAAGTAAGAATATGAATAGATATTACCCATTCTTCCTAATTTTGAGCCCAGGGCCATTTGCTGGTGCAGGCGAGTGATTCTGGAAGACCTAGGCATTAATGTGTTAGAAGACTCTATTAGTTACCTTCTGACAACCATCCTATATTCTTTAGTTACATAACCTTCATTTCCAGCTGGTCATATTGCCTTCTAGTAAAATATTACATTTTCCAGTCTCTCTTGAAGTAAATTATAGTCATGTCACAAAAATGTCTCCATTGAAATTCAAGTAAAATATTTTGTGTCACTTTGGGAAATTCTGCTTAAAAGGAGGGGTAAGTGTTCTTCTTCCCCTTTCTGCTCTTTCGTTCTTGAAAGATGGACATCGAGCCAAGCCTGTGTGGCTCAGTGGATTGAGCGTCATCCAATGCACTGAGAGGTCCCAGTTCGATTCCTGGTCAGGGCACATGCTCAATTCCCAGTAGGGGGTGTGCAGGAGGCAGCCGATCGATGTTTCTCTCTCACGTCGATGTTTCTATCGCTCTCTCAATTTTTTTATTTTTTGCATTTATCTTCAGATAGAGCGGAAGGGAGAAAAGGAGGAAGAGAGAGAGAGAAACATTGATGTGAGAAAGGCATATCGAGTGGTTGCCACCCACACCACCCCAACCAGGGTTGGGGACAAACTGCAACCTAGGTACGTGCCCTTAGCGGGAACCAAACCGGGGACACTCTGGTCCGCGGGCCGATGCTCTAACCACTGAGCAAAATTGGCCAGGGCATCTCTCTCTAAAAAAATCAATTAAAATATATTTAAAAAAAAAGAAAAGAAAGAAAGAAAGATGGACATTGAAAGCTGAAATTCAAGCAGCTATCTTGAATCATGAGGTTGAACCACATCCCAAGGATGGTAGATAGACGAAGCCTGTAAAGTGATATCATGGAGTTGATATATAAAACCTGGATTTGGACATTTCTGTGGAGGGGGAAACATTCATTTAGTTGAAGCCACTGTTAAGTTGTGTGTGTGTGTGTGTGTGTGTGTGTGTGTGTGTGATAAACCACATCTAATCCTCACTGCTGTGCCGTATGGAGTGTCCACTCTGGAGGGCAGAAGTCCAAAATGGGTGTCACTGAGCTAAAGTAAAGATGTAGGGCTACCTTACTTCAGCAAGTTCTAGGGCAAAGTGCATGTTCTTGCTTCTCTGTTTTACCTACATTCACTGATTTGTGAGTCCCTTCCATCTTCAAACTCAGAAATTCATCACTTTGACACCACTGATTTCCCGTATACTCTTGTGATTGGACCCACCCAGATAATCCAGAATAATCTCTCCAACTTAAGATCAGAGGACTAGCACCTTCATTCCGTCGGCAATGCCCCCTTTGCCATGTAACATAACATATTTGCAGGTCCCAGCAATTAGGATGTGGCATCCTCAGGGTGCCATTCTTCTGCATAGCTAGGAAATAAGGGAACTCTCTTAATGTACTGTGTATTTCTTAATACCAGTGTTAGCTCTAGCCTATGAACACTCTAACGTTACTCATCTTTCAAGCAGAAATTTAAAAATTATTTAATCCAAAAGTAATTGAACAATTCTCTTTGCTACAGAGGAAGATATGAAGAATGATCTTTGGTCATTGTTGGACTGACAAGTTTATGACAGGTGAGTGTTAAGAGACACAGAGAGAATGTGGAGTGGGGGTTACACCGTGTGTGGAAGGGTGTTCAGTCTTAAATGCTGTAAGTGTCTGAGCAAGATGACACAGCCTTTTTCCAGAACCAAGTCTACAGTCCAAGCATTGGAAAAGTGTATCACACACAATCTCACACACAAGCTTAGGCTCAGCATGGCCAGAATAACCAATAGGCATTCCAGAATCTGAACTGTGGAAAGCACTTCATCAATATGTGTTAAATAGATGAGTACATGATGGAAGAAATACATAAATGAATGAGCAAATGAAAAGCTGATGGTTGAACCAAGGAGCCTTCCTTGTTTCCTGTGTATTAGTGTTATAGCCAGTGACTGGGCCTTCCAGGAATGGGCCGTCCATGAACCATTATTTTGTAGATATTGTACATTTGTACACAAAGCAATATATGTACCTAAAGGATGTATACCTGCCTTCTTGTGCCTAAAGACAGTTATCGGATGATGCTTCATATTATTGTGGTCCAATTATTCATCAATGGAAACATTTGACTTAGGTAGACATTGTTTCTTGGAAATTTTCCTGAAATACTGGCAAAACTTCTCTAACTCTGAAAGTATGTTCCGGAAAAGTTGGGCTCCTGTCAAATTAAATCATATGTTAAATATTGAAATGAAGAAATGAAAATTTACAACCGAACTACAGTGGTTTCCACAATGACGTAAGAATAACCCAATGCGAAAGGACTTGCCATATATTCTGAAATGAAAAAGCCACGGTGCAAAGCATTATACTTTCTATAATCATTTACATATAAAGAATAGTCAAATATTTATAAAGTATTTCTATTTAGTATAATTTGGGTGGATTTGTGATTATCTTATTTTTGCTTATATTTATTTCATAATTTTAAGTGATGTATTTGTCACAACATAGGAAAAATCGCATTACATAAAGAGATAATAATTACCCTTCTCAAAGTAGTGACTTGCATTCAGAAGCTGTCATCCAAACTCTCACTAAATGAGTTTACGTAATGTTGCTTGCCTTCTAAGTTTCATCCAGTGAATCCTTTCTTTTCTCTTCTCCCAGAGAACATCATATATTCCTCTTGTATGATACTCTCATTGAAATGGTCTGTCCACAGAATTAGTCCATGAGGCTTTTGAGAGCAGAATTTTACTCAGTTCTCTCTGCTCAGAACTTAAAACAGTACCTTCATCCTGGTTAGAATTAATACTTGCCTGTTTCAAGTAGGGGAAATCTGTTCTCTCTTGTCCTCAGGCACCAAGAAGGAGCCCGTCTGAGTGTTGACTTTCTCTCTTTGAGACAGTATAACCTCTAGTGTCAGGTTCCCGAGTCTAAATTCTGCTCTACTAGCAGGATCACCTTGCACTAGTTACCTTTATCTGTCGGAGTCTGGTCAGGAAGAGAGAGATACTCGAATGTAGAACCTATTCATGAAGTATGAGCTGGCAGTAAGAGTCACAAGGGATTATGCAGTGCCCCAGGGTTGTGTTTGCCGGGTCTCTTTACCACCCTAAGACCCGAAGGGACAAGTGGAGGAAGCATTTACCCAGTGACGAGAACTGTCCAAAGAGAAGGAACCCATGACCTGGGTTTTGGTGTGCAGTCAGTATGCTACGCTTCTGCAGAGGAGGATGGTGTGCAGTCAGTATGCTACGCTTCTGCAGAGGAGGATGCTGGAGAAGAAACCGTCTTCCCTCAGGTCTTTAACTGAGGTTTCCTATTGCTTTGAATCCAACCGGAAGCCCAAGGGCAAAGAGGCATATGGAAGCATCTTGGTGGAGGAGCCCAGAGCAGGATAAGAGTGGGTACCAATGGAAGGGCAACTGAAGGGGTCCAGTGTGTCAGCTCACCTCTGTTGCCCCAGTCACTCATCTGTGATGGGGATGGGGCAAGCACATAGAGTATTTTTAGCGTAGAATCGTTGAGAGAATTGAATCAGTTAACACATGTCAAGAGCATAGAACAGCCCTGAACCATAGCAAACACACAATAAACACTAAATATTCATACTCTATTCTCTGCTCACCACGACTTCTTATGCTACATGTATTCTAACACCTGTGTTCCAACCTTTTTGGCCTTGAATTTTTTTATTTTTTATTTTTTTGCATTCATCTTCAGATAGAGCGGGAGGGAGAGAGGGCAAAGAGAAGAGAAACATCAATGTGAGAGAGACACATCGACTGGCTGCCACCCACACGACCCCAACTGGAGCCGGGACAAACTACAACTGAGGTACGTGCCCTTAGTGGGATCTGAACCCGGGACTCTCTGGTCCACAGGCTGATGCTCTAACCACTGAGCCAAACCGGCCAGGGCTAGCCTTGAACTTTTCTTTGATGAGTCCATCGGGACCTTTGATTTCTGGATAATACCTAAAATAATGACACAAAGGGACCTTCAGCCTGGCGGTCCTGATGCGGAGCAGCCTACGTAAGCAAACCCAAACCCAAGCCTGCACGCGCCTCCAGGTTAAGAATCAAAACCTACGGACAGCCGATCACCACAGCCAATTAGGGTTTTGCCCAGTAAGGTACCCACTTAAGCTATGACCTGCCAAATAACGTATTTGCTTTGCCTCTGTGTCTTCTCTGAAGAAGTCTTCCCCCTGGCTCCTGCTGGTGGAACACCCCCGACCACTTCTCGTTTGGTGCTGGCCTCTTCACACGGGTGTTCAGCAAATAAACCCTTCCGTGTTCAGACGTGTGCCCAGTTACCCTTTAACAAACCCGTTTACCCACCATCGCATCTCATTTCCCGCCCCTTCCTGCAGATCCCGGTCTCAGTCTGATGTTCCGGCGCAGATGTTAACAGTCTCCACTTCCCCACATTAAACAGCCGATTTGCTGTCTAGGACTCTTCTTCCTAAGCTTTCAAAACATAGGACAAATTGTTACCCCGGGGTTATTTTAAACACGCTTTCAGCATTCTGTTTTGTATGCAACCAGGTCATTATAAAGACCTTTTACATTTCTTCAGCACAATGTGAGAGAGGTTTTGTTTAATCTCCATGATACCTTTAGTGGTTGGCAGATGGGGCATAATTTTCCCGTTTTATACAGACCGAGGTGGAGGTTCCGGAAGTTGCAGCTCCCTGCGTGGCCACACAGCCAGTGGCATCGGACTGTGGGTCGGAGACCGGTCTCTAGGTTCCGCTGCACCTTGTTGGATTTCTAATGTAGGGCTAGACCAGATCTGAGAGGTCATATGTGAATCATCACTGCACTGTATATTTTTTCTGTACTTACTGTATCTGTGCTACTGATGCTAACTGTGTTTGCTCTTTCCCAATACTGTGGCAGGTAAGGATATAAGTAACTTGCAAAACTCTTACAGTTAGTAGCAGAACTGATACCCTAATTCAAATCTTCTAATACCAAGTAAGGCTCTTTCTAATGTTGTCTGTGTAATCTATAGGTTCTTCATTACTCTTAGAGACCATGGAAAGTTTCAGGTTCTACAAGTCCCCTTTGACTGGCTTATTTTCTCTGCCACCCAATGTACTATGGGCTATGTCCTTTTATAATGTCTTATGTATAAGTAGGAGATACTTCATTTCAAAATACTATGAGTTGAGGAGTAGACCCATACACATATGGTCAAATTATTGTTTACCAAGGTGCAAAGGCAGTGTAATGGAGAAAGAATAGTCTTTGAACTAGAACATTTATATACCCATGTACAAAAAGAAATCTTTATTCATACTCTATACAAAAATTAATTCAAAATGAATCATACAGTCCTGGCTGGTGTGGCTCAGTGGGTTGGGCATCGTCCCCCATGCACTGAAAGGTTGCCAGTTCGATTCCCAGTCAGGGCACATGCCTGGGTTGCTGGCTTGGGGGCATGCAGGAGGTGGCTGATTGATGCTTTGCTCTCACATTGGTGTTCCTCTCCCTCTCCCTCTCCTTCTCCCTCTCCCTCTCCCTCTCCCTCTCCCTTCACCTGTCTCTGAAAATCAATAAAAAAATCTTTAGAAAAATATCACAGGGCTTGGCCCATAGAAGGGGCTCAGTAAGATTTGCTGAAGGAAAGGAATGAGGACAAACGTTAAAAAATAAATAAATCATACACCTACATGTAAAATTCCCAGGAGGAAGCTTAAAAAAATTTTGTGAACAAAGATTAGGCAAATATTTCTTCATTATGTAACCAAAAGCATAATTCACGAAAGGATTAAATGGGACTTCATCGAAATGAAGGACGTTGGCTCTTCGAAAGGTGCTGTAAGTGGATGAAATGGAAGCCACAGATCAGGAGACACAGCTTTCAAATCCAACACCTAATAAAGGACTTAAATATGTAAAGAACACTTTGAACCCATAAAAAAATGGGCAGAGATTTTAATAGATACTTCACTTTAGAAGATGGCAAATAAATACATAAAAGAGTTCAACACTATTAGTCTGTAGGAAGATGTACATGAAAACCACGATGAGATACGATTGCACATCTATTGGAAAGGTCAGACAAAGAATCACACGATTAAACCACACCCTGACAATTTCAGGTACCTGAGGAGCATCCTGGGACGCCCTGCTCATCCGTGGCTGATATGAAAGCAACGTGGTACATTCATTTTGAAACCAATTTGACAGTTGTTTATAAAGTCAGACCTATATAATACATGCCTTGGCATCCTACTTCTAGGTAAATACTCAAGTGAAATAAACACATATGTTCCCACCAAAAAATTATATATGGATGCTAATAATGACCCTCTTCCTGATTGCCCAGAGCTTCAAATAACTCAAATGGCCATCATTTGAGGAGTGGATGAGATACAGTAGTATAACCATACATATAGTGGAATACTACTCAACAGTAAAAACAAATAAAATAAAATAACTACTGAGACTCATAACAATGTAGACAAATCTCAAAATGCATTACTCTAAATGAAGGAAGCTATATTCAAGGGGCTATCTACTGTATAATTCTATTTATATGGCATTCTAGAAAAGGCAAAATATACAGACAGAAAACAGACCAGTGACGGCCAGAGCCTGGGAATTGGTTGCAAGCAGGCACAAGGATATAGCTTTGGGTGATGGAACTTTTCTGAATCTTGATGGTGATGGTGTTTGCCTGACTGTACATCTGTTAAAACTCACTGACTGTAAAATAAATGGTTACCTTTTTTTTTTTTGCATGTAAGTTATAGCTTGATCTTTGAAAATGAAAATTATTGTTGGGTGATGTACATACCAAATTAAGGCCATCCAAAAGAAGAAGGAGAAGGAGAAGAAGGAAAAAGAAAATAAAAGAAAAGGAACAGAAAAAATGATTGAGGAGAGATGAGGGGCCGAATATTCCCTTTGCCTTCTTTATTTTATCTTTCACATTATTTACTTTGTCTTAAACCAATGGTTCTCAACCTTCCTAATGCCACGACCCTTTAATATAGTTCCTCATGTTGTATGTGGGCGTATCTGCATGTGGGCGGACCCGCCTGGAGACGGAACAGTGTCTCGGTTCCTAAGACCATCAAAAATATGTTTTCCGATAGTTTTAGGCGACCCCTGTGAAAGGGTCATTCAACCCCCAAAGGGGTTGCAACCCACAGGTTGAGAACCGCTGGTCTAGAGCCTTACATCTGTGGTGGTGAGAACCTGGGGGCTCCACAGAGTTCCTTTAAAGAATATTTCCAGGTCAGAAGGGGATGGAAGTTGAGTGGCTGGTAAAAGTAAAGAGATTAAGCAAAACAAAACAAAACAGAACAAAAATTCTTAGACACAGGTAACAGTATGGTGATTACTGGAGGGAAAAGGTAGGCGGTAGAAGAGGGTATAAAAGGGACAAATGGTGATGGAAGGAGACTTGACTGGATGTGGCGAACACACAGTATCATACACAGATGATGTGTTATAGAATTGGACACCTGAAACCTCTATCATTTCATTAACCAATGTCACCCAATTCAAAGAAAGCTGGGGACAGGATGGGGAGGGGGAGGGAGGGGGAATCAGTGGGGGGAAAAGGAGAAAGATCTGTAACACAAATTAATTAATTAATTAAAAAAATAATAAAAATTTATACTAAAAAGTAAATAAATTAAAGAAAAAGAATATTTCCAGGACAGGGGTGAGGGCGGTGCTGGCCCTGTACCCTTCCCACTCATCGTAAATACCCTTATACTTGTGTTTCAAGGGCACGTTTTACTAATAGAAAGCCATCCATGGCTCCAAAACTAGTGTAAAAACTACTGACCTCATCAGGTTCTCGCCTCTCCGTAGGAAGATTAAGAGCTGTGTCTATGCTCCCCTAGCTAGTGGCTCTGGGAACACAGTGACAATCTCAAGTATCTACAGCACCAAATACCCTAAATGAGTGACATGAGCAGGGAGGACGCTGCAGTGGACAGGAGCGCCCACCCTCCTCGAGGGGCCTGGCCACCATGTGTGCGTGTGCCCATGGCAGCAGGTCCTTGGAGTTTTGTTCTGTCCAAAAAGAACCTTGGACTCTGGATTTTCTTATGAAATAAGAAAAGTTTTTAAATGTTGTTAACCAGTTCCACTTTTGTTCACACTTGGTCTCCTTGAAATAAAAGCCATCTGGCTGTTGGCTGGGACGGGCTCTAAGACCCCGCACTGAGCGCTCCGGCCCACACGGGGCCCCAAGCTCATGCTTCGGTCTTCACATCCGACGGCCATCAACCTCGCTCGGCCGTGAGCTCTGAAACCGCGGACGTGAAATGTAGAGCTGTTCTGTTGTCCTCTGAGGCGCCTGGCAAATTCCCTTAATATCCAACCACATGGTGGAGTTTGGGAATAGAGAAAGTCCCTCTCCATGTGCCCTTTCCCCAGACATGCCCCAGTCACCATCCACCCCATCAGACAAATCCTGCCTACCTTACAAGGCAGCCTGCTCAGGGCTGAACTGGTTCGCCTGGGGACACTGTCAGTTATGTTTTCCCTTTGAATGGCAGTACAGAACACGTAAAGGGCACGCACTTGAGAGCGAGACCACTACTCACTAGCTATGTAACCTTGGGCAATGTACTTAAAGAATCTCAAAGTCCATTTCTTCCATTATAAAACAAAGATGGAAGTCCCCAAAGGATGTCATTGTTATAAAGATGAACATACACATTTCAAGCACAGTTGCCAGGTACTTAATTATATTTCTTATCATTGATATTATTATTTTTATTATTATTATTATTATTATTACCATGTTCTGATGGTGCCAGTCCATATGGCTGTGCACCTTCTCCAGGACTGCGAAATGCTTGGGCTTACAAGTGGGCATGAAGCACAGGACATTAAGGCCTCACTGGAGATAGACCAGGGGACCTAAGGTTCAATACGGGCTGAAGAGACACTAAAATGGGGGAATAGGAATTTTCCTGGAGCAAAAGGGAAGTTTCAGAAGCCAAAGAACAGGTTGGTGAAAATATGGCAGAAAGAAATCTCAGGGACTGGGGAGACAAGATCTGAGCCTGAAAGACTGACCTTTAAGATTTTACAGGTGGGGAAATGTGTTTAAAGCGAAGCATTTTGAAGAGTCTTTTCTGCTGGGGTGAGGCTGGTGGTACTGAATGGGAGAGTCAAGACCAGCCTGGCCAGTGTCACTCAGTTGCTTGTTCTGTGCACCTCAAGGTTGCTGGTTCGATTCCAGGCCAGGGCACATGCCTGGGTTGAGGACTCAATCCCCAGCAGGGTGGGTGGAGGAGACAGCCTCAAACAGCGATGTTTCTCTCTCTCTCTTCCTCTCTCTGTAAACATCAGTAAAAAAAATTACTTTGAAAGAAAAGAAGAGTCAAAATCCACAGCAAGGCTGCAGAAGCAGCTGCGCTTTATCCTGCCTATACATGGACACAGCTTGGCCATTATCAGGAGGCCACTCCCGTGTGGTGAGCACATGTTCCCCGCATGCATTTGGATATATCCGTGCCCTATTTGATGACACTATTGATTGCTTAACCCTCATTGTATGTGGCAACCATGAAGAAGATATTATAGAGAGACAAAATAAGACCCATTAGGAACAGCTTATGAGCAGTATGGCTGTTGTTCAATTCCACTAACCAGGCACAGACTTAATGGTGATGGACGAGGGCAGAGTGTTGAAAAGGAGGCAGATAAAACTTATTCTAAACCCCATTTATTATGTGGAGTCTCAGAGTCTTTTCTCGTCTGCAAATATGCCTTCCCCTCTAAAAGTCTCCATCCTTGAGACGTGCTTGAAATGAAAGCCAGTTCTTGCCAGACCAGCAGAATTGCCATGCAGGCAGCGGAGCCCCTGGGAGAACCGTCTCATCCATCAGACCCACTGGCTTGGGGAGGGGGGGCCTGTGCATAGTCAGGATGATGAATCCCAACAGCTGGCAGCATCCAGGTTACGGAGTGGGAGGATGCCAGGGCCTGAGTGGGAACTGTTGGCACACAACAGAACGGGGATTCTTAGAGGAGCCCTACCCTACTCTGCAGTAGAGCTCGCGTAGTCGGGGGCAGATAGTTCTCGGCTTCCATAGACAGGTCGCCACATCCAAATGCAGGGAGGACAGAAGTGTGGATGACGGAGCCAGGGTAAGGAGCTAGGTTTTTTAATAAGCAAATTTCTGCTTCAATAGCAGAAAAACTATATATAGTGTCAGAATGATCTTTGATCCAGACTTCTGCCCTCCCCTCCACATGTGACCCAGGTCAACCCGGTGACTCAATTGGGCAAATGGGTCGAGTACTAAATGGCAGGCACAGGGCTTGCTGCTGGGATAAGCCCTGAGCTAGACAGAGGTGGTTCCTATCGCCAGGGGCACAGTGCCCAGGACTGGAATATACAAATGGAAAATCACCATGTGGTGCGATGGGTATTACGGAACCCCTGAATGGGCAGTCAAAGAGATACGCCTGTGTAAATGTAACCTGCCTACCTCTAGGTGTAGGGTCCCCGAATTCCACTCACAGCCTGTTATTAATTTCACAGGCCTACTGTAACAGTGCATCCCAAGTTGGGTGGCTTAAAACAATAGCAGTTTAACCTCTCACGTTCCGGAGGCCGGAAATCTGAAGTCAAGGTCTGGGCAGGGCCATGTTTTCTCTGGAGTTTTTAGGGAAGGAAGTTTCCTTTTTTTGCTTCCTCCAGATTCTAGTGGGTCCAGGTATTCCTTGGCGCATGGTTGCATAACTCCAGTCTCTGCCAACGTCATCACCAGGCCATCTTTCTGTTAGTCTTTATGTGTGTGTTTTCTCTTCTTATAAGAAAAACAGTCATTGGACCTAAGGCCCACCTTAATCCTATTTGACCTCATTTTATTTTATTTTATTTTATTTATTTATTTTTTTTATCCTCAACCGAGGACACTTTTTCATTTTTTGTTCAGATAGAGCGGGAGGGAGAGAGAGGAAGAGAGAGAGAGAGGGAAACATCGATGTGAAGGGACACATCGAGCGGCTGCCACCCGCACGACCAACCAGGGCCGGGGACAAACTGCAACCGAGGTACATGCCCTTAGCGGGAACCGAACCCGGGTCTCTCTGTACTGCAGGCCGACGCTCCAACTGCTGAACCAAACTGGCCAGGGCCTCATTTTAATGTAATTCTACCTGCAAAGGCCCTACTTCCAAGTGAGCTTACATTCTGAGGTTCCAAGGATTAAAACTTGAACATATCTCTTTGAGAGACACAACTTAACGCCTTATACAGCCCAAGACCTTTGGTTTTCAATTGCGTGTGGGTCTTGACCGTTTACCATTGTTGTTTTCCAGCCCGGGTGAGCCCTTGGAGCAACTTATCTGGCTTGTAGCTCAAACCTCTTGAAATATTTAGAGCTTGGCTCTCAATGCCTCTACTTCTTTGTGCTTTCGGATTCTCTGAATGGAAGGCTTCTTTTACTCTCAAGTGTGATTAGTGGCTCATGTGATGTTAATGTCCTGGAAAGGTCCCCCTTAGACCCTGATGGAGACTAGATCCTGTAAGGCTTGTTGAGCAAAGCGAATCAGGGAGGCTAACAAGCTCTTGTGGGCTTAACAAACAACATACAATGGACAGAGGCCTCCGAGGAAGGGGGCCTTTGGAAGGACTGTTTTCAGCACCGTTGAAGAATAGCTTGTATTTTACTCGAAGGTTCCATATCTCATCACACCTTGTGAACTCCTGGCTATTTTAAAATCTGCATCCATTTCATGAAGATGAGAGCTACTAACTATGACAAAATTTCTACATGTTACTATGGTAATGCAAGGAAGAAAACAGCATGTTTGCCTGACCTACGAGGCCACAGCCAGTCAGAACACTGTTTTCTAGGGTTTATTTCCACAGATTCTCTAAATTTCACAGCTCAGAGATGTCCAAAGTCTTCTCCAAGATTTTAGCAAACGCACAAGAACTAACAATTCCATTTTCACTCTTGGCTTTGAATTGGTCCCAAGTAGAGCTAAAAGCAGAGCTAAGCCTCTTTATCATTTCCTAAAGGAAACCCAATCATACTCATCATTGAACTAGAATTCATTGTTTTTTGTTTAAATATGTTTTTATTGATTTTTTAGATAGAGAGGAAGAGAGAAGGAGACAGAGATAGAAGCATCGACGAGAGAAAAACGTCATTTATCAGCTGCCTTCTGCACGCCCCCTACTGGGGGTCGAGCTTGCAACCCCAGCATGTGCCCTGACTGGGAATCGAACCAGTGACCTCTTCTTGGTGCATGGTGCAATGCTCAACCAACTGAGCCATACTGGCTGGGCTCATTGTTTCATTGTAAGGGAGCACCCAGAAGTCTAGAATTCATTCTCTCTCTCGCTCTCTCTCTCTCTCTCTCTCCCTCCCTCCCTCCCTCCCTCCCCTTGCTCTTCTTGCCTCCTATTAAGCAAAAGGGTTTCCTGTGTCCAAAGCCACACCATCAGTTCTAACTACATCCTTTAAAACTCGCTGATGTCAAGGGGTCATTTCTGTCTATATTTTCACTATAACACTGGTCTTTCCTTCTACCAGATGCGGAAGGATAAACATTTCTTCATCTCATTATCCTGAGATTGAAAGTGATTATGATTTTAAGGGTTTAATTTGCAGGCTTCAATTATTTCACTTTATAACCTATTACCATCTTCTCTCCGACAAGTTGTCGCTTCTTGTTAAGAAGAAATGAGACTTTAAAGAGGTCTTTGGCATTTATTAGTATTTTGGTAATTTTTGAGTTACATGTTTACAAAATATGATTTCACCGGTTAGTGTTCTTTAAACAACTCTGGAATATGAATGAAAAGCAAAGAAATATTTGACTTAAGTATGTTTTTCAGCTGGTCTTGGAAAACTGACATCCCTCTGAGTGACATGAACAGCAACAAATAGTCGTGGTATTTCTGTTGCGTTCTAGGCTTTATTTCAATAGCAAAACATGTATCAGTAACTTCTCTTTGGGGGTTCCGAGCCTCATCTAATAAGAGGGTTCTATTACCAGAAGAAGGGTTAGCGCATTTTTCCAGAATGAGGTAGAATGTTACACAGAGGTTGTCTTCATTCCGACTGCACATTAGCACCTGGGCGGGGTGGCTTTTAAGACACACTGATGTCCTAACAGCACCCACAGAGATTCTGGTTTAATTGGTTTTGTGTGGCATCCAGGAAGGGTTGTTTTAAAACTCTGCAGGTGATTCTCATGGGCAGCTGAGACTGAGGGACACGGTGATAGCACAGTGCTTCACCTGGGGGGTCATTGAAATGAAGACTCTGATTCCGTGGGCCTGGGTAAGGCCTGCACTTCTCACCAGCTCCCAGACAGCGCCCCTGCTGGTGGTGCTGAGGACCACACCTCGAGTACAAGGATATGACGGAATTGTCATTCTCTTTCAAATAAGACAAACCTGGCCCGGCTGGTGTGGCTCAGTGGTTGAGCGTCGACCCATGCACCAACAGGTCACCGGTTTGATTCCCGGTCAGGGCACTTGCCCAGGTTGTGGGTCCGATCCCCAGTGGGGGGCATGCAGGAGGCAGCCCATTGATGTTCTCTCTCATCGATGTTTCTCTCTCTCCCTTCCTCTCTCTCTAAAATCAATAAAGGAAGAATAAAACATTAAAAAAAATAAAAATAATAAAATGAGACAAACCTGAGCCTAATCATCCGTTTCTCGTTGGTTTTGCTCCTATTGCTAAAATGCACTGAACTTGAATTCTGTCCCCTGCGAAGCGGAAATGCAGCTGAGGCGGCAGGGATGAGAGGGGCGAGTGGTGTGGACGGCCGACGCCAAGGGCCTGGCAGACGCGGCGACACAAAGGCTCCCCCCATGCACTTCCCTCCCCTCCACCTTGCCGAGGGGCCGCAGCCTTGGAAAGGCAGGGCAGGGGCAGGGGCTGTTGTCTGGAGTGTGGTTGCCATGGGAACATTATTCGTTAGAGAACAGGGATGGAGGGTGTTAGTAACCACAGTGGCTTAGTGACCATCCACCTGTGTATCTGAAAAGAGTGTCTTCGGGTCATGGTTTTCAGGAGAAATCTTTGCAAGTTTTAAGTGTACAGTGTACCGCGAGCCAGCTGCCTCCTTGTCTTCGGTTATATTGGTCTCCCAACTCGAGTGCCTGCTTTCTTTCCCTTACAAATGAGCACCGAGTCCAAGTCAACGTCATCCTTCACAGGTAGCGAGAGGTTGTAGACAGGTTTTAGGGGGCGTCACATGTATGGGTTATAGCAGCGGGCCCCGTCCAGGGGGATAGGCTGTATCAGTCTGGAAAGAAGCTTGAGGCCAGAGTTTCAGCACCGGCTGGAGTCTGGACCATTGTTACTGACCACGGGAGTCCGAAGGATTTGGTAAGACCCCATAAATGCCGTCTTTTTGAAACAATCCATGGGAGGGGGGTGGATCGGAAGAATGAAAACGGGAGGGCGCATGACTTACTCGGTAAATTTACTGATGTTGATTGCGTGTGGCAAGCCATGCTTGGTGGAAACAAGACAGGATCCTTCCTGCCCTCGTGAATCTCCCAACCTACCACTGCGACAGAGTAGCCAGTGACTAATGAAAATGGTGACATGTGTCCACAGGATCAATTCCAAGTGCCATGAGAACGCGTACTGGAGGACCTAGCCTGCTCGTTGAGGTCAAGAAAATCTGTCCTCAGAAACGGCTGTCAGGTGATTCTCGAGCTGAGAACTTAGAGTTACACAAGCTCCCTGGAGATGGGGTTGTGGTGGGTTAGAAGTAGGAGGTGACTCATGTCCTGACTCCACCACTTCCTAGGCGAAAGCCTGTGGGCAAGTGTACACAATGAGGGTAATTATATGACTTTCAAGGATCAAGGTGAGGTTGAGACCATGCCTTGTGAGCAGCACAGCAACAATCACATAGTGAAGCTCAAAATGGTAGATATCTAGTCCTGTGTACTCAGTCCTGTGCACTCGGCCCTGTGCACTCGGCCCTGTGTGCTCAGTCCTGTGTACTTGGCCCTGTGCACTTGATCCCATATACTCAGTCCTGTGCACTCAGTCCTGTGTACTCGGCCCCGTGTACTCAGCCCTGTGCACTTGATCCCATATACTCAGTCCTGTGCACTCGGCCCTGTGTACTCAGTCCTGTGTACTCAGCCCCGTTTACTGAGCCCCATTCTGCCTCAGTCACAGACACAGAACTGGCCATGAATATGTATCTGCCCCCCGCCCCCATCTTCCAGCCCCTTGCGAAGGGCTGGTTCTAATTGTAAGCAGAATGACCAGTGCCACATCTGGGTGGGTTTGCCTCTCCTCCTTCCCCTCTGTGGGCAACATGTGGCCACATGTTGAGATGTTGGAGAGTCCACCTAGGTCCTTGCATTTCCTATGTGGCATCCAGCATCACTCCCTCCTTAAATTTCATTGCACGGGGAGTTTGAACAGTACATAACCCTTATTTAAATCCGTCATCCTGAGGGGAAGATGTCTCACCTCTGCAGTACCCAGCCTCTCCTTGCTGAAAGGAGTCACCAAGAGGTTAATACATTTAAAGTACTAGAAGGTAGGAGCCTATTGCATTTCTAGAAAGGTGAGATAAAAAATGACTTAAGAAAGTGGAATTTCCCTGGCCGGTGTGGCTCAGTTGGTTGAGCATCATCTTGTACCCAGAGGTTGTCAGTTCTATTCCCGGTCAAGGCACAGGACTGTGGGCTCGATCCCCAGTAGGGGGCGTACAGGAGGCAGCCCAGGGATGTTTCTCTCTCATGTCAATGTTTCTCTCTTTCTCTCCTTCTCCTTTCCTCTTTCTAAAATCAATTAAAATGTCCCTTTTAAAGAAGAAAGTGGAATTTTAAGCCCAGTTTAAAGGCACCCAAAACTGTTCATACAATAAGTTCAGATCAGACACATCAACCACTGGGAAGAAGGGAAACATCTCACACTGTTTAGAACAAACTCTGTTCACTTTGTGATGCTTTTGGTCTTTACTAAGGTGTTCTCATTCATTTGCTAAAGTGACTTTCAGCCTCACCACCGCCTCGACCCCCTGGATCCCCCAACTCTGACATTTGACTGCAGACTCAGTTTGTCCAGTTCCTCCTTTAGAAATGGATCCAGTGCTGGCCGAGCCCCAGGGCATCACACACATGCCTGGCCCTCTGTCCCTGCCTTCTCTCCAGAGGGAGCTTTCTCTTCTCTCTGGCTTCTTCATGTGCCCTGGATGCACCGCAGGGCCGCAGGGCCGTCCGTAACGTGGGCTTGTTGCCATGGTGCTCAGCCGAGAGAGCACGGCTGCTTTCTTGGGGAAAATATGGCCATAGATCTATCGTGAGAGAGCCTGTCTCCATCTGCGACCCTGTCCCCTCTGCCTCTCCCTTCTCCTCCATTCCCATTGGCGTGCTTGGGCTGTTCGTGGTGGGTCCAGACATGTTCTTGTTGGGTGAGAAAATTCTTTCCTAACTCAATGCAAAAATCTGCAAACTGGATCTCTATCAAAGTCCTTCTTTCTATGTCTCTTCATTCAGCTTCAACATCATCTTGTGCTCAAATGATGATGCTTTGGTGAGCATCTGATGGTGTTTGTATAACTGTTGTTTTTTTCCAACGTAACTACTATGTTTCTAAGTTTCTTCTCCAACAAAAAGACAGATAGATGCCAAAAAAGAAAGTGTGTGTGGGGAGGGGAATCCACTCTCTCTTGATTTGAATATAAATGATTTAACTTTTTCTATTGATGTACTGTTATATATTTTTTTTTATTGAAATGATATCTGGCAGCCAGGTTGTAAAATAAAATAGAGCTGCCTGGCTGGTGTGGCTCAGTGGTTGAGCGTCCACCCAGGCACCAAGAGGTTGCCAGTTCGATTCCCGGTCAGGGCACATGCCCAGGTTGTGGGCCTGATCCCCAGTGTGGGGGGTACAGGAGGTGGCCCACTGATGTTCTTTCTCATTGGTGTTTCTATCTCTCTCTCCCTAAACTAAATTAAAAAATAAAAATAAATGAATAAAATAGAGCCAAGTGATAGAGAACTGGTTGGGTATTGAATTTGTCTCAGCCACCATGTGAATCCTGGTCACCCGTTCCTTCATTTGTCCTTTTAGTCAGCAGTTACTGATGGAGCATGTAGATGTGTTAGACACGGATCTGAGTGCTGGAGAGAGGGCAGGAAACAGAAGCACCCTGTTTCCAGGAGCTGTCACCCCTCAACAGAGACGAGCTACGCACCAGCGGTTCTCAGATGTTAGCAAGAACTCACATTATCTGCAGGTGATGGTTCGACACAGATGACTGGGCCCCACCCCCGCAAATTCTGATCCTTTTTTTAGGTCTGGGATGGGGCCCAAGAAGATGCATTTCTAACAAGCTCCCTAGTTCCATGGACCACAGCGTGAGCACAATGGCTGTAAACAAATACAGGGGTGAATAATTGACATAATGATGGCTGCGGACACGTGATATGAGGGATAGTGGAAAGGGAACAGAGAAGGGGCTGCTGTTGTAGGTCAGCGTGTTGGGAAAGGCCTGTCGCTTGGCGGGGACCTGATTGGGGTGAGAGAGTAAAGCTTCGGGGTGTCTCAAGAGAGCCTTGCCAGAGGGGCAGCCACCCCCGGGGCTGGCGACCGGCACCCCGGCCTCTCTGCTCCTCTCTGCCGCCTTCCTCCCTCCGGTACTGCGTGTAATCTCGTGTAGGGCTGGGCCTGTTGTGTGTCGGTTTGTCTGAGGACTTTCTGGCAGGAACAGTAGTCTTTTCATGCCCCCCTGAATCCAGGCCCAAGAAGTCGGTAATTCCATGAACCGGGCATTATCCGGATCCCTTCAGAACCATGAACTCATTCCATTTTCACAAAAGCCACACCAGGTGGGACCTGTTATCATCCCCACTTTACAGACCGAGGAACTAAGCCGGAGAGGCCGGGCCATCTGTTTAGGATCGCAGAGACAGGAAGTAGCAGAACCAGGATTTGAGGTCATCTCTCATAAAGATTGGATACATGGATGGATGGGTGGATGATGGATGGTTCAATGGATGAATGAAGCGTTGAAATGTAGCCAGGAAGCGTTACCAGCTGGCTATATTTTAGCAGAGGGTTTATACCCCGATTGAACTGAAGGCAGGTGTTCGCCCAGTAGAGGAGGGAGAGCGCCATTGGCGGAGGAGCCGGGGGAGGGGGGGGCGGGGCCTGTCTGAAGGACCGTGATGAGGCGCGTGGCAGAGGCTCGCCCAGGCAGGTGGAGGCTCCCTCCGCGCGCGAGCAGGACGGGCATGGGAGCTGGAGGGCAGAGGAAAACGCATTCGGCAAGCCTCTTCCTCTCACGGGATCCTGACAAGTGTGTTTTAATCTAATTAATACATTCAGGAAGTTGGGCCTGGAGGAATGTGATGATTTAATTGTTTTGTTCAAAGAGTATGAAGCGGGCTATTAGTCTGGGGTCATGACTCCAAGGTTCATTGCAGGTTATTACCTAGGAGGGTTTTGGGACAAGAGTGGCTGATTGATTCTTTCCCGCTGTTGCCCTCATTAATTTACAAAGATTCATTGTGTCGGCGCTAATTTGCAGTCTGGAATGAAATGGAAAACAGATTCAGGCTGATAAGACTTGTTTTGTATCTGCTATTCTATCTTGTTCCTTCCCCTACATTTTCCCTCCTAAAGATTTTTCAGGTACATGAATTTCGAGTCTAATGATCATTAACTCTTTTTCCACATGACAAATATTGTTTTTAATAATTAAACAGGAAGTAGACAGTTTGACCTTTCCTAGCTAATGCAACCCAAACTTGCCTTTCCTATTACTCTCTCTGACCTAAGAACAGACATCTCACCTTTGCTGCTCAGATCCCCCTTCTGCAAAATCTGGATATAAAATGCAAACGCAAACACCTTCCCCAGCTTTCTCCATTACCATTCTGACAGGGTCCCGGGCCTGGAAGACAAACGTCAAGTCTCGTGGCCACGGCCCTTGATTTGGCCTCGACTTCCCAGTCTCGGGTTCCGCCACGGTCCAGCTAGTACTTTCTGTCCCGTTGTAGCCAACGATGTTTTGTGTTTGCTCTATTCTGCTTCTGGAAAGTCTTCCCCTACCTTTGGATATTTGCCAAATTATTTTTCTTCCTTTAACTTGTCATCACGTTCATGAAGCTTTTCTGGCTGCCGTAGGCAAAGTATTCCAAGAACTTATGTGTGCTCTTGGTGTCTCTGTGAACACTCGCCACGTTTTGTTGTAATTATTTGTCTAGATGCATGTTTTCTTGTAATTATTTTGGGTAAATGTGTATCAGTGTGTGTGTGTGGCGCAGAACAGCTCACATCGTGTGTAGTTCGAACAGCCAAGTCGCTAACACACTGCGGGCGGTCGCAGGGACTTAGCGTATGTTGGCTGAGTGACTAAATGAAGGAATACCTGGCCTGCCCGACGTTAGGACTTTAAGGATCAAATGACATGTGGGTGTTAAATGCACTTTGCAAACCGCATCCTACAGAACCACGTGCTGACGTGAGGACTGTGTCTGGATTGAAGTGTTCGAAACTGCCTTCCACCTCCGTCTTGATCACGGTGTTTGAAATGTGTCCTCTTTTTGGGGGGGTCATAAGCAGTCATTTATGTATTCACTCACTTATTTATATAATCAAAAACCACACCTGCCAAGCTCTGCACTAAGCAGCGAAGACAGTGTGGAAAAGGAGGGAAAAGCGGGCCCCGCCCGTAGGGATCTCCGTCACGGCTGAGACGTGAGTTGTTAGCCCAGGGTTTGGGCTGGGCACAGCCCAGGTCCAGCGTCTGTCACCCGGGCCCCTGACTGCCTGTGCTGCGCAGACCTGGGAAGTGCGCTGTGCCCCGGAGCGTGGTCTGTCTTTGCTCGGCAGTGATGGTCCATCCTGTGTCAATGCTCCACTGTCCCCCACAGGGTGGGCGGCAGCCTGTTTTCTGGGCTGGCTGACCAGACTCCAGCTGCCCGGAGTTTCCAAGAAAACTACAAAATGAACCAGTTTTTCAGTCCTGAGACCTTGTTGGTCTAAGAATTTGATTGCATTTCAGCCTTTCCTTCTCAACCCCAATATAACATCACAATCAAATCCAGGTATTTGATGTGACATAGCTTAACTTCCCTTGATAAATAGCTAGGATACTGCCCCGGCCGGTGGCCAGTCGGTTGGAGCATCGCCTGTACACCAAAAGGTTGCGGGTTTGATTCCCAGTCAGGGCACATACCTAGGCGTGGGTTCAATCCACTACCAATCGATCTCTCTCTCTCTCTCTCTCTCTTTCCCCCCTCCCTCCCTTCCTCTCTCTCTAAATATCAACAAATACATTCTCAGGTGAGGATTAAAAACAATCGTTATACTACTGTCAGAAAGGCAGCCTGAGAGAATTTTTTTCTTTTGTGTCTCTGGTTTCTTATCTGAAAGAGCTGATTTGCTTCTGTGATCACTCCTAACTGCTATGAATTTCTTCACTCAGAATTGTCCAAGTTGGCCTCATGCTGGCCTTACTCCCCTCGGCGGCCCCTGGCTCCCCGACGGCTCTCTGAGGGTCACTTTCGGGAAAGGCGCCTGACTTCCATGGCCCCTGCCGGGCCCCCTCCCGTCGCCTCCTCGGGAGGTTGGCTGGGAGGAGGTGGGAGAAACGAGGGGTCCAATCTGTTACTTTTTATAGAGGCGGAGTGAAAATCATTTCCTGTGAAAGCCGAGGACATTCTTTCATTAGTTTTGCTTCCTGCTCTGGGTCTTATATGCTGGGTGATTGTTTTTTTTTTCCTTTTGGAACTTGCTTGGGCCAACTTCCTGTGCCTGAGGCTGCTGAGAGATAGGGTTTTATGAGTTCGGCCCACCTACACGGGTGAGCCCGGGATGGTGCTGAGTGAACAGCAGAGAGCGCTAGGCCGCCCTCGAACATTCTGGACACGAGTTCAAAGGAGAAGCCTTAAAAGAGGTGTTTTGGGAAGTAGCCAACCATAGAAGTTTAGGGTTCAAGAAGACTCAGTGTGAGGGAATATGTTCCAACTTTCTGCCCCTTGGATTTCGATGCTAATATTCCAGAAATTGCTCTTTTGTGCATTAGTCCGTGTACACACGCTGAGAACCGGCTGTGGGCTGCACACTACGTGCTGGATGGACAGGGCCATTGCCAGGAACACGACTCAAATAGACGTAAGCAGAAGTGCATTGGCTCATATAACTAAACAGTCAAGGTTGCCTAGCTTCAGGCAAGGTTGGATCCAGGTGTTCAATATCTTTAGGAATCCATCTCTCTCTGTATCTCATTACTGAATTTTTGTGTTAGCCTTCGTCTCACTCAGACTTTTGCTCCTCAGTAACCAGATGGCCACGGGAAACTGCGGGTTTACCTTCTCAGCTTCAACCTCCTTGAAAAAGGCTTTTTCTTTTTCTTTTCATTGAATTTATTGGGGTGACATTGCTTAATAAAATTATATAGGTTTCAAGTGTGTAATTCTATAATACATCATCTATATATTGTATTGTGTGTTCACCACCCAAAGTCAAGTCTCCTTCCAGGGTTTTCTTTCCTAATATTTCCAGAAACAGTCCTGGACCTGTTTCTGATGGACACTGATGGAGCTCATGTTCCATCCTGAACTAGACACTATGACTTCACAGGGCCTAACTCCCATGCTCATCACTGCAGGAGGGGGGTGGTATCAGCTCTACCTTAATCCCTCCGCCTGAGGATGGAGCATGGAAGACAACCGAGTTCCAACACAGGGAGAAAAAGGGATGGTGTTGGGGAAGACACACACACAGATAGATCCATCTTAATAACTGCAGAAATAAGCTAAATGGTAGTGATTCATTTGTCCGAATTCATAAAGCTAATAAGAATGTTTTCAACGTCCCTTGGACCCAGGTTTTGTAGCATCGAGATCAATTCCCTCTCTGTTCTCCTTCCTCACTCCAGCATTTTGTGTGCATCTGCGTGGTGCAAGGCAGCTTTTACCATGGCCCGCAGGGATGCCCAGCTCACAACTGTCACCCCGTTAGGTCATTTCCTTAACCTCAGTATAGGTTGAGCCCAGTGACTTGCTTCTAACCAACAGAGTATGGCAAAAGGGATAGGCTATCCGCTCTGCGATTTAGGGTACATCCGTTTTGCCAGCAGGCTCTTGGTTGTTGTTGTTGTTTTCGGGAGACAAGCTGTTCTGTGGGAGAGACCAATAGGGCAAGGAACTGAGGGCACCTCCAGCCAGCAAGCCACAAGGATGCAGACCCTCAGTCCAACAGCTGGTGGGGAACTGAATGCTTGCAAAACGGAGTGAGCTACGAGGACCAGACCCTTGATGGGTCCCCAGGAACCCAAGGAACGGTGTGATGGTTAATTTTAGTTGTCAAATTGGCTGGGGCACTTTCTTCCAGGTATTTCTGTGAGTATGCCTTTGGAGGAGAGAGACACTTAAGTTGGAAGACCGACGAAAGCCGATCGCCTTCCCTAATGTGTGCGAGCCGTATGTAATCAAGTGAAGGCATCAGTAGGACAAAAGGTGAGAGAGGTTTTTCCTGCCTGATTGTCTTTAGACCGGGCCATCTGCATTTTCCTGTTTTCAGACTCGCGCTGAGACGTTGGCATAGCCTGGGTTTAAGTCTGTCAGCGTCCGGATAGGAGCCGAGCCATCAACTTTACAAGCGCTCGGAGCTCTGGGCTCAGGCTTGAACCCAGCTGTTGGCGGTCCTGGTCTCTAGCTTTCTGACTTACATGCAGAGCTCGGGGCTTGGCTGCACTCATAGTCACGTGAGCCAATTTCTTAAAATAAATCTCTTAAAAAAATTATTTTTTATCCTCACTTGAGGACATTTTTGCATTTATCTTCAGCTAGAGCAGGAGGTAGAGAGGGAGGAAGAGAGAGAGAGAGACACATCGACGTGAGAGAGACACACGGTGACTGGCTGCCACCCAGACGACCCCAACCGGGGCCGGGGACAAACTGCCACCGAGGTACGTGCCCTGAGCGGGAACCAAACCCGGTTCTCTCTGGCCCGCAGACCAACGCTCTAACCACTGAGCCAAACCGGCCAGGGCTATAATAAATCTCTTTATATACATGTACATATATGTAAAAGTGTGTGTGTGTGTGTGTGTGCATATATATTTTCTGTGGATTCTGTTTCTCTGGAGAACCCTGACTAATATGTAATATCCCTTGTAAAATTCCAGACTAGACTATTATTATTGCTTTCAACACCCAGAGATAATTCACCCTCGCATCAGGCTTTGAAGTGACATAGGAGTGATTCAATTTGATACCACAGCTTGACCTGACTTCCTGGCAGCTTAGTGAGGATTGAGAGATGTGAGCACGAGGGCGAGGACTGCCTGGAGGTGATGAGAATACAAGATGCCCTCGGACATCCGTAGTTGTGCTTATCTCCATTCTTAACCCACTCTAGTAAACTAGTCGCCCAGAGCCCTGCCTTCCCCTTTGAAAAAGGACTACACTTGTTGTAAGATACAAAGCCTTGAGTGATTTTATTTTATGTAAATCATCGTCTTGTATACCACACATTGCTTATTTTTCTTAATGGTGAAAGAGGAGGGTCAGTTCATATTTTAGGCTGCCCTTGCGTGACTCTCCTCCCCCAGGAAGTTTCCCAGTGGACAGGAAGAACGGAGGGGCAGGGGAATGGCTGTGAGCTGCACCCTAAGTTCTTAGGTGGGAAGTAATGAGGTCAGCAGTTTCTGCTTAATATACTTCTGCAAGTATCAGCCTAGTGAGACATCCCATTCCATTTTTCATGTCATAAATATTTGGCCAGAAAAAAAGAAAGGAAGAAAAAAGATTTAATCACAGAGCAGCTAAAGTCGAATTCATAAATAATGATGCTTTAAAAGGTAAGTCATTCCTATTCCACACCAATGGCAAATCTCTGAATTATTCATTTTTGTGTTGATCTAGTTGGAATTCTCAAATTTCTCTCTGGGTAGGGGGAAGAAGATTTCTTGTCTTAAATACCTGTCTTGCTAAAAAAGGCAGCAGATCCTGCTGGGGAAAGTTACTAAGTTTCAAAAGACAGACTCAAATGATGTGTCAATTGATTCCCCCTCGTTATCCTGCTAATGGTCATTAGACATGCTGTGTAAACAAATTTGTACTTCTTGTATGAAATTACTGGGAAAAAGCGATCAGAAATTCAGATGGCGACTCTGAGATGATAAGCCTAAGAAAAGAAAAAAGAAAAAAAGAAAAAAGAGAAACCATTGAAAATTCTTCAACTCTGTAGCTATAATTACTGGTCTAAATTCTACTTTGAAACTCATAGACTCAGCAGCTTTTGTTGATTTTGGAGGGGGAAGGGAGCACAAATGTTGAAAACCACCGAAGCAACTGCATGCTGGTCATTCCAGGCCACCTCAAGTCCGTGGAAAAGGCAGAATAAGGAAACCAAGAGCGTGTGGCAACCTGGGAAAGGCAGTGAGGCGGGAGACTGTTGAAGTGAGCACATTGCCTGGTGCTGGTTGGAATCACATAAAGAATAGCTGATCATGTGAAACCCGGCGTTGAAACGATGCTGAAACTCAACGGCCAAAGATGGGCGATTTTAGCTGACGTGTAGTATTTACTAGCTCTGTGGCATGGGTCTTAGTTCCCTCATATATTTAAAACATATCAATGAAAGGACAGCTTTCCGTAGCTAGATGAGTGTCAAATAACATCACGAATATAAATCTTATAAATGTAACTTGTGGGGTATCATTAATGTTGAGTATGTGAAGGAAACAATTCAGGCAGGTACAATGCCTGGTGTTTGATGACCTGCATGAGGCTTGGGAGCAGGGAGAAGGCAGACCTGAGGAAGGGAGGGCTGTGTAGAGAGAACAAAGCAAGGTGCTCAGAATTCTGTAGGGACCAGGGCCATAAAGCAACCCTGGGAAGTGAGCCAGGTGGGGACTGTGGAGAGTATATGACACCTTTAAAAGAGGAAACAGCTACTCAGTCCCAGCCGATCACTACCGCGTAAGAATCCTAACCCAGTGGCCAACTCTTCCAATTTTTCATGGAAGCTTAAATGTAGATTTCATGTGATATGAACTGAATTTAAAATGTAAAATTAAAGAGATAGGAGTTGAAAATACTAGTGGGTAAAAAAAAGAGGAGATAGAATGGTTGTGAACTACCTAGACTATAAAACAGAAAAGACTGATCATAAAGGGGAAAAATGAGACAGTCAGTGTAAGTATGTGTATATATTTGAATCTACTCAGCAAGTGTTATTGAGCTCCTGGATGTCTCATATATATTTCATAAATAACAATAACAAAATAAGCCACCATGGCTTCTCTTTAAAATTTATTACAGACATCATTATCTCTATTCAACACACACCCTCCTCTTGTCTATTCTGTCTCCGCTTCTGTCAAAACAGACTTTTCCCAGTGCTTTGCTTCCTCAAATGCTATTTCTTCTGCATAAATTTCCCCTCTGAATATGCCACAGCAGAACTAAGAATTGTTCTTTAAAATCCAACTCAAATGTAACTGCCTCTGTTACTCATGTGGAGCCTTCTGTAAAGAACCACTCATAAGTCTTTGTGCATATATACTTAAGAAGATTTTCTACGATGAATTAATAAATGAAACATGCTTCTCTAAAAAGACCATGAGCTTCTTGAAGTGAGGGACTGGATTTTTCAACATGTTAATTCAGCTCATGCAGTGGTTATTGAAACACCACGGGTTTCCCAGAAATATTTGTTGAGAGAATAAGTTACAGAGTTTCATTTCTACCTCAAATACATAAGACTGGAAAGAGTGTTGCTTGGCTTACCTTCACAATAAGTGAAAGCTTGATAGAGTACCTAATCATAACTTTTCTTCCACCCAGTAAGACCTGAAGCTACGAGAAACCACACAGCCTGGAATCCAAAAACACAGCTGCTTGGAACCAGAGATGGGATTCCAGCATCTGTTCACTGGGGGCACGGTATGGAATGAAACGATGCTGAGAAACGTTCAAGTGGGTAAGAAGAATTCAGCTAAAATTTTAAGCAAATTATTAAAAGCCAAGTGGGGTTAGTGTGAGAGTACACAACCCCTGGGAACCAAAAGCAAAAGAGGTACTATTATTACTATTTACTTAGGTCTACAGTGTTTTAACAAAAGTACAAAATTCACTTGAAAATTGAAAACATACAAAAAAATAAGGAAAAGAAAACATTAAAAGACAAAAGAAATTAATATAACCAGATTCTGAGATGAGCCATAGTATATTAAAACTACCCAATACGTTATTTAAAATAACAATAATTAATATGTTAAGATTTCTAGAAGAGACTTTGAACAAGCATGAGGAAATGGGAAATTTTGTCACAGAAATGGAACCTATAATAGTGTGTCAAATGAAAACACTAGGAAACAAAATAGCAGAGCCGAAAAATGCTTCTGATAGCCTCATCATTAGACTCCACATTCCCAGGAAAAGAATCAGTGAGAACAAAGATAGATCAATAGAAATTACCCAAGAGAAAGAAATGAAACAATTAAACGTGAAAGAAGAGAGCATCTGAAACAAGTGGAAAAACTTTAAATGGTCTAAGAGACAAACTGGGATTTCAGAAGGGAAAGAATTAATTGCGCTAAAATAATAAAATATGTTATATCATAGATTTAAGAAGCTAAGAACACATCAAGCAGAATAATACTGAAAAAGTAAGTATACCTATAGACATTATATTAAAAGTTATGGAAATCAAAGATAAAGAAAAATACTTGAAGGCAGCTAAAATAAAGAGACAATAAATAGAAAGAAGGAAATGGATGAATTAGAGTAGACTTCTCATCAGAAAGCATGAAAGCCAGAAGACAATGGAGTAACGTCTTTAAAGTCCTGAGAGGAAAAAGAAGAAAGCTAAATGACATGTCTATATTCTGTGAAAATACCTTTCACCACGAAGATGATAAAATAAGGACTTTCAAAACACACTAAGCTGATAGAACTTGCACCAGAAGAAATATTACAAGAATTTTTTGGCAACTGACATAATATTAGGCAAAAACATACATCTATAGAAAGCGATAAAGATCTCAAGAAATTGATAAAATAAAAATACAAAATATATTTTTATCTTATTATAAATTGTTTTAAGAGATAATTAAATGACTAAAGTAGAATAGCCATGTATTACCGAAGACGGTATCAGTAAAAATAAAATGTATGGTAACACTAGTAAAACAGATGAGAGGAAGAAACTATAACTGCATTTTTGGAAGGGATTTATACTACACTTGAGACAGTATAATGTTATTTGAAGTTAGATTGTAATAAAGATGTGTACTTTGTTCTTAGGATAAATTTCTCAACCTTGAAGAGTGGGAGAATATCCTGTACAATTTAAGATGTTTATCAGCATTCTTGGCCTCTACCTACTAGATATCATATACCAGGTATATTTATCCTCAGTTGTAAGTAGAAATGAAAACAAAACATATCAAAATTTATAGTATATATTTAAAGCAGTGCTTAAAGAGAAATTTATATCATTATATGTTTATACTGGAAAAGAAGAACTATCTCAAATTTATGACCTAAGCTCCACAAAGAACAAATTCAACCAAAACAAACACAAAGAAGCAATAAAGAGAAAAAATCAATAAAACAGAAAACAAAAATAATAGAGAAAATCAATGAAACCAAAAGGTGGTTCTTTGAGAAGATCAATAGAATTGAAAAATCTCCAGCAGACCTTTTAAAAAGAGATGATATAAATAAATTATCAATACCGTCAATAAAAGAAGAGACATCACTACAGCTCAAACAGACAGTATAAGATTATAAGATAACATGAAGAAAACTTTATTTTTATAAATTTGACAACTTAGAGGAAACGGACAAATTCCCTGAAGGACTCACACACAAAATCAAGCTGATTCAAGAAGAAATAACCAACATGAATTATGTATTCAAGTGGTCATGTTGCAATCCTTAAGGACCTGAGACATCATTTCTTACAGATATCAGGATTCTAAAGAAGGTGCTGATTAGGTATAAGGTGGGCTGTAGAAACAGAAAATAAAAACACAAAACAGATAATACAGAAGAAGTAAGTGTTTAATCTGTAAGATCATGGAGTGTGACCACTCAAACCTGTGAGTCTGAGAAGGGCAATACTTAAAATCACTGTGGTAGCCAAGAGGGAATGTCTTTCCCTTGACATCAATCATATCTCTTTGAAAGACTCTGACCCAGCTTGGAAAAATTACTACTGAAAGTTGTATAGGGTACTGTGATGGTCACACTGAAATAGAGTAATTGCCTGACTGTAATGAGAAAGAGAAAAAAGAGAGAGAGAAAAGCACTAAAGAGGGTGCTTATATTCTACTTTTCTTGGTCTTGCTATAGCCCTATAATTATAATTAATTCATATATTTCCAACTTTGTGCACATGTTCTTCTTTTCCCATCGCTCCTATGTTCTAGCACATACCTTTTGCTCCTTGCATTTGCATCAGAAGCCTGCTCTGAAATTCACTTATGCTTCTTTCCATCTTATTTTCTTTTGCATGTACTTTAGGGTTTTGATCCTTTTTTAAAAAATTTTCTCCCAGAACCCTTCTTTAATCTTTCCAAGCTGGGTAGGATACTTCTTCTCTTTGTTCTCATATCACTTTGGGCTTATCCCTGCTGACTGTTGATCATAGTCCTGATAATTGTCTGTGGACTTATCTGTCACAGGACTAGACTGTAAGCTACATGAGAATAGGACACATGCCACTTGTTATGTATTGCTGCTTACCTTCCTTTCCCTGTTTTAGCATGTGTCCTATGATATAGCAAGATCTATGTGCTTATTGTTTGTCTAGCTTTATCCCCATTGTGATACAGATTTGCTAGTGCAGACACGTGTCTATGTTTTTTTCCACTGCTATAATCTCCAGATCTTAAAACAATGCCTGTCAAAAAAAAGTCGGTACCTATTTTCGGGGTGTTGAATGAGTTGAATAGGTATATTCGATTAAAATGGTCAGAGTACAAGCTATATCTTGGAGCAGAAGTGATGTGTGCTGACCGAGCTAGGTTCAGTTGAACAGTGTCCGGGCAGGGTCAAAAAAGGTCAGCAGATGAATGTGAGAGAAACTCAGTGGAAAAGCCCAGAGAAGAAGACAGGGAGGCGGGGAGGGGCTAAGACAGAAGGGAAGAGGATGAGAAAGAGGAGAAGAAGGAAGAAAAAGCAGAAGAAAAACAACACACAATAATTACAGTAAAAGCTAACAACAGCCTAACCACTTTATATATGTTTTTTTTAACCTCACGCCTACACAGCGAGTGAGGTATTACCGTTTCTATTTACAGTTGAAGAAACTGGAATTTATAGAGTCATTCTGCTAATTAGTAATGGTGCCCACATGCCAAACCAATATGTAATATTGCCTCCTACTAAGAAGAAAAAAGGAGATAAAGCGTAGGAGCTAGAAAGAAGGTACTACCAGTGAGTCAAAAGTAATTTCCAAGGGCAATATGTGTTTTCACAGTACCGTTCGGGGTATGCCTTGGATCGCTGAAGGGACCAGTAGCCTTCCGTCTGTGGTCCTGAAGGAAACGCATTGCTTTGTTTTGTTACGAGGCTCCCCCTAGAGCCACCCCAAAGACAAGGAGAGCAAGGAGATGCTGGACGAGTGGCAGTGAAATCGAAGGCCCTTTGTTCACGGGAGAATGTGTAGGAGAAAGCAACTGCCAAAGGAAAAAGAATGGAAGGTTAGGGGAAAGGAGTGACTTCAGATTAGAGGAACATTCAACTTGGCCCTGGGGGTATCACAGCCGAGCACCGAGTTCACGCCACGGCCATTCATAGCTTCCTGTGGCACACAGACAAATATCCAACAGAAGAAACAAGAGGGTTGACAGAGGGGAGAGAAAAAAGGTAGCTAATTAAGCCCGCAGAACTGAGAAACGCCTAGCCACCTGTGGCCTGAAATAGTTCAATGCTAAATGAACAGGACTTAGAGGTCAAAGCTACATCCACACTTCTGGGGTGTCCCTGAAGAAGTGTGTTACGTATATAGTTTGAACATTTATAGTAAGTTAAATGCCAAGCACAGTGTTTGGGGCATACAGAGTAGGTCCTCAATTAATGATGGAGGCTTTGGACTTTAGAATTAAATTTGAGGTGATTGAAGGAAAATCACTTACGGTATCACTTAAACCAGGGCAGTGTACATGCACGTGTACACACGGCTGATGTTCATCAAGGACCCATGCTACAGTTGTACTACATGTTTACATGTCACAGCCATTCCAGTCGTCAGGGCCCATTCTGAGTGGTCGTGCCCAAGCCATTCCGGTCGATAACTATTTTGAATGATCGCTGCTGTGCATACATGAGCACGCACACCCTTACCTGCTCATGCTCTTTGCTCCTAGTGGATTCCTCTCTTCCAAAAATTAACTTACAAAAACATCGTCATCCTTTACCAGCCCCGTTTAAATCTCCCTGAAATCTTCCAAATATAACGAATCACTTCTTTCTCTGAAACCCTGTAGCATGGATGATCTAAGTCACATTTTCAATTCAAACCAATTCACCACACAGTTTTCGTACTTATATATAAGGCATTCTGAGATGGAAGTGCAGAGGTGACGTCATCTCTGCCACGAGGACATTGTAAACATAAGGGTGACCTCAGAGGGAAGGGGGAAGGGTAAACCAAAGGATTGCATGCATATCTGCTTAACCAGTGGACACAGACAACAGTGCAGTGAAGGCGGGATGTGGGGGCCCAGGGTGGGGAGGAGGGAGTCAATGGGGGAAAAGCGGGGCATCTGTAATACTTTAAAAAATAAAGATAAATTTATAAATAAATAATGTAATGGGTGTGCCAACATGCACACAACCAACTAAAAGATGAGGCTGCCTTTGCAAATATATCCAAAGGCACCATGTATTGTCCTGCTTTTGTCTTGTGAGTGATTTATCTTCTGTCTACAATGCCCAACCTCTAGTCTTTCTTTAAGATAGAGCCCCAATATCATTTGCTCTGTAAAACCAAGAACAATGTATCCCTTCTCATAATATGCTTCCTCTATAAAAACACTAGACATGCAATAGTTAGTGTGTGTGTGTGTGTGTGTGTGTGTGTGTGTGTGTGTGAGTGATTCTTTTATCCCACTATAAATGTCTGAAGGGAAAGGGATGTACTTATTGAATCCTTATGTTCTGGTATCTAGCATATCATTGGTATAGAGTCAGTCTTCAATACATTGAGAATAAACATAACTAGTGCCTCTTGTGTGAGCATTTCAAGTCCTGGAGGAGCTAGGAGCATGGAAGACAGTGTGTTACGGGGGAAATCACAAATGTTTTATAATCTCAGATACTTTTGCACTCTTACCCAGAACCTCGAGTCTTCCCGTTTTATAGATGTAAAATCCGAGGGGTGGAAGGGAATCAATTTTCCCAAAGCCCCAGGACTTGTGACAGCTGTGACTTGAACCAGGCCCTCTAGCTGTAGAGTAAGGCTCCTCACCATTTTCTTCTGGGTCTCAAGTTTGACAACTACTATTTCACCTTTTCATCCCCTTTTTATTCTGACTTTACTTCCCTCCCTGACTAAACTAGGCAGAAATGAAGAACCCAGTGCTTACAGAGGTGCTGACATCTTGCAGAGAGAATATTCTTACTGAAGAAGGAAGGAAGGAAGGAAGGAAGGAAGGAAGGAAGGAAGGAAGGAAGGAAGGAAGGAAGGAAGGAAGGAAGGAAGGAAGGAAGGAGCGAGTGATGGGGAAGCTTGCCTTGCCTGTATCTTTCTTTCAAACGTTATATTCTAATTCACTTAGTTCCTTTTACATCATTCTGCAGACAGCGTTTCTATTAGACCACATGCGAATTTCACTGGAACACCAAAGATTGAAATGAATGTAGCGCAGAGACATTCACTTATACAGAAAATAGACAGAAATCAGCAAATGCTAAGTGATGTAGTCAGAGGTCTCTGGCACAGACCCCCACGGAGCTTTTGTCTGCGGGAAGCATGCCACTCATCATGGCATTTTGCGGGGAACCACAACTGAAGGGCCAAGACGCATTCCCATAAAATGGTTATCAGATGCAAGTCTGCAGTTTCTCAGAGAGCTCCCCGTGGTTTCAAATTAGCAGTTCGCCACAGAGCTCAAGACAATTCTAGGGGCCTCCTTCTCCAATTCTCCCCAGAAAAAGTAAATTAGTCAAGCATAACTGTGGAGATAAGTAGTTTATTTTCTGTGATTGTCAGCGACGTTGACTTACCAGAAGTACTACATTGGAAATGAAAATAATGCAACTTCTTCCATGAGTGTACAAGACAATTATGACAATCTTTAGCTCCCAATGACATTTGAAATCTTTATAAAAAAGCATAGAACTGGGAGAGACTTAATAGGTGAATAACCATGCTTTGCTTTTATTTACAAATGAAAAATTATAAATCCAGCAAGATGGCTTGACTTTCCTAAGATCATAGGGGTTTTACAGATAAGTAGGGTCTCAAACGCGGCCCTCCTAACTCTTAACCCCAAGTTTCTTCTATAATGAAGACATGTTTGGAGGCTTGAAACTTACTTTTGCCACTGACTACATAAACTATGAGACTGGAGATAATATTCCTTAACACATTAGAGCTTAGATTCCGAACTAAATAATGTGTTGTGTCAGGATGTGTCCTGGCTGGTGGCGCGAGGGACTGCAGATTTAAATAGGATGGTTAGGGAAATCCTTGATGAGGTTTTGACATTTGAATAGGAATGTGTGTGGTCATCCATGTGGATTACAGGGAGAAAAAAATTTCGGGAAGAGAAAACAGGAAAATGAAACGTGCTGTGAAGAGAGAAGAAGGAGGACCCCTGATAAATTATAGCAGAAGTAAGATGCCAACCAGGTCTGAATGGATGAGCCTAAAAGAGGGATAGGAAGTGAGGTCAGTGAGAAGGGACTAGGTCATTTGGTTTCCATCTGCACAGGATGGGAACCATTGGCGGGTTTGAGCAGAGAACTAATCTGATCAGATTAGAATTTGAGAGAATGAGACCGCAGCAAGACGGGGTAGAAGGTCGGAGGTGTGCAAGGAGGCCATGATCATCACGTAACAGGCAGGTCACCCTTGACCATAGCAAGACGTCCTGACAGAGTGATTGAACATGAGCATACACGGAGTAGCTTCAAGAAAAAAACGGAGGAAAAAATTTGAAGACTAAAAGTACAAATTCTTTAAAGACATTTTACTGTAAAAGGGAGGAGAGAACTGGGATAGTCTGAAGGTGGAAGTGGGGCCAAGAGAGGCTTTTCTCATTTAAACTCAAGAAATGTGTATCATTAAATATCCTCTCAGGTGAGGGTGCTGAAGCTTTGACAAGTGAAGAAAGCATCGTGCCCCAAACCATTGATTCATGAGGCAGGAGAATCGGTTTTTGATTGGTTCTGCCTGCCTCCTCAGTTTGCAATCCTGGGAAAGTCACTTAAATAAGCACCTGCCATTCCCGAGCCCTTGAATGCACATCGTGATGACAGAGACTGCACAAAGCTGTGACAATCAGGTCGTTGTATAAGCCCCTTCAGGGAGGACCCACAATGCCTTCAAAGACAGCTGTGTGCGATTACATAGTACAGCACCTCGCAGAGTAAGTGGGGCTCCTGAGAGTTCTTGACAAATATTTGTTGAATTAATATTAACGTAGAGGCACCCGGCCAGTGTGGCTCAGTGGTTGGGCGTTGACCCATGCACCAGGATTCCCAGTTAGGGCACATGCCCAGGTTGTGGGCCAAATCCTCAGTGGGGGTCATGGAGGAGGCAGCCAAGAGATGTTCTCTCTCATGGATATTTCTCTCTCTCCCTCTCCCTTCCTCTCTCTCCAAAATCAATAATGAAAAAAAAATCAACTTAGAGGCAATGCCTGTGGCAATGTTTTGTAAACTGTGCTGTCCGGTTAGGACTGTGTTTAGGCTTAGTTGTGTAATCCCTCCCAAGCCTCTTAACAGAAAGAGAATGGAGAGAAGAAACGAGTTCTTGACCGGGATCTCAGGCACAGTCACCTAGTTGCAGAACAGATGATATACTTGCAAACAGTGACTCGGAGGAATTCACAAATGAGATGATCTCACAGTGGGCACATCCTTCACGTGCCTGGAAAGGAAGTGTGAGGAATTGCTTTGGCCTGTGATAGGACGAGGCACTTTCCACGTGGAGAATTTGCTCCATCCTCCATCCTTGGGATGAATGTTCGTGCATCCTCCTAACCAGAGGACTGGGCAGCTGTTGCCACCTCTGCAGCTGCTCCTCCTCAGCAAACTCGGTGGATATTCCTGTGGAACACAAGCTCTGATTTGGGGATAATTGCTAGATTTGCTAATAGCAGAGGGCCCTCCTTCCTGCTCCCATTACCGTTTGAATAGCTATTCTGACTGTTAAATCCATTTCTATTCCAAACAGAAGAATGAATTCCAGCAATTAGTGAACATTTTACAATTCTTGACCTGTTTATAAGAGCATGTTTCTGTTTTACATATTATATGAAAAGTCAATAAGTACAGCATGCTTCATTAATTGCAGCTGCTTTTATATGTGCCAACTTTTTTATTTATTTAACCACATGCACTAATTTAAAATGCAGTAGCTCAAAGGACGTATATTTTTAAAAATTTATTTACAGCCCAAACTGAAAAGAAAATTATTCTAAAATTCGGTATGATTCTTTTAAAGAAAAACGGAACCTCAGCAATTGCTTTAGGAGAGTAGTAGTCAGCTAGAGTTTTGCAAATATTTCCACATGGTGTCAAGTCAATCATTTAATAGTGCCTTTGAAAGTGTTTCACGTTTATCAGCATAAGGCCAAGGTATCATTCATTCCATTAGTTATACATTTAATACCAGTATTGAGATATGATTTACATACTGCCAAATTCACTTAATGTAAGTGAACAGTTCAATGACTTTTAGTAAATTAATGGAGTTGTGAAGTCACCATCCAAATGCAGTTTTAGAATATTCCCATCAACCTTGTGTCCTTTTGCAGTAAATCTCTACTCTCACCCTCAGCCCAAGGCCACAACTGATGGAACGGGGTGGGCCAAAGTAGATTTGCAGTTCTGAGTGTGCAATTCTTGTATTATTATTTATTAATTATTGCATTATTTTCCATATGAAAAACTGTAAACCTACTTTTGACCACCCTGTACTTCCTGTCTCTATAAGCTTCCTGTCTAGAGATTTCATATAAATGTATTCATACAATATGCAGTTCTCCATGTCTGTATTCTTTGGTTGGCATGATGTCTTTGAGGTCCATCTGTATTGTAGCATATACCAGTACTTGGTTCCTTTTTGTTGTCAAAGAGTATCCCATTGTACGGATGGATATACATTTTAAAAACCCATTCACCAGTGAAAGGGTACTTGGAATATTTCCATTTTTGTCCACTGTGAACAGTGCTGCTATGAACAGTATGACTTGCTTTGGCAGAAGATGCTTCCCTGTACATTTTGATGAAAACAATGTACTTCCTGCTCTTGCCCTTGGGCTCATCCATGTGACTTGCCTTGGCCAATGGGATATTTGCAAGACAGAAACATACTTGCATGGTTAGGTTTCTCTCTGTCACCTCTGCCTTCGCCAAGAAAAGAGTTTTAGGTTGCTCCTGCTTCTGCAGCCCTAGCCTAACCATAAAACATGTGGGAAAGACCTGAATTCAGACCACAGTGAAGAGCCAAGGCAGATTCATCAGCATCCTGAAATAGAGCCGCCCTGCTGAGCCCAGCCTAGTGCAGCTGATCCTCACCAGCATCCTGAAATAGAGCCGCCCTGCTGAGCCCAGCCTAGTGCTGCTGATCCTCACCAGCATCCTGAAATAGAGCCGCCCTGCTGAGCCCAGCCTAGTGCAGCTGATCCTCACCAGCATCCTGAAATAGAGCCGCCCTGCTGAGCCCAGCCTAGTGCAGCTGATCCTCACCAGCACCCTGAAATAGAGCCGCCCTGCTGAGCCCAGCCTAGTGCAGCTGATCTTAATTGTGATGGGTAATAATCGCTTTAAGCCACTGAATTTGGGGGTGGTTTATTATGGCGAAGCATGGTGGCAATAGCCAGTGATCACAGAAGCCATGAATAACTGGGCCACCTCCTGCCTCACCAAACTTAGTTCACTGTCCTTGTCCTAGCCACTCTGAATTGCTTTCAGCCACTCAAACTCACCACATACCTGCCTTCCTCAAGTTCTTTATGCTGTTCCTTCTCCCTAGAAAATTGCTTCTCCTCCTTTCCTAGTTAATCTTCATTGAATGTTTGTATTTCTTTCTTTTAAAAAAAATTTTTTTTTCTTTATTGACTTAGAGAGAGAGGAAGGGAGAGGGAGAGAGAGATAGAAACATTGATGAGAGAGAACATCGATTGGCCGCCTCCTGCCTGCCCCCTGCTGGGGATCGGGCCAATAGCCTGGGCATGTGCCCTGACCAGGAATCAAACCAGCGACCTCTTGTTGCATGGGTCAACGCTCCACCATTGGGCCACACTAGCCAAACTCATATTTCAATTTAACTGTCTTTGCCTCAAAGAAGCTGTATATATCTTTGCTGAATAACAAACTGTCCCCAGACCTTGTAAATTAAAACAATTATTTTATTCCACATGGCTCAACAGTGTGGGCTGAGCAGTTCCGCTTGGCTCCTGGGATCACTAGTGTGGTTCCAGTTATCTTGATGATCAGCTGGGGAGCCATGGTTTGAGAGTCTCCTCTCTGGCCTACGTGGCTCTCGTCTGTCTTCAGCAGGCTAGCTTGGGCTTCCTCACAAGGGTGCAAAGTTCCCAGCAGCAAGAAGGAACAAGTCCCCACCCACAGAGGTACTGCTTGCATCACATCGTCTAATGTTTCGTTAGTGAAAACAAGTTACACGGCCAAGGCCAGAGTCAATATGAGGTGGCACTGCCCAAGGGCATGTATACAGAGAGGCAGGGTGAATAAGGGGCTTACCACAGTCTTCGGCTCCAGTGATGCATGTCCTTCTAACCTGCAAAACATATTAACTCCCTAATGAGGGCCCCCAAATATCACTCACTCATGGTGTTAGTCTCAAGGACCCTGGTTTTATCATCTGCTTTAGGTACAGATGCAGATGAAGCTCCTGAGTGCAGAACCTTGGCTATTGGAGCAGAGACATGAGAACTAAAACGACACATAATCTACCCCCAAACAGCTAACACACCAGTGAGGAGGCAGAAACATAAAAAATGGAACAGACACCCTGGCCGGTTTGGCTCAGCGATTAGTGTGTCGGCCTACAGTCCAGAGAGACCTGGGTTTGGTTCCCACTAAGGGCACGTACCATGGTTGCAGTTTGTCCCTGGCCCTGGTTGGGTTGTGCATGTGGAAGCCACTCGATGTGTCCCTTTCATGTTGATGTTTCTCTCTCTCTTTCTCTCTCCCTCCCACTGTATCTGAACAAAAAAATGAAAAAATGTCCTTGGGTGAGGATTAAAAAAAAAAAAAATGGAACAGATACTTCAATTCAAAAAAGGGATAAAATTGGAGGCAAAAGGAATAGTCATTGGTTTACAGAAATTATAAAGTACAATCTGTAGTTCTTAATCCCTTCACAAAATAGTCCCCAGGATGTAGTACCTATGCACGGGGTCAGGTGAGTACTGGAAATGTCAGGGAGAACACTTGTTAAGTATTTAGTTGTCTAACCACTGGGCTGTACGCTTAAAACTAATACAAAATAATACTGGATGTCAACTATAAGTGAAAAATAAAATTAATAAAATAAAATTAGTAGAAGGCAAAAAAGTCACTATAAGGTATAGCCAGGTTGTCAGGCCCCCACTTGGGTTGTGCTCACTGGGGTTGGTTCCTCAGAAAACGGTACTTCTGTGCTCTCTCCTCCCCTCACAGTATTCTCGTCTCTACCCTTGGAGATAAACCTTTTACCTTTAAAACATGCAACTTTGAGAAAGAAAATGGTTAGTCAGAAGAAGGTCTCTATTTCCTTTGATCTTAGATTGTATAACTCCCTTTAAACCTTTTTGGGTTTGCTATGTATCACATTGCATCCCCTCTATTAGTCAAAATGCAGGTCCACAATTATTTTGAGATAGCCTTTTCGCACCAGGCTTATCAGGGCTGTTTTGAGATTAGGTTTCTATAGAAACATGTCATAAAGATTCGCAGAAGCAGTTTCATGTGATTGGGCATAACTTTAAATCTTTTGAAGATATTAGCAAAGAATTGTATAGCCACACCTTTGATTTGATTTTTAATCTGAGGCCACTTCTTTCCTTAAAAAAAAAAAAAAAAAGCTGTGAAATAGATTTATTTTCCGACTCAGAAAGTCTGGTATTACCTTCCCTCTAAACCCTGTCTATAAGGTGAAGAGCTCACCTGAGCCTTGCCATCCGTAGCGAAAGAAGCCAATGGACACTGCAGCATTCTTCCCGGTTATGTCCTTTGCCAGATTTGCAAACACATTAGGAATGTTTTTCTCTCCTAGTTAACTCAGATGACAGTTTGGCCCTGCTACATTGAAAAAATAAACTGTTTTCCATCTTCCAAAAGCAGTTACCTTAGAACTTAAGCAGACTCTACACATTTTTTGTCACCATTTTACACGACTTTGGTAAAAGTTTTCTCACCCCTTTTTCATCCTCCACCGTTTGCCCTGTCTGAAAGCCCCAAGCCACTGCGAGGTGGCTGTTTCTCTACCAGTTAGCCTTTGTTGTATTACAAGCACCCCTGGTTCATGAACATAGACCAGCAACCATTCAACTTGCTCATGATTGTTTCGGTCAGCAGTTGGGGCGGGGCTTAGCTGGGTGGTCTGCTGGTGCAGTCGTTGACTTCGCAGTGGTGGGTAGTCTAAGACGTTGTCACTCATCTACCTGTTCGTGGGTGTGCTGGGTGCTGGCCAGGCCACATATGCCCTGCAGAACAGCCTGGGCTTCTTCATGCGGTGGCAGAGGCATTTCCAACATCAAGAGAGGGTTCGCTTTGGTGCACAGCTGTTTCTCACACCTCTGTGCACTTCAGGTTTGCTCCCGTCTCATTGGTCAAGGCTGACGCATGGCCAAGCCCAGAGTCGGTACCGGAGGGGGCCTCGCAAGGGTGTGGACAGAGCAAGTATAAGCCATTGGTGGCTGTTAATACACACCAAGAAGTGTATTAACAATATACAAGAAGTGTATTTCCTGACAGCCTGAAACTATGTTATGATGCTTCATTTTATGCTCTTTGAACCTGGTATTTCTCCTTTACAATCCTTAATCGATTGTATAATTTGATATTTAACTTCTCGCTCCTTAGCAACACGATGCTGCTGGGGACAAAGAACCTGCCCAGGTCTCTGCTCTCTGTGTAGCACACAAAGGAGCGTCTGTGCACGGTAGGCACTCGAGTGCGGTGAACGGGCGAGCGATCGGGTGGGAATCGTCCAGAGAAGCTGCAGTCTTCCCCGCTCGTTTTCCTGTAGGACCCAACACAGCTGCACGTAGCTGCACGTGCGTCTCCTCCCTGCTTTATCACCTGTGTGCTCGTCCACGGTCCAGGTTCCCCAGTGTCGGCAGCCCTGGCCACGGTGTTTAGAGAAACAAACAAAAGCCTGAATACACGATACAGTCAATCAACCTTTAGAAATAAAGAGAGAATGAAAGCAATATTAAATATAGTAAATAAAATTAAATATAAATCTATTAGACAAAATGTAGCTTCTGCATAAATTGATCAATGATATAAACATACGAACATAATATGCTCGCTCTCCATTCCGACTGGGTCTTAGGATCAAAACTCTCAGGCCGCCGAGACTAGCAGCCAAGACAGGCAGGTGATAGTCTCCCCGGAATGTGAGCCAGACATTCACTTCTCTGGAAATAATTTTCATTAAAAGAGACGGGAATAGCCCTGGCCAGTTTGGCTCAGCGGTTAGAGCATCGGCCCACGGACCAGAGAGTCCCAGGTTCGGTTCCCTCTGAGGGCACGTACCTCCATTGCAGTTTGTCCCCGGCCCTGGTTGGGGTCATGTGGGTGGCAGCCAGTTGATGTGTCTCTCTCACATCGATGTTTTGTTCTCTCTTTCCCCCTCTCTCCCTCCTGCTCTGTCTGAAGATAAATGCAAAAATGTCTTCGGCTGAGGATAAAAAATAAATAAATTAAATTAAATTAAAGAAAAGAAAGAGATGGGAATGGAAGAGGCGAGGCAGCTGGAGTCGCAGTGGGAAAGGCACCTGCCTCCCTTGGGTGTCGGGAGGAACTCGGGTACCGAGCCCAGCACACAGGAAGAACAGGGCGAGACCCGCATCATGAGGCCACAACAACCGTGACAGAGAACCCGGCCTTCCTGCCCTTCCCTCCACACCCCTCCAGTGGCCACGTGGCCGTGCAGGGTCTCTGACAGCCTCCGGGACCGCTCAGAGCCGGGTGGGAGGCGCAGCAGCCGGTGGCCCTAGAGCACCTGGGGGCTGAGCGACTGGGAGAACGAGCAGGCGTCCGCACATTGAAAGCCCAAGCGAAGAGTCCAGAGTTTACCATCATATTTTGACATTCATTCGTTCTTCCACTTGTTAATTTTATTAAAATTTTCACTGAATGCTTATTGCTGTACAGACGCCTCAGCTGGTAGGGAAACTGCAGTCTCCACTGTGGTGAGAGAGGCACAGGCATTACTGATGACCAGGGACAAAGCAGGACTTTCACATTGATTTCCGGTGTGTTGACAGTCCCTGACCGCGTCCACAGGATATGAAACTGCCCTGCAGGCCATGAGCAGCCTCCGCAGAATCTAAAGGAGCTGGTTGGCCTGCAGGAGAGTCGCTGGGAGGCCAGGAACCAAGTCCGAGTTCCCCTCCGCCTGGTCCAGGTTGCTTCAGCCTCCCCTGCAGACCACAGCCTGAGTGCTGTGCCGGCCTTTGGACCGACAGTTTTCAATAACGAGGTGCCTGCCCTGGCCGGGTGGCTCGGTTGTTTGGAGCATCATCCCATACACCAAAGGGCTGTGGGTTCAGTTCCTGGTCAAGGCACATACCTCGGTTTAGGTTAGATTCCTGGTCGGAGCAACTGACCGATGTTTCTCTCTCACATGGATGGTTCTCTGTCTCTCTTTCTCTCCCTCCTTTTCTCTCTAAAAATCAATAAAACATATTCTTGTGTGAGGATTAAAATAGTAATAATAATGATAATAATCAGGTTCTAATACATTTGCTAGTTTCCAAAGCTCTTCAATGATAAAACTTATGCTAACTTTTTTATTTATTTATTTTTCTTTATTGATTTTAGAGAGAAAGGGTGAGGGAGAGAGAGAGAAACATCGATGAGAGAGCACATCAATTGGCCGCCTCCTGCATGCCCCCCACTGGGGATCGGGCTCGCAACCTGGGCATGTGCCCTGAACGGAATCGAACCGGTGACCTCTCTGCGTAGGTCCGTGCTCAACCACTGAGCCACACCGGCTGGGCCTGCGCTAACTCTCACTGGGGTCCCAGTACCTGTGCGAGATATGTGCCCAGACATCTGCTGACTTACCTCCCCACACACGGAAGTTATGTGTGTATCTCCATCATGAGGTGGAGAAATGGGAGCCCGGGGGGGCTCAGGAACCCCGTGCGGTGGACAGAATGTGCACCCTCATGCACGCACACTCTGCGAGTCGGTTCTGTTCCAGGCCTCGAACTGGGCCTGTGACTGGACACCATCATTTTGCTTCCACAACCTGAACTCTTTCTGTCACTCCGTCTAGCATCCGGGAAGGAGGTGGGGGTGTGTGTGAAAAGGGGAATAGGGGCTCAGGGATGTAAGAGACACACGCCGGGTCCATCCCAGAGCGTCCCCCGCGCCGCCTCCACGGTGCCCAGAGCCTCACGTCTGTGGCCCAGGCCATGTTTGTCTGGAGCACTCCCCTGGAAAGGGTCACAGAAGTGTTTTCACTGGTGCTGTTGTCATGTGATCAAAGCAGAGCTCAGGAAATGGGGTCCCTCGAAAGCTGTTTATCTAACATCTCTTGTTTCACCAGTCGGAACATTTGAAGAGAACATTCTGCGCCTTCTCTCCCAGGGGCCATTATGTCAGTTACCTGTGTCCTGAGAGGCGGGCTGCGGCCCCGCGTGCTCTGCTCAGGGGAGGAAAGGGCAGAGCGTGTCGCCTGCGCTCGGTCCCCTGCCCCCGCCAGCCTGGAGGCCCCAGGAAGCCCTGGTCTGCCGCTCACAGGAAGTCCGAGGGGCTCACGGCAGGGAAGCTGTCAAGACAAAAAGTTCTAAACCCAGCGTAGGTGGGAGTGTTTTTTATGATCGAGAGAAAACACAGTCCCTTTCTGGGTTATCCAGATGAGCTCAGAGTAAATATTTACCCTTTCAGCTAATGGGTCTGCTGTGCGCCCGGGACTCCCAGACAGCGGGCTGATGGATGGCTCTTTGCTTCCCACCCCCGGCCCGGGGTAGGACTGGGCGAAATCCTTTGGCACCGGGAGCCCGTTTCCTGTGGCATGTATGAGGCAGAACACGGTGCCAGTGCCAGAGCGGGGTGGGCGAGAAGGACGCCTCGGGGCCTCCCAGCTCCGCTGCGTGGTGACTTAATAGTCCTCTCATCGGTGCTCCCGGAGGAAGGCGGACCGGCGGCCGGTCTGCGGTCCCCCCTCCCCGGTTTGAATGGAGCATTTTGTTCTTCGGTGGTTTCGGGGAGGGCAGTGTTCACACCGCTGCACGCCCAGCACACACACACACATTTGCATATATGAATAAAGGAAACAAATCCATATGGACACACTGCCCTGAGATGTTGGAGGGCGGAGGTATTCCTTATTCATATTTGTGTTCTCATATTGCCTAGCAATGCCTGGCATCGAGCAGATGATTAATACATACTTTCTGAATGAATACATGAATAATTATAGCTGTAACCATTGATTTAGCACTTAATAGGTGCCAGGTGTTGAAGGAAGGCTTAATAAAATAGGCTCTTATTTAACCCTCACAGCGACCACTGGACGTGGTGTTGTTACTCTCCCCATTCACAGATGTGCAAAGTGAGGCTTGGACAGGCAAAGTGGTTTATCCAAGGTTACGCTGCTGGTCCCTGCTAGCAAGAGACATGGGACTCCAGAGTTTTTGCTCCTAACATCTTCCTCTACAAACTCATGTACCCAAAGTATAAGCCAAAAATGTTTCTATAAATGTCATACCAATAGCAGAAGTTTCATCACCAAGGTGTCGAAACTGGAGGCCATCATTGTGCTGTGTCTCTGGCTCAGTCATTTCTTCCCTGTCCTTCCCATGCCCAGTTGTCCGACACTCAGTGGAGGTGGCCACGTCAGGGTAAAGGCCTTGCATGGCCACCTGGTAGGAGAGAACCTGGGCTTCAGCAGCACAAATATTTTCCTGAAGAGCAAACTGGCAAGTTCCGGACTGGGTTCATTTTCTATCACTGCCAAAACAAATTGTCACAGATTTAGCATTTTAACACAATGCTCGTTTATTATCTTGAAGCCTCATAAGTTAGGAATTCAGGGCAGGCGAAGCCTGTCCCTACTCAGGGCGTCTTGAAGCTAAAGTGATGGTAGGGGCCAGCTGGACCCCTTTCTGAAGACTGGGAGACAGAACCCGCTCTCAGGCTCACTCAGGTGTCAGCAGAATCCAGTTCCGTGCAGGTGTAGGATGGAGGGCCCTGTTTCCTTGCTGGTGGTCTGCCAGGAACTGTTATTTGCTCTTAGAAGCTGCCCACATGCCTGCTCATGTGGCCCCTTCCACCTTCGATCAGGCAAAAGCATGTCAGTTGCTTCTCACGTTTGGAACCTTCTGACTTCCTCTTCTGTGAGTTGCTGAAGAACGCGTTCTTCTTGTAAAGGCTCAGTGATGAGCTCAGACCAGCTAGGTAACCTCCCTTTAAGGTGAACTGTGCCATCTAGCATAACACAGTTACTGGGATAATTCACAAGTTCTAGGGATTAGGGGTGGGACCTTCGTGGCCATTCTTAGAAAGTCTTCCTGCCATCCTTCCCTTGATTATCACTGAGGACGAAGAGAGGAGAAAGGTGGATAAAGAGGCAAAGGGGACCAACGCAGGCACACCTTGGTAGTAGCCAAAGTCAGAACGAAGGAATTGCATCGATACTTCAGAAATAAGTCAAAGCACATCAGGTAGACCCAGGATTTAAAAGGTGGCACTTAGTAGGCTCTTGATAATGTGTATCTGAGCATCTGCTGTTCACAGTGAACCACCATGTTGCATACAAGAAAGAAACCAGGCCTTCCTTGGTTACATAAGAAAAATTCACACCTGTGGACCCCTTTCTGTATTCCAGGCACTGTTCCAAGAGCTGTACCTGTATTTATTCATTTTCTCTTCAGATAGTATATGATATTATGATATCATTGTCCCCATTTTACAGATGACGAAATTGCTAAACATGGTGCAGCTAGTGAGTGTGATAGACAGGCTGTCAAACAGACAACCTAGCTCCTGAGATAGAGGTTAACCGTCACACTAGATGTACCTGGGATCATAGCCATTTACAGAGATGGTCATGGAAGACAGTAGAGCAGATAGGGGACTGTGGCTCTGTGACCTGGGCCAAGGCCAATAGATGTCAGAATGGTATGACGGGCAGAGCCTGGGGTTTGGAGTAAGAAGATCTGAGGTCAGGTTGCAACCACAAAAATCTTGAAGGTTGTGACCTTCGGTGAGTCATTCCAATGATAAGAGCCTCTGTTCCCTCATTTACCAAATGGGGACAGAAACATCTCAGTCATTACAGGAGTGTCTTGTGGTTCACTGGTGTGCAAACATCATTTTAATGGGTTTTGTGAATCTAGGACAGTGTTTTCATCTGATATTTGTGTGTTGTTTCTTTCAGATGCCAGAGGTGACATGCTGCCAAGGATAGCCTTGTGAGGTAGGAACATGTTTTACATCCTTCGGCCTTGGTTCTTTCTTGTTCACCTATAAGTTTCATGTTAATTCTTAAAGAATTAGCATTCATTCCAACTTTTTCTTAGTCTGTCTTTGTGTTTCCCTTCACACGTGTAAGGCTGATAGGAGTCCATGGCCTTGAGGAATTCCACTGGACATTAGTAGAGGGCATTTTCATTCCAATGTGTGGTGATTTGTTATAGGAATTGGTTCAAGCAATTATGCTGACCAAGAAGTCCCATGATCTACCCTGGCCAGTTTGGCTCAGCGGATAGAGTGACGGCCTGCGGTCTCTCGCTAAGGGCATGGACCTTTTTGTGCAGTTTGTCCCTGGACCAGTTTGTGCAGTTTGTCCCTGGCCCTGGTTAGGTTGTGCAGGTGGCAGCCACTCAATGTGTCTCTTTTACATTGATGTTTCTCTCTCTCCCCACTCTATCTGAACAAAAAATGGAAAAATGTCCTCTGGTGAGGATTAAAAAAAAGAAGTCCCACGATCTGCCGTCTACAGGCTGGAGACCCTGCGAAGCTGGGGGTGGGGTTCAGTCCCAACCCAAAGCCTTGAGAACCAGGGACTCCCCAAGGGACAGGAAAGGCTGAAGGAAGCCAAAGGGGCTCTTAGTTTTCTCTGTAGACAAACAAGGGAGAGAACTGGACTGGAGAACTCACGGGACAAAGCGATGGTTAGAAACAGCAGCTTTGGACAAAAGAAGGGAAGTTGAGTAGACACCTGTTCAAGAGTTATCAGGAAACAGAGCCTGGCTACAACCGAAAGTCATCAGTCTGTTAAATTAGCACGATGATGTGATTTTCCTCCAGCAAGTCACTGCTGGAGCACAGAAGCAGAAAATACCCAGTGTCTGCCGGAAGCTCAGAAAGCAACAGATATTTATTAAATGGTTACAATCCCTCCATCTATTCCTACACAAATATTCACTGAATACATGCTGTGTTCCAGATGCTGTTTTGGGCATTGTGAACGGGACAGTAATAAGGCGGACTAATGTTCTTTCCTGGTTGGGCTTGCAATTTTGTGGCAAGAAACAGAGTTTTTAAGAGGCAAATGATAATTACCAACTGAGATTTATGTCCTCAACTATATATGTATTTATTCACATTTAGATATGTGCATATATGTAGGTACTAATGCATACGTGCATATACGTATATATCTGTATTGATATATATGTGTAGCTCTATCTAAAAACACAGTGAATTATCATACTAGCTTGTGAAGCACTGCTCACTGGTTCCATTAATGAGGCTCAGAGAGGTTAAAGGTCTTTCTCAAGGTCGTACAGGTATAAAAGTCAGAGTGAGATTTGAACCCAAGTGCCATCGCCCCAGCCAGAGCCACTCTGCTTCCCAGCTCTCCCCCTGAGCTCCCTGGGGTGGGGGCGTCGGCGGGACAAGGCAAAGGGATGGTTTGGTGTCAGTGAGAGTGCATCAGAAATGGCTGGACAAAAGGGGAAAGAGTTCATGAAGCCAGAAAAGGGAGGGAGGTTTTGACTTGGAAAACAGGAAAAAGGGGTTCGGGTCCCCAATTTTCCTGGAAGGTTTCTAGGATGTTGACAGAGGGAGGGTGATGTCGGTGATGCAGTAGACTCTGGGCCAGTCAAGCGCGTACCGGTGTTCTCCTGGAAGAGGATGGTTTGGCATTGTCTTGTGAGCTTCTGTTCTAAGATGGTGTTGGTGTTCGCTTGGTGAACACTATTCTCTCATTCCTAGTTAGTTTCTGGGGCTCATCACAGAGGGGCACATAGTAGGTCCTCCGTGCAATGTTAACTACATTTATTTTTATTTTTTATTTATCTGTTTTTTTAATTAATTAATTTATTACAGATGTTTCTCCTTTCCCCCCCAGACACCCTCCTCCCTATCCACCCCCCTCCCCAAGCATCGTCAGATGTTGATAATGCACCTAGCAAATGGTCAGTGCTCTGGAATACGGTCTGATCTCATTAACACTGTTATTGTTATTGCTATTGCTGTTGCTATTCCCCACCCCCCAAATAAGTTTATGACTTAAAAACCAAAAAAAAAAAAAAAAAAAGTCTTTGTTTATTTTCAAGGAGGGAGTACCTCTGGTGGTTTATTTACCTGGAGAACAGGCAGTTTCCTAGGCTTTGAGGTGTATACAATTAGAGAAAAGAGAATCCCTCTGTCGATAATAAAACTCTTGATGAGGCATTTGATGAATACACTGGAGATCCTTTGATGAGCCCACACCACAGCTCCTCGGTGTTGTTTTCTCTGACTTCAGGGGAAGAGGAGACTTGTTTCTTTTATCCTCAAAGACCTTCATGTTCACATTCCAACTCACTCAGCATTGCCCGAGTCAGCACATCATCACCAGTGACAGTCTAGTCCAGTGAACAAGCAAAATGGCTTCTTCATAAGCCTCTTTCCCAGCTGGATCCTGGGAGCTGTGTCCTCAGAAGTACACAGAGGTCAGAGTGCCTTACTGTGGACTCAGTGGAAAGTCCAGTGATGGTGGTTTTGTGATGGGCGAGACCACAAGCTTGGAATTACTACTGGACACGTGGGCATGAAATTCTAGGGGAGACTGTGTCGTATTAATCCCCCCCACTCAGCAATTTCTTATCTGCCACCCACATGGTGACACTCTTCCATGGACTGTTACAATGGCTTCCTTCCTGGTCTCTCTGCCTGTAAGCGTCTGCCCACCCTACTCCCTTCTGTTCACCCAGGAAAGGTCTGTATTCCTTAATCACTTTCTACCACTTAAGCACCTCACCATAAAGCTTAAAGCATCAGATTAAAAACTATCAGTTATTGTGTGCCAGGTGGTGGACAAATTTACATAATCACTTGTGCCTGTTTACATATATACTGCAGTACCTAGAACATTTGAATTCTATATACCCGGTACAAAAAATAGCATTAAGAATATTGGTTGAATAAATAAATTATATCGTTTATCTTCAATCTCACTGCATCAGGTATGTATTACTTGCCTGTTGCAGGGACTTGAGGTTGGCAATGGCTTAGCAAATGGCCCAAGAGTGTAGGACAGAACCCAGGTGTGAAGCCCAAACCCAGCTGATTTTAGAGCTCATTTGTTAAACTGATGTTCAATTCTGGCTCAAAATGACATGTCAGCAACTGCTCTAAACAACGCCAAACAATCCTGGCCAGTTTGGCTCAGCAGTTAGAGCATCGGCCCGTGGACCAGAGAGTCCCAGGTTCGGTTCCTGCTAAGGGCACAGACTTCGGTTGCAGTTTGTCCCCGGCCCGGTTGGTGTCGTGCAGGTGGCAGCCACTCAATGTGTCTCTCTCGTGTCGATGTTTCTCTCTCTCTCTTTCTCCCTCCCACTCTATCTGAAGACAAATGCAAAAATGTCTTCGGGTGAAGATAAAAAATAAAAATAAATAAATAAATACCCTCAAACAATGAATCCAGTCCCTAGTCTGCTCAAATTCTCCAGAAGAACTCGTGACCAGCTATTGTCAACAGGCCTCGGATGATCCTCACTTCCTTTGAACCCTTATCTGTCAAGGCCCATCCATCTGCTACCTTCTCCCAAAACCAGTGCAGATAGATAGTCTCTGCCGTAGATTCCAAAGAGAGTCCTAAATGCCACAAGACTTATACCTCGATGCCAATTATTGGCATGTTAAGTGGACTGATAGTAAGGGAGTGAGAGTTTTGAATGCTACGTCCCCCAAAGGGCCTGTTAGAGTACGGGGCACTGGGAAAAGTCTTAGCCAATGCTTTGTTTAATGAAAGCACTTTGAATTTGATCTCAACCCTCGTCCAATCCCAGTTTCTCCTGGGACAGCAGCGAAAGGACAGTGACCAGAAAATGCTTTCTCCAGCGTGAGAAAACCTCGCAGCCATAGAACAGCGTGGCCCAGTCCCAAGGAACAAGGCACCTCATCGCCCGAGGTGGAGACGGAAAAGAACTGTTCTCTTGTGCTTTGGGGCATTACTCCCAGACTCCCCTAATTTCTGAACGCATGCCTCAGGGACGTGAAGTATACACGCGCCTCCAAGATCCCTAACGCACACACGCACACACCCATCCGTGGAGCTTGACTACACCCAGCCTCGTGAGCAAGAGTCTGCAAGTGGGAGGCGACACGGAGAGCGAAGTGCACAGGAGAACCACAGAAGTACAGTTCCCAGAAGGGGTTCTGTGCTCCTGAAGAACCGGGCCGGGGAGCCTGCCTTACAAGGGAGGTTGGAGACGTATCTGGTGCATCGACTGGAGATCATCAAATAGAACCGAAATGCCCAGGCCTGGAAGCCCATCTGCACAACTCTGCTTCCCTTTCAGGGCGGAATCGAAAGCTGGGCTAACACCAAGGTATTTTTAGCAGTATGTATTGATTTTTTTGTCCTTGCGAGCTCCTATTTTCTATTATAACCCCAAAACAACAAATGAAAGAAGCCAGCTGCGGCAAAACCTCATTTAAAGCAGCGGCACAATGATAACGATATTAAAATAATCATATGTTAGGCAGTATCTGGAGCTGCACGACTTGGATCTTATGGGATAATGAATCTCCGTGCAACGCTTCAGCTATCCAAATAATGCCGTCGACTGAGTGTTCCGTAGCAAAACCATTAGATAAATAGAAATGTTAAGATGCGGTGCACTCACCTGCTGGCAAAGCATCAGTAGTACAAGAGGGGGATAGTCAATATCGATAACTGCCATGGGCAAAACAATCGGAAAAAGCTGGAAGTGTGTATATTCACCACATTTTTTTCCGTCTCCAAAATTTCTAGCTCTGTCAGCTGCAACACCAGCCATGGATAGAGGTGACTTGTCTTAAACCTTCACTGCTCTGTACCTGTGGAATACTAGGTGCAAGAACTGGCTACATGTTCATGACTGTTACAGTAAAACATTGAGCCTGACGACGTGTTGTCTTTTTCTCATCGATACATCCACCAGCAAAGCTCTCCCTGTGTCCCTGCCTAGGACACCATGGCATCTTATACCTGGTTTCTCATTTACTGTCTTTTTGGGTAGGAGGAAATATTTTCTTCTTCTGGGGTCCATAAAATAGACCCTTTGCATTGTTCTCTTGGAAGTAGCTTCGACCTTTCTCTCTACTCCTGCTCTCCTTTCTTCCCGTGGAAGGAGAAGTTTGTAGAGGGTTCATGAGACTGGTCAGGTATTAAATACGCATCATCTGGGCTTCTTTCCTCACTTCTTCTGCAGAGTAGGTTGTAAGTGAAACTCATACCTTCTCGGTGACTCCATGCTGTATGTTACTGAGCAGCCGGTGGTTGCACGAAGATGTCTATTCCTCAGGAATTATGCTACAGTCTTGATTATGGTGGTCACTCAAGCTATGGTCTCCAGCCCAGTTTTTTCCATAGTAAACACGCAGATTTGATCTCCACCTAACTGGTTTCAGGATCAATTCTTACCATATACCGCATTTTACTATCACGCTTGTGAACCACTGTTCACTCTTATTTTACAGATGAGACTCAGAGAGATTAAATATAGCATTTACTTTTCATTGTCCCACAGTAGAAAGTCAGAGCCGAGATTTGAACCCAGGTGCTATGACCTCAGGGTCAAATTGATGATGTGTAGCTTAATTCGGTTTCTAAAGATCTTTAGAGAATAAGCTGTTCTGTCCTTGCTATTAAATTATTTCCAAGTTAGCAACCCAGACTCTTAGAAATATTTTCTAACATCTTCTCTGTCCCTTTATGTTTCCAGGGGGGATATGAGTGCAGCTATAAAGGGTGGAGCGTATAGGGAATCCATATCATTTAGTATCTAAACTTAGATACGTCTGCAAATGAAAGTTACAATTATACCGATACAACAGATTCAGGGTCTCCGGGCAAATAGAAGGCAGGTGAATGCAACAGTATTGTGGAGGTGGTCAGACTGGTTTTTACACCAGAGAAAAATCTGGGAGCAATAAACTAGAGGCCAAAGGCTGCTGTTATTCTCAGATCAGTAGCTTAGACTAACAGTGATATTTATGGGGCATTAACCCTTTATGCAAACACTATTGCTGCCTGCTATGGACCAAGTTGTGTTCTGGATGCTAAGGTCACAGAAACCCTATCCTCAGCCAAACTCACCATCCTTAAGAGGACATTGGGTATACGACCTCTTTGTCTTCCGGCGAGGAGAGCTGGTGGGGGAGGAGGTGGGGAGTACAGATCTGAACCTGAACTTGTTCTCTGTGATCTTCCAGGTACTTCCTAACTACACATAAACGTGATGCAGAGAGATGCCTCTGCCTGGTCTTTTGTTCCCTGCAATGAGGGCACTTTTGTTTTTCTTCAGTGTATTGGGTTTGGTGAGGAACCAAGTATAGCATGTTACAAGTATGTGTTCAGGGGGATTTGGGGAATCAGTTATCGTTTTGTCTCTCCATGGCCAGGTGACAGGGCAACGCTGTGTCTGTGTTAGTCAGGTGGACCTGGGTTTGGAGGCTGGCTCTGCTACATATCAGTTCTTTGGTTCAGCTCGCTAATCCTCAGCTCTGTCTTCTGCGAAATGGGGATAATAAGTTCTCCCTCTTAATAGTATTATGAAGAGTTAGTGAGAAAACGCACATGAAGCCCATAGCACAGTGTCCAACACAAAACTGGATATTATCAGAAAACAGTAGCCCTGACCGTCATGATCAGCCCGTTCCTGTTACTGTTTTTTCCTGGCCATCCTGACGTAGCTGTCCTGAACTCACGATCGTAGGTCCCAAGACTTTAGAACTTGCTGGAGCCGTAGAATCCAAATCTCTTGAAAGATGGCAACATCGAGGGGTAGAGAGGTTAGATGCCTGTTCCCGATCACGCAGCTCGCTACATTATTGGTCAGGGGGTAGAAAGCAGGCGTCCGGACTCCCATTCCAGTGATTATGCTGGACTCATCTTATTTCCAAAGGCTCCCCAAAGGAGCTTCCATGTCCTAAAAAAGTTCGATCCCCATGTGAAGTGGCACCTTATTGACCAACACTGAGCAAGGGGGTCATGGCGTTTGTGGCTTCAGCAGCTTCTCAGCAGGTAGGTTCCTTGAACGCTTCCATTTCATGAATCTGGACAGAACCTTGTCCCGGACTAAGATTCCAGCTGTAAAACCTCTTTCTCCTAACACCCACGAGTCAAAAGGAGGATGAACGTATTCAGCAGCGGAGACAGGAACTCTCACTCCACTTCGGACACCAGAGCCCACGTTTTGTTTCATAAAAATGGCCCCAGTACTGGGATTTTGTTTTACAGTCCTACAGCCTTCTGCCCTTCCCCTACCTGTCACATACTGGAGAAAGCATGCGATAAAACGTGCTAATCATTTTCCATATATTTTTATTTCTTTAGCAATTCCTAGAATAGAAAGATAATGCTGTGGGCGCCGTGGTTGCCATGGAAACTGGCCAAGGATAAACAGTCTCGTAGAGCATGGTGGGAGGCGAGAAGATGGGGCAGAGCATGACGCTCGGGAACAGGAGGAAGGTGGCAGGTCATGCTGCTCCCTCAGCTCTCCCCACCTGTCTCTTCGGACCTTCTGAGAGTGTTGCACAGTTGTCTGTTTTAAGTGACCCTGGTGATAGGAGGGGAGGTGTTATGAGATACCTTCAGGTGTGCCTGACAGAAAGGAGAGCAGCCTCTGGATCCACAGACGTGGGAGAGGCTCGCAGGAACACGCTTTCCGTTGACCTTCTGAAGATACGCCCCGGCTATAAGCAAAGCATCCTGGGCTGCTGGCCCGAGCATGCATCTAACCGGCCGAGGCCAGAAGGAAGCTGGTAGAGTAACTCACCAGCCCTGGTCCTTGCTGGTTACATAGTGGTTAAATACCTAAACTTGGGGTCTGCCTTCCTGGGTTCAAATTCTAATTCTTTTCTCTTCCTGGACATATAATTTTAGGCAGCTTCTTTAGCTCCTTTGATATTTAGTGTCCTCATCTAAAAAAATCATGGTGATGATGACGACGATAATGCTGATAAACCTTTCTCAATGTATTTTTATAAAATTGTAAAATGTACCATTTAGTACAGTGTCTGGCATGTTTGAATACACATTAAGTTGTAGTCATTATAATTACTTATAAATTAAGTGATTTGGGGCAAGAGATGTGATATTATGTGCCCTATAAAAATGTAAAAACTATTATTTTTAGATAAATCTTACTTTGTAGTAACAGAATATTTATGTATGCTTTTAACTCATACCACCCTGCAAGAGAGGTATTTATACTAAATATATATTAGTAATTACTAAACACTGTATTAGTGTCATTAATATGTAATATAGTAGCACTAACACCATAAATGTTACAAATATATGTGTGTACATATACATATCTATTTAAAAACACTACATATATACCAAGTCACAGAACCACTTTAAATGCTTCATTATAGATGAGTCCATTTAAAGTACATTTTAAAATTGTAGTATAGCATCACCACTCCTTGTTCGCGAGTGTCCTGTGCCTAGATGCTCAGGAACTAAACGGAGAAAGAGTACCTAGCCAAAGTTCAGGGCGTCTGCTGGGACCACACCATTAGATCTGTGCCCTGGGTTGCACGGTGGAAAATTGAGTGGATAATACAGTGAGGTTCGTCTTCCAGGCAATTCCGACTTTGCCTCAGGTTTCCTCCGTCGGAGCTCAGTAGACAGTGGTCAGGTACGTGACTGTTGGTGTAGACCCATGGTCTCCAATTCCCTTTCTGAAATGCTCCTCCCTACCGTCCACTCTCTATACACATTTATGCTCTAAGAATGTTGTCTTCCCCAGTCTAAGATGCTTTCATTTCCCAAGACTGCCATGCTGTCCCCCCCAGGGAGCGTTCCTCCTCCTTCCAGCCACCCCCGTTTCCCTTGTCTTCTTAGGTGGGCTTCGGGGACCCTTCCACCACAACATCAACACCCCCTCATTGCATGATCTTGCGACAGATTGACGTGTTCTATGGTGCCAACCTGGCATCAGACACATAAATATATTGTTTGCATACTGTGTTATATTAACGATGTGTGTGGGTTTGCGTGACTTGCAAAACTACTAACTTCCTAGAGGCTGGGCAGTGCTGTTACCTGTGTATTCCTAGAGGAAAGTACACCCGAGGCCAGGATGTGTGCAGAGTCTGTCTGTTGAGTGGAGCAAACTCCATCTAGGAGGAAATTCTTCTAGGGTCTAAACTTTCCTATGAAAATTCCCCAAACCTAGAGGAAAGTATATCAGCATGTAGGCTCACGTTAAGTAGTTTAAAATCAAATGACCTGGGTCTGCTTTGGCTCTTTCACTCACTAACTGTGAGTTTGAACCAGGTATTTTGCAACTCAAGCATTTATTCATTCTTTTCTATTTTTTTTTTCTCTTTCCTGTTCTCTCTCTATCTCAGCATCATCCTCTATGTTAGGGTCTATACCAGATACTAGATGTCAGGGATACACAAATAAACAGAGTTCCTACTCTCAGTGTTCAGATAGACCTAGAGTTGGAATCTCACAGGGTTTAACGAGCGAAAAAGAAGTAGAAGCCATTTATATCAAGGTGGGGTGAGGTGGGGTCAGGGGTGAAGTGAGGTAAGTGTCACAGAAAATGTGAAAAGAAATATCTGTAAGAGCTGTAGAATTTTTAATTTCTCATATTACTTTTAATGCTACTAATAGAGGAGGGCACATGGTGTTTGTATGAGAAACAAGGGCCCAGTGGAAAACAGCTGCTTCCAGCTATAATAAAACAGATTATAATCAAATACAGCTGTAAGAACCCCCTTAGCAACCATTCATTACCAGCCCGCTCTGTGAGCTGGTGAATATCTACGACCAGGCATTGGAGCCAGAGTCTATAGAACAGGTAAATATGAGCAAGAGACCAAGGAAAGGGATATTTCAGCCACTCAACAGCTATGAAGGTAGGAAATAGGATGGTAGAGAAGAGGCTACACCAATAAAAGTTTAGCCGATTGAACTGTGAGAATGAATGGAGTTTAAATGAGAAGCAGATGCCAGCATCTCTGATTCAAATTTGAGGTACAAGTGTCTTTTGCATAATATTTGTGCCACGGTGTATGTTTGTTAGTGTGACATGTTGTAGAAAACAGCACACAGAGTGGACCATGCAGTTTACAGTAATAAGATGTTCGGAGTTTGCTGGAGATGAATCTCCCAGCTTTGCCTGGGGTCACACTCAAAGCACCTGCCAATGCCTACTCTGAGCGAGTGTGGGACAGGTTCTCTCCCCAAATCCCGTTAGATGTGCATTGCAGGCACAGGACAAAGGGCATTTTATAGCTAATTTGCAAATACAAATAACTGAGAGTCAGTAGAGATTAAATTATATATCCAAAGTAAAACAATTATTAAGAAGCAAAATTAAGAATGGCTTTTTATTTGTTTCTAAGTCTGGGACTTTATTTTTCACGTATATATAAATGTGTCCATTTTTTTGCCATTTGGATTGTGTGGGGGAAGCTCATAGTTTACATTTGTGACCTCTCATTAATATCAAATTGAAGCCCAGCTGCTGTGGCTCACTGGTTGAGCATCAACCCATGCACCAAGAAGTTGCCAGTTCAATTCCTGGTCAGGGCACATGCCCAGGTTGTGAGCCTGATACCCAGTGGGGGGCATGCAGGAGGCAGCCAGTAGATGTTCTCTCTCATCGATATTTCAATCTCTCTCTTCCTCTCTCTCTCAAATCAATAAAGAAAAAAAATTTTTTTGAAATATCAAATTGAAGAGAAGGGAACACTCTGATTCATTGTATTATGAGGCCACCATTACTCTGATACCCAAGCCAGAAAAAGACAGTACAAGAAAAGAAAACTACAGGTCAGTATCTCCAATGAGTATAGGTAGAAAGCTTATCAGCAAAATACTAGTAAATCAGATTCAACAGCACTTAAAAAGGATCATACACCATGAAAAAGTCATAATTAGAGCATCCTTCAACAGCACTGAAGGTCTATTATGTGATGTGCAGGGTTCTGCGTATGTGTTGTTGAAGTATACTAGTCACAAGAAGTCTGTGCCTACATTGATTATCAGATAAAATGTCTCCACAGACATTTCAAACACAACCAAATTTCAAAGACCTTTTTGGTGTGGATCAAATGTCTCCCAAAATGTGTTGGACAGGACAGGTGACCTGCAAGACATAGTATAAAGAGCCCGGCACTTAGCAAGTCATCGATAAATGCTTCCTTTTTACCTCCTTCCATTGGTACACTCTTTTTAATATTATGGACTTCAGTTATTTAAGTAAATTAGAGGAATTGATCTCTGAGGCAACTTTAAACTTTGCAATGTATCTGACTTTTAATAAGTTTAAACTTGTAATAACCATCTGTAGGTTGACCAGTCTACATCTTTGTCTAAGATGGATCAGCATTTCCTGCAGAAATTAAACCCGACCGAAACAGTAAAAGCATAGATCCACTCCGATAAAAAAGATCTCCTGGTCCAAGCTCCTCGCTGCCTGGGTCGCTGTGTTTTCTGTTACTAAGGCTACAGCACTTTGTTTACACACGGAGCACATCTTTAACCATTTAACAAATAAGGCATAGGGACAGCTTGTACTCCTCTAAGCGGGGGGAAAAAACCCAAACCCACAAATCCATCTGGAGAGGCTGGGTATGATAGACCCTTTAATTTCAAGAGTAACATGGTCACGGAGTTCAGTGAAGAGATGACTTAATTTTATATTTAGTTTAAAGATAAAAATCCCATTTTCCTTCCTCGACTAAGGAGCACAATGCAGCAATGTGGGTTTATGAGAAATGTTGGCAAAATATACCCAGTCGTTCTCCACTGTCAAATCCTTTGCAGACTTAAAGAATCTTAGAAACATAGAACAAAAAGGCCCCCAGATTTATGCATAGAAATTGGCAGCCCAGTGAAGGGATGTGGCTTGTCCTTATTAATTTATAGTAGAGCTGGAATGAGATCCAAGGTCCAAGCCTCCTTCGATTATATTCCTCTTTCATATATTTCATACCGAGGGGAACTTCACTGAGAAATGATAAGCCACAAACACACTGGAAATCACAGCTCTTACCCTGCGTGTCCAGATCCCATGTGCCCAGTGGATTACGTGGCAGATGTTCCTAACAAGGCCATTGAGCTGGGTCACTGTGCAAGCCGACTTCATATTTGCCCCCCAGTAGCTTACATCTGCTCTTAGTTTATGATCTAAATCAGATTTTTGACTCTGCACTTGATCATCATGGGCTGGTTACACCTAGGTACATCACCACCACATATCATAGTCAAATGTTGAAAACCACATATAAGGAGAAACATTTAAAAACATACATAGAAAAATGAAACAGTACATACAGGGAAATCATGATTTGAATGATCACAGACTACACATCAGAAACCATGGAAACCAGAAGACAGTGAAATAAAAACAATTTCAGATAAAGGAGGACTAAGGAAACTTGTTCCCGGGAAACCTGTGCTGCTACAGACACTAAAGCTCGTTCTTTAGGCTGAAAGGAAATGACACCAGGTAGAAACTTGGATCTTCAAATGAAGGGCACTGAAATAAGTCCATGCTTGGTGAAAGTGGAAGACTATTTCTCTTTTAAAGTATTTAATCTAGTTATGACCATGTAAAGCAAAATTATAACATTGTCTTGTTGGAATTACATGTATATATAATAATAATGACAAGTGTAGTATACAGAACAGAAAGGCAGTGGTGAATAGACCTATACGATTACAGGATTTCTATATTTTATGTCAAGAAGCACTATTTTAACACTAGGTAGAATGTGAAATGTTAAAGCTATATATGCATCCCTAGAGCAATCCACTTAAAAAAAAAAGTAAACTGGTGAAGCTAAAAATCTAATGCATACAATAAAATTAATTTCTAAAAAGATATTCAAAATAATTAGAAAGTAGGCAGGAAAGAGGAACAACAACCATAATAACAACAAAAGAGCGGGCAAACAGAAAAGAGTCAACTGGTAGACTTGACTTAACCATACCAATAATTACATGAAATGTTAATATTTAAACATTCCAATGAAAGAATAAGACTTTCAGAATGGACCAAATGCAGGACTCCACTCTATAGGAGAATCCTTTTAATAAAAAGACACAGATAGGTTGAACATAAATAGACGTAAAAGGATACACTGTTAAAATAATGTGGTAGGTAGTCTCTAAGATGGTTGCAGAGACCCTTGTCTCTTGGTGTTCATGCCTTGTGTGACCTCCTCCCCTTGGGAGTGCACTGGAATTACTGACTTGCTTCTGATAAATATAATCTAGCAGAAATGATAGGATGAAAACTCCAAGATTAATTTTTTAAAATCTGTGGCTTCCTCATGGATTCTGTCTCAATCTTTCTCTCTCTCCACTTGCTCTGGGGAAAGCTACCAACCTGCACTATTCTGAGGACGCTCAGACAAGCCTACCAAAAGCCACACTGAGGCCTTCAGTTCAACAGGCCGTGAAGAACGGTGCCCACCAACCACCACCTGAGTGAGCTTAGGAGAGGATCTCTCAGCCTAGTAGCCTTGAGAGGATGGCCGCCTTGGCCGACAGTTCTGCTCCGACTTCGTGAGGGATCTTGAAGCAGAATTACTCAGCTAAGCCACTTGGTTAATTCCCGACCCAAAGAACTGTGAGAGCACAAATGCTTGTCATTTGAAGCTAATAGATTTTGAAGTAATTGGTTTCACAACAATTTATAATTATTGCAAAGTAAGCTTGAGATGGCTGGAGTGGCTATGGTACCAATACATATAGCAGGAAAAGGGTCATAACACAGATAAAATCAAGGCCAAGTTATAACAGAGATGAAGAAAATCATTTTCTAATGATAAAAGGATCAATTCATCAGAAGGACATAACAATGACAAATATTCATACCCCAAATAACAGAGCCTCAAAATACCTCAAGAAAACATGGATGAAAATACATTGAAAAATAATTCTGCAGTCAAAGGAGATTTTTATAACCCCCCTCCTAGCAATTGATAGAACAACTAGAAGATAAATGATCAATGAATAGATGATCAGAACAGTACTGTCAACCACCATGACCTAATTAAATCCTAAAGAAAACTCTTTTACACGGATGCGCAAGATTCATTCACTTGGAGAACATATGCTTGGTCATAAAACAATCTCAATAAATGTAAAGGGAAGAAAGTCTTATTCTTGGAGTACAATGTAATCTAATTTTAAATCAAAGATATCTGAGAAACCCTAAATATTTGACAATTAAAATATTTTTAAACGATTCATCAAAGAAGAAAGCACAAGGGAAATCATAAAATGTTTTGAACATAATTATAAAAATATTACACATGAAAGCATATGTGATAAAAATAAAGTAATGCATGGTGAGAAATATATTGATTTCAGTGAGTAACTCAGAAAAGTAAGTGGTCTAAATCAATGAGCTGAGATTTCACCCTAGGAAAATAAAGAGTAAAGTTAATAAGTTAAAGAAAAGAAACAATAAAGATAAGGGCAAACATCAATAACATAAAAAACAACCAAGTAATAGATTAGAAAAGAATCCAAGATTGATGCTTTGAAATAAATAATCAAAATTAATAAAATTCAGCTAGGCTGATGAAAACAAGAGAATGAAAGAGATTATCACTACAGATCATAGACATATTAATAGAATGAGATTATTGCTAATAATTGTATACCAATGATTTTGAAAACTAAGACGAAATGGGCAAATACCTTGGAAAATTCAGTTAATCAAAATGAACCAAAAAGGAAAAAATATCTGAGTAATTTTATATTTTTAAAAATCACACACCTACAAACTCTAGGTTCTGATGGATTCATTGGTCAATTATCTCGAACGCTTTAACAAGAAACACTAAACATCTTACTCAGAGTCTTTCAAAAAACAGAAGAGGAGAGGATATCTCATAACTTGGGTTGTAAAACCCACATAACCTTAACACTCATTGGACAAAAACATTCTTAAAAAAGAAAATTATAGACAAATAGTATACTGAGGTATTTCAGGGGCGCTATCTCAGTGGTTTAAGATATTTGGGGAGATAATTTTAGAATAATGGAATTGGGCAGGTATGCTTTTGTAGACAGACCTGATGCTTTCGTCTACTTTCTGATGATTTGCTGTTCGTATATAAAAATACAATTTAGGTTTTGTTTTATAGAAAGCTTGTACCAGGAGTTTGCTAAATTTACTGATTGTTGTGGTTGTTCTGTAGAGACAATGGAGTTTTCAACATAAGCATTATCTCACGGACAAACAAATAATTTAACTTTTCATCTTCAATTTTTATACATTTTCCCTTTTACAATGGCAGGAAGCTCTTTGTAATTGTAAGAGTAGGCTTCCTTGCTTGTTCCCAGTTTTAGAAAGAACATGTTTAATGTTCACTCTTAAGTATGACTGTAAATGTAGAATTTTTAGAGTGGTTCTTTATTAACTAAAGGAAGTTCCCTTCTATGTGTAGATTACTGAGAGTTTATAGCATGAATGGGTTGTTGAATTTTGTCAAATGTCATTTAGACCTCTGTTGAAATTATCATATTTTTCTCTTTTATTCTATTATGATTATGCATTATATTGATTGATTTTAAAATGCTAAATCAGCCCTGGCTGGTTTGGCTCAGCGGTTAGAGCTTTGGCCCGCGGACCAGAGAGACCCGGGTTCGGTTCCCGCTAAGGGCATGTACCTCGGTTGCAGTTTGTCCCCAGCCCTGGTTGGGGTTGTGTGAGTGGCAGCCAGTCAATGTGTCTCTCTCACATCAATGTTTCTCTCTCTCTCTCTCTTCCTCCCTCTTTCCCTCCCTCTCTATTTGAAGGTAAATGCAAAATATGTCCTCGGGTGAGGATAAAAAAATAAAATAAAATGCTAAATCAAGTTTGCATTCTTAAGCCACACCTTGCTGATCATAATATATTACCCTCTTTATAGATTGCTAAAATGAGTTTGTGAAATATTTTTACATTTATGATCATGAGGAATACTGTAGATTGTCAACAATTATGTGTAAATGATTGTGGTTGTTTCAAAATTTTCTCTATGGGTATTATACAACTCTTAAAACAAAATTAACTTCAACTCATGTTATTTTTTAAAGTAAAATTGATGTCATGACAGTATTTTGGGGCAGGCATCATTAAGTCATAGGAATGATGGCAGAATGTTGAAGTTGCCCAGTGGAAGGAAAATACTGCATTGGATGGCTGACTCATTAAGACTTAGTGGTCCTCTTACTGGCGCTCCAGGGCAAGAGAAGGATGGTGCTGGGACCTTGCTGGGTCCCACGTTTCAGAATAAAGCAGATCCCTGTGGGTGGGCATTGTAATTCTAGGGAGCACATCCGTGTTCAGGGGTCAGATGACTGACCTCAAAGGAGACTTGGGGAACACCTGAGAAAGAAAATACTAACCATCGTGTTAATAAGAGCCAACATTTACTCTCTGTCTACTACATGATGAGAGGTATGCCAATACCTATTTCATCCAGACAAAATCTGGATAAGTGTTATTATTTTTCTAATTTTGCTGAAGAGGAAACTGAAGCACCACAGTAAGTTACGGAAGTAGCTCAAAATCATATTGCCCAGTGGCTTGGATTTGAACTCAAGCCTCTAACTCCAAAGCTCATGCTCTTAAGCACTGTGTGTTTTTGTGATGGGAACATCACAAATTCTAGAGGTTTTAAAACAGGAAAACTGAAGAGAATCAGACACTCTGTATGTGACATGGATACGAAGATCAAGAAGATACATACTTTGTCCTGGAGAAACATGTCTTCCAAGGAGAGTCAACTAGGTAAGAAATTACGTAAGTGCAGGACAGCGGTGTTATATGCCATGGCAGAGTGGCCATAAGGCCCAGGGGGACACCCCAGAATGAGAATGGAAAATTGCTTTTCGAAGAAACTAGCATATTCCTCAAGGGTAGGGGCTTCCTCATCCTTAAGTTTCCTGGGAATTCTTCATAATGTCTAGATTAGAGATGGTCCAGGGGCCATTCTCCAGCCCAATTCATCTCACATTCTGCATGTCATCCTCCTTGGACACATACTGTTACTGACACAGGGCATGTTAGAGTGAGTTCTCATGGAGAAAAAAAGGGACAATAATGTGCAACAAATAGGGTGATGAAGATACGAAGGTTGCTCTGAGAAAAAAAAGTAAGAAATTATTGAGTTTGCGTTTGGGATAGTATGGACGTGTCTTCCCAAAGGAGGTGGAATTTAAATGGGATTTTAAAGAATGACCTGAAGTTTGCCAGGAGTGTGAAAATGACGTCCTAACACATGGGTTGGCACTGGTATTGGTTGACAAACCAAACGAAGAAGGGAATTATCAGGAGAACTTGTTAACAAAATAAAATTGTAATCTCTGACCTTAGATTCTGATTTAAGCAATCTGGAGTTTGTCTGGGAGCTTAAGTTTTTAACAAGTCACCTGGGAATCTCGATTAGCTCCTTAGTAAGTTCCTCTGGGGTGATGTACTGTGTGCACATGTTTGTTTAGGAAGGCCGGGGGTGCTGAAGAACAGGTACGCGTTTCCGGAAAGTTGATGGGGTGACTGAAGGGAAGGGGTGGGGACTAGACCACAGGGGCTCTTACTCTCTTATAGGCACTGGGGCCTAGACTGCTCAGGCAGAGAATTTTAGTAGGACACCTCTAGTTGGATTTGGAAGAATGAGATTTGGAACACCTAAAGGCAAAGAGAACATTTAAGAAGTTCCTAGAAGAGTCTCTTGAGAGAAGAGCCTTAATGAAGAGATTGAGGATGAAGACAAAGGCATACACTTGGAAGACAGTTCCAAGGTGGAAGGGCCAAGATGATTATTAATCATTTTGATATATTTCCTTGATAGTCTGTAACTTTTATTTTTTAATATGTTTTGTAGAGATAGGAACATTGATGTGAGAAAGAAACATCGATCAGCTGCCTCCTGCACAACCCGGGCATGTGCCCTGATAGGGGGACTTCCCACTTCATGGGATGATGCTCAACCACTGAGCCACACCAGCTGGGCCTGTAACTTTTATTTTTTGTCATTACTTGAGACTGGTCAAAATACAGGGGTGGGCAAAGGTAAGTTTATAATTGTGAGTACGTGAAACACAGATTTTATTCTTTATTATTTATTCTTGTATTATAGATTTTTCCATACAAAAAACTGTAAACTCACTTTTACCCTCCTCTGTATTTCTTGATTTGAAAAAAACTTCATTCCCGGTCTACTTCCTACCCTAAAAAGTCAAGAAAATCAAAGAAACGCTGACATTGTTGCTTTTGGGTTTAAATTTGTTCATCCAAAAACAGGCTACACGATTCTTCAGACAACGGCAGAATCGGCTGGTAGTATTTAATGCCAACTTTCTTTCACTTGTCCCCAAGCATTGTCTTTTCCAGCTCATATCTTCTTCACTCTTTCATCCAGTGACATTTCACTTATAGAAGTTAGTATTTCACTAGTTCTGCCCTGAAAACGTTACACTGAGAATTTTTGAGGCAAAATAATAATAAATATCAATGTTTAGGAGTGCGCGGAAAGAATGGTGGTCTCACTGCTCAGAATCTGTCCCTAGGACATAATTCTAAAGAAGAAGGAAAGCTGTGAATGCAAAAGCTTTGAAGAAGGAATGAACAAAGGAAGGAAAGAGGGTGGAAGGAAGACCTTGTATTCCAAGTACAATAAGATGGTTAAATAGTTTGTGTTAAATAAGTGACATGATGACTTTAATTGTTTTAAGCAAAGTTATAAGTGGTCAGACAAGCACAACTTCGTTCTTTCGTTATTTATCAGAAGTTAGTAAGTATGGCCTACTGCCTGATTTTGTAAATAAAGTTTTATTGGAACATAGCCATGCCCTTTTCTGTACATATTTTTAATAAGAGTGGTAGAGATGAGCAGCCACACAAAGAAACCTGAGAAACTTAAAATGGCCTGGACAACCTAAAATATTAATTGTCTGGCTATTTATAGAAAGGGGTGCTGCCCTGCATTTTAAACCAAAGTAGGACCAGTAAATCCCAGATGCTTGCTATGAGCTCCCACACTGGAGAGTGAGAACCTGGAGGATCTGGGGCATATATGTGGGTGAGAGGGCAGATGGTTTGACCAGGAAAAGTTAGGAGGGGAGTGAGAGACTCCCTAGGTCCTGGGGAAATCTTTTGCATGACCTGAGAAGTGACTAGAGAAATGTAGACATACATAAAACCATCATGGTGCACTCTTAAAACTTATGTACATGAGACGACATGGAAGGACCTGGAGAGTATTATGCTGAGCGAATAAGCCAAAGACAAGTATCATGTGATCTCACTTATTTGTGGAATATAATGAACAAAATAAGCTGATGAACAAAATAGACCCAGAGACATGGCAGTAGGGTTCAGACTGACAAACTTCAGAGGAGAGGGGGAGGGGGAGGGAAGAGATAAACCAAAGGACTTTTGTGCATACCACAACCAATGGACACAGACAACAATGCTGGATGGGGGGGCAGGTGGCCACAGGAGGAGGGTGTCAATGGGGGAGAAAGAGAAACATCTATAACAAAAAATAAATAAATTAAATAATTAAAAATAAATGATGTCCATGAATGTATATATTTTGTACTCAAAAACATTTAATGACTGGGTCTTAGTAAACTGGGGACCGCTGCAATTTAATTGACTGAGAAGGAATTCTCTCTCTCTTTCTACCCTTCTCTCAGTCAGCCCCCTCCTTAGCCGTCCCCAAAGATTCCAGGTCGAGCTATATTTAGAATAGCATAACGAAACAGCGACTGCTTTTCTAGCAAAGGAGCACAACTGGCCTTAAATCTTGAGATACAATATTGAAAACAGAAGCGGACTCCTTCTGCCTGAAATAGTTAACTAAGTAGATTTCCCCGTAGCTGCAGCCAGCAAGCAATCAGGCAATTGTTTCTGGCCCAGTAGCAGTGGGATTGTGAAAAGCATCCAAGGACGGAGTCAGTGTTTCATGATCTGCCCCAAGCCAGAAGCTCTTGCACCAACTCAATAAAAATCATCCACAGATTTTTGGATTGACTTTAAGAAAGTAGCATTTCTATGAACCTCCTAGACAGATACAAGGAACAGCTTGACTCCGGAACATCTTGCAAAGAACAATTCCCATTGTTCCGAGTCTTCTGGCTGATGAGAAAATTCTTTCACAGCTTGACAGAATGTAGGTAGCTATACGTTGACTTTGAACTTGGGGGAACCCCCAGTTTTGTTTTCTCATAAAGAATGTTTAGATTATGTTGCATCCAAAAGCCAGTGATTTCTGAGGTCCACTGGTTTACATCACTTGGCTAGGAGGGGATGGATTGCAACTTTATCTGGTGACATCCTCTTGCTCTCTTGGAATACAAGATGCGATTTCAGCATAGCCACACTTACTAGGCCCAATATTAGATTCACGAAATCTTCTTTGCATTTATTCTGCTCTTTGAAATGGGTATGAAAGCCACATTTAGTACATGAGAAACTAAGTTAGCCCGAATTCCCATAATATTCTATCCCAGGAAAGCCAGTATTTGAATCAAGATTTTCTGACTTTGGGGAAAACACTCCAAGTTTCTATTTAATTACAGTTGCTTCTTTAAAAGTAAAGTAATACCATCTAAGGTCTAGTCATATTCCTGCTGTTAATTATGTATATGACCCTGGGCTAATGACAGCAGCTCCCGCTTTATCCATGGAAGATGTGTGCCAAGACCCAGAGTAGGCCTAAACGAGCCTAGTACTGGACCCTACATTTACTAGATATTTTCTATACATACGTATCTATGGTAAAGTTTAATTTGTACATGAGGCACAGTAAGAGATTTACAACAATAACTAATACAATAGAACAACTATAATAGTATACTGTAACGAAAGTTATGTGGATGTGGTCTGTCTCAAAGAATCTTTTGAATTTCTTATTTCTGGAATTTTCCATTTAATATTCTCAGACCAAGGTTGACCACAGGTAACGGGAACTACCGAAGTGAAACCGTGGATAAGGGGGGACTATGGACTTCACGACTTTAACTTTGGTCTCTTGATCTAAAGATAAATCAGTGACACTAATATGTTTCTCCAAAATGTTGTGGGTTAGAGCTACCATATTTAGCTCAAAAAATGTGTCCTCTTTTATTTCCTGCTATAGCACCAAAGAAACCACATAAAAACCAAAGACAGTTTTATTTGAACTAGAAATCTGTTGGGAAATTGTAATTCAAACCACTCAATCCATTCTTTTCCATAATAAGATTATTTAAAAGTAGCCACTTGCACAGAGAGGAACTTGTGATGAAAGGCTGAGCGGGGTAACCAAGGCCAGATTTTTAAAATTCAGCATAATCGAAATGAATAATGTACAGAATGATCTGAGAATGTTTAAGACAGAAAAAAAAACAAAACAAAAAACAAACAAACAAAAAAACAAAACCTAAATGTTTTAAAGAATTGAATAAGTGAATGTTCTTATAGAAAAACGTGTGATTAGCCCTGCCGGCGTGGCTCAGTGGTTGAGCGTCGACCCCTGAACCAAGAGGTCACTGGTTCGATTCTCAGTCAGGGCACATGCCCAGGTTGTGGGCCTGATCCCCAGTGGGGGGCATGCAGGAGGCAGCCAATTGATGTTCTCTCTCATCGATGTTTCTATCTCTCTCTCCCTCTCCCTTCCTCTCACTCTAAAAAAATAAAAAGAAAGAAAAACGTGTGATTGTCTTTCTGTAGTAGGAAGTGAAAACGTTTGGAGCTTACATTGGCTCATAGTCTGATGAACCGTTTTCAGAAGGCAACGTATACCTGTGCTCTGCTACAGGGGACCAAGCGACAGCTGCTCGGCTGACGCGTGCTCTCATCACCTGGTGCAAAAATTCTTCTTTCTTTCTCTCTAAAGCCTTAAGTATGCATTTCATTTACCTGAAGTATACTCTTGGAATGGCAACCCAAGATTGAAAAAAAAATCTCAATTTCTTGGTATTTGGTAAAGCCATAAATGATACTTTTATTTTTTTCATCTCAGCCAGTTCAAGACTGACATGATGATAAAAACCGACCTGTTCATATTTCAGTTCAACTTGACAAATATTGATTGACCACATATTACTTGTAAGTATAACTGCTAGATTTGAGAGATAAAGGTTTCTGACTATAAGAACCGATTTCTAGGAGGACTAAAATTAGAATAAAAAAAAGTTAATGTGTCAAAAGCATTAGGCCTACGTCTCCCAAATACCACAAAGGAGGAGAAATTAATACAGGCTTTGGAGTTACGGAAGACTCCCTGGAGGAAGTGACTGATGTGTGGATTTCTTAGGATAAGTAGAAGTTATCCCAGCGAGAGAGTTTGCAAGAACACTCTTGAAAGATGGCATTCTAGGGCATTACACTTGGCATAAGGATTTAAATACCTGAACTAAGTAATTGAGTGAAGTACTTGACACGGTGGCCTGGATGCTTTATCAAGTACCATCAATCTTCCTGCTTGGGCAATTTATGAACCTTACAGCCCGCCTCTTGAACCCTCAGATGGGTCTGTGCCCAGGGAGCAGCTGTTTCCAGGATGGCAGGGTCATCAGTGTGTTCTCATGGATGAAGCACTAGAGGGATTCTTACAAGCACGTGAATGACAGTGGTATTAATGCCACGTGTGAACAGATTACGTTTCCTTCTTGAAGACAGGGTTCAGGACTTTTCGTAACCACACCCCAAACAGTCATTGAATATGAACTTAACTTTGAGTAAATTAGCTTCCCCAGCACAGGGCATTTTCCAGAAAAGGAATCACCTGTGTTCCACTGATGGTCAACGCATCTGGACAGGGCTCCACTGTACCCATTACACGTGTCCTGTTATTAGACCCATTCATCTATGGAGAAGACATGTATCTCATCCTAATAACACTTCAACCCTTGCTGAAATTAGTTACCAAATCTGTTCTAGGACTGAAGTAACAATAGACAATAACACCCTAGGCCGTGCCATGGCACATAAGGCACGGATGACAAATGCATCCCTTTCGCGCCTTCAGAGAGAGGCCAGGGAGGGAAGGAAGAGTACTGACTAGCCCCCCACAGGAGCACCAGCCGGATGAAACAGACGGGCTGCTCCCTTTCACACTGCAAGGAGCCTCTGTGTCCACCACGGTAGGAGACACCACACTACGCCTGCAAGTTTCTAACCTCCCTCAGTGTGGTCACCTCTCAATGCTCCTACCTTGGAAATGTCTCTTCGAGCTGCATTGCAAAACGTGTTTTCTTGAAAATATTTTTCTTGATTGATATTAGAGAGACAGAGGAAGGGGGAGAGAGAGAGAGAGAGAGAGAGAGAGAGAGAGAGAGAAACATCGATGAGAGAGAACCTCCGTTGGCCGCCTCCTGCATGCCCCCCACTGGGGATCGGGCCCACAACCTGGGCATGTGCCCTGACCAGGAATCAAACCGGCGACCTCTTGGTGCGTGGGTCGATGCTGAACTACTGAGCCATACCAGCCGGGCACAAAACATTTTTCATACCCTGTCTAATCTGATCCTCACTACCTCATGAGTTCCGTTTTCTCATTCTCATTTCACACATTGGAAAACTTGTGCTCAGATAGTTTGACGTTCTATCCAAACTCGCCAGATGACAGAACCGGGACTTGCACGCAGGACTGTCTGGCCCCAAGCCATACAAAACCTTTCCTCTAGAGTACACTGCCTCTGGGCCCTTCACATGAACATGTACCTCTAAGGCGAAACAAGGAATTCACTATTGGAGAAAGAGTTTTCTCGAGATCTCTTAGGAAAGGAAAGAGTTGGTTTTTATTCCAATTCCCCTTAAATCTAAGCACTCTAAATGTGAGTTCCTGGGAACAGTTTTGGTTCTCCGGAGTGTTATCAGTACCAGAAGAAATTATCCATTCAAGGTGTCTCTCCTCTCTAAACCACTGCTTAGCTTTCCAATAAATAAATGAAACAAAACATGCCCTCTCCGTGCGATGAATTCAATCTTAGGGAATTCACTGAAACAAATAGAGACATGATTCCAAAACTCACTACTGGAATTAAAAACAACACTTCCCTTTTTGAGTTCTAGTAAAGCCTTCAAAGTAGCCAGATGGCAGCAAAAAATAGGAATGAATGGGTGCAAAGACTTCTTGTTCATGAAATGTCTACTGCTAAAAATAGATATGATTACAGGGGAGAGATCATGTAAATGCCAACTGTTGACAGTGATCGGTCAGTGATGACACGAGCCAAGATGCATGCTGGAGAGCAATGGTAAGGAGCATGCATTGAAACCATTGCAGTGTCCTCTGCCTGTCTGGGAACTTAGGCTGATATGTACAGCCACCGGATTGGTGCTTACAGGCTGGAGAGGGAATGGAGATTACCCAACTGCATTTGGCCCCTTTTTATACATGAGAATCAAGTTGATGCAGTAATCAATGAGTAGCGATCAGAAAAGTTGGTGGTTTGATACAATAGGACATTGCTTAGTTTTTCTTAGCCTGAGCGTCCCTGTCATTAAAGGGAGATTGGGAGAAGGGCTCACCTACTTTTCTGTGAAGCAGGGAGAACGGAGTGAAATGATGCACAGACCACAGTAAGTGCTCACTTTGTTGCTGCTTCCCTCTTTGGTGATGAAGCTGTGCTTGTTTTATTATTGTTAAAAATAACAACGGACCACCTGTGACTAAGCAAAAAGAAAAACCCTCATAGATAAAACTTCTTATGTATGACAGAAGAAGAAGAAGAAGCAGTAATGTACAAATAATTACTTTACTCTTTCAGAGCTCTGTGTTAAAATAACTTTCTCCAGAATACAGAGAAAGTATTAATAATTAAATAAGTATCATTCTTACAAGGTTGCAATTGATGGAAGAATCATTTTTCATCGGAGAAGGCAAACAGTAGATAAAGTGTCTAATGCAGAGCCAGGGATGTAGTAGGTGCTCAGTAAATAGTCATTATTTTTATACATGTGCTCAGTTTTCTCTAGATCAGTGGCTTCAGGGTATTTGAAGTGCCCAGGACATTTGTCCCTAACTACTTATTATTGGCACAAAATTACTCCCAGCTTCCCTATTTCTGCATGTTTTGGTTCTCATCTTGGTTCCTGCTTCCTGTCTTTGCCTTTTTGTCCATGACCTAATTTAGGAACATATCCAAGGTCACTAAAGTGACGAACCTATATTTGAACCCAGGTTGGCCTTAAAGTGCTAGAACTGTTAACCACTATGACTAACCACCACTCTGGTTCCATGACCTGTGAAAGAGGGAGAGGAAGAATTGTTACCGAAACCTAGTTCAAAGGGAAACTATGTAACCAGCGAGGCCCAGTGTATGGGCATCATCAAGGAAGCTGCAGGAAGAAGCCCTCAGTGTGAAGAGGGTGTCTCTAAATAATGTATGGAAGCCTCCAGAACAGTCACCAACAAAACCCAGAAAGCTTGACAGCACGCCTGGCCAGTGTGGATCATGTGAGAAGCCCCCTGCTCATTCTAGCTCCCCTGATCCCAGAGGACCAGAAATATGGGTTTACAAAAGTAACATGCCAAAGTAGGGAACTACCCAACCATGTAGGCCTCCGGTAGCAAGAGCTAGACTGAGATGTGGAAGGAAAAGGGGTTGCTGTACTTCATTTTTTTTTTTTCATTCTCACCCAAGGACATTTTTCCATTTTTTGTTCAGATAGAGTGGGAGGGAGAGAGAGGAAGAGAAAGAGAGGGAAACGTCGACGTGAAAGGGACACATCCAGTGGCTGCCACCCGCACGACCCAACCAGGGCCGGGGACAAACTGCAACCGAGGTACGTGCCCTTAGTGGGAACCGAACCCGGGTCTCTCTGGACCGCAGGCCGACACTCTACCGCTGAGCCAAACTGGCCAGGGCAGGGTTGCTGTACTTCTGATCGATGTTCATAGTTTTTACTATTCAGTGGCTAGAACACATCAATGACTAAAAGGCCTTTTATTACCAGAGTAACTTTGACTCAGGTACAGGGCGAGCACTATTGTTTTTTAATTTTCTGCCATAAGTCCTATATGCTAAAATTAATGGGCACACTAGACTGTGAGTTTCTTAAAGGAAGGGACTATGTGTTGTATCTTTTTTACTTTCCCTAACCTGACCATTCCCCTCACCCCCATCCTCCAACCTGCATAAAGTCATTCCCCTGTGTGGTCAGCCCCACTTAATTCTTAGTGCAACCCTGATCAGAGAAGCCAGTATATCAACTAGTCCTACTCATATTTAAATAAAATTTGTTTATCATTGACTATACTGATTATTGATTGCGTATAGCAAACCCACATGATAGAAATAAATAAAATTAGATATAGTCCCTGTTCTCAAGAAGTACACACTCCCCTGGGGGAGGATCACTGTAGATAGAAACAGCGAGTCAGCACAGTATTTATTATCAAAGACCATGGCGCGCTACCATGGGAGGAGATGGGAAAATGAGACAGCTCAGCGAATGTTTCAAAACAGCAATTCTGGGCCAGGTTTCCAGCTATGAAGAGCGGCTACAGCAGGTGAACGAGGAGAACTTTCCCAGACTTAGGGAACCACATGTCAAAGCACAGAGGCATGGGCAGGTAGGATGTGTTCCAGGACCCACGAGCCCGTGGCTGGGTCAGAACATCTGTACGGAGAGCGGTAAGGTTGGAGCTGCAAGGCAGGCCTCCCAGCACGGTAGCTCTGAAGAGGTGGTGCTGATCTGATCAAGGAAGGGTGTTCTCCACTCCCTACAAGTGTTGGAGAAAACTCGTCCAGGCTGTCTCTCGTGCCCCCATCCATTGTTCTCCATTAATCATGGGAGTATTGCATTGAACTGGATCCAATCTGATCCAATCCTGTGCACTTGCCCCCGCTGTGCCTGGCATTATGGCCATCTTGACTCACAAATTTCTGCTGCTATTTCAGCTTTGCTGCCTATTATTGGATTCTTAAAAAAAAAAACTCAGGTTGGGAGTGAAATAGGTTGTGCCATTCTTAACTGGTCCAGATGTGACAGTGGTGACATTAATACTCTATCTGATTCCTACCTGACTTCTCAAGTCCATTTCTCAAATCAGTGAGTGCCAGTAAGAGTCGATAAATGAGTACCAGGATTCCTCCCGAACCCCCTCACACCTGTCATGCCAAGAGATTTGAACTGCGACTGTGAGCAATGCAGAAATTTGGAAGAATTTTTAAGAAGTACCCAGTCTGGTGAGATTTGACAAGCCTACGCAGGTAATAAGAAAGGTCCTGATAGAGAAATTACTATTTGAGTTTGTACTTTGAATGACTAGGACATTTGTAAGTGGAGATGGAGTGGCATTCTAGGCAGAGAGGACCAATGAGGAAAGGTGAAAATAATGGGCATTTGCAAGCAAGTAGATGAAAATTAAAGTCATGGTACTGGAAAATGATTATATATAGGGAAGGGTCAGGAAATAAAGCTCTGGAAAGATTTGCCTGGAGGAAGGTGTAGAAAGCATAGAAAACTAAGGGCTTAGATGTTTTTTGGGTGGGTAATGGGAAAACATTGAAGGTTTTATAGAATGAGTAAGTCAATAAGAGTTGTCAGTATCAAATAATTCTTCCATATCAAAAATTGTGCTGTGCTTGGTGTTTGAACATTTGTATATGCTTTTTGTTTGTTTGTATTATTAATGTTAAGAAGAGACAGGTAAGGTTGATCTTCACTGAAGTTTGAACTTAGACCAAACCAAAATATATTTGTGTGTATATGTGAATATGCATGTAAAAATAGCAAAATATTTATACATATTCAATATTTTAGCAAGAATGTTCATGTTTAAACATTAAAAAGGTTATTTTAAGTCTCATTTGTTCTTAAAAGGAGGAACAAACCCTACCAGACTTTGGGATTCTCTAAATGTCCTGAGCTATTTTTTCAAATGCCTAGGGTTTGGCAGGTCTCAATGTTAGTGTTTGCCAAGTCTTTTCTTCCTTAATTTTTAAACCCACATGTATTCCAAGGGAAACTTAATGCATATGTTTTTTATTCGTTTACACTTAACTCATCAAAAACATTTTAAGGACATTTGAAGTCTAACAAACCTTTGGAGTCTCTCTTATTAAAACCCTGGAAATTGTCATTAAATCCTGGAAACTCAAATTTGGCATTTATGCAGAAATCAGGACCCCCAGTCATATATGTGTACCTAACCAAATGCCTGTGCCTTTGATGAACAATTAGAGCCGTGTTTTCATGTTTACTTCTTAGAGTAGAAAACCGACGTTACCGATTCGCATCTCTTTCCGGTTGGTATCGATGGGTTTCTATGACCCATCAAAAGCTTCTTGGTTCTATGACCAATGCAATACCTTTGTGAGACAGAGCAGTTTTAACTACTAAGTCATGCTTGAACCTATCATGTTTACCTCGTTGACATGGGTAGCTATCTTACTGAGGGATAGAACTGTGGGTTGGCAATGACCCTCAAGTGACCACCATGTTGATATTTTGACACCAAGAACTAAACTTATTATACAGTCATAAATTCAGCCAATGTGGTATAATTAGATTTTGAACACCTGGCTTTTGTCTACATGTGAGAATTCTTCCTGTATTGTCAGGATTGGAGGAAGTGAATTTTTGCATTTGTTTGATTTTTGATTAGAGGGGAGGGTAGATCTCGGGGGGGGGGGGGCTGAATTTTATTATCAGATTGAGAAAAAGTTAAATTTCTTACAATTTTCACAGCTATGAAATGAGGACGCTGGACTAGGTTAATGGTTCTCAACTTTATTTTTTTTTAACTTAAAATGCTCTAATTAGTTATTAACATGGAGGTTCCATGAATTATGTTTTAATATTTTGTAGGACAGTAAAAAACGAATGTGATTATTAAAATAATATTGACACCATTGTGCATGTTTTGAATAATGTGAAAGGAAAAGTAAATTATGAATCTTCCATAAATGGGCGCTGGTCATCACAGTATTTTTTAAAATAGGAGTATTGTTCATTGGTAGTCACCAGTGGTGGAAATCATTGGGATCAGTGATTTTTTCCAAGTCCCTTCTACTGTTAAAGTTTATAAGTGTTTTACTTTAATATTCAGGATATACTTTGCATACACGGTTTCTATGTAGCAAACATTTCTTGAAGATCTTCCTAGTTCCTGTTTCCTTTTTTGCTGGAAGCCACCCTCACTATACAGAGGCAGTTTATCCAGGAATGTGACCTCTTCCATGGGCATCTCTCCTTTCTTCTCTTAGCTGATTGGGCTATGTGTTATCATCTGATCTTAGCTACAAAAATTAGATTTTTTTCTTGAAAATTTGAAAAACAGATATTTACTTCTATTAGACCTAAGAGTTACTGACCAGAATGTTAAGAGTGAGTATTTCCAAACCACCACCACCGAAGTCCTAAATTCTCTGAATTCTGCCCTTCCCAGGAGTATTGGTTTTCTAGTGTCACATAACAAATCACCAACAACCCAGTGGCTTAAAACAATGCAAACTTATTATCTCAAGTGTCTGTGCATTGGGAGTCTAGGCATAGGTGGCCTGGGTTTTCAGTTCAAGCCAAAGTCATGATGTCAGCTGCAAGTGCAGTCGAGGCTTAGCGTGCTCTTCCCAGATCATGCAGGTTGTAGGCAGAATCGGTTCTTGGTGATTGTACACTGAAACCCCATTTTTCTTGCTGGCTGTTGACCAGGGGTCACTCTCAGCTCTTAGCGGCTTCACTCGGGTCCTAGTCACGTGGCTCTCTCAGTGCAGGACCACTTTCTCCTGTGAAGCCAGCAGGAGAATTTCTCTCCCGTCTGCTCTGGCTGAGCGGTGTACAACGCAATGTCATCCTGGAGTGACTGCGCAGCATATCCACAGGTCTGGCCCACGGTCAGTGACAGGAAATTATGTAGAGCATGTGTACCACGGGCCAGGGTCTTGGGAGCCTTCGTAGAGTTCTGGTCTAGTTCAGGTCTTATTTGTAAAAACATCCTGGTGTCCCTCAAATAATTATCTGCATTTTTGTCCTCACCTAGCTCTAGTTTGTTGTTTGGTTTGGTTTTCTCACTTAGAGCAAAAGAACCTTAACTAATATAAAATATTATGTACCCTACACCATCCCCAAGGCTCCCAAGGAATTTCTGAAATAGAGGGCAGATATTTTTACTGTAGAATCATATAAATAATTCAATTTCAAGCCAAATTAATAATTTGGTCATTGATATATAAAGGCGGTAAATTGACTTTCTTCTCCATGCCACCACATTTGTGACCTTATACATATTTAATAGCTCTTTCAGCCAAGTTATGACCAGCTTTCAACTTACGATAACTGTCCCTTGCTACCTGCCTTTAGATGTGTTTCTGAACCTCTCTCCTTCCTTTTACTACCAAGCAGAGGTATTATTTCTAGGCTCTAGGAAATGTTTTTTTTCCCGAAGAGTCTCCCAATTTCTTTCCCCAAGGCACTCTTCAATTCACCATTATTTTGTTGTACATTTTAGATTTTCTCTTTGTCAGAATTTCTGTCATGTGAGCTTATGGCTGGGAATGACCGCTAGCAATCTTTACTAAATCAAGAATTGGAAGCATGGTGATAAAAGTGTTTCCATGAACAACCATTGTGAAGTCAAAGAGACAATAACACACAATGGTGACCACAGAATGAGGAAACCAATCAATCTCGGTTCAAATCTGGTTAATGCAACTGACTAGCTTTGCGACCTTCGATGAGCCATATAAATTCATGAGCCTACCTTTCTTCATTTATGAATCACCTTTGGCAGGCTATGTGATAGCCCTTCAAGATCCTCTCCAGAAAAAAAACAAGCTAATAAACAAACCAACCAGCTGTAGGAGGTTCTTCAACTCTAAGTCACCATGATTTGTTCTATAGGAAACAAATGATTTGTTGTGGAGGAACTGAATAACCTTGACCACCACAGACTACACTGGAGAATAGAGTATGAGTCAAGAACCTAGACTGGCAACCAACCTATGGAAACCTGGAACAAAGACTCTACCAAACAAGAACACTCTTTTTAAAATGGTGACAAACAGCCCAAGTAGACCCTCTTTTCTTGAGACTGATTGTATGTGAGACAGAAGAAGATATGACGAGTGACTGAGACTCAGACTAAAGGAGTTGATTTGGGGCTACTAGATCAATGATGATATCATTAGTGTTATCCTAATTCCCCCATGAGGCCTCAGTTTTAGACCATGAGGAGAGTTTTGGTGCCACCTGATGTACCCTCCAAATAAACTCCCATCACCTAGGGTAACGAAGGGTGTCTCTGTTCTTGCTTGAAATCGCCCTCCTCAAAGTGCTAATGCAAGAGGAGAATCATGTACAAGGCAGACAGCTAGATAACTCAGAGCTCTGGAGAATGAAAGATAACTTCCATCCGGTATTAGCACACGTTGGGACATAGGTGATCAACAAGTGATGTCATTATTACTGCAATTCCTGTGATATTTATAACGCCCGCGGGAAATTAGTGTGTCAGTAAACTTCAGTTTCTTTGGGGGTAAAATAGCGGTCTCAGAATTGATAATAAAACACCTGGCTGATTGAAGAAGCTTAACTCATCAGCAGCCTCTGCCAGAGGAGGTCTCTACCCATTCAGATGCCCCCCCCCCATTGTCACAATCATTACCGGCATAGGGGTAATCAGACTTGCTACTCCATCCTAGAAAGGCATGGGCTCATTTTCAGCTCCAGACACTTCCGCAATACACATGAAAATTGAACTGGCAGAGGAGTTGACTTCCCGGGAGTCTCTGTGGGGACAAGTCACCTTCTCCCTGGCCCAGCAGAAAGAGAGAGGCGAACAGAAGGAGCCCCTCGGAGAATGCAGAGCAGCTCGGTGGGTGGGCAGGACGGAAGCCAGCAGGGAGCTAAGAGTTCAGTCGCTTTAGAAGAACATCTTTTGCTGAATTGGGAACAGCCTCTGTGGTGCTGCTTCTGACTCCGCTGGTTGCTTGGCACAGTTTGTCTTCGGCGATATGGATGCCAAACTTGAAGCTTGTTGTTATTATAGGAAATTGAGGGTCGGCTTTTATTGCATTGCTAGTTTCCAAGAAATAAATCCTTTTTTGGCGACTAAAGAACAGTGCTTCAACCAGAGTCTGGCTTCGGCGTATTTGGAAGGCACCCTGCCTTGTTGGTTGGTTTATAATTTTATGCATGTATTCTTTCCTACTGTCGACTTCTTCCATTCTGCACCCTTCACTGTACGAACTTAGTGCCCACACCCAGGACAAAGTCACAACGTCTCTTTCTCTCTAACACATGCACCAAAGATTATAGAGGTGAATTTCAGATTAACACATAAGTACCCAGGGACAGATGTGCCAAATTTGAGACATCTGCCGAGTCCCAACAGTGGTGACCATTGTGATACGAGGTATGTTGCTTAGCTTTGGAATCCAGGAGACCCTCAGCAGCCAGACAACGCCGTCACCCCTGCAGCATGTCTCCTAGGACGGCGTGCCAAGCCAGGCAGCACCGAGACAGAGAGTTGGGCCCACCCTGGCTCCAGGCCCGCTCTCGTCCTCATACTGACTGGTCAGAACGGGACCTCAGACCCGAGTCAGCCAGCCCGGGGACGCAGACCCCTCCACCTTGTTGCCTGAGCTTCGAGCCCGCACGCCTCAGGGCGCTCCGACGGAGAGCACCCTGTTCCCGATTCAGACTGGGCGCAGCGGCCCAGCAGATGGTCCTGGCGAGTGAGTAAGAGCAGGACACAGGGTACAACTTGTTTGAGAAAACAGATGCCTCTTCTCAGAAGGTCCCAGCTAATGGGACTGACAGAAATCAGAGTCGAATCCAGGGAAATGGCTGTTCGCAGTCAGCAAGCAAGCCTTTGCCCTAGAACTAGACGGCAAGAATGCAGAGGCCCCGGCCTCCCGGCCCGCCTGGCACAGCGCCTCCTACAGAGAGGACAGTCAATAGCAGCACTCGCCCGGCCCGTCTCCCTCCCTCCACAGCGGACCTCACACCACTCACAGCTCTGTCAGTTCCTTGTTCGTCCTTGTATACCCCGCCGCCTCGGACCGTTTCCATAACTAAGAAAATGTCTCTGATGAAATCGGTTCCGTGTTCGAGTCCCACTCAGGGCACAAGGTTCCTGGGATGCCAACGCAGAAAACTTAACCCTTTCTTCTCAGCCCTCTTCCATGGGAACCTGACCAGCCCTCAGCTGTTCCTGGTGACCTGGGGGTTGATGACAAATGTGAAATACCAAAGGTTCTCACCAAAGGATCATGGTCCTGCCTCACCCCCAGAGATGGAGGTGGCGGCACAACCTGAATCCAAATGATCTTATGTTTGATTACGGGAATAAGTGGTCATTCATTTTATTCCTTTCAGTTTATAGCCTTGTCTTTTGTGTCTCTGAGAAAGTCATTTTCTCAAGAGGTTATTGAAGCAGGTGGTTTTTTGTCAGCCATGCATTCCAGCCTCTGCGATCTCGACTTGAGAGTGCGTTGGCTGTTCCCCCAAACACATAAGCAGTGCTGTATGACAGGTCAGCCACATGAGCCCCTGAGCGGGCCACAGCCGTTTTTGGCACGGCTTACCTCTGTGACGGAGTAGGCCTTCCTCTCAATGGTCATTACATCAGGAAAAAATGTACAGCTTGTGATCAACAGCTGTTCCTCTGAACAAAACAACGTAGTTGGTTCTTTTCCTTTTGGCATGCCAGAGTCCCGTGCCGAGGGAGACCACGGCTTGCACTTGGCACTCTGCAGAAGCGACTTCATCCTTGAAAACACATGGGGAATCCAGTTATTTGTTCACTAGTGCGTTTGTGTGCTCATCTGTCCCCCCGCCCCATTTACCCTTGCATGCATTTACTGAATCGCATGCTTGGTTTTTTTGGCTATTTTTGTTTTGGTAAATATATATATTTAATCAAATGGTTCGATGAGTAAAGCATCAAACCAGTGATTGCGCAGAGAGCAGCCATCGAAGGCAAGGTGGCTAGTGCTATGATAATCAGGTACGTAGAAACCACAGAGTTGGTCCTTGGATGACACACGAGTTTGGCAAAATGTGAATTCAGTCCCTCCGTGTCTGATGTTTCGAAGACAATGATCCAGTCTATCTACCTAAATTTTACTTATGTGTCTTGCGTCATGATGCCATGAGCAGCAAAGCTAGAATTAGAGAGCAAGGAGGCTCCCAGCTTTAAAGTATGTTCTTGATATAGCCTCTGTCCTTCAATTGTTTGCTTTACAGCTGAGGAAGCTAAGTGCCAAATCAGGGAGACCAACTTTGCCTGCGAGAGAGACAATACAGAGAAACCCAGAGACTGTAGAAGTCTGCACTGGTTTCTTATTCTTTGAAGACTGTCTTTAAACAGATAAACAAGATGCCATCTTTGTCATAGATTCAAAGGGTTAATCGTGATCAAGTCATTGCTCCTCTCTGGCTAAGTCTCATATTCATTGGCCGGGAATAGTGTAAGCATTCCTAAGAGTGTTTAATTACTATTTTTTTTTACCCCACTATGCTGTATTTGAATACTTTGTATAGCTTGTGTGTTTTTTTTTGTTTGTTTTTTGTGGTACGAGCCCCTAGCAGAAACCAAACCCGGGATTCTCTGGTCCACAGACCGATGCTCAACCGCTGAGCCAAACTGGCCAGGGCTTGTTTTATATTCTGTTTTCTAGTAGAGTTTTGTAACTCAGGTTCCTTGAAGTCCTTAGCCTTAATCTTATTTGTATGTATTCTGTGGCTTGAGATAGGCCTTAAACCAATGGGTATTCAACCTACATGTTGAATGTTGCCTAAAGACTTGTAAATCCTCCATTTTTTACAAATTATATAATTACAGCATTCATTCATTCACACATTCAACAAATATTTGTTCAACTCTGGGTATATGCCGGATGTGGTCTAGCCTGTTCTAGTTTATCAGCACTTTTGAATCAATACAGTCCAAATGCATGATCCCACTGTGAAAGATCTATATTGAGGACTAGAAAAATTTACTAACTCCAGGAGTAGAATAGTACATATCAAAATGTTGATAATATTGGAGTGTCTTATTTTGTTCTTTTTGTTATTTTCCCCTAAATTTTTCATAATAAACTATACTTTTAAAACGAGGGCAAACGGATTACATTAAAAATACACACATTTTCTGGTTTAATTGTAAATAGGTTTGGTGTCAATTTTACAAATTTAACATCCTTCTCCTTCCACCTAACCCTGAAAATATCCCTGTTGCCAAAAAGGCCTCAAGGTCATAGATGTCATTTTTTATCCTTTTTATTTCTGGTTTTCACTTTATTCTGAGACTGGACAAATTTTACCTTTTTTAAAGCAACATTTCTTAAATTGAAGAGGCAGCACATAGAGAGAGTCATGAATCAGCAAGACCAGAGTTCAAAGTCATTTCTACCTCCTCTGGTAATAACTTGGAGAAATTATTGCCTCCCTCCCAGCCCTAGTTTCCTGATGAGTAAATATGGGGTCAGTAAACCTTCACAGTGATTTGCAGAAGGGATGCAATGAGACAAAGTGTGATGATACGCCAGCCACATAATAGGCGTCCTCCAGAAAATAGCTTTCTTCCTACTCTTCTCCCACATCGGCGTTGGAAACTGAGGCCAGGACAAATCTCAATGCTTTGCCAACATCAGTGGTTGAACATGCTTAGACTCATGCCTTGGAGCATCTGTTCAGCTCTCTGTCTTGTGTGTCACCCTGATTTTTCTGATGCGCGTCAGTTATTGGAAGCATCACAAATGGTATTACCACTTACTCTGTGCCTCACAGTTCTAGGAAGTTGAAATAACACTGAACAAGAAAGCACTTACTCCTTAATATTCAATGACAAGTCTGTTCACTCGACATTAGCTTATTACCCTATAGCCCTTCAGCTGGCAAAGTGATTGCTTTATCTGCCTGCCTGGCTCCCGAGGATCAGGTGACTCTTCTCGAGTGAAGAAAGGACATAATCCAGAGTCCACAAATCATAGAGACAAGGGTTCCCTCAGGTGGCTTTATGTGAAGCCACCTTGCAGAACAGAAGTGCAGGAGATCATGTGGCTCGTGTTCACGTAATTCTTGGGCTGTTGTGACTTCTTCCAGGCCAAGTCATGTTTGGCACTACCTCTCTTGGAGTAAGGCTTAGAAATTCAATAGTGACACTATTCTAGGAGATGAAGAAAAAATGTGATAATGAGCCATATTTCCAGCAGAAAGCCAATACCAGTACATAGATGTGATTGACTTACCAGGAAGCACTCTGGCCCCATACTACAGATGTATGCTTATTTGGGATAACCAGTAATTTTTAAAAAGAGCAGACACTTGAGAATTGTTACCAAAGTGGATCAAATAGTCAGTCTTCTACTGCAAACCATGAGATAGATTCATAGGTATTTGGAGCTAGAAAGGATCTCAGAAATGTCTTATCTGAACTTTCTGTGGTATTGGGGGGAAAGTGTATCTGGGGGAAACTGAGGCCCAGTCAAATTAAGATTTTTTTTTCACGGTCAGTGGTTGAGCCAAGCTTGAATGTGCGCCTTCCAAAGCCAGTTCAGACTTCTGACGCATGTCGCACTGATTCTCCCGGTGCTGCTCAGGTAGGAGAAGCATCCCAAGTGGTATTTGCACTTTATGCTTCATAGTCACGTTCATGAGCAGTTTAAACAGCACCAAACAAAGTACTTCTTGGCATTCATTTCTTCAACAAATAATCAATGATCCCTTTTTATGTAATGCATACTCATAGCAGAGAGGCAGATTAACTAACGAATCAAACACCCTCCTGTTGAAGAAGTGAGAGGATTTCATATCCTATATGATAGATGCTGGGCTTACCCTTTACCCAGGGATGAGCAAAAGGGCATTTTCCTGATGAACAATGATACAAAGTGTCTCTGGTTCTCTTGATAGGAGACTTTGTAATTATTTCCAGGAAGTTAGTCAGAGCACTTGATTTTGGGGAGGAACATGTTAAAAGGAAGACTACTTCCATCTTGGAATTCGATGTTTACTTCGAAATTCTGGAAAGTACCCAAGCAAGAGGTTTGCTTCCTTTGGCTTAGCCTCCTGATTGGACGAAAGGGAATTCCCAGTGACTCATCATATCAAACTTATCTTCAATTGTATAAGCAATGAATGTAGAAAATGGAAAAGCATTTGAGAAAGAAAGGACTGGAAAGAATTATAAATAAACACATGAGCATATAGAAAAAAGGTCAATGTTACCATTTGAAAACATATCTTGTGTTACTTAATATTCTGCCTGTACTGTACACAGATGATTAAAGGCAAATCATAAAATGTTGTAGATTTTGTAGTCCAGTTCATGGGATCTACTTGTAACCACCAGATTATCACTGCATATTACCAGTCACAGTTTGACTCTTCCTTCTTGTTTGGAATAGTAATTTAATTGGGATGAGAGCATAGTGTTTTGATATGAAGATGAGTCTTTTATCACTTCTAGACACTTTCAGTTTGGCCAATATACTTTGTTGACCTGGGCCTCAGTTTATCTAACTTTCAAATGGGAAAATAGTGGGTTGTACCATCTTACAAAGCATGGGGATGCTGTGAGGATCAACTGAGATGATGTTGATCATCTAAGATGATCAACTAAGATGAGTTATATAAGCAATGGCTATTAATATTATTATTATCATTATAATTCATGTCTTGAACTACTCCTTTGAATCATTTTGTGATAGGATGCTTTGTCCTGGACTCCACATGGAAGTCTCAGGTTTCCCACTGGACTTGGAGCTCCTTGAGAACAAAGCTCATCCATCTCGGACCCTGCATCATGTGGAGTTCATGTGAACTCTTGTTTCCCATCTAGATGCACACACCCTTTAAGGGAACTTTTTTATCCTTCCTTCTTGGCAAAAGATACTCATCAGGATGGCTGAGAGCGCTTTTAGAAAGGGCTCGAGTTCATTCTTCACCAGGGCTCTGCAATTCAATTTTAGTCTCAAGTGTTGATGGAAAAGGTCACAGAGTTCAAGCCACTCTTTAGTGGAAATGAAACTGGAGAAGGGCAGGAGGCCAAAAATCTGGCCCTTCTTAAGTAGTGTTTGGGGACATGGACTTCAGTACGTCAAGTGCCCACTTGTCCTTCCCTCGCTCCCGGCCCTTCACGGCCTTCTTCTCGAGTCCTCGCTGGGGCAGAGGGTCCTGCTATAGGAAGGTAGGGTTGCCCTTTCCTGACACCAAGCTCAGCAAACAAGTATGGTCCTCGGAGGTCCTGGGGTCCTCCTCTGTTTGCAACTGACGCACCTCAGGAAATCAGCTGTGGACAGTGAAGGACAATGTGTTTTCTTTAGAGGAAGGACTGATAAGAAAAGCTATTAATTGAATCATCTTGGGAATTGCATCCCTTGTCTGCAGAGGAGGAGTACAGAGCAAGAGGGAGAAATTATTTCTGTGGTGAAGGCAATATATTCTTATATGTAGTTCTTGAAACACTTTTTGGAATCCATTTGTTAAAATCCTTGAGAGTAGGGACTGTCTTATCTGGTTTATTTTAAGTAGTATATTTATTGCAAATAAAAATTGCTAGCCTGTTACAACTTATAATTTAAATGTTTAAAATTATGATTGACATGAAGATTTATGTTGCTACAAATCCTTCCCCCAACCGATCTTCCTCTATGTTAGTGAGTATCCCCAAATCAGTACCTCTACTTTGAATTTCTCAAACAGCTTTATTAGGCTTACATGAACTGGAAGTTCAATTTCGAATCCATTGTATTTGGTAATATTTTATTTTTCACTTATATTTTTTATTCCTAGTACTGTGAATTTATGTGCTTTGTAATTAGGGCAATTATATTCCATTAAATTCTGACCTGACCTGACCATACTGTGGTGCACACTATTCTAGTAGGTTCTCAATAAAGCTGTGATTGAAAACTGAATGAAAGTCTAAGCTTTCTAACATGATAAGACAAGGCCCTCTCTGTTCTGGCTCAGCCTAGGTCCTCAGCTTTATCTTCTCTCTTTGACTCTCACAACTTTATTAGCATTAAAGTTTTGCTTATGGTTTTCTCCATACACAAAGAATTTCATGCCTCCTTAAATTTATTTGAGCTGTTCTTTTTGCTTGGGTTGACCTTTCTCAACTTCGTCATCCAACTGACTCCATTTATTTCATCTTCAATTTGCAGTTGATATGTTGACATAAAAAGTCTTCTTGACAATCCCCTCCAGCTGCTGTCTCACTAAACTCCTATATCATTTTATACCACACTGAACAAATCCCTAATATAGCATATTTCAAATGACATTGGAATTATCTTTTTTCTTTTCATGTCTGTCTCTTCCACTATGAACTCCTAAAGGAGAGGGAGCTTATTGTGGTATTGTGACTTGTGTGGTATTGTGTCCCCACCAAAAAGATATGTTTACATCCTAGCCTGGTATCTGTGAAGGAGACCTTATTTGGAAATAAGGACTTTTCAAATGTAATTAAGATGTAAGTTTAGATGAGGTCATGCTGAAGCGACGGGCCCTTAATCCAATATGACAGGTGTCCTTCTAAGAAGGGAAGACACACCAGGGAGAAGGTGGCCATGTCACAATGGAGGCAGAGCTTAGGGTGGGGCAGCCATAAGCTAGGGAATGCCAAGGGTTGCCAGCAACAACCAGAAGATAGGAGGAGGCAAGGAAGGTTCTCCCCAGACACTTGCGAGAGAATGGAACCAGGCCAACATCTCGTTTTCAGACTTTCGACCTCCGGAACTGGGAGGCAGTCCATCTCTGCGTCAGCCACCTGGTTACGGGCACTTCGATACAGCAGCCTAGGAAATGAATGGAGTGCGTTGTCTTATTTCATATCATCTTCAAGTCTCAACATAACTCTTGCCACTTAGTACACAGTGAGGTGATTGTCCTTCAAATGCATCTTAAAACACCCAGAACGTTCTACTGCTTCCCTTTTTCAGCAGACATTCACGTCCTACCCCACCACGAAGGCCCAGGTAAAGGGCTCTTATTCTTGGGAAACTTTCTCTTACCAACCTAGTCCTTTCTCCTCTGGATTCTTGAACCACTTTATTATTTACAATAATCGATCTCAGAGAGTCCAGTGCCCCACAATCTATAGTGCCTCCCCCCAAAATTTCACATATTTTAAGGTCTGGAGGAACCTCTTGACTAATCTGGTATTACTTACATATGAATCATTTTACATGTAGTGTATAATATAATCATAACTGCTTCCTTCATTGTCCACATTTTCAAAAGGGAACGAGAACAATGAGGCTCAGGTGGACAAGATAACTCACCCGAGACATCAGGACAGGAATTGAGATTCAGGATTTGAGGCAGGCTTGAGTGACTGCAGATTATACTCTTTCCACTTCTGCGTTTTAGTAAGATTTCAGAGTGGTAACCATGGGCCGAAGTCCTCAATTGTCCTTGCTGTCACTGAAGAAGAAATCGGAGACTTGACCCGCAGCAGGAGCTGAGCTTACAGATGAGTGGGCCATGAAGACCCTGCCAACCTAGGGAGCTGGGAACCAGAGCCAGCAGCAAACACACACAGTCACTCCCTCTTCCCATGGAGCGCCCACTCTGTTGCAATCGCCCAAAATAGCAGTTCAGCTTTTATTAAGAGCAGGTTGGTTTTCTTGTTAGCAGAAAAGGACACTGAGGAAGTCACTAATATGTTGTCTTCCTCCTCGAGGTGCTGGTCCCTGGGGAGGGAACCTTACTGGCCTGTAGACAGCCACCGTCACTGTGTCCTTAATGGTGGAGACCGAGGGAGAGCACATTTCTGCCCCCTTCCTGCTTATAAGGACACTAATCCCATCATGGGGTTCCTGCCTTCATGGCCTCATTTAAACCTGATTTTCTCCCCAGACCCCACCTCCAAATCCCAACACATTGAGGGTCGGGCTTCCAAGTGTGAATTGGCGGGTGGGTGGAGGCACAGCATTCAGTTCCTAGAAATAACATGTAATTTGAAACAATAGCTTCTGCTCACCTCACAAAATCCTTGCTATTCCATTGGTTGGAGAGCAAATAATAAAGAATATCCAATTCTGAATATATCCAGGAACATGAAATGTTTGTTTTGTTATTCTGAAAAACCTAAATATATTTTAAAAATCAATGTGTTGAAAAAACTGAATTTTATTCCTGGTCCCAGCACACCTACCATGAGGCTCTGAAGAGCTTACTTGGCGTCTTTAAAGGGGCTGGCCAAATCTTGGACCACTTGCACATCAATACAAATGATGATAATAAAGGATTACAGCTCATTTAATAAAATAGGAATCCAGTTGTCCTCAGTGATATAAATGAGGAGGTTAGAGGCTCTATGTTATAACATAATACAGATCAATAAGATGACTGAGTTATGTCATTTGACAATTATCATAGAAATAATTAATTTAGGTAAGGAACATCAATGGATACTAAAAACTAAAGAATAGAAATGGGATGTGAAAGAGGATTTTGCATAGTCTGAAAGAATCTCCTCACAAGATATGTATTTATTTACAAAGGTAAAAAGAATGTAATTTTGGAATAGAGAAAACTGGCTAAAACCACGTGATCAAAATCAATACCACCAATAATGGGGAAAATGGGTGTCATGTGCAGGAGGCAATCAGAACATAGCTGTGATACTCTGCCCCAAAATTCTTAACCTGGGTCTCATCATGGGCAAACATCGCTCAAACCCAAAGGCAGAGATAGTCTGCAAAATAATTGGTTTATAATCTTCGAAAATATCAACATCATGAAAGTCAAGAAAAGACTGAGTAACTGATCCAGGTTAAAGGAGATCAGAGAAACATTACAACTTGGAGAAATTTGAGATACTGGATTGGATCCTTTTGCCATAAAGAATATTATTGGGACAACTGGTGAGACTCCAATGGGATCTCTGGGTCAATGGAGACAGCCATGCACTTATCTTACAACTTTTTTTTTTTAGCTTTGAAATGGTTCTAATAAAAAGTAAAAATAATAATAATAATAATAATAATAATAATAATGGGGCAAGATAAAACAACTTGAATTCTGAAAACTACATGCTGTGCCAGGAACAAACAAGTTCTAAACAAATTTGAGTTGACAATGAGATTTGATATAAATTTGAAGAGACTTTAGTTACCATTGTTATTTTTCAGACTAGAGGAAGATATTCTTGTCCTGATAGATTAATGCTGGTGCTTGGGGAAAAAAATCTCAAAAGCTCAAACTGGCCCATCGCTTTGATCTTCTAAATCATGGTGTTATTTGGAGGTCGGAAGCTGGAAAGCAAATGAAATTTTATTTGATCGCGTACATGGTACATTTAATTATAGGCATTATTTAGGGGCTACATGAAAGCATTTTGTTGGTATCTTTTGTTTCTTCCATGATAAGAACAAGGGGATTGCTTCGCGTATGGAGGGGAGGGGGTGGCAGATATATTTTTTCCAGAGGATAATGCAATTTAGAGGCTCTGTGTGTTGTGTTTCTCAGGGCTGATTAAAGCCTTGCCCTTGGATTGCAAAGCTGATGCTCGTCTGTGTAATGAGTGTCCTTTCATTGCAGGAAAGAGGAACTTCTTAAGTAGAAGTTGAGAGTCACGACAGGATTACAAAGACAGGTGGCGAGAAGTTAGCAGGAAGAGGCTCGAGTTTGGGAAACATTCCCAGACTTACTGAAAATTAAATTTTCCTGTGCTTTAATCTATCCGATGCAAGATTCCTCCTGTGAAATGTGTGTCTATTAATCTCCGTCTCACCCCAGTTGTCTAGAGCAGCGTAACAAAGAAGTGGTACACGAACTGAGAACTGAGGGAGTGGAGACTAGGGGGTGCCTGAAACAGTGAGCATCTCCTTCAGGCGATTACACTTCCTACCCGCCCTTCCTACGTTTTCAACTTTCTAGAGCAGAAGTCAACACCCTACCGCTCATGGGCCACGTCAGGCTCGGAGCCTGTTTTGTAAGAAGAGTTTTATTGGAGCACAGCCTCGTCCCTGGTTACATATTACCCACGGCTGTTCTTATGCTGTGATAGCAGAGTTCACACTTAGGATTTGTAGTGTTTATTTCGTGTGAATTATACATGCTCTACTACGATATATCAGAAATGAAGGAAGAAAATAGGGTTGAAAAATGTAAGTTCTACAACAAACCTAGAGAAAATTATAAATGTGTGTGTGTGTGTGTGTGTGTGTGTGTGTGTGTGTGTTTTTAACCTGGCTAGAAATTCTAACCAGGTAAGTCTGAGCCAAGCCAAGGAATCTGCCTGTTAATTAGACCCTCTGAGGAGATTCCACACTTTGAGGAATACTAACTCTGCTGCCAAGATATATTTTTAACACAAGTTTTTAATGAACTTCCCTTTGATTGCCAATTTTCTACCTCCATAATGTTATGCAACTTTGTTCCACATTGCAGCACGCACACCTGTGTGAACCAATCCTGTGCTGCCGTCTGAGTATCTGCACTGGTTTCTCTGGCTCGTTAATTAGCTTTGATTCTGTGAACCCTGGTAAAGTATTTAAACCTCTTAATTAAAACACTGGTGGGAACCAGAGTTTTCTTTGGGACAGGTATTTGCTTTTGGCCCAAAACCTATATACCTGCCCTGCACATATTGTTTTCCCCAAGCTTTGGCTCTTCAGCTGGAAAGCATGAATGAAAAAAATATTGCCTAGAAGGCTCAATGCCTGCAGGAGAATGTTTCCCAGAACAGATGTTTGATAAATGGAGTTGTCTTGAATTGGAGTGGATAATTCAGGGAAGGAAGGAAGGAAGGAAGGAAGGAAGGAAGGAAGGAAGGAAGGAAGGGAGGGAGGGAGGGAGGGAGGGAGGGAGGGAGGGAGGGAGGGAGGAAGGAAGGAAGGAAGGAAGGAAGGAAGGAAGGAAGGAAGGAAGGAAGGAAGGGAGGAAGGGAGGGAGGGAAGGGAAGGACTGCAGGATTCTGGGAATGGGATACCACACAAGATGGGAATCTGACTTTGTGGATTCTAGTGATGGGACAGTAGCCTCTGCTGAGCACCAGTGGTCATACGTCATTTCTAAGAGTGTTTTCTGATGATGCCATGAAATACTAGAGAAAAATGCATCCGTGACTGCTCAGCCTCCCTTTCCTTCTGTATGAGTTGAGCACAGGGCTACCAGGGGCGCTGCTAGGCTAGAGCATGGTGTTGCTCGTTTAAATCCTGCTCTGTGTCTTAACAGCATGTGACCTTGTATAACTCGGATCCTGCCACCCCTCTGTGAAGATCTTTCTTTAGCAACTCCTTACCCCGGTGTACAAAGCTTGGCAGGACCTGTCCTTCGACCAACTCACAAAGCACCACTTAGCATTAGTCTTTTTTCAGTGACTTCAAATGACCAAACTTTTTTATGTTCAGGATCTTTGCTCATGTTCTCTTTGCCTGGAATGTTTTTTCCTCCACTAGACACCTGGATAACTTCTATTCATCCTTTAGAGCCCAGTTTAAATGCCAGTTCTTTCTAATGGTCCTTCTGACTCAACCTAAGAAGAGATCCCCCCCCATGCCATCCAATCAGTTATTTTCTTACAGCATTCTCCCCCCCTCCCCCACTGTGCCCTGACTCTAGGCAGCAAGCTTGAACTGAGTTCTTTCCCTATAAAATTGGCTTCTGGGTCTATGATGAATCAGGAGGAATTCAGCTTTGCATCATGACCATGAACTCCACCACCAGCATATTGTCCTTACAATGACCAAAGCTAACATTACTGAAAGCTTTTTTCATGCCTGAAGAGGAGCCCCATACATGAGATAGATTACTTCCAGGGGTGGGGAACATCTGGCCCGCGGGCCACATAAGGACCCCTTAATCAATACCAGCTGACATCACACGCCTCACCAGATATAGCAGGCTAACTTTTAAGTTGCTAAGTTGGTATTGCCTGTGAATGATGTTATAAATATCCGAATGGCCCTTGGCAGAAAAAAGGTTCCCTACCCTGCCCCAGAGTGAACTCATATGCTAGGTATTACCATTATCCCCGATTTAAAGACAGGAAGAGTGAGGCTTGGAGAATTTCATGGAGCTATTCAGCGCCTTAAAGGAAGGGGTGCAGCAAGGATTTGAAGTCATGAGTTTGATGCCAGCACCTGAGTATTTTCTTTAAGGCAAGTTATGCTCAGCAGTCAAGGTGACAACTCCAGGGTCCAGGTCTAGACGTGTCCTTCGATTCCAAGCCCTCCTAGCCAGGGCAGTTGGGGGCTACTGGTTTATGTCCTGACCTTCTCTGTGTTGGCTCAGTAACTGGAGAAGTCTTCGAGCTACAGGAGAAGACATCTCTGAATAAGTAAAGTTGGAGTAAGAAAAACAAGGCGGAGACCGACGTTGTCAGGGGGCCATGGGTAAATACTGCCAACAACGGGGAACGCCACTCCGTTTCATCCTCTTCCACCCTGACCCAGGAGAAGTCACTTCTTAGACAGAACCCGATGAGCCTTCCTGTGCTTTGTAGCTATTGGCCCTGATGAGAGGTTTTCATCAGACTTCAGGACAATCATCTCTGTTTCTTAGTCCACCCTGAAGCTCCCTTTGATGAAGAGTCCCTTTATTATCTCGATATTATTAATGACATTTGATTCACATTTCAGTTGTTCAAAGCACTTTTCGCTGCATTCATTTTTCTGACCCTCACGGCAGCCCTTTCACAAGGAGGCATTGCTATCAGCACTTTCTAGGTGAGACTCCTGAAGACCAAAGACGCAGGATGGCGTGTACAAGTTCATGTAGAGAGCAGGGTGAGCTAAGGTCAGCCCGGCCCTCCAAGGGGACCATTTTAAGGCTATTTTGTCCTTGTTTCTCTGGTTGCTTCTTGGTAGCTGGAGAGATAAGCCCCGACTCTGGGCTGGAGGGGTGAGAGTCTTCTCATCCACACAGAACTTACTGCATAGAAAACGGGCCTGGTTAGGCGGACTGTGGCAGCATATAATTTCTCAGGAAAATGGCAGACTAATGGGAAAAAAGGTCATAAATATCATCAAATCCAAGACCTGACATTTACCATGGACAATTGTTTCATCATAAAACTCTCAGGCTTTTTTGAGCCTTTCAATTAAGCTCCCACAAGACATCCTGCTTCCTCGCCGAGGAGGGGAGAGGGAAGAACAACAAAGTGAGTGTATGTGTGTGGGAACGGGTGGGAGTGGGGTGTGGGGATGGCAGATGAGGAGAGGAAGACCAAAGGGGGCATTCCTGTGGCTTCAGGAGTAAATTGAGCTCCTGATCCTTTGTGACCAGTTAGTAGGATTAAGAGTTCAAAAGGGCGGGTCATGCAAGGGCACGGGGTCAAGCTGGGGCTTGCAGGGATGTGACCCAGGAAATGCTGGCAGGCTGGGCCCCCATACCTTCCCCAGCAGGCCTCCAATTAGGACTGAATGGCCAAATGTGGAATGCGTTAGGAGTTCTGAGCAGAAAGTCTGTGTTCAAAGCGGCCGGATCAGTTTGGCTGAGTAGAAAAACATTCTTCCGTGGTCAGTTCCCTCCTGAACCTTGCTGAGGGTGGGGGCCTTGCTAGCACAAAGCCTCCTGAGCAAGTGGCCCGGACACAGCCCCCTGTTACCCTGGAAGGCAGGCGACACAAAGAAGGATCAGCAGACCCCCTGGCTCTATTGTGCATTGGGGGCAAAGTGGGGAGGAGGAAGAATCATCTGACCAGGGATTCTTTGTGCTTGTGGGTCTTGCAAGTGTGTGTCCAACTGAGGACACACAGATGGAAAATGCATGTGTCAGTACACATGGCTATAGGTATGACGGCATTCAAGTGGATGTGTGCTTCTGTATGTCAGTGTGCTTGCTATGTTTATTTCTTTACCTCTTTGTCTCTCAATCTATTCATTTATTCACTTATTTATTTTTCTTAAAGTTTGTCCTTATACCCTGCCTTCTCACAGAGAGGGATTCAAGCAATTGCCCTGACTCTGTATATTGTGAGTGTGTGTGTGCATGCATTCACGTATACATGAGTATGTATGGGTGTACGCGAGTATTAAATAGAGAGAAGTGTAATAAGTAAATGTGCATGTTCATGTATGTGAATCTGTGTATACCTTATACCCGTGAGTGTGACTGAATATACAGATTGGGTAAATGGGTTAACCTCAGTGAAAATCTTCTGTGAGTCAGGACCGCGCCGTGGTTAGGCGTCAGCATGATGCCGTGAGTGTGTGCAGTTTCATACGGTGAAAGTATGCGAACACCTTTGTGTCAGGACTGAACTCCTGTAGTCTGTGTGTGTGTGTGTGTGTGCGGCAATGTGTCGATACCTTCGATTCCAACATGAACTTGAGTGTGCATTTGTCTGCTTTGTCTAGTGAATGAATATGTACATCATGACTGTGTGGCTAATGAATATTTGGTTACGTCTCTGGCAGGACCTGGGGAGAGGATGAGATTGTGGAAAATATGTTCAGTTTGGGGAACACGTCAGCATGGGTGGGTCTGGGCAGTGAGTCATAAATGTGCCTGAGCTGTGTGTGTGGCATCCCCGTCCTGCGACAGGTGAGGATGAGGATGTTAAACTTCAGCTTGGAAGTGAGGCTGCTCCTGTCCTGGGCGGACTCGCTTCTCTTTCAGAGTTTGAACGCATCGTCAGACAATACGTCCCGTTTTCTCCTAACAGTTCTGCGTGTTGTTTGTGCACACACCCTACAGCTGCCACCACCACACTCTGGTGTAAAGCAGGTGACCAGATGAATTCTATCTTGAGCGTTTTAATGCTATTATATTGGCCCTGAACTTAGGGTGACCTCGGTCCTGGTTTAAGCTCCAAAAGTCCCCTATCCCGGGAAGTCCCTAGTCTTACACTAACTGAGTCGGTTGGTCCCCTTACCTGCATTAGTTGGTGGCCGACTGACTGCAGAATAGGGACAGAGTCTGGGCTATAGCCAGAGGAGTGGCACAGAGGGAAAAATGCTCTGAAGCCTGTCAGAGAAGTCTGTTTTCATTAGGGAGCTACTTGCCTCTTAAACACGGCACACGCACAGGAGCAAGGACAGTGGTCGCAGCCCGATCTGTTTTGGAATCGCACTGTGCCCTTACGAGACACGTGCCCAGGGTTGGTTTTCTGGGATGTGCCAAGGCTTAGATTCCTCATCTGTGAAGTGAATATAATAACCACCTCCCGGGTTATTCTACGGATTAAATGAGAGCATAGAGATGGCTGCCCTTCAGGGGCTGCCCATGTGGTGTGAACTCAGGAAGTGGCACACGTCATTTCTGTCCACTCATTCTTACACTACAGTCGTTGAGCAGTGAGTACAGACAAGTTGTCTGCTGGAGGCCGAATATATAAACATGCATTAACACGGTCCCTGCCCTGCAAGGTCTTCAGTTTACTGAAGTTCACTAGTAAAATTTAGTAAAAACTTTTCTTTTTCTAATTGCGATGAGCTGAAAAACTAAGGTCTCTATATAATAATATATATTTTGGGGGCATCTATTTGTAATCCGTACATCAAGTAGATGAGTCATATATATAACAATGCACATACCGTACATAGACGTTATATACTTATAATGAATGTACACGTCTCAGAGGGTGCTCATCGTCTACCCCCAGCGTTTGAACGACACGCTGTCGTCGTCCGGAACAGCAGCTGTCCTCTGAGCTCTTGCGGGGTCAGGGTGCCAGCGAACACGGCCGGACAGAGCAGGGCTTCGTTGGAAAGATTGCCGCGGAGAAATGAGGAAGGACAGATGGCCACAGATTGTTCTGGAACCTGAACCCAGGTGTCAGGCACGCAGAGGGAGGCTGAAGAGAAATCGGGGTGGCGGCGGGGGGTGCACAGCCAGCGCCGCCAGGACGAAGCTTCAGGCACGGGACGAGGCGCCAGGAAACTGCCTGGCTCTGGGCTGGGCGCTGAGGGTGGCAGGGGGGTCCTTGCGCCGAGGGGCTTGGACAAGGGCAGTTCACACAGCAATGATAATGCAGCGCCATGCACGCTCCGACTGAGGTCAAGAACGCGGACAAGCGAGCCTCCCGAGAGCTGGACGCGGAGGAATGAAGGGAGCGGCCGAATGAGCCCTGGCTGTGTCCCTAGGCGGGGCTGGGGGCCATCGGAGGTCCGAATGAGCCCAGGCTGTGTCCCTAGGCGGGGGCTGGGGGCCCTCGGAGGTCCGAATGAGCCCAGGCTGTGTTCCTAGGCGGGGGCTGGGGGCCCTCGGAGGTCCGAATGAACCCAGGCTGTGTCCCTAGGCGGGGCTGGGGGCCATCGGAGGTCCGAATGAGCCCTGGCTGTGTCCCTAGGCGGGGCTGGGGGCCATCGGAGGTCCGAATGAGCCCAGGCTGTGTCCCTAGGCGGGGCTGGGGGCCCTCGGAGGTCCTGCGGCAGACCTTCCGGGGGGAATCGTGTGAGCCTGCGTGGACATTCCGCAGGCAGGAAGCCCACAGTGGCTAGAGTATGTATGAAACCCAGGCTATCCGAACCCCTTTCCTGGAGGGTGCTGGACAGCGGGCCTATGCCCTGCATGTGTGTCCCGGTGGTCTCGTCGATGTTGGTTTAGTGAGTGAAGGAACAGCGGGAAAGGGAAGTCGTGGACAGCTAGAACTGCCCACCGATGGGTGTGCACTTTACCCTGCAGGTCACGAAAGCCCCACAAAGGATTTTGAGGAAAAGGATGGGATCCAAATTTGTGTCTTAGAAATGTCATTTGGGCCTCAGTGGGGCATGACCTGGTGGGCAGAGATGGGGGAGGCAAAACCTGAGGCAGGGCCACCAGCTAGGAGGTGTCTGAAGTCTCCCGACACCCATGCTGGCGGCTGGCTGGGCAGTGGCAGGACGCAGGGAGCGGCCCCTGGTCGACACTGCTCTGCAGAATTAGTCTTCACACCTCTGAGTCCTCAGTCTCCCTTCCTGTGTGGCATGGCCCATTGCCCACCGTCAGGCCCAAGCCAGGATCTCTGGAGGGACTGCAGGCTTCTGAGCACAGCTGATTCAGGCACAGGTCACACGAGCGGGCTGCCCGAGGGCAGGCAGTGTGGGGTCACGGGAAAAACCAGCAAAATAAAACACTGGCGTTTACGGCAGCATCTCTGGGTTCCAGCCCCACTTCCCAGGTCTTCCGCTTCGTACCAGCCTGACTTCGGTCCAGTCTGCCATCAGTTCCTGCTGTGGTGGATGGGAACGGCGACTTCAGCATCGTGGTGTCGTGGGGGTTAGCTGACGAACACACACGCGTAGCTCTCTGAAATCTTGGAAGGACGGCACACACACCAGGTATTAATTATGCAGACCCTGGGCAGGGTGGACTTCAGCAGTTTCTAAGTGCAAATCGAAAGGCGGCATGATTTCAGACCCTCAGCCGGGTGGGGAGGCCTGCTCTGTAGCCCCTCATCCTCGGACTCCTGCCTCTCTCCCTGTGGTCCACAGGGCGGTCGGCGTCTGCAGGACGCTGTGCCCCAGCACGGCGCGTGGTCAGAGAATGGAGTAATTCGAGGACTGACTGGCTGACTTCCCAGGTTCTTTGTGGGGAGAGGCAGTTTCTGGAGGGGCCTCCCTGGGTACCCCTAAGAGAGTGGCCTGCAAGCATGCAGCCTGTAAAATACCCCCGGCCATGCCCTCTCTGTTTACTGTTCCTCTCCTGAGTGGGACCCGACACCCCTTTGCACATGCTTTATTTCAATTAACATGTCACAACCTCCGTCCTTATTTTTCTTAGGCTATCCAAGCGCTGGCTGCCTCTCACCCCAGTAGCCCAGGGTGCCCTGAGGCCCCACTGAAGTCAGCCGACATGTGTCCTTGATTAACGAGAAAGACAAATGGCAGTGAGGTGGTGGACGTCGTTGAGCTCCATCACGCATCTTAAACTCTGCTGAAAACAGAAGGGCTTTGTCCAGAGCCTGGGGTTTGGGTTTAATCCTGCGTAGACGGTGCAGAGGCATGGCATGACGCAGCCACGCTGCTGCCCTTGGGAGAGACACGGAGCACCCAGGACGCAGTGTCATGGAAACGGATCGTGTGGGCGAGTCTGTCCCGTCATCCAGCCAACAGCTGGGGCAGCGCCTTCTTTCAATACCGCAGGGCCCTTCCTGTGGGTTGCCAGCACTTTACCGGGTGCAGGGCCCTGCTAACGAAGGCCTGTCCGGTCTCCAGAGGGAGCAGGTGACAGGTAAGCTCGTCCATTTCCTTCCTCTTTCATGTATTTCTTCAGTACCCATTCACTTGACACTTACCTGTGTAACAGTCACTGTGCTAGATAATGTGGCTAGAATAATAAAATGTGGATCCCCTGTGCTCATGGAGTGAATAGTCAAATAAGGGGGATACACTTTTAAAAAATATTAACACAAAAAAATGACAAACTATGGTAAATATATGAAGAAGACAGGAAGCCTCCTACAGCCGTAAGGATCAGAAAGAGTCTTTAGGAAATGACATTTGGGCTAAAATATGAAAGTGAGGGAAAGGCAACTGACCCAAAGCTTGAGGAGCTGGAAAGGTATCCCGTGGGGAAGAGACTGGTCAAGGGCTCGGGAGCCGGGAGGACATGGGAGAGACCGGTGCGCCGTGGGGAGGAGGAAGAGGATCAGAGAGAGACAGTCTGGAGAAGGCGCAGAAGGCATGCTAAGAATTTCGGTCATCTTCTCAAGGACAGTGGGACACCATTAAAGGATGGTACGTAAGGGTGGTCACCTTTGCACCTGGAGAGGAGAACTCGTTTGTGGCATACAGTACAGATCAGAGAGGGAAGAGGCGGAAATATATTGTTGGGTGTAGGAGGCTTTTAATGTGGTTCAAGTCAAAGGGGACAGTGGTTGGACTAAGGTAGAGACCTTGGCTGTGGACGGAAGTGACCCCACTGAAAAGAATAAATACAACATAAAATTAAGTGCTACAGTGAAGGTGAGCACAGCTTCTCCAAGTACACCACGCGGAGGGGGGCGGACGAGGAAACAGCTCAAGGAGCAGTGATCCACCTGAGATCGCCCAGCCAGTAGATCAGCTTTTGCTCTGATCATCCTGTTCACCTGCCTCCCAGCCCCCTGGGAATTGAACCATGACTCTGCTGCTCCTGCCTCTCCTCCAGCCCTTGCTTGAAGTGTTTCCTGCCTTCTTTGCAAAAAAAAAAAAAATCCACATTTTCTGAAGGCCCTTGAGTGGCACTTAGAGCCCTGACCTCCGGAGTCTGAAACATCTTTGTGTCAACCCATGGGTCCATCCGGGCCTCAAGCACCAGTCTGAGAAAATAAAGAGAATCAACTCAGTCATGGGATCTGCCCATGAAGACTGAACCTTTGCTGGAAAAAAAAAAAGCCTCTCAGATCACAGACTAGAAAGCAGGAGCTGAGGTGCACATTTCCGGCGTTTCCCTGGACGATGGCACTGAGCCCTCATCCAGTCATTGCTCAGAAGGCACCACAGCGTCCAGGGACCCGGCAGCGAGCTTTGGACACATCCCCCGCAGTCTTACTAAGTTTCTCTGTGATGTAGGTATTACTGACCCCAGTCCCCCAGCCCCCAGAGCAAAAACGTGGGCATTTCTTCCTTTCTTTCATTAGATCATAAAATCTATAAAAGTATGGGAGTGACCCATGTATTTATCCCAGAGTGATATTGTCTCTAGCATAAAATAGATGCTAAATTTCTAAGTGCTTTATGAAAGTTTTGAATAAAGGGATGAGACCAGGTCTATTAAATCAACTTCTCAAGACCATAGAGCTTTGAGGACTCCAAATTCCACAGCTTTCTCATTCCACTACACTGTCTCACATTAGAAGTAGGGAGAGACCTATTGGACTCTTTACTTCCAACCCTCCTTAGTTTACTGAGATGACATGTACCCAGACAAGAAATGACTTATTCAAGGTGTACCAGGATATTAATACCAGACATGATCTGAGAGTCCAGGTCTCCTGGGCTCAGTCTCTTTGTCCTTTCTCCCACCCAGCCTCTAAGCAAAGACAGAAGAGGTTAGGTCACTGGCGTGAGGACCGAAACAAAAGTCCCAGAGTCAGACCAATTGAAGTTACAATGTTAGACAAGATGTCTCTTAAGACTCAAGTTTGTCAGCTGTACAATGGAGTTTATTAATAAGACTTTATATCCAATAAACCTGTTGTGAAGATTCTATGAGATAATCCATGTAAATTGGCACAATGTCTCATCTACAGCAACTACTCAATAATTGTTAGCAGTCTTTCATTTACAGTTAAAATAGCGTAATGCACTTTTCCAAGTCTTGGTTTTCCCATTTACAAATGGAGAGAATAATAGTATCTATGTCACAGTTGTTTTTCTGAAGGTTAAATGATGTGATAGTTCTTAAAATGGTACCTGGCAAGATAAAATGAGATCACAGTGCTTAAGATGGTATTATTATTATTATTATTACTACTACTACTACTACTATTATTATATTTCTCTTGGCATTTCAGCAGTAGATACCTTAGAATGAAAGACTAATGCACCGAGTGACCTACCCAGAGACTTTCCTCTGTTTGAGTGGAATGTAGGGCAGGGGCGGGGCATTGTCAACCTCTTCCCAGCCAGATCTTCGACAATCCGGTAGCTACATCTCCTCCTCTGGGAGGGGCCAGAAGAAAATAGATTCTGACAGCACTCATCTCAGAACATAGATCCTGGCTATAAGCCTGGATGTCTTTTACATTTTGCTTATTTAGGGGTTTATCTTTTTTGTATAATTTTTTCTATTATGACGGTTTAAACATTTTTTGAAAATGGCAGCCTGCTCATCAGTGTAGAAGGCCCTGTTTTGATCTGTGACTGGAGATTTATAAAGGGGGAAGAAAAGCCTTGAGTGGTTTTGGACAGTCCTTCTAGCATATTAATCATCGTAGCTACTGTTTCTGCAATGCCCTGTGCATATGGGCGTTTTACTTAGCATGATGGCCAGTTTTCTGTGTCAACTTGATTGGGCTGTGGGGTGTCCAGGTATTTGGTCAAATATGATTCTGGGTGTTTTGGGGTGAGATTCACTTTTAAATAGGTAGACCCAGTAAAGCAGATTGCCCTCCCTGATGTGAGTGGGCATCACCCAATCAGTGGAAGGCCCGAACAGAATAAAACTGCTGGCCTCAGCTGGGCAAGAGGAGTCCGTCCATGCCGACTTTCTTTGAACTGGGATATTGGCGTTTTTCCTGCCTTTGCACTCGAACAGAAAGCTGGCTTTTCTTGGGTCTTGGACCTGCTGCCTTGAGACAGGAACTACACCATCAGCTCACCTGGGTCTCCAGCTGGCCAACTCACTACAGATCGTGGGACTGGGCAGACTCTGTAACCACATTAGCCAACTCTTACAATATGTATATGTACACACATTATTGGATCTCGCTCTCTGGAGAATCGTGACTAATACATAGAATCCTTCTAGCAACTCTGAGAGATAGGCATTCTCATTCCCATTTCACAGTTGGAGAAATTGAGGCCAAGATGGCTGTTTGTCGGTCACATGACTAGTAAGTGATGAAATCATAATGAATGCTTTAGTCTATCTCCACCAATAACTGTAACAACTGTAACAACTGTAATAACTATGCCCTGTAAAGAGAAGGGACATATTTCTCAAGATGGACGAGGTCATGAAAAACTGGTGATATCCAAAGAAAATCTAGAAGAGTTTAGTTGAGAGTAATGTACCAATGTTATTTTATTAGTTTAGCTGAATGTATCATGATGAGATAAGTTGTTAATAACGAAAGAAACTGGAGAAGGGGTATATGGGAACCTTCTCTAATATCTTTGTAAGTTTTCTGTAAATCTAAAATTATTCTAAAATATAAGGTTTACATTTTTTAAAAAGACATCATGTTTGAATATATGAATAGTTAGTGAGATACTGTATTCTGGGAAATTTAAAATTTATTTGGTATTTGCTTATGTATTCTTTTAAATATAAATATTGTATTTGCAGTATATATATATACACACACACACACACACACATATACTTTTTGAAACATTGAACTATTTCATTCTACAGATTAGGGAATTAAAGCACAATCTCACATACACAACTGAACTGTCTTGTCTGAGCCAAGGTTAAAAGTATGTCTGTGCCACTCCAAGGTCATGTTCTTTTGTCTCTGGTGAGGGTTCATGCTTTGCTATTTTCTATAAAATGGAGAGACCAGGTGTTTTTCTCTCTCAACCCATTTCTCCAGGCCCTTTCTGAGTTCTCGATTTCCAATTACTTTATTTAAGACTGAACTTCATTTTCTGTGGCTTCTGAGACTTACGGTCTCCGTCGGATTCAGAGGAACCCAGTGACTGGTGTATCTCTTGGTAGTGTCAAATCAAGGGCAATTAGAAGAGGCTGTGAATGAGATGCAAGTCCAAGATATCACCTTTGTTCTTCGTAGAGCTGACGTTGGATGGGGCCTGTGATCCATGGCCGAGCGAGCACCCGAACCCTGAATTCCTGAATTAGACAGACTCGCCTGCAGCTGCCCAGTCATAAGCAGTTAGTAAACGTTTAGAGTGGAGGTGCGGAATAGAATGCAGGCCTCCATGGACAGGCCTCATCCTCAAAGGAGAAAGACTAACGGTCTGCGCTACACTTGCTTTACCTTTTGACTTCCAAGCTCAAATCACATGCAGAAAGGTAGAGAGAGGCCAGGAGTATTATGTCAGCTGATCTTCCTACAATTGGAAGGGGCTGGGGAAAGCTGTGTTTCCCCAAAAGCATCATCCTGAACTTGCTCTAAGTAATTCTGTCTTCACTTTAGTATTAGACATGCCTATACAAATTGCTTCTCAACATAAACCACGAGCTTCTAGAAGGCAGAGATTATTCATTGCCCCCAGTGTGCCCAGCACGGTACCCAAATGACAGACACTGTTATGTAACGGACAGCACTGGACTCTTGCAGTCAGGCTCACAGGTTTGAACCTGATGTTTCCCATTTACTAGATTTGTGCTTTTGATCTACTTAATCTCTATCAATATTTTGTGCCTGTGGAATAAGTGTGTCTATTTTCTGAGCTGCTTTCAATACCATTGACACCGTCTCTGTAAATCGTCTAGAACATCATGGGTACTAACTTAATGTTAGTTCTCTTTTGCTATTCCTCTTCCATTTTAGTGAACACTTTCTTATTTAGAGGTCCCCTGCTTTTATTTAGGTAAGCCTCAGTTTTCTCATCCATTAAAAAAAAAGCTAGTAATCCTTAGTTCTAAGATTTATCAGGCCAACTGAAAAAAAGAATATGCAAATTGCTCCACAAAGTGCCTGGGGCATTAACAGGGAGCAGGGACGTCTTTGTAGTAACAGTGACTAGATACTTAGGTTTCACCATTGTTGCCCTTGTTTTTGTTCTTAGCCTAGAGAGCTGGGGGGAAAGCTACTGCCCAGAAAAGCCTCCTGTCTGTAGTCCTGAGCATTCAGTTAATCCTAAGGAATATGAGTGATTTTGCTTGTAAGGGACAGAGTACATGTCTCTTTAATCAGATCTGCTTCTTAATGTCCTAATGGGCAGACTATCTGGGATCATTAATGTCTGTGATGTAGTTTATGTTCATGTTAACAGAGGCCAAATGTGAGTGCATTTTTAACAAACCCAATCAACAAATATAATCATATCCACTCTAGAAATGTCTGGGCCATTATCCTGTTAAGAAGCCATAAAAGAGAATGCCATGCCTCATCGAGTGAGAATGTGGAAATTTGGGCTGCTGTGTGTTCAGCGAAGTTCATGACTAGCAATGAAATGTTCTCTCATCAAAAAATGCTGCAAAAAAAATGTCACTTCAACTTTGGGGGAAATTGAAATAAATGCAGACCCATATTTTTATACTTTTGTGGGGATGGGGAAGGCCATAATGTAACGACTTGTTCCTTAAGGAGAAAGTATGTAACAGGGAAGAGGAATTCCTCACGAGAGAGTGCAAGCTGTTGATGGCTTTTCCAAATACCCCGAAGACCGGCAACGTATTTTACAGCCAAAGTTCTATCAAAGATCAAGGTGATTTTGGTTGAGAGTGACGATCTTCATTTTCAAATTCCACGAAGAATATTTATATCACTTCACGATGTGAAAGCCAGCACGGAAGACAAAGCTACAGTATCTGGGCCAAACTGATGGTTTAGGAAAAAATTAATTTGGCTCCTTGAAGCCAGAATGCCCCAGAAAATATTGGCTAAGAAATCATTCCACTGGACATGGACAATGAACAATATTGATAATATAGGTTCAACTCACCAATCTCAGTTCAAAATCCAAATGGCTCTGAAAACAAAGAATTTTTGTAATTTGGTGCAGTCTCATTTGATAGCCACATCAGACCCATATTAGCTTGAGGCTATTTACAATATTTGTTACTCTTATTTAGAGTGGATCTTTGTGTATTTCCCTATAGAAAAAATTAATATATTTGGTTACAGAGAGCTGCCCCAGACCCTTCTAGATTAACACACACACACACGCACACACACACACACACTATTTGAATTATATTACCTTCCTAAAAATTCAAAATCTCTGAATTTAAAATAAATCGGGCCCTATAGGCTTTGCATAAGGAATTGGGGTCTCAAAACAGCATCTTTTATATATGCAGATATGGTACAAGTTCAAGAAATGGTTTTTATTTCCTTGCTGTACGTTATTTGCTTTATGCTCGTAGCCAGATGTTCAAAGTAGTTGTTCAGCCCCACTGGCCCATGTAGACACTAAGGCTCGAAGCTAGTACATATGTTAGCCTGCAGAGACATTCTGGGTACAAACGTGTGTTCTTCACCTTTGTCTCCGAAATTACACAGATGCGTGAGGAGGCACGGCCTGAAACCCAGCTTCAGAAATAACTGTTGGTCATGACCTACCAGGGTTTTCTTTAGCACGAGATGCTAAACATCTATGGTCAGTAAAGGGTTACTTAAAAATTGAAGCTGGGGGGAGGCTGGGGGTTAGAACTACAGTAGTCTGTGGTGTGAGGGGAGACTGGCAGATGGTGGGTGGTAGGTGGTGAGAAAACCCTCACTTTTAGTATCTGCCGATGTCTGGGGTATAAATGCTTCCCCCATGACCAATTTCAAGCTATCAAGATTAATAACTGGCTCACAAAATTCCTTGATATTTAACAATTAGCTCTTACAAGCTGATCTACGCTAGCTCCAGCCCAGCCCTGGGCTGCTTAAAATGTCCAAGGTGATTGCAGGTAAGACCCTTCTCTCTAGAAAGCATCTAGAGTACCCGGTCCCTCTGTGGTTACTGAAAATTCCTGTTTGGAAAAAAGACTGTTCTGCAACTCAAGGACCATTAAAGAGGGACCTACTGTATATGGTAATATCTCTTTATTTGTAGTTTCACTTAAAAAAAAAACAAAAAACAGGAGCTTCCTGATGTGGGTTTTGAATGGAAACACAGTCTCAGGCAATGATGACGGGGACAGTGTGGGGCAGTAGGGGACAGCGTGGAGCAGTAGGGCCTCCCTTGCAGCAGGCAGTGTGGATACAAGGACAGCCGAGGCACGGAGGCCCAAGAACTGACGTCCTTTGCGCACAGACTGGTATGAGAACCGGAGCACTTCATACGTTACATTTTAAAGAGCTGTATTTTATACACTGACTACTAAGACCTGGTGCCTCGGGCATATTTCCATTTTCAGCATCTGACATGCTGCGTGGCATGGAGTATTCAATCCCTGAGGAAATAATAACTATGAAAAGTAGAGAGAGATACCTGTGTCCCCACAAACCAGGGAAGTTCTAGAAGGTAACTAGGATATGTAAAATCACTGGGTCCCAGAGCAAGTCTGCATACTTCTGAAAGGAAGCATATTCAATTTCAAGGTCAACTGTGTCCCTGGAGCCTGAAAGTTATAGTTCAGATCCCCACATTCCTTATTTGGGTAGAAATTGTGTTTCATTTCCTGGGAAGGTTTTGATAAACGTATGGAAAATTTTATAATCATTTTGGAGAAAAAAAACAAAAAGCAAATCCAAATAACAGAAAATAAACATCTCGCTAGTACGTGCTGATTTGGGAAAAGTGACCACAGCTCAGATGAGGACACATACCAGTGTTCCTGGACCGGCCTGCTCTGTGGCTCTTCTCTCCCCGGTGTGAGTATGAGCAGCAGCACCTTTGTCCATCAGGAGAGCCACATTTGGTCAAATAAATATCTGGCTGAAATGTCAATCCATGGAAGAGTTCAAAGACATGCTGTGTGCACAGATCAACGTAGAAGGAAAGTATTTGTCGTGTTCCAGACTGAGGAGTGACATACCTGTTCAGCAATAAAGAGCTGACTACCTTATGAATGGGCACCTCCCTGTGTGACGGTCACATCACTGCTAATACGAATGGTTTAGATATTGATGTACATGGAGAGATATACACGATCTATGGTTAAACATGGGAAAAGGCGGGTTTTGTGGTAGTATGTTTCATTATTTCATTCCTCTAAATGCAAGAGGGAGGGAGACTTGAAGGCAGTCACGGTTATATTTAAATCTCTGCTCTTCCGTCTCATAGCTGAAGAGACCCGCCCTAGCCAATTAATCTCTCTGGCCATCAAGCTTCCTTGGCTGTAAGAGGAAAGAACAGAATAGTTGCCTCTTGGTGCTGTTGTGATGAAATAGTGTGTGGGGTGCATGTTGAGCCAGTGGCTCACTAGCAGGGGTAGTTTGACCCCCCACCCTGTGACATTAGCCAGGTCTGCAGACGGTGTTGTTTGTGACAGCTGGTGGGGGAGGGAGGGGTGCTACTAGCTCAATGGGAAGAAGCTGGGTGCTGTTGAGCATCCTCTGATGCACAGGAGAACCCCACAACAGAACTATTTTGGTCTCAAATGTCAGTGGTGCTGAGGTTATAAAACTGATTTAGACATAATCAGCACTCAGTAAATGTCTACGAACGCTAATATTTGTAATAATGCTAACAGTGATGATCTTTCTGTGGTGGAATTCAGGGTGTCTACGTGTGTGTGTGCGTGTGCATGCGTGCGCGTGTGTTTTCATTGTATTTATCTTTATTTTGTATTATTCTCTGTGTTAAATACAACTACTTGAAAGTAACATTTCAAGTAGTTAATAAAAATAATAAAAATATTTTATGTAGTAATAAAATGAATAAAAGTAACATTTCAATAACAATTTTCAGCATCAATATTTAGAATGTCAACAACCGCCCGGCCGGTGTTGAGCATCAACAGTGTTTGAGCATCAGTGTTTGAGCATTGACCCCTGTACCAAGAGGTCACCGGTTTGATTCGCAGTCACAGCACATGCCCAGGTTGTGGGCCCGATCCCCAGTGTGGGGCATGCAGGAGGCGGCCAGTCGATGTTCTCTCTCATCACTGTTTCTATCTCTCTCTCCCTCTCCCTTCCTGTCTCTCTAAAAATCAATAAAGAAAAAAAAATAATACGGCAACAAGCACAGATAGTAAAACTGGAAACCCCAAGTCAGAGATCAGATCTCATCAACCTGGGGCATGGGACAGGCATTTGGCAGGCCCTGCTGGATGGGATGAAAATGCACCAAGCAATAGTATTAAGAACAGGAGAGGAAATTCACTTGTATGACTCAGCACATTTTTGCAGACACTCTTCCAAAGTGAGGAGACTCATTTGTAACCAGTGCCTTATAAACCAGTAAAATGACATTGCACACATCCTGTCTCCGAATAGTCTGTGAGCTAAACATTTGTCTTCTATGTCATGCTCTCACCAACTGTCACACCCAGGTACCTACCGAACAATCAGACACGGAGTTTTTAAAGGACATTCAGGAATGCCTCATTTATGGTGCTTCCTTGTATTGTGCTTCGAAGATGCTGCATTTTATACGGTTGAAGGGGAGACCTTCCACCAGAAAAAGGTTCTGACTCATTGAAGGCTCAGACAGTCATTAGCATTTTTGGCAATGAAATGTTTTTTAATTGAGGCATGTACACTTTTTTTAGACATAATGTCATTGCACACTTACTACACTACAGCATCGTGTGAGCATTACTCGTGTACACACTGGGGAAATACCCACATGACTTGCTTTATGGTGGTGTTTGCTTCATTGTGTTGGAACTGACTCTCCATGTCTTCGAGGTGTGTCTGTAAATGTCAGTGTGCTCCTAGGACAAATATCTCGAAGGCAAGGAGTGTTTCCTTCATATTTATATCCCTTGATTCTACAGTTTGTATTACTCTCTCCGGTTCAATTATATTGTTCCGTTTTCTCGCTAAATTATCTGTCTCAGAGGATCAAAAAAGAGTCTTTGTTCTTATCCCGGAGAGTTCTAGGGAAGCAGCGCTCACGTGTGAAGGGTGATGGGAGACCGAACACCTTCTCTGGAGCTTGTCTGTGAAGTGGAGATGCGAACATTGTGCCATTGGGTGCCTCCGACAACGAGATGTCCTATAAATGTCTCATTGTCGGCGCTCAGTGGGGTGTGGTAGTTGCGACCCTTTGTCTTCCCAAAAGATGGTCATTGTGCAAAATGCTACTGTGTCCTTGACAAGCAAGTTCTCTTTTGGCCACGCCCAGGAAAGTAACCACGAACACGTCTCTCTGCAAGACACTGACTATGGTGTCAGGGGTCTACAGCAGCAAACAGCAAAAGCCACATTTTATTAGTGTTACCAATCATGGTTTCTTATATTTTTTAAATATCCACAATTCCCTTTAGAATCAGAAAATACTATCAAAGCCACAATTAATGTTCGCTGCAATTTGAAAAAACCTTAAAGGTAACAGCTAACTTGGTGTCCAAGTGAAGCTCCTTTAATACATTTTCTTTCCAAACGCCTCCTTCTCCCCTCCACACTTACTCCAGAGGTGTTTATTTAATGTGTTTCTCCTCATGCATCATTGAGAACCATACTTTGAATAATGCCAGAATCCTTACGTGGCTGCAATGAATCTCTTTTTGCCTGGTTTCACAAGGTCAATCAAACAGACCCTTCATGGTTCCATCGTTGAATAATCAATCAAGTCAAAAACAATTGATCTGCTTCAAGCTTGTCAGCAACATATTGACTCACCAATTGAGCTCTGCTCAAATACAATGAAGGTGATGAAAGCCATCACTGCATTGAGAAATGAGCAAATGAAGGACCCTCTGCAGACCTCTCCCCTCTCTCTTTCTTAATTATAGTGGTTGTTTTAGAGATTGATTTTAAGGACGATAACATATGAATCTGGTTGCACCACGGTATAATAGAAAGAACTGGGCCAAAGTCTCCTCTGGGCCCCTCGTTTTCGTGTGAGCGTAAACATCTCTCTTCTTTCCATGGAGACACTCAACTGTGATCATGCGGCAGAGAGCATCTGAGATCCTGCTCCCCAGAGTATGTGTCAGTTTGTCTCAAATAAACTCTTATAAACTTTCTAAAAAAAAGATGTAATCATGGGAGAGCCAGTGGACAATAGTTAATAGCAAAGGGTTTGGAGTCCGATGCTAGTGAATAGACCCCAGCACTGCAATGTCACTGCTGTGAAATCTTGGGCAATTGACTTACCTTCCTTGTGTCTTAGGTTCTGACCTGCAAAGTTGCTATGAAAATACAAACGGCCTCATAGGGCCTTTGTAAGTGACGGCATACTAGCCCACCAAACACTTGCTTTACAGCATCAAGCTTTGAAAGTGGTCAGTAAATATTAGTTTTCTTATGTCTGCATTTTGAAATATCTTTCCTTCTCTATTTCTTTCCTGTGTTTCCCAGGGTGGTTTTTTCCATTTTCTTTTGCATGTGCTGAGCAGCTACCCTGGATGAAGCAGCTACCGTGGTTGTGCACCAAAATCCAAACCCCAAGGCTCCCACCGTAGTAGAACTTCCCAAAGTCAGCTGGGCATATGGTTTCCAGCTTATAGACTGAATTTCTAAGTCTCCCCTGTAGACATATGTGGTGATGTAAGTGCTACCCAATTGGATAAGAAGTACTATGGATAACTCCCAGGAAGTATCTGTAGAAGAAAGAGGTTGTGTTCTTTTCTTCCCTCTTTCCCCTTCATAATATTTTGTGAATATTCACGCAAATATTTTGCCTGGAACTGAACCAGGAACGTGAAGATGAAGTTGAAAGGCTTGAGCTATAAGTTGGAGGATGTCAGAGCAGAAAGACAGGAGTCTGAGACTCTGATGATTATGGAGCCACCACAGCCATCCGGAACCTTCTATCAGGATGTACAGCTGAGAATGAGAACCAGAGTCCTGTTATATTGAAGTCATTGCTAACTGGGGTTAAGAAAAGTGATGTGATCATAGGTATCACCTCAGCAGCATGGAATCAAGTGATCTCCACAGTGCTGGCTGAGAAAATGCCCATGGATAAAAATACCCAGGATAGTAATCTATTTGCATGGGTAAAAGAATATCTTGATCTCTCTTTCTTTAAGTCCACTGAATGAATGAATGAATGAATGAATGAATGAGTGAATGCTCGGATGAAGAAAAATTAGAAAGAATTCTGAATGAACATACTGTCCTCCAACTCAGTCTATTTCAGAACAATATAATCCCAGGAATACCTTGGAATTAAAGTCATGGACATTTCAGAAGTGTACAGGGTTAGAAGCACAGGGCCGAGAATCAAAGGATCTGGATTCTGCCCTGTTCCTTCTTGAACAAACGTCGTGACTTCGAGAACTCACTTTTCTAAGCTTTTGCTTATATCTCTGTATTATGCACATCATAACATCAACACAAATGTAGCATGAAAAGTTGTGTACAGAGTAATAAGTATAGAAGCATCTTGAAAACTTAACACCTGGAACCTTTGTAAAGTATTATTATAACTAGTTCCACTGATGGTTGATGTTGACTCAGAGGTTCCATGGAACAGAATCATAAAAGGGGGCGTTTTGAAAACGAAAAGTCTGTTGATGGGCCAGTTGGCCGTACATACTACTGGGGTTGAGAATGTACATTTATGCAGTTGGGTCTGCCCTTCACACCTGCCCCCGACGCAATCCCTGCCCTGTGTCAGGAGACACAAGCCTGCTATTCATCCCAGTCTTCGCTTCCCATCAAGAATGTGCTACTGCCAGTCCACTGGAACAGGCGGTTGGCTGGCAAAGCCATCGGACACCTGTCGAGGCTGAGTCATCCCTATTCACAGGATGTGCCTCACTGCCTGGGTGTAGTGTTCAGTTGAGGGTGAGCGCCTGGCTAGCCCGAGTGGTGCAGCTGATGTTCTCATTCACTGGCAGCTCTTAGGGGAAACCAGAGAGCCATGGTCTAATTTCACTTGTTCCTCAGCTTCTCTTTTGACAGATGGATGTTCACAGTGGGCTGGTCATGCACATTCATTCAGGCTCAGGAGCCTTACAAGGAATTTCGTGGGGCTCGGAGGAAGTCAACTGTTTCACGGACATTAAAATGAGTGGTGGTGGCATTGAGACATGCCTCCTCGGACCCGTGACGCCTTCTCCCTGCATACCCAGCTTTGCTAGGACAGCTACTTAAGTCCGGGCCATTATGTCAGTTTCAGAACCAGCAGGCTTTGTGGATAAAAAGTGGCTTATTAGTCAATACAGTCTTGATCTGAGCTGGCACTTTTGAATTTGTTCAACTAATCCAGGAGTATTGGAGCTTTCACAGGAACCGATTGGTCATCGGTATTGGAGTTTCTAGGACAGTCTCAATAGTCAACCCCTTCTCCCAGTTGTGTCTCCATAATTTCTAGTTAGAAGGGGGTTAAAAGCTACAAAACACCTGAAAGAGGAGCGTGGTAGTCTTGAAACTTAGGTTCCTGCGGGTTTTACATAATAGTGAGAGAGATGCTTTTCTAAGAATGCTGAGTGGCCGGTGACCAACCAGGGCCTCACGTCAGTACTGGCGTTGCCTTTCTCTCTCTGGATGCTGAATTTACTGAAAACAGAAATAGAAATAAAACGTGAATCAAAGGGCAAACGAGCCTTGTTACTGACAAAGCAAGTTTAGAGTATGTGGTACAGTTTGGAACCATGGACAAAATAATTCTTTCTTCTTCTTTCCTGCTGAACTAAACTCACCAAGCCAGTCACAGGTGCTGTCGGGGACATGAGGGTTTCCTCGGAACTGCGGTGGGCGCTGGCAGCTCCCCTCAGGGCAGAGCCTCTCTCACCTGCAGGGAGACAGGTCCCATAGAAGAGACCTCAAGAAGCCACAAAGTGACTCTTCAGAATCTCCGATTCTGCGTACGCAGGGGAAGACATCAGGGGCGGAGAGGAAGGCAGGAGTCTGTGCTCAGTATTTGGGAGAACAGAAGCTCCTATTTTATAGGCTAGTGCTCTTGCAGAGCAAGACAATGTATATGGCTCCTTATTACAGTGACCAGGCTGACCAAATGACCGGTGTGCTGTGGGACAGAGGGCAAAGGCCTCGATTTGAGCCAGTTAGAACTGAATGTGAACCCTAGCTCTATCATTTACGAGCTTGGGAGCAACCTGTTCATCTCTGTGTGCCTTGGTTTCTTTCTGATGTAGTGAGGATGCTGAGACGCCGAGGTCTCCTTCCCGACAGCAGAGCGAGAGGCTGAGTGGGGAGGGCCCTGGCTCTGCAGCCAGAGGACCCACCTTTGTTGGATCCTGGCTCCAGTGTTCCCTGACCCCACGCTTTACGTTTGCAGAGCAGGGTAAATGCCTTCTACTGACAGGGTTGCTCTGGGTAAGGAGAGAGCAGGCAGGAAGAACTTAGTGCATAATACATGCTAAATAAATAATTACCATTTTGAAGACCCAAAGAATTGCTGTTCAATTTCATTAAATCATTGCCGAATTTTGGAGATTTGAGGGCATGCTATTGTGATTTATGCTAAGGAATATCCATGTGGTCTTCATGCCCATTTCTTGCACAGAGCCCCTAAAACCTTTGGAATTTCTTAAGCGATGAGGAGGATAAAGATGTCTTTTGTCATGTCAATGAGGTGATTTTTGAAATGTTTCTAGGTCACTTAAGTACAGGGGCTGGTGACCAGAGGAGCCAATCATGTGATTAGAGGGTGGACACTTCCAGGGCCACCCCCCGACCTCCTGAGGGGGCAGAGGGGCTGGGGGTTGGACGAATTCTCAGTGACCAGTGCTTTAATCAGCCATGCCATGCCATGCAATGAAGCCGTCACAGAAACCCAAAAAGAGGCGGTCCGAAGACCTCTGGGTTGGTGAACAGGTGGAGGTGTGGGGACAGTGGCCTGCCTGGGGAGGGCATGGAGTCTCAATGCCCTTTCCCACACCTTGTCCTGTTTATCTTTCCCTCTGACTGTTCCCGAGTGACGTCCTTTTGTGATAAATTGGTGATCTAGTAAGTAGAATGTTCCTCTGTGGTTTTTGAGCTGCTCTCTCCAGTTAATCAAACCCAAGCAGGTGGTCACGAAGCTCTGGTTGACAGCCTGCACTCCTGGGTCAGAAGTACAGGCACAGCCTGTGCATTGGATTGGCACCTGTGCTGTAGAGCAGTCTCTGGAACCTCCCATTTGTAGCCAGTTCCTCAGAACCTGGGCTTGCGATTGGTGTCTAAATTGGAGTTCTGTTTTGTGGGACTGAGCCCTTTCTTTACCTGTAGAATCTGATGCTATATCTGGATAGATAGTGTTAGAATGGAACTGAATTGAGTTGAATTTTCAGATATCCTGCCAGTGTACAAACATTTCTTATTGGAGTGGTAAATGCCCCGCCCCCCCCAACATGCACATGTTAGAATTGGGTCCAGAAATTCGAAAGAGAGGGATTATATATTGTGGGAAATACTAAAAATAAGATAAAATAGTGTCACCTAAAATTAAAGGCCAAGGGAGAGCAATAGGCACCTATTTGAGATCAAAGGTATAGCTAATCAGGAAGCATTGATTCGGGCTGAAACCTAAACATTGTTCTGAGGAGGAGACAAAGCGAGTGGTGTTTATGAGAGAGGGAAGCGAGCGATGACATCACTGGGAGGCATTTCTATAGGTGCAGATAACACAACCTGGTGACGCTCATTCTCAAGAATGTTTTCCATTTTCAGTCCAGTAGTCATAATGTCTGCTTTCTTGTTATGTTACCAACAGCTGTTAGGGATACAGTGCTGCTTTAGGGTCAGCCTAAAGGTTATTTTGCCTTGCTTGAACATTCCAAAGGTTTGAGGAGTAAGCTATGCAAGACCGTTCCCCTGGGTGGCAACTCAGAACCGCAGTGCCATTGTTTTATTCCTTGTCGATAGACTCTACTTTGATAAACTTATCTGGCCCTGTTGATTTAAATAGTGTGTACATGCCAATAGTTCTAATAATATTTTTATTAGAACTTCTGAGCACTCTGTAGAACTCCGGACTTCCGTATCTAATTGTTTATTTGAAATTTCCAAAGGGCTGTCTAATATGGATCCCAAGGTAAACTCAGGCGAGAGAGAGCTCCCTTTCTGTGCCCTACACGCTTTCTTCAGGATCATCTTCCGTACGTCTGACCCTGTGGTCTATCACTGCATAGAATAAAATACAGACTTCTCTGCATAAATGTGGTATAAAATAACCCCATGTATAAAAAAAGACCTTTAAGAGTTGGTGACTAAAGACAACAACCATTTTTCTCCCCACAAATTTGCAATTTGGGAAGAGTTTGGCGAGAAAGGCTTATCTCTGCTTATCAGTCATCGGGGGCACCTCTGCTGGAGGCTGAAGGGTCCATTTGCAAGGTGACTCACTCACTGCTGGAAGTTGGGGCTGGCCGTTAGTCCAATGGGTGCTGAGGGCCAGGGCCCTCGGTGCCTCTCCGAATGGGTTTCCCCGTGTGGTGTGTGCTCTTCACAGCATGGGGCTGAGCTCCAAGAGGGAGCATCCCACGAGAGAGTCCGGCAGAAACCGCATCATCCTTTATGACCGACCCTCGGAAGTTCTGCTGTATCATTTCGATAATGCCATTCCATGCTCGATTCGCTGAGGAACTCGCAGAGACCTGACCAGGTGCAAGGTCGGAGGCCACAGCCCCACCTGAAGGAGGAGCCAGGTTCTAGAAAACCACGGCCACGTGGTTGCAGCCATTTGGGGAAAATACACTGTACCCTATCTTTACATATCAGAAGACAAGGGCATTGTCGTCTTTTAGTCCGTTCTTCAAGCCAAAAATCAAAACGTTAGCCGGGATCTGTCTCTTTCTCTCACGTTCGTATTCAACTGATCAGAAATTCCTGTCGACTGGAGACATCGCAAACCTGAGGTCTTCATCCGTAGGGCAGCCATCATCTCCCTGCTAGATGGCTTTAGTAGCCTTCTAATTGATCACAAAATTCCCTTCTTTTATTCTTACATTCCACTCCCCATACAGTCCGGATACAGATCATCTCTCCCCCTGCTCACAAAATCTCCAAAGACAAAGTGAATCACAGCCTGGTGATAAAGGGAGCAATTCACCATTCTAAATGTCAGTGAATCCGATCTATGAGTACAAAATATGAACGGTAAAAACCTGGCAAAATCGATTTAACAATCCTGTGCTCCTATATAGAGATGTTTTCATAGCTCACCCAGTGTTTCATAGATCCGGCAGAGGGAAAGTGTTCCTGGCACATTCCTTAGTGGGTTAAAAGTGGATTGAGGTCCTCATCCCCTTAGCGGATGGGCTGTTTCATCTGAATTGTTATGCTTATGAATGTTTTTATGCATATTGAAAAATTGGGAATCCTTGCCTTAGATGATTCCCAATCATTGCCTAAACAATTTAAGGACCATCCTGGTACATAACATATACAGTGATACCTCGGTTCTCGAACGCCTCGGTTTTCGACCAAATCGGTATTCGACCAGGAGATTCGAGAAACTTTTGTCTCGGAATCCGAACAAATATTTGGAACTCGAACTTCCGAGATGAGCCGAGTTGAGCCGAATGGCGTTCATTCGGCCCAGCGCGCCTTGCTCGCGTCATCAGTGTGAGTGCAGAGAGAGAGTCACGCTTTGTGGAGAGAGTCACGCTTTCCTATTGGGTTTCATTGCTTCGGTTCTCGAACAATTCGGTTCTCGACCGTCCTCCTGGAACGAATTATGTTCGAGAACTGAGGTATCACTGTACCAGGATGGTCCTTTAAGGGTTTGACCAAGGTCATCATCCAAAATAGACTCCCTCATTCCAATGTCCTACCTGACAGGGGGACAGGTGGTGGTTTGTGTTGGGAAAACTCAAGAGCTTGCTTCTGAGTGTCGAGGGTGAGCACGGCAGTCTGAGCTGGGCTGTGTCGAAGCGAGGGAGAAATTCACTTCTTCCCGGGCTGGTTCACCCAAACCCTCTGCTCACGTTCATGACCGTCCAGCAGGTCCAAGGAGAGCACACTGCGAAGGCGTAGATTGATATCAGCCCGTGCTGGGAGCAGCTCCAAGCTAAGCCTTCAGCAGTTTGTAAAGATGTACATGAAGCACAAAGCAAAAGATACAGATTGGCTTGACCCTGGAAAAGAGAACAAACAGGCTGTTCTTATAGGCTGTTGCCATTTGATATTATTTAGGGGCCTCTCAGACAAGGGGATGGACTGAGAGCATCTGACGATTCCGAAGGCAGGAACCAGAGTGAGGATATCTTTTTAAAACCCCAGCTCTTCTACGGATAAAGTTATGACACTTTAGAAATGAGAGCAAGAGGGAGAGAGATTAACTTGACTCGTCGATGCTTCCGACCGAGGAAAAGGCATTGATTCATCTACGAGATTGCTAATAGCAGGTGTCTTGTGTGACTTATGCCAACAAACAAAGTTGTTTGGGCCCTAATCCGTTTCCATCTGTTCCATAACAGGGAGAGGAAACAGGAGCGGTCGTGAATAATTCTAGAACTGCAACTTATTTTTCACCCTGGAATGTGGAAGTCACACTTCCCCCCTCGCTGACTTGGTGATCTGGGCCTTCTGGGAAGACAGGTTACTCCCCAGACAGAGACTCATCTGCTCATCCTCTATGAGCTATGCTGTGAGGCTTCTCAGACTTGAAAGGGGCCAGGGAGGTGGTAAGCATTTCTCTCAGTGGGATCCGAGGGCAGAACCCCTCTGCCCCCTCGCCTGTGCTGCCTGGCATTGTGCCAGGCTCGCTCCTGAGAGAAGCCGACTGTTGTAGGAAGAGCAGAGCCGGAGGCCTGGAGCCGATCCGCTCCATGGGCATTTCCTGCGTGCATGTGAGCGGTCAGCCCGGTGCTGTGATGAGCATGACTTCTGAGCGTAGTGTTCTGAAACGTGGGCAGGAAACTCCAGTTACAATCCATACAGTTAAAAAGTCTTCTGGCTCTTCACACTGAGCCCCCACTAGCTGAGAAGGAACTCCAGGAGACTAGGCGAAGGCCATGGGAAGAATTCCAAACCCATTTTTATGGAGTCCAGGTGTCAGCCCTTCCTCTGTCTGTGATCTGCCCGTGGACATAGACCACCTGGGGGTGCCCAGGAGGGTTGCTTAACCTCTCTGATCACCAGATAATGACACCATGTTTCTTACCAGGCTGCTGTGACCGTCACATAATGTAATTCTGAAAGCGCTACATAAATGTTAGGTTTCCTTTGATTAGGATTGGGAAAAAAGTACAAAGTACAAAGAGACATATATTCTAAGTGGCACTTGGTTCTTCACCAGGTAATATACAAGGAGGTGACATGCTGGGATGATATTTGAGCCGGTCCTGGAAGGCTGGTTTTCAGCAGGTAAAGTTAAGAGATACTTGTAGTTCAAATGAGAGAAAGTATGTGTGTTTGTTTCCGAAGCTACCTTTAAAAAGAAGCACCCTGCCCTGGCCGGTTTTACTAAGCCATCAGAGCGTCGGCCCGCAGACCAAAGAGTCATGGGTTCGAGTCCGGTCAAGGGCACGTACCTCGATTGCGGTTCTTTCCGGCCCTGATCAGAGTTGTGGGGGAGGCAACCAACTGGTGTGTCTCTCTCACACGTTGATGTGTCCCTCTCCCCCTCCCTCTCTCCCACTCTATCTGAAGATAAATGGGAAAAAAATATCCTCAGATGAGGATTGAGAAAAGAACCTCAAAACGAGTGGCTTAAAATAATATTTATTGACTCATAGTGTATAAGGGTTACAACTGAAAAATAGAGCTCCCAGTCCATCCATGCGCTCTCTGAAAGATCTAGAGTTAGATCCTTCCTTGACTCTTTCTAGATTCTGGTGGCTGCTATTAATCCTTAGAGATTCTCGGCTCACAGACCATCATCCTGTCTCTGCCTCGGCCGTCACATAGCGTTCTCCCTGTGTGTCTGTGTCCGAATCTCCCTCATCTTGTGAGGACACCAGTCACTGGACCAGGGCCCACTCTAACCCAGCGTGACCTCACTGGACTCGGTTATGTCTGCAAAGGCTCTGTTCCCAAATAAGACCACATTCGTAAGTATCAGGGGTTAGGATTTAAACATATATTTTGGAGGAGACTGAATTCAACTCACAACCATACGTAAAGGGAATTCAGAGCACAAGGTGTGTGCAAAGGGGCAATGCGTAAACTACCAGGAACACAGAACACGTGGCGGATGAGTGGAGAGGAATCACACCACACTCGAATTGCAATCAGCAAACAAGGACCATACCAGGAGCTGGGGGTATAAAGATGAATAAGACTACATGTTTGCATAGAGACCTTTTATGTAGCATGTAACACATTCCTGCCCAGAAGTAACTACACTCTGCATGGTCAGTGCTCCCATGGATTGTGACACGTGGTATGTATGTAGATGATGCTCTGCTCTGTTTTCTTCATCACTGAATGTCTGGAACCTAGTTTCTGATACACAGTGGGCACTACAGAAATACTCTTGAATAAATGAATGAACATCTGCCTTTATGTAGATGAAGGAACCAACCGAGAGAGTAACTTGTTGAAGGAAACGGGTGATGATAGTAAAGCTGGCATGAACCCAGGCCGAGCTGGCTCTAGAGCTCATGTTCTACTGAATGTCTTCTTTGAATATTCTCAGGTCGGGATAGTTTATCGGTCTGGTCCTTGTTGTCCCTTTTCCCCTTTGCATTAAGGTCAGATACGATGTGACATCTTGCCTTCCCGAGACCTCAGGGCGAGGCTGCTGCTCATGGCCATGCCGTTTGACAAAGCAGTGGCCTTGAGCTGGCTCCACGCCCTCAGACGAGATGCTCTCTTTCTCCCGCAGATGTTAGGCAGAGCCTAGAGAACACAGTGACATTTGGCATCTGCAAAGGCCATTGTAATTTCCCTGCCGCAGGCATTGCTGGTCATCCTTTTCATATCCACTCAAAATAGTGCCCTACCCTGACCCTCTGCCACTGGAGATAAACAGTGTTCAGCAAGATAGGTTTGCCCCAGGCAGGCATCACTGAGTTGGGAGATAGAATGGAATTCGGGTTCATTAGATAATAAAATCTCAGAATCCCAGGTAAACTTAAAGTTCATCTGATTTTATCCCTTATAAACAATGCTTGAAGCATCAGTCCCCCATTACCCCTGAACAAACACACATTCTCTCTCCTACACACATACACACACACACACACACGCACGCACACACACACTGCACATACAAATAGACTTCTCCAAATACTTAGCCCACAGACATAAGCACACTCAGAATTTTGGCCTTTGCCCTTTGAACACCAGAATAGAATTATGATCTAACTAGAATAGTTGTTAGAAAAAGGGAAATTTAGTATCTCCCCTGCTCCCCCCCCCCAAAAAAAAGGATGGGTTACAGGAAGGAGTCTCATCAGCAACTGAAAGAAAAGCGATGTATTGTGTGATATTTATGTGGTATTTAATTGATCACTACAATCTTAACTTGCTATTCTGCTATTTTGTAATTAGAAGTCAACATCAAACTTCCCTGATTCCAGTAGCTGACTTTGTCATTTATTTCTTTTTTTTAAAAAAACAAAAGTTGCCCTGGCCAGTTTGGCTCAGCGGTTAGAGCGTCAGCCTGTGGTCTGGAGAGACCTGGGTTCAGTTCCCGCTAAGGGCACGTACCTTGGTTGCGATTTGTCCCCGGCCCTGGTTGAGTCATGTGGGTGGTGACCACTTGATGTGTCCCTTTCACGTCGATGTTTCTCTCTCTCTCTATCCCTCCTACTCTATCTGAACAAAATATCAAAAAATGTCCTTGGGTGAGGATAAAAAAGAAAAAAGTTAACAAAAGCTTGAATTCAGGCTAATTTTTACTACTATTATTATTAATTGTATTGGGGTGACTTTGGCTAATAAGATTATATAGGTTTCCAGTGTACCTTTCTATGACACGTGATCTGTGTATAGCATTGCGTGCCCACCATATTGTTGTCACTGTCTATGATTTTTGGTCTGTTTTTCTTGTTTACTCATTTATATCTTGTTACTTGCAGTTTTATATGCCATATATTAGTGAAACCGTTGTTCTCCTAACAGCGATGGCTGGAAGAGTAATTCCATCAGAAGGCTGGGCTGAGCAGTCTGGCCATCTGGAATGGTAGTCATTCAGTTCTGCGGAAGATCTAGACTTGGCCAAAGAAAGAACTTGATTCGAATGCGTAATTGGGTCAGGGCTTAGACAGCCACCGCTTCCCTTGCCCACAGGAGCACCAGCATTTGCTGTCACTCTCTTGGCCCCGTTTCAGAGGCGGCATCATGCCGCAGGGACAAAGGAGAGGCGGGGCGCGGGGAGACCGCGTGGGCACCACGCCGAGACCTCCGAGCTGGCATAGGCAGTATTTGTGTCGTGACGTCGTGTTCGTTTAACTAAAATATAAACCTTTTGCCGTCGACGTGATGGTGAAAGACCATCCTTCTGTTTGCAGTAGACTCACAAGAAGGCAGTTCTCAAGGGGAAGAAACCGCTGAGTGCGAAGGCCAGGGCACCAGCCCTGGGACCCCAGGTGGCAGTTACGCTGCCCTGCTTGTGTTCCTGTACGACAGATCATGAAGAACACTGAGCTCTAACTTGGTCCCCGAGGCTGTGAAGAGGCCATCAGTAGTCTTGAGTAGAGGAATAACATGCTTCGCTCTGTCTTGGAAGTGTCGTTGGGCAGCAGTGTACAAAGTGTACGGGAAATGGGTAACATTGGAGACACAGTCACTGAGGAACCCAACCAGGCAGAAACGGCAGAAAGAAGCACACCAGACATATTTCAAATATACTAAGCAATGGGAGTCTGCGGGATTTGGTAACTGTTTGAATGTGGGGAGTGTGGTAAGTGAGAAGGGGGAGTCTAGGCTGAGCTCAACTTTCTGTTGGGCAACCCCAACTGGATGGGCAAGCATGCATTTTAGCAGGAGAGGTAAACAACTCCTACACTTTCAGGCAGAGGTACACACCCCTATATTTTGTTTAGGTATTATTCACTGGGCAAGTCATTATAGAGACCTCTAAGCACCCCCCTCAAAAAATTTTTAAAATCAGGCCTCTGCAGACCATTCTTATTTTGCTTCAGTTTTCTTCATAGCACTCGTCATTACCTGCAGGTGCACATTCGGTCAATGTATATATATCTCACAACTAGGATATCAGCTCAGGAGGACAGAAATGCTGTCTGTTTTGCTCACTGGTGAAGCCCCATGGACAAGGACATACTTGGCCATTATTAGCACAGAGCAACTGCTTGGTGACAAGCACCACGTCTAGGAGACACTATGTGGTTCTTGACTGTTCACTGTCGATCTCAGGCAAATTGCTCTCTCTTGGTGGTGAGAAGGATAATGTCCCCAGTAGTTACATGGTGATATGCTTCCTCTCCAGGAACCTCAATTGAAAAAAGATGGCTTTATTTTCCCCATTTGTTCCCACTGAAGTCTGATGTTGGAAGACGATTGGGTAGCTTGGGTCATTGGCCTCATCCTGAAACCACCTTTGTGGTCAAAAGATGGGGTACACTGACTGGCCAGACCAGTTCAGCCTCCATCCCTGGAGTTCAGTGGGTCAATCTCTAAGCCACATAGTCTAAGAATGGGAACCCGTGTCCCCCCAAAAGGAAATTGAGATACTATTACCAAGAGAAGACACAGGTTGTGTGAGGGCTAAAACAAAACAAAACAAAACAAAAATGTATTTGGAGGGGCGTCATTAAGAAAATGATTATAAAACTGCAAATACAATGTTAATTATAGGACACTGTGCATGTCACAGGCCCTGAAACTTAAAATTAAAATATCAGGGCAAGGCTGTCTCTGGGGAAGAAAAAGTGAAAAGAAAACAGATGTCCTCACAGGGGACTGAGAGAGATGAGAACATGTGGACGGCCACAGAGGGGCACGGGGAAGGAAGACTTGGTTAGAGACGCACAGAAGAAGACGGGCAGTTCGACCCGCCCCAGCCCCGCCAGCTGAGCCCCCCTGCTCGGCAGGAATGTCCGTTTGCAGCAGGAGCAGAGGAATGCGGAACTGGGCCTGAGCTCCCTTCTCATTGTCTGCAGCCTGCTCGGGCCTGGTGCACAGAACAGCTGTGTCCCTAGTACAGCTAATCCTTTTGGGGGAAAATGTTACATAACATCAATGTGTTGAGCTGGATCCCCAGTTCCCCCATAATTTGAAACATCCCCCAGAATGCCAAGTTTGGGTGGGGTGTGAATATAATGAGAGAGTCATGTGCTATGCATCCATCTCAGCCCAGGGGACCAGGGGGGTCACTTCCTGTGTGGCGGAGGCTGAGCCCACTCCCTGTGAGACACGGGGCTGAGCCTGCCCACAGCGCTCAGACTCGGCGCAGTTCTGTCCTGGTCCGTTCATGAGGTGTTGCCTCGGTGCATTTGTGTAAAAGTCAGCGACCGTCACCCCACGGAGGTCAGGGGGCTGCAGAGTCGGTCCCCACAGGGAGCTGGAAGAGGGAAGGACAGGAGCGTGCGTGCATTTCCCCTGCAGCCGTGGCCGAGGGACGTGCAGTGTTCTCCTGAGCTCTCCCAGCCTACGGACTGTGTGTCACAGACTCACCGAAGACTAGCACTCGGAGGTCATCTGGGCCAACTTCCTTGTGCAACCAAAGAGCACACTGAGGTGTCCCAGCGGTGACTGCACGCGTGAAGCGCCGGCCGCATGCATGGTCCCGTGCTCAGTGCTTCTCATGAAACATGTCTAACCCTCAAAACAGTCCTCCTCCTCAATAGGCATCAGGACCCTGCTTCACAGCAATCAGACTCACAAACAGAACATGTGCCCAGAAGGCGCAGAGACTAACAGCAGGCACAGGATTCCGCTCCTCGTCTGTCTGTCTGTCTGACCCAAAGCTCTCGTGATTTCCACGGGTGACAGATCCTAAGAATCTCTTTATCACCACGATTATCATCATGATTGTTTGTAATTCGTGAGCAAGCACCTACTGTGTGCCAGATGCTGTGTTAAATGCAGTGTGTGTGTGTGTGTGTGTGTGTGCACGCTTACATATGACAGAACTCTCATTTGAAAATTTGGTCATTTATCCAGGGTTACTTCTCCATATTTGAAACCACGACCTTCTGATTCCGGTGATTATCAACTAGATGCTGTGCTTATACTCACAGAGCTCCCGAGGACTTAGTGCTTTGGACAGCTGGGCCCTGCAGGCCCGCAGCCAGAGAGCAGAGCTGGAGAATTTGTGGCAGGGCCCTGGGGGTGCCTCCCCGGGGCACAGTTTTGCACTCCCTGATCACTCCAAAGTAGCTCACTCTGAACTGGCCCCCTGGCCCCCGAAACCACGCTCTCTGCTTATTTCACGGGTGTTCCGGCAACCACAGGCCTCGGGTGGATGTGTAGCAGACCCACAGGCTGGTGTCCTTTCCACCGTCATGATTGTCAGCTCCTCTGTGGTGGCCAAAAACAGTTGCCTCAGCATTTACACTCGAGAGTGCACATCCGCGCCCACGTGTGCTGGCCGAGGACCGCACAGCTCGGTCTGCTCTGTGCCCACATCCACCCAGCCGAGGGACCGCAGCGCGGCCAGGACCACAGAGGCCTCCCCGGCCGTCCTGGGTACAGGGACCTGACACATGAAACCCCAGAGAGGAACGTGACATGGTTTGAAGTACAAAACCATGGCCAATGCTTTCTCAGTCACCTCCCAGAAAAGAGCCGGTTTGAGATAAAAATGGGAACCCACTTGAGAAACCCTGGGTTGGTCTGGGAAGGGCAGAAGTCCAGACATTCCAGGAGTTGGTGGAGGAAAAGTAGATTTTCAGTTTCTTGGGGCTTGGGTTTAAATTCTCATTTCAAAAGAATCCAAGATGAAAGAACCCTCCGGCTAATTTTAGAGCAAACTATTTCATCCCCCTGATTGACTCCAACAGAACAGGGGAAGGGAATTGAGACAAGATTCTCAAAGTCTTCACTGTAAAACCAGCCGGGCCCAGGAAGCCAGCCCAGGCTCTGCTTATTCCTTCACACTCAAGGTCCAACCCTCTGCGTTCGGTACGATGACGCGCTTCCGCTAACTCACATGAAAACAAAACTCCTCCTGGCTGTCCCTGGGCTAATTAGTTCACAATCTGGGAGATGGTGTAAAATCCCTCCATATCTCCAGACCCCCGTGTCCTTATCTCCAAGATGGAACGAGAGAATGTAAAGCGAACAGGAGCTCAGACATCGTCTGGTTCCCCATCCTTAAGACGCAGAGATATTTGAAGGCTGCACATCTGTGCGAGGTCATGTAGCTGGTGCGTGGAGACGGTCCTAAAACCTTGATGTTCCGAACCAGGTTCATTCCTCTGGCCATTTTCTCCTGAAAACAAAACAACACATATTTTTGAAAACCCCTCCGTGTTCTAGAGACTATATTGAATGAAGTCACCACCAGGAAGGGTTTGAAAACCCAGAATTTTGAAGAAGTTTGCAGATGAAAGCGGTATTCGCCACAAGCCATGATATTATGGGGTGATACCACCCCCTCAGCATCTGGGAGGGCTGGCTCTGGCCAGAAAGCCGCGGGCAACCCACAGGGAGGAGGAACCACCCGCAACTGTCCATTTAACACCTGACACTGCGGTATCGAGATGGAAAGAAACACAATCCTGCCCACGCCGCTGGTCTGACTGCTCCGGATAGGAGCTCCTTTATCTCTCCGGGGCCGAGTCTGGGGCCGCTGGAGATGCCTCAGGGAAAGATGTTTCCAAAGGATTAGAGGATGTGGGAATTGAGAACCAAAGAGGGGAAGGTGTTTCTTCATTTGTTTTCCACCATCTTCCATTATAAAGTGGGATCTGGTGAGCAAACTCCCTATAAGAAAGGTCCCTCAGTGCCTCCCCCCAGGTACATACGCTGTCCTGATTCCTGCAGGTGACCTTCTACCTTTTCTCCGTCATGAAGTAGTGCCCCCTACGCCCACCCCACTGAACTTCATTCTGCTCCTTCAAACTGCCCTACTGGGTCTTGGTCTAGGCTCCTCTCGCTGCTGGGAAGGTCTTGTTCCCTCCGTCTCTCCTCCAGCAGCAGCAACATCATGCACTGTCTACACATCGGAAGTCTTCACTGACGGGGCGGTGGTGCCCATTCTGATCCCAAGGCACGTAGCTCTGGTAGAACTGATGATGCTGTGTTGCTATGATCCACTTCACTTACTTTCTCCCGATCGTACTGTAGCTCCATGAGCTCAGGGGTAGTGTGCGTTTTGTTCAACATTTTGTCCCCAGGCCTTAAGCCCAGTCCTTGATGTCATATCGTCTTCATAAGGTATTCAGTGGATACATGAGCGACGCCTAACATGTCATGAATGCTTACTCCATGACTATCACTGTTTTTAAGGGCTTTCAGAATGGTCATTAATAGTTTCAACCGTCTTTAAAGAAAATGCTGTGATTATTTCAATTTAATAGAGGGAAACCTTTAGACTGGGGCCTTGAACACATTTCTGAAATTACGTGATTAGCTGGCAGCAGAGAAATGAACAGAAAGCATGAGGTTTGCCCTGCGGACCCGCATTCTCATCCGCTTTAGGGGCTGGATTTTCTCGTGAGCTCTGGGGCGTGCACGGGGAAGGCGTCTCTTTCGGCACCGACGTGGTCTCTTGGTACGACTTGCGATTGGACAGTTCGGTGGGGGCTAAGTCAGGACTGAAGCATCTCCTCTCCACCTGAGAGGCGAGCAATTCAGCGCCCGCGCCCTCCCTCCAGCAAAGAGCTCGGAGTTCCAGTTCTGCTGATTCCCGTGAAGAACAACACGCTCCCCAAGCAGGCCCAGGGCACCCTGGCCCAGCAGTTCTTGACAGCTAACAACAGATTCTGTCTTCTTGTGGGAAGTCCCCTGAAAGAATAACCCAGGGTTGTTTATTTTTTACAGTATTTGTCAGGGTGAATACATGGGCCAAAGAGAGGCAGCAGTACTTTATAAGAAGACAGAAACTGGGATTATTTAGGCTTCTCTACCCATTGTCTTTAGTTCTTCAAGGAGGTATTCAAACAGTCACCCCTGAAACACCCCCTGCACACTCCAAGGAGGGCAGCTGTCAGGGAAGTCAGACAGATCTGATCGGAGGGTTTGGCAGCTCCGGCGTTTGCTGTCTCCCCAGCAGGCTTGCCCACTGCCTTCCCAGATCCGACGCACCCCAGGGAATGAGCTGACCCCTGTGCACTGGGCGGCCTGTAGCCATCAATCACTGGGCACCACCACGCATAAGTGCCTTAGAGCTGGTTCTTTCAGCACATGTTTATAAACACCAATTTCCTGTGAAGGGTGTCAGGACTGAAATCCAGGGGGGCCAGTGCCCAGTCATGAATATAATTACAAATCTGTTCCAAGGAGGAATTTCTACAATCAAGCTATTTATATCAATTTTGAAACTTACATTGTACCCTTCAATGACATACCAGCTCTGTGGTGTGTAGGGGGCCAGCTTGGATTGGGTCTGAGATACAGGGATAAACACTTTTTTCACCATTAATATTGCTCCTCAGTGTTACGATAGTTGATAGTTTAACAAATATTTTAACTGGGGAACAAACGATAAGCAATCATTTATACCTCAAGATAAGAAAATGTATTTGACTAGCTAAAGTGAAGATAAGGATACATTCTGTTCAAAAGCGGGGAGGCAGGGAGTCTCTGGAGTTGAGACTTTGGGTCCCGAAGTGGAATTCATTAAGGAGTAACTTTAGGCGTCCCTAAACCATCACAGAGAAGTGACAAGGGTGAAGTATGTCCATGGTGGAAGGAGGAGGAAGATGCTGAGTGACGTACATAAAGGAAAAGTAAAGAGAAATGTCAGAAGGTTACATCATATCCAGACTCTAGCTGTTGTACCTTCAAACCAATCACAAGTTTAACGAGGATAAATGTTCTCCATAGTCGTCTAGTAGACCAGAGAATCACCAGATTTAGTATAACTCTCAGAGATTAAAAGCAATCCAGGAAAACATACAGCTCATCATAAGGAATACCTTTCTATGTGTCACGTCTGCCCAAAGACAGAGTAGCCTGCTGCAGTAGGTAGTGAGTTTCTAGTCACTGGGAGCATTCAAGCAGAAGTTGAATGACATTTGGTGGAGACCAAGAATTTCCGTTTTAGCCCCTCTGTCAGACAAAAATATTGAAACAAGCAAGAACTACAAATCCTGATTGTGTCCTTTAGGATTACGTGTAGCTGTAAGTAACACGATACCTGAGTAATAGAAAGGTAGAGAAATAGAGGGTTATTTGTTCCATGTTTCAAGAAGCCCAAAGCTGGGTGGTTCCAGTCGGTAAAGAGGCACATCTGTGTTACATGGACTCAAGAAGTTTATACATTTCTTTATTCTCTATCATTATTAAATAGGCCTTATCCTCATGCTTGTAATAAAATAAAGATGATGATGATGATGATAATGATGATGATATTGATACTTTGTCGTAGTGCCCAGACTGCTCTAATTGCTTTCATGTATTTATTTATGGCTATAAAACATTGTAATACTACAGACCTCACAGACAAACAGTGGGGTGCCAGTGAGGGAGAGAATAAGAGGTAAAAGGCGGGCTCTGTCCTATCATTATAATATAAATATTTCCAGAAGCCCATCTACAAGTATTCTGCTTAATTCCATTGGACATGTGTGTCCATGACCAGCCTTAGCTGGGTGGCCGCCAAGGGAAAGGGGATCATGAATGGAGGTTGAGTCAAATAATGAACAGGTGCTTCCCCATGAGTTAAGTCTTTTTACCTCCGTGATGTCATCTGATCCCTTCAAACCAAAGGAAACCGCTACAAACCAAAGGAAACCGAAGAACAGAGTTTTGAGTAACTAGTCATTTAGATATTAATTTCCAACGCCGAGATGTGAGTTCACCTACACTGACCTCAGAAACTGTGCTTGTCGCGACTCCGCAGGGCTGCCTCCCTGGATCCGTTTGAATGTCATTCCCTCCCTCCCTGAAATTTGATAACCGAGATGTGCTGGTCAACTTGAAATAGAAGACAGAGTAGAATTACGCAGCAGCAAGCCCAGAGTTCGTTCTTTTCCTGCAATGGCTTTCCATGAATTTGCTGGAACCACGAAAGGTCTAATGAGGTGAATGCTTCGTGCCACTTAACCAGGCATCGATTTGGGCTGGCACCAGAGTGGAGGGTGCTGTTCCTGCCACCGCCGCGAGTGAGGCCCGGATTCCCCGGATGGAAAGTCATCCTCTGGAAATAGGTTAGATCATGTCAACAGTGCGTCACACGTATCAGGTCTCAAGAGTGACTCTGCAGCCCCAGAGGCATGTCATCGTAGCAGTTCCGTGACCTGGAGGAGATGCTCGTTCCTCGCTTGTTCATGTGACCGTCCCTGAGTGGCACGAGCATTAGGAAAAAGCGGATCACTGTAACACGAAGACATTTCCCTTTTGGCAGAGGCGATTCCTGCAGGATTTGTAGGTTAAAAGGCTAACGGAGGCTTTGATGATGCTCTGCCTAAAATATCAGCTGTGCCCCAGAACCCTGACTGCCGTGGGGAGGCAGCATCGCACAGCAGAGGTGCTGCTGCCTTGCGTGTGGATTCCAGTCCCCACCCCCCGCTCCCCAGCTGTGCTACCGAAACTCTCTAAACTCTACACTCCTGTGGTCATTTTGGGAATTAAATAAGGTAATATCTTAAAAGCACTCAGCACGGTGGTCCGCAGGCATGAAGGGGAGGATCAATAAACATTGGCTACAATTCATTATTATCACTCTTGTTGTCGGTTACGTTATTATCGTTCAGAGTAGGTCTTGAGTGTTTTACCACTCGAAGGACAAAACCCTGGAAAGATTCCCAGATATTTCCAAGGTGAACTCGAGGTCCATGTGTGTGGTTTACAGAGTTCAGGCATCTAAGCCAGCCTCCAGTAACTGAACATCAAAAATGGAAGTGTGTTTGTGGACTACTTCAGAGTAGACTACTAGACCTACGAATGGAAAAGATCTTGGACAAATTAATCATCTCTGTACTAAAAAGACCCAGTCGTGTGAAAACCCCTCAGGATGAGGTGCTAGGATCTCAAAAATCAACCCCTGGTTTGACCCATTTTTTTTCCCCCTTGGGAAAAACCCCCACTGAGATGAATAACAATATCAATCACTAACATTGTTTTGAACATGTGGACACTTACTCTGCCCTGCTGACACCCTCAGCCTGTATGTGTGCGAACACGTAGGCCTCGCACTTCCTTGGGTGGGTTTTGTTACCTTCCACGCGGTCCAGTGAGAGACTGGGGCAGGAAGAAGGAACTTGTCCAGGAGTTCACGGCCTCCGAGGAGCGCAGCCCGGCCCTGGGCCCAGCTGGAGGAGGTACGAACAGCTTCCCTCTCTGACCCACTGCCCTTTGAAGGAGGCGGAGGGACAGGGCTCCCTGAGCTGCCCCTGCTCACCCCTCTCTGCTTGACTCTTCTTTGCCTCACCCTCTCCTGGGACACAGCGAGCTTCTTCCCGCCGTCTGTCTGTACCGCCCGTCTGTCTGTACCCCCCGTTTCCTCCAGCCTAGAACGAATCCAGGGGTCCCTGAGAGGAGGGGATGACTCCAGAGAGGGTATCATTTGTCACAGGATCCAAACTTTCAAAATATAACAAAAACCAAACCAAACATCTGTTTCAGGAGTAGGACAATGTGCTTGTTTCTGAACTGGACACATCTCCAGTCCTCACGACCACTCCCACCTCCCACAGAAATGGAAACCCTTCCGTGAGCATCCCTTACGCTACCCTTTCATTCCGGGTTGCCCAGGACAGTCCGAGCTCATGCCTCTGTCCCTGCCGTCATTATGAAGCGCACCCTCTTTCTCTCTCACATGGCCTCGGTCTCGAAGAGGAGGTATACGGTCACCCTGTTCACAGTGGGAATTTCTGCCCGGTGTCAGTAGGGTGCCTCGCTTCGTTGGGGTTTTCTTCCAGACAGCAGGCAGGGAGAAAGAACAATCTACCTATTTGTATCTGAGCCTAGACTTTTTAAAGTCTGGTTGGCCCCATCCTTAAGTGATTAGAGAACTTTCCACGCTCTCAAATCTCTCCACTCCCCCTCCCCCAGCTAGTTATTCTCGTCTCAAATCAGCTACTGCCTTTACCATGAAGTTGATAATATGGACTCACTTTTACAAGTTTGTTTTATACAGTTTCCCTTTTTGTGCATCTATTCATTGTTTCCGTCCATATTGAGAAACAAGGTTAAGGGCTAGGTTTTCTTTTTATTGCTCATGGTGTCTAATGCAAGGCTATACACAAACTAGAGACTCTATAAACATTGATAGAACAGACAGAATACAGGAAGAAGAGAGAGAAGAGAGGGATGGACTATGGAAACCGGGGAAAAAGGGAGGGGAGGGATGGGGAGGGAATGCACATTCAGTCTGTAGCTCCTGCAACACCAAAAGCACTAAAGGGAAGCCAGCTGGCCCCTTAAAACAATGGCTGTCTTCATTCAATGCAAACAGATGCATTCTTCCCTTGGCCGGTCCCTTTGCTACTGCGAGCAACAAGCATTTCTAGACGAAGTTACAGGACACTGGGCTGTAATCGGATTACTCTCATATTAGGTACTTAGGAGAAGCAATGTGCCTTTCTATCTGGACAATCTTAGAACCCCATCCCCACCACCAATAAATAAAGGATAAAAGGCAACTGGTTTAAAAATAAGGAGTACTTTCACCAGGAGCTGCTTTCTTCAAGTGCTAAGTTTCTTCACAAACAACTACCACACAGAGGTTTTTATACACCAAAGCCTCATGACGGCCTGAGTCGGAACCTTCTCTTGATGGTGTAACAGAAATCAAAGTCTTTTCTATCTCTCTATGAGTTTGATTTGCAAAGAGGATGAGTGCTTATTGGATGAAAAGTGTTGCTTGCATGATGGTCTCAGGTTAAACATCTCCTACTTAAAAAAATAGCATCCTCTCTCAAATGTGGATGATATACATTTACTACAGGTTCTATTTCAAACAGGAAAAACATAAAATTTTATGATTTAAATGTATTTCTCTGCACTATATAATAATTATGATTTAAGGAAGTAGAATTGCTTAAATATAATCATCTATTTTTTTTTTTACCCTTCAACAATTAATGAAATAACTTCCTCATTTAACTGATTTTATTTATTCCTCCGTGCATATGTAATTTGCATTTATTACTTAATAAGTGATTCATATATGCAAAGTCTAGTATCTAACAATTACAAAAGGATATAAGAAGGCAAAATTTAACATGCCATACTTAAAGCACCCAGCAAACAGGAATTGAATGGTACTTCCTCAACCTGACAAAGGGCATGGACAGAAACCTCCCCACTAACAGCACATGCGATGGTGACAGGATGTATTCTCTTCCTTCCTGACTATGTTCAGGAAGAAGATGAGGATATCTTGTCTCTTCTATTCTACATTGTGCTGCCAGTTCTCATCATAGAAATTAGGCAAGAAAACAACGTAAAGGGAATCCAGATTAGAAAGGAATAAGTAAAACTCTATTTGCAGATGACAATCTTGTATATAAAAAATCCCACGGAATCTACTAAAAAATGATTAGAATTAATAAATGAGTTTCGTAAGGTTTCAAGATATAAGATCATTATACAACCATCAATTGTATTTCTATAGAATTGTAATAAATGATCCAAAAATATAATTGGCAAAATAAATCCATTTAAAATAGCATTGAATTGCCCTGGCCAGTTTGGCTCAGCAGTTGAGCATTGGCCTGTGGACCAGAGAGTCCCGGGTTCGGTTCCTGCTAGGGGCACATACCACCAAAAAAAAAAAAAAAAAAAAAATAGCATTGAAAAGAATCAAATACAGTCCTGGTCAGTTTGGCTCAGCGGTTGGAGCATCGGTCTGTGGACCAGAGAGTCCTGGGTTTGGTTCCCACTAGGGGCACATACCACAAAAAAATAAATAAATAAATAACATTGAAAAGAATCAAATACATAGAATTGAATCTCACAACATAAGTTCAAACCTTGTACTCTAAATGCTACAAAATGTTATTGAAAGAAATTATAGAAACCTTAAGTAATTGGAAAGGCATCCTGTTCATGGATTGAAAACCTTAATATGGTTAAGATAGCAATACTCTCCAAACAGATCTATAGATTCAATGCAGTTAATATTGGAATCTCAGCTGAGTTCTTTGTTTCAATTAATGAGTCAATATTAAAATCCATATGAAATTGCAAGGGGACAAGAGGATAAATGACAAAAAATTTTTTTACCAAGGTATATCATTTTGAAACTGCAGAAAATCAAAAAACTTCTGAAAGAAGCTAGAGAGGAAAAATTCTTACCCATAGAGGAATTATATCTGACTTCTTAGAAATCATACGAGCAAGAGAAGAGAGGAGTGAAATATTTAAAGTATTGAAAGAAAGAACCCCACCAACCTAGATTTTTGTACCTTGCAAAATTATCTTTCAAAAGTGGTGGAGAAATATAGACTTTCCAAGACAAGCAAATAGTAAGACAATTTGTTACCAGTAGACTTTCCTTGCAAGAAAATTTAAAAGTAGTTCTCTAGAGAAAAGACATATAATATAGGTCAGACATTTTGATCTACATGAAGCAAAGAGCATTGAAAAAGGAATAAGTGAAGATAAAATAAAAACTTTTATTTTTCATAATCTTAATTGACCTAACATAATACAGGTTGTTCAAAATAATAATGCCAACAAAATATTCAATTATATATTCTTAAGTGTGGTGGTGGTTCTTAAGAGTATTATATATTCTTAAGTGTTTGTGTGTGTGTGTGTGTGTGTGTGTGTGTGTGTGTGTGTGTTTATAATGAAATGAAGGACAGTAAAAAGTAATGGGATCAACAGAAAACCAATAACTTAATGAGAATTCAACAAGTATGCCTGTACAGCATCACCCTGTAGACATCAATGTTATTTCTTTATACAGAAAAAAAGCTAACCAAATTTTTTTATTTTTTTTATTTATCTTCAGATAGAGTGGGAGGGAGAGAAGGGGGGGAATAGTGAGAGAAACATTAATGTGAGAGAGACACATCGAGTGGTTGCCACCCACACAACCCCAACAGGGGCCGGGGACAAACTGCAACCGAGGTACATGCCCTTAGTGGGAACTGAACTCAGGACTCTCTGGTCTGCAGGCTGACGCTCTAGCCACTGAACCACACCGGCCAGGGCCAAAGTTTTTAAAATAAAATATTCCATGTTGCTTCAGAGTAGCAAACTATCTAGGACTCAATTTAACCAGAATAATCATATCTCTATGAACGAAATGTTTAAACTCTAATCAGGGACATAGAAGATGATTTGTATAAATAGAGAAGCTTCCATGCTTTTAGATAGAATAACACCAATTTAAACATATTAATTCTTTCCCAAACTAATCTGCAAATTTAGTGCAAGCCCAATAAAAATTCCACTTGGATGATTTTTATACACATGCTAAACCTAAAATTTATATACACTAAAAACAGCTAAAGTAACCTTAAAAATAGTAAAGAGAGGAAGCTAATCCTTACCAGATATTGAGACATGCAGGAATACCATAGTAATAAAAACAGTGTTTCATTGGTATAATAACAGGAAGATTGACCCATGGAAGATAAGAAATAGTTCTGAGAGATACTCATTAATATATGAGGTCTAAATATTTAATTAAGTTGGCATAACTAATAAATGGATAAAGGACAATTTTTCTTCTTTTTTTTTTTTTAGTAAATGGTGTGACCACATACTGATTTATTGTAGCATAAGAAATGAATCCAGATCTCCATCTAACACTACAAAAAAAAATCTGTGAACTCTAGAATGATTAGAGATAAAACTAATGGAAGTATTTTTTCTGTGTTTAAAATAAAAAAGGACTTGATGTCTAGAACCTAAATTTATTTCCTGCTAATTAAAAAGAACACCTCCTCAAAAATGAAACTATGCAGAAGATGTAAATAGGCAGAAAGCAACAAAAGCAAGAATGCGAGATGGTCCAAGTCATTCGTGAACAGACATGTGCGCGTTAAAGCCCGAGGAGATCGCACCGCATACTTATTAGATTAATAGTCACTTTCTAGAGCATAGTTTTGCTCCATATTTTAGAGGGACAGATTTATCTTATTATAGTCCATCATTAATAAAATACATTTAAGCCAAATTCACAATAAGCTTTCTTGGGAAATGTACTATAAAATTATTCCCTGCTCTAAATAAGTCCCCTCTCATTAACTAGAACTGTTAAAGTCTCAGTAGGAGGGTCTTGGTGTGACCATTGGAACTAGTAACAAGTGGTATTGTTGTGCCCAACACAGTGACACAAAAACAACAAAACAAGCTCTGCTATCTGGTTTCGATTAATGCAAGAAGTTAAGTTTGAGTTTAATGACTTCCACCATGACTTCTTTTTGTTTTCTTTATTGATTTTAGAGAGCAAGGAAGTAAGAGGGAGAGAGAGATAGAAACATCAATGAGAGAGAATATTGATTGGCTGCCTCCGGCATGCCCCCCATTGGGGATTGGGCCCACAACATGGGCATGTGCCCTGACTGGGAATTGAACCGGTGACCTCTTGGTGCATGGGTTGATGCTCAACCACTGGGCCACACCAGCTGGACCCACCATGACTTCTTTACTTCCAGAGATGCATTAACCTCCATGAGCTGTGACCATTGAAGTTTCATATTCTATGGGTAGTGGAAAGAGTTTAACTGAAGTCATTTGGTTTAATTATTTAATTAACCATGTATTCACTCATCACTTCATAAACAAATATTGAGAGAGGCACGTAGTTAAGCATTGGCTTAAAGTCTACAAGTTCAACAATAAAGACAGAAATAGCGTCTGTCCTCTACAAGCTTGTGATCCGACATGATTCGACTTGTATTCCCTGGAAAGTCACCTCCCCTGTGTGAAACAGGGGTCTTCTCATCTGTGTAACTGACATAAAGCGTCCCGCCTTGCATGGTCACTGTGAGATCACACCACACCATGCAAAAGTAGAGTTTTTCTGAGTATCAGCTGTCTTCCCTTTACTGTTTATATTACCTGTAGGCAAAGTGAACAGACAGACAGAGTCTTCTTTTTTGCCTTAGTGAAGTTTTAAAATGTGATTTCTCTTGTGGAACTCCTAAGTTCATAGCTGCTTTGAGAGAGTCTATGTTTTTCTGTCCAAAACCTTATCTGCAATGCATATTCTGTAAGACTGTCCTTTATAGTAGCCTGCAAATTGTGCGGGATTGTTCAATAGAAGAATTCCACTTTATTTCAACAGTCTCATGATCACTTATAGGATATTTTGTCACACCACACACACACACACACACACACACACAAATACAGACACATTAAGCTTGGCATTGAAAAACACATAAATCTAAATTTTTTTCTTAGCAATGTGTGTATGAGGTGTGTAGCCTCTGTTGGGAAGAACTCCGAACATTTATTTGGCTGTCAACAGAGGGAAGAATGAATGAGAACGTTGGCCAGTCTACTGGTCTCCTCCACAGGCCAATAGTCTTTCAGTGCAACCCACAAAAGAAATGGATAGGTGATTAAACACCAGGCTTCACACACATAGGATCCCGAGCTCTTCGAGTGTGATTATTTTCCCAGAAGCCTCATAAAACATTTTGAAATCACCTCTTCCACTTTCCAGGTGATATTTCCTCCAGTTGGATACAGTAACTCCTGTCCCCTCAGCCAAATGGTTGGGTATCCAGATGACTCTAGATGGAGAAGAAAGCCAAGATGTTATTGAACACACCACTTTTAATGAAGGAAACACCTTGGAAAGTATTACGGCAGATTACTTTAGAGAAAGTAGGTAGAACTTGGCCAATGCACTAAGGCAGAGAACAGTTGCAGAGACTGGAGCAGATACATCTAAGTGTCTGGGGAGAGGCGTCCCAATGAAGTTAAGGACAATTTAATGAGTACAGTGTTTAGAAGGGGTGACAAAACTGAGTCACAGATGATGGGACAATTGCAATAACCCACCAAACCTCTCTTACAGTGGTTGCATATACATATTTAAACAATCAACTGCCTCTTCTATGCATTTGGTCTGCTGACTTCAGTTTTGTATATGGTTTTTCAGTTCTGGCCCATTTGCAAATGTACAGAAACATCTGCAAACTATGCAACTACAAAGAGACATATAATTCTGGGGCAATAAAAAGTTGAAATTCCTTTTGAACACTGATGGATTTTTAAAATGTAACTCCAAGAAAAGATGATGCAAGAATACTAATAACGTTTCTTTTTTATGTCAAAGATGTTTAATTTCTTTCATTGTTTTTAGCACACTGTAATATATGGGATAAAGATAATTTCATATGTATTTTGCAGTGTCTTTGTTTTATATATCATATGTTTATAGAGCAAAATTACATCTTTTTGCTGTTTATTTTTTAAATTAGATTTCAAGTGGAAAGGGTTGAGTTTATCATCCTAAACATAATGGCGTTATCTCTCGGGGTACGAGGCAGTGGAATTTAACTTGCCCATTTCCCCAAATCTCTGGTGCTCAATCCCATTCTCTAGTCCATAGATCCCCTATGTAAGGTGTTCAGTATATATCCTTAAATATTAATATGTTCTTATAAGACACCTGGTGTTGTTTAGTACATGTATGTTTTAATTTCCATGATATTGTAATATAAACTCATCTTTTTTATTGAACCCAGCACTCTTTGAGGGGAATCTACCCATGTAGCTGTAGACATCCAGTTAGTGTTTTTTAGTAATGTTCATAGTTTCTTGGTGGGTGTCTATTGCTTATTTATTTCCTTGGGGGTTAACCCTTGGTTGCCATCTGCTCCTTGCTACCAAAAGTAAGACTGTGAAAAGCAAGCTTGTAGATGTCCCTTATGAACATTTGTAAGAATTGTTCTGAAATATATATGCAGAATTGGGTTGGCTGCATCATAGGGAAAAAATACAGTTTTTGTTAAGTATTGCCTAATTGATTCTTAGAATGGTTGTTTCAGTTTTCTCTTTAGCTGTGCACAAGAAGTCATGTCCTCTCAAAGTCTTGACAGCAATCAATTGTGCCAACATGTCCTTTTTTTTTTTTTTGCCATTATAATGAGTATAAAGCAGTATCTGATTGTGGTAATATTTAGTCCTGCTATGCCTAATGAGCTCACACACATTTTTATGTACCCTTCAGACATTAGGACTTCAGTTTCTGTAAATTACCTGGTCATGTTGTCCATGTTCCTACTAGTTTCCTGCTTTGGCCTGTTCATTTGAAGTTAAAGTATATTTTGGAAATTAATCCCTAAATTTCAAACATTAAATATATCATCTCCCAAGATGTCACTCACTGTTAACATTATCCAAGGTATCCTATCCAAATATGGATCCAGAAAGGTGGGTAATCATTCCACTGTGTCGTTTGTATATTGCAGTCTTGTTTAATTCTATAGTTGCCACCCTTAAGTCATTAGGGTATCTTTATGAAAGGTCTCCTATTAGAAATACAGTTTTACCTTTATATAATAATAGCCAATTCTTAGAAACATTTACGATTTTCGAGATTATTTCTCATGCCCTAGTATATTTAGGTCCTCATTTTACAGGAGGGTATTGAAGCATCAAGAAATTTAAAAACAGTCTGGGAGTGAAAGAGTCTAGATTTGAACCCATGCTATCTCTACTTCACAGTCCACGCGCTTATCTTTGTTTTCTTTATTCTTGCAGAGTATACCTTTTCAAGTTAACAATCCTCTTCAAGTTAACAATCCTCCCTCCCTCCCTTCCTTCCTTTCTTCCTTCTTTGCTTCATTCCTTTCTTCTTTCCTCCCTCATCCCTCCCTCCCTTCTTCCCTTTATTACTATGTTTCTTCCTTCTGTCTTTCTATGTAGATTTAAACCCTTACTATGTACCAGATATAAATTACTCATTGTGAGGATATAGTTGTTTTGTATGCTGTAAGTCTGGGTGAGATTCCCAAGAGAGCAAGTTGAGTTAGGGCAGGGGACCCCAAGAACAGACCTGGGACATTCCACATTAAGTTGGGGCCAATGAAGAAAACCCAGAAGAGGAGGCTGAGAAGGAGCCACCCATCATGTAGCAAGAGAACCAAGAGTCTTCCGTTTCCTGGGTGAAGGAGTGTTTCCAGAAGAAGTGACTGACTACGGCTCTTGCTGCGGAGGATTCCAGACGAGTTCGCAGAACTCATTTCTGACTGCAGTCCTCGAGACCGGTACAAGAACAGCCTTGGTGGAGGGTCAAGGCGAGAGTGGTGGGTTTAGGAAAGAATAGGGAGCAGAGCTGAAGTCGGGGGGCAGAAACAATGCTCTTTTAAGGAGCTCTGTTGCAAAAGAAAGTAAGGAAATGGAATGGTAGCAGAAAAAGGAAATGACATCAAGAAAGCGTTGTGAAAATTTCTCCAGCTAATTGCTATACTTCTCATTGTATCACAGGGTATTAACCATTCCCATTTATGGCAATGTGCTTTGTTTATAGGTTTTTTGCCACTACCAACAAAGCTGTAATTGAGATACTTATACATATCTACTTATGGAATGTAGAGTGTTTTCCCCACCCCACCCCCCAGTCAGCCCAATATTTATACACATATACTTACGAATAGTAGTGTTTTGTTATTCTATGGGTAGATTCTGAATCGAATTTTATATGTATGTGTGTACTTTACATTTAACCCATATCTGTGTATTTTACATTTAACCCATATGTATCTATTGATATATATTTATTAATAAAGACTTATGCAATTTGCATTGAACTTTACATTAACTTACATTCCCACCAGCAGTGTTTGAGTATATCTTTTTCTGAAATCCTCACTGGCAAATGGAACACATCCCTGGATTGTGATTTTTTTAATTTGCTGCCAACTATCAGAATCGTGATCAAGAAAACTTACAAGTATTTTATTTGATCTTCCAAATGGGCATTGATACTTTCAACTCTGTGATGCCCAGCTGACCAAGGAGAGGAGGTAAAGATTCTCGCACAAGTTCGCCCACCTTCAGACTCAGACCATCTCATTCTAGATTCCTCTTCCTCCTCTTTTCAACTGCCTCCCTTGGTCTCTGGTTCTATTCACAGATTCTTTTCAGCACCTCTGACTCAGAAAAGAGAAAATTCCTTCAGTTTGGACTGATGTCTTTCTCTCCATGTAAGGAACTGGTGCAAAGCCTGCTACCTACCCTCCTTCCCCCGGCTCCAGGCCCCCTTGGCCCTGAGTGTCTTCTCACCCCGAGGCCCCACAGAATCTCAGTACATATTACACATTCCTCCAGCAAAACGAATCCATTGGCAGGCACCCAGGAACACAGAGTCACACATGAGGCTCCCCCAGACGGCTGGACTTTTTCCAACTGTGGTCATAGGTAGCCGCAAAGACAGGCATAAACTCAGGTCCTAGAGACTGGACCAAAGGCGTGGAGGGTCGAGGGGTTGCGACCACAGGCATGCTGAACAGATGCCAACCGGTGACTTCTACTCAAGCTGTGCCAAGAACAGCGCAGCCTCATAAAGAGCAAAAGGATCCTTTGAGTTCCCCGCCCTGTCTTCTTCGCCCTCAGAAATGCATGGCTGGTATTCCACAAGTCAAAAGTTTTTAATCACCAGATAACACTAATAGTTAGAGCTACCACTTATTATGGAAGCCAGGAAATAATGTTCTAGGCATTCCACATGCATTATCTTTCACTGTCAGGAGACCCATGAAAGGTAGGTTAGATTATTTCTGATTCAGAAATATTAACATACACAGGATTGCATGTCTCAGAAGTGGCAGAATCAGCACTGAGACTCAGACTTCTTGATGTCGGTGCTCAGGGGCTTTCTGCTTAAACGCATCCCTGTCTACAATAATGTCAATAATAGAGACTATTCGTGAGTACGTAAGATGCATTGGGCACAGTGTCAAATGGTTTACACAAGTTGTCTCAGTTATCCTGACAGCAGTCTTCATTTCATCAACTCTTTTCTCCTCTGTGACTTTTAAATAATTATTAAACAGGTGAGAGAACTGCCTTAGGTACCTAAGCAACTTCCCCGCAGTCCTGGGTCCAGTAAGACCCGGAGATGGAACTGGAAATTAGACGCGTGTGATGACGGAGCCCTAGTTCTGGACGCTCGTCTCCCCGATATGTACACCATGTCCTTCATCTCTGTGCTTCATCCTCTTTCTGGGGAGAGATCGGACAGGTCTCTACGAGCAACGAAAACTGTAACAGGTGCTTGACTCAGCACACAAATAAGTATGGTTTTTGCTTTCAGAGAACAATCATGAAGATTTATTTTCGAAGCTACACATGAAAAAGCTTCTTGACTACTATGTCAAGTTATTATTATCAATAACTGCTTTGTCTAACTGGAATGTCTCCAAGAGTTAATAGAAAACAGCCCTGACCCTTTTTGTTGGAATTAAAAGGTCACCAGGACACTGATTATTTATTTATTTATTGATTTATTGATTTATTTATTTATTTTTCATTTCTCGATTACAGTTGACATTCAATATTATTTTAAATTAGTTTTAGGTGTATGACAATGATTAGACATTTGTATAATTTATGGCCGAACAGACAGAATGTCAAAGGCGTTAACACCTGGGTGCAGTGATTAAACCGTGAACTCTGGAATGACCCAGACATGGGGTCGACTTGCCGTGTGATTTGGGCAATATACGTAACTTTTCTCATTGATAAGTTCCTTAGCTGTAGAGTGAGAATAAAAATAGTACCCACTTTAAAGCAATATTGTAAGAATTAATAAGTTAATGCATGTGCTTAACACATTGTCTGGCTCCGTCGTTGGCCCTGTAAATGTTGGTTTTCAGTAGATATTACAATCCACCTATAGAGACACCAGGGAAATGAAGGTACCATATTTTCCCAATTACTTTCAAGGTACTTTCTTTTATTTCTTTTTTTCTTCTTTTTTGATTTTTAGAGAGAGAGGAAAGGAGAGGGAGAGGGAGAAAGAAACAGCGATGACAGAGAACATCGATTGGCTGCCTCCTGCATGCCCCCCACTGGGGATCGGGCCCACAACTTGGGCATGTGCCCTGACCGGGAATCAAACCTGCAACCTCTTGGTGCATGGATCGACACTCAACCACTGAGCCACACCGGCCGGGCATCTTTTCATTTGGTATTTTATTCTTAGTAGAACTTTCTTATCTTTCTGTTCTTATATTTCTAGTCTTATATTTCTGTTCTCTACTCAAGAGAAATTTGACTCAAGCAGAAAGATGTGCTACAACCTCGTGTGTGTCAGGAGGAGATTTTATAACTTTCCTACATTCATCGAAAGTGCTATGAAAACTCTTTCGAGAAAATGGAAGTGACTTTGTCCACCTACTCAATCCCTTCTTAGCACTTTACTTTTAAACCTCAAGTTTTAATGCGCTTTAATTCATACTGATTATTAATGTAATCCCAACATCACACAGAACCTTGAAAGCCAGCCTATTAAATAGTTCTGTCTCACCCCCCACCTTTGGAACAGTACAATCCATTAAACAGAGCAGTTTTTAAACAGACATGCACCGTGGTTTCCTTACATCTTTTTCCAAAAGCCTTAGAAAATTACTATTAGTGTCATTCAAGTTGGGAAACTTAGTCATATTTTCTAAACCGTATGGATATGCCCCAGAATGGAAAAGGACAGAGAATAAGTAAGTCTTCAACAGCTGGGAGAGGTTTTGTGGATTTCATAGTGGTTGGGAACCGCTAACAAGGAAATATTACACATGGCCTTTGGCAGGAACATATTATAAAATCCAGAGCCTTTTGTTATGGGCTGAGTAGGGTATTATTCATAATTGTTATTTGATTTGGTCTTCTTCCCGTCTTCTCCTTAACAGAAGCTTCCCTGCCTTGAAAAATTACACCATTTAAAGGTGCCCTATGTCTCTGATTATATGCTACATAACCTGGCAAATATTACTAAAAAGAAAAGCCCATGAGGCCAGTAAAATGTGCAGTAGCAGATGGCATTTTCACCGCTAACAGAGCCAGAGTTTCACTAAGGTAAAGGGGGTCCCCCCGCTCTTGAGTAATGCCAGGAAACGTCTGTCATTCCCAGAATATCTCATTCATTCAACTGACGTTCATTAATCCCCCGAGCATCCTGATAACTCCAGGAAAGCGTCCAAACTCATCGGTGCCGGCTCCCGCTCGTGTCTCCAGCCCCATCTCACCCTGCTCCCCGGCCCCACGAACCCCAACCTCCAGCCCTTTACAGCTTCAGTGTGTGCAGCGTCTGCGGGTGACCAGTGACCCCAAGCAGCTGATGACACATCATAATAGGTAAATTTATGGACGCACTAATTTCAATCACACATGCTTTAGGCTGGTGACCCTCAGGGAGTCATTGGCTGCTCAGTGACACTAGCTGGCCGCCCGGCATCTGCCATTTTGCTGTTTATTCCTGTATGCACTCTGAATGGGCTGTGTCCGTTACTGATTGCCACAAAAATGCTATTCTACAAACAACCACAAACCCCAGTGGCCCACAACCGTAAATGTTTATTTTGCTCCTGTATCTGCGGGGTGTGCAGGCGTGGGCACAAGCGCCGGTTGATGTCACCTGGGCTTGCCCGTGAATCTGTGTTCAGCGGTGGGTTTCCTGGCAGCACCGTTGCAGGCTCATTTATGAGTCTGGGATCTACAGGCCCTCAGCTGGTGTGGTGTGGCCTCAACCAGGACAACCATGGCAACGTGGTCCTCTTGTCCTTCATCCTCCTGCAGACCAACCCAAGAGTGTTCTCATGCAAAGGCTGAGCTTCAAGAGCCACCGAGACCAACCACTGGAGCAATCGAAAACCTGCAATTGCGGTGGGCATGCTCACACCCCATTGGCCAAACCAAGTCACATGGTCATTCCCACAGTGTAAGCGAGAGCGACTACAGGACGAAGGATAAGGAAGGAGAGGAGCCCTGGGTCATGTTGGCAGTCAACCCGCCGCATGGAAGCAGTGGATTCAGAGTGGTGATTGTGAAGACCTCCGTCTACTCCACTTGGATTCTTGGAAACGTTTATACAGTCTTCCTGTGTAACTTGCACTGATAACTGTTCCCCTCACTTTTCCCTTTGCCACGTGCCCCGTCCAGCATGGTGCCAGTCCCTGCAGGTATAGACATGGGACAAATAAAACGGTTTCTGGCTTTAGGAAGAATGCAATGTATTCGGGGAACTGACACTTACTAAGGATTGAGCTGGATAACGCAAATGAAGACTGACATGATGCTCCGCCATGGTGAGTAGGGAGAGATGGTTGTGCTGGGGAGCATGCCATTCCTCTAACTCATTTAACCTGAAGCTACAGCAGACAATTCTGTTCACCTGACTGCTTCCCACCTCCAGTACCTGCAGCTCTCTGCTGCTCTGTCTGAGGACTTTCTCCCACATGCGTGGGAGTTGGCACCAATGCATGTAAATGAAACCCAGGAGCGCGAGAATTATTTTTAATTTTCAATTTTTTAATTATTTTTGTTACAGATGTTTCTCCTTTTTTTCCCCCATTGACATCCTCCTCCTGAACCCCCCTGGCCTGTCCCCAGTATTGTTGTCTATGTCCATGGTTACACATACATGCATATAATTTCTGTGGTTTATCTCTTCCCTTCCTCCCGACCCCCTCGTCTGAGGTTTGTCAGTCTGTACCCTACTTCTATGTCTCTGGGTCTATTTTGTTCATCAACTTGTTTTTTTCATTATATTCCATAAATAAGTGAGATTGTGTGATATTTGTCTTTCTCTGATTGCCTTGTTTTGCTTAGGATAATACTCTCCAGGTCCCTCCATGTTGTTTCAAAGGATAAGAGATATTTCTTTCTTACATCTGTATAGTATTCCACTGCGTATATGTACCACAGCTTTTTTATCCACTCATCTACTGATGGACACTTGGCCTATATCCAGATCTTAGCTATTGTAAATAGTGCAGCTATGAACATGGGGGTACATATATTCTTTCTGATTGGTGTTTCAGGTTTCTTAGGGTATATTCCTAGAAGTTGGATCAATGGGTCAAATGGCAGTTCAATTTTTAACTTCTTGAGGTAACACCATAGTGTTTTCCATAGTGGCTGCACCAGTCTGCATTCCCACCAGCAGTGTACTAGAGTCCCCGTTTCTCCACACCTTCGCTAGCACTTGTTGTTTGATGATTTGTTGATGGCGGTCATTCTGACAGGTGTGAGGTGATACCTCATGGTTGTTTTAATTTGCATCTCTCTGATGATTAGTGACGTTGAGCATTTTTTCATATGTCCCTTGGCCATTTGTATGTCCTGTTTGGAGAGATATCTCTTTAGGTCCTCTGCCCATTTTTTAATTGGGTTCTTTGTCTTCCTTTTGTTGAGTTATATGAGCATTCTATATATTTTGGAAATTAACCTCTTATCTGATGTAAACTACAGGTCATTGAAAAAAGAAATAGCGGAAGATATAAAAAAGTGGAAGCATATACCTTATTCATGAATTGGAAGAATTAACACCATTAAAATATTCATACTACCCAAAGCAATCTATAGATTCAATGCAATCCCCATCAAAATACCAAAAACAAACAAACAAACCCTAAATAGACACAGCAATCTTGAAAAAGAAGAACAAAGTAGGAGGGGGTCACAATACCAGATATCAGGTTATACTACAAAGCCAGTGTAATAAAAACAGCCTGGTACTGGCACAAGAACAGGCAAATAGATCAATGGAACAGAACAGAGAACCCAGAAATTTACCCAAGTCATTATGCTCAATTAATATTTGACAATGGTGGTAAGAGCATACAGTGGAGTCAAGACAGCCTCTTCAATAAATGATGCTGGGAAAATTGGACAGCTACGTGCAAAAAAGTGAAGCTAGACCACCAACTTGTACCATATATAAGAATAAACTCAAAATAGATAAAAGACTTAAATGTGACCCATGAATCCATAAAAATCCTAGAAGAAAATGTAGGCAACAAAATTTCAGACATCACATGCAGCAGAATTTTCATTGATACAATGCCTAAGGCAAGAGAAACAAACAAACAAAAATGAACACATGGGACTATATCAAACTAAAAATCTTCTGCACAGCAAAAGAAACAACCATCAAAATGGAAAGAGAGCCCCGCTATGTGGGAGAACGTAATTGCCATGATAAAACAGAAGCATCAGGGTTTTAATGTCCCAAGAGAAAATGCTCAGTCAGTGAGACAGGAGCTGGTGGACAATATTCCAGCTTCCTCTCCCTCATAGTGGTAATTCAGAGTTGTGTGAGTGGGGTTCCTCAGCAGGAGCCCAGCAGTGGCCCCCAGCAGTCAATCACTCATGCATGCTCTCTTTGTTTTTCCACTTGTCCTATCTTGTTTACTCCAATCACTGCTTGGACTTCTTGGGATCATCTGCCATGAACACTGCCTGCCTCCAAGTCCTTGTCATAGGACCTACTTTTGGGAAAGCCTTAACTAAGATGGGAGGCAATAATGGTAATTAGCTAGGATGACTGTGAAGCCCAGTATGTACAAGTAGAGAAATTCTTAAGGAGCATAGAAGGGGTGTGTGTGTGCTGAATCCTTTATATGCATTTATTTAGACTCTGGAGACGTACTATTCACCAGTAAACATCACACACCCAAATAGGTAAAGTCACAGCCTGAGTTGTTCCTGGAGTTACCTGTTTTCACAGGATTGAGCAGAGGTGGTTGGTGCAGGAAAAAGACACACAAAACTCCTTTGTCTGAGTAGTAGTCTGAGTAATAGCCTTTGTGGTCTGATATGTTGTTCCTATATATCAATGTCTAGAATGTCTTCAGTAGGAATTCATCTATTTAGATAAGTATTTCCCTACCTCTGTGAGTGCTTTTTACCAAGTTCAGCTATAGACAAAACAAATAGCAGTGTAGGGTAGTGGAACATGTATCTCTGAGGACAGAAAGTCCTAGAGTCAAATCTTGGACCTGCTCTCCACTAGCTCTGTGACTTTCAGCAGGTCAGTGTCTTAATTCCTTTATCTGCAAAATGGGAATAATAGCCGCTACTCTACAGGTTTATTATGAGCATTAAATTAAATAGCAACCATAAACCTCCAGCCACTGTACCTGACATATGATAGATACTAATTAAATGTTATCCATTATTAATTTGGAGTCCAAAAAGCATGAGCCTGAATTTCAGTCCCACCACTAAATGGCTAGATGACTCTGGAGCAACATGGCACAGTGATTGATAGCTCAAAAGCAAGCTTTGGCTCCAGATGGATGTGGATTTACATCCTTTAGTCCCATGTGCAAACTATGTGACCTCAGGCAAGTTCCTAAATCTTGCGGGACCCCAGTTACTGGTTGGTTATCCCATCTCTAAATGGAAATAATGACAGGCTGTAGTTTATCTAGTCTAAAATATATTTTCAAAATCAATGTTGCTGATATCAGAATGCATCTCATAGTTAATGGCATGTTGTAGTTTGATAGACAGCCTTTCACTTTCTGGGAGATACATAACGTGTAATACCTTTGCAGTCAATGTTGTCTTTGATACACTGAAATATGGTTTTACTTACTATGGAGGGTTCTACAGATTAAATGAAATGGTACTTTAAAATGTTAGCTTCTAATAAATGCTCAGTAAAAGTTAACAACAAACCCTGGCCAGTTTGGCTCAGTGGAAGAGCGTCGGGTCATGTGGGAGGCAGCCAGTTGATGTGGCTTTATCACATCGACGTTTCTCTCTCTCTCCCTCCCTCCCACTTTATCTAATGATAAACGGAAAAATATCCTCAGGTGAGCAATAAAAAAAAAGTAAACAATAAGCTTAACTTCTTAATATCATCTTTCAGTCTTAAGCTTCTCATATGTAAAATGCAAAAAATAACTCCAATCTCCTAAGGTTCAGTAGGAAGCCAATCACAGCTGCAGTTAGAGCCTCTCGCACAGACCTGCCGGGACAGTACGTGTCCACTCATTGCTTGTTCCTCTGCTCCTTGAGGGTTTAGGCTGCCAACAATGGAAAAAGACTATGGCCAAATTAAGCAGGAGACACACTTGTCGGAAGGAGAGCGGCCGTGCCGTAGAACTAACGGGAAATGCAGAGACCCAGCTTGACGAGTACGGGGACAGGAGAAGCTCCAGACCAGCATCAGGACGCACAGCACACTCATACTGGTGGAGCTCCAGAGGAGGTCTCCATATCTAGCCTCAACACTGTCTCCATCTCCATGGCCACAGCCAAGGGCACTGTCACTCCCACGAGATTTGACCTTGACTGGCCCATGCCTTTGGAAGCAAGACTTCCATTGACTGACTTAGGTCACAGCTTGCTTCCTGGCCGTACGAGGGGACTGCTAGGAGGAGCCAGCGAAGGGCAGTGGGCCATGAGAATGATTTTTGTGTCACATAATATACACAGTGATAGAGGGGTCATTCTCTACATGGGATGTTTTTCAGAAGAGGGTTGAATAATGAACAGTTAAAACGCTGAAAGCAACAAGAACCATATCGAAAATTTACACTGGATTGCTTCTTCTAAAATAGTCCTTGGAACCAGGCCACTGATATCATGTTTTCCCAGTGAGAATGCTGGAAACTTATTATTATTTTTAAATACACAAAAACAGAGAGCAGAGTGAAGCTCCGATATTTATTGTACAAACACAAAATTCTGTCCCTGACCATTCTAAAGAAAACCTGTATTTTAAGAGTGAGGGTTCTCGGGAGCTACAAAGTTAGGAGGATAGTATGCAATGATGGATCATTTCTTCCCATACTTCGCTAAATCTACTGATAGGAGATAGTATTGGGAGGAAAGAACTCATTCGAGCCTATGAAATTATGATTTAAGGGTTTTCCTTTAAGAGAACATAGGGATGTGGCTCTGGTAGAGATGCTGGAATTAGAAACTTGGTCAAGAACCCACAGAGTTCAGGCCAAGGACCTTTCCCTTGACTCTTGGCCAGAGCTGGGTGTCTTTGAATGTCACCCTGAAGTGAACGCTGCGCGCACGCGCGCGCACACACACACACACACACACACACACACACTTACATTGGGAGATATGTTGGCTACTCTCTCTAATATAACCACTTTGAAACCTTACACCTTTGTCCTAGAATCTATGCAAAGGGAAATAGAGATCAGTGAATCCCGTGCAAGGCTATGTTATATGTCCGCTGAGGTTTCTCTGTGCGCAGAAAAGAGGAGCAATGTCTTCCAGTCACAAGAACACAGGCTTGGAAACAAAGCCCCCTGGCTTCGAGTGCTCCTGCAGCCGCAGGACCTCGGGCTGGGCTTCTGTCCGCTCGGGTCCTGCTCTGGGTGCAGAAGGTGCTAACTGCTTTGCAGCGTTTGAGAGCACCGGGCAGAAGGCACACTAAGTTCTTTGTGCATAAATATGCCAACTAGTTTCTTCCAGGAACATTCGATTGTGTCACTAGCTTTCTTGTTTTGCTTATTTTGCTTTTGTTTCTCAGTGACTGTTGGAGTGCTTGATATATGTATGGCAGCATCCTAATAACTGTGGAGGTCATTCATAATCTCTCCCCCTTTTGACTTTCGTCTTTCTTTACCTTTGATCAACGTGGGATGCCTTGCTGTATTTTAAGGATGCTGTCTTAGAACATTTCTGCTACAGTCAATACATCCTCATCACTAGGAGAGATCTGGACGTTTCCATTTTAAAGATTAGTAGGGCAGCTTAGAAAGGATAGACTGGGTTGAACACACCTGGTAGAAGATCTTTTCATTATGTATATCATTCATTGTTTTTAAGTTTTGGGAAATTATACTAACATAGTAATGTCCATGATCACACATCATTGGCTCGGAGAATGGAGACGATAGTCCTGGCTGGGGGTGGAAACCCAGGACCATAACCTAGGATGTCCAGGCAAGATGTTCTTCCCGCCATCCCCATTGAATTGACTCTCCCTGCCTTAGAGGCTTTGCAGTCTGGGCCCCTGAGCCTCCTGAGCAGGGGACTCATTTTCAAACCTACGTGACGTGTGTTCTCTTGTTGTTCATGTTCACTGATCCCATTGAATATGTGATTCTATTGTAAGCCATCTGGCAAAGTTGCATAAGTGAGAGATAAGTCACCAAATCTTGAAAGAATTCACTTCTGTCCTTCCTGGCGTGGTCCATTGGCAGGCCACCTAAGAAGGTGTCGTCTCCCCGAGGAAGAAGAGACCATTGCAGATGTGAATGCAAAATTGGGAAAATTTATTTAAGAATAGAATTGGGGACTGTTCTTATTCACTGGGGGGAGAATAGTGGCCCTTGATAAATCTTCCTACATCTAGAAAAAAACTAACTTTCTAAATAATTCTCTTATTCATTAAAAAAGAAGAAGAAGGATAGTGGTAAAAAAGAAAGATGCAGTGTTTCCTGGTTGCCAGGCACTGTGTAGGCTCTTCAAATGTTTCCTCACTTAAACTCCAGAACGACCCCAGAAAAGACACATTTGTACAGAATCAGCAAACTGAGGCTCAGAGAGGTCAAGTGATTTGTCTGGGATCACACAGCTGCTGATAAGTGAAAAGCTGAGAGTTAAGCTCAGTCTTTAGTCTCACCTCCAAGTCCAAGCTCCTCCCCTCTGACAGGTTCATACAGATGAAAGGTGGTGCATGAAATGAAGGGAGAAGCTCTAGATCTCCCCAAATCCCACAGCACAGCAGGAAATAACTGGGGAAGAAAAAAAAAAAAGCTCAGACTCCCAGGCATCCATAGCAAGCAGGAAATCACACTTTCCCATGAGCCGGGCCTGCCAAAGAGCAATTCAGGGGGGCCTGCCCGCCTGCCAGGGTCCTTTTGGGTGGGGAACCCTCCAGGCCCCACCCATTCCCCGTAGAAGCATGATTTACGAAGGGTTTAGCTTTCACTCCCTTTATGCATCATGGTTGGAATCCACAGCTCGGGGAGGAGCTTCTCAAGCCGGAGCCGGCCAGAAGCATTCAGCCCCTGACTCGACAGTTTTGTTTCTGCGATTTTTTTATTGAGATAGTTCAGTGGAAGACAACTCCAACGCAGCGCACAAGCAGACTATACACAAGAATCTCCTGTCCAGCGCCAGGGGCGAGTGCTTCTGTGTCTGCAAAACATTCGGACCTCCCTGGAAAGCCAGGAGCAGTCCAGTGCCTGTGAGGCGGCCTTGTAACTCCAAAGCTGTCGCAGGGGAGAGGAGAGTCTGGGTACCTCTCTCCGGCCCCTGGCACTTTGTATATGTTGCTTTGAAGCCTTGGAAACTGAAAAATGAATCACCTTTATGACTTGGCTCACTGGTGCCAGAGTTGGAGCCTTCCTGAAAGAGACTGTTCTCACCAAGAGAGGGCAGCCACGCCCCCGCCAGCTTCAGGTCCCTGGGCAGAGGGGAATGCGGACACACGTCCCTGGCTTCCGACGACCGCCTCTGAACCAGCTCCGTGTGATAAATTTATCTTGAACAACTTTTTTCTGGTTAGCAGACCTGGGGAGCATGTTTTGACCAAGACCCTCTTGCAGCTCAGCTGGTTTTTAGACCCCGGGTGATGTCACAACCCCCTTCAGTGATTTCTCTTACAGTAGGAAAGAACTTGGCTTTTAATCAAGCATCCACCATACACCAGGCACTTGATGGAATTCCCACAACTCTGAGATAATAGTATAAACTTCTTTAGGCGAAGGGAAAAAAAAGAAAAAAAAAAAGTGGCCTAGGGGTCACTTTGCTAGTTAAAACTGAAGTCAAGAATGGTCCCCAGGCCTCCTGATCCACAGCGCAGTGTTCCTCCTGCCACATCACGCTGACGTGACATTTACTTTCACACACTCCATCACTCTGTTATGAACTCATGTAATAAACATCCTCTGAGTGCCCGTTATGTGCTACATATGGTGCTGAGCACTGAGATGCAGCAGCAAGCAGGACGGACTCAGTTCTCCCCGAGGGTACAAAACACTTGGGAGAGAAATACAGTGAATTAGAATTGTGTTGCGTGCTGCGACAGGGCAGTATCAAATGGGTGTCAACATCCAGTAAGGAACAAGCTGGTCTTAGAGGGTTGAGTGGTGTCACAGAATAATTCTCTGGGTAAATGAGGCCTGAAGGTGAGTGTGAGTTAATCAAGTGAAGAAGAGCAGTGTGGGAAAGCAAACCACTCCCAGGCAGAGGGGAAAAGGCACGTGCAAAGGCCCTGAGGTATAAAAGGGTTTGCACTATTCAAGAAACTGGATGAAGTTGATTTGGTTGGAATGTTTCTTGATTGCTCCAAATCACATCATCGTTGCTAATGAATGTTGACCAATAGAATCCTCATCTAGTGAGAAAAAAGAAGACGAGGATTCAGATCAGAAGTCATGTTTCGTGAGTAAAAATGTTTTGTTGGTTTTGCTTTGTTTTTGCCTAGAGTGGATCCGGGAGCAGGGAAAGGAGTCACCTCGGGCTCAAGAAGCACTTGCCAATACCCACCAAGGCCCTGGAAAGGGGATACAGCTAGAGGTAAGCTCACCATTCAGCTCTTTCCATTATTTTAGCCACCACATTGGACCAACTATTAGTCTCCCCTTCGCTCCAGAATTAATGGCACTTAAAAGGTTATTCTTTTATGTGAATGTATTTATCAGGCACCTAATGGCTATACCCTGCCCCTCAAACCCAAAAAAGGCTTCTCTGTGGATCCTTCTCTAGCCTTCTAATACGGATTTATCTTTATTCTGTCCCCAGAAAATAATGCCTTTTCCTTCACTTCGGTTAATCCCAAACTCCATTCTAGAAAAGAACCAGTAGGAAGGAGAGTAACACTTACTGCGCACCTGCTATTCAACAGCCACCGTTCTGTTTAATCCTATAAGACAGATGTAACGATTCCATTTGAGATGAGGAAAAGGAGGGTTTGAAAATCGTAAAATATGCTCGCAATCACGTAGTAAAAGCACAAAGACTTGAACCCACGCTTTGCTCTGACGCTCATGTTGGGCATGAGGACACAAGATTTTTTAAGGACTTCTTATGTCCGACTCTACCCAGACTTGAAATCTAACTGAATGTGAGACTCATTTTCCTGCCCTGGAAATTTGTCTTTAGGGGAGTCGCCAGCGCCAGATCTGAAACTCCAGTATGTAAAATGAATCCAGAAATATTTCAACAAATGATTCAGATAGACTGAATATGATAACCTGGTTGGGAGAGGTGGTTTTCTGGGCAACAAGAAATTTGAGGGGGAAGTTTTATTCTCAATAGTACAATACTCCAATCGAAGACTTCATTCATAATTTACTTTAGGGAAGAGAAGCAAGATGAACATCACATGACTAACTTCCGTGGGGAGATAAACCTCCTTTGTTCTCATAAACCATCATGGTGACACAGAAGGACAGTCGGTCTCAGACTCGGTCAAACTTGGCTTTTAATTCTGCCTGTGCTATTTCCCAGATGAGTCATGCGGACACATCACTGAACTTTCTCTGAGCTTCTGTTTGTTTTTTTAATACATTGGGGATAAAAATACCAAAATGAGGTAACGTGAGTTTAAAAATTAGCCTGTCGTAAGCTAGTAGAGAGTCGACAAATGCTAGTCTTGTCTTTTCCTTTTTCAATTAACTCCTCCTGTGCCCAACGACTGTCTTTATTGATTTATGGTTTTTCTGTGATATTTCCCCTAATTACAATAGCATGTCATCATTTGTAAAGTGTTTTCAAGTTTGCTATCTCATTCAAGCATGACAACAATTGTTTAATGTAGGTACCATTGCATTAGTCCAATTTTATGAACAAGGTAAGTGAGTCTTGAGAGGCACCGTGACCTGTGGAGGGCCAGGAACTCTGGGACCTCATTGCCTGGGTCTGGACTCCGGCGCTGTTCTGTGACGTTAGGTGAATTACATAATCCACCTGTGATTCAATTTACTCCTCTTTCAAACTAAGAATAACAGTGGCATTTATTGTACAATGTTGGGAGGGTAAAGTACGTGAAGGCAGCGATGTGCTACTTAGAACAGTGAGCATCCAACTAACGTTTCATCTAAGTTTTCTCTGCAAACAGGTAGTTACGTCTTAGGTGTTTGGGAGGGTACAATAAGGTAATGAATGAACCAATGCATGTGAAGTATCTAGACTCATCCCTGCCATGTAGGAAGGGCTCAGCAGGTGCTACCTGCTACTGTTGTCCATATCATTCAGGGGATTGTTAGGAAACCTGGTGTTTGAATGAATCCCTGGAGACCAAACCACTGTGAGTGGGAAGGGGGCGCACCGAAGGAAGTACCACGCCGTGGAAGTCCCGTTGTGCGCCGAATCTTTACACACTTGCTTCTATCCTTCTCCTAACAGTATAATAAGAAAGATGCAGCCATCAACAGCAATGTTGGAGGTTCAAATACATTTTTCAATAGTTTATAATCTTTAAATAGGAAAAAAAAAAACACCAGTTGTTTTATTAACTTCCTGTGAGAAAGGTGTAAGGGGAGTCTAATGAATTCTGGCCCACCTGCCTCTCTTGCGGGTGTTCCTCAGAGCAGCAACGCAGCCGCGGGTCCCCACCCCTCACCGCACCCGCAAGAGAACCACAGCTGTTTCTCAATGTCAGTGCCATCCTCGGCTCCCGGAAGCCAGTGTGTTTGGGAGAAAGACCCCCTGCCCTTTCTAGAGAGACTTCACACAGGGCGAACTCCAATCAGAGACCAGAAGCTGGGCCCAGCGAGAGCCATGGAGCGAAGGTGTTTTTGTCAGAGGAAATCCGTGGGTGCCATAGTTTTGTTGCTTTTGACAGGGAAACTAATTAGCTTTTAAGTCTTTAACCACCACGTCTTCTTAACGTACAGAGAAAATTAACCCCAGCTCTCAGAATCGCGTGGAAAAACGCAATGTCCCCCTTCACGAACCCTCTCAAGGCACAATGGTCAGTGTGCATTCTGTTCACCAGCCACGCTCCCCTGGAGTGGAGCAGGGGATCCAGGGAAAACGAACGTTCGCTCATGTGTCTCAGAACGGGTGGAACTATAGACCGGAGGTCCTGCGCCCTCCACCCAGCCGTGAGCTGCAGAAATGACAAGGACAAGGGGGATCAATACATGGGGCTTGAAGGATGATTTGTTATCTGGGATTTATTATTCATCTTTGCTTGCAAGACAGAAGCTTGATTCAGCATGAAGATGACTTCCCAGGTTCGCCTGAGACATGGGCAGGGGTCTAGGGCCCAGAGGAAACAGCACTGGTTAGTGTCCTGACCTAGTCACGGATGTACTGCGTTTGATGTAGGTATTATGGTAACATTTATCAAGTTCATCATAATATGTATTTTTATGTACATAATATATATTCATATTATATGTCATATTATAAAGCATATGTAGTCATCAAAGATATAGCTTATTCTTACATAGTTATGATATAATTTATTCTTTTACATAGAGTTTACTCATATGTAAATATATATTCATTTATAAAATACATATATAAATATATGTTTATGTGAACATATTTATATTTAATGTGTGTGTGTGTATCCTTGGGTGTGGGAAAGAACCGTAGAGGTTAGTTGTTTATTCATAGCCTCATAAAGTCACTGATAAAGTCATTGTTTTCTAGAACAAGAAAACAGACTCAGAGATAAATCTTCTAAGTTGAGGGTTTCTTCAGACACAGGCCCCAAAGTGCAGGGTTTCTGCGGAGAGGCTGCAGAGAGAGATGTATTCAGAGATACAGTATATAAATGTCAATCCCAGTCATGCCACTCTCTAACTCTGTGACCCTGAGCAAGACATCTGTATAATGGGGGTGAGGATAATAGTCATAGATTATAGGGACGCCGAGTCCTGCCTGAGGGGAAGGGCAGAGCGGGAGCATAGAGCTGGGATTTACTGGGTAAGAATGACTGCTAGTTATCACTATCTCTATTCCACCTTCTATGACCATGATTCAGTAGGGGTACCCTCTAAGAGATCTTTAAAAGCTTATGAACGTAGTCTGGTATGTTCAGAATATATGTGAGCAAGATCAAATCGAGAAAGGGAAGGAGGCTGCGTCAAGGTCGCTGAGAGGCCTGTTGCAAAGCAGAAGGTCAAAGTTTTGTGTGATTGCTTAAGAAGTGTTCGGGGAATTAAACCCAGTCCCTGAACTGACACCAGCCTCATCACTATCTACCCAACTCACACATGAAAGCACACACACATCACATACAAACTCACTCACACGCACACACACAAGCACACCTACGGGCGCACACTCACGCACCGAAGTGTGTCCACATACACTCGCTAATTCACACGCAAGCATAAACAGACAAACCCAATGTCCTGGGTGCAGAGCCCCGCTAAACACACTAGTGTAGTTTTCATTTGCGCCTTGCACCCGGCATGTGAACTTTCATCGGGACGGCCCTTGTTTCGGGTGGCAAGACCATTCTGCCACGCCAGTCAGGGTGCCCAGGGTGCCCCCTGCCTCAGCTCTTTCCTGACCCTTCTGTTGAGCTTTGACTGCATTAAGCTGTTTATAGATATTACCTCCTCTAATCCTAACACCTGCCTGGTCAAGTAGGTAGTAGCTACTTACACCTTTTTTTTTTTTTTTTTTCAATCCTCACCCGAGGACACTTTTCCATTTTTTGTTCAGGTAGAGTGGGAGGGAGAGAGAGGAACAGAGAGAGAGAGAGAAACATCGATGTGAAAGGAACACATCGAGTGGCTGCCACCCGCACAACCGACCAGGGCCGGGGACAAACTGCAACCGAGGTACATGCCCTAAGCGGGAACTGAACCCGGGTCTCTCAGGACCGCAGGCCGACGCTCTAACCGCTGAACCAAACTGGCCAGGGCTACTTACACTTTTTTGATAGACAGTGAAATTCAGGCTCATAAAAGTGAAACAAACGGCCCAGATCCCAGGGCTATACAGATCTCCACACCAGGGTTTAAAAGCAGGTGTGTGTCAATCCAGAGCCCACGCTCCATTCCCAGATTTCCTAAGAGGAGTTTCCATCCCATTCATTGATCAAGGAAGCTCAAGGAAATCGGGGTCAACCAGCATCTCAAGTCACCAAAGCAGAGTACACAAAAACACACAACAATACAGTGTACAGTGTTGTAGAATTGTGCACCTGAAACCCATATGCTTTTGTTATCCAGTGTCGCCCAATACATTCAGTGGAAAAGAACAAAACAAAACTCACACACACAGAGTGCATCACCCAGTGAGAGAATGTATGGTTTTGTCGAGCTTGTTTAAACATGCATGTTTTGTGCGTTCAGGATGGCTCTGTAAAACAGAACCTTGTACTGAAAGTTTCCATCAGAAAACGTGGAAAGCTACCACCCCATGATTCTGTGCGTCTGGGGTCAGTCCAGCCATCGGGCACTGAACTTCCTGGGAACCTTCTAGGCAGAATAATTGCTTCCGCCTGTGTGTTCCCACTTTGTAACCCTCATCAAGTGGCACTTTGTTCCCTCCCACAGGGTGTCCATTTCGGGGGGATTCTTCCCCCGGTGTCTTTCGTCCCTGGAGCGGCGGCCCGGAGAGATGGGCACCCGGTGAGCGCTGACTGCTTGAATCTGGCGGGATGCAAGCTGAGCTATTTAACAGCTGCTGGCTCGGGTTAGATTGCTCCTTTTTCGGCCGAGCGTGAGCTCATTTTACTCTTCCTTGCTGCCTACAAGGACAGACTGAAGAAGAAAAAAGGGGGAAAAAGAATAGAAGAGAAAGAAAGAGAGTCATCATCAAATTACTAATTGCGTTTTTATCTCAAAAAGAAGAGGAACTCAAAGCTATTTTTAAATATACATTTTGATATAAAATATATGAGACTTTTTTTTATCCAAATGCTCCCAGGCCCACACACCATCAACAATTAATAATTAGCAGTTGAGTGTCATTGGTTACAGCCAGGGGAGGAAGGACGCTTGGGCTATGAGCCAGCAGGAAAAATGAGAACTGTCCACCCCCTCTTCCCGAACTGTCCTCCGGCCAGCACAGAGCCAGGCCAGACTCTGCCTCCTGAGGCTACAGCGGGTTTGATTGTAACGTTTGGTTGTTTACTGTTGCTTTAATGCTCTCCAATTTCACACGCCTCTGTGGAAGGGAATCGGAAATGCTGGATCCGGGAGTGTTTGTTCTCACGAGGAGGAAGCCGCAGGAGAGGCAGAAACCCCTTGGGCCATACTTTCCCTGGCTCCTTGCAGGAGGAACAAGCTTGAGGGGCGGGTGCATTTCTCAGATGAACGAGGGCTCTTAACTGTGCATCTTCTCAGATGAACGAGGGGCTCTTAACTTGGAGTCAGTGCCGACCAGCCCGGGCTCTGGAAAGCAAAGCAGTGTCTCCCAGTCGCTGACCTGCTGACAGGCTGACTCGAACGAGTTGTGAGAGTGTCTCAGAGAAAGTCGCTGAACGTGGTCTCCTGTTATGTGTTTATTAGTGTCTTTCTTACTTTGCTGCCTGATTATCTACTGTGATTATTTGAGGACATTTGAGCCAACTCTCCAAGGTCACAAGCCTTGTCCGAACTTGGAGGACAACAGGGAGGTAGGGCAGAGCACACATTGGGGGGTGAGGGGGATGAAGTAGAGCTTGGGAGTCTGTGGAATGAGGTCAGGAACATCCTTGCTGGTGACTCAGAGACAAGGGACCTAGTGGTACCTACCTGAAGCCCTGTGGTTGAGCATCCTTAATTCAAATTAGCCCGTAAGGGGAACATCCTGCCATCTCCCTCCTGAAGCAGGTTTCCTCTGTCTGAGTCTCTTGAGCAGGAAAGAAGGGAGGATCAAAGGTCTCTTGTTTCTTAATAAACAGCTTAAAGTCAATATCCCAAAAAGCAGCTTTGGGATGGCAGAATTTTGGTCCCCGCAGTGAATTCAGGGAGAAAAGTAGTTTTCAGAAAAGTTGTTCAGTATGATCCTATTGTTATAAAAACAAATAGCCACCTACTTAATTTAAGCATCCATGCTTTGGCATGTGTGTGATTTTTTAATATCAGGGATGATGTGAACGCGTGTCACCTGGACATTCGCTGTGCTGACCCGGAAGCAGTTTGGGTGCACGGAGAGCACGCAGCGGCAGACGTGTGACTGGGGAGAGAAGGGCTGAGGGTGTGTTGATGGAATTCAGGCTCTTCCTCGGGATCCAGGCATTTCAAGGACCCGGGCTCGGGAGACTCCGTGTGGCATGGTTCACTTAGGAAGGCTGTCCCTGGGCTTCCGGTGGCCCATCTCCCGCTGTCCAGCTAGGGAAAAAGCCCAACCCTGTCTTCGCCAAGGCCAGTGTCCTGGCTTCTGCTTCATATGAGAACTTCGTATTCCTGTGGAGCCCACGCGATCTGCCATCGGCGCCGGTGGCCTAGACCTGGTCGTGTTCCCAGGCAAGAGAGTGAAAACATGGGTCACCAAGCCAGAGAGAAAGATCTTTGTTCCCCTAGGGTTTTAACCAGGAGCCTTTTCAAAATAACCAATCAGCTTCCCAAGCTTTCGTGGGCTTCTGATGGGCCCACCCCCTAGCCAATGAGCCCTTTCCCAAGTTAGACGGACAGGCCTCTCTGGTCAAACACCTCCCTGTGCCCATTTTGACTTCTATGGGGCATGTGTTACCTCCCCCTGTGCCCCCTGACGGTCTAGTACCAGAGGGAGGGTTGCCTCCTACATGGGGAAGGGAGGGACAATGCTGTAACTTCCTGATGAAACAAACGGGCTCAGGGTCCAATTCCCTTTGCTTTCTTCCTAATATCTAGCTTCCTATGGTAATATGTGCATTTAATTTGAAAAAGGTAAAAAATCGTGTATACACTAATTTCCATTGCACAGAAATACGTATAGGAAGGAGGGTAACTTTAATATATAAGCATAATGCTAACAGCTGTGTTAGGGATGCAGAAACTGCGTGCTGTTGTTTCCCTCCGTTTCCCTTTGGGTTCAAATGTGTTTCACCACTTTCATGATACATACGTAAACGATAGCTAGACGCTACGCAGTAAGAAAGAGAGACACCTAGGTAAGAACTCACAGTGGGACAGGACCATAGACATACTCCTAACATGTCTAGGACTCGCTTACTCATTGGCAGTGTGAGGCAATGAGCTAAAAGATCTCCATATTTCCGTTTTCCTGGGATGGTTCCTAATTCTGTGGATTATTTCAGCATGTTTTAGGACTTAGCTGATTCTAGACAAATTCTATATTATACTGAAAGATGCCCCCTATGTGTCAAGGGAGAAAAAAGTCATGGATGTACTTACCCATTCATTGCTTATTAGAGGCTAGTACAAAATTGTTAGGTATTTCAGAGAAATATTCGAGTTGTCATTAGCATGACTGTGGCAGCAGCTGTAACACACGTGTGTGCTGTCTAGATGTTGGTAACTGTCGGGAGTTTATGTCACAGATATGAAGCCTTTGGGGTAATCTTTAGAAAATATGGATCTCATTATGTATGCCTCCTGCTTGACCCCCCCCCCCCCCCCAGTCACCTACAGGAAAACTTTGGCCATGAAATACAATGTCCTGTTCACTCTTATGACCTCAGGCCTAGGAGTCAGTGACGTGAAAGTTACAGGGAATTTCTCATCCTCGTTCCGATCCGCTGCGCTCCGTCAAGCCTCGTGCGTCTCCTGTCTACTCACTCAGCCCAGAAGGCCTTTCCCTTTCTCTTCCTCTCTGCACCACCGGCACACTTCTACCCTTTCATACACAGGAAGGCTAGAAAGCAGATCCTTACATGCTTGATGAAGTGCAACCTTGTCTTTCAAACCTTCCCTGAACGCATCCCTCCCTCGGTCCCTCCAGGTCCCTGGCCTCCTTGCTTCATGTCTTCATTTCAACGTGTTGTCACTGAAGTGTCACTGCCCATTGTCTCCCCTCTGCTGGGAGCTCCTGGAGGGAAGAGACGCTCTGTCTTCATGTTTCCCTTTCTGGATACAGTGCCTAACACATACTAGGCACTCAAGAACATACTTTCAAAAGAATAGTGATTAAATGTTATATATATGTAATATATATAATTATAGAGAAACACCATCAAAATACAACCCAAACAATCTGAAAGCAGAGCCATGTCAGAAACACACTGAGCCCCCTAGATATGTGTTGGATTGATTCAGTGCATGGTCCAAAGCCCCACTTGCTGACTCTCTGCCTGAGGACAGGGAAGGCCCTGGGAGGCGTGCAGTTCTTGCAACAATGCCCTACTGGTTGGGCTTTGCAAGAATCCTCACATCTGTCTGAAGGATCGCGGTGTCTCCGAGTGTGCAGTGATGTTCCCTGCCCCCAACACTCACCAGTCCCCAGTGTGACACAGTTCTTCGCCGGCATGACTCCCTCGCAGTTTAATGGGCTTTGGGGAGAAGCCTTTCATGTCATTATGAATTCCCATCTTTCCTTTCTTCCCACCCAAGATGGAAACAAGAAAACAGGTTCTGCTAGTGGATTGGTGCCCATGACCTCTGTGTCCTTGATGGAAGCCCCCCCAGATCACATTGTTTGAGCCCTTTCCCCCTGCAGACCACATCAGTTCCTCACCAGCCAGAGGACAGAGAAACACGGCTGGGTGCCAGATTCAGCTCCCCAGTCCTTAGCAAGATGGAAAAAAAAAAAATCCATATAGAATGTTGGCCTTTCCAGCTAATTCCTCAAATAATCATTCTGAGGCATTGGCCGTTCAGATTGGGAGTGGGATTATCTCACTTATGTGGAAGATATAGTAAGATTAGTCTCTGGACGGCAGAGCTGTAATTAAGTCCTGGAGCGTGGGGCTGCTCAGTTCTCGGCCTGGAGGAGCAACGAAGCTACTGTAAGGTTGTCACATTTTTGTATGCTTTGTGGGGGGGCATCACCATTTTATTGTGACCCTTGATTTCCTTTGATTTTTAATATTTTTTGAAAACATACAAAACCCTGAAAGCATTCATGTACATATACACTCAACTCTCCCTCATCCGTGAATATTTTCCTCTTGATTTATACGTTTATTTAAATCTCAACTTATTTCAAAAGGGATTTGAGGAGGCTTATAAAATATGCACAGCAGCACAATATTAAAAATAAATGAATAAACAGAGAAGGGAAAAGGGGGAATGGGAAGCGAAGCTGCAACAAAGAAATAGATTCTAGAATGAGACATGCAATTCACATACAAAAAACATACCATAGGATTGCAAACATTTCAGAAAAGTGTTTCTGAGTCTGATTTTCCTAGCATTCAACCTGAAGAGGCACATAGGATGAGTGCGAAAATTGTAGCTTTTAGCAAGTGAAAGTACCTCAATTGTCCAGAAGAACCACCGCTGTTCTAGAGATGGGGAGGGAAAGGTCTCTCGGGGCCCTCGTAGTGCCGAGGGCTGAACTGAGCGCCTGGGAACTGAGTGACACCTGCAGTGACTCTTCCATAGGAAAAGAAGGCTGATTTGCATGCTTTTCCCATCAGGACAGAGAAAAAGCAAGGTACAGAAAAGGGGTGTGTGTATGTATACACACACACACATATATATTTATGGAGTTTACTGCGACTGTATCTGGTGCTTTTATATACTGCTGGAATCACTATGCTGTCCCTATGACAAAGAAGGAGGAGGAGGAGGAGGGGAAAGGGGAAGAAGAAGGGGAAAAAGAAGGAGATTATGGAGGAAATAAGCATTCTTTGATTTTATTTGCTCATTCATTAGAAAAATAGGTATGAGCTTCTTCTCTGTGGTTCAAAATAGTTCTCAAATCGTATGTGTCTCCAGGTCTCACTCTTTTTCAGAGTCGATTATCCTAAAAATGTGAGGGCCCTGGGCAATGTCCGAAACTTGCTTTTCACAGGATCTAAGCTGTATAAGCTGGAATTGATGACCCTCAAAACCACTTCCAATTTACACTTCCTATGATGTTGGATGTCAAAAGGAAGAGTTGGCAAAAATCTGGGTACATAGAACAAAGACACGTGTCTGGAGGGTGCAATTGCATGCCATGGCCTTGGGCAGAATCCCTGTCTATAGTCAGAGAAAAAGATCCGAGTTCACCCTATTGCCGAACCTAGTCTACTGTTTTCCATTAGCCGTCGTTGCAAATTTTCAGAATGTTTTACCTCAGAACCAAAACTATGTCTAACATGACAGCCAGTGAAAAAGTCTAGGCCTGTGGAGTCAGAGAGGACTGGATGGAATTCTAGCCTTTTCATGGAATAACCATGTGACCTTGGTCACTTATTTAATGGGAGCAGCAATAACACAGACTTCAGACGCTGCAAAGATGGAATAACAACGAAAGTGCCTACTGTTTAACACAAGGGACGTTTCCTTCCTCTTGTAGGGGTTTTAGTCTTATAAATAACAGAGCTGATATATATTTAAGAGCTTTGGCTAAACACATCCTCTAAAACTCCTTATAAGGAGCTAGAGTAACGTGCAAAATCAGGGACGCCGGTACACAGAGGAGAGGGTTTCTTTTCCTGTTGCCTTTTCAGAATGAAGGCATGTCATCCCAGCCCCTGGAACTGGAGTCCACGTTAGCTCATTGAGCAGTTTCCTGAATTAAATATTTGCCATGGAGACATTTTGACCTGAGCGATATCGCTTTCTGCAGAACAAAGATGTTTATGTGCTGTGCAGTATTTTGGCATTTGATGCTGGGAGCAAAGTTTAAAAGTTTTGAATATACATGAATATCCTAACTTCATTTCACATCATCTCTTTTGAAAAGGTGAACTTGATATCCTTTTAAATTTTATGCCGTTGGGTCTAGTTAAGATGGCATCCCTGAATGGAACACATTTAAAATCGACTCCCTGGAGTGGAAACCTTGGGCTTGACTGATCCTCCTCCTTCTCCTTCTTGACTGGCAAAAATATTTGCCGATGGAAAACACTTTGAGGAGACTCTTGCTCAAAAGGAGATGATTTATAGCAAGAAAATTAGTAACCAAGGAGAACTTCAAGTTTTCAGAAAAAAAATTAACCTGATGATAATCAAAGACTTCTCAATGAAAGCAAGTTGTTATTCATGATGAAGTTAGTGAAATTATAACCCTCGTTCCAGCCAGCTTGCTGGTTGTGATGACTCTGATGCATTGCCTCTGACGCATTGACCCTGATGCATTGACCCTGATGCATTGACCCTGATGCATTGACTCTGACGCATTGACTCTGACGCATTGACCCTGACGCATTGACCCTGACGCATTGACCCTGATGCATTGACTCTGACGCATTGACCCTGACGCATTGACCCTGACGCATTGACCCTGATGCATTGACTCTGATGCATTGACCCTGACGCATTGACCCTGACGCATTGACTCTGACGCATTGACCCTGACGCATTGACCCTGACGCATTGACCCTGATGCATTGACTCTGATGCATTGACCCTGACGCATTGACCCTGACGCATTGACCCTGACGCATTGACCCTGATGCATTGACCCTGATGCATTGACCCTGATGCATTGACTCTGACGCATTGACCCTGATGCATTGACCCTGATGCATTGACCCTGATGCATTGACCCTGATGCATTGCCTCTGACGCATTGACCCTGATGCATTGACTCTGACGCATTGACCCTGACGCATTGACTCTGACGCATTGACCCTGATGCATTGACCCTGATGCATTGCCTCTGACGCATTGACCCTGATGCATTGACTCTGACGCATTGACCCTGATGCATTGACCCTGACGCATTGACCCTGACGCATTGACCCTGATGCATTGACCTTGATGCATTGACTCTGATGCATTGACCCTGATGCATTGACCCTGATGCATTGACCTTGATGCATTGCTATGTCACGGGAAGCTGCGCCACTTCCTGGGTAAATATCAAGGAAATGGGTATTAAGAGCCGAAAAGCCATTCATACCCTTTGACTCAATACTTATGAATCTAGAAATTGCTTTAATGTCTTCCTTTTTTTAAAAAAGTATTTTTTCTTTATTGATTTTAAAGAGAGAGGAAGGGAGAGGGAGAGAGAGACAGAAACATAGATGAGAGAGAACATCGATTGGCTGCCTCCTGCATGCCCTCCACTGGGGATCGGACCCACAACCTGGGAATGTGCCCTGACTGGAAATCGAACCGGTGACCTCTTGGTGCATGGGTCAACGCTCAACCAATGAGCCCCACCGGCCAGGCTATTTGTTTCTTTTTGTAAGAGAGTACCAGTCATGTACCTAAAATTTTGTCAGGCACTTGATGTGCAAGGATTAATAAAGCAACAACTGTTTGGTAAAGTTTACAGTCTAGCAAGAAAATTCATTTAAAAGAAACAATTTAGCAGAACTAAATAGAGTGCATAAGAAATATTCACTACAGTGTTACTTCTAGGAGCAAAAAATGTCATGCCTGCTAAATATTTAATATTGTGAAGCCAACTAAACCCATCAGTTTACCAGAGACTGGAGTATACAGCTACTACGTATGATAACTATGAACACTGTGCCGTGTAGAAACTTCCAGGAAAATACATTCAGCAACATTTTATAAAGAGCACGCGTTCACTCATGTAAAACATAGACAGGGTGGGGTAAAAGTAGGTTTACAGTTGTGAGTACATGAAGCACAGTCTATTCTTGTATTATTATTTATTAATTATTGTATCCTTTTCCATATGAACAACTGTAAACCTTCTTTTGTCCCACCCTGTATTTGAAAGGAACAAAACAACTGAATATGAGAAAATAAAAACTGGAATCGTTATAGTTGTGGAATTTTAAAAATTCATTATTATCTTACAAATTACAATGTTGGAATGTAATGTTTTTAACTAAAAGTGAAAAATACAACAAAAGTAGTGGGGAAAAAACTCATTTTTTAGCCGGTATTTCCTGATTGATGATAATTATATAGAGATCCACAGAATTGGCATATCATCTAAGAATTTAGATTTTTTTTTTGCATAAATTCTTGTCATATCTGTAACATACCATAAGTGCTTTTAGGAATTTGGTTGTGAACAATGAGCTTTAAAAGTCCCTTTTGACATATAAGCTACAGATAGTTCAGGAGGCGCAGGGGGCCTGGGTAGAAGAGGGGACAGAGATGCTTGGCTAGTCACCTAATTTCTCCGGGTTGCCGCATGGGAACATGGGAGTGAGTATATCTTCCTGACTGTAGATGTGTTTTTGATAGTAATCGACTAAAAAGAAAATGTGAAATGATACTTTGACGTCCTTTGGTCATGGAAGAGGATATTCAAAATCTTGACCACATATTGTCATGAATGGCGATGGTGTGTCTCGCTGTCCCTCAGCAAAGGGGCCACAGATATGGGGAAGTTCTTGGTAAGGTATGCAGCCGTGCTAGAGACTACTGACAATAAAATAAAATAAAATAAAATAAAATAAAACAAAACAGAATAAAACCTATATCTCTCATAGGGTAGATGCCAAAGAAAATTAAATAATTATTAACATTCAATTGATACTGTTGTGTATGATATACTTTTATTGAAAATCATTAACTTATTTTTTCCCACCATATAACAAGTGTCTGTAGTCTCAGGATTATACCTTTATGTGTTATTTAATCTATATTATATAATGCAGTCTCTACTATATAGAAGTCTCCCATTAAACATTCCTTTTTTAAAAAATTTGTTTTCTTTATTAATTTTAGAGAGGGAAGAAGGGAAAGGAAGAGAGAGGTAGAAACATCAATGAGAAAGAACATCGACTGGCCGCCTCCTACCTGCATGCCCCCCGCTGGGGATCGGGCCCACAACCTGGGCATGTGCCCTGACTGGGAATCGAACCAGCGACCTCTTGGTGCATGGGTTGATGCTCAACCACTGAGCCACACCGGCTGGGCTCCCATGAAACATTTCTTAAAGGAAAACATGAAGGAGGAAAGGAAGGAAATGAATAAAAAGAAAGAGGGGAAGGTGGTAGGGAGCGAGCCTGGGCAGGACTCAGAAGCCAGCCTGAAAGGGGGGTGGGCGGGGCCTCTGGACTTGAGGTGCATGGAACACAAGAGCAGCATCTGGTCGTGGGGGTGGAGAGAGTGTTTCCAGCCATAGATGTGGCACCACTGAAGGCTGGGTGCTCAATACTACGCTGCAGAGAAGGCGTCAAAGGTGAGGGACCTGAACCCCATGGTTTCTGAATTACAGTGCAGTGATGTTCATAGTACTCTTGTCCAACATCTAAGGAGATAGACAGTGTGAGGACTTATCATTGAAATAAGTTTTGTGAGTGTAAAATGGATCTCTGTTCTTATACCCAGGAAACCAGTCTGAACGCCTCTGATTTGCACCCAGTAGAATGACTACACCCTTCATTTCCAAACCCCTTTCGATGTGGGCCTTAAAATGAATTCTCCGCACAGGTCAGCCCTTTGGCGTATAGTTTAAAATGTACTTCTGTCATCTAGCAATGCCCACTCCCGTTCCTATGCACCAAGGAGCCCGCACGGTCCCTCCAATAGCCTGCAACCGCTGTCTGAACTTCTCGTCTCAAAAAGACCATCTTTGGTCCTCTGTAATTTGTAGATAAACACTTTGCCTGAGGTGCCCTGACCTCCTTCTTTCTTAGATTTCCAGTGAGCTCCACATTCAACACTGCCCCTCCTGCATCTCTTCTGAAACGCCCTCTTGCTTGTCCAGGAAAACAGACGCTCTCCTCTTTCGAACATCACCGGAGCTTGGCTTAATCCACGTGCTTTGCGATAAATACATGGACTGGCAAATAGATGTCAAAGTCAAGCAAGAGAGGAAGCCCATCTCTTGTGAGATCAGAACCTTGGCCCTGTTTTTTTTGTTTTGGTAGTGAAAAACTACTTTATTAGAAGTTTTAATAAGACTATAAACAGAGCAAACCCACATGTGTATGTCATGTACTTCTGGCTTAGAAGTAACATGACCATAAATGAGAAGCCAACTCCGAATGTAACAAACTGCTCAACAATGCATGAACCTGAACACGTGTCTTGAAATCCCGACCCCGTATACATCTCCAAGAGGTTCTAGCTCTCCGTTGTTCTTCTCTTGCATTGACATCACCAAAACACAATACTGTTTTTATTTTCATTTTTTAAATGTTTTTATTGATTTCTAGAGAGAGAGGAAGGTAGAGGGAAAGATAGATAGAAACGTCAATGAGAGAGAAACATGGGTCAGCTGCCTCCTGCACACCCCCCACTGGGGATCGAGCCCGCAACCAGGCATGTGCCCTGACCAGGAATTGAACCTCTGACTTTTGGTGCAGGGTTCTACACTCAAACACTGAGGCATACAATATTTTTTAAAACTTGGACGACTCTTAATTTTGTTGAAGAAAAGAATGGCCGTTCAACCAGATCTGTACTTTGGATTTGAGTCGTAGCTTCACAACCTTATTGGGGTGACCTTGGGCAGATTATTGTACCTCTCTAAACCTTGGTTTCCTCTCCTGGAAATGGAGAGAAAACAGTAAGGTGGAGAAAATCATAGTACCTCTTAAAAGAGCCTCTCTCCCCCTTCCCTTTTATTTGTTTGTTTAATTTTAGAGAGCTGTGAGCCAGGCGCTCTGTGCACTGCTTTTCATGTAGCAACTTGTTTATCCTGGCAAACAGCCCTGTGAGCTGAGTCAGAAATCGCCTGGGGAGTGTTGGGTCCCTCACACACCAGAAGCATTTCCTACATGCTGGCCATTGTTAACTTTCACTGATTCTGTTAAGTCCAGGGAACCTTGATGGTGGGACCTTAATGTTTCTCGAGTTCACACCCTCGTCTCAAGGATGGGAATGTAGCAGACGAAGGAACAAGTGACATCCTAAAGGCAGGCCATAAGCTGGCATTTTCATCTCTCAGTGTTGGTGGACCTCTTTCCAACACGTGCTTTTTGGGGTACAAAGGTACAAAGACATGGGGCTGCCTGGAAAACAGTCTCCCTGGTAAATGTGTATGTTTCCAGTATAAAAACCCCATAGAATGAGGGGCTATTTCATTATGGCTTTTGGAAGTACGGACATGGGTGATTCAGTACTTTTAATAAATTGCTATCTCTTTTTTGGCCTATTGTGCAAAACATATTTTTAAAAAATTATCCCAAACTATTAATATAATATACGTAACATCTAAAACTCAAAGGAAGTCTTTGGGAAGAGGGGAAAAAATCCTTACGCAAAGCTTGCAATGAGTCTTTAGCAAATTTCTGTCTTGTTGTTCTGTTGAATGCTCTCGTGCTAGTTAATGTTTTTGCTTCTTATTTTCAGTTCCACAGAATTTGGGGGAGGCTATGGAAATTGAGAGCTTCTCATCTCGTGACTTGGCATTCATCGGCTGCCTCCCGTCCCTGCCGCTGTGTTATTTTTTATTCGGATGAATTTTCTATCACACATGGGCACAGTGATCATCACTTCCCAGACTGGCCGCCCGCTTTGGCGGAGGTAAGCGTATCACAGGCTGCAACAGAGCCATGCGCGTATCTCAAACCGGTGGGTGACTTGCCACTTGATATGTTCTGGGACAATGACTTTTACCAAGTAGACATGTCACACCTGCCTCTTTACCTTTGCACAGTCCCCATAACCCATGAATTGTGCTATTGCTGCGTTACTTTTAGGGGAAATGACCTGGGAAAGAGCACGTGTTTAGGAAGTTGTTAAAAAAGGACACTGTTGACATAAATATGTATGGAAATGTCATGGTGAGTGTTCTTCCAGAGGGAATGGGAAGGGGGTCAGATCACACAGAATCCCTTCCCCGCGCTTCTGAGAGTGACGGCAGAAATCTTCGGAGACACTTCATGGAATCGTATCTGGGAATGGTGGGGTCATAGAAAGGGGCGGTATCCAACTGTCTTCTTGAGGTACTTCGGAAGCCTCGGCGTCTCTTTAGGAAAATGAATGTGACTTTGGCCTCCTTTGAGGACTCTCCCATGAGTCATTTCTCACTTAATGGCTGGATACACCCACCCAGACTGCCTCGGCCCTCAGGGCCTAGGGGATAGGATTTCAGCCCTAAAGCGTTCTCTGCTGACCCCTGATCCGTTGGCCTCACTCTCTCTCAGAACCTAAGGTACTGGATGCTTGTAGCAATTTTATATTTATTTTGAATAATACCTTGCGTTGTGTTTGAACCATATTTCACCAAACTACCAGGTCCCTAAAGGCAGAGATGAAACCCTACTTCCTTAGTATCCACCTTACTCTTGGATCCTCTGTGGAGCCTTAACAAATATGGGCAGTAACTGACCCAACAATCGGGATGATTTAACCATAGACTTCTCCGTGAAGGCAGAGATTTCTTACTCAAAATGGAAAGACCTGCCATTATCGAGCCTCAGCCGTCAAACATTTTGCTGGATTTTTAACATGAATGCTGCGTATTCCTCAAAACAATGTTATTGTGTACACCTCCACTTGGTAGCTGAAGAAACTGCAGCTCAAAGACGGTGAATTCTCGCCCGAGAATAAGTTGCTAGGCTGGCCAAGGTTTATCTGACTCTAGGGTTACCGACATGTATGGAAAAAATCAATCGCTAACCATATTGTCTTTGTAGTGCAGAAAATGCCCCCATAGAACAATGGAGCCAACCACTAGGGGATCTTTTTTGGACCTTCTTGCAGATGGAGGACAAATCTTGCCCCTTTCTGGTGGGTTCGAATCTCTCTGCTGGCCTCCTGGACCCCCAGTAAGTGCAGATGAGTCAAAGTGAAGAGGGATGGGGTGGCTACAGGTTCCATTCTGCTCTCTGATTCTACGAGGTTGGCTATTTGATGTTCCACATAGAAGTGAGATCATGTAGAACCTGTCTTTCCGTGTCTGGCATATGGTCCTCCAGATTCACTGATATTGTCACAAATAACAGAATGTCCTGCGTTTTTAAGTCTGAGTGTGATTCTATTCTATGTCGCACCTATGGATGGACACTGATGCTGTTTCCGTATCTGGGCTCTCCTAAATAATGCTGCAATGAACATAGGAATGAGTCTCCATGATGCTGGTTCTTCTTCCTTTGGCTCTGTACCCAGATGTGGGGCTGCTGGGTCATCTGGTAGTTCTAGCTTTAATTTTTTGAGAAGCTTTCCTGCTGTTTTCCATAATAGCTGTACCAATGTGCATCCCACCCAACCAGGTGCAAGGGTTCCCTTTGGACACAGCCTCACCACTACTTGTTATATTTTGTCTTTTTTATAATATCCATTCTAACAGGTCTACAGTAACACCTCAGTGTTGTTTGGATGGGCCATTCCCTGACAATTAGTGATGCTGAGCACCTTTGCATATACCAGTTGGCCATTGTCTTATATGTCTTCTATGGAAAATGTCTACTCAGTTCTTTGTTCCATTTCTACTGAATTATTTTTTATTCTTGTGCTATTGAGTTTCTTATATATTTAGATAGTAAATCCAAAATATATTTTGCATGTATGTTTTGCGAATGTCTTCTTCCATCTTCTAGGTCATCTCTTCACTCTTGATTATTTCCTGTGTTGTGAGTGGCTTTTGAATTGGATGCAATCTTGTGTGTCTATTTTTTATTTTGTTGCCTGTGCTTTTGGAGTTAAAGCCCCCCTCCAAAAAAATCATTGCCTAGTCAAAAAGCTTTTCCCTGTGCTTCTTTCTAGTGGTTTTACAGTTTCAGATCTTAGGTTAAAGTATGTCATCTATTTTGAGTTGCTTATTTGTATAAGGTGTGAGATAAGGGTTTAAACTGATTTTTTTTTTTTTTTGCATGTGCATATCCACTTTTCCCAGCAGCACTTATCACAAAGACGGTCCTCTCCCCATTGTGCGTCCTTGGCACCAAGGTCGGCTGACCATACTGTGTGTCTTGTTTCTGGGTGCCCCGTTTCTTTCCACCGGCACCTGAGTCTGTCTTCACGCCAGCACGCGACTGTGTGGACTTCGAAAGCTCTGGAGCATAGTTTGAAATCAGGCCCTGGGGTCCTTCCAGTCTCTTCTTCTTGCTCCAGATTGTTTTAGCTATTTGGCTTTTTGTGTTCTTCCATATAAATTTTATGTTTGTCTTCTTTTTCTATTTCTGTGAAAAATGACATTGGAATTTTGATAGACAATGCATTGAATTTGTAGATCACTTGGGTAGTTAGTGATCTTTTAGCAATATCAATTCCTTCAATCCACGAACACAGGGCATCTTTACCTTTATCTGTGTCTTACTCAGTTTCTTTCATCAACATCTTAAAGTTTCAGTGTACAGATTTTTTTATCTTCTTGGTGAAATTTGTTTCTAAGTATATAATTGTTTTTGATACTATTGTAAGATTGTTGTCTTAATTTCTCTTTTGGATAATTTGTTGTTAGCGTATAAAGACACAACTGGGCCCTGGCCCAGTTGGTCAGTGGTTAGAGCGTCAGCCCACGGACCAGAGAATCCCAGGTTCGATTCCCACTAAGGGCACGTACCTCCCTTGCAGTTTGTCCCCGGCCCTGGTTGGGGTTGTGTGGGTGGCAGCCACTTGATGTGTCTCTCTTACATCGATGTTTCTCTATCCCTCTTCCTCTCTCCCTCCCGCTCTGTCTGAAGATAAATGCAAAAATGTCCTCAGGCGAGGATAAAAAAATTAAGTAAAAAAACAACAACACACAATTGGTTTCTGCAGGTTGATTTTCTGTCCAGAGACTTGACTAAATTTGTTTATAAGCTTTAACAGTTTGGGGTGGAGCCTTTAGCACGTTCTATGCATAAGATTGTGTCATCTTCAGACAGAGACACTTTCACTTCTTTCTGATTGGATGCCTTTTATTCTTTTGGCCTAGTTGCTCTGTCTAGGACTTCTCATCCTCTGCTGAACAGAAGTGACCAGAGTGGCAGCCCTGTCTTGGTCCTGATGTTAGAGGCCACCTAAGTGAAACAATCCATGTCCATGTGAATGGCGACTTGGTTAGCATGCAACTTGCAGCCTCTCCTCCTCCGTCAAAGACACACATTCCCTGTGAGACTGGAATGGCCGCACACTACCAAAGCAACGTGAGCTGAAGGCCTGCATTATTTTGATTGCTTTATACTGATCAACCACTGATTCCTTTCAGCACCCCTGTGAAGTAGGTACAATTATTATCCTTATTCTAATTTTAAATATTTTTAAAATATTTTTTCTTTATTGATTTCAGAGAGAGAGAGAGGAAAGGGGAGGGAGGGAGAGAGAGAAACATCAATGAGAGAGAACATGGATTGGCCACCCCCTGCCTGCCCCCCCCCCGGGGATCAGGCCCACAACCTGAGCATGTGCCCTGACCAGGAATTGAACCGGCGACCTCTTGGTGCCTGGGTCGACGCTCAACCACTGAGCCGCACCGGCTGGGCTATTATCCTTACTTTTGAAGAGGAGGAAACTGAGGCACAGAGAGGTTAATAGCTTCTTGTGGTTAAAATGCTGGCAATGGGCGGAGCTCCGTTGGAAACCCAGGCAGCCTGGCTGTAGAAGCCGTGCAGCTTTTAACAGCTCTGCACACGGCCCTTCGGCACATGGTCGCTAAGAACACAAACTGTGGAACGAGATAACATGTTCTTTCCCTGGGTGGGCCTTTGGGGAAGTTACTAAATCTCTATCATCTGCACTTTCTCCATCTGTTAAATCATCATGATAGCTGTGCCTGATGTATATGGTCCTTATGTGTGGTGAAGGCTAAGTGTGCCGTGTAGTATGCGGAGAGATCATCCCTGATTAGGGCTTGCTTGTATTCCTCCGGTTCCAGCTTCGCCAGGGATGCCATTGCAGGCCCATGGAAGGGCAGTGTACACCCTTCCTGGATGTTCTTTAAATTCCTCTGCACAGAAACCTATAAAACCAGCACCGGCCACATTTACCTGTGCGCCACGTGTGCCCGTGGCCGCCTCCTGATACGAAGGTGGAAAGGGATCCCCATTCTGCTGCTGGGGACACCTGTGCTCCCGAGGGTAATCGCTTGCCTTTGTGGTTTGCGAGTTTTATATACATGACAGCCACAGGAAGGCGGGCATGTATTTTTAGATGACTCTCCGAAAATGGAGCATCCAGATTTTTAAAAATAAACGTGTGCAAGGCTGACGCTGGAATCAATGAATGAGTGTGCCAGTGTCGGGGTAAACCACCAGCCTTGCCCTCTCCTTGTTGTCACCGACAACCAAGTCTTGCCCCCCCAAGCCCTGAGGTCAGTGGATTCTTTCATTTTCTCTCCCAGGATGAGTGGCACAGACCTTAGCATCTGACCAGCGAGGAGTCTGCTCTTAAATGTAAACATCTGACTCCTGAAATGCGTCTCCTGACAAACAGTCCTGAAAACGTTTGGAGCATTTCAAGGACACCCCCACGAGACCGCAGGTGAACTCTGGCTCCTCAGCTCTTCTCCGGGCTGCCAGCTCACCCAGCACCCCTCACAGGGGGGTGCGACAGTAAACAGTGAACTCCTGGGCAGGCTCTCCTCAAAAACGGGAGGACAGCCCTGCTCCCCACTCCAGGTCCCCCTGTCCCAACCGATTCAAACAGCCACAGAAGATGTTTTCATGGCTGATTATTGTCGCCAGGGCTATTATATTGATCCCTGATGGTAATCTTGTCCAATACCCCTGGGGATTGAAGAGTATAATTGGGTGACAACCCTCTGGATGGGAAAGAATGGTGTTTTGTTTTATTTTTATCATCAGGACTATCTGTTTCCAGCCCCAAAGAGTCAAATTCTGAAGCTCGATTTTAAGCTCTAGAGACACGCTCGATTCGATCATAGATGGACTGAGAAAATGCCCCTGGGATTACTGGGGAAAGACCTCACGGGAAGGAGTTTAGCTTCCCAGAATGGGGATAAAGGGAACAGTCTGGAAGAAGAAAGAGAGATGGGAAACAATTGTTATTCAGTTGCTAAGGACCGAATTAGGCCGGAGGGACCAATCCTTCAATTTGCTACCTAGGAAGATTTAAATAGGTGGGGGAGGGGTGGGGTAAGAAGATCATTTGGAAATCCCAACAATATTAAAGAAAAATGATTGTTGTCACTCGGCACTTTGCAGACAGCCTGAAGCAGAGAAGAACAAAGACAGATATTTGTAAACCTCTCCGGAGCCCACGGCATTAAGAGGGACACAAATCTGTTATCTTCCAGTTTAAACTCAGACACGATCAAACCCTGCTGGAAATTCACTTGGTGCTTTTCAGACAGCAGCCCCCGGACCTTCGTCCCTTTGTGGGCTCCTCTGCCCCTGAATGCCTCCAGTCCCCCGTCTACTCCCCTAGTCTGCCTTCGAGAGGGGGGATAGCAAGGGAACAGATTGACTGTGAAGCATTCCAAAGACAAGAGATTTGGCAATAATCCTATTTCAAAGCCATGTTATCAAAAACAATCTTTTACCTTTCACCTTATTCGTTGTTTTCTGATGAGCAGGGGTGGAAAGAGATGGCCGTTTGCTCTCAGATTTGCCAGGAATCAAAACCCAGCTCCGGTGTTAACACTGTGACCGAACCACGTACTTACCCTCTCCAAGCCTGGGTGTCTGTCACCTCAGAAATGGGAAGCGTGCCACCTTCCGAGGGGGCTTATCGTGAGAATTAAAGACAATGTAAGCGCCCAGCGTGTTATAAGCACTTGGAAAACAGCCCGTTATTTCTGTTCTGTCTAGTGACTGCCAGACACCTAGCTAAACTATTGTGCTCCGAGGACTTAACGCGAGCTTTAGGAGCTCGTCGGGAAAATTGGTTCCATGCAGGTTTGGGGATTGCTTTTAAATTCAGAAGACAAAATGTTATTTTATCGGTGTGGCTTAAACGCATGGTCGTTTCCTTTAAGAGACGGAGTGGGACGGGGTTCACATTGCATGCATATTTCATCCGCAGTGGCCACATATGTGTGTTTTGCTCAGCAAGCTGCACACATGGAGCAACTCTTTATGGAAAATAGGAGTGATGTCATCCGCCGAGCAATACCAGGATGTGAACTCACACTCCCACAGTTGGCTCGACACAGCTACCAGTGTTCTCGGAGGAAGGGGGACCATTCTGAATGTTTCCGGGCTCACATGCTTTGATTTTCTTCTGAGAAATCACTGGGAGGGTGTAATCTGATTTTCACAAAGAGAAATGGGTGTGTGGGGCCACAAATAGTTTATTCTTAGGGTTTCCTAAAGAATTCGCTGGAAGTGTTTCTCATATTTCAGAACAGAAAAGGAGAAAACAGAGCAAATGTATTCCATTCCCTTTTATGTTGAAGAAAACAGTCCCTCTGTCCCCTCAAGAGCTCCAGGCCCCGGGACTCTGCTTAGACTTGCTATTCAGTCTGCCTTCTGCTGTGGCATTGCTGAACAGATTAGCTCTGAAGCAGAGTTTAATGCTGCTCTGGTGATTGAAATGGTCCTAAACAAGGATTTCAGGGGGGAATGGATGAAAGGAAGCCAGATATGTGGGCACGTTCTCTCCTTGAGGAAATCTATTTGTTTGTTTTTTTCTTTTCTTAGAACAAATCATAGAAAAAAATTAAAGTTTATTCATGAAACTGAATTGGGATGGCTTAAATTCCATTCTTTGTAGTGAGGTACAATGCCCTTCATTAGCGTTGATCTCCCTACAGAAGGAACCTGCCTGGTTGCTTGGAATTTGGTCTTCAGTCTATTAAGAACTAATCCCCGTAAGCTTGTAGGAATTGCCACCCTGGGCCACACCAGGAGGCCTGCCTGACAGAGTAGAAGGGATTGAGTGGTGGTCTCATGGTTTAGTTTATCCAGAAGGTGGGTTTGATTAAGCAGAGATTTTAAAAAGCGTATGAACTGGAGTGCCTGTAGCTGGGACCTGCACTTTCTCGTCGGACACGAGTTCTTTCTCGTCAAATGACTGCTGGTTTGGGCAACATGCGGAATGACTGGCCTAGTTCCCAGAGGCTAGAGGGGCCGCTAACAAGACGTAGGTAGGATGTGAATTTTTGTTCAAAGTCCACCCAATCCTGACTGCCATCGAGGTAAACTCGGAAAACGAGTCACATAACTCTCAGTATCTGCTTCTCCCCGGTAGGTGGCCCGCTGCTCTTCTCTGTGACCTCCCTGTGGGGTCCTGCTCCAACGGCCCCTCTCCGGACATAGCCAGGTTCATGTAGAGCAGGAAACGAACAAGGCAGAACCATCAGGCTCTCTTAAAACCTCTGCTCAGAGGTAACCCATGTCACTGGCAGTTAGATCTTATTGGCCAACATGTGGGGGCGGAAGAAACTTCCTCTACCCTTCTAGGTTCTTTTGGCCGGTCTAATAATAAAGTAGACATGAGACGGATTAAAAAGAGAAAATAACCAAATTTCATTCTATCTGTACATATGGGAACCCCATATACATATGAGAGAGAAAGAGATACTTCGGGTTCAGAAACAGAAAGGGGAAGCAAGGTCTATACGGCTTTCGGAGCTAAAAATGAGATAAAGGCCTTGGGGACAAAGGTCCTTTGCGGGATGATAAGAAGAGCAGTTGTCCAATAATTTCAAGTTTACCCTGCCTATAGATAGGGCATGAAAAATGATTTCTGATAACTATTATTATGGGCACGTCCCCTAATTTAAATTCTTTAAGGGAGAGGTAAAACTTTCTCATGAGCCTCCAGGGTCTTCATGGCCTTCAGCTCAAAATAGTTCACATGCAAAGTGGCACATCTTGGGGAGGCCTGTTCTGAACCCCTTCAAGGTAAGTCAGATGTGTGAGCCTACTTTCTGACCGGGAGAGAATGTCCTTCCATAAGGAAAGGCAGTGAACATTTTGAACAATATGTAATTAATGTAGTCAGTAAAAATGTTTATGAGCTTAGCAAAAGGGAAGAGGATAATAAAGGAGGAATCAGCCTTCCCCCAATTAGAAAGTGAAAGAGATGTAAGAAAGTCGTAAGACTATAAAAATTCTGGGTTTTTTTTTGCATGCCCAATATTTATTCCGCCTTTCACCTGATAAAACAATCTCATTTTCCATTTGAAATCTATGTATTTTTCTTCTTTGCAGTTCTGGTGTGAATGCCACTCTGTATACCCTTTTTCTGCCAGCCAAAGACAGGGCATAGGAATCACGGCAGCCAAACTCAATTATCATGGACATTTATGGTAGACACAAAGATGCACCCCCAAGATCCCCCTGTGAGGAAGAACTGGTTTCCCAGCTATGGGGAATGATGTCAGCAGACAACTTCTAGTTGTCAGCTTCTTCAAGGTTACGCCCTTCCCTCGGCAGCCCATAGATGGAGAAGGTGGAGTTAAAAACATGGCTATTTCTGCTCAACCAAAGACAACAGTATTTGCTTCAAAATCCCCCCTGGGTTGGGTGAGATTGTTGGTTCTGCCTTGCAGATCAATTTTTCTTTGACCAAATTCTGCTTGCTCCCCCTTTCCTGAATAGATGTTGGTTCTTAATACATACTTTGTGACTCCGCTCTGTCTCAACGTGTGGTCCTGGAGAACAATCTACAACAGTTACTGTGGCAGGGAAACAGAGACAGCAGGCGTGCGATGCATTGGTGATTCTGTGCCTCCACTAGGAACGAAACATGTTCCGAACTTCAACTGACTGCTGTGTAGGGCTAGTCCAGTGCCACCGTGGTACCGAAGATAGAACTTCTGGAGAGGATCACTCTGTTTGGTGCCATGTACTTTTAGTTTCTGTCCTTTTGGCTATCACATAACTTCTTGATGTCTTTCTATTGAATTAAGTTAGCCAGAGTTCGAGTCTTTTACTGCAAGCAAATGATTCTTTCTGACCTAGGAAGCTTTAGCATAAACTCCTCTTTTAATAAGGCTGGACGAGAAAAGAAGATAAGAGATTGAACAGTAACAGGATTAGAGAAGATGTTGTTATTATCTTTATAGGGTGGGAGACATGTTAGTTTATTGGCTGTGATGAAAAAAATTCCTGATAGTAGCTGTTAAGGATTGCATTGAGTACCCCAATTTTTTCTATGTTGTCCTCATCCCCAGTATCTCAGTGTGACCTCATTTGGAAATAAAATTATTGTAGATGTAATTAGTTAAAATTCTTAGCTAATTCATTTGGTGGGTCCCTAATCCAATGTGACTGGTGTCGTTATAAAAAGTGGAAATTGGGTGCAGAAAAGTCCACGGGGGGAACGTGATGGAGGAGATCCTGGGGTAACGTAGCAGAAAGCTAGGCATGCTCATGATTGGCAGCAAACCATTGGTAACTAGGAGAGAGGCATGAAGCAGACTCGCCCTCATATCCTTCAGCAGAAACCAACCCAGCCAACCCCTTGATATTGGATTTCTGGCCTCCATTTCCACAGTCTTAGCCGCGTGTGTTACAGCAGCCCATGAAAATGAATACAGCGGCGCTGGGAGAATACACGGGGCTGAGAGAGATGCCTCGTGGCACAAAGCCTTGGAGCAAATGGACAGGGTTAATAATGAAATAAGAAGCAACCAAGGAGAGAAGAATAGCTCATCCTCTGGCAATCTGGTGAAGAAAGAAAGAACATAGACTGGTGTGAACTTGGGGCTTCGAAGAAACTTTTTAGGAACAAGAATAAACCATTTTAGATCACTAGTTTACATTCTGATAGATATCTTTAAAAGTTTGGGGAATCCTGAAAGCATCCCTGTCTCTATAAATAACCTGTCATGCTATAAATTGACTGATATAAACACTTTAAAAAATTCTACTCTGTTATGGTACTCCTTTCATTTATTTATTTTATTTCATTTTATTTCATTTATTTATTTATTTGGTACGTGCCCCTAGCAGGAACCGAACCCAGGACTCTGGTCCGCAGGCCGACGCTCCAACCGCTGAGCCAAACCGGCCAGGGCTGGTACTCCTTATAAACTAGACACAGTTTGACATTAGTAATCAGAAGCAAGGGCTCTGGACCTAGAATATCTGAGTTGCATCGGGCATTATAATTTCCTATTGGGATACTGGTTAAGTTACTTAAACATTCTATCAACTCCTCATCTATAAAATGGACATTATTATGAGGAAGAAAGAAAATACTGAAGAGGATTAAAAATGGAATAAACGTGTCACCTTTTTCATCTATTGGTGAGAACAGGGTCAAACATGTAAGATGGTTGTAAGGATTAAATTATATAATCTGAAACATATAAATCACATATAAATTACATGATCTGAAATATAAATCACATTAATATTTAATAAGCACTCAACAAATGTAAGTTATTACTACTATGATATCCTCAAATATACCAAATTGTAACTATTATAAACTCCTCTACAAAAATAAATACTTTAGTTTTTTACCAATATCTTTCTATCAAAGAAACATAAGAAAAATAAATTTCAAGAAGGATATTTCTATATTCTTAGAATTCTGATTTTAGAATGTTCAGTCTTGATTTTATTTCCAGGCTTTGTCTTTTTATATTAAAATGATAAGGAATCAGTGTATATAAAGAAACCTACCACATCTAGATGATCATTTTAGTTTCTTTGCCTTAAAGTTTTTCTAGCATTTCTTTTGCTATTTGTTTATTTGTTTACCTATTATATATTGTGTGCAAGTATTCTACTTCCATAAATCAATAATAAACTTGCTAACATTCTGCACAATTTCCCAAATAATTCACCTTTATACCAGTTTTCTATTTTATAGTTTTATACCATCTTAACTTTTTATAATGTCTTTTTATATTTACTAAAATTAAATTTTTCTCATTGTGAGCAACCTTAAAGACATGGTATTCCTCTTGAAAGCTGCTGACAGACCCAGGTGAGTCACTGTCACAAGACAATGACATTAATAAATTTTATTTCTTTGAACAAGGCTCTCCCTTCAGCAAAACATAACTTCTGCAAACTTCACATTTATGAGACTATCAGTCTGCTAGAATTTTTTATTCTTAGATTCCGTGCAGACCCACAGCACCGACACAGTGCGTGGTATGTAACAGGTGTCTAGCACACATTCCCTGGAAGAGTCATGAGGAGACACAGGCACCATGGCTGCTCAGCCACCACTTTTGCAAAACAAACTCCATTTACCAAAATGGCAGAAACTGCTTCTGTTTACTTATTTCAAAGCCATGTTATGAAGTTTCACAAATAAGGAAATTGATAGGACTTAGCATGCATGTAAAATGTATAATTGTATGCTCTATAAATGTTTTTAAAAAATAATAATTTGAGTTTTCTGCTTATCCAACCACTATATGGACTTCCATGTCTAGTTAAATTTTAACATCTTTGGGTAGACCAGTTTTCTCATCATAACACCTCATTAGATATGCTGAAAATAAATGCATATGTATTAAAGAAAAGTGAGGGAAATGTGAAACAATAGGTAACTCCAACAAAGAGAACATCTAAAATGGGTGGTCTGAAACTGAAAAAGGCATAAATGAAGAAGTCATTATTCTTGCCAGCAGACACAAGGGGCAGTGACTATCTAGATGGGTCGATAGAAATTATTCAACCTAAAGTAGAGAGAAAAGAATGAAGAAAACAGAAGAGATTGTATGGAATTATAGTCTAACATGTATATAATTGGGAGAGAGGAGAGAGAAGTAATATCGAAAAGATATTGATGAGTAAGTGTACAAAATTGCTAAAAGGTAACTTAGAGATTCAAGAAGATAATCAATTCTAAGCAAAATGCAAAGAAAAATCACACATTGACTCATAATTAAATTTCTGAAGACCAAATATATAGAGATTCTTGAAAATAACCACAGGAAAAGACACAATGTATTCAACTGGCAGAAAACTTTTCAACAGAAACTATGAAAAACAGACGATACTGGAAGAGCATTTGCAAAGTGATGACATTAAAAAACAAAATCTGCTGAGATTTTTCACACCCATTTTTGAATATTCTTCAAAAACAAATGTGAAATAAAAATGTTTACAGACAAGTTTCTGAGAACTTGTTGCCAGCAGTTATATAAGAAATACTAAAGAAAGTTTCACACATTAGAGGGAAATGACCCCATTTAAAAACATGGACTTTCAGGAAAAAAATGCAAACATTAGAAGGGGTGAATATATGGATAAGCATGAACTGTTACAGAGTCTTTAAGTCAGTGGTAATAGCAACGCACTGGGGGTGTTATAACTATGTGGAAATGAAGTAAATGACAGCAATTGAAGGGGGTGATTAGATGGACCTGTCATAAGGGTGCTGCATGGTGCAGGGACTGGCCAAATGCTAATTTAAGTAGATTGCAACAAATTAAAAATGTGTATTATACTCAAAGGACAACCACAAATAATATGGAATGTATAAGTAAAACACGAATAAGGAAAAGAAAACTGAATACTAATATTTCTTGGCTGATCCAAGGAAAGCTGGAGAAGAAGAAACAACTAGAAAGCAAATATAAAAGTGGTAGACTTGCCTGGCCGGTGTGGCTTAGTGGTTGAGCGTCGACCCATGCACCAAGAGGTCGCCGGTTTGATTCCTGCTCAGGGCACATGCCCAGGTTGTGGGCCCAATCCCCAGTGGAGGGCATGTGAGAGATGGCCAGTCAATGTTCTCTTTCATCGATGTTTCTCTCTCTCTCTCTCCTTCTCTCTCTAAAAATCAATAAAGAAAAAAAACTTCTAAAAAAGTGGCAGACTTGAATTGATCTGCATCAGTAATCACATTAACTGTAAACTGTCTAATCACCTAATACAAAGACAAATTTGTCTGATTAAGAAAAATAAATATACAGACCAAGGCCCAAGTAATGTACATGCTGTTCAGGAGAAATACACTTCTCCTCTAAGACCACAGATTAACTGTAAAAAATAATAATAATAATAATGTAATTGTTATATCATGCAAACACTACCAAAAGAAAGTTGGTATTGACCGTATTAATATCAGAAAAAATAGGTATTGATGGAACCATTAATGAGAGAAATAGAACTCTTTCATAAAGGTAAAAAATAGCCAATAGGAAGTCATAACAAACCCAAATTTATACACACCTATAAATAGTTTCAAACTATATACACATATAACTGACATAATTAATAGAAGGAAAAGATAACATATCTATTACAGTTATAAATTCTAAAATATATATTTAAAGCACCCCAAAATTCAAATAGGATATAAAATTTATTTGAAAACCCTATTAACTAATTTGAACTAATTGACATTTATATAAAAAATGACACTAGAAAACAACAGAATACAGTGTTTTCAAGTATATTTGGAATATTTGCTGAAACAGGCATTATACTAAGCAAAAAAGCAAGTCTACATACATTTCAAAGAACTGAATTATCTGACTTCATGGGATTAATGTAAAGTATATGATTGTCTAACCATTATTCTGTATACCTGAACTGATACAAAATAATATTAAATGTAAACTGTAATTGAAAAAATTAATTGAATAAATAAAAAAAATTATAAACCTGAAAAAAAAAAAAAAGCAAAAGGCAATATAACCAGAAAATTCTCAGTTCTCTAAAGAGTACTCCCTCTTAAAGAAATTGACTTTTCAGTTGAAACTTTTCCCCCAAACAATCAAATCTATTTACTGAAGTTGAGAGAGGGCAACTTCGGATCCAAATGATTTCATTGGCATATTCTTACAAGCATTTGCAAAAGAAGTAACAGCATCTTGCACACATTCTTTCAGAGAGCGGAGAACAGAAACACTTCCCAACTCATATTAGGAAGATAGCATAACCCTGATGTTGAAAACAGAATAGGACCTTTCAAAGAAACAAAATTATAAACCTATATTTCTCACTTATTCAGAATTCAAAACAAAATATTAGCAGATCAAATGAAGAAATATAGTAAAAAGATATTATATCAGGGCCAAGTGGGATTTATTCTGGGATTATAATCTAAATTATCTTTCAAAAGATTAATCAAGATCATTAATCACATTATCAATACAGAGGAGAAAAACATACAATTACATACAAAAAATACATTTGGTAAAATTTGACAACACTCAAGAAAAAAATTCTCAGGATCTAGGAATGTAAGGGAGTTTTTTCTCAAAGCAGGAATGAGTACAGTGGTTAACTCTGTTGGGCCAAGCCAGGCTCCTAAATTTGCGTTCTGCTTCATCCGCCTACTCTCTGTGCCTGTACAAATGACCCAAACTTTCTCTCTCAGTTCCCTCATCTGAAAAATCATAATAATAACATTATATTTCTCATTAGAATTAAGTAAACTCATGCAAAATATCTATCAGGATGCTTGGTCCATAATTAACACACCATGGACAATAGCTAGTATCATTAGTGATATTGTTTCTACATGATCAGCACTTAGCAGATTATCTAGAACACAGCAGACGCTGAATGAGTGTTTTGTAAGTGAATGAAGGAGCCTATATGAACACAGTACCTATGAAGTATATAGAATACTGATAGGTGCAGAGAGGGATATAAGATTCAACTCCATCTCAACCCATTTTAGGAATGCGTTGGACAGCAGAATTTGAGGGCTTTTGAAGCAAAGAACCCTCTTTGCTCAGGATGGGCTTCAGTCTGGGTAGCGGGAAGACAGAAAAAGATACTTGCTGTCCTTCTAGCACAGGAGCAAGATGATCGGGAGGAGGGAAGAGAGGCCTGCAGGGCAACTAAGTGTGTGTGTGTGTGTAAGAGCGAGAAAGAGAGAGATTGGGTTAGAAGCCAGGGAATTGGGGTTAATTCTCTCTGTGTGGCATTTGGGCAGAGTCATTTAATACTATCATTTACTCAATCGTGTTGGAATTATTCATGCTCTATTTGTTCCCAATAGATGGTGAGCTCCTTAAGGAAGAATTCATGCCCCATCCATCTTTTGTGGCCTGTGTTTCACATGGTGATGGCACATCGTGGCCTTTGGTGGGAGTTTTTCAAAGGAAATGCAACTTAGAGACTCCGTTCTTTATTTTCGAAGAATGCCTTCCAGCTCAACTTCAGGGATTCTGTGAAGTGAGTGAGTATATATTGAAGACCTTTAAACATTCCAAGGGCTACAGAAATGTGTGCTCTCATTGGTTGTTGTACACACACACACACACACACACACACACAGAGCAAGCAACCAGTGCATGTATAAAACACTTTAGAGTTGACAAAGCATTTTTCCAATCCAGTGCTTAATTTAATCTTGGCTGATGCTTTTACTTATAGGAAGTCATTATGATGCCAGTTTCTCAGACGTTTCTGTTAAAATCCACATTTTGGAAATAAAAATGTGCTTTATATTCATTTAGAGACCTTTGCTCTCAAACACATTTTACAGTAATTCTTGCCTCGTACAATAATCCGTTTTTCTTTCATAAATTTAGAATGTTTGCATACTGAAGGTTCATGTACCTGGGTCTAAATGTGAATGAAATATATATATATATTTTTGCCTCTGCATCAGGCACTTCAAACGCAGTGCATTTTCTGATTTAATAATTTTGAAAATAGATATAGTCATCTGTTGTTGTGGTTTAGACCTCCTGGCACCCCAGTTCTCACTTCTCGCGTGAGCCTGTGCCTGCCTCTGCAGTTCCAGTTTTATTTGTTTCCTACGTGCGCCGTAACCAACCATCACCAACCCCCGCTGGCCTAAAACCACACAGCTTTCTGTCTGACGGTTCTGGAGGCCGGAGCGGGAAATGGGTCTCACTGGACGGAAGTCACCATCACACCGGTCTGCGTGTCACCATCACACTGGTCTGCGTGTCTTTCCGGAGGTTCCAGCGGAGGATCTGTTTTCTTGCCTTTTGAGCTCCTAGATGCTGCCTGGGTCCCTTGGCTTGTGACCTCCTTCTGTCTTCAAAGCCACCAATGCTGTGTGTGCGCCTTTCCTCCAAGGTCACATGTCCTTCTGATTCTCTCTTCTGCCTTCCTCTTCCTCTTTTATACTCTCGGTGGTTGCATTACTTAGATCCAGTTAATCCAGAATAATCTCCCTATTTTAAGGTCAAGTTATTAGCAACCCAAACCCATTGGCATTTAATTCCTCTTTGCTCCATAGCCTAATATAGTCACAGGTTCCCAGGATTAGGATGCGGACACGTTCGGGGGTGGGGGGCCAGTATTCTTCCTGCTACACCGCTCCGAAGAGCACGGTGCTAGAAACACGATCTCTGGACCTAAATGGACAAAAGAGGCAGCTTTCGATTCTGACTTTGGTATTGAAGCGACACATCCCGTGGCCCCTGCCCTGCTTTCGCGTGGCTGCTTGCCTCACAGCGTGGAGCTGCAGACATGCCCAGCCCACAAAACAATCCTTGTTTCTGGGACAGTCACGTGAGACCAGGAAATCCAGCCCAGCTTGAGATGACAGCAGGAATTAATGACAGTTTAAAGTTCACGTCTTTTCATTTTTTTTTTTTCTGGTTTCCTGTATTTTCCTTCTTCCCTGAAAACCACCTAAGAAGGTCCAGTGTTTACAGCATCCTTCAAAGCCCCACATTCAATTTCCTGGAAAGCTAGGGAAGTTCACAGCAAAATAAAAATGTCAGAAGATTTGGCAACTGTGAAGCTCACCCGACAGCAGTCGGAGCTGTGGCCCTGGGCCTGTGCAGGACCCGCCAGCCCGGGACCGTCCCACTGCACACGAGACCGTGAACCACCGTGTGGCAACTGCCTCCCTGTGCCAGGCGCTCGGTAGGTAACATATCTAAGCATCATCACCGTCCCTGTGGAGCAGAGAAAAATCCACTTGGAAGGGACGAAGTAACTTGTCTGAGGACACTCACCTTCTGAGTAGCCGAGTCGGGAGTCACAGTCACCATCGCTGATTCTGAAGGTGAAGAACTTTCAGCTCCTCCCAAACCCTCTGCTGCTCAGCCTCATGCTCATGCCCCGGCCTGTCTGTCGGACCAGAATGCAGGCTCCGGGGGATCCGGGCCACCGCGTTGCATCTGCTCCCAGCACAGCCCGTGGCTGCCGTGTAGGCAGGGTTCCACCGTGCTTGCTGGTTTCATGAAAGTGTGATGGAGTCAGGACACTGTCTGGTTGTCTCATGCACCAGCCTACAGAAAAACTCGTGTCCAGATGAGGCCATAGAGAGGCAACATCGACTTGGGAACTCATGGAAAATTGGCCACGGAGGATTTTTTTTCTCCAGGAGCCATTTCCGTGCTGTTTGATTTGGCTTTCCGAGATGGATTAATCAATCCTCCCAGCTCCATCCAGGGCGCCACTCCACTCATTTGTAATCAGCTGGTATTTATCTACTGAGACACTTGGGAGGCCGCAATGGAAAACGCAGCATTTCAGCAGAGTGCTTGTGCTTAACCCCTCCCATCCAGTTCCACGTAAAACCATCTCCCTCGGGGGCACTGCCCTGCCTGCAGGCCATGTACCTGCCGCTGACTCACCGGGCGGCACACAGGTACTGAGCACCTCGCCTATGGAGCGCCAAGCCCGGTGCTTGCCCGTCTGTGTGTCTGAATACTAGGACCTGGTCAGTGGCCAGTTCCCATGACGCTCCCTGTACCTGAAACTCATGTATAGTACGTGCACAGCACGCCACAGCTTCGGGCTAAAGCCCCTTCTAAGAATTTTTGCAGAAAAGTTTAAAGATGGCTTTTTGGATGACTTTTGAATGTCACAGAATAATTTTAACTGTTTAAGTCTCCTCTGACAAATTGGTCTGAAAATATCGTTAAGGTAACCTCAAGAGAGGCACACCAGAACACGCATGAATGCTTGAAAGAGTCGGTCTATAGTGTAGATATCATTATACATAAGAAAACTGATGTCTGGCTGGTGTGGCTCAGTGGTTGAGCATCGACCCAGGCACCAAGAAGTTGCAGGTTCAATTCCCGGTCAGGGCACATGCCCAGGTTGTGGGCCCGATCCCCAGTGGGGGGTGTGTAGGAGGCGGTCAATCGATGTTCTCTCTCATCGATGTTTCTATCTCTCCCTCGCCCTTCCTCTCTCTCTAAAAAAAATCCATAAAGAAAAAAAAAGAAAAGTGACAAATATACTAAATATTCATTATTCCAAACACATTTCCTTTTTCTTTATTTTTTTAGAGCAGTTTTGGGTTCAGCCAAATTGAGAGGAAGGTACAGAGAATGCCCCTTCACCCCCTGCCCTGGCACAGGCACAGACTCTCCCATCAACATCCCACAGCAGAGGAGTACATGTGTTACACCTGATGGCCCTACGTGGACACGTCATCATCACCTGAAGTCCATAGTTTATCTAAGGTTCAGTCTTGGTGTTGTAGACTTTGTGGGTTTGGACAAATATATAATAACCTGTATCTATCATTATGGCGTCATGTAGAGGATTTTCACTGCCCTGAAAACCCTGTATGCCATCTGTTCATCTCACCTTCCTCCTATAATGCCCCTTCCTACCCCTGGCAGCCACTGATCTTCTTACCACATCGATAGTTTCGCCTTTTCCAGAGTATCATATGCTTGGACTCACACAGTATGTGGCCGGAAACTAATAAAAACAACAGCTACCCTAACTGGGGAAAAACGCACAGCTACATTTCTTTGCCTCTAACAAATCTTGATAACTTGTGTTTTCATTTTCATTTAGTTCAAAACACTTTTGAAGTATCTGAATCCTGCTCTTCTGGTCCATTTTTGTAGCCTTCAGCATGGGCCTAAATTCTCTTTAGACTTCCTTGAATACCGTGTGCATCTCACAGACAACACAATTATCCAAAGTAAACATCTGATCCCAGATGCAGCTCGTCACTCGTGCATCGTTTCAACATGGGAGGAGAGGCCTTTGGGGTTCTTCCTGCCCCCCTGTCCTCCCCCTGCGGGTCATGCCAGGGAAGACTTCCAGTTATGGAAGCCTCAAATTAGCTGCCCCAGCACCAAAGCAAGCCCCTTCCATAGAGTCTCAGTTTGCACTTCACGTCGGTTCCTTCCATTGTGCTGCCCTTGATTTCTTCAGTGATTCCCACATTGAAGACATTGCGTGCGGACGAGTCTGTTTGCACGTTACTGCCATCATCGCCTCCTTCCCAGTGGCCCTGCACGCCGTTCCCGCCACAGGAATGTGTGTTGCACCTGAGCAGGGAGTAGGGAACTCCAAGCCCTCCTCTCTCAAGATCTCTTTGCCACTTTTCTCTCCTAAGTCTCCGTCACCAGAAAATACAGGGGCGGAAACTTAGCCTCTCTGCTCCTGACAAGCCAAAAATAAAGGCATCAATTTCTAGGCATAGAATCTGGGTCAAGAAATTTTTTTTTTTTTATCCTCACCCGAGGACACTTTTCCATACTTCGTTCAGATAGAGTGGGAGGGAGAGAGAGAGAGAGAGAAACATCGACGTGAAAGGGACACATCGAGTGGTTGCCACCTGCACGACCCAACCAGGGCCGGGAACAAACTGCAACCGAGGTACGTGCCCTTAGCGGGAATCAAACCCAGGTCTCTCTGGACTGCAGGCCGATGCTCTAACCGCTGAGCCAAACCGGCCAGGGCTGGGACAAGAAATTTTAAAGCAAAAGTGAGGAGAAGGTGGTGCCTAAGACCCCAGCAAGGATCCATAAGCTCCTTTATTCCCATATTCATGTAGTCAATGAATATGCTTTTAAAACAATTTTTTTTCTTTATTGACTTTAGAGAGAGAGAGGAAGGGAGAGAGAGATAGAAACATTGATAAGAGAGAACATCGATTGGCCCACCCACTGGGGATTTGGCCCACAACCTGGGCATGTGCCCTGACCAGGAATCGAACTGGTGACCTCTTGGTGCAGGAGTCGACGCTCAACCACTGAGCCCCACCAGCTGGGCAGTATAGTTAATGAATATGCTTTAAGCATGAACAGTTTACTAGGTGGTGAGCAAAAGAAGGCACCTCACAGTGTGCCCTCATTGCCACTACTTACTTCATCTCCCTCGGTTCCCACAGGATCCGGGAGGGCCATGTTCTCCCTCATTCTATTTTGCCGATAAGGAAGTTGCGCTCCCCCGTAAATGAGAACACAAATGCGATACACCCAGGGTGGACAACTCATTCTGCTTTTCCTCAAAATCACTGTAACAAAACCCTTAGGGTCAGGGGATTGTCCCCGGCTCTCTCCTGCCCTTGGTTTCTCTAAGATCCCCCTCTCTCCGATCTAGGTCTTCTGAGTTTTCATTAGCTTTTGTAATTGTCCTAAGATTTTTGTTTTTTCTAATCCTCACAGAGGACATTTTTTCATTTTTTTGTTCAGATAGAGTGGGAGGGAGAGAGAGAGAAGTATCGACGTGAAAGGGACACATCGAGTGGCTGCCACCCGCACGACCAACCAGGGCCGGGGACAAACTGCAACTGAGGTACGTGCCCTTAGCAGGAACCGAACCCGGGTCTCTCAGGACCACAGGCCAACGCTCTAACTGCTGAGCCAAACCGGCCAGGGCTGTCCTAAGTTTTGATGGACCTTTCCCTAGCATGCTACTTCTATGATCGCCCTCTCCATTTGGAATCACTTATCGGACATTAAAATGACACCCATTTCGGATCAGAGAAGTTGCAAGAGCCTTGCCCTAGACTCAGTGGCTTGAACCCCCAGCCCTCTAGAAGGTGAGGTGGGCATGGACGCATAGTGGGGCATCTCCAGGCGCGAGTTCTCCTTCTTACCTGCTCAAAAGTACACAGCAATGTGGCACCGTTTGAGGCCTGCTCTCTGCTCATCCAGCAGCATCCTGCTTCCCTTGTTGTATAAGAAGGAATCAAGCCCTGGCCTGTGCTCAGTGGTTAGAGCACTGGCCCGCGGACCAGAGTTACAGGTTCAATTCCGGCCAAGGGCACGTACCTCAGTTGCAGTTCTGACTTCGGTCCTGGTCAGGGTCACGCGGGAGACAGCCAGTCGATGTGTCTCTCTCACGTCGATGTTACTCTTCCCCTCTCTCTCTCTCCCTCTCTCTCTCTCCCCCTCTCCCTCTCTCTCTCTCCCTCTCTCTCTCCCCCCCTCTCTCCCCGTCTCTCTCTCTCTCTGTCTCTCTCTCTCTCTCCCTTCCTGACTCTGTCTGAAGATACATAGAAAAAGTATACTTGGGTGGGGATTTAAAACATAAAAATAAAAAAGAAGGAATCAAAAGATATTTAAGATATCACTCCCATCCTTGAAGCATCTGATGGCTGGGGCAAGGGGGAAGAGAGCCACATTTGTGGAAAAGTTAATACATGACACAATGTAACACAGTACACCCTGACTGCCCAATGAGAGCACAGGTTCAGAAAAGACTTCACAGAGGAAGGGCGCAGGGGTTGGAGCTGAGCCCCAAGGAAATCACAGTATAGGCTACAAACGGGGAACTGAATGATTCAGGCAAGTCCGTTCTCTTCTCTCCACTTCACTCACCACAGTTGTCCATCACGTTTAAGTCCTCTGGTTCAGCTCTGTAGTTTGTCCTGCATGAGACACGGTCTCACAACCTCCACCAGCTGCATGGTCTCTAGCAACCGTTTTCTTTCCAAATAATATGGGAACGGTCGTTCTCCTGGACCAGAGAGCGGGATTCTGACCAAGGGGAGCTTGCTGCTCGGGGCTGTTCCCCTTCCCCAGCGCATCACAGTGCCCTGCTCACAAGCTGTCGCCTTCTCTGGCCTCCACAGCCCAGAGAGCTGCAAAAACGTCTCTCGGTCAGCCCCGTGGCCTCCAGTCGGGGTTTCCACAGCCTCATCCCCGTGGGCACTTTCTGACGTCTCTGTTGGGTTGTACGAGTCATGATTCATCTTTGAAACTTCTGAGCTCGGCCTTCTCCTCCTCCGGGGCTCCTTGCAGACTTTCCTTTCCATTTGCCAAAGCCTCTGATAACTTGGGAAACCCAGCAATGCACCCACTCATTTCAAGGAAGAGGCGGCCCTACCTATTTTTTCTAGGAAGCTTAGTTTGCCGCCTCATCCCTTCTCATGGCATACATCTGTGCAAATCCAGGTTACACTTCCACACACATCACCTGAAGCCGTACAGTTCCGGGGCAGTCACAGTGCATTCCGGTATCCCATACGCTCTGCGAGGTTATCGACAGTTGGACTAGAGAGATGGTGTACATCTTCGTTCTTAACAGCCCCAAACTAGAGTCACTCAGCCACAGTTTTTTGTTTGTTTATTTGTTTTTTAAACTTTTTAAATTTTTTTATTTTTAAATTACGATTTTTTTTTATATATTTTTTTTTTGTTACAGATATTTCTCCTTTTTTACCCCATTGGCACCACCCTCCCCACCCCACCCCCACCCCGTCCCCGGCTTAGTTGTCCATGTCCATTGGTCATGCATACATGCATGTAAGTTCTGTGGTTTATCTCTTCCCACCCCACCCCCACCCCCTCTTCTGAGGGATGTCAGTCTGTGCCCTACTTCCATGTTTCTGGGTCTACCATATTCCTCAGACTGTTATGTTCATTATATTCCATATATAAGTGAGATCATGTGGTATTTGTCTTTCTCTGCTTGGCTTATTTCACTTAGGATAATACTTTCCAGGTCCCTCCATGTCATCTCAAAGGATAAGAGATCTTTCTTTCTTACCACTGCGTAGTACTCCATTGTGTATATGTACCACAGCTTTTTTATCCATTCGTCTACTGATGGACACTTGGGCTGTTTCCAGATCTTAGCTATTGTAAATAGTACTCAGCCACAGTTTAAATCCCTGTCAGACATGTGACCTCAACTAAGTTTTCTGACAGTTGTAAATTTCCACCTCTTCATCTATGAAATGGAAGCATTCATCAAAAGGACTAAAGAACTGCTTAGCACAGTGCCTACTCATTGAACATATTCCCCAAGTGTTACATATTCTTTCTTGATGCATAGATTCATCAGGGGTTTATTAAGGACTCCGTTCCTCACTCTTTTGCCAGACACTACATACAAACCAGTGAGCAAGACTGTCACCGTCCCTGTTCCCTGGGTAATTATAGTTCCTTAGTGGGTTAAAGACACGGGCAAGCCAAACCCTGCCTCTAAGTCGAGTTGGTCCTACCGTCTTCACATCTCTCCCGCCCCTCTGTCCCCCAGTCTCACTGCAGCGGCCCATTTGGGGAGGGCAAGGCGAAGGGAGGGCACTGGTGCGTTTGTGAGACACTTCCACTGGCCAGGGCCCATGGGAAATCTCTTCCAGAGAACTAAATGCAGCAGGGTGTGAGCAGCCAAGCAGAGTGGGCTGCCCGCTCTGCCTCCGGGTGTGAATGAGCCATCCAGGGAGCAAGCCGGTGTCCCCACAGCGAACAGATCTGCGACAGCGCCACCGTGCTCGGCTACAGAGACCGTGACATGGCGGGTGACAGTGGCATTCCAGTTCCCTGGGGGGAGGAAAATAAGAGAGGGTATTTTTGTACTGCCCAAGAACTCCAGTCCTGATGCAGTAGGAGACCCGTAGAAATCAGAACACCCTTGCCCTGGCCGGTTTGGCTCAGAGGTTAGAGCGTCGGCCTGCGATCCTGAGAGACCCGGGTTCGGTTCCCGCTAAGGGCGCATACCTCGGTTGCAGTTTGTCCCCAGCCCTGGTCGGTTGTGCGGGTGGCAGCTACTCGATGTGTCCCTCCTTTAACATCGATGTTTCTCTCTCTCTCTCTCTGTTCCTCTCTCTCCCTCCCACTCTACCTGAACAAAAAATGGAAAAATGTCCTCGGGTAAGGATAAAAAAAAAAAAAAAGAAATCAGAACACCCAGAGTAATACTACAATATGAATATAATAATAAAATGACCTTACATTTGTGTAACCTGACGGATGTCACCGATAGGCCCATGGGATGGACAGATGGTATATTATCATTTCCATCGTATACATTTCCATTGCATAGTCCTCAGAAGCTAAATGAAATTTCCAGGGAAACACCTGTAAAATACAACAGAGTGAGAGCCTTTCCCCACAAAGGTGGACCACCCTAGAGGACAGGGGCCATCACCGTTCAGATCGACATTTGGAAGGTTCTCTTTACAACCCAGATTGGGCATATCCTCGGTGACGGCATCTCACCCTTGCTCTGCCCTCCACTTGCTGGGGACATTGGAGAAATCGCATGACCTCCCAGAGTCGAGTTCCTCCTTCACTGAGTGGAGACTGCAATGACTCCTTGTCTTGTGAGGCTTAAATGGGGTCAGCCCAGCACAGGTACAAAGTGCTCATTCAACCGTCGTCATCGGGCTCTACTTCCCTCATCTTCCTCCCGCTCCTCCTCCTCTTGTCTCATCATTGCTGGGCCTGTCATGCTGCCGGGTCACTGCCGTGTAGCAGAGCAGTGTGATGCGTCTCGGGTTTGGGGTGCCCATTCCAGTTCTACCCAGTGTTCTTGATTTTGCTGAACTGAGAGTCAGAGAATCTATATTTCTGGGCTGTTTCTAATCGTGATACCATCTCGAAAGGGGCAGGGATGCTACACTAGACGGAGACAAATAGTCCATTTTCTCATTCATTAATTACTTTTGAATGCAAGCAGCTTGCCTCTAATTCATCTATCTCTAAATCTGTATTAGATGAACAGGACTCCCATTTAGTCATGATTAACATGAAGAGCTTGCTATCTGGTGGGCTGATTTAGTGGGGAGTTTTGCCCATAAGTCACATCCTCCCTCCTATTCAAATAAGCAATATCAGTCATTTGTTTATCCAGACCAGTGTTTCATTTCCACTGTTGTAGGCCAAAGCACACAGACGCTCCAACATCAGATGGTCTCATTGATTCAAATGGTATTCCTCCCTCGTAAGCATGTGGTAGTAATACCCCCTGGACAACAGAATTGGATTACGGAGTAGCCATGGCAGCCACATGTCTGTGAGGCCTGGGTGTTTTCCCAGACAGACCATTATCATCTCCTGCCAGCTACCATATCACAGTGGAAAGAATGGGGACTTGGGAGATGATTGGATCTGTTTCAGTCTTATCTGTGTGTGCTGGATAGAGAGTTACCTCTTGTCCTGTGTTTTAGTTTCCTCATCTTTAAAGTGGGTTATCAATACCTGAGTTAGTTGTGACAATCAGAAATGCTTTAGATGAAGTGTCTGACAAGGAAATTGTCACAGAGCACAAGCTCCCTAACCACAGTTGTTATTATTAGGGTTAGTTAAGTAACTTGCTTTATACCATGGTGCCAAAGTGGCACTTCTCTTCCAACCAGATGTGTAGAGTCCCAGGGCCAAAATGTGAGGTGTGGACTGACCTCCTCTGCTGGCCCTGGGTCTCAGCATTGACTCCACTTAGATCCTTGATGATGTGTCTCTGTCATCTGCTCTGTGAAGTCCACTTGGCTGCTGATAGCATCAGCTGGTCTGCAGAGGTCATGCAGAGGCAGATGTCTGACCTTGGCTTCCATGCCTCTGAGTGCCCACCCAGCCATCTTGCAAAGTGGGAAGACACAAGTTCCCGTCCTCTGTTATGGCCATTGTATGAGTGTGACCCAAGTGTTACGGCACTTCGAGTCATGATTTTGAGGTTAGTAGACATATTTGTAAAGGTCTGAATCTCTAAAGTTGAATGAAGTTCAAGTCATGACCCCACATCCCCAGCCTCTTGAGACTCCGGCTCAAATGCCAAGCAGTGGGTGTCAGCAAATACATTGAGAGAGGCAGAGAGTGGGCTCAGACTCCCCGGTCATGTTAGAATTTGCTTTATGAATTTTAGGGTCATAGAGTTTTTTTTTATCCTCAACCGAGGACATTTTTCCATTTTCTGTTTACATAGAGTAGGAGGGAGAGAGAGGAAGAGAGAGAGAGAGAGAGAGAGGAAGAGAGAGAGAGAGAGAAACATCGACGTGAAAGGGACACATCGAGTGGCTGCCACTCACACGACCAACCAGGCCCCGGGACAGACTGCAACGGAGGTACGTGCCCTTAACGGGAACCGAACCCGGGTCTCTCTGGACCGCAGGCCGATGCTCCAACCTCTGAGCCAAACTGGCCAGGGCTAGGGTCATAGAGTTTTTACTGTGGAAAGGGGCTTCCAGGACTCATGTCTGCTGAGCCCCTCACAGATGACACATTATAGTCTTAATTAGATGCTGAGCTGCACAGGTTACGTGCTTCGTTATCAACCTCTTGCTCCGTGCTAGGTGCTGTGACCAGTGCTGCAGAAGCTGCCCCACAAAGGAAGCTCTGTGAAGTGTGTACAGTTAAAATTCTCTCTGAAATGATAAGAAAAATATCCAAGAAGGTTAAGAATCTTGCCTAAAACCACCCACCTACTATGAGTAAAAACATGGTTTGACCTCTTGCGAAACTCAAAGAAATCTCTATGCTCTGCTGACTCTGAATATAAAGAATCGAGTACAGTGTTTGACACATAGTAAGCTTTTGGTAAACCATTGCTATCCCAGATAAGGCGAGGGATATTGGAAATCACTTGAGGACAAGTGGGTTGTTTTTTTGTTTTGTTTTTTTTTCTGTTTTTTAACCCCATCATTGTCTTATCCATGTCTCAAGGTCAACAGCACACACCTGTTCGGTTGATTTGATTTTCCGGACTCTGAAATGCCCGCGTGTGCGTATTGGGCATTGCCCTTGTGTATGAAGCAGTCTGGTCTGGAGTGAAGAACCACCATGGTCTGTCTTTAATATGTTACGAATAAGAGACAAGAGAAAAACTTTTGCTCGGCTTTGCTAGATCCAACCCCCCATTAAGTTTTATGGAATCCAGAGTGCAGAAGTACTAAATGAGAAAATAGCATGTAAAATAAAACAACAGGAATTTCTGGTTGGATATTTCAGGAGTCTGAGATTGTTGATTCTGCAGACTCCAGCAGCTGGGATGCCAGTCCGGCACACAGAGACCGAAAACCTGTGTTCGTACGCTGTGGCTCACATCGGTTTGCTGCGCTAGCGTGCATCATACATGCAAACAAGATCAAAAGTGACAAGTAGGCAGTCTAAGGACAGTTCAGTGGGTCCGTCTGCCCTGTCAGGGAGACATCAAATTCTTCCCTAGCTCTAAATACCACACATTTTATTCATGGCCATTGGCTATATTTGGCCGAATAGAATTAACATGAAAAAGTGAACCAGCTTAGAAAGGAAGAGGGTCAACTTGGAAGATATTAGGTTAGTTGGATCCTATACCTTCCATGAATTATTTATACTATCTGATCCCAATTTTCAAAGAGAAAAGTCTGAACGACCCCTCCCTCCCCCTTTTTTTTTTGGTATGTGCCCCAGCGGGAGCCGAACCCGGACTCTCTGGTCCACAGGCCAATGCTCAACCACTGAGCCAAACTGGCCAGGGCATCCTCCCCCATTTTTCTTAGGGTAATCCAGAAACTTAATTCTCAACAAAACAACTTTTTCTGGGTGTTTTCTTTGTGCTGGAAAGAAACCTCTGAGCAGGATGATTAAATGAAGCAAATATGTACTCAGATTTAGACCAGAGCAATGGGAACCAGCCCGTAATGGAAAGCTGAGTCGTAACCATTAGGAAACGGCAGAATGAGCATGAGCTTTGGAAGCATTACAGACGAGGACTGAATTCCAGTCCTGCCCCTGACTCACTGCGTGACCCTGAGAACCTTGTGTAACTTATCAGAGTATTTACTAGTTTCTGCGTTGGTTAAATGGGATACATAGCAGTCGCCTTGCAGCCGTTGTATTAAATGTGATAACGCCCACAGTGTAGGTGCTCAATAAATGGGTTCTAGTCGTCACCACTGGTTTTGCTGTGACTGTTCGGCTCACATCTACAAACGGCGATGCCATCTTCTGTACTGCATGCTAGGAAAAACTAATGAACAGACCGGCTGCCAGACCCACAGGCAAGTATACATTAAATATCATCATATCTTGGCACACAGATCCCCGCCAGATCTGGTTCCCTTTCCACTCCCTTCTGTGTCCACATCACACACGTCCTTGGAAGTGGTCCACACCGACGAACCGACAGACCTCAGAGTGCTGCAGGCCCCCTACCCACCACGCCTTCCATCCTGGCTGGCACACCCTTCCCGTCTCGATTCCCTGCACGGCTCTTCTTTTTATTTCAAGACCCCTTTTATGTATCATCTGTTCCTGAAAATATCTGACATTTCGCTCCTCCATCTGGACTGAATTGAGAGCCCCTCACCCACATTTGTCTTCTGTCCTCCCGTGACTGCAGGACATTCCTCTACCCGGGATCTTCATCCGCTGTATTGATTTACTCCTGAATAGCAACAAGAGCGAAGGGAGAGCTCCCAAGGATGGAATGCACATCTTTTTATTTGGGTATTTTCAGCACCCAGTATTGGGCCTGACTCCATTGGGAACAAAATAAATGTTGAATGAAGGACTGGATAAATGAATCTTCCTGAAATAACTCTGATTACTATCCCTCATATACAAATGCAACCTCTAAGGATCGATATGTGGTATTAAAAAAAAAAAAAAAAAACATTTTAAAATGTGCAGCTCTCTAAAAATTTCTATCTATTTATTTATATCTACAATGAGTTTACTCACCTCTTCATTGTATAGACAAAGTAATTTCTTTTTACATTTTAAATAACGACAGCAGTGAATTTGCTCGGAGATAATTTTCTGTTGCTTCAATGAAATCTCCCAGCATAGATTAATTATTCAGTTATTCATTCAGCCCACAGCTGTATTGGCCTGGCCCTGGGCTAGGAGGGGGAGCAGTGGTTTGCAAGAGACAGAGACATAGTCTTTTCCTTTCCTCATCCTCTGACCTCAGGAAAACAGAAAAGACACATGAGTTACCAAAAATCACTGTGGTGTAAAAATCAAACCAAGGCAAACGCTCTGCAGGAAAATGGGAGAGTGCAGAATGCAGTCCTACCCTACTCATGGAGGGTCATGCCACTTCCGTGGGGTGGCAACAGTTCAGAGGAGTGTTGAATTTTGAGAGCAATTCAGGCAGGTGGATGCGGGGGGTTGGCAGTGAGAGACTGGGGCGTGTTTCTACTTTGCAGCAGGAAGTAGCCTTAGAGAGATCAAGGTGGCTCTCCACACACTACGCTCCTGAAATCCAAACCCAAAGAAACAGGACCAAGTCATTTCTTTTAGCATGGCTTCCTGATTCCCATTAGTTTCCCTGCCTGCTTTTCATTAGATGAACTACCTATACTCCATTGGATATAATCGGATTTATTTGGAGCCCTGGGCTCTTGGAGAAAATCTGCATTTAGTATAGCCTTGATCAAATAGAGAAAAATGCCTTTATATGCTAAACAGGAAAAGAGGAATTCCTATCATGTAACCGAGAAATCTGGTGATCTGACTTCTGTTTGGTTGATGGGCCAAACCAGCACATGAATATGCTGGGCTGTACTCAGAGAAAGCAATACCCAGAGAGCTGGTTGCACTCTAGGGAGAGAGATTGTTACTGAAAACCCACTGATGGAAAGAGCACTGGATTTAAAGTTACATCAAATTCCCGCCTCTGTTGAAACAGTGGTTGGAAGCAGCTTCTCCGTGATTCTTTATGCCCTCAACAAAAGTGGGATGTGATGACCGGTTACCTTTTTCTTATAAATACACACCAGTTGCCCCTCAGCACTGGCAGGAAGTGGGGCTTGTCTTCACAGAGAGAACCAGATTCAATCTTCTTGGGGGCTTGTAGACCAACCGTCATCCTGGGAAAATTGAACAAAGTAGGCTTCCTCAGCGTTGAATTTTCAGTTGTGGTAGGTTCTTCCATTCTGCTCTCTCTAATGGGGAGCTCATCCCATTCCAGAAATTTGGTTGAAAATCATGCTTTAAAGAGATGAAGATAGGGTGTTACTGCTTAAAACATTCCAGGGGACCGGACCGTGGCTAATTAATAGGACTCGGTCAACGCTGGTATATGAACAGCACAGAGTAAATCAAGCAGGATTATCTCTTCCCTACAATTGTGGACATTTGTTTTCTTTAACAGAATGTCAAGTTTATATCAGCTTGATGGAAGCAACAAAACTCTGTTGGTACATATGAAACTTGGACTCCTTGACGACCCCCAACGGGGGGATCTCATTGCGGGACTTGACTGATGGCCCTAGTCCATGTTTGAGGGGGTGAAGTCTTAGGCTTTCTGATTTTTTCATCCAGTATCTAATGACCCCTTCTAGTATTCTCCCATATGCACACACATTACGTGTCTTCAGTTTTGTTCATGGTTCCAAGCCGCCAATTAAAATCGTTACCCTGTGGTGTGCATTCGAGTTACCCTCTGCTATGCATTCCCCCCAGGGCAATAAATTTAACAAGTTAGTCGGGGCCAGTTTCTGCTGGCTGTCCCCCAAAAAAGTCTTCTAATTTTACTGCATCGATCCTCTCTAGCTCTTCCCAGTTTGGCATCTACCTTCCCTGCCTCTGGAATTCACTAGCATAGTGCTTGTCCCTTAATAGAGAATTGAATTGAGTTGGTTTTTGGCCAAGGTGGCCAGTTAGTACCTAATGCTATAAAAATGGGTAACTCTGTTTAGTCATCAAAGCATTTTGGGGCGTGGAAAAGATCTCTTTCAGGGTTTGTGAGCAAAAGGACAATACAAGGGGTAAAATTCTGCAGTAGAAAAACTGTTGGTTTTGAAGCAAGTCTGCCAGGTCTCCTGTGTGCAAGGTACTCATGTTCATCAAGACTTTATTTCTTCAGTCAAGGAAGTGAGTAATACTGACGCTACACATGGTTTCACAGAAGTCCTCACGGAAATTTGAACCCATGTAGCTTGTGACACCCCCATCTCCCTTTAGGGTTACTCATAGACGCCATTGAACTCCAGCTCCTCTAAGAAAGCATGGCTATCTCAGTATAAGGCAGAACAGATTGTAGTTACTTTTATTTCTAATATCACTGAGATATATAACACACCTCTACACTTGTAATGGTCCATAGAGATGAATTTAAATGAGTTGTAAATCTAAAAAACATATTGGTTTGGGAAACTTTCCTCTATAAACTCAAGAGCTCTGTATATCTTTTTTGGTGTTGTTGTTTGTTTGTTTGTTTCCATTTTCTCAATTTAAGGGAAATAGCATTTTCTGGTGCAAAAGAATGACACAGTACCTTTTTGTTGGTGACAGGCATGCAAAGAACTTATGCTAACCTATTACACATAAGCGATAACTTGACGGCTCTAAGGCCCGTCGCCTGAAATGGTCTAGGGAAATTCACAGAGAAATACATCACGGCGATGGCACCACCATCACACCGGGACCGTATTTATCTGGATGGACTGTTAATAGCTTCATGCTTAGGACTCAAGTCTAAAAGAATTTTCCCAGGAACGACCAAGGACCTTAAATATTCTCTCTAGAATGTAGACTGCTGAAGCAGATTGAAACAGTCATCTGTCTGCGTATTCGTTTCGGGCATTTCTTGCGCTGTAATTGCGGGGAGAGAGCTCACAGTCCACGTGGTGCGTCCCACCAGTCACTGGCGGGTCTGTTTCTCTCCAGGGAACAAATCACTGTTTTTTCTGGAGAAGCTTACAGTGCGATGGGCTATAACCCCTAATAGATACAATACATCTTCTCTGAAGAACTTACAAAAGAAATCAATGGTTTGCTTTATACCCATTGTCTCCCCAAAGTCCCTCAGACATTTGCCTCGCCTGCTCGGGTAACTTAAGACCAACCACACTGCATAGTAAAATGCTGGCTTGTAAACACAGGCTTGCGCTAGAAACTTCGCTGGGGGCTCATTTATTTATAGCATTAATTGTGATCCTAGCTCAAAGTAGGCTAAAGAACATCCAAAAAAGGAAATAAAAAGGAGCAATAAAATTGATAAAACACACGCGCGCGCGTGCACACACATACACACACACAGAGGTTTGCACTATAAACGATATGCTGGAGTCATTGAATCTGAACCGAGGAAGTGGAGTGTAGACAAACGAGATTTAGTCTCAGCAATAATGAAGAATGTTACTAACAGACCCAACTACCTGGTGATGGGGAGGGGGCTTTCCAATACTCGGAGTTCTTTCACAGAAGAAAAAGCATGGCAGAAGACAAACATTTCTGAACTTCAGGGCAAAAGGAACAGATGGAAATATGGGATCAGCATTTAGTAGCCAGTGGACCTGAACCAATTACTTAGTGTCCTTGAGCCTATTTTCTGTTTTACAAAATGAAGACAACCTAACAGCAGGATTTTGACAGTTAATTAACTTGGGTGTACAGAGTGGCTAATAGAATGGCTTAGACATATTTAGTAGCCAATAAATATTCCTTTCATTTTTTTTTTCCCAGTAAGACTGAATACCCCAGTACTGGTTAGGACATGGCCGATGGATGCTTAACATCTATTCCCACGACCTCCTAGCGTATCAGCCTGTACTGCTGAGCGTAGAAGGTTAAAAATTACTTTCGTCACAGGCTCTCAAAGCTCAGAATCTGAATGGAAGTTAAGTCCTCTTAACTTCCTCTTATTTAATACACTCATGCAAGTTTTAGAACCAAAATGTTGGTAGGGGGCACCTTCTTGCAGCTTTGGGTGCGTCTCTCTGGCAAGCACAGTTGTGTAGAAGTGGGCATCCATTCTCCGGCTCCACAGTTGTGGTGAGGGACTCAGCCCGGGCGGGCAGCTGCGGGCTCTTCCCGATTCCTGGCTGTCGGGTCAGAGCACGCCCTTCGTTCTTGAACTCGGTTGCAATGTGTTCGTCTTCCCCATGCTTCACATTAGAAGAATACCCACTGTAGCGGGGTGCTTCTTCACGGGTCAACACGTTACCCAGACTCTTCCAGAAAGTCTGCAAGCAACTGTTTCTCTGTTTAAAATCTTTCTTTTTAAAAATACCTATGGTGGTTTCTGCTGGCTGCCCGGAGCCCTGATGAAGGTATGTAAAAGGTGCTGTAGAGACGCATCATTCTGGCCCTGGCTGAGAAGCTCCGTTGCTTAGAGCATCATCCCAATACACCAAGGTTTCAGGTTTGATCCCGGGTCCGGGCACATACAAGAGTCAACCTGTGAGTGGATGGATAAGTGGAACAGCAAGTAGATGTTTCTCTTTCTCGAAAAGTCAGTAAATAAAGAAATTTAAAAACATGCACAATTCCAAGAATAACATCATCTACAATAAAAGTAAAAAAAGAATTGAAGAATAGGACATACCTCTTAGAAATTGGCAATTTTCACAGATTAGCATGAAGAAAATATGTTGAACTAATTTCACACTTGTAACTGTTTTGCTTTCTAGAGAAGCTTAGTGTTACCAAAACAAACATGCAAAGCAGGCTCCAAGGTGATTGTGTACTTTATAGAAATATTTTCTTTAAGCATTATTTTTGTGATAAGATTTGAGAAATAGCAAAAAAAAAAAAAAAAAGAAATAGAGAAGTTCATCTTTGAGCAAAGAACTCCGGAGAGCCATGACGGTGTCCTGTGTACAACACGTGGAGACAAAGGTCGCATACCTTCTGAACAGAGAACACACTGCTGGCTGGGAGTGGCGAAGTGACTGATTTGGCCCAAAGAAAGAACGGTCTAGTGTCCTACAGTGACAAGATCATCTGGGAAGGTGGTAAACAGTGATTTAAATAAGGAGCAAACAGCTGTTTTCCAGGGATAAATTACAAAGGATTCTTAAGTAAGGAACTCAGTTACAGATGCTCCTGGTCTCTTCACATTTGAATATCCTACGATTCTATGATCGTTCCTATTATGATCTTCCATTTTACATTTAACATTAATGTGTGAAGCCAATATAAGTTCTGCTTTGCAGAGATGTAACAATTTCATACATTGAGACATAGATGAGCTTATTGGCATTCGTATAATTAACACACTTATTTTTTTTGTATTTTACCTTTAAATGTATATGAATATAAACAGAGAGCCAGATAGATAAATACACACACGAGTACAAATGATATACACAAGTTTACTAGTCATTCATCCAATCAGTAGTTTCTCCCTTTATTTCTCTTTTCATTACTTTGGATTTGTGGGTCTAACAATATACATATATGTACACTGACTATTGTTCATTAGCTCATGCCATATAGGAACACAGCAAACTGGGCAAATTAGAGCAGTAATGCATTCCACCTACATGTATGTTAGAAGACCCATCAAAAAAAGCGATTCTAAAGTGAGCTTCAAAGTTGTTTTTTCAATTCAACTCCTTTAATGCCGATAGGCTTATATACTTCCCTGCTGTGTTACAGACAGACAAAGCAGGAAAATCACAATGTATTTTGACCATAAAATGAAAGTGTATGTGTAGCCTCTATTATTTTTCAGATATCCTTTTCTCTTGGCCGGGAAACTCTGGATTTAATGCTATTTTATAAGTTTACTTCATCTCAAAAGGAAGTGTAGAAGACTAGAATTTTCACTGGAAAAATTCTAACTTTCTGACGTTCAAGTAGATCATTCAGTAAGCAGTTATTTTATCTGAACGTGCTATCTCTATCCAGTACAGGGAGTGGTAGGGGCCAGTTCACGATGTGGGGCGTAAATCATGTTTAGAGCCTTCCCTGAGTTCTGGGAGGCTCTGGGAAATTCCACATCATTTACTCCCTGTAATTACATTTCATCATATTTGCTTTTGGGTTTGTCTGTTAATAGAGTCTCTTGATCTGCTTAACTGCCTCCTCTGTAATTAAACAATCCAGGAAAGCATATGGATAACACTGTGCTAATGATACAATTTTAAAATGGAGAATGATTTAAAAGCAAATTTAATCTTCTCCTGAGTTTGGCCTCCAAGTGCTCTGGTTACGATGGTGACGCTTTCAATGTTATCGCTCTTATGAAAGCTTCCTATCGCACAGTCCTTACTTTGCCACCAAGGAGTCTTAATTAACATCTATTAATAACTAGAAGAGGTAGCCAATTTGCCCTTTTTATTTTTAACTCCTGCCCACCACGGAACAGTTTAACATTTAAATGGGAGTGCTAAATAGTCATGCATCTTTCCTAAAGTCATATACCAAGTAGGTATATATAAAAAATATCTTGTTTCTCATAGATCACATAGTGTGAAGATCTGCTTGGTCCATGAGACGTGAGCTGTATGAGTCAGGTGTGCTGCTTAACAACAATCCCCAAATCTCAGTGGCATATAACAACATTTAATTTTTCTTAAATCAGATTACATGTCAGTTACTGCTCTGACTCTGCGTGTTCTCCAGGGGTCTTCTCACTTTGGGGTGGTGATGGAGGGAACAGCCCACATTAGTCCATGCCATGCCAGCAGCAGAACGCATGAACTCAGACAAAGCTTTAATTTCAAATGTATGGCAATCAGGAAAATTTAATAAAATGAACATTCAGCTCCTCAGTCATACTCAGTCATCTCATAAGTACTAGAGAGCCACACCTGCCTGGTGGCTACCATTGTTCTGCACAGACTAGGGGCTAATTGGAAGAGGAAGAGAGATAAATAAACAATTATAGTCATGTGATTAGGTAGTCAGAAGGCATGTAGGGAGTGAGACTGTGTGTTGGATGAATAAATAAATGAATAATATATTGCCCATAGCATTCCACTTTTCTCCAGCACTGGCCCACTCCTAATCAACTGGCTAGAGGCCAATAACATCAATATAAAAACTCTGTATCTGTTATATGAGGAACTAGAACCCTCTAGTTACTCCTGTTGAATTCCTTTCCCTCTCTTTATGGTCAGTTCTTTATTCCATTTCCTTCCTCTGGAACTTTGGACTTAATGTCTAAACTGATCTCTTGGTGTTATACTTGTCCTCTGACCCCAGGCTTCTTTGGATACTTTGAATATTCTAATTCTAGAATCTGGAGAACTAACTTGTGGGGAGAGAGAGAGAGAGAGAGAGAGAGAGGATGAGAATGGGAGGGGAAGAGAAATCTAGAATGTGTGAGAAAATGTAATGAGTCGCTGACATATCTGCTAGGAAATAAAGCTTCATGAAAACATAAGGTTTGGGTGTTTAATGAAATAAATTCTATATAAAGCAAAGATGCAGATGTTGCTTGAACATCTTGGAACACGAGCTATTTAGGTCAATGAAATCTTTTGCAAGGAATTTGTAAAGACCTCTTAAAATGTAAACTAGACGTTTCAAAACGTCCTGGAACTTCTTTATCTCTGCACTCATTCCGACAGCTTCTCTTTTTGATCAATCACTGTTTTTCCTAGGTTTTCATTTCAAGACACATAAACAGGCCACGTATCTGGGTCAGCAAAATGGGTCACCATCCCCAGTGATTTCCTCAGTCCTCACACTTGCAAAATCTCTGTAATGGTAGCAGCTAAGTCAACAACAGGGCTGCATCCCAGTTTAAGGAGAAAGGGAAGGAATCAAAGGAATGATCAAGCCCAAAGGGTCTGTTTTATAGATGAGATGTCTGAGGTTCAGAGAAATGGACCCCTAATCAATTCCATCATTCCTAATTGCCTTAATCTCTCAGAGGATGGTTCTGTCAAATTAATTCCAACAAGTTCCCTTGAGAAAAAACTTTTCTCATTATCTGCTAAGGGCACCATATCAGATATATTCACCATTCTTCACGGTCATTGACTTTGATATTACACGCCCACTGTTAGAATGAGACCATTTTTTCAGGCAGAGGAATACATCGATGGTCACTTTTCTGGTGCAGAGATTGGGGGATTCTGGGAGAACAGGGCCATGGACTTGGTAAATTGAAAGTGGCACATGGAAGCATCCAAGTTAAATGGCACTGCAGTGATAATTATAGTTCACGTTTCCTGAGCACTTCAAAAATGTCAAGAACAGTTCTAGGTGTTCATTTAAACCTTCCAAAAACCTGATCTGGTAGGGATGATGATGATGATGGTGATGATGATGATGGTGATGGTAACTGTCTGCATTTACAGATGAGGAAACTGAGGCGCAGGAAGGTTAAATAACATCTAGAAGGAAACAGCCAGGATTGAAACCAAAATAGTCCTCAAATGGAGAGTCTCCACCCACGATACCTGCCTTCTTTTCCAGGGTGACACACACATTGAGACGTCGCGTCAGGAGGCAAATTGGAGATTTGCGAACACAGAATCCTAGAATCTGATTCAAAAGCTCAAGAAACCAAATGCTTCAGGAATCACAGAGCCTCCTGACTAGAGGACACACTGACCTGAATGTCCCCATTCCCTGCCCACATGTGCTCCATCGTTTGTGCTAAATTGTCGTCCCACTTCATCATCTCTTAAAGACACATGGAGACAAGGAACTCACTGTTTCCTGATGGTACACTTTTTATCTTTTTGCACTTTGCCCAAATAGAAGAGGTGTTTGTGTAATGAACTAAAATATCACTCCCTGAATCTTCTATTCATGGGTCCTGATTTTGCTTCTTAGGGACCCAGAGACTAAGCCTAATGCATCTTGAACTTGGCAACACTTTGACAATGATGGCCACCCTATCCCATTTCTATTTTCTCTGATTCAAGATTAATTCTTACTTCCTCAAACATGTTTTTAAAGAACAAGTCTTTCCCAGTGCTGAGAACTTTGGTAACAGAAAGCAATCTGAGGAAGAAAAAAATGTTGGGAGGTCAAAATGTATACAAAACATAAGAACGTGCTCTCTAAAATCCGATCTTCTACCTTAACTCAAAGATAAAATCTATGACTTATTTGTATTTGCATTAGGCAGTGTATTCATTAAGGTAAAAGTCTTTCTTGGTTATATAACTGTCCAAGGTGGATGTTCCCGGTTTTTTTCTCCATGTGATCTGGCTCCTTGTGATCTATTATTTCATAGCACTGTGTTTTATTGGCATTTAGGCAATGGACTGAGAAAGAAGTCTTGGGGGAAGCATGCCTCTTCTTTAAAGCCTTAATGCTAGGTATAGATTACTCCTATTTCCTACCCACCAGGGAGAAGCACGTGTAACTAGACTCGATGGCCACAAAGGCTCAGGAAGGTGTACCAAAGGACTCGGTGAACACCTCACAATCTGCCCCAGGCAGCCTGTGCAGTGCTGGGCCTGGACTGCACCTAGCCTGGACTTCTAGTTTCTCCTCTTCTAGGCGCAGGTCACGAGCAAGCATTGAATAACTCGAGCCCTCACTCTCTTCTGTTACCAAGAGTATGTGACTTATAGGGTTGTTATAAGGATTCGATGAGATCGCACATCGAATGTCCTTAGCCTTGTCTAGCAAGTAGAATGTGCTGCAATATATTACTCATTGTTATGGTCGCTTCGCAGACTACTACCCCTGGGTCCCAGCAGGCCATGCATCTCAATCGATGTCTGTGGAGCGGAGCTGAGCTGAACCTCAGTCATTCCCAGGTCAGCGCTGCCCTTATAAGGGAGAGCAAGGGGGTGACCTGGTCCTTGCTCACTCGGGTGCTCCCATGCGTACTGTCTGCTCTCTTTGTGTTCCCACGCCTCTGGGCCGCTTTCATCTGTGAGCCTGATTTATACTTTCTCCAGGGACACACTTCCACGAACTGAAGAATGAAAACAAAAATTGAGAGATGCGCTGAAGAAGTCAGACAGTCTCCTGAGTACCACTGGTCTCGTCTCTCCAGACCTCAGGAGCCGATGAGAGCTGTGACCTCGGCACCAGCAGAGCCTAGCTGTCCGCCCACTGGACGGGTGGCTCCCGGGGAGAAGGAAGGATTCTCTCTTACACGTGGAAGCGCTCCGTAGAACCCAGCAGTCATCTGGCCGGAGTATCTCGCTTCCAAAGGGAATGCTGAGCCCAACCAGCCCCTCTCAAAGTGCACTGTGGGTGATCTGCGTTCTCTAACAAGACTGCTACATAAAATTGATGGTTTCCAGGACGATCGAGAGCCAAAGTGCACAGTGCTCCCCGGGGCTGCCTAGGCAAAGGCTGGACTATGCATTACAGTCTGTTCCTCCCACTAATACCTCCTCCGCGGGTTTCAGAGCAATTGTTGTCCTTGCTAATTGTTCAAACAGTGAATTGGTGGCCAGGTTGTCAGGTGACATGATGGTAGGTGAGATAAAGTATGTCTTTCTTCGTACTCAGAGTCGCTGAGACACTGGGACGCACAGAGCCCGGTGACAGCGTGGTCATATGAAAGGGCCGATCTGTGTCCCCGTGCCAGACTCGGTTGCCAGGTTGAGGCTTGTGCAGTTTACATTCTTTAAATAACCCTCTTCTCAACTTCTGCTCAGGGATGCCGCCCTGTTTCCTTCCCTGCTGAAAAAGGAAAATTCCTTCGGAAAACTCAGAACTAATTATTTAGGGCTGGGAAACATAGCCAAAGCACGGATAGCTGTCTCAACAGCTGGACTGTCTCTTTCTTTAAAGGTTGCCAAGTCAAGGATATCAGAGTTGCCCTTGATATTCTTTGAGTACATAACAGCCCTTAACGCTGAATAGTTCGTCTTCAGTGTGGTCTCTTTTCTGTGTCTACCAGTTTTCTCTGCCCTCGCCTCGGGGCGAACGGCAAAGACATGGACGACAGCTGGCCGTAGCGACCTTTCCTGCGTCACCTCCCGTCCAGTCTGTTTGTATAAGAGGATCCTCATCTTCCCTCTGCAAGCAATGGGCACACAGGACTGAATACAGCCCAGGACAAAACAGTTGGAGCTACTCTCCAAACCAAGGTGCCATTCGAGAGGAAGCACCTGCAATTGCTCAATAAAAGCTCTATCTCAGCTTCACTTTTTCTGTAGCTTGAAGCCTATACTATCACAGAGACAGACAGACAGGCAGAGTGTTCCAGGTTGAGAACGTACTTGCTTTCTGGGGCCAGCCCTGCGGTGTAGATGAGTTTGTGATGTGAGCTGTCGGTCACTTGTCAGGTAGCTATGCTCAGAGGGCTGTGGCGTGTTCGAAGGAGCGATACTCTCAGGTTCAGGTCTTCTCTGTCCACTTGCAAACCATCAGTCTTGGGGCACACCATGCCCTTCGGAGATCCCCAGGTTGCCCGTGCAGAGGAGCGAGCTAGCGCGTGGGAAAGGCCGTGTGAACATGAAAGGCGGCTATAAATAGCCACTGCACGTGCAAGGCCAACAGCAGGAAAAGCAGCCTCAGAGCAGCAGCCCCAAGTGTGAAGTGAGGACAGAGAAGGGCAGAGGGTGTGAACAGTCCCTGCGGAGACGCCACCCCCTCCGCAGGCTGCAGGCTGGCTGTCTGACCTTGGGTCCCAGCCCCAACCGTCTGCTGGCTCTGACTGACTCCTGGGTTGAGTGATGTTACCAACAAGATGGAAGAGAAACAAAAGGAAAGATGAATACATTTTAAATATATTTATTTTACACCTGGTCCCTGAGCCAAATGCTGACCTCAGGGGTCTCGCCACAGCGCATTACATGAGGAACGTTATTCCTACCTTTTAAGAAGCACAGTTACTCCTCCAAATACACACGTGTGGTGGGACCGTGGTGTGTGCTCTTGCCATAAAGACGAGAGACATGCAAGTTATGCACCAGTGCGGTGTGGGAGGGAGATGTGTCATCTGTGCTGTCTGCACTGATGTGAGGAGTACAGGCTGTGCCACTGACCGTCTCTGTCCAAGAGCTTCGACTTTGCATGTCGATGTTTTATTTATTGTAATCCCCACCCGAGGATATTTTTCTATTTATCTTCAGATAGAGTTGGAGGGGAAGAGAGAGCGCGAGAGAGAAACATCGATGTGAGAGGGACACATCGACTGGCTGCCGCCTGCACAATCCCAACCAGGACCGGGGATGAACTGCAGCCAAGGTACGTGCCCTTGACCAGAATCGAACCTGGGACTCGTGGGTGCGCAGGCCGACACTCTACCGCTGAGTCATGCTGGCCACGGCAATGTTTTTAATATTCTAATTACCAGTTTATTGACTCTGTCTTCTAATCTGATGAGATGCAGCTAGGACACCACTTACATGACTCAGTTTCCCAAACTCTGTAACATGGGCATCACTCCTACCTCCTAGGCTGAGTGGAAAGAACAGGTGTGCATCACGTGACTTCGTCTGGAGGGAGGTCCTGCCTGATACGTGACGGCTGATGGCTCCCTGCTCTCTCTCCCAGTTCTCCCCAAACAGCCTGGGACCTAAGAAAATGTGTAAGCCAGAACTCATATAGTCGTACAACTGGGACATCCAAGGCGGAGCTAGACATTTTAACCTGTGGAGTAGGAAAGATAATATAAATCTGATACTATGAGAACTTTACTTGAAGCAGAGAAGTTGCTATTTTAAAAGTAATGTGCCTGGCCAGTGTGGCTCAGTGGTTGAGCATTGACCCATGCACCGAGAAGTCACCAGTTCGATTCCTGGTCAGGGCACGAGCCCGGGTTATGGGCCTGATCCCTAGTGGGGGGCATGCAGGAGGCAGTCAATCGATGTTCTCTCTCATCGATGTTTTTATCTCTCTCTCCCGCTCCCATCCTTTCACTCTAAAAATCAATAAGGAAAAAAATTAAAAAATAAAAGTAATGTGATGAACTCAAACTCAGGGTTAAACTGGAGAGAAATACTAGCATACTAGATGTGGGGTCTAATGAGATCCCTTGGACAGACTTTGAGGACAGGCAGGAGACACGATGCTGAAGGGCTGTACTGTTTACCAGGAAGCCTTTCTGCCTCCTTGAACCCTCAGGTAACCTCAGGAGAAGGACAAGCATATGCCCATTTGACTGACGAGAAAACCAAGGCTCAGGAAACAAAATACAAAAATAGTCGTTAGTACTCTTCCCCGCCCATAGGTGCCAGGGCAGTATTCCGCCAAGATAACGTCATCAGTTTGGTATAGTTGAAAGTATACAATTTGTTTTCCTTTGGTAGGTGCACATATTCTTATATTAATTTTTGTTGTATCTAAACTTCAGGATAGCAAGCTCGTGTTTGTTTTATTCTCTGCTAAATCCTCGGCACCTGAAAAATTCATCTTTGGAACCTAAGTTCTCAATATACACTCATTAAGTACATTCACAGTAAATATGGGATTATAGCTTTGTCCTGCCATTTGCCAGCTTTGTGACTTGGAAAAAAATTGTTTAACTTTCCTGTGTCTTGGTTTTCTCATCAGTCAAATGGGCATATGCTTGTCGTTCTTCTGATATTTGAGTTACGAAAATGTGGCGGAATTACCACATACCCTTCACCCAGTTCCCCAATGTCAATGTCGTGTGTAACCAAGGTGCACAGATGAAAGCCAGGAAGTTAATGCTGATACAATAGCCTTCTCTCAGCTACAGACTTTAATGCAAATATTACCAATCGTCCCATTAATGTCCTTGTTCTAGTCTGGGAGCCAATCCAGATTCCAAATGGCATTTGAATGCCACGACTTCTCATACTCCTTCAATCTGGCACGTCACTCAATCATTCTTTGCCCCTTATGGGTTGACACTTTAGAAGAGTCTATTCTAGTCATTTTGTAGAATTTCCCTCAATTTAGGTTTGTGTGATATCCCCCCATGATTAAGTTCAGTTATGCATTGTTTGGTATAAAATCGCATTACCAAAGCAATGTCATTCCCTTCACGGTGCATCTTATAGGAAATGCATAATGTTGATGTCTCATTATTGATGATTTAAAAAGAATGCTTGTGTAAGGTTGTATTCACCAGATTCCGTCTCCACGGAATTACAATTTCCCCCTTAGCATTTAACAACTACCTTGTGGAGAGAGACTCTCTGCGTATGCAAATAAATGGTTTCTCATCATACTTTCACCCATTAATTTTATGATCCATTAATGGTTCTTCCCTGCAACAACTATTACTGTGGTGGTCCCCAAATGGTGATTTTCTGTTTTTATTACTCCTGGTACGTTTATTAATTAAGATTCTACCATAAGAAAGAGTTTTCCCTTCTCCCCCGTTTAATTCTTCATTCTTTTTAAAAAATGTATATCAATATGAACTCATGGATATTTATTTTAGTTTATGAGAGTTGTAACCCATTACTGTCGTTATTTATCTCACTGCATATATTGATCCTGATTGGGCCATTAGGAACGTCTTCAAATTGGCTCCTGGATCCTTTTGAAATGACACCATAATTTTTTAAGCACATTCTTCCTCTGGTACCACAAGATAGGGATACGCTGGTAAACAGGTTCTCAGAAAACAGAAAGGAAGGAAAAGTGAAGGCACGCGTCTTCTTGTTTCCTGCTTTCCATGGGTGAGCCCTCCCACCATGTCCATTTAAGCTAATGAGCTTCATCCCTGCCTCAGCGCGGAACCAGCCATTTCTCCAACAAGCCCTGATTATACTGATCAGATGATAATATATGGACACCGATTTGTGGATGCTAGATGTGCTAATTACTATTAAGACATCATTTACACCTAAGGTCACTGAGAGATGAGAGTTAGGAAGAATTTTTGTACCTACATTTATATTTATTTACCTATCTATATTTATATTAAAACGATGGGATCATAATGATAATTTTTATTCCAATTCAACACCACAGGGTTCGATTTTACCATCTTCCTTTCTGTTTTGGAAATTCTTTCTCTAACAGTGAGAAATCTCGCTCACAGTATACCCACAGTATATTTACCTATTTGCTTATTCTTTTAATGCACATGGTTTCAACATTATTAACCTACCTATATTTTTGTGAAAATAAATTCACTGCTAATAATATATACTGATATACTAATAAATACAAATATATTTTAATAATGTAATTAACAATAATAGTACTATTTTAATACATATTAACAGTTTCTGGGCAGGGTTTTTCTTGTTGTTAGCCTCATAATAGGCAGTCCCTGTGTTAGCCCCCAAGCCTATCCATAGCAACACTGTGCACCGCAGACATTCAAGAAAGACTTGTTGAAAAAATAAATAAATTAGTGCATTCATTTGGTCTTGGCTGTATTCTAAATAATGTAAGAAGTTTCTAAAGAACAAGCAATGAAACGTCTTTTTGAACAATTAAATGATACGTCTATTCTGTGATTCAGAATCTGTGACTCAAAGAAGCCTTGGGCGTCAGGTAGGTTTGCCTAGTTCTGAAGGAGGAACAGGAGCCCACGAAGTGAAAAGACCTGTCCATCACCCTCTGCCAGATTCCGGCCCCCAGCCCCGTGCTTCTCGGTCACAACGCTGGGGATCCCATGTCTCTGTCTGAACAGACTCGGGGGCAGGAGAATCCAGACGGAGTGAAGAAGAATTTCCGTTTATTTCATCCAGGTAGAAAACCAGCACGGTCAAGGGATGTATCTGAAGCATATTTTTTATCCGTTTTTACCTTTCTGATTTTGATCAAACCAGGTGAAGAATGATCTCTTTTTACTTCACTTAGGAGGCTTATTCATTGTTTCCTGTCTGACAGTGATGTTCAGACACTATTATTTTTCAAATACCTGAAAATACCTCAGAGATTACTTTACAGTGAACCAGAGAAAGAGGAAATTCTCAACATTTTTGCAATCATTAATGGCAGGAAAGAGGCTAGATCTGACATTTTCTGATATTTTTAACCAATGTTCAACATTGTCTGTCAAAATAAAAAAAAGTCATTGCTTTCATTTCCAAAATTCTATACCATATCAAGCATTTATCTGAAGAATTAATTTTAGACAATCACTCCATACAATTTATCAGGGTTATGGAATTTGTGCATTCATTCAACACACTTTTTTTTTTGTACTTCTTTACTTTGGACTAGTAACTTACTTGTAACTTACTTGATCCAAATCTCAGTTGCCCCATTGTAAAATGAGGCTAATAAGACATCACAGCAGTTATTAGGACAATTCAGTGTTATAACATGCTTAGAGTACTGATTGGCATATAATATGGATCCCAAAATGAAACTATTATTACAATGCCTATTTTTTTCTTGTTGTTATTTTGCTATTATTAGTAGTAGTAGTAGTAGCTGTAGTAGAGGCAACAAAGCATAGACTTTACAGCGCCTTCACTATTTCTTGGGTCTTTATGGCCTGCAGGCATTGAGTCAGCCAGGGCTGTCCCTCTACTCAAGGGAGGTCATTTCTCAACTCATCTGGAAAGACAATCAGTGAGAACAGTCCCTCGAGTTAGCTCTCATCCCCCCAAGGACAGTACTGGCAGAACTGGGGTCTGGAGAAGCACTCCGCAGGGGTGCTCGAAGGCTCCCCATGGAGGGCCGAGATATTTTGTTCTTGCTCTGAGTTCGCAGAACTCACGGAGATTTGTCTTCTTGTCAGGAGCACAGAATTTGAATTTCTTTCCTCTAAACAGAAAGAAACTTCCTTAGAGCGAGTGTTTTTGCTTTATTTCCCACAGTTAGGGCCTTTTATTCAATGCGGTTCAACCTAAGCTTCTATAATTTTTAATATATAGCCTGGTGATTTTTAAGCGCTCTCTTTCTCTTTTCATATATTTTACTTAAATACAAGCTAAGACAATGGGCATAGTTCTACAAATAGTTTCTATGTTGGCATTTTAAATAAAAAAGCCAGTATTTGCTTGAAAGATATATAGGAACAAAGTCCCAAACATGTGCCGTGCCATAGATGGTTTTTGGGCACAGAGCAAATAATACAATTTAAAAGTGTCAGAGTAAGAAATTTAATTACTTCCTATAATATATGTAAATGTATGTGTTTACTGTTTAGCTGTCTTTATTGGTTATACAAGCCAGACAGCCAAATACATAAAGGTTCAAAAATGGCTTGTAGCCCTGGCCGGTTTGGCTCAGCGGTTAGAGGGTCGGCCTGCGGTCCGGAGAGACCCGGGTTCAGTTCCCGCTAAGGGCACGTACTTCGGTTGCAGTACTTTGGTCCCCGGCCCTGGTTGGTCGTGCGGATGGCAGCCACTCGATGTGTCCCTTCATGTCGATGTTTCTCTCTCTCTCTCCCTTCCTCTCTCTCCCTCCCACTCTATCTGTACAAAATATGGAAAAATATCCTCAGGTGAGGATAAAAAATAAAAAAAAAAAAAAAAAAAAAAAATGGCTTGTAGTGATTCAATAAAACATGTCCAGCAGAAATACTCATATGCCCAGTTTTATTAATATATGAATCTATTATCTAGGCAGATTCGACATATGCTGCTAAAGAAACCTAATGATATTTTTAGGGCTGGAGGATACATGAGAAATTCAAGCAAAAATCATAAACTTTCATAAAGTTGGATACCAATTCAGAGGTCTAATTTGCCCATCCAATTGCAGAAATCACATTAATACCATCAACCTCACTAATAAAAATACTATGGCATCTGCCTGAAATAGCTATTGGGAGAATTAAAATCCTAGAGTGAGAGTGTGTGTGTGTGTGTGTGTGTGTGTGTGGTGGGTGGGTGGCTGGGGGGTGAGGGTTGCCTTGTGGTGCTGGCCAAGGTCCTGAAAATAGCTATTGTTACAGTTCAATAGTTCATTCCCAGCCATCTTGAACTAAATGGAGAAATGGGAGAAAAAAGAGGAGAAAAAAATGACAGAGAAAATAGAGGGGTGGAGGAAGGGACATAACCTTTCAAGAGCACCAGGAAAAATAAAATGAGAGTCCTTAATTTCTCAATTATATTCAAATAATTGTAATTACCAAAAAAAAAGAAAAAATGTCTTGTATGGCAATACTTGGGGGCCATTACATGTTGGGATTCCGGGATGCAACCTCTGAGACAGTGTCAGAATGAGCATGTAGGACATTTTAAGCCAGGCCCTTAGAATCAGTACTTGTTGATGGAAAGGGGAAGAAGTCGCATTGGAAAGAGGAAGGAGTCAACCTAGAATGCAGTCTCAAAATCCTCAGCTTATCTCGTGGGAAGGGCTGGAGCTAGACTGGCTCTCCAACGTTATCTGAAGCTGAACCAGGTTTCTATATTCTCATACGGATCAGTCATTGAATCCTCATTGTCTCCGGAAGGGGCATGACCTTGGGTGAGGTGCTGTCTAGAACTGAAGCAGTCCCTGACGGCCTCATAGCTGAGCCTGTAAGTTCCTCACTGAATGGAGATCTGGGTGGCCCATCAAAATGTCTACTGCAGGGATCACATGTCACATTATTCCTCATCTTATGTTTATGGAGAAGCAGAATACCTCCTAAGTAAACACACAGCAGTGTGGTACATCTCTTTCTCTATAAACATTCTACGTCAGGTTGAGTCAATGGCTCTCTCCCGGTAATGCACAACCATGCCTGTCCCTTGTTGACGTTTTATCCCATAAGCCATCGGAAGGCAGCCGCCATGTATTACCACCAACCAGACCTTGTCTTTTCCTGGTGCACCACCCTTGGCTCTAGAACAGTTTCTTGAAATGACAACAATTTCTCAGTCACCTTGCATCTTATTCACTCTCCTTTGGTTGTATTCTTATTGACATAAGCCCTTCAGAGAAATAGTACCTAGAGGTACACTGACTGTGAAAAGTTAGTCACTAACTTTTAGGATTACCTTTTAGGAGCTGAACAAGTATTTTGGCATTCATTTGAATGATGTACATAGAGAATACCAAAGAATAAGAAAAAGAAAGGGGGTACATAGGAATACATCAAAGAAGAAATACTAAAAGTATTTCAAATACTAAAAGTGCCCAATTTTAAGGTTGAAGAATATCTGGTTTGGCAGAATACAAGACAAAGCAAGGAGGAAGTCCTTGTTGTATGTCCACTCTTCTGTCCAGGAGAGTCCTGTTCAACTGAACAATCTGAGTTTTACTACTCAGCTTGCTCCCTAAGAAGCGGGCCTCCGGTATGCTCAGCTTCTTCTCTCTCTTGGTGCTGACAGCTTGCTTTCTGATCCCTCTCAGATCCAGAGCTCATTTCTAATCTTCAAACTCCTTGTCCACGAGGATCTCACCTCACCCTCTGCACAAATGAACGGGAACCAGTTTACTTTCCTCAGGCTATACTTAAAAGAAAGACAGTTCCAGGAGGCAGGGACCGCACTGTTTTATTCACCACGTTCTCCCTGGTGCCCAAGCTCGTGTCTGACATCAAGCAGATGGTCAGTGAGCTCTGGCTCGTGGGGTGGGGCCTCATGCAGCTGCTGGGAAACAGGAGCATCCTCTGTCCTCTGCTCGGGACACTGTCTCAGCCCATCCCATGAGCATGTCACTTACAAAGCCTGTCATGTCAGAGCCAGGCCAACACAGAAGTCACTCTTCCTGTCTTTACAGAGGAAGCTACATCTGCCAGAACCCCCACCCTGGAGAGCAAGCAGTTAACTCTGCGCAAGAGGGAAGGAGAAGACAATAGAGGAATGGTCTTCATTTCCAGGGGCATCTGCTTCCCCAAATGAAACATTTGGAAGTTTTTTGAGTGCTTGTGTGAGTGTGGGGGGAGGGGGGGGACTTTAAAATGCAACATGTGAAGTGAGGTTATTTGAATTCTGATCTAACTGTGTGGCCTATCTTCATGCCTGCACTGAAATTGTTCAGGCTCTGACCATCCACCCCCGTCATTTTGTTTGGATTAGCCGAGCGCTCCACTTGTGTGGTACGTTTTGATTCTGTCTGACACAGTGTTCCCATCCCATCCTCCCTCAAGTAGGTCTGGGGGAAAAAAACGTACTTCGCTGAGAAGTCACAGTCCCTGCCTTCTTATGCATCCAAGGAAACTTCCCAGGAAATGGCTGGGCTTTGCCATATTTAGGCTAGCTTGGGGTGCAGCTTCACATGGAGATTTTCTCAAGTTACAGTCGGCACAGAAGACTCAGTGACGGGAGCGGACAAAGAAGCCATGTCACCACCAAGCCCAGGGCGCGGAGGGAGCATGATTACAGCTCGCCCTGTGACAGACGAGGAGTGCATTCCTGCTGAGGGAAGGGGTTTCCTCCGGGCCGCACAGTGAACCTTCGATGGAAGAACCGGGACTGGAGTCCGGGCGTCTGTCACTATGAAGCATGAGACAGTCAGGCTGGAGGGACTCTTCCTGAGCACTGCAGCTGCGTGCTTTCATTTTAAACTCGACTGTCCCAATTCCCACTGCAATGACCAAAAACAGTATCACTCAGCTGTGTCACCTGGATCCTCGTGTAAGTGTTGTGGGGGAGTTCAGAGAACAATGTCAAGGAGGTAGGCTGGAAAAATCCTCCCTGCGGGAGTTCTGTAGGTTCTCCAAGGTAAGAGTGAGAAAGGGAGATGCATCTGTGTAGGTGGGAAGACCCTCATGGGATGTTTCTCTCTACAGCCTGGAAACTTTCCTCCCTTCCCCTTGAACAGAAGTGTGAGGAGGCCGGGGCAACAGTCAGACATAGTCCCACCAACGTGCCCTCCACTGTTTGTCTCTAGGAAAACAACAAAGCACTCTCTCTGCAGCCGAGCACGGAGTGACAGGAGTTTCTCCAGAAACCAAACTTTGTGCAGAAGCTTTATCCAGAGTCGGGCACGTGCCTGAGCCATGTCGCAGGGGGACAGCAGCCACGTCGGTCAGGCGACAAGCAGCGATGCGAATGACCTCCCTGCAGCTTTGAGGCTGCAGAACGAAGGCAGAGAGGCAGAGAAAGGAACGAGTATTAGTCTGAAAGCGTGTTCTGGAACCTTCTTGCACCATGCCCGTCTATGATAAGCATATTATCTTTTATAGCAACTTCACACATCATTTAGGATTTTGTTCCTCGTCGCCTGCTGCATCTGTACCTTGCTTCTGACTCTGCGTCATGCTCAGTTCCCCGACGCAACTTATCCTTGAACCAAATAGGCGTCAGCTTGTCCATCACTACTCAGCATCCTTTCTTTGGCTCCTGTTTGTTCTTGAACTCGGGCTCCCTGTGCCCAGGTTCATCCGTGCCCAGTATCACTGGGCCTCACTCCTGAGTTTCGAACCAGATGAGGTCTGCACATGGTCACCTGGGAAGCCAGAAAGGAGAATGACTGAGGATGCAGAGATCTGTCCTCGTGTTCCAGTTCTACCTTCGCATCAGTTCTTTACTGTTCTCTGCAAACAGCATAAGCATCAGGGGAAGGGAGGACGAGAGAGTGGTTGGCCTGGGGGAGGTGCCGAGTGCTGACCTTCCCTGTCCACCCTCAGCCCTGACGCTGCACGGTTCTGACTCTCGATGCTTCCAGCAGAGCCTTGAAGGGACGAGAATATCATTTCCTCCTGGCCATGACCTCTTTCCCTGGTCTGCCCTGACTCCCTTCCCACTGGAAGTGCTGTTTCTATTTAGGAAAAAAATTAGCCAACTTCAAAGAGCTCAGTCCTGGAAGTCTGGATGCAGATGCTCACCCCCCACCTCCACCCTGTCACGGGAACCTCGTCCTTCGCTCCCAGCTTTCTTCCAGGTACCTGCTCGCCGAGATTCAAGGCAACAGACACATATCGCCACCGGGTTCCCAGATTTTTGTTTGGTCAACCCTGTTATCATGCGACAGTATCACTTACTCTCCTCTCCAAGCCTAGCTGCCTCACCCGTAAACTGAGGTTAGAATCCCTATTTTGGAGCATGATGGTAATGTTCGTAAAATGCCTAGTACACACTCACCCAAGGTGGGGGTTCTATTATCTTAAGTAATTGTCCTGCATAGCTAAGTTGTTCATCTTTGTAAAGTTTTTGCTATGCAGATATTGACAAATTTTTAAAAATCCTTTGTCTGATTACTTATTTCTCTACACCCAGCCGCGCTCCAGGATGTCAGCAGTACTGGGAGGGTGGCTGTGGCCACCGCAGTGTGGACTGAAATGAAGGGCGTGCACTTTGGACCGTCTAGGCTTTAAGCTCTGCTCGGCCACGTAGCAGTACATTGCTATGAGGTCAGCCGCGTGACCTTGACAGGCTTCTGCACATTCCGGTTCCTCGTCTGGACAGCTGGGGCCAGAACCCACCTCGCAGGCATTTTGTATCCAGAAGCCCCTGGCATATACTAGGTTCTCAGTACGTTAGCTCCCTTCTTTCAAAACGGGTCCCACCAAGACAATCCATGCTTCCTAATTGAGGATAATTCTTGCCATGTTTCATTTGAGAAGAGATTTTTCATGTTAATAATGTTCTTCCCTGAACATTGTTTCAGATTAAATACCTAATGCATAACTTAAAATAGGATTAACTCATCCACCCCTCATGACCTCGCCTCCTCCCTAAACCCAGACTCCTTTCTCATCTAGAGAAACCTTCCTTCAAAATTCAAAAAGCCAAGGAGGTCTTCCGCAGCAAGTCAAATCCCTTTCTGCTTTGCCAGAGAACTTTCCCACAAAGAGGAAATTCTACAAATACTCAGATGACATCACCGAGAAAAGGCCCTTGTTCCCCAGGGCCCAGCCTCCCTGGAAGATGACAAGGGTTAGGGGTAGAGAAAGCCCGGGCCACTTGTCCGATTTGGCAAGCGGCAGCCAGCAGCTGGCCGGGCTGGCGGTTCACTAGCCCTACCCTCTGCTCCGTCCAGCCCGCACTGGCCCGGCAGAGGCCCGCGGCGCTGGCCTGCCTTTCTCTGTCTATTAGCAAAGCCTGGTGCCCCCGGCTTCCCTCGGCCCGGAGCCAGGACTGCCGCCCTTTGCCTGCCGGCGTTGCCATGGCAGCAGCTGGTGCCTGCGTAGGGATTACCTGCCAAGCAGATTTCCTAGCCCTGGTAAGTAAGAGGGGGGGAGGTTCCAGATCACACAAGGAGAGCAGGGTCTCTGCACCTCTGACCCCCACCCCCTATTTTGATTTTCTAACAAGAGGTGGATTATTCTCCTACCTTCGTCCAGAGGTCCAAGCACGAAGCACATCGCCCATCTTGCCTCATCTCCTTGCGACGTCGTTTTCTGAGCAGACTCGGGGACTTTAGTCTCTGTCTTTGCTGTAAGGAGCCTGCTCCGGCCCCGGCGTCCTGCAGCTCGGGCAGCACCTTCCGCACTGCAGTGCAAAGGTCCGCGGAGCCCAGGGTCCGGGATGGAGGGAATCTCCGGCAGTGAGTGAGGCCGTGTCCACCTGCAGGGAATCATGGCAACTTCCCGGGCAAGGCAGAGGGCGTGGTTTTCCCTAGGAGGTGATTCCCAGGGAATTCTGTGTCCGCAAATTTTAGGATGGCTTTTTTTTTCATCCTAAATTGTATACATAAAGCATGTGTTAAACATCAAATGCGTATATATTTAGTTTTTACTGAATTTCAAGCATCAGTCTCCTGCCGTCCTCCATGGATAACCAACACTGGGGCCGTCCAGAGCAGGTGAGGTTTCCAAAGGCTGACTAGGGGAGGTGAGCAGGGCGCTCCAGGTAGAGAAGGTGGAGGACGGGGGCAGGGCTGACGTGGGGGATGGGGAGTGTGGGACCTGTGCATGGGAGAGAGGAGTTCGGGAAGCAGGCTGGGGATTCTGTGTGTTACAGGAATATGCCCCGAGGGGTTCGTGTGCTGTTCTCTAGGAGTAATGTTCTTAGGCCAGAAGTAAAATGACCAGTTACACTTTTGGAGTGAAACGCCCTGTCTTGCAGAATGGACTGGGCCAATGGGCAAGAGGGGAAGAATCTGCAAAGGGTACTAGTGATGCTAAGGAAGAAGACTCGAGACCTGTCTCAGCCATGACTCACTATTACCATGGCAACAACTAATACAAGTGGGAGGCCTCTTATGCCCCAGGCTCCATGATCACTTTCCCACCTACCCCAGTCCCTGTCATTGTCAAAGCTCCACACCAGCTCCATCAGCAAGTCCCACGTCACAGATGAAGCCGTCAGCTCAGGCATGTCCCTGTGACTGCACAGCTGGAGGGATTGCTATCGTTTTGTGATTTGGATTCAAAGTGGTCTGATTCCAGGTCTTTGGGTCTTAACCATTTTATCACCCTGCCTCCCAAACTCCATGCAAAGGGAGGCGAGATACATTTCTAGGCCACAACGCTTCTAAGTAAGGCGGGGTTGGTTAGCAAACTTTTTCTATGAGGGGCCAGACAGGAACTAATTAGGGCTTTGTGGGCCAGGCAGTGTGTGCCACTGATACTCTGCCACAAGCGTGTGACAGCACCCATAAACAGTATCTAAACAAATGAGTGTGGCTGTGTCCCAATAAAACTTTATTTTTTAAAAACAAGAAAGGCAGCAGACCAGATCTTCCCTGTGGACCACAGTCTGCCAACTCCTGATCTAGAGTACAAAATATAGGAGGATCTCTTTGGGTATAAAAGTGGGACAACAAAGGCGATGGATTACTGAATTAAACTTGGAGGGATCTTAGAGTCTAAGAGTCAGAAATTTAGATCTAGAAGGAACCTTAGAATTCATCTAGCCGAAGAGCTCTAGATGAACTAAAGACCAGGAATGATCAGGAAGGACTCAGGGTGATAGAGCTGTAGGACTTATGTCAACATCTCTTAGAGAAAATAGGTCAACTTTGGAAAAGTTTGCTTCCCTAGAAAAGTCAGCAAACCGAAGGGAATGGATGCTCTTGGTTGAAGAGTCATGTAAAGGTTGAAATGAAAGTACATTGTGGGGGCCTCTGTGGTCAAATGAGTGACTTTCTGAAAAGCTGTACATCTCCTGGGATTATTTGCTGAATTGCTTGGAGATGTGCATGTATGTGACCACCCCCCCACCTTGGGTTGGACTCAGATAAATCGGGTTCAAATATGGGCCATCTAGTTATTAAGTCTGCTTCATAAGACATGGTGCTTAACCACTCTTAGAGTGAACGTTTATAAAATGGGACAAAAATAATACCGGCATGTTCAGGGCTGTTGTTCTGATACTGAGTGAGTTGATTGATGTAAATTGTGGTGCATAGAGCCCCCAAGTAGAATAAGAGGGCGTCCTTGCGGGGTTAAGCTCATGGTCTCTGGAGACAGACACCTATATGTCATTTTATTTGCAAAAACAAAACAAAACAAAAAACAATTAGTAAAAAACAAAACACACCTCAGTGGCCTATTGTGAGGATAAAATGAGACCATGCTGGAGTATAGTAGGTATTCCTTAAGTTTAAATTTTCCACAGATGGGCAAACTGAGGCCCCCCCTAAAATTCAGGGACTTGACCAAAGTCACACTGCTTCTTGGCAATCTTCCGATCTTGGAAATGAGAGAATGGTAGAAAGGTTAACTCTAAACCACTATTTTCGTCACCATATCGTATTAAAGAAGAAAATGTCTTATTCATGATAAACATTGTTATAGTGCCTACCAGATGCCAAAAATATCCTAAGTGCTTTTATATTTACATTCCATTCATCTTCTCAACAATCAAAGCACCAATAGGTTAACTACCCTCTTCTGGTGCTTTCAGTGACCACACCTCCAGCCCACGTGCCTCCCAACTGTTTCAAAGTGACCACACCTCCAGCCCCCCCAAGCACCCCCCCCACTCCCAAGTACTTTCATATCACCACACCTCCAGCCTCCGCCCCCCCTGCCTCCCTAGTGCTTTCACGTGACCACACCTCCAGCCCCCCAGCCTCCCAAGTGCTTTCCCGTGACCTCACCCTCTGCCCACGTGACTCCGAAGTGCTTTCACGTGACCACTCCCCCAGCCCACGTGACTCCCAAGTGCTTTCACGTGACCACTCCCCCAGCACACGTGACTCCCAAGTGCTTTCCCGTGACCTCACCCCCTGCCCACGTGACTCCCAAGTGCTTTCGCGTGACCACAACTCCAGCACCCGCCCCCGGAACTCCCAAGTGTTTTCACCTTACCACACCTCCAACCGCCCCCTTGCCTCCCACCTGCTTTCCTGGGACCACACCTCCAACCCCCTCCCCCCCAGCCTCCCAATTCTTTTAACGTGACCCCACCTCTAGCCCCCCCCGGCCTCCCAAGTGCTTTCACGTGACCACACCCCCTGCCCACGTGACTCCCAAGTGCTTACACGTGACCTCACCACCTGCCCACGTGACTCCCAAGTGCTTTCACGAGACCACACCCCCCGCCCATGTGACTCCCAAGTGCTTACACGTGACCTCACCCTCTGCCCACGTGACTCCCAAGTGCTTTCACGTGACCACACCCCCCGCCCACGTGACTCTCAAGTGCTTACACGTGACCTCACCCCCAGCCCACGTGACTCCCAGGTGCTTTCACGTGACCTCACCACCTGCCCACGTGACTCCCAAGTGCTTTCACGTGACCACACGCCCTGCCCACGTGACTCCCAAGTGCTTTCACGTGACCACAACTCCAGCACCCGCCCCCGGAACTCCCAAGTGTTTTCACATTACCACACCTCCAGCTGCCCCCTTGCCTCCCACCTGCTTTCCTGGGACCACACCTCCAACCCCCTGCCCCCCAGCCTCCCAACTTTTTTAACGTGACCACACCTCTAGCCCCCCCCCCGAAACTCCCAAGTGTTTTCACCTTACCACACCTCCAGCCGCCCCTTTGCCTCCCACCTGCTTTCCTGGGACCACAACTCCAACCCCCTGCCCCCCCCCAGCTACCCAACTCTTTTAACGTGACCACACCTCCAGCCCCCCCTCCCCTGGCCTCCCAAGTGCTTTCACGTGACCACTCCCCCAGCCCACGTGACACCCAAGTGCTTTCACGTGACCACACACCCTGCCCACGTGACTCCCAAGTGCTTTCACGTGACCACACCCCATGCCCACGTGACTCCCAAGTGCTTTCACGTGACCACTCCCCCTGCCCACGTGACTCCCAAGTGCTTTCACGTGACCACTCCCCCAGCCCAGGTGACTCCCAAGTGCTTTCACGTGACCACACCCCCTGCCCACGTGACTCCCAAGTGCTTTCACGTGACCACCCCCTGCCCACGTGAGTCCCAAGTGCTTACACGTGACCTCACGCCCTGCCCACGTGACTCCCGAGTGCTTTCACGTGACCACACGCCCTGCCCACGTGACTCCCAGGTGATTTCACGTGACCGCTCGCCCAGCCCACGTGACTCCCAGGTGATTTCACGTGACAGCACGCCCTGCCCAAGTGACTCCCAAGGGCTTTCACGTGACCGCTCCCCCAGCCCACGTGACATCCAAGTGCTTTCACGTGACCGCTCGCCCAGCCCACGTGACTCTCAGGTGATTTCACGTGACAGCACGCCCTGCCCACGTGACTCCCAAGGGCTTTCACGTACCGCTCGCCCAGCCCACGTGACTCCCAAGTGCTTTCACGTGACCACACCCCCTGCCCACGTGACTCCCAAGTGCTTTCACGTGACCACACGCCCTGCCCACGTGACTCCCAGGTGATTTCACGTGACCGCTCGCCCAGCCCACGTGACTCCCAGGTGATTTCACGTGACAGCACGCCCTGCCCACGTGACTCCCAAGGGCTTTCACGTGACCGCTCCCCCAGCCCACGTGACTCTCAGGTGATTTCACGTGACAGCACGCCCTGCCCACGTGACTCCCAAGGGCTTTCACGTACCGCTCGCCCAGCCCACGTGACTCCCAAGTGCTTTCACGTGACCACACCCCCTGCCCACGTGACTCTCAGGTGATTTCACGTGACCGCTCCCCCAGCCCACGTGACTCCCAAGTGCTTACACGAGACCTCACGTTCTGCCCACGTGACTCCCGAGTGCTTTCACGTGACCTCACCCCCTGCCCACGTGACTCTGAAGTGCTTTCATGTGACCGCTCGCCCAGCCCACGTGACTCCCAGGTGCTTTCACGTGACTGCACGCCCTGCCCACGTGACTCCCAAGTGCTTTCACATGACCACACCTCCAACACCCGCCCCCGGAACTCCCAAGTGTTTTAACCTTACCACACCTCCAGCCGCCCCCTTGCCTCCCACCTGCTTTCCTGGGACCACACCTCCAACCCCCTCCCCCTCCATCCTCTCACCTCTAGCCCCCCACCCGGCCTCCCAAATGCTTTCACGTGACCACACCTCTAGCCCCCCCAGCCTCCCAAGTGCTTTCACGTGACCACTCCCCCAGCCCACGTGACTCCCAAGTGCTTTCATGTGACCTCACCCTCTGCCCACGTGACTCCCAAGTTCTTTCACGTGACCACCCATCCATCCCCCGCTCCTGGAACTCCCAAGTGTTTCACCTTACCACACCTCCAGCCGCCCCCTTGCCTCCCACCTGCGCTCCTGGAACCACACCTCCAACCCCCTGCCCCCCCCAGCTTCTCAACTCTTTTAACGTGACCACACCTCCAGCCCCCCCTCCCTTGGCCTCCCAAATGCTTTCACGTGACCACACCCCCTGCCCACGTGACTCCCAAGGGCTTTCACGTGACCACTCCCCCAGCCCACGTGACTCCCAAGTGCTTTCACGTGACCACTCCCCCAGCCCACGTGATTCCCAAGTGCTTTCACGTGACCACACCCCCTGCCCACGTGACTCCGAAGTGCTTTCACGTGACCGCTCCCCCTGCCCACGTGACTCCCAAGTGCTTTCACGTGACCGCTCCCCCAGCCCACGTGACTCCCAAGTGCTTTCACGTGACCACTCCCCCAGCCCACGTGATTCCCAAGTGCTTTCACGTGACCACTCCCCCAGCCCACGTGATTCCCAAGTGCTTTCACGTGACCACACCTCCAGTACCCGCCCCCGGAACTCCCAAGTGTTTTAACCTTACCACACCTCCAGCCGCCCCCTTGCCTCCCACCTGCTTTCCTGGGACCACACCTCCAACCCCCACCCCCTCCATCCTCTCACCTCTAGCCCTCCCCCGGCCTCCCAAGTGCTTTCACGTGACCACACCTCAAGCCCCCCAGCCTCCCAGTGCTTTCACGTGACCACACCCCCTGCCCACGTGATTCCCAAGTGCTTTCACGTGACCGCTCGCCCAGCCCACGTGACTCCCAGGTGCTTTCACGTGACCACAACTCCAGCACCCGCCCCCGGAACTCCCAAGTCTTTTAATCTTACCACACCTCCAGCCACCCCCTTGCCTCCCGCCTGCTTTCCTGGGACCACACCTCCAACCCCCTCCCCCCCCAGCCTCTCACCTCTAGCCTCCCCCCGGCCTCCCAAGTGTTTTCACCTTACCACACCTCCAGCCGCCCCCTTGCCTCCCACCTGCGCTCCTGGGACCACACCTCCAACCCCCTGCCCCCCCCCCCAGCTTCCCAACTCTTTTAACGTGACCACACCTCCAGCCCCCCCTCCCTTGGCCTCCCAAGTGCTTTCACGTGACCACACCCCCTGCCCACGTGACTCCCAAGTGCTTTCACGTGACCACTCCCCCAGCCCACGTGACACCCAAGTGCTTTCACGTGACCGCTCGCCCAGCCCACGTGACTCCCAAGTGCTTTCACGTGACCACACCCCCTGCCCACGTGACTCCCAAGTGCTTTCACGTGACCACTCCCCCAGCCCACGTGACTCCCAAGTGCTTTCACGTGACCACACCCCCTGCCCACGTGACTCCCAAGTGCTTTCACGTGACCACACCCCCTGCCCACGTGACTCCCAAGTGCTTTCACGTGACCTCACCCCCTGCCCACGTTACTCCCAAGTGCTTTCACGTGACCACAACTCCAGCACCCGCCCCCGGAACTCCCAAGTGTTTTCACCTTACCACACCTTCAGCCGCCCCCTTGCCTTTTACCTGCTTTCCTGGGACCACACCTCCAACCCCCTGCCCCCCCAGCTCCCAACTCTTTTAACGTGACCACACCTCCAGCCTCCCCTCCCCCGGCCTCCCAAGTGCTTTCACGTGACCACACTCTAGCCCCCCCCAGCCTCCCAAGTGCTTTCACGTGACCGCTTGCCCAGCCCACGTGACTCCCAGGTGCTTTCACGTGACCGCACGCCCTGCCCACGTGACTCCCAAGTGCTTTCACGTGACCACAACTCCAGCACCCGCCCCCGGAACTCCCAAGTGTTTTAACCTTACCACACCTCCAGCCGCCCCCTTGCCTCCCACCTGCTTTCCTGGGACCACACCTCCAACCCCCTCCCCCCCATCCTCTCACCTCTAGCCCCCCCCGGCCTCCCAAGTGCTTTCACGTGACCACACCTCTAGCCCCCCCAGCCTCCCAAGTGCTTTCACGTGACTACTCCCCCAGCCCACGTGACTCCCAAGTGCTTTCACGTGACCACTCCCCCAGCCCATGTGACTCCCGTGCTTTCACGTGACCATTCCCTCAGCCCACGTGACACCCAAGTGTTTTCACGTGACCACTCCCCCAGCACACGTGACTCCCAAGTGCTTTCACGTGACCACACCCCCTGCCCACGTGACTCCCAAGTGCTTTCACGTGACCTCACCCCCTGCCCACGTGACTCCCAAGTGCTTTCACGTGACCACAGCCCCTGCCCACGTGATTCCCAAGTGCTTTCACGTGACCACAACTCCAGCACCCGCCCCCGGAACTCCCAAGTGTTTTCACCTTACCACACCTTCAGCCGCCCCCTTGCCTTTCGCCTGCTTTCCTGGGACCACACCTCCAACCCCCTGCCCCCCCCAGCTTCCCAACACTTTTAACGTCACCACACCTCCAGCCCCCCTCCCCCGGCCTCCCAAGTGCTTTCACGTGACCACTCCCCCAGCCCATGTGACTCCCGTGCTTTCACGTGACCACTCCCTCAGCCCACGTGACACCCAAGTGTTTTCACGTGACCACTCCCCCAGCCCACGTGCCTCCCAAGTGCTTTCACGTGACCACAGCCCCTGCCCACGTGACTCCCAAGTGCTTTCACGTGACCACACCCCCTGCCCTCTTGCCTCCCAAGTGCTTTCACGTGACCACACCTCCCGCCCACTGTGCCTCCCACCTCTTTTAACGTGACCACACCTCCGCCCCTCCCCCCTGGCCTCCCAAGTGCTTTCATGTCACCACATCTCCTGCCCTCTTGCCTCCCAATTGTTTCCACGTGACCACACCTCCAGCCGCCCCCTTGCCTCCCAACTGCTTTCCCGGGACCACACCTCCAACCCCCTGCCCCCTGGGTCCTTCCAAGTGCTTTCACGTGACCACAACTCCAGCCCCCGCCCCCGGAACTCCGAAGTGTTTCCACCTTACCACACCTCCAGCTGCCCCCTTGCCTCCTAACTGCTTTCCTGGGACCACACCTCCAACCCCTTGTCCCCCGGGGCCTCCCAAGTGCTTTCATGAGACCACATCTCCAACTCCGCCCACCCAGTACCTCCCAAGTGCTTTCACGTGACCACACCCCTGCCCTCGTGCCTCCCAAGTGCTTTCACGTGACCACAGCCCCTGCCCACGTGCCTCCCAAGTGCTTTCACGTGACCACAGCCCCTGCCCACGTGCCTCCCAAGTGCTTTCACGTGACCACAGCCCCTGCCCTCGTGCCTCCCAAGTGCTTTCACGTGACCACAGCCCCTGCCCACGTGCCTCCCAAGTGCTTTCACGTGACCACAACTCCAGCCCCTTCCCCCCCCCCGAACTGCCAAGTGTTTTCACGTGATTACACCTCCAACCCCTGCCCCCGTGCCTCCCAAGTGCTTTCCTGTGACCACACCTCCGCCACACCCCCGGGTGTGGAGTAGCTCCTCGATCTGGGAACTGAGCACCACGTTCCAGTCAGAGGCCTTGGACAGCGAGAGGTGTCTGATTGAATGCGGTTGTTCGACTCCTAAGCATTTGTCTCATGGTCACTTCCTCTGTGGAGGCGGGACTACACACCTTTTGATCCCCAGGGAATGTCTCTGTCCCTCTGCCTGTTCCCATTGCGCCCTTGTCCAGACTTCTGGTGCAGCCTCCCCAGCACGTTATGAAGTGTGTCCGATTACATTCTCTCTATCTTACTTCTACGTCCTTGAGGGTTGGGATTCCGTCTTATCTTTGTATTTTCCGGACCCAGCACAGTACCTGACACAGTATAAGCACCTGATCCATTTTTACTGATTGAATAAACAAATCCCCAGAGAAATGAATGGGGGCTCTTTAGGGAGACGGAGGGAACGGGTTCACAGGCCATGATAAGACTCAAGGAAAATCCAGGACTGTGTTGTAATCAACTCCTCAGCAGCCTAATGAAACCCTGTGGGACTCGGCCCCGCCGGGCCGGCAATGAGAGCCAACACGCACCCGTGTTCTGCTAAGAATAACACCTAGAGATAGCGATGTTTGAAATAAGCCTGTCTCTGGAAAGGTTCCTGAGCCTTGTAATTTTACTTTTATAGTCATGGCCCCAGCATGTTTGACTTTTCAAATCCTCTCACCGAGATCCAAGTGTCTGTTTATAAAAGCCGTATCTGCAGCTCGTTCTCCTGTGAGATACAAGAGGGATTTGTACTCGTCTGTATAAACTGGTCCTCTGGAGTGACTTCACGCTCTGCTCCTTGTAGGGCTTCGCTATTTGGTCAGCTGGGAGGAGAAACCCAACAGCCCAAATACAAAGTCGGTCATAGCAGTAAAAGCCCCTACAATGACCACAGTAATAATAACAGCCCACGGCAACTGTCATGTAAGACCTAAGAGCAAATGGAGACTTAGGAGAGGTGAGGTATAGCACCAGAGGAGAAACAGGACATCTTAGGTGTGATGTGCTCGGCAGTGGACAGGAGCCGGGGACATTGGAAACAGAAAAGCAAAGGGAAATGTTGTAACACAAAGAGAAAGGATTCAGGACCTATTTCAGGATTCAGAAATGGCTACCAGGAGGTCAAGTTTATTGGATTCCATTGTGGTCTGGTTAAGATATTTAGGACAAGAGCCCTGTCACCACAGAAAACATTATCGTGGCTTTGTAGTGTGCAAACTTGGCTAGGCTGAACTGAGTTTTCCCAGAATTCCTTTTCCAGAACGTTTCTGGTCAGTGTGGGCCCAGAAGAGATTCCTGTGCAAGATCTGAGGGAGCCAGCACTAGAGGGTGGATTGCGGGTGTCCCTGGTCTGCTGGCTCACCCTGTCAGCATGACATGGAGTTGGGCTGACCAGTGCTGGTTCCCCAGTTCCTTCCTAAGCTGATCTGTCTTTGGGGCCAGGAGTGTATGTTTAGCTCTGTGATGAAACATGCTAGTCTTTCCTGCAGGACATCTGCACCATCAGGGTCAGGGGCAGCGAGAGCCAACATGGGTGACCGTCTCTCGGGGGTTGCAGCTGGTGCCGGTTGCTGCTATCTTGCCCGCGTCCAGCCTGACTTCCATTCATTTCCCCTCCACAGTGTCTGCCCTGTGGGCTTCAGGGTCCAGTGGGAGGCAGAAAGACAGTAGCCTTCCAGAAATTATGTAATGAGCTGCACAATAGAGCAAGGGTACATCCCTCTAACAAAGTCCTTGCTACCTGCATATATATACTCGACCTCGTGGTTCTACTTCTCCTTAAGCTGACTGATTAATACCTGTTCAACAGAATGGAAGGAGCATGAACTTTGAAGCAGAGAGATTCACCTGAGTTCAAATCCTCCTCCTTGCCACTCCTTGTTTTCAAACTCCCATGCAGATACTTATTGTGATGGGCCTGAGGTTATAAGGTAGGCATTAGGTAATGCCTGCAGTAGAAGGCCGTGGTAAGGATTAAATTAAATAAATATGCATAACACCTAGCTCATCGTAGATGGTCAGTTGTGGTGGAGGAGAGAAAGTGCTTTATTCGTTATGGCCTTTGGGTAACTTCTCCCCCCTCCATCCAAAGCAGCTTTATTAGAAGAAATGGTGCTTGATACATGTTCCGTGGTTAATAGGTCACAAGTGGTCACAGCGGCCCACTTCCAGAAAGTGATGGGCAAGGGGCTGGTTTGACTCAGGCTGTGCTCGCTTCCTTCCAAGTGAGTCACTGCCAGTGACTTCCTTCTCCCTGCAGGGGAGCAGCGCCTCACCCAGAATGAGCTGAGCACATGTGGCCTGTTCCTCATCCCCAAACGTTTCCACATGGCCCGCTGGCTGCCGGTGCCCGGCCCTGACGATCCCGTCTCTTCTTGCCGCTCATGCATAGGACAGTGCTGAGGACCAGCGTTGCTGAAAAAGAGAAAGAAGGCCTTTTCAGACAGCATCAGGAATTAATGATGAGCCCCTAGTTGAGTCCATCAGTCGCCTCTAAGCATTCAGACCGGCAAGGGGATCAGCACCCTGACACCAAGAGTCATCTTGAGACACAGACCTTTTTTTTTTTTTTTTTTTTTTAGCTGTATGATGGGTGTTGTCAGAGCTATATTCCAGATGACAAGTCCATTGATAAAAAAATCTCTCATAGTTATTGAATAAGACAGAAAGTACTGAAAATGAGTCTGGAGAATTGTAAGTGTTCTCTACCCTCTGTGGGTTAATTCACAGCAGAGGCAATAGAAAGCAATAGGAAAAGCATTGGGTTGGCGGTGAAAAGGGAGATTCCAATCCTTCTCTGTTGTCGCCCATGGTGGAGAGAGATGTGGAAAGCCACTGGGTCCCCTGGGCCTCAGTTTTGTCCCCTGAAACACCATCTCGAAGGTCGCTTCTGAACTCTGCATACTTACATTTTTGCATGGAGTAGTAAGAAAAGGGCCATCAAGAAAAATAGTTCTTGCCCTGGCCGGTTTGGCTCAGCGGTTAGAGCGTCGGCCTGCGGTCCGGAGAGACCCAGGTTCGGTTCCCGCTAAGGGCACGTACTTCGGTTGCAGTTTGTCCCCGGCCCTGGTTGGTCGTGCGGGTGGCAGCCACTCGATGTGTCCCTTCACATCGATGTTTCTCTCTCTCTCTCCCTTCCTCTCTCTCCCTCCCACTCTATCTGTACAAAAAATGGAAAAGTATCCTCGGGTGAGGATAAAAAAAAAAAAAAAAAAAAGAAAAATAGTTCTTAATATTGATTGTGTGTCAGGCACCTTGCAAGATTCTATAGATTAAACACTAAAGAAAACATATGAATTCCTGTCTATCTTCAGGGGACAGATGAGAATTAAACACTTACGAGGTTAGTGAGTAACATCAAGGCAATGCTAGACAAGGCAGAGCATGCGTAGTTACTGAGTGATTTGTGCAGAAAATATGTACCAAACGAGATCAAAGAAACGGAATGAAAATCAAATTGGTCCCTGAGTTAATGAAGTATGTTTGTCCTTGATGAAGTTTAAGATTTGAATGAGTAAGGAACAAAAGAAGACCAGGAAGGAAACTAGATCTATGACTCAGACTACACAATTGGTCATGGACAACACTCTTGCCCAGTGATTTTCAAGAATTTTTAAAACATGCAATACCTGACTTGTTAGTCAGGGGCACTGACTTCTTCTCCCTTAGATTGTCAAATAATAATTTTTTAAAAAGACAACTGCCAACATAACTATAGCTTGTTATGTTTGATTGAATCAAAATTATACCTATCTTTATCAGATCAGCAAAAAATAGAACATATGTTTTGGCGTGCCGCAGAATTTTGGTGACTAGTTGATGTGTGTCATGAGATGCAAAATGTTGAAAATTGCTGTTCTAGACATAACATCGCCTCAGTTTTCCTATTTCCCGTATGGAGTCATCAAGTCAACTTATCTTAGAGGGGCTCACAGCCAGCATACAATTAGGTGCTATTCCTAGTGTGTGGACCACATTGTACAAGTTCATCAGCCGACTGAGTGCTGAACACTGGCGGTGGAGACATAGACACTGTGTCAGTGGGATGAGAGGGACACAAATAAGCATGAACCATAAGATTTTCCCTTTAAAAGGTTAACAGTTTGGGAAGGTGTAATACTTGAAACAGGGTTTCATAGACACATTGTGCCTATAATTAACGAAAGCCAAATGAAGGTAGGTAATTTGGCTTGAATTACCAAGCCAATAAAGAACCAGAATTTCAACTCCAATTCTCACACATCCCTGGAAGAGTACAACACTGAAAATTCATGCAAGGAGAGGAAAAACGTGTGAAAATTTTCACCACCATCATCTTTTTCCTGGCCAAGCCAAGCCCTCGGTGTGTATTTTTATTTTTTATTTTTTTGCAAGTTTGCAAAATGAGAAAAAAGACGTCTCAGGCTGGTGGGAAGAGAGGATCCCTTTGGCCCCCGTGGAAGGCGGTAGGACGCTGCCTGCCAGGTCAGAAAGCATTTCTGAAACACACAGACATGATCTTTCCTTTCAACTTCAGTGGTTTGACCAGGATGGCTGAGGCTTCCTAAAGAATTATGGTTTTGGCTTGGAAATGTGCAAATCTGCTTTCAATCAAGTGGAATCATTGTCTCTAGCAGTGCAATACCTCAAGAGGAAAAACTGGTAGAATAGACCTGCATGTGAGCATCTCTGCATCCTTCTCCCCATGGGGTCTCAGTGAACTGCTTTATGGGTGAGGAGTCTGATTTGTCCAAAGGTATTGACAGATATATATATATATATATATATATATATATATATATATATATATCTTGTGACCTGTCAAGAGAACTGACTTTTGACATTTTAAATATTTTTTCTTTATTGATTTTAGAGAGAGAGGAAGGAAGAGGGAAGAAAGATGGAAACATCAATGAGAGAGAACATCGATTGGCCGCCTCCTGCATGCCCCCCACTGGGGATCAGGCCCACAACCTGGGCATGTGCCCTGACCAGGAATCGAACCAGCGACCTCTTGGTGCATGGGTTGATGCTCAACCACTGTTTTATACTCCTTTCCAGGTGGACAAATCACAGATACCTTTATCCCATCTAAAGTCCCCTTCTCATGTGGGTATCCCCAGATCATCCTGATATGCAAGTCAGGGAACCTCTGATTTAAAATATCATGATGTGAGACCTGGACATCTTTTCCTCTTTCTTCTCCTGAGATTGTTCTGATGATGCCTAATGAGACACAAACTCAAAAGCTCCTAACAGTGAAATCAGAACTCTCAACCTCTTGCAAGAATTTTGAAAGGAAATTTCACTGGTTGGCATACTTCAGCAATTCGCCTGAGAATTGCAAGTGTGGCCATCCCATCCATTGCTAGGTGCAGGGGAATGGACCCACTAGGCAAAAGAAGACAGCGATGCTCTGCTGCATTCCTCCCAGGCACATAGCTATTTCTTTGTCAAGGATCCAGGGTTTTGATCGACCAGAAAATCGTGCCATTATTCCTCTGCTGAACAGGATCATCTTATTGAAAAGGCAAAAAGGGGGAAAAAAGGGGAGGAGGGGCAGAAAAGACAAGGTAGTATGTCTTATTTTTGAATTACTTCTAATAATAAAATGCATATATACCCACCCACCCACATACTTCATATACATATTTTAAAAAAATATTCCAAAGTTTTTGTTGATTATTTCAGTCTTCAATTTTCAAGGCACCTGGAATACATTTTAAATATATCATGATTTTGTGATTTTTTTTCAAATAAATAATAGAGAAAACTCATTATCCCTACTCTATTTTTGAAAAGCCCATTTTCCCTATTCATTTATAATATCACCTCAACAATGTCCTTCTCTGCAAGGGTCTGTCTCTGGGCAGTGCCTTTAGTTCCATGGATCAATCTTAAACTGTTTTAATTAGTCTGGTTTAAGAGTAAGTCTATATTTGCTGGGGTAAGTATAACATCTTTGTTCTCTTGTAGGCTTTTCTTAGCTATTCTTGGACTATTCTTTCATATCAATTATAAGTAACATTTTGTCAAAATACAAGAAAAAATGCTGCTGGTCCACTGGTTGGAATGTCATTGATTATATGGGCTAATTTAGGAAGAACCACACTTCAACCCCATTAGAGTGTATTTTCCCTAATCTAACCCAATCTAACACCATCTCTGATTCCCCAGACGCTTACAAACTGCACTCCAGAGCCCACAGTCTGCCGTTAGCAAATCCCCTGTAAAGTAAACCTGGGGACGGTCCCCTGGAGCTCTATCAGTTGGAGGCAGTCGTATTACCCACACACTCTGCGGGTCCTTGGTGGGGTGGATGCCTCTGTTCTGCATCGACACTTCCCAACGGCTCTTCTTTCCTGACTACCACGTCTCACGCCCTTGGAAAAAGACACTATAGACCGCATCATCTGTCGCTTTAAACCTCGAACACAGAGTTCCTGGGCTCTTCCCTCCCTCCTGGATGGGATAGTTAACACCTGCCTTGTAAACTTCTCTCCACAGTGGCTGTTGTCACCCTCACTGGTGATTTTCATATAGATGAAAATGTGTCTTCTTTTCATGATCTTATTCTCATCACTTCGACTTCACCAACCCCATGGTCATGGTGAGACCTGACCATTAGAAATACTTGCCCCACCTCTCCAAAATTTCAGCTTTAAGCCTCTTCTTCTCTGCCTAATACCCCCTAAGCTTCTCTCTCTCTCTCTCTCCACCTGCTCCTCTCTCCTCTCTCTGATGCCCCTTTCTAAAAATGCTTCACCCCACTGCAAACTCTAATGAATGGTAGGTGGCGATCCTGTCTATCACTCTCCTCCTGGTTTTATCTCCTTCCATATACCTTGTATATCCCATGTTCTGTCATTATAATTACACACTTGCCTGTCTCTTTCCAGGGTACTTACATTATTTTCCTTTTCCTGCTGTAACAAATTAGCACAAACTTAGTGTCTTGAAACAACACAAATTCATTATCTTACAGTTCTGTAGATAGGAAATAAAAAAATAAATGGCTCTCACAGACTAAAATCAAGGTGTCAGTGGGGCCGTGTTTTTTCCAGGAGATCCTCTGGGAGAATCAATTCTAGCTTGTGGAATCCATTCTTAGACGTGGGGCATACTTCCTCCTTCAGAGTCAGCAATGGATGATCAAGTCTCTCTCCTATCACATTACTCTGATACTTACATTCTTCTGTCACTCCCATTGAAATATAAAAAATCTTTGTGATGATATTGGCTCACCTGAATAATCCAGAATAATCTCTAACTCAAGGTCAGCTAGTTAACACACTTAATTCCATCTGCAACCTTAATTTCCCTTTTGCCGTGTAACCTAACATAATTACAGACTACTGGAATTAGGACAAGGGCCTCTTTGTGGGGCCATTATTCTGCCTACCATGGCACTTAAATAGAAAAACCCTCCCTTGGTGAAATGAAATTATCTGCCCATGCTCGGATCCATACTCTGGAAATAGACCGTGACTAACCCTGACATTGATCTGACAAAAAAATCTTAGATGTCTTAGTCTGCCAGGGCTGTACAACAAAATAACATGGGTTGGGCGACTTAAGCAAGACATTTTTTTTCTCACAGTTCTGGAAGCTTGGATGTCCAGAATCAAGGTGCCAACAGATTCCTTCCTTGGTGAGGACCCTCTTCCAGGCTTGCGGGAGGCTACCCTTTAACGGCATTTTTACACGGTGGAGCGAGAGAACGAGCTGGGATCTCCTCCTCTCTTGCAAGGACATCAATCCCATCATGGGGACCCAAACCTCATGGCTGGATCTAAATCCAAAGAGCTCCTCAAAGGCCACACCTCCGATACCATTACAGGGAACAGGGCTTCAATTTCTAAACATCGAGGACCCCATGACTCAGTTTTCAGATCTCCTTTTCATGAGGTCTGTGACTTTTAAACACTATCTGTAATTTGATAAGTCTCCAATTTATCCTTCTACCCCTGATCTCTTCCTGAGCTCATATCCAGCTTCCAGCTTAGCATCTCTGCTTGGATGCTTGTCAAGGACTGAATATTAATTTTCCAAACCCAAAAGCTTTATCAACATCCCCTCACTAAAAAGTGTCCCCTTCTCTATTATTTTAAAATTTATCATTAAAGAAATATGTTAACTATAACCCAAGATTGACCTTTTCACACCTGTGGTACCTCCCTAGTTCACTCCACACACAATCATCGTCAGCTTTGACCCAAGCAATGGTTTTTCTAACTGGCTTCTCTTTTCCACTCCCATCAGCTGAAGTTCCGTATGTTCTCTACACAAGAAATCAAGTAGTCCGATTAAAATTAGAATCTGTTTATGTCACCTCCCTGCTCAAAACATTCTATGGTCTTCCCATCATGCTTAGACTAAAACCCATATGTTACCATGACCTAAGGTACCTTCTGATAAGTGTGAGAGAAGTCAGGAGGGAGTGAAGGAGGGAAGGTGAGAGAGCGACCAATTCTGCTTCCAACAGCTCAGGTGTGCAGTACTCTGTCATTTTGGAACATATGCATTTATTTTCCAGACTGTCTGTGTGTCACCCCAGGCCAATTAAATGAAAAATTCCAGAGATGTGTATAGATATCAGTTATATTTTAAAGGTCTCCAGATTATCCCAATATTCAGTCAAGGTTGAGAACTCTTCTTCTAAATGCTGAGAACCAAGAATGATGTCATAAAGAGCACATTCATGACCTGACTTCTTCTAGGCAGTCACCTCCCCAGCGACCACCCCCTTCTTTTTCCAGTGTTGCTTGTGGTTGTCTCATTGTACCATGCTCCTACTGCATTCTGGACGTTTACCTGTTACTTTACCTTTGGGATCGTCTGCCTTTTCTTCTTTAGCCAATACCCGTTCACTCTCTAGACTCGGTTCAGACTCCTCCAAACTTGCTAGAGCTTCTTCTCATGGCTTTTAAGAGACCTTCCTCCTCGGAGCTTTTTGGCATTCCACTTTTACTTCCACCACTGCATTAGTCAGAGGCTTTAGTTATCTGTTTTCTTTCTGTTTCTCCCACCAGACTGAATGTTCTTTGAGGTCAGAGACTATATTCGATTAATCAATGACTTCTCAGATCTCAGAAGAATGCTCATTACATAGTGGGCCCTCAGTGAATGTTGGATTAATAAATTCAAATGATGAGGACATTTTGGGAAGAACTAAATGGCACTACCACAGCAAAAGGCTTTACGTCACCTCTTCATTGTAAGAAAGAGTCTACCTTGTAGTCATGACAGTGAATTCTAATCAGTTAAGGACCTACTCACACTTGGAGTCATAGAAGCACAGCTATGCAGTCACCTCCACAAAGATGAATTTTATTTTAAGTGTCCAGACCCTTGGAATTATTTATTTCACTGTTTATGTCTAAACTGCCCCCAGGGTAGCTCTGGAGACTCCATCTTGTCAGGGATATGATCTGTTGGTGTGACTGTGTTCTCATCATGTGTTGATGTCTTCCACGAAGCAGAGGATTCATGTCTTTCATTCTTCCACAGCCCTAGCACTTACAACCGTACCTCTGCCCACACCATCTTTGGTGAAATCAGGACCTTGATAATTCTTGGCTAGAACAGAGAAAAGAAGAATAGAAGTTTCGTTAGTCGTCTCCTTGTATTTTGTTTTAATAACCAACAGATTTTATTTTCTTTTTGAACTCTGTGAAAGCTTTTCCACCAACTACAAGAACCCAAGTCACAAGATCGAATAATTTTAGACCCCAAAAAACCATAAAATCTAACTGTGTTATAGAAAAATAGCTCAATAGTGAAGTAATCACCTTTAGCCAGACATACCAACATTTCTTAATAATTTTGAGCAAATATGCCAACCTATCTGCTGGGAATAAATAAAACCAAAATTTACCATCTGCATCTTGGCTTTAGATTTTATAGTTACAAGAAAAAGTTGGTCTATTCTTTTCAGAAAAATTTCCCTCTTTGACATCATCACATTACATGGTTCATATGCAATCTGCTTTCAATTTGTTGAAGTTTTAGGCTCTTAATAGGCATAGACCTAATTTCGATAGGATGGTTTGCTCTTATTCAGAAATTTCCTTTGTATGTTCGGTTCCTTTGCTGATGTAACAACCGCGGCACCAGAAGGAGTGTCTCTAAAGTCTCACAACATGTGGAATATATTCCAGAGTGCACATTTGAGAAAACTTCTGTTTTCAGCCTAGTGTTTCATTGATCACAATAAGGCTATGCCAGTAGTCTTGATGAACTTGAATGGAAGACATGCCTCCTAATTCTGTGTTCCTGACAGATCTCCATAGAAGTGTCTCTAATATATGGCATTCTCTTTTTAAAAATCATTCTTGTCTAAAACGCTATGAGCATATATGCCTAGAATCTATTTTTAGAGACCCCATTATAGATCAAAGGAAACTAGCTATACATATCAGGAAATCCCATATCCTTCTGCTAGTTAGGTGTCCACAGTAATTTATCCTAAATATTCTGACTGTATTCTATATTTTCTTCCAATATTTCTTGTTTCATTGTTTCTTGATTATATCACCTACCATCTACCTATTGCTTGAATTTCCTCTCCACTCCCTAAAAAAGTAAACATGACTTTTCCCTCATAAAATATTATATGGCTAATCACTGTGGAAAAATAGCCAAAGAAATAAAATTTTGCAATAATTGAAGTCGTGCAGTTTTGATAGAGAGATGGATACAATGTGATTAATCAGGATAAAAAGTAATGTACGATTAAAAATCATACCTCAGTTTCACTACTTTAGAGATGTCGCTTCTGTGAAACTCAATTGTCCCCTCTTAAAAGAAAAAATACAATTCAAACTTTAAGATTACGATGGACTGGAGGTAACTGGTACACTCAACAAATATTTATCGAATACATTTTCGGTGCCCGGCACTGTGCTAGGCTTAAGTGTACAATAGAAGACAGGTCTGTTGCATAGATCAGATAGCTCTCTGGTCTCATAGATGATTCATTGGGGGTGGGCATGACAGTAAACAAGCATACAGCCAATGAAAGGATAACAGATACTTGTGAATGGTCTAAATTTATAAAATAGTATATGAACTAAAGGTTGAGACATAGGATGATTTAAAATTTTTAAAAAATAATTTTTGAAATAATTTATTTCAAAGGTATGATACCTCGAACTAACTTATTTGTGTGTCCAGCGAATTACATTAGTAAATATTGGGAATGTGTCCATTGGGGTTTTCAATCACCCTGGACATAAAGTAAGGCGATCCCTAGATCTGGGGGAGAGCCTGTCCCCTTCTGCTCTTGGACTCTAAAGAGGGAGGTCAAGAGGAAGGCCTCGACTTGGTCATAGCCAGGGGCTGACAAGTCCAAGTGGCTAACCTGAGGGCGAGGACTTCGTGAAATTAGATTTGAAGAAACTAAACATCATGATTATACATTGTACACATGCCGTCCTTTTCTATAGGAAGAAATTTTGGAACTAAGGCCAAAATTGGTGACAGAGTAAGTAGTAGTTGATACTTCTTACATGTCACCAGCATGAGGACTCACTGCTATTCCTAGAAATAGAATTTTATAGAAGAATTATTTTTTATTTTCTATTATAGTTCCCTGTTAGATACTTTCTTTTTTTTTTTTTTATGAATTTTTATTTATTTTTTTGTTACAGATATTTTACCTTTTTACCCCATTGGCACCCCCCACCCCACCTCCCCTCCACCCTGTCCCCGGCTTAGTTGTCCATGTCCATTGGTCATGCATACATGCATATAAGTTCTGTGGTTTATCTCTTCCCACCCCCCCCACCTCCCACCCCCTCTTCTGAGGGATGTCAGTCTGTGCCCTACTTCCATGTGTCTGGGTCTACTGTATTCCTCAGACTGTTATGTTCATTATATTCCGTATATAAGTGAGATCATGTGGTACAGTGATACCTCGGTTCTCGAACATAATTCGTTCCAGGAGGACGGTCGAGAACCAAATTGTTCGAGAACCGAAGCAATGAAACCCAATAGGAAATAATGGAAACTGGATTAATTCGTTCCAAGCCCCAGAAAATGCCTATTTACTGGCCTAATTTGTATATAATATGTAGAAAAACATAAGTCTCAACAAGAAATAAAAGTGTACAGTATGTCTAAGGGTTAAATTCAGTGTAAAGCGTGACTCTCTCCACAAAGCGTGACTCTCTCTCTGCACTCACACTGATGACGCAAGCAAGGCGCGCTGGGCCGAATGAACGCCATTCGGCTCAACTCGGCTCATCTCGGAAGTTCGAGTTCCAAATATTTGTTCGGATTCCAAGACAAAAGTTTCTCGAATCTCCTGGTCGAATACCGATTTGGTCGAAATTCGAGGCGTTCGAGAACCGAGGTATCACTGTATTTGTCTTTTTCTGCTTGGCTTCTTTCACTTAGGATGATACTTTCCAGGTCCCTCCATGTCGTCTCAAAGGATAAGAGATCTTTCTTTCTTACCGCTGCATAGTACTCCATTGTGTATATGTACCACAGCTTTTTTATCCATTCGTCTACTGGTAAACACTTGGGCTGTTTTCAGATCTTAGCTATTGTAAATAGTGCTGCTATGAACATGGGGGTACATAGATTCTTCCTGATTGGTGTTTCAGGCTTCTTAGGGTATATTCCCAGCAGTGGGATCACTGGGTCAAATGGAAGTTCAATTTTTAATTTTTTGAGGTAGCACCATATTGTTTTCCATAGCGGCTGCACCAGTCTGCATTCCCACCAGCAGTGCACTAGAGTCCCCTTTTCTCCACACCCTCGCCAACACTTGTTGTTTGATGATTTGTTGATGGCGGCCATTCTGACAGGTGTGAGGTGATACCTCATTGTTGTTTTAATTTGCATCTCTCTAATGATTAGTGATGTTGAGCATTTCTTCATATGTCTCTTGGCCATTTGTATGTCCTGTTTGGAGAGGTGTCTATTCAGCTCCTCTGCCCATTTTTTAATTGGGTTCTTTGTCTTCCTTTTGTGGAGTTGTATGAGCACTCTATATATATTGGAAATTAACCCCTTATCTGATACATCATTGGCAATGATGTTCTCCCATACAGTGGGTTGCCTTTCCATTTTGATGATTGTTTCTTTTGCTGTGCAGAAGCTTTTGAGTTTGATGTAGTCCCATGTGTTCATTTTCTCCTTTATTTCTGTTGCCTTAGGTGATGTACCAGTCAAAATTCTGCTCCGTATGATGTCCGAAATTTTGTTGCCTACATTTTCTTCTAGAATTTTTATGGATTCACGGGACACATTTAAGTCTTTTATCCATTTTGAGTTTATTTTTGTGTATGGTGTAAGTTGATGGTCTAGTTTCATTTTTTTGCATGTAGCTGTCCAATTTTCCCAACACCATTTATTAAAGAGGCTGTCTTTACTCCACTGTATGCTCTTGCCACCTTTGTCAAATATTAATTGAGTGTATTGCCTTGGGTCCATTTCTGGGTTTTCAGTTCTGTTCCACTGGTCTATATGCCTGTTCTTGTGCCAGTACCAGGCTGTTTTGGTTACAGTCGCTTTGTAGTATAACCTGATATCTGGTATTGTGATCCCACCTACTTTGTTCTTCTTTTTCAAGATTGCTGTGGATATTCGGGGTCTTTTTTTTGTTCCATATGAACTTTTGAAGTATTTGTTCTAGTTCTATGAAATATGTCGTTGGTATTTTGATGGGGATTGCATTGAATCTATAGATTGCTTTGGGTAGTATGGACATTTTAATGATGTTAATTCTTCCAATCCATGAACAGGGTATGTGCTTCCACTTTTTTATATCTTCCTCTATTTCTTTTTTCAATGACCTGTAGTTTTCTGCAAATAGGTCCTTTACTTCTTTGGTTAAGTTTATTCCTAGGTATCGTAATTTTTTTGGCGCGATAGTAAATTGAATTGTTTTTTCAGTTTCTCTTTCTGTTTGATGTACAAGAATGCCGTCGATTTCTTGACGTTAATTTTGTATCCTGCTACTTTGCCAAATTCATTTATTAAGTCTAATAGATTTTTGATGGAGTCTTTAGGGTTTTCTATGTACAATATCATGTCATCTGCAAATAATGACAGTTTCACTTCCTCCTTTCCAATTTGGATCCCTTTTATTTTTTCTTCATGTCTGATTGCTGTGGCTAAGACTTCCAGTACAATGTTAAATAAGAGTGGTGAAAGTGGACATCCCTGTCTTGTTCCTGTTCTTAATGGAAATGGTTTTAGTTTCTGTCCATTGAGTATGATGTTGGCTGTAGGTCTTTCATATATGGCCTTTATTATGTCGAGATATGATCCCTCTATTCCTACATTGCTGAGCGTTTTTATCAGAAATGGATGCTGGATTTTGTCGAAGGCTTTTTCAGCATCTATTGATATGATCATGTGGTTTTTATTCTTCATTTTGTTTATGTGGTGTATCACGTTTATTGATTTGTGAATATTGTACCAGCCTTGTATCCCTGGAATGAATCCCACTTGGTCATGGTGAATAATTTTTTTGATGTATTTCTGGATCCGATTTGCTAATATTTTGTTCAGGATTTTGGCGTCTATGTTCATCAGGGATATTGGCCTGTAGTTTTCTTTCTTCGTAGTGTCTTTTTCTGGTTTTGGAATTAGAATTATGCTGGCCTCATAGAACGTGTTTGGAAGTCTTCCTTCTTCTTGAATTTTTTGAAATAGTTTGAGGAGAATGGGTGTTAATTCTTTTTTGAATGTTCGGTAAAACTCCCCCGTGAAACCATCTGGGCCTGGGCTTTTGTTTGCTGGGAGAGTCTTGATTACCTCTTCAATTTCCTTAGTTGTTATTGGTCTGTTCAAGTTTTCTATCTCTTCCGGGAATAGTTTTGGGAGACTGTGTGTTTCTAGAAATTTGTCCATTTCGCTTAGATTGTCGAATTTGTTGCCATATAGTTGTTCATAGTAGTTGTTAACGATCTTTTGTATTTCCGTGGTGTTGGTTGTTACTTCTTCTCTTTCATTTCTGATTTTGTGTATTTGGGTTCTCTCTCTTTGTTTCTTGGTGAGTCTAGCTAAGGGTCCATCAATCTTGTTTATCTTTTCGAAAAACAAGCTCTTTGTTTCATTGATCCTTTGAATTGTTTTTTTTTTGGTCTCTATGTCATTTATTTCTGCTCTGATCTTTACTATTTCCTTCCTTCTACTTGCTCTGGGGTTTTCTTTTTGTTTGCTTTCTAATTCTTTAAGTTGTGAGGTTAGACAGTCAATTAGAAATTTTTCTTGTTTTTTGAGGTAGGCCTGTAGTGCTATGAACTTCCCTCTCAGAACTGCTTTCGCTGCATCCCATAGATTTTGTGTTGTTGTGTGTTCATTTTCATTGGTTTCCAGGAAGTTTTTAATTTCTTCCTTGATCTCCTCAGTGACCTATTCATTGTTTAATAACATGCTATTTAGCCTCCATATGTTGAAATGTCTTTGCATGTTCTTGTTGCAATTGATTTCTAGTTTCATGCCATTGTGATCTGAGAAGATGCTTGATATGATTTCAATCTTCCTGAACTTGTAAAGATTTAATTTGTGTCCTATCATGTGGTCTATCTTTGAGAATGTCCCATGTGCACTTGAGAAGAATGTGTATTCTGTAGTTTTGGGGTGTAATTCTCTGTAGATATCTATTAAATCCATTTGGTCTAGTGCTTCATTTAGAGTCTCTGTTTCCTTGCTAATTTTTTGCCTAGAGGATCTATCCAGTGCTGTCAACGGGGTGTTGAAATCCCCTGCTATGATTGTATTGTTGTCGATTTCTCCTTGGAAGTCCTCCAGAAGATTTTTAATATATTTTGGTGCTCCTATATTGGGTGCATATATGTTTATCAAGGTTCTATCTTCCTGTTGGATAGATCCTTTCAATATTATGTAGTGGCCGTCTTTGTCTCTAGTTATGGTCTTCATTTTGAAATCTATTTTATCAGATATGAGAATTGCTACCCCAGCTTTTTTTTGCTTTCCATTTGCTTGGAAAATTTTTTTCCATCCCTTCACTTTCAACCTATGTGAGTCTTTTGTTGAGAGGTGGGTCTCTTGTAAGCAACATATAGATGAGTCATGCTTTCTTTTTTTTTTTTTTTTTTATCATCCTCACCCGAGGACATTTTTCCATTCTTTGTTCAGACAGAGTGGGAGGGAGAGAGAGGAACAGAGAGAGAGAGAAACATCGACGTGAAAGGGACACATCGAGTGGCTGCCACCCGCACAACCAACCAGGGCCGGGGACAAACTGCAACCGAGGTACATGCCCTTAGCGGGAACCGAACCCGGGTCTCTCCGGACCGCAGGCCGACGCTCTAACCGCTGAGCCAAACCGGCCAGGGCGAGTCATGCTTTCTTATCCAATCAGCTACTCTGTGTCTCTTTATGGGAGCATTCAATCCATTTACGTTTAAGGTGATTATTGATATGTACTTATTTATTGCCATTTTTGCTTAGTGTGGTTCCATTTTTCTTCCCATTTCTACTGCTAATTACAGCAGTCCTTTTAACATTTCTTGCAGTGCTGGTTTGGTGCTAACGTATTCCCTTAGCCTTTTTTTTGTCTGGGAAGCTCTTTATTTGATCTTCTATTTTGAATGATAGCCTTGCTGGGTAGAGTAGTCTTGGATTCAGATTCTTGTTTTTCATGACTTTGATTACTTCATGCCATTCTCTTCTGGCCTGTATTGTTTCTTGTGAGAAGTCAGCTGAGAGCCTTATGGGGTTCCCTTTGTAGGTAACCTGTTGCTTATCTCTTGCTGCTTTTAGGATTCTCTCTTTGTCTTTAATTTGTGGCATTTTAATTACTATGTGTCTTGGTGTGGGCCTGTTTGGGTTCTTCTTACTTGGGACTCTCTGTGCTTCTTGAATGTCTTCTTCCTTCACCAAATTAGGGAAGTTTTCTCTCACTATTTTTTTGAATATATTCTCTATCCCTTGCTCATTTTCTTCTTCTTCGGGGACTCCTATGATGCGAATATTATTACGTTTCCAGTTGTCCCATAGTTCTCTTAAGCTGTCTTCCTGTTCTTTAACACAGTGATACCTCGGTTCTCGAATGCCTCGGTTTTCGACCAAATCGGTATTCGACCAGGAGATTCGAGAAATTTTTGTCTCGGAATCCGAACAAATATTTGGAACTCGAACTTCTGAGATGAGCCGAGTTGAGCCGAATGGCGTTCATTCGGCCCAGCGCGCCTTGCTTGCGTCATCAGTGTGAGTGCAGAGAGAGAGTCACGCTTTGTGGAGTCACGCTTTCCTATTGGGTTTCATTGCTTCGGTTCTTGAACAATTCGGTTCTCGACCGTCCTCCTGGAACGAATTATGTTCGAGAACCGAGGTATCACTGTAGTTTTTTCCTTTTGTTTCTCTGATTGGTTGATTTTTTCTACCCTGTCTTCTAATTCACTGATCCGGTCCTCAGCTTTCCCTACTCTGCTTTTTAAACCTTCCAAAGCTGTCTTCCTGTTCTTTAATAGTTTTTTCCTTTTGTTTTTCTGATTGGTTGATTTTTTCTACCCTGTCTTCTAATTCACTGATCCGGTCCTCAGCTTCCCCTACTCTGCTTTTTAAACCTTCCAATGTGTTTTTTCATTTCTGATATGTCATTTTTTATCTCTTCCTGTTGGTTTTTAATTTCCAATTGGCTTATTTTCAGTGTCTCTATGTCCTTACTCATGCTGTTCAGCTTCCTCAAGATCATGGCTCTGAATTCTAGCTCTGTTAACATGCCTAATTGCTCCACATTGATCTCATCTTCGGTGGAGGTGTCTTGCTCTTTCATTTGGCTTCTGTTTCTGTGTTTCACCATTTTGGCTATCACTGTGGGATTTGGAGCCTGTCAAGTTCTCCCTGTGGGTGTTGGTGTTCTGCTGTTTGTGGCTCCCTCTCCTGTGTTTAGATGAGCGAGGGAGGACCCACGTTGAACACCACTGTCAAGTCTTACTTTCCTGGTTAAAGTTGCCAGCCCAGGAAACGTACTGTTATCCTCTAGCTTTTTGCCTGGAGGCTAGCAGTCTAGGTTAATTGATGAGTTTTGGGTTGTCAGTTGATTGAAAAACTCCCTCTGGTGCTCAGCCAAGGGGCTTTCACGAGGGTGGGGCAGATGCTGGTTGTTAGTGAGCCTCAATTAGCACTTCAATGGCCCACAGGGTGGGGTTGGATCTCCGAGGGAGGGGCTGCTGCCTCTCCTCAGAGCCCTGGGAAGGAGCAATGTGGCCACCGTCCTGGGTGGCAGCAACTCAGCCAAAGCTCTGAGCGCCCTCCAAATCCCGAGTGTCCCGACACAGTCCAGTCCAGTCTGCCCTCCCTCCGCCGGAGCCCAAGGTGAGTGGCTGTGGCTGTTTCAGACTCTGTCCCGGCTGCGCTGTGGAGCCGCCTGGGAGTGTGACCCGAGGGCGCTGCTCCCAGCTGAGGCCGCTGCCGAGCTGCCGACCGTGGGCTCCCAGCCCCGTCTCGCGCCTTCGCAATCCTACCGGGATGGAGTCAGTGTCCCTCGTTGTATGGTCCTCGCAAGCTGCTTTTCTGTTGCTTTTTCCCGTCGATGTGTCTGTGTTATAGTTGTAATTCCAGTTTGGTTCTGGGAGACGGTCTGTGTAGCTCCGTTCACTCCGCCGCCATTTTTCGGTCTCTTAGATACTTTGAATATTAACTTTCTTTGTATAAATTTTTTTTTCTTTATTGACTTTAGAGAGAGAGGAAGGGAGAGGTAGAGAGAGATAGAAACAATGATGAGCGAGAACATCAACTGGCTGCCTCCTGCATGCCCCCACTGGGGATCGGACCCACAACCTGGGCCTTGCCCTGACTGGAAATCAAACCAGCGACCTCTTCGTGCATGGGTCCATGCTCAACCACTGAGCCACACTGGCCAGGCAAATAATAACTTTAAAATACTCATTGGATCCATCAACCCACAATGACTTAGCATAATGCTCCAGAGATTCTATGAGGCTAGAGATGTGGTTAAGAAGAGGTTTATCCCTGCCCTCAGGAAGCCTGAAATATAAGGGAAAGCCAGACGCTGGAAGAATCACTGCAACTTGATAGTCAGTTCTCCACTGGGAACTGAATACTGGGTCCCGAGGCTTCAGTACATCAAGTCTCCAGGGTGTGGCGTGGTGACGTTTGTTTTCTTTTCTGCACCGAAAAGAAAAAGATCAGTCACCCGGCCTGCACATATCTGAACTTTTGATATCGGTAGTATGTTTTGACTAACCTAACAGCTCATGGTAATTTCTCTAAGCCTTGTAGTGGTTGCGTCTACTCTCAGTCTGGCTAAGACTGCAGCCGAATTGTCTCTGCTACTTTTTAAGTCCAATATTGTGCCAGAGGGAATTCTCAGGAAAGACTGTTTTCGCTTTCAATCTTGCTGCCAAACCTGGGGAGCAATCGTCAGCTTGAGTCACTTTGAGGACATCGTACGTGTTCTTGCCAAGTATGCTGTGGTGCCTAACCACCATGCACCGTTTTTCTGAAAGGGGTCTTTACAGTTAAGGCCCAGAGCTCAAATATGATGCATATGTCATAGAGTCTTGAATGTGTGCCTCCCACCTCTCCTCTTTCCAGAAGTCCAGCCTTGCATATCCGACAGCCCACTCCACGTGTCTACTTGCTCATCTAACGTGCATATCAAAGGCGACATGTTCAAAACAAAAATCTTGATTCTGTGCCCTGCAAAACCAGTCTTCCTTCAGACTTTCACAATTCAGAGAATCATTCCATTATCTATACAGTATTTGAAACCAAAGCTTGAAATAATACCCAGTTCTTTTCATTCCGCCCTGCGTGTAAATCCGTCAGCAAGTCCCTTGACTCATCTCACGACTGGTCTCAAACTTATCCATTTCCACAATGTCTGTGGTCACTGTAGCACAGACATTATTACCTCTGCTAGACTCCTGTGTAACCTTTCAAATGGACTCTCCCTTCCCTCACTGCAGTTCTCCACACAGCTGCTTAAATTACCCTTTAAAACATAAGATTAACGTCCCTGCGTCCGTTGTAATTCAATTCTACGAAACAGCTCCTAAAATAGCACACATCTAAGTAATTATCTATTGGTTGACTAAAAGCCTATGGGTGTGGTGAAGAGGATACCGTTTGGAATCAGAGATCATTCCTAATTTGGTCCGAAGTTTTTCGAAACAATAGCTATGTGAATTGGGGAGGGTTATCTAACATTTTTTAAGCTTAATTTCCAATCCTGAAAAGTAAAGGTGAAAATATTAACTCTTTGTTAAGTAATTTTTTCCTAGAAATATTTGTTGATCCTTGTTAGTATAGTGGTGATTATCCCACCTATAAAATTAAATAAATAATAAAAATGTTTGTTGAACTACTAAGGTGTGTTGGGTACTATGATGAGCATCGGTATGCAAAGTAAATAAAACAGAAGACTGTCCTTATTTGCTTGAGGTTTCATTGAATATTATAAGTGTCAAACATATAACAGGTACTCCATAAACAATGGGTACTGCTATGGTTTGAATGTGTGCGCCCCCATCCCCTCCACACCCCAAATGCATATGTTAAAATTCTAATGCCCAATATGTTGGTTATAGGCGGTAGACACTTTGGATGGTCCTTAGGTCACGAGGGTGGAGCCCTCATGATGATGTTAGTTCTCATAAAAGAGTCCAGAGAGAGCTCCCTCACCCCTCTGCAAAGGGAGAATGCAACCTACAAGTCTGCAGCCCAAAAAGAGGGCCCTCACTTGATTATACTGGCACTCTTTTATTTTTCTTTATTGATTTTAGAGAGAGAGGAAGGGACAGAGAGAGAGAGAGAGAGAGAGAGAGAGAGACATCAATGAGAGAGAACATAAGTTGGCTGCCTCCTGCATGCCCCACAGTGGGGATTTGGCCCACAACCTGGGCATGTGCCCTGACCAGGAATCAAACCTGCAACCTCTTGGTGCGTGGGGTGACACTCAGCCACTGAATCCCACCGGCCGGGTTATAATGACACCCTTGATCTTGGGCTTCCGCCTCTAGAACTGTGAGAGATACATTTCTATTGCTCACAAGCCTTCCTGTCTGTGAAATTTTGTTATGGCACCCTGAGCAGACTAATACGGGTATTTGGTTCCTTTCTCTTCTAAAACTAGGAATCGCCGATCCCAGCCTCCCTTAATCCAGAGCTATTTTTACATTACCAGGGTGCCTTATGCTGTCATCTATGGTAGCAATATCCAGTTTTTACATTTGAAAAAAAAAAAGTTGAAATTTGTCCTCAAAGCATCACTCGGGTAGTCGGTCCTCTTAGTGCAATTCAGGGAAAGGATGCAATTACCAGCCCATGTGACTAGGCCCCAGCCTCGAAGAGCACCCACTAGATGTGTTAAAGCTGCAGGAGGAAGTGAGCACGTTCCTGGAAGGTTATGCACAACACATGATATTTGCAGTAAAATACAAGGATTGGGTTTTAATCATACCAGCATATCACAAACAGCGAGGTCACAACCATGACCACAGAACAAGAAAGCAGTTCAGTCCTTAAAGGAGATCGGGACCCTAAAAGCCACCGTGCCCACCAGAAGCCAGCTCAGGCCAGTTCTGTCTCAGCTCCTGAGCGCGCAGAGATGCAGCCCTTGGCTGAGCTAAGTGCCACTGCACAGCTTGGCCAGCCACAGGCCGGCTGAATCTCTTGAGGCACAGAACAATGCCTCGTTATATTTAGCCCCAGGAACTGCTGCTTTCATTTCTGAAACTGCCCATCAGAAACTGCCTAGTTTCAAAGATTTTGAATCTAGTTCTCAAATGGCTTTTCATTTGCACTGAAGGAGCAAATACAACCATGCAGACTGGTAGGCAAAAGCCGGATTCACTGGTTTGATTTGAAAGGTCTTTCTCTCGGGTGCTCTGGGCATGAAGGTAATGAAAATGTAGTTCGAACTCCATGCCTGTGCGCTGTGGGTCAGCCATCTCCTTTGTGTGGGCTGTCCTCACCTATGGAATAGGAGCTGAGCAGGAGGTCTTCCGAAGTCCTCTCAGGTCTTCTAAAGGGGACGGTGCTCTGAAACGGACCAGGTTCAGGTCACCGACCTCCACCTTTTGGGCCATCTTACTGTCCTGTAAGCTTCCTTTTAGATAGTCGCTTTGTACTAAGTCGGCTCTTTCCGCTCTTTTGTCCCATTCTATAGGCAGGTTGCACCTTAGTAACAACCTGCATTTTCTCCTCTTCGAGCCTTAGGGGGTCTTCACCTTTGCGTAGCAGCTGAAGTTCCTACCTCAGCAGCTGCATTAATATTTGCAGTCAGTCCCTCTATCCAGCCTGTGCTTCCAACGAGGAGAAATGCCTCTTTGAAAGCGAGGCACCTCGCACATTTATAAGAAGTTCTTTATAAATTTCCTTTTCCCAGTTTATGCATCTACAAGCTCAAAAGAGGTGGGGGTTATTGGACATTAGGGATTCATGTAACCATCAGGCATTTGTTCTGTAAGTACAGGGGTGGGCAAAAGTAGGCTTGCAGTTACTTGAATCAAAAAAGACATGCAGGTTATGCTTATTAATATTATGTACTTGTAGTCTACTCTGTGTTTAATGTACTCACAACTCTAAACCTACCTTTGTCCACCCTATAATTATTAAGCATCTTTTATGCATCAAGAACTTTGCTAAGGGCATTATATATATTTTATGTAATCGATCAACTATAAAAATATTGATTGAATACCTACTAATATTTAGAACCTTACATCTTATATTTCTGACAAGTTTTCCTGAATTCTTTCTTTTATAATATTCTTCCTATAATAAAAAAATTAAAATCAATTTTATCAACATGTAATTTACATTTTGAGTATACAATTCAACAAGCTTCGACGGATATACACACCCCTGTAACCACTTCAATTAAAAAATGGACTGTGTACATCATCCCTAGAAATTCACTTATGCTCCTTTGCAGTTAACTCCTTTCCATTCCTGGCCCCAGGCAAGCATTGATCTGCCATTATAAATTAGTTTTGCCTGTTCTAGAATTTCTTACAAATGGAACCATATAGCATGTTCTCTTGTATGTCTGTCTTTTTTCACTCAGCATAATGGTTTTGAGATTTATTAATGTTGTTTGCTTGTCTTATTCATTATCTCAACTGTATTCATTGTAAGGACATACCACAATTAGTTTATCCATTTTTATGTTGATAAACATTTGGGTTATTTCCATTTGGGGCTATTCCAAATGAAGCTGCTAAAAACATTCATGGACAAACCTTTGTGTGAATACATGTTTTTACTTCTCTTGGGTAAATACCTAGAAATGGAGTTGGCAGGTGATATGGAAGTGTATGTTTTATTTTATGAGAAGCTGCCAAACTGCTTTTAGAATAGTAGTACCATCTTACACGCATCTTCTACTCCAAGAGTTCTAGCTGCTCCACTTCTTCACCAATACTGACTATGATCAGTTTTTTAATTCTAGCCTTTCAGGTAGATGTTTAATGGTCTCATTATGATTGTAACATTGACTAGCAATGTTGAACATTTTTGGTTATGCTTATTCATCATTCCTATACCTTCATATATTAATTGTCTGTTGAAATACTTTGGGTTATTAGACTTTTATTATTGAGTTATAAGAGTTATTTATGTTCTTGATGCAAGTCTTTCAGGAGATGCGGGCAATGGGAATATTTTTCCCCCAGACAGTGGTTTATTTTTTCAGTTCCTTAATGGTTTCTTTCAAAGAGCAGACATTTGTAATTTTAATGAAGTTCAATTTATTACTTATTTTTTTTGTGTGGTTAGTTATTTTGGGGTCAGGTCCAAGAAACTTTGGCCTATTCCAAAGTTGTGAATGTATTTTCCTATGTTTTATTCTTTAAAGTGTTATAATTTTAATTTTTACATGTGAAATCTATGACACATTTTGAGTTCATTTTTGTGTATAATGTGAGGTACAAGGCAAGTATTAGTTTTTCTCTATAAATATCCAGCTTTTCTAACACAATTTGTTGAAAATACATATTTCCCATATTGAATCACCTGGATGTAGTTTCAGAAAGCCAGTTGACCATATGTGTGAAGGGCTATTTCTATAATCTATTTTGTTCTATTGCTCTATATATCTATTCTTACAACAATATAATACTTTTCTTGATTACTGCACTTTAGAGTGAGTGAAACAGTAAGTCTTTCTGACATTGCTCTTTTTCAAAAGTGATTTGGATATTTTAGGTCTTTGGATTTTGAATATTTATTTTATATCAGCCTCTCAAGTATATTTGAAAATGGCCTGCTGGGATTCTGATTGGCCTTCACTGAATTTATGGCAACCTGGGAAGAATTGAGCTCTTAACAATAATATTAAGTGTTTCAATCCATGAGCATGGTATAGCTATTTATTTATTTATTTATTTATTTATTTATTCCTTTTTGTTTCCCCAGAACTGTTTTTAGCTTTTCATGTATAAGTATTGATATTTTGTAAAATTTATCTCCAAGTATTTTATTGTTTTCTATGCTATTGTAAAACACATTTTTTAAAATCCTCATCCGAGGACATTTTTGCATTTATCATCAGAGCAGGAGCAAGAGAGGGAGGAAGAGAGAGAGAGAGAGAGATAGAGAAAGAGAGAGAGAGAGTGAAAGAGAAAGAGAAAGAGAAATATTGATGTGAGAGAGACACATCAACTGGTTGCCACCCACACGACCCCAACCGGGGCCAGGGACAAACTGCAACTGAGGTACGTGCCCTTAGCGGGAACTGAACCCGGGACTTTCTGGTTCGAGGGCCGATGCTCTAACTGCTGAGCCAAACTGACCAGGGTGTAAAATGCATTTAAAAAAATTTCCCAATTATTTGTAGTTAGTATGTAAATGCACAGCTGATTTTTGTATATTGACCTTTAGTTGTGTAAACTTACTAAACTCAGTTATTAGTTCATAAAGCTTTTTATAGAGTCCTTAGAATTTTTTAATGCCCATAATACTGTTGTTTGTGAATAAGAATGATTTTATTTTTCTTTCCAATCTGTATGTGTGTGTGTATATATATATATATATATATATATATTTTTTTTTTTTTTTTTTTACAGTGACTAGGATCTTCTGTTTGTTGTTGAATAAAACTGATGGGTGGGGACATCCTTTTCTTCTTCTGGAGAAAGCATTCTGTCAGAAACCATAAAATAGAATGTTATCTGTAGAATTTTTTTTTTTTTGCAGATGTAGTTTGCTGAAAATTTGTCCATGAATGCTTTGTTAAAACATTTTCTTGATATAATCTTATGGTTTTCTCCTTTTTATTCTGTGGATATGGTGAGTTACATTGATTGTCAAATGTCATTAACTTTGCATTTCTGTTTACTCATATATAAGAACAAAGCATGAAAACTTAAAAGCTGCTTGAAATTCACTAGGCGTGGGTCAGCCTTGTCAATTGATGAATTTTTTATAAGAAGATCTGGGTTGTACATTGTGTTGGGGGATTTCCACATGTCAGTACTTATAGTTCTTTTCCCGTTGGCTGGTCATATACCCCATAAAGGAATTCACCAAGTCTTCTTTGAAGGTTAAAGCCCATTCCCCACTAATTTGTTGCTTCATGAAGAAAGAGAATGTCTTTGGGGGGCGTGTAGACTTCTGTGTAAATTCTTGTCTTCTGGTTAGCTTTTTTATATCAGCTTCATCTGCTGTCTTTTGGGTTCAATTTCTCTAGAGGCTAAACCCCATTCTTCTGTGTGGTGGAAGAGGAAATAATGCCTCTTGTGTGAGGGGGAAGAAAGTGGCAACAGGCAAGGCTGCTCTTTATACAGTGTTTAGGCAATCATTCTGAGACCACTTCCAAAGCTATCTGGTCGCGTGAACTTCGGAAACTTCTGGCATTCCGCGGTGCAAACAGCTTGCTTCCAGGACCTGTGTTTCTAGTTTGGGTTTCAGAATGGACACATATTGGTGCTGCTACTGTTGCTGCTCATTCTCCCTTTGTCTTTTGGTGAACTTCTGCCTTTTAAACAAACCTTTCACTGCCCTTTAAAACAGGGTTTGGAGAAGCCGCAGAGATGAATGGGGGCATTCAGTCATCTACAAGGTCCTGGCATTAGTTCTTAGAAATATTTTTAAACGATTTAATATTTGATGAGGAAACCGAGCTCCAGTCGGGCTAGAGAAATAAGCAGACAGGCTGTAGGCCCTCGTAGGCCGTATGAGTGTCTTTTTCTTTGTCCCGAAGGCACTGCGGAACATCGAGGAATTTTAAGTAGAGTAGCAATGTAATTAGAATTACATTTTCCAATAAATCTTATGTCTGGAGTATAAATAGTTGTTGAGAGTTAAGAGTAAAAGGCAGGGCATCTGGTCGGAGGCTCTCGCAGCAACGAAAGGATGAGTTACGGCAACGTGATGGGGCGTAGAGTCAGTGGGTCATGACCTACAATCCTGACCCATACTTTCAATGGTTTCTTTCAATCTGTCTTCCCTCTTTCCTTCGATGAGGATTAACCCTGCTAAGAGGACCTTGTGAAATATCTCTCCACTCTCTTTTCTTCCTGGACGCCAGCTCCCCAGGAGCCTACGGCCATCATCCCTAGTCTCTGCGAGCAGAATGGTTTCTCCCAAGCACAGGTCTGACTGTGATTCCTGCCAATGAAACTGTTGCAGCGACTCCCCAAAGTTCAGAGGACACAGTTTGAGATCCTTAGTCTAACATCTATTTTCATTAGATTTTACAAACGTGCCCATCAGACATGGGATATAGATTGTGAATCAAGGTTGAAACATCTCTTACCGGACAGTTTCTACATAAGAAATTGCCATACATTCAGGGCCTTCAAACAACTCTTTATTTTATTATTTCATCATTTGTATGGTCAGAAGCACAGACAAAACTTAGCTGGGTTTTCTGCTTCAAGGCCTTTCATATTTAAAGAGAGAGAGGGTGGGAGGGAGAGGGAGAAGGAGATTTATTTTAAGGAATTGTCTCACACAATTGTGAGGACTGGCAAGTCGGAAATCTGGCAGGCTGGAATTCAGGAACAAATTGCAGACTTAAATCCAAATTTCACAGGGCACCAGGCTGATAACTGAATCAAGTTTTCTATGTTGCTGTCTTGAAGAAAATGTCATCTTCTTTGGGGAACATCAGTCTTTTTTTTTTTTTTTTTCCTATCCTCATTTGAGGATATTTTTTCATTTTTTGTTCAGATAGAGTGGGAGGGAGAGAGAGAAACATCGACGTGAAAGGGACACATTGAGTGGTTGACACATCGAGTGGTTGCCACCCACACAACCCAACCAGGGCCGGGGACAAACTGCAACTGAGGTACACGCCCTTAGCGGGAACTGAACCCAGGTCTCTCTGGACTGCAGGCCGCCGCTCTAACCGCTGAGCCAAACCAGCCCAAGCTGGGGAACATCAGTCTTGAAGGCTCTCAGGTGATTGAATGAAACCCACCACCTTGTGAAGGGTCATATGCTTTATTCTCTCTGTATATTTAAACATTAATTTGGATTCAAAGTCCACTAATTTAAATGTTGATCACATCTATAAGAATACTTTCACAGAAACTTCTAGACTGCTGTTTGACTCAACAACTAGGCACCATAGCCGAACCACGTGGACGTAAACATTAGTGATCACAGGCTTCACTGAAGGTGCTGGCTAGGGCTGGGTCCCATCTGAAGGCTGGACTCTTCCTCCAAGCTCACCAGTTACTGGTATAATTCAGTTCCTTGCATGCTGATAGATTAGTGGCCTAAGGTCCTTGCTGGCTATCCACAGGAGGTAGCCCTTGGTTTTTGCCACCTGAACCTGTTCATATGGAAGCTTATTTCATCAAGGTCATCAAGGGAGAGACCGTTAACAAAATAGAAGTGCTAATCTTCTGTAACCGAATCAAGGAAACACTGTTCCATCACTTTGCCACATTCTGTTGATTGGAAGCGAGTGGCTAAGCCCGCCCACAACCAAGGGAGAGAATGACACAAAGGTATCAACACCACCAGGCAAGTTTCCTCTTAGCCTGACTGCCACAGGCTGCTTACCTCTGTTAGCATTCGGACGGCAGGTAGACTATTTCATTAGAATTCTCTCAACCAGGTTAGCAGGTAAGCGTTTTCATTTCCATTTTGCACAGTAAAGCATTAGATCACTGTAGCCCATGAAGTAAGAAGCAAAGCCGGTGACCAGGCGTGCGTCTATTTACTGTGAAACGCTACATTGTATTGGGCTATCAGGAAAGGCAGTGAAGAGTAAAAAATATTGGAATTAAGCAATTCTGAGAATAAGATTATTTCTCTGTTTCTAAACGTTGACCTCCCACCCTGCAAACTATTATGGTTCCCTTCTTTGTAGCACTAGAAATTTCTATTAGAAAAACTGACGCTCTTCACTCTTTCTCAAATCTAGGTGTTCCATGGACCCTTAATTTCTCCGGGTACACCTTGTGGAGTTCCTTCCTATTCTGTATATTTCTGCTTTTGATTTCCCAGAGTCATGACCTTATAATATCCTTGGTGTCTCTTTGTTCAGCCTAATTTTCTGCTCCCCTGGTCACCTGACCCTAACATCGGAGTTACTCTGTTTCTCCTGCAGATGTAACCTTACCACGTTCTTCGTACCCAGTCAGGCCCTTTGAGAAGGGAAGTCACTTTATGGCCTGGCAGTCCATTATCAGAGAAGTCAAACCATGGATCCGATTTCAAATTGCCCCTGGGTGCCAAAGCCTGGCTTCAAGGTCTGCATTTTATAGCAGATTCTCATGCCTAAGTACCTGCCTGGTACCTGTCCTTATCTTGATCCCTTTAAGTGTTCCTAAGGACCAGGGTTATAATTCTGAATGTCTGTAGCTAGAACCTCTTCTCTATCTTTAGTTATGCTGCCAGACAGTTGAGCCTCTACTTTCTAGCCTGCAGGTATCATCTGACATTACTCATCCCAAGTAAGTAGAGAAGATATAGAACCTTTGAACATTTCTTTGGGTTTGCAATGGGTATTAGGAATTACCATAATAAAACTTCTAATTAATGTCCCTAGGTTACTTGTTACAAACTTTAAATACAAAAGAAGAAGAAGTTCCAGACTTTCTAGCTAACAATGGGGAAGAAATAGGGATCTGGAGTCAAAGATTTGTCTGTGTTCCTCAGCCTAAACTGAGGCTATTCCTGAGGCGGTGCTTTGCCATAGACATCTGTGCAACAGACCACTTGTCCCCCTTCTGCAAGTTTCTTCTCATGACCCCCGCTGCATTTAGTATGGAAACCAAACTGCCTCGGCTTGTATTCCAGGCTTTCTATGGTCTGACTGCAAGCAATGTTTCCAATCTTATTTCCACGTCCTGTGTATGATCATTTCTTCCCCTTCCTCATGGATAATAGTCTTCCCTTAACTCCTCAGTTATTAAATTTGATCCAGCATCTAGTAATATCACATTCCTAGATAGCACTTCCTGTTCCTTTCCAGAATCTCAGTGAAACAGCGCTTCTCTCTGTGATCCTCGGTACATTGTTTCTACCCACCCAAGCGTGTATCTCACTCTGTCCTATGAGCTGGCTTGGTGTTCCCATGCCTTTCTACCCTTCTAAGCCCCGAACACTTTGAAAAAAGTTAAAACGTGCTTTATATTCTTTGTTCTGTTCCCATTTTCTGAGTCTATCGCGATGTGTTGTGTGACAGCATGAGGTTGAGGATGGGACATAGATTTTGAAATCAGACACATCTAAATTCAGCATTCCCTAACTGTGTGGTTTCCTCATCTGTCAAATAAGAATAGCATTGCCTGTTTCAGTGATTTACTGTAAAAAGTCACTGGTATCAAATATATCAAAACAGTAGCACAACGTGGAGAGTATAATTACACTTTCTTCCCCAAATCTTTCATTCCTACACCTCAGAACCTATTTCCATTCCAACTTCCTCTCCCACCCACTCTGCCTAATTCCATCCCACCATTAATTGGTGTTTGTTAAATTGGATCGAGTCCTCTGTCACCCACCCCCTTGAATCAGGAAGCAAATGACTCACAGCTTAAATGATCTATTGACTTTTTTCTCTGCAGCCTTTCACTTGCCTGGAGCCCTGCAGCCTGGCTTCCCCCCACCCGGCTCTGCTCTGAATCCTTCTTTTGTGTGCTTTCTCTGTTCTCAAATTTCATTTCCACCGGCAAGCCCTTTGTTTACCTTGTGTCTCTTCTGTCGAGAGAGCGTGGCCTTGAGAGGCTGGCCTTTGTTTCATCTGCTGGCTTCTCAAGATGTGTGTTTATGAGTTTCCGACTGTTCCCAGTGCCGGGGACTTGGGCACACAAGCCAGAGCGCTCTGAGTGCTCCGACCCGCACGAGGGCCGTTCCAAGGCTATGTCATCCCCCACCATGCACCGCCAGGAGAGAGAAAAGTCTCCATGGAGATGGAACAGAAACAATTCTGTCCGATCAATTCCGATTTTTATAAATAGGGATTCATTTTCAGCCTGCATTTGTGGCTTGAGCTGCTTGTCACAGTGAAGAGGAGAGTGGGCGTTTATGGAAAGAATGTCTAGCCTTGGACACCTATTGGGTTCAATGTAAGAGGCTAAGTCCTTGCCCCACAGGGGCTTAAAATTTAGTTGAGAATGAAAAGTAATCCACAAGAAAGAGAGGGTAATTAAAGGCTAGGACTAGGAAGAGCTAATTTAATTAATATTTATTGACTCACTGCATGAATAAATAAATACAGGATTGCTATGGACTGAATGTGTGTGTACCCCACCCCCAAATAATATGTTGAAACCCTCTTCCCCAGTGTGATGGTATTTGCAAGTGGGGTCTTTGGGGAGTAATTAGGTCATGAGACTAATTCATGATGGAATTAGTACCCTTCTAAGAGTCATGGGAGAGGTATCTCCCCCCCCCTACCCCACCCCCCTGCCATGTGAGAACAGGGCAAACAAGCAGAGGGCCTTCACCAAAATCCAACCACGCTGTCCTCCTGACCGTGCCTCCAGCACTGTGGAACATAAATTTCTGTTGCCTAAGCCACTCAGTCCATAGTGTTTGTTATAACTACTCTAACTCAGACACTGATGGACTAAATAGAAACAATTAACTAAATAAAAAATAATGAAGGCTTCAGCTTTAAGTCTTGTGCTTTAAAAACTGGACAAAGTAGCTAATTCAAATAGATTGAATCACTTTAAAGAATTTGTACTGGAGCTCCACTTTGATCGTAGTAACTCAGCAATCTAAGATATTTCAGCGAACACACCTTAAGTGACAACAATGGACAAGACCTTATAGTGAGTCCAAATGAATACAGTATTGTTCTCTTTCTAAGATAGAAACAATATTCTCCTGTCACCTTTCTATGAATTATTGCCCAAATATGCTAAGTATAGGCACACGACCTCTCAGTCAGTAGGAGAGCATCAGCTATAAGTCTAGTAATAGATTGAATGGAAAGTGTGTTGGGACTCAGGATAGTTTGCTGGTTCAACTATAACCATTACTTGGTGTGTCTATTTCATCAATTGGTGGGCTTTATTCTTCTCTTTCTGGAAATAATTTGACACTACCCATCCTCTTTTCTAGGTATTTTAAATATGTGTTGTATTCCCAAACAGTCTTTACATTTCCCAAGAGTAGGATCTATTTTTTATTTATCCATGTGTCTTCCGTAGAGCCTCATAGCAGATACTTGCTTATATTGAGAGAATAAATGAACAAATGTAATATAAAATAAACACTTGTACATGCTCACCAAGAATTGGAAGACTGTCACTATGCATCATACACAAATCTAGGCAATGGAGACATAAAGAGGAATAAAACTAGTTCCTGGTCCTTCGGGAAGAAGCTGTCAGCCTGGTCGGGAATTCAGCATGCAAGTCGAGAAGAAGAATGCAGTGTGCTAAGCATCATGGTAATGATCAACCCTGGGAGCTTTGTGAGCCATTGGTAAGGACCACGAGTGTGAAAATACTTCGGAAGCGAGGACCAAAAGAATGAATGAGTTTGCCAAGTGAAAAATGAGGAAGAGAGCTCAACAGAAGGTTATGAATGTAAGGTAGTGGTGACATGGAGCTCATTCTGGACAGAAAGAACAGCCTGTGCAAAGGCACAGATAAACGAGAATGTGTGGCTTTCAAAAATAATTTGAGGTGGCCAAAGTGGAGGTGTGTTACAGAGAGTCACCAAGCAAGATAAATTGTGGTCAGATTATGAAGGCTCCATCCAGTGAAGTAGTTTGAACGTCATTACTTGAGCAAAAACAAGCCACTGATTTTCTTTAAGGAGTAGAGAGAGAATTAAAATTTTCTCTTAGAAAGGCAACTCTAACGAAGGTAGGGAAAGCGAGCCTGAAGATCAAGGAAGGAAGGAAACATTTATTGAGTGATGACCATGGGCCCGGAAATTCACCAAAGGCGTTCACGGATGTTATTGAAGTTCGCTTCATTTAAGACTTACAATAACCACAAGAGCGAAGCATTATTATGCTCATTTGATAGATGGGAAATCTTATGCTTGAAACTGGGAATGGAAGAGAGATTAAAAATTGAGAAACTATTTAATATTCTCGGGGAGCCCCGAAGTGGGTCAATGCTACAGCAACGGTATTGGGGAGGGCAGGGTACGGAGCGGAGAAAGGATGGGGCTGCAACATATCGGAGAAGTGATCAGAAAGCATAATTAATGGAATGATCGTTAAATGGCTGTAGGCATGAGGTAGAGGGATAGTCAATGGTGAATTCAAACTCTCTAGAAAGTTGAAAAGCCTGGGACTCATACAAAAACTTTCTTTGAATGGTTTAAATTCTCTCACATCTCTCCTTATACCATTAACCTGACATTCATATACATTTTCCTCAAGATGCAAACAAAGTTTTAGAGACTTGTGACTTAAGAGTGTCTACTTGGGAGCCAGTTACTGTGCCAGGGGAGATCCTCAGTACCCATTTTTCAAGACAGTTTTATATCTTTTAGCTCTGTTGTATTGAGAGAATGTCTGTTAGTTAAGTATTCAGAGGAATTTGGAAGCAAACAGATATATAAGTGCAAAGAACGGTATCATATATGAGTCACCACCCAGATTCTTGGCAAGCCACTGTTCACTTGGAAGCAATTAGTGGCCCAAGAGGCTGATATCATAGAAGATCAAAGTGTTCACTGGGAAGTGATTTGGGGAGTAAAGAGGCCACCAGTGACTTCAGAGCAAACCACGCAGAGATTGTGAAACTCAGTTCGTTTTGCAAGGCTATCCAAGGCGGAGGAAGGATTCCAACTCCAGAAAAATCCCGCTGACATCCAAAAGGCTTCTTTCTTATGCTTCCAAGGACTTCTCCTCTCACATATTCCCCTTCCTCTCCCAGACTTATTTTTTGGTGGTCTACTCCCTATTTGGATATTTTCCTGAACAACTAACACGATGCGCAAATTTCATCATGCACATTCTCAACTTTTTGTTTTTACAAGGGACTTTAGAGTACAGAAGATGGATTAGGGTTAAAGAGAGAGGAAAACAATGATATATCTTCTCAACGTTTCTATAGTAGTTCCACTTCTAAAACTGTCTCATCAGTGCGGAGCCCTGTTCAGGAAAGGACTCGTGCCTGGTGAGCTTGGACACTTCACAAGGACTAGTGTGATCCTGCTCTGTAAAGGAGGTATTTGCTCTCACCCACTCCCGGAATCGAGAACCCTCTCTGAGTCTTAGTTCCTGCTTTCGAAAGACCCCACCCTGCTTTTCAGTGGACAGTTATGGGCTCTTTGGCGTTGTCCTGTTCTTTGGGCCGTCAGAGATCCCTGGCTCCCTCTGCTTGTCCTAGGCAGATTCACGTGCCATGCAGGACTTGAGGCTGCATGGTGACTTTGCCTCCCTTGTTTTTTGAGGTTTCTAAGGATAATTTATCATCTGGTTTTGTTGAAAATATTATCCACTGGTTGTTGTATTTTTGTCTGTTTATCTCATTGTTCTAAGTCTCTTTTATTTGGAGGTTCTAAGAGATTCAAAAACTATTTTGTTGTTGTTACCTCCTTTTCAGATTCACTGGGGCATTTTACAGTTACCTTTTTGGTTTCCATGTATAGCTTGATTCCATTTCGATGTGTGAGCATATTCTCTACACTTGTATTTAATTAATGTTTGCTTTCAGGCAAACTTCATGTGGCGGGGGAGCATCCCCTCATATTCCCCAAACCTAACCAGTGATCGCCACACCCTGGCACACAATAAATATCTGTTGATTTTTGGGGGGTCTAATTTTCTTCTGTCTCTCATCAAGAGTGCTTTGAACAGTCATTATATGCCCAGCAGTAACTAAGGACTTTGGAGTCTGTCTTGATCCATTCCGACTGCTGATAAAGAGCAGACATTTATTCCTCACAGTTCTGGAGTCCCAGATTGGGGTGCAGGCATGCTCAGGCGAGGATCCTCTTCTAGGCTGTAGACTTCTCATTGTGTCCTCGCATAATCGAAGGGACGAGGGAGCTTTCTGTGGTCTCTCTCATAAAGGCACTAATGCCATCTGTGAGGGCTCCACCCTCATGACATAACCACCTCCCACAGGCCCACCTCTGGACCACTGGATCGAGCATCAGGATTTAACACAGGAATTTGGGAGGAACACAAACATTCAGACTATCCCACAGGTACAAAGAAATGTAAGATATAGGGTTGTCTTAATATGCTTAATATCCTTAAATCAGAGATTCTTGTGATTGAAGATATTGTTAAAGTCATCCATGTCTACTGAAATCAACAAATGATTGAAATCACAGAGCTTAGATATAAGCAGATTTTGACTCACAAGCCAGTAACAGTGGTTTGGTCATGTGTCCCTGGACAACTATGTATGGAGAACTGCCCCATGGCTGTTTGGTGCTGGAAGGAAGAATCCAGCAAGTGACTCCTGGGATATTTCCTTCAGTGTGTTTCCGGCCATGCACGTGGGTCATGAGAATCACATAATATGTCCACATATTTGTATTCGAAAATAACAATCTACTCACGTCATATGAAGACAATCCAATGATTTAAGAAATAAAATTTGAAGACAAGCATTAAGTTTGGGGCAAGCTTGGAACTTAAACATAGTTATGCTGTAGACTAAATAAAACTTCCAGAAAGTCTGGGATCATGTTTATGGATTTCTACTGGTATACCTAACACTTAATGAGTATTTACCGCTCATTAAGTGCTACCGCTCTCTGGTGCTATGCTTAGAGTTTAACATGTTCTTAACTTATTTACTCTTGACAGTGTTATCAGTATGTTGTTGCTTATGATACTGGGAAATCACCTAAACTCACAGAGTCTAATTTCCTAAATTATATGGCATGGGTAACTCAAGCTAATCCACAGGGCTAACTTGAGGCTTTTTTACTTCCATCCCACCATACTGTGATAAACTAACACAAAAAATAATATACACAGAGACTGAATTACGTAATATAGAATATAAGAAGGAAGTACCCAAGGAAGGTGTTGAGGGCTGGGATATTGAAGCAAGAAGTTGCTTTATGTAAAGCAATGACTTTAGTCATGGATTAAAACATGAGATGGGGGGAAATCATGAAGATTGTGGAACAAGAATGAGGTTAGCATCTCCTGATATACCAAGGAGAGTTACCTCGATGAGACGAGAATATAATGAATATTTGTTTTCCCTTGAGATATATCTAATTTTGATCGCTGTCTTTTTTTCATGGTATTGTAGTTTCTGTGCATGTTTTTTGCTATCCTATCTGACTACCAGGTTTTTGAGCACAGGGACAAGCCCTTTTTCATTAATTTATTCCTTTTTTCATGTAGTGAAAGTATATAACACTCGGAGTAAGAGATTCTTGTGTGACGAGAAAAGTTTTCTTATCTGTGAAATGGAGAGGCTGGGTCTAAACAACCAAAAATCCCATGACTGTGGTGAGGATTGAATGAAGCTATATAAGGTACACTATCGACTGAAGTGATACCCAATGCTCATCGCTGATACTGGGACACACCACCATCCTCATCACCGTCAAGTGCCAGCACTTCATCATCATCATCATTAGATCTCACACTGTCTTGCAAAGTGAATATTTGCGAAATGAATGCACAGTGAAACAAACGGATAGGACGAGATAGACTGGAAACAAGCAGGAATCCAGACTTGCAGGGCCTTGAAGTTTCATCTTTTATAAGCAGTGCAAACCAAAAAAATGGGTTGGCCATGACTAACTTTGAAACCTCCCTTTGTGTTAGTTTCTGACAGTAAAATGTAAAGTCGGCTTGAAGGGAGCCCAGGGGCCATGGGTGGAATTGGGGAAAATCTTTTTCTTCTAAAAGAAACTGTTAACTACTTCAGCACTGAGAGAAAAGACAAACTGTCAGGGAGTGGGAGTCAGCAAATGACCTTCCAGAGAAGAGAGGAGGGGTTGCAACACCCTTCTTAACTCAGTATTTTGGGGATAGACCCCCACAGCCAAAGAGTGGCCCCAGTTCAGAGTCCTGACATTTGTATCCACACCAGACAGGTACTACTGGAAGTCAAGTTGTATCACTGAAGTTAAGGATGTTACTTCACAGAGGACGAGATATCAGCCAGTTTTAGGAGGGTTTGCACCTCATGACATTTCCTGTCCCTTTGGGGAAACTGTGCATGTTACAAATTCCTTGAACATCAAGAATCACTTTTGTCCCAAAGTCACACAACTGCTTTGCCTTCTCTTCATCACTTCTGATGTCACAGTCACTGCCTCTTGAGGATGAAGATATCAGCCCGAGGCGAGGAAAACAACAGATGTGGAAAAAATGTGTAAGATTTGAAAGAGGACCCTGCTTTACATCTGTCTCGGTGCTACAGGGGCATCTTACGATGAGTGAAAGGGAAGAAAACCCACATAGTCAACCTATTGGGTGGGTGGAGGAGAAAAAAGAATAGTTTAAAAAAAAACAAAAACATCCCTATTCACAATGGAATCACTTGCTCAAGACAAAAAAAAAAAAGCAGAATTACAAGTATTGTTAGAGCTTTGAGTTTCTTTTTATGAATTAGTTTGCATAAAGGCAATTGTTTTTTGTATGTATCTATGGGTGTTTGAATTTATATGTGTGTTTTTATTGGTCATGTAAAAACAGAAGTTTTATTATCACAAGAATGTACTACCATTTATAATAAAGATACTAAGGATCTCAAATATGGAAACCACTGGGCTGGCGATACAGCAGAACAACAACAACAAAAAATGAACAGGTATTGCCCTGGCCAGTTTGGCTCAGTGGTTGGAGTGTCGGCCTGCAGACCAGAGAGTCCCGGGTTCGGTTCCCGCTAAGGGCATGTACCTTGGTTGCAGTTTGTCCATAGCCCCGGTTGGGGTCATGTGGGTGACAACCGGTCAATGTGTCTCTCTCACATTGATGTTTCTCTCTCTCTCTTCTTCCCTCTCTCTCTCCCGCTCTGTCTGAAGATAGATGCAAAAATGTCCTTGGGTGAGGATAAAAAAAAAAAAATTAAAAATGATCAAGTATCCACTGTCCCTCTTCATTTGACCTTAACTTAACTTTATCATTTTGCCTGACAAACAGAATTCTCAGAGCTCATTTGAGCTCTAAGGGACCACATCTGACAGACCTCCCCATGCTCACTATGGAGTGGGGTTATCGCTGCCTCTGGTCACCCTCATCTGTGTGAACGCTGAATGTAGTCAACACAATGACGGGCAACTGGTGGAACTATTTCAGTACTGGTGATAACAGAGTTTGTTTTAATCCTAGAAAATAAAAAATGAAAAAAATGTGTCCATTAGGTCAACTGCCTCTGAAAATCCACAGAGGCCAAGACAAGTCAGGGGAGACGCTCTTTTGTAAAAGACATCCCCATTTTTAAGAAGCAGAGGAGGTGATTCTGATGCAGGTTGTTGGATTCTTTTTCAGGGACAAAAGAACAGTGATTTATTCGTTGGCTCATAAATTCATTTTAGATTGAACAGTGTCTGGGCATCAGCATGCAAACCGGGCTCCACTCAATAAAAATATGGAGAAAAACATCTCGTGGGTCCAGCTTGGCTCAGCAGTCTCTCCCCAGTAACGGAGGGCCTTCTCTTTAATTGAGCTTTTAAGAAATTATTCAGCATCCATCCTTTTATTTTTTTATTTTTTGGTCTGAAAATTGGATATTTCTCACAAAATAAAATTTGGGGGTGGGGGCTGTAATCAGCTTTGTGATAATGATTTGTTTTTTTTATAACCCAATTTTACTTCTTATGGCTCCCTTTTCTTTGGAAAGTCGACGTTTTTTCCTCTTCCTTTATATTGATTTTCCATTCTTTCTTATAACCAGATGCTAGAATTAGATTTAGGGCATCATAATTATGCCATAATTACCATGATCATATTTTCCTGCCATTGAAAATTAGTACCAATTTTGATTTTCCTCAAAACTTCAACAGATGCTGCCTTTCTATGGTGTCATAAATTAGTGTTAGAGCACTCAGAAATGTACAAGCCATGTTCCTGAGCCCATGAGGGGTGTTCTGAACCCACCGCTCCACTGAATTTGATTGTTTCCAAGACTTATCATTTTGCCTATTGATAATTTTATTCATGAGAGTTTCATTGTTCTCTCGCTCCCATGCAAACTGTCTTATTTCACTGTCCAGAAAGGAACTCACTGTGCTACAAAAAAACTTTGTTTCACAAATGCAACAGAAAACAAGTGACTCATTCAAGGTCACTCAGCGAGAGAAGAACAGAATCAGGATTAGATATTTTTATTCCCAAATGCATTTTATTGTACCAGATGGAAGGCCGGAATCCTCATTCTGGCTAGCCCCGTTGACCCGTTGTTTATGAGCGACAGAAGATAGGGAAAGGTGGTGGAAGGAGGCTCATGCTGACATTTCTGGGAAAGCAAGGCGGAGAGCTGTGTGTCTGTAAAGCCTGGGAAGACGGGACATTGCTCTTTACATGGAATTAAGAGTGTTTCTCCTCTCCTCTCTAGATGGTTCTTGGCTGGGAGGGAAACAGGACAGAGACCTTGAGAGACAGAAAACAAACAAACAAACAAACAAACAAAAAGGAACTTAATACGGGTTAAAGGTACATGGGTTCGAAATGAATCTGGAGACATCAGTTCGTGGAACATTCACAATAGGAGAGCAACATTTATCAAACTGCTCACGCTTCCGATGCTTTGAAATGCATGGTCTCCGTTTCCAATGAACAAAGTGAGCCTCATTTCTATCATTCTCGCAGGTCAAATGATGCTGGAGGAGAAACCTGAGCTCCAAGGGCACGTCCACATCGGCGATCAGAGAGTGTGCCGCAGCTTCTCCGGTCACTGCATTTCCAGGACCAGCAGGCTGCCTGGCACGAAGCAGGGATGCAGGCATCCTGTCGAATGCCTGCTCTCAAGAGAGGGTCTTCCCCAGGCAAAGCCTGAAGTGGGGGCCTGAGCTCGGGTCCGAGTTCCTCAGCCAGTCCTGAGATTTGGGATCTGCTTGAGGCAACGACAAACGGGCCAGAAACCAGGGCCTTGGACACTAACGGCCACTCCCAGACATTTGATGACTGTAACCACATTCTCATTTCCTTCCGAAGAGGAATGTAAAATACACTTGTAGAGAAATCGCAGAGAACGGTCACGCCAGCCTCTTTAAAATAGAGTGGCTCGCCTGTGGCCATGGACTGCCTGCCAGGAGCCCATCAGGGCAGTCTGACCCAGAGGCCAGCTCTAGCGGGCGCTTCTTTTAATAGCCACCCTTTAGCCTTCCTCCTCTGTCTTTTTTTTTTTCGGGGTGGGGGGGGTACAATGTAGATTTATTTTCTAAATTCCTTTATTTAAAAAAAAAAAGTTATCTTTATTGATTTTAAAGAGATAGGAAGGGACAGGGAGAGAGATAGAGACATCGATGAGGGAGAACATCGACTGGCCGTCTCCTGCATGCCCCCCACTGGGGGTCATGCCCACAACTGGGGCATGTGCCCTGACCGGGAATCGAACCAGCGACCTCCTGGTGCAGGGGTCGACCAGTGAGCCACACCAGCCAGGCATTTAAATTCCTTTTTCAAAAATTAAATTAAGTGGGGTGACACTGGTTAATAAGATTATATAGTTTCATGTGTGCATTTCTATGGTGCATATTGCATTGTGTGCTCAAGACCCAAAATCAAACTTTCTATTCAAAACGTGGCCAGGGATCACAGTTACCAGATAATAATGATAGGCATTGTGTGTTCCTATAGTAACAGAGAAGATGAGGAAAAGCAAAGTAAATGGTTTCACATTCCTTTAGAAATTTCTAGGAATCGGATATTGTACCTGACATGTTTCATAGGTTGACACATTTAATTCCTTAAGCAACCTATGTGGTAGGTTATAGAGGTTATACCTTGTTTACACCTAGTGAATGCTTAAAATATGTTTGTTGGATAAATGAATGAGGTGTATTCTAACTTGACTGATTCAGATTCCCATAAACAAACAAACAAATAAAAACCCAACTTAAAACGAAAGCTTAGTGAGCGCTGCAATCTCAAGAAAGCAAGAGAGAAACAAAAAAGGGCTAGAAAAAACCCCCACAAATTTCTGGGTGTGCAACCAGGCTAATAATCAGCACTTTGTAACCAATGCAGCTGACTCCTTGGGCGTTTCAAGATGTTTCCAAAGAGAAATACCGTCCACATAACCCCCCAACTTTTCTTCGAGTTCCTTCCCACTCTGCCATTCAATGGGGAAGAAGAAAGACCAATGCGTCTTCTGGTTCCTCCCTCCTTGGCTTCTCATTGGCTGAAAGTCTGCTTCATCAAGCATTGGCTGCACTTCTCAGTTGCTCTGTGGAAACCAGAGCCCCACAGGGTGCCTTTGGCCCGTGTATGGACAAGGTGATCTCTGTCTGTAAGTCAGAGCTGGGCATGGGGCTACCTGTTCTGCAGCCACAGCAACATGGATCCAGGAGCATGGAAAAGGAATTCACTCTTGTTAGGTCATCTCCAGTCTGAAAGCAAGACAGTGTTTTCAGCTAGAGACGGAGCATCATGGAGTGAGGGGTGTGAAAACTGGGTCCAATATACAAATGCAAATGGCCTTTCTCCTGCTCGTGTCCTGTATTCTTTCTCAGACCCTGACACGTAGCTTTTTACGTTCATCTTTCTTCATCAAGGACTCCAAACACTTGGTCTGATGTTCTCTCCTTTTGACAACTGCTGCCATGTCCTTTACCCACGAGGGATTTTCTCTCCCGGTCTGTGCTTTGCAGAATAATGGTGGACAGCCTCTCCAGAGGCCCTCCCAGCCCCCCACTCACTCTGGCTCGTCATAGCTGCTCTCAAAGACAAGCCTTTAGGTGAAGAATGTCCAGGAGCATCTTCACCTTCTCCAGCTCCAGCCCTCAGTGGAGGCAAGGAGTGTGGACGAAGCATTCTGAGTCAGGGCCGGTGAAAACTCTGTTGTGACTCATTTGGTGTTTCCGCCATTGGCTTGGAAGGAGGCTATTTTTTTTTATCCTCACTCGAGGACATTTTTCCATTTTTTGTTCAGATAGAGTGGGAGGGAAAGAGAGGAAGAGACAGAGAGAGAGAAACATCAACGTGAAAGGGACACATCGAGTGGTTGCCACCTGCATGACCCAACCAGGGCCTGGGACAAACTGTAACCGAGACACATGCCCTTAGCGGGAACCGAACCCGGGTCTCTCTGGGCCGTAGGCCGATGCTCCAACCGCTGAGTCAAACACACAGAAAAGGATTTTTTTAAATCACTTAGTGTAGACTCATTATAGTTTGTGTTTTATTGCTGATCACTTATGGAAAGCCAGTTGGAGAAAACTTTTCAGAAGTTAAAAACATTAGGAAATTATAACATTTATAAAGTTCTTAATGCCATGTTCCCTGGTCTACCGTCCTTACTCCCTTTAAGGTAATGAATGAAATTCCAGTGGGTTTATATCACTGTGTTTTGGGAGGACTTATGGACAGCCCTTCTACACCAAAATGTGAGCTCGGCTTGATTACTACACAGCAAGAGTGTCTCGGAGCATCCCCAACGGAGCAGAGGTTGGTTGGTGGAATGACCCTCTAAGAACAGGAGCACAAGTGTCCCCGTCGACTGCTCGTCCCATTTTCCCTGGGAGATAGCTGCTCCTGTTTTCAATAAGGAGATCATGGTTAATCCCACTGAGGTAGGCAAACAAAAAAATTGGGAAAAGATAGAGTTGTATTTTCTCCATTTCCAAGATCTTCCTGAGGAGTCATTTCCTTTACATGTACTCCTGACATTTCTCAGTCTACACTTTTATTCTTTCTTTCCTAATGCAAAGTGACTTATCCGATTGAAAATGTTTGGGAAAATGAACCAGGCATTCTGGGCTCCGGAATGACAGAGTTTCCTCCTTTTGCTGCTACAGAAGGTACATTCCAGAGCTGCCGCACCCCAGGGGTCCCCATTCAGGGAAGACTACACTGCTAAGACTTGCAAATGGGGGTCCCCATTCAGGGGAGACTACACTGCTAAGACTTGCAAGTGAGTGGCCTAATTATAGCATTCTGTATGAGCAAGTCTTCTTGCTCTTCATTCTCAAAACAGGATCACCACATTGGCCTCGATCAGTAATAAAGGTGCTTTTTAAAACCCCATCTGCCATGCATTTGATATATTTCTCAATTTTTTCAGAACATAGAGAGGTGCTGTTTATTGGGGGTTATTTAGGCACCGAGTATGTAAAATAAGCTCAGAATACTGTACTAACTTTCTAGAGCTACCAAAATGCCACAGGTTGGGTGTCTTAAGCAACAGAAGTGAATTTATCAGAGTTCTGGAGGTTCAAAGTCCAAGATCGAATGTTGGCGAGTTTGGTTTTTCCAGAGGTCCGTTTGCTCGGCTTGTATGCGGCTGTCTGCTCTCTGTGTCCTTATGTGGTCCTTCCTCTGAGCTCCCACACCCCAAATACCTCCCTCTTTCTATGAGAACACCAGTCATACTGGATTAGCGCCCCGTCCTCTGACCTGCTTGCCCTTATTTAGGTCCGCATTCAAGGCCCTATCTCCAAATATAGTCATTTATGGAGTCAGACCTTCAACATATGAATTTTGGGAGAATACAATTCAGTCCGTAACAAACATGTATAAAAAGCCTAGTTCAAAACAGGTTTTTTTAAAACCTAAAGTCAGCTCTGAGATGTTGATAGAAGACACAAAGTGTAAGAAAGAAAGTTGAATAATAAAAAAGCATAAAACGTTGTCTCAACCAACATTGGAAAAGAGAAACTTTATAGTGACATGAAGTAATTGAATATTACTTCATGTAGTATAAAATAAATTAGGTATTAAGATAGAAATAGCAGGAATATACCTTCACGGTAAAAGGACATAACCACAAGAAGATATAATAATCATGAGTTTATATATAACAGCATAGTCTCAAAATACATGTGGTAAAATTTCAAGTGTCAATTGACCAATATGACTATTAATTGATCATAGTAGATTTTGACTCACTTATCTCAGAAATTAATATCTAAAGGAGTCCAAACTTGGTAAGAAGCATAGAAAAATTAATACAGTCAAATATCTAGTATAAGAATGCTTAACCTAAAATGCATATGAAATTATAAAGTCTTAAGAGTCACCAAAGCAGTTTTGAAGAAAAAGTGATTAGAAGGGCGGGGCTTGGATTACATGCTGGATACCACTACTTGGTATATGAGAAAGCTTCCCTTATAAATTAGTGGAAAAGAATGGAATTGTCAACAAATGTATTGGAACATGTTGGATAAATGAACATTTAAAAAATGAAATATTACCATCAGTTGAGAAAGAATAAAATTTCAAGAAAAACAGAGAGAGGCAAAGATTTTATACTGATGATTAAAATACAAATTGATGTAGCTCACTTAGAGAGTAATTTATCAATATGTGAAACAACTATTTTGATGCACAAAGCTGATATACTGAGTCATCCTACGTGTAGATGTCTGTCCCAGTGGAATTCCTACATATGGACCAGAAGATCCCTAGTGGACAGTTATCCATAGGCCTCTCAGGTTTCTGCACACATTGTAAGTAAAAGCACTAGCTTTCCTTCTGCACTAGATTATCTTTTCAAGGATGTTTCTAAGGTGAACAGACCTGAAAGAAAGAGGTAGTGTCTGCAGAGGGCAGACTTGCTTTCTATCCATTACAATAACAGTGATGTCTCCCTTTGGTACAACGCTCAGGCATGTTTGCTTATCGTGCGTTATAAAACGTTCAGGCTCCCAGACTCAGGATTCCTGAACTGTGACGCAAATCACCGTTCATAGTTTTTATCTGGGCCTCTCTAGGTTGTTCTCATGAAAATGGAAAGAGAAATTGGTGCCAGTATGCTCATTCTCAAGCTGCTCGCTGTGCCATGCCTAATAGTCCTTCACTTCTGACACACCTGCCAGCATTCACGAAACTATGGCAGACCAACTTGTCAGCCTACACATAGTGTAAAACGCTACACTTTTTACATTACATTTTATAATCATAAGAAAAGTAGAACTAAGTTGAATGTGTAACAATGAACAAAAGTATTTTAAAAGTTGTGGAGTATAATATAGCAACTAATTGTGTGAAATTGATGTACTATGTTTACTCATATAAGACTGTTATTTTGATAAGTCAAAATTTTGATGAGTCAAAATTGATAAAATTATTGGCAATCTTATATGAGTCAATCTAATATTTGTATTGACATATATAGATCTTAAAAATATAAAATTTAATTTAAACTTTGATTTCTTCACTACAAAACAACCTGTGCAAATATTTTTAAAAATGAAATCATTTTGTTTTTATTCTCATTAATGGAGTAAAGGAGTATGCCATTTGGATGTAGGGGCACTGACTTCAGGATATTACTTGCTCCTGGACTGAGTAGAGAGATGATGAAAATGGTAATATTCATGAGATTTCAACTTATCTGTCAAATTCTTGTTCAAAAACCAATAAAGATACAAAGTAAATGTTATAAAAAACTGAACAGTTTTGATCATATAGGTGACTATTTGAGTGGTTGCCAAATGTCTTCCTGAACTTCTGTTAATCCAGCAGGTGCTCATTGTGTCTTCATTAGGCAGGATTAAGGTTATCGGGTGGGCAGAGGCCCAAGATGGTGACTACAGCTTGGAAACTATTCTTCTTGATCGGGCTTTTGAATGTGCAGAGAAGATCAGACCTATGTTCTCTCCTTTTCTGAGAAGGCCTATCTTGGTTTATAGGACAGGTTTTTCTTCTAGAAAACACATTATGAGTCACTCTGAGGAGTAAGAGTCTAACCCTAAAATTTTCACCATGTGTCAGTAAATGTCATATAATTCAACTGCAGGAAATTTTTTTTCTAATAATGAGAAATGCAAAGTCTAGGCTGGTTTCAAGTTTTTGTAGCTTTTAATCCTGAAAAAACATTAACGGGTTCATACATTTAGAAAAACACTATGTCTCCACTAAACTATTTCCCCATCTATTAGATTAATGCTTTTTAACATCTTCTCTATTTTTTTGAGGACAACATAGACCTTAGTAAGTCTTTGTCTTGATAATGAACTTTTCTAGTCTATAAACAATCAAGCAAGTAGGTATTTTTCTATTTTATAAATATAAAATATGAAGACCAGAATGGAAGAATAACTGCAATCTTGGTCTCATCCACACATCACTACTGGCTGGAGAGTGTGACTTACCTGTAGGCCATAGGTGAGAATTATATCCTTAGAAAAGAAGAGAAGACAGTAGTATAGGTTCTGCTTTCTAATAACTTTATAAAAGCAGCATTAAAATACAAAAATAGCACTTGATAAAGTCAGGAAATCTGTGTTTATCATCTATGTAGCTCTCTCATCTGTGAGACTAATAACCATTATTAAACATAATTTATGACTCTTAATCCTAAAACATGCTTAATTTTAACTGGCTCCCAAATGAATAAGGATTTACTATGCCAAGACAGATTCATATAGCTATGTAACTAAACACACCAAAACTTAGTAGCTTAAAACATTTACCTATCTAGTGATTCTGTGGGTGAGTGGAGAGGTCCAACTTGCTGGGATTGACCTTGATGATCCTCTATTGTATCTTCAAGTGTTTGCTGTTGGCTGCTGGGTCACCTTGTGATCTAGGATGATCTTCCTCATATGTCTGGCAGTTGGCAGCCTGTTACCTAGAGCAGGAGGGGTGACTAAGCCTATGACCCTCATCATTCAGCAGGCTACTTTGGTCTTGTTCTCATAGCAGAGATTTCTAATAGCATGAAAGAGGAAGCTGCATATGGTGTTTCTAAAGAATCCAGGGTACTAAGGGAGTGCTCCAAAGATATTACATTCAAATACTCCTTTCTGAACCACTTCTCATCACCTGCTGTATACAGCCCATATTCCTGACCTTGACATTCCATGACTGACTCATGTAGGTTCTACTTAACTTTCACATCTTCCCTTACTGCCTTCCTTAGTTTCCAGTTCCGGCCTTATTATGTAGCTGAATTGCACACTTTGTACACTAATGGTTCATTTCCCTTCCCTGTGGGTTTTCAACACTATTCCCTCTATCCAACATTCTTTCTTCTGACCTCCTCTTGCTGAAAGTTTACCACTTTCCAAGACCCAGCAAAAACACACATCCCATGCGTATTCTTTTAGCTTGTTTTGTAATGCTTGTGTGACCTCTTCTTCGGAGTTTACGGCATGATGTACACTAATTCTATAGCTCTGCGTATATACGTTCTGCACAGTAGTTAGACTGTAAGCTCTCTTAAACGCAACAGTTGTGTTTCTTTTCATTTTGCACCTTCTGTAGTACCAAGAACAGTGTTCAAAAGACCCTTGGCAAAGGAAAAAATATGTTTGCTGTCTGCTGACTTGAATTGAAAATTCAAATGATCTACATGGGTGTTTTCATGTTTGAAGCCACTCTTGTTTACCATGCTTTCTCACTCCGTAAGAGTCTTGGTGTTTTCAACAACAATGAAAAAAACATGACTGTGAAGGGCGCATTTTCCATGCCTCTCTCAAAAACAGAGTGGCAAGGCCCGAGAGAAGGTAGGACGTGCAGTGGAATTGTTTGCCCAGAGTGACAGAGGTGCTGTCCCATTTCCCCGAAACCACAGGCCTGACTCACTCCGGCTCCAGACCTTTCAGCTATTGCACCCCCGGCGCTGGCCCCCCAGTGGCCCCCCAGTGGCGAGCGGCCCTTGGAGACTCTCCTCCGCCCCTGGACTAATAGCAGTGCTGGGTCTTTATTGATTTCTTGTTCGAAAACAATGAAGAGCCTCAGTGTTCTTTCAAAGACTTGGCAGCAGTGTGCGCGCCTCTCCCTCACACTGTTCTCGGGCGCAAGTGGAAGTCATTGTTCTCGCTCTCAGCTGCTTCCTGCCTTGGGGAGTGGGCAGAGGGTGGGCTCCATACACTCAGACGTTCTCCTAACAGTTTGACACCTTGGAAATGCAAATGCACACACTCACACACACACACATCAAATGCATATCTTATTTTTAAAAAATGTTACAAGCACAGAAACTATTGAAAACAGAATCCAGCCCTGGTCGGTTTGGCTCAGCGGTTAGAGCGCCGGCCTGCGGTCTGGAGAGACCCGGGTTCGGTTCCCGCTAAGGGCACGTACCTCGGTTGCGGTTTGTCCCCGGCCCTGGTTGGGTCGTGTGGGTGGCGACCACTCGATATGTCCCTTTCACCTCAATGCCCACCCCCCACTCTATCAGAATAAAATATTGAAAAATGTCCTCGGGTGAGGATTAAAAAAATAAAAAAACAGAATCCATGGCCTCACACTGAAAATCACAAGTGCTAGCATGTTGTCGTGTTTGCTTTAACATTTTACTTATCATAAAACAGAGCATCTGAGATCAACTTGAAATCTTCTTTATTTTCCTCTCCAATCTCATAACCCTTCCTTCCATAATACAGCCATAAGGAATTTGGTGGCTTTCCTTCAAGTCCTTGTCTACATTTGTGTATATGTGTCCATAAACATATTTTTTTCTTAAGTGTTTAAAAAGGCATCAGAATGTACTGAATATTCTTCAATTTGTCATTGTGTTTGACACATGTATTTTACTCTTGTTAATACAAGTAGATTTCACTGATTTATTTCATCATATAATATTCTAATAATTCTTTTACTAAACTAAATCATTCACATATTTACTTCTATTGATAGATATTTGGATTGGGCCCAACTTTTTTGCTGTTATAAACAATGCTGCAACAAATAAAGAATACTGTACTGTGTGTGGGTTGCCCTAGGCTGCAACCTAATAATAAAACGGTTAAGTTCTTGGTTATTTTCACATTACCAGATAGCCCTGCACTTTCTCTGCCTCTTACCTCTCTCCCACACTTCTTTCTTTTTACCCAAGTGATGATGCTAAAAGGCAAGCTTGATCATGCCTTTAACATATTAAAACCCTTTAGTGACTTTCCGTACTCAGTAGGTTATGATATCAACTCCTTAGAATGACAAGATTCTTTACAATGTGCCCTGCGTACCCATCCAGGCTTATCTTACATTTTATCTCCAAGCAGTATTGAATTATTTCTTATTTTGTGGTGAAATAACGAATGTAGTTCTATCCTGGAATTTCTTCCTTTTCCTTCCTTGGCCTTAGTTCACCCTTCAAAACTTATCATAGATCTACTTCCCCTAGTAACGATGATGATGATGATGATGATGATGATAATAATAGATAACATTTATTATTTTTCTTGTACCTGAAATTATCATTTGCCAACTTGTCTTCCTGCCAAATATTATGTCCCCTGTTATTTAAAGATTATCCCCAATAGAGTTAAATTTTCATTCTCCTGCCCCTCCATTATTTTTTTTTTTATCTATTTATTTGTTACTGGATCTAAAAGAAGAATAAATAATACCTGAATGAATGATCCTTTTTTATTCTACTTTTTCAGTTGCTGGTTTACATGTTCATGCCCCCACTAGCTTATAAACTACTTGTTCCTATATGTAGCTCTAGTACTTAGCACAAGGTAAGGGCTACTCAAATATTTGCTAAATAAATTAATTAAGTGTCCTTGGTGATAAAGTGTCTTTTCCTTTCCTGGAAGAATTCACAATGGCTTTTGAGCTCTTTAATTGTCACGAACACTTGTGGTAAAGGCATTTTGCCAAATATGAGTTGAAAGACACATTTTGATGTTAAAACCACTCTTTAATAACCAAGTCATGAAGCCACAAAAGCTTCACACATTTCATCCCACCAGTTTCACTAAAAGATCACATTCTTCCTTTCCCAGGGTTGAATGCTCCCTCAAACTCACATTGGCTTGATTTGGTTCCAATGTTCAGAATTCAGGGGTAACCCTAAGAGCAGGGATGGGCAGGCTCTGCTAGCTTCCCTCAATCCTACATCCTGCACAAATTTAAAAAGATAAATTCCTGTCTCTGGACTCGATCCTGGTCCTCACACAAAGAGGCCTCCTCAAGCTTTCGCAGGAGAGACTTGTTCACCTTGGCCGAGCAGCACCGTATTTCCAACCAGGGGGGAGAGGGAGAGGGATGCAATTCCTGCGTATGTGAGCAGGACATTAGAGCAGATGGACAGAGGAAAGTCCGGTGGGTGGGAGTATGATGATGAACTAGTGAGACTCCAAATGCATTGGCCATTCCCAGAGTGATACCCAGAATCCTTAGCGGGAAGTCTGGGAACTCAGGAACAGAGAAGAAAGATCTGGAAACAAGCTGTAGGGATAATCCCTGGAAAAACAAAATTGTATCATCCTTCTTGATACAAACCCGGTGATTTCTTCCTATGTATAATTCCCTTCCAGGGAAGAAAATCATAATTCGAGGTTGACAACCAACTGGGGCACATATATAAAGACACTTGTTGTGTTTGATTATAGATGTGCCTGTGAATTAATTGATGTGTTTGATGAATCCTAGGTAGTGTCTTTCTGAAGCTGATACTTAAAGAATACAGTCAAACAGAAGTATTTTATTATTAAAATAGTCTTGAGCTGGTAAAGAATTCATGTGGCATGTCAATGGCTCAAACACACTTAGAATGGATTTAAAAACTGGCTGAGCTCTCTGCCTTGAAAGTCAACAATGTTGGTCCTGCACTTAAAAATGGCTACTGTTTCTAAAGTATCTACTTGATTCTATGATCCAACAACTTGGGTTGGTCCCAGCTGGGTGCTTTTTCTGTGATCTTGCCTGAGGTCATTCATGTGTTTGATGGCCCAGCAGAGGCTGAGTGGTCCAACATGGCCTCGCTCACACTTCTGTACATGATGCTGTCTGTTGACTAATTGGTCCAGGGGCTGGAGTGATTCATCTCCACTCCAAATAGCATCTTCTCCTTCAAGCTGCGAGACCTGGCTTCTTTACACAATGGTGAAAGCATCCTCTAAAATAAGAATAAAACCTGCAAAGCTCTTGAAACTGAGGTTTGCAAATTGCACAGAATCACTTCAGATACATTCAATTGGCGACAGGTAACAGGGCCAGTCTAGATTCCAGGGGAGGCACCGAAGAAGCAGCTAAGTCGCATGGCTACAATGTTGCATTGAACTAGATGGAAGTAGAAAAGTCACAATGCAATAGGAGGTGAATACCAGGATGTAAGAAATTAAGGCCATCTTTGCAAACTATGTACCAAAGATTGACACTGTTCTCTCTCTCTCCCTCTGCTTCTCTCTCCAACCTTTTCTCTCCCTCTCTCATCCTTTGACAGACTTGACACTGTGTGCCTCAATGATGGTTTATTTCAGACCAGTCAATGCTAAATAAGCTAAATCAGTCACTGCAAAACAAGAAAATTCTTAAGTCTCAGTTTGCATTACATAAATTGTAATCTTGAATTATAGAAATTTTCCACTTTGACAACATAAAGACTCATTTGTTAAATATCCTCTTCTTTGAGTAATTCTTTGTCCTTTATCTCCAAAATCTGTGTAACACATAAACTTCAGACGGTAATGACTCTTCTCCAACCAAGAGGGTACATTCTAAATTATCTCCCCAGTTAATAACCCCCAAATTTTGTGCCTCCAAAGTGAGAGGGTTTGTTTCCATATCCTTGACTTTTTGTTAGAAAAAATACAACTTCTAGTTAAATGCTGCATTATGAGAACAGTCAATATTATCTAACTTGGCAATGCAAAGTAAAAGCTGTGGCTACCTCTAAGGAACTTTCAGTCTGAAGGAAGAGATTATTATTACACATGAGAGTAAGTATCACAAGAGAATCTTGTCCTGTGAAATACCCATCTGCTCTGTGTCTTACATGGGTCCATGGTGGATGAGTCTATGCTGCCTCTGTGGCTTGGTGAGAAAGCTCCAGTCCCAGCCTGTCTGAATAGCACCAAATTCAGTCTTTAAATTTAAAGCACAGATTTTCTACTGTGCTCAAATAGAGGTGCGCGCGCACACACTCCTGCTCACACACACACCTGAAAAAAGGAAATGGACAATTCCAATGGAAAATTAATAGATGAGCAAATCACATTTAGTTGTAGGAAGCAAGAAAAGTCTGAGATATCCGTTCTCTTTTTCCATCCTGTCTCTCTGCATATGAGTTTCTTTTGCTTTTAATGAGTTTTGGATTATATAATTTGGTGGGTCTCTTTAAAGTCTAACATTTTATGCTTATAGCATAGGTACCTAGTTAGCATCACAATTTCCAATAGTCAGAATGATTCCCCCTCGACATTCAGAAACAGTCCACGATCCCATGAAAAGTGGTGCTGAATTGCAGTCATTTACATCTTGTCTATTCCTTAATAATGATACCACATCCACCCCAGTAAAGTTTATACAGAAGGTCCTTCGCCTTACAGTCAAGTCTGGGTGTAAAATGGGTAAAAACAAACCAGTCAAAATGAAAAAAAAAATGTAGTTTTGTAAAAATATCAGCAGAACAAATGACAATTGAATTTCATAGAAGCTCGGGACTCTGCTGCCAGGAGTTGTTTAGCAACCTCTACACAGGACAACAAATCCTCTGACCTGCTCTGTGCAATTTAATGAGGATCATCTTTTGTAAGTTTACCAAATGCTCTATTGTTTCTTCCATTACCCAGATAATTGTTCTTATCCCGCCAGTACCTACAATTCTTATGTGTTTATGCTTTATTGTACTTTTAACATTTTAAATAACTTTCAAACACACTCTCAAATTTGATCATCAAACAAAATGTTGAAAGGTTTATATAAATAAAGAAACTTAGAATCCAAATGAGTCGCCCCAGTTTACACAGCATGTAAATGACGGGTCTAGGGTGAAACCCAGACACCTCACCTTGAAACCAGTCTTTCTTCTGCTACATGACACTGGGGGAATTTTAGATAGCTGTGTAGGCCTGTCCCTGTTGTAGGGACATCACTCACCAGTTTCATTGCCCTGCCATCAAACAGCACTAGAAAAGCAGATAGAGCTGGGGCCAGCTAGGACGCTTTACAGCTCGTCTCCCATCTGTCGGCCAGCTGGACACGGGAACAGCTGCCATCGAGGCTGTTTTGCCTGGCACTGTCAGCTCTATTGGCATCCAGTGCCACATGCCAGCTGGTGCCTGCTCTTGTTGAATAGGCCTTGTTTGGGTAGGTGGAGGCCCAGTTGTTATTAATGCCGACATGAGCCTCAGTCCCCTTCCTAATGCAAAAGTGAAGGTCAGAGCCGGAGAGTACACCAGACCGACCTTCTAAAATGATTTACTTCTGGATGGCGGTGGGCAGGACCAGAGGGAGGGTGAGTGTGTGAGAGAGTGAGTGAGTGTGTGAGGGTGTGAGTGGACGTGAAGGTGGACGACCAAACCCGAGCAGTGCAGAGCCGGGAGCAGAAGGTCCCTGTGCTGTGAACGGAGCAGCCAGCTACGGTAGTGAGCAGCCCTTCAGGGTGCTTCTCCCTGCGCCATGGGGAGGTCCCACCATTCTGGAAGATCCCGGGTCTGCCCTGGGAGGAGGCAGTGGGAGCGGCTAGGGCGCAGCAACCTGAGCCCACCAGTGCACCTGGCACCATCGGACCAGTGGACACCCTGTGTCAACACAGACCAGTGCACAGTAGTGGAGCTGCCAAGGTGCCAGTCATGGAAGCCGCGGACAGCTGGGAGCCCAGCGCCATCCCCCACAGTAGCAGTCCGATCAAGGTCGAGATATACTCCCAGCAACAGGCTGTGGAGCAGACATTCATCCCCAGGCAACAGAAGCACAGACCAGCAGCTGAGACCCATCACCAAAAACTACAGCAAAGGTTGAGCAGCAGCACTACCCAGCCACCAGCGGCGGTACCTGGGGCTCCACAGAGGCCTGTGTGACCCAGAGGCCCCAAGAGTGGTGGGAAGCTGGGGCTCAAGAGGGACCAGTGCGATCCAGCTGCCTGCGGGACCTGCAGGTTGCTAGGGTACCAGAGAGGCCTATGTGACCGGGCTGCCCACAAGACAGGATGGAGCCGAGTCTGCAGAAGAAACTGTGCAATCCAGCTCCCCACGGCATCAGCGGGAAGCGGGGGCTCCAACAAGGCCTGTACAACCCAGCTGCCCACAGGATCGGCGGGGAGCCAGGGCTCCAGTGAGACCTGTGCAACACAGCTGCCCAAGGTGTGGGCAGGGAGCATGGCTCCAGCAGGGCCTGAGCTATGCAGCTACAGGTGGCACCAGCGACCAGCTGGGAACACAGCTCCAGAGGGTCCCACGTGATCCAGCAGCAGCACCTACCAGGACACACCAATATCAGCCCCCAGTAGTCAATCCTCCAGGATCAATAGCAATCAAGAGGCGACATGCAACAGAACAGTCTGGGAGGCACAGTAGCCTTAGTTGATATACAGTGAGCTGCCTACACATCCAAACATCCCTCACCAGGTCTAGAGCTACCAGATGGCTAAAATGGGGAGACAAAGAAACAACACCCAAAGGAAAAAAAAAGAGGAATCACCAGAAAAGGAACTACAGAAAATGGAAGACAGCAACTTGTCAGATAAAGAATTAAAAGCATAATTTTAAGGGTGCTCAAACAATTTGATGAGAACTACAAGCAACTTAATGAGAATTATGAAGAGCTCACTGGAAACTACTTTAGCTTAAAAAAAAGAGGTAGAAGCTATGCATAAAAATCAAGAGGAAATAAAGACTAACATAGTGGTTGTGAAAAATACCTTAGAAGGGTTCAATAGTAGATTAGAAGAAGCTGAAGACCAAATCAGCGACTTAGAAGACAAGGTAGAGAAAAACACCCAAATAGAGCAGCAAATGAAAAATAAAAATGAAAAATCAGGAGAAAAGGTTAAGGGAGCTGTGGGACAATAAAAAACATAATAATATTCGCATTATAGGGATACCAGAAGGAGAAGAATCAGAGAAAGGAATAGAGAATCTGTTTGAAGAAATAATGACAGAAAACTTCCCTAAACTGGTGAAGGAAAACGTCACACAAGTCCAGGAAACAGAGTCCCAAGCAAGATAAACCCCAGAAGACTGACGGCTAGACACATCATAATTAACATGGCAAAAATTAAAGACAAAGAAAGAATCTTAAAGAAAGCAAGAGAGAGAGAGAGAAAGGTACCTACAAGAATCTCCCATTAGACTGTCAGCTGATTTCTCAATAGAAACGATGCAGGCCAGAGGGAGTGGCATGAAGTGATAAAGTAATGCAAGTCAAGGGTCTGAATCCAAGACTACTCTATTCAGCAAGGCACTCATTTAAAATTGAAGGAGAACTAGAGAGCTTCATGGATAAAAAAAAAAAAAAAGAGGGGGCGGGGACACAGGCATAAAATTAAAATGGCAACTAATAACTATCTATCAATAATTACCTTAAATGTGAATGGCTTAAATGCTCCAATCAAAAGACATAGGGTAGCTGATTAAATAAGAAAACACGACCCATATATATGCTGTCTACAAGAGACCAACCTCACAAGAAAAGACTCACACAGGATGAAAGTGAAGAGATGGAAAAAATTTTTCCAAGCAAACGGAAATGGAAAAAAAGTTAGTGTAGTAATACTCATATCTGACAAGATAGACTTCAAAACAAGGGCCATAGTAAGATACAGAGAAGGTCACTACATAATATTAAAAGGATAAATCCAATAAAAGGATATAATCCTGGTAAACATATATGCACCAAGTACGGGAGCACCAAAATATATTAAAAAACTTCTGGAGGACTTCAAGGGAGAGATCAATAGCAACACAATCATAGTGGGTGACTTTAACATGCCACTGACACCACTGGATAGATCTTCAAGACAAAAAATTAACAAGGCCATAGAGTCCTTACAAGACAAACTAGATCAGTTGGACTTCATCGATATTTACAGAAAATTTCACCCCAAAGCTGCAGAATATACATTCTTCTCAAGTGCACATGGGTCCTTCTCAAAGATAGACCGCATATTAGGACACAAAACAAATCTCTACAAATTCAAGAAGATTGAAATCATATCAAGCATCTTCTCAATCACAGTGGCACGAAACTAGAATTCAATTACAATAAAAACATTCAAACACTTGGAGGCTAAATAGCATGTTATTAAACAACAAATGGGTTACTAACGAGATCAAGGAAGAAATTTAAAACTTCCTGGAAACCAATGAAAACAAACACACAACAACACAAAATCTATGGGACACAGTGAAAGCAGTCCTGAGAGGGAAGTTCATAGCACTACAGGCCTACCTCAAGAAACAAGAAAAATTTCTAATTGACTTTCTAACTCTATAACTTAAAGAACTATAAAGTAAACAAAAAGAAAAACCCAGATCTAGTTGGAGGAAGAAAATAGTAAAGGTCAGAGCAGAAATAAGTGACACAGAGACTAAAAAAAGTATTCAAAAAATTCAAAAGATCAATAAAACAAAAAGCTGGTTCTTTGAAAAGATAAACAAGATTGATGGACCTTTAGCCAGACTGACCAAGAAACAAAAAGAGAGAAACCAAATAAACAAACTCAGAAATGAAAGAGGAGAAGTAACAACTGACACCATAGAAATACAAAGGGTCATCAAAACATACTATGAACAATTATACGCCAACAAATTGGACAATCAAAGAGAAATGGACAAATCTCTAGAAACACACAGCCTCCCAAAACTGAACCAGGAAGAGATAGAAAAATTGAAAAGACCAATAACAACAAAGGAAATTGAAGATGTTATCAAGAAACTCCCAGCAAACAAAAGCCCAGGCCCAGATGACTTCATGGGGGAGTTTTACCGTACATTTAAAGAGGATATAATACCTATTCTCCTCAAACTATTCCAAAAATTCCAAGAAGACAGAACACTTCCAAACTCATTTTAGGAGGCCAGCATAATCCTAATTCCAAAACCAGATAAAGACACTACAAAGAAAGAAAACTACAGGCCAATATTTCTGATGAACACAGATGCCAAAATCCTTAACAAAATATTAGCAAATCTGATACATCAATACATCAAAAAAATTATTCATTATGACCAAGTCGGTTTCATCCAGGCATGCAAGGATGGTACAATATTTGCAAATCAATAAATGTGATATACCACATAAACAAAATGAAAGATAAAAACTATATGATTATATCAATAGATGCTGAAAAAGCATTTGACAAAATTCAGCACCCATTTCTAATAAAAACACTCAGTAAAGTGGGAATAAAGGGATCATATCTCAACATAATAAAAGCCATATGTAAAAAACCTACAGCCAACATCATACTCAATGGGCAAAAACTAAAAGCATTCCCCTTAAGAACAAGACAAGAATGCCCACTTTTGCCACTCTTATTTAACATAGTACTGAAGTCTTAGCCACAGCAGTTAGACATGAAGAAAAAATAAAGAGGATCCAAATTGTAGAGGAGGAAGTGAAACTGTCATTATTTGAAGATGACATGATATTGTACATAGAAAATCCTAAAGACTCCATCAAATCTTCTAGACTTAATAAATAAATTTGGCAAAGTAACAGGATACAAAATTAACATCAAGAGATCAACGGCTTTCTTATACACCAATGATGAAATCACAGAAAGAGAAACTTAAAAAAAAATCCCATTTACCATCCCAGCAAAAAAATTAAGATACCTAGAAATGAACTTAACCAAAGAAGTAAAGGATCTCTTCACAAAAAAACTACAGGTCATTGAAAAAAGAAATAGAGGAAGATATAAAAAAGTGGGAGCATATACCTTGTTCATGGATTAGAAGAATTAACATCATTAAAATGTCCATACTACCCAAAGCAATCTATAGATTCAATACAATTCCCAACAAAATACCAACGACATATTTCACAGAACTAGAACAAACACTCCAAAAGTTTATAGGGAACCAAAAAAAAGACCCTGAATAACCACAGCAATGTTGAAAAAGAACAGAGTAGGATAGATCACATTACCAGATTTCTGGTTATACGACAAAGCCACTGTAATCAGAACAACCTGGAACTGGCACAAGAACAGGCAGATAGATCAATGGAACAGAATAGAGAACCCAGAAATTGACCCAAGACAATATGCTCAATTAATATTTGACAGAGGTGGCAAGAGCATAACAGTGGCGTCAAGACAGTCTCTTCAATAAATGGTGTTGGGAATATTGGACAGCTACTTGCAAAAAATGAAGTTAGACCACCAACTTACAAAATACATGAGAATAAACTCAAAATGGATAAAAGACTTAAATGTTATTTGTGAATTCATAAAAATTCTAGAAGAAAATCCAGGCAACAAAATTTCAGACATTATATGCAGCAGAATTGTCATGATACTACACCTAAGGCAAGAGAAACAAAGGAAAATGAACACATGGGACTACATCAAACTCCAAAGCTTCTGCACAGCAAAAGAAACAACCATCAAAATGGAAAGGGATCCCACTATATGGGTGACCATAATCGCCAATGATACATCAGATAAGGGGTTAATTTCCAAAATATATAGAGTGCTCACACAACTCAACAAAAGGAAGACAAAGAACTCATTAAAAAATGGGCAGAGGACCTAAATAGACACCTCTCCAAACATGACATACAAATGGCCAAGAGATATATGAAGAAATGCTCAACATCACTAATCATCAGAGATATGCAAATTAAAACAACTATGAGGTATCACCTCACACCTGTCAGTATAGCCGCCATCAACAAATTATCAAACAACAAGTGTTGGCGAGGGTGTGGAGAAAAGGGGACTCTAGTACTTTGCTGGTGGGAATGCAGACTGGTGCAGCCACTATGGAAAACACTGTGGTGTTACCTCAAAAAATTAAAAATTGAACTGCCATTTGACCCAGTGATCCCACTTCTAGGAATATACCCTAAGAAGTCTGAGACATCAATCTGAAAAAATATATGTACCCCTATGTTCACAGCAGCACTATTTACAATAGCTAAGATCTGGAAACAGCCCAAGTGTCCATCAGTAGATGAGTGGATAAAAAAGCTGTGGTGCATATACACAGTGGAATACTCTGCAGCTGTAAGAAAGAAAGATCTCTTATCCTTTGAGATGACATGGAGGGACCTGGAGAGTATTATGCTAAGTGAAACAAGCCAAGCAGAGAAAGACAAATACCATATGATCTCACTTGATTTGTGGAATATAGTGAACTAAACAAACTGATGAATAAAATTGACCCAGAGACATAGAGGTGGGGTATAGACTGACAATCCTCAGAGGAGGGGAGGTTGGGGTGGGGGGAGAGATAAACCACAGAACTTATATGCATGTACACATAACCAATGGACATAGACAACAAAGCTGGGGATGGGGTGGGGGGATGGGGAAGAGGGTGTCAATGGGGGAAAAAGGAAAAACATCTGTAACAAAAACAAATTAATAAAATTTAAAAAAAAAGCAAAAGGATAAGAACCAACATGTTAAGATTGGCAGAAGAGAGACAATAAGAGCCTGTCACTGACATTGATGAACCGTTGAGACAATGCCAAGAACAAAATACTGATGGATTAAATTTTATGTCTGAAAAATAAACATCTATTGTTTAAAATAAAAAACAATATGTTGACTTCCAGTTTTGTGGACACAGAGCCTGGGCTAGTGTCAGACAGACCAGTACATGAACCCCACGTTTACCGCTCTCAACAGTGTGAGCTCGGATAAGTCACTTCACCTCAGCCGACTTACTCTGCGGGTTCCATCCTCTCCGATGGAAGTAGCACCTATGTCGTAGTTGTGTTGTGAAGGCGACATGAGTGTGTATGCAAACTACTTGCACATATTGGACCCTCCTTGAGTATGAGCTGATCCAGAATCCACCCCAATCTGGCCTTTGGTTTAATCTCCAGAAGAGAAGTCTTCTGGGGTCACTTGTTATCAATCTTCAATTATCGCAAGGACTAGATGGAAAAAGGGGATTAGTCATTGTTGTGTCTTATTCTACAGAGAAGTCATAAGACCGAATTTCCAATGTTGGCAGGAAAATACATTTTACTTCAAATTAGAAGCAACTTTCTTGACCCCAGAGCACTTAAGAGATGGGGCAAATGGAAGTGACCTTCTACACCGGAGACTCCTGAGAAGAGGGTGAGACACCATCTCTCTGAATGTTCAGAAAAGGGCCCCTTTCTCATCTACACTTTTATTCTGCTTGCTTTTTCTTCCTTCATCTTTCTGGCTATTTCTTGTTCCAAGTGCATTGTGTAGGGATAAAGTGATCAATACATCTCCTTATTCTAAAGGAGCAATGCATTACAAGTCAGTGCTATAGGAACAATTCAAAAAATATGTTGGGAAAGCTAGTGAGCAGAAGAGGGAATGAAAATCTGCCACTAGCCATCCAGAAAAATTATAAGCATTGCCCTGCTGGAGAAGTGCAATGTGAGAATTGCTCACTAGGCTTAACTCCCCTTGAAGCAGAAGAAATAACCTCAGCATCTTTATCTTACAAGCAATACTGTTGACATGCCATGTGTGTGGCCCGTATTGGTTTGCTAGGGCTGCTGTCACAAAGTGTCACAAAGTATCACAAGCTGAGTGGCTTAAACAACAGAAATTTATTGTCTCAAGATCCAGGTGTTGGCAGGGTTGGTTCCTTCCGAGAACTGGGAGAGAGAATGCGTTCCAGGCTTATCTGTTAGCTTCTGATGGACTGCTGGCACTTTGGGGTACTCTTTGCCCTGTGGAAGCATCACCCTGACCTCTGCATTCATCTTCACATGGTCTTCTTCCAATATGTGTGTCTGTGTTTAAATGGCCCCTTTTTATAAGACTTGGCTGTTGTATAAGAGTGAGCTGGAAAGGAGAAATGGCAGATGAAATAATCAGATGGGAAGGCATCCCATGTGCTGTGGGTGAGTAAGGATCCACAGGATTGAGCAGATGTGAAGGAGAACAAAGGTGACAGGGGATGAGGCTGTGGAATTAGGGAGGGGCCAGAATACGCAACTGCTACCAAGTCCTATTAACGCTGGTCTTTGTCCTAGGAATAACAGGAAGTCTTTGAAGGGAGTTATAAGTTTAGAAAGGTACTTGAAAGATCACTCTTGCCAAGAGTCTAGGAAGGAAGAAAGAAAAGGGTCAAGACCTGTTATATTGGATTAGGGCCCACCCTGCTCACCTCAATTTAACTAATTACATATGCAGTGACTATTTCTAAATAAGGTCACATTCTGAGGTGCTGGGGTTAGGACTTCTACATATAAATTTTGAAGGGACACAACCCCAAATAGGACCTTACATGTGGTAAATATTTAATAATGTTTTCTGCATAAGTGAAACTAAAATCAGAGTGATCAAACCTCAGAGTCAGAAATAAGTTGACGAAACAGGCTCGCTCTCTCCCAGGACTGGGTACCCTCTGTAAGCCAGGCTCTCCTTGGATTCTTCCAGCAATGCCTCTAAGTGGTAGAATTTGTTTTATTGATTTGTCTTTAAGATTCTATGACTATGGGCAGGTGGGGGGCAGCTTCGGAAAGAGGATCCAAGAAAAATCAATGATTGCTTAAGGAATTTGAACCCCTTTGCTTGCTAGGGTATTATTAATTAATGATGATTATGGACCTATCAAAAGGAAAATCTTTAGAAAGTAAATAGGTGACATTTGCTGAGTGTTTATTGTGTATCAGATTCTACACCAAGTGGTTTAGATGACTAGGTAGAAAGCAGCTCACAATAGTGAAAGTATCACCATGTATGCTCATCACAGAAAGGAGGAACTGAATTCTGAAGCACTCAGGCAACTTGCCCAAGATCATATTGCATGAAGGACACCTTGTGATTCAAAAGAGGTCCATTGGACTTGAAAACCTCATCTTGCAAGTCCTGTTCTGCATTGCCTTTTCTCAACTCTTACTTTTCTATTTTTTTTTTTTTTTACAGAATAGCAAATTACTATTTTCCTTTTTAATCTCCAATTAATTAATTTATTTTTGTTACAGATGTTTCTCCCCCCCCCCACTGATTCCCCCTCCTCCACCCTCCCCGCCCTGTCCCCAGTTTTGTTGTCCATGTCCACTGTTCATGCATACATGCATATAAGTTCTGTGGTTTATCTCTCCTCCACCACCTCCTCTTCTGAGGATTGTCAGTCTGTACCCCACTTCCACGTCTCTGGGACTACCCCATTCCTCAGACTGTTAAATAAGTGAGATCATATGGTACTTGCCTTTCTCTGTTTGGCTTGTTTCGCTTAGGATAATACTTTCCAGGTCCCTCCATGTCGTCTCAAAGGATAAGAGATCTTTCTTTCTTACCGCTGCATAGTACTCCATTGTGTATATGTACCACTGCTTTTTTATCCATTCGTCTACTGATGGACACTTGGGCTGTTTCCAGATCTTAGTTATAAATAGTGCTGCTATGAACATGGGGGTACATATATTCTTCCTGATTGGTGTTCAGGCTTCTTAGGGTATATTCCTAGAAGTGGGATCACTGGGTCAAATGGCAGTTCAATTTTTAATTTTTGAGGTAGCACCGTCGTGTTTTCCAGAGTGGCTGCAATGAAATCCAAATGGCATAATCTGCTTAGTGACTCAGTGGGGTGAAGGGTGGGGAGGAGGATGTCTGGTTTTGCATTCACATACAAAGCCAACACATGTTTGAGAGAGAAGGAGGAAGGAGGAAAGAGAAGTGGTAGCCGGAAGAGAGAATTCTTACCAGGATGTGTTTTAGGTAGGTGGGTGGGGGGCTATTTTTAACCTGCTTTCTTCAAATCACCTTAGGCTCTTGTCACCGTACGAAATACATAAGAAAAGAACAATTCAGAAAATTCTATTTCCTAGAAAGGCACGTGGCCCTCCCTTCTGCGGGGGAGTGAGGAAGAGCAGCAGAGGGCTGAGGTTTGCCCGGGTTTAGCATTCTTCCGTGCTACTCACCACAGTCCTTACAAAGGAAATCATCTTGGGTGAATTCATTAAATGAAGGTGGTGTTGCAGTTGTGTCTTTGGCTCTCTAGACTAATGCTGTGTCAGTCAACACAAGTGCTGAGCCCCTCACAGACCCAGTAGTTCGTTTTGTTTCTGGACTTCAGAAAGCGGTTCTGGGAGCCGGACTCGGTCCATTCAGATGGGAGGGTTTAGGGAGCAGGCATGCTCGTGCCTGAGCGCTTCCCTGGTGAATGTGACCCTCTCGCTGTAAGGGCGTGTTGGAACCAATGCCTTAGTTCTCTCCCCACTTCTATTCCTAGTCTTGATGCAGAGGCTGCCCACTTTGTGACCATGGTTTTCCATTTAGAAATGACATGTCGAGGATTCAAAAGTACCAGAACCAAGTTCCCCCATGTCCACTTTCATGTTCCATTCATTGATCTGACATGTTCTGAATACCTGCTCCTGGAGAATTTCACATCTTGGTACATGTGAAATGTATTTACTTATTACAACAAAACTATCAGTTAGTCATTGCTCAGCCCCACATCAGTGAGCCACGCAGAAGCTAAATAACTGAGGGCAAATGCAGAGTTTCCTGTTAATTGCTTTAAAGCAATTAGGCAGAGGCTGTATGGCTCACTCATTCATTCATTCATTCATTCATTCATTCATTCATTCATTCAACAAGTAACTTTAAATTGTGTAAGGGGTGAAGATAGAAACATTTCTAATATAGATCACTTCCCCTACTATTATAGTTCTTATAGTCTATCATAGAAACAGAGTAAAACAACGTATCATACAAATTCTCATATATTTATAATTGCAATAAATATATTGTGAAATGAGAATGTATAAATAGAGACTCAATCTGGTGTGAGTATTAGGAGAAGCCTCAGCAAGAAAATATATTTAGGCCAAGACTTGGAGTTGTGTAAGAGTGAGCTGGAAAGGAGAAATGGCAGAGGAAATAATCAGATGGGAAGGCATCCCGTGTGCTGCGGGTGAGTAAGGATCCACATGACTGAGGGGATGTGAAGGTGAACAAAGGTGACACGGGATGAGGCTGTGGAATTAGGGAGGGACCAGAATACACAACTACTACCAAGTCCTATTAAAGCTGGTCTAAATCCTAGAAATAACAGGAAGTCTTTTAAGGCTTTTTGTTTGTTTGTTTATCCTCACCCGAGGATACTTTTCCACTTTTTGTTCAGATAGAGTAGGAGGAGAGAGAGGAAGACAGAGAGACAGAAACATCAACGTGAAAGGGACACATCGAGTGGCTGCCACCCACACAACCCAACTAGGGCTGGGGACAAACCGCAACCGTGGTACATGCCCTTAGCAGGAACCGAACCTGGGTCTCTCTGGACCGCAGGCTGATGCTCTAACCACTGAGCGAAACCGGCCAGGGCTGAAGGGTTATAGGTTCAAGGAAGTTATACGTTCAGAAAGGCACTTGAAAGATCATTCTTGATGAGAGATTAGAAAGAAGAGAGACAAGAGAAGGGTAAAGACCTGTTAGAAGTTTCTGGAAAGCTTCCATGGGAAAGATTTGGTAGCTTGAATTAGTAATATGCCATGAAGATGTAAATAAGTGCTTGGATAAAAAAAAATATATATGTATTTAGAAGGGCTCTTCCCTAGATTTGAGTATTATTAAATACTCATCTGAAGATAAAAGAGATGTCCAAGATGACTGAGTAACAGCCATAAGCAAATGGGGAGTTGGAGGTGCCACTTTCTGAGACAGAAAGCACTGGAGATAAGGCTTATTTTTTGGAAAAAGATTATGTGGTCACTTTGAGGAGTTGCTTTACCTATGAAACATCCAGACAGAAATGCCAAATCAGAGATTGGCTGATGAGGTAGAAATCTAGAACCCAGAGGAAAAAAAACACAAAAAACATTTACCTTAGAACTATTGATCTTAAAGTCAGAACCTTTGATGTGCTAATGAAGCCACGGGCAATGAAAATATGACATAGGAAGAAGACTTAGACTGGGGCAACAGATAGAAATGGGGAACCCTGAGTTTTTGATAACTGTTTAGTTGAGGAGCAATAATTGGAAAAGGCTTTGAGCAGGAGTGACCAATGGTGCAGATGGAAACAGGAGAATATTGCAACAGGTAAAATGAAGAAAGACTTTCTTAAGAGCCTAGTGGTCAACATTGCTCAAAGTCAAGTCAAAGTGCATGCAAAGATTGCATGAGACTGGAGATTTGGAAATCACTGAAGTCTTTTGGACAGTAACTTCTAAGAACTGCTGGAAGAAAAACCCAGAATGAAGTGGGAGGTGAAGGAGCATATATGCAGAGGAAGCTCTTTAAGTATGGTGAGAAAGAAGAAAACCAAAACAGTAGCTGGATGGAGGACATCTTTTTCCACCTACAACCTCCAAGGACTCTTTCAGCTTCTAAACTCTACCAGTGTATCATAATTGTCTATGCGCTCAATAGTCAAGGCTGTTTTTCTGACTGTATGCCTTCTCCCCTAACACAGTGCCTATCACATTGTAGATGCTACTAAATACTAGTTGAAAGACTACAGTTGTTATTGGTGGATAAGGTGCCAGAGCTTATAAAATACCCATGGGAAAGGAAAGAACTGTTTGACTAGAGGTCTAATCACAATAAAGACCAAGATGTTTTAAAACCCCAAATATGATATCCTTGTGAGCAGAATGACTAAGTGAGCAAAGGGCTAGAGAGCTCTTGGTAAGAGAATATACACTTATTAGCCAATGAAACCACCAAGGCAGATATATACACACTGGAAATGATTAATTTAGAAAGTATAATGGCCTAGCCACCATAAGCCGCTGTAGGCTGTTTTAACAGTTGGTATTGGAATGATCTTTCTCACACTTGACTGCTGTGAAATTAGTGTCAGTTTTTAGTGATTAAAGCCAAACAGAGTAAAGATGAAAGTGCCTTTCTTCTTGAGTTTCTCAAAATACATTGGCTTGATCACTTATCAACAACGGCCTGATTATTGCTTTTAATGTTTGATGTTAGAAAAGCTTGAGAAATATACTTAAGCTGATACTTAATATTTGGGGGAAATACAAAGTCATTCAGTTTAGTGTATTTGACACCAACCTTAAGACTAGGAGAAGTAGACTCTAAACAGATATCAACAATAATGGGTAACAGGCATTTCCATCCTGCTATTCCCCTAAATTTGCTTTTTCCCTGCCTAGTATTTAATTCTAATGATGATGATGATGATGATGATAATAGCAAGAGTAGTAGTTAACACTTATTTAGTGCTTAATACATACCAAACACTAAACATGTATTATATTATCAAATCCTCAAAATAATCTCCATTTTACAGAAGTACAAAACAAATAACCTTTACATTGAGCCTGTGTTTTCAAAGGCTGAAATGAGTCTCTTGTAGGCAGCATATAGTTGGGTCTTCATTTTAATCCATATAGCCATACACTGTGCCTCTTTTTTTTTAATTTTTTTCTTTATTGATTTTAGAGAGAAAAGAAGGGAAAGGGAGAGGGAGAAAGAGATAGAAACATCAATGAGAGAACATCAATTGGCTGCCTCCTGCATGCCCCCCACTGGAGATTTTGCCCCACAACCTGGCAATGTGCCCCAACCAGGAATCGAGCTGGTGACTTCTTGGTGCATGGGTCAATGCTCAACCACTGAACTATACTGGCTGGGGCACACTATGCCTTTTGATTAGAGAATTTAATTCATTTACACTTAATGTAGTTATCAACAGGTAAGGACTTTCTAATACCATCTTATTAATTGTTTCTGGCTGTTTTGTACTTCCCTTGGTCTTTTCTTCTTTTGCTCTCTTTCTTTGTGAAATTTTGCTTTTTCATAGTGGTATGCTTTGATTCCTTTCTTTTTATCTTTTATGTATCTAATGTAGGTTTTCCCCTTTTTGTTACCACAAGGCTTACCTAAAATATCTTACAGATATAATGGTCTATTTTAAGCTGAGAACAACTTAAACTTGATCACATACAAAACTCTATCTTTCTACTTTTTGCACTCTATAACTGTGTGTGTGTGTGTGTCACAATTCACCTCTTTTTATAGTGTGTATTCACTGAAAAATTATTGTTAACATAGTTATTTTTAATATTTTTGTCCCATAATTGATTAACACACAATTATATTATAGTGTTAAAGTATTCTGAATTTTACTATATACTTACCTTTACGAGTATATTTTATATGTTTTACATTTCTATTTTATTAATTAATATCCTTTTATTTCAGCTTGAGAAACTCATGTCAGCATTTCTTGTAAGGCAGGATGAGTGGTGAAAAACTTCTTCAGCTTTTGTTTGTTTGGAAAATCTGTATCTCCATTTCTGAAGAAAACTTTGCCAAGTGAAGTATTCTTGGCTGGCATTGTTTTCGTTTTTCATTCAGCAATTTAAATACATCATCCCACTCTTTCCTGGCCTGCAATGAGAAACCCACTGATACATTTATGGGGTTCACCTAAAAATGAGGATTTGTATATCTTCTGCAATGTATCTTTTCTTATTTATATGCTACATCTAGGTGTTATAGTCCTTCACCTGGAATTCTTGGCTCTTGTGAAGGTTTTTGTGTGTGTGTGCAGAGAGTTGTTCAATTTGATGTTTCTGGGAGAAGACAACATCTTTTTTGTATAGAGTCATTTTGCTGATGTTACTCTTCTAGATATTTCTGCTCCCACTTAAAAGATAACAATTTGTATAGAGTCATTTTGCTGATGTTACTCTTCTAGATATTTCTGCTCCCACTTAAAAGATAACAAAACTGGGCCATGGAGTGGATTCGTATTTTTCACAGATCAAACAACTCATTAGAGCAGGTCAGGATATGAACTCAAATTTGTCGGCCTCCAAGGCCCATCTCCTCTTCCTCACAGAAGACCTTCTCAGCGGAAAGAAAAATGCAGTGAAAATAAAAACAATCACTTTAAAAAATAATGAATTATAACCACATTTGTTTCCATGGAGTAAAATAATACACATTGGAGGGAGGGTAATATTTGTATACTGTTCCTGTCCCTACACACACATCCAAAGATTGAATCATATAAAAGGAACAATTGTAGGATCGAAGCTTCCACAGATTCTTTGGCTGTCAGAGGTGAAAAGCCCAGATAGACGGCCCTTTGTTTAGAAGAAAACCATAACTTTTTATATTTCTAAAGATTGGCAGAGCTGGAAGTTTAGGTGAAAGATAAATTATTCTGTGTGTTAAGTGGAAAACTATAAATTAGAGGTAGAGAGGAGTCCAGGAAGTGGGACAGAGAGAAGAATATACGAAGAGAGTAAGGGCCGGGCTAACATGGGAACCAGGAAGTCTACAACGAAGACTCCAGCCAGCGAGAAACTGTGAGAAATGAGCCTGTAGAACTCCAGGGAGTTAAGAATTTATTAGTAATTTTCAATGCCCTTCTGTATAGTACTACTAAAAAGAATTGTTTTGCTCTCTCTGAATCTTGAATCAAAACAAGGAAAGAAGACTACATTCCTCATTTGCATTGATTCAAGATAGAAAGAGAAGAGCCACAAGTCACGAGACACTGGTGAGATCAAGTGTTTATAAAAGAAACTTGGAACAAGTGAAGAAAAGGGGAAATGTTTGACTCTCCCCAACAGGAATCCAAGGAGAGTTAATAGTTATTACTGCTGTGTGCTTGTCTTTTTAGTGTACGTAGCTGGCAACTTGAGCCAGTTTATTTTAATATTAAAGGAGCCCTGGCCAGGTGACTCAGTTGGTTGGAACATTGTCCCATACACCATAAAGGTTGTGGGTTTGATCCCCAGTTGAGGCAGGTACTAGAGGCAACCAATCAATATTTCTTTCTCACATTCATGTCTTTCTCTCTCTGTGTCTCTCCCTTCCTCTGTCTCTAAAAATCACTGAAAAAAAACAAAAACACACAAAAACATATCCTTGGATGAGGATTAAGGAAATAGTAATCAGCTCTGGCAGGTTTGGCTCAGTGGTGAGAGCTTTGGCCTGCGGTACAGAGAGACCCGGGTTTGGTTCCTGCTAAGGGCACGTACCTCGGTTGCACTTTGTCCCCGGCCCTGGTTGGTTGTGCCGGTGGCAGCCACTCCATGTGTCCCTTTCACGTCGATGTTTCTCTCTCTCCCTCTCTCTCTCTCTCCCTCCTACTCTATGTAAACAGAAAATGGGAAAATGTCCTCGGATGAGGATAAAAAAAAAATGGTAATCAACCACCATCAACTGTAGGCTTTTGGAGACAGTCAGCTGTCTGGTACTTAGATCCTAAGGAGAATTACTGAAATCATTCAAACCTTCTATCATGAAAGAGAAAAGCTCATTGCACAAAGCTCTTTCCAGCATTTCTTACTTTCTTGCCACCACACATCCTAGATCCCATCAACAGCAAGCAACTTGCGCTGTGCGAATATACTGTGATTCTTCAGACCGCTGTCTTTTTCTGTCTGCAAGGATTCTACTTAGAAATCAATGTCATTTTCTTATAAAGACTCTTGTCACTCTCCTGTGTCCTTCCTCCTCAACAGCATCTTACATCCATTTCTTCTGCACTCCCTGCCACTCTGGATTATTGCTACTTGTAACGTGACTGTCTGCCCATTGAAACTGTGAACTCCTTGGATGATGGGAAAAGACATTCCTCACGTCTTTGTTGCAGAACAGAGCACAGTGCTAACACAGAGATTTTCAATGCATCTTGATTAAATATATGATTACATGCTTGAATGGTGTCTTCTTAGGCAACTTGGTTTAAAACGTTGTAGGGAAAGCTCAAATGACATGCAGGGAAAGCTGGATTCTTACCTCGTGTCATTTCACCATCTGATGGAGAAAGCAGTAATTCCTCTGTGAGGAGTGTCATGTTAATAAAATCACAGTCTCATCGGCCGGTGTGGCTCAGTGGTTGAGCGTCGACCCTGCACCAAGAGGGCACCGGATTGATTCCTGGTCAGGGCACATGCCCAGGTTGTGGGCCCGATCCCCAGTGGGGAGCATGCAGGAGGCAGCCAATTGATGTTCTCTCTTGTCGATGTTTCTATCTCTCTCTACCTTTCACTTCCTCTCTCTCTAACATCAATAAAGAAAAAAAATTTTAAAGATCATAGATAATATTTTAAATAAATAAATAAAATGAAATGAAATAAAATCACAGTCTCAGCCAACAGAATTCAAGGGAGCCAGACTCATCCCCTTTAAGGCCTTGTCTTTGCTGCCCTGTTTCTTCTCTCTCCTCAAGTATTGGTTCCTAATTTGATTGTTTTAATTTTGAAATAACTCTAAACTTACAGTTTGTAAAAATAATAAGAATAATAAAACCTATATACCCTTTATCCAGACTAAACAGTCGCTAAAATGTGGCACATTTGTTTTGTCATTCTCTCTTTTTCTCATGTATTTTTCTCTTAAATGAGCGCTAATAAGCTACAGACATCTCACCCCGTTGTTGGTAAATGCTTCAGTATAAGTTCCTCAGAGCAAGGGCATTCAACTCCATAACCATGGTATAATTGTGAAAATGAGGAGATTTAACATTGGCACAATATTATAACTTAGGCTATGGAGCACAGTCAAATTTCACCAACAGTATCTTCACCAGCTATTGTCCCTGCCCACTGTCGAGTTCAGGACGGAGTATGGCGTGTACATGGCATGTCTCTGGTCTTCTTATTTGGGGGTGCTTCCTCAGCCTTCCTGTCTCATATCACACTGGCACTGTTGAACAACACCAGCCACGAATTATACAGACAGCTCTTTGGGTTTGTCTCATGTTTTCTAATGAGTTGATTCACTGTAAACATTTTGGGTAGGATGTCAGATAACTATACGGTGTCAGGTCATCCCATGTGAATGATAAATTCTTCACAAGCAACTAAATATTTGCAAGTGGAAAGATAGCAACTTTACCATAGAGACACCTGGTAAACAGGTTTCTATATGATAAGGTGATCAAAGTTGATATTACCAGTAACTTATTTAAAAAAAAAAAAAAAAAAAGCTATTTCAATAAAAGATTTGGCTGTTTTAAGAACTAATTTGCCCTCCATGCAAATGACACAGTTTTTTTGTTTTTTTAATGCATGAAAAATGTGATGTTGGAATTTGCAGCAATATTTACTTACCACCCGGTGCATAAGATCTGGAATCATTTAAATAATATTTAGTGAGCTCCAAGTCTTTAGTAACAGTTGACTGCTGACACATCCAGAAATCTTTTGTAATGTTTTCATGACCTCATGTACAAAAGAGGAAACAATGGTAACTCGGCCAAGGTCACAAAGCTCAAGTAATGGGCCATCTCTTTTGTCTCCTTTAAGTCTGATGTTCTTCACTCTGCACATATTTTTTTTCAAAACCGGTAAAAATGTGGGTATTCAGCCTCAGCAAAGTGCTCTATAGGAGCTATGAGGAAGGCCGGGCGCTAATGCTATTTTCATACTATCCGATAGTGCTCTGTAGCTGCCTCGTCGAAATAGTAATTCAGAGAAAGGATGTGGGAGAAAACTGTGGATGTGGGAGGGGAATGAGGCCAGCTGGGGGAAGTGAGAAGGATTCAGTTTTCCTGCACAGGAGCCCAACCTTGCCTGTGGCCTCTAAAAAGCAACCCATGATGCTCTGGAAGTAGGTGTGTCTGAGTGACAGGGCCCCAGCTGGTGAGCTCAAGCACCTTTGTAGAGAAAGTAGGCAGCTGTGTTGCCTGCAGATAAGAATTTAAAGGTAGCAACTATATACAGCATTCCAGCTTAGACATCCCCCAAGCCCTCTGAAGAGCCCCAAACTCTCTGTTTCAATCACCTTCAAGTTCTAGACACACCTCACTCATTGGTGGGAAGAGGGGGCATGGAATGGGCGCCATGCTGTCCATGCAATTTGCAAGAGAAGATGTGGAACAGGGTCAGACCAAGAGGGGGAGGTTTCAAGCTGTCTGCCTTTTCTCCCGAGCTGGGCAGGAGGGAGTCTGCGTCTCCCACTTGGAGCCTACAGTGCAAACTCACCTGTGCCTGTAAAGCCAGCGAGAAGGGGAAGATGCTTTGCAATTTTCAGCATTTGCAGCCACTGAGAGAGACTATTGAACTAATTGATATATATATATATTTGGAAACAGCCATCTGAACTCTACAAAGGGTGGATGGGGCTGGAAGATTCCTCTAAAGGAGAACTGCAAAGGCTGGAGAGATAGAGCCCTTAAGGATACGTTGCAATCACCAGCAGAAATCTTCCCGAAGTGTGCCTTTTCTTCTCCCTCGTAGCCCTTCTGGGAGGACGGGGGGCTAGTGCACGGGAAGAAGCTCTCCAGCACGCTTGCTTTTTATTAGCAACTGCCACATGCCCGGTCTGGCAGCGGCCAGATAAATCCTCCTCCCTTGGACCACTTAGTCACAGCTCCGTTCTCAAGGGCTGCATTCCTTTATCCCTGCAGACACCAGCAGTTTGGCCCGTTTCTCCCTCTCCCTCTTTTTTCATAGCTGCCACCCCAATTTCTCCATTGAGGTATCGTGTGTTAGAGTGGAGCCCTTTCTCTGCAGCGCCCCCTGTCTTGGTTCCCTTGAAGGCCAGCACACAAGACCGAGCGTGTAAGACCATGAAGCCACCCAGAGGCAGGCTCCGCAGTCAGACACGCCTGCCTCTGAACAGGGCCCCGCCCCGCTGTACCGGGTGATGGCAGCCCGCCTGGTCAGTTCCCCATCTGTGCAAGGAGCACAATCACAGAAGCCGTGTCTCACCCAATGCGCGCGAACCTTGAGCCCTGGCAAGGACGTGAGAATCTCAGTGGTTCGTGTCGGGGCCCGCACGCTGGGCTGCTTTGGTCACCATGAAGAATTCGAGAAGGAGTAAATGTTACGGGTTTGAGCGTTTCTACCCCTTGTCGCATCCTACTGGATTCTCCCTGTGGTTTTTCTTTAGAAATATGTCCTGATCCCCATTTTCCCCTACTGGGAATGCCTTTGTGTCAAGAGAGGGTGCGCATTTACACGAAGGAGGAGGTCTGTGTGGCTTCCAGTCCCCACACCTGGCGCAGCTGAGCGGAGGTGAGCCCCGAGGTAAACAGAGCGGGGAGAGGCCACCCGGTCTCTCGGTTCCCCTTGGCCCCGGGCCAAGTGTGGCGTGCTCAGCACTGGCTTTCCGCCTGGGCATCCGCGCGCTGTGTTCCCCGCACACCCTGCTGCGGGCCGGTCTTCTGAGCTGCCTCCCAAGTCCCCAGGTGCTGTGGGTAGGGCACGTGTTCTGTTCAGCTCCAGCTCCACCTGCACAGCTCCCGGCCTGCAGAAGGAAGGAGCTCGGTCAGAGTCCCTCCTTCTCATCACCTGTCTCTGTCTCACTTTCTGTTCCCCTTCTTCAGTTCAGGTTCGCATTAGAACAGAATCTTAGATGTAAATCATCCTGCCACCCCCGGACACACCCACCCCGTGAGGGAATAGGTTCCGAGAGGGAGTACCCGTGTCTGGGACCTCACAGCAGGTGAGCCCAGGACAGCCAGAGGAGGACCGGGGTCAAGTCCCCAGGTCCGCATTCCCACACAGCTTCTGTATGGAAGCGCCTGGAGACCCCACTAGGTGTTAACCAGCCGGGGGAACCCCAGACAGGTGACTCACTGCAGAGAACTGTACTGTTTCCTCAGGAAGGAATTCTTGTGACCTTTTCTTCATGCTCTTCTTGATTGAAAACTGCCCCCGATGGTCTGTGACCACATCTTCCTCCTTATCACTTGCCAGGGTCTTTCCCTTCTTCCTCCCCCACCTCCACTTTCTTGCAAGACTGGCTCATCTAATCATCAGCCAAATTATTTTGTACTGATGTAAGGGTGGGTGCTAACATGACTGTGTCTGTGTGCATGTTCAGAGGGGTATTTAAAGATCCATGTCTCTAATCAAAAGAGTGACTGAAATTTTGAGGCCAGGAGGGCAGGACTAAGTGGTATTTCAGATTATGTGGGGTGGGGGTGGGGAGAAGATCGTGTGACTAGGCATGATGCAGACGGATGAGGCCCGTGAACTTGAATGTGCTGATAGATCAGATAATTGTTAAGTGAAACATATATTGTGCAAACCAGAGGCTCCAGAATCCTCCCCAGTAGTGCCCAGAGTCTTGATCACATTACCTGCTCCTGCCACAGAAATAGAAATAATAGCCCGAACAGTGTAGCTCAGTGGATTGAGCATCATCCCATGGACTGAGAGGTCCCAATTGGATCAGGGCACATGCCCGTGTTGCAAGCTCGATCCCCAGTAGGGGGCGTGCAGGAGGCAGCCAGTCAATGTTTCTCTCTCACATTGATGTTTCCATCTCTTTCTCCCTTCCTCTCTCTCTAGAAAAAAAATAAAATAAAATAAAATAAATATTTTAAAAAAGAAATAGAAATAATAGTCATGGAAATTGTTATCAGAGCTATCATTTGTCTATTGACCGTTTGCTATATGCAGGTGGTATGTGAACTTCAACAACTTTTCAAGGGAGGAGTTACTGTGAAGAAGCAAACTCAAAGAAGTTGGGTGACATTATGAGTGGCCCAGAAGTGGCTTTGAACTTAAGGCTGCCATACTCCGGAGCTGCTACTGGATTACCTGTGTGGCCGCCACGATCACATGGATCAGTCTGAAACGATACCGGAGGGTTTGGGTTTAGGATTGGGAACCCAGGGAGGGAGAAGAATGCCCAGAAAGGGGTCACTGATGGGAAGCCTTTGCAAGGTGAGCCCTTCCCATTTGTTAGTTTCCTTTGGGTCCCAAGGTGTTTGAAAGAGACTGCAACGAAGCAGAGCCCACGGCCGCCGAGCCAAGCAACTTTGTCCCCCACCTGTCCTGGCTCACCACGTGTGCTCCCTGTAGCAACCGGAGGCATCTGAGAACTGAAACCTCAGACTAGAACTCAGCTGGAGTGAAGTGCATTCTGGGATGTGATGGGGGTGTCATTTATCGCCATGTCGTGTCCAGAGGATGCTACGAATCAGAGCAAGGTAAGTCCTGTTCTCACTCGCAGAAGCTCAGAGTGAGCGAAGCCATTCTCGGCCTCGACGCCCTCTCTTTCCGACCTCAGCGTCTGCACGGCCGTTCTGCAGATGGCGGGGGAGGCCTCCACTCCCCCTTTCCTTCTCTCAAGTACTTCGAACGAGCATGACCACGTGGCTGAGTGTACTGGAAAATCTCCTCCCTGGCAAGCTCGGTGCTTTTAACGCTGTAGACCTGTCAGTGACACCCCTCTCTCTCTGGTGGGAGGCTCACCCACTCCTCGCGTGGCAGGGTGCATTGCTGCTAAGGGCTAGTCCCTCCCATCTCCACCACACATCGAGCATGAACCCAGAACTGCCCAGCTGGACGTCCCTCTGTCCTGACCTTGCTGTTTCACACTGAATGTATTTAGACTCTCCCCAAAAGCTGCCCGAAGGCCAGAGCTGTCTTACCTCTCCATCTCAGCACTTTGAGAAAGCAATTTATCAGCGGTTGGGAGATAAATACTGTGACCTTCTATCAAGCCAACAAAAGCATTGAATACCTCACAAGCCATCCATGCATCAGTTCCAAGTGACATGATAACTGAATGGCCTGACACAGCTCTTTTTTCTGTCATCTTGCACCCTTTCCAGGAAGAAGGAACACAATGCAGTGAAAGTGCTCTGTGTCCAAGGCCAGTATTCCCAGGGCAACAGCGAGAAGCCAGGAGCAGCTGAGGGTATGGGGACAGGCAGTAATGCCGTGCTGCGTGTATTCACCCTCCTTGGGGGTTTAGACTGTATTCCACAACAGGCAGTAACGCCGTGCTGCGTGTATTCACCCTCCTTGGGGGTTTAGACTGCATTCCACAACAGGCAGTAACGCCGTGCTGGGTGTATTCACCCTCCTTGGGGTTTAGACTGTATTCCAACACAGGCAGTACGCCGTGCTGGGTGTATTCACCCTCCTTGGGGGTTTAGACTGTATTCCACAACAGGCAGTAATGCCGTGCTGGGTGTATTCACCCTCCTTGGGGGTTTAGACTGTATTCCACAATAGGCAGTAACGCCGTGCTGGGTGTATTCACCCTCCTTGGGGGTTTAGACTGCATTCCACAACAGGCAGTAACGCCGTGCTGGGTGTATTCACCCTCCTTGGGGGTTTAGACTGTATTCCACCACAGGCAGTAACGCCGTGCTGGGTGTATTCACCCTCCTTGGGGGTTTAGACTGTATTCCACAACAGGCAGTAATGCCGTGCTGCGTGTATTCACCCTCCTTGGGGGTTTAGACTGTATTCCACAACAGGCAGTAACGCCGTGCTGGGTGTATTCACCCTCCTTGGGGTTTAGACTGTATTCCACAACAGGCAGTAACGCCGTGCTGGGTGTATTCACCCTCCTTGGGGGTTTAGACTGCATTCCACAACAGGCAGTAACGCCGTGCTGGGTGTATTCACCCTCCTTGGGGGTTTAGACTGTATTCCACAACAGGCAGTAACGCCGTGCTGGGTGTATTCACCCTCCTTGGGAGTTTAGACTGCATTCCACAACAGGCAGTAACGCCGTGCTGGGTGTATTCACCCTCGTTGGGGGTTTAGACTGCATTCCACAACAGGCAGTAACGCCGTGCTGGGTGTATTCACCCTCCTTGGGGGTTTAGACTGCATTCCACAACAGGCAGTAACGCCGTGCTGGGTGTATTCACCCTCCTTGGGAGTTTAGACTGCATTCCACAGAAGAGGAACAGCCAGTGAAGGTTTGAAATAAGGGAACGGTCATGATTTGTTTACTTGTTGTTTTACTGCAAAGGATCAAGTGAGTCTCAAGATTTCTCAGTCTGTGTCAGTTCTCAAATTTCAAGACAGTGCAGGGTCTAAGAATGTGCATGAGTTAACAATAAGTCTACACCACTCCGGCACAGAACAAAGGTAGTTTCATTTCTCCACAAATGAAATTTCTGAACCAATCATGTTTGCGATCATCGTGACCGTTGATTGAACATCGACTCCGCACTGTTTAGCTTTCCGAGTACTTTACATACACCAGCTCAGTCCTATGTCAAATCTTACACCTGGTGTGCTTGGGAGCATGTGTTCACCCTGTGCTGGGTGCCATCCTATGTACCCTGTTCTTTTTGCTTCTCTACCCAAAAATAGCTTCTGACAATCTGCCTTCTCCTTTTGAAGGGTGCAGAGTCATAGACATCCTGGAGAATACAGGCTTTGTTGTACTTGGTGTGGGATGGGCGTCCAAGTGATGGCTAGTCTATGAATAACACGCTCCAAGAAAAAACGCAATTGAGACTGAGCCAATTGCTAGCTGAAGAGATACATACAGTCTGTGTATCCAGGAATCAGAGCTGCTGTGGACATTTCTAGCACCTCCCCACAGCCAATGAGCGCTGCTCCAGTGGTCTGAAGACACACCTCCTCTTTCAGGCCCCTGCGGCCAGGACAAAACTATTCTAGGAGAAAAATGACCACACACAGACACCCAGAACTCATTCTCATATCTGCAAGGGGTGTGAAAACCCCGTGTTACTTTCTTGGCATTTCTGTATGATGATCCCATTCTAGGCATCTGTTCCCTACAGAATTTTTAAAAGCAATTCCTCTTAAAAAGCCAAGTAGGGGTTAGCTTTGTCTGTCCTGCTCATTTATTGCGGAGGTGTGTGCTTCGCAGACAATATGTGTGAAACCTTCCTTTCACGCGAAGGATGCTGCTTGACAGTTGAGCCACAGAAAATGTTTTGAATTCCAGGCCTATCACGTAACAGTCTTGTACAAATTACTTAAACTCTAAAATGAGAAGGGCTCATGTAACTTGTGATAATGCATTTAACATAAAACACAAAGTATCCGGATATGAGTAAACGCCTTTCCTCTCTGCTGAGGTCCCTGTCATTTGGGGGGCTCAGATTACAGTGATAATCTCCTTCTGTTCATCTTTCTTTTCCTCTGAAAGTAACTTTCAAATTCTGTTATCAAAGATTACTTTGGATATTTGATCAGGTCCCGCCAGCCAGTAAGAGTGGCATTGACAATCTGGGTCAAATTAAGAGGAAAGTGGTCAAAATGAGGAACACCCTCAGGACCGTAGAGCAGCAGGGATGCTTTTGAACTGGCTGCTTCATCCTAGAAACAAGGATATTCGTCTCATCATTTCCAGGTATCGAAAGGACCGTTGGGTGAAAAGGGAATGATACTTTTTCATGAAGTCATAAGTGGTAGAGTTCAGAGCCATTAGTGGAAAATGCAGGGTGACATATTTTGGAACAGCTGGAGAATGACCTTCAGAAAAGCCCACAGGAAAATACGGATCGACTTGGGAGGTGGTGAGGGCTGGAGAGGTGATCAGCCAGAGCTGGGTGTTGGCCACATGGTGGAGATGTTGTAGAAGGTATGCAGGTATCACCAGAGGGGGTTGGGTTTCATGATCTTGACAGTCTTTGAACTCTGAGATTTTGTAAGCCCACAAACTCGAACTTGTTTGCATCTACTCTGTGCTGGCTGTAAACCCGAGCAAGGAGGTCGGGCTTTCAGAAAACTTCCTAAGAAAGGCTCCTTGGTGTCACATAATAGGAAAACCAAATGTGACACGTGCAATAAAACGCAGAGATCACCTCATTGAACTCTCATTGTCAAAATGGGCTGGCGGAGGCCATGAGAGGTCACATAGCAAATTGTCACCCAGTCAGAGTTCAAAATCTCGCGTGAGAGATGAGATGCAAACATAACCCCTTGAAGGAGCACTTTTACCCTTTGTAAAAGAACCCTGCAGCGAAGGAGCCTTCTCCCACACTCTGTTTACTTAGTAAATATGAGCACACTTGCCTCTTTTTATTTACCAAATGATCTATGTGTGGCAAAGACCAGGAAGCGAGGAACACAGTCCTGCTCTTGAATTTTGGAGACAAATGGGCCCGAAACCATAAATTAGCAAGATCTCAGGGAAGCGGCAGGAAGAATTCTTCACTGGAACTGCTGCCCTGGGAGGCATTTGATAGCAGATGGGGCTTCTGTGGGAACTGAGGAAGTCTATTTCACGTAACAGTTGTCCTCTGGCAAAAAGGAAAGGAAGTGTACACAATACTTCCCACGTAGAAGAAGGGTAGGTGTGTGGTAGCAGATGTTTCTCGGAACGGGGGTGGACTAAAGCGAAGGACCCATCTCCAGTATCGTTATGGATTTGTGAAACAGCAAAAAAGGAATCAAAGCAACTATGACAATAACTGATGGAACCAACTTTCAAGGGGGAAATAAATGAGCAAATGAACATAGAGCCACATAAAAGTCTCTGTGATGGGAATAACCGGTCTGGTGTGGGTCGGCTATGTCCAGTAAGATCGTCTCTGGTCGGATCAGTTCGGGACCTCTCGTGCCTCACACTATCAATCACTCAGTGGAGGTATGCAATTAATTAACAACTTGCAGGAGTCGAACCCTGCAACACATCCAAGAAGGATGGCCCCAGGAATCGTGATGAAGATCAAGACCAGTTCAAGGTAAAACCCAGGCACCTCTCACTGCATGTTCTGCATCAGAATAAACTTAGGTTCACATCCGTTTTCTAAAGGGTCCTATGAACAACTCAGTGTCGACATCTTTTATAATCCACCTCTTTCCCCCCGGACAAAGTTTCGAATCAACTATAGATACGCAATACATTTTCGTTAAAAGCAAAGCTGCTCCGTCCTGATATTCCTAGTGATAAGAAATTGCAAAGTCATCCCAGGCCTTCTGCTACGGGGCTGTGTGTGTGAATGGGAAGTACATGGACACAGGCATGACTGTGGGCATTTGGCTTTAGACTCACAAGACAAATGATTTAACTTCTCTAAGAAGTTATTCTCTCCAACTATAAAATAAATAATTCCACCTAGCTCTGAATTTCCAGAACTGTGGTGAGGATAGCACGTGCCTAAAACAATGTTTCCCCTCCAAAATGTTGACTAGATAATGTGTGTTGTCGTTATCAACAAATTGTTTATTTACTTTTTTTAAAGAACATTTTATTTTATTTTTTATCCTCACCCGAGGACACTTTTCCATTTTTTGTTCAGATAGAGTGAGAGGGAGAAAGAGAGAGAAACATTGATGTTAAAGGGACACATCGAGTGGCTGCCACCCGCACGACCCAACCAGGGCCGGGGACAAACTGCAACCAAGGTACATGCCCTTAGCAGGAACTGAACCTGGGTCTCTCTGGAGCACAGGCCAATGCTCTAACCACTGAGCAACCGGCCAGGGAGGTTTACTTTTTAATTTTTTTTTCTTTTATTGATTTTTAGAGTGAGAGGAAGGGAAAGTTAGAAAGAGATAGAAAGAAACATCAATTGGTTGTCTCCGGCATGCCACCTGCTGGGGATCAGGCCCACAACCTGGGCATGTGCCCTGACCGGGAATGGAACCGGCCCCTTGGTGCATGGGTCGACGCTCAACCACTGAGCCACACCGGCAGGGCTATTTTTGCTTCTTTATTAAAACCTGAGTTAAGAAGTCACGTTTGCTATTGTTACGATGTGAGATCAGAGCCAGCTGGAACCTCTGGGAACCCATCAGGATTCTGGTACTTAGAGAGGACATGCTCTGTAACCAGCACCTTCATCCTCTGTCTTCCTTTTTGGAATAGAACTACGTCGTCCAGTGGAATGTAACGCCAGTGAACTTGGTGGGTAACCTGCACAGTGGGTGTCATACTTTCTGTCACTCTGAATTTCTTCATTTCGGTGTAATCTGCCCACAGCTTTATGCTGCTCTAACTTCAGGGAGGGTTTTCCCCCTGGTTCTCTGTTCTGCTGAATTGCACCTTCAGGCCTGTTCATAAGAGAGCATGAGAAATGAGAATGCTGTGATCAAGTTCCTTTCCATCTGTGTCACCTGTGATACATTTCTTTTTTAGCTGAACAAAGTAACGGTCATAGGACTAGTCAGATGCCCTACAGGAGAAAAGAAGTAGCCGGAAGAGAAACACGTAAAGACCCCGAAGCTAAGAGAACTGTAGAACTTAATCATCAGTTGGCCTCTCTCTGAGTCTGCAGGGCCTTCTCTATCTGCTGAAGGTGGGGTGTGACTGTGAGGCCCCCCGGGGGCTCCTGGGGCATCGTGTCTCTCTCATCTCTGTGCACTGCCTCTACCCTCTGCTGCCACTGTCACATAACATTTTAACATATAAAGGGAGAAGATGAAACACAAAATAAAAAATTTTAGGAGCTTGCCCTGGCCCGTTTGGCTCAGCGGTTGGAGCATCGGCCTGCGGTCCAGAGAGGCCTGGGTTCGGTTTCCGCTAAGGGCACGTACCTCGGTTGCAGTTTGTCCCCGGCCCTGGTCGGTCGTGCGGGTGGCGGCCACTGGATGTGTCCCTTTCACGTCGATGTTTCTCTCTCTCTCTCTCTCTCTTTCTCTCTCTTCCTCTCCCTCCCTCCCACTCTATCTGAAATGGAAAAATGTCCTCGGGTAAGAATAAAAAAATAAAAAAAAAAGCGAGCTTAATAACGAAGCACAATTTGAGCTTGTAATAGATCTTATTCTTTTGGCACTGATGGCTTTCTTGTAGTTGGTTTATATTTGCTGCATCCCCAATGGCCAGTGATGAGAAATTACCCAAGATACTAATGGAGCAAAATTCTCAAACTTTTCTGGGAAATTCCTTTTTTTTTTTTCCTGGCGATGAGTAGTGTTGAAATCCTAACTTCAAATTAGACAAAAGTACATGTAATACAAATAGAGATACTATCGAAATAGTACAGTATATTTAAAACAAAAAATTAAAAAAGCAAAACAAAACACCTTACTGATAAAGAATATACTGATAAAGAATATGCATAGACCATCCATGTGTGTGGTACACCTCTGTCACTGTAGTTTGCCAAAAGCCGGAAATATGCTCTACAAAGAGATGACAGGGGAGTGGGCATTTGGAAAAGCAACAGTTATAAATGTTTTTGATAGAGCTAGATATTTTGAAATAGAGCTAGAATAAGATTCTGGGCTCAGGTTCCCGCTGATGTGGTTCAGTTTCGTTGGAGTGTTGTCCTGAAAGGTCCCAGGTTTGATTTCCTCTGACTTCAGGGAGGGTTTTCCCCGGCTCTCTGTTCTGCTGAATTGCATCTTCAGGCCTGTTCATAAGAGAGCGTGAGCGAGGCTCAGGGTAAATGAGGACAACAGAAGCAGGTTGGGTACAATCCCTGGTCAAAATGCATACAGGAGGCAACTGATCGATGTTTCTTGCCTCCCCCCACCCCCCAAAACTATCTTTGGGTGAGGGTTAAAAAATAAATCCTGGGGTCAGTGTTGTTTTCTTATTTTATTTTTCAATAACAATTTACACTCAGTATTATTTTTTATTAGTTTCGGGTATACAGCATAGAAGTTAGATAATCACAGAAAAACATTTTACAAAGTATTCTCCCTGATATTTTCAGCACGCACGTGGCACCATATGTAGTTATTACAATATTATGGATTACATTCCCTATGCTGTATTTTACATCCCTGTGACTATTTTGTAGCTACTAATTTGCAATTTTAATCCCTTCATCTTTTTCACTCAGCCCCCCAACACCCTCCCCTCTGGCAACCATCAGTCTGTTCTCTGTATCTATGAGTCTATTTAAATTTTGTTTGTTTGTTTATTTTGTTCTTTAGATTTTACATATAAGTGAAATCATATGGTATTTGTTTTTCTCTCACTTACTCATTTCACTTAACACAGTACCCTCCAGGTTTCTCCAAGCTGTTGCAAATGATAAGATTTTGTTCTTTTTTATGGCTGAGTAATATTCTACTGTATACATGTAACACAATGGGATCAGCATTTTTGAACTTGATTATATGATCAAGTAAAGATTGTTGTAAAGTCTGCAGATTGGTAAACCAAATCTGAAGTAATTGATTCAGGTCCATATTTGGTTCTATTGATTGACCACCATGGTCAGCATCATGCTTGGGGAAACAGTACCATGATAGCCTTGAAAAGGAGGTGGAGGAAAAGACAAAAACCTGTGTAAACATTTGCTGTTGGAATATGATCTAATATGATTTAGAAAAATGAAAAAAAAAATTCTGGACAGGAATTATTATTTGGCTGAGAATCATGTAATAAAACCTCATGTGAATGTCTGATGTGTTGCCCGAAGCTTTGGGGCTGCCTGCAGACAGTTCTCAGTGAACTTCGCTCTGAGCTAGGCTCAGTGTAAATGAGGACAACAGAAACCTCTTTGAAATCATGGGCTCTCCAGCCCAAGGAATCCGCGGGTAGGCATCATTTCTCCATGATATAAATTTGCACTCAGCCGTATCTGGGGATCTTCACCCTGCATCTTTGCTTGCCTTCACAGAAAGTGTGGGCAGTGCTTTGAAAACAAATGTGCTCTATAAGGGTCAAAGTCAGTACCTGCATTGCCGTTCTCATTACCATTTTTCTGTTTGCCTTTTAAATATAAGACCTCCCATTTATGGAGAACTTTCCTTCAAAAATTTTAAGGGTTTGTTGTTGACAAACTACATGTGGTTAGGAATTTATGCGGGGGGGGGGGGGGGAGAAACATAAGAAAAATCCCCCAGAGAATTCCAGAAATAGCTCTTTCTGCAACTTACCTCAGAGCTCATTGCTTTTATTGAAAGTATTTTTAAATTTTTTCATTTTAAACTTTGAGAAAAGAAAGATTTGCCAGTCTATTTTTATTAAGATGAGTTTCTTACTATACATGAAACTTCCTCCAAACTTTCAAGCCCTCACCAAACAGTAACTGATAACTCAGCAGCAGAAAAAAAAAGAAACTAATACATATTAAATATTATTATTTTCAAGGCATTGTGATAAAAATTTATAAGCACTGTTTGATTAAACTACCCACGATGAGAAATGCGTGCCCTCCTCCCCTCACCCCGCACCAAGAGCTTGCAAGTGACACCCAGTCACATAGCTTGAAGAAAGATAAAGATGAGGTTTGAACAACTGCAGATGTTTCAGGATTTCCCCTGGCCCTGACCTCTTGCTCTACCAAGTAATGACCCTGAATGCTAAGTATGCAAGGGACAGAATTTCTGAGAATTCAGTGGTTCTAGGCAAAATAATTGAGCGAAGATCATGAGCTGGGGAGAAGCTTGCAACATAGGAGGAACTTAAAGAAGGTCACCAAGCTAGAAAGGACAGATGGGGTCAAGAATTCAACTGATTTCAGACCACACAAGACCCTATGGACAGTCATACGAGTTTTGGTCTTTATGTTAAGAGATACAATCGGCTATAAATGGTTTCACTAAAATGATTGCATGAGCTAGTCCGTAGTTTAAGAAGATGACTCTGGCTACCAAGTGGAAAATGGATAAAAAGAGGGAATGTCAGTTAGTAAAATGGCTTTGACAGAAATGTAAATAAAATTGATGGTGATTTGGACTTCACTATCGGATGTGGAGCAAGAAGTAAAAAGCAGACAGATTCAAGACATAAGAAAAGTCAACATGGTTTGTGATTGATTGGACGGGGTAAAATGAGGATATCAGCCGTGATATCAGGATTCTGACATAAAAATCTAGACAGATGGCAGAATTTATAATGCTCTTTTGATTTAAATTCTTTTTTTTTTTTTTTTTTAGTTTTTAGGTCAAGTAAAAGAGGATATCACACTTAAGGATTCTATTCTAGAAATTTTCAACTAGTCCATCTAGTCTGAAGAATTTCTCAAAATATCAGTGACCTTTGCAAATTCTATGTAGAGAGCATACATATTTATTTATTTTACTCCAGTATCTAACCTGATAATATTAAAATAAAAACATTAAAAATGATTCTCTTCTAACAATTTAGAAAATCTCCCAGCTACACGCAGCTGAACAAATGCATGTCATTATCTGCCCTTTTGTTGAAACACAGCTATGAGCTATAAAGGCAAAGGAAAAATGGAAGAGCAGAGAAGGGTAAGAAAAGAACTGAATGCATTTGAGAAAGACTGAAAATAAATTAAGGAAATCGCAAAATCAAGAAACTGAATAGCAAGTACCTATAAAGAGGAAAATCGTTGAGGAGTAAATGATAACCTTATCATTTATGTTACAGAATGCTGAAAGTCTCACAACTCAGCAGTAAGAGCTGCCATTAAAGGTGAGAGTATAGAAAAGACCTCAAATAAGGGGTTCATTGAGAAAGCGAACTGGAGCTATCAGAAACCCACATGACCATGTTCTTACTTCCGACCGCAGGCAACATTTCTACCGCTTCTGGTAAGAGGTTCGTTCTGTGAATAAATTGAAGAGACTGAAGCGATTTTCAAACCTTGCCTTTTCTAGACTCCTGGAACATTGGGGAAACTGACCATCACCCCCCACACCACCCCACGCACACCTTCTTCACACTCTCAACAATGTCTTTCCCAAGCAAGACATTTTTGGTGTTCTCTGCGAAAACTAAATATAGCCCCCCGACAATGGACTTGCAGCTACAGTTATTTGCGTGCACCTCAGTGGGATAACCTCCCCCCACGTGCCACCTCAATCAAAAGTGCACCAGTTGGCAAATCCAACCCACCCACACACAAGCTTCTCACAAGTTTTAGGGCACTGCGTTCTCAAATACCAATGAACAGGCAAGGGTGATCCATAAATGAAGAACACCTTCCAATTTGGAACACAAAGATCAGAAGAAATAGGGGAAAAAGAAGCTTGGAGGAAACAAACAATACAGATAACAGGAAAAATAGACACTATAAGTATTATTCTCAGGTAGGAAAATATATCCATGGGATAAGAAGAGAGGGCTATGTAAAAGGAACAATCAGGTAATAGGAACTCTTTTCAATGAAAATGTTGATGACTAAAAAGAATCAATATTATATTTAGAAATTAAGCCCGGCTGGTGTGGCTCAGTGGTTGAGCATTGACCCATGTACCAAGAGGTCGCTGGTTCGATTCCGGGTCAGGGCACATGCCCGGGTCGTGGGCCTGATCCCCAATAGGAGGCATGTAAGAGGCGGCCAGTGTTCTCTCTCATCAATGTTTCTCTCTCTCTCTCCCTTCCTCTCTCTCTAAAATCAATAAAGAAAAATAATAAAAAGAAATTAAGATGTATTCTTCTCAAAAGTAAAAAAAAAAAGATACAAAAACAGAAAATGGGAACCATAAAACTGGTTAACGAACTCAAGCCTTCCAATGTCAGGTAACTAGAGTTTCAGAAGAAGCAAAGAAGCAAAACATAAGAAAGGAAATTATAGGAGAAAAAAGAATCAAGAATATATGTCAGAATTGAAGGATGAGTGTCTCTGGAGTGTCAAGAATAATATATGAGGACAGATGTACACATCATCATGAAAGTTCAAAATAATAATGAAAAGAAAGAAATCCTAACATTTTTAGGAGCATATAGAAGGCTCCATATTTAGAGGAGAAATGGGGTAGCATTGGCTTCTCAGTAGTAACCCTAGAAGCTAGGACATAAGTGGATGTCTTTAAAATCTATTTAGAAATCATTTTCAATCTATATTTATTCAGTAAAAGGATAAATGGAAATATGTGCAATGAATACAAGTTCACATTTGCAGAACTGTGTGTACCACATGCAAGTTCACAGAAGTAGGAGACATGACCCAGAACAAAGGTACAGAAAAGTCCCAAGGTGACCTAACAGCAACCTTTCCAAGTGAGAAAATAGAAGGAGGTGTTCTGGGAAAATGTCTGTCTAAATGAAATGGAAATGATGCAATAGCTGATGTAATTGATCACAAGGAAAATAGTACACAGCAAGACTTTACCTTACTTTCAAGTGCTTGAGAAGAAATGATAGAAAACACACACACACACCAAACAATAAAAAAATAACGACAGGGGGAAAATTTACTAAAATTAAAAATTGCTCGTAAGTTTGAACTAGTAATGAATAATACATATTCAGAAAAAATAAAAATACCATATAATAATGCAATTACAAATGATTACATTGTGACATTGTGATGATAGCAGTAAATAAAGGACTTGGATATGTGTAATAAATCCTTATCACCAATATACAAAATTAATAAATCAAGAGATGGTTTTGTAAGCCGAATAGTTAATATCAGTTAACCAGAAAAAATAGTAAAAATAGTTGCTTTTGTGTATAGGGACTTATCAGAGAAGGGATAAGACAGAAAAAAAATGCCTTTTTAAAATTGTAACCTTAGCCCTTGGCCGGTTTGGCTGAGAGGTTGGAGTGTCAGCCTGTGGTCCAGAGAGACCCGGGTTCGGTTCCCGCTAAGGGCACGTACCTCGGTTGCAGTTTGTCCCCGGCCCTGGTTGGGGTCGTGCGGGAGGCAGCCACTCGATGTGTCCCTTTCACGTCGATGTTTCTCTCTCTCTCTCTCTCTCTCCCTCCCACTCTATCTGAACAAAAAATGGGAAAATGTCCTTGGGTGAGGATAGAAAACATAAATAAATAAAAATTATAACCTTATACCATGGTTTTATTTTATTAAACAAAAAAATATTTTAGATAAATACAGATATAATAGTAATTTATGGAAAACACTGGGACAGAGAGTTGAGAACTTTTGTAACTGAACTGAATTTGGTTCTTAGCAGCTATGACTCCATTTTAAATAATGAAACCTTTTCTCTATGTATTTGCAATTTGAAAATGACCTTTGTACATTTTTTTGCACTCAACTCACCCAATCCAGAATAAACTGATATCACAGATAAACAACCACAGGGGCTAATGTTCTGAAATAGTTGAGCTGTTTTTCTAATGAAGTGATAATGGTCAGAGTGATTTTGTCTCAAGTCGCACATTATCAGCCACGATCTGCACGTTCTCGAGCAAGGGGAGCCAAGCAGCCGTGGTAACAACTGCTCCGCTGCCGGCTGGGAGGAGAGTCACGGCCCGCCGCCGGCTCGGAGGAGATCACGGCCCGCCACGGGCTCGGAGGAGATCACGGCCCGCCACGGGCTCGGAGGAGAGTCACGGCCCGCCACGGGCTCGGAGGAGATCACGGCCCGCCACCGGCTCGGAGGAGATCACGGCCCGCCACGGGCTCGGAGGAGATCACGGCCCGCCACGGGCTCGGAGGAGATCACGGCCCGCCACGGGCTCGGAGGAGATCACGGCCCGCCACGGGCTCGGAGGAGATCACGGCCCGCCACCGGCTCGGAGGAGATCACGGCCCGCCACGGGCTCGGAGGAGATCACGGCCCGCCACCGGCTCGGAGGAGATCACGGCCCGCCACGGGCTCGGAGGAGATCACGGCCCGCCACGGGCTCGGAGGAGATCACGGCCCGCCACGGGCTCGGAGGAGATCACGGCCCGCCACGGGCTCGGAGGAGATCACGGCCCGCCACGGGCTCGGAGGAGAGTCACGGCCCGCCACGGGCTCGGAGGAGATCGCGGCCCGCCACGGGCTCGGAGGAGATCGCGGCCCGCCACGGGCTCGGAGGAGAGTCACGGCCCGCCACGGGCTCGGAGGAGAGTCGCGGCCCGCCCCGGGCTCGGAGGAGAGTCGCGGCCCGCCACCGGCTCGGAGGAGAGTCGCGGCCACCCACCGAGGGTCAGCGTCGGTGCCCACGACTTCTTTGCTAGGCAGGCGAATGTTTGTTCAGAGACTTGTTTGTGATCCAGTGGGAGCTGGAGTTGGATGAAGATACTGATGATAATGATGGTCAATGAATAATTCCTCTTGTTCCAGAAAACTCTCCATTCAGCACCCAGAGAATCCTCCCTAGTAGTCATAAGACTGCAAGAAAACAAAATAGTAATAGATACAGACTCACTCTACAGAAGCAAAGCTGATGGCCAAAGGGGATAAAACGCCCTTTGGAAGCTGAGGCGCACTGGGAATGAATGAGTCTAGGTTTAACTGATATTTATTCAGCACTCACTATGTACCAGGAATTGCATTTATTAATTTGCAAACATTCTTTCATTGAATTTCCAGTTTATCTGAGAAGAAACCTAACCAGAGAAGCTAAATTACGTGCCTACATCACATGACTGAAAAGAAATCATAAGACCAGAATTCAAACCCAGCTCAGCATAAACCCAAAACCCATTCTTTTTCTACTGTGTCAACAAAACGATTTTGCTAAAAGCTTCTGCAGTATTACTTTTCTTTTCTTTTTTATATTCTCACCCAAGGACATTTTCCCATTTTTTGTTCAGATAGAGTGGGAGGAAGAGGAGGAGAGAGAGAGAGAGAGAACTGGCCAGGGCTGCAGAATTACTTTAGAGAAAAAATAATGGGATGTGTGACTGCATCTTTAAAAAGGGAATGCAGATGAAGAGAGACTTGTAAAAGCAAACTTAGTGTGTTGTGTCCCCCCCAAGCAACAACTCAGTTTTGCACATAGTGAGGCCAAAGAAGAAAGAGTAGGAAAAGGACCCTAGTCTCTGCCTTAATATTCAGTCAGTCTGCTATAAAATGAGTATTTAAATATATTATATAGATGGATGTAGAGAGTAAATATAAAATGCAAAATAAAGAACAGTTAGACCTGGGAAAATGGAGACGAGGAGGAAGAGGAGAGAACAAGGCACAGTAAGAATGGTGTGATCACAACATGAGCAGTAAACCATAGATAAAAGTGCTCACAACTCCCTGTATAAAAGCACGTGCTTCCCAAATTATTCTCTGTAATAAGAGTACTTCCCAATATTATATATTTCGAGTCTGCACTTGGAATTATAAATTAAACATGCATTTAACCACGCAAGTTTTAGGAAATTAGAAATATTTTCCACCGTAGTCATAACCCCACTTGGCTCCGGGATCAGCCCAGCATGACTATTTGAACAGAACATTTCAAGGACCTGGGTCCTATACTCAGTTTTTTTGTCTTTTAAGTTCTTCATGGTGACTCCGTGATCTTTTCTTGTCTGATACTATGATTACACTGTTTTCAAAGTTTTTCTTCCCTAAAGTTTCTTCTTAAAGTCACTACTACTCTATCTCTTCACTTTCCCTTACAGCCCATTGGGCAGAGCTAGTCTCCGGTCTAAACCTAACAGCTAGAAAATTCTCTCAGGTGTCCAGGGATTAAAAGAAAATTGGATACACCAGCCGAGTTACCTCTCCCTCATCAAGTTTGATAAATGAGAGCTCTTTTTTAAAATGGTGAGGGAGTCAGCGCCACACCTGGTTCCGAGCCTTCAGAATGCTTCACTTCAACTCATCCTCAGTCATCTTCAGTCTGAGATTGTCCTCCCCTGGTTGTCAGCACAGGTAGGAATCACCGCGTCCGTGGGGAGGGTCAAGTGCACTTACGTCGTGGCGCAGGGCAGTGGAAAGAACACAGGAGTTGGCTCAGAAGCATTTGATGTGACTCCTAGCTCCTTCAATTACATATCTCTGCGAGGCCGAGCAATCCACTTGAATTGTTTTAGCTCCAGTTTCAACATCTGCATACTGGGGTGTTTTGAAGACTGCATAAAACAATACCTTTATAAAATGTTTTAGAATGAGTAAAATCCCCAGGGTTCAAGGATAGTGTCTGTTTCATTTATTGTCGATCCCCAGTACAGTTTCCGACACGCAAACAGGTCATCAGAACTTCTGTTCGTGTGCATAAGTGAACGGCCCATTATAATTTTAGTGTCACGGGGAGAACATTTCTAGACCCAGAAAGATAGAATTATAAACAAACAGAGTCTACACACACACACACACACACACACACACACACGGGTTATGACTCTTGGAGCTAAGGGACATGTCTTCCAGGCAGCATCTCCAGAAAGCGAACACACGCGTTTTTGAACTCTGATGGTTTATTTCATTTTCTCAAGAAATCCTCAGGCCAGGGTGCCCCTCACTTTCCCCAGGCTTCCCCCACCTTGCACTTCTGACCACACCTCCGTTTGGAACGTGACTGAGCTGCAGGAGAGTACCCCCTGGCAATCGCAGATGGAGCAGGTGCAATCATACGGACCAGATCATGAGCACAGGATTTGGTTTTCTTCCTAATTAGTTTCATCAAATAATTTTTTTTTTTTTTGCATTGCTAAAATCAAACTAAGGTCTTCACTTCCTTAGTGATTTGAGTCCAGGAAAAATGAGGATATTGGGTTGTAGCTATGTCTGTGTCTCAGATCCATCCTTGGAATTGGTGGGGATGCTTCTGCAGCACCAAGGGGCAGATGGAGTGGATTCGACCGCACTTATATGGATTCTCATAGCTATTCCTTAAAACCTGACTTTGTTTGTGCACAGATACAGATACATTATATGTTAGTGGCCCTGCCTTCAAGTACAGTCATATCTGAGGGGCTGGGATTTAGGACTTCAGCATATACTTTTGGGGGGGACACAATTCAGCCCATAGTACTTCACCTTCTGTCCTCCAAAGTTCACGTCCTTCTTGCATGAAGATATATTTACTGCCATTCCAACAGCCTAAAAGGTGTAACCCATTCCAGCATCGACTCTAAGTCCAAAATCTCATCTAAATCTCCTTTCCATCAAGGGCGGGTGACGCGCAGGTATGAGTCATCCTTAGGCAAAATTCTTCTCCAACTGTGAACCTCTGACACCAGAGACCTTATCTGCTTTCCAAATACAATGGTAGGACAAACACAGGATAGATATTCTCAGCTCAAAAGATGGAAAACAGAAAGGAAAAAGTAACCGTGAAAATTTCCCAAGAAGAAAATCGAAAACCTTGCAGGGCAGATGAGGTTAGATTTTAAAGCTTGAGAATAATGCTCCCCCTTCCTGCTCTGTCCTCCAGACCCACTAGGGTGACAGCCCATTCGTGAGACCATGGGCAGCAGCCAGACCTACTGAAACCCGCGAGGGTGGGGGCAGCCTCGTCCCTTAGCTTGTGCGGTCTAGGACTGGTGGCAGAGGCAGCCCACCGGTCACTGAATCCCCTGGGGGTCATTCTTTTTGTTGGAGACTAAATCATGTTCACAGTTATTTAGCTGATCGTCCCATCTGTAAGATGTCGGGGGTCCAGCTGACAGCCTTCCTTCATTGTACCTGGTCTCTGTCCCATTCAGGCCACCTTGCAGTGTTTTGCCTGGAATAACCCCGAATCTATACCAGCCTTCTGCCTAGATGGCTGATCGGATCCCGTCACCTGTCAAATGCTTGTTCACCTGAGCCTTGGTGCTCTGACGGAACACGCGTTCTCATGGTTTGCTGCACCGAGAGGCTGAGATTTTTCCAAATCTTCACATCTTGGTTCTTTTTTGATTAACAATTCCTTCCTCCATTGATTTCTCTCTGGCCACATTTACTCTAAGCAGTAAGGAGAATCCAGGCCACACCTGCAATACTTTGCTTAGAAATGTGCTCAGTTAAATATCTCAGTCCACCAATCACAGTTTCTACCTTGCTCAAAACTCTGGAGCCCACGACTCCCTTTCTAACAAGAATCGCCTCTCCTCCCGTGTCCAGGAACACGTGTCTCGTTTCTCTCTCAGATATCATCAGAAGCACCTTTAAAGTACATTATTTCTACCAAAAGTCTCTTCAAGGAAATCTAGGATTTTCTAACATGCACCCCAAAACTCTTCTAGCATCTACCTCTTCCCACTTCCAAAGCCACATCCACATTTAGGGGTATTTGTTACGGTAGCACCCCACTTCCCAGTACCAAAATCTGTATTTGTTTTCTAGGGCGATCGGTGGTTTGAACAACATGAATTTATCTCCTTACAGCCCTGGAGGCTTGACGTCAGAGACCAAGGAGCCGTCCCTGGTAGCTCTCATGACCGGACTGTGTTTTGAGATACCAACATGGTGGAAACACTCTCCCCAACAATTTCCACTGCTCCTAGCACCGTCTTTGCTACAAAAACCTCAAAGCTGTTCAAGAAACAAGCAAATCCAAAAGAATTTGGAAATGTAGCCCATTTTTCCATCTGAGGAAAATTCACAGAAGACTTCAATGAGAATGCCTATTATAAGTATAATTGAAAGCCCCTTAGGTTCTCAGGAAGAGAAACATTGTTGCTTCTAATTCTGTGCATGACAAGACCTCTTCAAGCTCCTTCTTGGGAGAACCTGAACCAGAAACAAGAAAGGTACCATAGACCTGGCCGGTGTGGCTCGGTGGTTGAGCATTGACCCAGGCACCAAGAGGTCGCCGGTTCAATTCGCAGTCAGGGCACATGCCCAGGTTGTGGGCCAGATCCCCAGTGGGGGGCATGCAGGAGGCGGCCAATCCATGTTCTCTCATCGCTGTTTCTATCTGTCTCTCCCTTTCCTTTCCTCTCTCTCTAAAAATCAATAAAGCGAAGAAAATACAAAAAGAAGAAAGGCACCCTAGTGGGTTGCCGAAGGAGGCTGGGAGACCATGGTCAAGGTTCACTGGTCCACTGGCCCTCAAAGGAGATGGTTTCTACAGCCCAGCCCAGCTGTCTATTGCAAACCCTTCCCCAGAAGACTCCAGAGGTGAAACACAGAGGCGGGTTGTGATGAATTACTTCGGAGGACGCTGACCCCTCCACCTGAAGCCTGTTGTTAAGAAGAAACACTCAGCCTGTCCCTGGTCTGGACACTTTGGTTTCATCGCTTCACCAGTCTCTGCAGCGGCGTGTCCTTCTGGCTCAGAGCCAGAGCAAAGAGCCATCGATGGCCGGGGAGGGGAGGCCTTTGAGCGCCGGCCAAGGCCACGCCGAGGTTTGCCACGGATGATCTAGTTCTGAAGTAGTTTACGAACAAAGCCAGAAAAAGAAAACAACGCTTCCACCGGATCTGCCTGTTTGGACTGTGAGTGGGAAGTTAAGCAAGAGGAAAGGAGCAATTACACATTTAATGAAAAATACATATTTAGAAAGAATATAATGTGCCTAACAGAATTGCTTAGTGCACCTATCGCCTCCCCCACCCCCCCAGCCTTAGTTATGCCACGCCCAGTCTGGAAACTTCGGCGACAAAGGTGTAAAACGAGTTGCAATTTCCTGGGAAAGCTGTGCTATTTATTCCTCTATAACTTTACACAAACTTTTTTTTTTTCTTTTTTATCCTCACCCGAGGACATTTTTCCTTTTTTTTGTTTGTTTGTTTTGGTAGAGTGGGAGAGAGAGAGAGAGAGAGAGAGAGAAACATCCATGTGAAAGGGACACATCGAGTGGCTGCCACCCGCACGACCAACCAGGGCCGGGGACAAAATGCAACCAAGGTACGCACCCTTAGCGGGAACCGAACCCGGGCCTCTCGGGACCGCAGGCCAATGCTCTAACTGCTGAGCCAAACCTGCCAGGGCCTTTTTTTTTTTTTTTTCTGAATGAATGAACTTTTCTGCTCTCTATTCAAGTCTGATCTTCGTTTTGAAGCTTTTTCTTATTTTCTTTTGCAAAAGCAGACTAAAAATGTCTTCCCTGTGCATGCTGTAATCCCTCTCCCCTGGAGCTGTCCCTGTCCCTTGAGCTGGGTCTCTCTACCCCAATTGGCAGAAAATGTCCCAGGAATGCATGTGGGAAAATGCAGTTTTCTGTTCACCCGTTATCCTTGATGACTCTGTGGGGGGTGAGGGAAGGCTATATGTTAAAACAAAGATATACATACTATTGTGTAGAATTTTTTACTTAAAATAGCAAACAAGTTCTTAAAAAATATTTACTTTTGCTCTGGCCGGTTTGGCTCAGCGGTTAGAGCGTCAGCCTGCGGTCCAGAGAGACCCGGGTTTGGTTCCTGCTAAGGGCATGTACCTTGGCTGCAGTTTGTCCCTGGCCCTGGTTGGGTCGTGTGGGTGGCGGCCACTCAATGTGTCCCTTTCACATCGATGTTTCTCTCTCTTCCTCTCTCTCCTTCCCGCTCTATCTGAGTCAAAAATGGAAAAAATGTCCTCGGGTGAGGATAAAAAAAAAAAATTTACTCTTATGATTGTTGTGGATTCTGCCTTCAGATTCTCTGGCGGAGGCAACACTTTCTTTAGCTTTGGTGGAAATGTTTGAGAGACGGTGGTAGGAACTTCTGTGATTACACACCTCACCCTGTATTGTAGTCATCAGTCTCCATGTGTGTATTACTGAAAAGACTAGAGAACACATTTAATAAAGGCACCGGTGTTATTCATCAGTGTGTCCTTAGCATTTTGCATCTGGAACAGAACCTAGTGTCTCTCAAATTAAACCAAAGTGAAGCAGATAGGATTTCATCATGCATAGTAAGAAATAATGACATTAGATAACTTGGTTAATGAGCCTGTTCTTCGAAGTGGGAAATGTGGGAGCAGCTTACAAATGAGAACACACAGAGCTGGTTTATACGACGTTCCCCACACAGAAACCTCCATGAATCGATACTTCATTGACCATGATCTTCACACTGCAGACCAACGAATACTTTGCAGCATTAAGAAGAGGTCAGATTTGATTATATCTTATTCGTAAGCTTTCAGGACTCGACATGGACTTCAACATCATCTGGTCCATGGGTGGTCCATGCGCACATGTTGTGGCCACTCTCATTTTCAAAGACCCTAGCAGACATTATTAATCAATCATGAGAACCTGGCGAAATGCTTTGTAACCCCTTATTCCAGGCAGGAAAAGAGTCCGTATAATCTTGCAACGAAGTTAAAAATCTACCTTGGATGAAATTCAATCCTAAAATCAAAGGATGGGTGAGGCAGGGTTATAGGAAAAGGGTAGAGTAAATTCTAGTGGTAGACACCATGCTGTTTTTCTTGTTTTTAAAGGCCGAAACAAAATTCTCTTCCTAGCTTCCTTACTAGGATGAATGATCTCCCATGAGGTGCCTCAACCCTTCATACAGAATATCTCAAACCGTTCTGCTCCATCAGTGAAGCAGACACGATCAGATGTGAAATACTAAATGTAGGCACGGACTAGTTTGCAGCTGGAGGCTTTGACCACAGAGATATGTACAGACTATGGTTGAGGCAAAGAAATAAAGAGAGGCCATCAATTCTATTTGGGGAAGAAGGAAAGGAGAAATGGAGAAGATGGCCATGAAGAAACGATATTTCTATTAGATCTTCAAAGATGAGTAACAGCTCATGAAGGCAATAAGAAGAAAAAGCCAGAGAGGATTTCCAGCCAGAGAAAGCATAGAAATGAGAACCTCCGTCTCGCCAGGGAGGACTCAGTTTGTCAGGGCAGGACACACCAGGGAACATGTGGCAGGGAACATGCTTTTAATACTCATGATTGAAAGTAAGTAAAGGAGAAGGACAGGAAGGAGAGAGGGCGGGGGAGAGAGAGAGAGAGAGAGAGAGATGGGAAGAAAAGAAAATCTTCAGAGGCATAACCATCAAGTGCATCAGTGAGTCTGGCATTCATATCTCTCCAGACCCAGATTCAGAGGGAAAATCGTTAGCCCAAGGTTGACCAGTTCAGAAGTGGTGAACCTGGGGTTCCACACTGGTCACTCAGTTTCAAAGACCATGCGTATTGTCTGTTGACACTGTTGACACCTCTGGGATAAGTGGACATCTTCCCCAGAGAACTAGTTAGGCAAGAATTGGCTCACTGGTGTTGTGAAGTTGATATGTTTGCTTACAGATTATCCCTGTTCTTTTGTGTTTAAACGTTAGCAGTTTGAATGAAACAGTTACCCTTTCACTTTGTTTTTTTGTTTTTGTTTTTTTTTTCCTTCTCCTCCCAAAACACTTGAAAAGGCTTTTGCAAGAAGAGACAATCAACAGATGTTTACTGAAGCCCAACTCCGACTCTACTTTAGAACTATGTTCTTGGCAAGACAGATACAATTTGTTTTCTGGGTTTTCCTTTTCAAAATACATTTAAGGAGAGTCAGTGTTGAATAGTTAAGAAGGAGCAAATGCTGGGGTATTCAAAAGATGTGGGTTTAAATTCCCACTCTGTCACTGTTTACTTCCATAATCTTTACTAGGTTAATTAACTGCCTGACACCCAAGTTTCTCACTTATAAGAAACTTTAAAACTCTTTGTTATGAGAACTAAATATGATCGCATGTCATGTTCCAACCTCAGTATCTACTATGGGATCTTTATAAGTAAAAGGCATCTTTAATTCTCATCTTCACTGGCTGCTCTGAAGGAAAACGGTTCCCACACTCACAGAGCTCATCATGAAGCAGATACAAAGCAACTGGGCAGCTTTGGAAAATTTCCCAGGATTGTTGGGGTAGACGTGGGAAACCCCCTCTGCTGCATGTCTGAGCTCAAGGTCTCAGTTCACAGAAGTTCCCCAAGGCTTTGGGCCAATACATGATTTTCATTATTTCTCTGCTCCGCCCACCCCACCACCTGTCAGAGGCCTCTGCCCATCCACACTTGGGTCTTTGGAGGAAAGAAGGCAGATCTGTATGGAATGACATGTCTGTGCTCGGCTTCCCAGCCAGGCTGATCTAGGCTGGTTCACAAAGGCTGTTCCCAGGTTGAAGACCTGAAGGATCAGGGGTGAAAACTGACAGATCCGGCATGGTCATTGGTAAGTCAGACCGGTGCCTGCGGAAAATGATAAATATGGTCTTGCCACTTAGAACAGGTTATCTCTCCACCATGATTTGACTAGAGGTGTTGATGTGGAAAGTTCACCTGTGCTTTGGTTTCTTAGTGAACTGGCAAACAACAGTAAAAGGGTATCCTGGCACTGACACCAGTGGGCAGGCCCACAGCTTCCATGGCCACCCTGGTTCCTCAGAGCTGTACCTGGCGCTCACGACTGCAGGATCACTCGTCAGCCCATCAAAACCTTCGCGCCCTACCTTTTGGTGGAAGTAGCCTCCATTCTCAAAGATCCTGACTGCTGATGCAGTAAGAAAATCTGACCTGCTTTATGGCTATATACTTTTGAATATATTTCTTGCATTACCAGGAATACTCGTATCCTCTTGGGACAGGCCCGACCAAGGTTCCCCAGGAGAGCCAGCGTAGGAGACTTGGCTTGTCTCAGCTCCACTGTGTACTGTCCGGTGGCCTCTACAGTCAGATGACGAAAGGTCAAGATCCCAACTCAACAAGTGAGGCTGAACTTAGGCCACTAATTTAAATGATAGAGATCGACTCTAAAAGAAAAAACAAAAATACACAAAATGTATTTTTATACAGTGTATAGTCTTCCAAAAATTAACCTTGCCTCTCCATTTTAAAATCTGCAATTGATTCCTATTGTTTTGGGTGAGGGGAGAGGTGAGGGGAAGAAAAAGTTTAACTTAGCCTGTAGGGTAACACAGCTAGGCCTTCCTGGCCCCTCCAGCCGGATTTTTGCTAATGCCCGTCTCCTGCCTCACTAGCCTCCACTTGGTATCCTGAGTAGACTTTGCACACACACATCCTCTGTCACAATGCGGCTCTTCCTTATCCCTTCACTCTTCATTTTCAGACATTGGTTTAGAGTTCTCCTAGGGGACTTTCCTGTACCCCTTAGTTGAGATGATGTTTTTGTGTGTTGGTTTTTGTTTTTCCTTTCAGTGTCTATTGTATCACTAAGAGAAACCTAATAGACATTATACTATACCAATATTTGTTTCTGTTTCAGAAGAAATCATCAAGGGAAAATGTGCTTCTAATTTATCATTGACATAATTTTCCCCAAGAATAGGACAAAACTTGAATATATAAAGTCAATGAGTTGGCATGGATTTTCCTTTTAAATATCATCCCTTCACATTTTCTGATTTATCAAAGAAAAATGCTCTAGGGAAACTGAAGACCTGATTGAAAAGCCTGGTACGTTTTTGCTCTTTTGATGGTCTGAAGTATTTACAGTCTATATGACTCATTTGGTATGGGTAGATTAGTCTTGTATTTTTTCCTGCATGTATTTTTTTGACAGCTCTACTAAGATATAATTTACATACTGTAAGTCACTTATCTAAAGTATAAAATTTATTCATTTTTTTAGTATATTTACGGAGTTGTGTAACCATCACTGTAATCTAGTTTTTAAATATTTTCATAAAAAAAAAAAAAAAAGTCCTTGTGGGCTGTTTTTTCAAAATGTATTTTCATTCACAACCATGTTTGTTTTGTTCAGGACACTGATCTCATTTGTAAATACATATTTATTCATGTTATTACTCAATTAATATCTGTTTCTTACATTAAAACATCATCAATAGAACACAGACTGTTTCTGGGTCACCTTTACTATCACTAATGCCCAGCAGAGTATTCAGCATATAGCAGAGGCCTGGTAAAAGTTAAAAGAGTAGCCTTGTAAACTTTGATGAGAAATATAAATACATACCACACAAGGATGCTTTGAGGATTAAATAACATAATGGATGGGAGAGCACCCCGTAAACTGAAATGCCATGAAAATCTTAGCTATGACTTAATATCTATTGTTAATTCAGGGGAAAAATTTAAGTTAGAGATACATAAATTTGGGAGTATAGAAGCAAGTAACTAGATGCTCCCCAATCTCTCTTCCTTTTCCCAAGACTAGAGGATGCTTACATCTCCTAGAATCCTCTCTGGCCCATGGGATGTGAGCAGAAGTGATATGCATGTCTTCTAAGTCTGGGCCTTAAAATCATCTCGAGGTCCTCAGCACAAGCCCTGCCTCTGTCCACATGGCCAAAACAAAAGCACCTGGCGGTGGCAGTCATGTGGAGAAAGATTCCTGGATCCCTCTCTTTGAGAAAAACCTAGGAAAGTCATCCAATCAGTAACAAGCTCTGACATGCGCAAGAACTCATTTTTGTGTGCGTGCTAAGTCTCGAGACTTCAGAATTGATGGTTGGTTATGTAACTGCATGCAGAAATCAGCACTTTGAAGTGGGGCACAGGCAGAACAAAAAGCTAAACTAAATTGGCACTGGTTAGGCATTGAGAGATAGGCATCAAGAAAGTTAATACAGAAGGCTGGAAGGGTAGCCCTCCAGATTATGCAGTTACAAAAAAAATTGGTTTAACTCCTGCCGGTGGTTACTTATTCAGCTCACATGCCCAGTCAACCAGCAGCTCTAACAGAAAAGCTTGGAAAAGCAGAACCTTCATAGTGCATGTTGACACCAACGGCTGCCTTTGGCAAAATACTATAAAATATGAGCTCACAGGAGAATTAGATACTTGGAAGGTAGAATTAATGAGAACAGAATAAGTGTAGAAATGCAAGAGCTGTAACAGAGTTAGAAAAGTTCACAGATTCTAGACGCCCAAAAGTAAGAGAGAAGATTTTTTAAATACTTTGAAATGCAAAGTCTCATAAAAACTACTCATTTGGAGGAAATGATTCAGGGCAATGATCAATCCTGATTCAGTCAACTCTATGGAATCCTGATAGCCTCAAGTAGTTTTATTTAAGAAAGATGTAAGGGTGGAAGGCAAAGGAAGAAAGCAGACCTGAGAATTTGTCTGGGAAAGGACTTGGGGTGTGGTTACTGGACACAGAACTGACTGGGAAGTTAGAGGTTAGGACCTATGGAGCTTTTGAGAGAATTGTGTTGCCAAAGAATTTGCAAAGTCATTCGCAAAGTATTTCGCCCAGCCAGTGTGGCTCAGTGGTTGAGTGCAGACCCAGGCCCCAAGAGGTCAGGGGTTCGATTCCCGGTCAGGGCACATGCCCAGGTTGTGGGCCCGATCCCCAGTGGGAGGCATGCAGGAGGCAGCTGCTTGAAGGTTCTCTCTCACATGGATGTTTCTATCATCTCTCCTTCTCCCTTCCTCCCTCTCTGAAAACCAATAAAAATATATCTTAAAAAGCCTTTCAACATTAAGACTTGAGGCAACCTTTGGGACCCTAACCAATCACAAACAGGAGGCAAGTCTCAAAGCCTCTGAGAACGTTGTGCTCTCCAATACACACGTCAGATGCCCGCGAAGAGCCTACTGGACCAAGAGGAGACTCTCAGGGATGGAGCCACAGATCTCAGGGTATAAAGTACCCAGGAGTTTCTTCACCACAGAACAAAGTCAGAACCTAAGAAGGAACTCTCCTCACATATCCAGACTCGGGGAACCTTGCAATCTCTCCTGAAAAGTCTCCCATCAGAACCTCCATCTGCTCTCTCATCCCTGATGGAAGTGAAGGACCCCCAAGTTGATGGAGCCAGATGCTAAAAGGAACTTGAATTACTAAGTCACTTTTTAGAGGTAAGGCATCCAATTGGATTATAACGTCAGGAAGAAACCAACTTTTGTGGCATTAAGTCACTGAGATCGGGGTTTGTGTGTTAGCTGGTGGAAGGTAGGAGTAATTAGCCTGCATTGGGCTGAGACCATGGCTTTGTATGTGGTCCTGAAGTTGGGAGAGTAGATAATACCCGGAAGAGACACACAAGACAGCGCCTTCCCCATTTCAAGGAAAATACTCCATTGAAAGTGAGATCAATACAGTGCCTGAATATGATTCTCTGTGTGATGAAATAAGAAATAAGTTTTAGCATCATTTTAGGCCTGAAATTCCAGGACAAGGGTTAAGATGTTTAACCTCCAGGTCACTATCCCAAACAGAATTTTTTGGAAAACCAGGGTCCCGCAGGCTCCTTGGGGTCTTGAGCGTGCGAGTGTCCTTTGTGGATCCCTGCCCGTCGCCGCAGCCAGACCACCTGCCCCTGCCTGCACCCCCTGCACAGGCTTTTCTATTCTTTTCTTTTTGAACTTGGAGGGTATCCTTTTCCAAGCATATATACGTTTCCAAAACCTCATATTCACCAGCATTGCTGGAGAACATCTTTATAGGCCATAAAGTGGTTTTGATTGCTCCATGGCCCGAGGAGGAATATAAAGCCCAATGGGCGTGGGGAGCGTTAAGAGGACAAACAGCCTGGCGTGCGTGGTGCCTGGAGCTCAGCCTCATTCGCAGCGAGGGCTCTGAGGGGAAAGAAACGCTGCCCCTTCTCCCAACTGCGGTTCCAGTGACGGACAACGATCAACCCAGCACGCTCCCAGCACGTCCGTCCCGTCTCGAGGCAGCTTCCCAGACACCAGCGTCCGTCCGTCCGTCTGTCACAAGTACTGCACGGCGGGGTCCTGCCTCGCTTACACACGCTTGAATTTTACACTTTTTAAGAGCAAAACAGGTGTTTAAAATGAGCACTTTTGCTCCAAGGCCTGGGAACAGGAAGCGGGCCCCCTTTCTCTGCTTTCAACAATTAATGGCTCGGAGGGAGAAACAGAGCCGATTAAAATTTCATGCCATAATTTTACAATTGATCATCAGTACCACGGAGGGCATAGTGCATAGTTATTTTCTAACCACTGGAAAAAAAGATGTGTCTTGAAAGGGGGTATTTTTAGCATCATAAGTGACTGTGCAGTTATATATAGATTGCGTTTTACTTTCTTCCAACTGTGAGTATGATTGTGTTCATATGCTTGGGGAATTTGCATATAATATGTGCTATTTGTAGCTTAGCCAAATCGCTTCGATTCAAGTTCAAACTGCTCCCTGAAATGGGAGCAAAGCCCACTGAGAAAATAGACTTATCTTTCATTTCTTCAGGCCCAATTCCCAGGGAACGGCTTCCCTTCTCCTGGACTTGTCCGCCTGGCAAATTTGCCGTCAATTATCAAGTTCTCACTGGAGGGAAAGCCAGCGACGGGATGAAGCATCAAAAACTCTGGTTGACAACCCGGGAGCAAAGTGGAGACCGAACAAGTGAAAAAAAAATTTTTTTTTAATTTTCTGCTACGTTCCAGGTTGAATTCAGTAAAATAATAATAATATACACTTATAAAAAATTTATTTGTGAAAATATATAAAACGTCAGCCCTAAAAACGCCATCCTGCCTTTTTAAAGGAGCTATAATGCACATAGCATGACATTCACAGTATCGATGGGTACAATTGGTGGTTTTTAGTATATTCACACACCTTTGCTACCCTCACCCTAACTACAGAGCCCTGAAAATGTAAGTCTGGACCCATGAGCAGCCACCATGCTCCCCTCCCTCCGGCCATTGGCAGGAACGAATCTACTTGCTATTTGTATGCACCTGTCTTTCCGGACATTTCATGTGAATGGTGCCCTAGAGTACATATCCTTTTGTGTCTGGCTTCTGTCAGAGGCCTCACTTTATGGATATTAGCTGGGCCTGTGCAGGGGAAACAAATGGCCTAAGTCACATGGGTTTTTCTGGATCTTTCCACGGCTAGAACCTGCGCTTAGCAGAGCTGTATTTTGCAGAATACAAGCTGAGCACTTACCGAGAGCTCCACTCTCCAGGGGGCCTTTCAAGTCCATTGGAAATGCCCCGGAATGCAGAGAATTGTGCTCACGGTCACTGGGCTCTGAGGATGCCATACGGGTTGCAAAGAAGAGTTCAGTGAGCTTCCCGGGGACGAGAGGAACTTGCTGGGTGGCATGCACAAATGGCCGAAGGCGGTGTCTGAAGGCTCTGCAGCGGGCAGACGTGGTGAGGCCAAGGCAGGTGTGTGCTGAGTGGGTACCCAAGACTGGGGCTCAGTCTCCCAAAGTACGCTTTGAGCAAACATGTAACACGTGTGTTTGAAGACGTGCCCAAGGATTAGCCTAAGTGTTCTGCAGTGTCACCCACCTCGAACGGTAGGTCCTGGCTCTAACAGCGAGGCCCGCTTCTGTTCACATTTGGGATATTGACTGGGGATTTGGTGAAAACCCATTTCTCTTGGCATGTTCCCCTGTGAACTCAAAGTGTGCAGTGAGCTCACCCTCTTGTCCCAGGAGATCAGCCCGTCTCCACGTTTATACACTTGCCATCCTACTAGCTTTCCCCTCAGTTCTTTTCCTGTCTCAGTGAAACCTCAGTATCCATTCTCTTGTACCCCACAACTGGGTTTCAAGCCAAGTCACTCGAACGGCCCGTCTTCCGGAAGTCCTAGGACACCAAACTCATTCTCTGCTCCAGGTTATGGCCCAGCCAGGGCCCAGCTTACACCCTTGGAACTCTATGGGGATTTTAGCGGATGGGTTCCCCTACCTCTGATGCACTGATCTGTGGGATCCCGTAGGAACTCCAGGACTCCAGCCTGTCTCTTCTCATTCGATTCTAGACACTTTGAGATCTCCGTCTTTCTGTACCCCTAAACAAAACAAAGTACTTCCTCATTGTACATTACTAAAGATTATTTCCTAAATTTCCAAGTTCTAAGCTCAACCGCCGCAAGAGCGTGGAAATGGTGGTGCAGAGCTTCAGAGGTGAGCATCCAGCATCTGCAGCCCAGTCTTGACTGTTTAGTAGCTGCATGAGCTTAGCTAAAAGTTTTACCTTGTCCTGGCCTCAACTTATTCACCTTCAAAATGGGGATAATCGTAGTTCATACCTTTTAATGTTATGAAGACGAAAAGACTTTATATTTGTACTCACATAAGTACATGTAACATTGACATTGCATTAAACTAATTATTATTTTATTTCCTCTAAGACAAGTAGCCCATATGCAACATTTATACAGAAATCCAGGAGTTTTTTATTTGTTTTTCAGAACATCTTAAAATAGCACTGGAAAAAAAGTACTAGATTGGGAAATAGGAGATCTAGAATCTAGTTCTGGCTCTATCACTAAATTATTATTGAATACAATGAGTTTTCTTATGGAGCTTAGATATTTTCCTAAATCCATGGCTATAATGTAGATACTTTTGAATGCTGTATTTACGGAGAGTAGAGATATAAAAGTCTAAGTGATCAGAGATGCCAAATCAGTGGTTTTCTAATGAATGAGATGTTCATAAATGATCCTTCTCCTTAAGGCTGATTAATTCTTTAGCTCAGCAGCACATTCATCTTCCTGAGCTGTCCTGTGATCTTAAAAAAAAAAAAAAAAAAAAAAAAAACCCAGCCAGCACATCATGAAATGGTGATGGGAAATAATGGCTTGCAAAATTCAGAATATTAGAAAAGCTGACCAGCTGGGGACGGTGTCCACCCACCTGTCCATTGTGCTGCTTAAGCCTTGTAAGGGTCTCTTCTGCTCCTGCGAACGAAGGTCGCTTCACTCCAAGCTGCCTTCCCAGGAAAGCGACCCAGTGTTCTAGGAAATAGGAACATCCTTACCTTTTACCCGGGAGATGCAATGCCTGCCTGCCTTTATTTTCCCGTAGACCCGTGGTGGTCTCAATTTCAATGATTAACTTGGTCTGCCTCTCCTCTCCTGTGCCCAGAGTGGGTGTTCTGAGAGAAGGGACCGAGTTTGTGCTCTTTAAGTGGTCAGTACTCAGCATTCAACCAGTACATAAGAAATTGTGTGCCTTTTGTGGGTACATGTGGTGAGTCAAGTCAAATGCTTCTTCATCCAAGGTGTGCACTGGGCTTTGGATGCAGAAGAGACACTTACAAAGGCTTAAACAGCAAATGGAAGGATGGGCAGGCACATTCCCCAGCTGCCCAGCTTCTCTAATATACTTTTTATACACTAACCCCTCTGCCTGGAATGACTCCCCTTTTCTGTGCATTTAATGACTCATTCTTTACAATCCAACGCGGACATCGTTTTCTCTGAAGTGTTCTCCCCCGCCCTGCAGATTTTCCCTTCTGTGTGCCACAACAGTATATTTTTTACAGAAGTCAAAAATTCCTTCTATGGCCTTGTATATAGACTTTGAAATGGTCACACTGATTTTCTCTTTACTTTTAAGTCATTTGTTTATTTGCAAGTCTTGTTTGCTATTAGATGTGAGCTACTCAAAGAAGACGGAATTATCTCCTTCATCAGTTTTCCCACAACCTAGCACAGGCCCTGGCACGTGACAGGCGCTCAATAATATTTGTTGATTTCAACTGCTTGGAACTAATTTGAACCGCATCGAGTCCAGATTCATAAAGGACATTCATCTCACTTGGAAGGGTTGTCGTGTAATTGATCTGATCAAACGAAGTGGGTAAACTACACAATGTATACGGTTAACTTCAGACTTTGAAAAATTTTATAAATGAGTTTGACCATTTTAACAGTTTTTCAAGATCTTGTTGGGCATTTTCTTCTCCTGGTCTTTTCTTTCTCTCTGCACAATTAGAGGCATCCATTTGTCCTCAGAAAGACCAAGATAATAGCACAGAGAAGGAAAATAGTCAATATTTAACTTTCAGTGTTCAGAATAGGATGTAAAGGTGAAAGGAAGACAAAAGTCTTACAAGCAGGTTTTGTTGTGTGGGAAGAAGAGATCTTCAAATGGAGGCATCTCCCTTTATTCAGCAAAAGTGAGTCTTGGAGGTTGGAGCATGAAGCATTACTATAAGCCGTGGTTGGAGAGAACTCGGCATATAACAAAGGATGCTTCTCGACAAAAGAGCCTTCTTGTGAGAAGACAAATATATACTTAATAGGAAACTTGAACTTTGAATCTGGAGTATTTGTACAAATAAGAGAAAGGCAATGGGACAGGAAAGAGACTGTTATGAATGAGAACAAAATGGCAAATTTAAGTGCCAGCCCCCATTCCCTCTGTCATCAATGGAAACAGGGGCCCAGAACACGATAGAATCTGTTACAAAGAATAAAGTTGCTGTTTTATTGATTTTGACATTTTTGTGCAATGTCTGAATGTTGGTTCCACTGCCCGATGTTTGGGCTCACGCGGCAGCTTTCAAGATGGAAGGGTGACCTAGATCAGATGGAAAGTCTCCCCGGTCCTGCTGCCTGATGTTTGTGGGTACACCATAGTTAAATCATCAAAAGGCTTCGAGAAGGGCCCAGGAGTCTATTCGATGCTCAGATGGTAAAAGGTCAAGAATATGGGCTGTTGAGACATAGATGAAATCTGACTGAGGAAACACCATGGGGAACTGACCTTAGAGTTTGGGTGAAGAACTGATTACCCAAGATGCTATGTAAACAAGTAAGAGGACCATGCCCATCAGGCTGCTGAGGAAGGCCGTCCTTCCCAACAGAGCTGTTCAATAAATGTGGGGCTTCTGACTATTTATGGCCTTCTTTTTTTTTTTTTTTTTTTTTTTAATCTTGGCTTCCTGAATATCTTAAGGAAATCAAGGCAATTAAATAAAACGTTTCTCAAAAATCTGGAGATAGGTGTGTTCTAGTTAGTGGATCATTCCAGCTGACCCATATCACTGATAAGGCTTATGGGTTGTCCAGGAGTTGAAATGCTAGGTATTAGGTAGGGTTGTCCAGGGAAACAGAACCAGTAAGGAGATTTATTAAAAGGAATTATCTCACCCATGATGGAAGCTAAGAAGATCCGTGATCTGCCGTCTACCATTTGGAGCCAGGGAGCGGGTGGGTAGATCCAGTCCAAGTCCGAAGGCCTGCAAACCAGGCGAAGCAGTCCTGTAAATACCCGTCGGAGGGTGGGAGAAGACCCGAGATCCATCTCAGCAGTTTGGGGCAGGAAGTCTCCCTTCCTAGGTCTTTCTGTTCTATTCAGATCCTCAAAAGATTGATGCTCACCCACCCTGGGGAGGGCAATCTGCTTTGCTCAGCCCACCCATTCAAATGCTAATCTCCTTCGGAAATACCATCACAGACACACCCAGAAATAATGTTTAGCCAGATATAGGTACCCTGTGGCTCAAATTGACACAGAAAATGAACCATCACGTGCGATGTGCTAACTCTTTGAAAACGATTAACCCGATGGACCTACGTTCGAGAAAAAGATGACTATGCTGTCTGCCTCCAAGTTGCTTGCAGGTCTAACCCTGTCTTGTCACTGCAAGTGGACCAGCTTCCAGAAGGGATTTTTTTTTTTCCTCTAACATTACCTGATTAATTAGTGAGAGCACTCAGATTCCTGTGGCCGATGAGAGTCTCAGCATGAGGACCCCATCGTCCTCAGCTTGGCCTGCACTCTGAGTCTCCTGCAGATGGGACACCAGCTCCCTGTGCCAGCCCAGCGCTCGCTGCTCCTCCACGGGCGGCCTGCACTGTCCGAGCCGGGTGTCCGCAGCCCAGCATGATCCCCAAGAACGAGCTTTCTCTCCGACGAAGGTGTGACTGCACCAGGAAGGCAGGGAAGCTGAGCGTCATAGCCCCACCTCACAGCTCTGTCTCTGCCCTCGACTTTGCACAGAATCCTGCCCATCATTTTTCACGTTGACAATGTTAGACGACAGACAACATAATCTCTGCAGCTTCCCACATGCTCTGAAAATCAATTAACGAGGTGCCATCACTGTGGTGGTGGTTGTTTTAGGGGAAAAAATGAGCACACCTACAGTGCCACTAGGTGAAGAGTGGGGAGAAATAAGATAAAACGCTTGCCACCATCTCCGAGTCTAGCAAGGAAGGTGGGTATTTAAACCATTAACCACAATATCCTGTGATGGGTGCGAATTAAAAGATATATTTGATCTAACGTATTGACACCATCTCATTAGCAAAACCGGGTACCTGCAAAATAAATACCTGAGGTTAGGGGCTCTTTGAAGGACCCAGGTAACTGTTTCCCCTCACGACGAGACCCATGACCTCTGTTCTAGGGCAGCATCCCATGGCTTCAACACAGCACACCAAACAACATTTCTCAAAACGTGCAGCACAGAAGAAAGAAGACAAGCACACATTGTAAGGAAGGAAAGAGGCATCAGCACCTAAGGCCACGAATTCATTTCTTTGTATTCCTGTTACCTAACACAGCCGGGCACGGCACAGGTGCCCATGTACATGTCAATGTATTCACGCATTCACTTGTTCAACTAGTACCTGTGCCAAACGTCTGGCTGAGTTCTGGGACACGATGATGAATAAAGCATGCAAGGTCCCTGTCCTCAAAATAAGGGAGGGTAAACAGTAGACTAACAAACAAGCAGATAATCTAATATTGTGATAAACAGTCTGAAGGAAATGAGCGTTGATAGGATAACGCGCATGCGTAGGTGTGCTGCCTGCGGTAAGTGGTCTAGGACAGCTCTCCTTGAGGTCTGAAGAGAAAACAGTGTGGAGGGCCTGGTGAGAAAGTTCTTGGAGCATAAGAAGGAACAAGGAGACCAGGCCACCAGGTCACGTCTGCTGATGGGGAGGGTGGTACAGCAGGTGTTTGCAGTGGGCAGTGGAGGGTGTGGGATGAAGCATGTGCTGTCAGGTCAGGGCCTGATAACATGATTTCAAGTTTTCTGATAGATAGTATGGCTGTAAGAGAGAGAGAAAAAGGAGGTGTGCCTAAATTTAGTAAAAATGAACCAGAAGGAAGAAAGGAATGACAGGAAGGGAGGGAGGGAAGGAGGGAGGGAGGGAGGGAGGGAGGGAGGGAGGGAGGGAGGGAGGGAGGGAGGGAGGGGAAATGGTTGATTCATTTATTACACTCTGGCCTAAATTTCTGCACTAAACACAGAAAAATGTGCATGATTTGGGGAATCTGCAACCTAAATGTTATGCTGAATTTGATGACAGGTCAAAGTAAAAGCAAAGAAAAAGAAACTCATTAAAATATAGGCTCTACAAGAAGCGCCACCCCATTTTGACAGCACTAGAGGTCTAGATGATTTGTGGTTCCACAGGGATGGGAGGAAAGATTTATCCTGAAAGATGCGTGCGACTCACCAGATGACAAAGTAGAGAAGCACCTTGTAAACAGCAAGAACAGCGTGTACTAATAAACGGGGGACACGAACAGCCTGCTACATACATGCCGGTGTCTCCAAGCAGTTAAGCAAAACTAGAGGGTAGAGTTAAAAAGAAGTGTTGAGTGATTTGGATGGGAAAGTTGGTCAGTATTTGATCAGGCAGCATTTTATATGCTGAAAAAGCAATTTTATATATTTTTGAGATGCTTCTGCAGCCAACTAAGAAATTATTTTCACTGGGTCTGAATCTACTTTCTTTATTCCGGACACAGGTTGAATATCATGAGAGAAGAAGCTTTGAAACTAGAAGAGCAACATGACCTCTGTTGGATCTCCTGTTTCTAGTGATCTGAGTGTTCAGAGCACTCTCTTGGTCCTCCTCTCGTCCTGCCCCTGCCCACCCCAGTGAAGTGCACAGTGCTTAGAGGCAACATGAACAAGGATTCATGAGGATTCAACAATTGTCTTATACAAGTTGAGAAGAGCATTAAGTAATCCACTGAAATACCAGTTTTGAATACTCGTCTCTTCCTCTCTCTCAAAAATATGTAGTCAATTTTGGCTTCTCTTGCCAAGCAGCTAAGAAAGGGAGACATATAAGATCTTCATTCCAACTGATTTGCAAAATATTGCTGCGTAGTGTAGGGTGTGAGATACAGTTCTGTGCTAAACGAGGGTTAGTGTCTAAAAGACTTTTTGTCCAGCCGGTGTGGCTCAGCGGTTGAGCATCGACTCACGTACTAAGAGGTCACCGGTTCGGTTTCCAGGCAGGACACATGCCCAGGTTGTGGGCCCGATCCCCAGTGAGGGGCATGCAGGAGGCGGCCAGTCAATGTTCTCTCTCATCAATGTTTCTATCTTTCTCTTTCTCTCACTTCCTCTCTCTCTCAAATCAATAAAGGAAAAAAAATAAAGAAATTTAAAAAAGACTTTTGAAGGCTCAGGAAAGTGGTCTATCAGGAGCTACTTCTATTGGGCTTTTACCACACCCCTTTCACGGCACAACTCCCAAGCTTATCTTCCTTATCAATGCAACGTCACACTGAGGAATACGTTGCAGGTTGAGATTGTTGTGATTTGGTGTGACACTGTAGGCTCATCGGTTGAAAAAAGGCTTGACTAACTCTTTGGAGATCCGAGTATCAGCCTGGTTCAGCCATGTGCCAATCCTCACTCTCTTCAGCTCAGCCGGACAAGATTTATTGCTGCGAGTTCCTAGTGACAAGTAGGCAGACGCGTGCGATGTCTCGGTGCCGTACGTTCTGCGTAAAGGGCTGCGGGACACGCTGGGTCTGTGGGATGGGAGTCTTCAGCTGAGTACTATCATTTCCGTGATGCTCTAGGAGTCACTCTGCAAGTGAAGACTGACCAGGCTCAAGTGTAAAGTAAGATGAAGAGAGCTAAGGTTCAACTTTGCAGCCCCTGGTCGGGCAGACCTGCGGGGAACTCCAGCCTTCCTGCCTCGAGCTTTGTAGCTGGCTGAGGTAAGTTTCACAGGCTCACTTTTGCATATGAAAATAGAGGATAATAATAAACCATACTTCATAGGGGTTGGTGAGCATTTGAAGAGATGGTATAAATAGAGTGCTTAACATAGTCAGAGTTATTCTTGCTACTTAATTACGTCGAGCAGACACCATAACCGTGAAGGACGGTGATGATGACGGAGATGCTCATTTTACACATCCGGAAACAGACTCAGGGGTGCTAAGTGACTTGGCTGAAGTTGCAAAAGTCCTGAAGCCTTGGGTCCAGTTTCCAGGCTCGTGGGGCTTGTTGAGGGGGTGGGGGCAGGGCGCTCCTATGAAAGGAACCGAGCAGTGCCCGTAATTTCCATTAGAGAACGTTTGAACAGGAGAAGAGTCCCCTGTTCGTCCTGGTGAACAGGCAAATGTGTGCCGCAAACTTGACTTACAAGAATGCGACAGGAGGAACCCCTTTGCTATTTGAGTTACTAATGGGATAGCAAACAGTTCCTGTAATTTACTTTGTACTTTGATAATGTCTTGGCTCAAAGGGTCACACAGACCTTTCCAAACATTAACTTATTTCCCCCTCCCAACGCTCCTAAGGGGTCAGACAGGGGTGGCTCTCCCTTTGTTTTATGGGTGAGAAAACTGGAATCTAAGGAGGTTATGTGTCCTACCAAGGTCACCCCATGAGCACACGTGCTACCCAACCCACTGTTCCCAGCGACCGACACTCTTGGAACCCACATGGGGAAATTTGTCCAGGATGTTTTCCGAGCTGACCTGGAACTGCCATCGCATGTCACTTGGGTGACTTTTCTGTCCAACTCAAGCAAGGCCTCGAACAAGCAAACAAGAGTGTATTGCTTTCTGTCTTCTTCAGGACGGTGAAGTTAGTAGAGGTAAATGAATAGAAGCATACCTATGTGCAAAATGTCTTAGTTGCAAGGACATATTACTTACTATATTAAGGCTGATTTGTTTGTTTTAAAAGTTAAGTGGAACACTGCAGGGGGAATGTACACACGGAACCAGATTTCAGGACTTCATCTGAATGTCGGGAACAGTTAGATGCATCCAGCTCGGAACGAACATTTGCTGATTCTCTGGGCACTAGCTCAGAAGCCTTGGCTTATGGGATCCCCTTCAGTCATCACACTATCCCTGGTGTCTGTTCAGTGCTCACGCTGCGGATGGAGGAGACTGAACAGACTGCTGCCTTCACATCCGTGTTCAGAAGTCACCTTCCAGTGTGTCCTTCTCCTCCAGGCCACCGTATCTCAAGCCATGGCCTTTTGTACACTCATGTTTCCTTCTCTGCTTACCAATTATTTATTTAATAACCAGTTAATTATCTTATTTATTATTCTCACCTTCCATGAGAATGTCATCTCCATGATGCCCTTGTGCATAGAAGAGAGTGCCCAATACACAATAGAGCTTGACACAGAGTTATGGAATGAATGAGTGAGTGAAAGAATGAATGAATGAATGAGTGAATGAATGAATGAATGAATACATTCACGTGCTCTCAGAAGCTCCTAGCTCTCTTAGTAGCATGCAATCCCAGTTGCAATTTTATATTTATTTTCAATCCCAAACCTTTTCTCCATGTACAATTTTCATCACTTCATTTATATATTATGGAATCCAACTTGGGTTACTTCCTCTTTTTTTTTTTTTTAATCCTCACCCGAGGACATTTTTTGATATTTTATTCAGATAGATTGGGAGGGAGAGATATAGAGAGAGAAATATCGACATGAAAGGGACACATCCAGTGGTTGCCACCCTCACAACCGAACCAGGGCCGGGGACAAACTACAACCGAGGTACGTGCCCTTAGTGGGAACCAAACCCGGGTCTCTCTGGACCGCAGGCCGACGCTCTAACCACTGAGCCAAACCAGCCAGGGCAGGTTACTTCCTCTTAACTGGTCTCTTCACCTCCACATTTTCTTTCCCTACAATGAGATTGAAAATAGGGTTCAAAAATAATTATTGAACTCAAGAAAGAATGATTCACGTTCACATATATACATATATACCCTTACATAGGTAAGCATATGTATCAGTAAGCATATATACTTAGACATGTATAGAATGCTAACAAATAAGTATAAGCATTCACATATACTTAAAGGTATATACTCATTATAAATATACTTATTCTTTTCCCACATGTTTCCAACTAGAATGTAAGGGACATGAGAACAGGGGTTTTCCTGGCTTGGTTACTGCTGTGTTCCCTACACCTAAACAGTGTCCAGTACATAATAGTCTCTTAGTACTTATTTGTTGAAGAAATGAAAGGAAAAGTGAGAAAGGAAGTGAGGTCAAACCCTTACACCCAGCACACCATACATTTTTTCATCCACATTGTACATGAAACACTATCTTTGAGGTTTTGCAAATTCGCTCAATGTGTAGTGTCCCAAGTTCCCTCACCTGCAGGGAGGAGAGGACAAGACACGCACATAGATGAGATATGTAGTATGTCACATGGCACTGAGTCTGTAGACCGATGTCACCCTTTTCTCCACCTCTTACTCCCCATTTTGGTGTGACAAGAATGGACGGTTACTGCGGACTGGCTTACATGGCCATAGGACAGTGCCCTCGATTCATCTGCAGCCTTGAGACTCTCCAGTTCATCTTTCCTTGTTAGCCTCTGTTGGCATCTGGGTTTGAGATCCTTGTCAGAGTACTTTGTTCTTATTGCATTATGGCTAACTTTATAGATGCCTGTCTCTTTCATTAGCCCACAAGCTACTGGAGTTCATCATGTCTGTAACCCCAGCTCTTAGCACATGCTTGGCGTGGCGTAGATAGTTAGCCACGTTTGTTTTAAAAGAAAATAAATGAAGGCTTGATCATCTTGTTTTTAGTTTTTGCTGTTGCAGACAGCAGAAGGCTGTTTTCCAGGTAGATAGATTGTCCAGAGCAATGTGTAGTTGCAGAGAGGAGTGAAACAAATTCATAATAAACAAAGAAGAAGAAGAATTCTAACACACAGCAGTCCGAGGCCAGCCTGTGTGGGGAAAATAGACAACCCATGTTGACCCTGACGTCACTCTATGGTTTAATTGATGGTGATGATGAGCATGTTTGCCCATCAAGGCAAGATTGAATTTACTTGATGGTATTTACATCGTAGCTTTGTAAAGCCAGAAAGTATGCAAGATATATTGAGGGAAATAATACACGCAATAATAAAATACTATATCTTTAGCACTTCAAGGACTAAATACAAAGTTATTAGCATGCTTTGGCCCCAGGAAATCATGTATTTCCAGAAGACAGGGGTTTTACTGTAAATTTGGAATATTTAAAAACTTGCCAACTATTCAAATTTCTAATTGCCTACTATAATTCTTCAAAAACTGAAACTCTTTTTCTCTGAATTTTAATACCATTTATAAGAACTTACTGAGTGTTGGGATTAAAAAAAAAAAAATCTCTTCCAGCAAAGGTACAGCGGGTACCAGGGGAAAATGAAAGTTCTGAGCAGAGTGCAGGCACTCGGAACATGGTCTTGCCGTACCAAGGGTTTGCACCACAATCATCTGCGTCTCTGGTTCTCTACTTTCACTTTCTCCTTATTTCTCTTTTATCCTCCCTTACCTCACCTTCTGCTCTCTGACTGTAGTTATTTATTTATTATTGATATTAGAGGGAGAAAGAGAGAAACATTGATTTGCTGTTCCACTTATTTATGCATTTATCATAGGCTGCTTCTGGTATGTGCTCTGACCAGAGATGGAGCCCACCACCATGACAGACGGGACGATGCTCTAACCAGCTGAGCCCCAGGGCGAGGGCTCTCACTGTGCTTGAATTTGCATATCAAGATGGAAGCAAATGCGTCCTCCTCCACTGGCCTTGTCGTCGGAGCATTAGCAGAGGGCTGTACCCGAGTCTGTTGACATACTGTTGCTCTCCCACAGAACCCCTGTGGCGCCCTCGATTCACTTCTCGGCAGGAAGTGATAGAATCGCCCAGTGCTCTCCCATCCAGCTCAGCCTCGTTTCGTGCTGATGACTCTGAAAGTCTGATCCTGCTCACTGATAACGCTCAGCGCACCCTGAAACCCGGTTTCTTGCGATAACTAGGAAACCTTGCTTGTGAAGGGGCTCAGAGACTGTGCTCAAGTGTTGGTTGTAGCCTTTACCGGGAGACCTGCTAGTGGGGGCTGGGGCCTTTGCGAGGGAGTCTGATTGAAATGCAGAGATGGGGTGGATGAATTCCAGAGGCAACTTGTATACAGCCTGCACCTGCACTCCCTTCTTCCTGTTCAGGGAAACACCTTCGAGAATACTGAACTCTGAGGTGCGTGTGAGAATGGGTGACAGTGAGCCTGTGTGAGAAGAGATAAAATTAGAGGAGATGAGTAACAGGAAGTTAGACTAGTAACAGTAAAAATAATAACAATTGTAATAATGTCCGTTTATTATGCTCTAAGACATAATGCCAAGTGCTTTATATGCATGATCTCATTGAACCCTCTAATTTAACAACCCTATGCGGCAAGTGTTACTATCATCCCCGTATTTCAGATGATAGACTTAAGGCTAAGTTTTGTATTTGATTAAATGTATACAACTATTAAATGACAGAGCCTGGAAATAAACTCATACTTGTCCCACTCCTGATTGTGTGTTGTCACCCGTGATAAACCAGCTGTGTGCTTTTTGCCAAGTCGCCAGGGCGTGAGCAGAAAATCAGCTGCTCCAGACAGACCCGACGGCCCCCTCCGCACAGCCGTGTCAGCCCAGCATCCTCTGGACTCCTGCGGAAGGAATGAGGCATCCCTAAGAGGAACGGAGTCTGCTCGTGGTCTCCTTCAGTCGCCTTGTGGACCTGGAGGGCAGGAAAGTAACTTTCTTCCAATCTGCTCAGTTTTCCAGCTGAGCTAACGTCAGGTTAGCATGACACAGGCTCACAGGAGAAATCGCCCACCATCTGTTGTAGAGGTACGTTTGGGCATGTCGTGAGCTATGAAAGCCAAAGACGCGCTGGACAGTTGAGGTTTATATGTCCTTCTGGACGAAGGAGGAGGGGTGCCAGGGCCTGGGATTTCAGAGGGAAAGCAGGTCATTTACAGGGGGACGAGCAAGAGAGAGCAAACGTGATAAAGTCTGGCGTGGGCAGCCCAGCAGCAACAGTACACAGAGGGAAATCTAGCAAACAGTCTCTCCTCGGTCCTCCTGCTGCCACACTCCACTCGAACAGGCCGAGGTGCACAGTGTGACGTGACCATGCCGAGGCCTCCTGAGGCAGCGTCTTCGTTCTGAACTCCCTTAGTCTGGTTTTTAATAACCAGCTGAAATCAATATCCCACGAGGCACATTTTGGGGTGGCAAAACTTTGGTCCCCCTCAGGACCGACCAAATATTGGTGGTGTTTCCATCTGTTCCGTCAGAGTCTGTGTAGAGAGTTAATGAAGTTTAGTGCAGAAGAAAACGGAAGCTCAATGACTCACCGGCTTGGAGGTTTTCGAAAACGAAAACAGAATGGCAACAATTCCAAAGAAAATGTACTGAGTATCAATTCTGCTGATCACTGAAACTTGAGATGACATAGATGATAGATAGATAGATAGATAGATAGATAGATAGATAGATAGATAGATAGACACATATGTGTGTGTATAGGGGCATATTTCATAACAAACCACTCAGACCAGTGAGGAAGGTGTTCATTTCCTTTCAGAAGAAAACATTGGCTCTCAGAGGTTAGAAAACTCGCTCAAGGATCCTGACTCAGTGAGTGACAAGTCTCATGCTTTGAGACACGTGATAGAAACTTTCTTAGCTGTAGCTAACCCGTCCGAAAAATGAGGATAGGAAAACCTGTCAGCATGAGTTGGTGAAATCATGGACATACGACTTTCTCTGGGCCTGGCGCAAGCTGCGCCCACTACAAGCTGCTGAAATAAACCTGGCCCCACCCACTGCCCAGTGCCATCTTCACGTGGACGGGCACCGGAGGAGCTGCAGAGCAGTGTACTGCCGTCCCCCGTGTGATTCTGAAGCCACCACAAAGGTAACAGTATGCACCAGGGGAATGAATTACCTCTGACACAGCAGAAGCCGGAACATAGCCGCCTCCTTAATCAGACTGTAACTGAACTACCGTGTGCGTCACCCGGTGGCATCGAGCCTTTGAAGTCCCGACATCGCCACCCTGCCTGGTGAGAACGCGCCCCGTTACCACGAGCATAATTGTTGGAACAAATGACACCTTCCCAGCAGCAGAAATTCAGCAGGTAGGGAAGATAATTAGGAGCAGATTTTGATCTTGCTGACTTATGGTGAAAAGCAGGGTATCAAGGGAGATGTGAATGCAAAGACAATCAAGTCCTATTAAAGTCTACCATGAAAGGTCCTTTAATATGAGGGACAAAAAAAAAAAAAAAAGCTGTTTTCAATATGAAGAGAGAAGAAATGCTGTCCTTTGATCGCCAACGTCATATGACAGGTAAACAAAGCACTTAGACAAATCCTGAATGGTAATTTTCTTTCTCGATTGAAATGTTGTATGTGACAGCCCCCGTTGCTGTTGCTTTAAAAACTCATTCACTGTGTTCATTCAACAAACACTTACTCAATGCCTAGCATGCACCAGGCACTGTGTTAGGCTCCTGGACCTTGGCACTCAGCTGTTCTCAGGATACTGGGGAAGATGGAAACCTTTCTTCAGATAATGACACTACAGTGTGTTAAGCATCAGACAAGGTAAGCAAAGGTGCCTTAGAAGCAAGGAAAGGGAGCATTATCATAGACTCATAAAGGTATGCATGATGAGGTCAGAGGTGGCTTCCTGGAGGAGGAGGCATTTGATCAGCTGGTCAAATAGGATTCACTGTTTCAATGGGGAAAAGGCTGTTTCCTGCAAAGAGCTTACAGAAAGTCACAGATGCATAGGAAGCCCAGGGGACAGTAAGAAGCTGAATTCATCACCATCATAGTGCAGGTGGTAGTGTTGGGAGAGATGATAATGAACGGGGCGGGAACAGTGACCTACACTCTGCTGAAAGGTTTGTTCTTTAACTTGGAGAAAGTGAGAAATCTTGGAGTGGATTTTAGAATCAAATTTGTATCTTTAAACATCACCAGATTGGAAGAGGACTGAACTGTAGAGGGATGTCTGTGGAGGCAGGGAGATCCACTGGAAAGCTGTGGTAACCACCAGGAGAGAATGAAGGATCTGGGCTAAGAAAGTGAAAACTCTAGTGAAATGGAAGATGGGGCTACAGAAATATCTGTCTCCTTAGAGGCTAAATTCAGGGCAGGATTAACAGAGAGCTAAGACTATATTTTAAGAACAAATAGAGACTCGTATGTAATGGAAATCATAAATATGACCACCTTGACTTAATCGATAGGACGTATGTGTTCTTGAAAATATTATTTAGACTAGATTTCCATAAAGTAAATCACATTTGAACACATCAAAGAGCTTGTTATTTAAAACACTCTTGTTCTGACTGATTTGACTATTAATAACAACCCTCTCATTTATTTACTTAATTTGAATATTCGTCTTTTGGGTTAGCTCAAAGCATGTTTTTATGCCTTTGCCGCAATTCAATAAGGTCAAATGATGTACTTTAATATATAAAAATGTGTAGCTATCTTTCATCCACTACCATGACGCTCATCTTTATAGCAATTCATTTTAACAATGTTTCTGTTATTTTTAGCTGTTTACCTGTAACCCCAAGTTAATATCAAAGATTAATTTACAATTAAAAGGTCGTTTTGTGAATGGCATGAAAAGTAATTTATGGATGGATAGATGGATGCATAAATTAAAAAATAAATAGTGATAAGTAGATAGATGGAAAGTGTAGAATTTATAGACTCTTACACCTTCAATTAACTAAAAATCTTAATGTCATGTGAGGGAACTGAGGCTTAGAACTGAATGATTGAGCCGCAGAAACTAGACTTAAACAAATCAGAATTCAGGTCACCTAATAAACAATGTAAAGCCTCTTACCCACATCACACTAATAATAGATAATAAAGATACTAAATAATCTTATACTTCTATAGCAAACCAAGATAATAGCAAAAGAAAAGTGAAATGAAGAAAATGGTAATTCCATCCATATTCCCTAAAAAAAATAAAAAAAAAAAGCTAATTTCAACGTTGAAAAAGAAAATGATTTCACCTGTAAAAAATAAGCAGCGATCATCAAGTACCGCACATACGTTGCTCCGTTTCGTCTTCACTGTCATCCTAATGTGTAGATGTTATTCTCTTCCTTCTACAAATGAGAACATTGAGATTTAAAGAACTTAAATGATGTGCCCAGCATCATCGACTTCTAAAAGTTGTAGGAAGGAGTAAACCCTAAGTCTTCACAACTCTCCTGGCCATGTCTAAGCACCTTTCCCCATGAGGTGGAGATTCTGCAAGGCCTCTTGATACTCTGGTCTGAAGACTCCTCATGAATGCCTTCTGCTTGCCCCACAGTGCCTTCTGCTTGCCTTTATGCCATCAGCTTGAACTGCTCTCCAGAGAGTAATTGGTGGGTAACTGGGAGAGTTTCTTCTTTAATACTTTGAAGATAATAGATAACTTTTTCCTAATAATTCCCAGTGCTTTAAAGAGCTCAAAGCCATGCATGGACATTTATTGCAGTCTCTCAATTACTTACTCGCATTCCCATGAATGAATACAAGAAGAAAACATATGGGGTCAGACCAGCGGTCCATTCTGCCCAAGGGGACAGCACTAATGCTGACAGGAAAGCGTCATTTGTCATTTGCACCCCATGATGTCAACTTCAAAGGATTTCACAACTGCCCGAGCCAGTCGAGCTAGTCGTAACTGCAAATTGTAACTCAACCATTCATCACTTTAGCACAACCCTTTAAAATGTATCGGTATAGATTTATGCAGATTACATTCACTTAAGCATCTGCTCACTCAAAAACATTTAGTGAGTGCCTCTTGTGTGTCAAGCAACTTCCAAGGTATAATGGATCCAGAAGTGGTTAAGACCTATTGCCCTTCAAAATCTCAGGTAAACAGATGACTGCTATGTAATTACAGAGAGGTTATGATGGAGAATAGTAGAGAACACTAGAGAGAATTACAGTATGGAGGTTATGTTTCCTTGTAGGGGGTGGCTTGTTTCAGGGATCATGACCCTTTATCCCAGGCTAATATCCCCGCAGGCATACACTGACTTCAGCTTTGCAGCCAAGCCCAGTAGATCCACAGCCTGAAACACAGTCGCCTTGCCAAGCCCAGCCTAGATCATGGGGTAGTCAAATCCCATGACTTACTATAAAAACAAATGCTTGCTGTTCAATACGTATTTTGTTCTGGCTGGTTTTCTTCTATGTAACATTTTTATAATAGTCAACTAATACCAAATATATTGGCCCTAGCACATGGCAGATGCTCAAAAAATGGGAGCTGGAATTCTTCTTATCCTTTCTCTTTTAGCACCAAGAGTCCATGGAAAATGAAATGTGTGTTTGAGTGAATGTGTCTACACCATTTTAAAGCAAAATATTCTAGTGTTCCATCACCAAAGAGAATCGACCTCCACTGCAGGAGGGAAACTGAGGCACAGAGATTCACTGTGATGCCTAAAATCCATTAATTAAACATGAGATTAAATGGATACGACACACAGGATCAAATGTCATCTCTAAAAGCTGCGGCCTGCCATGCGGCGAGGGCTCAAAGGGATTTTAGTTTTCTCTCAAAGGAGGAGCAGCCCCGGGAAGATGGCAGGTGCCGACTTCTCTCGAGAGGCGGGTCTGAGAGGCAGGCTTGGGAACGGAGGTGAAGAGGCAGCGACTGGTTCTTAGGAGAACCTTCTCAACTACTACCAGGGCAGCTCACTAACCTCGTTTCTGCTTGTGGGAGCTGTGAAGAGGACATGCTGATAGCCCCTCTAAGAGGTGAAAAGAGCCCAGTGTAACTGTTGCACTTTGCATTACTTTGAATATGGGAAGAAACTCAGGTGTGTGTCAAGCAAACTCTTCCAAAGCTGAACTTTGAGGTTTCATTTACAGAGTCCACAGGAGAGGGTCTTATATTTGAGCACCCTGGCCTTTGCCCATGTTATCACGTTCTAGACTTTTAAAAAGGACACTCCCCTCCCCCACCCCCTATATCCTCTAACAGCCACTATCTCTATGGATTTACTTATTCTGAATATTCTACTTAAATGGACATTTGCACTTTTATTCATGCTACAAGTAGGTGCTGACCACTTATTGTTTTTTTTTTATCCTCATCCGAGGACATTTTTCCATTTTTTGTTCAGATAGAGTGGGAGGGAAGGAGAGGAAGAGAGAGAGAAACATCGATGTGAAAGGGACACATCGAGTGGCTGCCTCCTGTACAACCCAACCAGGGCCGGGGACAAACTGCAACCAAGGTACGCGCCCTTAGCGGGAACCCAACCCGGGTCTCTCTGGACCGCAGGCCGATGCTCTAACCGCTGAGCCAAACCGGCCAGGGCAGGTGCTGACCACTTATTTGTGGCTGCAAAAGACTGCAAAGATGGTCCAGGTTATGAGAAGAAAAAGGAAAAGAAATGAGCCCTGGCCAGTTTGGCTCAGCGGTTAGAGCGTCCGCCTGCGGTCTGGAGAGACCCGGGTTCGGTTCCCGCTAAGGGCACGTACCTCGGTTGCAGTTTGTCCCCGGCCCTGGTTGGTCGTGCGGGTGGCAGCCACTCGATGTGTCCCTTCACGTCGATGTTTCTCTCTCTCTCTCCCTTCCTCTCTCTCCCTCCCGCTCTATCTGTACAAAAAATGGAAAAATATCCTCGGGTGAGGATTAAAAAAAAAAAAAAAAAAAAAAAAAAGACTGCAAAGATGGTCCAGGTTATAAGAAGAAAAAGGAAATGAGCCTTCGTGAATAGCCAACTGTGATATTTCTTTTTTATGCTTTAGAGTTCATCTTCACAACTCTTTAGGGTAGATTGAATCTTTTATATTTGAAAAACAGAAAATGTAGCCTCAGAATGGTGTCTTAGGTTGGGAAAGACTGCCACCGATTTACATGCAGGTGTTCTTAGGAACTGCCATTGGAACCACACCTGTAAAAGAAATGGGAGGGGACTGGACAGAGAAGTTGATGCCGCCACCACAGAGACCTCAACTGGTTCTACAGGGAGCCTGAAATAGTCTCAGACTGAGACAAGGAACTGAGATAAGTCTAAATAACGACACCCATAGAATTATTTTATCCATTCCGTGCTCTAAATAATAAGGTAAGTAGAATGAATTCACTGATTTCCTTTACTTGCTCATTTGTTGATTCATTCATTCATTCACAAACACGTAGAGAGCCCTACTAGGTGCCAAAATCTACTCTAGGGGCTGTGTGTAAATTCTGAATATGTATTAAGGGTACGTTTTACCCTCTGAAGACCTTTCAGCCCAGATTTGTGGATGGCTCAGTAAAGGAGGTCTTTGAAAACCAGGCACACACACATATTGTAGAACTTATACCCAATTAAAACAAGAAAAGACCTAATCTGCAAACAAATTTTCCCTCAAGGCTACAGGAAATCCCCGAGGGACAAGAAGACCCAAGTATTCCCTTCCCTCTTGAAACCCACTCCTTGTGGGTAAGAACTAATTACAGAGTAGAAGCTGTTTCATCTCCTCTGTGTGAAGTGCTTGGCCCTGCACAGAGGACCCCACCTGGCATGGATTGCTTCTGAATCTGCCTTTGCATCAACTGTAATCTCTAGACTCTTCTCTCTGCCACGGGGGGAAGATGTTCTTAGTATGAATAATAACCCCTTAAATGAAGTGACTAAAGAAAGTAGATTGGAAAATAAAGACTAAGCTAAATAAAAATGTCATAATAGATTAGAAGTTCTGCCAGTATTTATCCACTGGGACCCTTAGCCCACTATCTATCAATATTTGGGGCTTTCAGTAGACAATGTAATTAGCATGACACCATTTGCTGAGACCTCTGTGGGCATAAAAAGAGCCCAGTTCTGGCTTCAGAGCATCCTTGTCAGCAGAACATGGGAATCAAGTATCAACAACTAAAATACTTAATGAAGACAAGGTGAAGTCTCTTCTCAAAGTCAACCAATTTGCAACAGGTATGATACACAGACAGCATATTGACCTCTGAATCTACCGTTATATTCCAAGAAGAAACATGCGGAATCTACTACTACGCAGACTGTACTGCTTTGTAAAATGAGAGGTAAAAAAAAGTACAGCTTAGGGTTAAGAGAAAAAGAGGGAGTTGATATGTAAAGTGTGTCAAACTGAGGTTGAATTATGCTAATCTAATTTCTTAGAAGTGTCCAAATCAACAAGCTCATTGCTGAAAGACAGTAAAAGAAAAACCCACTGAAAACCAGGAATAACTCATTCATGAACTACGTGGTTCATTTGTGTCGAGCAGTAGGTATTGAGCACCGATTGCACGCCAGACCCTCTTCAGGGAACTGGGGATAAAGGAAAACCTACAAGAAGAAAGTTCTCGTTTTCTTGGAACTGTTTTTCGAGTAGAGAAGAAAAGATAATTATCAAGTGTAAAAATAAATAATGCCAATATAATATTGAAGACTGATAAGGGCTATGAAGAAAATTAAAGCACACTCATAATGCAGGGGATAATAGCAGGGTCAAGGATTCCAGATAGAGGGGTAGATATTGGCTTCTGAGAAAAGGAACAATTAGAAGGACGCAGGTGAGCCTTCTCAGGGAATATATGAAGAGCAGGTGCTTCAGGAAGCAGGAAAATACAAGAGCCCTACGGTGGAAGCCAGTTCAGCACGGGTGAGGATGTGGCAAGCCAGCGTGCGGTCTCTCTCCAGGCCGTGTGCCCTGGTATAGGGCCTCCCGCTTGCCTGTTCCTAATTTTCCCAGAGACACTAGATGCAACCCTGGGAGGTCCAGGAGGTGAGTGAGCAAGAGGGAGAATGGCAGGTGTAATTGGCAAAGCCCAACGATGATGTCATTGGAAAAGCAACGCACCAAGAGTCAGGCACCCTGGTTTCAACAGATGCTGCCGCTCAGGACAGGGGGATCCGTAGCCAGTCCCTGCTTTACTTATAGCTTCACTATTTCTCTACAGAATAAAGATCCTGGATCTGGGGCTTCGTCAGCCCGCCCGCCCCCCGCGCTCTTCACAGTCCTTGGAACCTACTATTTAACGCGCCATTTAAATTGGGTGCCTTAGAACTTCAGACCCTGGAGGTGCCCCCGGCTGATCCCATCCTGTGATGTTGGCCTTTGTTTGTGGAGGCTGAAACAATTAAACCAATTATCTTTGACATAATAGCCAGCAAGCGATTTTTTTTTAGTGAAATGAGTAAGGGAATTTGAAGACCAAACATGACGCAGAAGGAAGATAGGGAGTGGGTGAAGGTCTCTGGCCACAGGTGAAGGGCACCGGACTCCACCTGGGCCAGGTAATGGCTGGCGATGTGGACGTTCTGGATTTTAAATATTGAGCATATTATTCTTAGGGGCCAATTACAGATTGTCAGGGATTTTTAAAGAAGGCAAATAGTTGAATGAGAGACAGTCAGGCCATCCCCTGAATGGAGAGCACGTCTACATTTTCCCAGTGCCAAAGAAATACATGTGCATCTCATTGAACTCCCCAGATGAAATGGAAGGTGGCCTCTTCATGCCGCGACCGAGTAAGCTGACGCCCAAAGGGGCTCACAGAACATTGCTTGAAACTGGATTTCCAGCAAAACCGGGGCTAGAATCCAGGTTTCCGGACTCTCATTCCTTTACGTGGAGATGTGTGCAATCAAATGATGTTATAAATATATTTAGTTTTGTATTCAGAACGGATTCCAGACAGCCCTGATTTCTTTCATACCCTCCAGGCTTCTGTTAACACAAATGGTCCTTTTGTGTTAATTAGCAAAAATAAAGAAGTAGAGCGGCCCATGGCTTTGCTGGTCGACCTCAGGTAGCTCTTGCGGTCCCTCTGCACCCCTTCCTGGTGGGCTTAGTGGCGCCGTGTACGAACTGCACAGCTGTACAGAGAAGACCCGACACGCACCCACCAGCTACCTTTTGGCCATTCGCAGACATAGTGGACTTAACCATTTTTGACAAAGAGCAGGAGGAGAAAATACAATAAGTGTCACTTGTATTTGCCCCATGCTTTGCGGTGTACTAAACTAGTTTATCATGTTATGGTTGATGGAGGGAACACTGTTGTGAGACCGCACAAAGGATCCGTGCCCCTCTGATTTATTAGGGAATGAAGGTGCAGAGAGATGATGCCACCTCTCCACGTTCACCCACTCAGTCACTTCAGAAAATGGGTTTTGATCCCCAAATCTCTGATGCCAAATACGACTATTTCCCCCACCTCATTTCAGTAGAGAAACTTAAGCCTGGTCTTTTGTTTTTGTTTTGAATCCTTAAAGCTCCTGAACAGGAGTTAAAAGCAGGAGGTCTCAGGAAGGGACTACACTGCGAGCCAGCAGGGTGCTCTGCTCTGATCTGTGGGCTCCTTTGCTGAGGCCTCTTTGTGTTCTCTGAGGGAGAACCGGGTATTGCTCCAGCACCTGGACTAATGCTGCAACAGGTGCGTACATGACAATCAGCTGCACACTCGTTCTTGTCTCTGTGGGGCTTCGACCTGTCCAAGTGCAGAGAAAATGACCATGTTACTTACGAAACACATACATGTAATTGGAAAACAAAAACAATTATGTTAATTAAAATAATTGCTTAGATTTTGGAACACAATGAAAGAGACTAAGAGTTATAATACTTTCATCAAAATAAACTGTTATATTTAAGGAAAAACTCCCCAACCCCCAACTCTGTATTATGTCTATAAAGCCACGTCAACATTGGCTAATAACCCTTTCCGCCTTTGGGCTCTTTGCGTCAGCATTATGGGGAGAGCCAGAGAGCAGGGAGCTCCTGGGACAATCAGGAGAGTGCAGGCTGGCGGGGGCGGGCAGCATCTGGTGCAACAGAATCGTAGGTGAAGATTTAGCTCGGGAGAGTAGTAGCTTACGTCAGCATAAAATCTCATCTGATTTCTGCTCGAGTACATTTGGAAGTGTTTACATTCAAGAATGTCCAAACAAGCTTGTGGCCTTCCTTCAGGTCTTGTTCAAAGGTGCTGGATTAACTAGAACGGCTCCACCTCTGCTGCTTGCCATTGCTCAGGGCATCTGTCCGCGCTCCAAAGCCCACGTCTTTCCTGACCCTTGTAACATTCCCTCAATGTGCATTTCTGTCTTTCTTCTGGGCTGTCCCCTCAGAACAGACATTGGGAGCTCCCCTTGACTCCTGGGCCCACCTTCCCTCCAAACTGAGATTCGGGCTTCTGAGCACCCCATAACCAGTGGCCTGTCCTGGCACGCCTGGCCCTGCCTCCTGAATGTGCTGCCCAGGCCAGGCTGTGGGATCCCCTCTGGCCATGAAGGGAAATTTGGATGAAGGCACTGTGGCCATTTTGAAAAAGTCATTCAGACTCTTTGAGAAAAGAAAATGAATTAGAAAAGCTATAGGCTACTTCTTGGAGGCAAACTCAGATGTTCAAGAATAAAATGCTTAAAATCGAACTATAAGAAATAACTAACAGAACTTTTATTAGCTAGACTCATTTTGCAATGAATATTTTCTGTGTTCTACTAGAGTATTGAAAATCACTCTTTGTATGACTAAGACATAGGTTTTACTATCAGTACAAAGACACAAGTGTATAACTGCCCTTTCTCTCTGGTGTTTGGTGGAGGGAGAATGGCCTGTGTTTGTTAGAAGAAACAGTAAGCCGTCCTTGCTCTTAAATAAACTCTCGAGACAACTAAAGTCTGCCTCCTGTCTCCTGTATTTTAATAAGAGTACACTAACACATGAGCTGTTATTGATCGTATTTAAGAATGATGACAAATGCATCAGAGTATATGAGAGATTGTTTTCTTTAAAATTGACCTTGAAAATATACCCTAAGAAGCCTAAAACACCAATCAGAAAGAATATATGTACCCCCATGTTCATAGCAGCACTATTTACAATAGCTAAGATCTGGAAACAGCCCAAGTGTCCATCAGTAGACGAATGGATAAAAAAGCCGTGGTACATATACACAGTGGAGTACTATGCAGCGGTAAGAAAGAAAGATCTCTTATCCTTTGAGATGACATGGAGGGACCTGGAGGATATCATCCTAAGCGAAACAAGCCAAACAGAGAAAGACAAATATCACATGATCTCACTTACCTGTGGAATATAATGATCATAACAATCTGAGGAATGGGGTAGTCCCAGAGATGTGGAAGTGGGGTACAGACTGACAATCCCCAGAAGAGGGGGTGGGGGGAAGAGGTAAACCACAGAACTTATATGCATGTATGCATGAACAATGGACATAGACAACAAAGCTGGGGACAGGGCGGGGAGGGAGGGGGAAGGGAGTATCAGTGGGGGTGGGGGGAGAAACATCTGTAACAAAAATTAATTAATTAATTAATTAAAAAATAAAAAAAATAAAATTGACCTTGAAGATGTTATGAGCTTCACATTAGTTACGTTGCTCAAGCTTTCTGTTGCAAAGGGGTCACGTGCCTCCTTCCTGTGGAGGTAATCACGCTTGTGGTCAGTGTCTAGTGTGTCAGAGTGTGCAGCCAAGCCACCCCTCTGCCATCCAACGGCCACTTACTTTTATGACAAGCAATTCTGTTGAGCAGTTTGGGGAACTTTTTGATAATCGATCTGCCAATATAAATACATAAATTGCAGGCCACTAGCTTTGACTGGTGGGCTCATCATTTTAGTGACATTCCATCAACCAAAATGAAAGGCTGAACTGCAAAGCCTCTCCGTTCCCAGAATCAAACCTCATCATTTGGGCAGTAGAGAGTCATAACGTATGTGTGGACGAAGGAAAATGAGGCCTCGCATTAGTGCCAGTGACGGCGTGGCTGTATTTTGAGCAGAATGAACAGGGCCAAAGCAATTGTATGAAACAGATGCAGAGTCTGTGTGAACCTCAGCATAATGGCTGAGGGAACCAAGCCTCGATGGCCGACCCCGCCCCAGTCCTGGTGTCGTCACCCCCGAACTGTGTGATGCCGGGCAGGGTGCCGTGAGCTGTGCCCCAGTCTGTTCAAGGACAGCTGGAACTTGTCATTGGGCTTCTACAGAGATGAGGAAGCATATGAGTAAAGTTACTAGCGCTATTTCTGTTATTTAATTATGCTAGCTATTCTAATTTTCTTTAACTTAGCAGAACGAAGCCCTCCATGTTGAAGTAGCTCACGGACACCAACAGGAATGCTACCCATCTGAAGAACACCCAGACCTCTGCTTTAGAAAACGCACGTGAGATTACAGAGAAGGACAGAGCCCTGGTTTTACAGTCAGAAGACCCCGATTTGAATTTTCCCCCATGTGATCTTAAGCAAGTTATTTATTCTCTCTTTTTTTCTACAACTTGGCAATGACGATGCTTACCGGAGATGCTGTAAGAGACTAATGAGAGCCTTCATGCAAATCAACGAACACAGCGCCTCCAAGGAACAAAGAAGGTGCTAAATAAATCCGAGTCTCCTCACCTCTTTCCTTTCCCTCAGACTCTGAGGTCATCATTTTTAATTTGTCTAAAGTGGAGACTCGAGCAACGACCTTTCTCAGTGATGTTTTAGGCCACGGCTGTTTGTCCCTAAAGCCAGTTCATGAGCCCCTATTTTAAGGGCCTGGATTTTTGTGTTGTTTGGACAGATTTCCACCACCACGTGGTTTCAAAAGGCATGAATGGAGGAAGTTCTCTTTCGGACTTGGTCCAGTTTCACACTGAGATGTGTTTCATGGATTCAACATAGTGCTTGGCTGATTGGAACAATACAGACTGTCACATTTCACGTTCATGGCCTTGAAGTAAAATGTCTGAGATGGTTTTCATATCTGAGTCATCTCCTCCAGACTCCAGACTTGTCTGGAGAAAATGTCACCTCCTTTTTATTGGAAATGCCTGAAGGCATAAGTTGTTACTGAGCACATTTCTCATCCACCAAAGCCAGCCTCTCCTCCTCTTGGTTCACACTGTTCTAAGGAAGCTAACTGACAATTTCTAGTCAAATTAAGTGGACCAACCAGAGATTTTATTTTACCCGCTGTTTTGCTAGATTTTAATAAGGTCTTCTGGTGACTAATGTGTTCCAGTTTTAGGCAAGGACAAGGTAACCCTTCCCAGAAAGCTGGTTCACATTTGTTCAAAGACAGAATTGTGCTGTGCACTTGAAAGATCAGTTAGGGATTTCCATTCTGGTCGAAAGTCTGGTAAACGTATGCTAATTTTCAAATACAGGGTTGACTTGGACTTCCCTAGTGTAAGGAGATTCTGTTTAGAACTCAGTGGAAAAATTAATTCCTTACTGGTAAAAAAAAAAAAAAAAAGTATTCAATTGCTTTAAAAGTGAAAGAGATCTGGAAGTCAAACTTCCTTTGCAGCTTGAACCTGTCAGGCCACAAAGTGCTTTCTTAGCAAAATGTTTTCTTTTTGTTGTTTTTTTTTCTACTGCACACAACATGAATGCTCAGCGTGTGACCAGACCCGACACTGATGTTGTAATGGGGTGTCATGATGTTTCCATTGGGCACTTAGAAGACAATTTGCATCTCCCAGGAAAGTATTTGAATGGATTTTCTAGCACTCCAGTTCCGGGATGCTTTTCCTCAAGGAAGTTCAATGCAAATGTCTGGCTTTAAATCTACCTTACTCAACAAGCTTTACAATGAAGACTGAAAGCGTTCAAGGACATGTGCCAAGTTACTGAAGCATTTCTGCTGCATATACCTGCTGCAAAGAGTTAGGCAGTAAACAGTGGTACGTGATGGTGTATGTGTAATGTTTCGCAAAGCCAGCCACAAGACTCGTTAAGGGATGTGCCTTTTGTTTGTTTGTTTTATTTTGATTCTTTCAGTACCATGATTCAGATTCAGATTTAGTTAATATTTGTAGGTTTTTACTCTGTGCCAAACACTGATTGACACCTCACTGATGTTACCTCACTGAAGCCTTGCAATGATTATTGAGGCATGTGTTACTATGTCCATGAGCTTTGGAGATTGAAATGACTTGCCCGAGCTCCCTTAACTCTAAGTGGCTAATGCAGTAACCAAAAAAATTATGGAGCCAGGATTTGAACTCCAGTCTTCCCAAGTTGGCACTAATTTTACTTCATCAAATCAGTGTTCAATAAAACACATTCCTATTGTAGAAAGAAACCAAAAACAACGCAAGAATCTTATGGTTAAAGAGATCTGGGAAGTACAGAATAAAGTCAGGTTAACTGGTTTCTGAAATGTAAGATTTTCTTAGAACCAAGAATGACATTTTGTATTATCCAGAAAGAACCTGTGGTTGGATTGTGTCCCACACATTTTACCAGTGAATCCTTTCTTTAAGAAGCCACTTACAGAACGCAACACACATTGGCAAATGTTGCCTAACAGCATTCTGAGCCTGTCACTGTGTGCTGCTCTCTGGCTTCTTAGAGTCTCAAAGAATGAGGACTTCTTTTGGTCTATAACACAGTTCCACTGTTGAAGTCTTTAAAGGTGAACTAGGAAAACATGGTCCACACCCATAAAGCCTTTAAGGGGCTACAGAGCGCAGATCCTGCTGAGTTTACTTCAAGCACTTCTGCTGATCTGACAGCATCACTAGGATCCTTTACCTGAGGTCACATATTTTGACATGCCTTGTGTACTGAGCTACAGACTACATCTTCTATGAACATCAGTTCCAGGAGCCACAAAGGGAGTTTTTATGTTCCATTGGGTGATTCTCTGCTAGAACTTTATAGAAATCCAAATTCTGGGAAATAACAAAGTCCTGTTCTTACAAGGACAAGAGATCATGAGGATCTTTCTTTTTTCATATGTGTCTGAAGCAGAAGGAATCCTTTATGAACTCATTCACCCCCAAATCAGATGTGAAGGTATCAAGAGAAGGAAGGCTGTAGAACAAGCTGGTTTTAAATATGAAATGACGATAAAACCCACTGAAGCAAAGCAAACCTTCCTGAATCTCAGATGTCCTACACTCTGGGCTGGTGTATGCAGATTTGCAGATGTGATGGGAACTGGAAGTCATGGGGGGGAAGGACAATCTTTTCATCAGTTAACCGTTGTTAACAGCAAATGAACGTGAGACAAAGAAGGTGAAAAATGACTAATTCCCTTACTCTAGGGTATTGTATTCCTCTCTGAAGATGTTAGTGCAGCAGCACTCATTCCTATGTGTGAATGTGGCTCGGATTCTTGACATGCAACTGCAGCCTCTGCCATACCAAGGGCACCGTTAAGTCTGTCCTCTGCATGATGTCTGCATGAAGAATGGCCAGGTCTTTGGTCATGATAGCCGATGGTCTCCAACCCCACTCATGGTCAATCCTCAGCTGTCTGTTCATACCATCAGCTTCTTTCCTTCCATGAATCATCTCCACACTACCTAAATCACCTTCCTCTCTGTACTAGGAATATGACCACCATCGCCATGAGCTAACTGCCAATCCTAAGATATTTGTCTTTGGTTATTTTTTAAGTCTTGGGAAATAAGGCATGCACAAACACACATACGCACAGCCATTTGTAATTACATTCCAATATATACATCTTAACATATGTTAGTATAATATATGTTAATCTATGGTAATAGCTAGTTATGTGACTTAATTTATCCATTATCTTGAGTACACTGGGAAGTTGGTATAAACTGTAGAATTGTCCCACTAAACATTTGACTTTGGGCAAGAATCTTAACTTCTCCAGGAGGTCAATTCTTCACTTGGAAAATGGGGCTAAAAATAAATACCTCACTGTGCAATTATGAATTTTAATTATGCATTTAAAGACATTCTGCACATTCTGACAAGATATAAAATGTTGCCATCCTATTAATTAGTTAACTTAGCAAGAATGTATTACAAACCTACTAAGAACACTAGGCAAGGTCCCAGACACAGATGTAAAGAAAGTCATGTCTACCCACATGAACCTCATATCTATGATACAAACACTTAATGCAACAATGCTTAGTTCACCTCCTTCTTTAGAAAAAATTTAAAATTTTTTTTCTTTATTAATTTTAGAGAGAAAGGAAGGGAGAGGGAGAAAGAGATAGAAAAATCGATGAGAGAGAACATCGATTGGCTGCCTCCTGCATGCCCCCCACTGGGGATTTGGCCCACAACCTGGGCATGTGCTCTGACCAGGAATTGAATTGGGACCTTTGCTGCCTGGGTCTCAACCACTAAGCCACATCAGCTGGGCCACCTTCTCCTTCTTGAAACCCATTCTCTTGTGTTTCAAGAACTGTAATCTTGGTGTTCTTTCTCTCTTTCCCTTTGTTCTTTCTCAGTTGCTTTGCCCAACTATGTCCTTTTACACAGTGTCTAGATGTTGAAGTTCCTAAGGCATGTATCTCAAGCCAATTATTAATCTATACTCTCTCCTATACAACCTTATCTATTGGCTTTAAATTTCATCTCTATGTCAAGGCCTCTAAAATGTTTATCTCTAGCTAGAAGTGTGATTTCTTACATTTAAGACTATTAGTGCAACGAATAGACTTTCAAAGTAAACATGTGTATGTTGGAAATCTTGACCTGATTTTGTAAATCTGTTAATAACCTCGTTTTTCTTATCTTAGTAAAAACAACTGGCCATTGTTAGTTATATCATCTTCAACACATCCTTTGAAAGTCTATTATGAATTTCCAAATCTCTAGGGCAAGCCACCAACATCACTCACCTAAACCTTGGCAATGACGTTCTAACTCACTCCACAGACTCATCTTTCTCAAGAAAATGTACTTTCCTGCTGAACACTCTTCGATAGTTTCACACAGCATTTGGCAAAACAAACAAACAAACCCGCCACATGGTGCCCTTGCTAGGATGACCTGGCTTCTCCCACACTTTCTAGTCCCATCGGTGCCAGCACTTTGCTGCCCTCCGGTCACTTGAACCTTCTTTGGGGTCCTCAGACATACAATTACTCTCCTGCCTCAGGATGTGACATTTGCCCCAATCTGTCTTGAAGTCTTGCCCTGTTCATTGTACCTTCACTCAGCTAAGACCTGCTCACACGTCCAGGTTTAGCCTCAGGCCACTGTTTTCAGAGAAGCTGCCCTGACTCACCCAGTTCATGGAGAACCCCTTATTAGTCTTTCTCATGAGAGCCTGTCCTTTTATTTATGGCACTTCCCTCTAATTTTGTCTTTCTATTCATTTCCTTACTGTTCACTACCCCCTCTTGAGAATAAACCCCATGAGGGAAGAGATGAGACTATTTACAATTTTAACTACTCAACTACTCAGCCCCTAGCACAGTGCCTTGCAAATAGAAGACATTTAGGATGCATTTATAGACCAATTTACTTAAATAATGACATTTTTTAATGATCACCCAGATAATTGAAGCCTAAGTCTTTTAATTAAAATATTTTGGATGATAATTTTTATTAATCATTTACCTGATTTCTTAAATCAAAGTAATAAAACACAACATCTTTTCTTCGATGGTCTAGGTAGCTAAGGATACAAAACTGAATATAGGCAAGACTTACATTTAAGGTAAAAAAAAAAAAAAAAAACAGGACTAGCATAAGTTACAGAAACATGACAGTCGATATAAACATAACTCGGGTTTTAGACTGACTATAAATTCAAAATGAGTCAATAGTGGAAGATGGCTGACAGAACATTAATATAGACACAAGACACATTAGTGGAACTATAGATGCTCAAACAAGACAGGGGAAAATTCAGCTCTGTTCTGGACCTAAATATCTATGGATTTCAGAACACCAGCATTAAAAAACTGCAGAGTATCTGAGGAAAGGGCCACATGCAGAGGGACCGTCTTGTTGTCTCCTTGGGTTTCCTCAGCCTCTGGCACTGATATTCTTTAGGACTCTGAGCCGGTCGACACCCCTTGTCATTAGATAAGCAGCTGCTTGGGCAAACTTCTACACTCTCATTGTTCCAGTGACTTCTCAGCCACTGATTTTCCAAATCTAAATTGCTCTCAGAGACCTCTCCATGAGTCAGATGTCCTGATGCCCAGTGGATCGCTCTCTCTCTCTCTCTCTCTCTCTCTCTGTTATCTTATAGGTGTCTCGAACTCAAGCCAGCACCTCTGCCTAATGCAATGATCCATTTATAGCGGTACCTTCTACCTGCCCCCAAATTCAAAACCTAAGAGAATCTTAGCCTTACCTTCCTCAGTCCTCAAACCTGTGAAGTGATGAGTTACACATCACTAACACACCTCAAGATGAGCGTTCCACCACACTCCAGGAGCACTTCAGAAACCATTCTTGCTTTGGGTGAAGGGTTGTACTTCTGAATGATTGGCAGAATTATAAATCAGAGGTTCTCATGACCTCATTCACAAATTAAATTAATTTACTAGAGCCACTCACAAGACTCAGACAAACATTATACTTACTTGATCACTGGTCTATTATTAAAGGATATAACTCAGGAAAAGCCAGATGGAAGACATGCATAGGGCAAGGTATGCAGAAAGGGCATGGGGCATCCATGCCCTCTCCCTAATCTCCATGTGTTCACCAACCTGTAAGCTCTCCAAACCTGTCCTCTTGGAATTTTATGAGGCTCCATTTTATAATCGTGGCTGATTAAATCATTGGTCATTGGTTCCCTGGCCGGGTAGTTTAGTTGGTTAGAGTATTGTCCCAATATCCCAAGGTTACAGGTTCCATCTCTGGTCAGGGCACATAAAAGAATCAACCAATGAATGTATATATAGGTAGAACAACAAATCTCGCTGCTTCTCTCTCTCTCTCTCTCTCTCTCTCTCTCTCTCTCTCTCTCTCTCTCAAATCAATAAGTAAAATTTTTAAAAATATTTTAAAAAATCAATTGAATTTAATCAAACTTCAAGCCCTCTAAGCTACCTGGAGGTCTGGGGTGGGACTAAAACTTTCAGCCCTCTAATCATGTGGTTGTTTCTCCTGGCAATTGGCCCCCACTCTTAGGTGGGGTCCAAAAGTCACTTCATGAACACAGCAGGAGACACTTTTGTCATTTTCAACACTTAGGACATTCCAAGAATTTGGGGAGCTGCAAGTCAAGATCCGTGAATGAAGACCAACTATATATGAAAAATATGTTTTGCTCCTCTGAATAACCAAATGTGTATTTTTCTTATATATCAAAATACTACAGCTGCCTTCTTACTGTATCCTCACATGGCTGAGAAAGAGAGAGAAAGAGAGAGAAGCAGAGAAGGGAGACCACTCACTCCAGGACACTCACTCCATCATGGAGGTTCCAACCTCTTGAGCTAATCCAAACTTCAACATTCAGTTTAACAAACTCAGACAGATAATCATTATGATACTATTGTAGAGACAGCTATTCTGTTGTAGTTCCTGAGTCTGTCTTTGTCTGTATTATATGGCCACCTACATTCTGCTATTATTTTCAACTTTTATATCTGATTTTATGACTTTTTTCACTTCCTTTGAGAGTACTTGTCTCTACTGTCCCCTTCTCTACCTCACCGACTATTCACTGAGACTTAGGAGAGCAAAGAATTGACTTGCCTAAATTTTCTAGAAAATAACAAGTAATTAGAATATGAATGAGGCCCACTGGGTTCTGCCATGAATATATAGTACAGGTTTAAACAATTAATGTAGTCGTGTTCGTTTTGCCTGCCTAATTAGGGTTTCCAACACACCGTGCTATTGTATATCACGTCTTGCTCATGTTATGTGTTAAGCTGTGTTATAATGACTTGTACAATCTGAATGTCTCCAAAATAACTTTTCCCAGACAAACAATCAAAGGTCAGGAATAGGTGTACCAAGTTCTGCTGACATTCCAGGGCCTTGCCTCTATTTCCCCGGATTCTGGGAAAGTTGGAAGAGTGTTCTATTGACTTGTGTCAGCTCACTCAGAACTTCTACTCTTTTGAATTCTCCATTCCCAGTTCCCCAAATCACACAACTTTAGACACACGCTGTCCTTTTCTTCACACAGATGCCGAATATATCTAAGTCTCAGTTTTCTCATCTGTGAAAGGGGAACGATGGGCCTTTCTCTTGGTTGTTGTGAAGTTTAATTGAGTTATTCTATATAAAGCTCTTAGCGCAGTACCTGATACCTCGGAGAGGCTGAAGAAATGTAGGCTGTCGTTCCTGTCAACATAATTGTCAGGTAGAATTCTTTCAATCGTGCTTTCTTTTACTCAGTTCAGTTCAAATTTTTCATCTGGCATCAGGACTTTCTTGTAGATAGAAAATGTGTTTTCTCTCAAGGTAAAGCAAACTCCAGAAGCGGAATTGTTTTCCTACCCCTCCTCTTCACACTTGCTCTTCCTTCTCCGTTTTCTTTCCTTCCTTCCCCATAGTTCCCCTTCCTCTCCTCTTCCTTCATCTTCCTGCCACTACTTCTTGTAGAAGTGTACAGTTTATCTTTCCTGCTAGAATTTACATTCCTTAAGGGCAAGAGTTATGACTTACTCATAAGTACATGGGCTGTCACACAGTAGGTTTTCGTTAAATCTTCAATTACAAACACAGAACTTCTATTTGGTCTGACTTCCACCTCCCAAGATGTGCCCTGGACGGCGCACAGACTTAGCAAGTATTCTTCAGATATGTATTCCTTTGTGCCTGTTTGCGGTGTGCTTGTGTACGTTGCAAATAGTGCCAACAGCTAGCACTATTAGGGAAACTAGACATACGTTATCTCATTTAGGAATTACAAAATCTCTATGTGATATGCATTAGAATTACCTAAATTTCACAAATAAGAAAACTGGGGTTGATTATTAATTTAAAATAATCCATTAAGTGTCACAATGAGGAATTAAACCATGACAATTCAGGTTTAAGGCTGTGATGTAACTACTTCACTGTACATATATATATATACTTGTTTTATCATAGGGAATGGCTACAGAAAACTGGCAAAGTCTACTCATGTTTCTAAGGAAACCATTGTGAAAGATCTTTTAGTCAATATCCAATGCAGAACGAGTTGTTTAAAAAAAACACAAGCTATAATTAAAATGTAACATCTTTTCTGGGAAACTCACCATTGCTCCTAATCACTCTCTGAAAAATAATTAGTGAATTCAACTCCAAACTTCGGCTCAGAAAAAAATAAGAAAACTGCTAACAAATAAAATAAAAGATGTCATTTTACCATCTTTTTGCTTAGATACATGAAACTGCCTTGACGTGGTGATTTGCAATGGGGACAGGCTAAGGTAACCAGAAATCTTCTTACTTTATCGCTTTATTTACTGAAGCAGCAGCAATATTCTAGTCTTTTGCTGATTGGGTAGGATTAACAAATGAATCGGTGTCTAAAATCTGAAGGGTAGTAAGCAGATGATAAGATGATTTAGCAATTTCTGGCAATATGCTTTGGAAATTAACTCAAGTAAGAGGTTAGAGACAAGATGAACAGAAGTCTAAAAATGCCGAAAGTAGGCCAAGTTCTTGATTTTGGTCATGGAGGCCTCTTGAGGGGGAAAAAAAGTCTTGAAATTTCTTGGGTGAAAAGTCAGCATGATTATAGAAGAAGGGGACAGATGTAGTGAGTTACTAAGAAGAAATGATGCTGTTTCTGTTCCTAGACCTATCTCTGGAGCACATTCATCTTGCAAAAGACATAAATGAACCTTGAAGATCATCTACTCCCATTCTCCCCCTTTTCTCCCCACCAAACCAAGATTCAAAATGATACTCATACTTTACAATGGAATAAATCTCAGCTCCACCAGGGACTGCCCCTATAGCTTGTGTAAATAACTTCCATGAGCCTCCTCCTATTGCAAAGATTAAGTGAAACATACAGGCGACACCCATAAAACACCTCAGATGACATTTCCTCCTTGACCACTGGAGGCGAAAGCACTATGGCCTGTGGAAGCGTCCACCTGCCTCTTCACCATCTAAAAAATGGACGGTTTTTCTAGTCATAAATCAAGTCTAGAGTAGAGCATTGACAAGGCCCACAGACTTGTAAAACTAATTTTTAATAACAGTCACCTGTTATAGGTAACTATGATGTGTTTTCATGTCAAAAGAAACCCCTTCTTCAGTGGGGGTTATATAATAGAGAAGACCAAAGCCTGTTCCAAACAAAAAGTTCCTGCCTGATTCCTGCCAAAGCATTTCCTCCTGCCACACATGTCGGGGAGGGACAGATCAAGGGACATAAGGGGAAAGAAGTATCCACAAATCTGGAAGTCAACACACAGTTCCAACCTCGACTCCCAAATCCTGGAGATGCCACTGCATTCATTCTCGATTCCCTCCTCTCTTTCGACATTACTTACAGCGCTCCCTTCTTTGCAGCCTCGCCCTCCTTCATGCTGTGTTTGGTATTTAGATGAACTTTTTCTAGACTTCACAGCACCATGTGGCTGCTCTAGCCCACACCTATCATAATACACTAGAATGGATTATTCCAGTGTTTCTTCCTAAGGAATTATTAGCTCCTAGAGTTGAAGAACCCTATCTTGAGCATCTTTAGATGCTCTGGCACCTAATATGAGCACAATGACCACATTTCCATTCTGAGAGGACAGATACTTGCTAGAGAAACTCACCCTATTTTATAGATGAGGATGATCATTTTACCCAACTACATGACAGTGAAACTCTGGCGTGTTTTGAGAAATTCTTTAGCTGCAAGTTTCTAAAGACAATGGTCTAAGTAAAGTGCTACAACCTATTTCATTCTTTGAACTGAAGATTTATTTTTACAATTGGAAATATAATTGGCTAAGAAAGATATAGAAAAATGCTAACCCTCATGAGTAATCAAATAAAAGCCAAGTTAAAGCAATTAAATAGAATTTTTACTTATTTAAACTACAATGAGAATGTCGAATGTTGGTAAGAGTGTAAGTACCTAGTCATCCTCATTCATTTGGGCTTCCAGTTAAATGTTTAAAACATCTTTTTAGAAGCAATTAGGCAATAAGTCATATGATACTTGAAAAGCAACTAATATCAACAATAAAATTTGGTTTCTTGGGAGTGATAAAAAGTGATGCAAAGGTATCCGAACTTTTTGTCTTCCTTTCCACTTGGCCTTCCATTTCCTTTCTTTCTCTTGGTGGTGGCACGACCAGGTGCTGAGAAGGTGGCAGAAGGGGGAGGGGGAGGAACGAGGAGGAGACAGCAGGAACCCTAATGAGGACATCTTAGTCGTAATCCTCAAGAATCAGGAAATCGATGTAAGCCAGCATCAGTCAGAGGTTCGGGGCTCTTCAGTGTCATAAACCCTTGACACAGAGAGTAATCAAAAGAAACCACCGGTGATAGAGGTTAATTAAATACATAATAAGACTATGACTTCTCGGAAAGTTCTGGGGAGAGACAAGAAGAAAACTTTTTATTTGCACTTGTTTGGTTTGTTTTGCATTGGGTATTCTAATACCACAGAAGTTATCTTTTAAACCTCAACATGAAGACTGTTATCAAAATAAAACCATCATTCTTTACTCTTTAATAATTGCTGAAGACGATTCAGGTTCTTTCCCAAGTTTTGCGCAATTATGTATTGTCAGTTACTCTTCATCTCCGAGGCCCTTGTTTCGCTTAAACTTGACTGGCATGTATTGACCACCTCCTGTGTACCAGCACTGTGCTAGGTGACAAGCATATACAAATGAGTGTGACGTCAGCCCTGTCCTTACAGACCTCATGGACGGGCACATATAGGAATAGCAGAGTGAATGGGAGGTGCATTGGGATCGGTCCAGGTACCACAGAGGAAGAAGCAAGACAGTGCCACCTGGATTGTCCTACAGAAATAACTGATGCCTGAGCTTGACCTTGAAGGAAGAGCAGACCACAAGCAAAATGCAGAGGGGAAGACCCAGCTAACAGAACGCACAGAGAAATCTGGAAATGGCCCGGAGATCGACGACCAGCAGGCGGCTTTGGCCTGCTGGAATGGGCTGTGGTGAGAGTGGATTGGAGAACGTAGGTGAAATTAACGAGTGCTGTGATTCTCCCTGGCATTTTACAGGTCATAGGGAAGGTGAGGAGGCTCGCCTGTGTCCAAGGGAGACCAATAAAATGCTGGCAGCAAATATGGAGGGTGAGTTAGAGCAGAGACACGGGAGAAATGAGATCTGTTAAGAGGGGATTAAAAAGGGTTAAACATTTAAGAAAAAGGGATGTGGCCCCCTTTACCCACTTCGCCCTCCCCCCAACCTCTTTTCTCGTCGTAACCACCTGTTGTCTGGATCTATGTTTTTGTGACGTTTTGCTTTATATCCTACCCGAGAGAAAGCACGGGGTTTTCTTCCCTGACTTATTTTACTTAGTATAATACTCTCAAGGTTCAGCCATGTTGTCTCAAATGGCAACATTTCAACTATATGATGGCTGAGTATTATTCCATTGTGGATATATACCCCATCTTCTTTATTTGGTCATCCATCAGTGGACAGTAAGGCTGTTCCCATGTCTCGGCTATTGTAAACAAGGCTGCAATGCACATCAACAGAAGAAAACTAGACTTTGGGTGGGGAGTACACAGTTCACTGATGCTGAATTCTAATCTTGGACATCTGAAAATTACATAATGTTATTAACCAAGGTTACCCCCGATACATGGAATACAAAAGAAAGAAAGGAAAATGTGACCCAGACAGAGTCTCACATGTAGCATTAGCAGGAAGCTACTTGCACACAAGAATCTCAGGATTCACCGCTATCCCCCAATGCTCTGGACACCAGGTGGAATTTCATACCCACTCTTCATAGATCCTTGCCTCCCCCAACAAATATAAAGAGACATGGACAGAGCACAGGAAACTGACACACGACGGCTTTGGATTCAGAACCGAAAGTGTTTAGAAGGTGAAGACCCAGGGGTAACAAAGACTTCTGCATTTACAAAGCTATGCAGCTGGGTTGGCTTCTAGCAAGTGAATGGACTTCCTGTGGGGGATTCTGACTCAGTAGGTGACTGTCAGAAGCAGGCCTTGAGTTCTGTTCCTCGAGACAAGTTTCTGGCGGAGAGTCTTTCATACGAAGCTACTGGGGCCAGAGACTGATCAGCCATGGGAGCTGGGCCACCAGCGCCAGGCAGGTGAGGATCTGACTTCCGCTTCTGTCCTCACTTGCTGTGTCATCTCAGGCATGTCTACATCAATCCGGTGTCATTACTGAAAGGACAGATGCATTTGTAAAGGCCTTAGTTCAACGCCTGACATGCGGTACACAATAAATATTGGTTGGTTGAGTAAATATTATAGTTCCTGACACTTTGAAAGATGACATTTACATTTTTTTAGTAGCTCAAATACCCAGAGCAGATGCCCCGGATCCACAACAGTCCTATGAGTGGAATCAGGCAAAGAGAATCATCCCACTTCTACAAACCAGGAGGTAGGCTCCGGAAGCCTGCACATTGCTCCCACAGGTTGCCCTGCAAATACAAATTAAAGCTGAGAATAGATTCCACACCTTTCTCCAGTCCGGCTTTTATGTGTTTAGTGATATATCACCTAACCTCCGATTCTTCTTTTCTCTGACAAATATTTAGTTTCCATGATAAGCTAGTTACTGTGGTGAATATAGTGTGTTAGGTCCCAAGGACAGAGGCTGAAATAGCCCATCATCTTCTCCTTAGTGTTCACCCTCCTTCTCTTCTAGGGCAGGGAAATCGTTTATTCAACTTCCTCAGTGGAAACCAGTAGAGAGCCTGGCACAAAGTAAGTGCTCACTTAGTGAGCAGTAAACGAATCTCTGTTGAATGGCCCTGTCTAACACATCATCTCCCATGACACCTGTCCCAAGAATCAGGGGACCGGAGCAAAAAGAATGACCTCTATTCTGCAGAACCAGAGGTGTGCAGGAATGCCCAGGCTTTGAGTCACGTTGTCCAGGTTTAAATCTCAGCTCTGTGCAACTTTGGGCAGCTCCCTTTCTGAGTGTCGGTGTCTTTACCTGGAAAATGCAGCCAGTAAGACTTGCCTTCAGGACTTGTTTTGAGCACTAAGGAAGGAGGCCTTTGGAAAGCACCTGGCATGGCACGCTGGCACGTGGGAGGTGCTCAGTCAATGGTAGTGGTCATTACCGATGCAAGGCCACAGGGAGAAATGGCATTGATGAGGGCTGTCAAGCATGATAGGTATGCAACAAGGCCATCTTCAACCAGAGTTATGGCTGGACTATTCCACCAGGTCAAGCCGCACTCGGTTTGCATGCAGGGTTTTTTCTCAGACAGACTCCCTTTGGGGCCCTTCCCTTCCCCACCGTCAGGGGAGGTTGGACCAAGCCCTGGCCTTGCAGGGCTACCATCTCACTCTGGAGCTGTCATGCGGACTCGAACCAGTATGACGTGAGCCTGTGTCATTAAGGGGCAGAAGTCTGCAGGCGCCACAAAAGTGAGTCTGGCTTTTTATTCCCCTGCTACAAAGGCCAGAGCTGTACACATGGAACAGAAGGGTAAACACACTCCCAAGCCCCTGTTTGCTCTCAAGTTGGCCAGTGTGGCCGGCCCCGCTGCCCAGGCTCCCACTGTCTATATCTCGCCTCAGAGGCTGGAAGCACACGAGTGACATCTCCAGTGGGTATTGATTCAAAGAGAAGCCTTGAGCTGGCGCCCCAGGCTTTTTGCGATTATGTGTAGCTCTTTTAGTACAAAATTGGGCTATTGATTCTCTGCATAGTTTTGATAAGTATAGACATGTTAATACAATAATTGAACCTAGAAATAGAAAAGGACTAAAACCTGGAAATCCAATGAATAAAAAATTGAAATAACCTTAATGATCAATACTAAGAAACTAATTAAATAAAAATATGGGACACCCAACTATTGTAAAAATGCAGTCCCTAAAACAATGTTAGTTTCAGGGACATCAGAACAGGTCTAAAATATAATACGTAATAACACAGATTAGAAAACTTCGCATACAGCATAACTCTAATTATTAAATGTATATGAAATATACCAAAGGCTAATTCCGTATGGGATTACAAGAGAAATTTTCACTTACACTCTATGTATATTCTCATTTATAGAATAAATGCTTATAATCATTTACACTAAAAAAGTTTTTTAAATGAAACAGCTAGCTTAGGTAACTGTCAACCGTCTTTGCCTTTGAAATGGTGATAAGACAGATAAGTTCAATAACTTAGTTAGTGAGCACTTATCCCTCATAAAGATCTAGTTTTCTCCACAGGCATGAAATGGTTAGAGACTGGTGAGTTGGGAAGTCTTAGTGGCCAAGTATTTGTAGAACAGTGTTGTACAGAAGAAAAAAAAATTACTTGCTCTTGAGTTAGGACATCAATGTATTAATGCCTACTCTGTCCCTAAATGGCTGTTGAACTTGACTAGTTTATTTCCTCTCTATTTTTTAGTATTTATCTACTTGTTCAATGAGGGGAAATCCCTTCTTCATTCACTCTTCTTTTCATCTATTCAAGAGATAGTTCTTGAGGATCTACTGTGGGTCAAGTCCTATTGTCGGCACAGGGGACAGAGAGGTGGACAAAAGAGGTGTGGCTTCCGCCCTCAGAGAACCTACATTCTGGTGGAGAAGGCACACCATAGCCCGCCAGTCAGAGAAACACAGGGTGGACGAAGTAGGTTAATAATTAATACAAGCCTTAACTCTGTTTCGTGTACGCATCACTGTAAACCTATTTTTGCCGGCCTGTATGTAAAATAGAATTAGATGCTATGAAGAGAAAAAGGGAGGGTGAGGAGAACCGAGCAGTCAGGAAGGCCTCTGAGAGGTTTGTTAATAGATAGCTATGGGAAATGTCGGAGCAAGTCGGAGGGAAAAACATGTGCAAAAGCCCTGAGGCAGGAGTGTGGCTGGAGCAGTCGCCAGGTGAAGGGTGGTGGAGACGAAGTCAGTCTTCTCCACTGCAGCTGAACCAGAAAGAGTCCACCAGGGGCCCGTCGGCAAGCTCAAAATGTCCCGGTGCACTCGAGACTCAAAGTCCAAGGTCTTCGCGGACACGGGGAGCATTTACAGAAACTTCCCCAGCGCCGCTGCGGACCTTTGAAGGTCTGCTGTGCAACTATTAGCTGATCCCGCTCAGCAAACAGTGACACGGCCACCAGGCATGTTTGTGCCCAAGCAGGTGGTGATTTTCTCTCCGCTGACTGCAGTCAAGGACTTTCCACTTCCAGATTTCAGGCTCCAGGTGACGTTGAGCCCAGGGGGTCAGGTGGCGTGTGGAACAGGTCACGCGCCGGCCAGGTGACATGATCTGTGCTCAGCTCAGATTTCAAACAGCCACGTTTCTGCCTGTGTGTCTAACAGTTAGTTTGAATGCTGCGTGTAGAGTAAGATGATTCATCAATTTCCAAACCCTTGGGAAAGGACCCTATTGTTTAGATTTTTAAATATGTTTTCCTAACCCCTGCGGAGATAGCTATAACTCAGAAAGATAAACTCAGATAAAGGTAAGGGCAAAAAAAAAAAAAAAAGCAATTGCTGCCATCCACAACTAGAAGCCTTATCATTTACGGTGCACTAATATTTGCATTTCCAAGCAGACATTAATTAGTAAAATAACAAGGCAATTTGCATTCACCCTGATTCAGAAAAATTCAAACTACTTCAGCTTACCAAACATAGGCAACTCGGCCTTAAGACGTTTTGTCATTTCAATAGATGGGGAAACCGAGGCAGGGAGAATAAATGGATCGTCCAAAGAAGTAAGTTTATCCAAAGCTTCACTTTTTTTTTTTTTTTTTTTACCCAAAGTGTCTTAGGAGTCAGATTGTCATCAAGGATGACAGTGCATGGGGGCCGTGTGAGGAGGGGTATTTGAGCAGAAAGACCCGGAGGCGGGAGACCAGCCTTGCCTCTCAGGAGAGCCCTCAGCTTGGACATGGGATAGAATCTCCCGGAGACCCTTCCCCTCTCACACACGGCCGTCAGCCCCGGCAGCCTGACTGCTCTGCAGAATAATGAGGAACGTGGTGCCCGCAGAGCAGGCGTGGCTTGGCCTCGGATGGATGCCATCCAGCTCTCGCCCTAAATGAGTGTGTGGGGCCAAATGTGTCTGGAAGGGAAGCTGGGGCCACGCAGCCAGAAGGAAGCCAAGCTGGGTTTCCAGTCTGAGGCCGTAGGAAGCATCCCAGCAGGTCGAGTGTCCACAGAGACGCCCGCGGGGAGGGCGGGCAGCAGGGCGGGAGGGGACCCGGTGCTGACAGCTGGCTGCGTGTGAGCGGCTGCTTGTGCCGAGGCCGGACCGGTCGGTTCTGCCACCGGAGCCGTGGCATCGGCATGAAAAGCGCATTCCCACGCGCCTTGACCTGGTGATGCGCGTAAGAACACTCACGCGGGACAGGCAGAAGGAGCCCAGCGACCCGGGTTTCTCCGGGGTCGTTTTTTATTATCTTTTTAACAGGGGTCAACTGAAACAAGACAGAAAAGAAAAACAATATTACACTGAAATATAAATTTGAGACTCTGCTTCTAAAACGAAAGAAACAGAAGCTGAGAGAATCACGTTCCCCGATCACAGAGCGTCTGTAGCGTGTTTATCTGAACGCTGAGCAGGTCTCCTCCGGCCCCGCAGACCACGGCTCCCCTGGGTGCACCTTTCTGCGTCGCAGTCAGCACCTCGGGGGGCTGGGGGACTGTCATTGCTCAGTGTTTAGTCCTGAACACCCAAGAATCTCATCCCCCCAGGGAAGGCGATGAAAGGCGATATGTTGAAGCAAAGGCAACATGGTGTCTGGACTCGGGGACCTAATTCTAAGTCCTTCATCCACACTCTTCGGTTGTGGTCTCAGATAAATCGGTCGCCTTCCCTGGGCGTCAATGTCCTCGTCTGTTAGACATGGATAATGGCAGCCCTTCACCGGTTGCTTTCTGCATCAAGTTTAAAGAGACGATTACACGTGAAAGACACAGATAAAGAGGAAAACAGCAAAAAATATATAGTTCCTATTCTTCTTTTACTTTGTCTTCTCTGCCATGCTCTGATCGCTCTTATCATTCTTACTGTCATTCGATGGCAAGGAAATAGCCTCTCATTGCATCTGGTTCTTCATCACACGTATCTGATTTGATTCCCTTTATTGGAGACTAAGAAGACAAAGCCAGTCTTTACTCTGGCGTTATCTTTCTCCAGGGAGCGTTCATCTTCCCGAACAACCTGAGTGGTGGCAGGATGCAGGGGCCCTGCATCTATCCTTACTGATCAATTACTAGAAACCACGTCATGGATTCCACGCTCTCTGCACCTGCTGCTTGCCATGAACTGTAATATTCTATTCTATTGCCTTGAATTACTTGTGATAAGGAGGGAGTGTTTGTTAAATATTATCCAGCCAGTAATACACTTATTTGTACAGGACACCTGTTATCCAACGGTTTCACTTTACCCCACAAACATCTCATCCGAAAGACACATCCCCCGCCTTGGCTCCTGTGACTCAGTTGATTGGAGTGTCGTCCTGGACATCAAAAGGTGGCGGGTTCGATTCCCAGTCAGGGCACGTACCCAGGTTTCAGTTTCTATCCCCTGGTCGGGGTGCATACAGGAGGCAACAAATCAAGACTTCTCTCTCAATCTCCCTCCCTTCCTCTCTCTAAATCAATTTTTTAAAAACACCATACCCTTGAGTGAGGATTAAAAGACACCTCTCAATGCCATCAATAACCCAATCTCCTCCACAGTCTCAGTTTCCAAAACCTTGGGATACATTGTGTCACAGTTGAGATCAGGGAGACAAGTACTGGGTTCAGGTCAGAAGATCTAAGCTTTCATGGGGAAGATCATGGTGGTTATGATGATTGAATACTTGAGCACCTTCTACATGTCTAGCAATTCATGTCTTCACCGACTGGATACTAACCAACCTACCTGGGCGGGGGTGGGGGGTGTTTTTGACATAGTGTACAAAGCTCACCTAAAACAATTCTGACAATAGACTGCTTCCAAAATTGGTCCACAGCTGGGGGATTCTGCCATCTCTGACCTGTCAGCTTTGGCTTTCAGATTTTTCACTCAATGAGCACAAGGTGGCTGCCATTGTTCCAGATGTCACATCCTCACATAATAATGTAACAAAATTTAAAAAGAGGTATAAATGTCACTTTTTGAACACCTTTTTAAGAATAAAGAAAATTTCTCAGAAGCTCCCCAGAGGACTGCCTTCCATGACCCACAGATCTATGTTCATTATTGAGGCATCTGCAGGAAGGGGAGGGGGGAGATTGTCATAGGGGCTTAAATTGGTCAATACACATGTGCCACACACACACACACACACACACACACACAATCCAGTCCATGGCTAGAGCTGAGGAGAGACCCCAACTCCCTTAAAGAAAAAGAATGCCAACCAACCTATCACAATTGGGGTCCCATTAGCAAGAAAAAGAGAAAAACTGCTTGTCAGGTAAGTAGCGACCACTAGCTCTGTTCTAAAAATTAAAAGCAGAGGTTCAGAGTGGTTATTAACTGCAACCGTCAGGATATCTTGGCCACTGTGACAAAGGACTTGAGAATATCAGCGACCAAATACAAAACTATTTTATTCCTCACTCGCGTCACAGTTCAGTGACAGTTGTGGGAAGGAGACAGGACAATTCCATCGTTCAGGAAATGAGGCACCTTCTCATAGGGAATGGCCTTCATCCACGTCTTCGAAGTCTTCTTATTTAGCTTGGGATAAAGACAGAATTGTCCTCAGAAAATTATTATGGGCCGAGCCCGAAAGGGGTGCTAGTCACTCAGCTCCCATCCCATTGGCTATAGCGTGGTCACCGGGCCACTCCTAACTGCAAGGGAGGCTGGAAGGATGACAGCAGCTGGAGAAAGAAAAGGTAGCCCTCCCCCACCGTCACAAGCAGTGGCCCAGTGGACACGCCGGGCCCAGAAGGTCAGAGCGATGGGCGGAGCCACGCTGCCTCTTCTCCTGATGATGCTACCCTTGGAAAAGACCACTCACCACCGGGTTCTGTTCCCACCTCTGTGTATCTTCTGTGGAATGTACACTGCTGCTCTGAGTGTCTCACCTGGCCACCAGACAGAAATTCAGACATTAACATTATTACTTTGGTTACTTTTATTTATACTTAGGCTACTACTCTCATCACCCTTACACATGTCTTAGTAAGTGCCAGGCATTTAGGTAGGTGCTTTGTTAAATTACCTTGAAGCCCCTCAAGAAGCCTAAGGGTTGGTTTCACCCCCTCCCCCTTATTTCAGATAAGAAAGGTAAAGTTTGGAGAAAAATAAATTGCTCTTTTGTGACTGTTCACAGACAGCCTGGTTGTCAGCTCCTGTGCGCAGTTACCTCTGAAAGCTGTGTTGCAGGGGTCCCTTCAAGCATCCCCGAGTCGGGTACAGAGCCACGCACAATAGTCACAATGAGTATGTGCTGAATTTAAATTTACACACATCGTCTGCCAAAATTCTGCGATCTCCCCAATCCTTTCTATATGTATACAATTCTTCCCGTTGATGGTCAAATTGTGCCATCCTTGTTAACGTGTTCTTAATCTTAGCCCCCTAAACAATAACCTCGGGTCATATTTATCAAGCATGCATCAGATTCCCGGCAATGCTTTTTGCATTCTATGCCTCTAAGGTAAGTCTGATTATTGTCCCCATTGTGCAGACTGGACGCTTAAGGTTAAAGACTGAGTGGAGGAAGTGTAGTAATCACCTACAAATCTAACTCTACCATCCACATTCTTGCCGGGAAGGCTCTCTTGCCTGGGGCAATGCCACTAATGCTGGTACATTCTTTCCATAGTCCCTGAAGGCTGTTGGCTCCTTCCTTGTTCCTGTTGACCATGTTCAGAACTGGTTCTCAAGCATTTGATTTTGGAAACAGCCTCATTCCAAGGTCATAACTAGTCTGCTCCCTTTACATGAGTTTTATTAACTACTGTTAATGAAACATGTTTTATTTTAATGGGCTTGGTTATCTGTTCTCACCTGGTCTGTTAATATAATCTTCCAGACCTTTACTCTGTATTAATCAAGGCAGAAGTCTCCTTGTGTCCATGCTGGTTGGATTTATCCTCCTCTCCATGATCTAATCTTTTGGGACACATCAGGTGGGACTTGCAACGCATCCTGCACGTCAAGCTCGGGAAAGGGTGTTTCAGGTGGATGGACAGCCGTTCGCCAGGAGTCGTCCGATGGCTCCCACAGTCACTTTCTCTTTAGCTGGCTCAGGGGAGGCCCCCAATCAGTCTTCACGGGAAGCACATTAGAATTAAAAACAACAACAGCAGTATTTGAATGTATTCATTTCTCCAGCTATTATTATTCAGTAAATTGAACACCTACTATATGCTAGGTTCTATCATATTACCTCCCTGCAGGGATGTCTTGACAATTAAATGAGGTAAAAGTCAAGTTTTTTGTAGAGTTCCTGGCATGGAGTAAGGGGGCCACGCCTTTAGGTCCCAACCCCCACTTCTCTCTTGAAAACACGAGTGTGTAAATGGATTTGCACCCTTGTGTCCCCGATGGCATTGTTCAGCTGTGTCTGGCTCCTCCCCAGAACCTGCCTCTTGGCCCCAGTCTGAATACGAGCCCAGTCAGTTCAGCTCCACGTGGATTCTCAGCTGTTGTGTTGACCCTGCCTACCAACTCTGCCACATGTGTGTCACGCCACATTGCTCCAACAGTATGTATCAAGTACCTACCACGTGCCTGGCACTGAACGGGCTCTGTGTACACAAGGGGTCATGATAGATACCGCACCTACGTGTTAGGTAGGAAAGAGGAAATAATTGAGAAAAGGATGAGCTTGAGATGTACAGGGTTGTATTTGTGTTTCCTTGTCCCTGCCCCCCCTCTCCCCCCCCCCCCCCCGACACACAAGGAGGAAAGCACCAAATAGTCTTGAGCCCCTTCTAACTGGATCCCAGTAAGTCTGTGGTCTTCTCTGGGCAGGTAGAAAAATGCCCACAGATGTATTTGTAATACATAGAATTTCGTATTGAGCCACATGACCCGTCCCTGGACACAGGATGAGGTCAGCGTTCCTGCAAGGTGCCTGAGGGGACTCATGTGACAGGCAGTGACTGCACTCTTCAGTTTTATGGTGCAAACTGGATTCCAGTCTAAACTCCTGCCAAACAGCAAACGAGAGTTGCTCTTTCTAAACATCCTCGGCTACGCTGGCCAGTCTTCATTTATAAATGAGCTTAGGGCTCTGTACTTCATCCATTCATATTATTTTGTTCCTCTAACTTCCTTTCTTTTTCCTCCTCCCCTGCCTTCTGTCAAATTGACAGGGTTATTTTGATTCCAACTCCTCTCTTCATACTCCACTTTAAACGTCCTTACTTCACCCAGCCAGTGTAGCTCAGTGGATTGAGCATCGTCCCATGCACTGGGAAGTCCCAGTTCGATTCTCAGTCAGGGCACATGCCCAGGTTTCGAGCTTAATCCCCAGTAGGGTGTGTGCAGGAGGCAGCCAATCGATGTTTCTCTCTCTCTCTAAAAAAATCAATAAAATTATATTTAAAAAAAATAAAAATAAAAGTCCTTACTTCTTTGCTGTTCTTTAGAGATTATCCTTAACATCATCACACTCAACTTTGATTGAACAATGTCAAAGTTTACAATACGCTTTCCTGCCTCTCTCAAAATACAAGCACTGTAGCACAGGTCAAATCCTATCACCCCTGGTTGCATCCATGGTATTGATGACTAGTATTTTAACTCCATCCTGCCGGCAACACCTCCATGAGTCATCACCTTGTATTTTTCTATAGTCAAGTCTTATTTAGATGTATCTACACGATTTTCAATGTATTTGTTCATGAGTGCCTCTTACATTCTCCTTATTCATCCTGGTAGCACTCGGCAAGTATTAATTCACTGGTTTTCAGCGTCCGTTGCTACAGCCCGTCTGATTGCTGTATGTTCACAGACATCTATTTTCTCTTTCTGTCCCCTTTTAAAATCATCTCCCCATGTCTGATGTTCTGTATTTCTCCATTATGTGTCTAACTGAGGTTGCATTTTTTATGATTCTCAGAATTCAGGGTGCTTATTTCTTCTGAAAACTCATAACTTTTTTGAGTTGGGATACTTCTAAACCATGATTTTTTGAAATATTACTTTCTCTCCTTCTCTCTATCCCCCCTTTACTGATAACTTACTTGATACGTTGGACAGAATTATTCCGTCCTGCATGTCTCTTAATCTTTCTTCCGTATTTTCAGTGTTGTTATTTTTGCTGAACCATATTCTGTGTAATTTCTTTAATCTGTATTTCCTGCAACTACAAATTCAAGTTTCTTCTTAATTTGGATATTTAATTGCGTTTTTGTCTCTGATCATGTTATTAAAAGTTAAATCTCAAAGAACATTTCTCTCATTTATGGAGCCAGCTAGATAGATGGTTATATTGCCTGGCTGCGTTCCTCAGGGGCTTGGATTTCAGCTTTTCCTATTAATTGATAATAAACACAAGTACTGGTGAGTTCTAACAATCCCACAATTAGGAGTTCTTATAAGTAATAAATATTCTGAGCTCCATTTTTCTCATCTAAAAATGGTGATGCCAATACTTACCTCTTAAAAGTGTTATGTGGACGAAATAAAATAATTCATAGAATTAAAAAAACAAAACTCAGCACCATGTCTGATGTGTAACAAGAGCAAAACAACAAACAAAAGCAGAGGGAAAGCATCCTCAATCAACGCTACTCGTGTTGTCAGAAGTTTGCATGGGAGTGTCTGAACACATGAAAACACCCTAGCGATCCACACACCAAGGCTGGGCGTCGCAGACCGCGGCGTTCTCTCGGCGTGGAGACAATGGGCGTTTATTCTCTAACCAAAGGCATGTGATGGTCCCTGGTGTCCAGGCCCAGAGAACGTGCAAGTCAAGTTGCCTGACCGTCGGATGAGTTCGCGTTTCCTCGCTTCCCTCCACACCTGCTTGCCAGGTGAGCTGGCACTATAGGGACCAGCGAGCCCCGCGCTGGGAGATGGTCCCTGCCTGCCCTGGATCTCCATAGCGCCTGCCTCCTCACACTGCCACGTTCTCTAGTGCTGGAAGGGAAAAGCCATTTGGGTTAGCAGGTTTCAGGGCGGAGAACTCAGGAGGAGTAAAAGCAGGTTAATACCATATTAAGACTGCAGTTTGAATGAGGCGGCTCTTCTGGGGAGATCTGAAAACCACTTCCCATCCCCGACGCGCTCAGGTTGCTGTCGAGTGTTACTGCCTCATCAAATCTTCCACCCTGCGGGCCTCGCCCAAGTCAGATGCTTCAACTGTGCTTCAAAAGCGTCGAGGGGAAATGGAAGTGTCTCATCGGGTCTCTTGTTTGGGAAACGGAAATGAGGCGAGGTGACCAGGGGGTGGGGGCGTCAGGGCCCAGAATAGACCTGTGACTTTCTCCTTCGGGTTTTTCCCCACAGTGACCCTGGCAGCCATTCCGTGTGACCTCTATTCAAAGACATGAGAAATGGGCCCTGGCCAGCTTGGCTCAGTGGTTAGAGCGTTGGCCCGTGGATCAGAGGGTCCTGGGTTCGGTTCCCGCTAAGGGCACGTGCCTCGGTTGCAGTTTGTCCCCAGCCCTGGTTGGGTGTTGTGGGTGGCAGCCACTCCATGTGTCTCTCTCACATCGATGTTTCTCTCTTTCTCTCTTCCCCCTTCTCTCCCTCCTGCTCTATCTGAAGATAAATGCAAAAATGTCCTCTGTGAGGATAAAAAAAAAAAAAAAAAAGAACATGAGAAATGGCTGGAAGGAAGGTGGGGGGACTGGTACCCCATAGCCTTGAGAAAAGATTGAGAAAAAATGTGGTAGATTTTTTCCCACATTTTCTCCTATCTGTGGGGTACTGGCATGGAAATAGACTATTGGGGGTGCTCCAAACACAAAATGTGTGCCATCGATACAAAGACATGCTCTGTGCCGTGAAGGAAATGCTGGTGGAAATTCAGTAGAGGTGAAGCACTATATGCCCAGCGTGCAAAGGTATTTTGTTGTCATTCCCTCTTTTTTCACAGTGCTGCAAGGCTGTGTGATCCCATGTCCTCGGTCCGCTTCCCAGTTGCGGGAAAGCAGGGTTTTGCTCAACATGGGAGGCTCTGTGATTTAATTGACAGCAAACAGACTTTGTAGCTAAATAAACCCCGGTTTATTTCCCCGCTCTGCCACTTATTAACTCTGTTACTATGATCAACTTAATTCAAATTATCTTAGACTCAATCTGTTCACACATAAAATGGGCTAATAATAACTACCTCGTAGGCTACTCACAGGGATAAATGAGATGTATTTACATAAAGCATATTAGAAGTTAACATTTACTGAGCGCATGTTTTGTGCCAGACATGTGCTGAAGTACTTATAAACCTTTTATTTAATCCCCACAACATCCCCTCTAAAGTACAAAGAATTCCAATTTCTTTTAAAGAAACAAAGGCTCATCAAGAGGGGCATTTTGCCCAAGGCTGTCCAATGAGGAAATGTCCCGGTTGTTCCAAGCCCGGCTGGTCTTCCTCAGTCCCGTGTCCTTCGCACTGGGCTGAAGGGCTAGGACAGCCTGGCACAGTGGTCAGTGCCATTTTTAGAGGCTCAGAAGAAAGTTGATTTTGAGTGGTTCTTACATTGTAAAAGTGGTGAGAGGGGGTAGTTTCCAAAGTCCCTTCCACCTCTGAATCTTGTTTCTATGAAACAGATTTCCCAAACCACTGGGTGAAAAGTAAATATGTGTTGCCCACATTTGACCTCAGAGTGAGTCATAACCACGGCTTCCTGCTCTGTCCACGTCGGACACCCACTTCTGCTCAGGCTTCACCACGGAGACATCTGGTCCAGTCTCGGACCTCATTCCCTAGGCCTCTGCGCTTTGGATTGTTTGTGGGTCCCCTACCCATGCCATTGACCCCCTCTCCACTGATCTCTACCCACACTTTTAACATCGCTTTCTGGAAACAGCCACCACGCTCCACTCTAGGTGTCTGACTTCTTCCCAGTCCTCCTGGTCCTGGGTCCTGCATCTTCCAAAACTGCACCCTGAGGTCCAATGCACTTGGTCTCATTCTTTCACATTGTTATTTCTTACCCATCAGGCATCCTCATATTCCTCATCTCTGCCTGGGTCACTCGGGAAGGAGGGGCGGAAACATGAAAATGCAGAGTTGGCCCCTCCCCCACCTGCCCTCAAGCAATAGCTCCCAGGAAAACCTGCTCACCACGAAATAACTTCCCTTCGGGTCCACAGGCTCCCTGGCAGTGTGCACCTGGACACCAGATTATAAGGTTTCTGTTACAGGTGTCCTGCCTGATACTCTGTCAGGCTTGATTTGGCTTCAGAAGAAAGAAAGGTCTTTAAACATAAGTGAATAATAAAAATAAAATAAAATAAACACACTGTCTTCCTTCCCACAGGGAAGATTCCATGAGATGAGGTGGAGGGGACACTGAAAATATTCTATCAAAACTTTTCTTCTTCTACTTGCAAACAGTGAGGACCAGACAGAGAAAACCCTTGTCTGAGTATCTCACCTTTCATACCCTATTTATTTTGCTTGCCTTTTCCTCTGACACACACACACACACACACACACACACACACTCACGTAGGCACACGCACATTGTTGCTTAAATTATTCCATTAAAAATTCATGTGGGTAAGTCAACCTCAGGTCTTAAAAATGCGACTATTTCATGGAGGATTGGGCTGGACACAGACTTTTTTTTAAACTGGATTTTCTCATTAGAGCACACCACCACCGTGGACAGAAGAGATACTTTTGAGTTTGCCTGAGGGCTTTGAAATGACTTTCTTATTCATCTACTCTGTGACCTTGAGTGACTTGTTTTGTGTCCTGGGGTCTTGTTTTTCCTCTTCTAAAGAGGGACTGTGGAGAGGATGCCCACGTTTCTGAGAGTTGCCCTCCCCCGGCTGGCACGTAGTAGGGTCTTCAGAAAACAAGTGCAGCTCTCTGGGCAGACAGGAGCGGGACCTGTGAATCAAAGAGAACTTGGTAAGGGCTGCGGTGAAGCAAAATGAAGTAAACAGGCAAGATACCAACAAACCCTCAACAACAGCCCCATATTTGGGCTAACCACACCTAAGTTCAGAGTAGCACACAAGAAAGACACCCAAAGGAATAAAAACAAAACCTGATCTCCAAGTGATGGAGATGTTTCTAGATTCCAAAATAGTAGGCCTTCTAGGCTCCTCGCCATGGGAAGGGCTCCTCGTGGGCACGGAACACACCTGCCAAGGCCCTGCCAGCTGGGCAGCACTGAGCTCCGTGGGGTGAGCAGGACACAGGGACTGTCCCTGAGGATGAAGAGGAAGCAGGAGCCCCACTGCCTTTGTGGAGCCTGGGAATCCTAGCCAGTGCCCCAGGGAGGTCCTGGCCGCCTTGGCCAGAGTGATCTGAGTATGGATGAGCTATGGTATCGAGTTCCAGTAAAACCCACAGAATGTTCTGAACTTGCGACGAAGGCTGAGCTAAGTAAACAACCCTCACCAGCTACCTCATGAAGGACAGTGATGTGTGGGGTTAGCCGCGTAGCTCTTTTCTCACAAGGAAATCTGTGAAAACGAAAGTGCCAGGAGGCTGTGCATTTCAGTTTCCAACGTCCGTCGAACAGGCACGCGTGCAGCCTCTATGTCCTGCCTTCACTGTGTTGGGAGACCAGTCAAGGGGGACGTCACGAACCGTGTCCTCTGAAGCCCCGGGCTTCCTCAGGACCGTCCTGGGGGTACGGAGCTCAATAGACGGCCTGCCTGCTGCTCCCTGGGGTCGACCTGCAGAGCTTCCTTCTCTCTGTTTCATTTTATGGACTTTGTAATATTTTATCGAAAAGCAAAAATGTTTAAAAGTCCTACACTTGTTTCAAGTATGGAAACAGAGCCAAGGGCAATGATATTACGTTAAGGGAATGATGGCCATGTTATTTAGATCTGAGAGAGAGAAACAGCAAATATTTATTGTTTATTGTGTACCAGACATTTTTCTTCAATGAGTCCTCACATGACCCTAGAAGTGAGTACTATGATTAGCCCCATTTCAGAGAGGAGAAAACTGAGGGCCAGGAATTTCAGTCAACTTGAATAAGTCAGATGACCCATTAATGGTCTGGCAGGTATTTAGTCCCGGGGCATGGTGTTAGAAGGTATGCGCTTAACCACCACGCCATGCTGACTCCTCCTCAAAATACCCCTTTGTGACCAACAGGTCCTTGACCCAGTTCCCCACCTCCGTCCTGGACGTGGCCATGTGCAACCTCTGCTCATATGTCCCCTCCTCGTGGGGGCCTTGCCTGACGGCCCACCGCAAATCGGGTCAGTCTTGTTCTCCTTTTTGCTGCCTCCCTTTCTCTCTTGGCTTTTATCCCAAACTGATCGACGTTGTCCGTGTATTTGTGTATGGTCCTTGGTCTGTGTCCCCCAGAACATCAGCTCGTTGAGATCGGGGGCTTTGTAAGCTCCTAGAACACCTCTGGCAACCAGTTGGAAAAAGGCCCTGTGGGAATAAGTATGTAAGGGGGTAAACTAGTTGAAGGGCGAAAGATCTGGCCTGCGAAAGGCTACACGGTGCAGGGCACCAAACCTAGAACAGAGATCAGACAGCTTCCATTTGCATCACAGATTTCTACCAGCCTGTCCTCATTCATAAGGTAGGGGTCATTACCGCAGACGCACAGAGCTTCTGTGAGCATGAACTACATTAATAAACAGTGTTTTTTCGTTTTCTTAATACATTTTCCCCCTAGAGCTGGTCCTGGAAACATAGCTAAATACATAGCCAACGTATTTACTCAATGAATATGTGGCGGCTGACGGAATTCCGGATCATGGTTAATAACTGGAGAGGCCACGCTGTGTTATGGAAAAACAAGAACAGAGCAAAGGACCAGCTCCTAAAGCAGACTCTGCCTATAACTAGTGCGTGTCGTTGGACAGTGGCCTTGCCTCTGGGGTCCACGTTTCCTCTGGGGTAGAAGAAGTTTGAACAGGATGATTTATACATTGCTTTTCATCTTCAAAATCTAAGAAATTGAAAACATCCCACAGTTGATCCGATTTCCCTTCAGTTTCCAGTAACAAACCAGCCCATCTTGAGTGTTGTCAGGAAGCTAGAATAATCTATTGTGTTTTCTATTTGCTTCCTTGGGTCCCGTTCAAATAAAAATCCTTCATCCTATTCACATCAGAGAGTAACGGTGGGTGCCTGGCCACTGATGTTTACAATGGACAATGAGCTCACTCTCTTATCTGGGGCTCCGAGGGTCGTTCCGGATTGGTGAGCCGCTTGACGAGGCTGAAGGAATGCCCTCCTCCCTTGAACTTGCCCTCCATGACTGGGAAATGAATGAGATGTAGCGAGGTTGTCTCGGGGACTTCTGTTCCCAGTCCACCTGGGAGAGTGGGGTGGTTTTGTTCCTGTTCCAGGGGAAGGGTCATTGTTTCTGGCGACAGGGTGATTTATTGGAAGAGGCTGCCGAGGACTGTGCAGTCTTAGAAAGTCATATTGGTGACCTGCTATGGAGGTTCTGTGTCCTTAACCATCGTTTTTTTGGCCATCATTTTAAGAACAATTAATATTTTAACCTTTGTCCTGGATTCAAAAAACTACATAGGCCCTGGCTGGTTTGGCTCAGCGGTTAGAGCGTCGGCCTGCAGTCCGGAGAGACCCGGGTTCGGTTCCCGCTAAGGGCACGTACCTCGGTTGCAGTTTGTCCCCGGCTCTGGTCGGTTGTGCGGGTGGCAGCCACTCGATGTGTCCCTTTCACATCGATGTTTCTCTCTCTCTCTCTGTTCCTCTCCGCCCCCCCCACACACACTCCACCTGAACAAAAAAAATGGAAAAATGTCCTCGGGTGAGGATTAAAAAAAAAAACAAAAAAAAAAAACCTACATAGTCATCGCGACTTCTAAGAATGCATTAGAGTATCCCCCTTTTGGAATGAACTAGCAAACACATCGCACTTGGAAAACATGGATTATCCGAAAACTAATTATGTCTTGCAACTCAATATTGTTTTAAAACGAACCATATATAGCATTTTTTTTTTTGGTTTTCAAATTATTTCACATTTGCTACTTGATCTTCATGAAAGTTGCGGGGGACTAGTGTGATTGAAACCCCATTTTCTAGTCGGAAGCTGAGTCTCAGAAAGCCTTTACAATGAACCGAAACACATAGATTAAAGCCTGGATTTTCTGATTCAACTCCTTGGCTCAGAAGGAAAGCAGAGGAGATTGAAAAAGAACCTTGGCAGGAAGTCACTCCGGCCAGTTTGGCTCAGCAGTTAGAGCACCGGCCTTCAGACCAAAGAGTCACAGGTTCGATTCCGGTGAAGGATATGAACCTCGGTGTAGGTTCGGTCCCTGACCCTGGTTGGGGTCGTGTGGGAGGCGACCAGTCCATGCATCTCTCTCATGTTGATGTTTCTCTCTCTCTCTCCTTTCCTCACACTCTATCTGAAGGTAAGTAGAAAATTATTCTCGGGTGAAGATTGAAAAAAAGAACCATGGCAGGAATTCCTCTGTCGAGCAAAACAAGAGCCGGTATGTTTATGTCATCATCTCAAGTTTCCTGCCCCCACGGGGGACACAGAAAACCTCTAGGAAAGGAGGAAGGACTTAGTAACCAGCAACCTGCTTGCAAAAGTACTAGTAAAGGACTAGTGAAGTGGGAGCCGAGCTCCTTCCTGGCCCCATGCAAATTCAGCCGGACTCCGGAGGTGGGAAGGCGGGAGGAGGGAGAATGCAGACACCTGCTAAGGAGTCAGCTGGCCTGAGAATGAAAACCCAGGTGGGCCATCTGACAGCTGTGTGATTTTAGGCAAATGATTTCCTCTTTCGGGACCTCACTTTCTTAAGGGATAAATAAATAGGAATGGCTCCCTCATAAATTCCTTGTGAGGATCAGATATACGAACGCACTGGACGAGCAGGGCAGAGTCCCTGGGACAAAGCAGTAGCTACACTTGTGTGTGACAGCAAATGACTGCACCTCATTGGGCCTCAGTTTCTTTATGTGTAAAACACGGTGGTTGGACTAGATGTACCCTCTTTTTTTTTCTTCAAGCTCTGAACAGTATTTGATTTCTGACTGTATTCTGTGGCACAGAGAGAGATGGGATTGTTAAGGGTTCATAGGTGGGACTGTCACAAACATGTGATAGGGTGGGTAGCAGGACCTTGTGCGTGGGTAGAAGGGGACTGCAGTTGATCATAACGACAATATTTGTTAAAGCTATGTTTATTGAGCATTTGCTAAAATATGTATTATTTCATTCATTCCCCATGAAAACCCTATGGAGCAGGTAATATCAGCCCATTTTACATAGGTAGGGAGAGGAAAGATCAAACAGGTGAAGGAACTAGTCCAAGGCCACCCAGGTCGTCCATGAGGGTCAAACTGTGACCACTCTGACTCTGGCCCTCATGCCCTCTGTGTACCCTGTGCCGGCCCCACTCATTAAAATAGCTCTCTGGCCTCTCTCCGCCCTTTCTTCCCTTCCCACGGCCACTTCTCTCTACAGGCGCCCCTCTGGCGAGTAACAGGGTAGTGCATCTTTAAATAAATGTACCCTCTGCTGCATTGTGTGTTTTTGTAAGTGTGTGCTCTGTTATTCTCTACTTACACCTATGTCTTTATGGCATAATTCAGCATTTTAATATTCGCCTGGAAAAGTGTTTGGAGTCACTTCCCTGAAAAGGTGCTGTATTAAATTACACTCATTATTCTTCCTAAAGGTAGACAAGTCATGGTTCAGGTGAACCAAAAGTTACTCCCATTATCCTCAGCACATTCCATCACATTTGTTATTCTCTGTGACATTTATCAACACGGCGTTTAGATCTTTTCAAGAAAGAGGGAAAAAAATCACTTTAAATTCCGAAGCGTTGAACTAACACCGAGCCAAATTCTGCAGGTGAAAAAGTCACTCCCGTGCTACAAGGGACACACTGCCTTTTGGGGCGCAGTGAGAAGGGGTGGAAGCCACACGCCAAGGACCGGTAAGGGAAGTGCTCACCCCATCTGCTGCGGTGTGTCGCATCCTCACGATTGCTCTTGCTCCTCTGAATAACACATGACTCCCCCATTCCAAGAACACAGGGAAGGTGTGGACACCCTCCCAGGTCCCCTTTGCTTCCTCCACGTGTTATTTTTCATCCTCGTGTAAAAGAACCCCGTCTCCTAAGGCACATGCATTTAACATGTGTCCATCCACACAGTCCAGATTGCCTTTCGACGATCCCCTTGGCTGGCCTCCACCAAACGCACTTCCTTTAGGCATTGTGGGAGCTGGGGGAGATGCCAACTGTGTTGTCTTAGGCTGAGGTCCCCAGATGTAGACACCGAGTTAGGATTCAGATACAAGTGATTTATGAAGGCGGTGCTTACAGAAGACTCTGGCAAGAGAACGAGGGAAGTGGGACAACAGGGAGATTTCCGATGAAATCCCTGGAAGGTGCCTCATCCTTCCTCTACCGAGGGGCTCTGGAGTGTAGATTTCATTCGAGAGCCCAGAAAGCTGTCTGTCACTACTTCCCACATCCTGCCGTCCCTGGTCAAGGGCCACTTGGTGTAAGGAGGGAAGTTAAGGGCAAAAGCTGCTCCAGGAGCCCGAGAGCTATCCTCCAGGAGGGAGGTAAAGCCCACTGGCGGGAGGCAGGGCTTGAAGACCTGGGGAAAGTCATCCAAAGGAATAGGGTGAAGTACCAACAGTATCCACTAGAGGCAGTCACATGGACCAGCCATCCAAAGCCAACCATCATAACACCTTGATTTGATACTGATTTGCTAGGGAGGGTGGCTTAAACAACAGAAACTTATTGTCTCACAATTCCTGAGGCCAGAAGTTCAGAATCAAGGTGTTGGCAGTGTGCTTTGTTCTGAGGGCACCGAGGGAAGGATCTGTCCCAGGCTGCTCTCCCGGCTTTTGGTGGCTCTCTTCTCCTGTACTCTATCTTGTCTGCCCTCCATTCATGTCTCAGGATCCAAATGTCCTATTTTTATAAGGACACTGGTGATATTGAATCGGAGACCCACCCTTCTCCAATATGACCTCATTTTAACCAATTACATCTACAATGACCCTGTTTCCAAATAAGATCACATGCCGAGGTACTAGGGATTAGGACTTCAGCATATCAATTTTGAGGACATAATTCAACCTACAACAATATTCTTCCATCTCAAAAACGTTATTAAACCCGAGTTCAGTAACCCACTTCATACCCACATCAACTTCTTACCTCCTGGTCCCTGCTGTCTAGAACCTTTGACTCTTTACGTTGTATCCTGTTCATCATCCTTCTCACACTCTTCGGTCCTTGAATGAACGCAACACAACGTAGGAGCATTATAAAACACAAAGGGTATGAGAGAATGCTTTGCAAATGACAAATTCCCGTAAGAGTGTTAATTGACATTTATTAGCATTCCCTCAAGAAATATATACTGAGCTCCTAGTTAGCATGTGTTCCCTGGTGTTTCTGATTTCAAGGGAACCCCATCAGTGTAGGATGGATTAGAGGAAGGAGACAGTAATTGGAAGGCCACTGTGGTGCTGCAAATTCAAAAGGACAGGAGTGACATGAGAGGACCAGAAGGAAGCCAGGAAAGAAATGCAAGATGCAGCCCGGAGAGACCAATGCGCAGATTTGGGGACTCATTTGATAATTGGCAGGCATGTAAATCATGGGGAGAAAAGCAGATATTTATACTTTTTTTTTTGCATCCAATACCATGATGTATCTAAATTTTGTTTTGTTCCATTTTTTTCCTACACTGCTACTGCTTTCCTGTTAACTGCCAAATAAAGGCAAACTCGTCAGCAGACACCCTTCATGACCTTGCCCCGCCTGCTGTCCAGCCTCCTATTTCTCTGTTTTCCCGTCATATCCTCAGTCACACTTTTGCCAAACCACTTGGAGCTGAGCATCTTACCTTTGTTTCTTCCTGTTGTACCTGATCTCTCTTCCTGCAAAGTCCTTCCCCAGTGGACACCTGGCTCGTGGCCAAACCAACACTGCAAGACGGATGCCTGGTGGGCCTCCCTCCGGAGACTCGTTCTCTTCTGCTTTCCTGCTACTTTCGCACCTTGCAAATCCTTCTGTCATCATCATTCTCACAGTGCACCACGAGGGCTTCTTCCCGTGTGTCCGCTCACTAAATCACACTTGAAGACAATAACATGCTACCTCCGTTTCTGTATCTCCATTCTTCGCACAATGTCTTGTCCTTAAATGCAGTCAAGAAGTATTCAGCGAATGAACAAATGGTTGTAGACACAGACTAAATCAAATGCTAGGTGATGCATTCCACCCCACTGAGGGATCGTTGGAAAGTTGATGGAGGAATTCTCTGGAGGCTGTGTTCCTGATTATGCTTTTTAGATTCTGAGAAAAACATGTATTTCTCAGATGTGCCCTTCTCTGTGATGTGTTTGAGCCTCGATTCAGCTACCAGATCCCTGCACACATTAGTTCAGCTTCCAGGAGACCCACACGGGACGCTCACAGCATTCTGGTGGCCACTGCGTGTTCACACCAGCGCTGATAGGCCAGGCTCCTGGTAAAGGACAGACTGGTCATTAATAAGAGAAGCTCCTGCCTAGCTAAAGAGCAGCTTCTCACTTGTGACAAGGAGAAAACTCTGAGATGTTCAACATGAAATTACAGAGGCCAGGGAGGGTAAGAGACAGACTGCTAGCCTGTTAAAGACTGCTAACCAGTTAACAGCTGCTTTCTCACATCCCTGTTTGGCCTGTTGCATTTCGGATTCATGTCCAGGTGGCTATTTCAGACTGTTTCAGCCAGGCACCCGTGCACTCCAGGAGCCTCAGCATCGTTATGTGCTGGTTCCCCGGACGATTTCCAGGACTACTCCAGTCCACAGATCAGACATCTCCTTACTGGAGCTCAGCTATCTCAGAGCTGGGCCCTCCCCCTTCACCTTCTCCTGCCCCTCTGCCTATAGCTCAGGTAAATTCTTTCAAACCACCTCCACTTGATGTATAAAGACTCTTGCAAAACTCCGCGATGGGAGGCAAGCTATCTTTTCTACCTAACCATGCTGCCGGTGGGTTAGACTCCATTCCCCCAGACTGGTCTTTTAGCTAGCATTTGGGGCCCAATAAAGCCTCATTTGCAAACAGACCTGCAGCCAGGTAAGTTAAAAAATTGTAGTTTAACACAAGGCCGAAGCTCTAAACGTCAACAATTGCCCCTGAGATACTTTCCCCCAACCCAATTAGGACATTCCTCTTTAAATTAGGATAGGAATTCATTAATTCACCACCACCCCCCATTTCCCACGTTTTAGGCAGATTCCAGCACGAGTACTAGATGTCTGTAATCATGAAGGCGGAGTGCAGCAAAATGATGATAATAATTTTAGAGACCGAAATCAAACTCAAAACCTGGCCATGCTCGTGAATGACTTTTGGACCTTGGGAAAGTTACTGAAAATCTCAGGTATCTCATCTGTGAATTAGGGGTAATAACAACTGACCTTATAGTATTTGGTAATGATTAAAAATTACGCCACCCACATGATAGGACACAGCTCTGTGTTCCCCAGTGGGAGCAGTATTGACGTTTGGGGTGGGGAAAACTCCCTTCTGTGCAAGTCTCTGCATACATTGTGAGACCGTAAACATCCGTGGAAGCTGAACTCTGAACGCCAGGCCTGCCCCTGCCCCAACTCACCGAGGCAGCCAAAAATGCAAGCCCCCCCCCCCCCAACCCAGACACACCTTGCAAAAACTATGAGATAACATTACCAAGTGTTACTACATGCTAGAAAGTGTTCCGGGAACTTTATTCGATGCATCTCATTTAATCCTCATAAAAACTTTATGACACACTACAAGATTAAATACATTGCTAGGTTATATAACTGGAGAGAGGAGGGTCTGGGTTTGTCAGCTTGTGAGGTTAGCACCTGAGCCATCCTCACCGAAGCACAGTAGGTGCTCAGTAAATATGCTCTTCCTTTCTTCCTCTCTGGCTTCATCTCCAGTGCCTTTGGCTAACTTGTCTGAGATCTGCCAGTAGATTTTGTCCCTACTTGTGTCTCAGGGACTGCAGATGCACAGCCTGCATGGGTCCAAGTCCGATCTGGACAAGACTGAAGACACCTTCCCCTCCCCCCCCACCCCCAGTGAAAGATATCTCCAAGCCCAATTTGTCTTGCTGCACATGGCATAGCCCACTGAGGGTTTTCACTGGGCATCAATAAGTAAAATATTAGACCACACATCTTTTCTCTCACTTGATTCTTCTTCCCCTTCCTTGCCCCCAGGGCCCTATGCTGTGGGTAGCACCTCTCACTTGGCCGATTTTTGTTATCGCTGCATAAGACTTGGAGGTAAGAGTTCTATACCCAAGTCCAGTGTCAGGAGGGGATGTTCCCAAATATCCAAGTAGTTCTCCAACTGAGTGTCCTACAATTCAACTCAGGGCTGACTCTATCTACCTGGAGATAGTGTCAGAGTTCATAGGTTGAGGGTTCAGCCCCATAAGACTGTACCCACCTCCTACTTCAGACACCAATAGCAAGTCCAAGTTGTCACCTGTGATTTTGTGCAACCTACTCTAGATTGGAGGTTTCAACAGTGCCCTCCTTTGGTCCACTTAATTTACAAGAATGGTTTGCAGAACCTCGAAAAGCATTTTACTTACAAGATCCCCAATTTATAATAAAAGGAGACAACTCAGGAACAGTCAGATGGAAGAGATGCACAGGGCAAAGTTCAGAAAAGGCCCTGGCGCCACCCGCCCTCTCTGATGCCGCTCTCCCAGAATCTCCGTGGGTTCACCCGCCTGGGAACTCTCCAAACCTTGTCCTTCGAGCTTCTATGCGACTTCATTATATAGACATGACTGAGCACATCCTCGGCCATTGGCAACTGGTTTGACCTCAGCCCCGCTCCTCTGCTCCTGTCCTGGCCACGGCACCCATCCTTAGGTCATCTAGGGACATCCCAAAGTCGCCTCATTAACATAACAAAAGATGCCTTTATCACACTTATCACTTGAGAATTTCCAAGGGTGTTAGGAGCTCTGTGGTTGAAGCATGAAGAACAAATATATGCATTCTTCCTATAAATTATAATATCACAACAGGTCTCAGACTCTCCACCTTGCACACAATAGGCAGGAGGTCCCGACCCTGCTTCCCAGCCCCCCTGCTACAACACAGACACAGCCATCCATCAGCTCTGTCACTGTGGGGCCGACATGCTTTTGCCACCTGCGTCCGGCCAGTTGTAGGAAAGGGGCTGCAGTGGGGTTCCCGGTGGTGGGGGAGGGACGGGCAGCCTCCCTGAGACGGGGTGCGGGGGCAGGAAGAACCCCGCACTCTAGAAAGACCTTCCTCTCCCATCAGCTCACCTCACGAACTCAGACTCTACTATAACAAAAAAACATGAAAATAGATGCTCTCTTAGCTGTTCTTCTTTAACATTCTGGTGAACTCCAGACAGTAGGCCCAAAGCCGGTGGAGGGGCCGCAAAGAGAAGAGCGAGGAACAGACGAAGTGCAGGTGAGCGCAGGTCAAGGCGGAGGGTGCGGGAGGCCCGGGGAGCGGCAGCATCCACTGGGGAGCTGACAGCCAACGCGCTATCGGTTCGCATTAATGAAAAGGGAAGGACGACAGATGATTCGACGTTTGTCTAATTTTGTCTCCGTTTCAGAAGACTTGACCTAAGAAGATGGTGTTGGAATCACTGAGAGCCTGGCATGAGAATCAGGGTGTCCTCTGAGTGCCCCAACATTCTCTTCTGCTCCGTTGGGCTGTCTCAGAGATGACAGCATCACATGGGGGGGGGGGGTTCTTGAGAGTCCTCCAGGTCCGGTTGGCACCCCAGCTGCTCCGTTTTCAGAGTTGTGGCCTTGAATGTCTGTTTGCTCTCTTCCAGCCTTGCTCCCATCCTCTGTGAAGCGAGTCACCTAACTCCCAGCGAATGGTCAATATTAAATTATATCTCTCTATCTCTATCTCTCTATCTATCTATCTATCTATCCATCTATCTATCTATCTATGCACACCCATCTATATAAAATGCCTTGACATAATATTAGTTGTATGTAATCACTACCATTTCAAAGGTCCTCAGAAATCTCATCCGCAGTCCTCAGAAGACAGGTGCAGGAACTGAGGTCCAGCGGAACCCACCTGCCCAATGTCATACCTGCCCAAGGTTTGTTCAATTGAAATCTAGTTTCCAAAAGTTTTACCCTCAAGTTCAAATCCACCCGTGGACCAACTAGGTGCCTCAGACTGTGCTAGTTCTGTTCACAGTGAAGCTGTGAGCATGTTATCATCTTCACTGGACAAATAAGGAAACCGAGCCTTGCAGAGGACACCGGGGACCTGCCTTCCCAAGGTCACACAAATTGGAAATGACAGAGCAGACCCCACCCTCCCAGCCTCCAAGCCTGTGCCCTGTTCAGCTCTGTCATGTGGACACAAGTGACCCATTCTTTATAAAAGTCTGATTGTTTGGTTTCCAGGAGGGGCACCTCCTCAATTCTGACCGGATATGTAGAGATTGATTTCCCTTGTGTAGGTACATTTTTTACAGGCCCTTGTGGAGGGAGTCTCTGGCTTGTCCGTGACCGTATTTCTACTAATTGCTTATGTTGCATTTTCAACATCATGAGAACTAAAGTGTAGTCCTGCAGCATTACAGTGCCCCGGGGAAAGGAACCAGGAAGAAAAGGGGGTTCTTCCTCATTTACCTAGCTTACACAGAAAGAGCTTGGTTCCAGATGAGCCCCCAGAGATGTGGGTGCCCCCGTGGTTGCGCTGATCTGTGAGAAGGCAGGTGACTTTCTGAAGGGGGAGCTGGGTCCTCACGAATTCTGAGGGGACCAAAGAGCAGAAAAGGACAGTATAGCCAACCTTGATCTCTATGGATAAAGAGACAAGAGGTTTTTGAACACCTTGCCAAACAGAGCGACTCTGGGAAGGTTTTGAAATCCATGGAAGGAGGCCTGTACCTGTCAGCCAGGGCTTGCTGGACTCAGGAGTCGACAAAGCCGGACAAGTTGGAAACACCTGGCTCTACAGCTACCTGTCTCCAGAGGGGACATCCACACACTTTCGCCTCTCCTGGCAATGACGGTAAGGTGACTCCCTCTTCAGCATCATGTGCCAGGAACAGGCCTGGGTTTCCTCCCGTTCACAATCAGCCCTGGGGCAGGTCTCAGGCACCGTGCATAGCATCCCCCCGGACCCGCCAACCTCAGGAACATTTGCACTTTGCACGTGTTTACAAAGTGACGATGAATGGTCTCAGAAGAGCAAAGTCGTGTGGCCTTCGGCACGATGGTTCTCCAAGGTGGCTTCATTTCGCTTGCCTGCAATATCGTGAGGTTGGTCTAGATGACCTCAGACTTCTTCCAGCTCTGACATTTAAGGATTTTAAAAGCAGTCCCCGGAAGGGAGGGAAAGCCATGTTTATAGCCCCTTAGGTCCTGTGGCCTGGGTTCCACTCATTAATTAATTAATCAGTTCCTCACTCTCACTCCCACGGCTGACGCGTGCCGAGCATCTTCTCTGTGTGCGCCCAGCACTGGGATGCCCGGGCCGCTCGGGGAGACGGACTGTGCAGACATCATAGTCTAGCATGAGCCTGACCCAGCGCAATGAGACTACCCGGGGGCCGGAAAGGGACAGACTTCCTTCTGGCCGGAGAAATTACAACCAGCTTTTCCATAGAGAAAGAAAGAAGCCAAGAAGAGAACGGGATAGAACTAGGAACGAGGCAAATCTCAGCTCCGTCCCACCTAGTCTACGAGGGTCGTGATAATATTACTTAAAAATAATAATTACACTCCTAACAAGTTTGGGAGGACTCAGCGAGGTAATCAATGAGAAAGTTCCCGTTAGACTGTAAGGGGTCCCTCTGTCCTGTGTCCGGCCTTCTGTCCCTCTGCAGCAGCGTCGGATGCTGACTCGGTGTCCTGAGGAGCACTCACGGGTGGTTCTCATTACGAGTCTCACACTCCTCTGCAGTCCCAACCCTGACATCGCCGGATCCCTCCTTAGAGATTTCCAAAGCTCCCTCCCACCTCGGGCATGCCTTTTACAACCTCCCGGGCCTGAGAGAGGATTAGCCTCCCTTTACGACCACTATGCGCCCTGCCCATGCGGAGCATTTGCAGCGCTGGAGCCGATAGAACAAATCCCAGCTGCTCATTTCCCCGCCAACATGCAGTTCACAGAGCTCTCTTCCCCACCCTTCGGTGTTATCTTTAATAACTAATACTTCCTTATGCTCATTTAATCGCTGGAAGGGAGGGGCCAAGAGAGCTGAAATTGGCAGCATAGGTCTCCCAAGAATTCAGAAGTCGGCGTTGGGAAACCAGGTGGAAGATTCAGCCCAGCCGCGGCTAGCCGTGAGAACTTGGCCAAGCCGCCGAATGTGTCGGAGGCTCGGTTTCCTCCTCCAGGGTCATAAGCTTGCTGTGAGGGTCAGAAAAAAGAGATGATAGCTATAAAATTATTATTTTTTAAATGCTCAAGCCCTGTATAAACATTCACGGTGTAGATAATGCATGTTAACACTGATAATAAAAAGTATTAACACTTACTGGGCTGTATTCAGAAAAACACAGCAAGATGACTTGTCTCTGCTGCGTCCACGTGACTAACTTACGGAATAGTAGGCGAGCGTGTGACCGTGTTTGACGATGGCCCAGCGGCGCCAAAGAAAGGAAACACACACAGTCTGAATGGCACGGTCACCTCGGCAGTCTGCTCGTATAAAAAGGTGGCCAGCTCTCGGTTTTGTTTTGTTTTTTTTTTTTGCTTTTCCAACCTGGTAGGACAATACTCTCTGCAGAAGATATTGATCCCTGAACTCCCCGACATCTCCATGGGAACCAGGGAAGCATCGACTTCGCTTATTTTCTGGTTCAAGGACACATTTCAGTCATAGCAGCATAAGGTGAATGTGAGTCATTATCACCCTCCCCAGACTTGGGATGTGGGTGAGCGCTATGTTCTGACCTCAGGCAGATACACGCTCACGCACCCCCGTGCCTCCTCTGTGCACCTTGTATAGAACTCTGCCACACACCCACAGATGTCACTGCATTTGTTAATTCCCTCTGAGTCCCCTGCCATTAGACTCCACGCCTCTCACAGGCAGACCTGTAAAGCAAGTCTTTGGTACATAGTAAACAATTAATAGGACTAGCGAGAGTATATAAATGAATGAGTCAGAGAGTGAGGGGGTGACTGGACAGATGGACAAACATGTCCTGGCTGCTTCGTACATGGGGCACGCTGTCCTTCAAAGTAAGCTTGACTGTGGTGTCAGAGCAGATGGTGGACGGCTTGACTTCTGTCCCTACATTGATCCCTAAATGCCTCCACCACCACCGCCACCCACCGCCATGGACAGCCTCGTGTTCATCTTCCCTTTAATGTCTCTTCAAGTACTCGAGTTCAACCTCAGTTCTGGCCCTGACCACTGAGGTCCATCAGTTGACCTTCCCATACTTAGCCTCACAAGGGCAGTTGCTCTTTTTCTCTGTCTGTTGTGGTCGCCACTGCATCTCATAACACGAAGAGCGAGGCAGCTGAAACCCCCTGGAGGCGCTAATGCCAATCAGATGTTCCCCCGGGCTGTCTCGTCTCTGCTGTGGACTCAGAGACATTCCAGTGCAGCTACTTGAGGCTGAAGGCATTCTAGTGTGGGTCAGCTAACTGCGGCCCGTAGGCCAGATCTGGCCTGCTGCCTGAATTTGTACACAACACTCGACTGGAACGTCGCCATGCTCATTCATTTACAGACTGTCCACGGCTGCCTTTGAAGGGCAGCGGCAGTGATGGGCAGTGGTGAAGGAAACCAAATGGCCACAAGGCCTAGCGTATTTACTATCTGCCCCTCTGCGGAAAAAAGTTCACCGAACTCTCCTTCGTAAATTAACCCAGATGTCGACGTTGGTTGAGCAACTGTCTGTGACACAGCACTTGGCTCTGGACTTGGTGATGAGTGGGCCACCATGCTTTCATTTCCAACCACTCCAAACTCCGATACCACCAAGAGAAAACGGCTTCATTCACAGGCGCTAATTGTCTGGTGGAACTTAGACACGTCTAAAGTCTAAACAGGAATGGAAGAAGGAGAGAAGGGAGGAAAGGGGAAAAACAGGGAAGGAGGAAATGGAAGGGCGATGAAGTAACAGACACTCTTGACATTAACAGATCAACCTCCGGCTCAGGGGAACAGACCTTTAGAGTGGAAACGCACATGGATAAACTGGCTTCTCCACCCAGCCTGAGTGATCGAGACCCGAGTCTCAGTTTCCTCCTCTGTGAAATGGCCAGAACATTTACCTCTGCGCAGCACTTTGGGTAGACGCACATGAGGCAGAGCGGAGAGCACGTGCACACGGTGAGCACTGGGCGGGGGTCTTCCTAACGTGTCTTTCCCTGGGCCCCTTGGCTCCTCCCTGCCCTGCACTTGTGAGAAATGTTCCCCAAGGGCACTTTCAGTTTTATGACATCTTGATGTCAGAACGACACCAGTCACTGCACACTGGGCGCCAGTGTGTGTTGTCACCCGCCGAGGATGTGGATGGAAAGTGGCAGAGAGTAAATCAGTGGCATGGCAGGCACTAGTCACAGCTGGGAACCTCGCTGCAGCAGCTGCCATTCACACAGCAGGAAATCTGGGAAGCCTGCCAGCCTCTTCCCAGAATAGTAATTTTTCATTTAAACTTATCCCATTCCCCCCCGCCCCAAGGCAGACCTCCTCCTCCATCACCATCTTAACTGCCTCTCTCTTCCTCTCCTCCCGTCCCTGTGATGGAAGCAACTGGATTCTTCTGGGGCCTTCTCAGAGATGTGATTGGTGGACACCTACGAATCAGCATGGAGAGCCTGGTACACCCGCTTCAAGACCAGAGAGTCATGGGGGTAGGAGCAGGATGAGTTTTGTTTGAACTGCCAGGGTGTCATCAGGTCCCTCGACCTGAGGAGAATGGAGAAGGTGTGACTCAATACGGCTCTGATGGTTCTGAGACAGGCTGGTGTTCCCAGGCCCAGTGAGGACTAGTCCTTGCAGGAGAACAAACGAGGCTCCGCCTTGCTGCGGTGCATCCGTACGGAGGGAGGTACGATGACATCTCGTGACTTTTCCACACGGTACACGGGGAACACCGTCTACAGGGATTCGAAAGTGTCTATGTTGGAATTTCGTCTGAAATTTAAAAGCCTGAAGTACCATTTCAGTTAAAGACAAAATATCATTGAGGCTTTGGGCAAGGATGGATTTAACTCATACTTGACCATTAAAACAACTTCGGCCGCGATGTACAACGCTAGAAATTTGCCTGCGAACGTAGAGATGTCATTCTGGCGTGAATTCAGCTCACTGGGCAAACATACATCAAGTGCCTATTATGAGTCATAACTATATAAAAATAATTTTTGTAGAAAGTTGTAAAGTTTATAGAGTACTTGATCTCCTCTGACTCTTACAAAAGTCCTCTAAAGGAAAAATCACTTCAATCCTTATTTTGTAGGTAAAGGCACCAGTCCTTCAAGAACAGGGTCATCTGTTCAGGGTCACAAGGCTTGAAAGGGATGGAACTGTGAAAAGAATTATGTCTTTTGATCCTAAATCCCCGGCTTCCTGCTTATATTTTCCCTCCCCTCCATCCTAGCTAAAGTCTCTGAAATTGCATCACAGTTCTAGCCCTTCCAGACCATTCTTTCCCACATTCTGATGTTCATTGTTTTCTCAAGTCTAATTCACTTCCACAAAAATATGCATCACCTCAGACCTTCAGGAGTCTCGCCTGTAACGTTGCCTCCAGAGATCACCTCTTCAGATCAGGGGTCACCACATCTCTCGTCCAAAAGGCCAGGGAGAAATGTTTCAGGCCTAGCGGGCCATACGGGCGCCGTCTCAGCCACCCCGCTCTGCTGCTGTGCTGGGAAGCGGCTATAGACAAGACATAAACAGATGTATGGCCGTGTTCCAATAAAACTTTACTTACAAAAGCTGGCAATAGATTTAGTCTAGGGCCATCATTTGCTGACCCCTGCGTTAACTCTGTTTTGTTTCCCAGTAACCTTTCAACTAGGACATATCCTCAAAGTTAGAATTTGTATTAACTGTTGAGTGTCCTGGTCATTTCTAAAAACTGCTGAAATTTGCCCGGGCCAGTGTGGCTCAGTTGGTTGGGCCACGTCTCATGCACTGAAAGGTCGCTGGTTCTATTCCTGGTCAGGGCACATGCCTGGGTTGTGGGTTTGATCCCCAGTAGGGGGTGCGCAGGAGGCAGCCAATCGATGTTTCTCTCTCTCTCCCCCTTACTCTCTCTTTTAAGAAAAATAAAATCAATAAAGAATATTTTTTTTAAATGCTGAAATTTTCTACCCTTCAGGTCACGGAAAGCACCCGTTAATTGGACAGTAAACAAAATTGCACAATACAAGTCCAACAATGACAAGATAAGCAGCCACCAACACACAAACCCAACAGGGGCTCAGCTCGTCCAGGGCACGGAGTAGAAGGACCTCATCAGTGCTCTCTGTGATGAGTACGTCTAGGATGTCGGGAGGACAGCAAGGAGAGAATCCTCATTTTTAAGTGCCCATTACAATCCAGCCACTGTGCAAGATATGTTATTCATTTCATAATTCTCAAAACCATGATTTTATGTCTTTTAACAATGGCAACACAGGGCCTTGGGTTACTGAGCATCTTGACCAAGTTCAAACAACCGGAGTGTGGAGGAATCAGAACTCAAACTCACTCGTGTCTCAGGCCAAAGCGCACGTTCTTCGAGGCACCGTGGGGCCCACGTCGGAAGGTGAGCACGTGGGCAACCCCAGCCCTGAGTGCAGAAGCGATACTGTGGACAGGCTGACTATAAAGATATCATTGGTTTAGTTTCACTTTATCATTTTTTCTTGTTTATTGACTTGATTGTGGTGACATTGCTTAAAAAAATTAGGTAGAATTCAGGTGTGCCATTCTATAATATATCATCTGTACATTGTATTGTGTGTTCACCATCCCAAGTCAAATCTTCTTCCATCAGCATTTATCCCCCACTATACCCTCTACATCAGCGGTTCTCAATCTGTGGGTCGCGATCCCTTTGGGGGTCGAACGACCCTTTCACAGGGGTCGCCTAAGACATAACAGTAGCAGAATTATAGTTATGAAGTAGCAATGAAAATGATTTTATGGTTGGGGGTCACCACAACATGAGGAACTGTATTAAAGGGTCGCGGCATCAGGAAGGTTGAGAACCACTGCAGTCTACATCATTATCATCATCATCATCATCATCATCATCATCATCAAAGATATTAAAATCAATGATCATTTTGTTCAATGTCTCCTGGTAACAAAAGACAGAAGTGACTATTTAAACTCTCCAGAATCATTTATTCTGAGCCCTTGTCCCTCCTGTTGTTGACCAGCACAATTATAAAGGCTTTATGGTCATTTATGAGGGAAAAATATATCACAGATCCATGTGATTCACGAGTCAGTAAAACCAATGTCATGAAACTGTGAGTCAGCTGTGGCCTAAATCAGAAGCCAAAGCAAGTTTCAGGACAACCAAGACATTTCCCAGAGCTCATAAACAACCACGATGCCTTGTTTTATGTCCGGGGTGAGGATGCAGAGATGTTTGTACTTAGTTACATGTCCCCAAAGCACAGCGTCTCTCTTTTCTCTGGAACCTGAAACACAGAGTTCAGAAGGCAGGAGTTATTATTCCTGATAATTTTCCAGAATTGTATTTCTTTTTTATAGTAGTGTGGGAACCTTGATCTGAATATTTTTTTAGTCTGAAGATTACCTATTATTCCTATGTCAAGCAAAAAAAACCCCAAAACAAACAACAACAACAACAAAAAAAACAGTATAATGAACTCTTTAGGGTTTTAATCCAAGTACAGGATGGAAACAAAACGTTCCTTTCTCCTTATTTAATTGAGACTATTTGGTAGATTCCACTATTTCATACCTCACACTATCCTTTCTCAAACTGCGTTCTCTGGACAGGTGATGAGCTGAGAGAAGGTGATGGGAGATCCATGGGAAAGGGCAGAAAGGCAAGAGTATAGATTGTTGTCAATGCCCACATCTTTTAGGACGCTGTACCAATAATCTACACAACAAACTGCTTCAATGATTAGCAACTCAGGATCACACTTACTTATTGCCTCACGGTTTCTGGGGCTCAGGAGTCTGGTCTCGGCCCGGCCGGATGCCTTAGACTCTGGGTCGCTCATGAAGTGGCCGGGAGGTCGTTAGCAATGGCCACAATCACGGCTCAGTGGGCTGGAGAATTTATGCCCAATCTCCCTCGCGTGGCTGTGGGCAGCCTCAGAAGCCCGCTTGCAAGCGCACTCACGTCCTTGTTTGTGGGTCTCGGGTCCTCACCGCGTGGCTTTCGCCAGGGCCTTCCTGTGGTGTTCCTGACACGGCAGCCAGTCACCCTGCAGAGAGAACCGGGGCGCCCCGGACAGAAACCATGGTCTTCTTAGAACCGAATCCCACAGGTGACATCCCATCACCCTGCCACATTCTGTTTGCTAGAAACAGATCCCAGGCCAGCTGACCCTCAAGGGGAGAGGATCCCACAGGGGCACGAGTCCCAGGAGGTGGGACTCACGGGACCGGTTTAGAAACTGCCTCTCACAGAAGGGCTCGCTTGACCAACGTTAGACGGTTTCTCCAGCTCAAAACTGCTCAGAGCTCTTGGTACACACATGTGCTTGGACCTCTCCAGAGGGTCATGTGAGCAGGGGGCAGGAGACTTCGTCTTACAGAGCCAGAGGGTGAACATTGCGGTCTGCGGGTTTCTTTCCCAATTATGCAATTCCACTGCCCAAAGGCAGGCACGGGGCACACCTATACATTGGTGTGACTCTGTTCCGATACAGCTTCACTGACAAACACACTGTACTTTGTTTCTTGGATTAGAGGCTGCGACATTAGCTGGTGGCTTTTAACAATAACAACTTTTTGTCCCAAAACATTATTTCACAAAATACAGTGAAATACATGCCTCTGTGAGTCTGTCAATAAAAGCAACAGCATTAGCAACCAGAAACTGCTTCAAGCACACTTGCTAAAATATCCTTTTTTTTCTACCTGGTTTAGATTCGTGGAGTACGTGAGGGTCCCGGGATTCTTGGAACTCTGGGCTATTAAGGCACGAGGGCAGGGTTCCCGTCTGTCCTGTGCCGTCACCCCTGTCCCATGCCCAGCACAAGGTCAGAGACCCAGTCGGCATGCAATGTTTTTGTACGAGTACGTGGATGATTGGATACATCTCGACATTCGGTGTCCACACCGTCCTTTTCCATTCTCAATGGTGTGCTTCCCCAAATGTCCACATTCCAAGAAATCAAGCGCCCTGACCTACAGCTGACCTCATGCCACGGCATCTCCCTTCTCTCCTGCCCGCGGTCACACCTGAGCCCGCTGCTCACAGTCGGCACGGCCCCCGTGGACGCAGCGTGGCTCTGCTCACCCGTGGACGCGGCGTGGCTCTGCTCACCCGTGGACGCGGCATGGCTCTGCTCACCCATGGACACAGCGTGGCTCTGCTCACCCGTGGACGCGGCATGGCTCTGCTCACCCATGGACACAGCGTGGCTCTGCTCACCCGTGGACGCAGCGTGGCTCTGCTCACCCGTGGACGCAGCGTGGCTCTGCTCACCCGTGGCCTCCGTTTCCACGGCTGGAGACAAGGAGGCAGGCTCGCAGGAGTGAGAAGGAGACGGGAGAGATCGAGAACTTGGAAAACAACCTCTCAGGAGCCTGAGAAGGTGGTGTCTGAGCGAGGCAGCTCTGCACCCTGTCTGGCTCCCGGGCTGAGGACACAGCTTCACGGTGGAGATTACTAACTCCCTTCTAAACATGAGGAAAGTGTGTTGGTGAGACTCTGCATCTTGCCCAAAGTGAGCCGGAGAAACCTGGTCCACGCAGACTCCAGTGCTCCTTCCCTGGTGCTCACATCTCAGTTCACCTAGGGCGGTCCAGTATCACCCGGTGGACTGGCATAATGATTAAAATCATCTTTTGCTCTCTCAGAAGTGCCCCACTTTAGAAAGTACATTATCTAATCATCTGCCCGCCATCCTCTCTCCCTGGGGACAGCTCTGGCTCCTGCCACGGACACAAACTCCATCAGAGGCCATGTTTAGGCTCTTACCCCAGACCAGGGGCATTCCAACGAGGGGTCCACTAATTGCCCCCCGTAGTCTGTGGAACTCTGGCCAGGCCCCTGGCTTCTCCGTGGCGCATGCCGTGGGAGGGGAGCATGCAGCATGAATGCCATCAAAGGGGCCACGCACAGGGACATGCAGACCGAGACAGGCACACGCCGACGCATTTATTTTGAAGCTACCTCCCAAAGTAGTTTGCTTCTACTTGTCTCATGGAAAGAATCGTGATGGAGTCATTTCTCCCGTTGGAATCTTGTGCAATAAAAGTTTCTGTCGTTCTCCCCTAGAGTCATCACCACTCCTGCTGCGGGTTAATGCTATCTGCTGGGAAGGTCACAGGACAGACCCCTAATTTGGCTGTGGCTGAGGAAGGCTACCTTGGCATTCAGGGCGCACTTATCACTCAGTACATCCATCCTAGCACATTGTTGGTGATTCTTTCACGATATTGATCTCTCTCCAGCTGATGTGACAGTTTGTCATCTTTCTCTCCTGTAATCAGGATGCCCAATGTTCATATGCTGTTTCTGAGTTTTCTAAGAGGATCTCACACATTGTTTTTGTTGTTGTTTTTTTATCCTCACCTGAGGACATTTTTGCATTTATCTTCAGATACAGTGGGAGGGAGGGAGAGAGGAAGAGAGAGAGAAAAACATCAATGTGAGAGAGACACATCAAGTGACTGCCACCCACATGACCTTAACTGGGGCCGGGGACAAACTGCAACCGAGGTACGTGCCCATAGTGGGAACCGAACCCGGGGCTTTCTGGTCCAGGCCGACGCTCTAACCGCTGAGCAAAACCAGCCAGGGTTCTCATACATTGTTGTATTTGATCCTCACAATAATCCTGTGAGGTTGCTCGATTGACCCTTCAGAAATGAGAAAACTGAGATTCAGAAAGTTGAAACCCGAAGTCACACAGCACAGAGTTGACCAGACTGAGACAGCCTACAGAAAGAGATGAGAGGTGGTTCTCTGCATATTCTGCAGAATTCCTTGCTTATAGCACACACATACGACATGAATGTTGAGTGGCTGGCTGAATTCACGAACAATAGGACTGAGCCTTCCTCACTGACTATGGTCACTTTCCTAAGGAGGACAGAACTTGAAATCATGTCCCGTGAGAACTGAGGGAAGGATATGGTTAGACCTGGGCAAAATGTCTTCGCGGGGAGATGCCGTTGGGAAGGGCCGAGAGCTTCCCTGTGGAGGAATGCTTGGATTTGGGCTCTGTGTCAGTGAGGGTATTTCTGGAACCGTGATAAGAAAGCCATAAAGACTTCAGGTCATTAGAGGGACACACATTCTAGCTAACAGAATTGTCTAGACTTTAGAAGAATCTCATGAGAAAGTGAGGTTCCCATCTGTTGTAACAAGAGCTTGACACACCATTGGCTAGAGCATAGTGAAGGGTTTCAAGCATTGTATACGGCAGCCGAAGTGGCTGATCATCATTTCAGCCCCCTTTGATGGTAAGAGTCAAGATTTTCTCTGTAGATGCCTTCTGATCTCTGTATTTCATTAGTTGGGCTCCTTGTGGTGCCTACAGGCTATCTGCATGGACATGCTGCTGAACATTCCGCCATACTGACACAACCGTCCATGAATGCTACATCTTGGTTCTGTCTCCCAGCAACCATTCTTGTTTTGATGGCAAAGCATCTGAGCCTTAGCTGCCACACATAGAGCAACAACAGGTGTGAACCATTTAAGGATGGCTGCATCACAGTACCGACAAGAATGAGGTTGATGTCACTGGGACGGGCTGCTTGGAGACTACTCATTGCAAGAGGGCTTGGCCCCTTCCGTAGGTCCTCAGTCAAGGGATTAGGTACTCAGGAAACAGTTCTAACGCACATTTCCCATCCAGGCCCATGGGGGAAAGGAACTCCCGTTGCCCAGTATAGCTTTGTTCCGAGTAACCCAGACACAAAAGCCACCTCGTTGACTACTGAGGGTAACTGCCCAGCACGCAGTGGGAGCAGACGGCGTCCATAGGCTATTTGCTCTCACTGGATAGGAGGAAAATACAGGTGACTCATGAAATAAAGCTGGGTAAACCTCATAAGAAATTCAGCAATTGCTAAAACCAAGTCCTTAATTTTACAGATGAGGAAACAGAGGCACGGACAGGGTAATTGGCCAGTCCAAAGTAACACAGGTGGGTCACCAGAACGGGGGCTCCTGCTTCTTACATTCTCCAGCCTCCCGATCCTCTGGTAAAGTGGAAGGTGCAGGGGTGTAGCTAAGTGAGAACCCAAGAACCACACTGCTTCTGGCAGTGGAGAGCACCCCAAAGCTCATGGGAGGAGACCAGCATTGCCCAGTGTCGGACACAGTTGCAGTCGCACCTCCAACTTTGTCACATCAAAGGAAGGGAAATCCATTCACCCCTGAATGTTTGTCACAGGGCCCCCACCTGGATGCATAAGAGCCGCCAGCTGGGTCCTGTGCAAGGCCTCAAGGCTCCCCTATTTAGAGAGTGCTTCCTCATCCATCAGCAACGCTCACCTGGAAACCTCTGGTGGTCTTGGGATGGAAGCCAAACAACTCTTACTGTGCCCATTGCACAAAGCCCAAGACTGAGGCAGGAGAGGCAGAAACAGACGCGTCTCTGTCTAAGCTGCTCTTGAAGGGTTCATCTCGGCTCCTCACACAGCTCACTCGACCCCTCCATCCCTGGACCTGGAATCCAGCCAGTCATCGGGACGAATTCTATTACGTTGGCTGCCTTCCTGCGGACATGACAGCAGACATTTTTGTCACTTATATGTTACAGTAAAAGAATTTACCAAGTCTTGCGTAATGACCAGCACACTTAAATAAGGGAAAGAAAATATGAGGACCTGATGGGGCGATCAAATCATGTTGTACATGTTTCACCTGAGAAGTCTTGGTCTCAAAGAGATTAAGTGTCTCAGCTATTAATTGACAGGCCAGGATTAGACTATCCAACCCAGCATTCTTTCCAAGGGAATCCACCGCCCTGGGGAGTCGACGCAGCATTCCCAGCAGCAGGGCCTCACTGTCACATGAAGGTTGCCTGACTCTGGTAGTTCTTCCTCCTTTTAAGTCGAAGTCTGCTCCCGTGTCAATGAAAGCCTTGGACTATTCATTAACTTTGAATTTCCATGTAAATCTCTAGAGACAGAACCTTTTTGCCTGAGAGGACAGAACACTTGCTAATGGAGATTACTTGGATGCTGCCTGCTAAAGCCTGCACCTGCTTTGCGGGTCAGGTAGGGGTATTTGACGCACTCGAGGTTCGGACCTGGGACAGGAACCCAGGACTCAGGATTTTCAGTCTAGAGCCCTTTCAGCAAAAGCTTACTCAGCACCTATCGTGTACCACGTACCATGGGAGGATGAGGGAATGGGCTTCAGATCAGAAAGGCGTGGTCATCGTGATCCTATCACTTAGTACCCAAACGACTCACTTCAGAGAATGAAAGGGGCAATCACAAAACCCACTCGGAACAACAGGCATTTCATAGGACTATCCCCACGAACCAGAGCATGCCCCTGTCCTCCACGTGGGCCCTTTCTAGTTGGGGAAGGCAGGCAACAAGAAGGACAGAGTAAAGCTATGGAGCAAGTCCTAGGATATAATAGGACGAAGTGACAGGGAGTGGCTGATGGAGAGAAGTCTGCTTTGGAAGACGAGATACTTTAGTGGGAAGGCTTCTGCTCCTGAGGAAGTGATGTTTGAGCGGAGAACCAAAGATTAAGAAAGAAGCATTCACAGATGTCAAGGAGAGTTTAAAATAGAGAAAACAATAGCTAATACAAAGGCACTCAGGTGGGAAGGGCTCACTCTGCCAAAGATACCGAGACCATTGTAGAAGATACACATGGGAAGCAGCCAAGAGCCAGACTATGTACAGAGCTATCGACCCCAGGGGAGAATTACCGGCACACTCTTCAACTCAGATATCTGTAACATACGTTCTATTTCCAAACACTCAAACAGCAAGACTCTCAAACATGGTACTTACATGTTAAAATCTTAGAGACCCTCTAAGACGTTATCTTGGGCAGAGTTAACTAGCTTTTGTGCAGAACTTAGAATAAAGCCTCTCTCCCCATCTCTGTGCAGATGGCTAAACTTCATGGAATGACATCATTATTTACAATTTTTTTTTTACTTGGAATGTCTTCTCTTGGAATTCAGGCCTGTACATATCTGCTTGCCTCGAGGGGCACAAATGAGCCTCATATATTACACTCCGTGAAATGCCAGACAAGAATCTATGTGCTCAGAGCATACCTTTAGCAGTGTGCTCTAGGTGGTCCAATAAAAAGTACATGCATCACATGAAACACCAGAGTATCCTGTCATTACTCTAGCATTTTTATTTTATTTTTATTTGTGGGTCTTGGATCCTCTACCTCTTATGATGAGAAATACTGATGATGAGAAACATGAGTAGTAGCTACATATTGTTAATTATTCAACTTAGTGTAGAAAAGATGCAATGCTCTCTGAAGCTTCTTAGTCAACGTAACCAAATCGTGTACAGTGTTTGCCAGACAAGTCCTTTCTTTCCTGTGACTTTCACATCTCCGTCCATATGTGAGCAGAGGCCTCTTGCTATTGCAAAACCCAAACAAGAAACAAAAACAGAAGTAAATGGAGCATGGATGCTACTATGAAATAACTATCATCTCAGCCTTGCAAATCCACATAGTTATTGCACGGAAATAGCCTCGGGGTTTTTTCACTTATTGGTAGTAAACCACATGTAATAAGTGAGAACTGCTGAAATAATGGCACACCACTTGCTGTCATGGGTTTAAAAACTAGGTTTCCATATAAGATTTTTCTCTGAGGAAAGGGTGCATTGCTAACAATATTTAAAAATGAGCCAGCTTCACTTCCTTTTTCCCTCTGTGTTTTAGGATCTTTTGGAAAACATGATCTTGATTTAGGTAATTTGGCTCCTCGAACAATGGGGTTAGTAATAGCTTACTGCCTCAAAGACAAGAAATTGAACCAAATCCATGTTGACACTCCTGTTTGAAAATCAACAATTCTAAGTTTATGCAGTGCTGAGAAGGGGACCTTCGAAGGACCCAGCATGTGGTAGTTGACTTCCAGTGATCAGAACTTTGTCATCGTGTGAGGCCCACATAAATAAAACACACACCAGCCAGAAAGTCCTTCCAGAAAAATGCAGCTGTCAACATCAAGACACAAATAAGTGCTGTGATTCTGAGCTTCATTGAAAGAGTCACATTCAACCCACCGCTTCCTTGAAAACTGACTGCAATACCATGGCTCCAAGTTCTACAGGAGAAAAACCACAAAGTATGCACAAACCAGAGGAACAGTCTGGGCTGATGACAGAAAAAAATAGAAGGCCATTGAGGTAGAGGGCAAGTTTGACAAAATGTCTTCTGTGCACCTCTTGGAAACATCAGTAAGAACTAGGTGCTGGAATCCAGACCTTTGAGTGGTGGTCTCCAAGAAGAGCAAGAGTGGTTGGTCTCCTCCAGGCCAACAGATGGAGCCAGGGCATGATTTGCGTTCAGGAGTCAAAAGGGAACAGGGCAATTTAGTGATATGGCTTCTGGGGCAGGAGAGAAATGTGCCAGAGAAGGGAAGAGATTTATGACTTTCTTTCCTATCTGCTCTGCCCTCGGAACAGAAAAGAGGCCATATATTTGCCTGGGAAGCATTAGAAATTCATGAAAAAGGGTGATTTAATTCATATTCCAACACCAATTATGAGATTTCAAGCAAGGCATTCTAACTTTCTGTGCCTTAGTTTGTCTCATTTGTAACCAAGGGTAGCTAATATACATATTGATGTTTAAAAGTGAATATTTGTTGCTTGTATTAGTACTTCTACAATTTTTTGAGAATTCCTAAAACTTTGAATGGCACGCATGTCGTTTCTTTCATAAAAATGCAATAACGGAAGTACACTTTTTATAGAAGTAGAAGTGAAAAATTGAAATGCATGACTTGTAGATACTTGGCAAGTGTTACCACATCTGAAGCTGAGAAGAGAAAAACAAAGCTTGGGAGGAGTCTGAATTACGATGGACCCAAGAGAGTATTTCTCAGATTCTCAGATTTTATGAATGGGTACCAAGTTGTATTTGTTTGTTTAACTAAGAGACTATTCTAAGTTTTTCATGATTTTGTTTTAGCTAAATAAAATCATTTATAATAAAACACTCACAACTACTATCTAGCATCATTTCATAAAGCAATAATCTTTTTAATTTTTTAGAAAAGTTATAAGAATATAATCTTAGAATAAAAGACAGTCTTTCCCAAAGAAACGCAGCTGTTAAACTAACACAAATATATGAAAGTACAGAAAAATCCCAATATGCATTGAGAGATGATAATACTAAAGAGTATGCCATTTTTTGGATGCTTGTTTGAAATTGGGCATCTATATTCTACACTCTCACATAAAGTTGAACTAAAATATGCAACCCAATCTGGAACACCATTGTTAGGAAGCTGTTTTCACGCAGTGAGAATGAGAACAATGCCCTGATTGCTATTCATTTAATTAAGTTAGAAATGTATCTGAGACCTCAGCTTAGGGTCAGACCCATGGCCTGGGTTCTGCTCATAAACAACACTGCTTTACAGACCAGCCTTTGAGAACCACCGTAATCTCAGTGGGTTTCATCTTTCTGGCTCACAACCCCCATGATTCAAACCCGAGCTGCTACAAAATTAGAAATTAAACCTTTACAAGATATTATTACTAATTCAGTGGTTCACAATGAGGCAATGGAGCCATAAGCGATTACGTAAATTATACAAAGTCATGCTCTTCCTAAGTGGTGTCTGATTCAAAACCAGTGATTTCTGGGCTCCTAACTAATGCTCCCCCCAAAGAGCTAACATTTTGATTATTTATTATGTACAAGGCATCATGTGAAATATTTGACACGTGTTATGGTAGCAGTTCCGTCATCACTCCCATTTCACGAGAGCAGAAACGGAGGCCTAGTGGTCACACAACCGCGTTCCCGGGGCCCGAGAACAATTACATGGCAGAACAGGAATCAAACCCAGCAGTCTAATGCCAGCCCTGCCTGCTTACCCTCTGAGAGGTGCCTCTGCATCTCAGGTGCGTGATTTCAGTGATGATGCACTTCCATTTCTAGGGAGGGAGCGGCAGGCCATCGTTCCAAGGAAAACAGCTAGAAAATAATTAAAATGATAAATTACCCCCCAAGTCATAAGTTTCCGCATATTGGCAAGTTAAGGGAGCTAAGAAGGCCGGGTGAGCTGAAACTGCAGGGAGAAGGGCCCTTCTTAGGTGAGCTGAGAGCATCTGTCATTTTCTCACCTGTGGCCAATTCTGCACACAGACTAAGGATCTGGCCCAGCCTTGGCCAATCATCTGCAGCGAGGGAGAAGAGACACCAGAGGAAGTCTGATGGCCACAGGGTTGGTGGAATGTGTTGGTGCCTCAAGGAGCCCTGGGCACCCGGCTGAGCGCTGGGGAGGCGTGCAGGCTGGACTGATCTGCAAAGGAGAGTGAAATCTCCTGCAGCCTGGAGACACTTGGTGCACAAAACCCCATAGGAAAAGGAGCAGCGAGCATCCGACAGGCGTCCACTCAAGACATGTGCTATGTTTTGATGCTGCCTGGGGTAGGGGCCGAAAAAAGATAAACTTCTGAGGGATAGAGATAATCCCTTCCAAAGATAGTAGAGATCAAATGGAACAATCATCTTAAATACATGATTAATCCAGGAGCAGTAGGAAAACAGAAACCAAGGGCAAAGAGATAGTAGTAGAAAACAAATATCAGGATGTCAGCATAAGCCCAATATTATTAGTCATCACATTAAATGTAAGTAGATGGCTCATTCCAATTCAATGACAAAATCTGTCGGCCTAGATTAAAAACAAAGATGCACTAATAAGTTGCTTGTAAAATGTACTTAAAATCAGTGGGGTGGGTGGGGGACATCTGTAATACTTACAATAAAAATTTTTTAAAATTAAAAGGACGTTAGAAGTTGGGAGTAAAAAGACAGGAAATGATATACCACAAGAACACCAAAGGAGTCCGGCCAGGGCGGCTCAGTGGTTGAGCATCGACCCATGAACAAAGAGGTTGCTGGTTCGATTCCCGGGCAGGACACATGCCCAGGTTGTGGGCCCGATCCCCAGTGGCATGCAGGAGGCGGCCAATCAATGTTCTCTCTCATCGACGTTTCTCTCTCTCTCTCTCCCTCTCACTTCCTCTCTCTGTAAAGAGAGACAAAATTGACTCGAAGCAAGAATAATAAAGAGATTGTATAACAATAACAATTCAGTTCAACCAGAAGACATAACAATCCTAAATTGGTATACACTTAACAAAATAGCTCTCAAGTATACAAAGACCATGGCCGTGGACAGGACCAGCGTGGAAAAGAAGTAATCACACTATAGTGACACTTGCAGAAATAGAGCCGTTTGGCTCCGCAGAGCCTGCTCCCCTTACAATGCCAACACTGTACCCACTTCTCACCCTCAGCCGCACAGAAGCTGTTATTATTGGCCGTGTCAGTGGCCTCTCTCGTTTTTATGATGCTGTGAAATGTGAAACTGGGAAGCCGGAAGTAGCCCCGGCAAAAAAACATGTACACTAAGTCCTTGGGGCTTTATCTCTTTGAGTTGGATCAATAGTACTCAGCTCCGAACTCTTTGTAGTCGGAGTGATAACCAACAACGACCTGTGTTTACTTGGCAGAGGCCAAGTCTCGTGTGAGCCTGACTTGGGGCGCAGTCTGATTAGCATGTGCACAAACATCACACCTTCCGTCGGGCAAGGAGCTGATTAGCAGCCCCGAATAAAAAAGGCCGAAATGACCAGAACGGTTTATGGTTTGGGGCAGAACGTTTTTGTTCTGTCTGAACCTTGCCCCTTTAAAAGGTTCTTAATCGCACCTAGAGATTTGCTATCTCCCCTCGATTTGAGGGTAATTTAAGACACAGGCAGGGTCAAGGCCAGTCCCGGCACAGTTACGAGGAAGGAGCGTGTACTTCCTGGGAACTATCCTGCTCCTGCACCACACCCCGCCCAGGTGACAGTGTGTGTTCTTGATGAGTATATACCCAGAGAGGCAAAAGGTGGAGTGGACGGAAAACTGGGAATTCGAGAAAGAAAGAGAATGATGTACAGAACAGGCCCCAGGCTGCAAGCCGATGGGGTAGGGTCAAGGTACACGAGGAAGAATTTGTTTCGATCATGGGGAGGAAAACCTGACATCTAAGACTGGAGAAAAGGAAGAAACAATGGAAGCGGGGGGAGGTAGCCTTTAATTCTTCACGAAAGCGCATCGCAGGTTGGCATTTCCGGTCAGGGCACATGCCCAGGTTGTGAGCCCAACTCTCCAGTCGGGGGCAAGCAGGAGGTGGCCCATCGATGTTCCCTCTCATCGATGTTTCTCTCTCTCTCCCTCTCCCTTCCTCTCTCTCTCTAAAATCAATAAGAAAAGAAATTAGAAAAATAAAAAGAGTTTAAGCGTCACTGAAGGAAGAACAAAGAGCGGACCACAGGACTGACGGAGATTGTGGGAGCTCAGCAAGGTCGGGTAGGTGGGATCCATTTCCCAGGTTTAGGAGCTAAGGAGACAGATTGTAACTTTGTTCCCATGTGGTACTTGCTGGGTGGGAAGGCAGAGAAGGGAGCATCTGCTTCCCTTCTTTCCACCCCTACTCTCCTAGGTCTCCAATGCCTTTCCTTAGCTGAGTATCTTCACAAGATAAGGAGACACCAACGCGGTCACATGGAGGTATTGGGAGCAGCGTGGTAGGATGAAACCGCCTGTAGTCCTTGGGTCCATATGCTGACTCCATCACTTACCACATACGTTTAGCTGCTTGACCCTGGGGTAAGTTACATAATCGCTTTGAACATCTGTTTCATGATTACAAAAGAATGTGAAGCATTAAGTGAGCTTCTATCCATAGAGCCCTGGTTCATAAGAGTCCCAAGAAAATGCCTGTCCCTTTTCCCGACCAACACCTCACGAGGGAAGAGCCCTTGTAGAATTGAACCCAGAGGAACTCGGGTTACTTTCTCATAGCTGAATTTCCATTATGGCAAAACAATTCATTTGAAGAAATAAATGTCTATTCTCAGTTAAGTTGATTAAGTCATGGAAGACTAGGATGCCTCTTTCAAAAAAGAATCCTCGTCCTAACCTTCCACCTTTTTAGGGATTCAATTCAGCATGTGTGAGGGTCTCCACGAGTTCGCACCACCACGCACCACCACCGCATCCACTCTCCACTTCCCAAACAGGCTCGGACATCGACCTCAGCCAGCAGTCCATATATCTGGCTTACAGAGGGGGCTTTACAATTGTTAGAGATGATGGAACTCATCTTTCTGATAAGCCAGGGTTTCAACGACAGAAGCGCAGGCCAGTCACTCTGAAGCAAGGCTTTTAATGAACAAGACCTCCCGACTAATTACATAAAATACTGTAATTAAGAAAAAAAACAATCTCCGGACTCACACTCAGCACCTGCCATTCCCACTGTTAGCCACTGCTAGCGGAGGATGGACACGCCTGGAAAGTCCTGGAAAGTCCTGAATAAACCAGTTTACTTCTGGCGTGTGCCACAGGAAGTGTCCACAGTTCCTGCTTTCCTACCGCTCACACCAAGGCGGACGGCCCTGTGAACCCGCTGTGTTCAGTCCCCACGGGGGCCACGCCTGTTTCTGCACACGCTCTGTGTGCTGTGAGGCCCGAGGAGAAGCAGGAAACCCACCTGGTGCCTGCCTTTCCCGGCCCTTCAACTCCCTGCCACCTGCTGGAGTCCTCGGCCGCTCAGGTCTCCTCTGCTTCTTAGTGTCTAGCTAGGGTGCCCGGTACCCGCTAGGCACTCGGGAGGAAGTTGCTTGAATTGAATCCCGGACCTGCTTTGGGAGGGAGGGAGGGGAGGCTTGGCAGGAAGAGGTGTTTATGCCTGCAGAGGGGCTTCTCTTAAAAACTAGGAAGTAAGCAGAAGAAGTGAGAGAAGTGTCGATGTAGGAGATGGTAGGTCTGAGGGGCTTTTAAACTCACCTCGCTGTGCAGATAGGGACAGTAACCACCAAGGTGGGATGGTGTGTAGAACAGGGGAGGAGCTAGGTGGCCTTTACACCACACACCTGTACGGAGTGTTTAGGGTGCAGTGGGCGCTATGCTGAGCATTAAGCATCGGGGATGTATCAGTGAGCCAAACAAACACAGTCGCAGTGTGTTGGAGGATATCTTTCAGTCATCTCTCCGTTGTCCTCTGATCCTGGACGTCACTGTGACATCTGTTTGGGCAGGGGGTGGGGGGAGGGAAGTGTCCTTCCTAGAACTGGCGTGTCGGCATGATGAAGAGGTAGATGGCCCTGGATTCTGTCCCATTTGTGACCGCTCCTACCTGCTCTCCCAGGATTGTGCCTGGTGATGTTATTGTCCTTTACGCAGGAATGATTGGAGCACCCCCTCCAGCCTGCCGCAGCAGGAGTGGGGCATCTCTGGGGGCAACCAGGACAGGCAGGAGGGGCCTGAAAAGGGGAGATGGTGGAGCACAGCAGGGCTGCCGAGGAGGAAGCTGGCGCTGATGACCGGCAGCGAAGAGCCTCCCAAATGGTCTTATCAAATCACCCCACTTACCAGACTGGTAAACTAAGATTCAGAGACAGGGAGTAACTCACCCAGCGTCACACATCACATATACCAAATGACCAACCCCTTTTTACCTGAAAAAATCGACTTAGTTTTGATAGGTTTTGCCTGACATGGAGCTCTGACCACCCTGCAAGCCACGGTGCTTAAGTGTCGGGCTCCCTGAGGTCAGATTTCAGCTCTGCCAGTCATCACCTGTGTGATCTGGAGCTCACTGAACCATCCGTCTCAGCTTCTTCCTCTCTAAATAGAGATGACGTCGGCATCCATCCATGGCTTTAAAGGGGATTCAATGAGTTAAAATATGTAAGAACCTTAGAACACGGTCTGTGCTCTGCAGGAGTTTATAATACGAATATGTATGTGTGTGTATACTTTAGTCATCCCATAAGCATTCGTTCAGTTCAGCCGACCAGCTTGGTACACAGAATGTATTTCCTCCTCACTCACTACTTGACTGTTCTCTTTTATATCTTCTAAATGTTCAGTCGGACACAATGATGTGTTTATTCCTTGTCCTTTAGGAAGTGGGCGGGGCTTCTCCAGGCAGAGGCTCTCACCAGTAGATGTTTATTGAGGTTGACACCATCGCCGGACACTTGCCTTGTCGCTGTCAGAACTTGCCGACAGCTGAAGCAAGTGTTTCCTCAAAGACATTTTCCGTCAGAAATTCTCTGACACAAGACAGGCCGTTCCCGTGACGTCAGGGGGAGAGCTTCCAAACGGTCCAGAACTCCGTACAAACTCTCACCTTCCCGACGTTCTCTGTTCTGGGACACACTGAGTTTCATCCAGGGGTGAAAACTTCAATGCAAAATGGAGAAAATCACCAGGAATCTCTAAGCCAGGAAATGACTATCTCTTTTCAACGTCAGCCCTGCAAATCCAGGACAATGGGTCATTTTTCCTTCCCCTGCCCGAGGGGCAAATGACCCGCCCTGTGCTTAGAGGGGAAGAGGGAGGAGGGAGACCCTCCCCATCCCCAGACACAGGTTCTGCTCCCCTCCCCCAACCATCCTGACAGCCTTTCTCCTGTACTCCCAGTATGACTCGGTTTCGAGATTTAGCCACCGTGAAGCGAGGAGAGTGTTCCTCGTGGAGAAAAGGTCAAGTGGTAACAAGAAGAGCTGACATTTGTTGAGCGGGGACTGGGTGCCAGGCACTGTTCGCGCCCATTTGCACGCATCAACTCCTGCCGTTTCTACACGAGCTTCACAGGGGCTGCTATAAACACCCCCATTTTGCAGAGGGGCAAACTGAGACCCCAAGCACCTCCCTGGGAAAGAGGAGAGCGAGAACCGCCACCTGGGCCAGTGGAATCCGGAGTCCACGGCGGTCTGGGCACGAGAGCCAGTTCATGACCTGCGGCCAGTGTGTGCTGAGCTAAGTTCAGAAATGAGGGTGAGCACTTGGAAATGTCACACAGTCTGCAGTTCCCCTGGCGCCCACGAGCTTGAGCAGTTCGCTGTTATCGCACCCACTCGGCAAAGCGCAGGGGGCCGGGGCGCATGCTCAGGACCGCACCAGATCACTGAGCCACCGGAAATGGTGAATCCTTCCCCAGACGTGGTTTGCTGAGCACTGCTCTAAAGCATTAGCTGTACAGCCTCCAAAAACTCAGGGCCTCCGTGAGCTATAACTGTGTGTGGAGAAAGGAATACCAGATCAGGAGACAGAAGACAATAAACAAGGGGCATGAGCAATAGGTAAGGGATGCACCATGTTCAGAGTCTGTAGGCACCATGGAAAAACATGAGGAGTAGAGCAGGGTACGGTGTCTCGAGTGGGGGCAGGGCCTACAGGATTAAACAGAGGTCATTAGGATAGTATGTGACCATTTTCCCTGGGCAGATAAGCCCTTTGTCAATGTTTGACTTTGCCTTGGCTCGTCCCTGCCACTCCCTCTCATATGTCCTGGTTCTCTTATTTTCTTCCTTAATCTATTGACACAGAATCATTCAAGTATTCAAAACATAACAAGGCAATTCATTCTTTGCCAACCAGCAAAGCTGAACTATGGGTTTGCAGCGAATGACTTCTCCAATCTTTTCCAACTCTGGAATCCTATGACTGCTCTCAGCGGAATATACCTTATCAAAGAGGCTCATTTGATAGGATTCATTAATTAATTTATTCATATACACCATTAGCACCTACTATAAGTCAGTCATGGTCTTAGGCATTGATGTTGCAGTGATGCATGACATACAGATTCTGATTTTGAGAGTTTCGGGGTTCAACAAGAAAGCCAGACATGTAAACAAACAAAAAAATGTCAACAGAGGTCTTAAGTGCTGCAACACATGTCTGAACAGAGTGCTATGAGAATACAGATGAGGGGGCCTGTGATTCCTCTGGGTAACAGGAAAGGGGGCATCACAGCAAGACTGAGAGGTGGAGACATGTACTCTAGGTTTTGAAGAATAAAGAGGAGTTGGCTTTAAAATTTTTTTTTATTAATTTTAATGATTGATTGATTTTTAGGGAGAGAGAGTGTGAGAGAAACATCAATTTGCTGTTCCACCTCTTTATGCATTAATTGATTGATTCTTGTATGTGCCCTGACCAGGAGTCAAATTCACAAACTGAGTGTATTTGAATGATGCTCTAATCAACTCAGCAACCTGGCCAGGGCCAGAAGTTGGCCTTTCTGAGTAGACAAAAGGGAAGCCAAGTTGGGCAGGAAAGTAGATATGGAAACATAAATTGGGTGACCTATTTAGGGAACAGAAAAATAGCTTAGCCTGGTTGTAAGATTAAATGCATGTGTGAATCATGACTGGGCTTGTTTGTTTGTCTTGTGGTTGTTGTGAATATCAAATTTTTCCCAGTGTGTCATTTCACACACACACGCACGCACACACAGCCATCATTTTCTTTCTTCAGTCCTCCATTTCTTCATTTACAACAAGAAGTAGAAGCCCAGGGTCATTAACCTGCAAATCCCATCAGTGATTCACCATATGAGTTCCAGAGCCAAGCACATGAACACATATCGGCGCTCAAATTTGGCTGAATGAATAAATGCATCAATAAATGCATGAGTCACTATCATTAATTATTACTAATATCCTTTCAGCTCGGTTTGCCCTTTCCAGACCCTTTCAATTTTCCCACAGCTTTGGATCAACCATTTGTCTGCCTGCCCCTGGCAAGGGATGTTTGTGGGTTAAGCATGCGCATGAATATACTTACACACATTTAAATAAAGAGGCACACAGACGGCAGTGTTCAGACGTCATGGGGAGGTGCCGGCACTGGCGAGAGGATTGACTGTCACATCACTGTTGGTTATTGAGGGCCAGCTGTCTGTTTGTCATCACTTTCTCCCACTTCCTGTTCTGTGGATTAGAACCGACTATATTTTCCTAACACATCACTTCCGCCGTAATCACGCGTGGAGTTCATCTCTCAGGCACGCTCACAAAAGGAGGGCGCTCCGGACTGAAACCCAACAATTCCTTTCTTGGCATGAGCTGCTTCTCATGCTTCCAAAAGCAGTCCTTGTTCACAAAGGCTGTCTAGAAGCTCCTCCACCCCAGCCCCAGGAGTGACTTCATCCACTTACAGAAACATTTCTGAAGTTATTTTTTTTTAATTATTACAGAAATTTTCTAACATAAAAAAGGATGCTCCAGTGAACTCGCTTCGATCACGCCTCTTCGACAGTAATCACAACTCTGCCACTGTCACCTCTCACCCATTGTGCCTTCCCTGATTTTGTTTGTTTATTTCTGTGCCTGCTGGATTGGTTTAAAGCAAATCCCAGATGCTGCATCATTGCATGTGTAAATGCTCCGGTATGAATTTCTGAGTGATAAGGTCATGTTTTGTTTGTGTGGTTTCCCTAACACCATGGCAGGAATGCACCTACTCAAGCTCCCAGCAATGACTTCGTCTCTCCACAGTCCAGATTCCAATTTCTCTGATTATCCAGAAGATGTCTTCGCACAGTTGCTTTATGGGCGGCGGGAAGAAACAAGATCCACAGGTTGCATCTCTTTTTGTTTCAATGTGGCCATTTTAGGCGATGCAGTTGAAATGTTTCTTTCTTCTCCTCCAACTCAAGGCGAAAAGGCTGACATACTCAGGAAAGGGCAAATCAAAGCTGCCGGTGCTCAGCCCGCTGCTGCAGCCCCATTTTTTCCCGTAAAGGTTTCCACTCAGTTCGTGCTGGTGGCGATCCATAATATGCAGATGCGGAACGCAGTCAATCTGTCTGAGCCACGGGCCTTCGCAGTCTTCCTCCCAGGAATACCAATCAAGGCAGATGCGCCCAGGCGAATACTCAGCAGGGAATCACCAGGGTCCTTCCTTCTACTCTGCTGTCATTGTCATTTTCTCTACGGAGTATTGTAATAGTAATGTCATGTTATATTTTTATACAGTGCCTTAGAGTTCACATAGTACTTCCACGTGTATCTCATGACTATAGCCAAGGGTACACTTTTTATGAAAAGTACTTCGTCTCGCATGACTTCCCAAATGAGCCTCTGACAGAAGACAGGTATCATTTCTTTACAGATGTGGAAGCGGGGTCAGGAATAGTAAGTAACTGAGACCCCAAAGGAAATGGGGTCACGAATAGTAGGCAACTGAGACCCCAAAGTCAGTCAGTGCAGTTAGACATTGGGTCCCAGATCAAGTGATTTCAAGTCCAAAGGCCTTTGGACCACATATACCCTGCCTCAACTTTCTGTAGACAAACCCTAGACCGGCCTCTGCAAAAGGCCCTCAGCCAGCCACCCTCTGGTGAAATGTTCTTTTTTCCCCTTAGGGCTTCCTCCAACTGTGGTGTCACCCTGGTAGCCACTGTGAAATGACAGATTACATTAGGAATCCGAAGGGAAACATTGAGAAATGTTTACGAGGTAGACTTGAACGATCCACCTTCCTCGTTTTCCCAGAACAGGGACCTTTCAGTGTCGTACCTGGGAAAGTTCTGGACAAACCAGGAAGAATTGATCACCCTGTATGGACACCTATGAGCTTCACATAAGAATTTAGGATAAGAATTTAGGGAGAGAACTGAGCAACTGTGGATCATTGAATGGATAGTGGTGCCATTTATTGAAACAGAGAGACTGACCAAAGAACAGATAGAAAATCATGTTACGTTTAAAGTATGTGAACGAGTGAAAATGTCCATTAAGCAGTTGAACAAACCGGTAAACCTGGTATGCTATGATCCATGACAGCTAACCGGAGGTGCCATCTCTGTACAAGGAACTGTTCACGCCGGCGTATGTTAACTCTTCTAACAGCCGGTGAGGTAGCTCCATTTCATCCTTATAAAGGCAGAGCGGTAACTGGGCAATACTGTTCGAAAATGATGACGCTAGAACTGAAACTCAAATTAGCCTGGATTTGAAAGTGGCCTCTTCTGCTTCCCAGTTGTGTGACCTTGGACAAGACCAGGGAGGTGGATCAACTCAACCTTGAAAAAATGGATGCCATGCTGACAGCGTACTGGGCGGTGGGGGGAGGGGAATCCATTAGGTGCCAGACCCAGAAAGAGCAAATCTTATAATCAGGGTTATTTTTAGAAGCTAGAAAAGAGTAAGAGGCGCAAACTCCAGAAAGGCAAACTATAGGTCAAAGCCTGGGAGGAATTAAAACCCAGCCATTTATTCAAATGAGACAGTGCGACACAAAGGTCAGGCGGTGTGGTCGCCGGAGTCAAATTGCTGGGATTCAAACCTGGACGCCACCACTTCCTAGTTATTTCGTGTCAAATGAGTCACTTTCATTCTCTCGGTGGAATTTTCTCAACTGGAAGACAGTAGTAATTACGCTAGTTCCCACCCAACCATCCACCCACTGATCGGCGTGAGGATTGAACAGGGTGATTCAGGTAAAGGGCTTCACCTATGTGTCTAGCCAAGAAACAGGCCTCACTTAGATCTTTCAACGAAGAGAATTTAATACTTGGAAGCAGCTACACAGGGGATGACAAATCTGCGTGAAGTACAGGACAGTGAGGCAGCTCGGAGATGGACAGCGGCAGGAAGTCAGCCCCGCCGCTCCGAGTGAGGGGACACCATGTCACCGCCCAGAGCACCGAGGTTGTGGCTCCAGATGGCACCCGGCATGGTGAGGCCAGTGCAGCAACAAGCATGAGCTCGGAGGAAGAGGCTGACAGCTGGAAGGGAGAGCGGCGGAGGAGCATCAGCTACAGGCTAAGTCTCCAGAGCGGGGACAGGTGCCCTGATTCTCCTCCGGGGCTTTCCACTGGCTACACCTACTTCTGTATCATACGCACAAGGATGGTTCGGGGTGAGGAATAGATCGGGAGCATGCTGTTGCCCCTCAAAGCGTGGTACCTGATACCTAGTAAGAGCTCAAAAACTCTCAGCTCTTATTAAGTACCTACCACGGGCCAGACCATGAGCTAATCACAAGAGGTTCTGATGTGACCACAACAGAGGTGGACATCACCATGCAGGGGAAACACAGAGTTATAGAAAATAACAACCATGATGATATGTACCAAGGAGGGATACAGGAGACTACGGGGAAGGGAAAATGGGTGAGCTGACAATCTGAGTAAAATCAGGGAGGCTTTGGGAAATAACCATATTTAACCCAAGATCGACAGCATGCGTAGGGTCTCCAGGTGAAATGGAGGGAAAAAATCCAGCCAGAAGGACGAACACACACAGAGGCATATTTGAAGTGTTTCCAGAATTTCCAGAAGACTAAGACAGGAAGCATGAGAGGGAGAGCAATCCACTGAGCGTGCAGTTCAGATCAGGACATTCTTCTGTCGCTGAGGGGTTAATAAAACATCTGTACTGCAGCCTCCGGGGTTCTCCATGAGTCGTCCTCCGGTCTGATGGGAGCCTTTACGAAAACAATATTGGAATCGACCTGAGACTTTCCGAATCAAATCAAACCCTGGCTACACCACCAGCCTCCTTCATCCCCACTCTGACCCTATTCATGGCACATGGACCTAGTGTCCATCACACCAGACGCAGGCTTCCTCGTCCATTTCGCTGTCACTGCCCTTCACCTTGGGTACTTTCTCCTGCTTGTTTGCGTACTTGACGCCTTAGCTCACCGAGTGTCTACTCATCTGTCAGCTCTGCAAAGGGACCTCCCTTACATCTTGTTTACCTTGTTTCCATGATTTATGTTTATGTTAGTCTCCTTCTGCTAGGCTGTAAGCTCTGTGAGAGCAAAAAATGTTCCTATCTCATTCATCACTGTGTTTTCAGCTCCTTAGCACACATTAAGTATTAAATACCTTGTTGTGCCCGGCCGGTGTGGCTCAGTGGTTGATTGTCCACGCATGCAGCAAGAGGTCGCCAGTTCAATTCCCGGTCATGGTGCATGCCCAGGTTGTGAGCCCAATCCCCAATGGGGGGCACGCAGGAGGCGGCCAATCAATGTTCTCTCTCACCGATGTTTCTATCTCTCTCTCCCTTTCCCTTCCTCTCTCTCTAAAATGAATAAAGAAAAAAAATACCTTGCTGTTAACTGCAAGAAATATGTACATATCTAGCCTAGACCTGGAGCCCCAAGGGCCTAGTCTTCAAAGACACAGGAATTCAGATGCAGGGAAAAGAAGAGAGGTAAGTACCTAAAAACCTAGGTATACATGACACAGGATCTCAGGCCAGGCAGAGGCCAGTCACTGGGACTGAAGACACAAGACACAGTGGGGTTGGCAGCAAGAAGAACTCGAAGCTCTGTCCCTAGAGGGGCTCATCTGGGGCTCTTCTAAGTCTCTCAAATGAAGAATGTCAGTGCTTGAGCCTGAGACTGAGCCGTAAGTGGGGGTCCACTGGAGAAAAGGCTGGGGGGAGCACAGCACTTTCAGACCCTTACTAGACACAGTGTGAAATGCCAAATCCGTCTTAGACTTCTCTTCAAATGTAGGACTCTGGGACTCTTTCTTGTAGCATTTTCTGTATTTGATAACTCAGAAATAAACATTTTTCTGGGGATCCCAGTAGAATAGTAAAAATAAAAGGAATCTCTCAGCTCTGTTCACGGTGCATCTTCATGTGGCATCAGGATATGTGCTACTCCGATGCATTTCCTCCTGATGCCTACCCCCGATGTTTCAGGAAGTCCAGTTACTCTTGTGGGGAATTAAGCTGCAGTAAGATTCTGTCACCGTCTCCGTCTAGACTCTGATATTGATCACGGAACAGGCAAATTGGAGCAATGAGGTAGAGTAGCCTACTTGGGTCTTCGGCTTAAGTGCAAATGCTCAGTGGAGAGTGACCTTTAACAAATGAAAATCCACTTGATACAGCATCACATCTGTGACTCTTTCCAAAGTGTGTGCTAATGGTCACCTCCACGGTCCCCTCTCAGCTTCCTCAGATTCACTTAGGAAAACTCCTGAGAGCCCACTGACGGTTTTCTATGTTTTCCACTGGTGTTTGCTGTTCAAATGTTTGGTAAGTTCAGGCATGTGTATCGGTCGTATTAGAGTTTAAAGGATTCAAGCAGTGAAAATGACCCACAATAAATGGGTAAAAATAGAGGCTCTTAAAGACCATGTATGCCAACTCCAACACGTTGTAGCCCCAGGAAGTCCGAGTCCCAGAAAAATTAAGAGGCATCAATATAGCAAATTGATAAAGCAGCCATGACGTGTATTTGTTATTCAGAGTTAACTCCTTTACGTCAATTCTACACATCAGAAACAATGTCACATCTACCTCATAGGTGCCATGCAAACATCTGGTATGTAGAGGCACTCAGCAAATACTATTCATTTTATTAGAAATATTTGTGAAACACCTGGTTCTAAATAAAGTGAATATGTTCTATACAAAACAATAAGACAGTAACTTCTATAACGTGTGAATCATTATTTACTTATCATTTTACTGATTATTTAACCATTAAATACAAGTCCTTTTGCGTGACTGATGTTTTAACACTTAGACTAAATCACAGATACAAAGCATTAATGTTGTAAGGACTTAAAGGCCTTAGCAATTCTCAATGTAATCATCCACAGAGTGTTAACATTATTGCTCTAGCAAACTCAGCCAACACTTATCCTGTAACCATCGCAAATGATGATGGGAGCCCACCAGACACCCAGACAAGTCATTACATACTGAGAAACCTAGTAGAGACTTTCACTCTCTGAGAACAAGTGAAAAGTACCTACCTATTACTTCCACACACAAGCAAGAAGCTCACAATGCAGATCCTCTGCAACTATCTAAGAGCAGATTTATAGCTCTCTTTAGTCTTCTTGACTCTTGGAAAAGGTCCTTCATCTCACATAACCAATCTTCATGATTTCCAGAGCCACTCAGCCTTAATCACTGCCCACCCATTGTACTGGATGCTCACATTCGCACTTGCTTCAATTCATTGATATATTTCAGGCAGAATTGCTACCGGGATCCTCAGAGGTGGTCTGGCCAAGGCGGGAGACAGTAGATACTCAATGTATCTCTATTAATGGAATTCATGTTATCATCCTAAATGATGGATTTCAATTTTCTAATTCACCTCATTAGTTTCTTTCAGCATTTTAATTTGTTAGAGTCATTTTGAATTATATAATTCTTATATTCCTTATGCATCCCTTCTGTGGCATCTCCGAAGTAACAGAAAAAACAATTAAATAGTCCTTAGTCGGCAGTCTGCACTCCGGGCTCTTCTCTGTGCCACGGAGCCATTACTAATGTTCCTCCACTCACTCCACTATCCATCTGCCGATAACCTCATCCTGAGCAGCACTGGTTAAAATTTCATCCCTGGGGATGTCAAAAGAGGCTTTATCAGAATTTTTTCCCAAGGCGTTATTCAAGTATAAAGGTGTGTGGATTGCATTTCTGGTTGAATTATCATATAACCAGTCCTACGTTCTCAGAATTTAGTATTTACAGATCTTGAGGTCTTGGGAAAGAACTTTTTATAGATGTCATGTCTCAAGCAAATCCCATCCCAGGTGTCGGGGTAGACTAGAAAAAAGAGTTCTTAATTCAGAGAAATCCATGCATAAACTTCCCAAATTAGAATTCCTCTAGATTCATAGACAGTGTGTTATGGTTGTAGGAATGTGTGCATTTCCTTAGAATAAAGTCCCCAGCTCAAAAGAGTCCTATACTCAAACACGACCACTGGACAAGATAAAATTCAAGATGCCTTGCCCTTCGTCATGAGTCCTGTATGTGCTGTGCAGCAAGGCCCCTGCAGGCCACTTTCATTCTCCATCCCGATGTCTCAAGAGAGACAAGTGTCCTGTGCTCACACCTGCAGGGATCACTGTGCGGTGAAAGAGCGGCCAATCTCACGACCACCTCCCAAAGTTGCACTGAATGTAAGCGAACATTCTGGAGACCATCTCAACTCCTTCCAGCGAATTCGTCTTCTGATCGAGTGTTTATGCAAAGAGCGTTTTTTAAAATTGAGAATAAATCATGAGAACAGAGATGGAAAAAAATGTGAAGGCTGTGGTTTTTAGAAAGTGGGAAAAAGTATAGGTGAACTGATTCTGGATCAAGGCTGCCTAAAGGTTAGTCCTTAAGTAAGTCCTTGGGGCTGTTACACAAAGCATGTGGGCGCCCAGGAAGGACATGTGTTCTGGAAGATGCATAAAACAGCTTTTCAAAGAAGGGAATGATGATCATGTCCTTGCCAGAATCATTACCTTTCTATGTGGGAAAAGAGACAATTGCGTTCTCTCCTCATACGGGTCGATCAGAAGTTCCCAAGTCCCCTTGCGCTAGCTCGCGCCTGAATGTCTTGCTGCATGCTTCCCCGGTGCATGGGTGCCCTTCTGTTTGTTGTCACTTTCTTTTATTTTATTTTTATCCTCACCCGAGGACATTTTCAATATTTTGTTCAGATAGAGTGGGAAGGAGAGAGAGAGAGAAACATCGACGTGAAAGGGACACATCAAATTGTCGCCACCCACACAACCCAACCAAGGCCGGGGACAAACTGCAACCGAGGTACACGCCCTTAGCGGGAACCGAACCCGGGTCTCTCTGGACCACAGGCCGATGCTCTAACCACGGAGCCAAACCGGCCAGGGCTGCTGTCACTTTCTACAAGGCTCCACTCTCACCTTATCTAGGAAGACTTTTCTGACCACTTAGTCTGATTCAAATGCCCATTTTGGTCCCCTCGTGGCCACTGGAATTTAAGAAAGCAATTGCTATAAAATGGTTGGCATTGTTTCTGTATGTCCCCAGGGATTAGAAGAATAAGTGACACTAGCTATAAAAAGTGAAAGAAGGGCTCAATGACTTACTCATACAGGTTTACGTCTTGCTCACTGCGTGGGTTTATGGTGACCTGTGGGTTTCCTGGGTAGCTTTCCTCTGAACAATGATTCAGTGACCCCACCTCCTGCAACTTGGGAGGCTGCCATTTCCCATGTGATCTCCACCCCGAACACTGGAGGGGGACAGAATGCCCAATACCCTGAGGGAGAACTCACAGAGCGAAGCCTGGAGCCCACCCACTTCAGCCTTACACGTGAACTAGGAAAGAAAAAACATGTAGTTTTAAACCACTAACATTTCAGGATTGTTTGTGACCACAGCAAACTCTAGCCCATCCCGACTACGTATTTACCCTGGAGAAGAGCAGGTTTAGGTTACTCAGTAATCAATGACACTTCAGAGTTAGTAGGCACCCCCCGCATTAGAGTTGATTCACAAATGTTCAAAGCCCATGTACCTTGGCCCATAGAAAGGGGCAGCGTCCACACACAGCTGGGCCCAGGAACTACCGTGGAGCCTCCGAGGGTCATATTCTTCTTTCTTTTTCCTTCATCACTCTTCTTTCTTCTGCGGTGGCCTTGTTCTCAGCGAGACTCTTCTAAAGTGGTGGCAACATGGCTTCAGACTTGTATTTTGCTTGATTTGCAACCTCAGCACATAAAGAAAATCTCTTTCCTGGTAGTTTCAGGAGAAGATGCAGGTGTTCCCCTCACAGCCCCATGGAACCACGTGCTTCCTTCTACAGCAGGTGCAGGGGCACCGTCCTCCCATTAGCTGAGCCAGGTCCGGTCCCCACTCCAAGAGCCAGGGTTAGTTCCATCCCCACTCAAACTGCATGGACAGGGAGCAGGGACACGTGACTCCCAAAGGGACACCAGAATCTCATAACCAAGAGGATGGACAGATCCTGGGAGAAGATGCAAAATGGTCACCAAAATACATCAAGCTTCAGTAAAGGCACTGGACTCGGTTTTCTCTAAGGTCTCTTCCAACTTTGATAGTCCACAGTCTCTGTTTTCCATTTCTTCCAAATGCATTCTAATTGTGCACTTATTTTCATAAACATGGGAACTACTTACTCTTTGTGATGAACGGTCCTTCGTGATAGTTGCCGTGCGATTCTCCGGTATAATAAAGGAGAAAGGTCTCCATTCTCTTCTTCCCTACTGCTGTTCCCTTCTATGTGAGCCTCTGTCCACACCCAGTGGTATTGCACCCTCACTGCAGCAAAGCACGCGTGGGGATGGAGACCTCATCACAAGCGCTGGCTTCACCCGCTCACAGCTGTAAAGTGACCACAAACCACACAGGGGCAATCAACCTGGTCCCTTCTCTCTGTTCAGGGTATTGTGAGCATAGATGTATGTCAGCTCTTTAAGCCCTTCAGGGAAAAGGTGCTATATAAATCCAAGTGCTCATTCACACCATTATCCAGCGCAAATGGAACCTCCATCCCTTGGAGACTGTTTCATTGCTAATTTCACTGACAGCAGTTGATAAAGTTGACATTTGGTTTTGATGGCATGGTCTAATAAGCTGTCAGAGGTTTCATAATCTTATCGGGTATTATATTGCATTACAAATATTAAAATTAGCCTTGGAATTAACATAATCTACGTTGGACCCTCTACTGAATTAATCTGATGGGATATGCCAAATTTTGTTATTTTCCTCTTCACCCTAGGGAGACTTACATCTTTGTTGGATATGAGGATGAATGTTTATAGAGAGCTCTAAGTGCACGCACGTGTGTGTGTGTGTGTGTGTGTGTGTGTGTGTTCTGCCTGTATACTTTTGATGATGAATATTCAGTCAGAGTCAGAGTAACTGGCATTTTGGCTCAATGCTTTGAACTTTTGAAAATACACCCAAACCTGCAGCACCTGGCTCTGCTTGCATCCCTTTATAGCTTTCACTTTTTGAGACGACTCCAATCGTTATCATGAAAAGAGTGTAGCATTTAAAAAGAACTGAAGATGACATAATATAATTGCTTTTATTTATTGAAAGTCTCCTCTGGGTTAGTGCTTTTCATAATTATTAATTTTGTCTTCATTACAACGCTTTAAGATAATGTCATCAATTTAAACATACTTATAAGTGACAGAAAACCCAACTCAGACTGGCTGGAACAAGGAAGAAAATGTATTCACTCAATTGCAAGTCCAAGGTGGAATCCAGGGGCCTCAGACATGGCTCCAGCAAGGGTTCAAATGATATTCCCAGAAGCTTTTTTTCAACCCATTTCTTTTAGATGGACCCTATTCTCAGAGTCCATATGGTGAAACCCTTTAACTCAAACTCACAAATACACTACCCAATTCAAGACTGAATATATTTTTTCCATCAGCTCAGAAAAGTTTTAACTTTTCTTGATTCTTATTGGCCTGACTTAGATCATATGACCAGCTTTAAGCCAATCATCAAAGCCTGAGGGATGGAATGCACTGGTTATTTTTGATTGGCCTTAACGTAGGTCACTGGTTGCAGTGTGGAGGGGAAGGATGGAGACAACTTCGTCCAAAGCACAAGAACCAAGGGTAGGGCGACCATAAATACAAAACTGTGATATTGTTGTCATGGGAGTGAAAATGGGAAAGAAGACATGCAAGAGAGCAATATCAACAAATGCCCATTGCAGATTGACAGTCTCTTCGGATTACTGAGGAGGAAACAGGCTCAGAGGAGTTGAGTGACGTATGTGATATTACACACCTAATAAACGTCAGGACCAGAATTTGGAACAAAACCCCTATGACTCAAAGCTAATGCTCACTGTCTGCTAGGACACAGCAACATGGTAGCCTACATGGGAAGCCGCATATGTAAATGATCCTTAAAAGATGCAGGTACCAGATGTCCACTGCCTTTGGGATGGCGAGAGCTAGCAAGCAGAGCCATCTGTTATCTGCCCAGAATGCCATCCATGAAGCTAGTTCTAAGGCAGAATCAAAGAATTTGCATCGGTGTGAAGAACAGCGGGGCAGGAAGAAAGTGGCATCAGACACTCTATCCAGATTTCTGCTGCCCTTCCTAACACTGGTGAGAAGCTGTGTGAAATAGAAGACGGAACAGCACCCAACTCCCACACTGGGAACTGTTAGGAAAAAACTGATGTACTCTGAAAGGCCCTGCAAAATATCAGGTGCTTGCATGTATACGCCGCTGTTACGAAAAGGAAGAAAGAGTTATGTTTCCCCTTACAGCTCACGGTGCCGAGCTGGGCCTGCAAGGGTGTCTCACGTCTGTGAATTTTCTCTAATGATTCATTCTCTTTACACTTATAAAGTTCTCTCTGTGCTGAAACGTCAGCGTACTCACTCATGCTGTGGACAGGACTCCTCAGCATTCTCTCTTGGCTCATCTGCCTGCCTTCAGGATGTCGAAATGTCTCAGGGTTCCAGCCTCTTCTCTCTCTGTACTTTCTTCCTAAGTGATCTCATCCAGTCCTGCAGCTTTCACGTTGTTTCTATACAGTAAGCCCAGGAGGGGTCTACAGCCCTGACCTTCCAGATATCTGCAGCCGGCTGCAAATATGCTCTCAACTGGCATTGCAAAATAAATGTAGCTAAAATAACCCTCACCTTTCTATCCTCATTCATTTCCACCCATTTATTCCTTCCCTAATCTTTCCCACCTCAATGACTTTATTCTTAATTACTGTGTCCTGTTATCTCCCAACATCCGACAAATCAGCAAGTCTGCAGGACCCCATTTTCCTTCAAATCATACTCTGAATCCAGCCTCTTCTCTCCATGTCCACCATCACTCGAGTCCAACCTACAGCATCTCCCCGTTTCTCTCTACAATGTTCCTCTCGCAGATCTTTCTGATCCCATGCCTTCCTCCTTTGATCTCTCGTCTAGACAGCTGCTAGGGTAAAGCTTTTAAACTTTGCATCAGATCACCCCACTCCCCTGCTCCAAGCCTTCAGTGGGTTCCTGTCATCCATGGATGGGTTCCAAAATTTTGTATGATCTACATCCTGCACACTTTTCTGATTTCATAGCACGTAACTGTTCTCTTAACTCACCATGCTCCAGCGTCTGCTGCCTTCAGTCATTCCCTAGAATTCCTGCCTTAGAGACACAACACTGGATGCTTCGTCTGTTGGAAATCTTTATCCCTTGATATTTCAAAGCTAGTTCCTTCAGGCTGTGCAGATTTCGGCTTAGATATAACCCCCCCAAAAGAGCCCATCCTGACCACCCAAAGTGATGCAGCTACCCATAACTCTTTATCATAGCACCTATTTTAATTCTCTGCATAAAACTGACCACTATCCATTATTTTTTTCCTGTTTATTTAGTTGTTTGTTTGCTCCCACGAAGATGGAAGTCCTATGTAATCAGGGACTTGAGAGTATTTCCAGCTGTATTTTCCAGGTCTAAAGCAATGCCAATCACTGGTGAATGAATGAATGGGTAAAATAGATGGATAAATAAATGAATCAATTAATGAATTATGAATTGCAGCTTTATTTTGAATGTTGGGTCACCTGTGCAGTAGTTAACCTTGACACTTGCAATATATGTGCGATTACTAACTCTGTGAGGGCAGGGACAAGCCCTGAACATCTATTTTCCTGGAACCTAATAAAGTGGGTTGAGTCAGACTTCGTGTCAACCTCACCACGAGAGAGAGCGCTCAGCTTATGAACTGTACATCTGCTGGGAGTGAGAGGGCTGCATGGTGTTAGGGACAGTTTGGATCCAAAGCAGCCTGGTTGGGGTTTCTGCTCCACTACCTTTGATCACGTATCTCTGCCTGAAGTCACTCAATGTTTCTGACCTGATGTTTTATCAACTGTAAAGTGACAACAATCATAACGCATCTCACCAAGTTCCTGTGAGATTCAACAAAACTGAGCAAAGCACTTGATACACGGAAGGCCACCAATGAATATGTCCTCTTCTTCTCTTGTAACTTAACGTGTCATTACCTATAAAAATGCACACAGTTCTTGTTGAGAATGTTGTCTGTACACCAGACACTGTAGTACGAAAACGGAGGGATCAGGTGGAGGCGGAACTCTTGGTCTCTGGTGGCTCCTTCCACTGGCTCTTCTGGATTCTCTCTCCCTCCGTCCTGATGTGCTCTCTGATCTGTGCCTTGCAAGGTAGACCTACATGAATGTATCAATGGTTTTCTTGCCTTCTGGATTCTGGTTGGTCTGACCAATAGAGAGCATCAGCAGGACGTTGGAGAGAGGGATTGTGGTCAGGGAATGTATTCCCCTGGCTCTGGCTCTTAGGGGTGGGTGAGGGCTAAGTGCTTCCTTCAACTGCGAGTTGCAGCCCTCTCCTGACTGGCTCCCAGTAACGGTGCCTTTTCTTCTCCCATTTTGGGACAGACATGCTGAAGCCTCCCATGGTGGTAATTATCCCATGAGGTTTCAGTGCACCCCCTAACACATTTGTAAATATGTATTTAAATTTCCTTCAAAGTACCCAGTTTGAGTGTGCCATCTGCTCACTACCCAGATCCGGCCTGAAACAGCTCCTGTCTCTAAGGCGTTCACATCCTAAGAACTCATCGCACCCAAGGTGTGACCAAAGCAAGGCTTCTTCACTGTCATTGCACCTACCTCATGCTGCATCCACTCAGCAGAGTATACTGACTTTATGCATTACTCATATTCCACAAGAAGCCATCAAAAATATCTGTGTGTTTATGAAACAACAGACAGAACTGATGAGTGCTGTAGATTAAACATTGTCTTTAATCAGTGGTTCTCAACTGATCAAGTCTTCTGAGGAACTTTCAAAATTACCATGCCTAGGCCAACCCTAAACCTACTGAGCTGGGGTTTCGGGACATGAAGCCTAGGCATCTGTATATTTGCAAAAGCAACCCACAGGTTGCCAAGGTGAAGTCAGGCTGAGAACAATGGCTCCAATGTTCCTGGAGAGGTCAAAGCAGTGGCTATAGGACTAGGTAAAATGCCACCTGGTCACTGGCACCCTTATACTGTGGTTGCACCCAGACTCTCTGCTCACCTCCAAATTTCTCTCTTCTTGGCCTCTACTGATTTATTCTGCATCAACCATCATTCTTCGAGCAACTCCAATTGACTTGGCCATCAAAGATGCGGGGTTTGTCTTATAACTTGTCTGGCATTTCCTTTGTTTGTACTTAATAGTGGCCCTCGGTTTGAGTCTTCACCTCCAGGGAGAAGAAACATAATACCATGGCACCTGCCTAGAACTCCCAGTCCACACCCTGACAGGTCAACAACACCCTGTTGCCTGTACCTTCTAGGGATGACAACCTTTGTGGAGTAAACACTACACCACTACAAAAAAAAAATTATTTCGGGGGAAGTGTTTCATCAGGGATACATTTTTCACATCACTTAGCATATTGAGAATGTTCAAAAGACCTCATAATCATTATCATCAAATATTGTAAGTACCCATCCTTAAACAGATCCAGGGAACTTGGTAATGGAATAACTCAAGTCTCTTAATGCACATGGATCTGTATGCAACTGTGTCTAACCCTAGCACCTAATTATGTGACAGTGCTTTATAAAATATAGAATCATCTACACATGCATGTGCTTATCATTACTGTTTCTATGATTAGAACCTCAGACCCAAAAAATGTTACAAACAAACATGTTTAAGATAAAGTAAATTAAAATAAATCAAATGAATTTAAGCCACTTAATAGTAGCAGTGTTGGGAATAAAATAGTGTCCACTGATACAAACTTTATGTTGATACAAACTTCACAGAACAGAATATTATGAAGCTATGTCGATTTAAGTCTAAACTCCCCAAGTTATATTATAACACAGTATCAGAAGCATATCTTCTGGTAAGGAGATTAGATGGGCAGGAAAAGGGGTCAGTGGGGTGGTTAGTGAAGAAGGAATGGTTATTGGAAGCAGTAACCACAAGGCTGCTCATTTGACTAATACCAAGACGAAAGAGCTGTTGTTCAGTCTCCAAGTGGCACATCCATTCTGACTAACTTCCAGTCAGCCAAACCTGCTGAGGTTCTCTTCTTACTGGTGACTCTACCGTGCCACTGCGGGTCTGCAGAGAAACTCTCTCCAGCTGCAGGAAGGCTGACGGCTCTCTCCTGCATGACCTGAATGTCAGGTCAATGTGAATCACGCTTGATGTGAAATCTAAAGGAATAATTTGATGTGATGAGCACACATAATTAGAAACTGATGTATCATTGACTTTCATATATACATATTCATACATCTATTCAATGAACACTGCTTGAGTAGCGAGGAGGCCCTTGGCACCAGCCTATGCTAGGGGAGCCATGGAGAACTATAAGGCGTGGACCTCGTTGCTCTAGGACACGTGAGCGTATGTTAAAGAAACAGGCAGGGTCTTTGAATTAAGAATATCCGATGAGTGCTATGCTTGACATATGAGCGGAGAAAGACGGGCCCATGGGAAATAACCAGGTTTGGTCTACCTTAACTTTCCTTCTAGATAATGTATCTTGTAAGACAGGTTAACTTAACTATTCCACATTTTAAATAGCTAAAATTAGTTAAGAAGCAAAAAAAAAAGGAGAGAGAGAGAGAGACTATGACAATAAAATTTTATCAGTTTTTGGCACAGATATAAATAATCCTATGTTTCAAAACAAGCTATGGTTTTCAGAGCCCTCTTAACAACTATGAGAACATACATTGCATGAGCAAATTATAGCTTATCATACTATGTATTTGAGGTGGATGGGGCAACTCCAAGATATGTGGAAAAAAATGTATTTTGAGTCAGATAAAGCTAGTTTTGAATCCCAGACCTGCCCCTGACAAGCCACATGTCTTCAGGAAAATTATTCAGCTTCCTGGAGCCCCAGTTCCCTCCGCTATAAAATAGAGATAATAACACCTATCTCACAACTTGTGTGTACTGTGAGAGAATCTATATAAAATGCTAAACAAACAAGCATCGGTTCCTAATGACCCCTGGTTGTTTTCTATTGGCCTGTAGCCATTCTCTACCCAATGGTGCTCAGAAGAACACCGTCCCTGTCCAGCTCCAGGTTTCAAAGCGGAGTGGTGTTTGCTTAAATCTGCAGGGAGCTGATAACCTTGACCAGCCTGATACAAGAGGGAGCGAAGGATTTCTCAGCCCGTTCACAGCTGCGTTTGTAGTTTGTTGTTGTTTTCCTCTCGTTGCATCTTTCATTTATTTTTTTAACATATAAGGAACTGGAACGTGGAATCGTGGTGTTGGAGCACATCCCAGAGTGGGGTTGGAGGGAAGCCACACTATATAAGGAAAAGAAAGCTTCTGATTGTAGAAAATGGCTTGGAAGGACTGAGCGTGGATGAGACCCTTCTTGCGAACAAAGGGACTAGCACAGCCCACCGTTGTTGGGACTTGGGTGAGTAACAGAATCATGGGACAGTGAGCAGGTGTCCAACCATGAGGCTGGGGAAGTCGCTCTCCAGTCATTGACTCCCGTGTCTGGCATGATCTCTTGTAGGTTGCTTGCATCATCTACAGCTTTCTAAGTGGTATTAGTACTTTCCAAGTATCCAATACATCACCTGCATTAGACTCCACTTCAATTATCCTAATTTCCATGGGCCATCTGTTTTCTGCGGGAACACTGATTTTACAGATGTTAATATCATAATGTCGGAAGATCACACCTACCTGAGAAGATTATGGGAACCAGATGTTTTCACTAAATTGTGGAATAACAAAGAGGTGAGAATTATTTTGAACCATGCCTGCCAGAACATCCTATCTTCTTGAGGACTGAGTTCCAACAACTATGCCAGAACTTTCCAACGAGAAGAAAAAAAGTCATGTTTATTTTCAAATTAAAAGTTTAAATTATTTTCCTAAAAGTAATGATCAAACAGCTTCTCTTCCTGTGTCTGTCCCGAACAGTTCAGTGCGAAGCTGGGCTGAGGAAGGCGGGTGTCTGTGGATGGAAGTGGCAGAGGGCGGTGGCGGAGTCAGGAGGGTCTGCCCGGCAGGGCTCCCAGGTGCACCGGGGTGGAACACAGGCAGGCGTTGGAGGGCACCCCAGGGGAGCGGCAGCCTGCCGTGGGGTGTCGGAGCCTGAGTGGGCTCTGGGGGCATTTGTGTGGGTGTGTTCCCCGCAGGGTCACTGGAGGCTGCTATACTGGCCATCAGGCGTGGATGTCAGAGCCCAAGGATGAAGATTTGTGTGGAGGGTGTCCCAGCACAGGGGCGGAGCCCGGGAGGGTGGGGAAGGTGTCTCCCTCAGGGAGAGGGCGCCATGCAGGTCCCCGGAGCCTGTGCAGGGGGAGGGGGGAGAGCACCAAGCACGGTGAGAAAGGCACGCTGTGGGGAGGGGCAGTAGTGATGGCAGACAGCCCTGTCAGAGCCGGGGGGGTGAGGACGGTGTCCTTGAGCGACAGTCACACAGTGGGGGGCATGATGATCAGGTGATCTTCGCAAATGTGAGGGTGGCAGTTGTGACAGGAGATTGGTTCCATAGAGCGGGAATGATCACATGAATAAATGCATAAAGGGTAATGGAGTCAGGATCCTCACTATTAAAAAAGCCAGGGTGGCTCAGGGGATTGAGGGTCGTCCCAGGGACTGAGAGGTCCCGGTTTGATTCTGATCAGGGCACAGGGTTAGATGTGGGTTGTGGTCTCGATCTCCAGTCGGGGGCGTGCCAATCAATGTTTCTTTCTCACATCAATGTTTCTATCCCTCTCTCTAAAAATAATAATAATAATAAAAACATACTTTAAAAAAAAAAAGAGTTCAAACTATCAAAAGGGAGCTCTGGCTGGTGTGGCTCAGCTGGCTGGGCATTGTCCCATGTGCCAAAGTGTTGCCAGTTTGATTTGTGGCCAGGGCACATACTGAGACTGCTGGCTTGATTCTGAGTAGGGGCGTGCAGGAGGCAGCCAACTGGTTTCCCTCTCACGTAGATGTTTCTCTCTATATATCCCTCTCCCTTCCTTCCTCTCTAAAAATCAATTTATATATATATATATAAATACATATATGGAGAAAATCAGAATGAACCCTGTAAGATCGAATTGGAATTGGAGGTATCAATGTAATGTTGCAGTTTTTAATATAGAACAAGTTCCATACATTGAAAGGTTGATGAGCAATGGATATTTGCATAGTTTCATACATAATGTCTCCCTTCCCTCCCTTCAAGACATTTAGTAACCATAACAGAAAGAGGAGTTATTTTACAGAGGAGAAGCCTGGCGGGGCCCACTTAGTCAAGTGATCGAAGTTAATATCACCAGTAACGGGACAGGTAGAAACCAGAGGTGACCTGACGGGAAGCGACAGATAGACACAGCATCACTTCAATGATATCCCAGCCCACGGTGCACCGCATGACTAATAAACAGATAAACCCACATCAAGGGATGCTCTACAGAATAACTAGCCTGTACTCTTTAAACATATCCAGGTCTTGAAAGCCAAAAAAGAACTGAGAAATTGTCCCAGACTGAAAGAAACTAAATAGATGTGGTATCCAAAAACAACACTAAACCACATCTTTTTGCGATTACTGTGACACTTGGAGAAACATAAGTGGTGTCTGAGGATTAGCGGGTAGTAATGTACCTATGTCAGCTTCTGATTTTGATGGTTGTTTCGTGATTATACAGGACAGTGTTCTTGTTTGCAAGGAATGATTACAATTATTTGAGGGTAATGGGACATCATGTGGGCAAATGACTCTCAAATTGTTGGGGGTGAGGAGGAAATTCTTTATGTAGTACTTTAATACTTGCCTTTTTTATTTAAAAACAGTATTGTTTAGAAAACACTCTGAAGAAGTCACTGAAAGGTTTCATCACAATGAACACTAAGTCTCCACCCCTCAATCATTTTGAATATGCAAACTTGGTGTTTAATGAGTATCCTCACCTGTTTTTTTTTTTTAACAACTTCAGCAAAAGGAACTCAGATCTATTCTTAGGAAGATAATCTGGGTCATAAAATGTATAGGGTAGCAGTTAGTAACGTGACAATCCCTATGAGATTCCTTTTCTCTTTTTAGCTAACTGATTCCACTCAGAAACGAAACTTTAAATATTCTGCTGTGACCTTTCTGCCTGGGAGGAGAGTTTAATTACCTGCCCAGTTTACATAAATTATGTCGCCTATTTGTCTAAAATTGAATACTGGGCAGAGATCAATATGGCCTCAGAAACACCAGAGCAAATGACTTCTCTCAAATGCCATCAAAGGTCACTGGAAACTTTCCTGCTTGGAAGGGGACACATTCTCTTCGACCACCTAGAGCATGTCACGAGCCTGCTGCCTGGCCGTGGGTCCCAACCACAACAGCATGATTGATCATCCGTTAGAGGACACTGGGTACACACTCCCGTGGGAGTCAGCTGCATGGAATTAATCGAATACCATGATGACTCTGATTCATCATTCTCCCAAAAAGGGGGAGAAAGTGGCATAAAACACACCCAGAGCTTGATGCATGAGGCCTCCTGGAAGTATACTGCAACGTGTGCTCAGACCGACGGGTCACAGACGGTGCATGTGCTATTAGGTTGCAGTGCCACACAAGTATCCATGACAAAAAAATCTTTGAATTTTTTCTTTATTATTCTCTTTTGGAGGAAGAAGATAGTGGGTGAGGGCCAACTCTGTGTCTGGCCTTATTCAAATAACCACATTATAAAAATATTTTATGGGACTGGTGTAAATTGATTTCAGAGAGAGGTAGGGTTTTCATCTGGAAGACTAATGAAGTTTGACAGAGGGTATGATATTTGATTCAAAGTTTCATAGAGGGTATGATATTTGATTGCTAACTGAGAGAGAGCATATGACTCTAGTAAATATTTGGAAAATGAAGACCAGAGTAAATAACAAGGGCAATGTCACAGAAATGGTGAAAATCTGAAGCCTAGCAATTATTGCAGGCTGAGCTGACCTAAATATCGAGGAAAAAGTATTGAAATGAGAGGACCGCTCGTGGGTCCTGAAGCCAGGCCCTCAGAAAGCATATGTGTTTAATTCACATAGAGCCAGAGAGAGAAGAAGAAACAGAAACAGGTGGGAAAACTGGAGGGTTCCATCAGCTTAATGACAAAAGGAGGAAAGATTTCATTAGAAAAATAAGTGATGAACAAGGTCAACAGGTAGAGAGAGGTCAAGAAGTGGAGGTATGAAAACACATTGTTGTTTACATGACAGCAGGAGCAACTCCAGCCTAGGAAAGCATGACCCACACCAGATTTCAAGGGAAAAGAAGGGACTCTGGAATGAAAGTCAATGCAGTAGGTATGGCTTGAGCTTTCGCATAATTTGGTGGTGAATGGAAATAGGATGAAGGTAAAGAGAGCAGTAAAAAGAGGAATAAGGAAGAGGAGAGGGAAGAGAATTGATCTGATCATGAAGGGCAGAACACTGTGGTAGGCAGAAGGTTGAGTGAAATGTAGAAGAGACTGATGCTATAAGGAAAACAGCAGGTATTGTTATATCAACTTCATGCAGTGAGAGAGTGGAATTGAGAATTCAGTTATAAGTGTATCTCTTCCAGCAGAAGAAAGAAGAAAAAATAAAAAATTTTAAGATAGTTGTGAAGAATTTCAGATCTCTTAAGGCTCAGAAAGTTCTTCCCCAGAGACAGAAGATCTTAAATTATCCAAGATGTAAGCTTCTATGCTGAAGAACATCAAGGGCCACAGGCTTCCTGGAGCTCTCCTTGGTGCTGAGCACTGGCTGGCTGCCTAGACCACGGCAGTCTAAGATTCCCACAGAAAAGGGCAGGGGACATGATGGTGCGTAGACCTGGAGGTGCTATATAAAAGCAATTCTGCTGCTCAGACAAGAAATGTCCTTGAACACTTTAAGGTTTATCCACTTGGTGAGCATGAGGAAATCAAGGAGTGAAAGCGGTCTTGAACTGAGAATGATCATCGGCAAGGTAGTCCTAATTCTCTGATGATAGATCACTTTTCTTCTGGTTCTCCATTTTCCACCATTTAAAATGCTGATAATGGGCTCAGTGGATCTTATAAGCTTTCCTAGTTCAAAAATAAATGCGCAGCAAGGCCTCTCGGAGTTGACAGTGTTTTCTTGCCTCTGTGGTCTCCGGCAAACAGGAGCCCCAAGTGAGCACTCAGCTGTGAGGAATGCTCAAATGCTGATGTTTTGGATACAGATTATAACTCTTTTTGTGAAAGGTATTTTGGAATAGGTTTTAGGAGACCTAGGTAAGTTCATGCTGAAGGAAAGACGAGAAACACGGATGTCTCTAGAAAATTGTATACAGTTGACTCTTGAACAACATGAATTTGAACAGTGTGGGTCCACTTATACACCAAATTTTTAATAAATAGAGTAAATATACTTTCTTTGCCTTATAAGTTTCTTAATAATATTTTCCTTTTCTTAGCATAGTTTATTGTAACAATACTATATATAATACATATAACAAAAATTTGTGTTAATTGACTGTTTGTCATGTCAATAAGGTTTTGGTCAACAGGAAGCTATTAGTATAGTCAACCTAACACTTCTATGGATTTCAAACCATGGATCAAAAATGCTGTTCTTGCTGTGACCGGTTTGGCTCAGTGGTTGGAGTATCAGCCCTCGGACTGAAGGGTCGTGGGTTCTATTTCCAGTTGAGGGAATGTGGCTGCATTGTGGGTTTGAGCCTTGGCCCCAGTCCAGGTCGTGTGGGAAGCAACCAATCAATGTATCTCTCTCACATCGATGTTTCTCTCCCTCCCTCCCTCCCTTCCACACTATCTAAGGGTCAATAGAAAAATATCCTCAGGTGAGAATTAACAACAATAAAAATACCCACAGATACTAAGAGCCAACTGTAGTTAAGTTTTTGCGGAGTCAAAAGTCATACCTGAATTTTCAACTGCATGAGGGGTCAATGCCCTTAACCCCCACATTGTTTAAGGGTCAACTGTATAGTTATATATAATATAGAAAATTAAAAGCAATAGACATATTTACATTCAATGGGAGCATTAAATACAATAGTTTATGGTGTCAGTGAAAATAGTTTTATTGTTAAGTTTAGTTAACATAATGGATATTGAGAGGTTATTAAAATACTTGGTTAATTATTTAAAATAATGGGTATACAACCATGGCTTCCAGTTCTAGAAAATGTCAATGCCTCCCAACACTCTCTTACATGTTTCCTTAGCTCCTGTCACCACCTGAAATTGATATATTCTACTTACCATATTTATATTTGTCTCTCCAGATTGGGAAGTATGGTTTATGAGGGTTATAATACCTTTTTTTCTTTTGTCCCTCCTTAATCCTTATTTCCTAGGAATGTCCTTGGCAGAGAGTAGACATTCAACAAATATTTGTAATGTCAAGTGAATAAATGTAATGTCAAGTGAAAAAGCAGACACAATTAGATAAGGAGCATGATGATCCTAATTCTACAACGCTAAATATATGTGTGCAGGTGAGTCTGAATATGTCTTGGGGATTTATCACGAATGAATTATCAACTTGAAAAGCAGAAGTATAAAAGGAGTACAAAAGAGCCACTCATATTTTTTTTAAAAAAAACTTAGGTGATTTTATTAGACTTTAAACTCAATATGATTATCAGTGAGATTTAGGTGTATGTGTGTGTGATAATGTGTTGGCCATTCCTGTCTCTTCTTTCTATTGTGTGACTATTCTGAATCTTTCTCATTTTCTTCATCTCCTCTCTTTCCTCTGTGATCTAACCTTCTGATATCATGTGTTGCTTGAACTGCCCCAAAGCCTTTGAGCAGTCTCGCTGGGATCACCCTTGATCCTACAATCCACTCTTCATACAGCTTCTGCAATTTAAAAACTCTAACACTGATCCCACCGTTCCCTTGTGGAAAACCCTCAACAGCTCTCCTTCACACTCAGAACACAATCCAACCTCCTCACTAACCACAACTCGGAGGCGCTGGCCAGCTTCCCCAACCTCATTTCTCGCCAAGCCCTCCCACACTCACCTCGCTTGACTACACTTTTCCCCTTGTCCTCAAAACACAAGAACTTGGGCTTCTCTCCAACCGTTGTACTGGGCGGACTTCTGCCTGAAGCGCCCCTCTCTCGGCTGGTTTCACGCTGGCTGCTCACGCCCATTCTCTAGGACTTCATTTAATACCACTTCCTAGAGAGGTCTCTCGGCCCACCATCCACTCCAATTCCACGTGCCTCATTTCCCTCCTGTTCTCTGGCTGTATTGAAGTTAAGACACGTATCCTTGTCTCCAAAAATCTTGTCTATTCAATTATGCATTTATTGTACATATCTGTCTCCTTCCCTAAGAAGTAAGCTTCCTGAGAACAGGAATATTTCCTGCCTTCTCTGTATTCCCAGGATCTAGCACAGTCCTAGATATATGCAATTCCTCAGCAATTACTTGTTCAGTGAATAAATTAACGATTCTGACTTTGGCTCGTATCTGCTCTAAAGTGTAATATTCCTCCTACTCCATCCTCAGGGTCTTTTATTCTGGTTCTTACTAGCAATCTTGCTTTTCTCCTTAACCTTACTTTCATAAGGTTTTGAAGCAAGACTTGGACTTTGAATGATAAAGGTATGGGTCAAGATATGAGCAGAGGATATTCTAGGATGAGGATATGTAAGAGCAAAGGGACAGGTAAAGGTAAAGAATTTGATGATGTCCATTAAAAGCTGTTGTGAAGTCTACAGTGATTATATTAATCAGAACTCATTTGTTTATAACAGACAGGTAGCTAAACCAAACTCCTTTTAGCAAAATAAATAAATAATTTTAAAAGGTGAGAGAGGGAGAATGTATTGGCTCATGATACAAGAAAATTTAAGAGTACACTGGCCTCAGGCATTGGTGAATCCAGGTGGTCACAGAATATTTTCAGAAATGTGTTTCTTTAATCTTTCATATCTGTTTCTTCTGCTCTGGCATTGTTTTTCCCAAGCAACATTTTCTCAGGTAGAAATGACTACCAAACATGTCAGCTTGAAACATAATAGCTTAGCAGTATTAGTAAACAGATATATCACTTTGTTGCCAATAGTTATAGCAAACATTTCAGAAGGTCTTTGCTAGCCATCTGTATTATTTGGCTATTGCTTTGTAACAAGCCACCTCTAAAACTCGTTATTTAAGACAATAATTCATTCTTGCTCATGAGTCTGCAGGTGGACTTGGTGGTCCTGTTCGGCTCAGCGGGACTCTTGAGTGCATCTTAAGTCAGCTGAGGGGCAGCTGGCCTTGTCTGGGCTCTCCAGACGCCTGGGCCATGCAGACGGCTGTTCTAGGGTGACTTGGGCTGGGACTATGGGCTCCCCTCCACGTGACCCTTATCTTCCATAGCCCAACCCAGAGTTTTCTCATGACGGTGAGATGGTTCCAAGGGAGAGGGTGGAAATTCACATGACAATTTGAAATCAAGACTTAGAATTAGCACAAGATGGTGTCTATTGTGTTCCATTGGTCATACCAAGTCTTAAGGCCAGTCTCTATTGACAACATTGGGAGGAACTTGAGGGAAAACCACCTTGCAAAGGGCATGGACCCAGGGAAAGGAAAATGGAGATCGTTTTCTACAATCGGCCTCATTCTGGACTCGGGTCAAAGGCCCCTCAGTAAACCGTGACTCTGAGTGAAGTGTGGACAGGAGGCTCAGAAGTAATGGTTTCCGAGGGAGCAGCGAAGTGCTGTTCCCCGAAGAAGTGATGCTGAGAAAGCAAACCCGGTGGTTTCCCCCGCACGAACGTGGCAGCAGAAGGTCCGTTTCCCACAGTGATTTAGAGCATACGGTTTTGATTTAGCCTGTTGATGCTGAAATCATAACACTGCCACTGACTAGGTGTGTTTGACACATCACTTAACCTCCCGTATTCCAGTTTTCTCCTCTGCAGGATAGAAATAATCACAGCTTTTCCCTCGTGGAATTCTTCTGAGTATTAAATGAGACAATACAAGAAAGTGCTTAAGAGAGAACGTAGCACTTACTCCGTGTTCACTAAACTGTAGCTGTTTTGTGTTCTTTTTTTTCTTTTTTTCTTGGCAACAGTAAGATTTTGAAAAATTTGGACCAAAAAGAGAGACATGTCAGAAACATCCTTTAAAAGAAGAAGCTTGGCTTTCCTTTGTCATGATGGACTGAGACTCTTCCTGTTTACATCCACTATTTTTATCTTCCTGTACTTAGTTTCTAGGATCATATTACAGAGTCCTGGGTGGGGGGATTCTTCCATACAGAAATCTAGGTAAATTTCAGGCTTAGGAAAACAAAAGCTGTAACTATGAGTGTGGCAAGAGCAGCAGCCTGTGTCAGCAGGGTTCAGGGCAGTTCTGGGGGCCACCATCAATTATTAAACAAGGTCAATATTTGTGGCACAGAGAAGCATTTTAGCATACATTATTTATGCAGATCGCTATAACAGGTACTCTATCCTTGAACAGGGAGCTTCAAGAGTGGAATACTATTAACAAGAAAACTACTTGGCACAGGACATAAGAAATCTTCTTTTCCAGGAAAATCTTTCTTTCCCTCTCTCCCTTTCTTTCTCTCCTTTCTCAGTTCTCCACAAGGAACAAATCTCTAATACATCTAGAGTCACTGTGCCGTGCATGCTACAATGTAATACAATGTCTGACACTACGCCAGGGGCGCTCGGGAAGGTGCAAGAGGGTGAGAAGGAACACCAATATTGGTTCTTGCCCTCGGGTAGCCTCCAGTCTGGCTTGAGTAAATATAATTTCAAGTATGAGGCAGGAAAGAAATGGTCTAGGTTAACAAATGCTGTAACATAGGATAGAGATAGATGTTTACTAAGTTAATTTCACACCAGAGGTGATCAGTGTGAGCTAAAATATCATGATGGGCACGGCCGGTGTGGCTCCGTGGACTGAGCATCTTCCCATGGACTGAGAGGTACCAGTTTGATTCCCGGTCAGGGCACATGCCCGGGTTGTGGGCTCCATCCCCAGGAGGGGGTGGGCAGGAGGCAGCCAATGGATGTTTCTCTCTCACACATCAACGTTTATATCTCTCTCTTTCTCTTTCTCCAAAAAAAATCAATAAAAACATATTTTAAAAAAATTTTTTTATATCAAGATGGGCATTTCCCCCCAAATTTGAAAGCTGACCGGGTGGGCGGGGGATGGAGAGGAGGTCAGAGGTGAGGTCCCCGAGCTGACAAGCCTGAGAACAGCCTAGCGGAGGCCGTGAGCTCGCTGCGGTGGGCAGGAGGGGCCCGTTCATCCGAGGAGACTCACCTGGGTGAAGGAGGTAGAAAGAGCGGAGTATTCAAGATGTGACGCCCGTTCCCTAACCCACGAGAAAATGTGCCTGCAAACATGAGGTCATTAAACTTGATCATATAAGCAATATGAAGCTACTGTAGGTCAAGTCACCCTTTTATTAACTTGACAAGCAGTAATAGCAACATCTCCCTGAATGCCTGTTGTGTGCCAGTCCTGTGTTATGAGCAACAGGGATGTAGGGATGGACAGGCTGACGACCTCCTGACCTTCTTCTGAGGAATTACTGGGGGGCTAGAACACACACACACATAGTTCTACTATATATAAAGTTTTAATTGCATTAAGAGCGGTTAGATAGCTTTGGGCAAAAGGAAAGAAAACATAAGTGACTATCAATTTTTTAAAAATTAATTAATTAATGTATTTAGAGATACAAACATCGATGTGAGAGAGAAACATTGATTGGCTGCCTCCTGCATGCCCCCTACTGGGTATCGAGCCCGCACCCCAGGCATGTGTCCTAATCAGGAATCGAACTGGGGACCTCTCAGTCCATGGGACGACACTGTAACCCCTGAGCCAAACCAGCCAGGGCTGTAGTGAAAGTTTTAAAACTTGACAGTAGCCTGGCTGATGAGAGTCTCGGGTTCGGCTCCCACTAAGGGCACGTACCTCAGTTGCAGTTTGTCCCCGGGCCCGGTTGGGGTCATGTGGGTGGCGACCAGTCGGTGTGAATCTCTCACATGCATGTTTCTCTCTTTCTCTTCCCTGCTCTCTCCCTCCCGCTCTATCTGAAGAGAAATGCAAAAAAAAAAAAAAAGAAAAACCCAAAAAACAAAATTTGTCCTCGGGTGAGAATAAAAAGTAAAATAAAAATAAAAACTTTCCCTGCAGTAAATTCAATTCACTTCTCTGGTTGTAGCAAGCAGTTGTTCATGTCTAGGCCCGGCTAAAAATCTCGGGCTCGTCATTCCTGACGTCATGCCGGAGAAACCTGGCAGGCCAGTCCCGGGAAAGAGCGTTGCCCCGCGCTCCGTGCTCCGGGCGTTGCTGGCTCCAGCGGCCGCCACTCAGCCCCAGAGCCCAACGGGGAGAGTGCTCCCGGCACAGGAGACACTCGGCGCCCCGGGAGCACAGATGTCTCTCCCACTTGGAGCTCCGCTTTGCACGGACGGTGAGAGGCTCCAGAGCAGACAGCCTCTCTTCGAACCCACCACGGGGTCTCTGCTCTCCTCTGGGAGAGAGAAGGGCTCGAAGGACACCAGGTTGTCTGGAAAGCCATCAGACAGTGATCACTGCTCAGTACCCTGCTCCTCCCCCCCATCTGCCTTCCAACACTTTCAATAATAACAGCTGGTAGATCAAGGGCTTCCAATGTGCCCGAAGCAAACCTTTAACATACAATGTGTTTTTCGCTGCTCACAGCAGCCCTGTGAGGCAGGGATCGTTTTCATCTTTACCGTTTCACCGGTGAGGTTGAGTAGAGGTTAAATAACGAGCCCAAAGCCCCTTATCCAGGAGCGCTGAGAGCTAGCACGCAGGTGCAGGCGTGTGGAGATGTGGCCGTGGGAAATGGGGCACATCTTTCTGAATTTGCTCCAATGTCCTGTCCACAATAACAAGCCTCTTTCCTGGAACAAGGGACAATGTCACCCCGAAAGATTGTCTTATCCTGTAACAAAGGCTCAGCACGTCTTTGTTGAGTGAGCAAATTAATTTGTTATGTGTTTCATATATACAGACAGGTTCATATTCAGGTATCAAAATGCATGTCTCAGTATGTAAATACGCCGTGTGTAAATTCTAACAAGGCACCTATAGGCAATGATCTGTTATTATCCTGTCTCCGGCTACATGCTAAGCTATAAGGATGACACCGTGCCTCGTTATTGCCGCATAAGGACTCGTAGTAAAGTGCTCAGCTCATTGCATAGCAGTTGAATTACAATTTAAATGCACATGTATACGCATCGAAAAATACACATCCAAGTATTTTCCTTATTTACTATTCTACATATACACAAATCACATGACATGCGATGCCATTCTTCCAAATGTTTGTCACCACATATCCACGGCCTAAGTATTCTTCCGGGATAGATCTTTGCAGTTGTTTACGTTCACCGGTGAGGAAAGTACGAGTGACCATATCCGGTGCGTTATAGTCAAATGACCCCAGGAAAAATGTGACCAATAGAAAAGTATCTATTTCCGAATCCTTGCTCCATCGACGTGTTGATGGATGTGAGGGAAACACAAGAGCAGGAAGGAGTTGCTACCTTCTAGTTGGTGACTGCGATTGGGCTCATGGATCCCACCTGTTAAACAAGCAGAGGCGAGCGCGGGATGACACGGGACCGTGTCCCTGCGGTCCCCGGGAAGAGCGAGCACTGTGATAGCTCACTGACAGCCAGAGAGACTGGAGAACATGCAGGACTTTCCACGGATGTCTGTTAAATGACCAGCTGGGACATTTGTTCTGAATGCTAAAAGATCAGAGTTATTAAAGGTGAGTGAAGAGAAGAGGCAAGGGACAGACATCAGAATTCCCCAAGTTTAGAACCAGGTATAGAGTGAGTGGGCTCCTCGTCTGGGTGCTCCCCGCTGCCGCCACCTTTCTGTTTGACTGCATCAAGCCTCAGTATCCCCACCTGTGAAATGGGCATTGCCGTGCGACCCGCTGTGCGCGCTGCCACGAAATCTAAAGATCCAGTGTGTGAAGTGGTTAACAAGCGCCTGCGGCAGAGGTACCACTCCATAAATGTTGGAACTACTAACTTCTCCTGCTGTAAATATTACCTGGGAAAGGATAGAGTTAGAATATTGGCGCCGGGAGAGACGGGTATGCCACCCAATCCACGCGGTATCCTCTGGGGCAGTGAGGTTTCTTCTAACCATCTGACTTCTGAGGACAGGTGGTAACTCGGCCAAGTCGAGCAGGACGTGTTATCGGCGTTTATCTATTGAGGTATGTCTATTGATTTCCTCCACAGCAGGGCCACACCAGAGGGTCTTTATGAGGCCCACCTACTGCCGTGTGTCTCCCCATTTTCATCGGGAACTGTGACCAAGGTCAGTCTATACGGAGACAGGCTTTCGGCAGCTACAGCGATGGCATTATGCTCGATGAGTTTCATCGAGAGACTCTTCCAGGTAATGATGAGAGTGAAATACGCCCGTGTCCCTCCTCTGTCCCTTTATGAATGAATTAGAATACACAGACACTCAATAAAAGTGACAGAGGAGGCTCGTGAGCATCATTGAAATCATCTTGCAGGGGCCACCTGCATCTCCTTTCCATTAAAAGGCCGCACTGACCCAGAGAACACGCCACTCTCTCCCGAGTTTGTCTGTGTGTAGCAGGAATGACTCATCTGAGCGGTGGTAGAGCCCCAAGCGTGCCGTCTGAGCCCTGTTGCTCTGGGGTTTCACTGGCTTTGCTCGGGTCTTGGCTCAGCCCCTTCCTGGCCCGCACTTTGAATCAAGTCCTAACCCTCACCGTGTCTTGCCTATTGAGACAGCCTCATAGCTGGTTCTCTTTCTCAAGCTCAGACGTGCAGATTTCCTGTTATTTTCTAGAGGCAGCCACTGGCTCCTGGCTTACCTCTTAGTTCTGATCTCTGCCGTTGTTGGTATGATTACGATGATCACCATAGTCACCATCATCATCGTCGTTATCTCTGGATAAAATCCAAACTCCTCGGAATGGAATCCAAGCTCTTTAAAATCAGTCAGTATCTCCAGCTTTATCATTGGGATGAACACGATTTATTGGACGACAGCTCCTGTCGTCAGTGGTCTCCAACCACTATTTCATTTCATTCCCACAACAGTTCCGAAAGGTGACCTTGTCCTACCCATTTAACAGATGAGGACACTGAGGCTGGAAGAAGCCACATATCTTGCCCCAGGTCACATACTAAGCAACAGTCAGCGTTCAAACCCAGATCTGTTTCCCTCCCACACCCACGCTGTGGACCGCCACCCTCAGCCTCCCCTCCAGTCACCCTCCCACACTCCCGTCTCTCCTGCGCTTGGTGGCTGGCTCCTGTCAGGAAAATGGGTCTCTCCAATTCTTTTGGGCCTTTTGCACACATTTAGGCTCCTCCAAGGAATTCTGGAGCCAAGTGCGGCAAAGGACTCGGCTCCAGTGTCACGGCAGCGGACGCTGACGCCTCGCCCAGTCCCCAGGTGAAGTGCTGCTGCCCTCATCTGTCCGCGGCTCAGGTACTGCTGCGAATGCGAATGCTATTCTTGTTCCCTCCTCCAGAGCCTGCCCTTGCCTTTCAGAAGCCACCTCCTCTAGAGCTGTCCAGGAGGCCACCACGCAGCCCTGCTCACCCAGGACAAAAGATTTACTGGTGCAGGGGAAAAACAGCCCGGCAACTTGCTATAGATGGGGCACCTCTGTGGTGCGACTTGAAAGCACACCTGTGCACAGGTATTTCCTCGGCCCTCTCCTGCTGTCCTCCCTGCCTGGCTCCTCCAAGTGCACACCCTCAATAAGTCCCCATCTCAGGCTCTGCTTCCGGGGAACTGCCCTAGGACAGTCCTTTCCTCGATGACGCCAAGTCTGACCTCTGGGAACACTTTACATCTTCGTGGTCAACGCTCATGGAATGTAGTTCAATTTAGCACCTAGTGCATTGTTCTGATAATGTGGTATTGGATGTCCCTCTCCTCCAATAGACCATCAATTGTTCTGGGTCAAGAACTGTGCCTTTTGAATCTCCACAGCACTCACATCGCACAGTGACGAGCGTTCAAGAGGCACCCTTGCCTTCCAGTTCACCTGGAACCTTCCCATCCTGCCCCACAGAACCCTGGCTGCTACTGCATCTGACTTCCAGCCCTCCTTCGCCACGGCCCAGACTCGCATCATCACCTCACGGTGACCCCTCTCTGTACCTGAGGGCCAGCTGTGCCTCTGCGTCCTCATCCACAGGTCCCCACCCTCTGTCTTCTTCTTCCAATTCGGTTTGTCTTCCTTTCTCCCCCCTCCCTTCCCAGACTTCACAGCAGTGCCAAGTGTAAGGTTACAAATCACCTCCTCAGAGCCAGCCAGATACAAATGGACGATCTCTGTAATCTGTGAGGGTCACACTGTTCAGAGGGAGAAAGCCACAATAAGTGATATACATCTCTCCAATCCCATTCATAAGCTAATAAAAAAGTTAGAGAGTAGCTCATGAAGATAGATTGGCTTCTGCAATAGTATGGTGGCTAAATGAAATAAAAACACAACATGTGTCTGCGTTGATTCCTTCGTCAGAAGGGCCGAGACAGTAATTGACAATGTGAACGTTTCCTCGTTTGTCGGAGGTGTAGCTTCAGAGTTCTTTTTATCTGGATTAGTTTTTGTCGTGCTCGAATAAGCTTTAACACACAAGCTGCATGGCTATAAAAAAAAAAGAATCCTTCATTGAGAATTGATGCTCTAAATACAAGGCTTCAATTGATGGCCACCACAACCCCAGAGGCTAAGTATTCGGGAAGCTTCTGTGCTGAGCCACTGCACATCAGGAAGGGTGGTGTGCTTTCCCAAGGTCACACAGGTAGCAAGTGTCAGAGTTGGATTTGAACCCTAGTGGATCTGGCCTCAGTGGGTCACTGCACCATGTTTTATGAGTTGGGACAAGATGTAAACAGAGAAGTAATGACTGGAGGGTGATTGAGAGGAGGCCAGAAAACGTCCCTTTACTTTTTTTATTTTTCCAATTTTTATTAATTTATTTTTGTTACAGATGTTTCTCCTTGCCCCCCCTAGACACTCTCCTCCCCACCCCCACCCCCATCCTCCCCAGCATTGTTGTCTACGTCCATTGGCTATGCGTACATGCATATAATTTCTTTGGTTCATCTCATCCATCCCCCCCACCCTCCTACTCTGAGGTGTGTCAGTCTGAACCGTACTCCGTTCTGTGTCCCTGGGTCTATTTGTTCATCAGCCCACCTTGTTCATTATATTTCGCAACTAAGTGAGATCATATGGTATTTGTCTCTCTACGTCCCTTTGCTTTAAATAAACTCATGAATTGGGGGAAAGACAGAGGCGAAGGGCTGTACTTCCAGCAACGAGAGGAAGTTTTCTTTCCTCCAGCAGAGTGTCTGTTTCTATCGTTCAGTTTTATACGAGATAGGAGGCTAAGTAAGACATCATAGTTAGCGTTAGAGACAACTGCCTAGCAGCGCTGTTTAACCGAAGCACAGGAATGGTACGCCAAAGCACGTAGGTGGTACCCTCTGGATGGGGAAATTTAGTCTAATGATCAAGAACAAGGTAATAAAATCCGTCACTAAGATCCCAGCCACGGATTGGGAAGAGTTCTCCATAAGGAAGAAAGAATTGTCATTTGTGAAAGTCATGTGTTATAAGGTAGAGTTTCCTGAATAAGAGAATAGGCATAGATCCACTTACTCGGAATTCTTGTTTTATAGGAAAGAAAAAGCCATGAAGTGAGAACCAGCACATGGGTATAAGTAAGGTGTGGACTGCAACAGTCTTACGTGTGCAAGGCAAGCCCCTCGCTCATAGCCCCTGAGCCACACTGGCCTCCCACCTGCCACAGGACCTCCGTCCCTGCTGCTCAGTCTGTCCAGCTCACGCTTTGTCCATTTCTTCACTGAGATGACCACCCCTCACCCTTTAGACTTGCAGTGGTTCTCAACCTACCTGATGCCGCGACCCTTTAATACAGTTCCTCATGTTGTGGGGACCCCCAACCATAAAATTATTTTCGTTGCTACTTCATAACTGTAATTTTGCTACTGTTATGTCTTAGGCGACCCCTATGAAAGGGTCGTTCGACCCCCAAAGGGGTCGCGACCCACAGGTTGAGAACCGCTGCTTTGGAGCTTAGTGAACTATTCTACCCTAAGGGACACCTTCTCCAATGGGCCACCCACTCTTACAGTATGACTAGTGTGTCAAGTTCAGGTCATTTAATGTGATTGATTTGGTTATCATGGCAACATCAAATTACTACAAAGGCCTGTAGATGCTAGTTGTTAATTTCTGTGTTTGAGTCATCAGCATCGGGTCACAGACCATCCCTTGAGCGGTCTGCCCTGATTTGCTGCTTTGTATTATTCAAGCTGGTCATAATGGCTAATAGTTAGGTTTGCATCACCTCTCTGGAGGAAGCACAGTATAATTTCCCCAAGACACAAGCTGCAAAACAGCCAGCAGATGAATCGGGGGGCTTTGTTCAGACTCCCCAAGCTCAAAGGTAAAACTAAGCCAGAGAAAGTAGCCTAGATGAGCAAGCAAATCTTGGACTGGTTTTCTATAAAACATCTCTGTATTAGAGGACTAATATAAACTATTTGCCTGTTCATTACTAGAACACATAGATGATACATCACAATTTAGAAAAAGATTTATACAAATATAAACATTTAGGTACAGGCTGGTAATTTTTCTCTATACTAAACTTCAATTATCATCCATCACAGCTTAATCCAGCTCTGATTCTTGCATTGTCTCATTCATTCTTCATACGATGCCGGCTTTGCATGGTAAACAGCCTCCACTTTACTCTATAGAGGGCAAACTCATCTGTCTGTGCCAGTTTGGTCTAGTCCCTCAAACAACACTGTAGATAGCAGAAGTTCCTCTATTCCATGAGTGTCAATGTGTCTCAATGTGACTAAGTACACCAATCAGAGAGAAGAAATCTTTCCAGACATCCGGCTGAGCACCATCTCTTTATTTTTTATTTTTGTTACAGATGTTTCTCCTTTTTCCCCCATTGACACCCTCCTCCCCCTCCCTCCCCGCCTTGTCCCCAGCTTTGTTGTCCATGTCCATTGGTCATGTATACATGCATTTAAATTCTGTGGATTATCTTTCCCCCACCACCCCCTCTTCTGGGGATGGTCAGTCTGTACCCTACTTCCACGTCTCTGGGACTATCCTGTTCTTCAGACTGTTATGTTCATTATATTCCAAAAATTAGTGAGATCATATGATACTTGTCCATTTCTTTAATAAAGTAAAAAACGCTTTCTCTCCTGTGTGCAACGTTTTACTTTCTTTCTGCTCCATGGACAGACTATAATTTCAGGTAAGAACACTGGGTAATAGAATGTTCTTGGGTGGCCTGCAGGAAAAAATAAAATAAACAACAACAACAAAAATTCCTTCCGGGCAGTCTTATTCCAGTTGAAAACATTGCCCAGGCGATGAGTTTCTATGACACCGCGATCTGACATGCCTCATAAAGAAGTCTCATCGCCACTCGGAGGGCTCCTCGTGGAACGATGCTCCCGGGGGGTTTCTCACCCGCTTGATCCCTTAGAACCAACTGATTTTCTCAGCTAGGGAATCATTCCTTTTTTCCCCCCAAATGTTTAAAAATGCAGTTCAGCAAAGTGGAGGAAACACACTTTCATGCAGGGTGGTTGGCTTCTCCCACGCTGGGTGCTCACTGGGTTTTATGGCTGTGTTGAGGCAGGAGGCTGCAGGAGGCTAGAAGAATTCCTAGCAAGACCAAAGGACAGGACCTGGGGTCAGAGAGCAAAGATGGAGAGCTGGGCCGGTGTCCAAGCCCATGCCGACCAACCTGATTTGGCTGAGATAGTAGAGAAATAAAAAGGAAACTTCAGAAGAGGGGGTGGTGGGGGGAGGGAAGAGATAAACCACAGAACTTATATGCCTGTACGCATAACCAATGGACATGGACAACAAAGCCGGGGACAGGGTGGAGGGATAGCGAGGAGGGTGTCAATGGGGTAAAAAAGGAGAAACAGCTGTAATGAAATTAAAATTTAAAAATAAAAAAGTAAAGGAAACTTGACTTGTGAATTCTTTATGAACACTCTTCCTGAAGACATTCTTAATCTTACTCATATCTACCACAGTGACCCTAAGAGCTTTTTGGTTTTTTTTCTTGTTATTGTTTTTCAGTTCAATAAACCCTTTCTCTGACCCATCTGCAGAGTCAGTGGGGTTTTCTGAGGCGTTTGAGGCAGCAGAGAGCTGCTTTGTGTTGCTTGCAAAACATTTCGAAGCTTCAAAGTGCAAGTGGAGCACCAACCTATTCCTTACTTTTAACTTGAGAGTGATTCAAGACTTTAACATTATTGAAATTCTAAAATGTCATATCATTTATTAGGTTCCCATTTAAAGTTGATGCCTCACGATCAAAATGTTCCCACTCAGGACTTTGTGTTGTTCATCAGAGCAGAGGGGAGAGGGTGTTGGGTGTGTAAACCATGTGCAAGGTATTTGGCAAGGTGGCTGCAAGATATCATCTCATCAAATTGTCACCATAATCCTGGGAGCAATTATCATAATCTCCATTTTTATTGTGAGGACAGTGAGATTTAGAGAGATTGGGTAACTTGCCCAGAAGACAAAGTAAAGTTGGTGTGCTCTCTGAGCTCCTGGCTGGACACCTGGTCTTCACGCCCTAAGAATCTCACCCAGTCCATGGATGTACATTCCATTTATGCATGGTTTACTGCCAAGATCTCAGGGACATTCTGAAGTATAAATCATATCATATTATCTTCTCACTTAGAACACTCCAAATGTGTCCCAATGCCTCCACAAAACCTGACCATCACTCAGAGATGAGGTGGCCTGGCCATCGCCACCTCTCTGATCACACGTTCCTTCACCCCCTGCCCCCCTTGCTTCTACCCTCCAGCAACACTGAACGTCTTCCCATCATACAAACACGCCCTCGCCTCCAATGAGTTTTTCCTCCATAAAATTGATTAGCACCAGGAAGCATCTTTGTGCTCGTGTGTGTATTCTCTGTATGCTTCACTTGGATATAAGCTCTGTGAGTGCAGAGTCTCTATTCATGATCTAAGAATAGTGAGTAGCACAGAGCTGAAAATCGCCCTGCACTGGGAGCCTCCCACCTCGGGTGGTCTGTGTGTGCTGTTCCCCCTGCTGGAACATACTTCTTCATCCTTGCCTGGCTAACCCGTGTCACCCCCTGCTCTCGTCTTCACCATCACCTCCTTGGGAGGCTTTCCCAGACTCCTCAAACCTAGAGAACGCCTGCTTTATGTTCCCATAACACTCCTTCCCTCACAGTTTCTATCATAATATGTAACTATGGGTGAGTGATGGTTGGTTCTATGATTTATATGCGGCTCCTCCATTAGACATAAAGAACTACAAGAAAGGAACCATGCCTGTATTATTCCATGAAGAACCTGCTGAGCCTACCAAAGAGCCTGGCATGTAGTAGATGCTCAATAAAGTGGAGATGAATAAATGAATGAGAAGACAGGAGACAGATTCGTGGAGCAGTGTGGGGACAGCCTCCCAACGACCTTAAAGGACATCTTAAATTGCAGCTGCCATCATCAGGGTGGAGAGTGCATACAAGGCAGGACAGATGCAGAAGGACAAAGGTCAGATTTTCCAGAAAGTACCAGAGATGAAGGATGAAGAAGGGCACATTGAGAAAAAAGGTGTGTCATGAGTATGATGACAGTCACCAGTGCAATAATTTGTAGGATTTCCATGTGTAGAAAAGAGGCCAACACAGAAGGCCAGAAGCCAAGGATGAAAAGACAAAGAAAGAAGAGATGGAAAGAGTGTCCAACTCAAGAAGCATGGAAGGAAGGAAGGGCAAATGTTGGAGAAAAGACAGTGAGGACCAAGAGAAGTAAAAGCCTCTTAACTCAAAATGTATGAGAAGATTGTGCCCCATTAGAACAGAGTGGAGTCATAAAGAAATTCAAGGACTCAAACACAAGCAACTTACTGTAACTGAATTATCATGCTGCTTTTTCTACTGGGATTTTTCAACCACATGAAAAACCTCTAAGTTTTGCTTCAAGTGTGCTAGCTGCTGTGTTCTGGCAAAGATGGCTGCTCGCCTCTCCAGGAAGTGTCCCTCCCTCTTCTTGATAACAACAATAGTCTCAGCCAAAAAATAAAAATCACAGTCTAAGCTCCTTTGCAGAGGAGTGGCCAACGATATAGAAGGCGAAGCCCTCAGGTGGAAATACCAGAGGAGCTACTTCAACATAAGCCGAATCAAGTCGGAGGTAAGACCTGCGGCTCTGCCTGCCCCTTTCTCACTCCTTCTATCTGGTGTGATGGCTGGAGCTCCAGCTGCAATGATGAGCTTTGAGAACGGGACTGAGTGCAAAGGAAGGTTAAGTAAGAGAGAAGGGCCTCTGATATTTCCGCAGTCACTCTATTTCAGTGGTTCTCAACCTTCCGAATGCCACGGCCCTTTCATACAGTTCCTCATGTTGTGGGGACCCCCAAACATAAAAGTATGGTTGCTACTTCATAAGTGTAATTTTGCTACTGTTACGTCTTAGGCGACCCCTGTGAAAGGGTCGTTCGACCCCCAAAGGGGTCGCGACCCACAGGTTGAGAACTGCTGCTCCATTTGCTTTGGTCTTGGTTTATGTGCATTAAAATGAAAGCCTCCTAGCCCTGGCCAGTTTGGTTCAGCGTTTAGAGCGTCGGCCTGCGGTCCTGAGAGACCCGGGTTCAGTTCCCGCTAAGGGCGCATACCTCGGTTGCAGTTTGTCCCTGGCCCTGGTCGGTTGTGCGGGTGGCAGCCATTCGATGTGTCCCTTTCACATCGATGTTTCTCTGTCTCTCTCTGTTCCTCTCTCTCCCTCCCACTCTACCTGAACAAAAAATGGAAAAATGTCCTCGGGTGAGGATAAAAAAAAAAATGAAAGCCTTCTATGCTGGGTGACTATTTATTTATTTAAATATATATATTTTTTCATATATGCAGCCATACCTGATTCCAACGGATGCATGAAGCAAATACAATGTGGCCCATACGCCATTCTCAATGCAACATCATTTTCAGAGCAGTGAAGCAGGGCAGGGATCAGCATCACAGAGATGCCCTTGTTGTTTGACCTTCAGCAAGGACCTTAATATCCGAGCCTCTGTCTCTTCCTCTGTAAATTATGGTTAATAATTCCCTCACAAGGCTTTTGTAAGGATTCGAGCAAAGTGTAGAACCTGCCTCACACAAATCAGTGACTCAATAGTTATTGTAATTGTAGAAAATTTCATTTACTAGAACTAAGTCCATGCTCATTGATTTATTTTGTCAATATTTTAAACAGCTATTTTGATGCAGAGCAGACAGAACGGCAGGCAGCCGGGACAGTTATGGCACATTGGGCTGATTGGCCTAAGCCAAAAATAGACATTTTGAGAGTCGCCCCTGGCAGCTGGTAGACTGAGAAGAAGCAAGTAGCCGAAGCGTAATGTTTGAGTTCCACACAACTTTACATCTGCAGACTTAGCCATGAAACTGCAGACATGTCCCTGGTCCCACTCCTCCACTCCTCCACTCTCGGCGACTCCTGCCTGTGATCCCCACCCATGATTTCAGCTTCCTTGGGTGTTCACTCAAAACTGGGATTCTCAAAACTCCGGTGTTCTTGGTGTTTTGGAACTGGTATTATTTGTTGGGGAAGACTGTCCTGTGTATCAGAAAATGTTCAGCAGCATCCGTGACCTCTTCCTGCTAGACGCCAGAAGCACCCATCTCCCTTCTCAAATCCTTTCAATGAACTGTCGAGAGACAGTACCGAATATGCCTTGGGGGGCAAACGCACCTCCACTGAAAGTCAGGACAATGAGAGGAGAACTGTCCCAACACAGGGGAGGTCTGTACTAGAACCATGCGCTCTGCCCTGAGGTTCGACTTCACTGAGGACGAGCTCCCCTCAGGTTGCCTAGCCGCGAGGGTCCTGTTCTTCCGACAGGACGCCTTCCTTGCGCCTAGTGTTTTTGCCACAGAGCACATCTAAGAGCATTAGCTAGGAACGTGAGCTACAAATCCCTATAAAATCTGACCAGCCTCCTCTTGCCCCCTCTCCTCCTGACATTCAACTCCCCGTCAGCCACCACGGTATGGTTTCCGATCGTGGACAGTGTCAAGGTCATGTCCTTCCCCAGGACTTCAGCTGCCCTGCCCTCTCTCACATCTCCTGTTGCTGAGCTCACGTGTGTACTCATCCCCACACACGACATTAGGACTCCCTGTTGCAGGATCTCCTAGCCCCCGGTACTTCCATTTCATAACACTTATCATTGGAATTAGTGCCTTGAAGAATAGTTGCTGAAGTCCAGTTACCTTGGTCAACGCTGAACCTTGCTGTGGGCAGAGTCCTTGTGGGACCTGGCCTCTCTACCCTTCCCGGGATGTTGCCCATGAACTGGCATGAAGCAGTTGTTCAATGAATGCAAAATGGTTACCAAAAACGAATCCCATGGACACAAAACTTCAATAAAAACAAATGTCTTTAGGAGATAAAGAATTGGCTACACTGGGCACCCTACATCTTTCTAAAGAGTGCCTGAATGTCAAAGGGAGATGGAGCATTTGCAAAGCTGACAGTTCCCAGTCTCCCTCCCATCGGCTCCTCTTGTGCGTTCTCTGAATTGAACTGATGGGGAAAATCAGAGATAGGAACATATCTGCTAGTCCTGGGAATATCACAGCACAGTGTGAGTTATGGAAGCTTCTGGAAGCCAGCCGATGCTGGAAGTCACAATTCGCTCACTTCAAATGTCCATCGTGTTGGTGTTTTCTAAATTGGAACATGTAAAAAGAACTCATTGTTCAGGAGTATTATTTAGTACCTGATGATGTTCCAAGAGCCCCGACATGTTCAGTCCATGCCATGAAGGAAAATCCTTCTAAGAAAGTCTGTGAAACTTTTGTTTCAAAACAGAAGTCACCAATGGGGAGACTCGAGGTTCTGTCTCGCCAGCAGGACGTCTTGTTGCCGTTCACTTGAACCACATGGAGGCTGCCTAGACGAGAGAATGTCCGCATCAGTTCCTAACACTAGGAAATGTAGGTTTCTAGCTTTCTGTGGAAAACCAGAAGACCCAACGATACTGGAACTAGCATCCCTCATGTCAACATTTGGCAGGACTGGAGTCTAACTGTGCCATGAACAGAACTGACATTTCAGTTCTACTGCAGCCGTGGAGTCGCTGGTGGCCAGTTGGCCCCCACGACGTCTCTTTCCTGCCTTCCCTCATTCCTATCCTTAAGAGGAATCCAACCTCCTAATTCATCTCTGACATTAAAAACCATGCAAATATATATTCCCATAGGGTGTACTTCCAGCCACAAATATGTACATTTTCCACACTTGATAACTAATTAGTCCAACCTCCCAATCTTTAGAACTGTGCCCTCCCATGTGGCAGGCACGCGTCATTTGTGGCTATTTAAATTTAAGTTAATTTAAATCAAATGAAATTCAAAATTCAACTCCTTGGCCACAATAATCACACGCCAAGTGCTCAGCAGCTGCATGTGGCCAGTGGCTCAGACAGAACACATGTCTCTCCCCTCAGGAAATTCCACTAGACGGGGCTGCTCTAGAACGTTCCTGATAACTGGAGAGGTTAGAAGGTAGACAAGCACATGGGTTTCAGAGAATTTACTCATTGTTAAGGAGTGAGTTATGTCCCTTCAAAAATGCGTGTGTTGAATTCCTAATCCCCGGACCTCAGAATGTGATCTTCCCAGTGGGAGGGTCTTTATAGAGAATAAAGTTAAAGTGTGATCATTAGAGTGAGTCCTAATTCAATATGATCGGTGTCCTTATGACAAAGGGGAAACCTGAACACAAAGACATGGGCAAAGGGATGATCAAAGATGAGACCCAGAGAGAGCACAGCCGTCTACAAGTCAAGGAGAGAGGCTGGGAACAGAGCCTCAGAAGCGAATCATACCACGACACCTTAACCTTGGACTTCTCTCCAGAACTGTGAGGCGACAGATTTCCTTTGTTCAAGCTACTCCGTTTGTGGTATTTTCTTACAACACACTTGGCGAACCATGCACGCATGGTTGGTTCATTCCTTTGTTGACTAAAACAGTGGTTCCCAAACACTTGTTCAGTACTAAGAAGAGCAGTAGGCATGTTAAGGATTACCACTGTAATTTGATTTTTCCTCCAAGAGATTTATGGTCTAGTAAGGGTGATAAAAATGTTTTTTAAAAAACTGTGAAATAGAGATCAAAGCCTTCTGCAAGTTTTTGTGTTCCTTGAAATTAGCTGGAGGATTTAAGTAGATACAAGTTCTCCCAGACCCTGCTACAAGGGCTCATTGCAATGAGGCTCAGTACTAAGCTCTTAAAAGTAAAAGAGAGCAACTTATTTTTTATTTTAGTGGATAAAACAGGAAGGAGTAGCACCCCTTCCTTCCCATCCAAATCTCCCACCTCTGGTCACAAGGCAGAAGACCCCTCCTTGGCCCAGCATTTTTCTACATGGGGGATGTAACTGGTGACAAGTGTGATGTTAGTGATCTCACTCAGGATACAACCTGGCTGCTTAGTGGGTCTCCACCAACTGGTTATTCTTAACAAGAACCCCAGAACTGTATCACCCAATCAGTAGAATGAGCACTGTAGAATGCGAGGTTAAGACCAAGGCTAAATCTTCTTAGATTCTGCTCCCCAAAACATCCTATTACTGGAAGAAATCAACTGATACTCACTCATTGGCCCACCTCTTCCAAGATGCTTTCATCAAAATCAGGGCCTTATTTTTCATCAACTCACTGACTTCTAAGACCCACTTTTCAGAACTAACAGCCAATTATGAATACTCATCAGTCGCTCAGTTATTGTTTCATTTGGAAAGATGATTTACTTTCTGATCAGAGAGTGAAAGTTCATAGTCTGACACTCATTTGCTTTTCTAGACATAGTCACAAATAATAATAATGTCACTTGTCTAACGAAAGTCCTTGCATGCTGCTCAGCTTCTCATTGTGGGCAGGGCCATACCATACAGCAGGTACTTGATGAATGTTGAATGATTGAACTAATTAATTTTATGAACCAACAAATTTTAATGTGAAAAAATGTTTTATTATTAGTAAATTAGCTTTATAGACTACCAAAAGACTATGCTACTTAAGCGGATGGAAAATTGCTTTCTGATAAAATGATCATGAAAAGTTTTGTGGAAGAGGTAATATGTGAGTAGAATCTTTAAGGATGATGGAACTTATTATATATGGGATGGAGGGTACTGATGATACAGAACAGCATAAGCAAAGCCCATAGGCAGAAATGCATGGAAGAGAATTAGAATCAAATTGGAATAGTGAACTATAGGCTGCATTGGGAAAGAACTTGGGATTTTTTTTTTTTTTTTTTTTCCTGTAAGGAATGAGGAGGTATTGAAAGATTTTGAGAAAGGGATTGATATGTTGAAAACTGTTTTCAGGAAAATTAATTTGGCAGTAATGCTTCAGATTGATTGAAGTGGAGGGAAATTGAAAGCAGAGCAAACAAGTATGAGAGAAGGATGATCTTATGACTATGTTTATATATTACTCTTTATGCAGATGCTATGGTTATTGTACAGTACTGACATATTCATGGGTCAGACTGAAGAAAGCTGACTGTCATAGTATCAGAACTATGCTTTTGTACTTCGTGTATTTTGTGTTTATTTCTCATCAGTTTAATTTTTTTTAAGTCTTTGGGAATTTCCATCCTGCGTTGATGTGCAAGAGTTTTGCCCACTCTTCCAGTTAGTGATGAGATGTCAGTCAACAAACAGACACTCAAGTCCTCATGGTCTAATTGGGTGATTCTCAACTTGATTTTCACATTAGAATCTCACCTGGAGCGGTTTTTAAAGCCCTCAAGGCCTCAAGCCATAACCATTGTCAATTAAATTAGAGTCCCTAAGAGTAGAACCTCGGTATCAGTGTTTTCTAAACCTCTCCTGGTAATTCTGAGAGCACCGCAAGTTGATAACCACAAGTCCAGAATCTCCCTGCTCCCCTGGGAAGTGTCCATCAAGAGATAAATCTTGGACATCTGTTTAGAGTTTATAAATATCACATTGTTTTCCTGTGGTGGAAAGTCTGTTACTCCCGTGAGAGAAAAAAATGGGGATTTGAATTGGGGTTGACAGTGGTGAGAATGGAGAACTGGGGTGACAGTGGTGGGAATGGAGAACTGGGGTGACATGGTGGGAATGGAGAACTGGGGTGACAGTGGTGGGAATGGAGAACGGGGGTGACGGTGGTGGGAATGGAGAACTGGGGTAACATGGTGGGAATGGAGAACGGGGATGACGGTGGTGGGAATGGAGAACGGGGGTGACGGTGGCGGGAATGGAGAACGGGGGTGACGGTGGCGGGAATGGAGAACTGGGGTGACGGTGGCGGGAATGGAGAACGGGGGTGACGGTGGCGGAAATGGAGAACGGGGGTGACGGTGGCGGGAATGGAGAACGGGGGTGACGGTGGCGGGAATGGAGAACGGGGGTGACGGTGGCGGGAATGGAGAACGGGGGTGACGGTGGCGGGAATGGAGAACGGGGGGTGACGGTGGCGGGAATGGAGAACGGGGTGACGGTGGCGGGAATGGAGAACGGGGGTGACGGTGGCGGGAATGGAGACCGGGGGTGACGGTGGCGGGAAGGGAGAACGGGGGTGACGGTGGCGGGAATGGAGAACGGGGGTGACGGTGGCGGGAATGGGAGATCGGGGTTGACGGTGGCGGGAATGGAGAGACGGGGTGACGGTGGTGGGAATGGAGAACGGGGGTGACGGTGTGGGAAATGGGAGAACGGGGGTGACGGTGGTGGGAATGGAGAACGGGGGTGACGGTGGTGGGAATGGAGAACGGGGGTGACGGTGGTGGGAATGGAGAACCGGGTGACGGTGGTGGGAATGGAACACTGGGGTGACGGTGGTGGGAATGGAGAACGGGGGTGACGGTGGTGGGAATGGAGAACGGGGGGTGACGGTGGGGGGATGGAGAACGGGGGTGACGGGTGTGGGAATGGAGAACGGGTGTGACGGTGGTGGGAATGGAGAACGGGGGTGACGGTGGTGGTAATGGAGAACGGGGGTGACGGTGGTGGGAATGGAGAACGGGGGTGACGGTGGTGGGAATGGAGAACGGGGGTGACGGTGGTGGGAATGGAGAACCGGGTGACGGTGGTGGGAATGGAGAACGGGGGTGACGGTGGTGGGAATGGAGAACGGGGGTGACGGTGGTGGGAATGGAGAACGGGGGTGACGGTGGTGGGAATGGAGAACGGGGGTGACGGTGGTGGGAATGGAGAACGGGGGTTGACGGTGGTGGGAATGGAGAACGGGGGTGACGGTGGTGGGAATGGAGAACGGGGGTGACGGTGGTGGGAATGGAGAACGGGGGGTGACGGTGGTGGGAATGGAGAACGGGGGTGACGGTGGTGGGAATGGAGAACGGGGGTGACGGTGGTGGGAATGGAGAACGGGGGTGACGGTGGTGGGAATGGAGAACGGGGGTGACGGTGGTGGGAATGGAGAACGGGGGTGACGGTGGTGGGAATGGAGAACGGGGGTGACGGTGGTGGGAATGGAGAACGGGGGTGACGGTGGTGGGAATGGAGAACGGGGGTGACGGTGGTGGGAATGGAGAACGGGGGTGACGGTGGTGGAATGGAGAACCGGGTGACGGTGGTGGGAATGGAGAACGGGGGTGACGGTGGTGGGAATGGAGAACCGGGTGACGGTGGTGGGAATGGAGAACCGGGTGACGGTGGTGGGAATGGAGAACGGGGGTGACGGTGGTGGGAATGGAGAACGGGGGTGACGGTGGTGGGAATGGAGAACGGGGGTGACGGTGGTGGGAATGGAGAACGGGGGTGACGGTGGTGGGAATGGAGAACTGGGGTGACGGTGGTGGGAATGGAGAACTGGGGTGACAGGGTGGAATGGAGAACGGGGGTGACGGTGGTGGGAATGGAGAACGGGGGTGATGGTGGTGGGAATGGAGAACCGGGTGACGGTGGTGGGAATGGAGAACCGGGTGATGGTGGTGGGAATGGAGAACCGGGTGATGGTGGTGGGAATGGAGAACTGGGGTGACGGTGGTGGGAATGGAGAACGGGGGTGACGGTGGTGGGAATGGAGAACTGGGGTGATGGTGGTGGGAATGGAGAACTGGGGTGACGGTGGTGGGAATGGAGAACGGGGGTGACGGTGGTGGGAATGGAGAACGGGGGTGACAGGATGGGAATGGAGAACTGGGGTGATGGTGGTGGGAATGGAGAACTGGGGTGACGGTGGTGGGAATGGAGAACGGGGGTGATGGTGGTGGGAATGGAGAACTGGGGTGACGGTGGTGGGAATGGAGAACCGGGTGACAGTGGTGGGAATGGAGAACTGGGGTGACAGTGGTGGGAATGGAGAACTGGGGTGACGGTGGTGGGAATGGAGAACGGGGGTGACGGTGGTGGGAATGGAGAACGGGGGTGACGGTGGTGGGAATGGAGAACCGGGTGACGGTGGTGGGAATGGAGCACTGGGGTGATGGTGGTGGGAATGGAGAACTGGGGTGACGGTGGTGGGAATGGAGAACGGGGGTGAAGGTGGTGGGAATGGAGAACGGGGGTGACGGTGGTGGGAATGGAGAACGGGGGTGATGGTGGTGGGAATGGAGAACTGGGGTGATGGTGGTGGGAATGGAGAACGGGGGTGACATGGTGGGAATGGAGAACGGGGGTGAAGGTGGTGGGAATGGAGAACGGGGGTGATGGTGGTGGGAATGGAGAACGGGGGTGACGGTGGTGGGAATGGAGAACGGGGGTGAAGGTGGTGGGAATGGAGAACGGGGGTGACGGTGGTGGGAATGGAGAACTGGGGTGACGGTGGTGGGAATGGAGAATGGGGGTGATGGTGGTGGGAATGGAGAACTGGGGTGACGGTGGTGGGAATGGAGAATGGGGGTGATGGTGGTGGGAATGGAGAACTGGGGTGACGGTGGTGGGAATGGAGAACGGGGGTGATGGTGGTAGGAATGGAGAATGGGGGTGATGGTGGTGGGAATGGAGAACTGGGGTGACGGTGGTGGGAATGGAGAACGGGGGTGATGGTGGTGGGAATGGAGAACGGGGGTGACAGTGGCGGGAATGGAGAACTGGGGTGACATGGTGGGAATGGAGAACTGGGGTGATGGTGGTGGGAACGGAGAACTGGGGTGATGGTGGTGGGAATGGAACACTGGGGTGACGGTGGTGGGAACGGAGAACTGGGGTGATGGTGGTGGGAATGGAACACTGGGGTGACGGTGGTGGGAATGGAGAACTGGGGTGACGGTGGTGGGAATGGAGAACCGGGTGACAGTGGCGGGAATGGAGAACTGGGGTGACATGTGGGAATGGAGAAGGTGGCATGAGTGATATCGCAGAGGAAGGATCAGCCACAAGCAGCTGGACTGAGGGGCTGAGGAACGAAATCCTAAAGGAGCCTAGCACTGAGCGTCAGAGCCTGCACAACATGAAAACAGGGATGAATCAGTTCTGCAGGGAAAAGATGAGCTCAGCATTGGAGAAATTGAGTTAGAGGTGTCAGCAGGACATTAGGTGCAGATGTCACACAAGAATTAGATATATATGGATGAAGCATTGGAAAGAGGCCATGCTGGGAACAGATCTGGGAGTCAGCCACATCAAGGTTAGTGCAAAATAAAGCGCTGGACGAGCTACTGAGGGGAAGGTCCTGGGAGGAGAACAGAAGGGAACCAGGACAAGTCCTACACATACTTCATCATCCCAACACCCGGAGATCATCACTCCTCTTTCTGTGGTTCTTAGTGCTTTTTGCCATGTCGGAGCGTTTCTCATATCCCATTGATCAACTGTGTGTTTACATCTCTGTCTCCCAGACTCAACTTTGTCAAGGGCAAGGCCGTGAGCAATTCATCCTTGCATTCACCAGCATTGAACTAATGCCTAATACATATTTGGTCGATGGATAACTGTAAAAGCGAATTACTAGAAACTGCGCAGCCCCGGGGAAGGAGCCACAGTCAAGGAGCATGGCAACACCCTCACATTAACCTCACCTGTTACCACCTCACCATCCTATAAGCCTTTGTTCCAGCCTCCCAGGGGTCTTGCAGCCAATAACACTAAACCTGGCATTTATCGAGCACTAATGGGCATCTGTTGCTGTTCTGGGAAAACAAAATGCAGATTTTTAAAAAGACATGGTTCTTGCCTTTAAGGAGCGTATGATCAAGCAGAGGAGAGAGGTCACCTCCTCTGTGGAGCCTTCCCTGATACTGCCAGGCCGACTGAGGTACTCTCTCCTTCACTCTTTTGAGTTTTGCATATATTAATATAGCAACTTAACACGTTTTTCTCTGATCCTCTGATATATTTCTGTCCTTTACAGCTGATGAAACAATCCTCCAAAGAAATAAATGTCTTATTCATCTTTATACTCCAATGTCTAATACACCCAAACTGGACTACCTTTGCTTTTTAAAATGCTGTTATTTCTTCTGCTACAGGGTATTTGCATATGCTATTCCTTCTACCTAAAATGTTAATCCCCAATTTCATCTGGTAATGGTATACTTTACCTTAAAAGTGTTTATCTTAAGTGTCCCTTCCTCCAGGAAGCCTTCCCAGACTCTAAGTTCACCATAGGTTACCCGATTGTCCAAAATGATCCATGGCTTACAGTTCCTGCCTTAAAGTTTATACAGCCTCCCCACCCATTTACATTGTATCATACGCTTCCTGAAGATGAAGATTGTGTCTCTCTTTGCAATGTATCCTTAGAACCTAATTTAATGCCTGTAATATATTAAATTTCCAATAGAGAATGAATAAATGAATGAATGAACCAATGAACCAACAGAGTAAGCCTTCAGTATATTGATGAATAAGTTGAATGTACAGGTATACAAAAATTAAAAGATGTAACTAAAGAAGAGCGTGTGATAGCATGGATGTGAGTGACAGTTGTACACGAGATCTATGGATACAACAGGAGTTCAGAAATAGTGCCAGTCAATGAAAAGCAATGACAACCAGTTGTAAAGGGCATTCCAAATAACCTCAAGAGCTGTTCATAATAATTTAATCTATCTTCTATACTTTCAATATATTTTATTGTGATCACAATGAGCAATTTTAGTCTTTTCTGAAGCAACACTAAATGAGGTTAATGATCAAACTTTTCAAAGAGCAATAAATGATTGTTTATAAATTAAGGTTTTGAAGATTATAAGCATATTGTTAAAAATTAGAATGGATCTAGAAGGGGCACACAATTCTTTTAAATGCTTTTGTTAATTCCATTAAGTTCAAACCATATGATGTGTTTAAGAACATATATTATAGAAATGTTATGTTTAATTTTTAAATGTTAAGTAGACAAATTCTCAAAAATAAATATAATTTAACCAGTCACTATCTATCAGGACCTATTATTGTCAGACTTTATGAATCAGTCAATAATCATAGCACAAATGTGTGAACTAGAGATTTCCTTGTTCTTGTTCATTTCTTCAACATCATCTGGAAAACACAGCAAGATAGAATCTTGACTAATCACACATAACTGTGAGATAGGTGGTGGGATGGATGAATGGATGAAAGGATGGATGGATGGATGATAGATAGATAGATAGACAGATAGACAGATAGATAAGAGACAGACAGACATAGGTATAACTCATTTATTGTCTCCAATAGGCGAGATACTATATTATATATTTTATACATATAAGCTAATTTACTCTTCATTGTCATGTTAAAAGAAAATATTGTTATTCACTTGTCATTCATTAGAATACTGCACTCAGAAAGATTATTTCATTTACTAAAGATTTCAAAACAAATAGGTAGCTGAACCAGGCTTGAATCCACAATTATCTGACTCTAAAACTTTGGAAAATTCTGTGCTGTGCGGCTATGTTGTCTTTCAAGACCAAAAATCGATTATTGTTGGCATCTGCTCACATCCCCTTACCCTGACCCAGCTGCTCTTATCAAACAAGTGATAGGACTGCAGACGCACCCAGGTCCAGGGACCTCCAATGTGGTCTCAACATTAATCTTTAACCCGCTGAACCAAGCAGCCCCGGGTGGGCTGATGACCCTGCTATCTTGAATGACCATGTAAGGGATGACATATTCAAATAAGAATTGTCCTTGAGGAGAAACTACTACTGATGCACTCTAGTCTCCAAGAAGGGGACTGAATGTGATGGTTGAATTCATTTAACTTAGATTCCCCCCTCAGTAATATCTTAATGGATTCTGTAACTCAGGGTTGGTTAAGAGAAATCACCCCCCTTATCCCCCCCACAAACATACACACAGTTAATCTATATAATGTGCACACATACCTATACACGATATATAAATATATATATGTAAAATTATATAAAGTTCTATATAAACTGACGCCTAAATACTTATATGCACTTACATACCTGGATTTTGCATTCAACAAGGAAGGCCGGACTTAGCTGGGACTGTCAACCAGGTCACCTGCCTTGGGCTTCCCAGCATGGGAATCCCCAGAAGCCAAACTTTCCACATGGTATTTTGGGAGTCCCAAAGATGTCCCAAGCGGCAGGAAGTAGAAACTGCTAGTTTCACTATATTTTATTGTTCACAGGCACTACAGAGCCTGCCTAGGTCGGAGGAGAGGTGACAGACAGCCCACCTCTCGGAGGACCACACAGAAAGCGCAGCTGTGTTTTGCCCCAGCTGCTCCCGTATCTCCCAAATGCACATTCAGTAAGAGCAGGTGGAAAGAGATAGTAGGTATATTTTAATAGTTACCGTTTTCACTGCCTCCAGATGGTCAGGCTTCCCCTGAGGCTGGTTTTTTCAGCCTTGGCACTGTTGATATTTGGGGCTGCATGATTCTTTGGCGGGGGAGCGTGAGACAGGCTATCCTCTGCATGATAGAATGTCTAGTGGCATCTCTGGCCTCTACTTGCTAGATGTCAGTAGCACTGACCCTCTTCCCTGTTGCAACAATCAAAAACGTCTCCAAACATAGTCAAACATCCCCTGGAGGACAAAATCCCCCTCGTCGAGAACTGCTGCACTATGCTCAGCGCTAAACGCTCGGCTACAGTGTAGTATCACTTTAAATCCTCCGGAGAGCATAAGGCAGGTACCGTAATCATTTCCATTTCATAGAGGGGTAAACGGAGGCTTGGAGAGTGAAGTGATTATCCACATTCACTCAGTAGGAAAAAACCCAGAGCTGCCTGATTGCAAGGCCTCGGTTCTTTCTACCTTGACCTTAATTTCTTTTTCTATTTCAAAATGTCCAGAAGGCAAAAAGTCAGCGGCTCCCTCCCAGCCGCACACCTGCGGCGCCCCGGAGGCCCAGCTGATTCAGCAAGGGCGGCTGGCCCGGTCCGAGCTGCGGCAGCCCATCTCCAGCACAGCAGCCCCTGCTCCGCTCCGAATTAGCAGGGGCCTCTGCTCCCTGCCCGCTCTTTGCTTACAGAGGGAATTCGAGCCTAATTTGGATGGGCGCCTGGCTCCGGGCCGTGCGCCAGGCCTCGGCGCGGGCACGCGGGTGCACACTCTCACCTGGTGTGGGATCTATTTCAGGAAACCGCCTCTGTTGCTGCCGCTGCAGGTGCCCTGACAGATGCCACATGCCGGGCATTCGTCCTGAGTTGGAGACGCCGCTATTTCTGGTGCAGGCTTGTCATTGCATACTTCCTGTTCACAGCCGTCTCCCTCGGTGCCCTTATGACCGCTGCCCCCACCCCACCCCACCGCTGCCTACCATCCTTGCCCACCCCGGTCCCCTCCTCAGTCTACTCTCTGTTCAGGGAAAGACAAATATGCAACTGGCAGTTAGAAAATGAAGGGTAGGCCAGAGCTGGGGACACCAGGAAGGGAGTGGTCCATTCTACAGGGAGGCACAGAGCAGGGAAGGCTTCCCAGAGGAGGCACACATGGAGTTCTCCAAGAACAGCAAGTGTGAGGAGGGCTTGCCAGCAGGAGAGGACATTTCAGACAAGGAGACTGAAGGCACCGTGCCTTGGAGCTGCCCCAGCGTACGGCGATGACCAGACGGTGAATTACAAAGAGGAAAGTCCAGGGATTGAACATGAGCAGTTGAGATGGTCCCCGCTGTAAAGGGAAGCCCGAGCTTTTAAGGGAAAGCATGAGACGTGGATGAACTAATTGCAAAGATTAGTCCATCACCTCTGAGCAGTATGGTTCGGAGAGGGGAAAACTGAATGCAAGTCACGGATGGAAACCCATTAGGAGTTTGTGCAAACAATTTTCAGTTTAATCATTCAACAAATATTAATTTAGTGCCTACCCTTGCTGCCAAACTCAGCTAGACAGCCCAGTGGAGTGGGGAACAAACCTGACATTGTCCCAGCATGTGTGGGTCTCCTGTTCCAGCAAGGATGACAGTCACTAAACAATAGGCACAATTAATCACGCCATTAGAATGAAAAGTACTAGGAAGGGCGAGGGCAGTAGCTTTTGACCATGTGCAGTAGACATCAGATACAGCCTGAGGGGTGTAGTCAGGAGTGGGGGGCAGTTTCTCTTTTGTATTAGATTAAGTTTCAACCCCCAACAACCTTGTGAGTTAGGCAGTATTAGTCATCCTTTTACGGATGCGGAAGCAAAGGCTGGGGTAAGTCGCATCTCTTCCTCGAGGCTGTGAGTAGCAACAGCAAGAACAGAAGACAAGGAGGTTGGCTCCGTGTGAGACTTCACTTGGCCGGGTCACGCCGGCTCTGTGACCTGCAGGGCTCACCTCTCTCTCTCTCTTTCTCTCTCTCTCTCTCCCCCCAGGCTAAATTGGTTTGTTGAGCTGTGTGGACAGAGCCAGCCAGCAGGGTGACAGTGAGGCAGAGATGGGAGCTTGCTGCTCCTTGCATCAGAAAAGCAGAGAGCGCCTGTCTGGCAATTGGCCGCTGACACAGAGGAGCATGCGTGCAGGGTGACTCGGCGCTGGCTTACAGCAACGCTCCACCGTCAGCCACTGCAGAAGAGACAAGGCAGTCCTGAGGACCTCCCTGGTCCACAGCAAGCCGCTGCCCACCGGACCTGGCAGAAACGCTGGCCAGGGCTTCCACGGGGCATGAGCACGGAGTTGCAATCCAGGCAGGTCTTCACGTCCTGGTCAAGTGTAACATTTGTCTCTGTCACCTGGAAGGTGGCCCAGAGAGCAGGGGTGCAACTGACTAATTCACTCTGCACGGCCCCAAATAACGAGGGGAAGATGGCCCCAAGCTGAGGGGGGGGGTTCCTGCACATGCAGAGGCCTCTTCCGTGCCCCTCTGATGGAGCGCTGGTGCGCAGTGGAAATGGCACAGGCCTGAGAGCCAGCGGAACAACCTTGGAAGCCCAGCCCACCTCTTGCAGCTGGGCGGCCGGAATCTGTCTGCACTTCAGTGCAGCGCAGCGACGGGAGAGGGAAGAAACTGCCAGTGGGGTTCTTCTACGAACCCGGCACCTCTCCCATCTCGTCTGGTTTTATCCTCGTTAGCACACACTAGGCTGTGTAAAAGATGATCATGGCTCCTCCCTCCCCAGGTGTTGGTGAGAATCAATGCAATAATGTAGATACCACAAACCTGTGGGGTTTGTTTCATCATAATCATTATCATGGTGTTAGCCCCACTTCCCAGACAGAAAACCTGACCCGAAGAAGCTGCATAGTAGGCATTCTAATCCAGCTCTGCTGGTTTCAAAGTCCCTGTTCCTAACCTTGTCAAAACAGTGCCCCGTCTCTCCCTTTCCCCTGGGCCTGGTGAAAACCCACAGAAGAAAGGAGGAAATTAGAATGTAGGCAAATGCTACAAACAAATTATTTCTCAAACAAATAATTTAATGATAATTAAAATGATTAATGCCTGGCTGGTGTGGCTCACTGGCTGAGCGTCGATCCATGCACCAAGAGGTGGCTGGTTCAATTCCTGGTCAGGGCGCATGCCCAGGTTGTGGGCCCGATCCCCGATGGGGGGCATGCAGGAGGCGGCCAATAAATGTTCTCTCTCATCGATGTTTCTATCTCTCTCTCCTTCTCCCTTCCTCTCTTTCTAAAATCAATAAAAAAAAAAAACATTTAAAAATAAAATAAAATGATCAATAAACTATTAATAAATAAAAATTATGTACTGATAATGAAAAGGCATTCTGTAAATGTTTCCCAGGGTTATGTATGTGCTGGTCATTGTGCTGCTAGGGGACATCGAAAAACATTGGGTATGAAATCTGCCTGCCTACAGCTGATGTCTAGCAAACACACAGAAATCGCTCGAGTGGTAGTAGCGTAACAAACCACCATCCTCATAATCGAATAATGCTGCAGCCTGCATCATTGTGTGTTCCAGAAGAATTATCAGCATCTTGCACGCATCATTCCTTAAGCATCTTAGACAACCTTCTGTGCTAAGAATTATGCCATTTTAAAGGGGAGAGACCCGAGCTCAGAGAGGTTTGGTAATATGATCGAAATGATGTCATTCGGCAGTGAGGCAAAACCAAGAAGCAAAACCAGGTCTGTCAGGCTCAAACTGACACTCCTCACCATGGTGCTGTGTGACCTTGTTCTCCCTAATCAGCCTCTCTACTCACAACTGTAAAATCAAACTAATGCGACTAAATGGCTTTAATAAAAAGCATCATTACGCCAGCCAGCACTAATAAGGAAGAATACCAGACAGAACCCCGCGAATTCTTCCTTGGCCTTCCCTGGGCGTATCTTGTGTAGACCTGTGACATGCCACTGTGTCTGGCTCACCACATGAAGAAAACCCAGATCCCGCCGCAACACCCCACATCCACATTTCGGTTCTCACACCCGTACCCCCACAGCGCCCTCAAGCCCCTCCACAGCAGATCAGCTCCTTCCCTTCCAGAGGTGGGTCCACCACTCTGGCACTTCAAACAGCCTGTGGTCAAACAGCAATGCGAGCTTGATTCTCCTTCAAAGGTATATTTGAACGACGTTACTGAAGAACAAAAAAAGAGTGCCACTCTCTCTTGTCCCCTTCTTCAAAGTTGCCTGAAGACATCCAAGCCAAACACAGGTAGGCTTGAAGTCACACCCAGGATGTAACTGGGGGCAGTATGGAGGGCAAGCTGTAATCCGTGGTTAAATGGATTTCTCCCCCTCCAAAGCACCTGGAGAAGAGAGATCTCAGAAGAAGCATCCCTCTCTTGCTGAATGTCAGCAGAGGGAGGAACACACTTTTTCTCTGGATTCAAGGGGTTTGGGGTGGTTCACACTCCACATTCCATCATCCTAAACCCTCCCTGGCCACAGCTGCCCACCCATTCATCTCTCCCTCCCAATCCCATACACGCTGTCCTTCACGGCACAGAGCCCCCTTTCTGTTCCCACACACTGAAACGCTCAACCTTAGATCCCCATCCACGAACCACTTCAAGGTCAAGGTGAAGGTCTAGCTCAGAATTCACCTTATTGGCGACGCTCCCCGACCACCTAGTCTGGGAGGCTCGAGGACTCTCGCTGTTTTCCTCGAACACAGTCATCATCTCCTCGGGTCCGGGTTGTCTTGAAACACCTTTCTCTCCCACTACACTGACAGTCTTCAGGACTGGGCTTTAGCTAGAAATTTTTCGTTGCTGTGTTTACTGGTAAAAAAAAAAAAGCAGATTACATTCTAGTAGGGGGACCATCAATAAATGAGAAAGCAATCAAATTGACAAGTAAAACATTACAGACTGAGATACCTTCTAGGCAGAGCGATAAATGGGTGACACAGGGGAGAATAAAGGAAAATGATAACCCACTCAACGTGGCACTCAGGAGAGTGCTCAGAGGAAGCAGAGGTCAAGCTGAGACCTAAAGGGAGAGAACGGTCCAGACCCACAGTGCACTGGTCCAAGAACCACTGGTAGGCGGCCCGACCAGGGCCATGTCTGCTGTGGCAAGAGCCTGGTGTGTGCGGGGAACTGGGAGACCAGCACAGGGAAAGTGGTAAGAAACAGGGAGACTAGGTAGGTGCAGAAGAGACTCGAAGCCACACAGGCTGAGCCTTGTAGGCTACGCTGAAGGGTCTTTTTTTAAATGCAATAGAAAGCTATTAAAAGATATTTAATGGGAGAGTGACATTATTTGATTTATGTTTTTTTCAAAAGGCCATTCTGGCCCTGTTGGTGTGGCTCAGTGGTTGAGCGTCAACCCAGGCACCAAGAGGTCGCCAGTTTGATTCCCGGTCAGGGCACATGCCCAGGCTGTGGGTCTGATCCTCTGTGGGGGGCGTGCAGGAGGCGGCCAGTCGATGTTCTCTCTCATTGATGTTTCTATCTTTCTCTCCCTCTCTCTTCCTCTCTCTCTAAAATCAATTAAGAAAGAAAAGGCCATTATAACTGCTGCATGGGAAGAAAACAGACTGAGGACTTAGGGGAACAAGAGTAGTAGCCTTGGAGAGGTCACTGGGGTTCTTATTCCATTACCAACCACAGTGTTCAGTGCAAGAGAAGGAATGAATGAGTGAGTGAGTGAATGAATGAATGAGATACCGTGGAGCTTACAGAAAAACTGTGGCCACCCTATGCTGTCCTAGCTGGTGGCGATGCTGTCTCCCCATCCCACTCAGCACCTACAACATTTGACTTCTTATGAAACTTAAAAAGCACATTCTGGAAATTCCTTGCTCATTGCAGGTCCAGATTCCCAATGTTCCAGCTTTGAAAAAGTCACCATCTTGTCCTGGTAATATTTGATTGTGTTTGACATCATTTCTTGCCACTGTTCTTCATTCTTGTGAACAGAAAACAGCTTTTTGTTTCGGGGGGGGGGGGCAGGTTCTGTCCAACCAGACAGTAGAGAAGGCAAACAAGGAAGGGTGGACTTCTAAAGGGGACTTTATTCCCTTTGCAGGAAGTTGGCTGTGGACCATACTTGTAGTCATGACTTTAAACCTGAAACCTTGGAGTCCTGGGGGAGCCAGGAGGGCGGGCTCTTGGCACACAGACTTCCTAAGCCGCACAATTACCCGCTTTTCATCAGCAAGCTCCTGCTTCACGAGCTGAGCTTGCCGCAGCCCCACAGGTGCACTCCGTGCCAGGCGCAGGGTGAGCGTGGGGTCCCGTGCCCAGGGTGCGCCGGAAAGAGCCCCGGGCTGTTGAATAGGAGCCCTGCTGGACACTTGCCTAAAGCAACAGGAACCAACTGCTCTTTGACAGTGGAGTCTGCCAACAGATGGAAAATCTTCGAGGGGAACAGAAACGGGGGAATGAGGAAGGTGCTGAGTATTCCATACGGATATGATTCCAGCACAGCATTTCCCCCAATATCCTCTGCCCCTGGAAAAAGCATTAAAGGCGATGCCGAAGTAATTCTCCAATAAACATACTGATAAACATGTAGAATCAATCAAATTAAATGCATTTTTGAGCCAGACATACTCCAATACGTGCAGAGACATGGGGAGACTATTCGAATTCACCAAGCTGCCCAAGGGCGCAGTGGAAAATGCCCCAGGTAACCAAACTCCATTTCTTCCAGGCTCTTTCTGATCTCGCACCTGTTTGCTGCTCAGGAGGCACAGCAGGTGGTTCGTAAGAGACCTTATTACCACACAGACCTGCAGTGGAGTCTGATGCTCCTTAGATCTATGACTCTTACATGTCTCTTCACAGAAAATATTGCTTGCTTCATAGACATAAATGAGATAATGACTATAATGTCTGTGTTTTCTAGCTCCTTTGCACCCAGTGGGGCCACATGACTGGTTTGGGCTGATGAAACGTGGACAGAAGGTGTGAGCCTGCTCCCACAGGCTTCCCACGGACCACTTTACTTCTGCTCTCTTCCACAATGACTGCACATGGAAGACGACATCACCAGCCAAACAGACAAACAGAACAGAACAAAACGAAAACAGACTCCTTGAAATAGAGATCACACTGATGGATGCCAGAGGGGAGGGGGAAGGGGGATGGGTTGAAAAGGTGAAGAGAATTAGAGTCGATAATATTATTAATTTGCACAGCGATAGATGATTACTAGACTTACTGTGGTGATCACATTGTAAGGTATATAAATGTCAAATCACTATATTGTATACCTAACACTAAGACTATAATATTGTATACTAACTATAGCTATATTTTAAAAAAATTTTTAATAATAATAACAGGAGGCTAGATCCTTGAGTCACTGCATGGCGGAGAGTCACCTAACCAATAACAACCCCCTTGAATTCTATGAGCAAGAAGAAAACATTTTTGTGTTAAACCACCTTTTAGGGGAGTGTTACAGCAGCTACAGTTATGTACTTTAATATAGTCAGGACTTGTGAAATGATAGTTATCATAAATGACATAAGTTTGTTTTATTCAGAATCTACACAAGCTACAGATTCTTATAATCAGCTCTTGGCTGCAAACACTGAACACTGACAACGAACTCGAACTCTGCCGAGAGGCACCATCAGATTCTGAGTGCTATAGACACACAACATTTTAATTGGTCAAGACTCTCGCAATTAAGGGGAGTTCTCAATTTTTCCGTATTCGCTTGGGAAGTGGTGGCTGAGCTCCAGGCGTTGTCCCAGTTACAGTCACACAGGTTGTCCTGTGCTGTCCTCACTGTGGCCCTTGGAGATCGGGAGATAACTATTATTCCAACCACGCCCACTCCCACCACGTGTCTCTTACCTTCTCTCCCTGCCAGGAATCTTCTCCAGACATCTGCATGGCTCACTCCCTAGTTTGTTCACATCCTTGGCGACTCTGTCTCAAACAATGTCCCTTGGCTATCCCCACGACCCACCTCCATTCTCCTCTATCTCCTGTGCACAGATTTTGCTGTTCATTCTTAGCCCTATTCAACCCTGGCAGACCAGAGCCTAGTTCCTGGTAGAAAGGATTTTTCTTAACTGATGCCACACTGGGTTCTCATTGTCCCTTAAAATTATTATTTTAAGAGTCAGAGAGATGAACGTCTACGGCTATATTAAAACACACACACTATATTGAAGGTTACATAAGCAACATTATATTTTAACAAAATGAAAAAAGGATGTACCTTTAGGAAAGTATGAATGAATAGGCTCTCACATTGTGTTATGTATTTTTAGGCCATTCTTTAGAAATCTTACTCCCTCTTTCAGTATCTCCATGTTGAAAGGTCATGATGGCCCATGCAAAACTCAAGAGCTTTTGCCCATTATGTATTTGTTGGAGTCTGGCGCTGATTTTAAAAACCAGCGTCCTTGCTGAATAAGGACACAAAAACCTGGTGATAATTCTTCTGGAAAACAACCAGTCTTCGCAGTAGACTGGGAACAATGAATAAGGATTTCCTGAATTGGCCTCTAAAGAGAAGCAGGCACCGGGTCCCCAGGGAGGGCATCCTTGGAGCAGGCTGGTGACTGATGAAGTGAGTTTTGTGTAAAATGCAAATTCACATTTTGTGGAAACTGGAAGTTCATTCATCTAAATCATTTCTGTTATAGTCTATGACGGCTTCTGAAAATTGCCAGGGTAGGTTTTTTATTTGATCTTTCAACATTATTGGAGGTCATATAAACAGGATTATATGAGGCCGTTCACTGTCAATTAGTGTAATTCTAAATCAACATTCTGTCAACGATGTGCAGACTGAACAGCACACGGAGGGGACCGTGAGGTCGTTTTCCCTCGGATGAATTTCCCCGGCTTTTGGTTAATTCTTAATTATAAACAGCGAAGGGAGGAAGGGACAGGAAGGGAGGGAGAGGGAGGGAAGGAAGGATGAGAGGAGAAGAGAGAGGAAGGAAAAAAGCTATTAAATATATTTTAAGACGTTTTTGGGAAATTAATCAATTACTTATTTTTACCTTAAGAAAAAACACCAACAGTTACTGAAAGGTTAAAAAAACACATTTTCTGTGAAAATTGGATGGCTATTTCATAACCTAAAGCACGACTCTTTCTGAAGCTAACATGTAGGAGCCTTATTTTTAGCTAATAAATCTAGCACAGGCCACTCTTTTTTTTTTTTTAAATGAAAATTAAAAAACAGACCAAATTTTATTTATTCCAAGAATATCAGTCCTACTATTCAGTGTAATTTGCTCGACTTACATGCATCTTCAAGGATTTCAGAGCACTGCTGGGACAACACTTTCCAACGTCTCCTTAAATATAAGGAAGAACCCCCTTGATTTGTAAATCTTTACCGATCCTGGATTCAATTCTTACCTCCTTCTTTATAGCTTCATAGGAAACCTCCCGGGGTGAATGAGGAGAGTTGTAGTGTCAAGTAAATGACCTCACTTATCTCTATAATATCTTTGTAAAAAAAAAAAACATGCTATACTTCAAGCTAATAAAGTGGGGAAGAGTCAGTGGGTGAAACAAAATGATCGAATGAGCAGGTGACTTTCTGACCCGGGATCCACTGAGGCTTGTTGCAGGCACTCAGTGTTTGCACTCCAAGGCAGACTCAACCTCTAGCCTCAGACTCACCGGGGAGAGTCGCAGGCTGCTCTCCCCCTCTGGGACCACTGTGTTCTCCTTCATAAAACAGGGGAACCGACACTGTCCTCCTCACAGTTCTGATGAGAAGCAGATGCCATGATCTACGCCAACGACCAGCACAGTGCCTGCCCGTCATCATCACCATCTTCATCCACCACAATAGCTTCAAAATTAACCTTCAGTCCGGTCTTTCCTCCTTTAAGCGCATTCTCAAAAGGGAAGCCAGAGTAAACTTTCTAGAACATAAGTTGATCCTATGCCTCCTATGCATAGAATCATCTAGAGCAGTGGTTCTCAACCTTCCTAATGCCGCGACCCCTTGATACGGTTCCTCATGTTGTGGTGACCCCCAACCACAAAATTATTTTTGTTGCTACTTCATAACTGGAATTTTGCTACTGTTATGAATCGCCCTCGGATATATGTGTTTTCCAATGGTCTTAGGCGACCCCTGTGATGTTATGAATTGCCCTTGGATATATGTGTTTCCCAATGATCTTAGGCGACCCCTGTAAAAGGGTCGCTTGACCCCCAAAGGGTTGTGTCCCACAAGTTAAGAACTGCTGATAAAGAGTCTCCATTGTCCATAGTACAGTGTCTGTGATTCCTCACGGTGCGCACAGACCAGGCTTTCAAAATCAAGCTCTTGTCTTTACTCTGACAACTTCTCCCTTCACTTTTCTCTCCCCCCCCCATACTCTGCCCCTGCTCTGAGTGTCCAGCCACACAGAGGAGCTGATGGTCCTGAAGACGTCTTCCATTTAACTTTCTCCTGTCTGTACTTTCCACTGCCTAGAACTTTCTTTCCGTTCTTATTGTCAAAAGGTTGGAACAAAAAAAAATGTGTTGCTGTTGTTGTTGTTGCTTTTTCCTTAAAGCCAGACACCCAGACTAGGGAAGGGAGCGTAATGTGCTCCAGCGATGCCGGAAGGGGAGCAGGTGCTAATTTGCTCACCGCCGAGAGGATCCATTACGAGCTCATCAGTCCTGTTGCTGCACACATCTGGGGGGCCCATTTGCTCACACTGCTAATGTAGCCGTGATCTAGGCCCTCCATGGTCTGCCTGGCCAGTTTACAACACGTCTTCAAGAGCAACTGCAGCACACATTGAACCAACACTTTAACAATATCGAGGAAATGATGCACATATGATTCTGCCTCAGGAGTTACGTGGCTGCAAAGAAAGTCAACTGTGTCCTCCAGTCCGGCTGAGGCGTGCAGGGCACACGGGCAACCGGACAGCTCCTTCTCGAGGAGCTTCGAGGAGCGAGCAAAGGGATCAAACAGCTGGGATGGACTGGCCATTTCTGCTCGGGATCATGGTGAGTTTGGGGGTACTGTAGAGGGTCTTTATAGGACTCATGAATACCCACACCCTGCCAAGTCACCCCTTCTTATGAAGTCCTGAGAGAGAGACATGCTCAAGAGAAAATGATAAGTTACAACTAGGTGGGCTTTCGTCGGAGACGACAATTGTAAACTCCTTGGTGAGTTGGGCAGGAGACATGACTTGGATCCGACAGAACACAAAAGCTGTAGGAGCTTTCCCTGTCCTGCAAGTCCAGGCACCAACACACGGTTCTCTGGGCGGCCCGTGTACACAGACGCTTATGGGATTATCACACTCGACCGTATTTTTGATGCATAGTTATTTAGTATGAAACTAAAGAAAAAACACTGTCAATTAAACTGTAGCACAATGCTTCCTAATCACGTAGAATTGCCCACGCAGTATCACCTGTGGGCCGTGAAGACCATCCCCCTCACCGTTTCCTAAGAGTGCCAGAGGATTTTCCTGGGATTTTCCTCCAAGGATGCTGACATCATTCTGTAAATTGCGATGTTGCCGATTTCTTGATCTTATCAGACGGAATCAGCAGAATGTTTCAGAAAACAACCAGGAAACATTTAAAACTCGTGTTCACTCACGTAGTGTTGACAAAGTATGTAACGCAATTGAAGGAGTGATGTGAACAGCTATTTCAAGTTCACTCATGAGTGGCAAGAACAACACCTTTGTATAGATTATTTCTTCAGCATTTAACAAAAACACATAAAGAAGGTCACAGTTCTGTAGGTAACCTTATAATATACTTACCTTGCCAACTAGAGTCCCAGCATCTCACCTCTGTATATTCTACAACTTACTTTTGCATGTGACCTTCTGGGTCAACGCCCTGGCCCTGAAGCCACAGAGCAAGCCAGTGCTAGACTCTAAACTCAGATTTTTCATCTTTCAAGTAATGTATTAGGCAAGATACATCTGTGCTTCTTTCCAGCTCTGACGTAATGTTATGTGACTGTAAGTAAACATTATCTTCTAAAAAGCAAGAGGATTAGTGAAACCCAGTACTTTTCCCAAGAGCAACATGAGTTCCTTTGGAGTGTAAATTCTGTTTACATAGTCTTCACACTTCCAACCATATGCAACTCTTATGGGAGACTGAATGAGAGAAGGTGATTGACTCTGCCTACATCTATCCTCACTCCCTAGAAAAAGCCCCAATACCCTTACTTCAGAAAACCCAGAGTGCAAAAAACTAGGAAATTTAGCCAATCTGCTCTCTAGAGAATTCTAATGAGATTAAAATAGTCAAAAGTAAGGAACAAAAATTTCCCACACGAACATAATGGAATAATCAGCATTTTTTTTTCACTTCTCTTCCAAGAAATCATGTTTTGAAAGCATTCAGAAAAACTTTAAAATATTTGGATCTAGCCCTGGCTGGTTTTGCTCAGTGGTTAGAGCACCGGCCCTCAGACCAAAAAGTCGTTGTCAAAGGCACATACCTGGGTTATAGTTCGGTCCCCAGCCCTGGTTGGGGTCATACTGGAGGCAGCCAGTCAATGTGTCTCTCTCACATCAATGTTTCTTTCTCTCTCTCTCTCTCTCCTCCTCTTCCCACTCTATCTGAAGATAAATAGAAAAATATCCTCTGGTGAAGATTATAAAAAAATTAATAAATAAAATAAACTATTTGGATCCAAAAGATCCAAACTTTCTATAAACGTGGATCCATGAAATCCAAAATACACATACAAAGTTACCCAGAACTGACACTGGTGGAAGGAATGAGAGGGAGAGATTAGCAGCAGCACACTGAGTGACACGAGGGCTCGACACTGAGGTCTCAAGGAGCATGAGCAAAGACACGTTTCCTCAATGTGAGGTTCACGACCTAAGCGCAAACGCAGTCACCCTTCTTTGCAACAGCGACAAAAACTGTGTGGCCCGGTTGCCTGAGAGGCTGAGAAAAATCCACTGATGAAGAATCCCGCAGGTCAGCAATGTTTGCAGGGGTCATACTGACAAGGAACAAGGAGAGACTGTAGGGTGTGGGACCGTAGAAGCTGTTCTTCCACCCACAAGAATCTCTGGAAGTAGCTCATTTCAAAACACCTGTTTCACGAAGAGATGAATAACAGCACAGGAACAAGAATACCGTGCACAGATATTATTGAAACGTAAGGAAAAGAGGGGCAAAACATACCACGGGAGGCAGATTTCTGAGCAGAAGCAAACCGTGAACAAGCATGTCATGAATCCAAACGTGAACAAAGCAACTGCTGCTGTTGCAGAAGACCACAGCAGGAATGTGGTAGCTTGGAAAGACAACAGGACCACAGGTCAAAGTCGATTTCAACAGGCACGAAAGGTGAATGCTGAGAATGCCCTTGGTCTCGACAGTGGCCAAGGAAGGTCAAAGAGACTGCGGATCCGTGGCGTTGCTGTCTCAGCCCCGGAGGAGTGTGGAGGTGGATCTGAAAGGGAGACGGCGCCAGAGGCACTTTCTTGGTACCAGCGTCTGCCTGGGCATCACACCAATCTCACCGCCGGGTCAAGGAGCAAGAACAGAAGTTCTGGAAACAACGAAACCACTTGCATTTAATGAGAAGACATTTGTGTTCTCTGTCTCCATCCATCACCCAAACACTCAAAGCTGGAGAAAACGAATCTCCCTCTCCACACTCTTGTGTATGTTGTTTGTGCAGCTCTGTGCCCACACAACTTTGCATCGTTCCCGTAGGCAAACACTTTTTTTAAAAAAATGAGTAGTACGTATGTAATATGCAAAGGGGCGAGGAAGAAAATGAGAAAGGGAGAAAATGGCTGCAATTTGGAAGTCTGTGGTTCACGTCAACGCACTTATTTTATAGACCATGAACGCGCAGGCGGGACGCTGACTTTCACAAGGTCGCGTCGCTGTTTAGGAGTGCTGCTAAGAATAGGACACGGAGCTCCCGTCTGTCCCTCAGCTCACTGCAGAGTCTCACGAAGCTGATCAGAGAAGCAGACAGCGGACTAGCAATCATGGGACAGGAGGCTGTGGCATATTTATGCTCACAGCTCCTTGTACCATCTCCACAAATAAATGGTTGCACATAGAGAAAACAGCGCACCATGAACCAGAGCTCTGGCGCATTCATTCCATGGTGTTATGACAATAATTTATAATGCCATTGCAATTACAGTGGAATTATGGCCCACCCAGCGCCTAATAGAGCTGTGCGCACACCCTCAGGAAAGACAAATGTGCCGGCGTCTCCAGCGGCAGAAATAAGATCGAATGGCTCGCACCCCCCGTCCTGCCATTGATTTCTGTAGCCCTCCCATTACCATGATACCACACGTAACATCCCTCTTTCCTTCCTCGAAGGTGAAGACATAGTTTTAGAGTGTAAATAATTAGACCCTCAAAATCCAGGGTGACAAATCTTCCACAACTCCAGCTGCTATGAGTCAGGACTCATGAATCAGAACCTTCTGAGGGCGTGTTCAGGAGGAGGAGATGGGGGTAGGGATGAAACCGCTGTGTGTTTCTCTTCCTCGGCCTCCTTGGCTTTAGATGCGAATCAGTTAACACAGGGCGGCTCCGTAAATCAGGGCATTTGGTAAGAAGGGCGGAGGGTGCTCTTCCCCTAGGACAATTAGCCTAAAAAGGGATAGTCCCTGGCAAACAAGGGCACAGGTTCATTCTGGTTTGAGGGTCATGATGCGTTCTCTCAGGAGTGTTGTTCTACACTTTCATTTCTCAGCACATGCTTTTCTGTGGGTTGCTCAATAGTGCCAAAGAGATAACACAATAACAGGTCACAAATGTAACAGTTACAGTGGCCATGTTTTCTTGAGTGCCTATTTTGTGGCCCTAGATGTCTAGAGTAATGGTTAAGACATTGGATTTCTCCCTGGCCAGTTTGGCTCAGGGGTTAGAGCGTCGGCCTGCGGTCCAGAGAGACCCAGGTTTGGTTCCCGCTAAGGGCACATACCTTGGTTGCAGTTTGTCCCCAGCCCTGGTTGGGTTGTGCAGGTGGCAGCCACTTGATGTGTCCCTTTCACGTCGATGTTTCTCTCTCTCTCTCCCCCTCTCTCTCCCTCCCGCTCTATCTGAACAAAACAATGAAAAAATGTCCTCGGGTGAGGATAAAAAATAAAAATAAAAAGACACTGGATTCCTTGTAACGCCCTATTAGGTTAGTCAACCACTCTGTGCCTCAGTCTTGAAGTGATACGAAGCGCAGGTACAAGGCAGCATTCTGAGGCCCGCTGTGACTATCGGACGCGCAGTTCATCATGTAGGCAGAACACCATCTAACCCGTGCTGGAGCCCGATGAGGCAGGCATCATTAACACGACTTTTCAGAAGAGACCACCGAGACTCGACGAAGATAAGCGACTCTCCAGAGGTCACAGAATGAGCTGGGAAGTCTGTATTGGAACTCGTCCGTCTGATACAAGTCCTCACTCCTATCTGTTGATGGCCACGCCTCTTAAGTCCTAAACCAGGGTTAGCTGGACGAAGGTGGAAATGCTCTATCCAACTGAGGCTTACACACTTACTACCTTTACTCAGTTACCACTGAACACGTTGTGTGGGATTTTCTGTATGTATTGATTTATGTGTTTGCTATTTACTTCTATAAACTCAGCTCATTCCAGAGAGATGTACAGTAGTTTATAAAAGCACGTATCTGTAGAGGTGTGTTAAGACGTGGGTTAAAAAAGGAAATAAGAGTAAGGAAAAATGAGAGAGGGCACATTCACTGTATCTGACACCATTAAGGAACTGGGAATTTAAAAGCAAAAAGAGAAGGTTCCTTCTTTTTATCAATTAGGATTCTAATGAAGGAAATAAACACACAGACAATTACAGGGGACTGGGGGAATTGGAAAAAAATGTACAAGACTCAGTGGGAGCATGTAAGGAGGTCACCACCCATCATATGCTATGATGTCCATCAAAATCTGGTATTTTTCTACTTGTGTGTGTGGTCTGTGATCTCCCTCTACAGTGGTTCTCAACCTTCCTAATGCTGCGACCCTTTGATACAGTTCCTCATGTTGTGGTGATCCGCAGTCATAAAATTATTTTTGTTGCTACTTCATAACTGTAATTTTGCTAGTGTTATGAATCGCCATCAGAAATATGTGTTTTCCCGGTAGTCTTAGATGACCCTTGTGAAAGGGTCGTTCGACCCCCAAGGGCTCGCGACCTACAGGTTGAGAACCACTGCTCTAGAAGGTAAGCTTCAAGCTACCTGCTGTCTCGTTCATGGTTGTATCTCCTTTGCCAAGAACGCTGCCTGCCACCATAGGGGTGCTCAGTGAATGAGTGAGTGAGTGAGGATAAAAATGTGTTCTGCTTTGCACAGCTTGTGAATAGCAGGATTCTTCTGTCCCCCAGATATTGAAGGTGACCTGCTCAGGTAATCACACCACACAAACACTGAAACTAGGCAAAGATTCAAAAGTAGTTCATGGAGAGTGGGTCAGAGGGCAAATATCAATCCCAAACGAACACACAAAAGCAGGGTGAGGGGGTGGCCATTACCAAGCTAAAAGTGGGACGTCTAGAAAAACCAGAACGTCAAAGATGAGGAGTTTGTCCGACTGGACACACCCAGGGAGAAGCCATTCATGGGTTTCAGTTCAGCCTTCTTCGGCCCCAGGTCCCACACACTTCCAAGCAGAGGTGACCTTGGCCAGAAGATCTGAGACACTACCTGGACAAAGAGAGAGTAAGAGGCTTAGGGCACAAAGGAAGGACGAGGGAAGGTGGAAAGTCAGAAGATACAAACGCATATCGATTCACTTTAAGAAAAAACAGATTCCAGCAACAGAGAAAAATCGCTGTGCGTCAATCAGCGCGTCATTAAAACGCATGGAGACAGACCGGTTGGCCTTCGCCTTTTGAAAATGTACTAGTTTGGGTTCCTTTCTTTTTTTTTTTTTTCTTCACATTTTCTTATCTAGACATCTCACTCCTTTGGGAAATTGGCTTGAGAATCAGGAAAGAATTCTTGGTAAGGTTCTCAAAATTCCATAGTCCGAACCTGGATTTTTCAGCTGTGAAAAAGCTGAGGCGCTAGCTGCCCTTCCTCGGGGCTTTGGTTTCCGCTTGTGTCAAGGAAAGAATTTGGAATCAGTTATTACTCAGGCTCTTTGTAAGTCTCTGTATTGCCAGGGCTCTGGACAAAAACAGGAGACCTGGTTCTGGTCCCGACTCTCTGCTTATTGTTGACTCATCTCTTTGGTTTCGCTCCGTTATTTTCTGCTCTTGTAAGTTGGGGTAAAATGCAGAGCATGTACATAAAGCTTTGGAGTTTGAAGACCCTTTTATATTAGCTTGTTTCAAGGCAATACCATCATCTGCCAGCTCTATCTTATGGGTCCTTTGCAGATCAAACAAAGTCATGAATATGTAAGTACTCTGGTAATTACCATTTGCAGTAAAAAAATAAAAAAAAGAATTAGCTGTCTTCTGTACTAATACTGTTTTCACATAGACTTGGTAGTCTGTTTTCAAGAGAGGTTAAAAGCCTTTCCCTGGGAGACAGGTTAAGACAGAAGTAGAGGCAAAAAGTCTGTCGATAGATATTTAAAATCATTCTATAATAAACTCTGCAGTTGATTAAGAATAAAATAAGATACAGTGAAATGAAGTGAAACAAAATACAACAAAATAAAATAGTAAAATAGAAAGCATGGTTTCTCTTACGTGGTTGAGAAGATAGGTTTGGACCCAGGAAGCTAACAGGAAGCAATGTGGTGAATGAAAATGTGTAAGTAACAGAAAGAGTGGGCCGGGGGCCTCAGTTTCCCCATCTGTAACCCGAGGAGCTGAGCCAGGTTGCCAACTCAAGTGCCTACAGTGGACCTGTACCTGGGAGCCACCTGATGTCAGGAAGTGGGGCGGGGGGCGGGGGGGAGGCTGGGCCCTCATGGGTACTTTGTGAAGGACGTGGCCCCTCCTCAGCTCAGCCGATGTGTGCTGGACACAACTTATTCAGAATATGGGCCATTTTGGTAAAAGATGCCAGAAATCTGTACTATGATGTAAAACAAAACCAACAAAATATAAAAACACTCTTGATTTTTAAATGTTGGGAACTGAGTTTTAAAAATACAAGAACTCTGGGTGGGTCAACTATGTAAGTCCCCCCAATAAAAGAGGAAGAATTCACGGACAACAGGGTGGTGGCTGTAGGGGCAGGCGTGGGTGGAGGTGAAGCGCAGCACAGGGGGTAAATGGAGGAGGGAAACATAAAATGCAACATTTACATATGGGGCAGCTTTCATCCGGGGGCTAGACGATCCCTAACTTCTTCCACTGCTCTGAGATTCTAAGATGCTGCGAGATGCCTAGAAATAGGTCAGTAGGACACGGGGTGACACTGAGAAGTGACCCCTGCAGCCATAACACTGTCGTCTTCCACACATGTGACAAGGACTTGCAAGCTACTCTGGTCCCGATGTCTGGTAGCTTTGGCAGCCACCCTATCTTACCAGACTCCGGGGCGACAGAGACCTGAGGGAGGCGGAAGGACCGGCACAGATGGCACGGCAGGCTCAACGCGAAATCGGGAGTGAAGGGTAATGTCTAAGGTGGTGTGGACGGGCATTTCCCTACTAGGATGACGGAGACAGCGGGGACCGATTTTCTATAACATTCTATAAACATTCTTTTTAAGAAGAGATTTTCAAAGACTAAGTAGAGGGCACCCAAAAACTGTGGGGTTCAAACAGGAGTTTGAAAGCAGGACAGGGGTGTCCCTTTACGTCCCGGCCAGTAACACTTCCCATTCATCAGCATATATTGAGTCCCACCCACGTGCTCAGAGGCGAAAGGTTCTCCAGAGCACACCAGGGCAAGTACATGCCGTGTGTCTCACCAGAGAGCGTGCGGTCTGTGCCGGGAGGGGAGGCATCGCTGTCCCGGGCACACTGGCATCGTCAGAAGCACACTGAGTCTTGACTTGGAAGTTCTGAGACGATCCCTGGCCGTGCCCATGACCAGGCATGTGGCGGAGGCCGGTCCCTTACCTGCTCAGAGACCGTCCTCGTGTGTAAGCTGGAACTGGAGGCAGACCCCACGCATGAAACTGTGCAAATCAACCCAAATAACATAAGAAGTGCCCCGGACACTGCAAAAGAATAATCTGAAATAAGCTATAATTCTTGCAGGAAGCAGTTAGAGGACATTAGCAGGAAAAGTGCAGGGACAGGTGTCGGCGGGAAGAAGAGATTCCAGGAGTCCTGGAGGGACTTGGTCTCAGCGCGCAGGTCTGCCATCTCGCTCCTTTCTCCGCCTTCTCCTCTTTCACTGAGAAGGTTTGTGTCCTCGTTCCCTTTAGCTGTGTCATAGGTCATCGCTCTTCAGGGATGGAGGCCGTTCCTGCCTTCTGTTTCCTTTTCATTCAACCATGTACTCATGCTTCCAAATCTGGCGAGTGAGCTCTGGAAGGTGAGGCCAGCAAACTACCTGTGAGCACTGGGTGGAAGTCACTTGCCTAGACTTAAATCCCAACAATAATTTTGTTTTTAATTTTTTTTCCTTTATTGGTTTTAGAGAGAGAGGGGGAGAGAGAGAGAAACATTGATGAGAGAGAACACAGATTGGCCGCCTCCTGCATGCCCCCCACTTGGGGATCTGGCCCACAACCCGGGCATGTGCCTGACCGGGAATCGAACCGGCAGCCTCTTGGTGCCTGGGTTGATGCTTAACCATTGAACCACACCAGCCGGACCCCCATAATGCTTTTGATACTGAGTATTCATCAAGTCCATACATATGTCTGAGATAATGCCCATCCTTTCTGTATAAGCAGTGACAGCCGATGGATTTTGGAATTTGTGGATTAAAGACAGAGACAATCCGTTGTTTGGAGGTGTGACAAGGAGAACCTGCACTCGTATGCATGAGTGTGTTTTCATGGAGTCTTCTTGAAAGGACATATTTCATTGTCTGTCTCCTTAGAAACAGTCCCATCAGATGGTACCAAGTACCACTTCTCATCGTTTTGATCTTCATGATGGAATAAAAGAGATTCATTGCCTGTGGTTATTAAAATTCACTTGCAACTTCGCTAAGATAATAAACCCTGAGGGGCTGCGTGTTGTCAGGATCAGCAAATTCTTTCCCTGCGGCAGTCCCCATCATTATCATGCTCAAGGCAGCTGTGTAGGTAAATGCCAAAAGGGTGGAGGAAAGACTTTGAAAACAGGAGAAATAGGGTCTTTTCAAAAGGCCACAGGGAAGACGAAAACTGGGTATGCCAACCCCCATGAACTCTATGCAAATCGATCACACAGACTTGTCCTTATTGATAACAATTGCAAACTTTATTGAACACACAACCCAGCAACGGCCTGGACTAAACACTCAGCGAGCACTGTGATATCGTAACACAAGGGAGCTTGGCACTCTGGTAACTGAAGACTGTGGTCAGCGACTGGGGGCGGGGGGGCAATTCCGCCTAAAACTCTGGTTCTGTTAGAGACTCTACCTATCCACAGAGGTAAACCACACCCTCAGCGAGAAAGGAAGAATTTGATTCCATGTGCCTTATACCTTTATCTTATGTCTACCTGGGTTCAGATCTTGATCAAGGATGACTGTGGACACTTGGGCACTGGGATCTCAACAATCTAAACACCTTACCAAGGTTCACGGTGACCCCAGGCACAGCTCAAATCATGGCCTCTTTTCCTGGTAGATTTTGAAAAATGACCACAGAGGCTTTGCAGAGCCTCCCATCAAGAGGTGCGGTCATTTTCCGGATCCCTTGAATCTGGGCCGGCCTTCTGAGCAGCTTCGGCCGGTAGAATCTGCTGGGGAAAGGCCTCAGGGCCTTGCAGGTCTTGCTCTCTCAAATACGTTTCCATGTGAAGAAGCCCAAACTGGCCTCTTAGAGACAGGGCCTGGCGAAGCAAGAACCAGTAGCAGCTCCCAGAGTCAGGCCCCTTTGCCCCCCAGCCCCAGTGCAGCTACCAGAATGACTGCGGCTGCGAGACGTATGTTTGAACCCATTAAGTTTCCGGGTGGTTTGTTAAGCATCAACACGTTACTGAAACACCCCTTCACCCTCCAGACCCTGGGCTCCATCCTCTCCGGTCTTCTCTAAGTTCAGAGAACATTCCACTGCTTCCCCCACCTCAGGGTCTTCCTACATGTGAGTTCCATGCATGGAAAAGATCCCCCTCTCAACCTGCCAAATGGTTTGCTCCTTCTCATCACCCAGGCCACACCTCCAGATCATCTACGCACAGCAGATTTCTGTTCTCCTTACAAGCCCCTTGCCTATTTTTTCATTGCACCTAAACCATCTGCAGTCAGTGTGTTATTGCCTATTTTCTCCCACCCAAATCCGAGCTCCATGAGAACGGGTGGGCACAACGTCCTCTTCCCCACTGCCTCTCGGGAAAACGCCTGGCGAAGGGTCTCGTCCACCGTCCCTGGGATAACCTTTTCCGTCTTTGTGTCTACTTCCATCCACAGGGCTCTCATTCCCAGCATCCAGAACTTGCTTCTCTCAGGGGAGGGTTGCCCCCAGGCTACTGGAGCGCCAACACAAAACACGGAAAGTAGGCTGGGGATGTGAATGGCTTCACCAATGACCAAGGAGTGGGCTGGCCGGTATAACACTCCAGCGCCCTTAGCCTCTGACCAGGACGACTCCAAGGTGTGACCCACACCTTCTGCGGTGCTTACCTGCGGGAGTGAGCAAAGTCGCCCTTCACGGGACCTTCCTCGCTGATTTTCTTCATTGTGTCCGTGGTAAGTATACTGCACCCTCGACTGGCTGCCTTCCTTACGTGTCTCGCTTCCCCAGCCCCCTGCTGGGTTTCTGGGAACACGTTGGAACAAAGCACTTCTGTACAAATCCTCTGTTAGAACCTTCTTCCAGCAAAGCCCGGAAAGCTGTGCGTTTGTGGAATGCATTCATTACAGCCCTTCTCAAGTCCCACGCAATGGCTTTTCCCGTGGACACCCGTAAGCCAACGTCACGAGCAGGATCCAGACATGTTCCGTAGCATCGCAAGCCTCTGCAGCCATGTTTGTGCGATGTTTCCTTGCATCTCTCCTGATGTTTTGTGAAGATGAGAGGGAAATGGAAGGGGCTGGTGCTAGCAGTGAGCCGATGGAGACAAACCACGTGGTGCGTTAGGAGCCGGGAGCTGGGCATTATATAGAACCCTTGGTGGATTGAAGCTGGTCATCTGTGTGTTTTATTCTGGAGAAAAAGTACTAAATTAAAGAGCATAGAGAAAAGTCTGGAAATAGACCATCGATAGGACTGTACTGAAAGATGAGGCTTATTGAAAGATAAGAGATTCTTAAAACATACGAAATTGTCACCAAAAACCCTTACAGAATTCCAAAGGCAGAGAAGTCACAGACCAGAGAGCAGTTCTCAGGGGTGAGCTTGCTTTGTGCCCCGTCAAGAGGAGAAACAGTCCCATACTCAAGTCTCACTTGACAAATGTTTCCGGAAATCTTATAAAATCCTATTCAAGTTACCCTCGCAGTCTGATGCTGAATTCTCTGCACAGGCTCTTGAAAAATCACCACCAGCCTTTCGTTCTCCTGCATTGAAAATAAATGTCTTCTGTTCCCCAAATGTCATTTCAAATAGGCTGGAGAAAATCATGTTTTTGCGGCAAGAAATTACTTAAGAACACGAGTTCTACTGCTTGCATTTAATGTGCAAACCAATTGTTACCGTTTTAAATAATCATTGCATCATTTAGATTTTCAGTGATGCTTTTGGAGTCCATGGAACTTGACTCCTCCGTATCCCTTGCAAAGTCTTATTTTTTCAGTTCTATTCAGTTTACATATAATGTTTTTCTTTTTGAATTGGCATATTATTCAAGACGAAACGTCCAGTCTGCTGGGAGGATATGGACCATGGCTCTGCGGCCAGTTCTGTGACCCTGGCCTCGGCAGACTCACCTGCATGGTGCTGCCTCTATGGAGCTGTGCTGAGGGCCCAGGAAGAGAACTTAGACAACACAGCATTCCATGAATGTGGGTTTTCTTTCCCATGGTCCCACCAGAAAACAATGGATTTGAATGAGTTTGCAAACAATTTTTTAAAATATGTTTTGTTGATTTTTTTTTTGAGAGGGGAAACGAGAGAGAGAGATACATCGATGAGAGAGACAGAAACATGGATGTGAGAGATACATCAATCGGCTGCCTCCTGCACACCCCCTACTGGGGATCGAGACCGCAACCCCAGGCATGTACGTGACCAGTAATCAAACCTGCGACCTCTTGGTCCATGGGTCGATGCGCAACCACTGAGCCACATGGGCAGGGCTGATTTTGCAAACAATTTACTGTCTTGGCTTAACAACCAAGTGTGAGCTCCTTAGCATAACATGATGCACATGGCCCACGTGAGGTGACGTCCGTGTGTTTCTCCTGGCTCCTCCCCCCCCATCACTCTGCTTCCCAAAGAGCTGGTGGAGCTACCTGTGCTGCCCAGGCCTTCTCTCTCCAGAGTCCCCTCCCAGGACCCGGTCCGGAAGGGATGTCCTCCAACCTGGATAAGTGCTCATCATGCACGGTCTCTCGGGACCACGGGCCTCCTTCGAACACACTTGTCATTTAGCTTTGAAAACATATGTGATGCCAATATTCCTCCATTGGCTTAAAACCTTCTCCAATAAGAATGTGATGAAACCTTCTACTTGCCGGTCAATGTTCTAAGGCCTTTCTGTCTATGAATCCTTTTATTATTACTACAAATTCGAGACAAGCATTCTCAGCCCACTTTAGAAGTGGGAGAAACAAAAGAAAACAAGAAATTAAATGGTTCTCCCATGACCAAATAGCTAGTAAGCCACAGAAGTAGCTCCGTTACTGTCGTGCCACAACGTACCGGGCCCAGGGTCCGAGGCTTACAGTTACTCGGCAGGAACTGCATGAATAATTCCCTCCCAGGAAAGAGATGGAGCAGGGATAGAAAGAGGTTGAGGCCACAGCGCACACTGCATGATCTATTGTAAAGAAGGCAAAGAGCCAGCGGATAGAACCTGTCATTGGGAAGAACCTCTTACCTCAGAGTCATGAATCGATTCTAGAATAATGGAGTGTTTACCGCCTTGGGGACCAGGGGAACTGAACTTTAGTGTCTAGCTGGGTGACCTGCCCGTGGACAGACCTGTCACCTCATCTATTAAATAAGACCAATGGATGGGGTCTTCCAAGATTGGATGCTTAGGTTCTGAGATTCAACAGCAGGTCCCACATCAGGGACCTGGCCTTGCTGTCCTTCTGTCTGGCACGGCTGACTCCTCCTCGTCATTTCTGTCTCAATGAAAAGGTTGATACAGAGCAGCAGCAAATAGCACCGGCTCAGAAAGCCTGGCTTTGGAACTTCCAAGCAACGTCATCTTGGAGGTTACTTAACTTTTCAGTACACTGGTTTTTCCTGTCTGTCTCCAGTCTGTGTCCACTGCTGGAAAAAGAACTAATGTGTTACTGTTTCATTGCCTGGGACCCTGGGAGGGAAAAGAAAACTGGTTTGCAAATTTTTACCAAGTCTTGGTACATTATTATTATTTTTAAAAATCGCAGCACATAGACAGGCTTGGGCCAACATAGGTTTAGAGTGGTATGTGAAACAAAGTCTATTCTTGTGTTATTTATTAATTCTTCTATTATTTTCCATATAAACAACTGTAAACCTACTATTGCCCCTCCCTGTGTACGGACACACACACACACACACTGAGAGAGAGAAGAGAGAAATAAGGACTTGGGTAGTATTGTCAAGTATTTTCAGCTCAAACCAGCTGCCAAAGGAAAAAAAAATGATTGGTCACTGCCCTGGCCAGTGTGGCTCAGTTGGTTAGAGCATCATCCCATTCACCATTAGGTTGCGGGTTCAATTCTCAGTCAGGGCGCATACCTCTATTGTGGGCTAGATCCCCAGTAAAGGCACATACAGGAGGAAACCAATAGATCTTTCTCTCTCACATTAATGCTTCTCTCCCTCTCTTTCCCTCCCCTCCTCTCTTTCTAAAATCAATAAACAGTCCTGGCTGGTTTGGCTCAGCGGTTGGAGCCTCGGCCCGAGGTCCAGAGAGACCCGGGTTCGGTTCCCACTGGGGGCACGTGCCTCAGTTGCAGTTTGTCCCCGGCCCTGGTTGGGGTTGTGCGGGAGGCGGCCACTCGATGTGTTGCTTTCCCATCGATGTTTCGCTCTCTCTCTCTTCCTCTCTCTCCCTCCCACTCTATCTAAAACAAAAATGGAAAAATGTCCTCGGGTGAGGATAAAAATTTTAAAAAATAAATAAATAAATAAACCAATAAACGTATTCTCTATCCTCGGGTGAGGATTTTACAAAAACGACTGGTCACCATGCCAGACTCACAGCAGGTGCGCAGGAAACACTCACTGTATGAAAAGGCAGCTGTTACCGCAACTGTGAAAATGGAATCGGAATCTTTTAAACATTTGAAATCCAGATCCCGGGTCACACGGTTCCGCACGTTCATAACGCTCTGGGAACTAAAATCTCCAGTCCGGTCCTTCCTCTTCTGCTTTGGGGTGCTTCTGGTTTATGCTCGCCTCTGGTCTGGCCAAGTTCTGTTCTTGCGACCCGCACCCCCCATTGCTGTACACACTATCTGTTCTGGGTTCGAGGCGGGGGAGGGTGCTGCTCTCCGGTTTGCCAAGGCAAAGCACAGCAGTGAACACTTACTAAAGAGTCGATAAGAAAGGCGCTCTGCTCAGCAATGTGCGGGGTTAAACCAGCTTCCCTGCCAAGCTAACTATGCACAGTGGCTCCTTTTCTCAACACCCTCTTATCCCCTTTTCACAGGTAAGAAAACGTACGGAGAGATCACGCAGCTCGTCCCATGTCACATGCTTTTTAAATAGCGGAGCTGGGATAAGAATGGGCTCGTCTGATTGAAGAGCCTGGGTGTCTAATCTCCATGCTCTGCCAGGTGGTGCAAGCAACAGAGACAGACTCTGGCGAGTCTACCCCTCGTCCAGCACCGCCACCCTCCCCCGCCCGCCATCACCACACTGGTCCACGTCCACGAGTTCTCTTTCTCTTACTTTTTTTTCCTTTTTTGCTCAATCCTGTACCACCTCCCCCACCACCGAGCTGTCTGCCTGCTCTCTATACGTCTGACTCGATTTTGCTTGGTTGTTCAGTTTGTTGATGAGATTCCACATATGCGTGAAATCATAACACTCTCCCCTCAACTGCTAATGCATCTGCTCCTGCCTGACGTGCCCATTGTTCCACAGTTATTTTCAAAGTTCGATGTCCTGTTGCCTTGGACAGGAGGCTGCGCTGTGTAGGGAGCCCCCTGTACTCCTGGCCTCCTGCTCGGGAGGTGTCCGTCCATCCTGGACTTCTCCTGCGTCCCCTGTGCACCCGGTCGGATCAGACAGGGCGCCTCGGGAGTGGAGATGCAGAAGGTTCCATCCGTCCCTCAGAGGAGTCCAGAAGGACACAAGGCGACCATGGTGGTGACAGCTCTGCCTTGTTCCCTGCTGGGCCCCGGGGCAAATGCTGCGTCTGACACATGGCCGGCACCTCGTCCCTGGCCGAACAGTGAATCTGATTGGCTGGGAATGAGCGAGAACAGGCAAGGCCCGAAGACAAGAACATGAATTAGTAGACCCTAGCAACCACGTGGGAACTGCACAGCTAAGGAGAAAGGGAGGGGGTCTGGAGGAGCAATGTGATACAAGCTGTATGGTTTGGAGTCCCTCGGGGCAGAATTCGGGCTCAGGCTCACCTTCGCTGTGCTGTGCCCTCCCTCCCTCCCTCCCTGAAGCGTAAGAGCTGGGGATGCCAGCATCCCTACAATGGCGAGGAGGGTGGTTCTTCATCGCCTGGAGATTCCAGCTCTATCTGCCACCCGAGACGGACCCACTCGTTACTGAGAGAGGAGCCATGCAGAACGGGCAACAAATGCCACCTAATCAACCAGCTTGCAGATCAGCGCTCGGATGACACAGACCGATCCACCAGCTTCGTGCGGCCCCTGGCTGGAACCCCCTGTAACCAAGAACGCTCGGTGTGCTGGGCTGCCCCGCCACCTTCGGAGCAGACTCACCGGCTCTCCGCCTCCTTCCGAGCTGTCCAGATCAGCTGCTGGGCTGCTTTCTCCAGACTTCACATTGGAGGCGAATGAGGGAGAAGGTGGAGAAGCCGCTAAGGATCAAACACTTGGCCGAACTTTTAATTAAAGGGGGGACACGAGGAAAGGAAAAAGCTGCCTCATCAAGGCACCCCGATGTCAGCTGCCGTTGCATTGCCGATGCTGACCTGCATTGCACCGAAAACTCCCGAGATGTGTCCGGCGTTATTTACCCTGCTTTGTAATTAGTTAGCAAGACCTGCCTCTTCTGACCTGAGTGTGTTCTTGCACACCTGCCGCCACATCGAAAGCTTCCCTTGGGAAACCTGTCGTTATAACCGTAACTTTATTATACCGCTCGTTTTATTTTAGATGAAATAAATCCTTTGTCTCTTTGGTCATCATCTCTGAGAGCAGGTTGTCGGAATGAACATACGTCTGTGAAGACTAAGGAAGAAAAGGCCGGGCACGTTGATTTCTTTTGTGATGCCACCTTAATGAGTTCATGGCTCTACAACGTAGGGAAAAGGTTCTACCACCCACAGGTACCCAGTGGGTTGAACGGTGGTCCATGTGTGAATGCCTGAAATCTGTGAATGTGACCTTATCTGGAAAAGGGGTCTTTGCAGATGTAATTCATTCGATATTGCAAGAGGAGAGCATCTTGGACTATCCGCATGGGTCCTATAACCGATGACAAGTATCTTCGTAAGAGACATCCAGAGGCAGACAAGGGGAGGTGAGGAGGGACCGTGGGCCAATGAAGGCAGAGATGACGGTGATGCAGACATGGCCAAGGCATGCATGGGTTCTCAGAAGCTGGACAAGTCAACGAAGAACCCTTCCCTGGAGCCTCCGGAGCCCTGCCGACACCTTGACCTCAGACTTCTGGACGGCAGAACGGTGATGGATACATTTCCATTGCTCTTAGGACCCCATTTGGTGGTGATCCGTCACAGCAGCCCTGGGAAACAGTCGCACCAGCTGTGTGATCTTGGACATATTACCTCACCTCCCTGGACCAATCTTTCCTGCCTGTTAGATGAGGACAGTGACACCTACCTGCAGGGTTGCCATGGGGATTAAGCCCAATGGACTATAAATAACCTAGTGCTTAGCAGGTGTCCGTTAACCAGCAGTTGCCGTTATCACGTTGTTGCTAGTAGTGCTATCAATTTCACAAGAATTGAAGAGGAGCGATAATCAGAGCCCCAAGAAGGCTCGAAGACTTCTTACTCTTTCTCCCTGGCATCTGTTTGAAAGAGGGGACTACTTTTAATGCAGGGTTACACTAGTAAAGGTTTGCATTCCGAGTTTCTCACTGGCCTCGCCCTACACTGACCCATGACAAATGCTAAGCTGAGTAACTGTTAAACTAAAGACAGTGGTCAAGGAAGCGGGTACAATTAAGCTGGTGATACAGTCTATTAACCTTCTTCAGAACAATGGTCTTTCCCTAAAGGAGACTCAAGTTGAACCACAGGCTGAAAACTCTTCTGAGAATGGAGTTGAGTTTGATTAGCCGGTCCAGTTTCTCCTCTCAATAAACTCTCGCCTCCTGAAGACCAGCAAACTCTCAGTTTCAGGGAGAAATCCAAGTTTTCCCTCTTGCTTTATGTCCTGCCCGCTGACGGCAATCGCTCATCTTCTTATTGCTGTCATTGCCCCCTTCATTTATTATTATAATCCCTTTTCACTTCTCATTTCCACATGGTCATCTCAGTACAGGCTCCCAATACCATCCTCCGGACAGCAGCTGCGGTGTCCTTGCTGACCTCATCTTCCCCACCCGTGTACCCCAGTAGGCTACTGGCACGCAGCAGCCAGTGTCGATAAACCTTTAAAAATATAAATCCCGTCCGGCCGGTGTGGCTCTGTGGTTGAGCATCAACCCATGCACCAAGAGGTTGCCAGTTCGATTCCCAGTCAGGACACATGCCCAGGTTGTGGGCCCGATCCCCAGTGGGGGGCGTGCAGGAGGCGGCCAGTCGATGTTCTCTCTCATTGATGTTTCTATCTCTCTCTCCCTCGCACTTCCTCTCCCTCTATAATCAATAAAGAAAGAAAAAATTTTTTTAATATATATAAATCCCTCCAGGCCAACCCAAAGTCCCGAAAGCCTTCCCATCTCCCCTGGAGCCAAATCCAAGCATCTGGCCCTGGACTCTGAAACCCAACATGACCTGGGTCCACTCCCTGGCTCCATCCCGTGGGCCTTCTCTCTGCTCCACAAACGCTCTGAGCGCATCCTCCCTCCTTCGAGACTCATCTTCTGTGGTCCCGGCCACCAGGGCAATCCCTTCCCTGTCCCAGCTGGCCCCTCCCGGACCCTCCGATCTTACTTCCTCCTCACCCCTCCAGAGAGGCCACCTTTGTCCACCAGCCGCTTTCAACTCCACGGTGCCAGTCAGTCTCTCCTAACAGTTTATCACCGTGTCAGACAACGTGCTTATCAATTCCCTTGCTTGGTGTCACTACATATATAAAGAGAATGTAAGTCAAGAGAAAAAAAACTTGGTCCATTTTGTTCACTGCTGTGTCACTACTGTCTAAAATAATGTGACCCCCTGCTTAAACAGTACCTGCCCCCCCTACCTAAATAGTACCTGCCCCCCTGCCTAAATAGTACCTGGCCCCCTTGCCTAAATAGTACCTGGTCCCCCTCCCTAAATAGTACCTGGCCCCCCTGCCTAAATAGTACCTGCCCCCCTGCCTAAATAGTACCTGGCCTTCCTGCCTAAACAGTACCTGGTCTCCCTGCCTAAATAGTACCTGGTCCTCCTGCCTAAATAGTACCTGGACCCCTGCCTAAATAATACCTGGCCCTCCTGCCTAAATAGTACCTGGACCGCTGCCTAAACAGTACCTGGTCCTCCTGCCTAAACAGTACCTGGACCCCTGCCTAAACAGTACCTGGTCCCCCTGCCTAAATAGTACCTGGCCCCCCTGCCTAAATAGTACCTGGCCCTCCTGCCTAAATAATACCTGGCCCTCCTGCCTAAATAGTACCTGGGCCCCTGCCTAAACAGTACCTGGTCCCCCTCCCTAAACAGTACCTGGGCCCCTGCCTAAATAGTACCTGGGCCCCCCTGCCTAAACAGTACCTGGACCCCTGCCTAAATAGTACCTGGCCCTCCTGCCTAAATAGTACCTGGACCCCTGCCTAAACAGTACCTGGTCCCCCTGCCTAAATAGTACCTGGCCCTCCTGCCTAAATAATACCTGGCCCTCCTGCCTAAATAGTACCTGGGCCCCTGCCTAAACAGTACCTGGTCCCCCTCCCTAAACAGTACCTGGGCCCCTGCCTAAATAGTACCTGGGCCCCCCTGCCTAAACAGTACCTGGACCCCTGCCTAAATAGTACCTGGACCCCTGCCTAAATAGTACCTGGGCCCCTGCCTAAACAGTACCTGGTCTCCCTCCCTAAATAGTACCTGGTCCTCCTGCCTAAACAGTACCTGGACCCCTGCCTAAATAGTACCTGGTCCCCCTCCCTAAACAGTACCTGGGCCCCTGCCTAAATAGTACCTGGTCCTCCTGCCTAAATAGTACCTGGCCCCCTGCCTAAATAGTACCTGACTCATCGAAGGTGACTGTAAATATCTATAGAATGTTCAATGATTACTGACTTAGAACAGTAGTTCTCAAATGAGAGTAATTTCGCCCCCTCAGGAATATTTGTCAGTGTCTGGAGATACGTGCTGGTGGCAGAGGCCAGGGGTGCTGCTAGACACCCTACACTGCACAGGACAGCCCCACAGTGAGCACCTCGAATCCAAACTGCGAGTGCAATCAAGAGGAGAATCCCTGACTTTGGTCCACAAGTTGCCTATCAGACATGCAAAGTGCCAAGGACCCTGCAGAAGACATGCTCGGTGCTGGACACAAAGGTGTTTCTGAGGGATGGGGACAGTATACACAGAAACTAGAGTCATCGAGAGAAGAGGCCCAGGAGATGGGGACTCTGACGTTGGGGGAAGATTCCCAGAGGGGACTCCTAAGCTTTGCCCGTGCGCCAGGCTGTCCTCAACTTCCATTTTCACATCCACATAACACTTGTTTCAGGATGTACACAATACTTTTCTCCAAATCCACTCAGTTTTCATCTAAGTACATTCATTTTAAAAATTCGATCTCACTAGTTTTACATGATTGTATTTTTCTATCAACTCACTTCTTCTTAGACAGTTTTGTTGAGATATAATTTGTATACCATAAAATCCACCCACTTGAAGTGTGCAATAGAATGATTTTCAGTGTAATCATAGAGTTGTATGACACTTTTAATCACTGCTCACTCACTTTCTAGAATGTTCATCTACCTGTCCCCTGTGGGCATTTTGCTGACCAACTCGGTAGAAAGTACTTCCGTTTTGGAGATGGCTGGGCCCCCAGTCTCCGAGGCACACAACAAGGCAGGTAGGTTGGGCTTCTCGTAATGCATGGGCCTGTGGTCTGGGCAGACAGGAATGGGTCAGAAAGGGGTATGTCCTAAGGAGCAACACTATAGGGTGTTGTAGTCTGTGGAGAAGCCCAGGGTCAGGAAAAGAACACAGAGCCAAGTCTTGGGTTTGAGGTCTCCGGTGCAGAGATCGTGGTGAGGAAGTCTCAGGAAGCATCAGAGGTGGGGACCCAAACGCCAGAGCAGAGCTTCGCTGGGGACTCTCAATTGTCTATAGCAGAGGACCACTCAGGACACATCAGTCTCCATGCTGAGTCCCACCTGCCTGGAGTCGAGGGTCCGTCCTCAGACTGCTCGTCCTCACTCAACTCATTCTGCAGCGGGGTGGAGGGGAGGTGGTAGTGCCTCATTCCCGCGACAACCAGACCCAGGTCTTAGCTGCCTCCCTCAGCATTTCTGGGTCACCCCCTTGGAGGTTCAGCGAGATCTGTTTACCAGAAAATCTTGTAACAGCTCCATTCCGACTACCACAACACTTACAAGACAAAAACACTACAATCAACCTCCCAACGGGAAAACACTGATAGAAATGGCCTGATTTCTATACCGACACGGTTTGGACAGAGGAGGATGTCTGATGAGAGACCAAGCCCTCTCTGGGGCAGGCAGAGGGTGATAAGCATCAGATAAATACAGAGTTGGCACACAAGGCTTTCATTTCTGTTCTTCCGACACAGACTGTCTGTTGCCATGGAAATTGTTCTGTCACTTCCCAAATAAAGCCTTCCTTTCAGAAACGCAAATCAACCAAGCAGTCTGCATTTGGGACTCAAACCTGGCCAAGAGTTGCTCTGCCCCCTATGGAGAGCACACCTCTTGCATATCTGACTTTGAGTCTTTTGACCTCATGATCAAGGATTTTGCTACAATAAGGTAGAATGAATATATATATATATATATATATATATATATATCTCCTCCTCTTTTGGCAGCATCACCTCCATGAGTCAAAAGGATTCATGATGCCTCAGTTGCCTTGAAGAGCCCAACACCAACTAAGGGTCTGACCAGCTTGTTTCTGTGTCTGGGGAAAAGGTACTCTCGAGATGTCTCAGAGCGATTTGGAGACTAAGAAGGCATCTGGCTGTCTCCCCAAAACAATCATTCGATATACATCAAGCAGGACCGCTAGTTCCCAGGCAATGCTCAAGGTGTCAGAGAAAACACAAAGATGAACTCAGCCCAGGGCTTGTTTCAAAGTGTTTACACACCAGTGATAGCAGGGAACTTTGTAAACTGTGCTTCCAGTTAACACAGTGTTATCTGTATGTTTTCTGATTAGGTCTCATAAGACCCCCAAGGTGGATGATACTGTAATTAGTTCCACTTGCCCAGTGAGCCTGGGAAAAGTCAAGCCAATGTCTTTGACTCCAGATCCTTGCTCCCAGCACACCGTGCATCCTCAGAGAACCACGGTGCCTGGTAGCCAGGGATCAAAGCCTAGGACAGTGCAACCATGTGGCTTTGGGATGGAGGTGAGGGAAAATCATGTGTTTCAGGAGAAATCAGAATGACTTCATGGAGAAGACAGTATTTGGTGAACTGAAGGTTTGAAAGTCGAAATCAGGAGGGAGAGCCCAACAGGGAATATTCACAAGTTTCCCCAAGGCTGGCTTCTCCAATACCGAGTGAGAACGAAGTTTATCCTAAAGATTTTCCACGTTTTTACATCCATGCTTTGCATTCACACTGTGACTCCAATTGAACACTTAGTACTACGCCCAGTGTGAAACAAAAGAGGGGCATCTGTAATACTTTCAACAGTAAAGCCAAATTAAAAATAATAATAATAATAATAAATTAAATTAAAATGTACAAAACGGTACCTATAGGATGGATTTTCAATTCTGACCAGTGAAAAAACTGACGATCATTGAAAGTTTTCCCACACGTCTCAGTATTTTTAAAGAAGAACAGACTTCGCCTGGGACAGAAGTTGCTATAAATCTGTTTGGACCTAGATTTTATGTAGTTGGTGCCTTACTGATTGGGTGGAGAATGGACTTGGGAGATCAAGACCGTGAGCTGGTTCATATAATCTTGCATAATCTAATATAGGGTCAGGTTTCTGCCATCCCCAACCACACACTCAGATGCAAGGGCAAATACTTTCTGGCCATCACAGAGCCCGTGCACATTGCTACCTGAATTCATGTCAGCCAATGACTGTTCCACCGTCTACATTGTTGCCTTGCTACAGAGTTGCTCATACTCATGGACTTTTTTAAAAAGCTGACATGTCTCCAAGATGAGCATTCTCTTCTGTTTCACCAAGGGGGAGGGGAGGGCTTTGTGCCTCATAGAGAAGAGGCAAGGGTCACACCAACCTGCTGGTACCAATCACTTCCTTTTGGGAAGGCGATGAGAATACAATAGCATGACGCTGAAGGCAAACAGAAACACACACACACACACTTAGTGTTAACCAAGCGCACAGAAACACAATCATAGCTCTGGAAAGGATCATGAGCCACACAGACACTGGTGCTTGATGAGATCACTTGCCTTCAGAAACCAGGACACCTCTGTCCTCAAAGGCTGTGGGGAACATCATCTCAATGGCTTCGGTCTGTGTGGCCATGACACTTCAGAGGTTATTGCTTTTTCTACGATTCAGAGAGCCCTCAGAAGCCTGAATCCCAGTGCTAGTAAGATTGAGGGGGTCAGTCCTCTTGGGGCATAAACCAAGGTCTCCATGGTCTGGTTTTCTCTTGGGTAGAGTGGACCAGAAGCATCAATGCAGCAGAACTTCTCAGAAAAGTCCTGCCAACACCAACTAGAAACAGCTAATAATGAAAGAGGACGAAAGTCAGTTAGAAACTGATACCCGGTGGTCTGTGGCGCAAGAACCCTGTCCTATCTCAGTATCCCTTGAGGGAATTACTGTGACAGGTTTGGCCTTCAGGGTGGAGACACTGACTCTTCAAATGACCAAACTCATGTTCAGAAGCAGTATAGTGCAATGGTTAAGCCCTCAGGCACTGAGATCAGATTGCCTGTGTTCAAATACTGGGTCTGCAACTTCACTGCAGTGTGACTTTGGGCAAGCCACGTACCCTCTCTGTGCTTCATTTTCCCCATCTACAGAAATAGCTTATTACAAGGATCAGGTGAGTAAATCCAATAAAGCACTTACTATTTAAAATAGCTATTGAACATGTTACCTATTATGATTGAAACTCTGTTTAGGAACTCGGGGGATTGGGTAATGTATTCTAAGCCATTTCCATTAGAAAAAAGATGCATTTAAATGTTTTTATTTGATTTTGTTTTACATTAAGAAGTAAGCACCACTTATGTAGAAAATGAATTTTTAACTAAATAAACAAACAATAATTAGTGCATGCTTGGTATGTGTCCGACTCTGTTCTAAGCCTGGGCATAGAGCAGAAAAAAAACAAAAACAAATAGCAAAAGGATCACATCTCTGCTGTCATGGAGCTTACGGATTTGGAAGAAAACATGCAATACCCAAGATAAATAAAGCAAATAGATGGTGCCCAGCTGGTGTGGCTCAATGGATCGAGCATTGTCCCATGGACTGAGAGGTCCCGGTTCGATTCCCTGTCAGGGCACAGGCCCAGGTTGCAGGCTCAATCCCCAGTAGGGGGCGGGCAGGAGGCAATCAATAGATGTTTCTCTCTCACATCAATGTTTCTATCTTTCTCCCTTCCTCTCTCTCTTAAAAAAGAACAATAAAAACATATTTTAAAACAAGAAAACGGATGTCATGCTAGAGAGCATGAAAGGCGAGAGAAGAGACAATACAGGGAAAGGGAACAGAGAACCTCCTTCAGGAGTCCTTTAACCGTCCACGCTACCGAACACCTGCAGAGTCGGGGCTCTCCTGCCTTTCAAACAGAAACACATGCCCTTGCTACAGGAAACAGGAGGCATCGTGGGAAGTGTGTGCAGTTCCTGCTTGTAAGATAGGACCAAGTGGCCCTGGCCGGTTTGGATCAGCGGTTGGAGCATCGGCCTGTGGTCCAGAGAGACCTGGGTTCAGTTCCCGCTAAGGGCACGTATCTCAGTTGTATTTTGTCCTCGGCCCCGGTTGGTCGTGTGGGTGGCAGCCACTCGGTGTGTCCCTTTCACATTGATGTTTCTCTCTCTCTCTCTCTTTCCCTCCCTCTCTCTCTTCCTCCCACTCGATCTGAACAAACAATGGAAAAATGTCCTCAGGTGAGGATAAAAAAAAAAGATGGGACCAAGTGCCTACAAAGGTCACACTGTCCAGCCACCTCGGCCTGTCACACAGGCACCTCTCTGCAAATACAGACACGCCTGATTTCTAGACCGCCGGTGCTTTGGAATTACCTCTGTCCTTTCCCTGATGCTAGACCGGAGCCCCCTGGTCCTGAGAACAGCACAGGGCTTCGTCTGTGCTCCTTCGGCCTGCGGTGGCCGGTCTCAATGTGTTTGTCTCTCGCAAGTCCTGTGGTCTGGTGTTTGTTGGCCCAAATTAACCTCGGAACTTCTGAACACTCCATGAGCTCTTCCCCAGAACCTAGGGTGGGGGCTGGAAGTCGTGGTTGTAGGAGATGGACTTGGCAGCTACAAACTTTAATGTTTAAAAAAAAAAAGAATAGACATGCGGTAGTAAAGATTAACCTCTGAAGACCTCAGGTCAGTCACGTGGAGAACATGTTAGCTGAGCACCTACTGTGTGTGTGCACTTTGCATGGGCGCTGGGTATGCAGCTGTACAAAGATGGGCGCGCCCCCTCTGTCCAGAGCTTTCAGACTGAGAAATGGTACACAGCTGTCGCAAAATTTAACGTCTGAATTGTTTACCAGTCTAGAAAGCCCTCCCTTGACCCCCACACGGTCCCATGGAAATGCGTGTTATCATCTCCATTTTAAATGAGGAAACAGATCCAAAGACTAAGTAAGGAAAGTCAGAAAGTAAGGAGACCATGTAAGACATCCTTATAATTAAACATTGACAGCTCAAGCTATTTTTATACCCGAAGTATTGACCCACTGACTCCTCTGGAGCTGAGGAAATATGACTTTAACAACTAGGCAAAAGCAGCAATTTCACCCGGCCGGTGTGGCTCAGTGGTTGAGCGTCGACCCACACACCAAGAGGCCGCTGGTTCGATTCCCGATAAAGGCACATGCCCAGGTTGTGGACCCGGTCCCCAATGGGGGGCACCACTGGCCACGGGGGTAGCAGTAAAGGGCCCGATTCCGGATCACTGGCCTTGGCATCAGCAGCCGGGACCAGCTCTTGCAGCGGAGTGCGCGTCAGTGCCTGTGCTGAGGGCTGAGAAGAGAGGCCCGTGGGGGGCGGTGAGGGGAGCTTCAAGCCCTCGACTGCGCCGAGCCCCGCAGGGCATCATCACGTCACTGCTGACAGTCCCCACAGCAGCGCTGTCCGCGAGACAGGTATTGTGGACACAGAGGTGACAAAGCGGAGGCCTGGAGAGGACGCAGCTGTCTGGTGTGCACTGGGCTGTCCCAGGACAACGGCAGTGCACCTGGAGTATGGAGCGTGTCGCTTACAGCGCCGAGTCTGGGTGTTTCCAGCAGGAGAGGAAGACCCTGCTTCAGGGGACACTTGGGGACTGACCACAGACAGAGTCCAGAGGAAGGGAGAAGCCGCCTGGATCACCTCCAAGGTGCCAAGAGCCTTCTCCACGGCCCCGGACTCTCACAGAAGCGCGGAAGCCACCCGAGCAGATCAGTAGACATGTTTTCATGAAGCCCAATACCGAGAAAGGAACAGCTTCCCCTGCTGGTTCGTCCACCGGTTGTTCCTTTGTAATGACCACAGAGGGCAGGGCTCTCTGAAGAATTCAGTTCTAAGTAGGAACGGGAGGTTGGGATCGGGGTACTGGCGTTCGGGTTTGCCTGTAGCTCCAATCTTCTTTCATGGACATTTTATTTACACCCTGTATTAATCATTAGGTAGTGATGACTGTGCCTGTCTCCTGTGTACTCGCTCTGTCCCTGTCATTCAAACGTCCTTTCTGCCTCCCTTCCCCGTTCTCTCTTCTCTGTCGTTTCCCTACGCACTCTTTGTGCCGAGCCATCACACACACACACACCTTCCTCTCCTGCCCCACTGCCTCACCTTTGGAATCAGAAAAGCATCTAAATCCACTGACTTCCCAGCCACCTGTGGCATATGACAAAGCTCGTTATAAAAGTTGCGTGGGGGTGGAGGATGCCCCGTCCAGAAAGCCAGAAGCCAGACAAGTCACTGTGGGTGTCTACAAGACCAGCAGAGTCCAGGGCCTCAAGGCTCCAACAAGTCCCAGTCGCTAATAACCCAGCGGGCAGCCCACACAGGAACCCAGCTCAGACACACGATCAGAAGGTGAGAGCCCAAAGGGACAGAGAGAGTTAAGATTTTATGATATCCGAAAGGAAGGAAGGAAGGAAGGAAGGAAGGAAGGAAGGAAGGAAGGAAGGAAGGAAGGAAGGAAGGAAGGAAGGAAGAAAGAAAGAAAGAAAGAAAGAAAGAAAGAAAGAAAGAAAGAAAGAAAGAAAGAAAGAAAGAAAGAAAGAGTACTGGTGCCTTTGATACAAAATGCATCTGACTTGCCTCGAACTTACCTTCCCCTAAACCTCCCCACCCCCAACCCAAATGTCCCCCTTGCTCAAGCCAAGCCTGTGTGTTCAAATAAATACCAAGTGACCCGGATTTTTTTTCTCTTCTGTTTCAACACACTAAGTTATATATGGTATACATTTCCTCAAGACATTAACAGACACTAGTTCTGAGTAGTCCAATTAGAAATTAACTTCATTTATTGTTTCTGCTTTCTCCCAAATTTTTCACAACGAGCATGTATTGCTATTGTAATGTGTGTGTGTGTGTGTGTGTGTGTTATTTTCTAGTAGCCACACTTTTAAAAAATAAAAATAAAAAGGAACAGGTGAAACCGATTATAATGGTAGATTTCATTAAACTCAATATGTCCAAAGTATTAACATTTGAACACAGAAGCTATATACAAAGGTATGACTGAGATGGTTCCCATTCCTTTGCTCGCATCAGTCTGCAGGGCTGGCCTTAGGGATGGGCCACAGAGGACGGACGCACTCAGCGGCCACCTGTTGGACAGCGCAGGGCGAGGCCAGCCCTTCCACGTCCTGGGAGTTTGAGGAAACACACCTCGGTCCCTCCAAAGACTCACTACATCAGAAACTGGGGAGGGGCAGCTTTGGGTGTTTTTGTTTATTTGTTGTTTGTTTTTCAATTAAGCGCCAGGCTGTTTCTAAGACGTAGTGAGGCTGTACACTCCTGGAGGGAGACTTCCCTAACAGCCTGAACCGCGGACCCGTGCACACCGTGCTTCATGAACAAATGAGCGGCATTTGGACTTGCATTTAGGTGTCTTGAATTCTAGTTCTGACTCTGCCACTCCTTACCTGTGTGACCACGACCTTATGTCAAACCGTCTGCCAGGTCCCCACATGTCGTCGGCCCCCAAGCACGGCTTTGCCTGAGCCGGGAGCTGCTCCCGTGCTGGACAGCTCTTTCCTGGTTTCCAAGGGGATGTCACCACCGGGCTTCCACAGTACCACACTTGCCCCTGGGCAAGCAGGGGGCCAGGCACCCCTGTAGCCTGGGTGGTCATTCCACCCGCAGCTCAGCCTTGCAGCCGGAGCTCAGCTCCGTCCTCACCAGGTGGGCTGCGCCGACCGCTGCCTGCCTCAGGCTTTCTCCCTGGACCAGGAAACACCTCTGTTCTCCAGGGGCTGCCGGGGCGTCCAACCAGCTGATGACTCAAAGCCAGGGCACGGAGTGGGTGCTCGGATGGGCCAGCGCGGGTCTAGCCAACCCTTCTACGTCCTGGGGGTTTGAGAAAACACGGATACCTCGGCCCCTCCAAGACTCACCACATCAGAAACGGGCAGGGGCAGGTCTGGGTGTGCGTGCTTTAATTAAATGTAGATGTTTCTAGGATGTGGTAAGATTGCGAACTCCATGCTGACACCTCCGTGGGTCCTGTCTCGGGCCGCGTGGCGCCGCAGACCCCAGAGTTAATTCCCCGCAGCCCCGAGTCCAGCATCTTCTTTCTCCGCCTCTGACCTGGCCTCGTGAGTTCCTGAGACCCTCACTGTCACGTGCCGTGATCACGAGTGTGCCCCTTACAGGCCCCTTCTCTGCCGTGCCCTGGCAGCAGGGGGACAAGCTGAGTCCTGACACAAGCCGCCTGCGGGACCTCAGAGGGGAGCCCACACAGCTAGCGCCGTGAGGGAGAGACACCGGACAGAGACGCAACCGCCACCGACTGAGGCCTGGCCAGGGCTCCTTGAGCGGGTGGCAGAGCCTTCCCTGAGGGACATGGTGACGAAGAACACTGATGAAGGAAACGGGGTGGATGTGGTGAGCAGAAGTGGAATCTAACCAGCACGGAGTGCCCCCGGGCTAGAGATTTCTCTCCGCTGGGCCTCAGTGTCATCTGCACAGTGAGTAGACTACTGATCTTCTAAGTTCCCTTCAGGTCCTGAGGCTACATCCGTTTCTGGGGAGACAGGTGGATGGATGGAAGGAAGGAAGGAAGGAAGGAAGGAAGGAAGGAAGGAAGGAGAGAAGGAAGGAAGGAAGGAAGGAAGGAAGGAAGGAAGGAAGGAAGGAAGGAGAAAGGAAGTAAGGAAGTAAGGAAGGAGAGAAGGAAGGAAGGAAGGAAGGAAGGAAGGAAGGAAGGAAGGAAGGAAGGGAGGGAGAGACAGGGGCATAGAAGGAGGAATGGTCCCAGCAAAAAATGGCAGAAGACTTGAATCCAGATAAGAACAAGACCTTGATTTGAATCCTTGTTCCACTGATTCGTAGGAGATTTTACCCAGTTCCAAAATCTGTGCAATATCTCAGATATTTAACTTTTCTCACTCTCAATTTTCCCCACTCAAGTTGGGGAACATTTCATCACGTATCAGACCTCATAGGATAATGTATAGAAAATGTCTCATGTTGCCTCACAGATGTTACTAGATATAAAACAACCACACACTCCTAAAGCATCTCAGAATCATCAAAAGGAAGGAGACACGTGCAATGGCCAAAGCTGTATATTCAACCGCCGACTTGACATCTTCAAATGCATGTCTCACATCCAGCTCGAAATCAACGTGTTCCCCAATGGAAAACTTCCTCTAGCCCCCAACACACCCTCTTTGTCCCCCTGTCTCAGTGAGAGGGTCTGCCATCTGTCAACGTTCTGAAGCCAGAAATCTGAGAGACATTCCTGACCCTCCTGCTTCCTAACCCTCATGTTTAATGTTTCAACGATTTCTAGTAAGTTGGCTCCCAAAATACTCAGATCACCCACTTTGCAACTCTTCACTTGTCCTAAATCAAGACATGATCATCCTTTTTCATTATTATTTTTCTTCTTTATTGATTTGAGAGAGAGAGGAAGGGAGAAGGAGGGAGAGAGAGAAACATCACTGAGAGAGAACACAGATTGGCTGCCTTCTGCATGCCCCCCACTGGGGATCGGGCCCACAACCTGGGCATGTGTCCTAACTGGGAATCGAACCGGCGACTTCTTGGTGCCTGGGTCGACGCTCAACCACTGAGCCACACCGGCCAGGCAGGATCACCTTTTTTCCAGGCCAGTCTGGGGCCCTTCTAACTGTCCTCTTGGCTTCCACACTTACCCTCCCGCCTGATCTGTTCCAGTCTCCACACAACAGCAGAGAATCTCTGAGCATGTAAATCGGATCAGACCACTTGCCCATCAAAACCCATAACCAGCAAAGCCCTCTCTCTGTTGTGGCCCCAGCTGACTTCCCAGCTTCATCGCGTATCCTGTTCCAACTTCCTGTGCTCGAAACACACCACCTTCCTCCCACATCCCCAAATACACCAAGTTGTCTCTCACTCTACACTGTTCATCACGATACCTTCGTCCCTCCAATCTAACCCAATTCATCTCGCTCCTTCGGCTAATTCATTTCAACCCACTCTCCCTCATAAACGTTACCTACAAGATTTTCTCCACTACCCAATTAAATTAGGCTTCCAGTCACACACTGTCCTAGAACTCTATTCGTCCTGAAGAGCCCTTATTACGGTTCGGAACTCTGTGTCTGTATATCTGATTGCCTGTTTAAAGTCTGTCTCCTGAGTCAGATGATAATTCCCACAAGGGCAGAAAGTGTAATTTTTATTGTTGTATAGCACTGTATCACCAGTTCTTTGCTTAGTTCCAAGTACATGTGCCATTAAAATAGTTTCTCAAATAAATGAATGAGTGAATGAATGCTCATTGTATCTTCAATGACTTCTAATAAAAATCAATTGTAAGGTTTAATATTTTAACTAATATTTTGTTATTCTTTCAGAGTTAAACCTCAAAAATACTTGAAAAATAGGGTATCTCCCAATTAAATTTGCTAGGTTCTTGAAATCAAGAAATTCAAAGTTAAAGGGAAATTCAAAGTTAAAGGGAAATTCAAAAGCCTTCTCATCTACTTCCCATCAGTTTTATAATTATTTTTCTAAGCTTGCTGACATTTATTATAAAAAGTATCTGTCAGTAATGGTGTTGTAGTGGTGGAATTAAAGGATGTTTTTTTAAACTATTTTCTGATTAAATGTTATTTCTTAGGAGTGATAAAATGAAAATGTGTAACTGCGTTCTCACGTCTCTGGCTTACATAGCAAGTTCAATCAAATCTGTATGACAGGAGAAAGGTTTGCTGTGATGTTGTATTATTATCAGCATCATTGCCATAAGCAAACATTTACTGACCAGAGACCTGTCTAATGTAAGTTTCTAGATTCTCTTTTTGCGAACTAGGTGACTGCAGTTCAAAAAGATTGAGGAGTTTCCCCCCAAGTCACACAGCTGATAAACATAACACTAACTTGAATGTTTGACTTCAAAACCTACACAATTCACAGATTTAGAAACTACGGCAAATTCCTGCAACAATGGACCAATAATCGCACAGTTTACAGCCAGGTTCTGCATGTCCATTCTGAGACTCTAAATTTTCCACTTACCCAATTGCAACGTTCCCATAGTATGCATTTTCTTTCTTAATGAGTTCACATTTTATCATATTTTTTAGTGATTAGCAAAGCAATACCTACTCCATGAAATTATTTGCAAAATAAAGAGATATTAGCCTATAATTCAGCCAACTAGAGGCAATATTGTTCATTTTATCAGTCCAGATGAAGAGATGAAATCCATATTTACAATAGTATGTCTACCGTAGAGATTATGATTAGTAATATTTATTTTCATGGCAGATACCAATGTTCTTGCTTATCTTTAAAATCATCAAACAACCGTCAACAACCTCTCTTGAAATGTTGATCAAACAATTATTGCCGGTCAATACTGATCAACGAATTGAAACGTTTCAGAGGAGATGTATACAACTTACCCATGCTGACTTTGAAATGATGCCCAATCCAGTTAATGTTTACATCACAAGGTGCTAACCTCGAGGTGCTAAAATCAGCCTTGCACCTCAGCTCCATAGGGAAGAACAGCTCCTGCCAGAGTTAGAGGTAGGCTCCAAGATAAAGAGCAACCCAGCTGAAAAGCTGAGGTTCAAACACAGTTGGTGTCCATTAACTGGGATTGTAACAGCCTCTTAAAAGGCAAAGAACATTCTTCCCTCCACACCTAAAAACTCCTGCTTCTGCCAAGATGGTATATCCAGAAAAAGGTCCTAAATAGGAGAACTGAGTTCTCAGTTAAAGAGTTACTCTTTTATGCTGATTTCAAACAAGTATTTTTTAATGATGCAAATAATATTTGCTTATTGCAAACAAAAAATAAAAAACATCGTTCATCACAAACAAGATTGAACTGATATCCCATCATTATTAATGTTTTTTAAAATATATAACAAAATGAAGTGATACTAATGGTTCTCACATATTGTTATATCGTCATCTCCCTTTCTAATATTTTAAATATGTTTTTATTAATTTTTAGAGAGAAAGGAAGGGAGAGAGAGATAGAAACATCAATGTGAGAAACATCAATCAGCTGCCTCCTGCACACCCCCAGCTGGGGAACTAGCCTGTAACCCAGGCATGTGTCCTGACTGGGAATCAAACAGGGACCTCTCAGTCATGGGGTGATGATCCACTGAGCCACATTGGCTGGGCATCCCTTTGTAATATTTTAAAGATGCCTGGTTTCCCATTGAAAAGGATATATGATAGGTCATCAATTAATCTCTTTTGATATTTGTATACTTTGATTGTTTCCAATTTTCCCCTAATATTCTTAATTATATCTTTAAGATAAAGTTCCCAGAACGGAAACGGTTGGTCAATGCATACTTTTTAGATTTTAATTGGAATTGCCCATTGCTTTCCCCTGGAGAAGTTATACCAACAGACACTTCTATCAACACCACCTGAGAGCGTTGACGCTCCCTGACCTTTCCCAGGGAGGGCAGCAAGGGCAGCTTTAGAGAAGCGCTACTCAAAGTGGTCTTCAGACCACCAGCAGCAGCTGCTGCACTACTGGAAACAGTCTCAGACCCTACCTGTCAGACCTCCTCAATCAGCATCTCTGGTAAGTGAAACCCAGCGATCTGGAGTTTCAGAAGCTCTCCGCGTGATTCTTACGCCGATTAGAGTTTGAGAACCATCCCTTGCGAACACAAGAAATAGAGCTATGAGTGGTGTGACCATCCAACATACCTTCCCCCGACCGCCCCGATGGATGTCCCTTCTCAGCAGCCTTCCCTAAAGCTGGACTGGTAGTTAAGTCTTCAACAGAGGCTCCGAGGGTTAGAAACTCAGCTTTGCAGCTAGTCTGGCAAGAAAGTGAACTCCAGAACTGGAGTGGGATAATGCAAAGCCAAGTGCCGGGGGAGAGGAAAGGGCCCTCTGCAGGGGCAGAGGGGCGTGGCCACGGGCCCTGTGAGAGGAGCAGCAGGTGGAGGCGGGACTTCTCACTGCGAGCCGGGCTTTGAGGGTCTGCAGCATCTCCCCTGTAACCCACAGTCTGAAACAACCACGTATCTCCCTTGATCCTCAGCCCTCTCTTTTGTGTATCAGGAATAAAACATCCCAACTTGCAGGTGTTGTGAGTTTCACATATGGTAAGCTCTGTGAAATGCTTTGGGGAATGTAAAGCCCTGTCCACATTAGGGGGTGACATTATTATCAGAGACCGGAGCTTAGGGGAAGGTCCACCTTCCTGTGCAGTCCCTCTTCCCCATTCTGACCATGAAATCCACTTCTTCCCCTGACCCTTCAAAGGATCCATTTATCAACCATCAGAGAACAAAGCAATCTGCCCTTTTGGTCTCCTTTTGAGGGGTATCACTTACATTTCCCAGTTGGAGTATTATCTTTCTTATCTCCAGACTGCAGAAATGCATGGCCCACCACCTCTCTAAGCTGTATGGAAAATTGCTTAGATGGAGTACCCTCATTGTAAAGAAGGAAGGAGACTACAAAAATGCAAAACACCACTGGGGAAAGAAGCATGATGTTTGGAATTTAAAGACAGAAGCTCAAATCTTGACCCCCTGATGAAGAGGGTATCTCTGGGCATCACAACAATAACATGATCGAAGCAGAACTCTTGATTTCCCCTTGGGAACCTGCTCTCCCTTGGATTTTGCCTTCTCAGGAGGTAGCACCGTGGTTTCTCTCACCAGAAATCCGAATGGTGCCTGATTCCTTTCTTTCCCGCACCTTCCAGGTCTAACTGGCCACTGTGACCTACTGACCTTAAATAAGTTGCTTAAACTCCCTGAGTACCAGTTGCCTCCCCTGGGAAAAAAAAAGGGGGGTGGGGTGGGGTGGGTAATCATATATCTCATGCCAGGCTGTTCAAGAATTCATTTAGACAATATCCTCCTAGTCTTTGGCCATCTGTGCTGCTAGAAACACCACCAGTTACTATGGAGAGTGAAGGTACACCTCTGAGACCCACTGCATAAATATTCATGGGGCCCATGCTGCATCCAGGCACTGTACGAAGGACACAGCGAGGAAACCGACAGGTGGATTCCTGGTGTCATGAAACTTGTAGTCCGGAGGGTGAAAAAGTAGACATAAGGAAACAAGAAGACAAACTTCAGAGCAGGATTGGTGCTGTCTCTAAAGAGAGACTTAAAATAAGATCATTTGATTGATAGTAGATGCGTAGCGAGTTAGCACTGGGTGGTCAGGGCTGCTCTCTAAAGAGGTCACATTTAGCCCTGGCCAGTTTGGCTCAGCGGTTAGAGCGTCGGCCTGCGGTCCGGAGAGACCCGGGTTCGGTTCCCGCTAAGGGCATGTACCTCGGTTGCAGTTTGTCCCCGGCCCTGGTTGGTCCTGCGGGTGGCAGCCACTCGATGTGTCCCTTTCACGTCGACGTTTCTCTCTCTCTCTCTCCCTCTCTCTCTGTCCCACTCTATCTGTACAAAAAATGGAAAAATGTCCTCGGGTGAGGATAAAAAAAAAAAAAAAAAAAATTTAAAAAAAAAAAAAAAGAGGTCACATTTAGGCTGGGATTTGGATGACAAGAAGACACCAGCCATGTAAAAAGGATGAGGGGCAAGACACTCCAGACTGAGGGGACAACCAGCGGAAAGGCCTGTGGGCTAAGTGAACTTGGAAAATTTAAGGGATATCAAGAAGGTTAGTGTGGCTGGCCATGGGTAACACAGGGAGAGAAGTAGAGTCAAAGAGTGTGGTGGAGGCAGGTCGTGGAGGGTTTCACAAACTGAAAAGAGAAGTCCGAGTTTGTGTTTTTGTTTGTTTACGTTTTCCAGTGGCAATGAAGCCCAGACAAAGGGACTGGTCTCATTTGCCTTTTAAAAGATCACTCAGTGATTTGTAGGGAATGGATCGTAGGACAAGAGTATGAGGGGACCAGAGGGGAAAGTATTTGCAGTGGTTCAATTAAGAGAAGACACGGTAGACCCAGAAACATGGAAGTAGGGCACAGACTGACTGACATCCGTCAGAAGAGGGGGTGGGGGAGTGGGAAGAGATAAACCACAGAACTTATATGCATGTATGCATAACCAATAGACATGGACAACAAAGCCGGGGATGGGGCGGGTGTGGGGTGGGGAGGGGGGGTGCCAATGGGGTAAAAAAGGAGAAACATCTGTAACAAAAAAATAAATTAATTAATTTTTTTAAAAAAAAGGGAAAAAAATAATAAATTATAAGAATATATATATAAAAAAAAGAGAAGACAATGGCTTAGACTAAAGCAAAAATGAGAAAGTTGGAAGAAGTAGACAATTCTGGATGTGTTTTAATATAAATTCAAGAGGACCTGGTAACCAATCAGATCTGAAAGGTATCAGAAAGAAAAGAATCAGGGATAACTGATTTCTGGTATGAAAAACTATAAAGCTACTTATTGGGGTGACCAAACTCAGGGGAGAGCATATAGGTCTGGAGATGCAGGGTGTGTTCAGGGCTGGAGGTAAAAATTCAGGAGTAATCAGAATTCCGGATTCCATTCTTCGCTGTATTATACATCGATATATTCCAGACTCTTTGCTACATCTTAGAAAAATGAAGGTGAAAGACATAGCTTCTACCCTCAAGATACTCTCACTGCTTTGGAAAAAGATAAACAGAAAGGAATGTCATACCACTCGGTAAGTACTAGGATGGAGGTTTTATGGGGAGCTAACCTGCATGACCTTCAACCATGTTCTTGGGCTTCTCCGGCCCTCAGTTCTGCCACTCACAAATGGGGATAATACCACCTGTCTAGGAATAGGGCAATAGACACATCTCAAAGGAAATGATTTAGATGAAAGAAAATGAAAAACAAAGATCCCTGAATTATCATTCTACTGCAAAAGAAAAAAAAAAAAAAAAAGGACAAAGCTGGCATGAGGAGCTGATTCCCAAACTTACCAGCAAAACACAGAGCTAAGTTCTGGCTGATAGGACTTAAATGAGCCTGTCTATCTAATCACTGCAGCAGGAAATGTAATTCTTCACAAAACCAACATTGCTATGAGGGAATTTGCATGAGGCTTGAGATAGATTGGAAAAGTTCCTCTTCTGCTGCTGTAGCTGAGTGATAGCTCCTAAAAAACAGGCCCAAAGGACTTGAGGGATGTTCCATACCAGCCCACCCTTGACCCTCAGCAAACGCTAAACCTTGACAATTTCCGCCAATGACATCGCACTGTCCAGTTGTGAGAGCTGTGGACTACTGAGTGAATATGACCTCGGTTCAACCTTTGACACTGCTCCCTAATAACTGTAGCATGTGACAAAATCCCTTAGCCTCAGTTTCTGGAATTACACTACAGTTATGTTAACCATCTCCCAGGTAACTGTGAGGATGTATCAAGACAATGAAAGCATGAGTATGGTCCATAGTCCACAATGAGTGCCCTAAAAATAGGAGCAATAATGGCATATGAGTTTATTCAATCTTCACTCATGCAGGGAGACCACAAATAGGTTTTGTCAATCTGGATATTCCCAACACCTAGCAGAATGGAGGCTCTCAGTATGTTTGTGAAATGAACAAGTGGCATGCAGAATAGCTACATGAAGTCCTTGAGGGACACAATAAGGGATCTCGGGCTAAAAATGCTTTCCCCTGTCCCAGAAACCCTTTCCTACTGAGCCCAGCTGGTGCCCCAATGTTGGAAAAATCAATTTTATGATTCACAATTTCAATAGCACCTTTGTTCAAGAAGACTGACATTGGCACTCAATGGGAGAAAAAAGAACAGTTCCCATCACTATATAATTACCTGTTTTCTTCCTCCCCGGTAGCTAACAGCAAGGCTTATATTGACAAAGAGAATATTAAAACCTTCTTCTGCTCTGGCAGGTTAAAAATAATATGTCATTTTAAGGTTCCTCTGAACACAATCAGCTCATACAACATGAAGAATATTTATTGAAATAAATTATCTTCACCTTGTAAAGTTGAATCACACAAAAAGTAAAGGTTTGCTTAAGCTAACGTCTCCCAGAGGATATCAGTTGGGACATGGGTTCTGCAGGATGTAAATAGCTATTGCTGGGAAGAAAGTGCTCCATGGCATCTAGATTTGGGAAAGATTAGGGCAGAACTGAAAACTAGGATGAAAGTTGAGGAGCTTATTTTGTTGTTGAGTTGCTCCATTGTTCATAGGCTACTGTGCATTGTCCATCTCCAACAGAAGGTGAATCATTGCCCAAGTTCACGGGATTTCTAGAGCATCTTACGGGACTTGCCATACTTTGAAAAATGTTGCCTGGAGCCAGAGGAATAAACCAGATACACTTTCCAAATCCCTTCTGGCCCAAATCCACTGTTCATTTCCTGCACCACCAAATTCAATTGGAAGCTACAGAGAGGCTGAACATGTTTGCGTCCTTGGGAAAATGTTCTCTGACAGCCGCCTGTCTCCACTTATTTATTCATGTAAGGATAAATGTATTCATCGAACACACATTATAAATCTGCTGTGGACCATGCACCATGTTTAAGGCAGAGGTCTGCTCTCTTGGAAAGAAGATGTTCTCGGATTGCACAGGTGAGAGAGAGGAGAAGGAGAATCTGGGTCAGCATGGAGGGTTTCAGAACTGGAGAAAGCCTGAGGAGGTGGAGGGGTGTGAAAGAAGAGCCTGTAATGAATGAAGAGGTAAGGGTTGTATTTAATTACAGGTACTGATTAAGAACTTCCTATTACAAGCTCTTAGCTAGGTGTCAGGAGCACAGTAGTGAACAAGGCCCTCGGCCTGTCTTTGAAGAGTTAACTCTCTAATGGAAAATGAGTGGATCAGATTTTGCTTTAGAAAGTCCATTTGGAAGTACCATGTGGAAGGAGGCAAGGCCATGACTGGGTACAGGTAGAGTAACCGGGGTCAAGATTCGGGAGCCTGACTTATAGCAATGGCAGGAGATGGGAATACAGTCTGAAAATACTAAGGATACAGAATGGACAGGATGATATACATGACTGAATTTAGAGGTAAATAAGAGATAAAATCTAGAAAGTTTTTTAGGAAGTTAGCTTTCAGCAATTAGGTATAGAGTAGTACCAGTTGGTGAGCTGGGTAAGTATGAGAGGGATGATCATGGCATTCATAAAATGGGGTGCGTGTGCTCAAATGTGTGGGGATATTCAAGAGTAGATGTTAGATAGGCGGTTGTGGCATTGGAGATGCAGGTATGATGTTCAGAAGAGGGAGCAGAACACAGAGGGAGATTTGAATCTCATCAGTGTAGAGATGCATACCAAGGTCATGAAAGGAAAAGGTATCATCCAGGGAGAGCGTGTAGAATGAGAACCAAGGAGCCTCCACAATCCTACTGACATTGCTCTTAGCCCAGTAAGACCCTATCGGGATTCTGACCTCCAGAACTATAAGAGAATAAATGTAGGTTAAGACACTAGGTTTGTGGCTGTTTGTTATAGCAGCAACAAGAAACAATTCAACTTGGACCAAAACATGGTGGACCCGAAATGTCCTCTTCCTGGAGGAATCATGCCTCCTCTCCGGAGCTCGCCTGCTGTGTGGTCAGACACCATGGGGCTGGTCACCCATCTTTTGTGGTCTTCTGCCAAGCCCTTGAGCATAGCACAGTAATTGAGAGGGCACAGCTAACATACTGTGTAATTTTGCATTCATCGAAAGAAACAAATCCCTGGTGTCAGAAACCAGAGTGGGGTTATCCTGGGGAAGAAGAGGAACAGTATTTGAGAGGGAACATCTGGGAAACTGCTGCATTAGTAAACTTTTTCTGTAAAAAGACATATAGGAGCTATTTCGACTCTGCCACCAAAGTACAAGAGCAGCTACCGACAGTTCGTAGATGATGGGTACTGCTGCATCTGAATGAAACCTTGTTTGCAGAAACAGGTGGCCAGCTGGAGCTGTGAGCTGGAGCTCGACCGTGCCTGTGATAACTGAACTGTAGACTGATGATTGTGCACGGACCCACACGTGTTCCACTGTCCAGTATTTGAAGTTCAAACTGTAATAAACTATCAAAGAGGGCAGGATTCTGCACCAAGACTGCCTGGTTTTCTGACGCAACTACTCCGTTATTTTATGACCACCGCCTGCTTGATGTCGCTGTGCCTCTGTTTCCTCACCTGTAACCTGGGGACAATAATGCTCCCTACTTCCTAGGATTAGGGTAACAGTGAAATCAGATAAAACATGGACATTATTCAAAGCAGCACCTGGTTGATGGCAGCCTTTAGTCAATATTTGCTCTTATTATTGAGGTTCATCAAAAGTCTATCCATGTTGGCGGGGTTAGCCCTGCACTGCAGGTGAGACATTAAAGTAGTCATTCCTCTGTCACAATCCGTCAGTGGCTGTCGATCTCTCTCCAGATGAACAAAATTTTCATGTGAGGATCATTCAAGCCTCTAAGTCCTGTCTCCAGCCACACTGATGCCATCAGAGCAACTTACAATTCCCTCTCCACACCGCGCCCCCGTCCTACTGGGAATGCTGCTCCATCGGCCTGGAATAGCCTTCCTCTTAGTTACTCAGGAACCCTTCCCCCTCTTCTTCAGTAAATGCCATCTCCTCTGTGGAGCTTCTGAGTCTTAGATACTATAGATTAGTAACCTTAAAAATCAAACACATGCATCAGTTATCATTTTTCTCATTCATATGTGTCTCTGCTTGTCAAGAGCCAAGCACGTTCTAGGTACCCAGGACATAACTGCTGAATGGACTTCATATCTGCATTCTCTCCTGACTATAAGCTCTTACTCATTCTCATGTACCCAGCCCCCAGAGTCATGCCCAGCGCATGGGCTCAATAATATTTGCCAGAGAGATGAATGAATCGATTGTTGGAGCCAACCTCAGGCCTGGGCATGCCCCAGACAAGGGGAGCCAGATGGTAGGGATAACAGTCCCTTTCTCAGCGAGCCCCAAAGAGAACTCCATCCATCACAAATACCAGCTATCAGGGACAGTATAAGAGTCTTACCTGTATTTTACACCACATGGGAAATTCTGTGAATGTTACCATAATTATTGCTCACATTTTCCAGTCATAACAACAAATGAAACACATGCCCACCACTTTCCAAAGAATCAGAGAGAGACATGCACCCTATGGAGACAGTTCCACTCCACATCTCAAATGTCTGTGACTCACCGAATCCACGAACATTACATTGATGCTAGACGGGACCTCGGAGACCAACCAATCCAGCCCCATTTTATAGGTGAGGGGAAAATAACTTGTAGAGTTTTTTTTTTTCCCCAGATCTTTTCTTGCTATACTGTTTTGTTGTTTCCTGGATTTGCTAGAACATAATACTACTTACAAATAAAATTTTATTTCACTTATAACCACTCCTAATTTTACAAATACATACACATATACATATGTAGCTCAGGGGGCAAAAATTAAATAATTATTGGGAAGATATACTGTTATGCAGCCAGGATCTAAAAAGAGAAAAAGAGCCTGGGGTACAATTTCCACACTTGTCAATAATGAGAGCTCATGATATGGAAACCATTTCACAACAATTTCCAAGCAGAGCCACGATGAGCATAATGCCCACGTCGGAAGGAGAAACAGGGTGTTGTAGGAATAAACCCATGAATTTCTTTGTTATGTCACAAATCATCAATAGACGGGGGAGATGGGTTATCAAGAGTACTTGTTGTTCATCAGGATGTTTCTTTTTTTTCCTTTATTGGTTTTAGAGTGAGAGAAAGGGAGAGAGAGAGAGAGATGAAACATCTATGAGAGAGAACATCAATTGGCTGCCTCCTGCCAATCTCCGATTTGGCCCACAACCTGAGCATGTGTCCTGACTGGGAATCAAACTGGCGACCTCTTGGTGCATGGGTCGATGCTTAACCACTGAGCCACACCGGCCAGACAGGACATTTCTTGAGGCATCTACAGTTGTCTCCTGGTCTGACCAACTCCTGCAATTGTGAAACCTAGTTGCCCATATTCTAAAGCATCTTCCTGCTGCTGGGAAGAAGCTATAAAAAGCCAAACTAGTGCTTCCAGGCTCAGGCTCAGGCTCAGTTCTGGAAAACCAAGAGATAAAACCAGATGAGGAATAAGATCCTTCATGGTCTTGTCTTGCTACTTCTTTCATGTCCTCTCTCTCTCTAGAGCCCTGAGCAAACCCTGTAACCTAATCAGGCCAAACTTCTTGATCATCCTGATTTCATGGCTCTCACATGCCTCTCTCCCATGGCCCGAAATCTCCTTTTCTCAACCATTGGCCTGGTCAATTTCCAATTTGGAGGATGTTGGTTCAGAGTTACTTCTACCCCAGCAACTGCAAACAGTTGACGCTTCCTAGCTCTCAACGAGTGTCTTCTTTAGAAGGCTCATCTCAGTCCTATGTAGCCACGATTTACTTATCTACCTCCACCCCAAGAGACCACAAGCTCCTGAAGACAGGGACTCTGACCTACACCTCAGTGCCATGTGCAGTGTCGGGCAATGCAAGTTTGCCAAATGAATGGATGAAGAAATACAGTTATGGGGAGAAACCAGTCAAGTAAAATGACAGTGGGAGCAGATGTTGTCAACTCCGTCCAATAATGTTTGGAAACAAAGACCACTAGGATTCTTTATAGATGGACTTCTCAGTGACATTCATGTGCAGATGTCCTTAGTAAATATCCAAGGTTGTGATATTTTCTAAGTAGTTAGTAAAGACTTACTTCCCAACTAACCCAGGGAACACTGTGTGTGTGTGTGTGTGTGTGTGTGTGTGTGTGTGTGTGTTCTGCAAAACCTCCTAGAAATACTGTTCAGGACATGTCGCTTCAAGGCACGCTCAACCAGACCATCCCCTTAAGGGTGAGACTGTTACCAGAAAGTACATTGTCTATCAATGTCTAAGTTATCAACCCGTGTGCTAGGTCACAACTGCTACCACAATCAGGTGAGTTGGGTTAGACTGAATAATACTTCAACTCAACTTTGAGGCTGAAACTCTCATAATGAAGAAGTTCTACAAAATCCATCTGCATTTTTGACCTAGAAACATCTTGTACATTTTCCAAGGAAAGACAAAGGGCATTGCTATATCAAGTTCCCCAGCTTCTGCTTTTTTTCATCTCTAGATTAGTAAAGGGCACGAGAAATAGCTTCTCACTATTACGTTCACATAACATATTTCTGGGTTCTACCATGCAGTGTGGCAAAGATAATAAAGAAAAAAAAACTGCCTTTAGAAACCCTGTTAATTTCCCCACGAGTGATACCTTTTGGGTCATAAAATTCTTGCCAATGATTTAGGCATGTTTTACACCTGCCAAGTATTACATGAATAGATAAGGTAGAAAGGCAATGTGATTCAGAAATTTATTCAAAAACATTTACTGGGCACTTAGTATATGCCAACATTGAAGATATAAAGATCCAATCCTAGAAGCTGGAAAAAATATGTATCTATTATCACAAAGATTGCTGTCCCTTTACAAAGATAAATCATAATTTCAGAAAAATAGTTATGACAAGAATGCTGGTTGGTTTACCAGGATACACTTCGTATACAAGCCTGACCCACGGTAGATGCTCAATAGATATGGAATGGAGGAGGAAAAACGAATGCACAAGCGAATGAGTACAGACACGTTGAACGCACTATTGGATGCATCGCAACAGGTCTCCACAAAGGACTGGGAGCTGAGAGGCACCTTAAGAATGAGCACCCCCAGATGGACATGCTCTAGGTGTATGGGGAAGGTTAGTGGGACCTTCTTAAGCAAGTAGGGTGGCAGGAGGAGTCAGGTGTTTCAAGAACAGTGACCGGACCTGTCTGACCTAACTAGGGGCTTTGGGTTACAACACCATTCACACTGAGCAGTTACACTGGGTAAAGACATAGAAGAACATTAAATGCCACATTATGGAGCCAGAGTTTCCCTCACCCCCCCACTAAAAATAAAAGGAAACCACAGAAAGAAACTTTAACCTGATGAGTGTTAGATAGGGGCTATTTTTAGGAAGAAAGATGTCTCATTATGGATCATAAAAGAAAACAACTTCATTGGTCAAATATTGAATGGAATGGCCTGAAATAAGAATTCCTTGGGAATACAGGTACGAACCAGTGCTTCAGGGTCGGCACATGCAAGGCCTTCAGGGCACAGTGCTTGAGATCAGCAACTATGACACAAGACAGACCGATGTTATGTCTGCTGCTTAAGAGCCGTGAGATTTGGGGCAAGTTACTTAACTTTGCCAAACCTCAATTTCCTCCACTGCAAAGTGGGAGTAATAATAGTACCTACCTCGTGAGGTTGGTGGTAAGAAAGAAATAAATTAGACAATGAATGTCGACTGTTTACAAAGTACCTGAACCACAGTCAAATATATTATCTACTAACACCAGACCTGAAATCACAACGCACATTTCATCCCTTCAATAGGTTCTTGTTAAGAAGATAATGAATTAATGAATCAGCTTGAAAGGTGGTAATTCCTCAGTGCTTGTGCAATTTGGGAAGATGTTTTGAGGAAATTATGTAAAACAGAGTTAACATTTTGTTCCTTTCATTAACATTTTTGTTGCACTTAAGTAACCGTAATTGCAGACTGTGGGGATTTAATGTGCGTGTGTGTGTGTGAGAGAGAGAGAGACATCAAAGGACTGTTCATGCCCAGCCTGCTTCTTGATTTTTTAACTCAATTTCCATGTTCTGGTGACAGTGTTCAAGGAGGTCATGTCCACTCATCCTCCCCGCCCACCTGGAGGGTTGTCTGTCGGTGTACTGCCGACAACCAAGGAGGGTGTAGGACCTGGAAGGTAGGTTTTCTCATTCCTGGGATGGAGCTCACTCTCACCATGAAGTAGCTTTTTCCACCCCCACTAGAGCATGCCAAGGAGTCGTGCTACGGTGGGAGCAAACACTGAAGTGCCCACCTGAAGAGGTACAGAGAGGCACGGGTGTTTACCGGCATGAGGCAAACCCGTAGCCTTCACTTTCTAAATGAGTCAGCTACACATTCTAATGCCTTCACTCAATGTTTGCCTTAAATATAGAAAATCTCATATACAACCCACATGCAAATATTGTCAGTGGTGCTTTTGAGCTCAGTGTTTTCCCTGCACCTTCCAATCAACCCACCGGAATCGGTGCGGAAACAGCATAACAGGCATTTATATTTGGTGTCAGAAATTTCCAAGCTGGGTGCAGCATCATTAGGGGACCTCGTCCTGACATCAGTACTTCCCCAGCTGAAACTGAAGCTCTGCTCCATGTAGAGCAGACGCCTCGATATAGGTCATTGACGCATATATCTTGGTCCCTATTAGCGGAAGTCAACAAACACTGGCCCTAAATAACACTCAATGAAGTGGTCTTGCTTTGGGGTCAGAAGGTATGTCTGGCTTCATGACTTTCAACTTCCCATAAAAATTAGGAATTATTCCATGAATAAAATACCATCTTCTGAATGCTGCAGTTCCTTGACCTTAGCACTTAAATACTACAGTTAGCTCAAAGTGCACCTCCTACCTCAAAACTCAGCTTAAAGGTCCTCTTCGTAAGAACTTCCGTGACTGGCCCTAGTGTTCCCAAAATTGCTCTGCGAAGGCCCCTCCTATTCCAGAACCTTGAATATTGCACTGTGTGTTGACATGTTAACAAATCACTTCCACACCAACCTATGATCCACTTAGAGGAAGGAACTGTGAAGTTATCTTTTCTGGAGGCCAAGGGACAGCTAGGTTTGTGGAATTCCACACTCCTTGGACACTGGAGCAGACCAGGCAGTAACCCACAGCAAACACCATTTGAAGCATTAGTGGAGAATGAAAATCAGAGCCAAGGAGACCCACCATGAGGTCAGAGAGACACCACCAGTTAGTTCCAAAGAGGAAGTGTGGATTCACAGGTAAAAGCTAAAGACAGTGTCCTGGACCGGGTGATGAAGAGCAGGTGGGAGAACGTGAAGCAGAACAGGGCAGAAAGGCGCAGGACACAGGGGGAGGGGTGGGAGAGCAAGGAACGGTTTCCAGGGAGCTCTCTGGCGACGGCCTGGAGATCAAGGAGGAAGCTGACTGTCATAAAGGTGCAGAGTTGGACTACAGACTGTTCCTTTCTACATCTGTCCCTGGCACACTGCCCGAAACAAAGCAGATATCTGACAACTTGTGAATGAATGAATGAATGAATGAATGAATGAATGAATGAATGAATGAATCTTCTAAAAACTGACCTACATAGTACTCCATCATGTATATGCACCACAGCGTTTTTATCCATTTGTCTACTGATGGACACTGTAAGAGAGAGAGATCTCTTATCCTTTGAGACGACATGGAGGGACCTGGAGAGTATTATCCTAAGCAAAACAAACCAAGCAGAGAAAGACAAGTATCCCATGATCTCACTTATTTATGGAATATAATGAACATAACAGTCTGAGGAACAGGGTAGACACAGAGATGTGGAAGTAGGGTACAGACTGACAATCCCCAGAATAGGGGTGGGAGGAAGAGATAAACCACAGAACTTATACGCATGTACGCATAACCGATGGACACGGACAACAAAGCTGGGGACAGGGAGGGGAGGAATGGGGAGGAGGGTGTCAATGGTGGGAAAAGGAGAAACATCTGTAACAAAAACTAATTAAAAAAAAAAAAAAAGAATTGACCTACATATTCCAACAGTAATCTCTTGCCTCACTTGTATAGTAATTTGGCCATACTCTCTTGTAGCAGTTCTCATTGGCTACTTTGTTTGCAAGTAATGTGTCTATGGGTCTATGAGTCTCCCCCAGTGGATATTTGCCCCGGAGCATCCATGCAGTCCCAGCCGAGAGCAGAATGCCATATCTTGTACTGAGGGAGTGTTCCCTAAATGCCTGTGGAGTTGCACAAAACGATACTGAATTTAAATGAATTATTTTTCAGTACAAATTAGCTTAGTGGTTCAAAGAAAGAGTTTAGTTTTAGATTAAGGGTAAAAATAAAGATATAAAAACAGAATAAGGCCGTGACATGATACTCAACATCACTGATCATTAGGGACATGCAAGTCAAAACCACAAGGAGGTACCACCTCACACCCATCAGCGTGGATATGATAAAATAAAAAAGCAAGCGAACAAACGAATAAAGAAAACAACAAGAGTCGGTGAGGATGTGGAGGCATCAGACGGAGCCCTGTGCATTGCTGCTGGGAATGTTAAATTGCGAAGCTAATATGGGAAGCAGTAAGATGAGTCGTCAAAGAATTGCAAAGCGCTCACTCTCACATACTTTGAGGGCCAAGGAGTAAAAGAGCAAAAATAAGCCAAATTGTGCGGTAGGAGAGCACTGTGAATATTCTGTCTCTTTCTGGTCTCTGAGAGAAGAGGTGTTTCTCTTCCCTTCTACTAGAGACTCCTCTCCTCCCACTCACTCAGGCAGAGGGAAGGTTCCTACAGGCCACCTGCCCACACAGAACCTCAATGGCTGTCACACATACGACCACATCAACCATGGCAATGAGCTATGTGACTCTGCCCACAGCCAGCCCTGGATCCTGGACCCATATCTCAGCTTCTGATCTACTCGGGAATTCAGAGAAGGTGGGTTTAATGAACAAATGAGCCCGTTCACGGAATCGGAGTCTGGAGAGGCCTGTCCCTGCTCACTTCAGAGCTTCCCCGGCCTGCTCATCCACCCTGCGATCTTGCAAGGACCTGTTCAAGTTCCACCTTGTTCGTGAGTCTTTCTCTGAACTACGTATTCAAGTTCTCAGGAATTTCTTCCCCTTGATTTCTGAATAACGGATCTTGAATTGCCCTTCAGAATAAGAGTGTATGTCATAGAGTCCTTCAGAGTTTGAGTTCTTGCCCTGGGTGGTGTTTGATGCTCCATTAGACTGTGAGCCCCTAAAGAATGCTCACCGCCCTGTCTTCTCCTTCGCTCCCACTAGACACCAGCTACATCGTATCATCTTCTCCGCGATTGTTAAGTGATTGAAATACTTCAACAACAGCTTTATTGGGTAGAAACACAATCTCTGCAAGCACATCCCCTTTGAGCAGATCTCGGTACATAGTAAATGCTCAATAACTGTCAGTGAATTGGCTATCTTGGGAGAGTAATAATTACTTCCTCCAAATAGAATTTGTGTGTCCATTCACCAATCAGGAGGCAAAAGAAGGATTCTCACGAACTGGTAACCCGAGTAGAGGAGACCCTTGGACTTTTCCAAGGGTCATAATCGTAGAGGACTTTGGCTCAATTAACTAGTTCAATCTTCTTTTTCAAAAGGAGAATGCTTTGCCCAAGGTCACACGGTAGGTAAGGGGCAGACCTAAGTCTCAAGCATGGAGCAGGTGTGGAATCTAGTCACACCTGGATTCCAGAAAACTCCTTTCTGTGCTATCAGAGAGAAGTTCCCACTGAGCTATTGCACGGTGGCCCTGTAGATTGATGGGGTTGCTTAGAACTTCCTTGCCTCTTACAAAATTTTCCTCTAAACCCTTGTCATCCTGGGGGTTGGGGTGATGTTTGAAAGTCACAGAAAGTCGAAAGCTGTGGAAAGGAATCTAAAGTGGGGGCGAAGAGACCCCTTCTAAACACAGGTATGTTCTGCATTTCATTACACCTTAAGATAACTAAACCATTAGCCCAGGAATTTTCAGAAAAATAGAGACCACCTACCTTCCATAGTATGGTGTGGTCATTTCATGTCTTTGTAAATTATTTAAATCGATTTCTCATTTAAGCCACTCCTATTGAGCACCAACGAGGTGCCAGGTGGTAAAAAATAAAAGCCAGGCCTTGTTCTCAACAATTGTGGAACCATGTAACAGCTAACATTTTATAGACATTGTATTCTAATCTCTGTATGGCCCATGAGAATGTAAGTTCCATAAAGGCAGGACCACCCTCTGGCTTTCTCTCTGCCATGTCTGAGACCCCCAGCACCGTGTCTAGTGGCCAGTAAGTACTCCGCACGTAGTGTCTGAGTGAATGAATGAGAGACTGAATGAACAGATGGGCAGTACGTTGACAATACCTGGCAATCACAGAGAAGCAGCATCTCATCGGCAACATTTCAGGAGCAGGTGGAGGGAGAAGAACCCAGAAAGGAAGCAGAGAAGGAACCGGTAGAGAAGAGCATACTGTCATGAAATCCAACAGAGGAGAGGATGTCTAAAAGGAAAAGGTGACTGACTGGCCTTCACTCAAGAATCACTGGCTCGTCAACCACTTTAAGCCTAGAGAGTGAACGTTAAGGAGGCGCTCACTCTTAGAATCATTCAGGCACAGGGTCAACCCTGAAAGGAACTGTCTCCTTAACTCTCCTCTCCTCGGAGCCTCGCCTGCCTCCCCCAGCCCTCTTGAGTTCAGCACTGTGTTAGATGCTGCAGGGATACTAATCAATGAGACTAATCCCTGCCCTCAAGAAATTCGAGGTCTAACAAGCCAACAGACCTAAAGCCAGTGACGATCGTGTGAAAAGTGAGTTCTCACAGGTTTAAGCAGAAGGAGCATGGGGATGTCAGTCAAGGAGCATCTCCATCAGACCACGGGCTCAGAAAATGCAGCGGTGCTCCAACTGAGACGAAGAGGTCATCCTAAACTCACAGCGGGAGAGGGAGGAACAGCATTCTGGGCAAGGGAACAGCACCCACAAAGACGAGGGGGCTTGAAAGTCCATCCAGTGGCGATAAGCGGTAGCTGGAAGTGAAAAATGTTGGTGATAAATGAGGTAGGAATATAGGCTCTGGTGATTTGTCCTTTCAGACTGAACTCCATCTTAATTTGGCAGGTACGGTAGTATCTGGAGCAGTTTTCCCGGGAAGCGAGGTGCTGCCTCCATTAGTTGGGAGGCCCATCAATCTGTGGGTCCCATCTGTCCCGGCCTCCGAGAGAACAGGGAGGAGGCCCTCACTGAGCCTGAGCCGCTCAGTCCGATGTATTTTTAGCCCCAGCAGAAAATAACAGCAGTGTTCATTTAATAAAAATATCAAGCCCTGGGAATGATCTAGTGCCAGAGCTGGAGCCATCAGGGGCGGGAAGCGTTTCCAGTTGAATTACTACTGTGGTCGTAGTTATAAAAAGAGAGAGGGAGGAGAAAAATGTTAGGCTGGTCAGCTCCTCGGGAGCATTTAATCTTGGTTCACTCTAATTTTAACGTTCAAAGACACAGGAGCCAACGCTGCCCTGAAGAGCTGTTTCCGGGGGCCTGGTCAATACCCGCAACTTGCAGTCAACATCGGGAGACTCTACGCCTGACGTTTCCTTCCTTTCTTTTTTTTTTTTCTTTTCTTTCCTCCCCGCCCCCCTCCCAGTTGGTGCCTTCCAAGGGTTCTTCTGCTCACACGCTGATGAGACACAGTGTGAATAATTACAATGAGGGTAAATTTAGAATCTGGCCGGACTGAGGGTGTGGGCTCAGGAACTGGGCTGCAGCCTCAAGAGAGCCTCGGGCCGTCGTGGTGACTGGGCTCCCCACTGCTTCCAGAAAAAGCCTCTCATTTTTCAGAGTGTCATAAACGCTCCTCCCAGCCTGGTTACACTCAGCCTCGCCAACATGGTCCCCTTCCATGGGTCCCTCACACCCTCGTCATGTCCTCTAGTTAAAAGTCACAATGATCGGCTGTCACCATGGAAGGCGTCCTGTGTGCCAGGCACTGGCCGAACCAGTACAGATGCTGTGCTGTCTCGTCCTTAGACTGACATGGGAAAGCAGAAACCGTGAGCGAGCTGTTGCCGGTGAGGAGGAGGTTTGGACAAGACAACTTGCTTTCTAAAGGTCAGCTCGCTGATAACTGGCAGAACCTGGAGTCTAGCTCATTCTAAAGCCTGCCCACCTTCTGTCCATTGTGTGACCCTGGTCTGCCAAGTTGGGCCAGTTCCTTAAAATGCTGTACATCTTCCCCCCCCACCCCGATCCTATGCAAGTCGCCCCTCTCTGGACACCTCCACACCCATTTTCTTAGAATTCGCTCCTAGAACATCTTAGGTTTGGTTCCCACCTGCTGTGGCATGTATGACCTTCAGTGTTGGTAATAATCACTATTATAGATTCAGTTCTGACTGTATGCCAGGCATTGTTCTAAGAGTTTTACGTGTATCACCTGACTTAACCATCTCAACATTCTTATTAAAAAGTTATTATTATTACGCCCATTTGACAGGAGGGAAGCTGATGCATAGAGAGAGTCAATGACTCTCCCAAACTGGCAGAGTTGGTAAGTGGTAGAACTAGAAAAATAACTGCTATTAATGAGTGCTTACTGTGTAATAGACCCTGGGCTTAGCTCTGGACAGGCATCGCCACCCTTACTCCCCCCAGCGACGGTAAGGTGCCACTATCAAGCCCATTGTACAAAGGAGAAGAGTCTCCGAGAAAGTTGTAAGTAACTTGACCAAGGACACAAAGGCAGGATGGGAATTCAGGTGTGAGAAACTTCCATGGCCCCGGCTCTTACGCTCAACATCACAAGATACTTCCAGATCTGTCTTCTCAACGAGGCGTTGCTCCTTACGGGATAAGGCCTTGCTTCATTCATCGTCCACTCCCCAGCACCCTGCACAGGGCCTGGGTACCCAGGGGCACTCAGTAAATGTTGGAGGAAAGGAAGGACAGCTATAGGGCCTTGGCAACCCATTCTGGGTGTGATACGTTTCAATACGCGGGAAGGGAACAAGCAGAGTGAGCATGGCTGGGAAGGACGTTCTTCAGACAGAGGACACTCCCAGTGTGTTCTGCTCCTGCCAGCTGGTCTGGGCTGCTGGGTCAAATCAGACTCATGTGTAGGAAGGTGCTTCCCTGGACAGATCAGCTGCTGCACAAAGACAGGGCTAGCCATGCCCTTCTGGCCTCTCCTCGGTCACTGTCCCCCACCCTCCCTCGCAGGGCCTTGGCCCTGGCTCAGGCTCTCTGTTGGACAGCTGGTGATAATGACCATCCCACTGTTAGCTCCTTGCAATGCTCCCTGGAATCCAACCGTCCTAACCTGTGTCCTTCACCGCATTCCTTCCCTGCTGGTCTGCATCATGCCCAGGGGCAGAAAGCCATAGAAGCTTTGGAATAAAAAATTAAAGGGCTGAAAATAGTATTGTCCTGGGGGCTCATGAGAGCAGATGGAGGAGTTTCCAGAGAAGCTGCTGCCTCTTCTTCACACATGTCAGTGTTTTCCTGTTTTATTTAAGTATAGTTGGTATGCAATATTATAGTAGTTTTAGGTATACAATAAACCCTTGCTTGTGTAGTCACTTAATCTATAACAAAGAAGGCAAGACTACACAATGGAGAAATGACAGTCTCTTCATCAACTGTTTGGAGAAACTAAACATATACATGCAAAAATAATAATAAAACTGGACCATTACCATGCAACATACACCAAAATAAACTCAAAATGGGTTAAAGACTTAAATGTAAGACCTGAAACCAAAAAACTCCTAGAAAAAAAAAAAAAAACATAGGTAGAAAACTATTTGACTTCGCTCTTAGTAATATCTTTCTGGATATATCCCCTCAGTGTGGAAACAAAAGCAAAAATCAACAAATGAGACTTCATCAAACTAAAAAGCTTCTGCATAGCAAAGGAAACCATCAGCAAATGTTTTTAAAAACTGAGTGGGAGAACATAGTCACAAATGACACACATGTCAGTCTCAACCTTTCAACTGGTCTTTAGGAGAGTTGCATGGAGATGTCTCAGCACCAATGACAGCTGGGCCTAAACTGCGTCTGCCACTGCCCAGTCACTAGACTCTGGGCAAGTCACTGATCTCTCTGAGCGTCCACTTTCCCATCAGTAAAATGGGTATAGCATCCCAAACTTACATCGTGGTTGGACAACCAGATGCCGTCATTGATGAGAGGCAAGAGACTACTTAGTTTATAAACGGGCTCCTCGCAGTGCAGTGGAGGTAGAATCTCAGACCCACCTCAGGTAATCAGCTGCCCCAATTTGTTCAGGACAAAGAGAATTTGAGAGTGTATGAAACCTGGGAAATTCTCAGACAAACCAGAATGGGTCGGTCATCTGGTCACCTACTGCATAGTGAAATGGGGATGATACATGGTCCTTCCCTCCAGGAAGGTCATGGGACTGTGTAAAAATGTATGTAAAATGTATGCTCCCTTTCCTTCTGATCAACATCGTTCTTTCCTGGGTCCATCCATGGATCACTAGGTTGTTTTCTAAACAAGGGAGAACATAGCCATGTTATTCAACTAAGCAGATGATGGCTAAAGGTGAACCACGCTGCCCTTGCTAATCCTTGAAAGAAGGTCTCCCTCCTGGGACTACCGGCTGTGTAGGTGACTACTCTGTCCCGAGGATGCTGAGTGGTCCCCAGGAATCCACAGGAACAGATTTCTGTGATGCTAAATTTAAGCCAACTTTCCCTCACCTGCTTCAGTTTGGCACCTGCAGCTGTTGGCTGGGAGACAGCCAAGGCAGAGCAGCCATGTAATGAAATGACTCAGGCCTTGAGCTGAGGGAATAAAGGAAGTAGAATGGCCAGTCTTTGGAGTTGCTCCTAAGAAAGATGTGTGAGGGCACAGCACTGCTTATGGGCAGAGTTCGAATCGTCAGGTCTGCTGAAAATGCATGGCCAACAGGCTCAGTACCTGGCACATCTAAAACGCTCATTACCCATATTGTAAAACATGTTGACTTTGAAATTATTTTGACGACCTCATTTGAAATATTAAGGAATCATCATATTCTTATTTCAAATGTATTGGCCTACAGATATCTTACTCGTCTTCCTCCAAAGTATGAGAGCATATCCCAGAAAACCTGTTTTCAATTTCAATAACTATTTTTCATGTATTAGCTTTGTGACCTTGTATAAGTCACCCTCCTGAGTCTCAGTTTCTTTACCTGTTAAGTAGCAACAATATTCTTTGCCTGTCTACTACGTGGTTGCCTTAGGACCAAAAACAAACAAACAAAAAACCACTCAGTGATAATAAGACACTGATGGATGGTACTAGGTGTACATGTAAAAGTCATTTGTCATTAATCCTTTTTTTAAATCCTCACCCAAAAATATGTTTTGTTTTGATTGATATTTTAGAGGGAGAGAAAGAGAGAGAAACATTGATTGGTTCCTCCCGTACACACCCCAACCAGGAATGGAACCCACAACCTGGGTATGTTTCCTGACCCAGAATCAAACTCATAACCCTTAGGTGCAAGGGACAATGCTCCAACCAACTCACACCAGCCAGGGCTATTATTAATCTTGTTCACTGTTCATACCAGCAGCTTCATTAATTGTTCAACTCTTTTGATTTTACTTCTTATCTCCTTATGTACCTATAATAAGCCAGAGGTACCACAGTCCAAGAGTAGAGATTGGGATTTCTAAGTCAGAAAGACCTCAAATTCATATTCCATCTCTACTAGCTACTTCTATGAGTCTTCGTCTCCTTGCCTGTAAAGTGGAGATTATAATATCTATTTTACTGAGTTGTGATACCAATGATCATAAGCCTTGTGTAAGTCAGCCCACTAAAAACAGGTTCACAGTGGAACCAGAATTCAAACCAAGGTTCTGACCACACACACCAGTGATGTGAGCTTGAGCCGGGTAACTACTCTAGAATGAACATAAGATCTCCTGAGCAAGTTCCTCTGGGTAGTAGAGCCTTGGTTATGCTATCTTTTAATGCATATGCTAATTATCTCTTACATGCTTATTATGTTGCAAGACACTAGAATGAATAAAATAATGTAGCAAGCACAATGGGAGCTACCCCTGAAACGCGTATGATCTAGTTGAGAAAGTAAGTATAAAGAGAGACACCACTAGACTATAATCCCCAAGGAGGTCTGAACCACAGAATGTTAGGATCTAGAATATTCTCTGAGGTCAGCTTCCCAGACGAAAAAATTGAGGTAAACACCTTGCTTTTTTGGTAACCGGGTCCACACTACAGTCAATATAAGTAAATATGATAAAATAAAATAATAATGGTAATAATAATAATGTTACTAACAACAGTAGCAGTAGCTAACATCTACAGCATGTCCACTACATACTAGTCATTGCATTTAACCACTTTACCTGTTATATTTTCTTTAACCCTCACAACAATCTTTATGGATCTACTTTAAATACATAGGAACTGAATTTCAAGACATTGTTTTACATGAAAGAACCTTATATAAAAGAGAATGCACACCATTATTTAATTTACATGAAGCTTTAGAATAGAACAAATTAATATCTTTGGTAAAAAAAAACCACCACCAACAACATAAAAACAGTGGGTGCTTCTGGTGAGGGAAGAGATTGGGACAGAGACTGACAGAATTGAGAGAACTTTTGGGGGGGTCCCGGCAATGTTCTATATGTCATAAGGGATTTGTATTGCACAAGTGTATGTATTTGCCAAAATTGTCAACAGTAGACCTAAGATTTGCACATTTTGTTGTATGTTAAAAAAAAAAAAGTAAATAAATATTAAACTCTAGATAATAAGAATGCTGAAGTATCAAGCAAAGGTATTCTGATGTCTGACACCTACCTACAATTTTATTAAAATACTAAGATAGCTTGACTGGTGGATAAATCAATTAGTAGACCGATGGATGAATAAACGATAATGCAAGTAAGTTATAGCATGGTGCTGATTATGGTAGAATCCTGGTGATTGGTGTATGAGTACTTTCAACTTTTCATAATGTATGTTTGAATATTTTCACAATTCAATTTGGTGGGGGGGGGGATCCACAGAAGCAAACAAATTCTCATCCCAGTTCTCTGGGGGAAACACACTCGGTGAGCCACTGTTCTGTCCTAAAGTGCCAGCAAAGTTTAAATTGGGTGTGAAATGGCTGAAAAGTGTGACTTTATACACTGAGACTGGCAAGTGGGTGCAGCAAGAACATTAGTCCTAAGGAAACCAGCCCCCTTCCCTCAGGAGGAAAGTCTTGCCCTTCCTGGCCACTGTTGGGCTGAGCCACAGGGACGTTACTGAGTGAAGGTCAAGTGCGTGGGATAATGGGTCTACATGCCCAGTGGGAGGCTGACATCACCAGAGGTACATCTCTTGGATCGACAGATTGACCTGCTTGCTGGGGTTAGGAGTGGAAGAGGCAGTCAAGAGCTCCCCAAGCCAGCAGCTGAGAAGCTCACCCCTGATAAATGATGACTCCTTCTCCAATGTGACCATATTTGGTCCTCCAGTTAGCTGCTATTTGGTTATTTCTACTCAATAATCCTTTCTGGTCTGGTCTCTGTGTAGCTTAGCTCTAGCAAGGCCTTTGTTCCGAATGATGTAAATGGCCCAGTTCTTCTCTCAGAACAAAAGCTGCAGATCCGTGGGGAAAGCTCTGGATGTCATACCAGGAGGTCCGGTTAAGGGTTCTGGAAATAACTAGCTCTGGGACCTCAAGTGAGTCCCTTAAATTATCTGGGCTCTGGTTTCCTCCGATCATATTGGTGCCTTATCAGTGCTGGTCATAGATTCACCATGACATCATTACGAAGACCAGATCTCCATCATTTATGTCCTCAGAGGCTAGTCTAGCGCCCTAACACCCGCGAGGCGCTCGGCGTGTGCTGGCTGAACTGAATGCAGAAACAGCCCCTTACGCTGGCACTCCACCAAATATCGAGAGATTCGAATCTGGTTTTGTTCACTAGTGTACTTTATCACTACACATCAGCCATTTACATAACTATTTACATGTTATATAAAGAGAGGAAGGGAGAGAGAGATAGAAACATCAATGTGAGAAACATCTGTTGGCTGCCTCCTGCACGCCCCCCACTGGGGACTGAAACTCAGGCATGTGCCCTGACTGGGAATTGAACCAGGACCCCGCAGTCCATGGGATGACACTCAATCCACTGAGCCACACCGGCCAGGCTACATAACTATTTTAAATCTTCGCCCCACCTTTACAAGGTAAGCACAATCACCCTCACTTTCTAGTTTTGGGAAACCGAGGCAGAGTGGTTTGCCCCTGAGGCAGGGGCTGAGTGCACACTGGCTTGGCTTCAGAGCCCACCCCTGGCTTCTCGGCACTGCAGGGGCTGGTCCCGGTGGCGCGCATCACTGTCTCCCAACGTTGCATCCTCTCCTTTCCTTGCGAGAGACCATAGGTAACAGCTTCGTCTGCCTTGAGCGAGCAAGCAGCACTTCGAAAATGCAGGCTCTTCTTAGGAAAAGTGCCACACGCCCTCCATTTCCAGCCACTGCGGAGGAACAAAGAAACGAAGCTACTCGTGACTGGGGGGCCGGCCTGCTGCAGGCTCTCTCATACTTCTGGGTCGCCAGGCAGATGAGAAGCCCCCCGATGGTGACACAGAAGGGCTGTAAGTCACTCCAAAGTGAGAGCTGAGCACCTTGCATCTGGGGGCCTGATTGATGGAGGCACCGGGAGAATGTCCGCTTTGCAGACCGCGACGAAACAGCCTCGGTCCATTGACCTTCCCTGACCGCAGCCTGCTCCCGCTGCTGGGGAAGGGGCCTCTCGGCCACAGTGCAGCTTCCCCTGCCTCGTCTGTTTCCATGGCTGCAGCTGCGCTGAGATTACTCTTTGAAAAGGAGATAACATATGTTCCAGCAGGAAGGATGGTTCCCAACGTCTTTATCCTTGAATGATACTCTGACCCGCAAGGAAAGGGTAAACCGTGCTTCGATGTCAGAAAGCTCCCTCTGATGATTAAATCGCACCGTGCCTCAAGGGCCCCGCGGTTTCTGCCTCTCCCGCCTGGTGTGGGTTTCTGGAGGAACGGCCCCACTTAGTCACCCAGGCTGTGCAGACACCGTGCACAGTACAGTGGATACCCTCTTGCCCTTGATCCCCACAGTGACCTTCGAGCTAGGCATGTGACACCCAATTTACAGATGAGGAAAATGGAGTTTGCCTCTTAGTCCAGAAGAGGGTACTTGACTGGAGTCCAAAAGCAAGAATGTGGTTTAAATAGGCTTGACGTGAGCAGCCCAATGTCACGAAAGGGAACGATGGCACTTAGATCAGTCACTCTGGGTTTGAGGTCTACTTACCAGCTGTGCGACCTTGGGCAACTCATAGAGATTCATCTGCAGTGACCATGGGGATGATGATACTAGTTTTATCCCAAGACTGATCTGAAGATTAAATTAACGAATGGGACAGTGCCTGATATATAGAAAGGAGGCTTTCGATAAAAGTTGGTGATTCTTAACGAAGAAGAGATGGGACACAAAATAAGCAGAGGGCAAAGCAATGGAGGTGAACTTGCCCAAAGCGGGTGAGGCAGCAGGGGAGGAGCTGGGGCTCTGTCTGCAAGAGGAGAGGCGGCACCTTTGCATTGTCTTGAGCATGATGGAAGGGAGGTGTCTGGAGACCTTCCTGGTCTCCAAGATGGGACGATAACTTTGTCATCACAACAGTTGCTTAACTGCAACCAACATTTTTCTTTGTTGTCTGATGCTTATAATTCTATAGTCGTTTTTCTCTGAGTATGATCAGCCAGCAGCAGAATCAGTCACCTGGGAGCCTGAGAAAATTACATGGTCCTAGGGCCCCGCCCAGATTGAGGAATTCAGAAACTCTGAAGATAACGCCCAGGAACGTGCTTCCAAATACCTTGCACGATTCTTACCGGCGCTGGTTTGAAAGCCACTCATCTAGAGCACGGGTTTCAAACTTGGAGGAAAGAGGAGTCTCCTCTGAGGAGGCTGTCTTCCCCCACGCAGGGCACTGGGTTTCCAAGGGCAGTCCACGGTGTAATAATAAACCACAGACGGTCGCAGCCCCTCTTTGAAACTGCCAGACACCTAAAAATAAAGTCAGCCAGGCAATGGGAGTTCAAGCCTCAGAAAAGTGGCCAGAGGAGGAATTACATACAATTAGTAACCGACCCCCTGTTTCGGAGTAGGACTGTTTTTAGGCCTGGAGTTCATGCCAATTCGGCCGCTGAGCACATGTCCCAACCCAAGGGCAGCTTTCGCCGCTGGCGACAGAGTCCTGGAAAGGGGCCGTGGCTCTGGCCCGCTCTGAGGTTCGAGGCAGGGCTGCAGAGCAGGTGGAGGGAATGCAGATGGGGTTCAAGTCAGGTCCACAGCATTGAGTCCCCAGCTACCAGGAGGAGGACACACCAGATAACCTGACGGATGCACAGGCGAGAGCCTGCCTTGCTGACTGCAAATCCAGTGCGGTGTACAACACAAGAACATGGTAATATCGTTTTTAAAAAAGTGATTAGGGAAAGGAAGAAAAAGAAGGGATGGATTCTAGGTAGTCTGGGAAGGGAAGGCTCTGTGGAAAAGGCTGACAATTGAGCAAGGTCTTCATAGGATGGATGAGATTTCAACAGGCAGAGATGAGGCAGGGCATAGACAGAGAGAGAGAATGTTACACGCAAAGGGATAGAGTTGGGAAACTCTAGGAAACACTGAAGATTCGGATGCAATTGAAGTATTATTTTTTCTCCCAGAAGTAACAGGACAAGAGCCTAGAAGGAGAGACTGGGAGCGACTGATGAATTCACTGAATGCCAGACTACGAAACGGGGTCATTATTTTGCAGGCAACAAACAACCTCATTAAAGTAACCTTGTTGGCTAAGGGAGTGTGATTTGCCGTGAGAAGGTGCAGAAACATTTATCAGTCTGTGTTACGGGGTCGTATGTCTACGTCTTAGAACATCTGTTTCTTCTTCTAAGCTTAGCGCAGCTCTGGGAAGATAGAAGACCCCAAACGACTGATTGTCAAATTGGCTTGAAGGCAGGTAGACCAGTTTGGAGCTATCAGAACTGCCTTGGTAGCAGAGACACAAAAGCCTCCCCCAGGGTGCAAGAAGAGCAGGGATCAGATAAAGAGACAAGGGAGGAGAAAAGCCACATTTTTCCAGTTGAGTTTCCAGCATTCAATGACTGTTCCACTTAGGTTCCACTTAGTTGATTCCTTGCAAACATATTCCAGTTTCGATCCCCCCTGCTTCTACACCCCTTGCAATGTGACTTCACAGCTCCTCCCATCGACAGGTGAAGTCCGTGTTCCTACTCCCCGAATCTGGGCCAGCCTTATACATTGCTTCAGAAACTATGAAGGGGATCAGTTCTGAGCCCAGACTTCCAGGGGCTTTGGGCAAGTCTACAGTCTTGGAAATGTGCCACCACCATGAACAGAAGCTCGGGCTAGCCTGGGAGGAATGGGGACCTTGTGTCTGATGTGTCCTACCCCCGCCATTCCCCAGCCGGCCCACTAGTGGCATCTGATAAGAGCAGCCAAGACCAGCTGAGATTAGGAAGACTGTCCAGCTGACCCACAGATTCGAAAATATAATCATGAATAGTTGGTTTGGATTTTGGTGTTTGATTTTTCCAGCGTAAGCGCTGTGGTGGTTTGTTAGGCAGTGGTCGTTACCTGACATAGGGAAGGAATCCTTAGATCAGAGCTTCTCGTGGCCAAGGAAGCTGGACCCTTTCTAATGATACATTTTAAGCGAGTTTATAGAAGTGGAGGAGGAGGAGGAGGAGGAGGAGGACGAGGACGAGGACGAGGAGGAGGAGGAGGAAGAGAATTTTTGAGCATCTTCCTGAAGAGAATTTACTTCAGTTATTTTATTCTTTTTTTTTTTTATCCTCACCCGAGGATAATTTTTCCATTTTTTGTACAGATAGAGTGGGAGGGAGAGAGAGGAAGGGAGAGAGAAAGAGAAGCATCGATGTGAAAGGTACACATCGAGTGGCTGCCACCCGCACAACCAACCAGGGCCGGGGACAAACTGCAACTGAGGTACGTGCCCTTAGCAGGAACCGAACCCGGGTCTCTCCGGACCGCAGGCCGACGCTCTAACCGCTGAGCCAAACTGGCCAGGGCAGTTATTTTATTCTTTCAATAAGCATGTTGAGCATCAACCACATTGGTTGTTAGACATTTAGTACTTAAATGAATATTTGGTCAGTGGTAACTAAGACAGGCCTTGCCCTTGGGAACTTTTGGGTGTGGTCCCTTCTCAATTTACAAAGTGCTTTCATATCCACTGGTTCATTTTATTCTCACACCTCTCAGTAGCCCCTATTTGCAAATCAGTAAGCTGAGGATCAGAGAGGTCAACTAATTTTTTAAAATGATGCAACCAGTTAGTAAGCCCACATGCCCCCCTAGACTGGGAGCTCATCATGGGATGAGAAGACAGCCTATTCTTGTCCCAACTCCTGGGACCAGATCAGTAGATCTTATAATTAGATTTTAAAAGAACAAATTCAAGGACTAGGACTCGAACCCACAGCTCTGACTTCAAGCTTTCTGCTTGCTCTGTGATATCAGCCATGCCTCCCGTGGTCTGCTCTGAAACTTCTTGGCCCATGTTGAAGTCAGGTAAGGAAAGAAACTCATATTCCTCATGTTGCTGGCCCCCAGTTCTGGTGCTGAGTGCAGTGAGGGTATCTGCTCAGTGAAGCTACCAAAGTCTAGGGGCTCTGGCAGGATGCACGTGTTCAACTGTTTCCTCTTTCTTCACACCTCAGCTGTTTCCTCTGTGTTGACTTCCTTCTCAGGCACGCTCTCTTGGTGTGGCGGGTGAAATGGCCCCTGGCAATCCCAAGATGTTTTCAGCCCAAGAGACACGTTCTCTCTGAGTGCCATGTTAACTCCCAATATTGGGCTCTTGTTCGATTTAGGTTATCTGCCAAATTCTGCACTCAGTATACTGTCTAGGACGATGGAATACTCTAACTGGCCACCTTTCTGTTGAGGTAAACACAATAAATGTTTACCAGAGAAATCAACAGATATTTTTTTTAGTAAATTAATGACTGAAGCTTGACTCACAATGACTTACATATTAAATACATGCCATGTCCCATCACCATGCTAGGCAAGCTACTACTAAGGAGCCAGCCAAAATCTTTTCCCCTACATTCCATGAGCCAAGCGTCATCTAACCAATAGCCCTTCCTAGGAAGCAAGATATGGTCTGCAATTCTAGAGGCATTTGGACCCTAAACATGTAATTAAATCAGAGGCAAGTCCAGCTGGTGAAAGCAGGAAGACATGCACACACTCTTCAACCCAGGAATGCTTGTGGGCCCTGTCATTACACACCCCACATGCTCATGTTTCCCACTGGGATTCGTAAACTCTGTGACTCTGGCTCTTCTGCCATTGCAAATGTTTGAGTCTGCTTTGGACTGTGGCTTTCCTCCTCTCTCCCTTTATTGAAAGCCTTTTCAAATCATCACCAAATAGAAGGTTTATGTCATCGGATAAGGGGTTGACCTAGGTGTTATTCAGGGCAGACTATGAGCATGGGAGTGGGGGAAAGAATACATTTTAAATAAATAAATGAAAACTATTCCACATACTCACTGTGTGGCCTTTGGCAGGTTACTTAACCTCTCTGAGCCCTGGTATCTCTTTCTGTACAATGTCAATAATAAAATCAGCCCTATGTGGTCACTGTGAGAATTAATGTCATTAGGAATGTAACACGCCTAGCGTGGTGATGGGACATGGCAAATAATTAAGTGTTTGAAAATGTTGGCTCTCCTCCCCTTTATAGACATGAAATGTTCTGATTCTACTTGTCAAGTAAAGTTAAACCCAACCAACAAACAAAAGCAGATGCGAAAGGAATGCCTTTAGAAAGCACAAGCAAATTATACGGCTAATTGTGTAGACTACTCATTGACCTACTAGGTGCTGAGATGCGATCTTGGGAAAGTCACAGGCTCTGGGCACAAGGAGCTTAGTCTATGGAATGTGACCATGCTCCAGTGAGGGCTACTATAACCCAAAACTATAATTGCATTTTTGACTGATAACCTTTGTCCTGAAACTCCTGCCTTGTTATTGAAATTCTGGGCATTTCTATCTTATCTCTCCAAATCAACTGTGAGCTAAGCTAAGGCAAAATGTTTTATACCTTCCACATTGCCAAATAAGAGCATTTTTAAAAGCAATTTGAAGGGAGAGGTGGGGATTGGTAAGAAAGCCATTTTTCCATTGATGAACCATTTTCCTCTGAACGAATGTTTAAATTAAGGACGGCCAAGTCCTGGGATTCTCTTTCACCGCCTCAATATCGCAGTGCTCATTTTAGCCACTTTTCCAAGCCTCAGTTTTCCCGTTGATAAAACAAGACATTGTCTACTCTCCTGCCTCAACCTCACTGCACATGCTCGGGGCCCTTTTAAGAGCCAAGACCATATTCCCTTCATCACTGTGTTCTCTGCATTTAGCAACCTCTGGTGCACAGTATACGGTCAGTCAATGGCAATGGTGTAAACGACAAATTGTTCTCATTTCTCTGGAGCCACAGGTGAGATGGATCATTCTGAATCAGGCCGAGCTCATCAGATCTGGACTGGACTTGGTTCTGCCTCACTGAGCAACTAGTGGGTCAGCTGAAGACTGTCTGCTCTGGGCAGCTCTTGGTTGAGAAGGCTGCGTTTTACTCCACGAGAGGGGGCCTGGGGGGATGGGTGAAAAAGATGAAGGGATCGAGAAGTACAGATTGGTAGGTACGAAACAGTCACGCAGATGTAAAGAACAGCACAGGGAATAGAGTCAACAGTATTTTAATAACCATGTGTGGTGTCACATGGGTATACGATTTATCAGGATGGTCACTTAGTAATTTATATGATGTTAATCACTGGGGTGTACGCCGGCAACTAATATGATATCGTGTGTTAACTGTAATCGAGAAATGAAAAATGGTTTAAAACGGCAGCCTGACCGCGCATTTGGGCTGAAGACGGAAAGGTTTGGAGAAATCAGGCTCCGCACAGGGTGGGGGGGAGAAGAGGGAGGATGGGGAGCGGGAGAAGAGACAGGGGGGATGGGCAGTGGGCGAGGCAGAGAAGTCAGAGGGCCCCCTGCACCCCGATGTCCCTCTAACACCACTGCGTACACTCTTCCAAAGACACTTGTCACCCTGAAACTGAGCCATGAGCCCGGAGATGGGTGAGAAGAAAATCTGGACCAACAAATATGTGGGAATCCAGGTGGAGCAAATCATGCCCATCCTCTCCAGCGGATGGGGTGGAGGGCACAGCCCATGGCACAGCCCAACCTCCAGCAAGGAAATCAGCTTTGAAACACACTGAGCACTGAGGACAGCCCATACCGAAACCATTAAGTGGGTGGGTAATGCAGTGTTCAAATGCAACTGGATTTCTCAGCTTCACTCTCTGCAGGGAAAGAAAGAAAAAAAAAATTGCGTTTCTTTTTTTTTCCTTATCTGTTCCCGTGTCTGGGTTGCTGGAGTTTGCAGCAAGCTCTCAACTGTCTGGAATATGTTCTCCATTGTGTTCTTTCTGTGAAGAAAATTACAAAGTGAAAAGGAAAGGGGGCGGAGAGGAACATTACATTCTAAACAGTCTCAGGGAGATAATTGCAAAGGCTCTTTGCTCTCTCCTTGCTCATTCTCCCTCCTTGGCTCCTCTGACTTTCCTCCCTCCTCTAGGGTCTGGAAAATACTGCTGCAGAAACCGCTGGGGCAGGTGGACCGGGCGCCTCAGCCAGGGCTTCCCCTTGATGTGCCAGCTGTTTTTCATCTTCCTGGGGCAGCGGGGTACCCACCGATTGCTGCGCAGAAAACAACACGCAGAAGGTTTTGTTTAGGGAAAGATGGGCTATCCTTTTTCTTGGTGATTTGGGTTACTCCTCTAATGCATCAACTATCTGCTTGGCCAGGATTGAGTTGGGGTGGATTCCGGGACTTAGTGAGTAACCACGTCACTGTGTCAGGCATTTCCAAGGGCACAATAATGACCACTTATTATTTACCGTGTGTCTGGAAGCATGCCAAGCATCTATACTCCTGATTTCATTTAATCCCCATAGCCAACCTCAGCGGTCTGCTGTATGCTTTTCATATTAGAGATGAAATGTTCAGTCTTAATGACTTCAGGTCACTTGTCCAAGCTCACAAGCTATTTAGGGCACAACCAAGAGTTGAACCTACTTCTATCTGATTCCCAACCACTGTGCTATAACATGACCATCCTTCCTTCCCTCAAAAGGGATGAGGGGCAGTCCCAGTCCGCAACATCCTTAAAGTCTTAAGAAGGCAGATACCACAAATGGAGGTGGTCTGGGGGTAGCGACATTATCCATTTCTGCTCAATGAGATGCAAGTGGAAGAGGTTTCCAAGGGAGAGAAAGACTTGTGCAAGGTCACCTGGCTGCACATTGGGGTTGGAAGAAGAAATCCATAGAGTTCCTTCTAGAACAGAAATGTAAGAAATTGTGACTTCCAGGTCTCTTAGCAGATGCTTGAAATAGTGCTTAAAATGGTCACTTTTCCTGTGCACAGCTTGGAAGAAAATGACACCAAAAAAAAAAAAAAAAAGAATGACGTTGGTTTTCTTTTTTCCTTCTTTTTATTTCCTTCCTTCTAAAATCTAACTAAGCATTGGGATTGTTGGGTCTGTATGTCCCTATTTCATGGGTGAAGAAACTGAGACTCAGAGACCCTGAATCCCTTGAATCACCTGTGATCGGAAGGCCAAGTTTCTTTCCTCCACACCAGTGGTTTTCCAAAGTGTGGCGCCTGGACCAGCAGCAGCATCACTGACTGGGAGCTTGTGAGAGATACAACATTTCGGGCTCTACCCCAACCCACTCAACCAGAAACTCTGCTGTGGGGCCCAGCAGTCTGGACGCTCACAAGCCCTGCTACTGATTCTGCAGCCACGGAAGACTGAGAAAACACTGCCGTATACGGGCTTGTGATGAATAGTCATCAACAAAGTCCAGGTCTGAATCCATACATTTTCCATTCCTGCTGCTTTAAGCTACAGATCACTGGGAAAGCAATGTTATGTTGACATTAGAAAAGTCAGTTGCAAAAGTAAGACAGCAGCAAACTTGAGGAAATCGTATCAGTCGGGCAACTTACGAGGTACCAGCAATTGGTGCCTGGTGCGGGGAGCAGGTCACTATATTCAGTACAAAGGTGTGGATGACAGAAGATTTCCCAAGTTCTCTTCACTTCCTCTTGAGCTGTGCCCAGCTGGGGCTGGACTAAGTGGAGTCCTGCCAGCTGCCAGGCATAACGTGAGGTGTCCTCCTCCAAGGACCTGGTTGTACTGATGAGAAACCCCTCCAACTTCCTCAAAGGTAAAATGACTTGCCCAAGGTCACCCAGCTGCAGAGTGAGGTTGAGGAAGGCAGGCTCGTTCAGGTCCCATATGAATGGAATCTGACTGCCAGGTGGCTTCAGCAGACACTTGAGAGAATTGCTAGTCCCGCCTCCATTTTACCATTGTCGGTGGTAAAACGATTGAGTGGTATTATAAACGTGCTTACATAATGCCTTTAGTTTTCATAGCAAACAGAAGCCGAGCAGCGTTCAGTTAGCACCGCGTCGCATCTCATGGCTCTTCGCCCTCCTGCAGCCAAATCAGGGTTGGCCCCTGCCGGGCTTTATCTTCCTTTCCGCTCTCCATTCGGGTTTCTGGTCCCCACCCCTGCGCTTTCTCGGCAGCGATGGCCAGCATCTCCCTGTCCGGTCATTCACTGGGTTGGAATCCTCTTCTTGCCTTCACTCCGGCGTTCCTCCTCCTTTTCCATGACTTCTTTCCTGTCTCCTCCTGGAATCCACATCCTCCGCCCGGCTGAAACTTTGGTGACCTCAAAGCTCCTTCAGTTCCAGCCTATGATCTTCCGGGATGACCCCTCTGAGTATACCAAGATCTCAAACAAGCATCTGCCCCATTCTACCTCTTTTCTGAGCCTCCGATGGGACTACCCCACTCTTTGTGAGGCGTCTCTCATGTCTGTTGGAAACTCCACACGGCCCCAGCTGAATGTATCTTCTCCACCTCTCCTTCCACTAGATTCTAAGGTCAGATGTGCCACGCCACCAACGACCCAGTTGCTCAGGCCAGGAACTAGGGAGTCATTGTCAATGTTCAGATTCTCACAAGCATCACTTCCATAACACAACACTCACATACACACACACACCCCACAAACACATGCACACAAATTGCACATATGCTTTCTCTCTTATACACGTGTGTGCACACATACATGCACACATATTCAACTACACACATGCTTTCTCTTTTAAACACATATGTGCGTACACACACACACACACACACACACACACACACACACCCTATATGCAAAGACCAAATCCTGTCAGTTTTGCCACCATTGCTCCTCAGCTGAAAACCTGACCGGTGATACCTGGCTTTTGAGAGCGTTTCCTGATCAGTCTCCCTCCTCCTACAAAGCAAAGCTCCCCCAGGAAGCCAGGGGAAGTTCTCTGAGATGCACAGCTGCCATGGTGCTCCCACTGTGTACATTTCCACGGCTTCTGTTGCCATAGAATAAAGCCCAAGCTCTTAACGCACGACCAACAAAACCCTTCGTGATCTGACTCTGCTGTCCCTGCACCCATGTCCACAAGAAATCCTCCACCAAGGTGCACCTTGATATCCTCACTTTACTGAAGATCAGGCACAATGTATGTCAATAGAAAACTATTGATCTGAAAACAAACGACTTTAGTGAAAATGTGCTCCATGAAATAGAGATTTGAGACACATTATTTAGTCATACCAAACTACCCTATCCCTCCCAGGCCATAGCATTTAGCTCACCAAGAAACATTAGTACGAGAAGGGATTCACTTATAAAGAATTAGGAAATTCTTTATGCATCGAAGTGGATGTATGATAATTTATTCAACCTGCCCCTTATTGATGGAAATAAAGATATTTTCCAATCTCTTCAGTCTACACCACGAGAATATCTATCTGCCTGCCTTGGGAAGCAGGGATTAGAAGAAGGGTAAGAGTCAAACCAGGGAGGCCGGTTGAGAGCCGTAGACCCGCGGGAAGACCAGCTGGTGGCGATGGGGATGAAGAACAGAGGTATTTGAGGACCTGCAGGCCCTGGCTTCAAGAAACTTAGCATTGTGAGCAACGGCACAATAAACTAATCATTTCAGCGCATTGATTCATTTAATACATATAGATTGTCCACCTACTGTGTTCTTGGGGACTCTGCAAAGCTACCTACTATGTTCCTGGGGGCTCTGCCGAGCCCTGCAGATAGAGTGTAGAATTAACGTGTAGTCAGTCCCTGTCCCCATGGAGTTTTCAGCCTAAAAAGGAAGGAAGAGTGAATAAGTACTTCAGAGCAGCTGACCCAGTGAGGAGCGCGGAGTCAGTAGGAGACGCACTAGGCAGTGGTCGCAGAGAGGAAAATCACCCCGTCAGGTCCTCCACTGTGGTCCTGGCAGGCCGCAGCAGCACCTGGGGACCTGTGAGAGGTGCACAGTCTCAGCCACCACCGCCCCCGTGACCTCACAAACGAGAAACTCTGGGGCCAGCGGAGCCCAGCAGCCTGGGTTTAGCGAGCCTCAGACCCTCATCACGTAGCTACAATTGGGAGGAACCACCTAGAGCAGCTCTTCCTGGCGGCTGGTTGAGCAGGGCTCAGGCAGGAAGTGACCGGAGCCAGGGAGTGAGTTCCCCACAAGAACGCAGCGCAGGCAAGGAGCATTCCAGAAATGTCTGCGCTCCCGAGCCAGGAGCCAGCGCACAGGCCCTCCACCGTCATGCTTCCTAATGGGTTGGGGGCGGAATCAAGGGAAATGACTGACACACAAAATTATTCGTGGCATTTTTTGCAAACAATTTAAATGCCCATCAGCGGGTGACCTCTTGAAGTAACTCTGAGTCAGACACATAAAGGAGCACCGTCCCTCAGGTGCAGGAGAGGTGTCTGCTGGTGGGGAGATGGGCTGCAGGACCCAGTGCTGACCGTACACAGCGTATGACAAGTGCCCCTCTGTGTGTGCTCAGAATACTGCAGAGACAGACCCACAAGAAACTACCAACAGGAAGCCAGCTCAGGTGGAGGTTTTCATTGAATGCCACTTTGTACATTTTTAATTCTGTCCTATGTGCACCGATGACCAGCTCAAAGAACAGACAAGGTAGCTCTTGTAATATACGAGCAAGCAGTGGGGGAGGGGAAGCTGTCTGACTGTCCTCTTGGCCCCCAAGAAGGACCCCCCCACACACACTCCTCTCACACTTGTTGGGGAAATTTCACAGGGTGGGGAATGTGACAGGGAGGGGCACTCGGTGTTATAATTACCGCTTTCAGTACCTATTTTGTTCTGACAGGATGTGCAGTTTGGGGTCAGAGCCCTGGGCCAAAGTTATAGCCAAGTTCGCAGTACACCCTCCGAGTTCCCAGTATTTGGGAAATGGTCACTGAACAGCTGGGGACGGGGGGAGGGCGGGGCGGGGGTGCAAGGTGGAGGGGGAGGGTGCAAACAACCACTGTGGTGGGAAGGGGGAACCACCGCGGGGTCTCCATTCAGAAAAAGACGAGCTGGTGGTTTTAGGCAGCTGAGGCAAGAGCAGGAGGGAAACGAGACAGCCTATCGGAAGGTAACACTGACCCTCACGCACCTCTATCCAAAAAAGGGCAAGAATAGGTGCAAAAGAAGTGGCCTGTAGTACAAAAAAAAAAAAAAAAAAAGCCTCTCTTTCAGCAGCTTCAGCTCTGTCGTAGATGTTATCTCACCGTCTCCTCTGCTTCCTCACTTCCCAGGCACGAGAGAAAAACCCCCCTTTGCCCAGCGCCGAGCACACGCCAGTTCCCTTTATTACCCCTTTTGGTCATCACGTTCGATTCTCTCCAAAACCCATCCAAGGAAACATCACACTTCGCAGATGTGGGATCTGAAGCTCAGAAGAGCAAGAGGACCCACCCAGAGTTGCCCTAGGGGAGCCAGGGTTAGGGCCCGGTTCTTCCCGACTCTGAAATCCCTGCTCCACCAATTTTAGGCTACACAGAGCTAGGCAATGACCCCTTCTTGGGCTCTGACGTCGCTCATCACTGAGCCAGACACAGCGACCCGGACTCACACTCCTGGACTTGGAACTTGCCATTGGAAAGCAGCAGAGAGCCCTGTGGTACTCGTGAGCGTACAAAAGAGGTCACTAGGGAAATCCTGCTGAAGACAGACAGAGGATCCCCAGGATTTATCTGCTTGGTAACCACGGTTTGTATTTGCTTCTGCAAAAATACTGGTTTATCGAGTCCATGTACTCGATGGCTATCTTGCTCCCATCCATCACGAGTGTGACGTGTGCATGTTGCCCAACAGCCAGGCCCACACACTTCCCCGGTTCCATGTACACTGTCAAGATAAAACCTTCTTTGGAAGGGACGTGGCCTTCTCTGGAGTTTCAAAAAGAAAAAAAAAACACCTTGCGGATGGCTTTAAACTAAAAGGCACCTAGAATCAAACAAGATCAGGCATCTCTGGGATTTGTTTGTGGAATCATTCGGCGAGATCCACTGAGGACCTACGACTTGCTGACGCTATCGAGATGACTCAGATAGTCCCAGTCCTGACGGTCTCTTAAGTTTCAACACAATACAAGTATAACAGCGAGAGATGAAGTCGAAGGGAGCCTGGAAGAATGTGCAGAGGACATTCCAGGTAGTGGGGGAGTGAGAGGGAATCTTTGGAAGCGTGAACATTCATTATGTAGGCAGCCTGCTGCACATCTAATGCTAAACCTCTCATTCTGCCCCTCTGATTGGAAGTCTAGAGTTCGGGTGGACTATCGGAGCAGAGGGAGGAGACAGACAGAAACCTGTATCATTTGAAGGGAAGAAGGGACACAGAATTGCATGTCATGAAGGGTCGGGACCGGGCCTATCACCAACTCCAGGCATCTCTGCATGAAAACGCATATGTTCGATTCAAAGGCCACAGAGGAGGGATTCCAAGGTTAGCTAGTGGCTTTGATTCATACCGCTTCATGTCTCAGGTATTTGGTCCCAAGAAAAGAGGAAGTAAACATAAAAGCGCTAGACAGAGGAGAGCGTCTGGCTGCTGGTGCCCAGGAAGGGCCAGAAGGTGAAGTTCTCATTCATACTGTTCCCCTGGCTGGACCACCTGCCTCCTTCCTCTTTAACTGGCTGGACCCAGCTCCCACATCAACTGGGTCTCTACTTCTTCCCTGATTCACTGGGACAGGGCAGGTCCTCCTCCCCTATGCTTCCTGAGTGCCACCCTTCCTCCAATAGCACCTCTGTCACACAGCATTGCGTGTCCCGGTAGGAAGCCATGCTGACTGTCCATTCCAACCCTGGTCTGGTACATAGCATGGAAAAAGCAAGCGTTGGAGAGGTGTGAACACAAGCACAAGCAGATGAGTCAACAAGGAAAGGGAAGGTGGAAGACAGAAACAAAGGGCACACAGTTGCAGAGAGTAGCCAAGAAGACCAGTTCGGCAGAGCATGAACAATGCACTCTCTGGGATGAGTGTGAGGGAGGAGCAGAGTCCCAGACAAAGAGATGCCATATCACAACTGCCCTGGAGACCACGTTTCATCCCCCGTTGCTGGAACTAGAAAAATCCAGGTGGGGTTTTGGGGACCATTTTTCTATGGGGATCAAAAGGCAGAATCTTCCTCTCTTCCACAGTTAGCTTCAGATGGCTGAGCCAGATGAGCTGGAGAAGACATAAAGGGCATTTTTTTAAAGAAAAGATGAGCCATTATTTGATATGGGAGATGGTAGGCTACAATAAAATGGAAAAAATGCAAAGGACCTCAATGGAGCCACAGGAAAAAGTGGTGGTGGTAGTGATGATGATGATGATGATGATGATAAAGGCAATAATAACGATGAGGATGATCATAAGGATGGTGAAGAATTGTCAAAATTTTGAGCATTCTACATCCATTATCTCATTTACTCCTCACAACAACCTTAGGAGGGGGTACTATTCTTATTCAAGAACATAAAACTCAGAAGGTTGAACTAATTTGCTCAGAATCACACAGCTCATCTGTGGCACAGCCAGAACTTAAACCTAAGTCTGGCTCCAAAGCCCATTCAGTTAAACATTGCTGTTCTGCCATTCACTTCTGTTTTCAAATGGCTTCATATTCTCTGACAGAGGATCTTGATGCCTTCATGCTGTCACGCTCTATCCCAAAGAACAGTCATTGCTAAGAAGAAATACACTTCATGTCAAACTTCGGTCCCTGGAAGTAGGTCAAAACACTCCGAAGTGTCATATAACTCACCAGTGGTCCATTTGCAGGTTCTGAAATGAAAGGGCGCTGTTGCACAGCAGAAGACACCCAGAACCTGATGTCCCAAGTCAGAGGTGAGTTCAGATGCACTAAGATGAACCCAAATTTCAAATAGTGCACATCACCATTCTCATGAGCCACTGAGTTGTCATCAAGGTCACATAAGTTCTGCAGGAGGCCCCTCTTTATCCAAAGGTAGCCCCCAAATCCTTTCTCAAACTGTCTCAAATCTTTGCTTTGGAAAGAATAATCATATTAGGTGCCGGATCCACTCCAAAGGGGTGTAATCACTGTGTTTTGACTAATTGCCAGCTTTTAAAAGACAGAAAATATGAGCATTAACTCCCATTTACCCAAAAGTCAAGGGGTGAAATAGTCTCATTAGTTTAGTAGCCTGGTGAATTAGAGAGAGAGAGAGAGAGAGAGAGAGAGAGAGAGAGAGAGAGAGAAAGACCACAGACAAAAAAGATGGATTTCTAGATTTCCCAAATGTAGGTTCTATAGAATACAGTACATTGAACCTTGTATGAAATAAGAATGCCACACAGTTTACAGAGCACTCTAAAGAACATTACCAGACATGATACAAGGTCATGGGGGAGATAATAGGGGTGATCTGCATTATAGATAGTAAGGCTTGGAGAGACTTAATTATTTGTCCCAGGTCACACAGCACACAGGGGGCAGAACTACAGTTTGAGCCATGTCTCCTAACTCCTCACTCAATTCATTCTGTCACCTGTCTTGCCCCAAATTTTGGTCACTCTTCCCTTCTAGTCAAGGCAAGCATCACCGACGTGGATGGACAAACGGAACTTACACTGAGCTCACTATACACAAGTGTAGCCAGGAATCTGTCTTAGTAAAAGGAAACGTGAAATTTATTATAGACTATATATAGAGGGTTATAAGCCCCTCAAGGGCAAAGGTCACGTTCTGTTGATCTTTTTATGCCTGGGGCTCAGCACAGAGTGAATGTTTATTGATTTTAGCAACGAGCATGTTGCTATTCTATTTGGATAACAGTGTTTTGGGGAAGTCCTGAGATATAAACTCTTACAATTAGTTACTCTCTCAAATGAAATCAAATCAAGAGCTGAGAATTGAGCTAAAAATATTCCTGAGCAGGATCCCTTGCAACCTGCCACTTAGCACAATGTCATCATGTGCTGTCACCAGATGTCTCTTCAAGAGCAATAAAAGAAACATTACGTGACATCAAGCTGATGAAATCAGAGCCTCGCCTTCATCAGCCAGTGGATACAAAGTCAAGGCCTGGCGTGTAGCCACAGCTTGCATTTACATGTGGGACACGCTAGATGTCCCTAAGAGAACCAGAAGATCAGACTGAAAGAGTTGTCCTCACTCTAGAGTAGATGCCCTCAGTCATAAAGGTTGGACAAAGCTCCCATGAGGTCGAATGACAAGGCCACCGCTTCAGAGATGACCAAGTTACCCATCTCCCTTGTTGACCACTGACCCCTGTTCACATGGGCACATTCCTGTTACCCACAACCTAGGTCAGTCGATAGGATGGGAATAAATAACCAAAGACTTGGGTTTCAGACTATTTGGGTGTTAAAATCTTGACTTTTGTAACTGCAGGAGCCTGGGCTAGTTGATTAACCCCCCTGAGGCTTAAATTTCTCTTCTGAAAAAGAAATGGACACACAGACTAAATGAGATATGAAATGTGAAACATCTAACACTCAGTAATGGAGTTGAATCTCATGTGACATGGTAAAATTATACACAACTAATGTTACCTGTGAGAATTCCAGGAAGGACAACTCAGTTCCCCAGAAAGGATAATACAGATGTTCTCTTATATAGGGTATGCCACAGTAACACATGCATGTCAACATAGGATGTAAATAGTAATTAGTACATATGCAGAAATAAAATCTGATACTGTGTAATTACCTATAAAAGAGTGTGTAGTTAAATTTGTAGTAGTTAAATAGACAATGAGAAAAGTCCATGCTAAATAGGAGTTGAGCATTAACGATGCTACTGTCCTGGGAATAGTAGATACCAAGAAGCATAGAACGACTAATGTTGAATTAAGCGGATTTCCTAATCAGGGCGATCTTTTGCTTTATTTAGTCTTCACAACAACCTTACCATGCAGTTCCCAGTATGGTCTCTTATTATTAGTTAGATAAGGACACTAAAGAATAGACTGGCCCACAAAGCATAGTGCAGTTTAGTCACGTAGATGAACAAAAACTGAAATCGATACTACATGAATATTTGTAAGATGACAGCCTGGAAGGATAAAAATGAATGACAGAGAAGTGGTACAGATGACACTTCACAGACTTAGGACTTCCAAGCTGGAAACACCCTGAGTGGATCTAGTCACGTAAGGGAAGGAGCAGTCACTGTGCCATCAGAAGTTCAGAAAGGACCGCTCCAAAGTTGAAACCGAGGCTCTGCCTTCAAGGGTTGGTTTTTCTGGTCAGTTGGTAAGAAAATGGACACAGTGCATGTGTGTCAATGAAGGGGTACAAAAATGTGGAGGCGGGCACGTGACATTTGGTTTCACGGATACATAGAAAAGCCTAGCGATAGCTACAATGGGAAAGGATGTGAAAAATAGGCCAAGGTCATACGGCATCAGTCTCAGGGTGACACTCCAGGGAACTTGATTGTGGATCTCAGGGATCCACTTTTACCCTAAACTGTGGAGCAAGAAGATAAAAAGGGGTATTGGAGGAGATCAACCCCACGCTGGCCACACGCATTTGGGCCATCAAACCAGCTGGAATGCCCCTCCATGAGAAACAGCTCAAAACAGTTCCGTGGAGGTCATTTTTACTCAGCAAGCAAATCGCTAAACAAATATGTTTTCTTTCAGGATGAATCTGGACTTCAAAACCGTTGAGGGACATCTTCACACACAACCCACAGAGCCTCTGACGAGTGTCCCTTGCGGCCTGAAGACAGCCATTCCCGCCCTCCACGGTGGCACTCCGGGTCCAGTCCTCCTGGTCAGTGGCATCCCCTGCACCGAGTTCTTCCCATTTCCCTGCTTCTGCAAAGTGGATTTATGTGTGTACTTGGCAAGCCGTTGACAGTGACTATAAACATTTGCTACAAAACATTCTGACTTTTGGTGCCTGGAACTTTAGTAGTAAAAGAAAGTATTTTCTTTCAAATGTCTTCTTGTATACTTGCCCCACTTCTTAAAAAATCTACTGGGGAGGGGAGTGGGGGTTTGAGTGGAAAAGGAGAAGGGGATTAAGAAGCACAAATTTCCAGTTCTAAAATAAAACACAGGGATCTAGTGTTCAGCATAAGAATAGAGTCAGTAATATCATTATAACTTTGCACAATGACAGATGATTACTGACTTTTTAAGGTGATCACTTTGTAAGGTATATAAATGTTGAGTCACTATAATATTGTATGTCAACTATAATTAAAAACAAATTAATTTTTTAAAAATTCAGTGGCTTGTTTCTGCAAAGCTAGGAACACAAAGGTTTGATCAAATAGAGCCCTGGCTCATTGTAAAGGACTTGAAGGGAATGTTGAAGCAGCTCTTGGGTTGTGTGGTAGCACCTGCTGACCAAATGGGATGTTATAAGTCAGTCCTGTTAAACATTTAACTGCCGTCAATCCTTGTTGTTCACGGATTCCATATTTGTGATTTCCTTCACCTGCTGAGGTGTATCTGTAACCTGAAAATCAACACTCACGGCACCTTCAGGTCATTCACCCGCATGGACAGAGCAGCAAAGAATCGGGGCCACCCATTCTGCAGATCCCCGGCTGCGTTCTACCAACGTGATGCTTTGCCTCCTGGTTGCTGCTTCTTACTGTAAATGTCCTTTTCCAATTGATTTAGTGCCTCGGTTTTCTCATGTTTGTGCGTTTTGTTGGTTCGCTTTCAGAATGGCCCCTTGCAGTGGAGCTGGGGTGCTGTCTGGTGTTCCCCAGCACAAGAAGGCTGCAACGGGCCTCAGGGAGGAAACACATGTGTGAGATGAGCTTTGTCCAGGCATAAGTTACAGTGCTGTTGGTCATGAATTCAATGTCAATGAATCGACAATATATACTCAATAAGGTGGCTTTAAGTAGAAACACACATAGAGCAGGTTTATTTACTGATCACTTGGTGAAAACATTGTGAACAGAGGCTCACAGGAAACTAACACTGTATTTCCCCTAGGAGCCATGGTGCAGCACTCACTAATTCAGTGTCCATGGCAACTATATAGAACGTAACCATTGTAGTAATGAGACTCAGCTCTACTGAGCATGGGGGTGAGGGATCACTGACTGCGTAGGAGACTGGTGACAGAAGACACTAACAGGGCAAGGAGGACCCTTAGGAAAAGTTTCAAAGGAATTTTAGGACTGGAATCAAATCTAATGGGCCAGGGAGTGGAAAGGAACAGTAGCCACCAAGAGAAGACAGCAGAGAATATAGATTAAGGCTGAGTTCCAAGAGCAATCCAACGTTCCTAAAACTTGCCAAAAACTTCCCCAATTTAGTAAAATTTTGAACTCAGTGAATTGCTGATTTTGTCTACATGAACATACATTGTTTGGGGGGAGTCTATCTGGAAAGATATTTTCTTGATTGTTAACTTCATTTTGGAAAACCAAGAATTGCATCGCTTTTTCCCCCAGAAGAAAAGATACTGTGGAATGCTGGCCTATAACGCTGGTTTCTTCACCGCCCCAGACAGAAGAGGCTGAATTCCAGCGGGTCATTCATGTTCTTTCTTGGGCTTCAAATGTTTCCTCCTCCCTATGACACCCCACCCAACATTTTAGGACCAAACATAATTCTTTTTTAGAACATTCAGGGTCTATTGTTTCTACCAGTGGAATAAGTACAAGCACACACATTGGAATCAGACCGAATATGGGTTTGGAGTCCAGCTCAGCCACCTACCAGAGCTCTCAGAATTACTGAATGCCTCCAACTTTAGCTTCCTGATCTCTAACACAAGTATTAAATGAGAAAAGATATGCTGGCTTCTAGCACACTTCCTGACATGAAGCAGGTGCTCAGTAAATGACAGCTGCTCCAGCTATGACTTATTATTGAGTTTTCTGTGTACCCAGCACTCTCCTCAACGCTGTCTTGTTTAGGGCTGTGTGCCCTAATTCTCCCTTGTGCATAAAGTGTGTCTCTGCAATAGGACTCTGAGATGTGTGACAGCGGGAGTCATACTTGTAGTATGACTATGTAACAGCCAACTTCTGTTCTCTGACTTTCAATCATTGCAGGTTTCTCACTTTCCTGTTCCCTTCTCTGTCAAGCACCTTCTAGAAAGTCATTCAGACTCTTCCACCGATCTCCCAACCAGAGAGGCTCTTGTTTGGTCTCTTCTGTCTCTGACCTATTATACTATTAATAACTACTCTTTTCCAAGCTCTTAATACTTACCAGGGACTAAGATAAGCATATGATATACTCTTTCTCTAATTCCATAACCACTGGACCAATATGGCAGTCTTGTTTTGGGGATGAGGAACTGAGTAAGACTGAGAGAAGTTGTCGCATGCTCAAGGCTGGGTAGTAAATCACCAGGTTAGGGTTCAAACCCAAATCTATGTCAGCGCTGAAGTTTTTGCCAGGATGTCCTGCTCCATCCCAATACATCCTAAAGTCTACTGACAATGAGTCTTGCTAAGTCACAGAACTTCTCAAAATCCTGTAAATGCTCCTTTTTGTTTGAGAAGAAATCGTGGCTCCTGCAGTCTGGAATGCAAGGATCTCAATATATGACCGTAGCCAAAAGCCAAGTCTTATCTCCGTGCTGCCCTTCATGAACTTGGCATGGTGAACAAAACCATGCACCATGGTTCTTCGTGGAGACCCGGCATTTGCAAAACTCTGCGTGCTTGTGTGAACCGGTCCTTTCGTTGGGAATGATCACCAAGCTGCCACTCTCATCTCTGCACCCCCAAATCCTTCCTGTCCCTCAGAGGTCACCTTACAAACTGCATCCGTCATGAAGCATGCATCCCGTGCACACCTTCATCTCATCAAGCTAGTGCTTAATCATGTACCACCTTCTCCAGATTTTATCAATCACTATACAAATGAGTCAAGTGATTTATTGTTGTTAAGTGTGTGTGTGTGTATATTTGTGTATAGGGGGGTGGGGTGAAGGTGGGAGTCATCCAATCAAAGAAACAAAGAGAGAAATATAGGAAGAATCCAGGCCTAGTGAGAAGTTAAACTCACGTCATTCTCTTCTAAAAAGCTTTTGTGGTTGCTTCTTGGAGAGTGGTGGTTTTTAATTACCCAGGATACAGGAACACCCATTGAAGAAAGGAAGCCCTATGAAACTTTCCCAAGGCAGCCTCTACAATTCAGGCTAACAGAAGAAAGGGGAGATCCTGGAGTTAAAGGGCTGTCAAAAAAATGTCATCGTATTACCTTCAAATGCACACGGGGCATCAGCTACCTCTCTACTACTTAAACAGATGGAGTGACCAATGAATGCCAAGGACTCTACCTTTCCATACGACGCAGCACTCTCTGAGTGAGCATGCTGACCAGAAACGTGCTGGGGCTGGGGCAGGGCAGGGGATCAACCGGTCAGGAATGCCTTTCTGGAGGAGGGGATCACTTGGTTAAAACTGAAAGAGACATTAGTGATCAGAAAACAATCTCTCATTCTGAACATTCACAGCATTTTTCTCAATCTTTCTTAAGATCTAACTTTGTCCTTTGCATGAGAGTTGGTTATTTTTTCACTCCTGCTAGCTCGGGAAGGACATTGTCTGTGACAGTTTCATCTTTGAATCTTTTTTACAAATAGGTAGTCAGTGTTGGCCATGAACCCAGACTTCAGAACTGGCAAATGTGGATTAAAAACCCAGCTTCACCCTTTTTGAGTTAAGTGACCTTGGTTGGACTAGTTAAGTTACTTCTTGAAGACTCCACTTCCACATGTGTAAGTTAAATAAGAAAAAAATGTCTATCTCACAGAGCTGTTATGAGAACACAAAATAATTATGAAAATGTTTGTATAATGCTTAACATTGTACCTGGTACACAGGAAAAGCTCTCAATAAGTGGTAACTTTGTACTTCTAATACATTCAGTGATTATTTACTTATTTTACATACCTCTTAGCACAGTACACAAGAATAGTCCGTGTGAACAGTCACTAACTTGAATTACTTATTCCATTTCAAATATATGTATATAAGCAAGATCATACTCATTAAGACTGCATCACAGATATTTCTTTTGCAAGGAAGATTTTTGTTCTGTCTCAAGACTCATAAAGAAAAGGCCATTGAGGTTTAAAAGCTAGTGCTTAATCATGTACCATCTTCTCCAGATTTTATCAATCACTATACAAATGAGTCAAGTGAATTATTGTTGTTAAGTGTCTGTATATGTGTGTATGAAGGGGGGGGGTGATGGTGGGAGTCATTTAATCAAAGAAATAGAGAAATATAGAAAGAATCCAGGCCTAGTGAGAAGTTAAACTCATGTCATTCTTTTCTAAGAAGCTATTGTGGTTGCTTCTTCGAGAGTGGTGGTTTTTAATTACCCAGGATACAGGAACACCCATTGAAGAAAGGGAGCCCCATGAAACTTTCCCAAGTCAACCTCTAACATCCAGGCTAACAGAAGAAAGGGGAGATCATGGATTTAAAGGACTGTCAAAAAAAAGTCATTGTATTACCTTCAAATGCACACGGGGCATCAGCTACCTCTCTACTAAAAACTGATCCACATTGAAATTCTCTGGAGAGAAATAACTTACTAGGTTAAACTACTGAGCGCACACAACACTAGACACCACTCTGGGGCGGGAGGGTACACTTATGAATGAGACCTAGGTTCTTTCCTGGGTGAGAGAAACATGCAAATATCTCACCTCATTTTGAGATAGAGTGAAATAACCCAAAATGGAGGCAAAATTAGCACACTGTCCGAGCTTCTAGAATGGATCAATCATTGCGATTAGAAACAATTAATTTTTTTTTCCCCTAGGGGAACTAAGACTTTATCCAATCTTTGAAGAGTAAACTCACAGGAAAAATTAGGAAACTCATCTTTGTTGAGAACTTCCTCTGTGCCATGTGTTTTATATGCTATATTTTATTTGATTCTTAAAGTAGGTATTAATATTATATTCTCGTTATAAACATAAGGCTCTTTTCCCAAGGCCACACCACCAAAGTCTGGATTCCAACATGGGCCTGGGTGATTTCACAGCCTGGGATTCCCCTCCCTTGGGTCCTGGAGCTTCTGTATAGGATGTTTGAGGTCAGCTATTTGGGAGATGAGGTTAAAATCATGGTCCCGATTTTCTGTCATTGTAACCAACAGTGAACGCACAAAGGCCCTGGTGAGCAGTTCATTCCTGGAAGTCGATTATGCTCACTGCCAATAGTGCTTATACTATTCATTACCCAGTATAGATGAACTAATTTACAGCTAACTTATAGCTAATTCATACAATTAATAAGGGTCATTGGATGGAATTGAATGAATTTCTTTCATCAGAGACGATGTGAAGGTTAACATTACCTCAATTCAAGCCTAATTATAATAAATTATACAAAATGCTGAGTTACTCAGAGATCTAATGAGGTGTCCCCAGGGCTTTGATTAAGACACCAGCCCACCAGGTCCTAACATTTAGCCGATGTCTGTGAGAAAGGCCAAGGAAATACAAGACAGCATTGTTAGAGTAAGGGCAGTAGAAACTGTAGTGTGCTTACAGAAAACAAACGGATAGAAAACAACTGCGTGTTCTTCCCGAATAAAACGATTCAGTATGTTCTAGTTCCTCCATACGGCGAGAAGGTACACAGTCATTAAACACTTCGCTGCCTGCTTCCTTTTGGTCTCCTCCGTCAGCTTCACCTCATCTCTCCAAAGAGGAGTCCTTGGTCCTCTTCTCTTACTTATCTACTCTCACCCACTAGGGCAGTGGTTCTCCACCTTCCTAACGCCGCGACCCTTTAATACAGGTCCTCATGTCGTCTGTGGGCGCATCTGCATATGGGCCGACCTGCCTGGAGACGGACAGAGGAGCGGTGTCTCGGTTCCTAACACCATCAGAAATATGTGTTTTCCAATGGTCTTAGGTGACCCCTGTGAAAGGGTCGATTGACCCCCAAAGAGGTCGTGACCCACAGGTTGAGAACCACTGCACTAGGTGATCTCATTCAGGCTCATGATTTTTAACACCACTCAATATTCAAAACCTCCAGATGTATATCTCTACACCTCTCTTCTGTGCCCTTGACTGTATATCCAACTGCTGGCTTGATACCTCCACTGGAAAGCCTGAAAAATATCTCAAACGTAACATGTTCCAAATTGAATTATTGATTGTTGCCTCTCCCTGCCTCCCCTTCACCTGCCTGATCTGTTCCTGCTAAAGTTTCCCTGATCTCAAGTAATGGAAGCATCAGGTATTCTGTGGTTGTGGTCAAAAGAGCTGGGAGACAACCCTTGACTCCTCTCTTCCTCATTTTCCACATCTAATTCATCTATCTATATTATCATCTCATCTACTGTCAAATACGACACTATCATCTCAACCAATATAAGTAAAAAAGAAACTGACCACTCCGCCACCTCCGCCCTACCACCCTGGCCTGAGACACTGTCATCTCTTGCCTCTCCTTCTGCCTTGCCTCCGATGATTGACCTCCTTCCGCTCTCGCGCCTACATTCTTGTCTCAGCACAGCAGCCGGAGCGGTGTTGATATCTCTCCATCTCGTCAAAGTAAAAGTCCAAGTCCTTAAAAGGAATCCCACGGCCCTAGATGAGTTGTCCCCTCCTCCCCTCCCACACACACACTTTCCTTCTGTCCTTATCCTGGCTCTCTCCCCCCTGCTAACTACAGTCTGGCTACATTGGCCTCCTCCCTGTTCTTAAAAATGACACACACCTTCTTACTGGGGTCCCCACCACACAGATTAATGATCCTCAACCTCTTATCTACGGAATGAAGGGATGGGATCACGTGGCCTCGCAGGTCCCTCCACACAGCTGTTACGACTTTGTAACTGTGTTCATCTGCAACTTGTCAAGATCATGAAGCTCCAAGCCTGGGAACATGGCAATACTATGAGAACTAATGAACGGCAAAAAGAAACCTGCACTTCTAAAGCTTTTCACCATTGGCTCTGAAAATCAAAATCAGATCAAATACGCCATTCTTCTACTAAGAACTGGACAATTAACAACGGCCTATGGGAGTATTATTTAACTATTTAAATGTCATGGCATAATACTGTATCATACTAAGAAAATTATTCTGTTAAAATGTTAAGGGAAAGCACAGAAATAGTTTCAGATAAATAATATTTTAACAAATGAAAATGTAAAAATAAGTAGGAAGAGTTCTGAAAAAAATCATCAACGTGCTAAGAGTAATAATGTTCAAGTCATGGGATCAAAGGTAATTTTTTTCCTTCCTCTTATTCATTTATACATTTTCTACTATATGCTTTATTTTATTATCTCTTATAATGAAGATGTGAGTGTGTACATGTGTTTAATTATTTAAATGTTCAAACCAGGAGATTGCTCTCTGGCTAGAAACAGTACTTCATGTTCTTTCAATTACTGGGTCCACACACTCCTGGCAAATTAGGAACAGAGTTCTTTGGACATGAACATGGTAATAAAAGATGAACAGGTGATTTCCCTGCATTGATGTAGCTCAGCCATGTAGTCAACTCAGATGGCAGCCGAAGCCCAAACACACAGACTCGGGTATTTTTTTGTATTACATAAATATAGTCAGTGGCATACTCAATGATTTTAATTTCTAGACATGCTGAGACCCTCAGAAGAATGCTCTATTCTTTCTCTTTCTGGTGATGCCAAAATGTTCTTCTCAGGTAAAGGACTGGAATAAGCCACATCATTCAAGACTATTCATTGAATTTTGCAAATTGCAATTCAGTCTATCATGCATCTATAAAGTCCATACTGTGGACCTTCGTACGTAGATTCACGGTCATAGATTGAGTCTTCCATGGAGAAGCTGCCTGGTGTTAGCCAGGCTCCTTACCATCACGTGTCTCAGTCTTCTCAAGTTGCACATGTGAAAGTAAGACCTTTGTCCCTAAGGAAGAATGAATGGAAGAACGAAGGAAGGAATGTCTTCCATGTGAACACAACAGTGAGCAAGGCTCATTCCCTGCCTGTGAAGAAGAGTCCAGGCTGGTAGGAGAATCCAGGAAGTAAAGGACGATGGCAACCCTGTAGGAAATGCACCGGATGTGCCAAAGCACAGCGCAGAGGAGGGCAGGACAGGAAGGGACAAATAACCCACAAGTACACTGAAACATGTTTTTAATATCAATAATAATAGTGTTTCTTAAATGCTAGCCATTGTTCAGAGACGTTCAAAACTTCACTTGTATTATTGCACTGATTCTATTCTATGATTAATAGCCCTATTTTAAGATAATCAAGACACAGGATGGTTAAGCAACTTTCCTAGAATCACACAGCTATGCATCACTGGAGCCAAGAACTTCCCATTTGCTTTCCCAGCCTCAATGCACACTACCTCCTTCACTGGCTATTGTGCTTATTAAGTGAGGTGACAAATGTGAAGTGCATTAGACCATCACCTGTCACATAGTAAGTGCTCAATAAATGTCAGCTAGTGTTAGTAATAGCAATAGTAGCAGGAGCAGTAAAAGAAATAGCAAAAGTTGTAATGCGTCATACCAGTAGTAATAGTAATTAGCAGTGGTAGTAATATCAGTAGTAGTCACAGGAAAATGTAAAACCCTCTGCAAACGATGGCAGTTATTATTAGTCTAGGCTTAGAAGCACTCTAAAAAGCAAGGGAAAAGTATTTTTGCACTTCTGTGTCCTATGGCTCCTGCTCTCAAGAAACCCACTTCTCAGTACGGGGGGGGGGAGGGGGACCTATAATACAGCTGGTAATTTAGAATCCAATCTACTGAAGTTTCAGATTGAATCGCTGAATTTCCAGTAACCAAATGACTCAGGAAAATGTCCTCTTTTAGGATTGGAGCCAAAGGGACAAAATAGTAAAGCCTCAAGGATACACACAGCATGCAGGGGGCGCTATAACAAGCACGTCATAAGTACCAGGTCATTTCTCCCTAACAACTGCTCTGTATTTTCCCCTTTCCACACAGGAGAAGACTGAGGTTCAGAAACAGTAAACCTTCGCTCAAGATTATACATCCAGTAAGTACCAAAGCCAGGATTTTAACCCAGAGCCACTAACTTGGCTCACATGGCTGCTGGGGTGAGGGTGAAGTATAGCCTAGGCTGGGGTGGAGGTGGGGGAGAGTCAGCCTTGGACAAGAGGGAGGGAAAGGCGGGGCGTACTGGGGTGAGGAGCTGCCAGAGCAGAAGCCTGGGTGGAGATGAGGGAGCCGAGACCGGACAGCCAGCAGCGAGCTGGGCCGGCTGTCAGGCATGAGCTTGGCCCTGTCCACCCAGAGCTCCCCACCCAACACAAACCACAGCCAAGACACACGCTTGTTTACAATGTCTTGCTTTTAAGTTGTGTTTTGTTTTTGTTATGTGGACCAAGGTGTACAAGACCAAGATCAGAACACTCAGGGAAAACAGCTTTTGTTTTTTATTTTGGTTTCTTCCCAAATGCACCAAAGTAATAAAAACAAGGTTTTAATGCTGCTTGGGTTTGTAACAATAGTTGGGGTCACATTTCTATATCTCTCCCTAATGCGATTCTCACCGGAAACAACCATAGGAGCCTTAGAATGGTCGTCGTTATTTCACCGACACACATTCTGTTTCAGACCCTCTGCGTGGCAGTGACAGAAAGAGGCACACAGGCCTTGCTTCCCTGGGTTTACACTCTTCCTGGTTGGAAGACATGGGCAATACATACAAAACCAGATAAATAAGACAATATCAGACTGAGACACACATTTGGGCAAAATGTAAGTCGAGTGATGTGAAAGAGAGCTTTTCAGTCAGAGCATCGGAACTCAGCTGGGTGGACAAGGTTGACCCAGAGCAAGTTATGTTTAGACTGAGAAGGAAACCTAAGAAGGAGCCTCTGTGTGAAGATCTGAGGCCAAAGGGAGCCAGGGAGAGGGAACAGCTAGGGCAAAACCCCAACACCGAGGAAAACTCGGGGTGTCAGAGGAACATAAAGAACACCAGTTTGGCTGGACCACAGCCAGATTGCTTGACGTGGGGAATGAAATCCAGAATGTATTCAGGGACTAGGTCTGGCGGGATCTCCTGGGCTTGGTGTAAGGAACTTCAATGTTACTTTAAGTGCTGTAAGGCCATTTGAGGATGTTAAGCAGACCAGAGAAGGAGCTTAGTTTCATTGGGGGAAACATCTACTTGGTAAATGTGTAAAGAATAGATTGTAGGGGGGCAAAGGAAGGCAATAGGGTAGTCAGGGGGGTGAGGATGGGCAGTTGACTAGGATGGTTTTTGTTTATTTGGAGCAAAGCACACAGGTTTGGGAAATGTTTTCAAGGTAGAGGTAAGAGGTCTCCTTGACAGTGGAGATGTGGGGCATGAGGGGATTTGTGAAATCCAGGAGGATCCCTAGGTTAAGGAACTGGATACAAAGGGGTGTTAGTCAACAAAATGTGGGGGTTGGGTGCAGAACAAGCTTCTGGGGCTGTTGGGAAGGGAATTCAAGGGTTCTGTTTGGACATAATAGGTTAGAGATGGTTATTAGAGATCCATACATAAATCCAGAATTCAAAGGAGAGAACAAGGCTGAAGATCGAGATTTCAGCTATTTACTCTTTAGATGGCCAATCTGGCATATGACTGCATAAGATCACCTTAGGGGAGAGAAGAAAGTTCAGATCATCTCCAAATGGACACTGTGAACCTTGGTTTCCTCATAAAATAACAGACACCCCAGAGGGTAGTTTTACAAATTGAATTAAATTCTATTTATATATGTCTCTAATCTGCCTGACCCAAATCCCTGGTCCATTCCAATGTCCAACCAACATCCTATTAAGGCCAATGTCACAAGGGTTAGAATTTATCAAAGGACAAGTTTAATTAATTGATTTGCAAAGCTGAGATCCTACAGTCCTGTGGTCCCCAACCACACTGCTTGCTTTCCCCTTATCCCTCCTGGACCAACTTCATCTCCAACATGTTTTTATACACCACACAACATGTATAATACATTTATGTTATTTACCATGGGCTGCTGAATCCCAGGTTCTTAGGGAAGAAGAGATCTCCAACAGTATGACCTGGTGATACATGTCCCCAGAGAGTTATAACTGGCATGGGTCAAGCCCCATTACAAAATGTCAAGTCAAGTGACAGCTAATTCCCCTTGGCTGGGATAAGTCATGGCTTCCCTTAGAGCCCTGGGTTGGTGCCCACTAGGGTGAGTGGCAGGCAAAGGAGTCTTCAGTCAGTGGGGTACTTGAGGACACCAGCATGCTTGCGCCCCAAACTGCCCTCTCTATGACATTCCATTGTCCAAAGGTGACAGAGTCTGCAATAATAATAGCTGACATTTATTGAGTGCATGCTCTAGATCAAGTACTTGGACAAGCCCTTTCCACGCATGATCTCATTTAGTCCTTCCGGCAATCCAGTGAGGTTGATGCTATTATCACGCCCAAGTTACATGTGAGAAAACTGAGACTCAAGGAGGATAGGTCATTGTATAAGGTCAAACACCGAAAAAGTGGCAGGGATTTGATTGAAGGTTTGCTCTCAACCACTATGCAACATTGACCTCCCGTGCATACAATGGGAAGAGCACTGAATGAGGAGTCAGGATGAATTTTAGTCTCAGGTTTGTTGCTTATAAAGTATGTCACCTGTAGTAAGTCATTTATCTTCTATGAGTTTTCTGTCTTCAGAGTGAAGGGAGTAACTCTGTCTCTTCGAGAGAATTGGGAGCACATAACATCAGAACTGATGTAAAAAAAACACTCTCAAGGGGGGAATGTGCATAAAAATGATGATGATGATGATGGTGATGATGGTGATGATGATGATACTGATGCTGATAATGACATACATATACACACAAATCAAAATATCTCATAAGTCTCTTCACTGATTATTAGAAACAATGAGGATAGTTAGTGTCTGGCCCCTAGGTAGGGTTCAATAAATATTATTAAATAAATAAGACATGGAGATGAACAAGAAAGAGTTGATAAAGGATACTTCAGAAGACTCCAACCACTTTAAACAGGGTTGGTGAATTAATAACCAGTACACACATAAAGTTAGAGTCAGGATGAAGTTCAAGGTAAATCTTCTATATCTACAGCTCAGCTTTATCCTTCAGGTACTTCAGGAAGGATCCACCCTGGTTAAAGACCTTCCCCTATCTAGCAGCACAATTTAACACACAGTAGGTTCTTTATCATGGTGTCTTCTCATTGTCTCCCTTTTCCTGTTTCTCAACCCCCACCCTTCTCATCTTTCTTACCTTTCTCCTCCTCCTCCTTCTTTTTTTTCTCCTCCTTTTATTTTGTTTTAAATTTTCTTTGGGTTAACAGCCTGTCTTCTCTAATTTCTTCTCTTTCTCAGTCCCTCCATATTCTTTTTTCTCTTGGTGTCCCCCTAGCTCTTCCTTTCTCTTTTATCCTCCCCCAATCATTTTTCCTAGCCCATTATGTGATGAGCTCTTTTCTTTCTGTTTTGCGTCTCCACTCATATATGAACTCAGTAAGCTCTTTCTGCCCACGATAGTTAAGAAATTCAACCATGCATCCAGTATAGGAAGTCTTCTTCCAGCTAACCCCAAACACTGTCATCTTCCAATGGCCAAAGTTTGGTTTCAATGTCCAATATGTGGATAGACTCATCCCCAAAGGCATCATAAAAACCACTGGTATGATCAAGGCCAATTTTTCCATTAATATAGTGTTTGAAGAAAAATGTGTCAGTTTTAGGAAAGATGTGTCCATTTGTGTTGCTATAACAGACTGTTTTAAAAACTAGCGCTGTGGGTTTCTGTCTCCCTCTGTAAACTTTGAGCCCCTGACGGGCCCTAGCCATGTTTATCCTTTCATTTAATTCCCACAACAACCACATGGGAAGACGTTATTTCTCCCAATCTAGAGATAAGTAAACTCAAAAGTAAAGAAAGAGAGAAAGAAAGAAAAAAAAGAAGGAATTCTCCAAATCACATATTCGTCATAAGGAGAACATTGAAGTCAAACCAGTTCCCCTGACTCTAATGGCACTGGGAAGGCATAGATGACCATCACTACCACCCAAGTCCTAATTGACTTCTGAATATTTACCTTCAAAGTTACCGAGGATAGAGAGAATACAGGCTAAGGCTGTAAAATCAGACAGATCTGGGTCCATTCCTTAGCTCTAGGACTCGGGATCTTTGTGATCTAGGGCAAGTCATTTAGGCTCTCTGTGCCTCACTTGTCTTACAGTTTTTAAAATGTATCTTTCTTGTAGAGTTAAATGTGAAAATGCATGTAAAACCCTTAACAGAGCTCTTGGGAAATAGTAGTCAAGGAAAGACAGCTATTGTTACTGTCAAGTTTTGATCCCTGGGAAGGATGATCCCTTAAGCCACAATTAGTTGAGTGAATACGAGGGGTCAGAGTACAGATTGGATAATACCCAGAGGTGAATTTGAAGCAGAGTATTCTCCCACCAGCTCATGGAGAAAAGAGAAATTGGGAAAAGCAGCCTCCCATGGTCCTGGTGTGCAGTTCTCTGGGAATTCTCACAATGGCCAATATAGAATGATGTCTTGTCCCCCACAGGTTTTCCAGAAAGTCTCATTAGCACTAAGGACAACACATTCCAGACATCTCTGGGCTTCAAGACAGTCATCACAGAAGGCTCGATGATACTCAGCCCTGGGGAGGCCTGGGTTTCTTTTTTCCTGCACAGAGACTTGGCGTCTTCAGGATGTTACATCATGGGGGTGTCAGAGCGGGGATAGCATCACCGGTTTTCTGTCTCCTGCTGATAGAAGATGGACTGACTATCCATGTTCATTCACCACAAAGCCCACAGATATAACTGGGGATTGGGCAGAAAATCAGCTACCTCAGACACCCTCTGAAAGAAGCAGAAACCCTGGAGGTTAGAGGTAGGGAGTGAGACACACTCTTCAATCTTCAGATCCCTGATGATGCTATCTAGGAAGGGGCTCCGATAAACCTCATCATTTTACAAGTTAAAGCTGGGGATCCAAACCCAGCACAGACTTGAAAGTGCTCTTGTGGGTCCTTCAACGTCGTCCACCACACCTATTCTTCAGATTATTTAACCTACTGTGAACAAGGCATTACAGTAGGTACTGAAAGACAAAAGGGCATCATCAGTCTGGCTTGGCCAGGAGGATCATGGACAGTAGAAATGGCTTGTTGGCCTGGCTTCTGCAGAGGTAAACTGAGTCTCTAGAGGGACATGTCTCACATCTCCCCAGGCCCTCCCATGACCCTACTTCTGTCATTCAGTCAAAGGCTGGTGGAATAGGCCTTTGGGGATATTGACAGTTGTTTTTTGTAACTGTCACTCTGTTCAAGGTCAAGGTGTAAAGTTATTTCCTCTCCTTAGCTCAGACATCACCATTATTTGGCAGTTGCAAAGTGGATCTCTGGCAATTTCTTAGTTTCATTGACGTCTTTACTCATATCCTTTTTTTCTTTGTTGTTTTTATTGGGAGTCAACCGAAGGCAAAGAATCTCTCCAAATCCCTATTCTGCCATCTTCCAACCAATTTTCTCATTTTCCAGTGAAGTCAACATGTCCAGAGATATAGTCAGGATGAAGACATCCTGAGAAGCAGTGATGTGCCAAATTCTTATCCCTTGGCTCTAGCCCTATGCTAGATAGCAAGGTCTGGGAAGGCGGGCTCCCTGGCTTGATGCTATGATGATAACTTGAAGCGGGGAGATGTGTTGGAAGACTATCACCTCCAGCGATTTCGCACTGTCTCATTGTTAACCCCAAGAGCGCTCATCCGGTCTCAAAAACTTGGAAATGTAGTTTGGTCAGCAAGTTCACGACATGTAATTTATTATCTCATTCAGTGTGGCGAATCAAATTTGGTGAGAGAATTAGAAGGAGCTGTGGCTTCCCAGTCAATTAACATGTATTAAGATCTATCTGTGAGATAAACTGTAAGATAAGTGGATTCCTTTATTCATTCAATGTAGCCTGTGTCCTTTCACACGGCAGGGCAGGAACCATGGTAGTCTCGGAACTCACACTTCAGAGTCAAGCAGCTTTAGTTTGCCTCCTGGATTTGCTTACCAGTTGTTTGGTTTTAGATAAATTCCCTAATCTTGATGATTTCTACTTCCCTCTACATTGAAACGAGGGCAAAAGTTTCCATTGGACAGCACTTTTATTTTTTTATTGTTGCCAGTATTACAGATGCCCCCCCACTTTGTTTCCCCATTGACCCCTCCTTCCCCACTCCCATCCTCCTCCCAGACTAATGTCTATCCATTGGCTGTGCATATATGCATGTAAGTTCTTTGGTGTATCTCTTTTCCCTCCCCCCACCAATACTCTGCAGCTGTAAGAAAGAAAGGTCTCTTACCCTTTGAGACGACATGGAGGGACCTGGAGAGTATTATGCTAAGCGAAATAAGCCAGTCAGAGCGAGACAAGTAGAGCATGATCTCACTCATTAATGCACATCATCAACAAAACAAGCTGTCAATCAACATAGATGTGTGGGTGGACAGCACTTTTAAAATAAAGTAATGTAGGTTAAATAATTCACATGGCAACTGGCACATTAATGTCTGAAAATGGTAAAGAAAAATAATGTGTGGAAATCGTGGAGAAGAAGAGCGAGAGGATGGTTGGCTGAGAGAATTGGGGACGAGCAGCTCTCTCCTGTCTTATTCAGGGAAACTTGTGAGAAACGTTTCAGGTATTTCTGTTGCACCTGAAATGCCCACTTGCTGATGAAAGGGCAGTGTGTTTGCATATATATTCTCTGGGCCAACACATGTTGACACAGATGTTTCACTCCTGAATCTTCTCAGTCTTGAAATTTTCGTCTTACTTATACAAATGATTCTAAGACTTGGCCAGGGTATTTCCAGTAAATCATTCAAAATAAGGACCTTTTGGAACATCATTTGCGTCTTCATCTCCCTTTGGTTCAACGTGGAATTTGAGCTTACAGTCCACTGGAGTGGCCTCTTGTAGCATTTTTCTAGTCTATACATCCTACAATGAATTTATATCATACATAAGAAAGATCCCCTCTTCCAACCTAGCCAGCCAACAGTGAAGTAAGTAGATTATTCATGTGAAAAATTAGGTTAATATATGTATTCTATAAGATGTACAATAAATATATTTTCACATGCTCCCCTTTTTTATGTAGTTACATAGTCAAAACCCTCCAAAAATATACATCCCATTATTACTGGTGGTAAACTCTAGAAAGTGGGATTATTTATTTATTTATTTATTTTCTTTCTTTCTTTCTTTTTTTTTTTTTTTTTTGGTATTATCAGAAAAGATGAAAATGGACCTATGTTGTTTGTGCAATAAAGTAAATAACACAGTTAAAATTAGGTTAAACCCTGGCTGATTTGGCTCAGCAGTTAGTGTGTCGGCCCTTTGATAGAAGGGTCTCAGGTTCAATTCCCAGTCAAGGGCACATGCCTGGGTTGCAGGTTCAATCCCTGGCCCCAATCAAGGTCATGTGGGAGGCAATCAATCAATGTGTCACTCTCACATTGACGTTTCTCTCTCCCCCTCCCGCCTTTCTTCTCTATCTAAAAATTAATGAAAAATATCCTTGGTTGTGGACTAACAACATCAAAAAAGTAGGTTAAAGATCACACTCCGCATAGTACCAGGCAAACTGCAGACGCTCAGTGAATGTTTAATGATGGAACGGATGGTCCACAATCCGGGCAATTCCTGGCAGGCCGACAGTCCAGCTGCCCTAGCAGACCCATCATTCTAGCTCCCGTTCCCCTGGTTACCTCCAGGATAGCCGGAGACTATGGAGAAGAGAACGGAGGGGAAAAACTTAGGGATAGGGACCAGGTATTCCACTTGTTGCACCTAGAAGGCAAGCTATGAAGGGCCTCACATTTCTTGGGTGCTGTGCAGGTGCTTCATGAAGAGCACAGCCCCCCACTCTTTCAGAATTCCCAGCATGCAGGAATCAGCCTGACCTGTCACAAGTGTCATTAGTGGCAATGATTTACATCAGAGCCTCCTGACTCCCGTCCAGAACTCCTTGTGATAAAGAAGTACATCTATAAAATACGTGTCTATATGCAAATTCTGTTTAACTTAGGGGTTCAGGTGGGTTAGGAGAAATAGGAAAGATAATGAGAAATCAGAACATGGAAAGAAAATGAACTTAAGGGCATATTTATGAGCCCTGGTTATTTACAACCTCCAGTCAAATAATATTTATGGATAGCATAAATGTTTTAGGACCTACGAGAGAATCAGTCTACAAAGAAGAAAGAAGTAACTCACCCAGGGCAGAAAGCACCTCATCAGCCCAGACAACAGGGAGATATTTAGCAACAATCTGTGGAACAAATTTTTCCATTGTATATTTAGGATGTCATTCATTGCTCTGCTTAGTTCTTGGGTTCAGAGGAATGTCGCAAAGTCTATTTCTCGTTCCTAAATCCTTGAATTTCTGCCCTCGCCCCACCCCTGCCCAGCCTCTACACTAGAAGACAAAAAATTAACTAACTCTTTCATTTACTCCAACTCTCAAAAGTGCACCTCCAAGTGCCAAAGGGATGATTTCAACGTAGACCACTGGTGCACCGGAATAACTTAGTGTGCAGTCAAATGGGGAAGGAAAAGTGTGTGTTTTCTCCATCATCTGCTCGCTGAACAGCTACACTTGGCTTTCCAACCGGTCTCCCCAGCTCTAACTGCAATGACAAAAAGGAGTTCCGAGGGAGGAACCCAAGAGCATCTGAAACCAGGTTACAGCTCTCTTCAGGAATTTGGTTCTGTAAGACAATCTGCATGCCTGCCGATTACCTTTAACTCCCGCAAAGAGAGAGCCGCCCTCAGCGGAGCTGAAATTTATTTGGGGTTGGGGGTGGGGGGCATTTTTTTAACCAGTTTTTTAAAAATTGATTTTTAGAGAGTAGAGGAAGGGAGAGGGAGTGAGAGAGAGAAACATCGATGCGAGAGAACATCGATTGGCTGCCTCCTGCATGCCACTCACTGGGGATCGGGCCCACAACCTGGGCATGTGCCCTCACTGGGAATCACACCAGCAACCTTTCAGTGCCTGGGTCAACGCTCAACCACAGAGCCACACCGGCCAGGCTGTTTTCACCAGTTTTTAAAATGGATTTAATGAATGTAGTAAGCATGAAAGAAATGTTTTTGGCAGAAAAACTCCTTCACTGTAACCAGAGCTGAATTGTTCTGAATGTTGTGAGGCGCAGAGCTCGGGACGAAAGGATGATGCCCGGTGTCCCACGTGTGTGCCTCCGATCACCTACACCTGTGGCCTTCCCTTCCAGTCTGAGCCGTTATCCAAGAAACGCAAGCACGGAGGCACAATTTTCTCTATTAGATGTCTTTCAAGTATCGCCGGATATTGATAAGGATAACTTAAATAGGTACGCTCACACATTGCTAATGGAAGTTTAATTTGCAAAGCAGTTTTGCTGAAAATTTTACCAAGGTTCGATACGTTCCTATTTTTTTTTTTTTTATCCTCACCCGAGGATATTTTTCCATTTTTTGTACAGATAGAGTGGGAGGGAGAGAGAGGAAGGGAGAGAGAGAGAGAGAAACATCGATGTGAAAGGAACACATCAAGTGGCTGCCACCCGCACGACCAACCAGGGCCGGGGACAAACTGCAACCGAAGCACGTGCCCTTAGCGGGAACCGAACCCGGGTCTCTCCGGACCGCAGGCGGACGCTCTAACCGCTGAGCCAAACTGGCCAGGGCGATACGTTCCTATTTTTGAAACCAGTGGCTAAATGTCTGATTTCATTTAAAAAGAAATGCTCTTAATTTTAGAAGGAAAAAAAAAAGTCTTATACATGAAATGTTTCTTGTAGAACTATTTATGACTGCAAATACCAACACTAAGATTGGGTAAATCAATTTGGTATATAGGCTATATTGAAATTATGCTTTAGTTCCAATGCAAATTATTACAGACTGCAGATTTAGTAAACTCGTAATTACTGATTTCTTTAGAGTTCCGGTGTCAAAGAAGTTGTGAGTTCGGTCTTTAGCTTTCATTGGACACATTAGTGTGCGCTAGTCTATTGTGTTTCTGGTTCTGTGTCTAGGGCATTCTAATGACTTTACATTTGGGAATAAATTGAAATTGAATTTAGGTATCACTCAGAAAATGATGTCACTGTGCACAAATTGGAGACAGCCTTAAAACATAATGCTAAGTGAAGAAGCAGAAAAGCAAATCACTGGGACAATCTGGCGAGAAACATGAAACAAAAAATAAGAGGAAAATAAAAAGTTTTAAATAGAAAAAAAAAAATTCTATTCCCGCCTCTATTTTTCTTCTTTCTTCTAAAATCTCAAGAAAAATAAATTTTTTTAACTTTTCTTCGATAAAGAAGAAAAAAGTATATTCATAAACGTGACGACGATCCCCTCTTAGGTCTGTGCCTGCTCATACCTCAACTGCAACTCCCAAGTGGTAACCATCATGCAGGTGACATGGAGTCTGACGCTGGCCATGTGTCTGCAGGACTTCTCATGAAACCCAGCGGAACTCACTGGTCCCCAGGAGCAGTGTGAGACCCAGGAGGGACAGATGTCCCTTAGCCAAACCAGCATCCCGTGTGCACAACCAGGCCCTGTGGACCGAGGATGCTGACATTGATCATCCATTTAGAAAAAGGATACAGGCGAGACCACCAGTCTTTCTCAACTCCTAGCTCTCCTTTACCCTGGCTCTAGGAGTTCCTTCTCAGACTGCAGAAAGGTGGGGCAGCAGAGGGACCAGCATGCGCTGTGCCCTCCTCTTTGGTTTGAGTGCCCGCTGGCATGAAGACCTGAGCCAGCGGAAGGCAGGCTGAGTCAGGCCTCCTCGCTGGCAATCTCCTTGGTGCTCTCGCGGGCAGAACGCGGTTTTGTTTCTCTTTCGGTGACAATCGCACTGAGCCCGTCTTTGGTTACGGCCTTCTGCGTCATTCTGAGAGGACCTTGGCTTCCTTTCTTGCATTGAATCACTGTCTTGGTTACCGCTATGTTAAAAGAAGCAGCACTTGGGTTCTGTTGAGCTGGGCATGGAAGAGCCCCTCTGCTCCCGGGGTTCGGATGAAGGAGACTTGTGTTCAATGTGTGAAGTTTCTCAAGGATCCCGTTTGCCTGCGTTTGCACTCCAGTCTCCAAGTCCTGTTACGTCCCCAAATTCCGATGCAGGGTTGGGCTTGAGGAGGTGCAGTGCAAGCTTCCTGGGGTCATTCATGTCCTGGGAACCTGCTGGGGGTCCACAGTGCGTCAGCTGCTAGCAATGGGACAGCAACTCCAGTAAGTTATGGGAGTTACAGAAATGTCTCATAGGGAGACATCCGTTAGTCTAAGCCAGTGATTCTCCACCAGGGGCACCCCACCCCCCCGCCGGAGGACATTAACCCATGTCTGAAGACATTGTCAGGTGTCAAAACTTGGAGGGAGGCAAGGACATGAACAGGAGTGCTGCTGATATTGAGTAGATAAAAGCTAGGGTGCTGCCTGGCCCATGGGGCTCAGTGGGTTGAGCATCACCCCATGGACTGAGAGGTCCTGGTTCATTTCCAGGTCACAGGGCACACGCCCGGGTGCAGGCTTGATCCCCAGTAGGGGGAGTGCAGGAGGCAACCGATTGATGTTTCTCTCTCACATCAATGTTTCTCTCTCTCCCTTCCTGGTTCTCTGAAAAATCAATAAAAATATATTTTAAAAAAAGCTAGGGTGCTGCTTCATCAACAGTGTCAAGGGAGAAACCCTGGTGTTTTTCAGACTTAAGCCGACGAAAAAATCACCCAGAGAGCTGGGCCCCTGATTCTGGGGCAAGGCCCAAGAATCTGCATAGCTCACTAGTTCCCAGGTAGCTGCCGTCTGCTGGCCCAGGGACCTCCACGGCGGGCTCCTGCTCTTGAGCATCAGTGAGGGCACCCCCAAGAGAACAGTGTGTGAAGGGTTAGCAGGAGTCAGCTGGAGTCACAGGAAAAGATAAACTTTTGAAGACAGTGAGCACAAAAGCCCAGAGGCCTTGGCATGTCCAAGGAGCTGGAATAATGGAGCACGGGGTCATGGGGTAGGGTGCAGCTGCAGAGGGAGCCAGCGGCAGAAGGGGCAGGGCCGTAGTAGGAGGGGGTCTGTCTTCCACTTGAGGCCGTAGGAAGGCACCGAAGAGACTTCAGCAGGGGATTCGGGGAGACTTGACCGGGCCGCTGGGGTGGGGAGTCGAGCAGGGCATGCTGCCTACAGTTCAACGTAATGAAAGAGTGTGGCCTCTGGAGCCAGACAGTCCTGGATTTTCACCCTCGCCAGGCCTCTCACTAGTTATATGATCAAGGGCAAGTTATGTGACTTCCATGGGCCTCAGTTTTCTCATCCATAAAGCGGGGCCATTCATACCCACTCCACTGGAGTGTTTTGAGAGTAAGTGAGATCATGTTCATAAAAGTGTCTGGCACACAGAAGAGCTCAATGAATGTTAATTCTCTCCCATTAAGTGTCAATGATGAAAGGGCCGGGGGCTCCTCCACCACCTAATTTACATCTCAAAGAGCACACAGCAAAGCATGATGTCAGCAGCCAGGTCTGTCCAAAGGGCGCTTGCATCACCTGTGTGCCAAACCCTCGCCAGGGCCTGCTGCTGGCACGTTCAAGGGCAAATTAGGCAACCACCGGCCCCCACAAAAATGCTGCAAAGCGAAGGCTAGGGCTCGGGGCTCAGGCCAAGGTTACCTAATCTATTAATGGCCGGGTACTTGAGAGGCTCTTTAACCATATCCCTTCCTGTTCTGTCCTGTGACAATGGGGAGGAGACACAGTGCTCAGAACCACAATAAATAATACTCAGCACTTAAATAACCTTTGCCATCTTCAAAGCCACTCACAAACACTCACAAATTAAGACTTACGCAGCCCCAACCTTGGGAAAGTGTCATTATCTGTGTTTCCTCAACACAGCAAGGAGGATGAGGTAATGGAGCTGCCCAAACACTGACTGGCCAGTTGGCTTCAGAACCGGCTGCTTCCATGCAACCCCGTCATCCCCGGTGGGTCCACCCCAGAAGGATCCGGGCGAGCCCCTGGGCGGCGGGAGAGCAGAGTGCGTCCTTGCAGGAGCCAGTTCCACTTTTCAAGAACACCTTAGAAGAATGACTATACTACAGAAAGAGGAGGGAAGGGCATTTTTGGAGGGGATGGATATGTTCCTGACATACATTGGGGTGATGGTTTTCACGGGTGTATACTTACCGCCCAATTCATCATGTCGTAGATACTGAGTATCTACAGTTTTTTGTATGTTAATCATGCCTCAATAGGGAGGGTAAGAAAAAGAATGTTGCACAGCACGATCTGAGTTAGACTTCATTGGAAGGGTCGCGCTTTGACCAACCAAGGGGGATCCCTGGTCCCCCAGCTGTCTTCTCTGCCATCTCCCAGAAGACTGAGCAAATGTCAGGACTTTTTCTTTTCTTTTTTTGCATGTGCTTGATAATAACATAATTAGTCATGATAATATCTCAAGGTTTCCTCATCTGTAAACTAGAGAGGATGACCCACAGGGTTGTGAGGACATAGGATTAAGAACGCCCGGATGGTGATCCGCATGAGGAAGCTCACCCTGTCACTGAGCCCATGGCCATTGTCCATGTACCACTTTGTGAGTTTCCATATGTTTTGTGTAAGCTGTCGTATGGCGTTCATAACTATTTCCTTGTAAAGATAAGCAGGTGACCTTCTCTCATCCGGAAATATGGACTCAGAGGGGAAAAATGGACTCACCTAAAACCACACAGTTAATCACCGGCAGAGCTGGGAAGAGTCCATTGGTTGTCTTCCTATCCATCTACTTCATTCATCATTTCCTTCCCTCCAACCCCAAAGGCGACTGCTTCATGTTCATGAAGCCTAGGATGCTGCATTCTCTCCCTCTCCACATTCCAGGAAGATAATCACCTCTCTCATCTTCCCTCCCGTAACTCCACAGCGACTCTAGACATCCATGAAGGCCCCATGATGTACCAGGACTGCACCCGGAGTCGATGGGGCATCTTCAAGGAGCTTGTCCTTGAGCAGCTTCAAGTCACGTGGGAGAGATGAGTACCAGGGGCACAACTGTTTCTTAGAACCGAGATTAGAAAGCACCTTTGGAACGGCCACCGCTAGCATTCTGGACCTGGGAAATGACGGCCATCTCCATCATCTAGAGAATGCCAACCACTGCCAACCCCAATCCTATGTCACCAAGGATATGATGCTTCTAAACGACCTCAGACAACTGCATGAGAGGGTGCTGGAAGTCCTGCTTGTGTATTTCAAAGCGGACGATGTTTTCTAACATACTGCACTGATAAAGTGCTCGGGCTTTGGGGCCAGACAGACCTGGACCCACATCCCATGCTTGGATCAGCACTACCTTGTACATCGTACGCAACTTCTCAGAAACAGACCTTCCTACTAATATGCTGTGGGTGGAGGATTTGAAGGAGAAAACGTAACAAGCGTTTAGCACAGCCCGGCCGGTGTGGCTCAGTGGCTTGAGCGCTGTCACATGGACTGAGAGGTCCTGGTTCAATTCTCCGTCAGGGCACCTGCCCGGGTTGTGGGTTTGATCCCCAGTCGGGGGTGTGCAGGAGGCAGCCAATCGATGTATCTATCTCACATCAATGTTTCTATCTCTCCCTTCCTTTCTCTCTAAAAAATCAGTAAAAACATATTTTTAAAAACCAAAGGGTTTAGCACTGAGCTGGACACACGGTAGCTCTTCATAAACAGCCATGATTGTGACATGATTAGTATAACATCGCTATTGTTGAACCTCAATATTATTTAATACACAAAATTGTCTTAATCTGAATGCAAAGTTTGGCAAGGATATTGCTAATATCTCCCCTTTAGATCATCTTAGTGCAAACTAACTGGTTATCTATGGTAACAAAAATGGGGTACTTGAAAATAATACAGCTATCCATGATATCACTGCACAGCTTAATTACAATTTTTAAATTATTTGTGCTCTTTAGCTGCAATTGCATCATTAACTCAGTTTGGAAGCAATGGTGATGACATGACCATCAGAAGTAAGGAGCCAGGTCCAGCCGGTGTGGCCCAGTGGTTGAGCACTGACCCTTTCACCAAGAGGTTACGGCTTCAATTCTCGGCCAGGACACATGCCCAGGTTGTGGGCCTGATCCCCAGAGAGGGACATGCAGGAGGTGGCCAATCGATGTTCTCTCTCATCAGTGTTTCTATCTCTCTCTCCCTCTCACTTCCTCTCTTTCTAAAATCAATATAAGAAAAAAAAATTAAAATATAAAAAAGAAGTAAGGAGTCAGATCCGAAGAACAGTCTTTGGGATCATGAAGTGTAGCTTTCCGCTGGCTGCTTACTAGCTGTGTGTCCATGGGGACCTCCATCCCTCCAGGATTCTGTGTCCCCGTAAGGTCACCTTCCTTGGGTTACTGAGGAGTTAATAAAATGATACATGGCACTTGACAAATGTTCTTAAAATACTGATAGCTTTAGTTAAGGAGAAACTGGAAAACAAATAACATATTTCATATAGTTCTTTGGTGGATAAACTCTTTAAAATTAACAGTTCATGATGGAAAAAGTAATGAAAGAGATGCTGGGGGCAAAAGGGTAGAAAGAGTGCATCACGGTGATCAAACACCTTTCAGGAGCCACAGATAGTAGGACAGTAAGTGTGTGGTTCTGGATCCAGAGCCGGGTCCGGTTCCTAGTTCTACTGTGTCGTACTGTGCAGGTGCGGACAGCTACTTAATCTCTCTGGGCCTCAGCTCCCTGGTCTGTAAACGGGCGGCCAGCATCATCTGCCTCCTAGCATTCAGACAAGACTGGGGCATGGAAAGCACAGAGTCCGTGGGAAGCAGCAGGCCCTTGATCCACGCTCCGTCACGAAGGGGAGAAAGAGCTGAGTCCAAGTTCTCTGTGGCCGCAGGGCAGCAGTCACAAGAACACATCTGACGGCGAGAGGAGAAGGCGAATCGTCAGGGCCTCCACGTCGGAGAGCCGAGGAGAGCAGGGGCATCGAGGCGGGTGCAGTGAGCCTGAGATGCCAGCGCCACCAGGTGATCCCGTATCCCCGTCTGCCCAGGGCTACAGCTCTTTTGACACGTAGCAAACCAGCCCAAGTGGAGTGGCTTAAAACAACATCGTTTTGTTCATGTATCTGGAATTTTGGAAGGGCTCTAGAAAAAGATAGAAAGAGAGGATGGAAGGAAAGAAGGAAAGAGGGAGGAAGGGAAGGAGGCAGGGAGGCAGGAAGTAGGGAAGGAAAGAGGAAGGAAGGAAGGAAGGAAGGAAGGAAGGAAGGAAGGAAGGAAGGAAGGAAGGAAGGAGACAAAATGAATGAAAGAGGAAGGGAGATGATAGATGATAGATAGATAGATAGATAGATAGATAGATAGATAGACAGAGAGATAGATACAAATATTATGAAAGTTGCACAAGGGCAGAGTCTGTGTGAACCCATGAAAGACAATGTAGGGGATACCCCACCAGCCCTGGTGGGCTCCACCAGAAAGAGAATTCATCTAGGAAATGGCAGTTGCCCGTGACCTCTGACCCCCTCCAGCTCTCAGGTTCTGCAACCTCTCCAAGGAACAGACAAGGTGGTGATTAGCTTTCCCCCTTCCCCGAGATGGGTGGTGTGTGCTTTCATCTTCTGTGTTTATACATGCCTTTGAAAATGGAATGTGCCACATGCATGCTAAGGGCTATTATTAATATGGTGACCAAACCTCTCACTCCACACGATCGTTAAGGAACAAAGCACCAGGAGTGTGAGCATCAGAGAACCGATGCGTGTGAGCACACACCCAATTAAGGAATGTTCCCTGTTCCCACCCTGCCTGGAGAGAGGCAGAATGTTTCCCAGTGGCCAGAGATGGAGCAGAAGCAGGAACTCGGAAGCCTGAAGAGGGAACGGGGTGACAGGGTTGGAGCACAGTTATTAACAGTTCCCCCAGATCTCCTGTCTGCAAGACATGAGCAAAGCACCATGGGAAATGTCCAAACTTAGTGGATACAAGGCTCTGTGCTGGAGTGCAGGTGACGAAGACACTGACCCCCTTTTTAAGAAGTCTACTTTCAGAAGATAGATGGCAAAACCTGGCCCCCTGCCTGGCGGGAGTGGCTCAGTGGATTGAACATCATCCAGGGACTGAGATGAGAGGTCCTAGTTCGATTCCTGCCCAGGGCACATGCCAAGGTCGCGGGCTCGATCCCCAGTAGGGGGCGTGCAGGAGGCAGCCGATCGATGTTTATCTCTCACAACGATGTTTCTATCTCTATGTCCCTTCTTCTCTCTCTAAAAAACAAAACAAAACGGGCCCCAGATGCAAATAACGCACCAGGACTGAGCAGGAAGGCGCGATCCCACCTGTAGACAGCCGGGTGGGGGGTGGGGTCATCTAGAATGTTTGCTGTGATCGCAGAAGCCATGGTTCACAGGCACTTTTGTCATGAGAGCTTTAAGAATCCAACGAAAGTTATGAACGCTCGTCCCAGAAGAGGCCACCTATAAATAAGACCCTGCATTAAGTGTCCAGCAGAGCTCACAGATGTCCTCCCGCTCCCTCCTGGGCCCTCTCGGGAGCTTTTGTGCAGTGATGACCTCAAGCTGGGAAACTAGCAAACTTCGGACAGATTCTAAGCACACACAGGAGCTTCTCCAACTCTGGGTCCTGGGCATCCCGCCCAGTGCCCGGCACAGCATGCCCCTGAAATAAATGCCTGTTTAATAAATAAACACGGAATTAAAGTGTGCCCAGAGCAGTGGATTCTCCTTCAGCCGTACCTCGAAGGGTCTGTTTTTATTGGTTTGTTTTGGGGTTGTTGTTGAATACTTCTCGGGTGTTTGACCACCATGGGCCAGTGAGCCAACAACACATGAATGAGTAGCTGAATCGCCCGGAAGACAAGGGAAGGTCAGAACTTTTGCTCTCTTACCCCCGACACGGACGAAAGCGGTCTTGAGCTCATTAAGGGACCCTGTGGACACGGCACAGTCCACGCCCATGGCGCAGCTCTCCAGAAACCCCAGCCGAAGAGCAGAGCAGCCTGCGAGGCCAGACTTTGCCCCGGGACCAGAACCTCCTGGGCTCACTCCTTAACCCTCCAAACGCCCCTGCACCGGGAAAGACACGGCGCAGGTACGCTCCCCCTCACCCTGGCGGGCGTGCCGCTGGGGTAGACCCTTCCACACCCACGGGCAACCGTTCGCTGGAAGAAACGACCCTATCACTCAAGCAGGGTCCTCTTTATAAAAGTCAAGACGGCAGGGGAGGGGGGCAAAGGCCAGAGAGAGTGACAGAGGGCGGAAGGGCAGCAGGGACAGAAAGTCAGGGCTTCTGGTCTCTGCTTTTTCTAAAGTCATCATCCCCTAGAACAGGTAAATAAAACACCATATGGGTAGGACATGATGCAAATGAGGAGCCAGAGAGAAGAAGCCTCAATAGTTAGCTCAGAGCCCCAGACAGAGCCCTGCGGTGTGCCCCCGGCCCCGCCCTGCCAGGCCTTTGCATGCCACTCCAGGCCCTTGTGCCTTGAGGGCTTCCAACTTCCTGCCACCTTGAGGGGCTTTTTGGTAGAGTATCACAGATGACAAAATTAGAAACCAGGCTTCCTTTTTTCCTTCTCACTCTGTTAGTCACTCATACTTGAGCATCAGCTTTGTGACAGACACCAGGGTTAGCTCAACTCCAGCTCCTTCTCCACCTACCGGCCCACAGACAGAAGCAAACGCGGCCCCTTGCCCTGTGTGCTCACTGTTTCCTCTTCTTCCCCAGTGGGTGACCCATGCAAACGGGTTCACGTCTCTGACCCTCCTCGATGACATGGGAATTTCATGTCTCTCCACCTGCAGAGCTGTTTTAAGACTCCAATGCAACAACATGGGTAGCTCCTGGCAGCAAGTAGGGTCCCGACTTATCAGCAAAGATTGTTTAATCCAGGTGAGCCCAGTTATTCAGGGTGATAACCCCAAATTCAGCCTCAACTATGAACCCCAAGGGCAAGGACCTGCTGCCCTAGTCATTCCCTCTGGGGGCCTGCACCCTGCAGGGGATCAAAGTGCTGCAGATACTGGGGGTGGGGGGTGGGAGTAAAAGACTCTTTGATCCTCTCCTTTCTCCAAGGGCTCCCCTGTGCCATTTATGTTTATCAAGAGGAGAAACTAAGGGCAGAGATGTCATGTTGTTTTCTCCTGAAGGTCAAGGCTCGGTTCATTCGAATATCGTTTACATCAGCTGTCAGTCACCCTGAGGCAGAGCCTGTGGATCGGGCACCTGCAAACCTGCGACGTCTACCGCAGCCGGTCCTGACAGCCAGGTCTGCAGCCGGGCACTCTGCTTACAGCGGACCGCATACCGCGAGACGTTCCTAGGGGTGTATGCACAAACATTCTCTTCCTCTGTAAAGATCCTCTCCTGCCCCGGGATCAATGCTAATTTTCTGTTGTGCTGTGTGGCCTTGAAGAAGCCGTGGGACCTCTCTGAGCCACAGTTCTCCCATCTACACACTGAGGTTCAAGGCCTCCAACTGCTGAGGCTCCAAGTCTCTTATTCCGTGGCCTTGCTTGGGGTCACAAAGCCACATGGTCTTTTCTGTGACTGAGGCCTTTGAAGTTGCCCAATGCCTAAAGCTCGGGTCCTGGTCCTCGAGGACTTACGTTACCTGGCCTCTACCTCTTGGCTCTCTAGGCTCCGCCGGCACAACCCTCCTCCCACCATGGCCAATGATGCATCACTGCCGACTTGAACTGTCCGCCACTCTGCTCAGTCAGCTGCCCCTGGGAAGCGTCGCTCTGTCCCTGGCTTCTGTCTACCTGGTGAAACCAGGTTCATAACACCAAGCTGACCTTCAAATGTTACCCCAGAGAAGCTTTCCCTGCACCTCTCCTGCCAACCCTTGAGCTCCATGGCATGTTGTCCATACCACTGGGCATGACCAAAAGCTCCCTGGTCACAGTCAAGGTTACCCCTGGGATTAGTTGAATTATGATCCAGCAACTCAGGTCTCCTCACTCCCTGTCCTACTGCCTTTCTATAGATGCTTCTAAACACACACACACACACACATTATTCTAGAAACCGTGGGAGACTCTGATGTACACCCAAGACAGTGATTCCGTGTTTAATAAAGCTAATCTACCCAGCCATTCTAATAACATTGTAGACATGCAGTTGACCGGACCCTGTGAGTCACTGGGTCCTGCTGGCTCTGGCCCCTCAGTAAGGCCAAGAGGGCCAGGTACAGAGCTTATCCAGACAAGTAACAAGAACACACATGGATGAGGGGCTCTAGTTCCATCAAGGGTCTCTGAAAGTCACAGAAACCCCCAAAGCAGGCTTCTGTGGTCCCGGGAACAACGGTCTCGGTGACCCCATCAGTCCCTGCAGTGTTTGACTTTGAGTTCGCCAGTGACAGGACTCACCAGGTAAGGCCCCTGACTGCAACAGCAGACTGGCGTGGGCAGCAAAGCTGTCCACGGTGACCGATTCCCTTCATGCCAGCAGAACGCACTTCGGTGTCGTGGTGTCTTGAGTCCACAGCCTCCAAAGAGAATTGCATCTCCTCCAATTAGAAAACATTCCTTTAAGCAAACATGGAAACACCTCAGGATGCATACAAGTCATAGGAAGAGAGATTTAGCTATTGTGTCTAACTGACCATAAGTTCTCATCAGGAATGAGAAGCTAAGAGGACGTGTGGGGGCAACATGGTAACTGTGCCTTAGAAAAATAACATGGAGTCTCTTGCATCACATTTTACAACAATTACCTTGGTAGATCTTCACAAAATCCATGAGTGTAGCCAGTAAGCACATAATTGTCTCATTTCACACCTAAGGAAAATGAGGCTCAGAGATGTTGAATGAATCCCCCAAAGGAGAAACTCAGGGCTAGGGGAGGACCCAGTCCAATGTTTTCTCCACCCGGCTAAGCAGCCCCTTCCCAGAGGGCTTCATGCACCTTCCAACAGAGAAAGAGAACATCAGAAACGGTGACCTTGTATAAAAGGAAATGGAAAGGCCTACATCCCAAAGAAAATGGTTGTTTTTCGAAGTTATCAGGCAATAGTGAATATGCACCATTATCATTAATAGTAAAACTGGAGTAGGTTTTCCTGTCTATACTTCTGGTCTTCACGCTCCATGGACTATGTTTTACTGGGGAGAGAACAGGATCTATTCAGAAGTGCAATGGGACTTGACCTCAGACAGATTGGGGTTCACACACCAGCTCTGTTTACTGATTGTGTGACTGAAGGGACTTCATCCCTTTGAATCTGAATCTTCTCATCAGAGAGGAAGGACAAAAACTCACATAGGGTACAGGGTCAAGACAACAGCACGTGTAGAGTGCTGGAAAGAGCGTACCTGGAGTAGCAGGTGGTCAAAAAATGTCTGAATCCAGAGAAACAAACTCAACAGTGTCTTGCCTGTTAACAATGGACAAGTCACCCATAAGCTCTCTCAAAGGGTGGCTTCATTCAACACAGCCCCACTAGGTCACAGCTCTCTGCTCAACATCTCCCCCTTTGGGAAGCAAATGTTCACAACTAGGAAATTAAACCATTGTCTTCAGGTCTCGGCCACTGGGCAGGGAACCAAATCAGCCTTTTTATCCACCAGCAACAGATAAAGTACTCCATTTCTTTATTCACGGAGCGACTCATTAGTTCACATGAAACATGTCCGAAGTGTCTGAAATAGACACCAATACTGGGAAGGCACTGGATGTCAGTTAATATTTTTCAGGCACCTGATGATTCTACCCACTGTTGAGCTTTGCCAAAACTCTACCGTAGGCTCGGGAAAGATCCTACTCTCTCCACGTCACATGTTAGGAAACTGAGCCTCGGCACCGCCCAAGGTCACATCGCTCCTGCAGCAGCCAAGCCCGAGTCCCACCTCTAATGGTTTCCCCTTTCCTTTAGGACCAGGGTTCACGCCCATCCACCTCGTAAGTCACCATCATGCCAACATCCAACAGAGAAGAACCAGAGTAAGAGACGCCCTCGCCCTTGATTCATGAGCAGGGGGATTCTGAACAGGCCTGCCCAGCTCTGACTCTACGCGTGTGAAATGGGACAGCTCCTGCCTTGGTCTAGATTTAAGTCAGTATCAAATTACCACGCAGCCTGATTCATTTCAGAATTCTCAGAAAGTCATTTGGAAGAGCAGCCTTTTTTTTTTTTAAGCTTACTTTTTAAATTAATTTTCCTGAGAAAATCTTTTTACCTTCACCCACTCTTTATGGAGGAAACATTATGTGCCAAGCCCTCTGCTAGGTCCTGAGGAGAGAAAAGCAAACCAGACAGATTCCATCCCCACCCTCAGGGAGCCGACAGTCTACTGGGGAAATGGACACAACCGCTACCCTGTGAGAAGTCTGTGATCAACCTGCTCCTGCCTGCTGGGTGGACGTCTAGAATGCACCGAGAGGGTTTTCAGGGGCGCTCCCTGGCCTCGGGGTCAATGAGGGCTCCCCTGAGAAAATGATGTGTAAGGGAAAAGCAGAAGGAGTGCAAGTCGGCCAGTCGAAGGGGGGATAATGATACTCCCAGAAAAGGCAACAGCACTTGCGAATTCATGGGAACCTGACTCGTTTGAGGAACTGAAAGATGACCAGGGTGGTGAAGCACAGAGACCCAAGTGGAAGGGAAGGATCTGAGACCTGGGCCAAGAGGACCATGCTGTGGGGACGACTTTGCTCACTGTGAACACACTGCCTAGCCCGGCACCCGTGCCCGTGGTGTCTACAGAAGTTAGAGCTGAATAAGTGATGAGTTCAATTCCTGAACTTTTCTTCTCCTTCTCCTCCTCTTCTACCTTCTTTCCCTTCCTGATCCTCATTTCACTTTCTATGTGTGGAATAAAAAGTAGAGACAAAATGTTCCTAAGAAACTAGGCATTTAATAGGTAGAGACTTCCAATGACAAGATAAACATATTCTGGGGATCTAATGTCCCGCACGTGACTAGAGTCAACAATACTGCATGGCACACACTACAGCTACTAAGAGAGCAGAGCTTAACAGTTCTCATCACAAAGGAAGATGATTCTGGGAGGTAACGCAGTGTTTACCAGCCTTATTGTGTAATCATTCCCGGTGCAGGATATATACGTGTATCAAACTATCATGCCGTCCACCTTCAACTTCTAGAATGGTACATGTCAATTACAGCTCAATAAAGCACCTCACACCTGTCAGAATGGCCGCCATCAACAAACCCTCAAACTACAAGTGTTGGCGAGGGTGTGGAGAAAAGGGGACTCTAGTGCACTGCTGGTGGGAATGCAGACTGGTGCAGCCACTATGGAAAACAATATGGTGTTTCCTCAAAAAATTAAAAATTGAACTGCCATTTGACCCAGTGATCCCACTTCTTGGAATATATCCTAAGAAACCTGAAACCCCAATCAAAAAGAATATATGCACCCCTATGTTGATAGCAGCGCTATTTACAATAGCTAAAATCTGGAAACAGCCCAAGTGTCCATCAGTAGATGAGTGGATAAAAAGCTGTGGTACATGTACACAATGGAGTACTATGCAGCTGTAAGAAAGAGAAATCTCATACTCTTTGAGAGGACATGGAGGAAACTGGAGAGTATTATGTTAAGCAAAATAAGCCAGCCAGAGAAAGACAAGTATCCCATGATCTCACTTATTTGTGGAAGATAATGAACAAAATAAGCTGTCGACCAAAAGAGATCCAGAGTCATGAAAGTAGGGAACAGACTGACAAACCTCAGAGGGATGGGGGTGGGAGGAGAGGGAAGAGATAAACCAAAGAACTTATATGCGTATATGCACACCCAACTGAATGGACACTAGGCTGGGGAAGACAGAAAGGGGGTAGGAGCAGGAAGGAGGGGGTCAATGGGGAAAAAAAGGGGGACATCTTAATACTTTCAATAATAAAAAACAAACAAACAAAAAAAACAAAGCTGGAGGGGGGAATAAAACTCAAAAACAGTTTTATTAACAAAGAAGGAAGGAAGAGAGAAAAGGAAACAAGCAAACAAGCAAAGTCCATCCGAAGGAGTCCCCAGGTGTCAGTGACTTGCCAGCTGTCTCGGGCACCACACAGATGACAGGTAGCTCCTCGTTACCAAGTCAACCTCAGCAAACCAATGTACGTGCAGCGATTACAGCACACCCCCTTCCTGCCATGCCCGTGCAGTCTGCAGAGAGATGTGGCAGTGCCCAGAAGATGAGTTTTCCTCGAAATCTGAAGCTCCTAGGAACACATTAGTTACCAGACTCCTCCCTCCCCTTCAATCCACCGACCGCCCAGGCATCACATGTTCCGGTTTTCTCTCCTAAAATGTGACAATCTTCCCTCTCTCTCTGATGACTGCTGTTGTCCTCTCCCTCTCTCCCCTGGATCTGGACAAGAGTTTCCTTATGCCCCCTTTAGCCAGACCGGTTCCCACCCCACTCACCCCCACCTCTAACACCAGTCCAGGGCCACCATGCAACCCAATGTGGCTGCCACTGGCCCACGTCAAACCCTACTGGGTGCATCACAGCCCGCAGGATAAAGTCCAAACCCCTTCATCTGAGAGCTAACAGGACCTGGCCCTGCCTCCCAGGGAGCCCCAGCGTACTCGGAGCCCAGCCTTCTGCCCGGCTACCCAGCAACACCAAATCATTTCGTTTCCTGCACTCGGAGCTGCCTGCCTGTGTCTGTCCTCCAGGTCCTCTTGAATCCTGCTGATCTAATGGCATCTCATCTGTCAATTCCAGGCACCCCTGACTCTTGGCAGCCTCCTTGAACCCCCCCCCCCATCCTCCAGTGTTCTCAAGGCATCGTGTGCGTGCATTTCTCCCTGAATTATCGCTGCTGTGCGTTCGCTTGTACCTCATCCGCCCACCTCACCACCCCTGAAGCTGCCAGCAGGCAGACAACTCTGAGAGCACTGAATGGCATTCAAAAGGCTTGGAGGTATATCCTTCATGTAAGAGGAATTGCTGGGGCTTTTCAACAAAGGGAGTGATACAATGTAGTCAATATTTTAAGACAGGTCAATCTAAGGGGACACCACAAAATACATGGTGGGAAGGACCACCTGCACATGGGACAAACATCACGGAAGGGAGAGCACACCAGGGCGAAATCTGTTCTATATCCAGGGTCTCAGGGTTTGGGTCCGGCTCTACCGGATGTGTTTGGGGTAACCTTGCGCACACCCCTTCTAGGCCTCTTGTTTTATTTACGAACAAAATGGAAATAGTAATTCATCCTGGACCATCTCACCAGGTCTGTATGAGGACATTGCAAAAGATAAGAGCCAGTACTAGTAAGCCTAGTAGTTAAAATCCAAAAAAATCCACAATGAGCCGCTCCTCAAAGTCAGATGAGTCCCGGACTCCCCAGCATCCCCCTTAGCCATGTCAGGCTGAGATGACCCCGTTTGTCTGTCACCTGAGAGGTGACTTCTCGTACCTGAAGGGCTGTCATGCAGAAGGAGAGGATTTGCTCTGTGGGGCTGTGTGTTGGTTACCAGGAACAACACCGGCTCAACATGAGGAAAGACTTTCAAACTGTCAGAGACGTCCAGAGGCTGCCCAGGGCTGGGAGCGGAGGCAGACCCTGAGGTCCGGAGACTGCAGGTAGTGAGGCTGACGCCGGGACACCACGGCTGCAGATTCGAGCCTCAGAAGGCTTCCGACTGGTCAGCTTCCGAGTTTCCTTCCACTTCTGAAACTGACCACCGGCCCTGCCCACAGCACTGTCATTGTGCTGTTGCTGAGACTGAACTGCCAGTTAATGACAGGAAATGGTCGACTTGATCCTCCATGGGGATCCCCCAAAAGGCAGGGACTGGGTGTCCTTTGACGGGGCTGCAGTGCCTACAACTGCTCCTGGGGTACAGTAAACCCTCCGTGGTTATCGGTGGAATGACTGGATGCAGGAATGAATTATTCTGGGTTTCTGGTGTGACAGTAGAACCCCATAGGGGGAATAGGATGATGTCTTTAATCTTAGGCTAGGATGAGTTCTCTCAAAGTGGGGCTTGCATGCGTGTGATGACGTTGGTCCGGGCCAGTTCTTCCCAACATGAAGCCTTTAATTTCTAGCAGTCTGGACTTCAATATTAACAGAAAAAGAAAAGTTACTACAAGTCACACATTTGTCCCTGTTACAGAGTGCCCAGGTTTCAAAAACATCCAGTTTCTCTGCATTAGCTTGGAATTTATCAACTTGGTGTGGTCACTCTATCTTACAACACACCATCACCCTGGAGGTTCACGTGTATCATCTCATTAACCCTTCACGCGGACCTGTGTTAGGTCATGCTGTCTCCAGCTTACAGACCAGCAGACTGGGGCTCAGAGATGAGTGTCTGCAGTGTCAGAGGCAGAATTGCAATCCAGTCCTGCCCGGCCCCGAGCCCATGCTGCCCCGTGGAGCACTGGGCCTCCTTCCCCAGAGGGAGGCTCCTCTGATGTGCATTCCTGTCCCAGAGATGCTCGAGATGGGGCTCTGTCCTGTGACTAGCAGCCCCCTTACCTTGAGGACAACAATGCACAGAGGGTCTCCTGACCACTCACAATAACCTGGGTTAGTGAGAAAGCCAAATGCAGCCAACCTCCCCGACTTCCCAGCCTCAGTAAGCTCCCAGGCTTCTTCCGGCAGAATCTCCTTCTTACGCCCTGATGAGGTTGCAAAGAAGAGCATTAGGAAGTCTCCCAGGATCTCTGCTCTAGACCTTATATTTTCTAGTGTTGACAACTTAATACACGTCCACACTTTCTTTTATGGGGAAAGATAAGAGCCCGATGGTAATCTGAGCACCAGGGAGGGAAAGGCCGCATTCCTCCCTGTAAATATTTGATTAAGCTTTCCGCAGGCCATGCATCACGGTGCTGAGCCCCCCGAAAAGCTTCAGGTCCGCAGATCTGCTGGGGCGATACCCTGGCAATGAATTATGAGGGGGTTTGTTTAAAAACCAAGGTCCGAGCAGTGCATGTGTGGGGCAGAACAGACAGTTTTATGTGACCCAAAGCCCTCCGAGGAGTCACGAGGACAGCCTGGTCTCTGCTGGCCTGGAGTTCCCTCCTTTGGTCAAATAGTCCCTGGAAAAGGGGACCTGTTTCGATGGCTTGGAAAAGAGAAATGACTGTAGCCACGTAGCTAATGTTCATGTTTTTTTACAAAGTGAAAAGTCAGAAACAACCCATGGTCAATAAGGAATTACTTCGATCCATCAACGCAGTGGAAAACTAATAATACTAAGTATTGATACTAATGTGTACTGATTGCCGACACTGGCAGCAAGGAGGGCAGGTTCTGTTCACGTGATCACCTCACTAATCCTCACAACATCCCCTTGCGCTACCCCTGCGGAGCATGAGGTAGGGAGAGGCGGAGCCCCTGGCGGGGAGGTCCCGGAAGCCGGGGAAGGGGGGGGGGGCGGGAAGCTGGTAACCATGCACACACTGAAAAGGTGATCATTCATGAGTATTTGTTGACTTAAAAATATGTTCATGACATTAAACCGGAAAATACAGGTCCCCAACTTGTGTGACTCCATTTTTTTTTTTTTTTTAATAAAAAAAAATGGAGAACCACCTCACACTCATTAGGAAGGCTACTGTTTTGTTTTTGTTTTTTTACCTTTTTTTTAATCGCACACACACAAACAGACAATCAAAAGTGTTGATGCAGACGCTAGAACTGCTAGTGGGAACGTCAAATCATGCAGCTGCCGTGGGAAACCATAGAGAAGCTTCCTCAGAAATAGAAAAACAGAATTACCATATGACCCAACAATTCCACTGCTGGGTATATAACCAAAGAATAAAATTGAAGGCAGGATCTTAAAGAGGTATGTGTATGCCCTGGCTGGTTTGGCTCAGCGGTTAGAGCGTTGGCCTATGGTCCGGAGAGACCCGGGTTCGGTTCCTGCTAAGGGCACGTACCTCAGTTGCAGTTTGTCCCTGGCCCTGGCTGGGTCGTGCGGGTGGCAGCCACTCGATGTGTCCCTTTCACGTTGATGTTTCTCTCCCCCCCCCCCACTCTATCTGAACAACGACAACAACAACAAAAAATGGAAAAGTGTCCTCAAGTGAGGATATAAAAAAGAGGTATGTGTACACATGTTCACAACAGCATTACAATCACAATAGCTAAAAGGCAGACACAGCCCACGTGCCCATCAATGGATGAATGTGGTCTATACATACAATGGAATAGTACTTAGCCTTGAAAAGGAAGGGCATTCTAACACAAGCTATAGCATAAATTAATCCAAGGACATTGTGCTAAATGAATAAACCAGCCACAAAAAGACATCTTATATGAAGTTCTTACGACAGGAGTCAAATTCACAGAAATAGGAAGTAGAACGGTGGTTACCAGGGCCTGGGGGGTTGGAAATGACTGTATAATGAGCACAGTGCTTCAGTTACGCAAGACGAAAAGAATTCTAGGGGATGGTTGCACAACGATATGAGTATATTTAATACTACCGAACTGTTCAATGAAAAACGGTTAATGGGGGGAAAGGAAAGATAACATTTTCTATGTGAGCCCTATCTCTTAAGTATTTATATTATATTCAAGAGTTTATTTTGTTTGTATTAACCAAACTCCTTTTTCTATTATTATTTTGACAAGCTCTACTTTGTGAGTCATTGTGCGGGGGTTATGGAGGAAGTCTGGCTGCCTTAAGCCAGCCATTGTAAGGTCTGCTAGAAGTAGCCAGACAGAGCCATGTTCAAAACCTGGGTCCACCACTTTCAGCCACTTCAGGCAATTATTTAACCTCTCTGTGCCTCAGTTTCCTCTTCCACGAGGATCGTAACTCCTGCTTCACCTGCGTGTTGGAATGCATGAATAACTCTTAGCAGTAGGGGTTGAATAAATGTTCATTTCCTCCCCTGTCTGTCCACAAGTTGTCCAAAGAGTTCTAAATATACACACCAGCTGTGCCTTTTATCAACTCCTAAAGTCAAGGAGCAAAGATAGATGAGGGAAGAATATCCTTCAGATTAGGAGAAGCAGGTAGTTAACCACGTTGAGCTCCTTTAGACCAGAAGTTGGCAACCTGCAACCCTGGGCCATACCTGTCTTACCCTCTGATTTTGCAAATACAGTTCTATTGCAACACGGCTACACTCCTCTATTTCCACGGCTGTGTTTACTTTCTCTACAATGGACCCGTGGAGTAGTCAGGGCAGGGGCTGTAGGCTCCACAAAGTCAAAAATCTCTGCTTCTTTACCAAAACCCCTGCTTTGGGGTATCTGTGGTATTGTATCGGAAGGTGATTGACACGCGTCCTTTTCTTCTGGAGACCTCCAAAACGAAGCGGTGTGTGTATAAGGACAGCTGAGAGGAAGAGGACCTTCTGTTCCAAAGCCATCTGGAGATTGCCTTCTTCCAAAGTCCTTCGACCCTGCTTTGCTTTTAATTGTATTTATTGTTTTGAGAGAGAGAGAGAGAGAGAAGAGGGAGGGGAAGAGAGAAACATCGACTTGTTGTTCCACTTAGTCCTGCATTCGTTGGTCGTTCTTTCTATGCGCCCTGACTAGGGATCAAGCCTGCGACCTTGTCATAGGGGGACAACGCTCCGACCAGCTCAGCCACCCAGCCAGGGCTCTCCACCCTCCTGTATCTTAGACACGGTGTCAAGGTCGACGAAACCAGCGTGTGGTTGTCAAGTGGAAGGCAGTGGGGAAGCTTCATTGGTTTTCCACTGACAGATCAATTGGTTGGTTTTTTAACAAGAAAAAAGGTCAGTGATTCTGAGGGCAATGAAAAGAGTCACAGCATATCAGAGTGGTTAACCTGCGATACTGAGATGACTCATCAGAGTCTTTGAATGTACTATTACTGATTTCAATCCCCACTCGCGCACTGTGCTCATTTCTACAAATACGGCTGGGAACTTCCTGACACATAGTGGTGGCGGCTGCACAGGCTTTTCATTTGCCCACAGATTTTTTTTTTTTTCTTTAATAAAAAAAGCCTAGCTCTGGCCAGTTTGGCTCAGCGGTTAGGACGTCAGCCCGTGGACCAAGGAGTCGCGGGTTTGATTCCGATCAAGGCATGTACCTGGTCTCTCTCTCTCTCTTTCTCTCCCCTACCCACTCTATCTGAAGATCAATGGGAAAAAAAGTGTCCCCAAGTGAGGATTCAAAAAATAAGAAGAAGAAAAAGAGCCTCTGGTTTCCCTCAGCAATGGAAGAAACTGTCAAAGTTTCTGAGTTACTGATTTGGGCAATAACAGGGATTCTGTGCTAAGAAACTGTCAAGAATAGAGCACCGATCTGGAAACAGCGCAAGTGGCCATCAGTAAATGAGTGGATAAAAAGGCTGTGGTACATGTACACCATGGAGTACTATGCAGCTGTAAGAAGGAAAGATCTCTTACCCCTTGAGACGACATGGAGGGACCTCGAGAGTATTATGCTAAGCGAAATGAGCCAGTCAGAGCAAGGCAAGTACCACATGATCTTACTTATTTATGGAACATCATGAACAAAATAAGCTGTCGCCCAAAACAGACCCAGAGACATGGAAGTAGAAAACAGACCGACAAACTTCAGAGGGATGGGGGCGGGAGGAGTGGGAAGAGATAAACCAAAAAACTTACATGCACAACCAATGGACAAAGACATTAGGTTGGGGACGGCAGGAGAGGGGTGGAATTGGGCAGGAGGGAGTCAATGGGGAAAAAAGGGGGACATCTGTAATACTTTCAACAATAAAAACAAATAAATAAATAAATTTTCCTATCTATGGAAAAAAAACACAAAACAGAGCACTTGAACTCCATCTGGGTGTTTCCAAGTTGGGGGACAAAGCTAGGAGTCTCTACGGGTATGTCAAGCAAAAAGGTGCTTAATAGCGGGAATTAAAGGTTTAAACAGCTGTGGGATGAGTTCGAGTCATGCCGGAAACCTTCAAGGACTTCTCCAGAAGAGGCATGAAAGGGAGCCACTGGCTACATCTTCGTCTAGTGACAGCACCCCTGGCGGCTGCTTAGAATAAGAACTTCTGCTTCACCTTCACACACCGCACCAGCATCTCTCCTTCACGGAGTCTCACCCTGAACCCTGCTGGCGAAAGTCTAGGCAATGTGGCTCCAGGTCAGCTTCTCCCATGCAGAGAAAAACGTCGAAGGAAGAAGGGGATAGAGTTGATCTGGGAGATGTGGGAAGACTTCCCAAAGAACGTGATGCCGGAGACTGTGTTTTGAAAGATGGAGGTTGGCCGAGCCTTGGTCAATGATTCATCCAAAGAGTTTCCCTTTCTACAGTGTAAGAGCCCGCGTTAGGGAAGCGCTGTCTTCCCAAGAAGAGCTTACCTTGTGCAACCAAAGGAGGAAGTAGCTATAGATAGCTTGGCTTTCTCACCATTCTGTGTTCAAAACACTGAAAGCTCCTTTTCCTTTCTGGGGAAGAGAGTTGTGGGTTCTAGTTACTAAATCAAACAGCAGTAGCTTTCCTCACTGGAAATACACGTGGCGAAGGATTTCTCTCGGAATGTATCATAGGCCATTTGGGTCGCTGTGCCAAGGGAAGGAGAGGCTGCCAACTACAATGGTTGTCAGGACGATGCACAGTGAGGCCCCAGCATCGCCCCCTTGAATAGCATCCTCCATCTCCTTGGGCGCCCTCTCCTCTCCTTTACAGACACGTCGGGAACTCTCCAAATAACAAGTCCATTGGCAGCACACATTTCTCTCCAAGTTTAGATCAACGGAAAAGTCACAGTGCTGGGACAGTCAAGGTGCAGCACTGATTAAGCACCGACTGTTTTTCTTGTCATGTTAGATGCTTTGTGCACCTGATACGTTGAATCCTCTAAGGGCCTTTGAGACAGGCCGATGACCCACACTGTCCAGGTAAGGAAGCAGAGGCCAAGAAAAGTAAAGTAGTATTGCTGGGGTCACACACCCATTGCTCCTCCCAGAGAAAATGGTGGGACGTTCCCCACTTCCCTACGACAGGTGACTCCTAAATTTCATGGGGTAGTCCTGGGTCACATGGAGGTGACCTCACAGCTTTGCAAAACTATGGAGAAACTTGAGCTCTTCCTTCAAGACGTTCTCTCCTTCCCCTTTTACCCCAGCAAAATGTAGGACAACCAGATGTCACAAATAGCTGGGGTAGGGTTCTCCCTCCTCCCCAGCCCCCCTCTGCCATTTCCCCACAGAATTCAAAACAAGAACAGATGCCTTCCTAGAGACTAAAACCTATGCAGATTTCCCCAAGTTTAGGTAAAATTCATCTGAGGGTATTTTATTCCTTTTTATCTTTCTGAGGGTATTTTATCTTTCTTACCTCTCCCTGTTTATCGATCAAATAAATACTTATGTTAGAAAAATAGAAAGTACAGGTATACCGAAAGAAAGAGGAAATCTCAAAATCCCTTACAAAGATAAAATTTTTCAGTCCTTTGTAAGAAAATGAGTTGAGCACTTTAGTTCTCTCCTCCATACCCCACCATCTCGGTCTTTAACAATTCTCGGAGGTTTGGGGACGCTGCTCATTGTACGACACTACAACAGTCACAAACAGTTTCCTGAATGAATTTCAGGCTTTCATTCAGTTGTATAACCGCCATGGGGACCTGGGAGCTTATGCCTTCTTTCAGTGTGTCACTGCTCACCGCTAGGCCTTCTCCCTGGGAACCATCTAGATCTGAGCTCTGACCACTCAGTTTGCAAGTGTCTTGAACTTTTTCAAGGAGGGTCTGTAGATCATTTCTTTGGTCTCCTTTGCATCTCCAGTGATCTCATTGTTTCCTGCATACGTGGATGCTCACTGGGCCCTACATGCAACATTCCTGGGTCGCGTCCTTTTCTGCTTTGAAATCTCTAGATGCTCCCGAATTATCGCCTGGCTTTCGTGAGCGGGAAGGAGACCAAGGCGGGGTTAGGGCTGGTCATCAGGAGCAGTCCATGATTTCGTGTCGGGATAGTCATGGAATCTTGTATTCTTCTTATTATGCTAATGACTTCACCAGGCTACGTGGATGCCTTTGGCTTCTCCTGAATAAATGAATAAGGGTCGGTTATTTCTGTCTGCCGTGGGGTTTCTTTCCCTTTACCTTGGGGGTGCTCACTGATGTCCCAGGGCTCCACGTTTTCTGTCCAATGTTTCTGAATCTCCTCTGGGGATACTGTCACCCTTCCAAGTCTCTGTCCTATTTTCCTAACTGTGGGGGACTGTCCCAAACACTGATTCGCCCCGGTGCTCACCCGTCATGCAGCAGGCACCTACCACGGCTGCCATCTCTGTCTCTGACGGGACTGCATCCCGGCCACAGAGCACGGCGTTGCTCTAACCCACCCTCACACCTCCAGCTGAATCTCCCGCTCCTTTGCCTCCAGATCTTGCATTCAAACCTCCAGCTTCTATTTCAGAGAGACCCCCTTGCAGCCTGTGAGGGTGCCACCGAACCCTGAAGGGACCGTGTCCAGTGGTTCTCCACCTTCCTAACGCAGCGACCCTTTAATACAGGTCCGCATGTCGTCTGCGGGCGCATCTGCACGTGGGCGGACGCGCCTGGGGACGGACAGAGGAGCGGTGTCTCGGTTCCTAAGACCATCGGAAATGTGTGTTTTCCGATGGTCTTAGGCGACCCCTGAGAAAGGGTCGTTCGACCCCCAAAGGGGTCGCGACCCCCAGGTGGAGAACCGCTGCTCTAGACCCTGAGTGAGCCGTTCTCAGCACTGCTCTGTCTTACTGAAGGTATCCCTCCCCGGGCCTTTTTTAGGCAAATTTTTCATTGGCTCCTTCTTATTAATGATTATACTTTCCTTTTACTCATCCTGGACAGGACAACGTTGGCGTGTCAGTGCTTTTTCCCCTTTATATTGAGTATATTGGGGAGACCCGCTTAACAAAATCACACAGGTTTCAGGTGCACAATTCTAGGACACATCGTCTGCACACGGGAGTGTGCGTTCACCACCCCAAGTCAAGTCTCCTCCATCGCCGTTTAGCCCCCATACCCTCCTCCACCTGCCTGAGCGCCCGTGGGCAATCCCCACGCTGGTGTCCGAGTCCATGAGTTCTTTCTCTTCCGTTTTTCCTTCTTGCTCAATCTCTCTACCACCTCCGCCAGCACCCCCACCTCCCAGCCCACAGCTGTCAGTCTGCTCTGTCTGTGAGTCTGTCTCTATTTTGCTTGCTAGTTCATTCTGTTCATTAGATTCCACATACGAGTGAAATCCTGTGGCACTTGTCTTTCTCTGACCGGCTTGTTTCACTCAGCGTCATGCTCTCCAGGCCCCCCACCCTGTCACGAAAAGCAAAATTCCCTTCTTCCCAGCCAAGCAGTATTCTGCTGTGTAAATGCACCCCAGCTATTGCACCCAGGCGTCTTGTGTATCAGTATGTTTAAGCCACGAGGAGTGATTCGCTCTGTGTCCTGCCCTGGACCAGATTCTCTTCTCCCACTGACCACGTCTGCTCTCGGGGCTCAGTCCAGTTCTCGCCCAACGGCCGGCTCACCCGGGAAGCCGCGCATCGACCGCCTCGTCCTTCCTCAGCCCGCAGCCAGCGTCTAGTTCTCGAAGGCCACTGGGGAGCCCCGACGGCCAGCCCTGGCACGTGGATCCCGCCCATCTAGTTCTCGAAGGCCACTGGGGAGCCCCGACGGCCAGCCCTGGCACGCGGATCCCGCCCGTCTAGTTCTCGAAGGCCACTGGGGAGCCCCGACGGCCAGCCCTGGCACGCGGATCCCGCCCGTCTAGTTCTCGAAGGCCACTGGGGAGCCCCGACGGCCAGCCCTGGCACGCGGATCCCGCCCGTCTAGTTCTCGAAGGCCACTGGGGAGCCCCGACGGCCAGCCCTGGCACGCGGATCCCGCCCGTCTAGTTCTCGAAGGCCACTGGGGAGCCCCGACGGCCCAGCCCTGGCACGCGGATCCCGCCCGTCTAGTTCTCGAAGGCCACTGGGGAGCCCCGACGGCCAGCCCTGGCACGCGGATCCCGCCCGTCTAGTTCTCGAAGGCCACTGGGGAGCCCCGACGGCCAGCCCTGGCACGCGGATCCCGCCCATCTAGTTCTCGAAGGCCACTGGGGAGCCCCGACGGCCCAGCCCTGGCACGCGGATCCCGCCCTCTTCCTGCGCGGGCAGCTGCCTCCCTGTGAGCGCGTCGCGCCCTCCTCATTTCCTGCCCAGGGGTTCCTGGGGCTCCCGGAATCTGCCTGGATTGGGGGGATTGGGGAAAGGGAACCAGGGAAAGGAGAAATAATGCTGTTGATGAGAACGATCCCTAGGGGGGCAATTTTGTTCACGGAGGAAATCAAGCGTGTGCCGTGCGCCGGAGCAAGGGAGCTGATCCTCAACCCGGCTTCACCTACCCGGTAACTGATGCCCGTCACCAGGGCCTGTCACTGGGCCGCGCTACTCCTGAGCGTCCCCTCGCCCCCCGTTGTCACGAGAGGCCTCAGAGGCACCGCGGCTTCGGGACCCACCAGCCAGCTGCCCCTGCGAACCGGGAGTCAGTGGGCAGCTCACTGTGAACTGGTCCAGTTTCCACGTAGCTGTTATCTCCAAGGGTCCAAAAAATACACGTACATCCAGAAACTGAAGTCCACGGAGCCTCACCCTCGCTCGCCCACACGGTCTGGTGGAAAAGTCACTCGCAAAGCAGAAGGAAGGAGGCGACACACTTTTCCTTTCTTTTCACGTTCTTTCATGTCTTTTTGGGATTTTCCAGGCCTCCTGGCCGACCCTTTCAAAAGGAAAGTTCAGTTTCCCTGTGGCTCTCAGCCCTGCAGCCTGTCGAGGCAGGACCCCCGCCGCTCCCCTGCTTCCCAGCCGGTCCGCGAGGCCCTGCAGCTCAGAGCCGGGCCTCTGGTCCCCAGAGCAGGTGCGCCTCTTCCTCAGGGCCCAGGGGGCTCGCCCTGGGCAGGCTGACTTGGACCCCCAGGCAGGCCGGGGAGGAAGACCACTGCACGTGCCCCTCGCCTTCCACTGTGGGTTCCAGACACCGCGTTTCCCTCCACCCTCCCGAACGGCCTTTCTGGTTCTGGGCTCTCCACCCGGCCAGGAGTGGAGTCATGCTCAAGGACCTGCAAACTCCATGCCATGAGCAAAACACGAGTGAGAAGAAACCGCCATGGTCAGGGCATATCCCTATGAAGGGCAGTATGGCGGCGGCTGCATGCAAAGGCTCCGGACTGCGCAGGTTCGAATCCCCGCTCTGCTGCTTCCTCTCTGGGAACTTGGGCACGATATTTATTCAACCTCCCTGTGCTTTATCTCCTCATCTATAAAATGGGATCATAAGAGTTCCTCCCTCACAGAGTTGTTGCGCGGCTTACATGAGTGAATATAGTCAGAGTGCTTTGAGGGAAAACTGTGCCGTACCTGTTCGCTCCGAATATGACCTGCTGCAGGACAGGAGACCGACCGGGCCACCGCCTGCTAGGCTCCTCCTCCTCCCACCTAGCCCTGCCCCTGTGCAGGAGCCCTCCCCCAAGCCGCAGCACACGGGAGGAGCCGAGAAGACAAAGGCAGACCTGTGGCTACCAGGGCAAGCAGGCCTTCGTCACTCCGGGAGCATGTGGCCAACCTGTCAACGCGCGGCCCAGGCTCAGGGCTGCGATGGAGCCTCTCAGCTTTCAGAAGGGCCGCTCCTCTGCGGCCACTGAGGAGCTTACCCTCTGCCCAGATAGAGATGCCCAGCCTGCCTCTCCCAGCCAGGGAGCAGCCATGACCAGCCTGCCGGACGGGGCCTGTGCTCCTACACGTGGTGGTGAGTGTGCAGAAAGGACTCACCTCGGATGGCGCGCTCTGCGGGTAAGGCCTCCCAGGAGAACAGACCGTAAGCATCTCCTGGTACCAGGTCTCCTTGTGAAGAGGGGCAGACCTGCTCCTGCCCCCCATTCCCTCGCTGTGGTCTCTCCCCGCTCTGCCAACGAGGTGCGTCTGTCCACGCACTCCGGTGAAGGGAACGGGTTCTGGGCGTCCGTGGAGAACCGAGATGAGAACCAGCCGTACCCCACGAGGGCGACGTGTGCCCGTGTGCGAGCAGACCCGAGCGTGCGCGAGCTCTCCGTCCGCCGCTGAGCCGGGTGCAGAAAAACATCCACTGAGAAGCTGGGGATCTTCTGGGCTTCGAGTAGGAGCCTCCGCGGGGTGTCTCCCTGTGCAGGACACTCTCCCTCTTCCTAACCCACCGTTGATGAAATCCGCTCCCATGCCTGACGGCAGGACCCCGTCAGGGTGTTCGCAGGGTTCACCGGCCTCAGGCTTCCCATCTGTGAAACGGACATAGCGGTGTTGATTTTTCAGGGTGTTAAAGATTACAACTGATGTATGTACTGGATGTTCACTTGAGAGCGGATGTTCTTATATTGAGCAAAGTGGTCTCCCAGTTGCCCCTGATACTCCTGACCTCCTCCCATTCTGGTGGTTACACGGAGTATCATCAGGTGGTCCAGGGAAGAGAAATATCAACAGGAGAAAAGATTTTCTAACCTCCCGAAGTTTAAATATTGGTCCCAGACATAGAGACTATATAATAGATCAGAAATGAGCTGTTTCCTGTCTCCTGAAATTAAGCACAGATTTCACGGGAGGGGGGATGGACGGGAGAGGACTCCTCGACAGGGGCCTGGAAGAGGGACCTGAAAGTGGCCAGTTCCCAGCACCAGCAGAGTGGGGGCAGAGGAGACAGTCCCAGGCAGCCCGGAGCCCGTGGGGACTGAGGACGGTGGGGGCCGGGCACACTGGGCTCGGCAAGGAAGCGGGTGTAGCTGCAGCCGGGGAGCCCAGGGACAGGAGAGGGGTGCAGGGGCCACCACCCAGAGGGACAAGAAGCACTGGCCGACTTCAGCCCTGAGGGAGTGAGACGGGGTGTTCGGAGGGTTTGGAGCGAGGACAGACAAACCAGGGAAGTGGTGAAGGGTCGCGGCAGCTGCGGTGCAGGCAGAACGCTGGGAGGCGCCGAGGACTTGGGCAGGCAGGGCGAGGGCCACCGGGGACGGCCTTGTACACGGATTCGAGCCGAGACGGCGGAATGAACAGCGCAGCTTTGAACGGCGGGTGGGCCTCCACAGACACTCTAGGATCTTAGGGGAAAAGCCACGGGGTCAGCCAGCAACCAGAGCTGAGCTTTCCTGCGGCACCGAGTCCTCGGAGCCCAGACGAATGTTCAGAAAGACCCCTCGGCCCGATCGCTTCAACTAAAAGCAACGCAGCAAGACCCGCTCATCCAAAACGAAGGCGGAACAAGGAACACTGGTGTCTTTTCCACGTGGGATCAAAGCTAAGGGTCGGAGATGGCATTTCAGCTCCGCACACAGTCTAGTGCACAAAAGGGAAAGGAAACACACTCTGCACGAGGACGATACGGAACACAGTATGGAGTCCTGTCCACAAAACTCCACAACCAGGTGCTGCAGCAACAGGAAGGGAGACTGGCAGGCTAAGGGCACAATCGGGGCAAAGAGCATCCTTACGGGAGCCAATCAGCACGTGTAATCCAGGAGACCAGACGAGGCACGGCGAAAGGCCAACCGACGCGAGGAAGAAGCTTTAGACGGCACAGTAGGTGCGAAAAGATAAACTGAGTAAGTCAGTTAGCGATGATGACAAATAAGGACTTCAAAGTTGGCTCACGTAACGATCACTTCTCCTTCTTGAGGAGAGCACCCAGTAAGCAGAAGGGTGTTTCAGGATGTATCTCATCAGGTTTTTAAAATATATATGTATTAGGAAAAACAGTATCTCTGCAAGACATAAAATTAATAGACTGGAAAAATATAGCTCATATGGAGACCCCAGACGTGCCCTGGTCCACGCCAGCTCGAGAGAGTGACTCCGCCCACACAGCAAAGGGGAGTGGGCTGGGACCATGCTGGTCCCACTTGCTCCACTCTGGTTTTTCCAGAAGAAATCGGAGTAAAGCCCACATGGAGGAAACTGTAACGCAAGCATGTCAAAACTGCCCTGGCCAGTTTGGCTCAGCGGTTAGAGCGTCCGCCTGCGGTCCGGAGAGACCTGGGTTCGATTCCCGCTAAGGGCGCGTACCTCGGTTGCAGTTTGTCCCCGGCCCTGGTTGGTCATGAGGGTGGCAGCCGCTCGATGTGTCCCTTTCACGTCGATGTTTCCCTCTCTCTCTCTCTCTCTCTCTTCCTCTCTCTCCCTCCCACTCTATCTGTACAAAAAATGGGAAAATGTCCTCGGGTGAGGATAAAAAAAAAAAAAAGAATGTCAAAACTGAAGACAGTCTCAAACATGAGGGAATTCAGGTACTATAGGAGCCCTTTTTGGAAAATACACTGGGAGACTCATCCAACGACAAGAGGAATTTATTACACACACACACACACACACACCCCTCTAGGGTGAAAAAGTTGTGGTTAAAAGAACTAGAGATGATAATGAACAAAATAAGCTGATGAATCAAACAGATCCAGAGACATGGAAGTAGGGAACAGACTGACAAACCTCGGAGGGAAGCGTGGGGGTTGGGGGTAGCGGGGACATAAACCAAAGAACTTACATGCATATATGCATAACCAGTGGACACAGACAATAGTGCAGGGAGGAGGATGTCAAAGGGGGAAAAAGAGGGACATCTGTAACAAAAATTAATTAATTAATTAAAAAGAGATAGCAATGATTTAGGCACATCTAGTCAATAAAATCAGATGCTATACTAAAAAAAAGAAAAAGGACTAGAGATGAGGGTTCAATCCATTTAAACAATTGCAAATGACAGCACGACAGCCAACCTTGTGGATGCTGAAGAGAACACGCCGTCTGTCATTCCGCGTTTAAATGTAAAAAGTAACAACAATCAGGAGGCGAAAGAGGAGCCACCGTGCGAGTCCCTTGGCCTTGACAGCAGAAGGTTAGTTCGTGTGGCGTGAACAATGGAAAGGTGTAAGTTACAAGGAAAGACATGACGCCGCATGATGTGCTTTCCCTCCATGTTTCCTCCGTCTCACCAAGATATCTGACAAACCCTACCCCTGGCAACGGAGAAAGGAACGTGATCTACGTTTCGGCCCTTCCTTTCGTTTCTCTTCAGCTGGGCTTCCTTTGGTTACGTTCAAGTGAAACTAAGTGACTGTGTTCTACGAAGTATGTCCGGCGTGATCTCTAATGAGCTAGTATGTATTTCCGCAGCAGCCTCCCCTCATCCCAGCCTGTCCACACGCAGGGGCATGTGGAACGGTATCTAGCAAAGGTTAATGTGGGTTATTTCTCACTGGTGGCATTTGGGAGTGATCTGTTTCTTTCTAGTTTGTACTTCCAAAATATTTTTTTAAATAGTTGTACTGTGCACACTTATCATTTAGTAAGAAACAGTTATTATCTTTAAAACTGTATCTGCTTACTTAAGTTTTATATAGTGATAAATCACTATTTGACAGTGTCCTGAAATCATTGTTCAGTAGTAACTGGTGTATTGAGGGCTTGCTATGTGCCAAGTGATCTGCCAACTGGCTCCTATGAACCTCAGAACTTCGTGATCATATCCTCACTGTAAAGATGAGACAAGCAAACAGTCCTGGGGTGGAGAGTCCAGCATGGGGAATACAGGCAATAACAGTCCTGGGGTGGAGAGTCCAGCACAGGGAATACAGGCAATAACAGTGTACTAACCATGTACAGTGTCGGGTGGGTGCTAGGCTTACCAGGGTGATCACTTCGTATGTTATATAAACGTCTAATCACCAGGTTGTACATCTGAAACTAATATAGTATTGTACGTCAACTGTAATAGAAAAGTCTCTTTAGTATTTCTGAGGTCTCCATAAAAGGTTTTATAGTCAGGTGGAAAAAAAGAAATCAAAGCTCACACAGGCTACGCAATGGCCTCACACACTTCCAAGCGGCCGGAAGAGAGTGCAAATCCCTGGGTTTTTTTGTTTGTTTGTTTGTTTTATCCTCACCCGAGGACATTTTTCCATTTTTTGTTCAGATAGAGCGGGAGGGAGAGAGAGGAAGAGAGAGAGAGAGAAACATCAATGTGAAGGGACACATCGAGTGGCTGCCACCCGCATGACCAACCAGGGCCGGGGACAAACTGCAACCGAGGTACGTGCCCTTAGCGGGAACCGAACCCGGGGCTCTCTGGACCGTGGGCCGACGCTCCAACTGCTGAGCCAAACCGGCCAGGGCCAAATCCCTGTTTCTAAGTCCGAGCCTGCTTATTCGTTTACTGCTTGTGTACCGAGGCCCTACTCTGTCCCAAACACCACGTGTGCGCCACCACGGCACAATTCCTAGACTTCCTCCTAATGACTGATTTCAACCAAGAATTTCCTCTTTCAGTGGTTCGAGTGCGTGGCATATTTCATACTGACCGAGACCAAACCACCCTAAAATGGTACGTCTATTTGGCTTTCCTTTTTATCTTCTTTTGAAGGTGAAATGGTTACTCATTTTACATATAGTTGCAGATTCGTTTTGTTTACAATTAAAATGTACCGAGATTGGAATCAAGGACTTTGTGTATGGCTCTTCCAGCTGCGGGTTTAAGCTTCGTGGACTTTCCGTACGTGGTTATTATTTCACAGTTTTTTAAAACAGTGTTTCAAAGAAGACTGTTCAATGGAAGCATGATTTACCAGTTTGTCTCACTCAAAAACTTAAACTTTGATCTGTGATAGAATAAAACAGATTAACCATCTTTATATAATGTATATGGGATTTTTTATTATTTACTAATTGTTATGTATTGAATCTACCCCCCCAAAATTAGCACCTTAAAGAACAACTATTTATTACCCCACAGATGCTGGCGCTGGGTGGGGATCCAGGCACAGCTTGGCTGAGCGTTGCTACTTGCTCTTGTACAACCAGAGCCAGTGTGGTGGCTGGTGAGGTGGGAGGGGTGGGCATCACCATGCCAACTAGGCGGAGCCCCTTCCAAACGCCCATGTCTCAGGCCTTTGCTAACTATTGGTTAGAGTCCTCAGTTACGTCACCACGTGGATTTCTCAATAGGTCTGCTCACAGTGAGGTAGTTAGCTTCTCTCCGAAAGAGAGAGAGAGCGAGAGAGAGCAAGAGAGAGAGCGAGAGAGAGCAAGAGAGAGAGAGAGAGAGCGCCAAGATGGAAGCCACAGTCTTTTTATAACCGAATCTCAGATATTATATTCAATCATCTCTGCTTCATTCTTTCCATTAGACTTGAGTCACTAAATGCAGCCCTCACTTAGGGGAGGGTACACACAGGGTTCACGAGCTGAGGTGGGGGTCACTGGGAGTCATGCTAGAGGCTGCTCACCGTAGACTGGAAAAGCCATGTACTAAATGTGGCCAGCAGTTGCCTCTAGCAGCGAGTTGGAATTATGGGTGGTTTTATATTCTTTTCATGGCTTTGCTGCTTACCAAATTGTCCATGATGCAGAGGGAGAAAGGGCTGCAGACACAGACTGTTTCAATCCTGTCTGTCGCTCGCTGTCTGGATAAGACACAGCCTTACCTAGCCCCAGTTTGCCCGGCGCCTAATTCTTAGGATCACTGTGAAGATCGCTGTGACCTACACGGAAAGCAATGAACACCATGGCACGCTTTAAGAGCTTATTGCCCTGGCCAGTTTGGCTCAGCGGTTGAGCGTCAGCCTGAGGATCAGAGAGTCCCGGGTTCAGTTCCCGCCAGGGGCACATACCACACACACACACAAAAAAGAGCTTATCAAGTACGGGCATTTAGCACGGATAAATATATAATTTTAAGAATATGAAAAAGGTGGGAAGTTATAATGATACAAAAGTAGTATCCCTTTTACGCTCACGTTATATTTGTATTAGCAGGAGAAGGGTATGATCGCATTCAACACAGGAAAAAGGACAGCGCATAACACAAGCAAATGCCCGACTCTGTAGACCACACCATCCGGAACACGAAGGTGGGCAGTCGCGCAGAGGAATGCGTTTCAGAAGCGGGGGCAGGCTGAGGGCAGGGTTCGAGGCTCTGAAATCCTGGTCAGTTCCTCGTTTACCGCCTCCTCCACGCCAGCCTCTGAGGACAGTGTTGAGTAAGGCAGAATGTCTCTCTTCAGGAAACTCCATCTGGAAGGCGGGGACAGCAATGACGGGACCCTCTCAAACTATTTGGTGACTTCAGAGATAAAAGTAAGCATTTCATCAACAGCTATTAATTGAGCACCTAGTATGTGCAGACATTACAGGAGCTCATGGCATGAGACAGACGGCATATCGGGCAGTCTCAAGGCTGCGTAACACATGCTAAGATGGGCAGAGAGTCTTTTTAAGAGAGGTTACGTGAGATGGGGGAGCAAAGGGGAACAGAGGTGTGGTTTAGGGAGTCGAGGAAGGTTTTGTGGGGAAGGTCGTGTCTAAGCTGAAACTACCAGCGAAGCCTGGTTGAAGAAACACCCTGAGGACAGGGAGCTACGGCAGCCCGGAGGAAAGGGACATGACTGCAGGTAACAGGCTGGAGGGTGTAGGCAGCTTAAGCAAGGCCAGGTTCGGGAGCAAAGCAAACCGCAGACAGCAGAAAATGGGGTGCACATTTAAAATCTGCAGAGAGCAATGACACAGTGGACGCTCTGTTTAAGGATGACCTTCAGAGGAAGTAGGGTGAGTGGTGAGCTCAGCGCCTGGGGAGCAGATGACCTTGACGCCAAAGGCTGAGTTCACCTGGACTAGTCCTCCCAAGGCAATTTCCCTAAATGCCAATAACATCTGGGCGAGGCTGTGACAGCCCGATCTCAGCTCCACAGAAGCCTGCGAGGCTTGTAGGAACAGTCAGTCCACGCAGCATAGACGGTGTCCCAGAGAATGACAGAGACGAGGGTGTGCAGAGCAAATTGAAAAGGCGAGGACTCATCTGGGGTCCTCACAGCAGGAATAATCATTGGGGAGGAACCAACAAAAGCAGAATAGAGCCAGAGACAGGATGGGAGAAATTATGAGTCCCCACCACAATGGCACAACCATGTGATTTTACTATGTCAGAGCAGGGTGACTTTGGGCAAATCCTAATCTCTTTGACCCAAGCTTCACATCTGTGCGCTAGGAATAATGACCACTATTCCACAGGACGGCTAGAAGGACCAGCGAGATCATCTCTGCGAAAGAACAGGGCCCTGTCCGACTAACGTGAGCTAATCTGACTGTTATCATCAGACAGGGACTTGAAGGTGATTATGAATATTTAAGTTCTGGAGTTCAAGCTTGGATTTAAATTCCATTCTTTCCATTACTAGCTGTATGATGTGAGACAAGTTACTTAAGTTCTCTGGGTCTCCAATTCCTTGTCTATAAAAAAGGAAAAAACAATAGTGGCTACTGCCCAGGAGTTTTATAAGGGCATCCATGAGGAATGCATGTAAAATGCTAAGACAATGCAGGCAGGCAGTAAACTCTCAATAAATACTTGCTATTATTAGCAGCAGTCATGCTAATGGCAGCAACAGTAGGAGCAGTAGTATTTCTAGACTCTGTGACCCAGATTCTTGTAAGAAGCAAATGGAGGTGGCAAATAACATATTGGTGTAAGTAAGATTTCATTAGAACCTCGCAGTAAGGTCATGTATTTTGTGATCCTCTAATCGAGTAGCAAGGTTGCTAGGTGAATAGGAGGAAGCAGACCTGGAGAAGTTACATGCATCTCTTATGACTACACACCCAGGAATCGCTAAGCACGGAGTTGGCCCCAGGTTTCCTGATGCTCAACCCAGTGCCCCTTCTGATCAGCAGCCGTCTCTCCGGGCTGGGGCTGGCATGCTTGAAAGAGAATAATCTGGAGATGATCTCCCCAGGAATTTCTTTTAGGCTGAGCTAGACTCGAGCTCCGTGACATTAGTGAGACTTGCCGTTATTTTGTAAAGCTTTTGTCTTGTCTGGTTGTCATTCAGCTTTCTCCTCCAAGAGGAAATTTTCAATTAACCACTAGCTTATGTTGCAAACATGTGTTCTTAAAACTCACTCATTTTCGGAGTTAAGGGTGATGGGTACATAAATACACAAGTACACAAATGACAAGCCCAACCGTGTGCACATGGTGATTCCGTTGTGAGATGAGTACCCCGTTTATGCCCTTCTATCAGGCCGCCTCCTTTCGACGAACATGCAGTCTCTTACCACCATCTACACCGCCACTATTTAGGGAAACGTCCTGAGTGCAGTGCCAGGGAAACCACCGATGCCACCTGAGAATTAACAGCTGGGGAAGACAGGCAGCGGGCTTCTCTCTGGATGCTGAGCCTGGCGAACTGATGCTCCCTGCTTCATTACTGCTGCCTGGCTTAGCGGGTGTCCGGTGACTTGGAATCTGCCATCGGGCGTAGTAGCATTGATCCCAATGGGAGTAAACGTTTTAAGAGAAAGTCCCGTTATTGGACTGAAAGCTGCCAAGAATCTTTCGGTAACAATCACAGATGACCACATTTCCGAGTCATTTATGCAGACAGAAGGGGACACCAGATGCAGCTAGGTGAGGTGGACCAGGGCCCAGGGGAGGAGGCGCAAACTAGAAAGCAGGACCTGGGTGAGCAGCAGGAACATCTCTGCGCAGGGACCTACAGGAAGCTCGGTGCTGCTGAAGACAAAACAGCAGAGACCAGACCGAGGCGGGCAAAGGCCAGGTCGTGGGGGGCCCTGTGTGCCCCACAGCGGGGCGTGGGCCTCACCCTGAGGCCATGGAAGGCTTTGTAGCCTGGCCAGGTGTGCATTTGAGGTCAATCCCGCCAGAGAAAATGTGGAGAGAAAGTAGGGTGTCCTGTTTCAACAGGCCGGACTCCCGGCGGCCTCAGGTCCACATTCGCTGGTCACCTCACCCTCTGAAGCTTCCAGACGACCACTCTTCTGCCTTCACGGTGACCAGAGATTCCAGGAAGCCAGAACATTCTGGGTTGTCGAAATCAAAACTGAAAGTCAGCCCTGAGTACGAGCCAAGCTGAAATGTTAATAGGTTGTACAGGGCTCAGTGCTAAGGGACGGGAACCCTGCAGTAATAATGTGAAACCAGAATTGCGACTCTGGGGGCCGTACACTGTCCTGGGTCTTTTTTGCACCCTGCAGGGTGTTAGCTAGAGCTGAACTGCTGTGGGTTTTGCAGACCAGAGCTCCTGAGTTCTTTTGCTCAAGCCACCTCCTCCCTGTACCCCACATTGCAACTTCACCCCTCGATGAAACTCTGGGGTCTCAGGGTTTGAAGTAAAACTGAAATTTTCAAAACAACCTCAAGTCACCTCTGCTGTTATCTGCTCCCCCAACTTCCCCTGCAAAGAGTATCCTCTTCTTTTGCTGCACGTCTATTTCAAAGATGTTGTTGGGTTGACTCAGATGCCGGTGTTGTACTAGAAAAACCCTGGGCTTGGAGGTCAGGCACCATTTTAATTCTGGTTCTGCAGCTTGCTGACCATCTGACCCATCAATCCATTTATCACTCTGAGCCTCCACTTTCTCATCTGAAAAACAGGAAAGTAACTGGATGATGCCTGAGGAAGCTTTCAGCCCTGGTGTTCTGTGGCTGTGAGAACATTCTGTCGCTCATCATTGTCTGGATGCTGAAGAGACATATCAGAAAATGATTCACAACCCTGCCATCATGATAAAGCCGCAATATTCTAATTGGAAGGTCCCCCAAATGATGTTGTAGGCAAATGATTAAAAACATGGAAAACCTTGTCTCTGTTGTCTCATAAGAAAAAGAGGCTACAAGAAGTACGTGTGACCTCATTTTTTTGTAAAATAAATATGTACATAGAAAAAATATCTGGCCCTGGCTAGTTTGGCTCAGCAGTTAGAGAGTCAGCCCACAAACTGAAGTGTCTTGGGTTTGATTCCTGGTCAAGGGCACGTGCCTGGGTTGCAAGTTCAATTCCTGGCCCCAGCTGGGTCTGTGAAGGAGGCAACCCATTAATGTGTCTCTCTCACATCTCTCTCTCTCTCTCTTTGTCTCTCTGTCTGTCTGTCTGTATCTCTCTCTCTCTCACCTTCCCTCCCTTCCACTCTACTCATGGTTATCTCTAGTCATGAAATTTTCTTTTTCTGTTTATCTTTATTTTCTTCTTTTTCTTATTACAAAGGAGGTGCTGTATGTGATCTTTACAAGAAGATTCATTTTCTGGAGCACCATGGATCCATTTGCCCATTCTTATGGGGAAGTAATGGGAACTTTGCAAATGATATGATATTTAATCAGGACTGTGATGGTCAAATAGGAATAATGTATTCCTCAACAACCCCTCCATCCACCCAGTGTCTCATTCTTTTCTCCTGAATACATCATGGTTTCTCGGGAGCCAGCACCAACTCCCCCCACTAAGGCACACACTGCTTGAAGGCAAATGGCAAATCTCCTGTATCTTCTCTAAAAATGCCCCAGAATACACAGAATAAATAAATTTACAATGGGGATTTTGTTGAAATTAGGAGTACTAATTAACACCGAATTCTGTGGACACTTATGAAAACAAATCCTCTGTCCCAGATTTTTAAAGGCCATTTACAGTTTTTTAATATCAATTATTTTTATCCCAACAGGCTTACAATTTTAAAATGATGGTGTATCCATTTAAACAATATTATTTTTAAGCAATTTTAATGTTTCACCCTCTTGCGCATTAAAGATGTCAATTAGGGCTTCTAATTAGCATGAGGTTGTATTGCTACACTAAATTGATTTCACTCCAGCAAAGTTAGAAAAACGACATTTCGCTAAGCTTATACATTAATCAGAAGACTCAACTTTTTCTTTTTCATCATAATCTCCACAATTTATTATTTTATTTTGTGTGGACGCCTGGGGATTTAGGCGGTACAGTGTAGGAAACCTTATTAAGATGGGAGAATAATGTGCCAATGTCAAGACCAGAACCCTGTGTCTTACAGTCCACTGACATGTCTTCGCATGTCATTCACTCAACAACCCTTCCTTGAGCCCCAAACATGCTCTGGCCACTCTTGTGTGCCCTGTGATACAAAGAGCTACAGAAGCTCCTGGTGAGGCATGAAGCTGAGAAATATGGGCTTGTGAGCAGCAGACCATTCAAAGCAGGCAGACCAAGTAGAGGACCTGTAACAGGAGGATGGAGCAGGTAGGGAGGAGTCTGGTTTAAATACTATCAATAGTGCATGTCCTCAGAACTAAGAAGCCACTGAGGGCTCTGAGTTAGGAAAATGGCACGATCACTTCATATTTCCCAAAGGCAGCAATATAGAATGTATGTTAGCATGGGGGAGGAGATCAGAAGCATGCAGATCAAATCAGGGATCATCACAGTAATCTAAGCAAGACTATATGGGAGCCAAAACAGTGAGGAAGGAAGAGATGTGAGAAATGTTTAGCATATCAGGTAGGATTAGTAGAACAGGGATGAGTTACAAATTGCTACATATGTCCTAAGATTCAGTTCATTAGTCACTCCCAGTCTCCTTTTTGAGATCAACATGTCATGTTCCACATGACCCTCTCCAAGTTGGCCTCAGCTTATTGGACAAGAGGTAGACACCTGACCCCCAAAATGGACCAGATTTTATTTCCTGGAAATCTTACTGTAAGACATTGAGACTTAATTGTCCATTCACTGGAAAGTCCTGGAAGTTAAGGGCCAAAGGCTATGTTGGACCATGAACACACAGCTTGATGTAGTATCTAGGGTAGAGAATAAAAATAACTCATAAAGAAGGGGAGAAATTAGAAACTATGTCATCCCAGAGATGGAGCAAGGAAAACAGGGATAGGGGAACAGGAGAGGGGGAACACGAGAGGAGAAAAAGTGACATGGATAATGAATGATAGTCTCTGAATCATAAAAAAAAAAAAAAAAAAAATAGAAATCATTCTTCTGCAAAAGCAACAAGATTTGCTTATCCCACCTGAAGAAGGTGTTGAACAGAATGCTCTATTCCACTGTAGAGTGGTTCCAGGAGACAGAAGAAGAGAACCTGGTAAAGAAGATATTAGGAAGCATTGTAACCCAGGAGACCAAGTATGACACATAGTCATAACAAAGAAGTTATGACACATAGTGCTTTAGAAATATGACAGGTCAAAGTGTTTGTCTAGTTTTTGGTTTTGTTTTGTTTTTAAAGAAAGGAGGCCTTCCAAAGGAACAACTGGGTAACCACAGTCACTAAATCTACACATTTGTTTGGCAGCAGTAAAATTCAATGCTACATTTTGGGGTTTGGAGGTTTTCTAAAGAATAGTTATAGTGAATGGGTAACAACAAGCCTCACTGGAAAACAAATAAAAATGAATTTTTTTTTTTTTTTGCCATTGTTCCAGGTGGATAAAGAGACACAGAACTTGGTAAGTACTTCCCAGCCATGGAGAAGTTCACATCCCAGAGATCATGACAGCAGAATGCTAAATGTTAGAGTGAACGTTTGAACAAGAAACCCTAAGAATCAAGACTGAGATACTCACACAAGGCAAGGAGAGATGGAGAAGTATTTTCCCAGGAGGAGGCATCTGAGTGTTGCAGAATAAGCAGATGTCCACTGGACAACTAAAAGTGGAAGAGTGTGTGATGATGGAATGATCTGGTACCCATTTCCTCCCAATAGTGTTCATACACATAGACAATGATTCTAAAACAAAATCTTAAGCCTCTTGAAAGTAGAGTCTAGCTCTGGCTGGTGTGGCTCAGTTGACTGGGCATTGTACTGTGACCTAAAGGTTGCTGGTTCAATTCCCGGTCAGGGCACGTGCCCCAGTTGTGGGTTCAATCCTGGATAGGAGGCATGCAGGAGGCAGCCAATCAATGATCAATGGTTTACTCTCGCATCTCTCTCTCTCTCCCTTCTCTCTCTAAAAATCAATTAAAATATATATTTTTTAAAAAGAAAGTAGAGCCTAAATATAGGGTGCCCCCCAAAAATGTATACACACTTTGAATAACTATAAATTCCAATGGGTTAAATCTGAAAAGAAAGAAACATTAATTGCCCTATCAGCTGTTAGTGTGTATACATTTTTGGGACACCTTATGTTTTTAAATTAATGAGCTAATGTTTTATTCTTTGAGTTCTAACCAGTCTTAATATATCAGGTGAATACCTACAGGGTGGTAAAGTCCACATGAGCTTTGGAGTCTGATAGCCTTACCCACAGTTGCTATCCTGACATTTCCTAGTGGTACAACCTTTGAGAATGCTGTTAGATATCTCTGTACCTCAATGTTCTAAAAGGGGGGCTGCTACTACTTCACTGGGTGGTGTTAAGAATTATACAATGTAAGGCATAGAAAGTGCCTAATGTTCTTCTGGGAATATATAAGATATTCAAAACAAGTTACTATAGAAAAAGCTTATGCCTTATGTTCCATTATTCAGCAAAATCACCTCAAAATTGCAAATATGTTGATAAATGTTAATTCATTAATTTGCTGCCTCTTTTTAAAATATTACAGGAAGTAGAGTCCATCCAAATGAACACCTAACTCTCACGCTTCTCCAAAGTTCCCTTCTAATTTTTATCCCCATACCCACAAATTAAAACAGCCAAATTCTAGCATACATTGAATTATAGGTTAATCTTCTTTTTGGCTAACATTACTTACAGACATTTTTCTCTTTTGTCATATTTTTTCTTTTACTTAATGCTCAAAATTTTTAGTTCTGACATGTCATAGTTTATTCAACTTGCACCCTATTGTTAGATATTTGAATGATTTATAATCTTACACTGTTAAAAATAATATTGCATTGCTTTTATTTATTCTACAAATGTTCATTGAGCATCTACTAAGTGCAAGACACAGTTTTGCCTTGTGATGTTAAGAAGACTGTTCCAGCAGAAATTCTGTTTCCAAGTAGTCTTCAGTCTAGTAGAAAATAGCTAGATCATTAGGTAGATCAATGCATGCTATCAGAGGAATCGCATGGGTGCTGTATACGATGCCCAGTTACACTCCTAGAACAAGTGATCCTACTTGGCTGTAATTCATAATCAGTGAAGCAAAGCATGGGGAAATGAACTTGGGATAGATAGAGCAGATCACGTAAGGTCTTAACTCCACGTTAGAGATGCTAGACCACTTTCCATGATTGATGGCTTGCAGTCCATTGAGGCATCACAGAACGATGATTAAAAGAGCCCAGATCTAACAATAAAAGGTTTGTTAAATAAATCATGATACGTACAAATGATGAAATACCATGAAGCCATTAACATAAGTGATAGAATAATAACTAATGGCTTGAAAAGGATTTATGCTATGATCTACAAAGAAAAGTCAGATCATAAAGCAATATATCCAGGATGATCCCAATTTCATTTCAGAAATAAAATACAAAAAAAAGCTGGAAACACTGACTCAGCATTTATGGTTATTTCAAAATAGAGGAATTATGAGTGATTTCATATTTTTCTTTTTTTCCATTTTTATTTTTTCTGAATTTAAGATAATTCTTTTATCATATTTTTTTAAATGTATCTTTCTTGTTGAAAGTATCACAGATGTCCCTCCTTTTGTCCCTCATCCACACCCTCCTCCCAAACTCCCACCCCCACCCCCCCTTCACCACTGCTGTCTGTGTCCATTGGTTATGCATACAAGTTCTTTGGTTTATCTCTTCCCATCCCCTTTCCCTCTGAAGTTTGTCACTCTGTTTCCTACTTCCATGTCTCTGGATCTATTTTGTTCATCAGCTTCTTTTGTTCATTATATGCCACAAATTAGTGAGATCACGTGATACTTGTCTTTCTCTGACCAGCTTATTTCACTTAGCATAATACTCTCCAGGTCCCTCCATGTCATCTCAAAGGGTAAGAGATCCTTCTTTTTTAGAGCTGCACAGTATTCCACTGTGTTTATGTACAACTTTTTTTTATCTACTCATCTACTGATGGACACTTGGGCTGTTTCCAGATCTTAGCTATTGTAAATAGTGCTGCTATGAACATAGGGGTACATATATTCTTTCTGATTGGTGTTTCAGGCCTCTTAGGATATATTCCTAGAAGTAGGATCGCTGGGTCAAATGGCACTTAATAGATGCTTAATTGTTCATCATTTGGAACGTTTCCAGTTTCCATTATTGGAAGGAGTGGTTTGAAGGCCATTCTTGTACATAAATATTTATATGTATCACTGTTAATTCATGTAAGTAGAATTTTGAGATCAAGAAGTATTCCCACAGAGTATACATAACTTTAAGATTTAAATTTTTAACTTAAAGGAGAGAAAATGGCACTAGAACCAAACTACCTATGTTTGAACATGAGTTACACCACTTCCTAGAATATCACTTCCAGCAAGTTACATTAGTTTTCTGTGCCTCAGTTCACTCTTTTTATGATGAAGCTATTAATAGGACCTTCCCTGTGGGGCTGTTGTGAACATTAGATGCATTAATTCCTGTAAGAACTTACGACAGTGCCTGAAACATATTAAATACTTAATAAATATCAGAAGTCATGAATTTTTATTGTTGACAATAGAATAAAAAGTTTTCTTATTTTGTTTTTTCCTGGTGCATTTTTTTGGTCATTTAATGTTTTTCTATTAGGATAGAATCTCACCCACTCCAGTTAGTCCTATCAATTTCCTATCACCACGGGAGAAAACGATCCCCAAGGGTAATTCCGAAGTCACTGAATACAAACGATGTCTTTTTGCTCTTGGTATGAAAACGTAGTTTTAAATATTCTTTAAACTCTCCAATCACTAGCCACAATCTTCTTTTGGCATGGAAGTCAGTTGGAATGTAGGTTCTGCAGTGGCCAATCAATTCTGAAGAAAACGCTGGGACTCCTAAAGGATTTCAAGCTTCACGTTTCAAGGGAATGTTCCAGCTCAAACCAGCATTTGTTCCCAGAATGTCCCTCTGCGGCCTCGCGGAAACATCAGATGAAAGCGGGAAGAGGGATCTTGTCTAGTGAGCAGAAGGCACTTTTTCCAGAAACAATTACTTACTGCCGAAGAAAGCATCCTTTATTTAATTTTTTTTTTTTTTTTTTTTTTTTTGTAGAACGTAATCCTAGCACATAAAATATTCTGCTCCACAAAGCCTTATTTGCAAGGTGTGGGTCCTGGGGAGTCCAGAAGTCATCTGTATGCTAGCAAAAGAATCAAGTCCTTTGCAGAATCCTCACTGTCGTCCCCCCCCCGACACATCTGTAGCCCATGGAGGGGTACGTGGGGCTCCCGGGGAGGAACCAAGGACTGGACATCAGGATTTGTAGTACCTGCTCTGCTGGTTTGTAGACTTGCTCTGCTACTCATCACTTGGGTGACTTGTTGTGATAGTTACAGCACTTCTCCGAACGTCATCCTTGTATCTGTGGACACAAGGCACGCAATCAACTGACATCCACGGACCCTTCGGGTAGGAACATTCTAACATGTTTTTCTGTATTTTGTTGTTTCTTTCAAAACTTGGCTCAGGGTTCGGAATGCATTACGTTGTCATTTCGTGTTTCAACAGAATTCCCCTTAGCACTTGGAGGGAGATGGTCAAAATTCACGTCCTGGTATTTTCTTGCTAATCACGCAACCCATATTTACAAGGTACCTCTTAGGTAGGTGTCAGGCACTGTTACGTGGTGAGGACATGTTATGAGCAAAATACAAACCATTTCTGTCTTTTGGAGTTTACAGTAGATCAGATCCTTACGCAAGTGATGATGATTCAGTTTGATAGGTGCTGTGACCGCAGGGATAGCCACCTTGGAGAGGTTGGGATTTTGAAGCTGGACCAACAGTAGAGAAGACCCTAAACATTGGTTGCTTTCATTTAGACAACCCTCCCTGGCCCTTTGCATCGAAAGCTAAGGAGATGTCCCTCCCTGTGGCACCCGGTGCTTACTGATATTGATCCTTTAACATGCTGCATTAAAAATGTCTATACAGCCCTGGACAGTTTTGCTCAGTGGTTAGAGTGTTGGTCCACAGACCAGAGAGTCGTGGGTTCAATTCCAGTCAAGGGCATGTACCTTGGTTGCAATTCGTCCCTGGACCTGGTCAGGGTCATGCGGGAGGCAACCAGTTGATCTGTCTCTCTCACATCAATGTTTCTCTCTCTCTCTTCCTCTCTCCCCCTCCCTCCCACTCTCTCTGAAGATAAATAGAAAAATGTCCCGGGGTGAGGATTAAAAAAAAAAATGTCTATTCATGTGTGCCTACCTGCATTAGACTGCATGGACCTCAAGAAGTAGGACCATCTTAATTTTATTTTGTGCCTCCATTTACAACCCCGGTTTAGCACAGAGCACATCCTTAATGCCTTGTTGGGGTCCTCGAAATGTTTGTTGACTAGAAGAAATAACAGTTTTAGAACAACAATGACAGGTGGTAGGACTCGGGATCTAATCAGAGTCCAACCAGCCCAGGGGATCAAGGTCCATCTCTGCTCAACAAAGTGTATCGTCCACAGACCACGTCCAAATAAAGGTAATTCTTTGATTACGTCCATTCCAGGTAGCATTTTCTTTTACTGCCCATAGATCTGTAATTCCTTCCCCTTTAAAACGCCACCCGAGAGCACTGAAGTTTAAAGAGATGATGTCAGCAAAGGCTTTGACCTCTCTGCAAAAACGTCTGCATACACACACAGAACAGCTTGACATCCCCCTGGTGTTTGGGGCGGGGGGGGATCTGAGAGGCCTGGTTACTACAGAACTTCCTCAAATTTACACCCTTAGTTCTTTCTGGTCTGCACCCAAGACAGGCTGATTTTGGGGTGGACATCAGTCCATTCCAAAGGAACTGTGTGAGCAAAGGCACCGAGATGTCAGCCGGCACTGACTCTTCCGTAAGCTGCAGACGGATGACGCAGGGTCCACGTGGCATGAATCCGAGACCAGAAGGGGACAGGGCAACCAGCGAAGGGAAAGTTCACTGTGATTCACTGACTGTACAATTTACCCTGGGGCGGGAGAGGGAGAAATGGTAAATTCACAGAGCATGCAAACACCTTTTTTACAATTAAAAAAGTCTGCGCAAAACAAATGAGCGAACTATACATGGAGGCCTTCAGAAACCCAGGGCAGCACACCCGTGTGAGTCATGGACTCCCTCCGGCCAAGGGGAAAATGCAGCTTCAAATTGAGTGCAGTTTCCAGGCATGTCCCTTTTATTCATTTTATTCATACAGTGACTTACACCCGTGTTTACTCGAAACATCATTACTCCCCGGAAAGTGAGGAGGAGGAAGGCAGTAGGAGGGAAACTTGCTGGGCTGAGGGACAGGAGCAAGTCACAGATCATCCCATTCAAAGGTGTATTTTAAAGTAAAAAGTCAGAACCATTTGTCTGTTTCTGTCACTCTCCATGCTCATCTGTCTTTGGGTAAATTTTCATTCATTTCTGTCCTAGGATGAGTGGTCGGATCCAAAGTAAATAACTCGTGTTCGCCGGAGAAGGTTATTTCCCTCTGTCTTGGTTCCCTTTTGCTTCTGTTTGGGGCGCTGGCTTTCTGTGGCTGCCATTATGAGCGTCCTAAACTGATATGTGAGGACACCCGACCGGCAGGGAGAAATCCAAGGTGAGGAAGGAACTCAGGGCCGGCGCCTTGAATTGTTGCAATTCTTCCTTCTGGACTGGGCAGGACGCTCGGAGATCCACGTAGCAGACATTCCTGCCCAGGGTCCCGCATGAATTGTCCAGATTCCACTTTCCCATCTGATAAGTGGAGCGAGCTTCTGGAACGAGCTGTTCAGTCGTCTATCTCAGGTCAGCGACTGTGGCTCCTGGACCCAATCCAACCACTTGTTTTTGTATGGTTGGAGAGCTGAGAATGCTTTACATTTTTTAATAACTGGGGGGACATCGAAACTATCCCAATGTTTGATGAGATCTAAAAATGATACAAAATCAAATTTCGCTGCCCACAAATAAAATTTTGTCAACATTCATGGACCGACCGTCCACAATGCTTCCCACTAGGTCTGCGTCAGTTCGGCTGTAACACAGTACCATGGACCCGGTGACCTCAACAGAAATGGATTTCTCAGAGCCGTGGAGTCTGGGAAGTCCAGGATCAAGGTGCTCGCTGACCCGGCGTCCGATCAGATTCCTCTCCCTGGGTCACAGACGGCTGGCTTCTTGCTGTACCTTCACATGGCGGAGAGCGGACAGAGATCTAGTCTCTCTCTTCTCGTAGCCTCCACCTTCATGACCTCATTTAAACCTGATCACCTCCAAGTACCATCACACTGGGGGGTGGGGTTTCAACATATGGATTTGGGGGGGATACAACCATGCAACACATAACACACTGCAATGGCAGAGTTCAGTAGCTGCAGAACATGGAGCCCACACCCCTAACACATTGACTATCTGACCCTCGACAGACAAACAGCCCTATGAGCAAGCTACCCCATCTTCCCATGTCACAGGCGAGGAGACGAAGGCACAGAGCGTGACTTGCACTACTTCACTATCACACAGCTCGTAAGTGGCGTCAGCATCCACACCACCCAGTCAGACTCCGAAAGGGACACGCTTACCCTAGATAATGCTGCCTCTCTCACAGTCTGTGTTGAGCCTCCAGGCCATCGTTCAAAAGTCACTGAACGAGTTTGAAGCTGAAGTCCAGTGGCCTCTGAGACATTTTTCTCCGCTCTTTCAGCCTCTGTGACAGCAGTCCCCCCTCATCTCGGTTTTGCTTTCTGGGGTTTTAGTTACCCCCAGCCTACTGTGATACAAAAATATCAAATGCAAAATTACAGAAGTAAACAAGTCATACATTTTGAGGAGCATGATAAAATCTCGCACGGTCCCACTCTGTCCCACCCAGGACGTGAATCTTCTCTTGGCCCCGTGTATCCACGCTGTGTACAGTGCGAGCTCGTCACAAGGAAGACGGGGGGGTGGGAGTGACGCCGGAGAGCGAGGCTGCCATGTGACCCCTGGGCGCCCAGAAGGAAGCAGTCCGTGTGACGTGAGCATACGCACCTTGAGTTACAAATACCCCTCACAGGTAGCTGATCGTGCCAGCCCTAAAAAACTCCTCTCTTGATATATTTTGATACTCATCATTTCTTCGTTTTTGAAAGTAATAGCGTGTGTACCGAGAAAGTATGAACTACTCCAGCAGGGACTGCAGTGGGAACACAGAGGAGACCCAGGAGAGTAAACCCTAACTCACTGAGAAGGTAAAACAAAGGAAATGCATGTGGCCGATTTACATAGAGACTTTTAAAAAACTGTCAAATGAGGAACTCAACCCAGCTGGGTGGGGTTTTCAACTTGACTGGTTTAGCTGAAACAAGGGGGGCGGGAGTCAGAGGAGGGAATGGGACCTCCTTCTGGGGTGGCAGACCTGCACCAGGACAAATGACCTGGGCTGTTTCCCAACCCCGCCAGATCTGTGATTTAGAGACAGAACCTCTGACAGCCTGGTGGGTGGCCCTGAGGACGCACTGCTGGGGTCTCCCGCGGTGGGAAGCTCAGCGCCCTGGCGCCCGCTGCTGGGTCCACTGCTGTGTTCCAGCCAAGGCCGCACCTCCCTCAGCTGCTCCCGCCGGTGACTCGGCATGGTGAGGGCACTAGTCCAGGCCCATTTCTGCAGGACACAGAACTGCTCTTGTGGACCATTTTGGCTCAAGAACTCCCACCGGCCTAGCCAAACACAGTCTACATTTTAGAGATGCACCCCAGCCTGAGACTCTCCCTCCTTCCTCCCGCCTCTTTTCCTGCACAGGTGTGCTCTCCAGTCCATCTCTCGGGACTCTCATCCTGTCTTAGCATTTGCTACTCCAAGGACCCAAACATCTGCATGAGTCCATCCTGACTTCCAGGTGACCAAGTGAGAGCTATTTTTAATGTCTCCTCTTACATTTGGTTTGGTTTTCACTCAGGGAGTTAGAAAGAACAGGTAACAAAAGGAAAATCGTTTTCTTACTCCTTGACCCAAGGATCTTCTCTGAAAGAACTCTCAATAATGATCACAATACAATCCTTCCATCTTTTACTCTGAAATCACTAGCTTAAGGATATGGGTGGGTATTTCAATGCTCACTCTAGGGATCAGGAGTCCCAGAACGGGGAGCTGACTTGGCCGCAGAGATGGTGTGTCACCAGGCAGGCATGGTAAGACGGACACTGCCCAGCTCCTGTCTTCCACATTCTCTTTGCTGTCATATTGTGTAACTTTATGTCTCACTCCCAACTGCAAGACAGAATCAATTCAGGCAATCTGAAGTGCCCATTTTGAGAGACATAATCAGACAATCCGACCCAGAGAACCTCATTTCTGCAAAACCAATAGACATAGATTCCCTGGGTATTTCTCAACCATGCTTAATTGATGGGTCACAGTTATTTTCAGCACCTGAAAGGCCCCATCGGGTTCTGAACGTAATGCCACTGCCCAGCATGACGCCAAGGATACAAATGTTGCCTCACGACTGCGACGGTTGTGGAATGGACTGACGCTGTGTCTCCCAAATGGCAGTCTATTGTCTAAGACGACCACTGCAGCTTCTTCGTCAAAGGTGCTCATTTCAACAGCAGACTGACGACTAACACGTTGGCCAAGGCGATCAGCGACAGCATTCACGCACCCTTCACTCATCACCCCATTTTGCAGGTGAGAAAATTGAGGGCTAGAGCTATTAAGCAACTTGCCCAGTGTGTCACAGCTAACAAGTGACAGGGATCAGATTCAACACAGATGAGACAACCACTCCGCCAGTCTATCTCCTTCCCAGAGATACTCCAGAATTGAGCAGAAAAGTCCCTATTTTGACCCATGAGTGGGGTCACCAAGATGGACATCGTGAATAATCCAGGATAATCACTTATTCAAATAAATATTTTTCAGTGTTTCATTCAAACTAGATTAGCAACGTGATATCCAGAAAGGGTATCTAGACCTTTTGAGCGATGAGCTGGGTGACAGAGGGTTATAACTATCTCCTTAAATGCTTGAGAACAAATACTTCCAAGGTACTGGTCCATTTGAACCATTTCTCTTTACTACTTCCTGACGATCCCTGTTATTTTGTTCACATTCTAATAGTGCAGCTTGCAAAGCCACAGGACCTGCCCGGAGAGAGGATGAAAGCTAACACACTATCTTGATTTCCAGCCTTGCAGAGAATGGGTGTGGTCAGGCCTGTGCACGTCACCTGAGCTCACGCCGCCTCCCCCACCTGTGTTCGCCTTGACCACACTGATCAACCCACACCAGGGGCTGAAGTGGCAGAAGCATCTTCAGGCAGGAAAACTAGCTCTAGGACTGTCTATCCCAGATTCAGAGAAATGAAGAAACCAGAATATATGAGGAAAAAACAAAAAGCAAGGGGAAGAACATTCTAGTCATTGTTTATTCATCCATTATTTTATTCATTCCCCAAAATATGTATGGAGTGCCTGTTAGGTCAGGCACCGCGTTAGGAACTGGTGAACAAAGTGACATGTTCTCTAGCCACGAGGAGAGAGATGACAAAGGAGGTACGAAGCCCCCTCCCTAATGCCATGTTTCCTGTTTTCTTGCTCTCACCTGGTGGATGAATCAGGATTCTTCTCAGCTAATCAAGGTTATCACACTCCCTACAGGAGCGACTGCTTTAGGCCTGGGCATGTGACACACTTTGGTCACTGACACACAAAGAGAAGTTTGCAAAGGGCCTTCTTGGAGAGATTTTCCTCCCTGATACAAAGAAAATAACATGAGACGTCCCTTTTTGTCACTCGCTCTCTTCCTTCTTATCTGAGATGACGTCCTGAAAGGGCATGATGCTTAGAGCTGAGGCAGCCATAATGTCACCATGAGGAGAGTCATTGCCGAGACTCTAAGGATGGGAGACCAGACAGATGTGCAGCCTGTGGGTCCTCAGTAACATCCGAAGGAGACACGCCTTTGAGTCCAGCAAGCACGTGATCAGCCCGGACAAGCTTGACCCTTCTGAGGATTTGTGGAGTGTCATGTTTTATAAATAACTGCAATAAAGGAAGAGGAAAAACTGTAGTACCCTTTTATTCCAGCTCTACTTGGAACCAGGCAATGGGCAAGGTGCTTTTCACAATCTCGCTCTCATCAGAACAGGATGGACAACCTGACGCCACAGGAGGATGGCGAGGCAACCACCTCTTGGTTACCCAAACCACCTGCAATTTCCTCATCCCCGGCATCCCTTCCCCCTTCTTCCGTTAGCAGCACCTCAGTTTTCCTACGGGAAACCACACGCCATGTGGTTCCGGATAAACATCAACCCGGCCCCCCCACACACACCTGGCGCACAGTAGGGCCAGAAGAAAGACTCCTGTTTTCCCCAAAGCACACTTGTCTTGCTCTCTTGATCCCATTATGTATATAATTCTTACTGCATTTATTGGGGTGACATTGGCTAACAAAATTATATAAATTTTTTTAAATCTGCTTTTCTTCCAAGACTTGACAAAATTAAACAAAACTAGACCATCTGTTTGCTATCTTTCCCAGACAAGCACTTACTCTAGATAGCTGGGCCCCATAACTGAGGTTGTACTTGGGAGACAAGCAAAGTCCCATCCCCCAAAGGCCAGTTTTCGGCACCACGGACTAGTCTGGAGGGGTCGTGGAAGGGGCACTGTGACCGGAAACGAGGAGCTGAGAGGGGGAAGAAGTTAGAGAAATGTTATCAACGAGCTGCGCTCAGAACACAGACAGCCCTGCCAGGAAGGTGGCTCTCATCTTTAACCTGGAAGGACATGGAGGGACGAGCGTCCCTACACAGTTAGAACACATTTGCCGTCTGTCGATGTGCCTTTTCACGACCCTTCAGAGTCACACTACTCAGCCACTGAGGGCAGAGGCCAGCCAACCACAACCTGAGGGCCACACATGGCCCTTCCGTGTTTGTACATGAGTTCTGTTGGAACTCGGCCACGCCCATTCGTTTACACATCATCCGCGATCGTTTTCCCTCTGCAGTGACCGAGTTCAGTGTCTGTGACAGAGATCATCTGCCCCACAAGGCCTAAAGTAGTTACCATCTGTCCCTTTGCAGGAAGAGAGGCCAGCCACTGAGCTAGTCAGCAGTACCAGCAAGTGTCACCCGCTGCTGAACACCTTTGTCACCTCGCTCAGGCTCCAGTTTCCCAAAGAGAAGGGAAGCCAGTCTTACAGGCCTTCAGTAACTGGACAGAGGCAATGCAGACAAATCAGGGATTCCGGTTCAGACCTACGCATTCACTTAATGAATATTTACTGAGCAACTACTATGTTCTGGGCATGTGCTAAGTACAAGGAACACCGGTTAAAAAAAAAATTGTAAAATCTTTTTCCTCGGGATGGAGAGATTGTTGTTAAATCGATAATCACACAATTATATATATAGATATAATTATAATTACGTCGGATTAACAGTTGTGCAAGAAAAGCTGGGAGTATAGGGTACTAGAGAGAGGGGAAGCAGGGGTCAGGTCGAGGTGGGAAGGGGTGTTTATAAAATTATGAAAATATAACACATTGAAGCTCTGCTCTAGGCCCTTAGGGGAGCTTCCTTCTTGCAGGGACAGATGCCTGGGTAGAAATTCGAGGAGATACAACTATGCATTGAGATGAGGGGGTGAAAGACGAGGCTTTCAGAAAATCAGCTTTATATAAATTAGCTGATGCTAAGAAACAGTGCCAGCATGAACGCATTCACTCAGAGCTATCTCTTCATGTTCTCCTGGGAGAGGGAAAGCCCCCTGGGCTGCGGCGCACCCCCCTTTCTGAATGTGCCACCTGGGTGACGTGTTCCCCTCTAGGCATCTCGAGATGGCATCTTCACTTGCCGCTGAGAGCAGAGACATGGGCAGGGTTGACGAGGTCAGCGTCCAGGCTGCTTTTCTGCAGACCTCGTCACGGCCCTTGCAGCACAGGTGAGCCCGGAGCAGCTGCAACCCCCGGGCAGAGCCTTGCAGACGGCCTTTGCCCCACACTCTTCTCCAAGAACTATGTTCATAGTAACACACTCGTAGAATTTCAACTTCCAAAAAGATGTGAGAGACTCGACCTCCTCCCACCCTCACCCGTGGCTTGTGCCCCCTTTAGAGAGGCAGCATCGTACTGGTTGAGAGTGAAAATTCTGTCACCAGAAGCTTGCCTTTGAGTCCTGCTGGCCCAGCTGTGTGATCCTGAACAAGCTACGTAACCTCTCTGGGCCTCCGTTTTCTCGTGTGTAAAATGGGGATTACACCAGTAGCTATTCTGTAGGGTTATTATGATAATTACTCCAGCAGGTAGACATAAAGCACTGAGAACAGTCTTGGCATACAGTGGAATGCTCAAGAAATGTTAGCTTTTCATATTATGTAATGCACAAGCCCAAGTATTTGGGTTAAGTCACGGAGGCAGGGGCAGAGTGAGAGATTCCAAATTCCAGCCTCCTTTTCCGAACGCTGGAGGTCTGGCTCCCTGCTCTCTCTGCCTACCCCGCAGGACCTCTGCTGCCCCTGCACTCAACCTCTGCTCCGGCCTTGTGGCAGGTTTCTCATCGGCAGAACATGAGCTGCAGCTGGAGATGGGGCTGGACAGGGCAGAGCACTGTCCAGACAACCAGAGGAGGAGCTCAAAGGGGAAGGAAGAGCAGGCGCAGGCATGAGTGCCGTTCTGAGTGAGGTCAGGGCTGCACGGACGGACGGGAATTACTCAGTGTCCCTTCACAGGGATATTCTTTAACTATTTGGTCGTCCATTGCATAGAAAAAAAGCAGAGCAGGTGGGCTGTTGTAGCAGCCTCAGCTTCCCCGAAGTCCTCTCAAACAATTCAGCTCTGGCCCAGACTTGCATACCTTCCTGCATTAACCACCATCCCCGAAAAGCAACTCAATGGGGAATCATTTCCACATGGCCAACCCCTGTGGCTTCTCAACGCCCTCTCGACACACACTCCCTCCAAGAGGAATAATGGTAAGTGAGATGTTTTCCACATCATTACATGTCCAGGAATGCCCTGCCTGAGACAGAGCCGATCCCCTAGGAACTTCCTGGCTCACTTGACGTCAGTGAGCTTTCGTGGATCAACAATACCTGTGCTACAAACACATCATATTCTTGGAAAGGGGCTGGGATGTGACCTCTTCCCACCTTCTCCTCTTATCATATTCGGTCTCTGGAGAGAATCTGCTTCTACTCTATTCTCTCGGGTGTGGCCCACAGCCTAAAGCAACCGCCCTTCTCGGAAAAACACCTTCCCACGACAGCTTGCCTGGTGCCCACAGCACTCTGTGCGAGGCCTGTCTCCCTCAGAGCACAGTGGTACAGTACCCAGGGGTATCAGTATAGGACACACAGGAAGTCTGCTACAACCCGACTGCTGGGCCCACCTCGTGTAGGTCTGTGGTGGGGCCAAGACTCTATCTCTAACAAGTTGCTGGCTGATGCCAAGGCGGCTGGTCGTAGGACCACTCTGACATCCACAGGCATTGCCCTAGCATGTAACAAGTATCTGCAGAGTCAGGGTGAAGCATTCAAGCTGCCTGAAGTCAACTCCCAGCATTACGACTTCCCAGCTCTGCAATGCTGAACAAGTCAATCTCTCCAAGCCTCAGTCTCTTCATCTGCAAAATGGACGTAACAGTGATGCATCCTTCACAAGGTTACTGCAAGGAAGAGGGAGCTCCTGGGTGGAGAGCCTTCGGTGAGTTCTCAGTGTTTGCTAGTTGTTAGGATTCAAGAAAGTCCCGGGGTCACCTGCGTCTTCTCACGAGGCTGTGCTTCTCAACCTCCAGAAAAGGAAAGAAAAAGGAAAATCTATTGTCATCACTGAATGTGTCTGTATCCCAGGAGCTGCCCAGAGAGGAAGGCGAGCTTCAGAGCAAACCGGAAATGAGATCATGACAATGAGCCAAACACTGCCCATCCCCGCACTGGACACTAGGAAATGTTGAGGCATCTTAGATTCTCATTGTGGGGAAAGAGCTCAAGATTCAGCAGTGAAAGCTCAGAATGGGGACCCAGGCTGTGCCGGCTCCCGTCTGGGTCACCTTTGACAAGCTCAATGTCAGCCAAGACTCAGACTCCTCGTCCGTCCGTGGGGACAGTCATGTCCCCCTCACGGAATGAGCTGCAGCTCGCTGTCAGCTGTGACCCTCACAGTTGTGAGAAACCCAGCAGCTGCCCAAATATTTGTCTCCCTTTCTGCCCCAGGCAATTAAGGTGCCACCGCTGATAACCTGAGCCCGGCCAGTGCTCCCTGTCCCCCTGGCTGGGCTGCCATCTGGATTCGGTTTCTCAATAAACCTCATTTCTGAGAAAGGCAGGTCACTCCACTCGAAACCATATTCCCTGACCTCAGCCTCACCGTGGTTCCAGGGAATGTCAGTGGTCTACGTACCCAACTACAAGTCACTCCAAAGAAAGAAATGATCAGCAAAGGCTGGGCAGAGGCAGGTCAGGAGACAAAGGCTCGTGCCAGTGTGTCTACTTCCCTTCTTCCCTTTCCTCCGAGAAGTCGATTTCCTCCGTGTCTGGACATGCCTGGAGAGAAAATCCCACAGGAAAGCACCACAGATTGTTTTTTATCGTTTTGTTCCATTTCTCCTGTTTGCTCAGTAATCCTGGTAAATAGTGTTGTGCAAACAGAAGCCTTTTGAAGTCTATGGAGTTCTCTCCTAGAACACTGACACCCCAGTCTTAAGGGTTGTGCGTAGGTGGAGAAAGCCCTTTGGAATGAAACTCACTGATCGATGGACATGCAACAAAAATGAAAGAACACCCACTGGCCATTTGCTTACAACAAACATTGACAGTCTGCGTTCTCGAGTACTAAGGATATAAGAGAATGCAAAGCACGGCCTCTGTCCTCCTGGATCAATACCTAATCAGGGAACATTCTGGATAACACGAGTAATTAACTGCGGAGTATCTGGCCCATGAGCACTGGCTCTTTTAAAAAACATATTGGGCCCTGGCGGTTTGGCTCAGCGGTTAGAGCATCAGCCCGTGGACCAGAGAGACCCGGGTTCGGTTCCCGCTAAGGGCATGTACCTCGGTTGCAGTTTGTCCCCGGCCCCAGTTGGGGTCGTGTGGGTGGCAACCATTCACTGTGTCTCTCTCACATTGATGTTTCTCTCTCTCTCTTCCTCCCTCTCCCTGCAGCTCTATCAGAAGATAAATGCAAAAATGTCCTCCGATGAGGATAAAAAATAAATTAAAAACAAACTGGTCCAAGCATGAGTGCAGGAAGAACAAGACTTTATGAAGAGATAAACCTCCTTGCTTTTTTCCCTGTGTCCAAAGAAATTACAATTGCACTGATCCAGAAACAAGTGATGGAAAAGATGTCATAGAATTCTTCTAAACTGGCTACACTGCACAAGCTGTCTGTCTGTTGATTCATCTGTACATTCAATGAACAGTTTTCCTTGGGACTTTTCATGTACTGGGTACTAGAGATACAGACATGAATAAGACTAGCACCCTGCCCTTCAAACCGCTCAGTGGAGACACATAGTTACTGTTCAATGACGAGTTAGAGGAAATCGAGAACAACAAGGTACGAGGGAAACAAAGAGGTGTGGTGTGTGTCTGACCATGTCCCTAATGCATACTGGGGTCGTTCAGTGCTTTGCAACCACCCTGCCAGAGCGGGTCAGATTATAACTCCATTGTACAGATGAAAACACTGAGCCACAAACCTATTAGGTTACATAATTAGTAAGCACCAGATTTGAAGAGGGAACCCAGGCAGTTGTGAATGACTGTATTAAAAACAGGTGGTTTTTAGTTGCCTCTCCAACTAAACTCTACGAGGAGCATTCATTGGGAGGGTTAGCAACAGCTCGACTTCGCGATCAGCCCAGGTCACCTTGCCCTACAAACACACCCACACACAGACCTTTGTATCCAATGGGACATGTCCCAGGTGTGGGACTCCTGCGAGAGCTTTCCCAAGACTGGGTGCCCAGAAGGGCTACTGACTTCCTGGGGGAGTGGCCAGAGAAGCGGATGGACAAAAGGTCAGGCTCTCGCCCTAGCCTTGCCTCCCTCCGGCCATGTGACTTCGGGTAGGTTGTTAGATTTCAGGTTCTCCTTTCAGGCCAGTGGGCGTATCAATACCAACCTCAGACCCTATTTTGAAGGGGCTGAATATGAGTCACTTTTAAGCTGCCACATGGATGCTCTATTTTGTATGATCGTTATTGATTCTACCATTACTGTGGTTGTGGTCATCATCGTCACTAGAGGCTTGGCCCATACTCCCACTGAGATGTATCTGCTGGGCCCTGGCCGGTTTGGTTCGGCGGTTAGAGCGTCAGCCCGTGGACTGAAGAGTCCCAGGTTCGGTTCCCGCTGGGGGCATGTACCTCAGTTTCAGTTTATCCCTGAACCCGTTTGGGATCATGTGGGTGACAACCACTCGATGTGTCTCTCTCATGTCGATGTTTCTCTCTCTCTCTCTCTCTCTCTCTCTCACTCTATCTGAATATAAAAATGCAAAAATGTCCTTGGGTAAGGATAAAAAAAAAAATATATATATATAGAGAGAGAAGATGTATTTGTTGGGGGTGGATCAGTCTGGGAGAGCAGAGTCCTGAGCCCAAGGATACCTGTTCAGTCACAGCCAAAAGCGCTGGAGAAAAAGTGAGCCTGGCCTGCTCGGGTCCGGAAGGGGACAGCAGCCGGGCTTGCTGACCTGGTGTGAACGAGGTTCTCTGAACAGGCACGTCACAAAGCCCCACAGCTCCGCGTTTCCGCGCCGCCCCACTGACCTCCACTGAGTTAGCACACCCAGCGCCGCTCGTGATTCTGCGTGGAGCACAGGTCACCACCCTTAGCTCAGGTGACAATAAATGTGTCAGCAGCATCATTGCCGCTTTAGAGCCTCTGCCCTCCCGTGTTGAGTTTACAGCCCGATCCACACCGCCCCGGCCCTCGTCATGCCTGCCGCTGCGCTGCCCAGCCCCTGGCTTCGCTCGCCTGCTGCCCTGATGGCACAGACGGGCAGCCTTCGCGCCAACTCGTTCTCCGTTTCGTTTGATTTCTAGCCAGAAGCCAGCAGCTCCCTGGGTGTTACTCCCAGTTGCTCAGATAAATAAGCCAAATGTTCATTTGTTGCTCACTGATTCCGATTAAGGGCAGAGATGGGGTGACCGGAAATACTAATGTTTTTCTAGGGGCCCACAGCAGCGGAGCAATGGTATTGGGTTTCGTTTTGCTTTGGTTTACCGGGGGGAAGGGGATACCCTCCTCTTTAATGTCCATTATCTCATTTGATTCTCCCGACTGCTTGGCAAAGTGGACAGGACAGGAATTATGATCTGTATTTCACGGGGATGAGGAGACCAAACTCAGAGAAATTAAGTAGCTTGCCGGAGGCCACGCCGCTCAGGAGCAGCGGACTGTGGCCAGAACTCAGTCAACTTGACCCCCAGTTCGGCGAAACTCGGGAGTGGCTCCATTTCCCATTACGTCATCCTGTGGGATAATAATAATAATTTACATAATATGTTTTTATAAACAATTTCTGGGTTATCCAGAGGCTTTTCATGTGATCAGATATGTCAGTCACACGCTATATGCTACTTCGCCTTGTTAGAGAGTCATTCTAATGATGAGCCTACGAACGCCTCAGAGAAGTTGTGCTGTACCCGACGTAAACATTTTGGACCCAGACGTGTCCGAACATATTTGACCACCAGGAGGTAAGGGCAGAAGCGGAGAGATCATGTCCCAACAACACAGGTAAGAGACGGGTGTTTGGCTAACGAGGAAAGGTCTCAGTGGTGAGAATACAGTAAATTCCGGGCATATGTCCAAAACAGAGCCAACCAGATTTGCTGGTGGACAGGATATAAGGTGTAAGGATAAAAAAGAGGAGGCAAGGGGCACTCGGAGATGTTCAGTCTGAGCAACCAGATGAAAAGAATGGCCACCACCTACAGGAAGCTCTCCAGGACTAACAGCCCCACCCCATAGCCTCTCACTGCATTGGAGCCCCTGTCTTCAGAGACTGCATACTTTCAGTTTTTTCTTTGTTGATAAAATTATTGACAACAGCTAAGCTTATCATCTTCTACATACTAACGTCGGCCCTCCATATCTGCAGGTTCCACATCCATCCATTCAACCAACCGCAGAGCAAAAGTAGTCTAAAAAAATAGGTTAAAGTCCCGCCAGTGTGACTCAGTGGACTGAGCATCTTCTCATGGACTGAGAGGTCCTGGTTCGATTCTTGGTCAGGGCACATGCCCAGGCTGTGGGCTCGATCCCCAGCAGGGGGTGTGCAGGAGGCAGCCAATTGATGTCTCTCTCTCACATCGATCGATCTCTCTCGCTCTTGCTCGCTCTCTTCCCCTTCCTCTCTCTCTAAAAAATCAATAAAAACATATTTTTTAAAAATAAAATAAATATAAGCACACCTTGCTGTTAGGCTTAACTACACGTGGACTATGTAGGCTCACAATGGCTGTGTCTCTAACGAACACATGCAGATGTTGTATTGTCAGTATTCCCTCGACGGTACATCACAAGTGTTTACAACCACACTGCATTAGGGATTGTCAGGCATCTAGAGAGCATGTCAAGTGCATGGGAGAGGTGCACGGGCTACATGCGGACCCCAAGCCACTTTCCCTAAGGGGCTTGAGCATCCGCAGATTGTGGTATCTCTGGTGGATGTTGGAACCAACACCCTGTGGATACTGAGGGGCAACTGTATTATGTCCCCAGTGTCTAGCCATTGTAGGCACTCAATAAATATTTGCTAAATAAATTAATGAAGAGACTTACAAGCAGTAAATGCTTAATAAACCATTGCTCCCCTGTTATTAATCGACCTAGCATGCAGGTGTTACTGATCAATTTAGGCGACGTGGGGAGTTGGGGGAGGTGGGCGAGCAGTGACCCGAAGGAGGGGCCGAGAACCAGTCTGAACTTGAGTCCTGTCCCTTTATTCCTGAGGGCTTTGGGCAAGTCCTTTCCCTTCTCCGAGTTCAGTTCCTCCAAACCCCATCCCACAAGGGACAGGATCATACGATTTCCATCTGCCCTGCACCTTGCCACCCATGAGTCCACGTGGAAGCCACGGCCCGTGTCCTCGGGAAGGTGACGTGCAGCTCTGTCCTACGGAGACGGGTCTGGTCAAATGCTCCACCCGCTAGCACACCTTCAGTGCTTCGAGCACACAGAAAAGAGGGATGCGACGGGGGCTGGGGTCGCCAGGAGGCTTCCCGAAGGACCTCCTTCTTCCTCCTCCCCAGAGCCTGACCTGTCAGAAGAAGATGGTGACACGCGGGGGAGGAGAAACACAAGCATCTTTTTCGGTTTTCCTCACTCCCAGTCCAACGCAAGGACTGCGCTGGAACCTGAGCTACAGCCACTCACCTTGGAGACCCCTCTGCCCTCTGAGCTTCGCCTTGTCCACCTGAACTGCCTTCCGTTTCTCCTCCAGTTAGGAAGACGAGACACGCTGCCCAGCGGGGCCTTGGCTGAGCCGTTCGTAAAGGCTGGTTCGGGGTCGCGGGTCTGGGCAGCTTGCCTGACCAGGGGCTCGTGAGGATGCACGGCACAGGCCCACGGGAACCCACGGGCTCCCTCCACGAGGGCTCTCCCGGAGAGCGCTCCTGGGCACGTCATTTTCTCAGTTCGTTTCTTTCTGCTTTCCACGTGGCTGCCCAGGGTAAACATCTACCCTGAGCGCTCCTCCCAGGGGACCCTCCACCCCATCACTGCTGCTCGCCTGGGCGCAGACGCTGAGTCCCCCAGTGCTTTCTTTCCCCAGAAGAGGTCACTACTTGATTAAGAAAACTATTCGGTTGACCCCAGTCCCCAGCCCCCCACTGCCATTCAACAAAAAGTGATTCTCAGTAGTTACTAACCAAAGCCCAAATGGCCACTTAATCTTTCCTAATGTTTTTGCCATTGATTTTATTATCATTGTTATTCTGAGAAATATTCATTGCACCATGTGGGGAGTATCACATCAATCTTTGCAGAGACCTCAGCATGACAATCATTTTATTTCCTGTTCAACTGACCCCCTTGCTACTGCTCAGCCTACTTTACAGGTCATGAGACTGAAGGACAAAGAAGAACTCTGACTTACATCAAGACTATCACCAGCAGAGGTTGGATGAGAAGCGCGTCTATTGCAAAGCAGTCTGGGTGATGTAAGTAGAAATAAGACAACTATAGAAAGCTTGGAAGCAAGGAAAAAGTCATCAGAAAAAGGGGGGGGGGGTTATTCTAGTTGCAGCATTATTTCCTTAACAGTAGTTCACACAATAAACAGAGGAGGGATGGGGAAGAATCCTCTAACAACTTCCAAACCAAGAAGCCATAATCCGATCAGTGGCGCGGGTGATGCGGACACGTGTCTCTGGAAGTCCAGAGATCTGGTCAGAAAAAGAAAAGCAGCAACAGAACTTTAATAACGGAAAGTAAAACATGTGAAACTAGCATGTGTTAAGCTTTGAGCCAATGTTTTGACTTGCTGCTAACTGGGTGACTGATATTCAATTAACCTGTGGTGAGTGAACAAACAGAAAAGCAGGTCTTGTCCACCCATTTTGCAAATGGTAAAACTGAGGCTCAGAGAAGCCCAATATCTCCCAGCAACTTGGGTTTTGTTTTGTTTTTTTCTATTATCCCATATGGAGAGAAGAGAGGAAGAGGAAAGGAAGGAAGGAAGGGAGGGAGGGAGGGAGGGAGGGAGGGAGGGAGGAAGGAAGGAAGGAAGGAAGGAAGGAAGGAAGGAAGGAAGGAAGGAAGGGAGAGAGAGAGAGGAGGGGGGAGGGAGGGAGGGGGAGGAAGAAGGAAGGAAAGAAAGAGATAAAGAAAAAACGATGCAACCCTAGGAAAGCTCACTGGCAGCCTCAGGAAATACTTGGTGGGGCTGTACCACGGGTGAGCTCACGCTTGAACCAACGCTCAACTTGTCTCTTCACCACAGGTGTGGACACCGATTTGCTTCCCTTGGAGGATGTGCAGTGCATGACTATCCACTTTCCCTCCTGTGAGTCAGTAATTGTTTTTTCTTTTAATGCAGCGAGACCACATATATGTAGTTGGCATTTTTAACAAGGCTGTGTTAGGTCCATAAACACCCACTTTCTTCCTTTCTCCTCCCTGCCCCCTTCTCTCATCAAATTCCAGCAGGTGCAGGGAGCCCTCGCCCAAGCCAGCAAGCCCCAGAATCACATAAACTCCGTCATTCTCATCAAACAGGATCTTACAGCGGGGAACAAGTCCCATCACTTCGACAATTTGGTTTCTTGGCAAGAGCCAAAAATTGCTGAGTTCCCCTCCCCAGGAGCAGCAGAAACCAGGGTGTGCCTGCCGCTCAGCAGTCTTCTGCGTGACACAGGACTCACCCCGGGGGTGACAGAGTTTATGAAATCCTCACGCCCGTGGTTGCCTTCACACAGACCAGCCGCTGCCGTCAGCTCTGCAATAAAGGTTTAACGCAAAGCCTGGCCAGGTCCCTCTCTGCGCCTCCCATGTCTGGGGAGCCCCGGTGAGTTATCCTTCTTCATTACTGTTCCCTCAGACCCACGGATTTCTGCGGGCACGCGGAGAGCCATCCAGAGTCAGCCTCCACCGAGACGGGAGGCTTCTGAGAGAGGACTCCCTGGAAAGTGTGCTTGAGAGTTAAGCCACGACAGCTGGTTACACCCCACTAAACGCTCACAGGTCGACATCTCTTCACCTGCGCCCCATCTGCCTTGTCTCCATTCCCCGGCCAACACCACCATGGAGCCTCATTCCCTAAGGAAAATGGCTTCTGTCTGAAACCAGAGTCCAGTGTTATCGGGAGGCACGAAGACTCATAGATCAGAACAGCCCAACTGTATGGGGCCGCCCGCTGGTGCACAGGCAACAAGTCGAGGTCAAGGGGGGACACTGCTCCCCTTACAGCTCTGGGCTGAAGCCCCAGGAATGTGGTCCCTTTGAGCAGATCCTTCTCTTTACCTGCTATTCTTTTTTTTTTTTTTTTAGGTGGGAGAGGGAGAGAGAGATAGAAACATTGATGAGAGAGAACATCGACTGGCCACCTCCTGCATGCTCCCCACTGGGGATCGGGCCCACAACCTGGGCATGTGCCCTGACCAAGAATCAAACCGGTGACCTCTTGGTGCATGGGTGGATGCCCAACCAGTGAGCCACACCAGCAGGGCGTCCTATCCTTTCTTACGTGTGCCAAGAAGTTAAAAAAAAATAAATGAATAAGGGAAGTGTTGTCATATATATTTTGGGAGACTTGGCAAAGTCTTTTGGAAGGACAACTAGACAGTGTTTATCAAAAACCTCAAAAAATGCATGCCCTTTAAATCACAAAGGCCAGTATTAGTGACTTATTTCATGCTGACAATTTGGTGAAAATATGTAAAAGGATAAGGATGTTCAGTGCAGTGTTGTTTATAATGAGGAAACATTAGAAACAGCCCATGTGTCTACAAATAGACATTTGGGTAAGGGCATTCTGGCATATGCATGCTATGCAATATTCAGCAGTCATTCAAATAGTATAAAAGTCTTTCATTGATCTGACAGGAAGCTGATGATATATTATTAAGTGGAGGAAAAAACTCAAAATAATAGTGGGTGTAGAACTGCACTTTTGTTAAAAATAATAATAATAACACATTATGACAGTCATATGCTCCTAAGTGTCCATGTTACGAATATGGTAAACGCTTGTGGAGTGATGGTGTTGGAGTCGGTGGTGCAGAGTTACTGCCGTGGTGATGGGGCTGCCCAAAGTTTTGGCATTTCTGAAGTGAGGTCATTCTCAGGCCTGAGCACACGGGGGGGTCTTTTCTGGGGTGGGAGATTCTTCCCACTGTCAGTGCCCCAGGAGAAGGTGTGTCTCGGAAATTCATCATTAAAAAGAGAGAGTCCCTTGCCGGGTCCTGTGTCCCCTGGAGCTCTCCTCAAAGGGGATGAGACCTGTCACCCTTGAGAGTGAAGTAGTCCAGGTATTCTCAAAGCTTAATTCAGAGTCATTCTGTGGGTGCGATCCCTTAGGAAATTGCGAAATCCTTTCTACTTTTGATCTGTTCTAGGGAACCAATAATGATGACAGTAAAAACTCCCATCTATGGGGTGTCCATGTCTCCAGGCCCTCCACCCTCCAGCTTCATTTGAAATGGACGGGGACAGTCGTGTGTTGCAGGAAGGGAAGAGTAACATTCCTGAGCACTATGCTAAGCCAGACACTCCTCAGACCTCGGCTTAGATTCCCATCTGCTCCTCATAACAACCTTTAGAAGTAATGGTATCACCTCCACTTCACCACTGAAGACGCGGACGAGGGGCAGCAGAGGTGCACGTCAGTTTCCCAAGGCCCACAGCTTGTTCGTGGCGGCCGTGGCGTTCCGATTCAGGCAGGGCGCTCCAACGGCTAAGCTCTACTCCCGAATCGCAGACGCCGAGAAGGAGCTTTATCCATACTCGGGCCGAAGTGTCAAATCGGGAAGCAGGTAACACCAGCATGATGAAAAGTCATACCCCCAGGGACAGATGGGTGCCGGCTCTGTCCTTCACCTGCTACAATGCAAACTTGGCCAGCCCGCTCTGCATTTTATTTATTTATTTATTTATTTATTTATTTATTTATTTATTTATTTTTTTTTTATCCTCACCCGAGGACATTTTTCGATATTTTGTTCAGATAGAGTGAGAGGGAGAGAGAGAGAGCAAAACATCGACGTGAAAGCGACACATCGAGTGGTGTGGTTGCCACCCACACAACCCAACCCGGGCTGGGGACAAACTGCAACCAAGGTACGTGCCCTTAGCGGGAACCGAACCCGGGTCTCTCCGGACCACAGGCCAACGCTCTAACCGCTGAGCCAAACCGGCCAGGGCAGCCGCTCTGCATTTTAGTAAGAGAGGCTGCATCCTGTAATAACTTGGATGCTCTGTCCTCCTGTGAGGTTCGTCCATTCGGTCCATCTGATGCCCACTGCTGACCCAGCAACGGTGAGGTGCTGAGGTCACAAGCTAAGCTGCTCCCAGCCTAACAGTAAACGTATTAAGAAAGTGTGAATTATGGACCATGGCAGACACGTGAATGGGGACGAGAGTGCTCTGGACTCTGTTGGGCAGAGAGGATCACGCCAAGCATGGCCCATGGACACCTCCATCCCGTCACCGGCTGGCAGGCGTCCTTCCCAGCCTGCTTTTAGGTGCTCGCAGGGGGACTTCGTGCCGCTGACTGGCGAGTGGGAAGTGCTTGCTCACTGCTGGAACGGCGGAGACATCTGAGGCAGGAGCCTCTCAGACCACAGGCAGACACCCCACGCAGTCATCCTCAGCTGCTCCCGTCTCCCCGTCCATAGGGCAGGGGCTGGAGAGAATCAAATGAGCCCGAACCCTAGACTGAGGCCTTAAAACTCAGCACAATACACGGAGTTCTCCCCTGTGCTTCGCTTCTTCCAAAAGCCCTTCAGCTGGAGAGCAAACACACGTGCGGGCTCCGCTCGTGCACGCTCAAACACACGCACTCGCACCCGCGCACAGACGGAGCCAAATATTATTTTAAAACATCTGAAGGCAGTGACCTGCGGTCTAGTGAACTTGAATGACCACAGCAGCAACTTTCCTTTCTAGCCGACGTCAGACTCGAGTCAATGCGCACAGCCCGGACAGCGTCCCGGGTGAGTTTCCTGGGGACTGGGTCAAACTGAGCCGGGACCGATCATAGTCAGGAGTGCTAGGAGCGCTTCGCCCTGGGGCTCCAGCCCCTCGGGGTCTGTCTCAGAATTGTCTCAGGGACTAATGACAGAAGAAGAGGTCCCGTCATTCAGCCTAACTGGGCAATCACGGGACTTCCTCCAACAAAGAAAGGAAGCAAACCTGCAGCTGACCTCCCGGGCTGGTAGGGGTCCTGCGTCCAGAAGCTACCCTGCACAGGGTAAACAGATCTGAAGTTGCCTAACTTCCCCGCCTGATCTAATTAGCAAACAGCTTCAAAGGGATGGAGCTGACTTCTGAGACTAAGTCGGCCATAGGCGGCAGAGGTGAGCAAATAAATATTTAAAGGGCACATCTGTGTAGGTGGAGCAGGGAGGGGACAGCAGATTAGAAACAGATAGGGGTTAGCTCTGGGAGTTCTGTTGTGCAACTGGCCCTGCCCTTGCCCCTCCTGGCGAAACTTGCCCCTTCTCCGGGGCTTCTGAGGACCTGGCCCACGAGAACCTCAGCCACCCCGTCTCCAGAAAGAACTACCCCAAGACATGGACTCACCCTGATCAGAGCCCTGGCCACTCAGTAACATGATGGTCTTGGATGTTAGAACTGAACACGATCTATCTAAGGGTCTGGAACAGAACAGTGCCATTGAGTGTCCATTGTCCATGCAGGTGACAGCTGCAGGTGTTGTTTTCAGCCACCCAGGATTTGACCTAAAGGAGACGCCTGGATGGCACTTGAGGCCAGCGGCGATCAACTGCACCGCTCTGGAAGACCAGCCCTGCGTGCAGCATTTCCCGACTCTTCATGCTTTTTCACTGGCTTGCGGTCAATTATCACATAGCCCCCTGCCACACTGTACCGGAATGGCAGCTAACAAGACCTCCTGGTCACACAAAGGCATCGAAAGAACCAAAGTACCTGGCGCAACGAAGTATAAATGACCTATATCGGTTCTGCCTCCACCATGAGCATCTGGGAAGACCTGGGACAGTGCAATGTCATCACTGGGTTTAAACCCAGAGGCCATACTTGGAATGGAAGCTCAGTTCTCTGGAATGGACCAGATGGGTAGACCAATATAAGCCTCTTCATACATTTGATTGCGCATGTCCCAGGAGAGATGGGTGTGGGTGGAGAATACCACTCATGGAGCACCTGCTGACTGCCAGGCATGATGTTGGTGCCGTCCATTCATTACCTCACTTAATCCTCACGGCGCACTCCCTTTCACAGTGGGAGCTGAGAGTTAAGTACATCAGGTGGGCCACACACACTCCAGTCTGTTTTGCTTTGTGTTTGTTGTTTATTGATTTGGTCTTTATTTTTCTGCTGTAACGTGTATGTGATTATTGTAAAATACCTGAAGGCAAGAATCTTGTCTGTCTTCTCTCAACTGCATTCACAACATATAGCTGAGTATCGGACCTATATCCATTCATTCATCCATCCATCCATCCATCCATCCATTCACTCAATATATATTTATCTGACATTAGGGTTACAACAGAGAATAAGACCCAAAAGTTACCTGTTATGAGGAAGCTTACATTTTAGCTGAGAGAGACAATCAGTCAATGAAAGAGCATACTAATGAAGGAAGGAAAAGGAAATAAAGAAGGAAGAAAGAGGAGAGGAAGAAAATTAAAAACTACCAAGAAGAGCCCTGGCCGGTTTGGCTCAGCGGTTAGAGCGTCGGCCTGCGGTCCAGAGAGGCCCGGGTTCGGTTCCCGCTAAGGGCACGTACCTCGGTTGTAGTTTGTCCCCGTCCCTGGTTGGGTTGTGCGGGTGGCAGCCACTCGGTGTGTCCCTTTCACATCGATGTTTCTCTCTCTCTTTCCCTCCCACTCTACCTGAACAAAAAACGGAAAAAAAAATGTCCTCGGGTGAGGATAAAAAAATTAAAAACTCCCAAGAAGCCACGAAAGCCACGCCGAGAACTGGGGCTGGAGATGGAATGAAAGAGGCAGGGGTGGCACCCTGGACCGAGCATTCCGGCCAGGACTCTCGAAGGTGACCTTCCCGCTGAGATCCCAATGGCGCGAAGAAGGAATCCTGAGAGCTTCAGAGGGAGGAGACTGTGGTCAAGGAGATTAGGAAACCCTGAAGGGAGGGTGAGCTTTCAGGGTTCGAAGAACTGAGAAAGGCCAGCGTGCCCTGGGCAGGTCATGGGGGGGGGTCACAAAAGATGGTGCCACCCGGGTAGGCAGGAGCCAGGTGACAATAGGGTTTTGTAAGCCGAGGTTAGACTCATTCATCCAATATCTGTTGACTGAATAAATGGACAGGCCTTGGGACACTACGGGAACGGAAGAACCAACTGCCCTTCAGGAGCAGACAGTTGCGCCAGAAAGATGAAAGGAATCCACATCTCTTCACTCGAGAAGTATTTACTGCGGCCTGGAGCGCTCCAGGCCCTGGGCTAGATAAGAGACTCGGGGTAAGTCAGCCACTCCCTGCCTTCAGCCGACTCGCAGTTTTAAGGACAGACCAGAGCACAGCACAGAGCAGCGAGTCGCTGAATTTGAGGAAACACTCTGTGAGCACACGGAAAGCATCCATCTCGGCCTGAAAAAGTTCAGGGAAAAAGTTAAGACAGCGTATGCATACAAATAAAAAGTCGAGGTAAAAGTTGAGGCAGCCCAGAAGAGCGCAGAGCGCGGCTGGATCCCGTAGGCTGGGAAGGTCAGGGGACATCTGCACAGAGAGAACTGGACTTGAGCAGGATCTTCAGGAATGAGCAGAATTTAGCGATAAGAGGGAAAGGCTCCGGGCTGCATAGCAAATGCATACGGGTTGAAATCAAAGGTCAAAACCTCAGTGCTGCCCTCGGCCCCTGTTCCTCCTCACCCCCATACTTGCCCCTCCATGCTGGTTCCCCCCCGGGCTGACACTCACCTGAAATGACCTGTTCACCATGCCCCACGTTGCTTAGGGCCCCAGTCACTCTGAAATGAAAGTCTGAGCCCCGTTCTAAGTAAGAAGACAATGTACGGCTTCCTAATGGTTGAATATCCCAGGGAGGGACTCCGACCTACACCATGCGGTTCATCTTGGGACAGTTCTTTTCCTTGGCAAAATGATCCCTCCTTAAATGCAGTGGAAGTTTGCTTCCTTGATACAGCTGTTCACTGATCCTAACTTGAATCTCTAAAACAGTTCGGTCAGCCCTGGCCAGTTTGGCTCAGCGGTTAGAGCGTCGGCCTGCGGTCCGGAGAGACCCGGGTTCGGTTCCCGCTAAGGGCACGTACTTCGGTTGCAGTTTGTCCCCGGCCCTGGTTGGTCGTGCGGGTGGCAGCCACTCGATGTGTCCCTTTCACGTCGATGTCTCCCTCTCTCTCTCCCTCCCACTCTGTCTGTACAAAAAATGGAAAAATGTCCTCGGATGAGGATTAAAAAAATAAAATAAATAAATAAAACAGTTCGGTCAGATTTGACTGGGTATGAATCAATGCCCAAACCCCAGGAGAACAGGACAATAAGCACTGATTTCTCACTCGTGACTCTGGGCTGGCTGTAACAGCCCTGCTGTGTGCTGCAGGGCGGTGGGGGTGGCTGTGCACTCCCTGGCTCCCATCCTCCTCTGGGACCAGCGAGCCAGCTGGGACATGCTGTTACTATGGTGATGGCAGAAATTCGGGACAGTGAGTCCACTCATGCCCTCTGTAACTTCTGCCTACATTTCATTGGCCAAATCAAGTCACACATCCAAGCCCAATGTCCAAAAAAAGTACTTGAGAAGAGGGGACAGTCTGCCCACCATAAAAGCCATGGCAAGAAAAGAGACAACAATATACAAACTGCAACCAATCATTCAACCCACCACAGAAGTGACAAAGAATTCATCCCATTTCTCCTGCATATGGAAGATCTCAGAACGTACAGCCTGTGCTCCTACGAACATCCTCACTTTCCAGATTAAATTTCCTTAACTTCTTATCCACCAGGTTTCCAGAACCTTCTCCTCACTCTGACCTGCGCACATTCTAGTTTGTTACCATTTCTAGCTAATTTTGTCAACCGGATGTGGCCACGGTACTGTTGTCCAGTGTGAGTTTGCCAGTGCAGGACAGTGGGTGCATCTGTTAGAATTTGATACCTAATAAACACTCCGAAAGTTAGCGTATGGCTCTGTGGGTCTAGTCTGGGCTGGGCAGGAGTGAACTCATCTGGGCTCACTTGAGTGTATGCAGTCAGGTTGCAGGTTGGCTAGATGTTGATGGCTCTAGGATAGCCTCGGCTAGGACGCCTGGGGTCTCTCCCCACATTGTCTGCATTCCTCCAGAAGGCTAGCCAGGATTATTTACATGTTGGTATCAGGGGTCCAAGAGTGGAGGCTGCATGCTTGAGGAATAGATTCGAAATGGCACAACATCCCTTCTACCGCATTCTATTGGCCAAAGCAAATCACAGAGCCAACCCAAAATCAACAAGCAATAAAATAAACTCTACCTAATATGGGAAAAGCTGCAAAGTACTTGACCATTTTTGCAATCTCCCCTTGCAGGGGTATTCTATAATATATGCTATGGATGCATGGAATGCAGCCAGGCTTACCTTGGTTTCTGGCTTATGCCACACTGTTGACTTAGAGTTAGAAGTCAAATAACAACCCCAACAGTGAACTATTGTCAAGGAAATTGACATTACATTTGTATTTATGCTGTTGATCTGAACCAAAGTATAATATTTTGTATTCCTTTTCATCTTCATCGTTTTAGCCAGTTTTGATCCTCTTGTATGCCCTCTTGTAATAACATTTTATATACCTTTTTAAAGAAGTTGCACATTCTGAACAACATTTTTATGTACTTCTTTACTGTAACTGGTTTAAGTGACAAGTGATTATTAAGTTGGTTCTAACAGTTTAAGGACAGGGATGGCCACGTTTTCTAACACGGCTGGATAATCTATGGTAGCCACCACAGTGCAGGGCATACAGCTGGTCCTTGATCACCACATGAAGTCACGCAAAAATGAATCTACATTCAATGCAACACAATGCCAATGAGGTAAATCAACAGCTCTTCATTCTTTTTCGAGTTAAGTCCTTTCATTTTTTTTTTTTTTTGTACGTGCCCTTAGCGGGAACCGAACCCGGGACTCTCTGGTCCACAGGCCGATGCTCCAACCGCTGAGCCAAACTGGCCAGGGCTAAGTCCTTTCATTTTTTAAGATGACACACTACATGGAAATTCAACATGGAAACCAGATAAACACAGGACTACTTTAGTTCGAAAAGGGAACATTCTTGAAGCTCTTCCTACTCAACTTCTATCCCAATCTCCCCTAAAGTATCTCAGGCCTCCTTGGAAACCATGGAACAAAAACTGAAAACCACTGAATGAAGCCAACTTCTTTCAAACTTTGCTAAATCTGATCCTCCGCAAGCGATGCATTTCAGGTGGTGACTCAGAGCACACAGCGATAACTGACACAGCTGTTCAGCTACTCCACCCCGAGTGTGGTGTACTCTGCATTTTCTGTTCTATTCATTTCACTGACATGTTGGTCATGAACTACTAAATTGATTTTACAACCCACTAAACAGGTCATTCCCTACAGTTAGAAACCAATGTATTAGACGACCTCTTGAAGAACTATTCCAACATTAAAACTACTGGCCCGTGGTCCATGTCTTCTACACCCTCACTTTCCATTGTCTAGTCTCAGGAAGGAGGAGAGGCTGGGGATGGGCACCACCAAAATTAGCGGAAGTTAAGTTCTAAATAGGCCAGAATGACATTCCCAGAATGATGGAGAGCACGTGACCTTGTGGATACTAACAAAATCAGTAGATGAGACTTGTGAGAAGAGTTTATGGTCGAGTCAGACTACCTACATTAAATTGTGGCGATTTTAGCCCGAGTTACTTGGGCTTATTACTTAATCTACTTGTCAATAATTATCTCTTCAGATATTAGTATCAGGTCTAATACTAATATCTGTCCTGCAGAATTATTAAAACACTAATTAAATAAGGTCGTATATAATGGACTTAGCACAAGCAGGAGCAGTGTGGGGGTTCTCTAAAACTAATAAGAAAGCAGATGGCTTCTTCTCCCCAAAGGAGTGGTCTCAATAATAAGCCAAGAGATGGACAGCTCTCTCTGTTCCCCGCCCCTATTTTAATGCTCACGGGGATCTGGGTTCAGATTCTTGTTCTGCCATTTAACAGCAGTGGTCTCGGCAGTGGTCTTGGGAGGCTTCGACGTCCTGAGCCTCGGAAGCCTCAGCTTTGACGATAGCAAAGCCTCTCTGAGAGGTGCTGGGGGACAGCTGAACCAGCGAACGAGAACCTGACGCGGCGCCTGCTGCGTAGCAAATGCTCGGTGAACAGGAAAGGCACACGGACGTCCTGAGAGCATCCAGAAAAGACGAAAATCAACGTGCTTTGAAAACAACTGTTCATAGTTTGAAAAGAACTGAAGAACATTCAAGTTGTGTAAGAACAGCCAGCCAGAGCCAAATCATATTGGTTATCTCAGCTATGATTTAGTCATCCAAAATGCATAGCCCTACCAAGAAGTTCCAGTAACATGAAGTCATGAAATGCATCACTCTTTGGGGTGTGTGTGTGTGTGTGTGTGTGTGTGTGTGTGGCTAGGCCAGCACACCATCCTCTGGGTGCCACAAAATGTGTTGGGGTTTCAGGATAACTAAGACAAGTCTCTACCATCACAGAATCCACATAATCGATCACTATCTCAACCTCACTCCCCTTTTTACTGAGCACTTACTATGTGCCAGGTGTTTTTACAGACACCACTTTGCCTACTCCTTGGCAACCTGATCACACGGGTTTTGTCATTCCCATTCACAGTTAAGAATCCTGAGGCCACATCACTGCTAAGGGGCAGAGCAAGAATGTGAAGCCAGATCTCCCTCCCAAAGCCGAAGTCGTCTGCCACTTTCTAATTCTACTCCCACGGATCAGTCAATACAGACAAAGATCAACAGAGAGAACGTGAAATACCATCTGCCTGACATCTCCATGCGTATATCTTAACAGGGTAGGGACAGGGGTTAAGAACATGGATTCCAGACTTGGCCAGACCTGGCCTCAAAGTCCTTTCCTACCACTGATAACTCTCCAGTTCAAGAGACAGAGACGATCAGATGGACACGTGGTAAAAAATAAAGTTGTGTAAATGCATGCACGTGCACACACGCCGCCACCAGCAGAAAGGCACCTTAGGGAGACGCAATTCCGTCTCCCTCCTTTGCCGCCGAGCAAGCCAACACGGTGAGACACAGCACCGGGGTTCCCTGCTGAGGCCCCACAGGGAAGAAGAGCCAGTCACCCCCAACACAGGGGCATCCGAGCCCCACTCCCAGCCCAGTGCCCTATCTAGAGGCCCTCCCCAGCCCAGCTGTCCGCATGAATGTGCGCAACTTTTCCAATGGTTACTCCCCAGGTCCAGGAAAACGCCTGGCCCTGATAAGGCAGATTCCGCAGAAGAAAGCCCATCTCGTTTGGAAATGTTTCTCTCCCTGCTCACTTGCCGAGGTCACCAGAAGGGCAGGGAAATTCTCTCATGACGTGACTCCCGGGTCTCCACACCCAGGAATGCAGGAAGGGCGAAGTAAATCAGCCTTCAGGCAAGAATTCAGACAGGCTCCCCCATAGGGTCTGCACATTTTTTCCCGAGTGGATGCCATCAGCTGTCCTGTTGCTAAGAGACCTGAGTGGATGGGAAGGGCCCATAGCCATATTTTTCTAACTTATCTGCAAAAACAGTTGTGCCTTTCCAGAAACGGTGCCCCTCCAGGGGTTTCGGCTTTCTTAAGAACAGGATATTACAAGTGGACCAATGGAGAGAGTGAGAGTACATTTTTTCAAGAAATGAACTGAGCTTTTCCTGGACATTTGGTGTCATCCAGTCCTGGGCGCTGCCAATTACGGGTCTGGTGCAATGTTTGGGAAAGAGCTGCTGAGTAAACATGACTCAACAAAATATTCTGATTCGTAACCTTATCTCTTGGGAAGGTGCACTTATCAGCATCAACCAGTGCCACGGGGTTGGTGCAAATGCTGGGGTGCACTGGTCATCCAAGAATTAGAAAGAAATTTAAGCAACCAGCCAGGATTGCGGGGAGGTGAGTATTTGAATCTCTCCGGGACTTTCCTTTTCGGTTGCATTCCAATCAGACAGACCTCAGCCTGGCAGAGTCATTCCATTGCTCAACGTCAAAAACATTCGCCTGGAATGTGAGACATGTGAACTTGGACACCCCCTGCAGTTTCTCTGTGTGGCCCAGCCTGCTGCATCGCTGTAAACACACCATCCGGCCGAGAGCAGAGGGCCAGCGTAGAGGTGGTGCATTTCACATCAGGGAGGCCGGACACACAAAAGCGAGCTCTGGACAGCTGTGCTCCCCAAGGTCTTGGCACAGATTCCCAGGACGCTGGGCCGAGCAGAGTAGAAATGGAAAATGAGCCCCTGGCCACAGACTGGTAGATTTGTTTGCTGTTGGAGGAAAGCAAGAACGTGAATTAACTTCCTCCTTCTCTGGGTTTTACCTGGCAATTTGAGGCAGAAAACAGTCAGTTGCTACAATCCCTTATTTCCAAAGAACTCTAAGTGATTTACACGGACATCTAATTGTCTGTTCCGCCCTCTGCCCAGGGACCCCTCCTACTTAAAGAGTCATGGTAGCAGTTCTTGCCAAACTAACATAAATGAGAACACAACTCTGCATACCCCAAAAGCCCATTTAGACTTTGCATGTACCAGAGCTTGGTGACCCAGACAGCAAAGAACTAATGGCAGGCAGAGCTTTTGGGGTAACCATACAGAGATCACGCCACCCCTTTCTCCACCTCCAAAGCCAGTGCAGAAGACAGGAAGGGTCACAGGCATGTGCCATCAAAGCAGAGAACAATGGAGTCCAGCACAGGGGACCATGCAGCAGGGTCAGAACATACAAGTTCTAGAAAATAAAACACCAGACCTAAATTGAACAGGCAGAAGTTATGACCTGGATGGCTCTGTCCTGTTTCATTTTCACAACAGCCAGAGAATGTAGGACACACTAGTCAAAACAGCCTCGGAAGTCCCCGCTCCGGAGGGCGGGACGCAGGTCAGCTGTCACAGGTGGTGCAGTCTCTCACCCAGGACAGCAGTCGGCTGACACAGGGCCAAACCACTGCCACCCTGCGTTCCCAATAGCCTGGTTTGCAGCTTTGTTTACCAACACGACACTCAGAGTAGCAAGTGGAAGGGCCGTTCAAAGAAGAGGCTAGAATGAGGTTAAGTGTGTCTTTTGGAAAACTGAGAGGTGGTTAAGAGATCATGGGCAGGGAGTTCAGAATTGAGCTCATCGCCCTTTTAACCCCTGGAGCTGGGGAGGAGGCGGTGGAGGTGGGCGGGGTTAAGAGATAAGATTGCAATAACACTGACTTGTTTTGATTAAGAGCCGATGGTGTGACACAGATATTTCATTTCTTAGGATCCTGGACATCGGCCTCCTTGTTTCTCCTTCACAGTCTGATAAAACTCATGTCACCTCATGCAAGTCATTTCTCCCTCTTGCATCAAAGGGATGACCCCAGTGATGACCTTCAAGGCCACGGCTGTGATTCCTATGACAGCATCCAGAAGTTATCCCAAGCCAGGGTCTGAGCATTTCCATATATCACCACTAGATAAAGCAAAGAGTCGCAATTTGAGGCAGAAAACAGTCAGCTGCTACAACCCCTGATTTCCAAAGAACTCTAAGTGATTTACATGGACATCTACTTGCATTTTGAGCAGGCAAAGAAAGACTGGCAAATTCTCCCCTGCATTTTCAAGAATATACAGAGTAATGCCATCTACTGTGGGGAGCTGCCTCTTAAATGGAAAGATGCTTTGTCACAGGTTGAAGAGCTAGCTGAGCACAGCCAAGTTAGACTTCCACACCATTTACTGGGCCCTTGGGGACATCGCCGAAACAAGACTGTCAACATGATGCTCCTGACCCCCAGCACGTGTGAGGCACACAGCTGTGGAAGAAATCTTTGTTGAGCAAGTCAGTGGCTCCGGGGAACTTCATTTTGATAGACTGAAAGGAGGGCTTTCCCTAATGAGTATCAGGTCTGTCCACCTGGGAGCCTGTCAGTCAGTCCGGGCCATGCTTTCTTGTCCCTTCCCCCTGTATTTCCTACATTGATCAACGCTGCTTCCCTTCTCTGAAATGCCCTTCCCCGACATGGACCTGGAAAACTCCTATTCCTACTTTGAAACCTTTCTCAAAATCTCCTCTGCTAAAAGCCTGTCCCTGCTGCAGCTCTCACCCAGGACAGCCGGCCATGTCCTCTTTTCTCCCACCCTGATACATGGCTCATAGCACCGTGCCTGGCAGACAGTATCACCTGAGTAGTTTGTTGTTTTTAATCCTCACCCAAGGATACTTCTTTCCATTTACCATCAGAATGGGAGAGAGAAACATCAGCGTGAGAGAGACACATTGATGGGTTGCCTCCCACACAACCCTGAACAGGGCCACGGACCAAACCACAACCGAGGCATGTGCCAGTGACCAGAATCGAACCCACGACTCTTTGGTCCACAGGCTGACTCTCTACCACTGAGCTAAACCAGCCAGGGCTCACCTGAGTACATTTTAATTAATGAACAAATGAATAAAAAATGGCCAGTAAGAATACAGACACTTGGAGCCAATGAATCCATAGCAATGAGGCGCCTAATAAGTACAAGCACTGTCCCCTGCCTTTAGCCAAAATCACATTCCACAGTACATGTCTTAAGGGAAGTGGGTGTGGAAGACTCTATAAAATGAAAATCTGGGTAGCTCTTGTTGTACCCCAACAATGCCAAAGCGTTTGAATGGACCCCAAAGGACATTCTATAAAACTAAGGAGCCAAGAGGAACAGTAACGCCAAGATCGCCCCTGAAATAGTAACTGTGATCCACCATCAGCTCGGAAGGGTTTCCACCCACTCTCTCAAAAATAAAGAAAGCAGAAGCAACCACCTTCCTCCTTTGGAGACAACATGTTTTCAAATAATGCTGGTCATTTGCACAAGCACCCTTGACTCATACGATTTGTCATTCAGACACATAGTTCCTCCGGGGCCTGTCCCATTTCTCCTTGGAAGAGGAAGGACCATTCTAGCCCAAGGGACCAAGACTTCGGAGAAAGAACCGGTCTAGGGTGAAATTCTCCAAAGCAGGAGCTCAAGGGCATGAATTAGAAGCTGCAGCCATGTGGAAAAGCTAGGCTGTCAGGAGGTTTCTCAGCCACTTCCAAACAAGGTCGCCATCTAGACCCCTCCCTGCCCCCTGGGCAGACCAGCTGTGCAGAAAGGCCGGGTGGTGGAACCCTTCTCCCGCCAGCCAGCATTTCGTTTTCCTCATGAAAGGCATAGACCACCCATGGCCTTGGTGAGGAGGTGTCTGTCTGACTACGCATGCTTCAGATCTCTAATAAAATGTCTAGAGAGGGCCCGGCTGGTGTGGCTCAGCGGACTGAGCGTCATCCCGTGGACTGAGAGGTCCCGGTTCGATTCCCGGCCCGGGTTGTGGACTCGATGCCCAGTAAAGGGCGTGCAAGAGGCAGCTGATGGATGTTTCTCTCTCTCTCTCCCTTCCTCTCTCTCTAAAATATCAATAAAAACATATTTTAAAAAAATGTCTAGAAAGGTCCATGGGGAACTTCCCACTGTGGTTATCTCTGGAGATGGGAGTGGGGTTTTTTAATCACATTGATTATAAAATTTAAAAAATAATAAATTGTGAAAATGAAGATAAAAATTGCTTCGGGCCACTTGGACGTCCAGCGCTGTGTCTCCACGGCAGCACCGAGAATCCGAGCTGGTTTCCCACTCCAGCCACGGAACCTCTGCGTCCAGGTTCTCCCGTCCATCAGCGTGCCCCGAACCCCCCGAGGCAAGGGAAGGCTCCCAGGGACGAGCAGATGCAACTAAAACCGGTCCCAGTGTTGGACTGCACCTTTAGTTGCATGGTTTCATTCTAACCTTCCTAAATCTTCCACCAAATAAATACTACTAGCTGCATTGGAGGATGACAAGATGAAGTTCAGAGAATCCAGCAGGGTTTTCAGGGTCACACAGCTGGTGAGAGACAAAGCAAGAATGTGGATCCAGTCTGCCAGGCATCCAGGGCCCTGCTCTTGAAGCGTGCTTTGCACTCCGTTCCAATGACCGCTGTCCCTTAGCGGTCCCTGATGTACCGGGAGCCCCGGCCTGGGACCTCCTGGCCACTCCACTTCTCCTCTTCTGAGTTGAAAAGGAAAATGCAAAGCTCACACATTTCACTACCTCTGGGGCTACTGAGGTGAAGTGCTGTGATGGAAAACTTCTCACTACCAAATTACCAGGCATATTCTTGGACTTCCTCATTGTCGATGGTATGATTTGAATGCCCAGGTTTCTCGTCCACCTGTCTGCTCCATAATAAGTTTGCTCAAGTCCAAAAAAAAAAAAAGGATACAGATAAAGCACCACTAGGGGACAGAGAAGACACGACCAGTATGAAAATGTCTGGGGGTTTTAGTCAAAGTGGGTCCAGAATGAGTCAGCAGGGAGATGTGGATGACAAGAGATTGCACCTTCAACACTAAAGGAGAGCAGAATGGGGAAAGTCATCTCTGACCCTTTGGTAGGACCAGGGCCAGTACCTGTGTGTCTCCGAGTCCCCACTTCCTCCTTTGCAGAATGGAGACCGGGAGAGAGAACACATTCGGGTCAACGGCCTGGCAGAGTGCCGGACACAGGGCAAGCTCCCTGCAATACGAAGAGGAGGTGCCGTCAGTCTACCTGTTTTACAAATCATGAAACTATGGTGACAAAGCCCTCCAGGGGCAGAAAATAGACTGACACCAGGTCTGGCTGATTCTGAAGTCCATTTTCATAACCACTAACCTAACTTCCTCCCCCAGCAGAAAATTTAGAACAACAAGAAAATCCCCCATCATCTCATGACCTGGAGATAAACACTTTTACCTTTTAAATACTTTCCGATTTTCTTCCCCACAATTGGGGGGTCATACGTTGCATGCTACTTTACAGTCTGCTATTGTATTTGCCAATACACCACAACCATCTTCCCAAGTCAATAAACCCTTATTCCCCAGTCCGGTGGTTCTCAGCCTCCCTGATACCGCGGCCCTTCAATACGGCTCCTCCTGTTGTGGGGACCCCCAACCATAAAATTATTTTTGTTGCTACTTCATAACTGTAATTTTGCTACTGTTATGTCTTAGGCGACCCCTGTGAAAGGGTCGTTCGACCCGCAAAGGGGTCGCGACCCCCAGGTTGAGAACTGCTGAGTCATTCTTGGTAGCTACTTCGTATTTTTTGTGTGGACTGCGGACCTGCTGTCATCTATCGACCAGGCCTGTCGGTGAACAGGTAAGGGGTTGCCTGAAGTTTGTCACACGCTGCTGTAAGCATCCCTGCTGCGAGGTCGACCTTGGTTCTCACCTGGGAGGGGTACCGACACACTGGGGCTGGCTCTGGCCAGCGATGGGGTGGACAGTGAGACTCTAGGCCTCTTCGCTGAGAAGAGTGTGGAGGGCCCGACGGGGACCGTCCTGTCTAGAGAAGCGAGGCCCTGGAGACGGCCGTGGGGACAGGACAGCTGCCTTCAGCGGCTGCGAAGGCAAAGCGGCAGGACTTTCTCCAGTGCTCCTGAGCAAGGAGGACCACGGGGCAGCAGGCTTCTGCTGAACACGCAAAGCGCTTTCCCACAGATTATACTGCCAAAGGGTATATTCATTATTAACCTGCCTCAAGAGAGGGGAAGCCCCCCCCATGTATAAAGCCCGGTTGTATGCTGACCTCCCCCATTCTTCAGGGATATTAGAGAAGAAAGCAATTAGTCCTGATTGTAGAATTGCCTACATTTTTTTTTTCATCCTCTCCCAAGGATATTTTTCTATTTATCTTCAGATAGAGTGGAAGGGGGAGAGAGAGAGAAACATTGACATGAGAGGGACACATCAACTGGTTGCCTCGTGCATGACCCTGACCAGGGCCAGGGACGAACCACAACCGAGGTACGTGCCCTTGGCCAGAATCAAACCCGTGACTCGTTGGTTCTCGGGCCAACGCTCTAACTGCTGAGCCAAACCGGCCAGGGCGGATTGCCTACATTTTTAAAATCTAAACTCTTATCTCTGACTTTCTGACTTGTGATTCTTCCCTGGCCAGTGTGGCTTAGTGATCACAGTGTCAGCCCATGCACCAGAGAGTCTCGGGTTCAATTACCATACAAGGGCACATACCTGGGCTGCAGGTTCTATCCCCAGCCCCGGTCGTGGTGCGCACGGGAAAAAGTACCCTCGGGTAAGGATTAATAAATAAATAAAGTTGAGCACCTTCCAAACGCCAGATACGTGACAAAGACCACCCTGTTTAACTCACAGAGCAAAAAATGAGGACTGGAATGCAGGGAGATAAAAACTAATGTCCCCAATTAGCACAGCTGTACGCTATGAGAATTCAAACTCAGGTTTTTCTGATACCAGAAACCCGTGCAGTCAGGTTTAGTAATGAAAGGCCTGGATTTCAGAAGAAAACAGACTTGGGCTCAAGAATATTCCTCCACTTGCTGGCTGAGTCAACCTCTTAGCCGTACTACTGCAGCAGAATTACAGCGCCCGTTGCTGAGCGTGACTGAAGGCTGACGGAGCCGATTCGCGTACTGTGCTCAGCCCAGAGCCCAGAGCCCGGAGCCCGGAGCCCGGAGCCCGGAGCCCGGAGCCCAGAGCCCAGAGCCCGGAGCCCGGAGCCCGGAGCCCGGAGCCCGGAGCCCGGAGCCCGGAGCCCGGAGCCCGGAGCCCGGAGCCCGGAGCCCGGAGCCCGGAGCCCAGAGCCCAGAGCCCAGAGCCTGGAGCCCAGCACATATGAAACGCAGTGCATGTTGGGCAGCATTAGCTAGCTGGCATCTGCTGAAAGAAAAGTCTAGAAGAAAAGTGTTAAGGTTTGCAGACTTTGTTCGGTAAGGTATTCTGTCTGCTCTAAAATGAGCACATCAGGGTTTCCCCGTGAAGACCTTTGGGCACCCAGCTCCCAGCGACGGAGTCTAGAACGTTGCCTCACATGCTCCCTGTGTTCTTCTATCCCTGGGCCCAGCTTAGGCACCGTGGCCAGAATGAGTACCGAGATAGTGGCGGTACCAGGCCCAAAGCCTGCCAGCTTCCTGGAGGAGAGAGGTCCTGCCACGGGATGCTCGCCGATGGTGGATCCCCCTGCTACAGGGGAAGGCGAGACGTTACGGCAGCCAATGCAGGGCACCCCACTTTGTCAAGGGGAGGAAGGGTCAGTTTCACAAATGGGTGCTATCTAGGCTGAAGCCCACGGGAAGAGGAGACCTCCTCTTGCAAAGCAAGGTCGTGGGTGAGCAAAGCCCTGGGTGAGGGTGAGAGGCTATGGCTTTGCTGGGAAGCTGAGCAAGAGCTCCTGGGAGTACCGTCGACTTCACCTTGGGGGCAATGAGGACCCACACTTCAGGGCTCAAGCCAAGAAGTGGTAGGAAGAGACTGGCATTCAGGGAGCTCAGTGGGTACACGAGGGGATCAAGAGGGCAAGCTGGGGGCAGAAGCCGCTAGGAGATGGCGGTCATCCCAACAAGAGAGCAGCAAGGGGACACAGGCAGTGGCTGGACCTGGAAGACTGAGGAGCTAGGTCTGCCCAGCGCATCCGCAGCCAAAGCAACCCCTGGGCAGGAGGACAAACAGGCTTCTCTTTCTGGATTCTGGGTGAAACCTATCGTGGTGGCTCCCACTAGGATGTGAAAAAGTAAAATCAAGAAAGAGCTGGGTGTCCGACTCCTTTGTCCTGCCTCTTGGGTTCCACCTGCTTACATCCCAGCGGTTCAGAAGGCTCTCCCGGAGAGCAGAGCAGATTTTTCTCATCGCTGGCTCCGGGGCACAGCTGCGCACAGCCTCGGCCTCAAGTCAGCGCGGGGGGAGGGGAGAGGAGAGTTGGGAGAATCGGGAAAACCAGTTCTGATTAATAACAGGTCGCCTCGGTATAATAACAGCTTCTGGTTTACACAGCACTTTCACAGACATTATCTCATTTGATTCTCACAGTAAAAGGGGAGCTGGGGAGAGCAGAGGACGGGGCAATTAGCACTAGCCCCACCCCTTGCGATGGGAAGGCTTGTGGCCAGGGAGGTGAAGTGATCTGCCCAGGATTACAAAACCGGTGAGGACTGGAGCTGGGAATGCTAATTTTATGACTCTCACTTTGGTGACTCGGATCCCTTCTTTCCCTCCCTCCCCTCCCTTCAGAGATTTTTTGGGGAGTGAGAGTGGTTCTCTCTCCCTCCGGAGAAGGATAACGATCCAATGTAGGCCCATTAACTCCAACACAGGAAAGCCAAGGAGAGAAGATGCCAGAATGGATAGGGCACCAAACAGGGCAGTTCTGAAGGCTGTGGGGATACTGGCAGAAAGAGAAGACAGTCTCGGCACAGCCTAGGCGTGGGGTGGGCTGAAGTCCAAAAGGCAGGTAGATACGAGGCCCAGTGGGACTGTGTTAGGTAGAGAAGGGGGACAGTACAAGAGTTGGGGTGCTGGATGGGTGAGTCCTTCTGCAGGCTGAAGCCCAGCTCCATGTCAGGAAGCAAGAGCAAACCCCACAAACAGCGCCCCTCCCCGAGTAGGGGCATTCAGGTAACGAGTTCTTGCTCTGGTGCCTGTCCGTGTCACCAAAGAGTTGATATGACGGCTCGAGACCCTGTGTTGGGACGAGTCAGTGAAATCCACAAAGCAGAAACCAGCTCACGTGGTCGTGCCAGCCCTTGGCGCTGGCAGCTGACCAAGAAGTTCCTGTTTCAGGAGCAGCTGAGCTAAGTCCCTCCCATCTAAGGGAGCCACAGGAAGGAATTTTGCAAGGATGATCCACCGCAGCCAACCAGGAGGGAAGGGCTGCCCAGGATCCTGCTGAAGACCCAATGCAAACGGCCCTGTCACCTCCATCCTGAAGTGGAGAGAATCAGGGCACAGGGGCCTCAAACCACAGCCATCCTACAGACGCATGGTACACCCCACTCTATGCAAAGTCCTTCATGCTTCCCCTCATTCAGTCCCCACAACAGCCCTGCCTGTGTTGAAGGAACTGAAGCTCGGAATGGATAAGCAATCTGCCCAAGGTCGTATCGCTGGTGAACTGCAGAACTGAGATTTGCTGGGAGGGCTGGGAGCTCGGGACTCATGCTCTCGCAACTCCCCACGGAGCCTTGAGAATCTGTGCGCTTGAAATACCCTGGCAGGGGGAGGAGGGGAGGGGCACGGAGCAGAGTGGAAACTGTGGCTTATGCTACCACCCTGACTCACTCCCCTAAATAAGCATCTAATGGCAGCTGAAGTGTCTATGAGGGGAGGTGGGGCTTTATAAAATAGAACTGGGAAGGGGAATCCAGACTGGTCGTGACTGAGGCATGAATCAGCATGGTGACTTCTAATCAACGCGGCCTGGAGGCAAGGGAACAGCCTAGTGCTCTCTGAGTGTGGGACTTAGTTCCCTGCTCCCATCACCAGCCTTATTTCTAACTGCTCCCCAAGATGCAAACTACAGCAGCCACGCCTTCGTCCAGGTCGCTGATGCACAGACCTCCCTCTGCCTCAGGTCTCTGCTCTGAGGTGGCCTCCACTGAGAGTTTCTGTCTTCTCTGCCTTTCGGACTCTGACTTGTAATGCAAAGCCAAACCCCAGTCCCTCTCCTTCCACGAGATCCGTCTGATCTAGTGTGTTCACTCGTGGATTCATGGACTCATTCATTAAGAGACAACATCTCTTAAAGGTCTGCAACTCCTGGCCCTGGGAGACACTGGGATACAGTGATGGGATACAGTCCCTGCCCGTATTGCCTCCTCAGAAAGGTAAAGACGTGGCAACAGTATCATAACAATAAGAGCTAGGAGGATGCTTTAGTGTTACAGAGATGCTCAACTTCTCTGGACTATGGAGGAGCAAGGGAGGTTTCCAGAAGAAGGCAGCATCCTAGACATGTTTGAATGATGGGTGAGATAAATGAAAGCCATGTAGTAGGCGTCAAGAGACCTGGGTTCCAGTCCACAGTCAGCCTCTGTCTGTGCTGACCTTGAGCAAGTCACCCTACTTTTTCGGACCTCGAGGCAGGGGGTGGGGGATCAGACTGACACAGAAGCCAAGATCTCTCTTGCCTGAGCTCAGATTTCCATATTGAATGACCACCTTGCATCTCGATTTCTTTGCATGGCAAGTGGAGATGCTAATGACCAAACCTTGGGGCTCCAGGAGATGCAGCAGGACAAAGTGCTTGGGAAATGCTGACGTGCTGAGCTCTGTCAAATGGCTGTGTGGCTGTGGGCAGTTCCCCACTGGACGGCAGCCAGGGGAGCACCAAACCTGGGTTCTAGCTTGGACGGGCCCCACAATTGGCCCTGTCGCCTGCCTTGGGAGGAGAACTCTGACAGCGCCCAGCAGACAGACTCAACAAAGGAGAGGAAGCTGGGGGCCCAGGAGAACACTGTGGCCGGGGCTCGCAGGCCCAGAACACACAGACGGCTTTAGGAGTCCGAACTACAGACCCATCACAATGGCCAAAATGAAAAAACCGACCATGGCAAGTGTTGACACGAATGCAGTGAAACAGGAACTCTTCTACACGGCTGGTGGAAATAGCAAATGGTACAACAGCTTTGGACGCCAGCTAGACATCTTAAAAAGTTATACACACATCTAACAAAGTTATACATACATCTAAAAAAGTTACACATACCTTCAACAAAGATTTCAACAAGAATGTGTATAGCCCTGGCCAGGTGGCTCAGTTGATTAGAGCATTGTCTCTAATCAACACACACATCCATTAACAAATCAATGGATGTACAAACCTTCATATATCCATATCATGGGTTACCACACAGCAATAAAATGGACCGAATGATTGATATAGGCTACAACATGGATGGATCTCAAAATAATTATGCTGGTCGAAAGAAGCCACACACACACAGAGTTTATTATAACTGATTTCATTCATATAAAATCCTGGGGGGTGCCCAGCGGTGTGGCTCAGTGGTTGAACATCGACCCATGCACCAAGAGGTCGCCGGTTCGATTCCATGTCAGGGCACACGCCCAGGTTGTGGGCCCGATCCCCAGTGGGGGGCATGCAGGAGGCGGCCAATCGATGAGGCAGCTGCTGGGATTCCTCCAGAGGATGGATGCAGAAGAAAAGGATAGTGGTCAAGGAAGACAAAGACCTGCCCTCCTTTTACACAGTGTATGTTTTCACGTGGAAATGCCCCACAAGTTGGAGTTGATGGGGTAGGAGCCGACCTCTCATTTCAGGAGGTGGCAAGGTGGAGAGGTGACTGCCGCCCAGGTGCGCCCAGTCTGGCTTCCCTACCTTGCCGTGGAAGAGTAGTGACGTGGAAGAGTAGTGACGTGGAAGAGTGCAGGAAGCCTGTGGGCACAGTGATGAATGTTCACACCCTGAAACCCCTTTCCCAAGTGACCCGCCTCCATATCAAGGATCAGAGCATCACTGAGACCCCAGAAGCTCCCCTCACCCCCTCTCCATCATCGCATCCACCAAACCAACCTCAACGTGACTGCTCCTTTCTCCCTCACTAGCTGGGTGGCTTTCGACATGTTTTCTTCTCTCCAAAATGAAGCTGACAATGCTAACTGAGCAGGTTTTCCTTATGAAAGAGGAAAATGAAATAGCATCTTTAAATCACCTAGCACAAGGCCTAGCTTTTCAGAGATGTTTTGTGCATGGGAGGTCCCTTCCCAAGAAGCTTGGAAGGGCTGGACTCCAAGGGGTAAGGGGAACAGATGGGGACACACCCATGGCACCCCCCTGGGCGAGTAACTTAGTCTTCTGTCCTGTGACATGAAGGCCCTGCAAAAGCTGGACTCCGCACTGCACCCCGCCAAGGCCCCGGGCCCAGGGAGCAAGGACGGATATGACATGGGCTCAGCATCCACCGCTATCCTGTTCTGATCAGCTGTGATGGGAACCCGGCCTCCGTGCAATCATGTAGGTGTACGTGAATGTACATGGGGGAGCCCATGCCACCTTCACTGGACTGCTCCCCAGGAGCACCAAAATCTTCTGAAACCAGAGAGTCCCCCCATCACCCTCCCAAGTCGGAGTCACCGAAAGGCCCCAAAAGTGTGTCTGTGCAGTGGATGCACAAGGCCCGCAGAGAACCTGTGGGGACACGAGGGAGGGGGTTTGAGTGACGGCTGTGCTGAGCTGAGGGGACACACTGCAAGTTAGTCATTACTCGTGAAAATAAATCATTAGGACCGACTTGTTTCCTCCTCGTTGCCTCTTCCCCCTAAGGTGCGCCAAAAACACACTCTCAGTGATTGAGAAAGTCTGGTTGTTTGAGCTCCAGTCAAGCAACTCATTTCTTCTTTCCCAGAAGGGTCTGAGTTCTGTCCCGACTGGACGGGGCTCTCTCGGCGACGATTAGCCTGGTTTGACCAGCACCTGGTCACGGGGTGACGAGCGGTCCCAGGGCCCGCTCTGAACAAACAGCCTCCCTGCACCAGAAGGACACTGTCTGTCAAAGTCTGCTGGTGCGGGTGACTCCACACTGGCTGCCACAGCGCTAATGGCAAGTGACACCCCTCACGGAGGATGACAGTAACCGTCTTCCCAAAGAACGGACCTCAGAATCCAACTTCCAGCCAATTTCATTTAAATAAAGAAGAATGATTCATAATAATAACAGGAATAACAACAGCTAGACTTGACGGGCACTGATCACATGCCCAGATACCCCGGCACTTTGCCTGTGTTATTCCACAGAATCCCTGTGACAGGTTGCATTACTGGTTCCGATACTGTATCTCTGTTCTTGTCTCATCCATGCCCTGGCTATGCGACTTGATAGTTCTCCCTAGAGACGGGGTGCATTTTCCCGCCCCTTCGCCTCAGACAAGCCCGGACCACATCCATCAATGCTCAGCTATCTGAGCAAGAAAACGTGGTGTTGATCTGCAGTCACTAAGCAAAAACGGACCGATTCAGTCCCCCAGCACAGGGTTTGGCAAAATACAGACCAGCCCTGCTACCTGCTTCTGTGAATAACGTGTGATGGAGCTGAGACATTCCCACCCACTTCGGCGCCATCTGTGGCTGCCTTCATGCTACACCGGTAGAGTGGAGCAGCTCCAGCGAAGACCATAGGATCCACAAAACCGAAAACATTGGCCATCTGGCTTTACTGGAAAAACAACATTGCTCATCTCTGCCCTGGGACAGAGTTTCTCAAACGTCAGCTGCATTAGAATCTCCCGGAGGGCTTACTAAACCAGATTCCTAGGTCTCGGGCCCCGAATTCTGATCATGTCGATCTTGGGGTTCAAGGACGGCATAAGCTCCCAGGCAGATGCCAATGCTGCTGGTGCAAGGGCCAGACTTTGAAAACCACTACACTAGACAGTGATTCTCAACTCGCTGGGCCACACAACCACCTGGAGAGCTCTTAAAACATCATTTCCCAAAACCAGCCTCGGGTTTCTGACTTACAGCCCAGGGTGCATCCCAGCTATCGGAGTCTTCATCTGTTGGGCTATTGTAACAGGAAATACCACAGACTGAGTGGCTTAAAAACAACAGAAATTTAGTTTTTAGAGTTCTGGAGGCTGGGAAGTCCAAGAGCACAGCTCCAGCAGATTCGGTTCTGATCAAGATCGACTTCTCGGAAGGCTCACCTTCCCATAACCTCACCTGGGGGAAAGAGCAACAAGCTTCCGAGGGCTCCTTCTGTAAGAACGCTAATTCCATTCACGAGGGCTCCGTCATCATGACTTGGTCACCTCCTAAGGGCCACATTCCTGATACTATTACAATGGGAGTTAAGTTTCAACGTACGAATCTGTGGGAGACACAGACACTCGGTCCCGAGCCATCAGTGACTGTGAAAAGCTCTCTGGTAGTTCTCATTGGTAGCCTGGATTCAGAATACTTTCAGTCACGACCGTCCAAGTATTGATTGCACTATGAACAAGAAACGGTCGTGTAACCTGAAGGAACTGAACTCGAAGGGTTCGTGGGAGAAGACACAAAGTCAATGATGAGGAAGCAGCTAAGTGTGTTGGAAGGAGGCAGCAGATTGAGAGGTGGGCTCCTGGGCGGAGGTTTCAGGCAAAGCGGGAAGAACAAAGGTAGTAGGAGGTCACCTGAGGGAGGGAACACCTGAAGCAAACTTGAAAGAGGGACATTTGATACGCATTTCACCAAGGAGGGATCTCAGCTCAAGGCTTTAAGCCATGTGGCTGGAGCCCAATTCTAGAATGTGGCAGGACGCATCCAGAATCTAGACCCAGATCTGAGTGACTTGGAACATTTCCTGCCCGCCCAGCTGCCATTCCATAAAATGTCTGTCCCTAAGCATGACAGATCAGTGGGGGACTCTAGTGCAGCCTACAATCTCAGCTCACATGCAAATTTAATGTATCTATAAATTATCCCCATTAAATCCTTACTGCTAAAATGACGCTGGATGGAGGTGAATCTCGGTTCTGTACGTTCAGGTTTCTCAGGGCCATGCGTACAAACAGGGGTCATCAAAATGTCAGCGTTATGACGGATTTCCCATTTATCTGAATGTCTTGTTGTGCATCACAGAAAGACAGACAACCAAACATCACCCGCCTCCGGTCAAGAGTACACACCAGCACCTAATGTGGCGCCCTTGACGGAAAATCCTACCAAGCGCCCAAGTACCATTTATAAGAAATACCGTAGAACAGGGATGTCACCTGAAAACCCCAGACAGACCAAACAACTCAGTTTCTTCGCTGAATAAACTGTGAAGAAGTAGAATGCTGTGGTTTGACTTGTGCCCCACTCCCACCCCAAACACACACACCATATTCGGATACTGAAGGCTTAACCCAGAGGACTTCTGAACATGACTATATTTGGAGATAGCATCTTTAAAAAATAAGTTCAAGTGAGGCCAGGAGGGTGGCCCCTAATGCAATGTGACTGGTGTCCTTATCAGCAGAGGAGATGAGGACACAGATGTCCAGGAAGACCAAGTGCAGACGCAGGGAGAAGACAGCCATGTGACAAGCAAAAAAAAAAGAAATCAACCCACCAACACCTAGACCTTGGACTCCAGCCTCCAGAACTGTGAGGATATGAACGTCTGTGGTTTAAACCACCCCACCTGTGCTACTTTGTTACCACTACAAACTAATTTGATGAAAGGAAACCTCAGAGACATATCAACCAACTCAGTGGGTGGATTTCATTTAAGTAATGATTCAAACAAAATAAAAATTGAACCCCTACACGGATTTGTTGAACACCTAGTAGATTCCAAATGAATATCTAAATGAATTCATTCGTATGTATGCTGTATCTCGGGAACTGGTATTCTGAGCATTTTATGGAAGTGAAATCAGCCTCCAGTGATTTCCACCAACCGATGTCTTGTCCCAATGCCTGGCGTCAACTAGAGAACATCCCAACCTTTCCTCCGTATTTGAAAGCTGACGTGAAGGAAGCTGCACTGTCTCGTGTACGTCGTCTCTTTTCTGCCCTAAACACTTGGCTCCTTCACCTGCTCCTACCCAGGCCCCGCAGACACCCCTCAGTCACCGAGCTCCAAACGATGACTTCCTGCCCCCCAGCAAGTCTTCCAGGACCGTCCCTGCTAAAACCAGCTCTTCCCAAGCTCTGCGGTCTTCCTCCCCTTACCCCGCATCACTCTGCTTTAAAATAACACATATGCTACCTTTACATGCCTCTGCCCCAACGGCCCGTCTGCGCCCACTGGACCGGAGGCTCCCTGAAAGGAAGGATCCCCAGCATCTCGCAGAGCCTGTCACATAGCGGGAGCTCAATCAATCGTTTCTGAATGAATGAATGAACGAATGAATGAATGAACGAATGAACGAATGAAGATAGCTGTTATTCAAGTGGGACGTTCTGGTTCCTTTTCTTATTCCACCCCTTCTGTTTAAAAGGACTTAGCATGGAGCCTAGAAAAAGCAAAAGTAAGCTCTGGCAGCTGGCTGTCCTGCCCCTTCGGCATCCCCCCCTCCTGCTCCCCCCAGATCGCCCAGGCTGCAGCTGGACGGCCTGCAGCTCCCCCGCGGCCATCTGTGGACTGCCAGGCCCCAGGCAGCTGGGCCAGGAGACGGCGGGAGTCTGTGGGGACACATGCTTCAGGGGGACTCACACCAGCAGGGCGCGTGCGACTCGGGCCTGGCTGGCTTGCCTCTGTGCATCTGCCCGTGTGTGTTTTGGCTGCCACCACCTCTGTTTACAGTCCGAGTCGGGGAAGGACAGGAATCCACAGACCAGTTCGCAGAGCCGGCCCGCGCCTCCTGTTGCGTTTCTCCCTGTAAGAGGTAGTGCGAAGAAGGGGGCGTCGCCAGCTGGGCGTCACAGCCACGCACACCCACTTCATGTCCAGCCACCGTCTTTACCATCCGTGTGACTGGGCGAACCACATAACCTCGGGAGCCTCAAATTGTTCATTTTTAAAAGTATGATAAAGATACAAACGTGTTATCGGAATCAGAACCAATATAAAAAAAGAGATGCACGTGGAATCCCTTAAACATTGGCTATCAATTACATTTTCAAGTGGTGCTCCAGTATGTCCCATTTCAGGCAGAATCGGGGACTTGACCCTGACTCCACTCGCTCTCTCTGAGACACTGACCACTGTTTTACCATCCTACCTCTTAGGACAACATAAATGCACTGGCCCCTCCCTCTCCCTCCAGAGGACCGGTCAGCCTGGCATGTCACTCATGTCTCCATCACCATCGAGCTGGGTGGCCTGGATAAAGCTACCTCTCCTCCGTGTGACTCAGTGGCCTAATCTGCCAAATGGGGATGACAACCCTGTGGATTGACCAACCCTCTCCCAACCCCCTTCTATCATGCCTTCTCCCAGAGGGAAACTGGGGAGCCCAATCTCAGAGTTCCCCGCCCTCCTGCAGTCGGGGGGGCGGGGAGCGCGACCCAGTCTGGCCGGAGACACAGGCAGAGGCTGCTGCTAAGTGCTGACCCTGCACGGCCACGCCCTTGGGAAGTGCTCAGGGAGAGGCTGGCACGCGGTGCGGAGATGCTTGTGGAACGAGAGGAGAAAGGTACAGACTGTGCACGACTTGGAATTCAGCGATGGGCGAGGAGCACGGGGGTGGTAGGAGATGGTCTGAACACGAGGGTGGGATCTGGGGAGGTGGGGCGTGAAGGAGGTGGCAGGCTTTGGCCGGAGAGGGGAGAGTATATATCGGGGCACCCTTGAGCACTGGGCCTGGCCACCCCCACCCCAGGTTGCATCGAGACCCTGTCAGAAGAAGCCTGTCCGTGGAGGGAAGCCAATTACAGGGTCCAGAGGAGGGACCCGCCATCCGTCCCGCGATCATGCACTGGCCTCCACGTCGCCATGCGCGGCCGTCGCATGAGGGTGAACAGCGGCATTCATCCCCGCTGCCTTCCGGCCTGCAGGCCAGACAGGGCCAAGCTGTGCGGGAAGCCCCGGGACACAAAGTTGCAAACAGCCAGGTCCCCTGGGGTGCTCTGGTGGAGCGAGGACAACCACAGACCTGCCCAGGGAAAAGCGAATAACCGTGTCTGAAACCCCCTGCGCTCCTGTCCCCACCTGGACAGCTGCAGCGCCAGGTCTGGGACCGCCGATGGCGGGGAGGTTGAGGAGAGAAAATGATGAAGGGACCTGCTCTGGCCAAAGAAACTGCTCCTCACTTGCCTGAGTCTGGGCGGCTACGTCCCACCCACCCCCGCGGCAGAAATACTGATATTGGGGGAGAAGTCAGTGATCGTACAGGGAGGAAATATTCCCCCTAAAGAGTGGCTCTTCGGTGCCCCACCAAAGTGACCAATCACCACCCAGAAGGTGTGTCCGAAGGCTGCCGCAGAGCAGGGGTGGCTAACCCCAGCTTGGAGATTTCTCAAATATGTGGAAGGTTATATTATGCTGGGCACTCAGTAGCCCTTTTGAAAACATGTTTTAAATACTTTCAGTGTCTAGTTTCTTGTGGGCTTCCCTGGAACACAGCCACGGGAGTGTTCTCGCCAAAGTGCAACCGGAGCGTGTCACCTTCCCGCTCAGAAGCTTGGAGGGCTCCGCCGTGAGGGGGAGCCGAACCTTCGCCTGGCCCGTGTGCCCGCCGCTCACTGCCTTCTCATTTCTCTTTACACGCGGGGCATCTCAAAACTGACTGACATTCTCCAAACACCCAGCGATGCTCATCCCCGCTCGCCTCTGTTCACGTCACTCATTCAGTGACTTGTGCATTCACTAGACATTGAATCAGCGCCCCCACATGCCACCGTGTTAGCTACGAAGATGCACCGGTGAGTGACGGCGACTTCATGTTCTCAAAGATGACAGCATGGAGTGCAGGGGTGCCCATGCCTGGGAGCATCAGAATGGCCCAGGGGGCTTCTTTACTCCAATACCCCCAATGGGAAGAGAGGAGGATGCATCAGCAAGCCAAAGGAGGGGGAGCGGAACTCAGACTTCCCCTGCCACCGTCCTGGGGATCCATAGGGTGGGTGCTGAAAAGATGGGCTTTAAAGCTGAAAAGGCTGGTTCAAACCTCGGGCGTCCACATACCCTGGGGTGTGCTGAGACCGTCCGCATCTAGTGAGAAGTCAGCCATAATACTTGCATCTGTTGGCCGGTGAAATTCCCAACAGCCCCCCTTCTCTTTCCAAAGTGCTCACGTTTGGATGATAAATTACACATTCACCTTGTTCTAAACTCACCTTTACCTGTTCCTGCCTGTGAGAATCTGCAGAGGGGTGAAATTCCTGCGCCTCCGTCTCGTGGTCTGCAGCCCAGAGGGAGCAAGAGCTGTACCCAGAGGAGGCGGGGAACATGGATCGTGCTGCCAGGTGCCGGGGAGGGTCCTGCTTCATCCACGGAAGCTGTTACAGTACCGTTTGCCTTGTGGGGAGCACCCTGATTTACTCTGCACTGTTCCCTGACAGATGCAATGAGACCTTCAGGATGAGAACACATTTGGATGAAAAATAGAACCTGTATATTTATGGAGAGAATGGACCTGAGGCAGCAAGACGTCGCTTAGGTGGCTACTGACCGGGCTGGCAAACCTGTAGTGAGAAATCAGCTACAAAGTTTAAACTGCAGTTCAAATTTGTAGGAAGTCGGACTTCACGACGCTCCTCGCTGGTTGAAACTTTTCATGGGGTTGGGTCAAGTGCCTCCCGCAGACCCAGATGGAGGGAAGTGTACACTGTTTAGATGCCCAGGGCCAGGAAGAGGACAGAGACTGACACATTATCTGCCTGCGGTGACCACTGCTCAGCCACGGTCCTGACTCATCTATGGCGAGAAGGACCAGTCTCGGCCCGTCTGAGCAGTGATTCTGCGAGTGATTCACCGATGACCACTGGAAAGCACCCTTTTTTGGTCCCTTTCTGAGCTCTTCTCTTCAATTAGCATCAGAGGCCAGAGGCCCGGAGGACAGGGAGGCAGACAGATCTGCCAGCTGGACAGAGCGTGGCTGAGCTAAGCAGCTGCAAGAGGCAGGGAGGGAGAGGAGGACATTCTGGCTCAGCTGGCTCACGGGGTGGAAACTTACCAGCGGCGAGATAAAGAATTTTCATGAAAGGCTCACATAACAGTGGAAATTCCTAAAACTTCAGCGATCCTGAAGGGTTAAGGACATCACCAAGGACAAAAGGAAATGCCAGAGTGTTACAAAAGTCAGAAATCTCTTTGGATGAGGTTGCACAAATTAAAGACCACATAAACATATTGTTTAAGGATCGAAGGTATCCATCCCAAGATCAAGGGGATCAATACGGACAAGGTACCTTGGCATCTAGGACAAGAGGAAGGCCAAGCTGGGAGTCCAGCTCTTCTAGAAATATCTCTGAGGCTGGTAGATATTCGTGTCTCTAGAATGAGTCTGAGTTCTTTAACGTGCGTCTAAAATGTGCTAGGTGAGCCGATTCTGGTCTATCCACAGAGATGAAACGCATCTCAGGAGTTACGTGTTCACTCATACCACTTCTGAGACCGTGTAACATCCATGTATTTTTCTCTGAACACAATTAGGTGAAAATATGCAAATTTTCTTCACATATGCCAGGCCTCAGTGCCCATGCAATTCTCTCTGCATGAAGTGTTCTCGGGCCAACCCTCACCTGCCCAGATCCTTCTTGTCCTGCAGGTCTCAACCCTACGCTTCTCCTTGGAGAGGCCGTCCCTGGCCACCCCGTCAAACACAGTGTCTCCTAGTTGCGCTCTCTCCAGCCTGCTGTCTACTTCTTCCAGAGACTCCCAGGACCTCTTCCATATGGTGTTCACTTGTGCGTGGCACGTCTCTGTCCCCCAGAATGAGAGCATCTTATCCTCGCCTCCATTCCCAGCATCCTCCATTGCTTGGCGCACAGCAGGTGCTTAATACATACAGGGTGGGGCAACAGTGTTTCTAGTTGTGAGTACACAAAGTGCACAGTTTATTTTTGTACCATTATCTATTAGTTAGTGTATCATTTTCCATATAAACGACTGTAAGCCTACTTCTGCCCCACCCTGTATTCGTTGAATGAAGAACATTAAAATGAATTGTGGCCCTGGCTGGTTTGGCTCAGTGGCTGGAGCGTCGGCCTGCGGACCCGAGAGTCCCGGGTTCAGTTCCTGCTAGGCTCTAGCAGCTAGGGGCATGTACCAAAAAAAGAAAATGCATTGTGGCCTTAATAATGATAATAATGACAGTTTTGCACGGGAGAAATGAGGGTGAGCTATGGCTGGAGCCCGGTGAATCGTGTGTTGCCCTGGATGTGGCCACGGGAGGATGCAAACGTTCGGTGATGATCATAGCCCTCTCGACACTAATGAGCCGGAGACCTGGGCGTTATGTGGAGATGGACTGTTTGCCTTGTGATGGTAACTAGGGATTCGACAGCTTGGCTCAGAACTGGGTCGGGAGTGGGTTTCCTGCTCCTCCTCTTCTGATGGGCTTACTTACCCAGCTGCAACTCTGCAATGTCAGGCCTTCTTCTCCCTCCCCTTCCTCCCTCTCCTTCACCCCCCCCCCCCTGACCCTCACCCAAGGCTCACCCTACAGGCTGATCTTATGGCAAAGGCAGGAGCCAAGAGAACACGTGTGCCTCTGACGAGAGAGAAGGAATGTGTAGCCTGGCAGTGCCAGCCAGGGGTCCTGATCCCAGCCTCACCAACCAGAAGAGCCATCCTTTCATGGAGAGGAGCGAGCCAGGGCAGCAGCCCCCTCCTCAATTCTTCCGAGATCACAGAAGTTGCTGTGTAGAAGTGGGAAGACTGGGAAAAGAGGGTGGTTCTCCCGAGAGTAAAAGGCATGGTCACACATGTGTCATGGGTGAACAGGGAAGTCAAGGACCACCGTGAACAGCCCTGAGCTCCTGGAGCCTGTGCATCACATCATCAGCCACGTGTAGCTTCCACTGGCCCTGGCACACGCCTCTGTACCTATCGAGCAGGACTGGTGGGTAAGAGTGTGCTGGATGTTGCTGACAGAATCAAAGGCCATCAGGGTAAATACGTAAGTGAATGAGTAAAATGTGCATGATACCTTAGCCTCTTAAGAATCTGGTTAATGGGTCCATCTTAAATCCTCATCACCTTAGCATATATTCGTTAGAAAACTGATTTTACAAATAGCCAAGGCTGAGCACCAGAACCCCACAGCAGTGCCCCACTAACTTCAAGCCACATTTGCCCATCTTATGCATGTGCAACAAACCCTGGTGTATCAGCAGGACCTGTGGTTTCGTCATTCACAGAAACCACACATAATTGTATGCCATGCGTCAGCTGCTGCAGGCACTCATGTCTACTTCAGAGTCGCACGAGTTGCTGAACTCCCTGGATCTTATTTGATTCCTTCATAAAGAAGCATTCACTGCTTGTGCAGTCAGGCCGCTCAGATGGTCCTTCATGATCCCCCTCCTGGTGTTCACGCCCTGTGTGGTCTTCTGCTGTGTGGTCTCTGTATTTATTGCGAGGTGGTCAAGGGAGTGTGAGCTAAACCCGTGACCACCGCGCAATAAATACAGAGTATGGCGAAGTGAGGGGTGTCCCGTGCAAGATGAGGTTGTCAGAGACGCGACTTCCATCTCGCACATGCCCCTCTCCTTACCCTCTGATGAGGCCAGATGCCCTGCCCGAAGGGACTGAGGGAAGCCATCAGTGAGGAACCCAGGCCCTCAGTTCAACATCCTATGAGAAACCAACAACCTCGCGAGTGAGCTTGGAAGCAGATCCATCCCCCGTCGATCTTAAGGTGGCTACAACCTGGCTAACACCTACTGGCAGCCACCGAGTGCCTCGGAGCCAGAGAACCCAGCTAAGCCACGCCCAGACTCCTGAGACCCAGGAACTGTGAGACAACAGATGTCTGTTGCTTTAATATGCTGTTTGTTGCTCAGAAATAGGTAACTAATATATTACATATACTATATACAGTATACATACACATGTACGTTGTATATATGAGTAGTCACATATGAACTATATGTACCTAGTACTATACATACACACACACACACATATATAGTGACTGAACACTGCATTCAATATTAACTGGTTTCCTTTAAAATCCCATGCATTTTTATTTTATTCATTTCAGGAGGGAGTCATAGGTTTCACCAGTCTGCCAACATGGTCCATGCCACCCAGAGGTTAAGAGCCCCTGACCAAGGCCTATTTTGGAGATGACAAGGGTTCCGGAAGGGGTGTTAGGGAGTAGCGTACCTGTGATGTCACATCCCCCTGAGTTTGGAGGTAGCGAAGGAAAGAAACAAGGAGAACCAGGAAGTGAGATTTGGTTCAGCTAATATGGTGTCACAGGCTGGAGCCGTCGATTTTCATTAAGACAGCAAAAGGCATCAAAGGGATACCAGAGAGCAGAGAACCCACGTGTCAAGTTTGAGTCCAACATCTCAAGGGTGACAGAGCAAAGGACAGATGGGGAAGCCAGGGATGGAGGCAGGCATGTCAGACCTCGGGAGATGGAAGCCAGCCTGGCTGTGCAGTGCAGGGGACCCCCAGGAATGCTGTGTCCCTGGGTGCTTTCGCCTGACATGCTGACAGGGCAAGACCACAGAGCGAATATAAGCCCAGCCCCCATCCAGAGTGAGAACTCCATGCTGAGTGACAGGCATTTGTTCTTCGCTTCCCTGCGTCCCTCACACCGCCTGCCTCTCGTCTACGTGACAAGCTCCTTGAGGACGGGGCCATGTGTCCTTGTTTTCTTTCTGCCCCGGAGATGGACCACAGCATAGACTTTCAGAAATCAAATGTCTGCTAAGGGACAGTGCTGGCCTGGGAACCAGAGATGAATGTGACTCTGTCTCTGCCCCAGTGGTCCATGGCCTAAAGACAGACCAGACAGAGACACACAATGACATTAGAAAGCCCTAATTCGAAGATGAAGTTCCCCGTCCACCAGATTTGGTGGCTCTCCAAGCCTTGCTTTTGCATCTATTAAACGAAGGTAGCAACACTCATTTTGTTGGTTTATAGAACATAAGATGAGATGATATATTAGAAGAGACCAGCACAAGGCCTCACATTGCAGAAATGTCTACCTTGCTTCCTGCCTTCATACAGCTTCTGGCCTTCTGGTCACAAAGCCCCAAGGGATTATGCAAGATCTACTTCCTGTGGGAGCTGTGGTAGGCTTCGAAGGGGCAGCCCTCCCGGCAGGCTTCCTCACTTCCAGATAATATCAAGCCACACGACCTGTCCTGTGAGCTCTCGGAGGCAGGGACCACGCGGACGTCATTTCTGCAACTCCAGCAAGTAGAAGACTGTTCAGCGCATGAATGATTAAGATGAGAAATCAGAAATCCTAGAAAATCCTCCCAAATTGGGTCTAGCCGTGCTCTGCAAGAGAGGTCATCCAGAGCTGGAGCACAGGGCTGTGACCGGCCCTACAAATGAAGAGGACTTGGGCGAGAGGAAGGACACTGGACGGAAGTCTGCGCACCTGCCTTAGAACACGGTCCCCTCCTGGGAGGAAGGACAGATATGTGACAGGAAGTGCCACCAAGGAAATTTCAATGATCTCTGCCAAGTTCCACTTAAAAAACAAAATACAAAAAAAACAAAACAAAAAAACACAGAAGCCATTGTGGCAAAATGTCAACACGAGTCAAACTGAAGTGGTAGGTGCCAAGGTGAGTGTTCTAGTCCCCGTGCTTCTTGCTAAGTCAGAAGTGTCCCATGATAAGAGGAAGCAGAGGCATTTCAGATGGGGGGGGGGGGTGGCATGAGCAAGGGCAGAGGGGTGGGGAGGCTGTGACCAGGACAGAACCGGGGAAGGCCTCAGACACTCCAGGCATGAAGCAAGTCGGGAACTGTCCTCGGTGCTGAACCAAAACCACACCCTTGGTCCCTGCTATTTCTGGTAACCCTAGAACTTTGGGGGTTTCTGCTCAATTCCCCAGTGCTTACAGACTTCCTTGGTAGTCTTCCATTTCATATTTTTGAGTCCAATTTTACCAAGCTTTTGCTGAAAAAGAAAGCTAAGAAGAACAGAACTTGAGTCTTTCTCAGCCTAATAATAATATTTACTATTTACCAAGTTCTTACACATGCCAGGTACTATGATAGCAGTTTTTATACATTGCCCCATATTTTGATAATCACCCCCACTTTACAGACCAAGAAGCGGGGTTCATAAATGGCAGAGTTGAGATGAAATCAGGTCTCATATATACATAGCCCAGGAATTAGCAAATCACTCCTTGGCCTGTGTGAATAAGGGCTTCACTCAGAGGGACGTATCTCCGTGAAGTCATTGTCCCAGTCCTCTCTAGACTTCTTTTCATTTACAAGAGCAGGCTCACAGCGGGACAGACCTGGCTGCCTAGACCCTATTTTCACACGTATTAGCAGTGCGACTGTGTCAGCGTCATCTGATGACATTCCAGCCTGTTTCCTCAGCTGATATGTCAAGAATGTGAACTATTTCCCAGAGTCGTCAACAGAGACCTAAGAGAAGATGCGTGACAAGATAGCCTGGAATAACGAAGGTACCTCTGATGATGATGACGACAGCGCTTGTTGACTGATCGCTGCTGCCTCGTGCCAGGCCCTGGGTCAGGCGCCTCACACACGTCAGTGCCAATCCTCACAATGGCCCTAGGAAGTTTCTCCTGTTCTCTCCATTCAAAGATGAGAAAAATGAGGCTCAGTGAACCCTTCATATCTGTCAGCTAAATCAGATCCAACTTGACTCATCCATAACCAGATGGCCTTTGAGAGGCTGAAGGACAGGGGCTGCTGCTAGGTAGAAGGTGGACCCACTCTTTAATTTTTCCACAGTCTAGGCAGGTACTCTGATGCAGTGACCCCACTCAGAGCTGGAGCCAGGGAGAGAGATCCTCATAGGCCAACATAATTTACCAAAATGCCCAATTCCAAGTCTGGCTGCCCCGATGCATGGAGGGCAGCTGCCTCTGGCTCTCTGCTCCCCCAGTCTCTAGATTAAACAACAACAACAACAGCAGCAGCAAACTGTTGTCCAGGCAGGGGTGATTCCGCGCTAAGGAGCTGGGCTCCCTCCTCCCTGCTTGGCCAGCAGGGGAAGGGGTGGGAGGGAACTGTACTAAGGTCACAGTGTTCCTGGTCAGCGTGTTCTGGCTTTGAAGTCAGAGAGCTGCCAGTGTCCAGGCAAGAGGAACGCTGCAGGCTGCTCCGCCTGCCCGGCCTCCAACAAGCTCCAGCTGGGCCTCGGCCTCCACAGCAGCTGGACGCTCCAGGGAGGGCCACACTCCCGAGACATCCCCTTCCCAGCCCCTGCACCAGCCTTACGAATCTGCAACTGTGATAAAGTCATCAAGCACACAACAGCTGTCCAGATGTGCCCACGCACTTGGCTCCCATAGCCCCTGAAAGTCAGCCACACATTCCTCCACCACCACATTCCACGGAGGGGAACAGCATTTCTATATTCCCTTCCCTCTTCCACTTTCCTGATCATTTCTCTTTAATTTGTTCAATCCTGAGCTCCCAGAAGGCTTCATTGTGCACCCACTATATACCTGACAAAGGATCAGGCAACGATTTAGGTCTAGATATGAAAACATCATTGTTCCAGTCCTTGTAGAATTTATAGAGGGGAAGAGACATCAAACAACAAATAAAGCAATTACCATATGATTAACAGTTGTGATAGGAGCATGAAAGAAAGAGAACAAGGTGCAATGGGAGAGAAGAGCAGTCATGCACCTCCAGATAGGAGGTCAAGCAAGGTCTTTCCAAGCAGGGGGCACTGAAGCTGAGACCTGAAGGAGCAGCAGGAGGCAGCCTTGTGAGGCCAGCTGGAGTGTGGGGTGAAGGCTGTCCAGCTAACAGCACGTGCAAAGTCCCTGAGGCAGGAGAAAAAGTAAAATGTTTGAGGAAGTGACAATATAGCATAATGGGTAAATGTGAATGCAAGATTTAGCTGTGGGATCCTAAAAACTAGATGTGAATTCTCAATACCTCCATTTTCCAAGTAGGATCGGGTAAGAATTCAGAGACTGGGTGCACTTGAGCTGGTTAATCTGAGCAGAACAGAAGATAAAGAACCAGAAGGCAAAGAGATATTCCAGTGAAGAGGTATTTTAGCAGATGCCCGTGGTCTCCCAGCAGAAGGGAGAGAGCAGCAACTTGAACCCACAGCTATCTAACTTAAAGGTGCATATTTTTCTAAGTGCCTTCAACTAGTCCTCCTCACCATCCTTCCAGTTGGTCTAGACCAGCGGTTCTCAACCTGCGGGTCATGACCTCTTTGGGGGTTAAACGACCCTTTCACAGGGGTCGCCTAAGACATAACAGTAGCGGAATTACAGTTATGAAGTAGCAACAAAAATAATTTGTGGTTGGGGGTCACCACAACATGAGGAACTGTATTAAAGGGTGGCGGCATTAGGAAGGTTGAGAACCACCGGTCTAGAGGTAAGTTTGTTTCCTGACAGGAGGAAGTTAGAGAAGGAGGGGGGAGTCCAAGTCTCTGCCTCTTTCTCGTCTCCCTACCACTGGCTAATCTGATGCACACGTGAGTGTCTTTAAACAGAAACGTCACCACCCACCTGCTGGTGCTTTCTCGTGTCCCTGAGCCCGGCACCCAGAACAAGCCCCACAGCTCAGGATGTGCCTACCTCCTACTGCGAAATGGGGGTACTAGTAGACCCTACTGCATGAGGGTGTTCTGTGGAACCAATAAGAACGCTGATGTAAAGAGATCAACACTGTGCCTGGCACACAATTAGGGCATAAAGAATGTGAAATGTTGACAATAATATGAATTGGTAGTTATCACATTCCTGAAGAGAGCAGATAACCACAACAGTTCTGTCTCCCCACCCCCGTGTGGGGCACGTCTGACAGTGCCCAAGGGCACCTGCTAGCTCAGTGTCCATTTTCAACTTTTGCTGATGCCTTGGCACCCCTCCCCCACCAGAGAATACAGTTTACCCAAGGACTGAGTCTATTTTTGTTTGGGAAGAAGGAAAACAAAGGCAAGTGCCAAAGCACTGACTTGTTTAAAACAAGACAGGGCCCCTGGACAAGGCCCTGGCCCTGGCTTTTAGGGATTGGGAGAAAGGTGCACTTTTCAGGAGCCTCTTGATGGAAGGTCACAACAGCATCTCTCATCCCCCAGTTATCAGTCAAGGACTCTTGCCCCAGGGTTTAGCACAAAGGGTCAAGTACTTCCCTGTTATAGATTGTCTCACCTATAACAGCATCAGAACATCAGCCTTTGTCCCTGTTCCCCAGGCTCCTTCTGTAGCAGAGTCCGTCTCCGTGAACTCTTTGATCTGAGTACATTGTCCAGGACACGAGGCAGTGACCACCTGTGCACCTTTCAGATCAACCTCTTGTCCCCCCCCCACCCCCAGCCCAAGCCCACCTTGGTTAGCTCATTGCTGCATTCCACAGAAATTTGTTGAGCATTCAGTGTGCCGAGCACAGTGCCACACACTCAGAGACAGACCTGTTGAGTAAGATACAATCTGTTGTCTGTGTGTGAACCAGACTATACATAGAAGACTTCAATATAATGTGTTAAATGCAGTTCAAAAAAAGGGATGACTCAGGACCCCAGAAGAATCTAAGAGGAGGCATAGCCCTATATGCAGGTTCAGCATAAGCTGGAGAAGGGGACACCTAATCCCATCAAGAAAGGAAATGGCTGGTTTTCGCCCATCACCTTGTTAAGTCATTTATCTTATTGATGAAGCTACCTTTCCCTCAACTCACCCAAATTTCTCACCCATCTTAGACTCAGCACATAGTTCTATATGTGCATGTTGTATTATGTAACTCCCAGACCAGACTCTAAGCTCTATGATGGCAGCAGCCAGGCCTGCCTTGTTCTCTCTGCAGCCATAGCACTTGGCACAGTGCCTGGCACACCACAGGCACACAATCAATACTCATCGCATTGAATACAACATCTTTTGAGAAAGCAATATGATGAAGGCCCCATGCTAGGGAATGGTGATACGACTGAGACAAATATGCACAAAGAAGTAATTCACAATAGAAGTTGGCAAAGGTAAATACTGAGTGAACGATGCAGACTGTAGAAGTTAGGGAGCGTGGCATGTTCAGCTCAGTTCAATGAAATCCAGTCCAACAAACATGAAGTGTGTCTTCTATGAACAAGAGAGGATGCAACAATGTATCAGGAAAAGGAAGCTCTGGTGCTCAACATGTTAGGCTAGAGGAGATAATGTGAGTGCACAACACAAAGGTCTAGAGAAATCAGAGGCCATGGAGGTTCAAGGGGAGGAGCATCAGGACAAATGTGAGGTGTTTAGACGGCATTGGGAGAAAAGCATTTCCCTCATGTAGGTTGAGATGAAATGTGGAGTGGGGGGGGGGGGGTCATTCCAGGTAGAAAACATCAGAAATAGGAAGCTGAGACATGGGTGTTGCTTTCTTGGAAAGTCTAGTTCAACCATCAGCTAAAGACAGTGCTCAGAAGTCGAAAGAGCCTGGCCTCAGTACTCGGTGACCCACCAACTCTTCCAGGAACCTCCTACCCAGCCCTTGAGCCTCATGACCCCAGGCCTTGACCCCCAACCTGAGATATTGATCCCTTTGTTTCTTTTAGCAGGGAAGTGGCACCGTCGAAGCTCCATCTGGAGCACACTGAAGGCACCTATGCAGTGGACACATGCGGCTTTGTCTGCCCAGTACCTCTGCTTCCTTAGAGAAACTCCCCCTCCTCTGTTCCAAATGGTCCTAGTAGGACATCCGTCAGGGTAATCCCCCCACCTAATCCCATCTCAGAAGTGGATACAAAGAGCCCCGCCATAAAACACAGCGCCCCAAGGGTGGGCACAGGAATCAAGGAGGGCCGTTCAGAATCCTTTCCTGCCCTGAGACACAGACATTGGGAAAGAGAGACCCCTTTTCAGCTGACGTTGCTAAACTAAGAGGAAACGGGTTACAAATATCAGATGGCTGAGTGGTTGAGCTTGGATGGCTGACGGAACGGTGGGGCCATCAGTAGAAATGCAACAGTCAGGAGGATGAGCTGATATTCAGAGAAAAATGGTATCAGCCCAAATCACCGAATCTTAGAGTTGGAAGAAACTATAAATGGATTTGTGCCAACTGCTCATCTGATGCTTGTATTGTTTTTTCTGGTTTCCCCATAAGAAGTTTCATTCTGCTCGTGGTGACGTTCGGTCAACAGATGTTGATTAAGCATTTGATCAAGTTGACAAGTGACACCCCAAGAGCCCCAAGGAGCTTCTCATTTAGCTGTGAAAACAGGAAAAACAACAACAACAACAACAAAGCAGACTATTATGAAGAAAATGCAACAGAGTCTCATGATGACTTTGGGGTACACTATGTTAGATTAGGTGGCCAGGGAGGGGCTCTTATAGGTAGAGACTTTCATGGTAGGAGGCAGTAAATTACACAGCCCTCTGGACAAAAAGAGCAAACAGAAACCACCAAGGTGGGGGAGGGCTTGACATGGCCTTGGGACACCCGGGAGGAGAAGTATAGAGGTGGGAGAGACCAGCAGGGGAGGTGTCATAGCAGTCAGTGGACAGAGCACATGGCAACTACAAGGAAACGGCATTAGACAGTTTCAGGTAGGGGAGTCCCATACAAAAAATACCTAGGAGATGACCTGACCAGCCTCCGTTCAATGGAGTTTGACTTGACTTGAAAGACAAGAAAGAGAGAAAGCAGAGAAAGTGAGCAGGAAAAGAAGAGGGGTTCCAGGCAGGGGGCCTGCAGACCTGCGCAGCAATGGAAATGCACCTGAGTGTCTGGAGGAGAAGGAGAGGCAAACATGGATGCACGTGGCAGAAGCCTCAGGTAAAGCACCGTGGACCAGAAACCTAGAGTGAGGCTCCTGCCCTGCGGATGTGGATGTGAGGCTAAGGGGACAACCCCTCAGGGGGGCAATGGAGAGTCATTAAAGGGTTTTGGACAGGGAGGGTGACTTCATCTGCCTCTGCAGATCATACCTGTATTCTCACAAAGAAGTGAGGAAGCAGGAATAAACATGAGCTGGGATCGTCCCCATCTGAACCCCAGCTCCCCTCCTACTCCGTCATCTAGGGAAACCACGCCAAAGGAGTGTGACCAAGGAAGAAACTCAGAAATACGCCAGGACAGTGTTCAGGGGTTGGTCCACTACTTTATCTCCATCAATAAACTTTTATTGGAACACAGACACACCATCCGTTTACCAGTCTTGCACATGATGGCAAGGCTAGGGAATTGCAACAGCAGCCCCGGGACTGGCAAAGTCTACAGTAAATATGATCTGGTCCTCTACAGGAAAAGCCTGCTGCCCCGCTCTAGAGCCTTCCGGAATCGACCTTGATGTCACAGGATGGCAACGGTGCCGGAGGAGAGAAAAAATAAGAACAGCTCCTTGATGCGCACATCACGACCTCGCAGGAGGGAGAGCTCACGGGGCACGCCATTTTCCTCGGCTCCGGGGGAAAAGGATGTTCTCTTGACAGACAGCCAAGGGCAGTTTTATTGTGAGATAAAGGGACCGAGATAGAAATGAAGGAATGCAGATGGGAGAAATGGGTAAACGGAAAACTGAGACAGGTGAAGAGAAACAGAGACACCGAGGAGACAGGCAGGAGGGAGGTAGCAAGAAAAACACCATTCCACGGGAGGAATGGGACATTTCAATTTATATACAAAATACATCTGTATATATGCTTGTGTGTATATATACACATGTGGATGTGTGTGTAATTTATTTATTTATCTCTATGCTGGTGGCCCTCTCCGGGTTTTTGACAGAGTGTTAAAATGTCCTCAGCACAAAGAAAACTTCTCGGGTGGAAATGTCTGAAAGTCGTTTCTTGATTCCAGACTGTTCCAAGATAGGTCATCAGGATGTACGCTCCCAAGGGGTAACTGTGTTGACAGAGACCAAGACAAGATCAATACAGGGTTTCGATAGCCGAGTGTGCACAAGGTTCAGTTAAATAAGAACAGGTTTCCTGCATGCTTTTATCAGAAATTTCCCCTGCAGGTTTATGAGACTTGCTTCCCGGTCTGTCTCTTTCTGAGCTTATAAAAGTGCTTTTAGGGATGTCTTACGGACTTGCAACGATCACAGATGGAAGTGGTGGGATCTTTAAGCCCCACCCCACAACTTACACACAGAAGAGCAAAGCTATTTCATGACTGTAGAGACAGCAAGAGGGATCTATTATCCTGGAAGAGAAATTCTAGCCGCCCTCAGGAACAGTCACAGCCCTCTCCAGGGTGCACACCCTCCCCCAAGACCTCAGTGTGACGACTGAACAGTGTCAGAGGCTTCACGGAGCCGGAAAAGAGGGCTCTGGAAAAAGAAAAAGAGGAGAAAATAAAGAGGGTCCTTCTTTGGCATTCTCTACTTTTGCTCTGGGATGATGGAAGGTGCTGATATGAGCACAGGCAAAGCAGGATTCGGAGTCCAGACCTAACACACGGGAGCTGGTGGGTCCTGGGCAAGAAATTCCTTAAACTCTCTCGGCCTAAGCTGCATGTGAGGAACTGCAAATAGTTTTCTCTACTTGGAGCAGGCAGCACTTGTGGGGATACAGCAGAAGACAATAGCGAGGACGAAGAAAACACATCAAACACAATAATAGCAATAGCTGTCATTTACTGAGCATTTCCTTTGTGCCCCAAACTGCTCTAAATGCCTTAAAACACAGACTCATTTTATTCTCATGACAAGCTGCAGCGAGGTATTACTATCATCAGCTCCATTAGCCAACACTCAGAAAGGTACATGTGAAAAAGCCGAACTTTGAATCAAGAAAGCCCAGTGTCAGGGTCTGCACGCTTGCTTGTTGCCTCTACAGTGAGGCTGGACGGCTCGGCAGGAGTTAGGTCATTGCATTAATTGCTTAGGACCGTCATAACAAATCACCACAAAGGGGGTGGTTTAAAAGAGAAATTTGTTCTATCACAGTCTGGACGCCGGAAGTCTGAAGTCAAAGCGTGGGCCAGCAGAAACAATATATTGCCAATCTGAGATTCAAAAGAAGAAAGTGACAGGGCTGAACAAACCTGAGTTTTCAAAAGAAGGCTCTCAGGTGCTTTTCATTACATTGAGCCTCACATGTCTAAACCAGTGTTTTGCAAAGCATCTGGGATCTGTCCTCTTGTGGCACAATGGTCAGAAGAACTTGACTGAGCATCGGACTATTCAAAGTTTCTCCAGGTTTGCCCTGGCCAGTTTGGCTCAGCGGTTAGAGCGTCCGCCTGCGGTCCGGAGAGACCCGGGTTCGGTTCCCGCTAGGGGCATGTACCTCGGTTGCAGTTTGTCCCCGGCCCTGGTTGGTCGTGCGGGTGGCAGCCACTCGATGTGTCCCTTTCACATCGATGTTTCCCTCTCTCTCTCTCTTCCTCTCTCTCCCTCCCACTCTGTCTGTACAAAAATGGAAAAATGTCCTCGGGTGAGGATAAAAAAAAAAAAAAAAAAAAAAGTTTCTCCAGGTTCACCCTCATGTTACCCCAGTAGAACTGACGTCTCCTTGCAGGTATACTTATGGTCACTATTGCCTCTTGGTCTACTCCAGCTCTATTGTACGAAGAGCCCTTACCTTACGAGCTTCTATGTATTTGAAGACATAGCCTCTGTGACTTCCACAGGGAACTAAGAACACAGTCCCAAGAACAGACTTCACCCCACTCTGGATGTCTTAAATTGATTGTTCCCACAGTCAAATCTAACTGGAGCAATGGAACAGCAATGAAACAGTCACATGGATGGATACTCCTGCAGGTGACCATTATAAAAAATGGATTTAAAAAAAAAAAAAAAAAGTAAAGACTTTAAAAAGCAACCAAAAGCAAAAGCTACAGGAGAGTTAAAAATTGAAAAATAAAAACACAACTGTGAGGAAGAAGAATTGGGAATTTTTGGCTTCTTGACCCGAGGGTGCTCCGCATGGCTTGAATGGAAAAACCCGGTGCCTTTGTGGCCCAAAGTGCCAGAGATCAGAATACAGGACTGTGCAAGCAAGGGAAAACTTAAAGAGGAACTCCTGGGAGTTAGAGAAGCACAGAAGTGGGGAGATACAAGCACTAAGTATAAACCCTTCTCAAAGCCCTGGCTGACTGCTCACCTGTGCGTGTGCGGGAGCGATGCAGAGGGGCAGCAGGCAGCAAGCAGAGACCAGAAGGAAGTCTGCTGCTTCAACGCAGAGCTAAAATGGGTGAGCTCTGTGAGTTTTCTGTCTTGTTTTTTGTTTTTTGTTTTTGTTTTTTTAACTGAGTGTATTCACACTTTTGTACAGCTGGGATAGCAGAAAACCAAAGCCCTCTGAGCTTGAAATGTCAGGAAACAGAACCTGAGGTTGACGGACAAACGAGAAATTAGTGGGGAAACCCTAGAAGAAGAAAAAGAAAGCTACTGAAAGTGTGAGTCCCATCGCTACCCAAATTCTTGGCAAATAACCAAGTTACAGGCAAGCGAGAGACCCCCAGGGAGCCAGGCTAAAAAAGGAGAAGTAGAAAGCCATAAAAATAGAGTAAAAATACCAGGTACTACATACTTTTGAATCCAGGCAGGTTAATTGCTTACTATAACAAAAACCCAGTAACCCTTAGATGAACACAACATAATACAAAGTTACTATAGTGTGTTATCTATAATGTCCAGTTTTCAACCAAAAATTACTACATATGCAAAGAACAAGAGGAACTCATAGAAAATGACTTTGCATGGGAAAAAATATTATCATTATCAGACAAAAGTCTCAAAATATGGTAGCAATGAATGATCAAATGAGGAAACAATCAGTGAATATGCAATACAAAGACAGATCAATAGACACTATTCAATTCAAACAACGAAAATTAAAAATATTGAGAAAAATAAACAGAAGCTAAGGGACCTGACAATATCAAACAAGATCCAATATTTGTGTAAATAGCATGAAGAAGAAGTAAAGAGCTAAAAGAGGCCAGAAAAGTTATTTGAATAAATAACGGCTCCTAACTTCCCAAACTGTGTCTAAAACATTAAGTTGAAGATCCCAAAAGCTTAAAAAGAACTTAGCAGAAGCACAATGAAAGACATTCCTGAAGACATCACCGCAGAAATTCTGAATGCCAAAGATAGCTAAAATCATGGACGTAGCCAAAGGAAACAACACATTCTGTTGGCAACTAACAAAATAAAACACTGACACCTCATCAGAAACTATGGATGCCAGTAGATGCTGGAATAATAGATTCAAACTGCAACTAGAAGAAAAAAAACTATCAATCAAGAGTTGTGTACCCTTTCACTCTTCTTCAAAAATAAAGGTAAAATAAAGGCATTTCTTCTTGGTGTCCTTTTGCTGCCACAGATTCACTTTCTAAATCACTGCCGTATCCTATGTGTGATGTCCGGAAGCTGAGGACGAGCCTTCTCCTTTTACGGTGACTCAACACGTTTTATACCCTCTTACTTTCTCCGATTCGATTGAATTGGGAGATTCACTGGCATAGACCTGATTGACATAAGTTTCCTTATCATTGTCTCCGCTCCCTCTCTCACGGCAGGGTTCTCGGAAGAGCTGCGGATGTGGTCAAGGACGACAGTACGGGAGCTGCTGAGCATGACTCACTAATGGCAGGGTTCTCCACATGAACTCGGACCTCCACTGGCCTGAGAATTAGCCTAGAAACATTTGACCCAATGGCTCACAGCTGAAGGAGAGGTTCTTAGGTAGTGGCTGCTGCTTTCAGAGGGGGAGACAGTATAAACTTGGGAGTCAGGAAGACCCAACGTTGAAAGTTCAGGTCAGCCTTTTTTTTTTTTTTTTTTTTTACATGTTTTTGTTGGTTTTGGAGAGAGAGAGAGATAGAAACATCGAGGTGAGCCCTGGCCGGTCTGGCTCAGCGGTTAGAGCGTTGGCCTGCAGTCCAGAGAGACCCGGGTTCGGTTCCCGCTAAGGGCATGTACCTCGGTTGCAGTTTGTCCCTGGCCCTGGTTGGGTCATGCGGGTGGCAGCCACTCGATGTGTCCCTTTCACGTTGATGTTTCTCTCTCTCTCTCCCTCCCACTCTATCTGAACAAAAAATGAAAAAATGTCCTCAGGTGAGGAAAAGAAAGAAAAGAAAAGAAAAGAAAAGAAAAGAAAAGAAAAGAAAAGAAAAGAAAAGAAAAGAAAAGAAAAGAAAAGAAAAGAAAAGAAAAGAAAAGAAAGAAAAAACATCGAGGTGATAGAGAAATATCCATCAGCTGCCTCCTTGCTCGCCCCCCACTGGGGATCGAGCCTTCAACCTGGGCATTTGCCCTGACCAGGAATCAAACTGAGACCTCTCAGTCCACTGAGCCACACCGGCCGGGCTTAGGTCAGCCTTTTACCTGCTATGTGATGCTGGTTGAGTTACTTGAAGTCTCTCATCCTCTGATATAGCAGTTATAATACGTAGAACGTCTTGCCAACCTGTCCTGAAGTAGCATGTAAAGCCTATATATTTTACTAACTCTTTTTACTAACATATTTTATCTTTCCCACCAGAACAGAAATGTGGAAACTTTTTTTTTTTTTTTTTGTCTGATTGCTCACTTCTATATCCCCAGCACCTAGAACAATGGCCAAAGTATGATAGGTGTTCACTGAACACCGGTTGGAAACAGACATGCGTCACTAAACAAATGAATGGATTTCAGGCAGACAGCCTGGGATCCTGCAGAAGCCCGGTGAGTGCTATTTCCCTGCCTTGTTATCCTTTCCTTCCACATTAGAGGAAATTCATTTGCTCGTTACTGTGAAACTAAGTTCATAGCTCTGGACTGACTCTAATCCCAGTCAAAACAACATGATTATTTGGCAGAGCGAGACAGGAAATGACCAATAGCCACAACTAATGACACAGTCAGTATCTGGCCAGGGAGACAAAAGAACAGCTTCTGTGCAAAGTAAGCGGCAAGAAGCCACAGGAATGGGAGTCAGAAACATTTTTTAACGGTGACTTTAAAAGAAAAGATACAGCTTGCCTCCCAGCTATCCCCTGATACATCGGACGCTCATCTCACACCACTCAACGGAGATTCACTCAGAATAAATTCTCCCAGCTTCCACTCCCCCTTCTTCTGGGGAAAGGAGGAAATCATACTCGAATATGAGAATTAGAGGTCCTCTTTGAGGGTGCAGGGTGGTCACCGACCTCTTCCAGGGCCTGATGGTATGAATCATCTGTCCAGGAAACACACACACACACACAACGTTTTGCATACACTTGCGGGGGTAGTAGGATTCCATGGTTAGATCCATGGACCATGTGGTCTGAAGCAAACTGCCTCATTTCACAGACAGGGTGCAGATGAATAAAGAACTAGCCCAAGGTCAAATAATAATATCACTGATGCCCTGGCCAGCTTGGCTCAGCGGTTAGAGCGTTGGCCCACGGACCAGAGAGTCCTGGGTTCGGTTCCGGTAACGGCACGTACCTCGGTTGCAGTTCGTCCCTGGCCCTGGTTGGGGTCGTGTGGGTGGCAGCCACTTGATGTGTCTCTCTCATGTCGATGTTTCTCTCTCTTCCTTCCTCTCACTCTATCCTAAGATAAATGCAAAAATGTCCTCGGGTGAGGATAAAAAATAATAATATCATTTATGCCCTGGCCAGTTTGGCTCAGCAGTAGAGCGTCGGCCTGTGGACCAATGAGTCTCAGGTTTGATTCCAGCCAAGGGCATACGCCTCAGTTGCGGTTCGTCCTTGGCCCTGGTCGGGGTTGTGCGGGAGCCAACAAGTTGATGTGTCCCTCTCACGTCGATGTTTCTCTCCCTCCCTCCCACTCTATCTGAAGTTAAATGAAAACAATATTCTCGGGAGAGGATTAATAAAATAAAATAACAACACTATCACATATAAGAAACACCTGCAGACTGACCCACACATTCCCTAATAGCAACCCGATGTTACCTTCATTACTTAATAGTTCTTTAGATGTTTGTAAGCAACCGAAATAGTTGTAGCCGTCTCTGATGATTTCGGTATGTGATTCAGCAAGTTAATATCCATTTTTGGTGGAGAAAATGTACGTGCACAGGTAGGCACACTCGGTGTGCACACAGACATCCCTGCACGCTACACAAACACGCACACTTCGACACAGACACTTAAAACTACTCACAGGCAACGCCGAGGCTGGCGGCATCTTCCTCTTCGGTTCCAAAGGCCCAGACACTGCACGTGAGGAGAGGTGGTGTTTCTGGGAGTCCGCAGGTGGAAATACAAAGGCAGCCCCAGAATGCACGCTGGGGCTGGCTCTGCCCGGGTCTGAGAGCTCCACTCCCTCTGAGGAGCCTCGGTCCTCCTGCAGCAGCTGGTAGCAAAGGAGCTCAGGGCCAGGAGGCAGAGGCAGCCGCAGAGTGACGCGCAGAAGCTAGGGACAGGATTCCAGTTTCTCCCGGCGGCTCCTGATAGGCCCTGGGAACAGGACCTGCCGTGGACAGAGGCTGTGGTTCAGGACAGGATCATGGAACTGGCTGCACAGGCGCAGACCCTGCTTTCCTATATAAGCACGGCACAGCCAACGCCTAGGACGCATGCGCCACGCACCGCCCCGTGAGATCATGCCATAGCACACACCGCCCCGAGATCATGTCATTGCACTAGTCTATAAAAGCCGCTGCTGCTACGGGCCGCTACGAGCTGCTACTGCGGAGCAACTATGGGCTGCTACGGGCCGCTACTGCAGAGCTACTACGGGCAGCTACCGGCCCTACTGTGGAGCTACTACGGGCCACTACGGGGCGCTACTGCGGAGATACCATGAATCACTACAGGCAGCTACTGCGGAGCTACCATGGCCCGCTATGAGCAGCTACTGCGGAGCTATAATGGGGCACTACGGGCCACTACTGCGGAGCTACCATGGGGCACTAAGGGCCACTACTGCAGAGCTATAATGGGGCACTACGGGCCACTGCTGCGGAGCTATAAAGGGCCACTACGGGCCACTACTGCGGAGCTATAATGGGGCACTACGGGCCACTACTGCGGAGCTATAATGGGGCACTATGGGCAGCTACTGCTGAGCTACCATGGGGCACTATGGGCCACTACTGCGGAGCTACAATGGGGCACTACGGGCCACTACTGCGGAGCTACCATGGGGCCCTACGGGCTGCTACTGAGGAGCTATTACGGGCCACTACGGAGACTATTGCGGACCTACCATGGGCTGCTACGGGACGCTACTGTGGAGGTACTATGGGCCACTATGGGTCGCTACAGGCCGCTACTGCGGAGCTACCATGGGGCACTACGGGCCGCTACTGCGGAGCTACCATGGGGCTCTACGGGCCACTACTGCGGAGCTACCATGGGGCACTACGGGCCACTACTGCGGAGCTATAATGGGGCACTACGGGCCACTACTGCGGAGCTACCATGGGGCACTACGGGCCACTACTGCAGAGCTACCATGGGGCATTATGGGCAGCTACTGCGGAGCTACAATGGGGCACTACGGGCCACTACTGCGGAGCTACAATGGGGTTACGGGCCACTACTGCGGAGCTACCATGGGGCACTACGGGCCACTACTGCGGAGCTATAATGGGGCACTACGGGCCACTACAGCGGAGCTATAATGGGGCACTATGGGCAGCTACTGCTGAGCTACCATGGGGCACTACGGGTCACTACTGCGGAGCTACAATGGGGCACTACGGGCCACTACTGCGGAGCTACCATGGGGCACTACGGGCCACTACTGCGGAGCTATAATGGGGCACTACGGGCCACTACTGCGGAGCTACCATGGGGCACTACGGGCCACTACTGCAGAGCTACCATGGGGCATTATGGGCAGCTACTGCGGAGCTACAATGGGGCACTACGGGCCACTACTGCGGAGCTACAATGGGGTTACGGGCCACTACTGCGGAGCTACCATGGGGCACTACGGGCCACTACTGCAGAGCTACCATGGGGCACTACGGGCCACTACTGCGGAGCTACCATGGGGCACTACGGGCTGCTACTGAGGAGCTATTACGGGCCACTACGGAGACTATTGCGGACCTACCATGGGCTGCTACGGGACGCTACTGTGGAGGTACTATGGGCCACTATGGGTCGCTACAGGCCGCTACTGCAGAGCTACCATGGGCCACTATGGGTCGCTACAGGCCACTACTGCGGAGCTACCATGGGGCTCTACGGGCCACTACTGCGGAGCTACCATGGGGCACTACGGGACGCTACTGCGGAGCTACCATGGGGCTCTACGGGCCGCTACTGCGGAGCTACCATGGGGCACTACGGGCTGCTACTGAGGAGCTATTACGGGCCACTACGGAGACTATTGCGGACCTACCATGGGCTGCTACGGGACGCTACTGTGGAGGTACTATGGGCCACTATGGGTCGCTACAGGCCGCTACTGCGGAGCTACCATGGGCCACTATGGGTCGCTACAGGCCGCTACTGCGGAGCTACCATGGGGCACTACGGGCCACTACTGCGGAGCTACCATGGGGCTCTACGGGCCGCTACTGCGGAGCTACCATAGGCCGCTACGGGCCGCTACTGCGGAGCTATTACGGGCCACTACGGAGACTATTGCGGAGCTACCATGGGCCGCTACGGGCCGCTACTGCGGAGCTATTACGGGCCACTACGGAGACTATTGCGGAGCTACCATGGACTGCTACGGGACGCTACTGTGGAGGTACCATGGGTCACTATGGGTCGCTACAGGCCGCTACTGCGGAGCTACCATGGGCCACTATGGGTCGCTACAGACCGCTACTGCGGAGCTACCTTGGGGCACTACGGGCCACTACTGCGGAGCTACCAAGGGGGTCTACGGGCCACTACTGCGGAGCTACCATGGGGCACTACGGGCCGCTACTGCGGAGCTACCATGGGCCACTATGGGTCGCTACAGGCCGCTACTGCGGAGCTACCATGGGCCACTACGGGTCGCTACTGCGGAGCTACCATGGGCCGCTACGGGCCGCTACTGTGGAGCTACCATGGGCCGCTACGGGCCGCTACTGCGGAGCTATTATGGGCCACTACGAAGACTATTGCGGAGCTACCATGGACTGCTACGGGCCACTACTGTGGAGCTACCATGGGGCACTACGGGCCGCTACTGCGGAGCTACCATGGGCCACTATGGGTCGCTACAGGCCGCTACTGCGGAGCTACCATGGGCCGCTACGGGCCGCTACTGCGGAGCTACCATGGGGCTCTACGGGCCACTACTGCGGAGCTACCATGGGGCACTACGGGCCACTACGGGCCGCTACGGGCCGCTATTGCGGAGCTACCATGGGCCGCTACGGGCCGCTACTGCGGAGCTACCATGGGCCGCTACGGGCCACTACTGCGGAGCTACCATGGGGCACTACGGGCCACTACGGGCCGCTACGGGCCGCTATTGCGGAGCTACCATGGGCCGCTACGGGCTGCTACTGCGGAGCTACCATGGGGCACTATGGGCCGCTACTGAGGAGCTACCATGGGGCACTACGGGCCGCTACTGCGGAGCTACCATGGGCTGCTACGGGCCACTACTGCGGAGATATTAAGGGCCAATGGGCCGCTACAGGTCGCTCCTGCGGAGTTAATATGGGCCGCTACAGGCCACTACTGCGGAGCTACCATGGGCCCCTATGGGCCACCATGGGCTGCTACCTGCGGCTGTGCTGCTTCCGTCCTGATGTTAGTGCTGCGTGCTTTTTTGTTTTGTTTTAATCCTTACCCGAGGATATTTTTCTATTCATCTTCAGATAGAGTACGAAGAAGAGAGAGAGAAACACTGGCATGAGAGGGACACATGGACGGGTTCCCTCCCATGTGACCCCAACCAGGGCCAGGATGAACTGCAACAAGGTACATGCCCTTGACCGGAATCGAACCCGAGACTCACTGGTCCATGGGCCGATGCTCCAACCGCTGGACCAAACCGGCCCGGGCTCCATGTGCTTTCTTTACCTTGGGTATCTCACTGCAGGAACCTCCCTTGCAACCCTGGTCGATGACACTTTCTGTAGCCAGCAGGATGATGTGAGACCCCAACAGCCCTTGGCGAGGAGCAGCACCACGTGGATGGGATGTGGCCCCAAGTACCAGGTAGCAGTGTACCTGATGGCCTGGATGTCACTGCAAGATCGGGACGCTGTATGTCCTCGGCTTGAAGGGTGCGGCGGACGGCTTTGGTGCGACAGAAGCGGGAAGCCCATGCGGGGCGCGGAGAACGCAGCAGCCGCCAAGGTGGCCAAGGAGCAAGTGAGCTGGGACAGCAGCATCCAGCCAGCAAACCGCCTTCGGAACTGTCGCAGCCGGGGGCTCAGCACTCAGGAGGCCGCGGGCAGAGAGCACCAGGAGGTGGAGGCAGGGCCAAGCCCGCAGCGAACAGTGAGGGGGTGGCCGGCAGGACACATGGCCTGTCCTCCGCCACCGGAGGAGTCCCCCGCCCTGGCCATGGACGAGGCTTTGGGGAGCAGGCCTGAGATGCTGCGGCGGTGGAAGCCCAGTCGGACAGGGCGGGGGAAGGGCAGAGGGCCGCGACGTGGGTGAGCCCTCCTTCAGGACCCGTGTGGCCGGCAGGAAAGCCTGCTGGCCCCTGGAGGGTGGCTGTGGACTACAGGAACCGAACAGTCCAACGCTGTCATGGTTTGGTGGCCCGGACTTAGCGTCCTGGAACAAACCTCCGCATTTACACTTGTTCCATTGCACTGATGACAGAATGTCGGCCTCTGAGTCTCTTGCAGAGCTAGGAGCCAGAGCACACAGTCTTCGGGAAGCCCTGGCGGACTGGGGTGGGCCATCAATGGGGACTCAGTCCAAGGGCCTGGGTACACTGTCAAGTGCTTGGGTGTTGTTGGGTCAGTAAGACGTAGGTCACGCCAGAGGCGATTATGGATAAGATGCAGCCTGTCCCCAACCAGAAACAGCGAAACAGTTGCAGACACACTCGGGATTGCCAGGGCTCTGGGGAAACTTTACACCCCACTTAGCCATGCTGATGAACCCTCTACCGCGTGGCCTGGAAGGGGGAGGCCTGGGCCTGGTCTCCTGAGATGGAGCAAGCATTTCTGGCCGTGAAGCGGGCAGTGGCCCTGCTCACACATTGAGTCGTGGATCCGGCTCTGCTACTCCTCACCATACAGGTGTCCGACTCGGGGTGTGACTGGGGTCCCTGGCAGAAACAAGGGCCTTGGAAGAGTCCTATTGGGTTTAGGTCCCAGTTGTGGGAGGGAGCTGAGAGTCGTCACTCCCTCCCTGAGAAGCAGTTGGCGGCGGTGTGTGCAGCCGTTAGCCAGTGAGCGCGTCATTGGTCCCTGTCCTGTCACAGTGCAGCCACCTACCCGGTAGAGGGCTGGCTAGTCGTGGGCTACCCGGCCATGCACGGGGTGGCCCGGATTCCCACTCCGACAGCGGGCGCATACCTGGAACAGAGGGCTCGGCCCTCTACCACCCCTGGACACAGGAGCTGCCCTCCTTGCTGGGACCTGGACAGTGTAGGGCAGAACGGGAAGAGCCCTCTGTGGAAGCCAGGAGGGCCCCAGCCCCTTTGCGGAGGGAAAGCCTCCCCCTCCGGCTGATGCTTGGCGTACTGATGGTTCTTGCCGAGGCCAACCGCTGACGTGGGCGGCGACGGCCCTGCAACCGGCTGCGGACACCTTTTGGCACCATCCCGGAGCCAGGCGCTCGAGTCAATGGGCTGAATTAAGAGCCACGTGGGGAGCGTGCGGGTGTGCTCCGGTGGCTGGGCGCTGTCCAGGGGCTTGGCTCTGGGGCTGCCCAGAGGGGCTTATAGGCCACCGAGCCCTGTGGGGGGAGACATGCAGCAGGACCCGTGGGAACGGCCTGGCAGAAGGAGGGCGACCCGCCAGTGTGGGCACACGCCCCTGCAGGCCTCACGGAGGTCCCGTGGTTCTGCGCTGCAGCCTGGGCTGCGGCTGCGCGCTCTGGGCACAGGGCGGTGCCTTATGGGGAAGTCCCGACACCAGCCTCCGGGGTGGTGTTCCGGCCTGGGAACCGGGCCTGCAGTGGAGGCCGGGGTGCAGGGCAGGGGCCCGGAACCGGCTGCGCAGGCGCAGACCCTGCTTTCTTATGTAAGCAGGACCCAGCCAAAGCCTAGGACGCATGCGCCACACCGCCCGGGACATAATCCCCTTGCTGGGTCTGTAGGAGCTGCTGTGCGGCTGCGTCCCTCCTGATGGCGCTCTGCGTGCTTTCTTTGCCGTGGGGATCTCGGCCCCGGAACCTCCCCTGCAGCCCCCGGTCGGGCCGGCTCCCCAGCATGTTCTCAGTCACTCTTGGGGGAGTTAGTCTCACTGTGCAGGGGCAGAAGCCGAGAGATGAGGTGAGCCACCTGAGGCCACGCAGCTACGCTGGCCACGCAAATGTGTCCCCGGAACCGGAACCGAGGCGGTGCCACAGCTGCTGGCCCTGGCCCTGGCCCAGGCTAGCTCCCCAGCTCTGAGCCCTTTGCAAAACAAGCTCTGAGAATACGGCCAAAGACCTAGGGCAGCGGTTCTCAACCTGTGGGTCAGACCCCCGTGGGGGCTGAATGACCCTTTCACAGGGGTCGCCTAAGACATCACAGTAGCAAAATTACAGTTATGAAGTAGCAACGTAAATAATTTTATGGTTGGGGGTCCCCACAACACGGGGAGCCGTGTGAAAGGGTCGCGGCGTCAGGAAGGCCAAGAACCACTGGTCTAGGGTAAGACGGTTCAGGCCCGAGGGCTCTGAAGCCCTCTCCGCAGGGGCACAGGCAGGGCAAGCACTGCCCTTCCCGAGGTGAGGTCCAAGGCATCAGCTTGCCTGCTGCTGACCCCAGGCTCCAGGGAGTGAGGACCAGGCAGAAGAAACTGAGACATGGATGAAGGAGAAAGAAAGGAAAGGGAGCAATGGAAAGAGAGAGAAAGGAGGGAGGGAGCAGGAAGGACAAGTGGGCAATCCACCGAGGAGCAGGAAAGAATGGGTTCTCCATGGAAACAAAAGTGCCTGTTTGGCTTAAGATGCCACTAAAGAGGAAAATTGTAAATCACATTCCACCCAGGAGGCAGGGATGATTGCCCGGGCTTTGCCAGCTGAATTCAAAAAACACTCCCATCAATCACCGTGGCTCCTGTGGCGCCCACCTAGGCCAGGTGCTGTGGGGTTATTTAAAAAAAAAAAAAAAAAGGCAGGCTTCATATGCCCTATTGTATCTTAAGCATTTCTTTTAGCCAAATAATATTCAGGGATCATGTTATCTCTTCCTCTGGTCCCAACTTCAGAGAAAAAAAGGGTGGAAAGGAGGGAAGGAGGGAGGAATGAAGACAGAGGAATGTGGGTAAGACTGGCCCCCGCTGTGACACTGGGAAGGGTCTTTCATCCAGGCAAAGGTGCATCTGACTCTCAACAGCCCTTGTGCCTAGCAAGGGGACCTGGGCAAGCTACTCAGCCTCTGGCCCTCTTACCTGGGACCGAGAGGTAATTAATGCCCAGGTTCATGGGGTGCTTGCAAAGACTTAACTTACATATGGCTTCTGTGAAAGAATTTGGCAGAGGCTTGGGTGCCTAGTAAGCCTGCTTGAAACTATTCCTTCCTTCTGCCCTTCTGGTACCACTGGTGGATAAGAATCACCTCAAAATGCAGTGGCTTAAAACAACAGCATTTATCATCTCACAGTGTTTGTGGGTCAGGAATTTGTGGGGGTGCATCTTTCACACACGGGTCTCTCCACAAAGCTGCTAGGAAGCTTTTCTATTCAAAGTGGTATTGGCTGCACGGACTCATTTACTATAGCCAATTGGTGGTCGGCTGGGGACTGGCTGGTCCCGGGTGGCCTCACTCAAGTAGCTGGTGGTTGTTGCTGGCTGGCATCTGGGTCTTTCTCTCCACGAAGCCTCCAGGAGGCTAGTGCAGGCGTCTTCACGCGTCAGAAGCATTTGCAAAGAGTGAAAGCAGAAACTATAAGGCCTCTGCAGCTCACTCTGGGTCACCTGGGCCACAGTCTATTGGTCAAAACGAGCCACAAAGCCAGCCCAGATGAACAGGGATGGAAAACGAGATTCCACCTCGGGTGGAAGGGCAGCAAAGGGGCATGACATAGCGGGAGGGGAGGCTTTGTAGACATAAAACAATCTTCCACACCTGCCACCACTGTTCATGGTCCCTTCCCTTCCTTAAGAATTCCCAGTGCGCTTTCTGTTTGTTACTGGGGCTCTGACTGGCACAATGTATAACACTTTTATGACATCATATTATACCTATTCTTCCAACTGCTTTTAATGCTTAACATTATGTTTTTGAGATCCATTTATATTTATCCCATGTAGCTCTAGTTCATTTATTTTCACTCCCACAGAATACTCTTTGTACAAGTTTATCTTGCCCAGTCTCCTGTGGATAGACATTTAGCTTAGCAGTTTTGTGCTATTACAAATACTACATTTTGCCTTTGCACATGAGCGTTCTCTAGGGAGTATAATTAGGAGTAAAGTTGCTATCTTGTCATCCTGCCAAATTACTCTCTAAAGTCAATATGGTCTTTAATAGAACAAACAGAATTTGAGAGCTTAACAAAGTTGAAAAACTGGATTCACTTTACCTTATGCAATTAGCTGTGTTTTTGAAGAACTGTAGCAAATGTCTGGTTGAAATGAACCTCCCACCCAATATAAGAACCCTTTCAACAGAGTTCCCAGGAGATGGTCAAACAATCTTTGCTTGAATTCTTGAAAATACACGTGGGAAACTTGTTGCTTTAACTGTGATTCCCTCTGCAGGGTAAGAATAATTTGGGAAAAATAATCCTTTCCTTTTGCAATGCAGATGCCCAGGGTATGTAGCCAAGGGAAGAAGGAACAAGTGATGATGAAGGTGGTAGAGTAGGTTGGGGTAGATCACAGAGGGACCATTTTCTGCTTTACCCTGAAGGCAGTAGGGACTCACCAAAGAGAGTGGGCAGGAAAGAAGCAAGTCATTCTACCTAAAGGGTTCAAAATGGAGGCAGAAGGGCCTAAGAGGAAATAGTTACAGTGACCTTGAATGGAGATGGTGATGCCCAAGTGAAGATATATTAAGGAGGGAAAAAGAAAATCCAGTGGTTGAGACTGGAATCTGGCAGGTGAAGAGATTAGCCAAGAACATACATGCAATAGCCCATGGACACAGACAATAGTGTGGTGATGGCCGAGGGTGGGGGTGGGTGGGTGCTGTGTGGAGGTGGATAAAGAGGGGAGAATGGTGGACATCTGTAATAGTGTCAGCAATAAATTTAAAAAAAATTTTTAAAGCCATATGACCACCAACAGATGAATGGATCAAGAGGTGGTGCATGTACATGACAAAAGACTATTTAGCCATAAGAAGATAGACTACTGCCATCTGAAAACATGGATGAATCTTGAGAGTATTATTCTAAATGAAATATGTCAGAGAGAAAAGGACAAAAACCATATGATTTTGCTCATATGTGGAACATAGAACAAAAAAGTGCACTAACAGTACACAACAAAGCAAACTCATAGATAACAGACAGCAAAATGGGAGTTAGCAGAGAGGGAGGAGGTGAGGGGAGTGTGAACTGGGGAAAGGGAATCAAAATGGTAATGGAAGGAAAGTACACTGTTGGTGGTGAGAACACAATAAAGTATACAGATAATTGGACTATAATGTTAAGCACCTGAAATTTATATAATGTTATTAACCAAGGTTACCTCAATACATTTAATTAAGAAAAGACTATCATATGGTACTTACTTGCCATGTTACCACAGACGATCAGTCGGAGTGCCAGGGAAGACTGATTGGTCAAGATGGCACAGGGGAAGTTTTACACTAAGCTGCCAAAAGCTAGAAAGATGAATAGGCAGGGCCCAACGCATGCCAAAAGCTAGAAAGATAATTGCATTGAAGAAAACCCTCTCCTTCCCTATTCCTATAAGAACCATGGGCTTGAGCAGGAGGGAAGATGGTCTTTGAGACAGGAGTCCACCATTCCTCCAGGTTGTGTGGCACCTGAATAAACCTCTTTCCTTTTGCACCAGCATCTGTCTCATGAGTATGGCTTTTGTTGCAGCAGGCAGCTGAACCTGTGTTTTTCAATTACAACTATGCTAACCTCTTGAGCATTTGTTCCTTAATCTGAAAACCAAAGATAATAACTGTACCCATTTCATAGGGTTGGCAAGAAAAGAAAAAGAGATCTTAAGTTTAAAAAGCTTCATGTCTGACTCCGTGTATGCTCAATAAACATTAGCTATTCTTATTATTGGAAAACTATTGATAAAACTTAATGACTACAATAGTTAGGGTAGATTAAATTGCTATAACTGAAAGTACCCAAAATGCAAAATGGTTGAAACACAATAGAATTTTATTTCTCAAACCCAGGACATTCTAAGATGAGCATCTCTGATTAGCAGACAGCTCTCCCACATAATGGCATAGGGTCCCAATAATGTGGGACCTCGTTGCTCTCTTCATCCAGCCTCAGGAAGGGAAAAGAGGCACACTCACTCTTTAAAAGCTGTGTACCAGGGTGTTGGCACAGGACTCCTGTTCACACTCCACTGGTCTTGTGTAGCTGGGAAATTCAGTCACTGGCTGAGCAGCCATTTCTCTGTCCATCAGGCTTTCTCACTTTTGTCACTGTCGGCATTGCAGGGGGAATACATCCTTGTTTGGGGTACTGTCCTGTGCACAGTATGATGTTTGGTAGTACCCCTGGCCTCTATATACTAGATGCTAGTAACACACACACACACACACACACACACACACACACACACACATCCTGACAACCAAAAATGTCTCCAGGCATTGCCAAATACATTCTGGGGCCAAACTGCCTCTGGTTGAGAATCACTGGTCTACAAAGGAAGGAGGGAAGATTCTGGTGGCAGCAGGCCACCTCGGTAGGGGAGAGAAAAGTCAAGCTAGTAGTCTAGCTCAATTCCTAGTCTCCACTAGAGTGTGAGCTCCCTGAAGGCACAGGTCTTGTATATTTTGTTTATTGCAGAGCTCCTACCCCTGTCCCCTCCCCCACACCCAGAACAGCACCTGACATCCAGAAGGCCCTCAATACTGTACACAGTTGTCAACTAAGTGCATGTGCCCTGGACCAATAGTCCCCGTTCAAGCACACCTTGAGTGCTCCCATGACGTGAACACTGCTTATGAAAGATGCTCTCTCCTTGTTTCAGGAAATATTAATGATGATGATGATGATGATGAAGAAGCAGGGCCAGATCCACTGGAAGAAGGAAATTGCGTGACATCTGCCCAGGCACACCCCACCTCTGGCATCTGAAGGAGAGAGATTCCAGCTCAGGCCGCTGCACCCCGCTGCTGATTTCATCTTCCTGGAGGGGCTGCAGGGCAGAGGGCTGCAGACCCCCTGCCATGCCTGACTCAAGCCACCGCTTCTCTGAAGAAAGACCTGATTATGCCAGAGGCAGCCACCTGCACTTTCTCCTCCGCTAAGTGAGGAGCCATGGGGTTTTAATTCTCCCCTTCACTCCAGAGGCCCCCCCATCCGTTCCTTTAAGTACCTCCCTCCTCCTGGCTCCGACATCCCTGTCAACATCACGGGCCGGGAGGTGCAGTGACATTATGGTTGCCATGGATTAATCTAACTGTATTGATTTCTCGGTTACATCTGCCCCCAAAAGAGACACAGAGTATCAGCCCCTCAGGGTCTGGAAAGATTTAAAAAAAAGAGAGAGAGAAACATAAGTGGACATTTTTTTTTTCCTTTTGGGAAATAATAACTACAAACAAATTAGTGTTCAAGCCCACATTCAGAAGCCTTTATTACAGGAGACCATGAAATGCAAGCACAGCAGTCTAGACGTGTAATGCGTGATGCGGAAGAAACCAAATGCCGAAATTGCCTGAAAAAGAACCTGCAAAAGGACCATTAAAGGGACAGGCGGATTATATATGCAATGAAATGACACTAGCTACATGTAATTAAAATCTATGAGCCACAGTTCCGCCACTTGTAATGTGGAACTAATAATATCTACCTTGCAGGATCATTGTGAAGAAGAAATGAGACAATAGGTGTGAAAATACCAAGCAAAGCCTGTGCCATAGACTCAGATCTCAATTAATATGATTTTTGATTCACGGGGAAAGAATATTGTATACTCAAAAATTATGTGTGGTTTTAGGCACGACAACTGATAAGAAGTAAACACTGGGTTGACATTGGGACAACTATGAATAAATAGTGCTAGAAAACAAAAGAAAAATGCCTATAAAAACATGTGCAGTTCCTCCACATAAGTAGGCAACAGCCCGTGTGTGTCCCTTTAAGGAGGTCAGGTGGGATGGGAGCCAGCCTTGACCCTTCCACACCTGAATCTCTGTACCACCTTCTGCTGTGAGCCCACCGCCAGCACACAAAGTTCTATCCTGGCCTGCCCTGGGGAGAACAAACTTCCCATCCTGCGACCCCCAAGGGGCCAATAAACAGCAGTTTCAGGAGGTGAGGTAGGAAGGAGGCAGACTAAGTTCTAGAGCTACCTTGCCAAGCAAGACCAGAACTCAGCTGCCAAAAAAGTCAAACACATGAAAGAAGGGCCTAAGGGACTTTTTGGGCCACAGGTTGCCATCCACCTATGAGATTAGTGGGATAATCATTTGACGCTGAATCTTCTTCTCTAGGACACCGACCAGTGAAGAAGGGCCTCTTCCTACCTTCCTCTTCCTCCCTCCTCGGTGTCCAGGCATTTCTGTAGGCGTGAGATTCCCGTAGACCATGAGACACCTCTGAAGTGGGTCATCAAACATGCTGGCTGAGCAGTTCTTGATGACTCGAGGCATGGACCAAGGAACGCAGCTGCACGTTTCAGAGAAGAGCCCCACTTGTCATTTTGAACGTCATCCAGCAGGACCAGGGGAAGCCTTTTGGATCAGAAAGAGGCGAAATCCAGATATGCCAATTCAAAGTGGTCCTCCCCTAGCCGGACCTTTCAGTGATGTGAATTCAGAATGATATGGCTTCATGCAACAGAAACAGTCCTGAGCAAGCACCTACAATGCACTAAGCACTGGGGACAGAATCCGAAATGGACAACATTCATGTATTCGTTCAACAAACATTTATTAAGCTCCTACTGTATTCCAACCATGAACTGGGTTCAAAGCAGTAAGCCCAGTGTCAAGTTCACAGAGATGCAGAAGAGGACACAGACCTTTGAAACAGAAGAGGTGAATCCAGTGGGAATGACCACCAAGGGCTGACTGCGATGAACGTACAAGATGAATACTGATGAGCAAAACCACCTCGTTGTTAAATAAATGAATGACTAGGTATGAATGAGTAAGTGAGGGATAGAAATGTCCACGCAGAAGGGCCTCAAGTAAAAAAGCAAAAGCACATGCAAGACTAACAAAATTGTCAACAAGTAATTTTGTACATCCAGTGTGTGCAGTAGTGAGGTAATGACCAGAGTAATGATGACAGAAAGATGGTTGGCGTTTCTTGAGTATTTTCCATGCACTTCGCACTGTTAAAAGGACTTCAGGTACATTATTTCATTAAAAAAATGTACACCATTATTTGCCCCACTGTACAGATGGGGAAATTGAAGCATAGAGAAGCTAAGAATTTTCCCAAAGTCACCCAGCCCACAAGTGGCAGAGCGGGATTCAAACCAACACCAGAGTCTTGACTCTTCACCTCTGTATCTTGGAGAGGGCTTGACTCTTTGCAGGGCAGCTTCTGGATTCAGTCTTGCCGCTAAAGAAGAGGCCCGTGAAGGATGCTGCGCAGTCTCTGCTCTTGAACTTGTCACCTTCTACAAGGAGAGGCAGGCATGGGCAGAGGCCTCGCAGTCTACACAGGCCTTGCCAAGTGCTGGGCCAGAGGCACAAAGAGGCTGCCCAGGCCTCTCGGCCCCAGAAGGAGGGCAAACCCAACAATGACAGACGGACGAAGGCTTCGTGGAGCTGGTGTCATTTGAGCGGAGTCTGGAGGGAAGAGAGGGAATTCAGACGGATGTCAGCGTATAGAAAGGCACAAAAGCTGCAACCTGCAGATGTCTGAGGCAGCTGCATTGGAGCAGTCTGGGCAGTGGGTCCAGGCAGCAGGAAAAGCATCCTTTCCACTGGGAGCTTGTCTGTGGCCCCAAGCCCAGGGTTCGGGCATCGCAGGAGCAGCAGCCAGAGGTCTGCTCAAATGCTGGAGAGCGAAGCCCCGCGCTGCTAAAGATGAAAATAAACATGCGAAAACCACTAGAGACACTGGGAGTTTTCAAAGTGCTTGACAGCTGTTAAGCTGAGGACCTGGGCCTCTGAAAGGGTGAGGGCTGCTGGAAAAAGAAGAGGCTGATGGACACAAGAAATGTGCCTTCCCTCTACTCTCTTTTCAGTTTTTAAAGGGAAAAAATGAGAAATAGCGAATATGAGAAAGCCCACTAAAAGCACCTGGGCCAGAGAAAGGAAAGCTGAAGTAGGGAAGCACCTGACACAGTCCCTGACCAGCTGTATGCGCATCATGCCATCTGCTCCTCCTGGTGAGGACTACATTTCCCAGTATCCCTTGCAGTTAGTTTGGGTCCATGTGATTGAGTTTTGGGCAATGGGGTGTGAGCAAGGGAAAGCCATTTCAGGTCTAGCCGTTAAACATCCCACATGACCCTCTGCCCCTTTCCCTCCGACAGTGACCGGATGTCCACATGCTCTCAATGGTGCATGGACGGAGAACCTTCTAACCCCAATAGGACCCTCTGCCCTCCCTCCCACAGTGACTGGATGTCCATGTGCTCTCAATGGTGCATGGACGGAGAACCTTCTAACCCCAATAGGACCCTCTGCCCTCCCTCCCACAGTGACTGGATGTCCATGTGCTCTCAATGGTGCATGGACGGAGAACCTTCTAACCCCAATAGGACCCTCTGCCCTCCCTCCCACAGTGACTGGATGTCCATGTGCTCTCAATGGTGCATGGACGGAGAACCTTCTAACCCCAATAGGACCCTCTGCCCTCCCTCCCACAGTGACTGGATGTCCATGTGCTCTCAATGGTGCATGGACGGAGAACCTTCTAACCCCAATAGGACCCTCTGCCCTCCCTCCCACAGTGACTGGATGTCCATGTGCTCTCAATGGTGCATGGACGGAGAACCTTCTAACCCCAATAGGACCCTCTGCCCTCCCTCCCACAGTGACTGGATGTCCATGTGCTCTCAATGGTGCATGGACGGAGAACCTTCTAACCCCAATGGGACCCTCTGCCCTCTTTCCCTCCCACAGTGACTGGATGTCCATGTGCTCTCAATGGTGCATGGACGGAGAACCTTCTAACCCCAATAGGACCCTCTGCCCTCCTTCCCACAGTGACTGGATGTCCATGTGCTCTCAATGGTGCATGGATGGAGAACCTTCTAACCCCAATAGGACCCTCTGCCCTCCTTCCCACAGTGACTGGATGTCCATGTGCTCTCAATGGTGCATGGACGGAGAACCTTCTAACCCCAATGGGACCCTCTGCCCTCTTTCCCTCCCACAGTGACTGGATGTCCACATGCTCTCAATGGTGCATGGACGGAGAACCTTCTAACCCCAATAGGACCCTCTGCCCTCCTTCCCACAGTGACTGGATGTCCATGTGCTCTCAATGGTGCATGGACAGAGAACCTTCTAACCCCAATAGGACCCTCTGCCCTCCTTCCCACAGTGACTGGATGTCCATGTGCTCTCAATGGTGCATGGATGGAGAACCTTCTAACCCCAATAGGACCCTCTGCCCTCCTTCCCACAGTGACTGGATGTCCATGTGCTCTCAATGGTGCATGGACAGAGAACCTTCTAACCCCAATAGGACCCTCTGCCCTCCTTCCCACAGTGACTGGATGTCCATGTGCTCTCAATGGTGCATGGACAGAGAACCATCTAACCCCAATGGGACCCTCTGCCCTCCCTCCCTCCCACAGTGACTGGATGTCCATGTGCTCTCAATGGTGCATGGATGGAGAACCATCTAACCCCAATGGGACCCTCTGCCCTCCCTCCCTCCCACAGTGACTGGATGTCCATGTGCTCTCAATGGTGCATGGACGGAGAACCATCTAACCCCATTGGGACCCTCAGCCCTCCCTCCCTCCCACAGTGACTGGATGTCCATGTGCTCTCAATGGTGCATGGATGGAGAACCATCTAACCCCATTGGGACCCTCTGCCCTCCCTCCCTCCCACAGTGACTGGATGTCCATGTGCTCTCAATGGTGCATGGATGGAGAACCATCTAACCCCATTGGGACCCTCTGCCCTCCCTCCCTCCCACAGTGACTGGATGTCCATGTGCTCTCAATGGTGCATGGACGGAGAACCTTCTAACCCCAATGGGACCCTCTGCCCTCTTTCCCTCCCACAGTGACTGGATGTCCATGTGCTCTCAATGGTGCATGGATGGAGAACCATCTAACCCCAATGGGACCCTCTGCCCTCCCTCCCTCCGACAGTGACTGGATGTCCACGTGCTCTCAATGGTGCATGGACAGAGAACCATCTAACCCCAACTGGACCCTCTGCCCTCCCTCCGACAGTGACTGGATGTCCACGTGCTCTCAATGGTGCATGGATGGAGAACCTTCTAACCCCAACAGAACTGTGACCTGAGCAAGAAATACATTGGATTTATGAATCTACTAACACGCCAGGGTCCCTGTTGTCTCAACACTGCTTCAGGGGTTCTAATGGCATGTGGTCCACAGATCAGCAGCACAGCTTCACCAGAGATCTTGTCTGAAGTGCAAATTCTCCAGCCCCACGGGGGACCCTGGAACCAGAAACATTGTGCACAGGACCCAGAAATTGATTTCAGGTAATTCTGATGCAGCTAAAATTTGCAAACCACTGGATTACTCTTAATGTGCCGCAGTGTTGCCTTCGTCTATTGAGCTTCGGGGACCCGCTCTGTCAAAGAGGGTGGACATCCCCCTTGCTGGGTTCCTGTGTGGGTGACGTGGTAACACCTCATGTGCTGTGTATAAGAATCGAGCTCAGTAGCCCACACACAGTCAATGTGCAACCTGGAGCCAGGTGCCTTGGGAGAGACAGAGAAATGGGGACCCCCACCTACTGTGAGAAGCCATCTCTAAGATGGTCCCCAGGATCCTGCCCCCCTCAGTATTCAAGCCCTTGTGCAGTCCCCTCCAGTGTGTGGGCTGGACCTGGTGTCTCCCAGCTAATGAAGAGGATACATTAGAGCCGTGCTCCCTTCAAAGCTCGAGGGGAGATGCCTCGCCTCTCGTGGCTCCTGGTGGCTCTGGGCACTCCCTGGCTTACAGCTGTCCTGTCTTCACATGGCCTTCGCCCCCTCTCTGTTCTCCGCTTCTGTTTCTTGTAAGGACATTTGTCATTGGATTTAGGTCCACCCAGGTAATCCAGGATGATCTCATCTCAAGATCCTAAATGTAATCACATCTGCAAAAACCCTTTTTTCCTGAAGGAGCTCACATTCACAGGTTCAGAGATGAGGCTATGTCTCTGTAGTGGGGACAGGAACCATTCAACCCACGACACCACCCAGAGACGGGGACAGGTGTTGTTCAACACTGAATTCCCCTGACCATAGCACCTAAGGCTGTTTTTCACACAAAGTCCAAATTTGATACAAGCCTGTTAACCAGAAAGGCAGCCAAGCATAGGGTGTAGGTGATTGGCTTTAGGATGAGCTAAACCTCTATTCATACCTCAGCCACTTTCAAATGGTGTGACGTTAGGCAAATTGCTTAGCCTCTCTGAACCTCAGTTTCCTCCTGTGAGCACTTTAATAATACCTGTCTCGAGGGGGTGACCAACAGCAGTAAGTGCAAAGCACCTGACCACAGCTGGCACTAATCAGCGTGGCCAGTGCAGACACGGCGCCTGGTAGACCGGGCTTGCCCTCTGACCAGCACGCTGGTGACTGGAGTTACTGTGCTTCCTGCTCTCACAAAACCCGCCAGCCTTTTGCTCTGACTGCCACGGGGGCCCTTCCCCTGCTCCAAGTCCCTGGGCCCTCGGAAGCCCTTCTCTGAGACAGCGGTGGACAAATATCCCAAGTCTGCCCTGCCACGGCAGGCCCCTCCTCCCCCGCCACCTGGCTTGCCTGCTCCAACGATGCCTCCCAGAGCGGGGCTGGCAGCGAGCTCAGGCCCCTCATTGTTATTCCTGGCACGAGGTAATCCTGCCAACATCCACAGAGGCCCATTAAAATACCCGCAGTTTGTCTTTCGTCGGAGCAGCTCAAAGCCCCGTGGCATCCTCCAGAAGATGGTGCGCCCCACTGCGCTCTGGGAGCGGCGACTTCCCAGGATGGTCTGGTATGTGCGAGGCAGAGCAGCGGCCGCGGACTGAAATAGCCCCGGCTGGGCCCTGGCTTGAGAACCACGCCCCTCAAGGCTTGGTGTGTGGGGAGATTCTCCCCGGGATTTTCTGGAAGTCGATGCTCTGCGTCGCACACAGTGGTTCTGCACTTCCACTGAGTTGCTGTGTGACTCTGGGCATTTCACTTAACTCCTCTGCGCTTCCGTTCCTGCCTCTCTAAAACAAAGCAGATACAGTAACATCCCTTCGGAGGCTTCGGAGGGTTCTAGAAGAGACAGTGTAGGCACAGGCTGGAAGAGGACAGTTGCAGCCTTATAACCGACTAGCGACTTGTATCTAGAATATGCTAAGAACTCTTGCAACTCAGTAATAAGACCAGCAGCCCCCTCCATGCAGAACAGACGTCAACTTAAGACACTTCACAAAAGAAGATATAGACAGTAAGTAAATGAAAAGGTGCTCAATGCCATTACTCATCAGGGAAATGCAAATTATAACAATGAGACACCAATTCCCCATCACAAAAGTGGCCCAAATAAAAAGACTGTTAATGCCAAGTGTTAGTGAGCAGGTGGAGCCCCTGGAACTCACACTCATGGTAGGAAAAAAACAATGTGGTCGGAGATTAATGAAGTTAAAAACACACAAAGCCCATGAGCCAACAATTCCACTCCTAGGTTATTTCCCCAAGACATGAAAAAAGGTGTGTACACGAAAGCTCAAAGCAGGCTCATTCCTAATCACCAAATGTGGAAAACAGTGCAAACGGCCATCAGGAGATAAAAGGCTGGGCAGAGCTCCGTATGTCCAGACGGCGGAGCGTCCACAATCCAGAGCAACAGCTACTGGTACACCTGGGTGAACACCACAGACACTGCGCAGAGTGAACGAAGCCGGATGCTGAAGAGCAACATTTCCATTCGAAAGTTCTAGAATGGAGAAATGAACCCTGGGTAGCAGAAATGACAGCAGGGTGAGGGCGGGGTAGCAGGACGAATGAGAAGAGGCACGGGGAACTTCCTGGGGTGATAAAAATGCCCCCCGTTCCCGCGTCAGGGCGATGGGCACATGAGTGCTACAGCTGTCAGAACTCACCAGGCTCGGCGCTGAGGGTCTTCGCGACGGGCCCCGTGGGAATCGTGTCTCCGCAGAGAAGATCGAACAGGGACCGTGTTCATGGAGCGCTCAGCCCGGGAGGTCCAACCTAGAGGCGGAAGTCAGTAAAAGTCAACTACTGTCAGAAAATGGTAAGTAGAGTCAAAAGCATATAAATCACCCACCTCTGTGTTGGGAGTTCAAAGAGCTCATCTGGACTCTGGGCGGCTCTGACACGGGCAGTACCCGCCAAGGGGGCCGGCCCAGGCCAGGCCTTTGCACCTGCCCCACCCGCCGCCTCTGTCTCGGGCGGACAAACAGAAACACGCGTTTAGCGGAGGTGCTGGTCCGAGGACACAGTGACTTTGGGGAGTGGTGAGCACAGGCTCACTAAACAACAAAGATACACGGATGCCTCTGTGGGTCCAAAGCCCAAGCTGCCACATCCGGAATTTTCAGAGATGCTCAGCACAGCCATGGACATGAGACTGGCCCGGCTGTTTGGGCGGGTTCTCGAAAGCAGGCCAGTTTGTAAGATAAGAAAACTGGCTGAGGTCAAACTGACCCCCGAACTCCCATCCTATCTGGGCCACCTTTCCCCCTGACTGGCCTCCCCTAGAGGGCTCCTTCTGCGTCCCTCATTGGCTCTGGAACGTTCTGCCTGCATGATGCGCTGTGGCCACACAGAAGCTAGGAGACACTGCTCCGGCAGAGCCCGCGGGCTGCACAGAAGCTAGGAGACACTGCTCCGGCAGAGCCCGCGGGCTGCGCCTCTTTCCGGCCTCTCAGTGGGTGCAGATCTGCAGGGGCCCTGGGGTCGGCCTGGAGTTGCTGTTGGCTGTCCTTGCAGAGCCTCATGGTTACCAGGAGACTGCACCAGGGCGCCCGCCCCCGCCCTGCGGTTCCACCCTGTGCGGTCCTCCTCTCGCCCGTCAGGCCGAGGCCTGAGTCCTCCCAGAAGCCTCGAGAGCAGCTACGAGAGGTGCGGAGACCCGCCAGCAGGGCCTCTTGGGTGGCCCCTGCCCAACCTGCGTGGTCCACCTTGCAGACCTCCAAGGCCTAGCTTCAGCCTTGCAGACGCAGAGATGCCTGCATTTGCATAATGTAATTGCCCGGAGGGTCTTTTATTTTATTTATATTTTTTAAATCTTCACCCGAGGATATTTTTCCATTGATTTTTTTTTTAGATGGGGGTGGGGGGTGGCAGAGAGAAACATCAGGTGAGAGAGACATATCAATTGGTTGCCTCCGGCACAACCGTAACCAGGGATCGAACCTGCAACCCAGGTACGTGCCCTTGACTGAATTGAACCCAGAACTCCTTGGTCCGCAGGCCAACGCTCTAACCACCAGGCCAAACTGGCCAGGGTGCCCACCGTGTCTTTTAAATAAAACACTCTGCTCCTGAGGCCTAAGGAACAGAAGAAGGAAGTGAATCGGATTTCCCGATCGTCCGTTAGCTCCGAGGGCTGCTGGTTGGATGTAAAGCCTGATAAGGCCGAGAGGCCTGGGGAGGCCGTCTCCGCGCAGGTGGCAGGGGCCACCTCTCTGGCCTTCATCAAAAGACTGGGTCAAAGAGGAGGCAGAGCGGCTTCTACTGTTCTTCCATAACCTCCGTCTTGATCTGTTGCGGGGTTTTTATTGGCTGTTTCATGCCACGTTCCCTCGGGCCCAGAGATGCTTGTAGGTGAGTACAGCCCCCCCGCCCCCCGAAACCCATAGTCTGACCCCAGGACCCTGCCTCTCCCATGCCTGTGCCCAGGTGCCCACCAGAAGCAGAAGGCAGAGGCAAAGTGTGGCAAAGGCAGGGGAGAGGCCACCAAGAACCCACAGAGGGAAGCAAGCAGGTGACCGGAGGCGGGACTTGATCACAAAGCACACGGTCAATGTGAACAGTATTGCAAACTTCAAAATGGCAATGGCAGACCATTAAACCCCAAGCCTGGACCGCCTCCTCCCACCCCCACCCGCGCTCATCATGCCTGCCAGTCAGCACAGCTGAAGGGTATTTAAACCCTGCCAGCCAACACGGGCACAGGCCTCGGCCAAGTTCGTCCGCTTCCGGAGGACTGTAACAGCACTCCCGACGCGAGGCTGATCTGAGAATCAGATGACTTAATAATAATCGCTGACTCTTTCCGCAGACTTGCTACATGCCCCACACTATCTTATGTGCTTTATAAATAGAAACTCATTTAGCCCTCATAACAAGCTGGTAGGCAGGCTGGTACTGTTCGCACTTGGCGGAAGGCACAGAGAAGTAAAGCAACCTGCCCAAACCCACACAGCAGGTAAGTGGGTGGGCGGTGCAGTCAGAATCAGAACACGTTCGCCTATGGCCAGTCTGTGCTGCTGGCCATGACCACACCGCCCAGACGCCGAGAGAGCAAACAACGGTTACTGTTTCCTTTTGTAATCCTCCCAAAGGGCCAAAGAGATGGGTTTTACACTCATCTGAGATCATTCCAGAGAGAATGTGGGGGCTCAGAGAGGTTAAGAAACTTGCCCAGGGGCCCCAGAAGGACGGACTGCAAGGGAGGAGAGGAAATGGGCCAGGGGATGAGGTGAGATGTTGAAATGGGGTCCCCGGCAGAAGGGCGGGCATGGATGTCCTCCATGCAGCCCACGAGCTCTAGATATAATTGAAAGGCTTGAGTTCGAGAGACTGGGGAAAAGTGGCAGTCGTTGTGGGGAAAAGTGGCGGTCACTGTCCCAGAATGCTAAAATCCTTAGGGCAGAACGGTAGCACAGAGCTCATCCGAACTGTCTTCATTTTATAGTTGGAGAAACTGAGGCTGGAGGAGAGAAGTGGCTAGCCTGATGTCCCAGAGTCACAAGGCACAATCCCAAGGGCAGATGATACCCTGGCCAAAGTCCTGCCAGGTCTGTGGAGTGTCCAGAGCACACAGCAAGGGTCCTGGGTCCGTAAATCCAGGAGCTGAAGCCTCTCCCCCAGCCAACCACTGACTTGGTAGCCCCAGGCACAGTCGGATCTTGATCAAGTAAAACCCCTTGCTAATAAGGCAATGTCTAGTGAGGGTTGTTTTGTTCAGTTGTAAAATTTGGGGGAAAAGAACCCTGTCTTTGAAGTCAGGCAGACTAGGTCTGAAAAGTGCTGTGTGACCTTAGACAAGGACCTAACCTCTCTGAGCTGGTTTCTTCACCAGGCAATTGGCTCTGGAGTGAGATCACTTCGTAGTGAACACGGTTTCCGGAACAGATTACATGGAAAGGAAGCTGCGGAGTCTAAAACTGCCTCGGGTAAAAGCTGGCTCGCAGTAGGTGCTCAATAAAGGCTGTTCTAAATCCATCAGAGGCAAAACCCACACACTATGTGACAGATGGGTCTCAGGGGAGACGGCAGTTCCAGAATCACCGTAAAGCACCTACCAGACGTCTCCAACTAAAACCCAAGGAGGGAAAATCCAGCACAATTCCGAGAGCTCCGAAATAAGACCACCAGGCACCATGACCCAGGAGACAAGACCGGAGGTCCTAGTGTTGAGAGAAAGGGAGGGAAAGTTTGGGGAGGAAGGTATGTGTGAAAGAACTTACATGTTTGGAGTTTTTTTTTTCTATTTAAGGTCTTGCTTACCACTTGGTAAAACTCATTTCTGGTTCATGTTCTTAGCAGGAAAACACATTCAGACTAAACAGTAAGAATCAGCCTAACTTGGAAAGTCCTCACGGGCCTTCCTGTCTCTCTTGTAGGAACTGTGACCGAGGGTGACAGAGTTGAGCACTTGATTTGAATACTGACACTTTGAGGATTTCCAGGGGAAGCACCCAGGGCAACCTTCCTTCTGACTGGGGAACTTACGACACAAGCAGATTTAAATAAAGAAACTCTGTGAGCCCAGAAGGTTCTCCCTGGACCGCCGTGCGCTCATCCGACAAACGCTGACTGCTCACCCACTGCAGGCGCTCTTCCCACGAGGACACGTCACGGACCGCCTGGACAGGGGCGGCGGCTTGCGCGCGGTCAGGGAAGCGTTCCAAAGGGAATCGCACATGGTGACAAGCTCCGGGTGCAGAGAGAGGAAAAGGAGCTGTGTCGTGTAGCTAGGAGACCTCCCTAGGACGGGGGCGCAGGAGGCCCTTCCAGGAGGTGCCATGGAGGGGGAGAACGTAAGGACGAAAGGGCTGGACGAGGTTCCCAGGGCTGCTAGAGTCGAGCACCATGCACTGGGCGGTTTAGAACAACAGACATGCATGACCCGCAGTGTAAGACCATCCCTTGCCCTCTCCAGCCTTTGAGGGGTTGCCGGCAACCTCGGGCATTCCATTGCTCTAAAAGCACCACGCCCGTCTCTGCCTCCAGCTCCACAGACCTTCTGCCCGGTGTGTCTGTCAACTACCTCCACTCAACAGGACCTCCTTGAACCAGACGGCATCAGCAAAGGCCGTTTCCAAATAAGGTGCCTTCACAGGGGCCACGGGGACCCAGTTCTCGCCCTACAGGGAGCAACACGGGGGTGGGCAGCCAGCACAGCCCTAAGCTGGAGATGGAGCCGGCCGAGCAGGAGGCGGTGCCTTTGGGGACACACAGAGGCCGGCATGTCTAGAGTTGGGCTGAGGGCAGAAGTGGGTCTGAGCCAGATCGCAGGACCCGGAGGCCGGGGAGGAGCTCCTGGGGGCTCAGGCTGGGCTGGGCCCGGCGGCTGATGATGCACGGGCAGGGAGTGGCAGCCATGGGCTGTTTCAGTCGGATGCATCTCCTCTGGGACTGGCCTCGCCCTCTGCAGACCAGAAGTGAGGCGGAAATTTCCTGGCAAGGACGTGCTCTCTGCTCTGGAAATCCAGATGCTGAAGGTGGGCGATTTACCACAGCGTTGCTGCCTGGGTGCTTCCTGACTGGCAGCGGGTTACCAGAAAGCGTCCTTCTTGGCAAAACAGTGACACTTCAGCCCTGGCCGGTTTGGCTCAGCGGTTAGAGCGTCGGCCTGCGGTCCAGAGGGACCCGGGATCGGTTCCCGCTAAGGGCAAGTACCTTGGTTGCAGTTTGTCCCCGGCCCTGGTTGGGTCGTGTGGGTGGCAGCCACTCGATGTGTCCCTTTCACGTCGATGTTTTTCTCTCTTTCTCTCTCTCCCTCCCACTCTATCTGAACAAAATATCGAAAAATGTCCTCCAGTGAGGATTAAAAAAAAAAAAAAAAAAACAATGACACGTCGGCTACGTATGCAAAATGCACTGTGGTCTTTGAGAGAGAGACATGCTACACACAGACTTTAAATATCTTGATATATATACGCTTGAAGTCTTAAAACATATCTTATCACAATCTAAGTACACACACACACACACACACACGGTATATACATATATGTCAAAGACCAAAAGTGCCATGTTTGAAATAAAGGCTTATTTTCAGGGCAGACTGTCTTTGGGATGAGGCCATCCATTCATTCATTCATTCACTCCACAAAGATTTACTGAGTGCCAGGCAAGCTGGAGCCTAAGACAAAAATTCCTGCCCCCCGGGAGCTTTCTAGTGGGATGGAGGGAGCTAATGGACCAGCTTAAATGACAGTAAGGAACATTACAAGGTGCCCAGAACAAGGGGAAAATAAACACAGGAGAGAGGGGGAGCCACAGAGTGGGGGAGTCAGAACCTTACGGTGGTGGCCAGGGAAGGCCTCGCTGGGATGGTGATGCTCAGCGGCGACTCGGGAGGGTAGGCAGTGAGGACAGACAGAGCCCGCAGGCCCAGCCGTGTGGCTCAGAGGACGAAGCATCATCCCACGCGCCAAGAGGCGCTGATTCGATTCCTGATCAGGGCACCTGCCTGGGTCGCGGGTTTGCTCCCCAGCTGGGAGCATGGGAGGCAACTGATAGATGGTCTGCTCTCACATTGATGTTCCTCTCTCTCTCTCAAATCAATAAAACATATTTTTTAAAAGAGAGAGCAGCCCCTCGCTTCGCTGCCCCGCGATCTGGCCCCGAGGACACAGGTCTGACGGACCCACTACCAACAAACCAGCCCAGCTCCCGCGTGCACCACGCCTGGTTCCTCCCGGGTCATCGCTGTGAAGAAAGTGGTTCGACCCCGGGAAGGTTTCCCAGGCTGCGGCACAGGACCCCTGCAGACCGGAGTCTCTTCAAGTGCAAACCCCTTCAGACCCCACAAAGGCTGTCCCTTTTTGTAGTGAAATGGATCTTTGAAGGTGTTCTAACCCACTTTTCCTGAACTGGTGAATATTCAAAAAGAGCTAAATTTGAAGCCTGTACAAAAAAGTTACTCTAACATGTGCGATACTTCTTCTGTCCGTCCTTAACATCTACCTCTCTGAATGTTCATGGCTTTCTATGCCACGGGATGGCTACTTTATTTCTACTGGTGGCAGCACACAAGTAAAATACTTGGTATAAAAGAGAGCGAGCCCAGCAGATGCAAAGCCCTGAGCCAGAGCCACCCAGAGGGTCTGAGGTGCCGGACAGCATGTGGGTGCAGTGATTGAGATGGAGAGACCTCGCACATGGTCAGGGGTGGCCGGACTGGACCACAGGGGCCTCGCAGACCATCACAAGGCCTGTGGCTTGTCTCTGAACAGGATGAGAAGCCTTTGGGGGTTTCAAGGCAGAGCTGTTCCATGCTCTGGATTCCACGTCACAGGGTCACCCTGACTGTTGTTGGAGAGCCGGTTGTAGAGGGACAAAGGTGCCGGGAGCCCAGTCTAGGGCGCTGCAGTAATGCCAGGAAGAAATGCTGGTGGCCTGGGCCAACGTCATGGCAGTGGGTGATGAGGGGAGGTGACAGTCTGAGGATGCCTTGCTGGTGGACAGAATATGATAGTGAATGAGGGGAGTCCAAGGGTGTAGCCTGAGCGACTGCAAAGACAGGGTTCCCACTGACGAAGATAGAGAGACAACAAAGTGCGAGAGTTGGGGGAGATCAGAAGTTTGGGTAATGGGTCGCCACCCAGCTAGAGATGAGGTGAAGGCAGCTGGACGGACCAGTCTAGAGGCCTGAGGGAGGGAACATTTGGGAGATGTCCCATGAAAAGGACATGGGCATCCCAGAGGCCAGAGGAGCTCTCCAAGGACTGGTGGCCAACGAAAGAGAAGAGACTAAGGATCAAGGCCTCCACGCAAATGCAGGGTGAGGGGAGGAAAGACAGGCCGAGTGGCCAGGGCGAGAGGAGGTGACGCAGGCTTCTGGGTCCCGGAAGCCCAACGGGGGACATGTTTCAAGGAGGATCTGTTAGCTGGGTCAAAGGCAGTTCAAGGTCAAGTAAAAAAAAAAAGACCAAAAAACACCTCTAAACAACCACTGGAGAAGGCACTTACGTTCTGAAAATGAGGAGGACAAGGGGGTCTCCTGACACTTACACATCTTCTGTTCTTGCCTCTTGCGCCAGGCACAGAACTAACTGGTGATCTCAGCACGAACCTAATTTTAGTTCCTGCCCGCCCTGCCCACCAGGCATTCTTTCGCGGGTGTTACAGGTTCAGCTGCGTTCTCTCCGACATCAGAATGTGACCATGTTTACAGGGAAGCTCTTTCAAGAGGTGGCTGAGTTAAAATGAGGTCGTTAGGGTGGGGCCCAAATCCAGAACGAGGGAGACACTGGGATTTGTCCACACGTGGAAATGTGAACAGGAGGCCACCTGTGAGCCAAAGGGAGGGGCTGCAGCGGCAACCAAACCTGCCCACACCTATCTCGGACTCCTCCGCTCCAGACTGCGAGCAAACACATTTCTTTTCAAGGTACCCAGTCTGCAGTGTTTTGTCATGGCGGCCCTAGCAAACTAATCCAACTGAAAGAAAATTTTTTAAAATTATTTTTGTCTTTGCATCTCTGGGACCTAGAACACATCATGCCCCCCCCCCAAAAAAATAATAATAATCACTGAATAAAAGGACTTCTGGATTCTGACACACAGTGGTGTGGGCAGCATATTCCTTAAAATTGGGTTTGGCAAAAACCAAACACATTCTTGACATGGGATAATAAAAATAAAAATAAAAGATTAGGTTTGGCTGCGAACAAAATAGAGATATCTTTCTCTCATGCAAGTGCAGACTACAGGGAGGCAGTTCAGGAGCAGTGGGTACCCTGAATCCTTCCATCCTGTCACTCCACATTCTGCCTCGTGGTTCAGAACAGCTGCAGAAGCACCAGCTCTTCACTCCTACATCCCAGCTAGCAGGAACAGGAAGGGCTGCCACTCCCTCCTTCCCTCGCCTTAAGAACTCTTCAAAGAGCCCAGCCAGAGTGGTTCAGTAGGCTGAACATCCTCCTGTGCACCGAAATGTTTTGGGTTTGATTCCCAGTCAGGGCACATACCTTGGTTGTGGGTTTGCTCCCCAGTGCAGGTATCTATAGAAAGACAGATCGATGTCTCTCTCTCCCTCTTTCTGTGTCTCTTTTCCTCTTTCTAAGCAGGTTCGGATGTCCTATAAAGAGCAAAACACCTGGTCACTGGCTCCGGCCGTGGGTCAGAGGAGTGACTAATGGGGGAGAGGAAGGGGCAGTCTTATCTGAAGCTCATCCCCCCCGACGAGAGCCCCAGGATGGAACGGAGCACGGACCAGTCCTAAAGCTGGAGCATGGCCACAACCAGAGGCAAAATGGCACCTGGTTAAAAAGCATAAACTCCGAGGCCAGGCTGCTTCCGCGTGCCTCAGTTTCCCCATCTCTACGAGAGACGGGATATCATGCCTCAGTGAGGATAAGACGGGAAAGGAGCCCGTGTGCCTGCAGCCTTGGATGCGTCTGGTGCACCGAGTGGCCTCCACGGGACGCTCTTCCGGAGGACGATCGGGACCAGCAGTTGGGGAACTTTCCTAGGGAGGCCAGAGGGTCGATGTTTCAGGCTTTGCTAGCCATGTGGTCTGTGGCATATTCTTTTTCTTTTTCTTTTTTTTATCCTCACCCGAAGACATTTTTCCATATTTTGTTCAGATAGAGTGGGAGGGAGAGAGAGAGAGAGAGAAACATCGACGTGGAAGGGACACATCGAGTGGCTGCCACCCGCACGACCCAACCAGGGCCGGGGACAAACTGCAACCGAGGTACATGCCCTTAGCGGGAACCAAACCCGGGTCTCTCTGGACCGAAGGCCGGCGCTCTAACCGCTGAGCCAAACCTGCCAGGGCCTTTTTCTTTTTCTTTTTTTTTTAACCCTTTGGAAATGTAAAAGCAGTTCGTAGCTCAAGGTCCTTAAAAAACAGACCACTCTGCTGACCTGGCCAAGGGGCCACAGTGGAGCGATCCCTGGAGATCTCCATGATGTTGTGGGCTGGCTTCCTGCACCTCGAGCGCGGGCCCAGGGGCCACCGTGGGAAGAGCCCTGGGCGAGGGGGACTAGCAGACTCGATGATGAGGACCAGGACGGGTGACGACTGGGGACCTGGGGCGAGAGGCCGGAGGGCAGCCGTGTGGTCCTGCTGTGAGCCCGGGGCTCACATGATGGCATCATGGACACCCCAGTCGAAGAGACACATGAGGCTGGAGCCTTTGCGGTCATCAAGCAGCATGTCACCCACAAGGGGCGACCACTCACCCTGCCAGCAAACATCTGCGGAGCACTCTGTTCCAGGCCTCGCTCTACGCCGTGGACAGACAGAGGGACCAGGCTCTCCACCTCTAGTCCTCGCTGGCTGCCTGCACCTTTGCCAGCCCAGAGCTGGGCTCCCGTCCCAGTCACAAGGAGGCTCTCGCCTCGGTGCACTCAGCCTTCAGTGGCTCCTGGGCGGTCCTCTCCTTGGGGCTGAGGACTGGGAGCCCGTTATTCCGTCTTTCTGGAGGGAAAAGAAGAAAAAGATCTGCTGACTACGAAGTGGTCGCAGAACAGCAGCCCGGCCTGTACTGCTCAGTTGGCACAGTGGACAGGGAGCACTTCAGGGAAGACCTCAGAGTTCGCGATAAAGCTGCTCAGTCCAGAAAGATCCCACCCAGCACACCGCCAAACCAAGGTTCCACGAGGCTCCTCACTGTGGGCCCTCACCATCAAAGGAGTGTCCGTATGAAGCAGAGATTTTTGAATCTCTCTCCCCCAAACAGAAATAAAACATTTATTTTATTATAAAAATAGCTGACTAGTTACTATGTTTTGGGCACCTGATACTATTTAGTCTTCACAACAACTCGACGTGGTATCATTGTTGCCGTTTTACAGGTTGGAAAATTGAGGCCAGGTGCGGCTCCCTGCAGTGTCTGAGGTCATCCCGTTCATAACACTGGGAGCGTGAATGAGAGACCTATGCACTTGGCACCACAGATACAGTGACTCCCTCCTGCTCCGCCAGCATCCATCCCTCCATGCTGTTCGGTAAGCTGTACCCCTGCCTCTTCACCCGTGGGGTGCCCTAGGTCTGGGGTTGTTGCAGGACACATGGCCAGTCCCTAATGAATATGCCAGCCAACACTGGCAGGTGGCTTGAGTTTCTTTTTACGAAGAAATGAAAGTAACACCCCCTTACACATGAGAGCTGGCAGGGGGGGCACAGAAGTCGGTTCTGACCATGCTCGCATAGTGCAGCGGAATTACAGTGTCAAAGGAGAACTAAATACCGCAAAGGGGGCATCGAGAAAACTTGTTTTCAACGTGTAGCTGCCCACACACCTGCAATCAGGGGAAAATGAAATCGCTGGTCACCTACAGACAGGGCCAACTTGGCCTTCGGAGCAGAAGCCTCAGGGATGTCCCGTAAAAAGCAGAGTGTAGTTTTAGGCACTGAAGGTCTTCCATTTCTCTCACAAGTACCCAACTCCGCTGTAGCAGCAGGAAAGCAGCCCTGGACAGTGTGTAAATGAAGTGGCATAGCTGTGTTCCAATAAAACTTTATTTATAAAACCAGGCGGTGGGCTAGAATTGGCATGCTGGCGCTGGTTTGCTGATTCTCAGATTAGAACAGACATTGCGATACACCTGTTGAATGAGAATCAATTGCGTGGCAGGCACTCCCGTGTTTTATCTCCTTTCAACAACAGGTGTTTGCTGTGTGCGTACCACAGGCCAGGGCCTGTTCTAGGCATCGATCGGCCTTCAGTGCAGAAAAGGACAATTTCCAACCCCAACAGGTGAGATGTGGGGAAGGGAGACGCCCTCCTGCCCAGGCCTAAAGCGCAGGTACAGGCTGAGCAGAGCGGAGAGACGCCTCCAGTGCTTGACCCCCAGCCTCCTCACCCCTCTTCTATCCCGATTCTCACTCCGCAGCTGTCAACGGGGGGACTGAGACGCAGAGGCACGGCACTTGGGCTGAGGGTACACCCCGAGTTCTCCCATGACTAACATAGACAGGCTAATGATGCTCAGCACCGAGTGCTACAACATGTTTCCATGGGGAGCCCATCCAGCCGTTTCATCCTCACAGCTTGGAGGGAAGTCATCATACAGACTGTAGGTGTGTGTACACGTAACATCACGTGTTACACCGATAAGGACCTCACACAGGGAAGCTGTCTGTACTGCGCTGAGCACTGGGCCAGGATCGGGTCCAGGCTATTCGATGCTCAGCCCTGTCTTTCAACACCTTCAAGTCCTTTCTGTGCCCTCCTAGCATCTGACAAGCACCCCCGGGGGACGGGACGGGAGTGGGCCAGAGAAAGAGAGGACGGACAACAGCTGTCTTGGAGACACAGCTGCTGGACGGAGGGGGACCGTGCAGGCCGGTGACGAGGGGAGCGACGGAGGCTTGTCCAGAGGAGAAAGCGGGCTGAGGGTGGTGGTTCCCTCGACCACAGCGCGCAGGCTGCGCCGGCCCCCAGGGCGCGCGCTGGGCTTGGCCGGGCGTGCAGGGTTGTAGCATAACCCCAGCCCTGCCGGTCACTCCCGAACACCAGGGCAACCTTCGTACCAGAGAAACAAACTTGTGGCTGCTTGCCAGCTGCAGAAGGACACAGGGAAGTGATCGCACCCCAGGGCCCCTAACATTCCTCCCGGTCCTGCCGGCTAACAGTGAGCACGGTCACTGCCACTGCAGGAGCATTTACACGCCAGGCTCGTGTGCTCACGCTTCACACGCACCACACTATCTCAGCAGTGCGGCAAGGACAGTCCTTGAGTTAGGTGACAAAATCCTCCCGTTTTACAGATGAGGACCTGGGGTGAGGAACTCAGCTCGGGTCATTGTGTTGTCTAGAGTGGCAGAGATGTGCTCCCCGGCAAACTGATTCCAGCAGCTACACCCAGGCCCTCCGTGCGGTAGGGGGGCAGCTGGGCAATGGGCACAAAGAGCCTGGGATTCCCTGGAAGCAGACTTAGCTCCCCCACTTGTAGCTGGAGCGGGGTGCAGTGGGTGAACTATGCTGAGTGCCCACTATCTCGCTGGTAGAACGGGGAGTCCCAGGTCCTAGGGCGGTAATGAGGATGGAGAGATGGGAAAACTGGTGTATTTCCCCACAACCGGTGTCTGGACACCCAGCCTCTATCACCTCAGAGAGGACAGCATGGGTCCTCCCTGAACCTCAGGCTTCTCTTCAGCTCCCACAGAGTCACTCCACCGCGCTGGGCGGCACTCTCTGCTTGGTGAACTCCCAGCTCGGGTTCCCAAACCTAACCAAGGCTACGGAGCACCCACCAGGACCACCCAGCCCAGGCCTTCCTCCCCCCCTTGGAAGTCAGCCTTCAGCGTCTCCTCGCCAGGCCTGCCCAGCCCCCGCCCCTCCCCAGCCCCCGCCGGTCTGTGATGCTCCTCCCACCCAGGAAGCAAGAGGAATTTAAGATGTGGGAGCGAAATCGGCCAAGTCAAGGCGCCATTCTCTAGAACTCTGGGCACACGGTCTGCTGAGAAAGGAAACCGAAACCATGAGTTCACCCTGGGCAAGCCAAGGTAGCGCCTAAATCCATTCAAAAGTAAGACCTGCCGTCGGGCCCTCCCCGGAGGTAACCGAGTTCATAGACACCAAACGACCTCAGGAAAGCTTACTCCTCGTGCGCGGAGGCCCTCTCTGCTGCTCCAGGGACTGGAGGTGTCCCCCTCCCGGGGACCGGGCGGGGGGTCCAGACGGCACTGCCGATTCCAGGGCGATCGGCCTCCTTTGTAACCCCAGTGTTTCGTTATGTGGTTTCACATCATCATTCATCCCTCTGAAAAGGCCCGCACAGCCTCGCAGCTTGTCAAAGGGACCACAGCACCAAACAAACCAACAGACACAGAAGGTCCCGGAGCTCTCTGGCGCTGCAGGCCAGCCCCTAGGAACTCCCCATTTCCTTAGCCTTCATGGAAGGGTTTGCTCAAGGTTTCTTTTTTTTCTTTCTTTATTGCTTTGAGAGAGAGAGCGAGGGAGAGGGAGAGAGTGATAGAAACATTGATGAGAGGGAACATCGATTGGCCGCATCGATTGCATGCCCCCCACTGGGGATCTGGCCCATAACCTGGGCACGTGCCCTGACCGGGACTAGAACCGGCAACCTCCTGGTGCAGGGTCGACGCTCAACCACTGAGCCACTCCGGCCGGGCTGCTCAAGGTTTCTAATAGGTTGATAGAGGGCACCGTGCTTTCCCCACCTCTCAGCTTCCCCGTGGAAATCCTATTTCACCTGCAGATCTGTGTAGCCCAAGGAAAGGGAGAAACGAACCAAGAGCGACTGTGTTCTGACATATACATACTTTCCCCATTATGACCTCTGCCCTTCTGGGTATAACTGCCCGTTCGATGACCTGCAAGTTCTGGGAAGGCGGGGCAGTGACGAACCTGTACCGCAACATCCAGAACAGCACAGGGCTGAGCAAGTCGGCTGAATGTCCGCTGGATGCGTGAGGGACAGGAGGGGACTGCGTGTGGTTCCTCCTCACCTCCACGGGGAACGTTCCCTTCCTCGAGCAAATCCCCAGACGTTTCCTCATGGCCTCAGGGGCCTCTTTAGAGTTCTTGACCTTTTCTTCTCGTTTGGGCCACATGCAGGACAAGGTGGCATCGTGTCTGCCTCCTGGGGTCAGGGGTCGGCTACCTTCCCACCTGCAGGACTTTCCCCCTCCCCCCGCTCCGGGCCCGTTGCAGAGTGGCCTTCTATGAAGAGTACTGGGCTTTTCATAGTAGGCATCTACGGACCACTCCACCCCAAACCTGCAGAGTACATGCAACATTTCCCAACAGAGACCACGGGCTGCGCCAGAGAGGAGGTCTCAATGCATTTCAAAGGACGGAAACACACAGAACATCTGCTCTGAGGACAATGGAAATGAGAAGTTAGCAAGAGTGAGGCATAGAAAATCCCCAGATATTTGGAGAACCTCGCTCAGTGCTCAACACAGACGAGGCCCTCAGTAACTGTGGGCCCCTCTCCCAGCCCCCGCCGTGGTATCTCCCTCCATCAGTTAGAATCCCCCTGCTGCAGCTGAAGGGAGAGCCGGTGGCCCCCCACGGTGGCTCCCGCAGCCCAGTCTGCACGGGCAGCTGGGACAACCAGTCCACCTCAGAGCCCCCTGTCACCAGAAGCTCTCACCTGTCACCAGACCCACGCTCAGACAGGAAGAACTCTGCTACACTGCCCCAACGGGGTGCTGCCCTACTGAGAGCCCCAATGTTCTCGAAGGGCAAGAGCTCGACTTGGGGACAGCCACTGTTCTATTTACTCATAATGTTCCCTAGCAAATAGAATGCAACTCATCTTGTTGAAGAAGTTTACCTGACACCCCACTGTAGATGAAAAGGGGGCTCTGTAGGAATCCGGTAAGTCCAGTTAGGGAAAGCGACCGCACAGGGTGATCTGATCAATTCCGACCCGGGCAGGTCATCAAGGGCGGCGCATCCCAGGCTCATCACGCCCGAGTGAAAGGTGTCTCTTTGCCTTACGGAAGCCCCATCCATTGTTTCTGTGCATTCGGGTGAATACGCCTTTGAGATGCCTGTTTTTCAGACCCCTCGGAAGTGTAACCACCCTCAAAGGAGCACCTTGCTTTCCCCCTTCCTTAAATCTTCCTTACGTTTCCCCCTCAATTCCAAATGCACAACTCTCACTCCCCCAGCGTTTCCGATCTTGCTTCCCGGCAACGTTTCAGTGTGGCTCAAATAAACTCATAAAAATCCCCGGTGGGTTAGGCTGATTCTACGGCAACACCTTCAACAGAAAACGGAGGTGGAGGTTTCTTTAACCTGCCATGTCAGAGGGGCCCCAGGAGGCCAGTGACAGAGGAAACCAGAAAGAGCCTCGACCAACGACGTCACCCCAGGGAAACGAGGACGGGGGTGGACTGGGATCTACATTTGACTTAGGGTTTGCTCGAGCTTCCCAAGGCTGATACTCTGACCCGTGTTTGGGGTTCACTATATAAATGGGCAATGTGGGTGCTGGAAACCCACCACCCCTGAATGCTGGCAGGTGACGGAATCCATGATTGGCAGAACCGTGCACTGTGTAAACAAGAATGTTTTCATTAATTAGTTAATTATTTTAAATATGTTTTTATTGATTTTTTTTTTTTTTTTTTAGAGAGACAGGAAGGGAGAGAGAGAGGGAAACATTAATGTGCGAGAGACACATGGATTGGCTGCCTCCTGCACACCCCCTACTGGGGATCAAGACCACAACCCGGGCATGTGCCTTGACCGGGAATCGAACCGGGACCTCTCAGTCTGTGGAATGACGCTCAATCCACTGAGCCACGCCGGCCAGGTGTAAACAAGAATGTTTCCCTGAGACTAAACTCATTGTAGCACCATTTTCCTACAAAGAATGAGTGGAAAATCAGGACCTTAATTAAAGCGTGCCTGAGCAGGGGGGTATGGGCAAGGTTTCAGTCCGTGGAAGGTGCCCACTGGGGTCCCATCAAGAGAAGGGAGTTTGGAAAGTAAGACGGGAGCCCAGTCTGTGGAGCGGACCTGTGGCTTCCCTCCAGCTTCCCCACTGCACACTGGGGGGACAGGGAAGAGGCCACCTCGGACGGTGGCTGTGAGAACCCAGTGGCTGAGGCATGAAGAACTCAGCGAGCACCTCCCACATAATCACAGACCACACGCAACCTGTCCTGGGAGGTCTGGGCAAACACACTTAAGTGGGAGACAGTCCAGGGGAGCACACGGGAGGGTTGTGTCCATTTGCCGATAAGAACATTAAAGTCCAGGAAAGGTAAGGAACTTGCCCAGGACACAAGCTGGAAGTCAGAGGTGGGTTTCCAACACAGTCAACTCCAGAGTCTCAGGACGCTTCCGGTCTAACAGGAGTGATGGACAGCAGCCACGACCCCCGCCAGGCGGGCCCGCCAAGTGCCCCAGGGGCAATTCACTGGAGCCAGAGCAGCCAGGAGTCGCCCTGTGGGCACAGGAGTTGAGGTGTCTCGTTCGAGCTGGGCCTTGAAAGGTGTTTTGGGTTTCACCAGGAAGAGGAGAAGACCTGAGATCTACGTTGATGGAAGACTCACTGGGTAGGAGGTACTGGCAGGATCCCTGGTTAGCAAGGCTGGAAGGACTGCCGTGCTCAGAAACGGGCTCGTTGGAGTATCCTATGGACATACGCCCATATCCTTGCAGAAATCCGGATGAGCACAGTACTCGGACGAGCACAGGCCGCAGGTGCACGGAGCTGGCAGAACAAAGCTGTGTGGCTTTGAGCCAGAGAGTCACCCTCCCTGGTCCTGTGGGGGTGCACCCAACGCTGCGCGGCGGTACTGCCTACATGAGCCTCCACGTCAACACGTAGCCTTAAGCCTGTCCGATGCGTCTTCACGTTTCTGCTGCACTCGATGTGGCCCGGGTCACTTCTGTGGCCCTGCTCTCTGCCCAGACCCCTTCTGCTCGCGGGCCGCCATCTCCCGAGGAATGATTAGTCACCATCCTAAAAAAGAGAAGACTCAGAAACCACAGAGAAATGGGGCTGCTCTATGACCAAGATGAGTTTCCACTCAGAAGAACAGCCAGATTCAGGGACCGAACGCCGGCCCTCCGGCAGAACACAGGCCTGCTCAACACCCGTGACGTGGCGTCACCGGGACTGCAGGCGCTTCCGAGCGACCCGGGGAAGACTTTCCGCCGGATCACGAGGCTCCCTCGGTTATCTTTGTGTCATGTCGTGTAAAATGGGCCGAGAGGCCGGAGACTGTCCTACACAGCCACGCTGGCCTTGGGCTCACGTCCTGCTTCTCACTGACTCAAGTCTCGGAGGCCCGGTTCCGTGCCTGAGCTCCACTAGGTGTTTGTGTTCCGCACACTTTCGGTCGAAGTCCCTAAGGCATGGCTCTCTCTCAGTCTCGTCAGCCCCGACATAGGTCCCTGTCCCGTAACCGGGGCGCCAGGACTTCAACGGGAAGCGTTCCTTTCTCGGGGCCGGCCACTAGTGGCGAGTTTCATAACTGACGGCGTCTGCGATTTGAGGAACTACGGTATGTGCTAGAAACCTTGCTGGGTTTGCAACAAAACTGACTTTTCCGAACTACACAGCCCCCGCACGAACACGAGAAAGCTGACGCCCAGAGTGTGGAAGACGAACCCGCCCGCGATCGCCCGGCCCGAGGGGGAGAGCTGGGGTGGAGTCCCGGGTACTACTCCGAGGGCAAGTCACCGCAAAGCGGCCGGACAGTGCAGTCGTGTTATGTCAACTCGTGTGTTCTTGGTCGGGGATTTGGGAAGGGCTTGGCCGGGTAGTTCTCACTTGGGGTTTCCCATGACCTTGCAGTCAAATGTCGACGGGGCTGTGGCCATCCGAAAGTACAAACGGTCTGAACCTTCCAAGATGGCAGTTCGCACGGCCGCCAGCCGCCCTGGGGGCTGGCTGGGAGCTCGGCTGAGGCCACAGACCACAGCGCCCACGCGTGACCTCAGCAGCACGGCAGTCTCGGTCCCCACACCGAGCGGCCCGAGCAGCCACGTGGGAGCTCCCCGACCTTTTGTGGCTCTGCTTCTTGAAGCAGCCGCAGGATTCAAGCAAAGGACCGGGACCCCGTCTTCTGTGAGAATGTCAAGGCGCGGGGCCACTTTGTCCTGAAGCCGTCACAGGTGAGGACCCTGGTCGGACGGGTGCAGACACCACCCGGGAGCGCTGGTCCGGTGGCCAGGAGCAGAAGGGGACACAGAACGAAGTGCAGCGAGAAGCACTCTCAGGCCGATGCAGGAGAATCCACGCACCGGGCAGGTTCGCCTGCAAAGTGTTTACTTAGAAAACCCTGGTCTGGTGCTTTCCGGGAAGTGGATTTGGGGCAAATGTATCAGGTTCACGAGAGACCTCAGGCTCAGAACTTTGTCAAATATACCTTCATTCTAACCAGAAAAAAAAAAAAAAAAAAAGGTTCTATCTAATTTAATATTTACTGAGCACAGCGACTACAAAATGTCCTGGGTTCTGCGGATACTCTGATGAACAAACAACACCTCTTTCCTCACAGGGCCTAACTCGTCTTCTGATGGGGGAGGCAAGGGTTATCTGGAGTGATATCGGCAAGTCCTGAGGACCGTGGGTAATGACGGAAAATGAGGGGTGGGGAATGTGTGTCAGAGGGGCCGGTCTCTGAGGTAGCTGACATCTGAGCAAAGATCTAAAAGCAGTGAGGAGCGAGGCAGGCAGGTATGCGGGGGAAAGAGTGTTCCACACAAGGGTCACATTCCGTGCAAAGGCCCTGAGGCCAGCCTGTGCCGGTATGTGTGGCCTACAGCAAGAAGGCCAGTGGGGACAGCAGGGTAAGCAGGGAGGGCCTTGAAGAGCACAATAAGAAATTTGGATTTTATTCTAAGATGGAGGGCTCCACTGGAGGGTTTTTGCCAGGGGAGGCCAATGATTCGGTTCCCATTTTTAAAGGATCACCCCGGCTGCTAGAAGAGAGAGAAGGGTAGGTTAGACCCTGGAAGGCCGGCTAGGAGGCAGTAACCCCCGTAGAGGCAGCTTGTCTGCACTGTCACTGGTGAAGAGGGTTAGAATCTGGAGGGGAATGGGCATTTATTTTGAAGGAATATTCACAGGATTTGTTAATGGACACATTTGCCAGTTAATCCTTTAACCTTGCAAACAAAATATATTTCCCCAAGAGGCTTAATTGTTGCCCAGATTCAAACCTGATCTCCACGGGGGATGGCCATGTGGGTGGTAGAAAGTGAGAGAGACCAGGTCACACCAGCCCCTGCACACACTGGCCAGGGGACTTGTCCCTTGTGGCACAGAAGAGCCTGGAACACAGGCATTGCGCCCTCCCCCCCAGCCCCCCGCCCACACCCCACCTCCCAGAAAGAAAGGTGTGGGGAGTTTTGAAAGAACAGGCCACTGGCTGGAAAGACCCTTTCAGAAAGCAGTTCGAAAATGTCTAGAACCTTCTCAAAGGGCTGTCAGGGGAGACCCACACCCATTTGCATGGGCCAGATGGGTATTTTGGTCGGTCGCTGCTTGACAAGACTTAGTAGTAGCAGCCCCGCCTCCTTTGACAAGTCACTGTTCTCCTAGGGGCCTTTTCTGTCAAAAAGAAACCAGCAGTGTGACTGCTGTGAGGCAGCTGTAGAGGGAATTTCAGGCTCCATGAGTCTCAGGAGTGAGGGGTCAAGGTTCTCTTTCATGGTACAAGCGGCCCGATGACCAGAGCAAGGAGCAAGCCCACGCCTGTAACTGTGACGACTACATCGTTTGCTTTGTTCCACAAACATTTACCTAGCCACTTGCTATGTGTCTGGCCATGTTCCAATCATTTTATAAAATAGGTTGTCCTTTTAAGGCTCATAACCATCATATGCGGCAAGGACTCCTATCATCCCTCCCCCGAGACGCGATGCACATCCCCTGAGGACTTTACAGACGAGGGCAGTGAGTCAGAGATGCTGAGTGACTGTCCGGATCACACAGCTGGTCAGTGACGGAGCCGGGATTGGGACGCAGAGAGTCCGGCTTGGGATTCGGCTCTTCGCACCACGCTAAGCTCTGTGCGCTGGTGGAAATCGGAAGAGCTATTAGAAATGCTTCCGGCTGCACATAAAAACAACTCGACTTACGGGGGCGGAGCCAGTGGGAACTGTTTCCCTGGCAAAACGTCCGGATTCAGTCTTCCCGTCTTTCAGGGACATTTCCACCCATTCAGTCTGCGGCTTCCCACCTTGTGTCTGCCGGCTGCCTGCGGGCCTCCAGTATCCCGCCCGAGATGCAGGCAGGAGAGAGACAAGACGCGCTTCCCCTAATGGTGGTTTTGTCTTTGCACTGGGGAAGAGAACCCCTCCCTCCCCAGCATGCTCCCCCTGACAAAACGAGAAAACACCCTCCATGACCATAGCCAGCATTCGCATATCTGGTCTAAACCAGTCTCGATTCACCTCGTGAGGCTGGGATCGGGGCCTGACTTCCCTGAGAGCTGGGGCTTCCACTCTACCACCACGCAGGGGGTGGCAGTGGCCACCGAGGACACAACAGACAGCGTCCGCCACGGGGAGCATCACTATCCCCATTTCGCAGATGGGCACACTGCAGCTGGAAGTCACAAAGTCGAGATCACAAGGCGGGCGAACAGTCGCCCCAGAACTAACCCAGGTCCCTGCGATCCTACACCTTGTGACTCTGAAGGATAGATCTACAGTGACCTCACCCCGACAGCTGCAGAGCCTCGGGCAAGGTGCTCAGACTCCCAGGTCTCAAGCTGATGGCCCCTCGAGAGGGTGGCTGAGGGGGGAGTGGAGTCACAGAGCAGACACACACATTTGAAGGACGCAGCCCACTCCCACCGGATTTTTCCAGTGAATGGTATAGTACTGCAAACGCATTTCCCCAGCGTTATAATCTTGTCAATAACATTTTCTTTAAGATCTCCCAGTCTAGTTTCGCAGAACCCTCAACATCCAAACTGCGGCCCTCTGATGGTGGAAAGGCAACATGCTGAATGTAAAATGGCTGGAAGCGCAGGCGCATACGGAGCCCTTTCGGCCACCCTGGATGTGTGGTCACCCAAAGGCCCCCTCCACAGCAGACCCCAGAGGACAGGGACCCTCCCCATGAACCACAGGCTGACATTTGCCACACGCACCCCACACCCATGCCACTTCACTCAAGGGGCGAGGGAATGTATTTCGGAACCCCCTCCCACCACCCCTCGCAACATCAAACGTTTCTGATTATCTGTGAATCATAGGTCAGGCTGACTCATTTTGAGCGTTACAGGTTGTGAATACAAAGGGTACTGATGACTTGGAGGAGGACCCAATGCAGGGCGCATCCGTGTGGTTTGCGTGCAGTAGTGTAAGCCAGATCTGTCAGTCCTAGGGGAGACAGCTGCTCGACACTGCAGTGAGCGAGGCTTGGCAAGTGCAAATGACCTGTGCCCTTTAAAAAGAAAGTAGTAATAACATCTAAAATAGGCGCCATGCTCACGATGCTCTCTGTCCACTGAGCTGTCCCGTGCTGGACTTCGGTGAGTGTGAGGACTGTTTCTGGGAGGCTTTGGAAGCTCATATAGAGCCTGCGAGGTTGCTCTGCCATATAAGAAAGGGAAAGTGGAAGGAAGGCAACCCGGGTCGAGCACCTACTGCAGCGTCTCATCTCATCATAAAGACCCAGCCGGGCAGGGAGCGGAGCTGGGAGAGGCGAAGTCACCCGCGCAGGAGCCAGGAGAGGAAGAGCAGATGGCCTCCCCCCTGCTCGGGCAGCCCTGCTCCACCAGGGAACGCAAAGCCCAGGGGAGTGCTCAGAATCAGCAGCTCACCGAAGGGGCGCGAACCCCCCCGAGACCTTGTGGGGCTACAGCTCCCACGCAGCTTTCACACCATTCACCTTGACTTTTCGCCTGCACAACCGCACTGTCTCCAGACCGAAGTGTCACACCTCGTCAGGGGCCGGGGCTCTCGCTCCACGTGGGAAAGTCTCCCTGGGACCACCAGGGACCCACCGGCAGCGTGTGAGTCAGAACTTGAGACCCTGTGGTCCTGCATCTCAAATCAGGGGAATACTGGGTCAGCACGCCCCCAGGCTCAGAGGGAAACTCTGCCTATGAATCATGGCAGTAAGAACCTTCCCTCTGCAGGGGTCAGCAGTGTCCCCAGGGACGAGCCCAGCTGCACGCTTCCGGTGTGAAACAGGAAGATGCTGTGGGTTTGGGTGGTCTCCTGGGGTGCCACATCAATGCACAAAATGACCCCTCTGCAGATGACGAGGCTCAGAAAGGCCAGGCGAGGCACTCCCAAGTGAGTGTGGTTTTTAACTTTTCTTTCAGTGAACACTTGTCTCATCTGGAATCATACTACAACTGGATGAAACCCAGAGCAGGTGAATGACTTGTCTGAGAACACACAGCAGGACCTAGACGAACCTAGAAGTACATCTCAGGGGGTCCTACTCTTTACCCAACAACAAACTGCCTTGCTTGGAACAAAAAAACTACACAAAGCAAAAGAAAAATATACATGGTGATTGGATAATAAAGTAGTAAGAAAGACTCAATGGCAAGAAATGCCCTGGCCAACCCCGGACTCTTTGTGACAATGATTCAACCAAGAGCTCTGGGCCAAACCTCTATTTTCAAATTCCAAAATATAGTGTAATTAAAATACAATGAAATATATTGAATTAATTTTTAAAAATGAGATTGAAAGTATAATTTTAAAGTGCCCCGTTCCCACCCTGACACGCAGTGGGAAGCGAGCCAGGACGGCGTGCTGAGTTCCGACCCCAGCGGCACAGTGTAGGCTGGATCAGAGTCTGAGAGAAGAAAGAGGCTCACCGAGCCCATGGTACCGATGAGAAAAAGAAGGCCCACGGAGAGCAAACGGCCAGGGAAACCAGCCATCTGTGGGCAGAGCCGGGTCCAGCGTCACTTGGCACCGAGAGGAACCCGAGTGCCTGGTGCGCTTCCCTACCTTCTGCAGACAGGAGTTCGGGTCCCTCAGGCAACTAGCATTTCCCATGAGTCTGCCTACTGGGCTGGCATAACCTCCGAAGACGTGAGCTGACTCTCATGATGTAGTTACCAAAAGACAGCGGTGGGTGTGCTTAGTTTGTCAACACATCCGTGAGAAGGGAGCCTGAGCTATAATGAGCATAAAGGCAGATCAAGACTCTATGTGGTCCACCCAGCCTGTGTGGCTCAGCTGACTGAGCCTCACCCCACGGACTGAGAAGACCCGGTTCGATGCCCAGCCAGGGCACATGCCTGGGTTTCTGGCTTGATCCCTAGTAGGGGGCATGCAGGAAGCAGCTGATCGATGTTTCTCATATCGATGTTTCCATCTCTCTCTAAAAATTTAATAAAAACCTATTTTAAAAAAGAGAATGTATTTGGTCCAAATAAAAGGTAGCATACCCAGATGATATACTATGTACAATATAGCAGTTAAAAGTTTAAGGCCGTTTACAGGCTAGCAGGCACTCTTTGACGTATTGCTTAATGGGACAGGGCTAGCAGAATAATCTGTTTATCAAGGTCTGCAAAATCAGTTCTCTCCCTCTCTCTCCGTGTGTGTGTGTGTGTGTGTGTACATAAGTGCATCAGAAAGGTCTGCAAGGATGTGCTCCAAAGCGGTGAAAACCCAAGCAGAGATAAGAGGAAGCAAGGAAGGGGGTAGTGATAAAAAAAAAAAAAAAAAAAAAAAAAGCCTTATTTGGAGATGTGCATTCTCCCCCCAAGGTGAAAACATTCATTTGCTATTTATGTAATAAATGATTATTAAAAAACAGAATAATAGAAATGGGGATTTATCCATTCACCTATCCATCCATTCGCCTATCTGAGCACCTAGTACATGCCGGGCGGGGAGGAAGACGAGAAGTACAGCGACCACCCACAAGCAGCTCCGCCCCGGCAGGTGACGGGGTCGGCCAGCTTGGTGTGCACCGGTGTCGCTTGTGCTTGGGGAAAGAAGAAAACAGCGCCGGGTGGGACAATAAAGAGATTTCCAAGTGTCATCGAAGATCCAGTGTCCGGAACAGAGCCCCCGGTAAATTCTGCCTGCTGTCATCTTGGAAAAAACGACAAAATTTGCAAATGAACCAACCCTTGGTAATTGTACAGGAAGCTCAGTCATCTGACTTCGGTGACCGTGCACGAAGGACAGTACAGAGGAGGGTTTCCAGTCGCCCCGAATTTAACCACCACGAACACAGGGTGAGGGTTTTGTTGCTTTTCAAAAGCCCTGATTCTGGCTGTTTTCGTCAGTACGTCCAGTTTACTGTGTGGGGCTAGGATGGCCTCCGCCAAAACCGCTGTTTTGATTTGCAGTTCTAAAAATAACTCCTGAGAAACCCGCGATGTGAGAAAGGGAGGGTCCCCCGGCTCTGGGGAGGAAGAGAGAGTGCCGGACTGGAATTACCAAAAGCTGGGATTTGCGTGCAAACGTCTCCTTGTAGCAACCGCTACACGATGAGCTATCCTAATGGGATCCTTTCAAAACCCAGGCAGTTCAACAAGGAAGTTTAGTTGCAAATAACGTTTCCAGACCAGCTCCTCCATCCCATGGCCACGGGAGGACGGCTGGGGAGGGGGCGGTGTTCTCCTCACAGCGGACCACGGCCATGCTCCGGACTATTCATTTTCTCACCTTAAACAAGAGAGCTGGTGTTCCCACGCCTCCCTGGAGGGCCAGGAAGGTGAAGGATGACCATGGGCACTGACGGAGCCGGAACACCCGCCATCCACGCTGCGCGTGGCGCGAGCCGGGCAGGAAGGGAGGAGAAGCGTCCGAGCTGCTCGGGACGGGCGCCAGGGGCGTGGGCATCCCCTGGGAGCTCGTGGCTCACGCAGAATCTCAGCGCTGCTCCGAGGAAGTGACCGAGAACCCGCACTTCACAGGGGCTCCTGGAGATGGGTGTGCGGCTCCATTTAAGAAACCAAGGCCTCGCCCTGGCCGGTTTGGCTCAGCGGTTAGAGCGTCGGCCTGCGGTCCAGAGAGTCCCGGGTTCGGTTCCCGCTCAGGGCACGGACCTCAGTTGCACTTTGTCCCCGGCCCCGGTTGGGGTCGTGTGGGTGGCACCATTCAGTGTGTCTCTCTCACATGGATGTTTCTCTCTCTCTTCCCCCCTCTCTCCCTTCTGCTCTATCTGAAGATAAATGCAAATGTGTCCTTGGGTGAGGATGGAAAAAAAAAATTGTTAAAAAAAAATTTATTAAAAAAAAAACTATCACTGAGTCTTCAGCTGAGAAAGCTGTTCCCCTGAAGACAGTCATGACAGCCCTCGGGCCGCACAGCACCTGGTGACGGCCAGCTGGGTGGACAGGAGGCCAGCTTCCGGGTCAGAAACGCTGGGGGTCAAGCTGTGTCGGCTACTCCCGGCTGCCTGACATGTGCTAAGTTGATCTCTCTCAGCCTCTGGTTTCTTCATTTTTAAAAACGACAACAACGGCTGATGTTTGTCAGAAGTGAACTCTGAGCGTACTCTTAGCGCTGGCTGTTTGTTAGCTCGAGGACTCGTAACATGCTGCCGTTGTTCCCCACGAACCAATGAGGAGCTAAGGCGAGAAGGTGCCGTCCTGTGCCCGGCGCCACACGGCCGATGCACGTCACGCTGGGATCCTAGGGGCGGCCTGACCGGAGCCTGTGCCTCAGCCGACACAGAAGTGCTCCCACAGGCGGTTACACGACGAGATCATGACGGGCCGCCTGGCCCAGAGTACGTGCTCAATAAACTGTGCTGCTGGGGACCGCTGAGAACGCAGCTGCTTGGCTTAGGCAGAGACACGAGGTTCCCCCGGTGTGCTCGAGGCTGAGGGGAGCTGCTTCCCGCAGTGGACTGATCCCTGGCAGGTGTCTTCCCACCTGTCTGCAGATGACACTCTGCCTTGGAAGCACACCCAGGCAGGGGTGTTGGCGTTCAGCGCCCTGAATCCCTGTCTTGACCTCTCCCATGGGGAGCCCACACGGAAACCTACGTGGGGCCGCTGGGGTGGGAACAGGTCTGACGTCCAGCTGACATGAACAGCAAATTCCAGAATGAGTCGGGCAGACCTGGCCCCAAGGCCAGGCTCGTGTGCGGGTCGACTCAATCAGAAACTCTGCAAGCGGTTAAGCAGGTTTGGAGGGGCATGGTCCTTGAACAGAAGAGGCAAGATGTGCTTAAAAAAAACCCTGAAAGGAAAGGGGGAGGGGGGAATCAGTGGGGAGAAAAGGAGAAACATCTGTAACAAAAATAAATAAATTTAAAAAAATAACCTGAAAAATGAGAGATCTGGTGCAGGAGACTTTATTTCTCGGTCAGATCTCAGCTACTGCGTTTTCCTCCTGATTCAGACACTCCCGGCTCGGTTCAGGTCCCAGGCAGGCAGCCCTGCACGTGGACAAGAAGAGCAGGCCCATTCTCTCGCTCAGGGACAGGCTGAAGGTGGACGCTCTGGCCCATCTGGCCCATAAGACAGAAGGGAAGTCTGCTAGGGGTTTCTGGGAAAGTCCTTCCCTGACAGAAGACAGAGCTGCAGTAAGTAAGACAGCTGCTCCCCTCCGCAGGATTCTCCCTGCTCACGATGCTGTGAGGATCTCGGTGTGGGCAGCGAGCAGGGGCCTCCGAGATGCTAACCCAGGGCCCTGCTGTGCTTGAGCTACCGGACGCGTCCTCTCTGCCACCTCTGATCACACAGGTGCTGGGGAGGAGGGGAAATGGGAACTCGGAGTGCACCGGTGGCCACGCACGTGGGCACAGTCATTCTGGAAAACAATCTGGCTGCATCTGTGACACTAACCGTGACTGTGCACAATGACTCACCCATCTCGGTCAGTGTCTCTAACTCTCCCACTTCCAGGACAGTTCAGGTGCGAGCCGCTGGTCACAGGACACGGCTGGACGACCCTCCTGTCCATCAGCCGGGGCCAAGACCGGCCGGCAGGCAGGGCCTATGGCAGGGCAGGGCCGAGCCACCCCTCACATGAGCTAGGGATGCACTGAGGACCAGGTGGAGCAGCCAGCCCTCCGAAACCACAGGCGCCGCGTCCGTGGATTCAACCCGCCGTGGATCAGAAGTATTTGAAAACAAAATGTTGTTTCCGCTGACGTGTACTGTGCGGTTAGGCCTGTACTGAACACGCACACACGTGTTCCTTGCCATTTTCCCTAAATAATACAGTAGAACAACTATTTACACAGTACTTACGTTGCATTATGGATTATAAGTACATATTTAGAAATAATCTAAAGATTATTTCAAGTACATGGTAGGGGGTGCATAGTTATATGCGAATACTATGTCATTTTATATAAGGGGTTTGGGCATCTGTGGATTTGGGGATGCCCAGTGGGTCCTGGAACCAATCCCCTGTGGGTACCAAAGGAGGGCTGTACCGAGTAAAAAGAAACACCGGAGAGGGATCTGGACCAGAATCCCATTGGTCCAAGTTAAAAACAGATGCCCAAGCAGAACAACAAAGGAGTCAACGGCCCACGCAGGGCACACAGAGCAAACACACCAGGGTGGGTGCCCACGAGGAGCAGGGGGCGGACAGGGAAATCAGAGAGCGAGGAATCCTGCGGACACCCGTGAGAACGCCCCTTAAAAGGAGGCAGCATTCACCACACAATTCAAAAGAAAAAACTCAACCAGATGGGCGTCAGAAAACCCAGGAATAAATGTTGCCACGATTCTTTCGGGCTGGGGGTCCTTCGGGAAATAGTCTGACAGAGCCCCAGTTTCTTGGTGGTAAGCAAGAGGGAAGAAGCGCCCTCAGCTGTCCCGTGAGCATCCAGGAGACTTATGCTGAGAGCCTGAGTTGGGGGTGCGCCCTCAGCTGTCCCGTGAGCATCCAGGAGACTTATGCTGAGAGCCTGAGTTGGGGGTGCGCCCTCAGCTGTCCCGTGAGCATCCAGGAGACTTATGCTAAGAGCCTGAGTTGGGGGTGCGCCCTCAGCTGTCCCGTGAGCATCCAGGAGACTTATGCTAAGAGCCTGAGTTGGGGTGCTGCCGAGGCACTCTGGATGACAACTAAGGACTCAGCTTTCTCATCAGTAAAAGGGGTTTTCACATAACAGTGGTTCCCCTGGGACCATCATGATGGGTTTTAAATGAGATAGGACATGGGAAGGACAAAAAGCTCAACGATGGCATCTGACAGCCACAAAGGGCATGTCGTTCATGGAGCCATGCTCGGACCAGACGCTGCGCTGGGGCTCCGCAGCTCATCACGGTGGGTGAGGCACACGGCACTGACGTACCGGGGGACAGCACCCACCTCTCACCCCAGAGCACCTGTCACGGCCTGTGTTCAGTCTGAGGGAGTAGGGATTTCAGGCGGCCACTCTTGGGACCCACCGGGCCCTACAAATCCATCCATACATTTATTTTTCTTTTCATCTGCTGCAATGAACCATGTTTATAACTGGATAAGGCCGGTTACCAAAAGGAAGAGAGGCGAAGACAGAAGAGAAAAGGCCCCGTCATACTTCCGGGACCCCAAGTAGGCAACACAATCTTCATCTGTCCAACAACGAACACATCTCTCTCACTTTCTGTAATTCCAGGAAAGACCCAATGCTGTGTGCGACCGTTACATCACAATTGCCGCTCTCCTTAAGGAGGCGGATCCTCTCCATCACGAGCCCTCGGGGTCTGGGGAAGTTTCGGGGCACAGAAGCACCATGGGACCCTGGGTGGTACTCTGTTTCAGATTTGCCCCGGAATGCACTCAGCTTCAAAGACCCTCTCCCTGCACGCATGTCCCCGCCTTCCCTTCTCCTGGACCCTGTCATACGTTCCTCCAGGCGGGCAACAAGGGCACAGGGACACCTGGATGGCTCCTCACAAGCCGTTTTCCCAGAGGGCCAATCCGTGCCACCACAGCACTGGGGTCTGTGCCAGGCTCCCTGCACCTTCTCAGAAGGGACTTCCAACCTCCAGGACGGACTGGATGAGGTAGACCGGGTGAGGTCCCAAGGTGACTTTGCTCTGGTTTCCCCCTTCTGTTCCCCAGCCCTGCGTCACCCATCCACCCAATTCTCTACCGACTTATTTCTCAAGTGGCTGTTATCACCCAGAGACCGCAGTGGGGAACTGCAACGCCAAGGCCGTTCTTCAAGGGAAGACCCAAGTTAGGGAGTCGAGGTTTCGACATGAAGAATGTGAGAGAAGCCACGGAGGAACGAAGTGAAAACCACAAGGATGGCTTGAGTGTGGGCGTGGGTGGTCTGGGTGCAGGCGGCAGGTCACTGTGGGCTCAAAGGGCAGACCTCTGAGAGCTCAATCTGAAAACTGGCCGTGCAGGTGGATGGCAGGTGGGTGGGCACCTTTCAGGGGGACAGTGATCAAAGCCTGCAGTGGGGACCGGGACACTTGTTTGCTGTCCAGCAAGGAGCCCTTTTAAAAAGAAATTTTTTTTATTTGATTTTAGAGAGAGAGGAAGAGAGAGGGAGGGAGAGATAGAAACATCGATGAGAGAGAACATCGACTGGCCGCCTCCTGCATGCCCCCCACTTGGGATCGGGCCCACAACCTGGGCATGTGCCCTGACGGGAATTGAACCAGAGAGACCTCTTGGTGTTGGGTCGACGCTCAACCACTGAGCCGCACCAGATGGGCCAGCAAGGAGCCTTTGACACGAGAACAGACAGCAAACACTCGGGTCCTGGAGCGTGTGAGGTCCAGACGGGGAGGACCCTGAACGCTGGCAGAGGAGTGGAGGCTACAGAGCAGGCCACAGTGAGAGGGCTTCATGGGAGTCCACTGGGCAGCCCTCAGGATGCACTGGAGAAAGAGCCCAGCGAGGAACTCCCTAAAAGCTACGCGCGGAGGGAGGCAGAGGTGCCTGCGTGCATGACAGGTGTGGCCGATCCATCGGGCCCAGGTGGGACCTCAGCATGTCTGGCCGCTCGGGCCTCCAGGCAGACCTTCCCAATCAGTCCCGGGGACAGTTCAAGCCTCTGCCCTGCAGGGTGTGTCCATCAGAAGCGGCCACACTGTGCTGCCCTAGCGTGTTTTCTCCAGTGTCGGTGGCTTCCAGCAGCCGAAAGGAATTGCTCATTGAAGCTGTGTGTCCATCACAGCCAGCCACCAGTGCTGGCGCCATCCGGACCAGGCTGGCAGGGGCGCTGCCAGGCACAGGGCCGAAGGGAGAGAGACAGACAGACAGACCTGGGGAGAGACAGACAGACGGGGCCGAAGGGAGAGAGACAGACCTGGGGAGAGACAGACAGGGCCGAAGGGAGAGAGACAGACCTGGGGAGAGACAGACGGGGCCGAAGGGAGAGAGACAGACCTGGGGAGAGACAGACGGGGCCGAAGGGAGAGAGACAGACCTGGGGAGAGACAGACAGACAGGGCCGAAGGGAGAGAGACAGACAGACCTGGGGAGAGACAGACAGACAGGGCCGAAGGGAGAGAGACAGACAGACCTGGGGAGAGACAGACAGACGGGGCCGAAGGGAGAGAGACAGACCCGGGGAGGGTGCTCGCTAGCATCACAGCGTGAAGGGCAGGGGTGGCCCATCGCTTCTGCTCACTGCCCGTGGCCAGAACTGGTCGCAGGGGGCGAGGAAGGACAATCCTAATCTCCAGACGGCACAGCTTCGGAAACAATAAAAGCTACGTTCCTTCCGGGGCATGTGGAATTTATCATTCATTCATTCAACCGGCAAGAATTTATTTTAAAACGCCCTAGTACTTTTACTGAGCGCCAAGCACCCTAAAATATGAGCGTTTCCTTTGGCACTTTCACAGCCCTGTGAGGCAGGTGTCCTGGGGCGGGGGGTGGGGGTGGGGGGAGTTGCCTGGACCTGACTGTGGCACATGCTGCCCTGCGACCGGCACAGCACCTTGCTCACGGCCGCCAGGAGAAGGTAGGATTCGAGAAGCCGTGAGGCTCGGCAGGTAAGCGTGGGGGTTCTGGAGGCAAGCCGCCCGGTGCACCCCCTGGCTCCGTACCCTTAGCCTTGTGGCCCTGAGCAAGCTGCCTTCCTGTGCCTCAGTTCCCTCATCTGTGAACCGCAGCGACACTCGCAGAACCACCGAGCTCACCGCAAGGCTGCGATGCCCGACGGAGAAAAGGCAGGTGAACGGACACCAGCTCTGATCGAACATCAGCTCCGCCCGGTGCGGACGCCGCTCAGGCAGGGGGGGGGGGGGGGGGGCTGCTGAGCGCAGTTCTGGGGACAGAGGCATCGAGCCCTGGCCCCGGCTCGCCTGCACCCAGACACCCCGTCTCCCCCCTGGGACCTAAACTCCGTGTTCGCCTTGTTCTGGGTGCCGGGCACAGGTAGGTGCTCAGCAGGTGCCTGTAGAAGGACTAGATGAATGAAGACCTGTCGGTGCCCGAGGGCAGGGCTGCACTCCCTGCTGTCCCCCGCAGCACGTGTACAACGCTCAGCACACAGTAGGTGTTCAGTGGGTGCTGAGAAGCCGGCCCACTTTTCACACCTCCGTGTCAAGTGAGTCACTCAGCCCGCTTCTTCCTCCGCAGGGGACGACGACGCCAAAGACAGGCCTTGTCCCTTGCAATGCCTATTGCTTAGTAGTGTCCACCCTGAGACCCCACAACTTTCTCCTCTCCCCTCAGGGTTCGAGACGAGCTTGAGAACACAGGGACCAGAGGAAGAGAAGCCAAAGGGAAAGAGATGGGAAGACACCGCTGGGCAGGACGGAACGAGGCCTTGGGCACTTGTGCACACGCACATGAGCTGTGAATGCTGGGTGCCGGTCTGGACTCTTCCAGAGACCTACTGTTTGACCCTGAGCAAGTCGCTCTCCCTCTAGGCCTCAGTTTCCCTGACGGCAACCCTGGGGACTGAAGTAGAACACTTCTAAAGGCACTTTCAGATTGAAATGCTGAAAACAAGACATCATCTGTGCCCTGGCCGGTGTGGCTCAGTGGGTGGAGCGTTATCCTGTGCACCGGAAGGCGGCCGGTTCGATTCCAGGTCAGGGCATCTGCCCAGGTTGCAGGTTCAATCCCCAGTCTGGGTGCATGCAGGAGGCAACTGATCTCTCTCTCTCTCTCTCTCTCTCTCTGCCTTCCTTTCTCTCTAAAATCAACAAAAACATATTTTTAAAAAAGAAATCATCTAGGGCTTTATTTCTCAGAGCTGGTTCCACGCTGTTAGGGCTTTTTCCAGGCTCTCGTAGACCTGGTCCGCAGCATATCAAGCATCTTAACCTATCCAGATGCTACACTAAAATAACTCCTGTTTGACCACAAAAGTTGAGCTGTGCTTGCAAGCTGCTATAAAGTTATACAACTATGTATCACTACTTCAATTTTTCAGCTTTGTTTTCATCTTCTGAAACTAACAATTGTATCTATTCTCAAACTTGTTTGTGAAATCCTGACAGGTCCCAGGCACTCTTGCTTCTAGTACTTTCCAGGGCAATGGACCCATCTGAGCTGTTTGGCAAAAAAAAATGCCGCTTTCCAGGCCCCACCCAAAGCCAGTGAGTTAGAACAGCGGGTGGGGGAGCTCAGGAATCTGCATTTCAGCAAGCTTCCCAGGTGATCATTTGCAAACTGACCTATGAAAACCACTGCCATAAAAAGAAGCTGAGAACAGGGGTGGGGGAGGCAACGCTGAAGAAAGAGGGTGAAACAGAGGTCCCAGCATGTGGCTCCTGTTTTGCATGCCTGCAAATCTCTTCTGCCCAGTACGCTCCACCAGCTTAAACAAACTGCAAAACCCTGACTCACCCTCTGCTGGCCCCTCCCCCAGACCTGGGAAACAAACGGAAACAAAACAAGGATACTCACAGTCAATCTGGGATGGCATTCGACTATTCTGATGTGCAGGAAGAGAACGTTTCCGAAGTACTGGACACGCTGCTGGAAGACAGAAGCCACCGCGGCCAGGGACCAAACTACAGGGAGGAAGATACCGAGTGCTGTCACCCAGCTGTTCGCTGCCATTCGTCCTGCCTTTGGTCTGTGATGGAGAACTAGCTCCAGAAGCCAGCTGTCTCAGCTCATCCATGGGAGGATGTTTTGTTTAATGTCAGGCCGCACACACAGAAGTGGTGCACACGTCGCGCGTGCATGGGCACACACACATGCACGCCACACGCTGCATGCAGGTGTCCTGATGCTTCTGCCAGGTGTAGGAGGCAGCCCGAGGACTGTGCAGGAGGGCTCCAGTGTACGGTTCAAATCAGTTCACCCCGAGAGTATTAGCAGTGCTATCCTGACGAGGAAACCAAGACAGAAAAGAATCTGTGACTTCCTGAAGATCCCAGGATCAGACCCTGACCTAGCTAACCCCACAGTTCAAGGTCAATGCTTCATGCAAAGCCCTGCCTGCTGCAGGGCATCGGAGTCCGCTCTAGAGAGAGGGAAGCCTACAGAAACTGATCTCTCCACCCGGGGAGAGGACCCAAATGATTTCTTAACAAGCAATATACTCACAAGCAATAAATGGTCATTAAAAATAATAAATCACAGATGAACAATAAGGAAAAAAAAAAAAAACACATGAATTCACTTCTTACCCTAAATAACTGTGTTGTATACACTTCTAGGGTTTTTTTTTCCTAGCCAAATATATGTTTTTCCTGACCTACAAATAAAATGATGCAATTTTTGCAATGTATCAAAAATATAATATGTGGATAATTAGTGATGTTTGCTCAATCCTCATCTTTCATAAGTTTATGTCAAACCATGAAACTTGTTTGCAGATTCTAAAGGGGAGAAATCACACACCTTTCACTTCTTTTTTTTGTTTGTTTCCTGTTGTCTGTTCATCAGCCACTAAAGTATTTAGGGAGGTTTAAAGGTTAAAGAGTGTTCTGTCTAAATGTCGGGTCTGGTGAATAAGACAGACTCACGCAAAAAAAAAAAAATTCCTGGGCTGGCTTCCTCCTCCTCTTAGGTGAAAATAAATAAATGGAAACTAAGTTTTGTAGCAATTGAGAAAATTAATTTTTTTAAATGTATCTTAGTGCCAAAGGGAAAAAAGCTCTACTTTGCAGAAGAGCCTGGACCAGCCCTCCTAGTGCCCCCCATGACCCCCTTCCAGACATCCTCTAGTTGGGAGAGTGAAAAATAAACTCCCTTTCCTCTCCCCTTGGCGTTAACGAGGCTCCCTGTTGAGATGTAGTTAATCACATCAATTAAAGACTTTTATACCTGGCCTGGCCAGCCGCAGCTCTCTGTCTGGGGTGGGTAAGTCGTGTCATGAGCTAATTGATGCTTTTTTCTTTCCCCCCCCTCCGCCTACATTTTTTTTTTATTTGTATGTTTTTTTCTTTAATGTAGGCATAATCAACACATAATGAAATGTCCAGATCTTAAATGAACAGTTTGATGAGTTTTGACAAATGTATCTATGAAAAACACTAAACCACCAAGCCAAAAAACATTTCCCTCACCCAGAAAGTACCCCGTGCCTTTCCCTTCCTGGTCTCTGCTCTGGTCCCGGAGACCTAGCACCATTGATTCACTGGACACTCTCTACAGATTCCTGTGAGTGGCATCATGCTGTGTTTAAAGAGGAGTATAAATGATGAGCAGGAACAGGTAGTTCCTGGTGGGAATGAAAAACAGCCTGGGCAACATGGGAAGCAGTTGCTCAAAAAGTTGCGATCCCATCTGACTCAGCAATGCCACTCCTGCGTGTACACACATCCACACAGAAGCTTGCACATACACTCTCAGCGCGGCATTATTCACAACGAGCAAAAAATGGAAACAACCCCACGTCCATCATGACAAACAAGTAAAATGCAGTAGTATAGTCATCGAGTGGTACGTTCTTCAGGCACAGAGAGGAATGATACACAGAAAGTACAGACACCTGACACATCGTGAATGAATCCTGAAAACACCATGCTAAGTGCAAGAAGCCAGTCATGAAAGACCACATACTACACGGTCGCGTGTCTGTGAACTGTCCGGAACAGGTACATCCATAGCACCGGACAGCAGGCTGCAGGTGCTCCAGACTGGGGGTGAGGGGGGTGGGAAGACAAAAGCTAAAGGGTACAGACATTTTTTGAAGTGGCGAAAATGTTCTCAGATTGGCAAATCACATGATATGTGAATTAAATCTCAGCAAAGCTATTTAAAGAAGCCAAACATCTGGAACCAACAGAAGTAAAGCCAGTTGTGATGCACGGAAAACACAGTTTCCTGCACTGAAATTTGAACTGAAGAGTGTTTGGCGTTGTGGTACAAGACCCCACACCGCCTGAGGACCACAACTGATGTCCAGGAAGGTCTTCCCATGACAAGGTCCTGGGGTTTGCTGCTTTTCCCAGAGGTCCCTGTCCTCTCTCCTGAGTCTAAACTCTTAAGAGTCCAGGAGCTATTTGCTAGTTACCTGCATTCCTTCCACAAACACCGACGAAGCTGGTATGTAGGAGAAAGCACACAACCATATCTGGTCTCGGCATCATCTCTCCCCGTTGTCAGGCGCCTGCATTTTTAAGGACATAGTGAATGTCTCTCTGTGTTTGGTCCTGTGGTCAGCAGGTGATACTGGGAGCCTGGAGGAGTGGACAGAGCCCATTAGGACAGAAAGGTCAAGAACTCAGGTCCCTGGATTGGTTTTAAATCCTGTTTCTACCCTCACAAACACACGACTTCACCTCCCTCACCTGCCCCAGGGTGGAACCAGGCAGAGCCCCAGCTCTGGGAACCAAGCCCCACCTTTATCGCTTCCAAGCTGTGCATGACTTCAGGCTAATTCCTCAACCTCTCTGCACCTCACTTCCTCATGTGTACAAGGGGCATGGTAGGGACATCGGCACTCTGCAACACTGGATGAGCTCATACTGGAACCCGAGTCGGCAATCTCGCTCTGCAGGGACGGGCTGTGAATATTTTGGGTGTCGCAGGCCACACCACCTCTGCCCCAGTTACCCATCTCTGCCACTGCACCATAAAAGCCACCACAAACTGTGTGTATAGAAAGGGCATGCCGTGCTCCGACAAAGTCCATTTCATGTCGTTTTCATGTATCACAAAACAGGCTTCTTCGTTTGAAGGGAAGCACTCAGAGCAGAGCCCGGCACAGAGGACGCGCTCACCAGCACCCCCAGCACACCCCGGCTGTGCGCCGACCTGGTGCCGCACCCCCCCTCCCCCTGCGTCTCCTTTCAACCGCACCATCCCTGTGCCAGGCGGGAGCCCCAGGCGGGAGCCGCGACAGGGTAAGCCGGACAGGAAGTGAAGACTCAGGCCGGCGAAGTGGCTGAGCCACAGATCCAGGTCTGCCATGAGCCCTTGCTCCTGACCATCATAACAGACCGTGCTGGCCGCCAGGACACAACAGTGAACCAGACCCCCTCAGGCTCTGCTCCAGACACGACAAACCGTGATCTGATTAACTGGAGACGTGTGTTCCAGAAACCGGGGCTGGAAGGGAACACCGGGCACCTCGCAGCCACGGTGAGGGGGACACGGGGGCTGAGAACAGTGTGTGCCTGTTTCTGTGACGCCTGCCAAAGGGAAGAGGCTGCAAGGGGCATATTCCTCCAGGTGCCCAGGCCGGGGAGGGCGATGGGGATGACGGCGACTGGCCCACACTTCCAAGGGGACTGTGGCACACGGACCTGCCTCCACGCCCCTGCTCCAGCCTAATTCTGTCCTAATAAAACAGGACAGTATGCGTGCAGAGATTTAACTAGGAGAATATTCACGGAAGCACTGATCGTAAGAGCAAAAGCTGAATCCATGCTTAAGGAAAACGGGCGGAGCCCTGCGAAGCTCTGTGTCCGGCGGCCCAGCCAGGGTGAGCGGACAGAGCTGCGGGAGGACAGTGTCCACGGACGGAGTGAGAGTGCTCACAAGCTGAAGTGCATGCGGCCCAACGGGGACGAGCGTGATGTCGAGGGCACCTATGTGCACCCTTCCGTTCCACTGGTCACCTCTGCGAGGTCACAAAAGTGTTTTTAGCTTCTTCCTTTCGTTTGTCTGGACTCGGGAATGTTTCTGGGAGCGGTGGTTAGTGCTTTGCTATGAGAAATGAAGTACACCCGGCGCCCGAGTTCCGTGCTCCCACACGGTCTGGCCAGTGGCGGGGAATCACTATTTATTCACTTAAGCCGAAGCATCCTTAGGAAGAGTCCGTCAGGACTGGACCCTGGGTGACGTCCTGCAAACGGAGGTGGACGAGGCAGAGAGCTCCGTTGGTTCCGGGCAGGCGGCCAGGCGCCCACGTCAGTGTGCTCAGTGGTCAGCTCGCCCGCAGGATGGCAAGGGGACCATCGGCTCACTACGGAGGGAGTCACCTTTTCCTGTACCTACCCATCCCACACTCTCAGCTAACGATCTTTTAAACGGAAGGACTCCCGGCAGCCGTGATGGGGCTGGGCGTTGGGCTTAGAGCCAGGCTGATAACTCCACACGTAAACCTTTGTTTTCCTCCTTCTGCAAAGGGGGTACCCTGTGCAGGGAGCCGGGAGCATCCACAGCCCTGCTGACACAGGCAGGGTGATTTCATGCCACGGCCCGAACCCCTTTCTGCAAGGACTGGCAACCTGGAATTTTAAACCGTGACAGATGCCGAAGTGTGGGGAGGAAAACATGTTTACAGCTGGAGGGCTGGACGGAGAACGGCAGCGGGCAGCGTGTCCCCAGCCACCACGCCGGCCGGACACCCACCCGCTCGGCTCCCGCTCGGCCACACAGGGCAGCTCCTGGCTTTCCGTGTTTATAACCCCAAGGGCAGTCTGTGCACTTGAAAAGGGAAAAGGTTTCTTCACCTGCGTGAGAAGGAAGCATTTAGGTCCTACGGCCTTGAAGAGAAATCATCTTTATCTCCCCTCGGATACGTCAGGAAGAGAAGGGCACTGCAGTGAGGCAGACGAGGGTCCAAATGCTGGCTCCGTGCCCTTTCGAGAGTTACTGAGCATCTCTGATCTTCAGGACAGTAGATTTCCCATAGTAATAATGAGAGCAATATACAGGGTGTCCCCCAGAAATGTCTACAGGGTGTCTGAACATTCGATTACATTTTGAAAATGAAATGTATTTTAATAAACACTGGCTTTCTAACTATCCCAAGTTGTATATGCATTTGAGGGGACACCCTATATATATACAGCATGGATACTCAAGAAGAGGCTGTTGCTTTTTCTTTGTGGGACGACTCAGGGAACTAACAAAGCCTTGGGGGGGGGTCGCCCAGAAGCTGTACCTCGGTGGGGGGAAACCAGCTCAGGATGCAAGGGAGGGAGGCCCAGGTGGTCTGGCCACCCGGAGCCAAGCCTGACCTCAGCTCAGCCCGGTAAAGGGGAGGCGAGGATGCGTGTCCTTCTCAGTGCTGCGGGAAAGCGCATCGGACTGAAAATCTGAGCACGGAACCGGCCATGCTGTGCCCCGAGTCCCAGCCCTGCACGAGCGGCAGGCGTCGGTGCTTCTGGGGGAGGAGAGAAAACGTCAGTCAGCGAAGGCGGAAGCCCTGGAGGCAGCGCCGGCCGCCGGGGGACGGCAGGGGCCGGAGCAGCTCGGCGGGGCTTTCCGTCCAAATGCCCCGGAGTGCCCGGCTCGGTCTGCCCTCGGGCTCCCACACACGTTCCACAGCCAGGCTGGGCCCGGGAGAGTCTGTACTGCACCAGGGCCCACGGACACTTCTGACACTTCCCGGGGCAGGCGTGGGAACCCTCCTTGACGGAGGAGGCCCCAGGCGTGGGCGCCGGCTCTCAGGTCCACGTTAAAATGATCTGGAAAACACTGGGACCAGGCCCAAGACAGCAAGCTGGGGCTTCCCGGCAGGCCGCAGACATGCATCAGAAGGGAGATATCTGTATGAGCTACGCACAAAATTTATGTGTGTATATATACACACACACACACAAACACATTTGTGTGTATACACATACAAGGTGTCCCAAAATAATGCCTACAGGGTGCCTGTAGAGTCTACTGCATTTTGAAAATGAAATGTATTTTAATAAACATTGGCTTATTCAAATTATTCAAAGCTGTGTACACAATTTTGGGGACACACACACACGTATACACACAAATACAGACACACTTATGTCCATGTATGTCCCTGGGTATACACACGTATTCACATATATGTGTGTACACGTGTACATGTACACACGCACACCCCGGTATGTTTCAGTGAAACTTCGCACACGCTCACCCCAGGACTACGCGTTCTCCCCACTGTCCTGACGAGAGCCCGAGGCCTGAGAGAATAAAATCACTGCCTGAGGTCGGCCGGCTAGTCGGTGGCAGAGGCAGGATCTGAAACGAGACAGGCTGGCTCCAGCGTTCCCGACCTGCTCCCGACCTCGCAACACACGACCCAAGGGGTCCAGAGGGTAGAGACTGGGAGTCACAAACATGGAAAGTGACTTGGGCCCCAGGGGACTGAGTCAGTGGTCCCCACCTCGCGCGCGGGCCCGAGCACACGTGCCGTTTCTCCAGGTGCAGGCGGGTTGGTTTCCCGCCACTGAATCGGGCCTGTGGCTCCCTGAGTGGAGGATGTGACGGGAGGGCTGTGTGCTGGGGGCTGGGCACTTTCACGGTACCCACTTGAGAGGTGGCCGCCCTCTGAAAAGAAGGGGGGCTAGCCTGCTGACGAAAGAGAGGCCCCGGCCACTGCAGTCACCCCACTGAGGCCCCAGACTTGTGAGCAAAGCCACGTCGGCCACGTTGGCCACAGCAGAACTGCCCACGAACGTGGCCACGACAGCCTCCTGGTGAGGCCAAGTGGAGTGGAAGAACCACCTGGCAGGACTCAGCCAGCCAACTGAGAGAGAATAAACAGTCCTTGTTTGAAGCGCTAAGATTTGGGCTGGTTTGTGGTGCAGAAAACAGGAGCACTTGACCCACGCAGCTGCACGGCTGCAGGCATGCACACGGCACAGTAAGCAGTATTCGTCCTGGTGCACTGTGCCGGGCGTGTGCTAAGTGCTCTGCACCTGCCGTCCTGTTTTGCCCTCACCGCCCCCTGAGTGGCAGGTACGCGTAGTATCCGCGCTGTCCTGACAGGGAAAGAAGTCAGGAACCTAAGCGGGGGCAGTGCTTAGATGTGGACCCCAACCTGTCGCGTTCTAAAGTCTGCGTGTATTTACCAGGTTTCTCCAGAGCAACAGAACCACAGTCTCAGCCGAGGTCTAGCCAAGCGGACACCTGCCGGTAACCCTCACACTGCATGTCCTCCAGCCGGTGCTGCTCAGCCCTGCAGCCTGCACCCCACTTGCCCCGCCCACAGCTATGATTCCCATTATGGTCACATGGTTAGCAAAGTAAACGGGACCTGCAGCCAGAGGCTGTCGGTTAAACCGTGGGCTGCCTGAGGCAGCTGGCAAGAGGCTCCTGGCCACGTCGATGTCGCTCAGGAATAAACCCAGGGTACAGGGTCGACCAGCACGGCTGAAAGCGCCCACTCGTGTTTCCATCGACAGGTGAGAGGGACAAGGATGGCGGCATGAACGGCCACTGGGAAAGGAGGGAGCAGACCACTGCTGGTTCCAGGACCTGGCTGTGTGACCTTGGACCGCACTGCACCTCTCTGGCCTTAGCCCCATGTAAGCCTGGTAATCTCCTAAGGACCATCCAGTTCTGTCAATGAGTCTCTCGAGCTTCACTGCAGCACAGGTCTCGGCCATGGCATTTGCTTCGGACTCGGGGGAGAGGGTCCAGCAAGCTCCATGTGGCCACTAGAGAAACTAGGAAACGGAGGGCGTCACTTTGCGGCAACACGTAAGTCGATGATGGCACCTCCAGACTTGTGACCTCGAGCCTGGGCTCATCTCCTGCTGGTCACTGCCACTCTGTTTCCGCGCTGGATTCTGAATCGCCTCTGTGGGAGTCACACGCTCCCGCCGCCTCTGAATGCAATCTGCAGCCCCCCAGCAACCCCCCGTTAACGAGACTCAGACTGGTAAGAGGTTATCGCCCTCCCTGGATTTTGTTTCCCTGCCCCCATCTAAGCCAGCTGCTTCCTTCAAATTGGTATCAATCGGGCCAGGAAGTTTCTTTTTCCCTGCGCTCCATTGTGCACGGGAAGATCAGAGGGACCTGTCAAAGGCAAGAACGGAACCAGCTGGGCACGTGGAGATAGGGGCTGGCAGCCCTGGCCTGGCCTGGCCCCAGCCCTCCAGCCCTCCGCTGTCCTGGGGCTATGCTGACTGGCAGAGGACCACGGGGGACCTGTTATGATCATTGATCAGGAGCATTAGCATCATCCGAAAGAACCTGTGGTCTGCTCCAACGCCAGCTAGGAAACTGACCTTCCCCCCTCCTGTCTTGTAAGCCACTGCCTCCTCTCCATCTAGCATCACAACATGCTCAAGGACACCAAGCCCTTCTGGGGAGCTCGTGTGGATGTCAGATGTCTCGCTGGTAAGAGAGCCGAGACTGAAGATGATGCCACCGTGCGCACAGAAGTGCCCCCGAGACGCTGAGGTCGGGGTGCAGACCACCGTGCACAGAAGTGCCCCCGAGACGCCAAGGTCGGGGTGCAGACCACCGTGCGCACAGAAGTGCCCCCGAGACGCCGAGGTCGGGGTGCAGACCACCGTGCACAGAAGTGCCCCCGAGACGCCAAGGTCGGGGTGCAGACCACCGTGCGCACAGAAGTGCCCCCGAGACGCCGAGGTCGGGGTGCAGACCACCGTGCGCACAGAAGTGCCCCCGAGACGCCGAGGTCGGGGTGCAGACCACCGTGCGCGCAGAAGTGCCCCCGAGACGCGAGGTCGGGGTGCAGACCACCGTGCGCGCAGAAGTGCCCCGAGACGCCGAGGTCGGGGTGCAGACCACTGCAATAAAGTGAGCCTCGGTAAAGTGAGACGCTCTCTTTGCTGGTAGAGGACCTTGCCTCCAGCTTGTGAACAGGGCGACGCCTGTGCAGTGCAATGAAGCCCAGCCACCGAAGCCCCTGAGCCCCTGACGGAGAAAGGACGAGATCGAAAGTCAAAGGAAGAAGAGTGGTTAGTTCAAAACAGGGACAAGACATGCTCACCACGACCCCAGGAGAAGTCCAGGTGACCAGGATGGAATCACGGGGCGGGGCTCCACAGGGGTGGGGCTCCACAGGGGTGGGCCTTAAATGCCAAGTTGAAAGGTCAGACTCTCTGAGTGGAGCGGGACAAGGTCAAAGGTGAGCTCTCAGAATTTGGACCCAACCGGCAGGAGGAGCGAGGATGGGACTGCACAGGAGGGGGCCGGAGGAGTTAGGAAGTGGGATCAGGAGGGAGGGGCAGGGGCGGGGCCCTGGGCTGGAAGGGTCCGGGGAGAGGGGAGAGCACTTCCTGCCTCTCCAGCGACAGCAAGATTGTAACCCGAGAGCAGGGCTGGGCAGGCAAAGCCTTCCCAAAATCAGGAAGGGGAGAGGCCTGAGCATGTGTCCCCAACAGAAGTTGCAGAACCCAAGTCATGTGGTCACTGAGCCTCTTCTGCCTACAAGCTTCACCGCAGTGCGCTGTGGCCTCGCACGAGCCGGGGACCCAGCGGTGCCTCCCTAGTGTCGTGCGGCAAAGCAGAGGCACAGAGATTGGTGAGACCCAAAGGCGGTGGAGAGAGACAGCAAACAAAGTGGTATCATCCCCTCACTCACGGTGGAGAAACCAAGGCGCAGAGAGGTTCAACAACTTGCCTAATATCACAGAGTGTGGGCCCAAAGCAAGATTCGGACACAGGGCCTTCGGTGCAGAGCTTGCCTGTGTCAGTCAGGGACCCAGCAGAGAGGAAGCAGAGAATAACTGTCCTGCCCTTGCTCCGTCCTGCCAGCGCCTCCCACACAGACGCCAAGGGGCACAGGAGCCTGGGGCGGCATCCATCCCGTTGCATCCATGCAAGTTGGCTTCCTGGGCACAGAGCAGGGCAGAAACAATCAGGGGGGGTCTGGAAGGGGCACAGAGGGCACCTGGCACCTCACCACTCCCACAACTAGACTGGCGGGTACCTGGCCTCAGCCACCTCCACTCTGGAGAGCCACAGGGCAGATGCCCCAGGACTTGGCTGCAAGGAAACCACCTGCTTCTCTGTACAAGCTCAAGACCTCACCCTTGCGAATTGTGCCTCCACCCCAAGCTGGTCCAGCCTCATCAGCTCCTGCCTTCCTTCCGCCCTCCCAGGCCGGGCCCTGCCCTGCCTCTATCTCATGCAAAAATCTCAGAATGGCCTACTTCCAACAAGACAAGGCCGGCTCCCAGGGGTGGCTGTCTGAGGAGAGGGTCAGCGGGTGCCCACAGCGGCCCAGGCTGCCCGCCGCTGGTCCCAGACCACCCCCTCGCCCCCCCACCGGCCCTGCGCATGGCGGCCTGGCTGCATTAAAGAAAGGGCTGCTATCTCCGATTCCGCAGGGCTTCTGATAAGAAATGTCATCCCTTGCTGGGTAATATTTCCCAGCCGATAAGGATCTCTATCAGGCTCAAACATATGGCTGGCTACAGAACACAGAGCCGGGTGGAGCACGCTAATTTATTTGCTTAAGCTCAGATCCCTGGGCAGCCAGGAGAAGGGCACCGAATGAGAACATAAGAGCCGAATTATAACCTATCTGACGGGGCTGGGGATTCTCCTGGGGAAGGATGGGGTGCCCGAGAACAACAGGCGGCCCCTCCCTTTCTCCCAACACAGCACTTTCCTTCCTCGAAGGGCGTGTTCGCTGATGGGATCACACTTAATCGTCATGACAACCTCAAGAGAAGCACAGATGAGGAAACTGAGACTCGGCAAGGTGAGGTGACGCGGCCAAGGTCACGCAGGCAGCCACTCCAGAGAGTGGACTCAACGCCTGCCAGGTGTGACTCATCCGGGCGCTGTCCGAGCGAAGTCTCCAGCTGCAGGGTCTCTTGGTGTGTACAACTAAATTAATCAATGAGATCAGATCTGCCTGTCTTAACTGACAAGGTCAGCTATACAGTATCATCTCCAAGGTCCATTTCAAGCCACTGCCCCCATCGGCGTGTATCTCTGTAACCTGGGGAGTGAGGAGAGGAGGGGCCTGGAAGAACACAGACACTCAAGGCAGGGGAGGGGGCGGGGACGGTGCCCAGGAGAGGGAGAAAGGGCTCCAAGGCCTCCACTGCGGCCTCCCGTGTCTGTGGAGCAGCAGCTGGAAGGAAATTAGGAAGAGAAAAAGCCCGTCTGTGGACTGATTCATGCATTCAGGCGCCGACATGCTGGCCCTGGGCTCAGCCTCGGCCTGGCCGTCTCCCTGCCAACGAACACACCAGGGGCCGCCCTCCAAGAGTGGGCTGTCTCCTGGTCCTCCCGGTCAGTGAGGACAGGCAGGTGCGGCCGGCACCCTCCCCACACCGTCTACTCTCCTTCCTGTCAATCAACACTGGTGAGGGTGACACTGCTTTCTGATAGTTCATAGAGCTTCGAGGTTGTTTCATACACTTCATCAAGCCACTCATCCTCTTAAACAGCTGTATGGTATTCCATTTTATGGATGTGCCACAATGTAAGCAACCAATCCCCAACGGAGCAGCGTTTAAATTGTCTTGCGGGGAGGAACGGGCAGTGAACAGGGACTGTTGGGGCCGAGAAACTATTCCGCTGGTGACTGCAGGGGTGGGTGCAGGTCATGATACATCTGCCACGGAGTCTGCAACACCGAGCGAGAACCCTGGCATCGAGCGTGGACTGGGGTGATCATGATGGTCGATGGAGGTGTGTCGGTTGGAACAGATGTACCTCCCTGGTGGGGACGCTGATAGCAAGGAAGACTGTGCGTCTGTAAGGACCAGGGTGGGGAATGTGGGAACTCTCTGTACGCCCCACTCAGTTTTTCTGTTGACCTAAACCACTCTCAAAAATACTATGTAATAAAAATAAAAATAAAAAATCAATTGATCACACTAGTGTGCATTTAGCTCTGGAATCTCAATTCTACTTTGTGTTCTGTTGACAATTCCTCCCCCCCCAAGTTTGGGTCGAACTTTCCTTTTTTTACACATCCAGTGATCTGATTAAAAACTAGGCATTTTCTGTCATGGTTCATCTCATCATTTGCTATTTCAAACAATGTTGAGGTGAAGATCAAATTCAGGTCACCTCCTCCGGTGCATGCACTTCTGTAGCAGAAACTAAGAATTCACCCAGCGTCTTTTAAAGTTGATTTTTCTGTCCCCTGCGCTGTAGCGACAGTGATGTCTCACCACTGAACCCAGACAGGCTACGGCTGCGAATACCCACCCTCTTCAGAGTGCGGGGGGCGGGCGGGGGCTCTCTCCTCCTAAAGGAGCCTCACCACTCCCTGCTGAGCAATTGCCAGTGTCCCACAAACACATCTCAGTCCTGGTCTCCGAGCAGCCGCCCCTGCCGCCTGGGCCCGCGGTGGCTACGGTCAGGAATCAAGCTGAACCCTCCCAAGACGCCAGCCTCGCGTCACCCCGGCTGCTCCCAGAACGGGGTGGCTTTCCTCTTTTCTCCTGGGCCCTGAGATGTTCGGGAATGCAGAGAGCCCCCGGCTAGAAATGGGCACATTTCCAGGGAGCTCAGAAATTCCTCTAAAATCACAGCCTGGGATTTTAGGAAATCTAACATCTAGGAAAACACAATAAATGCCAATTGTGCAACTTGCTGCCCCAGGGAGCTTGAAGGAAAGCATTCTTCACAAACAGAAACACTCTGATTGTCAGAAGATAAGGAGAACTGTCTCCAGGGCCGAAACAAGGTGGAGCCGGAGGTAGAGGAGGTCATCCTCCACGGGAGAGGTTGGCCTTCCCCGGAGACAACCTGATGGGCGCGGAGTGGACAGCACCCGTGAGCAAGGCAGACCCCGCTTGCAGAACTCACAAGAGAGGGGCTGTGACCTGTGATGGGGACAGAGACCCCGAGCGCTTAGGGAACACGGCATCAGTGAGAGACCAGGTGTGCGCCGGGGGTTCACCAGGCAGCAGTACAGCACGCGCATCAGGGGCTGTGGAAGAACAACCCGCCTGGACAGGGTGTCCCGGGGAGCTTGCCTGCCGCGTACAGGGCCACGGGGTCACAGGCCCTTCAGCAGCGCACGGGGACAGAGGAGGTCAATGCCTCTGCATCCACACGGTCAACCCTTCTGAAACCTGCGCTGCCGGGATCTGAGCAAAGTGGGCAGGGTCACACTGCCGTCTGCTTTCGGGGGGCTGGGACAGAGGTCTAGGAGAGAGCTCGGGCGCTGCTGGCTTCCCGTTCGCCTCCCGACACCCCGGCGAGGGTGCTCAGCGCTGCCCGGGGAGACGCTGTACCCCAGCGCCAGGCCCCCGACCACTTCGGTGGGAATCTTCGGGGTAGGTCCTGGCAGAAGGTGCTTACCCTCCTCCGCTGAGTTCAATGTTAAACCCACTGACGAGGGGCCGATCCGAGAGGACAGGGACACACGGCAGATGAGAGAGCGTCACCTTCCCGGGCTGTGTCACCTCCAGAGCCACCTGGGTTCCCCAGGCCACCGTGTGTCATCAACGGGCGGGTGTGACAATGCCTAGATGTCTGACAGCGTCCAGGGCAGCGGGGCCGTCACCTGGAGCTGGCAGACGGGAACAAGCCCTGCATCTTGACATCTGTGACACACCCTGCAGCCTCCTCCAGCAACGGGGGACAGAAGAGCAGTCCCAGGCAGAGCTGGCGGCCCCCCGCGCTCACTACCCCGCCGTCCCTGGCTGCTCATCCCTCTGTGTCGTCCACGGTGGACGCGGGACAGGACTGACCCGTCCATCAGACAAGGCGGCGGAGCGGCGGCAGCAGGAAGATGTAGGTCACACGATGATGAGTCCGGCTCAAGTAACGTGTTTTTATTTACCGTGGTCCAGGCTCGCACTGGAACGTGGAAACTTCCGGACGGAAAGGCCCTTACCCAGGCTGAGGGCGGGAGGAGGCCAGCAGCAGGGGCCGTGAAAGCTTCCCGGCAGCGCCCGGCGGGGTGGGTGATAGGACCGAGGACGGGCGTGGCGCAGGCTGCCCCGTGGAGACGTTGAGATAGGAAATGTTATCTGGGAACAATGGAGCGACCTTACCGTTGTCCTGGCTTGAATCTGACCACAGGGGATAAGGCTCCAGGAAACACCCCCCGGCAACTGGCCAGTGTGGCCCCAACAAAACCCTGGCCTTGTTCACGCACCCATTCATTCCCGTGGCCCACATGGGTGTCCTCGGTCGCCTGCCATGAGCTGGGTTAGCAAGTGGGGGGCCGAGATGAACGAGGCTTGGTCTGCACCCTCGGGAGGGACAGGAAGTCACACAACAATAAAAGCCTCCACTTGTGCATGGCCAAGAACACGCCAGGTAGCATGCTTCACATTTCCTGTTTAACACCTCCAGTCCTCAGGGGGTCCCCCAAGTAAGGAAACTCGCTCCCTTTCACAGGCATGGCAACCGAGGCCCAGAGAGGCTGATCACCAGACACAGGCCACACAGCAGCTGAGAGGCCCAGCTTGTGTTTGAACCCAGGCAGTGCCCCCCGCCCCCCCCAGCCGCAACCCGGAACCACCAGGTAACAAGATGAAGCGTCCCGCCCCTGTAACTCCTACAGACACAGTCCCCTCGTTGGAAAACCTTAACAAGCAAACGAGAAACACAATCGGCCCGGCACCCGGCCTGCAGTTACTGCCCAGTAACTGGTGACCGAACAGAATCCGAATACAGCTCCGGGGAGCGGGCGGGCTGAGCACCTGGTGCTCACAGGTCTGGCTGCAACCTCAGCTGTAGCGTTTACACCTACCTGAGCCTCAGCGTCCTCATCCAAACAACGGGAACAGCAAACCCACCAGAGGACAGTGAGGACGAGGCCCAGAGAGCAGGGACCATTTCCGTCTGCACGATCCCTGCAGCCGCCTACCCGGGACTTGAGAAGAGACAGAGAGCCAGTGACAGGACAGCCAGGGGAGGCACGGGGTGTTCCAGAAGCTCCCAGGGGTGTGCGAACAGGTGCACACAAGGAACCCCGGTGCCCTCCACCCGGGCCCTGCAGGGAGGGTGAGACCCTCTGTAATGGGCACTGCCACTGCCCACAGTCCCAAGTACCCCCTGAACCCCCTCAGGGTGGCATCTTCCCTCGGAGAGCTGGTCCTCACGGACCAATGAGCACTGCTCAGGAAATCTGGGGAACGGCCCAGTGGGGCGTCCTGGGGCAGGGACCTCCGCGGAAGGCGTCAGCATCACCATGCCTGTCGGTCAGCGCGTCCTGGGTGCTCGCTGTGTCACAGGCACGGTGCTCAGGGTCGCGGTGCTGCTCGGCCGGCAGGCAGGCGTCGCCGGCTTCAGCTAGAACCTGGGCTCTGCGTCCAGACTGGCCCACTGCCTGCCGGTCGCTGGGTGACCTTGAGCAAGTTACTCTACCTGCCTGTGCCCGAGTCTGGGCCCGGAGACTCATCCATCCAACAAATACTGACTAGGCATGTACTCAGGTTCTAGGGAATAAAACATTAAACAAAACTAGCAGAAATCTCTGCTTGTGTGGAGCTCAGGAGGGGTCAGGGGGCACACCAGCAACAAACAAACCAAAGAGTGGGTCACATGGTGACAAGTGCCACAGAGATCAATAAACAAAGAACTGGGAGGGAGACGAGGGCCTGAGGTGGGTACAGCTGGTACAGAATGGCCAGGAAGGGACTCAGGGTGAGGAGATGGGGGGTGGGGGGGGGATGTGCGTGCGTGCGTGTGAGAGAGAGAGAGAACAAACTTACTGAGCACGTACTATGTACCAGGCACCATTCTAGGGTTAGGTTATGTGTTTCACACGGGAAGCTCATTTCACCCTCTGACATCCCAGAAGGAAGACAGGGTACCTCCCCCATTTTACTCAGGCTTGTTCGGTGACTGAGGCTGTTAAGAACAGGGGAGACCGTCCAACTCCGAAGCTGCAGCTCAAAGCCTCTCTACCAGTTCTTGTTCCTACAGCCCCCGTGCTGGGGCGGGGTGCTCTGTGGACCCTAGCTGTGATCACGGTCAAGACACCCCCAAGGACAGGTGCAAACGGTGTGGAGGGCGACGGAGAGGGGGCCCGGATACAGCCCCCATGCTGGGGCGGGGTGCTCTGTGGACCCTAGCTGTGATCACGCTCACGACACCCCAAGGACAGGTGCAAACGGTGTGGAGGGCGACGGAGAGGGGGCCCGGATACAGCCCCCATGCTGGGGCGGGGTGCTCTGTGGACCCTAGCTGTGATCACGCTCACGACACCCCCAAGGACAGGTGCAAACGGTGTGGAGGGCGACGGAGAGGGGGCCCGGATACAGCCCCCATGCTGGGGCGGGGTGCTCTGTGGACCCTAGCTGTGATCACGCTCACGACACCCCCAAGGACAGGCAAACGGTGCGGAGGGCGACAGAGAGGGGGCCCGGGCACGGCTTCGGCCACAAAGCGCACGCCATGAACCCCCTGGAGAAGGAAGGGACGGCCAAGCTCCCTCCCGGGCTGGCTCTGGGGTGATGCAGCCTCACCCCCGTTTCATCCGGCTTCACTTCATTTCCTCAAAGGAAGGAAACCAGGGTTCTGTCCCATTTCCAACTGACTTCTGATTTGCAACTGTGTTCATGGTTCTGCTGTCTCCGCCCCCGGGAAAACGCCATCCCTTCCAGGCCCACGGCAGACACACCCCTTCTTGTGGCCGTCATTCCAGCCTGGACACACCACAGCCTCCAGCACTGGGACAGGGGAGGGTATGCAGCCCGCAAAGGTCCAGGAAGCAGACAGGCAGTACTGCTCCGAAGACTGACCATTCCTTTGGAAGACTGGCGTCTGCCTCAGGGATGCTCACCCTCAGAAGGCCAGCGCTCCTTTAAGAAGACCGCAGTAGCCCTGGCGGGAGGCTCACTTGGGTGGAGGGTCGTCCCGTAGGTTTGATTCCCAGTCAGGGCACAGGCCTAGGTTGCAGGTTTGATCCACGGTTCAAGCATGTACGAGAGGCAAATGATCGATGTTTCTCTCTCTCTCTCTCTCTCAAAATCAATAAAGACAAGTTGGGGTAAGGATTAAAGAAAAAAAGACGACGGTAGAACCTGCTCGCAGGGGGCCATAACGGGCTTCTTCTCTGGCTCCAGTGGGTGCACCTCCCAGAGGCACGGCCGCGGGAGTCGGCTCTGCCCACCCAGCCTCCGCAGGGCGAATGGACCGTGTGGGCTGAATGGACCCGGACACGGGGGTGCCGGGAAGGAGAACAGAGGGAGGGAGGAGGACGCTGGGGGGTGTGGCATGGGTGGAAACAGAAATTCTATGACAACAGGAGAAACAGAAATGAAAGGGGAAATGGATAAAAGCAAAACGTCCACAAATACGGAATCGTTGGAAAAAAACACACTACTACATGGCAGTTTAGAAATAGCGTGTATGCACACGCACACAAGGTCCGCGGGACGCTGCTGAGTACAAAATGAGAGCGTTGACGTAGGTGACTCCCTCCAGCTCCCCGGAGCCGGTGGCTGGGCCTGGGGCTGGTCGGCGGGAGCAGGGCTGACCTGGCCCGTGGCCTCGGGCGGACACTTCACCCACCAGGACAGGAAGGCCCTGGCGTACCTCTAAGTCTCCAGGCAACAGCCACCCCGTGCCCTGGCCTCCAGTGTGGTTTGGTTCCCCCAATTCCCTGAAAACACTTGAACTGTCATGTACCACGGCTTTTTCATCTATGCTGCTTGGCCACAGAAAAGAAGGAACTCTTACCTGTTGCGACAGACGGACGGACCTGGAGAGCATTATGCTGAGTGAAATAAGCCATTCAGAGACAGACAAGGACCACAGGATTTCACCACACGCGGGATCTAATGAACACGATAAACTAACAAACAAAATAGAAATAGACATAGATACAGAGAACAGACTGACAGCTGTCAGAGGGGAGGCAGGTTTGGGGGGCTGGGTGAAAGGATTAAGCAAAAAATAAAAATAAAAAACTCACAGACACAGACAATAGTCTGGTGATCACCAGAAGGAAAGGGGTAGGAGGAGGCAGAAGAGGGTCAAGGTCATGGAAGGAGACTTGACCTGGGGTGGTGAATATACAATATACAGATGATGTATTATAGAAGTGTACCCCTGAAACCTTCATTTTATTAACCAATGTCACCCCAATACATTCAATACAAATTTTCAAAGAAACTAATTAATTAGACAAAAAAAAGATACGTCTACTGATGTCAAGACAAAATAAAACAAAAACGCTTCCCTCACCTCCTGGCCCCCATCAGGATAGCCTCTGTGTGTGTGTGTGTGTGTGTGTGTGTGTGTGTGCACGCGCCCATGAAGAACAATGCAGCCCCACAGATTGCACCCTAAAGACCCAAGGGCTCTCTCTGGCTCCAGGCGGCCCCCACAGCATGTGGTAAATCTCCGAATTCGGCACCCACCTCTAAGGCAGGAAATAGCATTCCGTTACAAAGTCCGAACATTAGTTGGGCAGCACTGGTCTAACACCACGGCCGGCAGGATGCTGAGGAGGGGCTGGCCCTTTGCTGGGGGCGGGCACCCTCCCCCTGGCCAGGCTGGCCCCCCAGAGACCACCGAGCCCTTGCGCACGGTCACACGGAAAGCCAGGGGCGGGGGGAACCCGTGCTCAGCGTTCCTCACACGAAGACCTGTGTCCCCTCTACCTGCCAGGCTACACCCTCCTCATTTAGGACCAATCGCAGCCTCCGGAAGTAGACGATCATTAGACATCTGACTAGAACGTGGCTCCCGGGGTCACCCTGGGACCGAGCTGACTCCACCTCAGCAGAGGTCACGCCTCCTACAGCACAGAGGCCCGCACGCAGGGACCCGCATCGGCCCAGGCATCTGGCTGGCTCTTGCTCAACGTTGTCCTCTGCTTCACGATTTCCACACCCGGAGAAACAGTACTTCCCTAAAAATCAATGGTCCCTAGCAACCCGCCTACACAGTTCCTGGAAAATACGGGTTCAACCTTCTGCCTCGCAGAGAAAACAAGAAGGAAAGGGCAGGGAAATTGATCACCGAGATCCTGCACTTTTCATTATTCACACCCAACGTTCAAGTCATCAAGATCAGTGACCCGTCCCTTGGGGCTGCAGGACTATTCTTACCCACACAGAGAAGCCACCTGGTTCAATAAGCAGGATTACTCGGTATCACAAGACACTAAATGGCTTCAAGAAGCTAAAGGTTCGGGGAGCTGAAATGGTCTGAAAGGAAGGAGCGGGACGACCAACTTCTGACACGGGAGATGAAATGCCTGGGTGCCACTCGGCTGCCAGACCGGGCGGGGCTGAGACACGGGAATTGAAAACATCAGTCACATAAACAGGCGGCTCCATTGGGATCATTTCCCAAACTTCCAGAGCAAATAAGGAGATAGATGGATGGCTATGGCTTTAAGAAGGGGCAGCATCTAGGCAAAGGATGCCTGGCACATAGTAAGTGCTCAGTAAATAACACACACACACCCACAGTCTCGGAATCTCCTGACTTGTGTTTGAAGAGCCCAGTGGGCTGCTCCACTCTGTCCACACTTGCTCTTCCGGTGATCCCGCCCGGTCTCCAGGTTTAAACAGCATGACTTGCAAACATGTACCAGATATTGTCCCCTCTCCAGATTCTGCAGGGCAGGCCGGCAGGATAGACGTCCAGGGAAGAGAGATGCTGCGGCTCGAGTCTGAAAGCAGCCGGCGAGATCTGGCCACCCCGCAGTCACCCTCGACATGTCCTCTGGGCCTGGGAAAGCACAGAAGAGCGTGGACGGGGGCCCAAGGCGAGCGAGTGGAGACAGGGCCCCTCGGGGAGCAGCCTCTGAGGTGGAGGTCAGAGACGGAACTTGGCACTTCTACTCCTTGGGGCTCTGCCATGGGCGAGGGGGGGCGGCAGGGAGAGAAACAGCTCCAGCCGCACAAGGAGGAATCAATCCCTGACGTCGAGGCCGCCTTCGAAAGCAGAGCCCTGCCTGCGTTTCTCTCCTGAAGGCTGGTGAGTTCTCTTCACTGACAAGGCCCCGGCCGGTGCACGGAGGCTAATTCATGGCCGCAGGGCCTCACTACGCCATGACACTGACACTTCAAAAGCCCCTTTCCCGAAGGCTCCCGGGGCTGCAAAGCGGTCCTCCCGTCCTCTATCTGCGGGTGACCACCCAGAGGGAGCCTGTGGGAACGAGCGGCCCAGCCCTCCCTGCAGGAAGAGGTCACTGTCTTGTCTGCCCTCCAGCCCAGCCCCCACGAAACCCTGCATGGGAGAACCAGCTGCAAGTCTCTCCGAAGCCGAACCTGCTGCAGGCCCGGGCTTTCTCACGCACGCACGCACGCACGCACACACGCACGCACGCACACACGCACGCACGCACGCACGCACGCACGCGGGAACAGGCAGGCGGCGCTCCCATGCCTCGGGAAGGTGCCCAGGGCCCACGGAGCTCGGGCCCCTGTGTGAAGGGCCTGCATCCGGTCACACCTGCTGCCTGTTGATCACCTTCCTTCCCCACGCTGCCACTGTTTTTAAGGAAGGATGACAGCAAAACTCAGAGACGTCTGAGGGGCACCTGGGATGACATCACCTGTGACCACTTGCAGAAGGGTCCCATTCTTCACCCCTGCTGCGTCCTCACGCTCTGCCCAGTCTCCCCCCACTCTGACGCTGGGGTCGGCCGTGTCGCTTGCTTTCACCAATGGGGTGCTGGCAAATGAAAGGCCCGACTCCGTGGGCATGGGCCTGGGGGTGCCCCTGCCCTCTGACCTCTCCATGAGAAGGACATTCCCCGGCTAGTCTGCTGGTCCCAAGAGATGAAGGACACACAGAGCAGCCAGCGGCCGCCAAGCCCCAGACATGGCGGGAGCACAGCCAAGATCAGCAGAGCCGCTGGGCCCTCGAGCCCAGATCCACGAACAAGTGCTTATTACTGAAAGCCACCCAGACCCTCTGGTTGCTTGTCGCTTGGCATGACTGAGGCAGCAGAGCCTTGATACAACCTGTATGGTGACCGAGGTAACAGGGTGGAGCCCCTAGGGCCACTGTGGAGATTAAATGAGATATTAAGTGTCCACATTCAACCAATGGGAGCTGGGATCCCACCGTCCTCATAGGAGGGTCTGAGGTCGCCACTGGATGGGCCGCAGGGCTTCAGACCACAGGCGAGAGAGCAGGCCAACAGCCAAGGAGACAGCAGGGCTGGGGGTGACCTCATACCTTCAACCACCATAGCCCCAGATCTGCCTCCTCGCAGGACCCCCACGACGGTGAAGCGGAGGCTGCAGCAGCCCATGCCCACCCCAGCAATCAGGGTCCCGAGCCACAGGCCTGGCCAGGACAGTCCATCCCCAACTGTTCCTCCCATCATCAGACGCATGGCTGCAGCCATCTCTCATGGCTCCGTGTCCTGAGGTCTCAGGCTTGCTCAGGATCGGACGTGAAAACGAGAATGAAAGTCCAGCAACTCCGAGGTCACTGTACCAAGGGAAGGCACATGTTCTCCTCCGTCTCCGTGGCTGTCATCAGCATCACGGTCCACAGCAACACTCGCGCAGGGAGAGAAATGTGCAGCAAGGTGGCTAACACAGGTGCTCCACAACCAGCGTGCCGGGTGGGAGTTTCGGACTGGCTTCAGAGCTGTGTGGCCTTGCGGAGTCACTTAACCTCCCTGAGCTTCAGTTTTCTGGTCTTGGAGATGAAAATACTACCTACCTCAGAGTGTCATTTTGAAGATGAAATCATTTAATACATGCAAAGCAACTAGAAGGGTGTTTGCACCTAATAGCCCTGGCCGGTTTGGCTCAGCAGTTACAGCACTGGCCCGCGGATCAGAGAGTCACGGGTTCGATTCCAGTCAAGGGCTCGTACCTCAGTTGTAGTTCGTCCCCAGCCCTGGTCGGGGTACGGGAGGCAACCAGTCAATGTGTCCCTCTCATGTTGATGTTTCTCTCTCTCTCCCTCCCCCTCACTCTCTCTGAAGATAAATAGAAAAATATCCTTGGTGAGGATTAGAAAAAAACAGACAACGGTGTTTGCACATAATAAATGTTCCGCAGGTATCAGCTGCCGCTGTGGGGATACTGTTGTTAGCATCACTAGAAGACCACACAGCAGGTACTTGAAGTATCTCAGTGCATCTAATTCTCACGAGCACTCTGAGAGCTCGGTCCCATGAAACCCATTGGCTGTGGCTCGGAGGTGAAGGGCAGCCCTCGCCTTGAGGTTAACTGTGTCCGTGGCACCAGGGCTGACAAATGCGCAGGCCCAGAACGCTCCCCGGAGCCTTCCCCCACCGGCCCAGACAACCAGGAAACGGGGTGGCAGCTCCCGGTCGTTCCCCTTCTGCCTGTGCAGCTGTCTCCCACAACACCGCGGGGGGCAGGCCGCCCCGTGGGCATCAAAGGCCCCGCTGGCAGCAGACGGCAGGGAGCCCCGTGCCCAGGTCCCTCCCCCCAGCTACCAGCCACCGCCAAGCAGCCTGGGAGACTCACAGGAAAGGTTCTTGGCCTCCTGACTGCTCCAGGTGTAACTGAACCCTCAGCCGTGCGGTCAGCTCCGAAACAGTGCAGGTGTGCCAACCCCAGATGGCAGGCGGGTCAGTGGCCACCGGATGGGTCCAGGGAGCTCAGCCTCTGCCTGTGAGGACGGAGTCCAAGGGGCTCTGTGGGGAGGCGCTGGCTGCTCCACGGTTCAGCTCTCGCTGACAGCACCACCCTAGTGGGTCTGGCGTGGTCCTGACGCGAGGGCACACGAGCTGCTGAGGCCCACGTGGGAGACGGGCTGAGGGCTGCGAGGAGGTCGGAGCAAGCAGAAACGGGATCGAGAGGGAAGCTCATTCACCAGCAACTATGAAGAGCGCCTACACACGGCAGGTGCCAGGGAGACAGCGGTGACTGAACAGGCACAGTCCCTGTTCTCACCAAACCCGGATTCCTGCGAACCCGGACTCGGGGAACCACAAAGACCTTCGTGGAGAAGCGGCCAGGTGTCAGCTGTGGCTGGAGCAGCTGGGTCATCTCGGGGACTTATCTGGAAGTGGGTCAACTTCCTCATCTGTGAAATGGGTACAGGACGCTTGTGTTATGACAGACCAATGGGCCTTTTTATAGAGATAAATGACCTAACAGGAAAAAGTTCACCTTATGCTAAATGGCAAAAGCTGGTAATAAATACTTTACTTTTTCAAATATACGCATATGCAAGAATGTGTGTGTGCATGCATGTGCGCGAGTATGTGCACATGTGTGCATGCATATGTCATATGTGTGCAACTATGTGCATGTGTGCATGTGCATATGCAAGAGTGTGTGTGTGCATGTGTGTGTGTGCATGTGCGCGTGTGTGCGCACGCGTGTGTGAATTGTTTACAGTTGTTGGCCTGGCGAGGTGGCTCAGTTGGTTGGAACACTGACCCATACACCAAAAGGTTGCGGGTTCAATTCCCAATCAGGGCCTATACCTAGGTTGTAGGTTAGATCCCTGGTCAGGGCATGTACAGGAAGCAATCAATTGATGTTTCTTTCTCACATAGATGTTTCTCTCTCTCTCAAAATAAATAAATAATGACTTAATTAAAACATATCCTCAGGTGAGGATTAAAAACTATGAATAAAGATGAACAGTAGCTTATAAATTGGCTTTTCCAGAGTCTACATGCCCCAGCCTGCTCGGGACACTATACCAGGACACCACAGACTGAGCTGCTGAAACACCAGAATCCGTTTCTCACAGGCGAGGCTGGGAGCCCTAGACCCAGTGCTGGCCGGTCCGCTCCGAGCGCCTCTCCCTGGCTGGCCGGCAGCCTTGGCTCTCGCTCTCGCGGAGAGAGGACTCTGGCCGCTGTCTCTCATACGGCCACTGACCTCAGCACGAGGACTCCATCCTCATCACGCCATCTAACCCCAACCGCCCCCCAGGAGCCCCCCTCCGAAGACCATCATATGGGCTAGGGCTCCAACCTGTGAATGTGCAGGGCCATTCAGTCCATCACTGTGTGTGCACCTAGCTATCTCGATCTGAGCATAGATTACAAGAGGTTTTTAGTTTTTCCTGGGGGTCACCTGAAGTTCCTGAACAGTGCAGCGGCCACGTACTTTAAACTTACAAAATAAGGACAGAAGGTCCCCCTGTCCCACGGGTTTGATCAGCAGTGACAGCGGCAGACAGCCCGTGGCGTGGCTCAGGCACAGCCTCCTGCGCCTCCGGCCCTCGGACGCCCTCAACCAGGCCAGGGAGGCCCGCGCACTGACAACGAGCTCCAGGGCCTATTCCCCGGCCGCTCACACTGTGCTGACCGACAGCGTTTCGCTCCTCCGGCCTGGACGCCCCTGAACTGGGTGATCTGTCCTCCCAGCACACGGAAGGGAAACTGAGGCACAAAGCAGGTAAGTCCCACCGCTAGAGATGGCAGAGCGAGTGGCTCGACACATGTCTGGAGCCAAGGGCTGTGCACTGTCCCCTGTCCCCTCCAGCCACTCCTCAGAGAGCTCAGAGCGCAGCCCGGCCCTTCCGGCTACAGGCCCTCTCGACGGGGACCAACGGCCGTGGGAAAGGACTCGGCGTGGGAGGAACGTCCCCGCCAGTGAAGTGAACATCCGGGCACGTGTGCCCCTGTGTGCGTGTGTGCCCGGGCGGGAAGTGGCTGCTAGGCCCTGGCACCGGCCCCAGCCCCCGTGCACTCGGCCAGGTGCTGGCCGTCTGTCAAGGCTTCAAAGGGGTGCGTGAAGCAAGGGGGAGGACAGGGCTGGACCGGTCGGCCTGAAACTGAGACGAGAGAACAGAAGGAGGCCGCTGGGGCTGGCTCGGCGGGAGCCGGTGGCGGGATGGAGGGCGGGAAGGGGAGGCCGCGGGGGAGGGCGATGGGGACAGGGCCCTGGCGGGCCGCCCTGGGCAGCCAGAGGAGGTGCCAGGTGCAGCCTCTGTCCAAGGAGGCACCTGACGCGGGGGGTAGGCCGTGCCTGGGCAGGTGGTACTGTCAGCACAGGGCAGCTCCTCTGTCTGCTGGAAATCCCTCGGAGTCAGGTAGGCGTCCGTGCAGGGCAGAGCGCCCGAGCCTTCTCCACTCCCCCATCGGGGACTCGGGGCACAGGGGCCCTGCCACAGCGAGCTAGCCGGCCAGCACTGCCCGGGCCGCCTGGGTGCGACCCCCAAGTCTCCCCTGGAGGAAGACAGGGCCGAGCCGCGTCACAGGCAGAACCTGTGCTCTCCTCCTGGCTCCGTCACCGCCACGGCCTTGGGCGTGTGGCTCACATGGAGCCTGGTGCCGGCCACAGCGCGTGTCCAGTGACACCGGGCAGCGAACACATCAGCACATGGAAGGTGGGGTGATCCACGCTCTCGTAACGTCATCCTGCCAGCCCCCGGGGAATCACCACCATGTGGGATGGGGCCTGGCACATTCTGAGCCCTGGACCAGGAGGCAGGGGCGGGGGCATCGCTATTGTCACAGCACAAAGGGGGTGTGGGGCAAGAGACAGTCACTTGACTTGAGCGACAACACGCAACTTGCCCTTGGTCACACCGGCGGGTTGGAGCCCCGACTCCCACCCAGCTCCAGTCCGCTTGTTCTTCCTGGGGTGACAGCAACGGCAGGTGACAAACAGGAGAACCCAGGCGAGGGCCCAGCAGGCGGCAGGAGGAGAGGGTTGGGGGCCCGGCCCAGGCACACCCCCTCGCCCGACTTCCGGCTGGTGAGTGGGGGCACAGGAGCATGTGGCCCGCCAGCTCCCTCCTCCCACCATGGGTCCGTGGCTCCGGACGGAGGGCAGCTGGGCAGAGCGCTCCCCTCCGGACAAGCAGAGCAGCGTGCTCCCGGGGGTGCCCAGCCCTGCCTGGAGGTGTGCCAGCTTCCGCCCCCACCGCTGCCCTGGCACACCTGGTCTCCGCGGGAGGCCATGTGGCATGAGGAGAGGACGGCCGAGGCCCTGGAGGCCACTGTCCACCCCCTGCTTAACGTGGAAGGCGGGGAAAGCCCCTTCACCCCTGGGGGCCCGGCTCTTCGGTGTAAAATTGGGGCAAGAACTGCCTTGCAGATGAACCCCACACACGGCTGAGCCCAGACCAAAGCAGCTCCCTGAAATGGTCCTTCCTCTCTCGCCGCTCTGAGCGCAAATCCCAGACAGAATCGCATGGTTCTGTCGTGTCCGCAACGACCAAAGCAGGGGCAGGAAGGAGTCTGGAGTTTGGGAGCGAGGACCAGGCTTCCAGTCTCTGCTCTGAAGCCTCTCCCACCTGCCCGGGGCGGGGCGCGTCCCGCCAGCTCTCCGGCCCGTTACCTCCCCAATGCAATGGGGCCATTAAGGCTTCATGCACAGCGTGTGGGACACCTGAGGGGTGTGCGGTGTCCGTGAACGTGCTCTGCAAACCGTGAAGCCCTCCCACGCGGGTTGCCGCGGTGCCCTGTGCTGCTGCGGCCCCGGAACCGGTCTCGCGCAGCTCGAACAGGAAGGGAGCTGCCCTGAATCTCCGGACGGATTTCAACAGTCCTCGTGTCGCATCAAAGGCAGAAGGTGTGTCACCGGAGGTCCTGGCCAGGACGCCAGCCAACACTTCCTGACCTGGCAAGAAGAAGTGGGGAAGGGTGCGAGGCAGGACATTTGGAGGTGCCTGGGGTGCCGCCCAGGGGGCCTCTCCCCTTCCAGGGCTGAAGCTGCCCGACGTGAGCTCCTGGGCACCCTGCCAGTGTTTGTTCCGTGCACACCTGCCTTCACCCAGTCAGCTTAGGTGCTGGGGGCAGTATCACCTGCCCGTCAGGTAGCCGAGAGAGGGAGGGACAGAGAGGGCAAGAGACAGCTTCTCTGAGCAGTTGCCAGCCCCGGCAGCTGTCCCCTGAGGCCGGGAACGCCCAGGGCCCAAGAGAAAGCATCCTGCTTCCTCTCCCGACCCGCTGAGCAAACAGGAGGAGGGCAGGTGCCCGGGGCGGCTGGCCAAGCAGGGCTCTGCCCGCCCTCCCTCCGCCTCCTGAGGGCCAGCGCCAGCCTGAGCCGAGGCCCTGCTCTCACTGTTCGGGCCGGCGGGGGGGGGCAGGCAAGTCGGTACCCCAACGGGAGCTCCCCTGCCCAGCAGGCTCCGGCGGCTCTGGCGCTGTGCACCGCTCCGCTTTGCTTATTGTAAGGGGCTGATGTGGAGACCAGGCAACGTACCGAGGCATCTCAGTGATCCCACTGACCCAGGGGATCTCAGCCAGACACACCAAGGGGCGTGTGGTACCCCGGTCGCCATGGGTAACCTTGGGCAAGCACATCCCTTCCCCTGGGGGAACTCCCTGCAGCGCATGGTGGGTGTGCTGGCAGGCAGCCGCACGTGCTCACCCGTCTCCTGCGTCCTCTGCTGCACCCCGAGACTCATCTGATGCCTCTGCGGTGAGCCCCCCGCCCCCCGTCTTGAAGGGAGAGGACGCCGGCTCCCCTGCAGCGAGAACCAAATGACAAGGGCCAAACGGTGCCACTTGGAGAGCACGTGCCCCAAATACAGGGCTGACGTCCACCGAGCTCACCCCTGGTCAGTTCTTAAAGTGGAAGCTGTGCCACCCGAGGACTAGGGCAGGCCCGCCTTGGAGGCCGGGGCCTGAGAATCCCGAGGCGCAACAGAAACAGCCTCACTGGTCAGCTTCTTACATACACCAGGACATCAGCCACACCTCTCCCGAACACCCCCCCCTTCTCCCTCGTTCACGGGTTCCCCCCTCTATCCATGTCCAGGAACACCTCTGCTCCGGCAGACAACCACGCGAAGGGGGGACAACGGAGGTCCCTCCAGGAGTGATGCTGCTGACGAGAGCAGCCGGCGAGGCCAGGGGCTGCAGGCGTTCACAGAGGGCCCGTGGCCTAGCTCCTCAGGCCGCTCGCGGCCCCCGCCCTTGGGAATCCCAGTCATCAAACAGTTACTACTGAGCCCCCACTGTATCTGTCACCCACAAATGCTGCAGAACCACAAAACCTCAGCAGCATAAGCTCTGAGTGTCCGAGCGTCTGGGTGGTCAGGTCTGACTGCTGGCCGGGCTCGCTCAGGGCCTGGGGGCTGGCTGTCCGCTGGCCCAGGCTGGCGTCCACCAGGAGGAGGCGAGCACCTGGGTCTGCTCTGTGTGTCTCCAGAAGGCTAGCTCAGAATGTCCTCTTGGTGAGGGCAGAGGCCATCTTTTCGAAAGCTCTGTTTGCAGTGTGTCTGTTAACGCCCCCGTGGACAGAGCAAGTCACATAATCTAGCCCGGGATCAGAGACACAGGAAGTGGGTGAAGATGAAGCTGTGTGTGTCATCGACTTCGCCACACAACTGTGTAGAGGGGAGGGGAGGGCGCATGCAATTCTGTGACTTACAGAAGGTTGCTGAGCTAAATGCCCTGGGCAGGATCTGAACTCGGGCCCTGCGCACTGTGCTGAGCCTGGTGCCGCTCCACCACCACATGGGCGTGAAGGAGAGGCACCCGTCACCTGCGACGCCAGCAGCTGGGCCCTGCAGGGCGGGGCGGGGTGCACTGGGGACCCGGGGGCCTCAGCGAGGGCCAGCTGGGAACCACACGGGGTCTGACCGCAAATGCTCCCCTTTTCCCCGCACGGACTGAGACGGAACAGCAATGAGTTAAGTGGCAGGGATCAACCAGCAGCCCCGCCTGGGAGAGTGGGTATGAATTAAGCAGGTCCACAGAAAGAAACGCAATCCTCCCTGGGTTTCGGAGCTTCATAAACCTGGCCGGAAGGCCAGCAAAGTCTCCAAGTTAGCGGGTCCCCCTCCCCCATCCCCAAGTATCCTCGTGTTGCCGGGGACAGGAGAGCGAGAGTGTGCAGTGAGCCCCTGCCCAGGGTCTGCAGCCTGCTGTCCCTGCTGGGCTGAGGTGAGGAAGAGAAGGCCATCAGGGATCCACACTGACACCCAGCATCAATTCAGCGGTTCCGGGCTGGGGCCCAGGAGCCAGTACTTTTAACAAAGCCCCCAGACGACTCTAAGACAAGTCTCCTCCGATCACATCCTGAGCCCTTCTCCCCAAGGTGGATGAGGGAACACAGCTGTCAATCACTCCGTGCGGCAGGTAGATCACGTGTGCTCAGAGCTGTGCACACACACGTTCCCGTGGGAAGTGGACGCACATACGCACGCGCACGCCCAGGTGCACACTCACGCACGCACGCGGGAGGGTCCGCAACAACAGTAGCCAGCGAGCGCTTCCCACTGCCCGGGGCAGGTGTTACCTTCAGCCTGGGCCGAAATGGTCACATCTAAGTCTCACAAACGTTTTGCGAGGCAGGGGCCATTTTTATTGCCACGTTTTGGATAAGGAAGATCCGACACAGGATTTAAAGTGTCCACAGTTCCTGAGCTCGTAAGCCGTGAGGTCCGGACGCAGGCGCGGACAGTCCGACTCCGGGCCCGGCCCTGTGCCTGCAGGAGCTGCCTAACCCTGCAGCTACGCCTCGCCCACAGGGCCTCATAAATCACCCGGGAAGCTTGCTGGACGTGCCTTGTGGCCCCAGCCCCTTAAAAGCAAAAATGCTGAGGCCATTAACACTTTTGCAGAAGCCTTTTTCCAGTGGGGAATGGCTTAGTCATATTCCTTCTCTTGTTTTCTTCTGCCTCCTTCTCAAGCCAGCTTCCACCATGTCTGTCTGTCAAGCCACTGAGGGGACAGGGCGGGGCAGGGTGGGCAGGGCGGAAGGCGGCCTCCCCAGTCTGCTATGCCCACCGGACAACACCGGACAAAGAGCCATCCTCGCCCCGCCCCGCTGGGCTGCGCCTCCCTCCTGCACACAGAGCCCTGAAGGAGCCTTCAGAGAGGGTTAGCCACTCACCCACAGCCACACAGCCAGTCCAAGGCCCAGCCCCGCACTGGAACCTCAGTCCCGACTACTCGAGCCCAAGCTCTCGCCTCTTCTGAAATGTGATTCACGCGCCTGTGTCAGGGCTCTGGGGGATTCGAAGAAGATGTCAACAACCAGGCCGAGGAGTGTGATGACCGTCCTGACGGGAGGGCGAGGAACTTCCTGTGCAGTTATTAAAAGTAGTGAAGGGCGGGGGCGGGACAGGGAGCAGGAAATGTGCAGCTTCCCAGCAGAGGGGTGTTCGGAGCCGCCGAGGTGCTGGGTCTCGCGGCTCATCCCTGGGCGGGACCGTGGCCGGCACCGGGCGGGCTGTGCGGAGCACCCGCTCAGGCCGGGCACCGGCCTCCCGCCAGCAGCCAGCAGGACAGACACGTTGGCAAACTTCCCAAGGATGGAAAACGGAAAGATTTTTTCCCTCCCCACCCCATGTTTCCCCAGCGTAGGAAAATAAAGAAGGAAAAAATGAACGAAAAAGAACACGGGCCTTCCCAACCCAACAGAGGGTCAGAACTCGCCCGTGGAAAATCCACAGACAAGCTAAATTCTGAGGGAACGGCTCCGTTTCTGACTGGGGCCCATGCAGGACACTCACGGGAACTCGACCGTCGTCCGTCCCGCGTGGGAACCGAAGCACCTCGAGTGGGGTGGAGTGGGGCCAGCTGAGGGCCCGCTGGCGATGGAAGGAATACCACCTGGAACGCGGGGTCCCGGGACCCCCAGTCCTCTGTGCCCAAGGGGCTTCAGTGAGACTGTGACGTTGGACTTTTCATTTCACTTGGGGCGCTCCTGTAACACGGGAGTCATCCTTACCACGCCCCCCAGCCTCACATGTCTGCGAGGGCACCTCCTTTGAGACTGGCAAGCCCTGTGCACAAGTGACGATCTAAAAACAGGAACAGCAATGATGCTGCCGGCCTTCCCCTGCGGACAGGGGCTTGCTCTCCCCTTCTGGGGGACACACAGTAACTGCAGGGGACGGGGAACCGCTCAGCAGGCACGAGGCCCAACTCCCTGGGTGGGAAACTGGGCTTCACTACTAACTAGCTGCGTGACCTCGGGTTAATCACTTAGCCTCCCTGTGCCCCAGGTTCCTCATTCATAAACTAGCTACTAACAGTCCCAACTGCAGAGCACTGTTGGAAGGAGTAAAAGGTCTGTGATCAATACGGGTTAGCTACTGAAGTTGGTGGTACCATACTGTGATAAACGGTACAACGCCATCCATCAGTGTTGGGGCTACCTTCGAAGCCACTGCACGCAGCTCCCACAAACAGACACGCCCCTGCAGAAAGAAGACACAAAAACTGCTTCCGAGATGTCTCGAGATCTTAGAGGCATTGATTTTATTTTTTTTATCCTCACCAGAGGACTGTTTTTCCATTTTTTGTTCACATAGAGTGGGAGGGAGAGAGAGGAAGAGAGAGAGAGAAACATCGACGTGAAGGGACACATCGAGTGGCTGCCACCCGCACGACCAACCAGGGCCGGGGACAAACTGCAACCGAGGTACATGCCCTTAGCGGGAACCGAACCCGGGTCTCTCCGGACCACAGGCCAACGCTCTAACCGCGGAGCCAAACCGGCCAGGGCGGAGGCATTGATTTTAAAACAGTGCAAAATGAATCCACTGAATGCTCCCTTAAGAGGTATTTTCATGAGCCACAGTAGGCGATATGCCTCCTATGGTACAAGGTCCCTCATGTTCCACTGCTTCTCTCCTTCATCCTGACATCCTGGGACTAGGGTGTGCGCACTGGTGATGGGGGTCACTGTGCACAAGGCACGGGGTGGGGGGGAGCCCTACAGAGCATGTGGTCTGATGGGAACTTGTGCATCACTCACATTAACACTGTACCTCTGGGGACTGCGAGGCTGCAGAGACGAGCTGGCTGGTGAGCAGCCCTGCAGGAATGGTAGAGCTGTGCACCGCGGGCCTGGAGAGCTGGGCGTGCAAGGGGACGAGAGCAGAGGCAGATGCCTAGAGGAAGTCCTGAGAATCCGGCTGCAGAGGCATGCTCCTGTCCCAGCTGAGGACTTTGAACTCCTAGCTGGAGGATTTGCACTGGGCTCGGCAGGAACAGGGAACCCCAGGATGCTTGTACCTGAGGAGCAAGCGATGCAGCCAAGGGAGCTTCAGGCAGGCGCCCCAGCTGCAGCGTGGAGGGCGGTGGGAAGGGGGCAGGCCTGGAGGTGGGAGACCCCTCAGGAAGTGGCTACAGCATCGGAAGCTGAACCCCACATCGTGATGGTAAAATCCTCTGAGTGATGACTGTAGACGGCGAAGAGAGTAACTGTTTGGAAGATGGTGAAGTCCCTTCCTTTAGAAGAGCCAGGAGAAGCTGGGTTGGGAGGTGGCCGAAGAGAGACACCGGTGACGTAGCACACGGACAGCTGTCCCCCTCATCCGTGGTTTCAGTTACCCTCGGCTAACCGTGGTCCAAAATCGTTACATGAAAGAAAGATGCCAGAAATAAACAATTTATATGTTTTACGTTGTGTGCCATTCTGAGTAATGACATCTCTCCGGTCCCTCTCCATCCTGCCCAGGGTCGTGAGTCACCCTCTGTCCTGTGCTCTGCAGTGGGTGCTCCACCTGCCCGTTAGTCACTTAGTCACTCGGTTATCAGATCAACCGTCACGGGGTCGCGGGACTGGTGCAAGTGACCCTCACTTTACTTCAGAGTGGCCCCAAGCACGAGAGCAGTGAGGCTGGCAGACCAGGCACCAGGAGAAGGCAGTAAGCGCTTCCTCCAAGTGACAGGGTGAGAGCCCCCACTCACAGGCATTTCTTCATCTCCCATCAGAAGGGTGGGCACCACCCAGTGAGATGTTTCGAGAGAGAGAAACTACATTTATGTAACTTTTATTACAGTGGATTGTTACAATTATTTTCTTTTCTTATTAGTTATTATTGTTCATTTCTTTTTTGTCTAATTTATAAATTAAACTTTATCTTAGGTATGTACATATAGGAAAAAGCATTATAGGGGTTATATATATATATGGGGTTCAGTGCTATCCGCAGTTTCAGGCATCTGCTGGGGTCTCACACCGTGCCCCCTGGAGGAGGGGGACTACTGCGTTCTGAGGTGAGGAGAGAGGAGCCCGGAACCTGTGTTACTGAACACGCAGCTCTAGTAGCTCCTACAGCTGCCACAGTTCAGGGTTTACAGCAGCACACATGCTGGTTGTGTCCCAGTTCGGTAGGTCAGAAGCGAGAGGTGGCTCAGCTGGGTTCCCGCCCCCCGACTATACGAGCTGGATGCAAGGTGTCAGGAGGCTGTGGGAAGGACCCACAAGTTCATTCACTCGTGCCCTTGGCCAGATGGAGTTCCCTGTGGGACTGAGGCCCATCTCTCTGCTGGCAGCCCCCCTTCCGCTGGGGGCCCCCCTTAGCAACCAGAGTCCCCCCTCCAGTCTTGCAGGTGGGCCCCTCCATTTCAGGGCCGGAACCAGCTGCCCTACCTCTCCTCCTACCTGGAAGCTCTCGGACTCTCTTGGGGGCATCATAACCTGATTTACACCTGCAACGTCTCTTTGCATATGAAGTAACATTTTCACAGGCATAACCCCGGAGATCCGGGCGTGGACATTTAGGGGGGCCACTCTGCCACCAGAGCGTCTCTGCTTCTCCGCTGGACACTGGTGGGCGTCCCACGGTAACTACTAAAGCACGGCGAGTGCCACCGTGGATGGCAGTCCTGCGTGCCAAGCACTCGAGGACTTTGCGCCCCGGGGAGAGAGCAAGGCGCACAGGGAGGATCAGGAAAGGTTTCCCAAACGAAAAGTGAGATTATCCAGTAGAATCTGACGGCGAGCAGGAACGAAGGAAAGAACGTGCCAGCGCTGGTTAGCCTGCAGGTGGTTAGACCGGCATGTCGAGCAGAGGGCAGGCACTAGGAGAAACTCCAAGGAAACACAAACGCCGGGGCTGCGGTGCGGACGGTGCCGCAGAAGCCGGCCAAGACGCACGCTAGCGGCCGCTGTCATCCTGGCAGGGTGACTCTGCCCTCCCAGGAGCCTTCGGTGCCCCTCCACGGACCCCATCCTGCCAGGGGAAGGAGCCAAGGGAACATGCACACGCTGGTCCGGGACGAGGTCTGGGACAGGAAATGACCGTGACGCGCAGACCGGCGTGCGTAGCAGGTTGCCAATTTCCCAAAAGAAAGAGCCATCGCCTGGGAATCCGCAGGGTTCCCGAAGCCGGTTGGCTGTTCCACATCCCAGAACTTTGCAAACTGGGTGTTAAAGCTCCAGCAGCCTGAAATGGGCTGTGGTGGAATCTCACCACAGAAATCAGTAAGCCTGCGTTCAGGGCTTGTATCCCTTCCTGAGAGGTGGACCACGCATTCCCAGGTAACAGACTTATCTCAGGAGGAAGAGGTGGAACGAACTGCACAGTGGTGTGGGTCGGTTCCCTTCCTTATGTTATTCATTTTTTTAAATCGGTGCAATGATAGTGATTTTTAATTTTTTTCATTATAAAACATTTTTTCCCAGATATAAAAAATACTGACCAGAAACAAACACCGGCCTGCTGTAGCCCCGTCTCCAAGGCTCCCTGCCCTAGAGGGGCGACAGCATCCTGCGCGGGGCCTGCCTCCAGCTGGTCCCGGCGCCGTGGGCTCTGACGCTCCCAGGCGGACGGGAACCTCCGCCCCGCGATAGGATGCTGGTCACTGACCGCACTGCTGGGAACCGGGCCGCCCAGCCAGCCAGACGGCTGGTCCTCCCGGAGTCCTCCCGGAGCGCTGGGCACGCCTCCATTGGGAAAAGATTTTCATCAGCTGCAAACGGAGACGCAAGCCTCATGCCTCGTCTGCTAAAATCGTTATGAATCATACAAGGATTGTGGAGGAACGGGAGAGCCGCTCCAGGACCCGCAGGCCCAGCTCTTGCCCTTGCGCTGTTACATGCAGAGAATTGCAGACCAGCTACCTGCCCAGCCGATGGGAGGCTTTCTTATTTGTAAAGCCCTGGGTAGTACGCTCCTCACAGCCCGCACAGCACAGATCCGAAGAGGGGGGTGCCTGCCAGAGGGCTGGGCGGAGACCTGGTTGTAGCCAAGCTGAGGCTCCGTCAAGCAGACACCCCCTGATTTAACCCGCTTTTACTGCGTTTCCACCTGGAGAAAAGATGTTTCCATCTGGAACATTTCAATATCTTTCCCCTGGCATTTCTCCAGGGGATCAGCTCAGAGCCACACTGTCCGCAGCTTCGAGGAGTCTGAGGGTGGGGACAGAGGCGCAGACAGACAGCTGCCCAGCCCCGAGACAGCCTCAGCTGACCCCAGCCTGGGCGCCCGGCACGGAGCGGCTCATCTGTGAGCCAATTCAATGAGCTCAACTTTACGGCACCTTTGTCTCTCCGTACGACATCATCAAGCCATGTCAACAACTTGCCTCCTGTCCTTCTGTCCCATAGGCAGCCCTTTTTAGCCGCCACCGTGATGTTCGAATGGTTGAATAATAAACGGTCTGCACGCGCTACAGTTCCTTCAACCACTCCTTCCTCTGCAACACTGAAGCTATTTCTGATTGTCACTGTTACAAAGACCACTTCTTTGTGCCTAAGCAGAGCAGGAGTCTGAAAAGTAACACCGAAACAGGCCTGCTTCCAGTTGTTACAAACTCCCAGAATGCCTACAGTTCAGTCACAGGCGGCGTCCCCCCTGACACGGGGAAGTGACAACACCCGAAACCCAGCTCCTATCCGACGGGACGGGCTGAGGACGGCGTCAACACAAAGGAGGGAGCTGGTGTCCAGGTGGATCGACTCCGGCTGGAAAATTAGGGAGGGGGCAGCTCACATCACTCACCGCCTCAGGAAGCAGAAAGCAGGAATGCTGGGGTCTCACTGCCCATCACCTCTCTTGCCGCCGCCATGGCCCGGAACACTCGGCCCTTCGGCGTGGCCCGGGACAGCCATGCGCGCAGTCTGGGAAAACAGCCGTCTGGGGCCCTGATCGGGGGTCCAGAGGCCGCATAACCCAGGACAGGGACCCCGGGCCCGAGGCCACTCCATGTCTTTCAGCCTCTGAGCCTGTTTATCCAGCTGTAGGTGTGTGGGGTGACAACCAAACGACGTCTGAGGTCCCCTTTCTGATGGTCTCTGAGGCTCTGAAAGCCAAGCAGACAGAAGGGAGATGCCTGTTCGCACCTGCAGCAGGTACTTCAGACCCCACAGCGCTGGGGCTCTGGTTCCGGAAACTACCACCACCTGGCCAAGGTAACGGCTTCGTGTCTCCTGTGTGGACAGTACGCCCTGTTCTCCCGCACAGACTCAAGTGAAGTAACTACATGTGGGTTTGCCTTCTCTGCCCGCCCTTCCCCCTCTGCCAGCTGGAGGGATCTCAGGGTCAGGAAGGGCGGCAGACCAACTCCACGGAAGAGACCCAAGTCTCCCGACGCATGAACGAACCCCACCCGCTGACCAGGACCATTCCCCGCGGGCTGACTGAGTAAGAAATAGACATCTTTCGTGCTGAGCTCCTAAGGCCTCAGATGCATTTGTTCTGACATCTGAGCTACTCGAGTGAAACAGTCCCACAGTGTTGCCGTTGATGTGGGATGAGAAACCGAGATGACACGCGGTGAACGGAACAGAAGTGCATTACCCACGAGGTGCTGCTCCCCACTGACCCCCTGGGTGGGTTTCGAGAATGCGACCTCTCCATACTGCCCAGCGGCCCTGCTCAGCGCCCTGTCAATGCTCTGAGAGTCCAGGTGAAGAAGGGTTCGGGGGAAATCCTCTGAAAAGCACCAAGAAATAACCCCAGTCACTTATCAGCAGCGTTCCTGTTCACTGTCCCTTTCTTCGCCAGGTTCACCCCGAATTTCACTTTTCACAGGAACAGAGAAAGCAAATATAGTAGCAGGCAACACTGTGCTCAAAACCTTCTCATTACTTTGAAATGAACTTAAAACATCTCCACCCCCGGGGTCTCCACCTGCCTCCCACCCCACCCTCCTCCTGTCTGCCTTCTATTCCATTCCTTCTGAGCACCGCCCACGCCAGGCATGGCCAGGCTGCTTCGCAGAAGCCAAAGAAGTATCAGAAATGAGTCCCGGGCTTGGCGGTGAGGCCAGATGTGCAGACAGGGGCCTTTCAATGCCTTCACGTCCCTGCTCCTCCTCAGTCAGCTCCTAGCAATGATGAGAATCTGAGGACGCTCACAGCAGGGTGACAGCACTCATCACAGAACCCTAGAATGTGACCGACAGCTTCAAACACTCGCTACCCTTCTGTTCAGAGACGAGGACAAGCTCCCAGAGGAAAGAGGGTCTGTCCAGCTACTCCGCCCGCCTTCGATGCGGATCTACTGTGTGTTGCCTTGAAACACTAGGTCTGAGGAAAGCCATGCACGTTTGTGTCCGGTCCACGCATTTTCAAGGGCCCACGACCCTCTGGGTTCCCATTCCTCAGAGGACCACAGCGATCCCAGCAGTCGCGAAGATGCAAACCGATGTGTACTCATATGACCGTCTTTCACGGAAGGTTGTGAGGGCTTCCGTAAAGGTCTTTTCATGGGTGTGACCCACTTAACACAGATTCTCGGGATGCGTTGCTTGAACAGAATTGAGCCAAAGGTGGGGGCGGGGGGGACAGGAATACAAAAATGAACAAAACACATGTCCCAAGTCCAAGACAATGATTGTAGATGAATATTGAGGGTGAAGAGGTAAGTAATTACAGTAAGTGCAGGGCATCAGATAAGTAAAACAGCGCAGGAGAAGCCGTTAGCGCAGGCAGGACCAGTCTCCTTGCAATGACTGGGTGTGAGTTAGGACCGTCTGTCCCACACTCCACAGCATCCTGAGCTGCTCCACCATCATGAGTGTCCATCTCCATCTGCCAACTCGCCTCCAGTCTCCTCCATGTTGAGGTCTGGCCAGCGTGGCTCAGCTGGTTGAGCATCATCCCATGCACCTAAAGGTCGCCAGTTCAATTCCTGGTCAGGTTGCAAGTTTGATCCCCAGTCAGGGTGCAAGCAGGAGGCAACAGATAGATACTTCTCTCTCACACATCAATGTTTCTCTCTCTGGCTCTCCCTCTCCCTTTCTCTCTGTCTAAAATCAATAAAAACCTGCCCTGGCCTGTTTGGCTCAGCGGTTACAGCGTTGGCCTGCGGTCTGGAGAGACCCGGGTTCGGTTCCCGCTAAGGGCACGTACTTCGGTTGCAGTTTGTCCCCGGCCCTGGTTGGTCGTGCGGTGGCAGCCACTCAATGTGTTCCTTTCACATCGATGTTTCTCTCTCTCTGTCTCTTCCTCTCTCTCCCTCCCACTCTATCTGTACAAAAAATGGAAAAATGTCCTCAGGTGAGGATAAAACAAACAAACAAACAAACAAATAAAATCATCTTTAAAAAAAAATAAAAAATAAAAAAATAATAAAATCAATAAAAACTTATTTTTAAAAAGATGTAACATCTCTTTTATTTGTTCTTGCTTTTCCCTCCTTGGATCAAGGGAGTTATCTGCTCTGAAATGAGAACACAAACCCTACATAAAAATAAATTCACCTAGAGAAAATTTTATATTAACTACAAAAGCCTAGCGTTCGTGAAAAGTTCCTGGGAGGAACATTTGTGGGGTTTCGCTCTGTCGAGAACCACGTAAGGAGAGACTGCTCCTTAGAGGAGCCGACATGGTACGTGTCACCTGGCACGTTTCTGATGGACACCCCTCTGGGGGGACCTCAGGCTACAGGCTTAGGAATAAAGTTCTCCCTGAAGTGTTCAAGGGCGAACCATGGTCAGCTTCCTTAGGTAAAGGGAAGAGGAGTCAAGCAGAGTCCCTGTCAACCCGCAGGACGCCGGTCACCTTGTGCCTGCAGCTAACAGACCTGAGGATCAGGGGTGGGGAGGCAGACAGCGGAGGGAAAGGGGTGCGTCTCCGGGGTAAGGGGTTCACGGCACTGCCTGTCCAGGAAAACACAACAGAAACTGAACCGAACAAAGGCATTGACACAAACACACACGAGCAGGAAAGTACATCACACACGCCAGCCACACGCGTATTACTTTCCCATTATGATATTAAAACACCCTCTTTTAAAAAAGAAAATAAATGAGCAAGTAAAAGCTCCCGCTTTCTCACACCTTCCAACCACATTTCCCAGAAACGTGTGCTCACAGGAAGTGTGTGCCTTTCTCAGAACGTCCCGGCAGAGCACCGCGTGCCGCCCGGTGGTGCCGCCCGTGTTGACACGCGTGGGCCGAGTCTATGCAAATGGGCACTTGTTCTACAGTGGACCGACCCCGGACCTTTCCCCGTGAACAGACACACACATGTATCTTGTTGTGTGTATTTAAAATTCCTTACTTTCAGAAACAATGTCACACTCCAAAAGAGAGTTAATAGACGCAATGAATTCCCATGGCCTTACAGTTTCTCAATATTGACATCTTACATAATCACAACACAACTCTCGAATTGTGTCAGGAAATTAGCATTAATGTAATAAACATACTATATTATTATATGCCTGTCTTATTACAAAAACATGTAAGATCTAGGACGTGTTATAGAAAAGAAATAAACAGAAGGAGAAGTGGTAACATTTTCCTGCACCTGTTGTGGGCTAAACTGTGCCCCCGACGAAGGTATGCTGAAGTGCTGACCCCAGTACTTGCGAATGGACCTTATTTGGAAATGGTCTTGGCAGACGTCACCAAGGGAAGACGCAGGCACACGGGAGCAGGCAGGACCTCATCCTCATAAGCAAGGGGAACCGGGACAGACACAAGACACGGCCCGCGAGGACGGGGGCAGAGACCGGAGTGACCCGAGCACGGGCCGAGGAAGACCGAGGCCGGCGGCACCAGCAGAAGCTCGGGGAGCAGAAAGGGAGGAGTCTCCCCGAGAATTCCAGCGGGAACGCGGCCTCGCTGACACCTGGATGTCAGGCTTCAGCCTGCACAGCTGTGAGAGGGTGCATTTCTGTTGTCTTAGCCAGGTAACTGGGGTGCTTTGTGACAGCAGCCTCACAGACGAATACAGACCCCACTACCTCTGCACGACCCCCTGGGAAACTCCGGCGAACGCCGAAGGCAGTGTGTGGAGACGGATGCACACCCACCGGCCCGGCGTGGACAGTGGGTCAGCGCAGGGGTGGCGACCCCTGAAGAGGCCTGAGAAGCGTCAAGTCTCAGCCCTGAGGTGGCAGCAGGACTGTCGACCTGCCCGGCCAGGAAGGTGAGTTCGGACAATGACCTGGTGGTCAGGGGCCGAGGGGGAATCATGGCAGCAGAGCGGTTTCCGTGGGCAGCCGCGGGTGGGTACGGAGTGTGGCAGCAGCGTGCCCAGGGCCGCCTCCTGCTGTGCACCAGCGCCAAGGAAACCCCCCAAGAAGCACCCAGCCCACGCTCTCCCCGCCAGCACGGCCGCGTGTATTCTGACAAGACTGTTTCCACCCCGCATGGGCGCACAGCCACAGACACGGAGGAGCCCAGCCCTCCCCGGGGACCAGTGTTCAGCGTGGAAAACCCAAAGCATCGCCCCCAGGAGCGGCCGGGTGTGGGGACGGGCTGCTGGCGAGCCCCCCGGGCCCCCAGCCTGCGGGCACACGGGGAGTGAGAAGCGGGGCTTCCGGGCAGGGCTGCCGGGCGCGGGGGCGCTCAGCCTCGGAGCGGCGAGCCTGGCAAACCTGCGCTGAGCAGGCTGCGCTGAGCGAAGGAGACGAGGCTCGGGAACGCCGCGGCGCACCGTGTGCGTTCAGCAGGGCGCGACACGGTGACAGGAAACACCACTGTCTTAATGGGCAGGATTTCAGATAAAGAACGAACCATTTATTGAAAAAGCAGAAGGGGGACTCCAGGTATCCGAGAAGCAGTGGGCTGCGCAGAGCGGGCAGGCCCGTCGGGGACAGGGTGTGCAGCGACACGATCAGAACTGAGAAGCCTGGGGGACCCTGCAGAGCCCCAGCTGGGGGCGGCACCTCTGAGCAGCCAATGACGCTAGTTCCCCGAATGTGGGACCAAAAAAAAAAAACACCCTGCACACCGGAAACAACTGTTGCTTTGGGGGCCAAGGGCTGCTGCCAGGGGAAGAAGGGTTGCTATGGTGACAATGTCAGGATCAGGAGGCCAATCGGAAGGGGCAAGCCCCCCGCCCCAGCTCCCTGTCTCCCTTGGAACAATCAGATCTGGCCACCCTGGCCAACAGTCCTTCAGGACCACAGTTAGTGACCACAGACTGGCCACGCACCCTTTATACCGGGCATGCACAGGGGCATTGTCACACTTCAGACAAGGAGCCATGCACGGCAGACAGGACACTGCCAGGTGCATGCCCTCCAGCACCCGCCCGTCCCTGTGGTCTGCCCATCAGGCCCACACCACTCATACTTGTGTGGCTCCTGCCAATGACTGAGTTTGAGATCCACGCCGAAAGGGGAACTGGGGGGTTCTGCCCTGTATGTGAACCCCTTCCTCTGCACTCAGTGCACCTCGAGATCTAAGAAGACCTGTGTCCACTGTATTATCCCCACACAGGCTCCAAACCTGCTGGATGAATCTCATCCTTGGTCTGAGGGGCCACGTGCCACACTGCCCAGGTGAGACCTGCGTGGGAGCAACAGAGAAGCAGAGACATTCTTTTAAAGGTGGGTGCCTTTCTGATGGGGTAAGCCCAGGGCTGGGGTGGCAGAGGGTATGCAGCGGGAAGGATGGCTTCCCAGAGGAGGACAGGAAGGCTAAGAGATCAGGAAGGGCACACAAGGCCGGCGAGCATGACCGCGTCCCAGTCTGTGACCATTTCCGGGCAGCACGCATTTCTGTGCACCTTTCTGACTGCATCCTACTCATCTTCACTTCCGTTCCCGAGGCCACACTGCCCACGGGGCAAGGTCCAGTGGTCTCCGCCCAGGTGGACTTTCAGACATTACCATTCATCACCTCCTCCTGCCAACCAGCGCGGGCGAGAGAGAGAAGTCTGCTCACAGCGTGTGGAGTGTGGCAACGGATTAGGGTTGATGCAGCTACAGAAAATACCTATGGGAATATGTACACATATGTGTGTATACACAGGGTTAGTGTGCACACACGTTTCGTTGCTCTGTCGGCTGAGGAGGCCTAAGACAGTGACACCCCATAGCAATGAGCACAGGCAGCACCAACAGCTTGGTTTCTAAAACCACAAACCAGAGCTCGCTGGACAAAGGCCCATTCGACATCCCAGGCAGGTAATACTCAGGGTGAGCCTAAAGCATCCAATTGTGTCGGAAAGTGAGAAGATGCTAAACAAAGCCTGCAGTGACAAAGGTGCATCAACAGGACACCGGTGCCCACTGAAACTGCTTCAAGGGCCAAAGCTTAAAAAATCTGAGCAATAAAATAAAGACCTATTGGATTGTAACCCAAAGTACGTAAGCAATATTCATGAGTTCATACTGATATCAATATCAAACGGGGGAGCAGAGGGATCTCTCACATGGATAAGAATTCCAACTAGCGTGTGTGGATTCTCCAGTCAAGGGGAGCGCAGGCTGTACATGGTGAAACCCTTCCGAGCATAAGCAAGGCGGGTGCGGGCAGGGAGGTGTTCCCAGGGAGAACCTGACCAGCGGCCCCACAGCAGGTGGCCAAGGTGACCCTGACCCCCGTACAATGTGACGAAAACAGTGCTGCGTCTCTGTGCTCTTCCTCCCCAAGCCCACCCCCCGTGTGATGGGAAAACATCAGACACATGCTCACAGGGGGTCCCCAAAATACCAGCTCAGTACCCTCGAGATGCCCAGGTCATCAGAAACAAGGGGACGTCTGAGACACTGTCACAGCCAAGAGGAGACCTAACTACGGAAGGTCGTCAGTGTACTAGATGGGAACTGGGAACAGAAAAAGACACCAGGTAACAACTATGGAAATTCTTTACAAAGTATCAAGTGCCGGCAATGATGTCTCAACATCAGTCATTCATTGTAATGAGCCCAGAGGTGTAAGATGTTAGTAGCAGGGAAAACTAGACCTGAGGGGCATGGGACCCTTCTCAGCTAGTTCACAATGTTTCGGTAAACTCTGAAACTGTTCTAAAAGGGAAGTTTGTGTTTAAACTGCGTGTTGGGGGGTGTGTGGAGGTGGTACAGGTGAATAATGATGACATCTGGGACCCTTTCTGCAGTGTCCGGTCCTCGTACTGACTCTCTCATACTGTCCCCCATCCACGCAAACATTCCAGCAGCCCGGAAAAGAAATGGGCATCGTGGTGACACGTGTGGTCTGGGAGGGACCGTGGCAGCCATCCCGTCTCCTGTTCTCAGTGACTGCTGGGGACAATCAGGCTCAAAGACCCGAAGCAGATGGCTAATGAGTGTGTCAGCCCGATGCCCACTGGTGGAGCACCTCGGGTGTGTGTCTGCGAGGGTTCACGGACTGTAATGCCATTGGCCCCAGGACAGCTGCTCTGCAGAGGAGAGGTCTGAGGGTCCGAGGGTCCGAGGGTCCGAGGGTCCAAGGGTCCCAGGCTCCGAAGCGCCAAGAGCCTTCTTCCCAGTGCGGAGCTGGCAGGGGGCAAAAGCAGAGACCCCGGCGAGGCCGCTCTCCAGGTGCCCCAGGCAGCACCCCTCCCCCACCCCGCCTCTCCCAAGGCCAGTCGCTTTCTCAGTTCCCACAGGGGCAGGGGTGAGACTTGAGGGGGAAGCAAACTCAGGGAAGATGGCACTTACTTTGGGTTTTCTAGTTTTATTTTTTCCTTATTTCTAATTTCATGAAACTTTCCCTTAACCCAACATTTTTAAAGGTCTCCCATCTGATTTATCACGGGCATGAAGCTGGGTACTTCTGCCCTGCAATAGCAGGAATATGCCCAGAGGAGTCTTTGAGGCCAAACAGTGTACCATGCTGGGATGGACCAATTTCCTAGATTTAGGGTTTTATCTTTGGAGGGAAAAATGTCCTCAGGCTGCCTGCCCCCACCAACGGGTGTGTTCACACCGCCACCCACTGCGGCCGGCAGAACGAGAACACGGCTGGGGCAGAAGGCCGTGAATCCCCGCAGGCTGGCCACTGCTCCGAGTGCCAACGAAACGGGGCTTCTCGGCCACCGCACCCTGGGAGGCGCCCCACAGTGCGGCACGCGGGGCTCTGTCCTGCGCTGCATCCAGGAGACGGCCTGGGGCGAGCAGGAGGTGTGCCGGGACCACAGGACGGTGAGAGGTGCTGAGAGTCACGGGCCAGGATGGAGCCACCTGGGACAGGAGCACGTACTGTGATTTGGCAGAGGGACCTCCCACTAGTAAAAGCATCTCAACGTCAGCCTCGAGTTTAAAAACCAGAAAGAACGGCAGGAGCACACTGCACTGGTATGTCTTTCGCGTCACATGCGTCCCGGAGCAGGCCCCCCTTTGCCACTGTGGGCACCGAGGCCAATCTCGTCCCCTCGCCCGCTCTGAAGAGCACATGGGAGGCGATCCGGAAGGTGCTGGGGGCCCTGGATGACGCCTGTGAGCGAGCACAACTCGTGTCACCACTGCTGGCAGCATCGGCACGGCGTCCCTCACTGTGCGGTCCCCCACCAGTGCCGGAGGACACGCCTGACCCGTGGCCCGAGAGGAGCTGCTCAGATCCCACCGCTTCGCCACTGCAGGAGGCAAATGGGCAGCCGGCAGCAGACACACGAGCGAGGAAATGAACGGGGATGACGGATTCCTGGAACCTGGGGAGGCCTGGGGAGGTGGACTGCGACAGACCACCCGCCGCCTCAGACCGGGGAGCACGGCCCGTCATCATCCGACCTCATCCCCCAGAAGGCAGTGGGCACGGAAAGATCCTCGTTTTCAGAAAAAACAGAGCTGGGAGAGGGAGAAGGAGGTGGCAGGGAAGAGAGGAGAAGGGGGAGGGGTAGATGGAGAAGGGAGGAGTATCCAGAAGAGTCCAGACACGCCTGTGATAAGGGTGGGTGGGGTGCAGGTACGGGTGCCCGGGTGCAGGAGATGCCTGTTGGAACATGAGCTCCAGCACCAGCTAGCAGGGTGATCTCGTTCATGCCACCTCTCCGAGTCTCCAACCCTTTCATCTGTGTAGCATGGCGTCTCCGCTCAGGCTACTGTAATGAGATACCGGAGACTGGGCAGCTTAAAGAAGTCATTTCTTTCTCACAGTTCTGCAGGCCGGACGTTCGAGACTGAGGTGCCGGCAGATTCATCCCAGGTTTGCAGAAAGCTGTCTTCGGGTGTGCCCTCAGCGTGGAGATCCGAGAGAAGCTGCTCTTGTGGCCCTTCTTATAAGGGCACCAATGCCATCATGGGGGCTGGGGTCTCGCGAGCTGGACCTCGGCCCCGCCCAGAGGCCCCCCCTCCTGACACCATCACACTGAGGAGGAGGGTTTCAGCATGTGAGTTTGCAGGAGACACACACCCGCATACGCCAGGAGCCACAGAGCAATCTGTCTCGGGATTTCCTTCCGAGCAAGAACGGTGGCTTTTCTCTGCTTCGTTCCAGCACGCTGCAGGGTCTCGGGAAAGTCGTGCAACCAGAGGAAGGAGAAAGGAGGAGAAAGAACTTTATAAACTGGAAAGTCCTGAGCAGACAGCAGTGCTTACATTTTGCCCAGAGCAGACTGAGGAGGCCTTGACGTTCTTTCTGAATTGTTTTGGCCTTGCTAGTCCAAGCCCGGGGTCCTGGAGTCCAGTCCATCCCGGGAAGCCTTCCCCAAGCATGTCCCGGGTGCCCATCATGCTGCCCAAGGCTGGGGGGAGAGCGAGTAAAAACCCAGAGCCTTCCCTCAGGATATTTCCAGTCCAGGGAGAAGTCGGATGTGCTTCTGAGACAGAATGACACACCCCCGGGAGCTGAAGTTTCCCAAGTCCAGCCTTTGCTCTTACGTTAATTATAAGAACAATCACCCATAATAACTGTGCTGCTCATTCAGCGTGCTGGACGAGCGGGACAGAAGTAAACCCAGAAATGCTTTCATTTCCGGGGGTGGCCCGGCCACCCTCTCTGCTTCTGCAGAAGGCCATAGTGGCACCGCCGAGGAAGCTCGGTGTCCGCTGGTGTGACAGATTTTATCAGAAGAAACAAAATTAGGTACAATTTCCCCTAGACTTACGTATCCCTCCTCTGCATTTGCTCTCCTGTTTAGACATTAATTGAGCTGCTTTCGCTACTAAAAATAAACTCCGGGTCAAATGCAATGAGCCAAAAACCTCAATATGAAACCACAAGAAACAGCAATGAGCCAATACCAGAGGCGTATCAAAAAGACGTTTCCGTTTCAAGTGTAGAGATCGGAATGGGATGGGCTTTTTCTGTAAGATGGTCACTGAGTACCGGCCAGGGCTGGCCCCCAGTCCACAGCTAGCAGGAGCTGGCAGATGCCCTTTGACCAAGGGCCAGAAGGGGTCGGTTTGGGATATCAGACAGCAGCCAAGAGCTGCTTCCAGAAGAGGGGTCGAAAAAGCAAGGTGGGGGTCAAAGGGGAGAAGCCAAGCTTGTGTGTGGCCTAAGGAGGGGCCTGGATGAGAGAGCACCATTGAGAGGTCAGGATCCGGAGCCGCAGCAGATAGAAGCGTGCAGACAGGTCCCCGCTGCAGCTGCGAAGGGGGAGCTTGCAAAGCAGTAAAGGACTCGCCCGGGGTCATGGGGCGTGGGAGGTGGACCAGGGTGGAATCCAGGCCACCACAGCAGGAAGGGTCGAATGGCCCAGGCTCATGTATGGGGAAGTGCAGGTGCCCTCCTGTTGGCATGAGGCCCCGACGATGGTCTCTAGGCAGGGAGTAGGCAGGCAGGTGCCCAGTGGGAGAGGGGTGCCCTGAGGACAAGAGAACCGTAGGCACAAGCACAGATGCTGGGTCAGAGCCCCCATCACAGACCAGCCCTGCCCGGATGCATTCAGGACTGGGCACCTCCGCCTCCTGGCACCCAGCCCTGCTCTGCCTGCTCCCAGCAGCTGAATTCTAGGGAGATTCCTCTCCCGTCACCCCACGGACCTGCCAGCCTCTCCTTCATTCGCAGAACGCAGGCCACTTAGGCAGCCGCCGAGAGACAGTTCTTCCAGCTCCCAGAGGCTCCGCCCAGGGACTGCAGCCCCATCTGCCCTGACCACTCAGGGGCAGAGCTTTTTGCAGCCCCCCCCCCCCCCGTGCCTCGGGAGCGTGATCATAGAAAGGCTGCTGCAGGTCTGCATCCACTCCTGCCCCCAAAGCCGACGGCCTGGATCGGAGCACGGACTCCCAGAACACGCTCTGGGACCAGCCGAGTGCCGGGTGGCCGAACCCGGCACGCAGCCCCCCATGGAAGTCCTGTCAGCTGCACTCGCTGCAGTGAGTGCGGCCCAGAAGTGGGGACCAGATAACGCAACGCACACGGACAGGGAACAGGTGCACACACTGCCACAGGCTGGAACGGCTTCTCCACGGCAAATCCGCTCGGCTCCCGGAGGTCCTATTCACATGCACCCTCCGAGGATCTGAAGAGGCAGCACCTTCTCCAGGGAGCCTCCTCGAGGCACAGGGGCCCCTCTCCAGGCCTCCCACACACCTGGTGGATTTGGGGGGTCCTGTGTGTGCACCGGTCCCCCCACCACGACGGAAGGGCGAGGCCGCATGCTCTCCACCCCGTGTGTCCTGACTGTGGAACACAAGGCACCCGAGGAATTTCAGGCACAAGAGAAAAGAGGACACACACACACCACATCAGCACAGCTCTCGGCCGCTCAGTTCTGCCCCCACCCCCACCCCCGCTTCACACGGGTCCACCTTTCTCATCCACCTGTCCGTCCCCGCAGAGTTTTCAAGTGGGTGGCGAGAATCGTTCTCTTTTGTTCATCACCTTATTTATTCTCTTCAACATTTCCTCTAAAAAAAAAAAAAAAAACTGCAACTGACCTCGTTCATCACTCTAAAGCTTTAAAAACATTCTTCTCTGGTTCTCTCGGCGGAGCACTCTCTTCTCCTCTCACTGTCTGCTTTGCAGAGCCTCATTCACCTGCTCTTACAGCGTGCACAGCGGGAGGCCCAGGCCGGGGGTGCCAGGGCCTGTGGGGCAGTCCCCGTGGGAAGGCGCCCGCCAGCAGCTGGGGTGCGGCAAGGGGAGGGGAGACGCCCCCTGGAATACTGAGGCAGGCCCGGAATCGCTGGCTGCCGTCCAGAGGAGGGAGCTGTCACCTCTGCGCTGGGAGGGTCTGCTCACCACCTGCCAGGTGATTCCCAGCATCCCCGGAGCAGCTGTGGGGGCAGGTAAAAGGCAGAGGGAGGAGGAGGCCAGAGAACTCACATGCGTACGTGCATAGCCAATGGACACAGACCACAGGGTGGGGAAGGCTGGGGGGGCTGGGGGCAGGGAGGAGAGGTCAGGGTGGGGGGAAGGGAGGGTATCTGTAATACTTTCAACAGTAAAGATCTGAAAAGTGCAACATTTAAACCACTTAAAAAAAGAGAGAGAGAGCAGACCAGGGCTTCAAGACGGCCTGCTGTGAGGAAGGACTCGAAATGGTTCATTAATACATTTTCAAAAGTAGCTCTCACTTTGGAGCATTTCCTCCTCCTCCCTGCTAGGCAGCGTGCTCAGCCCTTTATCTCCACCGTCTCCACAACATCCTCCCGAGACCAGCGCTTTGCGATCTCTGTTTCACAGACGAGGAAGCAGAGGCTTGGAGAAGCTGAGTGATCTGCCCAAGGGGAGGAGGCAAGGAGCCAAACCAGGAGAGGCTGGGTCTGCCCGGAGATGGCACCTCAAGGAGGGGGGGAGGGGAGGGAGGCATCCAGATGCCCCCAAAGGCATTTTGACCTAATCACCAACCCCAACGGCACCTTCCAGGCCCCACAGGAGGCCAGGGCATCCTCTTCCACCAGGAGGAAGGAAATCAGATCAATAGATGCTGAAAAAGCATTTGACAAAATCCAGCACCCATTTCTGATAACAACACTCAGCAATCTGGGAACAGAGGGATCATATCTCGACATAATAAAGGCCGTATATGAAAGACCTTCAGGCAACATCATACTCAATGGGAAAACATTAAAAGCATTTCCCTTAAGAACAGGAACAAGGCAAGGATGCCCACTTTCGCCACTCTTATTTAACATAGTACTGGAAGTCCTGGCCACAGCAATCGCCACCTGGGAGATGGTGGGCTCCTTCTGCGGCCAGAAGGAGAGAAAGCTCCCGAGACACAAGGTGCAGGCGACCGAAGGGCAGACCTGCGTGTCAGGATGAGGGGACAGAAAGCCACCTTCCCAAGCACTGTGGAGCAGCACCGGGAGCCAGGCAGAGAAGTCAAGAGCCGCAACCCAAACTGCATTGCACGACATCACCAATTCCAAAAGCCATTTCCGGGCCATAAGCCTCAAGGGGAGAAACCCCCTTACCTCAATTCTCCAAATCTCGAAGTCTCACAGCTGACGCACAGGGAAGGTCGGCGCTCGAGTCCCCTGGGAGTGGAATGGATTTGTGTTCTTTTCAGATCAAAGGCACCTCAATCCCAGGTGTGACGGGATTCTGCAAATCTATGAGAAAAGCACAGAGAGGAATTAGTGTCAGTGTCCACATGAGATACTTCATTACATAAATGAGAAGCAGAGAAAGTTCTGGTATTTACTGAGCAACTATGATGTGTCCAGTACTGTGATAGATATTTGAAGACATAAAGCCACTGAATCCTACGAGACCAATTTCGATAGCTCCGTGTTTCAGAAATCGCGTAAGCGGCTAGGCCAGCACTGACAGTCAGGTCTCCTGCCTCCCACGCCCTCACCCATCATCCTGTTCCCCTTCCCCACCAAAGCGTGAATTCATCTGATCCAGGGATTCTGGCTACAGGGAGTCAGAAACATATCTAATCACTGCGTTCTGAGAACGGCCCCCTGCCTGCGGCATTCCACAGCCGGTAGGGATTATGTAAACCAGGGAGGCTGTATCGGATTAACTTTGGTGTAACTTTTATCTGGGCTCCACCCTGTCATCTGGTAACATGCGATCAGTGGACATCATGATTACTCAGGGAGCAAAGGAATGTGTAGCCTCACCAGATCACCGAGACGGCTACATGAGGTGGCCAAACGGTGAGGCGGTGTGGGGGATGCGGCAAGGAGGCCACCCCTGGTCTCACCAGCTCGGGGAGGACCCCCTAGGATACCCCAAAGTGGCACCAAATGCTCAGCGGGTGAGCTCAGACACTGGCGTCCTCTCCTTCAAGGGCTGGTGCGGCGCCCCCAGGAAACCACACCTACAACACGAGGGAGCACTCCATCCAGACCTCAGTCCTGCCCCACCCCCCAAGCTCCACAGCACCTTGATGCCAAGTCACCAAGAAGGTGGCACTCAGTGAACAAAGACCCTGAATAAAGAAGACTGACCAGTTATGAGGGGGAATTTGCCCTCAGTTCTGGAAATAGCCAGAGAAATGTCCTTGCCCCAGGACAGGGGCCAGGTGGCTTGAATTCCCCACCATCAATTCCCTCTCCTCCTCCAGGAAAAGTTGGCCATAATTTGCTTCTCTGAGGCCCTCTGGTTGTCACACTCCTCCCGTGGACGTGTTAGTGTCCCAGCGGACTCAGAGCAGCTCCTCCCTCCGAGCGCCCGTTCCCAGTGGAGAGGGTGGATTCCCCACTCGGAGACGTCCCCTGGGCTGACAGTGTGCACATCCACGCACCCCCGTGGGCAAACTCCCACGCTTCTCGGGCATTCTGCCCCGTAAGAAAAGGCCCATTTTCTTAGGGTAGAAATGCATTGGCTTCTATACGCCCAAGGGTAGCAGCCCGGCTTCCGCAGGAAGGACGGGGACTCTGTCAGGATGCCTGAACTAGCACCCCAGTTCTCCTGGAAATGCCTTCTGAGGAGCCTGCGCAAGCTACTCTCTGAGCCTCAATTTCTCATTGTAAAGGTTGGATCTTATGCAAGAACCTTTGCAGAGCTGGGCACGTGCCCTGGCACAGGACCAGCGCTTAGAAATGCCTGCGATCATGCATACCATTTAAGCAGAAGTGGGGACCTTAACGCCCAAATCTCCCGATAAGGAGGGGAAAGATCTCCCCTCTTTGTGCCTCCCAGTGACTGAGTCAGCATAGGGGCTCAGTCCACGGGGCGCAAGTAAAGCCGATGAGAATGGAACTAAAGCTTGGGGTTTGGGTCCAGGGTCCTCAACTCCAGGCCTGGCGTGGCCCTCATTTCTCAGCGTGCTCATCTGCGAGGTGGAGCAGACTGTAACCCTGCTGTCTCCCAGGTGCACCCACGGGATCCTGCACACGAGGTGTGCTCTAGAAACTGCAAAGCACTGGGGAGACTTCCGACCCCCACCAATGCCACGGGCAGGGACCTCAGCAGGACTTTGCTGAGGAATGACCTCCCGTACCTCACTGAGACCCACGATGACCCCAGGAGGTCAGGTCAGAGGAGGACCCTCATGCCCATTTTACAGACGTGGAAACTGAAGCTCAGAGGGGCTGAGCAGGCTGCCCGCCACCAAGCACATACGTGGCTGAATCGCTGCTTTGCAAGCTCACCCCCTCCTCCCCGTAAGGGGGCCAGCAACAACCCTGAAAGTCAGCTGTTGCTGAAAAAGAACCTCCGTCCAAGGCAGCCAAACTGATTAATGTTTTTAATTAATGTTTTAAACCATGGAGCAATGTTCCGTGGTAATTAGGGAACTAAAATCTCCAAGTTCTGCCCGGGATTGACTGCCAGAGCTGGGGGAGTAGTCCTGGCCTCCGGGGTGGTCAGAGCAGGAAGGTCGCAGCCTTGCCTCAATGCATGGAGCCTGCAGGCAGGACAGTCACTTCCACCACAGAAAGGAGCCGGGAAAAGGGGGCTGACCAAGCACAGAGCAACAAGACTAGCTGGGCCACTCACCCTGGGGACCCGCCAGCCCAGCAGAAGAGGGAGCAGGGCAGGGCGGGCACTTGGCCGGAGTCCGGCCTGAGTCTGAAGGCCAGAGGCTGCTGCTCCAGACCCTCCTGCCTGACACACTGTCCCCAGGATAGGACGGTCACCTGCTCCGTGGCTGACAGACACACCTGCCCCTGCACTGAACCAAGGGCCGGCAGGCTTTCTCGGGATGCTGACCACACTTCCAATGCCGTGTTCTCATGAATGAGAGGCCTGAGTGCCTGGGGCAGGCAGGCCCAGGACCCCTAAGACCCCAGGAAGGAAGAGGCATTTGGGGGCCCAGACAGGGGTCCCTTGGCCATTATGTTCAGGACTCTCCCTTGCTCTCCTCCTCTCCACGACCCAAAAGGTAGGGTGGTGATGCCCTCATTTCTCCGAGAAGGGGAGGGCAGACTGTGACATACAGGCTGAGTAATGAACCCCCATCACCACCTCGAGCAAAGCCGCCTTGAATGCCACCTAAATGCCGCCTAGGCAGTGGGGCCAGTGGGCACTGTCCGCAGCCAGGGCCACCTACCCAGGCAGGGGCCCGGGCTGCTCGGCGGAAGACCCTGAGCCAGGTGTTCAATGAATGACCAGACGGGGATTCTCCATCTGGAAATCATCAGAACACCATCTGATTGCCGCAAACAGCCCACAGAGGTGGGCAGAGGCCCCTACAGGAGCAGACCCCAAGGGAGACCCCGAAACAGCCCCGGTCTTGGAATGTGTTCGCTCCCCTCGAGAAGGCCCTGGAAAAGGCATGAACCCTGGAGGACCGGCCAGGCCCGGCTCCCAGGTTCGCCCGACTGTGAGATCCAGCAGGCCTAGTGCACGGGCAGCTCGAGCCAACGCAGCTCGCCAGCTGCCCGGGCAGGGCTGGTCCCGTCGGTCAGCAGTCTCCTTAACCTCTCTGAGCCTCGTGTGTGCATCAGGGCTGGTCAGACAGTTACCTCCAGGAATGGGGCGAGGGTGCCCAGCAGGGCCTGCAGAAGGCTGAGCATGGCGCCGAGCTCACGGAAAGTGCCGGATTAACACGTGATTCTCGGGGTCTCGCCGCTGTCGTTTCTACTGGGGGTCAGGCAGGTTAGACAGTCCTGGGTTTGAACCCCATCTCTGCCATACCCTGGGAATGCGACCACAGACCAACTGTTTGACCTCCTGTGCCTCCAGTGGCTCACAGACAAGATGCGGCTGTGGCCAGCAGCCGCCACGGACCACCCAGGACTGCAGGGCACACAGTGAAACACGTGGCTCGGTCTGCACTTCCCCTGTGAAGAACCCAACCCACTCTGCAAAGCAACTGGCCTGGACTCTCCGACAATGTCAAGGTCAAGAGCGGCCGAGGAACTGCTCCAGGGAAAGGAGACGCGGCCACTCGGCGCCGTGGGGATCTGGACTCAGAACATCCGAGGGGCTGTGGCGAAACTGCGTGGCCTGTGGATTAAATGGCGCAGGTGTAGCGATGCTCAATTTCCTGTTTCAGAACATTTAGGGATAAGAGGGCATGTCTGCCACTTACTCTCAAACGGTCCCCCAACAATGGTGTGCGCACGCACACGTGTGTCTATGAGTGGGCGTGTGTGCGCACACGTGTGCGTGTGTGTGAAGGGGCCTGGTGGGCAGCGAGCTAACGTGGTGAGCCTGGTGCGCGGCAGTGCGTCGTGTCCTCCAGCGTGAAGTCCTGCCCAGACCCGAGATGACTCAGCTGAGGAGCAGGGCGAGAGGCCAGACCTAAGGGCTGAGTACCCACCGCCCACGCGAGCCAGAAACACAAGCCTTGCTCACAAGTCACGCCGCCGGACGTAGAAATGTGATGATTTACTGTGCAGAAGGCTACAAAGGATGAAACGAAAATTTAATTTGAACCACCACCCCTCCTGCCAAGAGAGAGAAAGACAGATGGACGCCCCTCGATTCCTGCAGCCCAGGGCGGGCTGCGTGGAGGCGGCGGCGGCGTGAGCGTGGCGGCGGCGGCAGCGTGAGCGCGGTGAAGGCGGCGTGAGCGCGGTGAAGGCAGCCGGGCGGGCCTTCAGGAGGCGCCAGCAGAGCTGCTGCGTCCGGGCCTCTGATCGGCTCCAGACCCTCCAAGCAGAAGCTCGTTCCCATTTCACACGGCAGGAAACCAGGGCTGCAGGAAGGCTCCTGGCTTCTCACCTGGACGGTGGGCGATCTGGGATCTGAGCTCAGGGTTTCCACACGCAGAGGGAGGCAGGCACTTGGGCCCACGGAGCAGCCACACCAAGGCCGGCCTGTCCCGGTGCTGCGGCCTGGAGCCCTGCAGTGCTGAGCTCTCTGTGCGGCAGGAAGTGGGGTGCGCCGAGACCCCGGCTCCCCGTCCCGTGCCCCCTCCCAGCGAACACAGAAGCCCCCCCACACTCGTTTATCGACGCATCGCAGACGTACATCTCCTTTTCCAAGGAGTCCAGCAACGCACAGACCAGGAGACCCAGCGAATGAAGGACGTCGGTGTCTCTGGGGCGGAGACATGGGGGTCTGGGGACAGGGTGGGGTGGAAGTCCTCACTGACAACTACTTTATCCCTTCTGGGGCTTGTCTGATGAACGTCTTGCCTATTCAAAAAGTTTATGGTTTTTTTGTTTTTGTTTTTGATACAAAGGAGGAGGAGAAGTGGCCCAGTCACTGCGCGCCCGCCCCGTGCACGGAGCAGTGAGCCGCTCCACGCTGCGCTGTGCCAAGCGCCTGCTTCCCATCTGTCACTGCAGCCTCCCACTCTCCGAGGTGGGGACGAGAATGATGAATCACCAGAGGCAGCCTCCCCCGTCACACTGGAGGGTGTCAGATGTGATCACACGGGACCAGCGGGTCCCTGAGACGCCAGAGCAGCTGCCGCGGGCGAGGGAAAGCCTCCGACGTGGGCAGGTCCGTTCAGCCGCGCCTCACACGCCGCGTTTCTCCACTCAGGACAAGGCCCCCCACCCACAGAGAGGTAGCGACTCACGGAAGGCTCAGAGGATGATAACATATTTTTGCAATAAAGCATTTTTTAATTAAGGCGTGCACACTGCTTTTTAAAATGCAATCCCACTGCGCACTTCATCAACTGCAGCGGAGAGTGGACGTAACTTTCCTGTGCACGGGGAAGGACACATCCGTGGGTGTGATCCTGGATTTGTTGCAGTTTGATGGGCAGGCCCTCCAAGACGTGCCTGCAGTCCTCGCTGGCACCGTCCTCCCTCCAGCGTCGCGGGAACTGCACGCTCATCCCCATGACAACCCGGGAGGCGGGTGCGGACGCACCATCCCCACCGCACAGCTCGGGACACGAGGTGCTTACTGGGAAAGTGCCAGGCTCTCCGCAGAGGCGGAATCCCAGCTCCGGAAATGGGGCTCCTAAACCCTGCCGTCCCCCAGGAGGGTGAGCGAGGACCCGCCGCCGCCCCGTGCAGGAAGGACCAGGAGTCGGACGCCCGGGCTCCTGGCCAAGCCCCCCGAAGAGCCGCACGCGGGGTGACAGCACTGAGCACTCCACCTGCGTGTGGACGGAAGCAGGGCTGACACGGCCAGAGGCTCCGGGGACCGTGAAGTGCGGTGCAAACAGCGCGGTGGCCACGGCGGGAGGGAGGGTCCACCTCCCCGGGCGGCTCTCCCTGAAGCTGGACGCTTTTCACCTCCACCTCAAACTTTCCTTTCTGTACATTTAACTTTCCCTCACAAACATCCTCCCACCACCCTCCCACTCAGAGGTGTTACATTATTCAATCAACCCCACAAACCTCCCTTCCTGCCTCTCGGATCTAAAAACAACTTGCCACACACCAGTCTGCGCGGCATCGTCCTGGGGACCCCGGGGTGAGGCAGCTGAGGGGAACTGAGCGCTCGGGCAGCCACCTGGCAGAGCCCTCCGCCTGCCCTTCTCTCCAAGCCCAGCCGCGTCCCCCTCGGCCCCCGCCAAGGAAAGGGGTGGGGCCGGCAATGCCAGGTCTCTCTCTGATCTCAAAATCTCCGGTTCCATCTCTGCTCAGAGTCTCCACTTCCTGAACTACAGTGACAGTTCATTTATATGCAGGGAAAAATGAGGTTGTTGCTTAGACCCTGGGCTGTAGTTTTCGGGTGACTCAGAGAGGAGAAAACGTATATTTCTCACTCAGCTCAACAGAGTGGTGTCTCCATTGTCTAGTTACTCAGATGAGACAGTCACCGGGCCAGTGGGACCCCTGGGGAAGTTCCTGGCGGCTGGGAGTTCGAACGTCGGTGAACATCAGTGAAGCAGGAAATTCCCCACGCGGACAGGTGTGTCGAGAGGTGGGCCGGATGGGGAGTCCCCTCCCCGAGAAAAACATCCCTTACCCATCTACTCTCCATCTCAGTCCGTCAGCTTCTCGGGAGCCGAGGAAACACTGTGCCCAACGCTGGCTCGGGGCCAACTGCCCAGGAAGTCACACCCCCAGAATGAAAGCCACCTCTTCTGGGAAGCAATGCTGAACCACCACCCACCCCAAGCCCCTAGATGTTAGAAGCTCAAAAAATAAATTAGTGCTAAAATAGGAAATATTTGCTGAATGAATTACTCATGCTGCTTCCACCCCCCCCCAAAAAAAATACGGGGTGCCTACTACATGCCAGGTGCTAGGGATAAACTGATGATCAAAGCAGACGCCTCCAGCCAGCCACCGCCCAGAGCAGCGGCTTGGCGGGCGATGACCTTCGAGACCATTGCCTGGCTCAAGGTCGCGTATCCTTCCAGAGGAGCCCACAGCGGTGACGGCCAACCCTCATCTCAGGTGTAGACACCTCGGAAGGCCGTCCCGCTCAGGGCTCCCACGGGGCTGGCGGAGGCCAGCGTGGGGACATTGTCACAGCTCGACGTGACCCCTCCCTCTGCCCCATCCTGAGTTCTTCCCCCTCAGCTTCACAGCTGCGGGTCCCAAAGGCGCCCCTTAATAAGCACCCTGCCTACGAAGCCGCATCTCAGCATCCGCTTCCCAGGGAAGTCTCAGGAAGGCTCTCAGGAGTGACGCTCGGCCCTGTGCCCCAGGACGAAGACCCTAGGACTCGGGTGGCAAACAGAACATTTCCCAACGGGAACTGCTTCCTCCAAGCGCCCTGCTGGCTTGGGGCTGAAGCCTGGGTTCGAGGCCACGGTCAGCACGTAGGAGCCGGAAACCAGAACCACCGGTAGCTGTTTTTCTGTGTGGATCAGTCCAAGGTCCTTCAGGCAGAGGCTTGTCGCCCCCATTTTTGTTCCCCCAGCACCTCCTACAGAAAGAAAAGGAGCCCGACAGAACGTCTTCTGAATGGTCCGATGATGACCGCCCTGGCCGGTTTGGCTCAGCGGCTGGAGCATCGACCTCCGGTACAGAGTGAATGGTCCGATGATGAACGGATGGATGGACCCACAGAAGCAGCAGCCACGCCTAAGCAGCCAGGCAGTAAGTGAAAGGCAGTGGCGACTGGGTACAGGTTGAATGATATGACTCAGGTGAAGCGGCTACACGGTGCTCAGGAAACGCTGACGGTGAAGACGGCAGCTGAGCCGCTCGTGGAGAACCTCCCAGGAAGGGGACCTGAGCCGGGCCGCTGGGCAGGAGCCAGGCGTGGAGGAGGCACGTGAAACGGGAGAAACCGGCAGCATTCGCAGACTGAGTCCCGACGGCGCTTGTCGGGGAGTCGAGAGCCCCTTGTCCCAGACGGCCTGGGGTGCAAGGGCGCGGGGGGCAGGTCTTAGCCGTAACCCCCGGGCCGTGCCTGTGGGCCAGGCCGTTCCTGGACCAGCACAGGCAGCCGTCGACGGAAGGTCCCAATGCAGTCCCGCAGCCTGGGGACTTGACTGCTGACAGGAGGCCGTCGGGGACACGGGACGGAGGTGCTAGGCGGCTCCTGGTAACTGAGCTTCAGAACCGATGTAAGATGACTTCCTGAGTCATCCATCCCTTAGGTTTTCAGCAACCATTTTGAACCCCTCATCTGCCGTGTTCCTGAGGCAGGTGGGGACTGGGGGACATGCCCCGAGCTAAGTCCTCAGAAGGCAGCCTCGGGGCAGAACCGACACTGGAGGGTTCTCAGGCCCGGCCTCAGTCCCCCGAAGGATGTGCGTCCCCTGGGAGCCATCCTCACGAAGGCGTCCGCCCCGCCCACCAGCGTCCTCCTTTCTCAGGGTGACGCCCAGGGACACGGGAGTGCTGAGGGGAAGGGGAGCAAACAGGAGCCCGCTGTCTGGGCACACGACCAGAGTAAGTGACAGGGACAGTGGGAAAGGGGTCATGTTTACCCGGACAAATCAGAACACAAATGGTGTCACGGACACTATTTGTTAAGCAGCCTAGAAAACACAGGTACCTTTGGCCGACGACTACTCGCCCCTGAACAGCGCGCCTCTGGAAGGCCACACGCTGGGCCTCCCCGAGGGGGCGGCCGGGATGCCCGGTGGCGGGCTGGAGGCACACGCCACAGGGAGGCATGATGCTCGGGCCGTGCTGAGACGAAGCCGCAGAAGGTCAGAGAACGCTGTCTGAAAAGCAGCACCACCAGCAAAGAAACGTAACGGGAGCCTACCGACACTCTTCTGGCCTGTTTTGTCTTACAGCTGGGAAGCCCAAAAATAGTTGAGCTACATCTCAAAGCTTTCTGAAGAAAGCCTGCCGTGCTCGGAAGGCAGACCTAGGGGGATGAGTGTCGTCGAGGCTGAAGTCAGGGCTACACGGGGCGGCGCGGGCGCCACTTGTTGATGTGATGAGGGGCAGGGAGTCTCATCGCGCCACATGGGAAGCAAGGAGCCTGGCCGGAGCCGACACCAGCATTCCCCGAGACAGTCGGCAAACAAGCAGAGGAGAAATAAAATCTGTCCCTGGACGGTTTGGCTCAGCGGTTAGAGCATCAGCCCGCGGACCAGAGAGTCCCAGGTTCGGTTCCCGCTAAGGGCATGGACCTCGGTGGCAGCTTGTCCCCGGCCCCGTTTGGGGTCCTGGGGGTGGCGACCACTGACCACTCACTCGATGTCTCTCTCTCATGTCGATGTTTTTCTCTTTCTCTCTTCCTCCCTCTCTCCCTCCCGCTCTATCTGAAGATAAATGCAAAAATGTCCTCAGGTGAGGATTTAAAAAAGAAAATCTGTCCTCATTAAGGATCGAAAATATAAATTTAGCAAGAGACCATTTGCATCTGCTGCATTACAATCTCTTCCAGCTAATGGTGCACGGTGCTAAGGAGGCTGCGGGGAGCCGGCCAACCCACGTGTGGGCGGTGGCAGCACAAACAACATGTTTGGGAAGGATCTGGCAGTATGGGCCAAGAGTCTGTGCCTCTGACTCAGGAATCCGTCTGCTGAGAATGTGCCCAATGGGTTTCCCGAGAAAAGAAGTATACAACGCACAGAGATGCTCCTAGTACCCCGAAGTGTTACAGCAAGCTACTAGGAAACTTAGTTTTCAGTGACAGATAACTGGCTTAGAACGTGATTCATCGATCTGATGAACCATTACACGCTCTTGATAAGGTGTTTTCACAAAGTGGAGAAATGCTTGGGATCGAACGTCAGATGAAAGACGGCAAGATGTCCCCGACAGCTCTGCCTAGATATAGTCATAAGTTCACGTACGGGCAGAAGAGCGGACACCAGAAAACAATCTGATTGGCTGGGGGGAGATGACCGATCTCATTTTCAGATCCATTTCCATTCTGCGTGTGAAATAAATAACAAACCTGATCATGACGGCGACGATGGCGATTTTTTATTGGTGAAACCAACAGCGTCTAGAAAAAAAATGGGCGGAACGCTGGGCCAGTAGAAATGATCGAAATCTCTGGAGGCATCTGAAGATCAAGGCAAAGAAATGTGATCTCTCCTCCGAGTGGAAAATGCAGTCACAGTGGGGTCACGAATTAGCGACATCAGCCTGCCGGGCCCCCAGCGCATCCGGGGTGTCTGATCTCCGCGGGGACTGAGACTCAGCCTTCCTCCTGCCTGCCACGCCCACAGCGCTCACAGGAACAGAAAAACCCAGATCTGTGTCTATTTAAATGCCCACCCCCGTAAAACACAGAACTCTGCAGAGAGGCCTAGAAATCATTTAAATACTGAATTTCCTAAACAAAGTCTTTTTCAAAAGGCATCTTGGTCCGTTTCTACAGGTGGCGTTTGGGGGTCGCTTGCAACCTTCATTTTCTGTGGGGGGGTGGGGGGTTGCCCAGAAGGGATTTCCAGTGTGGACAGAACTCCCAACACACAGCTGTCCCCGCGGACGGCCCAGGGAGGGGCCGTCAGGTCAGGGAGCCGACACTTTGGAATCACAGGTGACCTGAGTCCAGTCCACAGCCAGCTCGACCAGCCCTATGGCTTGGGGCATGCTATTTCACCCCTGTGGCCTCAGTGTTTGCATTCATACAATGGGACATTAACGGGCGTCCCGTAGGGGTGTGGTGAGGATTCGGCACCACCGCTGGCTGCCGTGGGTGCTCCCTGCCTGGTGGCTCAGGCTGTGCGTCCCCTTGCCTGCCTGACAGATGTGGCTCCTGGGCCTCCTTCGCACAGCGCCGGGGTGAGGGCAGGGCACACGGGCAAAGGACCCGAAGCAGCTCAGCCCTGGGTCCCAACGGGACCACCTGGTTGTTCCAAGAAGCAGGAGCAGGGACGCCTGGGCCCTCCCAGCACCATCTGATCAGATTCTCTGGGGGTTCCACAGGCCGCTGCCTGGGGCAATCTAACCCAGACACGAGCAAGCAGTCATTTCTCCTCCAAACCCCCAAGCCCGGCAGGGCAGCGGTCATTCTTAATGCAGAGGCCATAGCTGAGCAGCTCCTCTTGGAAGGCAAGTACTCGGAGTGACTGGCTAAGGGAGAGGGCTTCCCCCCGGCTGCCCTGGGCTCAGCCCGCTGATTTCCTGCAAAGCAGCAAAGTGGGCCAGATGGAGCGATCTGCTCCCCAGAAGCCACGGGGAGCACCTGACCCACCTGAGCAGCAACACTGACGTGCCAGGGGTGAACACGAGTCCCTGGGGCCATTCCCGCCCAGCCCCGACCTCCTACCCACCACGAAGTATAGAGAAACACACCTGCCAGCCAGAGCACCTGCACACCCTCCTCTGAAATGGGTACAACCTCCCAGCAGGGCTGCTGGCCTGAGATGCCACAGGCCCAGTGCCTGCCTCCCCTCCCCATGCCCCCCCCCCCAAAGGCTCTCAACCAGCATGGCAGGCGCTGTGCTTGGCACGAAGTTCCGCTGAAGGGGGACACGGGGAACCCCCTTCTCTCCCTGCTCACATGCTTCCAGACCTTGCTGACTTTATGAACTTACGATTCCAGGCTCTAGGGAGAGTCCGGGAAGCCCAGACCTGGGGCAGGAGGGGGTTCCCTCTCTGTTACTCTCCTGGGCTGCCACTGCAAACGACCATGGGCTAGGTGGCTGGACACAAACGGAATCGATCTGCTCACAGTTCTGGGGGCGGGGGAGGGGGGCGGCAAAGTCACGGGGTCAGCAGGGCCACTATTTCTCGGAAGACTCTCGGGAAGAACCCTGCTCGCCTGTCTCCTAGCTCCTGGTTTGCTGGCCATCCTGGGTGTTCACCTAGCCTCTGTCCATGCACGTGTGTGTGTGTGTGTGTGTGTGTGTGTGTGTGTGTCCGTCCGTCTGTCCATGTCTCCTCTCTCTTATAAAAACACTATTCGTTGGACTTTGAGCCCACGCTACTCCAGTGTGATCACGCCTCAACATGATGATATCTGCAAAGACCCGATTTCAAAATAAGGTCACGTTCACAAGTATGGGAGTTGGGACTTGAATCTACCATTGAGGGGTACGCGATTCAACCCTGGGTGTCTGCAGGACCTTCCACGTGGTTCTGACCAAGCCAGAACTTGTCCCCAGCTGCCACTTAGACAACCCTGTGCAACCTGTCTGTCCAAGCGGCCAGGCAGCCCCTCCGGAAACATTTCTCCAGCTCCCCTCCCCCGCACAGCTGCTGGCTGGGCACCACCATGAACAGAAAGGGTGGCACAGGGACGGGCCAGGCTCTGCGAGGTCCCAGCCCAGGCACAGCACAGGCGTCGGCAAACTGACCGGACACACTTGTCCCGGCCGTGAATGAGGCCCATGTGTGTGCTCAGACATTCCTCCGTGACCTGCGTGCTGGGTGACCTTGGGCGAGGGACAGAGCCCCTGGCAGGGAGGGCATCTCCTCACCTCGATGGATAAACCGGCGATTAAACAGAGCCCTGAGTATTCAGTACACTTTTCCTTTCCATCTGTAAGGCAAGAGAGGGACCAAGCAGGTCAGCTGTCCCTTCCCCAGGAGATGCCTCGAAGGACTAGTAGTGAGGGACTGACCCTAAGGAAAGCCAACACCGCGAAGTCAGCGGTGATGTTAAAAACAAAACCACGGTCTTGCCTTCTCCGAGATGCTATTATTATCCTGCTTTTCTCATTACGAGAACACCAGCTCTGCCGAGCCACCAGGATTTAATGAGCCTCTCAGTAATGAAATTTAATTTAATACAAACCAAGCAAGCTACCCTCTCGGCACGCCTGCAAAAACCCCTCGAACTGGAATGGCAATTAGCCTGTTTATTGTGACATTCTCTTTGGCTGGTTCTCCAGGCCTGACTCTGCAGTCACATCAGGGTGATCCATCCAAAATGCAAATCCAGTAACTTCGCTGCCCCCCTCCCCGGAGGAGGCATCTCCAAGAAGCAGCAGTGAGCTCTGCGGAGCCCCCCGCGCGGATAGCCGGGCGACTGGCAGCCTGCGCACGCCCGCTCTGCCGGCACCAAGGCCGCAGCCCTGCCTGGCCCCCGCGCTCTGCTGGGGGTCTGCGGCCCCTCCCTGCCCTTTTCACCTGAGCAGCACCATCCGGTTAGGGCTCAAACCCACAGCAGGCATCACACATTTGGGGACGTGCTCCCCCTTCACATCATGGGAGCCCAGCCCCACCCTCCTCAATGAGCCCACTGGGCAAGCTCCTGATGTCATCGTCAGTGGGGCCCTCGAGGCCCCTTGCCTGGCTCAGGCCTGGCACGGGGGGCGGGGGGGCTCTCCCTGGGGCTTGGGCCCGGGGCAGAGGCGGGCAGAGTCCACTCCAAAGGGGCAGAGGCCGAAGAGGAGCCGTCTTCTGTGAACCACGCGAACCGAATGAGCACAGCACCGGAGGCAGCGGAGGGGAAAGACGGGACCCCCCCCCCCCCCAGCACGGCCACCAGCGGGGTGAGCAGACTTCATCTTCGGCAGCCGCCCCCGGCTTTGCCAGGGAGATGCCATCGCCCTGGCGACGAATATGCTTACTCCGCCCAGCATTCTACAGCAGGCTCAGTGGAGGCACCCCCAAAAGCTAAATACCCCCCTGAACCTCCGGAGATGGCCTCCGTGGGAACAAGGGTCTTTGCAGACAGTTAAGGATCCGGAGGTGGGACCCCCTGGGTTAGGGTGGGCTCTGAATCCTCACAGAGGAGCAGGGCACGCGGAGACCACCACCGGAGACGGTGGCAGAGACCGCGAGGCCGCTGGGCGCTGACAGCGAGCAGGGACTTTCCTGCCGCCTTGCTGACACCTGATCTCGGACTGTGGCCCCAGACCTGGGACAGGACCCTCTCTGTGGTCGCGAGCCTCCTGGGCCAGTCACTGTCGTGGCAGCCACAGAAAACCCCAGGACCTGGGCCTCCCGCGTGGGAAGGAAGCCAGGTGCCCAGCTGAAGGTGAGGTCTGAGCCCCGCGAGGCCGAGTCACCCGGTGCCGTCCCTGCGGTGCCCGGGCTGTCGGCTGCTGTCCCCTGCGAGCCGAGAATGAGATTGGAACATAAAAGGCCTAACAGGTAAGTCTTCCTGAGCAAATAAACCAGCAGCCTCGTACTCTGCCTCAGGAGCAGGCCCGCCGTGAGAAAAGGCGCCCCGATCTGGGAAGGGAAGCTGGGAGCAAAGGCGCCTGGAAGGGGCCGCTCCCCTGGGACCTGCTTAGCCCTGCTTAGCCCCCTACCCCCACCCCGCCGCCGGCCCTGTGCTCATGCTCCCTTCACTGTCCCTCGCACCTGCCCCTCCCACGCCTCTGTCGGGGTGTCCCCCATCGGCCCTGAACTCCCGGCTGGCCACCCAGCCCTCCACAAGAGTTGCCGGAAGAATAGATCATCTCAGAACCAGAAAGAGAGAGACCCCGAAGATATTTTTAATCCAGACGCTCACTCCACATACATGCAAACTGAGGGTCAGAGAAGCAGAGTGACCGGCCAGGACGGGCCCCCAGGCACCCAGACCAAAGCCCTCGGCGTCGCCGGCCTCTGCACCCAGCCCGACGTGAACCTCCTGATGGTCAGCCCCCCACACAGATCTTCCCCACGCGTCCCACAGCCCAGAACTGCGTCTGGCACACGGTGCACGGTCCATACTTACTGATGAACGTCTGTGAAACGAGCCCAGAATTCAGAGAGAGGATGTTCAAAGTCGTTCATAATATTGTAAATACTGCCTGAAAGGGGGTTGCCTTCTGAGTTGAAAAGTCAATTTACCTGAGGGCACCGATTCCCTCTAGGTTTGTGCTCTGGGGAACTTCTCCTCCCAGACGGCAGGAAGGGGTAAGAGGAACCGGAATTAAATGCCTTCCAATAACTAGCATCCTGCAAAGAACGCATCCATTCCCTTACCAAACACCAAGTCCCAGGAGGTCCGGACACCGAGCAAGGACCAGGGACCCAGAGATGGCAAAGCTGGTGGCCACCTGCACGGACCGTGCGGCTGAAGGGACAGGAGGGGAGCAGGCAGCGAGCCTGGTTACCTGCTCCCCGCTCCCTCCTGCCTCTGGCCCAGAACACCTGCTGCCTCTTGCTGGCCCTTCCTCCCCTCACCATCCCAAGACCACCCTGTGGAACCTCCTGTGCGCGTCTGCCGACCTGTGTCCCCCACGCAGCCCTCAGACCCTCCGCTGGGATGACCTGATTCTCGTCTACCTCTCCCTCCCAGGACACCAAAGCTCCCCGAGAGAAAAGAGTGTCCCACTGATCTCGGAGCACCCCGATGCAGTGCAGCGCCTCGCCCACAGTATATGCGCAATTAAACCGGTGCGGGAGGAGGGGCATCAGCACCTTGAAGTACCCTCGGAAGGTGAAACAATGACAGTTCAGGATTAAAACAGGACAGGAAGTGATTATCTGCGCCTCAGTTTTTGCATCTGCAAAGTGGAGAGGGCTCCAGAACAGGGCTGGACAGGAAGGAAGCACCTCAGCCCCGCAGAGGCCTCCGTGATAACTGTTCTCTGTATCTCCAGCCTGCGGATTTCCCTATCGGGGCGCATCCATCCACACGGCCCCTACGTGATAGACGCTGCCCCGAAGATCCTATCTCCCACCAACCGAACTTTAAAAGCACCCTTATCGGCAGCACCCACCTCTAGGAAGGTCGATTCCTAACTTCTCTGGGTAATCCTTTTATTCTGGGCTGCCAGGCACACCCGCCCGGCCAGCCTTATCTGCAAGGTCCCTAAGCTGTTGTCTTTCCAGGAAGGGCGGCTCCTATCTACAGTCCTCCAGGAGGCAAAGGGAGGGATCGCCACCAACCTGATCCTGGCTCCCCCTGCCCGCCTGCCTCCCTCTAGCTGTGCGACCTGGGGCCAACCAGCCTGTCTCTCGGGGGCTCACTGTCCCCCACTTTCCCCTCTGCACAAGGCAGGGGATGGGCTCAAGAGCCTCCAGCTGGGAAACTGCAATGATAACAGAAAACATCATTATTATAATGCTATTACTATTAACATTATTATTATTATTGTTTCAAGGGCTGGGCTGGACAAGCCAAACTGGTATCATTACTGCCCCTGTTGTCCCTTCTACAAGAGGGCAGCTGTCAAGCAGAGGAGCCAGGGATGTCTCCGGAACTCCGTTACCCTGGGTTGGCTGCAGAGGACAAAACCGCCAAATCCAGGAAATCCCTTCTGAGAGCTGCTCACTGAATGTGGGGGAACCGGCAGCGGGGTAGACCCACCATGCAGGCAAGCGGCAGGGGCGGCTGAGTGCGAACCAGTCCCCCGCCCTGGAAACGGAGTCCAGCCCACAGGAGTCCTGGAGGGACCTCTTCCCTGTGCCGACCCCGGGAGCAGGGCAGAGGCTGCAGCCTGGCTCCTGAGGGGCCAGCCGACCTGCAGCCATTGACCACCTGGCTTGTCCTCAGCCTCCTGGGACCACACCGGCTGCGCAGAGAATGTCTGCCATGCCTGGAGCACACCTGGCTCAGGACACCTGGCTCAGGACACCGTGCCCGTCCCGCCCCTCCTGGAGGAGAGCACGGGCAGAGCACCTGAGTGCAACCTGTGTCTGTCCCTCTGCATCTCCAGGTTCCAGCCCCGCTCAGAAGTCAGCAGTCAGTAACAGACGCTCAGTAAACGCATGAGTAGGATGAAAACAGAGGCAGGAAGGCATCCGAGGACGGATGTAAATTGAGCTCCAATGCTGATCACTCGAGGGACCTCCGCATCCCACCCGCCTTCCTCCCTCGGAGCCTCAGAGGTGCCGCCCACCCCACTCCACAGAACACCCAGCCCGAAGAGGAAGTGCAGGACCCGGGCCACTGCCGGCTCTGGTGCCCGCTGTGTGAGCAGGGACAGCCTACTGAGCCCTCAGTGTCCCTGTGGTGACCGCGCTGCCCGCACAGGGAGTCCGTGACCTCGAAGTTAACGCGCACCGTGTGCTCAGAACTGGGCCTGCGGCAGCATGGTGCTGCTGTCAGATGGCACAGCCCGTTCTGGGGTCCCGGAGCAACGGAAGGCACGTGCCCTTGGCTCTCGGGCACAGGGGTCAAGACACACTTGAACTGCGGATTCAGCATCCGAGATTCTCAGTCAGATCCTGGCTCCCCCCCACGGGGCCTGGCGCGTGGCTTTCCCTCCCCGGGCATCCGGCTCCTCGTCTGGGAAGCAGAGATCTAAACCCGGCTCTGGCTCCCCAGCACAGGGTCTAGTCACACGGAACGCACAAAGCTCGCCAAGGTGAGGGCTGGGGGCGCTAAGGAATTATATATTGTTCTCTTTATTGATTGGAGAGAGAGAGAGATAGAGACATCGATGAGAGAGAACATCGATGGGCCGCCTCCTGCATGCCCCCCACTGGGGATCGGGCCCACAACCTGGGCATGTGCCCTGACCGGGAATCGAACTGGTGACCTCTTGGTGCCTGGGTCGACGTTCAATCACTGAGCCACACCAGCCAGGCATAATTATATTTATTTAAACGAATGAATTACAAGGTCCCCCACGCTGAGAGAAGCTGGCCAATCGGTCGCTCTGCATGTTCCTGCTTTATGCCTGTGCCTGTGCCTGTCACCACCCCGAGCCATTAGGTGCACTCAGCGCTGGTCCCCAGCTGGGCCTCTGGTGCCAGAGAATCAGAAATGGTGGCCAAGGTTGAAGAATGCACCCACAGCGGCACCGCTGCCCCCGCCCTGGCAGCCTGCCCCATGGGACAAAGGGCAGCAGGTACCCTGGAAACTGCACCCTGCACCCTGCCGCCCCCACACTGCCTGGGACACTGGCTGCCTGTGTGCAACTCTGGGGATCATGGTGTCCTCAGCTGCACCATGCGAGCTGCCACCCTTGGAACTAGACAAGTGCTGGCTGAACTGCATACGGACTATGGGCAACGAGGTCAGTCTGTCACACATGCTGGGTGACCTTGGACAGTGGTGTCAACCTCTCCGGCCCCCATTCACTTAGCTGTAAAGGAGGCTTTGAAATGGCACCTGCTGCCCAGCCGATGTGGCTCAGTGGTTGAGCACTGATCCAGGCACCAAGAGGTCTCCGGTTCGATTCCCGGTCAGGGCACATGCCCAGGTTGTGGGCCCGATCCCCAGTGGGGGGCATGCAGGAGGCAGCCAGTCGATGTTCTCTCTCATCGATGTCTCTATCTCTCTCTCCCTCTCCCTTCCTCTCTCTCAAAATCAATAAAGAAAAAAAAAAACATTGAAAAAAGAAAGAAAGAAAGAAAGAAAGAAAGAAAGAAAGAAAGAAAGAAAGAACGAACGAACGAACGAACGAAAGAAAGAAAGAAAGAAAGAAAGAAAGAAAGGAAGGAAGGTAGGTCACCTGCCCGAGGGGTCTTATGCAAGGGAGCCCATTTCTGGACAGTGCCCGCGTGGCGCTGTGGCTGTGTCGGTGACCACAGTCCCACGGAGATGGACACGAGCGCCCTGAGAAGGCGCCCGTGGAAAGGCGGTAAACGTGGCAGAGAAAGAGCGGGTGTTCCCCGGGCATGCGCATCCCAGGGCGCAGGGCCCGGCAGCGGGAGCTGTGCACTTCTGCAGGGAGGACCGCGGGGAGGGCAGGGGCTGGGCAGAGACGGCAGAGTCACCACATCGTCAGGCACCGCTCCCAACATGACCCCATCACAGAAACATGGCAGCATATCCGCGCCGATTCACAGACAGCTCCAGAGAGGCTGAACAACTTGCCTGAAGCACACGGACTCAGAGTTCAGCCCCTGTGAGTCCAAGGCACCCCCTCCTGTAGTGGGGGAGAGGAGCCTTGGAGGCAAAGGGCTGTGTGACCCTCCGCAAGTCACTGCTCCTGGGCCCCAGTCCCCTCCCTGTAAAGTGGAGCCGGTGACCCTCCTAACCTGCAGACGTACATTTCGAACCACCCCCGAAGCCTGAACCCAAGGAGGCGTCATGTCACAGACTCGCTATACGCTTTCCCCGTGCTTGGGGGCCGAGTGGGGATTCTGCCACCCCCAAACTGTGCAACCTTGGGCAACTCACTTGACATCTCTGAACCGTGAGCTTCCACGTTTGCAAAATACAGGTGATTGTAACAGTGAAATCGAGGTAAACGGTGGTCAGAGAAGCTCTTTAAAAGCTTTAAAACACTGTGCAAGTGCTAACGATGCCGGTGGACTTCTGGAGAGGAATAAAACTGACGTTGGTGACGAAGAAGACAGTGCCTACCGCGAGCGTGAGGCCTGTGCAATGAGTGTTCTTTTACAAAGCCCGCTGAATAAGCAAGAGCAAGCGTCTACAGGACCCTGTTTTTCTCTTCGGCGGGGAAATGTGGGACTTCATGAGGAAACTAAACTGAAGGGCCGTGTCTCTGCTTTGCAAGGGAAGAAGGGAGAGGGGCAGTGGTTCTGGCCTCGGCCACAGCTCCCTGCCTGTCCCCGCGCCTGGCATGACAGACCAGGTCTATCCCGAGTACCCACGGCGACTGCTGCTCTCCAGCCTCACCAGCCCACGGAGGGCCTCTGACAGTGCTGGATGGAGGAGGGGCGGCCACTCCTGGTCACAGCCGTGGCTCCGGCCCCACCAGCTGGCTCAGCACTGTCCTTCCTGGAACGAGACCTCAGAGCTCACCCTGGGGCAGCCGGGCGCTGAGGCCAAAGCCAGCTCTTTCCCTGCTTGGACATGGGTTCCAGGCACCCTTCGCATACACCACTTACACACTGTAATTCCTCTGCACCTGCAGCTCCTTGAGGACACTGTCCAGGGCCATCTCCAGCAAGAGGTGGGACAGTGCCGTGGGTAAATCCACAGCTCCAGAGCCCAACGACCCAGGTTCAAATCTGGCCCTTGCACAACGAACCGGGCACCCTGGGCACATTCCTAAGCCTCTCTGAGCTTGGATTTTCATCTGCAAAGTAGAAATTCTGATTCTACAAACCCTTGTGCACAATTCCAAAACCTAAGGAACTCTCGAGATCAGCATTTCGAGGTAATTTGGAACCGTGACCTGGACCAGCATGAGGCTGTGTATTGATTTTATTTATCCCACTTCGTATAAAATTAATACATTTCCCTGTGAAACTCTTAGGGCTGGGCTGATGGCCCAGACACCCAGTGTAGGAGTCTGTGAGGCCTGTGCAATGAGTGTTCTTTTACAAAGCTCACTGAATAAGCAAGAGCAAGCGTCTACAGGACCCTGTTAGAGAGACAATTGCCACAGACTGAGGGGCTTTAACACTGGAAATTTACTTCCTCCCGAGTCTGGAAGACCCAGCTGCCTGCAAGCGAGGCCTCTCCAAGGGCCTGTCTCCTGGCTCGCGGATGGGCCCCTTCCGTGTCCTCACACGGTCTCTCCTCCGATGCACGCATCCCTGGTGCGTCTCTGTGAGCCAAGATTTCCTCATAAGGACACCAGTCAGATTGGACCAGGGCCACGCTAATGGCCTCATTTTTACTTAATCAGACCTTTAAGGGCCTACCTCCAAATACAGGTACTGGGGCTTAGGACTCCAACCCACGGACGGGCTGGGCGGGGTGTAGTTCAGCCATAACACAGTACATGTTCAACGTCGCCTTTCTAAACTCTCAAAACGTCAGGAGTCCGGAAACACAGAAACTCGCCCCAAATGTTTCGGACAAGGGATGGAGGACCTGGGGAATTGTCTCTATCGGGGCACGCTGATCCCAGGCCCGGCGGGCGCACAGCCACGGCCAGACTTGTCCACGGAAAGACGCCTGCACGGGACACAGTACAGACATGGACGCACCCGAGAACGTCGCTCAGAGAACACTGTGCGGCCACAGCAGGCTGAGTGACAGGCAATGACCAAAGCCCATGTTTTGTTTTCACCGCTGCGTGTCTGTTTTCCAGTGACCATGTTATTCAAGATTATTAATATTTGAAGTTTGGTGGGTGTTTTCACGAAGCTGCACAGCGACCCCATCCCTCTGGCCAACCTCTGCCTGTATGAAGACATCCTCTGCAGTGGGAACCCCGCTGGGAAAAGGTGTGCCAGGCAGCTCTGACCCACCTATCTGGGCTGTAGTCAAAAAATTTTAAAGAGCCAGTCATCTAAGAAATCCACATAGAAATGGGCTCGCAATAGGGTTGTTGTCTTTTAATGGCGGGAGGGGTGTGTTTCATTCTCTGAAGTCGAGAGATCTGGGTTTCAGCCCCTATTCTGTAACTTTGAACGTTAGCCTCAGCTTCCTTATCTGTAAAATGGGAGCAAATTACCAGCTCGACGTGCCTCATGGTGAACTTAGGAGGGGAGTGGGCAGTCTCTTCCTGCCAGGCCAATCAACAGACGCTTCCAGAAAAGTGGTCGGCGCATACCAAATGCTCAGAAAACTTTATAACTGTTTCCCACTATGTCCAGAGCAGCCCTCTGACGAAGGCATTCCAGTGAGCCTGGGCTTTGTGGATGGAGACAGCAGAGCTGGGGCTGGGCCAGCTTCTCCGGTGAACCACCACCTGGCGTCTGCGACCTCGAGGCCCAGCTGTCCATCCAGCCCAGGGGAGGAGCCAGGTAAAGACAACCCTGTGCAGACGGCTCTGGCTGGGATCAGGGAGCAGATTCTCCAGAACCACTCGAACACTCAGAGACGACCCAGCCCCGCCTTCACAGCAAAAATGAGTAACGTACCATCACCATCATCTCAGGGCCGAGTTCCTCCAGCTAAGGAAGGACAGAGCAGCCTCTGCTCGCTGAAGAGAATGATCTAGAAAATGCAGATGCAATCACAGAGAGGCATGAGCAGGTGAAAACACACCTTGGGAGCAGGCCCTGCTTGCCACTCTCCGCCACGCGCCCTGGCTGACCTCTCCAGCCTGAGCCTCCGTGCCTCACCTGAGTGCCTCACCTGAAACGGGGTTCACAGGTGCACCTTGCTTCACGGGGTGGCTGTAAGGTCAACGGATAAAAAAGGCTCAGCGCCAATGAGCTCCCCCAAATATGCCAGTTCCTTCCCGGAGAGAAGGCGAACAAAAGTCGGCAGGTCTTGCAGATGCAAAGGAAGCATCCAATACGAAGCATAAGGGAGCAAGGGGGATGGAAGGAGGGGATGGACATTTTCGCTGAGGAGGCAATAACGTCAGCACTCGACACAGGCTAGGGGCTCGGGGAGCTCAAAGGGCTTTAACAGACATGATCTCACGGGGATTTTTTTTATTAGCTTCTAAGGCAGGTTAACAGGCTCCTGCGTCTCTGCTGAGACAGGGAAGCTGCGCTCTCCCAGCGGCCCTGGCACCCGGAGGCGGGGCTCCCTCTGCACCTGCCCGGGCGGCCAAGACCCAAGATCTGTCTCTTGATCTACGATCTGTCACGAACCAGGCATCTCGAAAGGAAATTAACTTTTAAAAAATAAATTTCCTAGAGCAACATTAAAGAAGTGCTGTATTTGTTTTTCCAAGGAGCAGAGCAGGGAGGGACGAGGGAGGCCGGGGTCGGGTCCCGAGGTGTCCCGTCCGTGGGGGGGGGGGGGGCGGACGGCTGTCCCTCGCAGTGCAGGGGCCCTGACCACCCGGTGGCTGCTGCTGCTATTACTGCACGTCTTCCCTCTCCTTCGAGCAGCGCTCCTGGGCTCCCGTCCACCACTTCCTTCTGCGACCTCTGAGGTCCCTGTGATGTCAGCCCCAGCCTCCGGCACCACCTCCCTTTTGATTCTTCTGAGACCCCCTCGAACTCCACCCCCTGGCCTTGCCTGGGCTCCCACCTGCGTCCGGGGCCACCGCTGGGGCTCAGGAGCAAGCTCCCTGCTTACGGACTGCGGGGCTCAGACAGCGTGGGGGCGCAGGAAGGGCGGGCCAGCTCCCAGGCAGCTAGCTACCTGCGCTCTGCAGAAGCCTCAGGGGCTGATAGATATCCCCATGGGACTGCTCAATAGCATGAGATCACGTCTGTGAAACGTTTCGGACACTGGGGAAGTGCTGAGCAAGTGATAGCCATCCTTGCTCTTCTCCCTGCTGGAGGGGGGGGTGCTCCTCTCGGTCAGCAGGAAGGACAGGGAGCGGGGGGCTCTGGGGGACTCTGGGCAGCAGAGCACCACTGACGGGCCTGGTCCCGAGGCCCTGAACCCTGGTTGTGTGTGAAGGGAACAGGAGAAACAGGCCCGCACCTTCTGGGGTAAAGGCCAGTCCCGCCAGGTCAACCTTCAGTTCTGGGACCGTCCTGCCCTAAGAGACTCCCAGCCACCTCCTCCCACCCTCCAGCAGCTCTTCTCCCAGGAGGAATTCGCTGCAGTGCTGACAACCACCCAGCCCGTTCCCTGGTGCCCACTGAGAACGTGGGGAAGCCCACCAGCCCGGGGCCATCCCCAGCCGTGCGGACCGTCGGGCCGGCTCACGTTTCGTACAGCTGTGTGGCCAAGGGTTCCCCAGCAGACCGCACACGTGAGCCAGGGCCCCCCGAATCACCAGGCCCTTCAACCCTGCATCTGGGAAACCGGCATCAGGAGAGCAGCAGCCGCGGGTGACTGGGAGCCGACAGGTGCACAGCAGCACCCGATCGAGGGGAGCTACTCCCCACTGTCAGTGTTCACCCGGCTGAGCTGGTGTCCTCATGGAGGGGGGGGGGGAGGTCACGTGCCCCAGAGGACGCAATGGAAAGATGCCCTGAAAGTGTTCAGCACATGAGATCTCTAAGGACTGAAGTCGGAGAGAAAGTGCACGCATGAGGCTTCTCCAGGATCCCGGGCTGAGGGGGGCGAGGGCTGGCCTCGCCCGGGACCAGGAGCGTCCCTGGCCAGTGACTAAGGCTGGAGCCGGCAACAGCCAGCTGCTCGGGCAGGGCGGGGCTGGCCCACATTCAGGGTGATGCATTTTTACCTTAAGGCCGGGGTAAACTCCAGGGCCAGCGCCGGCCGCGTGGTCCCTGGGGCCTGACACTCACCGCTCAGCAATGAGAGATGCTTCGTAAAAGAGGCAGGCACTGCAGAGCCCCAGGAACTACAAACGGTGAGAAAGACAGAGCCGGGAAGGCAGGACAGGCTCCGGGCGGGTCACTGAAGCACAGCCCCCTCTGTGTGTTCAGCCTCGGAGGTGTCAGGATAGCTGGCTGAGGGTGCCAGGCTGAGTTCTGGGACAGGAGCTAAAGTCCATTCAAACCAGGATGGAGGGGGAGGAGATAAACAGAGACAGGATAAACAGTGAAGGAGGGGCTGGGACCCAGAAGTGGGGGAGCAAAGAGAGACAGACAGACAGTCAGATAAACACACACACACACACACACACATACACACGCACACGCACAGATGCCCAGCTCCTGGGGTCCACGCAGCCCAATCTCAATGCAGAAACGTAAGTTCTGGTCACAGGGGGTCCACCTCCAGCATGTCTCACAGGCACATACATGTACATACGTGGTCTCAGTTTAACAGCAGCGGGGACAATAGAGTGATGGGGTGTGTGAGCTCCCGAGACCGAACCCCAGAGTCTAAATGCTGGGCCGGCCCCTGCTTGCTGAGAAAATACACACAGAGCGATTAGCAAGCACAGCCCGTAGGATTCCGGACAAGAGGCCTTTCAAAGGGCCTGTTCAGGTTGGTATTTTTGCCCAGCTTGTTTCCATATCAATCAGCCTTTGGGGAACTGTAATTATTTCTCTGCTTCGACCAACCAACTTCACGAGCCGTCACCTGCCCAGTGCCTGCGCACTAAGGGCACACAAGTGCAGAAAGCCACACCTTCCTGGGTTGAAATCCATGCAGCCAGGCTGTGTGACTTGGCCTGCGCTACCTAACCTCTCTGAGCCTCCTTTCCTGGCATGCAAACTGCGGGAAAGACCCACCGAGCTGCCGCGAGGTGAGGAAAGACGGGGTGCCTGCCACGCGACAGGCCTTCAAGGACAGACCGCTCCTGGTCATCCACAAGAGGCACAGCGTGGACAACCGACCGCAGGTCTAACTTTGCGAAGCCTCGGGGAGAACATCCTAACCCGTGTGCACTGCAGAAGTGGACGGAGTCCTCACCGGGGCTTGCTGCTTGGAGGAAACGGAAGAAAGAATTCGAGAAGGTGAAAAGGTCAGAAGGGAGCGAGTCATGACCTTGGGTCACATACAGGCTGATGAGTACTATTAGGAGTGAGCCGGGACTTGCTTTTCTGGGATTCTCGAGATTCCAGCAACATGGCACCAGCCAGAGACATTTTCAGATAAAGGAAAGGGACCATCACCAAACTCTGACCCCTGCGCACGGGCTCCGCGGACAGGCTGCCGCTCGGTATCGGGTTTTCTTGTCTGAAACAATGGAGACGCCGACATTCCCTGCCTTGTTTGTGGAAAGCACTGAGCAAGGCTGGTCATGCTCAATAACTGCGAGTCGCGGTGTGTGTTTGTTTTTGATTCCTATTTAATATTTTTGACACCATCCTACCAAGGTCTCTTTTCTTTCCTCTTCTGAGGGACCAGCACTTTCTCAGAGATAAATGGCAGTTCCTGAAACAAGACGGATTACCCCGCTTCCTTTCTGCGGGGAGTGGCAGGTTACCTGGACACACCCGGGGACCTGCACTGAGTTCAACTTCCCACAAATCCTTTGCGGCTTCTCCCCCTGGGCCAGAGGCCCCGCGAGGACAGAGCTGCCTGCCTGCCATGACATCCTCAGCACTTAGGACAGTGTCTAACTTCCGTTAAGCACTCGATAGAATTGGTGGGATAACAGGGGGTCTAGTACCTGCTCCACGGGCGGGCGAACACCTGTGCGCAGAGGCCAGTCGCCAGGTCCCTCCGTGCCATCTAGCCTCCAAATTCGACGGGCCTGTGCCCAGCAGACCAGCGGCAGCCTGGCCTGAGGGGTCCGCAGGGCTCTGCGCCCGCATCCCAGCCAGCGCTGCCTCCACGCCACGCTGTGCTCCCTCAGCTCCTCAGTCCACGCTCATGTGCGTGGCAAACTCCTTCTCCTTTGCCATCGGCTGCGAGGATGGGGAGCTTTAGGCCTTCCGTGTGGAGAAACGCACGAGGCCCAGGAGCTCACGGGTCTGTCCGTGGGCCGCAGAGCGGACAGAGGGAGCAGGAGCCCCGGAGGACCCTGGAACCCAGGCCCTCTGCTTCTACATCCGGCACTGCATCAAATGCCCCTTGTCGTCGGGTAAAGGGGCAAAAAATGAACAAGTAGGAACAATGGTGGGATAGTTTCCCAAAGAATCAGAACTCTCTCCAGCTCGGTGGTAGAGAAACTACTTAGCGGTACGTCCGAAACGGACGCTCCTGCCACGCCGGTGAGCTGTGCAGCAGAGTCATTCCGGAGAACAGCGGCTGAGAGGGGGGGAGTCAGGCGGAGGGTGTGAGGGTGTGGGCTGCCCGGGGTCTTCTCCTGGGCAGGTATGTGCACGTGGACAGGAAGCTCGGCCTCCCAGCCGCCAGGGAAACTGCCAGAAACAGCACCCGCCCACCAGGACTGGCAGGAGGAGAACCGGGTGCACTGAGGTGGGCGAGAAGGTGGGCAACAGGGCTCTATGCACAGCACGTGGGAGCGTAAACCGACATGGTTTTCTGGAAAGTGATTAGACGGCATCGATATGACGGAGGATGTTCTTCTGACCCGGGGGCAGCGATGCGACCGCGGGGCCCTAGAGGGGCGCGGGGATGTCTTAGCAGCACTGTGGGTGTCACAGGAGGAACATGAAAGGGGAGGGAGGGAGGGAAAGAAAAGGGATCAGGCTCAGTATTTATGGGGGGGGGATTGCAGCCCTTGAGAAATGCTCCCCGACTGCTCGCTGTTCCCTCCCTCTGACCCCGCCTCCCGCCAGGCACTCACTGGCCCACTCCGGGCTCACTTCTGCATCAGCCCACCCCTCTGCCCTCCCGGGGAAAATGGAATGCACCCAAGAAAACAGAGCGCCAGACTCCCCGGAAAGCCTCTCGATGTCCTGTGCCCAGGAGAGGCTCCTGTTACAGTGGGGCCTGGAGCAAAGCCACGAGCCCGGGAGGGGAGAGGCTGATTTCATCCCACTTAACCCAATTTGCCGTGCCCAGAGACAGCTCATGAGCAGCCTGTGCCCTCGGAGTCATCGATACCACTTTCCAAATCAGGTTACCAAATTGGTCTTAAAACGGCTTCAAAGGGGCCAGGCCGCCGGTGGCCAGCACGGCCTCCTGCCGGCCATCTGGCCACGCTTCCTGCTGCCAGCATCTCCTCCAGCATCAGCAGCGGGGTGGAGCGAGGCGCCTTTGTCTCCCTGTGGGGTCCTCCTTCCCCCAAGGCCTGATCCCCCAGAATGAAACTCGAGTTACCGTCGCAAACAGGACAGTTTTGGCAGAGAGACCAGGGGTGGCAGCAACAGGTAGAAGCGTGCTGTGGTGGTGGCTCAAGCCCCTGGGGGACCTGGGGAGCCAAAGGAGGAAGAAGAAATTCCTCCACTCAACTGCCCCCACTTCCCAGAAAACATTCCCCAACGAGCCCCTGGGGCTGCTGGAGGTCAGAGTCCAGCATCCACCAGAGACCAGGACAGCAGGGCTCGAGGGTCACCTGTGAACTAGACCTCGGCGAGCAGTTTCCACCGTGTCTTCTTGAAGCTTCGCTATACGCTGTGAAGTCCATACTCTTGCTGTCCCCAATTCACAGACAGACAAACCGAGGTTATGAAACCTGAGCGTGTTCACAGCTAGCAGGTGGCCGAAGCAGAACTCGAACCTGGGCCCTCGTCACACCGTGATCCCTGCTCAGCCTCTGAGCCACACGGGCCTGGTCACTGAGGCCGAGGACTCACAGTCATTCCCTGTAACTGAGCATGAAACCAGTCCGGGGAACCCACACAAAGACGCTTTCCTTAGGATGCTATGGTTACCAACCCTAACACGGCCCCGCGTCTGGCGGAGAGCCCACGGGCTGTGAGGTCCTGGGCCGTCCCACTGCAACCACACGGAAGTCCCGGGGACACGGTCATCCTCTCTCACAGCTGAGGGGAGGGGCTCTAACATGCAGAGCAACACGCCCAAGGCCACACGGCAGGACACAGGAGCAGGGCCAGCCTACATGCACCTGCCCAGCATCCACTCTGAGCACTCAACCCAACATCCTCGTCCCCAAACCCGCCACCCTGCTGTGCTCAGACTCCGCGGGAAGAGGCGACGTCAACTAGACCATCTGGGGAGACACAGGAGCTCCCTCTCCAGACCCAGGGATCTCAGCAAAGGATGGTTTTGCCTCCCCCCAAGGGAACATTTCGCGATGTCTGGAAACATTTTGGTCACAACTAGGAACTAGGTGAGAGGGTCCATGCTATTGGCAGCTCGTGGGCGAAGGCCAGGGGTGTGCCAAACACCCTACAATGCACAGGACGCCCCCGGAGCGAACACTCTGGTCCAAAATAGCAACAGGCCCTGCCCTGGACCCGCCACATGTCTCTTCAGCGTCTTTGGGGACTTGGTTTCCCACAGGAAGAGTTTCTTGATGACTCAGCACAATGAGATGGTGCTTATTGATCTGTACGGAAACTGAACGCGGATCCCTCGAGGCTCGCACACCTCCCGAACCCTCCCAGAGTTGTCCAGAAATGACACGCGGAGTCAGCGCAGGAAATAACGATGCCACGTCTGCCTGAGGAAGTCGCTCTGGGCTCAGACCCCATGCTGAACACTCTGTGCCCTGCAAGACCCAGTGCCTTCTCCCCAGGGGACCAGGGCATGTCGCAGAGCCACCGGACGGGATGAGAAGCCCAGGAGCCTTCTGGTCCAGGGACATGCCCAGGCCCCCAGCACCGAAGTCCCACTCCTCTCCCCTCAGCACCCAGGAGAGGACGGCAGACAGCAACACGAGGGCTGGGAGACAGCACGGAGCTGGCAGAGAAACCCCTCTCAGGCCCCTTCCCGAGAACAGTAACCACGGGCACGATGTCAGCTCACACGACCTCACTGCTGGCTTCATGATCTCGAGGGCCACGCCAACGGGAACTACCCACCCAGCGGCCGGAGGAGGGGAACCAATGTCCAACTTCAGAGCAGGATCGAACTCAACAGCACTTCCCCGGAGAAAGACGGCAAAGCCACAGGCTCCGATCCGGGACGCGACCTGCCGCACGAGCACCTCCCGGCAGACGGGCCAGGACGGGAGAGCAGCTCTCCCCAAACTCGCCGTGGGTCATGCCACGGACTCTGGTCGCTGGCGTGTGCGACCTCCAGAGAGCCCCGCAGGCTCCCCGGGCCTCCGTTTCGCTGCCTGTACAATGGGTCATGCGCCAAGGGGGCACTTACTGAGTCTTAGGGGACGAGGTGAGTGAGCTCGGCCTTGATGCGCAGAGATGTAAACAGGCACTGAGAAGTCACAGACAGGAGAAGTCGCACGGAGAAGTGGTTACGGGTACGATGGGACCTCTGGTGACCAGCAGACAAACCTGGGTGCAGCTCCACCCTGTAGCAGGTCACACGGATTCTGAGAGATCCCGTCACGTCCAGAAACACAGACCAGACCTCGGCGCTGGCAGGAGCCCAGGGGTAAGAGTGTCCGACCTAAACGCTCGCGTGAGTCTGTTAGGAGCCACACTCGGAGCTACAGCGTCGGGGACACAGAATCACACTCCAAGGCAGACAGAAGTCCGTGGGGTGGGGGCCTGGCAATGGAAGGGGGCAGTTCCGGGCCAGCCAGAGGCCAGGGCCAGAGCTGTGACTGAACTTGGAGGAGGAAAGTCAGCAGCGAGCAAAGAAGCAGCACACATTCCCCCCAGATCAGGGGACCACCGTTTGTAAAGACATGATGGCCAAGAGGTGTACTGGGTGCTCTCATAAGCACCAAAATAATAACAACAGCAACTCCTCGAACTAGCACTCACCAGAAGGAACGGACAGCAGTGAACCAGCGAAGGGAAACAATGTTTCCACCCGAGAATGACTGACCCCGCGGAGGGTTTGCTGCATACCAGGTACCGTGAGGTCCACCTTCCACCGCTTCATGGCCGAGTGCCGGCAAGTTCATCGGGTTCAGCCTCATACCTGAGGCCCCTCCCATGTGTCCGTGGACCTAATCCTGGCAGTATGGGGGCAGGATTATCCTTCCCTCCAAAAACAGGGAGAGCGAGCCACATCCTAATCCCCAGGACCTGTTACCAGGTTGTCTCCTGACAAAGGGATCTTTGCAGACGTGAGGCAGTGAAGGCCCTCAGGGTGGGGATTATTCTGGATCATCAGGGCACACTAGCCCCGAACCTCAGAACACCGCTCCGGGCTGGGGGTCGGAGAGGGAAGGAGAAAGAAGCAGCAGAAGAGATTGGAAACACGAAAGCGACGAGACCTGCCCTTGCTGGGCTTGACCCCGGAGGGAGGAAGCTGCCAGCCAAGGGGTGGGGGCAGCTTCGAGAAACTGGATACAGCTCTCAGCCGACAGCCAGCAAGAAAGGGGGAACCTCAGTCCTGCAACCACCAGGAACTTGAGAAGTGGCATGAGCAAGGAAACAGACTCTCCTGGTCTGCAGAAAGGAACACAGCCCGCAGACACCTTGACCTGAGCGAGACCCGCGGACTTCTGACCCATAGAACTGCCCATAATGAATCTGTGTGGTGCGCGCACAAGTCTGTAGCGACTTGCCACAGCAGCCACAGAAAACAAATCCACTGGGTAAAAAGCACTCCTAGCCACACTCGGGGACAGATGAGATGAATCACAGTGCCCCAGGCAACAGCCAGCAAAAGGGCAGAACTGGGACCTGAGGGCAGCGGGGGGGCTCCAGGGGCCTCTGGCCCCACCGACACTCTGCTCTGCCGTCTCCTGGAAGGGAGTTTTCACCAATACACGTAGGGCAACAGAAACAAAGGAAAAAATAAACAAACGGGACTACATCAAACTAAAAGGCTTCTGCACAGAAAAAGAAACTATCATCAAAATGCAAAGGGAGCCCTGGCCAGTTTGGCTCAGCGGTTAGTGTCGGCCTGTGGTCCAGAGAGACCCGGGTTCGGTCCCCACTAAGGGCACGTACCTCGGTTGCAGTTTGTCCCCGGACCTGGTTGGGTCGTGCGGGTGGCAGCCACTCGATGTGTCCCTTTCACGTTGATGTTTCTCTCTCTCTCCCTCTCTCTCCCTCCTTCTCTATCTGAACAAAAAATGGAAAAATGTCCTCGGGTGAGGATAAAAAAAAAAAAATGCAAAGGGAACCCACTGTATGGGAGAGCACATCTGCCCATGATACATCGGATAAGGGGTTCATCTCCAAACCATAGAAAATGGGCAGAGGACCTGAAAAGACTTCTTCGAAGACACATGAAAGAATGCTCAAAGTCGCTAACCTTCAGAGAGACGCAAATTGGAACGACAATGAGGTCTCACCTCACACCTGCCAGAGTGGCTGCCATCCCCGAATCAATAAACGGAAGACGATTCTAAATCAAGTTCCCAGATGGCCACACAGAGGCGGAATTTGGGCTTAACTCTACCTGGAGTTTAAAGTTTTTTTTAATACAATTATTTTAAGTAATTGAAATTGATAAAAAGAATAAAACTATAAAATAGTACAACTGCAGCTTGTCCAGGAACACAAATAAAAGTTCTGTCCTGCCCAGACCTGAATGACGGCAGTAAAAACATGAGCCTGGGGAGGTGAAAATGTTTTCACAACAGTTGACAAGGGGCTGCGTCCCCAAGAGGACAACTCTTATCCCACTATCTGGGCCTGTCCCCTGGGGCCACATCCCCCCGCCCCACCCAGACCTCCCCAAATGCAGGGTCAGGGCGCGAAGCCAGGAGACTCCCAGACCCTGGCGCCATACCTAAATATTTCAAATATCACCCCAGGGAGGTCAAGAAAAGGTGAAAAACAGTAGTTCCAGCAGTAGGTGACCTTGGATTTCCCTTTTCTTAAAAAAAAAAAAGGAAAATTTCTCCTTCTTGGGCCTCAGATCTGGGAAGCGTGTGGGAACTGCTCAGCCGCTCGGATGTGACCTTGGGCCTGTCACTACCATTTCTTTCTTTCTTTCTTTTTCCTTTATTGATGTTAGAGAGAAAGGGAGAGGGAGAGAGCGATAGAAACATCGATGAGAGAGAACATGGATTGGCTGCCTCCTGCGTGCCCCCCACTGGGGATCAGGCCCACAACCTGGGCCTGGGCCCTGACCGGGAATCGAACTGGCCACCTCTTGGTGCAGGGTCGATGCTCAGCCACGGAGCCACACCGGCCGGACAACTACCATTTATTAGCACGTGGCCTTGGGCAGGCCCTTTAGGCCTCAAAATCCCAGGGTCCCTGGAACTAATAAGCAAACACCAAGGGCCACCTGCTATGCAGCTCAAAGGAGAGAACCCACGAATTCAGCCCCCTCTTAAAAACAGCCATCGTGACGCCTGCTGTGTGCCAAGGTGCCAAGGAGCAAAGACACCCCGGCACCTCTGGGCGAGGCGAGGCTACGACCCTGAGCGCTTGGCACTCCAAGGGCCTTGGGGGCTTCAAGAGAACCCCCGACCTGGCTCAACCTGATGCTTCTAAAAGCACCCCGTCCACCTCTGGCCTTTCTTCGCTCTCCCTCACCCGTGAAGCATGGACAGCTTCCGCTGGGGCACCTCCCCTTCCCAGGGTGCAGAGCCGCGGAGGGGTGGGAAGGGCACACTAACTGGGAAGGAAGGTGAGGGAAGAATCACCGAGGAGCTGAGAGACCCAGCTCTTCCCCCCTCAGTAACCACGACGCCCTGGCAGAAATGAAAATGCAGCAAGAAGGCCCCCAGAACACCCCTACAGCCTAGCTAACCTCATGGGTAGAGCGATGAAACACACGGCCCCCGTCACAGAATCCCACCCAGCCTCAGTTTCCTCATCTGTCAAATGGGCACGATGCCCGCCTGTCTACCTCACCAAGGCACGTACGCGGTGGAAACATTCTCTGTGCGCTAGAAGGTGTGTTCCGTGATGACATCACAACACCCACCGTCTGGGACCCCAGAAGGAAATAACACAAGTGCAGTACACTCAAGACACTGCACATTCGTAAAACAGCCTGGGATTTTTGTTCCTTTCCAGGGACGCGTAAACCTTTCCCAGTTTTGCATTTGGGGAACAAAAGGCCTTGCTGTTTAAAGGTGTGATTTGGGGGAAAAATACTTTAGGGGGAAAAAAAAAAATCAGAACTGCAAGGAATCTTATCTGCCATCTCTCGGTGTGCTCTTGAGTTGCTGGGAACGTGGTCATAAACATCCATCTACTTTTTGGAGCCACAGGATATAACCACAGGCTACCTGTGGCCCCTATCACCAGCCCCTCCGCACTCTGGGGCACGTCTCGCTCATCTTCTAACGCTGCCCCGAAGCGTGTGAAGTGGATGCAGCCACTTGAGAGGAATGAGCTCATGTTGGGCCAAGAGGAACCGACAGGACTGGGGCCTCTCCTCCCCGGGAAGGGGCCTCCTCGGGCGCCGGGCCCCGCCCAGCCGTCCTCCGCCTGAAAGCGCAGAGATTTTTACCATCACTCAGGTTGGATCGGGGTCCTCTTCTCTCAGCCCCAGCCGGTGGCCCAAGGGCGACCCCGTTCTGGAGTGATGGGAGGGGCCGACCCGCCTGCAGCCAGGCAAAGGCGTGCTCCTGGTAACTCCCCAGGGACTGCCAGGGGCTCCCACCTGGCGTGAAGAGGCTGGTCTGGAAAGGCCAGGGAAGGAGCCAGGAGGGGAAGGGCTGAGAGACTGGCATTGTGGCTCTGATCCAAACAGGCTTCAAACTGGACAGAGCGTGGAAAAAATAAAGGTCACGATCCGGAGTGACAGAGCTTCCCGGTTCACACTCCGGCTCTGTGGCTCTTGAGTGACACTAAAAATGCCGTATCTCCCTTGGCACCAGGATAGAACCATAAATAACCATGAACTTGCACGATGCTCAGAGAGATTACAGTGGGTAACACAGAAGCACCTGCTCTCCGGACTGTTCACCTCTCCTGTCCCAGCTGTCACGGGCCTTCCAGTTTACATGTAGAGGCCGGGTGGGTGCCCATCACAGAGTGACTGGACGAGAAAACCAAAGAATATCACCAAGCGAATGACACAGACTGCCCGCCCTCGTGGGCCGGGGCCTCGATCTGGACTTAAATCGGGGACAGGAGTCAGGGAACAGCGGTCCTTTCCCGCTCGGCAAGTTCTGGGCTGTGCAAACCCTCCCAGGGCGGGGTGCGCATGCAGCGCAGTCCTCCTGCAGCTGGCCCCTCTCAGCTAGAAAACCCAAGCAAAGGCAGGCAGGGTGACCAGAAGGAACCGGCTCCCCTGTGGGGCAGGCGGCCTGCAGAGGCAGGAGCTGAGCCAGGTCACAAAGAAGGCTGTGTCCCCAGGCAGGGCTGCAGAGCAAAGCCTGCTCAGGCCTCCTTGGGGCGAGGCTCTGCTGGAGGTGACAGCAGCCGCCCCCGCACCAGCAGGGAGGCGGAAGAGCACTCACGTTCTTGGGGGAGGGGAGCAATGTCGCCAGGGCCAGCGCACGGGGGTCTGGCTCGTGCCAGGGGCAGGGACGAGATGCAGATCTGACCGAGCCTGGCGCAGAGCAGACCGCGCTGGGGCACCGAAGGAAGTCAGAGGCCGCACCCAGCACAGCCTTCCTCGTTTCTGAGAAAGACCATCAAAGCAGAGCCACGGTGGCTGACGGGGCGGGGAGCTCCCCATCACAGGCAGAGTCCAGGCTGGGCACGGCCCGCTTCAGTCGGCTTTAAAAAGCACTCTGCCCAGCGTGCACGCCCTCGGAGCCCCACTCAGCTGCCCTGCTGCCCGACAGACAGATGCTCCTTCCCAGGCCACTGTGCCCACCGGCGCCTCAGAATCATTCAGCCTCCAATTGGTCAGCCCAGCTTTTGTCAAGTCCACCAGGATGACGACCGTCGGGCCAAGGTCGTCAGAGCACACTGCACACTGTCCGGTCCTCCCTGTGGACGACCTGACTTGACCATGTTCACAGTGACCCTTCGGGGTAAGTACTATTATCATCCCATTTTACAGGTAAGAAAACTGAGGTTAGCAAATGTAAATAACCTCCACCAGAAACCCGTGCTCGGTGCCTCTGGGCCATACACGCCTTGCCTGCCCGGGGTCTGAGCACCAGAGCCCTGGGTTTAAGTGGGACTCGGACGTTCCCCTCCGTGTGTCCTCTGAGGCGTCACTTCCTGCTCGACGACCAAGGACATCGCCACCCCTGCTCCGTAGTGTGGCTCAGTGCTGACGCACGGAAGTGCCCCCCGGGGTCCAGCACACAGGAGACACTAGAAATGGTAACCGCTTGATGGGAGCGTGGGGGAGATGACACAGACACACAGACAGACAGACAGACGGACAGACCCGGCTTCTCCATAAAGGTAACAAGTTCACCATCAGAAACAAAGAGAAGCAAGACACTCCTTATGACGCCCACCGGCGCGGGAGCCAGCTGGCTCACAGGTCACTGTCTCCTTCCGTCCCGAGGGACAGAGGCTCGAAGAAGAGAGGACTACGAGGACCTGGCTGGACCCTGGGGCCTGCAGGGGCAGCAGCGGGGGCCACACGAAACTGTCCGGCTGTTCTCACCCCACCATGTCTGGCCCCAGGGGTGCCGATGGGCGGGCACTCCGGCGTCTCCAATAAATCCCTGGCAAGGAACTGTAGGGCGCAGCAGCTCCTGGACTCCCTGTCACCTCAAGGTGCACCCAGACCTCGGAGAACGAAGCGCCGCCCTGCTGGACAAAGCTCTGAGGGAACTTGAACGATGAGTCTGAGACAAAGGAGACCTCCTGGGGAGGAGGCAGGGAGGGAAGGGTCCAGGTGTCCGTCCCTTCGGGGGTGCCGCCCACACCCCCCCAGCGGGTGGCTCTGTGAGGAGGAAGACTGGCTGTCTGGTCTGCAGCCCTCTGCGAAGGCAGGCCCCGGACCCAGCAGGTGTTCACTCAGTTCTGTTAGACGACTGCGTGACAGACTCCTGCCCCTCCAGAAAGGGTCCCACGTCGTCACTGCCGCGCAGCGAAATGCCCCACGCGACGGGAGCGTCCCTGCCCGCAGCCGTCGGGGTCAGCAGAGGTCGACAGGAGCAGAGGAGACCCAGGAATGCAGGCAAACAGGCGCAGCGCTGTTCCCGGTCACCGAGTCACAGTCTGGGGGCTGAAGGGGTGACCTGTGGGAGCACGAGGCTCCAGAACACCCACACCAGGCCGGGAGCTCGCTGTGGCCTGGCCCCTGGCTAAGGCCCGCACACGCCCGGCTCACGGGGTCCTCTTACCATGGGAGACACAGATAACTATTCCCATTTCACGGATGGAGCCCAGGACTTTGAGAAACTAAGCAAACATGGCTGAGGTCACTCATCTAGAAAGTAATGGAGGCAGGATTCGCACTCGGCTCTGCCCGTCTCCCGAGTCCCAGATCTCAGGCTCCACTGGAAGCATGGCCAGGCCCAGGCCCAGAGACAGCAGCAGGCAAATCAAAACAGAAGCCCTCCGTCTTGGGGTGACCACGCGCGGGGCGAAGGTCCCTCAGATCTGCCTCCACCAAACCCCGGAAGACTTCTCTCTGCCCCACTCGGCACAACGGCACCAGCCCCTCGCTGGGCTCCGTCTCCAGCCCTCCCTGCGCGCACACAGGTCTCCACGGGAAGTGGGTGCAGGGCTGTCTTCTTTCTAAACCCAGGACCCGGAAGAGCCCGGCACACAAGAGGCATTTAATAAATACTAGCGACACAGAGTTACACAACTGATAAGTCCATCGACAAAACGGGAGCAACAGCATCAGCCCCAGGGCTGAGGGAAGGGTCGCCCAGGGGGAGAGTTGCTCAGTGGGGTCCACGTTGTAACAAATAGATCGCGGATCCCTGACAGCCTCATGGTTGGCAAACAGGAGAGAAATCAACATGTGGATAACTGAGCACAATACCCACGGGCACGGGGGCATAAATACATACACTTATGTGTGCACAGACATGCGTGTGTGGTGTGTCTGTGAATGTGTGTGCGTGTGCTTGTGTGTCCTTACAGAGACAGAAATGTGCACATACGGTTGCTTTCTGATAATGGGAGAAGGGACCCAGGTGCAACTGGTGAGCAGACAGCTCACCTGCGCGCTGCGCCAGAGCCCATGTGATGGGCAGGGATGGGCAGCTGGGGCTCAGCCACTTCTGGGGGAGACTGATGAAGCCGGGGCGGGGAGAGGAGGAAGCAGGGAGGATTTCCTCCTGTGCTCACCTTTTCAGTCTTACCGACAGAACAGAAAGCAAGCGCAGGCCACGGCCATTCCTGTGTGTCCTCCAGGGTTCCTGCCCCTTGACATCATCCATCTCAAACTCACCCTCCTCACCCTTCGTTCATACGCTGCCAGGAAAGGGGCAGAGAGGAAGGAGGTACCTGAATCAGATACGAGGTGCTGTGCACACCTGTTAGGAATGGGGCAGGGGTGAAGTAGGACCTGGGCTGCCCCCTGCACCCCCCTGCACCCTCACACCTGCGGCTGGACACCCCCCCCCCGGGCCAGGGTGCTGGTCTCGGCAGGCGGGCTGTGCGCACACCCAGCCCAGCAACGCTGCGGCCTTGCTCCGGACACCTCTTCCCAGCACCAGCCCTCCGTGTGCGTCCCCAGGAATGCGGAGAACACTCACCAGAGGGGGGGGGGAAACGGGGCGGAGCGGCCCTGCCAAGTTTTCCAGAGGAAATGAGTAACCCGTCGTTAGGCAGTTACACATCGCCCAGCGAGGAAGTGGCATTGTCTGGGGACCGGCCGAGGGCCTTACATAACAGGCACCCCCCACATTCTGGCCATGGCCGTATTTGGGGATTGGCAAAAACATCTGATGAGCACCTCTCTGCTGCGTAAACACTGGCTTTATTAGGGTGGTAGAGAGAGGTCTGGACCAGAGTCCTACTTGGCTCAGTGCTAAGAGTGAAATCGACTCAGAGTCCCGGAAACGCTCAGTTCTCATCAGCTCCCAGCCGTGGGGTGGCCGTGCGGCTCAATGGTTAAGCCCAGGCTCAGGCGCCAGGCTGCCGGCAGCCACCCCCACCTGACCAGCTGTGTGACCGGGGCATGTTGTTCAGCTGCCCGGTGCCCCCGCTGCCTCACCTGAGAACAGGCCCTCCCTGCCCTGACCCCTGGGGATGCTGACACACTCGGTGTTCAGAACTCTGCTTCGTACAACACAGGCTTCCGATGACGTTCACGCGGGCGCTGGGGGAAACAGTACTGCTCCCCGCTCTCCAGGCAGCTCCCAAAATAACAAGTAAAATGCAGGGTCCTGGGCCTGCGGCCGGGTCTCAACACGGGCCGGTGGCTGCCCGGGGCGGGGGCAGAGTAGCTGCTTCTGCGGGCACCGGAGGAAGAACGTGGGCGAGGCCTCCCGGAAGCAGCCGGCAGAGGGACTCTTGGGAACAAGGAGGCGTCGTGTCTGCTGCAGATGGAAGACGACCCCAGCAGAGTTTAACAAAACCCTAAAATGCATTCCCATTCCAGCGACACGCCGCGGCCCAGGGTGCCGTGATGAGGCAGGGAGAAGGCGCCCCAGGGAGGCAGAACCCCGCGGAGTCCGGGTGCACCCGCTGCTCTGCCAGGTGCGGCCCCTGTTGCGAGGGGTGGAGAAGCCTGTGGTCACCAAACACCAGCCACCTCAGGGAGACACTGCCGTGTGCCACACGCACGCACACAGGAGTGTGCCCGCACTCCCTCTACGTGCCAGGGAAGAAAACCACGGCACTCGGGCCATGTTCCCTGGCTGACGTACCTTCACAGCGTCCGGACTCCGACCTGAGACTGTTTCACTCTCCACTAAAGGGATGCGCCCCCTTCATGGGTTCGTTAGTTGAATTATTATTATTAGTAGTATTATTAGTATTATTATTATGTTTAGTGTTCCTTTTTCATTGAGATGTAACTGACACATAACATTATGTTTGTTTCAGGTGTACAGCGCAATGATTTGCGACCTGCATCTATTATGAAATTATCACCACGATAAGTCTAGTCACATCCGCCAACATGCATACGTACAGTGTGTTCAAATGTGGATGTAACTCTGGTTTTGTGAAACAGTCACACACCCAAAGAAAGGTCGCAAGCAAATCCTCTCCCCCACACTGTGTGGGAGCCGGCGGCGGGCTGAGGCCCACCGGCCCTGAAGCCAGACCGGCCCAGCACCGTCGGGGGGCTGGCACAGACGCGCCACTAACAGCTCATGCTTCCCCCATTCGAGCTTCTCCAACTGTCCCTGGCCAGGCCCACTGTCCCCTCTCCATCTCCTTCCACCCATAACGGGTCCTCCGTCGTCCCTTAACTCTCAAGACCGTGACACCTCCGAAGATTATCGGGTGATGACTTTGAAACACGCCCCTCCATTTCGGTCCCTCTGGTATCGTCTCACGATTAGATCCGCGCTACGCATCTCCATTCCCTGCGGCAGAAAAGTCTCCTGGCCAAAAGGACATCGAAGTCATCCGTGATGACGACCTTCGCCCCGTCATTTCTCACCAGGAGCGGTCTCGTGGATGCCCGGGGAGGGGCTGGGCAGCCCGGGTCCGGGGAGGGTCTCCGGCTCCTACGCAGCCGACACAGAGATGCCAGCGTCGTCCACTCACGCCAGCTTTGCTTACAAATAAAAAACATTTTTTGAAAAAGAATAAACCTCAGAGTTCAGCTTAAAAAGACCTTTCATGCGGTGCCTCTCCCCCCCCCCCCCCCCCCCCCCCGCCTCTGTCGCAAACTACAATACGTATGTTTATCTTGCTACTGAGAAGGGGGATATTAAAATACTTGAGGATTTGCCCCCCCGCCCGGCACGCCGGCTCCCACCGGCGGCCGGCCACATGGGCCGTGCGGCACAAGCAGCAATTAGGGCTTCGACAAACACAGGGATCTTTCCTGAGGTTGGAAGGCGCTTGAAAGGCCGGCTTTCTTCAAACTTCCAGGAACTGAGTGGCCCGGAGCCCGTCTATTTAAAGGTCAGCCCCGCCCGCTGTGTCTGGGGGGCTGCCAGGGACATGAGCTTATTCCCGGGCTGTCCGCAGCCACCGCAGCAGTGTCCCTTCAAAGCGAGGGGAGGGAGCCGCAGAGACAGAGGCCGGAGAGAGGTGGCAGACTGGACGTGCCGGACGCCTCCCCCTTGCCCGCTGTGCCCATTCAGGGGGTCCGCAGGGTGCTGGTGGTGGACAGAATGAGCTCCTCACATCTCCGAATCAAGTCTCGGTCCCCACTTTCAGGGATGCGATGGTCCTTTATGTCTCCCTTGAACTCGGCTTTCTGGGTCCGACCTCTGGAGACGCAGACGAAGAACAGGTGGCAGGAGGTGGCCCCACCCCCCTTTCTAAGGTGACCAGAGGGGCAACAGCCCACCTCGCCCACCAACTACATCCAAAACCTTTTGAAAGCGTGTCATCCTTAGCTCGACCTCACCTCACACAGCACCCGTCTATGCTAATGCGTATGCTCATTCCGTGTGCGCTGACTTCTGATTCAGGGGTGCTGGGCGCTGAGAAGACACTGACAGCACCCCTAATGGCATGGGGCCCGATGGGAGGGGACTTGGCACAGCTTCCCACCCCAAAGTCACCCATCTGACCACATGGACACGTCCACACACACCCCACGTCATGAAGTCAGTGAGGTAGGGAAGGACATAAATCCCACAGACCCTGTGCTACCCGGCAAGTTGTCCTCTGCGGGGAGGGACTGATCCCGCCCGCCAGGCACCTGTGAGGGCTTCCGGGAGGAGGTGGCACTTGAACGCTGCCTTCAGTGGGGCTCAGAGAGACAAGGAAGAGCAATCTAGGAAGGAAATACAATGGGACCCCAAAGGGCCTGGATGGATGATCATGACTGGCTGTCCAGGCTGAAGTCCCAGTGGGCGAGAGTCCAGGGGTCCTTCAGACATGCTCCCGGCCTCCGCGCACGGAGCTCCAACTAAATGACAGTCACCGAGCTACATCAGCCACCCGCACGATCCTGGTCCTCCCCACAGTGCAGAGCAGCAGGCGACCAGGTAAGTCACTGCCGCTGGGACCTGCTGACTGATCTGACCACAGGGCCATCTGGTACCAGGGCTGAGGGCTCTGCAGACACAGGAAAGGTGCTGGGGGGATGCAGGGAGGAGGGGAGGCAGGGAGGGAGGGAGGAGGGGAGGGAGGCAGGGAGGCAGGGAGGAGAACCCTGCCAAGACTGTGATTCAGTGCAGACCTTCCCGGGTGTCCGATTAGCCCGAAAAGACTTTGAAACCAAAACCAACAAAACAAAAACATGCAGCGAGCCAGCCAGGAAGCGGAGCACAGAACCTCCAGGACGAAACGTCACCAGAGGGGACCCAGGAAAGGGACTCGGTAACCAGAGTGTCTTCGGCTGAGTTCCCCAGACAGACTCTGAGATGGGAATTCTGGCTTCATTCTGGGGGACTCTTCTCAGGAGAAGGAAGTGAGGGGCACAGGACAGGCGGGGGGGGGAGGGGGTGCTCAGCTGGACACCAGCCGCAGCCCTGTCCCACCGGGGCTCTGGCATGTGGACGGCATCAGAGTTCACCCCACTTGGAAACAAGGGGGCTGGCCTTTTGTGCCGAGGCAGTAGAAGCTGGGGACGGGGTGAGCAACTTCCTGGATGAGGCAGCAAACCCCGAGAGGGGCTGCCATAAACCAACAGCTGGGGGTGAGTGTGCTGGACCGGCAACAGGGACCTCGGGCAGGACAGGGTAGTGTCCACTACGATTAGTCATAACTAGTGACTGGGGGGTGACCAGGAATGAGAACAGCCCTGTTTTTTTGTGTTTTTTTTTTCACATTTCCTGCAGTCGGGCTGCCTAAGCCAGAGACGGAGCCGGGCCTGAGTCAGCCCCTCGAATGAGTGTTGTCTACATCTGGGACCGTGAGGGACACAGAACAGAGGAAAAACAGCACTCTGGGACAAGCGGCCGGATAGACTCAGGTCGGTCTGGAGGTGAGACAAGACCCTTCGGAGAGTCTGATCTTGTCTCTGCCCCTCTCTCCGAAAGAGACTCCGTGTGCGAAGTCCAACCCAATGGGCTGAAGACACAACCTTCCTCTCCCATCCCCCCACCCCACCAGAGCAGGAAGCCGAGGAGACGCGTGGAGATCGGTCCCAGAGAGTGTACGCCACCAGACGGGCCAACGCCAGTGCCTGGCACACGCCTGGTGCTCAGGAAAAGCCGAGCAGCTTGCGGGCTGCACACACTGTAACCTCCACCAGCACCTCCAGTGCCCCTCCGGCCCTTTCCCAGAACTGGGGACCCATCTGTCAGCGGGGCTGCCTTCACCACCTGATGCTGGGTCAGCCCCACCTCGGCTTGTCAACTAAAGGCTTTTGCTGTTTCCACGTGCCCATCAACACACGAATGGATACACAAAACGAGGTCTCTCCGTTCGACGACACACTTATTATTCAGCCACAAGGAGTTAAGTACTGACACGTGCCACGAATGTCGAGGACGGAAGCTGGGCACCTCACGCCAAGTGCAATGAGGGGACAGGAAAGACCACGTGTGTACAGCATGCGTCCACCGCTGGGAACCGTCCGGACCAGGCAGATCCCTAGACACAGAAAGGGGCAGGCTGGTGGCTCCCTGGGGCCGAGGGAGCTAAGGAATGAGGGCTGATTGCCAATGAATACAGGGTTCCCTCTGGAGGGTGGTGAGAACTGTTGGAAAGTGGCTCACAGAGACGAACTTGCGCACTGGGCATGGGTGGCTCCCAGGGATGTGCATCTACCTCAGTGCCGCTGCTCCTGGACAGCGGTGCTGTCCCTCGACGGAGGACAGTAGCTCGGCCCCCAGGAGATCCCCACCACCGCGCAGAAATGCTCCCGGTAGCTTCTAGAAAGCAGTGTGCTCCTCTGACCCGCTGCTCGGACACACGGACCTGTGTCCCCAGACACAGCCTAAGGAGCGGGAAGACACACCGCAAGCGCTCAGGATCGCCACCTCCCCAGAGGGGCCACGCAGCGGACAGCCAGAAACTCTTCTTTGGTCTCCTGCCGCGGGCGATTCCTAAACAGTGGGAGTTAAATATTTACAGAGCTGTCACTGTCTGTTTAATGTTCGATCTGTACTTGCGAAGCCTGATGCAGGGGAATGCGGGAGGGATGGGGTTACACAACCCAGGGAAGCGCCTCGCAAGGGCCTGGCAGTGCCAGCGAGCTGGCCTCAGCACCCCCCAGGTGTCTGCAGCCTGCTGCCTCCTCCCCGACCCTCCCCCTTTCCCCTCCCCTCCCTCCCCCCCCCTCCCTCTCTCCCTCTCCCCTCCCCCTTCCCTCCCCTCCCCCTCCTCCCCCTCCTCCTCTTCCTCCTCCTCTTCTGCTGGTGTCCTCTGGTTGGGAGGGGCCTCCAGTGTTTAGTCTCCTTGTCCCCACACCCACTGAATACGATAAAATATCCTTCTTCACCAAAAGCCACAGGTCTCCTAGCTCTTAATGTTTTGTCAGGGTTCCTGAGACAATGGGGTGCTGTGGGGAGAGGTCTTCCTTAGAGTCCCCACTGCAGAGAAAGCAGAGCCCCACACGGGGGCAGGGAGAGGCACACGGTGGACGGGGAGCACTTTGAAGCCTCCCCCAAATCTTCCTGCTCACGCTCGTGCCGCTTATCAATGCCAGGCCCCCACCTGAACACGGGACATCCGGCTTCAACCGGCTCTGCCTCAGTTTCCCCTACTGCAAAAGATGATCCAAAGGCCCACCTGCTTCAGAGTCGCTTGTACTACGTGAGGCGGCACCGTGGGGGCATCGGGCACCACGTCACCTGCCTCCAATGCCTAGATCCCGGCTCTGCTCGGATTCAGCTGTGACCACGGCAGTTCCTGCCACTTGTCCCAGCCCTGCCCGGGCCTTATCAGCAACCGAGAATAAATGAGGAACGTTTTTGGTATCCGTGCCGCTGGTGATCGTTCATTCTAGAAATTCCCACCTGGTCCGTTCCCCCGGGGGGACCCTAAGGAGAGGCCGAGGGAGGGAGGCCCAAGGACGTGAGCTGCCGGTGCTGGGCCTCCTTCCCCCGGAGCCAGGAAGACAGCCCAGCAGGCCAGGTCCTTCTCTGGGCTTCTCTCTGCAAGGTGGGCTGAACCCACAGAGGAACCTCTGAATGCAGACAGGGAAGGAGGGGCCCAGGGGGGGAGAGCCGAGAGAAGGTGAGGAGGGAGCCAGCAGGGGTGCGGAGAAGGGGACCCAGAAAAAAGCCACTTGCAGCCACTTAAAATAATGTGCGGGGTCTTTGCAGTGAGCTGGGCATGAGTGTGCCCTGGGGGGGGGGGGGGGACTGCTGTCCGGGAAACACCTGCTGCCCCCTTGCTCCTGACTCCCGGCTCTCCTCCACGTCTGCTGTGGTCCGGGGCCACTCACGCACATCCCGTCGTAACCCTCCTTGGGGGGACGTTATCTCGAAATAAGAAACAAAGAATCATAAATATAAAATATTTTACTTTCATAAGGTAATAACTTACCAGTTATACACGCACGATATCGAAATTACAAATAACTGTGACCATCAAAGGAGGCCTGTCCGTCTTATGCTTCCACCTGAGGCTGTCATTGCGAACCAGGCTCGGGCGCCGGGTCCCAGGGGAACGACTCTAGCGCCCAGGGCCGGACCTCACACACACTGGCTCCCAGAAGACAAACTCCCTGACTCCTCAGTGTGAACAGGTCACTGTGCGAAAGACCGTCCCGGGTTTCGCTCATTTTCCCAAGGCCCCTCGTAAGTTTCTTCTTTCTTTTCTTTGTTTATCCCTTTCTTGTGATTTGCTGAGAGGGTCCTCTCTTTCCTCCCCTTCTCTCGGTGAACTGGTCTGACTCCGCCGAGTGGCCCCCAGCCCGCCCCCAACAACGCTCTCCCTGCCCTGCAGCACCGGGTACAGTGGGCACCTGCACCGGCCATCTCGTTCCGTCAGGGGCTCTCCTCCCTCTGGGACGTGGGGTCCCACGAGGCAGGGATGTGTGTCCACGCTGTTCTTCACGCCCTGTGTCGCCCCTAGTGTACTGGGCGCCCATCAGTACCCGCACGCAGGAGGCCTGTGATCCCACCAGCCCCCACAGCACCTCCACCTGCGCCAGGAGACCCCACAGGGTGGGCAAGACGTACAAACTCTGGTATTTGATCTGCTGTGGAGAGAGCAGCCTGGGACCCAGCTCCTCCACAGTCCCACAACCATAAACAGGAGACACCTAAATATTTTCTCACAGTCGCACATTATTGGCCGATCGAAAGGCTGAGTCCCTCTTTGGCCCACTGACTGGAGATACAAACTGTCTTTCTTGCAAAATACACGCCCACGGTTCAACATCCACAAGTTCTGATTTCCATTTCTTTCCAGTACGGCTGACCCTTGAACAACCCAGGCGTTAGGGGGCGCTGACCACACCCAGCTGAAATTCCACATGTAACTTTCGGCTCCCCCAATACTGGATTGTCCCCGGTATCCACGAGACCCGGGTTCCAGGGGCCCCGCAGACGCTAAAATCTGGATGCTCCCGACCGCCCTGTAAATCGGCACAGCTCAGTGCTCACTGTCAGCCCCTCACATCTGCGATTCCAAACCGTGGACGGGAAACAGAACAGCCATTCAGCGGAGAACCCACCCAAACGTGGACCCACGCTTCAAGCTCATGCTGTCCGAGGGTCAACTACAGCGTGGAAGTCAGCCATCTGCACAGCATGTGGAATTCAGACTCCCCGTAGTTTTACAATTTTTTCCTCTATTTTCTTACAGCTGTTTTGCCCCTCAGTAATTTGGTGACAACTTTTCTGCAAATCGGTATGATGTGTTCTTTCCAAAGTACTAGACTTAGTTTTCATGCAACAACCCTCTTTTTATACCCAAGTTTCCTCAGTTTATGTAATATTTAATTACCAATACAACTAACGTTTGGCCAGCAAACAAATCAACAAGTGGTAAAAGCCTTCTGGGCACACCAATATAAAAAGAACAAACAAACATTGAAATAGTGTTTACCACGTGCCAGAAACATCTTCTGAGCCTTTACACACACTAACTCACTTAATGCTCATTATCACCCTGGAAGGCAGGCATTAGGATTAGTCTGGTGGTACATATAAAGCATACAGGCACAGAGAGGTTAGTTAACTTGCCCAAGGTCACACAGCTAGTCTGGGGCAGAACAAAGCTTTGAATCTGAAAAACCGGGCTTAGGAGTAGCCCACCAGCCGGAGCGAGCCTGGGGACTCCTCAGTCTGCTGCACAGAGAATGGGCATCATCCGTTAATCGGGTACAGCAGCCAAATGGAGTCAGTTAAGAGTTTCTGCACTTCTCGCCCTAGACAGACGGATGTTTACGTCTGGCAATCAGTAAATGACTGACGGTCGTCGGATGCGGGTGGGCTGGGCCCGTTAGCAATGAGTTTATTAGCGCATCTTTTCCTGTTATGATGACTCTGTGCCCTGTGCAATCTGAGGGCAGGAGCCAAGATCTGGAGGGACCTAAACTTCCTTCCGTGTGGCTGCGGCACGGCCAGCTGGGGGGCGGGGGGCAGCACGGGAGATGAGGCTGGGCTCAGCGTTCAGGCAGAGGTGTCGGTCAAGAGGCTTGGGTTCAAACCCGTCTGCAGATGCTCTCGTGCCCAGTGGGCGGCTGCTGCTGCTCCTGGCAGACGGCGCGGCGGAGCAGATGGCCAGGCGGCTGGCGTGCTCGGCAGTCCGTGCAGCTGACGGGGAGAAACTCAGACATGAAGGCGGGCTCACGGGAGGCGTGGGGGCTTCCTCCCACTGGCCTTCCGAGACCCCCAGCGTGCCCACACCGCCAGGCCGGGAAAGGCCGCCCACACCTGTGCCGGGTGAGGCCCCGGAGGGGTGGAGGCCCTGAACAGAGGCCGGGCGCCCCTCCAGGCAGAGCAGAGAGAAGGCGTCCGATTGCCAGGCTCCCGCTGCAGTGTCCCTTCGACTGTCCTGTGCCACAGTCGGCAACAGTGTCCGGGAAGGCTGCTCGGAAGGGGCACACCCCCAGTTTCACAAAACGAGGGAGAAGCACTAGGCCTCCAAATGCTCGAACCCAGGCAAACTGGCACCGTGGCACGAGATAACACCTTTCCAGAAGACAGACTGCGGAAGAGGAAACGCTCTCCCACCCAAACCCCTCCCACGACAGGTGTGGTCTCCCTACGCCCTGAGAGAATGGGCGCACTGCGTGGTGCACCGAGGCGGCTTCACCAATCCAATGCACCCACAAACACCACCGCAGGCTTCCCTGCTCCCCGTTTAAGAGTGGAGAGCTGGTCACGTTCCTGTGCTCCACGTGTGCCCACGTCACGGAGAGGGGATGCCAGCAAGCACTCAGCACACCCTGTGTGCCACACGTATATTGTTGCACTTAACCTCATCCTTCAGCAGCTCAGGAGCCAGGGAAGGGGTTAGCCCAACACAGGAGACTAGGAGGGAACTTGGCATCTGCCTTCATCAACCTGAAGGCTGTCATCCTCCGTGAGGGGACTGTTTCATCAGAGGGCCCCTCTGAGGGTCAGAACCCACAGAGTTGGGAGAAAGCCCCCAGGAATCAGCAGAACCATCATCACCATCTTTCAATGGTAGTGAATGCCCCATCAGCGGAGGCAATCAAGGGCTGATTGGACAGACAGGTGGCCAGGTTGCTATACATGGGATTCAACTTATCTCATGGGTGGTTAGATAGGTCCGCAGCAGAAATTCTGTGAATGAATCAAATCTGAAGCATTTGCACAGAGGACCTAGTGTGTGCTGGAAACTCTACGGAGAACACAAATAAACAATGCAAGTCCCCAGCTCCAGTCCCCTAGAGCCTAAACACAACGGGTCGAGTTCATCCATTGGATCAGAAGTCTGTGAGCATCCCTGGGGGCCCACTGGGCTCCAAACAGTGCCTACAACACGCTCACGCCGCGAAGGCCACAACCGTTGGTGGCAACATTCCCCCAGATAGACGAGGACACAGATCGGACAGTTCGCTCAGTAAGTGGAGAAGCCAGCATTCAAGTTCAGCCAGCTCTGCCCAACTCCAAAGAGCACGCTCTTTCCATGACACAGGGGTGCAGTCATACAGAACCTGGTGCTCAGGGGAGCCCCTGCCCCAGGAACGTCAGAACTCTCCCAGTGCCTCCACTCCCCACCCACAGCCTTCGAGGTCCTTCCACCACTTGCCTGATAGGGCCGCACGGGCCCAGGTCAGTCTCGGGGGCACTGCCCCCCGGAAGGCAGGCTGCAGACGGGCCGGCTCTGCTGGAAGAGATGAAAGGCCGTGCCGTGCGCATGAGGTCCGAACAAAGGTCGACTGCTTTCATCAGGAAAACCCCAAATTACCCACTTTTACACACAGTCTTTCATCTCCTACAGGGCAAGCAGAGGCTGCTTATTAGAAAAGCTGCCTTGTCCACAGCCTCCCTTGTGGGTGGAGGGCGAATGTCAGCGTCACCCTCAGAATCACTGCGCAGCCTACACTGCGGGGCGGCTGGGCCGTCGGAAACACAGGCTCCACTCTGCCCTTTGCCACAGGACGCTGACTAACCGGACAGAGAGGAGGTCTGTCCAGACCAGCCGTTACCGCTGCATAGCGCGGCGCTGCCAACAGACGGCGGTCCCCGGAGCTGGCTGCAGGAGCCGCGGGCCAGCCAAGCCACCGCTGTGCGCCTCCCACACACGGCTGCAGCCCCAGGAAACGGAGGTTTGGGACCGCAGCGTAAATGCACAGGAGGGCTGACCAGCCCTCCATGTCTTCCTCCCTTCTTTCTCGCTCCTCTCCGGCCACGCTGGTATGGGGCACCTCCACATCACAGACCCCTGCGGTGAAAGACCTCGAGGTCACCGACACTGCTCCCCACATGCAGACGAGCTTCCTGAGGTCGTTACAGAAGGCAGGCCAGCATCCTCGTTCAGGGGGTCTGGAGGACAGACAGACGGCGGCTCCTGGCTGCTGCTAGGAAAGCCGGTGGCCCTCTGAATCCCCGCACTGCTCACACTGGCTTTGCCACTTCTAGTCCAAAATCTACGTTCCACTCGTGACTGTAAGCTCGTAAGACCAGGGGCCCGGCTTTAATCTTGTGTGTCCTCGGGACTCGGCCAAGCACCTGGCCCAGGGGGCTGCTTAGTAAACATGGGTGGGTAGCTGGACATATGGATGGATGGGCGGGTGCAGGAATGGACGAGTGGACAGACGGAAGGTGGGTAGGTGCACAGGTGGCCCGAAGTGCAGGCAGGACAAGGGGCAGGGAAACAGGAGGCTGCAGTTAGGGATCATCAAACACGCCGCCTGCAGCTGCCAGAACCAGGGAGCTTGCGGACCAGGGCCTGGCGAGGGCCCCTCCACACCCTCTGCAGGTGTGAAGACTCGACGGGAGGGGCCTCGCCCGAGGTCACGTGACTGAGGATGAGGGTCTCCATGGGAACACCCAGCGTTTTTGGCAGCTTCAATCGTAAAGAAAAAAAATGGTGACCACCGGCAGTCAGAACCAAAATGACCCTGGTCCCCCCGGACGTGTGCACACAGAGCCACTTCTCAGCCTAGTGCTGCAGAACTGTGCTGGAATCCAGACGGAGGGGGCACAGGGGGGAAGGCAGGCAGGTCCCCACTGTTCCACGGCGAGCTTGAGGTGACAGCCAACGGATGTCACCATGAAACCAGTACTTCTGCTTCACCCATAAATCTCAGGACTCTTCAGGGCGAGGAGGAATGGAGCTGCCTGGGCACCAATAACTCCTGCTCTGAATTATTGCTACGAAAAAGCAGCCCAGATCCAGAGACCAGAATGACACTGCCCATCTCCAACTTGGTTACGAAGAACACAGACGAATCAGTCCACGGTCTCTTCTGACAGTCTACCGTGCGGTCAGTCCTGGGCTAAGGGCGCACAGAGGACAGTGAGGAGCCTAAAGCCTGGACCGAGCCCATAGTTCAGGTATTGACTGCCCGCTGCCCATTGATTCTCTTGTTCGATCACTGCTGAGCACCGGCCTGCTGCCCCTCGGCTGGATTTTGGAGTTTGGGTCTGTTCTCCGCTGAGCATGCAGAACTCGAGCTCAGTTCAACGAGTGGTCAGCCCCATCGCTCGTGTCCAGTCTCTATGGTGCTTTTCCATTCTCAAAGCACTTCCCTGACACGGACAGATTCGACCCTACGACCCAGGGAAGACAGCAGGTAGGCGTTCCCACGCTCTCCCACTGCACATTTAGGGAAACTGAGGCTCTGGCATGATCACCCAGCAGAACGGTGAGCTGAACTCGCGTCTTCTGCTACCAAGTCCTGCCTCCCTGTGAGGACGGTGAGAAGTCGGTGCTGGGAAAGGCCCCTGGTGCAGGGACCAGACTAGACCACGAGGACTTGGCTACGTGGGAAGTGAAGGCAGACGTCTCGCGAAAGAGCACAGAGCGGAGCTGCTCAGAGTCGGCACAGCACACCCAGGGGCTTGAGACAGCTCCTGACCTGGCCAAGAAGCCAAGGCAAAGCAAAGCAGAAGCCGCTTCTGTCTGGGCCCCGTCAACCATGAGCAGAACTGAGGTTCCACCGTCTCATCTGTACAATGAGAATAATGGGTCCATCCCATGTCCAGAGTTGAGTGGGATCGGGTGAGACACAGGCCTGGCAGGCACAGTGTTCCACGCTGCCTCTCTCCACCCAAGGGGACCTCCGTGCCACCACGTGTGTGTGTGTGGTTGAGTGGATATCCGCATACAATGAAATAGACCACTGTGAGGCATACGGCAGTGTCATCACCTCTGTCTAGACCCTACACATTCTCATCACCCCGAAATGGAACCTCATACCCATGAAGCAGTTCTTCTCCACCATCTCCCACCCCCAGCAACCTGTCTGTATGAATTTACCTGTTCTGAATATTTCATAAAAATGGAAGTCCTGACCAGTATGGCTCAGCGGTTAGAGCCTCAACCCATGGACTGAAGGGTCTCAGGTTTGATTTCTGGTCAAGGGCATGTACCTGGGTTGCAGGTTCATTTCCTGGTGCTGGTCGGGGTCATGCAAGACGCACCCAACCAATGTGTCTCTCTCACATCAATGTCTCTCTCCCTCCCCCCCTCCCTCCCTCCCTCCCTTCCTCCCTTCCACTCTATCTAAAAATTAATGGAAAAATATCTTTGGGTGAGGATTAAAAAAGGAATCATACAAGATGTGACCTTTTCTGCCTGGCCTCTTTCATCTTGCATATGTTTTGAGGTTCGTTCATGTTAAAGCATGTATCAGCACTTCATTTCTTTATACGGCTAAATAATATTTCATTATGTATATGTGTGAATGGATGGATGGTTTGTTGGATAGATGGATGGATGGACAGGTGAGTGGGTGGATGAATGGATGGGTGGGTAGGTGGACAGACACATAGATAGATAGATATAGATAGATAGATAGATAGATAGATAATGAAATAAATATATACACATTCCATAATATATATACATGTGTATTCCATTGTGTGTGTATCTATATCTATGTAGGTAGACACAGATGTAGACACATGCATCCCATTGTGTTTATTAACGTATTTCATCCATTAATAGACATTTGGGTTGTTTCCACCTTCTACTGTGAATAGTGCTGCTATAAACATTTGTAGACAGGATTTTGTGCATGGGCCTATATTTTCAATTCTCTTGGGCATATACCTCGGAGTAGAATTGTTGAGTCATAAAGTAATTCTATACTTAACTTTTCAAGGCAGCACCAAGCTTTTCCCCACAGAATACAACTTTACATTCGTTTGATGATTGTACTGGGGCCATGATGAAGGGACACCTCCTGGTTCTGACTGGCATTTCCATTTAGTCATGTGCCTGCCGGACATTTGCGTGTCTTCTCCGTATTATCATTACTCTAGCCTTCGCTCGTTTTTACGTTGGGGCCGACAGTCTGTTGTTTCCGAGCAGGAATATGACAAACACCTGGGCTGCCTCAAGACGACTGATCAGGTTGTACTGGGCACCACAGACCGACAGGAGCTGGAGGGGGCAGCCCGGCCACAGGACGCCACACGTGGGCCCAGGGCAGGACAGCCCCGTGTGCAACCCCAGCCCTGCACCTGGAGAGGCCGCGGGAGCCCCTGGGCAAAGTCCAGGGTGAGCAAGACCCGACTGAACGGCCTGGACAGCGGGACCTGTGGGAAAGGTCGGGGGAGGGGAGAGAGAATGACTGGACACCTAACAACCTTCCTCTTGGCGTGGAGTGGCCGAGCAGGGCCCTTCAGGAGGTCCGTGGCCAGCTGGTGTCCATTCCCACAGCAGAAGAGAAGGACATGAGGGTCGGGCAGAAGGAAGTGCCCGGGCCCTGGAGAGCTTTGGGAGGCCCAGTCCTGGCAGAGGCTGCCCACACCCGTCATGGACCACGGACGACCATGGGCAGACTGGACCCACCCACGCGCAGGTGCTGACGGGGTCTCGGGCCGCCATCTCCCACGGAAAACCTTTGCCCAAGAGGTGTGGGAGTCACCGCCTTCTCACACAGCCTGGCATTCACCTCGATACTCCGTGGCTCCCCAGCACCAAAGGGCACACGCCGGGCTTAGCTCCATGGCTGGCATCTCTGGTCACCCTGGTGCGGGCGGAATCCTGGCTTGAACGCCAGGTGCTGCGGAGCAGAAGTCAGGAGGACATCAGGTTGGGTTCGAGGTTGACAGGGAGGACGCTGGGGACACCACCCACTCCAAACCAGCAGAAAGCACAGGGACCGTGCACACACCTGCACAGCGAGGCCAGCGGGTCGAGGTGACGCGAGCTGAGCCCTGTCAGCAAGAGGAGGAGGAGCGAACAGAAGCGCCACCTGGGTTCGAGCCTAATGCACGATCTGCAACCTGTCAACTCAGGCAAATTCCTTAACCTCACAGAGTCTGTCTTTCCTCGTCTCCCACAGTGGGGACCATCAAACTTCTCCCCTGGCCCGGCTCCAGAAGGCTGGCTGGCCATCCCCGGGTGGCGTGCTCACCTGCATGAGCTCTGCAGCCTCTCCCGGGGTTCAAATCCCCACTCGGGCACTTGCTTGCTGAGGGAACTTTGGCAGCTGTCTTAACTCCCCCGAGCCTCAGTCTCCTCGTCTGTGAAATGGGAGCAGTGACCAGTACCCGCATGGAGGGGGGCGGTGAGCATTACATGAGTTAGCACGTGTAACCCGCTGAGAAGACGCCGGCAAGGGCTCATAAATTCAAGCTGGCAGTTAGGATGGCACACCCTCAGGACAACCAACAGTCCCTGCCCTCCACAGCCCGTGCTCCGAGTGCGCTCACTAGAGGTCACCGAACTCCAAAACAGAGGGTCCTCTCCAGGCATGGACAGCCCGCAGGCTCCCCTGGCGAGGGGTGCTCAAATCCAGGTCTCCTCCGCAAGCCACCCTGCCCTGCCCTCCCCATCCACCACCTTCCCGCACAGAGCCTCGCCCGTTCCTTATCCATCGGAACCAGCACCGCCCGAAACCCTGCGGTGCAGTTCGGTTAAAACAGTTACTGGAAAGGAAAGCTGCCCTTTCTGTCTTCGCCCGAGATAAGAGGAGTCAGGTCTGAGAGGAGCCAGGACGGCACCCGCAGCGCTGACCCGGTCACAGCACGGAGGCTCCGCATCCCCGAGCGGGACAGCCTGCCCCAGATACAGTGGGGGCTGAGCTCCAGTCCCTCAGCCTCCCCGGGCCTCGGTTTCCTCCGTGTGTAATGGGGAGTGCGCAGCGGTCGTCGTGGATAAGAGCCAGGGAGCCCCCTGCACAGCCTGGCGTGTGGTATTCTTGGGGACGCCTGCACAGCAGGTGGCAGGGGTGACCGCCCGAGTGAACCCCAGCTCCGGGGCTGGGCCCTGCAGAGCCTGTGCAAGGCCAGCAGGTGAGGTGCTGGGAAGGCAGCAGTGGCCCTTGGCTCCGCTGTGCAGGTGGAAAATACCACGCTCAGGAGGACGGCTCCAGCCTTCCCAGAGAGCTCCCGACACAGACGCACCTGGCCCAGCCACGGACAGGCCCGTCGGAGCAACGTCCAGGACAGAGGAACGTGGCTGCCGCCAAGAGGGAGAAGTTGCCAAGGGGGGCTGGGCAGAGGCTGGAAACAAAAGGGAGAGGTCACCCAACTCCAGAGTCCTGGCTGTCCGGCCTCCTGTGTACCTCTGCGTGGCTCAGAGACGGTGTCCGGGTCCAGCCTGCTGCGGGCTCTCGGAGCACGGGCTGAGGCTGGGGACCTGCGGGAGGCTGCAGTAAAGCTCACATCCCCTCACTTCCCAGAATCCTCTTCCACTGCTGGTGTGGGCAGAGCTGCTGCGAACAAGCATGACCTGGCCCTCGCCCCCTTCCCTCTCCGTCTCCCTTGCTCCCAGCGCCTCTCACCACTGGTGCTGCTGGGTGCTTCTCCTCCTGGTGACAGTGGCCCTGACGGCCCCCCACACACACACCCACAATCTCAGGCACTTCTCATCAGACTTGAGCACGCCAGGAAGCCAGTAGTCCTGAGATCCACCTCAAGGGTGCAGACAATGGGAGTTTCTCACCGGAGGTCCCACGACGCGTTAGAAACTGAGCCCGGAGCCCAGCTGGAGCCCACATTCTCCTCCTGATGGAGGCCAGCGTGTGCACAGGTGACGAGGACCCGCGCTCAGGCCACCCACCATCTTGACAACAGGAAGCCCAGGCCCCCCGAAACGACCCCGCGTGAAAGACAGACCTGGCGGTGTTCCACGGAGTCACGCCACACGTGGCCTGGACGCAGTCGCTAGAGAAGGAAAGCAAGGCGGCAAATTCCACGAGGATGACGCGGCCACAAAGCCCAGGCGGCGGATGGCACGAGGGCCGCCCTGCCGCCGTGTAAGTGAGATGGCATTTCCCCCTCGGTCCCAGGAAGGCACCGGGACAGCTCCGGGCCACGGAGGCCACGGGAGCCACGGGAGCCCGCCCTTGTTTCCTGCGGGCCAGGAACTCCATCAGGAAGGAGCTGAGTGTAGCCTCCTGTCCGGCCTTCCGCTTGCTCGGCTACCACCCTCTGTCCCCACCCCCACCTCACAGTCTCCCCCACCATCACCAGGGTGATGACTTAGAAAGCAGAGTCCTTTGAAATGGCGAGGACTTCATGGAAAAATATAAAGATTCCACATTCTCCTCCTGCAGCTCAGGCTTCCAGACCCCAATCTGGTCACTGTGTGACAACCCAGGAATTTGTCACAATATAGATGGTCTGGTCTGTAGTTGGCTTTTTCTTCCCGCCAGCCTCCCCTCCCCTGTGGCCACCAGCCCGACATGCACCCAGCAAGCTCACAGAGCGGGGGTAGGACTTCCTGCCACCCCCGCGGTGCTGGCCATCCTTACGACTTCCGGAAGCACCACAGGGGAACGGGGCGTGAATACAGCCGGCTGGTGTCACTGTCATCAGTCTCAGAGGGCCAGGCTCCCGCAGGCCCCTCTGTCCGTCCAGGACCAGAGCCTGGCAGTAAGCACAATGGGTTTGGACATTTCTGGGGAGGGGCGCTGGCAGCCCGGGGAGCGTGGTCAGAGTGCTGGGGAAGCCTGGAACCCTCACCTAGACCTGCCTCACTGAGCCACCTCCGAGGTGAGGGCCAAACAGCGTTTAGCTCTTGCGGTAGCGGGGAGGACTATTTACATGTTGGCACACGGTTGGTGTTCAATGAAGAGGAATAAACACACAAGCACCGAGCCACGAAGGCCTGAACACCAATGCTGTCTGTGACACCGTGGCCAAGACTGTGCCCTCTGACAGAGCAGATCGGGGAAGCAAGGCCCCTCCCCCCGCTTGCCCCTCTCAGCCCAGCACCTAAGAGCACAGGACACCACATGTGACCTTAAGCCGCTTCTCACCCTCTCTCACACCAAGGGTTCTGCTCGCCCGGCCTGAATTCCCCCCAGAATCTGTGTCGCTATCTAACCACTTCTCCTTCTCAGGAAGATGAGAAATGTCACTGCTGTCTGAATTCAAAACGTAATGTCAGCTGGAAACCTCAAGGCCATTTGGAGGCATTTCTTTTGGTGCTAACGAGAGAGCAGATGAAACCCCAGGAATGGCTTGATTAACCCTGCGCGCAGCAGCCGGGCGTTGTGCCTCGACTCGCTCGCAAGCCTGCTGCAGCACGGTCGTTAGGTCGGTCTACAAAGGCAGGCGGGAAAGGCATTCGGAGGAAGAAGAGTCCACCCGTCCTGAGATCTGCAACCAAGTGACTGTGTGACCGTCAGCAAGTTCCTGACCTTCTCTTATCCACCAGGAGGTCACTTACAAAGTGGTGGCCAGAATGGCGGCCGGGCTTCATCCACTGCTTGGTGCGTGCCGACTGCGTGGAGGCGGGCTCGGTCCACGGAGGCTGCTGCACGAGACCAGACAGCGGCTTCCGACGCCACGTAGCCCTCGCGGTTCTGCAGGTGGGCCGCTCCCTGTGCGGGCCGGCTCCCGGCTTGTGGGCAGCTGCCTTCTCAGGGTGCGCTCGCGGACCTGCCCTGGTGGGCACGCAGGAAACGTCTGTCTCCCACTTTGCAAGGTCACTAGTCCCATCCCAGGACCCCCCCTCATGACCTCATCTAGCCTGATTACCTCCCAAAGGCCCCCCACCTCCAAAAAGCACTGCATCCAAGGTTACAGCTTCAACCCATGAATTTGGGGAAGACGGACTTTTCACTGCAGCCAAAGGACTATTGGGACCCATTTCACAGATGGGGGATCTGCGGTCCAGAGGCAGGACGGACCCAGGCCCTCTGAGGGCACGGCTCCGCGCCACGTGAAGCGACGGAGCAGACAGCCGGTGATGCCGGCGAGCCCCTGGGAAGTGCATAGCAGCAACCACCTCACTGGTGCCGGTGATTCCACGTGGAGAGGCATGAGAAGCCCCCACGGAGCACATGCTTGCTCAGCGGCCCACGGGCCGCAATTCCCAGCCCGCGCCGCCTGGGCAGGTGCTCGGCAAACAGGATGAATAGAGACACGGCCAACGCATGTAGAAACCTCACACGGCGCCGCAAGACTAAGCGGTGCCGCCAATAAGCACGCCAGCCCTCCAGGGACTCACGGAGGCGCATCCTGCAGGAAATCTCTGGCCATCACCCCCAGAGCACCTCTGAAACCAATCGGTGCCCAGCACAGACCGCGCACCGGAGAGCAGGTGGGAGGAGTCAGGGCCCATGATACAGGCTGGGCAGGGAGCACGGTCGAGTCCCACCCCCAGCAGGCGCCCCTGGAACAGCAGGACGTGATCACGCTCCAGACAGAAGCTGGTCAGATTCCCAGCCGAGCACTTGAGCACGGAGCCTGGGGAACGGACAGGGTGACTGTTTCCCCAAGGAAGCCAGGCAGCTACGAGCACCCAAAGGACTCTGCTAGGCCGGGGCTCTGCAGACACGTGCAACACAGCGTGGCCTCACTCTGCGTGGGCCGGGGGACGCATGCAAGGTCCCAACCTCATGCACCCAGCCCGCATCATGGGCACAGGGACCCAGGCTCAGAAGGGCCCCGGGCTTGACTTCACACTGTTCTGTCAACACTGGAAATTCTTCATGCACGCTGACCAGGGAGCCTGCATTTCACTGTGCACTGAGCCCCAAGTTTTATGTAGCATGTACTGTGGTGCTGACAGGACCCAACGCCTCCCCTACCGCCTCAGTCTCCTGGAGGACAAATGGGGGCAGGAGGCCTGCCCCCCAGCTGCCAACGCTGGCCTGCGACACGCGCTCGGCATCTGACCAGCGTGGGCTGCTTCCTCCTACCCCAGGGCCTCCACTGGCTGCCAGGAAAGCAGGTGTCATTCCAGGCGCTGGCTGGTGGCTTGAGGGTCCAATGACACCCAGGGACCACAACCTCGGCAGGCAGGGGGTGCTGACACCACCCGCAGCACCCTGACACAGTGAGCTGGCCACGGAAGGAGTCGTATCACTTGGGGGTCCCAGTGCTGTCCTGGGTTGAGGGGTTACTGTCAAACACGGTATTTGGACAAGGTCTCTCCTGGACTCTCCGGGTCTCTCCATCTGCAAAACCAGATCACCCACCAGGGGAAGAAACCCTCCAGTCCCCACCTGCAGCCACTGGCAACACCCCTCTTCTGCCCAAGATGAGCTGTCAGCGCCTCGAAGGCAGAAAACAGGGCATCAGCCTGGAGTCCCTTCGCGCCTGTGTCCTCACACATCCCCGCACAGCTGCAGCGCTCGGGGGCTGCCCGGACCTGACCCTCTATGGGGCTGAGCTCGCACGGGAGGGAGGTGGTCCCACCGTCTCGTCCTGCTCACAGAGCCGGTATCGTTACAAGTCACCAGGGGCCGCTCCTCAGTGGAGGGCTGGGGGCTTCTCCAACACTACATTTCTACACACCCTGCATTTCCTCCAAAGCCCTCCTATTCATTTCATCGTCAGGGAAAACGCTTAAGAAGAGGAAGAGGTCATGTCCTCGTATAAACACAATTCCTTTCCCATTACCAAATCCAAACTTTCCGTTTCTGATCCTATTTCTCTTTAAAAGGTAGAAACAATTCTCCAATGTGCGTTCGCTTCACCCTCTCCCGCTCTCTTGCTTCTCCCAGCTTCCCACAGCTCGGACCTTCCTTCCAGCAAGTTCCTCTGCAGACGGTCCGCAGGCCGCCCTGGGCCCGCCCTCTGCCTCAAGGCTCCTGAAAGGCAGGCTGTGCTGGAAGCCCCCGTTCCTGGCGGAGACGGGCTCCAACAGTGCTCATGGGACCCCCCGCCCCCCACGATGGGGACACTGGAGTGGCCGATGTCCTCAGTGAGCAAGGGTGGGACAGGATCCCACCCCAGCCCCAAGCTCTCAGTGCAGCACCCCCACCCCGCCATGGGCTCCTCAGCTCTCCACACTCCCCCCAGCAGCGGTCCCTGGGCCTTCACATCCAGCCTGGTGACACCCACTCAGCTCTCCACACTCCCCCCAGCAGCGGTCCCTGGGCCTTCACGTCCAGCCTGGTGACACCCACTCAGCTCTCCACACTCCCCCCAGCAGCGGTCCCTGGGCCTTCACATCCAGCCTGGTGACACCCACTCAGCTCTCCACACTCCCCCCAGCAGCGGTCCCTGGGCCTTCACGTCCAGCCTGGTGACACCCACCCATCCGGGCTGACACTTCTGTGGATACATCACAACTACCCTGCGGCATCGACCTCGCCACCCCGCCCGCCGTGGTGTTCTCTCTCTCTCCCTGCGGCCAAGTGCTGCTTCAGCAGCCGCCACGGGGCGTGCAGCCTGCCCCGGACTCTGGTCCTGCCCTCCCTGGCGCCCGCCTCACCTCCTCCCAGAGCTCACCCCTGCAGACACTGCCCGCCCAGCCCAGGGGCGCACCAGCCGGCAGCGCGCTCCTGCCCCCGAGTCCGCAGGCTTGCAGGGGGCGCCCGGAACGCAGGTCGTTCCCATCGACAGCAGTGTGGCAGCCTCTGGCTCGGCCGCAAGGGTGCATGGCCTGTGCACGGTGCCCCTGGACGCCCACACGTGCACCTGGACACGTGCGCAAGGAGCCCACCCGGCACCGTTCACAGCAGCACAACCACCACGAGGGGCTGGAGGAACACACAGAGCAGGGGCATCACCCCAACTCAACACAGAGCGACCTGCAGTCCCCACCACCTGCATCTGCCTCCTCCAGGACTGAGAACACACCAAACCGTGTGGCCTCCTAACAGACCTGTGGTGCGAGTGCAGGGACGTGACCTGTGGCGCCCGAGTCCCAGAGAGCCCACTTCCGTGAAAGGAAGGACCCGGGACGGGAGAGGAGGACCCTGGACTTCACGCAGCCTTTTTTCTTTTTTAATTTCTTCGGAAGCAGGGATTCTAAGCTAACATTCCACATCCCTCACCGTTTGCTCATTCTGGGGGTGGGATAAGGGCTAAGGGACCTTTGCGGCTCCTTGCTTTCGGTTCCCCATCTGGACACTGGGCGTGACGCGAAGAAACGACCCCAGACCGGGACCGCGGATCCGGAGCCAGCAAGTCCGCCGGGAGGGCGGAGGCAGGCAGAGCTGGGCACGCTCAGGGCCCGGGCTCCGCCTCTCAAAGGGAGGCAGGCGGCCTGCGTCTGGAACACACTTCAGCACGAACTGGCCTTCACCGGAAAAATGTGCCAGACCCCGTCCCCTCTGTCACCACCGTGCTCCCCTGCCGAGGAACCAGCCTCGGTCATTCCCCCACCGCTCCGTGAGGCTGGCACTTTCCCGGGGTGACTGTGACTCAACGGGTCCTCTCAACAAGCACGTGAGGGGCACAAGGCTTCGCCTCCTCATTGAAACTGAAGCTGGAGCCTCAGAGAGGGCCCGAGAATGGCCTGAGCTGACTCAACGGCTGGGACACAGGGAGGCCGAAGCAATGGCTCGCAGCTCTGACTCAGACTCGGGGTTCACCATGTGTCAAGCTCAGAGGCCGGGACTAACAACGCGCCAGGCCCCACCTCTCAGATCATCAGATGTTCACAATAACTTGGCATCCCAGAAAAGTCAAGGCCCAGAGAAGCCAAGAAGCCTACCTAGGGTCACACAGCCAGGCCCCGAATTTTCTAACATGCCCCGACAGCCTCCCTGGAACATTTCTCCATCAGGAAAATTCTTTTTGATTAAGAGGATGCATGAGTGTCCGGGGCCCCCGGTGGGCTGCCGGCTGGGAGCTGGTCCTGGCCAGTGTTTATTTGTTTATGTCATCACCTCCCGCTAAACCCCTGCCCGAAACTTCTCAGTGACTCAGAAACCTCACCACCAGCAGCTGCTCCTTGGTTGGGGCCAGATAAGCCTCCACGGGGGAGGGTCGGGTCAGGGCAGTTCCTGGTAATCAGTGGAGCTGAGCCCCTGTCCCCAGAACACCACCCCCATGTGATGGGAGGCAGAGATGGTGGCAGAGAGACGGGGTAGAAAGACCCCTACCCCAGCACCTGCCCTGCAGAACGACCCAGACAAGACAAAGAAAGGGGTCAGAGCCTGCCCACCCCATCATGGAAACAATCCGCTCCCCAGGCAGGGGACAGACAGACACCCACACTCACAGGGGCTTCCCATAGGGTCTACGAGCCCAAACGGAGAGCATCTTGAAACACCATCAGTCCCGAAAGCCTGTTCTTTCACCCGAACCCACTGGCCCTAAGTGAACAGCCTCTCGGGTCCTAAGTTCAGAATAATAATAAAAAGGTTTCCTTTTGGTCTGTTTGAGGCAACTGGGTCTTCTTTCAAACCTGCACACAGCCCCTTACTCTGCCCCTCCTCGGGCGACTGAGAACCACCCCAAGTGGTTCCTACTCGCTCCCTTCTCCGCGCCGGCCTCCCGGCCAGCCTGGGCATCCCCGGTGACTCTGGTTAACCGGGCACCTGAGGGAAGAGGCTCAAACTCGCCCACCCCGGCCCAGGCTTCCAGAGGCCAAGGTCACTGTCCGGCCCCACTACCCAGAGTCCCGTGTGCAGTGCTGTAGAGCTTCAGTGGCCTCTAAACGCACTCGGGGATCAAAGGGGCTTGGAGAGGGGTGGGAGGCCCGGCAGGGCCCCTCCGGGAATCTGCTCCCTTCATTAACTTCGGAATTCCACCGGCCAGTGTTTTCTCAAGCCTTCTGACACTCGGCGCTCACCAGGGCGGGGGGGCTGCGATCCTCACACCCACAGGCTCCAGATGTAAAAGCCAGGACACAGCTTCCCGGGCGAGGGAGGGGCGAGGCCGGCAGCACCGGCTGCCACAGCGCCCCCCTGGGGAGAAACTAACATTTAGAGAGCAAACAGCAGCTGGCCGCACTGAGGTAAGAAGCAGAGATCCCGCCTGTTGCGGTCTGGATTTGGTAGAAGAAGAAAGTGTGGCTCAGAGAGGTTTAGGAACCAGAGCAAGGTCACACAGCGACGCAACGGCAAAGCTTCAAAACTGCGTTGTGTTTTGCTCCCACGGGGCACCTGCCCCCTGGGCTCTGCGCAGGGTCACCAGGAGAGAAACACTGTGAATGGTTTGCCGGCCGAGTCTGGAGAGCGGGGACTCTCAACGACAGGCCTTGTTTGCTTAGTGACCGGTGTTTACACGCTCCCGGAATGTGCCTGGGTAACCTTCCAGCCTGGCAAGGTGGACGTGCCCCCCCTTTTATATATGAAGAAACAGGTTCAGAGAGACCCAGAGAACTGCCGGCCTCTGTCTGGAGCGCGGAGGAGCTGGCGCTGCGATCGGGCAGCCACCCCATTCCTGCCGCTGCTCAGCCAGCGCACTCGGACGGTGCAGCGAGGTTCTGCCCAAAGACCCCACTCCTCCGGGGACCCCGGTAGGGTCCTAGTGCTCCTAAAAGCAGGGTCTCCAGTGTCCCAGCTTAGAAGAGAAAGTAGACAGTCTCCCTACCAAAGAGGGTAGAAAGGGCCAGAGAAGGAAGTGACCTGCCCGAGGTCAACAGCCCTGAAGGCCAAGACGGCAGGAGAAGGTGTGTCGGGTCGTGTGGCCCAGGAGCTTTGGGAGCAGAAAGAGCTGTTTTCAGAGCTGCCCGTGTGCCCCAGGGAGACCTGCTCGCCCCTCTGCGCTCTAGTCACTTCAACACTGAGAAACACCATGATCTAGTGCCTACCCCACCGGTCGGCTCTGGGCCTGAAACGGAAGAATGTCTGCCATGTGCCCAGCATGGAGATCAGCGTAATACATGGTGACCGTTCCCCCATCACCGCCCCAGGGGCCACCCTCCCTGCAGACTCGGGCAGGTGCTCCGAGCAGCCGGAGCGCAGAGGAAGCGGGAGTCTCGTTCCTCGCCGGGACCACCCTGCGTCTCCTGGAGCCCGAGCCCACCCTGCTCCCGGAGGAACAGGAGACAGCAGGCCCATCACAATGGGCTGTTCCAGGGAGTGAGAGATAAAGGAGAGAAATCCAGGCTGTGGCCACATGATAAGTGAGGGAGCAGCGGGAGGGCGGGGGACATGGCAAGAAGAGGGGGCGGAACCTGCGAAGCAGAAGGGGCAGCGCTGGGCCTCGGAGCCCCTCCCGCCCCAGGACAGAGCTGCTGCACTGCAAGCGAGCAGAACGGCCCACCCTCCGGGCCTCCGCAGAGGGGCTCCTTGGGGCCCTCCTGTCCCTGCCCTGCTTGGCCACAGCACAGCGAGCTCAGCACCCAGCATGCTGGCCTGCGGATCACCGCCCACCCGAGGGCGCAGGCTCCCTGGAGGCGGGAACCCCCAGGCGTCGGACTGTGGTTCCAACCCCACTGCATCTCAAGGTCCAACACGGTGCCTGCCTCCTTCACACAGTGGGGGGCTGAGGTCTTAGGAAAGTCTGTCCCTCTGGGACAACAAGCAGGGCAACCAGTTCCAAGGGCATCCCATGCCCGGCAGTGCTCAGCACACACACACACATACACACACACACACACTCACACACACACACACCCCCTTTTGGCTCCCTGCTCTGCCTTCTCTCGGGTAAATAACCTTGGGAAAGTTAGATGGCCTCTCAAAGCCTCCAAGTTCTCACCTGTAAAATGGGCACACCACTGCCCACCGGGCGAGACTGTTGGGCTGATTGAGTGATGTGGACGCTCCGAAGGACAGCGTTTCCCTTTGTCCTTTTCAGGGAAGCTGATATGATTAACGGTGATGCAATGAACCATCTGCTCTGATGGACTGTGATGCAACAAGTAAGATGCCTACTGTGTGTTTAGCCTGCGAGCAAGATCATCGCGTGTCCTGACCTCAGAGCTACGACTTTCTCGTGTGGGAGAAAGACGAGAAACCGGTACCTTGCGGCAATGACTGCACTATCACAACACACCCGGGGGCTGAGAGCCGAGTGGCGCGGAGTAACCAGAGGCTGTTATTGCCATGAGGTCAGGGAAGGCCTGCCAGGTGCCCCTGGGCATGAGCGGAACTGGGGACCCAGTCAGTAGCAAACCCCAGTCCCCGCCCCCAGTGCACTCTGGGCGGCCAAGTGCCAGGTGGCCCTAGGTGTCCCGGGCACTCAGGGCACTGGCTGTCTGAGCTGTCACTCTCCTGCGGGCAGCCCGACACTGAGGCGACCTCCCTGGGCGCCGCCAACCTCCCAGCTGCCGAGTCGGTCCTGCTTGTCGGCGGCAGGGACTCCGCAGCCCTCGGCTGCCAAGTCCGAGGCCAGTGCTGCCTTCTCACCGGTGCTGACCTGCCACTCAGCCTTCCCACGGGCTCCCAGGACGCTGACCTTTGATCAGCTGTCCATGCCACCCAGCAGTGCTCAGCTCAGAGTCCAGCACAGCCCCCTGGCTCTGCTCAGAAAGACTTCAAGGCCAGGCGACACCTCTCCAGTCCAGAGCCTCCCCGCGGCAGGGCCCCCGCCCGTGCTCCGGTCGTCTGCTGTGCCGGGCGGGGCGCTGGCTGCCACGCGTCAGCCTCAGCACCGCAGTCCTCCACACGTCTTGTGAAGTGTGCCCTGATGTCACCCTGCTGACGGGGAGGGCAAGGGACCCAGCCGTCACCTGCCCGGAGGCACACAGCAGGCACAGGTGGGAGACTCAGGGCGGGCCCCTGGGCTCCACAGCACCCTGCTGTCTTCCAGCTGGGTCTGCACTCACGGCCCAGAGCCCCAAAGTCGGCCCTCGTGCCACCTTCCCCACCCACTCTCCCAGGCCCACTTCACCCGCGGGCACGGCTTCGTTCACCCCCGCAGCAGGGGACACCGCGCCCCAGGAACTGCGTTGTCTTGCAGACAGAGTGCCATGCAGGAGAGGCCTGGCCTTCCAGCCCCTGCCGCCTGCCCGATGCAGACAGACAGACACTGGGGAAATCAGTGACAGGCACGTGACACGTGGCATCAAAGGAAACAGGGTGGCTCCCCGGAAGCACCATTCTGTCCATCTGTCTCCCCCGCACACCAGCACGGAGCCAGACGCGCGGCGTGAGCTCGCTGCCCACCAGCTCCCCGTGAGAGCGGGCCACATCGAGGGACCTCACTAGCTACTGCCAGCCCGGCCGGGGTCACCTGGGCCCAGGTAAGCGCTCAGCAGACGTGCGTGCGACATGAAGCAAGACTTACGTTTCTAGGGAGCCCCCCAGGGAGCTGGAGACAAGAGCTCAGGGGGCTGCGGTCCTTGGGCACCCAGGCGGCGGGGATCCATGGGCCAGGGCCTCGCTCGCAACCACCCTGAGCACCCAGAAACGTGGGATTCCAGGCAGGCGTCCACCGGCGTGTCCCCAGGCAGCTGAGTGTCACTGTAAATCCACACGGCTCGGAAAATCCGTGAAGGAAGCTCCATGTAGCTGACAGCGTGGTCGGCAGGAAGGGTGCCCGTTTCGTTCCTGTCTGGCCAGAGCTCGGGCCTGGGGACAAGAAGAGAAACCAACCTTGTTACAACGAGGAACCAGAGCCGCACTCGGTTATTCTTTCTTGATGTGACCCTAGCATGCTTCAGAGGGGAACTCTCCCAAAATGACGCCCTCCAGCTGCGGTACTCGCCCGGAGGTGAGGGGGAGGCCAGGGACCTTCAGGGAGTGTCGCCTCCCCGGACACCAGACTCCCAGGGGGACCTTCCCACTGCACAGGGTCCTCAGAACGACCCTGGGAGGGCAAGGGGCGGAGGTGCGTCCATTATAAAGATGAGAGAAGGTTCCAGAAGGTCAGGGGCTGGCGTAGGGAGCTAGCAGTTTGGCCGGGCTGAGCACACCGCCCTGGGCTCCTGCGGGGCCCAGAGGTCCTGGCAGTGAGCTGAGGGCTTTGGCATCAGCTGGTAGGAAGTCGCTCCCCGTTTTGTTTATTTTTAAAGACAGCCACAAAGCCCTGGCGTGGCTCCAGGCCTCGCCTGTCCTGAGAGGTCCTCCGGGGCAGGCCGGGGCCTGTCCCCCTCCTGTCATTCAGTCAGCAAGGCCTGAGCGCCCGCGAGGTACCAGCACTGTCCAGCTTTCGTCTCCCAAGCGTGTCCTCAGTCACGACAGGGATAACTAAAGAGCAAATGGATGCACCATGCACAGGGCCGGAGGCCCCCGGCCCCCAGCCCCCCACTGAGAACAGGAAGGGTCCTTCAGGGAGTGCCCGCACCTCACCCCACTAAGAGCTCTGGCCACCGTCTGATGCGAACCCCCAACCACACTGCACCCCCGGCCTCAATATTCCAGCTAGGACACGGGGGCAGACAGCTCCCCTGCTCCCAACCAGGCAGAGCGGAGCCCGAACCTGAGGCCAGTCTGAGCCCCGGGTCTGCGCCCGAGGCCGCCCCTCGCTGCTCGTGGGGGGCGCCTGCCCCGAAATCCGTACCTGAAACCTACGGCCGGGCGTTTCCCATGCCGGGTCCTCGCCTAACCCTCGCCCCGGCTACCCTCATCCGATGTTCGAGCGGAGGATCACGAGACCCAGACACGTTAGCAAGTTGCCCAAGATCACAGAGCGAGAGTCACAGCAGAGCCGGGACGCAGGCAGCCCTGTTCCACACCCACGAGCGTGGCCACTGTACCAACTGTCGTCAGGGGCACGTGCTGCAGCAAATTCTCACATCCGGAGCCGTATAAAATAACGCCGCCGTGCGCGCTGGCGGCTCCCAGGTCGGAGCCGACGTCACTGAGCTAAGAGGGAGGTGATGGTGGGGCTGTCCCTCTGGAGGCTCTAAGAGAATCCGCTTCCTTCTCCAGCCTCCGGCGGCTGCCGCCCGGTGGGCTCCTTCCTCCGCCCTCACACAGGGACCCGGCCTCCCCCCGGCCCTGCCTCGAAGTCGCTTCCCCTTCTGTGACTGGTCCTTCTGCCCCCTTCTTCCACCTGTGATTACGGGGGCCCATGCAGACATGGACCTTAGTCATGTCTGCAAGTCCTTTGACATGTGAGATGACATATCTGTAGGGCCTGGGAACAAGGACCTGGGCATCTCTGGGGGCCCACTGCTCACGGGAACCAGATGGGATCCACCCTTTGTTTTTTTGTTTTGTTTTGTGTTGTTTTTAAATTCTCACCCGAGGACATTTTTCCTTCTATCTTCAGATAGAATGGGAGGGAGGGAGAGAGAGAAACATCAATGTGAGCGAGACACATCGACTGGCTGCCTCCCGCACGACCCTGACCATGGCTGGGGATGAACCCCAACCGAGGTACGTGCCCTTGACGGGAATCGAACCTGTGACTCCTTGGTCTGTGGGCCGACACTCTAACCACGGAGCAAAACTGGCCAGGGCCACCCTCCGTCACAATCATTCTTCAGTGACCAGGGGCCCCAGGGTGGGCTCCCCTTGCCCCACCTCCAGCCCCGACACAGCCTTTAGACCCAAGAGAAAGATGAGTGTCTGCAGATCAGCCCCAACAGAAAAGTAGGGAGAGAGGTTAATACATTAGCATTTGAAGTTGAATCACCCAATTCAGTAGCCATGCTGCTCGAGTAACATGCTTAACCCTTGGCTTCCTCACCCATAAAACAGGGGCAAATCACGTCGACTTCCTTCCTGAAACTGCTGTGTGGGCACGTGAAGTAAGCCACGGCACGCCCTGGGCATGCTGCGGGCACACCGAGGGCTGGAGCAGCAGGCACCCAGAGCCCAGGCCAGCGCGCGCGGCCGGGGACCGCGGGGACCACAGCTCCCGAGCCGGAGGCCGGAGGGGCTGCTTACAGCAGGAAGGCAGCAGTGACCGGGCCGAGGGCTGGGGGACACAGCCTGGTAAACATTAACTGAGGCCCCAGGCGAGTCTGAAGCCCAGGTGGTTTGGTTGGGGTAGGGGACCCCGCAGCTCCGTCGCCTGGGGAAGAATGACTACACGCTCTGTTGGGTATGACTGCGGCCAAGCCCTGGTCCCTGCCCAGGGCGGGGCAGTGCCGAGGCTCGGCCAGGTGGCTCCCCCGCCAGGATGCAAGACGCAGGGCGAACACCCATTTCCAGCATCAACGAAGCTACACTGTCGGGGAGCGTGTTCCTTGTCGGTGGTCCATGGCTCTGCCAGGTCACTTCTGCTTTCTGTCATGGACTGGCCAACACGGAAAAGGCAGACCGTGCCAAGGAGGGGTTTCGACGTGGAACTCGAACCGTCACACAGGCGGGTGGACAGGCCTGGAGAGAGACGAACACCCACCCTGGAGACTGCTCTGTGCTCTCCACCCAAGCTGAACACGTGCGCACCTGCTGCGGCCGGGCGGGTCCGCTCCAAGGTACAAAACTGTGCACGCGTGTCCGCCAGCAGACATGTCTTGGTATGTTCACAGCATAGCAGCCAGACACGGGGAGCTACAGTGGAATGAACTGTACTACAGAGAACGAGAAAACCGACCACGTCACACCACACAGGACGCGTCTCACACACGCAACGTGAGCGAGAGAAGCCGTGCACAAGGGAGGGCGCATGATATTCTTTATACTAAATTCATAAAGAGGTCAAAGCAATCTGTGCAGTTAGAGGTCAGGACAAGGTTACCCTCGGTGAGGGGGAGGGACAGTGAGGGACTGGAAGGGGCGGGAGGGGCTCCCGAGATGCTGCTAATGCCCTAATTATCCAGGTGGCAGCCACGCACAGATGTTCAGGCTGCGATATGTGTGCCATTTTTATGCATGTCACCTCAATAAAATGTTGCTTAACATTTTTTTCTAATTTCTCCTGTGAAAGTATGTTGCTGGAATTTTGCAGACTCTGCAACCAACAGCCCTCCAGGCTTGGGCATCAGCACCTTCCAGGCGCAGATCCTTGTACCCCGCTGCCTTCCGACTGCCCCTGCCCCCCAAAAGCACTGAGGAGGACACTCTGTGAATGAAACGCTGTGGCCCAGGGAGACAGAGTGGCCCCACAAGAAAATACAGCCCTCAGCCCCATTCCCTTGCCTAGTCTCCCTCCCTCTCTCTCCTCAGCTTACTGAGCTGTCAAGACCACACATGTCATTTCCTGCCTGACCCTTCCTACCAGGTAGTTCAGAAACACAGAAGGCCTCTATTTCCTGCCCATCTCCAAGAGAGCATCTTTGTACACCAACACAGAAGGGGGGTCTGGTACTCAAAGACTGCAGTACGCCGGGCTGGCGCAGCCTGGTGCCTGGGCACCAGGCACAGAGACAGAGCCCGGGCAGGAGGTCCCAGCACTTCTCCAAGGGTGTGTGACGTGTGCCTTCCCCTCCCTCCGCTTCTAGGTCTCCCGGCCTCTGTGTGTGTCTTCTCCTTCTTCCTCTCTCGCAACAGCACCAGTCATGTTGTTGATGTTAGTACGAGCAAGGTCAGCCGCTTGCTCAGCACACCCGAGAGCGAGCCAAGGCGGCCACGGGCTGCAAGGGTGAGGACGCATTTCTCCGAGGCGGAGTCCGGCCGGGATGCTCGCCCGACCCCAGCTCGCCTCACTCTCTCTTCCCCTCGGGTTTGCGGAGTCACCGTGTTGCCAACACCGACGCCACGCAAGAGGCATCCGGGTCCCCTTTCTCTGACGGAGGGAGAGGGGGCGATTTCTCCTACTGTGTTCACATGCTTCCTCTGTGAGGCTCCGAGTGCCGGGGCTGCCGCGCCTGGGAGGGCACATCAAGGGGAGCTGTTCTGCGCGAAAGTGGCCCTGGGCTCCTGCAGGCTCTATTTTTGCTTCATTTCGGTTTCTACCCAGCAGGTCCCGGGACTGCACAGATCAGCGGCCTTGGAATTCCCGAGTGCGCGCTCACGGGTTCCTCATTCAGGGGGTGGGGGTGAGGTGGAGCCCCCTACACCAGGTGAACCCCAATGGGGCGCTCAGTCGCTGGCTATGGGCACATCCCTTACGCTCTCTAAAAGCATTTCCCCGTCTGTTTGAGAAAAACCGGCAATTGAAACCCAAGCGCTTTGGATTCATTGTGGATGAGACACTGTGTGGAAAAAGCTTGACAAACACAACTGCCCGCGGTTTGCTTCCAAGTCCCACAGAGCGTCGGCATCGACCTCGACGGCGGCCTGACCCGCTGCGTGGCTGCGATCCGCACCAGCAGCCAGGCCGGGGAGCACACTGAACCCAGTCTCCTCGGCGTCAGTGAGCCGGAGGGTGCTCTGCACTGCGGGCGGCAGGTCAGAGGGGCCAGACAGCCTGCGGCCGGGACCTTCCCCTGCGCTGTGCAGTGGGGTGGGGCTGACAGCCCTGCCAGGTACACTGACCGCGGCCAGGCTCCTGAAACCCCGCGCAGCGCTGGAGAGCTCGACAGATGCTCAGTGAGCGTGGGCTGCATGGGGACTGAATGATCACAGCTACACATCAGGTGCTCCTGGTGTCAGGCGTGGCGCTAGGAGCTGGAAATGAAAATCACATGAATCCAGAAAGACAGACCCCTGCCTACAGGGCGCTCTCCGGCCACACCAGGAGAACCGGAGACCACACACGCAGCCGGTGCCGGTGCCTGGCCAGACTCCCCAGGCGGGTGGGCTGGGCAGAGGAGGAGACGCTGGACCACACCAGGTGTGAGAGACCAGCACGCCGGAGCACGAGAAACCTTGGAAACGATCTGGTTCAACTTCATCCCTGAAGAGACGAGGAGGGAGGCCAGAGGTGCAGTGACTCGCCCAAGGTCGCCCAGCTAAGACCCGCGGGATGCAGAACGAGAAGCCAACCCTGCGTGAGCGTGGACGAGGGGCAGACGCCCGGAGAAGAACTGCCCCTTACTTTGACAGGCGGGGGGGCGCTGGCAGCAGAAGACGACAGACCACAGGCGCAGCCCCAACGTGCTCACTCCAAGGGCGCCGGTGGTGTTAGGTCATGTGACCCCCACAATGTGCCGTCCGGTCTCACCGTCTAACAAGAACGCGGGTGCACGGCGCGCTGTGTGCTGGCAGGCGGGGCGGAGCTGAGATATGCACCCGGCCCCCAGAGCCTTCTTGCCTAACCACTAGGCTGCCGAGCCCCAGGACAGTGCGGTGAGAGAGACTAGGGGCAGCATAAGATAAGAAGGTTCTGGAAGCCAGAGATGGGAGGGCAGTAGTTCTGTTGCCGGAAAGGCAATAGACTGAGACCCCGAGACCATCCGCTGCCACACTGACCAACCCAGCGGCCTGTCAGGGGGCCCCAAGTCGCGCTCTCTTCCCTGCCTGAGTCCTTCGTGTCACCATGACGCCCTTCTTCAGCTGGCTCTGGTCAGAGTGGGAGGGTGCTAAGCTCTGGCCTGGCGCCATGACCTCCCTTCCACCAGGCTCAGGGGGACGTGACGGAGCGGGGAGGCGCGTCCGTCTCCTCACTCTGACCCCACTGCTTCTCCCCCCCTGCAGGCCAGACGACAGGCATCTGGACAACCCGGGAGCAGCGTCCAGGCGGAACGAGGGCACATCCCACCACCTGTCCTGCAGACCCCCCAGGACCGCAGCCCTGACGGTCACAGGAGCCCAGCGGTCCTCAGGACGGGTCCCTGGGATGACCTCACAGAGCCTCTCTTCCATCACTAGGCCTGGCCTGAGGAGAGCAGGGAAGGCAAGTGTATGAGAGAGAAAGAGGCTGCCGGACCGACAGACAGACAGACAGACAGGATGGAGGTGAGGGCGTGACCACCAGAGCTTAGAGACACCCAGACCGGAGTAAGAATCTCAGCTTCAACACTTACTAACAGGCTATGTAGCCTTGACCTCAGTCCTCTGAATCCACACCCATGTGTGCAAAGCGGGGGCCGCCCTGCGCGACGGGGAGCCTCGGGAGGCCTGCACAGCCGCTCGCACAGGGGGTCCTCCACAGCAGAAACCCTTCCCTCTGCTCGGCGCACCCCTCCTCCGCAGCCGCGACGTGATGAACCCACGGAAATGAGCTGAGAAAGGCGCGGAAGATGCTCCCAAGGTCAGTCAGACCCCGTGACCGCGGGGGAAGTGCCAGGAACGGAGCCATCAAACAGTGACCCCAGGAGGCAGCTCTCCCTGGAGAGGACCTGGCCTTGGAGACTCGGGCAGGTCTAGGCGGCGCCTGGTCTCCGGAGACTCACGATCTCACCCGGGGCCTCGGGAAAGAAAAGGCCCCGAGACAGGACCAAGCCGACAGCTGTGGCGGGCGCTCCAGGACCTCGGGGAGCTGCCCACCGATCACAGCGGTCTCCGTGGGCAGCTCAGGTGGCCCTGACAGGCATGCAAGCAGGAAGAAGGAAAAGGATGCTCAGAGCAGAGGGGGTGATGCTCAGAATACGGAGGAAGACAACACATAGCATTTATTAAGCGTCTACCCCAGGAAAGGCCCCTTTTAACTCCTCCATTTAATACCCATTACTGCTCACACCCTAGAGTCGGGTTTCTCCTCCCAAAATGGCAGAAACAGCAGCGTGGGAAAGGAGGTGACGCAGGTGGCAAGGGGTCGGCTGGAACCGGGCCCGCCAGCCGCAAGTCTCCTCTGGCTCTCCACGGCCCCGACCCCGGCCTCGCTTAGAACCCGGGCATGCTCCGGCACCCCAGCTCCCACCAAGCGCCCGGCCGCACCTGCCCTCCCACACCTCACAGCCCCGTGCCTCCCATAATCGCCGCCTTTGTTCCAGTGTAAAGTCTGCAGGAGCTGGGCTTCCGGGAGGTCACGCTCCTGCCTCCGGAATGCACTCCGACTTTCACGGAAACGAGGCTTTGCTTCAAGTCACACAGGCACCTTGCACTAAGCAAACTCTGGCAGCAATCAGCCTAGCCCACAGGACCCTGGGTAAGTCCAAAGTGGAGGGGGCAGGGCAGGAGGAAGAGGCGAGAGAACAAACCCCAGCAAAGCAGAGCCGGGCTCGCCCCCCTCCAAGGGCCTTCACGGTGCAGTTCCCGTCCTGGGCTCACAGAAGGCTGTCCAGGCCCGTGGGCTTCACACCTCAACACGCCAAAGACTCACCCGGAGTGACCCAACCTCCCCTCTGTGAGACTGAGCAATGGAAATGGTCAAGCTAAGATTCCCGGCCAGGGTTTTCTGGCTCCTTCCATGAACATTTCCTGCCAGAGGGGAGGGATAACATGATACGTACAAAAGTCACTTCTGACTTTTGATGTGCCTGTAGTATAGCTGGGGTTATTTTTCAACCAGCATATATGTTTAATACAATCAAGAAAAGATACGGATGCTTTGCTCGGGTTTGTTTCTGAATCAGCGTCCGGCACCTAAATGTGCGGATATTCTCCTCCGGGGTTGGAACCGTCCCTGGCTCTGGGCACAGAAGTACCAAAGAGAGATAGCCTAGTCATTTCTTCACATAGCTGATGTTCCTCCCACGCTGAGGGCCAGTCACACTCTGTACCGGATTATAACAGACTCTTGATTGGGGACAGATAAGGTACAGGGACCTTGGGCACCAGGAATCCTGCAGAGCCAGCCCTGGCAACAGGACTTGCCAACAGAGACCCAAACCGCTACGCTGACATCCAGACCAGGGTGTGAGGCAGCAGGCAGTGGGGCAGAGCCCACCTGAACCTGCCTGGACACCAACCCCATGAAACTCACGGGCCAGAGCTGGGAAGGAACAGGACGGGGGACGAGGAAGAATGAAGGCTGTTTCCCAGCTCTGAGAAAGGGACACAGAACCCACAGAAGCTCTGAGACCAAATTCCCCAAGGTGTGAAACAGGACTGTGCAGATGGCAAAGCGAAATTCTGTGCTTCCCCCAAACCTTTCCACCCCAGTGACCGCTTGACCAAGCACGGGGCAGAGACAGTAGCTGGGTGGGTGTGTGGGAGGCAGTAAAATTCCCCCCTCTGCCTTAATGTTTATTCGAGAATGTAAGTTTTCACATCCACTGTCCCCCCCACCTGTGAGTAAACCCGCATTTATCCTGAGCTCTGCCATCCCTGGGAACGCGTGTGGGCATCCAGTTGGCAGACAAACAGCTTGCCTGTGCTAACACCAGACCAAAATGTAGGCGGGTATCATCTGCTATGGCATGTCCACTTCCAACACCCCCTCCTGGTGTGCCCTGGAGGAGCCCCCCAGCCAGCAATGCCCACCCCTCTGCATTTCCTATTTCTGCTTTGCTCTGTCTTTAATTTTTCCTTGTGGAGGAGAAAGCACATGGGTACTCTATCCACGCACAAGGTGATCTGGAAGACAATCTAAGGGGACAGGAATCAACTCAGCATTTCACCCTGTGGACATCCTGCCCTCCCGAGTCCCTGGAGGGAGGAGGAGGATTCGGGGGGGGGCTGTCTGTGGCAGTTACAGGATGAATAGCAACCGGCGCACATACACCAACCCCACGTACATCTTTGGCAAACAATCATACTAAACGCTAACACCCTCGGGCCACCACCAGGCGCGGGGGCTCGGCCGGCAGCAGCACATTTCGTCATCACCGTGACCCAGGATAGGTTCACACTCTTCAAGCCACCGAGGTCCAAGACTAAGCCACTTTCTCAAGGTCGCGGAGCCAGTCAGTGAAAGCAGGGGGTTCCTGGGCTGAAGAGGCTGTTTGTACAGGGGTTTCTAGAGCGCCCGGAGCTTCCGCCCAGGAATGGGGGATGTGGTTAGTTTCACAGTTCCAGTCACCTTCCCTCCATTCAGCAAATATGCACTGAGTGCCTGCACTCGACAGGAGGGCAGCCCCTTCTCCCTTTGCCTTCTCCCCTCAGAGGGAGCTGGGAATCCCCCTGGCCTCTTCCCGGCCCCAGCAGGGTGCTCGGCGTCCCTCCCCCGCCTCCACGGTCAGACAGTCTTTCCCTGTGTCTCTGTCTGTCCTCTTCTCCAAGGACACCAGCCTTGGAGTTGGGCCCACCATAGTCCAGCATGGCCTCGTGCGCAACGTCCACAGACCGCCACGTTCTGAGGGTCCGGCACGCTTGAATTTGGGATGGGGAATGGGGCATATTCCTCCCGGTACGGTTGTCTGCTGTGATCCACTGTTGGACAATCAGATTTGACAAACCTTCTTCCCCTTCCCGGGTAGGAAGCAGCAGGGAACCGTACGAGCAAACAGGTCCTCAACTCCGAGGGACACAGGGGGAGAAGGGCCTCATGGGAAATGGTTGGATTTCCAGGAGATTTAGGGCGGTGTGCCAGCAAGTTGGGACCCAGTGTGTTTTTCTTATTGTATCATAACCCACCGCTCCCTTTTCTTTTAGAAAATGAAACTATTGCACCGCCGGGTGTAGCTCAGTGGTTGAGCGTCGACCCACGCACCCAGGAGTGGCCGGTTTGATTCCCGGTCAGGGCACATGCCCAGGCTGTGGGCCCGATCCCCAGTGGGGGCACGCAGGAGGCGGCCAATCGATGCTCTCGCTCATCAATGTTTCTACCTCTCTCCCTCTACCTTCCTCTCTCTCTAATATCAATAAAGAAGAAATATTTTTTTAAATGAAATAATTATTGGTTATTATCATGTGTATGAAACTTTTTCTCCATGCGGTCACCAAATTTTACGATTTTTCCTCAACTGTAAATTCTAGCTTCCACTGTCACAGATGAAATAAAGACAGACAAGTAACATTTAGAAGAAGACAATGGTAGGCACGGTCCAGCATCTCTGTTCCTCTGGCTTTCGATGCTAATCCCAGCACTACGAAGCTTAATATTAAATAATGAGACCTAAATAATTAACATTTGATGGCACTGGAATCATTCTGTTATTTAATAGTAAAGAATAATCACACCAGCTCTGTGACTTACTAATGACCACCTAAATAACTAACCGTAATGGGTGCACTACACAAACCCGCGTCATTCAGTGGCCTCCAGCCCCAGGCCTCCGGTCACTGTGGTCTCTGCCATCAGTACTGTCCTAAGCTGCTCATTATAACCTCATCCATCAGAAGCAACCCCCTACCCCAACGTATGCAATAAGGTCCCAGCAGTGCCCTTGGGTGTGTGTGTGGGGGGGGACTCATTCTTAAAGTTCCGTAGACTTGTCAAAAGTAAAGAGATGGCAGGAAAAAAGAAATATGTGCAAAGGAAGCAGAGCCGGGACGCACAAGTACATATGCAGGACCGTTCAAGAAAATGTTACTGATTCAAATGATGGGAAACTGGTTAAATAAACGGATACATCTATACAATGTAATGTTCTCTATATAGCCAGGTAGCTACAGCCCGTTCTGGAAAAACTCAGAACGCTTATTCTCGAATGGTGGAACTAACGTCACTAGTGTTCTCCTTCTCGGAGTGGAGAGGGCACAGCCCGTGGTGTGCTGCCCGCTCGTCACCAAGGAGCAGCCTGGGACCTCTCGGGCACCTCACCTCTGTGCCACGTCAGTACAGCCCCGCGGGACTGCTGTGGGATTAAATTAAATGAGTTACGTTTGCAAAGGACTAGCAATAGTTGCTGAGTTCTTGAGAAGTGAGAGACAGCATTCTTCGTTCTACAAAATAAGTATTTCTTTGACGATAAGGAAAAATACGAAGTATTTAAAAAGTCAAGACAAGAACTATTGATGGACAAGGACAGAAAGGATCAAAGAATGGCACGGAGGCTCTGAAGTTGCCTTTTCTTCTATTTTTCTTTATAATGGTCCCAGCAGACTCCCCCACCCACACCCCACCACAGTGAAGGCAGAGTTCGGACTCGCCAGGAAGCCGCACACAGTAATTTCATTAGGGGGCAAAGGGTGGGGGACCTAGGACCTCTGACTCATTGACATCGAAAGGGGTGCCCCATAAGGGGGGACAATTCAGAACATCTTGGTTGCAGGTCTTAGGACTCCCCAGTCCCCTTCTCTACACACACCCCCACTCACACATGCCCAGGCGCCCACCCCACCCCAGCGCACCTGTGTAAAAACTAAGACCGCACAGCCTCACGGGTAGGCTGGTCTCAGAGCTCGGTTTCACCTGCAGCCACGGTCAGCCCAGAAGGCACGCCCCTCCCGCGGCCAGGCCTCTGTCAGCAAGGACACAGATGCAGGGGCCTAAGCACGGGGTCCCCAAGGAGCATCCTCTTGGCGCTGAAGGAGGCAGGTACTCAGAGCAGAGCATCCGCCCATTGTTATTCCAGCCTGGTGTCCTCACAGGATATCGGAGGGAATGTGCATGGCAAGATCAGAGAGATGCCCCCCACAACATTCCTCACCTCCCACCCCTCGAACCGGTGAGAGGGCATGGGGTGTCCCTGGTGGCTGAGGAGCTGATGGGTCCGTTTGCACATAAAAAGGCTGCCGGGCTAGTCCGAGTCCTCCTCCGCCCCGCAGCTTCCCCAGCCAGTGAGCCCTTCCCCTTCACCCCCCTGACAACTTGACCTTGAATGAGGCCAAACGCAAGCCCGGGCAGCACCCCCAGCCATTCCTGGCACATGGGGTGGCGGAGCCTGGAAAAGCCACAGGCAGCACCCAGGAGAGCAGCGGAGCTGGGCGTGGGCAAAATGCGCTGGGCGGGGCCTCGCCCTCCAGGTACCTGTCTGGCCCAGCGGATGACAGCAGGGCAGGTCCTGGCCGGGTTTAATGAGGGTTTTTGGAAAGGAATTGTTCAGGATGGATTTGTTTCTGATTGGCCGCACAGGGAGACACAACAGGAAGGTCGTGTTTGTACCGTCCGAGATAAGCGTACTTGGGGTGAGGCGGGGTGAGCATATTTTGAATTCTTAAATGAAATATGGTCCTTGTAACTCGGCCCCACACAAAGTTCAAAAACCAGCTCACAAGGAAACAAGACCTGAGCAGTGGCAGATGTTGGGGTCCTCGACGATAAGGATGAAGGGGACGGAGTCCCCCTGAAGGTACCAGAAGTGGGCTAGGCAGAGAGAACATTTCAGAAACAAGAACAGGACGTCCACTGCACGGATACCCCTGGGCCCAGACACCACGAGAGGACACTCTCGCGAGGGCGAGTCTGAAATGCCCACTCCAAAATGTAAGGGCCCACAGCCCGGCCAGCCTGTCCCTCAGATCCCTCTTACTTGCTGAGGGCTGGGCCAAGCAGGTCACAGGGCCATAGACTCTGTGTTTTCCCTGGTGCGTCTTCTGTCATCTCAGATCATCCACTGTCCACGCTCCCCACTCAGGCCGGGCGGCAGGGCCTCCTAGCATCCCCACACCACCCTGCTTTCCAGTTCTCTGCCACCGCCCCTCCCCCTCCAACCCATCTTGTCTGTCCTGTCCAAGCCTCTATTCTTGTTAGTTTTAATCTGAGCCATGCAGGTGGGGGGGTTGCAGGGGCCTTCCCCGCTGAGCTGCCAACGCCTAAGGGCAGGACCGCAGCATCTGCTGTTACCTACTTTCCGTCACCTGGATCGGTAGAGCGGAACTTGGCACGGAGCAGGTCCTCAGCAAATGTTTGCTGCTGAACCCGGTAGGTGGATGGATACATGGAGGGGTGGATGAATGGATGGGTTTAATGAGGCTTTAATGCCATCCTGTAGAGTGACTCCAAACCACACACACACACACAGTGCCAGTGCAGTGCCCCCTCACCGGCACAAGGTGCCTTCTCCTAACACGGCCCAGGCCTTCTAGAAGATGAACCAGGCTCCACGGTGGCCCATGTCCTTAGCAAGGTGGGCAGCGCCTGTAGAGACCTGGCGAACGGGAGGGAAGGTGCGTTTCCCTCTTTGGAACTAAGTTTCTTTGTCTGTGATAACACAGGTGTCCATCTACAGAGAACACGGCCGGACCAGCCCGCCCAGAGATGCCTGTGTTCACCAGCAGTGAACCGAGCCTCCCACACGAGCTCAGATCTCCTCAGCAGCTTCTGACACTGCTCACCTCGGGGAATGCAGGCTCCCCTCCTGAGCCCCCAGTCCATGCTCGCCTGCCTGACCAGGGTCCCCCTCCACACAGGAGCCCCCCTCATGCCCCTGCGCATCTCTAGACCCCCAGCAGGGGCTACATGAGGTGAGGGTGGGAGGTGGAGACAGGGAAGGCCAGGAAGGCCCAGCGCCTACACTCCAGTAGTGGAACAGACAGGGCCAGGCTCACCCCCGCCACCCCCATTGCTGCCCGATGGCCCATTCTCGCAGGTCAGAGCAGTGATGAGGGCAGGGCCACACGCCCTGCACGGGCAGCTCAGGGGGCCGCTGTCAGCAGGAGCTGGGACAGGTGTCCAAGGAAGAGCAGAGGTGCGGAGCCCTGACCGGGCACAGCCAGCTCGCTGGCCGAGCTCGTCACTGGGGGCAAGCGTGTACTTGCGAGGTGCTCCGGAGCAGCTTACAGAAATACCGACTCCGGCAGACCAGCAATTAGAACAAAGCAGCAGGGCGGGAGGGGGAGGGGCCCAGAGCCTGATGCACCATGATGCCACCCTTGCCGGGCTGCCCTGGCCAAACTGCGGGCTGTCAGAGGGACAGGTGATGGGCACCTGGCACGTACGCGGGACCTTTTACCACAGAACCTGTGGTATTTACCGCAGAATACCTGGCTACTCAAGCCATCCCTGCCAAGTCACCAGGCTGGCCTCGGTGGCCCTAGTCAGTGAGGACACTTGCCTGGACGGGTTCCGGCCCCACTCCCCACAGTGCATGACAGGTGCGCAGCCATCAAATGCTGTGTCCGCTGCTTCCCGGCCGCAGGGGCGGGTCGCAAGCTCGGCGCCTGCAGGGCCCAAGGCTGGCTGTGTCCCCACGCTGGAGGGCAGGTGTCATGAAGGCCCCGTTCCTTTCTAGAAGCTCTGAGAGGGTTGCTGATTCCTCGCCTGGCCAACTTCTAGAGGCCGCTCAGAACCCTTGGCTCCTGGTCCCTCCCTCCACCTTCAGAGCAGGCAAGGGCCCATCGCACCCTCTGACCCCCTCCCTCCTCCGCCTCTCCAGACCCTTGGGGTGACGCGGGCCCAAGAAAATCCAGGGCAATCTCCCCATTCAAAGGTCAGCCTTCACTCACCACACCCTGAATACCTCTGGGCCACGTAAGGTGACGCACGCAGGTTGCAGGGTCCAGGCTGTGAACGCCTCTGAGAGGCCATTCCTCCGCCAGCTACATCCAGATTCATGCCAGGCCACAGGCTGCGGCTCGCTGCCCACAAACCCCCGGGAAAGCAGCCCCCCAGATCGGCTCCTGTCACCACCCTCCTGAAACACCCTGACCCCAGTGACTCCGGGAGAGTTCTGGGCCCTCTGCACCCCAGGGACCCTTCTTCACGCCCACCTCCCAGTGAGATGGTGGCCAGAGACTCACTGGGGACCCCACGGCTCGAGGCGGGGACCTGGGCCTGGGCCTGGAACACGGGTCTTCACACCAGCACACTCTGCGCCGCCGGCAGGGCCCAAGGCTGGGCCGTTCGGAACTTGTGTTTAGCCCCCGGTCAGAGCCCCGGCGGCACAGGGCAGCCTCAGGGGGCGGGAGAAGCGCCACCTTGAGTTCTCACCGACGGGGCGAGAATTGCCCAGTGTTAGAAATTCTCTGCCAAATTCAGCATATGTCAGTCGTGAGAACGGGTGGGGAGGAAAGGAAACCAGCTGAGCACGAGCTCACCAGCCGGCCACTGCCCGCCCCAAGCCCCCAGAGCAGGCCGGCAGGAGGCGGGGCTTCCAGGGGAGTAGCCCAAGCCCACACAACACCCGCAGGAGAGCTGGCTCCACCCCGGGCCTCCCCGACCCCTGCCCACCTGGAACCAAGCAGTCCAACCCAGAGGGAAGTTACCGGACCACCTGACCTCCGAGTACACCTTTCCTCCCCCCCCACCCCCAGCGCAAACCCACACCCTACCTGCGGCTTCTCCTGCCCGGAGGACGGGTCCTGGGGGACTGGAACCCGAGTTCTCTGGGTCCCACGCCTCGGCCTGTGATGAAGGAAGCTTCTCCCCTACACGGCAGGCTCAGGGAAGCCACGCTGGGTGCAGGGTGTGGGTGTAGCCAAGCAGAGGGTGCAGCAAGCTGCCACTGGGCATTCACCTGGAAGCCAGTCCCAACCTTTCCCCTAGATCTCTCTCCGTCCTCACTCAGCCAAAATAACCCAGAATGATGGGTGCCCGTGGGGCGAGGGCACAGGGCCCTGCCACGCCAGCCAACCTGTGCTCTGCCCATCCAGACACCAAAGCCAAGCCCTGACCACAGGGGCAGAGGGTCCTGGGAGATCCAGGGCAAAGGTGGGCACACACACCTGGGTCAAGTCCTGGATCGGCCATGTCCGAGCTAGGTGGCCTTGGACAGGTCACTTTAGCGTCATGGGCATTCATTCCCAAGCACTGCATGAGGGGCTGGGGTAACGTAAGGTGCTACACGAGACGTGGCCCCTGCCCTCAAGAAGACTCGAGTCCACTGAGAAGCAACAAGTTCGCGTGAGCCTCTGCTAAGGTAGAAGCTGCCGTGGGCGGTGGAGAAGTGTCCGTCCGACCCCACCCAGCAGTTAGCGTGGGGCTCCAGGAGGAGGGCTCCGAGGAGCCTGAGGATCAGCAGAATTGTTTATTTGCTCAAGAAGAAAGAGAGGAAGGGAAAAAGAAGCTCCTGGGCTAATACCCCTCAAGTAGAGACATTTAAAACGGGCCACTGCCCCATCCATAAGCCAGGCCCCCCATTTACTTGCAAAGTAGGATTCTGCTGCCACACTCAGATGCAGATTTGCAGAGCAAAGTCCCCCATGGAAATGGAGGCGCCCAGGCCTGGAAGCGCATGCCTAACAAAGAGTCCCATGGGGCTCCCCATTCCCTCCCACCTGCAACATTCACAAGGTAATCGAAACAGATCTTACAAATCAGTAAGAAAAAAACCTGCTAACCACCCAAAGGAAACGACCAAATGACAAAGCGCAAACAGGCCGCACGCTGCAGGAGCTGGTCAATCACACCGGAAGGCAGCGAAAAGCAACAGAACACTGTCTGGTTCTGGGGTGCTCCCCAACCACCAAGCTCCACACACGCTGGAGGGCTTGCTGCAGAGATGAGAACGCTGAAATGTTAGGGAGCCCACCCAGCAACCCCCTCCCGGCACTGTCTGTGGAGTGACCACCGGTGAAATATTCCTCAAAAGACGAAGTTGCAAGACCGTGTGAACCCTCGTCCCTTTCCACGGGGCTGTGCCACGGAAACCAGCAGAGGGGCATGGAAGGGCTGGTGTGTTAGAACAGGCACACGCAGAAGGAACTCGGAGTGGCCAGCAGAGCTGCCCTGGCTGATGACCGTGAGGACAGGCTCCGCTGTGGCCGCAGGCACCGAGCGGGAGCTGTGCTGCGGGAGACCCCTGGACCACCTTGCCGGGCCCCTGTAAAGGAGAAAGTAGTTACAGGGTACCCTCCTTGTACACCTGGGAAAGCTGCTCAAAACGAGCTTAAAAACCGCCGGAGGACCCCGGAACGTGGTGATGGTATGGCGTTAAGTGGACGAAGTCAGGACACGAAGCCGTGTGGAAACAGGAAGCACAATGTTGACAGCAGCTGCCGCTGGAGGTCGGGGTGAAGGGAGACATGTATTTTCTGCTTGGCTGTGCTTTTATTTTTTGTTTTCCTGCTTTTATTTTATTGTCTGCCTGTATTTTTCAACATTCCTACAAATAAGCATGCTCGGGGTGGGGGGGTTGTTTGCCTGTTCAATTCCCCTCAGTTCTGTGATGGGGTCTGAGTGACAGTGGACCTGAGGGGGAGTCCAGGACATTCTGCCAGGGCATGACCCACAGCACACCACGGGGGCAGGTGCTTCTCGGAGAGGCTGTTCCCTAACCAGGCCCGTGCCCAGGACTGTGGACAGAGGCACGGATGCGGAAGGAACTCGCCTCTGGAAAGCACAGCGAAGGAAATGCACTACCGGTGACCGAGAACCGCTGTGCGGGGTGACGCGGCGACCGGCTTTAACGCGCTCTCTGCAGCAGAGCCTCGGGCCTGAGACCAGCGACCCGGTCCAGTGCTGCGTATTCAAGGTCTCGGGCTCTCCATACTCCCACCGGCCTCCTCTCCCCGGCGCCCGTGGGCCTCAAGAACCAGCTCAGCCTCCAAGACTCAACTCAAGGAATTCTGCAGTGAAAGTCTCGAGGCCACGGAAGATGAGCCCTCCCCCGCTCCACGCTCCAGCGTGCCCTGCTCATACTCGAATCCTAGCACCCACTGGACTGTGCTAAAAGGACCTCATGATCTGTTGGCATGGCACCGCAGTACGAAGTCCTCCAGAGGAGAGACCTTGCTGGCTCTTGCCCAGCTGCGCATCTGCCAGCCAGGCACAGCCTCGGCGCACGGTGGGAGGCATGACCGTGCGATGCCGGATGCAGGTGGATACGGGAAGAGCCGCTGGTGCAAGCCGGGCTGGTGGAAGGGTCTGTGAGGGCCGTGAAGCACAGAAGGGCGGCTGGGAGGAAAATGTACGGAAGAACAGGAGGAAGCACAGAAAAGCAGCACAGAGGGAGGAACAGAGAGAGACAAGCGTGGGAGAAAGGAAAATGAGGCGAAGTCAGGAGGAAGCAGTGAGGGAAGAAGCTCCCAAGCAACACAACAGCAGGAGCCAGGGTTCCCCGGGAAGGCAGGCACGGCCCTGGTGATACCCCGAAGTTCACATCTTGGCTGTGGATCACCACCAGCCACTCTGACACGTGCCACAGGAAGGGGATTCTGCAAGGATGTGCTGCACTAGGAGGGAGAGACATGGCCGCACGGCCAAGTGACAGCCGGGACTGAGCCTCGGGAGCCTCATCAACTCCTCTCCTCTACAGACTACCCGTCAGCAGGCAGCCCACCTGGTGGGGTCTGCCCAGGGCACTGCCCCAGCTCCTAAGATCCCAGGAACCCTTTCCCTAAATGCTCCCGTCTCGCCCCCCAGCCCTCTGCAGGTGCCTTTGGGGCGCAGCAGTTGCCAGTCCCACACCGCACCCCAGCGCCCACACCTGGGAACCGATTCTGCCAGGAGGCCCTGCGCCTGCCGCACCAGCACCCACCAGACCTGCTCCTGTTCTCTTCACCTGGCAGCCAGTCCCTTCAGGTGCCGGGCCATTCCGGTAAGCCACCTGCCCAGATTCCCACACACCGCTCCCCGCAGCCCCGGGCGCCGGCACTCCTCGGCCCGGCTGGCAGCGGAGCCGGGCACGGGGCCCTGCACGGAAGGAGGAGTTCACGGGGTTTTCATGCCACCAATCGGCTTGCACCTCGCCATTATTCCTGGGGCTCACCACACCCGCATAGCACAAGCTTCGGGACAGATGACACATTGAAGGAGGGAAGAGAAAGCAATTTCCCCTCGGGACCTGTGACTCAGCGCCTCTCTACTTGTAGGGACAAGGACACGGAGGATTGCTGAAGGCCTCCCACTCGCCAGGCACTTCGTACATGGGAGTCTTCTTCAGCAACCTCTGACCCAGATGGTATCACGGCCATTTCACAGATGAGGACACTGAGGCTGGGGCAGGTTAAACAACTAGCGGGCCCCAGGGGACTGTACCGCCCAGATCGGACCCGGCGCTGGTTTGTCCCGGTCACCAGAGCTCCGTGTCTGCTCTGGCCAGAGAGAAGGCACCAGGCTGCTGAAGGGCGTGGCGGGGAGTCAGACTTGTGTGGACAGTCCGCGGGCCAGCCGTGGACGCTTGGGCGCCGAGCTCACAGCTCCCTCTTACCGGGCCCCACGCCACTGGCCGCCAGTTCCTGGAAGCAGCCCAGGGGAGCAAGCTCAGGAGGCAGAGAGCGGAGCTTAGGTTCTGACTTTGCCACCGCGGGGCCAGGCCGAGCTGTGTCACCTTCTTCTGCTCTCAGAAACGCGGCGTCTGGTCCTTTCTTCCACGTCTCAGTAAGATAAGAACCCACACAGTCCTTCTTCACGTTCCAAGGATGCAGTCAGGGAGCTGGACAGCCAAGCCACCAGCTGAAATGGTCCCAAGTGAGCCAGCCCACTCCCTCGAAACAAGCACAATAAACACTGGGAGGGAAATCACTCACTGGAAAGCGCCATTAACAACAAATCTCCAGGTGTAGCAACTAGAGGGTAAAAGGCCAGCGCTCCAGTCCAGCACCGCAGTTAGATTTCATTCAAATCAACAACGCTGGCCCTGGCCGTTTGGCTCAGCGGCTGGCGCGTTGGCCTGCGGACCAGAGAATCCTGGGTTCGGTTCCCGCTAGGGGCACGTACCAAAAACAACAACAACGTTGGCTCCCTGCCACGGGCCAGCCACAGCTCTAGACACCGTCACCCCCTGGAGAACACCTGCCCTGACACTCAGCCCCAACCAGAAACCCCACTGCAACATCTGGCTTTCCTGCCGATATTCAGTACTTCTCTTCCAAAAGGGTCGGGTCTGGCGCCGCCCACAGACCCCGGCACTGGCTGCAGGAGAGTCATCGCAGGCCCGACGCCTTCCTGGTGCCACGTTGAGTCTTCCGGGGCTTTACAAAGGCAAGATGATAGCTGAATTCAGAACCAGCAGGCTGACAGAACCTCCCGAACGGTCCACGGTTACCCTGGAGTCTCCCATTCAAACCCACGTGTCCGCTGTTCTCGGCTGGGAGCGTCGCCTCATCGGGGGCCACCATGCAGACCAGTCTGTGTTGAAGACGCTTCCAAAGCACCGAAGTTTTTGATTGCAGAGGAGACGCACACGACGCGACATCCATGCGTGCGCTCAGTAAGCACTGACGTAACGCCGACGGTGTGCCCGGCGACAGGAGGGTGGAGGAGCAGGAACACAAGGGCAAATGCAACAAACTTCGAGTCAAAAACAGTGCCCCCCCCCCCCACCGTGTGCCATAAGCTCCCCGAGAGACCCCAGGGAAAAGGACCACCTCCTCTTCTAGACGATGTCATCAAGAGTCCACAATGGGCCTGGCCAGTGTGGCTCCGTGGTTGAGCCTCGACCCATGCACCCAGAGGTCGCCGGTTCGATTCCCGGTCAGGGCCCAGGCCCAGGTTGTGGGACCGACCCCCAGTGGGGGGCATGCAGGAGGTGGCCAATCGATGTTCTCTCTCATCGATGTTTCTCTCTCTCTCTCTCCTTCTCCCTTCCTCTCTCTCTAAATCGATAAAGAAAAAAAATTTTTTTTTTACAGAAAGAGTCCCCAGAGGGTGGTGCACATCTCAGCAGCTCAGTGCCCAGCTCAGCGCAGGCACGGGACAGGCACTGCCTGATGCTACTGGAACTGTACTCTTCGGCCTCGGTCAATGCATCTGCTGAATGGGACACACAGGGCTGACAGCACTCAGCCCTTCCTAGCAGGAGCTTGAGGGCCGTCGGAGGGCTAGACACCTCTCCCCACAGACAGCTGGAAGCACACGTCCTGGGGCTGCACACTCGGCTTAGATGCTGGCCTTGCCCCTTACTGGCTGGCTGGGCTTGAACAGGGGACCGTCAGAGCCTGCATCCCTTCGCCGGGCAAATGGGCAGGCACTCTGACCCCACCTCCCCGGGCGGTGCTGGGCAAGAACAAGCACAGGCTGGCATACGGAGCGTGCCTGTACGTCCACAACGCCCGCCACGCTGCTGAGTCACCGGGCACACCAGCTGAGCCCCACACATTCCATCACGGCCCTCCCCACTCCTGGCTCTGCCTCTGAACCTAAAGGCAGGTGTAAGAAACTCTTACGTCCAAGGAGAGAGGTGCATCCGCTTGCACCTTCCTGGAAACACGACCCTTGTTTCCGTCACCACTTTAGATAAGAGGGTGAACCTCAGAAACACTTCACTTCTCTCTTCTCTAGGAAAAAAGAGGATGCATAGGAATATAAAAGGCAGCTGCCATGTGGCCTCCGGGGGCGGGGGAGCCTGGGGGAGGGGGGACCCTGGGAAATGGAGGGAGACCCCCCCCAAGGAGCCAGCTGCCCAGTCTCCTCACACCAGGACCCCTCCTCACCCGGCCTCTCAGCCACAACCCTCGGGGGTCCTCACTGCCCAGGCGTCCAGCTGCTCCTGCACCCGGCCTCCGCGTCCACCCCAGGGTGCCCCCGGGCGCAGCCAGTGACAGCGGGCCTCCTCCCGACAGTGCTCCCGTGGGGCCACAGCTGCCCTTAGGGAAGACCGCAGCAGCCAAGCGGCACAGGGCAGGAGAAACAGAGGAGAGAGAATGAAAGAAACAAACACATAACCCTGAACCACAGAGTCCGCTATGCTGAGCTGAGGTCGGGGGTCAAATTCCAGACACAGCTCTCCGGCTGTGACTCTGAGCGCGTGTTCTTCCTGCTAAACCGTCCGTCTCTTTGGCCGTGACACGGGTCCGAGGCCAGTGCCCTGTGCCCACACGTAGAAGCTGTTTCCATTGCGCACCCTCGCAGGGACACAGGTGGGTTTTCAAGGTCATTTCAAGAGGCTCACAAAGTACGGAAGACGAGGGAGCTGTGTGGGCTCCTCCCGTGGCCCTGCAGGGACATGAGACCAGCCCTCTTCCCAGGGACCTGCCGGGTGGCTCCAGCCCCGGCTTGCTCAACCTGCCCACGCTCCGTTCCGGTAAGGCAGCTCCCGACTTGCATTACTCTCCTGGATTCTGGCTCTCTAAGGGACACAGCTGACCCCACAAGGCTGTTGAAACGGACTGTAAAGTATCGGGGTACAAGAGATCTCAACGGCGCCAGGGGCAGAGAGGGTCAAATGTCAGGCCCAGAGGGCCGCACAAAGAACTCTCTATTAAGGCCAGGGCTGCCCCAGTGACTCAGGCCACACTTCGGGGCAGTGACTCAGCACCCCAGCACAGAGCCAGCAGGCCAGCGCCCCTGAGTTGCCTCCAGAAAGAGGGGGTCCCGTGCCAGGCAGGCCTGGACACAGTCAGCCCCAAGGAATGTCCCTCCCACCCACCTGTGCCCATTGAGGGCAACTCACGCGGCTGGCATCCTGGCGGTGCCATGTGATCCACCTGTCACCGGGCCAGGGTAAACAGGCCTCAGCCCGGGGTGAAGTAATGCCTGCCGAGGGGGCTGGGGTCAGAGGAGGGTGGGGGCCCTCGGGACAGGAAATGGCCAGAATGCGGGCTGGAGAGACAGAGCCGGAGAGCAGACGGACTGCTCTCAGGACACAGAAGGCACGCCCTGGGACAGGAGCTGAAGTGTCAGCTACTCCCCAGGTACGCAGAGACCTGACCCACATCTTGCCCTCCCTGGGCCTCCCTCTGGCCCTCCTCTGGGTTTCCTCTCCATCTGTCGGCCATCTCTCCTGTCCTCTCTCTTTCATTTTCAGACAGCGGAGTCACACCCCCGGCCCCGCCTTCAGGACCACACTCCAGCCCTGCGGACAGCCTGTGCCACAACCGGACAGCCTGTGCCACAACCGGAGCCCAGACCCCCTTCCCCCTTCCCCCTTTCACCCTCACGGCAGCCTTGCTGGGTTGGGCACCGCACTGCGCACATGGGAACGCGTTTAAAACCCCAAGCCCTTCAGAGAGATTCTGCTGTGATTCCCTGTGTCACGGACGAGAACGCTGAGGCCCAGAGAACAGCACAGTGAAGAGCGCACAGCTGGACTCGGGATTAGGCAGGCCAGCAGCAAGGTCCACTCACTAACCCTAAACATCACGGACTACCTGTCCCAAAGCGTCCAGGCAGGGGGATGGTGTACTGAGCCGGATTTAGATGCTGGGTGTCCGAGGGCCCCGTGCTTTCTCACGCCCAAACGTCTCTCCCACGGCCCCTGGGCTCCCTGGCCTCCCGGGGATGCAGCCGGTGGATGTGGTTCCGTGATGGCTCCGGCTCCGCCCAGGGAAGCTGCAGACCGGCTCCCCTCCAGCCGCAGGCACTGAGGCCCCAGCCGGGCAGTGCGCACCACGTAAACAAGGCTCACAGGCTCACAGCGATGACCGCCGTGGCTCGGCCCCGACAACCCGACAACCAGAAATCAAGTGCTTCTGAGCCTGGGTGACCCGGAATCCCAGGTGGCCGGCCCCGGAACCCGGCCGCAGGTGGTCCTTGCAGAGCTGGCTGAAAACAGCCGTAGCACTTGGGGTCCAGATGAGCCTTGATACGCGGACGTCCCACGTGGGAGGATAAGAGGAGACTGTTGCAGCCCGGATCCAGCTGGAGTAAGTTGGTGGTTTCTGAGGTGAAGCCTGGCGGACAGGACACAAAGAGCCCACGAGGACCCCTTGTCCTGACCGCAGTCCTGCAGGGAGCAACCGTGGTCTAGAACACCCGATGACCTGACTCGGAAGGAAAGGAGTCTCCTCTCTGACTCCTGACCTGGCCCCAATCGCCCTCCTAGCAGGCTGAGAAGAAGTGACCCCTGCCGTGTACCATGGGGACCTCCCCTCCTGCCTCCCCTCCTGTCCCTGGAGACAGGAGGCCATGTCCAGAGAATCGCTCTGCTCTGGGTCCGACCACTGCGGACGGAGTGCCCATCACGCGCCAGGTCTCGGGCTGGCACTGTCGTACAATACACCTCCCTAATTCCCAGCAGAAGCCCGCAAGGTGGGTACTGCCTACCATCTCTGACGAATGGAGGACCATGAGGGGGTCTTACGGGGTCCAGTCACCAGGTCGCAGGGCTGGGGACTCAGTTTGGATGAGGAACCCAGGATCATCCACCCAGCTCTGGGTCCTTCCCTCTTCCCACACAACCACAGCATGTCCCGAGGAAAGGGAATCCTCCACAACGGGTGCCCACCCTCCAACGGGTCACGGGACCGAGGCTTACAGGGAGGCGACCGCACCAAGTAGCGCAGTACATTATTCACAACCTCCCTGGTCACTCTGCACCCCAATAAAAGTCTTATATTTAAAATTTAGAAGCGATGTCTCCCCTCGTTTCTGGAATTGTCTTGATTCTTTCTGCATTCTTGTTTTACTATCAAATTTTCTGTCACAACATTTCCTTAATTAAGGGAAAGGGACTATGACCACCAGTGTGTCTACACCAGAGACCAAAGGACAAAATTCACCTACCCAGCTTGCGTTGCTCAATCCCATGTGTAGACACGAATCATGTGTGCCGAGCGCCAGGGATCGGGCAAACCGGTCACCCCGACTGTCTGCAAAGCCGGCTCTGCCCTGGTGCGCCCACCGCTGCGTGTTACGGGACAAGTCACAGCACTTTGTAACCTATGTAACATCCATGGGTTCTATTCTTTGTTGCCTTTCTTGGAGTCCTTGCACCGGAAGTGGGGGCATCATCACCTAGAACAAGGATGGGCCCCCACAGGTACACAGGCCCCCACAGGCCCGAGTTCCAAGTCAAGCTTCAAATGAGGCAGCAGGAAGCCACAGAGACTGCAAGTCTTTCAGGAAATGTTTCCTTTGCAGAGCCCAAGCGCGCTCCCCGACTCCCTGTTTTGTGAACCGGGTGCCGGGCCATCGGGCTCTCTCCGAGGGGGCACACCGTGGCCTGACTGCCCTGCAAAGCGTGCGCAGGGTCTGATGGCCCCCACGCCCACGCGTGTGCACCCACGCACAGGCAGACACAGGAACACAGTTTTTCTCTTTCCTTATTTCTAAGTGTCCCTGTTCCTCCTCCTGTCCCCTTTCACCTGCCCGCAGAGCCGGAGCGTGATAACAGAGGCCTCCTGGGGAAGGCAGGGCCCTGGGAGTCTGTCGGATTCTACCTTTATCTGATGGAAAGACAGCCTTCCGGCCCAGGAACTCCTTGTTCCGAAAACTGGGCCAGGCTGCAAGCTCCGCCCCTCAATTCGCTCCAAGGGTTCACATGAGGGGGCCCCAGGGGCCTTCCGCCCCTGGCTCATCTCCACTCATCCCCAAACTGTCCTGACCCCACTGCAGAGACACTGACACAATAAAGGTCTTCTGAGGTCTGAGAAGAGGACAGACAGTGCGGCTGCAGCCGGGCCAGCCTTGGGGGACTAAACCCTCCCCGGGGTCCCCAGGCCCCAGCAGTTACCTGCCGCCGGCTCACCGACTCCCCTCCCCTTGTCCTCAGCAACCTCCTAAGTGATCACACACCTCCCGAGGTGCAGGGCTGGTCCAGGAAACAGACTAGCTGCCGTCCCCCACAGGGGCCCCTGGCACCTGGTCCCCAGCTGTGTCTCCAACCCCACTCCCTGAACAATGGCCCACACCCCCATTCTGGGCTGGGACTCCCCCCCGCCTCTAGTCCCAGCAACATCCCCGAGGTCCCTTCCACGCTCGCCTCCGGCCACCTCTGCCAGGCTGTGCCACGCCCGGGCTCCCACCACCACGTATCTGCCGTGGGCACCTGGACCCAAGGTGCCCTCTCTGAACCTCAAGCCTCTTGTCCGTAAGAACAAAGGAACTCATAGGCTACCGGGAGCATCAAATGCGGCCATGACATTTTTTCTACGTGTATTTAAATGAACTTAACTTTTTAGAACAGTTAGATTGTATAGGAAAATTGTGAATATGGTACAGCGAATTCCTATACAATCTGCACCCAACTTCCTCTACTGTTAGCATTTTATATTCGTTTGGCACCTTCCTTACAAATAAATCAGTACTGATCCATTATTATGAGCTAAAGGCTATACTTAGTTCAGATTTTCTTAGTCTTTGCCTTCTGTCTGTTTTCTGTTCCAGGTCCCACCGTGCGTTAGTGGCCGTGTCTCCTGCGGCCCCCCTTGGCTCTGGCAGCTTCTCAGGCTCACCTGTTTGCGGTGACCTTGCCGCTCTGAGGACTGACCTAGTATTTTGTAAATGTCCTCGGGAAAGATGTGTACAAGTTGTGTTGACAGCACATCCTGTGGGTGTGATGTGATCTGCGCTTTTCCTGCCAAACACCCATAACCACAATCTCATCACAAGAAGGTCACGATTTTTAAAAATTAACTGTATCCGCAGACCTGCCCAGGTCATGCACACAGCAATCCCTTCCTCTTCCCCGCGTCCAGTCCACTGGACAAGGAGGGCATCATCCACTGGACCAGCCTTCGACTCGCGACGTCTGCGTTGCTCCACATCTTTTGCATCTACAGAAATGCTGCCGAGACTGACCTGGTGCACCGTCCGTCCGTTCCTGCCGAGACTGACCTGGTGCACTGTCCGCACGTCAGCTACCTGCGACGAGGGACCATCTCAGCGGGAGATCGCTGGGGCAAAGGGCGCTGTATCTACAGTGTAGCCTTCCCTAAGTTCTGTACTAAGGTGCATTCCCTTCCAAACATGTTTTCCGCAGCGCTGTCAACAACGCGGCAGCAGCACACATCACGGACGTGCGCACCACACGACCTTCACGGGGAAGTGTCACTTGTGACGCGTCTCCCTTTCCGTGACGGAGGAGATCCTCTCAGGTGCCGGTGCCGTTCGGGCCTCCTCTCCTGGGACGTGTCTTCATCTCCCGAAGACTTACTTGATGCGCGCGCGTCGGCTGCCCCTTAGCTGTGGGCTGGGGTCTGTGGGGCCACCTGGACTCCTGGCTCGAGTCGCAGGAGGCAGACAGCAGCAAACACGCAGGGTCAGAACCCGAACTTTTCCAGGGGGCTGGAAGAAGATGGAGGGAGTGAGAAATGCACATGGGCGGGTACTGAGCGGCCACAGGAACCTAGTGCGCAGTGCGGGTACGTGGTCAGTGATTCTGTAACCACCGTGGATGGCACCCCGTGGGCACCAGGCCTGTCGGGGATCACCTCATCCGTCATAGGAACGTCTAACCGCTACGCTGCAGACCTGAACGGATATAATACTGAATGTCGACTGTAACTGGAAATTTAAAAATGGTTTAATGTAAGGAAACAGAACTGGACGGCGCGAGAAAGGGGGGGCCCAGCTGTGGCGAGGCGCAGGGAAGGTTCCACGCTCGCAGGCTGGGCGCAGCCAGAGCCTCCAAGCACTGCCTGTAACTCCGAGATGGCAGAGAGGACCCCCCTGCGAAGGAGCCCACGGGGGTCAGGGTTCCAAGGACGCCTGAGGAACCAGGAAACGGTGAGGTCTCTTCAAAGGGCCGGTAGGAGCAAAGGCCAAATAGCATGGACGCCCACCAAGGCCTCGAACCCCAAGCGGCAGGGCTGGTCTCCCAGCGCACGCGGAGAGGACCTTTCAATCTCGTTTTCTGTCTTGACCTTCTACAGACCTTGGGGCCAGTTACTCGGCTTGCTCTTAGTTCACCAGCTCTTAGAGTCGATGCCCTGAACAGCCTTGGCAAAGCCCACCCTCCAGGCTTGAGCGAGGCGGGTGTATGTGCTGGACAAAGGTCCCCAGGGGCGTGATTCTCCTGGGCATTGCTGACGAAGGACCCCGGCCCCAAGGTGGACAGGGCCAGGCAGCCCGGCCTGGACCCCGGGGAGAGCCAGCTTTCCAGAAGCTCAGGCCGGTGGGATGGTGAAGCAGCCCCCCCAGCAGGAGTGTGCCTGCTTCCTCCAGGGTTGTGTGGACTGAAAAGCGCTGTTACGAAAGAGACGTGCACTTGGGAGAGCTCCCACACTCAAAACCTGCACCAGGCCTGGGGGCTGTGGATGGGCAGCGGAACACGCTCTTCTGCAAACAGCTCAGGCACACTGAGCATTCTTCCCAAGGCCAGCGACGACCCGGGCAGCGCACCTGTCTACCTGAGGCGTGACCTATGCTCCTGCCAGCTTCCAGAGAGCTCTGGGTGGTCCCACCTGCATATCCTAGCTGGTCCTCAGATGGCGGATGGCAATACCGAGTCGCTGTCTACGTGCCTATGGTCAGGGGCTAGTGCTCTGGACTCTCTAGACTCAGACGGTACCTTCGTCCTTCCACACCCCTTCCTGCTGCGTGTGTACCTGGCCCAGGCTCGCAAACGCTTCCAAACTTCTCCTCTGCCCTGCTTCACCCTCCTCCTTCGAACCAACCAGCCCCAGAGATCACCTTATCTTGAGGCCTGTCTGCTCAAAAGCCCTGGGGTCCCCCTCTTCCCTGAAGACTCGGGGCCACACTCTTCGCTCGGGCTACTCCTGTCTCAGTGAGCCAGCCTTCTCCACCCCCTGCAAGCGCAGTCTCACGAGCCCGCACTCCGACGTCGGCTCCAAGGACAGCATCCCGCTCGGCACCTACCATGACGCCTTCACTCTGGCCCCAGGGCCAGCCCCCTCACAACACGCTTTTCCCCCTCACGCCCGTCACCTCTAATTCCACCTCCTTTAAGAAACCGTTCCCACTACTGCAGCCGACACCGACACCACCGGAGTGCCCGCAGGTTCCAGGCGCTGTGCCAGGCAGGGAGCTCCATGTGAGACACAGGTGCACGCCCAAGAAGTTCAGGCTAGTGAATGAGACAGATGTTCTGGGCGAAAGGACGAGAACAGCTCCGGCTGCCTGTGCTAAGTCTGGAGGTCAGGGAGGACTTCCTGGGAGAGGCGACAACTGAGTTGCATCTTTAAGACCCAAAGAGAATCCCAGGCTGCCGGAGGCCACGTGGCGTGTGGCAGCGGGGGAGGTGGTGCGCTGGGCTTGGAGGCCTCGGGGGCGAGGGCGAAAGGGAGCCGAGCTGTGTGTTCGGCACGAGCTCCGAGGAGCAGTCTCGGTGCCAGTGCTCAGCTCCCCCACGACTGCACAGCTACTGTCTCAGACCCAGCACGAGGCCGCAACCACGACTGCCCTCCCGGGCAGCTTCCCCCTCACAGGGGCACCACACCCAGCCGACTAATGCAGGTAGAGCCTTCCCATAATGCAGACACGCATCAACAATGCAGAGGCCAAGAGGCTCCCCAAGGACCCCTGAAGAATACGAGACCCCCGCCCTCACCCCCATTTGGCAGCTGCGGAAGACGGGGCTGAGAGCAGTGCTCTGGAACCAAAGGCCCGTACGGCCAGTACCAAGTTCCATCTGAGCTCCTCTAGTGGGCCTGCAAGACAAGGGTGCCCACCTTGGACACAGAAGCAGTGTCACTCACGAACTGTGTGATTTAATAAACACCCGGGCTGTGACAAACCCTTCCAACCACATCATCTGTTTTCGTCCTGACAGCACCCTGAGCGGTGGGCAGGGTCCCACCTGTCCCCTCTGCAGACCAAGAAGCTGGTTTCTCACCTGCGGACGTGCAGACCACAGGAGGTTCCGGAGGGAGGATGCTGGCCTGGCCCTCTCACCCTGTGACACTTGCTGGAACTGGGTAGACCGCCGGAGGCCACCCTGTCCAACTCCGCTCTGTACCCAGAGACGGGCCGAGGGCTTGCTGGTGACCGAGCGGGACGGCTCCAGACACTGGTGTCCTAAGACCGAGGAAGCAGCTGGAGGATGAACTGGGTCTCCCAAAAGCAAGAGGGAGGTTCGTGCACACTGGCAGGACCCACTGGGACCTCTCTGGAAGGAGGGGACAGGTGAGCTTTGGGGGGACGGGGTGAGAGGCACTGTCTTTCCCTCCAGAACTGCTGCAGGAGCAGGGCATTGACAGCTCAGCACAGAGTCCCGTCAAAGGGCAAAGCAGTTGCTCAGCTCTCGTCTCAATCGCTCAGAATGAATAAAAGGGGGGAGCAAAGTGCCAAGGATGTAAACATAAGCCACACCCACCAAAGTTTAAAGGGCCAAAATACAGTTAAAATTATTTATTATCACTACCATATTATTTATTCATTTATTTTTGTTTTATGGTTTTAATAAAACCATTTAAGAATATCAAATAAAAATAAAATAATAAAACAAAAACAAATGAATAACATAGTAATGATAATAAATAATTTTTTTAAACCGCAAAAATGCACTAATGTGCCTTTGCAAATAAAAGTGCAGTGTTTGCCCTGGCTAGTTTGGCTCGGCTGTTGGAGCGTCAGCCTGCAGACCAAAGAGTCGCAGTTCGATTCTGGTCAAGGGCACGTATCTCGGTTGCGGTTCAGTCCCCGGCCCTGGCCGGGACAGTGCGGGAGGCAACCGATCGATGTGTCCCTCTCACGTCGATGTTTCTCTCTCTGTCTCTCTCTCTCCCTCCCACTCTGTCTGAAAATAAATGGAAAATATCCTTGGGTGAGGATTAATAACAATAATAATAATAAGTGCAGTGCGCATCTCTTTGGTCAGGGGATGGAGTGTAAACGCACTGCTCTGACGCTCCCGGGGTCTGGCGTCGAGATCTGGATTCCGCCACGACCGCACCTCAGGCACGGTGCCAGCCTCTTGCCTCCCGTTCTGACCTCCTAATCAGGCCTCCCCTCCTCCTGGCCGATGAGGTGGGTAAGAGCTAATTCTGAACTGAAAGGAAATGTACTGGGCACGTACTGTGCCAGGGAGTTTGCCTCGCTCCCAGGAGCTCTTTGATGGATATCGCTCCCATTTTACAGGAGTGGAGACTGGGACTGAAAAGGTGGAGCATTTTGCCCCAAACCATCCATTCCCAGAGCACGCTCGGGGGATAGCAAGGTGAAAAAGAGAATTCCTGCTTCCAAAGATTCACGGTCTCCTTGGTCACAGTGGTAGAACCGGACAGAAGCAGAGTTGTCTGAGCCCCGGTCCTCCCTGGTCACTTGCTGCTCAAATGGATCCGGGACACACGCGTGTGCCCTCTGCCCCTGGGCATCCTGTGAGAACCAGCTCACCGAGAGGGACCGAGCTTGGCCAGAGAAGGCCTCCTTCATGCCCTGGCTGGGTGGGACCAGTCTGCCGCCAGCGCCTTCGGGGAACCCACCCAGACGAGAAAGCCTGAGTGCCCTGCTGTGCCGGGACCGCGGTGGGAGCCCCGAGGCCAGGGCACCCCACCGAGGTGTGGCCGGCACAGGGAGCACGCGACCCTTGCCCCTTTGGATCCCGTCTCTCAGCATCCCACACTATTTTAAGGCCTTCTGAGATCCAAACAGGATTCAGGGCTCACCAGGGACCTTCTGAAAGTTTCCGCTGGAACAAGCATGTCAGTGCCTAACTCAAAGCACCACGTTACAATGGGTCTGATTATCACCAGCCCCAGAATGTCCTCCTTTGAGACGACTGCTCCTTTCTCTTTCCTGTCCTTTAGGGCTGGCAGGCAAACGCCTCCTGGGGGGAAGGGGCTGGGGGGGGGGGCGTTTTGTCCCCAGGGGTTGGCTGTGGGGTTGTGGGGTCCTAGCACTCATTCTAAGGGGTCTCTGAACATACCCACCATACAGAGAGCCATTACCTTGCTAACAGTGTCGATATGTAAATACATCTGCTCCCACTAGCTGTCCACTTCCTCCCAAAAAAGCCCGAAAGCCCTGTGTGCTTGGACGCTTCACCACTCGGACCTCACCACCTGCCCTGCCTCCTCATTCACTCCTGTCCACCACACGAACCCCTCACTCTCTGGGCTGTTCTCCTGTTACAAACCCCCAACTCCAGTCCAGGCTCTGCCCCTCCCCACCACACTCCGAGCACAGCACAGACACCAAGGGGCTCCTTCAGCTGAGCTCCGCCAATGGGGGCACTAGCAGGAGGTCAGACACAAAAGGAGGAAAAGTCTGGGGTGAATTTGTGGGACTGTCTCCACGCAGCAGGGGCGGGTACCCCCACACTACAGCCTTGCCAAGTGGCCCTCCTCCACCCCCACGCAGGGCTGGGCCTGCATGATGCCCCATGTTGGTTCCTGAACCCTCCCATACCTCTGTCCACGGCCCCTTCATTATACCCTCCTCGGCTGAGCCACTGGGACCATGACTCATCCAACCACCTCATGGCTGACCTGGCTGTTTCCTGGCTCTGTGTCCCCAGCCAGGTTCACACCTCACCTTCACCCATGTCTCTGAGTCCCTGCCCCTAGAAGACCTCCTCTGGTTCATTTTTCTCCTTAGCACCAACTGCTTCCTGACACAGTCTACCCCTCCCCCACCCTCAGTGCACAAGCTTAGTGTTGTCAGCTGGGATGACCCGGTGCCGAGGGCGAGGCCAGGTGACGGATCTGGGATCTGTACTTGCTGAATGAGTACGTTAACAGGTGTTCATAAGACTGAGCTCAGCAGCTGTGGCCGGCACGGGTTCTCCTCCCGTGCTGGGAACGGACAGTGGCCATCGCGACGATACACCAGCCCCCATTCAAAAGTGCATCTTCCAACCTCGGCGGCGTGTCCCAGCCTGGGTGCTGCCGTGGATGGACTCACACCCTCCCCTGCCTGACACCGCCTGGTGTCTGCGTGCAGGCCACCTGCACCCCCACTAGCCAGCTGACTTCAGATGCCCACAAACAAACAGGTGTCCACGTGATCAGAAACGAGAGCTCTGTGCCCCAAGCTAGCTTCTGAAGGCGGCCAGAGGCCACAGGACCGTTTGCATTCAGGTGTGATGGCTTCGCACGCCAGCTTAGCTACTCACCAGCGTGGTTGTGCACAGAGCAATGGCCCTCTCTGAGGCCTTGGTTTGCTCATCTGCAAAATGGGAAGAATCACCTTTAGTGTTTCCTCTACATGGAAAAGGTCTGGCAAGCAGCAAAACTGCACGAAAGAGAAAAATGGAGGCTGTCCCTCTGTCTCTGCAGAGCAAATGCTGGGGTGAGTTTCAGCATTATTATTAGTTTTTTATTCAAATCTTCTAGTTGCCTAAATATTTAAGTACAAAGAATTAAAATCAATCATTTCCTCTTATATAGCCTATTAATAACCTTTTTTTTAAAAGACACACGTATTTTTTAGTCTAACCCTATCCTTATCCTTAATTCTACCCCTGACCCTGCTGCACAGATAGCAGAGTGAATGGCTGTCTCCTCCGCTCAGATAAGTAAACAAGTATATCGTATTTCAAGGCATGTTCAGAGCCCTCTCTGCGGTACCAGTTGGGGGGGTACAGGATGCAGAAGACGGACATTTCTTTTCTCCTTGTGGAACATGGTGATTTACAAAGGTCTGTGGTGTTGTGGGAAAGAGGAAACTTTAAAACCCTTTATTTACATTTCTAACCATTACTTTTAATAGCACACATGTGTGGGCTGGAGCATTTTGTCAGTCCTGGGGACCTGTTTCGGTACGCTTTGGGGCAGATATTCCATGAATTTGAGAAACCTGCTTTTTAAGGAAAGGATAACTTTTCTCTCCCGGGAGGTGTCACCCATCTGTGCACCCAGGGAGCAACGATCGAAGGCATCCCGGTATGATATGAAGGTGACAGCACTGTACCTGCACACCTGTGGGTTGCAAATAAATGCCATGCCTTCAGGAAGTGAAGCATTTGTCCCAGTTAGGGTCCCACCGTGAAAACAGTCATGGGTGCCTTGCTCGCATCCATCCATCGAGGGTCCACGGGGGTGGGGAAGGGGGTCTGCTCAGCTCGGGCCTCATCTCGAAGGAGCAGCCGCCACCTGGGTCCCTCCACATGCGGGCGCGGAGCGTGGCTTCCACCAGGAAGGGCCGTGTCTCCGCTCACATTTCACGGGCCAGAGCGCTTCGGGCAGCCTGGCCTCGCTTCGGGAAAGGACAGGCCCCCTCCCACAGGAAGGGAGCGGCCTAGGACAGGGACACCTTGTCATCTCTCTGTTTACCCCACCTAGCCAGCGCCTGACAAACCGTTAAGACACTCAGGAATATTCCTTGAATAAATGACCAAACCCGTCTTTGCCCTTTGATCCTGTTCGCGGTCCCTGCAGAGAGTGGGCCCGGCCCCGGGATATTAACCAAGCATTCCAGCTCCCCGCCTGTGTAGCTCCCTCCCTGGGTTCGAATCCCAGCTCGGCCTTTTCAGCTGTGGGTGACCTTGGGCAGAGCCAGTGGACTGGTCTGTGCCTCAGCCTCTCCCTCTGTGAATCAGGGGCGGTAACAAGGGTGCTGAGAACCTGGGGTGCTGCTCTGAGGACGAAGTGCGTTACCTGATGGAGCGCTAAGAACAGCGCCTGGCAGGCAGGAAACGCCAATAAACACAAGCTATCCCGTGACTACTATGGGCCAGATGTTCCTTTGGACCCCACGCGGCTTCTTATGATATCGCTGGGGTGACATTACCTAAGGAGACCATGTAAGTTTCAAGTGTACAATTCTACACTACATCATCTGTACACTGCGCTGTGTGCTCACCACCCGAAGTTTACTGTCCTTCTGGTGCCATACATTTGACATCCTTTACTCTCTTCAACTTCCCCTTGACCCCGCATGGCTGAGTCACTTGTTCTCATTCTCCCACAGTCCTCCAATGACAAGCCTGTGAACTACACGTTCTCCGGACGTCCAGAGCGTGGGCCACGGGACCGGCACCTGTCTTCAGCCTCCCAAGGCAACAGCTCTGGCTTCAGGCAAAGTGTGAGGCTGGATATCATTAAATTTGTATTATATGTACATATGCACTTTTTAAATGTGTATATATTTTTAAAATGCGTACATTTTTAAATGTATTTAAATTTGAAATACATTTAATACTACAAAACAAGCTAAGTCAAGGAAGCGCTCCTGTCTGGCCACCCCAAGCTGGCAAGCGCCGGGGTAGAGTTCGGATCCCGCCCACGAGCATGGCCCTGCCTGAGCCTGTCTCTTCTGCGAAGCAGGGGCCCTCGTCCCCGCCCCACAGGCTCACGCGCTCGTGAGTGGGAAGAACAACCATTCTGCTCACACACCGAAGGGACTCGATCGATATTCGTTCTCTTTTTTCTTTAATAAAACAAACTACTTGACATGGGTAACCCAGGAAATTATACCGGAATAATATACAATAAATTTACCCACAGCCTCCTAAAAACAATAAATCGAGGCAGTTTTTCAAAAGTCCATTTTCCAAGAGCAATGGTTGATGAAGCCACTATGACATTTCTAAACTTCTTCATTTCCGGTATTTGAAGAAATACATCCTTTTATACTACAATGTCACTCGCAGTCACTCCAAAGTTCGAACTGTGGGGTTCAGCCTTGACCTGACTCTCTACGATCTGTATTCTAACCTTCAATCACTCCTCCCTTCTTCATTCATTCAGCATCATGTACCAACCACCCTCACGTGTACCAACCACAGCACAGAAAACAAGGGCACGGTCACAGCTTTGACCCTTCAGCGGAAGAGCCACCAGGAACAAGAAGCAAACTGAAGCCCGAATATTTTCACACTGTGATTGCGCCACAGTGGAAACCAACGGAACCCACTGCTTGAGAATCATGGGGGCTGGGGAAGGGCCTAGCAGGTGGGATTGTCTGAGGAGGTGACTACAGTTGGGATGAGGAAGAACCAGCCTTTCGAAAGGCTGGGGGAAGAGTATTCCCGGAGGAGGAACCAGCAAGCGCAAAGGTCCTGTGGCATGGAGACCATCGGAGAACTAGCCAAAGGCCAGGGGCCTGGGTGGGAGGGCAGGCAGGTGAGGCTGGGGGGCCAGACTGCTGGGTTTCCTGTGAGCGGGGAGTTGCCACGGGAAGCCTGGCGAGGTGAGAAAGTTCTAGGCTCTGCTGGACGACGTGTACAGAATGGGCTGCCACGGAAGCCGAGCGACCGGGTCAGCAGACGCGCCACGTGGGCAATGAGAGACGTGGTGGTCCACGCTGGGGCTGGGCACTAGAAGCAGAGAGGAGGGGACTCTGGACAGAGAGTGGAGCAGAGGATGGAACTCAAAGTAGGACCTGGTCCTTAACTTTGGTGTCACTTGTGAGCTTATCAGAGATAAAATTCTCATGCCTCACCCTAAAGCTCTGGGTGGAGGGTCAGCCATCTGGGTTGGAACAAGCCTTCCAGGTGTTCCTGAGGCAATAAAAGTTTGAGAGGCAATAGAGCAGATGACTGATGATATTAACTCACAGAAACGTGCGTCCGCGGGGGAGTGTCTTCAGATCCCTCTAGGGCCAGGTGGACCCAAACCCCTGTGGTCAAGATAACGAGATCTACAGGGTAGTTTCTAGAAAAGAGCTTGTCCTTGGGGCGGAGGTCCACCTGCCCGAGGTGTGGCCAGTCTGTCGGCATCAGCGGGCGGGCAGAGGCAGGAGGGAGGAAAGAACCCAGGCCACCCTGCTGAGTGCTGGGGCAGGGCTGGCCTGTGGCAGCCAGGATCCTGGGATGCCTGCGTTGACCGGCGCTGACCCGCGCAGTCTGTCGAATCCTTTGGCAACCCTTGCAGCACCCGCCCATCTGTTTCCCTGGGCTCAGCGGGGCTCAGGGATCACCTACAACTAGCAAAGGACCGAGCCTGGGCCCGTGCACAGAGGCCACGGAGAACAATTCCCTTCGCAGGCCTCAGGGTCACACTGCCTCACAGACTCCAGAGCATTCGCTTTCTCCTCAGTCCCCTCCACCTAAGTGACACCCATCATCTAAGGTGACACAGCAAAGCAGAGATCAGGGCCCAAAACGGCCAAGAGGACAAACGAGGAATCACAGAATCGAGATCACCTTCTTCTCTCCACTTGCTGGGCCAGCACCCGGCCCAGGCCCCCATCACTCTCCCCTGTAATAAAGCAAATGGTCTCCCAGCTGCACCGTCACCCCAGCTGCTTGGTCCTGTCACCTGTCCAACCCCCGCCCCCACCCCCACCCCACCCCCTCAGCTTCCACCTCCTGGCCCTTCTCTGTTACTCAAATAAGTAGGCTTGTTCCCATGTCATTTGAGAAATATCTATCCCCACCTCTGATCAACGACAATCAGAAAAATACTAACCGCTGTCATCTGCTGGGATGTTCTACTACAGTAGGCATCTCCACTAGGGCAAATAATGCTCCCCCATCCTTGTGTCCCCAGAACCCCGGAATGTGAGCTCATTTGAAAATAGAGTCCTTGCAGACTCATTTGTTAGGATGAGGTCGCACTGGGTAGGGTGGGCCCTAAGTCCAGTGACTGGAGTCCTTGTAAGAGGAGAGACACAGGCACCCAGGGAGAAGACCGGGTCAGGCGGAGGCTGACACCCACACGACGCGCTGCGAGCCAGGGAATGCCGAGCGAATCCAGCAACCGCCAGGAGCCGGAGGAGACCAGGAACGCTTCTTCCCGAGAGCCTGAGAGATCGCGGCCCTGCCGACACCTTGATTCCGAACGTCGAGCCTCCAGAACCCTAGAGAACAAATATCTGCGCCTGCAAGCCACCCGGTGTGAGCCCCTCTGTTACGGCGACCCTGGGCAGCAAATGCGGCATCCTATGCACGCGCTCTCGCCGGTACCCAGCCCTGCAAAGGTGGAATTCTCGTTCTACTCCACAGCTGGGAAACAGGCGACCTTGGCTCAAGTTCACACAGCTAGTAAGTGGCAGAGCTGGGAATCAAACCTGCTCCGACCAGGGGACGGGTTCTTTCCACTGGGCTGAGCAGTCACCTTCTTTTACAGGAGTGCAGAAAATTACAAAAAAAAGAAAAGTAGGAGGCCTGAGGAAAAAACACCTGAAAATCTTGCTCGCTTCCAAGGCCTCTGCTAGCTCTTCTTCACAAAGGGATTCTGGGAAGCTCTGGTTACGGGGGGTGGGGGGGGGAACCAAGTGCTTCTACGAACAAACTTAAAGCCACAGGGAGGCTTAATTCTACCGTTGTAACAATTTAATTTTCTGCTGGACCGCCCCATCTCGTTCATTTACATATATGGTTTCATTATTTGCAATAATTATTTTTTACTCATCACAGAGTCCTTTGCAGTCCCTGACCTGAATCATCGTTATTATACTTGGCTCCGATGCTAACGAGCTTACCTCCTGAACAGGCATTCTGGGCAAAAGATCCAAAAATCTTGAACCGGTTGAGACGCAGAAACTTGGAACGGCACCTAGAGTGTAATTATTTTTAACCGAGGAAAAATAGCCCATCTTGTCAGCTTTGCATCTGGGGCAAAGACAAACTGGCCACCAGCACATACATAAAAGGGCGCGCCTGGTGGCTCATGCATCATCATCCGCTAACTGCCTGAGCTCGGCCCCGATGAATGCGGTCATTCACTCTCTGCGGAGGGCCTGTCCCGAAGTCCCTCTCCCGGGCTGGAAGGCAAACGTGGCCCATCTTGGCTCCCAAAACCACTCTGCAGAGGTTTTCTAGAGCAGCAATGAAACCAAGCCTTGTTTGCTTTGCATCTACATTTCCAAACACATCCCTGACCAGGGAGAAGTGCAGACGCCGCAAGACACGGGCTGCCCTGCCCGGTAGAAGTGAGAAGCCACCAGGCTTCACCTCCCCCCGTGAAAATGAAAGGAACCCACTTCGTGGTTGCTGCAGGAAATTCTTCTATTCCTATGACTATCGTGGTGGCAGAGGTAGTTGTCACTATCCATAAGGCTTCCCTGAGTCTCGCGAATGTCCCATCTGTTCTGGGCCTCAGTTTCCCCTCGTGTGTACAACAAGGAACTACAGAGGCAGGACGGCGCCCTCGGCCTGAGATCGAGTCTGAGGATGAAAAGGAGAGAAAGCTGGATGGGCCCATGTGTGCCTGGCCAGAGAGCACTGGGCCTTCTTAATAACAGCTTCCTCTCCAACTGACATCCAAAAACAGAGAAGATACACCACCCCCTACCCAACCACCGAAAATAGGATCCACGTGGCTATTTTCATTCTGAACGGAAAAACAAAAAGTGGGCCTATAAACACTTTTGTGTTTCCTGAATTGGCCCCAGGGTAAAAGCGAAACCGCTCACCACCGCAGGGCAGGGCTGCTGGGAGCAGAGCTAAGGGCTGGCTCAGCAGCTGTGACCTTGAGGTGGGGGACGCGGGAGGGGCTTCGGCCAGGCTGAAGATCAGAGGCTCTCAGGGGGGCAGGGGCCTTGCAGGCGTCCCGCCCCCGCTGTGGTGCTGTGGCCACAGAGCAAGATGCTCCTTCAGGACTCAACTCCAGTGACCCCTGGGGTGGGGCACGTTATCCGCCCTCGGTGCCAGGAAGAGGGAGGAAAAGGAATTTCACGCCACTCCACGCAGGGGCCTCAGGGAGCAGCTCAACCCAGCTCAGCCCTGCCTCGGAGCAGAACAGCCCTGACGTTCCTGGAACTGGCTGGACTTCGGAGGATAGGGACCGGGCGGCTCTTCCTCGGACCGGCGGCGCCTGGCCTGGGAGGGGCTGCAGGGGAGGCAGCCAAGGCCTCCAGCTCACTCAGGCCCAGGGCTCCCCCAGACAGGCCACCCCAGAGGGCAGAACAGAGGGGTGGTCAGCCACCTGGGACGGGGGGTGGGCGTCTAGGATTGAGCACTCAGGCTGGCAGATCCCAGAAGGCAGAAAGGGAGGCCAGCAAGGGACAAGGAGACGGCCCGGCCCGTGTGAGTGTGAGACAGACCTCTCTCTGGGGCCCAGGGGCATGGGCTCAGACGGACCGCTGTCCGCAGACAGAGATTTCCGAACACTCCCAGGGCTTCTTGTTCATGGAGTAGGGAGGCTGCAGGATGGTGCTCACAGACCTTCACCACCGGGTGCATTTCTATAAGCTGTTTCTTCCTGATGGAGAAACACACGCACGCGGTAAAATTTCCAAGAGGATGGAAAGAGTCACAGAGTCGATGCTGAGCCTCCCCCTGCCCCAGTCAGCCCTTTGCAGAAACCACTATTTCCACTCGTGCATCCTTCCAGATCTAATCTGTGCGTGCGTGCGTGCGTGCGTGTGTGAGACTGAGAAAATTCCAGAAGAACTAACAACCCCACACCTGGAACCTGACCTCGTCATCCACCAACTGACCCCTTCGATAGGTCCCTTCTGACCTGGAAGAGTCCACACTATAAACCCACCTGCCAAAGAGCCCCTGGCAGCCAGCGGGAGAAGCCTGCCCAGAGGACGCTTTGACTCAGCCCTGGGAGCGGTCCTGCCGGCCGGAGTGCACAGTGCCAACCGGTAGCCTCTGTGGAGCCCTCCCCAGGTCAGGGCAGGAGGCCAAGCAAGTTCTGGGCGCCACCTCGTTCGACCTTCACAACCTCCTTCGTGGGTCAGGCCTGGTAGTATTATTATTATTCCATTTTATAGGAACAAAGGTCCAGTGCTGGTGAGCGGAGGGGACACACAGCAGGGGCGGGGCTGCCAGCCGCTCCCCCCTCCCCCCCGGGGGACCTCAGAGACTACAGAGACACGCGCAGGCAATGTGTCCGAGGCAGAACCTCAACCCTTTGGTTCTCACCTAAGACTTGTGCCTTCGGTCTCCACGGAAGCCCCCCCATCATGGAATACAGAAGTGCCCTCTTACACCCTCAAGTTCCATGAGCTCGGTCACGCTCCCGCAGCCCGAGAGGAGGTGGCCTGACCCCACCTCCCCGCTGGGGAAGCAAGGCCGACGGAAGCTGAGTGACCCTCCAAAGTCCCTTCGATGAGACAGGACTGGTTCTCAGGCTCAGGCCTGGATTCTCCCCTCCTCTCGGTCACCGCCCAGCGCAGGGCGGGAACTGCCCCGAAGTCCTACAAAGCTGCCCCCAGCTTCCCAGCAGCAGAGGATGGTACTGGAGTGAACGCCAAGGCCACAGTGAGAAACAGTGCCACTCACTGCAGAGCGAGCCTTCTCCTCGACACCCCTGGCTTCAGAAACGCAACCCGGCGAGAGCTAGGTCGACACCCCTGGCTTCAGAAACGCAACCCAGCGAGAGCATGGTCGTACAGGGAAGGCGTTGGCCACCTTCTTGTGGCCACAACTGGGCAAAATCAAACAGGAAAGCGAATCAACAATGTGCATCGAGGGCCTTAAAGATGTTCAGCACCTTTGACTTGGTTATTTTACTTCCAAAAGTCTCTCCTAAGGAAATCTGAAGGATGGAAATAGTTTTATGTGTACATGTGCGTGCACACGCGCGCACACACACACACACACTCCTGTCTCAGCTCTAGTTATGAGAGAAAAATACAAGAAAAATCCTTAATATTTAAAATCGCAAGCAAAATTGGAAACTGGCAAAGTACCATTGTAACGGGATATTACAACGCTACGCCACATTTAAAATGATACTTGACAGCTTGCTTTTAACACCACATGGAAATACTTCCCCTACATTCAAAGAAAAATCCGATCAAGTTATCAACATTAGGTCACCTCAAATTTCAAAGAAATATGCAAAGAAAAAAAGGAAAATTCGACAAAATGTTTTAATGTTATTTTCTTTCTCATGCTCTTAACATTTCCCACATTTTCTACAATGAAAGATATTATTGTAAAAATAAGCGTTATTTGAAAAAATGACCCACGTTCCTGGGTAAAACGAGCACCCAGTGGAAGAGAAGGCTGAGAAGAATGTATTGAGTTTTCAGATTATGCTCTCAGCAAGTTACGTGACCCTGAAAAGGAGCAAGAAAACACAGAAAGAGGTGAATGGGAAAATCCAGTAAAAAGTGGCTGTCAGCCAGCAGAGCCCCCAAGAGCAGAGGAGGGACCCAGGACCTCCAACACTGTGGCCGTCCCATTTTGCTGGCATGTTTATAACCCATAATCGATGATTGGTAAATTATTGTGCTGCTCCATAATGGATGATTGGGAAAGTCACTGTGTGCCCTCTAGCTGAACCTGTGTAGTGAAAATAACCTCAGTAAATTGGAATACTCCCTGAACCAAGAAATTGTTGGGAGCCGGCTACGTGTCTGACAGAGTCCACGGAGCCTGGAGGTCTTGAGTCCGAGCCTTGACCTTCCCCACAATCTCAGTCAGGTTTGCATTGTGTTTGTGCAGCTCGGAGCTCAGTGTGACCGATCCATGCACCCTGAAATACCTGGGTGGGCCTGGGAGGGCCTGGGTGTTCCTGTTATCCACAAGGCAAACTAGTTCTGTACAGCATTGTTGTAGCCCTGGGCATTATGTCAAGAAGAGCCTATTTTCTTTAAGCTTGCTGTAAAGCAGTAAAGCACACGGGGCTGATCTCGGAAGACCGTCAGAGGGTGTTCTGGAAATCGGACACCGGCCAGCTAATAAACGGCTCATATTTGGACTTCTAGTGGTCTTTCTTTGACTCTGTCGCCCCACAACACAGTGACCAGCACACTGGGAGCAGGAGGCCAGGGAGGCCTCCAACAGTGCGGTCTGAGAAACGGGGAGGGGCCTCGAGGGAGCAGAGAATTCAACAGGCAGCTGCTCTCAGGAGAGAGCCTTTCAACAGCTCGGGGGGGGGGGGGGGGCAATGACTCGAACCCAGGGCGAGCAGAGGAGTGTCCAGAGGAGACCTGACCGCCCTCTGCGGCTTGGACGGTAGGGAAGGCCACTGCTGGGCTTCGTCCAGTGCTCCACTTCCACAGGGGCCCGCGGGTGAGGCACAGACATCTTAGTGACGGATGCGGGAGAGAACAGGAACGGGACACGCCCTTCCGATGTGAAAACACAGATGCCCAAGGGCGGTGAAGAGGGCAGCTTGGCGATGCCGGTATCTCGCAGCAGGTCTGAGTCACAGGACACTGGGCAGCGCCCAGAATCCAGGTCCAAGTCGGCGGAGCCTATAACTTGGAGATACTGACCTCCGCCACCCACTGCCCCCTTCACTCTGGGCTTTTCACACAGAGGCTTTTCCCATTTTATTTATTTTTTTAATAATTTTTATTGATGCTTAGAGAGAGAGGAAAGGAGAGGGGGAGAGAGAGAGAAACATTGATGTGAGAGCAGAACATCCATCAGCTGCCTCCTGCACACCCTCTACCAGGGATCGAGCCTCCAACGTGGGCACATGCCCTGACCGGGAATCAAACCGGCGACCTTTGTGGCACAGAATGACACCCAACCAACTGAGCCACTGGCCAGGGCTCCCATTTGATTTTAAACGTGCATATGTTATTTTGAGTAAAAGCTTAATTCTTTTTTTTTTTTTTTTTTATCCTCACCCGAGGATATTTTTCCATTTTTTGTACAGATAGAGTGGGAGGCAGAGAGAGGAAGAGACAGAGAGAGAGAAACATCGACGTGAAGGGACACATCGAGTGGCTGCCACCCACACGACCAACCAGGGCCGGGGACAAACTGCAACCGAAGTACGTGCCCTTAGCGGGAACTGAACCCGGGTCTCTCAGGACCGCAGGCGGACGCTCTAACCGCTGAGCCAAACCGGCCAGGGCAAAGCTTAATTCTTTTAAAAACGCATCAGACTCCAAATTCACACAAGCTCTAGGCAGGAGCTTCCTACTTTCATGCCACATCCCTCTCTCATTATTTCAAAAGCTGTGTCCAAACGAAGTTGGTTGTCAGTGGGACAGGCTGCTGGCCTGTTGGGAACACGCTTTCCCGACCGCCTGGCACAGGCGCAAACCTCCACCAGGCTGCAGCGGCGCTTGGGCGCGCACCGTGCGGAGCGTCTCGCTGACGCAGATAAGCCAGGAGGGATGCCAGACACGGGTCCTATTCATGCCGCTTTGAACGCAAAGACTTCTAACTGTAACAGAAAGAAATACAGGACATGGGCTTAGGAAACAGTGTTCTTCCTCGCCTTGGTCCTCCTGACACGGGCTCCTTGCCCCTCTCCAACGCAACCTCCCTAACACAGGAATGCCCTGACCCCCGAATCCAGTCATGTCATTCTCTGGCTCAAAACTCGTCCTTGGCGCTGCATGGGGGTCTGCAGGGTGGACTCTGAGAAGCTACCAGCTTCTCTTAACGTAGGTTCCTCTCCTACCACTGTTTTGCGCAGGAAAACAGCCCCCACAGTTCTCAGAGGGAGGCAGCTCCCGCTCATCTGAGCCTGTAGGTGCTGTTCCAGCCGCCCGCAATGCCCTTCCGCTCCTGCCTGGCCGACGAGGTCAGCACTTCTGCTTCTAAGATCAGTCTGAGTCCTGCCTCCATGGGAGCGCTCCGTCGTCTGCCCGGATGGATTTACACCTCCTAATAATCACTACACTTATACTGTTTCTTTCCCTTTCTGGTTTCTCAAAGTCTAGCCCCTTCCATCCTTGTGTCTCCAGGTTCTAAAAAACGACCACGATGCTAATGAGGACAACAACTAAGACTCGGTGAGTGCTTAGAATGGGTCAGACAGTATTCCAAGCTCTTTATATACGCGACTTCATTTCGTCCCTCTGACCAGCCCATGATGTAAGCACCATTACAATATGAGTTTTACAGAGAGAACTGAAGCTCAGAGAAGGGAGGCAGCTTGACCAGTATCACATGAACCCCTGGCACAGCCGGGTTCCGGCCCAGGCAGCCTGGTCCGCACCGGGCGGGCCTCTGCACACCGTGAAGCTTCACTGGTGTCCTGGTCCGGCTTGGCACTGTCCAACAGAAACACAGTGCAAGACGCATCCATAATTTTCCATTTCCTCGTCCCCTCACTAAACATAATGAATAGAAACAGGTTAAATTTTACTTTAACAACACATTTTATCTACTATATCCAAATCGTATCAAGTGAATCATATCAACATGTGATCAATATAAACAATTACGGAAGACAGTTTCATTCTCTCCTTTGTACTAAGACTTAGAAATGCAGTGGCCACTTCACACTCACGGCACATTTCAATCTGACTTTTCCACATTTCAAGTGCTCAACAGCCACATCCCGGCTACCAGGCTGGACAGCAGGTCCAGCCACAGCCTGAGCAACCCCAGCTCCTTGGGCTCCATGGCTGACGCTACGAGGAAAGCAGGACTGTGCAGCATCATTTACAACAAACAAGACACCGAAGTAACCTAGGCATCTGTCGATAGACAAATGGACAAAGAAGCTGTGGTACACATGCACAGTGGACTATTACTCGGCTATCAAAAAGAATGAAATCTTGCCATTTGTGACAACATGGATGGACCTGGAGGATATTATGCTAAGTGAAATAAATCCCACAGAGAATGACAAATGTGACATGATTTCACTTATATGCAGAATTACAAGAAAACAAAACAAATGAGTAAACAAAACAGAAACAGCCTCACAGGTACAGAGAACAAGGTGATGGTTGCCAAAGCAGAGGTAATGGGGTAAATATTTTTTTCTAACGTTAAAGCTTTTATTTAAATGTGAGGGTGGATTTATTCTCCAGATCTTCTTTCCTGGTCAGTCACAAGTTCCACAAACTTTTGTGGATCATCAGAGCTAACATCTGCACAGCCCTTTTCAGATTATACTGGACAGCCATACTTTCTCTAGATCTTAAAAAATGCCTCTCGAGGCTCAGAGAGGTCACCTGCCCCGCCCAGAGCCACACAGCTGGTGGGAACCAGAACTGAGGCCTCCTCCCTACAAATCCAGTTCACTCGTCTTCACTTGCTGCTTGCTAAGTGCTTTGCTCAGCCCACCCTAGCAAAGGGGCACCTCCTTCCCTGGAGGGAACTATTACCCCTCCCCTGGGACACAGGCAGGTCACTGGAATTCAATGAGCTGTCTGTGTATCAGTTTCTAAAGAGTCGACCCCCACACCCTTCTCCCATTCCTGGGCAGGGGAACTTCTGGAAGTTTAAACCGCTCAACAGCTGGGAGATATTCTCACTTGAAAAGCCCAATTCATCACTCCCACAACAAAAACCACACTGTAGACTAGGAGCGGAGGGTATGGCTTTGCAGCTATGTTTCTTGGCTGGGTGGGGTGTGTCTGCCCTGAGCCCCATGACCTGCCAGCGTGGATGGGATGAGTCTGCCACTAACCCCCTCTCCCTGAGAAAGTCCCAGCCGGCACAGGGGCGGCCCTTCCCTGTCGCCAATCGGGTCTGCAAGAGGGGCAATGACGAGACATGAGCCTGTGTTTCTTGTCCAAACAGAGACTCATCCCCAAGCCGGCTGGACTGGGGGCTCAGGACAGAACCCATGGGTGCAACCCCACTACAACCGTCGCTAAAAAGGGCAGAGTTCCCAACCCCAAGCCCGGCCCTCCCCTTAGAACCGTTCTCAATCCAGTGACATTCCAGGGGTGACAGAATGTGGATCGTTCTTGGAGCTGCCAGACTGACCGATATGACCTTCAGAGTGGGAACAAAGGGACATCTGAGTTCTAATCCCACTTCAGCTCAGCTTAGAGGGCTGGGCAGGGCTGACATTAAGGAACTCTCCCAAGTGCCCCAAGCTCTTCCTCATTGCTCAGCTGTCAACTCCCTGGAGCCCTGGGGCAGAGCGAGATCTTGCAGACCATAGATCCCCAAAACGCTATCGGCTTCACCTCTGGCTCCAGCTCTGCTTCTAACTGGTCGTTTTCTGCTTCCTCAGCAGGGTGGAGGGCTCACAGGGATTTATTTACTACTACTCACAATTAGCCGATAAATTACATCTATGCTTTTAGATATCAGTCGATTATCACGAATAGATTGTTGAGGCCATATGAAATTCACTCACCAAGTCTGTCACACCAAAAACGTTTGCTAGTTATATTTCTTTCCCAAGAAGCAAACTCCTGAAGAAGCCTTTGGAAGTGAGGGGACGGGTGGGAATATCCAGGGTGGGGGCGCTCTGACCCCTGTAATGCTGCTGACCTCAGCACTAGCGAGTTTGTACCTGCAGGGCTGAATCTCTGCAGGGGACCAGGGCGCCGGGGGCTCCCCTACACTGCTGGGAAGTGAGGTAAGAGCATCCAGCTGGTGCAGCTGCTGAGAGGATGACGAGATAACACACCTACAAGCTGAACAGAGACATCAGCCTGAACAGGGACATCAGCCCAGGGTGAACAATGGCCACAGGAATCCAAAGGATGAAGACTCCAGGCAGTCAGGCAACTGGTCGGGACCAGTGCTCTACTGCTTCTCGCTGGACAGCCTGGCTGAGTTTCATCCCATGTCTGAGCCTCAGACCAAAAGCAAAACTAAGTCAAGTGGACTTCATCAGAATCAAAAACATCTGTGTGCCAGAGGACACTTTCAAGACAGTGAATAGAAACTTACAGAATGGGACAAAATACTTGCATATCATCCACCCAATAGGGATGAGTCTCCAGAATATATCAAGAACTCTTACAAGTCAGTAACAACAAAAAACAAAGAAGATATAGCAGTAGCCAATAAGCCACTTGGAAAGATGTTCAACATCATGAGTGATGAGCCCTGGCTGGTTTGGCTCAGCGGTTAGAGCGTTGGCCTGAGGTCCCGAGAGACCCGGGTTCGGTTCCCGCTAAGGGCACGTACCTCGGTTGCAGTTTGTCCCCGGCCCTGGTTGGTCGTGCGGGTGGCGGCCACTCGATGTGTCCCTTCACGTCGATGTTTCTCTCTCTCTCTCTCCCTCCTCTCTATCTGAACAAAAAGGTGTCCTCGAGTGAGGATTAAAAAAAAAAAAAAACAGCCCTGGCCAGTTTGGCTCAGCGGTTAGAGTGTCGGCCTGCGGTCCGGAGAGACCCGGGTTCGCTTCCCGCTAAGGGCACGTACCTCCGTTGCAGTTTGTCCCCGGCCCTGTTTGGTCGTGCGGGTGGTGGCCACTCGATGTGTCCCTTCACGTCGATGTTTCTCACTCTCTCTCCCTTCCTCTCTCTCCCTCCCACTCTATCTGTACAAAAAATGGAAGAGTGTCCTCGAGTGAGGATTAAAAAAAAAAACAAAGAAGATACAGCAGTAGCCAATAAGCCACTTGGAAAGATGTTCAACATCATGAGTGATGAGTGAAATGCAAGTCAAAAGTACTGTGAGACACCACTGCATACTTATTCGGGAGGCTAGTGTTCAAAACACACACACAGAGAATATAACAAGTGCTGGCGAGGATGTGGAGAAATGGGAACCCCTGTGCATTGCTGGTGGGAATGTAAAATGATGCAGCTGCCACAGGAAACAGTCTGGCAGTTTTGTCCCTAAATTAAACATGGAATTACCACATGCATGCCATTTTATCATAGCCACTGATAACACTAAATTGTACGGTGCTACATTTTAACTGCACGAATGCTACATTATCATCTCGGTGCATTTTTGCTCTTACTCTGTATCTCTCAAAAGCAGGGACTGGATCTTCCAAAGTATCAAATCCATGGTTCTGCCCTGCCCGTGTGGCTCAGTGGATTGAGCACTGTCCCACGGATTGAGAGGTCCCGGTTTGATTCCCACTCAGAGCACATGCCCAGGTTTCAGGCTCGATCCCCAGTAGGGGGTGTGCACAGGAGGCAGCCGATCGATGTTTCTCACGTCGATGTTTCCATCTCTCTCTCTAAAAAAAAATCAATAAAAATATTTTAAAAAACATAAAATCCACCCTGGCCAGTTTGCTCAGTGGTTAGAGCATCGGCCTGTGGTCCAGAGAGACCCGGTTCGGTTCCCACTAAGGGTATGTACCTCGGATGCAGTTTGTCCTCGGCCCTGGATGGGTCATGCGGGTGGCAACCACTCGATGTGTCCCTTTCACGTCGATGTTTCTCTCTCTTTCTCTCCCTCCCACTCTATCTGAACAAAACAATGGAAAAATGTCTTCAGGTGAGGATTAAAAAAATAAATAAAAATAAATAAATATAAATAAAAATAAGCATAAACATAAAATCCATGTTTTTTTTTGTATCCACCTTCATCTCCCCAGGGCCTGGTACAGTTCGGGGCACATATGAAGCTCCTACAGTTCCCAGCCAACATCCCCTTACTGACTGTTCCCTCCACTGTGCTCAGGAAGAGAACACAACTGGAGACCCTGCTCAGGACGGGCGGGCTCCATGGGAGCTGACTGGCTTGCTTCCTGAAGCCATTCTGCCCTGAGAGCTCACCATCAACGGCGAGAAGTCTGAACTCATACCTGTCCCCCTCACGCCATCAGCAAAGGCCAACCCACTGGGAGGCAGGAGTCCGGGAGCTGACCAAGCCACAGTTGCTTAATAGCCCACCAACACCTTCTCAGCCCAGCAGGATACAGAAGGACCAGCTTCCTCCAAAAAACAAAAAGCCAACATGTGTTGAGGGGAGCGAAGAGGGAAGGGGAAACGGAAAAGAACAGTCTAGAATCTCAGAAATTATTACTTTTCCAGGCATACGGGGCCCATCCCAAAAGCATGCAGGAGACTGAAGAAGCAATTCAAAATAACATATGTGCAAAGAGTCCGGGCAGGGGGGTTAATACTGTGCATGCCGAAGGCTGCTGCTCAGGTGAGGCGTTCACATCAGAGATGTAGGCAGGGAGGGAGCACCCACCATGCCAGACGGGCTCCCTGCTAGGTGCCAGGGGCACAGAGAAGCCTGCCTTGCCTGGAGGAGTCTGCGCGGTGGGAGACAGCCGTAAGCAGGGACTGCAAACGGCAGGCCCCAGGCCCACATAGGGCCGCACCAGTTTTGCTTGGACTGCGGGCGTTCTTTAAGAATCTGAATTGGAACATTGGAGAATCAGGAGTTTTGTTTGTTGTTGTTGTTTTTAATAGATATCTGGGTTGTTTTTAAGAAGTGGACTCTTTAGCAAAAAGGGATCTACCTTCTGGCATGAGGAAAAGAGAGGGGGGGTGGGGCTGGATCTCAGAGCAGCTGCCCCCTCTAGGGAGGGGACGGGTTGTTTGTCAGCCCGAACACTTCCTACCTGGGCCCACCTGGTGCATTTGCATAATCGGCTCATGGGCCTAAACTGAGGGGCTGGCCGGCCGAGACAGGAACCCAGGCGGCAGCACAATACACTGTGGTGTGAGCTGTGATAACAGACCCGAGATGCGGGGTGCTTGGAGGGGATGGCCACACTAGGCCAGGGAGGAAGAAGGAATGCTTCCCGGAGGAGGTGACCCGAAGCTGAGGCATAACGCATAGGAGAACAAGTGGGAAAAGAGACGAAACCTGCCCATTTTCCTGGCTGGCTGCTCCCCTCCCCGAGGAGGCCATGAATGCGAGAAGTGAAGAATCCGCAGACGCCAGTCCTTGAAGAATCAAACCATCCAGACCTTCAACTTATTTAAGCCCCACATCCGCCAGCTGCCCCTGGCCAGACAAGCCCTCCTGATGCAAGCCGGCCGCATCCAAGGGCTAAGTACTCAGTCTCCGGGGGGTGAGGGCTGGGTACTCATCCCAGCTTCACCATTCAGGCTCACTCTTGTAATTCAATCAACACTCCCCAGGGCCCACTACGCAGCGGGTGCTTGAACTAATAATGGGAAGCCATTAAAAGCTATTAAGTCCTTGAGTTTCAGGTTCTAGTTTTCCCCTTCAAATGCTCTCCCCAGGTCAGGACCTGCGGGAAGGGGGGGCGGTGCTCCCCGAGGGGGTTTTGGCACTGTGATGCCAGGTTTTACTGCGGGACCAAAGATAAGATAGATGCATATCACACAGTCAAGGGTGTCAGAAGTCCCTCAAGTATAAAAGGTGACCTTATGGTGCTATCTAAGTCGTGGCTGACAAGACAATTTCCATAGGTTACAATTACTCTGACAGGGATCTCCCTTGGACTTCAGCACCCCTTGCTTTAAAAAAAATAAAAATAAAAACTAGCCCAGCCCACATGCTCAGTGGATTGAGCAGCCTCCCATGAACTGAGAGGTCCCAGTTCGATTCCCAGTCAGGGCACAAGCCCAGGTTGTGGGCTTGATCCCCAGTGGGGGGCACGCAGGAGGCAGCTGGTCAATGTTTCTCTGTCACACTAATGTTTCGCGCTCTCTCCCCCTTCCTCTCTCTCTAAAAAATCAATAAAAACATATAAAGAACATAAAAAACATAAAAATACACTTTAGAAAGAAACACTGCTTTCCTTTGTTATGGACCAAGTCCGGGGGAAGGCCTCTGAAAGCTCGCAGGGATGTGTGGAGAAGAGACAGCCAAGGTCCTGCCTCTGACCTTCCGGTCCAGGAGAGGCTCAGGCGGACGGGAACGCCTTTCCAGTCCCAGAGCAGTCTGCTCCCAGGTGTCCCGAGGCCCAGGCAGCCCTGTAGTGGGGGGAGGGGGAGGACCCTGGGCAGCACAGCCTACAGCGGAAGCGGGGGTCCCTGGCACCCTGTGTATAAGCCAGGCCAGGGCATTTGGCCTCCGCCTCCTGGGTTGTCCCTGGACCAGACGCAACCATCTGCTTTGTACAGAGTGAGTGAGGCACCAGGCAAGTTGGAGACCTCTCGGTGGGAGAACGGGGACCCCAAGGCTGCGGCTGGCCACCGGACAGTGGTGACTACGGGGCTGTGGGACAAACCGGCACAACAAAGGCCGGAAGGGGCCTCTGTTCCTAAAGCTGCGCTTCCATGGGTCCCAGGGGACTTGGCTCACGAAGGACCCCTTCTTTTTCCTACGTCCTTCTGAAAAATGGGGGAGGAGAAGCGTCCAGAAAGAGGGAACCGGTGTGCTCACAGCTGCATTAACCAGAATGTTCTACAGACTCCAGGCCTGGCCAGCAACACCACGTGTGGACAAAGGTGTCTGAAAAGGGGGCTCCCGTCAGGTCCCCGCCCGGGTCAAACCTTCCATCGCTCCCTCTGCCTGCTGAAGGGCAAGCACCTCCGCTGGGCTTGGAGGGCCCTTGGCTACCTTTCCCGTCTCCCGGGGAACCCTTTCAACCCTGCCCCCCGGCGGAAGTCCTCCTCCTCCGTATCTGCACACTCAATATCGACTCTGTCCTCTGCCCTTCTCCAGCGCCACAGCCAGGGTCCCTGTCCTAGAATCCGGCAACACAGCCTGCACACGGCCCCCCACTTCCAAATCCACTGCCTTCCCAACACGAAGGTCAATCAAATCGGGCCCCGCCCGCTTGGCAATTCCTCAAGGCTGGGCATAGTGCCCAAGGCCCCCCAGGACCTGCCATCTGCCCACCGTGGGCCGCATCCTGTGCCTCTGGCCGCTGGATGTTCACTCTCTCCATAATAGGAACCCCCCAAACTCCTTCCTGTCCGGGGTCTTTCCCTCAAACAGCTTTTAAAAGAAACTTGAAGAATCTGGAATTTACAACCATGAACATGTCATATGCACTACCGGTCCCTTTTCCTGCCCATATATTTTCAAAATGTGTAAGTGGTGTATGTGTCTGCAGTGTCCTTTTACAAAGGCTTAGAGGGGAAGCTAAGTGACCTGTGACCCTCACCACCAGCGGGATTCCCCCCTCCCTGCCTGGTGATGACACGGAGCTGGACCGGATCCCTCCAGCCCATTTTTCCAGGCTCACATCCACCTGGAAGCATCCTCCAGGAACACGGAGCGTGAGCTGAGACTTCTCGCGGTCACCTAGCAGCGGGCCGCACAGATGTTTTCGATTGCACTGCGCTCTGCCAGCTGCTCTCACGCGGCCTCACACGCCGGCTAAGTGGGGGATCCCGCCGCCCAGCCTCGCCAAGACTTGAGTCAGACTTCCCATTCCTGTCACTTCTTAAACTATGAAAACGTACCCCCTGGAAACAGCCCAGAGGGCCTTCTGCTGAAGGATGGGCAAAGGACAGTGGCATGCCCACGGGACAGACCGCCTCTGCCATCTCAACCCCCGCCCCGCCGCAGCCTGGAAGCAGGCGCAATGCTCGGGGGGGAGCGGACCAAAGGGCTCGTGCCTTCTGACGGATCCCATCGACGGATCCCATCGACGGATCCCATCGACGTAGGTGGACAAGGCAAAGGGAAGGTCAGAGAACAAACCACTGGTTGTTACCAGTGGGGGAGGGGACTGACTACAAAGGGGCAGGAGGGAAGTTTTGGGGTGATGGTGATGATTACATGACTGGGTTACACAGCTGTATGCGTTTCTCAAAAGGCCAAGCACTGCACACTAGAAAGGGTGATGTCTACTGTACACAGACAGACCTCGACGAGCCCGACTTCATTAGTGAGGTTCAGAACCTCTCACAGGGCCTGTGCATTTGGCTTTCCGCCCACTTGGCTCTGAGGTTGTTTGGCTTTTTGTTCTCAAATTTTGGGAACTCTTTATAGCTTTTTTTTTTTTGCTTAGAGGTGCTCTTTTTTTTTTTTTAATATATAGTCATATTTATCAATCTCATCCTTTTACTTATGCTTTTCTCCTTCTCTGGGTAACTTCTCCCAAGTCTTCATGTCTCACCCAAATGTAGGCTTTCGGTGTTAATGCCCTCACTCCAAGTAAACGACCTTCTCATTATTCTATTCCATGTTTTTTTTCATATTCTTTACAATAAAGCTATTTTTGGTGGATGTTTGCTTTGTCTCCCCACTAAATCGTAAGCTCCTTCAGAACTAGTACCATATTTGTCATGATCTCTGCCCAACACCCCACACTAGGGCACCCAACAGGCAGTTTACAAAGATCTGCTGAATAAATGAAAGTAAAGAAAAAAGTCACACAGCCCTGGCCGGTTTGGCTCAGCGGTTAGAGCGTCGGCCTGCGGTACAGAGAGACCCGGGTTCGGTTCCCGCTAAGGGCACGTACCTCGGTTGCGGTTTGTCCCCGGCCCTGGTTGGTCGTGCGGGTGGCAGCCACTGGATGTGTCCCTTCACATCGATGTTTCTCTCTCTCTCTCTCTTCCTCTCTCTCCCTCCCACTCTGTCTGAACAAACAAACAAAAACAAATGTCCTCGGGTGAGGATAAAAAATAAAAAAAAAGAAAAAAGAAAAAAGTCACACAGGTCACATGCCGTATATAAACATACATCTAGCACATATATGTCTGCACTATACATAAATGTGAATGAAATATCAGTCTATCATGGATAGCAACCGACATTACACATCTCACCAAAGAACACCGCTTCAGGTAAGTCTCTTGAGCCACAATTATTTACCTGAAACGTTTAGGGTACTGAGAGGCTCTATGCACTAATCCTAGTCCTGGGGAGGTGTCATAAAAAATGAACGGAAAAATAGAAAACTTGACATATATACACAGTCTATTATGAGCTCAGTATCCAAAAAAAAAAAAAAAGACTAAGAAAGCAATAAAATGGTCACGGCCCAGAATAAGAAAATAGTATCTACCCCCAAAAATGACAGGGACACAGGATACGTATCGACATTCCGAAATGCTTACGGCTTGAGGATAACTAAGAAAAGTCAGGATGCAAACACAGGCGCCAGAATTACAGCTGGGTTTTTTAAGCAACAATAAAGATAAAACAGTGGTGCATTTAACTCACGAAATAATGCTCGTCTCTTTTTATAGACTCTTCCCCGAGAATTTCGAAGCTAAGCTTGCATTTCTTTCATTTGAGGAGATGGAGCTTGAATTTCCCTAGTCACGGTTCTGTCCACCAAGAGCGTGGAATCCCCAACACAGGTTCCTCCCACCCAAGCCACCCCTTTTGTCATCTTCTAAATGTAAGGCGGGGAAGTCACCCCTAGGTTACAGAGGTTGGGAACTGCCCAGCGTTTTCAAGGAAGTTGAAATAAACGGCTTCTGCCTGTTCGTTAAGGGTCTTGAGAGTCCCCCACCCTCCAGCTCACCTGGCCTCTCCCACCTGGACCCCAGTCCCAAGGTGCAGGGACCTCACCTCTGGATTCCCTGTCTGCAAGGTCACGGCTGAGATCACACTTCCCTGCGGGGCGGGGATGCTCAGCCACACCACACCTGGCTCCCTAGGGCCCCATTTGGACCTGTCTTCCCTCTGGCCCACTCTGGGAGCTTCTTGGAGACAGGGATGGTTTCTCCCTCCCTGCAGGATGCCCTGTGCCTGGCACTCAGCCGCTCACTGGACCCGCTGAATGCCTACCGTGTCCCGGGTGCTGTGCTGGAGCCACAATGCCCACGAGAAATAAATGTGAGCCATTGTGTTTCTAGACTTTCTAGTAGCCACGTTTAAAAAAAATTTTAGCCCTGGCCAGTTTGGCTCAGCGGTTAGAGCGTCGGCCTGCAGTCCGGAGAGACCCGGGTTCGGTTCCCGCTAAGGGCACGTACCTCGGTTGCGGTTTGTCCCCGGCCCTTGTTGGTCGTGCGGGTGGCAGCCACTCGATGTGTCCCTTTCACATCGATGTTTCTCTCTCTCTCTTCCTCTCTCTCCCTCCCACTCTATCTGTACAAAAGATGGAAGAATGTCCTCGGGTGAGGATTAAAAAAAAAAAAAAAATTTAAAGAAACAGGAGAAGCCCAGCTGGTGTGGCCAGTGGTTGAGCATCAACCCATGCGTCGAGAGGTCGCCTGTTTGATTCCCAGTCAGGGCACATGCCCAGATTGTGGGCCAAATCCCCAGTGAGGGGCAGGCTGGAGATGGCCAATCAATGTTCTCTCTCATCGATGTTTCTCTCTCTCTTCCTCTCTCTCTAAAAATCAATAAAGGAAAAAAATAAAAATAAAAATAAAGAAACAGGCGAAATTAAATGTAATAATATCATATTTCACCTAATAGACTCAAAATTTCATTTCAAGATATGTAATCAACATGAAAGAATTTGTTAATGAATTTTTTCCCATTCTTTGTTTTGGTAGAGTCTTTGAAATCCAATGTGTGTTTGACATGCACAGCGTGTCTCTTCAGACTAGCCTCACTGCAAGTGCTCAGTGGCCACAGAAGGCTGGGGCGACCAGAGCAGACAGTGCCGTTTTAGGGGTTGGGGTACAGCAGCGAAGGGTCCAGAAGCCCGTGACGTGCGGCCACGCCCCACACCAGCCTGGACAGGTGACTGCGTTAAGTGCAGGTCTGCCCTGGTGCTTCTCACTCCAATTTAGTCTCTTCTCCACACAGCAGCCAGACTGATCCTTGCAAAAGCTACATCAGCCCTGGCCGGTTTGGCTCCGCCGTTAGAGCGTCGGCCTGCGGTCCGGAGAGACCCGGGTTCGGTTCCAGCTGGGGGCACGTACCTCCATTGCAGTTTGTCCCCAGCCCTGGTTGGGTCGTGTGAGTAGCGGCCACTCGATGTGTCCCTTTCACGTTGATGTTTCTCTCTCTCTCTCTCCCTCCCACTCTACCTGAACAAAATATCGAAAAATGTCCTCGGGTGAGGATAAAAAATTTTAATAAAAAAGCTACATCAGATCAAACTGGCTTTCTGCTGAGAACCCTCCAACAGCCCCTCATTTCACGAAGTGCCGGACAACGTCTTTAGAAAGGCCAGAAGACTTCAGGGGAAGCCCCGCCGCACAGGGTCCTGGCTTCCCCTTCCGCCTCTGCCCACCTTGCTCAGGACACTCCAGCCCAGCCCTTCCTGCTGCTCCCCCACCCCACAGGCCCACTGCTGGGTCCAGCCTCTACCCTGGCTCTGCCCGGGGCCCGAGACGCCGTCCTCCACACCAACTCCTCCGCCTCCTTCAAGGCGGCTACGATGCCAGCTTCTCAGTGGACGTGTCCTGCTGAGTCACACTGTAGCCCACCCAGCCCCGCAGACCCTGACCCTGCTCTACTCATCCCCACGGGGTACCCCACCCGATACACTCTCTTTCATCCTCACCCCACCCCCGATACCCTCTCTTTCTTTCATCCTCACCTCACCCCAATACACTCTCTTTCTTTCATCCTCACCTGTGATATGTTTTTATTGATTTTTAGAGAGAGAGGAAGGGAAGGGAGAAAAAGAGAGAAACATCACCAGGTTGCCTCCCGTATGTGCCCCAACTGGGGGTTGAACCCACAACCTAGGTATGGGCCCTGCCCAGGAATGGAACCAGCAACCTTTGGTATAAGGGACGATACTCCAACCAACTGCACCACCCAGCCAGGGCCCCCTAAAACACTCTCTCTGTCCTTGTTCGTCGTGTCTCCTGTCCCTTATCCGTCTGTCCCAGCTATAACGTAAGCACCATTAGCACAGGAATCTTAGGTTCCTTTCTGCATCCTCAACACCAAGAGCACCGCTGGGCACAGAGTAGACACACGCTAAATGTGTGTTTAATTGATGCAAATAAATAAATAGGGGGATAAATGGTGATGGGGAAAAATAAAATAAACTCTAAAAACATTTTAAGAGAGAATAAAAAAATGAATTGCTCTAAGCCCTCGGCTTTCTCGAGTTTATAAGTCAGTGGGAGAAGACAGATTTCTGGAATATCGAGTAATAATCAATACTGCCTTAGTTTGCTTGGACTGCCATAACAACCGCCATAGACAGGGCAGCTTGACCAGCAGAAATGGCCTCGTGCTCTGGAAGCTATGAAATCGAAGATCCCGGTTCTGATCCACTAGGTCCCTGGGGAGAGCCCTCTTCCTGGCTAGTAAGAAGCCACTCTGTCCTCACCGCTCTCTGGTGTCTCCTCTCGCGCTCTCCTCACGAGGACCCCACCTTAACGACCTCGTTGCTCCCCAATCACCTCCCAAAGGCCATCACACTGGGAGTTAGGTTTCAACACATGCACTTTTGAAGGACCCGAATATTCAGTGCATAACAAGGATGCTGGGAAAAGTCAAGCTCGGGAAGACAAATGGGAGAAAGGGAGGTTGCCATTTTATGAGGCAGTCACCCAAGGAAATTATAATCATAATAACAACAAATACGGCAATTACCACGTATTTAGCAATTACCACGGGCGAGGCCCTGGGCTAGGCACCCTACATCTGTTAGCACAGTGGCTCAGGGCCACTCTGCACGGGCGCCCGCGTAGTTTCTGCCTGCACTGCCTCTGTCTGGTCCCTGCTCCTTCCGGGGACCACCCTGACCCCCCCAACCACCCTGACCCCCTCCGTGACGTGGACTAGAAGGAAGCCTCTGGAGGGCAGGGAGTTTTGTCTCTTGCATCTCCAGCATCTAGAGGGCCTGGCACACAGCAACTGCTTAGTAAATGAATGAATCCATCAATGAATCCATCTTGAACAGAAGAGCAAAGACTGGCTGGGGCTCACTCACCAGGAAAAGGGAGTCCTGAAGCAGAATAAATAACAATTGCTTTCATGTCTTACTCAAGAGCTTACTTCCTCTGTGCCCAGTGCTTTGCACCGTCCCTGGGAGGAGAAGCTGCTCTCCCTGGGCAGCACTGGAGGAAATGGACACACACAGAGCTGCCGGGGGCCTGGGCGTCCGTCCGCCCCAAGGCCTGCTCCTGCCATGTCCTGACCCCTTTATCTCCTTCTCGCTGATATTCGCCACCATTCCTCTGCGATGCTTGCAAAGAACTCCAGTGAAGGCACTACCATCTATACTCCATGTGACTGGGGAGTTACCTGGACACATTAAAATGTACTCAGAAACCACCCCTCCAAGCAGCCACAGGAAGTAACAAACCCCGATGATTATAACAGTACTAATATTAGCTAACTGGTACTGAGTGTGTCCTGGGAGCCCAGGCTCTCTGCTAACCGCCGGCTGCTCTTCCCTTATTTCCTCCTCGTGGCAACCTATGAGGCAGGTGTCTGTCCTCCCATGTCACCACAGAGGAAACAGGCTTAGGGAGGTGGAGCAGCTGGCCCCAAAGTAACCCAGATCCCTTCTGCCCTTACATGTCCCAGATGCCTCTGCTGCTTTCTTCCTCTTTCTGTAGTGTCCTTTCCCTGGGGACAAACCCTCCACGTCCCACCATGTCAGGCTGCCCCGCACCTAACAGGACAAGGACTGTAGACTGAGAACCACTTGTCTCTCTGGAGACACAGCAGTTCTGACAGCTCCCAGTTCAACACAGCCAGGGCGGGGCCGCCAGGCCAGGGAGGATGGCCACCCCCGCCCCTCCCCCAGCTGGCCACTGCTCTCAAGAGGTTCATGGTTGAGGAGGGGGAAAGAATACAGCTGCTCAGATTCCCCACCAGGCACCTGCCAAACAATACCCCATAACTCCCCCCGCCACGCCTCAAAGAAAAAAAGCAAAAAGCCCATTCAGAATTCTGCAGTTAAAAAATGACTAAGACCACTGTGTTCTGTGACCTAGCATTGTTTTTTTGTTTGTTTTAATTGATTTTTAGAGAGAAAGAAAGGGAGAGAGAGACAGAGAGACAGAGATAGATTTTATAATTATACATATATATGTATACATATATGTGTGTGTGTAGAGAGAGAGAGAGAAACATTGATCGGTTGCCTCCGGTATGCACCCCGACTGGGGACTGAACCCGCAACCTGGGCATTTTCCCTGACCAGGAATTGAAGCTACGACCTTTCAGTGCATGAGATGATGCTCAACCGAGCCACACTGGCCGGGACTGTTTTTGGTTTTAATAATAGGGTTGAGAGAGGGGCCACCACAATCTTTGTATTGTTAAGGTCTCTACTGGACCTAAACACACCCTGCTTTTCCAGACCCCATCCCAAAGCTCCCGCTGCCCCCGCACTAAAGGCCCCGCCCACGGCTGGCCCACTGCTCTGCGGTCAGTGGTGTCTCCTTGAAAGGTGCTGCGGTTCCTACCTGTGCCTGGGTGAGGTGGGGGGACTGCAGAACACACTCAATCCTCCTCCTCCAGGCCGGGAGACACCCTTTGTTCTGAATGTCACCGTCTACCTCCGGGAGTGGGCCCAGGGGGCCGGTGGCCCAGGTCCAAATCCAGGTGACTCTGCCACTACCTACCTGTGTGACCCGAGGGAATATTCTTTTTTTTTTAATCCTCACCCGAGGACATTTTTCGATATTTTGTTCAGATAGAGTGGGAGGGGGAGAGAGAGAGAGAGAGAGAGAGAGAGAAACATCAACGTGAAAGGGACACATTGAGTGGCCGCTACCCACACCCGAGGTACGTGACCCCAGCCGGAACCAAACCCGGGTCTCTCCAGACCGCAGTAACCGCTAAGCCAAACCAGCCAGCGCCTGGGGGAATATTCTTAACCTCTCTGAGCTCTGGGTTCCTGATCGGTAACATGACAATAATAATAATCCTGTCTTACATGATTGCTGGGAGATAAAACAAGATAGCACGGCTAAGGCATGTAGATGGAGGCTGGCCCACAAGGACTCCATCACTGCCGGACAGGCCACTGCATCCGCCTCGTGGGCTGTAAGGAGCATACCCTGCACAGACCTGGCCCGATACACGGCTTCAATGTTGTTGCAGGAACTACTATTATTGTTATTAATTACTGGTACTGTTATGAGTTACTTGGGGCCAGAAAAACAGAAGAGACAGAGGAGGTACTCATCGAGAAAGGCATTTGAGCAGTGTCCTCCTGGAAGGCCTGGAGTTTCTGGGGTTTTCCAGGGAAGGTGTACAAGCGACCATCCACGGGACTCAGCAACAGTCGGAATTATTCTAGATCATTGCTCTGTTCCCATCTTGGGTCAGAGTGCCCTGCAGACCCTGGGTGCATAAAGACGGGGTCTTGGTCTCTTAAAAAGATCACAAAGTAGCATCAGCAGGAAAAAACAGGGAGCTCCATGTCTACACCCAGCTGTGCAAGAAAATACAAAATAAAAGCCCAAGGGTCCAGGAGGGTATCTGCCATTAAAAACACACGCTGTGAAGCAAACAAGCCAGGCACCACCTCTCCAAGGAATAGGGACCTGACCCGGCAACTATCCAAGGTCCTCACTTCCCAGGAAAGGGCTGATCTGCCTTTGGTCTGAAGGAATTCAGGGGCACTCACACAAAGAGGAAGAAAGAAGCGTGTCTCATCGTCCAGGAGACCCCTTAGCTGAGCCGTCTGAGCACGGTGTCCACCCCAGGCAGGCAGAAGGCCCTGGGCATGGTGAACATGGGTGCCGGAACCCTGCCAGCCAGCCTTCCTGCCATCAGGAAAATAGAAGCTAAAAGCACAGGGAGCGACTGGCCGTGAACAGTGATATTCACCAGGTCTTTCCAGCAGCAATCACACAAACCATCGGGGGGGTCAGATATTCCAGAACCCAGAAAACAGCTCCCTCTCTCCGGCCCAGAAAAGCTCTAGCCAGGAACACGAGAGCACACCACACAGCATGGGGGAGCGGGGGAGGGGAAAGGGAGGAAAAATCAATGAGAAAAAGAAACTGATTTCTTCTACTTTTCAAGAGAGGCCTGCTGTATGCAAAATTCTGCCCTCGAAGTAGATGAACCAACAATAACAACAGAAAGTCACCCCTTAACCAGGCAAAACAACCATGTGACCACAGAGCAAATGGCCTCTGGGGTGAGTGGGTACAGCCTCAGGGGGGGCACTGCATCCACCCAGCCTTTCCACGCCCAGACTCACATGGAACTCCACCGGGCCCTCTTCCCTTTGACCACCAGGCAGTCCTCACCTACAAGATGTAACTCCTCTCCAGCAGGGAGGACCGGCCACCGGGCTCTGCCCAGCCGGGGATTCTGCTTTTCCTGCTGCTTCTAGGAGGGTCTTTCTCCCAATAAACCTCCAGGCAGCTCCACGCTGGGTTCTGAGGACCCACACAACCCCTATTCCACTGGTGGGGGCCTTAGAAAGATTCGCTGTGACCACAGGACTGTGTCAAATGAACAAGCCTCAACTTGTCACAGCCAGTATGCAAAATCGGCCTGCATCATCCTATAACAAACAGCAAGGCTGATACAGTCCCTGTGTCCCCACGCCCCCGCCCACCCTCCCACCCCACACAAACAGGCCCTTCTCGTGGTTTCCTCCAACAAGAAACAGTTCCAGTCGCTGGGACTCACTGGTGAGGTGGTGGGCTAGAGGGGGCTGCCCGCCTCTCTTTGGAAAATATAAGACCAGGGGGAACCACCAAAACCTCACCCTCTTCTCTAAAAACTCTCTCATCTTCTGGAAGGGCCTGAAGTCAGGGGCTCGAGTAAACACAATATTCCACGCCTGCAAACCATCAGGAAAATTGGTGGTGTATCCGCGCACAGGACGCATGCAGCCTCATGGCTGCCCTTCCTGAAAGCCTACACCGACCACAAACACTGGCATAAATAAGAGCACTTTATCGAGGGAGGGTAGACCCAATTAAATCAACAGCCCATCCAAAAATAATTACCATGATAAGGCTGTGGGGGCACCCCGCCAATCTGGAGATACAACGCCAAAGTTTCAAAGAACAGAGTTGCTGAGTTTTTGGAAATCACCTTGTCGGGCCGGCGAGGGGGTGGAGAAGACGGTCAAAGGATGGAGGGAGCATCACACGGATCACAGACTTCTAGTTTCACCAGAGAGGCCTGCAAACCACATCTGCGACCCCGCCGAGTTACTGATTGGCGATGGTCTATTTTTAGAGATGAGGTAATAAACCCTAGATCAAGTGCATAAAAATCTAGAATTATCTCTCTGCACGAGGCATTTGATGCCCCTCCGCCCCTCCCCCTCTCCCCAAACGCGGTCTGGTCTGGTGATGAGGAAAGCGCACGATTCACACACACACACCAACCCGAAGCCCCTTCCTCCGCCCAGCCACTCACTGAGCATCCCTACCCGCAAGGCCCCGAGGCTTACGAGTTTCCAGAAACGCAGAGGACGAAATTCTAACTTACTGGAAGGTGGATCCAAGCCGTGTCACCGGGACCGCCAACATCCTTTCCGCGTGGAAATCCAATCGGGGAGTTCCGAGGGGTACCAGGGCCCTTCCTCGCTCCCGGCCCCTCGCTGCTCCGCCGGTCAGGCCGCCCCGAGTCCGCCCGGCCCGAGGGCCCATGTGCTCGGCGGCCGCACGCGCTCTGCCCGGTGGAGCGCGGGGCTGGCGGGCGGCCCGTGACGTCACGGCGGCTCGCGCTCCGGGCCGCGGGGGAGGGGAAGCGCGCGCCGCCCGGCCCGCCGCGTGCGTTCTGGGCACCGGCGCTGGGCCCTCCCGGCCCCCGCCGCCCGGCCGGCCACCCGCCCCGCCAGCCTCTCCGCCTGCTGCCCGGGCGACGCGGGCCACCGAGTCGCCGAGGGCCGCGTGCAGGCGGCGCGGGCCTGGCCCGCCGCGGGCGCAGCGAGCGCGGGGAGGACGCGCTCCGTGCCGGCTCGGGGTGCCAGCAGGGCCGGCCCGGGGGCCGAGCGAGCCGGCGCCAAGCCCGCGGGGATGCCCTGCCGCCCGCGCGGGCGCTTTCCGCAGCGCGCTCTGCGCTCCTCCCCGCCCCCGGCCCCTGGAGCCTTCCCACTCGCCAGATGTAGAAGGCGAGTTCGCTGACTTAGAAGGACCGAGATGCTCCGAGTGGGAACACTGAGCGCACGAGAACCCTGCCTTAGCTCCGTCCTCAGTGGCCCCCGTGCCTCCCTGGGTACCACCCGGCAACCGCAGGCCCGGCGAGAGCACACGCACCTTCGCACCTGGGGCATCCCCAGCCGTGCAGAGGTCCGGCTGGCTGCGCGCTGCTCCCTCCACTCCCCAATATCTCCCCAAAGGAACAGCAGAACGCCCGCCTCCTGCGTAGAATGTGTTGACCTTGCTTTCCCGACCGAAGTCCCAACACCGGAGGGATGCAAGGGGCAGCCTCGGTTCAGTTCCACATCGTGGAGCACTTACAGGGAGCCGGGCGCCCGGGTAGGCGATGGGGCGGAGGGACAGAGCCAAGTTAAACGTGAAGCATGGTAGGAGGTCACGTCGGGTGAAAAGATGGACGCGCAAGTGGGCGATGTCAATGTTACGGAAGCGAAGGCTGCCCTTCTCCCCTGCTCATTGCCCTGGTATAAGTACTAGGATGTACCCCCCAGCACTCCACCCAACCCAGGGTCTCCTGCCCCTCTCTCTGTTTGCTGTCATATTCAATGTCTCCTGTTCCTATGGCTTCTTCCCGCTTGCATGGTTTTCCTCCTTTGAGGAAAAAAACAAATCTTTAGTTAATGCTCCTGTGCCACCCGCCACACACATTCATTTTTCCTCTGGAAACTTGATTTTTGCTCGGCTCCCCTCGCAGAGTGTGCTCTGTGGTTGTCCAGTTTCTGCATCTATCCTGGGTGCTGCAGGAGCGGTGAGAACTTAGCCCTTCCACTGCTTAAACGTTCTCCCAGGATCAAGGGCTGTCACCTGGGGGAAGCTAATGTCCTCCTGCCGGATGCCCTCAGGCCAGAGAGGCCTGCTTTTAATGACAGTCTCTCTGGTCCCTGGGTCCCTGGTCCTGGTTACAGAATCTCTTCAGCTAACTGTCTACGCTGGGCCTCTCCTGGCTGAAAAGACCCAGGACCCATCAGCCTTGACTTTGACTCTGATTCACATTTTTTCTTTTAGAAAATTACACTTTAAAATGAACATTTTTCAGAAAAAAATACAAAGAAGATATTTTAAGATTTCTAGCATCCAAAATTGATGATTGGTTACATTTTATTATATCTGCTTCCAATTATTTTTTAAATCACTTACTACAATATATGTATATTGTAAAAAAAAAAAATTAAAACTATGCAGGAAAATACAGAAAATAAAAGAAAATCAAATTTTTATCATTCAGAAATAACTCTCATGAATGTTACATAAATCCCAGACATAGTTTTAAGCATATATATAGCATAGAAATATATATTTATTCACATATATATAGGTGGGTAATGAATATTATATAAATACAATACATTTTAGGCATATATATTATAGAAATATGTGTTTACATATATATTATCCATATATGTATATGGATAAATGCAGGGTTGACAGATAGGAAAAATAAATCTATTTTAAAATATCAACACCTTATAGTGCTCTTTTAAAATTCAAGATATTTTCTTTTATTTTAATAAAGGAAAAGGAAGCCAACATGAAGCTAAAAGAATTGTTAAAAGTTAAGTTGTTGTTGTTTTTTTTTTTACCACATTTTCCTAAATAATTCTGGAAAGGTTCAGAAAGGAGATGATGAACAAGTAGGGAGAGGAGCAAAGGTTTTATTGGAGATCTCTCCATTTCAGAGAGCAGGCCACTCCCTGCTGTGACATTAGCAGGTTACCTGCTGCTCCCCTAGGTCACCTCCAGTATCTGTTAGCTGCGTTATCGGTTTTTTTTCAATTGCCACCCTCCGTTCTGTATCTGAAATCCTCATGCTTCCTTGGTACTGGTCTATAATTTCAATAATTTCATGCTCACAACCAGTCCTTCCCTGTCCTACATCTGCTTCCTTATCTACAAAATCCACTCATTCATTATCACTCGGGCAATAGGACAGCCAAGGTCCCTGCTCTTGAGGAGGTGACATTTGAGTAAGAAGAGGCAGACAAATATGCCAATTGGCAAGGCATTTTCAACAGTGGTAAACACTACTGAGAAGGTAAATCTGGATGAAGAACTAGAGAGCAAGGGGGCAGGAGGGGATTTGACTCCAGATAATCTGACCAAGAAGAAGCCAGCCATGCAGCCTGGAGAGAATGTTCCAGGCCAAGGGAACATCAAGGGCAAAGGCTTGGAGGCCCATGGAAACAAGATCATCAATCATTTCACAAAGGCTTATTGAGCCAGACAGGCAAACAGTGGCAGTCATCATTTTCTAGCGGGTCAGGAGTCACGTGTCTTCAGCTGGCCATTATATCCCCAGCACCAGCTCAGTAAGTTATGTGGAAGCAACAAGGGAATGAATGAACGGATCCTGGATCTGGTGATAGCAGAAGAAGGGAGAGGTGCCGGGGCAGAGGGAGCCATCCATTTCGCACAGGCTGAGAAGGCTCCCCAGGGTTAAGTGGAGCCTGAGCTGAGGCTTGGAAATGGTTTGGAGGTCTCCAGTTTGACAGAGAGGGGATTGGGGCGTTTGAGCAAAGGGATCAACATGTATGCTTGTGGAGTTTGCCAAACTACAAGCAGCTCAGGGTGGAGGGAGTACAAATCACCACTGGAAAAGTGGTGAAGGGTAGACCCGTTTCTCAGAGGCCTTTAATTTCACACTGAGCGATATAACCTTCGCCCTAAAGAAAGCAGGAAGCTTCTGAGGACCTATGAGCAGGATCAAATCACGAGCTGTCTTGCTTGGTGGAAAGATCTCATTGGCTCTCATGCACAGAACGGATTTCTTTTTTTTTTTTTTTTTATCCTCACCCGAGGACATTTTTCCATTTTTTGTTCAGATAGAGTGGGAGGGAGAGAGAAACATCAATGTGAAAGGGACACATCGAGTGGTTGCCACCCGTATGACCCAACCAGGGCCGGGGACAAACTGCAACCAAGGTACATGCCCTTAGCGGGAACCGAACCCGGGTCTCTCTGGACCACAGGCTGACGCTCTAACCGCTGAGCCAAACCAGCCAGGGCGACACAGAACGGATTTCAGGGGGACCTGATGAGGAGCAAAGAGACCCATTAGGAGGTGGCAGCAGAAATTCTGGGAAGGACCAATAAAGAGCCAGGACCCCAGATGTTGCCATGGGATGGAGAGAAAGAGGTGAATGCAAAGAACATTTACAAAACAAACCCACCTGATAACAAGTCTGGGGGGTGGGGAGGGAGGAACCAAGGGTAAAGGCCAGGTTTATAGTTCCGGCAGTCGGATGGTATGTTCATTCAGGGGGAACATGTGGAGAAGACACAGGTATGGTGAGAAGCTGGCCGCACTCGATCAGGGACTGGCAGAGTTAAGCAAACCTTTGGGCCTTTCGCACCAAGTCCAGGGGGCAGGTGGCTCTAGGGGTCCCACTGGATGGGAGCGGCCTCAGCTGAAGTTACCAGTGCAGCACTGTCAGCAGGTCGAACTCTCCTTGATGCATCGGGCCGTAGTGGGCTCACCAGGCGCTCAGACACCAGACAGGGAGTCCATTCAAGTGACCGGGGTCAAACTCTGTGGACTGAACATTTATGAAGAAGAAAGAGGCAGAGTCTGCTTCTATGCAGAATGTCCTCTGAAGATCTATAATGTGACACGTAGCCCTGTGCTTTGGGCCTGACCTAAAAGGGCCTGAGAGCAGGTGGAAAGGTCTCCCCGTTTGCTGAGGCCCCAAGCCTCTGAGTTCCCTTCCCAGCGTCTACCCAATGATCAGGGTTTACAGATCCACCCGCCCATCCTTCTTGGCGCTGAGTCATCACTTGGAAATAGGCTCCCATCCCTTCCTTCTGGGTTCCACAACCTCACTGTCCCTCTGATAGCCTCGGAGAAGTCCCTCCGGGTTTACCTTACGAAGGCGTGGGTTTCTTTTTTCCACCCTAGCCTGGGACCTAACTGCCCTAGCTCACTCCCTTTTTCTGTTCTCCTAACATGTCTTTCTTTAGGGCTCAGTTGTGCTCTGTCCTTTGTGGCTGGGACCCAGTCTCTCCTCTTCCACAAGCAGTTCACAGAATGTTCTAGGCTGCAAGCCCTTCTCCTTGTAGAGCTCATGTTGGCACCAGCCCCACCTGGCAACCTCCAGTAGCTACTGAGTAGGCTTCGCCTTCCTCTTCAGCCTCGGAACAGCCCTCAGGTGGAGACTTTGTCATAACCCTCATTCCACAAGCCAGACAGGCAAGCGGAGCCCAGATAGCTCACTGGTCTTGACGGAGACAACCCGCAATGGGCAGGACCAGGGCTTGACACCTAGTCAAGTACCTGGGTCCCCCATAGCTCACCTGCCAGGTCTGGTTGCATTTCAAGCAGTAGAGACAAAGAAAGCTGACTCTCAATGAATGGACACTTCTGCAATATATAAATGTATGCAATCCACATGTTGAACACCTAAGACTTACGCAGTGTTATATGTCAATTATATCTCAATAAAAAATATAAGTGACTGAAAAAAGTCTTCCTCTTTCCTAAATTTCACAGAGGATTTGTTTATATCACGTTTGAATCACTCAAGCCCCAGAAGATTCTTTGCCTATATTTTTTGAGATAATAGCTAATCAATAAAGATGAAGTGGAAATATGTGCTTATTACTTTAGCTCTGGAGTAGTAGTGTTCTTAGGAGTTAGTTGAGAACAGGGGCTTTGGAGTCAGATGAACTCAAGTTTGAATCTGAGCTCTGCATCCTTTCAGCTGTCTGTGCCTCAATTTACTCATCTATAAAATGGGTCTAATTAGGTTACTTATCAGAAAATGGTTGTGAGAATGAAATAAAACATATATAGCACTTTGTAGGCACCTAAAAGATATTATCAGTGTTCATTGATTTCAGCAAATGTCACGTAGGGCTTCATGTTTAGATTATTTTCTGGTAAGTAACGCACAAATGAATATTTATTACAAATATGTAAAAGTACAGAAAATCTAAAGAACATTAAAAATGCCCATAATCTCCTAACCTGAGATACCTGTTATAAGAGATACCTATCATAAACTTTTTTTTTTTTATCCTCACCAGAGGACATTTTTCAATATTTTGTTCAGATAGAGCAGGAGGGAGGGAGGGAGGGAGAAACATCAACGTGAAAGGGACACATAGAGTGGTTGCCACCCACATGACTTAACCAGGGCTGGAGACAAACTGCAACAGAGGTACATGCCCTTAGCGGGAACCGAACCCAGGTCTCTCTGGACCGCAGGCCGACGCTCTAACTGCTGAGCCAAACTGGCCAGGGCTAAACATTTTGAATTATATTATTTCAGTCCTTCTTAACTGGATGCTAAACTTGTGCATATAAATACAAATTAGTTTCATTTCTTCAAAATTAGTATATGCTTCTTTATAAGCTACTTTTCTTTTTTTTCAATTTTTTTTTATTTTAGAGAGAGAAAGAAACATCGATTTATTTCACTCTTTGCACATTCATGGGTTGATTCTTGCATGTGCCCTGACCAGGGATCAAACCTGCAACCTTGGTGTACAGGAATGACTCTCTGAGCTACCTGGCTGCTTTTCCTTAATTTATCTTCATACCCTGAACACTTCCCTACAGTATGAAACATTTTTCTCACATATGCCTGTACATACTTGTTTAATAATGTACTCGGTGCCTACGCAGTGTAATAGAGGTAGCCATTCCTCTCTCCTTGAACACTTAGACTGTTCCTATCAGTCATTCTTCATCGTGTAGAACACTGAATGGACAACCTGGAACAGGGGTCTTGGTGGGAACCTCAAGTGCCTTCTATAGGTCCTGTGTCCTGAAGTGGACCTGTGGAGTCAATGAGAACGTGGACTTTTGAAACTCTGTATAGTGACCAGCTGTTCTTTGGAAAGGTTTTACCTATGAGCTTGCACATGACCTTGGTGTCCCAACCAAGCGCTCTTTCTCTTGGGAGAGAAGCATTTCAGTTTAATGAGATGGAAAGAGAGAGAGAGAAGAAAAAAGGAGAGAAAGAAAGAGAAAAAAAAGGAAGAGTTGAATCACATTTTTGCTTTAATTGCATGTTGAATTATTGCCAACAATGGTGAGTCACATCTGTGTTTATTGGCTCATTGCACTTTTTTAATGAACATTTCACTCTGGCCCATTGCCCATTTTTCTGTGGAGGTGTTTTGTTTTTTTTTTACTTTTTGGTATTTGTTCCCAAAATTAAGTTCCTTGTCTTCTTGTCTTCTTTCTGTCCTTCCTTTTTCCTTTTTCTTCAGAAGCAGCTCACTATAAAAAGAAAAAAAAAGATCATCAAATATATCAGCCATCAGAAACAGCCAACGTCATCTCTGGGCTATATATATCTTTCTGGATACTTATATGCACACATGCATGCACACGCATACGCACAGACACACATATGTACACACACTTGCATGCACCTACACACACACATATTTTTCATCAGGAAAACAGAATTGAACATTAGACATTATTTGTATTCTACTCATGTCAATTAATAATACATCACAATCGTCCTTGCGTGACAGTACATATATTTCTGCAACATTATTTTTTAATAGTCCTGTAGCATTCCATTGTGAGTTCCTATCATATTTCACTTAACCAGTACCTTATTGCTGGCAACTCATCCCACTTGCAAATTTTCATTATTAAACCCAGTACTGCTACACACGGCCTTGTGACTAAATCTTTGCATATGTCCTTAACGATTTCCTTAGGGTAAATTCCCAGAAGTGACTTATGGGATATTAACACTTCATTGGCCATATGAATTGCAAATATTTCTCCCTGATCTCTGATTGGCCTTTTCTTTTTGTTTAGAAAGGGTTGTTTTATAAAAACGCTTTAATCTCAATAAGCTCATGTTTACTAGTCCTGGGATTTGTGATGTATTCTTACCGTCTCTGTGTTCCAGGGTCATTACTCAGCCTGAGATCTCAGTTAGCTTCTGTAGGAAACTTCTTAGCCGGGGCTTCACCAGCCGCGCCCCCAATCATCAGTCTAAGCCTAGAATTTCATTCCATCTCTCTTGCTAGCGGTCAGTGCAGGGATGCACTGCTGATCCGGTGCTGGACAACAGCTGTGAAAGGTCGGCTCTGGGGAAACCATAGGGAAAAATTAACCCTAAGCAGCTTCGTCATCCCGGATGAACTACAGCCTTATACATGACGAAGACCACACAGCTTATCTCCTCTTCCGGCCGGAGGAGAAAGGACACCTACCACCGAGACCTGTTTCCCTGGAACCTGCCCGACAAATGACGGCCAATGACCAGACATTTCCAACCCATCCCCCTGCTTCTGTGTGGGCTCCGGGAGCTGAAACTGACCGGCCCAAGTTTACACCGGTAGGTACAGGCCAAACCAGGACTAGGAATAAGCTTTGCAACCCCTGATGTCTCGTTCCTCTGTTATACATGTCTCCAGGGTACTTTATTTTTCTAGATGAACTCCTGGCTCGCATCTGTCCATTTGAATATGTAGATATCACTTCTTGGTTTGGGGAAAAATTGGTGGCACTACAGTTAAGAGAAGTTAGATGAATGGTCTCATGGGACTCATGACTTCATGATGAAATATAAACCGACCCCTTGGAGGACATGTCACTTCCCACCAGGTGTCCCGCTCTGATGCTTGGGCTCACCCTCTTCCTGTCTTTCTGGGCTCCGCCATACTTTCCACCCAAACAGCTAAACTCGGTGGTCTCTCCTGCCCAAGGACTTCTGGAGAAGCAGAATCTTTTCCGTATAATGTTCTACATTTTTGTAGCTGGGTCTCAGTCAAAGCAAGTGTCCTGGCACCTACTTGTCTTTTCTAATTTGCTGAATACAAGATATTAATGTCACGTGGTCATGACACTGAATCTGGAACCCAAATGGTCTGGTTCCAATCTGCTGCTGCAGACACCTGATCAAAAATAAGTTATTCACCACATGGAGTCTCAGCTTGCTAATATAGCTATAGCTAGAGCTAGAGCTATAGATATAGATATAGCTAGAGCTAGAGCTAGAGCTAGAGATAGAGCTAGAGCTAGAGCTAGAGCTAGAGATATAGATATAGATATAGATATAGATATATAGATATATAGATATATTTAAAAGGGAGCAGTAACATCCATTTTATAGTTATACGTACAACGGGCTAAAGGAGGTATGTGGGTGTTGGTTGTAGAACAGTGTTCAGCAGCTAGTAAGCTCTTAACAAACATTTGTGAAGAATTATCAGTACTTGCCCTGGCCGGTCTGGCTCAACGGTTAGAGTGTCAGCCTGCAGTCCAGAGAGACCCGGGTTCGGTTCCCGCTAAGGGCATGTACCTCGGTTGCAGTTTGTCCCCGGCCCTGGTTGGGCCCTGCGGGTGGCTCCACTTGATGTGTCCCATTCATGTCCATGTTTCTCTTTCTCTCTTCCTCTCCCTCCCACTCTATCTGAACTAGAAACGAAAAAAATGTCCTCAGGTGAGAATTAAAAAACAAACAAACAAGAATTATCAGTACTTAAACCCTTGGCTGTGTTACTATATCTTGGGTTCCATTTATAAATGAATGGAACAAACCCAGGAGAGAGAATAACAGTTTCTCGACTTGGCCAAGCTCTAGCCAGGTTCCTCTCAGCCCCCTTCTCAGCTCAGCCTTGGCCTAAAAGACTTGAACAAACACTAACACGGTTCTTAACAGCTTAAGGCCACATCCCTAGGATGACCCTCATTCCCCTTACAGTGCCTGCCGGAGAAAATTCAAGGCTGCCCAAAGAATCGACTGTCCCAGCCAACCCCTGAAGATAAGGGACATGGCCAAACCCAGAGCCAGTGGGCGCAGACATATATTCTCCCGACGGGGAAGTAGGCCAAGAAAGGAGAGACGGTGAATAATGGACGGCGAGCAGGCAGTACAGTCTGTCAGCCTGTCAGGTGCTGCCTGAAAACATGGCAACGACGGGGTGGAGCAAAGGTAGGCTTACAGTTAGGAGGGCATGAAACACGGAGCTGCTTCTTGTTTAGTATTTACTAGTTATTGGATTATTTTCCATACCAACTTTTGCCACCCTGTGTCGTGTCATGAATCCCAACTTGGCAATGGAAAAAATAGGTTTCAGAGGAGTTACAACATGCTCAAGTTCTGCACAGCTGGGAAGTGACGGAGCTGGGATCCAACCCCAGGTCTGTTCGACTCTGAAGCCCATGTCCCTTTCCTGACCCCTCTCTCACTAGAGTCAAATCACAAGAAGCCTTGCTCAGTGTCTTGGCGAGTTTGTTTCCTTTTCCAGAAACCAAAGCAAAAACATCTCTGACTCACTATATTTTCACTTTCTCCTACCTTGTCCATGTGGGTATAGAGTTCACCATTTCTCCACGAATTCGCCAAGATGCCATCGTAGGTTGAAGGTGACCACCTCCGGTGTAAAGCCAGACCAGGTACCCAGAGGCAGGCTTTGGTCCTCTGGGTCCCCTTGTGCCTCATACGGACCTCCAGTATAGCAATTGCCACATTGCTTTCCAGTTGTTTATTGAATTTTCTATCTGTTTCCATTTATGGCATTAATGTTCCTTAACCATTTTTTAAAAATCTGTTTAGGGGATTGGTCATGCATCCCTCTGAGAAAATAATGAAGACTATGAGTCCCCCACCTTGGGAAGACATACCTGAGCACATATGTGCTAACACGTGCCCATAATTTCATGGGTCTCCAGATTCTCAAAGAATAATAACTATCATGGGCTGTGAGCTGTGGGCAGTAGGAGCACAGAGACCACGTCTTTGTTCTTTTGTATCCCTTACACTTAGCACGGAGCTTAGAACCCCGAAGATGTCCTCAATGCATGTTAGTACATGATTGAATAAACGCACGGGTGAACTAAGGGAGGAACTATAGCAAAGCTTGCATAGAGCTTATTATGTGGGAGGCACTGTGCTGAGTGATGTTTGTGGGTGACCACACTGAAGTCTCACAACAACCTGTGAGGTAAGCACTATTATTATCCCCACTTTATAGAAGAGGCAACCAAGGCACCAACAGTTTCAGTGGTTTATTCAAGCCTACTCAGCTAGTTCAAGAGTCCTTAATTGTAACCACTAGATTATAAGGAAAATGAGGCAAAAACATTTTATAACATTTCAGTGTTTTCTTTTGTTTTTAATTTAGAGTTAGCTGGTATCTTTGGAGGGCCTGCTAAAGGCCAGCCAGGCATCATACGAGGTGTTTGCAGCTCTGACTAGAGATCGACGTCCCCTTTCCTCCAGTTACCCAGACAATCCACATACAGTGCATGATCTTGTGAGCTCTTGCCCCCACTGTGAGGTCCAGATTGAGCAATTCTTGGTCCAGAACCAGAAGCACAGGTTCTGTTCAAAGAAAACATTTCCTTATAAATGGCCAAGATTAATGGGGTTGGTTTATCACCTTTTTAAATGGATTGACATCAACTCTAAATATCATAGGCTGGTTGGACCGGCCCATCCACTGCAAAGTCTTTGATGTCTTGATCAGCCCAGTTTATCTAGAGCAAACAGAATCATGCGCCCATCTGTCATCGGTCCAAACACAAAGAAACTGATTGCTTTTAAGTTGTCCTCGTGGAATTTCCTGGCTACTGGGGAAATTACATATCATCAAGACGGCGATGGTGGTTAGAAGTGCCGGGAAGAGGATGTGGATTCCACTCTTCCAAGGTCATTGGATTAGACACTTGCCACTCCCCAGTCTCAGCTTGTCATCAGTGAAATGGGATAACTTCACAGGGTGACCTCTAGAGCTGTAAAGCCCTGACAGCCTGTGTGTCTATGGATTTATTTAGCACCGCACCCCAGCAAGGTGTCCAAAGCTATAAACAAAGAAGTGAGCAATGGACTTGCTTTTCTTTTCTTTTCTCTCCTTCTCTTCTCTTCTCTTCTCTTCTCTTCTCTTCTCTTCTCTTCTCTTCTCTTCTCTTCTCTTCTCTTCTCTTCTCTTCTCTTCTCTTCTCTTCTCTTCTCTTCTCTTCCCTTCCTTTCCCTTCCCTTCTCCTCTTCCCTTCCCTTCCCCTCCCTTCTCTTCCCTTCCCCTCCCTTCCCCTCCCCTCCCCTCCCCTCCCCTCCCTTCCCCTCCCTTCTCCTCCCTTCCCTCCCCTCCCCTCCCCTCCCCTCCCCTCCCTTCCCTTGCCTTCCCTTCCCTTCCCTTCCCTTCCCTTCCCTTCCCTTCCCTTCCCTTCCACTACTTAAGGTCTTAATAGAGGTGAAGGAGTGAGTCATGTGAATATCTGGGATAAGAACATTTCAGGTAGGAGGAAGAGCAAGTGCAAAGGGCCTGAGGTAGTTATTTATTTCCCCCATCATTTTAATTAGTAAAATGTTCTCATGTAAAGAAAAATAAAATAGTAATATAGATCTATCATGTAGATTCACTAATTATCAATATTTTGACATATTTTCTTACTTTTTATCACTGACCCATTTTGCAGTAAGTTACAGATATAATTCCTCTTCAACCCTTCAATGTTTCAGCATAAACCTCTCCCAAATAAGGACATTCTATTCACTAAATATCATATCTGCACCTAAAAAAGTAAACAATAACTGCATATTCAAATTTTTCCAGTTGTCCCTGAAACGTCTCTCATGACTCTGTGTGTATGTTACCCAATCAAGAACAAGATTATAAGGCTTCTAATTGATTACCATCATCCCCACCTTTGTTCTTTCATGATTTGGGCTTTTTGAAGAAGTCAAGGCAGTTATTTTATACAATTTCTTGTATTCTAGGTTTTTTGGGGGTAGAAAGATCTTTCTCTAACAAAAGCCAGACTAGTCTACAAAAACTAGTACAAACACCCTAAATTTACTTTTTTTTTTAAATCCTCACCCAAGGAGATATATATATATCTTTTTAGAGAGAGTAGAAGGGAAGGAGGGAGAGAAAGAGAGAGACATCGATGTGAGGGAGACACATCAATTGGTTGCTTTTTGTACAACCCTAATTAGTGCAGAGGATTGAACTTGCAACCCAGGTACATGCCCTTGACCAGAAATCTAACCCATGACTCTTCAATCTGGGGGCCGATGCTCTAACTGCTGAGCAAAACAGGCCAGGGCCTAAATTTACTTTTTGTAAATCAACTTAGCGCCTGTCAAAATGATGTTTAAGTCGAGTAGATTCACAGGCAACTGGAAGACCTGAGTTCTAGTCTAGTGGTTCTGTACTGGAGAAAACATTACCCTTAAAGAGACATTCAGCAATGTCTAGAGGCGTTTTTGGCTATCACAAGTAATGAGGGGGATGTTCCTGGCATTTGGTAGGTAGAGACTAGGGTTGCTTCTAAACAAACTACAATGCACACGACAGCCACTCACAACAAATAATTGTCTGTTTCAAAATGTCAATTGTGTTGGAGGTGAGAAACCCTCCTGTAACGTATGACTCTGACCTCAACTTGCTGTATGACCTCGGGCAAATGCCATCCTGCCTCTGGGCACTGTCCATGTTTCTTTTCAACTCCACCCAACCCACTCAGACAGAGGCAAGTTCTGCTCTACCCCTAGAGTCTCTACAGCTGAAACTGAGTGGCTCAGGGATATTATAAGCTAAAACGTCCTGTGTGGCTCTGGCCATTTTGGCTCAGCAGTTAGAGCGTCGGCCCGCGGTCCAGAGAGACCCGCTAAGGGCACGTACCTCGGTTGTGGTTTGTCTCCCGCCCTGGTTGGGTCGTGTGGGTGGCAGCCACTCGAGGTGTCCCTTTCACATTGATGTTTCTCTCTCTCTCTCTCTCCTTCCCACTCTATCTGAACAAAAAATGGAAAAATGTCCTCGGGTGAGGATAAAAAAATGAATAAATAAATAAAAATAAAACCTCCTCTGTGATTGACCGTAGATTAGGTTCATATCCTGTCTTATCACTACATCCTCTTTCACACACTATAGACAAACTATTTTGGGGCCAAGCCATATGGGACAGTTTGGAAAGACCCAACCACGAGATCTACGGGCTGTGACTAAACAATGCCACACAGTGTTGCCTGTTTCTAGTACTTTCCATGATTGACCAAGTAAGTGGGTTATGAACTTGTAAAAGAGAAGAATGACTGGGAAAGCAAAATGCCAACACAGACATACCCTTTGTTATTCCTGTGAGGTGAGGAAAAGGGATCAGATAACTGCAGTATAGATCATTGGAAAATCCATCAACCCTGAACACCTGCTGGCGGTCTGCTCCGGGATCCTGACCATGCTCGGTCCCACGTCCAACTGTCCACCGGACGCCTGAGTGCCTACTGTGAGCTGTGTGCTCTACTGGGTATTGAAACATATATTATTCATTTAATGTTTAATTCCTTGCAACTCTGTGGCACAGTGTCCTCTCCAAATACAACTTCAGCAACATCTCCCATCCTATCAGCCGCTCATGCAGTGCCGTCTGCTAGTCCTGCCTCCAAGAGGTAGAGTCAGTGTTCCTTCCGCTTGCATCCAGATAGGCTTGTGACTAAAATGGAAGTGACCTTCTATGACTTCTGGGGCTAGGTCATAAAAAGCAATACTCCTACCAGGAGCTCTTGGAACACGCACTCTTAGAACTTAGTCACTGTGTCGTACAAGAATACCAGAAATCTATGACAACATCCATGTGGAGGAGACCCCAAAATCCCAGATCATCAGCCCCAGCTAAGTTCCCGGCTGACAGATGGCAGCAACCTACTTAGCAGTCAGGTGAGGCGGGTTCCCCAAACCCCTCTCAACACACACTGTCCGGAGGAGAAGCAGCCGTCTCGGCCGAGTGCTGCCTACCTACCTAACTACAGATACGTGAGCCACATCAACGATCGCTGCTGTCTAAGGCAGCTGGGTGTGAGAGGGTTTGTAATACAGAAACAGACCTGGTGGTAAGGCCAAGGTGCAGCTACAGATACCTTGTTTCACAATGGGGAGTGCTGAACTTCAGAGCGGGAAAGCCGGAATTCAAATTTAGGTCTGTCCGGTCCCAAAACGTGAACCCTTTTTTTTTTCTTTATTGATTTTAGAAAGAAAGGAAGGGAGAGGGAGAGAGAGATAGAAACATCAATGAGAGAGAACATTGATTGGCTGCCTCCTGCATGCCCCCCACTGGGGATCGGGCCCACACCCTGGGCATGTGCCCTGATCAGGAATCGAACCGGCAACCTCTTGGTGCATGGGTCAACGCTCAACCACTGAGCCACAGCAGCCGAGCCCAAAACATGTACCCCTAACCACCACACAGTTCTGCCCAATGAAAATGAAATATACTCCCTGTTTCAAGGGGTATCAACCCTAGCTAGGAAAATGGCACCCAAACTTTTTACATTAATGTTAAAGAATTCAAACTCAGATTGCCTTTAGACAGATACCATCCATCCTGGGAAAATACCCTTCAGAAAAAAAAAAAAAATCCAAGAGGACAAGCCATGTGTACCCACAACAAAAGTTTTGAAAGACTTTAAATGTCCCATAATTGGAAATGGTTGATAAAATGTTATGTAGCTAATAAAAAATATATAACTATGAACACCTGGTGACAACTCGTAAAAATGATTGCAAAATCATATTAAATGACAAAAGTAAACCACAAAATGAAATGTGAACTGAGCTCATGACAACATGAAGAACAGAGAGGGGAATTATGTTTATTTAACTTTTCCAAAGTTCCTGGCACTGTGTGTATTATTCTTTAATTTAAGCTTTCTACAGCTCTTTGAAGACGTATTCTTATCCTTGTTTTCCAGATCAGGGAACTGAGGCTCAAGAATTGTAAGTAATTTGCACAGAATCATATAGCTGATATGTGGCTGGGACAGGGATCCAACCCAAGGAGGTGAGGATGGGGAATTTACAGGAGAGAAGCAGTATATGGAGGCAGGGTTGGAGGGAGGGTGGAGAAGATGAGGGCAGATAGAATGGCAGACATGAGATTCGATGAGGTGAAGTGATTCTTTTGGCCATTGGATGAGTTCATCTCTTTCAGGCCAACAGACTTGCCTTTCCAGTTATGTTTCCTTATGTTCGTTAAGACCAGCAAGCAACGACTTAGCAGCTGCTGAGCCAGCCCTATGCTAAACACTTGGGGTACAGAGATGGATACAACCCTGATACTGGCCCAAAGGAACTCCTGGTTACTTGAGCTTGAGATGGGCTCAATTCTTTATTTCCAGGGACACTCCGGGACATCTATGGGCAGCTGCACAGGTGGGTGGATGAAGGAGACTAGGGATGGTGGACAAAGTTCTGATGCCATTTGAAAAACGGAGAGTCCACGAACAAAGAGATAGACAGTCGTTCTTAGGGCTCTACCCCCTGCTTTGTCCTATGTAACTTAGAATTCTTCAAAGGAAAAGCTCTCTGAAGACACGGGGTTGAAACAATGAGTGGTCAAGTAATGCGTACACATAAACATTACTGTCAGGACACACCCTGAAAGAGAAGGGCACAATGCCAGGCTCTGTCTCATTTGGAGAGCACTGTTTATGGAAGACTCTTCATGTATGGGGTTATGGTAGCCAGCCTCCAGCATGGTCCCAGTGACCCTGTCTTCTTAGACGCATACCTTTATGTGGTCCCCTCCATGCCAAATAGAGTTGACGTCTGTGACTCAATAGCTATTGCACGAAGGATGCATGTGACTTCTGAGGCTGAGTCATAAAAGATAGTGGGCTTCTGCCTTTCTCCCTCTTGAGAACTCGCCTTGGAGAAGTCAGGTGGCTTGTCAAGCATCCCTGTGGAAGGGTCTGTGTGACCAGGAACTGAGACTCATTAACAGCCAGCCATAGTTCAGCCTTGGATGACTACAGCTGGGGCTCACAACTGCAACTTCTTGAAGGACCCTGAGCCAAAGCCACTCACTAAGATGCCCCTGAAATCTCTACCTGCACACACTTTTTGAGATAATACGTGTTTAGTGCTGCTTCGAGCCACTGCGTCTGCAGGGAACCCGGGAGACATCCACAGGTAACTAGCACAACCATCTCATAACTATTCTGAGCTTTCTAAAAACAAGAGTTTGGAGCGAACAGGTTTCTTTTCCTTTTCTAAAACAGAAAGCACTTTGTTATTCTGTTTTGTTCTATTTCATTATCATAAGTTCGTGCCTGCTTGTTGCAGACAACTTGGAAAATTCAGAGAAGTGTAAGAGAGAAAAAGAAATCTCTGTGATCTACAACACGGAGGCAACTCTGGGCAGCATGGGTGTCCTTGCCAGTTCTCACACACAGAGAAACACATGTTTACAGTTTTTATTTATTTTCATCAATTCTCAGGCAGAACACAGCCAAGGTAAAACTTCAAACAATAGAGATTTAGTGACATAATATTCTCACACAGACACCCCCCCACCCTAATTTCCCCTTTATTATTATTATTATTTTTATCCTTACCGAAGACATTTTTTTCCCCATTTTTTTTGTTCAAATAGAGTGGGAGGGAGAGCAAGGAAGAGAGAGAGAGAGAAACATCGATGTGTAAGGGACACATCGAGTGGTTGCCACCCGCACAACCCAACCAGGGCCGGGGACAAACTGCAACTGAGGTACCCACCCCTAGCGGGAACCGAACCCGGGTCTCTCTGGACCGCAGGCTGACGCTCTAACCGCTGAGCCAAACTGGCCAGGGCGAATTTCCCCTCTTTAGAATCAAACTATATTCAGGCTCTTGGAACGTCTATCAGGGGTACTCTTTGCATATATAATAATATCATCTATAAAATAAATTGATATAGATCTGTATCATTTTATTTTTTTACTAAACAATTTTTTTTTCTTTATTGATTTTAGAGAGAGGAAGGGAGAGGGAGAGAGATAGAAATATCGATGAAAGAGAACATCAATTGGCCGCATGCCCTGCACTGGAGATTTGGCCAACAACCTGGGCATGTGTCCTGACCGGGAATGGAACTGGGGACCTCTTGGTGCCTGGGTCGATGCTCAACCACTGAGCCACACCAGCCGGGTGAGATCTGTATCATTTTAAATGCCTATACTTACTACAACATATGACTATGTTGTAATGACTCAACAAATTCCAGATAGGCACTAGATTGCTTAAAATTTTCAATATTGTGAACAGTGTCTCGGGGAACATATATCATGTTGTGTACTTGTCTGGGTCTTTCTTCTGAATCAATTTTGATAAATGGAATTCTTGAGCCAAATGATATGCATTTTTTAAATTCCCTCAACACCAGTACGTGACAAAGGGTGGCTATTGTTATCTTCATTTCGTAGGCCAGGAAACTGAGAACCAGAGAGGTTAAGGGACTTCTCCCAGGTCATACAGCTGGCCCACCGCAGAGCTGATGCACCAACCCACGTTGTGGGACTTGAGTCTCCCTCTCCCTCTGCTACTGCACAAGTCTCAGAGGCAGAGCAGGATGCCCATGAGAAGAGGAGCCGCAAAGAGAAATCAATGACCATCCATTTTCTGAAGCCAGACCCTGTCCTTGCTCCCCGCCCTGAGTGGCCGGCAGGGCGGGACCAGCCGTTTCAGCAGAAAGGGGCTGAGCCAGCCGAGTCTTGAGAACTGGAGCACAATGTGGAATCAATAGTTTGCTGGAAATGGTGGAAATGACCAGAATTTCAACACCGAGGAGTAGTGAGAGATGCCTCGGAAATCTCGCATCGTCCTAGTTATTCTTCTGGCTTTTCCCTTCCGATGGATTCTGCCAGCCACGGCGCCTGCCTGGTAGCCTATTGAGTCCGGGGTGGAACAGGTCGAGAGGAGGGACTGTCACTGCCATGCCAGCGAGGGAGGGATGGGCCTCGGCGACTGCCTGATCGCGGAGCAACGTTCGCTGTGCTTTTCCATCCTGAAGCCCAGGAGATTAACTCTCCACTTCTCTTACATCCCTCTCACTTCCTGAGAGGTCTCCTGGTTTCATGGGAAGAACCCGGTTTTAGAGCCAGGAACCTGGCTTTGAGAGGTAGGGTCCCGGATTATAAACACGGTGTCGTGTCAGAGCTGGGGATATCACCAAAACCCCGTGTTTTAGTTTTCTCATCTGTGGAATGGGTGTATTAGTAGCCATCTCGCAGTGAAGAGGCTCTTTCTCCTGTACGTGAAAGAGCCTCACCCACGAGAGGTAAGTGCTTAGTAAATACGCCTTTTCTTTTCCTTTCTATGCCTGAAAAAGGCCTTATAAACCAAGTCATCATCTCCATCATCTTAGAGAGGGTAATTGCAAAGGTTCTTGGATTACCAGCTGTTTCTAGGCTTAAAGGAGACAAAGCAAATAAAGCAACGATTCTTTTCATATTCAGATATGTGCAAATCTCCTGAGAGGCTGTGCGTGTGTGTGCACACACACTCGCACTCACACACACACTCACATGCACTCACCCCCTCGCAGCACACACACTCACACGCATTCACACACACTCACACACACTCACATGCACTCACAGCACACACTCACGTGCACTCACACACACTCACATGCACTCACACCCCCTCACAGCACACACACTCACATGCACTCACCCCCTCACAAGCACACACACTCACACGCACTCACACACACACTCACACACACTCACATGCACTCACCCCCTCGCAGCACACACACTCACACACACTCACACGCACTCACACACACTCACATGCACTCACACCCCCTCACATCCCTCACAGCCGTCACCGGGCAGAGTCCCCTCTGCTGTGCCCTTAGACAATGTGAGCAAACGACCTAGGTGGTCAGACCGGAGTCAACCGTAACAGGGAGCCCTAATTACCGTTATCCCCTAAGATAGCCTGCAAATTGCAGGTTTTCCCAAAGACTGGAGCAGGGAGCGTTATCACGCTGTGGCTGATAACACACTGTCCTGTTCGCGGGGAGGGTCGGGGAGGGTCGGGGAGGGTCGAGCAGCCGGAATGAGCCTGGCTGAGGAGCAGCTCCGTGTGCATCCTGCTGTCCTGCCTGCCGTCGGCTGGGCGGATCCAGAGCTCCAGACACTGCGGCTCTGTCTGGGGCCTGCTGAGGGTTCCTGAGCGCTTTCCTCCGGGCACTGCCCAGCGGGGCCGAGAAACCTGTGCCCAGCTCCCCTGTCCTGCAGTACTTCTCAGTATCAACATCGGCTTTGGAAGAACACACTTAGACGGGCTTTGTTCTCTTCTGGGAAAATGACTTCAGCTGTTAGACAACACGGTGTGGCTTCTGGACGTCACGTCAACACCTCATGGGACCAAGGTCAGGACTGAATGGGAGAGGCTCCTCCGATTGCTGATGGCCCGTGTTTTGCTCCCAGGAGGTGCCCTGCACACGGCCATGCCCACACTCATTACTTCTTGAGATGCTTAGTCATATTGCCCCAGGTCTGCATTCTCATCTCGCACTGGGCACTACATACAAGGCGCCAGTCCCGGTGACCCTTCTGTGGCTTTGCACAGGCTGCTGGAGTGTTTTTCCCACCGCTCCTGCCTGGGAAATCTCTCGTTTTTCTCTCCTTTCCTTCCTTCTTCCGGCCTTTTCTTTCTTTCTTTTTTTAATCCTCACCCGAGGATATTTTTCCATTGGTTTTCAGATAGCGTGGGAGGGAGGGAGGAAGAGCGAGCGAGAGAAACATCGATGTGAGAGAAACACATCAACCAACTGCCTCCCACATGACCCCGACCAGGGCCAGGGCCAGGGATCAAACCGCAACTTAGGTACATGCCCTTGAGCAGAATCGAACCCACAACTCTTTGGTCCATGGGCCAATGCTCTAACCATTTGGCCACACCAGCCAGGGCCTGCCTTTTGTTCTTTTTAGTTCTTTTCTGTAAACAGTTGGTGAATCCCTGCTTTGGCCTCTGCCTTGTGCAGGGGCCAGAATTTCTAGGGTAAACTAGACAGAAACAGTTCTTGTCTTCATGGGGTTGACAGCCTGGTGAAGGAGGTAGACAAACAAAATAACAAGGAACCAAACAAACAAAAAATTGGTGTCGAATTATAGTCATTGCTATGAAGGAAACAACCAGAGTGCTGAAAGAAGAACCCCAACAGTGGGTGGAGGGGGCGGGGGCCACTCTGGGGAGGGTGGGCAGTGGTTTCGGATCAAGGCTCCACCCGAACACCCCCTGACTGTCCTCTCAGGGAGCCGTCTGTGCCGCGTTCCGTGGTCATTCCTCTGCTATCGATCCGGCCACACTCGGCAGCAATTACACACACACATCCATCTCCCCTGTGGAGCGTGAGCTCCGAGTTGCCTGAGGAGTGAGGCCGCGTCTTCAGCACGTTTGTCTCCCCAAACTCCTTGTGGGCACTTAACAGGCACTAAATGATGTCAAAGGCTTTGTTACTCTACACCAGTGGTTCTGAGGAAGGAAAGCGGGATTTTGCCCCGCAAGGGGCATTTGGCCATGTTTGGGGGCATTTTTGATTGCCATGACCTGCGGTGGAGGGGGTGGCCACCGACATCTGCTGGGTAGAAAGCAGAGATACTTACTACAAAACATCCTACAACACACAGTCCAGTCCCCACGACAGAGAATTATCCCACCCAGATGTCAATAGCGCTCTACGCTCGTACAAAATTACATATTGGGGTAACATTTTGTTGGTTTTTTTTTGTTTTTTTCTTTATTGATTTGAGAGAGAGAGGGAGAGAGAGGGAGAGAGAGATAGAAACATCGATGAGAGAGAACATCAACTGGCCGCCTCCTGCATGCCCCCCACTGGGGATCAGGCCCACAACCTGGGCATGTGCGCTGACCGGGAATCAAACCAGCGACCTCTTGGTGCAGGGTCAACACTCAATCACCGAGCCACACCGGCCAGGCCATTTTGTTATTGTTAATCCTCACCCAAAAGACATTTTTTCCATTGATTTTAGAGAGAGTGGAAGGAAAGGAGGGAGGGAGGGAGAAAGAGAGAGAGAGAGAAACATCGATGTGAGAGACACATGGATTGCTTGTCTCCCACAGGCACCCCAACTGGGGCCGGGATAGAAACTGCAACCCAGGTACATGCCTTGACCAGAAATTGAACCCGAGACCCTTCGTTGCCCAGGCTGATGCTCTAACCACTGATCCACACCAGGCAGGCCTGTGGGTAATATCTTTAAAATGTCAACTGGTATAGCCTACCTCCTGCTTTTCACATCCTGTTCTTCAGATACCCCTCAGGGGCAGCCCACAGCCATCTGCCAGCCCTGAATGTCCACTCTCTCTCCCACCTGAGCCCATGCAAGTGGAGTTCCGTGGCAAGCACTGGACAGCTGTGACTTCCTGTTCTCCAGCCCTTTCTCCCCAGCTTCCTCCTGACCTACAGTTCTCCTGATGCAGCTAAAATGCATTTCCTCAGCAGCAGTTTTTTTCTGAGCCCACCAGGTCACCCAGGAACATGATTGAGCAAGTTCGAGAGCAAATAGCAACTCAAGGGGTTTTGAGTTGTGGAAGGAAGGAAATACACTTTGGTAAGAGCACTTATTAAGGACTAAGCCTCTTTCCCCAATAGAATCTGCAGCACAACGTTCCAAGGGAGATATTCTTACCGCTCAGAGCTGCAGTCATTCCAGACCGGCCCGGGGGAGAATTCCCTTCCAAGCCTGCTCAGATGGCTTTTGACAGGCCTCAGGGGTTCCCTGACTGGAGACAGCAGACCCTAGCCATGTGGGCCTCTGCATGATGCAGCCCCAAACCATGGCAGCTGGCTTCCCCCAGAGTGGGGATTCTACAGGTGAGTGCCAGCAAGTGCCCAGATGGGGCCACAGTCTTTGTATGACCTAACCTCAGAAGGGGCATCCCATCATTTTGCTGCATTGTGTTTGTTACAAATGAGTCGTGACTCCAGCCCATACCTGGGGAGAGGAATTGCACAAGTTGTGGGTACCAAGTGGCCTCGGATCACTGGGGACCACGGTCCTACCACAATGGGACGTGGTGTCAAACATGAATTCCACCACCCAGTTCAACCGGCCTATGCTTCCTGGTATATGAGAGGGCAGCTGTAACAGGATGCACCCCGCTGGGTGGACATGATGCCGTATTCCATCACACCTACGGACACGAGGGGCCTGGCTGGGAGGAAACACCCGCGCAGCTTCCATTTCCTGTTTGTGGCTGCTCTCTCTTTCCCCTTCCCTTGACCCTGTGCAGGTCACTGGATATATCAGAAGATGATGACGCTCCCTTTTAATGTAAAGGAATCGACCAGCTGTTGGGTAAATGCTGTTGTACGCGCTCACCATTCTGTTAGAGTCTCAGGGTCAGAGAGGATTTGACGTACCGTCTGGTCCAGCTGCTGATCCGATCTGTGACGTCAGCCTCCTTTTCCTCCTTCCCGCTGGCCAGGCTGTCTCCCCCATCCATCAGGACAGTCTCCGAAATTCGGCATTCCCTGCAAACATAGGACCCTCCGCGGTGGTTCTGTTGTGTCTTCACGTTGTCTTCGCTGGGCAGCTCCCGCCCGTCTCCTGTGCGCTGGGCTTGGCCGCCGTGCACCAAGGCTGTTTAAGGACCTTCGACTTCCTCCCTGCCTGCCTGCCTGCTTCCCATCCATTCGCTTGTGATACCCTCGTTGGCATCTGAGGGAAACCGATATTCTGAACAAGGAGTGGGCGCTCACGTCAGCTGGTGAGGTCTTCGTAGCAACCCCAGGATTTGACAGCCAGAGGAGTGGAGTTCAGGTACATAGGGCCAGTGCGAGGAGTGGTCAGCTTGAGCCCAGAGCTTCCCAAACTGGGGTAGAGGTCCTAGTATGGAAATAGGACATGATTTTAGGTAGTACACACATTTTTTTTTTTAAATCCTCACCCGAGGGTATTTTCATATGTATCTTCAGACAGTGTGGGAGGGGGAGAGAGAGAGAGAGAGAGAAACATCCATGTGAGAGAGACACATCAGCTGGTGGCCACACACATGACTTCAACCGGGGCCAGGGACGAACTGCAACTGAAGTACATGCCCTTGGCTGGAATCGAACCCGGGACTCCCTGGTCCATGGGTTGATGCTCTAACCACCGAGCCAAACAGGCCAGGGCGACACACACATTTTTAACAGTAATAAATTATGTCAGTGTACTTTTAGTGAGCATGGGGAAAAAAAAAAAAAAAACACATACCCAACATCTCAATCTTATGATAAATGTTTGCATTTTTATTCATTTGCTTACTCATTCACTCATTCATTCATTCAACAAATATGTAATGGTGATTACTCCATTCCTGGCATTGTCCTAGTCCCTGAGTATCCAGAAAAAAACAAACAGCTGAAGAATCCCTGCTCTAGTAGAATTTCCATTACACTCAAGTAAATAATTTAAAGTTTAAAGTGAGATGATTTAAAGAAGGAAAGAAATCCAGAGGTGCCAACATCGATAGGTAAACTCAGACCAGTGCCTTCGCCTCTTCGTGCCTCTCTCCTTGTCTGCAAAATAGGAATAGTACCTGTTTTCCTCCCTCGGCTGGATCCGACCCTCCTGTGAGTGGAGAGTGGGAAATGCACGCAGTGCCTGGAACAAACATGTTGAAAATGAGGCGATGACTCAGTTTTGGGAAGCTCGCCTCGGAAATCCTCCAGGAGCTCGAGTGCTTGTAAAGGGCACATTTCCTAGGCTCCGCCCCACAGATCTGACTCAGCGGATTTGGGGCAGGACCCAGGTTTTAAAGCCCCTCCCTCCTGCTACCCTGACAGCAAACCATGGGGAGGGGGGCTGCTTTAGGGTGCAGATAAGCACTCTTGCAGGGTGGGGTCCAGTGGGGAAATGCCTTCCGGGGTGCTATGGTACCTGCCAGGACAAACACCCGAAAACAGTTGGGTTCAGGGGGAAGTTTTCTGCCGAGGAAACAACAGGGCAGAGTCGAGGCAGAACAGGTTCTCTCAGGAAAGTGCAAGAAGTTGATCAGGATGGGGTCTGGTCTGTGAGGCCCGGTGGACTGTGATCGGAGGAGACTGGGGCTTGTCATCCCCAGCCCGGGGAGCGGGGGAGCATGCTGCGTCAAGTTCTGCGGAAACTCGCCCAAGAGGAGCTTTTTGACGCTGTGAAAAGTTCGCATTTGAGGGCTGGAGAAGCCCAAAGCAGTTGCTGTGAGAAAAATGGATTCCAAGAGAATGTTTTAGAATTATCTGCAGACTGTCACTTTGTCTGCAGCCCCCCCACCCCCATGATTTCAGAGGAGACAGGGAAAGGGGAAGAGCCTGCTGGACTCCATAAAGAAAATGACAGATCTCACTAATGGTCTGATAGACTTTCCGGAAGCCTGGCCGGGAAGCTGTGTGATGGATTAAGTGGTCCAGGGGCCCTTTCATTCCCCGAGTGGAGAGAAAGTGATGTGGAATCTGGTGCACAGGCTCCAATTCTGATTTCACCTTGACCTAGCTACACGACCTTGGCAAACTGCGCAGTTGCTCAGGACCCGTGTTCCCATCTGCTTGGTGGGAATCACGTCAAGAATAAGTGACATGGTTCTGGCTGGTGTTGTTCAGTGGGTTGCAGTGTTGTCTTATGCACCAGTGCACCAAAAGGTGGCAGGTTTGATACCTGGTCAGGGCACATACCCAGGTTGTGGGTTTGATCCCCATTCCAGGTGAGTGCAGAGGGCAACCGATCTCTCTCTCTCTCTCTCCCCCTCCCTCCCTCTCTTTCCCTCTTGCTCCATCTCTCCCTTCTGCTCTCTAAAATCAATGAAAAACATCTTTGGATGAGGATTATTTTTTTTAAACTTTTTTTTTATTCTCACTCAAGGACATTTTTTCCCCCCATGTTTTGTTCAGATAGAGTGGGAGGGAGAGAGAGAGGGAGAGAGAGAGAGAAACATTGACGGTGAAAGGGACACATCAAGTGGCTGCCACCCACGCGACCCAACCAGGGCCGGGGACCAACTGCCCTTAGCAGGAACTGAACCCTGGTCTCTGGACCGAAGGCCGACGCTCCAACCGCTGAGCCAAATCGGCCAGGGCAGGATTAATATTCTTAAAAAGGAGGTAACATGGTGTGTACCAAGGGCTTGGCACACTGCCTGGCACAAAGTGAAAGCTCATTCAGTGGCAACATGTTATTAATTTTTAATCAGCAAACGTGACCCGACATCCAGAAACTAAAGAAAGAGGAAGACGGCTGCGGCACTTACCACGGGGCCACTTACCACGGGGCCACTTTTTGTTTGGAACTTCTGCAGAAAAATATCGGAAGTGTGTGTGGCTAAGAGAAGATATTTGACTAAGGGCTGAGAATTTAGTTCGCTTTCGGGAGGATGCTAATGGCCTTGTACCCTAAAAGCACAGAGTAGGGGCAAGAAAAGCAGAGGCAGCTGAATCAGTTGGAGGTTCCTCACCTGGAGAATGTGTGGGGTGTGCACACACCTCCCTCCCCCTCCCCAGTGCCCGGCAGGCCAGCCATTCCTGGCTAGGAAGAGAGAGAGGAAAGGAGACCAGGGTGGGAGGGGAATGGGAGAAAACCCCTTGTGAAAAGAGGAAGGAAGATACTTGGGAGTGGTTTGCTGTCCAGCGGCTGGGAGTGGAGAGAACTGAGCTCATGGCCGCCCTCGCCCTGGTCTGTCCCTGTCAGGGGGTCCAACCACAACAACTGAGGGCCTACTGTGTGCACTCCACAGTTAAGGCACTGAGGGGGGAGGGGATCTATGCACAGATCCAGCCAGGGACATGCTTACCCCTCTGCACCAGGCTCATAGTGTCCCCTAGAACTCATGCGACCGGGAACCTCAGAATGTGACCTTGTTTGACACAGGGTTTTTGCAGATAGAATTAGTTAGAATGAGGTCATATTGGTTTAGAGTGAGTCCTACACCCAATGACTAGTGTCCTCATGATGAGAGGAGACACAGAAATGCATTCAAATACAGGGAAGAGAGCCATGTAAAGACAAAGGCAGAGACTAAAGCGATGCATGTACAAGCCAAGGAATGCCAAGGATGCCGGCCTCTGCCAGGCGCGGGGAGCAGGTAAAGAAGGATCCTCCGCCGGAGCCTTCCACGGGGGTGCGGCCCCACCGACACCTGTGAGAATACACTTCTGTTGTTGTAAGTCACACAGTTTGGGGTAATTTGCGAAGGCAGCCCTAGGCAACTCATAGACATCGTATGAGAAAAAAACAGAAGGCAGGCCGTCTTCATTTGCAAGCAGCATGTCGACAGAAACTTGTGCACATCAGAATCATGCCCTCACTTTGCACAATCTGGGAAACAGAAGTCTAGGTCCGGTCAACTTGGAACCATGCAAAACAAGGGCTGCCTGCTCCCCGCTCTCTCACTTGCGCACGCACGCATGCACCCCCCCCCCACACACACACACACTTCTGGAAAAGCACAAACAGCTCACCATCCTGAGAAAAGGAATCAAGTGCAAAGTGAGTAAGAGGAGACTCCGAGGCTGCAGAACTGACCGCCGTTAATCGGGGAAGACTTCTTGGTGTCAGCGAGTGTGGATTCCAGTTTTGAAAGATTGGAAGCACATGGTGTCTCCAAAAGAGCACAAGGGGAGAGGCTGGGTGCCTTCATTCTTTCCTCCAGGGATCCCATTCTGACGCCACCGTTTACTTGCTCTGAGATCTTACTCTACCCGAGGCTAAGTGTCCTCACCTGTGACGTGGTGATCCCACACCCCGTGTGCCTGGGGACTCCCAGACCCATCATTCACAGTGACCCAGCAGCCCCTTCACTCTCAAAGGTGTCCTGGTTTATATTGGGAGGGGCTTATTTTCTACTTTTCAAATACAAAATTATGTATTAAATACGCTTTTCAAACAATTTCCCTAAAGATTCTGCTACTCACTTCTTCTACTTCAGGGGCAGGGTCTCTGATTGAGAAGCACCTGAGTGGGGTGTCTCCACACAATTCAGACTAGAGTTTCAGAACGAAGCCTTTGGAGTCAGACCAAACTGGGTTTATCCCTAAGGCCCACCACCTATTAGCTATGTGAGCATGACAACTCATTTACCACAGCCCTGCACCCTCCTCTGAGAGCCAGCTTTGTACTTGATGCCATGGAGCTATAACAGCGCATAACCCACAGAATGACGGAGATGCTCAAGCGGTATATGTAATGCCCTTAGAACAACACCTGTCACAGAATGATGATTTCTTAAATGGAGTTTGTTGTTTTTTACATATAAGCTGTGCAGAGTTTATTTTGGTTTGCTGGGAGGAAGCATTTCTAGACACTGAGGGTGGAGACGTAGCAGTATCCAGACAGCCAGGTCTCAGCTGGCCAGCAGGCCTGAGCCCCCAAGCAAATGACCCCTAATTGTAGGTAATCAAGGATCAAAACATGCAGCTGATGAGACCATGAGATGAGACTCAGATGCACTGCCGGGGATTTGATTGCATTTATACCTTGTTCTGGCTTTTAGTTTCCTGTCTCTATTGCCTTTTTTGTTCAGGAAGGTTGCTCTTGTCTTGCCCCAGAACAAGGCACTGTGACAAACTTGGAATGGTCAATCATTCAGGGCTTCTTAGTTGTAAGAAACAGAAATGCCTACGGACTGACTTAATCCTAAACAGAATTTTATAGAATGCTGCAGAGCTCCCAGAACTGCCGGAGACCTGGGAAGCCAGGGGTGAGACCAGGCTTAACACAGGTCATGTCAGGCGTCTAGAGAGCCAACGACTCAGTCTCTCTAGGGACAGTGCCAAAAGGGAATGTGCTCACACCTCTGTGTCCTTGGGATACTGATGAAGACTCAAAGGCCTGGGAGAAAAATCAGCTTCCTCTCCCTTGGGCATCTTCATGGCTAGAACAGGGCAGGGCACTGTCTTGGACCACTGAGACCACCCACAGTGGCTAAGAAGAAATTCCAAAAGGAGATGAGGCTGCATTAGCCACAGAGGAGGGAAGGATGCCTGCAGCCCAATGCCTCAAGGACTCTTTAAAAGTGGGCCTGAGAGCCCTGGCCAGTTTGGCTCGGCGGTTAGAGCGTCGGCCTGCGGTACAGAGAGACCCGAGTTCGGTTCCCGCTAAGGGCACGTACCTGGTTGCAGTTTGTCCCCGGCCCTGGTTGGTCCTGCGGGTGGCAACCACTCGATGTGTCTCTTTCACATCGATGTTTCTCTCTCTCTCTCTCTCTTCCTCTCTCTCCCTCCCGCTCTGTCTGAACAAAAAAAATGCAAAAATGTCCTCGGGTGAGGATAAAAAAAAAAAAAAAAAAGCCCTGGCCGGTTTGGCTCAGCGGTTAGAGCATTGGCCTGCGGTCTGGAGAGACCAGGGTTCGGTTCCCGCTAAGGGCATGTACTTCGGTTGCAGTTTGTCCCCGGCCCTGGTCGGTCGTGTGGGTGGCAGCCACTCGATGTGTCCCTTTTGCGTCGATGTTTCTTTCTCTCTCTATCTCCCTCCCGCTCTATCTGTACAAAAATTGCAAAAATGTCCTCGGGTGAGGATAAAAAACAAACAAACAAACAAAAAAAAAACAAAATAAAAGTGGGCCTGAGAATCTTGAATGGCTATCCTAACCTGCTCCTAAATTTCTGCATGCTCTGTCCACAGCCCTTACGCTGCCTGGACCTTAGCTTTCATATCTGCAAAATGAGTTGCTCAGCTCGTGTGCTACGAGGGACCTCTCGGTCCAGAAGGTTCTCATCCCTGGTGGCTCCCCCTGCCCTGACCTTCCATTTCCTCATGTGTAAACCTCCCACCTGGATGGTCGCACATGGCTCATTTCTTCAAGTCCGAAACCAGTTTCTAGACATTGGCCGGGAGGCGCTCCATGACAGTGTTTCACGTGTCTTGTGGAGAAGGCAGCTGTCTCAGTGCCTGGGAGGCAGGTGGTGAGGGAAGACAGCAGGTGTTCAGAAGAGAGAGGGGGTCTGGAGACCAACCTCAGGGTGCCTGTCAGGCCTGAGGGACTCTGGTGATGGTCCCTGGGCTGGGGTGCAGGGGGCTCATGCCCGGCTCTGGATCTCTGTGCTTGGTGCCAAGGCGGAGCCCCATGCCTCACGGGGTGTATCTGCGGGGCGACATCTGGAGCCTTCCGGGTGACACAGGGAACTTTGTTCAAAGTTCAGAGCAGCTGCAGCAACCTTAAACATGTTAGTATCAAAGTAACAGGCTGTCCACCTCCAATTTGCACAAGATTACGTGTCAAATTTATTTATTTATTTATTTATTTATTTATTTATTTATTTATTTATTTATTTATTTATTTTTATCCTCACCCGAGGACATTTTTCCATTTTTTGTACTGATAGAGTGGGAGGGAGAGAGAGGAAGAGAGAGAGAGGGAAACATCGATGTGAAAGGGACACATCGAGTGGCTGCCACCCGCACGACCAACCAGGGCTGGGGACAAACTGCAACCGAAGTACATGCCCTTAGCGGGAACCGAACCCGGGTCTCTCCGGACCGCAGGCGGACGCTCCAACCGCTGAGCCAAACCGGCCAGGGCTCAAATTTATTTTTAAAAAACCTTTTTAAAAAAATCAAACTTTTTATTTATTTATTTTATTAATTGATTTATTTTTGTTACGAATGTTTCTCCTTTTTTCCTCATTGACACCCTCCTCCCGATCCCGCCCCCCGCCCCCAGCACTGTTGTCTGTGTCCATTGGTTACACATACATGCATATAAGTTCTGTGGTCTATCTCTTTCCTCCCCTCATCCCCCTCTTCTTAGGTTTGTCCGTCTGTACCCCACCTCCATGTCTCTGGGTCCATTCTGTTCATCAGTTTGTTTTGTTCATTATATTCCACAAATAAGTGAGATCATGTGATATTTGTCTTTCCCTGATTGGCTCATTTCACTCAGCAGAATACTCTCCAGGTCCTTCCACATCGTCTCAAAGGATAAGAGATCTTTCTGTCTTACAGCTGCAGAGTACTCATTGTGTGAAAAATGTTAGACTGGCACAGGTCACAGTTTTTGAGGCGTCAGAGCTCTCATCTGGAGGATCTGGAGGATCTGGAGGTGGACAGGACAGGTGAGGAATCTGGCTGGACTTGGATTCCATCTCTTCCACTTCTTCGCTGGAGAAACTTGGGCGATTTATTCAATGTGTCTCTCAGTCTCTTTTCTCATTCGTAAGATGGGCAGAATACTAGTGACCTATTCAGAAGGTTGTCAGAAGATTATAGGCAAAATGCACATGAAGCACTTTGCACAGTAGAAAATGCTGGATAAATGCTAGTTTTCTTCTTACATTTTTTATTGATTTTTTTAGAAAGAGAAGAAAGGAGAAGGAGAGAGAGAAAGAGAGAAACATCAGTGTGAACGCGAAACATCGATGGATCAGCTGCGTCCTGCAGCCCCTCCCCAGGAACTGAGCCTGCAACCTGGGCGTGTGCTGTGACTGGGAATTGAACTGGCAACCTTTCGACGCATGGGGTGATGCCCAACCAACTGAGCCAACCAGCCAGGGCATTGATATTGTTTTGATTCATTTTATTGTTAGTATCTCTCAGTTGGAAAGAACGTAATGTTATAATTACCTGGTCTGGACTTACAGAGCCATGGGGCAGACAAAGGTATGGGACACAGTGGGGACAGACGATGGCCCTGAGGAGAATCTGGTGTCCTAGCACTCAGTACCAAGACTTGACCATAGCCCAAGGCTTCCGGGATAATGCCACCGTGGCCCGAGGATCTGGACAAACAGGTAGGAATGACATAACCTTCTCCGCTGCAGTCTGTCCTTAGAAAACAAACAGTCCACTTCTTGAGGCCACTGGGTAATCTGGCTGGGGGCCCACCCCAAGCATGTTCTCTTACTCCCCACTCCTTCCATTCTGGTTTGCTCCGGGCTCCCCACGCGTGCCTCCTTCTCTCCGTCCTCTCGGGCTGCTTGGCTTGCCTAACACACACCCACCCTCCATGTCTGGGGTGAACAGCTTCCATGATTTCCTTAGGCTGGCAGATGATCCCATAAGACTTGTTCTTCCTCACCCCACTACTGTGTGTCCTGGCATTTATTTAGTTAATTACTTGTGTAAATGCGTTTTCAATGTCACTGGAGAAACAAGGCTTGTGAGTTAGCAGGAGCGGAGCGTGTGGGGGGGACCTTGGCGGTATAAATGCTTTGGACTTCCTCTGAAGGGGAGCAGGACCCTAACAGAAGGTGCCGGCAGGGGAAGGGTACACTCACATTTGTGATTCAGAAAGATCTGGGTGGCAGTCCTGGGGACAGCAGTGTCTCCTGAACGTTTTCCAGCTCTAGAGGGCTTGTTAAAAGTTTCCTGGGCCCCATCTTCTGCAATTCGAATCCAGAGGGACCACGGCCTTCCCCTCATCTGCAGAGGGAATGTTCTGAGACCTCCTGTGGAGGTCTGAAACCACGGAGAGTGCTGACCTTTTACCTTTTCACTTAAAGGAAGCACTTACAGATTCTCTTTGGTGTATCTGAATTCCCAGCACCACTACTCTTCCTCTTTGGGGCCATTATTAAGTAAAATAAGGGTGTCTTAAACATAAGCATTGCGATACAATGACAGTCAATCTGATAACCCAGCTGGCTATTAAGTGACTAATGGGTAGGAATCGTATACCGTTTGGATGTGCTGGAAAAACGGATGAGTCATGTCCCCTGTGGGACAGCGAGAGATTTTATCACACTACTGAGAATGGTGGACAATGTAAAACTTATGAATTGTTTATTTCTGGGATTTTTCATGCAGTCTTGTGGAACCACAGTGGACCGCGTGTAACTGCAACCGTGGAAACCGAAACTGCAAATTGCCGGATGTGTTTGCATTTGTAACAGATTCCCAGGTGATGCTAATGCTGATGGGCCAGGAGTCACCCTTGGGCCTCCTAGCGAAGATATTGTGGGAAGGAAGAGAATGAAGGAAAGAAATGGCCCTGGATGGGTGGGGCGGCCATCCTACTGGGGAAGAGGGGGGCCAAGAAGACACTGCCTGCCATGTTGCTTAGTCCGATGCTTCCTTCTCCACACTTCCTGTCGCATCCCTTGCTGCCTTCAACACCTCTGACACCTCTCATAGAAAGGCTTCCTCTCTTCGGTCCCCCCACTCTCTCCTAGCTTCCCTCCATCCCTCCATCCCCCTGGTGATGTCTTTTCCTTTGTTCCTCTTCCAGCATTTCCTGAGCTCCAAGCTCGATTCATGACCCCTGGGTAGGAGGTGGGAGTCTTCAGCAGCTCCCAGTCTGCAACTCTGTCCTGCTACACAGGAAACACTCACAGTGTGTGTAAAATACCCAAGAGTCTAACTAACTGCTGACCTTCTCTGTTCTCCAACACTCCACAGGGCCAGGAACTCATCTATCTCCTTTACCCTCACACTTCTTCCCGCACCCATCAGTGCGGGCACATAGCAGGTGCTCAATAAACATTTATGAATGAATGGGTCAAACCCCTCACCATTTTGCCAGCTCTGTGAAGGCAGGCAGATTACTTCATCTCTCCAACTTTCAATTTCCGTAAGGGCACGATGGGATTAGAAATAGAATAAGATGATGCACGCTGAGTGTTTAGCACATAATACACATGAACTGCTATCGTTGTTTTTCTTGTTGGTACTGGGTGACTGGGAGAGCTCTTGAACTTCTCGCAAGTTCAGCACTGTCATATTCACCCACTACTCTCCCGCTGGGTTCTTGTGAGGGCCTGGCAGACAGTAGGTGTGTAAGGAAGGCTCATTGTCTCTTCCCAAACTCTCCCCTTCCCTACCCCTAGAGACCCCTGGCTGTACTGGAGTGTTTATCCCTTACGGGGCTGACTGATGGGTGACAATGGGAAGAAAGTGTGGGGACTGTGGCTGAGCTCCCAGGCATGTTGGGAAACAAAGAACATTCCTTTTAATCTCAGAAGGAAGGTCTACATCCCATGAACACTTTCCCTTCAACTAGGTCTTCCTAAAGAGATTAGTACAGGCGAACATTGAAAGACATAAAATTAAAAACAAAATGTGAAATCAACTCAGAGTGGTTGAGTCACCTCAAACCCCTTGGGTAAAGCACAGATTCTTGGATAGTTCTTCTAAATTATAACTGGTCTGAATTCTCCCCTAAAGGGTCTAAAACAGAGAAAGATTATTGCTTCATTTTTCACGGTGGGTGGTAGTCTTTTTAGTTTTCTTTCTTTTTTTTTTTAATTGCTCCCTGTTAGCTTATTTCTACCCTCTCCCTTGAAAGAGGCCTGTGATGGTCTATAACCTGGAAGGGAAGCCCTTTCGAAAAGCGTTCAGTACATGTATAGATAATGTTGGGGGACACCCGCCAGCAATTTCTAGCCTAAGGGTTATTTATTGTTGGGGAAAAAAATGCTTCAAGAGTCCTTAGCGTGTATACTAAAAAATTATTGACTGAGCCAATCATAGGCTATTGCAAACAACCACAGAAAACCCCCGGACACAACCTTCTGGTCCTCTTCCCCCAGCTCTGTGCCTGAGTTTGTTTTAAAGACCAGCAGAGATAGGTAACTCGCCTTACATACCCCAGCTGTGGGGTACCGAAGCACCAGCCAGGACTGTGCAAACTTCATTCATTTACAATCTGATTATTTTAATAATCTGGATCTCCTTTGTTGCTTCCAAATGGAAGCGTAAAATAACACTTCCTTCCTCTGTACACATTCCATCCCCAAAGAAAACCACCCCAGGACTGCTGCGGGGTGGCCGTTAATTCCTGCAGTGTCCTAGGTAAAATCCAATCAGCCTTAGCTTATTCCTTCTGGTGTACCCTCTGATATAGTCTTCCCCTCCATTCCCAATTCTTGACTACTTTTTATTTACAGAATAGATTGCACAATGGCACAGACCCCAGGGACTCTCCAGATTGGCTCCGAGGGCCAATTTGTGTCAGGTTCAAGATCAGTCTGACCTTACGGAAAGACCGTTCCCAGGTTTTCTAAAGCTAAGATGTGAGCCCAAGAGGTTTTTGGAGTGGCTCCCCTTCCTCCCCCACAGCCAGGCTCTGCCTCCTTAAGGTTGTTTCCTGACCCTTTGGAGTGGAGAGTTGTTTTCCTACGGAGGAACACTCTCTGGTGTTTCATGAGCTTGCCCAGATTCAGTGATTCAAACTAACACCTTCTGGGGTTCCCAGTGAGTCACTCCAGGGCTGCAGTCTGCCACAAAGGGGCAGAGTGAACCATTTAAGAGCGCCCCCACAGTACCGTGACACTTTGAACTACTCAACTTCTGTGGATTCTATCTCCCTTTGAATTTAGGATATAGGGTGTGACAGCTGGGAGCACTTAGAACCCCCAAAAAGATCAAGAAAAAGACATTAAGGGTTTGATTAAATTATTATATGGGTAAGAGCCAAAGACAGTAATTACCTATTGATGAATGGGTGGTGGTGGATTAAAATTCCAGAGTACAGGAATCTGAACATCTCCTTTGAGGCGGAGACAATGAGATCATTAGAACAGCGGTAGTAGCTTCCATTTACCTACGTGATCAACGTTCAGGTTTCTGGTTTGGGCTGTGGGTATTCAAAGGCTTATAATTAATAATATCTGCATTCAGAAATGCCTTTTCATGTTCCAGTGATGAGCATGTGTCATGATTGTCCGTGTGTGAAAGAGGTTAGGAGTCTGTTGTTTTCAAAATAATGACTCACATGACAAAGAGTAATTATATTTTATTTTATGATCTGATTCTCAACTGGCTGCTTCCCCGGAGCAACTGGTGAATCTCTCTGAGCAAATGTTCAGAGGGAATGTGAGTTCTGGGCTGTTTAATGTGAAGGGAAAAATTAAACAATGAACAGCAACATTACCAAAAGGGGGAGGGGGCGGACTGATGTCCGATAGGGCCTGAATATTGAAACCGAAGACACAGAATCCACTGATTGGTGACTCCTGTTGTCACGAGTGGCCTCTTGATTCCTTCTGGCCTCTCTGAGAGGCGGTCTGGCACAGTTTAAGAGTGGACTCCCTGGGTTTGAATGCTGGTCCTGCTCTTCATTGGCCTCACGGATGAGTCTTTCTGTGCCTGTCCCCTTCTATTGGGGAGAAAAGTAGCATCTCCTTCACAGGGTTGCAGTGAAGTTGTACAAGGAAAATGCTCAGAAGGGTGCCTGGCACACAAGTAGTAGAGTATGGTTGGTACTTAGTCCATCAGCACCAACCAAAAGCATTTTCTGATCTCAGCACTTTTGGATGAGCTAAGGCGCAGGGGAAGGGTTGAGGGTTTTTCAACAAAGATGAGACTTGGATGCTGCCTTTTATTCTGTGTGGCCAGAGAAGTTACATAACCCCTCTGAGCTTCTATTACTTCCTTGCTTGTAAAATTAAGGTTAATAACATGCCTCCCAGAGTTCCTCTGGGGCTCATGAGATAACCCATGTTGAGGGCCCGGCACCTTGTTCCTCCCCTTCCACTCTTTTCCTGGGCAGAGCCCCTGGGATTGAATGGAACAGTGGAACGGCATGGGTTCATCAAAGGTAAGAGGGTTTCTTCATCTTCCTCCCCAACCCCAGTCCTTACGCCCAACCCCTGATTTACTGTGATCTCCAGTCTCTGGCACACCTTTGTCTCTGACCCCCTGGCTGGCCCACCAGCTTACTGCCCTTGTATCCTTTCAAGTATGAACTCTGGCCCTTATCAATCTCCAGGAAGCATCTTATAACCCCATTAAGTTAAACACCTTAAAGCCCCAGACCAATTTTAACAAAACCCTTCATCTTTCCTAAGTCATTTATTTTCCCATCTCTGTAAGCTCTCTCCCTGAAGGGCCAAATTCTGTCCATTTGTAATTGATGAAAAGAAGAAAGAAAAGAAACAAAACACTCACAAACTTAAGATTTGGCTCAATTATATATATTTGCCAGGTATTTTATTTTTTCTAAAAACAATAAAAAAAAATCAACTTTTAAATAAAAAAAATTATGTGTCATCATATACACTGCTTGCAATTTTGTATAACTGCTATAAACGTTTTATTAAAGTTATTTACATTTAATGGCTATATTTACACAGCAAAAAGATTTCTTAAAAAACAATTCTTAAATACACATTTGTTAAAGGAAAAAAAGAAAAGGATGGCAAGCATAAAAAACGTTCTTTTATGCCTAAAAGTCCATTTTGAGGCAGTTTACATTATGGCTGAACCTTTCAGTCTTAAGATTCAGCCATGGTTGTGCGGTTGCACTTGACCATGAATTCTGCAGTTATGTCGGAAGGAACCTTTCCCCTTTCCCTTAGTAACAAGTGAAGTCAGGAGTGATTCCAGTTCCTCCCTCCAATAGGTCAACTTTTATGCACAAGAAGAGTTCCGTAGCTGTTCAAGTTTGTGTTTCAACTGTTCTCGTCGTTTTCGCAATAAGTCCTTTTCTGAAATGAGCTTCTGCTCCTCTGCTTGGATGGCCAGGATGTATGCGGTAGCTTTTTTAAGGATAACTACCTTGGGGGCCTTTTCATTGTTTTCCAACTCAGGGATCTGGTCGCGCAGGGCAAAGAAGCTGCGCTTCAGCTCGTTTCTCCTCTGGCGCTCCAAGACGTTGTGCGTCCGCCTCTTGTCATTCTCCTCCGAGTCGGAGGACCTGGGGCTGGCGCACTTGCGGTTGTTGCTGATCTGTTTCAGGACTCGGCCACTGTCCAACTTAGCCCTCTTGGTGGGAGGATAGTCCTTCCTAGTGGAGGGGGGCGCTGCGTAATTGTGCTGATGAGTGGACACATGGCATCTCTTAAGGACCAGTGGGCTGTGAGGAGGTTTGCTGTGACTTCCGGCAGATGGTGACCCCGATTCTGACCTTTTGGCAGGGGGCTGCCTCTTTTCCACAGAAACAACATCAATTTCTTCCTCATCCTCCTGTTCTTCCTCTTTAAGAAAGGAAATAGAAATCACATGGTTAGCAACGTTTCCTTCAAGTAATCAATGACTACATTAAATTAATGCTATGACAATATAAGGCATTATTATATGAAGAAAGACTCTAGCACAAAGTTATTCCCAGAGCACCAACTAGCTAATCATCCCTGCTCTTCCCCCCACTACGGCAGAATGGCAGCAGGGTTTATGGCACAGGCAAGGCAATTACAATTTACCAGGATACAACATTGATGCCAATTCTTACCTAAGACTTAATGAGGCTTTGGACACACCCAAAGCAAAGCACATTCCCAAGCACCTCCTATTTTAAGAGACTTTACCAAGAACCCATGTTGCAAAGGAGAGCTGCAAATCTCTTGATATGGTTTTAGCTACTCCCAATTTTACTGGAAGTGCGAAAAGAAAAAAAAAAAAACCCTTGCAGCTTTGCCAAAAGTCCTGGGAGGTGGGGGAAGGAAGAAAGTCCAATTTTGGAAAGTGCTCAAAAGAGGCTGAAAGATCCCAACTTCTCAGCTCATTCACTCTTAGGCACTTTCACTAGCTCGCAGCCCTGGGCGGGACACTGCCTGCCTCGGTCCACAGCCCTCTTCATAGATCTGCAGCCCCTTACATTCCAGTGCTTCTCAGAAAGGATGAGGGAGCTAATTCTTTCACTCTCAAAGAGATCAGTCCCCTCTTAATGTCATTCACACTTCCCCTTCCCCCCTAGGGCAATTAAAATGCTTAAGAAAGGTAAGAAGCGAGTGGATTGAATTGCAAGATAAACCAGACAAGATTTAAAATCCAAATGAAATTCCTCAGGGGCAGGAAGGAAAGGAAGGGGCTGGCCACCAGGGCGGTCTTAGGGGAAGGGATGGGAGGGAACAGTAAAGCCCAGTGTTTCTGGGATGATGGAGCGCGCCCAGACCCTTTCAGATCTGCCATTTCTTTCGCAAATATGAAAAGAGAAAAGGCGGTGTCAGCTCAAGTGGCCAGCTGAATTAGTGGCCAATGAGAAGGAAGGTAGCCTGCCGTCCCCTTTGTCTGGCATGCAGGGGGGTGCAATGCAACTTACCGGAGTCACTGCTGGTGGTGGGTGGTGTGTCCTCGTGGAGTGCCAGGGGCTCGGGGCTGCCCCTTGGGGAGGAGGTGGCCGAGGAGAGCAGAGAGTCCGAGGACGGGGAGAAGGCGGTGGAGTCGGGGGAGGCGCAGGGCTTGGGCGAACTGCTGTCGTTGAGCGGGTAGGGGAAGACCACGGAGGGGTCGATGCATTCGGAGGCTGCGGCGCTCAGGTCCTGCAGGTACAGGCTGGAGGTGGAGCAGGCGCCTTGCCCTCGGGCGGGGCTCCGGCCGCCGCCGTCTTTGCGCGCTGCCTGGTACGAGGCCAGCTTCTCGGAGACAAGCTTGGCGGCGGCCGAGAAGCCGCTCCACATACAATCCTGGATGATGATGTTTTTGATGAAGGTCTCGTCGTCCGGGTCGCAGATGAAGCTCTGGTTCACCATGTCTCCCCCCAGCAGCTCGGTCACCATCTCCAACTGATCTGCGGTGGAAAAGCTGCCGCCACCGCCGTCGTCAACATCCCTGGGTGAGAAGGACGCGAACGCGACATAGGAGGGCGAGCAAAGTCCCGAGCGGCGGCTCGGAGACAGGGGCGGGGTGGGCAGCAGCTCGAATTTCTTCCAGATATCTTCGCTGGGCGCCGGCGGCTGCAGCTCGCTCTGCTGCTGCTGGTGGTAGAAGTTCTCTTCTTCATCGCAGAAGAAATAGGGCTGCACGGAGTCGTAGTCGAGGTCATAGTTCCTGTTGGCGAAGCTGACGTTGAGGGGCATCGCGGCAGCCTGCTAAAGGAGGCACACGGAAGGGGGGGATCTTGAGTTAACGGTGTGGGGGGCTCTAGGTTGGTGCCTCATCTTATCCCCGCGCGGCGAGCACCGCGCGCCGCAATCACGAACCACTCCCCTTGCAGCACTGTTCTCAAAATGGGCAAGCGGCTGGAGGGGCGGGGGCAAAGTGGGCACGCTTTCACCCCCTCCGGCTGACTCCCTATCTTGGACACATAGTTGGTGAGCTAGCTGCAGAGCGCCAGCGGGACTTTTGTTCCCGGGGAGCCCGGAGCGCAAAGCCTGGGACTCGGCCCCCCCGCCAGAGAGCAATCGGAATCAGCTTTGGACTCGGGAAGAGGCTTGGAGAGGCGGCGGCGGGGAATACAATCTGCCAAACCCGAAAAGTTTTGCGCCACCTGAAGGAGAAGGCGAGAGGCGCTGAGGCGGGAGCGAATGCTCCCCCTTCCCACTCGCGCCTTCGCGGCGCTCCTTCCCCCGCGGGCGCCTCCGCCCCTCCCAACCTCCCTTTCCTCCTCCTCCGTCCCCACCCCCAGGGCGCCCCCCTCCCTTCTTTGCCGGCTTTTCTTCTTTTCCCTCGCCGGTTGGTGCGGCGAGCTCAGCTGCGGGCCTTAACAACCCCCAATAAATAAAAGGAGGGTATTCGAGAATAACAGGGGCGCCTCCCTTCAACGCCCAATACGGCACCGCAACTGCGCCAGAGACCCTGCTGCGATTCTGCGCCCGGAGCCGGGGCGCCCTTCCCTTCACCCGCCGAGGGTAGCAGCTGTTCTGAAGAAGCCCGGAGCCCCACTCCTGGCGGCCCCTCCGAATCTCAGGGGCGCGGGGACACAGAGGCGGCGGGGGAGCCAAACTAGGTGCGGAGATTTGCCCTCTTTTCCTAAGTCAATGAATCCAAGAAAACCGAACACATATCTGCCCTAGCCTTCCTTCTCCGCTTCCCCGCGCCTCCCCAACACCAAGTCCTAACACCTCGGCACACCGAGACATTTAATTGTATTATTCTTTTTAGAAGCCAAATGCCAACTTAGGAAACGGAGTGGGGGACGAATTGGGAACGCCAGGGGGAATCGGCGGGCGGGACGCGCCGCAGTGTCTCTGGCTGTCAGAAATGCGGTAAAAAAAAAAAAAAGCTGAAATTTAAATGCCCTTTCGGAGACTAGGAAAAGTCAGCGGCTGCGGAGCTCTCGATCACATAATAAGGATATGTAATCCTTACTACAAGGAGCTCAAGATGCAAAGGGCTTTCTGCTCACCACGAAGCATAGCCACCCCCCCCCCAACCCAAAGCAATTAATGCAATAAAGCAGAAATGTCCAGCCCGCTGGGCTCTGCGTCAATGACCATCGGCAAAAATCTAGAAAGGCTTGTTTAAAAAAAATAAATAAAAAGCACCCCCGTTTTCCCTCTGCTTTCCATCCTCCCATCTTGACAACCCGATCCGGTTCTGCTTCAGTCCCCACCCCACCCAGACCTACCACCAACTACTCTGAAAAGTGTCAATAGTACAGGAATGGAAGAGAAGACACCCCGGTTCGGGTAGTCGACTCATCTCGTCAATAAAGCGGTAGAAAAAAATAAATTAAAAGACAAATAGATCCGAGAGCTTACCGGGTTTCCCACTACCCGAAGGAAATGCAGCGTCTCAAGAGGGGCACGGATCGCCTTTCGGAGGAGCGGGTCGTAGGCAACGCGGAGAGAAGTGTCTCCCCAAATAGGCAGAAGATCCTCTCCGCCTCTGGAGAGTCGCGTTCTCGTCGGGTGTTGTAAGTTCCAGGGGAAAGTGCCCGCCCGCTGCAATGGGCAAAGTTTCGTGGATGCGGCGAGGGTTGCGGATCTCGGGCAGGGTCGGCGGGAAGGGTCGGGAGGAGGCGGCTGGGCCAGAGGCAAAGCCCCCTATCACTCCGGATCTCCTTACCCCGGAGAGCGAGCGCCGCGGCTCGTCCGGCTGGCTTGGCTCACTCAGTCCGCCCGCTCACTCCCTCTGCCTCTCGCTGGAATTACTACAGCGAGTCCGATAAGCCGGCTTTTATATCGGTAGGGTTCGATCCCTCCCTCTGTCCTTTTCCCGCCAAGCCTCAGAATAGGCCTACCCTTCCCGAGGCGAGCTTCGGGGGGAGGAAGGCTGCAGCCGGGACGCGTGAGCCGCGGTGGTTGCTGCAGCCGCAAGAAGCGCAGCCGGGGGGTTTCTCGGCGCCGCAGACCCTTGCCTATAAAGGGCCGGTGGGCGGGGATTCGCGGGAGAGGATCTTTTTTCTCTCTCCCCCCTCCTCCCGTTTGGGAATTCGGGAGGGGCGATTGTATGGAGGAGGGGCGGGGGGAGGAGACTCAGCCGCTGAGCCTGGCACTCCGGTGCGCCGAGCAATCGGATGTAAATAGTTAGATCGTAGCATGAATTAACCGAGCGTGCCTACCATTTTCTTTTGCTCCAGCTCAAACCCGCTCCCTTTCTCCGCTGTGCCTCTGGCGCAGCACTCTGTTGGACAGACCGCTTACTCGTCTTGCGCACTTAAATAATCGCAGGCGGAACAGCTGAGCTCTCAACACCGAGAATACACCGTGTACCCGCGGCCACAACATGCACGTCCCGGGCGGCCGGGCGCTTCCCTAAGGCTGGGGAAAGGACAGCGTTTGGAATAAGTCCTGTGAAGAGAGAAGGAAAGAAAGAGTATTTAAGGACGTGTGCGGACTATGTGTGAGGGGTATTAGTGTAGATGGGGATAAGTGATAAGAGGGAGAGGAAGGAAAATGATGCCTGGAATTATTTAAATAACTCCGCAACACTCTGCCACGTATACTTGGAGAGAGCGTTATGAATAAACACTCTCATGGGGGGAGGGCTGTTATGCTTTATGTGTGTATATCTATCTCCATTGGGTACCTTCCACCAGAATGAATGCCCCTGGACCCTCCAAAGCATCCTCGAGCCTCTCAGACTTAATTCCTCAGCCAGGTTTTAGAAAAATCCTATTTGCTCCCGTGGCTCAGGTTTACACCAGTCCGGGGCTCCCAGGTTTGGGGGGAATCAAAGGCGCTAGACGGGAGAATATTGGAGAGGGGTGGCGAGAGCCGCGGGACCGAGCTCCCCAAAAGAGGGGAAGAGGCGAGCTTGCAGACCTTGCGTGGGGTATCAAGAGAGACCCTGGTGAAGAAAACCGTTAACTCTTTCCTCCTTGGACAAACCGGACGTTTAACTTCCTTTCTGAGTCTTCTTTTACCTTTATTATTGGAATCATGGTCATGCACGAAAAAATGCGTTGATTCCGTTAAAAGGAGAGGAGCCAAGTATTACGTGCCTTTTTTGGGGCCGGGGGATTGAGCCAATTAAAAACTGGCCGAGTTTCAGGCACCAATTTCCTAGTTTAGTGCCCCTAAATTTTTGTTCTGAATGCCATAGTGAAAGTTCATATGTATAACCCGCGGACATCTATATACATTTCAAGTACAGGTCGACCTAGAATATTGCCCAACACGACATATGATTTGTTCTCTGCCTGAATGGATCTATATTGAATATTAAATGCATATTCGCTCTGGATTTGCTATTTTCATTATACTAGGGCATTAAAAACAAAGACCATCCTCCCATCCCTGTTCCTTAGCCCAAAAGCATTTTAAGAAGTTTCCCACCTTTCACCCCCCTCCCACTGCAAAACAGAAAAAAACTCGGAGGGGGGTCCGTGTGTAGTGTGCTTGCGCTGAAGGTAAATTATTAGCCGTTGAGTTTTGCAGCTCAGCGTTCGATTGTTAAATGAGTAGTAACTTCCTCCAAATCAGGCGCTCAGTACAATTCAGCCTTAAGGATTGCAAATTGCTTCAGGCTCCAGGCCTTTGCCGCAAACGCGGGGAGCGACCAATCCCCGGTCACGGTTTTGCTGCAAAGCGTATTTCCCCCGCCCCCTCTCCGGGCTGCACAAGCGCTCGGGTTTGCGAAAGTAAAGTAAGTGTGCCCTCTACTGGCTCCCGAGATCACCGCGTCCGCCTGCCAACTCAGGGCTGGGGGTAGGGTGGGGGCAGGGGCATCCCGAGCTCCAGGGTTACAGTGGGCAGAAGGATCCCAAAGCTCCTTAAAATCAGCTTCCAGAGACCCTTTCAGACCACGTAAGATGTGGTAAAAATGAACCCAGCACTACTTTTGAACATCGCCCTGCGGAGAACTGATTCTACTTACGGGAAACGTGAAAGAATGAACAAGAACTCTGCTGGGAGACCTCTAACGTAGCAAAGCAAACTTTAGCCCAGTGTTAGAAACCCATCACCTTCTAATTACCGATTTTTAAAGCAAGGCACTGGATTTATTGGGGAGGGGAGGCACGAAGGAACGTAAGGGGTATTTGGTTTTGCTTATTAATGTTTTTAAATTGGGCTGGTAGATAGCTAGACATTTTGACAGTGATGGGAAGAGGCACATTTGAGGTTTCACTGAAAAGAGTGTGAAGGAACATTTTAGTTAACAAAGTTTATTTTCTACTTAAAAGAATGGTCAATACAGGTTGAAGAAGTAAAGGGGGAAGGAATTTACATAGCATGCTTACTAGGTGTGAATATTTGAAGTAAGTTTTTATGATGAGAAGGATGCCTGATCACCTACATATATCCCCAGGAAATCTGGCAACAGGGGACCCTTCCCGGAAGAGGCCTCTTAGGGTGATTTCCCAGGAATCTGACACATTTGCCATTGCCCTGCTGGAGACAGGAGTACTGCTCTCCACGGGGGCAAAAAACAAAAAGAGCCCCTCCAAAACCCACTGACCCATCAAACAGCAACCAGGGTCAGTCTAGCTTGACCTCAGAGCAGTTTTTGAAAATCGCTAAGGATGGCAGATATGCCCTATCTTAAGGTCTGAATAGCAAATTATGTCAACCTGGTGTAGGGTTTGTGAACCCCAGGAGATACACTGCTTGTGGATTCAGGACTCAACCTCATTCTCCACCAGGCTGGTGACATCACCTGGAGTGTTACTTTCAAGTAACAGTTTGGGGTATTTTGTGTTCCCAAACAAGTAGCGGCCACCTCATTTCACAAAGGAAAGTCAGATCTCAATCAAGTGAAGGGACTTCACTGTCTTTTTTGTTTGTTTGTTTTTTTAATTGTAAAGAACCATTTGACCTAAAATAGACATTTGCTGAGTTAAGAAATGGCCGAGGTGATTAAAACAAGTAATTTTCAAGATGACCAAAGTTATCCACAGTCCCTGTAAAAGCAAAATTGCAAATAGAAGAATAAAGGAATAAAAAAAAAAAAAAAACCTAAAAGAGTTTCTAACCTTGATCACCCAGAGATAGCTGTTGAAATTTATTTATTTTATTTTTATCCTCACCCAAGGACATTTTTGCATTCATCTTGAGAGAGAGCAGGAGGGAGAAAAAAACACCGCTCCACCCACACAACACCCCCCCCCCCCCAAACTGCAACCAAGGTGTGTGCCCTTAGTGGGAACCGAACTTGGGCCTCTCTGATCCGCAGGCTGACACTCTAACTGCTGAGCCTAACTGGCCAGGGCTGAAATTTATCTTTTAAAGGAACTTTCTATAGGACAATCTTGGTCTTTCTATTTCTTTATGGAAGTCAGTGGAAGGTGTCTACTGACCGAACATTCCTGGTTTGCTGGTCTGGGGACTCGCTAAGGTGGTGTCCCTCCCTCTTGGGGTGCTGCTAGGTTTACAAAGAAGAGGCAGGTCTTTGGAAGGGCACCTGGTGCCGCCCAGTGTTGGGACTCCAGTGAACAGTGTATAAGATTGCTTCGTGGAAGGTTGCCCCCAGGGTGGTGCCAGTAAGAACCACCAAGTCCCACGATGCCATCTTCTCCAACGACAGTTGTGTCACTTTTATGCTTAGGAAAAAAGCAATGCAGAAAGAATGAGCAATTTCACCACATTCTCTTTTTCTTTCCAGAAACACAAGAGGTGAGATTCAGCCTGGGTAACTTGTACAACATAACACCCGTCCCTGCCTACTTTGAATATCTTCCCCCAACCCCCAGAAAGTTCCCTGCCGAGTTGATCTTGGACCGATAACAGCAGTGACTAATATGGGAGGAAAATGGACCCCGGTGATCAAAACCCTCGCTCCAAGGTGGGGGTGAGCAGACCGGCCCTCAGGATGTTTGGGCTGTTGTTCGGAATCCCCTTCAAGTCGTGCGGGGTCTGTGAAGGAGGGAGGCAGGCGGGCCAGGAGAAGAATGATAAATACCTATCTCCAGCGGAAACACCCTTTGCAAAGAAGGGCTGCGGGATTAAAACCCAGCCAGCCAGGGAATGTTAAAGGGCGGGAAGTCGGCACAAGCATTTTAATGCCAACCATGTGTCCCAGTGTGAGGGACCCAGGGAAACTCTTCAACAGAGAAGAAAAGAAAATTCGGCATCACGAAGTCACAGGAATGATCGCAGAAAGGGGGTGAAGATAATCTGAGTGCATTTTAAAAAATGCATCTGTTTAGAACATTGTCCCCCCTCCCCCCCACCAACCTGCCCTCTGCCCCTTGCTTGTAGCATACAGCATAAATTAAAGCAGCTGAAAAGGAAAAAAATTAGTATGTTTTATTCTGTTTTTTTTTTTTTGTTTTTTTTTTTTAAACACAAAACCCTAGAGCCTACATCTTTTGGACGCATTGAAAGCATCTTTCTGACCCACTGGCTTCCAGAGCTCGGATCCTGCCGAGGGTCCGAGGCGAGACCCAGCCGACCCTCGTGTGTCTCCAGCTTGGCGCCCTCCTTTGCATCCTTCCCTGTGATTGACCTGACGTTGTCGCTTCTAGAGAGGACAGATGGTGCCTTTGTTTAGGCTCTTCAAAGCCTCAGTTTATTTTCTGTAAGCGCCAAACCCAGGCCCGTCTTAGAAGCCTCCCCACCTTCACTCACTGGGCCTGTCTTTGCCGTGGCCGCTTTGGGTGACATCTGTCCCCAGGATGGCCCGGGCTGGGTTGGAGACGGGGATGACTGTGAAGGAGAAACCTGTGCTTCCCGGTCTTCGCCCGTCCTCTGGAAGCCGGCGGGCCAGGAGCCGGCTGCCCTCCCGGACTGGCCGAATCCCAGCTCCCCTTCGATGGTCCTCGTTTGGAAATTGTCTGTTTCCCCCGTAACTCCTTTGATTTTGTTTATTTATTTTATATTTTTCAAATGAGTTCGTTTAATTCCAGGTGGTAGAGGATTCCGAATGGAACAGAGTCTGAAGAAGGCACGTGGACAGGACTCTGGCTGGGTTGGCTCCGACCGCCCGGCCGAGGTGGAAAGGCCAGGGGGAGAACAGGGGAGAACATGCGTCACCGCATGGTTATTATTATTACTATTATTATTTTTTCCAAACACTTATTCTTAAATGTACAGCAGGCTCCGAGATAACACCTCATTTTAGCTATAGGTGCCAAGAGATGTTGGGGCAGGGAATCCAGACGTCAAACAGGAATGGAATTAAGGATCATCGTTGCCCCGGGCACAAGGGACAGCTCACTTTTTGCTGGATTTCTGAATTCCACCCGTGGCCCCGAGGCCTTCGCTTTAAGCACCTCAAACGCCATCTGCTCCTCTTTCTGCTTCTGCTTGAAGCCTCGTCTCATCCGTCTCCTTGGCCCACCTGCTTCCTGCCACCTTCGCGGAGGACATGGTGCCTGCCGCCTCCTCCCAGACCCCGCCCCTGGAAGTTCCCCTGTAACTCCTTTCAGATGGGCTACACGACAGAAGGAAGTTTCTTGGAGGTACCTAGTGACCTTCCATCACCAAGGCCAGTGGCCTGTCTCCCATGTCCCTTCTGGACTTCTCTGCCGTCAGGGAAACTGTTGGCTTTGGGACATGATTGCTCCTTTGAATCTTATCAGCTGGAGGGGATTTGGGCCCCGGGGACACTGGGCAGTGTCTGCAGACATTTGTTTCAAAGGGGCGATGCTTACTACTGACACCTAGAGGGTAGAGGCCAGGGATGCTGCTAAATAGCCCCAAACAGCCCCGCATCAGGGAGCTCTGGGGTCCAGTGTGTCAGGGTGAGTCCCTGGTGTTACCCTACGTTCTTGCGACGTGATTCCCACGTTTCCACCATGTTCTGCCGGTTCCCTTCCTGATGAGCTTCCCTCTTCATTTTACAAGTCTTCAGGGGCTTCCGTCGCGGAAACGAAACGGAGCCTCCACCTCGTGGGCTCGGCATTCCAGGCCCTGCTGCATCTGGTCTCTGCCTCATCCTACCCGGTTCCCCACCAACCCGGCCCTGCAGAGAAACAGGTCTATTTACGGTCACTCCGAGTGACCAGGGGGTTCCCACTTCAGCATGTTTGTTCCGGCAGTTCCTCCAGTCTTACCGCCTCTTCTGGATTTATCTAAAACCCACCTGTCCTTCGACACTCAGCTAAAGCCGCGTTCTCGAGGAGAAGTCTTCCCTTCCTGCCCCGGCCCGGCCATCTGGCGGGATCGCGAGTTTGGAGCCTGCAGCAGTTGTCAAGAGCATCTAATCTGAAACCTGACTGTGGGTTCTCCGAGTGGGACCGAGGGGATCCCTGGCTGACACGGAGTCACGGTGACCTTTACTAGCTGCCAGACAAAGGAGCCTCTTCCCACTGCTGCTTGAGAGGATGAAGGTCACAAGGGCGGGAATCCAGTCTGGCCCATAGTAATCCCGTTACCCTTTCAGCGAGAATGAGGGCAAGTTCACCCTCCACTGGATGGGGGAATTAAGTCAGCGGGTAGACTTTCTCAGTTGCTTTTTCGACTGTGTGTATGAGCAGAGCATGGGGATTCAGCTTGCCTGGGGCCTGGTCTGTCACCACCACTTGCTAAATCAGGTGTCCCATGAGCTCCCGGAGCCTCACTTTTCTCATCTTTAAAATGGGACTCCCATCATTACAGCACCTATCCTATTGAAGACGTAACAATAAAATGAGATAATGCATTTGATCCAGAGCGCGGTGGCTGGCCCGCACTCAGTAAATGTTGGCCATTGTTTTAGCAGGACATTATGCGTTGAGCTATTTTAAGTTTAATGTATCAGTGTTTCATGGTGTTTCACATAGAGTGCCCTGATACCTCTGTCCTCTGTCACGTCACCAGACACGAGAAGTGGGTAGGCGCTTGGTAAATGCTTATTGAATGAATGATACCAGCGGGAACTTCCCAGTGAAAGGCACACCCAAACTAGCCTCGTTTTTTTTGCATTTTATTTTATTTTTCCATCGCAGTTTACATTCAGTATCATTCTGTGTTCGTTCAGGTGCACAGCACAGGGTTAGACAACCGTACACTTTACACAGGGCCCCCCTGAAATTCCCAGAACCCACCTGGTCCCATGCCTGGTTATTGCAATATTATTGTAATGACTATATTCCCTTTGTCCCCAGCTTTAATCAAAAGAGAGAGAAGCTTTGAAAGTTCCCCCTGACCACAGACAGGCAGGGCCTTGCTCCTGTGTCTTGGAGGACACGCCAGGCCCTGAGATGGATACAGTGAGGGGGTAAAGACGGGAGCCAGCCCAGATCAGCGGAAGGGGGCTCGTTGACCAAACCACAAATGCGATAAAACAAAAACAGAACCAAACTTCACAACAGTTTAAAACAGCACCCCCTGCAGGGCCCTTTCCTCACAATTTCATAATCCCGCCCAGGGAAAACCAGAATGTAGCAGAGGGAGGGAGGGGGGGAACATGAGGGTAGGAATTGGGCCAGGGAGAAGCTCAGAGTGTCAGAGTTTTCAAATGGAAAGTGATGACCTGTGATTGGGTCATGAAATCAGCACAAGAGGTTCTGATCAGCATTTCCACAAAAATGGACTAGAATAGAAAATATCAAAGTTACCCACGTATATTACCGATTAAGCAGTCTTTTACAAATACCCCACCTCCATGCATGAATTCGTCATGACATGAAAGGCATCTCTAAATGCGAGTTAAACATGTTAGCAAACCCTGCCTTATCTCATGAACTCTTTGCAGTAGTCCTCCGAGGTGTAGATCAATGTTTCATTTCACGGATGGGGAAAGTGGGGTGTTGGAGGGACCTGCTCAAACTCCCTCTGTGAGGGGTAGAGGTGGGATTTGGAACCCAAATCTCTTGGGTTCCACGGCCTGGCCTCAATGTGCGCTACCGCGGCCCCAGTCAACCTGAGCGCCAGGCGGCACTGTTGCCCTGCTGCTGACCAGGACGGTTTCCACCAGGGAGCCCTGGGGGCGTCCCGTGAGACCTTCCCTTCCTACTGCCACACTCTTCCCGGCGCATAATGCCACGCGGTCAAAGAACACGGGTGGCACAACACTGGATGCAGATAAATGTGCCTTGCCCTCCAAGGAGCTTGGTACAGTACACGTGCTCTCTCCGCTGGAAAATGTCATAAGGCAGGTGAGGGATATCTGTGCTTGTGAAGACTTTTGTGATGGTGAGGGGATGAGGGCAGAGGATGAGGCAGTGGTGTGTGCAGGGGAGAGAACACGGCTTGGCAGTCCTCTGAGCCCCTGTAAGCCCAGGTTCAAATTCTGTCTCTGCCTTTGAATGTGTAAGAACGAGGCGGAACGAGGCGGTGCAGGGTCTCCCAAAGTGCAGGTTTGTTGGGAATCAAGGCGGAACGAGGCGGTGCAGGGTCTCCCAAAGTGCAGGTTTATTGGGAATCGGCTGCGGACTACCTCTAAGGAGAGAGTAGCAACCGGCTTGCGCAGACTAGGGATTTTTAAACGGGGTGGGGGTCGTTCAGCCGAGGAGACGTGGTCATCTTTGATTGGTCGGGCCGGGGTCTCTCCAGTTCTTGATTGGTCGGGGGCTGGGGTCTCCCAAGTTCTTGATTGGTCAGTGGCTGGGATCTCCTGAAACTTGTTTTTCTTGTAGAGCGACCAACTGTTTGCAGTTTTGGGGTGGGTTAGGGTGGTTTCATCATTCAGTTCCTCCTGACTGGATGATGGGTTTTAGTTTTCTGGAATGAGAGGTTTAGGGCAGTAATATGGACGTTGAGAGCTAACAGAATGGATGTGGAGCCTTGGAGAAATTTCATCACTGAAGCAAGCCTCAGTTTCCCCATCTGCAAAAAACGGCAATAACCATAACTGCTCCTCAGAGTTGTCACGAAGACTAAATGAGAACGCATACCCTCAATGCACGTTTTGTTGTTAGGATCAGCGATATTCTTTTTTTTTTTTTGGTACGTGCCCCTAGCGGGAACCAAATCAGGGACTCTCTGGTCTGCAGGCTGACTCTCTAACCGCTGAGCCAAACCGGCCAGGGCAACAATATTCTTTTTATTTTTAATTTTTTTTAATTTTTAATTATTTATTTATTTTTTTGTTACAGATATTTCACCTTTTTTTTCCCCATTGGCACCCCCCTCCCCACCCCACCCCCGCCCCGTCCCCGGCTTAGTTGTCCATGTCCATTGGTCATGCATACATACATATAAGTTCTGTGGTTTATCTCTTCCCACCCCCCCACACCCCCTCTTCTGAGGGATGTCAGTCTGTGCCCTACTTCCATGTTTCTGGGTCTACCGTATTCCTCAGACTGTTATGTTCATTATATTCCATATATAAGTGAGATCATGTGGTATTTGTCTTTTTCTGCTTGGCTTCTTTCACTTAGGATAATACTTTCCAGGTCCCTCCATATCATCTCAAAGGATAAGAGATCTTTCTTTCTTACCGCTGCATAGTACTCCATTGTGTATATGTACCACAGCTTTTTTATCCATTCGTCTACTGATGGACACTTGGGCTGTTTCCAGATCTTAGCTATTGTAAATAGTGCTGCTATGAACATGGGGGCACATATATTCTTCCTGATTGGTGTTTCAGGCTTCTTAGGGTATAAACAATATTCTTTATCTTACAACTTCTGATTTGTCTTTTTTCAGATTGGCGCTATGGAGGCTTGTGAAGGGTTCCGGGTGAGAATGCGTAGCAGGTTCCAAGCTCTGTGCCTTCCTTGGCATCGTGGTGGACGTCTGTACTGTGGGGTTGGGGGGTTGGAAGATGGACATTTTGTAACCTTGTGCTAATGCACTCTTAACCTTGTGTTAATGCATTCTCAGAAACCTGGCCCGCCCAGGTGCTTTGAGGGCTTCATTTGCATGTGAATAAGGGTTTGTTATCTTTTGGCTCTTCCCTTAAAAAGCCAGAGACAAAGCTATGATGTTTGGTTTGCAGAAACGCCATCTCAAGGACATAATTTACATAAATCCGCTTGTAACCTGGGGTACCAATCTGCAAATAAATGGGACTGCGTCCAAAGATGGAGAGCATTTGCTCTCTTGCAAAGCTCCCTCTCACTCCAACCAGCGTGTGTGGTTATAGGTTCATTGTGTTGCACCGATCCTGCCAGGCCAAGAGACTGCACGGACAGGATAGATCTTGTTATTGGGTTTCCGCATAGGATCGGTCTTTCTGGGTGTGTAACCCTGCAACCAGCCACCGGTCTGCAAAGTTAAATGGACTCCTCTCTGTGGCCCCCCGGTCCAAACGGAGCCGGAACATTCATGCCCTCAGAACCCCTTGCCTGCTGCCTGGGAGCTACCTTGGAATTCTTGTTCTCGCTGCATCACTGTTGGGAGCAGAGCTGGAGGGGGTGGATGCTGGGACCTGGCCAGGGGACTTCACAGGCCCAACAAAGAATCTTTTAAAAGGGTTGATTTGGTAATAGGCAGAGGGGAATTCCGTGGATAAACAGTAATTTATGCAAGGGATGCCATCTGCTTTCCTGTTGAAGCATTAGTGTGTAATTGCAGGCTCAAGGCTCCGCCTATTCCTGGCGCTTTACCTTTAAACTCCTGAAATAATTATATTGACACCCCTTCTACTTCCCTCCACCCCCGAGCTGGCTGGGAGGGGAGACCTGGGCGCACAGCTCGGAGGGTGCAGTTTGCCATAAGACTGAAATAATTAATTTGTAATGCATTAGAGGATAAGAACATATTGAAATTCTGGCCCAGTATATCTGAATGTTGTGCTGAAAATTAAAAACGGACTTCACTGGAGATACACAAATGGAAATTAAATTGGGTCTTTGCACAGTCTCTGGTACTGTATAGGTTTCTCTAATTGGGTTATGACTGAACACCTGTAGTTCCCAAATCCTGCTCCACACCACCCTGCCCTTACTTGAGCATCTAAGAGAATGTCTGGGGACTCTCCGTTTATGTATGAATTCTTCTGTCTCTCTTTGTAGCTTGGATGAATTCTGGCTGAGAGGGTGAAGGGTAAACCTGGGTTTAGGGTGGAGGGTGAGCGGCTTGGGGGGCCATTCTGGAAACATGGGAAAATACTTAGAGCACAGACACCAAACTGACCCAAGCACCAAAATCCACTTGCCCATATGCCGGCTCAGATTGAGGTTTTGACCTTCTCAGTGTTTATAGCATTTAAAAATAGTGCCGACACTTAAAAAAAATCAAGAGATTTTTACATAAAAAGCTGACCTTCTGCCTTCCCTTGAAAAACCAGCTCTAATAATTTTTGGCTTGCGTTTCAGTAATGGAGGCTGAGAAGCAGTCCTCTACATTGGAAGGGCCTCGGACTGTTCAGTTTGCCCCAGTCTCTACCACTCCCTTATACTGGCCCACTCAACTTATTGATGGCCCTTTTCTGGCTTCTGACTGGTCCCTATAGGCGTTTGAGTTTATGATCTTTGATTTATAGAATGTCCTGGTCTGTTCAAAGCTCCGATTATAAGAAAAAATTCATCCTCAGAAAGGAGGGATTTATTGAGTAATGATGATATTAGCTACCATAAAGCACACACTGTCATGTGCCTGGCACCATTAAAAAAATAAATAAATAAACAGCTTTATTTCGATACAATTCAGATACCATACTATTTAAAGTACATGGTTCACTGGTTTTCAGTATATTCATAGGGATATGCAACCATCCCACAATCACTCTTAGAACGTTTTCAACACCCTCAACATGTCCATCACCCTGTGCCTGTCGACAGTTACTCTCCAGGTCCCCTCAACACCCTAGCCCCAGTCACCTGCTCCACTCCTTTCTGTCCCTATGGACTTGCTTATTTGGGTCATTTCATACCCATGGAATTACACAGTATGTGGTCCTTAGTGATATCCACTTTTCAAGATCCATTTATGTTGTAGCATGTAACAGTACTTACTTATTTTAAATTGATAAATAATATTCCATTCTATGGACATGTGGCTTGTTTCTACTTTTTGCTATTATGAATTATGCTTCTTTGAACATTCCTGTACACATATTTGTATGGACATATTTCTTATTTCTTTTGAGCATATGTATAAATATATGAGTAGAGACAATGGATTATATGGTAACTTTATCTTAGGAACTTCTAAACTATTTTCCATAGTGGCTGCACCATTTTATATCCCTACTGGCAATGCATGAGGGTTCTGATTTCTTCACATTCTCACCAGCACTTGTTGTTATCTGTGACGTGGTATCTCATTGTAGATTTGATTTGCATTTCCCTGGTGGCTAATAATTTTGAGCATCTTTTCCTGCTCTTGTTTTGGTCATTTGCCAGCCCTGTTTTAAGTACATGTTAGTAATTCTTTGCTCCACAACAACCTCGTGAGATAAGTACTAGTATTAACAGCTTTCTCTACTACATGCCAAGTTCAGACTTTTGTTGCAAGCTTTTTTTCTAGAGGGTGGAATTAATTCTTATTATATACAAGGAAACATTAGTTCCTGGTCCTGGATAGGAATGTAAATCTCAAGGAAAGATGGTCTGATGTATAGTTAGCACTTAATGGCCAGTGCCTCAGTAATTTCTATTTATCATGCTTTTCCCGATTCAGGAACTTTGCACGTGCTAGCTCCTCTGCCTTGCACAGTATTTCCCTGGTAACTTATATTAATTTTCTAGACTCTCTGAGAGGCTTCCCTGACTCTCCAGTCTAAATCTGGACACAGCACTGTAGACTTATCACAATAGCATTCATTCCCTAGTGCCTTTATAGTTTTTCATCTTTCTTTTAAACAAAAGATTTTGTTTTATACACTTGTAACCATGCCACATATGTAACTTTGTATTCTGCCCTTTCTGTTCACTTAACACTGCAGTACAAAAATCATTGGCATAATTGAAAGCGTAACTTTAAATGGCTACAAAGTACTCTATGAAGTGATTATAAAATAGCTCATTGGACTGTTTCCTTTTGAAAAGTGTTTGAATTGTTTCATTGCTTTGTTATGGTAAATAACACTGGTATGAACATCTTGGGCCATAAAGCTTCTTTCTCTATTTAGGAATATTTCCTGAGGGTAGTGTCCAGAGTGGAATTATTGAGTCAGGGGCCGTGATATATATTGAGTCAGGGGCCGTGATATATATTGCTAAAGCACTAGCAGAAAGATGTTGCTGTGAGTTAGGCTTACCAATATACATGACCGTGTCAGTGCTAAGCTTATCGTTCTAAGAGAATCTTTGCTTTAATCTGCATTTCTTTGATGAACTGGGGAAAAATCTAATAATTACTCAAACAGTGGAAGCACATCTTAATTGATACACCAATTAAAAGAATAGATACCTTATTATTGGTGCATTTTCTCGAAGGAGCCCAAGAAAGACCGAATGAGAACATTTGTTGACGAGGATAAGAGAATGGAGTAGCCCAAACAGTCTCAATAAAACTGCTGATAATGGGATTTGCAGATAAGGCCGAAGGACATGTGGTTGGACTATAACTCCGCAGTTCATTTTTTGTGCCTTATCAGAACAGAGGCCTGCTCCCCTGTAAATGATAGCTACAGATGGCAGAGCAATAAAAAGATCTGTACCTTGCGGGGGGACAGTAAGAGCTGCTGGGACAGCTCCCGGCGTGGGTGACAGAATGTAAGATATGGAATATTGCGATTGGAGGAGCCTTAGCAGACACTGGGCAGTCAAGGGTTTTCAAACATTTTATTTTAGTTTAACTTACTGGCGGAATATCTTCTTTCTGTGTGAAATCTCAACAGGGAACCAGGGCTGGGCTGGAGGACCATTTAGTCCACTCTCATTCGTGAGGGGCCTTGAGATGTTGGTTCTTGTCTCGAGATGAGGTGACTAACGCAATCCCAGAGACGTGTGAAATGATGGAGGAAACACTCCATCCTTGGAATTTCCTCCAAGCTCTTCCATGTGTTAATTATTTAGTCCTCAAAGCAACCCAACCAGGTGGACGCTCTTCTTATTTACATCTTGCAGAGGAGGTTAAATGATTTGCCTGGGATCAGACAGTGAATGGCAGAGCACGGCCTCAAACCTAGACCTTTTGCAGAGTGCAGGATAGAGATTTTCACGCTGAAGGGAGCAAGCTATGATAAGATGGATAGTCACTGGGAAAATGTGGTCCATTGTGGTAGACCTCCTGATTTTTATTTTAAACTAAATTTTCTTTGAAAATAGAGTTAGCCATCTTGAGTCCCTGAATGATATCAATCAAATGAAGCAGTTGAAATAGGCAGAAGGTATGGTTGTCATGGGAGGTCAATAGATCCTCAGTCATCTGAGGGTCAGAATCTAAAGAAATAAAGGTCTGTCGTTATTGCCATCCCATTCACTTGTGCATTCTCATATTCAGAATTTATGAACTGGGCAGTGTAGTGAATAAAGAAGAGAGGCCCTCACGTTCGAATTCTGCTGCCTCTGCTCTGTAAATTTGGACTACTCAGACTCTCTGAGCCTCAGTCTTCTTTAGACAAGCATCTCCTTGGTTTGGAAACAGGTGATACAGTTCTTTTTTTTTTTTTTTATCCTCACCCGAGGACATTTTTCCATTTTTTGTTCAGATAGAGCGGGAGGGAGAGAGAGGAACAGAGAGAGAGAGAGAGAAACATCGATGTGAAGGGACACATCGAGTGGCTGCCACCCTCACGACCAACCAGGGCCGGGGACAAACTGCAACCGAGGTACGTGCCCTTAGCAGGAACCGAACCCGGGTCTCTCTGTACCGCAGGCCGACGCTCCAACCGCTGAGCCAAACCGGCCAGGGCTAGCCTCAGTCTTCTCATCTTTAAAATGGGGATGATAGTATCCAGTTCATAGGGTTCTTGGGAAGAATAAATGAGAGCGTGCACACAATGTACTTTTATTGTCTGGCACATTGTAAGTGCTCAATATGGTTAACTGTTAATATTGAGTCATTCTTTCAACAAATGTTTGCGTAGCCTCACTGGTACTCCATTGCATTAGTGGAAATGTTTCCGATGGCCCAGGAAAGAGATGGATAAAATTTGGAAGCCAAAGGTTTTAGCGACAAAACTCCTTTGCCATGAAATGCACTGATGGGTAGGAATTTTTGAGAGATGGGATCGCATACCTTATCAAAGTGGAGAGATAGATCAAGAGAAAGGAGTGGTGTGAGAACCACTGGACACACAGACTGAGAAGCACCCAGGGGTAAGACCTTCCTGCCATGAATTGTGAACTGTGTCCCTTTTATTTTTTTTATCCTCACCTGAGGACATTTTTCTATTTTTTGTTCAGGTAGAGTGGGAGGGGGAGAGAGGAAGAGAGAGAGAAACATCGATGTGAAAGGGACACATCGAGTGGCTGCCACCCGCACGACCAACCAGGGCCGGGGACAAACTGCAACCGAGGTACGTGCCCTTAGCGGGAACCGAACCCGGGTCTCTCGGGACTGCAGGCCGACGCTCTAACCTCTGAGCCAAACCGGCCAGGGCGAACTGTGTCCCTTTTAGTTGCCTATGATAAACATAGCAAAACAGAATGAAAAAAATCAGTGCTTCACTGATGGTTAGGGTCCAAACAGGGTCTGTCATAGAAAGCAAAGCCTAGATCTTGTCTTTGGGAAATTGGCTGAATCTGAATTGAATGAGTTGGAAAGAATTTGGGCGCAAGGTGCCTGAAGGAGCAGGTTACCCTCTGCGAACAGATCACCTAACTGTTACATTGCAGCTCCCACAGGACAGCTGTCTCTACAGTGACACGTTTTCTGCAATTGAAAGAGAAGGGACAGAGTTGATGGAGGCCAGGGAGCCAATCATGATCCTTTTAAACTTCGAATATTACTAATAAGTAATATTTCTAAAACACTGGGATTGGGAGCTAACATCATCATATAGACAGCTGTTATTCATGTAGCATGTGCTCTATGCTAAGTTCTGCATCAAGAGCTTGATACATCACTTTTTTTTTTTTACTAGATTTTCTTATTTTAAAAGAGTTTTTTGTCTTTGTTCACAGTAATTTTATGTTTACAGCACAATCTAGAGGAAGGTACAGAGATTTCCCGTATACTCCCTGTTCCTATACATACACAGCCTCCCTCATTGTCCACGTCACTCACCAGAAGGGTACATTGTCTACCAAGGATGAACCTGCATTGACATATGATAATCACCCAAAGTTCATAGTCCACCTCAGGGTTCACTTTTGGGAAAGTGCTTTCTAGGAATTAGGACAAATGCATAATGACACGTATCCATCATTATGGTATCATCCAGAGTATTTTCACTATCCTAAAGATTCTCTGTGTTCGACCTGTTCATCTTCCCCCATGTCTCGCCCCACAACCACAGAAATTATATATATAAAAAATATATATTTTAAATCCTCACCCGAGGATATTTTTTTAATTGATTTTCAGATAGAGTGGGGGGAGGAGGGGGTGACAGAGAGAGAGAGAGAGAGAGAGAGAGAGAGAAACATTGATGTGAGAGGGACACATGGACTGGTTGCCCCTGGCACGACCCTGACCAGGGCCAGGACCAAACTGCAACTGAGGTGCATGCCCTTCGCTGGTATCGAACCCCCGACTCTTTTTTTAAATTTTTTTTATCCTCACCCGAGGACATTTTTCCATTTTTTGTTCAGATGGAGCGGGAGGGAGAGAGAGGGAGAGAGAGAGAGAGAAACATCGATGTGAAGGGACACATCGAGTGGCTGCCACCCACACCACCAACCAGGGCCGGGGACAAACTGCAACCGAGGCACGTGCCCTTAGCGGGAACCGAACCCGGGTCTCTCTGGACCGCAGGCCGACGCTCCAACCGCTGAGCCAAACCGGCCAGGGCAAACCCCCGACTCTTGAATCTTCAGGCCAACACTCTAACCACTGAGCAAAACCGGCCAGGGCACAACCACTGATATTTTTACTCTCTCCATAATGTTATATAGTTGGAATCATACACTATGTAGCCTTTTTAGATTGGCTTTTTAAAAAAGGTTCCTCCTTGTCTTTTCATGGCTCATTTCTTTTTCTTTTTTATTGTTACTCGAGGACATTTTTGCATTTATCTTTAAACAGAGCGGGAGGGAGAGACTAAGGAAGAGAGAGAGAGAAACATCGATGTGAAAGAGATACATCGAGTGGTATCTGGGGCCGGGGACAAACTGCAACTGAGGTACATGCCCTTAGTGGAAACCGAACCCGGGTCTCTCTGGACTGCGGGCCAATGCTCCAACTGCTGAGCCAAACCGGCCAGGCCATGGCTTATTTCTTTTGAACACTGAATGATATTTAGTTTTCTGAATGTACCACAACTGATTTATCTCTTCACCTACTAAAGGACATCTTGGTTGCTTCCAAATTTGGGCAATTGTGAATAGCACTTCTAGACACATCTGGGAGCAGGTCTTCATGTGGGCATACATTTCAGCTCCTTGGAGTAAATACCAAGAACCTCAATTACCATGATTTCATTTTCGTTCTTTCAGCAGCTCTGTGGTATGAGCATCCTTATTCCCATTTTACAGAAGAGAAAACGGGTTGAGCAGTGTCATGCTTTACCTGAAGACACACAGTTAAGAGCTGGGGTCAGACTAGGCAGGAAAGGGTCCCTGTTGACATCATGCCCTAGGAGTCAGAAGCCAATCCTGCTCCCAGCTTTGCCCAGACACGTGGGATGCCCTTGACCTTCTAACTCAACCTCTCTTCTAGACAATAACAATACGTGTTCTATGGCCTCCGATGTCCTTGTCAAATGCCATCCTGGGCAGAAAAACACTGGATTTCTCAAGTTTCCAGTTAGCGCCGGGGACAATGCACTCCAGCTGTCTGGGTTTCACTTTTCACACCTGGGCACCGACTAGCTGCCTGGAGCCCCTTCCCAGCCCGGGAAGTGTGGGGTTTCGCCTGGTCACTCCTCTCCTGGTTCCTTCGTGGTGAACTGGAGACACTGGCTACCCGGCGGGCGGGTGGGAAGCTGTAAGTGCGTCCACTTAAGCCTTGGGGTTGAATCATGTTGGTAATTTCAAAGCCTTATTATCTTACTCCCTAATGTTTTGCTTCTAAGCAACGGTAGTTCTTGGGGGTTGGAATAACAGTGTTGGAAATAGTTCCACGGGGGAAGGTGAAGGGTATTTGGAGTTTTTAATTTAGAACCCCAGTGACTGAATGCTGCTCAGAGTCTGTCCCTGGAGCGCGCAAGTCTCCATGAAGCACTGTGCAATGCTGGAACCTGAGCCTGTTATTAAGTGGGGGCAGGGTGGGGAGCAATGACATAGCCAGGAGGGGGGCAGCACACTCTAGCTGCCAGCTCAGGCTTGGGGTCCAACGACCTGGTTCGGATGCCTGTCCTTTCCCTCCATAGCTCTGTGACTTCAAGCCCTTCGTGCCTGGCTCTCCATATAGCAAAGATGGTAACTGTGTCCTCACTGGGTGTCTTAGGAAAAGAGACGTTAAGCCCGAAGCCTGGTGCCTAGTTCACTGTTGTTCAGTTTCTACTCCACAGAGTATGTCTGGCTGAGATGAGGGCGTAGACTACAGCAGCTGTTTATGCTGCAGAAGCTGCCACCCCGAATGGAGTGCCTTGCAGAAAAGGTGACGACGGTGGACAAACCTGGCGACCACTGGCTTTACCTGGCGTCACAAAACCCAGCCGCGGAGAATTGCTTGACCTGCCGCGAACACGAGAAAGAATCGAATGATTATGTGGAACCGCAGCGATGTCAAGGTTTACTCATTCCTGCAGCACAGCGTAGCCCGTCCTGACTAAGAAATGTCTGCGCTTCTCCTCCAGCTGAGTCCCAGGATGGTGGCTGGCAGAGATGTACTTACACAGGATCTCACCGCACGGGTCTACCGTCCAATCTGGGGTTGTAGGCTTTGCTTTGCAATTACTTTGAAGCAACAGACCTGGCTCGAATCCCAGCTCTGATTCACTGGGTAACCTTGGGCAAGTTGCTTTACGTTTCTGAGCTCAGTTATTTCAACGAAATGACTTATTACCTTCAGACTCACCCGAGTTGTTCTTGTTTGGCAAGAGGTTCCACCACTATCGCTTATAGAATATTCAGCAAGTTACTCATCCTTCTAAACTTCAATGTGCTCATCTATAGACGAAAGATAGTAACTCTTCCTCCCTCTCAAAGTTCCCCTAAGACTTCAATTAGAAATTATAAAGAACCTAGCCCTGTGCTTAACCCAGTTAGACTCTTGGTATGTTTGTTCTCACCCGTTCAAGTCTCCTCATGTGCTTTTCATTCTCTCCTTTATCCATTCCCTCGTTTCTCCTTTCCCAGTCTGTCCTCATATACAGAATAGTGTTTCTTTTGAAAGAAAACCTTGATGCTTTGTAGTTGGTTTGTTGTCACAAGGTCACGAAGAAACTTCCCATAATAACTGGGAGTAAGTGTGTGCGAAACTATTTACAGCTGCCGAAACGGAGGGCAAAGTTGAGTCCACACCTGAAGAACACACTAAAATACACCGATAAAGACGGCAGGACCTAATCATGGGTCCTGAAGAAAACCGAAACAATCCCACTGACAAACACACCACCGGAGAACAGTTAAAATCTCGGCCACTCTCTGGCTGCCAAACGAGAACAACTCAGGTGAGTCCGAAGGTGAGAAGTCATTTAAGCAGAAACTCGGAGCGCAGGATTCTCTAGACAGAGAACATGTAGAACAAGCCCCCCCCCCCCCCCCCCAGGAGCAAGGCATTTACAAAACAGGGTTGAAAGCGGAGCGCTCTCTGTGTGCCAGGTGGGGTGGGGTCAGAAGGACACAAAACAAGCCCAGGTCCTGACGAGTTGGGTTTATGCACAGACTCTTTCTTTTCTTTCCCTTTTCATTACTTCTGCGCGAACTTTGTGGTTTCCCTCGGAGAGAGTGGCGCCCCAGAAGCAGAGTAGAAAGAACCAATTGACTGTTCTTAAAACAAAACAGAGCTCAACAAAGCCCCTTTCTTCCTCGAGGACTGTTCCCGTGGAAAGTGAGCCGCGAGCCCACTCGGAACCACCTGCCTCTGAGACAATGCCACCTTCTATGAGAGGGGTTCGGTGCTCGCTCCCCCAGCGTGAGCCAGGCTCCGCAGAGCGCGCCGAGGTCTTCGCAAAGGCTGCGGTCCTCAGACCGGAGACCAAGGCAGAGAAACGTAGGCTGAAGGGAGTCTTTTTTCGAGCAAACCAGGAACAGGTTTTCAGAAGGGAGCCACTCTTCTCGAATTCTGTTCCCGGTGAGATACGCTGCTCAGACAGCCGCGGGCCCGCAATGAGACACTGCCCACCGGCTCTTCCTCCGGTGTTCTGGAAGGCAGGAGTGGCTTCCATTCCCAGAATACGTTAAACCAGCCCACAGTTTTTCCTTTCGGTTGAGATTAGCGTCTGGGTTCGACACGGTGTGTGTTTCGTACAAACACATTTGTGTTGAGATGGGCGCGTTTCGTGTGCCAGATTTTCCTCTGGAAAATGCCCATCACCTTCGGACGCAGGATGAGTCAAGAAATACCACGGTGGCGTCCAGGGGAAGGATTCTGCCCCCTCCGAGTGGGGAGAGCAAGGGATGCGTGTCATTGAATTCGAGGGTGAAGAAGCTCTCATAACGCGTTCCTCCTTCTTTCGTTCCGTAGCTCAGGAATCCCCCCGAACACGATCTCCCAAGACGGAGCTGAAGGCTCAGCCACAGCACTGCTGGCATCACACGGGGTGAGCCGGAGCCGTGAAGCATGAGTCCGGGGCGGGCAAAGTAAGGCTTGTCCCTTCCTCTGAGCTTTCGTACCTTCTCCGGTTTGCACGCAGATAGGTCTCCTCGGGGGAAGGCAATGGAATCCATCTTGGTGTGGGTTTTGATTTAGGTGTGTGCGAAATAGTATTCTCTTTTCATTATCATCATCATTTTTCCTTCACCATTTATTCCCCCTATTCTTTTTTCTTGAAACAAAATAAATAACTGGACTTTGAAGAGACCCAACTTAATGTTAGAAAGATTCAAATACACAGTAGGGTCTCTGGGGACAAAGACTGGGTCTTAGTCACCATTTCATCTTCCGAACCTCGGAGGGTTGAGTTGATGACCGTTGAGGGAATGGGGATCGCATGCCGTTGCCTTGTGCACCCTACACGCCGCGGTAGACAGGGCCACTCAACGTCAAGAGGATGGCGGGAGAGGTTTGCCTTCTCTGTGGCTTCAAGGTCAGCACAAAGGATGCTTTTATTCTGAAAGAATGTTAGCACTCAGCCCGATGGGGAAGAGGCCAGGAGGCATAACTAGCCAGCAAGGACGTGAGCAGCTTTGAGGCTTCAGCTGTGATCTCTGTACTGCAGGCAGGTCTTGATTTACTGCACTTAGCAGACCTTGCTTTTTTACAAATCGAAGGTAAAGAAGCAAAGAAGATGACAACTCACCGAAGGGTCAGAGGATGGTTAGCATTTTTTAAAAATAAAGTATTTTTAAAGTAAGTCACATGCATTCCTCTGGTCGACACTGCTGTCGCACACTCACTAGACTACAGCACGGCGTGAGCTTAGTCACGTGCTCTGGGAAACCAAGCGCGTGGGGCCGCTGTATCGCGACATGGCTTTTCTGCAGCCACCTGGAACCGAACTCGCGGCATCTCCAAAGCGTGCTGTGTGCTTTCTGATTCCTATGCTCGGAGTCCCTCTGACCTCGCTCTTTCACCTGGAGGCCCATCTGATTGTACAGGATTTGCATTTCTCCAGGGCTCCGGACTAAGCGACCCCGTTGTCGTCCCCTGTCCTGTGCGTTGCCTCTCGCGGTACGACAGCACCGATCCCTAATCCCCCCCTGTGCAGGCACCATGGAGCCGCTTCCGGTGTCCAGACCAAACGAGATGTTTGGGAATGAGGCACAGGGAGGGATGAGACACGGTTTTTAGCCCTGAAGACACTCACGAGATAAAAGGGAGAAAGACCCATGTAGAAACGATCACACCCCCAAAGGGTAAGTGCTGTGAACGGGGTGGAACAGCGCATGGGCTGGCCCAGCGGTCCTGGTGGGCCTTGGCGATTCGTCCTTGTCGTGTTGTCTTTTCACAGACGGAGGGACTGTAGAAAGGTGTCAGTGAAAAGATGTGCGGCGAGGATACTTCCGCGTGTGGATATGGGTCCTAGGAGTCCTAGGAGTACTGTCTGTCTGGCCTCAGGACCAGGGATGACTCTCTTTTCTGGAGACGTGGTTCATCTTGGCCTTGACTGGCCAGATCAGATGCCCCGTTTCCTCGCGGGGCTGGTGAGCTCGGCGCCCACGTGCCCCCCCCCCCCCATCGCATCTGCCGGTCTCCGAGGTGTGCCTGGCGCCGAGACACAGTCGTGTTCTGCTGGAGTTTCCTGTCCTCTTCGCCGTCTGCCTCTCCCCTTTTCAGGGCTCGGAGTTTGTCGTTTGCTTTCTGATTTTTAAATGTCTCCGGATATTTCTGGTACAGGGCAGAAAAAACGGCATCGTGTAAACACTGCCCTCACCTCCTCAGGAGGAGAGACTGAGGTGACCGGCGATGGATGGTGGTGAAGCGACGTGGAAGGTGACAAGCAAAAGCTGAGCGAAGGACCCAGCTCTGGCTTCCATTTCAGTGGGAGGAAGGGGAGTCACGTGGCACACGCGTGTTGTCCCCCTGAACACTGTCTCCTTGCCCTGCCCAAGTGCATCCTGGGTATTTCTCATGTATTCTGTTCGGTTGGAAACCGTGATGTGAGGGAGGGAAGACGAAGGAGCTGTATCTGGCCACCACCCTTTCCCTTTAAATCCACTCCAGGGGCTTATTAACCCTCGGGCCCCGATGTTTCTGGTCCCTCTTCATTTTATCATCAAACAGCATCTCAGTGGAGGAATGAAAAGGTCTCATCCGAGATCACTCAGAACTGACTCAAGTTGAGGCCGTTGCTTTCCTTGAGGAAGCCAGCGCGAAGGAGGAGGAGGTAGAGTTGGCTTCTTCTCTTCCGCTCCTTCTCAGTCCCCACCTCGCTGCCCAGAGCTCTGAGCCCCCTCCACTGGAGTCCAGGGAGGGGGGCACTGCTGCCTGGCCCCCTGCATTCTCCTCCACTCATTCTCAGTCCCCACCTCGCTGCCCAGAGCTCTGAGCCCCCTCCACTGGAGTCCAGGGAGGGGGCACTGATGCCTGGCCCCCTGCATTCTCCTCCACTCATTCTCAGTCCCCACCTCGCTGCCCAGAGCTGAGCCCCCACCACTGGAGTCCAGGGAGGGGGCACTGCTGCCTGGGCCCCTGCATTCTCCTCCACTCGTTCTCAGTCCCCACCTCGCTGCCCAGAGCTGAGCCCCCACCACTGGAGTCCAGGGAGGGGGCACTGCTGCCTGGCCCCCTGCATTCTCCTCCACTCGTTCTCAGTCCCCACCTCGCTGCCCAGAGCTGAGCCCCCACCACTGGAGTCCAGGGAGGGGGCACTGCTGCCTGGGCCCCTGCATTCTCCTCCACTCGTTCTCAGTCCCCACCTCGCTGCCCAGAGCTGAGCCCCCACCACTGGAGTCCAGGGAGGGGGGCACTGCTGCCTGGCCCCCTGCATTCTCCTCCACTCGTTCTCAGTCCCCACCTCGCTGCCCAGAGCTGAGCCCCCACCACTGGAGTCCAGGGAAGGGGGCACTGCTGCCTGGGCCCCTGCATTCTCCTCCACTCGTTCTCAGTCCCCACCTCGCTGCCCAGAGCTGAGCCCCCACCACTGGAGCCCCCACCACTGCTGCCTGGGCCCCTGCATTCTCTCAGCCCCATGTCACTCCATCTCTTCTGAAGCAGCCAGCTGCCGGCAGGAGTGACTTGAAGACACAAGCTTATTCTTTGTTTTGTGCCCCTGGGTGTCTTTGCTGTCACGCTGCAGGTGCCAGAGGGACCTGCTGGCCTTTCTGATGTGTGCGCCAGGGACGGTGACTGCACGGGGGCATTGCTTGACCAGTGGGTGGCACTCGGAGGGAACCACGCGCCTCTCGCATGTCTCAGAAGGTTGATCCCCAGGAGTGACCTAGAAGGCTCCGGGAGGGTCCCCCGTGGCTGCCCACAGAGCAGAGCTCAGTACTACACCCGAGGGTCAGCTTCTCCTCCTCCCTGCTGTACGCCTCCAGGCCGCCCTCTCCCCGTCCAGTGGTCATTGCCCCAAACAAACTTCCTACGTGCAAGCCCTTGTCTCAAGTTATGCTTTTTGGAGGAGCTCAGGTCCAAACAAAACTCTGGTCATGAGATGTTTTTCGGATTCCTCAGAGGCTGCCAGCAAACCCTCCCACGGCTGCTTTCCTGGGTTCTTCAGGGGACCCCGTCGTTGAGGATCTTGTGTCCACCTCCCAGACCGGGTGACTGCACCTCTGTTCCCAGGGCTGATTATCGTCTTCCTCAGCCTCTAGTCAAGACTGGCTACATAGTTCATGGGGCCCAGTGCAAAGTGAAAACATTAGACTTTTCGCTCAAAAGTAGTAGGAATTTCAGGACGACACTAGCCAAGCCTTTAGACCCAGGTGAGGGGCCCTTCTGAGACGAGCCCGTGCGAGGGCAGGGAGCCAGCCCTGGCCCCGTGACACGCACCGCGCTCCAGTCTCAGAGGACTCCACCGCAGGCTCTTCGCGGACAGCACACCTCTGGTCCGTGGGACACCCCACCCTTTGCGTCGCACTTGCTGACCCTCTGCTTCGGCAGCCTTTCCCTCTCCAGATGTCTCCGCGGAAGCCACACGCGTGCGCTGCGTGCTGGTGCTGGCCAGCCCTCACGGGCCCCCGTCGATCCTCGCCTTTTGAGGTTCATGCCTCCCTGGGCAGATTTAGGGATGACCTGTGTGCTCTGTAGAACACCACGGAAGTGCCAGCATGACTTCCGAGGGTGGGTCGTACACGGTCTTGTCGCTTTGGTCCCTTGACTTGCTCTCCCTGGGAAAAGCCAGGTGCCATGCAGTCAGGACCCTCACGTCGCCCTATGCAGATGACATATAGGAGACAACTGGCCAAGAGCCAGCAGCAACTTGCCAGTCGCGTGAGTCAGCCACCTTGGGGCGGGCCCTTGACTGCACCATCGTGAGCGCTCAGGGCAGGGCTGGTCAGCTGGGCTGCTTCAGAAGTCGTCCTGCAGAGACACACGGAAACTCACGACTTGTTATTGTGGTTTTGAGCCACTAAGCTCGGGGATGACATGTTATGCAGCAAAGCATAACTAATACGGTCATAGAAAGCAAGCGCCCATTAAGTGGGGGAGTAGCCTTCTTCAAATACATCTTTCTCAAGCATCCTCTCTCTCTCTGCTTCCTATGGACCGGAAGTGCTCATCCGGAGAAAGACTATTGATGAGACCATTTTGGGAAAAGCTGTAGTTTTCTGGGTGGCAACAATCCTTTTTATTTTTTATTTATTTATTTATTTATTTTATCCTCACCCGAGGACATTTTTCCATTTTTTTGTTCAGATAAAGTGGCTGGGGGGGGGGGGAGAAACATCCATGTGAAAGGGACACATCCAGTGGCTGCTACCCGCACGACCAACCAGGGCCGGGGACAAACTGCAACCGAGGTACGTGCCCTTAGCGAGAACCGAACCCGGGTCTCTCTGGACCGCAGGCCGATGCTCTAACCGCGGAGCCAAACCAGCCAGGGCTCAACAGTCCTTTTTAAACACTCAACTTTTGTGTGAGAGATGTAAACAATTAATATACAGATCTTTGCCACCTGTTCTGATGTTCTTTCGCATCTCATCCAAACACCTCATTTTAGAATACATCTCAACTTCCATTTTTATCTCCAGTTATATTTTCTTTACCCAGTTTGAAAATCAATGGGACCAATGTCTTGGTTAAGACATTCCCCTCCTCCATATCCTCATTGATACCATCTCTGTGGTTTGGGAAAAAATTCTGCATTGCAGAACTTAATTGATTTAGTGTAACAACATCCCTACCACAGCCAGGTCGGGCAGCCATGGCCTTGGAAAACCGTGAAGTCCAAAACAGTAGGAATATTCATTATAAAACAGAAGTCTGGAAGCTTGCCCATGTTCTGGGAGAAACCTCTTAGCCAAAGAACTCAAATCCCTGAGTGAAACTGCATGGGTAAAATCCCCCAAATCCAAAAAGTCTCTTCTCAGAGAAAGAGAAACAGGAGAGAGAGAGAGAATAATTCTGCACATAAAGAATTTATTACTAAGGACCAGATCATTTATTTAGCATCTAATCACAGACTTATTTCCCCCCAACAAGAACCTGGGATTTGTTAGAGCGTTTGGGGAACTAAAGTCTTAGCGATCGTCTTTCCTCTAACAATCTATGTGACTCAGTTTAACACGCCTGACCTCTCTGAGGCTCTTCCTCCGTGTGAGTCTGAGAATATCTGTTGACCAGAGAGAACATATCACAGGGCTTTGAAGTGTTGTAAACACTTTACTTATCTGAAGTTTCATTATTATCTTGTCTTTTATATTTAGAATCGTTTTCTGGAAGAGGGGCGAGAAATGGCTTATATGACATTATAAAAACATTAAAAGTCAAATAAAAAACAAGCCAATGCATGATGACTGTTAAGCAAGTTTCTGTTAATTGAATCATATTTCCCCATTGATTTGCATAATGAGTGATGATTGGTTTCCATTCAAAGCAAAATCACACTCAGAAGTGTAGCAGGTCTTTAAGCAGTTATTTAAAATACCAAGAATAGGCCAGAAATAGGAGTATACCATGAGAGTGAAGAAAAGTCCATGCATGGGGAGCTGTATATTTAGGTTGGGTGCCCTTCGATGACCAGGAGATCCTCACAACTCTGAAGGACATGAAGTCCTTCTGTTCATTAAGGGGAAAATATTTTCCTGGGCAAGGGAGGTCCGCAGATATGTGTAAGTCAGGGTTTGGCTGGGAAAACAAAAGCTACCCTGCAGGTTCCAGGGAGCAGGGTTGGCTAAGAGGAATTAGGGGCAGATGGGTGATTGGATGGCTGGAGGAGGAAATATCAGGGACACTACACCATGGCTGATCTCAGCCTGCATGCCCAAACGCCTTCTCATGAGCTCTAATTTTCAAGAGCCAGGCAGTCCCCACCCAAAGTGAGACTAGGGCAGAAAAGTGGATGTTCTCAGACCCCCTGGGAAGCTGCTGTGAATGTCACAGGCCTGGCTGCTTCTGCCTCCAAAGCAAACAGCTGCTCCTTCCCGGTGCCTTCCAGATCTAGCCCAGTCCTGTCACTGGCCAGCTCTCCCTGGGAAGTCTCTCATTGGTCACCCAGTCTCTCCCTGGGAATTCTCTCATTGGCTACCCAGTCCCTCACTGGGAAGTCCTCTCATTGGCCAGCTCTAACTGGGAAGTCTCTCAGTGGCCACCCAATCTCTCACTGGGAAGTCCTCTCATTGGCCAGCTCTCCCTGGGAAGTCTCTCATTGGCCACCCAGTCCCTCACTGGGCAGTCCTCTCATTGGCCAGCTCTAACTGGGAAGTCTCTCAGTGGCCACCCAGTCTCTCACTGGGAACCAGGCCTGGGAAGGGTGTTCTGGGAAATGAGCCCCGCTTCTTTGGCACAATGTGGAGGAGAACTTGGGAGTCGATGTTGAATCTACAACAGAAACATCAGTATTAAGGAGGGGTCATTAGGGTACTTCCTAGTGGTACTGGGCTATCCCTGTCATCTCAGTGAATCCACCGGCAATTTTAGGAAGAAGGTAGCATTCATTTTGTTACCTTTTTATTGTTTTGAAATAAAGGATAAAAGTGAGGCTCAGAAAAATGAAATAACTGGCCCAGGCTCATACAGCTGGTTTAGAGTTGGGTCCATCGAAGGGAAAATCCCAAGTTCCTTTGGTATTTTATACACCTAGAATAGCGGTTCAAACTTTAGCTGTGTCAGAGTCACCTGGAGGAATCATCCCACCCCCAGAGTTTCTGAGTCAAAAGGTCTGGGGTGGAGCATGAGATCTGCATAAATGCTGTGCTTGCTTGGCTGTGTGTGTGTGTGTGTGTGTGTGCAGGTGTGTGTGAGGGAGGGAGTTTGGGTGTATTTTAGCATGAGAGCCTGAACAGGTCATCGCCCAGCTGAATGGAGATGGATGGGCTCCTGTGTCTGGTACCACCAGGTTTGGGAACCAAGGCGTACCCGGTATGCGCATATTTTCCTGATTGAGCCAGAATACCAAATCAAACTTTTGAGTTGATGATTTGTTTATTATTTCATTGTGAGTTTTTAAAAATCAGCATGTGATAAGTAAATGGCTCAAATCTTACTTTGGCATGCATGGAAGTAGCATTAGTCTTGATGAATTATTTGCTTATTCACTGAAGATGTAATTTAACTCTATAGAAATTGCATAGCAATTGAGCATGCATTAATGAGCGGGTACTGTCTCATGGCTTAATGAACCTGTCATCTTTTTTAAATTTTTTAATTTTTTATTTTTTTATCCTCACCCGAGGACATTTTTCCATTTTTTGTTCAGGTAGAGTGGGAGGGAGAGAGAGGAAGAGAGAGAGAAAAACATCGATGTGAAAGGAACACATCGAGTGGCTGCCACCCGCACAACCGACCAGGGCCGGGGACAAACTGCAACCGAGGTACGCGCCCTTAGCGGGAACCGAACCCGGGTCTCTCAGGACCGCAGGCCGACGCTCTAACCGCTGAGCCAAACCGGCCAGGGTCCTGTCATCTTTTTAAGGTACGGGAAACAGTTAAGGAATTAACAATCTACTGGAAGGAAGACTTTGGAAATTCATTGGACTTAACCAATCTTTATGAACCCTCTCAGGTACAGATGTACAGATTTCAAACAGTCAGGACAATGCCAGGGGTAGCTGCTATCTTCCAAGAGTCAGAAAGACCCGAGTGTGAAATCAGGTAATGCTTTCAAGCAGTTAGAGAATGCTGGGCTGTCACTGAACCTTTGGGGGTCCTCATCTGTCAAATAGAAGGTTCTAATACTTATCTTGCAGGAAAGATTAAATGAGATAAGAAGTGGATGTAAAGGTTCTGAAGTGAGGTTGATGTCAACCAATTATGATTATTATAGTATTATAATGCTACTATTACCTTAGCAGCAATTTTCCTTGCTTTCTTCTTCCTTCGCTCTCTCCCTCCTTCTTCCTTCTATCTTTCCTCCAATCATTTAGTAAATGAACTCCTCCACCCCGTTTTTTTCTTCTTTGTCTTTTTACATTTTCTTTTGCATTTACTGGTTTATTATTAAGATGCAACTCAGAAACAGCCGAGTGGAAGAGACGCGCAGGGGGAGGTGTGGCACATGCCCTCCAGCACCTTGCTGTGTTCACCGACTCAGAAGCTCCCCAGGGAATATTTCCTTCAGGAATCTGTGATGGCCCCTTTTCCTGCCCAGAGAGTCAGCCATTCTGGATCACTCTGTCCTTTCCATCATTGCTCCTTCTTCCACCTCTATGCCCATTGGTTTTTGTGTGTCCTATTCCTCCTCACCTTCAAGATGTAGCTTAAGTATCACCTCCTCTGTGAAGCCTGCCTTGATCACCTCCACCTACATCACAGTTCAGGGCTGTCGCTTGTAACCCCTTTCATGCCAGGGGCTACTGTCTTGTGGGGAAATCGCTGTATTTATGTCTGTATCCTTCAGATGTTGGAGCTCCTTGGGGAAATGACTGTGATTTTCATATTCACGACCTTATACTTGGCCCAGGGAAAACAGTTGGTAAATAAATTATTTAATGCTGCCCCCCAGCGAACATGCTGGCTGCCAATCATATGCTGTTTGGCACCAGGGCTGGGACTTGGGAGAGGTGAGCGAGGTACATAAGAAACGACCTTTAAAGAGGCGCTCACTCCCAGGGGACTTCTGTTGGACCCACTGAGTTCTGGAAAACGTCGGACTCTCCATCTCCACTCATTGCACGAGAGAGCTTTTCTTGGAATCTGGGCTTTTGCATTTCAATATTAAGTTTCTCATTCACAAGTCTCCAAGAGCTGGCATTGGATTCCCATGTCGGAAGTAATGCTCCAACCTGTTGAGTGCCTACTCAGGACGGAGCTCCGCGCCAGCTACTGGGACGCAGAGGTAGGGTGATGGCCAACCCCCACGTCAGCCCCTCCCCTGCTCTCTGGGAACTCTTGTAGGGATGGAGACAGGGTGGGGCAGGCTATGCATGAGCAATTGTACTTAAAAGGCCACAATGAAAACAAAGTTAAGTTCTGTGGGGATGGGGAAGACAAAGTGCTATTGGGTAGTGCATGACTTCCAGCCGGAGGACGCACAGACCTGCGAGAGCAGCGAGCATTAGATTTGATACAGTGTAGGCCGTGCTTTGGTGCCTCAGCCCGACCCCCTTTCCGGGGCCCAGCTGCGGGGTGGCTGGCTCTTCGGGCCAACGGCTCCACCCTTCTCTGGGAAATTACCCTCTGCCAAAGGGTCCCTCTCCCCGTGATGCCTGAGAGGTCACACTCCCTCTCCATGGTGGCTCACCCCTATGAATGGCTGCTGGGTGCCTTGCCTCAAGGGGGGGCAGTTCTGCACTCCAGGGTTCTCCATGGGCTCAGGCTGAGACTGGGTTTCAGCTGAAGTCACACTTTGCTTAGCTCTCCTCATCCCTCCCCCCTCCTTCCTCCTCCCTCCAGGTTTCTCTCTAAAGCATTTTCCCAACAAATCATGTATGCAAGCATCTCCATCTTGGGGATCTTTCTTGGGATTCAGGCTCAAGACAAAACACAACAACAGCAGCCACAACAATAACAGCAGCAACAACAACAACAGTACTGCTACTAACGACTGAATACCAGGAGTTTTGCATGCATTCATTTACTTAATTCTTATAAAACCCAGTGGGTTGTTATCCCCATTTTGCAGATGAGGAACCTGGAGGTCAGAGATGTGAGAGGTACTTTGGCCCTCTTTGCACAGTCGTTAAGCTGGGAATCGAACCCAGGAAGTCCACCTGCAGACCTGAGAGCCGCGGTGTAAAGAGCTGGCGGTGCAGGGTGAGGACAGGGTGGGGGTTGGGAGGCCTGATTTGAGACCTGGGCCTGTGCCTCATTGGCACTGTGATGGCCTCTCCCTGGGTTCACACTTGTCACCGACAGAAGGACCCAGCCACTGCTTTGCGGTGTTGTCATGACATCTCATGCGAACGTGCGTTCCTAGCCCCTGTGCCTGGCACCCAGCACGTGGTCAATTCATGTGCTCTCCGCCTGCCTGGGGCCAATCCGAGGGCGGGGCAGAGAGGCCTGTCCTAAATTGGGGTGCCAGGGGCAGCGGTGAGCGGGGACATGAGCTCTGGTCTGGGGCAGGGGCAGCTTGCTGATCAAGCTCCTCTTGTTCTCCCTGCCGTGAGAGAGCCGAGAAGCCACCCAGGGCTGGAGCGGGCTCATCCTGGCGCTCCAGAGTCCTCACTGTGGGACTTCTCCTCCGGGACCCATGGTGGCTGCCTGGGAGCCAACAGAAGGGCCGAGAGATGGGCCTCCCCTGTCCATAACAACATTTCCTGGAAGCTATGCCGTTTTCACTCACATCCCTTTCAGCAAAACTTAGTTTATATCTGTGCCTTGTGGTCTGGGAGGTTGGAAAACGGGTTTTATTATTGGAGGAAGCAGTCAAGTTGCCACCCCTGCTTCAGGGGACAGTCTGGGGCATAGATGGTGGTCACAGCTGGGAAGTTTTCATGAGCACTTACTATGTGCCAGCCTTGTGTTTGAATTACGTTTCTTAACTTCCACAACCCCCTCCGAGACAGGCACTGTCAGCATTATGCCCATTGTACAGATGAGGTAGCTGATGGGCAGAGCTCAGATTTGATCCCAGACGGGCAAGCTCTAGGGTCCAGAATGGAGAGACATGGTTTAAACTCATGCAGTCGTTATGTACTAACCACCTAGCCTTGGGCAAGCTACTTGGCCTCACGCAACTCAGTGTTCCCTTCTGTAAAATGGGGCTGAGACACGTACTTGACTGAGTGGCCCTGTGATCAAGTGAAATAACGTGGGATAGCTCTTTGTCAACCGGGAAGTACTAAATGTAAAGCTGTGGTTTCTTTTGGGAGTGGGGCAGAGAAGCTGTGGTGATCTGACCATCAACTTCCAAAAGATGATGTTATATGCATGAAATGTTTTTTTAAAAAAAATTTTTTTCTTTATTGATTTTTTAGAGAGAGAGAAGAAGGGAGAGGGAGAGAGAGAAACATCGATGAGAGAGAACATCGATTGGCTGCATTCTGCATGCCCCCTACTGGGGATTTGGCCCACAACTTGGGCATGTGGCCTAACCGGGAATCGAACCGGTGACCTCTTGGTGCATGGGTCAATGCTCAGCCACTGAGCCACACCGACCGGGCTGATATGCTATTTTTAGGGTGATTCTCAGGGAGCAGCCCACACCCCAGAGTATTTCAACCTCCTGTCCTAGTGGGTATCAGGTATAACCATGCCCAGTGGATTACTTTGCCTTTCTGTCCTGCTCAGCAAGAATAACACGGCAGACACAAGAGATAGAAAGGAAACAGATGAACAAGTGCTACGTGGAAAGATCAGCCCTGTCACTTGGAGGGGCAGTGGACTCAGGCGGGCTTTCCCTCGAATCTGACTGCCACTGGCCACGTCTGCTAGGAGCAGCAGAAAGGCCTTCGGTGCTCTGCTCGTAGCAGACATAAGACTCAAGCCAGCCCTAGACGGAGGTGGTGTCTACAGCGCTTCCCAGACTCCCGAGTCCAGGGCTCAAGGGCTGAGTCAGTGAATGAGCGAGCAGCGTGTGGCTTGTGTGGCCACAGGGTTCCTCTAGAGCTGCTGCTGAAGGAGTTCTGTGTGCTGCTGTCTCTGCCAACTGGGTCAGCAGGTCAATCGGGCTTTTTATATGCTGGCCAGGCCTCCTGCATTTATGTTAAGGGTCAGATCTCGGGCAGAAAAAGATTCGGGCAAAAGAAACCTATTTAGACCCTTTTAGTGCTGATGCTGACTGTTCATTATTTATAGTTCACAATTGTGTTTTATACAGTAACCTTATTTGGGCATATAAATAAGCAAAGGATAAGAGAGGGAAAGCAAACGGCATTGATTTTCCTCCCCCTCCTCCAATGAACGGTAGACGAAGCGATTTTATATTTGTCTCTTGGATGGCATATTACCCAGACAGCAAGAATTAGAATAGATTTAGTCCTCTAATCCATACAAACGTGGACATTAAAAGCGCTGTTTATGAAATTTATCTTTTTGACGTTTTTAATATATTCTATGGCAGCCTTGCGGTGTAAGTGCTTGAGAGTGATAATCATTAGCATTTATGAAATGCTTCGTGTAATTGTGCCAGGCCAAGTGACACACGCAGTCTCATTTAGTCCTCAGCACACAAATGGGGAGAGGCATCTATGTCACCTCCCATTTTACAGACGAGAAACTTGAGGCAGAGGGAGGCTCCATGATTGGCTGAAGCCCCTTTTGCTCATGAGCAGGAAAGCTGGGGATTGGCCCCGAGTTGTCCTCTGTGAATCCATGCAGCGAATCACCGCCCTGAACTGAATGACGGGCGTGCCCGCAGCTGGGTGACGGGGAGTCACTTCCTGATCCGGAAGTGACAAGTGAGAAAAGCGGAAGAAATGAATTCTGGGTGGGTGCCGGTGGCATGCCCAGCAGAAGGCCAGGCCCTCGGCTGACAGATCCCGCTTCGTGTCCTGAGCACATGTTCATGGGTCAATCCACCTCTGGGCATCTCCTAGAACTTTATAACCCAAAAGAAAGGCTTGACTATAACTTACGACTTAAAAGAACAGTTTTAAGTTTCTCTGACACCTAATTTCTGGGGGTGCCAATAAATCAGTTGGTTCATCAACAACTGTTTTGTGGGCCTGGGCTGTGTTCTAGGAGTTAGATCTTCATCAGCCAGCAGGACAAAGACTCCCACCCTCCAGGAGGTCATGCTCTGGAGTGGGGACACAGGCGCTAAATAAGCCATAAACACAAATAAATGAATTACATAGTGATAAGTGCTAGCGAAGAAAGAAAGATGGTTAATGAGAGTCAAAAATGCTTGTGGGTGGGGTTTATTTATATGCCCAAAACTTAGAGGGGGTGTTTCTTTTAGGATGATGTTTGAGTGGGATTTGAAGCAGGTGATGGAGTGAATTTTGGGGACACCTGGGAAAAGTATTCCAAGAAAAGGGAACAGCCGGTCGAGGGATGTCAGAGAGCAGCTGGCTCGACAGGTTCGGAATAGCAGGTGTCGGTGGCAGGAGTGGAGTGAGCGAAGGGGAGAGAATACCAGAAGAAGTCAGAAAGATAATAGGGGTCCGGCTGCAGAGGGCCGTAGACCATGGTGGAAAGTTCGGCTTTGACTCTGTGTAAAATAGGGAGACATTGGCGGGTTCTGAGAAACGGAGTGATGCTTCATACTTTTATTGAGTGGTTACTATTTTCCCGCATTGGTATTAGCAAGATGAAAGGGACAAGCCTTTAACAAGTCATAATTTTACTGGGAAAAATAACTCAATGCAGCAGGAAAAGTGTCATGACAGTTAAGGGCCCGAAGGAAGCCTAGTGGTGACCAGCCCCCCCATGGCCCCCCAGTGAGCCTCACTTCCTCATGCTTATGCCCTATGTAGTCAGCCCCCATGCACACTGAACAGCGCTGACCTGCGTAGCAAAAAGGATACTGCAGAAACGGTGGTGCGTGACCCTGCGGCTTCTGCCTTTTACATGGGTCCCTGCAGCAACCATGAGAGGACACTCAGGCAGCCCTGTGGAAAGTTCCCTGAGGTGAGGCACTGTCCCCTCCTGCCAGTGGCCAGTGCCATTCCCCTAGCATGTGGGTGAGCCATCTGGGAAGCCTTCAGATGGCTGCATTCTCAGGGGAGATCCTGAGGCAGAACCACGCAGGCAAACTGATTCCACATCCCCGACCCCCGGGAACTGTGAAATAGTCAAGCCAGCGTGTATTGTCGTCTCAGGTCACTCAAGCTCTGAGGTCACTGGTTATGCAGCAGTAGATAACGGACATTCTCAGGAAGCCCGTCTGGGAAGGATGACGATGGCAATCTGGGCAGGCTTCTTAGAGGAGGTGATAACGGTTTGTCTTGAAGGATAAGGAGGAGTCCTGAGTAGGAGCCAATGTGGAGAGAGCGTTGAAGTGGCAACTCTCCAGGTGGAAGGAAGAATGTGTGCGAAGCCTGGAGGGTGCTCAGTGGGGCTGGAAAACTCAAGCGCCTACCAGGCCTAGACATGCAGTGCAGGGGAGTGGAGATAGTTGACTTTGTGACACACTGTGCATGAGCAGTGTGGCCAGTGAGAAATGGACAGCCCCAGTCCCTCAGCTCCAGCAGATGGCTGCCACACCAGAATACAGATAGACCCCAGCAGGTCTTCCAGTGTGTCAAAAGAAGCCAGACATTGCATTGTAATATAACATTTAATTTTCAAAAGGTGGCCAACCCAAACCTCTCAGTGGCCAAGTGCCTCCCACTCGCAGCCTCTGATTCGAGAGCTCCTTATGAGTCTGGGAAAAATGTAGCTTCCACATACCTTTGTCCTCGGCCCCCAGGTTAGCCCGGGTCCCATGTGCCTGGTGCCATGATTCACTGTTGTGGTAACGGACACCCGGATGCCACTGAGCACCACGAGAGAAAGGAAATCAGTGTTAATCCTCTTGCAGGATTCCGCGGCCCGCAGCAAAGCCACCTGTGACCCAGTACTCCTCTGGCGAAGGTGTCAAAGCCAAATCGCAGAACTTACAGGAGTTAAGGACCATGGACAGTGAGTCCTGTGTGCACGTCAGAAGGACGGGAAGACTCCGGGCTGGCGACTTACTGTGACTTTTTGAGACACTGTTATGTCGCTGTGGAAGTGTCTGTATCCTAGAGAAAGAAGCCAGTGAGTGTATCCAGGCCTTATTGTATGTCAGGCATGAGGCTGGAGTACAGGAGCTCATTGAATCCTCATAGCAGCCCTATCCGCATGCCCATTTCACAGATGAGGAAACTGAGGCGCAGGGAAGTTTACTGACTTGTCCAAAGTCTTGCAGCCAGTAAGAGACAGGGCAGGGATCCCTCCTGGGTCTCTTCGGTGCCCGCATTCCTATACACGCTCCTGTGATTTCCTCCCTCACGGGTCTGAGTTTTACTTGAGAGGAGCTTGGCCATGGTGATCTGATTAGACAGAGGGCGGGCCGGAGGACTTGTGATGTAGTGTTTGCAGAATGAGCACAGTTTTTTCTTCTTAGAATGAAGTGCTTTCCCTTCCTCTTGCTTCCACCCCAAGTCACCCCCTCAGTCACCTACAGACAGGGACCTAGTTATGAAAGGACTTTCCAGGACAACCCATATGTCGTAGTCACCTCGTCTTCACTGAGCTTGTGGGTTATCAGGTGAGTCAGAAGTCTTTTCCTGTCGGACTACATACCTCGATGTGCCAGGAGGTCACACAAATAGAGGGAATTCTTTGGGTCTCAGACTGAGAAATGAGGGTTTCAATCTGGATTCAGACACTGACTTGATGTGTGACCTTGGATGAACTGTATAGCCTGTCTGACCTGTGGTCTCCTCTCTGTCACACGGGGACAAGAATATTTAGCTTACAGTGTCCCCAGTGCCTGGTACAGTTAGCACTCAGCAAAGCCTTGTTGAGGGAAGGAAGGAAGGAAGGAAGGAAGGAAGGAAGGAAGGAAGGAAGGAAGGAAGGAAGGAAGGAAGGAAGGAAGGACTGGTTAGAAAAGACTGCAGAGCGAATGGGACCTGAAGACTTCCTGGATGGTTTAAGTATGTGGAGAAGAGATGGGAGGGAATTCAAGGCAGGGAAATGACCTTGACCTGTCATTGAAGTGACCTGTGGCAAGAATGTCAGGTTTAGGGGACAGGGAGAGGTCACCATGCATTCTTGAGGAGGCAAGTATGGCCTGCGCTGAATTCCTCATCCCGAACTAATTTCCCTTGAGACCAACTCTCCTAGCTGCTGACTCTCATAGTTTCCTTAACAGACCCTTTCATCTCCCATCTCAAAGTGCTTTGCAAGTGTTAATTAACTCTCTAAACTCCTAGACAGGTATCATTTATCCACTTTTGTAGATGAGGAAACTCGGGCATAAGCGAGGTGATTGGCTCAAGGCCATGCCTAGATGGAAGGTCTCCCCACCCTGGCTCCTGCTTTGCCAAAATGCGGTGCAGGGGAAACAGGGCACAGAATGAGACCCCTTCCTCTCCCTGCTTCTGCACCCTCTGTGCAAGGGACAGGATCGGGACAAGAAAAGTCACATCTCCACAAAATTACATTCCTTAGAATCTTTTAAAAGCCTCCAATGCCTTCTCAAAAGCACACCCTCTGTCTGTCATAATTTCCTTGGACTTGTGGTTGAAAAATTGTTCAGTGGTGTATTTCCCTGATATAATTTAGATTTAAAAGGTGCACTTCATATCTCTCATCTATAGGATAGGAATTTGTCCTCCGTGTGTTGCTGAGAAGATGAAATAAGTTAATGTATTTATAAAAGTGCCACTAACATCAGGGCTGGATCTATTGGAGGCACTTGATAAAAGGGGGAAGCAGTGGAATGCCTACCCTGATCATCAGTGGTTCCTGGACATTTCCACTCAACTGTCCTCCCATCACTTTGATTCATTGATTTGACCACTTTGTATTGTCCTTTAAGCATCGTGCTGGGTTTTGGTTGCCCAGAGGTGGTGCAGGACCTGGGATTTTTTTTATTTAGCAGCAAAAATTATTAATTATCTATAAGGTGTCACATAGCAAGCGTACCCTGCGTTAAAGGAGGAAGCAGGACAAGGTCTGTGTCCTGAGGAGGTCACAGTAGTACAGGGGAGACAGGTTCAGATGTTGGCAGCAGATAAAAAGGGAGAGGGATCGCCTTCTCTTGTCTGCATCGAGGCACAGTGGGGGAGGGGCATGTCAGCAGGCATGAGCTGTGTGCAGACACTGATACAATTTAACAGTGAAGACTTCACGAGGAGGTCTAACCAATGAAACGAAGTGTGCTTACATTGGGTTAGCAGGTCACAGTTTGGAAGGCATACCCACTGACTCATTGGACAGTCATGAAAGCTGGGCAAGAAGGTGGAACAGATATAATCACCCACATTTTAAAGATAATGAATTTGAGCCCGGCTGGTGTGGCTCAGTGGTTGAGCATCTCTATGCACCAAGAGGTCACTAGTTTGTTTCCTGGTCAGGACACACGCCCAGGTTGTGGGCTTGATCCCCAGTGGGGGCCATGTAGGAGGCAGCTACTCAATATTCTCTCTCATCGATGTTTCTTTCTCTCTATCCCTCTCCTTTCCTCTCTCTCTCAAATCAGTAAAGAAAAAATATTAAAAAACATAAAAAAAAAAATGAAGACAATGAATGTGAAGCTCAGGAAAGGTAAATTAAATGCATGATTTGACTTTTATAAATTATAATGCCCATTGTTGCTAATACATTGGCAGACTTGGGGTTTTGATCCACCTATTATGAATTTGCTTCGTAGGAGTTGTTTATACCGGAATCTCCATCCTCCCTGGGTCCTGGAAGTTCCCAGGTGAAGATCTGATTCTGATGCACACCTACCTCCGCTGAGCTGGCTCTGGCCCGTCTCTCTCTCTCCAGCTCACCTGAGACAGACGGCGTTTACCTGGGGCTGCAGTTACTCTCCGAAGAACAAGGAAGCTGCCTTTTGTTTTTACAAAATATACTCGAAATGCCCGAAATTGGGGGACCATCAATGGATCACGTAACTTGGGACACTTTTGAGAATGAAAGGGAGGTGTGATTCATAGTTACATTAGGACAAGAGATATACACTGGGGCTCTCCCTGGCAAACTGGGTCATCTGGTCACCCTACCGATGAGTCACCCTTTTCACTAATTGGATTCCGATTCTTCCTTCTGTCCTCACTCTTTCTGAATCACTTGCTCATTCAATTGTTGGACAATCATTGGTAACTGTGCTCAGCTCTGGGCTGCCAGGGACCAGTATCCTGGTGCTGTCCCAGAAGCACCAGCTGCTCTGGGTACGCGGACAGGAACCCTCTGTAGCTTTCATTTGCCTTCTTCACATGTGTTACTCACAGGCGCTGCTGGAGGGCAAAGGGCATGTCTGGGGTGACTTCCATGACATGAGGGCCATGTGGGCATGTTCGAGAAACTGTCCTCAAACACCTCCAGGCAGGGCCTTTCCAAATAGGAGGGGCCCCGTCCCTCCCGGAGCACAGCCGCGCTCAGCCAGTGGTTCCCGGCAGACCACCGCTCTCAAATGCCTTTCCCACTCCGCTCTCGGGTGGTTTCTCCTGTCTTGAAATACTCATCACATAGTCATTAATTATTTGTGAGCACTGGTTTCATGCTTGTCAGACCAGAAGGTGGGTTTCTTCATCTGCAAAACGAGGGTGATAATAGTAACCACCTCCCAGGGTTCTTGTGAGCAGCGAGGGATTAATGTACTTCAAGTCTTTGGAGAATATTTTGGCACAAAGTGCTAGCTATGGGTGACACAGAACAACCTCCCTTCACACCTGTGCTCTGGTACACCTTTACTCTTACCTTTCTCCTGTTCCCACCCACCGTACCCCTACCTCTCCTTCGAGTACAGCCTGCTCACCTCATCCATTCACTCACTGACTCATTCGTTCAGCAAACCTTACTGGGTACCTGGCACTTGCCAGAAATAGGTCAGAACCTCTTGTAACAAATAGGCAAAGTCCTTCCTCGCAAGAAGCCTGCAGGCCATTGAGATAGATCAAATAGGAAGATAAATAATAATTTAAATCAAATAGAAAGTAAAATTCCCCAAGACAGAGGTTGGAGGAAATAGGAGTTAGTACTCTTAGCAGGAGAGAGCTTGGAAGGCTGCCTGGAAAAGGTGTCATGTACTCTCGGTTGGAAAAGATGGGTCATATAATAATATACAGTGGACCCCCCCTTATCTGCTGTTTTGCTTTCTTCTGTTTCCGTTACTTGCAGTCGGGTTCCAGAAAGAAACAGTTCGTGCATTTTAAACTGTGCCCTGTTCCGAGCGTGATGGAACCTCCGGCAGTCCTGCAGTCGCACCTGCGGCGAGAAGCATCCCTTCGTCCGAGGTATCCACACCGCATCCGCTCCTTGCCCTTTGGTCACTTAGTAGCCGTCTTCACTACCAGGTCAACTGTTGTGGTATCGCAGTGCTTGTGTCCAGGGCCCTTATTTTACTTACTAATGGCCCCACAGAGCAAGAGAGGTTTGAACTTCATCGTGGCTACGTATGTACGGAGAAAACCATGGCATATGTAGGGTTAGGTACTCTCTGTGGTTTCAGGCATCTGATGGGGATGCTGCTGAATAATAATAGCCCAGTTTTTGAACATTTGCTCTGTGTCCTTTACTACGTGCTTTTCATGCATTTTCTCTTTGCAACAAACCCTAGGAGGCAGGCACCAGCCTCCTGCCTGCCTTTACAGGTGAAGAAACCGAGGCTTCAAACAGGTCGCTAGGCTGTCTGAGGTTTCACAGCTAGTAAGGGAGGGAGGAATCAGGGTTTGATCCCAGGCTGTCTGGATCTGAGGTTTCACAGCTAGTAAGGGAGGGAGGGATCAGGGTTTGATCCCAGGCTGTCTGGATCTGAGGTTTCACAGCTAGTAAGGGAGGGAGGGATCAGGGTTTGATCCCAGGCTGTCTGGATCTGAGGTTTCACAGCTAGTAAGGGAGGGAGGGATCAGGATCTGATCCCAGGCTGTCTGGTTCTAGAGCCCAAGCTTCACTACGCCCCAAGGAGAGTGCCTTTCACCTGGGACCCTCCCCTGCCAAGATCCTGGGCTGCCGCACCGTGGAATGTGTCTGGCACGGTGCTGTGTATGGACCATGTGGACATCAGCCATCCTAGCCCCAGCTGGTCCTTAATCAATAAGTTATTGACATCAATGAGCAATGTGTATGGAGTGACTCCCAAATTCTAGGTGCTCTTCTAAGACATTTGCACGTGTTAGCCATGTATACCTCCCAGCCATGCTATCAGGGAGTAGAGTTTGAATAGAGGTGCAGAGAGGTTACCTACGTGCCTAAGGTCATGGAGCTATGGAGTGGAAGTCCTGGATAAGGGGAATCCCAGGTCTCCCCAGTTCTGTGATCTTATAGCCTTGCTTTCTAGGTTTTTTGCTTTATTTGCTTTTGTTTCTGCCCCTTTCTGTTAGGGAGAGACTTCAGGTGGGGTGGGGTAGCGACAGATGGCCAAAGCAATCTGGAGACAGCACCGTTGTCATATCCCAGGGGCTGGGGTGGACACCTGGATGCCCCTTCCTGCATTTGAAAAACACTGGGTTACCCGGTTCTCGAAAGGATACGGGTATTACCTGAACTTTGCTGTTGCTGACTCAAGGAATCCGGGTGACTGACGCTGGGGACTCCCTGAGCTTGCTGGCGTCCGCATGTGTCTCTGGGAACAAGTCCAGTGACATCTCCTAGGAGGCCAGGCTTACAGAGACCCCGCTGTTAACAGAAGCCCCGGGTTTGCAGAAGCCCCAGGCGCAAAGTCTCCTCTGGCCTCGTCATTCCCTTCCTGGGTGGGGCTGTCTCCCTGTCCAGACTGTAGGCTGCTGCGCAGGCAGAGGCCACATGGCCACATGCTTCTGTCCCCTCCGAGCACCTCTCCAGCGTCTTGGGCGATGCACGACACTCTGTAAGCCGTGGTCTCTACATCTGTAGAGTGGGGGTGGAGTTTCTATCCTGTAGGTGCTGGAGGTATGCAAGCAAAGCCCTTCGTGCAGGTGGGAGGGGGACAAGTGCTGCGGGGACTGCGGTGGCCTCGAGGCTGCTCCGCCGTGAGAGCAGGCGGCACAGCTCTGATCAACGACGCGGCGGCAGGCAGCCAGGCAGCCTGTGGTCTGCTCTGGGGCTGCCCTCCTCCGGGAACCCGGCTCCCTTACTGTCTTGAGCGGCCTAAAAGTCAGTGGACTGTCAAAGAACCTGCCGGGGCTCATCCGCCTTGACCTCTCACCCTGTGCCACCCTGAGTCCTCGTGGTCCCTTAGGAAGGGGCGGCTTGTCCTCCTCCAGGATTCTGGGCATCGGGACATTTGACTCTGCAAAGTCAGCGTTCTCTGAATGGCAAAGCCTCTTGCCCTTCACCCTCCAGGGACCTGGCAGGCTGCCCCGGCCACTGTAGTGGGCCGGTCATTTCAGGAGGTCTCTGTTGTTCAGTGGAGGTTTCTTCCTGACACCCCCCGCCCCCCGGGAGACACAAGCCTCTGAGTAAGGGCAGAGAGAAGCCAGGACGCTTCACATCGATTTGTGTGCTGGCCATGTCCGGAGCAATAAGGCCCAGGCTAAGGGGTCAAACTCCCTTCTCCTCCCTCTGCCATGCCTCCCCCACGCCACCCAAGACGGAGAGCCCAGCCCGGAGCCGTTTGCATTAGTCGCCTTGGTGCGTTACGAGGGTGACCACCCTGTGCAGTTGAGCGACCGGCCCTCCCCGGGTTTGAATAAAAAAACCACAAGCCATAATACACATAAAATCCTAATGTGCCTTCAAAATTACCTCATCTTTTATTTAGAGGTTATTCCGCCCTTGTCCTCCTTTATCGCTCTTTATGTGAGCGGAGTGGGGAGCAGCGGCAAACGGGCCATCTCGGCGGCGGAGCGGAGGGAGTGTTTATGGCCCGTCGGCAAGGCGGCCGGCCCCGGGGGCCCTCGCTCCACCGCCCGCCCCACCGGCTTGCTCCATTTGGAGGCTGCTGGTCCCTGCCGGGGTCCCTTCCGTGTTGTCCTTCGAGACGTGGACTGACTGCATTTCCGAGTGAAAGGGAGGTGGCTTCCGAGAAGCTGTGACTTGAGAGCGGGCTGCACACGCCGCCCTGGCCAAAGCTGACCTCAGGCACCGCCTGGCCAAGGCGGCTCAGCCCGCGCAGCCAAGGCCCTGTTCTCTGAGCGCAGGGTCCTTGACATTTAAAGGCCAACAAGAGCCCTGATTTATCCTCAAGCGGAGTTTGGAGGCGGGGGTGGGGAGAGATTGCGTGTGCAGGCGTATGTAAGGAATGCGGGAGGGCTCCCTGAAACAGGGCTCTGGGCCCCCCACCTCAGGGGGTTCTGACTCTGTCAGTCTGGGGTGGGGCCTGAGGTTCTGCATTTGCAGGGGGCTCTCTGGCGGTGCTGATACGGTGGGTCCGTGGGCCACACTTTGCGTATCACTGGCTAGAGAAGTCAGTGAATTAGGGTGAGGGTGTGTGTGTGTGTGTGTGTTTGTGAAAGAAATAGAGATAGAGAGACAGAGATAAAGAAATGAGAGATATTCAGCGCAGCGCACACACACACACACACACACACACACAGACTCCACTTTCCGAAGGCCAGCCTCCCACCGAGGGTGAAGGTGGGCTTGAGTGACACTGGACTGGGTTCTAGGTCTGAGAACGCGAGGCCCTGGAGTGCCCGGTGATTCGGCCCAAGGGGTTTCCCGCTGCAGACCTTTAGAAGGCCAGACGGGCTATTAGCAGACGCTGGACAGGCTGGAGCCTGGCCCTGGAAAGCAGACGGTGTCCTGTATTTCCCACGCGTCTCTGAAGTTGAACGGTCTCCGGAAACAGCAGCCACGGATAGCACAGTGGCTACAAGCCCGGAGTCCGGGGGTCAGACCGACGGGACTTTATCTTGTGATCTCAGGCAAGTTGGGAAACCTCTCTGAGCCTCCGTTTCCTCAGCTGTAGAATGGGATACAATGAGCACCAACCTCAGAGGGTGTTGTACGGATGAAATGAAATAATGCACGTAGAACCTCCCAACGTCGCACTTGAGACATGGTCCATCTCAACAAAGCATCTCTGTCGTTATCGTACGTTCTCGTCTGAGCATCTTCGAGCACCTTCTTAGATGTGATGAGCATCTATTGAATACTTGCTACTGCCAAGCTTTTTTACACTCATTATTTTGTGCTAGCCTCAGATTTGTTGATTTCCTGATGAGAAAACAGCTCCTCAGAAAGATTAAGAAAATTGCTCTGGTTATTGAGAAGTCACAAAGCTTACAAGTGGCACACCTTGGGTGATCCTAGCCTGCTTGGACCTCTTTCCTCCACAACCCAGGGGAGCTAGAATTTGCTCTTGGCTCTGCTGCCAGAGAGCTGTGTGATATGAGGCCATAGGCTCACCCTCTCTGGTCCTCATCGACAAGAAAGGGAAAGGACTAGCTTATTCATAGTAAGTGAAAGGTTCCTTGCAGAGGTTCTAATAATAACAGCGAGGGGCCTGCCAGGGGTTTGGCAAGGATTTTCATTGGACAGAATCAGGTTTTGCTGACGTCATCATGAATTCAACAAGTTAGTAAATATCTACTGAGCCTCTACTGTGTATCCAGTATTATTCCAATCACTGGGGGGCGGGGCAGTGAATAACAGGAGAGTCTGCCCTCCCTGTTTCTGTTCTGCTTGGAGGGATGGTGGTGGAAGAGGGGACCATAAACACGTAAGCAAAGGAAAAGGAACAGCAGGCCCTGAGTTGAAGGCATGCCTAGAATTTTCCAGGAGTAGCCAGGGAGCCGGCCTGGCTGGCGTGGAGTGAGCCGGAGAGGGTGGTGGGGCAGAGCCTGCAGGACCTCGTGGGCAGACTCAAAGCGGAAGCCGTCGGTGCGTATCCTGGGACAAGCATTCGAGTGCTTCAGGTGGGAAGCTGACTTCCAGGAAACACCAGAAGAGAAATGGAGAAGTGAGACAGGAAAGAAAAGGGAACCAGTACAAGGAGCATCATCAAACTGGCTGCCGCTGTGCGCCTCCGGAGCTCAGTCCTGCCTTCACGTCGTGGGATCCACCAGCTCCCCCACCGACCCAGGGCATCAACCGCCCCTGCCCGGCTCCGGGAGCTGTCCCGCCAGCGACGAGGCTCTGAGGGGGAAGGTGCCAGTGGATGAGGAAGGAGCGTGGCTGGGCACCCATGCGTCCAGGACACAGGTGGGACTGCTGTGATCTGACATACAGATCCCGATGTGATTTAAAAATGATGTCTAGGAACAGAAGAGAGGCGAGGGGAAAACAAGGCTCAGTGTTGTGTTACTTTCTTCTTTATGTCATTGCATGTATGACTTTTACAATGGTAAAGAAATGCACTTTTTTAAAAACAAACCAAAAACATCTCTGCAGAATATTGAGCGAGGGGTTGTGGCCCGAAGCTTGAGATGAGCCCGGTGTGTGGTAGGACAGGTGGGCCGTCTGCAGTGGAGCTGGCCAAGGACGAGGCCGAAGTGATGGCCAAGCAGCCCTGTAGCACAGTCACGCTTCCCGCGCAGTACCTGCGGCCGTCGCCGGGCTCTGTGTCTGTCGTCAACAGTGTTTGGACAGAACAGACCCAGGGACGCCCCTTCTTCCGGCCTCCAACCCCTCCCACCTCTGGTGCACTCACCACCTTCAGAACCACCTCGCCCTCCTCAGCCTCCGCCACCAGCCAGCACCGTTTTCTGACCTTAACTGCATATTGTCGAGCAGCCGTGAGCTCTCGAATTGACCAGAACTATCCCACCGAGGCGGAGGCCCCGTCCACGGTCTGGTTGCCCTGCGCCCACCTGTCTCGGGGCTTCTGCTTCCAAGGCGACAGTGTGGCTCTGGAGGCCGAGGGCCACTTCTTCCCCGAGTTGGCTGCGGAGAGTGGGAGGGCACTGAGTGTCTCTCTAAGATGCAAGACCAGAGCGGTGGCCTCCTTCTCGTCCAGGGCATGCTGGAGCCTCCCCAAGGTGAGTGGGGTGGAACTCAAGACACCACGGCAGCCGCCGTGGCCTTGGGGACAAACCTGACCCAGGACCTGTGGATCTGCAGGCCCTGGGTTCTCCCTGCACAGACCTCAGCTCTGTGACTTCCTGGAGAACCACGTCCTGGATGAGCAGGTGACCCTCATCAAGAAGATGGGTTGACCACCTGACTCGCCCTTGCAGGTTGGCCACCCCCAGGCTGGGCTGGGCCAGTGCATCTTCGAAAGGCTCACCCCCAAAACACGACTAAGAGCCTTGGGAGCCCAGAGGCCTTCGAGGGGCCCCTCTGTATCCCCCTGGTGTCTGGCTTCTGCCTGAGTCTCTCCCCCAAACCACGAGGCATCCTTTCAACACCCTGGAGCCCTCCCCCGTGCTGTTCACCAAGTGGAAGTAATAAAGCTTTTTGCAAAAAACAAATGAAAAACAAACCTAAACAAACAAAAAACATTTGTTTTCTTCTTTGGTCAGGTCTGAACTGGCAAAAAGAAGCCAAATGCAGAGAAATTTCTCAGAAAATCTAGGACAAGTGGTTCTAAGCTGCAAAACTCTCCTCCCAAACTGACAACACACACTTGTCCGAGGACTTTGGGCAAAACTGGCCTGTTTTTTTCTTTCTCCCTCCCTCCTTTCCCTCCTTCTTGCTTCTCTCCCCTCTTACATACCTCCTCCTCTATGTCCCTCCCTTCTGCTTTTCCCTGCTTCTCTCCTCCTCCATCTGTCTCTTTATCTCTTTGTCTTTCTTTCTGTCCATTCACGCAGCAAATGTCCACGGAGAGTCTTCCGTGTGCCAGGAGAGATGCTGGGGGCTAGGGACGCCGTGCATTCATTTACTCACTCACTCAGAAAACATGGAGTCCCCACCACGTGCCAGGCACCGTTCAAAGCGCCGAGCGTGCAGTAATGAGCAGAAATGAATAAAAACAGACAAAGACTTTTGCCCTCGTGAAGCTGAGCTCCAGTGGGGAAGATGAACAACAAACCAAATGGAGAAAAAAACACACAGTGTGTCAGCCGGGGAGAAAGTCTGGAGGAACGTTAGACAAAGAGCCTAGAGAAGGCCGGGGGGGTGGTGGTGCTGGGGGCTTCGCCATGGGTGAGCTGGTCAGGGCGGGTCTCACTGGGGAGGTAGCAGCATCCGAACAAAGACGTGAGGAGGTAAGGGAGGTGGCCACATAGACAATTGAGGAAAGAGAGTGTTTGAGGAAGCAGGAAGCTGGAGCAAAGGCCCTGGGGTGGAAATGTGTCCAAAACGTTGCAATAATAGTGAGGAGGCTGATGGAGCTGGAGAAGAGCCAATGAGGAAACAGTTCACAGGAGGTAGGGTCAGAGAGCTGTGGGGGGGCCGGGGGCTGTGCAGATGTCCCAGGGCCTCATGGACCAGGACCAGGACTTGGACTTTGACTCGGAGGCAGGTGAGGGCCATGGGTGGCTCTTGAGCAAGGGTGTGACATGATGTCACTTGCAGTTTGGCAATCTGTTGGGAGCCATGGTGAATAAAGGGACAACCCTCCGGAGCTCGTAGCCTCGTCAGGGAGAACCCTGCGAACGTTTACGAAAGTGAAGTAAAAGGCTGCGACGGAATGTGTCCCGGGGACAGAGAGCATCAGGAGAGCACGTGTGCCTGATTGGGCAGACTGAGGGGGTGTCAGGAAATAGTTCCCAGAGGTGGTGTCTCCTGAGCTGAGACCTGAAAGATACATGGACCATATTCAGGGGATGGAGGGAGGGGTCCAGGCAGAGGGACCCATGCAAGCAGAAGTGTGAGTCTCGAGAGAGCTTGGCTTCCCGGGGGAGCCACATTCAGTGTTTGTGGGGCGGGGACAGAAAGTAGGGAGAGTGAGTGGCAAGAGGGAGTCAGGGGTGTGGAGAGTCAGGAGGGGAGAGACCAGGCGCCACCTCTGGAAAGTGTCCAGAAAGTCGGCTCCAGAAAGACCCAGAAAAGAAGCAAAGGGGTCCCCGAGGGATGCCGAGCAGGGCGGACTTGGTACGGCCGGGGCTCCGTGCAGACAGGGGTTAACTTATCCGGTCCTCGCCTTTGGAGCTGCCCCACATTCTGCCGGGAAGTGGGTTGAGGAGCGTGACTTCGCCCGAAGCCTGATGGTATCTGGGTTCACTCCACCCTCATGAGCAGTCCTGTGGGGTGACAGAGGGCCCAAGAATGAGCCCTGTCAGCGGATGCCCAGGAATGCCATGATCACTGCCCACACCCAGGCCTGGGAGAAAGGGCAGGTGATCTCTGTGCTCAGCCAGACCCCCCAGCATCTGTCCCCAGAAGGAGCCAACGGGTTTCCAGGGCGCATCTGACTTGAGAGGTGCTCGCTGCACAGAGAGCCTGGGACAAGCCTGGGGTCCTGGGGGCACAGAGTGTGGGCAAACGTGGTCGCTAAGAAGTGGGCGTATCCAGATGCCAGTTCTCTCTGACGCTGAGAAGTGCTGTGGACACTCACGAAGCAGGGGATGGGGACGCACGATGGAGCAGTTTCAGATGGGGGCCAGGAAACAGAGCCCGAGGGAGGGGAGCGAGGCAGGAGACGGCCAGGGGACATGTCTGCGCAGAGAGAACAGCTGGGGCGAAGGCGGTCAGGTGGGAACATCTGGAAGGTTTCAGGAGCAGGTCGGTGTGGTGGGCAGAGGTGCTGAGGGCAGGTGCCTGATGACCTGGGGCCCGTTCACATGGGCCATCTGGGCCGTCAGAAGGATTTGGGACACGATGCTAAGTGTGAAGAATTTGAACTGGGAGCCATGTGACTGGATGTGCGGCATCATGCTGGCCTCTGCATGGGCAACAGGATAGGGAGCAAGGCCAGGAAGAGGAAGATGAGGAGGGGGTTGCTGCAGAGTCCAGAGGACCTGGGATACGAGCAGACTGGGACTCTATCTTGAAGGCGACCCGAAGGGCTGTGAGATGCTGCTGCGTCGTCCCACCTGTGCTAACTGTGCTCATGCAGGAGTACACAGGAAAGAGGTCCTGGGATGCCTGTCCCCAAGGGGCCGTCTTCTCGCCGGAACAGACGCCCAGCAAATCAGACCAGCGTAGGAGAACCCAGAGGGCATCTCACCAGGCAAAGGCCAGGGATGACCTCGGAGGACACGGCATTTGGGCTCAGTGTTGAAGAGGGAGCAGGAGCCTGCTACCGGGCAGAAAACGGGAGGAGGGGCGTTCCTGGCAGAGGGAACAGCCCGTGCTAAGGCATCCTTGCCCGTTCAGTGCCATCTTCCCCGGGGGAACCCGGGGCCTGACTGCGGTTCCTGATGGTACTGCCAGTACCCAGGACTATTGCTATTAGATGAGTAAGAAACTGCCTGGCACATCCGAGAAACTGCAAGTTGGCATGTCCTCTGGTGTCTAAAATGTGATGAGGGTGTGGCACCGTGTCTCCCAATTCTCTGTCCTGGAGAGAGCCTGGGGGGGTAACTGAGGGGACCATGGAGTTGTGTTGGCACAGTCCCCTGCATACGACTGGGAAGAGTCAACAGTGCACATCACAGAACGGGGTGCCACCGAGGAGGTGATGGGGGTCACCGCTTCCCACTCACTCCTTGGCACCGCCTTTGCACTTGGAGGCACGTCTGGGGAGACCGAGAGCAGGAAGGGCTACGTCTCTCTGGCTAATGAGTTCTGACGAGAGCAAAGAGGGAGCCCTTGGAGGTGAGTGAGAGGTCGTGATGCGCAACCTACTAAACAGTTCACTCTGGAGCCGGAGGAAGCGGGAGGGGTGATGCAGAGCAGCTGCAGGCGAGGAAGACCACTGCCACCTCCCACTTCGCCTTGGGATGCACCCCAATTCCTGTCTCTGCTGGCTCTGCATGGGCCCTCAGGAGAAGGCTCGAGAATACCCAGGGAAACCCAGACGAGTGGAGAATGGAGAAAGGATGGGATGCAAGTCCCAGGATCCTCCGCAGCTCCCCAGCCGGCTCCGCCTCCCTCTCACAATCGAGCCAGGCTTTCTTGGCAGTGGGCATAGGAATTGGCCTGCGGCGAGTTCCCCAGGTAAAAGGTGCAACCTGGGCGTGGGCCAGTTTCCTTGTGGAGGCTGCTGCTCCCTTCAGGCTCCCCCCCACTGCTGCTGAGTAATCTGCAGGCTGCAATCTGTGCGTGAAGCGCTCTTACAACACGGAGTGCCGGCTCCCAGGTAAACAGCCGTGTGCCCAGAGCGGCTTCCAAGTCTCTTCTGGGAGCCTCCCTCCCCGCTGGCTTTGGGCCCTGCCTGTCTTACTTTCTTAGGCTGCCCTGTCCTTCCCTGGGAACCAGGTCAGGGGCCCTGCTGGCAGGTGTCACAGGCATGAATCAGGCCTCTAGAAGAGAAGGCTGGAGATCTGGGCCAAGGCCAGACAGGAGGGTTAATTGGATGACTTATCTGGTCAATAGCCAATCTATTAAACTCCCCCGAGGGAATGAGGAACCGGCACATATGATGGGTCATCTCGTTGTGGGAAACATTTAGGTAACTGGAAGCCACCTTTTGGTCAAGGATGACTCAGCTGATTTTTCCATGCTTTTAGTGGAGATTTAATTTTCGGCAGATGGGGGGCTTTGGAGTGGTGAAGGCTGGTTGTCATATTGGTTGGTGGTTCGGCGAGGCCTGTATCATTTCAGTTGGCTTATGATTTTCAGGGTGGGTGAAATCTCAAGACACATTTACTTATGCTAATGCCCAGGTTAAGGCCCTCACATGGTTTATTTCTGAGACCCGACAACGTGTGAATTGGTTCGTCTTCTAGGCTCATGTCAGTGTGATGCAACAGACCCTTGCCAGTCATCGTCAATATGTACTGGTTAGGGTGATGCATCCTGGGAGTTTGGCAAGGCAGACACTCAGTCCTGCCTTTGGAAAGTTAGCTCGTGATCCATGCTGGATTCACACACAAGAAACAAACAGCAGTGACGGTGCAGCATGATACGCTGATGGCAAAGGGGAGGAGGACTTCATCCTGCTGGAGAAGGCGGAGAATCGAGGAAGGTTCCCAGAGAAGCAGCATCTGAGATGAGGCTGGAAGGATAAATAGGAATCCGTGTTCTTCCTCGGTGGTCCATTTGGTAATCCTGGGGTTGGCCTCTTGTCATGCTGGTTTTGCATATAATTAATTTGTTCGTGACAGTTCACAAAGAGAAGAAAACATTTCACTAACATGGCAAGTGGATTTATCCCCGACTCCTTAGTAATGTCCCTTTCTTAGTTATACCTCTGTTGCCATTATGAAGTGGTCCATCGTGTGAGAAATTCGGAAGGTCTTGCACGGATGACTATCTGGTAAGCAGGTGAGTTGGAAGACGACACTGGGCATGAAGTTAGGGTGTTGAGCTATGTAATTCTTTAGATGTTTCTCTTTCAAAATTACTGTTTCCTCCAGGTGAGGTGGAGTGGGCAGGACGTGCTTCAGCAGGGTGATCGAAGGGTGGGGTAAGGAGAGAGGATAAAGAAGTAAGTGCATTTCGGCAAAGAGGAAAGCAACCAGGAACAACGTGTGACCAGGTGAAGGCAGATTGTCCAGGACCAAGCACGAGGGTAAGGTGCGCTTTTGCAGACCTCTGGTCTACCTACAGAGACACTATTCTGTGTCATGACCTTTCATTATGACAATGGGAAAATACATCACTTTCTGACTATTGAGCATTTCTGGCCATTAGCAAGTTCTGAATATTAATAATTGCTTCGATGTCAAAGCTTCTAGTCAGCAAACATCAAAGTGTGTTCCCACATGTCATTCATTGTAGGCAGCCTGGGCAAGAGGTAAAGGGGAAACCACTCACTAGCTAGATGACCTTGGGGCAGCCACTTACGCTTGCTGAGTCTGTTTTCCTATCTAGGACTTGGGGATGATGCCATCTCCCTCACCTGTGGATGTGCAGGCTAGATAAAATAATCTCATAGAAACCCACAGTAGGCCCTCGATGCCCCACCTGTCTGCCATTATTGTCCCAGTGGGGTAAAGGCCTATCAGCCTGCTTCCAGTAGCATCAGGAGGTTTCTTGGGATCCCCCACGAAGCTTCCGGTATGAAGCACCAGTACCCCAGTTTGAGCAAGCTGGGGTTGTCAAACTAATCCTTGTTCATGCTTAACTGCTTTTAAGATGGATCCAAGCGGAATCTGGAAGGTCAGTGCCCTGGGCCTGCAATATATGTCTCTGAAGGTTCAAAGTCCCCTGGAGTAGTCCTGTTGGCTTCACCCCAACAGAAGGCATCATAGAAGCTCCTCTGTGCATGCTGCCGGCTCGTGGTCACCAGCTTCCATTGTCCTCCCCAACTCTGCTTTGGCATTTTGAATTGAACTTTCCTTTCAAATACTGCTTCTCTGATCCCCCCAAATCTGTTTTGTTTTTGCTTCAATGGCATCTAAACTCGGTTCACTAAATGATAACCTTAGTCATTTGTACCCTAATTTTTAAGTCCCATCCCTTGTTTGAACCTTTCACATTTGACGTTAGATGTGACCCAGTTCTTCCACCTGACTGCTCCCCTTAGTTTCCTCCTCTTCCAACTTTTATTGCACATCTACTAAGCAACGGGCTCTGTGCAGAGCCTGCAATGATGGCTGACGCACAGCCTTGGGGGCGGAGAGAGACCATCAGAATACAGTCTGGAAAGTAGGTTCGGGAAGCAGAAGTCATAGGATACCAAGGCCGTCATCCCAGGACCTGGGACAGACTTGGGAGGGGAGGATGAGCTCATGGAGGCAGAGGAAATGTCCCATAGGGAGGAAAAGAGGCAGGACGGAGCATGTTGAAAATCGTATGAGTTTACTAGGGCTGCCATAAAAAAGTATCACAGACTGGGAAGCTTAAAATATCAGAAATTAATTTCTTATAGTTCTGGCGGCTAGAAGTCCAAAATAGAGGTGTTGTCAGGGCCGTGCTCTCTCTGAAGGCTCTACAGGAGAATCGAGTCAATGCCCTCCTCCCATCTGCTAGTGCTGGTAGCAATGTTTTGCATTCCTTGGCTTGGGAGGCATCACTCCAATGTCCTCCTCCCTCATCACATGGCCTTCTCCTGTGTGTCTGTCTCTGTCTCTTCTCTTCTCGCAAGACCGCCAATCATATTGGGTTAGAACCCACCCTATTCCAGTGTGGCTTCATATTAACTTGATTACATCTGCAAAGACCCTATTTGGTTAGGACTTCAACATATCTTTTTATGGGACACAATTCAACCCAGGACAGAAGCCTTGCAAAAAGTTATTCTGGTTGGATCATGAGTACCAAATGGTGGATTATGAAGAATATAAACTTTTAGAATTTCCTTGACTAATCTTTGGGAATCAATATACAGCAAAGCAGGTTAGAAATGACAATAACAGAGACTGTGCTCTGGAACCAACCCCACACTCTCCAGCCCCTAGAGGGGCCCCAAACTGGGGTTCAGAGAAGGCCAGGGGGCTTTCTGCCTCCTCTCCTTCTTGTAATGAGATTCAGAGCAGTTAGAGGCGTTTGGTCTAATCTACGGAGAGGCGCTCCTCATCGTGGTCCTGTTGGCCCGCGTGTTGATGTCATCGGGGAGAAAGTGTAGTTGCTGTGACGAGGAAGGCAGAAGAGAGAAATGGAGTGCGTATCGATCACACGTGCACTCAAAGATACAGCTGAGGCTTGACGATGCTGTTCAGAGTGTATTTCCCTTGAAATGCCTCTTGAAAGACAGCAGCTTAAAAGGATGAGCAAGACGAGATTCACAGAGATGGCATTTCAAAGGGAGTGTAGGTGCAGCTGAGAGAGCTAAGGGGTGACAGAGGGGGAAGTGTATCTAAAAGAGGAGGGAAGAAAGAGAGAGAGAGAGAGAAGAAAAAGGAAGGAAGGAAGGAAGGAAGGAAGGAAGGAAGGAAGGAAGGAAGGAAGGAAGGAAGGAAGGAAGGAAGGAAGGAAGGAAGGGAAAGATCAAATGTCTCTGCCTATGGATCTGCTGGGTGACAAACTTTCTTTACAAAGTGTGTGTTTGTGTTTTGAGTGACTAAGAGTCCAGAGACAAGTTTAAACTCACACAAATCCAATGTAAAAGTAAATAAGATAACACTGGAGAAAATTCATGATACAATGTCCCTCTTTACATAACACCCTCTTCTTTGAAATTCAAAATATACGTTACTTAGAAAACAACCCATCAACCACCATGTAGCTGACTGCATGACCTCCTTCACAGGGCCCTCGTGTTGGAAGATGTTCCAAGGGATTTCCTCACCTGTATTCATCTGTCCAGGGAAGAAGATGGAGATGGTATTTCTTTTTTTTTTTTTTTTTTTATCCTCACCCGAGGATATTTTTTTACAGATAGAGTGGGAGGGAGAGAGAGAAAGGGAGAGAGAGATAGAAACATCGATGTGAAGGGACACATCGAGTGGCTGCCACCCGCACGACCAACCAGGGCCGGGGACAAACTGCAACCGAAGTACGTGCCCTTAGCAGGAACCGAACCCGGGTCTCTCTGGACCGCAGGCCGACGCTCTAACCGCTGAGCCAAACTGGCCAGGGATGGTATTTCTTTTTGAGTGAGGTAGGAGATGCCTCCTAGTGAAATTTCTAGAAGTCAGTATCAGGCATAGGAATAATAAACATCCACGTATTCCGGAAATATTTACTGATTCCCTATTAAGTGCCAGTCATTGAATTGTGCCCAGTGCTGGAGTTGAATGAGCTCATCCAAACCTCCCAGTAACTCTTTATTTTTTATTTTTTTATTTTTTTATTTTTTTATCCTCACCCGAGGATATTTTTCCATTTTTTGTACAGATAGAGAGGGAGGGAGAGAGAGGAAGGCAGAGAGAGAGAGAAACATCGATGTGAAGGGACACATCGAGTGGCTGCCACCCGCACGACCAACCAGGGCCAGGGACAAACTGCAACCGAAGCACGTGCCCTTAGCGGGAACCGAACCCGGGTCTCTCCGGACCGCAGGCCGACGCTCTAACCGCTGAGCCAAACCGGCCAGGGCTCTCCCAGTAACTCTTTACAGATGAGGAGCCTGAGGCACAGAATGGTTACTTATATCGCCAAAGCCACAGAGTGAGGAAGGGTGGGCCTAAGGTTTGACTCGAGCGGTCTGCCCCAGATTTCAGGCTCCTAGTGCACCACAGTGATATTGTAAGGAATAAACAGGCTGCCGTGTAATAGGCATCACCACATTTGATTCTCTTAAAAAAAAAAAAAAAAAGTGTGAGAAGTGAAAAGAGGAAAGGATTTGGGGAAGAAAAGTACCAGGGTTCTGAAGATGGGTCAGATAGTACTTTTGGGATGGTGGGGGAGAACCAAAAAACCCCAAAGATTTTTGGGCAGAAAAACCAGCTCATTTTAACCAGCACGCTCCCTCCCTTGATGATGGACAGCACTATGACAATGAAGTTCTAGGTAGGTCTTGCATGGCTATGGTCCACGGTCACTGAAAAATAGCATGCACTGGATTTACTGAGGACAACAGCCTCTTGTGCCTACCACCCTGCCTGGCTTCAGCCATTCATTGGGTCATGTTTGCTAAAAATTTCCAGCGACAAATAGGTATTGAGCATCTGCTAGGCCCTGGGAGTAAATAAAATAAAGTTTCTATCCTCATGAAACTTACCTGCCACTGGAGAAGTTAATTCAGATGTTATACATATAGTGCCTGCTATGTGCCAAGTATATACTCTGGACAACAAACAGGATTGATTCGTCGTCTTTGCAGTTTTAGGCTAGCATCGTCATGTGGATAAAATAGCCAAAGGTCCCTCTTCCACTGGACGATGTAAGTGGGGATGTTTGGGCTGCTAAATAACATAGGGTTGGTCATACCTGGAGGTGCGTTGCTTTATGGAAGCTGTATTACTTAAATCAGCACAAAGATTATTGAGGACATAGCAATGGCTATTCTGGATGTAGAAAGACTGACTTCTTTTACAGGAGGTTTCGAAAGGTTGTGGTACAGACTGCCATGTCTTCACCCAAGCCCATTTCTTTTCCTTTCTGGGCACAGAACTGGACTACATTTCCCAGCCTCCTTTGCAGGTGGGTGGGGCCACGTGACTGAGTTCTGGCCAATGGAATATGGGCAGATGGATGAATGCCCGTCCAGATCTGGGTCTTACATAATCTTTCCTGTTTCTCTGGCTGCAGGCTGAGGGTCCTGAGAGGGAGAATGAGGCCCTAGGGAAGGGCAGAGCCTCAGGATGAGGAAGAAGACTGAGTCTAGAAACAAGGAGTTTGCCAACCTTTGGTCTAGAATATGCCATAGTTCCCATCGCAGTGGTTTGTAGAGTTTACTCTGATTTCTGTAGTTGTCCACCGGAATGGGCTAGGTCATGCTGCGTTCACAAACAGCAGCAGTGGTTTCTAAACACAAGGGCTGTTTTATGCTCACACTGCACGGCACTCCCACTGGGGCACACTCGTGTTTCCTTACACAGAGACCTGGGCTCACAGAGCACCAAACGTTTCTGGTCCCCGAGGGAGAGGGAGAGAGGACTTTTGAAGGTCTTGGAACAGAAATGAAGTGACTGTGCCGAGAAGTGCACGTGCAGCTCACTGGCCGGACCCAGCCACACGGGCCCACCCATCACACGGGGCCTGGAAAGTGCCGTCCTCATGTGGCAGAGAGCAGGGAGCCGGGAATGCTTGGCAAACACCACTAATGATTTCCACATTGTCACTGCTACTTACTTCTGAGCTTCCAAGTCAACATGCTACAGTGCTGACCTCACTGGAGAAAGAGACATTGGCTCCTTATGATCCCAAATTCTTAAGGAAGAAAATCTGAGCCAGAGACCCATTGCTGGTCCAATTCACTGAGGCAGGATAGGGTGTCATATTGCACAAAAATGGTTTGGGGGGCCCGTATCATTTGGATGGGGGTATGGAAGAGGGGTTATTTTAAGTTGAGCAAGTTACTCCAGTATTTAGATACCTTAGTAACATGCCTGATAATAGAAGGTCAGGTTTCTCAGAAGGCTGCATCTGGTGGACAGACAGTCCTATAAGTAAATGAAAGCAGAAAGCAAAGGGCACATGGTCCTGGTTCTGTGGCTAACCAAGCGTGTGACCTGGGGTAGGACACCTCAAAGACTCTTGATGCCTCAGTTTCCTTATCTGTGAAACACACACCTCAGTAAAATATAGACATAAAGTACAGTTTCGTGAGACAAATGAGGCCTGTGAGATGTTTTGAAGGTCACATGAGACAGTGGGTGTGAAAATGCTTTGCAAATCACACTCTGGTCTCTTAATCATCCAGTCTTGGTTACAGAGCTCCCAGTATGTGAGCCCCGTCTTCTCATTTTCACATGGGCATTAGAAGATCTGCTTCGTAGAGTAGTGAGAATTTGGGGTAATGAAAGCTGAACTCTGCAGCACTGGGCTGGCAATGCACCCAATCAATGATGGTTCTTATTACTACTGTTTGTACTGGTGGGATTTGAACTCGTGTCTCATTGGCCTCCACGTTTGACTGGGTTGATCTGACTGGTTGAGTGTATTTATTTTCTCTTCTTTCTTGCTGCCTTTGACTCATGTCTCATGAATATGCCCTCGTCCAGGAGCTGTGGCATGAACAACGCTGACCCTCCAAGCAGGTGGCCTTTGATGAGCTATGATGTTCAAGGGATAGTTCCCCATACTCCCTGCCCCCATTGGTGTGTCTGGAATTCTCATCCTGTGTGCTGACTATAGGTGCCCTTTAAGGCATCGTTTACAGAGGAATCATAGGAAAGCAAACATTGAATTCTAGGTAGAGGCTAGGTAGAGGCAGAGGAGATACATGGCTACCTGGACTGAAGTAGGACCTTGGAAAGACGTACATTGGAAATTGGAATTACTCAAGGAGTTTAAAAAAAATTCTGATACTTGGGACCTGCCTGCAGAAATTATGATTTAATTTGGCTGTAGCATGGCCTAGTTTGGGGATATTTAAAAGCTCCCCAGATGATTCTCATGTGCAGCTGAAGTTGACAGCCACTGGTTTAGGGCACAAGGCATTATCAGAGAAGGTAGGTTCGCCCTGGCTGGTTTGGCTCAGCGGTTAGAGCGTCGACCTGCGGTACAGAGAGAAGGTAGGTTCGTTTGGAGAACTGTGATGGCACCCAGGGCAGACAAGTGGGGAAGGCAGGTAAGGGGCCAGTGTCTCTGGGAGAGGTTATGAAGGAGGGACTATGAAAGGAAAGAAGAGGGAGAAGGTGGGCAAGGCAATTTTACCCAGGTCTAACCTAAGCATAAAAACTTTTGAAATTTGGCAGGAAGGAGTGATGGCAAGGGAGAAGGGGAGGACCATTCTCACCCCGTGATGGTTACTTTCATGTGTCAACTTGACTGGACCATCACGCCCAGATATTGAGTCAAAAATTATTCTAGATGTTTCTGGGAAGGCATGTTTTAGATGAGATTCACATTTAAAGCAGCAGACTTTGAGTGAAGCAGATTACCTTCCACTATGTGGGTGGGCCTCCTCTAATCAGTTGAAGTCCTTGATAGAAACAGACTGAAGTCCTGGAAGGGAGAAGGGATTCCACTAGAAGACCTGACTTGCAACTCTTCCCTGGGTCTCCAGCCTATAGGGCTTAGACTTGCCAGTTCCCACAATTGCATCAGGTAATTCCTTAAAATTTTTCTCTTTCAACTTCTCTCTCTCTCTTTCCATATACACATCCCATTTGTTCTGTTTCTCTGGAGAACCCTGGCTGATGCAGCCCCAGGGAGGTGCGATTACTAGTTTGCTCCATTTTACTGATGAGGAAACTGAGAGGTGTAATAACGTGTCAAACTCCTGGGAAGTGGAAAGAGACGGGGTATAAGACCTGCCAGTCTGGCTCTACCATCTACTGGTCCAGATTCTTGTTAAGAGGAGGTCACAGTGGTGGACAGTCATGGAAAACTAGACTTTGGGGAGAAAATTCACCCCGCAGGGCCCCAGCTTCTTCAGCCCCCCAAAGAACAGCGATACTCAGGTAAATCCTTTCTGCCCCTCTTAATTTTTATCAACTAATAGCCAACACTAGAAGCTGACGCCGGTCCACTGGTACCTTTAGCAGTGCCTCTGAGCAGTGAAATGGACCGAAAGGTGGGCTTTGCCTTGCCCCCTGCACCCTGCTCTCTGTCTCCCCTCTCGCCCGCCCTTATGGGCCAGCCCCTCCCTCAGTAACACCTCTGATTTGGAAACTCCCATTCCGATCATTCCAGCTGCCACTGTCTGACACATTAGCAGTGTCAGAGGCTCAGATGATTGCTTCCAGCCAAACATTTGGTTGGTTTTAAATGCATTCTCATCTTGTCATACTGGTTACTGGCACTGTTTTTAAGCTTCTGTGTGTGTGGGAGGGTGGGTGGGGGGGCTCATGGGCACATGTGTGTATTTGTTCCTTTCTAAATAAGTCACCAAAATTTTTAAATCATGTGCACCTTTGGGTAGACCAGCTCAGCCCCAATACTTTGCATTTTACTCAAGGCTATAGTACTGGTCTGTCCTCAGCATTTCCTCAGTCTGCTTTCCACCTGTCTGAACTCGGATCAAAATCCAGTTCTGTCAATAAAGCAGGGAGCATGTCTCTGCTTGAGAAGGGCACCTGAGATTTAGGTCTCCCTTACACCCCTCTCCTCTATCTCATTTCTCTTGCTTTTTCTCTTACCTGATACTTTTCAATGTATCTGGCATATATATTTTTTTAAATCTGCTTTATTGAGGTGTAATTGATGCACAATAAATGGACCTATTTAAAGTGTACAATCTGTTAAGTTTTTACACATATACACATCAATGAAAACATTGCTACGATCAAGATAATGAACATGTCTATATCCCCCCAAAGCAGCTGTGTCCCCTTGTAATCTCTCCTCTCTTTGCCCCTATCCCTCCAGATATTAATTATACTTCCTAAAATTTTACATAAATGAAATCAAACAGTGTGTGTTTTTTGGGTGGGTCTAGCTTCTTTTAGTTAACATAATTATTTGGAGATTCATTCATGTTGATGCAGGTTGAGTCATTTTCATTGCTACATAGTATTCCATTGTACAGATATACCACCATTTATTTATCCACTCATTATGGATGGACATGTGGTACATTTAGCTTTTGGATATAACTAATAAACCTTCAATCATTTATGTGAAAGTCTTTGTATGGACATATGTATTCATTTTTCTTGGCTAAATAGCTAGAAGACTATCTAGATGATGTGGTAGTATATGGTATATATTTAACTTTTAAAGATACTTCCAAATTGTTTTCCAAAGACATTTTATCATTTTACAACCCTATTGCACATGAGGTTAATTGCTCCACATTCTTGCCTACACTTGGTATGGTCAGACTCTTTAATTGTAGCTTTTCTAATATGTGGCATCTTTTTGTGATTTTAATTTGCATTTTCTAATGATTATGAGCACATTTTCATGTGCTTATTTGGTATCTGTATACCTTCTTTCAGGACATATCTCTTAAATCTTTTTTCTTTTTGGTTTCCTTATTGTTGAGTTTTGAGAGTTCTTTATATATTGTGAGTTTAAGTCCTCTATCAGATATGTGGTTTGCAAAGATTTTCTTCCAGTCTGTCCCTGTGTCTTTTATGTGAATCCTCACCCGAGGATATTTTTTCTTTAATTTTTAGAGTGGAAGAGAGGGTAGGGGAAGAGAGAGAGAAACATCATCTGAGAGCGACATAAGAGACACATGGATTGGTTGCCTCCCACATAACCCCAACTGGGGCCAGGGATAGAATCAGCAACCCAGGTGTGTGCCCTTGACTGGGAATTGAGCCCATGACCCTTTGGTCCATGGGTCAACACTAACCACTAAGCAAAACCGGCCAGGGCTGTCCCCGTATCTTTTAAAGAGCATCTTGTAAAGAATTAGGAGTCATATTTTTCTGCTTCTTTGCACGACTGGTAATTTTTTGGTTGCTATTTGATCCCATGCCAGATATCATGACTCTTAACCTTGTGATGTGCTGGATATTTTTGTGTTCCTTGGTTATGGGATACAGTTAGATTCTTTGGAAATAGTATGATCTTTGTAGGTCTTGCTTTTAGGGTGTGTTAGGTGGGACTGGAGCTGTGTTTAGTGTAAGGCTAATGTTTTCCCCACGGGGGTAATGCCCATCTGAGTATTTTGTGTAACCTTCCTGGTAAATGTGGCCTTTTGCTTCTGGTGCTGTCTCTGAGCCTCTGCTGGCCCTTCCTCCCCCTAACAGCACCTGAGCATAGAAACTATGCCTACTGGGACAACGTGGGACAAAGTCCACTGGGTTCCAAGGAGTGTCCTTTGCACCAGAAGCCTCACGAGGTGGCCAAGCCCTCGCTAATTGGTTGCATTTGAACTACAACAACATTTAAACTCAGCAAGACAATTAAAGCTGAAAATGATCAGCTGGGATTAGAAGGATTCAAAGGGTAATTGCTACATAACAAGCTACATTGCCCCAAGTAGCAGGAAGGATTGAAGGAACTGGAATTAATTATATTGGAATACTTGTTTATTTTTATAGAGTCCTTTAAAATCATTTGGATTTGGCCAAGTTGTGCCTTTCCCCAACACGCTCGGCTTTGGTTAACTGCTGCGGATTTCTCTGCCAAGTGCAATTACTGCTGTTCTTGGAAACCAGGGAGGCACACAAACGCACTCTCCATTTATCAGTGTGATCAACGCTTTTATTGCCTGTATGATAATGCCACCTAAATTTGTACAGTGCTCGTAACGTTTTTGAAATGCTTTTATATAGGTTATCTCAGTTTGTCTTCACAACAACCCGATGAGATGGTTAAGGGATGGAGTTCCCTTTGGAGACAATAAAACTAGGCAGGGAGAAGGGGGAGCCATACCACACATCATTAGGAGGACTCACACTGGACTTCAGAGAGCCTGTTCTCCCCTGGGATATTTGTTCTATTGGACTAGGAAAAAGCATCTTATCTGCTCAGTAGACAAGACCCAACACTAGCATCACTGTGGTTCAAGTAGAAGTTGAAACTCATGAATGAACTAGCCATTTGAACTAAAAAAATGCATGATATGATTGACCAGATAGGAAAGGTGCTTTTGGAAATGAAGTTGCTATACCACGGCTGGAGGAATGATTTGGAGTCAGTGGCCTTGGGGTGATGCTCGGCCTCTTCCCCGTCATGGTTCCGTATCTTGTCACTTGACTATTCCTCTGGCCATGTTAGTTCCCCTTCTAGACAGTGGGCCAACTAATGACCTTCACTGGTGTTATGGTGAAGGTCAAATGAAGCATCACATGTGTTAGAACCAGGCAAATGCAAAATACTTTGGTCACTGGCATTGTTCTATCCAAGGTCCTCGTGTTAATCGACTGTGACATGATAACCAAATTATTGGCCACCTTTGCAGGCTGTTTCTCAAAAGACTTCACGCCCTACATTTTAGGGTGTGTCTTAAGGTATGTTTTCCAAGTCTGAGCTCAGCTCTCCACCTTTATGGCGGCCCTTAGAACATGAAGAGTGTTTATAGTTCACAGGTGTGTTTGTGTTCCCTGGACCCGGTGTTAGAGGAAACCGGAACCTCAGCGTCACTTCTGGCTCCAGCTCCCAGGTTGTCCCTGGGGGTGCCGTTGCTGTCAAAAAGCCCCCACGCTGAGCTGCCGCTGGAGAGGACAGCTATGATCTGAAGAACTCCGTCCTGGCATCAACTGCCTGGATTCGGAGCCACCTGTGAGTAGATGCTGAGCTGGCTCCCAGATGTTTTACTGTTATACACGAAGCCCCACGCACACGCTGGTGCAGCTGATAGGTGTGCACACCTTCAGGGTGAATAGCGGCTGCCAAATGGCTCGGAGATTTGCTGCAAAAATCCACACTCCCATCAGAATCTATAAAAATTCTGTTTCTTTATGACTCATCCGCTCTTGGTATTGTCTGCCTTTTAAATTTCTGCAGATCTGGTAATGTGAAATGACAGAGTATTATTGTTTGAATTTGTAGTTCCCAGACTATGTAGAAGGGTGAACATCTTTAGATGTGTTTATAGACCAATTGTATTTTCACTGACTTTTCCTATTCTGTGGTCATTTTTAAAAATTGGGTTGTATATTGTTTTCCTAGGAGTTCTTGACATATATATATGATCATGTATCATGGATCCTGGATTATATGTATGCTGTTGATTATATGCATTCAAAAATTTTTTCTAGAGCATGGTATGTTTGGAAGAGAGAGAAAAGAGAGAGGGAGAAAGACAGTTCTACCCTCTCTCTCTTTAAAAAAAAAAAATCCCATCACAGGCGGCCCTACCCTCATGACTTCATCTAATCCTAATTACTTCCCAAAGGTCCCACCTCCAAATACCATCATATTGGAGCTTAGGGCCTCAACAAATGAATTTTTTTTTTTTTTTTATCCTCACCCGAGGACATTTTTCGATATTTTGTTCAGATAGAGTGAGAGGGGGAGAGAGAGAGAGAAACATCGACGTGAAAGCGACACATCGAGTGGTTGCCACCCACATGACCCAACCAGTGCTGGGGACAAACTGCAACCAAGGTACGTGCCCTTAGCGGGAACCGAACCCGGGTCTCTCCGGACCGCAGGCCGACGCTCTAACCGCTGAGCCAAACCGGCCAGGGCAACAAATGAATTTTTGAGGGTGACACAAACATTCTGCCCATCACAAATATACAGGAAGGTTCCATGCCCCCAACACACCCAGTGACCCCAGGGGTGACATTTTGCATAGCTATCGTACAATATCAAAATCTGACATCAGACGTCGACACTGGTTTAATCTGAAGAGTTTATTCGGATTTGACCAATTTCCTTCCCCTCCTCTGTGCACGCGCACGTGTGTGTGTGTGTGTGCGTGCACGTGCGTGCATGCCTCTGTGTGTGTCTGTGTGTGTGTGGGGTTCTACACAATCTTATCGCGTAGCCAGGGAACAGGACGACTCCGCCACCGCAGGCTTCCTCGCACTCTTCATGTCTAGGCTGTGATGATCCTTTTGAAGCATCTTAGACACTGCTGTGCAACACCGTTTTCTGTCTCTCTGGAGGACTTGAAAAGAGAGCACTTAAATCCACGACGTTGACTACGGATGCAGTCTACAAAGCAGAATGCACACCTGGGTGTTAGCACGGACCAGCCAGCTCTTCACCGGCCGGGCCACCTTGAGCCCCCTGTCCCCGCCCGAGCCCTGTGGATAGAAGGCGGGCAGTGCTCAGGTGAGGGCCAACGAGGGCCTGCTGGGCGGGGTTCCAAAATCCAGGGTTTCTCCTTCGGCACAACCACATCATCATGGTTTTTTCCCACACGAACAGAATCACGGCTGTCTGGCCCCCTCTCGCCACCCCAGCTGACCGAGCATCTTGCTGGGAAGGTTCTCTGGATCATTCTGTCTTCCTCCTCCACGGGCTCTCCAGCGGGAGTGATGGCCGCAGCCGAGGCCTCTAAGCTTACTGGCTGGGCCTCACGCCTCCCTCCCCTTCATGTTTCACAGGCTCATGGTTCATGTGCAGCTCTCCAGGGGAGCTGCTGGCTTTGGCTGTTTGGCGGGGCCAATCCTCCTGGGTCAGCGAGGACGAGCTGGGTGTTCTCTTCAGAGGAACACCATGCCGGCGAGACGGCTCCGGATCCAGGCAGGGAGGATGGAGCTGGGAAGAGTCCAGAGCATCCTCCTGGGGGAGCAGCTATTCTGGGAAACAGACGCTCCAGGCATCTTATTAGCATAATCTCAGGAATTAAAAGCTTGATGGATGTTCCGTGTTTCCCGGCAGTTTTCCATACATGATAATGTATTAAAACGAGGTGGAGGAAAGAAAACATGACACGACATATATTATTTAGGTGTTTGCGGAGAGGCTGACATACAAACACACACAATTTATCAACAGTCATTTTTTGCACGGTGTTCTGAGCCCCGAGCCTCCAAGATGTGAAATTAATTTCATAGCAGGTGATTCTAGACTATTTCACACGGGCCATCTGCCGCTTCTTCATCTACCTTTCTGCTGTTACAATAATTAATCATTCCAGGCACTGGCTTGGCCCCAGAAAGCCCATTCTGGCTCAGAGCTCCCTGAATAGCACTGGAGTCTTTATTTTGAAGTGCCGTGTTTCTAGGAAGCAGGTGTGGTCAAATATTTCTCTTACTTTTATCTTCCCACACCAATGGCTCCAAAGCTAGAGGCTGCGTCAGAGAGTGTTCAGCTGTTAGTGCTGAAGCGGCAGGTTCTTCCTTTGCCGTTGAAGAAACCAAGTTCAGGGAGGTTACTTGAACTGTCCAGGGTCACACAGCTAAACTGAAGGAGTTGGGGCCGGAACCCAGGCCAGTCAACTTTTCATACTCTGGTCCTTCTGGTTCTTGGTCCAAAGTGGTTCTTCCATAGAAGGAAAGGAATCTCACAAGAATAAGAAGAGAGCCCTGGCCGGTTTGGCTCAGCGGTTAGAGCGCCAGCCTGCGGTCCTGAGAGACCCGGGTTCGGTTCCCGCTAAGGGCATGTACCTCGGTTGCAGTTTGTCCCCGGCTCTGGTCAGTCGTGCGGGTAGCAGCCACTCGATGTGTCCCTTCACATCGATGTCTCTCTCTCTCTCTCTCTCTGTTCCTCTCTCTCCCTCCCACTCTACCTGAACAAAAAATGGAAAAATGTCCTCAGGTGAGGATAAAAAAAAAAAAAAAAAAAAAAAAAAGAATAAGAAGAGAGCCTTAGGGATCCTAGGGGAAGCTCAGTGAGGGACATTTGGGACACCTTCAAATTAAATGCTACAAGTCAAGGATTTAATCATTCCAGAAATCGAAAGAGCACCCTACTTTAAGGTAGAATTAATATTAGAGGAGAGCACGTCTCTGAGAAAAGGGGTCACAGGTCTATCCTGTTTATGTAAACATGGGAGAGGCAAAACACCAGGCTGCTTCCTTGACCAAGATGCATTCACCTGCCGACAGTTATTGACTTCTTTTATTAATGACACAAATATTGACTGATCACGTGTGCCAGGCACGGGGCTGGGTGCTGGAGGCTGTGGTGTAGCCCCTGCGCCCATGGAACTGATGCTTTAGGACATAAAATGCAGAATGAAACGAGTACAGATTAGGATGGGAGTTCCAGGAGTAAACAAATACGGGGTGGAGACAGAGAAGGACTGTGGCACTGTCCCTTTGCGGGGGGTCCCTTTAGATGAGATGGTCACAGAAGGCCTCTCGGAGGAACTGCCTTTGAAACTGGACCCTGGAGCTTGGGAGCTGAGCAGGTGACAAGCAGGCCATGGGGGCTGCGTCACCATAGCCCTGGGCTGGGACAGAGATCGGCATGACAAAGGGGAGTCAGGGGTGGGAGTCTGGGAAGGAAGGGGTTGAGAGAGATAAGGGGGAGGCTCATTGTTCAAGGCCTTCTCCATGAGTCACGGTGAAGAGTCTGGATTTGACCCAAGGGAAGCCCCTGGAAGGGTTTAACCCAGGAACAACAGAGTCTGGTGTGCATTTAGTGTTCCCATTTTACAGATGAGGAAACTGAGGTTCAGGGAGGCAGTGTGATTTACTGAAGGCCACAGTGTTAAGTCAGCCCTTTTTGACTCAAGAGTCCAGGCTCTAGGCCAGAGGTTGGCAAACTGTACATTGGGCCAAGTCCAGCCTGCTGTTTGTTGTAAATAAAGCTTTATTGGTACGCAAGCATGTCCATTTGTTTACATATTGCCAATGGCCTCTTTCCACTTCAAGAGCATAACTGAGTGGTTGTGACAGATGAAAAGACTCACTGTCTAGTCCTCTAGAGAGAAAGTGTGCTGGGCTCTGCACTCACCTGTCACCTCCACGGAGGGGTCCCGTCTCCTGTTAGCTCTTAACGTCCATATTACTGCCCTAAGCCTCTCATTCCAGAAACTAAAACCCATCACTCCAGTCAGGAGGAACGGATGATGGAGCCACCCTAACCCACTCCAAACAGCAAACGGTCGGTTGCTCGACAAGAAAAACAAGTTTCAGGAGACCCCAGTCCCCGACCAATCAAGAACTGGGGAGACCCCAGCCCCCCACCAATCAAGAACTGGGGAGATCCAGGGCCCGACCAAAGACGACCAAGTCTCCTCGGCTGAACGACCACCCCCCAGTCCTGAGTTTAAAAATCCCTAGTCTGCACAAGCCGGTTGCTACTCTCTCCTTAGAGGTAGTCCGCAGCCGATTCCCAATAAACCTGCACTTCCCGAGACCCTGCACCGCCTCGTTCTTCCATCTCCCTTGCTCCTGGTGTCCCCCAGAGTCACCCAGTGACTGGGTTAGTCAGGTTCCAGTGAGCATCTGCTGAATGAATGGAGAAGGGGAGGTGAGTGCATAGAACCCATAAATCAAAGGGCCAAAGACTGGGCGGACTGATGAGCATGAGATCAGACACGCTGGTGGGCGGCACCGGCTCTGCTTGGATGCAGCCGATGGACCAGTTTGACCATGGAGAAGATGTCATGTTGCAGAGACCCATCGGGATCAACTGAGAAGAGCCTTGAATGCCACCATCATTAAGTGCTGAGACCTTTAGTGGCTGAGTTAGTCTTCGCAGAGGCTCCGGGAGAGCCTGCTTTTCCACCACGGAGATGGTAATTGGTTATTGATGTCCTATTTGTATGCTAATGCTGTTCAATAAAGCAGCTAAACCATAATTAACGCTCCAGCTTCCTCTAAAACACAAAAAGAGCCTACTGAAAGGTCAATGGATTTCATATAATAAATTATTAAATAATGGAAAACAGGAAGTTAAGTGCCTGAGCTACCGTCTTTTCAGGTTTTATTAAGGATCATTCACTGAAAGTCCTGACAATGTTTACATTGTGTGTGTGCCATCCTCCTGCCAGCTCCGTTTTCGGCGTGGGAGCGAGTGTGGAGTCGGAAAACAGATGGTTTGCCGGACATCTGTTTGCAAATCGCGACAGTGTCATCTCCGTGATCTGACGTCTCATTTCTGTGACACAGTATGGCAGCACCTTGGCCAGGAATAATGACCCTGTGATGCCAATAACGTATTTGGTAATAACGAAAATATACCAGGATCCTCTGTGGGTTAAATTCTTACTCCTGTGCTGTAATTTCTGCCAGAGGGAAGCGTTGACTCTTAGGGAACAGGCCTGATAAGAGGATGCCCGTGAACTTGAGCTCTTGCCTGGCTGGGCTTGAAGTCCAGCTTCACCTCTTAGTAGCCATGGATCTTGGACTTAGCTCCTCTGTGCCTTAGTTTACTCAGCTAGAGAACAGGGACCTGAGTGGTACTTACTGCGTAGAGTTGTGATGGTTGAGGAAATGCAGGGTCTGGAGCACAGTAAGTGTTCAATGAGTGCCAGGCATTATTGTAACTCTGTCAAGTTCAAAAATGCTCAAGGTCGATGACCCACAATGAGGCCAAATGGACTGGTAAATTTCTCGGCTTTACACTTCGTCTTCCGACATCAATCAAACTCATGGGTAGGTTATTTAGCCTTGTATCGTGTGCTTGGGGAAGATGCTAAAAGAATATCAGCTGAGGTCATCCAGGCTGTCAGAGAACTGCCATTCTGGGCGAGGGATCAACGCAAAGACAACACGAGGTACTGCTAATAGAACTCGCTCGTTGGTTCATTGGACACTGCTCTGTATCAGGCAGTAGGTTAATCCTGGTGACACAGACATGAATGAGAAGACAATTGCTCAGTATAATGGGGCCGGTAGACAAGAATTCCAATGAGGGGTGAAAGACGCGGTGTTAAAGCTGTCTTCCCAAGAAGGCAATGAGAACCCCAGCTTTGTATTTCAGTCCTGGTTTTATTAATGACAGGACTTCATCCAATTTCTGACCTCATTTCCTTATTTTCTATTTGTGCTTGAGACGTAAAAGATATTGGCCACACACAAGGATTTGCTCTCTAAGAAGGCATGGTATGGACAAAGAATCATTGTTCAGCAATCAGCTGATTGATGATAAACTTCCAAAACAAAATACATTTTGGGGGGGCGGGAGCAGGGTGGAAGGTCAACGAGGGAAGGAGGGGGCATCCGCAATACTTTCAAAACAAAGACACATTTAAAAAAATACATTTAGACGATGAAAGTCTTCTAGGCATGTTAAAATCACACGTAACCCCAGTATCTGAACATCTCAACTCTGACTCTAAGGATTTTTCTTCCTGTTTCCTTCCCCCCTCCGCCCCATCAGGTTTTCAAGTGCAATTTTAACTGTAATTCCAATCAAATTACATAAGAAATGATGTTTTAGGGGCCACAGAATCATACATTAAACATACTCTCAGACACAGTGCGACCTCATCATTGTCTCGTGCCCACAGGATCTGGCCTTCTTGTAAATTCAGCACATAAGCCTTCGAGTCCGTTACTCAGTTTTAATAAATACCCTTTGCATCATTGATGTTGTTTGAATTTATGAGTTGTCTGGCTTTTAGATTCTACCGGATGCTTTACATTCGGAGGCTCACAGACTGTGTACGTTTTCCCGAGAGTAAAGGAACTGGGGAGAAGGCGGAGTCCGGGCAGGCACAGTGTCAGACGGGACCGGTACTTCTCTCGACCTTGGCCATGAGGAGAACATGGCAGAGAAGGTGTCGCGCTGACAGCGTGTCTGGCTGACTCAGCCCATCTCTGTACCACTTCGGATACCTCCGTGTATTTGGTCACAGACATAGTATGTCACCCACCTGGTTAGGATAAATATCTAATAAAAAATAATAGACCTTACATTTAAGAGCAGTTTGAGGTCTACAGAACAACGGGACAGAGAGCAGAGAGTTCCTTATCCCTCCCCTCTCCCATCCACTGTTCTTCCTATTAGTAACATCTTGCGTTAAAATGATGTATTTCTTATAAGTGATGAACAAGTATTGATACATTACTATGAGCTGGCATGCATAGTTTACAATAGTGTTCACTTGGTGTTGTACATTCTGTGGTCTTGACACATGTATAATGTGTGACACGCATCCACCAGTAGAGTCTCATAGGGAATAGTTTCACTGCCTTAAAATCCTTCGTTCCACCTTATCACCCCCTCCCCACTTCCCCAAGCCCTCTGGTCTCTTGCTGTCTTCTCCGGAATGTTATGTAATTGGAATCATGTAGTATACAGCCTTGCAGATTGACTGGTTACACTTCGCATGCATGTGTTTCCTCCATAAATTTTCGCGGCTTCCTAGCTCCTTCATTTTTATCACTGAATAATATTTCATCGTCTGGATGTACCACAGTTCACTTATCCCTTTACTGATCGAAGGACATCTTGGTTGCTCCAAGCTTTGTCAGTTATGAATAATGCTGCTGTATATATCTGTGCGCAGGTTTTTGGGTGGATTAAGTTTTCCACTCTCTTGGGTAAATAACAAAGAGAACAGTTGCTGGATTGCATGTTAGAATTGTTGCTTTCATATTTTTAAACTTAAAAACGTCTAGATAAAATAAGGTCCCCTTTAATTTCAAGAGTTCTCTACACACGTATATAAGAATCCCTGATGATTAGTGATGTTGAGCATTTCTTCATATGTCTCTTGGCCATTTGTATGTCCTGTTTGGAGAGGTGTCTATTCAGCTCCTCTGCCCATTTTTTAATTGGGTTCTTTGTCTTCCTTTTGTGGAGTTATATGAGCACTCTCTATATATTGTAAATTAACCCCTTATCTGATATATCATTGGCAATGATGTTCTCCCATACAGTGGGTTGCCTTTCCATTTTGATTATTGTTTCTTTTGCTGTGCAGAAGCTTTTTAGTTTGATGTAGGCAAATTAAAACAACAATGAGGTATCACCTCACACCTGTCAGAATGGCCGCCATCAACAAATCATCAAACAACAAGTGTTGGTGAGGGTGTGGAGAAAAGGGAACTCTAATACACTGCTGGTGGGAATGCAGACTGGTGCAGCCACTATGGAAAACACTATGGTGTTACCTCAAAAAATTAAAAATTGAACTTCCATTTGACCCAGTGATCCCGCTTCTAGGAATATACCCTAAGAAGCCTGAAACACCAATCAGGAAGAATATATGTACCCCCATGTTCATAGCAGCACTATTTACAATAGCTAAGATCTGGAAACAGCCCAAGTGTCCGTCAGTAGACAAATGGATAAAAAAGCTGTGGTACATATACACAATGGAGTACTATGCAGCTGTAAGAAAGAAAGATCTCTTATCCTTTGAGGCGACATGCAGGGACCTGGAAAGTATTATCCTAAGTGAAACAAGCCAAACAGAGAAAGAGAAGTATCATATGATCTCACTTATATACGGAATATAATGAACATAACAGTCTGAGGAATACAGTAGACCCAGAAACATGGAAGTAGGGCACAGACTGACATCCCTCAGAAGAGGGGGTGGGGGTGGGAAGAGATAAACCACAGAACTTATATGCATGTATACATAATCAATAGACATGGACAACAAAGCTGGGGACGGGGTGGGGGTGGGGGGATGGGGGGGTGCCAATGGGGTAAAAAAAGAAAAACATCTGTAACAAAAAAATAAATAAAACATTTAAAAAAAAAAGAATCCCTGCACCTGAAACATTTTGATCAGGGAAAGAGGGGGGTATCTAGGGGTGAATATATCAATCTCTACTTCCTTGAAACAGGAAACAAGGCAAACATCCTGGCATGTACATTCCATGAGCACGTTCCAGAGCTACGTATTTCAGCACACGCTATTTTGAACTAGGTCACGTGAGTAACCTTTGCCCATTCTGCCATCCTGCAAGTCACAAAAATTCTCTGCAGAAAGGGGCACCGTTTATTATCATATATAAAAAACTAATAAAAATTACATAAAATAAATATCCAAATAGTTGTCAGAGAAGTTAAATGGGTGTGACCCACCTCTTGTTTCTTTCTGATTACTTTTAGAGCGAAATCAGTCTAAGGGACACTAACATTTTTATCACTGTATTCAACAATTCTGGATGTTTTGCCAGTATTACTATAGTTATCCCTATATTTTTTGGCTTCACTATTTTAAAGTAAATTGCACACATTGTGTTCACCCTCTTTGTAGTGGCTGCCTAATATTGCACAGTACATTGAGTGAATTATGCTCCAAAAAATTTCCCATTGTGGAATAATAGATATCTCCACAGTGGATATCTTTGAATCTAAAGCTTATTGATGCTGGGTGAAGGCTAATACATAAAACCTTTGTCTTCCTCTTACAAGATCTGGTACAAACGAGAGAGCGGTGCTAGGGTGAGAAGGATGAAGAATAAGATATTGGCTATATGGAGTTGCTAATATATATTTCTCTCTTAATTGAGCTTCACATCTCTTCCTGCTCAATGTGGAACAAAACTCCCCTCCTGGAAGGCACCATGGAGACAGGGGTCCCACGTATGTCTGAAGACTTGCTAGGGTCCGCTCCCAAGTGCACCTACGTGCTGCGTCCTTCCCTCCCACCTGGGGCAGCATCCGCGTAGGAAGGACTCTGCCTCTCCCGGCTGTGGAATTCTCCCCTGTACAAAGAGCCCAGAAGACTGGGAAATAAATGATCCCCCTTACAAAGATTTTGGATTCATCCCCAGATGGGGGATTTGTGAGTCGACGAGCGAATGCAATTTTATGGCACGGTGGCAATTTGCTTTCCAAAAGAGTCACACCTCTGTATACTCCTACCGACCATGACCGAAGCTGCCCGAATTGTAAACTGGCCACCTTGCATAAAAATCCGGGCAAGTGTACTCAGCATAATTGCATTTCAGTAATAAGACCACTGAGCACACATTGTTGACTGTTCCCCCGAAGAACTTGCCAAAACCCAACAAATCAAACTGGGTATTCACACCCTTACATGGGCACCCGTTGGAAAGCATGAAATCACTGACTTTGTTTAACTCGAACTGCAATTTATCTGTGAGAACAGCACTGAAAGGTGACATTTGTCTCAGGGAGTTTCCCATTCATTTCTGGAGCCGGAGTTCATCAGTCATGCAGCTCAAGTGCACGATACATGCAGATGAATATTTATTATAGATGATGGAGTATCCTTCTGGCAACATAATACACTTCACTCACTTGAAAAGGGGATTCAGACAGATCCGTGACAGACTGCTCATGTCACCGAAGGGGACTTCCACCGCCCTTCGGGAGAAACCCGTGCAACCTCCGCCATTCCGGTGACGGGAGCATCCACTTGGTTAGTGTCCACACGTAACTGGATTTAAAACGTTATGACTAGTTCAAACGTTATGACTAGTTACGTGCATTTCCTTTGGAAAATAGTTGCTCTCGCAAAAATAATTCATTAGCGGTTGATGAAGAAGATCAGTGATATACCTGCATCCAGCTGATAGTTTTGAAGCGTGTTGGTTGCTTGAATGTAACTCATTTGTTTGAATCTTTTTTAAGTTCATATGTGAAGATACAGATTTGGACTGATTCATAAGAGTCTTTATGTTCTCAAAAAGAACCTTAAAATGAGGCATGCATCTCCAGCAGTCGCCTGACACTGGAGGTTAAATGCTTCTTTCTTAGGAAATGCAAAAGATCAAAGACAATGAAATGACAGGAAAGAAATACACTCAGAGCATAATCTTTTTTTTTTTCTTTTTAATTTAAAAGCCACTCCTCTTCCCAGGAGAGCTGAGCAGAAAAATCACCAGGAAAATAGCTTCTTTGTGCCCATTAAGCTACCTTTTGTTTTCTTCTGATGACTGATGGGAATTTTGTTCATTAAAATTGTATGGATGCCATCTCCTTTCTTCCCACTTTGTGTACACATAAAATATAGATGACTTCAAGGAATCAAACATCATGCTTGCTAAGGCTTCTGAAAACCTTCATGCAAAGAGTCATCTCTGTAGAACCGTCAGGGGTTCCTTAAAATATACAGTAGTATATTCAAGTGGGTGTCGTTGTGGAGGTGTGGATGAGGCTGGTTATCCGAGGAAAACCCGCATTGCAACAAATCTCCCTTGTCTTATTTTAACAGAGAATTATCACCCCACCTTTCCAGTCTCCAGACACCTGCCCATTATGTGCCGAATGGAAGTTACAGGAAACAGAGCGAGTGTGGGGAGACTGAAACCAAAAGTGCGGCCACTGAGGAAGATTCAACTCAACTTGACCTCCAAAGCTGACGGACGAATGATGATTAGAAAGAGGATATGCATATCTAAATTGCATTCTATCTCTATTAGACTCTAACGACATTATTAAAATTGCCGTTTGATAATTCCTCAATGTGAAAATGTGTTCACTTATCTCTGGTTATAAAAACAATCATTGATAAACACACACACACGCACACAGAATCATTGATTCAGCCCCTCAATGTGGGTCTTGTTATCATGGGCAGATGGTCAGACCATTGGACTAGAGTTAGATCCAAATGACCTTTCTTTCTTCCCTCTCTGTTTCTCTTTCTACCTCCCCAATGAGTCTTTATTGAGCTCCTGCTGTGTGTGTGTTTTTTTTTTTAATTTTTTTCTTTAGTGATTTCAGAGAGAGAGGAAGGGAGAGGTAGAGAGATAGAAACATCGATGAGAGAGAACATTGATTGGCCACCTCCTGCATGCCCCCCACTGGGGATTTGGTCCACAACCTGGGCATGTGCCCTGACCGGGAATTGAACTGGTGACCTCTTGGTGCAGGGTCAATGCTCAACCACTGAGCCACACCGGCCAGGCTCCTGCTGTGTTTTCAACTCAGTCTGTATCATTTGCTCACTGGTGATCTTGGCCAAGTTATTTGAAATCTTGGAGCCTTGGTTTCTCCATAAAATGGGGAATGAAATCTGCCCAGCTAGGCTCACAAGAGTTGTTGAGAAGCGCAAAAGTCAAAGCATTTCATAGGCTGTGAAGTGTTCTGTCATAGGCTCCAGGGCAGTAGTCTTCAGTTCTGTGTTCATAGAGCATGCACTAGGTCCTAGGCTCTGGGCTGGGTTCAAGGGGCGTGAAGATGAATTAAACATACTCCCTGTGCTTCACACTTTTTCTGTCCAGTGGGGGAGACAGATGTATAAAGGGTGTCGACAAGAGGGGGTGGTGCTGGGAAGAAGATCCCATACAGACCAAAGAGCATGTGACAAGGTACAGGAGCAGGGATGGTGAACGGTGGGCGACTAAGAGGTCATCTTGGTCTTTTGAGCATCACTGTGTTTGTTTGCAGAATCTGAGCCCCTGTATTCCTTCTGAGTTGGGCCAGCCCAGGTGGGACCCATGTAAAGGATCTTGACGCGCACTTTTGTTGTTATGGGTCATCGTGTAGCTGCTGCTAAGGGATGAAGGTGAAATTGGGAGCAGCTGATGCACAGCGTGGGCATGAGAAGGGCTTGGGAGGAGGCTGATACTCTCCCGTGTGTCCCATTTGCTGGTGATTTGGGGCATGTCTGATGGACTGGGTGACCTGACACGCTCTGTTCAGATCACGAACTTACCTGGTCCTTGAGAAAGGGGGGTACTTGCAGCAACTTCTCAGATTTCACAACTGGAACTCTGCTTGGCCTCAGGATGCAGACCTTACAGTGCAACAAGCGGAAGTGGAGTCAGACGGAGTGACTTTAGGTTGCATCTTTGATACTATCTGAACAATTTAGAGCAAGTTACTTACACTCTTTAAGCCTCCGTTTCCTTATTGAAAAATGAGAGTGATAATAACAGCAGCCACCCCACGGGCGCAGCACCTAATAAGCACTCAGCAAAGTGTTTCTGTCGCAGGAATTATTGTCTTCTGGATTTTGTAAGAATTGGCAGGGGAGAGGAAGAAAACGGCAACATCTTTTCTGGGGGTACCGTTTGTTACGCCAGCTCTGCAGATGACATTTCCCTGCAGGCGCGTCTATGCAGTGTTCCCAGCAGGTGTTTCTGGGCTGCACGCCCCAGCCTGCGTGGTCCTTTTCCCACTTGGGCAGGCTGATCTGTGCTGCAGTAACAACCCCCAAACCTTTGTGATTTGTCACAATGACTGTTTATTTCTCTTACTCGTGGTACCTGTCCACTGGGGGTTGGCAGGGGATGCTCAGATGGTCACTCGGGAACCCAGCTGATAGGAGCCTCATGAATTTGGGTGCGTGAATTTCCAGGCAGGAAAAGGGAATGCAGTAAATCTCGCATGGGCTCATAAAGCTTTTCCTGTAAGTGATACAGATGACTCTCGCCACATTTCTCTGGGCAGACACGGGAAGGGCACCCCATGCGTCTGGAAGGGGTGGAGAACTAGAACTGTTTGGTGAACAGCACTGAGGATTTCCAGGGCCCTCAACAGACACTTCCCCTTCTTCCTTGCTAATGGAACCCTGACTTTATTCGGGTGGCAGCGTGCCAAGCTGTAGGGGTTAATCACGATTGCTCTAATATAATCATGGCGATTCCACTTCTCTTGGCCAGTGGTTGGACCAGACCAGAGGTGAACATGGGGCTCAGCTAGGAACACTCCCTGTTTCTGGGCTTCTGGGAAAAAATCTCTCTCCCTCATAGAAGGAGAAAATGGCCCAACAAAAGGTTCTTTGCCCCTCACCCCCTTCTGGCCTGCATGAGCTGTTGTTATGTAAAGATGTGATATCTGGAGCTGTGGCAGCTATTCTGTGACGATGGGGGAATGGCCAAGGGAATTGCAAAGATGCCAACCCAATGTCCTGACGTTGCTGTGCTGCTAAAACCAGCCTGGAACGACTTGTCTTCTGACTTCCCACTGTGTGAGACGATGGGGCGTTTATATTATTTAAACCCGTCTATGTGAAGCTTGTGAACCTGCAGCCAACACAGCCGGACCCCATTCTAACTAGTAGGTTATGTCAGTGTTTCCTAAACTTGCTAACCACAAGAACCACCTGAGTGTTTATTAATAAGAAATTCCCAGGCCCCTCCCTAGGAGATTCCTTGTAAGTAGGTTGAGGGTGGGGCCCAGGAACTTGCATTTTAAACAAGTGCCCTCAGGTGATTCTTGTGATTAAACAAGTTTGAAAAACACGGAACCAGATACTATCCAAACTTCCCCACCTTTCTAAGGCAGGAGACGCACTGTTTATAGAACACAGAGACACATGTCTGGTTTGTTTTGAAAGGCCAACAGCAGCGGTGCGGACAGTGTTTTGCAGGGGCCAGGGAGTGGGTGTGAATGGAAAGGGGGCCGCCGAGTAAATCTGACAAGTTCAGTGACCAGAAGTCACCTCAGAGCAGGATCTGACCGTCAATTCTTAACTGGACAGGGTGGTCTATTCCAGATCTATAAAAGCTTTCTCTTTGCCCTAAGCCAACACCGCTCCTTAGTTAACACAGCTTTATTTTTTTTGTTACAGATATTTTACCTTTTTACCCCATTGGCACCCCCCACCCCACCTCCCCTCCACCCTGTCCCCGGCTTAGTTGTCCATGTCCATTGGTCATGCATACATGCATATAAGTTCTGTGGTTTATCTCTTCCCACCCCCCCACCCCCCATCCCCTCTTCTGAGGGATGTCGGTCTGTGCCCTACTTCCATGTGTCTGGGTCTACTGTATTCCTCAGACTGTTATGTTCATTATATTCCGTATATAAGTGAGATCATGTGGTATTTGTCTTTTTCTGCTTGGCTTCTTTCACTTAGGATAATACTTTCCAGGTCCCTCCATGTCGTCTCAAAGGATAAGAGATCTTTCTTTCTTACCGCTGCATAGTACTCCATTGTGTATATGTACCACAGCTTTTTGATCCATTCGTCTACTGGTGGACACTTGGGCTGTTTCCAGATCTTAGCTATTGTAAATAGTGCTGCTATGAACATGGGGGTGCATATATTCTTCCTGATTGGTGTTTCAGGCTTCTTAGGGTATATTCCCAGCAGTGGGATCACTGGGTCAAATGGAAGTTCAATTTTTAATTTTTTGAGGTAGCACCATATTGTTTTCCATAGAGTTAACACAGCTTTAAAATGCCAGGAGAAAACCTCTTTCCCAGACCCTTCAGAGGCATAACCAGCCTCCAGGTAGCACGGCGGCTGTCAGCCATCCTGCAATCCAATCATGTATTTCCCTGCCTTGCTTTCCCCACCTCACGTCATCTCCTTCCGTTTCCCGTGAAGATGCATGACCCCGGTAAGCACTGTTCTGGGGGATGTGGGATTTTGCAACGTTACTTCATAAAGTCCACGGCGGTACATCTGTTTTGCTCGAGAGTACGTAGCGCGTGTCACATGGCAGATGCTCAGTGCCGATGCAACGGACCAATGAGCCAGGAGGGGCGCGGCAATGAGGAAGAGCTCTGGGAGGAAATAAGATTTTGACCTGCTGCACGAAACTTGCTTATTTATTGTAGGACTTCTCAGGGCGCACAGTGCATTGGAGTAAACGGTCCATCTTCAGGAGGAGGCAGGGTTGGTATGCAGCATTTGACAAAATTATTTGACCTTGGACCCCTTTTCTTCCCGGGAATACCTCATAGGATGAGACCCCCCACCCCAGGCCCATGTTATCCCTGGAGCAGCGCTCAGAGAGGGTCTTCGTCTGTAAGCTGGCTGGAGTTGGCCCTGGCCCTGTAGCGGGCTGGCTGCATTTCTGGTCATTTCTGTCTGAGAAGAGCTTCTGTGCTGGCAGGGACAGCCCACTGCTCATTTGTTCTTGGATTTCCCAGTCTGTACAAGGGAACCATCTTCCCGGCCGGTCTCAAATTTTGGAGGGAAAAACAAACGCAAATGAGACCGAGCAGTAGACACAGCTATTTGAGAACAGGACCTGTGGCTCATCCGCTGTGTCCCCAGCACCTGGTTCATGATCTGTCACGTGATAGATGCAACACGCTTCTGCCGAGTGAGTGAATCAGTTCACAGCACAGTCCAGGGTGGGCGGGCGGGCCTGCAGGGAGTTGGAACTGCAGAGCGGAAAACCAGCTAGAGGTGACCTGGTAACGTCCTTCCGTGGGGCAGCCGGTGTTGACTCAGGTCGACATGAGCAACAGTCCCATTGCAGGCTGTGAGCCTGTGTTGTTCAGGAGAATAGCGAGTCTCTAGTAAAAAGTCTTAAGGGGTGTGGCAGAGGCTTACCGGGGTGTCAACTTAATCGGTTCTTCCCTGCTAACAGAACCCGGTGTCTCTCGGGAGAAGAAGAGATAGAATCTACCGTCAACATGGCCTCATTGTCCTTGCCAGGGACTGGCTTAGGCATGGACCAGTGCCACGTGTCTGGCCCACAAGACAGAAGGGGAAATCTGTCTGGATGGCTGAGAAAGCATTTGTTCTTTTTTAAAATCCTCACCTGAGGATACTTTTCCATTTATCTTCAGATAGAGTGGGAGGGAGGGAAGGAGAGAGAGAGAGAGAGAGAGAGAGAGAGAGAGAGAGAAACATCAAAGTGTGTGTGAGAGAGAAACATCGATGTGAGAGAGACACATCGACTGGTTGTCCTCTGCACGACCCCAACCAGGGCCGGGGACCGAACCGCAGCCCAGGTAGGTGCCCTTGACCGGAACTGAACCCGTAACTCTCTGGTCTGCAAGCTGACACGCTAACTGCTGAGCCAAAGCAGCCACGGTGGGTTTTTTTTTTTTTTTCCCTCACCCGAGGATATTTTTCCATTTTTTGTTCAGGTAGAGTGGGAGGGAGAGAGGGGAACAGAGAGAGAGAGAGAAACATCGATGTGAAGGGACACATCGAGTGGCTGCCACCCGCACAACCGACCAGGGCCGGGGACAAACTGCAACCGAGGTACGTGCCCTCAGCGGGAACTGAACCCGGGTCTCTCAGGACCGCAGGCCGACGCTCTAACCGCTGAGCCAAACCGGCCAGGGCAGGTTTTTTAAAATCTTAAAAAGAGACATCAGAGAGGGAACGGTTTCCAGTCTGTACATTTCCCTTTGCGGACATGGCTGTGGCCACCACCGTGCCATCGCTAAGCAGAGGTATCGCTGACAGGGAGGGAAGAGGGCACTATGGAAAGTGCTGGTTCCCTGAAGGGTCCATTTAAGTTCTGAGTTAAGCAGTCCTGGGGTTTCTGTACCCAAAGGCTTCTTCTTTTGTAAGATAATGAGTGTCTTTATCATGCCGGCCAGTGAGGCGCACTGGCTAGTCCCTGCAGCCGGAAGCTTCTGCACACTACAGAATGACGTGAAGGTGAGCTACACGCGGAATCTCTCTTCCCAAAGAGCCCACAGCCTGCTTGCAGAGGCAGCCAGGAAATGACACCGTCACGGTGTGATGCGCGCCTTGATGGAGGGACCAGCCAGGTGCTTCTTGATGGCACCGGGGAGGGAGCGTGGTCTGCAGGGGAGGCTTGGGGAGGCTCCCGAGAGGGGTGGCTCCGGGCGGAGTTTGGAATCAGAGGTGCCTGCAGTCCAAGTGGAGGAAAGGTGCGTTCAAAGGCAGGGAGGGCCGAGAGCGCTTTGTTTGATTGCGGTTTGTTTGGTTTGGCAGGACTGGGTTGTAAAGGGGGCAGTTGGGATGGTGAGAACGACGCAGGAGGAAGTAGCCAGATCCTGAAGGACCTTGTGAAGGACGCATGAAGAGCAGAGGCATGAGCACAGGAGGGCTTGGGAGCAGGGACCCGGGCTCGCAGGCGCCCGTGCCGTGCTCGGTGTTTATGGAACACCCGCTGTGTGCCAGGCCCCGAGCTGGGCGCTGGCGCTGCCGACTTGCGTCCTGGACTCTACGTTCCCGAGGCTCTAACGCATCGTGGTCACTCCTGACTGTCCAGGGGCTTGACTGGAGCTTGGCACCCGGAGACACGCGTGTTTGTTGACCTAACGAACAAAGAAAACAGCATCCTTACCTGCAGGACGTTACTGACGGGCGTGTGTGTGTGTGTGTGTGTGTGTGTGTGTAATTTAACAAAAAACACGGCGTGGATTGTGAAATACAATCTCGATGAGTATAATTACATGAACATATCTGAGTGCTCTGGAGCAAATTCTAGGGGGACCCGGTAGAGCCCAGACGGCCACCCCGAGAAAGGGGCCAGTAAGCATTCTTGGGCTTTGACCTCCGGGCCTCAGTTTCCTTATGTGTAAGCTGAGGATAACTTGTATTCCTAACAGCTGTGGAGAGGTCAGAGGTAAAGTATTTGAAGTGTGTAGCACACAGTACACTCAGTCTGTTTTAGCACAGGTCAGTGAAGTCCTCAGGAAGTCATGTATCTGGGCAACACTGAATCTTGGATTCTCTTGCATATCCGGTTGTCCAGTCTCAAAGCTAAGTCGTGGCTTTTGGGTGACACAGTTTGCTCCTTGCACCTCATTTCCCGACAATGCTGGAAAAGTAAGGTATTATTAACTTTCATAATGGGGAAAAAAAACACCACCTTTGTGAATTTGATTGATATTAAAATCATTCCCTCCTTCGCCCCTGGCGAAAAATGAGCCAGCAACGAAATGTTTGTGGTGCACAGAGAAGAAGTGGGTTAATGGATTACAAGAGGACGTGGGAGGGAGGGGCCGGTGGCCTCTGCTGTGTCTCTTCCCGTCCCAGTGAGCGAGTGGTTCCGCAGGCTCCCCGGGCCACACTGGGGGCTGCAAGTGCGGGGCTCGGATCGCAGCCCTCTCGGGAAATCGTGTCTTCTAGACTCAGCCCCAGGTTTTCCAGTGTCCCGATCCCAGGGCACAGCGACCTCAAGCGGAGGGAGGCCCGGTTAACAGGGGTGCGCCTGGGTGGGGGCAGTCAGAAGACCCTGAAGACGGGCAGCCGATGGCGTCGAAAGGCCGAGACAGCAGACGGGGTTCATGCCATGTGGCACCGTGCTGGATGCTTCACACCACGTCCTCTGTCCTCCGCATCTCCACCCTCGACACAGGCACGGCCCGGGCACAGATGAGAGAGGCCCAGGAGGGTAACCAGGTTATTCGAGGTGATGCGTCTAGAAAGTGACAAGGCCGGGATTTTCACTCGCGCCCCTCCCCCTCCCTTTTTCCGCCCTGGAAATCCGAGTGAGGAGAACCGTGGGCATTTTCTTCACAGTGGGATGAGCGAACCTGGCTAGACTGGCGTCACGGTGTTTCTGTGAACTCACGAGACGGCCCACACCACGTGGGCGGGTGGCATCGCCTGTGCTCATAGTGCGGCCTGCTCTGCACCCAGCACCCTGCACGGCTCCCCCCGCAGGAGGCTGTCAATCAGATGAGTTGACTCAGGAAGGAATGACCTTAGATTTTGATTTCAAGGGGCCACTTATTCCAAAAGAAGTGATCCAGAGGGAGGCCTGTAGAGAGACACAGAGGGACGGGGACCTTCAAGGGCACCTGTGGCCAACATTATGCGCTGCATGGATCTTCCCAGGGCTCACCCCGGGCCTTCGTTTCTCCGAGGACACAGGACGGGACGGGACAGATGCTCCAGACATCGGAGGCTAGTGACTATGCAGATCTTTCAGAAACGATTTGTGCTATAATAAGCTTCTCCGATTATTCGATCGGTTGATTTGTTAGTGAAGGGACTGAGTGCAGAGGGCAGGGTGGATGAAGAGGGCGTCTCCCGGGGCTGAACAGGGGGGCACTGCCAGGCCGTATGCTTGTCTGACCCGCGGGGCGGTGAGTGGCAGCCAGGGTGCGGGCTCACTGAGGTCTCTCATTGGGTCTCCGTGGCCCAAGGACTCCAGAATCGGAAACTGTGAGCAATGGAAAGGTCCATACCATCCAAACAATTCCTCTCATTGCTCATCCAACTGCCTGACCATCAATAAAAGGAAGGCCATAGGAGCTGCCAAGGGCCCTTTCTACCAATCTGAACGTCTTCATTGTTGCTATTAGTAACAGCAGCTGTCATGTACTGAGGACCTACCACGTGAGGACAATAATAGCATCCATCGCACTGAGTTATTGGAAATTGAAAGCATGTAAATTGTTCAGTACAGTCAGATCTGTTATGATGCAACCTATGTGCTCCTGAAAGTCACTGTGCTATGCAAAACCACACATTAAACACCACAGGGCTTCGGGGAAGAAACGGGGGCAGGAGAAGAACATGCAAAAACTTCAGCAGTGATATCTACCTATCTATCTATCTATCTACCTATCTATCTATCTATCATCTATCTATCTATCTATCTATCTATCTACCTACCTACCTATCTATCTATCTGGACCTAATGAAATGATAGCACCGTTTTGCACATTAAATGGTTAAGAACTGCATAAATACTACAATACATAAGGCACTTTATCTTAAGAGAGACCTTGCTTGTGTAAGTGGGTGTCGGAAGCACTGTAGTTATGAGTGTTGTGCAGAGCGAGAGGAGGGTTACTGGGACGGTGGAAAGTGGTTGCACCAGACGTGCTGGGGTGTGGCTCACACACCCCTCCTTTCCCACCGAGGCAGCCGGTAGATGTTTGCAGTGTTTTGTGTGCTTTCGAGTACGCTTTTGGGTTAGCTGGGCGCACCTAGTGTTTCTCGTAGATGGCATCTCCCATAAGCAAACACAGAATTCGTGTTATGCTCAAATTATTCCCTAATATATCAGTGGTGCTGGAACAAATTCCTGTTTTCAAAATAATCATTGAAGCAGAACTGGCTGTACAGGATCCAGGAAAAGGCACAAGAGATGATGGTTGTAATTGCCACGTGCAGTCGCTTTCATCCATGCATTAAACCCAGTAAAGTATAAATAATCCCATTTTACCGACGAGTAAAACTGAGACCCATAGAGGTTAAATAATTTGCTCAAGGGCACAGAGCTAAGAAGGCAGAGCTGTCTCCACCTCGGTGAGTCTCACCCTGGGGCAAGTCTCCTCCTACACCCAATGTGGGATGGTATGTTAGCAGCAGCGCAAACCACGAGATGAGTGCATGCCTACACCACGGTCTTTGCCAGCTCCAGGTATCATTGCACAGAATGAAAATTCACATGACTTTTATTCTTTTATATTTTTAAAATATGTTATATTCATTTTTTAGAGTGGAAGGGAGAGAGAGAGAGAAACACTGACGTGAGAGAGAAACATCAATCAACTACCTCCTGCATGCCCCCTACTGGGGTCTTCAGCCCGGGCATGTGCCTTGACCAGGAAGAGAGCCAAGACTTCTCAGTCCCTGGGACAATGCTCAATCCACTGAGTCACACCGACCAGGCAAAATCCACATGACTTTAATTAATTAATTTTTAAATTATTTTTTAAATAAAAAACAAATCATTTGAGGATATTTTTCTGTTTATCTTCAGATAGAGCAGGAGGGAGAGAGAGGGAGAGAAAGGGAGAGAGAGACATCGACATGAGAGGGACACATTGACTGGTTGCCTCTCGCATGACCCTGACCAGGGCTGGGGATGAACCACAACTGAGATATATGCCCTTGACCAGAATCGAATCCGTGAATCATTGGTCCGCAGGCTGACGCTCTACCGCTGAGCCAAACTGGCCAGGGCTCACATGACTTTTAAAGACCAGACACATTTCTGAGACATTTCCAAGCTGTGCTGCTACCACGGGAATACATTTACTCTCCTACCTCGCTTTCAGAGAGAACGAGGTAGAAAATGTAGAACGACGCTGTCATGTCCACGCTACCTGCTGATGTGGAGAAATATGCCCGTATTTAGGTGCTCCCCGGAATGTCCACCAAGGTGTCCTTAACTGAGCTTTTTCCTCTCCAGGCTGAATGCGGCAATAAACAGCTTACACTTTGACAATGTCCCCATATGTCTGGAATCCAGACTGAGCACACTCCCCTAGACATGCCTCCGCAGACCAAGACACAGGGGATCCTGCTGGGATCTCGGCCGGAGCTGGGATTAACTTTTACAGCGCAGGCCTCACTTCGCTGGCTTATATTGATCTTGGGACAAACTTAATTCCCAGACCATTTGCATAAATATTCTTGACTCGTGGTCTCTCTTCCCCATTCTAAGGTCAAGCGTAGGACTTATATTTATACCCATTAAAAATATTTTCCCGCTGGTCTCAGCCCAACAAAGTCTGTTGTCTACCAACTTTTTATTGTGAAAGAACTCCAACTTATTGAAAAGTAGACAGACTAACAATGAACCAGCATGAACCCATCACTACTTGTAACTCATGGGCACCCTGTTTTGTGACGACTGCCTGTTTATCTTCCCTCTCCCACTGTTTTTAAGCAAATCTTAGACATTGTTACCAGTTCACCTGCATTTCAGTATGTATCTCTAAAAGGTAAAGGCTCCTATAAAAAACAAGCTTCCAAGATTATTATCATGCCAAAATAAGTGATCAGTATTTCCTTAAGATCATTAAGTCTAATGTTCAAATCATCCCAATTGCTTTTATGCAATTTAGGATTCAATATGTATCTTTTTATTTATTTTTATCCTCACCCGAGGACATTTTTTGATATTTTGTTCAGATAGAGTGGGAGGGAGGGAGGGAGGGAGGGAGAGAGGGAGAGAGAGAGAGAGAGAGAGAGAGAGAGAGAGAGAGAGAGAGGGAGAGAGAGAGAGAAACATCGATGGGAAAGGAGCACATCAAGTGGTTGCCTCCCTCACGACCCAACCGGGCAGGGGACAAACTGCAACCGAGGTACGTGCCCTTTAGCGGGAACCGAACCCAGGACTCTCCAGACCGCAGGCCAACTCTCTAACCGCTGAACCAAACTGGCCAGGGCCATATGTATCTATCTTTAAAGTCTCTTTTAATCTATAGGTTTCCTCTTCATCTCTTCTTTGTGTGTGTGTGTGTGTGTGTGTGTGTGTGTGTGTGTCTTGAATTGTTATTGAAGAAACCAGGTTGCTTGCTTGTTGAGTTTCTTAAACTGTGAGTTTCTAATTGCATCCCAGTGGTGTCATTCAACATGTTACGCCATCTCCTGTTTTTCCTATACATTGGAAGTAGGATGATCAGACTTGGTTTTGATGGTTTTACATATATATTTTTTATTTCAAATGGACAGGTCAGTGGCTTGCGATATATCTGCAATGTGGTGCGGTCATCACTGTACACTTCTAGAACTTGCTCATCATCCCAGATAGATGGTGCAAATCACTGACTCACGGGCCAGTTGAGCAGTGCGGCTGGAATGTGGTTACCCTGCTCTGTATTTTAGAAAAAAAATTTAAAATAGTTACTAAAACTTCAACGTCAGAAAAAATATCTGAATTTTTCAAGTTCTTTTGAAAAAAACAAACCGGAACGTTTAGCTAAGGAGGGTGCCTCTTTTCCTTGAGCAGCCACTGCTCCTGCAGGTAAGGTGTGTTTGGAGTCCCGTTACCCTCAGACTTAGCAGCACTAAGCAACCCTTTCCCGAGGCTCCCGGATTCACGGTCAGGAATTGGAATAAGACACACAGGGGATGCTTTGTGTAGCCCACGCTGAGTGGGTCTGAGGTGGGAAGACCTTCTGGTGGGAACTCCAGCAGCTGGGGGCTGGACGGGTTGTGGCTCAGGGTCTCCTTCGATGTGGCTTCTTGACTCATGTGCTTGGCTCTTGGGCTGGGATGACTTAAAGGTGGAGTCAGCTGGGAAACCGTTGACCCCGCCCCCCCAGGCCGTCTCTCCACGGGCATGACTTCCAGTCGGTGGCATGACAGCTGGGTTCTGAGAGGGAGGGGTCTGGGCGGGAAACTCCCCCCACGGCCTACTCGCTGAAGTCATGCAGCCTGACTTCTGTTACATGGGTGGAAGGAGTCAAAGAATTTGCAGCCTGTTGGTTTCCCCGAAACCCCCAAGTGTGTGTGCTGTTTTCCTTTAACCTGATCCTCAGATGAAGATGCTTGAGTTCAATTCTTTAGTTAATTGCACACTGTTGTTCTATAGCATCGGCCCCTGCACAGCCCTTCTCAGTTACGTTGGCATCTCCTTACCCGTTTACTTCCCTTTCCTTTGCCCATCCTCCTCTCCCCACAGGAGACATCCTGATGTATTTGACATTTATCTTTCTGTCTGTGGGTGTTCCGGTATGATCTACGGGGCTTTGTATGTGCAGTTTAATTTACATAAACAGTGTTATTTCAGAAATCTCATTCTGTGTCCTGCTTTTTGGACTCAGCCTGGGGTTTTTAAGATCCATCATGTTGCTGTTGTGAGTGTGTGTGTGGTAGCTGTTAACTGCTGCTGGTACTTGGTCCTCTAGGGTGAAGGTCCACTGCATGGTCCTTGTCCCTGCTCCAGTGATGACCACACAGATGCTTCCCTTCTCTACCTGCTGTGATAATCAGGGCAGCCATGCTCCTTCCCCGTGGACCCGTGGGAGGAATTCTTTGGGGAAACACATCCGGCAGTGGGAGGGCTGAGTCACTTGGTTGCACATGTATCTGATTTTTCTCTCAGAACAGCTGCAGCATTTCACACCCACCAGTGGGGTGTGGACGTTTCAAAATCCTTAGTCCCACCAACTCTCGGTGTTTCCCAGCTTTATTGACATCTCGTTTTATTTTAACTTTTTTCTGATTACTAATGAGTTTGAACACCTCTTCCTGGGCCTTGTGACCTTTTGCACATCTTCTTGAGTAAGGAGATTTTCTTTAAAAAAAATTTTTTTTTTTCTTTATTGATTTGAGAGAGAGAGGAAGGGAGAGGGAGAGAGAGAGAAACATCGATTGGCTGCTTCTTGCATGCCACTCACTGGGGATTTGGCCCACAACCTGGGCATGTGATCTGACTGGGAATCGAACCGGTGACCTCTTGGTGCATGGGTCGATGTTCAACCACTGAACCACACCGGCTGGGCGAGGTAACTTTCATGCTCACCGCCCATCTTCCTATAGTGGTTCCTGTCCTTTCTTGGTCCGTGGCAGGGACATGTCTCCACCCAGCCACTTCACACACTGATGTTACCTGTTGTGCCCTGGTTCAGGTGAGTGTGTCCCCTAGTAGAGTAGTTCTGTGGGAAGGCAGCACAAGTTGCAGCCTGGACCACCTAGCTGAGACTTGGAGGATGGGGCAAATGTTCCAGAAAAGGCATGTTAGTTTCCTGTGGTGGCGTAAGGCAACAGAAATGTATCCTTTCAACGTTCTGGTGGCCAGAAGCTGGAAGTGAGTTGCACTGAGCTGAAATCAAGGTGTCCTCAGAGCTGTGCTCCTGTCGGATGCTCTGGGCACGGACACGCCTTACCTCTCCCAGCTTCTGGTGGCTGCCTGAATTTAAAACGCTTTGGCTTGTGGCCACATCACTTCGATCTGCCTCTGTGGTCACCTGGCCTCGTCTGTTCTCTGTGTGTCTGTTCTCCCTCTGCCTCTCTTATAAGGGCATGTGTGATGGAATTCAGGGCCCACACGGATAACCCAGGGTCAGCTCTTCATCTTTAGATCCTTAACTAAGTCATGTTTGCAAAAGCAATAATCTACAAGGTAACACACATGGCTTCCAGGGATCAGGGGCCGTTAGCTGTCTTTGGGGTCCCTTCTGCCCAGGAGGCTGTGCTCAATTCAACCAGGAAAACAAGTAAGAATAGCAGAGAGACAGTGCAGTCAAGTAACAGAGGCATAAGGAACGTGACATAATTGGGGAGGGGGCACTGCAAGGAGTTTGGGACGGCTGGTGCCTAGGGCCGAGCAGGGAAGGAGAGGGAGAAGCTGGGTGCACGGAGGGATGAGGGTTTGGGGGGGGGTCTCACAAATTACCTAAGCAGGTAGAAATAGAAGAGTGGGTTCTTATGAAGGGTAGCTAAAGTGGATGTAGGGAAGGTTTTCATTTTTTGGAGGCTTTTATATTTCCTGTATCATTAGAAAAATGTACACCCCCAGATATGCATCCTCTCAAATGGTGCTGTGAGGGCCAAAGCTCTCGTGCTTCCGTGAGACAAATTCAAGAACCTGCAGGGACACGGTGAGCGCGTCTGATGGGCTGCTGGTGTCCATCTGTGAGGCTTGTGGCTGAGCAGACTTCACTTTTTAAAGATTGACCTCTTGGGACTTTTCTGAGTTTTTAAAAAATATTTAGCATTGGTCAAATGACTTCTTTTTTTGAGCATCTATTACATGCCAGGCACTGTCCCAGGGGATAGAGACGTTAGGAGTGAATGAGACAAAGTCCCAGTGTTTATGGGTCATGGCAGGGATGGTCAGTATTATAGAGGAAATGAAGCTGTGTGACGAGATCAGTGTAGGGGAGGGGAATGGAATTGTTATTTGTATAGGGTGGTCTGGAAGGAGCAGAGTGTAGTGGTCAAGTAACCTTGACCACCCAGCCATGTGACCTTGGGCAACTTACTTAACCAACTTCCTCCCTCTGCAAAATAGAGTGTGGTGGGTATAAAACATGGCTGCCGGCTCTTTGAGAAATGTCTGTCCCCTTCCTTTGAATTTGGGGAAATTCAATTGACTTGGGTGAGTGGGGTTTGAATGAATTGGGTTTGACTCTTTTGAGCAACATAGTACAATGGAAGTGACAGTACTTGGAAGGGGGGGGTCATAAAGACCATGCAGCCCCTGCCTCCTGTGCTCTGAGGCCCACGACCATGGGCACCCTATATTGGCGAGGCCTCTGGTCAACAGCTTTCAAGTCATCCCAGCCCAGGAGCCAGACATGTGAGTGAATAATCTGCAGAAGATTCTAGCCCCCAGCTCCTGGAGTTGCTCCAGCCATTGAGTCTTCCCGACAGGCCCCAGGCATCATGGAGCAGAGACGAGCCATCCCACACTGCCCTGTGTGTCCCGACAGATTCTGTTTGCATAATAAAATAGTTGTCACCCTGGCTGGTTTGGCTTCGTGATTAGAGTGTTGGCCCAGGACAGGGGTTTGATTCCTGGTCAAGGGCACGTGTCTGAGTTGCAGGTTTGATCCCTGGCTCCGGTTGGGGTTGTATGGGAGGCAACCAATCAATGTGTCTCTCTCACATAGATGTTTCTCTCTTTCTTTCTCTCTCCCCCCCCCCCTCCCTTCCACTCTATCTAAAAATCAATAGAAAAATACCCTTGGGTGAAAACTAACAACAACAACAACAACAAATATAAAAAATAGTTGTCCAGACATTTGGGGTTGTTTGTTACACAGTAACAAAGCTGTTGAACGGTTTAAATTAGTTAATGGATTTAAATTTAAATGAAGCTTTTGCATTTAGTGATTCCAGCCTTTGTCCAGTTTAAAAGTGGAGACTGCTGACGAAATGTTTCTTTACAAATAATCATTTGATAAGATTGCCAGAATTTTAATCTCAATATTTTTCTGTCCTACGTATGTGCTCTATTAAAAACAACCGGACCCCTGCATTTCCCCTTTGGAATATGCCAGATAATTGGTGTTATGCCCACCTCAGTGTGGGGCACTTTCAACGTGGCCTCTTTGGTCTTTGTCGCTGTTGGTGGCCCAGTGTTGACTAGCCAGGGAAGTGTCTCATTAATATAGACCCCCAGATAATTAAATAGTCAGCATGGATCAATCGATAGATCATTTCTAGCCCTCAGAAATTAACCTTTCTTCTCTACAACTATTGTCTTTGGAAAATAAAATGAAAAGCAATTGGTTTGTCCTTGACACCCACCCTCAACCACCTTCTACAAATCTTTAGAGAAAAATTCTCAAAAGAATCGCGCAGACTTGCGGTCGCCATCTCCTCCCTTCCCACACCCTCAGCTTACTCCAAGCAGGCTTCGGTTTACACCACTCCAGGAAAGCCAGCTTTTGTGGAGATCACCAGTGGCCTCCATGATGCTAAATCCAGTCGTCATTCAGCAGCCTCAGCCTCCAGTGGTCTCACCTGGCCATCTGCGCATCACCGGACATCGTGGATCATCCTCTCCTGGGAATCGTTTCTCCACTTGGCGGCCGGAAGCTCCCTCTCCTTTGGTCCCCCACTTCCCCGCCTTCTCTCCTTCTTGCTTGGTAGGCTCTGCGGGCCCCCTAAATCTATACAATGTTGGAGGGCCCTGGCCGAACTCCATGCTTGTCTTGGTGTTTCCCCCTGTTTCCAAGCAGTTGTAATTTTTAAAGGTTGTCTGTATGCTAATGACTCTCAAATAGTTATCACAACCCTGGATCTTGCACCTGGACTTCAGATTCTTATATCGAGGTACCTGCTTCACAAGCATCTTGAATGGATCATGATCACCGCTGAACTGCTGGTCTCTCCCAAGACTGCTCTCAGTAAATGACTATCCCCTCCTTGCAAGTGATTCGCCTGGAAATATAGAATCATCCCTGACTTCTCTCCTCTCTACATCAGTTCTGTTAACAAACTCTGGTGGGTTTACCTTCAGAATACATGAAGAGCCCTGGCTAGCGTGGATCAGCGGTTAGAGCGTCCGCCCGTGGACCAGAAAGTCCCAGGTTCGGTTCCCACTAAGGGCATGTACCTCGGTTGCAGTTTGTCCCCAGCCCCGGCTGGGGTCACGTGGGTGGCAACCAGTCGATGTGTCTCTCTCACATCGATGTTTCTCTCTCTTCCCCCCGCTCTATCTGAAAATAAATGCTAAAGTGTCCTCGGGTGAGGATTAAAAAACAACAACATGAAGAATCTGACCATGTCTCCCCACCCCCATTGTCACCTCTCTGCCCTCATCGATGGCAGCGACCTCCTAACTCTTCCCTCTGCTTCTATCCGTGTCCCTCTGTGAGCCATTCTCGGAGTGACATTTTAAAGTATGTGGGAGATGACTGCACTCCTCAGCTCAGACTCCTCCAGTGGCTCCTCATCTCACTCGAAGCAAAATTCAAAGTTCTTATCGTGGTTCGTAAGATTGACGTTTGCCAGGTAAACCGACTCCCAGCTGTACCTCTGCCCTCATCACTCGTGGTCCTTCCCTGCACCCACTCTGCTCCAGAACGTGGTCCCCCTGCTGTCCCGCAGGCCCTGGCATCGGCTGCGCCCTCTTCTCGGAGTGCTCCCCCTTGGCTCTGTGTGGGTGGCTTATCTCTCACTCACTCAGTCTGGGTTCAAATGTCACTGTCAGGGAGGCCTCCAATGAACACCCACCGAAAACAATTTCCTCTGTCTCTGCAATGGTCTGTCTCCTTCTCCTACTGCATGCATGAATGTATACACGTGTGTATGCATGTATGCATATATGTATGTATGCACGCATGCATGTATGTGTGTATGCATGCACGTATATATTTATGGCAAAATTAAAAGAAAGATACAGAGATTTCCCATCCATACACAGCCTCCCTCATTATCCACATCCCCTACCTGAGTGTACATATGTCACAACTGATGAACTACACTGATACATCATTATCACCTAGAGTCTATAGTTTTTATTAGGCTCAGACTTAGTGTTGTTCATTCTGTGACTTTGGACAAATGTATAATGACATGTATCCACCATTATAGTCTCACAAGGAGTAATTTCACTGCCCTAAAAATCCTTTGCACTCCATCTACTCACCCCTCCCCCAGCCCCTACCACTCATCTTGTCAGTATGTCCATAGTCTGTCCCTTTTAAAACATGTGTAGTTGAAATCATACAACATGTAGCCTTTTCAGGCTGACTCCTTTCACTTAGTAATACGCATTTATGTTTCCTCCATGTCATTCTATGGCTTTATTTTTTAAATAGAGGTTAACACAGCCTGATACAAGTATTTGTTGCCTATCTCCAGCCACTATATTCTAAACCCCCTGAGGCAGGGATTGCTTGGTTTTTGAACAGTGCATCCTCTGCACTAGAACAATGACTAGAATCTAGCAGGCTTGCAAAAGAAATCTGCTGACTGGGTAAATAAGTCGAGCCACGAGAGAATCCCCCTTTGCAGTAGCGCAGCCTTGCAGTGTTCTTTCAGACACTGGGGCTGAACGAGACCCGTAAGCTGCAGAGTTTTGCAAATTCCAGTAGTTATCGCTGCTGCCTATTGGGAATCGCCCATGTTGCTATGTCAAAGGATTTGAAAGCAAACTGGGAGGTCACCTAGGGTAACTCTCTTTGATGACCCCATAGATCCATATTCCCATTCCCTTAGAAATTTCAAAAAAAAGATTTCAGTCCCAACATCACTTATTTGTCTTTCGTCAAGAGAAGAGATTCACAGGTGCTTGGAGCATGGCATGGAAGCACGTTTGCTCTTCGAGGTCTTCCGCTCCCCGCTTGTTCCCTGGAGTCTCTGAATGTGAGACATGCCATCATTTCCCATCAAAGATGCATGAGCATGTCAGGCTCTGCAGAAAGAGAGAAGTGGAGCCAAATCCCATGTCTCCCTCTCAGTAGCTCTGTGACTCTGCCCAGGAGCCTTTCTTTCAATTCCTTGTGCTAAAATCGGGCTACCTTGCTTCCCCATGGGCTTTGTATAAGCATTACATAAAATAATGCCTATAAAGCACTGGACACAGTCCCTGATGATTTTAAAATTATTATTATAAAAAAAAAAGAATAAAATTATTATTATGACCATATGTCAATCACCTACTGGGTGATAAGCCCATGCTAGGTGCTTCATGTGCATTGTTGTAATTAACTTCATGCCAACTTTACTAGGTAAGAGTGATGGTATTTATTTTATAATGAAAATGCTAAAAACCAGAGAGATCAAGTAACTTGTCTCTGGTCCACAGTAAACCTTAGTGGCAGAGCTAAGTGTGCACCTGGATCCATCTGGTCCTGATGCCCATGCTCTCCTACCCCTGGTCCTCAGTCTCTATAGATTCTCGGCTCCAAATATTGCTGAGCCTTTCTTCCCGAGTTAGCTTCTGATCTTTTCCTAAACAAACTCTCTACTCCAGCCAAGTTGATGTTTTAATGTTTGAGGAGCACACTTTGTATGTTTCTCCAACATCTCTCAGTTCATTTGTTCATTCATTCAACCAATGATGTTAAAAATATTTTTTATGAGAGTGGATTTGAGCCAAACTGACAATATGTGCCTGGGACAAGATCTGAAATGCTTCTTCAACCAATGACTCTGAGCACTGTGTCTGAGGCTGGGCTCCAAGGATGAAAAGATCAGGACTTTGCTCATGGAGAAGTTATAGAACAGTAACGAGTTATATAAAAGGACGTTAACATGGACGTTTTGGCTGAGATCCTAAGGCAACAGATTATCACACACCAAAATGTGGATTGAGATGGACCACCCAGAAAGATTTGTGAGAAGTAGGTGGTCAAGAGCCAGTCGGCTACCTTTTAAGCCAGGCTATGGAAGTGTTGGGGGGAGAGATGAATTGGTGGGAAGGGGACTTCTTGGCAAAGGAAGTGTGTGTGCTGGGCTCTATGACACTCCGCAGGGGCCAGAGTGGGGTGCTTGTCCTGCACCTTTAGTACATGGAGAGGAGCTTCAGTAGGACCGCTCAGAGCACAGAATGTATCTCTGGAAGTTGCAAGTTGCTGTGGACCCAAGTGTGTCTCCCTTCTGGGACCTCAGAGAGGTGAGAGATGGGCTGTCCAGCTGTCTTTCCTTTGGATCATCCTGTACTGGGATCAGCTGTGCTGGGCAGCCTGTGTTCTCGGAGGTTGTCAGGGATAAGTGCATGACTCTTTCCATGGACAAGACAGGGATACACAGGCAAGAGAGCTGGTGTGGCTCTGTAACTGACGGTCGCACAGGGCAGCCTAGAGCTGGATTCAGACCTTGGCTGGAGCTCTGGCCACATTCCCAGGAGATATGGAAGGAGAAAACCATTAGTTGGGACTGAAGCTTGCATCTCCCGCATCAGGGCAGCTGTCATCAGAGATCCCCACCAATTGGAGAGGGATCTCCAGAGTTTTCACCAAAGCATCCCTTAAGAAAACTAGTCAGTTTTAAATACCTCTGATGCTCAGAAAATATAAAGCCAGCTCACGGCAATCCCTAACCAATCAAGAGCAACATGACTATCTTTTTCCTAGCTACCATTTATTAATAAGCTACTATGTGCCAAGCATCTATGGGGCCTGCAGGGTCTCTCCAGAAGCCCCAGCCATCTGTTTCTCTGACGAGCACGTACCCGGAGAACACGGCCATGGTACCGCACACGTACACAGCCATTTCTCAAAAGCACACAGTGGGAAACTTCTGTCCACATGAAAACCTGTGCTCAGATGTTCATCGCAGCTTTATCCATGATTGCCCAAACCGGAAGCAACCAAGACGCCCTTCAGTAGGTGGATGGATAAATAAGCTGACATAGCCAGACAGTGGAATATGATTCAGTGCTGAGACAGATATGCACTGTCAGGCCATGAAAAGCCGCGGAGGAACCGTAAATGCACATTGCTAAGTGAAAGAAGCCAATCTGAAGAGGCTGCAGACTGCATGATTCCAACCGTATAACATTCTTGAAAAAGCAAACGATGGAGACAGTAAAAGCATTAGTAGCTGCAGGGTTGGGGGAGGGAGGGATGAATAAACAGAGCACAGGGGATTTTTAGGGCAGTCAAACCACTCTGTGATACAGCGCGGTGGACACATGTCATTACACATTTGTCCAAACAATGCGTAATGTTTGGAGTGGTCATCGTGTGTCAGTGTAACACGTGCATGGCTCTGTTTTTCGACTGTAACACGGGTACGGCTCTGGTGGCGGCTCTGCATGTGTGGGGGCAGAGGCTACGTGAAAACCTCCGCATCTCCCCCCAAATCTGCTGTGGACCCTTAAACTCCAGCAAAAAGATCAAATCCATAGAAATAAAGAAAGAGAAAATGACGTGGTCGCCGCGATGACAAGAACACAAATCCCTTTACGCTCTGCAGGATGAACGTTTTTCTAGCAGTGTGAGCCCCCTGGCAGTCTGGGAAGAGTGGAACGAGGAGGACGGGGCTCAACGGGGTTTTCATACCCGGAAAGCTGGCGGCACAGAGTGGGGGGCGGGGAGCTCCCGCCCCGCTGCCTGTCCCCAGGTGTCTCTGAGGGGCTCTAATGTGGCGGTAATTACCGAGACTGCCGGGTGACCTGCCGGGTGACCTGACGGGGCCCTGTCGATGAGTCATCTGCTCACCTCGTTTTGCTCAGGCGGGAAGCGTCATGAGCCACAGCTGTGGGCTGGACAGTACTTCTTCACTCCACACCCTTGCTCAGAGCTTCTTTCCAGTTAAAGCCCTCCTCCCCTTCTTGATTTGTCACCACACCTGTCCTGTCCTGGGTCCCACGCAGGGGCCTGTGCACACTGCAGCCCACCTGCCTGACCGGTCCCCCAGCTCTGCCCTGGACCTGGAGAGTTCGGCATCCCCTTGGAGCCCGGAGGTTCCTCCTACCTTTTCCAACTGAGGCGACCAGCCCGGACGTGGCTGGTTGTCAGGGCAGAGCCAGGAGAGAATAAGGTGTCTGGGAACCATGTGTCCTCTCCCACACGGGGGTGTCAGCTCCTGGGGACAGGAAACACATGGATTTCACTTTCCAGGACCCTCTTTAGAACCCAAGCGGGAGGCCTGTCAGACTTACAGGTACTTAAAGATTAAAAAGCTGCAGAACAGCCCTGGCCCATGTAGCTCCGTGGGTAGAGTGTCGGCCCATGCACCGAAGGCTCGTGGGTTTGATGCCCGGCCAAGAGCATGTATCTGGGTTGCAGGTTTGATCCCTGGACCTCATCAGGGCATGTGTGGGAGGCAACCAATCAATGTATCTCTCTCACATCAATCTCTCTCTCTCCCTCTCCCTCCCTTTCATTCTCTCTAAACATCAATGGAAAAAATATCCTAGGGTGAGGATTAACCAAAAAAAAAAAGAAGTCACAGAACAAGGTTGCTATGGTAGCTTGTCCTTTACTTGAGTAAGGCTCTTTCTACCCCTTCCTTTCCCCTCCATTCTCTATATGGGGGTGTCTGAACCTCAGCGGTATTGGCATTTGGGCAGATTAATCTTTGCTGTGGGGCTGCTCCCGCACAGTAGGATGTGTAGGAGAATCGGCTGCTTGTAGCACCCAACACTCCAAGTTCTAACAGTTGGAGCTGTCTCCAAACTTGGCCAAGTGACCCCTGGGGAGCAGATCACCCTGAACTCCAGCTGCGCACCTGCTATGCGCATTCTGTCCCTTAGACCCACATGGGGTCCCTACTCTGTGCTGAACAGTGTTCTCGGGGCTGGCAAAGCACCGGTCTCCCTCCCAGATCACCTCGCCCCACACACTTCCTTTCTCCCCTGTAACAAGAAACCATGGCTTCGGAGAGGGCTGCTTACGGGAAACCATAAAGTCATTCCACCCTCTCGCACCTTGGCTGTGGCGATAACACAATCAGTTTGCAGAGGCAGGGTGTTGGAACTTCAAAGCTGAGCCAGAGGGAGTGGAGGGACAGGAGCTGGGGAGCAGAGTCTTATCTGTGGCTTACATGTTCTCTCCCTTATCACTGCAGAAGGAGGGGATCCTAGGGGAGAGAAAGTGGGAATCAAAAGACCAGGTTGCTTTCTGTTCCCCACCTATCTTTAGGCTGAAACAAGGAAGGGCTGAAGGAAGGAACTCCACATAGAAAGGATGCAGATGGGGGAGTGAAATTTTGGGGGGTGGGTGAGTGTGGAGGGGACAGCCTTTTCTGACCCCACACTCATCCATGGTGACCTGGATTGGACAGCAGGGTTCTGGAACCAGAGAACCTGAGAGTTAGGGGGTCTTGACATTAGCTTCATGATCGTCTCCCCTGGGAACCTTCACTGCGTAGATGTGGAACGAGGTGCTGCTGCTCTGAGGACCTCTGTCATAGCTGTGTCCTGTTTGCTCAGTGGTTAGAGCGGACCAAAGAGTCGAGGATTCGGTTCTAGTCAAGGGCATGTACCTCGGGTGTGGTTCGATCCCCAGCCCGGGTGGGGGTCGTGTGGGAGGCAATCAATCGATGTGTCTCTCTCACATCAATGTTTCTCTCTCTCTCTTTCTCTCCCTCCTTCCCACTCTATCTGAAAATCAAGGAAAAGTATTCTCAGGTGAGGATAAATAAATGCGAGAACCTCTGCCGTAGATCAGGACAGTCTGGGCACAGACAGAGCAGCTGGAAAGGAGAAGTGAGACTCTTCACAGGACACATTTGCTGGAGTTGAGAGCAAATCACTCGTAGGAATAGGACTTAAAGATGAAAATGTTCATTGCAAACCCTCTATGTCATTCACAATAAAGATGCACCTGACATCAATACTGACTCGTTCCATCCTCCCTACAGTTCTATCAGATAGGTACTGCCGAGGTGCCCACTCCACAGGCGAGGGAACTGAGGTACAGAGAGGTTTAGTGACTGGCAGGTCACAGAGCAGATGAGGAGACCTGGGACCTGAACCCAGATTTTCCTGTTCTAACATTCGTGCTTTTAAACACTATGCTACCTACCACTTGACTAAGGGAACTTGGGAAGCTAACTGGTTAGTAAAATCATGGCATTGGGCATGACCCGAAGGAGACGCAGATTTGAGAGAAAAACAATGGGTTCAGCCTCGAAGATGGTAAGTCTGCCATATGCGGGGCACCGGGGACTTTTGCCTTGAGGTTGGCTAGCTGAAGTCATGCACCTGGCGCTGTGGACAAGGACCCGTGTGCAGTGACAAGGCAAGGCATGGAAGGACTCGGGGGACACCAACAGTTAAAGGCAGATGGAAGAAGAACCAGGAAAAGAGAATGAAAAAAAAAATCCATCAGCAGAGAGTGGTGCTCTGGAAGCGATGGAGAAGTGAGTCAGAAAGGAGACAAGGTTACCAGGGACAAAAGCTATAAAGGCTTCTGCTCAGATAAGAAATGAAGAGAGGTATTGTTCTTCAATGGGTTCATGGGTTGTAATTAATTTCTCCAGCCCGATGGGGAACTTCTTGAGGTCAAGAGCTACACCCAACACTTTGTTGTATTCTTCTCTGGGTGTCCGCGGTCTCTAGTGCGGGGCTAGGCATGCAGAAGGCATTGACCGAATGCCCGTGGGTTGATGGTTGCTCAGGTGTTTATCCTTATTCAGACAATGACATTATTTATAACTTGTCTGCACCTCGTGAGGAGGAAATACGATGTTCTGAGCCTCACACAACGTGGGGTAGCCCGTAACCTCTGGACTTGGCATTGCTGACGCCAGTGATGGGCAGGTGCCCTTAGCGGGAACCAAACCCGGGTCTCTCAGGATCGCAGGCCGACGCTCTAACCGCTGAGCCAAACCGGCCAGGGCCCATCCTTCCGTTTTAAAAACAGCGGCAGTAAAAGTAACCCAGGCTCACGCATCGGAGTGTTGGGAAAAGGAGATGCAGTGGAGGAGCCGGGACGAAGTGAAAGGGAGCTGTCTTCTCCTCCCTTCTCTCTCTTCCCATCTTCCACCGGAGGGAGCATCTCTGTTTCCGTGGAAACATGCCTTTACCGAACGCGATGTCTCGTGGAGGGGTTTTCAGATGGCAAAGCCATCAGGGAGGATCTTTTGGGCCATCGGGCCCTTCAAATCACACTCGGGGACTTTTTCTGCTTGTAGCAACGGCCCTGTGTAAGTGTCCGCCGAGCATCGTGAACACTTAATGCCGTTAGAGTCGGGGACACCCTCCCACAGACATCGCCCGAGTTGGTCTGACAACAGCCCGGTGAGGACAGGGTACTGTCCTCTGTCCCCACCCTAGAGAAGGGACACTGAGGCTCGGAGACACCAGCTGGTCTACGTTCATTCTCTCACAGGCCATCAAGCTCGGGCAGTGCCCCGGGCACCAGGGCAGCTGGTAATCGCCACCACGCTCCCTCCGTGAGACAGGCCAGGTCGCCGCGCAGCCTCACGGAGCTTACGTTCTGGTCTGGGGAACAGACAGCAAACGAGAGGCGGCAGCTCAGCAGGCCGTGGCTGGAAGGAAAGTGAATGGCGGGGGTTGGGGGCGCGGACTCTTTTGGAAAGGATGAGGGGGGGAGGCTGGAAGAGGAGACAAAGGTGGAATTAGAAGGAAGAGAAATTTTTTGCCTTTTCATTACACCCCCAGGCAGGGGCTCTTGTAGGGACCGTCTTCCCCCACATCTCTCCTGTCTTGTCCTCAGAACGTCTCGTAGAAACTGGTAGTGGCCAGAGCGTCTCTCTCAGACCTCGGAACAGGACACCCGGGACCTGAGCAATGACAGCGCGGAGAGGGACTGCCAGCCCGGCCCCGCCCTGGCCGTGAGTCGCAGCTGTTCAGGAAAATAACAACACGGGCGCTCGCAGGCGCAGGAGCCGGGGGTTTTATGGGCGCAGCCATCAAAAGCAAACACAGCAGTGTGTCTGGGCGACCTCTCCAGGAAGCCATCCACTGGGACGGGGCCGGCTTCGGGGAAACCGCGCGTCTCCGCGGGCTGGGAGGGCGTCGTGTGGCAGAAGGACGAGCCATGGGGCGGGGGGGAGCAAGGCAGGTGTCAGCTGGGTACTGAGAACCACGGGCTAACTTCTCATCCGGCCACAGATGGGATCAGGTGGCCTGGGGTGGGAGAGAGAGCCGGCTATCACAGAAGTGTGTCAGGAGGGGCTCAAGGATCCCCTTCGCCTGTCCAATGAGGAGTTGCTGAGAGATTCCTTCATTTACTTAGTATTTATGAAGCATGTTCTATGTGCTAGGCACACGAATGCAGGGGTGAAAAAGACATACAAGATCCTTGCTTTCCTGAAGTTTCCATGCTAGTGGTGGACAGTCAGTCAAGAAAGAAATGAACTGCCCGACCAGTGTGGCTCAGTGGATTGAGCATCGTCCCACGGACTGAAAAGTCCTGGTTCGATTCCCACTCAGGGCACATGCTGGGGTGGCAGGCTCGATCCCCAGTAGGGGGTGTGCAGGAGGCAGCTGATTGGTGTTTCTGTCTCTCCCTTCCTCTCGCTCTAAAAAATCAATAAAAACATATTTAAAAAAAGAAGGAAGTGAACAAATTGTTAGAAAGACAGTTGTAGCTGGGGATGGCTGTGAGTAGCACAATCACAAAAGGGGATGTCCAAGAACAACCGAGTGTTTGCATATGCATGTGTACGCTTGTGTGTGCGTGTGTGTGCGTGTGTGTGCTTAGTGGATTGCACCGTAGATTGTGTGGTTGGAGGTGTCTCTGAGGAGATCACCTTAAGGGAGTTCTGAGTGAGCGGGAGGCCCAGCAAAGGCAAGGCCCCGACTGCTGAGCGCAGGGATGCAGAGTGGCCATGTGGTTGGAGCAGCGAACAGAGCGATGGAGCAGGAGGAGATGAAGGCAGGCAGGGCCAGATCGCGGAGGACATTGTAGACCACGGCAAGGCAGCTGGGTATTTTATAAAAAGGACAGGGGACACGGGATGCGGCAGGTGCATGCTTCTTTGGGTGAGAGGTTGGACCAGCTGGAGCTCCTGAGCTGAGACCCAATGGACTAAGTGAGCTCTAAGATTCTGTTCATGGTGAAGAGTTCAGGGACTGACCGAGGTACCTTAAGGTATAGGACATATGAGCATGTCATGGCGCATAGGAATTTTGCTAACACATTATCTACAAACCAGTTCATTCGTGTCGATGGGTTCTAGATGAGTTCAGTTTAATTCAACAACTGAGTTGTCTTCCACGTGACGGGCACTGAGCAGGCACAGAGGGTAAAACAGTGTCCGGCCATAGCAGGTGTTGCACTAACTATCTGTGAATAAGCAAATGGACGAACTGTCAGCTGTTCTCCTGGGCACTGGCGAAACAGACAGGGAAGATGGCTCTGCTTTTCCTCTCCCAGCGCAGGGCGGCCGTGGGGTTGTTTGCAAACTGCAGTGAGAAACATGAAGAGATGGAACGTGCAAGGAAGAGGGCTTTCGGTTTGAGCAGCAGGGCGCCACGGCATGTTCAGGGGAAGGCGAGACGCGGAGATAGCGCCGGGACCATTTGGAGAGTCGACTCGCTTCCAGCCTGCTGGGTTCCGGCGCCTCCCATTTCATCGGGATGACAGAGAAAATCCCGGATGGTCAGGAGCGGCGAGGACTCGGAGACTCCTCGAGACGATCAGGCGACTTGGAACCAGAGCCTCCTGGTTTCCTGCTCCGGTAGGAAACCAGGGTTCGCCAAGGAGCGCGCTGCCCAGAGCCTCCCAGCTCCGGCCTTGGCAGCCGGCCACGGGCCCGCTCTGTGTGCTGCCTCCCGGGCCGACCGCTCAGATGCCGCAACCAGGTCAGCCCCACCGTTTGCCCCACCTTGTTCTTATCATCAGGAGTGGATTTCTGGAATTGCCCCTAGTCTAGGAAACACTGTTAAAGAATCGAAGCTAAACAATTAACCCCTTCCAGGGCCAAGGAGATGCTGGTGACAGGGTTAGTTTTGGTGTCTGGAAGTACGTTCTTAAACAAGAGTCCAGAGCTTCAGAGAGGTTCAGAGACATGGCCAAACACACACAGCTTAGTAAGTGACATGATTCGATCCCAGGTCTGTTCCCAAACCCAGGCTTTTCTCATCGCATCTCATCGGGGTCTGACAAGCCCAGCTCTTTCCTCATAAGTCTGCGCAGGGCACAGCCCCGCGGATCATCTGGGGACCTTCAAGTGCCTGGGGCTGGCGCAAAGCCATTCTTGAGTGCTTATGCCCAAGTAGAAGGCCTGTGTTTTGCTCCCAGGAAATTCACATTTGACTGTTTTGGGCATGCAGCCTGGGTCGGAGATGGCTGTGAGCTCCCAGTTAAGGACAGGAGGCATGCTGGTCCCTCAGCAGCCACCAGGCCCAGGGTGAGAGCCGGAGGCGGACTGGAAGCTTGGACGTGTCCCAGGGATGAAACCAGACCAGGATCCCAGGTCAATAGTGGCCGAGTGGGCGGAACCCAGGAATAGGAGGCTTCACAGGATGGACGGTGACGAGGGAGAGGAGCTGAAAAACCCAGTGGGCATGGGGTTGAGGGAATGGGGACCCCAGGAGAACGCCAGCTTCCTGGCGAAGGAGGTGGAATGGGGGGGGCCTGAGAAGCGCCCCCGTCAGTGGAAGGTTTCAAATGGATGCTGCGTTTCTGTCCTAGAGAGAGAGACCGAGCTGTGACCTAGGTGACACTGATGGTGACAACCATGACCACAGTGATGATCGTGAACTGTCCGACACTCTCTGGCGTTCAGTCCCAAAGGACCTCACCTGGATCATCTCCCAGAACGGGTAGAACAGCGGTGCCATAAGAGATGTTCAAGGTGTAATCCCCAGAACCTGGGACCTTACTGGGAAAAGCGGTCTTTGCAGATATAATTAAGGTGAGGATCTCGAGAGGAGATCATCCTGGATTACCACCTGGGTCCTAAAGCCGAAGACAAATGTGCGTATAGGAGACAGGCAGACGTGGAGCAGAGAGGAAGCTGAGAGGCCACGTGGAGAGGAGGGAGGGCGGGTTCGCGAGACGCAGCCACGGGGCAGGAGCTCCTACAGCCACCGAGGCTGGGGAGCAGGAAGGGTTTTCTGCCGTCACTCTGGGAGGAGCACAGCCCTGCCCAGACCTGCAGTTCAGACTTCTGGTCTCCAGATTGTGAGGGGGGTTCTGTTGCTCTGTGCCACTGGGCTGGTGGTGCTGGGTTGTGGCGGCCCTAGGAACGGAATTCACCCCTCCGTTAATCTTCACCACTCTGAGGCTGCTCAGCGGGGCCGAGTTCCGTGATGAGCACCTTTAGAAGCTACCCCACTGGAGACCCACAGGAACCCTTGGATGGCACCATCCACGCTCCCGTTTTGCAGATGAGCAAATTGAGGCCCAGAGAGCGGCTGGGCAACTTGACTAAGGGGTTAGAACCTAAGTTTGCCCTCCAGGGCCTGGGTTCTCACAGCCTGATGCTGACTCCCACATGCGCTGTGGGGAGCAGCACAGCTGTTGTGTTTGGGGTTTAACAAGGTCAGATATTAGCTCCCCTGCATTTAGCCACCACCATCAAACTCTAGGGGTTGAGGGCCGAGCCGACTTGTAAGATCCAACCCTTAGGTTCTCAGCAAAATTTTTATCTTTAAAGCCTTAAACCTCCCGTTTAATGGATGAACTGTGTGTGTGTGTGTGTGTGTGTTGGTTTTCTCTTTCCCTCTCTCAATTTTTAACTTGTCCTGCAGGAGGTTGGCTGAGCTGAATTGCCTAACATGGTTTGGCAGCCCCTCCCAGACCAGTGTCTCTGCGTTTGGGGAGGAGAGTTTCTCCCTGCCAGGCTCACAGGGAAATGGAAATGATTGTTCCTGGCAGTGAACCAAAGCAGCAACAGCAAGGGGCTGGGGAGCAGCAAAGAAGAAAGAAGTTCAGAGAGGAGCTGGACGTCCTCCGCTGGCTGGGAGCTGCACGTGTTCAGCGGGAGAGAGTGCGCATCTTGTGTGCAGCAGGCGCGTCCCTGTCCCTGCTGGACAGACCTGGCAGCCCAGGAGCTCCGCAGAGGCCGCAGGGGGCTGCGGGGCTGCCGAAAACAGGCCAGGCCGGCGGAGGGAGGCTGGAACGCACTTTGTATCTGACACCGAGATACTTCCTCGAACTTCCGCTCAGATGGGAGGGGGGGGGGGGGACGAGGGGATGGGGCTTGGCAGAGAGCAAGGACTGTGGGGGAACAAAGAGGGTACTGACGGGGAGCGCCTGGCCCACAGCAAGTAGCTCAGGCTCTGGTTGGGGTAAAATAGAAGCACTTTAAGAAGGTGGGGAGGTGGGGACTTTTGGTCCCAACTAAGTGGCTCCCGAGGCCAGTCCTCTTTGGGGGGGGGGGGTTCTGGGGGCAGGACGGAGGGAGGGGGACACAGCGAAGGAGGAGGGGCTAACAGTGATCCAGTACTTACCATGGCCAGGCGCTGCACTGCCCAGTCCTGGAGCCAAACTCACTCCAGGCCTGAGAGGTGGGTGTCACCATCCACCGTGGCCACTGCCAGCCCTGCGGCTCCAGAGGGTTCATGACTCGTCCTGGATCACACAGCCAAGTGGCAGAGGGGACTAATTCTGGAGGCCTGATCCAACAGGGAACACTGGTGTACACACCGCAGGGAGCTCCGAGCCCCTCACCTCCCGTCCCTGCTCACCCCACCTGCTCCTCCTGGAGGAGCATCACTTTCACCTGGAGGCATTTCATCACCAGGTGGGTTCAGCTGAGCTCTCCTGCGCATATGGCCCTTACCACGTTTCCTGATCATCCAGCCCCTCTGTCCTCTGCCTCCGCAGAGCAGAGCAGGGCGGGTATTTCTGCACCTCTGGTACCTGCATCAGTAGTACTCCCTGAAACGGGCTAAGTCCCTGAGCACATACCGTGTGCTAAGCAATTTGAGTGCAGCATCTCATTTCTTTTTTTTAAATTAGGAATTCAGATTTTTAAAAAATATTTTTTTTTATTGATTTTAGAGAGAGCATCGATGAGAGAGAACATTGATTGGCGGCCTCCTGCCTGCCCCCACTGGGGATTTGGCCCACAACCTGGGCATGTGTCCTGACTGGGAATCAAACCGGTGACCTCCTGGTGCCTGGGTCGATGCTCAACCACGGAGCCACACCGACTGGGCAGCATTTCGTTTCCTTAGGGGCAGTGCCCACATAATTTCTTTTGCTTTCTCCCGAAGTACATTCATTAGAACATGCCACCATCTTGGCTCTTTTGGGTCTATTTCCCAGGTACGTGCTGTGTCTTTCAATACGTGGTTTTAATTTTTTTTTTAATGGAAGTTTTTATCAGTGAGAATTTTTATCACTGATCATTTGCTATCCCAAAGATTTTTTTTTTTTTAACAGCCTTATGGGCAGTAAAATTGATATCCCAAAGAGTCGCACACATGTTACACGTAGAGTTTGGAGAGTGGGGACAGAGGCAGGTACCTGCTGAACCATCACCACGATCAGTTTACTGATCACACACTCCACGAGGTCGATGTCACGCTTGTCACGGTGATGCGCATGGGCCCGGCAAGCACGGGAGGTCATGGGTTGCTCACATGAGTCCATAAGAAATTCCGGATTGGAATGTGGAGAGGGGTATGGACGCTGCAGGTGCCCACGCTGGTGCCCAGCCCCTCCACGGCAGCCAGTGGCTCACAGCTGCCCCTTCTCCAGACAGCTGGCCTCTGCGCAATGGTGGGGACACGGCTAGTCCCCTGCTGCAGCCACGTCCTGGCTCCTCTTTCCCTGTCTCTGCCTGCGCGCCCATCCCTTTCCCCGGGGCCCCTTCCCCCAGGGCGCTCGCTACGCCCTGTCGCAGGCTCTGCTCCGAGGGAACCTGGCCCGAGACCCGGGTTCCCTACTGCAGGCAGTTATCCAGAGGCTCTGTGCTCAACGCAGCTTTCAAGTCACCCCGGGGCCCCACATCCTGCCAGCGACTGGGAGAGAAAGAGAGGAGGGTGGGACGGAGGGTGTGTGAGTCAGGCCTGGATGGTGCCCACGGCTTCTCCCCACGTCTTGTGGCCGGGACGCCATGTCCACCCCTACTTGCAAGGGGAGCGGCAGCGCCATCCGGCTGTGGGCCGGGAGGAGAGGAACGTGGCCCGTGGCCCACCGAGCCGTGCTCTGCAGTGACGCCTCATTTTCAAGGCGAGAAAACGGAACTTGAGAGGTTTTGGTAACTCACCCAAGGTCACAAAGTCAGGAGTGAAAACACAGTCTGCTGCCGGAAGCTGGGCCCTTGGCCACATGCCACCATCACCGCGTGGGGACAAAGTGCCCGGAATGTTGTCAGTGACTGAAGATGCCGAGGGTCCTGTTTGGGGCGGGTCCCTCGTCCCCAGACATCCACTCTGGTTTGGCGAAGACATCCTCGTATGAACGATAGAAACGGTCACACAGCGCCGTTCCTCTGCTTCTCTCCAGGGACCGCTGGAGCAGAAGGTTCCCAGATTTCAAAGATGAAGGCACAGGACACCCATGAAGATGGAATGGGAGCAAAGGGGCGAAATAAACAGAGCTGCTCACGGCACCCTGTCCTGCCTCTCCGAGGCTTGGAATCCCTCCTGGGACGTCCCCGCCGCTCAAACTTCTGGCCACGTTCGCGCATCTCCCGGTGGCTCCATCTGGTGCAGCTCCCTTCTGAGCGAGAAGCAGAAGGGTTTCCGGAACGCAGCTCTGTCCCTCGGTGGCTGTGTGCCTTGGAACAAGGAGCTCAGGAAAGGTGCTGTCCTCGTCTTTAATCTTTCAAGTGGGGAGTGCGATACCCCCCTCGGAGGGTTTGTGGTGAGGACGAAACAGATGAGTGTTTATTTCACGAGACACAGTGCCTGCATATGAGGCTTGTACAGCTGGCCCTCTATACCTGTAGGGTTTTCATCTGCAGACTCGACTGAACATGAATAGAAAACTCTGTTGGACCCGGCTGGGAATCCACGGATGCCGAGGGCTGACTGTACGCCTTGTTCTGCACCACTTTGTTCGGGCAACTTGAGCCTCCATGCATTTTGGTATCCACGGGGCTCCTGGAACAAATCTTCTGCAGATGCGAGAGGCCAATGGTACACATTTGCCATTATTATCTTAATGCCTGATAAGACCCCTGCCAGCCCAGGGCTTACCGAGGCAGGACTCTCTCCAGGACTCACAGCCTCACTCCTTCCGGGGCTCAGGCTCGCTGCACACCCTCAGGGGAGCCTTCCCCGACCCCCAGCCGGGCCTGGCTCCTCTAATGCTCTTTGGCTGGGATTAGAGCGAGGTGAACGAGGGACTCCCTTTGGGTGCAGAGTATAAGGCGGTGACCCCCAAGCCCCTCAGTAATCAAGATGAACAATATTCTAATGTACTACTTTAAAATATCAAAATTAATGCAAAAAACGTCCCCCGGTGAGGAAAATAGCAAGTGTTAAAGACGGGCTGTGCTGGGCCACGCTGGTGCCCGGGCCACCGGGAGCTGTGTGCGCTGGACCCCACTGCGGCAGACTCCCCGCGAATCCCGGCGCCCCTCTCTTGCCCGTCTCGCTTCCATTGGTGGGCATTGCCACGTCTGCCCATTTCTCGTGACCAAGTGGCAATCTTCAAAGATTTTTCAATTAACTTACGATGAAATAAAATGATCCTAAATCCTGTTTTGGAATAAATCCAGTACTTAAACATAATATAATGTGAATTCAATACGCCTACTTTAAAATGTTCAATATATATATATGTATATTTTTAACTATTTTAATGTTCTGGGGGGAAATGAACTCTTAAAATATGCACAGACATGCCTACGGGGCGCACACTCTGCTTTTGCCTTAGGCTCCAACAGGACTGGACAGGACACCAGTCCCTGCTTCAATCTTCGATGTTTCCTTCAGCAAGGATGTTTCTGCATTGATTTTGATTTTAGAAATATTGCCTTCAAGTCTCTCTTTTTGGGGGCATCTCCTTACATTTTGCATCCTGGGCAATGCCTCAGGTACCTCGCCCTCACCCTGCCCCCGTTCTGCGCGATGCCAACCGCAGCCCCAGTGAAACGAGCATGACCGTGCTGGTCCCGCGACTGCATCCAGGGCCTGCCCTGCTCTCTGCCGCGGCCCCGGGGCTCTGCCCACTCTGCCAGCCCCTCAGGTATGCAAAACCGTTGCTGAACAAATGAACGAAGAGATTTCTAAAAGGGGCTGCTCTGCATCGGGTCTGTGGTTTCAGCTCATTTCTTCACATTGCTTAATCAGCACTGACTGAGCACCTCCAGTGGCTGCGGGCTTGCGGTGCAGCTGCAGAGATGGTAAGACAGGATTTCCACTCTCCGTGAGCGTGGCTGGGCTGGGACTGACCTACAGGCAGTTTGCTTCCATAGCAGGGGAGCTGAGGGTCAGAGGTCGCAGTGGGGAGCTGTGAGAGCACAGAAAAGGGGTACAAGCTCCCCTGGGAGGTTCAGGGAAAGTCTGGCTTAGAGACGATGTTGGAGCCAAGTTATGGAGGAGTAGGGGGGTAGGCAGGGGGACAAGCAGGGACACAGAGCTCTGGACAGAGAGCACAGCATGTGCAAAGGCCCAGGGGCAGGAAGGAGCATGCTATAAATGTGTGGGAACTCCTAGCAGTGTGGAACTCTTGGAGCACAGAACAAAGACTAGAGCGCAGCTACATCAGCCCTGTAGAAATGGGCTGGACAGATGTCCACAATCCACAATGCCAGCATCTTCAGCGGGACTCTGGGATCGGTGACCTGTGTACCTCCTTCCCAAGGTCACGAACCAGGATCGCACAGGTTGTGCTGGGGAATGCATGCCCAGCTGTTTTCTGAAGTGGTTCGCTCTGGGAGTGGCAGAGAGTCCTTAGTTAGACAGGAGAGGAGCTGAAACTCAGTAGAAGCCTAGTTCTAGTGCTAAATTCAGACGCACCCCCCCAACCCAAAACTCAACTGCAGCCGATTCAGCATGTGTCCCCTCATCTCTTTGATATGCATCCAAAGTTGTCACCTGCCACTAGGCTGTCCCTCACACCAAGCAAGGGCTCCACAGCGTGGAGTTGTCTCGTAAAGCAATCTCGGCCGGGCCCTAACACCAGACAGACCTTGTCACGGCCCCAGGCACCGTGTGTGTCTGCTACAACCCTCTGGTCCAAAGTCACAGTTGAAGCAGTGGACACCACCCTTTTGCCAAACAATTGTCAGTCCCCGGCCACGGGCTTGGAGAGCTTATCACAAGGGCTTCCTGTCATAACTTTGCACAAGGTGTGGGCTTCCCTTTCAGGAGACTTTGGAGTTGTGAGCGAGTCCCGAACCCTGCCCTGCGGCCCATTTCATCCTGAGACGAGTGTCGTTGCTCACAAGATGAAAAGTGCCCCGCCCTGGCTGTCAAGGTTGACGCCAGTAGCTCCTAGAGACCGTCTCCAAAAGACATTTGTGGTAGCACTTGACCTCAAGAGAAATCTGGGCCATTTGGTGGCATTTACGACACTTTTATCTGCATCCGTTGAGCAAAGCTCCCCGGAGCAGCAGGGCCCCACAATAGTCTGGTTTCAGGGGTCAGAGCTGGACAGAACCGTCCCCAGGACATCCTGCCAGGGAGCCACGGGCCATATCTGCAAGGCTCAGAGGCATCAAGTTGGCCCACGGTTCCTCAGCCTCAGTTTCCTCCTGAGGAAAAGGGGCATCGTCTTGCCTGTCCCTCAGGATCAGCAATGATAAGTGCGCGCAGAGTCCGACATGTAATAGATGCACATGGTTCTCGGTGTTCCTGTCTCAGATTCTCTGCTCAAAACTGGAAAAAGAGTCTGGCTGGTGTGGCTCGGTGGTTGAGCGTCGACCCAGGCACCAAGAGGTCGCTGGTTCCATTCCTGGTCAGGGCACATGCCCAGGTTGTAGGCCTGGTCCTTAGAAGGGGGCATGCAGGAGGTGGCCAATCGATGTTCTTTCTCATTGATGTTTCTATCTCTCCCTCTCACTTCCTCTCTCTTTAAAATCAATAAAAAGGAAAAAAAGAAAAAGAAAAACTGGAAGAAGTAGAGCTACCACAGAGGAAGTTAGTAAGAGGAGCTCAGGTTCCGACGGCAAATGTCAGGCTCCGAAGTTGGGTCTTGCTCACGACACGTTCGTTCTTTCTGAAGCAGATCTCATGTCTAGACGTGTAACTTCTTGCACGTGTCCCATGCCATGGGTCAAATACGCACTTATGTTGTCTTCTGGGACCTTGGGAAACAAGGGCAGGTGCATTCAGTCTCAGTTTGGCTTCTGACTTGGAACCGTTGCAGCCTGGCCCGAGACCACCGGTGAAGCTGGCGTCTGCCCGCCAGAGCTCCAGCTGCGCATGATTGGTCTTCTGACCTGCCTCTTGGTGGTGACAGTGTGGTGGTTCTACACCCAGTTCTGATGGTCTGCGTGATGTCAGGCACATCCCCTCACGTCCCCAGTCCCCACTTCTGTGACCTGAGGAGCTTGCATGGAATATGCTGTGTCTCTTTCTGCTTCTGTTGATTCCCTGCTCCTGTTTGTCCACCCTGCCTCAGCCAGCCTCTGCTCTCCCATTAAAGCTGAGCTACGTCTCCGGTCTGCGCGAATACGGATCACCCCAACTTCTCCTCACCCCAACCTGTTCACCCAAGTGCTTCTTTGCTTCCTTCGAGATGGTGACATGTCAGAGTTACGCCGTTGTTGTTGACAGGCAGATTTGGCTCGACTCTTGGCTTTGCCTCTTACAACTGGTGTGACATTGGAATAATGCATTTATGTCGCCTTTCCGGACCTCAGTTTCTTCATCTGTAAAGTGGGAAAACAGCCACAGACAAAAACAAAAAACAAATGAGCTTGGCCAGGTCCCACTAACACTTTGCCGACGGGGACTGAAATTCACATTTCCTATCACTTTTACAAGGCATATGAATTATGCCAACCGCCGAGAAACATTCTGAGCTCGTGGGCTGTCTCGAAGCAGATGGCAGGCCAGATCTGGCCCGTGAACCACAGATCGCTGACCCTGTTCTAGTCTTTTCTCCCATCCCGGGCTCTGTCCTGGAGCTGGACAGACCAAGGCCACCCTTTCAAAACCCTTGTCTTCAGAGCTTCTCAAGTGGTGACCCAGGGCACCGCCTTGGGAGTTCGACCGGCTCAGTCCCATTTTGGTTCTGTCACCGACCAGGTGAGTGAGCTCGAAGTTACCTCACCTCTCTGGGCTTGGTTCCTCTCCCTTAACTACAAATAGTAGGAGTGGCCTCCGCCTCCCGGATTGCAGGGAAGGGGACAGAGACAGCCCTCGTCAAAGGGAGCGGTGTCCGAGGATGTGTGGCTCTCTTCCACCCACCCCAGAAGCGGACCTGGGGTGACAAGGACATCCAGGGCACGGGTCCTCCACACCCAGCACCTTGCTTGTGGCTAGAGCCATGGAAAGGACTTACAGTATAGACTACGCAAACAGACAATTCCGCGTAAACGGCTGCGTTCCCGAGTGAAGGCAGGAGCCGAGAGCCTTCCCAAGTCCCTCTGTGTGTAGAATGAGCGCATCTTTCAAACCGCCTGAAGACCCGAGAGGAGCAGCTGCCGGGGGCTGCGGGGGGCTGCGGGGGGCTGCGGGGGCTGACCCGGGCGGGAGCCAGGGTGGGGCTGTTTGCTCAGGGCTGTGGGCTCAGGATGTGTGCTGGGAGGTGTGTTTGTATGTCGGTGGGTGTGTGGACAGATGAAGGGCGGCTCTGCTGTAACAGGAGGCATGTTAGCTTCTATGACTTCAGACACCGACCTTCAGGGCTGGAAGGGTCTTGGAGACGGTCTGGCCTGGGCCTGGGCCTTGTCGTCTCTTTGGGCAGGTGGCTAAGTGGAGGACGGGTCCCAAGCCCATCAGTTGCTTGGTCTCCTGACTCCTCCCCCTAACTCCCTCGCACCCAAGGCCGACCGGGTCCCCGGATCCAGCAGTGGAGCTCCCCCGGGCTCCCCCAGGGCTCCCCCGGGCTCGCTGGCCCTGCCGGTCCTGGGTTGGCAGAGGAAGGCAGGGTGAGGGCTGGCAACGCAGAAGTGCTGTTTATGGCCAAGAACTAGGCCCGGTGCCAGGCGCCGTTTTCAGTAAGGGTTACCTGAACTTGAACCTATATTTTGTTTATGTTTCATTGAAAGCAAATACAAAACCCGCCATTTAAAATGTCTGTCTTCCATTAAAATCTTTCCATGTCCATGAATAAAACCCCCAATTTTTAAATTGCAGAAGCTGGAGGCGTGGTTTCCGGGGACGCGCTGCCGTGTTCCAAGGTGCCCTGGACGTGTTGAAGGGACGAGTTGGTTTATGAACATCTTGGGGGAGTTTCAGAAGCTAGAAAGGACCTCTGTCCAGAAGCAGGTCTGTATGTCAAGAGAGGCCTGCAGGCTTTTGAGCTGGGGCTTCGGGGCACAGTTCTGTGGGGTCCGAATCTGAGGCAGGACGCTTCCCGATGTCCTGGCCCCTCCGTGCCCGCACCTGGGAGGCAGCACGTAACGACATTGCTCAGCCGTCAGTGTCCCTGCCTGGTGTGGTCCTGAGTCAGTGCACAGCGTGGGAGCCTCGTCTCGGAGACGAGGTGGTGCCACAGGACGTGCCTGGCAGAGGGTGGTTTGTGTTTCCGTCCAGGACTGTGGCTCCTGGGCTCACCCGGAGACAGCCAAGGCCAAGGGGTTTGATGCTGCTCCGAGAACGCATCATTAAAAAAAACACTTTCGATAGATGATCGATGCATAGTCATGGCTGCAAAATGAAAACACACGTACAGAGAGCAAACAGAAGAGAAAAACCTTCCAAGACAATTCAAAGACGGCCACGTGTACGTTTTTTGAACGTGTTCTTCCAGACTTTCCCCAGTATGGGGGGTGATGTATTTTTAAAATGAAATTGAGATCATGCTGTAAAGCCCTGTGAAACGTAGCAAGTGGGATGGCCTTCCTTAACTCGAGTGTTTCATTTTCCAGCAAAACAGGAGGGATGATATCCGAAGGACTGTTACACGTGCTCAGAACCCACCACTGTGCTACGGAGGTCAAGGAACAAGGTCAAGAAACATAGAGACGTAACGGACAGTCCTGGCTGAGCCCAGCCTTGGAATCATTCCAGCCCAGGAGCCAGCCACGCGAATGTAAATCTCCAGGACTCCAGCCCCCAGCCATTTGAGTCACCCTTAGCTATGGGAATGGTCCCAAATAAGACCCCATGCAGGTGGAGCAAAGACAAGACCCCTCCCTGTGCCCTGCCAGACCCCTGAGCTCCAGCAGCGGGGGACATTAGGACATGGGCGGAGCTCATTTTGCAGCAGTGACTGCCGCTGAGAGTGCTCCAGAGAAGCCCACTCGTGCCGGGGTCCCCGCTCCCCACAGCTCCAGGAACTTGCTGCCCCGCCTGTTTCCTCTTTCCTGACTCCTCTTGCTCGCTCCTTCCACCCAGCTTTCTCCCGTGGACAAAGCCCTTCTCTTTGTCCACCGTTCGGGTGAGCTGCTGACCTTTCCCTCGCTTGTTCTCTATCCACCCCGTTGGTCGTGAAAACTGTAAGTGTTTGTCTGAGCTGATGACTTCCGCTGGGGATCTCCCATGCTTCCTCAGCCCCCACCTTGACCGGGGCCCCTCTGGCTCCCGCGGTTGGACCTCTGTCCTCAAGCTCATCGCCAGAATCCACTCCAAGGCCGCTTCCTTCCGCTGACCCTTCGCAGTTCACTGACGTCCTCCCTTCCCTGGGCTTCCAGGTTCCCTCTGCCTGTGCTGTTTCTCCTCCCTACTGCGCCACCTCCCTTCCGCTCCCAGTCTGCCCTTGACCCTGGATGGTGTCCTTGTCCCGTCGTTGTGGGACCATCTTCAAATCCACACCTCCACAAGGAATTTCCTCTTGCGCTCTGCATTCAAAATGCAACCTGCTCCCAGGACAGATCCTCGTCTGGACGCCACACACTTCTCTTTCCTGACCTTTGGGTTCTCGTCAGGGCCGCGCTGGGCTTCGGTCAGACCTTGACTTCTTTTTTTTTTTTCTTTTTTATATTCTTTTTTTTTTTAATCCTCACCCGAGGATATTTTTCCATTTTTTGTACAGATAGAGTGCGGGGCAGAGAGAGGAAGGGAGAGAGAGAGAGAAACATCGACGTGAAAGGGACACGTCGAGTGGCTGCCACCCGCACGACCAACCAGGGCCGGGGACAAACTGCAACCGAGGTACGCGCCCTTAGCGGGAACCGAACCCGGGTCTCTCCGGACCGCAGGCCGACGCTCTAACCCCTGAGCCAAACCGGCCAGGGCCAGACCTTGACTTCTGGAGTCAAACAGGTCTGGGCTCACATCGCTACTCGGCCACTGAATGTGTCACTGAGCCGGTGACTCACTTCTCCAAGCCTCAGCCTTTCGTCCGTCAAATGGACATAACGATGTCCCTACTTCATAAAAATGTGAGGATGCAGCCGTTGTTCAAAACGTAAATATCTAGAACAGTAATTTACAAATAATGTTACCTTTCCTGGCTATGCTTGTTTTAGAACCTGCGGGACATCCTGGGCATTTGTCATTCAAGGCAAGGACTGCTCACTCCAGCAGGCGTTCCCCTTCGTCTTGTCTCTGTGCGGTGCGTGTTTTGAGAAGACGGGTTCTCTCCATGTCCTGAGAGTTTTCCCGGCCTCTCGAGGTAGCAGGTGCCGTGTCACCCTTCACTCTGTCGCATCACCTGGTCCAATACGTCACCAAGTTCTGCTGACTGCAGCCCTGGGTTTCTCAGATGCAAAGCCCCTTCTTCTGCACGGTCACTCTCATAATTTACCTGAGTTCGGTCTTCGGGCTCATTCCCAACTTTTTAGTCCAAAGTCCACATGGCCAGGTCCCTCCAACCACAGAGCTGAATGGGCCAGCTCCTTGCTGGATTCACCTCTGTGGCTGTCCTCAGCTTCTGACGTCCAGTCCAGCTCCTTCCTTCCCTGCCCCTCTCGTCTCTCCCTGTCCCCACGCCAGCCGCATCCCCCGGGAGCGTCAGGCCCGGCCAAGTGCGTGCCCTTGTTCCTTCTGCCTCCGTATTTGCCCTGCCTTGTTGGCCTGGACACCTGCTATTCATCAGCATGTTTGAGCCCTGAAGGAAGCTTCCCTGTTCCTCTGTGCCCCTCACCCAGCCTTTGTACTTCTTTCCCGGGACCTCAGCCCTCGGCACCTGCTGCTTTCCTGACCACGGGGTTGGATGTGAAGCAGGGTGTTCGCTCCCCGTGAACTCCTTATAAAAACTGCCTCTCCAGTGCTTGGTGCACGGAGTTGCTGGGTAAGTATTTGCTGAATAAAACTGGACTGTGAGGTGGTGTGGTGTTTCGAAGAACGCGAAGGGTGCAGTGGAAGAACACCTGAATTTAGGTCACTCAGTTCCTCCAGGGTTTTACCCGCATCGCTTTGGGCAAATGCCATCCCTGAGCCTTGTGGGTTCTCCTTGTTTTAACAGACTTACTGAGATGCTCCAATGTGATAATGGCAAGAAAAGTGCTTGGGAAAATAAAAATCAAACACCATGCAGGTGTCCCTCATATGGTTGTGATTAAAAAACTAAGTAGCCAGTGAGTGTCCCTCTGGTCTTTCGTGATGCCCGGGGTCTGTACGTGGGGTCTCGGTGCGGGGTGGGAAGTCCCAGGCCTCATGCCAGGAGCTGGACGCCTGCAGGAAAACTGCTCCCAGGTGCCTCTGGGTCAGGTGAGGACATTTCTGGCCACTCCCACCTCTCCATGTTTGTTGTGAGGCCCGGATGAGATCATGCGTGTTAGACATCCGCTGGGGTGAACTGTCTGGAAGAGGAGCTGGGGTGCCACAAATGCCCCGAGTTTCTTCGGGGGGCCTGGCACCTTCCTGGGAGGCCCACGTTCTTGGCCCCTGGCTGAGATTTCCTGTCTGAGTCCTGCTTCGAGTCGCATTTGATGGAGGCCATGTCTTCTTGCTGCAAATAAAGCTGCAGGCCAGCTCCTGCCGTTGGTTCCACCCCAGGGCTGGCGTGGTTCGTTACGAGCCTTATCGCCCTGGGAAGCTTGCTGATGAATAAACATTGAGGCCGAATCCAGGAGTGGAGAACCCTGCCTGCCTGCTCACTGTCGCTCTCAGGGGTTCTCCCTCAGGGACGCCTTCCCTGCCCTCCCAGACAGGGCGAGTTCCCTGCCACCCGTGACCTTACGCCCTGGCTCACTCGCCTGGTAATTTCGTCACAGTCACGGTGCTATCAGTGTTTGTGTTTGTTATCATCTCCCTCCGGGATCGTACCTGGCTCACTGCTGCTGTTTCCCTTCTGCCTCGCACAGTGCCCGGCACACAGCTGATGTTCATAAATATTTGTTAAGCAAAGAAGTGAAAGAATGTTCTGAACCTACGCAGGCCCCTCTACCTGCTTTGCACATTCTTACTTTGGTACCTTTGTTCCTGCCGTCTGTCCAGCCAGGAATGCACCCTTCACCCTTCACCCCCCCACACCCCCGCCCCCCGTGAATGAGCTAATACATGCACAGCGGTTAGCAAGCAGCAAGCACGGTAAGAACACTCAGCAGGGTCAGCAGCGCTGCTCGCGTCCTGGCTGCGGAGACTGACCCACACCTCCTGCACCACCCGGCCCACCGGACCGCCCTCAGGGCTCGCATCCTCTCACGGTCCCTGTCTGCTTGGCATGGGGTCTATGGAGCCGTGTGCGGGGGCTTTTCATGGCCCTTTGCCAGTGGTGGTTCAGAGTAGAGAAGAAACCGGCCCCTTTGTGCCTGGTCTGTGCTTGCCTTGTGGGTGGGTGGGTGGGTGGGTGGGGAGGTGGGTGGGTGGGGAGGTGCGGAGGTTAAATGACAAGCAAGACAACGCCAGAGCCCTTGTGTCTGAGGTCTTGCCGTCTGACTGTGCAAGAAGCTTGGCACTGTGGTGAGTTCCCACGTCAGCCCCCAAGCTGGACAGACGTGGCTTGAACTTTGAACCTTGGCACTGCCGCTCATCATCGATCCTTGGGACCTTAGGGACTTACCTGGCCTATCTAAGCCTCAACGTCCATGTACATGAAAATGGGAGAAAGTAGCCCAATGCGCCTGGGTGGGTGTGCATGGAGCCCCCTGGGGGACAGGAGGCAACGATGCGGATAGAGGCGGAGGGACGGTTTCCCCAGTGATCTCCCAGCTCACTCCTGTCTCTGTCACTCGGGTGCTCTTCCCTGATGGCCCGTGCGCACCGGCGAGTGTGGCGGGGAGACATCCCTGCGCAGGGCTCCGCTGAGGCGAATGTGTTGGCAGCGACCTCGGATCCAGGTGTCCCGTGGAACAGCCGAATGGCTTCTGGGCTTTGGGGATCCTCCCTGGGGTAATCTGGGCCTCCGTCACTGGAGTCTCGGGAGCTGTCCCCTGCTGCTCAGAACTGAAGCTGAAGTCTACGCCACTGTGTCCCCAGCATGGAGACGGAAGGTGCGTTTCTGGCATTTGATGAGTAGAATCACTGCTTTGGAAAGGCTGGGACCAGGCACCGAAGGAGCCCAGAGAAGAGAACCCCGCCGTGATGAAATATTCATCGGACAGTCACGCCGTTAGTGTCAGAAAGTGACAGTGACGCCACATAGAATAAGACCGATGCAGAGGCTCCAGGAGGTACCGGGGGGACCTCGCTTCCCTCGTGCCCTGGTCCCCATCCCTTTCATCCGCTGCATATATTTGTTTCTGAGCTAAAATAGTCTTGCTGTCTGAAGCAACTTTTCCAAAGGCTAACTCCTGACGTTTCAAATGACATCCAAATGACAGCTGCCTACTCGTGGGGTTCCAGTGAGCTGAGTTCACAGGATGGAGGCACTGGATGGGGTGTCCTGTGAGCAGGGGGCCTGGGCTGGACCAGGTCACACACAGTGTGGCCCCCATTCTGCTACTGACCCCTGTGCTGACCTCCCCCTTGCTGAGGTCTCTGAGGGTCTCCCCATGGCGTGGAATCCTCTGCCTTCTCCCTAGTTCTGAGCTTTGGACTCGGTGTCGCACGAGTTTGGAAATTCTCTCTTCTTCAGTTTCTGGGAGAACTTCTACCGCGTTTTCCCCCTCGCTCTCTGCATAGAACATACACCGATGGGAACTATCCCTGCCCAGGTCGGACTCTGCTCTCCATGTGGACCCAGAGCGCGGGGGGCTTCTGCTGTCAGGCCTGAGGCTTCTGGGTGGTTTCCACGGTTGGCTTGGTGACCTCGCGGACACCCTCTGATCAGGGCTGGCCCACCTTGTACGCAGCACTTGCATTGTTAGGTAATAAATGAGCCTCTGAGCCTAATGCGGCTCTCTCCGTTGGCGTGAGCTCCTGCACACGATAAAAAAGTGTCTCTGCAGCTCACCTCCTTCAAGCCGGGAAGTGGGCATGGCCGATCAAATGAGTTCTTTGTGCGGAGAGGCTGATGACAAGTGGGCTCAGGCAGGACGGAGCTGAAAGGGGACAGTGATGAGGAAGTAGGGCACCCCCGTCTCCGGGCACTCTTACTCAAAGGCTCAGGCAGAGTCGGAGGGACTTTCCCACTTACCCTGAATGGGGTGTGGTCACGACCGAGGAGCCGGGTGCTGGCTTTCCTGCGCGCTGACTACACCGCCTGGTGACCGGTGACACTCAAAGGCAGAGGGATTTGCGTTAAACGCTTCTATTCTGGGGGCATTGCTTTGGGCCCTAGGAGGCTTTGGTTCATTTTCCCCACTGATATCCACAAACAGACACGTTGGACTTCTCACCCATCAGAAGCTTGTCCGGCTCCAGCTACGGCGGTTCCTGACTCTGTCAGTCTGATGCCCAGTCACACACAAGGAGGTAACTGGCTGCAGAATCCCTGAAGGACCTGCCAAGCCCGTTGCACTACTTCCTCCGCCACACCGTCCCTCAGAGGAGAGCTCTCCGCTCGAGGTAGCGAGGCACTTGTCATTTTCTCAGGGGCTCTGCGAGGCAGCCAGTCCCATCTCCAAATGACCCATGACATCAGAGCTTTCTAATTGTTACCGAACAAGGAAGGATTGGCTACGTCTCACAGCCTATGCATAGGGAGAAACGAGCTAAAGAGGTGTAGAGATGGATGGTTGTGGTCACACTAACCTAGGAAATGTGAGAGCCCACCGCATGTAAAGTTTATATTCTTTGTTATTTTTTTTAAAATCCTCACCCAAAGATATTTTTTCATGCATTTTCAGACAGAGTGGGGGGGGGGGGAGAAACATTGATGTGAGACAGACACATCGACTCCCACACCACCCGACCAGGCTCAGGACCGAACCATGACCAAAAAGCTTTTATTCTTTACAAATCCTTTCCCTCATGTATAATCTCTTTATGCCTTCATTTGTGTTCCTCAGAGTCTACCATTTTCAACTTCCTTCACTGCTCAGTGTAGAAGGAAACCTCACCATTTCCATGCATCGGTAGGAGTATGTTACCCTAGCATTACCCTATCTTCGTCAAAGATGTTGGAACAGGGCTACCTGCTGAGATAGCCCATTGAAACGATAATAATAATAATCAGAGCCACCATCTGCAGTGTTGGAAGCACGTTCTCTCTCTACACATGAACTTGAATGAAATCTCATAATGACTCTACTAGACAGAAATTATTATTTATGTATTCAAAGTTATGTGACTAGTGATGGCAAAACTGGGATTTGAACCCTAGCGACAGATACCCCACCTCGCCTTTTGCTAGGGTGGATTGTGGTACTTACTAAGACCCTTCTCACGTTCAGCTACCCACTCAGCGCTTCTGCTACTGGTTTTTTGTTTTTTTTGTACCACATAGTATACATTGTCAAGCGCACAGTGTAAAATGTTTCCAAATTAGACTCCTTCCCTGTTCTCTCCCTGACAGGCTGGTGTCAACAACACTCCCTAGTTCCAGGAATAGCTCTTGGAAAGTTCTCGCAGCAATCGCAAAAAAACCCTCTCCCTCCCTCCTCCACTGGCTGGTTTCCAACCGTAGGGTATGGGCTTGGGAGTCTCAACAGTGTGAACCTGGGCTGAGACACAGTTCCGAGTCACGAAGGAAGGCCACGCTTTGGGAGCCGGACCAGAAAGGAGCAAAGCCACGCTGTGTGTCCCGGATTGGCCTCCTCTGCAGAGGGTGCAGGGACTTCCACATCTTCCCCCCAAACCTCAGACACACGGCGTGTGCAAAAGTCAGAAGCATTGTTCAGATCAGAAGCAGAAGTCTGTGTGTAGGTGCTGCAGATAGAAAGTTCTCTGAGCTTTGAAGTCAGGCAGACACCATCGCATCTCCAAGCCGTGCTCTTGTTAACGGTGTTAGCACAGGGCAGCTGTGAGCCCTCTGGGGGCCTGTTTTCTCACCTGCCAAACAGGACGCTGAGCTTTCTTACAGGCTCATTTAGAGGTTGTGTCCGATGTCATCTACTCAGACACAGCTGAGACCCTGGTGCCCCTCCCTCTGATGATCTTCACGTCTCTGTTCTTTCTACTCTCAGATCAGTTGGCTTTCTCTGCTGTTTGGACACTTGTTCCTACGGAACCGGTTCATGCGGATTAGGGTGAGAGTCACGTACTTCTAGGCGTTCCTTATGTGCCCAGAATTGCAGTAATTTCTGGGAAGGGGTGGCGAGTGACTACGAAGTTGGAGACCATGTCCATCTGGCACACACAGAGTGCATTCTCTGATCTAGGCACACCTCAGGGAAACAGAAAAATGTTTAGAAAAAATCTTGGCAGGAAGTGACTGTTGTGAAAATGATGCGAATTGTGTAAATAAGCGATAGCTGTGCTTCCCCCACTTGGAGCGCCGCCTGCCCCCCGTGACGGGGAATCGGGTCTCGTTGAACATGTGTGTGGTTCGACTCATCATGCACGTCGACTCTTGTGCGTACCTTGCTGGGTAGACCTGTGCTGTCCAACAGAAATACCATGAGGGCCACATAGGTACTTCCAGATTTTCTCGTAGCCTTGTAAGAAAAAAAGTAAAAAGGCCCTAGCCAGTGTGGCTCAGTTGGTTGGAGCATTGTCCTGTACAATGAAAGGTTGAGGGTTCGATTCCTGGTCAGGGCACATGTCCAGGTTGTGAGTTTAATCTCCAGTCAGGGAGTATGCGGGAAGCAATGGACCAATGTCTCACTCCCCCATCGATGTTTCTCTCTCTTTTTCTCCATCTCCCCCTCCCCAAATCAACAAAAGCATGTCCTCGAGTGAGGATTTAAGCAAAAAGGTAAAAAGAAAAAGATGAGATTAACTTGAATAATATATTTTAACTCAGTATCTTAAAAATATTATCAGTTCCACTGGTCACCAATGCAAAAGTGATTAGTGAGATATTTCACATACTTTTCCTCACCCTGTCTGCAAACTATGGTATGTGTTTTATAGCACACCCCAGATTCAACGAGTCCCGTTTCAACTGGTCGTAACGGCATGTGGCACGAGCCTCCCTGGTCCAACAGTGGAGAGCCGGATGGTGAGTTTCTTGAGAGGAGGGATCTGTCTTTCCCTTCTTCTTCGTGTCTGCCCTCTGCTCATCTTCGTGCCCAGGACATGCTTTATGCCTGCTTGTATTCAGCACTCTTGTCACTTGGACTTGAGTTCCATTTTCATACTTGTGCACAAGCCAGCTTACCTCTGTCTGCTTTCCTTGCCACTGCGAACTGAGTGACACTCTCTTCATTTCTTGAAGGTACCCCGATGCCCACTCTTCTTGCCCTGAATCGCCAGTTCACACCTTTGTATTGCTGGAACCAGTAAGAAACGTGTTCCCGAGGCACCAAGTAATCATTCAGCTTGACGCAGGTGTGGCTTCAGGGTGTCCTGGCAGACTGCCTTTGGTCCTGGACACCCCGCTTAATGAGCAGATTCTGCTGAGGGGTTGGAACCAGCTCAAGGAGAGGGTAGGGAAGGCCAAAGCGTTGCAGGAGTTGGATTTACCTAAGGAGTTTGGGAAAGATGGGCCTGGTGAGTCTAGAGAGGAGGCTGAGCCAGGTGAGGAGTCCAGCCTGCCGCAGACACATGGACAGAAATGCTGAGGAGGACAGGGACCAGCGAGTCTCATTAGCCAAGAAGCAGTCTTTGGCCTCACCGTTGGGATCATGAAGGAGCCAAAGTTCAGCTCTCCTGTGGCTGAGGTGAAAGAGGGCTGTGGTATCCAGCACACCTCTGTCCAAAATCTACTTCGTCCAAGTTCAAACTCTGTAGCCTTGAGTAATTTACGTTAGTGGTTCTTCCCGGCCTTGATTTTCCCATCTTTAAAATGGGAAGAAAGTTTCAACCTTAAAGGCTATCTTGAGCATGATATGATATAGCCTATCGATAGTCCCTAGATCTGTACTTGATCTAGATTAAAGATGGGGAAATGATGTTTTCTTTCAGCTCCTTAGAGTCCCGTGGGGTGGGGTGTGGGGGCCATGTGATGGTCCGCAACAGTCAGAGACACTGACGCTGACAGAACCCAACCCTCCAGTCTGGCAGCTTATGGGAATTGTAGGGAAGAGGTTTCTGAACGTCCTCGATTATCTCAGGAAATAGCTAAAGCATTTCCAAAGTTAGGACGTATCTCCTTGTTAACTGCTCTAAGAACAGGTGAGGGAAGAACCTAGGGGTTCAGAAGCAGGAGAAATCGCCCTGGCCAGTTTGGCTCAGCGGTTAGAGCGTCGGCCTGCGGTCCGGAGAGACCTGGGTTCGGTTCCCGCTAAGGGCACGTACTTCGGTTGCAGTTTGTCCCCGGCCTTGGTTGGTCGTGCGGGTGGCAGCCACTCGATGTGTCCCTTCACGTCGATGTTTCTCACTCTCTCTCCCTCCCATTCTATCTGTACAAAAAATGGAAAAATATCCTCAGGTGAGGATAAAAAAAAAAAAAGAAGCAGGAGAAATCGATTCTGGCTGGGAAGCCACAGGGGCGAGGGAAGGAAATTTACCTTGTTTGGTGTACACTCCACTCCAGGCACTTTCTCGTGTGCTAGCTGTTTACTTCTGTGTGGTAGCTAAGGTCGATCCCTCCTGCCTGTGCTTTCGAATAGATGAGAACAGATTCAGAGAGGATATACAACCTGGCCAAAGTCGCACAGTCCAAATACGGCATTCAGGATCCAAATGCATCTGACTCTGATGTCCAAGCTCCAGTACACCGTGACGTCTACTTCTATTGGGGTTAACAAACATCGATCAAGAGTCTGCTGTGCACGAGAGGCCAACCAGGAAACGAGAGGCGTTTGATCCATTTTAGGAAGGGAATCTTTCTTTGTTTCCGACTCCCTCTCCCCAACTCTTTGGCTGGTTTTGTAATTCTCATGAAATCAGACTGTCTGGTTTTAGTGCTTCCCAAATGTCTGGGGAGAATATTACTAATGGCATGAGGTTATGAGAAAGTTATTCTCTTTTTTAATTCTCTTTCTATCCTTCTGGGGAGATTCTCAGCTTGGTGTTACTCCTTCAGACCTTTCCAAGATTTGCTCCAATCTTTGTCAAGGGAGGGAGAAGGGAAAGCCAGGAACAGAGCTTTGGGAGAGCAACATCTACCTGGAATTTAATAATCTTGTTCTATTTATATAGCATTTTCTATTCAGGATAACGAATACCGGTTTTCCATTTATGGTAATGGGATGGCATGGTAAAGACACAATTTCCCCTGTGCAGTAAATTAAGAGAAAAGTGACTCAATTAAATATATTAAGTCCGATAGTATGTGAAGTACACAGATTTGATACAATTGTGAAGTTGTTCTAGAAATGTCTGAAGTTAGGGAAGCACCTGCCCGGGTTCCTATTGCCCTTTATGGCAGATCTCAGAGTGTGAGTGAGAAGTTCTTGTTTGCCTATGAACATCGCACGTGGTGCAACATGAGAACTATGGAGTAAGATGACTTGGAGACTTGGGTAATAACTTCTGCCCTATCACGGCAGTGCACCCTTGGGGAGGCCACTTCTCAGAGCTGAGGTTTCTGCTGAATTACGTTAATCTCTGGTGCCTTTCATAGTTCCAACTTTTCTTTAGGGACATCTCCTTCCCTTTGGCCTTCGATTTCAAGAATTCTGATGGAGGGCTTTATGCTCTGGGTTAGGGGTAGGGGCAGGGAAAAGGTTATCACTCATTTAGTCTCATCACTTGCTTTGCTCCTGAGTGACTGGCTCATTGGTCCCGCAGAACAGGTTAAGGGGACGGTTCTTTTGAACCAATATGTCACTGATTCCTTCAGTGGATGGTATGGGACTTAACCCCTCAGATGTCAACTTTGCTCAGGGTGGCATGACACACAATGTCTGGTTTCAGGGTCCCGATGCCCACAGCCTTGTTAGTGGCTTCCAGAGTACAAGAGCAATGTTGACCCCATTGGTTCTGCAAATGGACATTTCACTGTGAATATCATTTAGGCAGATTCTAACCCTTTTCAGTATTTCAGCAAGACTAGTTAGAAATTTTAATTATGTCTTCTAGTCTGGGACCAGCAGTTGCAATGCTACCTTATGTTACCACAGCCTTCCAGGGCTGGGCTGGTAAGTGCTTGTTCTAAAGGCTGAGATGGTGAGTGTTCCAGGCTTTGCCGACCCTGTGTTCTCCGTCACCCTGCTCAGCTCGGATGGGAGCAGCCGTGAGCCGTATGTAAACACGAGTGTGGCAATGTTCCGATAAGATTTGATGAAAACAGGCAATGGACCGGGCCGGGCCCACGGGCCAGAGTTTGCCCGTCTCTGCTCTAGAATGTACTTACTTATTGATTCTAACTTTTACTTGTTGATTTTAGAGAGAGATAGAAAAGAGGAGAGAGAGAGAGAGAGACATTGATTTGCTGTTCCACTTATTTATGCATTCACTGGTTGATTCTTGTGTGTACTCTGACTAGGGATCAAACCCACAACCCTGATGTATCAGGGCAACTCTCTCACTAACAGAGCCAGGGCTACACATTTTCCTCTATGACACATACACACACACACACACGCGTGCGCGCGCGCGCACACACACACACACACAATCCCTCACACCATCAGTGACTTTGTTTAGGAAGCAAGATAGCCTAGTGGTTAAGGAGGGCTTAACTAGGACAGGACCTTTCCTTCTTTGTACTCCTCCCAACGTTCTGTGAATCATGAAATGGGTAAAAAAAAACCCATGCGTTGCTGTTAGGACTCCTATAAGAATTAAATGAGATACAAATGTAACATGCCTGGCATGAGGTCAGTACTCAGTAATATTGTATTCCCAGCTCCAATCTCCCCGGTCCAACCTGCCACACCTGAATGACAATCAGTCCTTCCCTCGCTGGATTCTCCAGGTCCTTGCAGACACCTCCCTCCACCCCGACACGAGTGTGGTCTGTACAGACGCGATTTCTTCAGGTGCCCTTTGTGGTTGTTTTTGGCTTTCTGGCCCGTTGGGCTCCTCTGAGTCTTGGGTATGGAAAAAAAGCGAGCAGCCTCTTCCAGGAATTCAATGGAAAAGAATTTCTAGGCAGACTGCCTAAAAGCTACACTGTGTTCTTAGAAAGCAGCTGTCGTATCTGCCGAGAGCTGACTGTGTGAGGCATGTCAGGGCTGTCCCTGCGGACGGATACTGAGCCTGAGGGCTTGAACGCCTGTGAATGGCACCGCCACCTCCATGTCCACGGTCAAAGGCCCGCACCAGCACCAAACGATCCTGGAAGGATGGTGTGTGCGCCAGGGATTTGACAACTTCCCCGAGAGAGCTTCGCTTGTTCCTTACAGACGGGCCCTGTCAGCTCTCCCAATCGAAGAAGCGAACAGTGGAGAGGGACAGGAGAAGACAGACTCTAGTGGGTGACTTGGGCTTCCTGCCTCGGCTCTGTCTCAAACAGACCTGGGGTTAGCCAAGCTGAGCTCCAGTCCCTCCAACCTCTGTTGGTACCTGACCTCCAGCAAGCTTGCTACCTCGGAGCCGCTGAAAATTCGAGCTGACACTGCCTTTGAAAATGCTGTAGTCTAACTGCTTGGTTTCCCACCATGGGAAGCTGAGGCCCAGGGAGGGCATGACACTTGCCTGAACCCACAGGGCTTTAATGCTAAAGTCAGGTCCCCTACATTTTCAAGTTCGGGGCCATAGTCACAGTGAGATATTTTAATTTTTGTTTGACAGTTTTCTAAAGATTTAAGTACTGAATAACCTAGAAAGAACACTCTTCTTCTCTTACTTTATAACCTGAGTTATCAGCCAGTCCCTATATTTGTCCATATATATATACACACACACACACACTCCCCCCAAAAGTATACATAGTGTCTGTATATTCTATTACATTTTGCAAATGAAATGTATTTTAATAAACACTGGCTTTATACTTACTCAAATTTGTGTACACATTCTTTGGGACACCCTATATATACACATATACACATATAGTTTATTATTTACCCATTTCACAAATGTTGGGTGTCTTCTATGTTTCCTTTAAAATTTATTTATTTTATTTTTCAATTACAGTTGACATTCAACATTATATTAGTTTCAGGTATACAGCATAGTGGTTAGACATTTATATAACTTACGAAGTGATCACCCGAAAAGCTTAGTACCCACTCGGTGTCTCCTATCTTTCAAGTGCTGTGATTAGGGTCCCTGCAGTGTGCATGTGTGTGCATGTGCGTGTGTGTTGGGAGGGTGCAATAGCAAGCAAGTCAGTGTTGGCCCTCAGGGGTGTAGAGTGTCATGGCTTCCGTGGGTCAGGAGCTGGGACAGGGCCCAGCTGGACAGGTCTCACTGTGGTCCTCCCACTGGACTGTAGTCAGATCTTGGCTGGCGCGCTCTCCTGTAGGCTTAGCTGTGGCTAAGTTCATCCCAGCTATTGGCCAGCGGCCTTCGCGTCTCTCCAGAAGAGTGACCTCACGGCATGGCTGCCTGCTGTCCCTAGCGTGAGCGACTCATGAACCCAAAGCAGAAGCTGCAATGCTTTTAGGGACCTCACCTGGGGAGAACCACACCGTCACTTCTGCCATGTGTCACCGCACCTGCCAGCAGTCAGTGTGAGAACTGGCCGCACAAGGCCGTGGATGCCCGCAGATGAGGCCCACGGGGCCACGTTGTGGATCGGCTTCCACGTAATCCAAGGGGAAAACATGGGTAATTATCCTTTTGGGTGATAAAAACCATGAAAGAAGAAAATGCAGAGCTTCGAGGAGCAAAAGGTAAGTAGAAATAGCCTTCCCTGGGGTTGGAGGAGGGTGGCAACAGTGTTTCTGTTGAAGACTTTTGGGGAAAAAAATGGCATTTAAGCTGAGGCTTGAAGTTGAGCAAGAATTGGACGAGCTGGCGAGTGAAGATGCAGGAAGAGTGTTTCAGGAAGAGGGAAATGCATTCTTTAGGTTGCAGCTTGAATGACATTTCCTCCAAAACTCCAGTCCCGGGAGACGGAACCCAGAAAGGAGTCCGCGCTTGGATACGTCGGGGAACTGCGGCCTGCCTCGGTTCTCATGGTAGATTTACAGTTCTCACTGACACAGTTAGGGCTTGAGAACGTTCGCACTGAACACACGTCTTAACAGTTTAACCCTAGCCCTAGCCGGACGAGGGAAAACGGAGTGTTCTGTGGAGCACACTTTGGGAAATGTATCAGACATCCGGTCGGTTGCTCTCCGTTGCCCCATAGCCTGCTCCGTGAATTCCAGGGCAACGGCAGGAAACAAACTTGTCTTTTTTTTTTTTTAAACTACAGAGTAGGGAGAACATTCATTCATTTATTCACTGTAATTGTGAACACTTTTTTGACGGCAAGAGATGAAATCTGATTCAGATAGGCTGAAGTCAAAAATGGGAAATTATTAGCCCACAGAACGAGAGGATCAAAGGGAGATGTTCAGGTTCAGCTGGAGCGAGGTGTTCACACCAGATCATCAGGAACTGTGCAGACTGTTCTCCCGGCCGAGGTCTCCCCAGGGGATGGCTAAGAAGTCCATCCCCAACTTCAATTTAACATGCACCAGCTTAGTGACCATGGGCGAGAACGATGGCTGACTGTCCCAGCAAAAGGCTAATGAAGAATACTGATTGGCCTGGAGTAAGTCATGGTCTCACACTGGCCACATCTGGGGCAGGTGCCACCTTTGGAACCACGAGGTTGGGGGTAGACCTACCCAATACCACATGGATTTGGACAGAGGCATGCAGGGGTGATTCATCAAGTGGCAGAGAGAAAGGACCCAGGTGAATACATTATAAAAGGTGTACCTTCTCACTCGCACATACTGACTGATCACTTCAGCGTCAGTTTCTTGGCTACCCAGAGACAAGGCAGAGACAAATGTGAAAACCTTCCTTCAAAGCCTGGTCCCGAACTGATAGCTTTATGTCTACGCTCAGTCTTCCAGTTCAGAAATCTCATCCCACGCCTCAGAGAAGCTGCAAATGACCACCTGGCTTCTATGTGAACAAAATGACAAGGGTCTTTCATGCAGGTAGCAAGGGTCTCCTATAATTACAAGGAGATGTCCTGACAAAGGCTGTGCCAAGGGTGGACATGAGGTAATCCTCTCATCCTAGACGAGCGGATCTCAGCCCTCTCTAGGCATCAGAGTCCTCTGGGGCCATTAAAACAATACAAATGCCTGGGTTCTACCATCATAGATTTTTAATGGGCTTGGGGTGGGGTCACTGGGTTCGGGTCTTTTATTTAACAGTCTCTCAGGCTATTGCGATGTGTAGTCCAGATGGAGACCACTACTCTAAGGACCATCAGCTGACGGGGCAGAAACCGTGTTTTGATGCCTCAGCACCGAGCACAATGCCTGGCATATCGTTAGGGCCCAAGAATTACTTATTTGAATGATAAATGCGAGACGTATGCAAGCAAGAATCAGTGACAAACCTTGGTTTTCCCCTCCCCTCCTGCGCCCTGTGCATCCTGAAAGCAAGGGGCAGACTTTCTTTGCAGGAAATGAGTCTCCAAGGCGCAGGGTAGGGACCTGGTGTATTCTCACAGCGCTGTGGTGAGGAAGGTTTCCCTTTTCCCCACCGAACTCACAGGGTACTCAGCCACGGAGCACGCGGACCATCGGCCTCAGGCCTCAGGGAGGGTGAGGGCAAGATTGGTGGAGGCTCTGACGCAATTCTAAGGAAGCTGACTGAAAGAGATTAGGGCGGCCGTTTGGAAACATAAAAGGTTAATGCAGGGTAGATGCTGCAGAGCTGAGTTTGATTTCTGGGACAGCTGACCAGTGCTAAGTTCATATTCCCTCCAATTCCGAAGTCTTCACTTTATTGATGTTGCCCCAGGCTCCTGTTAGCTGCCCTCCCCAGCCCGGCTCTTTCTCAGGAGCACCCAGTGAGACAGAGGTTATTCCAGTTCTTTCTATAGTGACAGAGGCCGCTGTCAACAGTCCTGGATTCATAAACTGGTAGGTTGAGAATTCATTTTTCGTTGCATAGAGAATTCCGGAGAGGGTGGCTGAGGGTCCCAGGCTTAAAAGCCACAGCAAAAGGTGCTGGTCCCCAAACTGGGCAGAGGGATGCCTCTGTTAGCTCTCTTCTGCTGTACCACTGAGGTGCTTGGGGACTACCTGTGCCCCCTTCCAAAAGCACTGGTCCTCATGGGCTCTGGAGCCAGGCTGCCTGGTTTGTGCCCCAGCTCCATTTCTAGCTAGATGACCTTTCGTGGTTCACTTTACCACTCCGAGCCTCAGTTTTCTCTTCTATGAAATGGGAACAAAATGACATCTACCTTACAAGATTTGCCGTGAAGATTAAATAGATGTTGCGACACACATCCATGCACAGACACACCCATGAATGAGTATTCTATTCTAAGACATCTGTGAATGACTTAGAATAGTGCTGAGAACATTGTAGGTGTCCAGGTCATCTTAGCTATGTCCTTGTTGTTGGTTCTTCCACATGCCCACCCACCACGCACGCTCACATGTCCTCGACGGAGCTGAGTTTTGATTTCCTCTCTATGCCTTGTCCTGGAAGAATCCCCTTGGCTAACTCAGTATGCATCTGCCGCCCTTGGCTACACGGCCACGGAGTCCTTGTGAATGGGGCCCCTGGAGCCGTGTGCTGTACACTGATGTGACCATTGGTGGCAGCTCTGCTCTGCCTCACTCTTTATAAGTTGATGTCTCGTTGTCTTCCCCAGGGAAATCTTTCTTAGATCTGATGACTCGATTGGAACTTGACCGCATCTTGCCATGGTCCCAAGGGTTGTGGTCTCCAACCAGGCACTTCCTCCTGCTACGGCATGACCTCCCTCCTGTGTCCACTTCCCGTCACTCCCACGCCTTCCCAGGGCTTTAAGGGATTGAGTGCCTGCTTGGTGTCACACCATTAGTTCCCTGAGGGCAGGGGTCATGCCTGTCTTTTCAGAGTTACATCTGCCATACTAAGCTCAGTGCCTGGCATATGAAAGCTCTAAATTCATATTTAGTAACCTTTTGATAGGGACTGTGCTCAATCCTGACCATGCGTTAGGTACTGATAACATAGTCAGAAGGAGGAAAGAACAAGGAAAATAGTTACAACGAGGGAAGTTCAAAGTCATACGTAATTATGTTACTAGAAGTTGTGCGATCTTCAAATTGGGTCACATGCATCCCTTCTGAGGTAGGGATCGGCAGAAGTAGTGATGACTCTGACAACTCGCTCGTCCTCACCCGAGGGCCCTCAGTATCCAAAGGTTTAGTAATGCAAATAGGTCCACGGCTCCACCAAGCCTGAGGGTTTGCCTCTGTGATGCAGACTCATGGGGTCTCATGTCATTTAGTGACCCCTGGTTCTTCTGCAGCTTCCATCTAAACGCCAAGACTCTTCACGGAGTCTGAAGATGCCTTCCTTGCAGCGTTAGGGAAGATGAAGTTCTGTGTTTAAGAAACATAACAGAATGCCTGACACCTAAAAAAGACCAATAAATCCTCCACTTTTCCACACTGAGGAATATGTCTCCCACTAAGCATCATACTTCCATGACTTATTTATTTGCATCTGGGCTGTTTGATCCAAGTTCCACCACAATCTGTGTAAGCTTAGGCAAGTTATTTGATTTTTCTGTGCCACAATTTCCATATCTTTGAAATAGGGGCAATAATGACAGTTCCTTTGAGGGTTGCAGTGAGGATTTGATGAGATAACACACGTGCCTGACATAGAATAAGCACTTTATAAGTGTTATTAATATTATTATCATATTATTCATTAGGTACTAAGTATAGAGCATTGACTGTTTCAGAGTATAATATGAGCTAAAACAATGGATTTGAGAAGAGAAGTAAATGAACATATTAGAATGAGAATTGGCACTTTTTGAGCACCTCCAGCATGCTCAAATTCTTGGAGTGAAGGTTAGCAGAATTCTACCTTTGGATAATTTTACAGACATTAAGAATGGGGAAAAATGAAGTTAACTTATGTTGGATAGGGCAAGATTGGTGAAGGCATATATATTAGTGAGTTGAACCTGGATCGTAAGGTTAGGGTTAATGACAGGAAAGGATCAGAACCATGGAGAGCTCCAAGGAGGGGTGAGGGGCATGTAAGCCGATACAGAAAAAAGTCAGTTTCTGGTGGGAACTGGAGGCATAGTCCCATCCTTCCCTTCAGCACTGGCTTCTATGCTTTGAGTGAAATTCCCCAAAAGAAACAATCTTTAAAGTCTGCTTTTCATTTGATCTGGAGATGCTGTAGAATCTTGCCCATCCACGGCACAGAATCTATTATTAACATTTCTCAAGAGAAACATTCCTGTAGAGGCATATTCAAGGAAAATTTCTGTCTCTCTTTGTCTCATTGATGATGGAAAGTGTGGACTCTGTGTTCTCTGTTAATTTCGGGCCCCTAGAGAGCTCAGCCCACAAATCTCAGCTTAACTTCGGCAAAGAGGTAGGACTTTATGACTATTGTTTGCATTCTCTTTCCCTCCCAAATCCATTGATTCTTCACTTCCTAGCATTCCTTACTACACCAATGTACATTTCTCTCAGTCCTGGTTTCAAAATGTATAGTTAACAACTTTATTCTGTGTATTTCCTATTAGCATTCTCAAATCTTTCATGGACGAAGTTGGGCTCTAAGAAAATAAATAAATGGGCAAAAACATGTTCTTCCTACAAGAGGAACCAGTGGGAAGAAGTAGTGAGGCGAAGGGCCCAGGGAGAGAACAGATGGGTACACAGCAGAGCCGCCACCCCATCATGTGAGGCAGAATTGTCTGAGATTACCCATTGCAATTCCCCACATTTCTTGATCCTCATCTATGACTGCAAGGTCTTCATTTGCATAGCCTGCACCTGTGATTTTTTTTTTTTTACCAGATTTGGCCATTAGTTTGATTGTTCAGCTTAGACCTTTGGATTCTGCTTTTGTCTCTCCGTTGACTCCCTGTTACTGACCCAGCTCCAGCCCATCTTCACGGTCTGTGCTAAGCACATGTCCATACTTCCACCTTGATCTGAGTCCCATAATTGGCTCCTGTGTGGTCTCACCCGCTCTGAACCCCATCCACACCTGCGAATACTTGCAGTCCAAGACTCCAAGGCTGGGTTTCATTCCTGGCCATATCACTCCTGGCTACGTGTTCAAATCCAGCCCTCCATGGCAACCTGACACTTGCTTTATTTATTTATTTATTTATTTATTTTCTTTTCCAGTTTCTTTTTTTAAATTTATTTTATTTATTAATTTTTTAAATCAATTAATTTATTTTTGTTACAGAGGTTTCTCCTTTCCCCCCCACTGATTCCCCCTCCCCATCTCTCCCTGCCCTGTCCCCAGTTTTGTTGTCCATGTCCACTGTTCATGCATACATGCATATAAGTTCTGTGGTTTATCCCCCCCCTTCTGGGGATTGTCAGTCTGTACCCCATTTCCCCGTCTCTGGGACTACCCCATTCCTCAGACTGTTATGTTCATTATATTCCACAAAGAAGTGAGATCATGTGGTAGTTGTCTTTTTCTGCTTGGCTTGTTTCACTTAGGATGATATCTGCTTTAAAAAGAAACCCAGAAGAGGGTGGCCCTTGAACTCAAGGGAATGGACTTGGTACTCAGGAGTCTTTAAGATGCTTTGCAACTCTGAGTTTCTTTATTGGAAAAGTAAAAAAACAGGTAATACCTGTCGCTTCAGTGTATTGCTCATAACAATTACCCAATAAAAGTCTATTTAACAATTGTATCATAGTTTACAGTTTTAGAATATTTACATATTTAAAAAATTTGTCCCCATGTGTAGTAGGCATTTATAGTCCCATATTATGGATGAGAAAGACTGAGTCCCAGAATTCACTCAACACAAGTAGGAAGTGATGAAACCTCAGCACCTGAGCACAGACCGTCTGTTTCCACAGATCATTCTCTCCACATTGTACACCTAGAAACATCTGAAGAGAAGGAGGGAAAGAGATATTCGGGGAGGGAAAGTGTGACCCACTGTGTGGCTTCCTTAAAATGTAAGAGACTCTTGAAAAGACTGTCTAGTTTCCAATGGATATCACAAAAATACTTCATTTAAAAGTGGGGGGAAGTCTGCATAGCCTGAGGCCAAGAAGGCTTACTAACAGCAAAAGTGCCTTGCTTTTCTTTAATTAAAATAAAGGGATAAGCGTATATTATTACGCGTTTGCCTATACTGGCATTTAAGATTGCAATCTGGATGACGACTAGAGTTTAGAATAAGATTATAGCACCTCATTAAAACCATGATCCAGTGGTATGCTATTGATCTTGGGGGAGGTGCTAAAAAGGCATTAAAAGGCATCATATAAAATTTGGAAATTAACCCCTTATCAGATGTATCATTGGCTAATATGTTCTCCAATTCAGTGGGTTGTCTTTTCACTTTGTTGATGGTCTCCTTTGCTGTGCAAAAGTTTTTTAGTTTGACGTAGTCCCATTTGTTTATTTTTTGTTTTTCTCCCTTGCCTGAGGAGACATATCAGAAAAAATATTGTTACGAGAAATGTCTGAGATTTTATTGCCTATGTTTTCTTCTAGGATTTTCATGGTTTTGCAACTTACATTTAAGATTTCAATCCATTTTGAGTTTATTCTTGTGTATGGTATAAAGAAATGACCTAATTTCATTGTTTTGCATGTATCTGTCCAACTTATACAACTTAACACCAAAAAAAACCACACAAACAATCCAATTAAAAAATGGGTAAAGGACTTGAAAAGACACTTCTCCAAAGAGGACATACAGATGGCCAATAGACATATGAAAGGGTGCTCAATGTTACTAGTCATCATAGAGATGCAAATTAAAACCACAATGAGATATGACCTCACGTGTCAGAATGGCTATATTAATAAGTCAACAAATAACAAGTATTGGCAAGGAAGTATAGAAAAGGGAACCTCATGCACTTTGATGGGAATTCAGGTTAATATAGCCACTGTGGAAAACTGTATGGAGTTTTCTCAAAAAATTAAAAATGGAACTGCCTTCTGACCCAGTGATCCACATATGGGAACATATCCTAAGAAACCCGAAACACTAATTTGAAAGAATATATGCACCCCTATGTTCATTGCAGCATTATTTATAATTGCCAAGATTTGGAAGCAGCCCAAGTGCCCAGCAGTGGAGGAGTAGATAAAAAAGCTGTGGTACATATACACAATGGAATACTATTTGGCCATAAAAAAGAAGAAACTTTTACCTTTTGCGACAGCATGGATGGACCTGGAGAGTATTATGCTAAGTGAAATAAACCAGTCAGAGAAAGGCAGATACCATATAATTTGTACTTAACTGTGGAATCTAATGGACAAAATAAACTAACAACCAAAATAGAACAAGAATCATAGAGACAGAGAACAAACTGACAGCTGTCAGAGGAGAGGAGATGGCGGGGGTGGGGGGGGGGGGCGGCGAAGGCTGGGTGACCAAGGTGAAGGGATTAAGCAAAAAAAAAAAAGAAAAAAGCCCCAAACAAACCACACATTGACAACAGTATGGCGATTGCCAGAGGGAAGTGGGGTGGGGGAGGTGGCAGAGGGCATGCGGGGATAAATGGCGGGAAGAGACTTGGCTTTGTGTGCTGAGCACAATATGGTGTGCAAATGATGTGTCACAGAGTTGTACACTTGAACCTGTATGGTATTACTAACCAATGTTACCCCAATAAATTCAATAAAAAAGATAATTGAAAACATTTTAAATAAATGTACCAATATATTGGGGGGAAAAGGAAGGAAGGAAGGAAGGAAGGGAGAGAAAGAGAGAGAGAAAGAAAGAAAGAGAAAGAAAAGAAGGAAGGAAGGAAGGAAGGAAGGAAGGAAGGAAGGAAGGAAGGAAGGAAGGAAGGAAGGAAGGGAGGGAAAGAAAGAAAGAAAAGTCATCCTAGGTGAGGAAGATGAACTCCAGAACATTACAGTGCTTGCAAGGTCCAAAGTATTTAGCATTAAAACCTTATTCTTTGGTGTTTTTTGTTTTCAATTCAGTTGTTTCAGGTTTGGAAAGTTTTATTCTCTGTTTTTTTTTTCTTTTCTTTTTTTGTTAGTATATTATTGAAAGGAAGTACTAGAATTTAAAAACATAATCAGCAGACCAGTAGAGAAACGTGCTCCCTTTGTTGAATTGGAAGGTACTTGGTAAACGCTCTAAGAGCCATGACAATAAAAGGAGTCTTTGTTACTTTTATTGTCCAGGTTTATTTTCATCTTTATAGCATGTCTAAAATTCTTTTTGATTTTTTTAAACCTACAAGTGTCCAACTGTTATAAAAATACGTTGGTCTCAAAGCTTCATCGATATTGATCTTTTGTCCAGAAGCCATTTCTCATTTTATGCTTGAATTTCCTACACAGTGTCTACAAGAATTATTTTTTGGGGGAGGAATGACAATAAACCTGTCCAAAACTGGCGGGTTAAAATAAAAAGGATTGCTTTTCTTTTTTTAGGTTTCATTAGTGGTGAAATCTTAGGGTGCAACCAATCTGAGGGATAGTTCTATACAAGGCTCTCTTAAATGTCTTTTGGTTTCTCCCTCTCTCTTCTTTCCTCTCTTCTTCTGTGTCTTCTTCTTTCTCTCTCTCACTCCCCCCACCTCTCTCTCTGAATCTGTCCCTCTCTCTTTTTCTCTGTCCCAACCTTGCCTCTTTCTCCTTTCCTCTTTCTTAATCTTCCCTCTCTTCATCTGTCCGCTTTCTCTCCCCATCTTCTGTCTCTATCTCTCCTTCCCCCTCTCTCTTTCCCTCTTTCTCTCTCAATCTCTCCCCTCTCTGTCCCTCCATCTCTAGCTCTACTTCCTGTCTCTCTTCACTTTGCTTTTGTTTTGTTTTACAACAGTGGTACTCAAGAGTGTGTGTGTGTGGGGGAGCAGGGGCAGGTGAGCAATTTTATCCCCCAGGTGACATGAGGAAATGTCTGGGGATAGTTTAGGGTTTAGGCTGTAACAATGTGTGGGGGTTGGGGGGTAGGAGTTATGGTGGGGGTGCTGCTGGCCTCTGGTGGGTAGAGGCCAGGGGTGCTCCTAACGTCCCACAGAGAACAGGGCAGGCCCCACGACAAAGGGAAACACACTGACCAGGAGAAATAAACAAATGCTTCAGGTGACACGTTTATCGGTGGAGGAAGCAGAGAGCTCAACGTCTCAACCTCTGACTCCCGTTGTCTGGCCCATGGCACTGTGTCCTGGGAGTTCCTCTTTCAGGCGCGAAAGGTCATGTATCTTCTGACTTTGCTTCTCCCTCCCGTCCTTCTCTCTGTTCAAGTTCACGTACATACAGAGTCTACACACGCCCTGCTCCTGCTCTCTCCAGCTTGTCACTATTCACTCAGGACCGCTGGCTTCTTAATGAATTTTAGTCTTCATTTCATTCACCGGAGACCTGGCATGTGCCAGGACCTGCCCATAGGCACCCAGTGAGTCATGGAAGATAACTTTATCTATTTAATTCCCAAGTTATGCACAAAATCTTATATCATCATAAGGTGGCGAACAGTGCCCTGTAATGTTCATCGAACAAATACTCTAATTCCCGGGAAGAGAATAAAGGATTCTCTTTCATCTCAGAGGCCTGGGATTTCGGTAAGTTTTGGGAACACAAAGATGTGTGAAGCTTTATTTCTTCCCGCAACGAGCTCACAGTTCAGTGATAGAGACGTGTGTGCACAGGGATTTCAATAGTTACACATTTCTATGGCAGCAGCGTGTAGTGACTCATGGTAATTCAGCGAAAGGATGCCTACCCCGGCCTGAGGTTAGGGAGAATTTGTGTAGGAAATCGCATTCAGATTGGGCCTTGGCAAGATGGAGAAGGGGCAAGAGAAGATTTGGGGGAGATAAAGTGATAATCAAGGACAAGGAGGAAGGGAGTGCACACAATAGCACCTTCTCAGCCTTCTCAACGCTTGAATCGGAGTTTGGTTCAAAGACAGGCCAGGCCCGGTCTCACCAGCATTCCTGGGAAATTTGGGTCTCTTCGTATACGCGTGTTCTATGGGAGCACACTCTATGCCTCCCCAGAGTGTTCAAGATTCTCAGGAAAACTTAATTTTCTCTTTCTGTCCATCAGGTTCAGCCACCTGCTGTTGAACACCTTTTATGGGCCAGGTCCTTGGCTAGCTGGTTCCCAGTCCTCTCATCTGGCTCTCATGACAACACCTCGAGTTCTGTCTTGAGTCAGAGACGGCGAGGTATCCCCTAACTTCTACTCCCCACTTCGTCTGCAGTGGTAAAAGGCCCCGTCCCTGACACGTGGCCGTCCGGAACGACGCGGACGTTTTCAGCCTCTCTTGCACATATTTACATGTGGCCATGTGACTAAGTCCTGGCCGATGAGAGAGAAGCTGGAATGTTGTCTGGCCGAAGCGTCTGGCCACTTCCAGAAACTGCCCTTCACAGGCATCTGGCGTAGGTGCTTCGCTCCCTTTTCCTTGTGCATTTGTTTCCGTTGGCCTGGGTGTGGGATTAAAGGCTGGTGTTGAAGCAGCCTTCTTAGACCATGAGGCGATCTTTGGAATGAAGGCCCCTTGCGTGGAGGAAAAACAAGATAGAAAGCTTGGCTCTGAAATCTCCATGGGGCGCAGCGGCGTCTCTGTGATGATATCTATCTGTAGGTCTCTTTCCAGGCTAGAGAAATAAACTCCTCTCTTCTTCAGACCCCTGCCAGTTTTGAGTCTCGGTTACACTCAGCTGAACTGATCATCTCTATTTTGCGAATGAGGAAAATGAGGCTCAGAAAAATTAATGTGTCTGTCAACAGTGCCCACAGTCATACACGTTTGAGATTAGGCTTTCTGACTTTGAGACCAGGGCTCTTGTCAGTATTCCAGACAGTTTTCCTTGCTGTGAATACCTTTCCTATTCTACTCTAATTAAATTATGATTGCCTGGGGCCAGCCCTCAACATGGTTTGACTCAGAAGTCCTTTAACGTTGATCTGATTTCATTCTAATTTTCAGGAAATGGCTCTTGGTTTTCTTTATTTTGGAAATCAAGGAGCTGAGAGATTGGTAGGGCAACAGGATAAAGAATGTTCATTAGGCACCATGACAGTAAATTGCACTCTCTTCATTTTGTAGTACAATCTATTGTCTATCTAATCATCTTTTAATTAATTAGCAATTAAGGTTGCTAAGGATGTGAAGATGCCCATTAATAAAAGTTGGCAAATTACTCTCATGGTCTGAGGAAAGATAAATTTCAGTGATCTCTCTCTGTTTTTTAGAAGTCAAAATCAGTTCGTGTTCTTATAATTATAATTTACTGTTCATTTTTGACAGTAGTATTCAATATGGAAAATAACCTGGACAAAGAACTTGAGACCCGTGTACTTATCCCAGCTATGTCAAAGACTTCCTTTGCGACCTTGAAAAATAGCCTAATCTTTTTTTTTTTGTCAAATATGCTCATCTTAACTGGTAGTTAACTGGTAGTTAAGATGACACCCACGATAACTGGGTAGTCAAATGAGGCAAGGTATTTTTATCCTGTCTTAGGACAAAATCATGTATGTGTAGAAAACAAACACCTAAGAGTTTTTTCTCCCCAATGTTCACCTTTTAGAGAAATACAATACAAAACAAACAAAAAACACAAAGAAATAAAGCCAAGTTGAGTGCCAAATATTCCAATTGGCTGGCCACCCAAATTGTCCTATATTTGCGTTAAACTGCACAGACATAAGTCTGTTTTCTACTTTATTGAAATAAGCTCTAAAATGCATTTAACACAGGCTAAGGAAAGGAATTCACCATCACAAATGAGATTAAAGTGCGTTCCATGAGATGTCACAGGTCCCTTATGCGAGGTGTGTTGACCACAGCAGAGATCTTGCCCCTCGGCTATTTCAGAGCAGCAGAGTGGACCCCGCTGCAGTTTGAGTGCACCAGTCATGATCCAGTTCTGGCCCAGACAAGCAAGAGTCTTTGCTCCCCTCCTTCCTTATCTTCCTGTCCCGAGAGCAAGCCTTTCCCAGTGTCTTGGACGATGCGGTTTTCTCCAGGGGAAAACTTCACTCTTGCCCAATCCCAATCTGACCCCTTACTCTGAGAATTTTTGGTCTTATCTCTGAAAAACTATTTGCTCCTTTTGTCAAAGCCTTTGGAGAATCTAGTAGGTACAGGATAAATAGTTGCAGATGAAATAAATGATAAGTAGGTGACTGTATAATTGTAATAGAAGCTCATTTTTTTGGCTTTGGGCATGGTCAGGTTGTGCCTACTGCTACTGGATAGGGATTCTGTGGCTATGATAGATTCAGAACACCATCAAGGCGGACTGGATGGAGGAGTGGTAGGTAACAGTTGATTATATGTTGAGTGATGAAGAGAAATATTCTGTAGAGGGTGGAGGGGTTATTAAAATTTGGGGGTACTACTGCCCTCTCTGTCTTGGCTTAATGTTAATCTGTTTGAGATTTCAGGTCAATCTTCTAATATTTGTGATTTCTAAAAGATAATGTGCACCTCTATTAGAATGGTGAAAATCCAAAACACCAAGAGCACCAAATGGTGAAGAAGGGGAACAATGGGAACTCTCATTCACTGCTGGTGGTACACCCACATTGGAAGACAGCTTGGCAGCTTCTTACAAAACTAAACATACTCTTCTTACACTACGATCCAGCAATTGTGTTTCTCAGTACTTACCCAGAGGAGCTTAAAACTTATGTTCACACAAAACCTGCACACAGATGTTTATAGCAACTTCACTCATAATTTCCAAAACTTGGAAACAACCAAGATGTCCTTTAGTGGGTGAATGGATAAGCTGTGGTCCATCCAGACAATGGAATATTATCCAGCATTAAAAAGAAATGAGCTATGTGCCAAAAAAGACCTTAAGTGCATATTGCTAAGTGAAAGAAGCCAATTTGAAAAGGCTGCATACTGTATGATTTCAACTATCGGAAAAGACAAAACTATAGGGATGGTAAAAAGATCAGTGGTTGCCAGGGAGAGATAAATGGGCAGAGTACAGAGGGATTTTGGGACAGTGAAACTATTCTGTATGATACCGCAATGACGAATACATGTCATCACACATTTAACAAAACTACGGAATTGGCAATACTAAGTATGATCCCTAATGTAAATTATGGACGTTGGGCAATAATGATGTGTGAATGTAGGTTCACCATTCGTAACACATGGACCACTCTGGTGTGGGCAGTTGGTAGTGGGGGAGGCTATGGGTTGTAGGGCAGGGGTGTGTAGGAACACTCTGTGCTCTCAACTCACTTTTGCATTGAATCTAGGAATACACAAAAGCCTATTTTTTTCAAAGAAGGTATTAACATTTTTTGCACCTGCAATCTTCCAATGTTTCGGTAGGTGCTTTGCATACACTGTCTCATCAATCGTTCTAACAACCTTGAGCAGCAGATTAAAGAACTCAGACGAAATTTAAGCAACTTGTCCAAGGTCATAGAAAAACTAGGCAACAGAAAAGCACACCTGTCGGACTCTGAAGTTTGTGTTTGTCACCATTCATTCATGGTACCCCTCAAAGCTCCCCCAAAAACATCCCTCCAGCCTCCACTCTGCTTCCTGCCAGAGCGCAGCAAGGTGGGCCTGTTGGCTCTCGTGACTCATGAGCAGCAGCCGGAAACAGGTACCTGAGGAATCTTGTAAAAATCAGTCTGGCTCTTTGCTTTGCTCATCACGGCACCCGGCATAATTATAACAGCCTTTTGTCTGTGGAAACTGACATCAAAGTTCCTGACAAAGGGTAGTTCCAGTGGGAACTATGATTATCCCCACTTTATAGCTGGAGAAACTGAGGAATGGATTTGTTAAGTGGCTTGCCCTAGGTCAGCTGGTGAGTCAGGGAATCAAGTCTACATCTGGTGGACTCTCGGGCTCTACACCAACCCTTGCTCCATAATCCTGCTCTGGGTCCAAAACCCCTGCCCTGTTCATTAGACTAATATTACTGTTCCCTGGGTAAAAACGAAAGGATTGCATGCAGCCAAATGATAGCATCTGCATCATTGTGAGGTCCATAGGAAAGAAGGCTCTTTGGGAAATAGGTCATCAGCCCTAGTGTTTTGCTTAAGCTTCTGGAGTAGGGGCCTTGGGAATGAACTCATAGCAGCTCAAGAAATCCTCAGCCCCACAACCAGTGACCACTTGCATCCTCCAGAGAGGTTCAGCATGCTGGTCACTTAGGGCCCTAGATCTTACCTTGAACCTGCACACTGTGCTTTGGAAGCACACTGACTTGCACGACACCACGTGGGAGGAAGAAGCAGATGGGAAGACACTTGTATGACTTGGAAGATAAGCTGGCTTCACGGTCTGTGTTCTCTGCCTGGAGTTGTGTTTGAGAGGGGGCACTATGACTTGCCCTGCATGGAATGTGCATATCTGAACATTAGTGAGGCATGTATATGTTGAGTGGTTTAATGTGTTCATTAATGTAGAATTCCAGAGTGTTGGTCCTAAGACTGGTTATGTGCCAGAAGCTTGTCTTTAAGGCTCAAAGCTACGTAAACTCCATTTGTTGGGAATTTGTTGGGATTCTGTTCCCAGCTGGAGAGGAAGCATGACAGAGAGTGGATGTCACTCTGAGATCAGCCTCGTGTCCTCCTGGGCCCAGGGGCGAGAACAGGGCTGTCAGAGTCAACCGTGGGCTCTGGAGGCGTAAGTGGTCCCCTTGGGCTGGGGTTGGAAAAGGCTAGTCTGAATCTACCAGATAGGAGATTCCAGGCGGCGATCAACTCCTGTTGCTACCTGCTAGTGAGATGCTCTGCCATCCTCTGCACTTGCAAAACTCAACTCAGCTCTCAAATGAAATACAGCCTTTGCTTCAAGCAGAGTCGGATGCCCCATCTCCCAGGTCGCTCTCAGCACTTTGCTTTTACCAGTGTTGTGGTGCCTGTCACAGCCCTGCACTGCCTGTGACATCTCGGCCTCTGTTGTAAGACTGTGCGCTCCTGACATGACACGCCTCACTGGGACCAGCCGGCACGCAACCAGTGATCTGTGTTGCACTGACTTGGCTGAACAAGAACCACCCGGGAGAGCTTTAGTGCTGTCAGCCTAACTATGACCCCGAACTTGCTTCGCAAGGGGTATGTCACCAAAATCTTAGTTTTTTGCTCCTTGGATGTTTGTTGGTTTTTCCAAAGGAGAAAGGAACCCATGCTAACATTTCGTTTTGAGATTTCGGAATTTAAGTGTACATGATTGCCCATTTAAAAATCGATCTAAGCTGCTTTGCTCCCTGTTCACTTGTTGAAAGAATGAAGCATTTGACACACAGAAACCCACAGGTCAGTGAGGCAGGCACTATCCACGATTATACACAGGGGGAGTCAAGGTCAATGGTTTATCCAAAGGAACACAGTTGCTGAATTACAGTGTTTAGCCTAGCACTGACTTCTCTTTCCCCTGCCCTGTGCGATGGCCAGCACGTAAAACTGTCGGAAATTATTAACTACACTTAATAAATATAGAATTAAATGAGTTTACCCAGCACAGAAAAATCTGGCATAGACTGAACTTCAGGGAGCTCATAAATCATTCTGTAAACGGGTGATCCTTCCATTTGAGGGCCTTTTGTGTATGGAAAGTATCTCTCATTAGGCTCTCCAAAGCCCTATTTATTTAACAGTTTTCCCCAATCTCCTACCTCCCGTCTAATGGTCCCGTTGCTGTGAGGATAGACATCATGGAAATGCAGGGCGATAGAAAGCAGCTGATAAGAACAGCGGTTCACGCGGGGTGAATTATACACCAGAATTGCCCTTTCTCTATTTGCTTGGACGTTCATTTCTTCACCCGATTCATCTCGTAAGCGCTGTTCCATTTTAAGGCCATTTTGTGCAGTGGGGAATGTTCGGATGGCTTGGGGCGGAACGGCATTTGAGGACAGGCTTATTTCTCTAAAACAGCATTTTCCCCTTTAGACAGTGTACTTTTGAGGAGGAGCCATTATCAACATGAAAATTGAAATTCCCAGAACCTAGGGCAAAGGTGATTAGAGCTTATGTAGAACTGAGCTAAGAAGACATTAGGGAATTTACTCTACAATAATAGTCTTCAAGGTGCTTATCTGTCTTACCCCGGCTCCCTCACCAGGGCCTCCTCTCTAGCCGTCCCCTCCCCCGCACCCCTCTGTCCTCTGCTCCGTTTTTATTAGCCCAAATTGCACGCAAACGCAAAAGGCTCTATTTTTCACTCATTGTTTACTTAATTATATAATTAACCACACACACATTTTTCAATAAGAAAGACCATTTGGGCTGAAGGAACACATCGATTCTTGGAGGGGGGCCACCACCCTCTCTGTCACAAGCCCCCGCCTACCCTTGGTTCATTGTGCACTGCTGTCCCTCAGAACGTGCCACCTGCGTCTACCTCCGCTCACGAACACGTAGTGTAACTCATCCTCGTGGGTGCTTGGGTAACGACACCTCTGGGGAATGAGATCTGTCTCAACGCGACCGCACAAAACAATTTGTTCTTTTCCTTCCTTTTTGGCTTTCAGACTCTTTTTGCTTGTAAACTCAGACCAAAACGAACCTTTCCACAACAAATAAGAATTTGTTCGTATGGCATGTGAAAAGCCCACGTTTTCACTTCGTTTTTTGTTTTTGGAGGACGGCTAATATGTGTTTTCTCCGATAAACCCCTGCAGCATGTCCCCACACATTAAAAGGTGGAAGCTCATGCATTGATTTGGACATTGGGTCTCCAAGGAGGTGATGAAGGTTAAATGAGCTCAGAAGGGTGAGATCCAACCCGGGTTGGTGGCCCTATGAAAAGAAGACCTCTCTCTTGCTCTCTCTTTCTCTCCGGGCAAATGTACCAAGAAAAAGTCCTGTGAGCACCTAGCAAAAACGGTGTCTGCAAGCCAGAAAGAAAATCTTGGATTCTTTCTGTATATTAAGATTTTCATGTGACAGGGTTTTTATTTTTCATTTTAAAAAATGTCTCATACCTGACTAAATTATGAACTTGGGAATTCATCTCAGGTGGAGGCATACTTTGAATAATAGACACCATATGTTGGACACATGCTAAATATTGTGCTTAGCATTTAGGATATATTATTTCATTTCCCTTTATAACATTGCACATAAGAATTATTATGCTCATTTTATAGATGAGGGGAACGAGGCTTAGACAGGGTGGACAGGTGGCCGAAGGTCACACAGCAGTGGGCGTATGTCTACCTACCTATAAGACCTACGCTTGCCTATGAGACGAGACCGTCTGAGTTGTAACACATCTCCTTGAACTTCTGTGCATGCCAGACTACAACCTGGTCCTGTCCCCTCTTCCATGACACTCTGAGGTTGTAGAACAAAGATAGGAAACTCTCCCCCTCGGCCAAGTGGTCCCATTAGCAGAGGGGCCAATCAGAAAGAGAGTTTTGGCACTGTCTCAGATGGGCATCCTTCCCATGGTAATTCTTTCTATATTAATCACTTCCTAATCCTTTTTTTTCTTACGGTGAGAAAGATGTCATTGATGTTTGGGGATGTGAGGGAACAACCAAATCCCTGACCCACTGTGTAAGCCCAAATCAGGAAATTATCTTTCTCTTTCCATCCTCCCCTGAATAAGGATTATCTCTTCTCCCGCTGCACAGATCACGCCTGGAGAGGGTCCAGGCCCGGGGAATGTGGAACACGGCACAGATGGAGGCATCATTTCCCTCGCGGGCAGGTGTCACAGGGCTGGGGGTCATGCTGCAGGGATTATGGCCGGGTTTGTCGAGTGCTATCATTCTTGTCTCTGGTCCAGCTGCTTTTTATCAATGGCCACAAGGATAATGCCGGTGAGTGAAAATCTTGGTTTTCCTGGGATGAAGAGGCCACTAGAAGTCCTTCCATGGGCCATTGTTATACTGCTGGCCCCTCACGTTGGAGAGGAAAAGCTGGAAACTCAACTAACAGCCTGATCAGCTGAGCCACTTACGTTCCAACCCGGACCACGTCTCTCTTGGATGCCAAATGTTCAATGGCCGGCTCCTCATTTCCTGTGGATCAAGTCCAAGTTCCTTATCGTAGCCTCTGAGACCTTCGATATCCTACCTTATACTTCTGCCTCCTTTCTGTTTGCATCCACAGTCAGCTCCTACGTGTAAACCACTGCGAGCCTTTGTGCATGCTCCTTATGCCCTTCTGCATGGGGAACATTTTCTCCTTGTTAGGGGTCCCCCTCGACCCTTTCCGGGCAGCCCCCTCTGCCCCAGCTGAGTGCTCTCTCCCTACTTTGTAATGTTTGTGGCCTCAGGAGACAGCTTTGACACTGTGGTTTGTGGGTCACCTTTCCTTCTCACTGCTGCAGGTCTTCACCCCCTCATTTCTGAACCCCTTTCGCACAGTGGACACTCAACACATTATTTTGGTGAACAAATGAATGAATAATCCTGGACATTTGCAAGGCATTTTATTTATTGAATGAATTGTTTCTTTTCCCTATTATCTAACTTAGATCTTCATGACAAGTCTATGGGTGGAATTCTTTCCCTCACTTTGGACACGAGAAGAGAAAGGTCAGAGAAGGTCATGCAATGCCATGAGATAGCAGACGGGTGACCAGCATCCAGTTTCTGTCTTAACTGAGGTGAGAACAGGCTCGGCTGCTAGAACAGGCAATGGCTGTTCTTATTGATGGAAACATTCGAGCTCTTTGCTTAGCTCTGACTTAGTTTCATGGAGATCGGAGTTTTACACTTTAGGCTATTTGGACGGGTCCTCATGGCCTGCAGAAAAAGCTCGAACCCCTCGGCAAGGCAGTCAAGATTCCGGCTTCAGTCAGCATTTCAGGTTTATCATCAGCCACTCACTTTACTGGCCATAGCACCACCCCCATCTCCTTCGAACTAGAAGTTGGCAAACCTTTTCCGCAAAAGACTACATAGTTACTACTTTAGGCTTTGTGGGCAGACAGTGTCTGCAGCGACAACTCTGCTGCTGTAGTGTGAAAGCAGCCATGCGTGTTACTTAAATGGGTGCATGCGGCGTGTTCCGATAAAACTTTATTTATAAAAACATTCAGTGGTCCCGATAAAACTTTATTTATAAAAACATTCAGTGGTCCCGATAAAACTTTATTTATAAAAACATTCAGTGGTCCAGATTTGGCTTGAGGGCTATCAGTTGCTGAGCCCTGTCATAAACCGCTCCTGAAAATACCATATATGATTCCCTTTTCCCTTCTCCTCAGTTTCCCCCCCTTTATGTTCCTTCTTCTGTAGCTTTTCCTGCCTGCCTTCTTTCCATGTTCTTTTTTTTTTTTTTTAAAACATTTATCTTTATTGTTTTATTATTATTTTTTTAATCCTCATCCGAGGACATTTTTCCATTTTTTTGTACAGACAGAGTGGGAGGGAGAGGAAGAGAGAGAGAGGGAAACATCGATGTGAAAGGGACACATCGAGTGGCTGCCACCCGCACGACCAACCAGGGCCGGGGACAAACTGCAACCGAGGTACATGCCCTTAGCGGGAACCGAACCCGGGCCTCTCCGGACCGCAGGCGGACGCTCTAACCGCTGAGCCAAACCGGCCAGGGCTTATCTTTATTGTTGAAAGTATTATAGACGTCCCTCTCCTCCCCGCCCCATTGATACCCTCCTCCCTGCTCCGGCCCCACCCTGCCTTCACCACACTGTTGTCTCTGTCCACTGGTTATGTGCGTATGTTCTTTCAATGCCAGCTTAACAGGTGTCCATCCCTGTGACTGGTCCTTAAATCACCGCCTCTGTCCAGTTGCTGGTTCTCAGCAACATGCAGAGGGGAACTCCAGCAAGGAGTCTCATTGCTCGTGGTCTTCATTTTGCACCCCTTGCCCCAACTCAGTCTTCACATTGTGTTCCACCTTGTCCTTGATTCCTCTCCTGACCACTGGCTCATTTTTCCACTTGCCTCACTCACACCCAGAATGGATAGCTCGCCCCACCTTCACAGTGATGACCCTGACTCTTTCTTTTCGTGGAGTCCGATTCAGCCCTCTCCGGCTCTGCTGCCTCAGGCCACCTTGGGTGCACACCTTGCTGGTTTGATCTGGTGCTGTAATTCTCCACATCTTTCCCGTCATCTTCTAGGTAGTCTGCTGGCCTGATAGCAATGGGTGTTGCCAGCTGGAGCTGGACACTGTGTCAGGTCTGATGCCCAGCCAAGAAGATGAAGAAACAAGAATGACATGGCTGTGCTCTTGAGGTGCCCAGGCTAGCAGGGAGGAGATACAGCCTTTTCTCATGCAATAAGAGAGGAGAACATCTTTGGGGCCCAGACTTGGGAGTGATGACTTCAAGGGAAGAGAGTAGGGTTAGAGACAGCTTCCATTTCCACCTCCAAATTCCACTTTCATACTGAAAAATCTGCCACAGAGACCTACTGTTGTCTATGTCAATTTGAACGTCCACTTCCTCCCCTTGAATGTGCGCTGGGCTGTCTCATTGGTTTACTAACCCACTGAACTGCACTTCTCAACAGTACCCCACAGACCCCTGTCTTGGGGACAGCTGCCTCAGTCTTCCTTGCATACAGCACATGTCAATTCTTACCTGCATGCTTCATGTCATTGCCCACCAACTGTGTCACCTTGAGAAGTCACTTGATCACCATGAACCTGTTTCCTTATCTGTAAAATGATTAGATATCTGCCCTATTTGTTTATTTAAAAATTTTAAGTCCTTACTATATTACCATAGCTAAAATGTTTTCCCTGGTTCTTGACACTTAATGAGTCCTCAATAAATATCTATTTCTTCCTGTTCACTTCTCCTTCCTTTCTCCCTCCCTTCCTTCCTTCTCGATCACACCTCAAGACCAGCTTACGTTTTGCTTCCCTCGTGAAGATTTCTACAATCATTTCAGCCAACATTTCTTTTGACCTTTTCCTTAGAAGCTACTAAACAAAGGCTTAGAGAATAAGACATTTAATTACTGACTATATTTTGTTGTGTACAACCTTGAAGTCATTCTCACTATGACATATCCTTTAATATTTTATTGCTTTAGATTCAGACAGACTTGGGTTTAAGGCCTTGCCCTGTCATTGGGTAGCTATGTGACCTCAAACACGTTACTTACACTTTTCTGAGCTCCTATTTCCTCTCTGGTAAAATTAGACTGATGATAACTTCCCCAGCACCTAACATAAAGCCCCTTTCACTTGCTCTCTGTCACATCAACTCCTCCAAAAACCCATCATCTAATGTGATCACGGACTGTTTGTCGTCTGTCCTCTCCCCCCATCAGGTAACAATGGCTGGGTGCCCAGACTGTCACTGGGGTGTTCACTGCTCTATCTCCAGCGGTTAGAAGATCTCAGTGAATATTTGATAAACAAAAGATAGTAGCTCACAGGACTGTTTTGAAGATCACCTAAGGTGTGGGTTAAGTGACTGCCCCATACATGACTGCCAGTGAGCATTCAGTAAAATTTTACTACTATTTAGTACATTTTTACTACTATTAAATAAGGCAGACACAGCGCTCTCTACACTAAGGCAATAATGCTGGTTAGAAAGAAAAAAATCCATCTACAGTGGAACTCACCTCCTGGGAGCTGCTGAGCTCTGACAGGGGCTTGTGGGTCTCAGAGCCATAGGAATGTTCATAAAAAATGCAAATACCAGCAAATGGTGTGATTAAACACTTCCAGCAGCTTGAGAGTCAGAGAGGTTACGACTTCATTCATTGGGTTCCCTGCCTTCTTGTTTCTCCTTTCCCCATTATTCTGGGACCAAATGGTCATTTGGATATAAATCTGAATTTATTGCTCAGCGCATTCACCAAAAGACCCTTCTTTTATCCTATGAGTTTCACCACCTTCTTTCCTTCTTGACTTAACGCTCTGCAGCAACAAGCCGGTGTGGCTAAAGTACATGTTGCAAGTTCCTTTCATATTCCTACTGATTTACTGTTGACACGATGAACCAACGATGTCCCCCTATCTCTCTATCATTGAATCTTGACTTCAGTGAGGTAGACTCTCACTTTCCAGCTGTCTGCTGACTTCCGGCATCCCGCAGGCAGACGGCAGTGGGTCCAGGATAGTTCAGGTTTCCATTCTAGGCTTCTACTGCCTCCTCACCACTTCCTCCCAGCCTGCTTTTTGTCTAAGATTTACTATCTTCACCAAACTTCTGTTGAGTGTCTACTGTGTGGCGAGCAGAATGGTAGGCATGTGGAGAAAAGAGAGAAGACTTAGACATCGTGCCTTCTTATGGACTCTCTAGATCCATCAGGGAGAGACGAGAACACATGTTATTTTGGCTGAATGTGCCCTGTGCTATGACGGTGATGTACACGAAGGGCTATGGTTGCAAAGCCAAGGGGAAGGCTTCCCAGTGGCTGAAGGGGTAGCGTGGAGAAGTTGTCACAGATGAATTGACAATAACAGGTGGGCATGGAAGACGGAGAGGAGTCTGTCAGGCGGACGGAGTGGGAGAGGCATACCACCAAGCATTCACTGGATCATGAGTAAGCCTAGGTAGGTACATGGTGAGTGACATGTTGAGAGGACCACATTGGTGGACCATGGAGAATGTTTCACCCAGGAGGGAGTGGGTGTAGAAAGATTGCCCAAGTGGACAGGGACCAGGGTACAGACAGCCCCTGTGTCATGCTAGGGGTGTGGACTACATCCTTTGGGGTCAAGGTGAATTGGACTTCATGCTGTTTCCCATGTCCATGGACAGCCCCACCCAAAGAGAAATCCTCCTGCCAAACTGGTCTTTGTGACAGCTGCCATCCACCCAATGGAAATTCTTGGCTCAAAGGGTCCATGGCAGGTCTCTAGTCCCCCATGATATGGACCTTCTGTGTGCCGCTGATCTCCTTGGAGAGCCTGCTGCTGATGTAGGCAGAACACTGTGCACATATCTGTGTCACATACCTAGAAATCCTGTTATTCCGGAGCTCACTGCCCCAGCTGCCTGTCAGTCACGATGGTGAATGGCAGGGGCCCTCGGGGCCATGGGACATCATCCCAGGTAGGAGCCAGAATTCCTCAGAGCCATCCACAAGGGGCTGCTATATTCTTGATCAACTATTCTGTGTCTATTTTTTCCCTGAATTTGATGGGACTGACAGCCCTCAAAGTACCACTTCATTTACCTGTCGAGATGGTTGCATTTTAAGTTCAAAGATGCCTTCCACCTGAGAGCTGGATGGAGCAATCTCCTGGAGAGCTCGGAGCCTGTGGCTTCATTTCCCTCGCCCCTGGCTGGTCATCCTCGGGCCAACAGAAATGTCACTCTCTCTGTGGAAAGTCTTTCCCTTGCGTCGCTTGCTTTGGAACACTACACGGGCTCTCAAGTGGGTATCTTGGTGGCCGTCTGTCAAAGGACACTGTTTTATTTTCATTGACAAGGGGGTACAGTTGAAAGCGCCCTGGATTAGAACTCGGGAAGAAGCAAAAAAGGAAAAAGAAAAATCCAACCCTTGTGTCAGTGCTGCCGTCCCCCTCAAAAGTATGTGTCCCCGGACAAGTCACAGCCCTGCCCGGTTCCCAGCGAGAGCGTTAGTCCTGCTGAAACCGACTTCACAGGATTTTGAAGAATATTAAAGGATATGTCATAGTGAGAATGACTTCAAGGTTGTACAGCATTCTTCAGATTTTATCTTACTTGAACTTTTATTGAAAATAGGTACAAATCACAATGGTTTTTATTCTTGTTTCCCCAGGAAGTGGATCTCAACTACCCCAGTCCTCATGGTATATTCTTTCTCTGAGCTGATGAAAAGATAAAGCTCCATCTTTTTTGAAGTTAGACATAATGCCTCTTTTGTTATTTCTATATTTATGCATTTCACGCATAGAATGAGGCACCCACAGGTATCCGGTATGTCTTCATTTTCCTTCCCCCGGCACAGGCCTGGACACAAAGCAGACGCTTTGTATTCCTGAGTTACAGTGAATTTCCATTTTGCCCTTACTTTAACTAATAAGGAGTATATAGCCCTGAGGAAATGCATGAATGGGGGTATGTATATTCTGCTCTTATCAACGAACATAATACATTTGTTTAAACCCAGGGCTTGGTAGTTATGTCTGTCGTTAATGCATCTCGGTATACATGGTTGTGTACAGCACTTTGCAAGAATATGTGGATTTTCCGTTCTAAGAAAACCACAGGATGATAGTCAAGCAAAAGGAATTTGTCCAGAGCCATGGATGCTGGTATGGACACGGTTCTTATCCTCAGTCAGGGACCCTCCACATCTTCCAGCCTCCCTTGCAGTGGATGTGGCCATGTGACTGACTTCCGGCCAATGGAAGGAGGATGGCCCCAGGCATGGTCTGCTCCGTGTCCAGTTCTGGCTGGAAAACCTCTTGTCTTCCTTCTTACTTGCTCTTTATGGTAATTGAAGGAGATTCAGTGGAAGACCCCAAGGAGAACCTTTTTCTCCTTTTTTAAAGGGTCAGATAATAAATATTTTAGGTATATGATCTCTGTTGCAGTTATTCAGTTCTATCATTGTAGTATGAAATCAATCACCGATAATATGTAAACAAATGAGCATCACTATGATCCAATACAACTTTATTTATAAAAACAAGCAGTGGCTATATTTGGCCCACAGGCCAGAGTCTGCTGACCTGTTATCTAAAGAGTGGTGGCCAAGTAGGACACAGGCCCTGGGGTCCCTGAGTCACCACACCGAAGTCTGGCTGCTGAACACCCAATTGGACTCCGATGTGAATGAGAAATAACCTTTAACTCCTTAAGCTGCTGAAATATTTGGGTTGTTTGTTAAAATAACTGATGCTAATTATTGTGACAAATGCTGGATTGCTCTAGAATTCTGGTTTTTATTCTTTTTTTACTTCCTTATTCAACCTATCACCATTCCTGCCAATACTGTCTTCAACGTAGTTTCTGTATCTTCTTCTAAATCCCTATCCCCATTGCTCAAGAGCAGAACCTTGTCATGCGTCATCAATGTGACTGCAGGAGCTTCTGGAGTGCTCTGGCCTCTCTCCAGCTCATCTCCAATACCACGGAGAAAGAAACGGCCAGAGAAATGCCCCAAACACAGAAGGGAAGGCCAACTCTCTCTCTGAGTCTCAGCTCTGTCCCATCCTTTGAAACAGCCCCAGCTTCAGACATGCTATCAGATGGGCTAAAACACAGCTTTGGGTAAAAAACCCACCTTGATTTAAGGAGTAACTCTGCCATATCCAACTGTAACTTGGCTTTACTTCCTGCTTCATGTGTTCATTGAGGGTAATGCTTTCTTTCTCATCCATAGATATTGGAGGCAAGGTAGTGACACAGTGATCTCATTCTTGTTGTTGCAAGCTCAAGCTGCCCCCAGTGGAGGACTGTCTACAGGGGACAAGGACAGAAGCAAGCAGTACAGGAGACAGGGGAGGAAGGCTGGCCCCTCGCACCTGAGTGGTGAGCATGGTGATGGAGAAAAGCAGACGAGATCTTAGAGGCTTGAAGACCAGTGCTCACTAAAGAGAAGCAATGTCATCAGAAGACTTAGAGCTTTTGCCCTGGCTGGTTTGGCTCAGCAGTTAGAGCGTTGGCCTCTGGGCCGGAGAGTTCCGGGTTCGGTTCCTGCTAAGGGCATGTGCCTCAGTTGCAGTTTGTCCCTGGCCCCAGTTGGGGTCGTGTGGATGGCAACCAGTCGATGTGTCTCTCTCACATCAATGTTTCTCTCTCTTCCTCCCTCTCTCCCTCCGTTCTATCTGAAAATAAATGCAACAATGTCCTCGGGTGAGGATAAAAATAAAAAAGAAGACTTAGAGCTTTTGATTTGGGCGAGTTGGCGTGACAGAGAAGTCATGCTCCTTGTCTGTACATGGTCATTCCTGTGGGTGGCCCATCCGTTTTAAGAATGGCTATTTTCTGTTACAGAAGTTCAGATGGCAGAGGGCTGGCACTACCTCATGCCAATAGGCGATGAGAGACAGACACAAACCAGAGCAGGCCACATGGAAGGGACGGGCACGACAGGGTCCAGTTCATCACTGTGTAGTGATGGGCCCTCAACATCTGTCACTCTGTAAATTCTCTGCAAGTTGCTAGGAAATACCCACCCTGAGTATATCTGCTTTTCTCTGTCTTCCTTCTCATTCATCCATGCTTGGCCTTACCCTCTTTGGCCCAACAGGACATGTGCTGGGGGTTTTAGAAACATGCTTATTTACAGGTTGCAACATCCTGATAAGACCAGCAATGAATACACAAAGGGACTGCATGAGGAGCTTCTAGATCTGTTCTTCCCTTTAGACTCACTCGATAACTAGTTGAGGCAGAGGTAGTTGTAGGTGTGCATCTGCAGGTTTTGACTGTCTTGTGACCTTCTTACAATGCCCCCCCCCCCCCCCGGCATGAATCTCTGGAATGAAGAGGCATCCGGGGCTTTCAGCCAGTGTGTTGTGCAGCCTCAGCCTTAAGGAGTTTCCAGTTTCAAAATCTTCCCCATCTGCAAAGTCAAGGAAGTGGGGAGAGGCTCCTAAAGCTTCCTTGAAGACCGGGAATATTCTCTGATTCATACATCTACCTATTTTGCTTACCCCAACCTAGATTATAGACTGAGATCCCGGACTTTGAAGTCAGACCACATGGATTTAAACTCGGGCTCTACTATGTAACCAGCCACAGGGATTTGGGCACATCACTCAGTCTCTGAGCTTGTGTCCTCGTCTTTACAATGGAGATGATAATAAAACCTGCCTCGGAGATTTATTGTAAAACTTAAGTGTAATAGCACATGTAAATGCTTGGCACACCCCCTGGCACATGGTTAAAACATTTTCTCTCACTAGGTTGTCCTTAGTATTCTTACCATTGGCAAGATAATCAGTCTGCACTTACTGGTTGACACAGTTGAGACATCATGTGTTCAAAAGCAGCAGCTCCTTCTTCTTTATGACTTTGAAAGGAGGTGGGTATTATGATTTCTCTTTAATTATATGAGAGAAGCAAGACACAGAAAGATTAAACAACTAGTTCCAATGAAAACTGGGCCTGTCTTGGTCGTAATGTCATTTTGGGGGGATTTTGCAGACTGGCAAGTAGAAACGTTAATACTCGCTTCCATAAAGCGTGTCATTCTGGGTGATGTTGGGAGCAAGAGAAAGATCCCATGGTTTACCAGATGTTCCCTTTGGGACTCACTGCCTCCAGTGGAGTCAGGAGTTATTGCTGGAAATGTTGCTACAGTCGTGTGTGTTCTCTGCAAAGCCAGGTATCAGTGAGAGGGATGGACCGATGATGCCCTGCTGTGGACGGGCTGACCCACGGCCACACTGAGAACTCTGCCATGGTCTAAGGAATATATTTGAGGATGTGTCGGCAGGTTCATAGCCGCTGGGATTGTATGCCTCTGTGGTTAATGAGGGACATCGGTGTGGAAAGCATTAGGAGGAGAAAGTATGACATAGTTGACAAAATCTGCTTTTTTCCTCCCAGGCCAAAATTGACCATCAGGACAAAGCAGCCTGGGCACAGCACTCTGAAATGGGGAAAGCCCCAAAGATGTCTGGCTGGTGACAGTTCTCACTACAGCGGTATCCCCTGCAGCAAGTGGCACTGCCTGGAGCTGGCCTCTGCCATCTGTGCCAGGAGACCAGATGGACAAAGAACCGTGAGGCACCTTCCTGGGATAAAGAGAACAGTACTGATGTGCTGTTTCTACTGTGGTCCTTATTCTGTGCTTCCTATCCCTGGAGGCCTGTCAGCTGACTTCTGGAGAAGGCACATGATTTTCTGCATCCAGGGTCAGAATATAATTTTCAATTTTATTTTATTTTATTTATTTATTTTCTACTTTTTTTTTTTTTATCCTCACCCGAGGATATTTTTCCATTTTTTGTACAGATAGAGTGGGAGGGAGAGAAAGGAAGGGAGAGAGAGAGAGAAACATCGATGTGAAAGGGACACATCGAGTGGCTGCCACCAGCACGACCCACCAGGGCCGGGGACAAACTGCAACCAAAGTACGCGCCCTTAGCGGGAACCGAACCCGGGTCTCTCCAGACTGCAGGCCGACGCTCTAACTGCTGAGCCAAACTGGCCAGGGCATAATTTTCAATTTTAACAGTAATAAATAATAACCGTCTTATGGTTCATTCTTTTCCCCATTCACAGGCTGTGCCTGGACTATTGGTCTACCCTGCTGATTCTTTTTAGCTTTAAGAAGCTCTTCAGTACCAGGGAAACATTTAGAGGATAGAGTGTATCCTTGAGGGCTGATCAAGGGCCAGTCAGCTATGAGTTACCCAAGAGTCGAAGGGTTTTCAATGCGTGTAACCCTAATTTACTGTCTGAGCCGGGGGTGAGAGATGCAATCCTCACGGCCTTTCCCTTAGACGAGCTCACTGCCAAGCAGTGGAAACACGTAGGGACAGAGAATGTGCCTGCTGGCCTGCAGACAGGCAGCTGGAGCGGCCAGGAGAGGCCCTTCACTCCGTTTCGGAGTCAGAGAAGGCTTTCTGGAGGAGGACTTGCTTTCATCTTACCATTCTTCATGCCATTCATTCATTCATTCATTCATCCATTCATTCCTGAGCCCTTCCTATACCAGGCTCAGGAACAAGTGCCAGGACAGAACAGCAAACAGATCGGACAAGTTCTCTGTCTTCACGAGTTTCTATTAGAACCTAGAGGAAACTCAAGGAAGAAAGAGGGGTGGCATTGAGCTAGAGAGAGCAATATGGATAACATAAAGCAACACTCTGCTCCGTGTGTGCAGGTGACCACGGTGACTTCCAGGCAATACCATGAATTGACAGACCAGGGATACCTAAACCTAGAAGGAATTTCTGTGACATGCAGCCAGGTAAAGGCAGGCTTTTCAACCCCACTAGATCAGATTAGAGACTTTACTTTCTTATTTCCTACAGTTTATCCCGTGTTTAGAATAGTACCCAGTAGGTGGTCAATACATTCTTGTCGAACTGTTACATGGATTAATGCTGGGCAGTGCTGAACAAAGTCTTTGCATAGATAATGCTACTTCCAACTCCCAGAGAGCACAGAAAAAAAACAAACAAAACATTCTTCAATAATGAATGAATCTCAGGGATGAACAGTGAATTAAACCTGATCTCAGCCACATGGTATGACACCCTCCATTCATATCTAAAATGTTAACGGCCAGCATGGGTGTGTGGAGTTCCAGGTTGACGTTTATGGCTAGAGCAGTTGAATGGGGCTGTAACTTTCTAAGACATCTCTATGATCCGGAATATCCAGAGAATGAAAAAACTCATGTTGATGTCATTCATTCATTCATTCATTCATTCAATAAGCATTTTTGGACACCAGTTGTGTAGATGCTGTCGTAAGTAGACCCTGACCTTTGGGGTACCTCCTCTTTGGGAAGCTTCCCTGGACCTCTCACCTGTCCCCAACAAAGCTAACCCCTTCGTCTCTGTGCTACTTCTGTGCTTTTTTGTCAGTTTTGATCTCTTTTGTACTTATATTTTTCCTTCTGGATCCTAGAGTGTGAGATCTCCAGGGCAGGCTCTCCATCTTCAACTTCGATTCTTCGGTGGCTTGGTAAAGACTCTGCAACCTTCATCTGAAGAGTCACAACTTACAGGGGAGACAGGCATTGAAAGCAACAATGTATCAGGATCTTTTCAGGGTCTTGCGGACTTCTAGGGCATGGTGGGAACAGGAGCAGAGAATGACTGGGTTTAGCTGGGTAATGAGTGTTGTGAAGGCATCACAAAGCGTTGGGAGATGAAGAGGATTTTGCTGGGAAGAAAGATCCTGTGAAACAAAGGGAGTTTTTGAAGGCATGGAGGGGGGTTATTGTACGCCTGCTGGGACCACTCCCCCTATTATCCTGTGGGTCTAGGACATAGGCTGGAAGAGCAGACCCAGTGTTGACATATTTCTTACTACCCATCATTTCTGGGAGCCCATTTTACAGGTAGGGACCCTGGGGCTGGGAAAGGGAAAGTATATAGTGGGGCAGAGCTGGCTGCCAAATGTTGATTTTGTGTTCCTGCCCTCAAATGTAGCTGCCTCTTGTGGCCTGTGTTCTCCTGCCAGATGCAGTCTTGGAGTTTCCTGCAGGGGGAGAGAGGATTTCCTTTTGGATGATGTTCAAATGGGTCAGACATGTTGCTTCCTTATCTATTGCTGATCTTGAGGATGAGCCAGCTGGGCCCTTGGGTTTCCAAGACATATCTGAGCAGCAAGAGAAGACCTAGTATCCCCCAATAGTAAAGCTATATATCCCTCTCCCTCTCTTCTTTCTCAAATTTACATTAAAATTAGACAAGTTTAGACTGAGTGAGACCAGAGCCTTCATATACAGTCAAAGAGACTGGAAATGAGGTGGTTCAGAATGGCTGTAACTGGGAGAACTATGTCTTCTAGTGAGCTGTTTATCAGGGTGGTGTTGCTCTCTACCCAAATTCATACCTTACCACACACACACACACACACGCACACACACACGCACACACACTATATTGCATTGGGGTTTGGTCCAAGGTTTTTCTTAAAAAGTAAATTAATATGCAAATTGAATTATGCAAACAGATATGAAAATAAAACAGTAAGAAATAATTTAGTCAAGCGTTCCCGCCCTCCACCCTTCGCAGAGGTACATGAGCAGAGTTCTTTGACTTTTATCAAATGCCAAACAAGAATCTTATTTTCAAGTCTTTTTTTTTTTTATCCTCACCCGAGGATATTTTTCCATTTTTTTTTTTTGTACAGATAGTGTGGGAGGGAGAGAAAGGAAGGGAGAGAGAGAGAGAAACATCGATGTGAAGGGACACATCGAGTGGCTGCCACCCGCATGACCGACCAGGGCCGGGGACAAACTGCAACCGAAGTATGTGCCCTTAGCGGGAACCGAACCCGGGTCTCACCAGACCGCAGGCCGACGCTCTAACCGCTGAGCCAAACTGGCCAGGGCTCAAGTCTTTTCTTCTGTGATCACTACCCAGTCCTCCCTCCCCTCCAGAAACAGGGCCATGAGACAAAGCTTCTGTTAGCTGGGCCTCACTGTTTGTCCGATCCTGTTCTAGGTACGTGTTCATTGTTATCCAATGCAACGCTCACCACAACCCTCTGAGGAGATACACTTATCACTGCTGTCCAGGTGAGAGGACAAAATAGGACATTCGTGAATGGCCATTTCCAACGTCCCTTGGACAGGAAGAGGTAGATCTGGAATTTGCATGTGACTTGATGTTAGACTAAATTGACATGGTCGATAAATACCCCATTTGTCTTCCTAGTTTCTGCTTCCACAGTGTGAAGGTTTTCTCCCCTCCCTTGCTTGATGCTTCTAAGACCTCTGTTAGCTTGAAAGGCTATCCCTGTCTTTATCCACAGCCAGCAGGAAAGAGATAAATTTGCACAGGGATGGTGATGGGCACTTCTGTTTGCCAGAGACTCGACCAAACGCCTGTGATTGAAAACGGAGATGGCTGATGGTCCCAGTTGGAAATTCGGATCCGCTAGGAGGAAGGGAGGCATGCCTGCTGTGTATCTCTGTCCGATCCCATGGTGGGACTGTGTTCTGGGGATACCTTATCAATCCTCAAGGACATATTTATACTCCTGCGAATAGATTAACCCCTTTTTACTAATGTATAAGGTTTTTCACATGATGAAAGATTTTCATCATGCTTAGTTCGAGCTTCACAGTATCACTACGATGTAGCTTTATTATCACTATTTTACCTGATAAGAAGAAAAGGCTTTAAGAGGCAAAGTCAGGAAGCAGGATGGTAGAAACTCGAATTGTGGTCTTTAGATGACTTCTTAGCGTTCTTCTGCCTAACACACTGACTCCCATGTTTAAATATTGGACTTGTTTTCCCATCAGTCCAGAGCCATTATAACTAGCTGATCAGAAAATTATCTAGTTTAGGAGCAGTCTGTCCCTCCTCTTCCCCAGAATGCATAGGGCGTGTGGGGGTCAGAGCCTCGTGCTGGGAAGAGCAGACTCCGGCTTCAGCACGCACCCTGGGTCCTGATCCGACACGTGGGCGGTGTGACTCCAGGGACGTTATTCAGTCACGGGGTTTCCTCATCTGGTGAAGTGGAAGGAATCATACCTACCTCTTGTTGTTTGCAACGAATAAGTAACCTACTGAGGATGAAGAATCCAGCCCGGTGTCTGGCACACTATAGAAATTCGGTGATGTGTGGAAATCTAGGCTGACTCCTTGGGGCCAAGGAGTTTCTTGGGATGGGGGCTCTCAGTATTCAAAGATGGAAAATCTCAGACCCCTGGGTGATATCCGTAACTACTTTTGAGAATGAGGTGGCCGGGTAAGGAAGGCTCCTATTCTCTGGTTACATGATGTGGTTTAAAAGAAGCAATGATAAGCCTGGACACTCGGAGGTTTCTCAGCTACATGTTGACAGCTGGGCCCAGAGCTGGGTGGCTCCCAGGCTCGAACCTGACACGTTAGCTGAACAGAGTCCCACTGCAGGGAGATGGAGTAACGGGATGTCCTTGGCAGGTGTGAAAGTGTCCTGAGCCGGAGCAGAACTCCACATGGCCTTCAGGCTGCTGACCTTGACGGGTCCTCCCTTTCCTGCACCTGTTCCCTCTTCGGAGCAAAGGAGCGAAGCCGGGCAGCAAGAATAAGATACATTCCTCTAGTTCTTTCAACCCACACACACCTTTCAGGCCACTCTCTCAGGGGACTGTCATTACAGTTAGGAGGAAGGTGTCCTTATTACCTTTCGCATTTGCTGTCTCCAATGTACAGATGGGGAAAATGAGGCTCAAAGGAGACAGATCATCTTGCCCAAGGCCACCCAGCCAGGAAGTAACCCTGATAGAATTCAAGCCTAGAACCTCTGACTCCAGAACCCGTCTTTTTTTCACAACACCTCTCTGCCTAGCTGAGCACAAGTGTCCCTTGCTGTTCATAAACTGATGACAGGCAAGTGCAGATGTCCTGCTTTTATTCTAAGTGACGAAGAATCACACGATCAATGTCTTGAACAAATGTTCCTGGACTACATGTCCCCTCCATCTCCTGTCTCCTCTTTTCAGGCACAGGAGAAAATTGGCAAGGGTTCTTTCCCCCATCAGAAGAAAAAAAAAACCTCTCTAGCCTCCGTGCAATAAGAAAGCAAAACGGTTTTATGGCCAGCAACTGCTTTGAGCAGAAGTTAGCAGAATGGAAACAGATAGTCCAAGTGTGCACTGTGGCTTTGGTAAAATTTTAATTTAGCAGAAGCCTGGTTACTTACGTATGCATGGTACACATCTCCTCGCTTACCCAGCACCCACATGTGCGCATGCACACACACACACACACACACACACACACGCACGCACGCACGCAGCTAATTATGATCCAAAGACACCTCTGGAAAGGATGGTTAATTGATTCTAAAAATACTTCCATCAACAAAAGCAGCGACACACTTGTCCAGGGTTCTGAGAAGGCAGCAGGAAGGCTTGCCCATGAATTCTCAGTTGTAAAATAACCCTTTATTTCAGTACAACAAATTTTATGGAGCCATAAAAAGGAGGAAAGTCAATAGCTCCATCTAGTATCAATGGAACCAAGAAAATACTAATTCTGTACTCTTTGAAGGGCATGAGAACATGGATCCTTACCCTTAACAAAGCACTTGGAAATCTTAAAAGTATGACATCTGCTTATGCCCAAGAAAACCCTGCACATTGAACTGTATATAGATAAGACCTCTGTGAATGCATAAACCCTGGGGACCCAGAAACATTGTGAGATGATATTGAGGTACCTTATTTCTCTAATTCTCCTCAACCACTAAACCTGTGAGATTCATTAACTGGACAAATATTCACTTATGCAAGGTGGTGTTCTAGACCCTAGCAGTTTGGTCTGCACAGGGGAAGGAGACCACACCCAGGTGAGGCTCTGGCTAACAGGACTCCAAGCTTGCATGTGGAAACCATCTAGGTTCATCCACTTCTTCCTATCGCCACTACCATGGCCACAACTCGAGACATCACCATGGCTTCCTGGGTCAGCTTCCGACCTCCATTCTCCCGGTACCGGCAGAGTCATCTTTCCAAAGAATGTGTGAGCACGACCCTCCTCCTGGCTTGAAACCTTTCCCGGCTCCTCACGGACTTATTATCAGGCAGAGTACTTTGTGAATTATCTAAATGTCTGGCCACTATGCTGCAGACCTGGAACTAATAGAACATAATATTTCATGTCAACTGTAATTAAAAAAAATTCGGGTAGAGAAAATACAAGCTCTTACACCAGCCTGTGCTGGGACCTGCTCACCTGTCCTTCCTCACGTCTTCCCTCTCACCTCCCTCGTCTCCACAGCAGTTCCCGAAGTGCACTGTCCCAGGTTCTTGCACACACCGTGCTAAGGGAGTGTCCTCGCTGTGTCTGCAGGTTCTGCATGGATGGCTTCGTGACTGCCATCACAGATGCACAGTGAGGAACAGGGCGAGGAACACTCTGCTAATCAAATGACTTTGAGCCAAACTTCCCCCTCTTTCCAAAAAGTATTTCTTTTTTTTTTTATTTTTTATTTTTTTTTATCCTTACCCGAGGATATTTTTTCCATTTTTTGTACAGATAGAGTGGGAGGGAGAGAGAGGAAGGAAGAGAGAGTGAGAAACATCGACGTGAAGGGACACATCGAGTGGCTGCCACCCGCACGACCAACCAGGGCCGGGGACAAACTGCAACCGAAGTACGTGCCCTTAGCGGGAACCGAACCCGGGTCTCTCCGGACCGCAGGCCGATGCTCTAACCGCTGAGCCAAACTGGCCAGGGCCAAAAAGTATTTCTTGAGGAAACTGATTTCATGCACAGATAAGTCCAGGTTGACTGCATCATTTACTGTCTTTGAGACTGGAAGAAAATGTCATCAGCGATCACATTTGAATAACAGGTAAAAACTGAGATAGTCTCAGTGATTGGGAAACTGTGTCAACAGAATTCTCTCTTCTCCTCCTCTCTCTCCTTCTCCTCTCTCTCTCTCTCTCTCTCTCTCTCTCTCTCCCTCACCCGAGGACATGCTTAGAAAGAGGAAGGGAGAGAGAGAGAGAAACATCGGTGTTGATTGGCATGTGCCCCACAGCCCTGGTATGGGCCCTGATGGGGAATCTACCAGCATCCTTTTGGTGCTCAGGACGACGCTCAACCAACAGAGCCACTGCGGCGGGGCCCCGGTCCCTCTGTACTTGCAGTCAGACTGTTCCCAGAGGTGGCGACCATCTCTAAGGGCTCCCGGACTGCTGTGGCCACAGGGAGGGGCGCTCTGATTCGCTAGGCCTGGGTCCCATATGCACCCCTGGAATCACCCCACCAGAATGATAAGAACTGTGAGCAGAGGTGGGGTGTCCTCATCCTGGAAATTTAGGTGCTTGTACCCCATGGCAGGAAAGGATGCTGAGCACTCAAAACTATGACCGTGTGCAGTTTTTGCTACAGGCATGGATTGGTGGTAAGGAATGCACCGAGGCGCAATAACCTCGCCACATCAGTGTTGCCCATGTTGATGCCTTCTCCAAAATGGGAGAGTCTTCTGTTTAAATAAATAAAATGTTCTCATGTTACATTGAAAAGCCAGCCACTGTCCACAATAGCAGCAATCTCGTGGGGGGGGGGGGGGGTGTGGTATATGGAAACTCTGCACTATGTGTGTGATCTTCCTGTAAACCTGAAACTGCTATAATATAAATATTTATTTAAAAAAATAAAGCAAGTAACCAATAGACATGTATGTCTTATTACAGGAACTCAAAGGCACATCCACACCTGTCCAAGAAACACAATAAAGTTATGCACCTTGTAGGGAAGAGGAAGAGGAGACTCAGTCCCTGGTGTTGGCAATAAACATAGAGCAACCTTTTTGCAGAGAGAAGTGGGAGCTGGAAGGACTTTTAAAGCTCAGTCGAGGTTACTGGAGTTTAAGAACCCCCCTCCCCTTCTTACTCCGCACATCTGTGCTCGGCAGAGAAGGCAAAGGGGTCCTCAGGACATATCCTGCACTTGGGCTGTGTTTGTGCACGACTTTGTTTTTGTCAGGTGTACTACTTCTTGTAAGTTATATTACTTAATTATTGCATAACCTGGTAAAATAGGAGTATCAGAAGAGAATAGATATATTTATGAAATGTAAGCCAAATGCTCCGATAAGACTTTATAAAGACACTGGCTAATAACACAGATGTGGCTGAGATAGCTATAAATGCGTGGGACAAATTTATAGGAATCTCCATGGAATCTGTACTCAGATCTCTTTCCAAGCGTTTAAAGTTTTCACTCCACTCTGGGGAAAACTTAGGAATTGCATACAATGCATAATGGATATACTACACAAGAAATGTAACTCAATCTCTAGTCCCTGAAGCCATGAATGGAAAACCCTGTCCTTAAGATTGGTGACTATGGTACATCAAACTAAAAAGCTTCTGCACAGCAAAAGAAACAAGCATCAAAATGGGAAGGGAACCCACTGTATGGGAGAGCATAATTGCCAATGATACATCAGATAAGGAGTTAATTTCCAAAACGTATAGAGTACTCATACAACTCAACAAAAGGAAGACCAAGAACCCAATTAAAAAATGGGCAGAGGACCTAAATAGACACCTTTCCAAACAGGACATACATATGGCCAAGAGACATGAAAAAATGCTCAATGTCACTAACATCAGAGAGATGTAAATTAAAACGACTATGAGGTATCACCTCACACCTGTCAGAATGGCCGCCATCAACAAATCATCAAACCACAAGTGCTGGCGAGGGTATGGAGAAAAGGGGACTCTAGTGCACTGCTGGTGGGAATGCAGACTGGTGCAGCCACTGTGGAAAACACTATGGTGTTCCTTCAAAAAATTAAAAATGGAACTGCCATTTGACCCAGTGATCCCACTTCTAAGACTATACCCTAAGAAGCCTGAAACACCAATCAGAAAGAATATATGCACCCCTATGTTTATAGCAGCACTATCTACAATTGCTAAGATCTGGAAACAGCCCAAGTGTCCATCAGTAGATGAGTATATACAAAAGTTGAGGAGCGGGGCAGAGGAAGGGAAGGGATGAGATGAACCAAAGAACGTATATGCATGTATGCGCAACCAGTGGACATAGACAACAAAGCTTGCTGGGGTGGGGGGATCAGGAGGAGGCTGTCTGGGGGGAAGGAGAAACATCTGTAACAAAAATAAATAAATTAATTAAAAAAAAGAGATAAAGAAAAAAAGATTCGTAACTGCCCTGGCCAGTATGCTCAGTGGTTAGAGTGTCAGCCTGTGCACTGAAGGGTCTTGAGTTTGATTCCCGGTCAAGGGCACGTACTTAGGTTGCAGGTTCGATCCTTGGCCCTGGTCAGGGGGTGTGCAGGAGGCAACTGATCAATGCGTCTCTCTCACATTGATGTTTCTCTCTCTTTCTCCCCCCTCCCTTCTGCCCTTCCACTCTGTCTAAAAATCAATGGAAAAAATATCCTTGAGTGAGGATTAACAACAACAACAATATTGGTGACTAAATGAAGAATTATATATATTCCACTAAAACCAAACTCATAAAAAATGTTCCCCCCTTTCAACACATTTTTCAATGAACCAGCCAACTTTCAGATTAATTCATATTGATTAAAATGGTTCTATTTTGTGGGTGAATTGAACAAATAAAAACATAGTCAGTGAATTCCTTCCAGCTGCAACATCTCTTCTACATCTGGTGTGGTTCCTCTGACTGCAATCAGCCTAAGGATCAGTGTGTTAGTTTTGACAGCCTGAAGCAGACATTTAGAGAGATATAGAAATTGTTGGCTTGTGAGCAATACATTTCCACTTTTTTATTCTTCTCTTACCATTAGCTTTTGGAAAGTGTATTGTTTCATCCAAATGAGTCCATTGAAATGAGAAAACTGGATCATTTGAGCTGATGTGTATGTTACAGACATATGGAAATTGCAGAAAAAATCTCCGTTTTTATCTTCTCAGGAACTTCCTACCATAGGCTTGGTGCTGGATGTTGAGCCTGCAAAATCCAAAATTTGTGTTATGGACCATTTATCTGCAGATCACTTTATAGATTGGTCCTGTGCTACCTCCTCACCCTCCTGACAAATAATTGTGCCGACTCTCAGCCTCCTCGGTCTCTCGCTCTCATCGACAGGTCTGGGAGAACACGTCCTTCCTTGACAGTAGGTCTGGATTTGCTGCTGTTGAAATAACAGCACCTTCGCATTGTGGCTAATAGGACTGTTTCCTGTGTGTATACTGTTTGTTTGGTTACAACTATTTGCACACACGTTATCACCTGTGAGCCACATACCAAAACCCTTTACTTTCCTCTTACCATTGAGAAAATGGAAATTCAAAGACAGGAAGTAATTTGTATGAAATTCCTTCATTGAGAACCAGTAGACCTGGCATTTGGATTAGAAACTTCTGATTTCAAGTGCAGAGCACCTTCCTGAAACCCCAACACAAACATAAAGTATTCCAGGTTTATTTGTTCCTTTGGGGGTTACTCCCACCACACAAATCTTTGATTGTCTTTTATTAATTCATTTAACAAAGACTTTATTGAGCATTAAATATATGCTAGGCAATTGGTTAAAAATACATGCATGTTATTCAAAAGCAGCAGCCTCATTCCGGGGATGTTTCTGGGGACTGAGGTTCACCCCTGAAACTCCCCCTGTGTGTTTTTCCCATGCATCCCATCTAGCATGTGAAGCTCCGAGAAGCATAAATATCCACGTTAGCATGCTGCCATTGGTTAATTGCACAATTATCGTAAGCGATAGGATGGCATGAACATGTGCTCTTGATAATTGCCACCATTTCCCGCGGAGTGAGGTGTATTTATTTACTCCATTATTATTGCAAAAAATGCATGTGATTTTGCTGGAAACCATGTAATTAACTTGTACCTCACTGTGTTATTTTAGCTCAAACTGCATCTGGCGACTTCTAAGGAGCTATTAGCCACAATGCACAGCGTGCCTTGAGGTTCCATCCGCGAGAAGGCTCACAGGCTGGGCATGTTGGTAGCTGATGATTTTTGTGCCAACTGTTGGTATCAATTTCAATTAATTGTGGGCTTGTGCCAGAGACTACGTGCTTCATTGCCAATCTTCACTGCTTTCTCCACTGACTCTGCACAAGTACTTCACACTCGCCCTTTCAGTCTCCCCCTTCAAATACCTGCTGGGTCTGTCCCACACAGAGCAGCAGCCAGACCTACCCTTCCTACACTTCAGGAGCCGTGAGGTCTACAATGTAGCTTTATAAGTGTAACACAGCCAGCTGGAGTACTCTGCATGTCCCGTTTTTATTTGTTTGTTTTGAATCCTCACCTGAGGGCCCTTTTCCATTTATCTGCAGATAGAGTAGAAGGGAGAGAGGGAGGGAGAGAGAGAGAGAGAAACATTGATGTGAGAGGGACACAATGACTGGTTGCCTCCTGCATGACCCTGACCAGGGCTGGGGACAAACCACAACCGAGGTACAGAATGGAACCAGCAGTTCTTTGGTCTGTGGGCTGATGCTCTAACCACTTAGCAAACTGGCCAGGGCTGCAGGTCCCTTTTTTTTTAAAAAAAAATTCTTTTTTAATTGATTTTAGAGAAAGAGGAAGAGAGAGAGAGAGAGAGAGAGAAACATCGATGAGAGAGAAGAACTGGCCGTCTCCTGCACGCCCCCCACTGGGGAGCAGGCCCACAACCTGGGCATGTGCCCTGACCGGGAATCAAACTGGTGACCTCTTGGTGAACCACTGAGCCACACCAGCCGGGCTGCATGTCCCATTTTTAAAGAGCTTCAGCTCTCCATGCCTGAGTGACTGAATCATTTTTATTCTTCTCTGAATTTATATATATATTTTAAATATTTTTATTGATTTTTAGAGAAAGGAAGGGAGAGAGAGAGAAATGTGTGAGTGGGACATCGATCGGCTGGGAATCAAACAGCAACCTTCTGGTGCATGGGACACTGCCCACCGCCTGAGCCACACTGGCTAGGGCTGAATTCATATTTTTATATTTTATTTTATTTATTTATTTTTTGGTACGTGCCCCTAGCAGGAACCAAACCCAGGACTCTCTGGTCTGCAGGTCAACGCTCCAACCCCTGAGCCAAACCGGCCAGGGCTGAATTTATATTTTTAATGTCATATTGCTATCATATAAAACTTGGAAAATAGCCTGGCCAGTGTGGCTCAGGGGATTGAATGTCATTCTATGGACGGAGAGGTCCCGGTTCATTTCCGGGTCAGGGCACATGGGTTGCAGGCTCAGCCCCCAGTAGGGGGCATGCAGGAGGAGCTGATCGATGTATCTCCTTCACATCGATGTTTCTCTCTCTCTTTTCCTCTCTCTCTCTAAAAAAAAAAAAATCAATAAAAACCTATTTTAAAAAAATAACTTGGAAAATAGAGGGAAAAACTTGATCCCTTGTTTTGTTTAACTAACTCAGGATCCATTAACATTGATCATATTTCCTTTTAGCATTTCTTTCTTTCTTTTTTACACATCATTGAAAAATAAGATATCAGTACCCATAGCAGGCAGGGCATTCGATATCTTTTTTCTTCACTTCATGGCACATCTGTATTTGCCTACGCTCCACCAGGGTCTCACAACCTTTGGGAATGAAGCAGACTGGCACTTTTCCCTATTCTTCTGGATGACGATAGCTAAAACCTCTGGACCTTCTGTGTGAATCAAATGTACGAGGACTCTGAAAGGTGCAGAAGAGAAGACAGACCAGCTAGAGACCTCAGGACTCCACGGAGGACGCTCACTGCCCTCTGGAGGTCCCATGGCCCCGTATATCCCCAAGTGGGGCTGGACCCCAAAGCCCCAAGGGTAGACTGCTCTCTCCAGCCAGAGGAGCCAGAGGATCACCAGACACCACAGGGAAAGAGCAGTCCCATACCACGCTGTCTAGCCAAAGCTACTTGGAAAGCCTGGACTCCCACGCTCACCCAGGTGTAGGGAAATGCCCCAAACCCCTAGTTGGACTGGTGTCAGAGAAGGCAAAGTAGGGACCTGAGACTTTCATCCTTGCTGGATAGTAATGAGGCCCTCACCCACACACCCTTTATCACCCAGGACCAGCCAGAGTGGTAGCAGCAGATGCCTGGAGGGAGCCTGAAGCCCCACCCCCACCCATGAGTCACAGGAGCCCCGCCCCCTTCCCAAGTATCCATGGAGACCAGCAGGGCACCTGGAAGTAAGGAGGTGGTGTCCTTCCCTCTCTGGCTTGCCATCAGAGGAAGTGTACTGAAACAGAAGATTTCAATAAGACCCAGAATCTCAGAACCTCGCATGTCCAGAATTCAATGTGAAAAATTATTCATCTTCCAACAATGAGGAAAATCTTGAGTGAGAAAGACAATCATGAGACACCAGCACCTAGATGACATGTTAGAATTATCTGGCCAGAGTTTCAAAGCAGCCATTATAAAAATGCATCAATGAACAATTACGAACACGGTTGAAAAAAACCCAAAAAATAGAAAGTCTCAGCAAAAAATCAGATATAAAGAATAACCAAATGGAAATGTTAGAACAGAAACAAAAAAGATATCTAAAATAAAAATCTCAGCAGTAGAATGGAGGAATAAAAGAAAACTCAGTAAAACTTAAAAATTAAGCAATGTAAATTACTATTGAACAACAGAAAATAGAATGAAAAAAATGGACAGAACCTCAGGGACCTGTGGAACTAATAGAAAAGATCTAACATTCATGTCAGAAGGAGAGGAGAAAGAGGGTATAGCTGAGAAAGTATTTGAAGAAATAATGGCTAAATTTCCCAAATTTGACAAAAGACAAACCTGCAGATTCAAGATGCTGAATGAACCTTGAACAGGATAAACTCAAAGAAACCCACGCCAAGACACATCATCATGAAACTTTGGAAAACTAATCAAAACTCTTGAAACCAATAAGAGAGCGACAGCATTTACTTTTAGGGGAAAACACAAAGTGAATGACAACATCTCTCTCAGAAACGATCTCCATGGCCAAGAGTAGTGGTACATGCGTCTAAGTGCTAAAGACAAGAACCGTTCTAGAATTCTATGCTCGGAGAAAATATCCTTGTAGAAAGAAGGGGAAAGGAAGATATTCTGAGGTGAAGGACAACTCAGAGAACTTGTCACCAAGGAAATTGTCTAAATGAATTCCCCTCCGCAGAACGTAAAAGACAAAAAAAGAGAGAGAATCTTAAAATGTCAAGAAGGAAGAAAGAATAATGCAAAGAGCAAAAATATGTGTAAATGCACTTCCTTCTCCTCCTGAGATTGCTAAATTATGTTTGATGGTTGACGCAAAAATTATAACACGGTCTGATGTGGTTATCAAAGTATGTCAAAGAAGGAAGCATTTAAAACAATGACCTCACTGCCCTGGCTGGTGTGGCTCTGTTGGTTGGCGCATCATCCCCTACCCCAAAAGGTGGCGAGTTCAATTCCCAGTCAGGGCCCATACCTAGTTGGGGCATGCGTGGGGCATGCGTGGGGAGGCAACTGACTAATGTTTCTCTCTCACATCAATGTCTCTCTTTCTCTCTCTCTCAAAAAAAAAAAAAAAGAGGGAAAAAGGAAGTACTGATGGGGGTGAGTGACTCTGAAGGGGAGATCTTTGTGGTGATGGAACAGATCAGTATCTTGATTGCAATGGTGCATACAGGCAACTGTGCATGTGATAAAACGATGTGGAACCACACACACACACACACACACACACAGTGCATTTATTTCAACTTCCCGGGTTTGATAGGGTTTGATGTGGTTTGATAAAGTCACATGAGGTTTGACCATTGGGCAAACCTGCAGGAAGAGTTCAGGAGCTCCATGAACTATCTTTCAAATCTGTCATTTGGATCATTGATAACTATAGATTGTAAATCTGTAACTATTTCAAAATAATTAAAAAAAAAAAAATGCAAGAATGAACCAGATAGCAAACGAACACATTTTTGTGTCTCCACACAATAAAATACTAGTCAGCGACAACTGGGAGACTCTTCCACGCCCTACATCGAGTGAAGGCGAGCACACGCAGTATACAGACACCGCCGTTCCTCTTATCAATGATCCGGAGAAGGCGAACTGCAGGGAAGGAATCCCAGGGGTGTGGTGGCTACTTGATGGGCACGTTGGGGTGATGGAAGTACTCTGTGTCTGTGTCCGTGGTGATGACACAACCGTAAACATTTGCAAAACTCGTGACACTGTGCAAATTCTGCTGCATGCCCTCGGTTCAGCAAAGACGAAGGGACGCATGATACTCCAGCCGTCGCCACTGAAGACGCCCGCTGCTTTCCACCTGTCACTCTCCAAAACTGCGCTCGCAAATACCAGGGCACAACGTGGTTTCTGCAGGGACTCGGCGTCGCTTCTGCAGACTGTGTTCTCAGAAGTGGAATCACAAGGGTGGATACCGAGGAGCCGAGGGAGGCATGTTCCGAAGATGGCTACAGCCTTTGAGAAAGAATCGCAAAAGGACTTCCCAAAAGTGCAGTCTTTTCTAACCGGTGTATGGTGCCACTCCGAGGGCACGGAAGCACGTTTTCTCCCCACCCTTGTGGGACAGTCATTGTCCCCTGGTTCCCTTTGTTTCAGATGGCTCCTGAGAATGAAAGGGTTTTATTTATGTGAGGCTTTATAATCACATTACGGCACAAGGATTCATTGGGCAGAGCCAAACCCATGCTGTTTCCAGTTTACTAAACATCCCCTTAAACATTCACACTCACATACGACAGGCTATGAATCCCATTCCTGTATGCCCAGAGTGTGTGGTTCTAGTAATTACCTCCAATTGTCTTCCCCAGGAGATGGTGGCATCCGCAGATAGGAAGGAGAGTTAGGGAGGTGTCTCTATCCTGGTTCCGGAGTAGGGTCCTCCTTTTATCCTTAGGCTTCGTCCTGTGCGTGTTATTCCCACATCACCATTCAACTGCATGCACCTTTCTAGTCTACATTTTCATGATCTCTTGGCTTCTGGTTTGGGTGGATATTCTAAATTAATTTTCACTATGTTATAAATATGCTTCAATCTGCCACAGACTGCTCAAAAGACATACTTTAGGATCTAATACCTTCATCCAGTCTTTGTGTAGAGTTGTGGGGAGATCATTTCCTGCTCGCTATTGTCGGCTATGGGCAACACCCTACCCCATGGAGATGTGGCTTTTCCTAAGACTTTTTTTCAATTGACTGTACTGGGGTGAAATTGGTTAATATAAGTATATAGGTTTTCAGGTGTACAATTCTATAACTCACCACCCCAAGTCAAGTCTCCTTCCATCACTGTTTATCACCCCCCCGCCCCTCCCCCCGTTACCCTTTACCAGTAATCCCCAGTCTGTTGTCTGTGTCTGGGAGGGTTTTTCTTGTTGCCTAATCCCTTCACTTCTTAGCTGCCCAGCCCCCTCCCCTCTGACAGCTGTCAGCCTGTCCTCTACCTACGAGTCGTTTCTCCTTTGTTTCCCTAACACATTTTTTGCGACATGTACCTGCAGCATCGCCTTGGGAAGTGCTTTTCACTGCAGCGAAGGGCCGCGTTTCACAGCCTCTCCTGGCCCTTGGCTGAATGTGAACTGTTTCAGGAGAGCGTTACCGTAGAAAACAATCCCCCTGCAGGATGTCTTCTACTTCCCTCTCCCTTCCTCCCCGACCCTGATCCATGAATGTGTCCCCTTACTCTATCTCCTTTAGTGTTCAGATCACTCTCCGAAGGAGATGCTAGCGCCCCATTTTGCAGGCACTCACTATGATGACTCGTGCTCCCACGCTGCTGGAAGGCATCCCCTCAACACGGTGTGACCCAGCTCTGCGGAGAGCCAGCCAGGCGGGCTGCGCCGGCACCGGACAGCTGTGCTGCGGTCGGCTCTGGCCTGGCCTTCATCACTCGCTGGATCTGAACCCGGGCCTCGAGACCTCTGTGCCTCCCTCCCTCCACAGCAGCACCTACGCTGTGCCGGCGGCATTCTAGGCTTTCGGGGACACTTCAGTGACCAAAATCGGTTTCTGCTCCCAGGACGTCTACACGCCTGTGAGGGCAGGCAGAACACACTGTCGGTCATGAACACTATACATGGGATGGGACTGTATGTGAGAGGTGAGCGTCATAGAAAAACAAAAAGCAGAGGAGAAGGGGCCATCAAGAGTCTTAGGGCTTGTGGTGACTGCAGTTTTAAATGGGCTGGCAGCCCTGGCCGGTTTGGCTCAGCAGGTAGAGCGTCGGCCCGCAGACCAAAGAGTCCCGGGTTTGATTCTAGTCAAGGGCACGCACCTCGGTTGTGGTTCATCCCTGGCCCTGGTCGGGGTTGTGCGGGAGGCAGCCAGTCAATGTGTGTCTCTCTTGCATTGATGTTTCTCTCTCTCTCTCCCCCTCCCACTCTGTCTGCAGATAAATGTAAAAATATCCTCGGGTGAGGATTAAAAAAAGTAAATAAATAAAATAAAATAAATGGGCTGGCAATGGTAAACCTCATCGAGAAAGTGACATGAGGGCCAACTCTTGATGTCCGTGTGCAGAGTATTCTGGGCCCAGGGGACAGCTGGTGCAGGGACCAAACGTGGGATGTGAGTTGTTTGTGGCTGAGTGATGAGGGCAACGTGAAAGAGAGGGTCCCAGGGAGGCAGATCACGAGGGCTCCAGGGACCACCTTAGGGCGTAAATCCCGGGCCATTGATCATGCACAGCTTTGCGACACACTTGACAAGGAGCCTTCATCGAATCAGTCAGCGTGGATCTGCTGGCCAAACCCCACTGCAGAAATACCCTAGAAACCTTCACTCTCGTTTCTAGCAAGACTTGGCAACATTTTGAAACTGTTCAGTCAACCCAGTAAACATGAATTAAACATTTATAGTTATATTAAATATTCGAAAGACAGGAGCCAAAACAGTCTATCAAGTAATTGTACATATTTGTGCATTGACGCAATGCATATTCATGAGAGCTCTGGAAATATATATTTAGTCATTTCTTCTTCCATGTGACGAGCCGTGGCTGAGCTACAGACGGTAACTTTGTTGGACGTGATGACGAGAGTGACACAGTGAGCCATTCTGAAATTGTTCTTAGAACAATTTCATTGTCTGCTTGGTCACTGCATGAGTTCAGTGCTCTTAGAACTTGGGAGAAGAAAGTTCTAGAATATGCCTCTCCTTGTGGCAGGCATTTGAGAAAGAAATGATTGTTGTCCTGCAGATAAGTACCCTCCTGCACCAGTCTTGTTCCCAGAAAACTGGTTCCCATATTCTTTTCCAAGTCTCGCAAGGGAAGATGCTCATGTGTGGGACAGACACATCTAGGGTTACGTGTCGCTCTGACGGTTCGACCAGAGAGAACTGTCCTCTCCACTGAGAAAAGCACATTGGATGGGGGGAGGAGGGAGGACATCTGTAACACTTTCAACAATAAAGAAAAAACCCCACAGGCTAGGAAGCGAGGATATAGTATTTTAGGGTTAATATTTAATACATTTTAATTTATTCAAAAGTGTGGCCAACTTCAGTACGGTATCTATGAATAGTCACATGACTGACACCCCATCACAACTGCTCATGACAACTCTTGTGGGTCCTTCTGCCACATCTGAGGTCTTTCTGGATGCAAGAGATTGTTGAGAGCATATACATACGAGTTTTGTCTTTGTGTGAACATCCGATGTGGAAATCTCTCGGGGAATCAGTATTTTCTAAAGGGTTCTCTATTTTCTTTCTTTTTTTTTATCCTCACCCGAGGACACTTTTTGTATTTATCTTCAGATAGAGCAGGAGGGAGAAAGGGAGGAAGAGAGAGAGAGAAACATTGATGTGGGAGAGACACATCGAGTGGCTGCCACCCACACGACCCCAACCAGGGCCGGGGACAAACCACAACCGAGGTACGTGCCCTTAGCGGGAACCGAACCCGGGACTCTCTGATCCACAGACCGATGCTCTAACCACTGAGCCAAACTGGCCAGGGCGAGCTCTCTATTTTCTAAAGCCCTGGCCGCACACTCGCATTCTGCCAAGATGCTGTAAGACCTCATTTTGGGGGCATGAACACTTCCCCTCAGAAACTCAGTCCCCCTGCACCTTCTGCTGCTCCTCATTATTTTGAGGAGGTCGAGGAAAGGAGAGGTAGAGGTAGACAGGTAGAGGGAGACAGGTAGAGGGAGACAGGTAGAGGTAGACAGGTAGAAGTAGACAGCTAGATTGAGAGGCGGAGCTGGTCTCCATCCCTGCACAGCCCTGAACTCTGACGGGCCGACTCCCCGCTCTGCGTTCTTGACCGAAATAGGTGGAAAGGACACCTCAGTGTGTGAACACTGACTGCCACTGGCTGTCACTGGGTGGGGCCTTAGCCTAGTTAGGTGGGCTGACATGTGGTTAAGCCTTGAGAACGCAGGATGGCTGCAGAAGCAGTCTGAGCATGGCCCGTTGTCTCTTGGACTCTCTTTTGGAGACCAAGCGACTTCGATCCTGTAGCAAGTCAGCAGTTAGAAATCAGCACTGGACGGGGTGAGCCCTGTGGTTCCTCAGCGTGAGGCAGCCTTTCTGGGTCTTCCAGTCTCACTCAGAGTATACGCCGGAGTCCTCACTGTGACTCACAGCCCTTCGTAACCCGTCCCCCAGACCTCTGCCTTTATCCCTCACTTGTCCTGCCCACTCATTCGTCCCCACCCCCACTGCCTCCTTGGGCTCCTTGAACTACCTCAGGTGATCTGCCTTTGCGGCCCCTCTGCCCAGCCTTCCCGCCTGCTGTGTGTGGGGCCCTTCCCCTTACTTCCTCTATGTCGTACGAGAACACGACCTTCTCCGTGGGGTCTTCCACGATCATCCTTGTCAGGATTTCATCGGCCTTTCTAACACTTCATTTCCATCGGATCTTTGCTTCTGGGCACTTCCTGCTCTTGAACACACCGCACCTACGTATCTCGTGCAGTGCCTGGCTTCCCACTGCAACGTGCATCTCACAAGGGCAACGGCCTTTGTCTCTTTTGCTCATCGCTGTCGCCGCAGCATCCTGAACAGTGCCGGACACATGGTGGGGCTCAGTGTTTACTGAGGAAGTCAGGGAGTGCATACCTATAAGCAAGGAGACTTCGCCGGGACAGAGCAGAAGGAAGCATTGCTAATGAATGGACATTTTATTTCCTGCCCATGGTCCATCCCTGTAAATGTCCTCCACGCTGAAGCAAGTGGGTTTGTCTTTACTGCACCCCCCAAAAAAAATCTCTAAGCAAAACAGAAATAGAGTCAAACCAGGAGACTCTAATCGCTCAGCATGCAGGGAGCCTTGGAGGATGGGGCTCCCATGCACTGAAGAGTTTTGTGGGTTCTCTTTCCTTCTTCCTTTCCCAGAAAACTAGGTCACAAGCGGTGTTTCCCCACGTGGCCGAGGAGCGGGCACAGAAACCCCACCTCCTCTCTCTGCCCGTCCAGCCCTGCTGCACAGCGCCTGGTGATTTCGTCTGCGCGGAGGCTGCCGGCTGCTGCACTCCCGAAGGTGGTGGTGCCGGGGGCTGATGCACGCTCGGACTACTGACATGAAACACGCTTTGATGTATTAGTGCAACCCGGCCAGCCATTTACTTTAAATGTTACCCTTGATTCTTCCTCTAGCAAACAATTAAGGAGCAGCAGCGGCCTCCTGCAGGGGGACCCATGTCTTCTGTCCTCCGCAAAGCAGCTTGGCGTTCTTCCAAACAACAAGCGGCATGGGCCTGGAGGGGCACCGGGTTTCCTCGTCCTCCAAGCATCCAAACAAGTAAACATGGAAAGGCGCAAAATAAAATAAATTGAAATCATACATGAGGAAACCCATTTAGGTTACCCCAAGTTCTGCGATTGACACGAAGGCTGGGAAATACATTCTTCATTTTAGCAATGAGTCACCCCATGAATAACGGGGCCCAGCGACAAGGTATCACATCCTCCTCCTCTGGGTGGGTAGCCCAGTCCAACCTCGAAAACTCCTGAGTAAGAGGAAAATGTCTCTTTAACAGTATTAAGGGACAATTTATTATGTGTATCCTTCCAGGGAAGCACAATGTCAGTGCAGGCCCATTGCATTTGCATTATTTCCAGACGACAGTGGCAGCAGAAGGGGACACTAATTTATTTCAGAGCAAGCACAGGTGAATTTAATGCCTATTGGGACTGAGCCAGGGGAGACTTGACCTACTCCGGGCTCTCAAGAGCTGGAGACGGACCGTGGGTGTTTGGAGAGGTCTTACTGGCTTTTTTGGTTCAATTCAGCTTCTCTCAACCTGTGCTCCTCCATCACTCGATCACAAAAGCTCTTGCAGGGTGGAAGGGATGAAAACATTTTTTGTTTAGAAAATCTGGTTGTATGTCCTGGCCCAGCAAATCCCTTCCTCAGTGACCTGGGCAAACGCTGTAGTCCTTTTAAGACTCATTGCTTGTGTGAAGGGGTCTAAGAACACTACCCGCTGCAGGGCTGTTGTGAGGATCCAAGAAGCAAAGGTATTGGAGGGTGCTTTGCGAATTGTGTAAGTGCTGTTGTTTTGCGGGGATCCCTAGCAGAGAACCGACCTTAGAAGAATCCTCCAGAAAGAGGTCACCCCAGTGAGTCCTTGAACCTGGCACTCGAGAATGATAGAAATGCGCAAGCTCACGGCAGAAAGCATCTTGGAGACAGCTCTTCTAAGGTTCTCATTTCGCAGGTGGAGGGACCAGGCATAGGGAGGGAAGTAGACGAAGCACCCTGGGGAACGAGGTGAGTCTGAATGACCTCCACTCTCTGTTCCTTGCTGGTGTGCGTCTGGATGCTCTGTACGCAGCAAGTGCTCCATAAATGCTGGTGGACGTGAGAATTCACACATGACCAGTGTCGCTGTTGACGACGGTGGTTGGAATTTCTCCTCTTGGACTCACTCCAAGCATCTCTTATTTATTTATTTACTTATTTTTTTATCCTCACCCGAGGACATTTTTGCATTTATCTTCAGATGGAGTGGGAGGGAAAGAGGGAGGAAGAGAGAGAAAGAAACATTGATGTGAGAGAGACACATCAACTGGTTGCCGCTCGCACGACCCAACTGGGGCTGGGGACAAACTGCAACTGAAGTACATGCCCTTAGCGGGAACCGAACCCGAGTCTCTCTGGGCCACAGGCCGACGCTCTAACCGCCGAGCCAAACCGGCCAGGGCCAAACATCTCTTAATTAAAATCCAACCTTGCAGGGTCACCCAAGTCATTTTGAAAAGGAACATGGCCCGCAAAGCCAGTGACATTCTGGGGAAAGGCCTCTAGTTTTCAACCTCTGATGACAATTCTTCAAAGTCTTGAAGGGCATTTCATTCTTATCACACCGTCTTTCAATAAACATTTTCACGTGTGCAGCAGGGCCCATCCACAAAAGGTTGCCCCCCGCATAACTTTCCTTAACTCTCTGAGGGGTCTGATGGAGGAGGTACTGTTTTTTTTGTTTTTTTGTTTTTCCATTTCCCAGAATGAGAAACTGAGGTTCTGAAAGTGAGCGGCCTGCTTAGTACAGTACAGGCACTGCCAGGGCTGGGATTTGAACCCAGAACTCTGGATTTAAGTGCATCCCATTAATATGACCCCATAAAACACCAAACAGACACTCTTTGCTTCTATCTCTCCTTCCCCCCTTTTCCTATCTCCCTCCCTCCCTCGGTTCCTAAGAACTCTCATCAGTGTGGTGCTGGATGCCAACCATGCTGGCCGCTGAAACAGGCGAGACACGAAGAGAGAACGCTGTTTTTGAAGCGTTGGCAAGAATAGCGTTTACAGGTAGATAGGTAATGCCAAGTGCAGGCGATCTTTGTGGAGCACTAACCCTGACAGTCTGCAGCCTGAAGGGCTCACGGACAAGCCCCTGATGGCCAGGAAGATGGAAGAGAGACCTCCCTGTCCTGGGCACCGGTGTCTCGGCTTTCAAAGCCCTGCCTTCGCTGCCCCTGCCCTCTCTGGTGTGATGGACGAAAGATGGGCGTGACACACCCGAGTGGAATCTGCAAATTGCCGAGCCTTTAAAACCTACTTTTGTAAACACCAATGAAACAAGTCTTGACTCCTGTGCCTCAGTCAGGGAACTCATTCCACCAGAAGCCCGGGGGAGGGAAGCTACTCCCTAAGAACTTCTGTCCTTCCGCAGGGCTCACCCCAAACTGAAACCTGGCTCCCCAGGCTCCCCCTTTCCCGCCTAGCTATGATTCAAAGTCGGTCAGTCTGTAATCTCTTCTGATTGTCCTTCTTTTGTATGCCTTCACTTTGTCTCAACAGCAGAACGAGTTATGTTTGCCAGAGGAATTATTCACTGCGAAGGGTCACAGTCTGGAAAGAATACCTCACAGGCACTCGGGAAGGATGTGTTCAATGAATAAACGAATGGATGAATGAATGAATGAATGAATGGACAATAGCCAGGCCAGTTGCTGGCTCTGCCATTCACCCGATGGCCCACTTTAAGAAAGGCATTTGACCTCTTTGCCCCGAGTTCCTTGTCTTTCCGAGTTGTGTGTGGCGACTAAAAGTGACTCTGGACGGAAAAGGGCGAGGACAAACAGCAAATCATTCAAATTCCATGTGTAAAAATAAACACATCGCGTCTGTTCACTGACTTTGTGGAATCTCTTTCATCCGGCTAATGTTTTCCTGTGCTGGAGGAAGCAGCATGAAGAAAAGCCGACACAAAGAATTCTGCAAAGTCTCTGCCCTCGACTTGAATTTCTTTCCCCCTCAGATTCTCCCCTTGGGTCCCATGCTTGGAACTGAAGTCTTGGGTTGGGACGGTGGAGGCTCTATCTCTGATGAGTAATTGGAATAGTAACATTTTCTTTAAGCCTCAGGGAACCGATTTGTAAAATGACCATAATAATCTACCTTCCAGGGCTTCCCAGGGCTACAATGAAATGACATCTGTAAACAAGAGAGACACATAGTAGGTTCTCAGTAAATGTCAGTTGAATTGGAACACGCTTGGGAGTTGAAAGTGCAGGGAGACCGAGATTTCTGGGCTAGTTCATAAGCAGGAAGGAAGAATAAATGATCTGGATAAGGTAGAATGTGATGATTCATTCACTGTGTTTTAAATTGTTCAGGGTATGGCAACGTAGGAAAAGTTCCTAGTTGGTGAATCTGCTTCCCAGGGGCGTGAGGAAATCCTTCTTTGACAGCTGTCAATCCAAGCCAGAAGGTAACAGGATTAGCCCCCAGAAAAGTCAAGAGCAGAGAGATCCATAAATCACAGTGTGAGAAACTCTCGTTGCTTGGACAGAGATCACTCCGGTGGGTGCTGCCAAAGGGCACGTCCAGGTGGTGGGGTGGAGGAGGAGGAGGCTGGCAGGTTGCGCAGGCTGCAGAGAAACAAGTAGTCAGATGCCTGGGGTCCGGAGAACAGACTCCCCCCGTCTGTGTCCTCACATGCAGCTGTGAGGCTAGGTGGAATCATATGATTTTCAAGCCTGTGGCAAAATGGATGTGACTCTATTGGCCAGAAACATTATCATGCGCAAATGTGAAAGAACTCAAACCTATTAGCCTGAGCTGGGTGTTCCCTGTTTTTCTTCCCTTGGTTCCCTGTGGTGATTTGGGGCATGGCTCTCACCTCATTGGATAGAAATCATTTGAGTTTGCCTTTTTTCACTATACCATTTTTGTGTTTGTTTTTGCCTCTCCAGTACTTAGCACATAATTGATACTGAAGACATTCAGTCAAAGTAGCCTCGATGGAACTGAACTGTGAGCCAGGCACTTTTAGATTAGGTGTATGCATCCCTGTGGTCTAGCTTTGTGTGCTAGGAGTTATGTTCAAAGTCAACACAACTACTTCCGAAAAATTGGCGAACAGAAGGCAAGGAACTTAGCCCTGAGTCACAAGGGAATAGAGCAGATTCTCACAATGAACCGTGATATGTTAGAGAGCAGAAGGTCAGATCTGCATGGATTTTGAGGTAAAGCACATGAAGTCCAAGTCCACTGTGTCTCCCGTGACTGCCCTGAATGGCCGGCTACTCACTGTTTCCTGGAAGACGCCGCGGTCACGTGTGGCCAGCAGCACAGAGGCAAGGGCTGTGCTTTGCTCCCTGCTGAAACCCACGCACGAAGCACAGTGCCTGGAACATAGGAGGCCTTCAAGCAAAAGATGCTGAGTTATTCTTCATGGTCTTCTCTTCTCTCTCTAAGTAGAGTGTAAACTCCTAGAGGTTGGCCTAGTTCTCTTAGGTCTCTGGTGCCGGGCACATAGGAAGTTCTTGCTATGTGTTCACGCTTCACTGGGTATCCACTGTCCCTGGCACGGAGCTCTGAAAATATCAGACACCTGATGCATTTCCTAGATGCCAGCTTTGAGGTCACGGAGAGCTGCGATCAAATCCTACCTCTGGTGCTTACCTCTTCCAGCACCTTTACACTTACTCTTCCTTAGCCTCGGTTTCCCTGCCTGCAGGATGGGAACAATTCTTTCTTCACAGGATGGATGCCAAGTAGCAATGATATGTATATTTTTAAAATATGTTTTTATTGATTTTGGAGAGGGAGGAAGGGAAAAGGAAAGAGAGATGGAAACATCGATGAGAGACAAACATGGATCAGCTGCCTCCTGCACGCCCCTACTAGGGATCAAGCTTGCAACCTGGGCATGTGCCCTGACCAGGAAATGGCTCAACCACCTGAGTCATGCCTGCCAGACAGCAATGATATTTTTAATGTAATGCACTTGGCCCATAACAAGTCTTCAACAGGCACTAGTCCTCTCTTTCCTGTTGCTTCTAATTTCTAGACAATTGGTTACGTGCCTTAGGATGGGATTGGAAAGGGCTACATTTTGGTGCTAGTTCTAAGTTTTGGCTCTGATTCTGCAGAATGAGGTTCTTATTGTGCCTGGTGCTGAGAAAATCTCTCACTGCCTTCGAGGTTCAAATTTTCTATCAACAAAATGGGTATGATACTTGCAACTATTCCCTGCCGGTGTTCTGGGAGAAAGGATGAGATAATGTCTTGGGAGGAGCCTTGAGCCTCGAGCCTCAGAGATGAAAGATGCTGTATAGATTCAAAGCCCAGAAGCTCCATGCTACTAGTCTTCAGTGGTTTGCTGGGTTCTTGTAGAGAGGGAGGCTTCCTGACCTGCAGACATAGTCGTCAGCCCTGTCTGCTTCCCCGAAGCCCTTTGAAATGATGTGAAGGCACCTCTGAGTGGGATTGCTTTGTTTTCTTGCTCTACCTGCCCCTCCTCTACTTCATTTGCTTGCTCTGGGGTTAAAGGTAATTGCTTTTGAAGTGGGAGGAAAAAGGAAGCAACCGCAGGGCTAATTAATTGACCATGGGGTCAGAAGATCTGGGTTCAGGTCTTGACTTTGACTCTTACTGGCACTGGGCACATCAATGCCTGTCTCCGGGTTTGATCTAAAAACAAGGAGGTTGGACTAGATCATCGCCAACTTCTTAAGCAGCCATAAGAATGTGGCCCAGATGCCTGTCAGAAGAGCCTGTGAGGTGTGAAAGCGAAACTGCAAATGTTGGCAGCACACAGATAGAAGAGGTGGTTGGCGAGGCTGGGGGAACGACGAGGGACAGGGGCTGTGAGCTCTCAGATGTAGCAGATCCTCGGAATCCAGGCAGGGGTTCAACCTGCTGCCACACACAGGTTGTCCTTCTGGAGCCACATGGCAACTCGAAAAGAGCAATATCATGCCTCTGGAGCCACACTGACCTGGGTGCAAGTTATGACTTTACTATGGAGCAGTTATGTCTTTGGACAAAATAATTCACCTTCAAAATCTCAGTTTTTTATTTTCTGTAAAATGACAATAAAAACACCTGCTTTTTGGGGTTGCTATGAGAATTAGGTGATTTACACATCTGCATACAGTGGGTATGAATTGTGGATTTCATTTTTGTGAACTTGCTTACTTGCTGAAATGTACTTGTAACCCCCAATCAACACTGGCCGTGCTCCACGGTCATCTGTGATATGCACAGAGTGATGGGGACATTTGAGTGATCCAGCTGAGGTCAAACAAGAAGACCCACTACCTCTTATCTTCAGATAGAGTGGGAGGGGGAGAGAGAGAGAAACATCAGTGTGAGAGAGAGATATTGATTGGTTGCCTCCTGCATGACCCCGACCAGAGCCGAGATTGAACCACAACTGAGGTACACGCCCTTGACCAGAATCGAACCTGCGACTCTTTGGTCTGCGGGCTGATGCTCCAACTGCTGAGCCAAACTGGCCAGGGCTGCCTCCTTATTTTAATTCACCTTGTAAACCGGTGTCCCATTTTCAGTTTATTTAGTGCTACTGTTTTTGCATGTTTATGCTTATTGGTGATTCTGCTGTTTAAAATGGCCCCCAACAGAAATCATCAAAGACCCGAATAGCTAAAGCAATCCTGAGAAAAAAGAGCAAAGTGGAGGGTGTCACTCTCCCTGGCTTCAGATTATTCTACAAAGTGACAATAATTAAAACAGCATGGTATTGGGGGGGGGGGTGCAGATCAATGGAGCAGACTTGAGAGCCCAGAAATATGCCCATATGTATATGGGCAATTAATCCTCAATGAAGAGCCAAAAACTGACAATAGGAGAAAAGAAAACCTCTTCAATACATGGTGCTGGCAAAATTGGAAAGCCACATGAAACTAGAATGCTATTTATCACCATTTACAAAAATTAACTCAAAATGAATTAAAGACCCAAATATAAGGCCTGAAACAACAAATTACATAGAAGAAAACATAGGTACTAAACTTACAGATTTTTGTCTTAGAGAAGATTTTATGTATTTGACCCCAAAGGCAAGGGAATTAACAGCAAAAGTAAATGAATGGGATTACATCAAACTAAAAAGTTACTACACAGCAAGAGGAACCATCAACAAGACAAAAGACAATCAACTGTATGGGAGAAGATATTTGCAAATAATACCTCTGACAAACAGTTAATATCCAAAATATATAAAGAACTTACACAACTCAACAACAGCAAAAACAAACAAACAAAAAACACAACAAGAAACAATTCATTTAAAATTGGGCAGAGGACCTGAATAGACATTTCTCCCAAGAAGACATGCACATGGCCAACAAATATATGAAAAGGCGCTCTACTTGACTAACTATTAGAGAAATGCAATTAAAACTATAATAACATACCACTGCACACTTGTTAGAATCAGCAAGATAAGTAACAGTAAGTGTTGGAAAGGCTGTAGAGAAAAAAACACACACCCTCATTCACTGCTGGTGGGAATGTATACTGGTACAGCCACTGTGGAAAATGGTATGGAGATTCCTCAAAAAATAAGAATAGAGTAACCATATGACCCATCAACTCCTCTTTTGGGCATCTACCAAAAAAACAAACAAACAAAAAAATGAGAACATTTATTTGTAAAAATATGTGTACCCCTATGTTCATTGTAGCTTTATTCATGATGGTCAAGGTATGGAAACAATAGAAGTGTCCCCTGATAGATAACTATATAAAGAAGGTGTGGTACATATATGCAATAGAATACAACTCTGCCATAAGAAAAGATGAAATACTGCCATTTGGGATAACACGGGTGGATCTTGAGAATATCATGATAAGCAAAGCAAGTCAGATGGAACAAGTCAAGAACTGTATTATTTTACTCATGCGGGATATAAAAACTGAAAACAACAAATGAACAAATAAGAAACGAAAGCTCATAGACACAGACAACAGTATGGTGGTTACCAGAGGGGAAAGGGGATGGGTAGGCAGTAAAGGATAAAGGTGATCCAATATATGTTGACAGAAGGAGATTTGATGTTGGGTAGTAACACAATGCAGTATACAGATGATGTACTATAGAAATGTATGCTTGAAACCTATATAATTTTATTAACCAATGTCACCCCAATGCATTTAAAATAAAATAAAAATAAAATGACCCCCCTCCCATAGGCATAGCACTGAGGTGCTGTCTGGTGTTCCTAAGTGCAAGAGGCTGTGATATGCCTTCTGGAGAAAATACATGTGTTAGATTAGCTTTGTTCACGCATGAGCTCTACTGCTGTTGTCTGTGAATTCAATGTTAAGGAATCAACAACATATGTTAAATCAGGTGTCTTTAAACAGAAATGCTCATAACGAAGCCTACGCATTGCTTGGTTGATGCCAACGTCTTGGCCAGAGCTCCACCTGTATTCTCTAGTCCCGCATTTCCCTTAGGAGCAATGCTTCAGTATTTGCTAATTCAGTGTTCATGGTGACATTATAGACTATAACCACTGTGACGAATGAGGATTGGTTGTATCTGGAATAAAATTTCTTCATCTGTCAGCCTTTGATAGGTTATGTTCAAGTAAGAAGCAACTCCCAAATTACAGTGGCTTACACTCTCAAAGTTTTATTTCTTATTCATGTTATATGCCAACGGCAGGTCAACTCTAGCTTAGCCTCAGGTGCTTTCTCACTATGGGGTCAAGGCCGATTTCAATCTCTATCCACAACATGCCAGTTTCCTGTCAGAGATAGATCTGAACCAGGCAATTATTTTATAGGTTCTGCTCACACATGCATACAAAGTTATGCCCACTCACATTCTATCGGCCAAAGCAAGACATGAGACCGATCCATTAATAATGGACCTGGGAGGCCACGCAGGCACATGTCTATGGGTAGGGATGAATAATCCTCTTCTACAGAGAAAGAAAAGGAAGAATAAATATGTAAAAAAATATAAATGCAGTTTACCATGCTTCCCTTTTCCTGGCTCTTAACTTTCTACTGTTGCCTTCTAATTAGGCAAACGAGATGATGAGCAGTTGTGTGCAGACAACTGGTACTGATTCGTTAGAGGAAAAACATTTTCTACATTGAGCTAGTGCCTGAAACCATTAGGCAAAACTTGTGTGTGTGCATATGTGTGTGTTTCTTTGGGTGTGTGTTCGGGATGTACCCCAACATCATAGGTCAAAAGCATTTCATCAGACAAATACACTTTAAGTTAGTGCTTTGAAAGGGCCTTTGAGACTTTTGGTCCAATGCCCTTGTTTTATAGACAAAGAAATTAAGGCCCAGGAAAGCGAAGTGAGTGAACAAAGTACGTATTTATTTGGGCGTCTGGGGCCAGGGCCAGGCAAGAAGCTGGGTCACAGGGGACGAGCCCTCCCTGGTCTTCTGCTGTACTCAGAGCATTGTGATTGCTTCTGGGTGGCAGAGATGGTGATGGTCTAGACTCTGTGACTGAAAGGGCAGCGTTTCCATTCACCTTGACAGCGGGTGAGGAGATGCTTGAGAAGGTGATGTCAGAGGAGAGGAGAGCTGACTCCTGGTGCAGCAAAATGATAATTGACTTTGAGCTCAGACAGACTCTACTAAGATACTGCTGTGGAATCTGGGGCAAATCATGTGTCCTCCTAGAGCCCCAACTTACTTACCTATAAAATTGTGTGAATATACCTTATAGGGTCACCCCTGGAGATGAGAGATAACACGAGGGAAGTATCTGGCACATCTAAGGTATACGATAAGAGGTCGCTATTGCTTTGAGTGTGATTGTGATTTTAGACTCTACTCTTCGGGCGATAGGATTGTTGCCACATGACACCCTTCATGCTTTCCTAGTTCTGCATGGACAGTGAGTGGAATTCCGCTCCTGTTCTCTCTCCTAACAAGCGAGGAGCTGGTGAACCGAGGAGACTGCTATGCCAAGAAGAAAACGGTACAGCGTCCAAGGGTTAGCACCTCTCCCTTCCTGCAGCAGGTAAGGCGGATCCTCAGCAAGGATGTTACAAGCCTCTTTGAACTAAGCTTCAAGCAGCTCAAAGGCAGTTTGGCTTTAAAATCTTTATGGACGTTTTCTTTTTCTGCTCCCTCTTTCATTATCTTTCCTTTCCTTCTTTTTAATTTGATAGGGAAGTGTGCTTAAATGGCTCAATGATCCCCATTTCTTGTGCTTGCAAAGCCAACACACACACACACACACACACACACACACACACACACACACACGTAGGTTGTATTTACAGCCAGAGAAATTCCTGGCTGGATGGAGACATTGGTTACTTTATGTGGCTGAGAACAAGGTTTCTTCTTTTGCTGTGGATGAAGTTAGTAAATCTCTGCAGTTTTTTGTTTCTCATGCCATGCACAATAGAGTGAGTTAGCAGTCTAGGTGCTTCTAACCCCAAAATAAAATGACTGGTGTGAGCTAATGAATGAGATCTAAGTGAATGTTAACGTCCTTTCAGATCCCAGATTCACTGTGAACATCTTTCTGTTTACTATTATCAAACAGTGAAAACAGATGACAGACCCTTTTAGTACATTTAAAGGAAAATAACTTATTAAAGTATAGCGATCATTTCTGGGTCTCTGAGAGGCTAAAGAGTCACACTGGAAGGCTCCATGGACAAGGACCAGTTCCAGACTGTCCCCTGAAAATGCACCAGCAGAGACCCCATCGAGCACGGGAACCACAGCTCACATCTGGGCCTCGGACGCCAGAAATCTCACTTCTGCCTGAAAGCCAGCCATTTCTAGCCCAAAACATGGCTTCCACCCAGCATCTGCTCACTTGTCAACGACGCTCTCACAGGGGTAAGTGGCTGGTGGGGCTGAGGCCGAGCATTCCAGAGGACGATGGGAAGGATGTGGAATGTTTCTCAAACATGGGAAACTCCAGATGCCTACCGTAGTTTTTTTTTTTTTTTTTTTAATGCTGGGTAACTTAAAAAAAAAATACAACTCTGGCAAAGTATAACTTCTGCTTGGGTCTGGCTATTAGACCTGGACTGTAGACCAGGGCGTCTCAGCCTCAGCACTCTTGAAATTTGGGACCAGATCATTTTCGGTTGTGAGGAGCTGTCCTGCGCAGTGTAGGATGGTAAGTAGCATCTCTGGATGCCAGCAACATCATCCCCATGTTGTCATATCAAAAATACCTCCAGACACTACCAATGTCCCTGGGGTACAAAATTGCCCCTCATTGAGAACCACTGCTGTGAGCCATGAGATGTTTGGTGCACTGTGTGTACATTACTGTGGTATGTGTGTGCACACCCTTATGCTAAAAGTGCTTTGGGGAAAGTTGATTGATTCAGATATGAGAGGCTGTGTGGAATGGGACTGAGGGAGGGGGAAATCTCCTATTTCTCCCCCCTGAATATAAACATCACAAGTATAAAGATGGGTGCACAGCTCAGCTCGCTGCGCCTAGTACATAGAAATGCTCAAAAAATCTTTGTTGAACCAATGAAAAACCAAAAGACATCCAAGATTTCTTTCTTAGGACAGTCTCAATTTAGGTATTCTGTCCTTTCAATAAACTAGGATTTTGCTTCCAAAAGTACAGTTACTCTGCCCATAGGATTTGTACTGGTTGAGGGTAGCAACAGTCAGTTGGAAGGGGCCCAGGTGTCAAAACATCCTGGATGTTACACACTCAGTACTCACACATTTAACAATGGACACATGCTCATTCTTCCTGTTTCCCTGCAAAATATGCATACTATGCATCCTTCAGCTGAATGTGGGCAACTGTATTCAAGGAGGAAGTGTGGCAGTGGAGTACAGTCAAGAGCCCCAAGTTGCAGTTGCCTTTTAAGGTTGAGGTTCAAGCTGAATTGAAATTTCCTGAGGACCTCTAGATGTCTTTATCAGTTGACTACCTATCTATTGAGTCAAATGCTGAAAATTCAGCTCTGAGCAAGGCAGACCAAGTACCAGTCCCGATGGAACCTATATTCAGGTAGCAGGTAGAGATAATGCAGAAGTGCATACCTAACTAGGGCAATTTGGAACAGCTATGAGAAAGAGCACTAGGGTGGATTTTCAGGGGGATAGGGAGTGATGAGTGGATGCTGAGGAAGAAGGGCTGGCTAGGGAAGTTCTCTCTGAGAAGGTGTCCTGGGTGCAGTGACCTCAAATGGGCGCCGGAACCTCTGCCTCTTTCTTCTTCCCTGGATCCTGAGATCCTTGTGTGTGGAGGGTGAAGACAACAAAGGAAATCAGCTGACATGTTCTTGTGGTTCTCCAGGAGGGGGGCATTCCAAGGGGTGCACATGTTTTTCTATAGAGTCTTCAGGAACTTGACACAGTTGGTATAGTTTTGAGCTGTGGTTCTTAACATTTTTGAGTCCCAGGTCCCTTGAGAAGCCAAAGTAAGTTAGGAAAACTCTCTCCAGACAAATGCATTTTAAATATAAATTTTGCAGGCAGTTTTGGGTGTTCATGAGCCTACTGAAGTCTATCAAAGGCCGGGGTGGGGGTGGGGGCATTTCTTTGTTCCAATGTTAAGAAACTCTGGGGTAATAATGATAGTAATATACCCATTCATTGGAGCATAGCATATGCCAGGTGAGGTCTAACTACTTCACATGTACTCTCCCAGCTGAACCCCACAGCAACCCAACAAGGTTGATACTATCACCAGCCTTAGTGCACAATGAAGAAATGGAGGCACAGAGCAGGTGAAATATTTTCCCAAAGTCATAGGGGAATCGAGTGCCTGCCTGACTTATCCTCTTCAGTTGACTTTATGATCTATCAGAAAATGTCTTTGTTGAAGGTCAGTTCCATTTAAAGGCTTAATTAACTCTTGCGCTATTTCAGGAAACTTAGATGGTTGATCCTCAGAGTGAAATGGTGTCTTCTACCATTGTATTGGCTTCAGTCCCTATCACAGCAGTTGGTGCCCTCAGAGTACCAGGGCATTCATGGCTCTGACTGGCAGGCCATGCCTATGTGCAATGCCACATGCCTTGCCCCACACGTGTCACCCAGAACCAGGTGCAGCAGTGGGCGAGAATGAGGACAGTGCTGTCTTGCTTGAGTAAATGATTTCCTTGGTGTAGGTTGCAGTTATGTGGACAACTACATGTGATGGTTTCAAAGTGAGAGAGAGACCATCTCACAGCATCTAAGATACTGTGGAGCAGGGAGTAGTAATACATATTTCAGGTTTTCAGGGCCAAGAGATAATGCTGAGAACTTTATGTCAAGATTTATATAGCTATTTAACATGCATTTATTTAAAAAATGTAAGCAATAATTTTGATTCATGAGCCATACAAATTCTGGAGGGCAGGATTTGGCTCATAGGCCTAGTTGGCTGACTCAGCTCTACAGCTAGGAAATTTGAGCTCAAAGCTACCCTGGTGTTGGCTGGATGGGTAACCTTTAATGGGCTATTGAGCCTCTCTGCCTCAGTTTCCTCACATGCAAGATGAGAGTAATCACAGCACTCACTCGATAGAATTGCTGGGAAAATTCAAACAGTTAATATACGCAAAAGCTTAGATGAGTTCCTGGTACCTCATAAAGATGGTATCAGTTGGCTTATTATTGTTCCTTGATTGTTTGATCAAGAATATGTACATCCTAAGACAAACCAGGGCTTTGGACCCCTTGCTGAAACACGGAGTGTGAGAGCCAATATAAAATGATATTGAATGACTTTTAAACAAAAATCTCTAAATTCAGAATATGATACACAGTTTGGTCACAAGAGTCTTCCCTTCCCTTTTATCAATTTATGTACAAAATAAATAAATAAATAAATAAATAAATAAATAAATAAATAAATAAATAATAAATCCAAGGAAAAAGATTGAGGAGCTCAGTGGATAAGTTCTTTCGTGAGAATATGAACATTTCAATTATTTCCTCTCCCAGGATCCCTCCCACCCAATGCTTTGAAAGTTTTGGGGAAGGGAAAGGAGAGAAGTGGGGGATAGACACTATCTGTTGGGGTGCAGAGGGGACACACTGTATCTAGCACCTATTCCTCCTCGGAGTTCTAGTAGGTGCTTTAAATATGCCATCTCATTTCTCCATTACTATGCAAGCAGCTGGGTGAAGTGGGCTTGATTAACTCTATATTACTAACGAGAAAGCAGAGAAACAAATACACAAAAAAGATTAAGTAACTTGACTAAGGTCGTGTAGCCAGTCAGTGACAGAACTGAGATTCAAATCCAGGCTTGCCTAATTCCAAAGCACCCAAGTCTATGCCTTTTCTGGGGCATTGTGCTGCCTTCCTGAGTAGCAGCCCCAAGGGTATGATCTGGAAAGGCATTTGAATCTGGTGTCTTACCTCCCAAATCCAACTATAGCCCTTTAATCAGGCTAGAGCAGACTCAAATCCTGCTGCTGCCTTGCACTGCACAGAGGCACAGGATTGGATGTGTAGTAGTAGAGGAACAAGCATGAGAAAGATCACAGCAGCCTGAAAATACCTGGAGTCTTTGGGGGAGGTGTTTGACTAGGGCAAGGGGAACTGAGAAATGGCCATAAATTAGTGAAGTCATACTGAGGGGCTGGGGTGGTCAGTGGGTTTCTCTGACTTCCCCAGTCCAGGGTCTCCTTGTAGCTGGGTTTGGACACTATGAAAATACAGGCCATATAGTAAATGCTGCTCTTAAGTTACAGATTCTTTGTATATACAGCATTTATACAAAATTCTGCACAGGCATCTTGGTTATATGTAAACTAGATCGCCATTGCTATTTCTATTGAAAATTGCTGATCTCTTGATGCAACTTATTTTTTTAGTGCTGGCTACAAAACTGCCTATGGTAAGATGTACCCATAAGAACAAGACCAAAGTCATGGTGGGAGAGGTTCAATGGCTGTCACGCTCCTCTTCTCCACCCACATACTCAGAGGGCCCTCTCTCTCTGTGCCTTCTTAGCCGGCCTCACAACCAAACATCCTTCCGGCCACAGTTGCAGGGATGGACACCTCTATGCTTTGATAATCTATCTCTATCTATCTATCTATCTATCTATCTATCTATCTATCTATCTATCTATCTATCTATCTATCCATCCATCCATCCATCTATCTATCTATCTATCCACACACACATATTTCTAATCCAAATATATATTTAAAAATATAAAAGTATATATATATTTCTGATTATACAAATAATGATACACATTACAGGATATTTGGGGGAAAATGTAATGAACAAAATATAAATGACCTCTAATCCCACTGCAGAGAAATAACCACTGTTAGATTCTCATGGCTAGCCTTTGCGATGATCTGCATTTCTTCCTTCATGTGCCTGATATAACCCAGGCCTTCACGCAGCTGAGTCTCAAGTCACACACCAAGAATCACCAGTTCATTCGTTACTGGTGGATCATTACTAAGGGAAAAACAGCGTTTGCCTCTGGTTTTCAAATAATGCTCAATTGGATTCAATTCATAACCCAAAGGGAAACCTCCTGAAACTTCATTTATAGTATTCTTCTACTTTCCATTTGCAAAATCTGTGTACGAACCTCCAGATCTGATCAACCTCCCCACCATACCCCAAATCATCCACAGCCTCCTTATAGCTCCCCACATCCCTAACTTGCTCTCACTGCAGATTATTTTGTATCCAGTCTGTTGCAGTTTCTCTTGTCTCCTCTATTTTTTATTTTTTCTCTTTTCTCATTACCTAGAATCTCCATTTTAGAGGAGAACGTACAAGCATACCCAGCAAGAGAGAAATGTATCTAAAGCTGCCTACCTTCCATCCCAGTTTTCGTCTACCCATCCTCCTGATCCTGTATCACAGACATGCTGGGAATCATGGCTGGCAAGAGTGAGGGCAATAGAGGGGAAGACAGGATAGAAAATACAAAGAAAGGGGAGGGAGAGAAGATATAGACAAAATTCACTTCAGAAGGTGTACGCACATAGAAACTAGGCTGTTTTTACACTCTACTTTGAATGAACCAATTTGCCAAGGTATCGGGACCATTTTCCTTAAATCTTTGAGAATATGATTTTTCAGGGCTATGTAGTATTCTATTACATAAAGACACTATAATGTATTTAAACCATCCTCATTTGTTGGCCGTTTTGATGAGATCCAATTTTGTTAGTATGAACACTGCATGACAACTATTCTTGACTGTATTTTGTATATTTTTTATAGGCATGGACCTGAAAAATGGCATAGGGAAGACTGTGTGTTGCTGACCCATTTGGATGGTCTATGCCTTCTCCTAGCTGTGTTACAGATATTTCGCTATATAACTAATGTATGTTCTCACTTATAATTTGCATTCAATTGATTTTTATTGGAGGTGCCCTTAAAATTGAATCATGTTTTATTCTCTATTTCCTGGGAGAATTTGGGGATTTAGTTCACTCCATTTCTTCATGCTATAGACTAAGGGGGGCAGGAAAGAAGAAAACAGAGTTTTACAAAGGTGCATAATAAGCTTTTACAACTTGACAATCTACTCTGAACCTAGAACTTTCTCCCTAATTTGCAAAACCACATGAATTTCAGGAGAGACTAATCTGTTTTTGAGTCATTGGCACTAAAGGAACCTAAATGGGGTGTTGTAAGAGTTCAGTAAGCTTTAAAATCTTTTAAATACTCATTGCTTAAAAGGACAGATGTGTTGAAACTGGTTGGTGGGTTATGGAGGAGGAGAAGGGAGTGGGGAAGGCAGAGGAAGAGGATGTGGGTTTTTGCCACCTTGAAATTCAGCTGAAATATGCAGGAAACTCAAGTCGGGACATTAAAGTTATGGGTTGATCTTTGAAAGAAACAAACAACTCTGGGATCCTTCAAAATGTAAATGTCTCAGGAGGATAGATGGAATGAATATTGAGACTAAATGCTGGCTTCTTGGCCAAGAGCTTTAAAAAGATCATGTTTTAGAGCTTCTTCTCTGCTTCCATCTCTCTTTCACAACTTCTTCTCATTCATCATCCATCCATCCATCCATCCATCCATCCATCCATCCATCCATTCATTCATGGAACACACTCTGTTTCAGGAGCTGAGACTCAGCTGTGGACTTATCTTCTCATCATGATGGGGGAGAAGGAGTTCAGTATGTAAATAAAGTCGATGCAGCTAGTTAGAAGTGGATAAATAGAATGGCCAGAGCAATGGGTTAAGTATGGGTTGGTCAGGAAAGGAACTCTGAGAAGGACCTTGTCCTCTGAGCCGAGAGGCTGACCGATGGAGCCGGGAGTGGAGGACGTGGCTGGTGAGAGACTGCCCAGCTGAGGGAGCAGAGGGGCCAATGCATAGAGGTCGTGTCTTGGCTCTATCACCGTGTCACACAAGACCCCATCACTTCATGGCTTAAAGCTAGAAGCATTTAGTATCTCACAGTGTCTGTGGGCCAGGAATCTGGGCCCGTCTTATCTGGAAGTGGCCAGAGGTCAGCGTGTGCACAGACACACTGGTGGTGAGCTCAGCGCACACTCTGGGTAGCCAGTGGCCTTTGAAAGCCACCATGGTACATTCCTTTCACTGGCTGAAACATCCTGGCCGTGCGGTTTCCGAGAGAGCTGAGGTGCGGGGTGAAGATGAGCAGAACGTGGAACCAGATGGGGCAGATTCAAACTGTTAACAATACCTAACTGCTGTGGGGCTGCATTCTGTGCCAGGCACCGAGCTGGAGAGATGTCCATTCATCTCTCAGTCCACCTCCTCACCTGCTCCTCCCTTCCAGGGGAAGGCAACCTCTTCCTTCCAGTGACTCAGGCCAGAAAACGTCTGCGCCATTCTCGACATCCTTCACACCCCTCCAACAATCCACCGGCGATTGTGGTGGCGCGATTTCAGAAGAAGCCCCAGTTCCCACCATTTCCCCATCTCTGTCACCATCACTCTGGTCCACGCTGCCATCGCCTGTTCTGGGACAACCATTCTAGCTTCCCATCTCTACTCCCCTTCCTTCAGTCCCGTCCCACCCAGCAACCGAAGTCAGACTACGGCATTTCTCTGTCAATAGCTCCCGATAGCTCCCAATTACTCTTAGAGAAAAACACCTAAGCCTTGGCTATGACCCCATAAAGCATTACACCATTTCGGTTCCACCCTCTGTGCCTGCAGTTACATCTCTGACCTCTCGCCTACTTATTTCTCCCTTGTCTGCTCCGGTGCTGCCACACGGGCCCCCTGATCCTGGGTGGTGGAAGCTCCCTCCCATCCTCTTGCCCAGGGCCTTTGCACTTGCTGTTCCTTCTGCCTCAAAGCTCTTCTTCCAGATATCAACAAGGCTTGCTCCCTCAACCCTTTGAGCGCTCCACTAAATGTCGCTTTCTTAGTGACATCTTTCCTGACCATCTCATCTTAAACTGAACTCCTTACTCCGACACGCCCTACTCTCTCTCCCTGGTTGATTCTTTAGCATTTATTACCTTCAAACATAATGTATTTCATGTTGTCTCCCCTGCCCCACTAGAACATAACCCCACCAGGTCAGGGATTTTTGTTTTGTTCATTACTATATCCCCAGAGCTTAGCACATAATAGATGCTAAAGAAATATTAATTGAATGAATAAGCTTCCGTATGAGGTACGTACAGTCAGCCGCCACTTAACATAGTTGATTGGTTCTGCAACTTTAGGTGAAATGATGTATAGAGAAATCAATCTTACCACAGGCTAACTGACATAAAGGGCTATGTTCCTGTCGCATCTCACTGACGTCACAGTGAACCAACGTTACGATGTTATTTGAGAGCCCGCTTCACTCTCTTCCTCCAACGATCACATGTGAGGACAGATGTAGTGGAAGGACGCATCTTGCCCGCGATCACGAGATTGGAAAGGGACAGAATTAGGACTTAAATCCGAGTTTGTGTGACCTTGGGCCACCCGACAGGGTGCCTGGAATGTCAGCCTCAACATTTTTATGCACAAAGAGGGGATCCCATCATTACCCCAGGCTTGGCTGTGAGCAGCAAAGGAAAGGTGAGAATAAAAGTGTCAGGTGTCAGAGGGCACCCTCACGTGGACAGTGTGTTTATCCCATTACGCATACTTTGTTGTCTGTGAGGGGACCTCGAAGTTTGGAGGCTCCCGCTCATGGGAGAAAGAATCAGATAGGTCTGGGTGACAAAAAATAAGACAATGTGGGTCTCTCCAGTTTCCGCTGGGTGGTTTGGGCTGTTTATTCAGCCTGTTGTCTTAGCTCTGACAGGAGGCTGCTACCCCACTCTGGAGGGCTCCTGGGAGGGGATCTCACTGGGGACCCCACGCTGCCTCCTAAGAAACCAGGCCGGTGGGCGGGGCCGTCTGCTTTGCACCCAGGTCTTCATTCCGATGGCCCGACACGATAGACCAGGGCGATGGCATTTCTTGTCTGTCTTCGCAGTGAGTTTTCTCATTTGTAATCATTTCTCCATCCAGTCTTTCTGGGAGCACACTATTTTTCTAGGATTGTAAGCCCATCTTGAAATAGACTCCCCTGTCCCCAAATACTATTTGAAATTTTAAGTCTTCCGTGATTTTTTTATCTACCCTCTCAGTGAGAAAATCCCCCTGATTCCAGCTGCATCTATAAAGGTTTTTTTTTTTTTTTTACAAACAAACCTGAATAAAATACAACGCGATGGAGAATTTGCAGCAATGATAAAAATCAAGGCCTGCAAATTCTCCAGCACAAGGCAGAGTTATTTCTCCTGAAAATCTCAGGAAATGATATTTTCCTGAACAGCAGAAGAGATGGGAAACTCATGGTAATGAGGGAAGCAAAAAACCAGTAATGTGATTTGGGTCATTGACATTCGGGCCAGGCCCTGGGAATAAAGGCTGTCCTGGGCCACCTGCCCAGCTGCTCCTTAAAATGCATGAGATCTTGCTGATGGCCGAGGGGACACTTGAGATTACTCCTGAGTGTTTCTCGAGACGAGGCGGGCAGAGCAGACCGGGAGACAAGTCCCCTCCGTGGGGCCCAGAGCGCTGGGTCGTGCTCGGACTGGGCAGGAGCAGAGGCCGGCTCCGGACTGTCAGGCAACCTGTGCGCAGCACTGCCAGCAATGCCCGTGTGAACGGGGATCAGAGCGAGGGAGGCAGAGACGCTGCTCTGAGCTGGGAACTGACCTGGGTTGACATGCTACTATTTCTTCCTTTTGTCTGTTTCTAAAGCCTCATACAGGAGTGTTTCTTGTGGCCTCATAAATAGACTGCTGCTGCTGCCTTCTCTTCCTCCTTCTCCCTCACCTTCCTCTCCTCCTCTTCCTTCTCCTTCTCCTCCTCTTCCTATGATTCTCTCACCTTTGTCCTTCCATAGGTGACACCTTCAGGGTAATAAAAGGCTGCCACAGCTCCAGGCTTTTCATTTGTATCCCGCAGCCTCCAGAAAGAGGGATCTTGCTCTCTGTCCATGGATCAAAGGCACGAGTGTCACGTGTGTACCCTGGAGCGGACGTTAACCCCTGTAGCCAGGGACACAGCATCTCCTGGCTGGCGTAGGCCTGAGTTAATTAAGTATTAATCCAGGACAGAGGCGGATCCTGGAGCTGGAGTGAAGTTCTAACTCCGGCCCCCAGGCTGCATCCCGGTGGGGCAGGTGCGCAGAAGATGGTGGGGTGGAAGCCACAAGGTCACAGCAGTCACTCATTGAAGTGATTCTTGGCCTGTCCACGTTTACTTGTCTGGGCCTCAGCTTCCCCAGGTAAAGAGGCCAGACTAGCTCTGGTCTGTTAATACCTTGATGCGAGGTTTCTGTGCAGGGCCCGGCTAGAGAGGCGCTGGAGGCTTCGCATCTAAGGAGGCAGTCAGTCCCCAGGTCACCTAGAAGTGAGACCTCCTTAAGGTTTGGGTCCCAGCACTGCATCCCCCCACCCCCGTTCCTGCCCTGTTCCTTAGGAAATTCATTTGTCAGAAAAGGTGGGTTCTATCCTTCTCTTTGAATTCAAAGATGAGTTTTCTCTTATCTAAAATAGCAATGGTTTTCAGGTTTAAAATGCACAAAGCTTGTTTAAAAAAAGAAAAAAGGAAGCACTGCTGCTTGTACAGGCCAATCCATCTCCCCAGTGGTCGTTCTGATGACTTGGATGATATTGCGACACAATAGAAAAACATATTACCCATTACAAATGACATTGCATTATAAACTATAAATAATTGATAGGCAATGATATAGAATAATAACTTTCCCTCAGAGCCATTCGTCTGAGGTCTTAACAATTTCAGTCTGCAGTCCCAGACTAACCCTGCAGCGGCAGGTGGATAGGACCGTTGTGACCGAGCACAAGGGGAGACAGGAGGTCGGTGGGGACGCTGGGTGGGAGGGAGGAAGTGGAGCAGGACTAGCAGATTTAGCAGATGGAAACACAGGACAGACAGATACTGCGTGGAATGTGCTTTTATGCTGAAGACGTCACTTGTTGTTTTTCTGAAATTCACACTTAACGGGGTGTCCTGTAGGATATATGGCAACCCTAGCATATTAGTTTCTTATTGCTGCCGTAACAAATTCCCATAAATGTAGTAGCTTAAAACTCATATTTACTATCTCTGGAGTTCTAGGGCTATGATGTGTGAAGTCAGTTTCGCTGGGCTAGAATCAAGGTCACAGAACACATTCCTTCTGGATCTAGAAGAGAAGAGTTTCCCTGTTTTGCCACCTTCTCGAGGCTACCTGCCTTCCTTGGCTCCTGGCTGAGATCCCTGCGGCCTCTGCTTCCTCTCTGACCAGGGTCCTCCTGTCTCTATAAGGAGCCTTGGGATTCTACTGAGTCCACCTGGATAATCCAGGTCACAGCTCCCCGAGATGCTCAACTTGGTCATGCCTGCAAGGTCTCTTGTGACATCGAAGGTAACATATTCCCAGGTTTGGGGATCAGGACAGTGACATCTCTGGAGGGGGCATTACTCTCCCCACCACCTCCAGCCCGGCCTCGGTAGAGCTTTCTAGCCCCTGAAATGGGGCCACAGGATGAAGACTCTTCACCAAGAACCCTGAATGGCACTTGTACCCTTGTTGTGCTCCTGATCATTTCTTACAAATTTCCTTCTTTTGAAGTGTGAAGTCATGGGGAGAGCTTGGTTTCCGGGGTTAGGGCTGATCTGGGTGGGAATTCTGACTCTTCCTCTCTGCAGAGCCTTGGTAGATTACCTCCCTCTTTGTTGCCTGGAGACCCTTGAAAGGACAGTCATCAGGCCCTGGAGAGCGATCAAGGTGCAAATGTGCTGGGATTTCCTTGGCGTTTAGTTTCTCCCCTTGGAGTTTAGTCCTCTTGGCAAAGCACCTGGGTGCTCCTCAGTCTGGAGACCCCTGCTTTGCAAAGGAGTGGATCTCTTTCCTATAAGACAATTACATAGCCTGGAGGGCTGGTTGACTTCCTAACTGTGCCAAAGAAGTCAGTGATCATGGAACTGCTCTTATTTCTCCATTTGTCCTTGACTTTTCTTTTTATGTTCATCAATGCAGATGGATTAAAAAGAAATGATCCTTTTCTTCAGTAGTAAGGGGACAGGGGGAGGTGTGTGCTTCCTGACATCCTTGATTTCCAAGGACATCTGGAGACTGTCGTGCTAACAGGGTGGCTACTATCTGCCTGTTAATTCATGCACTGACCCACTAATATTCCTTCAGTGCTCACTCTGTGCTAGGCAGTAGGTAGATAGCAGAAAACAAAATCAATACAATCTCTCCTTTAAAGAATTCATATTCTTATCAGATTCATGAAATCATTGTAATTCAATTCGATTCAAATTAAATCACATTATTTTTATCGAGTCTAACCCCGTTCAACCTGACAGATGTTTACAGACCGTGCACTATGTACAAGATGATATGCTGGTCATTCCATCTCTTCACTAGGGTTTCTACTTTCATCGCTTGTGCCATAACTGGGGTTACTAGGCATTGCACATTCAACCCTTTTATAAATAGGTGAATGACTATGGTAGGGAATAATACCTCGTGACTCATGCCTTTATAGTATAAACTTTATTTTTCAGGCCATTGTAGTCTTGGAAGTGTCAAGGGTATCTAGGACAGACACGTTTCTGTTTCTTACCCCAAATCTCATGTCATCCATTTATTTATTCATGTAACATAGCTTATGCAAGTACTGCCTGGAAACCGAGAGGACAAAGGTAAATAGGATGTGGTCCAGGGCCTTGTGTCGCCACCATCTAGCAGCAAGAGAGTGGAATCTGTCAACACATCATGATCATGTTAACGTTGTTAACAATCCCCGTCTTTCATGGACTGTCTCCCATGTTCCAGATGATGCAAATGTCACAGATTATCTTATTATTTTTTTAAAATAACTAGAAGAGGTATGCCTAGTTTCCTTTTTTCTTTTCTTTTTTAGCTAAGAAAACAAAAGCCCAAAGAGATCAAGATCACGCCTCTGAGCAGTGGCGGAGCAGGGATTGAACACAGGCTCGTTTGATTCCAACGCCCCCGAGCGTCTTCTCCAGCCGCTGACTTTGTACATGGAATCACAGCCAGGAGCAGGGAATGCTTTTCTGAAGGTCAACCCCCATTCTTTCCTTTAATTCTAAAGGAACAGGGTACCCATTACTATTATATACACATGTATATCTTACATGTATGTTAATGTGTATGTGTTAGAACTGATAAGCATTTAGTAAGCAGTGTTAGCATAGTGACTTCACAGAAGTAGTTAGAAAATAAATTTAACAAGTTGTCATACATATAGTTGTATATATGGACATATGGATATAGTTGCCTTATATCAGATATCGCACTACCTACTGGAAATGGTATGAGGCATAACCTTGTGTGTCAGAGGCTCATAGCCTACCAGGGGCTGTAGATAAATAAACTAACAATCTTGATAATGTGATAAGGGTTAGATTGGGGGGGTCATTGGAGACCATGGAAACTAACTTGGCATCAGATGAAACTGGGGCGTAGGGTAGCCAGGAGAGTGTTCTCTTGGGAAGTAACCTTGAAGTGAAATCTAAAGGATGATTAGAGTTAGCCAAGTAAATGGCGAGGGGTAGTGGGCATGTATCAGTCAGCCTAGACTAGGTTATACTGTGTAACAAATAGCTCCCAGATCTTATAAGATTTAAGGTTTATTAAAGGTAGATTAAGGTTTATTTTTCACTCATGCCATTTCCATCAATGATCAGTTGAGGATTTCACTTTATGTCTCTTTTCTCCATGCCCAGGCTGATGGAGCCATTACCATTTGGAAAGTGACAAGAACGAGAGAGAGTGAGACAGAAATAAGCACTGCCTCTCACAGCTTCTGCCTGAAGGGACAAGCAATGCTTTGACTTCTATTTCATTGACCAAATCAAACCCCATGGCCCCAAGTCCATGGCCACGTGGATGAAGAGGTGCAATGTTACCACAGACCTGGAAGGAAGGGAGTCTGCAACCTGGTGAAGAGCCAGCCCTCTGGCCATTCCCAGAATCGCAAGAGAGGGCGGGCAGTCCAGACCAGAGCGCTCATCCTTGGCACTGCAAGGCCTCCGAAAGGCCGAAGCCTAATAAACTTCACGTCTCAATTATCCTCAGCATCCCTAGACAGCCCATCATTTCCGTCTCACCGGTACCGAGCACCGTGTCTGACACAAAGTCCCTGAAACAGAATCGAGCACCGAAGTCAGGGTTGATTATGTCTGAGCCCGGGAACGGAGGGCCTGCCTTTCGCTTCGAGGCCCACATCATCACGCAGGCCTCTTTCCTGTCCCCACACTTACCTAAGTCAGGGCAAAAGACATTTACCTTTTTGGCCAGACAGGATGGTAAAATATAATTATTATTTATTTAAAACTCATTACTTTCAAGCCTTTTGCATGGATCCAATTAAGAAAGCTCTTAAAGAAAAATAAAATATTATCCTTGGTGTAACACAGTTTTTCTGGGCCCTTCTAATGTGTGAGAAATCCCCATAGGTCTTGACAACTTTTTCATCTCTCACTTTTGAAAGCGTGGCCGCTGCCAGGGAGTTTGGCTGCTGGTGATGAATGCTGGCTGTGGTCCCCCCCACGCCCTCCTCGAGGAAAATTATGGACACATTGAAGGTGGGGGTGGGGCAGGCGGTGGGAACGGGGAGGGAGTGTGGGCACTTATGTCAGTTCAGGTGTCAAATTTTACATGTCTGGGTTTTGCTTCCACCAGGCCCCGCTTTATGCAATCACTGCTCTGTTATATACGCTTACTGGAAGGGCTGGCCCTGTTTCCAAGAAATCTCTGAATCAGGGACATCAGATTCTGAGCGCAGACGGTGGAGGGCCAGTTTTAGGTGGAGCCAGCGAGGTGCTTTGATTTGAAAGAGCAGGGAAAGGGGTGCACTCTCTCTCAGACTCGGTAGCCTAGAGGTGCAGGCCCAGAGACAAGGGTGAGCGGCCGGATGGATCTCTCTAAACTTGGATTTTTCGATCACTGGTTAGACTCCATGACCTTCAGGAATGGAGGTTGCCTTCCGCGTATGATGTGTTTTGGGTGTAAGAACATCCTTGCAGACATACAAGAGTCCTGCCCTGCCCTGCAGAGTCATCTGTGCAGATGGAGAGTAGCATTTCGTACTGGACTTTGGCAGCAGAGGGTGAACAACAAAACACTATTCCTTAGCAGAGCTCTGTGGAAACACATTCGAGGTATTTCATGCCTGTTACCTCCCGGTGCTTCATACGAAGGCAGGGACATGGGACACCCACAGCCACCTGATCCTGGGACCGATCCGTGCTGGATGCAAAAATCCAGACCCCAGGGGCCCACGCCACACCCATTCAGTCAGAACCTCCGAGGCGAGGCTTAGAAATCTGTCTGACAAGTTTCTCGGGTGATTTTCATGTGTAGCCAGTTCGAGAGCCACAGCACAAGCATAGACCAGCTGAACCTAGACCATGGAGTGGCCTTTCCCACTGCAAGACGCAGATGGGGGTGTGGGAGAAGCTGGGCCTTAGGGCCTCCATCCCTGATGTCAATTTCTCAGTCGTGAAGGTTAAGGCAGAAAAGAGAGCCAAGGGCTATGAATAGTTCTAGAGTCTAAACACACAATACATACTTTTGGGGTTGACTCTTTGCTATCTTGTTCCGTATCTGAAATCATCATGGTTTCTCAATGCCTCTCATGTTTCTTGATGATGCTGATATTAAGGTATTTCCACCTGTCTGAAACCAGCTATCAGAGATGTAGTTATCTGTAAATCAACATCTTTTTTTAGAACAGCCAGGTCCTCATTTTCTCCTTCTTGAGTCAGAAATCAACGTAGTGGTAGGCTTCCTCCTAAATATCCTAAAAGAAGGGAAACCTGTATGCCCACTGCAGGGGGAGTCCAAGGGCAGGTTTGCCATTATTTAATGGGCATATTTTTCAGGCTAAAGAGGCTAATCTTATAACTCTAGTGGGTGGTGTTACAATTCCAGCTAGGCAGAGATCTGGACTTTATAAAATCTGTGGAAAATGTTATAAGGTTACCCAGGTTGGAGAAATAGCTCCATTAGTTGTAAATGGCAATTTATGCTGTATGACGCCTCTTACAGAAACGACACTATGTTGTAAGGAGCTCAGTTATTTTCTGGTTCCTGCAAAAATGACTTCTCATAGCAATAATAAAAAATAAAATGTTTTCCAATCATGACTTACTTCCCCTGTGACTTGGCTCCAGGAAACGGATCACACCAGCTCCGACCACGCCAGCCGGAACATTTCGGTCTATTTCTACTTCCTGCTGGAAATTCAAAAACTGAGTTTCTGGTATGTCTCTCGGCCTCATGGACACCTTGTTAGCCTGAGTCAAGCTGACCTCTGCGTACTGACAATGTGACTTTCTTTCCAAACATCCTCCCCTAGATGTCAAGGTCTTCAGGTCATAGTCTCTCAGATGATCTCAGCTCTGAGCCATTTGCAGTGTAATATGTCTCGCTGGTGACATGGAAGCAGAACAAAGCATTGTCCCTGCCTTTGAAGAGTTTGTAATGTTGTTGGGAAGTAAACATTAGCACAGAAGATAGATTTCAGCATCGTACAAGACATGATCAGACGCTGAATGAAACACATCCAAATGAGGTTGGAGAGGTAAACTGGAGCCCGAGAATGGGGTTCTTGTAGAAGTATGGTGGTCAAGGGGGAAGTTGTTACTGACTGGAGGTGTTTCCCCGAGATTGACCTGCTGAGATACGGAGGCAGTCAGGAGAGAAGACAGCTTGTCATGCTGAGAACGGGCTCTAGCAGAGATGCAAGAGCGGGTCTGAATATGCAATGCCTGAGCTCGGGCAGGAGGTCCTCTCCTTTCCCAGAGACAAGTGGGCAAGTGATGTGTCTGCCACATAATGGGTGGCCTCAGATCTGAGTATGACACAGAGTATTTCTATGATGACCAGACCCTCAAAGCTCTCTCCTCTACTCCAATCCCGTATAACCTCCCTAAGAAGCCAGAGAGCAGTTCTCCCAGATTGTGTCCAGAGATATGCCCTGTACTTTCCCACTCATAATTAAATAAATATTTGAGTAATTATTTGTTTAATGGCTGTCTCCCCCACCAGACAGTAAGGTTTAATTAAATGAAAACTAATTAGCCTGGTGCCCGACTCCTGGTAAGGACTCCATAAATGTTGCCTGTTTTTGCAACTAGAGGTCCATTTCATGACCGCAAAGCCTGTTTTGTCTAGTCATCACTGACCTTCCAGGGCTTAGCATGATGTGGGCACAAGAGAGAGCCTCGATAACATATTTATTAAATTAATTAATTATTGATTTCTCTCCCTCAAGTGGTTCCTCCTGTAGTCTTCCCAACCTCAGTAAATAATAAACCCATTTTAGGAGTTCCTTAGGTCAAAAACCTTCCTGTCATCCTTGACTTCTTTCTTTCACACCCTCACCTGTTCCAACAGCAATATCCATCAGTTCTGACTTCTGCATGGATCATTAATCAGTGACCTCTCATGACTTCCTTGATGACCACAGAAATGACCACGATTTCCTGGCTGACTTATCCCTGTAGCCTCCTGACTCATCCCCTTGTTTCTGTGCTTGACTCTCTCGTCTCTTCACAGAGTAGCCAGAGTCATTTCTTAAAAACACAGTTCAGAGCATGATATGCCTCTGTCCACATATCTCCAGTGGCTTCCTGTCTTCCTAAGAAGAAAACTCAGATTCCTTAATCTGGCCTTCGAAGTCCATGCAAGCTACCCTCAGCTACTGCTCTGACCTACCATTGTCCCTCTTGCTTTCTCTGCTCTGGCCACTTGGCCTCCTCACTGTCCTCAACAGGCCAAGTACCGCCCATCCCTTGGCCTCTAGGCATGTTATTCCCTCTGTTTGGAAGGTTCCTCCCAGACATCCATGTGGTCCCTTTCTTTCAGGTCTCCATGAAAATGCTACCTTCTCAAAGAGACATCCCTGGACCACTCTAGCTAAAGGAGCACGCTGGCCCCTCCAACACTTCTCATTGCATTACCAGGTTTGCTTTTTCTTCCCAGCTCCTATTGGCACCTCCCATTGTTTATGTTTGTTTATCTATTATCTGTCTTCACTCTAGAACATAGATGGGACTGTATCAGTTTTGCTCAGTGTTTACATATCTACTACCTAGATTAACTCCAGGCATTTTGTAGACAAGATTCTTGTTGAGCATATATATGAATAAATGAATAAGTGAATATACACATGTAAACACACACACACATGTACACATGACCCACTCATCTGTATGTGTTTTTAAAAAACAACTAACTATGTTCCAGGGACCATTATAGGAGTAGGTCCTATGCTTACATGATGTTTTTTGAATCCTCACAACAATCCAATGACTTAGACATTGTTAACCCCATTTTACATAGCAGAACCAGAAGTTCATTGGAGAGTCTAACTTGATTTGAGTGACCTCAGAGCCAGCTGTTGACACTCACTGCTCCAGAAGGTTTTGTCCCAGTAGGAACCCTGACAACATGTACTGCTGCCTCCAGGTCTCCAGGGAGAGGTTGCAGAGAGTGATGTCGAAAGAACAAACGCTTGCATGTCAGTCATGGGGAGCTAGGCTGGAGCAGTATTTACTGTCGACAAGTCAAAACGGCTCACCCTCTGTGACTAAACGGAACACCTATCTTCAGATTTTCCCTTTAGGAGGAAAAGGGAAGCAGAGAAGGAGAACAAGAGGAAAAAAGTGAAAGGTTCCTCTGGCAGGTCGCCAGACTTTCCTGTCCGGACATTTCTGACCCGCCCCTTGTAGGAGTTATTACTCACATGGGGAAAGATGAGTCGCAGGGCACAGACTCTTGGAATAATCCCAAGTGAGGAGCCTGGGGAGGAGGGGACAGAGTCAGCAATGGGTGGACCCAAGGTTGGCTGTGAGAACTTAGGTTTTTAATTACAGCTATCTTGGGAGGCTGTTTGGCCACTGACAATTTACTAGGAGTCAACTACATTGGTGTAAGAGTTGGTCATTCTTAATGTGGGATTTGAAATGCTCTCCCTGTCCTCAAGTTCTCAGAAATAGAAGGGGTTTGGACTGTGGTCCCGGAGATGACAAGATTCTGAGGCCTGCGTGATAGATGAATCAGAGACCTGCTTGTAGGAGAAACCCAGTGTCAGTGGTTGGTAGATTTCTGAGCCCTGGTAGCTGGCAGAATTCCGTCTTGGGGAGTCAAAGAGTTCTATTATGACAGGCCACTGAGGGTCCAGGCGTGATTTGTGGAAACATGGCGCGTGTCCCTGACCGGCGTGTTGCTTTCCCCTTCTCCCTTGAGGCAGGAAGTGTTTTTGAGCCAGATTTGCAATCTCTTGGATGTTGACTCTGTGGGTGGAGCTGCTTAGGATTCTCAGGGAGGGTACCATGTCCCGTGAACAAACACACGGTTTGAGCACTGCAGATGTTTTCGGCTAACTACCGAGAACCATCCCAAAGTTGATTTCCCCTTACGTACTCTAGTCACAGAAGTTGAAATAGACAGAGCGGGTCTCAGCCTCCTTTGCAGCAGGGCAGCCATGTGACCCAGTTCTGTCCCACAAAACATAAAGGATGCCTTCTGGGGAACCAGGGCACATTTTTGCTTCTTTGTGAAAGGAGAGATACATGGGGGTTGTGTGCACTGTCTCTCTTCCCCCACCCAGACCCCCAGTTCTTGGTCACCTCCTGCTTCTTGCTTTAAATGTGGCTATGTGAAATTATGACACCCACAGATGGAGCAGCCCATTTGAAACCACGAGGAAAGACCAAGAGAAGGTGAGTGACATCAATCTAATGGTTTGAAGTCACAAAGCTACTGAGCCAGCCTGGAACTCCCACCTCCAGACATCTTGCTACATACATAATATCTTTGTTTAGGTTTAAGTCATTGGTCTGATTTCTCTTACTTTTAACATTTTCCTCCTTGGAAGCATCCTCGTATTGCATGTGGGGATTATTCAAAACAGCTTTGACTGCGCACGTTTCTCCTGGGAACTGGCACAGGTTAAGGGTTAGAAGCTCTCCAGATTGTAAAAAAAATTGCTGGGAATCAATTTTCCAGAAGCCCAAGTTGGGACAGCACTGTGCATTTACCTTTCCTCTTAGACCCAGGATCACACAAGGTTAGAGGGCATTGCAGTGGGTGGGTCCAATAAAATCTGCTAGACTGTGAAAAATATTTATGGGAAGGGACTCTGATTTAATGATCTCTGTGTCCACGGGCCCTGGGGCATTAATATGCACTCAGTCAATATTTGCTAAGAGTCACTGCTCTGGGTACTGAAAGTTTTGAGTTCTAGATCTAGTTTTATCATTAACTTACTCTGTGACCTTGGGCAAGGCATGAAACTCTTCTGGGTTTTACTTGGCTTCTCCAGGGTAAAAGAGAGCTTTGAGTTAGATCATCTCAGTACTTCAATGACTACAACTAATGACAAATGCAGGTGCAATTAAAACCCTCAGTAGTAGAGACTGATGGTCATCTATTCTAGAGAGGTCAACATACTCTATTTTCCAAACCATGTGGAATAGGCAAATTAGAAGTCAAATTAAGCACAAGATGCATTCAAAGGTGTAAAATGAAAACTTCATAAGGGTTATAAATCATGGAAAAGAGCTATGGACTGTCTCCCTAGAAAAAAGCGCGCGCATCCGTGCGTACACACACACACACAGTTTCATGAAGTCCACAGACTTCTTTTGGGAAGGGATCCCCATGCAAATGCATAGGTAGAAATATATACTTTGTGGCCAACAATGAAGGAGGACTTTCTTGATCTGAAGCTAAAAATTAACTTTGGCTGGTATCCTCAGAATGTGAACAAGGTACTCAACATAGAGAAGGCTCTTGATACATTTTTGGTGATAAAGTGGGTGGTGACTACTTAGGTCTGATGGAATCAGTTTCCCGACTGGAGGACCAGGTATAGTGGTTGCTTATATAGACACTAGGTTGAACAGCCTGCCCTTCTACTTGCTGGTTGTGTGACCCTCGTCAAGTTCATGAATCATGCCTCAGTTTCAATTGTCAAATGGAATATCTCTTAAGATTGTTTGAGTACTTATTAATATATGAGTTGTGCTTAGTTGAGTGCCTGGCCAAAATTAACTATTAGTATTTTGGAGAGTCTTAAAGATTGTGCTTGATGTCCAGCCTTTCATAATCGGACAGCCACTGGAATTTCTCACTTAGTAATTGCCGTTGACTCTCAGATAGTCGGTTGACAGTCAATGACTGCAGAGGTACAGAAGAGATGCTGGGTTTGGGGGCTGGATCTTTATCCCTGAGATTCCAAGATACTTGATGATACCTTGCTTAAATCCTAACAAAGGAATATATCAAGAGACACTATAGATTTCTCACTTCATGCTAGTTCTTGTCTGACAGAACACAGGGGTTCAATAAGAATAAGACTTCACACTTTTCAGTCCATGAGATGACAGGCATACAATAGGGGAGATAACGTAAGAAAACAAAAGTCAAGGGCAAACGAATGGTCGAAGCAATGAATGACGAAGACGTTTTCTTATTTGCAACCGTCTGGACCACCTAAAAATGGAGTTTGTGACTGCAAGTCTGACCCTGGCACTTCTTTCTTAAACTCCTCAATGCCTCTCGCTCTGCAGGCTCACAGGAGAGATGCCAAGCTCTGTGGTACAGTGTGACAGCCGTCCACGACTGGGACCTGCTGACATCTCTAGCCCCACCGCTGGCCACCCTCCACTCCTGCCGTCACAGTTTGTCCTGGTGAAATGCATGCGTTTTGTTGTCATGCCGGTCCAGCCCTCTGCTTTTGCTCATTGCGTTTGCTCTGCTGGATTGTTCCTCCCAACGTCCTCTTATTTACCTTTTGTGTCCTAGCTGGGTGTCATCTCCTTGAAAAGCCCTTCTGAGTCCACAGTCCGGGTTCATCGTCTCCCCCTTTATCCCCAGAATGCCTTGTGGACTCTCTCTGCAGGATGATTGGTGTGTACATCCATTTCTCCATCTAGCCTGGGGCTCTTTGAGGGTAGGGTCCATGTTTTTATTTATTTTGAACAGGCACTCATCAATGCCCCTTTGGAAGTAATGGGTTGGGGTGGTGGATTTTCCACTGGTGGGCAGAACAGCACTCCCAGATGTCTCCATTGGCTTTGGCCGACCCTGGTTAGCTGCCAAAGCCCCAAACCCGGGAGACTTCCCAGACTCCGCCCTCTCCTTCCAGCCCGTGCCGCATCCACCAGCGGATCCTGAGAGCTCCAGTGAAAGGTCCTCACTCTGACCACTTCCACCTCCCCAAGTACCCCAGTTGTCATTCTTATCCCCTGACTGGTCTCTGCTTTTACTCTTGTCCATCCCTCTTCCCCTCTCCACCCCCAAAGCTTATTCTGCACACAATCGACAGAGGGATCCGTATGACAAGGTAAAACAAGCAAAAAGAAAGAATCCAAACAGACCATAAATCCCCTCTGCTCACTCCCTTCCCCCTTCCCCGGACAGTTTTCTGTTACTCTTAGAACACCAGTCACATTTTCTATGTCTTGACCTACAGCCATGGAAACAGCCCAGGTGTGGAAACACCCAGGCCACCTCTCCCCCTTAGGTCCAGCGTTTCCATCACAGTCCCGCGGCCTCGTACTGTTTCCAGAGATGCCCCAAAGCACCCTATCTCCAGGCCACGGCGCTGGTCGATCTTATTGCCGGGATACTCCCCTCCCCGTACTCACCTGGCCCACCCTTTCATCATTCAGGGTCCACCGACCTACAGGAACGGGCCGCTCCCCATCCCAGGACGATTTCCAGCATACCCCCTGGATAATATTCCATCGGCACCACTGACGGCCATCAGCAATCATCTCGTTTCTTTGTTGCTAATGCGTGCCTTTGCTCTCTGCCACGGTGCCATCCTGGCGCCGGGTCCTTCGCGCTGCTATGGCCACATCGCACACGCAGGCAATGACGAGACCGATAGAATCATAACTATGATAGTCCTATAGTGCTTGAAATGTCTTTTTCCAGCACATGTTTGCATCTGAACAAAACATTACTAGCGGGAGTGCCACGGACATGACCCGCAAGCTGAGAGCTAGCGAGTTTTTTTTTTTTTTTTTACTGAGGCAGGATTTAAAAACACTGTTTTAAAATCTCAAAATAACACCCGTGTCAGCTTATTTTTACACGAGGTCCCCAGGTTACTCGTTTAGGGGAAAATTACCTTCATGAGGCTTGTTCTTTCTCTAAATTCCTGGATCCCTGGAAATGCCTACAGAATGGAAAAAAAGGCAAAGTCAACAGGTCAATACTTATTGAGTGGTGAATGTGCAGATTTACATAGTGATGCAAAAATGTCCACGGTCTGTTCTCGCGGGGTGTGTGCTAACACTCTGAAACTCACACCCAGTAGAGGAATTCACAGAAGTGCGAGTCCAGGGACAGGGGCTTGCGGTCGGGGCAGACTGCTGATTCAGGAGACGTGGGGGCAGCTTCTCAACTCACTGGGCAAGGCACACAGGGTGCATGATTAAAATACCCTTGACGTTCTGAAAGGGACTGGAAATCATAGAATGCATATTTTGTTCATAGAATCAATCCTGTTATAGTAATATCTATGATTAAATACTATAAATATATATATATATAATAAAAAGGGACTGAGTGATAGAAAAAAGTATGTCTTTAAGTGGTAGAATCACAGACTCATGAGACCCTTTGGCGACAGAGAAAGGCTGAGGCAGCAGTGGGTGGCATTTTCCATCTCAGGTTCTTTCTAGAGCAAATACTCTCTTGGAATCATGCGCTGAATCGGCCACATTATTTAAATTGTTATCTCTCTCTGTGTTCTGCCCCCTGAACTCACATCGCTGAGTCATTATTTGACACACACATGAACTACGTGGCATATATCCTGAACTAGAGGGTTCGGGTTCGGGATGGGAGAGTGCTGGATCCCAGCCCATGCTTTCACACCCGCTCCATGAAGTAGACACTGACCAGCTCTGTCCCAAACCCTTTCCATGATCCTCCGGGACACGCCTTCGCTGGGCCTCTCACGATTGGACAGCCGTGTGACTGAGCTTTGACCAATGGAGTATGAGTGGTGGAGGTGTCTGCCACTTCCCAGTCTGGCACCTAACCTTTCGTGTTTGCTCTCCCATACCCTTTCTCCCCTGGTCTGATGCTGAGATTGGGGTGACCTTGGAAGTCACATGTTGATTATGGCAAAGTCAGGAGGCAGAAGGAGCCAGGTTCCCTGAATCACCACTTGGAGGAGAGCCACCTGCCACTCAGGTGTTGGACTGTGTGAGTGATTGAAGTTACTGAGATTTAGAGGTTCATATGGTATAGCAATTAGCATTACTTTAGCTAACACCCTATTATGTGACTTAGTGCTAGCGACTTAACCCTTCTGTGTCTTGGATTCAGCATTAGTCAGCAACCAGCCGATTTACTTAAAAGAGGCAACTGAGGCACGTCAGTGACGAGACTATTTACAAAAGTGCAGACAGAGCTAAGGAACACTTACAAGGGATGGTGAAGCATCTCAGAGCTAGTGACAGCAGAGAGCCATTATCACTCTGAGCCTGGAACTGAGGGCAAAGAGAGGAAGCATTTCCCAGAGTCTGGAGAGATGTTATGGCTGCAGGTAAGAGCTGACCGGAGGGAGCTGCGACTTTCAGTGGAAGATTGCAACTGATCTAAGCTCTGGCAGGAAAGGATTTGGAGCAATAAAAAGCCAGATGTCCTTCTCCTACCTTCCAACCGTCCTGCCGATGGCTCCCATTGACTAGACCCAACTGGAGGCCAGAAGGCAAGGAGCTCATTGGTGTAGTCCATAAATGTCAGTTTCCTAGGGTGTCAGCCAGGTGCAGAAGACTGAAGGGGCAAATGAAGAATTCCCAGCCGCGTTTCCACAGCTACAAATTGGGAATCGCAACAGCCGACCTTAGAGAGGTTGGCCAGGAGGTAAGGGGTCTATAGAATTAGCTCTGAATAAAATACTGCGCTTATTTCTTCTGGCCATCTGCTGCTGAACCATGGTCAACAGTTCCTTTAAAAATATATTATTTTTTTCCTCACTGATTTTTTTTTTTTTTGGTCAGTGTCATTGTTTGGTTTGTTTTAATTTTCCAGAAATGTTGACGTGCTGCCTAATACCAGGTGATTTCCAGCACGAAGTGACTCTGGTGTTTCCTGGATGTTGACTTCTTCACAATTTATGTTGGTGCTAGGTGGGTCTTGAGAAAATATCCAGTTTCAGGGTTCTTGGAAGACTCTTCCTTCTTAGCTTCAGTCACTCCTTGTTATTTTCAGGGTCACGTTGCCAAGAATGTTTCTGCTCTGCACCCCAGACAACAGCCATGTGTGAAGTACTCTGCCTGGGTCTCATCCCGTAATGTTTCGTGTCTGTTTCTAAGTCTACTGGATAGATTTGCCTTTTCCTGAGTGAGAGAGTAGTGAACCTTTCCAAATAAGTGATGGGAGATTGGTGTCTTTGTGAGGCAGGCTTGGAGTAAGGAAGGAAATCTAGCAGTCTTGGGTTGTGCTCCTTCCTCTGCCTCTTACTTGCAGTATGACCTTGAGGAATTCCATCCCTTTCTCTGACCTCTATTTTCCTCATTTGCAGGATGGGATTCATTGCACCTGTCTCACTGGTTAGATGCAGAGGGATAATGAAACATGTATACATAGAGGTCAAGACACTTTGCTTCACACATAGCAGGCACTCTGCAATTCTTGTAGAAAAACATCAAAATAAGTTCCCGTGTGGGGATTTTCAAGTTCTGATTGTACTAGAGCTAAAAAATAATAATAATAAAAATGAAAAATAAATAAAATGGGGCTGAAAACGTGCCCTGGGACCACACATCCTCAGAGAGTCCTCCCAGGCTAACAGCTCACTCTTTATTTTAGTTGACATCCTTTTTTAAAACACTTAAAATTTTTTTCCTATGGCAAATAAAGTCCACAGATATTAAGCTTTCTTCTGAGATTCCATAGCGGTATGATGGGAGGTGAAAAAAATCATATTAAAATCACATTAAAAAATCTCACCAAATCATATGGAAATCATATTAAAATATACTTTTGGCTGAACATTGTTTTTTATTTTATATTTTTTTCATGTGTGACCTATGGCATCAGCTCTTTCTTGAATATTTCTGGAATGACATCATTTGGTGAGTCCAGGGTCCATAATGGCTCAGGCTATGGTAATACCCAATGGGCAGTGGTGGAAAGGAGGTCAGACTCGAACCCTGTCTCTTCCTTCGGGATGGCTACTCAACAAATCTTTTGTGCCTATGAAATAAACATCAGGATGCTGCTACCTTAGAGTTTATTTGAAGATTAGGAAAATAATATAAATAGAGTCCAAAGCACTGCATAAGAGAGAGTGCTCAAAAGTGGTGGCAACTATTATTGAAAATAAAGGACAATTAGATTTTAGATCTAAGAAGAAGGCTACAGAATCCATTGCCTTTACTTGATGTCTAAGGAAACTGAGGCTCAGGAAGGGAAAACATGGCCCAACAAGATCACCCCACTGGTTTGTAGAACCCACGTTTCCTGATGTCCATCGTGATTTTCTGGCCATGGCACCATCATGTCATATGAAAATGCTACCAGTAGACAGACAGCAGAAAGCCAAGCCATTAGCAAACGCAGGGCAGTCTTCTGACGGGGACACCACCTTCAGAGCCTTGCAAAGCTGAGCAGTCTCCCGACTGACATCGGTACGTCTCTCATGACTCCCCACTGGCTTTCAGAGTACCTGCGGATTTTGTTGCCATGCGAGTCTTTAACTGTCTACATTTTTGGTGATGTCGTTTCAGAGCAAATTTGGAAAGAATTGTTCTTCACCCTCCCTTCCATGTTCTTCCAGGAGCCAGGTCCGCAGTGAGTGTGTGCACATCCTTAAACAAAGACTGGTGGCTAGGCCCACTATTACTGGGTAGACTTAAGTTTCCAATCGTCATTATAAATAATGACTCTAATGTCAAGTCATAGGAGTAAATTGAAATATCAGTATTATGTGCTTTTAAAAATAAAGTATCTGGATTATGGAGAAGGGTTATTGCTCAAGTGTTTGTGGAATATGTCAAGAAATGGAGGGATACAGTGGTCAAAGAGGTTCTGTCCCAAGACAAATGGCATGTCTTGAAGAAAAACTACCACCACCACCAACAACAACAAGCACTAGGAGAAGGTAAAAGGGAGAAAAACACCAATATTTACTGAGTACCTACGACATTGCACACAGTTTGCCATACTTTAGACAAAGCTTTACTTGACTGTGTTTATTTTCTTCTGCAAGCTCTGTGAGGGTGTGGCTCAGCATGTCTTATTCTTACCAGTAATTAACACAGTGCCTAAAACCTTGTAAAGTGTTTGTTGAATGAATCAATGTGTGAGAGCTTTCTATAAATAATCTTTTTACATAATTATAATCACCCTGTAAATGGGACATTATTACCCCCACTTTGTAAATGAGATCACCAAAGAGAACTTAAATAATGCATCCCTTGTATCAGCGACAGGCCTGGAGTTCCAATCAAGGTGCCATGATTCCTGAGCCCATTCTGTTTCCTCCACAACATGCTCCTGGATTCTTTAGGAAACACAACCCTACTTGGGTTTTACTCTGTAGACTGGTGGGTGTTTCCAATGACGACGTCCTGCAGTTTGGGAGGAAACGGCTCTACCATTGACAACTACAGACAGAGGGGTTGAGACAAAAGGACCTGCCCGGCCTGACTCTTTCCTGCCGGTGGCTAGTGTGGTGGAGGGAGGGGAAAGAACCCAGCATGGGGATTTAGGGGTGTGGGTTCCACCTCTTTTCCAACTACTTTCTTGACTGCTAGATGGGTGTATTAGTTATCTGTCACGTGTGAGAGATCATCCCCAAACTTAGTGGCTTAAAGAAACAAGCATCTCCCCGTGTTCATGGATTGAGAATTGAGTAGCTTAACTGTCTGGTTTGGGCTCAAGGTTTCTCCCGAGGTTGCTGTGAAGATGTCCACTGGGGATGTGGTCATCCGAGAGCTCGATCGGGGCCGGAGGATGCTTGTTCAAAAATAGCTCACTCACGTGGCTGTTGGTAATGGCCTTGGCTCCTTTTTGGCTCTTGATAGGAGGCCCGTTTCTCACCATGTGGACTCTCCAGAAGGCTCCTTGAGTGTCTTCACAGTGAGTCAGCTGGTTTCCCCAGAGCAATCTAAGAAACAGAGAGCAGGGAAGAAGCCACCGTGTTTTTATTATTGGATCTCAGAAGTCACACACTTTCACTTTGGCCATATTCTCTATATTAGAAGGGAGTCACTCTTTGAGTCTGTACTCAAGTGGAGGGGAATTAGGCTTCACTCTCTGAGGGGAAGAGGATCCTAGAATTGGTGGATGAATTTTCAAGCCACCACAGTGGGTTAGGCAGGCCATGCTTTGTATCTGCCACTCAAACATTATATTTCGATTCCTCATAGATACTGCCAAAAGGTAAGGGGCTTGGGAGTCAGACAGACCAGTGTTTGAAAGCTGGGTTAATGTTCAATATCTTTAAGCCTTGTTTCTCAACCATAAAATGAAGATTATATCAAACCAAAATCACAGGTTTGCTGGGTGAATTACAGGTAACAGAGATAAAGCTGTTAGTACAATGTTTAGCACAAAGGAAGTGTTTAAGCAATGGGCTCATTTCTGTTCCATTACAAGGCAACATTCCCTCCCCATGCTCCTCATAAATGCCTGAGTTGGAATACTGAAGACACACACACACACACACACACACACACACACACGCAGATTCCTGAGTCCAGTCTCTTCCCGCCATGCCATCCAGCCAGCTTCTGCACGGGGTCATCTTTACCCCTACACTTAAATAGAGTGGTTTGTCCCAAAAAATTAGATTCCATCCTTGAGACACAAATTGGAAAGGGAACTTAAGTGTTTTCCAAATCTAGCCCACATTCGCAGGCTGATTTGCTGTTCTTGAGTATTCCCAATAAAACTGACATGGGATTAAATCTAGACTCCTCCACGTGTCGTCTTAATGACCTTTACTTCCCTGTTCCCGCAGTAGTGAGCTCCCTCTCAAATGTGCTGTGAGGTCGAAGTCAGATAAAGTGTATTACTTTCCCAACAAACAGCAGCTATTTCTCTCACTGTGCTTATGGTTAGTTTCAGTCCCTTTAAAGTCTAAAATGTTCAGAATACCATCGGGAAACAGTGTGTGTGTATTGGGGGGTGGGAGCACAGGGGATACCTTTCCTTAAGAACCACAAAATGTGCCTGGCCGCTTACATAGATTATTTTATTTGTCCCTCACAAAACTAGAGTGAGGTCTGTATCATTATTCCCATGCAGAAGAGAAGAAGATGGAATCTGAAGAGGTCGGCCTGAGCGTCACAGCCGGTAAGTACAGGCCCACAGACTTCAGCCTTGGGATGCGTGAGGGTTGCGCTCCTGTTCCGCTGCTGGCCAGTGGCAGGGCAGGCTCACAGGACAGCAGACAGGGGCTGACACTTGCATGACTGCTCGTTTGACGACATAGTACAGCTAAGAATTAATAACCCACTGGATCAAGCTTTATGTTTAGTTTCGTGCAATACTAATTTCTGGGGATCCTACAGGCCAGGCGCTGCGGTACAGAGAGGTAAGGGGGTTCTACGGGGAGAATGAGGCAGAGGGGAGGCATCAAGCTGATGATTATGTTTCATTTTGTCTGCGGATAATGACAGACAGCCCCCGTGAACCAGCTGACGGATGGAAAGGCAGCTGATGTCATTTAGGCACCCACTGGTAGTAAATATTCAAGACTGGCAGCCTGGCTCTCCGACATTGACGGATTCCTGATGAAGCTGTTGGGTGATTATAGAGTCGATCTGCCTGAAATCAAGAAATCACTGTGGAACAATTTCCCTGGTTCTGCCGTGCCATTTATCACCATTGTTTGTCTTCATTGTTGGTATTAGCATCAATTATTTATCATAATGCACATTTGCTTCCTAGCCCACTCTCCTGTCTGACATGTGGAATCTCTTGCTATTACATTGAGGGGCAGGTGGAAACATCAGTCCTTCCTACATTATTGTTTTTCTTTTTCTTCTTTTTTTTCTATTGTTTCTTTGGAACTAAGAGCTTTTTCAGTGGGGACAGGCAAACTGGAAAAGCCATTCCAAGTTGAATAAAGACCGTGTTCCTTGCTTGGCGCACATGATCGCTGTTGTCATTTACGTTGCTGTTCCGCTGGGGCAGCGCGATGTGGAAGCTGGCAGGTGTGCGAGCCGTAACTCAGCGAGAAGCCACCACCCTTGGAGTGGCAGAAAGAGCCACCAAACCCAAGATCCGTTTCTCCCTTCCTGTCCTAGTAACATCACCTCCCGTCGTATGGGGTAGCAGGCCGCCCAGCTGAAAGACTGTGCTGATTAGTCTGCCATGCACTGATTATGGCCAATGAGAATTAGCAGGATGTGATGAGAAATTTTGGGGAAGCCTGATTAAAGGAACCTGAATGAGCTGGAAGTACCCTTCCGTGCTCCCCATGGGCCTTGCCTTCTTCTAGCCTACAGCATGGATGTGACATGGGGACACTAGAGCATCCCCTCCTTGGGATGGAAGCTGCTAGTCATATGGTAAGCAGAATAAAAACGCTCGGGTCCTCGACGACCATGATGCCACCACACTGGGCACAGACTTCTCAGCTCGGGAAGCTGGTTCGATAGCTGGGTTTGTTTGCTTATACAGCTGGCGTCGATCCTACCAGAAGAGAGTGGGAGGGATGAGATGGAAGGGGGGATCGGAGCTGTTGAGGGAGAGCAAAGGATCAAAGATGACTTCCAGGTTCTCGGCTTCGGTGAGCATGTGGGTGACGTTGCCTTTCGCTGAGAAAGGACACACGGAGGAGAAAGAGGATTGTTGACAGAGGAGATGTGTTTGGTCTGGACATGTTAATCCAGAAGGCGTAGGGGTTGCACAGGCAGATGAATGGGATGCGTTCGTGCTATGAAGTGATATCGAGGAGAAAGACACAGACTTGGCCATGGCTGGCATGTGTGTGATCACTGGAGGCACTGGAGTGCATTCGCTTGCCCACGGAGCCCCAGATGGTGTTGCGGATGAACCCCGAGAAGTTGAGTGAGGTGGATCAGATGCGCAAACACACCCACCATTCCGGCAGGATGTGGAGAGAGCACCACCAGGGTCCGTTTTATTACTCTTCCCCTAAGGGAGTCATACTTTGATAAGGTGCCAAATAAACAGAAATTGTAAAGCAATTACTTTCTCTTTCTACTGAATCTAAGTCTGATACCGCTGCCAAGCCAAAGCTCTGATGGGTGTGAGGTAACGCATGTTGCCAAAGTGGGTCGATATGATTTCAGCCACATCAAAGCCTCGTGATGGTTGAACGTACGCGACCTAGTCACACGCAAGTAAGAGTTTTTCCAGTAGGGTTGTCAAATATTGAGACAGACTAATGGCTTCCCTGCAACACCTTCAAGGAACCGTCCAGTGCTGGACAGAGCCTGGATGTGGAACCGTCCAGGCTGGGTAGGTTCGCTCTGGCGGATCGTACGGATTCTATCCCTCCCACCTGCCGTCTCAGCTCCGTCTCCTCGTGGGGACGGTCGAGAAGCAGGAGATGACTGAAGCATCAACACAGTGCTGGCATATGGAGACCCACCACTTTCTGCCTCATTTGGTTATCAGGAAACCGAAGCCCCCCCCAAATCTGGGGCTCATTTCATAGGTGCCCCCAATTTGAAGGCCCCACTCCCATGGGGCTTACTTTACCAGTAGCAAGAGAACTTAATTTAAAAAAAATTTTTTTTTTTTAAATAATAAAATGTGGCAGAGCTGGTACCTCTCATCCCTCCACCGGATGCCACTTAAAGTGTATTTATGCCCAGAGCTGCTCTGGAGTTGCGCCGTGTGCCAACTCTGTGCGGTGGCACGGTGTGGGAGCGCCTCTGCAAACACCTTCACAATGACAGTGCCGTCATCTTTGGAAGCAAGAGTCATGGTTACCACTGTGTTGCCTTGTGTTGGGGTTGGACTCCCCAAGGCTTCTTTGAGTCTCACTGCTGACGCCCAGCTGCACACACAGAGCTCTCCCCTCGCTTCTTTGCCTTCTTTTGTAGGTGCTGTTCCCTTTGCCCGCGGTCCTCCTCGCCCCACTTGGCTTCCTGGTGAACTTCTGTTCATCCTTACAGACTCCGCTCCAAGGCTACCCCTCGGCTTGTCTTCTCCATGAGGTGCTGTTGGGGGTCCCCTCTTCTGTGCTGCCATGAGAGCTCGGCCTCACCTTTGCCATTGCCCTCGGGGTAGAGCCCGACTCCCCAGCCTGTCCCAGGAGGCCCAGCACAATGGTCCCCTCTTCGGCGACATCTCTAGCCACTTCCCTCCCAGGACAGACCCAGAACCAACACTTTCTATTCGTGCTGATTTAGACTTTGGGCTTAATTTGAGCCGGGAGGGGAATGTCTTGCTAAAAATTGGGCTTATTTTCAATAAGCCCGGGGGGGGGGGGGTATGTGAGATCCTGCCTGTGGGTTATGTTAGGAAACCCCTTTCTTAGCCCTATTATGCTTCATGTTTATGTTTAAAATCTCTAGACTCAAGGTATTAACTTGTCACATGTGGCTAATTAAATGAAGTAACTTAAATTTCAATCATTTTTAAAGGGAATAAAAAAATCCCCACAAATTTCCAATGATAAATTTTTCTTAAAAAAATTAAAAATTGAGTTCCTCAGTGGCACCAGCCACATTTCAAGTGCCCAGTGGTGACATGTGGCTAATTGCTACTGTTCCATATTGGACAGCGCAGATAGAGGACTTGTCCTCCACTGGGGAAAGTCCTATTGGACAGAACTGCTGTCGGACTTCTTACATGTTTGGGAGAAAAGGCACCTTAGGCTCTTGTTACTCACAATATTGTCCTAAGACTAGCAACAGCTGCGTCACCTGGTTGCTTGTTAAAAATGCAGCATCTCAGATGCACGCAATCAGAGCTCGAGTCCACATCTGCATTGCAACAAGAGTCCAGGTGACCTGCATGCACACTGATACACACAATATTGTCCTAAGACTAGCAACAGCTGCAGCACCTGGTTGCTTCTTAAAAAATGCAGCATTTCATGTGGTACCTATACACACTGGAGTACTATGCAGCTGTAAGAAAGAAAGATCTCTTATCCTTTGAGACGACGTGGAGGGACCTGGCAAGTATTATCCTAAGTGAAACAAGCCAAGCAGAGAAAGACAAGTTTCTATGATCTCACTTATTTGTGGAATACAATGAACATAACAGTCTGAGGAATGGGGTAGTCCCAGAGACATGGAAGTGGGGTACAGACTGACAATCCCCAGAAGAGGGGGTAGGAGGAGAGATAAACCCCAGAACTTATATGCATGTATGCATGAACAATGGATATGGACAACAAAGCTGGGGACAGTGGGGGAAAAAGGAGAAACATTATGTAACAAAAATAAATTAATTAATTTTTAAAAATGCAGCATCTCAGATGCACGCAAGGAGAGCTGGAGTCCACATCTGCACTGTAACAAGAGTCCAGGTGACCTGCAAGCACACAGAAGGTGGAGAATCACTGGGTTCAGCTACTCACTTTGGATGGTCTCAAGGTTTTCCGCTGCACATCTGAGGCTTGGGGGGCCTTGCAAAGCGTGGATATCTGGGTCTCACCCCTGGAGTTCCCAAGTAATTGTTCTGGAGTGTGGTCTTGGTGCTGGGCGTTTCCAAAGCTCCCCAGGTGATCTCCTGCGCAGCCAGGACTGGGAATCGCTGCTGTGGACAGAAGGCAGGAAGGCCCAGGGAAGGCACGTGAGGAGCACAGATGCTCAGTTAGAGGCTCACGGATTTTCCCGACCCCAAGTTACAGTGCTTACTCCGCTGTAGAGTCTCACTTCTTCCTCCTCAGGCCGCATTCTAGAGGAGCATTCTGGACTGATCAAGTTTCTTCTTTGTTGTTGTTTTCTTGTTTGTTTTTTTCTCTTTCTCCTCTTGAAACAATCACTGCGATGCCCCCGTGTGTAGGTAACACAGGGATTGCATTACACTTGCTAATATCAGATTGATGGCCGATGGGTTTGCCATCTGCCCAGGGCTTGCTTAACGGTCCACGCCTGGCAGGGGGGCTTGCAACTCTCCCGGCGGAGATCAATATTCTATTATGGAAGCAGCCGGCTGGCAGACTCCACGGGACCTCACCTCTTGCCTCAAGGCGCACTGGCTCCGCGAGGAACTCAGGTCAGATTCGTGAGGGCTGAGGCTGGGGGAGCCACTAATGAGCCCACCAGAGCCCACGCGGCCGCGGCAGGTGAGCGTGCGTCTCAGCGGCTCGGCCACGGTCCCGCGCGCTGAGGGGCCCTGCAGGCCAGCTGCCTGTCTTCCCGTCGCGTCCATTCAGCCGCGTCCTACACTGAATCGGCCTCCAACTTGCCTACAGAGACCGCCGAGAGGCGAAAGGAAAAACAGAGAGTTTGCAGACTACCCATTTCCCCTGCCTACCGTCCTCTCTCTCCCTCTCTCTCTGACTGTGTTCACTCCAGGTGAAGTGGAATGGAAGGCAGGTGAGCAGCAACAGTGATGATGATCAACCTGTTTTGACTGAGCACCGTCAAGGTGCCAGAAAGTCAGCTAAGTGCTTGTGTTCATGTCCTCAGGGAACTCTCCCAACCACGCTGCACGCTGGGGCGTGAGGAAATGATTCGGGATCAGAGAGGTTACGAGCCTCGTTCAAAGCCACACCGATCAAGCGGCCGAGCTGGGAATCGAACCGAGATCTATCACTTGGCTACGCTCTTCACCAGCCTGTGGCTTGGTCTCCTAACACGTGTGCGCGAGGGCGCTCAGCCTGCCCACGAGGAGAGGCCGACGGCTGGGAACCGCACTGTGAAGCCACACGCACGTCACCCTAACATTCCCTACTAGATTTTTAGAAATCGGGGTACAGGTTATAAGCGTACCTCGCATTCATCTTAAAGATGCCATTTGATGATCTCTTCTTATAGCTGTTTACACCTGTGTAACCACATCTCAGCAAGATGTACAGCATTTCCATCATTCCAGAACTTTCTTCAGTGTTCCTTCCTGGTCCCCTCACGAAGCGATGACTAGTACGACTTCCACCCGCATACATTAGTTGGCCTGGCTTCTTTGCTGGACTGACTTCTGAGGTCCCCATGCTGCAGCACACTTTACCGATGCAGTCCCTTATCGCTGGCGTATTCCACGGTGCAGGTAAGCCTCGGTTTGTTTTCCGTTACCCAGTGGGGCGTTTGGGCTGGTTCCCCGTTAGCTGCAAATCCCCACGGGGCAAGGCAAGACTTTCTCTGCCGGTGTGGCCGCTGCACCCCAGCTCCGGTGCTCCTCCCCATCGCAGTCGGCCGTGGCCGGCACAGCTCCGCGCACGGGGCTAAGAAATGCCTGTTCGCGGGTGGGCTTGCGCAGTGAGAGCCTTCACGGTGCGTCTCAGGCGAACGCCCGGGGCTTCCTGCAAGCAGCTCCTTACGGCGTCAGCCCACCGGGGCTGCTCTAGTTGAGCACCACAGACCACGGGGCTGGGAGCCAGCAGACGCCTATGCGTCCGAGCCCTGGAGGTGGGAAGTCCAAGGTCAGGTGTGGGCAGGTTCCGTGTCGCAAGCCCACCTTCTGTTCACAGCTGGTGTCGCTCTGTTTCTTCATGTGGAGGGAGCAGCGAGGGCGCTCTCTGGGGTCTCTGTAAGGGCGCCAACCCCATTCGTAGGGGCTCTGCCTTCATGGCCTCACCACCTCCCAAAGGCCCACCTCCTAATAGCATCACATTGAAAATTAGGTGTCAACATGTGAATTTTGGGGGGACCCAAACATTCAGTCTATAGCCGAGATCATCCTTTTTTATATCATTTTTATTTTTTACCCCCACCCGAGGACATTTTTGCATTTATCATCAGATAGAGTGGGAGGGAGAAAGGGGGGAAGCGAGAGAGAGAAACATCAATGTGAGAGAGACACATCGACTGGTTGCCACCCACGTGACCCCAACCAGGGCCGGGGACAAACTGCAACCGAGGTACGTGCCCTTAGCGGGAACTGAACCCGGGACTCTCTGGTGTGCAGGCTGATGCTCTAACCGCTGAGCCAAACCAGCCAGGGCGAGATCATTCTTTTTTAAATCTATTCCTCCCAAGGCAAGCTAGGCTGTGAACCTGGACCACTGGTGTCCATGGCATGGGAGACCAGAGACCCCTGACGGAGTCCAGGGACAGGTTTTCATCGCCTCCGTGCATCTGGATGAGCGTCTCTGTCTCCTCCTCTGGGTGAGGAAACAGCCCTGCTCCAAACCACAGGTGTCAGTAGAACAGTGGGTGTTAAAGCAAATCGCTTCCTACCCCTCAGTCGATAAACCAGATCCTCAAATCTTCCAGCAAAGGAGCATTTCTGGAAGCACCTTCCTGGACCTGCCCCGTGAACAGGCCGCAAGCAATCCGGTTGGGAGCCGCTGCCCGGCAGAGGCGGCCCTGGGAGCTCCGGGCGTGTTCAAGGAGCTGGGGCCCTTGAAAAGCGGCTGAGCTGTGCTTCTTCCCTGCACCTTCTCCACCTGCTTCCCCCCAGAGGCACCCCCAGGAGGCGCACCTGGCTGGACCCGATGAACGGATCCCATGTCCCTGGGGTCCAGGGGCTCGGACAGGGATGAGCACTCACAGAAGCTTGGAGGGAGGTGGGAGGGTTGAGTTATGTGATTTTTTTCTCTGGCTTCCTCCCTGCAGGCTCATCGTGACCCTGCTCAGTCCAGGTTCCCATAAATATGCTACATCTTTGAGCCTCCGACTTTCGGGTATTAGGTCTATAACTAACCCGGGTAGAGCAATATTTCTTAAAGTTTCTTGATACCCTATTTCCATCTTTATAAGCAGTGTCTTTTGAGGCTCTCTTTGAAGTACCCTTAACTGAGTGTGCCCTCTTTTGCCTGTTGGACCCTGACTGATACATCGCCTTCTACAACGTGCAAAGCCCTGTGTTTCCCAAGCACAGCGAACCGTGGCTTCTCTCCGTTCGTTTTTCGTGATCAACCAAAAGCAGCTGTGGAATTAGTAGGGCACTCTGGGGAATTCATTCTCTTTTTCCCATCCACCAGTTCTAGTGCTTGCAAACCCAGTTTTCCTAAACTTGTTGAACTTCTGCAAAGATTGGACAACTATTCTGTTACACCAAGACGCAGAAGAGAAGCCGATCGTGGGCCTACTGGAAGCCTGCATTTGAAGGTGCCCCTCTTCCGTGGGGGGTGGAGTCCCACACAGTATCTGCCCTGCTGTGCTGGAGCTCAGAACCTCGGCCTCGGGTATATCACCTTGGAGAGCCAGGTCCTCCTGCAGTGGGGTGCTGCCATCTCTACCATTGAAGGGGGTCAAAGCTCCCATGTGATGAACCACAGAAATGAGTGCCAAGGGCTGGAGTGGTCAATCCAAGCCTTTTATGTAGTGACCAAACCACCTTCACTACTTCATTCAGTTTTTTTTCCTTGGGGAGGGGTGATTTAAATGATAAAACCAGACATCTGAAGAAGGAAATCTTACCAATCTAATATTATTTTATCTTGCCACAGATGAATGAGTGTATCCTGACTTTATAGGGAAAAGGGGCTTGAAAATATTTAATTGTATTGATAGAAGCCATCTTTGTCTTCTTTCTCTTTCTCTTCTATCCCCATTTGTAACATTGGTCCCCAACCCAAGTAGCTTTTCCCTTCAAAATTTATTCAATCTTCTTTCTCTTCCCATCACCAATGACCTAAGGTCAGGACTCTATCATCTCTCATTCTGATCAATGCAAAGTCTTTTCATTAGTCTCCCAATCTCCCTCCTCTAATCCATCCTGTCTACTGTCCCCAAGCCTCCTTCTAAATCAGAGCCAACCGTGACACCCATCCTTTCAAACACTGGTGATCTAGAGCTTAGAACAATGTCCTTGATTCCTTAACATCACCTTGGAGGCCTCTTCCCCTGGAAGGCTGCTGTCCTAGAAACAATTCCAGCACTCTGCAGTCCCCAAAGAGGACAGCTCTTATTCTGTGACACCCTTCATTTAGGGTAGCGGACGAGATGTAACCAGCATAGTGGGATAAGAAACATAAATTCAGACACAGCCAGCTAGCAGTCGTCCCCTTCCTGGGGCTATGCAGGAGGCAAGGCTGACCCATCTGCCTAATGTTACAAATAAAATGTTCTCACAGTTACTCTGCAATTTCAAGCAGATGTATCTCAAGGCTGGGTCTGCACAGGGGCAAATATCCAGGTAGATTGGGAGGATATTTCCACCCAATATCGTTCTTTTGTAGCAAGTATTCCCCCGTTAAATTGATGAGAAAACTGATATGAAGAGAGGGTCGATAACCTGTGACATTGTAGTTACTCAAATTCTAAGTACCTCAAATCAACTGAGATTTTTCACAAGGAGACAAAGATGAGGGAGGCGGAGAATAGTATCTTTGTTTCAATTCCCTCCTTCCCTTGGACCTGGGGTTTGATTTCCATCCCATCTGGCTAGTGGCTATTTGCATGTCAGTTTTAGAACGTGTGTGTTTCTGGCCAAGTTGAACTGTTTAGCCATATGCATGCTGGGTTTCCAAATGCAGGAAGGATAAACTCTGCTCAGATGTTTACCTTTCAACCAATGTTTGTGGTCCGCAGAAGGCAAATTCTTGACTGCGACATCCATGCTAGCTTAAACTAGCCAGTTCAGAACTAACATTTGAAGTCATCTGGAGTTCAGAAAATTCAGATAAGGCTGGTTTAAGGAGGCGGGGAAGTCAAAGATAACATACTTTTCTCTGAGGCAAAGAAAGGCAAACATTTTCTCTACAACTTCCTGCTCTCACCTGACTCTGCCACTCACTGTCTACGAGGCCTAAGGTACACCGGCTCGAGAGCTGGGCGCAGGGAAGAAAATGGTCACTCGTGTCTCTGCGGAACTGATTAGGTGCCTAGAGAGACAGGCACAGACTACTGCTCTGCACTGTGCCTGGTGCTATAACTGGTGGGCATATACGATTCTCCAGAGCACAGAGGAAGCAAGGAGGAGGGGAAATGGTAGTAGTTCTGGAGCGTCTACTGAGTCCCAGATATTGTGCTCATTGAATTCTTGTTTAATCTTCAAAGCACTGCAGGAGAGACAATATAATGTCCCCCTGATTCTCAGAGAGGTAAAGCAATCTTCCCTGAGTCACACAGTTAGGATTAAGAGCTCTTTTTAAAGCTACATTTGTCTGGTTCAAAAGTTTTGGCTCTATTTTTTTTTAAATTTATTTTTTTAATCCTCACCCGAGGACATTTTTTGGTCAGATAGAGTGGGGATGGAGAGAGAGAGAGAAACATCGACGTGAAAGGGACACATCGAGTGGTTGCCACCCGCACGACCCACCAGGGCCAGGGACAAACTGCAACCGAGGTACCTTAGCGGGAACCGAACCCTGGTCTCTCTGGACCTCAGGCCGATGTTCTACCACTGAGCCAAACCGGCCAGGGCATGGCTCTATTTTTAAAATACGTTTTTATTAATTTGAGAGAGAGAGAGAAGGGAGAGAGAGAAACATCAATCAGCTGCATCCCACATGCCCCAACTGGGGATCGAGCCCACAGATGGTCATGTGTCCCAACTAGGAATTGAACCGGTAACCCACCCCTCGGTGCACGAGATGACGCTCAGCCACCTGAACTGCACTGGCCAGGGAGCGCTTTGGCTCTTGCCCCGCCTTGTTGGAGGGTCTGGAACGGCGCCCGTTCCCATAGGGACTGAGTGCTGAAGGCTGAGACGGGGTTTGCCGGCCTGGAAGGGGTGACAGACCTTCCAGGCAGAGCAGGTCCAGGCGGTGAGAAGTCCAAGAAGCCAGGAAGCATCACGGAACCTTTGGAAAACGACCAGCTCTTGTCTGTGGCCAGAGAGTAGATCCATTCGAGGGCGATTTGGGCATGGGAGAGAGTGTAAAAGAAGGGGTGAGCCCGGCCGGTGTGGCTCAGTGGACTGAGCGTCGTCCCATGGACTGAGAGGTCCCGGTTCGATCCCTGGTCAGGGCACATGCCTGGGTTGCGGGCTTGATCTCAGTAAGGGGGCGTGCAGGAGGCAGCCGATTGATGTTTCTATCTCTCCAAAAAAAATAAATTAAAACATATTTCAAAAGCAAAAAAAGAGAGAGAAGAGGCAAGGTAAAGAACTGGCCAGGCAACCGGGTGGGCTGGCAAAGGGCCGTCTGCTGTGACACCCTTCCTGTGCTAGGAGGACTGCAGTCTTGGGACTTGTGTTCCTTTTGTGTTAGCAGTTGACCTAATTCATCTCCATGCCTCCTAATGTTTCACAGGCCGAAGGAGATCATGCCCAGAGGCCAACGAGGCGAGAACTGCAGTCCCAGACAGCACCCCAGGTTTGCATTCGTGGAACCTGGTCTTGAGCCCCCACTGAGACTGGCATGGAGTTTGCATTGTCACTAAGCCCCTCTGAGCCCCCGCTGCCTGGTTTGTGAAGTCGGGGCAACCTTCAGTCCTGCTCGTGACCCCAGGGTTTCCAACAGTGTGACCCCTCGGTATGAACCCTCCCGGCAACCTCTGAAGTATAGGCACATGTTCGCATGCCAGCTTCCCACGTAAGGGGGTTATGGAGTCACAGGGAAGCATCTTCTCCTTGACTGGATTTCTAACAGAAAAAGAACGAACATGGCTTTCCTATTTCACCTTTTTGTTTTTTCGGAACTATTTTGCAAAAGTTTTTGTTTTTTTGTTTTTTTGCATTTCAGGCCAGGTGTAGACTGCCTCGTACCTTCTTTGCGAGCAGGCCGGCCCGGGAGCCCCTCTGGTCCTTGTGCTGCTGCTACTTGAGGCAGAGAGAAGGTGGACTTGCACGTGCCTCGCCCGTGCCGTGAGGGAGGGTGGAAAGCTCCCCACACTGGCTCACGGAGAAGACGGAGACTCCGAGATGCAGCCATGTATCAGGGGCGTACGGCATGTAAATCCCAGAGTCAGATGCCAGCCCAGTTCTGCCAGGTGCCAACACCTGTTCTCTTCACTACTTTATCCTGCCCGTAGTAAAAACTCCTCAGAGCAAACAGGCAGGGCTGTGAGCTCAGTTCAAGCCAGGGGGAGGCAGAAATATACACGGGAGTGATGAGCGCCCTGCCCGAGACTTTGTCGTTGCTTTTAGTGGCCAGCCCTCAGAATCCAACCCACCCAGAGCCAGGTGAAGTCAGCCTGCGTCGCTGAGCCAACCACGGTGGGCACGCTTCTCTCGTTGGCTTCAGGTGACAGCAGAACGAGTCAGGAATGAAGGACCAGGAAGCCACTGGGAGAAGATCATGCTACCTGGACCGTTTCCTGGAACACTAGTCAAATAAGGCAAACCCTCCTAACGTTCAGGGGTGTGTGCGTGTGCACGTGCGTGTGCACGCGTGTGTGCAGTTTTAAAGAAAGCCCAGTCAAGCACATCAGATTCAAGACCTAGGCAAGCCGTGCCTTCAGTTCAGTGAGAGCATCCTTGCGGACAGCGGCTGCCTTCTCCGTTGGAGACGGTTGCAGGTGGCGCGCCTGTCCAGCAGGAATGCCCTGTCAGGATGCGTTAGCGCCATCTGGACTGAGGTTGCCCGCAGCTCCCTTCCCAGATGAGAAAGAGGGAAGCCGAGCACCTCCAGGATATCTCGGGAACGACATCTGAAAAGCCACAGCTCCGGCGGAGCCTGGAGCCTGGCGAGAACCTGGAGCCCACATTATTGATGTCTGTAACCTCTGTCAGCACCACGTCTGGGGACGAGGGTCCAACCGTGACACGTGTAATTAAGGCTCATCCTGTAGGTGAAGTTGAGATGCTAGTCTGGGCAATTTGTAATAGTTAGAAAATGTCCTTCTAAGTCCCATCTAATGCATTGGCTTCTTGGCATCTCCCGGAGAACGCGCTCACCAGGTACACCCCAGAGAGAGATGACACCTTTTAAAGGTTCAGGGACCACATGATGATTGGTGATGGATGTTTTCCTCAGGGGCGATTATGGCTCTTTAGTCTAATAGCGCCCCTATTCATACCATATTAAAGACTTAATGAGAACTGAAAAGGTGCTGTTAGCTTTAAAAGCTGATGTAAACTCAAGGGCTGTGTAGCCAACATAATATCCCTGGGAAAATAGATGCGTAAAACCCTAAACAAAACACAGCTCACCAGTGCATTGATAAAAGCCAAACTGGTGTTACAGCCTGCTGGGAAAGAAGGCTCATTTCTGGTAGTGACATTTGTATATTTTGGGGGCAGGTCGGAAACCAGGAGAGAGAGAATGCCTTCTTGTTGGGACTTGCTGGAAGAACCTATGTAGGGCATGTCAAACCCTTCCTTCATTAACTATTTGATTCTTCCTACAGGCTCAAACACATTACCTGGGCAGTTGCAAAACGAGAACGGTTGTGGGACAAAGAACACATTGTTAAGTTGCAGAGTGGCACAGTTACTGCCCGGAGCACCAGGCTAAAGGAAACTAACTTGTATACTGACGGTGCCAGCCAATCAGTCTAAGACCCCGATCCTGAGAGACCTGCGGGGTTCTTGCCCTTTGATTCAGAGAAAGCAGCTTTCCAGCTAGGGCAGGCTCCCTCCCCCACAGGAAATAAAATAAAGTCAATAGCACATAAAAATTCTTTGTGCTTTTTTCAGTACCTTTCATCTGCTGAGCTCAAAGGACGATGAGGGTATTAACTCTGGCTACACCCCTTAGTTGTAGGTGGAGAGTTTGCTCGTCCCTCTTTTTATGGATGGGGACCTGAGATATGGAGAGGTTAAGCAATTTGACCAGGGTCATACAATTGGTCAGGGTGGAGCTTGGAAGAGAAATGAGGTTTTCTAATTCCTAGTCTAGTGCCCCCTGTAGGCTCTATTGAGAAATGCAGTTTGGTTAAAAAAAAAATAAAAATGAAGGAGGACGTTGGAGAAACACGGACATGGAACCACATATTATGACCAGGAAAATAAAATTGAAATCATTTTGCCAAAGTCCTCATTTCCCAGATGAGAGATGAAGCTTGGGAAGTTGATGTGATTTTCCAAGGTCAAATATGTAGTTAATTACAGCCCAGAATCTAGAATCTTGGCTCTTTCGGTCCAAGGTGGTTTCCATGTCACTATGCTATAGTCTCTCTGTCTACACCAGCTCTGCTACCTTTAGAGAACCTGCTAATTTAATTGGTGTTCAAAAAATGTTTAATGCTGATTTGGTAGTCTCATAGTAGCTTTCCAGTTCTCTATGACTTTGTGTTTATTTTTAGCAGTCAGTTTAAGAACCAGAACACCCAGAAAACTACCTGATCACCTCTAAACAGCTCTAGCCACTACCATTTGCATCCCAAATTTGCCCTGGGAGCAGTCATTATTTCTTACTCTAAGTTACACCTGCACCTTTCCTCGACTCTCCAATATCATAGGCTATTCTCCCAACACCTTTTGCATCTAATTCTGATATCACATGCGAAACCCTGGGTTACAATTCATGATACACTTGTCTCTTTTCCTCACCAGACCTTTTGTTTTATTTTATTTTTATTCTCACCCAAGGTCATTTTTGCATCTATCTTCAGATAGAGTGGGAGGGAAAGAGGGAGGAAGAGAGAGAAACATCTATGTGAGAGAGACACATCGACTGGTTGCCACCCACACGATCCCAACTGGAACCAGGGACAAACTGCAACCGAGGTACGTGCCCTTAGCGGGAACCAAACCCAGGACTCTTTGGTCCACGGGCCAAACCAACCAGAGCTCACCAGACCTTTTATATGCATTGAATCATATAACCTTACCGCAATTTTGAGTTGCAGACTTAAATCCCTTTTTAACAAATGAAGAGAGAGAGAAAATAGTTTTGCCAGGGTCTCACTGACGAGTCCCTTAGCAGCCTTCACACACAGTTCTGGTCCCTTTCCACTGCACGGTGCTGTCTCTTTGAGGGCACCAAGCACGCTTTTTCCATCTCTCATCCACAGGGACTGGTATGAAAATAATCACTGGGGACATGTATTTTGCCGTGACTGGTGCTCTGGCTGCGTCAGTGCTCACTGCGCCGTACTGTGCTGTGTGGGAGCATGTCAGCACCGTATCCAAAATAACAGGGGACGGGAAGTCTGGCACAATACGAGGGAGAAATAAACCTGAGAAACAGACAGAAGAACAAAGTGATTTATTTGTAAGATAATGAGCAGGTTGGACATTTTCTTTTTGGAAACTGCTGCTTTCCCAGGCTAATATCTCACAAGTAGCAGAGCCCCGGGTACGGTGTGAGATGAGATATGATCTCATTGCGACTATAACTTTATACATATATTGAAAAAGGTTTATCCCACCAAGAAAGACGTTAATGAGGCAGGCATAGGACCATTTTTTCTTCCTTTGCTTATATGGCATTGCTGGGTCCGAATGAGTTTCCTAGGGGGGTTAAAATTTAGGCTGGAGAATTACCCAATAAACTATTATTTTCTGATACCTGTTCCATGGTGGGAATGATAAAGTTTATTTAAAGATTGCGTGTGGTCAGGCTGCCTTTTATACAGCTAGATTTCCCTTCAATCAGTAAAATATTAATGACTCATTTTACTCCTTTGGGTCTCCATCTCTCCAAGTAGGAGCTGGAGCCATGCTTGTAGGTGAGACTAGAAGTCTGTAGACCGAAGTGGATCAGGACGCCCTTTCTCATTGTCCAGTGTGGGGTGCAGAGATCAGAGGTGCTGCCGGGTGGGCTGAGGGCCATGTTTCCTTTGGCTTCTGTCGTGGACTTTAGAGGCCTCTCTACTCGGTGGTGGCACTGGGCAGTTCCTCCACAGAAGCTCCTTCCTAGGGGAGCCCTGACATCAGAGCCCCCCCCCCCCAATTTCACTCATATGTCATTTGTTTAAACTCACTCTGAACACAAAGTAACAATCTCTGCGAAAGGGAGGGGTTTGACAGGCTGGAAATGCACTTCGAATACATGTTAAGAGGTAGAATCAGTCGGGTTCCACGCATCCGTCCACACGGTGGGACACGTGGCCACTGGCCACTCTTTGGGGAAGCTGTGTGAAGGACCCCAGCGGGAAGTTTCTCAATGAAGTGCAAGCGATTTCTCTTCACCGGCCTTCACGCCTCCCAGGGCAACGTCTGAAGTCCCTCCAGGCTCTCCGTTCACGACTTTCTAAGGCCTCCCCGTCTCTATGCTCCTCTCCTTCGGTCCCGGCCTGTCTTCTCTCCTGTTTCCTTCTTCACGGATCCCGGTCGCTGCGGAGACTCTGCTGGGAGCAGGCGCTCCTTCCAAGCGCCTGCATACGGCCTCACGGATCGCCACCACCGACTTGGAGATGATGTTCTTGCCGGTGTCGCAAGGCAGGGGCCGGGCAGGACCTCAGGCCGGCTGTGCTGGGTGCACGCGCGCTGTCCCCGGTCCCGGCACACTGCGCGAGGGCGCACGGACCTAAGTCAGAACCCGCGAAGGACGGGGTCCGCGCAGGACCTCAGGCCGGCTGTGCTGGGTGCGCAGGCGCTGTCCCCGGTCCCGGCACACTGCACCAGGGCGCACGGACCTCAATCAGAACCGGCAAAGGACGGGGTCCGCGCAGGCCCAGGCTTCGGTCAGCTTCGCCTGGGTGAGGAGTGGACGGGGTGACTCCGTGAGGGAGATGGGGGCTCCCTCTTGAAGAATAAATACAGGAAAGAGGGGGTACTCAGGGCAGAGGAATAGCGGGGAGGCCTGCATGGGAAGCATGAACTCGAGGGCCACGAGAACCCTCCTCTGAAAGGTGATCTTGGGGCTGATAGAAACGACAGCAAATACCTTAGTTGCAGCTAGCACCCGCGGGGTGCTGGTTCCTGTTCCGAACACTTCTATCTATCACTCCCTGAAGCCTCACCCGCCGTGTGGGGTAGGTGTTATTCAGACCCCTGTTTTACGAAGGAGGAATGGAGACAAAGCCAGGTTGCCAGCTACAGCATCAAAGCTGGTGGGTGGGGACAGGCGCCCGGCTTCAGAGTCTATGCTTGTAAGGACAGTATTATATTGGTAAATAAATGGGACTGGAGAGATCATCGAGGTGGTGGGTGCTGAGAACTAAACATGTCAGGGTGCAACCTCAGATACCAAGGCAAAAGGTGATACATTTAGTCACGGGGAAAAACCTTCTCATACGTTGCTGGGTAGGTAGCCACTCACCTTGCCCACTCCTTAGCAGGGTTTGGAATGGCAATGTATCTTCTTTAAGACTTGGCAAATGTAGATGTCAATCAACAAACATTCATAGGTTCTTCCTATGTGCCAGGTGATGAGTTAAGACAACAGAAAATAATGGATTGCTCTCTCACCCTTGTGGCTGATAGAACCTCCCCTTCTAAGGGAAACAGATAAGCCAACAGTGACTACCTAACATGATACAAGTCATGGTCAGTGTGTGAACCCACGGTGGGCGGTGGGGGTAACGAGGAGAGAAGTCACCTGGGTTGTGCTTGTGTGCATGCACGTGTCTGGGTCTGTCTCAGGCAAGGCCTCACAGAGGAGACACCATGCACACCTAATCCTGAAGGACCAATGAGAGTTCGACGGAGCCGGGAGGGGGGACTTCCGGGCAGAGGGAAGGTTTGAGAGGAAGCTGAGCTGTGGGAGGGCAGGGGAACTTAGACACAGGAAGTTTTGCACGACTGTGTATCCAGAATGGCTGGTGCACAGTAGGCATCTGGCGTTTTTAAATGAATGAAGCAAAAGCTAAATGAAAGGCGTCATTGATGAGGGAGGTTAAAGCCTGTGACGGTCCTGGTGTGTCTGGCCGACGAGGATGGTTTTTACCTTGTGGGCAATGGGGAGCTCATTGTATTTTTTTTGAAAAAGAGTAAAATATAATCAAATTTATGAATCAGAAAGCAGGAGAAATGTTTTCTGCAGTTGTGTGGAGGGTGGAAGAGAGATGTTCACTTTGCCGTGGTCTGGGCCAGGGAGGCGGTGGAGGTTGAGAGGAGGAGACGCTTGGGGAGATACTTGTGGGAAAGAATTCAGAGGAGAGGAGTGAAAACAGATGACAAAGGAGAGGTGGAAGTCACAAGCAGTGTTTGATCTCATGAGGCAGTGGTTTGTAAAATATGACCGAGCATTTGACCTTTGACCCAGTGTCATACATGTATACCCCTGGGAAACAAGAACGTAGGCCGGCTTCTCCGCTGCCATGCGTCACCACTCATCTGTCACATGAGAAGTTTATCAGGAAACCAAGTTTTCGAAAAGGGGCAAAATCAGTATTTAAAAAATACCAAGAGACTGTGTGTGTGTGTGTGTGTTTAAGGTTAAAAACCATAGGAAGTGCATTTGGCAGAAGTGGGGGAAGAAGGAGTCTAGGGAAACAAAACTCTTTTTACCAGCACTTACTCAGTGCTGAGTTCATTCATAGGAAAGTCAAGTTCCTGTGAAGAGAAAGCAGGGCCTCAAGTCTTACTCCATCCAACTTTCTGAGTCTTGGCAGTGGCTGGAGAGGGGCTAATATTGGGGTGAAGGGAATGTGTGGGATCAGAGGCATTGCCCTCTATCAACTGTGGCCCGTTGATGTTTGTATTTTCCACCATCTCCATGACTTCTCGTCTTCACATCGGCAGCTCCAAGCAGCAGGAGGAAGCGAGCCCGAGTGTTTTTTTGCCTCACTCGTTCAAGCTTTGACTTTCTTTATGCCTTCAATTTTCTGTTTAGCAAGTCACTGTTGCCTTACGCCCTGTTTCACGAACTGTCCTGGAATTGAAATTAGATTCGGCCCTTGGATATGCACCTCTGATTCCTGTCAACAGTCCCCGTGATGTCATACTTTGAGCCGGGCCTTTTCCAGAGCAGGTCGAGCTTGCGGCATGGATGTCTCACCCTGTCCTCTCTCCGGGGCTGGAGGGCTCTTCTGGAACACCCTCGGCTCAGCGGCCCCCCGTCATGGCTCATTTAACACCTCGGCTAGATCTTCAAGCGGTCAACCACTGGGAGGGCTGGCTTGCCGAGGAGAGAACCTGGGCTTTGGGTTAGCAACCGTGTTCGTCGCTTGGGAGCGAGGGGATGTGGGGAGATTATGTAATCATGATGGCCCCAGGAACATGGGAATAAAGATCAACTTCCTCAAACGATTATTGTGATGATTCTAAACGTGGTGCCTAACGGGTAAGAACGGGGAAGGGTTTCACAGAGTGTCTAGTACACAGTGTGCACTCAGAAACAGTGGCCATTGTCACACACAGGCGAGAGCGGTGAGGGTGGGTGGGTGTTTTCATGGAGGACTTCTTGGAGGAAGAGGCATTTAACACAGGTCTTGAAGGATGAGAAGATTTAGCTGGGCAGAAACGGCTCCTTGGCTGGGCCTGACACTTAAGACCTCCCCTTGGAGGCTGGAGCACCGGGTACTCGGAAGCTCCAACTTAGATCTGTCCCCCTCTGGGAAATAACCCCTTGGTCACTGCCATGAAGGTCAACTGGGCTCTCATGGGTGAGTCTTTATTTTTTTAATTTACTCTTTAAAAAAAAACTTTTTTTCTTTATTGATTTTAGAGAGAGAGGAAGGGAGAGGGAGAGAGAAATAGAAACATTGATGAGTGAGAACATCAACTGGCCGCCTCCTGCAGGCCCCCCACTGGGGTTTGGCGCACAGCCTGGGCATGTGCCCTGACCAGGAATTGAACTGGTGCCCTCTTGATGCATGGGTTCACACTCAGTCACTGAGCCACACCAGCTGGGCTCATGGGTCCAGAGAGGGTGGGGGCTGCACTGTCATCTTCACTTCCATTACCTTTTCTTGGGCTGCTCCCGGTCTTCTCTCAGAGGCTCCAAACACTAAACTCTTGGGCTTTAAAGTGTGGATGTGAGTTGTATTTTGCCTTTGCTACACCTTAGGGTTGCTGGATTTGAGTTGCCTGAATTATTCTCTTCTTCCTCCCTGCCTTCTTCCTTTCCCCCTCTCTCTTCCTAGTCTCCCTCCTCCCTCTCTCACCCTTCCCGGTGCAGTGCACTTTGGGTACAGGGAGCCACACTGGCTTTAAGTCCAACTCTGCCACTCAGAAGCGATGAGCACGTTTTCACGTCTCCAAACATCAGTTTCCTCCTCCGTAAAATGAGAACAATAATTATATCTACATCCTAGAAATCTCAGGGAGATTCCATGTGCTAATATCCGTCAGGGCATCCATCAGCCTTTCTGGCCTTGAATAAAAGCTCAATAAATGTCTCTTTTAGTTATTAGTCCACAGACGTTTGTTTATTGAAAATGTAGTCATGTGTATACACATATCCATAAATTTCATAAATGTATATAAATATGGTAATGATGAAGGTATACGAGAGTTGGATGCTGAGACCCTTGAGGTCTAAGCAATAAGCTCCAGAGAACAGGACCTCCCCAGGGAAGGCCATACTGACTGCTGCTGGGATTTACGATCCTACCAATGTTACCTGGCCCCAGTCAGCCTCGAAGCTTTGCCTGAGTCCCCCATCCTGCTCCTCCTTCCCAGTACAGTGCCCCTCACAGTGCCAGCGACAACAGAAACCCAACAGTTTCCCCAGCTGAAGGCACCAACACCAAAATTATTAGACGTCGAATTCTACAAGACTATTCGGTCAGTTCAGTTACAGTTCAGTTCAGTTCAGACCACTGTCTTCAAATTCTCTGACATTAGCTAGCAGAAGCGATGTCAGCGTATAGAACAACTATGGCCATCCAGTTCAGAGAACAACCAATAAGATGTTACAGTCATGTGAATGCGAGATCAAACCAAAATCGGCCATGAAGCACGACGGGCACTTTGTGGGACTGCACTTGTATAAGAAATAAGATACATTCCATGTGTAAGGAGTTACCTTGTCTGTCTTATTTACTTTCCGGACAGCACAGTCCTTGACACTCAATGGGCCATCAATAAACACTAGGGGATCAATACATGCAATCAACGGATCTCGGTAGAAAAAGGAGCTGTCTTAACAAGAACGGCTAAAATGTATTGTTTGTGGCAGAAACTTTAACATACATTCACTTATTTGACCCCAAAACAAGACAGTGTGGTAGGCTCTATTATTACGTCCATTTCTGAGATGGGAAAACAGAGGAGTTAAATCCCCAGGCCCAGGCCATACACCCCAGTCTGGTGCTTCTCACCATCATGATACACAGTCTTAATGCTTTTTTTTTTCTCTCTCACCAAATGAAAACAGAAAAAAAATCAAGTTTAATGTTTCAATTTAGCATATTAACAACTTCAGTGGTTCCACATCAGGTAGAACATGGTTTCATACTCCACAGAGCTCTGCCTCAGTTTCTCCGTTTGTAAGGCAGAAATGATTAAACCTGCCCCTTCCCTGGGAGGTTATGAGATTGAATTAGGGCAATGGTTATTAAAGTGCTTTGAAGTTAGAAAGTGCTTATTAACATCAGGGCTCACGAGTATGTTTCCAAATAGGATATCCTTGTCTTTAAAGCCAATTGCCTGGGATGAGCCCCAAGGCGCCCCAGAGGGAATGGTAGGGAGCATTCACATCGGATGCCTAATTCAGCCCATATGGTTTTGCAGTGATTCCGCAGAGAGGAGGAGAGCAAATAACCCTGTCTCTTTAACTTTCAAGTGTGGGAACATTAGAGTTTGCTACTTAATGATTATAACATTCAGGAATGTTGGCACCTTTTCTTCCTGACTTCACGTTATGAAACCCAGGGAGTGTTGAGTAACAGGATGTACGTTCATGCCATTTTCAGTTTCTTTGGGGGTTCATTTTGGGAAACCTTCCTTCAAGCAAGAGCTTCAGTGGTTAGAGAAGGAACAGCCCTTTAACCTCCGGGCTGCTGCCTCCAACGTGGTGTAAAGGTCCTGGGGTGTGGAGTAAGAGTTGGATCCTGTTCCTCAGCAGTCAGGAGCCATTGTTTGCAAACGCGTTCCCCGATGAAAAAGGATTAGACACTGGACAGTAGGGAACATTATGTTCATATTGCAAAATCTTGGTACAATCTAGTCTTGGGCTGATGGGGATTTGATAAAGCATTCTTCTTGGCTAAAATGAAAATGTCATTGTGGGGCTCAGCATACTACCATATTCCACAGCTCCCCCATTGACACTGCAGAGCAAAATTCAGAGTTGCCCCAGGGCTCTGTGGGAAGACCACAGGACTCTGGTCAGAAAACTGCTTTTGTGTTACCCTGCACAGGTGCTTTTAACTCTGCAGCTCAAATTTTCTCATGGAAAGTGGGGGACCATAACACTTGATTTTGTTTATCACCCAGGGTTTTGTGATTATCAAATGAAACAATCTCTATTAATCTATCTATAGTTAGTTAGATAGATAGATAGATAGATAGATAGATAGATAGATAGATACATGCATACATACATACATACATACATACATAGATGGAAATGACAGGCAGTCAGTCTATCATGGTGGCCATGGTGTGAATTCAAATTCTATTTGGTTCTGGGAAAGTTACTTAACTTGTGTCTCAGTTTCTTCCTCTGAGTGTTGCAAAAATTAAATGAGATGATCTATGTTATCCCAAACCTGGCACATTGGAAGTGCTTAACAAATATTAGCTTTGGCCATCATCCTCATTGTCAGGAGAATGATTAGTAAATTATAAAAGGTTCTATACATGCAGAAAGTACTATCTTTTACATTTGCTCTTTATTTTGGCCAAAAGCAATTCTGCAGCTTACAAATTGTTTCTCGGGAAAATGAATTATTCACTAGGTTATTGGCCTCAGCACATTTCATCCTCAGCAGGAACAAGAGAAATGCAGAATCTGCTGGCTGCAGCTGTGGCCCACTTCGAGGGGTGCACTTGAGGAAATTCAGCACAGTGAGAACCTGGCTGGGACTGTTTCTTGTGAGGTTAATGTCTTTCACAGAATAGGATCAATGTTGAAAAGATGCCTGGAAAGTGGATCTCTGCAAACTGAAATCTATTTTCTTAAGTTTCCTAATAAATGGACAAATACGCTCACCCAGAAACTGGGACCTAAAATCCCACTGGGAAATTTAGGTGATATTTCCAGTCACTTCATCAATAGAAAAATAGTGTGTTCTAGTAAGGTACACCATCACTGCAAAAGAACTAGGCTGTCCTATCAGTGTGTTGGTCTCTTGAAGCCTAAGAGAAGCAATTCAGGGTGACAGAATATCAGAGCCACCGGTGGGTCCTTAAAAATATACAGGTGTCCAGCCTTACCCTTTAGGCTTCTGATTCACAAGTCTAGAATTTTTTCTTTTGGTTCGTTTGAGCTCTACCTGTGATTTTTTATGGGCAGCTGGTGAGAGCCACGGGAAGAAAAGGTAGTAACACCCTAATTGAATGGAACCCGGTCCCTAATTTAATAATTCAGCTCTTGATCCTCTGCCTTGACCTGTACCTGCATTTGGCTGTTTGGATCTGTTTCTTAGCTCTTACTTTGGAGCTGACTTTTCTCTTCCTGCATAAGCCTATCCACGCCAACGAGATGTGGTGGGGAAGGGACAGGTGACAGACACATAGGGGGTGGAAAAACCAGATAACCCTACTTAGAATTCACAGGAGAGATGAAGGAAAGTGCAACAAGATTGCATTTTTGGAACAAAGAAGAGGCAAGGAATTCTGAAGAGTGAGTCTTAGGATAATGGATATGCAGATCCTGGTTCGGAAGGCTTGCCCTACGAAAGGGTTTTACTCGACTCATTTATGACCGGTAAGATCTAATCCACTTAAAAGAAAACAGATTCATATGCTCGAGTAGTTTCCCGAAAGAGTAGGGAAGGATCAGGATGCCGTGCATGTGAGTTGTCGGCAGAAGTCGGCGGGCTGCCTATTTGCAGGTGTGGGGGATAGACTCCGACAAGGTTGCCGTGGGCGCTGCTCCTCACTTCTAGAGGTGGAGCCTTAAATCCAGGCTGGCGTGGTGATCACTTAGCTAACAGGATGTGGCAGGGATGATACTTTGGGACTTTCAAAGCCAGGTCAGAAAAAGCCTTAGAACTTCTGCCTGAATCTCTCAGAACACACCCTCCTGGGATACCGTAGAACCAGCTGCTTTGTGGGGAGAACCCCAGAGGACATGGAAACGACAAGTGTGGTGCTCTGGCTGACAGTCCCAGCTGAGCTCTCCATCAACAGCCAGCATTAACTGCCCGCCAGGTGAGCGAGTCCTCTTGCATGTTCCTGTCCCACCTGCACTCAGGTGCCTGCAGACTCCTAAGCATCCTAGACAGAAGACCAACCACCCAGTCAACTCTCTGAACTATGAGACATGATCAACTATGGTTTTAAACCACTACGTTTTGGGCTGTTGTTTGTTGTTATTGTTGTTTTGTTTATTCTTCTTAAAACTCATCAATAGATAACAGAGGGGGAAAAAAAAGGAAAGAAAAAGAACATGGTTGCTTCTCTATATTTACCAGTAATGGGGAAATATTAAATTGGTTGATCTCATATCTATATCTATCTGTTGATATATTCATCCATTATTCATCCACCCATCTTTCACTCACCATTCCATCCATCCCACTATCTGTCTGACACGTACTGAACATCTACTGTGAAAAGAACAGTTTATTTTTTCATTCAAGAGTATTTCTTTAGAATTTACTATTGCCAGATATTAATCAAGGAGTCCTAGACAAGTAGACAAATGAATTGAAATCAAGGGACTAAGACAGATAAGGTACCTGTTCACACCCGGGGGTGGAGGGAAGATGAGAGATAAAGAAATACCGAAGTAATCAAACAGTGTCGTTTAGAAGAGTACTGTCAAGGAAATAAAACGCCGTTATGGGAATAAACATTTTTTCTGAGATACCAGGTAAGTTGTATGTAGGATTATTAGAGAAAGGTTCCGTAAGACGGTGACATTTGGATGGAGACTTGAATGGCAAGAAAACAGCTGTCTGAAAAACGGGGTTGAGGGCAGCATCTTCTCAAAGAGAAACAGAGTAAACACCCTGAGAAGGGAATACTATTGGTGAGAAGGGGAGACAGCAACAAGACCAATGCGGATGGAACATTTAAACAACAGGGAGAATAGAAGAGAGGATGGAGAAGGAGAAGGAAGCAAGACCATGTGGGCTATCCCAGGGATTTTCCATAGATCGTTGTTGCTGCTGTCTGGAGAACCGCCAGTTGAGGAGGGACAGGGGACGCAGGACACCACTGGGAGGCCCCTGCGGTGGTCCAGGTGAAGCTTGGTGGTGACCTGAACTAGGTTAGCAGTGGGGGTGATGCGAGAAGGTCCTATTTAGAATGTGTCTTGGAGACAGAATCAACAGAACTTGATGATGGTTTAAATATGGAGTGTTAGAACAGAAGAACAGGATAATTCCTTTAATTACAGACCGAGCAACTGATGAACAGTGGTATCATTACAAGAGATGGGGTAGATTGGAGAGAAGCGAGTGTGAAGGGGGGTGAGCAAGGTCTGGTTTTGGCCCTAGGAAGTTCGAAATTATTAGGCATGTTAAAGAAGGCACTGGATAGGCTGTTGAAAACAAGGAAATCAAGAGAGAATTCTGAACCAGAAGAGTGAGCACATAGATCTTATTTTAGACCAGAGTTGTGTTTCTCCAGAGTGTAGAGAGAGAGCCAAGCACATTGCTATATTTAACAGTTGTGAACAAGAGGAGAAGCCAGCAAAGGAGATCAAGAAGGAGCAGCCAGGTAGGTTAGAGCAAAACCAGCAGACTGTGGACACAGAGCCAAGTGAAGCAAGTGTTTCAGAAGGGAGGTGTGCACAATTCAATATTAAACAATGCTTAGAAGTTAGCCACATGAAGATAGGGAATTACCCATTGGGGGATGTTGGTGAGCTTGTCAGGAGCAGTTTCAGTGGGGTGGTGGAGACAAAATCCTGATACTAGTGGGTTAAGGAGAGAAGGGGAGGTGTAAAACTGGAGACAGATAGCAGAGTTTACCCTTTTATAATTTGGTCTGTAGAGAGGAAAATAATGGGGCAATTGTTGGAGAGGACATGGGGTAAAGGGAGAGATTTTACTTTCAAGATGGAAGAAATGATCTTGTATTTGTATGTTAATTAGAATGATCCAAGAAGAGAGGAAAATGCTTTGTATAAGAGACCCGGGAAATTATTTCAAATGCAAAATCCTTGAGTAGATAAGAGGGTATCTGGTCTAGAGCATAAATTAGTTATGAGATTTAGATAAGAGAAGGAACTGTTTAGATAGAAGAAGGAACTGTTTCTATGTTAATAGGCAGGAAGATAAACCACACAAGAACAGAAACAAGCAAGTTAACATTGTGTTGATGAGAAGACCTAATTGTTCTTATCTAATCTGATCTCCAGGCATGGCTTTGTAGGGGACTCAAATAAATTGCCAAGGAGATAAAGAGTAGAAAGAGATGAAAGAATATGGAAATCTGAAGGAAGAACGGAAGTTGCTTCCAAAAGGGAGTTCAGAAAATTGATTTTTTTTTTTTTATCCTCATTCGAGGACATTTTTCCATTTTTTGTACAGACAGAGTGGGAGGGAGAGAGAGGAAGAGAGAGAGAGGGAAACATCGATGTGAAAGGGACACATCGAGTGGCTGCCACCCGCACGACCAACCAGGGCCGGGGACACACTGCAACCGAGGTACGTGCCCTTAGCGGGAACCGAACCCGGGTCTCTCCGGACCGCAGGCGGACACTCTAACCGCTGAGCCAAACCGGCCAGGGCAGAAAATTGATTTTTAATTCCTCAAGTTTCAAAAATTTTACTTAGATTCAAAGGGCTTTAAATTGAGTGTATTGGTAGTAGTAGATCTTGATGCCCCCCTCTGCTTTCCCAACAGACATAAACACACATGTGCAGGTGCAAACATGTGCACATACACACAGAAATCGCCTTTCTGACCCCACAAGTGAGCATCTGATCCAGCTAAGCCAATTATAATGCCCCATACTCTGGGCTTTATTTATTGATTTAGAGAGGGGAAGGGAGAGAGAGAAGCATCGATGAGAGAGAACATCGATTGGCCACCTCCTGCATGCTTCCCACTGGGGATCGAGCCCTCAACCTGGGCATGTGCCCTGACCAGGAATCGAACTGGCAAACTCTTGGTGCATGGGTTGACACTCAACCACAGAGCCACACTGGCCAGGCTATTCTGGGCTTTTGTGATTGGACAAGGAATGGGCACATGGCCTAAGCTGGGCCAATCAGCATCTTTTCTGTGGTTGTTTCAAATAGGAACCAGAGGAGGGTATTGGCTCATCTCTCTGTGCCTGAGAATGTAACTCTGAGTCAGCCTCTGGCTGCACTCTCTACGGCATGGAAGAGGCCCTCTTAGGAAGTCAGCACATTGGTAGAAGCAGGGTTGAGAGATGAAGAAGATCTGATGGAATTTCAGTTCTGCCTGGAACTCAGCATATGGCCCAAGCCCATCTCCCTACATTCTGTGTATTTGTTGTTGTTGTTTTTTAATAGGAGTCAGTAACTTTCTGTCATTTTACTTCAACTAATTCAAGTTGACTTTCTGATGTTTGGAACTCAAAGAATCTCAACTATCAACATGACCCCTCTCTGGCTTTCTTTCCAGTGAGCTTGACCTAGTCTCAGAATTTGAATGAACACGATGCCCCAGTCAACTTGGACTGATTAAGGAGAGTTGGAACATGGACGGAAGGTAATTGCCATTCCTGGCCTCACATTCGGGTATACATTTAAACACGTCTCCTAGATTTTAAGGACTTTTTGCTTTACAGTTTCCCCTTGCAGCCACTGCATGAGTGGGTAGGTGTTCGAGCAGAGGAAATAAACTCTCTGGGTAGAACTCCCTCCCAGCCTTCTTACTCTGGAGGTCTCCTTTCCAGGGACATGTATTGTGGTTTGAGCCTCTGCAGGGAATGCTTTCAATCTGGGAGGGTGACTGTTCTTCCCCAGGAGCCCACTGGGACAACCCAGTCTGACTTTTCCTAGGGTCTCTTGAAGGCTGTTAGCATCTGGCATTGGGGTTGTGATGAGGAAATTCTCCCTGAGAGCCACCACCCACCCGAAGGCTGGGGCTAAGAGAAGATAACAGCGGGATACTGAGCAAGTGTCTGAAGGCTACTCAGCCACTCTCTTGCTTGGTTCCTTCCTCATGCTCAGTCCTGAAAGGAGGGGGTGGAGCTGGCCATGCAAAGGGGTCGGAGAAAGCCGACATTCCTTGACTTTGAGTGTGTGTGGGTCTGTGTCCCGAGGACAGGGATCAGTGGAAGTCCTCCTGTGCCCTTCTCAGAGGAAGTCCAAGAGAACACGCTGTCTGGGGCACAGGGAGGGGCTGGCAGTCCTCTTATTCTGATATTAAGCTCTCATTTCAGGCTGGCCCAATACACACAAGAGAAAAGGTACGTCTTCTTTTCACCCTTATGGTTGGGAAATTGAAGAGCAACTTTTTGAGAAAACTAAAGTTGGTGACTGTTTTGAAGGGGAGTGTGGCTAGTACATCTGAGGAGTGGCCAGCTGCCCGAGGGGCCATGACAGTGGAGCTCAGCCATGAGCCTTGGGATCTTTTCCGAAACTCAAGACATCAGATCTTCTTGTTTTCTTAGGTCAGAATCCGACCTGTTCCAAATCTCATCATTACCGATCTACCCTGTACTTCGCATCCTTGAAAATCCATCCCGTTGTATCTTTCTTAATACACAGGGCTGTTTTCTCCCCGTGTGCATTTGCTTTGGAAATCAGCCCACTTCCCCTCCTGCCCAGCCTCTCGTAAGTTTTCTCTGGCCAACGTCTCATCATTGTGCTTCCGCAGTGAATGCCTCCTTCACCACCTCGGCCTGGGCCACGTGCTTTTCGCTAGGTTTCCATGAAACTTCACCATGTGCTATGGCGGAGGCATCTCCCGGTGTTTTGGGTTAGCCTTGATGAGGACAAACGGAAGGAAAATGGACTAGTTCTTGACTGTTTATGCCCCATGTGCCCAGACTCTGGAAAGTGCCAGTGTCAGCCTGTTGAGGGATTATTGTTCTGAGGACGCAACATCGAGATACGCGCCTGTGATGGGAACAGAGTTTCGCATGCATCCTCATTGTCAGTCACCCTGGGAGCAGGTAGCTTCTGAAGTGGGCACTGGGGACTTGGGACGTGAGAGGTAGTCAGGATTTAGAGTCAAAAGCCTCCTTCTGTGAGCCTTGGGTGCAAGGTAGGGACAAAGTTTGGCCACGTTTCAATGAAATGGACTTAACCAGAGAGCTTCCCATGGGGAGAACACACCACCTCGGTCCCGTGCAGAGAGACTAAGAGCGAGACTGTCAGCAAGCCCAGCTGGCCAGGCAGGGTCACAGCAGGGGTGGTTGATTGTCCTGTTATTAGAATTTTCTAGCAGTGTCCCGGAGCTTTTAGTAAAATCTAATGATGTGCAGGTGGAGTTAAAGAAGAGGAGCAGGTGCGTGCTTTGTCTTCCTTCTCTTTTCGTCTCTCCCACCTTGTCTCTGTTTCTTTTTCCCTTCTTCCTGCTCTGTTTTCTTCGCTGCTTCTTTGTTCTCAGTCGTTCTTCCTCCTGCCCCCTCATGTCACTGACACCACGTCCCCACCTGCCCCACCTGCGTGGGTCCCCGTCCACTGCTCCGAGCAGTTTCTGACAGCAGGGTCTGTGTCTGCCCGTGGCACCTGATAGTGTTAGCTGCCACATGGCGATTGTTAATTGTTAGGAATCATAACTGTTTTCAAGTTCTACTTTTTCTTAAGAAAAAGTTCAGTATATCTAACTCATTATTTCATGGATATTAGTGTTTAAGAGAAGACCCAAGTCAGGTACCTACGCTAAAACAATGTATTTCAATTTAAAGAAAACATTAAGTAAATAATAATACTGCCTTATATTAGAATGGACCACATTACTAATAATCTGGCCCCAATTTATCTTTCAATTCTGAGTTTTTCATTTTTCCCGAGATGAACCTTCTCCTTTAATTAGATCAGCAAATATTTATCAAGGGCCAGTTGCAAACTCGGCCCGGCCGGGGTCTTGGTGTTGCACGTATGCATCGAAATCAACACTCTCTGTTCTGAAGTTGCTTACTGTGGGCAGGAGGAGAAAGACACACCATTTCAGGCAAAATAAGTATTAAGATGTGCCTTTTACCTGGGGTGGTATTGCCCACTTAGAGATGGTTTTAAAAAACATGGTGGAGCCCTGGCCGGTTTGACTCAGCGGTTGGAGCGTCGGCCTGCGGACCCCGCTAGGGGCACATACAAACAAAAAACAAAAAGCATGGTGGAGATTTTTGGTTGTCACAATGATTGGGAAATTTACCTAGGACATTTAGGGAGTGGGAGTCAGAGATGATAAATTTCCTGCCATGCATGAGACTGTCCTACTGGCCTGTTCAATAAAGAGCTGTCCTACCCCAGGTGGTAACAGTAGCCCCAAAAGAGACAATTATGGGGAATCCTGGGGACAAAGGGGAACAAGAAGAAGGGACATCTTGCCAAATGTGGAAATTCAGAGATGGCTTCTCGGAGGAGGTGGTATTTGTACTGAATCTTGAAGGGTAACAATCTGGTTTGTAAATCAAAGTGGGGATGGCCTTCTGGGCAGAAGAAAATACAAAAAAAAAAAAAAAAGTTATTTCAAGAGACCCGAGTCTGCCCAGCTCCTGTCTTTCCCTTGCCTGGCGTCTACTGTGACTGAGTCTAGACATCCATTCTCTACAGGAGACTCTATGCAGGCCTGAGAAATTGTTCCCATCTTTCAGTAAATGGTTCATATCCAATTTCCTTTGGAAAACCCTCTTGTTGACTCAGTTGAGGGTGATTTCCAGGCCTTTGGACCCCAAGAACGCTTCTGGCCTTGATAACTTTCTTTCCTCCCCTACTTGGTTAAGGAAGGAATTTTTTATGCCTTTTTTTTTTTTTTTGCACTTGGCAACTGATAATTGATAAATAATATTGAATTTGACTTATAATATCTTACATTGGCAAGTACATTTTGTTTCTTTTTAAAGGTTGAAAATATATTTATCAAATTCGCTGTCCATAGTGGCTCAATGGAATGGTTTCACAGGTACTTTAATCCTGCTGTGTGGCTCAGTGATTCTCAGCTGGGAACAATTTCACCTCCCAGGGGACATTTGGTAATGTCTGGAGACGTTCTTGTTTATCAAGACTGGGGAAGGCGTGTGACTGGCGATCGCAGTAAGATGTCAGAAGTGCTACTAAATATCTCTCAAAGCCCAGGGTAGCTTCCTACACAGAGAATCACCTGGCCTGAAAAGTCAGTGGCGCCAAGGTTGAGAAGCCCTGGGGTGGACTAACACATGCAAGGAATTCCTGAGGGCTGTGCAGCCAGCTGGTGCCAGGTCAGCCAGAACTTGGAACGTCAGTACCGTGAAGGAGTAAAGGAAGAACAGACCATGGGTCAAGGTAACCCCACTCTCAGTTTGATTGGTTTTCCAGAAGGTTCTTGACTCACATGTCATATTTCTGCTTTGCCCTCCTTCGTGCCTCAGTTGGACCTCCCATTGCCAAGCTGTTGTTATTCCGTGTCTAACATTGGGTATGTTCTTTAACCCCTTTCAGCCTCCGTTTCTTTATGTATTATATGCCTACTGAAATCCCCATCACAGAGCTGAGAGATCAATGTGAGAGCAGACATGGAAGACGGAGGTGATGTTTATTAGGCACCTACTAGGTGCTGGGTCCAGTTCTAAATGTTTTATCAGTATTAAGTCAATTAATTCCTCTTAATAACCCTGTGGGGTAGAAACTCTTAGTTCTATTTTACAAATCAGGCAATGGAAGCTCAGGCTGGCTGAGTAGCTCACCACAGTGTCATAGCTAGTACAGCGGTGCAGCTGGGACGGGAACAGCAGGTCCACATGCTCAGCCACCATGCACACCACACACTCATAGCAGGATCCGAGTACCACATTCTTCTGCCTGCTTCCCTCCCCCCGTTGTATTCTCTGTGCTCTGCCACTGCACGCCTGCATGCTGCTGTGTGGGGAAGGTACCGGGCTCACAGCCCGCCTTTTGGCTTCGTCCACCCTACGTTAGGCCTAAGTTGGGTCTCCAACTGCCAGGTTGTTTCTCCTTGGTCTCTGCATTCATAAGCCCCAGGTGTGATCAGCTGCAGGAATCCAAAAAGTAACCAAGGAAAAGTAAGTGACTCAAATCCACTCAGCTGGCCTCGGGGGTGTTCGGGGTGGGCTCATCCTCTAGCTAAGCCTGCTATAACCGAGTTCCACACACTGGGTGACGTAAAGCAATAGAGTCTGTCTTGTCTCACAGTTCTGGAGGCTAGAAGTCGAAAATCAAGGCGTCAACAGCATCCTGCTCTCTCTGAGACCTGGAGGGGAATCCTTCCTTACCTCTTCCCAGCTTCTGGTGCCAGTTGGCCATCCTTGGCGCTCCTTGGCTTGAAAGTGCACCGTTCCAATCTCTGCCTCCACCAGCAATGTAGCTTTGTCCCCGCGTGTCTCTGTGTGGACTGCCACCTTCTCAGAGAGACACAGCCCGTGTCAGAGTAGGGCCTGCCTACTCCTGTATGGCCTCACCTTAACCAATGACATCTCCAATGACCCTATTTCTAAATAAGGTCACATTCCGAGGTTCCGGGACTTAGAACTTCAACATACCCCTTCCTTTCGGTAGGGGGACGCAATTCAACCCGAAACCAAGGACACCCTCCTTTCTATCTCTTTTCGGTCTCAGGGAAGTTGGACTCTGCTCAGGGCCTGGCCACTTCTGAGGGTCGCTCTGCCTCCCAGGCTCTCTGTGGAGGGCAGAGAGTATGTCTGCAGCTTTTTAGTCTTCAAGAAAATGAGGTATCGTCACACGTCCTTGTCAGAATCCCTGCTATTTCGTATGTTCGTTGATTCAAATAAATGAGCTTTTGAATAAATACCATCTGGCCCTGCTGAATCACTCTCTCAAGTGGCCCCCGTCGCCCACCTCCCATCAGGGGCATCCGTCTCTATCGATGCCATGATTACCCACCTCCCATCAGGGGCATCCGTCTCTATTGATGCCATGATTACCAAAGCTCCTGGGTGCAGCCCAGCTTGGCTCTCGTTCTGCACCGTAAGCTTGCGAGGCACCCCGAGGAGGTTCCAATCTAGCCTTCCTCGAATAAAATGTCATTGCTCACTGTCCCTAAAAGTAATGTCACCCAAATCAGCCCCTACTCTCCTTTCTCCTTGTCTCCTTTTGTTAAAAAAATGTGAGGTTAGAAGTAATAGAAAGGGTTTATTGCAGCCGCTTTCATGGAAATAAGAACAAATATTTGTGTCTAACCAAAACTACTAGAAACCTCATTTGCCAACTTTTAGTCAGATACACGTGTATTTTCACATCAACTGCAACATATATAAAATTTTCTGTTATATTTTTTCTACTTTAATATTATTCTTAAAGGGAATCTTTACCTTCCAATGTGGCCATTTTAATGACTGCAGAATATTTCCATTGGGTTAGTTTATCATAATTTAATTAATCAAAGTGTTTTATCAGGCATTTATGTTTTTTTTTTGTTGTTTGTTTGTTTTTGTTACTTTAAATAACAAACTGCGAATATGCCGCAATGGATTTCCTTTTCTTTCTTTTTTCTTTTGACCTGGTACCTGAGAGCCACTCTCCAGGGGAACGCAGTTGTCAACGTGCATGAGTACACTGGGTCAAACTATTTTACTGGCTTGATCTCTAAAATAGTTTTTCTCATATATTTGTGTTCCTTTCCCCCTATAGCCTTACAAGCCCTGGGCTTTATCATTTTAAATTTTCCCTAAAATTATTTTAGTGGGTATAAAGTTGATACCTTAATACAGCCTTAATTTGCATATCTTTGACTAGTAGTGAAGAGAAACACCTTTAAAATACATCACATTGCTTACCACTCCTGAGGCATATGAGAGCTATGTGTTTCTGTCCAGGTTACCTCTAGCAGTGAACCCTACCTAGCAACCAGACCGGCAGCAAGAGCGCTCACAACGTGTCTCCCAGCCTCCGCTCCCTATTTCTGCCCTTCTAGTGCGCTATTTGGGAGCTCAAATAGCTGTAGGCAGTGTAGTTGTATATACTTTAGCTCTGCTTTTTCTGTAACCTAGATTCATGTCCCACCGGGACAGGAAAAGAGCAAGTCATATCATTTAGCTTTTGCTCCCACCGGGAGTGGTGGGTTCTTAAGTTCTTTCTGCTACAATGATTGTAGGGTATTCGTAGCGAAGCAGATAGAAGTTCAGGTGGTTTGAATGGAGAACCTGATACCATAGTATTAAGTGTCCCTAGGCCACACACCAAAAATACTCTAGCATCAAAAAGTATTCCTATAGGTCCCAGTTAACTATATGCTGGGCACACACCTATAATACTGCTTTGCTGGGGAGGGAAGAGGATAAAGAGAAAGAAAGAAGGTATGAAGGAAGGAGAAAGGTCCATATGGGAACTTGGCCAGACCAGGGGTCAGTGGACCTTTCTGCCAAGAGGCAGATGGTAAATATTCTGGGCTTGTGGGCCATGTGGCCTGTCACAGTTCCTCAGCTCTGCCATGACAGAGCAAAGCAGTCCCAGACAACACCCACGGGAGTGGGTGTGGCTGTGTTCTAACTTTATTTATGGACGCGGAGATTTGAATTTCATCTGATTTTCATGTGTGACCAAATATTATTTTTCTTTTGATTTTTTTTATTTTACTCTCAGCATCTGAAAATGCAAAAACCATTCTTGGCTTCCAGATCATGCAAAAACAGGCAGTGGGCTGGAGCTGGCCCTTGGGATGGAGTTTGCTGATCTCTAGGCTACAGTACCAGAGAAGGAAGGAGGGTGTTGCGGAGTGGTTTTCAAACTTCTATCATCAGGAGACTCGTTTATCAAATCCTACATATAGAACAGATGAAGTGTCACTGCTCTGGTTGAGGAGAAGGGAGCCCGGAGGCTGCTTCTTAGCCTCTGACTTCCTCTTCCCATGCGTCCGCCCACACCCAAGGCGACTGCTGGCTCACGCCTGGCTGTGGAAATCAGGCTAACTTAGAAATCCCGAGACTGAACCTTAACCATTCCTCTGCTGCTCTGAGCACCTTGCATGGGATAGGTGCTTATTAAGTCCATTAATCTAATTAGTGGAGAGAGGGCTGCTGAACAAGCTATGGGCCCTTGGACTAATATCTGTAACTTACTGGTTTCAATTTCTTCTCTGTTAAAATCAAGATGGAGGTGAAGAGAGAAGGGCGAAGGGATTCCTGAGGTCTCTTCCAGCTTTGCATTGATTTTAGGTTGTATACTTCCCAGTACTAGAAATGTCCTGGCTCGTTACATTTGATGACTATAGAGCCTGGCCTTGACTTCGCTCCATTATTTGGTAGTTTTTTCTCGAACCCTTGCTTCTAGGTTGATTAAACATAATTGGAAGTCATACAGCAAGAAGTGGTGGGTGTGGTAATGGGAATGAATTGATGCTGAATTATCTAAATTTTCTTTCTTATTGCACTAAGTGAAAAACATGAAGTGTTTTTCACCTGGAATGCCAGTTCCTTGAAGTTAGGAATTATGTATTTTTTCCCTTATTTCCAATAAGATCCTGAGAATAGTCGGTGATTTCTTAAAAAAGTCACTGATGTTGACGTTAATGATGGCTCCCCCTCTGACTCCTTGCTTACTTTCTCTTCTTCAAACACACCAAGCTCATTTCTGCCTCAGAACCTTTGATTTTCCTTGGTCTGAAAAAGAAGATCCTTGTCTTTATACAGCTGTCTCTTCCTCTTTATTTAAGTCAGCTTTCATAGCATTCTCTTAGAAAAGTCTTCCCTAGACACTATGTAAATAGAATCACCTTCTTTCCCGTCACTATCCTATAAAGTAGCCAGCATCCAGTGAACCTCACCTGTGACAGGGACACCATATTGAATTCGGTTTGGTCTGTGCGACTGGCTGCACTTGTTGAAAGCGAGGGCCTATCGCTTCTAAGATTAGGTTATGAATGACCATGGCTTCCATCCTGAGTATGTGCTATCTCTTGGGGATCATTGGCTCTGGGGAAGCCAGCAGTCATGTTTTGAGAACATTAATGCATCCTATGGAGAGGCCCACATGGAGAGGAACTGAAGTTTCTGGTAACAAGCAGTGAGGAATTAAGACCTGCCATCAACCACACGTGTGCACTCAGAACAGGATTTTCCCTCAACTGGGCTTTCAGATGAGGCTGCAGCCCCAGCCCTAGCCAACAGCTTGACAGTAACGTCATGAGCAGGACCTTGAGCCAGGACTATCCAGCTAAGCTATTCCCAGATGCTTACCCTGCAGAAATTATGAGGAATGTTTGTTGTCTTAAGCAAAGTTTTGGGGGTGATTTGTTACACAACCACAGATAATATACTGTGATTTATTTTCTTGGTAATGCGCTTTATGATCTGACATTGTCTTATTGACTGGTTAAATGAGTGAGGGAGCTGGGATTATAAACAAGTAATTTATAACACACACTAGAAGTCCAATGAGAGAATTGTACTTGGGGTAAGTAAAGGCAGGCAGTTTGCAAAGTGTGGACCCTGAGCATCAGCATCAGCATTGGCATCACTGGCACGTAACAGAATGAAATTTCTTGGGTCTCACACCAAACCTACTAAACCATAGTTCTGGGATGAGTTCCAGAAAACTGCATTTTAACAAGTTCTGCAGGTTATTATGAGGCAGAGTAACATTTGAGAGCTACTGGTATGACATTGTGGGGGCATGAAGAAGGGCAGCCATCTTGGCTTCAGGCTCAGGATGAAAAGTAGAAACACAAGAGATAATCCCGGAGGAGATAATACTTAAAACTGGTATGTCAAGATGATTGGATTCCAAACTCCTGAGATGAGTGTAATAGCAGTAGAATTATAAAAGTGAAGAGTGCAGAATTATTTTTTCTTTAAAAAATATTATAAAAGCGACTGTATTCCCCCATACACCAGGAAGTCTTCTTGGCAGAGTTGACTTCTGTGTAGGAGTTTTCCAAGAGTAGGAAGTGAAAAGAGAATTCCAGGCAGAGGCAACTGTATGAGAGAAGGCTCAGAGGTAAGCAGCCTGCTATGATTACATCAAAGAGTCATTAGCTGCAGGTAGTGGCAAGTGATGAAGTTGCAAATGTAGGTTGGAACCAAATTGCTCCAGGCTGGGCAAAGAATCTGGGGTGTGGACAGCAAGGTGAATTTAGAATTGCCTGAATTCTAACATTGTGAGGCCAGATGGTGGGATGGCATGCATCTCTGAAATGGCAGGGCTGCACCTGTAACAGGAAAGGTGGCCTTTCTCTTCCCCTTCATTGACTGCACTGCCTCCGGCCCTGGATGCCACTTTCTGTCTGCTGAGATGACAGGCTCCTCCTGTCCTTCAGGCAGGAACTGCTGGCAGTTTTGATCACAAAGGGCGAGTTGTTCTTGGGACTAAGCAAGACAAAGACACTCCTTTCATTGTGCCCAGGAGGAAAATCTTACTTTTCACACCAAGTGGGCCTTTGCCTTGCTGTCTCTCCCAGGCACTGCTTCTCCAACAGGAAACCCTACATGCCCCTTACCCTCTACATTTGTGTGTAGCTTGCCTTTGGGGTGAGAGGGCTGGTATTGACTTCTCACAGCATGATTTATGTGGCCTCTCCTTCTATGAAATCACAGGGACCATGATGTATGCAGAATAAGGAGGTTTGAATAACCAACCACTCTATTTGTAGCCCGAGGTCCTGGGCATGGCTTATAGCTGGTTTATTCTACAGTAATTTATACACATAGGTGCACATAGCTGTGTTCTAGGGAGGTCCATGGACCTCTCTGTAGTCACTATTAATTTCTGAAGATGCCTTTGTATTTCAGGAACTAAGCCACACACTTTCTCTAAATACTTATTGAAAAGAATAACAGACTGAGTGACAATGAAAGAGAGAAAGAGAGAGAGAAAGAGAGAGAGATAGAAGGAAGGAAGGAAGGAAGGAAGGAAGGAAGGAAGGAAGGAAGGAAGGAAGGAAGGAAGTAAGTTGTGGTAAAAATAGTCTGGACTTTGGAGCCAGAAAAAACTGGGTTCTGTCATTGACTCATATAGATCATATTGGACAGTTATTTCGCCTTCAGAATATCTACTTCCGTATCTGTGAAATGAAGCTCTTATTTGATTTGAAATATTTTTATGGAGAACCAAAAGATCAAATATATACCCAATGGTTAGTGCATGGTCGCCCTCCAAAATGGTGGGTTTCCTGCAGATCAATGATTTTCAACCTGGCTGCATATTAGAGTCACCTGAGAAGCTGTTAAACTTATTGACACCTGGATCTCATCCTAGACCAAGTGAATCAGAAAGTCGAAGGCTGGAGCCCTGGCATTTGTATACTTTACAAGCTCTCTCTGGTAATTTGGGTGCACAAGTGAGTTGAGCACCATTCCTGTGGAAAATTCATCGGCAACTCTGTCTTCTCATTAGAATCACCTCTGGAGCTTCTTAAAACTACCAGCAATTAGAACCCACCTCCCAGAGACTTTGTTTTAATTTCTCTGGAGTGGGGGTTCCAAGCATCAGATTTACTTAAAAGCCCCCAGATGATTATAATATACAGTCAGGATGGGAAAAGATAGACTTTCTTACCCATCTACCCACTTACCCTATGGAGTCATTTTATGATTATGAATTAGGAAGATTGTTTGCAAATTAGAAGTAACCTCTTCTTCATTTAAGCTCTCACCACACTATTTTCCCATATAATTCATTCAAATTTATTACACTTGACTGATTATAAATCTAATCCCAATTCAAAGTGTGAGCCCCTAGATGAAAAGGATGTGTTTTTGATTTTTAAGGGTCTGGCAAAGTGTCCGCCGATGTGGCCCAATGGTTGAGCATCAACTCATGCACCAAGAGGTCACCAGTTGATTTCCAGTCAGGGCAAATGCCCAAGTTGTGGGCCTGATCCCCATTTGGCAGCATACAGGAGTTAGCCAATTGATGTTCTCTCTCATCATTGTTTCTGTGTGTGTGTGTGTGTGTCTCTCTCTCTGTGTAAAATCAATTTAAAAAAAAATGAAGGGTCTGGCAAAGTACTTGATTGAGTAGATGCACATTATTGTTTGTGGAGTCTATGTACAGGCTTCTCAAACTATTATTGTTAACCTATCTATATATGTAACTGGAGTTACAAACATCTGAGCCTATACTAAGATCTATTTTCTTTATTTTATATAAAAATTATTGAATCAATTAGAATAAACACATCATTAATGTATGGGTATACACATTATTTTTTCTTAAGCTAAGTAGGTCAGATGACTTTTACACAAACATACACAGTCTGGAAGTAGAGTTGACTTAAGATACAGCATTTTTCAGAGACTCATATAATGTTTACCATGACCTAGTCATTCCCTTTCTCTTTCTAAGCTAGACTCTTCTCAGACAAATATTGCCATTTTTATCAAGCTGCTGAGGGTCCATATTTTATATCCTCTTAAGTTCAAGTTAAGCAGAATGAGCTAGAGTCTCCCAGAAGTTTTAAAAAAATCTTGTCATATCACATCAGCTCTAATCAGATTAGATATTCATCCATGAATCAATCTCTAGGGCTAGAATAAAGAAATATTGTGGAATAGCCTCCAGGCAAAAAGCTAGAGGATAGCTGAACCTTTCCTGGGCTTGCAAATCTACCCAGGAAAGTAAGACTTGACAGTGGTGTTTAATGTGGGCCCTCCCATTCTCATCTAAACCCAGTAGAGCAGCGGTTCTCAACCTGTGGGTCACCACCCCTTTGGGGGGGTCAAATGACCCTTTCACAGGAGTTGCCTAAGACAATCGGAAAACACACATTTCTGATGGTCTTAGGAACTGAGACACTGCTCCTCTATTCGTCTCCAGGCAGGTTTGCCCACATGCTGATACACCCACATACAACATGAGGAACTACATTAAAGGGTCACAACATTATAAAGGTTGAGAACCACTGCAGTAGAGGGAGCCACAAACAGCAAAACACCAACATCCACAGGGAACATTTGGCAGGCTCCAAAACCCACTGAGATAGCCAAAATGGTGAAACAAAGAAACAAATCCCAAATGAAAGAACAAGAGAATTCTACCAGAGATGAGATACATGAAATGCACTTAAGCAAGTTATCAGAGATAGAGTTTAGAGCCATGATCTTGAGGGAGCTCAACAGCATGAGTGAGGACGTCAACACCATGAGTAAAGATATAGAAACTCTGAAAATGAACCAAGTGAAAATGAAGAATAACGTGGCAGAAATAAAGACCACATCGGAAGGTCTAACCAGAAGAGTAGAGGAAGCTGAAGACCAGATCAGTGAATTAGAAGACAGGGCAGAAAAAAATCAACCAATCAGAAAACCAAAAGGAAAAAAACAATTAAAAAACAGTAAGACAGCTTAAGAGAACTGTGGGACACCTGGAAATGTAATAACATTCGCATCATAGGAGTCCCCGAAGAAGAAGAAAATGAGCAAGGGTTAGAGAATATATTTGAAGAAATAGTGACAGAAAACTTTCCTAACTTGGTGAAGGAAGAAGGCATTCAAGTTCAAGAAGCACAGAGAGCCCCAAGTAAAAAGAACCTAAACAGGCCCACACCAAGACACATAATAATTAAAATGCCAAAAATTAAAGACAAAGAGAGAATCCTAAAGGCAGCAAGAGATAAGCAACAGGTTACCTACAAATGAATCCCCATAAGGCTATCAGCTGACTTCTCAATAGAAACACTACAGGCCAGAAGGGAATGGCATGAAGTAATCAAGGTCATAAAAAACAAGGATCTGAATCCAAGACCACTCTATCCAGCAAGGTTATCATTCAAAATAGAAGGTCAAATAAAGAGTTTCTCAGACAAAAAAAGGCTAAGGGAATATATTAGCAAACCAGCACTGCAAGAAATGTTAAAAGGACTGCTGTAATTAGTAGAAGAAATAGGAAGGAAAATATAACCACACTAAACAAAAATGGCAATAAATAAGTCAATATCAATAATCACCTTCAATGTCAATTAATTGAATTCTTCGATAAAAAGACACAGAGTAGCTGACTGGATAAGAAAGCATGACTCACATATATGTTGTTTACAAGAGACCCACCTCACAACAAAAGAGTCACATAGGTTGAACGGAAAGGGATGGAAAAAATATTCAAAACAAATGGAAAGAAAAAAAAGCTGGGGTAGCAATACTCATATCTGATAAAATAGATTTCAAAATGAAGGCCATAACTAGAGACAAAGAAGGTCAGTACATAATATTGAAAGGATCTATCCACCAGGAAGACATAACCTTGGTAAACATATATGCACCCAATATAGGAGCACTAAAATATATTAAAAATCTTTTGGAGGACTTCAGAGGAGACATCGACAGCAATACAATCATAGCAGGGACTTCAACACCCCACTGACATCACTGGATAGATTATCTAGAGAAAAAATTAATAAGAAAACAGAGACTCTAAATGAAGCACTATACCAAATTGATTTCATAGATATCTACAGAGAATTACACCCCAAAACTGCAGAATTCACATTCTTCTTAAGTGCCCATGGGACATTCTCAAAAATAGACCACATGGCCCTGGCCGGTTTGGCTCAGCGGTTAGAGCATCGGCCTGCGGTCCTGAGAGACCCAGGTTCGGTTCCCGCTAAGGGCACGTACCTCGGTTGCAGTTTGTCCCCGGCCCTGGTTGGGTCGTGCGGGTGGCAGCCACTCGATGTGTTCCTTTCACATCGATGTTTCTCTCTCTCTCTGTTCCTCTCTCTCCCTCCCACTCTACCTGAACAAAAAATGGAAAAATGTCCTCGGATGAGGATAAAAAAAAAAAAGAGAGAGAGAAAACAGAGACTCTAAATGAAGCACTAGACCAAATTGATTTCATAGATATCTACAGAGAATTACACCCCAAAACTGCAGAATTCACATTCTTCTTAAGTGCCCATGGCTACATTCTCAAAAATAGACCACATGGCCCTGGCCAGTTTGGCTCAGCGGTTAGAGCGTCAGCCTGCGGTCCGGAGAGACTCGGGTTCAGTTCCCGCTAAGGGCGCGTACCTCGGTTGCAGTTTGTCCCCGGCCCTGGTTGGTCGTGCGGGTGGCAGCCACTCGATGTGTTCCTTTCACATCGATGTTTCTCTCTCTCCCTCTGTTCCTCTCTCTCTCTCCCACTCTACCTGAACAAAAAAATGGGAAAATGGGAAAATGTCCTCGGGTGAGGATAAAAAAAAAAATAGACCACATGTTGGGGCACAAACTAAGTCTCTACAAGTTCAAGAAAATTGAAATCATATCAAACATCTTCTCAGATTACAAAGGCATGAAACTAGAAATCAATTGCAACAAGAACATGCAAAGACATTTGAAAACATGGAGGATAAATAGCATGTTATTGAATGGGTTACCATGGAGATCAAGGAAGAAATTAAAAACTTCCTGAAACAAGTGTTGGCAAGGTTGTAGAGAAAAGGGGACTCTAGTACACTGCTTGTGGGAATGCAGACTGGTACAGTCACTATGGAAAACACTATGGTGTTACCTCAAAAAATTAAAAATTGAATTGCCATTTGACCCAGTGATCCCACTTCTAGGAATATAGCCTAAGAAGCCTGAAATACAAATCAGAAAGAATATATGTACCCCCATGTTCATAGCAGCACTATTTACAATAGCAAAGATTTGGAAACAGCCCAAGTGTCCATCGATAGATGAGTGGATAAAGAAGCTGTGGTACATATACACAATGGAGTACTATGCAGCTGTAAGAAAGAAAGATCTCTTATCCTTTGAGACGACATGGAAGGACCTGAAAGCTATTATCCTAAGTGAAACAAGCCAAGTAGAGAAAGACAAATATCACATGATCTCACTTATATGTGGAATATAATAAACATAACAGTCTGAGGAACAGAGTAGTCCCAGAGACATGGCAGTACTGACAATCCCCAAAAGAGGTGGTGGGGGAAAAGAGATAAACCACAGAACTTATACGCATGTATGCATAACCAATGGACATGGACAACAAAGTTGGGGACCGGGTGGGGAAAGAGGGAGAGGAGGGTGTCAATGGGGGAAGAAGGAGAAACATCTGTAACAACAGCAACAAAAATCATATCACTCTGGACTGAGCCTGGTACACGGCACAGCTCTTTAACTATCGAAATGTAGGACCTTCACCTCCTCTCCATCCTGTAAAGTGGGATAACAGTAGTATTTACCTTATGGGACCCATTGATCTCTGAATTAATAAGTATAGATTATTAATATATGTGAATTGCTTAGAATAACACCTGAAACTTAAGTTCTAAAAAGTTAGCTCTTTTTATGGTTTCCTCCTGACTGCCTCCCTTCCTATGTTGTCTTTCTGTCTACTGTTAGGACGGAAGATAAAACAGAAAAAGAAAAAAGAAAAAGAACAAAAATAACAACAATAACAAAAAGAAATATTGTGATTGGTTTGGCTGATGGGGATACCTCACTCAAGGCGTGTAGTCTGAGACTGATTGGGCATGGTCTTCTAGAGAATAGTCAGAAATCAGAGCATGGTTATCTGAAGGACAGTTGTGTGCTTGGCAGTAGATAATATGATATTAACAAAATATATTCAGTTGATTTACTGAAATACAGGTTTTACATGGAAAATTTAACAGTTTTTTTAATCAAAAAGTAAAAGGTACTATATCATATGGATAAACATTGTCATATATAGTTTGCATCTTAATCTTAAAGTAATCAAATTTAATAATTACTCACTTAAACATAGGCACATTTCAAAATGTTTTGCCATTGTGAGACATTGCTGCTGGTGGTGATGAGGAATAGTATTATTTACAGATCTTTTCTGATCACTACTTGGCTTTGAGGGGAGCCAGAAACAGCATGGTTCTAATTTCCACATAGTAAATATACAAGAGATAGATTCACCCGTTCACCTACTCATTCATCTATTCACCCACCCATCCATCCACCATCCATCCACCCACCTACCCACATCCCCCATCTATCCATCTTCCCTCCCATATACCACCCATCCATCATCCATCCATTCATTCTTCCATCCATCCAACAAATAATAATGTCCATTTAATAAAAACTACATGTTTTAAGTACTCAACTTTCTGACAAATAAGACAAAATTCTTCCCTCAAAGGAGCTCCGACTCTCAAAGGGACAGAAATTTGTGAACTACTCATAACAGAGCATGATAAATGCTTTGCTTAAGGGATGAACAAAATTCTGAGACACAGAGTGAATGGAGGACTCAATGAACAATGAAATAAAGCAATTTGATTCACTTCAAGCAAGGTGAGAGAGGACTCCATAAGACCTTTCAGAGAGCTTGATGTGTATTCCCAGGTGTTAGTGATGAGCTGTGGCTTGAGGACTGACTCCCTCCAGGGACTCCAGCATGAAAGAGAAGTGATTCCATACCCCCTCCCCTGCATATAACCAATTTGTTAGGGGCAAAAGGTGCATGAGTGTCCTCTGGATCAGAAATGGGCATATGGGAGAGAGAGCTGGTCTCAAGCTCTCTTGCCACCTACCCGTGAGACTACGTTGGTGTGAGTGTATGGAGTGGAGGTAGATACAGAACTCTATCCATGGGCTAGGGTGAATCCATGTCCATATAACTGAGATTGCAGTAGACAGACTCAGCTAGGGTATTTAGCCCATTTTGGTGTTGGCCTTCTGAGAAGTGTAGAGTTCACAGGGTTCATCCCTTGGGCTCAGAGAAAGGGCTATTTTTACAATACTAGCACCAGCTGAGTAAGGACTTTCTTACTCTCCTTACCTCTCTTCCTCCCCTCTTCTACCATCTTCTGAAAGAGGAGGATCAAAAATAACAACTTGCCAGTAGAGAAGGTGGCAAATATAGAAGGGAGAAGAGACCCTTATTCAAGGCAGATTACCTGTCTACCATAGGCTCTAGTCATTGGGTGGGCCAGGTGGGAGAGTCATTCCTTGAACATAGATAGACACTTCGATTAATGTATTGGACTGGATATTTTAATTTCTGAATGGAGACTTATGATAATGATTTGACCATGGGTTGACCTGAAGGCAGGAAAGGCTTATTATCACTATTGGTTTAAGAGGGCAGTTGCTGGGACAACCCCTCCCCATCCTAATTTTATGACTAAGGCCTATGAGTTCTGTGTGTTTAGTGATCTCATTACACATGTGTCCTCATCCTCTAAAAGAGGACCCAGAAGAGAAGAACTGAAGTTGCACCGGAAACACCCACTAGAACACCCATGTTCTAATGACAGTGGGCGGGACTCCATCTGGGCTGAATTAGCTGAAATGTAGGTCTGGGCATTGGAGCAAAAGTGATTTTTAGAGCTGCCTCAAGGGCAGCTGTCCAGAGGAGGAGCTCTTTGGGTTACCCAGTGTATCTTGACTCCATTAAAAGCCAGAGCGGGTCTTTCTTGCCTGAAGGGTTCTTTCTGACAAGAGGAGATTCATAATTCATGCTGCTTGCTCTCACGGCCGTCATGTGTTGTACTGGACAGAAATTCTGTCTCTTTCAGAATCTGTCTGTGGCATAATGGGCAGAAAGGCAGGGCTGCTATCGGTCAACAGTCTTAAATTTTAGGGTTCATCAGCATAATCTGGGGATCTTGTTAAAGTGTCTAGCACTCTGCCCTGGCCAGGTGGCTCAGTTGGTTGGAGCATTGTCCTGAACACCAAAATGGTTGTGAGGTTCGATTCCTAGTCAGGGCATGTATCTAAATTGCGGGATCCATCCCCAGTGGGGATGTGTACAGAGGCAACGGATCAATGTTTCTCTCACACTGATGTTTCTCTCTCTCTCTTTTTATCCCCCTTACTTTCTCTCTAAAATCAATAAACATATCCTCAGGTGAGGATTAAAAAATAAAAGAGTCTGCCACTCTTCCCCCAGCATCCAATTCTGTTTCAAGAAGTCTGGGGTGAGACCTTGGAATGTGTGTTAATAACAAAGCCCGGGCATCTCTGCGCCAAGGCTGTGCACACTCTGCAGCCCAGCTGTGGGAGAGCTCTGGGAATTCACACCCCCGGAGAGAGAAAAAGTGGCTCCGTCAAGTAGAAAGCTTAGCAACACCTCTCAGCCTGTTTGGAATCGGATGAAAAGTGAGCATCATATTAGTGATTTGTAGGCTCTGCAAATATCGAAATGCCTTCTCAAAGCAGAGGAAATTGCATTTAACAATAGTGTGCCTTATTATAATAGCAAATTTCTCTATAGGGCTGGGGTCTGCAAAATTTTTCTGTAAAGGTTCAATTATACATATTTTAGGCTCTGTGGACGGTCTGGTCTCTTGTTCCAGCCACTCAGCTCTGCTGTTCTAATGTGGAAACAGTCAGACACTATACATAGGAATGGATGAGGCTGTGCTCCAACTAAGCTTTGTTTACAAAATTAGGCTGCCTTAGTTTACTGTCCCTGGCACAGAGCTTTACAGTTTACAGCACATTTTCCAATCTCTTACCCCGTTGGGTCTAGAAGAACAGGATTTCTAGAAAAAATGAACTACTCACTCAAGGTCACTAGCAATCTGGTGATTCACTGCAAACCATGCCCAAGTGCACTGCTTCCAAATCCAGTCCTCCTTCAACTACAACCCAGCTACCTGGAGACGGACATGGCAAAGATTTTACAATGGATTTTGCATATGGCCGCCATCAGGTCAGGTATGGGACGGCTTTCCCGTGCAAGGTCCTTAACAAACCAGGAAAGCTAATTGTCCTTCTTTGCTAGAAATTTGGTATTTACTGCTGTAAACAATTATACTAATGAAGGGAAGGCCCAGAATCACAGTTTTTTTTTTTTTTTTTTTTTCACATTTGTGTCATCAAATCCTAAAACAGAGATCTTAAACTGGGAACTCTACAGGGCCCAGAGAATTAACACTAACAAGTAACAAAGTGACAGTGGCACACTGGGAGCACACGGCCCATTTCCAAGAGGCAGAACTACCCAAATTGAGGCAAATGTTGCCCTGAAGAAACACTGGCCCAGTGCTACCAAATACTGATTTTTCTAAGAGATGCTAAAAATCTAATTTAACGTGAATATCCTGATTTTCAATATTGGCCATTTTCTTCCAATTACAACAAAAGGACCGTGCTGATCAACTAAACAGGACACACAGGCCAAGCTTGAGGGTCATATTCCACTTGTAAATCATCAGTTTTTTATCTCGGACCTTGCACATAATAGGTCCTCTGCAAATGTTGACCAGAAGAATTGCATTTCCATTTTGTGGCTGGGAATATGAAATTCAATGATCGTCTATAACACGGCTCAGCGTTCCTTCTGTTAATCAAAATCTAGCTCCTAGGAGCTCTAGAAATCTCTCCTTCTCACCGTTCTCTTTCATTAGAAAACTATGGACAAATGTTTTCTCAATCAATTACTGGAATCAGTCAGCTGCAACATTTACAGGTCAGGAGAACACATCAGCCACTGTCAGGAGGCCAGACAATCCTGATTCTCATTTGTCAGAGGTGCTGTCTCGCCCCATTACAAATGCAACTCCATCCACAAGTGCAGAATCTCACAGACGAATGGCTGCTGCAGGCCTCCGGAGGAAACAGCCATGAGGAACGAGACCAGGATGGAAGTGGACCCAACTGAGAATCCCATGGTCACGCAGTCACGTCGAACAAAGCGCTGTAATAGAACAATTAAAACCGGCACTGGCCCGGCCTGCGTGGCTCAGCGGTGGAGCGTCGATCCGTGCACCGAGAGGTCGCCAGTTTGAATCCCGGTCAGGGCACATGTCCACGTTGTGGGCCTGATCCCCAGAGCGGGGCATGCAGCAGACGGCCAGTCGATGTTCTCTCTCATCGATGTTTCTATCTCTCCCTCCCTCTCCCTTTCTCTCTCTCTAAAACCAATAAAGAAAAAATATTTTAAAAAACGAATAGACAACAACAACAAAAAAACAGGCACTGTGATGGGGGGCGGGGTGGAGCGCCTGAGTTGTCTTTGACACGGAAGAGTTATATGCAGTATAGAGGCATTTACTTTTCACAACCCTCCTCAGCGTGCTGGTCTCTAAGCACCTGCCAATCTGGTGTGCACTGGTTCCCGGGTTTTACGAAGCACCAAGAATAAAGCCTTTTTTATCTGTTTCACATATGATAAGCCTTCAGTCTGTATTCCTGTGAGTGACAGAGTATCTGGGGAAACCATATGGTGATTATTAAACATTTATATAATGCCATCTGTATACTCAGTGCTTCATGAATCATAAATGAAATGAGAGCGTTTGTCGGCTTGCTGACGATTTCTGCAAACATTAAGCAGCGGACCTGTCTGGTGGGCCGCTTGAGCCAAAGCAGAGAGAGAAACGAGGACCTCCGACAACACTGGGGTCTGAGCGGCAGTGGCTTTGGCGTTAGCAGGGGCAGGGATCACTCCCGGAAGATAAATGATGGAAGTAACAATAGTAAAATGAGCAACTCTGAGTTCTTGAACCCTTGCTTAAGGCTCAGTGCCACCATGTCAAGTAGGGATTACTGCTTCATTTCATAGAGACAGGCACTCAGCTAAAAAAGATGAGAGGACTTGCCCAGCCCTCAGACCCAGTGAGTGACAGAGAGAAAGGTCGAGTCCAGGCCTGCGAGGCCGGAGGCGTTTTGAGGATCATGAAGACTCAAGATACTTCTGAATTCCGTTGCCACTTGCTGGCTTGGGTGCCAGGCCAATGACACAGACATGAGAGAAGACTCTTGTTTTAATGCCACCTCCTCCCTGAAGGTGATAACGTTTCTTTTCTCTTAGTGGCAGGTTATTGTCTAGCAGAATAACAGGAATATTGGCAATACTAATGACAAAAATAATAATGACAATATATTTTATTGCGTGCTATTACCAGGAATTGTGGTAAGTGTTTTGCATATATTCTTGTCTAATCTCCCTGATGCTTCTGTATATAATTCTCTCCATATTATATGTGAGGAAATTCAGACTCAGAGAGAATAAGTAACTTAGGCTAAACGGTTTGCATTAAGCTCTGTTCTACTCTAAACATTGTCTTCTAATTAGAAGCGAAAGGAGATTCAGGAGTCAAATATGCCGATTCCTTCAACATAGTGTGATCTAGTCCCATTTATTTATTTTTTGCCTGTCCTTCCCTTGCCTTTGGGGTCAAATGCATACAGTGATCTCTGCCACCAAGGTCCATACGTTTAGTACCTATGTTTTCTTCTTGTACTTCATTGTTTCAGATCTTATATTAAATCTTGGATTTATTTTGAATTAATTTTTGTACAAGGGGACACACTAATTTAGTTTCATTTTTTGGATGTGGCTGTCCAATTCCCCCAGCACCATTCATTGTGAAGCTCAGAGCGGGGCAGGAATTAGCGCAAGGTCATAGGTACACAGAGTAAAGTCAGACCGCATCCTGAGTCAACCGACTTCTCTCCAAATGCGTCCCCCTCACTACCACGCACTCTTTGTGTTACCTGCTTCTGTTCTGTTACTTTTTGGGAAAATGAAGTAGAGCCAAGAGCAGTCTTGTCATGTAAACAAACAGAAAAACAAACAAGCACAAATAACCCAGAACAATATGTGTATCAAGACGTTGAAAACCACCCAACTAAAAACAGCAGATCTGGGCTTACAGATCACATCAGGTCATCTTTACAATGGAGGTGATGCAGGTAGCTTGGACCATAATCATCAGGATGAGCAAATCAATGATGGACAGACAGGAACGATACCTGTTGGCTAAGTGACGGCAAGAGACTGGGCCTACGGCTGTCTGGTCCACTCGACACATTTTTTTTTGTTTGTTTTTTTCAAGGAGGAAAACCATCAGTGTCGAAGATTTCCCCACCCAATATGAAGATTTCTAATTTATTACACACATATCTTAGGCTGGATTTTTAGAGAGATACGATTTTTTATTTATAGGGAAATTTAAATACAGCATTTTTCAAAGTGTAAACTTCAGATCCAGCCTATCAGCCAGAGTCATAAATCACAGTTGTTTCATTTCCAAATCATTAGGGAGACTGAAAGCTTAAAGTATTTAATTTATCCAAACCACATGGGGTAGTTTATCATTGTGCGTGATGTACCATTTTTTTTTTTTATTCCAATGCTGACTAGTAAAATTTTGAACAAATCATGCTGAGTTTTGTGGGGGTATGAAGGCAATGCAAATTAAATCTCTAAGGAGTAGGTAATGTGAGAATCCCTGTGAAAAGTTTGCAGAAATGGAAGTTTATTTAATCCTTCCCGTATCTCCCTGATGTGAGGGTAGCTCATGTTAGAACCCCTTTTGCATGGAATAAGCAGTGTATTTTTAAAAGAGAGAACAATGTGGCGGTTTGATAGAAATGGATGATACGACTGAATAAGAAGGATACAAAATAGGCTAGTCCCCTTTTGGTCAGAAAACATGTTCTTATCCCCACTTGCGTGTTTCCACCTGTAAATAAAGTGAATCCTACAGCACCTGCCTTGACATTATCTTGTGTTAACAAGAAAACCTCTCAGATTCCTTGATGAGTAAGTCTTCTTGACTCACAGTTTCATCCAGCCTTAAGACACAGGCTGGAGCAGTTGAGTTACTTAAGCTTAGGTGGTAGGCATCGTTAGAATAATAAAGATTTAATATGCTAACAATGCCCAAACCTGGGATTTGACCCCAGACGTGTGTTGGCTTCAAAGGCCCCAAGATGAAGGCATCTCAGCAGCACCCAGAGCTTTGCCTTTCCACAGAGACCTCTGGGAGGGACAAAGCAGATATAAATGTCCATTTCTCCTTCGCTTAAAATGGGTGAGTTTGTCCCCCATGCGGGACTCACGTCTACCCGTCGTCGTCACCCCTGCATCGCAGCTTCCATTTAGGTCCGCACGTCATACTCGGCATGGCAGTAGTTGTACCAGCCAAGCTATGGAACGACCCAAGTGCTGTGACAGGTGGGTGGGTACAGACTGTATGGGACAACATACAGTGCAATATTATCCAGCCTTAAAATAGTAGGAAGTCCACTTGTGAAGACATGATGAATCTGGGGGACATTATGCTAAGCGAAGGAAGCCAGTCACTGGACAAGTGCCTCCTGATTGCACTTCTGCGAGGATCTATACTAGTCCGAGTCAAAGAAGCCGAGCGTGCAGCAGGGGTCTCCAGGGGCTGGGGTGGCGGGATGGGGAGTTGTTGTTCAACCAGCAGAGTTTCAGTTCTGCCACATGAATGGGTCCAGAGATCTGCTGTACAACACACGGTCAGCAGGTAACAACATGGTATTGTGAACTTCAAAAGTTAAGAGTGTAGATCTCATGTGAAGTGTTCGTAACACACACACGTATCCATACAACGAGAACAAAGCAGCAACAACTGCGAAGGGACAGAAGGAAACTGGGAGGTGTCTATCGCCTTGACTGTGGTCGTGACATCATGGGTATTTGCATATATCCAAAGTCATCAAAGTGTACACACTAACTATGTGCACGTTTTGTGTATTAATTATTCTTTTAAAAATTATTATTATTATTTTAAAATATGTTTTTATTAATTTTTAGAGAGAGGAAGGGAGAGGGAGAGAGACATAGAAACATGGACGAGAGAGAACATCGACTGGCCGCCTACTGCATGCCCCCCACTGAGGACCAAGCCCACAATTTGGGCTTGTGCCCTGACAGAATCAAACTGGCAACCTCTAGTGCTTGGGTTGATGCTCAGCCGCTGAGCCACACCGACCTGGCTCAGTTATTCTTTGATCAAGTTGTTGAAGAAATGGTTCTAGAATTTTTGCAATGACCTTGGCCTTGTGCAAAGTGAGGGGCACCCCAGCCTGCTGCTGTGTGTGTTAAAGCACACGTTTGGCATGGACTGGATCTGAAGTCACTTCTGAAGTTCATCCTCTAACTTTTGGTAACCCTAACACCTGTTCAAGGAAAAAAACCCCTTCTCCATCTCCATCACTTTTTAAATTGAGAAAGTCATGAAACATTTCTCAACCTCAATTTTCTTACCTGCCAAAGGGAGATGATCATGTTTTCTTTTCTAAATTGGTAAGATTCAAAGAGATAGGGTCATGTAAAATACAAGGAATAATGAAAGTACTAAGTATTGGTCTTAAAGTTAATGGCTAACTTTAATTGAACACTTAGCATGATCTGAACACTCGACACTTTTCATTTGACATAATCTTCACTAGAGCCTAAAGAGACAGGTGGTTTTATTCTCACTTTCCAGATGAGTAACCTGAGGTTTAGGAGGGATTAAGAACTTGCCCAAGATCCTGGCCTGTTGGACACCAAGGCTCATGACTCGCGGTGAAGCCTGAGAGAATCTTGAACAGTGTAAAACTGGAATCTTCACACCCAGCTTTGGGACAGATTGGGGGGTGCTTGTGTTTCTGTGGGATATTTTAACCTTGGCTACATGTTCCCACACCTCAGACCAGCCACATCTAAATAAGTGTTGTCAATGGGCCACACGTGGCAGCCAACTCTTTCCCACCTCAGCTAAGGAAGAACTCTTGTATTTAATAGGCATCCCCCACGTTCAAGGCTGTGCTAAACACGTGATGTATTTTATGTCACTTCGTCCTTAAAGCAGTGCTAAGTGGCAGGTCTGAAAATGCAAGTGCAGAGAGATGATTTATTTACTCTCTGCTTTGATTTATGCAGATCATGGCCTATTGGACACTGATAAAATACATTTATGTGCTCATTTAATCAAAGGGAAATTAATGGATATTAAACACAAAAAATCAGCATCACAGAAAATAGGAGTAAGGGAGCAGATGAGAACCAGAGGGGAAGTTAGGATTGATGTAGATCTCATGGGGTCCTATATTGTTATTCAAATTGCGTTCCAGACAAAACTGTGAGCCTACTGGTGGCCAAGGCAAAAAGGAAAATATACTCAGTTACACCCTTTATCTCATCCTTCAGGGGAACATATACTTCCGTATCCCAGGAGCAGCAAAGCTTCTTTTTTTTTTTCTGGGAGACAAGATGGTTATTTGCACAAGATCACAGAGTTAGGAAGAAAACAAAATATCGGCATTGGAACCTAGGTCTTCCTGTCTCCCAACCTCATACCCTTGCTCTGCAAAAAGCTGTCTCCTACTATATGTAGGTCGGGATAAGGCTATATCAGCTCTGGTTTCTGTCAGTACTGTTTTGCCTTCAGCATCACCTCGCTTCAGTATAATTAAAGTGTTTTGTCATGAGCAGAAGGGAAAGATGTTAAATTTTAATTCCTCGTGTGGCATAAGTAATGTGAGTGGGTTTATTTATCTCCTCCTCCAGCTAACACAAGCATGTGAAAGGATGGAGCTGGAGGACAGAAAGGGAATGAAGGAGAAGCAGGCACCTCGGGGCAGGTAGATGCCTTTAGAAATGACATGGACAGTGAATGAGATGTATGCATTCGGGAGAAAAAGGGAAGGGAATAAAGAAATGAAATGAGGAGGTGGCATTTGCTGTGGACCAGGCACTACTATAAGGAGACAGGAAGGCTGTACGCAGGGAGGACTCTAGATGTAGATTCTAAATGGGGATAACTGCCTCCCTCCTATTAGAACCAGGGAGGGGGGTGGTGCTCTGCCTATTGCCCTCCAGATCATGGGGTTCCCAACTTTTCCCCAACACAACTCTTCCCACATCCCCAAGAGAGAATCCGGCTCTCTTACTATCATTCAATGGCTCAGGATAGAATGAACCAAATAACTGCACACATCTGATTCCAGTCCCAGCTTTGTTGATCTAGCCTCCTCCATTTCAGTTTCCTCTCTGGTGGGGCTGGTCAGAACCATCACTTGGATTCGTAGGAGGCTCCATCCATTCATGTAAATGAAAGGCTTTGGGAAACCACACGTGGTAATGCCAGTGTTGTGTACGGATTTCATGATGGAGCTTTCTCCAGGATTTCTGCTTCCCGTGAGAACTTGATAGTTCAGAACTGAGTCTCATGACACTCATGCGAGGAATAAGCAAAAAATGAAACAAGATAGGCAAGTATTAAGTAATCTCTTCTCTTGGGGACCTTGCATTCAAGTGGACTTCCTTCTGCCATATTGGTAAGTCATCTACTGTTAGGTAGGTATCGGGATTCCCACTCTACAGATTAGGGAAATGAGGCTTAGAGAGTGGACGTGACTCTCCGAGGCTAGTAAATGACGAAGCCAGTTTCCATCCCAGTTCTTGCTGTATCCTGCAAGATCTTTCAGTACAAGAAGTCATTTGGTGATTCAACAAAGCACTGGCCACTAAGTTTCCCTAAATAGGACTTGGGCTTTGGAGGGAGTTAATGCCCAGGGGGCACAATAGTACAGCTATGAGAAAAGAGATGGAAAAGGATACGATTTGAAAAACCTCCTGTTGGAATGTAACTAGTGTCCTAGGAGAAACTGAGAAGAGTATGCAAAACCAAGAATACAAAATTTAGCAGACTGTCTGCCCACTTGGGATGGGGCTACTGTTAGCTTTAAGAGTGGTGAGCAGATGGAGAAAAAATGAGACTACAACTAATTTTCTTATTCAAATTCCTACTTCGAAACAATTTTACATGTATTAGCTCAAATCTGCAGCTCTCTCCACACATTGTCCTGCTTCCGCCCTCGTTCTCTCCCTGGGTCTCCATTCCAAGCTCAGCTTCCTGCCTCCTCCTCTGGGGCGAGAGTGAGCAAAATCTGAAAAGGCAGATCTGACCTTGTCACTCGGGTAAAATGTCTTTGATGACTTCCCGTCACTTTTGGGAGAATATGTCCAAATTCTTTTCATGCCGTCCAAGGGCTCGCCCTCGCTCTTCCCGCCTCAACCCAGGCCCTTTCGCACCACACAGTCAGCACCGTTCTTGCTTCATGGAGTTACTCACCTAAGTAGTAACTCATTCTAAGCCCTGGTTCAGGCACATGCTAAACCCTTCGCAAAGTAAACTATGACTGCCCGCAGGCATGAGACTGCTAATGACTGTGACACAGAGGACTGTGGGGCAGGCCGGAGCGTGTTCCTACCCTTGGTTCTGCCACCTTGCCTCCAGGGTTGGTTTGACATGAAGATTTTAGAAAATTCGTGTAAAGAACCCAGAACAGCAACTGCCTCCTATGTCCCGGATACCAACCACCAGCAAATCCTGTGACTCTGCCCACAGAATAGGTCCACGTTTGGGCCGCTGGGCACCAATCTCACTGGGTGACTGGAGTGGCCTGCTCTTGGGCCGCTGCCTGGACCTTTGCTCTGCTTCAGGTTCCTCTCCACCCGGCAACCAGTCAGTTTGGAGAATGTGAATTAGTCAGGTCATTCGTCTGCATCCTTCCTTCCATGGCTTTGCAGTTTGCTCAAAGTAGAAACTGAAGTTCTTACGGAGACTTTCGATGGCCTCTAGGAGCTGCCAGCCCTGCTCAGAGCTCTACCTGGTACCCTCGGTAGCCCTTGTTTATAGCCCTTCTTTTGGCTCATCCAACACTCCCAGACTACCCCCGAACCTTTGCACTTACTGTTGCCTCTGCCGGCAACGCTCGTGCCTCTGATATCTGCAAAACCAATTCCTCACGTCCCTCAGCCCTCTGCTGAGGGCTTCCCTGTTGACGAGGCCTTTCCTGGCCACCCCAGGTAAGACTGTACAAGCCCTCCTGCACCACGGCCACCAGGCTGAGCCCTCTGTCTCCCTTTCTGTGCTCGGTTTCACACTTATTGTCATGACCTAACCCACTCACTACATGAATAATGACCTGGTGGTACTGACCACTTATTGTCAGAATATTCTGGGATCAGTTCTTCATTGTTGTTTTACGCAGTAAAATATGGACATTAATATACACTCATAAGGTTTTGTATATTTTTTATTTGCCCTGTTTTCGTGAGACGTAAATGTAACACCGTCCCCAAACAGTCTAAAGAGGGTGCCTGGCATGCACCAGGAATTAATTAATATTAATTGTCTTTGATTAAATGAATCCCATTCCATATAATCTGACAAGCATTGAATTGTATATCGTTAAATTGTATATTTAAGTTAAAAAATAAATTTAAAGGCTCTTTTTCAAAGAGCACGCATAATCGTGACTTGAGAGTTCGTTGTGAAAATGAGTATCTTAAGCAAGAAGAGATCCCAACAAATTACACCATTAGTAAAGCTGACACAACGCTAGAAACATCATTTAAAATATTTTAAATAATTAATTTGTAAACACAACTTCACTATATATATTTTTTACTTTATGGGACTGCCTACCTTTTGATCTCCCCTCCCGATGACAAAGATTTCTTAATGTTATTTTCTTTAGAGGACACTGGGGGCTCACTTCGTCTCTCCTCTAGCAGGGTGGACTGGAATGTGCTGTTTATTTTCCATCGTTGGGATTCATAAGGCATGCGAGCTCACCCACGGGGAGCCATGCTCTTTGCGGTGCTATTGGAGACGTGTGCCCTCTGAGCATTAGCATGCAGGCATGCTCCATTGCGTGCGATTCCAATCAGCAAAGAAAAATATGTGCGATGCATTTGCAACTGCGGCTGCTGCCTCCTCGTACATCTACTCAGAAGAGCTGCTCAGCTTGGACGGGCATCTTGACCGTTCTCCAGGACCAGCTTGCCTTCCATGGGTGAACCACCCCCTTTGCCAGATAAGAATTTGTTTCTCGAGCCCAGGACTGAACTATGAAGCATTGTCCTGAGGTGTGGAAACCGCAGAGGGACTACTTGAAATACTATTGTTTGAAAAGTTTTATGTAATCGAGATGGCATACTTTGTGTTCTCTCCACCAGATCCACAAAAAGGAGATGTCAATAAAATTCTATTTTTGGTTTAAAATATATTTATAAAATGTATAATATTTTTAGCTCTATTGCTTTCTTATATGAATTGTATTAACAAGTCAATAGAGAGGAAAACATTTAAACCCATAAAACCTAGTGATCACAGGAAATTTAATACATGCACATACATACATTATCTGTCTGTCTATTTATCTACCTACCTAACTACCTAGATTAATAATTTTGTTGTAGACATGTATAATGGGGTTATCAATGAAAGACCCTAATATATGAAAATATGTAACATTCTCTGACTCTGGGAAAGAAAACAGGAACATGCTTGAAAGGCAAAAAGGCATGGTATTCAATTTCAACTGTCAGAAAGAAGGTTATACGCACATTGAAAAATATTTTAAATGGATGATGGTTGAATCAAATCATTACATTTAAATTTATTTAGGAATTTTTAAGAGTGATATAGATATTGAGATATAATGTACAAGCAGTTACATCCTTTGCAACTCTAATGGAAAATGCTAGCTGTCGACCTAAAAATGTGTAGGGCCTAAATTATGTTTTGAAATCTTGCAGTAAGGTATACCAGTAACTCATTAATCACATGGGGTGGTAGGCAGATAAATGGCTCCCAAGATACCCACATCCTAGTCCCCAGAACCTGTGACTATGTTCGGTTGAGTGTCAAAGGGGAATTGATGTTGCAAATGAAATTAACATTGACACTCAGCAATATCATGGGGAGATTATTTTGGATTAACCAGGTGGACCCAAAGTCATCGAAAGGGCTTTTTATAGTGGAAGAGAGAGAGAACATTCAAAGCACCAGAGACGTGACCTGAGAAAGAGCCAGCGAGGTGTTTCTGGCTTTGGAGATAGGGAGGCCATGACCCAAGGAATGTAGGTGGCCTCTAGATGCTGGAAAGACAAAGACATAGATTCCCCTGAGAGTCTCCAGAAGAAACACAACCCTGCTGATACCTTGATTTTAGCCCAGCAAGACCCACTTGGGACTTCTGACTTCCAGTATTCCAAGGGAATAAATAAACCTGTGTTGTTTAAAGCCACAAAGTTTATGGTAATTTCTTACAGACTGTAGGAAACAAATACATAATATATTAGCCCAAACAACTTGTAGTACCAGATTCAAAGAAAAAAGAAAATGCCCCTTATGTTCATACTCCTCTAAGTAATTAGAATACTGAATTTAAAAGAGTAAAGGAATATGTATTCATCTCAAGGGCATGTATATAGCAGCTTGAATTTTCTAGAACAATGGTTCTCAAACTGTAGCAGGCACCAGAATCACCCAGAGGGCTTGTTAAAACAGAGATTGCTAGACCGTGTCCCGAGTTCTAATTCAGCAGGTCTGGGGCCGGGGCACAACTCTGCTGTCTGCCAAATCCCCAGCTGCTGCTGCTGCTGCTGAGGCTGCACACGGGGAGCCAGTGATTGGAAAGAAGGATGGAAGAGAGACAAAAGCTTTCTTGCGAAGTCAAACCTGTGTTAGACGTTTCATACGTTAATGCCTATACGCTTTATTCACAGAATCTCTTCAGCCCTGTCCGAGTAAGAGAACCTGTTTTAGACAGAGTTGCTTTATGATCAATTGTCCAGGCTTACAGCAGCTTGCAAGAATAAATAAATGAAAGGAGGCACTGGCATTTGCTAGAAATGAGGACGAGACCAGGCTGCCTGAGAGTTAAGGGGAAGGTGAGAAACCATGAAAAGCAGACATATGAAGTTAAAATAGTTAAGAGCCTGCTCCCATTTAATGAAGGGGCAACTAATCATGAGTAGCTTATTAGTTCTAGAATTCTCATGTCCAGTGCAAAAACCACCAGGCACACGCCGCTCCTGAGCACCGGAAATGTGTCTGGTCAGAACTGACCTGTGCTCTGGATTATAAAACGCACATCGGACTGGGAGATGAAATAAAAAAGAATGTTAACCACCTTGTCAGTGATTTTTAAATACTGACTCCATGTTGAAATGATAACATTCAGGATGTGTTCAGTTAAAATATGTTATTAAAATGAATTACACCTGCTTTTTCTTTGCTTTTTGAAACATAGCTTCCAGGGGTTTTTAAGTGTCTCACATTACATTTCCACGGGAAAGCACAGCTCTGGGAAATATCACCGTATTACAGCATTTGCAGTAGATTTGTACTGTTCTGAATAAAAATGGGAGGGTGGAAGCTGGTGGTTTAAGACTGTTGAGCTCCTTGAAGGCAGAATGACTTATTTGCCCGGTCTACCCTAGAACCAGAGCCTTTCATTCTCACAGTGCATGGCCCACGGGAAGTGTTTATTTTATATTTGTTGAAAGAATGAATGAATAAGTAAATGGATGCAATACTAAGAATGTTTGAAATATTCTGTTTGAGAAACTGGGAGAGTGCTCTCAGAAATATTGCCAGCAAAAGTAAATAGGATTTCAGAAATCTTCACCTTTAGGAGTTACAATAAGCTTCAGTTTTCTGAAAAATACGTAAGGAGAGGTGTCCCGCGCTCTAACGATTCAGGATGGATGATCTGCTGCTATTTTGGATTTAAAATGCCCCTTTCCCTCCAAACAACACATAAATATTTAAATAACAATTGTACCGTAACTTAGGGGCTTGTGAATCATTTAGTGAATGTAGGAGGATTTGACATACTTAGACTTGAATGAAGAAGCGGTAGGACATAAGGTAAAAAGTCCTGGACTTAACTGAGAGGATTTGAACGAGAGTCTCTCAAATCTCCCCTTCATTAGTCACAGATGTTCCCGAGTTAGGCAAGCTGCACCTTATACAAATGGTATCTCGGGTGCACCGCTCCATAGGCACGTGCTATAATTCAGGTGTGCCACATGCTTTTCTCTACGCGTGGACGCACAGGACAGCCTTGTGTCCAGAGGCAAACTGAAGACAAGAATGCAAGGCAGGTAGACGGAGGAGGGAAAGCAGTTTCTTTGTTCTGTTCCTGAGAACATTCTGCTGCTTCAGCTTGCATCGGTTATTCAGTGCTATTCTGGGTGAGTCCCCCCATTTCACATCACAGTTAAGACGAAAGCAAGCAGGTGGTAGCAACAATGCATGTGAAATCGTTTAATTTAGAACGAAATATGTAAAAAAGAATGAAGTAGTAAAGAAGTCAATACATTTCTCTCACCGCACTTCAACAGTGAAAAATACTTTGGATACAATATATATGAGACATTGTATAACACCCATGCTGCTTTGTCCAATATGGTAGCCACTACCCACATGTCGCCATTTCAATTGAAATGAGATTTAAGTAAAATGAAAATGAAAACTTTGGTTATTTACTCATATGACCCATATTTCAAGTGCCAATGGCTACATTGACAAATGGCTACTATATTAGACAGTGTGTAGGACATTTCTGTCATTGCAGAAAGTTCCATTGGTCAATGCTGCCTTAGACGATTGATCCTTTTGATTTAACTGAGTTTGGTTTCCTTAACTTATCTGAGTTTGGTTTTCTTATCTGAGAAAAGGGAAGAATAGTATCTCAGTCCTTAGTTATATCACAAGTCACAAGGGTGGATTATTATCACTATCTTAATTAGGGGAGGAAGGTTGGAGGTGAGAATTACTGGTAGGCAGATGGCTGGACATTTGCTCTATATAAAGAATAGACCTTTTCTTGGTGCACCTGCTATATTTTGCTGAATGGTTGGACTGGGCACCTCTTTTGCCCTACTTTACATCCTCTTGGTCTACATTTCCTACTTCACCCACAGCTACAGTAACCAACTATCATGTATGTCAAATCTAATAGCACCTGCCCCTAGCCACACTTCTTACTTTCTACCTGGACCTTTATGAGATGTCCAATGTCAGTTACTAAAGGGACCTGCTTTGACATTCTTAGGCATATGCAACCCTGAGAGTAGGAGAGAGGTAACACCTCCTGAGATAACCCTTGACCAATGGGGGTTGGGAGCAGATGGATAAATATTTCTTTTATTTATGTCTTAGGTAGCAATTCTGTGGTGCATTCTATAAGGCTTCTCAGAAAGTCTCGAGGGCGTTGAGCCCTGGTTGCCCACAGAGCTGATCAGCTCAACAGTGTACACTAGATACGCTTTTCTTTGCTCCTGTTTCACTCTTCATAATCCCCCTTCTGTTCTTTGGCATCACTTCTTCGAGATAAAGCTCCTGCAAGCCCCTGTCCAGGCTCTACTTGTCTTGGGGGCATCTAGGTGAAGACAAGGCTCTGGGGTGGTTTACTGTTTTTCCACAAATCTTCTCAAGGTCATTTGAGATTTGGAATTTGAACAAGGGGTTTTGGTATTTCCCATGGTCTTGAGCCCAAAGACAAAATTAGTCATGTCAATTAACCTGATAACTGTACTAATTCTTAACTATATCTGCAAAGAGGAAGGAGGCAGTAGAGATGGGAAAAGGCAAGTATATGCAATAGTCTCCATGACAACCCAAATCCCTGACTATCATATTGAAGCCAGCACTTCTTTAGTGAAGTCATTAATGTGTGCCCAGACCTGTGCTTGACAATAAGATTTAATAAGAATAGAATATTTGCTTCTCACCCTCAACCAGCTTATGAGTAGTGTTATAATGTGAGCTTTGATGTAAGAAGACCTGGGACTCCAGTTGTTCTTGGTCTCAAAATCACATTTGTTTCTTTTATATTGCTTCATATTTCATAACTACTTATATAGAAAGTAGACAATAAGCTCAGTGAGAGCAAGAACTATGTCCTTTCTCTCAACACTTCGCCCTGACACCCAGGATGGGGTTAGGCACACAGAGGCACTCAAGAAACATTTGTAGAGTTACGGAATGGCAAACGATAGGATTTACTGAGTTTTGACTTTGTGCTAGGCCAGGGGTTGGCAAACTATAGCCAGAGAGCCGAATTTGCCCTCGAACCTGTTTTTGTAAGTCAAATCTTATTGGAACACAGTGATACCCATCCATTTCCATATGGTCTAAGGGTACGTCCGAGCTTAGAGACAGCAGAGTTGAATTATTGCAGCGAAGACCACAGAACCTACCCAGACAAGCGTATTTACCACCCGGCCCTTCAAGAAAATTTTGTCAGTCCTTGTGTTAGGCCACAGGTGCCAAGAAGCTAAATTTTCTGTGCGTGCCATGACATAAAAAGATTGGAAAGGTCTACGTCAAACTGCTACTAGAGGGAAGCGATGCTTCTAGAATACCCCATACCAAGGTGCAGAGGACAGTCTAGACAGTTCAGCCGTGAACAGGTGGGCGTTAGGGGCGCCGATCCCCCACACAGTAAAAAGCCTGCCTATAACTTTGACTCCCCCCAAGCTTAACTATTAATTGCCTACTGTTGATGGAAAGGCTTACCAATAACATAAACAGTCGGTTACACACATTTTGTATGTTATATAGATTTGAGACCGTATTCTTACAATAATGTAAGCTAGAGAAAAAAAAAATGTTAAAAAATCAGAAAGAGAAAACACATTCACAGCATTTAAAAAAAAAATTGTATATAGCCCTGGCTGGTTTGGCTCAGCGATTAGAGCGTTGGCCTGCAGACCAGAGAGTCCCGGGTTCGGTTCCCCCTAAGGGTACATACCTCAGTTGCGGTTCGTCCCTGGCCCTGGTTGGGGTTGTGTGGGTGGCAGCCAGTTGATGTGTCTCTCTCACATCTCTCTCTCTCTCTCTCTCTCTCTTTCTCCCTCTATCCCTCCACCTGAAGATAAATGCAAACATGTCCTCGGAAGAGGATAAAAGAAAATGTGTGAAAATGCAGTTCAAACTCATATTGTTCAAGGGTCAACTGTATATGGAATTTTAAGGTACGGAGCAGGGAGCGCTCAGGGCCTTCTCCGCACACCCTAGAACAAGCCTCCTGCTCCTGGTAAAACAGCCCATGGACCTGGCAGTGGAGAGGAGAAATTACTGTTTCTCCCCCAAATCCCTGCTCAGAATATTTGCGTTCTAATTAAATAAGATAATCATAGTTACAACTTAATGAGAGAGGGTAAACTGCATGTGTCTATTTTGCACTGTGTCTGTACTGTATCCTTGGGGCCTAGTACAGAGCTGGTGAACAGTAAATGTCTGTGGAATTTATGGACTTCTCACCACACTGTAGATGAGGAATATTTCGGTCAGGAGGAAGAGTCTTCTTTGTTGCAGAGAGAGAAGGTCTGGTCACTGGCACACAACTAGCCACTAGGGAGGCAGATTCAAACCTGGGTCTGCCTGACTCGGTCCTGGGATCCTCTGTGCAACCTGTCACTCGGTAGCTGGGCTCATGACCCAGCTCCTTCACCGCTCTGTGGCTTACTGTGCTCATCCACACAATGTCTGCAGAGCAGGGGACTTGCTGAATGATCTCTAAACTCGTTTCTTAACTCTGGAAGGTACTCAAATGATAAGTCATTATTTGCAACCTTACACTGAAGAGACTGGTTTGATTTAACGGAGGTGGGACACATTTTTAAAAATAGGGGAAAAGTGAAGGCATTTCACACTGGCTCAACAATGAAATCCAATGAGCTCTGTTTTACAGAGCTTCAGGTCCCCACACCACAACTAGGTCAAAAATCACTTGAGCAAGACTCAAAGGTCAAGTGAAGCAGAAAACAAAAACCCAAATGGACCGAGTGGAAGAGACAAAGCCCCTTTGCTTTCAAACCAATACCCTCTACTCGGAGCTGGAAGGGGCTTATCTCAATTGCTTCCTCCCAGGACAGCACGTCGCATGGGTCTCTTCGGTTCACCCAGCGTAGTAAATCTTCTATTTTTTAACCCATGCTATTTTTTTTCTTTTCATTTGAAGAGTCCTTTTCTCCCTCTGTTCATTTGAACTTCAGAGGCAGGCTGTTTAATATCTTCTATCGTCAGCTCACCTTATCTACTGACCTACCACCTCGTCCGTTTCATTGTCCAAGCCTCAGACGGCTTGAGAGCACATGGTTTATTTTTACTTTTATGTCCTGACTTGCCCTGGGCCGCACGAGTCATTCCAAAAAATAAGAAAGGTGGCCAGGGACATGCAGGCCATTCTCTTCCCTTAATTCCCATAATTAATTGCTTTTTAATCAGTGGCAATGACTCTGGCAAATGAGCCTGCCAAACATTTGCTTACTCCCCTTATGAGCAGTTCATCTTTGGCCACTGAATGCACACACTGAGATGCAGATGTAGTGTGATAAGCTGGCTTGGGGATACCAAACCAGATCCTACTCTTGCGGGGCTACAGAGGGCCGTTCATGAATCATGGGGGCTTTTCTGAGACACTGTGCTCCTGGTGCTGAAAAATTGTGAATGCATTTTAGCAACAGTTTTTTCGAACAGTCATCAATTCATTTTTGTCACCTAATATTGACTGCCTTTTCTATTTTAAATGTTAGGGCGTGAAGATAAGGCAGGCAGATTAAGCTTCTGCCTTTATAGACTTTCTGGTGTAGAGACAAATACACAAAAAATGGGTGATATGCGCATGAACAAATAAAGAAACCATTAGCGCCCTGGCCAGTTTGGCTCAGAGATTGGAGCGTAGGCCCACAAACCAGAGAGACCCGGGTTCAGTTCCCGCTAAGGGCATGTATGGGGGTTGCGGCTCGTCCCCAGCCCCCGTTGGGGTTATGTGGGTGGTAGCCAGTCGGTGTGTCTCTCTCCTATTGATATTTCTCTCTTTCTCTTCCTCCCTCTTTTCCTCCTGTTCTAACTGAAGTTAAATGTGAAAATGTCCTCAGGTGAGGATAAAAAAAGAAACAATTAGCAATAGTGCTATAAAGTAGGGTGACGGGACCGGGACCGGGGAGTAGTGTTACAGGTAGGAGCTCAGGCATTCGTGCAGCGGTACATGTGAGAGGCTAAGTGAGTGGGAAGAAAGAGACGCACGTGGGAAATCGGTTGAGGATGCGGCCAGGGTGTCCAGGCAGAGATAAGATAGTAAACAAAGAAACTGGAGATTGGGGGGCGGGGGATGCAGTGAAGCCCAGTGTGGCGAGAGCTGGCTGACCATGGAGCATAGTAGTTCAAGATGAAGTAAGAGGAGCAATTTTCAACACTGGTGTGCGCAAGAATTTTTAAAACATGTACCACCTGACTATTTAGTCAGCAGCACTGACCTCTTTTCCCTCAGATTGTCTCCCATCCAAGTACTAACCAGGCCCGACCCTGCTTAGCTTCCGAGATCAGATGAGATCGGGCGCGTTCAGGGTGGTATGGCCGTAGACTCCCTCAGATTGTCAATAGAAAAATGACAACAGCCAACACAACAATATGTGTCCAGTATGAATGAATAAAAATTATGCCTCTTTTTTTGTCAGATTGGCAAACAATATATTTTTTGGTGTGCGCGGAATTTTAGTAATTAGCTTACGTGTGCCACGAGATGAACGTTGCTGAGGAAGAGACACAGACAGGGGCCAGAGAATGCTGGGCCTTGTCTTCCCTTGAGTGCTGGGAACTGAGCTGGGTGCGGGATGCTGGGTCTGTACCAAGAAGACGCCTTTGTGGACCAAATCCATTGCCGGAGGGTCTCCTCTCGTTGCATGTGTAAAGCTCCTCCCCCACCCAAGACTTCCGTCACTGATGCCCCCAGACTTCCAGGACCTGTGTCATCACATCTCCCATCCTTCCTTCCCTAGTCACCATCAGAGGCCAAGGCTACCGGCTAGTCCTTTGCCAATGACATGTCCCGAATCTGACCCAGTTCCCACCGTTGCCTGCGCTCCTAGACTGCTTCGCTTCCCTGAAATTCACAGTGAGCTGTAAACAAAGCCCGTGTTTCAGTCTCTCTTTCTGGCGGGTCCCATCACCTCCTTACCCTAAACGGGGACTTTCTGTCCCCTGGTCTCACTGGTGGTTGTTTCGGCTCTCACACCCCAGACAACCTAGGGCTCAAGGATGACGGAGTTACCTCCTTTTTCCATGGTGTTTTTTTCCTACTTCAAAAATCCCAGCTGCTTTGAAACTCCCATTGTTAGATTTTATTACCCAAACTTACTAGGCAGAGAGGAAGTGTTGGCTTTCAATCTACATTTTATTATTTTATTTTTGTTTCTTAGAGCAGTAGGGGGTTTCATGGTTGAGGGCACAGACTTTGGAATCAATCTGCCTGGGTTAGAGACAGGATCTGCCAGTCAGTAGTTGTGAGATTACAACAGGCCAACTGATGTCTCTGATACTCAGTTTCCTCATCTTTAAACCCAGCATCTGGTTTACTTCTTCCTCTCCCCCTCTTCGCCTGATATCATTCTTGGCAAATTCAGCATCCATGTGGATGGGTCATCTGTGACTGTGATCTTTCGACCTTTGGCCTCCTTAGCTCTGACCATTTCTTCCTCCAGTCCACATCAGCCACCTACTCATAGGTCCATGCGCTCGTCTTCGTCACCTCCATCAACTGCATTCTCCCTCAAATCTTGATTTCTTGCTTCCCACTTGCACACAGTTGTCACTTGTATTTCTAGCTTATCTGCTCCAGCACTTGCCCTCCAGAGTCTGACATCACTGACCTTGAATCCATTCACCTTCACACAACCCCGTCACTGTCTCCCCTCATCCTCTCTTCTCCCACCGGCCAGCTTGTAGTTTACGGTTCATCATTAAAGTCAGCTCCTTGAAAAAACCCTTATCTTCCTTTCCTTTCTCTCTTCTTGCCATTCTTGCCTAGAAAAACACCGGATAAGCCCCAATAAGTCACTGAATCTGAGCTTGCTCCTGAGAAGTGGAAAGATCAAAATATTGTGGTCACTTCACATATGTGACCACAACGTCCAGATGTGCACAGGGTGTCAGATAATCCAACCTTTTAAAAGTCCATTTACTTTCTCATTCATGGAGATGACTATTATACATCTTCTCTCATCTTAAGTCTCCAGCACCCCTCCCACTAGCTGATGTTTTAGTTTTATACTTTATTGAAAAATTAGATGAAATCAGGCATTTCCTACAGTATTCTCTCCAACTCCCTCTATTTATTCCACAACCCTGCCTTCATCTGTACCCACCCCCCCACCCCCATAACAATCGCATCTATTTCTACTCCTCTCTGAGACAAGACATTCCTCTTGCTCTTTGGATCCACCCTCTAACATTCTCAAATACCTCATTCTTCCAACCATTCTCTTTCTTTCTCCACCGTCAATCACTCCGCTCTGTAGGGTCAATTCCGCTGGCACATGGACATCTTCTAATACCATCTCTCTTACCAGAAAAATAAAAACCTTGACTGCAGCCGAGGTCATGATGCCAGATATCTTCTCTTGACTTTTCTGCATATCCTCTCGACCTTTCTCCACCCTGGACTCTGCGTCATTGGATTCGGTGGGCTTGGTTGAATGGGAGCCTTGGCAGGAGATCGGAGGAAGAGAAGAGAGTAGGGCCAGGGTATTACTTCCCTGGAGACTTTCCTTTACGCAGAGAGTTACGGTGCCATTCCTTGAGATCGTCCGTATCTTCATACACTGTGCCTTTATAAATAAATCTCCCAGAAGTACCCTAATTAGACTGTGCCATCTATTTTCTGTTAGAATTTTGCTTGATCAGATCATCCTTTAGCTACAGTTCCATATCTGTGATGTAAGAATCTCCTGGGTTTTCTTATATTTTACTGGCTGGACCTTCTCAGAATCCTTGCTGGATACTCATCTTCCTGGAATCTAACAGACCTCTATATGTTGAAGTACCCCAGGACTTCATTCTAACTTTTCTCTATTTGCTTTCCCTCATGACATCATCTAGCTCATGGGTTGAGATACCATCTATATGTGTTAATGATTTATCAACTTGTATCTTCAGCTACAACTCATACAAACATACATTATGCAAGTACGAAATGAATGCCTTCACTGGGAAGTTAAATATCGGACTTAACATGGGCAAAATGGGACCAATGATCCATCCACTTTAGTCTGCCCCTAAAACGTGCCTCTCCACCATCTTCCCAGCTAAGATAAGAGCACCACAATCCACCCAGCCAGGAGTCATCCTTGATTTATCTCATTCCCTATATCCCACACTTAATCCATCAATAAGTCTGCTTTCCAAAATATCCTAAATCCAACCACTTTTCACCATCTGCAATGCAATAGAGTTCAAGATACCATCTCTTCCCTCCCAGCTTTGACACAGCTTTGCATCTGGACCTGAACTCAGTAATAGACTAGTCTTTACCTTGTAGCCAGAGTAGTCTTCTTAAAGCATCAGCCATCCACCCCTCTTCTTTAAACCCAGCAGAGCCCTTTTATTGGTCTCATAATAAAAGCCAGACATATTATCATCACCTGTAAGACCTTCCTTGACCTAGACCCTGCCTACTTACATCAATGCCTCATTCTGTCTTCTATCCCTGCTCGTTTACCAGACTTCACACACACTAACTCTCTTTCTGTCCCTTGAACAGTCTACACTCATTCCCATTCCTGGGCCTCCTGTGATCTCCGCCTGGCTTTTTCTTCCCTGAACTAAAGCAGCATCCTCTGTCACATCACCCCATTTTGTTCTCTTCATACCATACCTCAGTGCCCAAATATAATCTAATTTATTTCTTCGTGTATTTGTTTATCATCTATTTCTTCCCTCAGTCGAGAAGATAGTCACTACACAATTACCCTGCCCCCGCAGCTTTTAGAAGTAGTGTGCCTGGAACCTGATATGTGCTCAACAAATACTTATAGAATAAATGGATGAATGTAATAACTCAAAAATAATGGAATTAAATGATAGCAATGAGTGTGACGAATGAAAGCAAAAGGTAAGAGGGCAGCAATGATAGAGGGGACCTTAAGGCCGGGCAGTCAACAAAGGACTTTCTGAGGAAGTGACATGCACCCTGAAAGGTGAGTCAGGTGAAGTGTGGGGAAAGAACTGTCCACGCTGAGAAGAGAGTGAGTGTGTGCAGGTGACAGGCCATGAAGAACTTGAAGATTTGGAGACATTAAAAGAGGTGAGTACGGCTTGAATGAAGAGAGAGGGGTGTGAGATGAGTCTGAAGCTGAAGTAGAGGCCAGTTTGTGGTAAGACCCTATAGAAAACAAGCTTCAGCACAGGCATAAGCAGAGAAGGAACTGCCTGGGGAAGGGTAGATTCTGGGGTTGGAGGAGAGACCCCCGGCCCCGGAAGCAGTGATATGGAGGGTGAAACATGAAGAATGGACAGAATTTCATCTGAAGGGTGAGAATGGAGAAATGAGAGCATATCAAGGAGGCACATGCAGGGGAAAATAGGTGTGAAGGAAGAAGCTGTATGAAAACCACTGGTATGGTGACTCCAAAAGACACATCCAAGAAGAATGCTCTTGTGACTTTATATCTCCAACCCAGAGTCAATAGTTGATAAATATTTACATCTTTATATCTCCAACCCAGAGTCACTAGTTGATAAATATTTGCTGAGCAAATGAATGAAATAAGCAGGAGATGAAATCAAAGAATTAGGTAGGAGCCAGGTAATGAGTATCCGTATATTGCTAAGGATATAAAATTTTATCAGATAACAAACAAAGACTAATGAATGAAGACTCTTAGGAAGGAACTGACATGATGAGATTGAAAACCAGTTGATCTAGGGTTGTTTTTTTTTCACAGTCTTAAAGAGTAACTCACCTACTGATTGACTAAAGAGACACTTATCATTAATCTACTTGATTCTTACACAATTGACTGAAAATAATTTACCACAAATCTTGAGCCTTGTGGTAATTTCCCAGAAGACAGCGGGTTCTCTATTCTAGGATTTGGATGTGGAGTTCAATTCCAAGCAAAGCTGCCCATTGGGACAATTTGGGGTTAAAATCGATCAGCTTTAAAAAGAGCATTGTTTCCTAGTACGGGTCCTTTCGGTCTCTAAGTGTTTGTCAATGTAATAATAGGGGTTTCAAACTATTTTCAATAGTTCAAAAACACACCACATTTACCAGTTGTCAGGATGTACATACCAAGTGAGTGTCAAGGTTCTTTAGCATTTGCTGAACTGATATGAATTCAGTGTGTGACACTGATGAGACACTGGCAGTGTCATGTGGTGACAGCCCTCTGCTGAGTAGTGTCCCTGTGTTAGGAGTCACACATCCCCAATCATCTCTGGGGGATCTGAGATCAATTTCCATGAAATACTAGTTATCAAACATTTCTAGAAAACGACACGTCCTAAGGGAAATGTCAGTCGAGGAGTGCAAGCTCAGGCTAGAACTGTGGAGGGGCATTGAGGGGGAGACAGCATCCGGAACACAGAACACAGGGCGGTGTTACAACTTAGTCATCAAAAGAAAGGGCTTTGAAATGATACACACTTCGACCTGAATCCTAGTTTGCTAATTCCTTCTGGGTGACTTTGGGCATTTGGACAATCCTTTAGAGCCTCGGTTTCCTCATCTGTAAGACAGGAAGATCAGGAGTACTAAATATGTTTGTCCTAGGGAAGAAGCTATATCTGAAAATTATTGCTCTAAGTTCTTCATAAAGAAAAAATAAGTGACGCCCTGGCCGGTTTGGCTCAGTGGTTAGAGCATCGGCCTGCGGTCCAGAGAGACCGGGGTTCGGTTCCCGCTAAGGGCATGTACCTCGGCTGCAGTTTGTCCCCGGCCCTGGTTGGTCATGCGAGAGGCAGCCACTCGATGTGTCCCTTTCACGTCGATGTTTCTCTCTCTCTTTCTCTTCCTCTCCCTCCCTCCTGCTCTATCTGAACAAAAAATGAAAAAATGTCTTCGGGTGAGGATAAACAAAAGAAAAAAGAAAAAAAAGTGTCAAGTACGGCCTGTCTGGCCCTTACCAGCCCCTCTCAGAACTTAACCCATTGCCCGTGTCCACAGCCTGACCGTTACATCCCTAGCTGCAATGTGACAACTCTCTCATCTGGCCAGGGCAGCAAGATGGTGCTGGCCTGCAGGACCCGGGTCCTGAGGCTTGTGGCCAGGTAACTTGGCTTGCTAAAGGCAGTGTGTGGGGACAAGAATTCTACGGTGACCCCAAATGACCCTCACCCTTTGATTATCTCCTCCTAATGAGTGTGAGTTGAACCTGTGAATATAAGCTGAACCTGTGAACATGACAATATAAGGCAAAATGCATTTTACAGATGTAATCAAGATATCTAATCAGTGGAGTTAACCAAAAGGGTGATTATTTAGGTGGGCCTGGCCTACATGAGCCCTTTAACTCTGGATCTCGAGGTCAGAGACAGAAGGAGTCAGAGATGCACATCATGAGGGTTATTTGACATGGAGACTCCATTGCTGGCTTCTAGGACGAAGAGGCCACAATCAAGGAAAGTGAGTGTCATCTGGCTGCTGAGAGTGGTCCTCAGATGACAGCCAGCAAAGACATGGAGAGCTTAGACTGAGAGGAACTGAAGTCTGCCAAAACTTAAATGAGTTTGAAAGAGAACTCCACCCCAGATGACATGAGTATAATCTTAGCCACTCCATGCTGGTGCTTTTGTGAGACTCTAAACACAGAACCCAGCTAGGCCTAGCACAGACTGCTGACCTACATAAGCTGTGAGATCATAAACAGTTGTTCTAAACAGCTAAATGCGTGCTAATTTGTCATGCAGCAACAGGAAACTAACACACAGCAGCTGTCCACCTACAGCTTCAGAGTAAGTAGAAGTATGCGAGAATCCCACTGGAGGCTTTGCAGTGTTGGGCAGGTCTTCACAATGGACTTGCAGAGTGCTATAACTCCCTGTACAAGCAAGTATCCCCAAACGAGGGCGATTTGTGAAAAGCTGTACTTGCGGTGTATCCCCAGTCTGGTAAGTCTTGGTAACCTTCATTAAATATGCAATCATTATACATATCAAACGTATAATAGTCATGCAGGAGACAGGGCCATGTGGGGTGAGGTCTGTAAAGTGACTCTATGCTAAGGTTTAGAGAAATAAATAAGAAAGGGTACAGAACTCCACGGGTTGGCAAGAGCCGAGAGCTGTCAATACCCCAAATCTGAGGAGCAATGACCTGAACCCAAAAGAGCATCTGAATGAAGAAGGTAGAGGAACAGCAAACAGAGCGAAGAGAACTGGGCTCGGGTTGGGGGAAGACTGGGAATCAATAGCCCAAGCTCACTTCCTCTGTCTCCTGACCTCTTACGTCTCATAATCAGAAGCCAGCTGGTGAAGAGCTTGCATCTACATTGGCCAGGTTAGCAGGATGGAAAAGTGTAGGCAATGATCAAAAGGGGAGGACAGAAAGCACCTGATACATGAATTATAATCTCTTTTCTACGAGATGCATGCTTCAGAAAGTTTGTTTCTGCCAAACCTCCCCCATGGTCTCTTCATGACTTCTGCAGACAATAAGAGCCCCAGGACGTCTATTTGTCAGCCGGTGACACAGACACCGCACACATCGAACTGAGAATGTCCTGATGTCCTTTTCCCTTGAAGGATAGTCCTGGAAAACTTTGGCAGGCCCTATTTATCATGTTCCCAATAGCTGAACTCACGTTTTGTTTTTCTTTTTTAGAGGTTTGGGTGGTTTGTATATATTTTTTCCTGCTCCATCTTTTTGTCGTTGTCCCTTTCGTCTCTGTAAGATAACTTCTTGGAAAGTCAAGATTCTGGGGCTGGGGGGTGGGGGAGGTATACAAGACAAGTTGGTGGGACGTAATATGAGCATTACAATTAAATATCAAATATGAGAATTAAAACTGTCATTGATTCTTGTACTTGGTCTATAAGTGAGTGAATTAAGGTCTACTCAGAATTAATACTCAAATCCCCTTAAAGTGTGTCCAACTTTGTGATTGTAGATTAACTTAACACCACCTTAGCAGTTGGACATTATATTGTTCACTTATTTCTCCTTTTGTTCACTCGTGCAATGACTATTCTGAATGCCTACTCTGTGCCAGCTCTCTGATACGTGGGAGTGGGAGGGAGGGCAGGGGGATCCCATAAACGTGGAAAAACGGTTTCTGTCCTCAGTTTACTAAGAACCTGGTATATGCAAGATTCTGGATCCCCAGTGTGCCTGACAACACACAGCTAGTTCAGAAACTTTTCTCCTGAAATCTATAGCGACAACAACAATAATAGTATTTAGTGAGCATTTTCTCCATGCCAGAAACTATTAAGCTCTCTATTTTTCATTTTCTTACTTTTTAAAAAAATATTTTTTCTTTATTGATTTTTAGAGAGAGAGGCAAGGAGAGAAACAGATAGAAACATTGATGAGAGAGAACATCAATTGGCTGCCTCCTGCATGCCCCCCACTGGGGATCTGGCCCACAACCTGGGCATGGGCCCTGACCGGGAATTGAACCAGCGACCTCCTGGTACATGTGATGACGCTCAACCACTGAGCCACACTGGCTGGGCCATTTTTTACTTTCTAAAACTCAAAAATACATATACCTACACACACACACACACATACACACACACGCACACACATCTATATATATAGTTTAAAAATTTACATAATAGTATAAGGTTTATTATAAAATTCAGAGGCCACTATTTTTTTTTTTTTACCACCTGACCAGGTGTTATACTGTTTATGTCCTTATTTCCTAATAACATGTTTACATTATAATTTCTAGATTTTGTGATTGCAGATATTTTTCTTTGTTTTCCAAATTGAAGACAAAGAATTAGGTCTAGCCCTGGCCGGTTTGGCTCAGCGGTTAGAGCGTCAGCCTGCGGTCCAGAGAGACCTGGGTTCGGTTCCCGCTAAGGGCATGTACCTCAGTTGTGGTTTGTCCCCAGACCTGGTTGGGTCGTGCGGGTGGTGGCCACTCGATGTGTCGCTTTCACATCGATGTTTCTCTCTCTCTCTTCCTCTCTCTCCCATTCAATCTGAACAAAAATAAAAAAAATGTCCTCGAGTGAGGATTAAAAAAAAAAGAATTAGGTCTCTTGCATACCACAGCACTAAACACTTCTCCTGGTTCTGCTATATCACTATCCAGTGTTTAAATTTTTTCATATGATATATTCTTTATGGCTGAGCCACAGAGTATAGTATTATGACATTTTCTTTCTCTCTCTCTTTTCATTTTGGTGTGTGTTTCTAGAGATGAGAATTGTCCTATATTGTTATTTGCTCCATGTACCTGTCCCAAGTGTATCCACAGATTCTTTTCCATGTGGAGAACTGCTTATTATTGTCAAGGACGCCAAGTGATCCATTGGTTAATTGGCGTTTCCCTCGGAGAGGTCCTCCCGGAGCCCTCTTCCTCCTCTCCGGTCCCAGTGCTTCCCATGCAGGCTGCCTCCAGTCCCCTAGGGTCTTGTCTCTGGCATCATCCTGGGATCCCCTCTTCTCCCCTCTGCTGGAGCTCATGCTTCCTAGACATTTTTCTCTGGCTCACTCCCTTGCTCTGACTGAGTATGGCTTCAACAGCTTTCTGAGTAAGGCTGTCTGGTAGGCAATATTTTGGGACCTTGAATGTCTAAAAATATCTTTATCTCCTCATACACTTGACTCATAGTTTAGAGGGTTATGGGATCTGGAAACCATATTTTCTCCGGGGTTTGAAGATGTTATTCCATTGCCTTGCTGTTTTTAAGCCCAATGTCATTCTCATTCCTCATCCTTTTTAGGTAAGTTTTTATTCCGTCACTGTAGCTAACTGGACTTGCTCTGTGCCAATATTCTTAGGAGAATTATCTCCCTCAGTCCTCACACCAGCTCCAGGAAACAGGTACTGTCACTGTCCCCTATTTAAAGGTGAAGAGAGGAGACACAGAGATGATAGACGTGTTGCTAATATCTCCCAGCAAGTGGGTGAGAAGGGCGGGACCTAACCCTGTTCTGACGTCACACCTGTATTCTGCATCATGAGGCCCTGAAGACTCTCCGTGAAGTTCAGGGTTAGCACCACCCTTCCCTGGGTCCAAATCTACCGCCGGGGCAGTTCTTACCGCCCAGCCGATGCCTGGTTCATCTCCTGCCTCTCTCCCAACCACTCTGCTGTCTCGGTCTTCACTGTAGCCGAGAGTATGGTGACCATGATATTCTTGGACAATTACTTCATTCAGAATCTGCATTTTCCATCTATTAGCACTTTCTCTTTTCAAACATCTGATATTTGAAAATGCAAGTGTCTTACTTCTATTGTTTTTATCAAGTGACATTTGTGTTCCCTAGTTTGCCATATTCTATAAGGGGGCCCTGGTTACTTTTCAGTGATTTGTTGCCTTTTCTGTGGCTCTGGGTCATACTTTTTCTTAATTTGTCACATGTTCAAACTACCTTTTTAAGATAAATTTTAAAACATTTCTCTTTGCTTTACTCCTGGGAAATAACCTTTGCTAAGGTCTCTATCTTGCATTTACATCTTGAATTAAGAAGTATTTGTGTGTAGGTACATAGAAGGAAAGAATGTCACACTGTCAGGGAGGCAAAAGGAGGAAACCTGAAGTCAGTGGTTCTCACTTTAGTCCTGGATCCACCAGCTATTTGTTATTGACCTTGGGTAATTCATCCAACCTCTCTGAGTCTTAGCTGCCTTGTCTCAACAGAGGGTTAATTACTCCTACCCTCCCTGCTGTTATGAATGTCACAAGGACAAATAAAAATATGTAGAGAAATATTCTGTAATTCTACATAGTCTTTGTTAAACTGTCCTTCATTCATAATTATACAAATTTTGACCACATCCACATCACCATGACACAATTCAGTATGTAGGGAATACCTTGTCTTTGAGTCAACTTATTTTTTTTGTTTAACTTCAATAAACTGATTCGAAAAAAAATTCATGGAAAAGAAATAGAGACGGGGGAAATGACCCAGAGAGACAGAGTGGCTCAATGTATACATGCTCAATGTATCTGTCTTGGGGACCAGTTTTCCAATATTGGATCAATAGTAGGCAGGTGGCATGACTAGGGGAGAGAAAGACCTGAGGCAGTGTGGTGACCCCTTGAAAGAGAAGAAATCCGACGTGAAAGGGAAGACTTCAGTGGGAAAGGATAGAGACAGAGAGGTGGGGTGTCTGTGGTTTATGAGTGACAGGTAGGACGAAGCACTGCTGATAGGAAGAGGTTGTGACTGAGGAAGAAGAGCTAGGGGTTTAGGAAAAGGGTTAGTTAAAGGAGGTCACATAAGGGTCAGGGTTGAGGGACTGGGGGAACTTGAGACGTAAGGCTGATTTGGGAATGAAGGGGCTTGAGGGGGTAAAGGAAAGGGGTCTGGTGAAAGGCAGTATTTGAGGGATACCGAGGACGTGAGGGATGGAAGCTATCATGGTGGGTGATGCTGCAGCAAGGTAAGTCAGGGACCCGCTTGGAAGTAGGCAGATTATTGAGAAGTGGTGATGGAATATGTGTCCTCATCATTTTAAATTGTATAGTTATATTTTTTCTCTGAGGCTGAACTCTGAGAGCATGGATACCCATGAGCAAGTGTTAAATAGTCAATCACACCTGTTCCATGTTAGGTTGTTTTGTATGTCGTAGGCTACCCTATATATACATGTGTATATACCATACTTTGGACACACTACTTTAAAACATTCCCCAGATACATGGAATTATTCATAATTTGTTATTCGAACACCCTTTGCCTCTCCACTTCTCCCCCCTTCTTCCCTGGTAAATCTATCCTGGGGTCGGGGAACTCAAAATGACCCCAACGGCACAGTTGGCTATGTCTTTATACGGCGGTTGGGCAGCAGGCAGAGGAGGGTTGGTCTTGGTAAAATGATAAACTTGTTGAAGTTCAAACTCAGAACAACTTTTAACATCTGGTGAATGGAAACCCTTCCCCCTTTTGGTGTTCATTTGGGCCTTTCTCAAAGAGTAAAAAGTTCTTATTCTCACAATGTTGGCTTAGATAGTAGAAGGTTTGAAATAAATGCAGTGGAAACAGTGACATCATAAACTATTTCAAGACTTGCCCTAAAATGGGAAATCTGGGAGATAGCTCAGGGCTCCAGCTTACTGGATTCCCACCCTGGAGAGCTGAGGACAAAAGAGGATTAAGTGTCCTAACCATTATCTTGGGACTGGAGTTTCAGGGCTGGGAGGCCCAAGCCCGCAGCTCTGCTTGAGCCCAGACAGATAGCAGCTCTCAGCCTGACCTGTGCGTCTTGAGCCAGAGCAAGGTCATTGAAAAGGACACTGGTTATAGCTGATTTTGAGAGGTTGTATCAACAGGGGGAAACAATGAGAAAATGATTTAAGAAGAAAAATACCTGACTTCTGCAACCCTCCCTATTTTCTCTCCCCTTCCTCCCCTTTCTTCTCCCAAGGCTAGGATTTAAATTTAAATTGGGTTCCTTTGCAGAATCCTGTAAATATCTGCTTATTTAATACAAAACCTGCCACTGGGTTTTTGAGGATCTGCGATCAGTGCTTGGGCCGAGGTGGTAAGATTTCGAGGCCAGAGGGGAGATCAGAAGTCATCTAGTTCTGTCCCCTCACTTTGAAAGGAGAAACGTAAAGGCTAAAGAGGTGAAATGATGTGTCCAAGGTCACCACATGCTTAGTAGCAGGATCAGGGCTGGGTTGCAGCTCCCTGCCTCTGTCTGCTATAAATCCTCTTGGACAGACTTTGTGGCAAGCTACCAGGGAAGCTTATTGGAAAGCATTTAAGAACGTTAGGCAGTCTGCAGATGTGATTCTAAAAGTTATTTATTTGTTTTACTGCAGATCATGACTTCCCCTCCATCCGTCTTCTTGTTCCAGGGCCAAATCCTACTCTTTGATGTTCTTTGTGGCGTTCTCATTGCCTTTGGCCTGGATCAGAAGCGGGGCTTGACCCAAAGCTACTGGTGCCTTTGTTCACTCTCAGAGGACTTCCCCTCACCACAGGAGGCTCTGAAAAATCGGCGGTATTAGAGTTACTTCCTACACAAGAGGTGTCCTGCTGTCGGTGTCATAGAATCTCGGAGCTAGAAGAGACCTCTAAGGTCATTAGTCCAACCCTCGACCCGGTTCAGGCTTGCTTTCCAAAAATCTCCTAGCATATGGTCACAGTCTTATGGCTGGGAGCTAGTTACCTTGGAAACCAAAAATATCTCCTTCTTTTTGTAGGTAACGAGGCTGAGATTCAAAGAGGTGAAGTGCTTCATCTCCATGCAGGTGGAGGAGCTGAAATTGCGATTCCGGTTTCTGACCCTGACCCTGTAGCTTCGTCTACTATATTATCCTACCGATGAGTACATGCTTCCAAGAATTGTCCAGGAATCATCCAATTATTTGTTCATCACCATTAATTTACTGAGCCCTTACTTTATTCGGTACTAATAGTCACAGGCAGATTGACAGGGAAGCCAGAGGAATCTCCACTCGTGGAAGAGTCTTCTTGCCCTAAGACGATCCGTCTTTTGGAGGTTGTATTAGTTTTCTAATGCTGCTATAGTTATCACAAGCTTGGCTTAAGACAACACAGATTTATTGTCTATAGTTCTGGAGGTCAGGAGTCTGAAATGAGTCTCACTGGGCTAAAATCAAGGTGACAGAGAGCGGTGTTCCTTCTGAAGACTAGGACAGAATCTACGTCCTTTGCCCATTCTAGTTTGAGAAGCTGCCTACAGGCATGGGCTCATGGCGTGATCCCTTCCTCCACCTTTAAAATGCTTCATTCTTTAACTCTGCACCCCTCACTTCTGACTCTCTCTTTTGCCTCCCTCTTTCCCTTAAAAGGCTCTTGTGATCACATCTGGCCCGTCTGGATAAACCAGGATGACCTACCCATCTTAAAATTCATAATTTAATCATACCTGCAAACTCCATTTTGCCATTTAAGGTAACATATTCACAGGTTCTTGGGATGGAGATATGGCCATCTTTGGAGGGTCATTACTCTGCCTTATCACAGACAAAGCAGTCTTTGTTTTTATTTCTGTAATATGTTTTCTCCTTCTCTTCTAGCTGTTTTCTCTCTTTTGTCTTCATAGCTTGAATATTCTATGTACAGCTTTTGTGTGTGTGTGTGTGTGTGTGCGTGTGTGTGTGTGTGTGTTGTATTTATCTTATCTCACATTCTCTAAGTTTCTTAGATCTATAGTTTGGTATTTTTCACTAATTTTGGAAAATTCTCATCCACAATCTTTTCCAATATTCCTTCTGACCACACTCTCTCTTTTTCATCTGATATTCCAATGATGTGTATGTTAGACTCTTACTATTGTACTATAGCTCTTGGATGACCTATTTTTTCCTACTTTTTTCTGTGTTTCAGATTGTGAAATTTATATATATTTACCTTCAAGTTCTTTAATTCTTCAGCTGCATCAATTCTACTGCTGAACTCATTACAGGCATCATTCATCTTTTACAGTGTTTTTCATTTCTAACATTTCCATTTGATTCTTTCTTAAAATTTCCATCACCCCAATGAAATTACACATTTAATCGTGCATTTTATGGATCCTTTCCTCCAGAGTCTTTAACATCTTAATTAGTTGTTTTAAATTACATGACTGACATTTTTCGACATTTGTCTCATTTCTGAGCTTGGCTCCATTGATTACTCTGATTTTTGACAGGGTTTTGTTTTATCTTGGTTTTTTGTATGCTTCATAATATTTTTTATGTGATAACAGAGACAGGTATATAATTTCTATGCATGGAAATGAGTATGCCTTTTCTCTTTCTAGGTCTTCAGGGAGGAAGTGTGCTGGTTTGAGCCAATCGAGTCAGGAATTTAGCTCATTTTGATATTTATTGTTCCTCTACTTACCCTCCCTGCACCACAGGGTTCAAGTTCTGGTGTCGCCTTGTGTTTAGAGTGGACACTGGTTAGCAAGATGGTTTGCTCAATATGTGTTTCAACTTCAGCTTTGGGCCTTCTCTTTTCTCTGAACCTTTGAGATGATCTGTTTATCTCTCCTAGCAGTGCACTACCGCTGGTTGGGGAGAGGTCCAGAAGGTGTTCTTTACTGTTCTGATTGAGTCTCAATCCCAGGTAGATATTGCATTGTCAGGTCTTGGGACACAAGACTTCTCCATAATCCTGCCCTTCCCTAAGCTGTAAGAGACCTGTTGGTCTGGGTCCAGGATGTATTCTGGTACTTCTTCCAGGTGGAAGTTCTTTTTCTGTTTCCTTTCCCGGCCGCAGTGAGTCTTCATGACTCTCCCAATGCCTACAGCTTGTTGTCCTTTTTCTCTAAGCTTGATGCTTTCACTCTGTAAGAGAGAGGTAGGGCAGAAGGACCCAGGTAGGGCTTCATGACTTTCCCCCAGGGCTGCTGGCCCACTACCTGAGGACTTTGCGATGAGGGAGACTTCCTTGAGATTCTCACCCTCCTTCCAATCATCCTTGTGAGCACCTGATGAGGTCTATTATCTGTTGAAGAAAACCAGGGACTGGGTGGAAATTCTCATGTGTCCGCAGTGCCAGGGGCTTTATTTTCTCACACTAGCCCACACTTGGCCTTTAGCAATTTGGTAGAAACTTTACCTGGATTCTTATTAACAGCTTCGATGGCTCCTGGTGGTATCTGCTTAGGTAAGATGCTAATGGGAGTTTTCCATTGGGCTTTCTGTCATCCATGCAGTTTAATTTAATTTTGGTGTCTGGGACTCCCAAATTTTACCTGTAAACAGCTCATAGTCTATGAAGAGGGATAAAATGCAACAACAGATAATTTTTGAATAGCAAGTAATGTTGAATAAGATAAAGATCTATGCTATGAAATAAAGGGGCTGGATGGGGCAGAGCTTAGGTCAGAGACCAAGGGGATTTCCTAGCAGAGATGAGACCTGCATTAGTTCTTAAAATAAAGCATTTTCCTAGTGTAGTAAACTGTGTGGGATCTTCTAAGCAGAAAGGGGGAATGATCTGAGTCACAGAATTAGCATCATTTGTGCATGAACAAGATGAAATGGGACGTTAATATTATGTCCCCCTCATGACTCTGTTAACACTTGGGTGGAAGGACATTCAGGCATTCCCCGCTCACCCCCTGCATATATATTTATATGCTCATGTAAAATAAAATAGCATAGAATATTCTGAATATTTAATAAGTGCTTAGGAATATAATGACTCTGAATAATTCACTTTTTCTGTTGTTAAACGTTTGGCTTATTTTTATTTATTTTGCTTTTATTATAAATATCTTTTACATGCAGTGTTTTTTATTTTATTCCTTTTAGATTATTTCACTGAATATACATTCACATGAAGGGAATTTCTAAATAAAGATTACTGACATTTCCAAGGCTTTGGTAGATGTTACTAAATTGCTTTTCAAAGTGGTTGGTTTCAATATTCATTTCCCCATTAGTTTGTGAAAGTGCCCATCTCATCACATCCTCGAAGGCATTGTGTATTTGCATTAAAAAAAATAAAACTGTGCTAATTAACACGTACCAAAAATGGCAAGCCATTAATTTTTTTAAACTTTGGCCTGGCCAGTGTGGCTTGGTGGTTGAGCATCGACCCATGCACCAAGAGGTCACATGGGTCGACGCTCAACCACTGAGCCACGGCAGCCAGAATTTTCTTCATTTTTAAATGGGAGAATAATATTATCTATGATTACTACTTTACTACTAAATCAAGCCTACCAGTTAAGAGGCTATTGTAATAATCCTGGGATAATATAATAAGGGTATGAAAGAAGAAGAAGAAGAAGAAGAAGAAGAAGAAGAAGAAGAAGAAGAAGAAGAAGAAAAGAGGGATCTGAGAGCCATTGGGATAGAAGTTATGAAAGGTTCTACTTTAATCACGTACTCTTATTGAATGCTACCATGGCAGTTACTATGAGATACATTTGCATTGTATTATCTCATTTGATCTTCATGCCAACTTTGAAGTGGGTGCATTGCCCATTTTACAAATGATAAAACTGAAATTCAAAAGGTTAAGTGATTGCCTAGTCTGACGTAAGTGGGAGAATGAAGTTACTAGTAGTTACTAATCTGGGGACGAGTCTAGGAACTGAGAATTTGGGGATGAAGATCAGGAGCTCAGTTTTGTACACAGTAAATCTGAGATAGCCGTTAAATGTCATGTGTGATGTTCAAGAAGACACTGGCTTTGATAACTGTGGAGTTTGGGGGAGAGGTCTGGACTAGAAATATCAACTTGGAAGTCGCAGCATGTAGGTCAATGCAGTTGCAAAGACAAGTACCATCGGATTTCACTCGCATGTGGAATTTAACGAACAAACTGAACTACCAAGCAAAACAGAGACAGACTCATAGACAGAGAGCAGGCAGACAGCTCTGGGGTGGGGGTGGGGGAGGGAGAAGAGAGAATTGAACAAAAAAGAACAAAGAGAGAGAGAGAGAGAGAGAACTCATGGACAAGGACAACAGTGTAGTGATTGTGGGGGGAGGGAAGGCCGGGTGGAGGCGGAAGAGATAATAGAACAGATAGATGGTGATAGAAAATAGAAAACAAAATAATAATAACAACAATAAAGAGAATGCACCCCAAGCACATGGTGAGTGCAGATGAAAGACGGGGGCCGAGTGGGAGCTCCCTGGACCTGGTGTGAAGAGGTCAGGAAGATTAGGAGCTACTGGCAAAAGAGATGGGAGAGAAGTGAGTGAGGAAGAAAGAAAACCAGGGGAGGGTGGAATCTGGGAATGCAAGAGAGAAGAGGAGTATCTCCTTGATTAAGTCATTGTCTAATGAATGAATGATGGGTCTAGGCAGCATTAACATCCAGATCTCTAACCCAAGAGCTTATATATTCTCATCCAATAGACCAGGGTCAATAAGCTTTTAAAGGAACGAATAGTAAATGTTTAAGACTTTGTGGGTCAACAGGCACAATGTAGGCTATTATGTAGATGCTCATATAACTCTTTAAAGCTAGCCATGAGGGCGTAGGTGGGCTGGGTGAAAGAGGTGAAGTGATTAAGCAAAAAGGAACACCTCATAGACAGGCCATAGTATGGTGATTACCAGAAAGAAAGGGGCATGGGGCGTGGCAGGGGGGCAGATGAAGGTAAAGGGGGAATAAATGGTGATGGAAGAAAACTTGACTTGGGTTGGTGAAAATACAATATAATCTCCAGATGATGTATTCTAGAATTGTACTCCTGAAACCTATACAATTTTATTAACCAATGTCACCTCAATAAAAAAAATTAAAAAATATATAAATACAAATGTAAAAATCATTCTGAGCTCAAGGGCCATAAAGCCAAACAAAACCAAACCAGGCTGCTGGTCCCCCGCCACCATTTGCACTACACTGTACTGTTTCCTTTAATTCTAGAAATATTTATTACCAAGATGATAATATTCAGGCAACATCCTCTTAATCAGCTATCTCAGCCTCACATAAAATGCTACAAAAGTTCTTTTCAGCAGTACCATAGCTTAACTTTTTTTTTCTTTATATGAAGGTGGCCTGCATCTAATCCAGCAATTTTATTCCTCCCAAGACGCCACTTCTGCTAGCATTTTGCTTAGCTACATCATTGGCAAAGAAACGGAGCGCGGAGGCAAGCACAGAATTTGCACAAATGTATTTGTCGTAGATCATAGCTTCGAAAGTAGGTTTCTGGCCTGAGAGCAAAAGGGAAAAAAAGGTACTTCCCCCTCTTCTTGTTTTTCCTCTGAGTGTCAAAGGGGATCTGTGCCGCAACCTCCCTGAAAGCAGGGAGCTTTCCGGGGGTCACGGCAAGGGGTATCGTTGTGATTCATTTCTCCAGCACATGAACTCTGTCCACAGAGGTACTGCTTTCAGGAAGATCAAGTTCAAACTTAGTAACACTGACTTCTCTTTTTCTTAACTTGCTTTCTACCAAAAATGAGTGCAATGACCTAAAATCATTTATTGTGTTTACTCTCATCTGCCCTGCTTTCTAGTTACGCTCTCTCTATCCCTTCCTCAACCCCTCAGTCCCAGGACCCTGGAATCCGTTCCCGGATGGAGCTTCCTAGACCCCAGGCCTTTGTGTTTCCTTGGCGGTGCTACTGTCCTCTAAACTGCTCTACGAGGACAAAGCGACTCACGGAGGGGAAAACAGCAGCACACATTTCTCATTCACATCTCAGGACACGTGTCTTGCAGATATTTCCAATCAATCACGAAGTGATTGCTAGAAGAAATTCTTGCAAAGGTCAACCCGCCTTCTTGGAATTGCTCTTATTTGGAAAAACAGTTCAATGATCATAACCCCCTTTGCTGAGTGGCCCCTGAATACAGAGGGTGATCAAGGGCATTAAACTCCTGGGCTCAGGTGACAGGCCAGCTCCATCCACTTAGGTCTTGAGTCTTTTGCAGCTCCATGTAGCTATGTTTGCCCATGAGATGCTCTTTCCTCCTTCTCTCTCCGGCTGTTGGCTCATGGACGTTGCAAGGTCTGGGGTGATGGTGGATGCACAAAGCTTCCTCAACGATCAGCCACTTCTCTCCTTCAGCAGCCCCATCTTTTCTTTATTCTTGGTTCTGGAATGTTTCTTTTTCCAGACTCCCTATGTCCAATTCAACGGCAATCTGCTAATCTATCTTGAAGCCTTTATGACTTAAGTAAAACAATGAAGTCTGTAAATTTGTCATTTTTTTCTTCCCCAGAACCCAGAACAGTGCCTGGTACAGGGTAAATAATCAGTCAATATGTCTTACGCTACACTAAGTAGGTGGCTTATTAATGTTGTCTGGCTGATAGATGGAAAGGGGCAAGAAAGAGATGGGAAGGCCAATTTAAAGGCCTCATTTGTAGACCGGGGACGGCTTTCGGGCAGGGGATAAACCCTTGTTGACCCAATAAGGATGCCAGTGGGGCTTGGCTTGGTGTGATGGCAGAGAAGCAGAGAGAGGCGTCTCTGAGAAATGTAGTGGAGACAGAAATGCCCGGTAGGAGCTGGCCTGAATGGAAGATGATCACAGGAGTCAACGTGAACTCCTGGCTATTGATCTGGAGACTGACAACTAAACAGAGTGTTAAACAAAGAGCCACCTGAGAGTGAAAAGACATGGGTTCTGGGCGTGCTTCTCTCTCCCGTGACGCTGAAGAAGCTGATTCATCTTCTTGGCCTCAACTTTCCCATCTGCAAAATAGATACAATAATTCCCTGTATGGATTTGCGAGAATTACTATTATCATTGTTCTTTGGCATAATAACAACTTCCTTTGGAGCACACACAACCCAAGGGCTGACAAACATGGGAATTCCTTGCAAACAGGCAAACCGAGAGGTAAGGGGATTCTGATGGGAGAGGAGGAGAGCCATTCCCAGGAACTCTGCGTTCACAAAGTATGTAACAAGGCTTTTCCCAGGGGGACCCGAGGGCTGTAACTTGCACAAAAGAGCACTGTCTTCTCAGAATCTGCTTGTAATCTTTGCACAGGCTCATATGTCACTTTAAAGGGTTAACAGGAAACTGGATGTCATCTTGTCAGCCTTCCTGATCTCTTCCAGCTGGAAGTAATCCCGCTCAGCTCCGAGCGCCCTCAGCCCTCCATCTGTGCTTGTTTTGCCACACAGGTCCCTCTCCACTCCAGGTCCTGGATGCTCGTGCAAATTGCTTGTCTCCTCCCTAAGAAGGTAAGCAACTTGGAGGCAGGAGCCATGGCTTGGTTGCTGATGAATTACTCAGAGTTCTGCCAACATGTCTTATAATAGTAGAAATTCATTAACTGCTTGTTGAGTAGATGGGTGGATGAATAGACTGATGGAGGCATAGACGCAGCATCAGTCTTGTTCAGGACTGAATTCTGAGGCCCTCAGACAGAGCCTGGCACATGGTAGACAATCAACACATACCTGCGCATGGAAGAAACAGAAAGATGCCCCAGTGATCTTGTGCTCATGGTTCTCTAGGATATAGCATAGGGCCTGGCACTTAGCAGACTCTTAAGAAACAGTTGTCAACTGATTCACTTACTCTGTCTCTGAACTCAAGTCATCAGCAGTCATAGAAAAAGATGTCAGCAAGGTGGTTTTACTTACTGCACTCCCCTCCAAAAGAGAACAACACTAGGGCGAATATATATATCATGTGCTTTCTCCAGTCTGTGGTCTAGGATAGGGGCCAACAAACAATAGCCCTTGGGTCAAATCCAGTCCCCTATTACCTGCTTTTGTAAATAAAATGTTACTGGAACACAATCATGCCTATTTGCGCATGAATTGTCTACAGTTATGTCACATATGAGAGTTGCAATGGAGACTGTATGGACTGCAAAGCAGAAAATATTCACTCTTGATCTTTATAGAAACAGGCTTCCAACTCCTGCTATAGAAAACTGGTTATTATAACCCAGAGAGTGACATCTCCATAATCTGCTGCTGACCCACCAGCCAACAGTAAGTGGCTAATATTTTTTGAGTCTTTACTATGAGAGGAAATGTCCTAAAGTTCTCCTTTTTTGAGAGCAATGACACACTTCTTTTTCTTCCTGTGAAGGACCATCATGTCCCTCCTATGCAGGTTTTACTTTTAGAAATAAAATAAATTTCAGTCCAAATCAAGGTTAATTCTTGATCAGTGCAGAATCCAGACCTAGGACATGTAAGCTTATGAAATATGACATGAAAAAAGCTGACCTCTTAAAAATAAATATCTTAGAGAAAGAAGATATGTTTCCTGACGTTAAGGAGCTCATCTCCCAATCTCATGTAATCTGCCCAGTTACAGTCAGGGGCAGATTAATAGTATAGTGTATGAAGTGTAGGAATCGGGACCCCTCACATACATAGACCCCTTCCACAGTTCTAGCAATCAGTTCATGTGGTCCGTATGTTCTTGTAAACTTTGCAATAGGATGGTGCTTAATCCTGCCTCCTGTCACCTGGCTCAGGTGTAGCTCCTCCAGGAAGCCTTGGACCCTGATCTCCTTCCTCTGTGCCACCCTCCCTCTAGCTTTGGAGTAGGACATGGTGGCAATGGCTGGCCTTCTTTCAGGACATTCACAGTGGCCATTCCCACTGCCTAAATCACCTGTCCTCCTGGCTCCTCTCCACTAGCTCATTCTCACCCATTATGTCTTATTTTTAATATCTTTTCTTCAGAAAAGCTATTCTGGAATCTTCAGCATGTACTCTAAACCCCTAACCGATGGCCTCATTAGACTGACAGCTTCGCAAGAGCAAAAGAGTCATCTGTCCTCTTGACCAAGTTATTCCGTGGACGTGGTCAGTGGTCTAGGAGATCAGCATCTGGTGAATGAACAAAGTTGCCTTTACCCTTTAACTTAAAACAATCAAGTCAGGGATGGGTCCATTTGCTAAGGCAGAAACTAACCTCTCGACCTGTTGGTGGCACTGACGATGGATGAGTAAGTTGGGCTTTTCTCTGAAAATAGGGCTTTGTCCTATTCAGGACAAATGAGAAACACCAACAAAGAGGGAGTTTTTTCAAACCATTTTATCTAATCAAGAGAAAGTCATTTGCCCTGGTTGGCGTGGCTCAGTGGTTAGAGCGTCGGCCAGCACACGTAAGGGTCACGGGTTCAATCCCCACTCAAGGGCATGTACCTGGGTTGTAGGCTCGATCCCCAGCCCTGGTCAGGGTGCGTGCAGGAGGCAACCAATGGCTGTGTCTCTCTTACATTGATGTTTCTCTCAGTCTCTCATTTTCCCTCCCTCCCTTCCACTATCTCTTAAAAAAAAAGATCAATGGAAAAAAAATGTCCTTGGGTGAGGATTAATAAAAAAAGAGAGGGAAAGTCATTTGTCCCCACTTCCCTGCACATGACAAGGTCCCAAGAAATTTGTTGAGAGCCAGCGTACAGAACTCATCATGGCCCTGGACATATGCTTTCCTCTAACAGACAAAGTTAGGTTTAAAGAGTGGGGTTGGTCTCATGGCTTATGCTCATGGCCCTGTGCTTAGGAGTTCTGTTCCAAATGTAGCCAGATTCCAAGGCCTAGGAGGGCTTATTTATTGGCGACGATGAGCGACCTGCGCCTTCTGAAGTCAGCTTGTTCGGGCAGCAGCCTGCGGGGGCCGCAGCGGGAGGACCCTGAGCAGAACCACGGGCTTCTTTTCGTCGTCGTTGTTTTTGTTTTGCTTTTGTTAATTCTCACCCGAGGATATGGTTTCCACTGATGTTTTAGAGAAAGTAGAGAAGAGGGAGGAAGAGGGGGAGAGAGAGAGAGAGAGAGAGAGAGAGAGAGAGATCCATGTGGGAGAAACACATCGACTGGTTGCCTCCTGCATGTGCCCTGACCAGGGCCGCAGATGGAATCTGCAAGGCAGGTGACCTTGCCCGGGAATCAAACCTGCAACCTGCAACCCTCCGGTTTGTGGGCTAATACTCTAACCACTGTGCCTCACCGGCCAGGACAGCAGTCAGGCATTTATTTATTTATTTATTTATTTATTTATTTATTTATTATCCTCACCGGAGGACACTTTTCCATTTTTTGTTCAGATAGAGTGGGAGGGAGAGAGAGGAAGAGAGAGGAAGAGAGAGAGAAACATCGACGTGAAAGGGACACATCGAGTGGCTGCCACCCGCACGACCAACCAGGGCCGGGGACTAACTGCAACCGAGGTACGTGCCCTTAGCGGGAACGGAACCAGGGTCTCTCCGGATCGCAGGCCGACGCTCTAACCGCTGAGCCAAACCGGCCAGGGCACAGTCAGGCTTCTTTGACCCAGGAAAGTCACAGCCTGAGACGTTGCTTTCGAAGCAGCATTTATTTTCTGCAGCGTGAAGCAGCTCCCTAAGGAATCGCCTTCTGGCTGCCTGGGAAAGGCCTCCACACGGGCCTTCTGTGCGCTCCTGTGGGGACCCTGCTCTCTCCGCGGGGGGCGGCCAGCCCGCCCTTCCCTCTCCCTGTCTGCTCTCTGCTGAGAACCAAAAGTTCTTCCCGACGAGAAAGCAGTGGAACACGCAAAGCACACGTCCCCACGCTGGGGGGCCTATTTCTAAAGCAGCCCATGGAGGAAACTGAAGAGATTCAGATAAAAGGTTCCTGTCCCCAGCCCCCACCCCAACCCCTTCCTGCCCAGGTTCACCTTTGCTGAGGCCTCTGCAGTCAGCCCCACTTCCTGGGCTGTTTTCAGAGACCGGGGACCTGACGTGTTTCCCTGTGGCTCTTTAAGGACAGGTGAGCAGGGCCCGCTCGCAGGAGGCCCCTGCGAGGCAGACTTGCAGCGGACAGAGGGGTGGGAAGAAATGAAACCCGAGAACATTTCGTCCCCAGGATCCTGTTATCTGCCCATCTGATCAGAACCTGACTCCTGGTGATTTTGAGGAAAGTTCCAACACCTCAGGCTATTTGCATCCTTCCCTTTTCTCACAGTCTGCTCAAGTGTGTCTGGTCATAAGGCTTCTGCCCCTAGTTCCTCTTTCTCAGGTGGAGGCTGGTGAGCCCTCAAAGTGATACCTGCCCTGGTGAGTCACTGGAATCCACCCCCGGCCCTGTTCCATGTCAGCCTCGGGGTGGGGGCATCAAAAGCGAAAGGCATGGGCTTCCCTTCATCCCAGATACACCTGTGTGTCTATTTCCGAACCAGTGCAGCGCAAGTCGGGGTGTGGGTCCAAGGTCTCGGGCTTGTGACCCCACCGGGCCAGGACTCAGTTTTCGTATCTGTGAAATGGGGTCGGCAGCCCTCCCTGGTTGTTGTACAGGACTGACGTGGGGATCAAAGGAGACGACGGGTGTAGAGGCATTTCGGAAAGTCTGCCCCTCTCTGTAACGCAAGCGCCTGGGGTTACGTGTCACGGGAGGGGTGTGGGACGGGCTCTCATCTCCAGCCTTGTGGCCCATTAGAATTATGGGGGACGCTATGAAAATCAAGGGTGCCTCGGCATCATCTCCACAGACCAGGGCAGGCGCTGCTATCGGGCATCTTATTTATTTTTTTTAAACCTCCTCAGATGATGTTGATGTGCCGACTGGGAACTGCCAATAAACAAAAGTCATTCATGTTCAGAAAACGGACAGCCGTGGATTACGATGGGGAGAGAGGAGAAGCCTTCAGGGAAACACCCTTGAGAGGCAGGATGGACATATTCCGGGGAAATGGAGTGAAGAAAAGTGAGGGGAGGGAGCTGGTAAGTCACCCAGTTGGGAGGCAGTGGGGTGCATGGACCTGGGGAGCCAGCACCTCCTCCGGGAAGCCCGAGGGCTCCCGGCGTCTCTCCTGCTTGATAGCATAATACCTTGTACCCAAGTCACTATATCACCACACTGCTTTCCAAATGTCTGGGTGTCTCCCCTCTGGACCATGAGCTCGTTGAGGACACAGCTGTTTCTCTGGTCTCTGAATACTCAGTTCTCAGCAGGTAATTGGAGCAGATGAGGAGCTTAATACATGAGAGTTAGCAGCATGGCAGGGATTCGGCATCTGGTAAGGACTTATTTTCGTTTTGATTCTGGCACCAATTTACCGGGATACCTGTTGCCTCTTTGGGTTTCAAGGTCCTCCTGATGTGAGATCTGATGGCTCTAGGAATTTGAAGAGTTGAGTAGCATTGTATTTAAAAGGAGGCTGAGGTACTGGGAGGTACCAGGTCGAACAATTAGAACGCTCCAATTCAGGTCAGTGCTTCTCAAATTCGAATGTGCATACTAAGTTACCTGGGGATCCCGTTCAAACTCCTTACCTGCCTCAGGGGTCTGGGGGTGGGGCGTGAGAGACTGCATTTCTGAAAAGCTCTGGGTGACATCAACGAGGCCAGCCAGTGGACCACACTTGAATGGTGCTGATCAACACTCCTAGGTGAGGTCCCTGCTGCAGGACCGAGAACCACACCTGGAGTAGCAGGTCTGCGTCTGTATAATGTCAAAATGACCTGCGGAACAATTTTCACCCCACCCCCTGAAACAGTGGATTACAAGTTTTTTGTCAGGGGAATTGTGTTGGCTGGAAAATAGGATTTAGGGCCACAGAACATAGGTTCGAACCCTGCCTCCCTCGCTTCCTAACTGTGTAATGTTACGCAAAACCCTGCCTCCCTCGCTTCCTAACTGTGCGATGTTACGCAAGTGACTTCAAAACTCTCCGCCTCCGTGTCCTCGTCTGTAAAATGGGACGATCAGATGGCTCTCCGAAGGAAGACGCATGGACACGGGAATCCAAGGTGATGACACCAGCGGTGCAGCTTGTGTGCGGGGGATGCCGATTCCCTTCAGACCGACGCCACAGAGCGGGAGGGACAGGAGTTTCTGGAATGAGAGATTTCTTTTTCTCTTTGCACCAAGAAAGAAAAGTTAAGCTTTATAGGAAATGCAGAGCCTTTCACTTCCTTTCTTCGGGGGGTGGGGGGTGAAACCCCAGGTGTGACGCCCGAATCTGTAGGAGGAAAGGAGGGTGGAAATGAAAAGTTCTCACAGGGAGCTGACTCACCCCTCAGGGAAAAGATAGTCAGGCGGTGAGGTTTCGAAGGGCAGAAGCAGGGGCGAGCTGGGGGGAACCCAGAGGAACAGAGCAAGACACAGGCTCCCCTGCTACTTGGCACCTTACACACAAACCTTCCCCCGTCGACTCCTGCTCTCATGCTGGGCCCCGAGTCCCGCTGGCCTTCCCTCGAGACACATTTTATGCATATAATTAGGGGGACGGCTCAGGACAACATATTCTGGCCTCCTGGGAGATCAGAGGTGGACACAGGTGTTGTCACCTGGATCAGTCTTTCCCAGTCCCTTGTAGGAACCTCCCTCATCATTTCTCAGGCACCCAGGTAACAGGCTCCAAAGGTGGGGCAGGGGTGACTTTTAGTGGTGATCCCACCAATCTGCACGTAATCAGCATTTTCACTTTCCCACTGTGTTTGCACCCGTATCCCGATGCGCAGGCACCCGGGAGAGGGAGCTGACCCTGGACTGTTCGAATGATGTATGGGGAGACCATGCTCAACACCTCTCTGCTCAGGTGTGTGGCTGCCCCATCTTTAGCTCTTTTATACTTCACATGGGCTGATCCTTGCCAGAAGTGAGGAACATGATCTGATTAAGGCTATACTCCTGCGACCACCTGCTTGATTGATCTCTCCCGGAAAAAATTTGCGCTTTACCCCAGGAGCTTCCTAAAGTAAAGTGAGTCTTTAGTGTTGTAGGTGACGACAATGACTGCTCACTATACATCTCTGGGGAGTTGGGAAAACATACAAATGTATAAGCCTAACTGTTCTGCATCCTGGAAATCTACATCGGCGGGAGCATCTCTAGCTTAGAAAGCTTTCCAAGGGACCCTGGTACACGAAGTTGCAAACTCCGGGTTATTGGTGAATCATTCATTGTGGGGTAGTGGAACACATTTTTTCTCTGTCTATTCTTGACTTAAACATCCGCTCGGCTATCCATGGCTGTATAGTAAAACGCCCACAGACTTAATGAATTCAACGAAAACTGTTTTCTGTTTCTCATGAGCCTACAGATGGCCTGGGCTCACCTGGGCGGTCCCTCTGTTCTAGAAAGCGTCAGCCGAGACACTTGTTGGCTGCATTCAGCTGGCATCTGGGCCAGGCTGGAAGAGCTGAGGTCCTCGCTCACCTGTGCAGGACTTGTTCTCACCCACGTGGCCTCCGGGCGCAGAGTTTGGTTTTTCGCAAAGCATGGTGGTCTCGGGAGAGTCCGGTGTGTCAGGCGGTGTCTGGCTTCGAGAAGGAAAGCAGAAGCAGCCGGGCCCTAACAGCTAGGTCTGAAACAGGCACAGCCTGGCGTCTGCTACATGCACCGGTTGAAGGGGCCAGGACACAGATGACACGTCGATGGGGAGAGTGACACGTTCGGGAGGGGTGGAGTCACCTGCCTATCGACCACCCTATCTTCTTGCCAATTTGCTAGGGAGCAGGAACCTGAATGGCAGCACCTGCCCTTGAAGACTGTCCGTCTTCACACCAAACAAAACGGCATCCACGGTCCATGTGGGCCAGATGAGCAGTTGACGTCATCAGCGGCTGTCTCCCAGAGATGAGAGGATTTATGGGCTCCTTCCCCTCTCACGCTTCTGGAGAGGTGGCTCATGAACCCCCTCCCCCTGCGGAGACTCGCAGCCTCGCCGCGGCCACTCTGCCCGGGGCCCACCGCAGTGGAAAGAGCATGAGCCTCCCTGGAAGTGTTTCGACGCCCAGGCCTGCCCGGGAGAACTCTGGGGGCTCCACTTCCTGAGCCTCCGTTTCGACATCAGAAAACACACAGGCTACCTTCTCTCGGGCTTCTTGCGAAAACTCAAGGTGATGATGCACACCGCAGCGGACAGCTGCTGAACACAGGTTGTGCCATGGTCCTAAGCATGGTTCTCTTTGCTACAGGCCTGACTGTGTGGAGGTGTTTAAAGTCACAGGGCAAAGGGAACACTTCGTCGAGTACTTCCAGGAGGAGAGGAGATTCCAGCACCTGAGTGTGTGTTGAATGAGCATGTAATGGGCAGCGTAGAGGTTGATTTATTGGGTGAGTCACCGAAAAGAATTCCTTTGATATTGATAAGCCTTGTGCATGCCCGTAACTTATTTCCCACAACCGTGTTCCCCTCCCTTGGAACAGTCGCGGCTGCCGGGAAGTTTGAGGAGGGCCGAGGAGGCCTCCAGCCCTGAGCCAGGCAGGCTGTAGGAGGAGAATCTAAAGAAGAAAGGTAGAATGGATTGCAAAAGATCGGTAAGACTCATGGACTTTCACACCTACAGCGCCTCTTGTGGCAAAGGGGGAGTCCCCGATCCGTAGCTGCCCAGACACAGTGCGCCCTGGACGGCTGGAACAAGACCGTGGAGAACAATGACTGCCTTCTTCCTCAAGCACCCTCTGATCCAGGTCCCGGGCTGCTGTCTGGGTTGCTCCCACACTCTTCTTTCAAACCCACAGCTCAGTCGTGAAAGGAACACTCTCAATGGCTTGGCCCCGAAGGGCTCCCAGAGAGAAACCAGGAGACCTTTTTCTATCTCCAAGACTTTCTTCTTGGGACTAAGCCATCGCTCACGTGTAGGGCAGGAAGGGGAGGGGCCAAACGGGGGCACTACGGACTGCACGTCGGCTGCCATGCTTCACAATGTTTCTCTCGGTGTGTATTTTTGTAAGAACTCTGCGACGTAGGCATTATTAGTCCTTTTATGGATGAGAAAATTGAGGTGTAGACAGTGGGTCAATCATGCAAGATGAATTCAAAGTCCAAAGCCTTCAATCTGAGCTTTATTCTGTATCAGTGAGATCAACAATCCAGAAACATGTGTCATAAACCTTTTCGCATCAAATAGAAAAACATCCTGGAAATATAGATGGATGAAGCTGCCTGTTTCAGAAAGTAACAGAAACCCTTGACAAAAATTTCAGAAATACAGAGATAATTTGAATGGCTCGCATAGGTCTGATTTAATATATAAAAGGAGCCTACAAACAGAGGATATTAATCATTCTCTTTACATCCAAGTATCATTTGTAGAAATCTGGTCACAATAAAGAAAAAGGCTTAAAAAATTATCCCCAATAGTTGCCACTTTCTGACTGTAATTCAGTAAACCTAGGAATCGAGGACCGATAGTTTATATGCCCCCAAAATAGAAAAAACAAAACATAGATTAAAAAAAAAAGTTTAACCATTGGGAAAGTATAAAATACTCTTCAATATAAGCCCAGGAGCAAAGGGAAAATAAAAATAGAAATTCTGTCTTATCCAAGAGTCAGTGAAACAATGATTACTTGTTATCAAAACCTTTTGGATATAAACCCACAATTGAAGAAAAAGATATAGCCTAAAATGCTTTTATTATTTTATTATGAAAATCAGTGAATGAATCCAATTAAGAATCTAGAAGAAAGAACCACAAAATGCACCATAAGGGTGCACACAGGAGGACTGACAGACAAGGCGAAATCCGTGATATGAAGAACAATATAGCAGAAGAGACATGCAGAAGCTAAAGCTAGTTCTTTGAAAAGACCAATGAATGGAATCGGCTGCGGCGAGTCTGCTAAAAGGAAAAAGAGGGTTCACTTCACTTGCTCCAGATCGTAGAGAGGAAACCTCTCATTCACACCCCGTCTGTCTGCAACCCGAGCTCTGTCTAGCGCATCATCCACTATGGGCAGAATCAGGAAAACCAGGGCATTAATAAACTGACTCGGAGATGGTAAATAAAGATTTCCAACATTTTCAAGATACACGGGCTAGAAGAAGTTCAAATGATCTGCTTTTTCATCTCATTGCTTGTATGGTCACAAAGCAATTCATGTTTGGTTGACACCGAGAATTCTTGTCTGAGCTGTGAGCAGAGCCAGTGCCTTTCCCCGTTGTCAGAACATTCCTGCAATTTTCCAATCGATCTCAAATCGTCTATGAGATCCAGAGAAGGAGGAGAAAACTGAGACTAAGAAACGAAATGAGGAGTCCTAGAGGAGAAGTCAGAATTAGACCTTAGGGGCTTTTTTGAACTTGGTTTATGTATCAGACACAGTTCCACAGAGATTATATAGGAGGTAGGTTTTATTATTCCTGTTTTGCCGATGACAGTACTAAGGCTCAGAGACGTTTAGCAACCTGCCCAAAGCCACACAGCCAGTCAGAAGCAGGATCTGAGCGCAGGCTGCCAGACTCTGGAGTCACGCTGGCAAGCACGGCACTGAACCAATTCCTGATCCCTGCTGCTCGACTTTGGCTCTCTTGCTGTTTTCTCCACCCCCCCCTGGCCCCCCGTGACGGACCCTCACATCTGCTCCTGGCCCAGGCTCTGCGATAGGGCATATGAACCACTGATTAGGTCAGGAGGGGTGCAGCTGTGTGAAAAGCAAACACACATGCTCCTCTTCCTCAGCTGCACTGTTCTTCCCTCCAGCCGATCTTGCCCCTGCTACATAAATGGAATGTTAGTCAAATGTTTCCGCCATGAGTTTCCTTTCAAAGGATGAATAAAAGAATAAGGCATTTTGTTTTCCTTTGTTCCCCGGTAGCACCTATGTTAGGAATTTGTGCTTAAAACATGACTCACTATTTCTTGGAGCAAAGCACAAGGAAGTGGAGAGAGCTGATACTTCTGCGAGATGCTTGATCTTGGGTGAGAAAGACTCAACTGAAACTAGTTTGATGAAGTTTCATTCAAAAAACAACAGTCGTCTCTCTCTTACCTCTTCCCAGCAGCTCCCAACATGACTGTTGTGTTCAAGTAACCCCATTGGCTTTCTTGTATGATTGTCAAATATTTCAGGCAAGTGACATCCCGTTCCTCTTTATGTGGGTGTGTGTGGAATTGTGCGGGTTTGTAATTACTGACTGAATCATTGGTTTGTTGTTCGATAGGCAGCCTGAATTTGGGAAAAGTTATTTACAGAACAAAGGCAAGGAGAGGGAGGTGGTTTAAATACAGTGCAGGGTAAATAAGCTGGAAAAGTACCTAATTTTTGTGGACTTAAGTACAATAGCTTCCAACTAAACCCATCACGTTTTAATTCCTCCAGCCTGTGTGTTATGTGCAGAGCACATCCTGTTAGGACAGTGAGGTCTAATTCTCAGTGCACGGAAGGACATACTCGGAACCTGCTTTCTAGAAAGTGACCTAGGTAGACAACCTCTACTTCCCCACCTGCTCCAGGCCCGGTCATTTGATTGCCTGGAACATTCTCATTATAATTCATTGGCTCCAGGGAGCTGTACAAATGTCAGTGAGTCAGCTTGCTGGCGACTGGGGATCCACAAGCAGGCTGCCTGGGTGCACAGGATGTTTGCTTTGGAAGGAACCTCTTCCTTGAATTTCTTTTCTTTGCCTGAGACAGTGAGGAGTGGGAAGGCACTTTGGGTGTGACTGTTTCTTTCTCTTCTTTGATATCTGTTGCTCAATTCCTTCAAGAACTAAGTCCTGGGGCAAAGAGGTATTTGGGCAATCAGCTAGAAGGACTCTCCAGAGGGAAGCTTTTTTGATGGTTGACTGAATTTCTCCCCACAGCCTTTGCCTGTCTATCCATCGGATCCTAAAGGCTGTCAGGGGAAGTCTACTGTTTCCTCCCACAGAGTGTGGCATAGACTGAAAATCGGGGTTGTCACCAAGCTTCCCTTTGTTGCCAAAATGACATCTCTTGAGACTTCCGGTCAAGGTGGGGGTGCAGGTAAACGCGTATCGCTTCCTCTCACAACCACATCAAAATCACAACTATACTGTGGAACAGCCATTGTTCAGAACTGCCTGAAATCGAGCTGAATGAAGTCCTACAACTATGAGAGTCAAGAAGAAGGCACATGAGACTGGTAGGAGGTGTAGAGGCATGGTTGGGCTTGTCCCACACCCACAGGTGGCAGATAAAAATCAGGAGGATACCTCTGCTGGGAATGTCCTCCCTGAGGAGTGAGGGGTCCCCGTCCCACACCAGGTCACCCAGCTCAGGTTCCAGTGCCAGGAAGAGAAGTCCCCATAACTTCTGGCTGTAAAAACCAGCGGGGATTGAGGCTCAGGGAGGCTGAGGCTTTGGAGTCCCAGACAGCTCCTCTGAAAGGGCTCGAGTATGGACTTACTTGGACCTGCTCTCTCTGAACTCCAGCACCAAGGGGAGGCAGCTTGAAAGGCACCAGAGACAGATGGAGAAGAACTGAGTTGTTTGGCACCAGGGTGAGAGTTGGAGGGGCAGCCTTCTCCCAGACAGACATGCTGGCGGAGGCCGTTGTTTGGTGAGCTCTTCCCCCACAAGGCTGGCAGACAGGTGCCATGTATGAGACTCTAGCAACCTGCCCTGGTGATTCCCTCAGGCCCCACCCCACCCAACTTTCAGGCCCATCCAAGCTGTTTCCAGTGGCTTTACCATAGGATTGGCCTGTCTTGGCTCCTGCTTCAGATTTTCCTAAATTCTCTCCAAAAAGTAGCATCTGGCCTCAGCAAGCTCCATACCTCTCACTAAGTGACCCCAGGCCTGGCACTAGGAGCGGCCAGCTTTGGTTCACAACTTGGCTTTGCCTGAGCACCTCCAAGCCCAGCACAAGACACATCCATCTGCAGATCGCTTAGTAGCTTATGCCTGGTGGCCCCAGGTAGAACACAGGCAGTGGCTGACCTTGCCCCAGAGCCAGCACACCCAGTGGACAGCTTCAGACCAAGGTGAAGCACCACCACCCAACCACCTCCACAAGTGACACACTCAAGGAGTGGACTCAGTGGGTACCAGAGCCCTGATGAAGTAAGTCTTGCTCTCTGTCATGGACCCCTGCACAGATGATCCTCCAAGGCAGTCAGAGGTGAGTGGTCAGTGAGCACAGCCAGTCTTTGCAGCTAATCAGCCTGAGTAAATCCCTCCCATTGATGTGCCAACAGCAATCAAGACTCAATTACACCAAAAGATTGTATAGTCCACACCGAGGGTGCACCCTGAGGGCCTAGCTGGGGTGATCAGGGAGGCTGTGCCACTGGACCCTACAGGACACCTACTATAATAGGCCACCCTAGGAAGCCTAGGAGACATAGCAACTCTACCTAATACATAGACACAAACACAGGGAGGCAGCCAAAATGAGGAGACAAAGAAACAGGTCGCAAATGAAAGAACAGAACAAAACTCTAGGAAAAGAACTAAACAAAATGGAGATAAGCAATCTAACAGATGCAGAGTTCAAAACACTGGTTATAAAGATGCTCAATGAATTTAGTAATGAAAGAACAGAACAAAACTCTAGGAAAAGAACTAAACAAAATGGAGATAAGCAATCTAACAGATGCAGAGTTCAAAACACTGGTTATAAAGATGCTCCATGAATTTAGTGAAGCCCTCGAGAGCATAAAAAAGGACCAGTCAGAAATGAAGGAGACACTAACTGAAATAAAGAATAATTTATAGGGAATCAATAGTAAAGTAGGTAAATCCAAGAAGAAAACCAAGATTTGGAATATAAGGAAGTATAAAACACCTGATCAGAAGAGCAAAAAGAAAAAAGAACCAAAAAAAAAATGATGATAGTGTAAGGAGCCTCTGGGACAACTTCAAGTGTACCAACATTCACATCATGGGGGTGCCAGAAGGAGAAGAGAGAGAGCAAGAAATTGAAAACCTATTTGAAAAAATAATGACAGAAAACCTTCCTAACTTTGTGAAGAAAACAGACATACAGAGAAGCACAGAGAGTCCCAAAGAAGATGAACCCCAAGAGGCCCACACCAAGACACATCATCATCGAAATGTAAAAGATTAAGGACAAAGAGAGAATCTTAAAAGAACCATGAGAAAAGCAGTTACCTACAAGGGAGCTCCCATAAGACTGTCAGCCAATTTCTTAAAAGAAACTTTGCTGGCCAGAAAGAAGTAGCAAGAAATACTCAAAGTGATGGAAAGCAAGAACCTATAACCAAGATTACTCTACCCTGCAAAGCTATCATTTAGAATCAATGGACATATCAAGAGTTACCCAGACAAGAAAAAACTAAAGGAGTTTATCACCACCAAACCAGTATTACATTAAATGTTGAAGGGTCTTCTTGAAGAAAAAGAAGATAAAAAAAAAAATATGAACAATAAAATGGCAATAAAGACATATCTATCAACAATTGAATCTATATGGAATACTATGCAGCTGTAAGAAAGAAAGATCTCTTATCCTTTGAGACAACATGGAGGGATCTCGAGAGTACTAGGCTAAGTGAAATAAGACAACCAGAGAAAGACAAATACCACATGATCTCACTTATTTGTGGAATATAATGAACAAGGTGTGTTGATGAACAAAATAGATCCAGAGACATAGAAAGGTGTATGGTTCAGACTGACAAACTCAGAGTAGGAGGGCGGGGGGTGGGGGGGAGGGATGGATGAGATGAACCAAAGAACTTATATGTATATATGCATAACCAATGGACATAGACAACAATGCTGGGGGGGGGGTGGAGGAGGAGGAGGGGGTCTTGAGGGGGAAAAGGAGAAACATCTGTAACAAAAATAAATTAACAATTGAATCTATAAACAAAATGAATAAGCAGAACAAAACAGACTCATAGATACAATGAACTTTCTGTTGGTTGCCAGAAGGGAGAGGGTTGGAGGAATGGGTGAAAAAGGTGAAGGGATTAAGAGGTACAAATTGGTTGTTAGATTGACAAATGACAAAGGAAGGAGGGAAGGGGGTGGGAAGAGATAAACCAAAGAACGTATATGCATATATGCATAACCAATGGACAGAGACACTAGTGTGGGGAAGGCAGGAGGGGGCAGCGGAAGCAGGGAGGAGGGGGTCAATATGGGAAAAAGGAGGGACATCTGTAATACATTCAACAATAAAGACAAGTTTAAAAACAAAGCAAAATATGATCTCTCTCCTGGGTAATTTAGCACTTCCCCTTCTGATCCTCAGCAGTACCATCACCTTTATTAGCATGATTGCTAGCACTGCACAACCACTATTACCAACCTCCCACCCGCACCCCCACCATCGCTGTCATCACCACCACTATCAGTTACACCATCACCAAAACCACCATCACAGCTATATCAGCATTACATCCACCACCATCAATGATGGCTCTATCATCAGTACTTTCATTTAATTCAGCAGTTTTTTTACTGAGCAGTTACTGACTTAGTTATATACTGAGCACAGGTTGACACTCTACTAGGCTCTGGAAGTATCAAGAAGACTATACCATGATGCCTGCCTTGGAGGACAACAGTCTATTAGAAGAACCTAGAAAATTATATAAATGATAAGTATTCAAGATATAGGGAAATACATATTATAGGAGAGATACAAGATGCTGAGTTTGCTTAAAGAGTAGGGTAGAGATTTTTAGTATTTCAGAAGGATCAGCTTACATGTTACTTTTTTCTGGGAAGCTGGAAGCTAAGAGTAATTTCAGCTCCAAGTAACTAAATAGCCAAGCTAGAATAATTAAGACATAATTATTGCACATGGCAAGACATGTCGTGCTGGCTCAGTGGCTCAAGAATACCAGGGCTCTAGGCCACCACTGATATAATTCACGTTCCTTTTTGTTCATGGTTGCAATAGGGTGATCTTCTGTGGCAATTGGTTTCAGAGTCTCCAAATGAGAGGAGACCAGAGTGGACTGAGACCTCCCTTCGTATGCTTATCTACTTTAACAAGGTAGGAAGAATATTTCCCATGAGACTTTAGCAAAGTCCCTTGAATATCTTTTTGGCTAAAATTGAGTTGTATACCCCCCCCCCCCCCCCCGTTGCATGGGGGACCTGGACTGATGATCTGCCATTGTTAGGCTCTCTAGTGGAGGCAGAAAGGGTTAAGGAAGAAATGAATTGAAATCGCTAGTTCTTACGAAGTCAAACTGTATGCTACGAAAGAGAAGGCTGTAACTCTACCCAAGGAAGCCTCCTGTGAACCTCTAGAAGATTCTTATGCTCTTCTTATAACCCCCTATGTCATTGGTTGAATTTTTTTTATAGTTCATACCCAAAAAATGATAAAAATTTGCTTAATTACTGTTTAATGTCTGTCTACCCATTAGATTTTAAGATCTAGGAGAATAAGTTCAATGCCTAGTGTGTTCATTATGGTACCCTCAGCATCTAGCACAGGACTTGGCACATACAGGAGAATCAACGTTTGTTAAATGAATACATATAAGAATAAATGAATGCCGGGCCAGTGTAGCTCAGTGGACTGAGAGGTACTGGTTCGATTATTGGTCAGGGCACATGCCCAGGTTGAGGGCTTGGTCCCCAGTAGGGGACATGCAGGAGGCAGCCAATAGATGTTTCTCTCTCACATCGATGTTTCTATCTCTCCCTTTCTTTATCTCTAAAAAAAATAAATAAAAACATTGAATAAACAGACCTCTGAGATCTGTTGAGATCAACTGAATAGAAGCAGATTTCGACCACCGTAAATATTGAGATGGACATGTATTTATGTATGTATACATGTGTGAGCATGTGTGTGTATATATTTATATATGTATTAAATTCTGATATCTTATTTCTACAATAGCCATCAAAGCATACTCAGAGTTTTGTTTTGTACTCAGTCTTTTTTTTTCCTTTATTGATTTTTTAGAGAGAGCGGAAGTGAGAGAGAGATGGAAACATCGATGAGAGAGAACATCGATTGGCTTCCTCCTACATGTCCCTCACTGGGGATTAGGCTCACAACCTGGGCATGTGTACTGACTGGAAATCAAACTGGAGACCCCTTGGTGTGGGGGTCAACGCCCAACCACTGAACCACACCGGCCAGACTGTACTCAGTCTTTCTTTTTTTTTTATTTAAAAAAAATTGTTTTGTCCTCACCTGAGGACATTTTTTTTTATTTTCAGTTAGAGTGGGAGGGAGAGAGAGAGAGAAACATTGACATGAAAGGGACATATCGAGTGGCTGCTACCCGCACGACCCAACCAGGGCTGGGGACAAACTGCAACTGAGGTACATGCCCTTAGCGGGAACCGAACCCGGGACTCTCTGGACCGCAGGCCGACGCTTTAACCGCTGAGCCAAACCAGCCAGGGCTATACTCGTCTTTATGCTCAAAATTACTTTTGTGCTTCCCATGTTTTACTTCTCTACTGTTGCACTCAGTATGATGAGGAGTGAAAAAGGCCAAGTGGTTTAAGGTTAATCTTCTAAATAAGGGTTTGAGAAACTGCAAAGATTGATACAGTATTATTTGTAAGCAAGCATTTCCACTTTGAATGAACTCCCTCCTCCTCCTCCTCTTCCTTTTTCCTTATCCTTCTTTTTTCTTTTGTTGGTTGATTGTTCATCATGGTAAAGAAAATAGATAATGTAACCTCAGCCCTCTCTGAAGTATGACAAAATTATTTTCTCTTTTAGTGTGTTAAATTCCATCATTGCTTGCAAATTATAAGCAGCAGGCAGAGTTTGGTTCCAGAGAAAAACTTAGAATAACAGGTAATAATCTACTCTTTCTTCCTTAGGAACATCTGAGAGAATTGTGTTTATCATGAAGAATAATATCAATTAAATATGTTTATCATGAAGAAAAAGCAATACTGATTCTTGTTTACATTTTATGAAATAGGCTGTTAGGTGTGCAGATGGTTTCTCTGTTCAGGGTGCCATCATTCACACTCATTCCTGGACTTCTAACACTGTAACATTGTTCCTCACATTCCTACTATTCCAATAATGTCCTATGACCCACTCCTCATCTACTCTCTATGTGCATTTATCACAAGATACATAGAGGGCTGACGTGCTTGAAATATCACTTGAACCTCTCTGGTACCATTTAGTTTCAATGAAAACTTGTCCATAAACTTCACAGAGGTACACACTCCCTCTGCAGGCAGTCATCCTAGAAGGGGAGTCATTCAATTAGAAAAGTGGTACAAAATGTGTCCTTCACTTTGATTGAAGTGGTCAGTGGCACTACTTCAACCCTGGGAAGCCGTCATGTAAGCCTGGACTCATTCACCAGGGCTGTTGGGGTGATAGAATCTCCATTGCCTCCTTCCATGTAGACCAAGACAGACTCTGTGCAGCCATACGACAGTCTGGTGCGGGTGTGTCAGTGCCTCGGGGCAGGCAGAAAGGTCCTGGTATTTCTCTGGTGCACCTGGCCCTATAGCTATGTTCTAATGACCTCCAAATCTCAGAGGCTTGAAAAGTAGCCACTTCATCATATCTATTTTGTACATCTGGAACTCAGGAGGGTTCAGCTGCTGCTTCTGCTCCAGTCAGCACCGACTGAGGTCACGCAGTTGTGTTCAGCGGGTGGATGGGCTGGACAGGCAAGTTCAATACAGCTTTATTCTCATGTCTGCTGCTGTGGCAGAAATAGCTGGGCCTTTATTGCTACTTGTGTCTACTCCCCAAGGTTGGCTTACACTTCCTGACAGCGTGGTGGCTGGGATGAGAGACAGCATTCTGAGAAAAAGCACCCTGAGAGCATATATTCTAAGAAGCACAGGCAGGAGCCGGGAGGCTCCTTCCCACCTTGCCTTGGAAACCCCAGACACCTCTTTCCCAGAAATGTTCTTCTGAGAGTTCAATAGTGACTAAGAAACACTAATTCACTGCCTTAATGGAGCTTAGATTCAAGGGGAAAACCAATAACATATGGAAATTAACAAAAATTAGTAAGATCATTCAGAGTGCTACAAGTGCTGGAGAGAATGGAGCTGGCTGATCGGTCACACCGCCCCGGGAGGGCAAAATCGGGAGATAATCAGGGAAGACCCATCTGAGGAGAACGCATTTGAGCTGTGATTAAAATGGCAAGTAGAAAAAAGGAAGGTAAAATTTTGGTTGATGAGCCACAGCAAGTGCAAAGGCCCTGGGAAAATATCACAGATAGGATAGTATAGTACCCAGAACTAACTTCATGTGATGGGAAGATTGTACAAATCCATTTAAAGGGCCAGTGGCAGAGCAAGCCAGTGCAATTAGATTTTATGTTCATCCGTCCATCCATCCATCCATCCATCCATCCATCCATCCATCCATCCATCCATGCATCCATGCATCCATCCATCCAACATACACTTTGGGTGCCCTCCACATACTAGGACCTGTGCTAGGCATGAGGGCTGCAGAGACGAAAAGATCAACAATCTATACTCCAGGGAACTCAACATCGATTTCTACAATTACTCTGTGAGATGAACGGGCATGTGATTGAACACTCACTTTATTGGTAAGGAAACTGGAACACAGAATTGAATGACTTAACCTGACATCACGCAAGTGGTTAGTGGCAGGGCTGAAGGTTTTTATCTTCCTTCCTTAATCAGGGAAAGCATTATGTATTGACCTATATATATATATTTTTTCCAACTCTCTTTCTCAGTGGGGCAACAATTAGAGTTTATCTATTGCTAATTCTTACCACTTGGGATTCTTTAATTAGAGTATTTTAAATTAGCGTTATTTTAATTTTACTTATCTCCTGAGACATCCTGAAGGATGAATAGCAAATGAAATAATGCAGAAAAAAGCAGTCTGTAACCTGTAAACCAGGATACAGATGTGAGTTATACAAAGTTTTATATTTGAGGATACTGCTTCACGCTTTAGTACTGTTTTCCTTCTGAGGAGCCTCTTCAGAGAAATTCAAAGTCAAGTAGACTTGTGGATGAATGCTTAAAAACATTTCATATTTCCTTTAACAAATGAGACTTCTGAAGCTGACCCACAATAGGTGCTTAATAAATATTTGTTAAATGAATAGATAAGATGGAATATGCAAGAGACGCGGATACCACGGGTAGGTTTCATTCATTGTGGCTATTCGCGGTGGGGGAGGGGCCGCTTTGGGCGCACACTGTGGCCCTAAGGAAAGAGGGGAAAGCTGGTATGTCTACTTTTTCAGTCTCCCATTGGATTATAAAAGCTGACAAAGAAGGTCTCCATCCTATTTCATGTATATATCCCTTAGGACTAGGGTGGGCCGAGGGAGGTACGTGCCTGGGTACAAAATATGATGGGCAGGGAGTAGGCAAAAAATAAATAAATAAATAAAAATCAATATAAATAATATTTTATTGCACTACTTTACAAAAAAAAAAATCAAAATTAGTACAAAATTCCATGGTGAACATAATACCAACATTTTAAATAAAGTTGGAGCAGTAAACGAGTTAATCGAAAAATTTTAAAGATTATCAGTTGGTCAAGGGAAATTGTCTTGCATGGCAATTTCCCCAGTTAAAAATGAGATAAGCAATAAATAAATTTTGAAACAGTATTGATGAGTTTGCTTCCATTAAAACCAGGGAATTAAAATGATGATAAATTCCGTTTGGGATATCAATAAAATATTTAAAACTTAAAATAATGTTGGGAGTTTTCATACTCCTACGTTTTGATTTTTCAATCATTTTAGTGTTCTGCAAAAAAATTAGCCATTAAAATTTATATTAAAATTCCTTTTGCCTCAGGCTTCAACCTGGCTTGGCCTGGCTCTGATCTTCCTAGCTCCTGGCGCAGGTCCTAGTACACAGAAGGTGTTCAGCACAGTTTATGGAAGGACCTGTGGGCTGTGCAAGGTCAGAGCAATAGTGTATCTATCTTCTGAAGCCCTGGTTTTCAGGGCCTAGTACAGTGACTAAGTACCCACAGGGGTTATAGAAATGTTAGTTGAATGTTGAATGAAAAATAATTGGATTGATCCCAACGATTCAAAATTTATGTCATGCTACTTAATTCAGTATATTGAGATTCACAGTGGATTTTAGACATCTGACCTGAAGTCCTAGCCTGTGAGCTCCTTACTTTGGTGTGACCGTTATGATCCCTCTCCATCCACTGGACACACCACAGGGTACCATGTAGTCCCAAGGAGACCAATGAGGAGACTTAGCAAATCTGTGTGTCTGCTGATTGCATACCTGCTAAATCCATGGCTTTCAAACATTTTCGACCATGATCTTTAGAAAATATATTTTATACATCATGATTTAGTGTATACATATACATGCTTTTAGACATGATGAAAAATTTCATTAACACTTAGTTGAATTATAGAAGACGCACTGTTGATTTCCATTCTATTCTACGCGTTTACATTTTATTCTTTTAAAAATGCATCTGTGATTACCTCGATGTGGTTTCATGAACTACTGCGCGCCAAGACTCACAGTCTGAAAAGCACTGTACGAGACTCTAAGATTTTGGGAGGCAGGTACTTCCTGTCTGCCATGGCACCCAATATGAGTCCTAGTGCAGGGAAGGTACCTGATCAGCCATACGGGGTGTAGGCTTTGATCCAAGTGCACATGCTTTAGAAGCAGACAGTCAGGTTTGAGTCCTAGCCTTGTCACTAACAACCACGATCATGGACAAGTGATTGCACTGCCATGAGCCTTATTCTCTTCATGTATAGTAAGAACGCGAACAATAACAATAACAGCTGATATGTGTTGAAGATTTGCAATGTATCAGGCTGTATATAATGGGATAATGATTGAAATGTGACACAGGTGTTGTAGGGACCAAATGGGGTCAATATATAGAGCACCTGCCACATATGGGAAATGTAAACCTCACTGGGGCTGTTTTCTTCTTGGTGGATCCTCTGAACCAGGACTTGCTACGGGGAATTAGACCTGTGTTGCTTGCTCCTTTGGGTACTTGGCACGCTTGGAGTTGGGAAGAGGCCAGCACTTTGAAGAGCTCTGTGAGAGCACACGGCCTGCCTCATTCTCAAAGACCCATCTTCCAGCCTTCCTCCTGGCCCATTTGCAACCCTTTGGTCTGCTTGGTGGCACTTGGGTCCAGCTGGCCCTCGTCCACATTCCAGCCTTTCTGGGAAGGACAGTGGCCGCATTGTTGAGGTCTGAGACCTGCAGGACACAGAGCTCATGTCCTCAGGCTACCTGTGGCATTTCTCTCCCAGGACACTCCGATGTTCTTCTCACCGGTACACGTGGGACCAGAGAGGAGAGGGGGCTGGGCAAGGTGCCACTCTAAATGCAGACCACTGGGGCTACAGGAGCTGTGTGGGTCAATCCGTTCTAACAGCTTTGCTCTAAAGGAGGAAATGCATAGCTCTATACTTGCACCGAGAATCTCCTCTTTCCTAGCAGCCCTGACCCACCCCCTTCAAATCAACTCAAGAGTACCTCATTCTTGGCATCCGAGAAGTCAGTTCTTGATCAGAAAAGAACTTGACAGTACTACTAATTTAATAGCAATGCCTTCTAGATGTGTCTGCCACCCTGTAATTAGACATAATAGCTATCATTTATTGAAAATATACTATGCACAATTTGCTTGATATAGGCTATTTCAAATCTTCATACGAATACTTTAACAGTGAGCTATCATGCTCAGTGTTCAAAATTAAAAATTGATATTAAGGGGAGTTAAGCAATTTCCTTCAAATCATCCAGCTCATAAAGGTGGAGTTTCAATCAGAGCTTAACTCAGGCTGATCCTGAAGCCAAGTTTTTTGTGTGTATCACACCACCTGTTCAAAAACCAAGTTCTCATGAATAATCGTAATTCACATTACATTTATTGAGCATGCACTGTGTAAGCACTCTGCATGGATTGCTGATAACACTCCTCACAATAGCTCTATGGGAAAGGCACCTCATTATCCTATTTTCTGGTTGAAGACTCTGAAGACCAACTACACTCAACATCACGTGCTATATGGTGGAGCTAGGATTCGGATCCAGGCATCCTGTACCCTTGACCACTAACTGGTGCTGCTTCGTAACTCTATTTCTTTTGGATCTCACATGACCTATGAAATACAGCAAATATTACCATCACTTTACAAGTGAGGGCCCTGAAGACATTGACTTGCCCAAAAGTATAGAGGTGTTAAGTGGAAAGGGGACTCAATTCTGAGTCTCTGGCTGCCGGTTCAGAGCTTTCTCTTCTGCATGAGAACATCACTGTGCACGTCATCAAGGCGAGGCATGCATGTGCTCCTTACCTGCCCTGTGCTGGGCACCTGACTGTGCTGAGCAGCTATGGAAGCATTTGTGAACTCAGGACTTGGGTGGGTCATAGAGCTTGGGCTTAGATGGAAGATTCCTTTCCTGCTGGTGCACCTTTCTGTTCCTCTCACCGGAATAACACAACCTGGCTCTAGCATGTGCCTGGTCCTTCTTCCTGCGTCCTTGCTGCCCATCACTGCTCCTTGGGAACTTCCTGTGTTCAAGGCATCTCTTTAGGGTCACAATGACCTGCATTTGGCTGTTTCTGGCTCATTGGAGACCTGTCTCTAATACTTGCTGGCCATACTCTAGTAGGATAAACCTTGAGGAAACCTCAACCAGCACATTTTAAAGTTCCCAACCTCAGATGTCTACACACAAAGCATGGAGCACATCAGTGAAGGTTTGGCTGTATCATCTCTTCTGAAGTTCTCTAATCTGTTTGTTAACAATTTTGTTTTCCCAACAAATTTGTCCTTGAGAGAAGGTATGATTTATCGGCTTATTACAGCTTCTCCAAAGGTAATAGCGTAAGGCTAGATTCATTATATGTAGCAATAGAGGCAAGATCAGAGTCAGGAGGTAAATAACGTCCATGGCATGTCGCCCATAAGCTAGGCATTTTCGTCTTTACCATCTCATTTAATCCTGACATCTCCTTGAGATAGGAATGATTATGATTACCCTAATGTTTGGAGAGGAGAGAACTAAATCTCAGAGAGACAAACAAACTCAGCCAGAAATGCCTTCAGCATGAGACCACTGATTCTAGAAGTTCAACATGCATGTTGCATGTATGTGTATGTACATGGGTGTGTTTCACATCAACAATTTTTTCTTAAGTTTTTTACTGGTACAATTTTTTTTTTATCCCATAGTCTACATAAAGCTCAGACAATTTGTGTGTGTGTGTGTGTGTGTGTGATTATATTGTAGATATTTGTTCACAGAACAAACATATTTTCCATGTCGGCAACAGCCCAAATTTCAGATAATTTTATTCTTTTCAAATACATATAACTAAATGTGATGAAATTGTACTGCAGTATAAAACATTAATTTAATAAAATGTGTAAATTAAGAAACTCCCCTGTTGACCTGTTTATTTTAGTATCGAATTTGGAAACAAGGTCCATATATCTATACACATATCTATGTATATATTAAATGCTATGATTCTATCATGTTTATATGTAATCAATCAATATTTGCCAAACCTGTCTGTTTCAGTTGCCATCGAATGGCGTTGAGTGTATTAATTGTTGAGAAGTGAATAGAGTTGCTGAAACACTTCCCTTTAGCTTAAGGTATAGTTCTCCCACCACTTCGTCCTCTGATGTGTTTATAATATAAAGGACAATACCTGCTATGTAAAGACTTGGCCCCATTGCCCTGGCCGGTTGCTCAGTGGTTAGAGCATCGGCCTGCGGACCAGAGAGACCGGGGTTTGGTTCCCGCTAAGGGCACATATCTTGGTTGCAGTTTGTCCCCAGCCCCGGTTGGGGTCATGTGGGTGGCAGCCCGTTGATGTGCCTCTCACACATGGATGTTTCTCTCTCTCTCTTCCTCCCTCTCTCCAAATGCAAAAACATCCTCAGGTGAGGATAAAAAAAAAAGACCTGGCCCCAGGCACCCTGTCCCTTCCCACATTCTGTATTCCGTGTCAGTCCTGTTCAGTCTCTCCAGGACCTCCCTCTACAAATATTTCCCCAGCTTGGTCTCAGATAACCTTATTGCTGACTCAGATTTCTAGATGCAAACATTATATGTTAAAAATGAACCTCTTGTTCCAAGGCCTCTAAGCTTTACATTAGAACAAATAAGTAAATAATAACTATTTAGAATCAAAGTGTCATAAACTAAAAATTGAATTCTCATTGATTTTCTGTTTCTGATCATCAAAATAGAAAGAGACATCCATTGTTTTAACCAGAGCCTTTCTACAAATGCGAACACTTGTTGAGTACCTATTACGTACCAGGCACTGTGTTCTAAGTGGTGCAGTTATAATGTACACATAATTAAAAGATTATGTGCCTTCTGTATGCATGGTATCATGCTACATACTGTGGACATTAAAGAAGAGTGGGAAAAATACTCCTTTCTTTTTTTTTTTTTTTTTTGGTATATGCCCTTAGTGGGAACCGAACCTGGGACTCTCTGGTCCACAGGCCGATGCTCCAACCGCTGAGCCAAACCGGCCAGGGCAGAAAAAAATATTCCTTAAAATCAAGGAAATGTTTAGTTAGTTACTTGGGGGAGAAAAGATCTAATACAGACTAAAAAGTGATCACAATCATCACCAGTTAAAATTGGTCCTGGAAAATTCTTTGGAAAGGAAACCTTAAATTATATCTCTATGGACAGAAGTTGGGACAGGGGGCAAAAAATAAGATGGATGCTGGCGTGTGAAACAGAATGACCAACTGAACCGAAGGCCTTTGGGAAGTGTTGAGAGGTGGGCTTATATAGAATTCAAATTCACGACACCAGGATCTTTAGACCAGGATGGGAAAGTCAAAATAGGGTAGGCTTTGGAAACAAACCGGTTTAAATCCTGGCTCAGCTAATTATTACCTAATAACTGAACCCCAGGAAATTAATGACTTCTTTAAGCCTCAAATGCCTAATCTGAACAATAGAGATAATATTATCTACAGTAATTGTAACCTTTTACAATTACTGTAAAAGATTAAGTGAGACATTCTGTTGCAAACTGATATGTCAGTTTGGCTGCTCCCAACGTTCAGATTACTTTGGTAAAGAATGGCCTGTGACAATTACAGGGAGCTGGGGGCCACGAATCTGCTCCCCAGCATTCTTGCTTCTGAAAGGAATGTTTTAATGAAAGCAAGTCTCAGGCAGAATTCTTCCACTTGGATAAGTATTTATTTTCCATTAGTATCCAATCAATCACCCAGTCTGCTCCTAGATCGGTCCCTTAAAATATGAATGAGTTACACCTTGGTGTGGTTTCCTGATCTCTGTTTCCTCTACAGTATGTCAGTTTCATGGAGGCAGATGTTTTTGTGTATTTTATTTACTACTGTATCCCCAGTACCTAGAGCAATGTCAGGCATATAATAAGTGCTCAATAAATATTAGGTAACATGAATGAGCAAATGAGTGAATGAATGAATATCAGCCTCAGGGTACAGAATCAAGTGAACATAATACATTTATATGCATGTACATACTGATATATATCAGAGTAATTTACTGATAGTATAGCATGGAAAGCACCTGGCATATCTGTGTGCTTGTCTTCGCCATCCTTCTAATGCAAACTCATTGAGCATCTCATTCTTCTCTACAACTTCTAGCACAGAGCTTGAACCAATCAGATGCCAGTTATATGCCGCTCGGTGAAATGGACTTGTTTACTCATTCATGTTTCTCATTGATAAATTGTGAGTAATCACCATTCTGTCTACTATGCCGGGCTGTTGTGACATTCAAAATAAAGCAAATGTGACAAAAACGTATACATTGCTGTAACATAAGACTGTATTTTCAAAATATGAGCCATGAACTGTCTACATCAGAATCCTATGGATTGTTTTGAAAATGTCGAGTCCTGGGTCCATCTCAAGAAGGGTGAATTCATATTATGGAAATGTACCTGGAAATCTGCATTTTAATGAAATCCCCAGGTGATTACTTTTCACTCTTTGTGTGTTCTGAACAACTTACCCATACATATTTTATCCCTCGATGTTTCATAAGCACACTGGTTTTCAACACTGCCCTAAAAGAAGAGGGGTAGAAGTAACAGTGATAATGATTACGCTGACAAGCTGAACCCCAGTAATTACTGGACCTGGAACCCTGGGAAGGAAGGAAAAGACAATGACGTCTGCTCACTGTTGTAACCCTGGCACCTAGTGCAGTGACTGTCCTACAATCAGTGCCCAATACATGGCCGTTGAATGAATGATGCTGATGGTGGTCATGTGGTCTTCTGAACTCTCTGCAACACCCAACACAGGGAGGAGACCCTTGTTCCTTGAGACAAAAGACGCAGGGCCTGCACTGAGGCTGTGTGTGTGTCTTGCCAAAAGGAAGATAATTTCCTTCTTGTACATTCTTCCCCTCCCATTTAAACAATGTCCACAAGTTTGGAGAAGGTACATAAACATATAGATTATGTTTACGCACCCAGCTTTGGGTTGATAACGGCCACGTTTCCTGCTTTATGAAAACTGTCAGGCCCTCTGTTGTCAAAGTTCTCTTTGTCTCCAGAATGCAATTCATTAACCTCCCCTGAGCTCCGGAGGGTGCCCAGGGGCCTCTCCCTACACTACCCTTTGGCTATCTCCTTCTAATCTTTTCCCACAGAAAAGGCACCAAGGAGTTCCTTCAAAATTGTGTATAAAGCTAATTGCTCGAGGTAGCTGATTGCCGAAAGGTAGGCTTAACTTTTTTTCATCGCCTCATAAAGGAAGCAAGTGAACCGAGAAACTGTTACAGTTTACAAAAAGAAAGGCCAAAGGAAAAGAGAAAGGAAACAGCTAGGAATGCATAATTCTTACAGTGGCCTTCCAGCCTCCCTCTCCAGGCACATGTGCAGCACATACATGTTTCTGTCTGTCGGTTTCCAGTCTGTGGCAGCTGGAAGGGTCCGTGGGCTGGGCTCTAGGTAAAGGTTCTAACTCGTGACCCAGATGACAGACCCGTGAAGCCACCGGCCCCTTTGCGCTCAGTCTTCCTCAGCAGGCAGTACTGGGCTGGAGGCAGAGAGGTGACTGGGACAAAGTGGATACATTCCGGGCCCTGGACGTTAGACCGGGCCTCTTGATTGCTGTTACCACCTGTCAACCCCACTGTTTTCCTGTTCATTCAGATGTCAGCTGCTTCCTACATCTCTATCTAAACAAACCGTGAAGTCAATATATTTTAAATGGGAGGAGAAAGTGTACAGGACGCCCTGGCAGTTAAGCCCTTACTGTTTGTGTGTCTGTGACTTGCCAGGCATTCCTCTGATGGGCTGTTAGCCTGGCTCCTCGTCCCTGAGAGAGGCGGGCAAGCTTGGCTCTGCTCTCGACCTTGGCGTCTATGGAAGTTCCAAGTTCTTCCTTGAGGAAGGGACTCACTCTTTCATGGTCACCCGCCACCTGAAACTCCTTTGTTTTGTCTTAAGTCAAAGTGGTTCCAAGAATGAGCATTTATGCATTGCCACAGAAGTACACTCACACTAAAGATCTATACATTTAGACCCTTTCCTAAGATGTCGATGTCCCAGCAGAGTTCACGCTGCTACACCTGCTGCCAATTTCCATTCACTGACCTTTTCTGTCCCCACCCAAGCTTCGCTTTTCCTTTCTTTCTTCTAAGATCAGGTCTGATGGCACCAAATAGTCCCCTTCTATAAGTGGAGAAGGAACTCAGCTATGCACTAGGGATTCGACAGCAGGATGTGATAATGTTATGAAGGAGGTAAGGACAGGGGCTTTGGGAGCTCGGAGGAAGAGACCAGCAGTCCATCTTCAGGGTTGCAGTTCATCTACGATTGTCCTGGAAAATGGGTTGCCTCAGAGTCTCTAAGGAAACAAGGTGAAGAGTAGGAGACTCAAGCCTGGCGGAGGGTGAATACTATCTGCAGGTTTGTCTAGATGCAAAGGACAGGAAGTTGGCCGATAGGAGAGGTGCCATATTGGGGAGCGGGGGAAGGACAGCGTGGCTGGGTGCAGACATTTAGGAGGCACCGGCAGGAGACCCTGTGGTCAGAGCAGCTCTGGGCAGGGGGAGCGCCTGTTGTGAAGTCCTGCGGATGGGCAGGCGGAGCCTGGGGAGGCGCGAAGTCCTCCCACTGGAACTGGTCTGAACTGGGCTGGCTGAGCTTCAGAGGAACAGGTCATTCGGGGAATTTGTTATGGAGGAGGCTGGTGAAAGGAGATGAAGACTGAAAGGTGACGGAAAGACTCGTAAAAGTCTTAGGAGTTAGGGAAAAAGTGAAGAATTTCTGTAGCTCATAAAATCAAAAAGAATTCCACTTGGTCTAATCAATGTCTGCCTATGTATATAACTACATCTATCTGTATCTATATCTCTATAGTTATATTGAGGATGATTTGATTTTTTAAAGGGATCCTACAAAAGGCAAGATCAAACCCTCAGGCAAGGGAGGTGGGATAGGAAAGCTGGGAACTTTTTTTTTTTTTTTTTTTAATTAAAAGGGGGAAGGGAGAAGGAGAGAGAGAGAGAGAGAGAAACATCTATGTTAGAATTAAACATCAATCAGCTGCCTCCTGCCTGCTCCCCACTGGGGATCAAGCCCGAAACCTGAGCATGTGCCCTGACCAGGAATTGAACCCGCAAGCCCCAGATTCAGGGGGTGATGCCCAACCAACGGAGCCACACCAGCCAGAGCAAGCATAATTCGATTTTTATAGCTTAATTATTCATTTTAAATTCCACTATATTCCATGAACATTTATTGAACATCTGCCACCCCTGGTCCCTGTGTTTAGCTCTAGAGTACAAAGATAAAAAGAAATGGTCTGTCCTTCCAGATGTTATGGCGTCAAAATGTTAGAACAAGATTACGGACAAAGTGCTACGAAAACCTTCCAGTGAAGTTGTGTGTGAATCCCTGGCACATGGCTACGTGACAGTGTCGTGTGTGGTCATGTGGCACTGGGTGCACTTCTCCGTAAGACTTCCCTCAGGTGCCAGCCGTGTGCACAGGCATCGGAGACCTCAGAGCAAGGACGACAGAGAAGGCCCTGGTCTTCATGTTACTGTCGAATCAGAGGGTACGACAGCAGGCCAGTGGGTGAGCAAACAAGATAACTGCAGATCAGGGAGATGGAGACAGTAAACGGTGATGTCAGGGGCATCTCTGGGAGGTGGCCAACGTTAGACTGAGTGGTCAGGAAGCGTTTCTTCCCATTTCTATTAAACAGAAGCCTAAGAAATGACGACGTTCTAGAGGAAGCATTTTCTGAGGACCATACTGAGGGCACTGGCGTTCTTTGGGGGTTGATGGCACCCCACCTGCAGCAGGCAAGACCCCGAGAATTGACAGAGCCGTGCTTTGGTGCCGCGTGGGCCCCTGAATTATGCTTCTATTAAAGGGGCAGACGGGAAGCAGAATGGTGACTATATATTTTTACTGTCTGGCCTCCGAGCCTCTTATGGGCCAAACAGATGAGGAACCACTTTAGATCATTAACAGTACATCACTTTTCTATTGCTGTGTATCAAGTTACCACAAATGTAGTGGTTCAAAATGACATCAATTTATTATGTCACCGTTCTGTAGGTTAAGAGTCCAGACAGAGCTCGACTGGATTCTCTGCTCAGTATTGCCAGAGTGAAATCAAAGTGCCTGCTTGGGCGGTGGTCTCCTCTGGGTTGAGGGTCCCATTCAAGCTCACCTAGTTGCTGGCAGGAGTCAGTCCCGTGTGGTGTAGGACCACAGCCTCCCTTCTGCTGCTGGTCGTGGTCCAGGGATCACTGCCTGCTCCCAGAGACCACTCCAGTTCTTTGTGAGGGAGCCCTTTCCCAAGCCCTCTGCGACGTTAACTCGACCTAACTTCAGAAAGGACCCAGATCTTCCAAGGGCTCACCTGATTCGATCAGGCTCACATAGAAAGCCTTCCTCTTGGTTTAGCTAAGTCAGCTGGTTAGTGGTCTCATCACAGGAGTGGTGCCCTGTTATGACAATGCTCAGCGTGCTCTCCAGGGGAGAAGGCTAGGAAACCCTGCCCGGATGGGGCAGAAATCTGGGGAGAACTTTAGAAGTCTGCCTACTACCCAACCAGCAGATGTCCAGGCTGACGCGAAGGGCCAGCCTCACATTTACCTGGCTGTTGAGAGCAGGTTTTTCTGCATCAGCTTTTCTCAAGGGGAAGCCATTCCCAGTTCAAACTGCTTATTCATGTCAGTTTCACTAGCCATATACATTAATGAAGAGTAACGCCGAGTGTTTACCATATGCTAGGGAGCTTGCTGAGAGCCTTAAATAGCGATTAGCCCACCGAATCTTTACAACCACCCTATGAAATAAGTACCACACATAACCCCACTTCACAGATGAGGAAACTGAGCAAGTCAGCTGAAGAAAGATGAGCGATTTGCCCAAGTTCACATAATTGGTCAGTGGCAGAAGCAGGTTGGACCTCAGGCAACTATCCCTGCAGGATGTTGTTGTGGGATATCAGATCCGACAATGTGTCTCTTTCTCTGGTCTCGGCAATATTGCACGATTTCAAATTTTACTACCCCCCCCCCCCAGCATTTCTACTAACCCCATGAGGCTCGTAATGACTAGTTATCATCGATAGGTTTCACTGACCCAAGACAGCTCAAATGAGATGAAACAGTTTGAGTAGCAAAGTTACTCTCTGTGTGTATGGACAAAAATAATTTCCTTGGATTTTCATGAATCAACCATTTTCATATACCAACTCCCAGCCTCTTGAGTGTTTCTCAAAAAATTCAGCAACTTTGTCCCTAACAGAACATAAAAGTTTTTCAAAGATACTGGATGAGAGAGCAAGGGACAAACAATAATAAAAGAAAAGGCCACCAAAGTTAAACTTTTACCCATTAAATGGTGTGACTATTACTAGTACTACTTCCTTTCCATCCAACAGAAGGATTAAAAAAAAGTTTTTTAAATGAGTTCCAAGCTCTTAATCACACCCATTTTTATAAAACACTTCTTGAACATCAGAAAGGGGTCATGTAATGATTCATCTTTTGATAAGAGACAGAAGGAAATGCTGTTCTTTCAAATTTTGGTTTAGAATCTGTTTATCTAACCACTAGACTTTCCCCCCCACTCATGGGATAGAGAAACGAGGCAGTGTGTGGTTTGCGGAACCAGCCCCACTAAATAGATACCTTTAAACTCAGAAGCAATGACTCACATATTCATTATGTATTCCAACCAGATTCTGCTTGCTTGTCTCTTTGACTTGTGAACTTTGCAAGCCTCATGACCTTCAGAGAGCATGAGATTTTACCAATCTACCCTGGCACAATGGTCTACCATGTGCCTCTCAGACTGTGCTGCCAAGTTTTGATCTGCATGTCGCCTTTGTTTTATTTTGCCATAAGGACATATCCCGCAACAGGGATGCTCTTCAGAGGGAACATGGACTTGAGAGATCATGCAACATAGTGTGAACTTGTGTACAAGATAAATGGCATAATATAAAGCCAGCTCCCAAGGAAAAGTGCCTTTTTACCAGAACATACCAAAAATTTCTCTGGCAAGTTTATAGTCAGGGTAGCAAACAAATTATATAAACGATAATATAATTTTGAAGGATGACCAGTTATCCGTAAGGCAATAACCATGAATGCTTTTTATGGATATTGTAAGACAGGTTTACATTGCTTGGGTTCTTGTGGTGTAATTACTGATGGTTTATTTAGTGTTATTTTGTGTCCTGTATTATTGTGGTTTTCCGATATAAAATCTGTTCTAATATCTAAGTAGCAAATACTCATCCTGTCTAATTTTACAAAACTAGCTTTAAAAAGTACAGACACCTATTTAAACTTGAATGCTTTCGAGTGTGATATCAACATTTTTAGCATTCTTCTTTGAACCATGGTTTGTCCATGAGGAAAATGAAAGAACTGAACTAGACAGGAGAGTCCATCTACAGAGCTTTTTGGAAAGGTGGGTGGGATTTTAGGGTTCCTACCCTCCCTGCAGCCAGAGGAGTCTGGCTTTATCTTTTTTATATTGATGAGTTTTGGACTCTTCTATAGTGTTTTCCATTGTAAGCAACAGAGAATCCCACTGAAACTAATTTAAGCACACAAGATAATATACTTATTTATATAACTAGGAAGTTCAGGGGCTATTGGATTCAAGTACAGCTTAATCCAGCAAGTTACTAATATTTCCCTCCGGGGTGCATTTCTTTGTCCTTCACAGAGGTCCGTGTCCTGTGCAGCTTTGACCTCAGGCTGGACTGTTGACGGAGCAGCGGAGAGTCTGGGTTGGGGTCATCCCACACGACACACATGGAGTAAAGGCATTTTCTCAAAGGAAATGTAGGTATATTTTATCAAGAAGGAGGCAAGTTAGGAGTAATAGATGCCTATCTCAGGGTTCATTTCCGATGCTATCTGAAAAGGGTTTCCATGATGAAAAACAAATTTGAAAGCTCTAGGGAAGCCTGTTCCTAAGACCTTTCTGCATTACTCTGATTCCACCTTTCTCTCATTTGACTCAGCGTCAACCTCCCTGGAATGTTCTAGATCCACAGCTGATCTCATTAAAGCTCAGAATGGGTAATAGCTTAGAGCGAAAAGTACTGAGTATAATGAATAATGTCTCATATGTTCTCGGAAAAAGTTCTGGGTGAGCATCCCACAATTTGCATTAACTCAGAGGCCAATGTATAATTATTTAAATGAGAATATTCTTTTTTCATAGAGGAATGATTCCCTGAGGGTTGATACTCACAGCAGATTGTCACTCGGCGAGTGGAGCCAGTTACTACCTTAAGTGAAAATTTATTACAGTATCACTGAAGGAAAAGAAAATACTCTACTTACTATGAAGGGATCTGGAAGGCCTGGGCATTGTCTTTCCAAGCCTGGCTCCCGAAATAAACTCCCTCTCTGCCTGCTCGGGGTTAGCTGATGCCATTCCCGTCACCACGACATCAAGCAGGGTTTAAGAGCGTACCCCAAACTAGGTTTGCAGACTTGTCTTCAGGGGCAAACACTGTGAAGTCAAACATCTGAATCCCAGAGAAGGCAATCAATAAATATATACCAGGTGCTTGCTTTGTATAAAGGTATGGTGAAGAGAGCCAGGGCGGAGACTCAGGTGAGCTACTTTATATATAGATTATTACTCAGAATAAAATTTTGCCACTTGGGTTTTTTTGGGGGGGGGCAGCAGGGAGATAAAATTATCTGCATTTTATTTTAGTTTTTCATTACAGATGTCCCCCACTGACCCCCTCCTCCTTACTCGCACCCCTCTCCTGCTTTCCCCACACTGTTGTCTGTGTCCATTGGTTGTGCATATGTGCATGTAAGTTCTTTGGTTGAGCTCTTCCCAACACCCCCATTTTGCCACTCGAAACAGCATGGATGGACCTAGCGGGTATTATGCTAAATGAAATAAGTCAGACAGACAAAGACAAATACCATATGATTTCACGACATGTGGCATCTAAAACACAAAATAAGCAAACAAAACAGAAATAAACTTACAGACACAGAGAACAGACGGATGGATACCAGATGGGAGAAGAGTTGGGGGGAATGTGTGAAAAAGGTGAAGGGATCAAGAAGCAAAAATTGGCAGTTATAAAAATAGCCATGGGGTTATAAAGTACAGCACAGGGAATATAGTCAATAACATTGTAATAACTACGAAGGTGTCCGATGGGTACTAAACATGTTGGGGGATCACTTTGTAAATTATATAAATGTCTAATCACTACGTTGCGCACCTGAAACTAACACAACATTGTATGTCACCTGCAGTTGAAGGAAAAAAGTATTGCAATTGACTGTTCTCCTGCAAGGCCCCTGCCTTCCTTCATGGCGTCCCTTTGGACTGCCTTCCTGTCCTTCAGTCGTTCTCAAGGCTCCCCTCAGGCGTCGTCCCTTCCACGGGCCCCTCCAGCAACAGGAATTACTGTTTCTAAACATCCCTACAGTGATTCTTGAGTGTCCCACTTACCACCAGTGGCGTCTTTGGTCTGCTTCCCTCACTGGGGCTAATTTCCGCCCTCGGTTTTCTCCTCTGTGAAGGGGGGATAATCATCGTCACCAGAGTGACCATAAGGAGGCCACGGGAAGTGCTTCCCGTGTGCTTGGCATTCAGGACACATTCAACACTTTGGGGGCAAGACCGTGAACCCACTACAAAGGTCAACATGAAAGATGAAGAGTGTGTAACACGAGCCAGGGTGAAGTCTTGACTCAGCTTTTGCAGTCGCCACAGACATAATTGCTACTGAGGCACCGAATTCCGTCGTCCTTCCATAAGCCGTCAGCTTAGCCGGGTCACTGATCGGTGACCACCTGGGACTCCCCGGCCTTGCAGTTAGATTCCAGCGTCCCCACGCTTGCTCGGTGACTGCCGAGCATCTGCCTCGCTCATGTGGAGTATTTCCTTTGAAATATGGGATCCCACTGAGAGGAGAGGCGTTGTCTCTTCTTTGGAAGGGTGGGAGCAGGGTTTGCATGGCCACTGCCCAGGAACACGCTAGAGCGGAGCCCCGTGTTGGTGGCAATATTACGGCGATGCTAGATGCGACGTACGAGGAGGTCTCTTTGAGGTTTATGATGCTAAGCCCCTGGACCGGTTGATTTCTCTTTCTTTTTGAAAAATGCCTTTTATTTTTCTATACTTCAATAAATTACTTAATCCTACTTCCTTGGCTTCCCATCTGTGTAGGTGGGAAAATAAATTTTAGTCTCTATTTTATTTCCCCATTAAGAGATAATAGCACATGAAGTAATAAGAGAACATTGTGTTATGAGATCCTTGGAAGCAACAGTGAAAATAAATATAAGATTTTACTCTAGGGTATGAATGATTCATATGCCTCAGCAGTACATATATTCCAAATGTATTTCCATTTTTCTCCAGAAAAGACCAAACCCTCACAGGGACGGCACTGAATCATTTCAGCCCTTTTTTTTTGACTAGGACCACAATTTGACACAGTCAGAAATGAAAAGTAAGAACAGAAGTCTGTTTCTCTTCCTTTTCCTCTCTTTACGACCATGATGGAAGCGGGTGGTGGAGAGGAAAGCTATGTAACACTTGGAATAGTGACTCTGACATTCAGCTGTGCTGGACCCCCTCCAACGATGAACCTTCCACAGGACCTGTTCTCTGATCTGCAAGTTCCCACTTATAGACAGGGTGGGCCTACTGCTACTTATGACAGCACCTTCGCTTCTTCCCATCTTCAACCACGGTGCGCAGGCAGAAACGAAGGCTAATGACTGATGGCTTCTTGGCAGTTTTATGGATAGGATTTCAAGTTGATGTACTCTCTCCTTTCCTGCCTGCTGTAGAAGCCAGAATGCTAAACTTGCAATGTGTGTGCTCCTTGGAAATGAGCATAACATGGGCTCTACTGAAACAGGAAGGGAGGATTGGACCAGAGAAGTAAACAGGTTAGAGTTTAAATCATTGCTCTGTTTCCTAGTTGTATGACCATGCGTGATTGGGTCTCAGCTTTCTCATTTACAGGAAAGGGATAACACTACCCACTTCTCTGCGTGGCTGTGAGGTTCCAATAAGATCATTGTTTAAAAGCCTTTGTGGTACAGTCAGCACTTAGTAATAATCATTAGCTTACTTTCTTGTTTGCTTCCTCATTTCAAGTTTATTCTGTTGATGGAAGAGGGAATGATCAGCCACAGTTAAGTGAATAGGAGTCTAACTCTAATATAATTTCACAGGTGCAGAACCAACCTTGGACGGAATTGGAAAGCCGCTGACATTTGTCTTCAGGTTGGCTACAGCCATTCCTGTATCCTCCCCTCTGCTCGGCTCTTTCTCTAGGGCACCTGCATCCCTCCTGTGTCCTTCTCCCTCCTCTTATCAATCCTCGTCTCTAGAACACATCATCTATACTTATTCCAAACTACGGTGCATAGGGCTGGTAAGTTTCAACATATATTTGGGGATAGAGATTGAATCCAAACGAATGAACTACTTCCTGTGGAATATTGGGCAACAACCAGGTTGGTGGTTGATTTCCACACCTGCATTTCTTAATTATGCAGCAAATATGTACAAAGCTCCTCCTCACTGCCAAGTTGTGCAGCTTTAGAATACATGCCTGACCACTGCCCTCACGCGTCTCCCAGTCTTGTGGGACACTGCTATGTAAATGTAAATAATAACAGTACACATTCATAGAGCACTTACTATGTGCCAGGCCCTGTTCTGTGTGCTTTATGTATATTAATTCACTTACTCATTGCAACAACCTTAGTAGTTGTTTAAGTATTATCGGCTACAGTTTGAAGTAAGGGAACTGAGGCTCAGAGAAGTTACATATCCTCCCCAAAGTCACACAGCTAGTCGATGTGGTGACTTTTTGTTCCCCAGAGCTTTTGTTCTTGACCACTTAACTGCTTCACTACACACAGACAGTGTGGTGGCCACTTTGAGGATTGTCACCAGTAAGGCAGACAAAGACTGTGGGTGATTTATGTGAAAAGGTAAGGGGAACAGGCAAAATCACAAATAGCCATGAGTATAGAATGCTTATGTTAATTATGGTAGAGTTATTTGATGAAATATTTGCAACTGTTAAAAAAGATAGGGATATACACAATGGAATACTATGCAGCTATAAGAAAGAAAGACCTCTTATCCTTTGAGATGACATGGAGGGACCTAGAGAGGATTATGTTAAGCAAAAAAGGCCAGTCAGAGAAAGACAAGTATCACATAATCTCACTTATTTGTGGAATATAATGAACAAAATAAAGTGATGAACAAAACAGACCCAGAGACATGGAAGTAGGGTCCAGAGAGACAAACTTCAGAGGAGGGGGAAGGAGGAGGAAAGAGACAAACCAAAGAACTTAGGCATATAAGCATAACCAAAGGACATAGACATCAATGCTGGGTGGGGGGTGGAGGAGGCGGGAATGGGAAGAGGGTGTCAATGGGGGAAAAAGGAGAAACATCTGTAACAAAAATAAATCAATTAAAAATTTTTTTAAATGCAAAAAAGGTAGGAATACAACTATAAACTTCAAGAGCAAAAAGAATGGTATGAAGAAATTTATATATTATTCTAACTTTTTTAAAAGTGTACTTCTGTGTATACATACATATCTTTGTATGTCAGGACATAAGGCACGTAGTACCAACACCAGTGCAACCCCGAGCAGTGACGGGGCTTCCGGTTCTGGAAGAGATCAATGTTTCAATAAGGGGTTTCCAGGCTCATCAGGGGGCCATGCATGGGCAGTGGTGCCCAAGGGATCTGGGCTCCACAGGGGCAGTGTGAGGGATCAGTGAAACAGACAGTGAACAGGAGCCTTGCCTCTTTTCCTCTAGAACTTCACATCCAGAGGTCAGATTGATTTACCCATTCACGTTTGCCTCTCTAAGAAGGAATGGTGGCAAGTCAAAGTACATCTGCCATCTTCCAAACCTCCAGCAGCCTCCCAGCGAGTTCATCCGGGACTCCTACTCCCAGTTTCCAGCCCAGAGGTCCCGTCCCTCCTAATCCTCTTCCAGCATAACCTGGGATACATCACTGCAGTCCGGGAGCTCTTGGGCTCTGCAGGATGGTCAGAGGATTGAAGCTCAAACCCTGGTTTCTGACCCCAAACTTTCTTTAGCTACGACTCTGTCCAGAGTTGTCGCTCGGGGTTTGGCCCTCTTCTAAATGCATCCCATTCTCCAGGACACCTTACAACTAGCCCCTCCCAAAGAGTGAAGAAGAGTTATCATTCCTGTTGGCTGCATGCAGACTGTGAGCCAGTTATGAGCCCTGCACGGTCTCCTCTTATAACAACTACATGGGATAGAATGTATCAACCTCATTGTAAAGGAGGGGAAGGTCTAGCTTCAAGCAGGTGATAGAGGGGCTGGTGAGGTCCTACAGATGGTTACAATGGCAGTGGCTAAATAGTTCTTGGCACACTGGTTCCATTAGCAGTTGTGCTTTTGAGTCTCCGAGCCAGTCAATGGCATACTCCATGTCTACAGGATCCCAAAGCTTTTTCCTCTTCCTGCTATGCCAAGCTCTTCAGCCCAGACGCTCACTCACCTCAATGATCTTTTCATGGTTAGTCTTCCACCCTGGCTGCTATTCTTTGTGGGGCAGAGATACGGGCATTCACCTGGACCATCCCTCTAACGATCAGCAGTTTGTGATGGCCCCTAGATCAAAGGGTTAGGGGGCACACCCAGGTGGAGGGTGGGAGCCCTCTGGATGTTTGCAGGAACACTGGTTCACATTGTGTACCCAGGAGGGTAATCTTTCATCCTTCCTCTGCGTTTCTTAGAAGCCTATCAAACAACTCCGGGCCTTTTCCTTGTCCTTTTTATCACTCTCTGGAACAAAGTTGGGACTTGTGCAACGGCAGGGTTCTTTTCTGTGGGAACAATAATCTCATTTCAATATGTGTGGGTGGGTAGATTAGAAGTTATGGGCTTGGAGCTTAGTTGTAGGACTAGGGAGGGACTGGGTTAAATAGTTGTATGATTAACAAGTCGCTGTATTTTTATGGTCCAGAAAGAAAAGTGCTGCAAGGATTATCGGCTCAGATTGGGAATGATTCACTCAAAAGTATTTAGTGGTTTTGGTGGTAGAAGCAGGGGGAGGGAGGGAAGAATTCCCCCTCCCCCCTCCCCCACACACACACCTTCTGGCAGAGAAAAGAAAAGAACGTTATATACTCAGAGGATTTTAATCCTTTTTAAAAAGGCTTCCACCTCCTTGTGGGAAAGGTTTCTGCAATTATGGAGAGAATGTGCCATGTAATAGATCCTGCTTTATGTTCTACCTCACATGGCATTGGCGGTACGTGTTAGACGAAGCAGGGAGTTGGAGATCAGCTATCTAAGCAGGTGGTTCTGAGTGGTCACATCGCCTGTCTGGGTTTCTGTGAGGGCAAAGGGGGCTAGATCATATCCCAGGTGTCCTGCAGGCTCTCTCACGCACTGAGTGTTTATCAAACTCCTGTCGGGACAGGACAAACTGACGTCGGGCTGCGGGGTCCCTCAAGGTCCCTCTTGTTTTCTGCCTGATTTCAGAACAATTGAGAAAAAAAGATGTTGAGGTTAGGCAGATGGGGATTAGAATATCACCATTGTTACAGACAAACACTACCGAGGGCAAAAGGGAACAGAGCAATGGCTTTCCTAACACCATCCTCAGAATAAAATGAATTTTTTCGTCCATTTTCAAACACTGCTGGGCCATCACGGGGTCTCCCACCTCTGCGTGTTGGGGGAACCCACCTTCAGCAAAACTAGCAGCAAGGAGGAGCAGTGCCAAATACATGCTCTCTGAGGTCAGATATAGCCCCAGAAAACAAAAAGAAAGAGGATTGTTGCAAGAAGCTTGGCTCCTTCTCCCAAATGCACGCAGGAGCTAAGTCACTCCCTTCGAATAGAGGGTAAGACAGAGAGTAGAGAGAGGCCTTGGAGTTTAAGGTAAATTTCTCCTCTGCCCGGCTGGTGTGGCTCAGTGGTTGAGTGTTGACCCAGGCACCAAGAAGTCACCAGTTCGATTCCCAGTCAGGGCACATGTCCAGGTTGTGGGCCCGATCCGCAGTGGGGGCCATGCAGGAGGCAGCCAGTTGATGTTCTCTCTCATCGATGTTTTTATCTCTCTCCCTCTTTCTCTAAAGTCAATCAATAAAAAATTATTTTTTAAAAAAGATAAATTTCTTCTTATGGAAACCAAAAAGTTGGGAATTGTATTTGAGCCAGGAGATACTCTCCACCCATTTACTGCCTTCTACATTTCCCAGCCTCCCTTGCTGTTAGATTGGGGTCATGTGACTGCCTTAGGCCAATGAACTTGAGTGAAAGTAATGTGTCACTTGTGAGCCGAATCAGTTAAAACCTTCCTTGGTCCCTCTCATTCTCTGCCTTGGCCACCTGGGAAGCCACAGATACTGAGTGACGTGGCTATAAGACAAAGGAAAAGTGTCTAAATGGAAACAAACTTGGTGTGAATGAGAAACGACCTTCACTCTTCTAAGCCACTGAGATTCTAAGATTTACCTGTTACTGCAGCACAGACTGTCCTATCCTGACTAAAACAATGCTCCTCCTTAAATTCCAGGGACTGGCTATACTGTGAAGACAAAACAGACACAGTTTTTGTGCTCATGGAGCATTTAGTCTAGAGAGGAAGACAGATAACAAAAGGGTGGAAAATAAATAATTACAACCAATAGTAGAGGGTCTGAAGGAATGATTATGAAGAGTAATTGGCAGGGTATAGATATGAGTTTGTTAGTCAGAGTAGACTTCTCTGAAATGAGAGTATGAGGTGACTCATTAGTAAATCTAAAATAATGTATGCCATAATTTTTTTCATAATAACCTCATGCTATTAAAATTCTAGGACACGCCTTTCATGATGTGAGCACGCTTCTCTCAGTGATATACTGGCTAGTGCATATATGCCAAGCATTTCTTCAGCTCATAAGGCAATGTTATCTTTCTTTTCCTGTTACACTTTCTATTATAAAAATACGGTTTTAATTTTTTATTCAACAGACCTATACTCCTAATATTAAGTCTGCGTTTCCAAATTACATCAAAACTCCTTTTTGATGATATTTTGTTGCCTGCCCCTTTTGCCCCACCCTGTGTGATGTGTCCTTCCTGAATATGACTTTGAAATGTCAGGATTCTAACTTCAGTGACTGGTGTGTAGAACAGCACAAGCATTAATGTAATGGAAAAACCTACACTTTTCTTCAGCTGATAGTCCAGACATAATCTGAGGATGACTGTGGTGGACAGGTCCTTTTATTGGGTTATCTAGAATCCCTTCTCCCGTACATAGGTAATAGTTTCCTGATTTTCCATCATGGTATCACCCCATCTCCACTGGCCAGCTACATGCGCTAGCTGGTGGACATGTGATTCAGGCTGTGACTATCAAAACATGGCTTTGTCCTGGCTCCAGTGATTGGGCATTTGACCTGATTCCATCCACTGAAAGTCAGGCCCTATACTTTTGTGGGAATCTTGAGGAAAGAGAAAATTTACCGTCTCCGCTGGTTATAAATCTGGGAGAACACAGGGCTTTGCCCACTAGCTCTAGAATACAACGCACACTAAACAGAGCAGGACTGCTTCAAGCCGTGGATGAATCTACCACTCAACCGGGCCTGGTCGCCCAGCCAAGGTGAGCTGGGTTCCATGGCTCACAATGGAAACAAATCTAACTGGGTATAGAGGGTAAACTTCACACGAGAAAAAGAACGATGTCAATGGACCACGTGTCAACTATATTGCTGATCTACAGTGTCTTTATTGTTTTCTCGAAAATTTTAGGTACTTCAGAGCGGTTCTAGCAATTGCCCGAGGAAAAAGTTCATGTCTAAGAGCTTAATATTCCTTTGTGGGGAACATGTTTATTGAAAATAAAGAAGAATAGCTTCTACCTAATGACAAGATGTTATTTAAGGTATAAAATAATGATGATGATGATGATGATAATAATAATAATAAAGCTATGAACACTACAAAAAGAAAAAAAAGGCACATTAAAGACATGTAAAAGCCAGGCATTAGAAACAAAACAACAGAAAAAAATCTTGTTGAAAGTTCTTTGCCCAGTGGAAGCTAAAATAAACATTAGTGCTTGACTCTTTAAAGTAGACTTAACTTAATCAATTCACAAAGCTATTTAATTTAATTTATCTTAGTTTCTGTCCTTCCCTGGGTAATGCATTCTTTCTGGGGGATGTAGTTTTAATTCTAGATGGCTCAAAGGAGAGGAAAGAGCTCAAAACTGATGAGTAGGCCTCAGGTTCTGGTCTACAACCATTTCTTCCTTTGTCTATTCTGGAAGGAAGGAAGGAAGGAAGGAAGGAAGGAAGGAAGGAAGGAAGGAAGGGAGGGAGGGAGGGAGGGAGGGAGGGAGGGAGGGAGGGAGGGAGGAGGGAGGGAGGGAGGGAGGGAGGGAGCCAGGAATTATCAAATGCGTCATTTAAAAGCCTAATTGTCACTACAACCTTAGGAGTTAAATTATGTCACTTCCATTTTAGAAGAGAGAAAACTGAGGCTCAGAGAGGGTGACAATTGTAATTAATCTTTCTCAGGGCTTCACGTCACAGGTGATTTCTAAGTGGCCGTGTGAATTCGCCTGTTTAATTCTCTGCACAAACCCGTGAGGAAGGCAATATTGTCCTCAGTTCATGGAAGAGGAAACAGAAACACGAGGTGAAATCACTTATCCAGGCTCACACAGCTTATGTCAGAGCCGGGATTCAAACCCAGGTGGTCTTACGCCGGAGTCTGTGCCCTTAACCCCCAGGGGGTTTGCCCCTGTAGGCCAAGTAGGTTGATTTACCCAGAGTTCCAAAGTAAATTGTTATTTGTGTGGTCGTGTTTTTGGGCTGTAAACAACATGCTTAACTACTTTAAGAACACAGGGGTCCATGACAAGATGTAGATAGCTCCCATAGTCAAGAAAGAGGCTGAAGAAACAGATTTCAAGCTAAACTTCCAGGAAAGATCCCCAGTCAAACCATGGCTCATGCAGAGCGAGGCCGCCCCTGTCATGTCAGGGCACTGTGAACCCGGAGCTGCTGTCCCAGCCGAGGATCCCAGTCTGTGCCCTCAGCCTTGCCTCCTTCGTGAATCTATTCCATTGTCCCCGCAGTGTCCTCCAGGCTCCAGCTGATGTGCTGAGTCCTGCATCAGGGAGAACGCATTCTGTGTTGGGAAGGACCGACCTACACTCCAGAGAACCACTAAGCGTGCAGCAGTTTGATGTGGGCTAACGGATAGATGTCAAGCACATTCCAGAACTCAGATTGGAGCCCAGATCCAGCTCATTCCGGAGTCTCTGCTCTCAACCACGTTGTTCCATGGGGGACCCGGGGCTCACCGTATCAGGGGCTCTGCCTCTGTGACTGCTCACATGCTCTGCTCAGGACGTTTCCAGAAATAGCTGCTCACGTCCAGGAGAAGAGCGAGTCTGTCTCGAAGGCCAGGTGCAGTGAGCACGGGCGGTGGAGCTGGCGGAGGGCTTTGCTGCTCCGGAGTCTGACCGACTGGAGACGGACCTGCCTTCCCCGTGCTCGGGCCGATTGCTGCAGACTCGGAGCTGCGTGCGGGGGAAGCCATGTCTTCCTCATCCAGGCTTTCCTGCTCCTAGGCCTGGGCCAGGCGCATGGCAGGTGCTCAAATAACTGACCGAATGAGAAAATGAACAGAGGGCTGCATGGGTGGCGCGGAGCTTCTCATTCTCAGTTGGCTCCCAGGAGGGACAGGTGTAGTCAGCTGGGAAGGAGTTGGAGACAGAACAAGAGAGCAGGCCAAAGACACAGACCGGGTCACTGCGAAGGAGCCACAGCCCACCTACGGACACAGCCACTTCTACTCCACTCCAGCCTCCTCGTCTCCCCAACACCACTTCTACTCCACTCAAGCCTCCTCGTCTCCCCAACACCACTTCTCACTCCACTCCAGCCTCCTCGTCTCCCCAACACCACTTCTCACCCCACTCCAGCCTCCTCGTCACCCCAACACCACTTCTCACCCCACTCCAGCCTCCTCGTCTCCCCAACACCACTTCTCACTCCACTCCAGCCTCCTCGTCTCCCCAACACCCCTTCTCACCCCACTCCAGCCTCCTCGTCTCCCCAACACCACTTCTCACTCCACTCCAGCCTCCTCGTCTCCCCAACACCACTTCTCACCCCACTGCAGCCTCCTCGTCTCCCCAACACCACTTCTACTCCACTCCAGCCTCCTTGTCTCCCCAACACCACTTCTACTCCACTCCAGCCTCCTCGTCCCCCCAACACCACTTCTCACCCCACTCCAGCCTCCTCGTCTCCCCACCACCACTTCTCACCCCACTCCAGCCTCCCCGTCTCCCCAACACCACTTCTCACCCCACTCCAGCCTCCCCGTCTCCCCAACACCACTTCTACTCCACTCCAGCCTCCTTGTCTCCCCAACACCACTTCTCACCCCACTCCAGCCTCCTCGTCTCCCCAACACCACTTCTACTCCACTCCAGCCTCCCCGTCCCCCCAACACCACTTCTCACCCCACTCCAGCCTCTTCGTCTCCCCAACAGCCACCTCACACCCCACAGCCAGGCCACCCCTCCTCACAGCACTTCTCACTCTACTGTTTGCTCTGATTCTCCCCTCACACGACCACTTCACACCACAGTGAGCAATGATCCCTGCAGCCACAAACACTCCCCACTCCGGAGTAATCCCACCTTCCCCTCCCCATAATTCCTTCCCAGTCCACTGTAGCACAACTCTTCCTCCCTGGACTACTTCCCCGTCCATAGCACGCCCCCTCGTGTCTGTCCCATAGTGCTTCACGCTGCAGAGTGAACCCCAAACCTCTCTCCACAATCCCTTGATACTGCCTGAAACCCCGCCTGCTGTCCCCACAGCTTCTTCACACCCACAGTCACTCTCAGTCTCTCCCCACGAGTCACTCACACCCCGCCCAGTCACACCCTCCCCTGTGCACAGTCCTCCCCTGCGAGCAGGTGTCAGTGAAGACCTTCCCCCCCACCCCGCAGCTCCCATTCCACAGAACCACAGGAACCTCAGCACTTCGTCCTGCTGCCTGTCACGTCCCTCTCCCCAGGTCACCACACTCCCCCCACACAACCAGTTCAAGTTGCACATCAAGCACGATGCCGCCCCTTCCCACACACACTCCCACGCTCTGCCCTAAATTCCCCCTCCCCATCCATGGCCGTCTGACATGCACCTTCATCACCAGCCCTCCCTGTCTCCAAACAGTCCAACCCACCCACCCTCACAGTCCCTTCACAATCCACAATACCCCCCTCTGTCTTCCCTGCACCATTTTGTACTCTACAGTAGCTCCTAAACCAAGATCGAACTCCACAGTAACACCGATCTCCCAATCCAACACCTCTTCACACTCCGTGATGAGCCCCAATCCTCTTGCTCCAACTACCACTTCGTACTCCACCGTAACCCCCGGTCACCTCCCTCCAGCCCCTTGGCACGCCACAGTGATTTCCAGTTCTCCCTCCTTGAAGCAATTCCCATTCCACACCAAATCCCAGTTCTTCCTCACGTGACCACGTCACACTCCACGTAAACAACAACCTTGCTCATGCACACTCACACCCACGGTGACCTACAATCCTCCCTCTCTACAACAACTCATACCCTTCCCACCCTCCATCCTTTCTCCAATCCCACAATAGCTGGAACCTCCCCCACAACCCCAGTCTGCCCCACACAGCCTCTGCACACTCCCTCTCTGCCTCTGTCTGCCTTCCCCTCCAAGCCCTTCATACGGCGTGGTAAGCCTCGGTCCCCTCCCCACCAATCACATCACACTCCACAGTGAGCACCTTCCCCCTCCATCCCCACACGTTATCCAGAGGACTTCAGTAGGAATTGGAATATTTTATAATAAAATGAAGTCGATAATCCCAAGGACCTATTTTAAGGACTTAGAATGCAAGAAGTGTCACATTTTCCGCTTTTCACCAATGAATATTGAAAACGTGCACTTAGACCTGGCCGGTTTGGCTCAGCGGTTAGAGCGTTGGCCTGCGGTCTGGAGAGACCTGGGTTCGGTTCCCGCTAAGGGCATGTACCTCGGTTGCAGTTTGTCCCCGGCCCTGGTTGGGTTGTGCAGGTGGCAACCACTCGATGTGTCCCTTTCACGTCGATGTTTCTCTCTCTCTCTCTCTCTCTCTCTCCCCCTCCCACTCTATCTGAACAAAATATCGAAAAATGTCCTCGGGTGAGGATTAAAATAAATAAATAAATAAATAAATAAAAATAAACATTAAAAAAAAAAAAAAGAAAACGTGCACTTAAAAATAAAGCCCGAATAATGTTCTGCAGCTAAACCAAATTCGGTTTGTAGACATGGAAGCTTTTTGTGCTCAGAGAAGAAAGTGGTAAGTTCAGGAATAGTGATCACACTGACCATAACTGCTTCTCAAAATATCCCATGTGCTGTTGGTCAAGGGGAGAAGGAGAACCTAGGCAAATGGAAGTTGGTTTTCTGGGAGGATGTTGAGATTATGGATGAAATTTATATAGATTTCCACACAGTGGTGTAGTACTGCTTGTGTAACACAAAATAGAATTATTGAAAAAATGTTTTTATTAATTTTTTTTAGACAGACGAAGGGAGAGACAGAGAGAAACATCAATGTGAGAGAGAAACATTGATGGGGTGCCTCCTGCATGCCCCCTACTGGATATTGAGCCCACAGCTCAGGCATGTGCCCTGACTGGGAACTGAACCATGGGATGATGCTCAATCCACTGAGCTACACCGGTAAGGCTGTTCTCCTCATTTTCTACTCCTTTCTTTCACTGAGCTCATTGGGTGTATCAGTTACATGACGTGATATACATTATCCTCCTGAATCTTCCCAGCAACCCTGTCAGGTAGGTCCCATTAGAGCAGCGGTTCTCAACCAGTGGGTTGTGACCCCTTTGGGGTCGAACAACCCTTTCACAGGGGTCGCCTAAGACCATCAGAAAACACATATTTTCAACAGTCTTAGGAACTGAGACACCACTCCTCCATCCATCTCCAGGTGGGTCCACCCACATGCAGATACGCCCACATACAGATGCGCCCACATACGAGTACCCGGCGTGATGATATCATCATGCCAACCCCATCACATACACCCCATACAAATACAGGTGGATGTGACAGGGTTGGCACCATAATGTACTTATACGGACCAGTCACACACGTGTAGAGAGCAGCTACTGTGTAGAAAGCAGTTACTCTGTTAAAAGCAGCCACTCTACCCCACTCCAGTTGAAAGCAGCAGTATTGGAGATAAAACGACACTTCATGAATTATAATTACTGGGTAAATGTAAAATCATGTACTGTAAAATCATCAACTACTGCAAATAAAAAATATCTGTACCATGGGAACTTAATCTGGATGCTGATCGGTCTTTTTATATTCAGCTGTGGTTGATGTGAATAGTAACACACCCCTTGTGATAGTAACAGGTATGTAAAAAAACAATACAGAGAATGGTAAGTCATAGGAAACTTTAATGAGTTGTATTGACTAAACTATGCCATGTATCATCTTTTGTATTATTAAAGCTATTGTTATATATTATTTTCATTAGCAAACCATCCCATGACAATGGATCATGTAGAGAAGAATGTTAAGAAAAGAAAATATAGCCCTTGCTGGTTTGGCTCAGGAGTTAGAGCGTCGGCCTGTGGTCCACAGAGACCCGGGTTTGGTTTCCGCTAAGGGCATGTACCTCAGTTGCAGTTTGTCCCCGGCCCTGGTTGGTCGTGTGGGTGGCAGCCACTCAATGTGTCTCTTTTACGTCGATGTTGCTCTCTCTCTCTCTTCCTCTCTCCCTTCCACTCTATCTGAACAAAAAATGGAAAAAAATGGCCTCGGGTGAGGATAAATATATATATATATATATATATATATATATATATATATATATATATATATAGTGAGGATTTTTTTACAGTATGGTTTTACCTCAATAATTAAGCAGGAAATGAGAAACCACAATGTGTTATTTGTTGTTAAGTTCTATCAGCTGAATCTATGAAGCTGAACAAACTAAAACGCCATTTTGATAGCAAGCATCTGAGCTTTGCCAGCAAGGATACCAACTATTTTAGAAGCAAAGCTGATGGGCTGAAGAAAGCCAGACCTGACACTGGTGGCAAGTACCACAAACAAAATGTAGCAGCCGTTGAAGTGCCATATTTGGTGGCACTCAGAATCGCCAGAGCTATAAAACCTCACACCATTGCTGAGGATTTACTGTTGCCAGCGGCCAAAAACATTGTTTGAGTTATGATTGGAGAAGAATTTGTTACGAAATTGAGTGCAATTTCCTTATCTAATGACACTGTTCGCAGAAGAATAGATGACATGTCTGTTGATATTCTTGATCAGGTAATCCAGGAAATTAAATCTGCTCCACTTCCAATATTTTGCATCCAGCTTGATGAATCTACAGACGTTGAAAACTATTCACAGTTACTGGTTTACATGAGGTATATTAATGATGGTGATTTTAAAGATGAACTTCTTTTTGCAAATCTTTTGAAACAAGTACTGCATGTGATGTATTTGACAAAGTTGGTTCATTTCTGAAAAAGCATAAGATCTCTTGGAAAAAGATTTGTGGTGTTTGCACAGATGGTGCTCCAGCTATGCTTGGATGTTGATCTGGATTTCAATGTTTGATCCTGAATGAGTCACCAAAAGTTGACGGAACTCACTGTATGATTCATCAGCAAATATTAGCCACGAAGACGCTGCCACAAGAGTTGCAAGAAGTAATGAAAGCATCATAAGTTCTGTCAATTTCCTAAAGGCGAGCACTTTAAACAGTCGACTGTTTTCGCAACTGTGCAACGAGTTGGATGCGTCAAACAATGCTCTGCTATTTCACACTGAAGTGAGATGGTTGTCGACAGGAAAAGTTTTAAAATGTGTTTTTGAGCTTCGTGATGAACTCAAAACGCTTTTAATCAGAAAGCAAGACCACAGTTCGAAGCACTTTTCCTCAATAAAATACTGCAGAAAATAGCTTACTTGGTTGACATCTTTGCCATCTTGAATGAGTTAAGTTTATCACTGCAAGGACCAAATGCAATATTCCTTGATTTGTCTGAAAAGATCTGATTGTCCCAAATGAAATTTCAGCTTGGCAAAAAAAATTGGATGAAAATAAAATTTACATGTTGCCTACCTTATCTGCTTTCTTTGAGGAACATGACATTGAACCAGACAAAAGGATTACTTTGATAATTTCTGTGAAAGAACACTTGCACATGCTTGCAGACAAAATTTCATCGTACTTTCAAATCTACCTGACACCCCATATGCACTTGCCAGAAGCCCATCCACAGTCAAAGCTGAAGATGTTCCCGAGACGTCACAAGAGGAGTTCATTGAACTTATTAACAGCGATGCAGCGAGAACTGATTTCTCTACAATGCCAGGTACAAAATTCTGGATCAAGTGTTTGCAGTCATATCCTGTTCTGTCTGAGACTGTGTTGGGCCTTCTTCTTCCTTTTCTAACAACATATCTTTGTGAATCAGGGCTTTCCAGCTTGTTGGTTATCAAGTCTAAATACAGAAGTAGACTTGTTGTGGAAGATGATCTTCGTTGTGCTCTTGCAAAGACTGCCCAGAGAATTTCTGATCTGGTGAGAAAGAAACAATCTCAACCTTCTCACTGACGTTGGCTTTTTATGCATACTGTTGCAAAATGTAGCAATGTAGTTTACTGTTGTTATATTAAGACTGTTACCCATGCTACACCATGCTTGAAGACAAAATTTCATTTATTTGTAATTAGAAATAAATATTTCACAGTATATAATTACATATTGTTTTTGTGATTAATCACTATGCTTTCATTCTGTTCAATTTGTAACAATGAAAATACATCCTGCATATCAGATATTTTATTACGATTCATAACAGTAGCAAAATTACAGTTATGAAGTAGCAACAAAAATAATTTTACGGTTGGGGGTCCCCACAACATGAGGAACTGTATTAAAGGGTCATGGCATCAGGAAGGTTGAGAACCACTGCATTAGAGGCTTTGAAAAGTCGAGTAAGCCCTATGACCCAAGTCCTCTGGAGACTAAGTGGTGACTTCAAGATTTTTATCCAAAACCCTTGCCCTTTTCATTCCATCTGATTCTGATGTTTTTATTCCTAGGTAGACAAAGTTAATGAAGGGCAGTTGACTACCTCTCTCTCTAGTTGTGGGTGGAATGGATCTAGTTTCCCGGGTCTGTGCATTTTCCTTTCTAGGAAGCCAATGATGTGCCAGTCTGTAGCCCCAGGACCTACACTAGAAGGGACCCAATCAATATTTTTGGATATATAATTATCTCTCTTTGACTTTGGAATGAAATCCATCCCTCTCCCTACATACACGCCTTCTCAAACTTCATTCTCTTTGTTTGGGTCTATGGACAATAGTCTGGGAAATACCTGGAGAGGTGCTTGTAGACAAAGTAAAATGATAGTTATGTAAGTATCTTGAAAAGTCTGAAGCTCTATTAAAAAATGTGAGGCAGGATGTCATTTCTTTCAAACCAAATAAAATATTTATGAAAAAAATAAGAGCTGATTATCTCTCCAGAATAATTTGTTCATCAACTAATTTATTGAGTGCCTATCTCATGTTAATACAGTTCGGATGCCATTTTCATTCAACTTAATGCTCTTAAATGTAGAAATGTAGTTTGTACTGTACTAGCATCTTGTGAGAAGGGTATTAGTAGTAACTTTTTCAAATGGTGACAGAAGCCTACTGCAAATAGGTTTAAAAAGAAAAATACTGGGTTCATAGACTTGCCCATGAATGATTTCTCGGACTCAGGCACGGCCAGGCTCACAAACCCGAATCATGTTTTCAGAACTTGTTTCTTTCTCTCTGTCCAGCAAACAGACAAAGAAGTAGATTTTATAACGGCCATTGGTACAGTTAAATAGGTTTTATATCCTCTGTTTAAGGGCATAAGCCATTCTAGAAATATCTTTTAGTGGTAAAATTATTTTCGTTTTTAGATTAAATTTTTAATTTTAAAGTGTAAACATAGTATCCTCTAGTGGTGTTGTTTGCATAAGTCATCCATAGCTGAGGCTTCACAACACTGCTAGGTACTGGGTGCAGGCAACTCTCAGGGCAGTACTGAACTCGAGCCCTCAGTTACTACTGGTAACACGCAGGATTTATTTTCACAAATAACCCAATTTTAGTAACCTCAAAGAACTCCCACAATCAGTTAAAGTAATGCAAAAATTAAAGTGTATGTAATGAAAGGCATTTGCATATAAGAACCACAGAGACAACTTGAAGTTCTGAACAAATGCATGGTTGCTGGCACCTCGCTCAGACCCCACGCTGAGGGGCCAGCGAGACCCCGCTGAGCTGGGAAGGCATAAGCAGTCCTCACTGCCTTCAGAAGCCTCAAATGAGTTCCACCGGATGAAATGACTACAACACCAAATAAACTGCGTCTCACGCTGGAAATCCTGACCGATTCCTGTTGATCAGAAGAAGTTTTGATTCGTCATCTGTCTACCTTCAATCAATAAAAAAAGGGGGGGGGGTGCATTAAGTACTAATTGAAAGCTGAAAGCTACCATCATTTATTTTTGGATCAAATCCTTTCAAACTTTTGGATCCATGGGGCAAAAGCAACAGAAGAGACATCCCTTATAGTAAAAGGGCGTGTGGACACCACCATGCCAGTCCAACTGCATGTTTTACAAGCAAGTCTAGAGCGGAGACTGGGCTCCCAATGCTCCTGGTTGAGCAGGTCAAGTTCTCCATCAGTTGATATGCACAGAGAAGGCGGGAACCCTGTCTCCTTCACTGATTTCATGTCCCCAGGGTCTTTTTATGGAACAGCACTGAAGGAGCATCTTCTGATTTACGTAGTTTTCCCAGAGAGCACTTATTTCAACTAAGCCATTGCTGGTGCTTCTATTTTTTGTTTTTCTTTTCTTTTTCCCCTTGCCGTTTAACTAACACTGAGTACTGTGTTAGAATTAGTCACTTGCCGACCGAACCAGCCAGCAGCCTCATAATCAGAGCCTTTCACAGAGCATGGCTGCCGCAGGGAGTGGGACGGAAATGGAAAGAAATGAAGTGTTATTTTCCCCATCCGGAAACACCAGAGAACGGCATCAATCTTCGAAATGGAACCTGGGAAAGAATTTGCAAGTCCGGCAAAGGCGTTCTAGTGAGTGAGCCCGGCTGGGAGCTGGGCCGATTGGCTAGATGGGTTGCACGGTGTGACCTTGTCGGAGCACCATGGAGGCACCTCTTCGTGGGTGCGGAGGGAACCCTAGGAGTGGAAGGGGAGCTAAGGCACATGATGGCGGTGTTCCAGAGGATGATTGGAAGCAAAGGGCGATGTCTGGACCAGAGAAGCCCTGGGAGTTGTGTGCATCTTACTGGAAAGCCAGGTAAATGAATGGAAAATTCCTGGTAAAACGCCTTGACTTGTAGCAACTTCTCTGCCGTCCTTGAGTGATCATCTGGAAGCATGGTTGGCCGACGCCCTATTCACGTCAACACTGCACGCAGTTGTCCCTCCGGCCATAGGAGAGCTCACGTTTGCGAATGGAAGCAAGAAAGCTTTAGATGTGGCTTTCCACTAGACACCGTGGAGAGAACCACGGCTCCACGAGCTGCCTCACAACTCCTCCACCAGAACTCACAGCCTTCACCTCCGGACAAGCCATCGCCCCTGGGAGGCCCACCAGGAGCTCCGAAAGCATCGTGCTGAGGTAACTAAGACCAAGCCAGCAAGCAGGGGCTCAGGGCAGGCTGTGTGCCCACCACTGGGTTGGGCGTTCCTGTGTTACTTCACAAAGACATTTGCTCGCTCAGTAAATACAGATGGGAGCCTGCTGCGTGCCACATACTGTGCAGATCCTTGCAGACACGACAGTGAGCAAGCCCAGGTCTCCAAGCCTGGTGGCCAGATGCGGACAGGTGGACAGAAGATGATCCCACAGCAAGGCCACGCCGCCTGCGAGCTTCCACCCAGCCTGGGGGACAGCGAGGGAAGATTTCCAGAGGGGACACTTCTGAACCTCGTCAGAGATGTAAAAGATGTTCAGGTTAAGAACAGGGAGGCAGGGGAAGGAAAAGCGTTGAGAATAAGAACCAGATGAGAAACCAGCCGGTATGTGGAGGGCTGGCTGGTGCCGTCAGAAGGGAGAGGAGAAGACAGTGGCCAGGGCATGTCAGCTTCTCATTTCAGGTGTAGGTTGGGGTGCTGATGAGGACCAAAGGCAACTAAGAAAGTTGCAGTCTTGTTAGGGAGGTAAATAATCCGATATACATAATAACCTGTAAGTTCCAGCTTACTTCTCGGTGTGGACCTGCCGAGCTGAAGGATACGGAACCCTAGTATCATTTAGGAGAATTTGACGACACCACAGCGTGTTTCCCTGCGTCCTTGGGCAAAGCCCAGGAGTCTGCAAGCCCTTCAGAGAAGCCCCTAGGCAGCAGAGGCTCCAATCCGCCGCAGTGGGGTTCGTGGGGACGCAGAGTGAGGCGGCTGCCTCTCGCACACCACTGCCCAGGGCAGAGACAGCCACAGTGTGCTATTGCCACCGGCCCCTGGTTAACAGGGAGATCCTCAGCCTGAGGGAGGCCTGGAGTCCAGATGAGGGCCCTGGAGGACACAACCATGTCTGTCGTTGGCACGAGATCCGAGAGAGGGCTGGGACCGAATGAGATCCAGAACACTCGCACTGCTCAGGGAGCCTGCGCAGGAGGGCAGCCGAGGCCCAGACTGTGCTCCCCTGCCATCACCGGGCCACCAGCCTCCCCGGACCACTCAGCTGCCCCCTGGGAACATAGCAGGAGGGCACAGAGGAAACCCTGAAAGGTAGGCAGGCGCCTAAAAGAGACTGAGCTTACCCGAAGGAGACTGCCTTCGGCCAAATGTCACCCCCTGCAAGGTTGTCAAGGACCAGCGCTGGGCTCACCCGTTTCTGTGTCCCAGGCAGACAGCACAGAGCCTCGCATTGGGGAGCACAGTGCAGAGCCTCGCATTGGGGAGCACAGCGCAGAGCCTCGCATTGGGGAGCACAGCGCAGAGCCTCGCATTGGGGAGCACAGTGCAGAGCCTCGCATTGGGGAGCACAGCGCAGAGCCTCGCATTGGGGAGCACAGCGCAGAGCCTCGCATTGGGGAGCACAGCGCAGAGCCTCGCATTGGGGTGCTGAACAGTGCGGGAACAGACTCCGTAAGGGCACAGCGCACAGCCTCGCATTGGGGAGCACAGCGCAGAGCCTCGCATTGGGGAGCACAGCGCAGAGCCTCGCATTGGGGAGCACAGCGCAGAGCCTCGCATTGGGGTGCTGACAGTGCGGGAACAGACTCCGTAAGGGCACAGCGCACAGCCTCGCGTTGGGGAGCACAGCGCAGAGCCTCGCATTGGGGAGCACAGCGCAGAGCCTCGCGTTGGGGAGCACAGCGCACAGCCTCGCATTGGGGAGCACAGCGCAGAGCCTCGCGTTGGGGAGCACAGCGCACAGCCTCGCGTTGGGGAGCACAGCGCAGAGCCTCGCGTTGGGGAGCACAGCGCAGAGCCTCGCATTGGGGAGCACAGCGCAGAGCCTCGCGTTGGGGAGCACAGCGCACAGCCTCGCGTTGGGGAGCACAGCGCAGAGCCTCGCGTTGGGGAGCACAGCGCACAGCCTCGCGTTGGGGAGCACAGCGCAGAGCCTCGCGTTGGGGAGCACAGCGCACAGCCTCGCGTTGGGGAGCACAGCGCACAGCCTCGCGTTGGGGAGCACAGCGCACAGCCTCGCATTGGGGAGCATCTGGACCGCGGAGTGCTGAACGGTGCGGGAACAGACTCCGTAAGGGCACAGCGCACAGCCATGCAACCCAGAGGCCCGAACTCACGGGAAGGAAGGGGAGAGAAGCAGGCGCCTGCCTTTGGTGAAAACAAACGGCCCACACCCAGGGGTGAGAGCCCTACTTCAGATCATTTTCCGTGGATGAGAAATCAAATCCAATTGAATGCAAAGAGATGAACGAAAAAGAAATAGTTATAGAAATAAGCAAGATCCTAACACTGAAAAAAAAAGAAGGTACAATATTAAAAGGAAGAGGTGAATAAAGAAAAAAGAACTAATACAACCCCATTTGGGGCTGCATTCACCAAAGCAGAGGGCACAGATGAAGGGAGCTGGGAGAATGGGGGTGGCTCCGAGGCACCCCACGAGGGAGGCAGTCGATCACTTGCATGCATATGAAATCGAACCTGTTTCGGCCTCCTGGAGGATCAGACGAGCTGGCGGAGAGCCCAGTTGTCTCAGCTGAGGGTAGCCTAGTCTAGCTAACTGTCAGCTGACCCCAAACACGCGAGGGCGTCCAAACAAGACTGGCAGAGCCGTTCACGCCACCACAGCTGACAGGAGGTGCGTGAGGGGCCCGGCCGAGGCCAGGAAAACGTCCCAGCCGACCTCTAGACGGTGAGCACCGCGAACGCTTGCTGGTCTAAACATGGCCTTTCAAGTGGTTTGTTGGACAGTAATTACTAACTTGCGTCACTGGAGTCAGGGAGGCCCGCTCTCGCTGTCGTGTGGATCTGAAATGTGGACACCGTACGCACTGGTGATCTGGGGGGATTCGGTGTAATGGTTTTCATAGTGCCCAGCACATAATTAACACTTAACAAATCCTGTCTATGATTCGCGTTTTCATGAGTGAGCTGGAGACGTGGACCTGCGGGGACATAAAGACATCACCTGGGAATACACTCCATAGGACATGCATTCTTTTACACATCGAAAGGCGAGATGGTTGCTTCCATTATCTTTTTTTAAAATTTTTGGATTGATATGTTTATTTTGAAAGAAATCACTTCCTTTATACTCCTGTGTACTGGGCTGGTGTCCAAACGGACACAAAGAGCTTCAGATGATGACACCTCCCCCCACCCCCCCAAGGCAACTGCCTACGTCCTTTGTTTTATAGGTTGTCTTGTGAAGGCCCCTTCGCTGCCTGGATGATGGTGGGTGTCGACATTTAAAACCAGCCGGGACCAAGGATATGACACGTTCCTGTAACCCTGAGCCCTTCCTAAGCTGACAGAGAGCAGAGCAGGCTAAGAAGTTATTTTTATAAGAATACGTGGCAGAAAAAAAAAGAGGAGGCTGAACATCAGACTTTCAAACAACCTCTAGACAAAAAGTCCTCCCCCGAGAACTCTGTATATTATCTCCGTAATAAATTTCAAAATCCAAAGCACCCATTTAGGGTTGCTTTCTCTGTAAGCATGAAGGAGTCACAAGTAAAACAGGTAATGATTCCACTTGGCATGAGAAGGGACAGCAAGATCGAAATGTCCTTCACACATACTGAGTTCAGGTCACATGCTGTGTCCTCTCTTCCTCTTGAAATGCCAAGGTTTTGTAACTTGAAAACCCTGATTTCTCTACTTCCCAGGTACTGAGCCAAGAACAGAATAGGCACCTTGTGTGTGTGTTTGTGTGTATACAGTACAATTCCAAACTCAATTTCAGATCCATCCTCAAACTGCATCGAAGTAGGATGTACCTCAGGGATGAAAACTGTCACAGCTGGAGACCAAAATACTGTTGCTCATGAGTAATTCACGAGGACTATGAATCTGTTTTGTTTAAATATTTTACTCTTCAATTTGTCCCCATGTATATTACTTTAATTTTACCAACATAACAAATAATCACAAGTCAAGCAGCCTAAAGCAATACACATTTTCTTCTCTTATATTTCTTAAATTGGAAATCTGGGTGACTTGGCAGTCACCTGATTAGGGTGTCACACGCCAACATCAGCAGCCTGCGCTCTATTCTCAAAACTTCCAGGATCTTTGAAATTCTTGGCAGAATCCACTTCCTCTGCAGGTCCTTGTGCACCTACCCGTATCCCATCTTCAGAGCCAGCAACAAGCGTGTGAAATCCCTCCCCTGTTTCAATCCCTTCCTTCCCCATCTCTCCGCCTTGTCTTTCACTTTAAGGATTCTTGTAATATGTGGGGTGCACCAGATAATTGAGGACAATCTGCCTATTTTAAGTTCAACTGATTAGTAGCTTTAATTTTAACTGCAAAATTCCTGCACCATGTAACATAACATAACCACCCAGCTTATGTTACACTCTCAGTTGGAGACTTGCCTATAGTATTATGAGACCAGTAAATTTGTTGCAGTAAAAATAATATTTTAAAACTAGAAGTATACCTATAAAACGACTGTCACAGTTTAGCCCTTGTGATGGTTTCTTATATGAAAAAAAAATAAGAGGCACTATGTCCTTACAATGTTGTGTTGTTTTATTATGCCTTTTGAATGATAAAGTTTACAAATAGAAGCTTAGCCCGGCTGGTGTGGCCCAGTGGACTGAGAGTCTGAGAGGTCCGGGTTCGATTCCTGATCAGGGCACATGCCTGGGTTGCGGGGGTCGATCCCCAGTAGAGGGCTGATTGATGTTTCTCTCTCACATCGATGCTTCTATCTCTTTTTCCCTTCCTCTCTCTCAAAAAAAAATCAATGACACAAAACAACAAACAAACAAACACACACCAACTAGAAGCTTAGAAGAGCACATAAAGAAAATAAAGTAGTATATTCTAGAAATACCACCATGAAGAAGGATGTTTTCATCATGTCAGTCGGGGGACACAGAGATTCTCGTGGCACTAAAAGTGTTCCAGTGTATAAGCAGGGCTGTCTCAGGGGTGGCCTGGCGCCGCTTCCCACACGGGACTTTGGAAACCAGGGACCCGCCTCTTGTCAGACCCACTGGGCTTGGTCCTGTACACAGTACCCAAAAGAAAAGAGAGAAATGCTGTGAAACATGGTTTGCCCACAATTTTAGCTGCTCTTCTGTACAATCAATTCAATTTAAGGGATATTCAGGGGCATTTTATATGAGCAGGAGTTTTTCCCCTGAGCCTCAGAATGAAACCACATGAAATAAGCGGATTATTAAAGACATACCCATGTTCGTTGCAGCGTCATCATCATCAGTATTATGTTAATCCTCACCTGAGGATATTTTTTAAATAATTTTTTTAGATAGAGTGGATGGGAGGGAGGGAGGGAGAGAGAGAGAGAGAAACATTGATGGGAGCGAGATGACAGTGACCCCCAACAGGGGCTGGGGGTCAAACCTGCAACCCAGGTACATGCCCCTGACCAGGAATCAAACCCACAACCTTTCGGTCCACAGGCCGACGTTCTAACTGCTGAGCCAAACCGGCCAGGGCCATTGCAGCATTATTTACAACAGCCAAGATAAAAAAACACCTAAGCATTCATCGATGGATGAACGGATAAAGAGCTGAGATACAGAAGGAAATATTATTAAGACACAAGAAAGAAGGAAATCCTGCCATTTGTGACATCATGGATGGACCTTGAGGACATTATACTGAGTGAGATAAGTTAGAGAGAGAAAGACAAATACTGTATGATATCACTTATATGGGGAATCTAAGAAGCCAAACTCATAGAAACGGAGAGTAAAGTGCTCATTACAGGGGCAGAGTGGTGGTGGAATAGGAGAGAGTTTTAAGGGTATGAACTTACAACCTGTAAACAAATAGGTCCTGGAGACCTAACTCACAGTACAGTGAATATAGACAACAATACTGTATTATACTATTCCAATTGCTAAGAGTCTAGATCTTCATTATTCCAAGCACAAAAAAAGAAGTGATACTTATGTGATGTGATAGAGGTGTTATCACCGCAATGATAATCACATCACAATATAAAAACGTGTCAAATCAACATCGTGTTCATTTTTGATTTACATGCTAGGTCAAATATATTTCAATTAAAAAAAGAAAAAAAAGTGGATCATACAATTCAATCACCCATTTTATTCTTCAATCTCCCTACATGTCTTCTTAAATTCATGACTGACTACTTCTGTTGCTGAGAATTTCACTACCTCATGAGGAAGCCCCTTTCATGATTTTGACTTGTAAGTTAAGAATTCAAGTGCACCTAGGATATCTGGGAGTCTATCCCAGGAAATGCAGTAGGGACATGGACAATTGACATAAGGGATTGAAGAGAAATGACTATAGGGTATATTCTTAATTAAGTTATTGTGTCAAATAACTGGAGCTTAATCCTGCTAAGAAACTCTAGAAAACAAATTTGAACCTGCATGTCAGAATTATCTAGCCTGAGGGATGAGGTTGCCGGGACATTTACCCACCAGAATGCACAAGGACTGGTGCGTCTGCTGTTGAGTAAGTCCCCATACACGTAGCAGAGAGGGAGGCAGAACACTCTTCAGCCTTGTAGCGAAGGAGCAAGGCGCTAGAAGTTGGTTGGGCTGCTGTTTCTAGACATCATAGAGCCGAGAAGATGTGAGGAGGACTCCAACAAAGTGAGGTGCAAGGTGTGAAAGTTTATTCTCATTGCAAAAAACACCTGCCATTTGGCCTTCCCAGGTTCTCTCTTTCTAGTTTTATGAACCTCTCCCTTTGGGATTCTCCCCTTCCGTTCCCTTGTCTAAGTCCATATGATTTGGAAGGTGCTGATTCTAGCTCCTTCTGGTTGACATCCTAGCTTCAGAGTCAACACATTCCCCAGTCCTGGCCAATGATTGTAAACCATCTCATATTCATAGTGATTGGCTTAGAGGTGCCTATGGGTCAAAGTCAGCCTATTCAGAATGAATACTGGGATTTTTCTACAGTTATTAGAAAAATAAAAAATGTACTATCTCCTGGGATTGCTAAACTGATAGCCATGAGCCCAGATGTTCTTGTGGCCATCTTTGCCAAGCACTGGGGATGAAGCCAGCAGAAGAAAACACATCCCTGCCTATACTGAGTGAGCTTCTATAATCAGCTATGCGTGATTGTCCCTGGATTTTCAACTTCAATCAGCTTGAATGGGATCCTGGACATACTTTAAGTCTCTGTCTATCTGCCTTGGAATTTCTTTTCATTTGTCCTAGGACCACTCAGTAGAGATATACAGATCAGTTCCCTCCTGTCTATCCTGTCAGAGATAAAGAGAAGTATGTGGTATAGGCAGTGTGTGCATGTTCAGTGATTTAAAACATGTTTCTTAGATTCTGACAGACCTGAATTTGAAAGTTGGCTCAGGTGTTTACTAGCTGTATAGCCTAGAGTAAGAAATTTAAACACTGTAGGCTTGCTTTTCATCATCTATAAAATGGGAGGGTGAGTGCCTGCTTAGCAGATAAAGCTTGAAACGTGCTTCACAATATGATTTCTGATAGAAAATACCCAGTGAATTTGGTGGCATTTGAAGAAAAAAATTGCAGAATTAAGAACCATAGTTTTATTTAAGGTTAATTTAATGACATAGGTAGTTGTCTGGCATCGAAAAAGAACTTCATGAAAGTAGCTACAATAATATTCACACTAAAACTTTCCCTTCCCTTCCCTTCCCCTCCCCTCCCCTCCCCTCCCCTCCCCTCCCCTCCCCTCCCCTTCCCTTCCCTTCCCTTCCCTTCTCTTCTCTTCTCTTCGAGAAAACTCTGCCATTTCTCAGCATACCTTGTTCATATTTTTCCAATATAATCTCATCAAGGCTATGATAAGGATGTTAGATATTTGAACCTGTGAGTGTCAGTCAGAACCAATAGTGATCTGTGATAACTGGGTGGGTATCTGGCATGATTTTGGGTCCTCAGTCCTGTAATTTACTACTCTGTTTTGCATATAGTTCAGATTAAAAATATATCTACTTAAATATATTGCCTGGTGTCCAGAGCAGTGTCTTACTTCACCAAGAAAGTAGTCTTCATTTCTCGAAAGCAGAGAATGCCACTGATATGCAATCTCAATGATGGGACTAGTTTGACTTTGCAGAGATGCTAGTTCTTATGTGCTCTGCTCTCTTACCTAGGGGGCGCACTTGAAATTCTTTCCCAATGCTGTGGTGGTAGAGTTCCACGTGAAACCTCTAGAGGCTTTTAAAAATGACAAGACCTGGAACAAGGCACAGAGTGAAGCCACAGAGTAATGATGCTGAAGGACTGATCTTCCACCACCAAGTAATGGGTGGGGTGATTTTCCAATTTTTTAACTGGACCAGAGAGTAGGCTCTTAGACTAGCATCCTCTCTGACCATTCATCCTGTTCTTAAATCATTGCAAAAAGGTCGTTTGAATTCTTGCTCTGATTAGTATTTTGTAGCCAGTAATGTACCATCATCCAATCTGTGGTTGAGTTTCCTGAGAAACAGACAGATGGAGACTTGCGTGCAGGAGGTTGATTGGGTAGTGTTTTCAGGAACAACATTTGTAAGAGATTATGGGAAGCAGGACCGGGCAGAGGGAGAAATAGAACTGTAATGCTGGTGCATGTGAAGCCTCAGCCCATCCCACAGGGGGCTCTGGAGCTGGGATGGCCCTGCAGACTTTTCCTAACAGCGGAGGTCTTGCCATTGTACCTCCGCCTTGACCAGTTACTGAATCCAGCTGATCCGAGGGAGGAGGTGCAAAAGTATTTGTTAAGAGGGCAAAGTACTGCCTTCAAAGAGGGCAATTCTCATCAGCAACCAACATTCCTGGCAGCTGGGGAAATGAGTGTCTTAATTCGGGGTGACACACCATAGCACCCACAAGTCCCTGTTCAAGGACAAGTGCATTTGGCACTTGGCTTGATTCAAACCAAAAATAAAATCTGAAAACACAAAATCAAGGCTCTTCCTTAGAAGGGATGGAAGTAGCATGATGACACACCTGGCTGGAGACACGGAGTCAGACACACCTGGGTTCCATTCTGACTCTTCTACTCTCGGTGTAAACTTGGGCCAGTCCCACTCAATTATATAGTTTCTCTCAGCAGCAGCTCTTTTACTTATACAATGACGATGTTGGGAACGATATCATTTGCATGGCATATCTGGGATAACATGATGAGATGAGGCACTTGGAGTACCAAATAAAGCACCTCGCAAATGGAAAGCCCTTAATAACTAACGAGTAGTTTCCTTTCACCTTGAAGACAATGAATGGTTTGTCTGCATATCTTTCTTGATCCCAACATTGTAAAGAAAGTATCAGATGTTGAAAGAGTTCACAACTGGTTGAATGCAGGGGAAGACAGGCTACCAATGAGGAGAGAAATGCCCAGATGGAAGTCAACACAGATGGCACTCGGAATGCAAACCCGGAACCCTCGGAACAGTCTGAGGAATCAGGGAGAGCTTCCCGGAAGAGGGAGAATCTGACTGCTCTGTGCTCCGAATAAAGAGGAGTGAGAGGGCGATGGAGAAGTGAGGATGAGGATTCGGGGATGGGGTTCTCAGGTCCCAAAGCATGGGGGCAACTGAGGCCAGGACACATGTGGATGTCTGTAGGTGTCACAGAACATCTGGGGTGTAATCTGGGAGGGGGTGGGCAACAAAAAAGAAGGCTTCCTTTCAATATGTTTGGTAATGGCAGCTCTCAATTCATCACTGTGGGCCGGGAGGCTCTTGTTTCAAATCCGCTAAAAAGCACCGACGGAGAGAGGTAGCCGAGAGGGTTCGTGGCCTTATTTAAATAAAGTCTACCTGGGGCTGAAAACCAGTTGGCATGGGTCTCACTTGCTCCACCTTGTTAACAGCCCTGGATCTCAAGTTTAATGGTCCAGCTGGTTTAGACCAATTTTGATAAGTAGCCCATGTTTCCTTTGGGTGATGGGAGAAATTACTCTCCTAAACCTTAAGATCAAATGGGACCAAGATCCAAACAGTGTTCTAAGCTCATTGTAGGCTCAGAGTGCTCACAATGCCTGAAACAGGAGTAGCTGAGGCGAGGCAGGGGTGTTCTCAGAAGCTCTTCTCTGGGGCTCCGTCCTCCACTCCCCCAGCTCAGGCCGACTGGCTGGGGGAGCAAAGCGCCCCATGGCCCGTCTATGACATGATTTCCACTGTAAACTTTGTTTTCGTTCCCTGTGAAAGAGTACTTTATGCTCTGAACCTTATGAAACGTGAAAAAAAATCCATTCTCACATGAAATTTTTCAAGTTTGGACTCAGCCCAAGTGGGATTTAAAAAAAAAATTGGCAAGTGAAAGTAAAATATTCCAGGAGGCTTTTAGAAATGCAGAGTGTTAACCAAAAAATAATTAAAACTTCAGAGTGCCCGGCTTGAACCTTTCCATGAGGGCGGCGGGTTTCCTTATACACACGTCTCATCCTGGTCCACTTCCACACTTCCTAAAACATCATAATAGTGCTCAGGCTTATGCAGGACTTTATGATTTCAAAGCTCCTTTCATTATTAACTCGTATTTTTATCGTGTTATTGTGAGGTAAGCAAGGCCAAGGGATGAAGAACTAGGGTCAGAGGCAGAAAAAATGACTATTGATTATGGCTAATATTTGGTGGGAAGAGTATATAGTCTTCGGATACAAGACCCAACTAGGTTCACTGGTACTGCAGCTGTGGACTAGTTGAGTACTAGCTCAGTACTAACGCCTTGCTTACTTACAAACTTGGAGCCTTGACTTACTGTCCTATACAATGAGGACAGTAACGCTGCCTGAAGTAATGAGAAGTCAATGAGATGGTGGTGGAAATATTCTTTGTAAATTATAGTGTCACTTCAATGTTAAATGATATTTAATGCAATTAGACATGTCGTTCAGGATATAAAAGAATTCAACCCATGTTTTCTCAGTCCTGGGTCAGCATTTCTATTCCCAATGGACCATCATTGTCAGCCGCAAATCATCGTCATCAATTTATCTGGGAACTATCAGGTTTAAGACTTCTTTCAGTTTCTATGTAGATCATAGGATCCATTTTAGTTTTCTCTGTTAACTCCCCATTTTTGCCCCTTGTCAAGTGGCGCTGAACAAGATCCATGTGGAATATGCTATGTTTTGCTTTTTCCCCACACTAACTCACCCTGCTTCCTGAAGAATGGCCTCTTAGGAAATTTGGAGTGACACCGTTTAATGCTCATGAGCTGTGTTGCTTTTAGTGCAACCTGTAGGAAGACATCATCGAAGCCCTCAAGGCCTCTGTGTTCTCAAACACACCAAAGCAAGACACACCTACAAGTCTAAACATCTGCCAAATCATGTCTGGAAAGAGAACACAACAAAATGAGAGCAACCAAACCCCACTAACCAAACATCAAAACAGTGACCAGCCATGTGCAGAAATACCTGAGGTTCCGCAGATGCACCCTCTCAAGGAACTGAGCACGGGACATGATGAACTTCCTATAAATAGAGGCAAGCTCTTTATCATCACGTGTCTCTCACACACAGATTTTTAAAGAAGCAGCAACAGAACAGTGAGATGTATGTCTCTGTTTCCTATCTTCTCAAGTGACTGTGAAAATCGGGACAGGTAATTATTAATTCTAGCTCTCCCATAGCACTCGGTGGGGAGGAAGAGAAATACTTCCTAAGCCCCTATTCCGCGCCAGGTGCCACATCAGATTCTTCACATAGAGTATCTCATTCACTTTGTGAAATAATTCTTAAGTGGTAGGTATTAGCATTATCCTCATTGGCAGATAGGAAAACCAGCTAGAGAGGGTCATGCATTTAGTAAACAGTGGAGTATCAATTCATATCTGAATCTGTTTCCTATTGGACCCCTTTGCCCTTCACACAGTATAGTGCCTGAAAAAGAGTATGTGCTGAGAGACACAAGTTGAGTTGTCATATGACCATGCCTAAAATAATGTTTGTATAAGATGTAGCATTCTGGACAGAAAAAAACCTTATGAGAGAGTTCTGTAGGGGCTAATTCTTACTTAGATACCAGATCTTGGATCTCATGATCATGCTCACATACCATCTACTCATTCACATAGAGATGAAAGGCAAGCATTACAGTCATAAGTGATAACTGTTACAGGGCTTTACATAAATTAATTCTCAAAACAACCCTTTGTGATAGACATTGCTGTTACTTCTGTTAAACTTATTTTGCAAATTAGGGAAAGGGGGCGTGGCAAGTTTGCCAAAGCAGAACTGAGGTTCAACCTGGGCAGTTCTGGTTCCTTAATGCCTGTGGTTCTCGAACTTGCCATTTAAAATACCCTGAGAATTTTCTATACTCTGGGAAGCCTGGACCCCACCCCAGAAACTCAGATTCAACTGATGGGGGTGAGGACCTGGCACTGATTTCTTTTATGAGCTGTGTGTGTGATTCTACTGCACAGACAGGGCTGGGAGGCCCTGCACTAGACTAGACCACCTCCGACTCTCGCTGTGTAGAAGCCTTGTTCTCCATGCAAGCCAAACTGACCTCTGCAAACCAGGCTGTCTGAAGTTTTAATATGAATTGAATTAATAAGATAATCGATTGAGAAGAATTGAACCCCCCACTTGGAATGAAAACTTTACATGGTTTCGGTGCCAGACACCACGCTAGAAGCTCTATATGGCTTATTTCAGTTAATCCCCAGAACAACCCTATGTGGGAGGTGTCTTGCTACAGGTATGTTACGTCAAATATATTTCATCTGCCCTGGCCGGTTTGGCTCAGCGGTTAGAGCGTTGGCCTGCGGTCTGGAGAGACCCGGGTTCGGTTCCCGCTAAGGGCACGTACCTCGGTTGCAGTTTGTCCCCGGCCCTGGTTGGGTCATGCGGGTGGCAACCACTCGATGTGTCCCTTTCACATAGATGTTTCTCTCTCTCTCTCTCTCTCCCCCTCCCACTCTATCTGAACAAAATATCGAAAAATGTCCTCGGGTGAGGATAAAAAAATATATATATATATTTCATCTTGCTTCCTCCCAGTGTGGCTGACCGCGGAGCTTCGAGCCTTGCCACTCACACGTGGTCTGCAGAGGTCACCTGGGAGCCCGCGGGCAATCAGACTCTTGGGCTCCTTCCAATCCTCATCCATCTCATTAAAATTTATACTTTGATGGTATAAGAACGTGGTTATTTTTAGTGATAGCTCTAAGGGTGGACACTTGGTAGGCACACAGATAGTTATTCATTGGCTAAACACAGCGCATCAGAGTGTTGATTTTCCTTCAGCATAATTTCTGTCTTCAGTATGTAATGCTCTTTGACATCAAACTAGACATCTCCCTTACATAGAGTGAACCTAGCTAGGTAGCAGATGTTGGGTAGAAATCTTTCTTTGCTCCTGGTGTTCCCTTCTGTGGGGAAGAGTTGCCACCATGTTACCAAACCTGTCCTCTCTCCCCCCTCACTCATTTCTCCCCAGAGGCGTAGTGCTTAAGATGATTTGTGAGTTTGGAAGGAAAAGCCAAGCACATGAACCTGGTTCCTTCAGTCCCGCCCTCGCTGTCCAGAACTGGCCCGTTCACAGAGAACACTCGTTTACCATTGTTCTCAGCCATGCAGGGAATTTTATGAAACAGTTCCGGCTGAAGTCTGGGGTAGTTGAGCGTTGCTTATACCTGGTGGGTACATCTGTCCACGTGCCTGCAGGTACAAACCCACTCTCCCAAGTGGCATTTTTACATTTGTCAGAGGCAGAAAGATATCATGGATGCATGCATAGGTGATGGGCTCAAACAGCTGGGATTCAAATCCCTGCTCTGTTACCTGTTCGACTAGAGTTGCAAGGATTCGATGAGATAATATACATAGAGTATTCAGGGCAGTGCCTGGCACAAGGGAACTGCTCTGTAAGTGTTTGATAGGGACGTTACCCTTTTGTTCTGTTGGCTCAGAGCACACACCCTGGGAAAGATATTATTAGGGGCTGCCCCCTGCTCACACCTCAGTAAGAGTTTTAGAGTAACTTAGAGACCCATCTAGTATCAGATCACTTCCTAATCAGGCTAATCCTACACCTGAATAGGTCTTAGCCCAGAACTAGCTTTCCAATTTTAGAACTAGTAAGGTCACACTGAAATTCGTAGGGAGTGCAGACCCACCAGTAACGGTTCAAACCCTCCGAAGTCTGACCTCAGCCTACCTTTCCAGCCTGTTCTTCCTAACATCCCCTCTGCTTTGGCCCCAGGCCAACGCTGCAAACAGTTCCTGAGTCGCAGCATTGTTGTCACACCAGCTCTGCCCACAGTTCCCACACCTGGAAGAAGACAGGAGACGGTCTGGGTGCGGGACCACGTCCTCTTCACTGTTGTCCACTCATCCTACCCAGCAGCTGATTCAGTGACGCCCCTAAATTGTTACTCTAATACCAATTCATCAAGAGGTGCTATCACTGCCTACTCCCAGATATTAATCAAATCCTTCTTCCTCTTTCCACCTCAAGTCGCTCATTATCTCTTACCAGGTCTACTTCAATAGCCTAATTGATCTTTGCTTCTATGCCAGACCCAATTCAGGTTATTCCCCATACGAGTTAACATGTAAATCAAATGATATTACCTTCCTGCTTAATGAACTCCCTTACAGTGATACTGAAACCAAATGTTGATCTTTTCATTCTGACTTTCTCACCTCATTTTACAATCTTTTCCTATCCCCTTACTCATTGTGATCTAGTGACACTTTATCTCCTTTCGGTTTCTCAAACAAGCCAACCTTTTCCCCACCTCAGCCTCTTGTACATTTTGTTCTTTCTGCCTAGAATGCTTGAACCTTCCTTTTCCTTTTGTTTTTCACAGCGAGCTCCCCCTACCATCCCTGATTCTCAGCTTAACAGCCTCCCCCAAGAACAGATCATCCTGACCCTCCATCTGCAATGAGACCGCCCCCCACTGTGCCGCTCCCTATTCTGTGGAGCTGAATGCCCCACCCTCATTATTTTTCACTGCACTCACGGTTGGTAACAATTATTAGTTCGTGTCTTCCAGTGGCTTCGTGTCTGTGGTCCGTCTAGTGGTCTACTTCACGAAGGCAGGGTGAGGGTCTGTCTTGCTATCCTACCCGTCCCAGGACCCACCCCAGAGCCCAACACACCAGAGGGAAGAGGAAAATGTGCTCAGCAAATGACATTCCAATAAAGTGGTTGATACTGGGGTCCCTTCACCCTTGGCATTCTATCGCTTTGCTTTGAGGAGCTGGTGCTCAAGCTTTATGGATGTATATCACATGCAGAGCACTTGACTTCGAGTGGCCTCAGAGGCGCTGAGGATTCTCGGGGTAGGAAGGGGACTCAGGGTACACCTAGTCAAAGGCCTGCAGTTTACAACTGAGAAAATCAAGATCCAGGACTTGAAACGAGTCCTCGTGAGAGGCCCCTTTGTCAGTGCCCGACCGGCGTGCCCTGGTGTTTGCAGTGTCCTTCATGATCACGTTCTTTGGCTCCAGGCCTCTGGGACCTGTGCCATAACTACAGATCCGTAATGAAATAAGCTGGCAGAAGAGCCCAATGCTTCATGCAATCAACCTTTCACTAAGAAATGAAAGCAAAGCCCCAGGAAATGCCATCTGACTAATTTCTAACCAAGGCTAATGTCCTTCTTAGTCACCCCTGACTAAAATGTCAATGTTCTACAAGCATGGCGAGGGCTGCCTAGGACCGTGGCAGGTCCCGGCTCAGCTCTGCCGTTCAGGGGACGTGGGGCCCACTGCAGAGTGGAGCGGCCCAGGACTGTGCCCGAGCACTTCCCGAGCATGGAGAGAGAAGCTGGCACCTTATACAGACACCCTCTTTCTCCTACTAGGGAAGGTTTTCTACCATCATCGGTGACATAGCTATTCACTTTTTATCTGTATTCATGTTCCTGTCTCTCTTCCTTTCTCGGTTTTCTTGTTTATACAACAGAGTAGTTGATATCAGGGTCCCTTCGGCCTTGGCATTCTATAATTTTGCTTTATGGAGCTAGTTCTCAAGCGTTCACGAGTATGTATGATTTGCAGAAAACCTTACTCACTTTACTATCATGTACAGGAAACTACATGATTACTTCCGCTTCTAGTCGCACCCCATCAGTATCCTCTACTGTCCTGAGCAAGTATGGGGTACCAGAGCATCTTGGTACCTCCCGTCTTCAGCTCTCTAGGATGTGGCCGCCTTTGCTAGACCAGTATATTCAGGGGGAGAGGAGGATGTCCTCCCAGCTGATAACAGAGCTTGGGGCCTGACTACCTGATCACCTAGAGCCTTCTAAGGACTTTCAACATTGCCTGCCCAAGGCCAAGTCACCCCAGGCCCTCACTATTCATTCTATAAGTATGCACTAAGCATCTTTGTGCTAGATTCCTGGGAATCAGAGATAACTAGAACAGGATCCCTGCCTTCTCGAAATACACAGCTAATGGTGAATGAGGCAGGAAGCTACTGCCCTGCTGTGCACTGTGCACGAGTCAGGTCACCTTTCCTGGTCTGAGCACGGGAAAGGGAATAACTTACTTCATCCGGGAGAGTGCGAGCTAGCTCATGCAGGGCGAGACGCAGTTGGCTTGGTAGAAACAGAGGACATGGCAACACCAGGTAGAGAAGCAGGAGGCAGAAGGTGCTGAGTTTTAGAAGGAGTGAGGCCGTAGGATACCCTGGAGTTGTCACCAGGAAAGGGAGGATATGCAGGAGAGGAAAGTGGATATGAGGTTAGAGGACAGGTTGGAGTTAAAATGAGGAGCATCTTTTATACCATGTTAGTGGGCTTGGACTTCATTCTACACACAGAGAAGGAGATCTGGATCAATGTGGAGTGTGTGTGTGTGTGTGTGTGTGTGTGTGTGTGCACGCATGCGCACATGACATAATCAGGTTTGATTTTTTAGGAAAGGATGGAGAATGTAAATTAGAGAAGCATGAGAGAACCCAGCTCTGGGGAGCAGTGAGCATTCTGATAGCTGCACCCCTGATAAGTGAAGGGGAGGCAAGCTTTAAAAAAGTGTTGTGGAGCCAATCAGTGGAAGGGTGTATATTTCTACTAAGGAGTTTATATGAACAAGAACCGTGAGGGAATTCTACTCAAAGCCTTTTCCTGTGGTCTAGTTGACAGTTTTTAATGGAGCAAATACTAGGAGCCTTGAACGGCACTTGGTGCTGAGTTATGAGGATTGAAACAATCTACGCTGAAGATGTGACTTTTCTAGACAAGGCAGAGTTCCCACCTCCTGCACTTGCTTATGGCTGAAGTCATGTCCTGCCCCAAGGAGCGCATTTCTCAGATCAGGTGGCTTTGGCCAACTTCTGACCCCTGAGAGCCTCCACGGACCACTCGGGGCAGGCAGCTGGCCTCGTGTCTGTCTCCATCACTGCCGAGAGACACTCAGCTGCATTCTGAAGCAGCGGGTTAAATACAGCTGTGCTCCTGAATGTACCAGGGACCCGAGGGCAGGTGTGGAATCGGACCCTGGGAGGGAAGAATGCGTACATTCACAAAGGGATAAACAGAACTCTTCTATCTTCTTCCCCTTGGCACCATATCTGAGGGCCTTGACTCAGCATTCATGGGTCTTAATGCTCATGCTTGTCCATCCCTCTCGGCGGTGGCTGATTTCATTGTTGGCTCGTTTCACGACACGAACGTGGGATCTTTGGAGAGCCTAATGCCTTGCAAGTTCCATGGGAAGGTGGAAGAGCTAGAACAAGCTATAACCAGCGGACACCACAGTGACTCATGAGCTTAAGCATTTAACTAATTAGTAAAGAAAAATGTGGCAAACATTTGCAGTTCATAGGAGCGACAGATCACTGGAGCCTGAATTACGCAAGCTTCTAGTTCCTTTTGGGACCATATCAGAGCTTCAGGAGAAGAAAGGTTACCTTCTACCTTTGAGGAATTTTTAGAGCACTTTTTGTTGTTATTAACTGATGAAGGGAATGATTTCAACACCACAGGAAAAATGCTTCATCATTTCCTCTTGTGAAATCTGGGTGCTTTTGAATAAACCCATGTGAGGAACATGGATCTCCATCCTTGATGATCAATGTACACCCTCATTTTTGACCAAAAGCTGCTACCAAGTGGTAGTACTGGTTAGAAACCGCAGAGTGCTTGCCTTCCCCAGGTGTCCCATGACCTATATTTATGTTTGAAAGGCAGGAAAATATAATAATTAAGAGCACAGTCTTTTGTCAGATGGAATCAAATTTCAGCTTGACCTCTGTGTAATTATAGGATTGTCCTCTCTGAGACCCAGTTTTCTTATCTCGAAAATGGGGCTAATTATATATACTTCCCAGGGGGCTCTAAGGATTAAATCACAGCATATGAAAAATACTTCACTTTGCGTCAGACAGTATTCATTCAACATCATGTCTACTACTATTAGCAAAAGAGAGAGAATGCTCACATTTACAGCAGAATCAACTTATTCTATAAATGGGATTTCCCCAAATTAAGGGAAAATTTTGTTCTACTTTTATTAGATGACAATAGATTTGAAAAGTTACCTTTATGAGTGATATCTTCTAACTTTGAAGAAAGATGTTATTTTAACAGTTTATTTTTAGATATATTTTATTTAGTTTTTATTTTCCATGTCTTCAGAAAAGAATTTCAAAATTTCATATGAACATGTACATGAAACAAAAATACACTAAATTATAATTAATTTCTTTACTTAAACTTAGAAATAAACCGGTTTCTTTTTCTTATTTTGTGCTTTAGAATCAGTTTTGATAATTTACTTGTTTTGGACAGGTACGAGGTTGACATGGTTCGAACATAGAAGGACCTTGATGGAAGCTTCTCTCCATTCCTGTTCTTCGGCCACTCACTCTGCTAACTGGAGGCAGCCTGTTGCCAATGCCTGGTTTTTATCCACTGTTGAAGTGTATAAAGTGTATGAAGTAAAAGAAAACCAGGTCGAGAAGGGCATCTACGCAGTGCCCACTGCTTGTCTGTTGAGGCTAGAGATGGGTGGTTCAACCGTGGAGTCTTCTCTTCGGGGGCTTCAGGTCTCTGGACAAGTGGCTTACATCGCCAACGTTCAGTAAATGAATACACACAATTCTTTGCAGGGAGGTTTGAGGTTTAAATGGGAGGATACATGCAATGTAGTAGCACGTAGTAAGTGCTCAGTAAAGACCACATTCTTTCATCTTCTCTGTATTTCAGTCCTTGGACCTGAAGCTTCTCCGATTTGTGTGTGCTTTAGTGACTTGCATGTTTATTTAAAGCTTTCAGAGTGTGCATTTGAGAAATGAGGGAAATACAGAAACATTTCTTCTTCCTGCTGTCTCCAACGTGCTGCGGGAATGTTCATTTAGGATCCATGGATGGGGGCTTTCTGCACATTCACTGCTATGAGCTGCCCTCCACCTACACATGCCTTACCTCCATCCTTACCCACTCAACTCCAGCACCAGTGACTTTAGAAAAATTTTCGCTTGCCACATGGAGCAGAAATTGGATTTCCTCAGTTTAAGCCCCACAAATGTAATAGACTCTACAGTATGGTGGTTATTGTGTGTTAACTTTGGAGAAACATAGACCTTGGTTGGCATCTAGACTTTGTCACTTTCTAGCTAACTAACTTTAGGCATCAAAACTTCCATTTTCTCACCAAGAAAATTAGGCTAGAAATGTTGCCACTCAGAGATATGGTTTACTCTCAGAGATATGTTGGGAAGAGATGGTCATGGACAAGGGCTGGATTCAAACATCTACACGTTCCTGGCCAAATCTGTTGTTCTGCACTGGCAGTCTCACCAGCACCGTCAGAGTGACTTCTTTCAGCAGCATCTCTCAATGTTCTAGTTAATTGTTCGGAAGTCACAAGGCAACCCTATTCTCCATGCTTAGGTCCTCATCTCATTTCCACTGAGATCGTGTTAGGATTTAATCTGTGGGGATTAGAGGGATGAGGGTTTAAGGCACTGATCCCATTGCCTGGAGTATTTGGTTCAAATCCGTTGACTCAAAGTGATTTCTTAATTAGTGTTCCTCATTTGGACCACTTTCTGGGAGGGGAGCTTCGTGGACGTTGTCCCATCGCCAGTGTGTTTCCACCCCAGCCCCCGCCCAGCATCTGGACTTGAGGAACCTGCTCATAGAGAAATCAATCAGTCCTCTTAGCTCTCACACGTAGCTCCTGATTCATCCACTTAATCTTGGTCAGGTGGATACTTAGCACTTAACCCACCAATTCCCCCAAATTCCTCGAGTTTTGGGGTTGCTATTGCCGATCAATACACTACGATGAGAGGGTGGTGAGTCTGCGGGGAATGCTGTGCCCACGCTCTAGGGTCCAGGGAAAGCCCTTATCTGCAGCCCGAGCTACCATTTCCCTTGGAAATTCTCATGATCAGTTGCCTTCTGCAGGTCGGTGATTTCAGTCCCTCTTCCCTGCACATGTCTAATTCTTACTTTAATCACATTACCTGGATGAGCCAAAGTAGCTCTAGACTGATTTATGGATTCCTGCTGCCAAGGAAAACACTCAATCAGCTGATGCTTAACCTGTTTGGAGGGCAGCTACAAGCTACAAGGTATTGGTGTTCTTGCAGACTCTAAGGTATTTTATGCTCTGATAAGGAATAAAAATTCCTGTCTCAAACAGCTCCCCATCACACCGAGATCTTGCGACAATAACACTACTGATTCAGACATTAATCTTAAGTATCCAGGGAGCCCTAAAACCTTGTAGCCCACTAGCAAGGACCACAGTAATTGCCACGTAAATCCCCTCCATAATGTGGCCCTTATTATGACCAGCCAGCCACGGCTTGCCCTTAAATCTTCCCAACTGACCAGAGCCTCGAAGAAACACCATCACCTACACATACCTCTGCTTCTTTTCATTAACCTGTTATCCTCTTTACAAATGGGGTTCCTCGCCCACTCCCTTCTTCCAGATTAGTAATGCCCTGTTAAGTAAACGGACATGAAATTTCAAAGGGAAACAAGGGCAATAATCATTACCAGCTGCCCGGTTAAGCATTGCGAAAAGGCTCACAGTTCACAGAGAAAAGTCCATGCTGCGCTTTGAAGGCCTGCAGGCCTTTGAGCTGGATAAATGTGTAACTTCCAGGCCAGGCTCCACTCTGTTCTAACAGTAAGTCCTGCACTTTGGGAAAGGTGCCAAGAAATGAACTTTGGTCTTCTCCACGATCCATCTGGAGTAGTCAGTGATAACGATGACTTTGATGTTAGACTGACCTGGCCACCCCTGCCACTCACCAGCTTGGGAAAGTTATTCATTTCTTTATTCATTCATTCAACCCCAAAATTGTGACATATACTTGCTAGGCATTACCTAATCAAAAAAAAAAAAAAGACAACTCAGAAAAAAAGTAACTTAACCAGTCTTGGAAGGTCAAAGAAGGCTTCTTGGAGGAAACAGTAACTAAGATCAGACATGGAGAATCAGGAGTGTTAGCTCCAATTTTCTCATCTGTGAAATGGGCATGATGGTAGGTACGCACCATCATGCAAGTAGTTGTAACAATAAATAAGATAATGTTCCTTAAATGCACAATTGCAATGAACTCAGATTTGGCACTTGAAAAATCTTACTAAATTTTTTATATGAATACAACAATTAAATTTTCCATTTTATGCCATTTGAAAGGGGCAGAATAAAAAGAAAAGTAAAAGTACTAAATAAAAATAAAAATAAAAGTACTCATATCCCACATCCTAAAAATGTTCACCTTCTATTAACATTTTAACATATTTCCTTCCAAACATTTTTGTCACTTATAATTTCGGGGTATCCTTTTTATGTATTTTGGACCGTTATTATTTCAAAGTTAGCTGTGTGTCATTAGTCTTTTCCCACATCATCAAATGGCCATTGTAAACATTATTTTCAATGGCTATGTATGACATCATATGGATTTATTATAATTCAGTTAAACATGCACCTTTTTCTGTTCATTTAGGCTGTTTTCAATTTATAGCCACTACAAATTGAATTTCTGACTACACTAAATCATGCTTAAATGAACATCTTTGTGCATAAATCTTTGTGCCCCTTTTTGATTATTTCCTTAGGCCAGCTTCCCAGAATCAGAATGACTGGGTCATAGGCTATGAATATTTTCAAGGCTCTGCAGTCATATTTCCAGACTGTCTTCCAAAGGGGTTACGACCATTTCCATTCTGACCAGGAGTGAATGGGCTGGCCGGGCCCCACACGAGCTTGCCAGCGAAATCGAAGTCACTCCGACTGTTATTCTTACTGCCCTGCGCCTTTGGGTCCTCAGGGGCATATCAGGCTTTAAAGTTCAACCCAGATCTTGTGTGTGTGTGTGTGTGTGTGTGTGTGCCTCTAAATTTAAAAGCAGCATTGGCACTTTATAACTACTGAAAACAAAACAAAACAAAAAAATAATCAAATAAACAAAAGAAAACAAAAAAGCATGTGCAACCCCACTCATCAGAGATAATCCCTCTCAGACCAATGGTTTTTGGAGGTATTTCCAACCTAGGTGTGTGTTCTTTCCTACAACCATTTAATGCTGTATGTCCCTTTCTCCATTTACATTTCTGCCTGTCAATATTCTTTTTAAAATGTCACTTGAAACAGTTGCCTACATACCTATTGTCCTGACAGGTCAATTTCATGTTCTTTTGTCCCATCCACAGGCATGTTAGGAACTAAACATCTTTATCAACATCGTTGGACTAGGGATTCTCCACCTTCGCACATTTTGGGCCAGAGGGTTCTTTGTTGGTCGAGGTGGCCTGTAGGATGCTTAGCAGAATCCCTGGCTTCTACCCAACCCCAGATTTGTGACAACCAGAAATATCTCCAGACATTGCCAAATGTCCCTTGGGGGGAGCACGGTTACCACAGACTGAGGGCCACTGGACTATGCCCCCACCCCGGGCGTCTGCAGTCACTGCAGTTAGCCTGTATTTAAGTGTCCCTGGTGACGTCGCGTTCACAGCCAGCTGAGGTGGCACGTTCCAGTTGTGGACAGCTCTGACCTAAACGCTTTCTTTATGTGAATCTGAGTCTACCTGAGCTGTCGAATCACTACCTTAGCTTTTAATTACTGAGGGAAAATGCACATCTGCAGAAATAGTTTGTCTTTTGTACATATCTTTCAATATTAGAAGACTGCTAATATCTCAACCATTTTTGAGCCACCAGAATGGAAATCTCATATTCTCAAATCTAATATATTCTTTCGTAGTGAAACATCAAACTTACCCTTTTGGAGACGATATTGCATCAGTGACCTATATTTCCTCCGCGTGAACTAATCCCCCATCGTGTCTTGCCTGGTTAAGCTAAAGAGAGTCGTCCGGACATTACTGATAACCACATGCCCCCCAGAAACTGACAGACAATTATAGAAATGTAGGGTGATGGAGCAGAAAAGGACAGAAGAAACCACTTACTAACTCCTAGAAAGATTCCATCTGGAAGCCCAGTTCCCAGACTACTGATCTGTCCAAGGCCACCACGAGGAACAGCGGAATGGGTTAAGCATATATATTCGGTGTAGATCAGTGATTTGCAACCTTTTTCATCTCATGGCACACACAAACAAATTACTAAACTTCTGTGGCACACCAGAAATATGTTTTTTTCCATCTGACAAAAAAAAATAGGTTTAATTTTAATCGATTTACAAAAAAATAATAATAGTAATTACCTACCCTTTTTGCTCCAAAGTGACTTAAAAAAAAAAAAAATCAGGTGCCTATACTTGTATATAAGGATTTCTGGTACCAAGAATTAATCAATCAGATGCAACCTTATTATGTGACATGACCGATAAGATGCAACTCTATTACATGACCTATGTATTACAGTACAAGACAGGGCATTCACACCAGACAGCTATTGTTGTGTTGGCTGTTGTCATTTCTTTTTATTTGACAATCCAAGGGAAAAGAGGTCAGTGACCCTGACTAAAGAGTCAGGTATTGCGTGTTTTAAAAATTCTTGTGGCACACAGATTGAACATTGCTGGTGTAGTTAGGCAAATCGATCAATGAAATAGAGATGGAATCACAGTCACAACCTGCAAAGATAGAGAACTGATGAAAAGCTCAGGCAATTAACTGGTACTGCTTTGATGACAACGGCCAAAGACAATAAAATATATTCAACCGGGTGAATGTGAATAGGAAAGAAATAAGTCAATTGAATGTTGCTACTTTCACTTGCTTGGATTTCCCTTTCAATACCAGCACTTTCAAGGAATCTCATTAATTGACCACAGGGGTTTTGGACCTGTTATTGCTAGACAGTAATTATTGCTACTTTAGATCTAAATTAATCTGTCACACGAGCCCTTTATTTCTGCATCCTACCTCTCTCTTTTTCTTTCTCTAGCTGCTCAAGACTATTACTCTTGAAAGAGGAAATAGTTTATAAAATGAGTATTTGATGCATTTAACCAAAAAGTCACCACTACTATCAAATTAAAAACGCACACAGCCCTGGTCTGTTTTGCTCAGTGGTTAGAACATCGACTGATGGACCAGAGAGACCCAGGTTTGGTTCCTGCTAAGGACATGTACATTGGTTGCAGTTTGTCCCTGGCCCCAGATGGGGTCGTGTGAGTGGTGACCAGTGGATGTGTCTCTCTCACATAGATGTTTCTCTCTCTCTTCCCCCCTCTCTCCCTCCCGCTCTGTCTGAGGATAAATGCAAAAATGTCCTTGGGTGAGGATTAAAAAAAATCTAAACACACACACACACCCCAATTTTTAAAAATCCTCACTATTTTGTTTCTAACTAGTTTTAGTTTCCCAGGCATTTATTGAGTTCAATAAATGGACGATATAAATAAACACTGTGGATCGTTCACGAGACCCTTGTGATCACCCTTAGAACTTATCTCTCCCTCCATACAGCCTTTCCCCCGTCCAGTCATAAACTCCGAATGCGCTTTGTGACTCAGCATACCTGTGACAATAACTATATGGCTCTTTATAGATAGCAACAGGATGTTTGACTTAGGTTAGCCATAAATCAATACTGATATCCCTGATCCTAAAAATCACATGTATGATAAAAATAAATATTCTGACCTTGCGGTGAGTGAGTAATTGGACGTTGAATTGCATTTGTCTTTTTGATAAAGATGCAAAGCAGAATGGCCGAGTGAGGGGACATCCTGCACTTACGTGCTTCCGCGACAATGGGTCATTAAGTGCAGTTGAATAGTTTAAGGTCAAACTGTGGTCCTGCCCTTGATCGGCTGCTTCAACAGGCCAGCTGGAACCAAAGGGGAAACAGCAATGGTCTCCCTTGGAGAGGGCATTTAGGAGTGTGGGTTTCGCAATCAGTGAGAAGCGTTACCATCAAGTCCTGCTCTGTCTAGCCCAGGGGACCGTCCTGGGCTCAGATGGAATGAAATACGAACATTCTGTAACAGTCAGAGACACATGCATAGTAGAAATCAATATCATTGCTTCCCTCTAAGTAAGTGAACTTTCTGATTCTGTTTTTCTAAGTAACCCTTTGAAAGGGTCATGTACTGCTTTAAAAATATGCAGATTATGGGCCCACCTCCCAGTGGAAAAACACACGTGTGTATGCACATTTGTGCACATGCATTCACATATATACACCCCCACACACATACACACCCACTCACACGCCATATGCATGTGATGTGCACTCACACACTCTTGTGGAAGTCACTCCCGAAGGTCTCAGAACCTTGTTTAACCTGTCCTCTCTAGAGCTCTAGGACACCTAGATAATGACTCTTGATCCAAGGTGCTTTGGGGCAAAACTGTCCTAAGTACTAACACAGGACCTGCAGCAAAACCCTTCAGGTCCATTGTCCTTTATCAAATGTGTCAGCATGTCCTCGTCCCTTCCCATTAAAAGCAGAGGCAGAGAAAATCTCCCAGCGTGCCCAAGGCCAGGGCCGGTGCGTGGGCGCATGGCCGAGTGGCCCGAGCAACTGCGCAGGCCCGGGCGGAGGACCACGCTCGGCTCAATGCTGCACGGTTGACGGCTGCAGTTCGGAGCGACGGATCCCGCTGTATCCTTCTGCGCAGGCTCCACAGCAGTGGAGCTCCTGCTGCCCAGGGGCACAGTCACACACTGTGTGGGCAGAGGTTCAGTCTCTTCCTGTCTCCCCCCCAGCCTTCCGCAGCAATCCTAACCTCTCACCCTTTATTCCTCTCCACACACCCACCCTACTTACATAAACACTGCAAACCTTTATTGTCTGATTCTCTAGCCAACTCCGTGAGGGCAGAAAGGGGGTCTCTGCAGTACCCCATGCCTGGGCCCGTTCTCCATAACTATGTGCTGGGTGCGTGAGTGAATGAATGAATTCAACCCGAGTGCTTTGAGGGCACAGCATACGTAACACTTAACCAGTTAACGCACTGAACTACTACAGCACAGTCCCTTAATATAATACCCTGAACACAGAAAATTCCGAATTAGCTGGGTCAAGCAGGAGACATGACTCTCTTGAAATAAGAATTCATATTTTGGACTGAAGGAAAAAATAGGAGGTCCTTTGATTAAAAATAAGCTTAAATTGTGCTGTCACACTAGATTATTACAATAAGAGGGAGAGAGAAAAAACCCTAACACTTCTTGAATACCTACTCCGTGTTAGGAGATGTAGATAATTAATATTATCCATCAACACACTAGGGTATGTTGTATCATCTCCAGCTTATGGAAAAGGAAACTGAGCCCCAAAGATGATTACTCCCTCACCCCAGCTTCCTCAGCCAATAAGAGGTGAATGTATAAATCAGCCATCTGCACTGATGGTTATTATTAACATGTATCAGTTTTTATAAAACACTGTGATGCTCACGCCTTCCAGGAAGTAAGGTGGAGTATTTCTCACTTATGGGGACATTCAGGCTTGGGAGCGAGTTTTCATCCCTCTGTCAGCGGCTCTTGGGCTGGAATTTGTTTTCTTTGGTGAGCGAGGAAAGGGGGCCAGTTGTTCGGTTCCTCCCGAGTTCATCCACTTGGGGCTGCGGTTCCGGGCTGTGCTGTCGCTGTTGCGGGCGATGCAGAGGTGAATCACACGCTGCCCTGTTGTCAAGAAGGTCGCCACTTCCTATTGGCATCAAAACATTCACTCCTTCCATAAACATCCCCTTGGCACCAACACAAAGCAAAGTGACAAACGGAATATCACACTTTTTCTCACTGAGCGCCCAGCCTGGGACAGGAGCCCCCGGCTTCCAATGAATGTAATGGTCAAAATGCAGACACGAGATTGTTAGGTGTTATGAGAAGAAAACGGGTCTGCCCTGCACCTTGCTCCTAGCTGTATTCCCCGTGCCCAGCCCAGGTCCTGGCACACACGAGCTGTTCAGTAAGTATTTGAGCAAGGACTGAAGTGCTCCGATGCAGCCATATGTAAAGAACTACAGGCCAGGTTGGGGGTGGTGATACTTAAGAGAACGGTGATATCAAAGAGGCGATGTTTGAGCTTTTTTTTTGTAACTAAAGAACTTAGATTTTTATAAAAAAAACTTATTGGAGTGACATTGGTTCACAAAATTCTATAGGTTTCAGGTATAGTGTTCTATGATCCATCATCTGTATATTGCACTGTGTGTTTACCACCCAAAGTCAAAGTCAAATCTTCTGTCACCATATGTTTGACCCCTTTACCTTTCTCTTCCTCTCCCCTAACTCCCTTTCCCTCTGGTAACCACCATACCGTTATCTGTGTGACGAGTTGTTGTTTGTTTGTTTGTTCGGCTCGTTTGTCTATTTGTTGTTTTCAGTTTTATGTCCCACATATGACTATAATCATATGATCCTTGACTTTTTCTGTCTTATTTTCGCTCAGCATTCTATTCTCAAGATGCATCCAAGTTGTCGCAAATGGCAGTATTTCATCTTTCCTTGTGGCTGAGTGGTATTCCACTAGTTAAAATGTTAAGACTGTGCTCGGCTAGTGTGGCTCAGTGGATTGAAAGTCATCCCATGGACTGAGAGGTCTCGGTTCGATTCCTGGTCAGGCACATGCCTGGGTTGCGGGCTCGACCCCCAGTAGAGGGCGTGCAGGAGGCAGCCGATTGATGTTTCTCTCTCTCCCTTCCTCTTTCTCTAAAAACATCAATAAAAACATATTTTTAAAAAATGTTACAAGTAGACCATGACCCAGAAACCCCTCTTCTGGGTATTTACCTGAAAAATTAGGAAACATTTGTTCGCAAAGCTATATGCCCCCCTCTGTTCTCTGAGCTTTTCTTAAAGATGTTAAAGAGGAAAGGGCGGGGGGGGGGGGGGGAAGGGTCGTCCGAGCGAACGGCTGGCGGCTCAAGTGTGCGAGGGGCCAGCTGAGGGCAGCTGGACTGGCTACAGGGCAGGTGGGGAGAGACGCCCAAGGAGGGCTGGGACCGAGGAGGCTGGAGGCCTGGTGCGCCAGGGCGTGTGCCAAGCTGCCAGTGCGACAGTCTATGCCAGGTCCTGGCCGACGGCAGTGAAGACAAGGGGGTGGTAGTAGAGTTACCAGGCTGTGGAATCGTGTCGATTTCTCATTACAACTCCAGAAGAAAGGTATTGTTACCTCCACAGTACAGATGAAAAAAAAGATTATGGAGGTTAAAGGACTTTTCCTGGGTCACACACTTAATCAGTTTCACAGCCAAAATTTGAGTGTACTCTATCTGACCCTAGCCTAGCATCTGAGAAAAAGGCAGAAGACAGTGGAGAAGAAGCTAGTTAGCTAGAACCAGGATTGCAGTGGAAGACCCTCTAGGCTTGATCCAGCAGTAGAAGGCCCTGTGCATTGTTGAGAGATTTTGAATTGAAATGCCCACACCGCAGACCCCACTACTCCCTATTGTCTACCAGGCCTTTTCACATATTATGCAAACCGCCTGCCCCATTAAGGCAACTAACCAAGGGTGCTCCGGTGGAGCCTCTTAAAAAGGCAGAGCTTATTAAAACTCATTTTGAAACAATAAGAACATGTCAGGAAGAGATTTGGAGTTGGAATGAGATAGAGAAGCAAAAAACAAACCAAAAAAAAAGGGTTAATTGGAAATGGGCGTTTAGGACCTTTTGTGGGGAGAGAAACAGGAAGCAAGGGGCTCTGTGTCCAGTCCAGATGTGAGATGGCAGGAAGAAGGCAGGGCCCAGAAAGAATGGGCTCCACTGGACCTCTGCCTGGAGCGGGGGAGGGGACATGACTGGCGCGTGCAGGAGGGACAGCGGGGATCTCCAGCATTCCCCTCTGTGTAGTCACCTGTGTCAGAGAGGGTGAGGACACCGAGCCACCTGAGCACTGTGTCTGTACAGTTCCTCAATGGCCTAAGACATTCTGGTTCTTATCAAATCAGTAATGACTGACAAAGCCAGTGTCGGTGCGGGGATGGGAGACGAACAGCTTCACACACAGCTCTGCGAGTAAATCAGTGAAGCCCTTGAAGACAGAAATTTGGCAATATTTTCTAATAGCATTTCAAAAAAATTCCCCTTCTGGAAATCTGTCCTATGGAAATAACCTGAGATGCAGACGAAAGTTGAATGTCCAGGCATCCCTTATTTTATTACACTTCGTTTTATTGCGCTTTACTGATTTTATTTTATTTTATTTTTTAACCCGCTGAAGGAAGGACCCTCCAACCAGCAAAAAGATTACGACTCTCATTATTGTGATACTTGCTTTATTGCCATGTCTGGAACCGAACCCGCAACATCTCCGAGGCGTTCCTATACACAGATGGTATCATACTATGCGATAGAGTAAGAAAACGGTAAAACATCTCCATGTCCAATGGTCATGCAAATTGTGGTTTATTCATAAAGTGAGTAATATGCAAGTTGAGTGCAGAATATTGTATAAAATTTTCGATAACTTGACAAAGTATTAATGACATGAAGTGAAAATCAGGATACACAATTGTATCCATGATATGATATGCATGGGACAGAATCGAACTTCTGTGTGCCGGGAGGGCCAAACGTGTCCCGCTGCCCCTTAGTGTAGATAACTGCACCAGCCACGCTCACTTTTTATGTATTGTTTGTGGCGGCTTCTCACTACAATAACAGCACTGAATAGTTGTGAGGGACCATAGGTCCTCAAAGCCTAAAATATTTACCATCTGTTTCTTTAGAGAAAAAGTTTGCTGACTTCTGCTCTATGCTAAAAATGATTTCGGTAATTGCAGAATTATATATTTGAAAAAGGACCATTATATTTAGCTTTTGTTTTCACCATCGGCATGCATTATTTCTATAACGTGTAAAAATGAGTCTTTAAAAATATCTCGCTAGAGAATGGAAACAGAGCACCCACATGACTCCTCTCTGTGCTATATTCGGCTATGCAAAGCGAGGCGACTGTGCTTGTGTCGCTCTGAGTATTAGAAAATCCCAAAGCTAACCCCCAGGGTGACGACCTGTTCCACGTTCATAGTACACCCTCCAAAGGTACATGTGCAGAGGGAGAAGCTTGTGTTTTCCACCACTGTAGCCTTAACTAAAATGCAGATTTTCTGTGCAGCCAGACTGCAATCAGCAAGCTGATGAACTGAGGAAGTAGTGTGATCGTGGAAAGAGGATCCTTCCCCACAGGCAGAGCCAGCAGCCTGGTCCCTGGAGCCTACCTGTGCACCAGAGGAGGCTGCCTGAACACTGCGGGGCCCCTGTTGCCTACTCTCCCAAATCAGCATCACAACCCATCACCTGATGCTGCTGGTCAGAGGGCTGGCTCAGGTGTCCTCTTGACTTGGATCTATGACCAGTTCTCAACACTGCAATTCCACGAGTCTTCAGGAATAATCGATCCGCTTGCAGCACTGAGGTCTTGCTCATGGCACTTCCAGAATTAGTGGGATGCAGAGGTGGCAGTTAATATGCAGGAGCAAAAAGACTTTCCTTTGTGAAACTCGCACACATCAGCCGAGGTTACCTGGTGGCCTCTGAGTAATGGGTCCCCAGGTGGTACCCACTTTGTCCCGCCCCACACGTTCCTCGAGTGGCTTTGATGTTGGGGGCTAAATGCCCATGTCTTAATCGAAGAAATGTGACGTCTGTGGGAAAGAAACACAACTCTGCTATGCTCCAGTCACCAGAAAAAGACAAAAATAGCTAAAAAGGCTGTTCACCAGAAGAAAAATTCAAATTGGTATTTTTTAGTTTGCAGTTCTGGTTTCTGTTTTCAATGGGGATTTCATGGGGGAAGCAGTCAACCCAAGAGCGGCACATTCTGAGACACAGAGGTGAGGCCACCCAGGTAGCTCACTGTCACAATTCTGCCAGCTTGAGGTGCCCTCCCTTGTATGCCACATTGGGTAATGTGGGGCAAAGGGCACGCCTTTTCATTTGTAAGAAGAATAAGTTCTGAGGATCTAAGGTACAGCATAGTGAAGATAATTAATAATATGGTGTTGTACTTGAAAGTTGTTGAGTAGATCTTAACTATTCTTAACACACACCGGAGAGAGAGAGAGAGAGAGAGAGAGAGAGAGAGAGAGAGAGAGAGAGAAAGTTACCTATGTCCTCTATGTGAAGTGATGGATGCATCAATTATCTTGATCTTGGTGACTACTTTACAACGTATACATATATCAAATCATTAGGTTGTACATCTAAAAAACAAAAACAAAAACAGCCAGGCCGGTGTGGCTCAGTGCTTGAGCGTCGACCCACGCACCAAGAGATCACTGGTTCGATTCCAGGTCAGGGCACATGCCCAGGTTGGGGGCCCAGTCCCCAGTGGGGGGCATGCAGGAGGCTGCCCATCGATGTTCTCTCTCATCGATGTTTCTCTCTCTCTCTCCCTTCCTTTCTAAAATCAATAAAGAAATAAAGAAAAAATATTTTAAAAACAAAGTGCCACGTATAGATCATTTCTTTGTACGGATGGACTGCAGCACGTAAGACAGCTGATGGCTAGATAACATTTATGGAGAAAGGGGGGAAAAGACAGCTCAAATATCCCTTTTATTGGACAAGTTTATACCTTTTCCCTCCAACTAGATATGTTCTGGTGGTGACTCTTGTCCACAGCTCTGTACGCCTAGAATTCTTGTCCTGCCTTCCCTCGGCCACTAGACTAGGAAGATGTATCTGCAATCCCGATGCCCAGGTCATGATAAACTCTCACATTTCTGATTACATGTAGAGAGCTGAGAAAGGTCACCCACATCCCCTGCCACTCTTCACTGCTGTCCTGAAACATACACCTTCTCACCCATGGTTTCATCTGGATCATTGTAGTTCTGATGTTCTTGCTGAAAATATCAGAGGAACTTGAGGTGCCGTGTTCCAGGGTCATAGCTGAGCCACACGAGAAAATGTGTTTTATGACGTGGAGGCTCTGATTTGATTGGACTCATCTGATCATCACCTCACTTACCTAACTCTGCATCCCCAGGTTTCTCCCACCGAAAGCACACACAAAGACCGAGGCCTTTGGCACTGAGAAAGTGGCCACTCAGTTGTAACTGAGGAGGTTTAGAGTCTTTTCGCTGCATCGTTTCTCTGCCTTTTCATCACCACCCAGCTCCGCGGAGGAGGGAGGGTGCTCGCTCATGGCTTGGGCATCACGTTCTCCGAGGACAATGGGAGGAGTTACGATTCTGAGATGTTCTGTCGATTCTGTCCCTTCTTCCTAGAATGCCTTCACTTGTCTTATTTAAGAGTGCTTTTTCTAGTCATCTTTCAAGACCCAGCTCAAATGAAACCACGCCAGGGAATTCCCCCTGCAGGTCTATGGTCATCCTGATGGCTCTCTTCCATTTTATTCATTTCTCTTTCCCACCACAGAAGTGACTTCCAATTTAGACATCTGATAGTTTGGTTTTGAAGTCGAATCCCTAATCAGTAACCTGACTAATTTTAGGCAAGTTATGTAACCATTTTCACCTTCGGTTCCTCTTATTTGAAATGGGTCTGACGCGAGTACCTACCCCACAGAGCTTTGGTAGGAACAACATGAGATAAAGAACCTTAAACCCTTTGCATGGTGTTTAGAAGACAGGAAGGAAATGATGCAGCTTGTTGTTACAATGAAGAGATCACTGTATCAGTGGGGGTCAGAGCAAAGGATTCTGTCCATTTATCCCTGAGCCGTGAGCTCCTGAGCAAGCCTGGCATATACTTCCTGGAGATGGAATGTTTGAAACATAAATAAAATTAGGTCACTTAAGGAAACTATAAACTGACCCCCAAGCAAGGGAAAAATCGTCCAGGCAAGATGAGGATAGCTGTTGGAATTCAGGCAGTGTGGTGCCTGGGACGGGAACGTGGTTGTGTAGGTGGCGTGCTCCCCTAAATTTAGCAAATCATGTGAAAGAGTGCTGAGCATTCGGGGTACTTGCTTGGGTAGAAGACTCCCCCAATTCTGCACTTCTGTAGGAAGGCTTGCTGGATATCTGATCATTAGTTCTATGTTTCACTGGGTATTTCATGATCATGACATTATGTGTCTGATATTGTTCTTTTTCTCTGTAAATATAATCTTATTAGCACCAGGGTCTGGAGTAGGAATCCGAACCTGCCCATGCCTGATGTGCAGTTCCTCTTCTCTCCACTGTGCTGGACAGATGACAGGAAGGGCAGTGCCAAGCTCATTAGAGGAGCACCCCCTGTTGGTGGATTGCGGGATTTGTGTTTGGGAGAGGCCAGGGGTACAGATGGGCGAGGGACTGGGCAGGGAGGGGGCAGTGAAGAGGAAGCCTGTCTCTGCAACCCGAGTGGCTTCAGTCTATCCCGCTATTCCAGCCCCCGTCTCCCACCCAGGCTATCGCCTCCCTTCTCCCCCACCTCTTAAAGTAGTTGTAGCACAAAAACTAGAGACGTTCCTCCCAACTTCTTCCCTTTCACCGTTATCAATAAATCACTTTATAATAGCACTCAGTGGATTAGTATTAAATACCACTGTGCTAAACACTCAATAGAGGGTGGGGCCGAAGTAGGTTTACAGTTGTTCGTATGGAAAATGATACGTTACTTGATAAATAACAGCACAAGAATAAACGGTGGGCTTCACAGACTCACAACTGGAAACCTCCTCCTTGTACACAAAAGTGAACAAACCAGGAGTGTTTCCTACTTCTGTGCAGATCACAGACTATACACTCTAAGCTCATGCTAATCTGATGCTCACGGCAACTACTTCTGAGATAATAGTGATTGTACCCATTTGGCAGAGGAGGACATTGAGGTTATTTCGTGGGAGAAGCTGGACTTCAGGGGGTGGGTTTCACCTGGGCTATGGCTTGGGGCAAACTACAAGATGGAACCTGAGAAAAATAAAAGTGAAGTATAAACCCACTAGTATTGATCTACTGGTTTCCTCCTTAAATTATTGACGAACATGAGGGGAAAGAAGAATGGACAGAAAAGGAAGACAGCTCATGTCTGCAGCTCCTGTTTCCCCACCCCTCCCCTTCTCTGTCAAATGCTGGTCATTTTCTGGCCCCTTTCAAACTCCGGACACACTGGAATTCCAGGCGAGGAGGGGTTTCCTGTGTAGGTCTGGCCATTGTAATTTTTTTTTTCCCATTTTTTTGTTCAGATAGAGTGGGAGGGAGAGAGAGAGAGAGAAAGAAACATAGACGTGAAAGGGACACATGGAGTGGCTGCCACCCGCACGACCCAACCAGGGCCGGGGACAAACTGCAACCGAGGTACGTGCCCCTAGAGGGAACTGAACCCGGGTCTCTCTGGACCACAGGCCGACGCTCTAACCGCTGAGCCAAACGGGCCAGGGCTGGCCATTGTAATTTTACGAGAAGCTATTCAATACTTCCTCTTACCAGGTACAAAGCACAGTTTTCTGAATGAATGCCTTATTTATTAAACAGCTAACCTTTCACCTTTGGTGACTCACACTTTGTCTGTTATTACTCAGCTTTCAGAGTAAGATAAAACCCGGAGCAGCTTTTATGTACACCCACACACACTCACACAAACAGACGCGCATTACACATCCCTGTGTCCTTAAACACAGCCACTAAGAAATGCATACACACTTAAGCACACATGTACACAGAATCAAATGCATATCTGTGCACATTCATCATACATGTAAACCCCCTTACACATATATGCATGGGTGCACATACACACACTGGCATGGCACTGACTTTGTACTCTCCGTGGAGGAAAAAAATAGAAAGATCAAAAAATGCTCAGACTCTCAGATGAACACATAGGACCCTGTTAATCCAGTGTGTTTGGGCTCTTTTCTCTGTTAAGAGAGGCAGGATATCACTGTGCCAGTGCCCGCTCTCTGAATCCTCCCTCCCCCTCCGTCCATATCGCTGGAATGTAGACAGCATCCTTGCCTCAAATGGGTGACGCTGTTTGTTTGTTTTTTTCCTTTTACACAAGATAAAAATCGCAAGTATTGAATAAAGTAGAAATGAACTGCAGACTTACAGTTCCTGATATAACACGCCTGTTCTACAGCAGGCACTGGGTAAATATTAGCTGCATGATAGAATTAATAAAGACTATTTGCATTCCATTAGAGCAAAACAAGGTGCCTAAGGACACTCTGTCCAGCAACTTCATGTTTCAAGTGAGTGTTCAGAGACCCAGAGGGCTCTGTGATCCCCCGGAGTCCTGCTGTTAATGGTGAGTAGAATGAGATCCAGGCCATAATCTTCAATATCCTTGAACTTGGCAATTAAAGGCCACCCTCACTGGGAAGCTCTTCTCCTTCACTGCACCTCCTCTTTAATATGCAAGCCAGAAACAGGTAAGGAAATTCAATTAGGAAAACAGAGTATGTCAAAACTATCTATTTGTATGTTTAAGTTTATTTCAAACTTTCCCACAGTTTATATCTCCACTCCTATTTTCTCTGAATCTTACACCATCCATCCAGGAACAAAACATGTTTTATGCTTCGCTAAATGTTCGTTCGTTCATTCATTCATTCATTCATTCATTCATTCATTCATTCATACAAGAAATATTTCATGTGGCTACTCTGGACTAAACACCATGTCATGACTCTGCACTAGGGCATCCTGTGTCTGGAACCTACTTCTTATAGGACGACAAATTCTAACACATGTTTTAAGTCTCACTCAAATTGCTCCACGTGATAAAAGCTTCTACGGTCCTGGACAGAGTGAGCTGTTCTCTGTTTCCTCTGTGACTGCGGTGCACTTTTTATATACCTCAGTCAGAATTTTAAAAATGTTTTGCTGAGTTCATTATTCGCATTCATACTCTTTTCCTTCACTAGACGGCGGCTTGTTGATTGCAGTAGGATCAAATCTTTGTGCTCAAATGTTGCATGGCCCTTGGTAGACACAGCAGGTGTTGACTGCGGGCTTATTCAGTGAATGAATAGATGAGTAAACAAACATGAGCATGGTCATTGGCCCGTTTTGCCAGTGAGAAACAGGCTTAAGGAGAATACTAGCAGGTAACAGATGTCGGGCTACAATTCAGATCTTCTGGCTCTTACTCTGAGTGCAACCCACAGAACCCAACTGCCATTTAATAGTCTACCCTGTGACTTTTAAGAAAGGTATGGTCATCCGGACACGGACAGCATCTTATTGGTAGAGCCATCTGTGTAGTGTGGCCCTCACCTAGTGAGCATGGGTGCAGCAATCTGTGGATTCATCTTTTCCGTCTTCTGTGGGTGTCTGTTCACAGGCAGCACACGAACAACAACGGGCCAACCTCGGGACGGAAGAGGGCATTTTCTAGTTTTGAACACAGATAAGCATCACTCGTTTTTTCCTTCTAACAGTGTGGCTTCGAAAGTTCCAACTTTGAAGAAAAAGGCAAAAAGGCCCATAGAATTCTGTGAAAATTCAGAGCAAACCTTGCTTTTGTCAGGACCCTGTTTTCCTTCTCTGGAAATTCACACTTTTGTAATTTTAGAAAAAATTAAACATGTATCATCCTATTATACACAGTGTCTGGTGCCTCACAGGCACTCAGTAAACCAGTTTCCTCTAAGTCCATGTTCTAAATTTAAAAAGCGCCACTCCCACCTGAATCTGAGATTTGTTTTCTGAACTAGTTTCTTTCAGACTGTATTCAAACTATCTCACACTGTGAAAGTGTTTGCTGTTTATGAAGCATTTTGACCTTTTTTTTTTTTCCTGTCCCACCTCACAAGAGTGAGGACCAAGACTGAGACAGGTTAAGTGACTTTTTATCCAACAAACATTCATTCAACATTCACTCTCAAAGTATTTATTAAATGTCTGCGATGTACTGTTAACTATGATGAATTTTACCATGGTTTGGAAAAGCCAGTGTTTTGGACTAAGCCAACTTGGGAGAACCTGGGGACCTTTCTGAGAAAATGACATTTAAACTACGGCTTGCTAATGGCTCTATGCCCAGTGAGTGGCTGATTTGGGATATGAACCCCTGCCTTTTGATTCTGGCTTTGTACCCCACTCTGTCTCAAGCTCTGGTCCCAAACCAAATCATAAAGGCCAACTTTTACCCTTGCCCAACTGCAATTAGCATGGTGTGATGAATAACCTGGTGGTCTCAGGTGTCCAGTGGAATTCTATATGCTAGAACGAGGCAAAATGCAGACATGTATGTCCATCACAATTGGCCAGGCAAATATTTTCAATAAAGAGAAGTTGTTATAGCTGTTAAGAGCATGTTCTCCTAAAATAAAATAAACCATTACAGAGCAAGAACCTATAAAACCAAGAAGAGATAGAAGAGGCTCTGGTATTCTGGCCTTCGTTATTTATAGCTGTAGATATGGAGACTCAGAGAAGGCACATGGTCCCGTTAATGTCAGTCTGCGGATCAGGATTTGAACTCAGTTCTTAAGACTCCCAGTGACAAGAGGAAACATGATATAGCATCAAAGCACAGGCTGTGGAGTGACATCTGACAGTGGACCCAGACTACATTCTTTATTAGTAGTGTGACCTTGATATGTCAGAGTGCCTATCTCAAAGCAGATTTTCAAGATCTAGACATTTCACCTCTTGTTCTTTGACTATGTTCCCTGTATTAATTCATGAATACTTTAAAGATGTTATATGTACTAATTTTACATGCAGAGGATATATCATTGCTAGCTAAATTGGAACCAAAATATTATCAAGTCCCAATCAATGTTCTACTCACAATGACAAACATTTAATAACTAGAATTTCAGGACATCACGAAGAGTTTGCCGATCCCCCCAAACTAATGAGATGTGTTTGACTTTTGCAGCCAGTTCAGGGTAGTGGGGATTTAGGGTACAGAGAGCAGCAAGGAGGCAGGAGAGGGTTTACAGAACTCACAGATGCCGAACTAGCCTTTGTCACCAAGCACTTCAGTCACAAGGTGGAAATGACCAACACAGGTGAAGAGCCTTCGCCTTTAGTCTTTGTTAAGGGAAGGGGCTGCCCTTGGCCTTTTGGGAAGGACAGTTCTCCAAGGTGTGATAGTTCCACCGGCGAAATGATGTTAACCCTCTCTGGCCCCTCCCAGACAACAGTGGTATTCCCAGTCACTGGATTGAGCCAAGAGCCTCCCTCTCCATCTCCACGGCTTATACTACCCCAGACTGTAAACCAGACTTGGTTAAGGAACACATGATGCCAGGGGCTCAGTTTCCTGGATTCAAATCCCAGCTTAGCCACATACAGCTTTGTGATCTTGGGCAAGTCAACCCTCTGTGATCTAATTTCCCATCTTTAAAATGAAGGCAATAATAGTACCTCCCTCAGAGGGTATTTGTGATAATTAAATAGTTTATAGGAGCTTTATAACCCAAACCATGTTAGTTAAAAATCCATGCTTTTATTTTATTTTATTTTTTCTGCCCTTGACTTCAAACCCTAAGAGGGCAGGCAGGAAATGTTTTATTCACCAAGCATTACAGAAACCCCAAAGATAAACGTATTCTTCCAAAATTTGAAAAGAACTTTGAAGAATAAAAAATGAATAGATGTTAATGAAATGTCTATAATATGAGATATCAAAGTTAACTCAACTTTTATTTTTTATATTAAGATATAGTGAAGTTAAATTACACGAACATGTAGAAAATTTTACTAATAGAACTCAAAGTGTAATTTATAGGGGATGGGGTAGAGGGTACGGGGAGAGATTAAGCAATGAACATGTACGGGGAGAGACTAAGCAATGAACATATATGCACAGCCCATGGACAGAGACAATAGTGTGAGGAAGGTCTAGGGTAGGATGGGGGCTGGGTTGAGGGGAGCAAAGGGGGGTGGGGGACACCTGTAATACTGTCAACAATAAATAAAACAAATATATATTTAAAGCAAAACACAGCTGCAAGCAGAGTCTTACTGTCTTCTTTTTAGTTCTCATGCCAAAACCCTAGGTCATCCTTGACCTCATTTTCTCCTCCCCACCTTTTCTTATATCCAGAGCTCAGTCCCTTCCCCCCGCCCCCACTGCTCACTGCCTGGTTTATGCCTGCAAACCTCTTGTCAGAATTATTGCAACAGTCTCCTCCCAGGCCAGCCTGCTCCCACTCTTGCCCTGAAACGATCCAGTTAAAACCCGAGTTAGATCATATCATCCTCTGCTCAAAGCCTTCCCAACGGCTTCCCTTCCCTCTCAGGGAAAAAACAAAACCAAACAAATCCCCAAAGACCTAAAAAGCCCTTGTCTCTTAGTGTTTCTCGACTTCATCCATACCACCTTTTCCCCTGATTAGTCCACACATTGGCCTCCACACCACGCTTCAAATATGTCAACACATCTGGCTGGTCCCTCTGCCTGGAATGTTCTCCCCCCAGTTCAGCTTAGCCCACTCCCTCGTATCCTTCCAGTGTCTGCTCACACATGACCTGCTCAGTCAGACCTTTATAAACATCCTATTGATATTGTAATCCCTTCCATGATATATCTTTCTGTATAGCACAAAACACCTGTGTTAATACATAATTCATGTATTCTCATCTGGCCGGTGTGGCTCAGTGGTTGAGCATCGACTCCTGCACCAAGAGGTCGCTGCTTCGATTCCCGGGGGGGACACATGCCCAGATTGTGGGCCCGATCCCCAGTCGGGGGCATGCAGGAGCCGGCCAGTCGATGTTCTCTCTCACTGATGTTTCTATCTTTCTCTCCCTCTCACTTCGTCTCTCTCTAAAATCAATAAAGAAAAAAAAATTAAAAATAAAATAAAATTCACGTATTCTCTTTATTGCCTACTCACAGCAGAAGGTCATTGCAAGTAGGGCAGTGTTTATTGTGATTCTTCTTTTTGTGCTGGGATAAGAAAGAGGGCTTGGCACCTAGTAGTTACTCAGTAAATACTTGTTGAATAAATCTGTCAATATGTATGTGGGTATATTTTATTAGTTTTGATATGATATGGAATTCTGCCTCCAAAGATAGGAATGCTTAATGAAATATATACCAAAGTTCTTAAAAGGTTCTGTAGGGTCTGAAAATAGTCCGGCTATATTTTCTTATCTGCACCTGGAATTTCCCCTGTACAGGACTCATTAAGAGCTGACCCTATCTATCTGTTCAGCTTGACTCAACTCCTCTCCTAAGCTCACACGTCATTCTTTGATATTGCCACTCTGCTTGCAATTTTCCCAAAGAGTCCAGGCTGTTTCATGTCTCTTGCCTTTGCTCGAGCTTTTATTTTTCTCTGGAATCCCCTCCTCCCTCCTCCTTTTCTGTTCACTTCGCTCTTACATACGAGGACTCCTTGGAGGCTTTGTGAGCCCCTATGTTGCGTTAGGTGTCCCCAGTTCTCTGCTCTTTATAGTTACCAGTGCATTCCTCTAGCTCTGCACTTACTATATTACATTGAAATGATTTCCTCATGTGTACATCTCTCTTCGTAGACTTCAAACTCCTAGAGAAGGGCCCAAGAGTAAGTGCTGAGATCACATGGAGGAAGAAGGTGGGTCATGATGGAAGTCTCCCTAAGGAGATATTTCCCAACGTGCAGCATTCTTTCATGTGGGATCATGCTTTTAAACACAGAGTATCAAGAGAAACATCTGATGTAGTTATAGAAAGAGTGGGGACTTGGGTACCAGGCTGACATGACTTGGGATCCCAGCCCTCTGATAACCAGGAGTCTTGAACAAGTCACTGAGCCTCGGTGTCCTTATTTGTGTAGTGACAATAATAATACTGCACAACATATATAAGGCAACCAGCACGAGGTAGATGGTCAATGCATGCTGATTTCTTCACCTCCTTCTTGCCTCTGGGAAGGAAGTGAAATAATTTCCTCTTGGTGCTCATTCATCCTCCCCCGGTTGGAGTGCAGAAGAGTTAGGTGTAGAGCTGTCTGAGCTGGGGGAAGGGCAGCAAACAGTAGGCAGTGTTAGAAGTGGTGTAGCTTGTTGACTTCCTCCGGGGGGCCCAGTTAACAACTGGTATGTTCCTTGAGAGTCAAGTTCAACTTTCAGTTCTTAGCTCCTAAGAAAGTTGACTGAAAAGGAACTGAAGTCTCTTTTAGACAGGAGACATCTTTGCTAGCTGCCTATCCTTCTCAACTTTATTACAGCTTTTCCCAGTGAGCATCCACGGATCTGCAGGCTGCTCTTGCTCCTCCTCCAGAAATACTGATGGGCAAAGGCATCCAGAGCTGCCATGCACTGAGCCCTGTTGTGTGCCAGGAGCTGAGCCCAACAGTGAGCGCTCATTGACTCTTCACAGCAATCCATCCCATGATTAAGAACAGATGCCATGATTATTTCTGTTTTGCTCGCAATCTGATTCCGTGAGCTTAAGTCACCTGCCTTCCCAGTCTGTAGCTGGAGAGGTCATACAGAAACACCTTTGGTCTTTCTATTACTGGATTTCACAATTCATAATCATGGGGCTTCATTTTAAGGCCCAACTTCATGTCATCATTTTCTGAGTGTCCATTCTAACAACAATATGGAAAGGCAAAGAAGGCCAAGGTGAGAGAGAAATACACATTTCTATTTATGCTCTTTGCTCTCCTAATCTTTCACTTCAGTTTCCCACTAAGACTATAAGGATGGAAATAGTGACCGTGGTGGAACAGAATGGATTTGATGAATCTGATTCTGGTGGCATGAGACGGATTTGTTATTTTCTTTCTTTTAAAATATAAAGAGGCACTATAACATAGTGGTTAAATTCATGGACTCTGAAGTCAAATTTCCTGAGTTCATTCTTGTTCCTTTCACATGTGTTGATTTCCAGTAAACTTGTATACTCAGTGTCTAATTGCAGAGAACTCAAGTTATAAAACTTAGTCATCTGCCTTTGTTGTTCTCCCTTTCAATTCCTTAACCAACTGCAATCATTTACACCTATGCTTCCACTGAAACCATCTTTAATATGGATTCAGTGGCTCATTGCAACACTAATGCTGAATTTTCAGTTTCGTCTTCTTGGTTTCCTTGCTGCATTTAATGTGGTTGACCACCTACTCCTGAAAACTCTCAATTTCTCTGGCCGCTATGATATTACCTACTTTGACTCATTCTGTGGCCTCTGAGTCCCCCAGAGCCCTGTCTCCCTTCTATACCCTAATGTTTCCAAAGGGTGTTTTCTCAACTCACTTCTCTTCTGCTTCAAACTTCTCTTCTGCGTCTACATCCTTTCCCTCACCCAACTCTTCTACTATCACCTGCTTTGATGATACTTTGTCTTTTCGGTCTTGATCTCTTCTCAATCCCAGGACCCAATCCCCGACTTGGAATGACCTTTGATTGGGAGCAAACAATACAAGTACGTGAATTAGGACAGGTGTGGGGGCAGAATCGGGGGAGGGGAGTCAATGGGGGAAAAAGGAGAAACATTTGTAATAAACATAAATTAATAAAAAATAAATAAGTAAAAGGCAAAAAAAAGTAATAAGTGAATTATATATTGTCATAGATGTTGCACACATGGAAAAAAAAACACAGCAGGGAAGGAAATAAGTGCTTGACGAATAGTGCTCTCTGGTTTCCTCCTGTTCCTCCAAAGCAACATTTTCTAAGGGAATTCATCTTTACCTCAACGCTACACAAGTTTCCTCCTTGTGCTCAAGCTACAAATAGAAGGTTTGTTCTTGAGTCCTTCTTCCTCATGCTTATATAACCCATTTGCAAGTCCTATGAGTGTTGTTGCTAAACAGGTTAACTCATTTCCTCTTCTAGCTTGTCTCTGTTACGTCTGTGTGCTCCGGACACTCAGCACCTCTCACACCTGCGTTGGCCACGAGCTTCTCCTCAGCCAGCCTGGCCCCACAGGTCATTTGCGCTCCATGGAAATGGGAATCTGAAGAATGAAGCTCTCACACTAACCATATAGACCGCTTGGTAGAACGTCTAAGGAAACTGACGACTTGCATAGCCTTTGACCCAGAAATACACCCTAGGTTACATTAGAGAAACTCCAGCACATGTACAAGGAGATATGCACGAGAATATTCAGAACAAACATATTTTTTATGGCAAAAATATGGAAGCATAAAGCTTCATAAGTCAAGGGATAGATAAGTAAACCATGGCATGTTCATATAGTAAAAAACAATATTACAGCCAAATGAGTGGTCTAAAGAACTATCTTCAGTGGCAGTCTCACAAAAGATTGTGTTAGAGAAAACAAGTTTCAGAAGCATTTTAATTATTTGCTATCATTTATATAAAGTTTAAACACACACACACACACACATTAGCAGTATCATAAGCAAGAATGATAACTATCAAAGTCAGAAAGTAGTTATCCTTGGAAAGTGGGAAATGTATTAGGAGTAGGGTTATAGGATGTTTAAATCAGATCTGCAATGTATTTTTCACTTAAAAAATATCTGAATCAAGCATGGCAAAGTATGGCATTTGATTAAGCAGGGTAGTGAGTGCAAAACTCTTATAATATTCTTTACAATTTTCTCTATGTTAAATCATTTTATAATTTTAAAAAATCTGACAATATTACTCCCTCACTTAAAATATTTCAGTGACCTCCAACTGCTTAGGGAACAACATCAAAGTTCTTATTAGAAAGCCCTTCCTGACTTGAAATCTGTCAACTTGTCATGGACATGTGCAGTTGCTTTCCCAAGATCTCTTCTTGTCGAAAGAACCCGATTTCTACTTGGGTGTCTAAGTGGTTCTACGGAAACTGACCTCAAAACCCAGTTTCGGCTTTGGACTGTGCGACCTTCGCTTAGTCTATTAGCACATTTCCTTTCCCTCCACTCAGCGCTTGCTTCAGGCACGGTCAGATGAACTAAGCCAGCGTGTAGAACGAAGCTCAGTGTTTCTGATGAGCAACCTCAAAATGCTTTAGTTACTTCCATTTGGTTTTTTATTAGGTAAGTTGGGTTAAGCTGTTGTAACAGTAAGAGCAACCAAACGAGAAATATACAAGGACTTAAACACGATAGTCTTCCAGCTTCACTATGTAGCTGCTGAGGTGGCCCTGCTCATTGGCATCAAGCAGGAGGTCAGGGGAAGAGCACGGGACATGGGTCTGGGAGTCCTCTTGGGCCCCGTCTGCTACTGGTGGATATCACTGCTATCCACATTCCTCTGGCTGGAATCATTCGTGTGGCTCCATCTAACTCTGAGCGCAGCAGGGAAAGGTGTGAAAAAGGAAGCCTTTAGCTCGCTAACGCTAATAACAGCTGTTTTGTGCCCCTGAGGCAAGTGAGACGGAGAATGAAGTGAAAACCTGGAGGAAAGAGCGTCCGGAGAGAAGCCAGGTCTTTGAGGACATTGTGGTCCTTGCGGGTGATGCGAGTTTACGGTGTGCTTACCCCAGCGCAGGGAATGGACCACACATCGGGGAACAGCCGTTAACAACACAGAACAGCCTTGGCCTGCCTGGAGCTGACATTCTAGAGGGGCTGGAGGGATGGGACCCAGAACTGGAACCCTACTGGGCCTCTGCATATTCGAGTAACATGAACCAATACATCACCTTTATTCCATCGACTAGTTTGTTCTGCATGTCCGGGTGCCTTCAACTGAACGCATCCTTCCTTCCACGCTTCCGTCCCCTCGTCTGCAGCCGAGCACAAGCACGTGCTCGCCGCGTGCTCCCCAGCATTCTCACTGAGCCGGCATTCCCCTGGCTCACAAAGCGCGCCGACCCTTGCTCAGCCGCGGCTCTCTCTATTTTATTTAATCCATTTATTTTTTGCACATCAAAGTCACTTATTAAATTCTCAAACCCCTTCCACACAAAAGTACAGAAGTTACAGTACTATTATTTAAAAAATAAATTTGAATGAGTTCAAAGTTATCTCTATGATGGCATCGCTTACTTGCAAGCTGACATTTTTCTTGTTTTCCTTTTTTTTTCCATTATGCTTTGCATTTACTACCCTGTTGTATTAGTTTCAGATGGCTAGATAACTGTCTACTTTACAGTGTTCACTCCAATATTTACAGCACCCACCTGGCACTGTACACAGTGATTACAATATTATCGACTCTACTCCCTACACTGTACTTTACATCCCTGTGACTATTTTAAACTAATAATGTGTAGTTCCTTTTAAAAAAAATTTATTTTTATTGTTGAAAGGATTAGATGTCCACCTGGTTTTCCCTCATTGACCCTCTGCATCCCGCCCCCCCGCCTCCAAGTCTTCACCACACTACAGTCTGTGTCCATTGATTATGCATAAAAATTCTTTGGTTAATTTCTTCCTGTCCCCTTCCCTCTTTCCTCGGAGACTCATCAGTCTGTTCCATGTTTCCATGTCTCTGGATCCATTTTGTTCATCAGTTTATTGTGTTCATTAGATTCCACATATAAATGAGATTCTGTACTTCTTAATCCCTTCACCATCTTCACCCAGCCCCCCAACGTCCCCTCTCCTCTGGTGACCATTATTCTGTTTTCTATGTCTATGGGTCTCTTTCAATTTTGCGTGTTTATTTTGTTCTTCAGATTCCACATATAAGTGAAACCATACATCTTAATGATGGTCGATATAGAATTTGAATGATGTTCTTCCAAAAACATCCTCTTCCCTTTCTCCTTTTGTTCCTGCTTAGATCAGGCATTCTTTCTGGTATGTCAATTAAAGGGATGTGACTATGATATGCAATGATGAGAATATTTACAGGCATTCGTGAATACTATAAAATCTCAGGGCCCCGGGCTGTCTTCGTCTGGTAGGACTGCCATAGCAAAATGCCATATCCGCTGGCTTACACCTCAGACATTCATGGTCTCACCATCTGGAAGCTGGAATTGAAGATTAGGACGCCAGCACTTCCTGTGCCATGAGGGCTTTCTTCCCAGCTCCCAGGTGGCCACCTTCTCCTGGGTCCTCACATATCCCTGGGTGCGAGGCCACCAGTCCTCCAGGATCAGGACCCCATCCCTATGACTCCTCTCACCTTAAATTGCTTCTAACAGACTTGTCTCCAAATGCAGTCACATCAGGGTTGGGATTCAGCATACCAATCTGGGGGAGGGGCGCATTCCAGTCCATAGCCAGGGTCTGGCATTCTAGAAGGGCATTTTAGAAGCTGCTCTGTAGAGACGCTACCCAGATTTAGTTCCCAAACCTGCAACCTAGGATCTGCCGGTTACCTGTCAAATATACAAATTCTCAGACTGCCCGCAAGACCTCCTGAATCAGAATTTCTGAAGGGAAGTCGAGGGCTTTCTATTTTAACATTTTTTTCCCGAGTAATTTTTATGTATTCTCGTGTTTGAGTCTTTTCTAGGACACTTGTTCCTCCTCAACCAGATTTTGTAAATAAACTTGTTTCATGACGAAATGCTTGGAAGATGCCGGCTCAGTAAAGCAAAGCAGGTTTTCCTTTTCTGTGGGTTTCATGGCACACTTCGGGTGGGCTAGTGCGCACTGTGTATCTCTAGGGAAAGGATGCTTACGTCTCTGTAGAAGGTCTTCCCACCGTGAACTCTCCCCCGCCCCACAGGGTTTAAAGGCAAAACAATTATTCACACCTTGAAGAACCAGAAAGACAAGGTTCAGCTCAGGAAAAGTTGGTCTCCAGCAGTGGTTCTCAACCTTCCTAATGCCGCGACCCTTTGATACAGTTCCTCATGTTGTGGTGACCCCCAAGCATAAAATTATTTTTGTTGCTACTTCATAACTGTAATTTTGCTACTGTTATAAATCGCCCTCAAAAATATGTGTTTTCCGATGGTCTTAGGCGACCCCTATGAAAGGGTCGTTTGACCCCCAAAGGGGTGGTGACCCACAGGTTGAGAACCACTGGTCTAAAGTAATGACCAATTTCCATTTTATTTTATTGGGTATCCGGTTTGTATTTATCTCCCTGTGTGCAGACACTGGGCCTTATATTTCATAGGTACCCTGGCCTAATGTGTATTTAAAGGGTGTGCTCAATGAACATTGTTAAATGACTGACATTTAATTTACATATAGATGTCCCTAACTTTAACAAATTTTTTTTTCTTTATTGATTTTTTTAAAGAGAGAGGAAGGGGGAGGGAAAGAGAGATAGAAACATCAATGAGAGAGAACATCGATGGTCTGCCTCCTGCATGCCCCCCACTGGGGATTTGGCCCACAACCTGGGCATGTGCCCTGACCTGGAATTCTACTGGCAGCCTCTTGGTGCATGGGTCGATGCTCAACCACTGAGCCACACTGGTTAGGCAATGTCCCTAACTTTTTTTTTTTATCCTCACCTGAGGATATTTTTGCATTTTTTTAATCTTCAGATAGAGCGGGAAGGAGAGAGGAAAGAGAGAGAGAGAGAGAGAGAGAGAAACATTGATGTGAGAAAGACACATCGAGTGGTTGCCACCCACATGACCCCAACTGGGGCCAGGGACAAACCACAACTGAGGTATGTGCCCTTAGTGAGAACTGAATCTGGGACTCTCTGGTCCACGGGTCGATGATCTAACCACTGAGCCAAACCAGCCAGGGCGATGTCCCTAATTTTTAAACCTCCAACTTCATATGAGGACATCTGTTTATTATTACTGAGCTGTTTTTCACGTTAATCATTCTTGAGGTCCTAATAACCATGCAGAGAACAAGAGATCTGGAGAAGGAAGACTGTCATTCCTGGTCCTTAGTATTACTGACTGGTTGATCTGGGGGAAATAACCTCTCTGCTGCCCGATCCCCTCTTCTGTAATGTGGGAACTCAATGCTGCTCGCTTTGCAGGATTAAGGTAGGGCTGGATGAGCTAATGCTGGTGAAAGGGTTCTCAAGGTGATATAGAAAGGCTAATTGTAAACGCGAGACAAATCCCCTATTGTTTGAGACAGGTGACCCTATCCCTGCACTATTAAGTGCGGAAATTGTCAAGGTAAAGTGATTACTCTTTCTAAAGAAATTTTATTTTATTTTGCTTTCATTGAGAGCTGCTAGGGTGGGTACCTCTCAGGGTGCTTCACCCACTCGCTCACCCTACTTTCTCCTTCATATCTTCATTTATCGAGATAGAGTGATTCAAAGCTTGATGGTACTTAATAGTGTGGGAGAAACAAGTCTGAATAAAGAATCACAGTTGAATCATCGCTAACTATGATGAATTAGCACCAAGGAGCTCCTCAAGATGTCATTTTTTAAGCCTTTTGAATGATTGGTTTTCAATGGTTTCCTCTAAGGAATTTTAATTTTGAGAACTGCAGAGACAAACACACACACAAATCATTTATGTCCACCTCCAGGAGAGTAAAGCAAAGTGCTTATGAAGGAAAAATCCACCTTCCTACTTCTCAGCTTCCTGCTGGGGTAGAGGTATTCTTTGTTCAAAGTTTAACACTGACCAATTTCTTCCAAGTAGGTGGCTTTCAGAGTAGGGAGTATACTTTTAAAATATAAAACTGAGTGGAGGAATTATCCACTATATCTGTCCCCAAATCTATAAAGGCAAATCAAGTCCACTCATACTGGGGATTATTTTATTGATGGATAATAACAAATATTTATCACACAACTGCTAGGCACCATGAACTGTGCTCAACATTTTACATACATAACCTAATTGGAGGCTCTAACAAACCCGTTAGGTATTTATTCCTATTTTATAGATAAGGGAATTTTGTTTAAAGAGGTTTAGAAGGGTGAAAGCCACTCAACGTCACACGCTGTTAAGTAGTGAAGCCGGCAAAATAAATAACACTCACTCACTGAGTGATACCGGTCAAGACTCTTCAACATTTCTAGTCTCAGTTTCTCCAGCTATGAAATGGGAACACTTACAGGACCTATTTCAGAACATGACACAGTCCATGTGAAACACAGAACAAAAACAAAAACATAGTCTACCGTGAAGAGCATGGACTGCTTAGGGTGTTTTTATTTCTTTTTAGTGGTTCATTATTATGGGGACCCTTTGGAATAACACGTATCAAGGCTGGCCCAGAACCAGAGTGCTGGGTTAGATCCTGCAGGTATCGCCTATTGCTGTGTGCCATTGGTCAAGTTACTCATTCCCCTGTGGCTCAGCATCCTCATATGTGCATGTGCATGTGTGCATATGTGTGTGTGTGTGGTGTGTGGTGTGTGTGTATGTGCGTGTGTGGTGTGTGTGTGGTGTGTGTGTATGCGTGTGTGTATGTACATGTGGTGTGTGTGTGTATGTGGTGTGTGTGTGTGTGGTGTGTGTGTATGTGTGTGTGTGGTGTGTGTGTATGCGTGTGTGTATGTACATGTGGTGTGTGTGTGTATGTGGTGTGTGTGTATGTGTGTGTGGTGTGTGTGCATGTGTGTGTGTGGTGTGTGTGTATGTGTGTGTGTGGTGTGTGTGTGTGTGGTGTGTGTGTATGCGTGTGTGTATGTACATGTGGTGTGTGTGTGTATGTGTGGTGTGTGTGTGTGTGGTGTGTGTGTATGCGTGTGTGTATGTACATGTGGTGTGTGTGTATGTGTGGTGTGTGTGTGGTATGTGTGTATGCGTGTGTGTATGTACATGTGGTGTATGTGTGGTGTGTGTGTGTGTGGTGTGTGTGTGGTGTGTGTGTGTGCGTGTATGTACATGTGGTGTGTGTGTGTGTGTGGTGTGTGTGTGTATGCGTGTGTGTATTACACATATCTGTCTGAGAACAGCACTGAAATACGTGAATTCCCCGTCTCATTATCAGCATCGTTGGCTTTCTGATGCCAACACTCCTGGCACAGCTGGGGAAAGACTCGGGCAAAGGAGTCAAACAGGAGGGCTCTCCGGCTTCCCCGACAGCGTTAGAGGTGCTCCCCCAGGTGATCCTTCCTCTTTCTCATATTCATCTTCCCACCTGTCTCCTCCAGTCACATCCTCCAAGCAGGACGCCTCAGTAAGCCCCAGTGGAGTCTCTGTCATGGGATCATTAGAAACTTGCTGAGTCCTTGTGACGTTTATCATTTAGGTTTTAAGGACAGATCATTAAAGATGCAACCGCATCTAGTCTCCCACAGTTGTGAGAATCCGGTCCATAAAAACCTGGTCCCCAGAAACCCAGGCACTGCTTGGGGTTGTGCGGCGACTTCTACACATCCTGTTGGTAAAACGCCATCGAGTGTGTGCCCTGGGGCGTTCCGTGACAAGGGGAAATCTCTTATTGCTTCAAATTTACATTTTCCCTGTGTTAGCATATTTCCATTGCATTTCCTTTGTTACCAATGTACCAGGTCCTTGTACACCCCACGGCCTTTACTGCAGTTTGAAATGGTTGCTGAGAAACGTGACAGTAAAAATCCGGGGGTGTGCCCTGGCCAGTTTGGCTCGGCGGTTAGAGCATCGGCCCACAGACCAGAGAGACCCGGGTTCGGTTCCCGCTAAGGGCATGTACCTCGGTTGCTGTCTGTCCCCGGCCCCAGCTGGGGTCGTGTGGGTGATGACCCGTCGATGTGTCTCTCTCACGTCAATGTTTCTCTCTCTCTCTTCTTCCCTCTCTCCCTCCTGCTCTATCTGAAGATAAATGCAAAAAAAATGTTCTCAGGTGAAGATAAAAAAAAAAATCCTGGGGGCTGAGAAGGGCAGGGGTCAGCCTCCTTGGCAGGTGTGCGGGCATGCCCCACATTAGCCTAGAAAATAACTCTCCCCCAGAGTCCTCAGGTGGGGGCCAGGGCAGGAGCTGACAGTGACCTAAGGACGTATTAAATGGACCTGACTGCTGGGGCCCAGGCAGACAGCGAGGAGAAACCGCCGTCATTTATTCCAGGAGAAGACGGATGCACGTTTACTAAATACTTTCTAAGTTCTGGGCATTGAGTCAAACACTTTCAAACCTCCTTCTAACATGTGATTTCATCTACAGTAATAACTTAATGTAATTCTCATACTTTGCTGAAACGGGTATTCTCTCTGATAATGAAGAATCAGAGGCCTTAAGAAACGTAGAGGTTAAATAAATGAGATGTGACTGTCCTTACCTTATCAAGTGAATGTAACAAATTACCCCAAACTTCTGTGGCTTCCCACAACAAAGGTGTACCATCTCACCGTTCCTGGCGTGTGCACACAGTGGTTCTACTTGCTGGCGATGTTTTGTTCTCGATGCTGTGTATGGGGTGCTTCGAACAGAACCACGGAAGGTGAGGGGACAGAACCACAACACTCAGGCAAGTGTTTGTTATTCCAAGTGCTATACATGCAGGAGGTCCATCAAACCCACAAGAGCTCAGTGAGGTAGACATTAGTGTTATTCCCATTTTAGAGACAAGGAAAGAAACACTGTCTTGCTCAGGGCTACACAGTCAGTGGCGCAGACATGTTAAACCTCAGCAGTGTGGTTGCAGAATGTGTGTCCCCAACCTCTACATCATGGGGCCCAAGGGCTGGACGAACAAGGAGCTCGCACACCATGACCACACCGCTTTGTCCAGGGCATAACCAGGGCAGGCTGGAGAACAGAGTAGTCAGGTGACTGCATTTATGGACGCACGGAGGCCCTGGCCCTGTGCACAGCCGGGTCGGAGACACGGAGGAGCTAGCCAGGAGGACCAGAAGTACACTGCAGAGGACAGTGTGAAGGTGGTCTAGTGGCCGAGAGGAGGGTCACTCTGAGAAGTCATTGGAAATAGTATTGAAGAACAGTGTTTTCTTACTGAAGGCTTTTGTTTTTTCTTGTGGTGCCGTCTTGTGCTTTACACCTAAGTGCATGTTCCTCTTTTTTCTTCATATACGCACATGACATCACATGGCTTCTCCAGCACTTAGGGTGGCTCTGAGCATGTGCCTGGGCAGTGTGGAAGGTGAACGGATGTGCCTGGGGCCAGCGTTCTGTATCCCCACCCTCTGCCAGCCGACTGCGATGGTCGTCTCCACACTGGCCCGGGTGGCAGCGTCATCAGCTCGAATTCCTGAATGACCACCCTCCGGATACACGCTTTGGCACCATCTCACTGACTGTGACGTGACAGTCACAAATGAACATTTCCGTGGGGCGCTGCGCCATTACAAAGTCCGAGCTATCTGTTATCACACTCTGGCCTGAACTGCTGGGAGCCGTCCCCAGGGTGACTTAAGCCTTTACTGGGAACGATTCTCGCTGATATGACTCTCTCGTGCTTTCTGGAACCTTCTCTGGCACAGTGCTTTGGGAAAGTTGTGTAGGCTGTATCTTGGGTTAGGGGAAATTCGAAAGAGAGAACGTGAGAAAAGAAAAAAGCAGCACTTGATGTTTCGGGATTTACAAAAGATGTCATCTGCCCTGGTGGAAAGTTGCCGGATGGTCAGTCACTTGTAACCCACGGAGTACTGAGTTTCTGGAATTAGAGTATTTTTAACCTACAAAGGTCAGCTTCACCGAAGAGGTTATTCTGGTGATTAGCCCCAGTGTATAAAACCTATTTCAGACACAATGGCAGGAAACCAGAGATGGGGAGGCATCTCTCTGACTCTCAGAGGGTACACATTCGAGAGGGGCCCCTGACGCCTGCCACCACTGGAAAAACAGAAGAGACCGGTTTGTTTCTTTTTTGAAAAAGCAGTCAACCTCAAACTCACTCCTAATGACTGTTTCACGTCAGTCTGCCCCCGTGGTCTGGTTTCTGATGCTCTTGTCAAATGTGAGTCTTTGGGTCATTCTGATAGATTTCCCAGCACTAAAAATACCAAGGGCTTAACAGACAAATCCTGGGTATTTTTGATCAGACAATAGATGAGCTCCCGGAAATTTTCTCCACTTACTATTATTTAAAGAGATACCTGAGGATTACCAAGACTTTTTTTAGTGGTTAATTAAGGCTTCTGTCTTTACTGTCTACCTCTGTTCTTATTTATACATAAATGGCACCCAGAGCAGTATTTTTAAAGGTGTTGATATTAACTAATTAACATAGGAGCTAATAATCCCCTGCTTTTCTAAAAGTATATGAGAATAAGACGTGTATTTGTTTTTCACTAGAATTAAATTGTTCTTCTCCTGTTTCTCTCAAGGGGATGCATTGGCCTACTGTTGGCCTACTGTGTGTATGTTTGGCTTGCAGGTGCGAAAACAAGAGGTACGTGGTTATGCAACCAGATGAAGCTGTCACAGCTAGGAAGTGGTACTCTACCTTCTCAACCACTACGCTACCAGCTTACTTTCACATGCTGGTGTTCTGCCAGCGAGCACCCAGTGAACGGTGACTTTGGATCTGGCTTTGTAGTCAACACTGCAAACGCAGACCTTGCCCCTGCCCTCGTGGAGGTCAGAGGTGAGGAGGACAGCCAGATTTCATCCAATAACCACACACACAAGTATTTACTTGTCAAACAGGATAAACGCCACAAGGAAAAAGAACAGGGCGATTTGAGAGCCTATAACGAAGGACCTGATTCAGAGTCAAGTTTTCCTAAAGTCGTATGAGAACCTCGCTTTACTGCACTTCACAGATGTTGTTTTTTGTTACAAACTGAAGTCAGATCCTCCACCAGCAGGAACATTATGACTCGCTTTATTGCAGTGGTCGGGAACGGAACCTGCAGTGTCTCTGAGGTACACCTGTAGACCAGGAAGGAGTCTGGGCAAGTCCAGAGAATTGTACAGAGTCCAAAAATAGAGGCCACTACACCCCCTCAGTTTGCAATCACTGAGGCACTCTATCTATGGCTGAAAAAACCGTTCTTTTGACCCAGACTTCCCAAAGAAAATCTGCCTTTGATTCATCTCCTAATCAGATGTTAGTCACTGCCTGCTTTGCATTTGAACTCGAGTTTCTTTAACCAGGTTGGCTGCTAAGTGGGGAGAAGAGACAGAGGACAGATCCATCATTGAGCCGAGCCTCTGCATCTCTAAGCCTCTTAAGGCTTTGGCCCTAGTGGTTTATAGGCTTAAGAAGTTGTTAATGAATCAAAGGAGACCCTTGGAAGTCTGATGCCTCTTCTGTTTCTTAAACCATTTGAACTCAGCAAGGTGTCATGAAAATACCCCTGGGATTTGGAGACAGTCTGAAGTTTAAATCGGTGCTATGCTATTTATAACTTGCGTGATTTTGTGCTCATCTATTTTTGCTTCGGTTTCTGAAGCCGTCAGGGGCAGAGGCATAGTCAAGTCTACCTGTGGCGTGGGTGAAGATCAAATGACATGAATACACACAGCCCCTGCACTGACAGCTGTCAAATAAAGCTGCTCCACTTTCCATGATGCTTCAGCGTTTCTGAAGAATTTTGGAGGAAAGGTGCCAATGGCGTGATTTTTCCCTGCATCCTTTTCATCCACACTCGAATTGTAGATTGGCTTTGCTGCAGAGTTGCCTAATTTTAAGCAGGAGAATCGTCTTTTCTTGACCCATGTTTCAACATTCTCCTTATTACTGCTCGGTGATTTTCAGCACTGGTTGCGCACTGGAACCCCTGGGAAGCTCTAACAAAAATAGTGATGCCTGTTTTGATCTCCAGAGATAATGACTGATTGGTCTGAATTGGGGCCTGGGTATTGGGATTGATTTAATAAAATAATATTTTGTAAATGAGTAAGTGTACATTGAACTGTAGGGATTTTTGAGGGGTGAAGAGTAGAACCCATTGCTGATGTAAACCTGCAGCCAATGTTATTTCCACTACACATAGAAATGACCCAGTGAAACCATTTTAGTCAATCTGACCACTGAATGGGCCTGGAGCCACCTTATAGGTAAAACACCTGTGTGGCTCATTAAATAGCACTCTCGATGAAGCCTAAGGGAAACCATCCTTCTACCAAAGACCAGGGAGTTGTGCTTCTCTTCCTTACTTAAGACAAAATAAAAATACAAGTATTGTATTTAAATTACACAGGCTTGGGACCCTCTAACATTTCATTGGTATTATATTATCTCAGGTGAGGTGATTTGTCATTTTTTATATCTAAGCTTCTCGGTATCACTCAAGAACTCCTTCTTCAATTAGGGTATGCTGCCACCAGGTGGCAGTGAGGGTCTCACGTGTGATTCGCCATCTTTAATCATTGTTAATTCGCACATTCGTTTATTCATTCATGGTTATTTGGAAATGTTGATGTGCCTGTTCACTTACTGTCATATAGAATTGTTTTTATCCTCACCTGAGGATATTTTTACATTTATCTCCAGATAGAGCAGGAAGGAGAGAGGGAGGAAGAGAGAGTGAGAGAAACATCGATGTGAGAGAGACACATTAATTGGTTGCCACCTGCATGACCCCGACCAGGGTCGGAATCGAACCTGGGACTCTTTGGTCTGAGGGCCGACACTCTAACCACTGAGAAAACCGGCCAGGGCTGTCATATAGAATTTTTTTAATGTAAACATTAATAGCACAACTAAAATAGTTAAATTCAGTTTTAATAATTATAAAGATGGTATGTATATAAGGGTGTGCATAAATAGTTGTATAAGTATGTGGAACTTACATGTCTACATGTGTGAATGGATTCAGAGAAATTAAAATTCAAGATAAATGTTGGTACCTTCTTCACTGTCTCTTATTAATTATTAGTTACAGGATAACCATACATGCTCATTTCGGTATTCTGTAGCCAGATTTTGCTATTAGTACCTTTATGCCATTGAGCTCTACTATGGAGTGTCAAATGAACTTAATATTAAAATTTATTCACATGGATTTTCAAACTTTTAAGCAATGAGTATTTCAAATTAAAGAATTAATATAACCGCTTTCCCACAGACCACTAATGAAATTGTCTCTAGCAAAGGTACCTCCTGGTAAGTTACCTTTCATTCTTTCCACATAGCAAAAGTAGAAAAGACAGTACCATAGCTTTGTGTTATTTCTGGGCATACTGAGTCCTCATGAGCAATGAAAGAAACTCTTTGGCTCATGGAAGAGAGAAACATGATGTAGCCATTAATTCTATGTGACTTGAACGCTATGTATAGTGATTCTCTGTGATTGTTACTGTCCTTAGCGAGTTATTGAAAGAAAGAGATCAGGGGAGTCAGATATTGTTGAGCATATTCAGCTGGGAAGCAGAGCCCTGGCTGCTTCACAACCCCCCTCCCCACCCACACACCCGCACATCCCTGCCCTCCACCCCAAACCACTGGCCCATTCCCTGCAGATCGCTGGGGGAAGGGGTAGAACAAAGGGGAAGGTAAACACATGGTGCGGGGGGAGGTACTAGCCATAAAGGCCTGTCAGTCTAACCTGGGAAAAGCTAGTTGGCTGGGGTGATCCCAATGCATGCCCGTGAAATGTGAACTTCTGGGATGGTAATTAGTCACGTTGAAAAAAACTCCTGGTTAAAACCCCAGGAGAACAAAGCTCTCTCTCTTTCTCTGTCTCTCTCTCATTCCCCCTAGGAGCCAAGTGGCGAAGGGTCATGTGGCCTCCAAACACAGGCTCCAGGCAGGAGCCTGGAACCACAGCACAGCACTGGATCACAGCCGGGATTACCAGCTAAACTAGCCAAATGGTGGGCTGAACGAAACTTAAACATGGCACAGGATCTCTGGACATTGACTCGATTTCTGGCCCTAATTTTATGGCAAGACGGACCGAGATGAAACACCGGGGAACTCCTTTAATTTTGTTACCCGAATAAACCGTCCTCTCTTGTGGGTCCTTGGAAAAGCATTTCCTCGCGACACCACAAGAACCCCACTTCCATGGGCAACACGAGGAGCTTCTCTGTGATATCACTTTGAGCTTCTGACAGATTGTCTTTGACATAATGACTTTACTCAGAAGCAGCGTAGAAATTATGTTAAAGCATCTCGTCGTTCATAAAGAGGAGCTGATAATGTGTTATAGCTCCCCGTACACAGACACCTCCCGAGGAAAGGAGGCTGTGATTCCCCTCCCCCCGCTGACATGGCCCATGCCAGAGACTTTGTAAAGGGTCCCAGCCAACTGCAGCCATGCACGTGTACAGGCCAGAAAGGCATCTGTGGGCTGAGCATGGGGCGTTTTCACTGCCTCTGGGGTGACTGGCCAGTCTGGCCCATAGAGCTACTGCTTGCTAATCGCTGCCTGAGAAAGTGAATCACCCTCATCTATCAACGTCGAAAAGCACGGGCGGGCCACTTAGCCCAAGTTACCCGCATGCAGCAAAGTTGGACACATTTACAGGTGACTCCTGAGGTCCACGCAGGCGGAAATAAGGAGACCTGGGCTCAGGGAGACAGCGGGGGCTCTGACCAGGGTACCGTTTGTCTTTCTAAGACTGTCGCTACCTGTGCGTCTGGCTGACTGGCCCCTCCAGAGGTTCAGTTAATTTTCTACAGCAGCTCACAGAACTCAGAGAGGCATGTTCCTTATTACATCTGGGGGTGGAAAGGGGGCCGCATACCACACCTGACAAGTTCAGGGAGGCCGGCATGGTGGCCTTACAAACTCCGAAACCTGAAGTAGCCACATAAGATGTTCTGAAATGAGAACTTTCTGAGAGTCATGGCGGGAGTCGTGTCCCAGGCTGGTATCTTTCTTGACAAAGGTCGATTTTTTACCTTAACGGAGCCTGTCTATTTTCTCTTTGCATCTACAATAACATACCTTTGGAAGTTCAGAGTCATTTCGGTGATACAGACCCCTCAGGGCACCGTTGTTCTGTGGGTCAGACCCTCACCGTTATTGTTGGCACTTACTCCTGAACGGTCCACGTTCCTGCACTCACCTCTGTAAAGGAATCCTGGTCTGTTCCTTGCGCCCTTTTCCCCCAACCCCAGAGGTTTCTCCCCTTTGCTTTCTCCCAACGCCCTCATCCATCACCAGTGGGCTTCATGCAACCCCGTAAGTCTTCCCCGTTGGTTCTGATGTATAAAATCAGGCCCAAACGGCCATTCCCTGCAGCATTTTCTCAGTTGAGATTTTGCTGCCTGGCGATTGTCCTCAGTTTGGCTCAAATAAACTCATGAAAATTCTCTACACATTGGGACACGTCTTACATCCACGCATTGCTGGTTTATTACAGAATATAAGTCAGGAGCAGCAGGAAGGCAGAGATGCAGCAGGGAAATGGGGCGGAGCTTCAGCGCACCCCTCGCCCCTCCCCGCACCTCCAGGCGTCCACCCACCTGGAAGCTCTCCGAACTCTCTCCTTTGGGGTGTTTGTGGAGGAGCTGTTATGTAGACACACTGATTAAATCACTGTCCACTGAAGATCATTGGACCTCCAGTCCCCATACCCTGCCCCCCAGGTCTGGGCAAGGACTGAAAGGTCCAAGCCTTTGATCACTAGGTTGGTTCTCCTGGCAACCAGCCCCATCCTCAGGAGCTTTCCCAAGGTCGCCTCATTAACATAACAAAAGGCGCCTTAATCACTCAACACAGGAAATAGCCCGGACACCTCCCACAGGTGCGTGTGAACCGAGGCCCATCTGCAGCTTCAGATTTTCACTTCCCTCCTCTGTAACACACACGCTGATAATAATTCCCACTCTCTAGGATTACCGAGCAGGTCAAATTAAAAATACACACGATCTGTGCTTATAAAATACTATGCAGATGTTGTTGCTACCAACCTCGTGATGAATCTAAGAGGTACAGAGGAAACAATATTTTTTGGATAAAAGAGGCTCAGAGACCTCACGCACCATCGCCAAGTCCCACAGCCTGTAGGTGCTGGGCTGGGGCTTAACCCAGAGGCCCCGGTTCGTTCTTCCCTCCCCAGCATTGCGTCCAGGACCAGGGCACGAGCAGACATCGCCCTGCTTCTGTTCTCTGATGTTTGCATGACATGCCCTCCACCCTTCACTTACACTCTCTCTTTATATCCAGACATTTTTTCAGATTTAGCTCTTTGGAACCTAGTGTCTGACTGAAATCATGACTGAGCGACTTCTTGCAGAGCTGCAGGAAAGGCAGAGCGGAAGGGAAGCGGGCTCTTTCTGTTCGTATTCGGGCAGGTCAGCAAAACGTGGCGCTGGACTGGGGCCCGCTGGCTGGTGGAGCAGCTGGGGAGCCGCGGAGCCTCTGTAGCAGGCTCGGGCTCCCCTTCAGGCCGGGCCACCAGGCTCCACGTGGACAAATAGTCTACCTGACTCCCCAAGTGAGACCTTCCTGGGAAAACCAACAGCCAACTTGGAAATGCCCCCACACCCACACCCAAAGGCCTCGTCCGTCCCAGCCTGCACCACTCAGCTTCCCCTCTTCTGGGGGCCACTTGCCATCCCTGGACACTCCCTCCTGTCTTTTTCTATAGTCAGCCCTCAGCAGAAGCCGGAGAAGGCTCGCAACACCCCGAGATGAAGCATCACGTGCCTCGTTTGTATCTCTCCTCTGGACTCTAGACTGACCCTCAGCCCTGTCCCATTCTCCTGCCTGGAATCTAATTCGGGGCCTTTGAAACTGAGACATTGAGTTATTCTTTCAACATGACCCTCTTAGGTGGTGTTTACCAGGTTCTCTGTTAAAGATTTCTGTGCTTTACATTCTCAGTCCTTTCACTAAACTGTGATTTTCCATCCATGGTCAGTGAACTACCATAACTATTCGTTCACTCCCTGTTCTATTAACGAATTAATGCAACAATGTTTATTGAGCCTCTTCTATGAGCCAGACTCTGCCCTGAGGGCACGTGGTGAGCACCACTAGCCTTCCAGAGCCATAGCTTCTTGGAGTAGACAAGACATTCATTTATGAACATCAAGTATGTAGGAAGCATCCACTGTCTGACAGAGATTGTTCTTAGCATGAGCTACAGTAGCAAATGAGCAGGTCCAGTGCCCGTGTTCATGTACCTGACATTGCTGGGGGGTAAGGAGGGAAGAGGAAGGAAGTGATAGGAGAAAACTAAAGCAAGAAAATGAGGGGAAAAAAGAGCAATGACTAGTTCTACTGTAGAAAGAATGATCAGGGATGTTTTCTCTGTTAAAGTAACGTTTGAGTCGAGACCTGAATGAAGCTAGGAAGCAGGTCATGTGGGTAGATGGGGGAAGCATTTTTCTGAGAAGGGAGAGAAGAGATGAGACCCCAAGGTAGGGGCATGTGTGAAGGGCTTGAGGATCGGGAAGGAGGCCGGTAGAAGTGAGTTCAGACAGGATGATGGAGCAGGGAGAAGTGGGCAGATTTGTGTAGAGCCGGTAATGCCCTGGTAAGGGCTTTAGGTTTTACTCTGAATGAGATGAGAATGTACCAGAAGGCTTTGAATGGAGTCTTCTGGTCTGATTTAGATGTGAAAAGATTCATTCTTTCAGCCCCGTGTTCCCTGATGTAGGTGAGGCAGGTAGTAAAGATGATCTCTTTCAGTCTGTTAAATGAGAACCAGCAAAGAAAATCAGTCCCTTCTCTCTCCTGGAAGATGAGGACAATCTCTGCATCAGCAAGGCAAGAAGAATGAGTCAATCCAGTGTTTACCAGATGTCATCTCAAAAGCACAGTATGTTTTTGAGGATGACACATTTGCAATAGAAACAATCAAACCTCCACAAAAAACAAACAAAAAAACCAAGAGAAGGATAAAAACATTTGAACCCATTTTGTTTGATCATAACATTAGTATCTTTGCAGAGTTAAATGTACAACCAAAAGAAAAGAGCAAACAGAAAGTGGAAACTGAATGTATATTTGATGATGATGTAGAAAAGGTCCTCTCTGGTTTCCAGGCTAGGACATGCAAACCCAAAAGTTGATCTTTACAGGCAGCACCTGAACCAAGATCTGAACAGAAGGTGGCCAAAGATTTGGTGATCCCTTAGAAGTCTTTGGAGGCCAGTAGAACACACAGACTATCACATCTCACCATTCAGCTACATCCTTTAGTTAGTGATGCTGTCTTATGTACTCATTGTCTTAATTAAATTATAAAAAGCAAATACTGAAACAGCATGCTCACCCCTTATCAACGCACTTAGTATTTTCTGCACTCATTTTAATCATGCTTAATACTGTAATACAAAGTGTTTCACAGTGGAAAAAAAAGAAGATTCTGACATTCAGAGACTAGACGGTAGGAGGCATGGTTGGTGGAGACCAGCAAGATCATCATAGAGGACCCTGTGATGATTCTCCAGTAAGAAGATGGCTCGGACCAGGGTGCTTATGGGGGTATTAATGATGACACTTTGAAAGAAGAGTTATCAAAATTTGCTGAATGATCAGCTCTGGAGTGTGAGACAAAGGAGAGAGGTCAAAGCTGACTCCAGGATTTATAGCTTGAACTATGAGATGAATGGGGATGTCATGAATTAAATAATCTCCCAACGGAGGATAAAGTCACAAACCGAGGTTAGCTCTGTAGGTCAAAGTCTCCGGACCCGGTAGGTTCTCAGTCTCACCTTTGCCCCATCTTCTTTCATTATCTGTTCACCTACTAACCACATTCTCTCTCATCACACACATTTTGTACAATATAATTTTTTTTTTTATCCTTACCCGAGGACATTTTTGCATTTATCTTTAGATAGAGCGGGAGGGAGAGGGGGGGAAAAGAGAGAGAGAAACATTGATGTGAGAGAGACATATCGACTGGTTGCCACCCACATGACCCCAAGCAGGGTCGGGCACAAACTGCAACCAAAGCACATGCCCTTAGCAGGAACCAGACCCAGTACTCTCTGGTCCGTGGACCAATGCTCTAACCGCTGAGCCAAAACGGCCAGAGCTGTACAATATAATTCTTGTTAAGGATTTGGGGTGTTATCTATGAGTGATGAAAAGCAAGTATTTCAGAATGTAGCAAGATGGATCCTTTTAGAGCTCTGGATAACTCACTTTGGCTGGAGGTTAGACAGAGGACTGGGGGAGGAATGATGTAAGTGGAGAGAGGATGGTGACTTGGACCAGAGTGGTATCACATTAGATAAAGCCTGATATTTCGGGGCCATATTGGAAGCACCACGTTCCAGGGTCTTCCTAAATAAATTAGCTGCCATGTTGGCTATAATTTGTAGGCCAGAAAGGACTTGATTAGGGTTTGGTAGGAGAAAGGTAAGAGGAAACAAGCAAGTACAGGAGGCGGGTGAATGTGGTCTTTGGGTGGGGCCCTCAGGAAGTCATGCGCTATTTCCAGGAAGAGATGACATTTCTCTTTGATGCCCTGGTGGTTTTTAAAATTTTTGCATCAAGTTTACCACTTTCTGCCCATGTACTCTTCCCCCCTTTCCACAACCCCCCTTTTCTAGGACTGCATGAAACTCCCATGTCTGCCCAGCTGCCGGTGTCCCTGTCCCTAGTCCGCCAGACCTCCTGGGAACTCTGTACAATGGCTAAGAACATTGGCTTTTGAGTTGGGCTGACTTTGATTGGAAACTGAGTTGCACTACTTACTATGTGGCTTTGAGCAAATTATCTAATATCGTGGAACCTGTTTTCACACCTTTGAAAAGGTGAAAATAAAAGTACCCACCTCATAGGATGGTGATAAGGATTAAAAAAGATCATGCCCATGAAGCACAGGACACCTGCCCAATAATAAGAGCTGGCCTTATGGAATTCTTTGTTTGTGACAAGTGTTCTAAGTGTTTCATATGTATTAATTCATTTTATCTTTCAAACTAGCTTCTTATCCCCATTGAGCAGTTGAGGACATCGAGGGACAGAGAAGTTTAGTTGTCTCACACAAGGGCACAGAGCTATGTACTGGCAGAGCCAAGGTTTGAAGCCAGGAAGCCCTCCTCAATCTGTAGATTCTACCACCTCTTTAAAGGAACTGGTACTCAACAAAGGCAGCTGTTTGTATCCTCCCCAGACATGGTCATGAACGGACATTCTCGGCTCTCAGCAGGAGGAGGGTGTAGTTACCTGAACCTCCAGTTGCATTGCCTTCCTTTATTGTTGAGAAAATTCCTACACTAACTGAGCTCACTTTCTTAGAAACCCAAGGAGAAGGAATAGGTGCCCACATGTGAAATAAACAAATGACTGATCAGGTTGTCTTCAGGGGCCTGGGAAATGTTTCTGGAACAAATGGATTTTAGGATGAGGTTTAAAGGCAGAAAGGTAAGTGTGGTTCTGGGTGTGCTGAATGTGGTAGTAGAGCTGTGGGCTTTACCCTGGTACCCTTTGGGACCATGCCCTGTTTGTCCCATTGCATTCATATAAGGACAGTGCCTCTGCTGTTTCCCAGCCTCTCTGTAGGTGACATTGAGTGGTGAAAACCTAGTTAATACCAATCCCAATATTTCTGCTTGTGGTGTCATAGGTTACAAGCTGCTGGCATAAGAGATGGTGTAGGAAGGAGTTCAGCTCATGAGAGCTCAAGTCAAACTGCCTGATGATGAATTTTGCTTTCTATTTTCTCTCTGTGATCTTGGGCAAGTAGCTTAACTTTTTGATGTCTCCATTTCCCTGCCTATAAATAGAGATTGAAATAGTATTTATGCTGTCTGACTGACTTGAGAAGTAAATGAAATAATACACAGAAAGGGTTTAGCAGAGTACTGATAATGTTGGTTGTAGCCACTACAGAATGTCAGTTGTATGCGATAATCACAAGGCAGGTGACTTATTCAAGGGAGCACCCAGCTTTTTGGTGATCTACTGTCTAATCATCTGGACCAGAACTACGATGGCAATTTCCCAAGCCAGCTAATTACTTTCATGCCAATGACACACAATACTTCTCTATACATCTCACAGCATTTAATGAAAAATTCCATCCCATTCTATGATATTCTATATCCTATTTAAAATGTTTGACACAATAGGTTTTATATCCCAGTCTATTCTAGCCCATTTCATTTCATTCTGTTTGCACTCCAAAGTATATTTCACACCAAGTCATTCCACACCCCTTTATATTCTATTCCATTCCATTCCATTCCATTCCATTCCATTCCATTCCATTCCATTCCATTCCCTATTCCATTCCATTCCCTATTCCATTCCATTCCCTATTCCATTCCATTCCCTATTCCATTCCATTCCCTATTTTATTCCATTCCATTTTATCTAATTACAGGTCTTCCAGGCCACATCAGCCTGGGGAGCAGTAAGGGGGAGGTACCCATTTCCATATTTCTTTTGCTCCAACATCACCTGTTGTCTGTGAGTATATGCCCCTCTCGGATTATTCCTGCACATCTGGGTGTTTCTCGGAGACCTCGGGCCTGTACTAACAGTCAGGTGTTTCTGATCAGTCCTTCCCCTCCCTGTCCCAGTTTCAGCAGTGGTTCTTCTGGCTTGAGCCGGTCACACGTGCAGCCGGTGAGGGGCAGTGCGGGTACCTGAAGTGTGGGTGATCTCCCCAGTAGGTGCCCCCCATTTCACAACGCTGTCTCCTGCCAATGGACATGGTGAGAGTTCCTTCCTCCTATTTGCCCACTTCTATGGGTCAATCAAGTCTACAGTTATAATCAGTAATTAGGCCTTAAATAAAAACGTCCTGGTGCTCCTGGAGGTCTGTTCAGGCACCCCACACGGAGTTAACCTATTTGGTTATGTTCAGACTGAGCAGAGGTGTGGGCCTTGTAACCAACAAGGACATTCAGCACCAAAAAGTAGGGTGTGGGGGCATAGCCGTACTGCTCAACAGCGACACCTGTTGACTCAGATGGAAACATACATATTGTACATGGAGTGGGGGGCAGACTTCAGGATTAAAGAGAAACAAACAAGAACACAAATGGACACCGAAGCCAGTAATGTTTGAGTCGGTTTCCTTGCTGCCGGAATTGACTTATCATCAGCCAGGATGAAGTCAGATGTTAACAGAAGTAGCAAGTGCAAGCCTCCGCAGAGTATGTAATCAACATTTAGAGGCAAACAATGCACTCTGGTCAGTTCAGGCAGTGAGGCCCGCACAGACATGTGGGGTGTGAGACAGCATCAGTGGTGGGGGCTGGGCCCGCAGAGCAGTGATCCTTACTTAACTTTCTTTTATTTGTGAAAACAGAGTCTGTAAGCCTCCTTCCTTCCTTCCTCCCTCCCTATCTCCCTCCTTCCCTCCCTCCCTTCTTTCCTTCCTTCTACAAATAGTTTTATTGACACCATAAGTCAGACCCTAGTCGGAGCATCAGCGATGAGTACAATGTGGTCTAGACATGATAGAGTCCATCAGTGATCAGAGTGCCACGCTTACTTGCCATGTCACGTGATCACTGCCTCAGCAGAGCCACGGGGAACCTGCTGGGGCATCACAGAAGCCGGAAGGATGGCATCGAACTAGGGGAGTGTGGTGGACAATGGTGGGTCAGCGAACCTTCACTAAGGAGAGGTTTTGCATTAGGTCTTTAAAAGTCAGATGTTTTGCCCTGGCCGGTTTGGCTCAGCGGTTAGGGTGTTGGCCGGCAGACCAGAGAGTCCCGGGTTTGGTTCCCGCTAAGGGCATGTACCTCGGTTGCAGTTTGTCCCCAGCCCCGGTTGGGGTTGTGTGGGTGGCAACCAGTCGATGTGTCTCTGTCACATCGATGTTTCTCTTTCTCTCTTCCCCCCTCTCTCCCTCCCGCTCTACCTGAGGATAAATGCAAAAAAAAAAAAAAAAAAAGTCAGATGTTTTCCAGCAGAAGTAAAACACTCAGTGGCATGAAGATGAGCTGTACTTTGGGGAATGGTCAATATTTTCTGTGTCTTTGATACTGGCTGCATTTTAGGAAGAAGATGAGCATGAGCGCCAGGCGACAGGTTGAGAGGGTCTTGTGAAGGCAGTTCCTATTTATCTGGTGGGCAATGGGGAGCTAGTGAAAGGTCTTTCAAGCAAAGATTTAATGGAAAATACACTTTAGGGGGAGAACCTTCTGGCTGCAGTGTGGAGGATGGATTGGAAGAGAGAGACGCTGTAGGCAAGAAACCAGTGTGGAAAGTTGAAGTTTTAACGTGGGGTCTATAGGACCTGACTTCTTGATCATCTTTGGTTTTTTATTTTATTCTCACCCAAGGACATATTTTTTTTTTTTTTTTTTTCATTTATCTTCAGAGCAGGAGGGAGAGAGGGAGGAAGAGAGAGAGAGAAAGAGTGACGTGAGAGAGACAAATCAACTGGTCGCCACCCACACGACCCCAACCGAGGCCAGGGCCAAACTGCAACCGAGGTACATGCCCTTAGCAGGAGCCGAACCTGGGACTCTCTGGTCCTCAGGCCGACGCTCCAACCACTGAGCCAAACCGGCCAGGGCTCATCTTTGTTTTTAGCGTGTGTGTGTGTGCGTGTGTGTGTGTGAGTGTGAACATGGGGCAGTGAACAGAGCATATTCTTATAAAGAAGTCGGACCTAACTTAAATCCCACTCACTAGTTATGTGGCCAAGCAAATTAATAGACTTGACTGAGTCTGTTTCAACATCTACTTAATAGTCCCTACTTCAGAGGACTGGTGTACGGAGAGACAGGTGAAGTATTAAATGCATTAATACTGAGCCTGGCACATGGAAACTCCTCGAACAAATGGTGTTGCCTCCCAACTTTATGAATTGGGGTCCTTGCTCTCTGCAGTCTCCCCAGAGACACACTGGTTTGCTATGGTGTAAAGATGATCAGGAGATGATGGTATGCATTGAACAGGCTGCCGCTGACTTGTGCCATTTTATGTAAGGCATCTGCACACACACACATGCACACGCACACACACACGCGCACACACACACACACACACACACACCACAGAACGGCCTGAAAGCGGAAAACCTCCCTATGGCATATCACAGACAGAAGCAGTTCTGCAAACAGGAGACCCTTCCATGAAACATTCGATACACCAGTTGGTACATTCTAGAACACCAAGGCTCCTTTGGCCTCCAGTTTCCAACCATGGAAGCAGACATTTTGCCGCCTCCATTTTAAATTTAGAGTTCGACATCAGCGCCTGGCCCAGACGAGGGTCAGGGTGACGGCCAAGTTCACAGGGCTGTTTTCTCCAGCTCCGGCGGCCCTCTCATCTGGGCTCTCCCCGCCGAGTCCACGCATTCCTCCACAGAGAGCTCACCACCCGCCTCACTTTTTTCCCTCTTCAATTCATGGAAATGAATCAGGTCTGTGATGGCGTCATTCAAAAGAGAAAGCTAATTTAAAAGGTCCCCTTTCCTTCCTCTTGGAGACCTTGCAATAGTGTCTGCTTTCAGGAGACACAAGCAAGGAAGGAAGCTGTTCGGCACAGCTGTGAATAGAGCAGCCCTGGCTGGCGTTTTGGGGAAACAGGGTGATCATTCCCAGTTAAAGGCTAATCCCCTGGGAGCATGGTTCGAGCCGCGTTATCTCTTCCAAGGTCAGGATAAACAGAATAGCCTGAGGCTACTCTAACCAGAAGGAACGCGTGATAATGTGGCACAAACATGAACTGTAGGGTTCGCCTGTAAGTCGCTGTGTGAGGAAAGATGTATTTCTAGGTGTTCATCTTGGGATGAGAGCTCTACTAAGCACTGAGGCTGAGACAGCTCTTCCCATGTGCCAGGAATTGTTGTGAGTGGTTCACGTAGGTCAAGTCATCTGATATTATGGCCACCAGAAGGAGTAAGTACCGTTATAACCCCCATTTTATAGAACGGGTAATGAAGGAATAGATTAAGTGAAGTGACTTGTCCAGGGTCATGCGGCTAGTTCATGTCAAACCCAGACCATCTGGCGAGTTCACAGCCACAACCCCACATGGTGAAGGCAACACCTGCTTCAGTGGTCATAGCTTAGTTGGCAAGAGTGTGGGAGAGTAGAAAGCAAAGTGTCTCCAGGGCACGTGAACCAGAGATGTATTTTATTTGGACTCTGTAGTGCTGACACACAAGATGTCACATGTGGGTTAATTGCCCATATTTTCCAGTGAAAGAAAATGGGAAGTTCTGACAGTCAAGTAAGCAATATAGACTTTATACTCTATGGCACTGAAACTTCCTTTCTATGGATTTGGAGACTGAAGACAAAATGAGCTAAATGACTTGTCTAATGTTGCCCAGCCATGTAAGTGCAGAGATTGAGTGTGCTATGGACTGAAGGTTTGTATCTCACCCCAAAATCCCCATATCCAGTGTGAGAGTATTTGGAGGCTGAGCTTTTGGGAGATGAGCAGGTCATGAGGATAGAGATCTCATGCATGAGCTTAGTACCCTCATCAGAAGAGATAAGAGAGAGATGGTCTGTCTCTGCCATGTGCGGACGTAGCAAGAAGGTGGCCATTTAAACGTTGGCTCCATTCTTTTTTAAAATATGTTTTTATTGATTTTTTTATTGATTTTTTAGAAAGAGTCTTGACCAGGCACCAGCTCAGCCAGTGCCTTGATCTTGGATGTCACGGCCTCCAGAACAGTGAGAAATATAGCATGTTATTTCAGCCACCCAGTCCGTGGCATTTTTCTTAGGACAGTCCAAACTGTCTAAGATGGGATAATGCCCCAAATCTGATTTATAGAGGGAGGCTCTTCTTTGAAGATCCTGTGATGCTTCTAGCACCATCTTTAGACCGTGGAGTCACAATTTGACATAGGACTTCTGTCATCTTGGCAGCCATGGCAGTAGACTGGAAAACCACTAGAGAGTGAGCCAGGTACACTGGGATTTACACTAGGTCCTGCCACTCACTGTTTTAGTGACATTAGGCCAATGAGTCCACACTTGAAGCCTCCGTTTATTGGTTTGTAAAATGGGAATAACATTGTCTGCTCAACCTGCCTCATAGATTTGCTACGAAACGCAACTCAGACAATATCAGTGACGATAAAACTCCCACATAAATGAATTCCAGGAGTTATGCACCACTCAGCCTCCTGAATAAAGAGTAAACTTCCCGAGGGTATGTTGTGGCCTGTCCTCTGTATTCTCCAGGCTTTGGTGGTTCTCATGTTAGGGTGCATGGGGTGACTAGGCAGTAAGACATCTGTCCTCAGGTGGCTCTGGCCAGAACAAGAGAGGCAGCAGTACTTGGTGACTTTTGGGGGATTGCTGTAAAAAAATGCACGAAGATATTCAAGGTTAGTGCTGTTTGCTTCTTGTCTGTGTGAGCATTCGTCTGTCCGGTTCCAAGGCCTTCCCGACCATCACTGCTCAGCAGTCCGCTCTGCCAGAAGCCACGACTGTGCTGGGGAAAGAACACTGGCCGTGGAGTCAGAAGACATGGCTTTAAATGTTGGCTCCATTCTTTTTAAAAATATGTTTTTATTGATATTTTTTTTTTTTTTAGAGAAAGAGGAAGGAAGAGAGAGAAAGAAACATGGATGAGAGAGAGAAACATCCATCGGCTGCCTGCTGCACGCCCCCCACTGGGGATCGAGCCTGCAACCCGGGCACGTGCCTGACCAGGAATTGAACCAGGACCTCTCAGTCCCTGGGACGAGGCTCAGTCCACTGAGCCACACCGACCTGTCTTAGATCAGTTCCTAAAAGCTGTGTGTCCTTTGGTCAGTTTCTTCACCCCTCTTGGCCTCAGCTGGATCATTATGATTAAAGGACATTTTTATAAGTAGTCAGCATTTACATCAGTTCCCTTCCTTCTCATGAGCGTTACCACAGCACGTGCATTTTCACTGGGGACTATTTCTGGATTTGTGTTGTATTTGGGTTGTTATTGATTTTTTTTTTCTCCTCTTCTTTTCCCCCTCTCATGGTGAGTCAAATTGTTCCCCTTCATTTTATCCCATGTCACCCTGCCCAGGCTGAGGGCATTTCTTCCTATCAGGGTGAATGCCCAGTGCATAAAGCCCGGGTCCCCCGGCAGGAAAGTCAGATTTATTGACTGTAGTCTGGTTTCTGCCTCAGAGTTAATGCTCAGGAAGAATATGAATAAGCTCTGCTGTCTCTTTTTCCTGACAGAGTCTCAGACTCGTCCTAGAAAAATTCTGCTCAAGCTAAACAAACAATTCACTGACGATCAGGGGTGCGGGGGGGCCGGGGGGGGGGGGCTGGCTGCTTGCTCTCTCGTTCTAGTTCATGAATTGAATTGATACAGGAACTTCATCGGGTTCTCAGGGAAATCCTGTTGGCTGGGGCTCCCTCCTCAGCACCGCTAAATTTAGGTCACAGCTCAGTGAAGAACAATGACAAGTCCTTAATAAGAGATAATTTACCCAGTGACACCAAGCAGGACAGCTGGGCAGGCATTCTTATTTTCTGTTAATGCTGTAGGGGCGGGGGTTATGGAGTGAGGATCAATGTTGACAGCAAGTATTTTTCTGACCTTGCATATCTGTTGGTTGACCTGCGTGTGGCACATGCCAGTCCTTGCTTTACAGCAAGTGAAAGCTGAATCCAGTGAGAGTCCCACAAAGCCGTGTCCTGAGCTGGCAAGGGCGAAGAGGGAGCTGGGAGGGAGGCAGCATGGGGAGAGAAAATTCACAAGTCCCGTGTTTGAATCCTGGTGGCTCGTGCCTGCCTGTTCCAGATGAATTATTCCGGAGTTTACCTTCTGTCCTCTGTGCCCTTCAGTCTTACACTTCATCCATAGTGGGTTACTGCAAAGTATGCTGGCTCTGTCCTGCGTGTCTTTGACCACAGGATGCCTAGTTTTCCTTCCTCTTTGAATGGCTTGTTCTTGCTCATCTATTAAAACCTAGTTTAGTCATCACCTGTTCCAGGAAGCCTTCTGTGGCCCTCCAAGGGGGCCTTCCTCCGAATCTCTGCTTGACTTCTCCCTTAGACTGAGCTATGTCAAGGAGGAACTCTGCCATAGTGTTCATGGTCCCCAAGTGGCAACACACTCCATGGAAACCAAATTTCCTAAGGACCTAATGATGACCTCTCCTTGTTGTTGAATCTAACAGACATTCCTCAGTTCTTATATCCTTGCCCTACTGATGGAATCTCATATGTTTATAAGATTCATGCCTTCTATTGTGGGCTGAATTGTATTCTTTTTTATTATCTATTTTTATGTATATAGAGGGAGAGAGAGAGAAACATCAATGTGAGAGAGAAGTAGCGAAAGGTTGCCTCTCGTGCACACCCTGACCAGGGATGGAACCCTCAACCTGGGTATGTGCCTTGACCAGGAATCGAACCCACGACCTATTGGTGTATGGGACAGTGCTCCAACCAACTACACCACAACGGCCAAGGCCAAGAAATATTTTGAAGTCCTAACCCCTGGTACCTGTGAATAGTGTCTCCATCCAAGATCCGACATAATTCCACCAAGAGGAGATCAGGTTACATCATCTGTTTCCTGAAAGTCTCCAATGAAGACTCAGGGTTGAGTTCACAGACGAAACTTTCCACTATTGCCTGTCATCCCACCGAAGATGGAAATTGTGTCACATTCTACACCCTCCTTCTCACCATTCTACTGTTCTTGTTCTGCAGACAGATCTGGGTGCTTATACATCTTCAGGCACATCGAGCTTTTCATGCCCACAAGCATTTTTTCCCTTCTCCGCATCATGTTTCCATCCTGCCCACCAGCCTCATTCTTTTTTCTTCAAGATCTGGCTCAGTTGTGATCTTCTTCAAGAAGCCATCGCTGACCCTCCCGCCCCACAGGTGAAATGAGGGTCGCTGGTGTCCTCACAGGACTCCTGCCTGCAATGTCATTCACAGCACCTCGTGGTGGCATCTTCACATGAGGCTGCATGAGGCCAGGACTGAGACACCCCTGTGGCTCCCTGACCAGGGTCTCAAGCACATCACTAAGCAGATGCCTGTTAATAAAATAACAATAAATGAATGTGCCAAATTCTACGGACGCACAGCGAAGGTGACGGCCACCATGAACACGACCTCAGGAATCTGCACAGAAGAAGTGCTCAGGGATGGAGCTAATCTCCTGGTTGTGGTCCGTGCGCTGTGCAGTATTGTACCCAGACACCTGGCTTGATGAGGACAGAGGCACACTTTGTTGTGAACTGACTATTTGCATCTTATAAAACTCTCACGAAGACTGGGCAGGGGCAGGGAGGGTGAAATTAGACTTACTTTCTGTCTAACAGTCTCTCAGTAAATTGAAATGTACATATAGAAATGAACTCATAGACACGGGGAACAGACTGACAGCTGTCAGAGGAAGGATGTTGGGGGACTGGGTAAACGAGGTGAAGGGATTATGAAAAATAAGAAAGAAACTGACAGCAGTATGGTGATTGGCAGAGGGAAAGGGGCAGGGGGAGGTAGCAGAGGGTACAGGGGATACACAGTGATGGAAGGAGACTTAACCTGGGGTAGTGGACACACTGTGCAATAGACTGATGATTATTATAGAATTGTACACTTGAAACCTGTATAATTTTTTAACCAATGTCACCCCAATAAATTCAATTAAAAAGGAAAAGAAAAAGAAAAGTACATCTGGAGTCTGGAGCTTAGTATTAGATTTACTGCTTACTAGGTTTACAGTTTTGGAAATATCCTTTTGCCTCTTGTAATCTGGTTTCCGCACCTACCCAACAGGAATTAAAAATGCTTCTCAGGGTTATTCTGAAAATCAAAGGAGCCAAGTTTATGAACGAGACCACCGTGCCTGATCAATAGTAGTCAATGTCACCTCCCTTTCTTCTCGAGATAGAACAGGTCAGAGTGGGAGGGAAAAAACAGAGGAGCGATTTTTAAACAAATGACCGAAACAATTAAAAACATCTTGTAGCTTATGTGTCAAGAGCAACTTTTCGCAGAAACTCTTTGTAGGGAGGAGGCATTGCTGAACTTTCGTGAAGCTCTTGTGGATGAGGAAGAACCCTGGGGGTCAACATGTTTCTGTCCGGGAAAGAAAAGGAAAAATTCAAATCAAATCAAAGAGCAGTGACTGATTTCTGGATGTGCCAACAGTGCCGCTACGTTTTTCTAGTGGAATAGCCTTGATTCCGACCGGCTCCACTCTAGTGACAAATATGGACGGCATATTTGAGTTATAATTTTGCTTTTGAGTACTGTATATTTTATCATTTAATTTCCCCCTCAAGTTCTCCTTTTTGTATATATTACTTCAGTAATGTATGTTTTCCAATCAGAGACCCAAGGAAGGAAAAATAAAACATCTCCAGGCTTACCCACCTAGAAACTGCTAGGGACATTTCATGTCTATTTCCAGCTATTTTTCTAACATAGATTTTCCCATAATGGGACCAGACGGTATATGTTTCATTACAATGTACTTTTTTCCTTCAAAAACTCCATGAATATTGTTACATGACAGAAGAACACTTGCTTCCAGCCATGAGTAAGTACCGTCTTCAGACTGACTTCCCCATTGCGCACCACGAGAAAATGACGCGACAGATCGGAAACAACAGTCTTCAAGTACTGGCTGAGAGCTGGTGCAGACCCATGACCCCAGAAATGAGGAAAACACACGGAGTCAGCTCTCCAGTCGTCCGGCTTTTTGCCTGGATGCAAATCTGAACCGCGAGGCACGGGGTAGACTGCAGACCAGCCCAGCAGTCTCCTGAACGGAGGAGCAAGAATCCGATGCGGTCGAAGTAGAGTAGCTGGAATTTGTTGGGGGTAAGTACCGGAGGAATGGCTCAGAATGCTGCAGGGGGTCCCCTTGTGACAAAGGAACAGCAATTTCCACATGCATAGCATGAAATGCCACGAGACTGGGCAAAGGACAACTTTGTAGAAAGTGGAATTGTCAGGGAGCCCTAAACTGCAACATTTCCTGAGCTCACACTGAACTGGGGAACTGGTAGGGTTTGGGGCAGCCAGGGAGTGGAGACCTTGTTGAGCCCACAGGGGTTTTATTACAGATGTCAGAAAGATGACCCCTTAAGTAGGCACTGGACTCTCCCTAGGCCAGACCCAGTAAAGCTTAAAAGAAAGTGTAGCAAAAAATCAAATGAAGCCACAAATCTCCTCATGTGATTCTGGGCACGTCAATGAATTTTTTGAGCCTCAGTTTCTTTACTTGAAAAACGGGTGCTAGCTCTGTGTAGCCCTTAGTGTTTGCTTGGGGATTAATTACAGCTGTGTGATAATAGATGACATTCATCGAACGCATGCTCGTGAGAAGACACAGCTCTGATACCTGGATTACAAGTACCCAGTAGATTCTGACAGTGTCCTCCATGGTCACATGCCATTCTGTTCTCAGAAAAGTTCTGTGGCCAAAACTAAAATAAGGCATTTCTCAGTGGGTGAAAAACAGTCACCCCTAAAAGAGACTATTACTTTAGCAATGAGACAACTTAGGATTTATGGACAGTCCTCGGGGACTTGGACAGTGAACTCAGGGACCTTTGTGTGAACTGCTGCTGCACAGAGTGCTATTCACCTGCCACTGGCTGAGCCCACTGACAGTGAAGCCGGAAGCGCAGAGACTGTGTCCATTCGCTTTTCTGTCACCTTGTACAGTACAGTGTCTCTTGCAGAGTGGACTTACCATAAATGTCTGTTTGGTAAGTTAAATTCAGGAAGTGTTCATTCCTTCACAAAAGAAATGAGCTGGTTCCACTCTGCAGGGGAACGAGTAACCTGCCATATGAATGCAATCAACGTTCCCGTTTAGTATTTGGAAAGCGCATTCTTTTGTTATCAAAGGAAATCAGTGCTAACCTTTCCTCTACCACACTGAACGATGAAGCTCTGGAGACACTGTGCTGGGCAAATGGGTGACGTGGGAGCTGGGATGTCGCAATGTGCTCAGAAGTAACGCTGCTGCCCCCAAGAACTAACATAGGGTTCGGAGCCAAGGGGAAAGAAAGGTTATTAAAATGTATTCTAGAGGAAAAGATGGAGGATGCTCTACGGTCCCCTCCTGGCGGGGAGAGAAATCCTGGACTGAGATAAATTATCTGAGACTTGAACTGTCTTTCTCCCACATCCCTCTCTCCTTTTCATGCCGGAGAAAACCTCCCAGTGAGATCCATTTCACTCCCAGGCTCTGCTAGGCTCTCAGGGTGTCTGGTCGCTTATTCCGGCCTCTCGGGGAACTCGGCTTGACTCTGCACTCTGATCACGGTGGCTGTGACCCTGCCTCTGCCTCAGACAGACAGGGGGACCGTGGACAAGTCTTTTGTGCTTTCAGAACCCCCGTTTCCTCAGCAATAAGCTGGAGAGTTGGTGCCACATTGAGAGTTGTGAGGACTAATTCACAAAGTGCTGAGTGGTCAGTGAAAGATGTGCCTTTGCTTCATGTTTCTTGGAAGGAAAGTAAATAAAATTTGATTTTGAAAGGCAGGTGAACAGCACTGTCATTGTCCTGGTCTTCCTCTCTCTGTTTGTTCGGAACCAGGGCCCCAACGCCTTTTCCATCCACCCTTTTGTGCCAAGGAGGCACAAGGGTCCTTCCGGCTCTTTGCTGCCGCACAGCACGGGCTTGTGTTAGTGACTCAGCACAAGACCCCCTTCAGACCTTCCCAAGGTCACACCAGCCTAGGTCAGTGTCCCTAGAAGCTCCGCGCTTTTCCTTCAAGTCATCGATGCCACATTTGAAAGTGGGTTGGTGCATCAGCATGTGCCTGTGGCCGGACACTGCCCAGGAAGACGGGGGTGCTGCTTGATTGTTTTACGTCAGATCAGAAACACAGGGTGCTCAAGTCTCGTCTGCACAAATCACAGGGCTCAGGACATTGTAACAGAGAGGCTAGACTCCACTTACAACCAATAAGCCAACGTGAAGATCATCAGATTCTACTGGGGTGAGTCGTTACCTATTGACCTCCTGGTTACCCCTGGGAAGCACATGCGCCTTTGTAACCCACACTGCATGCTCTTCCCCCGCCTGACCTGTACTTTCCCCTCCCCCAGCATATTTGGAAAAATCTTGAACTTCTTCAAAGTGTGACTTCACATGTTATTGCCTCCATGAAAATCTTCCTTTTCTATTGCCTTTTAATGGGGCACGTCACGCTAAGTGGAATTTTTCCCTACGAAATCTGGTACAACCAACGTCGCCCATTCTATACCAAGTACAATCCCCTCACCGGTCTAGTCGCTGGAGGACCAGCAGTTCCAATTGCTCCGAGCTCTCCTTGCTTTTCTTGGTGTGAATGCTGGGGTCTCCAGGTGAATCTAGGGCAGGGGTTCTCCACCTCCTAACACCGCGGCCCTTTCATACATTCCTCATGTCGTCTGTGGGCGCATCTGCGTGTGGGTGGACCCGCCTGGAGACGGACAGAGGAGCGGTGTCTCGGTTCCTAAGACCATCAGAAATATGTGGTTTCCGATGGTCTCAGGCGACCCCGGTGACAGGGCCTTTCGACCCCCAAAGGGGACGCAACCCACAGGTTGAGAATCCCCACAGGTTGAGAGCCGCTGCTCTAAGGGCCTCGGGGTAGAAGGCGGTCCCTCCGGCGTGCTCTCGCCCCATGCACTCTCTGTGGCTCAGGAGGGATGGAGGGCAGGAGCTGGCCTCGGCAAGTTGTGTCCAAAGCCCAGTTACAGGAAGTCTGTACTCCCAGGGCGTCCCCAGGCACAATGGCAGCTCGGTGCCCTGCAGAGGAGCTCCAGCTAGCTGGACAAGGCCTTGAGAATCAGGGACCTTCATCTTCCCGTTGCTTGAGTGGCACAGGGCAGTGGAAATTGTGCCTGTGGCCGGGCACTGCCCAGGAAGACGGGGGTGCTGCTTGATCGTTTTACGCCAGATCAGAAACACAGGGTGCTCAAGTCTCGTCTGCACAAATCACAGGACTCAGGACATTGTAACAAAGGGTTGGAGAAACACTTAGGAGACGCACACAGTACAGGGAGGAAGCGGCAGGACAAACGCCACGTGTTCCCCACACCGTGTGCTCCCCCGGGAGTGCAGGAAGGCACTTCCCGACCTCCGCTGCTGCAAATAGGCTGGGAGCCACGTGACCGGACTGTGATGTAGATGAGAAGATGAGAGGTGAAGCCCAGTCCAGGGGGAGACATGTCCTCGGCTAGAGCAGAGCCAAAAGTAACACAGCCCGAGCAGTGAGGTCTCCTCGTTTGCACACACAGCTGAAGAAAGACGTGGACCAGTCTCAGGGCAACTGAATAAGGGCTGTTTCTAGCAAGTTCTACATTACCTACTCAGAAACAATCCACGTCCTTGTGTTCGTGGTGATGCTGCTCCTTCTAGGTCTTGACTCTCCTTTCTTCCCAAACCATCAAGCCTCCCCCTCCTGCATCTGCCTTGGAGGGAAAATCACCAATGGGGAGACCAATGTGCTGTGCAGTACATCCTTCTAAGGGAGGCCCTGCTCGGCGATGCTGGATGCTGTATTATCCCCATCAATAATCTGAAGTAGGTGCCAACCTCTGTTGCTAAAAGTCATCATTTTCATCTCTAGGTGAATGTCCATAATATTATAGATTACGATAATAAGATTGCCTTGGTCACCAGCATACCTGCGAAACTGTGATCGTCTTAGAACAGAAAACACTTTTGCGCACCTTCATCATTTCGGCGTGTCCAGCACCTAGCGACCATGCGTGGCACAAAGTCATTCAGCTCCAGAAAGGAATGGCCGAGGTACTCACCCTCCACAACACACCCAGCTGCCTTATTCTGGTTCCCCATGCTGCTGGTGGTGGTGCTGTGCCTGGAGTTGGAGGCTACTGTTCGGCCACGTATTTGTGCCAATCTTTATTTTTAGAGAGGCTTGGCCTAAGAGGACCTTTTGGGGTGGGCATAAGAATGTGCCCCAGGGACATGCCCATCACTCCCATGTTCAAGAATTATAACGAGGCAATTAGTGCCTCATGGCCAGAACGGTCCTCAATAACCCTGGCAGCCCCAAGAGTCTGCTGGGCCAGCAGGCTAACGTCACACTTGGAGCACACCTTGCTCGTGGAGCATCGTCTCAAATGCCAAGTGCAAGGGTGACTGGCCGCTGCACCCAAAATAAACCTGGTTAGCAGCCCTCCTGCTAAGTTTCTCTCCGTGGAGGAAAACCGCTCAGGAGATATAATTCTGGGGATTCAGATAGTGAGAGAACATAGAACTATGGATGTTCAAAGATGAAAGGGTCCTTTAATGTATTTTCCCCAATCTTTACAGAGAACGAAGTAACTCATCCGAGATCCTAACAATTGGAAACAGAAAAGCCAGGATTAGAATTCGGTTGCTGGAGAGCCTGGGGGTAATTTTTTCATCCTACACTTTAGCTGCTCAAACACCCTTTATTTCCACAATGTGCCTGGGACCTGAGGTTGGGCATGGAGCACGAGCTGTAACACCCATGACATATTGCATTTCCTGCTTCGCACGGGTTATCCGATCTCACCTCCGACTCCCTGTGCTGTGCTCTGTTTTGAAGAAGAGGTAACTGAGACCTGGAGCAGGGTGCCAACTGGCCACAGGCCACGCAGCCACTGGACGTGTCTGGAGACAGACTCTGAAAATCTCTGAAAATCTTACCGGTTTCTAGGATCCAAGGTCTTAACCATATTCCATGGCAAGTTGGTGCCACTGAGAAGCACAGGAGCATCTTTTAAGCCCCAAATACAAGTCTTCCTAAATGCCAGAGAATGCCCTCGGCCAAACTGAGCCACAAGACTCGTCTTCAGGGCACACGGCCGACTCAGCCCCCCAGCCCACACCCAGGCTCTGGAGGGGTTCCTTTGGCTTTGCATGCTCTGTTTCTGCATGGTAGAAATAAAGAATAAAATCTCTACTAAGGATTAGTATACCTAAACTTTGGGTTTAGCTCTGCTATCAACTTCCTGTGTGATCTTCGTAAAGTTACTGTAGAGTCTCTTTCTTTCAATTGCCTTATACCTGTGAAGAAGACGGAGTAGATCAGAGATGACAAATAGAGACCCCTGAATACCAGGTTCCAATAAATTGTGAGTCAAAGTCAGAATCTGTGTCGAAAATCATTCCGAAGCCACAGCAGGGTTGGTGGGTGGCGGGGTGTGAAGGATTAGCGATGCTAGCCATAGGTGTCTTACGGGATTGGTATCATCTATGAAAAGGATTTGCCATTCCTAGACCAAAGGATCTGCAAAGTCCTTCAAGCTCCAATGAAGTCCTCCTCGAATTGAAAATGAAAGCACTAATTCATTAGTCACCCCTTCCTTCTACCCCAGAAGCCCATCATCTGTGGAAAAGACCTTTGGTGGTGACTTCCAGGAAACAGCTGCTTTGCCCAGTGGATCGGCACCATCCTCCACCAGCCAGAAAGGACACACAGTCTCCTCTGTTGCTACAGCTTGGGGCGATCCACAACGCAGAGGGTCACGGACAGGCTACAGGACTTGGGAGATGCTGTTTCTAGATTTAAAAGGTGAAACGGCTCATTATAAAATGCGTCTGAGACCTCGACAACCGCCCTGTATCTCTATGTGTTGGACAGGACAAGCTGGAGCCCGAGAGGCAGCGTATCGTTCCCTTTCGCACACCTTCATTGAGAAGCTCTTCGGGGCTATGCACTGTTACGCAGAGAAAACCAGTGATAAACAAGGCACAGTCCCTGGCTTCATGGCATTTACCAGCAGTGCCAGAGAGGGCTGGCTGTCCCCCAGGGATACCTGCTTCCACTTCCAGAGATGAGAGTTGCCGCTGAAAAGGGCTGTCTAAGCAGAGACCACTTTTTGTAGCCTCCCTTATAATCCCGTGAGACTTTTGAGCGAATTCTTGCCAATGGAATGAACGGAAGGGGTGACCGTCACTTCTTGGGCAGACAGCACCAGGAACAGATGTGCCTTCTCTACTCTCTCTTTCCCCGTCTGCTGGATAAACGCAGGTACCTAGAGACTCGGGGCGCTTACCTGCATCACATGTGGAAAGCTAATTTTGACAATTAACTCCTGTATCCATGCTAACAGAAGCGGAAAATGCATTTTCACTGTATGTGAAAATAGAGGCCACTGAAGCTTCAGAGTTATTTGTTACACCAGCAAGGGTTTCCTTAGTGAATACAACCTATAGTGCTCGGGGCGGATGAATAAACCAGAAATTGCAATGTCACTTAAAATTGTAGTGTCTCAGGATAAGACTTCTGCATGCTGTAGAAACAGAGGTGTAGGGATCAGAGAAAACTGAACAGTCCAAGGGACCTAGCTATGGGAAAGGGTTGGGTGGGGTAGAGTCGGAGGAATCATAGGGAAAGGCAGGTGCAAGGGCCCAGAGGAAAGGAGGAACCTGGCATCTTCTGCAAAAAGCAAGTCGTTGAGCGCTTGCAGCTGAGGTTCAAGCAGGGCCTGGGGAGCAGACAGGGTGGGTGGGAAAGGGCCAGATCGTGGCATGCGAGAAGTTTTGACTTTGAAGTGAAGACCATGGGGGCCAAAGCACAATAATATAGTCCGATTGCTCTGCATTGAGAAGGCAAGACCAGAAAGAGGAGATCTCGCCCGTCACAGTTATGATCGCTTTCCACTCTTTAGCACATCGTCCACTCCAGAGCAAGGAGAGAATATATGTTCGTTGCCTGATGGATGAACACATGAGTGAACCACTGCAGAGCCTGTTGGGCTGGTTCAGATGGAAGACGATGGGACTTAAACAAAGGTAACTGATTGGACCTTGTTGAGAGATTTAGTAAGCAAGTGATCTCTTGGATAAGCAAGTGTTGATACATCCACATTAGTTTTACTTGGCGGGTCACTCTTTATATATATAATAATTGTCATGTGCCAGGGACTGTTCTAAGTGTTTTACATATGGTAATTTATTTAATCCTTATGAAAACTCTACAAGTTAAATGATATTGTCATTAGATGAGAAACATGAGACACAGAGGGGCTAATAGTTCACTCCAGGTCACCCCGCAAATCACCCTCAGAGCCAGGAATTGAAAGTCTGGCTTTGAAGACTATACTATGCCGGGTATGCGATTCTGACCTGCTGCTGTAAGATGCAGAAGGAGACTGCACTGGGAGAGCTCAGATTTAGACCTGTGAGTTTGAATTGTCCGGGAACATGCAGGTGGAACTACTCAGTAGACAGGTAGGCATCTGCAATGAACCCAGGAAGGCTGCCCCTACAGTGCCAACTGGGAAAACGACCACAGCTGACTGGGTTGATTGCACTGAGCCTGAAACTGTTACTAAGGAAGCAACTGCAGGAGTGTAAACTGTCTGAGATAAATGTGTTGTGTGACGTGAAAGACATCGGTGGACATTACAGGATGTGCATAAAGAAAGTGTTGGGCCCTGGCCGGTTTAGCTCAGCAGTTAGAGCGTTGGCCCACCAACCAAAGAGTCTTGGATTCTGGTCAAGGGCATGTACTTCGGTTATGGTTCAGTCCCCAGCCCTGGTCAGGGTTGTGTGGGAGGTGGCCAATCCATGTGTCTCTCTCACATCGATGTTTCTCTCTCTCTCTCTCTCCCTCCCACCCTATCTGAAGATAAATGGAAAAATATCCTCGGGTGAGGACTTAAAAAAAAAGAAAGGGTTGGAAGACTGAAGGGAAGTAATACCCAGCTAAGGGTGCCACTTGGTTTCCTAGCAACAGAGGGCCCAGAGCAATAGGACATCATGCAAGTGGGTTCTTCTCCATGTGATTTTTTAAATTCGCAATTAATGCTACAGTAACTATTTAATACCATAGTAACTACTTATGATTTTCAAATTCATTTTTATAATACAACCTAGATTGAAGGAAGCCTACCACCTACCACAAAGGGAAGAAGAGAGATACCTGAACCAAATAAATAACAACTGTTGTCACAATTCTAGTGGCCGGCCCGTCTGGAACAGCCGGACCACAGCTGAGTCCTGTTTGAGTGGTTTTCTTAGCTGACATTAACATTCCGTGTATCTGTTAGTCTAAAACAAAGACAGTAATGGCAACGGAAAGGTATATTGTTGGGAACAATCAGTGAGTTAAATCGGCTTTTTAATGCTGCCTTTACGGTAAACAACGGTTAACATATATCGAGCAAGTTTCCTGTCCCGGGCACATCAAACACATTCCATGCCCATCTTCCTTTCTGCTCCTGGTAACGAACCCATGCAGTAGGTATGATTATTATTCCCTTTCGCAGATGGAGAAGCTGAGGCTCAGAGAGGTGAAGGAAGCTGCCCACGGCCCAGAAGTGGTGAGTGTTGGAGGGCCCCTGCCACCCGAGCCCTCTGACCCCTTGTGCCGCTTCCCCGCGCAGCCGGTCTCAGCCAGGCGCCTGCACCGGGCGTTCCCGATGCCCACCACTTGCTCTGCGTGTGAGTCTACGCGAGCCTCGGCCTTGGGGCTACCCTTTCCCCCGCTGGCTCATCTCCGTGGCCGGGAGGGGGACGCGGTGCCGCACGTGCAATTCCCAGCTCCCTGCTTCTCGGCGGACTCGATTTCTTATTCCAGGGCCCCGGGGGGTAAAGGTTGCCTAAGAACATTCCAGGGTTTATTTGAGGCAAAATGTGAAGAAGGTAAATTTTGTCCTTAATTTCATGCTTCTTGGGGGACAAACACTCTTCTGCTGGTATTACTCAAACTCTCCAGCTTTCTTATCATTTAAAATCCTTTCACTGACCACCCCCCCACCCTTTCTGTGCCCCTCGATCTGTGCTCTGTGCTGGGCATAAAGAGAACAAATGAGCCGTGTATTTTGGTAGATTCAGGAATGTAAACAAGTAAGTCTAATGTGGCCTGATAAATGCTGGATGAAGACTGTTCAAGGTGGAGAAAAGTAAAGAGAAACACAACGGAGGAAATCACAGCCTTCCTGAGAGCGAGGGTCTCGGAGTCCGAGTGCACTGCCCAGGGCTGGAGCTGGCTGAGCTCGTCTGTGACGGACTGAAGCTCTCAGAAGGGGAGGGGTGTGGGAGATTGGATGAACGAAGGTGAGCAGAGTAGCCACAGATCATATATACATGGACACAGAGTGTGAAGGCCAGGGGAGGGGTGGAGGGGGACAGCTGCAATAGTGTCAACAATAAAACAAGTTTTCCGGACTGGGTTTGGGGTGCATGTTGACTAACAGGCAGACGAATCAGTCTGTCTGGAGGTAGAGAGGTCGGAGATATCAGGGCACATGATGGGAACTGAGGGGGTCATTACGACGGGGGATGTGAGAGGGAGAGAGATGGGAGGTGAAGAGGCAGCTGGAGGCCGATATGGAGGGCTTTGTATATGCTGGAGTGTGGACATCTGTTCTGACCAGGAAAAGCTCACAAAAGTTTCTTTTGTGTTTTTATTTTTTTGAGAGAGAAAAAGGAAGAGAGAGATAGAACCATAGATGTGAGAGAGAAACATTGATTGGCTGCCTCCTGCATGCCTACTACTTGGGATCAAGCCCACAACCCGGGCATATGCCCTGACCAGAAATTGAACCAGGACCTCTCAGTCCATGGGATGATGCTCAATCCACTGAGCCACACTGGCTGGGCAACAAAAGGTTTTAATTATACCAGCAGTTATACGAGATTTCTGTTCTGGAGGTTTATTCCTTGTTGGGAACTCTGATCCAACAAAGGAAGATTTTGGAGACGCAGTTTGAAGGTGGGGCCACAGGTAGAGTAATGAGGGCCTATGTTAATGTCGGTGCCATGGGAAAGACAGACGAGGCTTCTGAGAGAGATTGAGAACTGAGAAAGGAAAGGTGACCTGAGGCATTCAGGTTTCTGACACGAAAAACTCTGGTGGATGGCGATACCATTCACCAAGAGAGGGATTCCGGATACACTGGGCTTGAGAAGGGGGAAATCAATAACGTCTGTCTTTGAATGTGTTTTCATTTGAAGTTTCAGTGGGACATCCCAGTGGAGATAGTGAACGGAGGGTTAAAAATACAGGCCTGGTGCTTAGGAGAGCAGTCTGGGCTGGAGACAGAGATCAGTAAGTTGTCAGCACACATGAGGGAATCAGAGGTGGCTTTTGTAGAAACCGGATAGACTTGATTCTCCAGAGTGAGCTGAGAGCTGGTATTAGAATGGGCACCCCTGGAATGCCAACACTGAAGGGTGAAGAAAGGAAGAAGAGACAGGGACATCATTTTCTGGAGTTTGAAGGGGAACCAGGAGGTAAAGTGCTCTCTGCAGAGCAGGGAAGAAAGAGCTGTCAGGGGTTCAAGTCGACAGAGCAGCGAGGACTCAGATAAGAGTGAAAGGGCCAGTTGGCTGGGGCAGTGTGCAGGTCACCAGAGACCCTGGAAGAGAAGTTCACTGGCGTGATGAGGCCCAGAGCCAAATAGCAGTAGTAGGTTAGGGAGTAAACAAAGGTTGAGCAAGTTTGAATGCAGACTACAGGCTTACGAAGCTGAGGTTAGAGAGGGTGAGTGACTTTGCTGAAGGTCATGAGGCTCCTAAGTGGTATAGCCAGGGCTTCAGATCAAGTTGCTGGTGCATTACAATGCCCTTTGGGGGCTTTTTCTCACGTAGTGATTTACTTATTTATTTAAGTACATATTAGTCACCTACTCTAGTCTAGATACCTGGGAAATAGGCCACTTATGAATATCATACAAAGCAACTATGGATGATTGTCAAGAAGAGAAACGTCTTAATCTGATATAGACTATTATTAAAGTATCTTCATCATATGATGCATCATAATTGATATTATATACTTTGCCCACCATTGGATATTTTGTCTCTCCTCTTTGTTTTGATTGGCTATATGATATAATGTATGCTGTGATGAACATCTTTGTGCATGCTGATCAAGTTGCCTGACCTCTCCGTGTCTCAATTTCCTCACGTATAAGATGGAAATAAAATAGTGCCTAACTCCCAAGGAAAAACAAAAGAACAGTAAAGGGTCTGAGATTTTACTCACGAGCTAACAAGGTAGCCTTTCAATTTCGTGGAAGCTGGCAGAAGATGGGAGACTCGGGGATCAGAGACAGTGGATTACTTAGAGTAGTAATAATAATCAGAGTAACACTGTTTTCTTAAGACAATTCCCTGGGCCTCAATTCCCATAGGGTGACACAAATAGGGCCATGCAATGCCTGCATATACATTCAGTAGGGTTGCAGGGGAGGAGTACTGAGTTTAGGGAACTTGAATCTTTTATACTAGTCAGTAAACAAAGCTGTGCTCTGGAGGGAGGCACTTTCTCTAGCTTCCAAAGCTGTTTGCTATACAAATCCTTGGAAAGACAGTCAGAGCAAGGAATGGCTGTGCCTCTGCTTGTAAATTAAGCAGACGTGCAAGAGACCCAGGGCAGCTGTCTCCTATCAATGATATGATATAGATTACAGATTTCCCACACACTATTTATTTTCTTCCACTCAGGAATGAAAAACTGAATATATACCAGGCAGCAATGTACCTACTTAAAGACTATGTGATAGCTGGAGCCCTGGCAGCCTTATTGTGACATGAAGACTATAGCTACAGTCCAAAAGAATATAGTAGAGGGACAGGAGGAGTCTGGGTCCCTGATAGCAGTTATGGGCTACTTATATCTAGATTTTATGTGAGTGGATAAATATTTATGTTTTTACACCATTGGGCTCTGTTATTAACAACCATAGACTAATGGTTTCTATTAGCAACTGAATGCAATTACTAACTAATACAAATGGGGGACAGAGCACCAAACAGCAGAACTCCAAGGTAACTCAGAGACTAGAATTAGTCTCATTTGCTACTAATTTATTGCATTAACTTGAGCATGTCAATTGACCTCCATGAACTTCAAATCTCTCAGAAACCATTAGGTACTTCCTAACTAACATTTTTTGGATCTCTGCTCTTAATTTTTTTTTTAATCTTTCAAAACTCATTTGTTTTATATCCCATTTTCTTTGGACTGGTGCCCATTTGAAAAGTAACTGAATGAAAACAATAATCAGATAATAGCTTAATTTTGCTGCCTCCCTTCACTCAACATCGGAATCTGTCCTTTGCAGATGCATTAACCTAGGGTATGGTATGAATTTCAGATGGGTTTCCAGGCATCATTAAGGTTGGCAGGAGAAGAACTTGATCAGAAATGTTTATTATGCACATTATTTGCAATAATGCAAATAGTTGGTCTGTTATAATTTCCATATTGCTAATACTGGTATAGAACCAGGAATACAGTAGGTCCTCAATGCGTACTGAATAAAGATAAAACACTCTCATATTAGAGAACAGGAAGTAAGGGGCCAGAAGTGGGTGGGGCTTGGCCCTATTTCATCTTCACTGGTAAACAGCTACCTCTACTGCTCTGCAGAATGTGGCCAGAAGTTTTCCTAGAAAATAAATCATTGATCATCTAAAATAGAAGAAGTCAGAAAGAAAAAAAAATGATATTGGAGTTAAATGGTTTCTGATTTTTTTTTAACAGTAGGTCATTTTTTTTTATTGGAAACATAGCTGTCAGTTTAAATTATGCCCCTGTTTGAAGAAATTGATATTGGATAATGAGGTTTCACTGAATGACTATACATACTTTCTCTCTGGGCTAAATAATTCCAGTTCCTCTAACCTTTTCTCATGAATTCTATTTTCTAGGTTCTTAATCACTCTCTTTGTTCTCCCTTAAGATGGAATGAAAATGTTAACCAGCAACAAGTATTATAGGGTGATTTTTATATGAACATTACCCCTGTGCTCACCTTTAAATACATGATGCCATTGGCAACTCCAGTGCCAGATTTTGTGTCTTCTACTGTAGGGACCAGGATGCTTTTCCACTTCACTAGTATCTAGAACTGCCTCTACGTTTATACTGGTCTGTGGGTTTATGATGCTAGCTACCTCTCTATTGCCAAGGATCTAAATAATTAAGATAAAATACCAAACAGGCAGATGGGATTTTCTCCTTTTCAGTTGGGGTATTTTATTGTTTCATTCAGGAATCCATCCACCGATTCATTCAACCAGTATGTATTGTTTTCTTACTTTCTGACAGGCTCTGTGATAAATGTGAGTGTGGAGATAAAGAACCCAGAGGAACTCATAGGCTCAAGGCCAACACCCATTACAAACCATCAATTGTAACAGAGCACGGTCAGCGGGAGGCTGTAAGGATAGGACGCGACAGAACACCAGTGTCTTCGAGTGCAGTTGGGTTCAGCTGTCTTCAAGACAGACGGTTAATCAGGCCCAATGAGAGGGTTGGACAGTCTCTGCCTTGTGTAATACTAACACGCACTATACACTAGTTACGTGAATCAAGGATTGCAGGGTTGGAGGAGATCACTCTATCCATGCTTTTGCTGTGACACAGGACCACGGCTGAAGTCGAGAGCCTTCCCTGCACCAGAGACTAGACCAGGAGTTGGACACAGAGCAGAGAATAAGGTAAATATGTCAGGGAGCTTAATGTCTACAGGTGGAGACAGGCATGTGAACTGATGGCTAAAATTAGAGTGACCTATTTCTTCTCAGGACAGTCTGAGTCTATTCCTGTTGTCCTGGCTTCATTATGAACTATGTCTCCTTTCACACTCAAACATGTCCTGGCTTGAATGATAAAATGTTATACAGTCATACTTGCCATGGGGCCAGTTGTTACCCTAGTGGTATTTTAGGGTGTGCTGGGGCCCTTAGTGAAGAATACCAAGAAGTTTCTCGTCCAGACATTAGGGATGATTTCTTTCTAGAAATTCACAAGCGATGGGGATAAGTTAAATTCAGATAAATATCAGATAAAAAAGACGTGGAAAACACTATCCCAGTTACTGTTTTAATAGCCTGGTCCAAGCAAGTGTTGATAACTCCGTTACATGGGGGTGGAAGCGCAGATGTTAAAAGGGACATCAGGTTGTGTCCGCGAGAAGTCAGCTTTGCTCATAGGCAATGAAGGGAGATGTAGAAGCAGTATGGTTACTTTGGAGGAGTAACCATACCAGTTGCGTCACACAATTAAGCAGGTTGGGATGGCTGTTCTTTCTGCTGGAACAATGTTTGGGCTGCTATTCAAATGAATCCCGAAGTCACCCAAATGAAAATGTATCCCAGAATTTCTTGCAGGTCCAAGTAAAATGTTTCTTCATGTTTGGAAAAATAGAGATACCCATATGATGATCCGAGATATAATTTTTCCCCATTAAACAAATGTATGTACCTTGGAAGAAGAAACATCAACATTCAAACTCAAGAGACAAAACATGCTTTGAGAATGGGTTGAACTGACAAACAATATCTTGTATAAAAATGACCCCTTGAGAACATTCTGCTAAGTGAAATAAGTCAGAAAAAGCTAAGAACCGTAAGTAGGATATAAAACTGAGACTCGTTGACACAGACAGACGGTGGTATGGTGGTTATCAGAGGGAAGGGGGGGTGGTAGAGGGTAAAGGGGGTCATCTCTGGTGACAGAAGATGATTTGACGATGGGTGGTGGGTATGAATGCAATATACAGATCATGTATCACAGCAATGTATACTTCAAACCCATATGACCCTATTGACCAATGTCACCCCAATAAATTTAAATAAAAATGACCCTTTCTCCTCTATGCTTGCAGTTGGGAGGGAGTCTGAGTTGATTATTATTCAATCAGGAGACCACCCAGGAAGCTAAAGGGGGGGGAGGGGCTGAAGAGAAACCTATTGTCATTAATCTGTTTATCAGTATCAACTGTAGCTTCAGGTCCAGGTGAAGAGAAAGGACAGGCTCTGAGAAGGTGGTTGGCATGATTTCTGGAGGGCCAGAATCGGGAGAGAGGAAGGGACAAGACAGCGTTCTTAGTGTCTCCACGTGCGAGGCTCTGGGCTGCTTTGCCCGCGATGCCTCCCGGCTGCAGGGGTGCTCCAGGGTGGAGACAGCCTTGGAACCTGCAGCTGGGGAAGGCTCGGTGACTGACCCACATGGAGCCCACATGCACGGCTGATGCCTTGGTTAGAGCCCAGCTTGCACTTCAGTGCCTGCATTGCTTCCAATTTATTCTTCAAGGCATATACTGCATCTAAAAAATGCATAGTTTTGATAGGTGAAGTTGGTTAACAGAGAGGAGATTCCAGACGAAGAGACTGGCAGGAATCGAAGTGTTATTTGAGCCAGAGGTAAGAGCATGTGTACAAAATGTGTACCATGGATTTTTCTATCATGGCCAGAAGTAGCCAAAATTACACCGCAAACTTTCTAGCAGCATATCGATTCAGAATGGGGACTAAAAGGCCCAGCCAGTGTGGCTCAGTGGATTGAGCGTCATCCCACGGACTGAGAGGTCCTGGCTTGATTCCGAGTCAGGGCACATGCCTGGGTTGGGGCTTCATCCCCAGTGGGGGGCGAGCAGGAGGCAGCCAGTCGATCTCTCTCTCTCACATTGATGTTTCTATGTCTCTCTTCCTTCCTCTCTCTCTAACAAATCAATAGAAACATATTTTTTTTTTTCAAATGGGAAAAAAGGATGACATTACTTAGAGAAGATTGCTCTGTACAAATGACTAACCAGAAAATTCATCATTGTCCCTATATTAGAGTTCTTGGCTGCAAGCAACAAGTGTACTTTTGGTTAATGTAAAAAAAGAAAATGAGAAAGCCAAAGAACTGGGTTTATTGCATGAATGAATGAGTGAGTGAGTGAGTGAATGAAAGAACAAGTGGATGAATATGTAAGTGAATTAATAACTAATAAGAGACATACCAAAAAACTGCAAGGAACTCAAGAGTAACCCTTGGCAACTAGCCCTAAACAAGATCACAAAGCCCCGTGGCTCTGTCGTGCACCACAACACCACCATTGCAGGAACAGCAAGTAAAATCATGTTTCCCGACCTCCGGGGGGTTTATAATAAATAGACTATTGAGAAAATTGACTTTGTTTCCACTTTGATTCTTACAAGTTCTCAGATAAAATAGACATTTTACAACTTCCACGTATTTGTCCTCATATTTGTCATCTAATCGGCCTTTCCATGGTGTGATTACATCATGCAATCCTGTTTATCTCTCTCTTGCCTTGGCCAACTTCCTTTGCTTTCACACCCACTGCAGAGGAGTTTTGCTTTTTCCTTTAAGGATTTTATTTTTATACCCTGCTTGTCTGCACTTAATTTACATCTTCTCCTCCGGCTTCAAAGCTTTGCCGAGGCTGTGACTTCATCTCCTTAACAGTGGTCACTTTCTTCTTTGAAGTTGAGTTTTCATTGGAAGAGAGAGGCTGTGTCTTTTGGCTCCTTCTCCTCATCCGCGCTGTCAGGAGATGAGGGCAAACCGCAGTTGCCCTAAGGATTTTGTGGGATAAACCTGATACTTTCTGGATATGGGGAGCCAGCCCGCTTCCCCGCTATGACTTGGAACAAGAGAGGAAAGGGATTCTGAGTTTAGGCGAAATCGTCAGAGGCTCTGTTCCTTCAGCATCGCTCGGCCTCAGGAATGTTTGGGGCCTGGGCGGGCCCGTGCACAGCCCACATGTCACCTGGGGGAGGCCGGCAGCCGGTGGCCTTGCATTGCTGACCCCCAATTCCCACGACGTAACCTTCCTTCTTCGCTGTGCTGTCCTGGTCGCACTGCGCGTTTACAACACGAGATTTGTTTTCCATCCTGTTTCATGTCCTTGGAGAGAGCTCACTTTGATGACATGCCAGGAACTGTTTGTGAGGGGAACCACTTGTGCAGCAGGATGAAGTCCACGGAGGCATCCTGGAGGGGAGGGAGGGGCCGCGGGGGTGGGCTTCCAGGGGGAGATTCCGGCTGCCTTTCCTGCAGACCTCGCAGAGCAGGCCGGGCGACTCTCCCCCCGGAATGACTACACCTCACGTTTGGAATGGACCACGGAAGAAATGCCGTTCAAGCTTTTTAAGAATGAAACTTCCTTGAGCTCCCAGGTCCCCGCCGGGGCCGATCACTGGAACCAAAGTGGTGCAAAGGAAGGGAAGCAGCTGACAGTCAGAGCCCAGCTCTGGGTCTTGGTCGGCTGCTGAGGAATGTTGACAAGGCCGGTAAGCACCTCCCAGCACGCTCTACGGGCAAGGTGCTGGCACCGGTGCTTCCCCCTCAACGGCTTGATTTCAATAACAAGTTCAGTGCGTAGTTATTATTATTACAGTTTTGTTTTGTTTTGTTTTGTTTTGTTTTGTTACAAAATGGAACCAAACGCGGGCGTTCAGGCAGGGCTCCCAGGGTTGCAAAATTAATAAAGAAAAGCATCCAGTCTCAGAGCAAGGTCTTCCAAGCGCATGTGCTGAACAACTACATCACGCCGTGAATAACTTGACCTTGCCAAGCCTTGTTTCCTCCTCTGGAAAAGACGCCAATAGTTCTGCTTATCGATGGATAGGATTCGATCAAATTGTGGACGCGGCCTGCCGGTTCCCTGTCACAGGATCCCAATACGATTGCCAATGTGCTGCTCTTCCCTCCCTTCCCTCTTCTGGGGACGACAAGCCTTCGCTCGCACCCTGGGAGACACAAGACAAATGACGTGGCTGCTCTGTAGGGCCGCTGGGACTGCTTGGCGATCTGGCTGTGGTTCCATGGGGCAGACCTGCCGTTCCCGGCCAGCCCCCCGAGAGCAGAGGCGTGGAAGGCACTGCGCAAGGCCGCCAGGGTCTGGCTCTTCCCTTTACACGCCCCACGGAGCACGAGGCCTGATGCGTGTTGGCCAGATGAGGCTCCCTATTGTTCCCCATTTCACAATATCTTGATGAAATGGGGTTCAAAAGGGCAGCAACTGTGAGTTACACAAACTCCCACTCCTTCAGTGTTGAGAAACGAAAGCATTCCTCCGGCTCCGTTGCAGCCCATGTGGGGAATCCAATCAGCCTCTCGGCCCCTCGGAGTGCTGGGGGGAAACCTAAACCCGAGGCCCCCTTAGCCTCATTCCCGAGGGAGCTGTTCCTGGGCCGGCCTCACGTAACCGTCCGCGCGATCCTCCGGCCTCAGCACTCGACACACGGGAGACGGACGCTTGGCAAGAATCGGCCCCTCACTCAAAGGCACGCACGAAGGATTACAGTCAGATCTGTTTGGCTTCAAAACTCTTCATATTATTCCAGTTTGTACTATTGAACTAGACTGGCAGTCCTGGGCACAGTGTTGAGAAGAACCATTCATTCATTCGATCATTCATTCATTCATTCGTTCACTCACAGTATTTGCTGAGAGTCTGCGATGTGTCAAATGTTGGGATACACATGTGAACAAGCATAACTTGCTTGTCTCTCCACAGAGTTTGTAATCCAATTAGGCAGGAAATAGATAATGAACAAACATATAAGTGTATAAAATGTCAGGTAACAGTGAGTGCCAAGTAGAGCCAAGGATGGCTTCTCCGTCAAGGTGACCCCTGAAGAGAGCCTTGGAGGACGTGGGGAGCCACTCATGTGCACGCAGGTGCGGAGCGTCCCAGGAAGGGGAGACCCAGAGATCCAGGCCCCGAGGCAGGAGTAGGCTCCACGCAGTTGAAGAAGAGCGTGGAGGCCCACGTGGCTGGCCAGAGAAGGGCACATCACAAATGACTCCGGCAGGGCTGTCGTGGGGACTCAGTGTTTTATTGCAGGAGAGATGAGGGGGCATAAAGGGTGGGGTGCTGAGGGCTGTGATATGCCGTAAGTCACTTCAGTCTCACTGCTGAAAAATGAGAGGGGTGGATTCCACAGGGGGTTCCCAAACCTGGTTGCATTAATCCCCTAAGCTTCCAGTTAAAGATACAAGTGCCTGGGCCCCACCCCCAGGGACCACGATTCAGGAGATCTGGGGCCCCAGCTCCACGGGAGGTGTACATACCCAGACAGGACTGGCAGCCACTTTGCTAGATCCACCCTAGAATTCGCCCAGCCCACCCCCGTCCACGCTCTCAGGCCTGCAGATACAATATGAATGGTCAGCAGGTGTGAAAAGGCCTCTGTTATTGTTATCTGTGTAAGCAATGACAGCATGATCTCATTTCTTCCCTCTCATCACTTCTTCCTTTCTCCCTCTGAACAGGAGGAAGAGATTAAACAGCTGAAGAGGACAAATGACTACCCCCGAATGCAGAGGGCTCCCGGAGCAAACCCACTCTTTCTCGCTGTCCTTTCTGGTGGCCGGCAAACTGACCTGCTCGAACGGGAGACTTGTGTGCTCTCTAAATAACCTGCTTGATATTCCGTAACATTACTCCAATTACTCATCCTTTCGATAAATTTAATTGATTGATTTGGATGCCTTATTCTATTTCACACACTCCCGCGCGTGCAGAAAGCCCCAGTGCCTCAGAATGAAAGCAAAATAGACTCCAAATGCTCCGGGGATTCTCCGACCCCTTCCACCCCAGGATCCCCAACACAGGCATGATAATAAGCAGGAAGAATTGCTGTATTTTCAAGTGAGTAGATTTTAAATTTGGGAATTGACACAGATAGCTTTGTCTACCGATTCGTGAGCTGTGTTCTAGATTACGAAGACGACGTTTCATCGTGTGTAGTCCCAAGTGGGAGCTTTGATGCCGGATCCTATAAAGGATGAGCCTAGACCACAGATTTCTCTGGTTCTGGCTCAGTAAACTTTTCCTGTCAAGGACCAGGAGCAAATATTTCAGGCTTTCCGGACCATGCGGTCTCTGTGGAAATTACTCGACCCGGCCACAGTAGCACAGAAGCAGCCATCGACAATATGACATATGACAATATGACAACGAACCAGCGTGGCTGTGTTTCAATAAAACTTTATAGACAAAAACAGGCAGTGGGCTAGATGTGGCCAGCCGGCTGTAGTTTTTCAAATCCTGATCCAGTCTAATTTCTTTGTTTTTTTCTTTTCCTTTGGAAATGGTGACATTGAGGTCTAGAGATGCCACTGACTATGACTCGTGGCACAGCTGAGAGGGGAGCCTGGATCAGTGCTCTCGGGACGACACCTGCAGGCCTTCCCAGGTGTTCACGATGCTCTTCAGGCCCGCACACCGCACCTGCAGTGAGCTCAGTACAGGTGGTTACCTCTGGGTTTGGGTCTGAGACCACTGCCGCGCCCTTGTGCCCCCTGCCCAACCTTCCTCTTCTCCTCCTGGCACAGGGGCTGCGGATGGCACTTCTCACCCTAACTGCTTTTAAGGCACATTCATACCGTCTGCAGCTGCAGCAGGTTGAGATCCTAGAGGAGTGAACACTTTGTCACCAGCTGTGGAGATGGCACCGTGTTGGCCCCAAACACCTACAAATGCAATCCATTATCCATTTTGTTGTTGTTAATCCTCACCCCCGGGTATTTTTCCTCTGATTTTTAGATAGAGTGAAAGGGAAGGAGGGAGGGGAGGGAGAGGGGAAGAGAGGAAGAGAGAGGGAGACATCGATGTGAGAGAAACACATTGATTGGTTGTCTCCCGCTCGCGCATTATCCATTTTTTGTAGAAATAACCTGTCCCCTCAGATGCTTCCTATTCCTTTCCTCTGAGGATGCCTTGTACGCAGGTGATACCACTGACTCCAGGTAAACGTTCCCTCTTTGGGCCTAAAATTCCATTCACTTTACTTTTTTTTGAAAGGTGAGATAAAGGCCAGTGTGTTGCTTATCTTGATGAGACAGGAACTTCCAAGCTCCGATTTCCTATGAGTCCTGCAAGCTTGCCTCAAAATATTGAACACGTTTTTTTTTTCTTCTTATAGGGTTTTATCTTCCTCTCTTACTATCCTTTGCATTAACAAAGACCTTACATTTATTCCATCCTTACTGTATCCTATAGGAAACCGTGGTATTGAGTTGACTTTTGTTTTTTGTTTTTTTATCCTCACCCAAGAACATTTTTGCATTTATCTTCAGATAGAGCGGGAGGGAGAGAGGGGGAAAGAGAGAGAGAGAGAGAAACATTGATGTGAGAGAGACACATCGACCGATTGCCACCCACATGACCCAACCGGGGCTGGGGACAAACTGCAGCCGAGATACGTGCCCTTAGTGGGAACCGAACCCGGAACTCTGGTCCACAGGCTGACACTCTAACCGCTGAGCCAAAGTGGCCAGGGCTTGAGTTGACTTTTGATCAGAGTCTGGAGTTCTGGAGTTTGCTGCAAAATTGCCACTTCCTGCTTATTAATGAAGGTTGAAGGGCAATAGTCTCTTCAGCTAATTGTAGCTCCCTCCAGCTTCTGCTAACTCCCAGCAAAGACTCCAGGGCTGCTCACGCCCCTTTTCCCCAAGTGTAATACCCACACCCATCTCTTAAACTAGACCTTACATCCCCAAATGGTTTCTTTCCCACTCATTTCAGGAATAAAATGGAAAGAGGTGACATTGGTGAACATTTTGTTGAACAGCACGGACAACGTATTATGTTTAGGTGTCACTTTCATTGTTCTTTATTTTCAGCATTTCTTCCAGGCTACTTTATGTTTATTTCAGCTGTCTGGATACTGGAATAAAAACAAACAAACCAACAACCTTAATTGGTTTCCAGAATCTGGTTGTTGGGCCTCACACTTTCTTAAGTTGTAGGAGCACAATTTTCTTCCCTCAGTATGACTAAAAACCAATTCTCTTTAGTGACTTGAAAATGTTTGAAGGGAAATACAGCCCTGTCCTTTCAAGGGTCAAAAACCATTTGTACTTGCAGAAAGTCAGGTTGTAAAAATCCCACAAGACAAAAGCTGTAATTAAGAAGTGATCTTAAATAATTCTATGATTTCCTGCAGCCCTTCGAAAACTGGAGTAGGAACTGGAATTAACTACTGCAAAACAAACAGCTGTCAGAGATGCACCGGGCTATTTTTAGAAACCAGTTCCTGAAAGACCCAGCTGCAGCCATGGGTAAGATAACTAAGGTTAAAATGTATTTTAGTTATGTATTTCTATCAATGATCTTAAAAAAAAACAAAACCTTACCCAACAGGGAAAAGGCTAATTGCAAACCGGATTTCTTTACAGACGGTTAGGGCATGTTGATTTCAGTATTTGCATCAATTTATGCCTCAGGAGACTGATTGATTGACTGCCATGAGCCGTGTATTATATTGGGCACTATAAAGCAGTTTCTGTTTTATGGGTCAACATTGCTGCTACTAGCATTTGCCTTTACTGTAGTTACTCACATGAAGTTGTCTTCCCACTACCCCAAGATCCTCATCAATCACCCACAGGTTGTTCATTTCTGTGGTTATAGCCCATTCTGTTGATCATAAAGTATCAGAATATCCTATTTCCACAGGCGTGACTCTTAGCGTTACTGAGTGCGCTTGCTTCCTCCTCCTCGTCAAGCCTCATCTACGTCTAGGGAGCACCTACCATGGGCCTGATGTCACGTTGACACTAAGAATAGAAGATGAGTGAAGCATGGAACCCTCTTCTCTACCTGGAGAAACATACATCTGAGCAAAGAAACGTCTTTTATTGCAACAAATACTTCGATAAAATGCAAGAGTCACTTCACTAGGGACACGGGAAGAATTTCTCAGTTCCATCATGGATGGCAATCTTCCCAGGAGAAGTGACACTAGATTTGAAACTTGTAGGTAAAGAGGGGTATTATTGTATCCCCCCTTTTTTAGGCTAGCTCTGCTATTTCTGATGGATCCTTAGGTCAAGAATATAAATTCTGACCTTCACCTCCTAACTCAGACTTGAAAGACATTCTGGTTATAGCCCATTCTGTTGATCATAAAGTATCAGAATATCCTATTTCCACAGGCGTGACTCTTAGCGTTACTCAGTGCGCTCAATGCATCTTGTTCTACCATAAGTCCTTCCTCAATGATTTCTTACGCACAACTCTGGAATCCTCAACATCTTGGTCCAAGCTCCAGGTCTTCTCTCTCTTTCTGCTCCAGCCACATGACAAAGTCAAGGGATTGGATGTAGCTAAACAGCAAACAGTTTTGAAGAAAGAAACACGCAAGTGGGTGCAGAGGAGGGATTTCTCTGATATAACTGGGAGTAAAGAGCGGCAATTTTACACTGTGGTTAAGGACTTCAGCATCACAGAACGAAAAGACCGACATTTCAACCAAAAGGCACCGAGAGCTGCTGGGCAAAGGCCTTCAAACAAGAGAAGACAGACACACGGAAAGACACCTACTTAGGAGGCACAGTGACCACACTGGATGTGTGGGTTGGGAGGAGGCAGGGGATAAAGCTGGGGACCAGGCAGAAGCCAGATCAAGATGTGTTCTATATGCCAGGCTGATGATTTTGAGCTTCGCTGTTAACATAATAAGAAACCCGTGAAAGATTTTAACCACTTCAATGAAGCGAGGAGACAACGTGACTTTTCCTTCAAGTTCCTTTGGTGGAATGGATCGAAGGGGTTCAAAAAGAACAACGGCTTTGGAAGTTCTTGGAAAAGCTCTCATGAGGAGGAACCAAACTCGGGCTGGAGTCGAGGAGATCAAAAACAAGCAGGAAATGAAGAAATGTTTTAAAGAGGTGACGTTGTCCCAATTTAGTTCATAAAGACATTGCTGACCAGTAGACTCGTTCATTCATTTGTTCGCTCATTGATGTGTGCACGTGTTTATTTTACAAATATGTCTGACTGCTCTATGCCAGGCATGCGTGTGCAAGGCAGTGCACACAACAAATGCTCAGCCCTCGTTTGGTTTACAGCCTACCAGGGGCGAGGGGAGATTATAAGAAGGACATATACATATAGTTACAGAATTATTAGAAAGAATGCCCGGCCGGTGTGGCTCAGTGGTTGAGCATGGACCCACGCACCAAGAGGTTGCCAGTTCAATTCCCAGTCAAGGCACATGCCCAGGTTGTGGGCCCAATCCCCAGTGGGAGGCATGCAGGAGGCAGCCAATCGATGTTCTCTCTCATCGATGTTTCTATCTCTCCCTCTCCCTTCCTCTCTTTCTAAAATCAATAAAGAAAAAAAAATTAAAAGTAAAAAGGAAATAATATATATGTAAGCTTTAGGGGGCTATTTTCTAACAGGGTTGTCAGAAAGGCCTTTCTGATCAGGAGGTATTTGCAAAGGCACGGAAAGCAGCGAAGGAATAATATAATCCCCGTAATACAGTTAGAGCAAGAGTTTTCTGGGCAGACCAGTGATAAAATCATCATCCCTAAAACAGTGCCTGCTGGGATCGTGCTGTCTGAGGGTGGAGGACACTGCCTTTCCAGGAAGTGTCACTTGCCCCCTGTGTCCCTTTCCCTTTGGACTCCATCCTGAAAGCTCTCTTGCTCTCTTTTCTAAAGGTCTGGAATGTTCCAGAGGCTTGTTTTAAGCCGCAGGCATCCCATCAGCACGGGCATGCTGGTTGTGCTTTGCCCTCGGAGACAGCAGGCACGGGAAGGGTCGAGGTCTGCCTCTCGGTGTCCGGTGCTGCTCTGCGCTTGCTTTCTTTTTCAAACACACCGAGCAGAAATGCTTTTCATAATAAACCCATGCGTCTTCCGGCATGTCAGAAATTTCTCAAATGGATACTTATAATAAATATGATTAATACCACATTGTACTTCAGTTGTTGCTGTAAAATAACTGGGAACACATATCCTATCGTGATGTTGACAGTGTTGGGGTGGTCGGTGCCAAATGGCGGGGGCAGCCAACTGCAGTTCACTCACAGCCACGTTGCCACAACACCATTAAGGTTTTCATAATCCCCTTACTCAGGGTGGATCATTCGTTCCGTGAGACAGAGTCTTGCAACAATCACGCTGGAGGTAAATCTGCCAGTGACACTCGCAGCAGACGGGCTCCCATGGGGACACGAGATGCCCTTCCCATGACATGTGCTAGCGGGTACTGGGGATTCAGCACCCATCAAGGTCCATGAGAAAGGGGTTAGGGCTGCCCTGGATGGATGGCTCAGCGGGTTGGAGCACTGTCCCATCCCATGTACCAAAAGGTTGTGGGTTCAATTCCTGGTCTAGGCACGTACCCAGATTGTGGGTTCAATCCTCGGTTGGGGTGCATCCAGGAGGCAATCGATCAATGTTTCTGTTTCTCTCTCTCTCTCTCTCTCTCTCTCTCTCTCTCAAAAATCAATGAAAACAAATCCTTGGGTGAGGATCAAAAAAATTTAAAAAAGAGTAAAGGGGTTGGGGTAACAGAAGGGTAGCCGGTGAGTTTGCCCTCGGGGTGGACGAGAGGGAGGAGTCGTGACTGCAGAGGGAGGTGAGTGGCCCCATGACCCCGCAGCCTTACCTGCTCCTCCCTTTGCCCTCTGCACGACTTCCGCCCTGTGGTGCCTGCTAACTCTCCAAACACAGCACACTGGCCCCAGGCGCCTCACTTCACGTTTGCACATGCAGTGTCCACTTCCTCATGTGCTCTCCCTGCTTCCTTGAAAGTCTGATAAACTCCTACTGATCCTTCCAAACCCGGTTCAAGGGCCAGCTCCTTCCATGCCTGCCTACTCCTTTCACGGGGCCACGGCGAGACCATATGCAACCTGGCAGCCACTGTACCTCTGACGCTGTGCTGCAATGACCCAGTTCCACGCGTGTCTCCCTTCCATGGGTTCTCCTTGAAGGCAGGACTTAGCCTCAGTACCAGGCAGAGGGATGTTAACTTAGAGCCAGTTTTTGGTAAATAACTGTTCAACTGATTCTGATGGAGGGGAACACAGAAACAGTCTGGGCACAATGGAGCCAGAGATGTTGGCAACGCTGGTGACATCCACAGAATAGCCCTCCTGGACAAAGTCCTGAAGGCCTGCCAGCAACCCGAGACCGCTTTAAGACATTTCTCAGGGACGTACCTGCCTATGAACATGCACACATGACGTGCAGAGGAGTTAACACACTCCCCAGAATCATGGGTGCTCAGCGTGGAACACACTTTCTAAGTAATTTTTTCCTTGATCTTACTACATTGTTCCTGTATCCATTCAACACTCATGCACTCAACACCCAGTACTGGCCAGGACACCGGGCCGGACACTGAGGACAGACTACTGAGTGAGCCGAACACAGGCCCTGCACGCAGGTAGCTCAGTCTGCTGTAGGCAGGGGCGGTCTGCAGATGTTATTTTTGCTTTCTACCCCCCAGGAAGTGTACATGTTCTTTAGTTCAAGCTCCTATCACTTTCCCCCCATCCGTGCCAAAACATATCCCTGCACCCTGGCTGGTATTACTACCACTTCCTACTTCTATGAATCTTCACGAGTCTTCTCCTTCCTGAGTAGCTGTCCTTCCCCTGTACTAAGGTCCACGTCGCCCTCTGTCAGCCGAGGGCCCTACCCTGACGCTCTCATCCTAGCACCTTGCCCTGTGCGTGGCAGCGGTCTCTCCTTGTCGGACAGTAGAAGACATGTACCCGTACTCCAGTTTTCTCCACGATGTTCAGAGAGGCTGAGTGACTTCTCCAAGTTCACCCAAGGGGTGAGGGGCAGAGCTGATATTTACATCCGGATGCTCAAAGGAGCCCGGTTCCTTTCCAGCCACGTCTTGCTATCTCCAAGTATCTTTGCTGGAAATAAGCAACACTAAACCCAGAAGGCCATTGCCACATTATCTGGGGCTTCTGACGTGTTTGTTAATTGGCTTCCGATGTAGTTGTTCAACTTTGAACTCTGTACCACTTTAAACACTGTTATTTTTATTTTCAAAGTGGAAACAGCTGGCTGTACCGCACCCGAGGGCCGCTGGCTTTCCTTCGACTGCCTCCGCCAAGCAGAGCTCTTCCTTCTCCAATAAGTGTTAAAAAGTTGAGTTATGTGCCTCCCAAGGATGTCATCCAGGAGGGGAAAACTGGCTTCTCGGCTCAGTTTGTTCTCTTACCAAGTGATTGCATGAAGTTGCTCCCCCAAATCAAGTTCTGTCTCCACAGTCTCCTGCTGCGGGGGGGCCGGCTGGACGTGGTGTCTGTCCGGGCAGCTTTCATAGCCTCTGCCTGTGGGGTGGCATCCCCTGGACTGGCTGGGATGCTGCGGTACATTCCGTCTCACATGCTCTGGCCCACAGTCCTACGGGGTGTGTTCCCCCAAGTCCAGTCTGCCTGTGGGCCAGGGCCCCCGGGAGGCACCGCACATGCAGGCCCAGCGCAGAAACCCCAGGACACCGCAGCTTCAGCCTGGGGCCTCTCTGCTGCCCCCCGCTCTTGGAGAAAACGCCCGTCGCCTCCTCAGCTGCCAGAGCTCTGCTCCCAGGGTGTTCTGTGAGCGTCTGGTCTTGTCAAAGCTCGTTTAATGGTGGGTCGTGTTTCCAGCTGGGCTCCCGTCTCTGTCTCGGGGGCTACCTGGTTTGCTAGTCACTCGGAGAGAATGTAACTTACGGGGGGATCACACGGCGGAGATGCACCTCTTCTCATCTGCGTGGCCAGGTCTTGTCTGTACATCACAGTCACTCCTTCGAAGTGTATTCAATTAGCCCACGAGTGCTCCGAGTGCTGTGTGTCCACATTTCACTTTCTCCCGGCAGGCTCTCTCCGTTGCTTTCTGTATTGATCAGCACCCTCTTTACGACTAACGCTAAAACCTACTGGACCTGATGTAGGCAAAACAGGTCGTTTATGAGAAGAATCCTGGAGAAATCGCACATAGCCACAGGTCTGGCCAGATGACCTGGCCTCGGTCGAATGGACTGAGAGTTGAGCGGCTCATCTGTTCTCTCTCTTTCTTTCTGGGAACCACCTTCCTTCCCTCTCCACTAGGCTGGCTACACAGGGTGGGGCAGGCGATCGCCGGTGGATTCTGAGTTTCACGTGTCATCCACCGTCTCAGGAAGCCTGCTTCTCTTTCCCGCATCCGGCTGCAGCCATTCCTGGGACGGTCTCTAGTTGCTGAGTTTTGCCCAGTGCTCTGTGCCCACAGGAGGAGGCAGGACACTGGTGCTGGGAAGGAGGCATACATACGTCTGTTTCGCTGTGATGCTTTCCTGAGGAAGAGAAAGAGGGCTGGAGCTACCTGCATCAAGCCCATTACAAACGACTACCGTAGAAATGACCAGGGGGAGAAGGAGCTAACTAGCCATCACTTTGTGCAGAGTGCCCGGGCCATTGATTTATTAAACAATTTCATTTGGAGGGCCTCATTCACACTGTTCTGGGCACTGAACATACAGGGGTGACAAAGAAAACGTCCTGCTATCATAGACTTTCCATTAAATAGGTAAATATTTAATGGAAAATATGTCAAAAAATATGTCAACAAATAAAGAAGGAAATCGTAGGTAGTGGGACATACGAAACAGAACACTGAGATACACGGTATTGAGAAGTGGGTGAGTGCCTTAGCTAGACGGGTAGGAAAACGCTCCATAAAGAGGAGACACTGAGCTGAGCCCTGCAGTTTGACGACAAGGGCATTCCCGGCAGAGAGCACAGCCAAGGCAGAGGACCTGGGCCTGGCACGTTCCAGGAGTGAAGAGATCACAGTGGCTCACCTCCGAGTGGCAGAACTGTCTTCACCCAGGTCTTAGGAAGCCCACGAGTGTGTTCCGTCTGCTGCACATCAGTGCCGCTGCTCAGGGGTGAGGCAAGAATCGGTATAAAAAGCTTCCTGACTCTCTGTTTGCTTCAGAGACATGTTGATGAGGATCTTCCATCTCAGACATGTTTTCCTCAGCCCTGCTCTGCCTCGCGTACTTTCATGGACGGAAAAGGCGTTACCATTTCATTTTCAGGCAGGCCTGGCTGTCAGAAAGTTGTTTCCTCTTTTGAACACACAGATCCTATTTTCCCTTACCGTACATGCAAATCCTACACATACCCTATGAATATATACATACTTAGATGGCTCAATGTAGGTTCAGATACTTTATGATATTATACAAGGGGCTAAACAACTAAGTAAATACAATTGCAATCCTGACCATTTTCAGGGCCCCCCTAGTCAAGAGGACATCAACTTTCTTCAAGAGGGAGTTTCCTGAGGTTGGAAAGTACAATCATGTACATGGAAAAGACCACTTTGCTGGGAATGGAGAGGGGGGCATGTTCATTTCCAGTGCAAGCCCAAATGCCTGAGTCGATAGTGTTCGTGTCTGTTCCCTGCTCCTTCTTCTGTGACTCTGGGTCTGGGGAAGGCTGGGGGAGGGGAGGGCGGTGAGAAGACATGGGTCTGGGCAGAGCTCCGGGAGCTGCATTCCCAGGCGTGATCTCACTTCCTCTCCCGGTCCCCTTTCAAGGAGAGTTCACGCTCCCATTTTCCAGATGAGAAGAGCAAGACTCAAAGGGCCCCGGCGTGACCACGCCTGGGCAAGGCCGCGGGCCATGCCTGGCTGGAGGGACCTTGAAAGCATTTCCTGGGTCAGGCCGTGGGCGCTGGGCCGGTCCTGCTTCCTCGGGGCCGAGGGGCAGAGCTGGTGAGAGAGGCCCCACGGTGACTTCATTTCCGGTTTCTAATTTCTCTTTTCCTTTGTCTCTTTTCTCCATCTCACCTTTCAAAACAATTTCTCCGATCACCTTTCCTTTTCCCATTTCCTCTTGGCCTCGGCACCATTTCGGACGGACACACGGCCCTCAGCCTGAGGGGCGGAGCGGAAGAGTGATTCTCCCTGAGGATAATTAACTTTTTATTTGGGAAGAAACAGAGAGAAGGCTTTTTTTAGCCTCCCCAGGAATTGCAATACGGCACCTAATCTATGGGGATAAAATGCCTTTTGTGTAGGGGGTATTTTAAGAATGATGTCAAAAGTGGCAAGAAGACCCCGCCAATTTCTTGATATTAAAAATAATGTAATATTAAAAACCTTTCTAAGGAATCAATATAGTGGATGTTCTTTAACCTCTAATCCCTGAGCTGTCTGAGTCCCCATATTTCATTGTATTCCAGTATTTATTTATTAGTTGCCATATCCTTTTGGCTTTGCGCTTGATGATACAGTTTGGAAAGTTCTAATAGGTACACGTATCTCCGACGCCAGATATGTGTTACTAAATCCCCATTCCTTTTGTGTGCCGTCCACGTCATCTGGTAAACTCATTCACTGATTTACACAACTACTAAATAGTTTTTAGACATCTAGTACAGGCCAAACACGTGCTAAATACCAGTGACGGGCTAGTAATAAGAGAGATGTATTCCCACTCTCAAGGAGTGTACCGCCTCTGGGCAAAGAGGCCATAAACAAGTATAATAATAATAATAGCTAATAATAATAAACAAACTATGACCCAAGCCTGACAGGTAGGAGCTGTGCAGGAAATAAACAGAGAGCTGGGCTTCCTGCCACCCGAGACAGGGCGGTCAGGATCAGGAGGTGGCGTTAAGATCGAGGCCTGGAGGACGAGAAGAGGTAAGTCAAATAGGAGAGGTGGGAGCCCGGGGCGTCCATCCCCCTTGGAAACGAGATGACCCCTGTCGAGCACGCGAGGCCGGGACACGCAGAGCTCAGCCCTGGGTTTGAATAAGCCACACAGTGAGCAGCTGCGCGGCGGAGATTAGAGTTTACAGGACCTGCTTCCTGACTGAGCATCTCGTCTCCTCACTAGCCTGTTTCCTGTTTTCCCCATTTCTGCCCTTTTTTTTTTTTTGCCTCTCCCTCCCTCCCTCCTGTCATCTCCAGGGTCCAGCTAGATTTTCCTTTTCTCTATCCTGGACAGTAGAGTTCGAATAAACAAACTGGACAGCATAGCCCCAGACATGTTTATAGGGTGTGCTGGAGAATCTCAAAAGCAAAGTAGGGCTGAGGCCCCGGAACCTCGGCCAGGCGGGCTTCGCATTGTTTCTGGACCAGAAGGCGGGCTCCCCTTCCACGGGCGTGAGCCTGGTTCTTTAGCGATGGGGTGTTATCTACTCGGAGCTTTCTTTCCATCAGTGGAAACAGAGGACGAGATGCAGAAACAAAGCCACATAGCAGCAGTTAAGCGTCAGTGAGGGCTCAGACCCGTCACTCCTGGGCTTTGCAGTAATATTTAGAACACGTCCTAATGACTAAGGCATATCCGCGGGTGGGTCAGCTTCATATAAGCCATCTGGCATGTGCTTTCTGGCCTAAAACTATCGCGCTCCCCCCTCAAGCAATTTATATTTCTACGAAGATGGGAGAGAACTATGATGAAGGACTACCCGACAATTTCTTTGTCACTTACATATAGAATAAAAATTAAAAGTCCAGAATGGTTATTACACTGGGGTTTGAAAAATACACACAAGTGAAGGAAGTTTGCCAAAAATGTTAACCGGAGATTTGTTTCCTTTTCTTATTAGCCTTGTGAATATCATGCATTGAGAGAGCATCACCGAAGTCGTGGTTTTTTAATTAAAGTAATTCCAGCGTCAGAGGATATTATCTGCTGCATGAAAAGCTTGACACCCTCCGTCCTCATTTTAATCACCGAAAAACAATCAAGTCGGATGGTCCCTCTCTGCTTCTTTCTCAGCCCGTATGGGGAACATTACAGAACAGAAGGCGGGGACGTCAAGCGCACGAGGGGCTTGCCCAGGGACGTTCCTGAGGCGCTCCCAGAAGCTCCTAGTCGATCTCTGTTTGTCGAGAGCAGCTGCCAGATGGGACTTCCACTTCATCAACGTCAGAAGTGGAAGAAGGGGTAGGATCTGGCCTGCGATAGCCTATGTTGGAAGAGAAGAGAGTGGAGAAAAGGAGGACGGGGATTCCTTTGGCAGCACAACCCTGAGCATCACTTCCTTCGGTGGCCCAGGAGACCACACTGCTCCGCCGGTGGGCAAAGCGGTTACTGCTGAGGACACTACCCTTCGGAAGACATTGATAAGATGGTGTGTATTGAGGCTGCGTGTGAAGGACCCGCCCAGGGAGCCCGTTGCTTTCTGCTAGCTCCCAGGTGCCGTGAGCTGGCTCCCAAGGCGGGGAAAGGGTATGTCCTTCCCTTCCTTACGTCGATGGCTTTCAGGTGCTGTTTCCCATTAGAATCCTATTTCCGATGCTCCCAGATCTCCGTAAGTGACTCAGGCAAGATCAGAGCTGCCCGGTTTAGTCTGAGCACAGGTTCAAGGTTTGGCCTGGCTTCTTCCCCATTACTCCCCATGGGGACATGTGAGGTATCTTTGGGCATTTCGAAATCGAGTTCGAAAATATAGGGAGGTGCTGGCCGTCTGGCGTGGCCCCTTAGCCAGTTCAAAGCAACTGATATTTGGTGAGCATTGTCCCCCTGCAAAGCACTGAAGGAAGACCTTGAGGCCACGCTGCACAATAACCTGGGCCTGTTCTCCATCCTCTCCTGCACTCCACAGGTCGATTACACACTCAGTTCTAGTGAAATAGTAATCCTCTTCTTCTCCAAATCAGCTCCACTCTGTGCGCCCATCACACGTTCCTTTGTCCACACGTGTGTCCGTGTGTGTGGTCTGTGTTCCCGCCCCCTGATCGTGTTCCTGGGCATCTCTCCTCACTGCTGTTCCAGACCAGCGAGCTCCCTCCTCCCTGCTCTATAGTCTTGGTCCTGCCTTAGGGTCCCCTTTCCCGTGTCCCCTCTCATTATGTCCTTGGACATTGTAGTCTTTGCTTCCTCATCCCTCTCTCTCAACCAGCTCTCCTCTGCATTTTCCCCAAAGATTAACACTGACCAACCCAGGTTCATTTCTGGCTCTCAGAACTCCAGCATGAACTTGGACCAATGGTTTTGTCTTTACAGAGTAACCCATATGCCTACTAGGCAACCTGACAAGCAAAAGTCATGGCCAAATTCTTGCTGTTGCATCAACCCCTTGGGTGTGTGCGGGGAGGGGGGGGCGGGGGGGTGGGGGGGGAGCAACTACTTCTCAGTTAACTGCACATATTCTTAGCATACTTTTCTTTTGCTTCCGAGATGAATAATAACTGCAAGTGTCCACCTCTCTGGGGAAGGCCGGAGTTGCTTGCTGGTGACTCCTGCATGTTGTGAGACGTGCAGTCCAGGCCATTCCCCTGACCTATGTGGTCGGACCCCGCCTGCCTCTGCATCCTCTCGCCACTCTCTCAGTCACGGTCCCTACGGTCCAGTCACCTCGTCACCTGTCCTTCCCTGAAGGGTACGCTCGCCTTCTACCTAGAATGCTCTTCTACCTAGAATGCTCTCTTTTCCTCCACACAATTTTAATTCAAATGTCACCTCTTCAGAATGGTCTTTTCAAATAACACCACTGAAAGTAGACAGCTCCATCCATTTTTTTTGTAATCATAAAAATTATTTATATATATATATATGCACACACACACATGTATATATAAACATGTGTATGTATAATGAAAATGTGGACAGTAAAATAAATAGAGGAAAGGGACCTCTAATTCTGCCATGCAGATAGATACACTGATACTCTTTGGTATATATCCTTCCTTCTACAAATATTGCTATACAGAACGGATATCCTAATTCAAATATAGTTCTGTCCTATTTTTTTTTTTCACTTAACTTTTAACCATGGCTCCTTCGTACTTATAAATAACCTCTTTGTACTTATTATTTTAATAGAGCGTAATGTGCTGTCTTCTGGAATCATTGCAATTTGCTTAGCTGTTTTTTCTCATTTGACATTTACATTGTTTTCACATCTTTTAAAAGTAAATATATAGCACTGGAAGAAACTTTGCATATACCAGGAGTAGCTGAAGGTAAAGGCAGAGCCTGTATCTCTATGGGCTGTTGTTTTAATTTGATCAGCCATTTTCCAGGTGACCTGCTGCAGGTGCAAGGTATGTAGTCCTGGGAAAGCTCTCTGAGCTTAGGGATGTGTGCATGCATGTATGTGCATGTGTGAGTGTGTGTGCATGCATGTGCGTGTGTGTATGTGTAATAGTAGTAGTATATTAACAATCTAAGGCCAGAAATATTAGCTCTGGTCACAGAATCTGACCATCTGAAAGATCAACTCAACACATATGCAACTACATTGAAAGTAACTACCTTTTAACATAATTAGAATGAACAGGTGAATTTACCGGGAAGATATTCCCATTGCTGAGCCCAATCAAATATTCATACCTTACTAGAATGGACCAAAACAGAGAAAGACATGTCTTCTAGTGATAGCACACATGTGCACGGTTACATGTACACACACCCACACAAAGAGCAAAGCCTTCACACAAAGAGACATAGGCATCCTATTTCAATTTATGGATGCTACTTAATTGAAATGCAATTGCATCATAATGATTCGGAGAATGGACTCTGGAGTCAGACTGTCTGAATTCAAATTCTGGCTCCACCCTGGCTAACTGTAAATTTCGGCTGATTCTTTGACGTCTTTGCATCCCAGTTGCCTCATCTATAAAATGAGGTTTAATGTTACACAGGTCATAGTTAATTCTTTGATGTAGACATAATGAGATAATACATGTAAAGCCCTCAGCCCTGGCCCATGGGAACGCCTCCATTGATGGTAGCTATAATGGTTTCATTAAACTCACTTCCTCCATTCTTTGTGGAAGATCCAGTTTTCACTTTAGTATGTGCTTTGATTTCTGTAAGGCAACATCTTCCAAGAATGAGTCCCAGTAGCTTCCACCAGGGAGAGGCAGCTGCTCTGACTCTCCCTCCGTGTCACTTCCCTCGAGTCATCCGTTCACTCAACGAATCACCACTGGGTACCTGCTGTGTCCCAGGCGCTGTGCTGGGTGCAAGGGTGCAGAGAGCGAGGCAGGTGCGGCGTCTGGTGTAATGGAAGTTCGCACACGTTAAAAAAGTCCCCGGCACATATCAGCACATTTGTTTCCTGGAGCCACGCCATGCTCCCTTTAAAAGCCTGGCTGAGATCTTGCAAAAATTCTCCCAGAGCAAACATGAGGTTCAGTGAAATTAAGAAAAATGTTTACTAAAAAAGTACAGTAAAGAATTGAAGGCAGAGAGTACGCGCAGTGTCCAGTTCGATATCTTTTCAAGGAGCAGGGTGCTGTATGGAAGGAAACCATCCTGAGCCCCAGTCCTGGAACCAGCATTTTGTCCAGTTCTTAGCCTCTGAGATACCAGCTTGCTTCTCAGAAATAACTGATGCCTGGGTCTCTCTCAGCCTCTAGCCTCGATGAAGCCAACCACTGACTCTTTTTGCCGTCTCTAGCTACATGCAAACAGGAACAGGGCTGGCAGACATCCTTGAGTATCAGTGATACCCTCCCCACCCAGGTCATCAGCCCCTTCCACTCCCAAACCAACGGTGATGATAGTCTCCTCCATACCAATAGGGACGGTCCAACCCATTTGCAAGGCTCAAGGCAGTGCCGCCCAGCAGAAATACATGAGCCACATGTGATTTTAAAATTTTCTAGTTGCTACATTGAAAAAGTAAAAAACCCAGGTAAAATTACTTTCACTAATATACTTCATTGAAATCAATGCACTTATATGTGTACCATTTTACTATGTAGTCAAATATAAATTATTAATGAGATATTTTACATCCTTTTTTATACTCAGTCTGAAGTCCAGTTTGTGCTTTACACGGTCAGCTCATCTCAGTTTAGGGTAGCCGCATTTCAAGTGCTCAGTGCCACGTGTGCCGGTGGCTACCATGTTGGCCAGCGCAGACCCACGAAATCCAAAGACCTTCACGGCCAGCAATGTTAACACACATACTGCAAGAATTCTCCCACTCACCATTACAGGAGGGTCATTCTCTCATAACCTCTCACTTCCTTTCTCCCATGAACCCTTCCAATGCTAATAAATCAACTCCTGTCCAAGTATCATATCTGAATGATGTTTCCCACAATGCTTTCAAGAAACTCCCATCCACATAACTCTGCCCCAACCCAACTCTCTGTGCTGTGAATTGGTGATTCACATTTCTCTAGCAAATGCCCACCACATCGTCTTCAGCAAAGAGCAATGACAATCGTATTGTAGAGTTCTGGGCTCAATATTGACTATCATCAGTGACACTGGGATATTCGCCATCTGCTTTGGACTTGGCCGTGTCTGTAAACATAACCAGCTTTGCTTGTATCTTTGCTGGTGGCTTCATCCTAAGCGCAATTTGTGCGCAGTTAGAAAACTGATTTGAAAGGTGAACAAACACACAGGGTTGTGATGTGACTTGGCTGGACTGATTGGACCTTAAGTCTAAATAAGCAAGCCAGTCCCACGAGCAGATGAAAATTAATTCTACCAAGAGGATCTCCTGGGACTGAGCTCTGTCATACACTTTTGCAAAGCTAGTTCTCATTTTCCTTCTCCTTCACTTTAATTTTTTTTTATGAGAAAAAAATGCAATGGTCACATAAGATCACACGCCAGTGAGTGCAGAGAAGTTTGTTAATGTTCTCATGCAAGTATTACCTCTTCTGAGAAGCCTTCCCTTACTGAACCAGGGGCGTGGCTGGTGCTTCTAATCCATTTGACCATGGATTTCCTGCACATTGTAACGACTAAAGGCGTGGACTCTGGAGCCAGACTCCTGGGTTCAATTGTGGACCAGTTAACTTCTCTATGTCACAGTTTCCCCACTTATAGTGCCTTTTCTTTTTAATTATTTTTTTCCTTTATGACTTGAGAGAGAGAGGAAGAGAGAGGGAGAGAGAGAAACAATGATGAGAGAAAACATTGATTGGCTGCCTCCTGTATGCACCCGGACTGGGAATCAAACTGGTGACCTTCGGGTGTAGGAGAGGACGCCCAAACAACTAAGCCACACGGGCCAGGGCACCACTGTACCTCTCAAACCGGCTCGGAACTTTGGAGTTGTGTTTGATCCCTCTCAGTTTCCCCCTGTCCAGCTTGTCATTCTGTCCACACACGCTTCGCTTTCCTCTCTGCTCTAGGAGACATCGCAGGAGTGAGATTCCACAGGAGTGAGATTCCAATGAGCTATCCTCGCTCTGAAATTCAAGGGCTGAGCGGGCGGGAGTCATTGTTCAGCCTTCGATCCTCAGTCGCCTCTGAAATGCTGGTTATTTTAATACCTATTTCGTATTTTAATTGTACTGCACTCCCAGAACACGTGGCGATGTTTGTTGAGCACCGTACACGCACTGGAAATTGCTCTACGTGACCCAAGTCCTGGACTCAAGGCTGGGAACACGTCACATGGCGGAACGTTTTCTTTCTTTCTTCCCCGCAGAATCTTAGAATGACAGTACTTAACATAACCTTAAAAGTTATCTATTACACTTTACTTATCCACTGCTCCCCTCTCCTAAAAATCTCCCACTCGTTGACTGGTTCAGTCCCTGACTAGAACTATCCACTTTTGCAGCATCCTTGTCAAGCTGCCTCCCTCCACCGCAATGCGTCAGGGAGCTGACCACACGCCCTCATGCGTCCTGCGATAGCGCGTGACCCACATGCCCTCCTGTGTCCTGCGATAGCACGTGCTACCGACACCACTCTGTCAGCAGGCCACCTGCTGTCGTCCTGACGCACCTTAAAGCTGCCCTGTATGTGAAGAAAACATGGCCCCCATTGAGTCCCGCCTGCCACAGCGCCCAGCACCCCGAGGGGAACCATCAGCCCACCCCGTGGAGCGAGTGCCGACGGAGTGAACGGAGGTGCAGTGGCTGATGCAGTCACCCGCCACCTCTGCAGGGCCCGGGAGTGGTATTTGTTCTTTACAGTGTACGCGAACCCTATCAGACGCAGCCACGCTGAATGAGCTTCAGGGGATCACGAATTACTTCTGCTGCGGGAAAACATTAAAATACAGAATTTTCTTTCACCCAAATCTCATTAAACTGTCAGACATTTTTTCTGTTTTTTTTTTTTCCTAGTAACTTATCAAGATGTGTGTGTGTGTGTGTGTGTGTGTGTATCTTGATTATCAGTTATAATAGGAGAGGAAATTCTAGAAAAGTGTTTGACAGTTTAATGAGTTTGTGATACTTGTTTTCTAAGGCCCCAGCATGGGCTGAAGTAACTTACTGCAAATTCAAAACTTTCTGCCTCAGACCTGTCCTTGGGCAGAGTCCTGGGGTGGCTGATTTTTCTATGGTGTCCTGGGTGTTTTGAGTGTTTCATCCTGCGATCTGACCCTGTCAGGTTCCTAAGACCTGATGGCACTGCCACGCCTCTGACCAAATCTTACCCTGTGAAAGGCCGGAGCGCCGGGTGTCGCAAGCAGGTCAAGTGTTGTCCTTAACAGGCGTCCTGATTTGCAGACTCCAGGAGAGCCGGGGCGGTGATTTCAGGCCCAGTTGTTCTACCCTTTCTGGGTGTCTAGGATGACTATTGAGTCATCTGGTGCTGGCTGTCCACAAAGCTTCCCCCAGTCCCACCGGAACCTCTCATCTCGGGGGTGTTTCTAGGATTCTAACCATCCTTGCTTGGGGCTAACTTTCCAAAGCTGCCTTCCCAGAGGAGCCACTCTGCTGTCTGGGGTTGGGGTTGGACAGGAGCGTGGGGTGAATGTTCCAGGTGTGATGATAGAAAACCCTACTGAGCAGAGAAGAACAGGAAGAGGCCGACATCACCACAGGTGCTTAATTAGATGTCGTGCCTTTCAGTGCCTTTGCGCCCCTGGCAGGTGAGCATGATCAGCCCCATTTTCTAAAGGAAAGAAATAAGCTTGGAGAAGGCAAATGGCTTGCTGAAACGGCAGAGTTGCAATGAGGAAGCAGGTCAGAGGAAGGCCGTGGTCCGGCTTTCCTGCCCATCGCCTTGAACTCTCACTCGCCTCCTTTTCCTCGGGCCGCCGGAGGGCTGCAGCAGCCCCTGCAGGGGCGCACCCTCCTCCTGGCCGGCGGCCTGACGTGGGAACGAGCCAGCGGCCCCAGGGTTACACGGCTGCTGGGTGGGCTCACACCAGGCTCGCCACCTAGAAGAAGGTTTTCCAATCTCCTTGGTCAGAAATTACTGTTTTGAGATAACAAGCAGGTAAACAATAGCAACCTGATATGACGGGCACAGTCTCCATCTTCTCATCTAGTCAATAAGGATATCGATGTCTACATAGGGACATGGTGAGGCCTAAATGAAATGCTGTGTGTAGCATACAGGAGTCCAACAAATGGTATGTAAGTATTATTATTAATTGTAGTAAAAATGATATGCTTGCTATGTAGTAGGCAGCATTCTCAGTACTTCCAAGATAGTGACTCATTTAATTCTTTCAACAACATCATGAGGAAGGTACCATTACTATCATCAGCATTTCGCAGTTGAGGAAACATAGATACTAATGAATACACATTATAAGTAGTAATCATCCAGTATTAATTCTTAGTTCCATATATGATTAACCATTGACTGTGGCATCTCGGGTATGGTGAGGACCTTCTCTCAGCCCCACATGGTCCTCATTTCATCACATCAAGTCTGTAGACGAAGAGGGGGCAGCTCTACCCACCACTTCCTGTAGGAACCGCCCCTGAAACTGCTCAGCAACTGGTCATTTGAACCTTACAAGCTAATCTTTCCCACTACAGTACATCTGCAAACACTAGAAAGTTCCTTCTGATCTGACTGACACAAACACTGTCCCCTTCCACTTCCTCCCAGCATTCCGAGATTTGCCCTCTAGAGCTATGTTACTTCCGTTTAATCCCTTTTCCACTTGGAGACTCTTACATACTTTTTAGAGATGGTGATCTCATCTCCCCGAGCCGCCTGTACTCAGGGCCGATGGCCCCAGTGCCTTCAGCTATCCTCATGCCATGTCGTCATCGGGCTGCCTGACACTGCAGTCACGCATGTCCTCCTCTGTCCGAAAAATGCAGGGTGGACAGCGACCGTCTGGATGGGGTGTGAGCTGAGGGACGGGAGGGGCATGACATCTACCGGCTGTCTGACTCTGGGGAAACGGTTGGACCTCCCTGAGTTGTCAATTTCTAGGTTTTATATCAGGACTACCGGTCAGTTTGTTGTTACACAATGTGAGATAATCGACTATATGAAGCCCATAATATTCATTCATATGTTCATGTATTCATTCTACGATAACAGAATAAAGACTATTTTACAAATAGTCTAATAAGACAAAACCATATGTCATTGAGAATACAGACTGACCAGATAGAATCTGTAACCTTGTGGGACATAAATTCCCACACATTTAAGGTAGATAATGTGTATTATATCAAGTGTCCTTAATATGTAAGTGTCACTCTATCATTGTCATTGTCGGATTATATATTCTATCAGTATGCAGTTCATCTGTTGAAACTGGTTCTCCCCACTGCACAGAACTGGGGCGCTGTGCACAGACCACCCTCATTGTATCCAGGCAGTGGACTGTACCATTTGGGACCACTTTCCATACCACATCCTTAAATTGGTGGTAATAATAGTACATCCCACTAAGATTGTAGTGAATATTAAATGAGAAAATACGTGCCAAGGGTTTGATCAGGGCTTGGCACACAGTAGACATAGAATAGTGCAAACACTAGACATTATTGTCATTATCATCACTGTCATTGTTAGAATTATTATGTTGGCCAATTATTTCAGTACATTGGTCCATTTTGTGTTTACATTTTTATTTACTGATTAATTTTAGAGAGAGAGAGGAAAGGGAGGAAGGGGGGGGAGATAGAGAGAGATTTGTTCCACTTATTTTCGCATTCACTGGTTGCTTTCTGTATGTGCCCTGGCAGGAGATTGAATCTGCAACCTTGGTGTATCCGGACGTTGCTCTAACCAACTGAGCTACCCGGCCAGGGTAAGGTCCATTTCATGTTTGATTTGTAATTCAATTACCAAACATTTGCAGAGCAGCTTGGAGGAGTTCTGTTCTCATCCTGGGAGGACAGTTGCTCTGTTCCTGATCTCAGTAAACTCCCGTCTAACGCATGCGACACAAATATAAAGAACACCCTCTGATTCCGAGTTCCGAGCACATTAGCACAGGTGCAGAAAGTAAGGGGACAGGACAAGGGAAGGGTTCCTTCACTCACAGGGTGACCAGAGCCGTCTCACCCAAGGATAATGCCCGATCTGTGTTTTGTGAAATAAATTAGAGTTAGTCCAATTTGACTTTTTGATCCAATAAACAAATCAATTATATAACAAAATATTTCTAAATGCACATTTTCAAAATGCTCTCTCCATAGTATGACTTTCTTTCAAGAGCATGGTGACATGCTCTCGCTGTGAAATGCCTCTGTTACCTGCAGGGACCGTCAGTGGGTTTATCTTGACAAATGTGTCTCCTGGCTACTGACAGTCGGTTCTCATCACCCAGAAAGGAGGTCGCCAAATTTAGAACATTGGCCTTTTTTGTCAAAGAGAAATGCGTATCTCTCTTTATTGTTCTGTAGTCCCTATCAATTTTTGGCTGTGAGACAATTTCCACAATAAAATTTCTGTAGCCATTTCCCAGCTCAGAGAAATATTGCAAAACTGTTACTTATTCAGTCTTCTTGAAGAGACATTGCCCCCACTAACTGCATTCTACAGAGCGCGTTTATGCTTCCTACTTCAACTCTGATGCAACAGTTTGTCTATGATTTACACAGCGAATAACTTCTAAGTGTGGGGCCATCCGCAAACTTAGCATCTAATGAGAGCCTCTGTTCCCACAATGGTCTGCTTACACTTTTCTTCCATAGAATGTCGTGTTTATGAAGTCCACTACGTGTGAGGGCATTTTGCCTTTTAGGCTCACATACAAAAAATTTTTTTTCATAAGCTTTAATAGTGAATGAGAATCTAGACATTCTATAAACAGAAACGTGTGAGAAACATGTGTACTTTCATGTCACAGTGCACATTTCTGTTTCGTAACTGCTTAAATGTTTACTCCTTTCAACGGTCAGCAATGCTGACTGTGCAGAGCATCGTCGTGTTTGTCGACAAAGGGATCCATTTGGCTTGTTACCATGTTCTTCCCCACCTGTTAGCTTGGCCATTTCCCCTGTACACGGTGACACGACCCTTTATCGTCTAAAAATCAATGAAGAAATTAAACATGATCTTCTAAATCATTAAATGTACTCAAATTCTATGAAGGGATGAAATGCGTGACGCATGATTTTAAACAATCCTGGGACAAATAAAATGCCGTTAACATCTGCCCTCATCTCGTCATCCTTGCTCACGAATGCTTTGCTCACTGTGATGCCTTCGGACGGTCGTTAACTAACTTCCCAGGGCACAGAATCACCTGGGGTGAGACTCCCGGTTAATGTCAGTGGATGGGAATCCCTATTTCAAATAGATTTGTGGGTATGTCAATGTGCTGGGCTAACGTCCTGTCAGATCTGATTAGATCTTCCCTCTTTGTTCATAATTGGGAATAAAAAAACCTTGTAGCGGAACTCGGGGAGGTACCAGCTCTGCTATTTTCTTGCTGTGACTCGGGTTCGTATTATCGGTGTTCTGCAGTTCCTTTACAGGAAGATTTTTAAGCAACGTGTTCACTTTGTGAGGGGTCGTTTAATTAAAACTGGATACTATTGTGTCTTAATCCCCAGAGCAGAGCCCAGGGAGCTGAGCTGGCATCACGTGGGCTAGAAGGCTGGCCGGGGCATGGGGGCGGGGCAGAGGAAGGGAGCTGCTGTTTACTGAGCACAGCCTTCCCTCCCCCGCGGACGCTTCCAAGAACTGATATCCGAATGTTTTTCGCAACTACGGAAATTTCAGGTCTAGCCCGGCTGCTGTGGTTCAGCGGACTGAGCATCGTCCCATGGACTGTGAGTACCGGTTGGATTCCGGGTCAGGGTACTTGCCTGGGTTGCAGGCTCGATCCCCAGTAGGGGGCGTGCAGGAGGCAGCCGATCAATGTTTCTCTCTCACATCGATGTTTTTCTCTCTCTCCCTTCCTTGCTCTCTGGAAAAAAATCAAGAAAACATATTTTTAAAACTTTTGATTCCGGTAAATGTGAATTTTGTGATGCCTCTTGTGGATAGAACAAGAGGGGCCGGGGTCGGAAATAAAGCGGTGGCAGCACAGTCAAGGTCATTGTTTGGACACCTTGAGAGAGACAGTGAGGCCGAGGAAAAACAGACCCAAGTTTAGAACTGCACACGATTTGGAATTAGAGGAGAGAGAAGAGGTGCTGCTAGGGAAGGCCTCGCAGTGGCAGGAGGGTGGGGACGGAGGGACGGAAGCACCCCTGCCGCTCCTGGACCCGTGTGCGGAGGGTGGAGGACCAGCCTTGGGGGGAGCAGGAAAGCAAGTGCTCAGTAGGCGCATCAGCACAATCCAGCCCAGGACACATTGGAAACAAAAGAGTTATTTCCTGAAGTGTTTCTACTGGCAAGAGATTCTAAATGGCACATTTAAAATGTGTAAAATATTGCCCTGGCCGGTTTGGCTCAGCGGTTAGAGCGTCGGCCTGCGGTCCGGAGAGACCCGGGTTCGGTTCCCGCTAAGGGCACGTACCTCGGTTGCAGTTTGTCCCCGGCCCTGGTTGGTCGTGCGGGTGGCAGCCACTCGATGTGTCCCTTCACGTCGATGTTTCTCTCTCTCTCTCCCTTCCTCTCTCTCCCTCCTACTCTATCTGTGCAAAAAATGGAAAAATATCCTCGGGTGAGGATAAAAAAAAAAAAATGTGTAAAATATTAACATTATCTTATTTATGATATCCGTGTTGTATTGTATCTTAGTCAATTAAATATCTATTCATTAGGAGCTTTGAAGATTTATTAGCAACTCAGTTCTTCATTCCACTTTCCTTGGATTATTGAAATTAAATGACCTAGCTCCTGGCCAGCTCGCCTACTTTGTAGGTTTTCAGGATCAAACTCCTGCATTTTAAAGGACACACATTTTACTAGAATTATCACTAAGCACCTAATCTATACTTTCTAATTTAATCCTCACATCCATTGAGAGCCTAGACAAAGGCCAATCTCTGCAGTAAACAGTTCATCTGTAAGCATGTGACAGGCTGGGAAGTATTATTGTCAGCCTTTTACAGAGTAAAATCTGAGGTCTGGAGAATTTGGAGAGATACTAATTGAACTAGAATGTATTGTTTCCTGTGATTGCTAAACCAAACGACCACAGATCGAGTGGCTTAAAACAACACAATTTTATGCCTTCTAGGTCTGGATGTGAGAAGTCAGAAATGGGGGTCGCTGGGCGAAAAGCAAGGACTGGGTGGCATGCCTTCTGGCGAGGTGGGGGGCTCTTTGCTTTCCTGCCTTTTCACACTGCTGGAGGCGGTTTGCATGCCTCAGCTCGCGGCCCCTTCCATGTTCAAGTGCACGATCCCATCTTTCTGTCTTCCGCTTCTGTTGGCACATCTTTTTCAAATTCTGACTTTCCCATCTCCCTGTCACTTGTAAGGACCCTTGTGTTTACATTGATTGAGTCCACCTGGATATCTCAGGATACTCTCCCCATCTCAAAACTCTCGATTCAATCACAAATGTGAAGTCCCTTCTGTCACACAAATGGACATTCTCCAGCCCGGGGATTAGGCATTTTGGCAGGCATGATATTGCCCACCACATAAACCCAGATTTGTCTAAAGAAACTTCTATTTTACATCGATTTATCCATGCAATTTTTTTTTTTCCATTCACACCTGCTATTTGCAAGACTGTTCTAAGTCCTGAGGATATAATGTGGATCAGGACAGTTGCAACCTCTGCAGCCCAGCGGACAGTCACACCCCGCCATTGCTCCCAGATATCAATCCACTCAAGTTCACTGAGTCTGCTGAGTGGACACATTATGTGGGGTGGAAAGAAATACAAATTAAGATCTGTGGTCTAAAGGAGGGTTCAATCTAGACAGGAAAATGAACTGCATACAAAAGAAGATCAAAGCAAACAGGAAAAGGTGTAATGAATTCACCTTGAGAAAGAACTCTCGGTGTCTGAAAACAAGTATCTTTGACAGTGCTTACAGTAGAAGAGACATCTGATTTGCTGAGGCCAGCAAGCAAAAGGGCTCAGAGAGGTAGAAAGTCACTCTGCATAAATGAGAGCAAAAAATTATTAATTTCTTCCTGAATAGGAGGATAGAAGGAAAAAAGTGTAATGAATTTGTCTCTGATATAGAATGGCTCTGGGGCTGGTGTCACAGATGTGCCTACCTTTGGGGGTTGGGGACCCTCGTGATGGGAAGGTATTCAATACTCATTATTTGCTCCTTCCTCTCTTCCTCATCTATTAAAGATATTTGTCATAAAAGGGAAAACCTAGATTATCATAGTAGCAGAAATATGAATTTGTGTTAAAGACTTAACTCATTAATGAGAGAAACAGGTGACATAAATTCAAAGCAGAATCTAAAAAGAAGATACATTTTTATATCACTGATACGGAAATGAATGGGCAAATGAGGTATAATGGCCTTTCCCACAGGGAGGGAGGCACACCTCTGAAACTTCCACTGGACAGAATTTACACCTATAGACAAGGATATATGCATTCCGATTAGGTCACAGAGCTGTAAAATGGCTCAAGGGCAACAGAAGAATAGACGTGTATAATCTGGAGGGTGATTTAACAACGAGCAGTTTTCTACTGAAGCGTATTTCCCCTGTCTTGCTGGGGAGGCGTCTATACGGACAGAAGACCTGGTTTGGGAAACATGGAGGGTAGAGCTCAGGATGCAGAAAGCAAGGCAAACCACCTCGCAGGCCAGGACTCAGGGCTAGGAGGTCGGGGTGCTGCCACGAGGTGGGGCAGTGGAGGAAAGGGAGGCAAAAAGCAAAGGTAAGACGAGAGAGTATTGGTGCATGAACAATGTCCTGTGTGGTCCTGGGCCAGCTAGCACTTTTGTGGCTGCAAGTCAGCTCCTCTCTCCACTCCTTCAGCGGTCATTCCAGAATGGTATGGTGACCACAGAGGGTCATGACTTCCCCATTTGACAGTGTGTGGTTTGAGTTATCTCTGTTTAGAAACCTCACCCTTTCCCAGCTGGTGTGGCTCAGTGGACTGAGCTCATCCCATGGACTGGTTCGATTCCCGGTCAGGGAACATGCCCAAGTTTCAGCTCCATCCCCAGTAGGGGGCGTGCAGGAGGCAGCTGATTGATGTTTCTCTCTCACATCCATGTTGCTGTCTCTCTCTCCCTTCCTCTCTCTAAAATCAATAACACCATATTTTAAAAAAAGAAAGATTCTGCTCAACTTCTGCCTGAAGTTGGAAGTCTGAGGAAAGAACGAAGCATGGATAATGGAATACAACTCTTGGAAGACAGAAAAAAGAAATTTTCAAGTAACTTCTTGTACAATCTAGCTGTTCAAATTCGCATATAATTTCAGTCTTCAGAAATAAATGTTTGGCCTCTTTTTAAAAAAAAAAAAAAAAGAAAGAAAGAAACGTCACCCAGAAGACACAAGTCTTGGCAAGAGATTGGCATTTGAGGGCTATATATTTTATGTCATCCGGTCCCCATTTGACACTTTAATCATATTCTTGCTTTTAAGGGCCTGGGTGTCTGGTAGCACAATAAGGTCCAGTAATTAGAAAGTCCTCTGTGTCCCCTCTGTGGGCACAGGACACTGCAGAAATAAAGCTGATGGAAAGAGTCACACGAGTTGACCAGATGGCATCATCAGCCTCTTCACTCAGACACATCCCTGGTGCCATCATCTCGGAGGGGCAGCTGCCAAGGCAGAAGGGCCGGCTTTCCTGGAAACAGCTGTCGTCGTTTCCAGGACCCGCCGAGAGCCCGAGATACTTCCCGTGACGTCGGGAAGCAGAGCCTGAGGAAAACACGCGGGAATCGCGGAACAGGGACACGCGGTCCCCACGGCCTCACCCGATTTTAGTCTGGCTTCTTCACCAGAAATCGCGATGGTTTTTGGCAAATCTAAACTTGAGAGATCCAGAATGGAGTGGTCAGGAGATTAAGAGCAAAGCAAAGAGGGAGCAAGTTATTTTTGTCTGATAAAAACTTGGCCACTTTCGTCCCCTTCTTCACGCACTGAGTGGAAATTCCTTTCAGTTAGGATAGAGTCTAAATTCACTGACACAGCTTCGAGCCCTCCACACTGTGACGTTTAGACTCCTTCCCTTCTGCAATGATCACTCTTCTTCTGGTTGCTGAAACCATCTAGCATTCTCTCTCACCTCCCGTTCCCCCCACGCACCCCGATCTTAGAGCATATCGTGGCCTCTGCTTGAAACCTCCCTGATCCTTTGTTGAACGTAGTAACTCCTGCTTAGCTTCCGCTTAGATGTCCTTCCCAGAGGGACCCATTCCCTGCCCCCTCCGACCTGACACAGGTGCGTGTTCCCATAGCACCCCGCATTTCTCTAATCAAAGCATTTATCACCCCATACTGAGCAGTGCCCTCGTCAAACTAACGCAGAGGGGAAGGCTTGCAATTCCCGGCTACCTTCCTCGACATCTTCCCTCCGGTGCTGGGAAAGTACCCGGATGACAGGAACTCTGAATAATTGTAGGATGAAGGACAACTGAGTGAAGGAGCAAATAAATGGATGCATAAATGAATTAGTGAGTGAATTACTGAGTTGGTGAATGAATATACAATGAAAAGGACTAGATATTTTTCCTGCGGTGGAAAAAAAGAGTAGAAAACAACAACAAATAATTGTCTTAAGTATGGGAAAGATTATTTTATAAAAATAACTGTAGGTTGCTTTTGCACCAGATGGCAGAGTTAATCCCGAAAGCTAGAAGACGCTTGGAGTGAAGTCTCTGCTCAAATAATGTTTCTTAAAATAGAGCAGCCTGGCAGCGGAGCAGGTCGCCGGAGGGAGAGACGCACCCAGACAGGGCGCCGCGGGGTGTGTGGGATGCGGGCCGCGCAGTCAGGGGCGGGATGGGGAATTAGGAGGTGGGGCACATCTGCTGGGGAAAGGAGACAGCATCTTAATTATCATTCACCCATTCAGTACACACTTACTGAGCACCTGTGGGCCAGGTACGGGGACAGACGCGGGAGATGTAGAGTTGAGTAAGACCCAGTCACTGGGACCCTGACCCCAAGCAGACACACTGAAGAACCCGCGATGCTAGGGGTGGTGAGGCGGCCAGGAAGGAGCAACATTAACCCACCTGGGGAGGGAGGCAAAGAAAGGAGGAAGATACAAGAGAGGCCTCCAGTAGAAGGGGCTACCTGTACTCATCCCCAAAACGTAATAAAGTAGGAGCAGGCAGGACATGCTGGTAGATGGTAGAGGGGAGAGGTAGGGGACAGAGAGGAGGGAATGCCATACAGGGATGAAAGCTTATAAAAGCAGTTTAATTTTCTATAGTGACAAGGTCAAGGTCAGAAGTAAGTGGCTGCAAAGTCCATTTAAACTCATGTTTCTCTGAAAATCTGATGAGAGATAATGGCACAAACTCCAAGGTGCAAATAGCTGACTTGTGCTTTCAGGAACTGGGTCTTGAGGGTTCAGGGTGCGAATGGGTTAGAGAAAAGTCCTTGTCCCGGATGGATTTGGTTGGGGGCCACCATAACTTTATCAGGACCACACTCTGGGGCCACGTGACAGAACAGGATGTTCTCATGCCACTTGTGGAAATAAATCTTCTTGGACAAAGACCAAGACAGACCCCCGCTGGCATCCCTACCCGACAGTGACCCCAGAGGGAGGGTGAGTACTTGCAGGGCTGAGTTGCCCCTCAGGTCAGCTGTCTGATAGAGGCTGCGGAGTCATGAAGGGCAGTCTTCACGGTGAGCCAAACAGGGATAAATATCTGAGGAATTACCGAAGCAATGATCCTGTGGTCTAACAGAGTCAACACAGTCCCGGCCTAAGTGACCGGCCCAGTTCTAAGGGCTTTACACACACTTGCTGCCTAAGAGGTAAATCCCATTTATCCCCGTGTTACCGAGGAGGAAGCTAAGGCCAGGGCCCACCGCTCCTACGGAGCAGAGCTGTTCCTCAGTTTCGGGAAGTCTTGCGACAGGGTCTAGTTTCCTGCTTGCTACTTCAACCAGAAATGGAATCTTTTGAGAGGGGGAAATGCCATGTTAGACACAATGAGCAAACTAGATTGGAACTGAAGAAATGAGTCAGTCTCAAGAAATCTGAGAGCTGGTCATAGCTGTAGATTGTTTGCAAAGCACTTTCACCTATATTGTCTCATTTGTTCCTCACAACCGCCCTATCTTTACAGTAAGAAAGGTGTTGTGGTCATTTCCAGGCAAGAAAACTAGAATTCGGAGAAGCCACGGGGCTGGCTGAGGAGTCCACAGTTAAGAATCTGCAAGGCAGGGATTTAAACAGGTTTTCCAGCTCAGATGCCCGTACAGTGACTTTCCTTGAAATGCAGTGATCTCGTATACCAAGGTGTCCTTGCATAGGTCAGAGGGGACAGCCTCTGCTAATGCCCCCTCCTCTTCCTCCCTGTGCTGCGACCCCAGCAGACTTCTGATGGGCTTTGGAGCATGTGAGATCCTTGCTTCAGGGTCACAGATCTCGTTGCTCCTTCTGCCCGACTTGTTCTTCCCAAGCAATGTGTGGTTCCTTCTCAACTTCTGAATACTGGATGAAATGTCACCCTCTCAGAAATGACTTTCCAGACCACTCTGATGGAAGCGCCTTCTCTAACCTGACTTTTATCAGCGCACCATTTCAAAATCTGTACTTACTTTTTAATTTAACAGTTTGTTAGGGACTGAATGTTCATGGACCACCCACATGTGCATATTGAGGCCCTAGCCCCAGAGTGATGGTATGAGGAGGTGGGGTCTTGGGGAGATAACTAGATTTGGATAAGGTCCTGAGGATAGGAACCCTGCGATGAGATCAGGACAAGAGACCAGAGGTGTCTTCCTGTCCTCCATGTGAGGACACAGCAAAAAGGAAGCTTGGGAGCCAGGAGGAGGGTCCACCAGGAACTGAAGCTGCTCACGCCTTGAACTTGGACTTTCCTGCCTCCAGAGCTGAGCAATAAATGTCCGTTGCATAAGCCACTCAGTCTACAGTATTTGCTTATGACAGTCCAAGCTGACTAAGCTACAATCTACCTGTACATTGGTTGTGTGCTCCGATATATTATAAGATTCCCAAGGTTGGGACTACATGATACTTTAAAGAAAAAAAATGTGCAGCTGTTGTTCCCCACTACCTTCCCAGCACCCTGAAAGGAAGAGTGACCAGCCCCAGAGTATATTTGCCATAAAGGTATCTATTAAATAATCCAGTTATTCCCTAAACTTCCCAAAGAGCACAAATCCTATCATGTTTAAAGTTTAAAGTATCTGTTCACTCAAGAGGAATTGATTAGACAATGTCCCTGGAAATTTAGACATCCCTTCTAGAACTTTCCAGAGATTAGGTCATCCATTTCCAGACCTTCCCAGCTTCAACAAATCTTACCTTCACTGCATTCAGCCACCCTCCCGAGGGCCCAACCCTTGTCCTTGTCACCATCCACAATGTTCTAACATTAGAGTCTTAAACACTGATGTCAGAGTTATTCAACTTCTAACACTCATGGTCTCTCAAACCCTCACTCATTCAACTCTTAGACAGTTGAGGTTCTTGTAAGCCCTCCCTGTAAGTGAGGTCTCTTCAGATCTCACTTTCAAAACAAATTTGGCTCCATAATTAATCATTTGTCCATGGGACAAATCCAGCCTGCACCTGTTCTTGTAAATTAAGTTTTATTGGAACACAAACATGCTCCTCCATTTACACACCTTCTTGGCTGCCTTCATGCCACGACGGAAGAGTTAAGGATCTCAGCAGTGGCTGTATGAATCCCAAAGCCTAAATTATTTACTACCTGTCCTTTATAGAGAAACATTTACCAGCTTCTGATCTAAAGCAATGATCTCCAAAGAGAACAGCAAGAAATGATCCCTTGGTATTGAAAAAAAAAAATTAGAAATTGTATTTCTAGTTATTGCTGTCTAAAAGAAAAAGAAACAAATTATATTTTACTTATATTTAATGACACATAGGCACTGGTACTCTCACTTCATGGAGAAGACAATCGTGTATCATAGAAAGCAGAGAAGAGACCCCAAGGGAAGAGGGAAGGCTACAATCTGAAGAGGTTTCCAGAGGCATCCTCATTCAGTCAGGCACGATCAGCATCTTGGAACGCTGCGTACTTTTCATGTGCTTGGGTATGCCGATCTAGGTAACGTATTACTGGGTATACCTTAAACGAGCAAATATCTTTCAAGTATTTCTGCAAAGAGTGGTTGAAGATTATACTAATGATGCAAAGAATGAGCCGACAGTAAGAATTTGGAAGGATACAAGTGCTTCATCAGCTATATTGTGAGGTGTACAAAGCAATAATGATATAATCATAGGTGACAAGAAGTCCCTGGAAAAAGTCCTAAATTATCAGGAAGACTATTTGATATGTGAAATTACATCTACTATCATCAATGTTCAAATATGTTCTACTGTTATTTGTGCCTTGAGCAAGGATAGCATGAAGCCATTACTATTAACATGATTAAATTTCAGTATCCACAGCAAGAGGGAAAAGTTCTATATTTAGGGTTGACTTTTAAATCATTTAATATTTAATCTAATGCTTTATTTTTTTAAAATATGTTTTTATTGATATTTAGAGAGAGAGGAAGGAAGAGAGAGATAGAAACATCTATGTGAGAGAGAAATATCGATTGGCTGCCTCCTGCACGCCCCCTACTGGGGATCAAGCCTGCAACCTGGGCATGTGCCCTGACTGGGAATCGAACTGGGATCTCTCAGTCCATGGGACAACAGTCAATCCACACTGGCTGGGCACCTAATGCTCTATTAAATTGTACTATACTTTGTGATATTTACCAATATTTGTTGAAGTTTCTTAATGAGACAGAAGTTTCATGCTACTGATGAAATATTTTTTCTTCTTGTCAAAATAAAAAAGTTAAAATAATAAATGGAAAATAATGTCATGATAAAGTGCATTTCATTTCCAGCAAGCACTTTCAGAAAATTTCAACAAACTATTCTGTAGAGGTTTGTATGCATTGCATGAAAATGCAGATGTTTTTAAATGCCTCAGCTAATGGTATTTTTTTTTTTTCTGGATTGTGTGTTAGAACTGAAATAAAAACAATACTTTTCAGAGGGCCACTAAAATAACGAATCAAACAAAAATATATAATCTCTACAAAAAATTACTTCTATCACAACAACAACAACAATAATCATGACAATACTACTACTGTTTTCTTACACAAATTGTTTTAAGTTCAATCACTGTTGGACGGGTGAAACTGAAATCATCACAACTACAAATCAAGAGGATTCTGGAGGATATTTCCAGAGATCCTACCATCGCTAAAGAAATATTTCTTGTATCACTTATATTCAGATTAGTAAGCCTGCAACCCCTCCCCCAAGAGATCCCCAGGTGCTCAAAGTACTAGAGCATCCTTCAGGATGAGGAATGATGGAATGATGCTCGTCAGATGAGTAACGATGATGATTCATGACCTTTAACATGCAGATTGTCTTAAATATAGTTTGCAAGAAGTTTAAAAAATTGACACTGTATATTGAAGATTTCCAATGGATTCTGAACAGAATGCAACCAGATTTAGAAGACGATTCACAGAAAGGTTCCTATTGTAGATTACTTGATATAGTTCCTAAGCTATTCTTCAAATGAGAAAACATTTCTGAACTCTGATTTTATACTGAAATGCTGAGTATTTTAGCTCATCATCTGATCACCAAATTTTTGAAACTTGTTTACTTTTTTTCTTTCTGTTTCTCTGTTTCTGTCTCTGTCTCTTTCTCTCTCCTTCCTCTTCACTATGGACAATTTCAAACACTCAAATAAATATAGAAAATAGGTCAATAAACTCCCATATACTCATTGCTGACCTACAACCACTATTAATTCAGTCACTCTTGTTTCATTTGTCCTCATACATAGTCCCTCATCCTAACACTGGTTAATAGAAGAAAATCTCAGATATTATAACATTTCACTCATAAATATTTCAGTGTGTATTTTAAAAGACAGAGGTTTCTTTTATAAAATACAACCATAATATCTTATCACACATAGAAAATTAATAATAATTCTCCCTAGGTCTCTTAACCAATACGTTAATACAAAACATTTTTATATCACCAACATTTGTATTCATATTACTACCAAAAAACTCTGAATAATATTGTCTTCAATGAACTCTTTTACTGGATTTGCAGTAGCAATAACAGTAATATAAAATATTTATTTTAGAAGAATGCACTTTCAAACACTTTATTTTATCTAATTCATGGGATCAAAGTAATCAAGTAATTGTTGGAATTATTTGAACCGTTTTTCTATTGAAAGCCTTTCATGACACTAATATAAAACTGTCACTTTCTAGTTTACTGAGTTCTTCCTATGTTCATGAAACCAACACACATAGAGTCATTATTTTAGTTTTCATTAGTGCACAGGGAATATAGAAGTAAAGACAAGTGAAATTAATACAGGAAATAAAACCATTTGATCTAAATGAAAAGTCATGCTTTTTACCATGATCTGTAAACACACCTTCTTCAAACAGAGACTTCCTAAACAACTTCTGTCTTTTGAAGGAGGTGCTGACAGTTCTTCAGCATCTCTGCATATTCTGATTTTCAGATGGTCTGTGATCTCCCTCCCAGAAACAAATGTCAACCCACAGGTTGTACAAGTCACGTTTGCCGTCATCTCTCTGGAGAAATGCTACTCAATCTTGAATTTTTCAGGAACACCCTTTTTAGAAAACTAATTTGTCAAGAGAGTCATTGAGAAATTTGAAAAGTTAATAAACAACCAAGTTAATAATTATAGATTTAGCTCCCATAGCTCGTAGCAAAGCGTGTAGGCTGCTCTCCATGGCCTCGGCCCCTTTCCCCATACCATTTCAAGGTATCTAACTTATAATTTCCCACGTTTCCCACGGACCCTGCAGATGGGGTTTTCCGAGTTCACGGTATTGACGGGAATGGGACCGCTGCTGGGTCTGTGGGTGGCCCGCAGAGGCAACCTCACTGAGCACTTTTCCTTCCACCAGGGGGAGGCAGAAGCAATTTGCTGCTCCTGGCCGCTCCACCCAAGTGGACTTTATTTCACCAGCAAGTACCCTGACTGTACCTGAAAGGAAGACATCGATCCCGTTGGATCTGGAGAAGGTCAGCAACAGACAGCGGGAGCTCTGTTCCCTGAGTGCACTTACACACTCTCAGGTGAGGCTGGGGCAAAGGCCGTGCAAACAAAGAGAATGACTACGAAGCTCATCTGTAACCAGTGCAATTCAACGACACTTCATTTTACAGAAGTAAAACTATGGGCCAAATGCCCACCAGACAGGGCACTAGAACACTAGGCAAGAATGAGACTCACTCTTCAAATTTCCATGAATAAAAAAGCTCAAACCAGCTTCTTTGGCCCCTGCATGTAAGAGGCTGGATGTGGAAACTATTGGTTACCATGAGATGTTGAGGTTTCTTCGAGCAACTTGACCCAAGAATGGTTGGTTTCAATTAAATATTAGCTATTAAGGGAAAAACAACTTGAGTAGATTACTTCTTACTATAGTGAGAATAACTGATAGAGAATACTCCTCCCAGGGTCAGCTTCTCTCCAGAACCTTTAGTTTATTTATTTACTTATTTTCTCATTGATGTAACTTCAGGATAAGTTTGAACAACAATCCTTACGGAGTTCCTGAAACCATCTTACTTAGGCCACAAGCCATTTTTTTATTTTTCCAAAATAAAACAACTGTACCAACCGCCCAAATAGCTGCGTCTTCCACTGTGCTAGGAGCAGCGAAAAGAATCAGCTTTCACTTGGTTTACTCATCAGCCTCGGGCTTGCTGGTTTCTGCGTTCTCTCTGAGGTCGTTTCATCACTTCTTTGTAGCTCATTAGAGGTGTTCCTCTGAGAGATGCTTTTCCGGCTAGTTGGCATGAGGGTATGATGCCCTGGTTGCTGGCTCTTCCCTTCCTGCTACCCTCATGGAGGTTAACCCAGGATGGAAGTGAAGCATCCAGAGAGCCCCAAGTACAGAGGTTGCAGCTCATAAAAGTTGCGTCAGCCCAGCTGGTGTGGCTCAGTGGTTTCCATCTCTCTCTCCCTCTCCCTGTTTCTATCTGTCTCTCTCTTTCTCTCTCTCTAAAATCAATAAAGGAAAAAAAAGTTGCATCATGTGTACATGTTGCCACCACAGACAGGGACAATCCCTCCACCGGAGGAAGCCATCAGTTCATGCGTTAGATCACTGCCTGGTGGCAGCTTTGGATCGTATTGGGAGATTGCTCGGTAGATAGAAGTAATGAGAAGAAGAGAAATATCACGCGGAACACCCTCACCAGAGTGACTAAGCATCACCTCATTTAATCCTCATGATTTACCGGCAGAGCGAATATGATTAGCTGAGTTTTATCGATGATGAAGCCAAGCCTCGGCGCGCAGAGTGTGAAATGGAGCAGGGATTCCATTACCGAAGACCCTTGGAAAATCTCCCATCGGGGCCCTTTAACATCCATTTGTGAAAATTGTTCCTTCTCATGGGAAAATCTAGTTTGTGACAGTTTTGAGTTTTATCTGAGCCTTGTGCTTTTGGACAAGAGCAATGATGAAGAAATTCCCCTCATCCTTTTGTGTTCTGGGAAATGGCTTATTCCAAATAATCGCCCTTCCTTCCCCACACGACTTAGATAAGAAGTGTGAATGCCCTCATTGTTCACCTGTGACAAGACCAGATACACATCCTCCAGCTCCCAATCTTGGCTTCATAAAAGATTAGCTGTTTGTCACCACTGATCAATGGAGACAAAATGCCCGTTAACCCGAGTTGATCACATTTTGGTTCAGCTTTTACCTTCCCATGAGACACTTGGAATTTGCTCCATTCTCAGTCTGAGCCAGCATGCTCCCCCACCCCCACCCGCAGTGGCCCCTCTCAGAAATAGGCTGGCCTCAGGGTAAACATTCTCTGATCTACTCTCCAATCAGACTGCTGCTTCCTGTTAGTCCCCCCCCCCCCCCACCCCAGGGTTCTTTCTAGCTCTGCTAATTCCTCCCTAAAAAAGAAAAACCCTTTTCTGCCAGAGGCCTGAGATGCTTGTAGATTTCCAGTCAGAGAGTTCCCTCTATTGTAATGGTTTCTCTCTCCTCTTGCAATAATCCTTTCGAATAAAGTCTCTACTTACCTAAGTCCTTTTTGTTGATGTTGTTGTTTCGAATACAGTTTATTTTCTATAGCAGTTTTAGGTTCATGGAAACAAGGAGCCCGGGGTGATGCTTTAGCAAAACTCCCTCTCTATGGAAATAGAAAGACCAAGGGCATGGAAACCCCTCCTGTCATAATTTTTTTTTTTTTTATCCTCACCTGAGGACGTTTTTTGCATTTACCTTTAGATAGAGCAGGAGGGAGAGAGAGAGAGAAACATCACCATGAGAGAGACACGTTGAGTGGCTGCCACCGACACGACCCCAACCAGGGCCAGGGACAAACTGCAACCAAGGTACCTACCCTTAGCGGGAACCGAACCCAGGACTCTCTGGTCTGCAGGCCGACGCTCTAACCGCTGAGCCAAACCAGCCAAGGCCCTATCATAATTCTTTAAATAAAATGATACAGTAAAAGACAGCGATGTCTGTGATTCAGTCCCAGCAAACAGGCTCACGTGGATTTAATTCCTTAACCCAGGACGGCAGAGGTACACAGGCCAGTCTGGCCCCAAAGACCATGCTCTTTGGCTCACTACATGGCATATCAGAAGCACATTCGTGAGGGACAAAGTGCCACCAGCCTTATTAGCTCATTTCCCTCTGTCGAGCATCCCTGACGAGGACTGTGACGTTGGAGAAGATCCTGAACATTGGAATCGTCGCCACGGATGGCTGGGATGTGTATCTCCACGCTCACTGTGTATCAGCAACCTACTCCTGGCAATAGAGAGGAAGAGCGTATCTGTTTGGGCTGCTGTGAGGATCAAGGGAGACCATGAGTGTAGACCCCTGGCACGGGGTAGTGTGCTAACAGGACGAGGACATTAAGCACGTCCCTTCCCCACTGTTTCATCGGCAGAGAGAGCTCATCATTCCCTCTTACCGATGAGTAAACTGAGGGAAGATTGGAAAATGGGCTCATAGTACTCACACCTTGGCTTTGAACTTAGACATTTTGAGCCAAAGTCCTTTGTTTTTTCCATTCAGTCAAATAAAGGCCTGTCTCCTTGGCGGCCGTTGCTTTGCAAACGAGACCCCGGAGCTCCAGCGAGAGGGGATGAACCTTGCCCGGGATTTTGCAGGAACCAAGTTAGGACTAAAACTCAGCGTCACCTGGCATTTTCCCGACATCTGAGAGGCTTCTTTCTCCTTAGGTAGTCATCTGTTTGGGGTTCCCTTTGCTCATTCATGGACGTGTGTGGTGCTCCCTCAGAACGGTCCCTTTGGGCCATCAGCCTGGCCATTCACCTCTGGTTTCTCTGATTCGGCCCAAGGTGCCTCACCTCCCCGCCCTTCTCCATCCTTTCCCTAAATGCGCCTGCGCCTTAGAATAGGCGGGGAAGCACATCGACATTAGATTAAGGTGCACAAATTCTTTACTCTCTACACTGAGATGGTGGGGCTAGAATCTTCTTTCCCTCCAGCAGGGACCCCTCCCCACCTCTGCAGTCAGAGATATCTATGAGTTCTAATGATTTCTGAGATGATAATAATCAGATGGGAATATTATGCTAATTGTGCTACAAAAACAGACCAGGTGTCTCTAATGCATTAAATGCCTCTTGATACTCTGTTGAGCTCAGTGTTTCGATCAGTGTTGGAAACATCCATTGCAAATCTGTTCCCATGGACCCTTCGGTCACCACCACGCAGTATCCAAAGAAAACAGATTAACCGGAAACCTGTAGATACATGTTTCCCTGGGTAGTTCCTATGGATAGTTCATTAGGAGAAGAGGAAAATGTCAGAGAAATTATAAGATGTCATCTCTTTGGAGAAACACATTATTTTTTAACTAAATTGTTTATAAGGTAGCAATGTACAAGATCAATGCAAGTACTTGGGGGTACTAGTATCCACTATTTGGAATTCAAAGAAGGGATACAGAGAAAGGGATGTGTGGTTTATTTTATTTTTTTATATGTTTCTATGGATTTTTTTTTTTTTTTAGAGAGAGAGGAAGGGAGAGGGAGAGGGAGAGACAGAAACATCGATGAGAGAGAAACATTGCTAGGCTGCCTCCTGCACGCCCCCTACTGGGGATCGAGCTCACAACCCAGGCATGTGCCCTGACCAGGAATCGAACAAGACCTCTCAGTCCATGGGACGATGCTCCATCCACTAAGCCCCACAGCTGGGCAGGGATATGTGGTTTATATTTTTGGTTACTTGGTTGAGTGGGAAATAGCATAGGCATTGGGGTAAAATAGAGCTGAGTCAAAAACTGTATAACCCTGGGCAAGTGTCAGTTTAATCATCCTCCAAATTGGTCTATGAACAGCGTATGCCTCTGGACCACTGTGAGCTGAGATTTCATATGCATGTGTATACTGGGTAATAACCTTGCACATAGTAGGTCCTGAAATAATTTTAGTTTCCTTTCTCTTTAAAAAGGTTTCCCATTCCTTTGTGGGTTTGAAAGCACTACTACTAAGCTACTATATTAACTACCTCCAGGTTATCCTTTGATCAAGTTAGGGGTGAACCTTAGGGGTAGGGGAGAGTTGCTTTGAAGCCCACGTTCTCATTTCTGCTCTGGAATTACCTTCCGCGAGGCTGTCGCTTACTTCATGGCAACTGCTTCCCCTGAGTATTTTACAAATTTGATTTCTATAACAACTCCCCAAAATAATACTTTTACTATACCTATTTTTAAAATGAAAAAAACTGAGGCACAGATAAGTAACATGGCCAAGTCACAAAATTAGTCGGTGGTGTGGTCAGAGTTTGAACTCTGGAAGGCAGGCTGTGCTCTCTGTCACCCTACTTGGCTGCTTTATTGGACTTCCACTGCCGGAAACATGGAAGTTAATCGCTGTCTCTACCCATCTATTTTAATCTGCTTTGCTATACACAGTACTACATAATAGTACTACATATTATTTTAGCTATCTACCTTATGTCCACATATTCAACTGTTTTTCCATTTACCTGATCGTCTACAGAAATTATTTCTATTATGATTCATTAATATTTATTTGTGTCCTTGTAATCGTCTTCATTCTGGACATTGACAGTTGCTTCTAGGACTAGGGACTGTGCTGGGGGGGGTAACGAAGCCACAGGTGCTGGTCTCTGCTGGAGGGCTTTGCTAGTGGCCTTGGGACCCACGACCTCTGTATTGTTACCGAGTTGCTCAAACTCGCCAAACCTCAGTTTCTTCATCCTGAAAATAAGGGTACTACTACCCCCTACCCCCACAGGAGATCTGAAAGGCTAATGAGTTCATGCACTTAGAACTGTGCCGGGTACATGGATGTTCTCAGGAAAGAGAGAGTTTTTATTATTATGTATATCTATGCAGTTATCTCTCATTAATTGTACCTTACTTTTATATCAAATATTCAGCTTACTAAATGCTTTTACATACATTGACTGATTTTCAACTCTAAATAACAATGAGGTAAGTATACCTGTTTGTCAGACTAAATGATCAGAATATACTATGGGTTGAGTTATGTCCCCACAAACTGGTATGTTGGAGTCCTAACGCCCACTACGTGAGAATGTGATTTTATTTGGAGATGGAGTCTTTACAAAGGTAACCAAATGAAAACGAGTTCGTTACGGTGGGACCTAATCTGTGTCACTGCGAGTCTGACAAAAGGGGAATTTGAACATAGATGCGCGTGGGAACAAGACAATGCAGGGAAGCACATGGAGAAGATGTCCATCTGTAAGCCAAAGAGAAAGGCCTGGAACAAATCTTGTCATCACAGCCCACACAAGAAACTCATCCTGGTGACATCAGCAAGATGATGGACTAGGAGACCCCCAGACCACACGCCCCCATGGAAACAGCCCTCCATAAACCAAAAGGCCTCCGTGGGGGCTCTGGGATCCAGGTGGACAACCCAGAAGAAATGGACACTTTCCTAGAAACAGACAACCGGACAAGCCTAAATCATGAAGAAACAGAAAATCTACAAAAACCAATAATGAGAAAGGAGATCGAATCAGTAATTAGAAACCTCCAGGACCAGATGGCTTCACTGGTGAATTACACCCAACATTTAAAGGAGAGTTCATGGCAATCCTTCTCAAACCCTTCCCTAAAAATCCAAGACAAGGCAACAGTTCCAAGCTCATTGTATGAGGCCAGCATTCCCAAGACATGTAACATGTTGTTTTCATGCATGCATATCCAGGACTTGAAAACGACAGCATATAGACTTAGAAATGATTAATGGCAGACTAATGAGATTATATAAGTATGCAGTCCACGAATAGAATCTCATAAAAAATGAACTGTTAGTCAGAAGATATTGCATTTTGCCAAAATGCCATTCCTGTAAGGGTATCACGTCCCATTATCAGCTCAGCAACATCAATCATGTGGACACCATTGTCAAAGGTGTCATTAGGGTGGCTTTAAACACTGATAAGCTAACCCAGTTCTTTTAGGAGCTTATTTTAAGCTGCCTTGGTTCTTTGTCTCATTCTGGATCTCGAGAGCTTTTCTTAGAAGAGCAGTTTTCTCACATGACTCAGGACCTAAAATCTTTTGTCCCGAAAAATTCCCCAGTACTCAGCAGAGTACTCTTGTTCAAGAAGGGCGTTCACAGGGCCCACGTGGCACACATCTTTGAGCTATAGGCTTTATTAGCCAGATCTTCAAACAGAGGAGGGTTGGTCTGGCTACTGACAGGTCACGACACTTGACTAGGAGGTCAGACTGAGATTCTCGGGTAGATTCCGGATCTGGAACTTTGATAGGAGAGGGTATGGCCTGACCAGAAAACATGGATTCTCGTCCCGGCACGGTCATATTTTGATCCTAGATCTTTAGGAAATTATTGCTATATTTTGACCTTGTTTGCAGAAGAATCCGGTTCCATGAATTTTTTCAACTGTGTACACTGTAAGCCACAGGCAGATCAAGGTTGAGCACATTTCCATCACTCCGGACAGAGCGTGCGTGGCCCCTTCAGTCAGTCCCCTGCACCCAAAGGTATAATCTCTTTCCTGACTCTGTCACCATAACTGTAGATTGGTTCTGCCTGCTGCACAACTTCATATAACTTGCATTTTTTGTGTCTGGCTTCTTTTACTAACTGGCCAGTCATTTTTCCCTTTTACTGCTGAATAAAATCCTCTGTAGAAATGTACATAGCTGAACCTTGCAGAGATATTGAAATGAGCAGAATAATCTGAACCTGAGACTTAGATCCACTGCTATCAGACCTCACATTCCAGAAGCTTATGCGTAAGGGAGGCAGTAAATCGTCTAAGGATCTAGAAATGATAACTGAAAAGTACGTTACCACGTGTTGTGAGGGGGGATGTGCTGCACGTGGGAGGCTTCCTCTAAGTGGGAAGTGGTGGGACATCCTGGGGCTGGCGAGAAGAATGAGCTTTGGCTTCATGAGACAACGGGTGGGCAATAATGCTACAATTATTGCTGCCGGTGTATTTTTCCATTGTATCTGGATAAATCAGAACACCAGTGTATAAGGTATATGTAAACAAAACCTACTAGCATATCCCCTGCCTAAAGTCCATTGTCGTTCTTTGGCAACTGAGGTTTTATCCTCCTGCTCTTACCACGGGGCTGGTACCACGTGGCTCACCACTCCGGCAACCACCAGCTGGCCTGCAGGTCCCTTCACTCCCGCCGGTCTCGCCAGAAGACTGATTGTTCCCAAGCTTGCTGTGCCTATTTTTTATAAATTGATTTAAAAAAATATGAGTAGAAAAAAAGAGCTGTTTCAATGAAAAATAAGGTGAACATTGTAGAAAAAAATCAGTAAGGGTGATTTTTCTTTTTCTTTCTTTCTTTTTTAATAGGCATGGGCAAGGCAGCTGTAGATTTGGATGCGGTGTCAAAGCCCAGACATATTCTATACTCAGATAGCTTTTTGTATCTTTAGGTTCTTCCACAGTTTAATGAAACTTAAGTAGAAACCCAAATATTTGCTTTTAGGCCAATTATTTCTACGCAAAGAAAAACTCTGGGTTTGTATCAAAAGATTAGCAAACAATGCAATATACAGATGATGTATTAATTAGAGAAGTGTACACCGGAAACCTCTACTATTTTATTAACCAGTGTCACCCCCAGCAATTCAAAAACAGTCTGAAGAAAGCAGAGAGGAAACTGGAAAGTGGGTAAACAAACAACACAAACAAACCAAACAGATCGCCTCTTGCCGCGAATCCAGTGTGAGGGTTACCCTGTGGCTTTTCAGTCGCAAACAGCAAAGGATCCCCACTTTTTTGCTTAAGCCAGTCTAAGGTGGGTTTTCGGTCCCTGACCACCACTGGAAGAGTCCCAGCGAACTCGGGCATTTCACATGCTCCTTCTACTGCATGTCCCTCAGCCCGGTCAGGAAGGAATTCTTATTCCGATTTTAAAGGGAGAAATCTAAGGCTTGGAAAGGTTTATTTCCTTGCCCAAAGCCACGCAGAGGGTGTCAACTCTAGTTTTAGGGAAGGAGGATAATTCTTACTATCCGTGACTATTTAAATTCATGCACAAGATACTGTCATAACAATGAAAAAGAATGATTTGTTGGGGGTGAGGGGAGGTGGGGAAAGATTAGCAAAAATCAACTCTTCTGGTTCAGGAGCCAAGGAAAGGGGTGAAGGACCCCCGGCTGGAAGAGCAGTGCTCCAGGTGTGAGGTTTTTAACCACCAACTCATTCTGTGCGGCCCTGCTGCCTGGTGCAGACATGTGCCTCCTGAGGGTCTGCTTTGCCAAGTGGGACACACGCGTGTCGTGAACACCGTCCTCTCAGAACCTCTCCCAAAGCCGAGTCACTGCCTCTCCTGGATCCCCATGGCCACCGGAGAGGACAGAGCTCACTGAACACTGCATTTCAACCCCAAGCTGCCTTAAGAGGCCGTGCGCAGCGCAGTAGACATGTTCAGGTGATTCCTTCTGGAGCCACTGATCAAAAAGTACAACTAATGGGAACAGGTGAGCTCAGGTGATGGCTATCGGTCAAGGGACAGTGAACAAAATCCCCATCACTAGGAAGCAGTCTGAGAAACGAAACCAAGCGTCAGACAGGCAGAGTAACCTTTCCCTCCATATAGGCTTGAAAATGAATTTAGTCACAGTGCCCTGTAAGCTTCCGACCAGACGTTACCGTGTCTAAGTGGATTCTACGACGTTGGCATCATGTTTCTGGGTCGGAGCTGATAGTGCCTGTTGGTGTGGGTGAGTGAGACGGGCCAGGAATGAAGCTGACAGGGCCAGGAAAACATCAACATCCCTCAGACACACAGCGGAGGGGAAGAAAGTCAGCCCGCATCACAGAAAGGGAGCGATTCTCACAAGCTCCTACATGGATGTCCCTTGGAGGGAGGGCTTCATTTCACTTGGCTTCCGTGCCAATCAAAATGCCCCCTTGGCAGTGGATAAAATAAAATAAAGAAGGCAGAAATAAATGCCAAAACAAATTCATGCACAGAATGACCTTCCAAACGCTACAAGGCCCAGCTAAGCTGTCCTCTACCAAAATGAACGAAAAGGGCAAAGGAAAAAAAACATCTACAATTTAACTTCAACTAGAAAAATCTTTCAAATGAGCCGAGGTACAAAAATATTCACCAATCTCTTCTTTCTGATGTGAACTAGCATCCAATGACTGTCTCATAATGTGACAGGTATTTTAGACACATTTTTCTCATATTATTTCATAACAGCATGGTGAGAGAGATGTCATTGTCTCCCATTCCTGTTTGAAAAAAATAACTAAGAGGTTAAGTAAATTGCCCAAGGTCACATTGGAAACAAAAAGTGAGTGTGAGTTATTTATTTATTTTTTTACTCTAAAATGCATCACATTTCCCCCCACATAAGACAACCCTTCAAATGTGTATCAGAACAATAATAATATAAAATCCCTCCATTTCATACTCCTAAAATCTCACAGTTTCTGTCCCTCTTGATTGGGGTCTTATCTACCATGGTTGGCTGCATGCAAAAGGCTGAGACCAGTGTAAGGTCAGAGCATACAGGTACATTTTCACACCTTTGCTTTGATTTAGGTATAAGACCCTTGGTCAGCAAGACTAGGCTTGGGTCTGGTGGTCTACACTCGTGATCTTCAGAAGTTATTAAGAGAACTGACCCTTCATCCCACTCCGCTTAGGTGCACCAGCAAGGACAATGCAGATGAGACCACCTGCCAAGGCGCACGAATACCTTTATGCAATCCCAGGAGACAACGCCCTAAAGAGTCTAAGGGCAACTAGAGAACAGAAAACCTCCTCCCGTCACCAGACCTAGGGCAGCATGAGACCTTGGCAGAAATCCACTCTGAGAGGAGACAGTGCCCGTGCTGCTTCCTTGGCCCCAGAGGTTCATTTGGGGCTAGTCACCTTAGCACCAGCCATGGTGATGTTGGAATTAACACAGCCCCACACGTTGTGCTGTTAGATAAGGAAGGGCGTCCCCATCTCCAGCCCACTAGACAAGAAAACACAGAGCAAGAGGTCTGAAGAGGGAGCTAACTCAGAAGACTAGAGCAACGATAGATCAAAACATCGACAGCACTCGGGTTCAGGGCTCAGACAGACCTGAGGTGTAACTCTGCTACCAGCCAGCTGAGTGACCTTGGACACATTACTTAACCTCTCTGAACTTCACAGACTTGTTGTGAAAAACAATGCAACATTTTCAAAGGGAAGTAAACAGTGGAACCATCAAGAGCACTATCTTTGGAGTCAAACTGACCCGGAGACAAGTTCTACAGCTTGTTATCCACGGGACACCATGCTCGGCAGTCGAGTTGACTTTCCAAGCCTTCGTTCCCTCGTCTTGTAAGAAGCAGCTCTGCCATCATTACTGTTCACACATGATACATTATGTAAGAGCACATTCAAACAAAAACCACATGGAATACAATAGAACAGCTACCCATGGGGCAGAGGAGGGACTGAAAATAGGGCATGGGGATACAAAAGGATAAATAAGGTTATTACATAAAAGAGGGCTTTGTACGGATACTTTTAAAAAGTGCCATGGAGTAGGGGTTGGGATGAACTCAACCCTCTGAATCAGACGTCTTCACAGACCAACGATAAAATCGAAGGTAATAACTGGGTGTATTTCCTGGGGTTGTTGGGGGATTAAGTGTAAGAAGCTTGGGAAAGGTTTAGCAGGGCATCTGCACATGCTCAGTGACAGTAACAGTTGTATAAGTTCCTTGAGTCTGTAGCAATTCTCCTTCATGTCCCACCATGAAGCTTGGACTGCTTTTTGAGGGACATCCTTAGGTTCCCCAAGGATAGCTGCAAAGTCCAGTTTTCCATCCTTGTCATAACTCAAGTTTCCCAAAGTGAGAAGCTACCTCCCCAGAGTCATGGTTCCGTTGGCAAAGGACACAAGCAAAAAGCTCTCTGGTGTAACAGAGAAAACCAGACTCTGGCCTGTAAGATTATAAAAAGCATATCAGCTAAATGTGAATTATGTTAAGTTGATCATTTCTCATCTTTGATATTCAAAATGGCTTGGCTAGGTTACATTTATTTATGCATCAGACTATTACGGGGGTACAGTGGGTCTTTGTCCCTTCTAATCTTTTATTAGACCAAAATTAAAAATAATTTCTGAATTCCATTATTAATATCCTCCCTCTGTGAAAAGTATCTCCCTCAGCAGACCCTATTGACACCCAGTCTAGACACTGCTGAAGAAACTCACTTCATGAATATCAATAAATGCGTTGCATAGCGATGGGAGGATATTAAATTATTCCCGAGCATTTGACAGTTGACAAAATGTTAGTGCAATAATTGAAAGTGCAGACTGTTGAAATGCTAGGTGAGTCTCTCCCACGCAGCAGGGCACTTGGGCACATGGGGAGAGATTCTTTGTTAGGAGGGAGCTTAAGGAAGAAACTTAACCTCACCTTCAGTTTATTTTGGCCTTAGACCTTTAGTGAATTGTCTACGGAGAGAGAGAGAAGAGCTTTCTTTCAAAATGCCACGCACATCTCAAGTTCTGCAATTAATTTAGGAAGAAAAATTCAAAAAAATGTATTTATATAATTTTTTGTCTTCCTTTTCATTCTGCTCCCACAGCGGACAAATTAAATGCTGATAGATTAATTAGAGGGCAAGAGAGGTCTAGTTGGTGGCTCTTCTCCCCTTTACTTCCACCATCCATCCTAACCCTCGTTCAATTCTCCCTCCCCCCAACTCCATACTCTTATTCATTCACTCTGGATAGTACCTGGACCTCATTATTATTTTTCTTTTACAACTTTCCTAGTTCTTTCTAATGTCCAGTCAAAGCTGACACTCAGTGAACTAAATCAACTTGAGTGGGCATAAGATTTACATGGGGTGCTTGCAAAAAATATATACTTCTAGGATGCACTCCCTGGAAATCTGGGTAATTCTTGACTAGGGCACGAGAATTTGAATTTCAAAAAAGAAAAACAAAAAACAGTCAGAGATTCTGATTCGGGTAATCCAAGGAACAGATATTGAAAAACTAGACTGGCTGCATTTTTCGCTTTGAACTTGAGCAAGCCCTTCACCCCAGCTGTTGAAGGAATGCAAGCCAAAGGGCATGACTACTGTGCCCTCAAGCCAAGTGCACTGATAATGTTTGCAGGAGCCAACCCAAAAGAACATGGGGAAAGAGATGCACTGTTCACCAAGCACTGACTCTGTTCCAGGCATTTGATAAATGCTCTCTAATTTGTCTCCAGCAGCCAGGTAGAGAGAGGTTACATACCCTCCCAAGACCCAACTGTTGAAGAGAGGACGGCTGGAGTTTACCTCGTTCTCTCTAAATCCAAGGGCAACAGTCGGGGTGGGGCACCTAATTACCAGTCTTCAGTTCTAAAACTTCCTCTTCCTGTATGTTATGAGGCAAGCACCCGGACTCTCTCATTTTCTATTTCAACACCTGTCCAGGTTGGGGCAGGAGCGGGGGAGCGGGGGGTGGTGCCTGCCTCTGCCTGCTTCAGCAAGATCAGGTGGAGGTGAAGATGCATAAGTTGATACATGTGAAAGCACTTGAGATTTTTTGAAAAAACAAAGCTATTATGTAGATGAATTAAGATTTAGTCTGTACAAAGAAACGTCGTGGGACACCCTGTGTAATTTGTTCATCCGTCCACCGATTCATCCATCAAACATTATTTGAACACCTGTTGTTTATAGAACCCTGAAGATGGGGAAAGGGGCTGACTCTCCACAGACACGGTGCTTTCAGTTTGGTGGGAAGAGGAGAGGTGATGCGGATGAGAGCCAGGGGGAGTAGAGGCGAGAGAGAGAGACAGAAAAGAGCAGGGAGGTGGGCAGAAAGAATTGAGCAGGACTAGAATGTATTCGTGCCTGTATACATGTTTTATAGTTTACAACAGGCTTTTAAACATTTGGTTCCCTCAGTTCTATCCTCGGAATTTAACATGCAGAAGCATCACCTTGCAGAATATTGTTAACATAGATTCCTGGGCCCCGCCCCCAGGTGGATCTGGGTCGAAAATGGTGTTTATAGGTTAGAGGGTGGTCCATGCACAGACATGCTTTGGATGGCACTGATTTCATTCTCAGTACAACTCTATGAGACAGGTAAAACTGGAATTATAATCCCCATTTATCATTCCCATTTTTTTTAAAAAGAGGAAATTGAAGTTCAGAGGAGTTAGGGAACTGGCTTAAGGTCCCAAAGCTACCAGGATGTTCTGATGCCAAGACTTGGCTCTTCTCCATGTGAATGATTTAAGTTCAATACACGGAGGTTGTGCGTGGGGAAATCTGAATGATGGCCATTGTCTTCAAAGTGGAGAGGGTTGCCATGGGTACAAATATTGTCTCAGTGGATTGTAAAGAATTCCCTTTAATAATAAGTTTCCTAAGAAATATTCCCAGCAAGATATAATCTATTTCTGCTCCTTAAGAAATCAACATTCCCACGGCAGGAGAACTAGGTACCAGACTTAACTACCTCCTGGGAGTGTTGTGGGGATTAAATGAGAATAGAGTTACCTAGATCTGAAGTCCTTTTGGTAGTTCCTGACACACAGTAGGTGCTCTATAAATGCTAGTTTCCATTTCATTTTTAAGCCATCTAATAACTGAGCACTAGTAAAATAGTGAGAACTTAGCATGTGCGGTGTTATGAACCAGACACTTAATGTACATTCATTCTCATTTCAATCTCCAGGAGCTGGTTCTGTTAGCATCCCTGTTTAATAAATAAGGAAACTGAGGCACAGAGTGATGACGATCTTTCCCTATTGTCACACTAATTAGAGGCAGAGCTAGGAATCCAAACCAGGCGGTCTTCCCGAGCCTGCTCATCTAGGCATGGGATGGTGCAGTTGCTCCCCCATCTTGCCAACCAACATGTTTCACGGAGTGAAAGGGTGAAAGTGAAGGGATAGGGTGAGAGGCGTCACCTGCGAACGAGCTGCAAGCCTGACCTTTCCCCGGCACGGCGCACAGCTGGGGAAACAGTGCCCGGGGATGTGGGGCCGGCTATGGGAATGGCATCCTGTTTCTTTTTTTCTGGTACAGGGACCTAGGAGAATGGCTCTTCTCTCTCTGCAGTCTCACTTCCTTCGGTCCTGAGTCTTTCTGGCAGAAAGTACCTGCCTTTGCTATTTAATCCTGCAACGGTGTGTTACCGTGCCTGTCAGCTCTTGTACTGGTGAAAGGCTCTCTCTCTCTCACTTACTCATCCGAACAGTTCTGGGAACATGTAGTTCTTGGGCACTGCAGGCAGCGTGAACTGCCGGGGGTACAAGAGTGAACCCCGGGGCTGTCCTTCCGGTGCGTTCTATCTGGTGCGGGAGGTAAAGAGACATACTAAAGAAGCAATTGCTTTACTAACTAGAGAATTTCACATTTACAGAAGGGTCCTGAGCAGAAGAAACATGGTCTCATTAGAGAGCAAGAGACAAGAAATAGACTTAGGTTGTCCATAGAGGAAACATGGTCTGTAGCCGATGTCAAGAAGGTGTCCATGGGCAAGTGGTCTTTGCGCTGACATTTAAAGGTTGAATAGGCCCTGGCCAGTTTGGCTCAGTGGTTGGAACGTCAGCCTGCGGACCAGAGAGTCCCGGGTTCGGTTCCCGCTAGAGGCACATACCAAAAAAATAAATAAATAAAGGTCGAATAGAAATCAGCTAGGCTAAGAAGGGTAGGAAGAGGGGAGACAAGAAGTGGAACATCTTTATGGTGAGCTCAATGCACTGAAAGAAGGTCTAACTACATGAAAGAACACTGGCAAACCCTGACTGCAGAGTAAAAAGCAACCTCAGAATCCATAGGAGTGGGCAAAAGTAGGTTTACAGTTGTGCATATAGAAAATAATACAACAGTTAAGAAATAATAATACAAGAATAAACTCCGTGCTTCACATATTCACAACTGCAAACCTTCTTTGGCCAACCCCTGTGTATATATATATGGTACTGGAAGAGAACATAAGGTCACTCACTGATGTAAAAAATGTGTACACTGAATTTCTACCATGAGCCAGTCAGTGTCTGTGCTAGACAGAGGAGATGCTACAAAAATGAACAAGATGGTTTTTGTCCAGTGGTTGAAACTTGTTGTAAATTCCTCTAGGGTGGGGCCATGTTTTACTCACACTGTACCTTGCAGTAAGTCAGCTGTCAGTGAGTATCTGTTTAATGAAAGAGTAATTTTGGTCACCAATTTTATTTTGTTTTATTGATCAAATAAACATCAATGCACCAATTAATCCCTATTAACTTTCAACACATATATGCATATATATGTATGCTTGCATTTGTATGGATGTACACACACACACACACACACACACCCCAGAGACTCACCTCAGATTTAATAAAGTACAATTCTCAGGGAAGGGACTTTGGCTCCAGAGTTTTTTCAAGTAACCAGAAATGGTTCATATGTACAGGTATGGCTGAGAACCCGGTTAATAGAAACTTTAATTGAATAGGTCTGGGTTCCTACTATAATATGCAAATATTAGAATTCAAACATATTTGCGGTCAGTGATCAGCCACATTTTCTTCCCCCTACAACTTGAGAAATACCAGTGTGGAATCCCAGCAGGGTCAGTGAGCTCGCTATCCCAAATGGAGACTGGTAAGCAGCCATCCTTAGGAGGCTGTATCAAGAATACTTGGAACTCTACACCCTTGACCCCCACAACAGATCCCCTAAGGCCCCTCAAAGAAAAAGATGCCCTGGTTATGAATTGTTCCTGTGGGGATATTCACTTGATGTCTCATTTGCTTTTGTATCCTGGTGACTTTAATGAAAACAAAGCTTCTTACACCAAACAAACAAAACGATGAGCTTTGACAACAGACATAGAATCCAAATCTTACCAAACAAATCTACTTCTCTGCTTATGACCTTAGCCTCCACTTGGTCTTTAGCCATGGCAGGTGAATGTTCATAAGTAGCTTAATTAGTTAACAGTAGCTAAGAGCTTCAAGAGCTCATCAACTCAACATTAGAGGGCAATTACCCATCATCACTGAATTCCCGGAGCACTTGATGAAGCTGAGTCATATACCTGCCCAGGAGTATAGGCAGTAAGGCCAGGGCAGGGAGCTTTGCTAAATTCCTGCACTCACAAACACACAGCATGGTCTGCTCAGCCACTGAGGCTCAAAAAGCCAGTGGTGAGGAACCCACTAGGATAGACCCAAGTGAGGTGAAGAACAAGCATCTGCTCTTTGCTGTCTCACCTCGGCCACGTGAGCTGCCGTAACAACCTGGACCTGCTCCATCTGTGATTGGCTCCATTTGTTTTACAGGAAACCTTCCTTTTTGAAAGAGAGATGTTAAGCTTTTCAGTGCCTCCAGCAAAACATGTTAGTGTCTTGATTCCAAGGGTGTGGATCACATAAATCTGAAGTAGCTCTGGTTTCGGTGGGAATACTAAAACCCTTCTTGGCTGACACATCTAGGAATTAAAGAAGCGTGACAGCTTTGAACTGTTGTCAAAAGCTGCGTGGAGCCTCATTTCTGGAAGGGGTGTTCCATTCTCTGTGATTTAGTTTGGAAGCATTTCCTTCTTACATCCTTCCCTTGTTGCCTCCACCTACTTTGTTCCTACTCCTCTTTTGGCTCTGCCAGGAAAGGTTTCAAGACCAGGAGTGTGGACACAAAATAATTTAGGGAATCTCACTATCATTACACTATGTTGACAAAACATGACATTTCAATATTTTGTCAAGAGCTTGGTTTTGAAAAGATTTATATGTCTACCTACATATACATGCTCATTCCTTTTGTTTCGTTTTGTTTGTTTGTTTTTGGAGCAGGTATTTGCAAGCCTGAGAAAAAAATCTTGGCACTACGAGTGACTGCAGATTCTTCTTCTAATTGGTATCCTGAGGCCCCTGCTGGAGAGGAGAACGTTGAAGGAAAGCACTAGCTTTTAGAAGCTCAGGGGAGTGAGTTTCCAACGAATCGTGGTGGTGTCACTGAAGAAAGCGTCAATATTTTGTGTCCAGGTGTTCATTCATACATTTAACAAACTTGCATTTGGGGCCTACTCTGCAGCAAGACTAATTTCTAGGGGATAAAGAGAGTAAAAGGCAAAAAAGAGTGAAATCTACTTTTAAGATCATACAAACTTGTGAAGAAGATAAGAACTCCGTACAATATGTTCCAAGGAAGAATATTGTATAAGAATATTGCACAAGCAAAGTACAGACACATGCTCTGAGAGTTGGCAGGAGGAAGGCACCGGTTATAAACAGTGCAGGTGATTTTAGGCAACAGTTCAGTGAGAGGAACATGTGGCTGGGCCTTGAGTACGGTGAAAGCATGAGAGTTACCGAAATGGTAGGGAAAGAGGTTCCTGGAGAAACGCTATTGTCAGGTCCGAGAGCAGAGTTGACAAACCAGTTGCTGTTGGTGACTTTGAACTCATAAGAATGAGTTCTTATGTTATGTTATTCTCAGTACTCTCAAAATGCAGGGGTTTGCGCAGAAAAGGCAGTAGGGATCCACACATGGACAGGGTGAATGCCGTGCAGGTCAAAGAAAAGAACAGACAAAAGAGTAGCTTCGAGGTTATGTATAAAGTCCAAGACGAAGAGAATCTGAAAGAAGTGGGATGTGGGTCAATAAACTTCTTTCATTTAGAGGATTTTGGTGAATGTGGTCTCTTTGAGGATCAAATAGGTCTCAATGAAGGCAAGTGGGTAAAGGTACAAAAGCTGGAGAATGAACACAGTCTGTGTGGTTGACAAAGATACATTCCACAAGACAAAGTGAGAATAAGGGGTAAGTGAAAAGAGAGGAAACTCACAAAATGACAATGAAAAGGAAGTGTTATCTGAGGGCCTTACTTTGAAAGTTGTCAAGGAAAACGTCAATTTGGAGCAGAGTAGAGATAGGGGATCAGACAACCGATGAAGATAATGAGACGTAGTGCCCTGCACCCTTAGATCCAGTTGAGCTCTGAATAAGACCTGACAGATCTGGTATGGACTTTGGCTTCCTTCCCTCGGATCTTTGGATGGAACGGATCCAGTGGAAAGTAGAGAAGAAAGAAACTTTAAACAATGGGGTAGCCCACTGCTCAGCAAACTTTGTGTGTAACAGACAGAATAAAGGTTCTCCCAAGGATGTCCACATTCTAATTCTCCCAGAACCTGTGACTATTTTACCTACATGGCAAAAGAGTCTTTGAAAATATGACTACATTAAGGATCTTGAGATGGAGAGATTGTCTTGGATTATCTATGTGGGTTCAAAGGTCTTTACAAGAGGACAGCAGACTATCAGAGCAGCGAGGTGATGTTCCAGGGCTGATTTTGAAGATTTCAAAAGGGGACATGAACCAAGGAGTTCAGACAGCTTCTGGGAGCTAGAAAAGCAGGAAAAGGGATTCTTCCCTTGAGCTTCCGGAAACAATGGACTCAAAAGTCATTTTTATTTTCGCCCAGAAAGACCCATATTTGACTTCTAATCTCCAGAACTATAAAGTAATAAATCTGTGTTGGTTTCAGCCACTAAGCTTGTGGTAAATTTTTTTAACAGCCATAATAGAAAAATAGTACATTGGGCTTGAGTGTAATGTTGAAAAACATATTCTTGGGGAGCAGATGTTTGCATAAGCTGGAGCCAGGCCAGACGTAAATGATGGTGAGCATATTGTTGGAGGCATTTAGTAAAGTAGGTGCAGAGGCAGGTGTAGCAGCAAGGGAGAAGATGGGGGTAAGCAAGGGGTTAAAATATAAATGCTCATCTCAAAGAGATGCTCTCAGTGGAGAATGGGGCAAAATTGCTTAGCACAGTAACCTGGAATAGAGCAAATGCTAAATATATGGTTTGAGAATGTTGTTAGAGGGTTGACTCTCCTTTGTGCAGGGCGATTTCTTGTAAGGTATAGAACTCAGAGAACATATTGTGTGGTCCTCCCTGAAGATAGTTTTCTACAGACATAATTGAATTATGCCGAATAAAAAAGGAAAGACTTGAATTGGGGAAATGATTTTGTGCTTCAATAGGAACGGGATAGAAGGAAGAAGAGCGAATGATGGGCTGCCTTCTCATCCTGGTCCTACCAGTTTGCCTGGCTGACTGTGCTACAAACTGCAGGGCTTTTTAACACCAGCTGAGCATGTTACTTCATTCCACCTCCAGCTGCCTCTGGAGTCACTGCCTAGCCTTTGGCCCTGCAGCAATTGCCTGAGATCTCTTTAAGATAGATCCTCTGCTTACTCATCTCAGTATTGCCATTCCCTAGTACAATGCCCATCAAAAACCAAGAGCCCAACAGATCTTCATTAAGTGAATGTACAAAGGGACGGTGTTCTACTCTTAAAATATTTAAAGACTCATCGAAATGAGAGGGTATTACAAGGTATTGAGTAAGCCTGTGCTCAGATTCCTGGTTCAGATTAATAGTTTCCAAAGGCTGACCCACACCAGTCCACCGACTGACGCCAGGCCAGAAAGACGCTTGGTCCCCACCCTATGGATTATGACTCAGCAGGTCTCAGGCAGGGTCTGAGCATGTATTTCTTTGACAAATCAGCGAAGATTCTGCGGGCCTGTGAACTCTCGGTCTTGACCTCAGAGAAGACAGATTCATTATGAACTAGGGTGATCAGAGAAAGATTCATTGAGAAGTTAGGATCTGAATTAATCCTCAAACATAGGCAAGTTTGGGCAGATGAAGAAAAGAGGTCACAAGGGCAAACACTGTAAGAAACAGTATTTTGTATCATTTGGCCTTTCCCCTCAAAACACCATTTATAATCTATATCACTTATTTCTACATAACTCACCTCAAACCTAACTGTCTTAGGCAACACCCATCATCTGTTCTTTTTCAGTTTATAAGGGTCAAGAACTCAGAAGCAGTTTGGGTGGGCTTTTCTGACTTGGGGTCTCTTATGAGGTTGCTTTCAGATGGTGATTAGGGGCTGAAGCTTTGCAAAAGGATTCTTTAGTCCGATACCTGCTTTGGAAAGACTCAAAAGGTTGGAGGTTAGAAGAGAGAGAGCTCCGAGGACATCTTTTTCCATCTCTGTACTGTCTTCCTGCGTGGTCTCTGCAGCCTGGGGGCTTCAGATAGTTGGGCTTCTTATGTAGACTCGGGGCTGCAAAGCACACGTTCTGAGAGGGTGCACCGGTAGGAAGAGAGGGGCAGAGAAGAGGGAACGCTCAGTGGCAATGCACAGGGGATCCAAACAAGCAGGCAGGTAAAGAGATGAATAGTAGATGGACAAGTGACCCGTGACCTTCAGAAGTGCTTCATGTGACTTCAGCCAAACACCAAGAGGTCATTCAGTGCTTCTGACTGGTCAACAGTGGGTTGCATACCATGGAAGAACATGATAAAAACTACCATGATAAAACTACTTCAAAAAGTAGGATTTAATATGGATTTCACATAAGGAAATGCAATAAATCCTTCCATTCTTTCAGCAGTTTTTAACAAACCCTGAAAGCCAGGAGTCATATATACGAAGAGTTAGTATTGTATAGCAGACAGATTCCTATAATCTGAAGCTAAAGGCTTGAGTCCCCTACCTACTACTTGACAAACTTAGCGATCCCAAGCAGATCCTTGACCTCCTTCCCGATCTAGTTGTTTATTTCTTCAGTTCCATCTCCTTTTATATATTTCTCAAGCTTCACAAATCCAACTTTTTGGGCTACTTGCTCTTTCTGAAAAGCATACAACTTTTTTATGCCTCTGCTTTTTGCCCATGGTCGGCCTTCTGCTTGAGACACTGTCCTTTCCTCCCCCTCCCGGTCTCCAGCAACTGCCTCCCCTTGCCTTTGAGCTCTAGCAGAGTCACAACCCCTCAGCAGAACTGCCAGACTCCCCACAAAGAGGAGCCCACCCTCTGGGCTCTTCCAGTGCCTGCATACACCCGTCCCATTGCCCAGGTTGCATTGTTTTCACTACTTAGATTCCCCTAAACATAGGTCTATACCTCAGTAGTTTCTGCCATGCCTGCAATAGGCATAATGACTGACATTGAGTAATCTATCAATAAATATGTACTGTGTTTAAGTAAACAAATGGATGCATAAAGGCAAGAAGGAATGAACTATTTATTTTAAAATGTGGACCATCCATTTTTCAGCCTTGATTGGACACGAACATATTGGATTTCAGAGGACACTGAAAAAATTATCTTTTCATGGTCACTGCATTGTCAAGATTTAAAAATAAACAGTAAAAAAATAAAAAACTTGTGTCTGGATAACACAGCAAAGGCTTTTTCTTCCTTTTGAGTCTATAGCCCTCTTTCTTGCTGAGAAGCTTGTGCAAAAATGAAGCTGAGCTTGGGAAGCTCCCAAGTTGACTGATCTCTTTGTATCAGGTCCATAGCCCCTTTTACATTTTGGCTACTCGGGATGGTATTCACCTTTTTCTGCTCCAAAAAGATGCAACAGAAGGTGAATTTATTCCTGGTAACCTGTGGGTCATATCAAGTGAAGGCGAATGACTTTCATCTCAAGCCACCACACTGGCGTGGGGCCCAGTGTGACTGGAGGCCTGACCCTGTTTCTTTCCCACTCAACCAGGTGTTGAGGCTGAATGTGGACCTGGGGCACACAGGTGTGTCATGAGCCACTGCCATTCACTAGCAATTTGATTCCACCATTCTGAGCTTTAATTGTACCGTCCATGGTTTGAGGATTATGACCTCATCCAGCATAGATCAAAAAAAAAGTGGGAACTGTTGTGAAGATCGAGATAAATTTAGCAACATCACCACAGCTGTTTTTTTTTAATTCATAGTAGGTGCTCACAGATGTTAATGTTCTTTTTTCTTCTCCCACCTGACTTTCTTCGGAGGAGAAGGTTCTAGCCATCCATGCTAACAAGGTCATTTCTGGCTTCCCTTTTCTGCTTAGTAAGGATAGGGTAGGGCTCCGGTATCTTGTGTCTATCTCTCTGGCTTGCATACCCAGGCACACCCATCCACAGGGCTTTGTTTCCTTAACCTCAAGTTATGTAATGAATAGGTGTAGGGCCCTAGATTTATTTCCATAAGGACCTGTTTCAAAATCCCTGCTGATTGCTCTAGGCGGTGAGTGTGTGGAGGAGAGTGGGCTCACACATGTTCCCTGCTGGAAGCGCCCGGCCTGAATTAGGTCATGCCGTCGTGGCATTTTTCATCCTTTCACACGCTGCTGCTATGACAGCAGGTGAGGACCACAGAGAATAAAGCAAGAATGGGTGGTTGCTTAACCTGGCCATGTATTTACACATCCTTGTTGGCAGGGAAATGGTGACTCACTGCCCTTGCTGGAATACCACTGGTAGGCCAGCTTCTAATGACTCTATACCAGAGCCTCCCTTCCCCACCGCCAGCTCCATTTTCCACAGCTGAATCTCATCTCTGGCCGTCCAGGACATGTTAGGAAGAGCAGTAACCTGTTCCGACCCCTAGGGGACCATTGCGTAACACTTAGGGAATACATAGGTGGTATCTAGGAAACTCTCCAAACCTGCGGGAAATGAAATAAACAACAGTTGATGCTTTGAAGATGGGTGATGGTGATGAAAGTTACTCCCTACTATGTGCCAGGTGCTTTGTCTACATTTTCTCTCATCATATCCACCCAGCTCAATTTTTAACTGATGCTGAGACAGGTTAAATACTTTCTCCAAGGTACCAGTGTTAATAAGCAGCAGACTTGAGACTCGAATCCAAACATGTTTAATGTTAAACCCCACGGACCTTACACTGTCATACCACCAGCTATGGTTCAAGTGGGTTCAAGTGCCTGCCCACTGCCCATCTCCCTAGACCTGCCATGCCCCTTGGGCCCGCTGGGAAATCAGTCACGATGCCACCTCTCCTCCCTGCCACTTGTAGGCTCTATTTGTAACTACACAGGAACTTCATTTCTTCAATATGACATTTTCCTTAATTCAAGCTAGCTCTGTCCAGTCTAACGGCACCATGGCACACTGCATGTCCAGTCCCTTAATCACTGAGCCTTTAGGACATCAGGTTCTGGTCAGCATTACACTGTCTTAAGAAAAGGCCTCAGGTGTGTTCATCAAGGGAATAGAGTTACAGTCAAACGAAAGATAACATCTTGACTTCAGTTGTGCTTCAGATCCAGGATCAGGAAAGCGGAATGACCCTACCAGACCAGACCCTCACGAACCTGGGCAGAATGCACCATGGCTGACATCAGGACTTGATACAATGTTCAACTACTCCCTACCCTGGCCCCAACCAACCAGTAGAGCCCATGACCCCAACTCCATTAGTTGCCATAGTGGATGACTTTTCCCTTATATAACCTACCCCCTTAGGTGCCATGGGGGAGCCAGGACTTAGAGTGTTAGCTCACTGTGTCTTGGGGCTTGGCACTGTTTCCTTAAGTAAATCTTTATTTTTATTTTTGCTGCAAACTCCCGTTTGAGTTTTATTAGGCTTTGGTGTGAGAAGGCAAATAAAACCCTCTCGTTCAGTAACATATTCTAGCATTCTGGATTTCAGTTAAAGACCCTGTGCAGAAGGCAGTTGAATGAACATCAATTTTAAAACACTCCTTAAGAGATTCTGTTCTGTGGGTTTCTCTTCCTGAGATCTGGTTGTTTCTTTTTTGTATTTTTATTTTTTTTTATTCTGGGAATTACCCATAGGTAAACTTCCAGTAAAATATTTGTATTTTTATTAAAGTCAGCCAAGGACCGTTTGTGCTGCATGCCACCACAGACCCTAATTATTGTTGAACACTCAGGTAATACCTGGTTGAACTCAGCAGTTCCCTATCTTAAGACAGTCATTCTGAAGCATTTGTAAGTGTTGAAACAACCTGGAGGGCATCAAAACATGGTACCTGGGGCCAACCCCAGAGTTTCTGACTCAGTGATCTGAAGGAGAGCCTGAAAATGTGCATTTCTAAGCCATTGCTGGATCACGCTGATGCGGCAGGTCCAGTGAGAACCGCTGCCTTAAGATGTCCCAATAAGTACACTCTGATGGCGAGGGCCCAGCAGTCATTGACAGGTGGGCAGGGTTTAATGGCCAGAACTCACAACCACTCTGTTCTCAATCTTACCTTTCCCTCCCTGTGGGTTTTTTTTTTTTTCTTTTTTGTCTTTTTGTAGGAGGCAAGAGTCAAAGCTTCTTTTTAAAATTTTCAAACCATATACTTTTCTTAAGTTAATAAACTTTACTTTTCAGAGCAGTATTGGGTACACAGAAAATGGAGTGAAAAGTACAGAGAGTTCCCATCTACCCGCTGTTTGCACAGGTAGGTACACAACCTCTGCCACCATCGGCACCCTGCACCACAGAAGGATATTTGTTACAATCCATGACATCGACACATCACTATCACCCAAAGTACACATTTTACATTAGAATTCACTCTTGGTGTCATACTTTTTATGGGTTTTGACAAATACATAATGAAACGTATACACCAGTGTAGTGTCATATAGAACAGTTTCATTGCCCTAAGAAAAAAAACCTCAATGCTCTGATTATTCATCTCTCCCTCCCCGAAACCATGACAGCTACTGATGTTTTACTGTCTCCACTGTATTTTTCTTTTTGAGAATGTCATCTAGTTGGAATAATACAGTAAGTAGACTTTTCAGACTGACTTCTTTCACTTAGTAATATGCATTTAGGTTTCCTGCGTGTCTTTTCATGGCTTGATAGCTCGTTTCCTTGTAGCCCTGAATCATATTCCATTGTCTGGATATACCATAGTGTGTTTACCGATTTACCTATTGAAGGATATCTTGGCTGTATCACAGTTTTGGCAATGATATATAAAGCTGCTATAAAGACCTGGGTATCTTTGCATGAACGTAAGTTTTCTCTTCTTTTCAGTAAATACCAAGGAGCATCACTGTTGGATTGAATGATAAAAGTATGACTAGTTCTGCAAGAAAATGCCAAACTCCCTTCCAGAGTGTGTGTATCATTGTGTATTCCCACCAGCAAGGAAGGAGAATTCCTGTGGTCCCACACCCTCATAAGCATTTGGTGTCGTCAGTGTTCAGAATTTTGGTCATTGTAATAGGTGTAGTAATATCTCATTATTGTTTTAAATTGCAATCCCCTAATAACATATGATGTTAAATATCTTTTCATGTTTACTTGCAATCTGTGCATCTTCTTTCGTGAGATGCCTGTTCAGAACTTTGGGTTCTTCACATGTTTTGCGTAAAATGTGTCTTTTGCAGGTATTTTCTTCCAGTCTGTGTCTTCTCATTCTCTTGACAATGACTTTCACAGAGCAGAAGTTTTTATTTTTAATGAATTCCAGCTTATCAATTATTTATTTTATAGATCCTTTTTTTGTCTTGTATCTAAAATGTCATCTCCATATCTAAGGTCAGTTAGGTTTTCTCTTATATGTTGTTATGGATTAAAAGTTTCTGTCCCCTCAAAATTCACATATTAAAGCACTAACCTTTAATTTTATGGTATTTGGAGGTGGGGCTGTTGGAAGTTAATTAGGTTTAAAAGAGGTCATGAGGGTGGAGACCTCATGATGGAATTGGTGTCCTTATAAGGAGATGGAGAAGAACAGAGCATATTTTTTCTTACCCTCTTGCTTTCCCCTTCTACCATGACAAAGCAAGAAGGCAGTCTGCAAACCTGGAAGGGGACCCTCTCCAGGAACTGAATCTGCTGGTACCTTGTCATGGGCTTCCCGGCCTTCAGCTCTGTGACAATAAATAGTTTTTGTTGATGTCTATGACATTTTGTTATAGCAGTCTGTTATATATTTATCTTCTATCTATTTGATAACTTTGAATTTTACACCTCAGTCTATGATCTATTTAGAGTTTTGGTTTTTTTTTTTACTTTTATAAGGTCTGTATCTAAACAATGATGATGATGATGATGATGATGATTTCAATGTAGAAGTCCAGTTGTTCCAGCACCATTTATTACAAAGACCATCTTTGCTCCAGTGTATTGCTTTTGAACTTTTGTCAAAGATAAGTTGACTGTATTTATGTGGGTCTGTTTCTAGGTTCTCTGTCCCGCTACAATGATCAGTTGGCTATTCTTTCACCAATACCACACTGTTTTGATGACTGTAGTTGTATAGTCTGTCTTGACATCAGATAACATTAGTCCTCTGACTTTGTTTTTCTTTAATACTGAGTTGGCTACTCTGGGGTTTTGCCGCTCCGTATAAACTTTAGAATCAATTTGTTGATATCAACAAAAAACTTGCTGAAAGTTTGAATGGGATTATATTAAATCTATACCTCAAACTGGAAAGAACTGACATCTTGACATATTGAGTCTTCGTATCCATGAGCATGAAGTACACTTTCATTTCTTTATTTTTACTTCGATAGCTCTTATCAGAGTTTTGTAGTTTTCCTCTTATAGGTCTTGTATATATTTTGTTAGATGGATACCTAAGTATTTTCTTTTAGAGGAGTGTTAATATAAATAATAATGTGTTTTTAATTTCAAATTCAGATAAGATAGTGATTGACTTTGGTATATTAATCTTAAATCTTACACCCTTGATATAATACTTATTACTTCCAGGATAGGTTTTTTGGTCAGGTCTTTTGAAATTTTTACAATTGGGGTTATTCAGAAATGGAATAACATAATGATTAAAACATTCTTTCATGCTAAAAGTAATTACGCATTACAAAAAGCTTGGAAACAAGAAAAAACATCATTAAAATGTATGAGTACCTACTATGTCTCAGGAACTATATTAAGCCTTTTATTGGTATCTTCTAATTGAATCCTGTTGACAACTTTCTGATATAGGTGCTATTGCTCTCATTTTACACATAGAAAATGGATGTCAGAGAGAATAGTTAACGTGCCTCAAGACACACAGTAAGTGGTAGTATCAAGAATCGAGCTGGGACAGTCTGATTTTAGAGCTATACTTCTAACCAGTATATAATCCTGACTCCCATCCTACCATCCATCTCTCTACCTCCCCACTCCACCCCAAAAAATGATCAATAGCAATATACTGTATTCTAAGTCTTTGCTTCCCTGAAAACCTATAATAAATATAAAAAAGAGGGGGGGGAAGCATCTAAGTTAAGGGGCTATTAATAGCATATTTTCAGGGCATAATAAATAAATTAATTTATTTATCTAAAAACATCTATTGAGCATCAGCCCTGTGCCAGGCACTGTTCCAGAGATAAAGTAATAGGCAAAACTCCCTTCCTAGTGGATTTTGCTTTCCAATGATGCTGTTCTCCTCTTTTACGTATTGTCTGCTAGAGTCATTTTCACTTACACAGATTTGTATAAACTTTTTAGTGATTGATCTAGAAGACACAACATATATTTTTAATTTTTCACACTATATTTAGAATTCATATTGTTCCATTTCACACAAAATATAGAAAATTAACATCCATATAGATCCATTTTCCCAACCAGAGTTGAGATATATTTATAATGTCTATACATATTATTAAAGCCCCCAAGAAAATGTTATAATTTTTGTTGTAAATAATAATATGTATTTTCAAATAGAAAAATTATTACTTTATATTTACAATTTCTGATACTTTTGATTTGTTCCTGGAGCTCTAACTCTCCCTCTAGTTTCATTTTCTTTTGTGGAAAGAACTTCTTGAGCCTTTTTATAATCCAAATGTAGTGACAACAAATTGCCTTAACTTTTCTTTATTGGCAAATGTTTATATATATATAACTTTTTCTTGAAGGATATAGTTATTGAATAGAGGATTCTGAGTTCACAGTTTTGTTTTTTTTCTTTTAGCAATTTAAACATGGTGTGTGTGTGTGTGTGTGTGTGTGTGTGTGTGTGTGTTTTGACCTCCATAGGTCCTGATGAAAGTAGTTGTCAATGTAAATTGTTGATCCTCTAGAAGTAACATGTCATTTTACTCTGGCTGCTTTATAGATTCTCTTTAATTTTCAGTAGTTTATTCATAATGTACCTATGTGTTTCCCTTGTATGTATCATGTTTAAGGTTTACTGAGCTTCATGAATAAGCAAATTTAAGTCTTTCAGAAAATTACAAATGTTTTAGCAATTCAAGAAAAATAAAATTTCTGTCTCATTATTTCTTTTTCTTGTTTGACTCTCACATACAGGTTAGAGCTTGGTATGGCCCCACTGGTTTACTTTAGATTGGGTCATTTCTATCAATTTATCTTCATGTTCACTAATTTTTTTCTTCATTTTAATGTTGAGTTCATCCAGTAAAATTTTTATTTCAATTGTGTTTTATTTCTAGAATTTTTGTTTCTTTTTTATAGTTCTGTTTATTGACTGAAATGTCCTATCTTTTCATTCACTATGACCATCTTTTCCTTTACTTCACTGAACACAGTTATAGTATCTGCTTAAAGTTCATTGATTGCAAATTCTAACATCAAGGGTATCTCAGGTTTGGCCCATAGATTGTCTTTTCTCTCAAAAATGAGCACACTTTTATTTATTTTTTAAATATATCAAATAATATTATTGGATTGCATTCTGAACTCTGTTGTATTTCTCCAAAAGTCTTTTGTTTTAACAAGAAATAAACTTAGTTGGATTCAAATGGTCAACTCTGTCTCTTGAGGGGCAGCTGTGTTCAGCTCTTTTGTCTTTAACTATGTTGCTTTTAGTCTGCCTAACACAAGAATGGTTCAGCCAGCAGCTGAAATTGTGGACTCCTCATCTCTGGCTCTCTTGCTTCCAAAAATCCTTCAATCACTCACTTTCCAGTGGCCCTGGTTTCCACGAACACTGCCATTTTGTCAGAAATTCCTATGTTTTCTGTTGGAGTGTCAATTACCCTGTGTGGCGCTGATTTAGTCTTCTACCAGGCTAAAGGCCACAAAGAGTGGGTAACTTTTACCATGCCTCCCTTTTCTCCAAGTTTTATCTTCCCTACAGAATTGGACTATTTTTATCTACTTTTCAGTGCCTTCCTGTAGTTGTTGTTTCATATGGTTTTTGTTTACAGTTGTTATTATCAGGGCTTTGGGTCCTGTAGGAACTTTCTAGAAGCATATTCTCTGTGCTTGGTTTTAACTTTGAAAAATTAAAAGGCTGTGGCCTGGGTGGTTATCAAACTCATCTTGAAAATGTAAAGTACACTATGAACTTCACAAGGGTAGATGCTACCTCGCATGTAGGCCAACTTCTCATCCGTACATTGAACAATTATTCCTAGGGTTTGCTACATGCTTACGGATATAAACTCTGCACCCTTATAGTGAATAAAAGGGACAAGTTAAATCAACAACAATTTGAGTGTTGATTCTGGAAACAGACACAAGAATAAAGCTATCTGGGGAATGCGTTGCTGAGAGAAGACTATAGAGGGTGTGTATTAACATTTAAATATCTATAGAAAACAGGTAGACCACTGACCCCCTTACCCTTTATGTCATTATCCATCATATTTGCATGTGGGCTTCATTCTATTCTTTTTGTAGTTAATCCTCCAGTATACTATTTTTAAATGTATAAAAATATATCATGACCAACTTGTTTCTTCCCCCAAGGAAATCAAGGTTGATTTAACATAGAAAATTAATTTAAAAGTTTATCACATTAACAGATTAAAGAAAAAATATCTTATGAGTATCTCAATAGATGAAGCATAATCATTTGATATGTTTCAGTATCTTAACAAACGATAAAAACAAACTTCCATAACTTGACAATGGGTATTTACCAAAAACCTAATGCAAACATCAGGTAAGGAGCTATTTCATTATGTCCACAAGAGATGGTAATGTCTTAACATTAGAATGGCAGCCTATATTTATAGTGGTGGTAGAACATGGAGAGAAACAGACACAGAAAAATGTATTATCTTGATGGCAGAGAACCATCACACATATATTTTGAAAAGCACCTACCCTAGGGCTCAGCACACAACAGAGTACAAAAAGTGCTTACTGACTGATAGATAAGAATGTGTCATAAGACGTTGCCATCATTTCAGAGGGCTGTAGCTAGAGATTATTACAGCCTCTAGAAGATTTTTGCTTAGAGTTGTGCTCTGGTCAAAATCTACCCAGAGTGCTCACTGTACCAATCACTACATTTTTCACATTCAGCTGCCAAAAGACCTCATCTGCCTCCAAACTCAAACTAGAACTTTTCGGTATAAATTTGTTCTAGATAATTGCTTCCTTTGAATAGTATCCATAATAACAGATTGCTCTAAACAATACAATTTTACTTTCAGTGATTAAAGTTATTGGAAAAACATTTGACCTGCAAGGGTATTATAATATGAAGTTAAAGAAAGCATGAGATAAGACCTGAAGAAATTTGGCTTTTAGTCCTCCTGGGGTTATGAACCAGTGATGTGACGTTGGATGGTATTAAACATTTGGGGTCCCTGTTTCCTAATCTGAAATGTACAACGTGAGTTAGTCATTGATTCAACAAATTAAGGATTCATTATGGATCAGGCATCGCGCTCCTGCCCATGTCTACAGGTGTTGGGAGATCAACAGTAACAGAATTTAGGAAAAGTGCACTGTGAACAGTAACTTGTGACACAAAAGGCTGATGGGTTTGGGATTTGTGGGAATCCGATAGCTATTGGTTCATCAAATAAGTCTTAATCACTCACCTTTTATATATTCGCACAATGCTAGGCTCTAGAGTACTGGTTCTCGACCTGTGGGTCGCAGCCCCTTTGGGGGTCGAACGACCCTTTCACAGGGGTTGTCTAAGACATAGCAGTCGCAAAATTACAGTTATGAGGTAGCAACGAAAATAATTTTATGGTTGGGGGTCATCACAACATGAGGAACTGTATTAAAGGGTCGTGGCATTAGGAAGGTTGAGAACCACTGCTCTAGGGGGTGTTGACAAATAGATAAGCACTAAACTCATCACCAGGATACTAATGCACTTTCTTTGCAAGATCCAAGAAAAAGAATGAATCCTAGTGTGCCCTCACTATACGTATGCCCTTGATCAAATCACTCAACTGTCTATGAATTCCCAAAACACAACTGGGGGAAAAACACAACCTTGGAGCAATATGTTTATTTGGAATTTAATCCAAAATAACGAAGGGGATGAGGAAGGTCAGACAGATAAGGGAGACAATGCAATAGTAAGTGTCTGAATGACACATTATTGCTGTGGACCTCTGGAACTCGGTCCTTTAGAGACCATCTCAGGAATCCTCAAAAATGTGGCTCAGAATGGTCCTGCTAAGGGCCAGAGCAGCTGGAATATTTAGTCATATATTCTTTTCATTCACATATTTTTTCATTCACACGCCGTGCATGTGAATGAAAAGTACTCGAAGTCAAAAGCTGTCTGTTTCAGGTGAACTCGGCAGGGGACTTTGGTGATGTGAAGTAGAAAGTCAACAGCACATGTGACAGTGACCAATCTGAACTTTGAGTTCCTGATCTAGAAATAAAAAATCCGTATATATTACAGGACAGTAGTGGGCATTAAAATTGTCTATGTACATCTTTGTTAAAAAGGAATGTTTGTCCTCAGGACTGTGAGAAAGGGTGATGGCTATGAAAATATACAGCAGGGGGGTTCTCAGAGCTCATGAATCCTATGACCTGGGAAGCAGGGGTTATAAGCCCGTGTTGTCTTCATAATCTTCTTTGAGCGTGATCCAAGAGAAGATTTTGATAGGGACTTGATGAAAGAGGCCAAGTAGAAAGTTTGGGTTCACTGCAAATGTTTATTTAACTCAGACACTTCAAAAGCATTTATTGGAGAAACATTTTCAGATTCATGTCAGATGAATCAACATCCTTCACCCATATCAGAGTCATAGCCTGGGGGAGTAAATTTAGTCAGCTAACCTGTACCTCACATGGTATGAAACTTGTTTGAGAAGCCTTGAAAATCCAGTGTCAAGTTTCTGGCTGCCTCTCACATCCTGGTGCAGAAAGGGCATCTGAGCTGGGGTTGATAAAGAGCCCTAGTCCTCAAACCTCAGTGCTAATCAGAATCGGTTGGAGGACATTTAAAATCACAGATAACTGGATACCGCCCTCAGAACTCCTGACTTAGTTGTTCTCAAATGGGTGCCAAGAATCAGCATTTCTAATCAGTTCCCTGGTGATGCTGCTGCTGCTGGTCTGGGGACCACATTTTGAGAACCAATAGTTCAGAAGAAGCTAGAGTCATCCATGAGTGGGAGAAGGTGGGGGTGGAGGTCACTAAGCACTCTGATGAGAGACAGATTGTAAATCTAGGACCCACACAAAGATCAGCCTTGTTTGTCCTTGGTTTTCAGAGATGTCACTACAGGCTCATAATCTCAAAGGACATTTCTATTCACTTTCCCTTCTGCATTTTATAATACACCTCTTTACCACCTCCCAGGATTCAGACTAGCCTTCCAAAACAAGACTGTACTTGAAAACAAAGGGGGAGGGATTTTCACTAATAAATAGACTGCATGGAAGAAAGATAGAAGGACTCCAAAAGAAGAACAGGGGAAAACCAGAAAGGAAGGAGTAAAAAGAAAAGGAGAAAAGACAGGCAGCCAGTAGATAACATGATGAAAATACACTATGTCTCAAGTTCTATGACTTGAATTTTCCCATACTTTAGAATGCTGAAGTCTCACAAATGTACTGCAAGATGTGCTATTACTCCCAGGAGGAAATGGAGTTTCAGTCGATTATGGGATCTTCCCAAATAGACAAGATTTGTAAGAGCCACAGGCAGGACTCAAACCCAGAGGTATTCCATTCCAGTGAAGTTTCTGCTGTTTTCCAACACCAGAAACTGTCTATATGGAGCAGTCATTAAGGATTTGGAATTGGGAAGCAGGGTCACATGGGGGAGGCAGAGGTTGCCTCCAGTGCTCCACAGATTCTTGAATTTAAAATCACGGTATGGTCTGTGGCCCTTCTTTCTGACTCACTGAACTTGAGGGCAATCAGGGCACCTTGTACGGTATTGTTACAGAAATGAGGCAGCGCTGAGTAATTTGCCTGCCTGGGAGGCTCTCTCCATTCTAGGTGGAGGCCTCTATGTTGCAGATACTCTAAGCACAGTACTGCGACGAGGAAGAGATTTCGGCATAGGGCTCCACAGAATGCCCAGCAAGGCGGACGCAGGGCCACAGGCCTACCAATGCGAGAGTCTTTGAAGACCTCACTCTTCATCCAGCTCAGGCCATGATGCAATGCAACAGCTTAGTAATTGATGGTGTTCTACCTGGAGAGACATTTCAACATCCCACTAGAAAGTGCCTATTGAACAATGAAGTGGTGGGTATTTTAAGCTGGCTGTTTGTCTATTCCAGTTGTGTGATGTCCACACAGACACCTCTAGATTTCTTCATTTAAGACAGGTCGCTGCTAATGTTTTACTATGAGTGAATTTAGCCCTGTAGTATGTCATGTTCTAGAGAAGCACGCAAGAGCACGAACTCCAAGGAGGGAAGATTTTATTGAAGGATAGGAGGATTCCTGCCTGTTAAATTATCCAGACAGGAGGTGATGTTGCTCAAGCCTCTGGAACCCCCTTGGGTGGTATTCAATCTGAGTTTAGACAGACATTTGGAGGGCATATTGGGGAGAAACAGACAATGGGCTGGACAAGTGCTGAGCTCTTTGCAGAGTGTTTGGGCAGAGTGGCTGAACACATGGAATCCAGGCGAAATGAGGGTCAAACGAAGAACCCAGCACTGACCATTTGGAATGCCCAGAGCATCTCCTGTCGGCAACACTCCACCTGAGAAGCAGAGTGGGCATCAGTCCAACAATACCCAGATTCTGAGACTAGATTGGAACAAGACGCTGCCTCTTTGAACTTGTAGGTAAACACAAACTGTGGAGATGGACTCTGCCAGTATCAGGCAGTTTTTCTCAGTACAAACCACAACCAAATTTAAAACCTAAAGCACACATGATATTCAAATAGATGGTTCCTTACCTGGGCCAAGAAGGAAGTAAGAAGACCCTGGAAGGGGATTAGAAGGGTGGAGATCAGCTGTGCCATTTGGTTGCAGCTCATTTGCATAGGAAAAAAGAGATTTGACTAGGAAGTTCCCCACACCGGTAAAAGAGGATAGCAGCATTATTAACATTGTGTAATCCAACCTTTAACTTAGAACAATGCTACCCGTATTTACATAACTCAACACAAACTTGTTTTTCTTTGAACAGTAAGTCCTCGTGATGCTAAAGTTGAAATCTGGGTCCACCTTACTTATGTAAATTATCTTAGACCCAAGAGTACTGCCTACTGAAGCAAGGTGGTGTTTAATAAAGTTTTTCAAAATCCCAGAATTCCCTGAGTGAAAGAGCTCGAATATCAAAACATTAAACATCAAATTCCACACAGGAGGGGCCCTAGGCAGCCCTGCTCGCCTACCCTGGAAAGTGCGCTGGAACAAAGTGTCTGCTACCTGAAGCTGTGAACATGTGTGTAATGTGTGAACATGTGTGTATGCATGTGTGGACATGTGTGTATGCATGTGTGTTTCCCTGCGTCTGTGTGCATGAGAGATGCATGTTTCTGGCAAAACCAAGAAGCCAAAAGAAGCATCCACCAAGATCCCCAAACAAAGGTATAAGAAAGGGATGAAGAAGGGTCAAGGCCAAGGCACCGGGCCCAGGGCACAGGTGCAGAGCGGCACATGTTTCAGGATGGGCTTTGCAGGCTGGCACCCCAGGTGCCTGCCTAGACCACGTACAAGTCACAGTGACTGAGAAAAAGTATTCCGTTTCCCCCAACCTTGGCTTCTTGGCTGGTAAAATTGGAAGAATAATACCCACATGATGGAGTTATTATGTGAGTTAACTGAGATAATACATGTAAAATATTTAGCACAATTCCTGGGATCTAAGGGCTTAATAAATGCAGGCTGGTGTTATTGGGGAGTACACAGAGCTACGTGTAAAGCGAATGCAAACGAAATCCATTCCTTGAACTGTTTAATGTGCCACTCAGCGCGTATGGGATGTCAGCCTACATTAAAAGGCTCAGATAGCAACCATATAATGTCACTGTGAGGTTTAAATAAAATTACACACACAAACACAATTATACATAATTGTCTGGCACATGGTAAGCATTCAGCAAATCATAGCTCTCATTTTCATGAAGAAAATTTCTCTCGCCTTATGTTTGTACTTAAGATTAATCATCAGGCTGGAAAATGGCCTTTTTATAAATATACACATCACAAAAAGGAAAATAACAAATGGATAATAAACAAGGAAATATGTCCAACAAAAAAAAATAAATTAAAACAATGATGCCACTGTTTTTTACATAATGCAACACAGATTATTTTTTCCCTTTTAATGATAAGCTGCTAAGGATTCATTAAAATAAACATGGTTACATGCTACTGTTGGGAATGCAGATGGCGATGACCTTTTAAAAGTCACTGAGCAGTACATGATAAGGGCCTTCAAGTACTAAAAACCTGTATCTAATAATTTTATTTCTTAACATCTAACCAATGGAAGTAAGTTAAAATACAGGGGAAAGCTATAAATGTGCTTCCAATAGAAAAAATAATAAGGAACACCCTAAATAACTGAAAGAGGAGAAAGGATTGCTTATGCAACTTGAACCTTGGTCCATTTATTCAATGAAATATTATGCAGCTATTACAAATAATGCCAATAAAGAGTTTACAATAACATATTAAAAGCTTACAATGTCATGTTAAGGATAAAAGCAGTATAATAAAGTTGTTTAAATAGTAGGTCCACAGTATATAAAACAACTTATTAAAAATGAAAAAAAAAATACATTGATTTAATAGTGATTGTCTGAGGATGCTAGTAATTTTTCTTCATGTTATTCTGTTTCACAATTTTTTCTCTAATAAGCATGTGTGTATTTTTTCATAAGTGTGATAAAAGTCCAATAAAGTTTCCTTTAAAAATTCCACAGCAAGATTTTCTAGTATAGAAGTCAGCTACATATAGCCCATAGGTCAAGTCCAACCTGCCACCTGCTTTTGTAAATAAATATTTATTAGAGCACAACAATACTAATTCATCTATGTATTGTTTATGGCTGTATTTGCACTAAGGTGGCAGAGTTGAGTAGTTGCCATAGAGACTGTGTGGACCACAAACCCCCAAATAGTTACTATCCGATTTTTGACAGAAAAAAAATCTGCCAACGTGTAATTAAAATATTGCACACAGAAGACTTGACATAGGCCAATAGCTTGAAATTGATGTGATTCAATCTGGAGAAACATTCCAACACTCCAGTAGAATGTACCTGACCAAGAATAAAATGGTTGATAATTGAAGGTTGCTGAATTTCCTTCCTAATTTTACAACTTCTACATAGCGACTTGTCTATTTCTCCATGACAATAATGGCTCTTGGTCCATTTAGCCTGGCAACATGTAGGTGGTTCAAAAGGAGCATGCAAGAGTGAGAACTCTGAGGACAGCTCCCACTGAGTGATGAGGGTGATTCCTGGCAGTGGGATGATCCAGATGTGGAATGGTCGTCAGTCCGAAACTGGACAGTTCAGAAGGCAGATTATGGAGAAGCAGCCCGTGGGGCTGGGTAACTGCTGAGCTCTTTCCACCTTGCATTCTGGGAAGAGTGCTGAAAACACGGGGTCCGGGGAGAGATGTGAGTCGAACAAGGGATCCATCTTGTTGCGGTGCCTGTCATTTAACTTCGGTGCCATCTGCCAAACTGATTCTGCATCATCTGCTTCCACACTACCAGAAACAGGGAACTCCTTTTTGATGATCTTGTTCTATACCTGCCCCTCGCTGATAAATACCAAACAGCTCACCCTGTATTTTTTGTACCCCTAACCCTTGGCATGATCTTGGGAAGTCCCAGTAGATTTATGTTTACACTTGCAACGACTTAAGGCCATTGTGAGCTCTAGCATTGCCTCCTTTGACCTGTGGGCGTGAGCTGGGACTTGGAGGTATGTAAAAAGAAGGACATAGTTGTTGCTCAATTGTTGGTGTCTTTGCCTCTTTGCTAAGACCTACTGTTCCTCATACCTTCTCCTAGGAAGGATCCAAGTGCTGGCTTCCTGCAGGGCCTATGTGAGCCCTTCTTTAGGACTTGTGAGGGCTTCCAAAGTTGCCTAAGGTGAGACCTGCCAGTTAATGTCTTAAATCCCTCAGGTGCCCCGTTCGGCTGTACACCTTACAGCCTTGGATGCTGTGGTCTCTGGCCCCAGTCCACATCCCAGGTGGGTACCCCCTTCTGGGTTCTTATTTGACCTGTGGGAATTCACACATCCTCACCACAGGGCGGGGCAGAGGATGCTTCGTCTCCCCTCTGTCGCTCTCCCTGCACGGCTCCCCTGCAGGCTCCCCCAGGGCAGAGCAGGCTGCCTAGGCTGTAGTCCATTACCTGCGTGCGGTCCCCCCTGGAGCCACTCCCTTCTCCTGGCTTCAGAAAGCACAGGAAGGCTTTCCTGTAGATTCTACTAGTCCAGCAACTTGTGACTTTGACAAAGGAGAAGGGACTTAACTAGTGTACTGTGGTCCCCTAGATTTCATCAAATGACTACTCAAGAATGTTTAGAAACAAAGCACATGGACAAGGAAAGAAAGTATGAGGATAGCCCGGCTGGTGTGACTCAGTGGTTGAGCGTCAACCCATGCAACAAGAGGTTGCCAGTTCAATTCCCGATCAGGGCACATGCCCAGGTTGTGGGCCCGATCCCCAGTGGGGGGCAGGCAGGAGGTGGCCAACTTCTTACCTCTCATTCAAAGTGTCTTCTTCCCATTGATTGATATGGGAAGTTGGTGGGGGGCTGGGGTGAGGGCAGCAAACAGCATAAGTGCCTCTTAATAAATCCCCAGTGGAGGTTTCTGCCTGTGATCACCTGAGACTCTGTTCAGATGCTTGGGGATCCTAATGATTTCTTAGAGCTTCGGTTCCCAGTTATAATTTGGGAGCAGCAGGCAAAGTCCCACTCAACGATCTGCTACGCCATTCTTGAGCGACCTGATCAGGGTTCCCTGAAGTGTGTTCTCAGAAATCCAGTCCCAGGAAATGCTTCAGCCAGAATCCCCTTCATGGAATGATCACTATGAACATAAAAGACTTTGACCAGACCGACAGTTTGGCTTTCTTTAAGTGAGCACTGCTGCTGCGGCCTGCCTCCCGTAAATAAAATATTTTCCTTCGTATACGGTTCTCATACATTCACCCATGTATCCATTCAACTGTCCACTGTCTGCTGTGTACCTACTCGTCTCTGGTCTGCATTCAATGCATCTCTTGGCATAGTTAGCTGCAATCTCATTCGTTCTTCACAGCAACCTTTTGAGAGAGAGTGGCAGATACTTTATGCTGCGGATGAGGGATCGAAGACCATAAATGTCACTTTTTCCAAAGGCATACCGCATTAAGAGAAGAAGTTGGAGTTGGGACAGAAGGAGAAGGGACTTAACTAGTGTACTGTGGTCCCCTAGATTTCATCAAATGACTACTCAAGAATGTTTAGAAACAAAGCACATGGACAAGGAAAGAAAGTATGAGGATAGCCCGGCTGGTGTGGCTCAGTGGTTGAGCGTCGACCCATGCAACAAGAGGTTGCCAGTTCAATTCCCGATCAGGGCACATGCCCAGGTTGTGGGCCCGATCCCCAGTGGGGGGCAGGCAGGAGGTAGCCAACTGGTGTCTTCTCTCATAGATGTTTCTCTCTCTCTCTCTCTCTCTCCCTCTTCCTTCCTCTTTAACATCAATGAAAGAAAAAACAAACAAATAAATAAAAAGTCAGTATGAGGACAAATTCTAGATTTTCATACAAATCCAGCATTTCGATCGAATGTCAGCACCGCATCAGGTTTTCAAATATAATTCTGAGGTGCCATTTTTCATGTTGTAGTGAAAACCATTGAGTAAACATCAACTGAATCTCATTTCAAAATTTTTCAATTCTTCTTCTTTTTTTAAATCTGATTATGGGGTTCTAAATGCCAAAAGGGCTTCTTTTAGACTTTGGTTAGACTGACAAACAAGCAGAGAAATAGCAAAGACTGGACTTGTGTAATTTGACCAAGGAACAATAGACTGTGTCTGAGCCTAGAAGCCCAGTGGTTGCAGGCTATTCTGGATTTGATGAGAACCTTCGTCAAAGCATCTACCAGCCATAAGAGAATTTCCGAAGATCTCCTTATTTGGAAGTGTGAGTGTTGGAACTGAACGATGGAGGATGTCTGCAACTGGAAAATAAAGTTTCACAGTGTACTAAATATAACTCCCTGCCAGGCAGGTAGGGGCTGCTTGCCAAATTTTGATGGTTGTCACCATCTAAAACTCATGAAGAAGGCCAGCATTTGGATAGCTGTAATTGCTTTAGAGATGGGTAAATCTGTCCTATTTAAGAGGAGGCAAGAGTTGAAGGAATTAATTATCTCTCAGTCCAAAGCTTTCTAAACTTTAAATATAGAAAGCTCATCCATTACTTCAATATAAATAGAATCTAAACCGAGATAATGAAATTACCTCTTAGGCTGACAGCATATGTTTCCATGGAAGGACAAATTGGAAAACGTATTCACCACAGTAACTTAAAAGGAGGTGAACAGAAACATCAGAGGGAAGCCGACTACATCACACAATGTCAACCAAGCAGTGCCTCGGAGAAATTTCTGACTGACAGTAACCTCTCTGAGGGCAAGCAAAGGTCTGTCTTTTTCTTTCCATATTCCTAGCACCCAATACAGTGCCCTGCGTGTAAATAAAGAAACTCTCCAATTCATACCCACTGGAGACCATGAAGGGTAATTAGTGACTCAAACAGAATTGTTGGCGCTACTGAGAGGTTCACGTTGTCAGGCAGTGAGTATGTGTAGCACTGAGTATGAGGTCAAAGGATGCTGAGTTTCTCCAGAAACGGAGTTTGGCTCTCCCAGAATATAGGCAGGCCAGATTTTGCAGAGGTTGGTAAAGCTGAACCTCGGCAAAGCTGTGAAGTATGGTATTTGTTTTGTCTACATATATTTTTAGGAGGCATTATGCCCCAAGTACCTCGCTTTGGCATAATGTCCTCTTACAGCTCAAGGACAGTGGCATGCATCATCTCTCTATCTCCTAGAAAAATCCTGCTTCTCATTCCTAGAGGAATGGTTCTCATTCTTCCGAATGCCGCAACCCTTTAATACAGCTCCTCCTGTTGTGGTGACCCCCAACCACAAAATTATTTTCATTGCTACTTCATAACTGTAATTTTGCTACTGTTATGTCTTAGGCGACCCCCGTGAAAGGGTCGTGTGACCCCAAAGGGGTCACGACCCACAGGTTGAGAACTGCTGCTCTAGAGCCACGTCATCCTTGAATATGGTTTCAAATTCAAGGATGACACAGAGCTAGAGGAACTACTTGACACGCTAGATGACAATATTAGGATAATAAAATCATCCAGACAAGGCAAATTGAAACATATTACATAAAATAGATAATGCCCTACATTTTTATTAAACATTTATATGGTTTATTATAAATATAGAAGACCAGGGAGATTTGCACGTTAGACTGCATAAAATCTATATGAAGGAGAGTTGAAGTGGGTACTTTACCACCAGTAGGAGCTGGGCTGGAATGTAGTATGACTTCGTAGAGACAGGTGCGGGGAGAGAGAGTGGCTATGAAAGAAATACTTGGGATATTTAGAGAAATTCAATGGTTGTAACCAAGAGTACGCCACTTCCTATGTCATGTACTATCGCTAAACCTCAGGGTTTCCATCTGTGTGATGGAAATAATAAAGCCGGTGGGTGCCTTGTTCCCAGGGATCTTATGAGGACTAAAGAACATAATGAAGACACGAATTGCTCTGATGATTAGTATCATTTTCAACAGTAACAAACTCAAAGTTTGGGATCTACTGGGACAATCTGAAGAGTAAGGAAGAAAGTAAATGGACATTGACATTCCAGTTTCATATAGGAAATTGGCAGAATATGCAAATTATGAATGTAAATGTACATAATACAAGTGTAAAATGTACCTCCAGCCAGTCTTTTGGATTAAATGGGATATATCCTGACATACAAAGCACTTCGGATAGATCCATCCTCCAACTTTGTTTTCAGCCAGTCTTGCCTACAACCGAAGCTCCAACAATGATGCCTTGTGCCTTTAGGCCATTCTGTCTTCGACCCCCTCCACCTGGAATGTTCTTTTCCTACCCATTTGCCTGTTTATCTCTTCAAACTCCCTATCTCCAAAGATAAATTGTACGTATTGATTTCCTTTGTAACCAACCCTTGGGTGTCTATTTTAGACATGGAGAATCTGATGTAAGTTGGACCATTGGTTTTAGGCTCCTTTGCTGCAGAAATACTACAAAACCCAGATTCAGGATCTTAAACAATTAAGATACAACTTCCCACCAGTGTGTGGGGGTCCAGGGAAACTCTGACTCACCATTTCCTGCATATAAAATGGCATATTATTTCAGGAAGAGCCCCAAGAGCAAATCTTAAGAGCACCTTTCAGCCAGAGAATTTGAAAGCACTTTAGGAACATGAATACACTTATTCTTATTCATAAAACACACACATCTATTGATGCTGATCACAACATCTTTTCTTAAGCATTCCTATGTACCCACACTTGCTGATGCATTTTCTCACTGGAGTCTAGCCTCCCTTGTGGTCTCCGGTTCTGGGCTGTAACTCAGTAACTCTACCCTTCAGAGTGTGCTTTGGCTGCCTTCAGGAACAGCGATTGCTCTGTTCAAATCAAGGGAGCATAATGAAACATTATCTGCTACAATACCAAACATGTGAGGTTTCCGCTAAACTAATTGGTAGGGAAAACATTTTGCCTTCATCAAGTGGCTGAGCCTGAAGTCAGAAAAATGGAAATAGAAATGGGGTGGGGGAGGATGGGGAGGGCAGGCAGATCATGTGAATGGGCCTGGAAGAAAAGTCTGCTGTAGACTGAAAAGTTTTAGCTGGGGGCTGAAATGAAGATAGTGTTTTGGTTGGTTCCACTGTCTAGGAAAGAGAAGCAAATTAGGGCTGAAGAGACTTGAAGTCTAGACAAGACTCTTCCACTAACTAACTTTGATTCAGTTTACTCTTTTGCCAAATTAGAATAATTGTTGTGTGCAGAACGCAAACATATATTCTGCATAAAGCCCAGGTGGAGAACTAAAATAGATATTAAAATGCAACAAGCTTATAAAGCAGTGGTTTTCAATCAGATGGGAACTAGAATAAAACCAATTTTACATCAGAAACTTCTTACTGAAACAAGTGTCCCAGTTCTTCCTTCACTAACCCCCTACCTTGGCACTAAAATTTAAAATGATTCATTTCAAACATTATGCAACAAGAAAACAAAGTCATCCACAACAACAATGCAACCACAAAAAATAAATAAATAAATAAAACATTTATTGGATATGTTCTACGTGCCTTGTACTGTACCCCAGTTACAAAATCACTCTGTATACTTCAAACCTTGGGGAAAAAGAATAATCACATTCTTCATTTGGGAATCCCATACCAGGGAAATTATTTCAAGGGCAAAGCTCAATTTCCGGCCCCTTGAATTCACCCCTCTTATTCTGTCAACTAGAGAACACTGGGAAGTTTGCTTTACCACAACCTCTTCTTAAGAATAGATCCGGTTTCAGGAAATTTCAATGTATAGAGAACTTAAAAGCTCAGAGCCTGTAGACCCAACCTTGGTAACCCTCACCTACAGACCACATGACCTTCAGTGGGTCACTTAATCTCCCTAAGCTTTGGAGGGTCTCCTTCTGTAATATAAGAGGGCTCAGCTGGATGGGCTCTAAGTCTTTTTCTTACAATTAGAATTCTCTACCAGGGAATTGGACTTCCTGATCTAGGTGTTAAGAGCTATTTTGTCCCTTTTAAAGGATGTTACTGGTAGTGGATGCAGCCTACTGGTAGCATACAGATTTCTAAGCACCCTCCTGATCTTACCAAGTCAGTGGTTTTCAGGTCTGCTTATGTGCCAGTTGGTCAGAATAAATCAATTAAATAATCAATGACAGAAAGATTCAATAAAAGAATACAAGATAAAAGAAGACTGAATTTCAGCACTACCAGCCAATCTCTAGGTCAAAGCAAGATAATATAGTCTTTAAGAGAATAGACTTTGAAGATATTATTGCAGCTTATAATTACATAATTATTTATATGATTATTTAATTAACATTTGTCTTCCTCTATGAGCGATAGACTCCACATAGCTATGGACCATAACTATTTTGTTCGCAAATAACCCACACGCATAATGTCCAATACCAAAGTGTTGAGTAAATGAATAATGGATTTAAACTTCAGCCCTCCTTAAGAGCTTTTAAGAAATTCAGCATCATTGAACTTCTGCTATTTTCAAATTCACCTGTACAATGAAAATACCTCTTTGGGATTTTTCAGAAGAAAACAATACACCTAGGTATGATAAAATGGTGGGTATAATAAGAACACATTTGACATTTTGTTAAATTAGTTACACCCTTTGCACATCAAATTCTCTGTACCAATTGTATGAAATACACGTGGACCATTGCTGTGAATCTGGAACAGAGAATTCTGCTTAAACCCCAAACCAAAATAAGCCCCTATCCACTCCTCCCAGATTTGAATGAACTCAAGATCAGCAAAGCCATTCATCAACAGCTGGTCTTTCTTACCGTGGAAAGAACCTCATGACATGCAGTTGACCCAAGAGCTGGCTGGACCTGAAAGAGAATGGATAAAAGTGGGCTCCATGTGCTCAGGTCTACTTCGCGGATCCCTGCAACGCCAATCAGTTTCCACATTCTATCTCCCTCAAAGAAGACAGACAACTCTGTACATCACAGATAACTAATAGCAACGCAACGCGACTCTTGCTCATAGACATGTACATTTGGTCAATTGTGTCTGGTGAAAGTTCCAATTGATTTTTCTCCCCACTGCAGAGAAGACTAATTTTCCCCCCATTTCCACATTCCTTTTAACAGCTGATCTATGAATGTGCCTGTTCTTTGAAATCTCTTTTGAACTGACTGTTAACACTTCACTAATTCCCTCATTAATGAGCTCAGTGAGATCTTTAACATGGATTTATTTTTATATCTGTATGAGAGACATGATTTTATAATTTTGTTAAAAATTGTCTTTTAACAATTACCATAATGTCAGCTAATATTTACTAAGGACTTCCTGTGTGCTTAGCCCTCTTCTAAGTCATTTTTATGCCTGGTTTCATTTCTCCCTCACCAGTCCTGTGAGGAGCTACAGCCAACTCCACTTTCCAGATGAGCACTCTGTTCTCTAGAATTTGCGTCATTTATCCAAAAGGGAACAGGGAGTGTGTGGTGGAGCAGAATTCAAATTCAACCCAAGTCCAGATATGTGCTTAACCAGACAGCATCATCCCAATTTTTCCAGAAGTGAACCTCAGCAAGGTTGAAATACCTCTTATTTTTTCACTTATTTAACAAATATTTTGAACAGCTACTATGAGTCAGACACTAAGATGAGTTTGGGGAACACAGAAATGAAAGACATAAGTAGACAAAATCCTTGATTTGTATTCAGCCTTGAATTGTAATAATTGACTGGAAGTTAGTGCTGGCGTAGCCAGACAAGCAATTTCCTTTAAAAGCTTATTTTCCTCAAGCTTCTTTTCCTAACCACTTCTGGTCAACAGGGAATATTCAATGGGCTGAAATTATAATTTCTAGTAAAATCTCCCTGATGTCATCTTGTATCCTCTTGTGTTTGGTGAAGAATGTATTCAAATAAATTCAGAAAAGGAGATGACTAATGAGTGCTTCCCAAACCTCCAAGAAAAGCATCCTCCACAGCCTCCCATTGGAAATGCCATATTTTCTGTCTGGAATGCACTTTCCTGGCTCCCTAGTGGACCTTGACCTTCAAAACTCTGTTCAGTCTTGAGAACATTTCTCAAGTCTGCTCTGTCTTCATCCCCACCTCCCCAAGTTTATGCATTGACTTCTCTTTTTTTACTCTAGCATCCCTTGCCCCTTGGTTATTTCTGAATGTATACTCCCCAAGGAATGTATACATTTCTGAATGTATCTCCAGCATCTGGTAAGTCAAGGGCTAGGTGGAGAAAGGCAGTGAAGTGTTGGCGAACAATTCTCTCCATACGATTTATGTAGAACAACTTTCACTTTCCCCAAAGGACCAAGTTCTCTCGTGTCTCTAGATCTTTGTATTTACTGACCAATCTTTCCAAACCTCAATTCCATTTTATCTCCTATAGTTCCTAAGGATTCTTGTTAAGACATCAGTTCTTCCCAAAGCATTTCCTAAGCCTGAGTTAACTGCCTCTTCTGTGTACCCTCCTGTGACCTCATATTTCCACCATGATATCACTTTTCACCCTAGAGTATAATTGCCTATTTAAAATCCTTGAAGGCAGGAACTATATCTATTTCACTGCTATATCTTCAGATCCTAAATCTCATAAGTACATATAAACATGTGCTTATTTACATATATGTAAATATATGTCAAATGAGGGAAAAGACCAATTTGTTCATGTTTGCTGCTATCCAGAAGAAATCATTCTTAGGGTACATCATGATGGATTACAAAGCTCAGCTTTGGAGTTAGAAATGTGGTTTCTACTCCTGACTCAGTCATTTATTAGCTAAGCGACCTTGCACAAATTATATTCATGTACTATCCCTTAATTCCCCAATTAAAATGAGAATGAAATCTCTACTTTGTCCTTTTATTGTGAAGACTAAATGAGGTAATAATGTATGTTGAAGACCTGATGCTAAGTAAGCTCTCAATAAATATCCATTTCCTGTCCCTTCTATTTCTAGCCAGTGCTAAATTATAAAGACAGCATTTGGGCACATAACAGGATATCCTACATGAGTAGGAATGGCTTCCCAGGGTAATAGATGGTGTTGTCAACAATAGTGAAGAGAATGAGAGGAAGTTACCACATAAACGAACCTTCTCAAGGTTTCACCCTCAAGGGTTCAATGTAAGGTTCAAAGGATGACTTTGAACACTAGACAGCATCATGAAAAACCCAACAAAGTTCCCAACTGTGGCACTAAATCGACATGTGTTCCTAAAGGTGAGACGGCCCAGTGAAAGGCAGGAGACCTGCAATAAGCGCCAAGCGAAAGATGAGCTCTGATGCGTGGTATGCAAAGCATGTGCCAAGGACAATACGAGGTCCACCTTCTTTCTACTCTACCTCTGCTCTGAGTAGGGACCTTGAAGGGGCGGTGTAAACTTCCTGCATGTATTGTAAGCTGGGTGTTCTCTTCCCCCCAAGGGTGTTTAAAGGCTTCCAGGTTACTACCAGGTCATTCCAGCTATAGCTCCTTTGAAAAAGGTCTACATGTTGTAACTATAAGTTAAGTTGCAAACAAAACTTCCCCAGGAAAATATAATAATCAGGACCACAATGAAGGGTGTGACTAACACGATGCTTTCTGGGCTGCTGTGAGAACCCAGTTTATATTTCCAGACTGAGCTTTCAGTCCTCTTGCTTTAAGAGAAGAAATACTTCACCTGGCCGGTGTGGCTCAGTGGTTGAGTTTTGACTCATGCACCAAGAGGTCACCAGTTTGATTCCTGGTCAGGACACAGGCCCAGGTTGTGGGCCTGGTCCCCAGCGTGGGGCATGCAGGAGGTGACCAATCGACGTTCTCTCTCATCGATGTTTCTCTCTCTCTCTCCCTTTCCCTTCCTTTCTCTCTCAAATCAATAAAGAAAAAAATAATAAAGTAATAAATTTAAAAAAATAGAAAAAAGAAATACTTTTATCCCTAGTGGGTGATTTGACAGTTCATCAAGTGGATGAAACACTGAATTCATGTTGAACAAGTCCTACACTCAGTTTCTGGTGTCAAAATACTGAAGACTTAAACATGTTGTCAAGTTTGTTCTTGGAGGTGTGTGGTCCTGCTCCCCAAATGCCTATCCTGGTGGTGGCTATCAGCAAAACCTCACAGTGTGCTGCTACAATGCTATACAGTGGAAATTCAGCCAACAGGGACATGGTACATGAGAAATAGCGTGGTGCTATGGCAACAGTGCTGAATGAGGAATGTGGGGGCTTGGATCTTTTCCCATGTCTCACTGTTCTGCTCACTTGGTGATGAGCTGGGTAAAGAGAGTCATACAAATCCAGGGTCTACATCACTCTAGATCCTATGCTATGTTCTTGAATACATAGCTTTTCTTTCAATCTCTTGCCAACATTAATTATAACACCCATTCCAGACATGAGGAAACTGAGGCTCAGACTGTTTGGTTAATGTGTTCAAGGTCAAAACTTGGTGGATCATCCTACACTGCTTTTGGGTTGTTTTTCTTTTAACACCATTTATTAAACACTAATGGCCACCTTACAGCCAACCTCAAAAACAAACAAACAAAACAAAAACAGTCCAGTGGGCATAGACTGGATCATGGTAAGGCAGATATCACCGACTTTTACCTCACCTGTGTTTTCTCATTTGACTTTGGACGAATCACTTGCCTGGTCTAGACCTTGTTTTATACATCTGTGAAATATGAAATTTATGCTAAACGATTCCTTAGCTTTCCTTCAACTCTCTCGTTCTAAAATGAAAAGTCACCAGTACAGTGATATATTTTATACATATGTTACACTTCAGTGAAATGTTTCTATCATTTATTTTTAAAGGGATCAGACTCCTTCTTGTGACTGTGACCTCTAGTGAAGTGTGTCCCCTTTCCATTGTCCTTTCTTTGTTCTCTCTCTCCTAACTGGAAGTAAGAGCTCTCATATCTGACTTTTCCTATAACTGTGTCCGTGTCTGATGTTTGGCACGTACACCCTCTGCTTCCTGTGCTGGTTAATGGTGGGCCTATCTTATCTCCCTACAGCCTTGTAAGCTCCCCGAGTTCCCTCCCTTTCCTGACCCACGCTGGTATCCCCAGAACGCCCAGCCCAGTGTCAGCCCCAGGGGGTAAGGTCTTGAGAGTCTTCATCTATTCCTGTTGATATAGAAATCTGAAATATCACACGATTTTCATCTAATTGGGCCTCGAGTTGAACAGGAAAAGAAATAATCTGAGAAGTTTGATAATGGAAAGTCTGGATGACAAATAGTTTATGTCTATTATTTCTAGTAAGACTTTTCTTGTCTGAGTTGAAGAATTCAGATTTTTAAAAATTATTCTCCAATCTGTCATCGTTTTGTAAAGTGTGAGAAAATGAATTCCTAGACAACTAAGTGAAAAGGTATCAAAATGTGAATTCAAAAATCGGATAAGTCGATTCAAGAAAAACTAAACTACTCTGGGTGATGGCTGAGAGTTTGCTAAACGCTCTTTTCCTGTGCTTGTCTCATGAACTGGCAACAGATGGCACTTAGGGTCACGCCCCGGACCGTGCGTGGAGGAACACTAACTGCTCTACACTGACAGCAGATTTGGAATCCTAAGGGAGGCCAGGCTATATCACCTGGGTGAACATTTTAGGGATCAGATGAGGGAAAAAACACTAGAGGTCAGATGGATATCTTCAGCCTTCCTCTCTGGTCTTTGGAAAGGAAGGCGAAAATAAAGACCCCAAACTCAAGGGGTTATGTCTATCTGCTTTGCTCTCCAGCGCACAGAAGTACGATCAGAAATAATTTCTAATAAAACCCAACTCTTGCTGGGGCAAGTTCAATGGTCAATGTCTGTACCATATTCTTAATAAATAAAAGAATATGTGTTGCCTATCTATGCAATTATACATGCGTCTTATGCTGCCAGTTCATTTGTAAACTTTCCTATTAGTCACTTGTTTGTGTTTCTATTTTGTTTCACGTCAAGGCACATTCATGAACATTTTATTTAATCCTCCAAAAACTCAGTGAGGCAGGTATTTCTATAGTCCTCTTCCTACAAGTGAGAACACTGGCTCAGAGATGTTAAATGACTTATCCTGACCACCCAGTCACTAAGCAGCTGAACTTGAATTCATACGCAGCCCTACCTGACTCCAAAGCTCATTCCCTGTCTGTCAAACCCCCTGCTTCTTGGGTTAATCTTTCCTTATAATACTATAGAATCTAAATATACAGGGAATTATAGGGAATGTACTGGGGTTTTTTTTAGTAAGCAGGAAGAAAATGTCTTTCCACAAAGTCCTGGGATAAGAGTCATGACTATGCCTTGGTGACTGTTAGATGGTCATGCAACCACTGTATGTCTCTTTAACTTAAATCTACAGAGTGTAATTAGATACAGAAGCATCAAAAGATTCTTAATAATTAAGTGGCAAGCACTATCCTTACAATCTCTCATGTATAGAATCTAACCGTTATTAATGAATAGTTAAGGGTATTCAATGAGATTGTCTAAACAAATGGAAAAAAGGACCTATTCATGCCCTGGCCAGTTTAGTTCAGTGGTTGGAGCGTCAGCCTGAGGACCAGAGAGTCCTGGGTTTGGTGCCCACTAGGGGCTCGCACCAAAAAAAAAAAAAGGTGACCTATTTATTACAATAACTCACTTGGTACATATCAAGGAAACATGTAGTATTTTAACTTCCTTAAAATTGACTACATTGTCCTAATTTACGGGGAAAAAAAATCTATCAGGAGAGGAGGAAGGGTTCCATGAGCTACTCATGTGTTAAAAACTGATTTGCTCTTCTCCCCACCAGATATATCATCAAAGAATGAGGCAAAAGTGTTTGAAAGAGTTGTATGGAGAAATCTTTCCAGAGAGCCCCTCATGTAATGGTGAGACCAGAAAGGATGCTTCTCTCCACGATGCTCCAAGACAGAACCCTCTGCGTACACGTGACTTTGAATGCAGATGAGCTGCTCTAATTAAGGATCCTCCAACCCAGACTTCAGGTCCAGTGCCATGCCCAGCAGAGAATGTTTCAGACAGAACAAACATCAGATTTTAAGATACATGACGTAAGAAATATTTGGGTTCAAATGGGCTCCATTTATAGGTGAGGAAACAGAAGCCTACAGGGTGAACTACTTACCCAAAGTCACAGGAGGTTAGTACTTATGGAGAACTGGGACTCTTGTGAATCCACCATGTAGGAAGAATCCAAACGTACATGCCTCTACTTCCTATTTCTATTTGCAAAGACTGTGTCTACTTACTCGGGTGTCTATTCCCTTCACCAGGCACTGTGTCTGGTACTTAATAGATGCTCAGTAAATGTCTGCTACATTGAATTAAATAAGCAAAAGTATGAAGGTGGAGACGTTTGGAACACATTGTGGTTATGCGCACTTGTAGGCCTTGTCTGAGTGCTGATAAGATGAGGTAGCAGCATGTATAATTCCTCACGCCTTCTATAATTTTTGCCATGAAGGCAATATAATAGCACTCGAGATTCCTATTATGACTGTCAGAGGGATGAATGACTCAAATACCTATAAAGCTTAATGTACAATTAATATGATGCCTCGCTTTTGTCATGGGCTCATTGTTCTACATTTTGAATGTCTAGACAGGTATCTCAACTTTGACCTTCTGAGCTAATAAGACTACAAAAGGAGATGCACAGAAGAAAGAAAATCAAATTATGGTACATTTAAAAGCCAAAATGCAAGTCTATTACTGTTCTGCCACTCAAAGAACCCGGAAATATCCGTTCATCCATGTCTCAGAATTAAAATGCAGGCAAGGCCGGGCCACTGTTTACATCACATAGAAATCCTGATAGCAGAGATTTCAGATCCAGGTGTTATTTAACCCAAGCAGCCACTCAGTCTTGTTCAGACCAGTTGGCTGCCCATAAAATAGGGTATGTTCACACGAAGGTACTTTACCTTTCTGTCTAAGGGGCTGATACCTGTACAATTTTCTTTCCTCTTGGTATAAGGGAATAAATCATTGAGTCTAGCACACACACATATACACACACACACACACACACACACACGCACACACATACACACACACACAGAAGTATATACATAGAAACTAAAAAAGAGTTCATAGGAAATACTTATAGTGAGTTCAAAGTTTTCAACCAAAGCTCACAGTGAATAGGCATTTGATTTCTATCTGGAACTATATCAGATTATGTCTTTTTTTCCTGTTCTCAGAAACATCAGAGGACCATGTGATGAATTAATAACAAAGGATATCATGAAGCAATGTTGCAGGAAACAAAGGATCCATGTTATCTGAGATCTGTAGAGGGTTTTAGGGCATTTGAGAAAGAATGTACATAATCTTCATGCACCCATGTCTCCATCCATACATCTGTCCATCCATCCATCCACACAGCCATCCAATGCTTTTGACCCTGCATCCAAATGCCAGTCATGGTGCCAGAGACAAGTAGTAGAGAGAGAAACAAGTAGACATGGTCTTTTCCCTTCAGGAAAGACAGATTATGCAGGGATGTGACACAGTGAAATTGTGAGGTTGATAAACAGGGGTTACTGTAGGAGCACACGAGAGGAAGTTTCCCTGAAGGAGATGATGTTTGATCCGAGCGCTATGGGTGAAGAGGTGTTAGGCAAAACAAAACCATGAGAAGTAAGAATATATTTGGAATTCCAGGTTTAATATGTGTTTCATGTTCAAGGAAAGAGCCTTGAGAAAAGATATTCGGGGAGCTGCACAGAGCTCGGTCTGGTGAAAGGGGGTGAGTGGTGAAGAGTAATGCGGAGAACACTAGACTTGGACTCTGCCACTGGAGTCCATGTGCGAAGTTTAGAAAGTTTCCTTCCTTCCCTGAGCCTCAGCTTCCTCATCTGTCAACCGTGGAGACGTATTTAGATAACACCTCACATCCTTTCCAGCTCCTGGAGTCTTATGAAATCTCTTGCAAACAATGGACCTCTTGAAATATAGCTAGCCTTTACATAAACCAGAAAGCCTACAAGCAAAGGACTCAAGTGATGGTCTCAGTGTGATTGTTCAGTAATCAGATTAATTAGTACCACTCACTTCATTTACAGAAAGAGCTTTCCATGTAGAAAAAACGATTTCTGTGAAAAAGTTTCTTGTTTCAGAACTTTCTTGAGCCACAACTATGACAGAGAGATGGGGAGGGAGATGAGAGGCACAGGAAATAGAGTCCAATGGGAAAGAACTCCTAAATTTTCTTCAGAGAAGAGAAAACCCAGACGCAGTGGTTCAGTGAGATGGTTTCGGGGAAATGAATCTCTTTAAACGTTCCCTTTTGCAGCTCCTGTCTCTACTCTAAAATGACAGAGACACCTCCCACTCTGCAACACCCTGCTAGGGCCCTAGACAGTACACCTGGTTAGCACTTGAGCTAGGAGCTTAGACTTCTCATCCACAGACTGGGAATGGCAAAACCTGCACCACAGAATTATGAGGGTTGAAGCAGATAGTTCAGGCAAAGAATTTAGCAGAGTGACTTGCCCTTCTCCATGCCTTCCATGATCAACTCAGTCTTCACAACAGCTCTGTGAGACATGGCGATGATTATCCTCACTGTTTAGATATGGAGACTCAGTGGTTAAATAATTGGGTCAATATCATCTGGTGTCTGTAAAGTGGTGCTGGGGTTCCCTCCAGATCGCCCACCTCCAGAGCCCACGCCCATAATCATTATGATAAATGTCTCTTAATAAAGGCTGGGCTCTCCTTCCCCTATTACCTGAAGATTATTCACCCTCTGTCCTAATGGCAGGGATGTCCTGCCTTACCTGTGATGATAGGATTTTGTCTCTATCATTGCATCATGACCCCTAGACCACCACCATTATAAATGAAAGGCCAGCCCTGGCCGGTTTGGCTCAGCAGTCAGAGGGTTGGCCTGCAAACCAGAGAGGCCCGGGTTCGGTTCCCACTAAGGGCACATACTCCGGTTGCAGTTTGTCCCAGCTCCGGTTGGGGCCATGTGGGTGGCAGACAGTCCATGTGTCTCTCTCACATTGATGTTTCTCTCTCTCTCTTCCCTCCCTCTCCCTCCCACTCTATCTAAAGATAAATGCAAAAACGCCCTCAGTTGAGGATAAAAAATAAAAATAAAAGGCCAGCATTGGAGGCCAGTTCCCCTTCATGGATCTGATCCTAACTATTGGCTGCTACATGACCAAACCTGATATCTAATATGGAATCAATGTAGCCCCTGCTAAGATCATTTCAACAATTCATCTTTCTCCTTCTAGAATGGCTTCTGTGCTAATCAGTTCCGCCTCCCTCTTTGGATCACAGCGGTAGTTTCTATTTTGGATTTTTAGTGTTTGTTGCAGCTTAGAGAAATTATTATTCTGGTCCTGATCTTGCCTTGGCTTTGTTTCAAACACTGTGAAACCTCTAGTCAAGTTGGCTTCATTCACCTCCTGGCACGTGTCCTTCCTTCGCGGAGAGGAAAGCAGGCTCCTACCCACCCCTGAAACACAGGCAGACAAGAAGGGGAGACGGTCTCCCTTGGCTAGATGGGGAATAACGTTGGCTAGGAATAAAACAAATTTAAAATCTAATTCTTGTCTGGTAAAATTAGCTCAAGTGATTATCTTCAGATTTCTTTTTATCTCTAAAATTAGAAGTGTTAATCATCGATGTTATTCTGTAAAACCATTTTAGAGTTTACAATTAAAACAATACTTTTTGCTTCCCTAGCACAGTTCATCAGGGATTCTCAATAGCCTCTCCACACGCAATAAACGGCACAGCCGGCACCCCGAACAGCTGCCTACGAGGGCCCCGGGAGAGTCCCCATACTCAATACCTGTCCGAACAACACTTTATAGGACAGCACAGATTTTTTTAAAGACCTCATTTAATCCCCACCATCGCATTGTGGCACAGTCATTTTCATTGTGCAAATATATCAAACTGAGGCTGAGAAAATCACAGAGTGTTACCCAAGGACCAGGCTAGTCTATAGTTCAGGGCCCCCTGGGAATGAAATTCTGAAATTCCTTGTGCTGTGCCATGCTGCCACTTTCTTAACACTCCCTTGTGAAGGTTCCAATTAAAATGAAATGCCAGATAATATTTGTGGAACATTTACTGTGTGCCAGGTCCTTTGCTAAGAGCTTTAATTGATTTTAATCACTAACTCTTGACAATAATCGTATGAAATGTTTACTATGATCATTGCTACTTTACAGATGAGAAAACTTGGGCTTTGAATACTTTCTCAAGCTCTCACAAGCAAATTGTGGCCCCTGTTTTAGTACGTTCAAGAAGTTTTTATATACCAGACACTCCTGTAGGCAATGGGAATGTGGTCATGAACAAAACAAAACAAAACACTTTCGGCTCTCATGGAGCTGTGAACTAGTATGTGGAAACGAAGTTTAATACTTAGAATGTCATGGTTTTAAGGGCCTGGAGAAAAACCAAATGGGGAAGGGGTTCAGGGCCCAGTGAGCTACTTCTGAATTCTCCAATGACTGCGCATGCTCTTTCTCCAGTCGGAAAGGTCAAGACACTTAGGAGATGCTGAGAATGCCGTCCCGCTAATGTGACAAGGAATCATGTTCAAGATGGAATGAATGGCACGTTAGTGAGTCTTGCTTAAGTAAATCCAAATCTCTAGACGAGAGTGAAATTGAAGGAGATCACCTGGAAATGAGTTGGGACCAGGTCATGAAAATCAGGTCAAAGGATTTGGACTTTACTTGGCAAACGAGAGGGTTTCTAAAAATGGAAATGATTAATTTGGAATTATTTTTCAGAACGACAAGAAGCCTGCAAAGGCCTCAGGTGGAAAGTTTAGAACTTTGCAATGGTTCTCGTCTAAGGTAATATCGTCTTTACAAGGCTGATGGAATGAAGACAGAAGTCCTCCCTGAAGAAAGTGTTGAAAGTGCTCTGGCACTTGATTGTAGGAAAAGAGAGCGAGGGTGAACACAGGTAGACAAGAGTAGATTTACCATGACGTTAAGTGAATTCTAAATTCAAAGCCCCTCATTTACAGACCCCTTCTAAGGCCCTGGCAGGGACCCTGCCAAAGTTAACAAGTGTTGTTAATTCAAAGGGCATTTAAGATTAACCACTTCAAAAGAAAATATAAAATGCCATGAGAGAACTCGGATAGTTGTTCAAATTCAATAAAAAACTCCTGAAAGTTTACATGACATTATCGATGAGTTGAGAAGCCAGAAAGACTAATAAATTATCACTATCAACAATGATAAAATGATAGAATGATAGAAGTAAGATTGGTGGGGTTTTTTATTTTTTATTCTCTTTATGCAGCTGGGTATTTCCCTGCCTAGAAATACCACAGGTATGTGCAGGAAGTTATAAACATAAAACTATGTTTTTCTGCATTGTGTCACTGTAGCATTTATAATAATTTTGAATTTGTTTTAATTGCTTTCTTCATTCTAAATTTTTACTCTTAAATCTAATTTGTATTCTTAATGCTATATTTTAAAAAATTGTTCAAGCTTCAGTCCCTATAAAACCTGTATCTACTGTTAGAGATAAAGCATAACTCAAGGACCTAAGTAACTAGGAAGATGGTAGCAAAGACATGTGAGAGGAAAAATCAGTAAATCTCAATGTTCTACACGTTGGCCATAGGAGGTTGTGGGGTCTTGAGGAGGTGATCAGTAGGCAGTCGGCTCAGAAGAGACGGTGAGAGTCCTGATGAGAACATATGGTGTGAGGTCATCCACACGGTGTTTATAGCTGAAACAAGAGAAGTGGCTAAATTCTCTGAGATGAGGTCAGAGGGAAATAAGAAAAAATTAGCAGGGACAAGAACCTTTCCAGGATTGTATCTTGCATCACGAACAGAGCCAGACTAAATATCTCCGAGAAGCTCTTAGGTAACATCTGAGCTAGACATAAATGAGATCCGCAATATCTAGTCAAAGATTAAAAAGTGTGTCTCTAGAATAAAAAGTGAGGCATTTTAGGTGATTTCTCAGTAGCCTCAAGAACTGCCTATAATTTGGCTCAAAAATATCATTCAGAAGATGAATTTTACAACTCGGCATAATGGAAATAACAAGATTTGGAGTTCCAGGGAAGGGATCCCTGTTCTTTTTAGTAATTCTGCTGGCAAGTGACAAAGACAATGCATTGTGTTCATCAGATTCATTTCTTTTTCCTCCTGGGCACACAGAGAGACTACATTTCCCAGGTCCCCCTGCAGGGAGATGAGGCCTGATTTCTGACCAATGGAATGTGGGTGGAAGTGATATGAGCCAACCGCTTCCAGGCTGGTCCTACCCAGAAGAGACTCATAAGGCTCTTCCTTTCCTGTCTGCAAACATAATGATGAAGAATTCTCAGCAGGACTCAGAGTCATTAGATATTGGAGCCATCAGCTAGAAGGAACCTGGGTCCCTGACTCTCCACTTGGAAGGCCACCTGCCAGTATCCAGCCAGACTGTGTGTGAGAAATAGTTTGCTGTGCTGAAATACTGAGTTTCTCAGGTAGACTGTCACAGAAGTTAGCCCACCCTGCCTCGCAGAGCTATTGGCTTAATTTTTTGAGCCTCAGTGTCCTCATTGTATTATATTTCAGAGGGTTCCTGCAGCCTTTTATCTTCCATTTGTATGAACATCTGAACAAAACGAAAGGGAAACGCCCACACGACGAGACTCTGAACTGAAATATATAACATGTCTACATACACTATTGTCTTTGTTGACGTTCATTCCTTTTTACCTCATGTTCCCATTCGGATTTAGTCCTGAGGGTGCAATCCTATTCTATTTAATGACTACACGTGTCGAGTGCAATGCCCGCTGACTTTGTGTAGCTTAGCCCAGCCACACCAGTTAGAAGAAAAAGCACATTCCCTTCCCAAGCGTCTTTAACAGAAGAAGTCTGTATCATTGTTAATAAAAAGATGAAAGCAACCATGGTTTTGAAGGTAATTTCATTGCTTTTCTATCGTGACTTTATCGCCTTCCTCCCCGTGCCACAAGAAGAGGATTCAATCTTCTCTTTAAATTGTTTGCATCTTTTTTCTTTCTTCTCCTCTGATACAAATGAAACTCTTTAAGCCGCTCAGCTGATATAAAGTAGGCAAGAGAAACCTCCTGATCAATATTCAGCTTTGGCACTTATGTACATTTTATGTTGATTGGGACTTAAACCCCTACCAGCAGCTCTCGCTGCCAAAATCACATTTTCTCTTCAGATGCCTGAGGTTGGAATTGAGTGTGTACCAACTGGAACTGATTGCTTGAAACTTGAACAGTTCAGAGTTTAATTTCTCTAATTTGGGTAAATACCATCTCCCACCAGGCCGTCTGTGTTTTCAAGTGTTCAAGGTCACATGGGAGCCAATACCTCGGGCAATGCGGCAGGGAGGCCCGCCGCGCTGTGATATTCTGGGCGGCTGCGGCGAGCCCCCCGAGAGGACGCAGAGCCCCAGGAACGAATCGGTAGAAGCGAGTGGAAAGGAATGCTTTGTTGAGAGAGGGTTCCTGCAGCCTTTTATCTTCCATTTGTATGAACATCTGACAAAACGAAAGAGAAACGCCCACACGACGAGACTCTGACATCTGGAAACGGTGAGCTATCCAGCCTTGGCACCACTGGACCGCGCACTGCTCGGACGCGGGTGTTTCAGGTCCCCGGTGGCACTCAAAGAGACGCGCTGTATGAAAAAATGTTGGCAGTGCAGACCCCCCTGGCTGGAGCGCGAGGTAACAGTCAAGGAAACACTTGTGCACGGGCCTCTACTTAGCGTTTATTCAGAGCTAGCCTCGCAGAGGGCAGGAGGCAGAGAGAACCGCAAAGCTGCGGGTTCCCATTCTTCCAGTTAAAAGATGAAGAAACTGCCCTGGCCGGTTTGGCTCAGTGGTTAGAGCATCGGCTGCACCCTCTAAGGGCATGTACCCCGGTTGCAGTTTGTCCCCGGCCCTGGTTGGGTCATGCGGGTGGCGGCCACTCGATGTGTCCCTTTCACGTCGATGTTTCTCTCTCTTCCTCTCTCTCCCTCCCACTCTATCTGAACAAAAAATGGGAAAATGTCCTCCGGTGAGGATTAAAAAAAAAGAAAGATGAAGAAACTGCGGGATGTGACTCGGCAGGGTTGACGAGACCGGGAAGGAGCAGCAGCAAAACTCTGCCCTGCCCAAGATGCGTCCCATGAAGCCCCCCGTCTCTCTGCACAGCGGCAAATTCTCCTTTGTACCTGGACCAGGCAGAGAACCAGAGCGGAGGGTCACCCGGCTCGTTCAGATTTCTTATTTGATCAGGTGAATGCCTGGCAGGAGGTGGATTTTACCTCCCAGCACTCAACACTGGAAAATGTGTAACACGGGGTCGTAGTTTTAAGTTTTTAGAACGATATTTACGATCCATATGCTGTGAATTATTTTTTTCTTCTTCTAAAGGTTTGTTTAACTAATGGGTGAATGGGGGTTGCTGTATTAGAAGCCAAGAAACCTGGTTTGGAGAAGCAGCCACTGGCGAACCAGGTACGTGTGGGCAAGTCCCAGGTCTCTGGGCCATGATCGCACCTGTAAACTGAGGAGACGTAGATGTGAGGACAGCTTAGGTCCTGCGAGATGGCAAACTTCATGGTCAGAAAGGTGAGGTCTTATTCCAGTTCCCTGACACACTTTCCTAACGTCAGCACGACGATAGTGTCCAGCACTCTGCAAGGACGGGGGCGGGACGAAAGAAGCAAGACGAGCTGTTGGAGTAAGTCACAGTCCAGGGGGACGAGACAACAGGCTGCAGAGAGAAGAGCACAGGGTCACATGCCCAGGAGAAAGCCTTTGGAGCAATCGCCTGGGGTCTGGACTGTCTAAGAGCCACGCCAGACAAATTCTAATAAGAATTAAAAAGTAGAAATTAATTTCACTGAGTATCCATTACCTGTGAGGCACTCTTTTAAGCATAACACAGAAAAAAACTCATTTACTCTTCATAATTGTATGACGTGCATAGTATCGTCATTAAGCATGGGAAGAAATAATGGCAGATAAAGGGTAAGTAACCAGCTCCAGGTCACACGGCTGGTTGAGCCAGAACTCAAATCCAGAGAGTGCAGCTTGGCAGCCTAAGCTTGTAATTTCTCTGCCAAGCTCTTACGGCAAGGAAGGGCCAGGGAGCAGGAGCAAGAGGCCTGGACGGCCACCGGGACCGAGGCAGCACGACAGGGGACAGCGAGAGCCGTCACACCTTGGACATCTACCTGTGCTGTGCACCACACTGCATTTCACCTGCACGGCCTCGGTTACTCCCCACCTGGTCATTCACTCCACAGACATATGCTGAGGGCCCACCATTCGGTAGCCACGTGTGCAAGGAACCGTGAGGGACATTCTGTAATGATTCACACTGTATTGATGAGGGAGCTTCCGCTCAGAGACTTACATAACTCCTCCAAGGCCAAGGTCTGACCCCAAAGCCTTTGCTGCAGGTCAGAGGCTTGTTGACATCATTCAGCTTCTAGAAAAGCACTTAAAGTCTGAGATACTTTTTATTTTTTATCATTATCATTGTTATTTTAAATATGTTTTCATTGATTTTTTTAAGAGAGAGAAACATCGATCAGCTGTCTCCTGCATATCCTCCACTAGGGATTGATCCCTGAACCCGGGCGTGTGCCCTGACCGGCAATGGAACCCGGACCACTCAGTCCATAGGACGACGACACTCAATCCACTGAGTCACACTGGCCGGGCCTGAGATACTTTTTATTTTATTTATTTATTTTTTTATCCTTACCCGAGGACATTTTTACATTTATCTTCAGATAGAGCGGGAGGGAGAGAGGGAGGAAGAGAGAGAGAGAGAGAAACCTCGACATGAAAGGGACACATTTACTGGTTGCCACCCACACGACCCCAACCGGGGCCGGGACAAACCGCAACCGAGGTACGTGCCCTGAGCGGGAACCGAACCCGGGTCTCTCCAGTCCGCAAGCAGACGCACTAACTGCTGAGCCAAACCGGTCAGGGCCTGAGATACTTTTTAAATTAATGTGATACAAGTGCCTCCTCTAACCGAGCATGAAAGGCAGTTTCTAGTTTGGGGGCTATGTGTGTGCATGTGTGTGTGTGCGCGTGCGTGCGTGTGAAGAGACAACGCCATGCCGATGGCAAAGTTCTGGAGGCCATGACAGAAGAGAGCCAGCCCAGTCCTGCCTCACCACCGTCACTGTTGCCCGTCACTGCTGAGGTGAGGCAGAGGGTAAGGGGGCAGGGTGAGTGGCAGTGCAAGCAGGTGGGTGGCACCGGGGTCAAGTGCAGACGGTGTGCTGAAGGCCACAGCTGACCGTCAGTGAGAGTGACTGGGAAGGCGTCAGGCCTCCAGGAAGGAAGGACCCTTGGGTCTTGGTGAGCAGCTCAGCGGGAGCCGATCGTTCTCACTGACTTGCTGACAGTCTGAAAAGTGCTAGGGTTTGAGGCCCAGCTCAGGCTCAGCTCCGAGGAGAAAAGGGCTTTTAGTACCACAACCAGTCAGCGGAAAGGCTGCACATTGGAACCGAGTTTAATTAAGAGGACCTGTGGGAGAAGTGTCCTCTCTTTGTATTAATCTGTAAGGTTTTGCATTATTTTCACATCCATGGTCTTAGACAACCCTATGGAGAACATTGGACATCTTCTTCTCTGGATCATAGTCATGAAAGGGTGGTACCCAGGGAGCCTGGGTGACTTACACAAGCTCACAGCATCCGCTCGGGAGTCAGACATGAGAATTTATCTTAGCAATTTCACTTCTTTATTATCTCTCTAGTTGGAGAGTTTCTAGTCCGTGGTATTTGTATATAAAACCTCAAATAATGTTGAAATCTAAAAGGTGTATTACTGCTGGGATCATCCACTAAGTCTGGCCACATGGGTGTGAGTCTGTCTCATTAGCTGTTGTTCAATTAGCCTTGACATTTAAGTTACGCTTATCAGGTTTGTCTTAGAGAAAGGTCCCTCTGTTGGCATGCTGGTGAATGATTGACAACTGGTTCTTCAGGCTTTATAAAGGAGAAATGTCCTGGTGTGTAGTGTTTTCTGCTTTTCATGGAGTAAATACTCCCACGGTGGCTGATTTCTAGCCTCAGACATGACCATCCCTGTATGTACATGCACACAGCCAGCTCCTGGGGACTCAGACAAGCCAGCTCCATCACGTGCCCAGTTCCACCTGGCTTCTCACTGGAGAGCTGGCTGGAAGGCGACCGGTACAGGCTCAGACTGATGGAAGAATTGACACCATTGACCACTAACAGTATGGTAGCTTGAGAAGAATCCCAGTTAGACCACACGCTGTGGCTGGCCTGCCTGGTGCACTTGACCTACAAAGAAAGGAAACTCTTCAGCAGTCCAGGCCCTGAGTGGTGTCTTTGGAGGGCAAGATCTTGATAACATCAGCAAGCACCAGCTCTGCTTCCCCTGTATCCAATTCCTTGAAGTTAGTGAAGCAAGCAGTTAGGGTCTGAGATGACAGCAAAGGCTGGAATCTGGGATCAGCCCCTGCCCTCCCATTTCTTTTTCATGTTCTTTGTAATCCCCTCTCCCTGGCTTTGGACACCTACCAGCTTGGGGTGGGGAAAATGAGCTGTGAGAAAGGAGTACCAGAACACAACCACTTCTTTGTCCCAAATGTTACTGAGTGACACTTTAGCTGTGTAACACTTGACAATCATAACAGCCCCCAGGCAAATTCAGACCATGAATAAATGTAATATGAAAAGAAAAGAAAATGCCTTGGTTTCTCAATTGGATTGAGAAGTTTGGGTAGGGAACAGAGCACCTTTTCTAAGGGCATTCTCTGAAAATCTGTTGTTATTGCCACAATCAAGAACGTGCGGTTATTTCTTTGCACCCCGGAGAAGCTGTGGGTTGCCCCTGGCACACAATAGACTAGAAGAGAACGTTTGCGTCTTGGGCCCCCCATGGGGTTCTTCACCAGGGTCCTTAAAGGGAAGAGGAGCCAGAATCCTCCCCAGAGTGCAGGTGTCCACAAGACTCTTACAATCCTCTTGTAGCTTCTGAATGCAGAAGCTGAGTGGCATTAGAAATGAATAGTGTCGAGATGAAAACACTCAAGTCCCACTCTCCAGCTGCTCAACTCAATTCAACAAACATGTATTGTGTGTGTTTGCTGTGCCACTCACCATGCTTGCCTGAGGGTAGAGAGAGAGAGAAGACTTAGCACTTGCTCAAGGAGAGAATGTGCATGCGTGTTGCATCCACAAAAGTGAAAGGGAAGATGACAAATGCCAGAGAAAAGTTAGATAACACATGATGGTCACGCAGAGAGGGAGTGGTTAACTCTGGGTGTGTGGAGGAGGGATTGGCAAGAGATCTGGAGGATGAGGAGAAGTCAACAGTCAGAAACAGGGAAAATGTTCTTCTAGGTGAAGAAAACAGCAAAAACTAAACTGTAGGGGAAGAACAGCCTGATGCACAGGGGTTTATGTGATTTGCCTGAAATACCCTGTGCTGAAGGGTCAGAGTGAAAAAGCAACTAAAGAGACAGATGAATTGAATCTCCTTATTTTTTACTCGAATGCAGGATTAAGAGTTTGGATTTTTTTTCTATAGGCTATATATAGCCAGCATATAGGGAGATATAGGTATATTTCCAATATATCTGTGTATCCCCAGTGTATCTAGATACATCCAATATAGGGAGCCATTGAAATACAATAGAGATGTGGCTTTTCAACCTCCAAATGTTCATGCCAAACATAATGAATCTTTGAGCTGCACAGAACTTCAGATTCTTATACATCAGTGAGGCATTTTGAGGGCAAACAGTTGCAGGTTGGAATTGTGGGGTTTTTTTTTCTTCCTTAAGGGATCCTAGAAGAAATTCACAGGATAAAGGGAAGAACTCAAATCATCATTTAAAATAACAACCTATTGGAATTGATGACAGAGATTCCATGAACTATCCTTATAGTCTCTATCCCTAAAGATTTTCATTTCAGTGAAGAAAAAACAGACAGGTAGACAGGTGTTTACCACCACGGTTGACGGAGTGATGGAAAATGCATATCTGCAAGGCACAGAGTATGAGCCCAGCGGAGACAAAAGCAGATTTTTGCTTGAGGATGGTTCCACTGAGGGGATGACATTTAACCTTGATCTTGACGAATGAATAACGCCTAGAAAAGATGTCCCAGGCAAAGGGAACAGCTTGCGTAAGGGCTGGCCTGGTCTCTCCTCTCAGCAAGCACCAGCCGCGCATGTGCACAGCGAATGAATCACCTTTGGCGCACGGCATGCAGAAACAGAGGTCCGCTCCCTTCTCACCAGCAGTCTCATATTTGGCAACTCACTGAATCTCTCCCAGGCTCAGTCTCCACGTATGAGTTGTTTGTTCCTCTTCAAAATTTCTTGACCCTTAGCATTTTTGAAATGGTGCTTATAAGTGCTCAACAAAACCTGATACATAAGGAGAGTTTACTCATGTCACTTCTATTGGGATGTATCTCCAGGTATTTGAAAAAGGAGGTATCACTCGATGCCTTGTGTGTATAAGGCAATATGGCAATAAGATACAAGGTAAAAAAAAAAAAAAAAAAGGATCCTTAATTAACTTCAAGTCTAGGTGTGGAGATAAGCTGCAAATATATGAATCATAACAAGATTTAATCAGGCCAAAGTGAGATGGGTTAATGTAGGAGATAAATTTCCACATGAATTCAACTGACAATTATGACTATAGGAAGAAAGTATTCTGTAAATGATGGAAACAGTTAAATAAGAGCTTCAATATTTAATAAAGGTATTTCCACTCTAAGAATTAAGTCATAGTCTGCTGAAGAATGGAGACGATTGTTAATAAGATGTTGGACTCGCATCTTACCAGGAGTAGATGGGGGAGGGGTAAACCCTGCATTCTAAAGTAATTATAAAGGAAGAAAAGTGTGTTCAGCATTAATGCTCCTTAAAAATCTATTGGGAATTCTGGGACCAGTGAACCTCAAGTTCCAATGTAGTCATATCCAACTAAACCAGTTTTTCCTACATTTTTTAAAGAGATTATTGTTTCTTTGAGCAATAAAATACTGGGCTTAGATTTGTACCAAAAAAAAAAAAAAATACAGTATGAAAGGGTCTAACCTAAGTGTAATTGGAATTGCAGGAGAGGAGAGAGAAAATAGGACAGAACGTATTTAATGAGATTATGGACAATAATTTTCAAAAATTGATAAAATATACCAACTTATAGTCATAAGAATCTCAGTAGACTTGAAGCAGGATATATATTTTTTAAAAGCACAGCTAGATGCTTCATTTTTAAAATGATGAAAACCAAAGATAAAGAGAAATTTAAAAAAATAGCAAAAGGAAATACAAGAGACATGATATAATGGGATACAAAGATAAGATGATGGCTAAGTGGAAGTATAAATATTAATTTACTCCAGGGGCCATTTGTTAAATTTCTGGTTCCATATATTTTACTTGTCTTTATTTTCTATCAATTGCTGAGATTGGAGTTTTGGAATCCCCAAATCTGACTGTTGATTTCTTCATTTTTGTTTTTAGTTCTATCAGTTTTTGCTTCATGTATTTCATAGCTCTGATTTTAGGAGCATACACATTTAGAATTGTTTTGTTTTTTTGGTGGATTGACATCTTTGCCATTTTGAAATGTCTATCTTTACAGCTGGTAATGTTTCTTGTTTTCAATTCTACTTTGATATTAACATAGCCACCCAAAAGGTCTTCATTGTTAATACATCATCAGTCATTTAGAAAAGAGATCCATTTCGCTTCTTCCAAAAATATTAGGCACTATGAACTCACATGAGAAAAATCACAAATGATGATAAGGCAGCCATGTCCATTCCCACCCTTCTGCACATATGATCACATTTAATCCTAATAATAAATACAAATTAGATGCTATTATATCTACAGATGATGACATTTGGGCTTAGACAAGGTAAAATAATTTGTAATCCACCCCCTTTTTCTCTTCTTGGTACCATGACTTCCTAGGACTACCTGTTTTGATCCTCAAGTTAGTTTATCATCTTGGAATGCCTGACTTTCCCATTCTGTCTAGGTTTCACCCAAGCGAGGAAAGAAGTCCCAGGCCGACCAAGGCTCAGATTCCAGCAAGAAAAGCTTAAGTAAGATCCAGGCAACTGGCCAAAGGACATTGCTACGAGAATGCCTCTCCTTTCTACGCACTTTTATTTGAATTTTCACAAGGATCTGTCTGTGCCTGGGTCGTGAAAAGGGAATGTTGTAAATGAGAAACTTTCATTCCAGGCCAGGAGAACGGTGTGCTAAAGATCAAACACACATACACACCCCTCAGGTACAAAAAGAACAAAGGAACCAAACTCACGTCCATGCCAAAGAGGAAAGACAGCATATAGAAGAGGTACCTTTCAAATCTAGAAAGGAAAAATAAATTAACTCAAGCTGAAGACCATGAAGATGGACAGTCCAGGGCATACACTAGGATGGGGAAGACAATTTAAGAGACTTCAAAGACAATGAGCAGAAATTCATAGAATACAACAGAATATTCAGCTCTCTAGCAATTCAGTGGAGTTACTTGGCCATTCATTCACCAGTCATTTGCTGAATAATCTGATACATGCAAGGCACTATGCACAAATTACTGGGTTATCTAACATTGTTCTCATCACAAAAAGACAACCAAGTAATTCTGCACTTTTGTTACTGAATCAAGGTCACTACTAAAATGATCATCTTGGTCACTGGTATATTAATTGATGGAAACTAAGCCCTGTTGAAACTACTTAGGTCCCAGGTTGATTGGTGAAAGCTAATTTTATAACCTCATTACTTTGTTTCCCTGTTCACCCACATGGCCCCTAGGGACACAGACACCTTTTGCTGAACATTGTGCTACACTGCCCAGATCCTCCTTCCACAGTCCAAGGCTGTGAGACATGCTTCTCTCTCATTCCCCTTTAAGAGTACTTCTACTGAAAGGACCTGTCTTACCACAGCACATAGCCCTCCGTGGAGTCGCCATCATCTTGTATCTGCTTGGTGCCTGAAGACAACTCATACATATGTGTGTGTGTGTGTGTGTGTGTGTGTGTGTGTGTGTGTGTAGAGAGAGAGAGAGAGAGAGAGAGAGAGAGAGATTTTATTGATTTTAGAGAGAGAGGAAGGAAGAGGGAAAGAGAGATAGAAACATCGATGAGAGAGAACATTGATTGGTCACCTCCTGCATGCACCCCACTGGGAATTGGACCTACAACCTGGGCATTTGCTCTGACTGGGAATTGAACCAGCAACCTCTTGGTGTATGGGTCGACACTCAACTACTGAGCCACACTGGCCAGGCCTGAAGACTACTCTTGATCCAATCTAAGACAACTCAGAAGGCCCCCTTCAGCTTCAGAACCCCCCCAGGGTCAGCTGAAATTCCACTGAGGTTGCAAAATGACATCTCCCACTTCCCACTCCTCCTTCCCTCTCTGCCCTTCCAATGTACTGATTCCCGGCACACTGCATAAGAAAACATCTCCAGCTCATTTCCATATCAGATGGTTTTCTGGGGAACTGGACCTATCACACATTTCTCACTTTGGGTCATCACCTCTGAAGCCAGCCTGTTCTTCTTCCTTGCCTTCTTCCCCCATATTGGCTTAGTCCTTGAAGTGTTTTGCCTGGTGATATCGACTGGTCCGTTCTCTTCTCTTTAGTCCTTCCTTCCTTCTGTCTCCATCAAAGGCTCATGTCACTTCATTCCCTTTCCGAAATTCATCTCTTTATTACTTTACCTATCAAGCCAGCTAGAAAAAGTACATTTCGCACATCAGGGTTTATGAGAATCTGACATGGGAAGCGATTATTTGGGTATAGAAAGTGCCTTCTCTATCCCACACTTTCTCCTTAATATTACAGTGTCTAATACATAGGATTCACTTCTCTGTGTCAAATTCTTCTTAGTATTTTACATATATTGAGTCATTTGATCCTCATACTAGCTCACAGTGTGGGATAATTATTTTCATCATTTTAAAGATGCAGAAAGTGAGGTACAGTGAAAACAACTTGCCCAGGATTATCCAATGTCTACTAGGCCAAATCCAGGTACTTTTAACATCAGAGCCTACACTATTAACTAATATGCTAGACGGCTTAGAGTCAGAACCATATGAATTTTTACCTTGCATATAAGGTCTTGACTCAACACCAGATTATAAAGTCTTCAAAAGTCATTCCACATCTTTCTTTTCTTCAAGTTCCAACAGTATAGACGATAGGGCTGGGTCCTGGGAGGCTCTTAATAAAACTTACTGACTATGCCATAAACTCTGCGCTCCACCCACCTCGTTAATGCTCACTTCACAGCCTGTTCATAGCTGCGTACATTCCTTCTCTTCATTAAGTACTGCTGTGACTGGGTTTTCACCCCCTACCGCCACCTCTGTTCCCTGGAGACTTCCAGTATTGCACTAACATTTAGAAAACACAGGTGCATCTTTTAGTTATTCATTCACTTGTTTAAATGTGCCTACCAAGTGCCACATAGCTAACAACAGCATAAAATAAGTCTAAGTCTCTGTCTCAAAGGACACCATATATCCTGATAGGAGAGAGAAACATGTATGCTAAATATCTCATGTAACAAGTTTGGTGCAGAACTTCCACCACCTCCCACCCAACATCTACCCACCCACCAAGCATCTGTACTCAGTGATGTTCAACAACCTTCCCTGTTACTACGGATGGACTGGGCATGGCCCAGGCCAAGGCTGACCCTTCACTTTGTATAGCACAGCAGTTCTCTCATCTACTCAGGGGGATCGCTCCAGAAGTAAACACTCCCTCTCGATCATCAAATTGTTCTCTCTGTTGCATTATTCCTTCCAGCATATAATCATGTTATTGTACCTTCCCAAGTAAAAAACAAAACAACTCACACATAAAACACACACACACACCCCTCTCTCTTAAACCCATCCTTCCTTTCCAATGATCCCATATCTCTCAGTTCCATTCGGTTTCTTTTCCACCGAAACCACCTTGTTAAAGTTATCAGGGAGTTCCGTCTTGGCAAGTCCAAGAATCAACTCTCAGTCCTCATCTAACTTGATCTGTTAGCATTCTTTTTACAAGACCCGAAGGCAGCTGATTCTATGGTTGTTCTAGCTGTCAGAGTACTTCCTTTAAAGAACTGAAACCTGCCGACCTGGCGTTTGTACTGGTTGGTCCCAGCTCTTCTGACTTTTGGACCGTCACCGACCCAACCTACTCTCTCTTTTAAAGGCAGACTCTCTACTATCTGAAATCAGCTCTCTGTCCCTGCACTGACATCCCTTCTTCCTAAACATCACACGAACTTGGTGTGTTTCTGGACATTAACAGAGTAATCTATAAACTGAAATAAAGGAGGAAAAGGCTGGTTAAAAATTATATATTTATTTAATTAATTTATTCAAATGATGATGTTTTGAGTGTTGTTCAAGTGCTAGACAGTTTTCTGCACTGGGACGCCCTACACTGCCTGTCTTCAGAGAGCTCGCATGATAAATCCACTGACAAGTGATAACACCTAGGTGGCTCTGTTGTTTTGTAAATATTAATCTTACATCCAGTGGAGTAATGTCATGAGTTATGAACTAGTACAATTTTTCCTCTTCAAAATACCTTTTCCCTGCCGTCCCTCACTTCCAAGCCAGAGCCTGAAGGAAGATGAGAGAGAATAATCCAGAAGGAACAATGAGTCAAATAGATGTTTTAGCCCATGGTAAAAACAACAGTTGTGAGACATGAACTACAGCCAAGCATTTGGGACATTTCCCCAAATAGGTTTTAAATAAGCAGAGAAAAATCCGTAGGACTCAGAACATGGGATTTGTCGGAAACCTAAAATGGGAAGCAGCACAGTGAGCAGCCAGGTTCATTCTAACCCTATCGCTGACCTGTCATCCCAGTCTGCAAAACATTTTCGCGTTGTTTCTGCAGGGCTCAGAGCAACTAGGGAAGGTCTTCTGTTCCCTGGTGAGGGCATGGAGATCCCTGACACCAATAAGCCAGAGGGTTTCACGGAGCTGTCTTTTCTCTGGAAAGATAATTGCTTTTGTTAGGTTTTCTACTCATTTACCTGCCTTCGCTTTGTTATTGTGAAAGTCCAATAAAAGACATGTGAGAAAATCTCATCCCTTGTCAAAGCCTCCAGACTGACTTCCCTGCCTCCAGTCTTGTCCCTATCTCCTAACCTCTATGTAACCACAAGAGTGGCCCCTCTGTAAGGGACCGAGTCCTGCCCCCATATCAACTCCATCATAGCTTTCCGTGACATCCTCCAGGCAAAGTCCCAAGCACCTTAGCAAAGCAAACACAGCCTTCCATCATCGGACCCGTTACCTTTCTAGCTTCATGGCACTGTAATCCCTGCTCTCCAGTCTGTGTTTATCTTTCCTTGCATAGAAAATATTGGTTTCTATCCATGTACCTTTGTTCATGTTGTTCTTCCCACCAGGCGAGCCCTTCCTCCATTCTATACCTGGCTAGTGCATCCATTTAGGACCACAGTTAAATGCCATCTTCTGTATAAACCCTTAATGAGCCCCTTGGGTTGGGCTGTGCTCCTCCCTGTTGTGTGTTCCCTTAACTTCAATTCCCATAAAATTTATCCAAATATGATTATAGTTTTACCAGATTGGAAGCTCCTGGAAAGCTGGGACATGTCTTAGTGTACATATCCAGTGTCTAACGTGATAATTTACTCATAAGTAGTTATTTAATAATTTTAAAAGGTCTGGGCAGTGCATCAGATGACCCAGTATTTGGTTCCACCTCTCCCATTAATTAGTCCCATTATTTGAGTTAAATTACTGAAATGATTTGAGGTTATTTCCTCCTGTCTAAAATGGGAGTAATTCCCTAAACTCTCTACCACCTATCTGCTCTCCTCAAGAGTTATATGGAAAAGGTAAAACAAATTAAATAATCCATGTTATTTTAAATAATTGCAAGATGATATGCAAACACAAAATATTGCTAGAGCAAATATTTAATTTGGTTGAGACCATTTTAAATCACTGTAAAAATATGTCACAGATGTAATTTAATCCTTATTCTTTTTAACTGGAATTAGGAGTAATAATAACAACAAAATCAATCACAGAACTTGAAGTTTCTCAGAGTTTGCAAAACTCAAATAAATGAACTGTAAACTTGGAAGGTTCTTAATAATTATCCATCCTTGTTTTTATAGAGAAGGAGTTGGAGATTCAAAGCCATTGTGAGACTAAGGGTTACTCCGTTGCATGTATAAGAACTGGGTGCCTAGATTCCCCGTCTTGTTCTTCCTATGATAAACCAAGCTAAATCTAGATGAGATGTCAGTTAATTCACGAGTGAATAAAATACAATAAAGAATAACTTTCATGTTTTGGGTTTGGAAAATTCTATGATCTTTGGTAATGCCACCATCTAAATAAAATAATGTAGAAATGATTCACAAAAGACTCTATTAGGAACTGGTACATTGATATAAGGCAACAAGGATGCCTTCTCAGAGGGCATAAGGTTTGGGACAAATTTACCTTCCTAAGCAAATAGTGGTCACATCTTGTAGAGCTACTGGGGGTGGCTGGGAAACAGAGCATGTTTTTCAAGTGACAACTGCCCCTACCATGGCCTTCGATCCCTACCCACTGCCCAGCCTTTCACCACCATCTCGCGGGGCAGCCAGTTTCCCTCATTAGAAGGAGTCCTGTGCTGAGCCCGGTCCCTGGTGCCTTCTGAAACAGAAAATTCCCAATGAAGGAGTCGATTTAGCTTGTGCAAGGAGCTAAGAAGCTGAGGTCGAACATCTGCTCTTGGTTAAAACTTTCTGGCTTCCAGGAGCTGTTTGTGTGCTGAGCCCCTGTGGAAGCCAACATTATTTCTGACCATTCATTAAGCAGATTGTGGTTGGCAAGAGTCAATCATTTCTTTCACCCAAGTGCAAGGTATTATTCGAGGTGCCAAGAAGGAAGAGAGAATAAGACAAATGAAGCTCTGGCTCATGCCTGGCTCGTTTGTAACGACTTGTTTATTTGTTTATCGGCTGTGGGTCTGAATTTAGAGATCTGAATCCTGACTCAAGCTTTGCTGTTAACTATTGAAAGCCTGGCTCAGCTTCAGTTAATGCATCTAGAGCATAACAACTGTAATCTCCATATACAACGCATCTGTGGGGATCAAATACGATTCTTGGCGTTTCGGTTCTCTGAAACACATGCATCGTAGGCGAGAACCTTACGACGTGACGTATCTTCTCCGCAGCCTAGCTGTGTTGTTTTCCCAGATGCATCTATTCTTGCCTTACCCACAGAAAGACAGTCCTCAGCTATACCCACCTTCACTCTCCCTCATCAAGCCATGCATTTTCTTACCTCTTATTCGTTGTTTCTGTTGTTTTCCCTTCTAAAATGCCATTCCTGTTATTTCTAAAGCTCTGTTTCAGGGATTGGAAACTCAGTCCCCAATGGGAGCTAGGCAGGTAACAAAAACTTAGCAAAGATTGCCTCACATTAATGAATAGGGAGTTATAAGAATGGTAGTGAAAAAAGTGGTCATTTTCTATAGTTGATACCCACTGCCTATTCATTACTTCCAAGTGAGAATCAGACTCAGTAGGACTATGACTACTGACAGGGCTGATCATGTCTCACAGGTCTCTGGACTGTTGATATGCATTCTTTCATTCTTTTTTTCTCTCTCTCCTTTAGACTGGACAATCTCAATGGATCTATCTTCAAGTTTGCTGATTCTTCCCTTGATCATTTCAAATCTATTGTTGGGCTCCCAGCATGGATTTTTAATTTCAGTTATTATGCTTTCCAACTTCAGAATTTCTATTTGGTCCTTTTATAGATTCAAAATTATACTAAGTATTTCTCTAATGACAGGAATAATATTAAAATTCAATAACAGAAGGAAATTTGGGGGATTCAAAAATATGTAGAAATTGAATAAGGCACTTCTAAATAACCAATGGATCAAAAAAAAGTAAATAGTGGTATTAGAAAATATTTGAATAAATAGAAAACCAAAACACAATATGCCAAAAATAATGTGATGGATATAAAATAGCATTTACAGGGAAATCTATAGTTCTAAACAACTATATTAAAAATCAGAATCAACAACAAAAATACCCACCTCAAATAAATATCCTAATATTACACTTAAGAAACAAGAAAAAATTCAGACAAACCCTAAGTAGGAACAAGGAAGAAAGAAAGAAAAATTAGAATGGGAATAAATGAAATAGAAAAGACAGAAATAATACATAAAAGCAACAAAACCAAACACTTAGTTCTTTGAAAAAAATTGACAAAATTGGCTAAACTTTAGCATGACTGATCAAGAAAAAAAGAGAAGATTCTAATTACTAAAATCATAAACGAAAAGGATTCACCACTACTGATCTTACATAAATAAGGTGATAAAGAAAATAATATTAAAAATGTATACCAACAAATTAGATAACCTAGATAAAAAGGACATATTCCTCTAAAGACACAGCCTACCAAAATGGATTCAAGAAGAAATATAAAATCCAAATAGCTCTGTAACAAAGAAAGAGATTGAGTTATTAATCAAAAAACTTCCCACAAAGTAAATGCCATATGTCTTTATAGATGAAATTTATCAAATGTTTTTTAAAAATTAATACATTTCTTCACAAATGCTTCAAAAAATAGAAGAAAAAGACTTTCCAACTCATTATATGAGGCTAGTATTACACCGATACCAAAGCTAGATAAAGACACCACAGGAAATAAACTACAGACCAACACCCATTATGAACATAGATGCAAAAACCCTCAATAAAATGCTAGCAAACCAAATCCAGAACACACAAAAAGCATTTTGCACCATGACAAAGTAGAATTTATTCCAGGAATGTAGAGTTGCTTTGACATATGAAAATCAGTATGTGTAATTCATAATATTGATGGGATAAAGTACAAAAAGTAAATAATCATTGTAATAAACATAGAAGAATTATTTGCCATAAACAACACTCTTTCATGACAAAGCCCTCTCAACAAACTAGGGACAAAAAGAGACCTTTCTTTCTCAATCTGATAGAGGGAATCTATTAAAACCTACAGCTAGCATGATACTTAATAGTGAAAGACTGGTCCAGCTACAGTGGCTCAGTGGACTGAGCATCGTCCCGTGGACTGAGAGGGCCCAGTTCAATTCCTGGTCAGGGCACATGCCCAGGTTGTGGGCTCGATCCTCAGGGTGGGATGCACAGGAGGCAGGAGATTGATGTTTCTCTTTCACATCAATGTTTCTCTCTCTGAAATATCAATGGAAACATTAAACAAACAAACAAATAAACAAACAAAAAACAGCAAAAGACTGAATGCTTTTCTTTTTAATATAAAGAATAAAATATCATTTGCTCTGCGCACTGCCTTGAACATTGTACTGTACTGTACTGTAGGCGAGGGCCATTGGGGTAGATAATAAAATAGAATAAATCCAACTTGAAAAAAAAAGAAGCAAAACAATCTCCATGTGTAGGTGACATGATTTTTTATATCGAAAATCCTAAATAAACTATTAAAACTAATAAGTGAGTTCAGCTAGGTTAAAAGACATAAGATTCATATGCAAAATCAGTTTTTATACACTAGCAACAGATAATCCAAAAATAATAAATAATTCAATTTACAGTAGCATCAAAAAGAACAAAATACTTAGGAATCAATTTCACAAGAGAAGTGAGAGGTGTACGCTAAACACATCATTAAAATCAATTTAAAAACATCCCATGTTTATGAATTGGAAGACTTACTGTTGCTATGATGGCAATATAGGCCAAGTTGATCTCCAGGGTCAACATAGTCTTTGTCAAAATCCAAGCTACATTATTTGAAAAATTTGACTACTAATGCTGTAATTCCTATAGAATTGTAAGAAGACCTGAAGAGTCAAAACAATATTTAAAAAGAAAAACAAATTTGGTGGACACACACGTTTTGATTTCAAACCTATTACAAAGCTACAGTAACAAAAAATAGTGTGATTTTTGCAAAAGAATAAACATACACAGTAATCGAATAAAACTGAAATGAAATCAAAACCACAACGAGATGCCAACTGCTTCCCACCCATTAGGATGCCTGTAATAAGATTGATATTGATGAATGTTGGTTAAAGAAAAGTGGAAAATCTGGGCTCCTCATCCATCACTGCTGAACCTGTAAACTAGTACAGCTTCTCTGTAAGGCAGTTGGGCAATGCCCCGGAAACTGAAACATAGTTACTACATCGCCCAGCACTTGTACTCCTAGGTACATGGAGGGAATCAAAAGGTATGTCCACACAAACACTTGCACACTGATGTTCACCACAGTCTCATTAAGAACAGCCCCAAACTGGAAACAACCTGAATATCCACCAGCTGATGAAATGATAGACAAAATAGGTCAGGTCCATCGATGGAACAGTATCTGGCTATAAAAAGGGGTGAAATAGCGGTACAGGCTTCAACAAGGATGAACTTGGAAACAAAGTCTAGGTGAAAGCAGCTAGGAAAAGAGCCATATATTATACAATTGCATTTATGGGAAATGTTCCAGAGGAGAAAAATCCATTGACACAGACAGTAGTTAGTGTTTGTCCGAAATTGTCGGGAAAAGACAAACGGGGGAGGGATTGCTGAAAAGTATGGGCTTTTGGTTTTTGTTTGAAATAAAAATTTTTTGGCATTAGAGAGCAGTGAGGGTTGCACATTCTGCGAATACACTCTAACATTTAATTTAACCTTATACAGGGGTAAATTTTATAGTATGTGAACTGGCCCTGGCCAGTTTGGATCAGCGGTTAGAGTGTCAGCCTGCAGTCCCAAGAGACCTGGGTTCGGTTCCCGCTAAGGGCACGTACCTCGGTTGCAGTTTTTCCCCGGCCCTGGTTGGGTCGTGCAGGTGGCAACCACTCGATGTGTCCCTTTCACTCTCTCTCTCTCTCCCTCCCACTCCATCTGAACAAAATATATAAAAAAAAAAAAAAATTAAATATAGTATGTGAACTGTATCTCTGTAAAACTGATTTTTTAAATGTTATTCATCATAATCATAAGGTCCAATACAGTATCCGTGGCACATCAATGATTATTGTTGATAAAAACTTTAGAAGATTGTGTAAGTTAAGTTCCTGAGAGTTAGGACACCCAAAGAGGGTCAGGTTTGGTGGTTTAAAACACAAATATCTATTTCTGTTTCTTCTTTCAGAGTAGATCCTGGAGTTGACAGTTGAAATAGTTCCAAGAAGACTTAAATATTTCAGGACAAGTAACAAGAACCTCTTCTGGTCTTTTAATTCTTTAACAGCAATTTAGCAAATTTTTAAGTTATATCATAGTTCTCAGCCACTTAAGGGAAAGAAATAAAATGAGAGAAGGTCTGTCATGGCCTTCTTACCTCTCACTTTAAAAACAGCGTGACCGAGAGTCATCTACACAATAGCCTTTCTCATGAGTCATTCTGCAAGGGTCAGAACTTTCTGCACCCTAAAATTATGCCACAAATGTGCTCTTATGTTTCCCATGGGACACTGTTTAGGATATATCTGCCTTTCTAAAAATAATAAAGAAAACTTCAAAGTATGGAAATAAAGGAAGATGGGTAGTTAGTAGTAGAAAGAGAAACTCAAGATAATCACTTTAGGCTTGCAGCATTCGTGCAACAACTATACCCAACATGCATGAGCCAGACTCTCACTATATGTCTTGAAAGAAAGAAAATATTAAATAAATTAAATGCTTATTCAAAGAATTACTAAAATTCTAATAACTATGAGTCTTCTGTTTGGAGACAATCTTTTCTATTAAAGAATCTCAATTTGGGAAGGGATTTTAAAAGTTATCTGATTCAATTTCCCATTTGTGTGAGGATACCACTTTCCTTATCCCCATTAAGTGGTAACCATTCAATGGGTTGTATTTCTTGATGCTGAATTGATTAACTTTCAGGATGACTCATATTTGAAGATTTGACTATTTAGCCCTGGCTGGTGTGGCTCAGTTGGAGCATCATCCTGTACACCCAAAGGTCATGGGCTCGATTCCTAGTCAGGGCACGTACCCAGGCTGCGGGTCCAATCCATGGTCAGGGCACATATGGGAGGCAACCAATTGATGCTTCCCTCTCAATCGATGTTTCTCTTTCTCTCTCCCTCTTCGAGTGAGGGTTGGGGAAAAGAAAAAAAAAAGATTTGACTATTTATTCTGCATTTAATTAGCTGATCTTTACTGGGTCCTCCTTCAGGCCACCAGGCATCAGGGTGCAGCTCTCTGTGAACACACTGGACAAGGATCCTGCTCTTATGTGGTTTTCACTTCAGCGGGGAAAGGGGGCAAACAGGTATGAATAACTGAACAAAGTAATCGATGGTAAAAGCTATGGGGAAAATAGAGGAAAAGACTAGAAAGTGCTGGGGTGGCTGTTTCATGCATAGTGGTCGGGTCAGGATTCTCTGATAAGGAGACAGTTAGGCAAAGACAGTCTAAATATTTAAGCTAAATTCAACTTCTGTCACTAATTCACTGCGTGGCTTTTGAAAAACCTCCCCTCTTTAAGATTCAGCTTTTTTGCATATAAAACTATTACATACTAGTTTCCCTTCTAGCTCTACTATAGTATCATTCAAACACGGGAAATGTCCGTTAACTCAAGGACAAGTGAAATGTGAGTAGAAAGTGTAGCTATACAAGATGTAGGGAAAACTGCTGATCAGTTTCCTGGTCTGTAATAAAATCTTCTCCTCTGCTCAATGTCAGAGTAACTCAAGGTCAGAGTTTTTCTCCCGTCTACTTCTTCCTCGCCTCGAACATTTCTCTCTACAGGTTGTACTCAACAGATGCTTTTGTTTCGGTGAAGTTTTGTCCTTTCTTGGAAGGACTTGAGTGGCTTAATTTCAAGTTGAGGAATTGGAGCTAAATTTCACTGAGAATGAACACCGTCTGAGAGGGTCTATGGTACAGCCTAGCAGTTCTCAAATTTGACTGCATATTTAAATCAGCTGGGAAGCCTCTAAAATCCTAATGGTAGGTTGTGCCCCAGAAGAATTCATCAGAATATCTCACAGTTTATTAATATCCCTCAGGTGATTACAATGGCAGCCACAGTAGAGAACCCTGGTTTAGGGGGAAAAGCTTGGTTTTAACAGTATAAACATTTAAACTTGCCATCGGATGTCAGCACTTCTCTTAAGGAGAAGTCTTCCAATGATACTCATTTCCCTTATTTGTAGAACTGAAAAAGTATTTAACAACACATACACTCCTAAACAAGTATGCAATTCATATTGATATATTTTCACTAAGATTTATTTTAAATTCTTATCTACTCAAGTCCTAGAATTCTAAACTAGCTCTATACAGATAAATGTATAAGCCATATTCTTAGGAGCTCATAATTTTTATACAAAGCCCCCAAATGGAAAGACTGGGAGAAGATAGAAAGGGAATGTACACAGATGCCACCGGCCATCTATCAATAAGAAAGAACATCATGATAGCCTGAACATGGTCAGAATTTTCAAAGATAGATGTCTTGGTTATCTATTGCTGCATTATAAATGATCCCAAAACATAATGGCTTGAAGCAGCAGTATTTATTGTCTGAGTCTGTAAGCCAAGAATCTGGGACAGATTAGCAGGGTCCTCGGACTCTGGGTCTCTCACATGGCCGCGGTCAACTCGAGGCCCAACTGGGAGAGATTTGCCTCTTAGCTCATTCCCGGGGTTGTTGGCAGGATCCAGCTTCTCAAGGCTGTTGGACTGAGGCCTCGGGTCCTTGCAACTTGCTGGTCGGAAACTTTCCTTGGATCCTGGCCATGTGGGCCTTTCCGTAGAACATCTTACAACATGGCCGCGAGTAAGCGAGAGGGCCAGAGAGAGGGCCAGAGAGTGAGAAAGTCCTGGTAGTATGGACATCACAGCCTTTTGGAAACCTAATCATGGAAGTGACGGCCCACCTCTTCTGCCAGGAGTTACTCATTAGAAGGAAGTCCTAAGATCCAGGCTCAAACGCAGAGGATTACCCAAACACGTGAGCCAGGAGGCATGGAGCAGTGACTCCAACAGCAACCCCGACCATAGTAGATGCCTGGAAGTATCATTTCTTTACATCAAAATGTAACTACTGGCTCTCGAAGGAGAGACTGTCAACAGCAGGGTCAATATGACTTCATTCTCATTTGCATTTCCAAGAACAGCACCCCATCCTCCCCCATGACTGTTCTAGGGAATCCCATTTGTTGTGCCCCTACTATGTGCATAGCACAGTTCTAAAGACCAAGGGGTAAATTCTGGAATAAATAAAACACTAGCTGCCTTCTAAAAGCTCACGAACAAACAAACAAAACACACAAGATCGTACATTTTATTATAGAGAAACATGCTACGGTATTGTAAGTAAAGACAAAAATTCATGACTATTTGGGAATAAAATAAAATTTGAGCTGCATCTAAACGATATAAAGGACTTTTAAAAATGTGTATTTGAGAAAGGAACAGGGGTGGGGGCAGCTTCAACAAAGACACAATTGAGAGGAAATTAGGAAAACATTCCAGGACTTGTGGGGATCAAGTATAGGATTCAAGATACTGAAGAGAGAAAGCTGGATCTAGTTAGCTAGAGACAAGTTAGAATTCAGTGGACATTTGAGAACCAGACTCTGAATATTTTAGAACCAGACACTGGTCTGATGAAACCCATGTTGAGACCATCAGAACGGTAGCAGGGTAAAGTAGAGATTAGAGTGAGGGCATCCGGGGTGGAAATGGGGAGGTGACCCTGGGAGACCCGTTAGAGAACCTTTGAAATCATACAGCAGTAGGTAAAGGGGTCTCTTCACAGGCAGGGGAGCCTGGGGTAAGGACAGTGATGGTCTGAGAGGTCCTTGTAGAAACAGCAGCGACAGATTTAGGAAGACCTTCGAGAAAAGCTTAAACAAGAAAAGCTGAGGATAGTTCCTGGTTCAGGTTTCTGAATCACCAAATACCCCAAATTTTCATACCTAGGTAACTAGATTTACAGCAACATAGGGAGAGCATTTGGAAATATAAAGTAAGAGAATGGATTATTCGATTCATTCATCCCTTTAACACGGTTCTCTTATGAGAAACGAGCTCCTCTTTGCCAGAGAAAATGAACTGAAATGTTACAGTGGGTGGTGTGTGCTGCTGTTTGTTTGGAAAGATAATAAACATCAGGCAGAGATTCCAAGCCACTTGGGAGGGAGATGAAGAGTCAGAAATCAAACCGAGGTCTGCTTGAGCCATCCCACTACTTTTGGAGCTTTGACTCTCTGAGGTCCTTTATTGTCACACTGAGCAGATTATATGACAGCCCATAGACCAGGAGTAGCTAAGGGAACTGCATTTTTTCTCATCTTTGTGTTTAGTTCTGCAAAGGTTTTATTTTGAGCTGGTTACCAACTCGGAGCTTCATGGGCGTAACTTCTCCATTAATGGATTTAACATAGCATGTCTAATGAATAAGAATTAGCACCAAGATTGCAGGAGAAAGGAATGCCTATTTTCATCCAAGGGCATTTGAAGAAGCCAGGATGGAATTTAGGTCTGGCTCTCAGGAAAGAGCATATGTCTTCACTGTACTGCAAAGTCACCATGCAGAGAGGAAGAGAATACTTGGCTGGTGATTCAAAAACCGGCACCAGGAAATATCTCCACGGAGAACGCGAAAGGGGGGTAAGAGTGGAGTAACTGAGTAATTTAGTGCTAGAAAGCACAGAGCTGGTACTGAGCGCAGAATTTTCCCAGTGTGCAATGTTCAGGCAACCTGGTGACCTGTCAGATAAACATAGAACATGGAATGTCCCCCGCGAGAAATACCTGCCTCTTAATAACCCACACCACTAGCAGACCATGTTTTGTTCAATCCATCCAGAAAGGTTTCTGCCCAATCTCTCTTCTCTATCTCTAGTTGGTGACTTATTTAAGCTTAGATTCTCCCCTTTCTGCCTTAGGTTTCCCACAGAAGTTGAATCTTAGAATTTAAAGGCAAATCATTTAAAGGCAAAGCATTGGTAGGGGGTGCAGGTGGAAGAAAGGGAGGAGATGTAATTTAAAAAGGTGTGTTAATGAGCCAGTTACTGCTATAGGCTATTGGTGCTCAGTTACACTGAGGACCTCTGGGAGATAATGTGGAATGAGCCTCAGAGTTATCCCAGTCCAGGGGTTAAATATGTACCCTCTAATTTCTGTTCATCATCTCTTCAGGGCTACTCTTGGAAGATGTCAACTTCCCCGTTCTGGCCAGCCCCTCGCGGAGGCTGAGTGCCCAGAGGACAGCCCATCAGGGGGGACCCTGCACACCGGCAGCTGGAGGCTATCAGCAGGCATGGGAACGCGGGGTGATGAGGGGATACGGCAGAGCAGCCACAGCCTCAGATACACCTAGCCTAAAGGCCCTCTTGCTGACAAGGCCTAACCTGTTCCTCTTAATTACATACTTACTACGCATGTTACATTGTACCATGTTACAGCCACTGGGATGAAACACTAAACAAGGCAGACATGTTCCTTACCCGTATTGTCCCTACACTCAAGGGGAGAAGACATATAATTAAACCAGCGATTGTAACCAAAATTTATGTTATAAAAGGTTTCAAACATATGGAGAAGTTGAGAGAATTTTATAATGAACATCCAATGATCCCTCATTCAGTTGGAGAGCAGTTGCCAGCATTTTGACATTTTTGTTTCATCTTGTTTTGTGGCTTTTGCTAGATTATGTTAAGGTAAATTATAGACATTATAACATTAACCCTATGTACTTTGGTGTGTATCTCTCTAAAACAAAAGAGAACATTATTTTGTACATAACAGTATTACATGGAACAAAAACCAAGTCAACAATTTCTGGTACTGAATACCCGGTCTTTAACATCAACTGACATGCAACTCAATACAAGAGAGTGTAAGAGCCCTGGCCGGTTTGGCTCAGCAGTTAGAGCATCGGCCTGCGGTCCAGAGAGACCTGGGTTCGGTTCCCACTAAGGGCACATACCTCCGTTGCAGTTTGTCCCCGGCCCTGGTTGGGTTGTGAGGGTGGCGACCACTCGGTGTGTCCCTTTCACGTTGATGTTTCTCTCTCTCTCTCTCCCCCACTCTATCTGAACAAAATATAAAAGAAAAGAAAAGAGAGAGAGAGTGTAAGACTGGTCCTCCGTCCAGGCCAATACTCTAATTTCATGTCCTGTAACTTACGGCACAGTTGCGGTGATAGGGAGTTAATTTGTCTGAAATGGGAGTCAGAAGGCCTAGTTTTAAGACCTGCCACTAACTTGATGACTAGTCAGAGATCAAACTGGATTAAACAAAGGATGGAATTTACTGGCATATATAACTGAAAAGTCCAGTTACAACAAGAGTAATAATAATATTAACAAACAGTTATATAGCACTTACTATATGCCAAGCCCTGCTCTAAACACACACACACACACACACACACACACACAAAATCATTAATTTTTCCCATAACCTTATGAGGTAGGTTTCCATTAATTAGCTTCATTTTACAGATGAGGTGTTTGAGACATACACAGATCGAGTAACTTGCTCAAGCAGGTCACATAGCTTGTTAGTGGCAGAGTTGTTACTCAGACTAGGGCAGTCTCATTCCAACATCTGGCTTAAGACATGGCCGGGTCTGGGGACACAAACTCTATTTGCAGGACTCAACCCCCTTCCCATTCCAGGTTCTCTCACTTATTCCTTGGCTCCACTTTCTTTCTTTCTTTTTTTTTTTTTAAATTATTTATTTATTTTTTTGTTACAGATGTTTCTCCTTTTTTACCCCATTGGCACCCCCTCCCCACTCCACCCCCGCCCCGTCCCCGGCTTAGTTGTCCATGTCCGTTGGTCATGCATACATGCATGTAAGTTCTGTGGTTTATCTCTTCCCACCCACCCCCACCCCCTCTTCTGAGGAATGTCAGTCTGTGCCCTACTTCCATGTTTCTGGGTCTACCGTATTCCTCAGACTGTTATGTTCATTATATTCCGTATATAAGTGAGATCATGTGGTATTTGTCTTTTTCTGCTTGGCTTACTTCACTTAGGATAAAACTTTCCAGGTCCCTCCATGTCGTCTCAAAGGATAAGAGATCTTTCTTTCCTACAGCTGCATAGTGCTCCATTGTGTATATGTACCACAGCTTTTTTATCCATTCGTCTACTGGTGGACACTTGGGCTGTTTCCAGATCTTAGCTATTGTAAATAGTGCAGCTATGAACATGGGGGTACATATATTCTTCCTGACTGGTGTTTCAGGCTTCTTAGGGTATATTCCTAGAAGTGGGATCACTGGGTCAAATGGCAGTTCAATTTTTAATTTTTTGAGGTAACACCATATTGTTTTCCATCGTGGCCGCACCAGTCTGCATTCCCACCAGCAGTGGACTAGAGTCCCCCTTTCTCCACACCCTCCCTTGGCTCCACTTTCAAGCAGAGTTTTTCTCATGATTGAAGCATGGCTTTCATTTACTCCACCTTTAATTGTCAATCACCCCAGCAGAAATGAATCACCTTCCCCAGAATTCTCAGTGCAAAGGTTCTAAGTGATGTTCCCTGTCTCTGATCAGCCTAGGTTTAGTTATGACCCGTCTCTCAACAAGTCACTGAGCCTGTGAAACCACGTCCACTCCGGAGTGGGACTGTGGTCAGCTCCTCTTAGACAGACGGAGAAGGAGAGAAGCAGGGCCTCTCCCAAGGCAACCAGAGCACTACTTCTGGAAGGATGGGAGCAGAATGCTGAGTCATGGAGCTTGCCCGGAAGCAACTCTGGATCCCAGTTTTTCCCACTGCAAAGTAGAAGCAGTGGAACACCATGACTCTAGAGAAGCCCTGGAGCTCCAGGCTTCTAGATTGTAACTAGCTTAGGAAATGAAGGCTGAGAGATGAGAAGGCATTTGCTCAAAATGCAGAGAGAGTTAGTGGCGGAACATGGGTTAAACCACGAGATTCATCACTCCCAGCCCAGTGCCTATTCCTTTCCATGTCATGGCCACTGCAATGTAGAGAGCCTTCACAAAACCCTGCAAAAAATGTAATTGCTGGCATCGGGCCTTGGCTTGGAGGATCTGCGGCTTTGCAAATGGGGAAAGGATCATGATATAGCTATTGACTTCATCTGGAAGAGAAATAGTAGACCAACAATTATTAATAAAGCCCCCAAAACATATAAAAATAATTTTTCAGAGGATCCTCCAAGAGTAACCGGAGTTTCCACAGGAATGCAGGGCTGATATTGCCAGCTAATACTTGTCTGATGTCATCAAAGCAGCTAATGGCTAGAGACAGCTTCACCTGGCACAGCATCAAAGCTGTTGACAAGCAAGTGAGAGAAAGTCCACCCAAGCTCAGAGCGTGTGGATCTGTATGAACTCGCGTCGATCTGCATCTCTCCGTCACTTTGAAGTGATCCTTCCTAGGTAATCAACTCAGGGGCCACCTCTCATCTGGGACTTGAAAGGACAGAAGTAAAGCTGCAAGCTTGAAAGAAGAATAAGCAATGGGATAGTTCAGTGTTGGCCCAGCTTTTGGCTAGAATGCTTTTGTAAAAGACAGAATGGGAATACTGAGGCAGAGGGATTAATCAACTCCACATGCTTTTACTCAAGAAGCAGGAACTCACTGCAGCCACAACAAAAAGACCTTATGTGTTCTCTTCTTCTATCTACTCCATTCACCCTGGGTTGGCCAATTTCTTGTTATATTAGCTCCAATCACAAAGGAAGCCAGTTGACTGGTACTTGGTCATTGTCAATCACCCTTGAAATCAAACCTCCATTCGCTACTAGATAGAGGCTGCTGTGGAGAGCTGCCCACCCTATCAGATACTGGCCATCCCTGTGCAGCCTGGAGATTCTTTCTAAAGAAGGAATCATGGGTAGGGAAGTTCAAATGGAAGAAGATATGGGAACAGATAAGACTTCATGACAGCTTGATCTGGTACACCTGTTCTTCAGCAACCACAAGCCAAACACTGATTTCCAGCACTTTCTTTGTATGGTCACTTCAAACAGATGAACACAAATGTTTACACAAATGTTTGGGAGCCCATAAAAGCAAAAAGTTTGTAAGCATCTGGTCACACTGGGATGCAGAGATTTTCCTTTTGCCCTTGCAGATCAATAATGGTTTGGTGTAAAAATGTTTGCTCTCCCCACCCCTATTCCTTACACAAAACATTCAGGAGCATGATGTTTACCAGTTCTACACTCTATTTGCAATCAGCCCCCCTGACCATTTACCACTCACTGAAGTACAAATTATATGGGAGGAAGGAAGAGAGAGACTTAACATTTATTAAGCATCTACTTAGTCAGTCAGCTTTTTTCAGATCACATAGTGCTGCCCTGGAGTTCAAAGCCAGTCCATATGGCTTCCCACCCGTGTTCCATGTAGACATTATCGGCTCCTTTTACATCTCCTTCCAGTGCTTTGCACAGCCCTAGGAACATGACTATTAGGATCAACAGCACACCAACACCAGCCCCTCACGATCCTCTGTATAAAGGTTCTGTGATCGAATAAGTTGGGTATTTCTGTATAGAGTATTTCTCCCATAAAATTCATAATATTATTTGCATTTTTTTAAAAAATCTAAAATCCCCTAAACAACCCAGTTCAGTTTTATTTGGCCAGAATTTTCTAAGTTAATTTGATCACAGAACGCTTTTCTCAGATAACATCCATTAAAGTCTCATGAACACAACATTCCATGCAACACTCTGGGGAACACAACACCGCATCAGGTTATCTTCCCTTCCTTTCATGAATGACAGTACCGGCGAAGAAATGAAACTGTCATTCCTGAGTGACAAGACTGACTGAGAAGAAAGGCATGGGATGTGTTCCTACTCACAGCTACTGACAGATGGAGCGGGGGGCAGAGGCCAGAGCCCCTGGGTGCTAATGGTTATGTTAATGAAGCCTTGGCCGGAAACAGACAGACATCTTGGCTGCTTTTTCCAGTTCCCTTACCCAGGGATGTCATTAATGAGTCACTCTTCATAGCAAAACCTTACCCCCTACCAATGAAAATGTTCTGTGACACTGACCACTAATCTCTCTCTCTCTCAGCACCTACAGAAGGATAGAATAACACAGAAGGAAACATAACGATATTCCATTATGTGCTGAAGGCTGATATCTCTAATAAAATGAGGCACTTCATGTTGAACCTAGGTGTGATTCAACATGGATTTCTTAATATAAATGCATAGTCCTGAAAGTGGCCTTCCCCTATCCCACCGCATGCGGAATAAAGCGCATTGGCCATGTTGAGTTTCCAGGACAGTTTTGTCCGTGTTGACTTTCCCCTCCCCATTCTTTCATTGTGTTCATAGAGGTGACAGACAGAGACCGTGTTTCTTGCTCTTAAATGTCTGGCTTAGCACATGGCACAAATGCTGCGTAAAACTGTGGACTCAAATCATAACATTTCAGCCCTTCAAGAAACAAGAATAGAGAATCACCAGAGTTTAAACCTAGATTTTGTTGAAAATCTGACAAAATGCGAGTCAAAAGGCTGAATGTACAGGAAACCGGCATGGTAACAACAAGCCATCGTTTGGGGTCCTCCGAGCCCCAAAGCCTTGAGGATCTTGGGATACAATTTCCCCAAGTCTGCCCTATCAGCATGTGAGTAGCCCACAAGAAATGAACCCAGCCCTGAAAACCTTTCCAATTCCTCCGAGACCAAGGGGAACCTCGGATACTGGTGGGCGTTTTCTTCCACTTGTGACCATAGGCAAGTAAATGTCTGGGCTCCTTTCCTCCCCTCAAGGCACGCCTCACGCCTTCTCTGCCCTCTAGACGTTCGAAACCCGACTGGAGAGTGCCGACGGACAGGCACATCCTCCTATCAGTACCCGAGACCAGCCCTGGCCGGTTTGGCTCAGCAGTTAGAGTGTCGTCCTGCGGTCCTGAGAGACCCAGGTTCGGTTCCCCCTAAGGGCACGTACCTCGGTTGCAGTCCCCTGCCCTGGTTGGTCGTGCAGGTGGCAACCACTTGATGTGTCCCTTTCACGTGGATGTTTCTCTCGCTCTCTCTCTTCCTCTCTCTCCCTCCCACTCTATCTGAACAAAAAAAATAGAAAAATGTTGAGGATAAAAAATAAATAAATAAATAAATAAATAAAAAGTACTGGAGACCAGAGGTACAAGGTTGAAAGAGATTGTTTTAGAGTCTGTCTGTGAAGCAAATGGACCCCCTAGGTTCATTTCCTTGCCAGCCAGCTGACCCTAGCTTGTCTTCCTCTTCAAAAAGATGAGTTGCTCAAATGTCCCAGAAGTGGAACCAAACACACCACAATGGAGAGTGGGTGAAAACACAAAATGAAAAACATAAATCCAGGAAGTTCAACCGCTGAATTAGAATTCCGGAAAGAATAATCTGAGAAAGTGGCAGGGAAGAAAAAAAGAAAAAAGTCTTCAGGTTAAAAACCTCAGTGTTCAGTGAGATAATGTGTGAGGACCCACACTCAAAGACATGTGATCATGAAAAACTTAAACACCCCGAGAAAAGAACTCAAAGGCCAGTTTGCCACATCCAATGCACAAGTCTCAATTATTCTTTTTCTTGACCTAATAGTTGCTTTTGACCCAATTATTTCCTCCTCTTAAAACGTATTTGTCACTTGGCTTTCACGTGCTCCCATTTTTCCTTATCTTTGTCTCTTCCCTCTTTGGCTCTCTTGCCAGATCCTCCTCATATTCCTGAACCTCTCAACCTCAATGGGCCCTTGTAATCACTCCCTCACGATTTCATCCAAGCTCAAGTCTGTAAATACATGGATACACCAGTGACTCGAGAATCATATGTCTCGTCCTGATCTATTCCAGGAAGTCTCAGTTCACAAATCCAGCTGTCTGTTGGCATTCCCACGTACCTAATGATGGGCTGTTAAAAAGGGCCCTGTTTAGGAACCCTGAGTTCCACAGGCCCAAACCTGCTTCTTGGCCTGTGTTTTCCATCTCGGTCAACAGCACCACACTTCATGTTGTAGTTTGATTCCCAAACAAGTCAGTTTTGATGCGTCTCTCTCACACCCCATATCTAATCCATCAGCATACTTGTTGACTTCATCCCGCAAAGTGTGTCTTGAACTGGACCAAATCTCATCACCTCCATGGCTACACTTACAGTTTAATCTCTCACCTGAGATAATACCTCCTAAGTGATGTTTCTGCTGCAGCTCTCGGTCGGTTGTTCCTCAGAGCAAGTGCAGCAACTACAGTAACTCACTCCGACTAAGTCTTACCAAGTACTTGTTCCAAACCCTCCAACAGTTTCCCATCCAACTCGGAATAAAATGGATTCATATCAACAGATACCTTGAACCTTAAATGAAATATGAGAAGACTCTTCAACCTCAAGACCTAGGGAACAGGCAACAAAAGGACCAATCTCTCACAAGCTGTCCCTTTGTTTTGGGACACGCTTCTCTCCCTCCTGAGCGGTTGCCAATTAGTGGGTGTTTCCTCCTAGAAAGCGGTGAGTCCGTCACTCAGAGCCAATACTACGACCCCTGTTGTGTTTAAAACTGACCACCTTCAAACGTGCTCAAGTCAGACGGGGATTTGATGAAAATGGTCCCTTGAAAGTCCTAGGAAGTCAGGTCATGTGCAGAAGTCACCAGACCAATGGTATTTAATGTACTCAAAGTCACACCCTTTCTAGGGCAAGTATTTTGCAATGCCTCTTTGCTATTGCATTTCACAGATACTATAACATATTCTCACACACGTTTTAAAATTAACATTATTAAAGTATTATACATAGGGAAAAGGAGAGGGAATTAAAATAACACATATCTTCTCATAGAAATAGCCTATAAGGCATTATGAAATAATGAGATTCACTGAAACTTCATTTCTGGAAAGTTCTGTGTACAGTAAAACTACACATTAAGAAATAATATATATGTAAAATGTGTATATATGTAAAATGGAAATAGATTATAGGGTCAAATAATTATAGGATCAAATAATTCTAAATGGGGTTTTCAACTACTCTGGTGAGGAATTCAAAACTCAAGTGGGACACAAGACAAGTATTGATTGTAACTCTATCACAGCCTCTGCAGCCTCTCAGACCTCCTCTCACTAAATGCTATTTGGGCCTCTCACTCCTGAGGACAACCAAAAATGTCCACACCAACCATCAAATCCTCCCTTGCAAGTGAGACCACTTGAGATTAATGTCACACCGGCTGGCATGGCTCAGTGGATCGAGTGTCGTCCCGTGGACTGAGAAGTCCCAGTTCAATTCCCAGTCCGGGCATATGCCCAGTAGGGGGCGTGCAGGAAGCAGCCAATCGATGTACCTCTCACATCGATGTTTCTCTCTCTCTCTCTAAAAAAAAAAAAATCAATAAAAACACATTAACAAAAAAAAGATTAAAGACACAAGATGTGAATTGTTGTCCTTGCTTTGTGCCTAATTCAGTGGCTGACCTTGGACAAGGCACCATCTACCTCAGACTCCGGTCTTCTAATTGAAGGCACTGGCCTAGATCAAGGGTGGTCAGGGTAAAGGTCAATGGGAAGGCAGGTAACAGAAATAAAAGGGCGTGTCAGATGTAAAGAAAACATCAGGTTGGTGCAAATCCTAGGACCCTAGTTTTGATGGATGCATGGGTAAGGAAAGGCAATATAGTGGCACAAGGGCAGCTGACCCTTGGCCCCAATGTTTGGGACACAAAAGGAGAGAGACCAGGTAGTGAGTGAGGCTCCCCTCTCCTATAGGGAGCAGTGGCCACTGGACATCATGGAACAGTCACCAAAGGCGTCAGCTCAGCATCATCACACCTTTCCCTTTTTCAACATAATCCTCAAAGTCCTCCTTTGCAAATGTGAAATCTATAAATTTTTTTTTCTTTATTGATTTTTTAGAGAGAGATAGAAACATCAATGAGAGAGAACATCAATTGGCCGCCTCCTGCGTGCCCCTAACCAGGGATCGGCCCACAACCTGGGCATGTGCCCTGACCGGGAATCGAATTGGCGACCTCTTGGTGCACAGGTCTACGCTCAACCACTGAGCCACACCGGCCAGGCAAAATCTATAAATTATTAAATGTTGGTTCACATCTCCTAAAATATCCTTCGAGCCGAGTGAGACAGACACGTAAGATGACTTCACCCACAGGTTTCCAGCTTGCGCCCGCTACCTCTGCTTCCATGGCGGAAGGTCATTCGAACGCAACCCTATTCTGTTACCTTTCGGGGGGAATGCGAAAGAGGAAATTCCTGGCATTATAAGGAGCAGCTGTGAGAGTGAGAAGAGGTTAGTCCAGAAGGCTGAGATGCAGTGACTTTCATTTCACCCTGAAAGTCAGGCAAGTCAGCTCCAGGATTGCTCATAAAAGCTAAACTGGTCATCGCGCCATTTAAACGAGCCAGCACACCAAGGCGAGGTTACAGAATGTGCATGACTTTCTTGCAAGTTTATTTATACTTCTAAGTGAAGGACAGGATGCAAGGCCTACATTCCCCTCCAGTAAGCACCCCCATGACATTGTTTATACTTTCCCCTTTGCAGTGCTTCCAGACACACTTTAAAGGAAAGCGATAAGAGGGAGGAAGAGGGAAGTCACTTACAGGGCCAGGAGACCATGAAGTGTCTGACCAGGGGGTGTGGGCGAAGCTCTTCAGCTGCCCTTTTTGTTTATTTGTTTTTTGGTTGGTTTTTTACAGAGCAATAAACCTCCCTCCAGCTGGAGTGCGCGTCCGCAGACGTGCAGGCGTGCCATAAATCCTGTCCATCAAGGACCGGGGTGTCAGTGGGGTGACCAGGCGAGTGCTGGGACCGTAGGCCTGCGGCTTCCGGTCCGCTGGGTTATCAGCAAGGGGAAGGAAGCTGGAATGGCAGGATATGGGCAGGTTAGAAATAGTTTATGGGATGCTAAGAAACAATACCCAGCTCCCCTGGAAGGCCAGTTCTCTTTGGAGTTCTCCAAGTTCAGACAAGGGGTCTGTTCAAGCCGGGGCCGTCTATTTTCAGAACGGATGTCGTGTCCAGCTTCTCACTTCCAGCGTGGAAGGCAGCGCAGGGTAACGCGCACGCTTTGAAGTCAGAGCGAAGGGACTAAGACTCCTGGACCCGCTAGTGGGCAGCTTTCCAATTTGGGGAAAGTTTCTTTATTTCTTAAATAGTATATATTATTTCTCTAATATGCAAAATGATACAATGAATATTTGCCAAATGTGTTTTTGCAAAACTAAATACCACAATGAGTAAAAGGTGGAAAGGATAGTGCCTTATAAATACCCAATAAACTGAGATTCTCTTCTTTTATTCTCTGAGTGAGGAAAGAACGCATCTGAGAGACAGCTGCCTGGCTGGTCAGTTTTCTGAGGTGCTGGGCAGTGTACTCAGGAACAGTATCTTTAACCCCAGGTTTCCATCATTAAAGACTCAATACTTTATCAAATTTTGTATCAGAAAAATCTTAGAACTGGAAAGGTCACTAAATCGCATCGACTATAAAGGTTATATCTTGCCCCTGACCTTGCTTGCCCCATAGTCTCCTCCCAACTGCTCTGTAATGATGAGCTAAGTGTTCATATTATCCCCATTTTCCAGATGAGAAAACAGGCTCAGAGCGCTTAAATAATTTGTCCGAGGTCACATAGCTACTAAGTGGTTAATGTAGGCTCAGAATCTATATCAATTTAGACCCAGACCGTGAAAACACACCAGGCACGCAGTCCGAGGAGAAGTAGGGTCTCCCTTTATTTTACCAAAAGGCACCTGAAAACACTCAGGTGTGCCTCCACCTCGTGGCATGTGGAGAACCCACGTGGCCATCTGTGAGGGCGTCTTGTGGCAGCTTTCTCAATGATTCCCTAGGCTACAATGCCCATCCAGTGGCCTTAACCTTATGTCTGAATCCCCAGAGACTGGCTGCCTGTCCAGTGTCTCTGAGAATTGAACCGTCGAGCCCACGTGGTTGTCTGGGACAATGCTGTTCTTATCCTGCTTTCTTAGCAGCCTTTCTGCCTTAATCTCTATCCCCCCCCCTCAAAATATTTCCTTTCAGATTTGCAGAAGAACGCCCACATTTCTCCCATGATCCAGCCTCTCTCACAACACTTCTCTCTCACGACACTTCTCCTACAGACTCCTGCCATTCCTGGCCTGATTCATCATCTTGGAGGACAGAAGAACTCGAGAACCAGACAGAGCTGGGTTCGAATTCTGACACTGCCCATGGCTCGCTGTGCAACGCTGGGCGAGATGCTGGAGCTCTGCACACCTCCATATTCTCGTCAGTGAAGTTCTCTTATCGACCTCAATGGGCTGAGGCAACAATGAAACAGTTGTCGCTTTCATGATTCTAATGTAGAGACTGGTACGTATACAGGGAGCATTACTAGCTGGATCTCAACCTCATTAAGTGAAAGAAACCAGGCTCCCCCCAAAGTGTATGATTCAATTCACATAAAATTCTAGACAAGGCAAGTCGATCTATAGTGGAAGAAAGCATAGTTTGTTGCCTGGTGATGGGAGGGGGAGAGAGGTATTACAAGGGGTCATGAGAAAACTTTGAATGATGACCAAAGATGCTTTGACTGTGAGAGGTAGACACACCATGCAGTATACAGATCATGCGTCACAGAAATGTGCAGTTGAAAACTATATGATCCTACTAACCAATGTCATCCCAATAAATGTACTTTACAAAGAAGTGTTAGGAAGGGAAATGATACATTTTAAGGAGAGAAAGCACGTCACATCATTCACCAGGAACAACTAATGCTACGCTTTAAATGAATCCTGAAGGAAACAAATATAAATAACATAAAACAGAGCATTTTTTTTTTCTCATTAAACTTCTTCTAGCAACTTAAAAAATAAATTAAAAAAAGAAAACTTTGAAGATGATGGATATGTGTAGCATCCTGCTTCTGTGATGGTTTTACAGGTGTCTACTAATGGTAAAACTTACAAAATTGCCTAATTTAACCATGCACCGTTACATGTATATATGAGCTAACACTATTGTTCAGTGGTAAAGCCCAGCGTTTAACTAAGTCTGACTCCAAAATCCACGGGGTTTTGTTGTTGTTGTTGTTCTGTGTCTGTCTTCTTCTGGCCTCATCTGAACCAGACCTGAAGTCCGGGAGGAGCCAGCAAGCAGGAGGGAAATGAAGTAGTGGAAAGGAGCTGGCCCGGGGTGACTGGAACCAGGGCAGGCTGACTCACTGACGGGTAGCAGAAGCAGGGAAGAGAAGGGGGAGCCCCGAAGAGTTGCTTATCGGTGAGTTTCAAACACCTCGCCAAGTTCCTTTGAGGAGCTGAGATCTTAGCTCCCATCTTCCCTTCTGGGTGGAACGGGGGTCTCCCTAATACCCAGTACAGAGTGGCAACATCCTCCTCCTTGGCGAGGACACTGTTAAGACCCTATTTTGTTTGCGTCACAGCACTTAGCACATCTGCACGAGTCTTGCTGCTTTCCGGGCTGATGGATCCACGTCGGCCATGCCCTGCCTGGCTCACGGCTGCTCCCGGGCGCAGATCCCTGCCAGCCGCACAGGAGGCGCCTGCCCCATAAATGGGTGTTGAATGAATGAGTCAATGAATTCATCCCTTTCTATTTTAGGTTGTGCACTTAGTGTGGGGCTTGACAATCTCCCCCAATACTACTTGCCAATAACTTTTTCCCTTAATTTCTAATCCCATGTCTGTTAACAAGGAAATTAAATCCAGATGTTTCTGAGTCACCCGCCCTGGACTCACCGAAATTTGGTGTTGTAAGAGCTGGGTTGTAGCTTTTCCTTTAGTAAACCAGGGCCCAGAGAGGGAAACAAACAACCCCTAGAGATACAGGATTAAAGAGAGGACAAAAGAACTTAAACATTTCTAAATTGTATCTCTAGTTGGAATGTTGACAGGAGTTGGTGGGGGTGGTGGAGGTATCTGCTCACCTCTGCCCTTAGTTTCCTCTGCCAAGACAGGAAGCCTCCCGCGGCTTGTCCCACTAAGAAACTCGTGTTCTCCAGTGGGTAGTGAAGCTGACCTGCATCTTTTACCCTGAGATGGCAGCTGGGCAGGTTACTCCGTCCTTGTTATTCACTTTGGTGCATTACTTTGGGGGCAGAAGTCTGGTGGGGGTGTCCAGACGCGGCTGTCACCCAGTAACAGGCCTTTCAAGGCGAGATCTGGAGACAGCAAGTCCATATGGAAACTACAAGCTCATTTGTTTGTTTGTTTGTTTGGTCTTGGGGGGGGGGAGCGTTTTAGCATAGGTTTGAGGAACGAATTGAACTTTCAAACAAGACAGATCTGTGTTTCAATTCCACTTCCACTCCTGACTGGTTTATTGGTAGTGTCCCTTTCGGGCATTCCATACATTCTCTGAGCCTCTGCTTATTTTTAAAGATTGAGTTAACATAGTATAGAGTTGTTATGATGATGAAATGAGGTATTTTTGTAAAGGGCCTGTCAAAATACCCAGTACATATTGGAAATATTAGAAGATAGAAAATAAAAAAAATAATTAAAGAGGGAGAGAAATGGAGGAAGGCAGGAAGCAAGGTAGAAAGGAAGAAAGGAAAGACAGGTAGTAGTATGCTGCTAAATGTTTAACAATTTAAAAACTAGTTCTGTGGGAAACTCAATCAATCAATCCTGGATTTGTAGTGTCTGCCAATTTCCGTGGTATAAATATTCCCGCTATGGCCAATTACAAACTTTCAATGTGAGGTCAACCAGCTCACAGATGTTCTAAAATGTAGTAATTCTTCAAGCTGGCACAAGGCAGCACTGCCCGCCACTGAAGACTACCACAAAAGGTCAGTGGGCCCATGAGTTGGTGGACTCAAAGAATAGTTTTGATTCTAATTAAGTCCATAAATATTCATTTATTTCTTTTTAAAAAGGGTGCTGTACTTGAAGCTAAGATATGAGATGAGCCTTAACAACTGTATTCATTTACTGTACTCTCTGGGTCTGGTATCTGGAGTTCCAGGATTTATAAGGAAAAGCTAGAGACAAATAACACACTTTCTGAAGAAGTCAGGGCTTACCGCATAAGCAAGACCCCTTTGCAAATTCTAACTAATTGTCCGTACACCTATTTATTTCTTTTGATTTTAGAGAGAGAAGAATGAAGAGGGAGAGAGAGATAGAAACATCGATGAGAGAGAACATCAACTGGCCGCCTCCTGCATGCCCCTCACTGGGGATCAGGCCCACAACCTGGGCATGTGCCTTGACCGGGAATTGAACCGACGACCTCTTAGTGGTGCATGGGTTGACACTCAACCATTGAGCCACACTGGCTGGGCTGCACACCTATTTTTAAAACACCTTCTGACCTGCCACAGTGAATTCCCCTCTAGGGATATTCTGAGTTCTTAAGCAGTTTCATCAGGATAAAATGCAAATACAGTCATACTAGGAGACCATACTTTGACCATTATCATCCAATAATGCCTCAGTGTTTGATTTGCTCACTTTATATCTAACTCTTCAGAAAAATCTGAGGGCAAGAGGAATAAGGTGGGTAGGTTTTCACAAGGGTTCTGAAGGTCCTGGGTCACTAGAAGGGACCTTGGCCTGAGCGAACCGTTGCCGTGGTAGGTCCCCAGCCCCAGGAAGTGATGAGAAGACTCGGGTCAAGTGTATAAGGGGGACTTTGAGACCAGATCCCACACAACACCCTGAGTTGTTGTTTTTTATGTTTCCACTAAAAGGAAAGAAACCTGTATCTTTACTGTCTTGTGATATTGGGGAAATCACCCATTCCGATAAGTCCCTATAAAAAGTGAGCACTCAGCAAATTCTCGTGAGGTTTCCAAGGAAGTAATGTCCGCATTCAGGATGAGGAGAGGTGTCAGTGTTTTCTAGATTTCTTTCTCGTTCATAATTTTCCTCTGTAAGGAGTAAGGAACAAATGGAAAGACGGGAGTGTTTCCTAATGGAGACAGTGAGACAGGTAAATGCCGTGTGTGCATCTGGGTTAGTGAGTTGCGATACGGATGTTTGATTTCAACTCAGTAGGCAGAGGGGTGCCTTTTTTTTTTTTTTTTTTTACAAACACATGGTTTTGTTTAATTCCTCAGATAGACTAGGAAACCCCTGATGCCTGTTTCAGATGCTGAGTCTTTTCTTCTCGTGTTTTATTTGTTTTTCAAAGAGGGAGAAACATGGATGTGTTGTTCCACTTTCTATGCCGTCACTGGTTGTGCTGTGACCAGGGATCGAACCCACAACCTTAGCATACTGGGATGACTCTGGGACCAACTGAGCTACCCGGCCAGGGCCAGACGCTGTCTTTAATGAAGCTCTGTCTAATTCCCCACCACACACCTTGCACCGTCGGTTCATGAGTTTGATTCTCTGCTGGGCAGGAACACAGGCCACCCCGGAAACACCTCAGCTAACAGAAAGTTGTAAGAAAACGCATGGCCGTCAGAAACGGGGATCTCGGCCAGACTTCTCGGAATCCAGAAGCAGCCCTGAAATCTGGCCTCGAGGGAGAACAGAGATGGTCACGCATCCAGGCCTCTGAGAGATGGAAACCCCTTCCGGAACAGGAAGGCCACCTGGGTCCCGGCAAGCACCCTTCACCTGGACACCTGCACACCTGGACAGCTGCACCTGGCCCAGCGGTGCTCGTGAGATAGGTTGGCTGTGGGCTGAGCTCCCTTCACCTGGACCCCCCCACCTGTCCTGTCCCACATTCCCCCCCTGCTGACCGCTCCTCTCAGAGAAAAATCTGCCTGTCAAGGGGGTCACCACTGTACCCACAGGTCAGCCCTACCACGCCACTTGCAGTCTGCTGGCCAATTGACTCTCCTTGGGTTAGGTGTCTACTCCAAGCCAACCAATCTTGGCCAGGGGGCTGGGTTCACCCTTGGCACTGGCAAGACTTTATGTGAGTGGGCTGTGTTTGCTGGGAACTCGAACAGAGGCGGCCGTGGCATGTCGGGCATCCGCAGCCAAGACTGTCCATTGATCTATCTTATCTCCATTACCCTGAAATTCCTTTCACAAGATATGTGATCTCGTATATGTCTGCAGCCCCCACCGCAGCTAATAGGTACTGCGGGAACACCTTTCAAATCCAACTGCCCTGATTTCTCACTAGATTGAGTTTAGCTCCTCATTAATTCTGACTCTGCTGTAATAAGGGTGTATTTGTGCGTGTGATATGTGTGTGTGCATGAAACACGTTAGAAAGGCAGTACAATCCTTTACAGAACATGAAATGGCAAGCCAAGGGTCTGACACAGTTTAAAAATAAATCTGAATAAGCTACCTCAGGGCTACTCATGTAGAGAAAACTTGAGGTAGACATATCATATCTTTCTTGAATCATACTAATCTGCTTCATTTGTCTTAATATCCCCATCACAATGCTGGTTGCACAGGACGATTCAGTAAATCTTTTCTAAACCAATCTATCTCCAAATATGCAAATGCGCTGACGAATAAATAAAAGGGCTCTGCTACTATTGGTCATTTGGCCCATGGCCTCCTTGACTGCATGAATATAGATCTCATGCTTTCTTACCTTCGCCCATTCAGGCTAGGGTTGCAGATACAACCGATACAAACAGAGGACACCCAGCCCAAGCGGAATTTCATGTAACCAATGAAAACAAATGAGCATAAGGGTGGCCCATGAGAACCAGCTGTTTATCTGCAATGCACTGTAACTGAGAGTCCCGAGTTCTAACTGGCAGCCCTCATACAGGCGCCAGCCCCGGACAGTTAGTATTTTTATGACACTGCAGCCCCAGCGGTCTTGGGGTGATCACACTGGGCTGGGCGGGAGGGCCCGCCGGAACGGCTCTTGATTCATGGAAGGCGATGCGGACCGTCTGCCCCACTTAAAGGGACAAGACCTGCGAGAACTTCCTAAGGAAAACAGGGGCTGCCAGGGAGAAGGAGGCATCCTGACCGAACACTCGTCTCTTTTGTCTAAAACAAAGAAAAGGGCTATTCAGAAACCAGATTGATTAAAATGGAGGGGAATTGCCAGACCATTGATAATTGCAGCTAAAGGGCAGTGGTCACTGGGACTGATTGTCACTTCACAGGGAGCTGCACACCAACAGCCAATCAAGGGCATTCGCAAGAAGCAACCTTTTAGTGACCCATAGTCCCCCCTTGGGAAGCATTTCACACAAGCCTTTAAAGCCAGGCCAAAGCATTTTCCGCACCATATTTACCTTCAATTCCCAAACCCAGGGGGACTGAGAGTCATTCAGTCTCTAAATGTCTTTCACATGCGTAAGAGATGAAGGTAACTGGCCCCCACCAAAGTCTGTCTCCATTCCCCGGCCTTTGAACTCGCACAGGCGGAGAGACCTCGTGGCCCCCACACATGGCAGGGACTCCAGTGACCCACCTTCCTGCACCCCTCCCCGTTCAGAGATGCCGCTTCTGTTCGGCACCGCGAAAACCCGAGCGCGTGTCTGGTCTGCGGTTCTCTTCTCTGACATGATCTCACGGGGGCACTTTGACAAAGACAAATCTCTCCAGGATTTTGAAAGGGTTCTGTATTTATAAACCCCGTGGAAGGATCCTGACCTGGGCCTGGGAGACGGGGAGTGGTCCTGGCTCAGACACAGACGGGCTGAAGGGTTCTGGCCGTTGTAGAACATTTCTAGACCTGAGCTTTCTCATTGAGAAAATAAGTGTTGGACACGGTCCAGTCCCAACTGTGCCAGTCAAAGCGATACCTGGGAGCTCCCAGGGAAGAAATACTATGATGTTATACACAGAAAATAGACTGGAAATAACATATCAGACATTCTCTTCTTTGGAATTGCCGTGTGTGTGTGTGTGTGTGTGTGTGTGTGTGTGATTTTAAAATATTGAACTTAAAAATACTATATAATAAAAATTTCTTCTATGGAATTGCCATATATACATATATGTACATATAAACACACACATGCATACACACACACACACATAAATGTTTAAACAACAGACTTAAAATAATATTCAATAGTTTCTTATGTATAAATGTTACAATATTTATATATTTGTTATATAGATATAGATGTAGACATAGATACTACAGATGTAGATACAGATGCAGATATAGATATAAAAGATATAGATACAGATACAGATATAGATACAGGTATAAGTACCATAGATATAGATATCCAGACTTGGCATTTCCAAAACTATATATATTCATGTGATTGAGGCCAGAAATCCAGTGTAAATAAACTCTCCGGGTGGCTCGGAAGTTTAGGCAGGGGGTCTGGAAATCACCACGGAAAAAGGCCCCCGTCTCCTGGTTGGTGGTTCGCGGTAGGAACATCGAGTGGTTTGGTCTCCTACGTTCCCCGGAGCCTGGGGCTGTGCAGGCGAGATGGGGACCCCAGGGATGGTTAGGAGGTTGAAGGGGTCTGCTCTAGGAAGGGAAGAGGAGGTGCCCTCTGTGCCCCAATCAGGAAACCCACACACTTCCTTGGAGCAGAAGAAGGGCGAAGGCAGGCTGAGGAGAGGCTGGTGTCCACCACCCCTACCCTCCCTGTGGCCCCGGCTGCACTGGGGGAAGGGCCGCCTCTGTTCCAGGTAGGGCTGGAGATCAGGTCTGCAGGCGGACTCCTGTGCTAACAAGAACTTTCCCACCACTTCGAACCCACATAACCCCATTTTCAAGCACCGCACCTGTGAAAAGGAAGCTAGGGTGCTGCCCGGGGATGGGAGTCTGGCTTCAGAGGGGCTGCCAAACTATTTACGTGACTTTGAGGTCCTCCCTGCACCTCTCAGTTCCCCCCATACTTTCCCTCGGAGTTAGGAGGTTGGCTGACATTTGTAAGGTCCTTTCTAGCCGTGAAATGAGGGAAAACACTTTTAAAACTTGTGCCCAGTATTTAAATAATCTAATAAAAGGTATGTAAATACCATTATTTAATAGTTTCTAGTAACAGAAAAGATACGAACTGAATATGTAAAAATTCTGTAACAATAGAGAAACACCTGCACCTTGTAGGACACCTGCGAGGAAGATTATGCAGCCTGTGGACAGCTGAGCTCGATCTCTAACTGTGCCCCGGAACATGCCCACGGGGCGTGGTAAAAGCAAGAGAGTCACAGAGAACATAAGCAAGTCAAAGAAACGTGCATGAATTCAACGCCTTGAATACAAATGCCCACAGCAGATGCCTGTGTCTTTCACAGAACGTCACAATGGAGGCAGAGATTCTCCTCGTCTTGCTAATAGGTGTCCCAGAAGGACTGGGGTGGGTGAAGGGGCCTTAGCAGCTGTTCTCTTCATCTTCGAACCACTTCCCTGGTTGTAGTGAAGACAAGTTTCTTTTGTAATTTTTTTGAAGAGAAATTAAGTAAATGAACTTAAAAAAAAAAATCCCAACCACAGCCCTTCTCCTGAGAAAGGCACAGAGGTTGTGGGAGGAAGTTCAAGGTCTCGTCCACACCAGCCCGTGGAGAACGTTTCCACAGAATGAGGCTTCTCCACCTTTGGGGCATACTCCCTTCCGCAGACGCTGCCCTGGGCTCACCATCTCCCGCCGGCCTGCTGCATCAGCCCGCTGAGCTGACCCTGTGCTTGCGGCCCTTCCACGCGTGCTCCACACCGCAGCCCGTGAAACCCGCCCACATCTGGCCATTCTCCCTTTCTTGCAAACGTCAGTGACGTCTTACCGGATAGATGATACCGTCTACACTCTTTACCACAGCAAACCAGACTCATCGCAATTAAGTTCTACATTTTTCTTCAGTTTTATCTACAAGCATTTCCTTTTCATAGTCTATGCTCCAGACACACTGAATTGTTCACCATTTGCCATTTTTAAAACATCTTCTGACTGTTCATGTTACATACGTCCTCCAATGTGACACAGCCCAAATGGCAAACCCGTGCACAGGATCCTGTGCACATTGCCACGATCATGTTCTCATTGGTCATTAAAAATAACTCCAGGATATGATATATGATGTGCTGGAAACATTTGCCTTATGTATGCACGTGAGCACGCGCATACACACACACACACACACACACACACACACACACACACACGGAATTGCAGGCCTGTGTTCAAATCATGTGGACAGAGATCCGCATGGTTTGTATCGTAAACTTTGAAATGTGTTTCAGTTTAATTGGTCCATTAAATCTAAGGGCCCTCTTATGTCATGAGTGATGTCATGGGTGACTTTCATTGGTCAGTCAACAGCATGGGACACTGTCAAAGAAGAAAATCAGGCCTAGACTTCAGCTGACACACGTCCTCACTTCCCATTAAAGAAAACTGAGGAGCAATATAACTGAACAGACCCTACCATCATGGACACACACGTGATCGCATAGCAGAGCTGAACCCCAAACTCAGAACTCCTGACTCGTCGTCCAGAGACTGTCCAACTGCCCCAGGTCATAGCAAGAACCCACAATGACTCTGCAGTCCATTAGTTACACATTTTGCCTAGCAAACTTAGCACCACTCATGTTTATTTGAGGTCTCTCTTTTTAATAGAGAGACACTAGTTGTCCTCTCATTCATATACCTCATCTCTCCAACTTGAGAAAGGGGACAAAACACTGGGCAGTTCTCTTTCCTGTACTGAGCCATCTCTTGCCATAGGCTTCCAGGACAGCTACGTGCAGGACGATCTGAAGCAAGAGAACGCAATGACATTCAAGAATAGTTGCCGCATTTCCTGTCCACTTTTCACCATTTTTGTTAGACTTGGGGCTCATAAAGGTATCATGATTATTATATTTAGCATCCCCAAGTACCCAACTTGGTGTCTGGTAAATGGAAGATGGATGAAGGAGTGAAATGAAGAGGAGCCCATATTTAAGGATGGTCATCTGTTGCCCGGCTGGAAACACGCATTCGATTTCTCCTCCTAAACACTCCTGAGTACTGTTCTCACACTGTCAACATGGCACTTGTCCCCATCCATGTGCACCCAGATAGTCTTTAACCAGCATCTCAACCTTGACGGCAGCCCAGCCGGTGCGGCTCAGTGGTTGGGCATCCACCCAGTGGGGGGCATGCAGGAGGCAGCCAATTGGTGTTCTCTCTCATCGATGTTTCTGTCTCTCTCCCTTTCCCTTCCTCTCTCTCTAAAAATCAATAAAGAAAGAAAAATTTTTTTAAACCTTAATGGCAGATACTTTGGTTCTTTTTTCCCCCTTTGTTTCCCCCAAAACATACATGCCCCCACCAATAAGCCTAGCCTAACGCCTGTAACATTCTAGGAGCTCATTACATGTTTGTTTAATGAAACTGAGTCTATAATCAAGGGGTTAATCAGGATGATCTATCTCTCAAGGAGACTTTCCATCCCAGTGATCCATGATTTAGAGTACTACAAATATGTCCTCTAAAATGTCTTCATTGGCGTCTGCGTCTTGTTGAATAAGCCATCGGTGATTCACGTGGTCCTCGGGAGAGAACGCCTAGGAGAATTCACACATATTCATCTGCACCATTCTGTGGAACACCATGCTTGGAAATCAATGTTTCTTTGGCTAATGTATTTAGGAATGGCCTGCACTGTACCCAGATGCCAGCAAGGGTATTGGCAACATTGTTTATTTCATATTTATTTTACTTTATTCCTAAACACTGTAAGACAGGCAAACATTGTCATTCTTGAATCCAAACGAATAGCTCAAGTTTTACTAAGTAAAGGTCAAAGTATATTTCTACCTCAAAGGACTAAATAAAAAACCATACATTCTCGAGAGCTTACCTCCTAGGAACCGTACTTCCTATAGATTACGCCAGGATGACATGAGAACAGAGCTCAGGATATAAATTTTTATTGCTGTATGAAAAAGTCAGAAAGCATTGGATCTTTACAACGAAATGCTATAAGGAGTCAGGATGCCCAGAAAACAAATTCCTGCCAGAGTAAAACATCTTATGTCCTTTACAAGTGGGACTTGTCAGGTCAGCTAAACCAATTATTCACCATGTGTTCAACTTGGCTTTGTATAAGTCTCCATTTTCCCACACAACTAATTCCCAGTTTATTGTGAAGCTATACACAGTCAGTCATGGGGATTGAATGTCAAACATGAAACTGAGGACAGGTGCTAAATCGACAAGTTCTGCCCCCATCGTTGACTTTGTTTCTCCGCATCTTCCATTTGCCCGACAGCCATCACCTTGTCTGATTTTCATCTGTATGTCACGGACGGAAGCGCTGGCTCACCACCCAAAGAGCATGAGTTGTGCATGATATTTGCTTTATGATTTTGAAACCCAGACTCCCAGGTTGTGCCTATCACTTGGGGGGCTGGCAAGGGTTGAAGAAAAGCACAATAATAACGCTAACGTTAGCTATGACAATGACTATTCCTATATCCCCTACTATGTGGCAGTGTGTCTGTAAAGCACTTTACAGACACTGTTTTATTTAATCCTGAAAACATCCTTTGAAGATGTTATTTCTCTTACTTTATAGCTGAGGAAGCTGAGATGTGAGATGTTAAGAGGTTTGTCCAAGGTCACAAGGTTTGCCTTAGCAGAGCCAGGATTCCAGCACCCAGCGGTGTTTGATAAATGGTCATTTTGATCCCATCTCTCGCTTCTCTTAATCTCCCTTCATGAGTATGGGTCATCAGGTCATGTTATCTCTCTTGCTACCACTGCTAAGAGCCCTGATTTCAGCAAGATCTCTACCCCAAAGCCCTTTCAGGGTGACCCTTTATTAACAACATGATCCGTTTATAAGAATATTTCTGAACTCTGCCCTTGGGATCAATAATCTTCTTAGCAATCAACTACAGCAAATTCTCTGCAGGGAGCCCTGAGGAAGAAAATCAGAACTAAGAGGAAGCACCTGCATAATTCAAAAGGACAAGCCCCCACCCCTCTCAAGGTGAAAAGAAAAAGCGAAAGAGACAAAGAAATTGATGGGAAATCCAATCCCAAAGACCTAATCTTGGACCAAATGAATTGTTTTGTAGCTCTGAACCTGGAACTGTGTCACTTTAATTGCTGCAACTTGCCAGTGTGTGCTACGGATGTTTCACATGGGCTCAGGCTGGCCCAGGGGACTTGGTCTCTGAAGGGAACCAGGCTGGGACTTTGGTCATGGACGGCACCTCTCACAGTGGTGTTAGAACAATGTGTGTGGCTGTCCAAAGGATGCAGCCTGTTGCTCCCACGTGCTGCTCAGACGCTGCTCTACGTGTCCACTGCAGGTGTCCATGCAGAACTTTTTTTTAAATTTTATAATATATTTTATTTATATCCAAAGTATTATCATATCCTAGCCCCGTGTCCAGCGCTCAATGACCACATGTGGCTAGTGGTCGTGACAGTGTCCAGCACAGCTCTATGAACTCTGACTCTAAATGGGAATCAGTGATCCAAACGGGAAGCCAGTGTTCTGAATCGGATCGCTGTGAGACAGCGTTCAGACAACTCTGGTGTGTGAGGGTCATGAGCGAGGGCTGGGGACCATTCAGGCTAACCTCACTGAGCTTTAATTTCCTCATCCGCAATAGAAATAGTAAGTGCTGCCTACCACGGTACCGTGTGTAGGCAGGCATATGAAAGCATTACAAAAATAACTGTATAGAGCTAAGTGATAAAGGAACTATTTTAAGGGCTAGAATTGTTTGACACAAAAGTAATTCTTTGGAGAAGCTTGAATGAGGGCTCCAGGCTGGGTCCCACACAATTTTTTGGTGTGGGGCTACTTTCAAGGCAAAATGTTTTTCAAGTACAGAGCCCGAGAACCCAATTTCCTAGGTTCAAACTATGGCTGCACTGCCCACTAGCCACGTGGCCGAGAGAGTCACATGGGTTCTCTGAGCCTCAAGCTTGCCATCTCTAAAATACTGACCGACTTCCACCAATACCAGCAAAGCAGACCGACTTCCACCAATACCAGCAAAGCAGACCGACTTCCACCAATACCAGCAAAGCAGACCGACTTCCACCAATACCAACAAAGCAGACCGACTTCCACCAATACCAACAAAGCAGACAGACTTCCACCAATACCAGCAAAGCAGACAGACTTCCACCAATACCAACAAAGCAGACAGACTTCCACCAATACCAGCAAAGCAGACAGACTTCCACCAATGCCAGCAAAGCAGACAGACTTCCACCAATGCCAACAAAGCAGACAGACTTCCACCAATGCCAGCAAAGCAGACAGACTTCCACCAATGCCAGCAAAGCAGACAGACTTCCACCAATACCAGCAAAGCAGACAGACTTCCACCAATGCCAACAAAGCAGACAGACTTCCACCAATACCAGCAAAGCAGACAGACTTCCACCAATGCCAACAAAGCAGACAGACTTCCACCAATGCCAGCAAAGCAGACAGACTTCCACCAATACCAGCAAAGCAGACAGACTTCCACCAATACCAACAAAGCAGACAGACTTCCACCAATACCAACAAAGCAGACAGACTTCCACCAATACCAACAAAGCAGACAGACTTCCACCAATACCAACAAAGCAGACTTCCACTAATACCAACAAAGCAGACTTCCACCAATACCAACAAAGCAGACTTCCACCAATACCAACAAAGCAGTGAGTCCTGTGAGTCTGAGTGAGCCTACCCCAGTTTTGTTCATGCCAAGAGATTGTAAGAATCATTGCCGATGTTTACTCTATCTGTATACCTATGATGAACAACTGTATTTGTGAAACGCATTCAGAAATTCGGTTCCTAATCAGAGAAGCTGCACAATGGGGTCTCTGAGCTATTTTAGAAAATGATCACACCTGAGAGGGGGGTTGTGGGAGCCCCAATATATAGCCAGTCCGTCAGGTCCCAGGTGACCATGTAGACCTGTGACTGACATGTGAAGTAAGGGCAGACTGACGGACTGAGCCCTTAACCTGTGGGGTCTGTTCTCACGCCGAGGAGATAGTGTCAAATTGAATACACCCAGCTGCTGTACAGAGACGGAGAATTAGTTGCTGGTGTGAGGAAAAATCCCACATTGGGTGTCAGAAGTATTATAGGAAAAATGACTTTCCTTCAGCATGTTAATTATTATGTTTTATATATTAAGATTCTACGTAATATTTGATTTGATTTGGGGGACCTATTGACTAAAAGAAAAGGGATTGAGAGAAGGACTACCTCACTTCCAGAGGGCCCTGAGTAGCGGGGCCCAGATCACGCCAAACGGGGTGGGAGCTGAGCGGAGGACAGAAACCAGCCCCTCCGGACCCTGATCCGGGTTGAGTCGCCGTTACTGTGCCAGTCCAGCTCTTTAGCTCTTCAGCTCGGTCTGGCAGGTCTGTTAATAGTCCTCTGGAAGTTCACGAGGTCGCAGATGGGTTGTAAGGAAACAGCCTGGATGCTCGGCTCACGGGCTCGGGCCGAATATTGAGTTGGTGGACTCCGGCAGCAGGGGAGGAGGAAATGCAAAAGGCTTGGCATTGCTCCCTGAGCCTCTTAGCTTCCTCAGCTGACTCATCTGAGGAGCAAAACACAGGAAACAAATCCAGAACACCCGTGCCTTAGTACAGTGACGAAGTGGTCTTCGGGCAGCCTGGGAAGTCAGTGACTAAGTTGTGAGACTTGATAATAAAAAGAAGACCAGCACTTTTTACTATTTCGTAACATTTCTGAAAACCAGTCTTTTTTAAAAAACAAAATCTTTATTGTTGAAAGTATTACAGATGTCCCCTCTTGTTCCCCATTGACCCCTGCTCCCACCCATACCCTCTCTGCTTTCCCAAAACTACTGTCTGTGTCCATTGGCTATGCATATGTGCATATAAGTCCTTTGGTTTGTCTCCTCCCACCAAGTCTTTTAAACAAGAGTTCAAAATATTAACTTAAGAAAACTTGAATAAAAGATTGATTGAAAACCAGCATGGCAGTTCCTCAAAAAGTTAAACATGTAATTACCACTAAGAAATCCCACTTCTAGATATATCGCCCAAAGAACTAAAAGCAGGGTCTTGAACACATATTTGCACATCCACACTCGTGACAGTATTCCTCAGGATGGCCAGGAGGTATGGCAATCCATGGATGCGGAGGTGGCATGCGGTGCACACATACTATGGAATTATTATTCAGCCTTAAAAAGGAATAATGTTCTGACACAGCTGACAACGTGGATCAGCCTTGAAGACATCATGCAAAGTGAAATCAACCAAACACAAGGGAGCGCATGCTGTGTGATTTCACTTGTGAGAGAGAGATCTATAGTAGTCAAACTCAGAGACGGAAAGGAGAATGGCAGTTGCCAGGGACTCAGGGGGGGAGGGAGGGAAGAATTGTTAATGTTTAATGGGGACAGAGTTTCAATTTGGGAAAATAAAAAAAAACCTGAAGATGAAGCGTGGTGATGGTCACATGACACTGAGAACTGGGAATGGAGTTAATGCCACTGACGTGTACAACATGTTAAAACAAACCTCCTCGGGATGGTTAAAATGATGCATGTGATGTTGTGCGCATTTTACCACAATGAGACAAAATCCATGCCAGGCAGTGTTTGGAGACGTACATATGTGCACTGCAGTTGACAAAGAAGAAAAACCCCAAGAGCTACACCCTGAGTACTCTGGCCTTTCACTCCATTCCGACATCGTCCAATTAGGACTCTAGTACCAGGAGTACAGTAAACAGGATGCCCATTGTGGTGGGAACTGGATTTCTGGGGAAGAATATCTAGATTTAATCTTTTTAGGAAAAATCAAATAACTCTGATTTACTATTAGTATCTTAACGCGAGTCGTTTTAAAGAGATAGCACTTTGCTCAGCTGACGCCCAGCAGGCAGCAGTGGCTCAGACCTCGGGAGTGGCCGCTGGTGAGCCCACCGGAGACACGGCCCCTTCCTGCCACTGTACACAACAGCTCGCACAGCGCTGTTTCCAGGGGTAGCCTTATCTTTCTATGGAGAGCTTAGGAGGGAAACAAGGGCCCCTTCCGACCGCGGTTGTGGAAAGGGTGAATCTGAATTCAACGTACAGGGACGTGCTCAGCCCTTGCACACGGCAGGCCACCAGGGGATGTTCTAGGGCTTGTGCTGGAAGTGACCCAGCTCTCCAAGTCCTTTCAGAGTCATTCAGAGCCCATCATTGAGCACTGGTTATGTGCCTGGCTCTTCACAAGTCACAGACGGAGAAATCAGGATGGAATAAAATCTCTGCTCTCACAGTGCTTGCATTCCGAGAGCGGGACAGGGACTGTGCAGGTACCAACAGGCGACCAGCGGAGATGTGAGACAACAGGGAAGATGAAGAAGCAGAGGAGGAGGGAAGGGAGGGGTGCGGAGGGTGCCCTTTCTCCGAGGCAGGCTCAGAAGACTGTAAATCAGGTGACATTTGCGCAGAGACCAGGAAGGCAGGCAGGGGCTCTGCATATGAACAGATGAGTGAAGGGTGATCTGGGGAATGGGAAGAGCAAGCAAAAGTCCCTAAGGTGGAGACAGGCTTAGAAAATTCCCGAAATTGCATGGAAGACAGTGAGGTTGGAACAGAGGGGTGGGGGGTGGGGTGAGGACTGATTGGATTTGGGGTATGGGACCACCTGGACAATGGTGGCATGAGGCTGCCATTCACCAGGCTGTGCGAGACCCCAGGAGGAAGAACTAGGAGGGGAATCAAAAGTTCACATTTCACAGGTTACGTCGAGATCCAGTAAGCATCCGCGTGGCGATGCCAGGTGGACAGATGTGTTAGGCATTCTCAGGAAAGATGAGAACTGGACCCATCAATGGAGGCGTCAACGGTGGGGGTAGGATCAAAAGCAATGGCGTTGGGTAGAATCACAACGGAGGAGAGATTTAGCACACAGTGTGTGGGTGTACCCTGAACAGGACCATGCCATGGTTAAGGTTAAGGCCTTGGAGCAGGTGAGCCTCAAGGTAAGTCCTGTCAAGGCCATGACTACCCATGGACTCTTAAATAGTTAGGTAACCTCCTTGGGCCTCAAACTACTCAACTACATCCAACTCACAAAGTTGTTGTGGGGGCTATAATGCACAGTGCCTACCAAGCTCTCAGAAAACTGTAGGTTGTTCCTCTACTTAAAACCTGCAAAGACCTCTCTTTGCTATTTAAATAAAATCCACAATCCCCGGCATGGCCTCCAAGACATTTGCTCCCAACTTTCTTCTCTCTTCTCCTAGCTCTTCCTCATCCTCTAAATGTCAACTGAAATGCCCCTTCCTTGACCAGTGGTTCCCTGGACAAGCTGACAATGTCACTGCATTTAGCAGTCCTCTACCTGCACCCTGCACTCCAGGTGACAGTGGGCAAGGCAAATGCCACTGGCAGGTGTTCTGATGAAGTCTAGTCTACTCACTGTCAGATGGAGAAGGGGGAGGAAATCGGCGTTTTTAAAGTTTCTATTTAATTTCAGATAGTATATGGTGCACTTTCTAAGTATTTCATCCGTTAAACTTCCAAGAGCTATCCTCCTTTGAGATATGGAGAAGTGAGGACCAAAGATGTTAAGGACTTTGTCCAAAGACACAAAGCTAGCAGATGAGGAAGCTGAGCTTTCGACCCAAATCTGTGTCTTCCCCGATTAGTTCTCCCTCACACCTCACAGCACCGAAAGATTCTATTTAAGCGAAACCTCTAGCCTGAATTCTGGGCCTGAGAACAAGAGCTATTACTATTATGCTTGTAATTATACATTGCTATAACATCACCCATAAAAAGTAATTATAGAGACAGCCCCATTCCCTTCGACTTCCTTTCTCTTGGCACCTTTACTGAGCAAGGCCCTTGGGATACATTCTCTTTCTTATAATCCTGTAGGTGGCGCCACACAGAAGCAGTTGGTAACATGATTGCGTCCAGCAACCAACAGAGGTGGGCGCCCCACGTTGGCCTCTGGGAGAAATAAGGGATGTCACACTTTCGTTACAGGTGTTAAAAGAAAAAGGTGGCCTAAACACAAAAAGAGAAAGAATAAAGAAGACCCTGTACCCTTTCCACTGGCTTTGCAGCACAAAGTTGAAAGGTGCACCCACGATTTGAGCCTTTGTTTTGTCACTTTCCAGTTGTGTGACCACAGGAAAGCTGCCATCCTCCTTCTCTGTGTCTCACTTCAATCCAAACACCAACTTCACAAAGTGGCAGTAGCTTGACTAAGAATGGGGATGTGAATGGGCCCCCGCTTTCTCTGCTCCCCTTGTTAAAATGGCCCCACATGGTGCCCAATGGATGCTGAGTGAATTTAAGATAGAACGGTGAGGCTGGAGAGGATTTCTGTATCACACATATCAGACCCTCATAATGATCAGGAGGCAAATACTCAAGTACGCATGCTCTCATCTCCGACTGGAAAAAGTTGTTCTTTCTGTTTTGTTTTGTTTTTAAATATTTTTTTTATTTACTTTAGACAGAGAGAGGAAAGGACACGGAGAAAAAGAGAGAAACACCAATGAGAGAGAAACATAGATCAGCTGCCTCCTGCATGCCCCCTACTGGGGATTGAGCCTTCAACCCAGGCATGTGCCCTGAGCGGGAATCGGGAATCGAACCCAGTGACCTCTCAGTACATGGCCAACACTCAACCAACTGAGCCACACCAACCAGGGCAGAAAGAGTTATTTTGATCTTCGACAAGGTATAATTTCCATAACCCTCAGCTGCCTCATTTATAAAATGATATGCCATCAGTCTACAGTAGAAACCACTTGAGATTTCCTTCTACATTTGAACTGTATGATTGTATGGGGGAGAGTACTTATTTTAATCTAAGTCCTATAGCAGGCATTTATAATTATTTCCCATCATCTAAATGGGTCAAAAATGTTTATACTACTACTTAGCTATTATACTATTTGTACTTATTACCTATCTTCATTCAAACGTACTGCCTAGAAAAGTAACATCTGGGAGGCTGATTAGTTTCTTCCTAACACTATGCCTGTAATTCAGATAAACACCACTAGGTAGAGATGTCTCAGATCAAGTTAAGTTCATCCAAAGCTTTCCTCTATTTCTTTATGTGGGAATCTGACACAACTAATACATATTTATGAAGGAACAATGTATACTTATTTGAAAAGGTTGGTCCTAGTTTTCACCAACAAGTTCCATCTTCTGAGCTTCTAGAAGGGTGAATCTGCTTAATTCTCTTTATTCTGACTCATCAAAAGCAATAGTGTTTACAAAATTGTGCCTTTGGAGAAGAGGTGTCTCTACACCCCCTAATTATAATAATCAATTGATTTAGTCACTCTACATATTTCCATGTATTATGTCTCAAAAATAAACTCATGATAACCAGAAGTACCTGAAGACAGAATGGACTTGATGATATTACTCATATTGTTAAATAAGATCAGGTATCAGAAAGTACTTAATAAATAGTACATGCTCCATAAATACATACTATGGTAGGCATCCTAATTCCTTAATTCTGTAAGTATTTACTGAGTTCGTACTTTGTATCAGGCAATGTGCATAATGGGGTCAAAAATAGTAACAACCATAGCCTTAAGCTTATAATCTACTGCAAGGATACATGCACTAAATAACTAATAATTATTAGTAAAGTCATTGCTGTGAAAGAAAGGAGCAGAAAGCCATGACAGAGAATAATAGAAGGGACTACGCAGGATGAATGACAGAAAAGATGTTTTTGAGGAGGTGATAATTAAGCTAGATCTCAACAAGGAGAAGGTGACAAGTAGGCATGTTCTCCATGAGGGGAACATTCCAGGCACAAACAAGAACATATACAAAACCCGTAAGGCAGAAAAGAGCTGGGAGTATTTTAGAGACTGTAATAACATCTGCATGGCTCAAGGGCCAGAAACAGCCATAGAAGACTGTAAGACACGTATGGAGAAATAGGCAGGGCTAGACCATGAAGGGACGTAATCCCATATCAAGGAGGTGGTTGCAAACACAATAGGAAACTTCTGAATGCTTTTCAGCAGAGGAGTGAAATGACCTGTTTTAAAATGATCAGCCAATGCTGCGGCAGAAAGACCGTATGAACTGGATTCAGTAAGTGTAGGCAGCCAATTAGGAGGATGTTTTCTGTTCTCTTGCTTTTTGTTGTTGTTGTTTTAGGGACTCATCATTCAGGCTCCAGCTGAAAATAGACAGTGCTTTCAAATAGGACAGTTGGGAAGTTTAATGCAGGACACAGGTAGCGGGAGGGTGTAAGGAAGCCAAAGGAAGGCAGTGCAGTTCCTTGAGGACAAGGAACAGTAGCCACCACTACTACACCTGACACAGGGGCTGATGAAGGGAGAGGTAACTGGAACATGGAGACAGAGGGCTTCCTTCTGACCTGAAATGAGACTTCCCAAGGAGGACCCCCACAAGTCTGTGGCAATCCTGGAAGGAGGGAGCCCACGGAACATACACCCCAACCTCACACTTCCCCTCCGACCAATTTCCTGCTAGTATTCTCCATTAACTGAATCCCACCAGAAGCCCAACAGCAAGGAAGCTTATGGATGTCAGCCTACTGAGGAATAGAGCAGGATGAAATACAAAGAGGGTAGAGAATAGATCTGGAAGGAAAAGTGGAAAATATGCCACCAAAGTGATGGTGGAGATAAAGGTTAATGAAGAATTCAAAGTATCCTTGATGTAGAATTCCCATGAAGTGCAGATGCATTTTATATGGAGAGGAAAGGAGACAGAGGTGTTAACTATGAATCTTAGGCTTCTATTTGGAGTAATGAGGTTGATTATGATGCTACTTACTAATATGTGGTAGACTTGGGGCAGAATGCATTCTTAAGGAGAAGCTCAACATTCACAGGCATGTAAAGAGGGAGATGTCTGAGAAGCATCCAAGTGGCAATGTCACCTGGGCAGGTGGATGAACAAGACAGTACCTCCAAAGACACATCTAGGTCGGAGAGATACATTCAAGAGTTGCCAGCAGACGCATGCTGTTTAATGAGATGATAATGCTATTATCTAGAAAGAGATTGTACAGAGAAGAGAGAAGAGGACCTATTTTCAAGTTCTGACATCAGATAGAGGAGAAGCCAGTACAGAAGACTTGAACAGGTGTAGGCTGAGTGGCAGAAAGAAAACACGAAGTGGATGAGGGCACAGAGCATGTTTCAGGGAGGAGGGCACTCAACTGTGATGACATCACTTCAAGGCCAGCGTCAGTACAGGGAAGCCAGATTAGAAGCAGATTTTTCATAATAAGCCTGTGATATAGGTGTCATTATTTTTTTTTATTATTTTAACAAATGCAAAAGAAAATAATGCTAAGATGAGCTAAGTAGCTCTTTCATTTAGTTACTCAAGATTTAAACATAGGTTTTTGATCCCAAAACCCAGCATCTTTCAATTGTGCTGAGTAATTCTCCAACTCCATGATTCATGCTGCACAGGGACATGTATGGAAGGCAATGTCAACTTAGCATCTGAGCCCAGGTTTCTGCCGGATCTGACCTCTCAGCTCTGGCTCCTGAAGGCAAAGAGGAGAAAAGCCTTCCCCTCCAAAGGGGGAAAATAACATAAAATAAATGGCAAGATATTGATCTTGAGACCATTTACATAGGTGTTAAGTGCCCCCGTTGGCATTAAGAGCAAGGAGCTTCGAATATCACTTGTACAGCAAGCTGCTTAGCTCTGCAGATAACAAGTCACAGCAGGCCTTCTTGGGTTGCAAATGTAGTCACTCTGTTTGCCAATTAACTCTTTCCCACATTGCTTTTTATATAACCAGCCAAGAAGCTTTGCTGAGACAGCATGATCTGCTAGGAAACAGCGCGGGCCTGGGAGTCAGAAGAGACGATGTGTTAGAAACCGTGTGGTGGTAGCAACAGACTGTGTTAACAACAGTAGAACAGCCGTGAGGAAGACAGAGCCCTCGGAGACCCTCTGTTTCCTGAAATAAATGTCCATGTTTTCTGAGCTTAGTATCAGTCAATGTCATAGGCAAAATATTGTTCTCTCACCTCAAGAAATTGCCATTTGTCCAAGTTGTTCTGAGCTTGCCCTGGTCTTTCCAAGTACACTTCCAACTGTCCTTCAACCATGTAGTAAGCCTAGACGAGATTTCCCCAGCAGCCGGTGGCTTTGTGCCCGAGAGAGATGGACCTCATCCACTGGACCAATGACTTCCAGCAGGCGAAATATAAAGATCTCATGGATGTTCTTTGCTTTCTTGACCTTCTGGCTACATTGGACATAATTGACCATCTCACGTTCATAAAACACGTTTTTGTTTTGTTTTTGTTTTTGACTTCCTGACACCACCATTGCCTGGAGTTCCTCCTACCTCAGTGATTATTCTTTCTCAGTGTCTTGTGTCGACTCCTCCCCTTTTCCTCAACCTATAAATGTTAAAACCTCCTGGGGCCTGTCTTCAATTCTCTCTGCTTGTCCGTTTATTTCCTCTCCGTGGAGGGTGCCGATATCACCGCTCATCTGAAACAGGACCATCTCGAAAGAGTTCAGATGCAAAACCAGACGATGAGTGCCACCGGACCACAGAAGTGTTTCTAGGTGACCACATCCTCACATGGCAAAGATTCCTGAATCTCTCAATAGACTAGTCTCGCATGCTCAGTGGTCAACTTGCAATTTCTCCTCGGATCCAAACAGGCACTTCCGTGACAACACAGACAAAGCCGAATTCTTGAGCTTATTCTTACAAATCTCTCTTGTCTTCCCCATTCTAGTAAACAGCCCCGGCATTTATCCTTCATTCATGCAGCCAGGCACTGTCTCTGGTTTCGCTCTCCCTCTTCTCCATCTCCAATTCATCAGCAAGTTTCATTGACTCCACTGCCATCTTGGATGCTATGCTACATCTTACCTGGTCTTCCTTCCCATTGATTATTGGCTTCCTAGAAACGATTCCCCACGCTTAGAACAAAACACACGCTCCGCGTGGCAATGTACAAAATTCTCCATGTGCTGGCCCTGTGCCATGTCTCTCCTCTCGTCTAGTCTGCTCCAGCCTCACCGGCCTTCTCTGGGCTTTGCAGCTCTTGTCTTGCTCCTGCTTGAGCTCTGAGCCTTCCCGGCTGGTATCTTCTTGACACCCAGAGATCTGCTTAAATGATAGCTACTTAGAGAGCCTTTCTCAACTGGGGTTCCTCATCTGAACCATACAACACAGCAAAGGATGTCAGTAACACCCCCCCCCCCATACACACACACCATTTTCTTAAGGACTGTATTGTATTAGTATTATTCTAAATGCATAGAAGAGAAGTGAGTTAATTAGATCCAAAGTATGCTGTAGGACTATTGGACTTAATTCTCTAAGGAAGCCCTGTTGCAAAAAGCAAACTATGCTCCCTCATCACCTATTACTGTTCTTCTAAAAGTGCTTATTATAAGCTGATATTTTCCCTTGTTTATTTACTTATTTATTCTCTATCTCTTCTCCTAGATGGTAAACTTCTTAAGAGCCGCAGCTATGTCCATCGTCCTTGCTGGTACCTAGAACGCATTGAGCATTTGTTGGAGGTAAATAATGGCGGCGTAAGGAACCAATCTGGAGAACCTAGGAGGAGAAAGAGGACTTCTCCCAAACCCTTTCTAAGGTCAACCTTCCCTCTAATGTTATTGCTTTTCTTATTATCTCATGCTAGTATTTTTTGTATAGTCCTCATCACACCCTGTCCTTCCATTTTTCTGTGTGCTAGTTGTCCCTCCTCTCCCTAGAATATGAGCTCCATACAATGAGAGACCTCACCTGCCTTGTTGTCCTGGGTATCTACAGTCTCACCCAGGGCCAGGCACGTGGTAGCTTTATTGTCTAAATAAGTGGGGGGGGGGGGGGGCGCAAAGAGACTGGTCCAGGTCGAGCTTAGCCCAACCTTGCCAGGGACCTTGAGCTTGTCACTCAGCCTGTTTATAAGCCAGATTTTGCTCCATCTGTACAATGACTCTCCACTAAGACTAGACTCGCCTTATGCCTCAGGAGGAATAGAGCCTCGACACACAATTTTTATGTGCTGTTTTAGTTTGCATCCCCCAGAAGCAGTCTCTGAAACAAGGATTCCGGTGCAACTCACTTGTTAGACAGCGACAGGAGCACCAGCGAGGAGCAGGAAAAGGAAGACAGCCGCCTGTGTGGGCGGTGGGCCCAAGAGCAGGCTGCAGACGAGGCAGAGCACGTGCCTGGAAGGGCCGCCGCCGCAGGGAACGGGAGCGGGGTATTCACACTCCTGTCCATCTCTCATCAAGGGTTGTCCCAGGGGCATTCATTCCCGGTGCTTTGGGCTGCCACGAGGTGATGAGTCTCGCTCCGAGCAGAAGCCGGAGGCGGAGAAAGGCAGGCACTGCCTGTGGAAGCTGGTCTGGTCTGCATTGCAGTGAGGACAGCGGGGTCTGGAGGGGCCCAGGGAGGGCAGCCCCAGAGCATCTGGCCCAACAACCTGCTCTGTGCCAGCAACTACCGGGAACTTGACTTTGTGCATGAACCTCTGAATTGCTATACAAGCTGGATAACTTCACCTCGTGTGGGGGAAAGGATGCTACACTCTAATCTGACGTTCCAAAGGATCTGGGACCCCCAAAGCGTTTAAGAGTTACTGGTATATACATCTATCGGTCTCTGGGCTTGTCCCTGTGCTACTCATCCATTCACAAACACCGTGCCGTGGGCCACAGAGAGCAGGGACCGGAGCCGAGTTCACCCGGCCCTCCAAGGGGAAGAGGCACCGCCTTAGCACACAGCTTGTCCCACGTTACGTGGCGACAGTGGCCCTGCCTTGTGAGGCTGTGGGGAGAACTCAATGGCGTAACACATGGAACGAGATTAAGCTCCTAACAACAGCCCTAGCGCCACGGCCCTGGGGCAACGCAGAGACCACGTTCTCACGCTTCATGTGGGCGCCCAGAGTGTCCCGGGAACACGCGCTGGGCTGAGCTAAGTACGAGAGAAATGAGGAACAGGGTGAGCGGACATCTGGACCTGAGGGATTTCCGGCCTGGGACATCCCGGGGAGGCCGTCTGAAGCAACCGCACACAGAGGGCAGGGCTTGCATTTAGACCGGGCACTGGGACTGGACTCTCGGAGCTCAGAAGACCCTGTGATCACCACACGCTGGAAGGTCAGGAGCAACGAGATACTCCCTGTGCGTTTCCAAATGTCCCCTTGATGCAGGAGGCGGGGTCCCATGGAGACTGGTCTCCGGACATTTGGCTACATGATGCCAAGTCAACATGCTCAGCTGAACAGATGTCGATCTCAGCTACATCACTTTTTTAAAAGGGCCTGGCTGGGACATTTCTGCACTCTGCATGCTGGGCAGAGCCACACAGAGAATCAAATGGAGTCACAGTCACACAGCTCTCTGGGCTGGATTACACGTGAGGCATAAGATCAAGTCTTCTAAGCCTCGTGTTCTCACCCAGGAAGCAAATCCAGGTTGAGAAGAGGAGCAACATGTGTGCATATGTGTGTACACATGTGTATGTATGTACACGTGTGTGTTCAGAGAGCAAAAATGGCAGTTGTTGTAAGTATCTAGCCCAGCCCTACTTTCAGATTTTACAGATGAATAAAATGAGGATAGAGGGAGTTTAGCTAATGACCTAGTCATGCTTGTAAGTAAGCAAAACAGAGCAGGGTTCTGCAGACTACTACCCACAGGCCAAATCCGGTCTGCCTGCCTGTTTTTGTAAATGGCTTTTTATTAGATGACAGACACACCCATGTAGCATCTTATGACTGCTTTCATGCTAACCAACCGGGCTGACTAGTTGTGGCAGACACCACACGGGCCAGAAGCCTAACATGTTGCCATTCGGACCCTTTACAGAAAAGGGAAGTGAGGTTCACACTCTGAGCTCGGGTCCCTGCACCCATCTTTTACGGCTGGGTCTTCCTGAGCCAAGAACTGCCTTTTTCAGGGTGGCGGGAAATGCCGACGGAACAGACCCTGAAGGGGTCCCCGGCGTTCACCCTCTTCCCCCCGACCTTCTCCCTGCCCCGTCCAGGCCCCTGCCCTCGTAGTGACCCAGTCTCTGCTGTCCATTTAGGAGGTGGACCACAGTCCAGGGCTGAGATGCTCAACCAGACAGTGATCGCTCTGCAACTGCAGCGTGGTGTGAACAACCCCATTTTGTCTTCCCGAAGCATCAATTTTGTGGGAAATTATGTAACACCTTATCATTTTCTAAGAACGAAGAAGGCATTTCTGAGACGAAGCGTAGGGTCGCACACAGAATTCCGCGTCTGCTGTTCGGCCCCGCGCCCTCTGCCCGAGGACCCGTCTGTGCTGGGATTGTGGCGAGGGCCTGGGCGAGCCCTCTGCGCGGGGGACGGATGCTTCCGAGTCGGGGGACCTGCTTTCGCCTCTCTGGTCCATGCTCACTGGCTGTGTGTCCTCCATGCTCCAGGCACTGGCTGCTCCCCGGTCTACAGGGCGGGGGTAAGAATATATTCCTGGGGAGGTCGGGGCGAGAGCGAGAAAAGACAACTCGAAGCTGTGGCTCTCAAAGCTGACTGCGCATGCCAACTCCCCGAGGAGCTTTCTGGGTGCCCGAGCCCCGCCCTGGGACCAGCTGAAAAGAGCGGAGAGTGGGTACAAGCAGTGGCGTTCCCCAGGTCGCCCCCGGTGACCCTGTTGTGAGGCCTGGGCGAAGGAAGGACGGGTGTACAGTGAAGTGTTTGCCTGCTGCTGACTCACAGCTGGTCACCCGCAGACAAGAGCTCCCAGTGGGAGCGGGCGTGAGGCCGGCATCCACCTCTGCAAGCTGCGACTCACCCTGGTGCGGCAAACAGCCGGAGGGACCGTGCACCCCACCCATGTAATATATCTGCATCGCAGAGCCCCATGGCGCCCTTAAATCACAGCACGGAGACAGCTTCTGGCTCCACCTGATGCCTGGCCCAGGTCCGAGGGTTGCTGCTGTCAGGGCACCCGGGCTGAACGCTACTGCCCATTAGTTCACAGCAACCCGTGTCTGTTAGAGGCCTGAAAAATCACACTTTCCACTCTTTGGGGGCCCCCAACAATGAGATGCTTGACAAGGACATGGACCAAAGCGGGAGTGCGCGTGTGTGTGTCTGTGTATCCCTTAACGGAAGCAATCTTGACCTTCAGCCAGAGGCCTGGCTTCTCCCCGACTTGCCCTAGCCGGGTTCCCAGAGGCAGAGCTTGTACCAAAGTAGTCCATTTGGGAGGGGATCCCAGTGGCCGTGCGTGAAATAGGGAGGAAGAGCAGGAACGTCGAAATATGCTATCAATTCGGTCACGAGTGACTGTGGCTCAGTCTCTCCCGCATTCGTAATAGGTCCCAGAACCTATTCGGATGGGGGAGGAAAGGGAGAAGCATTTACCCGGCGGTGCCAGTCCCCTTTGGGACAGGTGCCTCTCCAGCATTCACCCCTCAGATGATCCATCCTTAAGGGCTGAGTGGAGTTCTGCAGTGTGCCAGAGAAGCCCGGGCAGGAAGTTCACCTCTGCACACAAGCTGCTGAAACTGCATGGAACCCTGCATGGGTGTGGAGCTGGGAGGTCAGACGCTGTGCGAAAAGGCGGTGGATACGCAGCCTTCCCGCCGACTCCCTGACTCAGCATGTCCCCAGCATGATCTCGCTCGCTCCTCCCCAACCCCCTAGAAGCTGGCGTCTTTCTCTTCACTTCACAGATGAGGAAACTGGACCCCAGACATGCCAGGTAACTGACAGGGGCTGGACAGACATTCAGACCAGGTCACCCACCTCGGAGTCTCTGCTCTTCACCGCTGAGCTGGGAAATGGAGATTCTGACACATCACCTCATCTTTCTGATTCTTGGTGTCTTTTTTGTAACATCGTGTCAATAACCTCTGCCTCCTTGAGCTGTGATGAAGACAAAATGAGAACTGCGTATAAACGATAAAGAAAAGTGCATATGTAAGGAATTAATTTTTCCATTTTCAAAAGGAGAAAAACAAAGCCACCCAGCCCATAACAGCACGCTCGCAGTAGCGGCCCATGGGAAGAACAGGTTTCCCAGCCGCATCCCCAGCTGGGGCTGTTCTGCTTGAGCAGACAGGCTGCCACGGGGTTCTTCCTGGTTTGGGGACAGCCCTTCTGTGGGGTTCAAAGAAACATCTAAGTAACTGGGGGCAGGAGGACAGTTGCTGGGTGTGCCTCTGCTTGTCCTGGAGAAACAAAGGCTAAGAACCACAGTTTCTCGCCTATGAAGTGAAGCAGCTTTGCCATTGAAAGACAGAGCACTCTGCCTGGAGCAATTGTGTTTTCATTATTATTCCCGAGCTGCTGTGTCACAAATCACACTTTCCATGGGGCCTGTTGGTGCAGAGCTGCCGATCTGGTTCCCAGCATTCCGCCAGGGGACTGCTGCAGCCCGGCCCGGAGGAGCAGGCCGGTGCTCATTAACCGCAATACCTGCCCGCAGACTGCAGACCCAGCAGAGCCCATGCTGCGTATTTAAGGCAATTCTTCCCATTTGGAGATGACTACAAAGTCCTTTTTACTACTGAACTCCTGTTGGGATTTTTCTAGAAAGAAAGACCGTGAAACCCTTGAAGAGTCCCGTGTTCACCTGCATTACAACTCAGCTGACGGTGCTGATGCTGGGGTAAGCTTTGACTCACAGGCGCAAACAACACACCCAGGAGCCCTAGGCTTCAGAGTCTGGGTTTAAAGGGACAGGCTGGAAAGCCCTGCAGCGCGGCCATGCTCATGCCGCCATCATGTGGCAGGAGGCGGAACTGCACCAGAACAGAACTGGAGGGATTTGTCTTTTCCTCTCTTCTTCCTTCCTTTCCTCCTCCTCCCCCTTCCTTCTTCCCTTCTTCTCTTCCAACTTTCTTACGCTATAATAAACATTGGGATGCAAAATTCACTGGAGAGCATTCCTGCTTCTGAGTAGTTTAGTGAAAGAGAAGAGGAAAAGTGAGATGCATATAAAGACGTTGGTTGTACAGTTTGCACCCCTTCCTGGGTCCCCGGGACTGGGCCTGTACGGTATTGTCACCCCCCCTCACCTTCACTGTGGGAGAAGGGCTCACCGACACATTCCTGAGTGAACGTGAGAGGGCATTCAACACGTTCTTGATAACACCGTTGTTAAAATAGGCTAGGTGAATTCAATGTCAAAACCGTGCAGCTTATATTTAAGAAAAGCTGATCCCCACAGAATTTCATAGGCTTTCTATCTGGGGCTTTTGCTTACTTATTGCTTTGAAGGGAAATCAGTATTTTCAGAACAAAGGCCTTCAGACTATGCCTTTATCCTTCGTTTTGTTAGATTGTCTTCTGATTCTGAACTTGTAGATGCTCTTTGTATCCTGGAGTTATCCTTTTGTGTGTGGTCTTAGTTGCAAATACTTGCTCATCATCAGCTACCGGCCTCCTTTCTTTTTGGAGTTTTGTAATATTTAGAATCTTTTAAAGTATTAATATTGATTTTTTAAAATATAACCAAAGTGGCTAACTTTGTTTTTCCTCGACAGCTTCTGGGTTTCATGTCCTACTCCTCTTCAAATGATGAATATATTCTTTACTATTATTTTTAATCATGATTTTATAATTTTATGTTTATATTTAAGCCAAATGAATTTATTTTTATACTTTGTTTAAGGTAGGCTAACTTCATTTTCATGCAAATGTGAAATCAATTGTCTGCACCATTAAAAAAAAATAACCTTTGTCCTTCCCCTGCTGAAATGAAGTGGTACATTTATCATACACTGGGTGCCTGTATGTCTCACCAACATGTTTCTACTTCTCCACCATCATACTGATCAGATAAGCCCCACCCCTTACTATTTTTTTTTTACCAAATATTCTTAGGCATTCATAAACATTAACTTCTGTATCACGAGTATGTATACATTGTTTGAATTTTTATAGCAAACAGATGTTACTTTTGTTAATGAAAACACAGCTACATTTCTGTAGGGCCTGGCAGTGCGCACGGCCTCACCTCCCAGTCCTGCCTCCAGGAGGGCGGAACCCACCTGTGAACCTGTGGAGGGAGTCTGGCCCAAACCGAGTCCAGGTCTCCTCCACCGCTGCCGGGGGGGGGGGGTCTCTGGGAGTTTATCTGTTTTCACATGGTGCCAGGGGTTCACCCTATGAGTGCGCAGTGGTTGTTCTCAGGAAATGGAGGTGGTTGTGAGATGGACAGAGACCTTTGTGGTATTTACTGAGTTCATGAACCCCAAATTCTTGAATCAATTGCTGTTTGTGTGCCAGGGCTTAGGACTAGGAAATAAAGAAGAAATCAGTTCCAGTCCCTGCATCATAGAGCTCATGTTCCAGAAGGGGCAGACATATGTGAAGACAGAATAAGTGTCATACTAGGCAAAGGAAAGAGTATCATGGAGACGTGAGTCCCGCGGTGGTGTCTTTAAGGGAGGAGCAGGTGTGACCCAGTGATGCAAGGACATGATCGGGAGGAGAGGGCACCGTGTGGGGGTGATGCTGCCCGTGGTCCCTTCCTCCTCAAGGGACTCTGTCCTCTCTCAGTTCAGTGCTAGAAAGACCTGTGATCACGCTCAGCTGTACGTGCATTTGTGTGTGTGTGCGTGCACATACATGTTTGTGTGCAAGCGGGCGTGGCCGCCCTGCCCTGGAGCTCAGCCAGAAGCCACCAAGGTTGCAGGACTGGGCTGGAGAGAGGATTGAAGGGTTTAGGAAGGAAGGAGCTTGCACACATCCATCCCATTCTTCTCTCCTGTCCTCAAGCGACAGCACAGGCAAACACTTCAGGCGGCGTTCCAAAACAGACAAGTTCCCCCGTCCCAGGAAACGGGAGCTTCGGCCTCAAATAAAGACTCTGCTTCAGGCCGTAGCACCTTCACCCCCTCCCTCCTGACACACAAACGCTGTTTGTTTGAAAGTTTAGCTCCATGGGAGGTTCCAAGGAAGGGCCCCTGACATCGCCGTAGATCCTGTTATGCTTCAGCTGCTCTGTGGTGTCTGTCTGTTCACACAGATGAAGTTATGAAGATCACAATCTGGGGAAAGACGATACTTTCTGCGGTAATTATTGTTCTAGGAAACAGGAGAGCGGAGTCTGAGGGACCGAGGAAAGGAAGGGATTCGGGGATTCGGGCAGCCGTCCAACGTCACCGGGTTAACCCCTGCGGGCAAAGGGACCCGGAGAGGGGACGGGACCGGGCCAAGCTCACACAGCCTGGCCGCCCTGCACAGATGTGCCTAAAGAAAACTTCCCCAGGGAAGTTTCATCATCACAGCGCCATGCAATCAAATCCAGGTCTCCTCTCGACGGAACGCATCGCTTCGTTTTCACCCAAACCTCGAGGTCAGGGTTCTTCACAATGTTTGTAGGTGAAAGTTTGCAAATATAATTGCATGCAAGAGTGCATGATGCTTCCAAAATGATAAGGGATGTATATAAGTTCACCCCTCCCCCCAAAAAAAAGGCTTCAAACAAGGAAAGGCTAATGAGGTGAGGGATACGAACTTCTCACTCCACGGGTCTCCGGAAGAAAACCCCCCTGAACTCCCGTGGTTCCACGTGTGGCCCTCCATAGCGAGCCGGGCAGCCACGGGAGAGTCTGGGCAAAGCCTGGGCTAACACGGTGCAGCTTTCTGCCCCCTCCTCCAGCCCACGGCTGCATGTTTTCTACCATGTAGAATAAGATCCTACCCCCCCCAAAAAACAAAAAATGTCTTTCCCCCCAGCCCTGCCAGGCCGAGTATAAAAGGCAGCCTAATTCGGGGGACAGTTTTAGAAAAGCTCCCTGGTGCCTAGTCTCCAGGATCCTCTCTGCTAGTGACGAAGCTGGCGTTGAGTTCTGCACCCCTCAGCCTCGAGGGTCCCCTGTGGACTCAGAGCGCTGCAGGGAGGGGGCGTGCGGAGAGCACCCCTTCCATCAGACTGTCCGTGCGTTAGCAGGAGCTGATTCCCGGGCCGAGAGCAGCTTCTTCAGGGTTTCTACAAATGCCAAGATGCTCCAGTTTCGTGGGAAATGTGCACGCGTCTTCGCTCGCGGCTGAGAGCGTTCTCAGAGCTACACACTTGTTCTGTCCATGCTTGGCTCTTGGGACAGAGCAGAGCAGCAAGTCTGAGTGATGAGTACTTAACTCAGCCGTCAAAACCAGCCACTCAAGAGACAAGAGTCCAAGCGCCAAGCAAAGCCTGGTGTGTGTGTGGGGGGGGCCTCTCCTAGGCTTCTCGCCCAGACCCCAGACGGTCTCCTCATCCTCAGCAAGTCGCAGCATCTCCGAGGGAGGAAGGGAGGGTTCTCCAAGGTCAGTGCATGCAAACCACTGTGAAGTCCTGCTGCAACACCCCCAGAACACATTGTCCAGGCTCAGCTTCCAGAGGACCGAAGTCTAGTCACCCCAGAGGTAGCCCGTCCCATCCTTAACAAATCTATTCATGGGCAAGCTTGGTTTGTCTATTTTCCGCGGCATGATGAGTGGCCTCCCGAACTCCATCCACACTCTCCTCCCCGCGGTGGGAGGGCAGCGCCATCCTCCTGTTGTAAGGTGCCTGTTTGTTAACATTGTATCTCTGAACCTGGAGTGTCCCTTCGCCACCGAAAGCAACTTGGGACCGTACTTGACCTGCAGTGAACGTCTGTAGCCGTTGCTGTGCCTGTGGGTTTGGCTGTTCCTGGCGGTGTGCTGGCAAAGGCAACCTCTCAACATTTCACTCATCGAATCATGTAGCTGCCTCAGGAATAGGAACATAAATCTTCTTTATGACCTAAAACATCTTAACAGAGAGAACTTTCTGAACATCACAAAAGCACCAGCATAAAAACATTCATGAGAAGGCATCACACACACACACACACACACACACACACACACCCACACCCACACCCTGGAGACAACAGTCGGGCACTCTGAAACAATGCTGTATTATAGTGTTCTTATAAAGAGAATAAAATTGATGGTCCAATACAACTAATGTGCGCAATGCTTCGAGTGCAATAACTATTTAGGACATGAAATATTTGTTGCTGATTTATTATGTAACTAGTACCTTTGCTAAGCCCTTTCCCTATTTTATTCCACTTAATCCACCTAGAAACCTAATGAGGTAGTTAGTACAGCTACACTACCCCTTACCCAAACTCTCGGGGCAAGATGCATTTTGAAATTCATAACTAGTTTTATTATTTTAGAAAGGTAACACAGTATGTATACTGTATTAAATCTGATGCCATCAGCAGAGCCTGGGATGATATGGTTTAATCAAACACATTAATATTTTGTAACGAATCACACGCACCCTCACCCAGAGTGGGATGAAGACAGACTGTAACCAACCTCGTGCCAGTTCAGGTCAGGTTCAGCTGACAAAGGAGTTTGCCAAGCGCTTATGAAACTATTTTCTCTTTTCAGATATATTTGGATTTTAGAAATGCAGATGAAGCATCTTGGATTTGTATCATTATTTCCACTTTGCTAATAAAGAAAGGGAGGTCCAGCTGGTGTGGCTCAATGGTTGAATGTCGACCCAGGCACCAAGAGGTCGCCGGTTCGATTCCCAGTCAGGACACATGCCCAGGGTGTGGGCCCGATCCCCAGTGAGGGGCGTGCAGGAGTGGCCAGTTGATGTTCTCTCTCATCGATGTTTCTAGCTCTCTCTCCCTCTCACTTCCTCTCTCTCTCTCAAATCAATAAAGGAAAAAATGAATTAATTAATTAAAGAAAGAAAAGGGGGCTTCCTGAGTTGCTCCCTTGGTGCCCGCAGCCCAGAAGCATGGAGTTAGTTGAGTGTGGGACACAGGCCACCTTCACTCCACAGCACACCATGCCTCAGAATCATAACCGTGATGCTCAGCGGCCATCTGTCAGGTGTGGAGGGCTGCGACCCCAGGTCTTGGTCTTCCCTTCTGCAGACTAACCACCTGCATAGAACCACTGTCTCAAATGTTCTCACCAGGATGGCTACGGCCCTCTGAATGCCCAGCGGTTCCTTTGAATCCCTCGCTGACCACTTTGGCACAGCCTGACACCACACAGAGGGAGACGGACCCGCTCACAGAGGGATGGGAATTGTGGTGAGGAACTCCACTCCCTAGCGACACCAGCCATGTGCTCAGTGAATTAAAAAAAAAAAAAAAATCAAAAAGAATTCATACACAGAAAAAGTGGCTCATCATTTGGAGGGAGAACAGAGAGTACCACCATGGGTTCCATACCCAGCTTCTAGCAACTTCCATTCTAGTTCTACTGAAATTACAACTCTTCCTATAACTCCCCCAGGAAGTCACAAATAGCATAGGAATTTCAATAATAATAATAAAGTGTAGCCAGTTGTTCTGATTCTAATCCCTTTCTGCCACTTCCTAGCTGGGTGACCTTGAGAAAATTACTTCACCTCTCTGGGCCTCAGTTTTTTCCCATCAAACAAATGAGAATAGTAATATTACCTATGTTTGAGAGTTGGTGTGAGAGTCGATTTGACATATGAAAGTTCTAGCATCAGTATCTGGCCACAGCAGGGACTCAGTGGATGTAAATTTTCATCATTATCTTGGTAGACAGCACCATTCTCGTGAGGGATACATATTTTTACCCAGGAACATGGTCTCCCAGAAAGGAACAGCGGCAGAAGCCAACTGAGGAGCCAGATCTGACTCTGAACAGGACCCTGCACATGAGCTTCATCTGCGTCCCGTGCCCCGGAGCTGTGATGGCTGGAAGCCAAGCCGCCCGGCATCCGAGGCCCTTCTGGAACACTGCAAGGACCAGCCCGATGACTTCCGCCTCAGAATCACGACTTGGTGCAAAGCCAAACAGATAGGCGCAGCCCCCCACAGGGCCTCCTTCGTGTACTAAGCAGCTCCGTGTGCTCCAACCCTCTCCTTGGGCTTTACTGTGGGTTCAGATGCATGTGGCACTTTTCAAACAAAGGTGGCCAAACGGGCTTTGTCTTCGATGGGATCTCACGTCAGTAGAAGTGACAGTGTGTACACAAACACATTAGAATACAGTGCTATACATACCACGTAGGGATTCCTGACACTTTGGGCTTAATGTTTATTTACAGCATTTGAGTCCAAATTTATTTCCTCATAAAGAATGATTTTTATTCATTTTTTCCTATGGCTTCTTAGATCGTTAAAAGCAGCAGCCAGGTCTTGCTCCTTTCTAAATCCATATTAGCCAGCCCTGGTCGGTTTGGCTCAGCGGTTAGAGCGTCAGCCTGCGGCCCAGAGGGTTCCAGTTTGGGTCCCGCTAAGGGCACGTACCAAATACATACATACATACATACATACATACATACCTACCTACCTACCAGACACAAAACGCTTAGAAGGAAGGAAGGAAGGAAGGAAGGAAGGAGGGAGGGAGGGAGGGAGGGAGGAAGAAGGAGGAGGGAGGAGGGAGGGAGGGAGGAGGGAGGGAAGGAGGGAGGGAGGAAAGAAGGGAGGAGGGAGGGAGGGAGGAAGGGAGGGGACAGGAGTAATTTCCACCTTGCTGTGGCTCCACCCCATCCGTGGGGGCACTTTCTGTGGCCCCTGGTGAATGCCTGAAACCGCAGAGAATACCCAATTCTATGTATACGGTTTTCCCCGTGCATACATGCCTATGATAGAGTTTAGTTTATAAATTAGGCACAGTAAGAGATTAACAACAAAACTAACAAAACTAATAATAAAATAGAACCATCATGGGACTATAATGTTGTAAGAAGTATGCGAACGTGTCTCCGACCGGCTCACTTGCAGGAAGCGCCGGGGCTGCTCTCCGCTGGGTCCGCTGCCAGCATCACCCCCCCCCCTCCCGTTGCTCTGGGCCGTGACCGAGTCAAGAAGGGTGACGGCCCCGCGACCCAGAGCTACCGACCGAGGGGCGGCGTGGACACGTGGGGACGCCGGAACAGGGCCGGTTCTCCCGCCGGCGGGGACGGGAGCAGCGAGATTTCCCCTGCTGCTCAGAACCGCGCAGGATCCGAGCTTACGAGTTGTTTATTTCTGAAACGTCCCGTTTACTGTTTTCCTACCTCGGTGGAGGGCGGGTCGCTGACATCGGGAAGGCGGAGGCAGGGAGAGGGGGCTCTGCACTGCCCCGTGCTCCCTAAAATGGCCTGGGGAGCAGCGGGGAGCTCAGCCCATCCCAGGCCTCCCGGTGTCCTCCCCCAGCGCCCACGCTCGCCCCCCCGTGGCCGTGCTGGGAACGTCCGCAACAGCTGCAGGGAAGAAGCCACCTGAGGCCTGCAGAAAACACGGGGGCGGGGGCTTCCTTTGAACTGCCTCGCCCAGGTGAGGGTGGGGAGTGGGAATAGAAGGACACAGTTCAGCCCTGGCCGGTTTGGCTCAGCGGTAGAGCGTCGGCCTGCGGTCCAGAGAGACCCGGGTTCGGTTCCGCTAAGGGCATGTGCTTCGCCTGCAGTTGGTCCCCGGCCCTGGCTGCGTCGTGTGGGGGGCAACCACTCACATCGATGTTTCTCTCTCTCTCTCCCTCCCACTCTATCTGAACAAAAAATGGGCAAATGTCCTCGGGTGAGGATTAAAAGAAAGGAGCACAGTTCACAAATGCACACTGCCCTGAGAGCACAGGCAAGCCCGGGGGGATGTGTTTCGGGAGCGGGATTGTTAAGGGATTCCCGTTGAGCACCTTTGTAAGTGTGTGTTCACATACCCTCACCTTGAAGAAGCATCTCTTAGCTACTTCACACCTCACTCTGATGGTCCCCTCCTCTGAACTAAAGTGATCATGAACAACAGTGGCCGTGTTTGTGCAACGGAATCCAACCCCAGGTTCAAATCCCTCCACTCCAAATACTATCTGTGTGACCTTTTGCAATATACAAACCTCTTTAAGCCCTAGAGTTCCTTATTGGGGAATGTAAATATCAATAACACCTACCTCACAGAGCTGGTTTGGAAATTAAAAGACAGAGTCTGCATTGGAAATCATGCAGCTTGACACAGGTAATTTCAAAATATTTAAAATTATTATTATTTAGTGCACTGATAACATGATGAATTTAATAATAGCTGTTCCTTGTGTTGTCATTTAAATATTTAATGCATGGTTGTTCTTTCTTTTGGATGGCACTAGCAACATATTAAATTTCGGTTGAAGTCTCAGAGTGATTAATATGCTTACAGCAAGATATGGTGATTCTTGTCAAAATTGTGATGGAGGTGAAAGCAAACTATAGTTTTGTGGCAAGAACGTTCCTGAAGCCTTGTTTATCTTCTTAAATCAATTACCTGCCCAAGGTATCTCCTGTCCATCTGTGGGAAAATCTTCTCTCAGGTCCAGGAACAGATGGAATCCTGTGAGAATGGTGTATCTGAACTGAGGCTGCAGATTAAATCAAGGATGCGGATCATGACCCGTCCCGAGCAACGAGGACTCTAGAGGGGGAGTGAGGATGAGGAGGGACAAGAGACACGAGAAAGGGAGACAAGACAGGGCTCTGATCAAGTCTTGTTTATTCAGGGGGAGTTCACATAATATATAGGGCAAAAAGCAGGTGAAGCAGTTAATGAGTATCCCACCTGAAGCAAATTCCAGTAAATACCCCAGGTGGAACAAATGATAAGCAAAGAATGGAGTAAACAATTATGTAGAGGAATGCAGACACTGTGTGCAGAGAGACCCCGCCCTGGGGCCGGAGATGGCAGAGCAGACTCTAACAAGATGGATGCCAGGCAGATGGTCTCCCACAATGCTAGGGCGGTCTTGGAATACCTGGTGGCCCTGAAATCACAGGGTTCTTAAATGAGGAAGGGGGGCGCGCAGATGGATCAGAACTCAAGGAATGGCATCATGAGGAAAACTCACTGGCTCTTTATTGCTGGCTCTGGAAATGGAGAAAGGCAGCCATAAGTCAAGGAACACAGCCAACTTCTAGAAGTGGAAAAGGCAAGAAAAATCTACCCGGGAGCCCACAGAAGCAACCCAGTCCTGTGGACACCTTCACTGCAGCCCAGTGAGGTCCAGTTTGGACTTCGGATCTCCACACCGTAAGGTAATTAACTTGTGTTTTAAGCCACCACGTTGGTGGTGATTTGTTCTAGCGGCAGGAGGAAATGAATACCCAGGTCCATGAGGTTCTGTCATGTGGGAGCTCCTAGGGACAGTGTTGATTGACAGGGTTTGTTCAGATGACCTGGAGTAGTGCAGCCAGAATGAGTCTGTGACAGGACCAGTCATGGAGAAAGACGAGAGCCTGAACTGGCCCCCTCAGCACTACGAGGGATGATGGGCTAAGGAAGCAGCTGGGTAAGGAGCAGGGCGATCAGAGGCGGGGGTCTTACGTAAGGAACAAGGGGTATGAGGCCCCGACTGGCACCGTGTATCGTGGGAGGGGTGAGGTGGGGGAATCGCCTAACTACACAGTGACAAGGAGAGGGTGTACCTGATACGTTCCAGTTCCGACAGCTCTCACGGCAGGGACCTGACCGCCACCAAGCTCTGGAGCCAAAGTCCCATGTACAATGTCTATCTGTGCCTCCTGACACCCTCTGGGCCCCTGACACCAACTCAGCTCTGAATATACCTTGACCTACAGTCTATGCGAAGACGCCAGTGACAGTGACCAGTGTGATCATCTCGCCATGAGATGTGGACTCCGGACGTGAAGACGCATCTTTCCCTTCCTCTTAGTGCTCACGTCTGACGACAATGGAATAAAGCCGATGCCAGCAACTGTCTGTGAGCACGCCTGTTCTCAGGACGCTTTGACCAACACCGAGAGACAGTGCGCTTTCCCTATGGCTGCCTCCCTTCTCCCTCCCTCCTCCCTTCCTTCTCTCTTCCTTACTGTTTGTAGGAATATTCTGAAAGCTCCGGGTGTGCCCGAGCGCAAATTCCACGGAAAGTCTGGGACCCAGGCAGAGGGCAAGCGCGAGAGGGGGTGAGTGTGTTTCACTGTTTCCCACGAGGCCATGAGCAGCGCCAGAGTCTCCCCCTGTGTGTGTCTCTGTCTTTCCTGTCACTCCTCGATCACACCTGGCTCACTGACACAACTAGCAGGTCTCAGTTCAAACAGCAGCGCCTGTCCCTGGGAACCGGCCTCGTTCTCCCCAGATGATTAGAGAAGGAAGGCAGGTCTCCAAGCCGGTGTCTTCGATGTCGCCAACATTCTACCCTGCGATAGGTCCTAGGAAGCTGATTTTTAAACTGGAGGGCCCGAGTAAATAAATAAAAGAACAACTTCAGGAGCAACGGGAAAATACAGATAGTGTTTCTCACATTGGACGATTATTTAATTCTATGACAGTCGCCTCAGGACATCCAGGGCGTGGTGGTAAAACCTGCAGGTTGCATTCGTTTAACTGCCCGGAAACGTGGGGCTGGCAGTAGGCCAGCTGTGGGCCCGGATCTTTGCCAGCTGTTTGTCCTTGGGTAGGTCTCCTCCTCTCTCTGAAGTGAGGGCTTTGGGCTCTCAGGAATCCAAGCTTCATTCCGGCTCTGAAGATTCATGACCGTGTCACTCCAGCTCAAGGTCACTGTCACTTTCACAAGGTTGCCGTCATGGTCAGGAAACGTGAGGACCCAATCCCAGGCAGTGTGTCATGGTGACCGAACGCCCTTGGCCACCTGCTGGAGCGGTCATGGGCCACAGAGGAGCAGACAGGGGCAAACGAGCTGCATCACGGACAGGGGTCTCTGTGGCACTGACTGGCTCCCAAAGCTACTGCTTAGACGTCTCCTTTGCAAGATTCCAGACCCCACCCCACCTCTTTTTTTTAAATTTCAACTTCAGTGCTGGCATTAGGAGGAGTCAGGCAGTCGTGCAATCTTAGAACGAAAAGGAGCCATAAAGATCATTTGCATCAGCCCATTGTTCCTCCCCAAGCTCGGCACACCCATCGATATGTGAGGACACCCCGTCTTAAGGGAAGTTGGCCCACGGGTCCACTCGCACTGTGTGGCAGAGCTGGAGTTGAGTGGAGGTGGCTCCCCAAGCAGACACCTGCTCTTGCTGTGACTGCAAAAGCCACCCTTTACTGGAGTCACTGCGTTTGGCTAGAATACAACCCAAGGAAGTCCCTAAACCCAGCTTCGCAAAGGATGGTGGGCAATCCAGCAGGGTCCACTGGAAACTCGTTAGAAATGCAGAGTCTCAGGCCCCTCCCCGGACCTACGCAATTGTGAAAAGTCCATGTTCACATTCAACTTTGAGAAGCACCAGCGGAAACTGTCCTTAATTGAGTACAAATAGTCACAATTCCCCAACAGTTGTCCAGCTGAGCAGTCCAACGCTGGGAATTGTTACAGCTCATGGTGGCCTGAGAGGACCATAATGGTCACTTATAAATCAGCATTAGCAAGCAGTTCCTTAGTCCTCGATAAAGAAAGCTGTGACCTCTGTGGGAAGGCCTTAATGATTTTCCATCTCCACTAAGGAATCAACATTCATTTTGGTATCTAGGAAAGAAGGAGGAGATGTCTTTTTAAAAAATATAAATCCGATGACTGGGACTCTTTTGTTCACTTCTGCTTACTTTGCTTTGGCACCGGTTGTGTGAAACCAGAACCTCGTATTTACATAAGGTTTATATAAGGTTCATTGTTCTTTGGTGGCTCAAAGAGGCAACTTACAAAAAAGAAAAGAACAAAAGAGGTTGGTCCAGAGTCCCCCAGAGTTGGATTGTAGTCCTACCTCAACCATTTAAGAGCTATGTGACCCAAGGCAGGGCAGTTCACCTCCCTGAACTTTACTCATCAGCGAAAGTTATGCCAATAATCAGTAACTTACAAGAGTCATGAGAGAGTATACATATGAACATTTCCAGCACACAGCAAGGACCCAATAAAATGTCATTCAGAAAGGGGGTAATTAGACCACGTAACAAACACTTCTTGAGTATCACCAATGTGGGTTGATGCAAATACAAGAGTAAATGAGACACATACAGTATCTGTTCCAATAGAACTGCTGTTCACTGAGAGAGGCAGACAAAGCAATGGAGGCTAGCAATGACTGCTTGCTGCCTTCTATTCCAAGGACTTCACATCGATTCACTGATGTAATCATTACTGCTATCCAATGGATACTACCTACTATCATTAGCCCATTACAGGCGAGGAAACTGAGGCATGCAGAGGTTAAGTAGCCTGGTGAAGAGCTATATTGCTAGTAAGTAGGAGAACTTAGGTTATGAACCCAGACAGGTTGGTCCTAGAGCCCACTTACTTAAACTCTCTGCTCACCTGCTTCACCAGTTGCAGCAACTAAGTATATATAAATACATACTCAGAAGGAGACGGCCAGAAAGCTAGGAGAGTACACCGGGGAGCCCTAACCTGGTCTGAGGAGGTGATGAGAAAGAGGTGACGAGAAACCAGGTAAAGAAGAGGAAGACTCATTGCAGCAGGGCAAGAATGGGCATGGAGACCTGGAATCAATTGAGAACTTGGGTAATTCGATGTTAGTTGACAGGATAGTGCTTGACCCCTGCAAAAGACTGCAGCTCAAACATAGACCAACACACTCACAGATGACTCTCTGGACTGCTACTTCTGCCACAGACACGTTCCCGATTTCTAGTCTTGGCGCGTGTCGACACCTATGGTTTTAAAAGCTAAAGTTGCAGGGTGGGTGCACTGGCCCGAGGAGGAGGAAAACTGAGGCCATGGCACTGGGTCTGACAGCGGATCCGCTGAGTGCTCCTTTGGCTGTGACCTTGAGAAGATTATTTAAACCTGTTTTCTAAACATTCGTTTTCTTATCTGGAAAATGGGAATAGTAATACTCCTGGAGCTGTGGTGAAGAGGAACTAAAGCTATGCATCCATGTGCCTGGCCCAGGGTAGGGTTCAAGGGATATTCCCTTCTTTCCCCTTTTAGTGGGCAAAGCTGGAAGCTGGCATTTGCCCAGGGAAACCAGACCCGATCTCCAGACACCCAGGTCCCTTCCATCTTTGAAGGCTTTGGTTTTTTTGATATCTTAACCAATGTTGAGTGATTCAGTTCTATCACAGGGCACCCATAAGACTTTTTACAAATGTCTTAATTTAAGATTCTTCAGAGGAAGCAAGACTCCACTTTGAATAAAGTCACTAAAATACCCTGCTGATAATATCTCCCATAAACAAAAATGAAAATGAGCAATAAAATCACGATATAAAAAGACAACTGACAATGGGGAAAAAAGGAGAAACATCTGTAACAAAAATTAATTAATTAATTTAAAAAAAGAAAAGACAACTGAGCCTGGCGGGTGTGGATCAGTTGGTTGATCGTCATCCCATGCACCAAGAGGTTGCCGGTTCGATTCCCAGTCAGGTCACATGTTCGGGTTGTGAGCTGGATCCCCAGAGTGGAGTGTACAGGAGCCAGCTGATCAATGTTTCTCTCTCACATTGATGTTTCTAGCTCTCTCTCCCTGTCCCTTCCTCTCGCTAAAAAAAACAATAAAAACATATACACAATGGAGTACTATGCAGCTGTAAGAAAGAAAGATCTCTTATCCTTTGAGACGACATGGAGGGACCTGGAGAGTATCATCCTAAGCGAAACCAGCCAAACAGAGAAACACAAGTATTATATGATCTCACTTATTTGTGGAATATAATGAACATAACAGCTTGAGGAATGGGGTAGTCCCAGAGACATGGAAGTGGGGTACAGACTGACAATCCCCAAAAGAGGGGGTGGGGGGGCAGATAAACCACAGAACTTATATGCATGTGTGCATGAACAATGGACATGGACAACAAAGCTGTGAACAGAGTGGGAAGGGTGGGGGAGGGGGAATCAGTGGGGAGGAAGGAGAAGCATCGCTAAGAAAAATAAATTAATTAATTAAAAAATAAAAATAAATAATAAAATTAACAGTCTCCAAAAAAATAAAAACATATTAAAAAAAAAAAACAGCTCATAAAATTAATGTGATTTTTTTTTTCCTAGAAGTGCACAGCAAAAGAATACGTATGACCTCAATTCCCACCAAATGCCAGAGGGAGGGATTTGGAATCAACAACATAAGATTTTTTTCATGGCTACCTGGAACTTCGGAGCCAGGAATCATTTTAAAGAATATTGCGTCAAGCCCCACCTTTTTCCAGCATATCTGTGTAACTGTTTTTAAAGGTCATATGGGATTATTGGCAGAATTGGGATTTGAACTGGGGACTTCTGGGATAGTCGAGGGGCAGCCTATACACTGATTAGTTAGGGAGATTTGCCGCTCAACACAGATCATTTCAGTTTTATCACTGAAGCGGAAGCTGTGGATAAGCACCTGAAACCCTTTTTCAGAGGCGAAAACAGAGTCAACACTGCCACAGACCAACAGAGCCTCAGTTCAACACGTTTAGGATGTTTAGGAATGTATTCTCTTTTCTAAAGATGTGCTAATCCTCATGCTTGTCACTTCTCATTGACCCCTTTGTGGGAAGTTAGTCAAGTTTGCTTAGATTTGCAAGCGATTTCCATACTGGTCACCAACCCCAAACGCGTGTCAGTGAGTCACCACAGGACTGTTTCTGTTCGGGTTCTTGGTCATCAAGCAAGAATGCTGAGTACCTTGGCCTCCGTGGGGCACAGCCATCACCAAGGAAAGCGAGGCCATGCTCCAGCACGGGTTCTCTCCCATTGGGGACCCAGGCACCCCCCGAACTCCGATCCCCTTCAGACGCCTTTCAACAAGCCGCAAGAGAGCCCCCAGTGCGGTGCTGCCGTGTGTGATCTGAGCAAATCAGCTCTGGAAGAAATGTCTGGGGCCCTTGAGGACAGCTGACTTGGGACTGGGCATACATGGCACTCGAAAATTACAATTATTTTGGGTGGGTACGATAATTGTATTATTGTTATGTAACACGACGGTCTCACTTTTTAGAGATGCATTCTGAAATATTTGGCAGTAAAATGTCAAGACATCTGTAATTTGCTTTAAAATACAGCCTCCTTTGAAATACTAAGCACATATTTTAAAAAGAATAACGCAAATGCAGCAAGTATCAGTAAGTGTGAAATCAAAGTATGAGGGTATGAGCACCATTATAATATTCTATGTTCCGGCACGTTAAACTTACATGCTGAACATTTTTAAATAGAAATAAAATTATTCTGTTAGAATTAGAAGAAGACCTGTGAAACATCACCTCTTGTTACTCTGACCAGCCAAAGGTCAACCTCCAGAGGTAGAAGCTATGATGAAGAAAACAAGAACTCCTTCCTTTTATGTGACAAGTGTACACAGGTAACTAATACATGAATCTTTTTCCACTCACTGCAATAACTCCCAACTCTCAAGAAACATGAGGAACCAGTGAATGTCCCCCTCTGTGCATTGCCCTCCCTCCCTCAGCCCCCTCCCAATAGCCCCTGCCCCACTCTGCCCTCATCATTCACGGTTTTGTGTGAGTTGGAAAACAGATTTGTGTTCTTGAGCCAGACTCCATGCTGAAATCGTGAACGAGAGAAAACACGCTTTGAGTCGCTGGAGAGGTAGATACAGGTATATTATTTTTGGAAAGACACCCAGATGCTCACTCTGCATTCTCCCATGAGGAGAATATGACCTTCTTAATACTGAGTTCAGTTTATCATCCAGCAGAACTTGCAAACACACCCTTAAACCCCAATGCCCAGGTTAGTAAAGGTGTGTTCTTCCCCCCCGCCCCCGGTTGTAATGTTAAGTCTTTTCCCTCACAACCCACATTCTTTTCATTTTAATCCTCACCTGAGGTTATGTTTAGAGAGAGGAAGGGGGAAAGGAGGAAACAGAGAGAGAGAAACACCAGTTACCTCCCATTGACCTCACAACTGGGAATCGAACCCATAACCTTTTTGGTATATGGGATGGTGCTCCAATCAACTGAGCCACCCGGCCAGGGCACAGCCCACATTGTTGACACTGCTTTCTCAATAGGGAAGAGCCCAATCTGACAGCCAGGACAAGGTGGTCATGCTTACTTCTCCTTCACTGGACACCCTTGGTCAGTGGGATGGACCTCATGAGACACGCACAGGGGCCATCTCTTCTTACTGTTCAGCAACAATGGGCAGTGTGTTACACCAAACACATGGTGGTTTCATAAGAATATACAATTCTGGTATTATTCATGCCCTTGTGTTCCTTAAAACTTGATAGAAGCGAATTTTGCACAGCAGTGTTCACATAGAAGAGCTTGTACCTGAAGTGACAAAGGAATCATCGACCTCTGGAAAATGGGGCCCCGATCTCCCCAGAGGGCTCAAGCTCACCTGGGTTTTAGCAGAAGGAATGTCACTTCTCTGATGCGGTGGAAGACACTGAGCAAAGGACTGGGAATGTGCCACATTGTGCTGAAACAATGGACCGGCTCCCTGGCGTTGGGTGGTGTGGTGGTGAGTTCCAGAAGTGGGATGAATCATTTGTCTCCAGGAGGTAACAGTATCCCGGCTTGGCTGGGCTCCAGGTGGCCTTTCCTAGAAGCTGCAGGAGTGTGTGTGCTGCAAATAGAAGCCTTTGAGAAGTGGTTCCTGGAAGGAAAAGCGCTGGGTGATCAAGGTCTCCTTCTCATCTCATCTGTGTCACCACCAAACAGGGCTCCTTCTGGCTCGCTCTTCTCTTAGCTCTGTGAGTGGAGTTACATGAAGAGAATCAACAAGGTCATGTTTTGTGTTTGTTTGTTTGTTGTTTTTTAGAGAGGAAAAAACGTAATATTTCGAAGTGTTTTGTCATATATATCAGTTAGGAATGCTTTGGGGTGCAAATAAGAGAAAAATGGTCTAACGGTGGCTTAAACAAATATAGGGTTTTTCTCTCTCCATCATATATCAAGAAACGTATAGATAAATAGTCCTAACGTAATAAGCAGCTCAAGGACACCTATCAGCAACATCTGATTTTTTTTCTCTCTCCCTTTCAACTTCACCGCCCTTAGTAAATTAGCCTTTCATTCTCATTGCTATTGCCTAATAGTTATAAAATGAATCCCGCAGCTCCAAGAAACACAACTTCAATAAAGACAGGAAGAAGGAAAAGGTATCTTTCCCTTTTATCTAGAAAGAAAATGTCTTAGCCTACCAGCCAACTTCCTCTTAACTCTCACTGGTCTGAACTGGATTATATCAAGCCCCTTAGCTAAAGGGAAGGCAAAATTGCCCTCTTTGCCAAAGGGGGGAAAGGCATTCCTGACTGAATGAAAGCAACGGTCGTCTGCTCTCTGGGACTAGGCACATTGCGGAGGTGGTTGTCATCAAGGAGGAAGATAGAAGCGAATATCACGCAGAGAACTAACACCTCTGTCGCATCGGATGACCATTGTCTAATTTCAGTGCCTTGCTTCTCGTCTCTCCTTCCCTCCTCTGCCTTTAACCCAAACAGGAGAGAAAACATTTTCATTCTTTATGGCTTGGCTTCAGTCTCCCTGAATGATCTCCTGCAAGCAGTCATCTCTCAAGACTTTATCCCACAGAAATTACAGCTACCATTCATTGAATGTTTTTATAAGCCAGATAATGGGATACATTTGAAATACTCCTGATAATTCTCACAGTAATCCTGCCAAATAGTTAACATCCTTCATCACATAGTACCTTTTCCACAGTCACCATGAGAAATATTCAGTGCGGCACTGATCTGATTCCAACTCGATCTGGAGCCAAAGACTTTAACATAGACACTTTTTTTCCTCTCCTGAACTCCTATGGAACTTAGAGTTCTTCCAAAGCCTCTGTTCTCTCCTGTATTAGTTTATAAATCATTTATTTGTGTAAATTATACAAAATGAGTTCTACTTCCTAGGTCAGGAAGGTCTTCTAGTTGTCCTGGTCATTTATCCCCTATCATGTCTAACTAGCCAAGTGAGATTTCTTTTTTTTTTTTTTAATTTTTTTTCCTTTATTGATTTTAGAGAGAGGAAGGGAGCGGGAGAGAGAGAGAGATAGAAACATCGATGAGAGAGAACATCGATTGGCCGCCTCCTGCATGCTCCCCACTGGGGATTGGGCCCACAACCTGGGCATGTGTCCTGACTGGGTCTCAAACCAGTGACCTCTTGGTGCATGGGTTGACGCTCCACCACTGAGCCACACTGGTAGGGCTAAATGAGCTTTCTTTATATGGTTTTATACATAGTGCCTAAAGAAAAGCTTCTCAGTAAGACTTCACTTTGATGCCCATGCCTTATCGAGGAATAAGGTATGTTTGTTACAATTAGGGTGTGCTGGTTCTCAATCTTGGCTGGTTTAGCAGGTCTGAGATGGGATCTGGGTAGAGTCCAGATATTTGTATTTTTTCAAATATCCTTAAATTTAAATGTGCAGCCCAGATTACAGTTCTAAAAGGGGACTAGGACTGTATGCTTACCTAGCTTGTTTTAACAGGTTCTCATGACCAGGCTGGTCTGTGCATGATTGGTCATGTGTATGACCTTTTTGAGAGAAATGGAAATTCTTTCTTGGCTCTGATGGAGAATTTACTCTAGTCCTGGCCTTCGTGGGCTAGCCCCGCATCAAGAGCTTCTATAAAACATACCAAAGCTAGCATTTCTAAAACCTCTACTACAGTTCAAGCCACTATGCTAGGAACTTTATATGGCTGATTCTTTCTGTCTTTATGCCACCTTTTGAACTAGCTAGGTATTGGTTAGGAATTCTATTTTACAGGGAAATTCCTAAAGTCTCACAATTGGTGAATGGAGGAACCAGGGCTCCAATCCAGGAAGTCTGAGGGTTTATCTTTAGCTGTATACTGTGCTTCCTACTCTAGATCACACTGGACACTCAATGACATCATGAAGTAAGCACTGTCCTCTCTGCTGAGCCAGGAAAGAGGATGGAGTGTCAAAGACCAGGCTGGTCTGTACCTCTGTCCTAGAGCAAGGTAATCTGATACAGAGGAAGAAACAAAGGCAGCCATAAGATGTCAGGGGACATGTGATGTTATGAAGTCAAGTTAAAGAATCATCCTACCATAAGTGAGACCTCACTCTAAGTGCAAGGACTTGACCTTCCCAAGGCGCCATCAACACTTATTTTTTAGGCGGTATGATACAGTGGACTAATCTTAGACCTCAGAGTCTAATAGTGTTGGCATGTCAGCTCCAAACACTTGTAAGTAGGAGTCCCAGAAGCTAATGCCTTTAACTCCCTGAGCCTCCATAGCCTCAATGACAAGAAGAATAAAATAAAACCTTCTGCTTCAGTTGGCTGAGGATAAGGGGTCATCAACATGGTGGCCTGTAAATAACTATAAACAACTACTTAGTCCTGTTTCCTAGGCGAAACCCACACCGTGCAGCCATCAAAGGGTTGAGAAAGCCAGCTTGGGTGCAATCAGGGGTAGTGATATTTCATTTCTCAACAAAGGTTCTATCATTTCAGCTTAGCTAGGCCTATACCCAGCTCTGTGCCCAATCCTGCGGCTGCCTGTGGGACTTGTAAGCAGACCCAGAGCCCTGCAGTCATGCTCTGTGAAAAAGCATTGTGCTTTCATCAGTCGCTTTTCTCTCTGCAGGCTAAGTTCACATGAATTAGATTGCAAGGCACTTTATGCAAAACATCTGACCTTCACTGGCTCGGATTTGCATTGTCATCCTGCCCTTATTCTCCTAAAGTGCCTTCACTTTGCATAATGTTATAATGTTATTCGGGCTTCGCAGTTAGCACGATCTCATTTCTCCAATTATAACCGTTTTAGGCAAAGCTAGAGAGAGCCTTCAGAAACCTATGCCTGTGTGACCTTTCATTCCCAAGGAGGAAGCAATGAAACTGGACTTTAGGAAAAAACTAAAAAGCTCATTGGGGGTGGAAATTTAAAACTCAAAGACTCGAGTTTCTTTCCCCTTTTGGCAATTAAGAGAGTATTGTCTGTGTCCCCGCATTACAGGCAATGCTTACTGTTGAAACAGGAACATTCACCTAAAGAGAAAAACCCAGGGCCACTGATGTATACTTCGAAGAGTCTCTTAACCAAAGTTCTCTCTTCCAGTTGTCCCTCTGGGTCCCACCCCACGGAGGAACGCCCTCCCCAGGTCAAAGACTGAACTCCTTTCAGGAAGCCTTGTCTGCAAGAGACATGACATATTACATCGTTACCTGCCGTGTACTCGTCTAGATGAGATTCTGATCCTTTCTTCCAAATTCGAGTTGGCTGGAAGAGACCCAGGACAAGATTTGCAAGGATGGGAATGGAGACAGAGTGAGGTGATGACCCCACAGCACATGTCAACCCTTTCATTGCTTTGCAAAGACCCCTGATTACAATGTGGATATGCTAAATGGCAGACGAGAACATTCATTTTTTAAAATACTACTGATTAAATACCTACTATTCCCTAGACATCAAGTTATAGGACCTCATTACCTCTCTGGGGTCCTGACATCAGGTCGGGTGAGTGCGTGAGAGTATGCATCCGAAGGAAATGGGCTCACCTCCCACCTTAATATCCTGACACCCTAGATGCTTCCGTACTTGGCCCCGCAGCCTTGTCTAATCCCCTGCACCCCAACATGTTCTCCAGCGACTTGAGCAAGCCGGCAGCTCATTCTCCTTGAACATGGCCCACCCTGTCTTGTACAGAAGCTAACTTTTCTAATGTCTTGAATGAGCTTGCCAGACCATTCTACTTATTCAATATACTGACCAACCAAGGTCCGTTCTATTCTATTTTCTATTATTTGCATATTTTATGTATTCATTTTTAAATTACAGTTTACTTTCAACTACTTTGTATTGGTTTCAGGTACATAGCATAGTGGCTAGACTGTCATACAGGGGTGTGCAAAAGTAGGTTTATAGTTGTACTGAGACATTCTTTTGAGTTAATAAAGCTATCGTGCCCTGGCCGGTTTGGCTCAGCCGTTGGAGTGCTGGCTCACAGACTGAAGAGTCTTGGGTTCGATTCCAGTCAGGGGCATGTACCTTGGTTGCAGTTCAGACCCTGGCCCTGGTCGGGGTCATGCGAGAGGCATCAACGATTCTTTCTCTCTCTCTTCCTCCCATTCTGTCTGAGGATGGATGAAAAAATGTCCTTGGGCGAGGGTTTTAAAAAAAATAAAAAAACTATCATAATATGATGACCTGCATGTCTTTTTCCATATGAGCAACTGTAAACCTACTTTTGCCCAGCCCTGTACACTTTACAAAGTGTCCCCGATATTTCTCCGGCTCCATACATAGTTATCACAATGTTATTGACTATATTCCCTATGCTGTACTTGACATCTGCATGACTGTTTTGTAACCATCAATTTATATTTCTTAATCCCTTCGCCGAAGTTCAGTTTAGACCCTGTCTTTGTGAACCATTCTTAATGGCTGTCTTTCGTGAAAGCCAGTAACACCCTGTGTTCTCGCCCACACAACTCCTCAAGCCACGAGGACGGGCCAACTCCTCTGAGAACCTTTCTTTGATCTTCAAGTCCAGTTTAGGTTAATTGATTTTTTTCTGTGTTCCCTCCCATTTTCAAGGAAGGACCTTCATCTCTATCTGGTTCCCTCCTTCTTATGAAGACCCCACCGGGAAAGAAAGACGACTGGGTTCTCTCTCCATTCCTCGCTCATCCCATCTCACGGAGGGGAGCGGGGGGAGTCTCATCCCTGGGTCTGGGAGAAGGGGCAGAGAGACTGTGTCTGACCTGCTGTTCTCTCCCTCCCTGTGCCTCGACCCGCAGAGCTCGGCTGACTGCAGGGCACATCCATTCTGGCCTGCTCTCCAGAGGCGCGGAGTGGCCGCTTCTGTCCACGAGGAAAGCTTTGCTGTCCCATTTCACCAAGAGCTGGGCAGGTAAGCTCAGTTCCAGTCTGAGTGCTCATCACATGCCCCTGTCCGCATGCCTCCCTACGGACTCAGAACTTGACAGAGACCAGCTATGCTTCAAACCCCCTTCGTGGTGGCTCCCAGCACAGTCCGTACCAGTTTCCTTCTCTGTCTCCTCTGCTCAGCCTGTGCATCCCTGGAAGACAGGGACCGTATTCTTTTCCATTTTTGTGTCTTTCGTTTCGATCACATTATCTGGCTCACTGAGGATCTACAGTGGATGGACAGACCAATGAAGACTTGAGGTCACATGCATGGCTTGGAATATGCCTCATCACAGAACTGCACAAGCACATCACAGATCACACCCACTTGTGCCCTCTCCGTAACGAACCGAGTCCTCGTCACACGTGGCCCACCAGCTGCACCGCCCACTCAGGCGTTTGCTGCCGGCCGCACGGAGGAGCACTTTCTGCTTGGACGTCTCAGGCTGAGGACGCTCCTGTTTGGCCAGGGAGGGGCAGGACTGCTCAACCCTCCCCGCAGAGCCGAGTCAGCCACGATGCGCGGCCCCAAAGCTGGGCGGCACCCCCTCACCCATCATCTTCTCTTTATGCTTCTCCACTCCTCCCTTTCTCAACCGGGCCTGTCCCTCCTGTGCTTGAATCTCATCGTGTCCCCCTCCGCCTTCCTCATCGCAAAGGCTGACACGGACAGTCCGGAAGACCGTGATGTCCATAGAGAAAGAAAACCAATTCTTTTCTCTGGACAGTTTTTCCTCCACATTCTTATGCTCTTTCCCAGAAATGTAGCTGTGTTATTTTTAGCCTGAACGAGGTGTGTGTCTCCAGGAGACTTCCTTTCTGAAGGAAGCGGGGAACACTCCGGCGTGCGTCCTCGGCTGTGACACATCAACAATCAGGTTGTATGTATGTATTTATTTATTTATTATCTTCACCCAAGGATATGTTTATATTGACGTTTAGAGAGGAAGAGAGAGAGAGAGAGAGAGAGAGACAGAGACAGAGACAGAGACAGAGACATCGACTGGGTTGCTCCCATACCTGCCCCACCAGGGATCAAACCCACAACCTTTTTGGTGTGCAGGACGACACTCCAATCAACTGAGCCACGGGCCAGGAAAAAATCGTGTTATTTATTAATTAGCCATCTCTATAGTCTGGGTTGGAATTCTGACAAAGGATAGATGCAAATGTGAACATGATTTTCACTTCTGGGCTTCCAGACCACAACATTTGCATAGGGAAGGAAACTGTCCAATCACCCAGAATGTTTCCCACCTCCATTATCTTCATGAACGAATCCTTTGCTCTACACGCTCTCTGCCAGTTCCTTATTGCTGTTTAACAAATTGCTCTGTAATGTAGTAGCTTTCAATGACGGCCCTGTATTATTTTCATGGACTTACAGATGATCTGGGGAATTTTGCTGATCTGGGCTGAGCTGGGTTGACCGTGACTGAGCTCACTTACACTTTTGCGGTCAGCTGAGTTAGGGCCGCAGCTCTGCTGATCTGGACTGAGCTTCTGTGTCACGTGTCAAAGTGTTGGCTGGTCCAAGATGACTTTGGCCGTGACGACTCAGCTCTGCACACTCTCTCAGCCTCCAGCAGGCTCTTTCAGGCTTGGTTTCAAGAAAACTCAATCATGCAAGATACATGGAGATACTTCAAGGGCTTCCCAAGCCTCTACTTGTGGCATGTCTGCTAACACCCTCTTGGCCAAAGCAAAGTACACTGTTAACGCAAAGGCAGAGGTGGGACGGGGCTTCACGTGGCCAGATAAAGGCATGAAGAAGGAGAACCCACTAAGTGGGCCCGTCCATGCAAGACTGCCTTACCGTTTTCCAAATGCTCCTTCTGACCTGTGTGGGCCCTACCTAATTTAATAGCTGAAAGAAACATCATCATCATCATCAACAACAACAGCAAATAGGCTTCACGGACCACCACCTACTGTGCTTAGAGTCTAAATAAATGCTCTTATTTAATTCACAGAAAAACCCTATAAAGTAGATGCTATCGTTGCAAGCCAGGTCTTTTCACTCCAAACCCTGGAAGCTTAAGCATGAGGCCAATCTTCCTGCAGCAGCAGGTTTGAATTCATGTCTCCCGCAGGAGCACCTATCACGATAATGGCTGTTGGTTACACATTGCTCTTCCCTGTCTGTAAAAACTTTCTGGTGAAAGTTTATACACCACATCCCTTCTTATAGTGCAAATGATCCGAATGGCCAAAGGGTGTGTGAATATACAAGCATGTATAACATTTAGAGGTGCAATGAGAAATGCAACTCGGGGAATCATTTCTCAATAATGGCTCACAAATCATGCTCTGCCAGGTCCTCAGGCCATTGGAATCTCTCTGGCTCCTCTCAGATTGTTGCTAGGAAACAGTACACGTGGGAAGGGGTGAGAACCTGCTTCTGGGAACATCCTTCAGCCCCGAGCCCAGCCCTTCCACACCTGCGTTCACAAAGATGCTGGGTCCAGGAAGAAGGTGAATCCCCCGCGCACAGCGCGGCTAACCATATTTAACAGTGGGTGAGAAAGCAAACGTGCAGGGGAGGGAGAGATGTCTGGCACTTAATGCAGAAGCCAACCTCGCGTCCTAGCAAGCCTGACTTAGGGTACACTTTCCTACAGGAGGCGCCGCGGCAGATTCCGCAAAGTAAAAAAAAAAAAAAATTACTTCATCTAATGAAAATTTCATTAGCCTATCGGTCCTCTGAAATGACCCAAACTGTGCAGCAAGACAGTCTTGGGGTTGCTTAATTTTGTCATCCATAAAGGCTATACTGTGGGGTGGAGAAGGACGGTGTAGGATACAGGTGGGCAAAGGTGGGTTAACAGATGTGAAAGAGATTGCAGTGTTTCTCAAAGTATCTGCATCAGAATGGGAAACGCAGAGTTCATCCTTGTATTTTTTATCTACGAAGTATTGGATTTTCCATATGGACAACGGTAAACCTCTTTTGCCCACCTCGCGTATCATAGCACTTATTGGAAGTTCTTTGCTCTGAGTGTTCAGGTTTAATTTGCTTTATACGCCCCACGACCCCTGGACGTGTCCCAAGTAGCAATCTTAGCCAAGGGTCGATACAATGTGTGCGGTGAAAGGCCACATGGTAACGATGTTAGGCTTTTCGGGACCCTTGATCTCTATTGTATTGATGTCATTTTGCACAAAGGCAGCCGTAGACACTATGTAAGCCAATACCTATGGATGCTTTTCTATAAAACTTTATTTATAAAAACAGATGGTGGGCCACATTTGGCCTGCAAGCTATAAGTTTCTCACAACTGATTAAAAAACCAGGAAGATTCTGAAGATTTGGGGTGTGTTGCTTCGAAGAATTCGCTGGCTTCTGAGCAGGATGAGGCCAGTTGAATGCAGAAGTTCGAGTTCCCCCTTCTTGTGACCCTCTGCAGTCTGGCCAGCCGCGGTGAGGAATTACGCGGTGAACGGTGCTGCCGCCAAGAAGGGGACTTTCTTGGGGCGTCTCCCGGAGAATGGGGCTATGGCCACAGAGGAGGCTTGTTTTCCTCTGAGACAAATTCAGCTTTTCTCTGCCCCAGACAGACTCTAAAGTGCTTGGAAATTTAAAGGCAAAAAAACCCAAAAAAAACCCAATGGCCTCAATTTGAAGTCTGAAAAACCACCGAACTAGAAGCAAGGAGCGCCGAGGTCCAGTACCAGCCTTGCCACTAACAGTGTGAGTCAGTCATAGACGAGGGGGGTCAAGTTCTCTCCACCTCTGAGACAGACTGCAGTGTTTCTCGAAGTATCCGTATCAGACTCGCTTCGGTTGCTTATTTCAAAGGCACATTTCGGGACACTGCCCCCCCAGCCTCCTGAATGATCAGCTCTGAGGGTCGGAGCCTGAGCCCCAGGGATTCCTAAGATCCAGTCAGGTTTAAGAATCACTGGACACGAAGGATCCTCTCCAAGTAGGCCGGCAGGCCCCATGTTCTGCGCCCCCTCTGTGGGGCTGGCTCCTCGGGGAGAGATGCCTGTTCTCTGTGACACATCTGTTATTCATCAGCGCCCTGTGGAATGTCACAAAAAATAACCTGCCTCACCTATACCTCTGTTTGCAGAAATGGTCTCTTGGCCTGGTCAGATATGTTATTTGACAATCAGAAGGGCAAAAGAAGAAAAAGTAACTCCACACCCTTTTCCTCAGGCAGAAATGCAGATCTGGAACTCACCCTGCGTGCCTCTCCAGGGAGGTGGCCGCAGCCAAGGAGGGACCTCGGGCCTGCAGCAACAGGGCCTGGAAATTGAATCATATCCTCGAAGCGGACATGGGTCCCTTCAGCTCGCGGAGCAGCTAAGGGAGAGGCAAGGGGTGCGTGGGTGTGTGTGTGTTTATGAAGTCTGTGTGCTGTCTGTATGTGTAGGTGTGTGGTGCATGTGGTGTTTGTATGTGTGCTGTATATACAAGGTATGTGTGTGGGTTTTATGTGGGGGATGTGTGTGCAGTATGACGTGGTATGTGAGGGAAGGTGTCTGGTGTTTGTGTCTGTGCGCTTGCTGTGTGGTGTTGTAGTATGTGCTATATGTGTGTTGCATACATGTGTGGGTGTGTGTAGGATATATAGTGTGTGTGTGTGTGCACACACACTAGGATAGGGAGGGGTAGCTAAGGGAGCCAGATTTCAACACCTTATTGGAAGAGAAACATGAAAAGCAAATGTATACAAAATTTTTTAAAAAATTCTTTTCCTCCACAAACAAAGCTAACTGACTATTTGAAGGTGACTCATAAATCCTGCTCCTCCTTTTCTTCTCCATCAGAGTAGAAACCACTTCCGCCCAGATCCATTCCTACATCCAGAACCACATGGCTCTCCCCAGATGCGCACACACACACAGGCACACAGGCACACACGCACACAGGCGCACACGCACACAGGCGCACACGCACTGCCGATCGGTGGGTGCCCCTCGCCTTTAAACTCTGTGAGTGATGCTGTCCTCACTGCAAGGGCTCAGGACTTCCTTTAAAGTTAAGTGTGCCTCTGGTCCAGCCAGCACCTCCAGTGCCCAGCTCCTTGAAGCGCGCTCATCACCAGGTCTAGTGCGTTCCTTGAGTGTGTTCCTGTCCCTAAACCGCCTTCTCAATGACTGGGTCTATTCTCAGTAGAGTTATTTCTTCTTCGACTGAAGTCTTGACCCCAGGTCCCTATTCAGTGATCTTTCCTGACTGCATGACATCAGACATTCTATCAAACTCAGTCTTCATTTCAAACAATCACTGTGAACAGGAGGCCAAGGACAGACAGATATAGCAGGGAACTAATGATCACCCTATTCTTTGACCAAGGTGTATCTATTAAAATGATCATCCAGCCTTGATTTCTCAAGCTTTACTTCCAAAATATTCTGAAGAAAACTTCCAGGTCTCTTGCTGAAATCAACACATATGTGTTAGTACCACCCGATTCTTTGCTGATCTATCAGCTTTACCAGAAAAGGAAAGAGGTAAATTTTTGTCACCTCTTGTTCTCAGTGAGCCGTACCAATTCCTGGTGATCACTGCTTCCTTTTCTAAGTGCTGAGAATATATATATGTATGTATCAATTCTAGAATTTTCTTGGGGATAGATATAAAATTTAGATGTATATTCTAACATCCACCTTCTTTTCCTATTGAACATGGAATAATTTACCCCCCGCCGCTGTCCTCTGGAATTGCCCTTTGCAGTGCCTCAGCTCACTGATCAGAGTTACAATTGTATTTTTAAGTTCTTAGTAGGGAAAGCAGGAGACTGAGATGTGAGGTCAAATCTTGTCTCCACATAAAGTAATTTATTCAGGGTGGTGACCTTGAGCAAAGGATTTATAGTCTTTGCACCACAGTTTTCTTATCTATGACATGGATATTATATTTGTTTTTTAGAGTTCTTATGAGCAAGGAGCTAAATAACAGTAACTCTAAAGCACCTAACCCAGGGTCTGGTGTGCCCTTTAATAAACAGCTGTCCCACCCTGGCTGGTTTGGCTCAGTGGTTAGAGTGTTGGCCCATGAACCAAAGGGTCATGTATTGGATTCTTGGTCAAGGTCCTGTACTTGAGTTGCCAGTTCAATCCCAGGCCCCACTTGGGGTCCTGCCAGAGACAACCAATCAATGTGTCTCTCACATAAATGTCTCTCTCTCTCTCTCTCTCTCTCTCTCTCTCTCTCTCTCCTTCCTTCCCTTCCACTATCTAAAAATCAATGAGAAAATATCTTTGGGTGAAGATTAACAAACAAAGGAAGAAAGACATGTCCGCCTGCCCCGTGGGGAATCTATGTTTCATTTCTGCATTTTAACCTCTCGGCTTCTCTAACATTCTCTCCTGTGTCCTCCTATCCATGATCTACCCTTTCCAGCGGGAAGATGATTCTCCTTGACAGAGATGACATATTTCATAAGACATACAGCTCTGTTTCTGCACTGTCATCCACTAACCTTATCTTCTCTGCCCTGGGCAATGAGCCTCCTCTTTCCTTATTCTTCTTACTGTGAAGATAAATAAATAGTCCCGTTCCAGCTCCCAGTACCCTCTTGTTTCTGAGTATTTTTTACAAGTCCTAGTTCACTGAACAAATATCCAGCAGACTCTCAGCGTTGAAGATAAACTCATGAGCAGATGGACAGGGTCCCTGTCCTAACACATCTTATAGGAAGCGTTCATTTCCCGTAGCTGAGGCTGGTGTAACTCATGCCCCGAGTTCCGGCCCAGGACGGAACCAGGATTCTATCTAGATGCTCTTCCTGTCATGTGACGCTGGCACAAATATATCTTTTGAGAAATGTGACCGGCACCGAGGAAATGTTATCAAGTGAGCTGTTAGGAGGCCGCATGATCCTCCTGCTGATGACGTTTGCCTCCATTCAGCTGATCAGCAGCTAATCCTTACTACATGGTCCCTGGGTGGGGTCGTGAAGGTGTAACCAATAACAGCCAAAGTGTGAGCCACGGGCAGTGGGAGGAAGTGAGTGACCTTGTCCACGCCTCCGGAGGGGAGGGTTTACCCGGCTGTCGATCTCATGGTCCCGCTGCGCTCAGAGAGTGAGTTCTGCGCACAGAGAACAGGGACCACACGCGCCACAACCACACCCTTCGCCCCTCCTCACTCGGGCCCAGCGGTGAGGGCGAAGTGGCTTGGGCAGCAGCAGCGCAGACCTGGCGAGGACCTCACTCCCGTCTCTGACTCCGTGCTCAGCCAGGGGACCGCTCCACTCCTCCCTGGGGCTCCGTCCACTGCAGCGAGCGCAGTGACTTTACGTGGAGCGCCTTCACTGCCAGCCAGACTGAGGTGGGGGACCCAGCCTCCTGGACTTACCCCAAGGGCACAGGCCTCACTCAGCGGTGACAACGCAGCGGGATTCCGTAGGCGGGCACGTGGCCCGTGCTCATGAGCCTCTGGGCACAGCCTGCTTTGTGCTGGGGCTAGGCTAGGGACACAGAGTTTGAAAGCCCTTTGTCCCGCAATAGGTTGACCCTCCGGGCAGGAGACAGCACTTTGTAGGGGCAGAGCCTGAAGAAACGAAATTATTCTCTTTTAAGAAATACTGCCTCCTTCCTAAGGTTGAGGGAAGATCACTGAGGTGGTGGAACGTTCCAGACAGCAGCCGCATGGCTCTCTGGGTACTCAGTGGCAGCACGGGGCGTGCAGAGCCCAGGGGTCCACATTGTTAACCCCAGCCTACCCTTGACCCCATCTGGAAATGAATCTGCATGGCCCCTGGCAGGCCTTCAATAAGTGTTCACTGATGGGATGGATGAATGAGTGAATTAATGTATAAATGAAAAAAAGAAATAAAATATTTTGTTAGACCACTGCTATGAATTTTTTTTAAATTTTTTTCTTTATTGATTTTAGAGAGAGAGGAAGAGATAGAAACACCGATGAGAGAGAACATCGATTGGTCACCTCCTGCATGCCCCCCACTGGAGATTGGACCCGCAACCTGAGCTTGTGCCCTGCCTAGGAATCGAACCGGCAACCTCTTGGTGCACGGGTCGACGCTTAACCACTGAGCCACACCGGCCGGGCCTGAATTTCTAACGTTACACATACCTCCCCACTCTCCACGTTCGTCTGTTGAAGGCAGAGTCCCTGCGGAGTTTACTCCAATGACAAATCTCCCTGCAGGGTCCCAGGACAGTGCTTCCAGTACTTTGTAAGCTTTTCATTTCTCTTGCAGCCCTGGAAAATTCTACTCCAAATTTTTAAATAGACACAGAGATAAAGAAAGAAAGAAACCACCTTCTGAAACCTAAGAGACTGTGGGCATTGTCCCCCGATGTCATCTCCCCTTCCTCCTCAGTACCAGAAGGCTGCTTTCTCAGCTGGGCATGGCTACCAGGGACAAACACGACCTTGCAGCCTCCACGACACCTGGGCGGCCACTGGGCAAGGTGCGCCCCATGGGACGTGAGCAGACATGGGGAGGGTCTGCCTGGAAGTGTCTTGCACCAGAGGGGCTGTTCCTGCTTCCCCCGCGCTCCCTAAGTGCCAACTGGGAAGACTACCTGTTGAGACTTACACCTTGAGATGAACTTGGGAATGGAAGACACGTGCGAACATTAAAACATAGAAAGAGTTTGGTCCCCAACATGGACCCTTTCAGACTTTCACTAAAAGAGAAACAAACCTCCATTAAAAACAGAAACACACTGCGTTGGGTGTTTCCTCTCCGTCGTTGAAGCAAACCCAGCCCCGTGCACAGCTGACATTCGGAACCCTCTGGAAACACTAGCACACCCTGTTGCAATGCAAGGAGCCGGGCTAGGAAACAGCTACAGAGTAAGTGTCACTGGTAACCACCAAGGTGAGCTCCAGTCCAGCTTCTCTCACTGCTCAGCTTGTCGACATTCAGTGAATCACTTCCTTTCGAAAACGTTGGCATTCCCTTCAGCAGAATATGGACATTAAATAAGGATCTCCTCTCCAAATTCCCTACCTCACGACCATTTTCATAAAAAAGACAGCATGCCTCCCTGTGTGAAATAACCCACCGAGCTTGAGGATATTAGGAAAGGGGAATCCGGCTGTACACACCGTCAATCGGTGTTTGCTGTGTACCTGGCTCGTGCCGGGAGCTATACCGGAAGCAGGGAGGTGACCCAGAGAACAAAGACGTTAACACATATTGCACACAGACAAGGATCTGCAAAGAAGAGAGGTGGGTGTGTATGTCACAAAACCGTGGGTCAGGGCGACGCAACCTGGCTGTGGGCAGAGGAGGTCAGGAAGGAATCCAGAGCTCGTGATGGAGAAACTGAAATGTGGAGGCTGAGTGACAGTTCATTGGGCAGAGAGTAGGAGGAAAGACACACAGAAAAATAGATCTGAAGTGAACCCACAGGGCTCCTTTAGGACAAATTGATCAAGACTATTGAGCCAAAATAAGAGACCCCTAGATTTACTCATTCCCAGACCTGGCCCCATTAGAAACTGATGCCTCCAAGCAAACCCAAGCTCCGCCCAACCCTTAACACCTGTGGTTTTCAGCGCTGGAGGATACTTTCCCTTGAAGCGGAAACACGGGCATTTTAGACTAGATGCTCTCCCTTCCTGTACAGCATTTCTCAGCTTACTGTTTACAAAGAAGACGCACATGTATAATTTCACCTGCTGTACAAGGTAGATGACGGCACCCTCAGTTATGGTGCAGAAAGGAAAGCATGAGTTGGCACACCAGTCAGGACCTGCCTCCAAGCCACACAACAGGATCCATTAAATCCACCCTGTGGTCATTGACCCCAAACATTATCACACAGCTTGATCACAGTCTTCATCTGAAAGAACTGGCTCTGAAAGACACCTGTCTGTTTCCAAAGAATCAACTCCACCCTCCAAGGACAAAGATTCGGCACCATAGGGAAGACAGAAGGATGTGCTGTAAGCTCCCAAGGCAGTGCCCAGGGGCGTCACACTTCCTGAGCAGTCGCGATGCCCGCGGGATATGGCTTCCCCCTTCCTGGAGGGAGGTGTGTGATGGTCATCAGTGGTTCTTTGAGTGAATTGGTTCTGATAGACAATACACTGAATCATAGACTTCTGAATGGCTGAGTTGTATGACATGTGAATTGTACCTCGATAGAGTGATTTTTTAGAAAAGTAACCTCATCGTTGGTCATGCGTGCTCTGTTATCAGTGGGATTGCCCCTGCAATGCTGAGAGGTCTCTTCATGCCCGCTGGTGGCAGTTAAGTTGGAGACACATAAACCGACCATTAACCTGCTCCTTCCTGCTGCTGAGACACCTGGTAACCTCTGGCCACCTCCTTGGGTTCCATGAACTCATCATCTCCATCACTTCACAGGAGCCCAGGGGTCCAGAGGAGCCTTCCTGTGTTTCTTCAGAAGAGCTCTTCAAGGACAGCAATCTTCAATGTCATGGATCGGCTGCTGTGAGGCCAGCCAGGGGTTCCCAGAAACTGAAAACATCCCGAGGGCCCTCAGGAAAACCATGTCTTCAAGAGGATGTCCTACAGCAGAGTTCAAGGAAGCAGCGGACACTTCCAACGTGTGGGACCACAAACGGGAAGAGAAAGCTGAGCGAGATCAAAGCTTCTTCCTCTGCAGCATGTGCTTGGCTCCTGGTCTGGGACCTTTTCAGAGAAGCAGCAGAGCTGACTCTGAGTTGGAAGATTAACTGGTGAAGAGCACGGGCACCTTGACATGCAAGAGGACAACCTCATTAGCACCTCACTAATAACTGAGAGCCCCTGTGTGAGAAATGGAAAGGACGAAGCTAGCGAGTCAAGAGAAGCTGCCCCTAGAGCTGATCTCAAAACACATACACACGCGTGTACAGACCATTTAGATGGTCACACATACATTCTCTTGTTATCTTTATATCCTGTCCATTCCGCCCTCTCTGTTTTTCTTCCTTTTCCTTCTTTCTCTCTTTTAACTCATTCATCGAAAGGTCTCCTCTGTGCCAAGTGAACAGCACCGCCATCGTCCTGACTCCGCACAGCTTATGGTTATTGGTAGATTTCCAGATGAAGAATCTAGAATGGATGGTCTCTATTCCCAAAATATCCCCATGATCCAAATTTCTTTCGAGTACTTAACTGGGAGCCAGGCATTGTTCTAGGTATCAGTGAATACAAGTGATAATAATAATGTTAATGCCCTGGCCAGTTTGGCTCAGCGGTAGGGCATCAGCCTGAGGACCAATGGGTCCCGGGTTTGAGTCCAAGGGCATATACCTCGGTTGCGGTTTGTCCCTGGCCCTGGTCAGGGTCCTGCGGGAGACAACCAGTCGATGTGTCCCTCTCACATCGATGTTTCTCTCTCTCTCTCCCTGTTTCTCCTTCTCTCTCTACCTCAAAATAGATAAAAAAAATATCCTTGTGGGAGGACTAAAAACAATAATAATGTCATTGACTATAAATAATAATCACTATTATTATTCCTGCCCTGTGAGGTTCCCATTGAATTTACCTCCCATGCTATGCTACATTTCACTTAAATTATATATTTTCCTTTTCCTGGTCCACACAGTTTTGTTTTTCACTCTTTTGTTATTATTTTTAATGGAATTTCCTTTCTTCATTTACTTCTGTCCCTGACAAAAATTTCGTTTTAGAATATCAGCCCTGCTCGGGAACAAAACCTCAGAAGAGGTGGGTCAAAACCTACCATGTGCCCACAAATCATCCTCATCTCCTCCCTCATTCCCCACGTGTGCCGTGCATTTCAGAAAACCCACCTCCGGGGCTCCTGGAATGGCCATGCCCGCTCACTGCCCCGTACCTTTGCTACGAAGTGGACCCCAGCATCTAGCACCCCCTCTCCCTTCTTTTCCTGGCTAACTTCAGGAAGACAGCTGACCAGGACAGTCACTGCCTGCATTGGAGCCTTCTACCTTGAGCATGACCTGGGCAGATCATTTAATCTCTCAAAGTCATCATTTCATCATGTGTACAATGCGGCCAACAACAGTAGCTACACCACAGAGGTGTTGCCCCGGTTGGGTGAGCTAATAGGCAGAAAGCAAATAGAACCCCACCTAGCTGCATGCAAGGGCTCAATAACCGTTGCCTGATATTCTTATTGTCACAGCCGTGTGGGACAGATAAACCAGGAGCGACGAACACACATGAGAGCAGTTAGGATAACCTTGAGAAGTCTGGGAAGGTTGGAGGAGTTGGCATTTCTTATGCGTGTTGTTAAACCCCTGGTTTATCTCCACCACAGGACTGTGACATTACACTGTAATTGGATATTTACATATCTCTCCACCAGGGAGAGGCGCAGAGGGTAGGTGTCATGTCTTATTTGCATTGGTATTCACATCACACAGCCCAGGGACCAGCTTTGTAAAAGTTCAATAATGTTGCGTGAGTGAGAGACTGCACCACATGCAACTGCAAAGTCAGCTCCTTCCCAGAGAGGTTTTCTGGCTCTCCTCCATCCCGGACCAGGGACTCATCCTGTTTTGTTCTCCGTAGCAGCCAACGCTTCTGCCTTTGACAGCCACGCTGACCCGGGCAGGATCTTACTCGCCCGCTAGACTGGAAGCTCCCTGAGAGGAGCCACCGCATCTGCCAGGCACATCCCAGAGTGGCATTGCTGAGCGAACGTCAGAACAGGGCTGGGACCACGGTTGGAAGTGGAGTTGCTGGGGATGAGCAATGGCACTGGAAACTCAGGCAGGGCCGGGAGTGGGTGGCCGGCCCCACACACATCCTGCCCCCGAGCCCGGCGCTGCACAGCCCAAGCCCTGTGGTCTGGCGCAGCCCTGGGGTGGCGCAGCCCTGGGGTGACTCAGCCCTGGGGTGGCTCAACCCTGGGGTAGCACAGCCCTGGGGTAGCACAGCCCTGGGGTAGCACAGCCCTGGGGTGGCTCAGTCCTGGGGTGGCTCAGCCCTGGGGTAGCACAGCTCTGGGGTGGCTCAGCCCTGGGGTAGCACAGCCCTGGGGTGGCGCAGCCCTGGGGTGGCGCAGCCCTGGGGTGGCTCAGCCCTGGGGTGGCTCAGTCCTGGGGTAGCACAGCCCTGGGGTAGCACAGCCCTGGGGTGGCTCAGTCCTGGGGTAGCACAGCCCTGGGGTAGCACAGCTCTGGGGTGGCTCAGCCCTGGGGTGGCTCAGCCCTGGGGTAGCACAGCTCTGGGGTGGCTCAGCCGTGGGGTGGCTCAGTCCTGGGGTGGCGCAGTCCTGGGGTGGCTCAGCCCTGGGGTGGTGCAGCCCTGGGGTGGCTCAGTCCTGGGGTGGCGCAGTCCTGGGGTGGCTCAGTCCTGGGGTGGCTCAGCCCAGGGGTGGCTCAGCCCTGGGGTAGCACAACCCTGGGGTGGCTCAGTCCTGGGGTGGCTCAGCCCTGGGGTAGCACAGCTCTGGGGTGGCTCAGTCCTGGGGTGGCTCAGTCCTGGGGTGGCGCAGTCCTGGGGTGGCTCAGCCCTGGGGTGGCTCAGTCCTGGGGTGGCTCAGCACTGGGGTAGCACAGCTCTGGGGTGGCTCAGTCCTGGGGTGGCTCAGTCCTGGGGTGGCTCAGTCCTGGGGTGGCTCAGCCCTGGGGTAGCACAGCTCTGGGGTGGCTCAGTCCTGGGGTGGCTCAGTCCTGGGGTGGCTCAGTCCTGGGGTAGCACAGCTCTGGGGTGGCTCAGTCCTGGGGTGGCTCAGTCCTGGGGTAGCACAGCTCTGGGGTGGCTCAGTCCTGGGGTGGCTCAGTCCTGGGGTGGCTCAGTCCTGGGGTGGCGCAGCCCTGGGGTCCCTCTGCCAGGCTGCGAGGCAGGGGAAGCGGAGGGGCCAGGACTCACTGCAAATGACCGTCCTGATATCCCATTTCATCGTGGGCTGCACTTAGTGGCACGTCAGGAAACTCGTTTCCAGCAGCGAGGGCTCTTTCCCGTCCACTTGTGGACATGTTGAAAGATCACACATACGTGCTCAGTGAAGTCACCGCCGATTGCGGGGAGTCAGCGGCAACAGCTGGTGGGTCCGAGTCACCCGGAGGCGATTTAATCTCTTGGCCTCCCATTGGGAAAGCAGTTTGAAGAAGGTAAAGACTCCGTTAAAAAACAATAATAATAATTTTTTTTTTTTTGAAGAAAGAAAGAACAGGAACAAAAAGAGAAATTGTGTGGCTTGAGGCAGCTGCCGCTGTTCCTAAAACACGAAGAAAGGAGGCGGGAGGGGCCTCACCCGCGGGCGACACAGGGAGGCTTGTTATCAGCCGCCGGGTGGCCAGCACCGCGTCCTGGGAGAATACCCTTCCTTTGTGGAATGAGATACCACAGGATGCCGACTCCCGGCAGGCCAGCCCGGCGTCTGGGACGGGCCCTCTGATCTGGGATGCCTGTGCTCACTCATAACAATGTCAGCACGGCTCAGGAGATGAGTAACAGGAGAGGGACAATTAGCAGGCCAGAGCACCCTGGAAGGGTCATTAAAGGCTTGGGAGACGCAGGCAGCAGCGCGGCCCAGCTGTCGAGCACGTCAGCGAGGGGTCTGGGGGAACACCCTCCGAGGAGGCCAGCGGCTGTCACCCCGACTGCTTCCACCACACACCCACCCTCAGGGCCCGTCCCCAAAGCAAAGCGAGAGAGAGAAGAGGAGTGTGGAGGCCCCTGGTCTCACTTTTCCCCATGAACTTAGAGGTTTACATGTTTAGCTAGAATTTCACGATGGTGCTTTTGTGCACCAGGCAGTTAAAGAAACCATCCTGCGGGGGGAAGCTGAGTTCCCTCCGGGACTGGGGCATTTGTGAATCAAAAGGATCGGTGACCAGGAGATACCACTTCCTCTACTACAATGAATGAGATTGGAACTCTGCTGTCATAGTTTACTGACCAGCTCCTAAAGCTTTTCTACACAACATTCACAAAAATAAAAAAGAGGTAATGTGCCCTGGCCGGTTTGGCTCAGAGGTTAGCGCATCGGCCTGCGGTCCAGAGAGTCCCAGGTTCGGTTCCCGCTAAGGGCACGTACCTCGGTTGCAGTTTGTCCCCGGCCCTGGTTGCGTTGTGTGAGTGGCAGCCACTCGATGTGTACCTTTTACATTAATGTTTCTCTCTCTCTCTCTCTCTCTCTCTCTTCCTCCTACTCTATCTGAACAAAAAATAGAAAAATGTCCTTGGGTGAGGATAAAAAAAAAAAAGGTAATGTGCCTAACCTTGAGAAACTCAATAGTAACAAGGTGGAGAGAGTCACAAAAGCAGGTGATGACATCACAGTCCAGTGTGTGTCACGGTGCAGTGTTGTGCCCGCTGTGAACACGAGACCGGGCACAGGATGGATGAGGTGCGGGCTCAGCGGGGAAGCAGAGAAGAGGTGGGGGACAGAGGGCACCATGAGGAAGGGCAGGTTAAGGTGCAGAGTGGTCTTCTTGCCACAGTTTGTTTGCATCTGTGCCTGGGTGGTCCTTCATTTCTCCTTATACACCTGTTCACAGGTGAGCTTTGCACTTTTCCCTTTTCCCCAACCTTCCACCCCTATGTTTCTCATTCTTGTTACCTGCCTATTTGTGTCTACACCAGTTTTGTGCGTGACTGCGGAGAGCTTCGGCCGTGTTTGCAGTGTGTCAGTCCACCCGTCGCTCACGTCCTAGCCTTCCTCAGCCTCCCTCTTTCTAAGCTGATCCTTGAACTCACGGGCCAGATGTTTTCGCTTCCATGCATTTTTGCTCACTGATGGGAAGAGAAGAAATTCGGTTGTGGAAGGCGCTAATATAAAAGAGTGTTCATCTTTTTTTTGGTAAATATTTTCGTAGTGGCATATCCAGGGCTTTGAAACAACTTTTCACTAACAACTTGTTACTGACTGTTTGAATACTCAAGTCATTTCTACTTGAAGGGTACAGTAGGAAAGTCGTAGTTGGGGTGATCGTGTTTTTTGACTGGATGCTGTAGGAGATTTTGCTCACTTTGTACCTCTCGTAAGCTCTTCCTTTCAGAAATGTATCCTCCACTATTGCCCTTGTCAGTTATATGGCCCACAGAGTTAAGACCATAATCCAAATGGCTCAATCAGAATATCTCATTTTCCTGACCTCAATGATTTGCTTAGGCATGAGGACATGACAGAGTCCCCGGACAAATCAAAGCCCTCCTGTGATGTTTTCCTGAAACCACTGGGCAAAAAAGACAATCTGGATGATCTGAAAGTGCTAACAGCATGTGAAGAACTCTGGATGGTAATCTTAGACACTGTGGAAAAGACAGAAGGGGGAATAAAGCTAATATATAACACAGAGGTGGGACAGGGGAAAAGAGAAATAGAGTGAATACTTTTTCCCTCCCTGAAGGAGCTAAAAAGCAGAACTACCGTTCTCAAACTTCCCAGTTATGTAAATCTATTAACTCTGATGTTTTGTTGCTAAAATTAGTTTCCATAGAGTTTGTGATTCTTGCAACCAAAAGCTTTGTTAAAAAAATTCAGTTGTATAGACATATGTCACCTGATACATTGATGTTAATAACCTCTAAAATATAAATAGAGATTTACCAGACTACAATAGAAAGAGCTTGATTATACAGTAAAAATAATAACAATAAAAGATATGGTTGGGGCATTACATGATGATAAATGTTCAATCTACCAGGAAAACATAGCAATTTTAAATATACATGTACCAAACAACAGAGTCTCAAAAGACACAAAACAGACAAATGCACACTATAGTTGAGGACACTGACACTCCACTCATAACAAATAACAGAATGACTAGGCTGAAAATCAGCAAGGATATGGAAATGAACAACATCATCCACCAGCAGGATTTAGTTGACATGTTCAGAACAATTCACCCAACAATGCAGAATATACATTTTTGTAAGCATCCATGGGACATTTACCAAGATACACATATCCTGGAATAAAACAAGCCTTAACAAATTTAAAAGAGATGAAGTCATATGGAGTGTGTCCTCTGACCATAATAAAATCAAATTAAAACTCAATAACAGAAAAGCAATGGGAAAAAAAATCTCAAAGTACTAAAAAGTTAAGTAACACACTTCTAATAATTCATGGGCCATGAAGAAAGTCTCAAAGAAAAAAAATTAAAAATATATAAAACAACTGAAACACAACATATCAAAAAATGTGGGGAGCATCTTAAGCCATGCTGAAATGGTAATTTATAGCACCTAAAAGGGAAAAAGTCTCAAGTCAATAACCTAAACTGTTACCTCAAGAATCTAGAAAAGGAGAAGCAAAATAAACACAAATCAAGCATAGGGAACAAAATACTAAGGATACGAACGGAATTAAATGCAATTGAAAACAGGAAGACAGTAGAAAAAAAATCAATGAAACAAAAAGCTGGTTTCTTCAATATAGTTAATAAACTTCTGGCAGGACTGAATAAGACACAAAATGAAAAGACACAAATCACCATATCAGGCATGAAACAGGGAACATTACTATAGATCCTACAGCCATTGACAGGATAATATGAGAGTAATACAAATAGCTTTATGCTTATAAATTTGACAGCATTGAAGAAATGAACCAGCTTCTCAAAAACCACAAACTACCATCAATCAACGAAGATGAAATAGTCTCTGAAACGCTCTACAACCACCAAAGAAATTTAATTTGTAATCTAAAGCTCCCCAAAAGTCTCCAGACTTTTTTCATTGAAAAAATCTACCCAACATTTAAATAAGAATTAACACCACTTTTTCAACACAATCCCTTCCAGAAAAATAGAAAAAGAAACTCTTTCTAACTCATTTGATTGATTTTTAAAATTTATCCTTATTGTTGAAAGTATCACAGATGTCCCTCTTTTCCCCGATTGACACCCTCCTCCCCACTCTGCCTCCCTGCCCCCACCTTCACCAGGCTGTTGTCTGTGTCCACTGGTTACGTGTACATGCAAATAAGTTCTTTGGTTTATCTCTTCCCACCCCCTCACCCCACTTCCCTCTGAGGTTTTTCAGTCTGTTCCCTACTTCCATGTCTCTGGATCTATTTTGTTCATCAGTTTAATTCATTCATTAGGTTCCACATATAAGTGAGATCATGTGGTACTTGTCTTTCTCTGATTGGCTTGTTTCGCTTAGCATAATACTCTCCAGGTCCCTCCATGTCATCCCAAAGGGTAAGAGATCTTTCTTTCTTACAGCTGCATGGTATTGCATTGCCTACATGTACCACAGCTTTTTTATCCACTCTCTACTGATGGACACTTGGGCTGTTTCCAGATCTTAGCTATTGTAAATAGCACTGTTATAAACACAGGGGTGCATATATTTTTCCTGAGTTCTGTTTCAGGCTTCTTAGGATATATTCCTAAAAGTGGGATCACTGGGTCAAATGGCAGTTCCATTTTTAATTTTTTGATAAAACACCATATTATTTTCCATAGTGGCTGCACCAGTCTGCATTTCTAGGCAAGACCCTGACACTACACCAAAACATAACTGCACACACAAGAAGACGACTACACGTCAATGTCTCTCATGAATTTAGATATAAAAATCCTCAACAAATAAGTGGAGCATATTCCATGTACGTAAGACATGGTTCAATATTCAAAAATCAATCAATGTGATCTACCAGGTCAACAGGCTAACGGGGAAAAGGCATATGATCATATCAGTTGGTACAGAAAAAGTATTTGACAAAATCCAACACCCATTCATGATTTAAAAAAAAAAAAATTTCTCAGCACACAGGAAGAAATAGGAGGAAATTACCTTAATACAATAAAGAAAATATACAAGAAAACGTCAGCTAACATCGTATTTCAAGACTGAGTGCTTCCCCCTGCGATCAGGAACAAGGTAAAGGTGTCTATTCTCACCATTCTCATCCAACAGAGCCCTGGAGGTTCAAGCCAACTCTTCTTTGATTTGAGTCTAAAACAGGCCTTCTGTTAACAGTAGGTTTGGGAGGCCAGCAAGGGTCACAGAAGAGACACACACACATCTGGAAAATGAAAAGAGAGGAGAAGGTTTGAGCAAGGACCCACACACCAGAAAGGGCCTTTGAATCCTTTCTCTCTTCTACTAGGTAAGTAACAGAGACATGGAGTCCATGTCCCAGGTTGCATGTCCCACCCCCAAGCTCCCCACCCAGCTGCCTTTTAGCCACAGCAGCAAAATGACTTTCGACACAGCACAGTAGAACCCATGCCTCCTTTTACCTAAAGAGCAACTTCAGTTTTATCAGCCCAGCTGGGGCTTGTTTTTGCATCTGCAGAAAGATAGGAAACTCTCAAACAGGAAGTCGGGCTAGGGTTACGCGGACAATGTAACTTTACTCATGACTTCAGAGCAGAGGAATGTTCCATTGCTAAACTGCATTGCTACGAGCAAGCTTGAAATATAAATATTGGCATATATAGAAACTATATATTGGCTTCCACATGCATATAGGTTTAAAATACATATTGGCTTAAATATGTATATATTTTGTTTAAGCCTGTTTGGCTGCTTGGGGCTGGTTCTGACTCTTCAATCTGAGTGTTTTCTTTGTTCTTTCTGAAGACAAGTCTTTCCCTCGTGGAGGGAAGCTGTCCCCTTCTCTCGTCCTCCTGACTCAGTGCCGACCTGCAACCCTTTCTGCACCTTGCGGCCAGGTGACCCCCCAGGACACAAATGGGATCAAGTCATTTCCCGGCTGATACAATTGCTGGTGTTCCTCGCCCTCGACCGTGACACTGAAAGTGTACGACGTGGTCAGGAGCCAGCCCAACAACGTTGTTTCTGTCCGTAACAAGGTACGTACAGACGTCAAGGGCGAGGGTCTGGAAACTTTATAGACCTTTGACCCTGCCATGTTCTCCAAGAGTGTGGTGAGTGAACTTGTGTCTCCGAGCAGGATCAATGCAGGGTGTTGCTGAACTCACACTGAACTCACACTCTGAGTCATCTGTGGCACAAGCCCCATAGTCCTGAGTCTGGGAGAGATGGGGGGGGGGGGGCATAACTGCTTCTTCAGCACAGACAGTTTAAGAAGCATGGCGCTCCAAGATAAAGTCCAAGGACTCCCCCCACCCCCAAATCCTTCATTATCTGGTTTATGGCTCTGGTTCTTCCAACATCTTCTAGAACTGCTGTATCTTCCCCCCTGTCAACCTCCTTGACACTTCTCCAAATACTGTGTACATGTTAATTATTTTTTCCAAAATGCCTTTCTCTACCTTGTCTGTCTGGAGACTTTCTCTCATCCTTTCCAGTTCTACTCAAACAGCTTCTGTGAACCTGTTTCAATGCCATTCAAATCCCCAGCACGGACACCCCTCCTCAGAGCCTTCCATGCTACTCTGTACATTCATCCAGAAGCAATTCTTTGCGGTGTCAAATCCAGGGTGACTAGAATAAGACATCCTCCTGTCACCAAAAGATACCCAGTCCCTTGACTGTTCTACGTATTATCTCCTCCAGGACAGTGGCCATGTCTTTTTGTGTTTTTTTTTTCTTTATTAATTTGAGAGAGAGAGAAAAGAAGAGGGAGAGAGAGAGACATAGAAACATCGATGAGAGAGAACATCAATTGGCCGCCTCCTGTATACTGCCCACTGGGGATCGGGCCCACAACCTGGGCATGTGCCCTGACCAGGAATCGAACCAGCGACCCAACCACTGAGCCACACCGGCTGGGGCAGTGGCCATGTCTTAAACACCTTTGTGACTCCAGAGCCTCCATGCCATGAACACGGTGGGAACGGAGGGAACGACACATCTGGAATTAAGGTTGATGATAGCGCGTGAACCATACAGAAGTACTGGGAAATACTGTACCCCCTCAGTTAACCTGTCTGGGACTTCATTTCCCCTTCATCACAGTTAAGATTTCAACACCTACCCTTTCTCTGAAGCTCAAATGTTCTCTCCAGAGCCAGAGAAGTCCTAGTGAGGCAGGACAGTAAGAAGCCCGAAAAATCCCTGCGCAAGTGGAATGGGAAAACCGAGACGAGAAATTAAACAAGGCAAAACAATCTGAACACTGTACAGCCCGCTAGTGAATCGTAAGACCTTCCCTTTCCCAACAAGGACAGTGGAGAGCGAATGGTTTATACCGCTCCTCCCTAGCCAGAGAATACGTAGCTTAAATCACCCCGGCCAGGGAGACAGAGGACAGAGGCCTAATTAATGTCATGTGTGCCAGCCAAACCCAAGGGCGGATGAAGTCCGGGGAACAAAAACCTCATTAACGCCAGGCAGACCCAAGATTCAAGCGAAACAGGAAAGCACACCAAAGAATAACCCCAAACTCCCCACCACGCTCCTTTTGATGCGTCAGCATATGCAGAACATACCCGGGAAAGCTGAAGAACATCTACAGAAGCCCTTGCCTGAGATGCTGGCCCAGGAAGGAAGAGGGGGACTCCCAGGACGGGGACTCGGAGCGGGCTCACGCCACAGCACGCCCGCCCGTGTTGGCATGAACGTTCTACGCCCCCCGAACTCGAGTGATCCCCACAACTCTTGCAACCAGGGGCCCGGTGGGCAGCGGCAACTTGTCCCGAGCTTCCCCCCAGTTCTTTCCCGAGGGCCCCCTTCCCCCTGACTTCCCAGCGAGCTCACAGCAGCCCCCCACTTGGCTCACTTTCCCACAACATGTCCAGAGAGCCGAAGCGGAGCAGCGCCTGATGCTCCTGCTCCTCCTCCACCCGAGCTGCTTCCTTCGTTTCGCCACCCGCCGCCTCCATCAACGTCCTCTCACAATCACCTGGACGTGTGTCGGGAGAGCCCACGCCCTCAGGACGGCCTGAGGCAGGCCCGCTCTGGGCCGGACCTGTCCGGTAGCGGTATCCTCGGACCCGCGTCCCTGTAGATTTCCCCGCGGACGGCCCGTGGGCCTCCGCCAGTTCCTGAGTCCAAGCCCAGAGGCCGCACCCACAGGAGTGCGCGCGGCTTATTTCCCGAGACTTTTCTCCGGGCCTTGATCAGCACTGCATCGCTTCTGGACAGGCCTTTCCGCAGCTTGTCGACTTCTCTTGAGCCAGGTCATCCAGATAGAAACACAGGGATTTTAAGTTTGCATTTTAATTGGCTGACTTCTCCAGGTGTCGCTGGGCCCTTGAGGCGGTAGGCATGTTTCAACACAGTCATGGCACATGTCCCCAGGCTGCAGGAGAACATCCGACAGTCACTCACACATAGAGCAGACCTGGAACATCTCGAGTTAACGATATCAAGCCGGAAATGGGCGGGCCTTGTGGGTAATTAAGTCCACATGGGTCTCCATTGAATCTACTGAATTGAGCAAAGTTGATATTTTTCTTGTCTTCACTGCCTCTCTGTGTAGACCAGGTTTCCCAAAGGTATAGCTTGACATACACATTGTCCCTTGGGTTCTCAGGTCATATCCAAGTCTCCCATCCCCACAAGGTTTCAACACAACAGAAAATGTTTTCTAGACTTGATCCAACATCCAATTCTTGCTTTTTTTAAATCCTCAGTCAAGGACATTTTTCTTTTTGTTGTTGTTGTTGTTGTTCAGATAGAGTGGGAGGGGGAGGGGGGAGAGAGAGAGAGAGAGAGAGAGAAACATCGATGTAAACGGGACACATCGAGTGGCTGCCACCCACACGACCCAACCAGGGCTGGGGACAAACTGCAACCGAGGTACATGCCCTCAGCGGGAACCAAACCCGGGTCTCTCTGGTCAGCGGGCCAATGCTCTAACCACTGAGCAAAACCAGCCAGGGCCCAACATCCAATTCTTGATTTGGAATCAACGAAGCCCATCGGACCCAAATCTGCCATTGCTCCTGTTTAATATTGTGGACGAGTTGGTGTCATTGTCCCCGAGTCACGGCAGCATCATGAACAGTGGGCACGTCCCGTTGCTGCCTTCCTGGAAGAGTCAGCACCGAGCTCTGAGGGCACGTCTCCCCTCTGAGCCTCCCTCTTGTTCAAAGCACGCATCCCCAACCCTCCTCCCCTGGCTGGATCCGAGTCACCCTGCGGATCCCAAATCAGGTAACACTTCCATAGGCCCCCCTGTGTCCCCCAAGCTGGGCCAAATGGCTTTCTTTCCTGCTGCCCTAGTGTCCTTGAAAACCTGCCTTTGAAAGCCAGGTGGTAGTGACCCGAGGTCAAATCACTCCCGGGGGAACAGAGCAAAGCGAAGGCCCTGACCTCCCCAGAAACATTCAGACTGGCCCGGATGGAAGATCGGACATCGCCATTGCCTCAGACGATTCTTCTCAGGTGTGCTCAGTCGTGTCAGAACCGGCAGTAAGACGGCCAGTAAGACGGCCAGTGATGCTGCGAGTGAATTCCTCCGCAATCGACCTCCCTGGCAAAGTCCCCGTCAGATAAAAAGCCTCCAAGAACTCCATGAAGAGTGTTTTCTGAGGTTTCAGACATCAATCCATCCTCTATAGCACCTCTTTTTTATACTGCCTCCCCTCATCCCCAACCCCCCAAAACACCTCTCTATGAATTTGACATGTGAATCCTTGTAGGCAATTGTTACGTCCAAGACCACGGGAGAGAAGGGTTCTGCTGTACCCAGGGGCCTGCCCCACATATTAGTGTTTGCAAAACAACACGCCCAGCAGGAGTTCCCAGAGAAGGCTGCACACCCAGGAGGAAGGAGATAAAGGTCTGAAAACTCAGTTTTAATTGCATGTGGATTTGGGAAGCCTGTTTTGATTAACAACTAATGCTGTAACGGCATATCCCTTACAATTTAATGAAAAGGATTTTTTATTTTCCTCCTTAAGAAAGTGAAAGAGGGAGTCAGATATCTCTGCAACACCTCCCCCCAACCTCCAAGCAATAACTGGATTCATGCCAGCTGAGGAATTTGAATGCCCAGTCTGTTGGACAGAAATCAACTTGCAAAGGGCTCTGGCGCCCTCTGCTGGCCATGGGTGCAGAGAGTGAGCACATAGGAAAGGATTCCTGATCACAGGTTAGACTTGATCTGTTCCACCTCACTCATTTAAAGATGAAGAAGTCAGAGCTGAAAAGCCTCACTCAGAGAAGTCATTTAACTCGTTAACGGAACTTGTACTGTGGTCTGAGGAACACCCTACCCTGCCAGAACACCTGGTTTTTAAATACTATGCTTTTCCCTACTAGCACGTCCTTGAACACGTTATCCACCTGTCTCCCGTCTCTAAAAGAAAAGAAAAATTAAGATCAAATGGTTTGAACCCTGGCCGGTTTGGCTCAGTGGTTGGAACGTCGGCCTGTGGTCCAGAGAGCCCCAGGTTCGGTTCCCGCTAAGGGCATGTACCTCGGTTGCAGTTTGTCCCCGGCCCTGGTTGGGTTAAGCGGGTGGCAGCCACTCGATGTGTCCTTTCACATGGATGTTTCTCTCTCTCTCTCTCACTCCCACTCTAGCTGAACAAAAAATGGAAAAATGTCCTCGGGTGAGGATTAAAAAAAAAAGATCAAATGGTTTGAAAAAAATTTTAAAAGGTACCATTCATTGAAAAATATTATTTACCTGGTAGTTTCTAGCTTCGGCATCATCAAGGTTGCCTGGATAATGAAGTCATAAAGGCTGATGGGTTCCCCCTCCCTATTTTCTATTCTACGAGTTTGTCTAATAAGTGGAATAGCAGATGCCAATTCTTTGGTTAAAGTTATAAAAATAACTGTGCTCCTGAACACATTTGCTCTATGCCCACATTTATAGCAAATTGCAATCCATATAACTTTAGAACTAACTAAAGTACAGGTGTGGTGTTAATTACCAACGCTCCTTCCCAATTTACCAGGATACCGACCGCCCTGGACAAACAGTGACTGCATGCCCTCTCTTCTCTCTCCTTTTCTGTGCATTTGGCATCTTCACATCCAGGTTCACTCCAGCTCTTCCTCTTTCTTATCTCAGAGCAAACATGCTCTTTAGAGGACGCTCTTGGATTCTCTTCATGTAATTGTGCAGTTTTTCCCCTTTAATTGGTATTCATTTGGCAATGCAAAACCTGGGTGAATTCAGAAACTTCAAAAGGCATGGTGGCAAGGTCCAGGGGAACTTGATCTGATACATTCCTTCGGCCTGTGGAAGCCACTATAAAAATGTTGGCCCTGGTAAAAAGCATTTTATGGACCTTCCTGGCTTTAGGCAGGAAAAGTGCAATAGCTCGCTTGTGTGTGGGTTGGAGAACTATTTCCCTGTTGTACGCAGTTCTTTTATCTCAATTGCACAGATATGTGTTAAGTACAAGCTGTATGTAGGCATAATATATTGTTTTTAATATAGGAGACACGGGCAGCAAGGGAGACTGGCCACACCCCACAAAGCCTGCAGTTCAGCAGGAAGGATGGGTGTTGGTTAAACATCATCTGGCGAATTCCTCTTTGCCACCATAACCTATTCTGCTGATTGCAACGGCTACTGTCCCCGTAAAAGCTGGCTGTAAGCTGTTTCCCTGGTATTATGCTATTAAATTATTTTGAATACGCACACCCATTTTACAATAACTTCGAGTGCACACACAAAAGCAGGTTGTAAACTATAGAGAGTTGTCCCAGATAGTGATATCCTATGCCCCAGATCCAGGAACGTCCCAGTTATTTTGAGACCCAGCTCATAATCCTCCAACCGTGTCGGTAGCTCTCTGCGTTATTGTTCAAAACCTTTGCCGGGAGGGAGGCATGAGCGTTCCTGGGCCCTACTCTCTGCATTTCCGATTCAGTGTGCTGAGGGCCAACGCGGATGTGCGGGGCCCACAGATAACTCTTCAAGAAGCGCTGTGTTTCAGCGGGCAGATTTCTTTTCTTGCAGCTCAGGAATACTCTTTAAGCTATCATTCTCGGAGACAGCTGTGTATTGGGTGTCTGCTGTCTGTCGGGCTCTCTGCACAGGACCTTCCCCAAGGTGGCTCAGGACCACGGTTAGGAGAAAGAAGGGTCCTGCCTGCGGAAACTCTCTGTATCCACCTTCCCTTTGGGAAAGGAGATTGGGGTCCAGGCCACCACAATGAAGCGAATGTCGCAGTAAAGCTAATCACACACATTTTTGGTTTCCTAGTGCATCAAAAGTTACGTTAACACTATATTGTAGTCTATTAAGTGGGCAATAGCATTGTCTTTTTTTAAAAAAGTGCACATACATTAATTTTAAAATGCTTTGTTGCTAAAAGAAAATGCTAGTTGTCCTCAGAGCCTATTGGAAAAATGGTGCCGATCAGCTTGCTTGACACAGCGTTGCCACAATCTTTCAATTTGTTAAAAAAAAGAAAAAAAGGGAATACCTGCGAGGTGCAGTAGAGGGAGGTATGCTCGTGTCTTCACTGACGGTCATCGTGGTGGCCAGGTGGGTCGGCGTGTGTGACGCGTTTAGCACACACCTAGAATCCGAAGGCAGATGCTGCCATCACACCTACGAAATGGAAGCTCAGGTGGTTTGATGGCTGGACCAAGCGCGCACTGCCAGGACGTGGGGTCGCCCAGTGCCACAGAGCCCTGCTGCCCTCGGCCATCCACACGCCCCTCCCCAGGCAGCTGCGGACAGAGCAAGGCGGACTCAGCACAGCGGGAGCCTGGCAGGGCGCCTGCCCGCGGAGGGCGCACAACGGGAAGGTCTGTGAGCTTAGAGGACACACCTCTCTGTAGACCCAGAGACATCTGGCCCCTTCTCACGAGTGGAAAGATGTCTACGGGTCTCGGTTGGTTAAAACCCACATTTCCAGATACCCTGGGTTCAATGACAGTGATACAGGGAGTGTGGGCTCCTAGTAAGCTGTTCTCTAACACATTCTTTCTGGCCCTGCCAGGCAGGGTAGAGGTCCATTCTGTACGCCTTCCACACGAATGCAATCAACCTCATCTGGTCCCGGAGTTCTTTCCTAGAGGTAAAAGGAACATCCTCCTCGTTGCAAATTAAAATCATTTCATCCCCGCTTCTCACCCCTGGAAATGAGATGCTCCCGTAAATAACATCACCGGTTAAAACATGTGCATGCGTGTCTCAACAGTCGTAAAGAAAACAACCCCTAGTGAAGCCATCCGATCAAGGGAGTCAAAATCCAGGGTAATTGTTTTTATTCCCGAGCCTCTGTCTTCTGTGTACTCCATCTCCTGACAGGTGCCGAATTGGACAGGTAATGGTTTGGATACATTTGGTAACGTTTTCTTACATTTCTGCATCGCTCTGCACGCGCGTGCACACACACACACCCCCACACCCCCACACTGATACACTGATTCTTGTATCAGTGGTCTTTTATTTTAAAATAACATCTCTAATTTCTATTCTCCATTGATGGGACACTGAGATTAAGTCGTTAACGGTGGTAAGACCTGCCATTCCACCGTGATGATGGCATATTGAAGACTCTTTTTACATTTGAGCGTTTGTACTTGTTCCTTCAAACAATCAAGTTCTAACCTAGTACAGATGTCGTCTCCCAACAATCACTTTTCTCTGCAGGAAAGGGTAAGTATGCACTGTCCACTCGCATCCAGACCCGAACGAGTGACCAGTCCTTCCAGCACATTCTCCGGTGCTCTTCCCTGCTAGCTCTTTCCCAGGTGACTCAATTCTCCTTCCTCTCCCACCATCTTGATTGTTCCCAGATGCCACAACCATGACTTGTCCACCAGTTAGCAATTCTATTGGCCGTGATTAATTTAACTGGTAATTGTGCAAAAGTTTGATATCCCGGTGAAAGCTGGACGTTATGTAGCTCTACTGCCAAAAATGCAAGAGACAGGATACCGTGAACGGCCAAACGAAGAAAGAAAGGGTTGCCTTTGGGTTATTCTATAAGGTGGTAGTCAGGGTATCTTAGCTCTTACGTCAGAGGGGGGCAAGAAAGGGGCCCATTCTCCAGGGGGCGAGAAGGAATTCTCTTCGACTTAGTTGACAAGAATGGAATGTACTTTCTGGGCAACATGATCCAGAGAAGGAGTTTCTGCAAAGAGAAAAACTTCATCGTTTTTGCCTGCCAATTTAAATACACTACCATGGATTTAAAGAATCCCCCCCCCCCCCCCGTGCTTGGATTTGAGGGATGGATATGAGTGTGAGTGTGTGTATATGTTTATTTTATAAAATACAATACAATGTGTATATAAAAGACATACTTGTATACAGAGAGATTCACAAAGATTAAAAATAAAAGGACAGTACATCCCGGCAGTGAAGTATTACTCAGTGCCACAGGGGAATGCGTGGCCCAGCCACGGACTGCTGGGCAGGAACCTGAAGCATGTTGCTGAATGAAAGAGTCCAGCTGAAAAGGCTGAATACTATGTGATTCCGACTGATGACATCCGGGGACACCAGAGCTGTGCAGATGTAAAAGAACCAGTGGTCGCCACGAGTTAGAGGAGAGGGCGGGGTAAATCCCCAGAGCGCAGAGGAACTCCAGGGCAGTGAAACTCTTCTGTCGACAGGATGATGTTGGATACAAGTCATTATATATGTGTCAAAACCCATATCATGTACACCACCAGGAGTGAACCCTCATGTAAACTATGGACTTTGGGTGATAATGATGCGATCGTTTAAGTTCATGGATTTTAACAAATATACTACAGTGGTGCGGATTGTTGACAATGGAGGAGTGAGTGAGTGAGTGAGTGAGTGGGCAGCAGACATCTGAGAAATCTCTGTACTCTTCACCAAATTTTGCTGTAGATCTCAAACTGCTCTAAAAATAGTCTGAGATAGATAGATAGATAGATAGATAGATAGATAGATAGATACTAAAATACTAATATGAGGAAAATATAAATAAAAAGAAAAGAAAGCAGGGGTCACCACTTCTATGATTAACAAGACTAAATTTACATCCCAAAGTATTAAAAGTCACTTAATACTAAAGACAACAACATACAAGGCAATGTTAGCTATTATTAATATTTGTTCACCTAATGACACAGCAACATTTTTCATAAATCATTGTTGAAATGAGACTATAGAGAAAACACACAGACGTAAAACACCAGGCTCGCACACGCACAGCTCAGTCTGAGAGAGGACGCTGAGCAGAACCCAGTGAGCACGCTGAAGCCTTGAGCCGCTGCACGTGACTGCTAGTGTCCCAAAGCCCAGCTCTGGACCTCACCTCCGATTTCTGCCACATGGGTGGGGCGCAGCCCAGGTGGGATTGACTGGACACTGGCTGGCAGGGTCTTGCCTCAGGCACAAATCACATCGTTCCCTTTCTGCTGCAGAAACTGTACAGCTAGAAGTAGCAGGAGCCTACTGGGGGAGCAAGGAGCACAGCCCCAAACACAGGGATACGCAAGCCTCCCCACGCAACAGTCCACCGTTATAGATCTATCTCTATATCTATATATCATCTATATCTATATCTATATCTATATCTCATCTATATCATCTATATCTATCTCTATCTCTATCATCTATATCTATATCTCATCTATATATCTATATCTCATCTATATCATCTATATCTATCTCTATCTCTATCTCTATATCTATATCTCATCTATATCTATATCTATATCTCATCTATATCTATATCTATATCTCATCTATATCTATATCTATATCTCATCTATATCTATATCTCATCTATATCTATATCTCATCTATATCTCATCTATATCTATATCTATATCTCATCTATATATCTATATCTATATATCATCTATATCTCATTTATATCTATATCATCTATATCTATATCTATATATCATCTATATCTCATCTATATCTATATCTCATCTATATCTATATCTATATCTATATCTATATCTATATCTATATCTAGCTATCTACCTCTACCTCTATCTATATCTACACAAAGCAGACTATGGATAAGAGAGTAAATATATATATTCTCCTTCTGAACTTACATCTGTTAGAATATATATATATACTTTGTTTTACAAGTACACGTGGAATAGTCATGAAAATTAAACACATCTCATGTCCCAAATAAAACCTCTATTAATCTAAAGTATTAAAATAGCAATAAGACCAGCCCGGCTGGTGTGGCTCAGGGGTTGAGCGTCGACCCAGGCACCAAGAGGTCGCCGGTTTGATTCCCGGTCAGGGCACATGCCCGGGTTGTGGGCCTGATCCCCAGTGGGGGGCATGCAGGAGGTGACCAATTAATGTTCTCTCTCATCGATGTTTCTATCTCTCTCTCCCTTCCTCTCTCTCTAAAATCAATAAAGAGAAAAACAACTTTTTAAATAGCAATAAGACCATTCTCTGACTATAATGTAATAAAACTGTAAGTAACAATAGCAAAAAAATAAATAAAAGGCTTTTCTACCACTCCAGATTGGTAGGAGGCAGGTTTAATAAGCAAGGGAATTTATGAGACCTCTCTTGGGTGCTCCAAGAAAGTAGATCTCTGCACCCAAGCACCAGAATCTTAAAGGTTTCTATAGAGGCCTTAAGCGAGTTCAGTCACTTACACTGCCCAGAAGGTCTCGCCACCTTGCTCTCACGAGGCTCTGTCCTTGAAACAGCCCGCTGCAGGAACAGTGTGCAGATGCACAGTCCGAGGCCGGGGGTGGGGAGGGAGCCTGTCATCGGCTGTGTCCAGCTCGGGGTCAAAGGCGGCCCCGTGCTCTCCGTTACCTCCTCCGGCAGATGCAATGTGTTCACAGTACAGTAACTGTAAGCGTCTTTTAAATTAATTTAGAAGTCCTTGACTCTGCCAGAAAGAAGAGAAATAAAAGTTAAAACTATACCAATTGACAACACAAGCGTTAGAACCATCTCCTATATCGCTTGTAGACATAAAAGGAAATCTTTAGCCTGCTATGAAGGAGAATTTGGTCATGTCTGAAAAAAGGCACGCACTTGATGTTTGTCCCAGGAATCACCCAGGAACGTATTTCGAAATGCACTGACAGCCCTTCACGAGGCCGCCGCAGGTGGTGTCATTCATGCCAACTCTTCAGCCCTCCTTGTATCCAAAACCCCGCCACGGCTCCACCCTGAGTGGAGTAATTCTCCACCTCTGACCTTGGGCTCGGCCGCATAGGAGGCTTGCTCTGAGTGACAGCCTGTGAGCAGAAGGGACAGTGTGCCAGACCCATCGCTGGGCTCTAAGAGATGTGAACAAGAAATACTTATTTCTATTCCACTGAGTTGTGTGGTTGTTCGCTACGTCGCATTTTGCATCAACAGCTGATACAATGGCAGCCTTGTGTGTAACAGCAAGTAATTGGAAACAACCCAAATGTCCACCCATGAGCACTGATTGAACACACTGCGCACAAACTACACAAAGGATTATTGTGCTTTCTGCTTCATGTTTTTTCTAACAGCAAGACCAATTGCCATCTAACTAGGTCAACTGAAAGCAATCCTGAGCGACCGTTTCTTTGGAGGATCGCAAGTATTTAAGTACACAGAGCGTTTCAACTTTTGCAATATGGTTGTTGTTAACCACGACGCCATCCCCCGAGCACTGCTTTGACCAGATGACTGCTTTCAGCCCTAGTAACTCGGGAAGTATAGGTATCAAATTTAGATTCCTCTTCGGAGCGTCATGAGTTAGTCTGAGCCAGGAGTCTTAGACTTTTTCTCATCAAAACGATCTCACTTTCTCGAAGGCCACCATGCCTGGAGGAGGAGGAGGAGCTGTTGAGGGTACAGGTTGCTGACTGTGCATGCCTGCCAAAGTTTGTTCCCTCCCGGATTGCTTGGGGAGCATTAGGTCATGGCAAGTAAGGGCACAGGTTTGGGGTCAGCCCGACCTGAGCTCCAATCCCCACCTCACCATTTCCTGACAACTTGAACGACTGCCGGTTTAGTTATTGCAAAACTCAATTCCTTGTCCATCACACAGCATTACTAACACCGACCACAGAGTGTTTCAGTAAGAATAAAAAGAAGGAACAAATATACAGGTTCCCCACAGTGCTTGCGGGACCAGAAACACCCAAATACATCTGTATGTTTCTTGGTTTCCTGTCTCCGTTGCTTCTCATCAAAACTGTTACATTATGAGCGTAAATAGGAGCCTTAAAATCTCCTGTTAAAATTAAATTCAGGATTGTCATTAATATTTTCAAATAGGCTTACATAAAAGGATTCCAATACTCACTGGAATATAAACACTAAGTACAAACAAAACTTCTCCTTGGAACTTGTTGGCGGTATGAGAAACTCTGCGATCACACATAGAGGCTCAGAGTTGGTACTGTATAAAATCTCTTTATCTTATTTAACTAGGTGTGCACGATACATTTGACTTACAATTACACTCTTTCTTCTGGCAAAATGGCTCTAGACCCCTGCCTGTTGGCAGGAAGGGGTGTGACTGCAGCATTTCTTCGGGGGGGAGGGGGGTTGTATCTCCACCTCCTCGCTGTCATCTGTGGCCCTGTGATTTGCTTTGGCTAATGGCAGCACAACACATGAGACATATGACACACCCAGGAAGAAGCTGTGAGAGTCATCAAGAACCAGAGTGAGCCCTGGCTCAGCGGTTAGAGTCAGTCCTGGTCAAGGGAATATACCTGGGTTGCAGGTTTGATCCCCAGTTGTACGGGAGGCAAATAATTAATGTGTCTCTCTCAATGTTTCTCTCTCTCTCTCTTTCTCCCTCCCTCCCTCCCCTCTTCCACTCTATCCAAAAATATCAGTGGAAAAATATTCTCGGGTGAGGACCAGAGTGAAACGTCTCATAGAAGAGGGGGAAGGCATCCGTTACAACACTGAGAAGGGTCTTGGATCAGTCCTGGGAAAAATGAACCCTAGCAAACTTCTATACAGGGCTTCGTAGTGAGCAGTTTAGGCTTTATAGACCACATTTGGTCTCTGTGGCATATTCTTTCTTTTTCTTACAATTTAAAAATGTAAAAAACCATTCTTGGCTTATAGATAACACAAAAAGAAGCCCCTGCCCCAAATGGAACCCTGCTTTGGTACCACCTAATGAAGCTGAAAAGCAAAACTCGAAAGGATCAAGATACTTCTGGATGCTCGGACCGAGCTCAAGAGTATTAATAAAACTACGAAACTATCCCAGGACCCTAAAAGGTCAAAATCACAATGTCTGACACCCAATCAGAAATGACCAGGCTAGAGTGGTGAACACACAATACAATACACCCATGATGTGTTATAGAACTGTATACCTGAAACCTATATAAATTTTTTAATTTATTTTTTTATTAACTAATTTTTGTTATAGATGTTTCTCCTCCCCCCCCACTGATTCCCCCCCTCCCCCTCCCTCCCTGCCCTGTCCCCAGTTTGTTGTCCATGTCCACTGTTCATACATACATGCATATAAGTTCTGTGGTTTATCTCTCCTCCACCACCCCCTCTACTGGGGATTGTCAGTCTGTACCCCACTTCCACGTCTCTGGGACTACCCCATTCCTCAGACTGTTATGTTCATTATATTCCACAAATAAGTGAGATCATATGATACTTGTCTTTCTCTGTTTGGCTTGTTTCACTTAGGATGATACTTTCCAGGTCCCTCCATGTCATCTCAAAGGATAAGAGATCTTTCTTTCTTACAGCTGCATAGTACTCCATTGTGTAGATGTACCACTGCTTTTTTTTTATCCATTCGTCTACTGATGGACACTTGGGCTGTTTCCAGATCTTAGCTATTGTAAATAGTGCTGCTACAAACATGGGGGTACATATATTCTTTCTGATTGGTATTTCAGGCTTCTCAGGGTATATTCCTAGAAGTGGGATCACTGAGTCAAATGGAAGTTCAATGTTTAATTTTTTGAGGTTGAAACCTATATAATTTTATAATTTTGTTAACCAATGTCACCCAAATAAATTCAATTAAAATGCAACCAGGCACGCAAAAAAGCAGCGCACCACAAACAGCAACAAAGTTGCACTCCGTCAGTCAACACTGGCCAGAAACGACAAGTGAGAGACGGTGTCCCACAGCCTGAGAGTCCGACGTGAGCCTTGGCTCACAGTCTCGGCCGGGAGATGATCTCATTTTGTTTCTAACACGCGGACCTTTCTCGCTGGCATTCAAGATCACTAGTGTTTCAGTACCTTCCTGGTGAAATCCAACCAGGATTTTCCCTGTTTGCAGCAGTAAGACGCACTATTGCCTGAAGGTCTTAATTCACTGTTCTGTGTTATCAGATACACACATTGGTCCTTGAGAATCCTGAAGGACAAAGACTTCTGCTGGTCCTTGGGTAAACGACAGTCCCCCGTGTCAGGTAGCATTGGTGACATTCCGTCAGGGAGCTGATTGCCGCGGATGTGTCCGACAGCACCACTAGATGGCGCAACGGCGCCACCGAACTTTCCCCAACACTAAACCCCAGAAGGGAACCCAGGCCTCCAAGGGGGTCGCTGTCCTATTTGTCATGCCAGCTGCCTCCCTTATTTGCTGGCGGACCTGTGAGAAGGAACGGAATCGTGGACCTCTGTTCCTTGCTTACCTCGAAAGGGGGCGTTTAAAGGTGTTTATGCGGATGCTGCGGGGAGAGCCCCGCGCTTCCAAAGGCAAACTGGGCGATGAAGTCTGTTCCCATCCCTCCCGCGCGCTGCTCACCGGCTCATCCCCGCCCCAGCTCCCAGCATCCGAGGCCCGGAGAGGTCTTCTCGCCTGTAATAAACCTTCAGTGACCTTTCCTTCCATTACCATCTTCTTCCTAAATTCTTTGAAGACGTTGGCTTTGCTCCTAGATAGTACAGTGTAACATTGGGACAGTTACCTTATTTGAGGTCCGGTTTACTCCTCTACATGATGGAAACCACCATGAATACATCAGCCACAAGGCTGTCGTGATGCTGTAACGAAAGGACGCATGCAAGGCAATTAGCAGAGCGTCTAACACACCGCGGATTCTCCTGGCTACGTACACCCAGCCTTTGCTCATAGAGGACATACCGTTTCTCACCGTCCTGTGCTTCAGTCATATGCTCAGTCATCATTCCTTGAACACAGACGACTTGCCAAGCGTCCCCCTGCCGCCGGCAGAGCAGTGACAGGGTTTGCGTGACCCTCGCTATCACCAGCCTGCGGTAGAGGAAGGGAGAGGGACAGACGTGGTCCCATCATTTCCACAACAGAGTAGGGTTATATCTTAGGAAATGGGGATACTGACCCGCACTTCCGGGGCTCTTCGTGTGAGATCCATGGCGTGTGAAACACCTCGCAGTGCAGCACACAAAGTAAAGAAGAGTCGGCATCGTGGCTGTGAAGATGCGGCTGGTGTTATGCAGCAGGTGGCTCTGTCCCGTTGAGAGGAATCCGAAAATGGGAGGTGGAGGAGGGAGAGGGTGGAGGTGGTCAAGGCAGAGGAGACACAGCCGGCAGGTGAAGTCAGGAGCGCAGCGAGGCCCCCTGAGGAGACACAGGCCATCCTGGCTGAGCGAGGTGAGTCAACGAGAACACAGGCGCAGGGCCGTGGTGGCCAGGTGACAAGTGACCGCTGACCTAGGCGGGCCAGGGGAACCTCTCAAGCTCTCAGACCAAAAGAGAGTGTGTTCTGACTTGTGTCTTGGGAAAATTTACCCGTCAGTATTTGGCACGGAGTAACTATGTTCTTTGGATGAATGGCAGCAAAGCAAACTTTGCTGTGGAAAATAAGAATAAAAAACGGGACGGAGAGGATTCGATTAGGCTGGAACACACTGTAGGTTTCACACCCAGACCCCTGCCTCTCGAACAGCACGTCAGTTCCAGTCTGGCTCCCTCGCCCCTCCGAGAGGGCATCGCGCTCCCCGGGCCTCGCCCGCCTCCGGGACTGGCGCCTTCTTGGCCAGGGTAATGCAGGTCCTCCACGGACCCGCTCCAGCCGAGACAGGTGCAGGCGTCTGGCCTATGCAGACATCTGGGTCCTTTTAGGGTTTTGATGTTAACCCTACATTAGACTTGAGTAAGCGAGTTTTCTTCCCTGTCCAGCACGTGTTTCCTGAGCCTGTCTGGGTGGCAGACACGTACCAGGAGCATGGAGACTAGTGAGCTGTGTGTGGCTCTTCTAGAGCGCTGGCCTACAGGGGAAGCGAACGCGAAGGGTCTCCAGATAAAAGCGTCCAATAAATATACCAAAGAAAATGTAATCGAAATTCAGGAAGCTGTGCAATACAAATGCCCCTTCCCAAGAACGGGCCCCAGAACCTTCGTCTGACCGTTACTAAGAGGATCAAGTCTAGGGGACAGGCAGACCTTTCCCTACCCCAGAGAATCATCGTGTGGGTGTAGGTGAAGGCCCTAAGGACACCCTCCAGCACAGGGTGGAGGACATGCCTGTTGATTGTGTTATCTGGGCTCAAGGGCAGGTGCAAGCCCCTGTCGGTGCCTATCAGGTGCCCAACACTCTCTAAACGCTACTATGTCAACTCATTGATTCTCCTCGAAAGCAGGATGAGATGACTATTATCTCAGGCATTTTACAGATGAGAACACTGAGGATCAGAGAAATTACATAATGCATGAAGTCTGCTTTCTGGGCTCCTAACATACTCCTTTTCCCCCCACTTTAACTAAGCCTATGTTCCAAATACTTTTAAAAATTATTGGGGCAAAGAGAATTGAAATGAGGCAGCTATACATCCAGACAATGAAATACAATTCAGCAATTTAAAAATAAATGAGCCAGCAAGCCACGAAAAGACACAGAGAGACCTTAACTGTATACTACTAAGTGAAAGAAGCCAATTTGGAGAAGCTGGATCCGGTACAGTTGCAACCACGTGACATTCTGAGAAAGATGACACTATGAAGCAAGTAGAAGGATAGTGTCAGCCAAGGGGCAGGGGGACAGATGAACAGGCAGAGCACAGACAATGTTTAGGGCAGTGAAACTATTCTGTCTACTCTACTGGTGGATACATATCGTTACACATTTGCCCAAACCCAGAGAAGGTACACCACCAAGAGCGAATGCTACTTGGGATGATAACGCTGTGTCCATACAGGTTCATCAGTTATCACAAAGGTGCCACTCTGGTAGGGGGTGTGGATAAGGGGGAGGTTGTGTGGTGTGGGGGCAAGAGGTATATGGGAACTTCCTATACTTCCTGCTTAATTTTACTAGGAACCTGAACCTGATCTAAAAAAAATAATCTTAAAAAAAAATGTAAAGGCTACTTGAGGAATTCTGTTTAAAAAATTGTTTAAACAGGGTGTTTACTCAGGCTCTTGACCCTCTGCATTTTTCCACTCTGGCTGATGAAGACTCAGCCCTCCTTGTTCTGTGAAGGGACGTTTTCCCTGAGGCCCCATCCACGGCTCCCTGGACGCATAGAGTCAGGTGGTAAAACACAGGCAGGTGGTGACCTGGAACTCCCCTGGCTCCCCGGAGAATGGCTTTGTGCAAACCACTTTAATGGACTAAGCCTCAGGTTGCTCATCTTGAAAATGGGATTAATAGTGGAAACTGTATTTACTAATTCATTTATCATCTGATTGTGCTAGAGAGCGAGGTCCCCAAGGGCAGGATGTGTATTTTATCCAGCACGGCTCCCACAGTGCTGGCCCTAAATCACGATGTGCCGGATGAATGGACGGATGATGCACACACAGGAATGGTCATGCCCGGGCCGCTGGGTGGTTGTGAAGCCTGAAGGAGCCAGGGTGTGAAAAGCACCTGGCACATCTAGCTGCCCCTTTTCCCAACCCTGTGAGCTTGTCTTTTCACCCGAAGCAACCAACAGAATGATTCGGGCAATTAAGAACCACAGACATCTAGACAAAGAGAGACTTCAGGAATTTGACTGACCTAGAGACATGAGAGAAAGCAGACACCGGCTCCATTTTCCTTTAACAATGTTTAGCAGAGTAGGTCTTCGTCTTTCCTAATTGCACGCTGGGGAAACACAGCATCAATTTAAAGGTTGCACGTCTCAACCGAGGGACGGGCGATTTCAATCCCATCGCTATTCCTAAGAAGCCTCAAACCTACTGATTCAATTACGCAAAGCAAATTTCTGAAGTTGAGATAGGCTTGATTTGAGACCCCATTATCATTTTTCTTGATTGTAAAGAAGGCAGAGAGAGAAACAGAATGAGCAGGGTGTGGCGGGAGGACAAGACCCCGGCCCGGTCTGGCTCTATCTGCGAGCTGCGTGGACTTTGGACAGATAAGTCTCCTCTCTGAGCCTCCACGTTCAGATTTCCAAAACCCGGGAATTAGCTACATCAGTGACTCTCCAGGGCGCATGTTTAGAGAAAACACTGGATTCATATTCAGATGCAATTTTATACTTGAAATAAAATTTTTAAAAAAAAGAACACTTGATCCTTGAACGATGTGGGTTTGAACTGTGCAGGCCCCTTATATGTGGATTTTTAAAAAGAGAAATATGTAAAGTACTATGAATGTGTTTTCTCTTCTGTATGATGTTCTTAATAATGTTTTCTTTTCTTTAACTTTAGTGTAAAATACAGTATCTAATATGTGTAATATACAAAATGTGTGTGAATTGACTATGTATGTTATTGGAAAGGTTTCTTCTGGTCAACAGTAGGCTAATAATAGTTAAGTTTGGGGGAAGTCAAAAATAATATGAAAAGCCTTGGACAGTTTGGCTTAGTGGTTGGAGCATCAGCCTGTGGACCAGAGAGTCCTGGGTTCAGTTCCTGTTAGGGGCACGTACCAAAAATAATAATAATAATAATAATAATAATAATATGAAAATGTTTTACTGTTTTACATGCTAGCCCCCATGTTCTTCAAGGGTCAACTGTAGTAGTCAACCTTTTAAAATAACAAACCAGTCCGGCCGGTGTGGCTCAGTGGTTGAGCATCAACCCATGCACCAAGAGGTCCCCGGTGATTCCCAGTCAGGGCACATGCCCAGGTTGTGGGCCCAGTCCCCAGTGGGGGGCATGCAGGAGGTGTCCAATTGATGTTCTCACTCATCGATGTTTCTTTCTCTCTCTCCCTTTCATTTCCTCTCTCTCTAAAATCAATAAAGGAAAAAAAATTTAATAAAAATAAAATAACAAACCATATCTTATTGGTAGAGGATCGTGGCAAATAAAGTGATAATAAGTGGAACTTGTTCTTAGCTATCACTTCCTCTCAACTCCCAAGCACATCTATCAGCATTTTGAGAGCCTGTGTACATGTTTGGGGGGGGGGGGGGTGAGTGATTTTTCTTGTTTATAACAATATAGAAGAGAGTAATTTTTAAGGAAACACTGATTATACAATTCTTTTATTTCCAGATACCAAATTAAAGGATCCCATTTGAAATTATAAAGATCATGATCAAGATTTTAAATATTGACTTATTTTGTATGTGCAAGAACTTCATGCTTACTCTTCAATAGTCACTAAATACATTGACAGAGACTATCTCTGTTACATTCTGCAACATTTCTCTCCCAGGTTTTCAGGATGGTGAATGTTACTGTTTATTAAACTCACAAGTCAATTTCCAAGTAATAAGATAGTGCCTTCATCATAAAGACCCAAGTTGATGGACCAATAATGGAGTAACTTCAGTTTAAAGTTATCATCAGGGAACTGAAAATTTATAATTCAATGAACTCTGTATCAGCTTTCTTATCTACGGGGAGGACATTGATATTGATTGACTTTCTAAATGTACCATTTTTCTTCTGATTTAATATTTAAATAGTTCCCATTACTGATCCCATAGTAGGTGTTCAATAAGTTTACTTGTGATGTAAATTTTCAAGACAAGGATTTCACTTGTAGAATTTCTTAAACAATTTGACAACTTAGAATAGCTCAAGAAACTATTGATCCATAAAGCCAATTTTCTGAAATAATGTGCTAATTCAATTCCCCAGACATAACCAACCACTCTCAACACAAAGTCCAACTCTTTCTAAGCTATTTGCTGGCGATTCTTCATAGTGTAGATCCTGTGGTACTCATCATTTATACTTCCATTTTCTTTGCAACACTATGACATGAACATTGTTTTATCATTGGACAGATTTTTAGAGACATCAGTTTGTTACAGTTTAGTTGTATTTCCAACATAAATGTTTGTGCAAAATGCAACCAATGCAATCCTAAATTGGTAATGGAGGATAATAAAGAACATGATTAACTTGTAACTAATGTGCTTGTGTGGTTCACACTGAAAATTTTAAAGAAGCTGACCAGAGGATCCTGGAAATAGAAAGAAAGTCTTTGTGCAGAAAAGGCATTCGAAGGCACAGGATCAGGGCAGCCCTGGCCAGGATCAGAGCAGGTATATATACATACATTTTGAATAAGAAATGATCATGTCAGGATAGGAACTATGGCGTCTATTAAGAGATTAACCCAACTGGTTCATACAGGAGATCACAAAGACTTAATTAAGGACAAGATCCAGTTCTGTAGAATTCTGTAGAAGGAAGCAATGCTTGTTATTATGTAGCTAGATCGGGACTGTGGTCACTGAGATGTACAATTACAAGAGTTATGTTTCCAAATACAGTGATCTGTCCTCACTGTTTCACAACAAATCCCTTATTCATGGGAATGGCTATGCCCTGAAAAGAAAACTGGAATTCTGTCTCAGCTCAGGCTGCGATAGCAGAACACCACAGACCGGGTGATCAAACAGCTGACATTCTTTTCTCACAGTGCTGGAGGCTGGGAAGTCCAAGATCAAGACGCACACGTATCTGACGTCTGGTGAAAGAGGGCAGTCTTGTTCCTGTCCCTTCACGTGGCAGAGGGCAGGGAGTGAGGGCAAGCTCTCATGTGTCTTTTCCAAGAGCACTAATCCCCTTACACGGGGCTCCCACCCTCATGATCTTGCCTCCCCGGGCCCCACCTCCTAATACTACCACAGTGGGGGGGTAGAATTTGAACATACGGATTTGAAGGGCACACAAGTGGTCCACAACAAAACCACTCTGATCATTCAGTTGAAAGCTGCATAAACCTTTAAGTGAGGAATAAAGTGAGTAATAAGTACTAACATTTTTAGAGTAATTTACCAATCCCACTTATATGTATTATCTAATTTCATCTACTCAACCCACCTGTGAGAGTTAGGTATCATCACCTTAATATCATATATAAAGAAATTAACACTCAGAGATTGAGTGATTTGCCCAAAGTTTCTAAGTTAATAAGTGAGTAAGCTGGGATTTATAACCAGATGTTTCCTTTGTAGGATATTTCTTCCTGTGGTAGGATATTTCTTCTCCAGGTTAGGCACTCTGACGATTAAAACAAAGGGTATTACTATGTTTAATTTGTCTGTTCTTGAGTTTTTTTTAAAGAATTTGGATTTCCTTTGTAATTATTTAAAATGTTGCTTTAGGTTATCTTTTGTTGTTGTTTTTTTCAAGAAAAATATACTTGGTGACAAGTTATTTATGTAATTTTCTTTTGGATTGGCTTCTTTTGTTCAAGGATTTGTTTGTAAGATTCGCACACATTAACAAATGTCGTTGTTCCTTTATTTTCATTGTTCTAGAACAGGAGCTGGCAAACTTCTTCTGTAAAGAGAAGATATTTAAAATTTTTGGCTTTGAAAACCAGATGGTCTTTACTGCAACAACTCAACTCTGTCATAGCACGAGAGGAGACACTGCCAATATACGACAGCATGAACATCGCTGTGTTCCAATGAAACATATTTGCGAAATTTGGTGATGGGCCACAGTTGGCCCAGAGGCTGTAATTTGCTGACCTCATCTATACTATCCTACTGAGTGGTATACCATAATTTACTTATTTATTCTATTGTTGATGGGCATTTGAATTGTTTCAGCTTGAGTCTGTTATAAATAATGCTCCTAAGAACCTTCTTTTTTACTATTTATCTATCTATTTATTTATTTATTTATTTATTTATTTATTTATTTATTTATTTTTATTGATTTTAGAGAGAGAGGAAGGGTGAGAGGAAGAGAGATAGAAACATCAATGAGAGAGAACATTGACTGGCTGCCACGTGCATGGCCCCCACTGGGGATCAGGCCCACAACCTGGGCATGTGCCCTGACCAGAAATCAAACCAGTGACCTCTTGGTGCATGGGTCGATGCTCAACCACTGAGTCACACCAGCCGGGCACTAAGAACCTTCTTGATTATGTCTTTTAGTGTTCAAGTGCTCATATTTTTATGTAGCATATATAAAGAAATAAAATTGTGGGAGTCATAAAGCATGCTAATCTTCAATTTTGATAATGTCCTTTTTTTCAAAGTCATTCTAATAACTTAACTTACACTATTTGCATGTGAGAGTTTCTACTGTTCCACATTACCACTAATTCACAACTAGCATCCTTTTATTTTCAGTATTCTGGTGAGTGTTCCTCAGTACCACATTTTGGTTTCATCTTACACCACTTAATTACTGATAAGGTTGAACAACTTCACGTGGTTTGGGCCAGAGAAATCTTCTTCCTTGTAGGGCTTGTTAAAGGAATGTGTACATACCCCTTTAGGGTTGCCTCTTATGTCATTGTTTTGTAGAATTTATTATAAATTCTGGTTATATGTTGCAATTTCATTCACCTAAACATTTACTCTTTTTTGATGTTTTTTAGTCATTCTTGCATTTCTGAGTTTCCTTCCATATGGCACATATTTTTTCTGAATTGAAGAAGTCTTTTTATTTTTTCTATGTGCATTTCTGCTGCTGATGAACTCCCTCAGCTTTTGTTTGGTTACTAATGTCTTAAACTCATATTAATTGTTGAAGGAAGATTTTTTCTAAATATAGGTTGGCTATCATTTTATTTTGGCACTTTGAAGATATCTCTTTGTCTCCTGGTTTCTATAGTTTTTGTAGATAAAGCAGCTATCTTTGCAGTGTTTATCTGAAGGTAGAATGTCTTCCTCACTTCCTCTTTGATCTTACGATTTTTATTTTTGCTTTTGATTCTTAGCAGTTCATTTTTTTTGTTGTATTTTTTAAATGATGTTCTTAGGTTTTCTTTATGTTCATCCTACATAGGACTTATAGGGCTTCTGGGTCTGTGGCTTCATTTATTTTGCCATTTTGGGGAAATTCTTATTGCTTTTCGCCCTTCCCTTCTCTCTTTACCTTCTTGGTCTCCAATTATGTATATGCAAGACTTTCTTCTTAGTCTACACATGTTACACATTAAAAAAATATTTTTAATATTTTAATTTTATATGTTCTATTCTCGATATTTTCTTTGGGCTTACCTTCCAGTATACTAAATCTACTTTTGACTTTATCTAATCTGCTTTCTAAAACATAACACATTAAGTTAGCCTCCTTAGTTATTATATATATACTTTTTATTTCTAGAATTTCCATTTGATTCTTTTTATAGTTCCTGTCAAATTAACAATTCTGTTTTTTATTTACTTGAGTGTAGTAAACACAGTTGTTTTGAACTTGTCTTATAACTTTATTATGTAGATATCCTCTTACTTTATTTTTCTTATTTTTTGTTATTTTTATCATTATCTTGTGCACAAATGTATCAGGTCATCTTTTAGTTTCTTAAATATTTTTCCACTTTTTTTTCTAGATTTTCTCAGTAGGAGGTCAGTCTGAACTACAGTCAGTCATTCAAGGAGCAGAATATCTGACTCTCTTTCCTTTTTTTAAAATTAATTTATTTTTATTAATTTATTTTTGTTACAGATGTGTCTCCTTTTTTCCCCATTGAGCACTAGTCTGAGTGCTCATTCTTATCACATGCCCCTGTCTGCATGCCTCCCTATGGACTCAGAACTTGACAGAGAGACCAGCTATGCTTCAAACTCCCTCGTGGTGGCTTCCAGCACAGTCCGTACCAGTTTCCTTCTCTGTCTCTTCTCCTCAGCCTGTGCATCCCTAGAAGACAGGGACCATATTATTTTTCATTTTTTTTAAATTAATTTATTTTTGTTACAGATGTTTCTACTTTATTTTCCCATTGACACCCTCCTCCCCATCCCACCCACACTGTCCCCAGCTTAGTTGTCCATGCCCATCGGTTATGCATACATGCATATAAGTTCTGTGGCTTATCTCTCACCCCCAACCTACCTTCTGAGGATTGTCAGTCTGTACCCCACTTCCATGTCTCTGGGACTACTTCGTTGTTCTTCAGGCTGTTATTTTCATCATATTCCACAAATAAGTGAGATCATGTGATATTTGTCTTCCTCTGCTTGGCTTATTTCACTTAGGATAATATTCTCCAGGTCCCTCCATGTTGTCTCCAAGTATAGCAGATCTTTCTTTCTTAAAGCTTCATAGTACTCCATTGTGTATATGTACCACAGCTTTTTTATCCGTTTGTCTACTGATGGATATTTGGGCTGTTTCCAGATCTTAGTTATTGTAAATAGTGCTGCTATGAACATGGGGGTACATATATTCTTTCTGATTGGTGTTTTAGGTTTCTTAGGATATATTCCTAGAAGCAGGATCACTGGGTCAAATAGAAGTTCAAATTTTAATTTTTTGAGGTAACACCATATTGTTTTCCATAGTGGCTGCATCAGTTTGTATTCCCACCAGCAATGTACTAGAGTCCCCTTTTCTCCACACCCTCGCCAACACCTGTTTGATGATTTGTTGATGGCGGCCATTCTGACAGATGTGAGGTGATACCTCATTGTTGTTTTAATTTGCATCTCTCTGATGATTAGTGATGTTGAGCATTTCTTCATATGTCTCTTAGCCATTTGTATGTCCTGTTTGGAGAGGTGTCTATTTAGTTCCTCTGCCCATTTTTTAATTGGGTTCTTTGTCTTCCTTTTGTTGAGTTGTATGAGCACTCTATATATTTTGGAAATAAACCCCTTATCTGATGTATCATTGGCAATTATGCTCTCCCATGCAGTGGGTTGCCTTTCCATTCTGATGGTTGTTTCTTTTGCAGTGCAGAAGCTTTTTAGTTTGATGTAGTCTCATATGTTCATTTTTTCCTTTGTTTCTGTTGCCTTAGGTGATGTATCAGTGAAAATTTTGCTATGTATGATGTTTAAAATTTTGTTGCCTACATTTTCACTAGGATTTTTATTGATTCACAAGTCACACTTAAGTCTTTTGTCCATTTTGAGTTTATTTTTGTGTATGGTGTAAGTTGATGGTCTAGTTTCATTTTTTTGCATGTAGCTGTCCAATTTTCCCAACATCATTTATTAAAGAGGCTGTCTTTACTCCACTGTATGCTCTTGCCACCTTTCTCAAACATTAATTGAGCATAATATCTTGGATCCATTTCCGGGTTTTCTGTTCTGTTCCACTGGTCTATATGCCTGTTCTTGTGCCAGTACCAGGCTGTTTTGATTACAGTAGCTTTGTAGTATAATCTGATATTCGGTACTGTGATCCCACCTACTTTGTTCTTCTTTTTCAAGATTGCTGTGGCTATTCGTTTTTGTTTCTTTTATTTCCATATAAACTTTTGAAGTATTTGTTCTAGTTCTGTGAAATATGTCATTGGTATTTAGATGGAAATTGCATAGAATCTATAGATTGCTTTGGGTAGTATGGACATTTTAATGATGTTAATTCTTCCAATCCATGAACAAGGTATGTGCTTCCACTTTTTTATATCTTCCTCTATTTCTTTTTTTAATGTCCTGTAGTTTTCTGCAAATAGGTCCTTTACTTCTTTGGTTAAGTTTATTTCTAGGTATCTTAATTTTTTTGCTGCAACGGTAAATAGGATTTTTTTTTAGTTTCTCTTTCTGTGACTTCATCTTTGGTGTATAAGAATGCCGTCGATTTCTTGACATTAATTTTGTATCCTGCAACTTTGCCAAATTCATTTATTAAGTCTAGTAGATTTCTGATGGAGTCTTTCGGGTTTTCTATGTATCATATCACGTCATCTGCAAATAATGACAGTTTCACTTCCTCCTTTTCAATTTGGATCCCTTTTATTTTTACTTCATGTCTGATTGCTGTGGCTAAGACTCCCAGTACTATGTTAAATAAGGGTGGTGAAAGTGGGCATCCCTGTCTTGTTCCTGTTCTTAAGGAAAATGCTTTAGTTTCTGCCCATTAAGTATGATGTTGGCTGTAGGTCTTTCATATATGGTCTTTATTATGTCGAGATATGAGCTCTCTGTTCCCACATTGCTGAGCATTCTTATCAGAAATGGGTGCTGGATTTTGTCGAATGCTTTTTCAGCATCGATTGATATGATCATGTGGTTTTTATTCTTCATTTTGTTTATGTGGTGTATCACATTTATTGATTTGTAAATATTGTACCAGCCTTGCATCCCTGGGATGAATCCCACTTGGTCATGATGAATAAATTTTTTGATGTATTGCTGAATCCGATTTGCTAGTATTTTGTTCAGGATTTTGGCATCTACATTCATCAGGGATATTGGCCTGTAGTTTTCTTTCTTTGTAATGTCTTTTTCTGGTTTTGTAATTAGAATTATGCTGGCTTCATAAAATGAGTTTGGAAGTCTTCCTTTTTCTTGAATTTTTTGAAATAGTTTGAGGAGAATTGATGTTAGTTCTTCTTTGAATGTTCAGTAAAACTCCCCTGAAGACCATGTCTTATCTATCTCTCAACCCAGTGCCTAGCACAGTGCCTGACACACAGTAGATCCGCAGATGACATCTGTTAAACTTCATTCAATTTTGGGGAAGAAACATGGTAAGTCTTTGCAGAAGGCCATAACAGGCAGGGAAGGCATGACTACAGAACACTTAGTATTCATCATTTTCTTTACTCTTCCTTTTGGAGGCCTAAAGAAACAAAGACCTGTAAGACCTCTAAAGCAAAATATGCTGAAGAAACTTCCAACAGGCTGATTTCTCTCTATTATAACATTCTGATGGCAAAGGCAAAATTAATATAAGTAATAGTAATCAAGCTATGGTTTAATTAAGTTGTTATGAAACCATGTTCTTTGCTATGAAGATTTACAGTCTTGATGCCATCCATTAAAGGCAGATGCTATTATAATTTCCATTTACCAGGTGAAGAAACTGAGGTTCAGAGAATATTTCCATAATCATATAGCTAGACACTGATGGATCCGGTATCCATACCCAGGTCTAATTCTCCTTCACTTCCGTATGCCACCACACCAATGCCAAGGGGTACCTGTGACCCATGGATAATTTTTTATTCCAACAGATCTGAAACTCAGAAAGAATCCACACTTCCCTGTGCCTTACTCATGATAGTTTTAATTATTATTATTATTTTTTTTTTTGGTGTGTGCCCCTAGCAGGAACCGAACCCAGGACTCTCTGATCCATAGGCCAGCGCTCCAACTGCTGAACCAAACCAGCCAGGGCAGCTAGTTTTGAAGAGGTAACGGACTGGAACAGGATCAGAGGCACCCTGAATAAAAATGAATGCCTTTTGTAGCTCTGATTGTGCCTCTGAGCATTCTTTCAGAACACAGATCCTTCTTGAAAAAGAGGTACTCTAACTAAAGGGAGGTTTTTGGGAAATCATCCCTCCCTGCCTGTCAATGGAGAATAAAGCAAGGGCCCAGGAGTCATATTTTTTTTAACTCAGATCCCCACCTTGCCCTTTCATGAATTGATTATATTCTTTCAGGCTTATTTTCCTTACATATAAAGTAGAACTAATAATGCCCTGCTGGACTCACAGGTTTGTTATGAAAATCAAATGACAAAATGCACAGGAAAGAGCTTTTGAAATTGTAGTGCACCATGCACACAGGAGTGGTGATTATTTTGCAGAGATGACATTCCCCAAGCCATGTAAAATGTGGAAACTTGGGGGCAGGGGTTTGGTATACACCGTGTGTTGTGTTCTTGCTTTGATAACAGCCCAGTGGTTTAGGTAACCAGCAAATCAGTGGAAATCAGGCTATTCACACTACATGCATCCAATATATATTGATGTGGACTATTACTTTGCCAGGGACACCTTAGGACAAGCAACATATATTTTGCAGCATTTTAATAAAACACACATCAATGAGCAATGAAAAGCAAGAAGATAATAACAAAAATAGTTAGTGGATAGACATGCACACCTTTCTGGGGATAGATGGGAGAGATTCAGTGTGCTTTTTATTAGTACTTACGTAGCACTTACCCAAACTCATCTTTATAAGAACCCCAAGCCAAGTAGACATGACTTCCATCATACTTATGTCCCTACAAGAGAGAGAAAATTCCCCCACAACTGACAGGCGATGCTGAGAAAAGGAGGCAGGGATTTCTCTTTCCATCCCCAGGTACTATGTGTCCCAAACGCAGACCTTCTGATTTAAAGCTAATTTTTGCATGAAAATCTATTTCACAGAACAAAATCAATCTCTTTTACTCCTTCCACAATCCTTTTACCAGGAAATAAACAAGTCATTTGTTATCAACTTATTTACCATAGATTTATTCTGAGAGAGGGTCCTGGGACTATGGGACTGTGTTACCGAATTAGCAGATGTGATTCCTATAGCACTGAATAGCTTGAGAGAGCCTGCCTCACCAAAGAGCCCCTTGTTGACAATTAATTTATAACTAGTAGATGTTTCTGTGCAATAAAGAAGCCAGTAAGTAAGTGAGAGGCATGCCAGTGGGTGAGCCTATGTTCATGAGGGAGAAAGACATTTTGAAGCATTTAAAATGTGGATTTAAATCATAAGAACAATAATAGACATTTATCGTATAATGATATCAGGCATCATACCAAGCACTTACATATATCATTTAATTCTCACAAACACCTATGAGGCAAAACAGTGTTGTTGTCTCAATTTTACAGAAGAGGAAACTGAGGCAGGGGGCATTTAGGTAAATACTCAAAGCCTCACGGCTGCAGAGGTGGAAACCTACAAAGTCTAATTTGAAAGGAATTATTCTTTTTCAAATAACACCCTGGAGCTGCTGGCCTTGGACATGAAGACAGGAAAAGAAAGAAAACACCATCCCCAACTTCCAAGAGCCACTTGATACTTAATTCCCTTTTCTGCCATTTGCCCACCTTATGCTGCTGCCTGGACCTCAAGCTCACCTGTCCACCCACTGACCTTGCTCTGCATCCTGGGTCATTAGCTCCCCTTGCTTAACTGACCTTGATTTGCTGCTTCTTGGTTCTCCCTACGAGAATGTAGACATGCTTGTCAGAAAACAAAGAAGCAAACGCATAAAATATTACCTCCATCGTTCTTGTTTTGTAAGCAATACCAAGCAGGAACGGGACCTCTGTCTCTTTGAAATCTCTATATCCTAAAAGTGACAAAGCACTAGAGAACCTCGCATTTTAGCTGAGGCCATAGAAGGTCCTTAGAGACCCATTCTCTCTGAAGATAAGAAAGGAGTATTATAGCTATGAATTCATACCCTGAGGCTGTCAGTGCAAATAATTTAGCCTAGAAACAGTGAATCCAGAATCCCCCTCTGGGCCTTTTTTCCCCTCTTCCTTCCTTCCTTTTTCTTTCTTTCTTTCTTCCTCTTTCTCTCTTCTTTCTTTCTTTCTTTCTTTCTTTCTTTCTAATAGAGACTTCTATGCATGAGTCTTCTTTGTAAATAAATAAATATGCTTGAACATCTGTGCATTAATTCTCTGACTTTAAGGCAAAGGTGCAATACAAGAGTGGTACAAGGAGCAAGAATAATGTTTTATTGAAAAACAAAATCATGGGAATCAGGTCAGCATCAAAAGGCATAAGCTGTTGATGAACATCCTTAATGACTCATCGCTGGGTAGGTAGCTGAGGCATGAAATCAGAAAGGCTTAGTCCCACTCTTCAACATATCAGCTCATGTCTTGGAGCCTTAGATTCGCCCCTCTAAATGTTTTACAAAGTGTATTGCAGATGTCTCCCATTTTCTTCCATTTTGCCCCCCGTCCAACACAACCCCCACCCCACCCCAGACCTTCCCCATGATATTGTCTGTGTCTATGGGTTATGCATATATGCAAATTTTCCTTGTGGGTGTTGGTGTTCTGCTATTTGTGGCTTCCTCTACTGGGTGTGGATGAGTGTGGGAGGTCCCATGTTAAACACTGCTGTCAAGTCTTACTTTCCTGGGTAGATTTCCAAGCCCAGGAAAGGTTCAGTTATTCTCTAGCTTTTTGCCTGGAGGCTATTAGTCTCAAGTTACTTCATGAGCCTGGATTTGTAGCCTTCAGCTGAATGAAAAAATCTCTCAGGTGTAGGAGAGTGGGTAGGGTACTTGCTTGCTGTCAGACTCAATCTTAATGAGCCTCAATTTGCATTTCTCTGGCCTGGCCTAGTGATGTTGAATTCCTGCGGGAGGGGCCGTTGCTTCTCCCTGTGGCTCTGGGAAGGGGCTCTTTGAGTAATATGGCTGCTGTCCTGTGAGGGTATGATTCAGCACAAAACTCTCGGTGTCCTCCTGTTCAGCTCTCTCCTGAGCCAGGAGCCCCAGACTCTCTCCACACAGTTCCAGTTCATTCTGCTCTCCCTCTGCCAAAGCCCAAGGTCAGTGACTGTAGCTAATTTGGTGCTTTTTAAAACCCCTGCATTTTCTTCGGGAAGTGCACTCAGCTAATACAGCTCTCCGCTGCTGTCCATGGGCTCCCAGCCTGCTACACACACCTCTGCGGTTCTTACCATGCTCGATTCGTTGTCTTCTTTCTGTCCCTGGTTGTACCAGTTCTCTCTAGCTGCTTTTCAGTTGGTTTTTCCTGATGATTTGTCTTTATTTTAATTGTAATTCCAGTTTGGTCCTGGGAGATGGTCTGTGTAGCTTTCATTCACTCCACCGCTATTTTCCACTCTCTCAGTGCTAAGCTTTTATTTATTCATTTATTTGTTTGTTTATTCATTTATTCATTTATTATCCTCACCCAAGGACATTTTTGCATTTTTCTTCATATAAAGCGGGAGGGAGAGAGGAAGAAAGAGAGAGAGAGAGAGAGAGAGAGAGAGAGAGAGAGAGAAACATCGATGTGAGAAAGACACATCGACTGGTTGCCACCCAAAAGACCCCAACAGGGGCTGGGGACAAACTGCAACCAAGGCACGTGCTTTTAGCAGGAACCAAACCCGGGTTTCTCTGGTCCAAGGCCGATGCTCTAACTGCTGAGCTAAACCGGCCAGGGCTCAGTGCTAAGCTTTTAAAGTTTATCATCTGAGGCCGCAAACTGGTAGTCCATGACTTTTAAAAATACATTTGCACATTTTTTACTTACTAGATGTTTCAATATTTTAACTGAGCTGTTATTATTTAAAACTGAGAGAATTTTACAATTTTTTCCGCTTCTGGCTTCTCTTTAAAAAATGGCAAAGATCAATAGCAAACGCCATCTTTGTTTGAGACGTGCTCCCCATGTGCGGGCCATGCTGTGCCTGGCAGCCTGGCATTCAGTCCACTGTGCCCACGTCCATGACCTTTTGGTCCCTGCAGACTTTTGAATTTGCTACATCTGCATCACATCTTAATTCTTGAAAAATCTCTATGCAGTGTTGCCTTTTCATAAGAACATCTGAGTAAATTGTTTTCAAAAAGGCTCTTCAGTACATACTAATTAACTTTCTCCGTTTACCTTTTATCTGTAAAATTTGGTTGGGTTCCAGTGCACCGGGGAAGACCTGTTCGTAAAATTTTAAAACAAAATGGGACTGCAGACATGGAAGCATGGACCAGACTGATAGATCTCAGAGGGAAGGGGGGAGAGAGGCAGGAAGAGATTACTCAAAGAACTTATATGCATAGGTGCGCAGCCCATGGACACAGACAATAAACAGGTGAAGGTCTGGGGTGGGGTGGGAGGTGGGTAGAGGGGATGCAAAGGGCAAAAATGGGGGTCATCTATAATATTCTCAACAATGAAATAAAATGTTAAAGAATACAGTTGAAAATAGAGACGCTTTGATGAGGCTTTTATTCAAAGAACCATAAAGTTCGATTCAAAGGGAATTCAAATGCAAAAGCAAATCTACCAATGACCTGCTGTTGAAGGTAGATGAGCCACATCATTACCTAATTTCAACCAGAGAACATATTAAGGTGAAAATGTTTTAAGAATTAGAATATGTTTTGAACTGGAACTTGATTATCGTCTGAAGAATTGAATGTTTGAAACAAACAAACAAAAAAGGTGGAGGGAACAAATTTAGGAGATGGGTTGTGGATTATTTATGGGCCTTTTGAAAGAGGTCAGCATTTTTCCTCACTTCCAGCAGGACCCTCTGAGGAATGCAACACTGCTCCTCTAGATGGTTCTTCCTTAGCATGCCTGCTCTTTACCAGCATCCCTGTCTCCATGGTAATAGGTTAGTGCTCATCCCCCACCCGCACCCCAACCTCCACCATCTATAGCAAACCGTAGCAGGAGGAAGAGCCCTCTGGGGGGTCATGCACTGCAGCTCCAGGACATAAACAACTCCATGGGTGGTTGCCATGGTAGTTCTTCATCCACAGTATAATTACCCCAAGGTGCACTGGCGATGCAATTATGTGCATCGAAACAGGGATAGCTACATTTCAATAAATCACTCCAGCCAGGTTGCCTTGCTAATACTAAGAAGCTGAGGTTACAAGGCAACCATGGCTGTAATTCATCATTAGTAACAATGGTAGACCCAAGTCCAGCCCTGGCATGGAGGGCTTCTCCAGTTTCATACAAGAAAACCACATGTCTCCAAGAAAAGAATGCCAGGCAACTTCAGATTTTCATTTAGTCACACCTGCCTATGGAGGGTGCCTGCTTCTTTTATTTGGCAGTTGTGGAGATTTGCTCATTTGCTCATTTGTGAAATGCAAGTAATAATTATACCTTATGAAATTGTTCCAAGTTTTGAAAGGAAGGTATATGTGGGTCATGACCAACACATTAGAACGATTATTAATATTGTTTTTATAATGAGAGGTGTCTGAGGAGTTTTAGAATGAAAAATATTGGTCAAATAATTAAAAGGTAAGAACTTCTTAATCATCTCTTTTCCCCACAACCCCCCATATGCCTGTGGCTAGTAGCCAGCCACGTGTACGTAAGCATGCCCTGTGGGTGGAGAGTTACGGCAAACTCTCCAAATGTGTTGTTCATAGTTGAATTCCTCCATCAGACACTCTACTGACACCTAGCATGTATTTTCTTCCCAGTGAACACCTTCGTAATAATATCAGTGCATCCAATCAAGGTTCCAGATTGTACTGAATGAGGAAATAAAACTCAACCTGGATTAATCTTCCTTCAAACCAAATGCATGTCACCTCTGATATCCAGCGGTTCTCCATTTTTCTATTTCCAGGATTTAAGAAATCATTCTCAGTCAACAGAATTCAGAGTAGAGTGAGCATTCTCATTCCCATTTGAACATGGGAAACTGATGCTCACAGAAGTTACGTGACATGTCCCAAGCCACATGGTAATTTAGGGACACAGCTGGATGGAGCACAGGTGGTCTGACCCCTATGCTTAATCCAGGACTCATTACACTGCACCAGGACACCTCTCCTAATAATTTGTTTAAAAATTTATTTTAACATTTCAAATGGGTTTTTTTTGTTTGTTTACAAGTGATTTTATTATAAAAATGTGCGATCGATACTATCGGAATTAGTCCAACTTTCAAAAGTCTACGATATTTCAGGCAAAGTCTTTAAGAAATTTCATTTGTAATAAAAGTGGTTGAATTCTTGGAGCAATGAAGCATCAGCGATCAAGCTGATGTATCGGTTGTTATTTTTCAGTCTGTCTTCTCTTCCTGATCACAGGGACGACTGATTTCAGCACGCGGGCATTTAGTTAGCTTCGCTGGTAATACTCATGCAGTTGTTTACGGCCATTTTTGATCGAGACTGCCTGATGGTGTCTTTTTGTAGCAGGTTCTCTAAGAGGGACGCAGCTCTCTGTTTACAAGTTCATCTGGCTTGTCTGAAAGTCTTTTTTATTGTTGAAAGTATTGCAGATGTTCCCTCTTTCCCCCCATTGACCCCTGCTCCCCACTCTCACCCTCCTTTTCCCAACCTAGTGTCTGTGTCCATCGGTTGTGCGTATGTGCATATGCGTTCTTTCCTTTTATCTCTCCCCGCTCCTCCCACCCCCATCTCGCTGAGGTTTGCCTGAAAGTTTTTTTGTTTTGTTTTGTTTTGTTTTTTTGTTCAGGTAGAGTGGGAGGGAGAGAGAGGAACAGAGAGAGAGAGAGAAACATTGATGTGAAAGGAACACATCGAGTGGCTGCCACCCGCACAACCAACCAGGGCCGGGGACAAACTGCAACCGAGGTACATGCCCTTAGTGGGAACCGAACCCGGGTCTCTCAGGACCGCAGGCCGACGCTCCAACCGCTGAGCCAAACCGGCCACGGCTGCCTGAAAGTTTTAACATTTTAATTTCATCAAGTTTTTCTTGGCCTTGGGGGATTCAGAATCGGAGCAATTCTCGGTTATAACTCACTGTTTTACAAGATGCCTCTTTTATACCCATCTTCTCATCTGGGTCGGAGCCTTCACAACGTTCTCCATCCTTCAGGATGAAAACTCGTGTCAAGTGATTTCCTACCCATTCTAAGAGATCACGTGGTTAAAGAGAAAACTCGGGGCGAGTGTGAAATGCTTCTGCATCTGACGTCTAACTCGGAGTTCCCGTTTCCCCCTGAACATGACTCTGTACACGATCTAGAAAAGGCATATTTTTCTATGACAGTAAAACTATCTTCCTGATATGGAGGAACTGTATAAGCCTTCATCTATTCTGACTTTTATTTTTAAATTGAGAATAATTGTTTCAGGGCCATGAAAGTACTCCGTATGATACTATAATGATGGATATTGATGGTTATATCTCTTCATACATCTGTCAAAGCCCACAGAATGTACAATATCAAGATTTAACCCTAAAGTAAATTACAAACTTTGAATGATACTGCTATATCAATGTAGATTTATTGATGCTAATAAATGTGCCACTCTGGTGGGGAATGTGGATGATGGGGAGGCTGTGCATATGGGGAGTAGATGGTAAATCTCTACTTTCTACTGCATTTTGCTGTGAATTTAAAACTTCTCTAAAAAATAAAATCTATTAAAATATGATTGCATAATTGATACAAAAATTTCTTTCCTACAGGGACATAAATTATATCCAAAATATAATCTCTGCTTTTATAATCCTGTGCTCTCTTAGAGACATTTCTGCTTTTTTCATAACTCTGCGCTGAGCTTTTATGCAAAGATCTGGCTGCTATGCGCGCGTGCGTGTGTGTGTGTGTGTGTGTGTGTGTGAGCTCAAAACATATTACAGGGGGAGAATGATGTGATGTGATCTTGTCATCAAATACATGCTCATTGAAATCTATGTTGTTTCATACACAGGTTGCAATGCTTAGTTGAGATTATAAAGGAATGAGAGAGGTATGTTAGGTTATTATAAAAAAAATTTTAAATATTTTTAAAACCTTTTTATCACTCCTTTGAATGTTAATGTGTCAATTGCAGGTGATTTTTATCAATTTACAAAAGCCACTTTAAGAATCTAGGAGCAACCTTCTGTGAGTTGTCACAATGAATTATTGTATTTTACATAAAATAATAAGGCTGGTGGCCCAGCCGGTAAGGCTCAGTGGTTGAGCATCAACCCGTGCACCAAGAGGTCACCAGTTTGATTCCCGGTCAGGGCACATGCCCGGGTTGTGGGCCCGATCCCCAGTGAGGGGCATGCAGGAGGCAACCAATCAATTTTCTCTCTCTCATCGATGTTTCTATCTCTGTCTCTCTAAAAGTCAATAAAGAAAAAAAATTTAAATAAAATAAATAAGGCTGGTGGTTCTGATATAAATTACATAGTAAGGAATAGACTTCCCTTAAGTTACTTTAAATTAGTGGAGTTACCTATACATCATTTCTTCCAGTATCTGTAAAATGTTCATTCAAAAAGTATTTAGCAATAGAGATATTATCCTATTCTGTACAAATGTATACACAATTTAAACCATATATAAGCCCTTTAATAAACTCTACGTAAATTTTATAATATGTTTAGAGCCTTGTGTAGCTCAGGGTTTCTCAGCCTTAGCACTGTTAACATTTGCAGCTGGATTCTTCTTTGTGGTGGGGGTTGCCCTGTACATTCCTTGACTTCTACCAACCCAAATTTTTGCACCCCCAAACATGTCTTTAGACATTGCTAAATATTTTCTGTAGGGGAAAAAAAATCTCTCTCGGGTAAGAACCACTGGACTAACAAATGATTGAGATCACAATGCTCTCTCTTCTTTAAAAAAGCACATGTATTTAATTTTATTGGTGCTTAGTCTAACTTGAGTTAGCTCTCTACAGTACTAATGAGTTTAAGGTCAGAAGGTTGCCCTTCTGAGCTTTAATGTACTCGTCCAACAATCATTTATCGAGTGGCCTACAATGACATTGCGCTGTGCCATGTGCTGAGAGAGACGCCAGAAGACCATGAAAAGCAGCCAGTGCCCTCCAGGCATCCGTGATCCTGCACAGTGAGCGGGGAAAATGCCCACATGAACGGTGGGGCCAGCAAGGGAGTGACCCGGGGTGATAGCGGGGTGAGGAAAGCTATTCCTGAGCTTAATATTGAAGGCCAGAAAAGACAGGGTCAGACAGGGAGGAAACAGAGTTGGTTTCTCCTGTGAAGGAGCAATATCCCAGACAATTATTTAGAGTCGGGTGTTAATATGTGCTAGTCGCCACACAAAGTGTGTATTGTATCATGTATGCATGTGACTAAAGTTAAGCTTTGGCTCTCAATTCATCAGATCCTGGCTTAAATCCCGACTTCTCTCCGTTCACCAGATGACTTGAGACAGATCCTTATCCTCTTTACATATTAATTTCTCTGTATAAGATGAGGAAAATTATGTGGTTGGTTGTTCTGAAACCTAGAAGAGGCGACACATGAAAACCAATTTAGTCTAATACCTATACTTATAATAAGTTGCAAATATATTTATTCTCCTTAGTTTTATTATTGTTTTTAAATAGTAATTTATTTAGATATTTCAGCCAGGTCTGAACTTGGGCAGAATTGTGGAAGCTGCATGCTTTGCCTGGTGGAAGACGGAGGACTATATAACTGGGAGTCTGGGTGATTCGTAAACCATGGGAGACATCAACTGCTCTGAGCGTTGTTCATATGAAGACCACCCCCCATCACCACCAAAGAAAAGAAGGTGAGCAGTAGACAAAGTGGAATTAGAGGGGAGAAAAAAGTTAGACAGAGATCAAATCATGCAAAGCCTTCTAGGCGATGATAAAGAATTTGAATTTTATCCTGAAACCCATGGGAAACCACTCAAGTGCGGCATCATGACCAAATCGGTCCTCTGTAAAGATCACCCTGCCTCTTTGAAGAATGGAGAATGACACTGGGGAAGAGATTGGGGAATGACAAACCTGGAAACGGTGAAGCCAATGAGGAGGCTAAGTGACTGATGATAGCCTGGGCTTGGCTAGTAACAGAAAGGCATAGAAGTAGAAGGTTTAAAGATGTTTTTGGTGATAGAATTGATAGGATGTCCTTCAGCTGGTAAGGAATGTTTATATCCATGATTCTAATATATTTTAATAGACTTTATTTTTAGAGCAGTTTTAAGCTCAGAGCAAAATGCAGAAGGTATAGATTTACCATATACCTCCTGACCCCACACACGCACAGCCTCCCCATTATTATTATTGATTACAAATATAGTACCTTTCCCCCCCTACACTACAGCCACCTTCTCCTCTAGCCTAGATATCTATAAGTCACTAGGCACTGAGAGAGCAAGAATAACTATATGCATAAATCAGCACTGAATCCTCAAAAGTGGTAAAAAAAAAAAAAAAGAACTAAAATTTTATGGTCTTTGAATGTTTTGCTGAAAATAGTAAATGTCTGTGGAAAGAATAGAATGAATGATATTGGGTCATTGATGTCATCACAGTATGAGGGAAGACATGATTTGCCTGGAATATGGTATTTATTTCAGTGCATCCCATTAGCATCTAGCATTTGCCAGATTATCTGCCTCTGCAGGACAAATTTGAATAAGTATATATTTTTAAAATATACCGAGATGCCTTTGGTTTGATATGTAATGCACTGCTATCTCAGAATAAATTGGTAGCTGATGGATGCTTTTCTATGAGCACATCTTTGGTTAACATTTAATGCATTTACTGATTTATTCAACAAATATATTTTGAGCTAGTACTCTGTCATGTGTTGTGCTTGGTGCTGGTAGTAAAATTAAAACAAGATAAAATATCCCTGCTTTTAACCAGTTATAGTTACAGAAAGAGATGAGACAGGTAAACCAGTTATTTCAATGAAGTCAACAATTGGAATATGGTACTGGGAAGGGAAGGGTGCCTAGTCTCCTCCAGGTGGAGCTATTTTTGAAGTGGAAACCGAATGATAATTAGGACTAGCCTGGAAAAGGTAGAATGGGTGAAAAAGTGTTCCCAGCAAAGATCCAGAGAGGAGCATGAAAATATGTTCTTGGAATAGCAAATATTTCAGAATGGCTGGAGAAAAGAAGTATACAAGTGGTGAACCCCCAGGGACGAAATCGTGAAAGAACATAGGGTCCGTGCTATATAGTCAGCCTCATCTAAATGGCAAGAAGGAATCATGGGAGGATTTTCAGCAGGGACGTGGCAGGATCAGGTATGAAATTTAGAAAGATCTCTTAGAGTGCAGGGTGAAGAATGGATGAGTGGAGGTGGAGATTTCTAGTGAAAACCCAGGCAAGTACACGGGAACCCTTATGTGTTATTACGGACTAGAAATCATGCATTTTAAGAAAACTGAGTGGGGATAAAGAGAAGTAGGCATATTTTAAAGAGACTATTTAGTTGACAGGATGACCAGGTCTTGGTATTGATTGAATGGGAAACGTCAAAGACAGTACCCAGGTTTCTGACTGGAGTTAGCAAATACAGGAGAAATGGTTAGGACATGATAATAAATTGCACCTTGGGTGTGTTATGTTTCATCTTTCTTTCTGTAGGTCATTTCAGTGGAGATGGTCACCAGGTAGTCAAATTCACTGTACTCAGAGGAGCTCTGTGCCAGACTCAGAGACCTCGGTGGCAACAGCGTATATCTCAGAAAGAATTTGGGTTGGATATGGTCCATGAATAGAGGAGTTCGAGAAAGGTGACAGTACTGAGTAAATTAGCTCTTCCCAGCTATCCTGGGGCTGTCATAATTCCTCTCTGTAATCAATGATACACCAACCAGGTTCCCAGGGGCCACTCCAGTGACCTTGTTGCATGGCTCTATTATTAGACTTCCCTGGTTTTCCGTTGACCACAATTCCCATCGGCAGCCAATATGCCGATCGATACCTGCACCCATATATGTTCAGCACAATGACTATCTGAATTCTCTTCAGAGTTTTAGATATGTTGGGCTAGAATTAGAGCAAAATGCTTTAGACGAGATGACCAGAAGTAGGAGGAACTTGCAAAGCAAGTCTATTGCAGGTTTGGGCATAGAAAACAGCGTGTGTCAACCTGTGCAAATCAAGGTAGGGTAGCAAACCCAAGAGCAAGAGTGATGCACACGCCAGGAGACAAAGCCAAGGGTAGAGCCAGCAGAACAGGACAGAACCAATGCAAAGCCAGGAGGAGAGCTTGGAAGACCAAGGCAACTAAGGTGCTTAAGCATCCATATAATTACTTCATTGTTCAGCAGGAACATGGTCTGGAATAGGCTAAATCAGCTAGCAAGTATAGGGTTGCTATTGACAGCAAGTGTTTATATTGGTGTGATTGCCTCATGATTCCAACACTTTATTCTAGACATTTTTTATTAAGAAAGTATTTTTACTTCTAATAATTCCCCCATTGTCTAAATCCTTTAGATAAGGACTCCTGAAATAATTATACGAAGATTCCACTTAATGAACATGTATTGTATGTCCCTGAATAGGCATTTTTGCATGCTTTGTCCCATTTAATCCTTACAACAATCCTTCGAAATATTGATTGTATTATTAAATATGAAAAAAACTGAGTCTTAGAGAAGTTTATTTATTCATTTGCTCATTCAAAAATATGTATTAAATGTTCCCAAATGTTTATTAACACTAGAACAGAAGAATAAATTCTATGTATTCATGGCAGACTACTATGCAATAATGAAAATTACGTAATAAATTACCTCCACGTGCAACAAAATAGGAAAATCTTACAAATAAAATGTCTACTGAGACTTCATTAAATTTTCAAAACTTAACAATTCAGATTTATTTGAATATTTTATTTAACATTTTGGCTGTATTACATAAAATGTATTAGTTGTACCATTAGTGGTATTTGCCTTTTAATTTTAATAGACGATTTTGAATATTTTAAAGACAACTATGGTAAAAACATACAAAAAGTAACTTGAACTTTTAATCTTTTATAATTAAATTTGAATTTTTCATTAAAATAAAATATAATTTTTGTAGTTTCCATTTAAAAAAAAAATTATGGGCTGGTTTAGCTCAGCGGTTAGAGCGTCGGCCTGTGGTCCAGAGAGACCCGGGTTCGGTTCCCGCTAAGGGCACGTACCTCGGTTGCAATGTGTCCCCGGCCCTGGTTGGGTTGTGCGTGTGGCAACTACTTGATGTGTCCCTTTCACGTCGATTTTCGCTCTCTCTCTCTCCCTCCCACTCTGTCTGAACAAAATATCAAAAAGTCCTTGGGTGAGGATAAAAAAAAAAAAAATTATGAACAAAGAAGTTAAGTCAAAAAGGATGCATATTGCAACAAAATTCCAAAAAGGGCAAAAAGAAGCAATAGCAGAAGTCAGGATGGTGGTAGCCACTGGGAGGGAAGGGGCTGGGACGGGAAGGGAACATGAGGGGGCTGTAGCTGCTGGCAGCATGGTCAAGTCTTGCTTGACCTGCATGGTGTTTGCATGTGTACACATTGCGAAAACTTATCAAACTGTACGCCAGGGATTTTATGTACTTTTTATATGTGTATTATATCTCAATAAATAGTAATTAAGAAGTAGAGACGAGTTTTCTTTTGCAAGTCACCCATAGAGTACGAATATTCAATACTATGACTCTGGGATCGGTCTGCTATTTGCTATTCACTATAGCTTCGGGGATGGAGGGAAAATATTTCACATGAAAATGAACCAAATGTGGTTAATGTGCGTTAAATAAGTACCTAATGGCGACAAGAGGGACTAACAGTGAAAAACTTTTATAGTTCACAGCATGTGTTGAGAGGATTGTTTATTTATAAGTCTACTATATAGTGGCTCGATGCCGTGGGATTTACATCTATAATCAAACTCATTAACTCTTTTCTCCCATTTCCCCCATTTTAAGCAAGGAAATTGAGGTTCCTGCTCTCACTGGAACAAAACTAAAACTCTGAAAGCTGTCTGTAAGACTTTTCTTTGACTCTGCTTCCCTCTCCGTTTTCCTCCAGAAACTTGCTCCAAGTCACACTTGCTCCAGCTACCCTGGTCTTTGGTTTATCCAAGCCAACCATCTCCCAGACCCCAGGATGTTTGCACACGCTGTTTACTCAGTCTGGACTTCTGGTTCCTCTCTGACTTTGTTATCTCCTTTAGATCTCAGCTCAAGGATGGCTTCTCAAGTAAGCTCTCCCTGCTGTACCAGTCCCGTCAGTGCCCCTGGTCATGCCATAGAGGGCCTTACATCTTCCCTGCAGTGCCCTGAGCTCAGAACGTAATTACACCTTTATTAGCAAGACTGATTGTCTGAGGGTTTTACCCTACGTAAAGCCCACTAGAAGAACCTATTATGTATTTATTTGTCCACTACTGTATTCCTGATGCCAAGCACAGTCCTGGTTCATGGTGAACACTCAATGTCAAATATTTGTTGAAAGATAAATAAATGAAAAGGGCAACTTCCTTAAGGTTAGTGAATTGATATACATACTTTTTCATCAAACCCCTACAGTAACAGAGTTAGTTCTTATTATTTATCAACTACGAAAATGAGGGCTAGAAAAATAGTCACTTGATCTAAGATCAGTTCATAGATTTGTACCAAAACGACAGGTCAGAGCTCTTACTTCCCTGTCATGTTCTTTAAAAATATTAACCCTATTTTGCTTGCTTTTTGCCTTACCCTCACCATCTCCCGTCAGATGATTCACATAGACACCCAAAGGGAAATACAGATAATAAGTCTATATGATAACATTAATATGAGTTCAGTGAACTGAGTAGAAAAGTAATCCACCACTCAACATCTAAATTGCTATACTAAAACCATCACTAAAAACATTGTTTCGATCTGCCAATGCACTTGTCATTTCTACAGTGTGGGTTTTTCTTTGCATACTGCATATTGCCCTCCAAAGAAAATTGAAAACCGCTATTGAATTGTGCCAGAAAGAGTCGTCGCTGTGTTGAACATTCCACAAACATTCCTTTACAAGCATGTATCATCTTGACATGTTATTTAGATATATTTTTTTAAAGAAGCAATTGCCTCTATGCTGTAAGCTGATGGAAAGCAACAGCACTTTCTCCTTAAAACCATTTGGGCTCCCAGAGGAGAATCACAATTCAAATCATGGCTGCACAGCGACAGCCACGTGTATGACTTTCCCGTGGCAAAGTTCTTAGTTAAGCCCACGGATCATATTCTTCCAGGTCAGTTGATATCTCTTGGAATGTTAGTGCCTGTATTTCTACAACTAAATTTAAAAACAAGCCTTCGCAGTAGTAATGTACACACTCTTTTATTTCTTCTTGATCTTTTTGGCCTTTCTCTCTACATTCCTACCTTGTCAGGTATGGACTATGAAAAGGAAGTCCCAAAGCTAATAAATGAGAAATGATTCCATCGACTTAAAATATGATAATGTCTCCGTGTTTTCTAGAAGGTTTCCCTTCGTTAATCCAGCCTGATCTTCAAGGAACCAACCCCTGAAAAGGGTAGTTGACTACGGGCCACACTGATGTATCTGTTTATACTCTCTAAAGTCAATGGATCACCTCTAAAATCAGAGCATCACTCACCCAGGACTCTTTGCTGAGAGAAAAGTCTTTATTAGCAATGAACCAATAGACCTCACAGCAACTGCTCTTTGAAAAAAATTACATTAAAAGGAAGATGAGCCCTGGCTGGTTTGGCTCAGCGGTTAAGACGTATTGGCCTGCAGACCGAAGGGTCACGGGTTCAATTCCTGGTCAAGGACACATACCTGGGTTGCAGTTTTGAGGGGTCATACAGGAGATAAGACATTGATGTGTCTCTTTCATATCGATGCCCTCCCCCCCTACTCTATCTAAAAAAAAAAAAAATCAATGAAAAAATATCCTTGGTTGAGGATTAACAAAAAAAAGAAGAAGAAGATCAAATAAGCCTAGTAGAAAACACGAATATTCCTTCAGCTCACGGTGGTTGAGGATAGAGATGCTTGCAGCTGGAGGTGATCGGCAGTGGGTGTGGCTATCCTAGGTCCCACCCCATCAACCTGAAGACTGAGAAGGTAGTTACCTTGGCACAACGAAAATTTGTTCATGGCACAATAGTGTGCTATAGCCTAGTGGATAGTTTCCAAGTTCTAAGCATTGAATACAACACCTTCAAGGTCACATCCCCACCTGCACGCCACAGTCTTGCCTCTCCAGCCCTTCTAGCCCCAACACTCTTATGCATATACACGGAAATATACACACATGCACACACACAAATATATACAGGTGTGGATATATTTGCTATCCTACTGCAGTGTTGGACTATGACAGGTCAGTGCTATAAACTGACTGTATCACAATTTGAATCTCATTATCTTCACTGACTTTGTTCTGATTGAAGAACACAGCTGAATAAGATGACGTTTAGATCTGAAACGCTTTTTGCATTTTAGTTTATTTTTTAAATTGTAATGAATATATTAGGGTGAAATTGGTTAATAAAATTATATGGGTTTCAGGTGTACAATTCTATAATACATTATCCGTATATTGGATTGTGTGTTCACCACCCAAAGTCAAGTCTCCTTCCGCCACCATTTTTCCTATTGTCTTTTCATTTAGATCTGCTTACAAATATCTTGACCCTGCTGTTACCTGACTCCTGGTGAATATCCCCTATGTACACCTCTGCTGCTTTTAATACTTCATTGTGTGGGAGGTAGCTTCATAACTGTGCCCTTCACAGCAGTTGCCTTTAGGAATTAAAGTCTTATGCAATTTGAATAAAAATTTTATATGAGAGGGATGATGTGTGTATTTGGGTTGAGAGAGGAGCCTGAAATGGGAGTTAGATCAGCAAAACATGAATTCCTGTTATCCATCGACGTTTTGTCGATGTACCACATCACCCCAGAGCTGAAGTATAGGAGGTGGCAGAAACAAAGAAGTCACACAGAATTAATCTGCTAGGATAGTGTTTGTCAAAATCTTGGAAATGCATCTTGTCTAGGCTTTGGTCTTCCTCTTACAAAAGGCTCTTTCTAAGAAGACACAGATAATGTCTGCGAGATCCTAATTCTTTTTTTTTTTTTTTTCCATTTCCCCACCTCCCCAGATTACCCATCAACACAGGGAGTCTATTTAATAAGCAGCTATAATTGTGATCCAACTGTTTTGCTGGTTACTTCTCACACTTTGGGTTGGCAAGCTGAGGTTTTAGCCCAAGGCAACAGCTTCAAATACATCCCCCAATTATCTGTTTTTGTCTTATATTTTAGGTGAATCTTGTGCACCGAAACTATGGCTCCTCCCAAGAGGTTTACCCCCGGCAGAGACTTGCACACCTACTGAAGTATCTGGCACACAGTAAGTGCTCAATAAATGTTTACATCACAAAATCAAATGCCAAAGGGAACTTAGTTATTTCTGTGCTTCAGAGCCTTAGGTAGAAATTATTTGCTGGGCTGGTATTAAGCATTTACTATATGCTCAGGTACTGTGCTAAGTATTTCACAAGTACTCTCTAATTTAGAGATATGTCAACAACCCTATGAAAAAAGACTGTCACGTACAGATGAGCCTCCAGAGGCCTAGGAATGCACTGACTAAGGCCACACAGTCGGCGTTTAGGAACCCGAGACTGAACTTCGTCCTGGCTGCCCCTGTGGCCTCTGCCCCATCTGCCTGCCTCACGGTCTTCAGGCCCGTGGCAGCCGCATCAGCAGCGGCCCCCTGCCCCTCCCTGGCTCAGCCGCTCATCACCTCTTCTCCGGACGCCTGCTGCTCAGGCCTCGTCCTCTCCGCCTGCGACCCATCTTACCGTTTCCTTCCAGATTAGGTTTCCAAAGAAAAGTCAGTGACGCCTCCACAAATTACTTTCAAGGGCTGTCCAGAGGCTGAAGCAGAATCACCCAGAGCTCAGGACCAATTAGTCCATGAGAGGGGGAAGCAAGAACTTCTCCGTTTCTCTTCCCCAAAGCGGCGAGTAGGGGAGCGAAGCAGAACATCCAAAGAGGTGTGTTGAAGATCAAGGGTGTTCGAGTGTTTATCCATTTGACAAATAGATTGCTCACCTGGGGCAGTAGGTATTGTACCAGGGTCATAGCTATAAATAACTAGGGGTGTGGGGCAGGCAGAGAGGAGATGCGCACCCAGCAATAACAAGTGCAAAAGAGAGTGAATCCAGCCACAAGCAGAAGGTCGGATTGACATATTCGTGAGACCAGGCTAATTGGGTGAAATCATTTCAACAACAGTGAGCTACAAAGAACTAAATAAAGGAAGTTAATGTTTATGGAGAGTCTCTTACAGGGTCTGGCACCAAGTAAAAGCTCAGTAAGCAGGTGCATCTTATTAACAGCATCTCAATTGTACAGTGTTGTAAGGTGCAAAAAATGTGTAATCACTTCCTGGAAGCAGAGATACATCTTTTTAATATATATATATATATATATATATATATATATATATATATATTTTTTTTTTTTTTTTTTCCTTTATTGATTTTTAGAATGAGAGGAAGAGAGAGGGAGAGAGCTATAGAAACACCAATGAGAGAGAACATGGATTGGCCTCCTCCTGCATGACCCCACTGGGGATCAAGTCCACAACCTGGGCATGTGCCCTGACTGGGGATCAAACTGGTGACCTCTTAGTGCATAGGCCGATGCTCAACCACTGAGCCACACCGGCCAGACTCAGAGATACATCTTGATTCAGATGCATCTGTACACAATGTCTTCAGTTGCCTTCATATCCATGACCATCTCCAAATGCATCCCAAAGCATTGGTATGTGTTTTGGAGAAGTCAATAAAATCAGCATTCTTTCCTCTTTTAAAATCTATGGCTCTGCTGATTTTTATTCGGTTTCACTTTTTTATAAGGGTTTTCTAGCCCCACACTGAAAGTATATCATCAGGGGATTTACGAAACAACTTGAATTTTGAAAACTAGACCTAATCCGAGGTTGTTCTCAGTGACCTTTGTTTTCTGACTCGTCTCTCACCTGTTTGTTAATGCCTTGTATTCGTGTAAGAAATTATCCATTACCCCTTGTGCTGTCCATCACAGCCTAAAACTTAGACCTGATAACACCGAAACTCACTTGCAAAGCAAACTTGAAATCAGATCACATGTTTGGATAGACCCTCCTCTACCACTGCCACCAGCCCTTCGAGGAAGCCTCCGTAAGTGAAAAGCCATGTCCACTGAATACACAGACGCTGAAGGCCGTTGTACACCTCGTGTTGGACTGGGAATCTACTGTACTGTAATCAGATGTGACGTTACAATCCCATCGGCTCACCTCCGAGAAACATGCCTACATCCTACTTGAACGGTGAGAAATGAATCAATTTGTAATGCCCTTCGAAGCAAGACATCTCCGTGTTCCCGGGGATGCTCTAAAATAGAAAGCAGGCAGACCTGTTCCGCGCGAACATGAAATGTCAAGTTCAAAAACTAATCTGAGAGAACGTTGCCTGATGATTCCTCTCTCTCTTTACTCGGTGTTCCTTAAACATCGTCACCAGTGCACGGCCTCGCTCCTGGTCTTCTCTGCTCGAGATGAACGTCAGCTACTTTGCCCACCAGGCCTCTTCGTTGTTCTGTGCGCTCAAATGTGAGTGCAAATAATCCATGGGGCTTAGTGGCCGTGATTAGACAGCCCTGGGTTCAAGTCTGGCTTTGCCACTTTCTGGCTTTGTGACAAGGACACCGTTAGAGGTAGTCAAAGACTATCTGATAAAAGGCCACTAAGAGTGAACAAATGAACAAACGAGGAAAACAAACAAATGAACCCCAAAACCTCGTAGACACGGACAACATTATGATGGTGTGTGGGGGTAGTGAAGGATAAAGGGGGTCCAATATATGGTGACAAAGATTATTTGACTCTGGGTGGTGGGCATACATGTGATACAAAGCTCGTACATCTTAGAATGTGCACTTGAAACCTATACAATCATATTAACCAGTGGTGTCACCCCAATAAATTTAATAAAAAGGAATAAAAGGAGATGTTTCTTCACCATTTTTAAAAGATGAAAACTGAGCTCTTGAGAGTCGGTGAGCCCCCCATGCCGTACAGGGAATGAAGACTCGTTCTTGAGTTCATCACTGAGAACGCCCAGAGGGCTTCATTCCCATTCTCTGGTTCTTTCCCTACTGAGACCTTTGTACCTCACTGTTCACTCCACTTGGACCCTAAATAGGTACGTGAAAGGGGTTTTGACAAAGGAGAAGATCTGAGGCTATCTGGGCCTCCTTGGAGAACGTAGCCGAAGGGGACAGTCCCAGCCACGGAAAGCGAATCCAGGTACTGAGCATAAGAAGACATCACATCTGACTCATCCTCATTGAGGCTTCTCCCCGAGAAACTTAAATCCCGGCCTCCTCTGCCGAAGTGTCAGTGGCCCGCCACTGCCTGGCTCTTCATCTGACTTCATACTAGCTGAGCATGTGCTGCGGCAGCTTCTGGGGCCACAGAGGAAAAGGAGATCCGTTCCTGCTTGCTGGGGGCTCGCAGCCTAGAGACTGACGGATGGACAGAAAGGTAATCGAGCATGACAAGAACTGTAACGAAGAGTGACAAGAACAGCCTGGGCGCCACAGTGGGGTGCCCTGGGGCTCGTTGGCCTCGTGAGGCCCGGGGCTGCAGGGAGACTCCCGGATGAGTGTTGGAAGGTAGCCGGGGACTCTGAGGAGGTGTCCGTGGGTTCACCGATGGCCCTCCCAGCGCTTCCCCGAAGAACTGCGTTGGTGATGAGCCTACAGGCTGTGGTGGAAGAGGCCCTGAACTCAGGGTGTACATCTGGCTTCTTGTCCTATCTCTGTTGCCTACACATTACCAATCTCATGTCCATAAGCAACTATGGAAGATCCACTTGGTGCCAGGGTCTCTTCCGGAGGTTAGGTTTCCAGAGTCACCGTGTACCCTCAAAGAGCTTGCAGTTTGACAAAGACATAAAGAACCAGAAATCTCAGGGAAGGGGGTGGTGGGCAGAGATTCCCCAGAGAACTTACACGTTTATATGCCTAACCCATGGACACAGATATTAGTGTGGTGAAGACAGAATGGAGGGAGTGAATGGGGGAGAAAGGGGGATATTTGTAATACTTCCAACAATAAAGATAAATTTTTTTTTTTTTTTTTAATCCTCACCCGAGGACATTTTTCCATTTTTCGTACAGATAGAGTGGGAGGGAGAGAGAGGAAGAGACAGAGAGAGAGAAACATCGACGTGAAGGGACACATCCAGTGGCTGCCACCGCACAACCAACCAGGGCCAGGGACAAACTGCAACCGAAGTACGTGCCCTTTGCGGGAACCGAACCCGGGTCTCTCCGGACCACAGGCCGACGCTCTAACCGCTGAGCCAAACTGGCCAGGGCATAAAGATAAATTTTAAAAAAAATTAAATGTGCTTGAGGTATAAGTCGTCTCTCTATGGAGGTGGCCCACGCACTCAGGTCACTCACCACTGTTACACGGCGTGTCTTCCTCTGTCCACGTGCTACGACCAGAGGACAGAGGAGAAGAAGGCTCAGCTTGGGTCAATGCCGGGTTGGCTTGGGTGCGGTTGGAAACTCCCAATGGACTGCTACTGAGCTGGAGACACACTGAGGGTGCCCCTGAACACTGTGGAGGGGTTCATCTTTCCTGTGGGCGGAGCTTTGCTTGACGTCCCTAATCACACTTTGTGTTGGGAGAGAGGTGGCCTGAAATAAGGAGCCACCTGGACAGGTGAGCAGGCAAATGGCAGGACTGGTTGGTCAGGGTCTGGGTGGAAGGAGACAGACCGGAAGGTCAGGGACGAAGTGGTCTGAGAAGAGCCATGAGGAGGGGCCCAGGCCCGGGGCCAGGACAGGGGAACCTCTTCTAACTGCAGGATGCCCAGGACAGTGTTCATCACGGAAGTGGCCCTCAACGCCAAGCAACCAGAAAGGCTCTGCCGGCTGACAGCAGACAAGAGGAAAGGGGGAGATGACGCCTCTGGATTCCGCTAGGGAGGCAGGTTGCTTCTCCACTTCAGACTCCTTACACCACCACACATCTGTACCCCATTGTATATTTCAGAGGTCCTGCTCCCATGTATTTCTCACTCCAGAGAGCAGAGGCCAACAAACGGCACTCCTTATATTCAGAACTGAGATCTCGTAAAAATAACAGCGCAAGTTCTGCAGACCTGCCTTTTGTTCCTTTATTTACAAGCGAAAATAGCCTTGAACGCATTTGGACAGGTAAACATCATCTTCCATAGAGATCATAATGCCTATCTGCAGGGTAGTTACAAGGACTAAATAAAATACTGTTTAAAGGAGCTCAGAGCCGTGCCTGTCACACGATGAATCCCAAGTATGGGTTAGATGTTGTCCCCTGTGGACAGAACCCTGCACCCAGACCTCTCTGACCCTTGTTGTCCACCTAGACCTCTCCCTCTCACCCTCAACCAGACTCTCAGACTCCTTTTAAAAGTGGTTTTATACCCAGCATGGTAAAGAGACTTCCTCCTGCTTCCAAAGCCCTCGCCGTCACTATCAGAGGGGCTGCGTTGATATGTTCTAAGGACGTGGCCACCAGCCTGCTCCCCCTCTGGTTTTAGTCTGTGACTCCCCAAATCACCTTTAAAGTTCCCTAGAGTAATGGCAGCTTAGAATCTACTAGCCTAGGGCAATTGTTGTAAGCCTGTTACAAAGGGAACTTAATGAAAGGTCTAAGGGATGGATATATCATTTCACAAAGCAATTAAACATATTATTCAAGGCTGTGCCACCTGAGTTCCTGTGATCCACACCAGCAAAACCTAATAACATCATTTCAATTACACACTCACAGTCAGCACCCAGATGTGGGTTAATGAAGAAATGTGAATGCAAAAATGACTATAGCTTAATCGTACAGGCAGAGAATTATAATGCCAGATTAGCATATCCTGGCCAACAAATGATCCCTTCTGCAAATAAATTAAACTAACAATGGCCTGTTGTCAGAGCTGTCCACACAGCATTGAATTATTTTAAGGACCCACAAGGTGGGGAAACCAACAACAGAAAAAGTGGACCAGAAATGGGGGGGAGGGGTAAACTAGGCTCTAGCTTCAACTACGCTGCTAACTCGTGATGCCAAATGAAGATATTATCACTGACAAGAAACAAAATGTGAAAACTATTCTCACACATGACTGGCTCTTCCACTAGACCCTGACACGTCAACCTGTCTTTCCTAGGTTTCTTCGTTTAAAAACTGGGGGAAAGGGCAAAAGAGGCTTGGGAAGTAAGTGTTCATTCCTCGTTTTTTTTTTTTTAATCCTCACCTGAGGACACTTTTCCATTTTTTGCACAGACAGAGTCAGAGTGGGAGGGAGAGAGAGGAAGAGAGAGAGAGAAACATCGACGTGAAGGGACACATCGAGTGGCTGCCACCCGCACGACCAACCAGGGCCGGGGACAAACTGCAACCGAAGTACGTGCCCTTAGCGGGAACCGAACCCGGGTCTCTCGGGACCGCAGGCCGACGCTCTAACCGCTGAGCCAAACTGGCCAGGGCTAAGTGTTCATTCCTAAATGAACCCTAAAAGCTGATGCTGACACCACGGTTCTCTAATCTGGTTTGAAAAAAGAATTTTTAAAGCAAATGTAGAAACAAAGAGAAAATCAAAACACAGCCAGTGAGCAAATGATAAATGGAGCAGGTCTCACATACAGTGTGAATCAACAAATACAATGAAGTATCTATTATTTGGGCCCAGGGCTCTACTACCTACCAAGGAGAATATAAGAGTGTCTTCGGAATTATCTGAGCGCTGACTGTCCATCAATCCTCACCAGAACCTGTGAGGCGGATGCCCGTGCCGGAGGAGGCTGCTGGACGGCTCGAGCCGAGCAGGACAGGTGAAAAGTCCCGGTGCCTGGCATGGGCGGAACTAGAGAAAACAACCATTACAGGCCAGAGCCTGACCTCTCCTCCCCTCTCATGTCGCCAGCCATGCGGTTTAGGCCCCCCTTCAAGGAGGAACGAGGGGTTCAGAGAACAGCCTCATACGGCGACTCCCATACGAGCCCTTGCATGACCACTCCCTTAAGCATTAAGTCCTCAGGACAATGAGGTTCTGACTCACATCAAATAATCTTAGGAACAAAGCCTTGGGTCTGCTGACCAGTCAGAGTTTTGGTTAAACTACGGGTGACATTTAGGTCTCAGCTGTGTTTCATCTCCAGGCCCAGAAAAGCAGCAAAACCAGATGAAGCAACACTCTGGCTGACATCAGAACCAGAGGTGATGACCAAAGACCTCTGTACCCTAGCTGCCAACCCATCGGTAGAGACCACATCCTGAAAGGACTCCCCTGGAAAGCTGATGAATATTCCACCGAGATCCTCCCCTAAGATCCCTGCCTTTAAAAATAAATAATAACCCTTCAGACAAAGGACCAGGGCTCTCCCTTTCTCAGCAGAACCTTTACTTCCTTTCCCCTAAGCTCCAAGGGCCCTGCTTTCACCTCTGTAACCTGTTTCCTGAGTCCACACAGCCCGCTGGCTCACTTCTTCTGTCGCTGTGACTTTCTCTAAATATACTTTCGCTTGCATTAGAGTTCTTGGCTCTGAATTCGTTCTTAGCTGAACTCAAGAACCGCAAGGTCTATCATTGACCATTAACACTTAGAGATGAGTGAGCCTGGTTTTAAGGATATTTAACCACCCTCTAGAACTCTCTGGCTGCGGGTAACAGAAAGCCCTATTTAAACGTGATCACCAAGGCAGTGCATTCTTGCCTGCACCGAAAGCCCCGTGGCAGGCAGTCTCCAGGTGCACACAAGGACTAATTCTCTGCGTCCTAGGTGCCAGCTTCGTCCTGCATCTGCACCACCTGATGTTCACACAGATGGGTCACAGTGACCATCTGAGCTACATGTTTCCTTGTTTCTGTCCAGCAGGAGAGAGAACCCCCTCCTCTGTGGTACAAACTATCTCCTTCACCTCAAGTTTTCCTGGACACGTTAGGTTGTATGATGGCTCCTGAATCAGTACTTGCTGCTACGGGATGTCACGTGCGAGGTGCTAACATGACTAAGGACCGTTTCTGCTCCGGGATGTCACGTGCGAGGTGCTAACACGACTAAGGACCGTTTCTGCTACGAGATGTCATGTACGAGGTGCTAACATGACCAAGGACCATTTCTGCTACGGGATGTCACGTGCGAGGTGCTAACATGACCAAGGACCGTTTCTGCTACGGGATGTCACGTGCGAGGTGCTAACACTACTAATGACCGTTTTTGCTCCAGGATGTCACGTGCGAGGTGCTAACATGACCAAGGACCGTTTCTGCTCCGGGATATCACGTGCGAGGTGCTAACATGACCAAGGACCGTTTCTGCTACGGGATGTCACGTGCGAGGTGCTAACACTACTAATGACCATTTTTGCTCCAGGATGTCACGTGCGAGGTGCTAACACGACTAAGGACCGTTTCTGCTAAGGGATGTCACGTGAGAGGCACTAACATGACTAAGGACTGTTTCTGGAGCTGGCGATGGACCACTTTCTGCTGAATCATGAATGTGAGAAGTACACATGTGAACAAAAATAGCTGCTTCGAAGAGGAAAGAAGGGAAAACAGACTGGATAGGCCACCTGTGTGTCCACTGCCTTTGCCAACGTCAGATGCTTGGCAAGTGGCAAAGCCGGCACTGAAATGGTTAAACTTGCAGACCGGTGGACCAATACCTGCAACTCAGAAAACCACATTACCCGGCAATTCTTCTTATTACAAGTCAATGAATCAATTTTGACAACTACACCCCCGGAGACACGTGATAACCATATTTATCCAATAAAAATGTCAGGTCACTTGGTCTAAAGAACAATAAACTTCACCAAGACAACCAAATACAATATTTGAAATTGAGAAAGTCATAGAATAGCCAAGGCATAGGAATGCCATGCCAGGCAGAAGCCATTTGCTTTGAATGGGACTCAACCTCTGCGTAATGATAAATATTCATGAACCATGTAGCCCATCTTATTATTATTATTGATATTTGTTCACGGTAAAGCAACACTGTTGTATTTAAGAACTGCAGCAGACACGAAAAGCCTTGAGGCAATTCTAATATTTTTAATGAGGAGATGTAAACAGAACGCATTGCCTGCTAAGCCTGCCCTAATTTCTTCTGGCCACCACTGATAATGGTCTGTAAACAAGGCAGCCACAGAGTCTGGTCTCTGAAATATTTAACACTGGGACAGAGATAAGCTGGCTAGGTGCTGGCCTCCTTTTAGTTGAGACTTAGATCCTAAAATAGTCCCTCTTCATCTAGGGTTATACCAGTGTCACAGAAATATAATTCTTCCATGAAAGGTTTTTGTTCCCTGGTGGGGAAGGACGGGCGGTGGCCATCCAGGGTAGCAAGTCTGCTTGGAGGACGAGTTCCCACCGAGAGGGAAATAAACCAGGTAATGCAACTTGGGGGCTACGTCCCCCTCTGCTTGCGGTCATTACCGTAGGGCAGGCATTCCGAGCTGGGATAACAAACCCCTGAGGAAATCCTCTCCATTCCTGGAATTCCTCCCATTTTCTTCCTGTGTGTAGATGCTCAGTGTTTGGCGAGTGCAAGATCTTGATACAGGCTTTGTAAATTGAATTGAAATGCCAAAAGGAGACACTCGAATTGGGAGAGACCAGGCACAGAGCTGCCTTCTGTGTGTCTCCAATATCCCCCTTCCTGTTTATCCTCTGCCCATTCGTGGCCAGCTCTGACCACCTTTGTCCGAAGTGTCATGGACTTGTGCAAATTCCCATCTCAAATTCAACTGCAGAACTAATTTTGTAAACAGCTCTTTGCTCATCACCACCCTGTTCAAAAGCCTCCATGGCGTTCCCATCGCTTAGAGACGACATTCTCAACCAGAGGTCGGCAGACTTTGTCCACAAAGGGCCAGACCACAAATATTCTTGGCTTCAGATGCCAGATGACATCTGTTGCCACTACCCAACGCTGTCCATGTAAGACTTGACTTACGAACGCTGAAATTGATATTTTATACACTGCTCACATTCTTCTTCTTTTGATTTCCCCCCAACCATCTAAAAATGTAACAACCATCCTTAGGGCACGGGCCATACCAAAACAGGCAGCGGACGGATTTCACCTGCGGGTTGTAATTTTCCGAGTTCTTGGTCTACAGCCAATCAGTCTGACTTCTAAATCAGTTCCCACTCCCAGTCCAGTCATCCCTTCAGAATTAGCTTCCACTCTTCCCACTTCACCAGCAACGCATGACCACTCCCACTCAATCAAGCAACGTTTTGTTCTCTGCATTTCCCTGTGCCTTTCCGTCTTAGCTCGTCACGACGTCATTCCTTCCATCCAGCCTCCAAGACACACTTACAGTATCTCTTCTATCATGAAACTTTTCCTGATGATCTTAACTTGAAACAACCTTTTTATCCTTTATCATAGCGATTTCTGCCTGGATCTATGTAAGCAATTTGCATACATTACTCCCCTGAACCCTTCGACTAGGAGACAGGTTTAATCGGAACCACTTGATAAATGGGGAAGTGAGATCCAGCATAATTGTACCCCAAGTCAGAACACTAAACGGGCCAGGCAGAATTGAACCCCGATACTGGGAACCTTAAAGTCCAGGCACAGCATTTGAGCTCCAAGTACACCACATGCTAGCACCTGTACTTCTTTTATGATGCTCATTTCATTTCTACCCACGATTAGAACTATTAGTGTGAATTTTATCTCCTTTTCTAAAGGCTAAAATTCTCAAAGGCACCGTCTTGTCTTATTGGTATTTGTATCCTCGTAGGGATTTGCATAGAATAGATGTTCAATACATTTTTTGTTGAGAGAATGTGCACCATTCAACACATACTTGTAGCAATGAATTGCTATTATTAACTTTTGGATTTGATGTCCTGTAATCACTACCCTTGATGACAGAGAATGAATCTGATTTTTTTTTTTTTCCCTAGAAAGCAACCCCCGGAGATCAACAGAAAATCAAAACTGGTTTCCATGAATATATGTGCAAAGATGTTGTTTGTTCTCAGGTAAAAAACTACACAGATATAGTTGGGCCAGTGTGGCTCAGAGGTTGAGTGTCGACCCATGCACCAAGAGGTTGCTGGTTCGATTCCCGGTGAGGGCACATGCCCAGGTTGTGGGCCTGAGCCCCACTGGGGGTGGCCAATGGATGTTCTCTCTCATCGATGTTTCTATCTCTCTCTCCCTCTCGCTTCCTCTCTCTCTAAAATCAATAAAGGAAAAAAGTTTTTAAAACAAACAAAAACTAGACAGATACCAATACAAAGTGCACTGGGTCATTTGTTTTTGATTTTAGTACTTTTTCAGAAAATAAAGAAGCCCGGGCTTGTTGGTGTGTTCATGAATCCTTTCCCATGACAGCCGTGGGCTCCTAGAGCCTCTGATACCCACACGCACAGGCACAGAAGCTCCCCCAGCCTCGTTGACGACAGGGCCATCTCTCTCTATTGGTCACTTGGGTCATTTCAATGGGAATTTGGTCTCGCCGTGCTGTTGGCAGCAACGAAGGAGCGATCAACCCTGCCACCCCGCTGCAATTCAACTTGTCAAACAGAAGAAGTGACTGATTTTTGTGTCTCCTGAGTTAAGTTTGATCCACTGTTTCCTCCTTTGGGTTATAATGCTTGTTAGGGGGTTCAGAACCTAATGCATCGGGGCCGCACAGGGTACACAGCACAGAGCCTGAGGGCCGACAAGGACCACCGTCCGCTCTCATGTGTCACTTTCCATGGTTCAAGGGCTGTATCTAGCTTTTGTTTTCACTGTCTGAAAAACAGTAAAAATATGTGCCTGAGAGAAGGTACAGGTGTGCTTGGGAGAGAGAGGGGGGGAGAGAAAGAGAGAGAGAGAGAGAGAGCGCACGGCAGGAGCCTTGAGTCCTTTGTCTTAAGGGTGTTTGTTCCCAAAGGTGGGGATTTTAGAAGAGGATCTCAATAGAATATTCAGGTGCTTCCTTTCAGGGTGCGGTCTCTCCTGATGGGTTGGCAGCTAGGGTACAGGGGTCATTGGGTCATTGCATATGGTTCTGATGTCAGCCGTAGTGTTGTTTCACCTGGTTTTGCTGCTTTTCTGAAGGAACGGAGAAAAATAATATCCTCTTCACAGAATTTTAACTGAGGGAGTCAGCATGGACCCACCCCCTGTACAGTGTCTGTCCCGTTGCAGGTGCTCAGGTGCTTCCGTCGCTGTTACTGTCTCCTCCTTTCCACCTGATACTATCACTTTTGGAAACAAGAAGTAGCAGGAGTCATAGTCAGCTGTGTGACACCAGGGTTGTGTTGTTCTGTGTGGCTTAGTGGCTGTCCCAGGAGCATAATTGAAGCTTGACTATATTTAATCATGAATTATAGCACAAGTACAACCTATTTCACACGAGTGGTGAGCCTGAAAGTGAAGACCCCAGTTTTAAAATGGATTTTTGTTTCTGGCCACTTATTTTGTTACCTTTTTAATTTAAATTTTATTTTTCAGTTACAGTTTACATTGGATACTATTTGTAATAGTTTCAGGTGTGCAGCCTCGTGGTCAGGCAATCACGTGCTGTACAAAGTGTCCCCCTGACATAAAGTAGATGTCTGAAAAGCAGAGAATAATTCATGCCAGAGATACACTGCAGTCTGACTTACAAACCCAAGGGACAAAACAGAGATTGTAGGGGAGAACCACGGCATGCCCTGCCCACCCCAAGGCTCACGGACCCCGAAGTCACCGCTGAAAAGCAACCAGTGGTTGGCCGCTAACCACAACTTAGTGATGCAAGTGGAAATCCACTCTCTAGGAAGATTTTCTTCTGCCACAACCTCCTCTTTCCGTTCCCGTCCAGGATGAACCACCCAAGCCAGACGGTTCCCTGGCTCTTCCCCACATCTCGCTTGTAGTCATAGCAGGTGTATTTCCTCCCTGACCTGTAGTCATAGCAGGTGTATTTCCTCCATGACCTATAGTCATAGCCAGGTGTATTTCCTCCCTGACCTGTAGTCATAGCAGGTGTATTTCCTCCCTGACCTGTAGTCATAGCAGGTGTATTTCCTCCCTGACCTGTAGTCATAGCCAGGTGTATTTCCTCCCTGACCTGTAGTCATAGCAGGTGTATTTCCTCCCTGACCTGTAGTCATAGCCAGGTGTATTTCCCCCCTGACCTGTAGTCATAGCAGGTGTATTTCCTCCCTGACCTGTAGTCATAGCCAGGGTATTTCCTCCCTGACCTGTAGTCATAGCAGGTGTATTTCCTCCCTGACCTGTAGTCATAGCAGGTGTATTTCCCCCCTGACCTGTAGTCATAGCCAGGTGTATTTCCTCCCTGACCTGTAGTCATAGCAGGTGTATTTCCTCCCTGACCTGTAGTCATAGCCAGGTGTATTTCCTCCCTGACCTGTAGTCATAGCAGGTGTATTTCCTCCCTGACCTGTAGTCATAGCAGGTGTATTTCCTCCCTGACCTGTAGTCATAGCCAGGTGTATTTCCTCCCTGACCTGTAGTCATAGCCAGGGTATTTCCCCCCTGACCTGTAGTCATAGCCAGGTGTATTTCCTCCCTGACCTGTAGTCATAGCCAGGGTATTTCCTCCCTGACCTGTAGTCATAGCCAGGGTATTTCCTCCCTGACCTGTAGTCATAGCAGGTGTATTTCCTCCCTGACCTGTAGTCATAGCAGGTGTATTTCCTCCCTGACCTGTAGTCATAGCAGGTGTATTTCCTCCCTGACCTGTAGTCATAGCCAGGTGTATTTCCTCCCTGACCTGTAGTCATAGCCAGGGTATTTCCTCCCTGACCTGTAGTCATAGCCAGGGTATTTCCTCCTGACCTGTAGTCATAGCCAGGGTATTTCCTCCCTGACCTGTAGTCATAGCAGGTGTATTTCCTCCCTGACCTGTAGTCATAGCCAGGGTATTTCCTCCCTGACCTGTAGTCATAGCCAGGGTATTTCCTCCCTGACCTGTAGTCATAGCCAGGTGTATTTCCTCCCTGACCTGTAGTCATAGCCAGGGTATTTCCTCCCTGACCTGTAGTCATAGCAGGTGTATTTCCTCCCTGACCTGTAGTCATAGCAGGTGTATTTCCCCCCTGACCTGTAGTCATAGCCAGGTGTATTTCCTCCCTGACCTGTAGTCATAGCAGGTGTATTTCCTCCCTGACCTGTAGTCATAGCCAGGTGTATTTCCTCCCTGACCTGTAGTCATAGCAGGTGTATTTCCTCCCTGACCTGTAGTCATAGCAGGTGTATTTCCTCCCTGACCTGTAGTCATAGCCAGGTGTATTTCCACCATGACCTGTAGTCATAGCCAGGGTATTTCCCCCCTGACCTGTAGTCATAGCCAGGTGTATTTCCTCCCTGCCTGTAGTCATAGCCAGGGTATTTCCTCCCTGACCTGTAGTCATAGCCAGGGTATTTCCTCCCGACCTGTAGTCATAGCAGGTGTATTTCCTCCCTGACCTGTAGTCATAGCAGGTGTATTTCCTCCCTGACCTGTAGTCATAGCAGGTGTATTTCCTCCCTGACCTGTAGTCATAGCCAGGTGTATTTCCTCCCTGACCTGTAGTCATAGCCAGGGTATTTCCTCCCTGACCTGTAGTCATAGCCAGGGTATTTCCTCCCTGACCTGTAGTCATAGCCAGGGTATTTCCTCCCTGACCTGTAGTCATAGCAGGTGTATTTCCTCCCTGACCTGTAGTCATAGCCAGGGTATTTCCTCCCTGACCTGTAGTCATATCCAGGGTATTTCCTCCCTGACCTGTAGTCATAGCCAGGTGTATTTCCTCCCTGACCTGTAGTCATAGCCAGGGTATTTCCTCCCTGACCTGTAGTCATAGCAGGTGTATTTCCTCCCTGACCTGTAGTCATAGCAGGTGTATTTCCTCCCTGACCTGTAGTCATAGCAGGTGTATTTCCTCCCTGACCTGTAGTCATAGCCAGGTGTATTTCCTCCCTGACCTGTAGTCATAGCCAGGGTATTTCCTCCCTGACCTGTAGTCATAGCCAGGGTATTTCCTCCCTGACCTGTAGTCATAGCCAGGGTATTTCCTCCCTGACCTGTAGTCATAGCAGGTGTATTTCCTCCCTGACCTGTAGTCATAGCAGGTGTATTTCCTCCCTGACCTGTAGTCATAGCAGGTGTATTTCCTCCCTGACCTGTAGTCATAGCAGGTGTATTTCCTCCCTGACCTGTAGTCATAGCCAGGGTATTTCCTCCCTGAACTGTAGTCATAGCCAGGGTATTTCCTCCCTGACCTGTAGTCATAGCAGGTGTATTTCATCCCTGACCTGTAGTCATAGCCAGGTGTATTTCCTCCCTGACCTGTAGTCATAGCCAGGGTATTTCCTCCCTGACCTGTAGTCATAGCCAGGGTATTTCCCCCCCTGACCTGTAGTCATAGCCAGGTGTATTCCTCCCTGACCTGTAGTCATAGCCAGGTGTATTTCCTCCCTGACCTGTAGTCATAGCCAGGGTATTTCTTCCCTGACCTGTAGTCATAGCCAGGGTATTTCCCCCCTGACCTGTAGTCATAGCCAGGTGTATTTCCTCCCTGACCTGTAGTCATAGCCAGGTGTATTTCCTCCCTGACCTGTAGTCATAGCCAGGTGTATTTCCACCCTGACCTGTAGTCATAGCCAGGTGTATTTCCTCCCTGACCTGTAGTCATAGCCAGGGTATTTCCCCCCTGACCTGTAGTCATAGCCAGGTGTATTTCCTCCCTGACCTGTAGTCATAGCCAGGGTATTTCCTCCCTGACCTGTAGTCATAGCCAGTGTATTTCCTCCCTGACCTGTAGTCATAGCCAGGTGTATTTCCTCCCTGACCTGTAGTCATAGCCAGGGTATTTCCTCCCTGACCTGTAGTCATAGCCAGGTGTATTTCTTCCCTGACCTGTAGTCATAGCCAGGGTATTTCCTCCCTGACCTGTAGTCATAGCCAGGGTATTTCCTCCCTGACCTGTAGTCATAGCCAGGGTATTTCCCCCCTGACCTGTAGTCATAGCCAGGTGTATTTCCTCCCTGACCTGTAGTCATAGCCAGGTGTATTTCCTCCCTGACCTGTAGTCATAGCCAGGTGTATTTCCTCCCTGACCTGTAGTCATAGCCAGGGTATTTCCTCCCTGACCTGTAGTCATAGCCAGGTGTATTTCCTCCCTGACCTGTAGTCATAGCAGGTGTATTTCCTCCCTGACCTGTAGTCATAGCCAGGGTATTTCCTCCCTGACCTGTAGTCATAGCCAGGGTATTTCCCCCCTGACCTGTAGTCATAGCCAGGGTATTTCCTCCCTGACCTGTAGTCATAGCCAGGTGTATTTCCTCCCTAACCTGTAGTCATAGCCAGGGTATTTCCTCCCTGACCTGTAGTCATAGCCAGGTGTATTTCCTCCCTGACCTGTAGTCATAGCCAGGTGTATTTCTTCCCTGACCTGTAGTCATAGCCAGGGTATTTCCTCCCTGACCTGTAGTCATAGCCAGGTGTATTTCCTCCCTGACCTGTAGTCATAGCAGGTCTATTTTCCTCCCTGACCTGTAGTATAGCAGGGTATTTCCTCCCTGACCTGTAGTCATAGCCAGGGTATTTCCCCCTGACCTGTAGTCATAGCCAGGTGTATTTCCTCCCTGACCTGTAGTCATAGCCAGGGTATTTCCTCCCTGACCTGTAGTCATAGCAGGTGTATTTCCTCCCTGACCTGTAGTCATAGCAGGTGTATTTCCTCCCTGACCTGTAGTCATAGCAGGTGTATTTCCTCCCTGACCTGTAGTCATAGCAGGTGTATTTCCTCCCTGACCTGTAGTCATAGCAGGTGTATTTCCTCCCTGATCTGTAGTCATAGCAGGTGTATTTCCTCCCTGACCTGTAGTCATAGCCAGGTGTATTTCCTCCCTGACCTGTATCATAGCCAGGGTATTTCCTCCCTGACCTGTAGTCATAGCCAGGTGTATTTCCTCCCTGACCTGTAGTCATAGCCAGGTGTATTTCCTCCTGACCTGTAGTCATAGCCAGGGTATTTCCTCCCTGACCTGTAGTCATAGCCAGGTGTATTTCCTCCTGACCTGTAGGTCATAGCCAGGTGTATTTCCCCCTGACCTGTAGTCATAGCCGGGGTATTTCCTCCCTGACCTGTAAGTCATAGCCGGTGTATTTCCTCCCTGACCTGTAGTCATAGCCAGGTGTATTTCCTCCCTGACCTGTAGTCATAGCCAGGGTATTTCCTCCTGACCTGTAGTCATAGCCAGGTGTATTTCCTCCCTGACCTGTAGTCATAGCAGGTGTATTTCCTCCCTGACCTGTAGTCATAGCAGGTGTATTTCCTCCCTGACCTGTAGTCATAGCCAGGGTATTTCCTCCCTGACCTGTAGTCATAGCCAGGTGTATTTCCTCCCTGACCTGTAGTCATAGCCAGGTGTATTTCCTCCCTGACCTGTAGTCATAGCCAGGGTATTTCCTCCCTGACCTGTAGTCATAGCCAGGTGTATTTCCTCCCTGACCTGTAGTCATAGCCAGGTGTATTTCCTCCCTGACCTGTAGTCATAGCAGGGGTATTCCTCCCTGACCTGTAGTCATAGCCAGTGTATTTCCTCCCTGACCTGTAGTCATAGCCAGGTATTCCTCCTGACCTGTAGTCATAGCCAGGTGTATTTTCCTCCCTGACCTGTAGTCATAGCCAGGTGTATTTCCTCCCTGACCTGTAGTCATAGCCAGGGTATTTCCTCCCTGACTGTAGTCATAGCCAGGTGTATTTCCTCCCGGACCTGTAGTCATAGCCAGGTGTATTTCCTCCCTGACCTGTAGTCATAGCAGGTGTATTTCCTCCCTGACCTGTAGTTCATAGCAGGTGTATTTCCTCCCTGACCTGTAGTCATAGCCAGGTGTATTTCCTCCCTGACCTGTAGTCATAGCCAGGTGTATTTCCTCCCTGACCTGTAGTCATAGCCAGGTGTATTTCCTCCCTGACCTGTAGTCATAGCCAGGTGTATTACCTCCCTGACCTGTAGTCATAGCAGGTGTATTTCCTCCCTGACCTGTAGTCATAGCCAGGTGTATTTCTCCCTGACCTGTAGTCATAGCCAGGTGTATTTCTTCCCTGACCTGTAGTCATAGCCAGGGTATTTCCTCCCTGACCTGTAGTCATAGCCAGGGTATTTCCTCCCTGACCTGTAGTCATAGCCAGGGTATTTCCTCCCTGACCTGTAGTCATAGCCAGGTGTATTTCCTCCCTGACCTGTAGTCATAGCCAGGTGTATTTCCTCCCTGACCTGTAGTCATAGCCAGGGTATTTCCTCCCTGACCTGTAGTCATAGCCAGGGTATTTCCTCCCTGACCTGTAGTCATAGCCAGGGTATTTCCTCCCTGACCTGTAGTCATAGCAGGTGTATTTCCTCCCTGACCTGTAGTCATAGCCAGGGTATTTCCTCCCTGACCTGTAGTCATAGCCAGGGTATTTCCCCCCTGACCTGTAGTCATAGCCAGGGTATTTCCTCCCTGACCTGTAGTCATAGCCAGGTGTATTTCCTCCCTAACCTGTAGTCATAGCCAGGGTATTTCCTCCCTGACCTGTAGTCATAGCCAGGTGTATTTCCTCCCTGACCTGTAGTCATAGCCAGGTGTATTTCTTCCCTGACCTGTAGTCATAGCCAGGGTATTTCCTCCCTGACCTGTAGTCATAGCCAGGTGTATTTCCTCCCTGACCTGTAGTCATAGCAGGTCTATTTCCTCCCTGACCTGTAGTCATAGCCAGGGTATTTCCTCCCTGACCTGTAGTCATAGCCAGGGTATTTCCCCCTGACCTGTAGTCATAGCCAGGTGTATTTCCTCCCTGACCTGTAGTCATAGCCAGGGTATTTCCTCCCTGACCTGTAGTCATAGCAGGGTATTCCTCCCTGACCTGTAGTCATAGCAGGTGTATTTCCTCCCTGACCTGTAGTCATAGCAGGTGTATTTCCTCCCTGACCTGTAGTCATAGCAGGTGTATTTCCTCCCTGACCTGTAGTCATAGCAGGTGTATTTCCTCCCTGACCTGTAGTCATAGCAGGTGTATTTCCTCCCTGATCTGTAGTCATAGCAGGGGTATTTCCTCCCTGACCTGTAGTCATAGCCAGGGTATTTACTCCCTGACCTGTAGTCATAGCCAGGTATTTCTTCCCTGACCTGTAGTCATAGCCAGGTGTATTTCCTCCTGACCTGTAGTCATAGCCAGGTGTATTTCCTCCCTGACCTGTATCATAGCCAGGGTATTTCCTCCCTGACCTGTAGTCATAGCCAGGTGTATTTCCTCCCTGACCTGTAGTCATAGCCAGGTGTATTTCCCCCCTGACCTGTAGTCATAGCCGGGGGTATTTCCTCCCCTGACCTGTAGTCATAGCCAGGTGTATTTCCTCCCTGACCTGTAGTCATAGCCAGGGTATTTCCTCCCTGACCTGTAGTCCATAGCCAGGTGTATTTCCTCCTGACCTGTAGTATAGCAGGTGTATTTCCTCCCTGACCTGTAGTATAGCAGGTGTATTTCCCTCCCTGACCTGTAGTCATAGCCAGGGTATTTCCTCCCTGACCTGTAGTCATAGCCAGGTGTATTTCCTCCCTGACCTGTAGTCATAGCCAGGTGTATTTCCTCCCTGACCTGTAGTCATAGCCAGGGTATTTCCTCCCTGACCTGTAGTCATAGCCAGGTGTATTTCCTTCCTGACCTGTAGTCATAGCCAGGTGTATTTCCCCCCTGACCTGTAGTCATAGCCGGGGTATTTCCTCCCTGACCTGTAGTCATAGCCAGGTGTATTTCCTCCCTGACCTGTAGTCATAGCCAGGGTATTTCCTCCCTGACCTGTAGTCATAGCCAGGGTATTCCTCCTGACCTGTAGTCATAGCAGGTGTATTTCCTCCCTGACCTGTAGTCATAGCAGGTGTATTTCCTCCCTGACCTGTAGTCATAGCAGGTGTATTTCCTCCCTGACCTGTAGTCCTAGCCAGGTGTAGTACTCCCTGGACTATTCATAGCCAGGGTATTTCCCTCCCTGACCTTGTAGTCATAGCCAGGGTATTTTCCTCCCTGACCTGTAGTCATAGCCAGGGTATTTCCTCCCTGACCTGTAGTCATAGCCACGGTGTATTTCCTCCCTGACCTGTAGTCATAGCCAGGGTATTTCCTCCCTGACCTGTAGTCATAGCCAGGTGTATTTCCTCCCTGACCTGTAGTCATAGCCAGGGTATTTCCTCCCTGACCTGTAGTCATAGCAGGTGTATTTCCTCCCTGACCTGTAGTCATAGCCAGGGTATTTCCTCCCTGACCTGTAGTCATTAGCAGGTGTATTTCCTCCCTGACTGTTAGTCATAGCAGGTGTATTTCCTCCCTGACCTGTAGTCATAGGCCAGGTGTATTTTCCTCCCTGACCTGTAGTCATAGCCAGGGTATTTCCTCCCTGACCTGTAGTCATAGCCAGGTGTATTTCCTCCCTGACCTGTAGTCATAGCAGGTGTATTTCCTCCCTGACCTGTAGTCATAGCAGGTGTATTTCCTCCCTGACCTGTAGTCATAGCCAGGTGTATTTCCTCCCTGACCTGTAGTCATAGCCAGGTGTATTTCCCCCTGACCTGTAGTCATAGCCAGGTGTATTTCCCCTGACCTGTAGTCATAGCCAGGGTATATTCCTCCCTGACCTGTAGTCATAGCCAGGGTATTTCTCCCTGACCTGTAGTCATAGCAAGGTGTATTTCCTCCCTGACCTGTAGTCATAGCAGGTGTATTTCCTCCCTGACCTGTAGTCATAGCAGGTGTATTTCCTCCCTGACCTGTAGTCATAGCCAGGTGTATTTCCTCCCTGACCTGTAGTCATAGCCAGGGTATTTCCTCCTGACCTGTAGTCATAGCCAGGGTATTTCCTCCCTGACCTGTAGTCATAGCCAGGGTATTTCCTCCCTGACCTGTAGTCATAGCAGGTGTATTTCCTCCCTGACCTGTAGTCATAGCCAGGGTATTTCCTCCCTGACCTGTAGTCATAGCCAGGGTATTTCCTCCCTGACCTGTAGTCATAGCCAGGTTATTTCCTCCCGACTGTAGTCATAGCCAGGGTATTTCCTCCCGACCTGTAGTCATAGCAGGTGTATTTCCCTCCCTGACCTGTAGTCATAGCAGGTTGTATTCCTCCCTGACCTGTAGTCATGCAGGTGTATTTCCTCCCTGACCTGTAGTCATAGCCAGGTGTATTTCCTCCCTGACCTGTAGTCATAGCCAGGGTATTCCTCCCTGACCTGTAGTCATAGCCAGGGTATTTCCTCCCTGACCTGTAGTCATAGCCAGGGTATTTCCTCCCTGACCTGTAGTCATAGCAGGTGTATTTCTCCCTGACCTGTAGTCATAGCAGGTGTATTTCCTCCCTGACCTGTAGTCCTAGCAGGTGTATTTCCTCCCTGACCTGTAGGTCATAGCAGGTGTATTTCCTCCCTGACCTGTAGTCATAGCCAGGGTATTTCCTCCCTGACCTGTAGTCATAGCCAGGGTATTCCTCCCTACCTGTAGTCATAGCAGGTGTATTTCATCCCTGACCTGTAGTCATAGCAGGTGTATTTCCTCCCTGACCTGTAGTCATAGCCAGGGTATTTCCTCCCTGACCTGTAGTCATAGCCAGGGTATTTCCTCCCTGACCTGTAGTCATAGCCAGGTGTATTTCCCCCTGACCTGTAGTCATAGCCAGGGTATTTCTTCCCTGACCTGTAGTCATAGCCAGGGTATTTTCCCCTGACCTGTAGTCATAGCCAGGGTATTTCCTCCCGGACCTGTAGTCATAGCCAGGTGTATTTCCTCCCTGACCTGTAGTCATAGCCAGGTGTATTTCCACCCTGACCTGTAGTCATAGCCAGGTGTATTTCCTCCCTGACCTGTAGTCATAGCCAGGGTATTTCCTCCCTGACCTGTAGTCATAGCCAGGGTATTTCCTCCCTGACCTGTAGTCATAGCCAGGTGTATTTCCTCCCTGACCTGTAGTCATAGCCAGGTGTTTCCTCCCTGACCTGTAGTCATAGCCAGGTGTATTTCCTCCCTGACCTGTAGTCATAGCCAGGGTATTTCCTCCCTGACCTGTAGTCATAGCCAGGGTATTTCCTCCCTGACCTGTAGTCATAGCCAGGGTATTTCCTCCTGACCTGTAGTCATAGCCAGGGTATTTCCTCCCTGACCTGTAGTCATAGCCAGGGTATTTCCCCCTGACCTGTAGTCATAGCCAGGGTATTTCCTCCCTGACCTGTAGTCATAGCCAGGTGTATTTCCTCCCTGACCTGTAGTCATAGCCAGGTGTATTTCCTCCCTGACCTGTAGTCATAGCCAGGTGTATTTCCTCCCTGACCTGTAGTCATAGCCAGGGTATTTCCTCCCTGACCTGTAGTCATAGCCAGGTTATTTCCTCCCTGACCTGTAGTCATAGCCAGGGTATTTCCTCCCTGACCTGTAGTCATAGCCAGGGTATTTCCTCCCTGACCTGTAGTCATAGCCAGGGTATTTCCTCCCTGACCTGTAGTCATAGCCAGGGTATTTCCTCCCTGACCTGTAGTCATAGCCAGGTGTATTTCCTCCCTGACCTGTAGTCATAGCCAGGGTATTTCCTCCCTGACCTGTAGTCATAGCCAGGTGTATTTCTTCCTGACCTGTAGTCATAGCCAGGGTATTTCCTCCCTGACCTGTAGTCATAGCCAGGTGTATTTCCTCCCTGACCTGTAGTCATAGCCAGGTGTATTCCTCCCTGACCTGTAGTCATAGCAGGTCTATTTCCTCCCTGACCTGTAGTCATAGCCAGGGTATTTCCCCCTGACCTGTAGTCATAGCCAGGGTATTCCCCCTGACCTGTAGTCATAGCCAGGGTATTTCCTCCCTGACCGTAGTCATAGCAGGGTATTTCCTCCCTGACCTGTAGTCATAGCAGGTGTATTTCCTCCCTGACCTGTAGTCATAGCAGGTGTATTTCCTCCTGACCTGTAGTCATAGCAGGTGTATTTCCTCCCTGACCTGTAGTCAATAGCAGGTGTATTTCCTCCCTGACCTGTAGTCATAGCAGGTGTATTTCCTCCCTGACCTGTAGTCATAGCCAGGTGTATTTCCTCCCTGACCTGTAGTCATAGCCAGGTTTATTTCCTCCCTGACCTGTAGTCATAGCCAGGTGTATTCCTCCCTGACCTGTAGTCATAGCCAGGTGTACTTTTCCTCCCTGACCTGTAGTCATAGCCAGGGTATTTCCTCCCTGACCTGTAGTCATAGCCAGGTGTATTCCTCCCTGACCTGTAGTCATAGCCAGGTGTATTTCCCCCCTGACCTGTAGTCATAGCCGGGGTATTTGCCTCCCTGACCTGTAGTCATAGCCAGGGTATTTCCTCCCTGACCTGTAGTCTAGGCCCGGTATTTCCTCCTGACCTGTAGTCATAGCCAGGGTATTTCCTCCCCTGACCTGTAGTCATAGCCAGGTGTATTTCCTCCCTGACCCTGTAGTCATAGCAGGTGTATTCCTCCACTGACCTGTGTCATAGCAGGTGTATTCCTCCCTGACCTGTAGTCATAGCCAGGGTATTTCCTCCCTGACCTGTAGTCATAGCCAGGTGTATTTCCTCCCTGACCTGTAGTCATAGCCAGGTGTATTTCCTCCCTGACCTGTAGTCATAGCCAGGGTATTTCCTCCCTGACCTGTAGTCATAGCCAGGTGTATTTCCTTCCTGACCTGTAGTCATAGCCAGGTGTATTTCCCCCCTGACCTGTAGTCATAGCCGGGGTATTTCCTCCCTGACCTGTAGTCATAGCCAGGTGTATTTCCTCCCTGACCTGTAGTCATAGCCAGGGTATTTCCTCCCTGACCTGTAGTCATAGCCAGGTGTATTTCCTCCCTGACCTGTAGTCATAGCAGGTGTATTTCCTCCCTGACCTGTAGTCATAGCCAGGGTATTTCCTCCCTGACCTGTAGTCATAGCCAGGGTATTTCCTCCCTGACCTGTAGTCATAGCAGGTGTATTTCCTCCCTGACCTGTAGTCATAGCAGGTGTATTTCCTCCCTGACCTGTAGTCATAGCCAGGGTATTTCCCCCCTGACCTGTAGTCATAGCCAGGTGTATTTCCTCCCTGACCTGTAGTCATAGCCAGGTGTATTTCCTCCCTGACCTGTAGTCATAGCCAGGTGTATTTCCCCCCTGACCTGTAGTCATAGCCAGGTGTATTTCCTCCCTGACCTGTAGTCATAGCCAGGTGTATTTCCTCCCTGACCTGTAGTCATAGCCAGGTGTATTTCCTCCCTGACCTGTAGTCATAGCCAGGGTATTTCCTCCCTGACCTGTAGTCATAGCCAGGTGTATTTCCCCCCCTGACCTGTAGTCATAGCAGGTGTATTTCCTCCCTGACCTGTAGTCATAGCCAGGGTATTTCCTCCCTGACCTGTAGTCATAGCCAGGTGTATTTCCTCCCTGACCTGTAGTCTAGCCAGGGTATTTCCTCCCTGACTGAGTCAGCCAGGGTATTTCCTCCCTGACCTGTAGTCATAGCCAGGGTATTTCCCCCTGACCTGTAGTCATAGCCAGGTGTATTTCCTCCCTGACCTGTAGTCATAGCCAGGGTATTTCCCCCCTGACCTGTAGTCATAGCAGGTGTATTTCCTCCCTGACCTGTAGTCATAGCAGGTGTATTTCCTCCCTGACCTGTAGTCATAGCAGGTGTATTTCCTCCCTGACCTGTAGTCATAGCAGGTGTATTTCCTCCCTGACCTGTAGTCATAGCAGGTGTATTTCCTCCCTGATCTGTAGTCATAGCAGGTGTATTTCCTCCCTGACCTGTAGTCATAGCCAGGTGTATTTCCTCCCTGACCTGTAGTCATAGCCAGGGTATTTCCTCCCTGACCTGTAGTCATAGCCAGGTGTATTTCCTCCCTGACCTGTAGTCATAGCCAGGTGTATTTCCTCCCTGACCTGTAGTCATAGCCAGGGTATTTCCTCCCTGACCTGTAGTCATAGCCAGGGTATTTCCCCCCTGACCTGTAGTCATAGCCAGGGTATTTCCTCCCTGACCTGTAGTCATAGCCAGGTGTATTTCCTCCCTGACCTGTAGTCATAGCCAGGTGTATTTCCTCCCTGACCTGTAGTCATAGCAGGTGTATTTCCCCCCTGACCTGTAGTCATAGCCAGGTGTATTTCCCCCCTGACCTGTAGTCATAGCCGGGGTATTTCCTCCCTGACCTGTAGTCATAGCCAGGTGTATTTCCCCCCTGACCTGTAGTCATAGCCAGGGTATTTCCTCCCTGACCTGTAGTCATAGGTGTACATCATCCCAGGTCATTTCTGAAACTCCCAAACTATCTGCATTCCCCTTAGCTAACTGTATCCTCCTAGCTCTTCTTCATAGTTCATTCAGTTATTTTCAGAACCTCTGACTCCTTCCCCACTTTATTACTTTGCTGAACACACAAGCAGCCCTACTGTTTTGGCTTTCTGTAAGAGTAGGTCTATCAAAACGAAGAAAATCCCTAATTTGTGGAATAAAAGAAGTGTAAGTTTTAAGTGTCCTCTACATTTAAAACCCATAACTATGCCCAGGATTCGCCTTCAGAAATCCCTTCCTCCATAATTTTCCAAGCTTATTATTCAAATAAATGAAACTATAGTTCTTCAACAAGACTTGTATTTGGAGGGATTATTTAGTTGCTAGAATAATATGCTGATTTATTTATTTAAAACAAATTTTTCTTTATTGATTTTTGAGGGAGAGGGAGAGCTAGAAACATCGATGAGAGAGAACATCGATTGTCTGCCTCCTGCATGTCCCCCAACTGGGGATCGGGCTCACAACGTGGGCATGTACCCTGACTGGGACTCGAACCAGCAACCTCTTGGTACATGGATAGATGTTCAACCCCTGAGCCACACCAGCCAGGTATACTGATTTTTTAAAAATAGTATTTGTCTTTGTAGTTATAGTGTTTCTGTTATGTTATGTTTAAGTAGGTTTAAGGTAAATAGGATACTTACCTATCATTCACAATAATATCTATGTGGGTATTGATGATCAATTTCAAATGACCCAATCACTATTATATTTTTGGGACACAATTCCTTTGTAAGACATTTGCTCCTTGGATATAAGCTATTAGTCAATTTAGAAAATGTATTGCTTACTTGATATAGTAGATAGTATGTACTCATGTAATTTCTTGTTCTACATATTTCTTGGAAAATGTTTGTGATTGTTATATTTTTTAACTTCTGGGATTTTTAACTTTTGAAATCCTCAATGAGCAGAAGTGACAGAATCCTACCTAAGGAGCTCCACACAGATCTGGATAGAATCCCAAGGCAAGGCTTAATTCTGCAGGGGAGTAATTTTATCAATAGATTTTTACAGCATATTCATGCAAGGGCAGAATCCTTACCACCCATCCAGCCAATCTCGAGCCCAGTCATTTCACCAAATTAAAAATCATACCTAGGAGATCGGAAATGGCAGCTGAGTGAACAGAAGCTACACAGACCATCTCCCAGGACCAAACTGGAATTACAACTATATCACAGACAAATCGACGGAAAAAAGCAACAGAAAAGCAGCTTGTGAGGACCATATAAGCAGGGACACTGACTCGATCCTGGTAGGATGGCGAAGGCGCGAGAGGGGAGCTGGGAGCCCACGGTCCGCAGCTCAGCAGCAGCCTTAGCTGGGAGCGGTGCCCTCAGGTTACACTCCCAGGCGGCTCCACAGTGCAGAGCCGGGACAGAGGCTGAAACAGCCACAGCCACTCACCTTGGGCTCCGGCAGAGGAGGGCAGACTGGACTGGAGCTGTGACGGGACACTCGGGGTTTGGAGGGCGCTCGGAGCTTTGGCTGAGTGGCAGCCACGCAGGATGTTGGCCATATTGCTCCTTCCCAGGACCTGGGAAGAGGCAGCAGCCCCTCCCTCAGATATCCAACCCCACCCTGTGGGCCATTGAAGTGCTAATTGAAGCTCATTAACAACCAGCATCAGCCCCACCATCGGGAAATCCCCTTATGCTGAGCACCTGAGGGAGTTTTTCAATCAACTGACAACCCAAAACTCTTCAAGTAACCTCGACTGCTAGCCTCCAGGCAAAAAGCTAGAATATAACAGTACCTTTCCTGGGCTAGCAACTTTAACCAGGAAAGTAAGACTTGACAGTGGTGTTTAACGTGGGTCCTCCCTCGCTCATCTAAACCCAGGGGAGGGAGCCACAAACGGCAGAACATCAACACCCACACGGAAAAACTTGACAGGCTCCAAAGCCCACTGTGATAGCCAAAATGGTGAAACACAGAAACAGAAGCCAAATGAAAGAGCAAGAGACCTCCACCGAAGATGAGATCAATGTGGAGCAGTTAGGCAAGTTCACAGAGCTAGAATTCAGAGCCATGATCTTGAGGAAGCTCAACAGCATGAGTAAGGACATAGAGATACTGAAAATAAACCAATTGAAAATTAAAAACGACCAAGAAGAAATAAAAAATGACATATCAGAAATGAAAAACACATTGGAAGGTTTAAAAAGCAGAGTAGAGGAAGCTGAGGACCGGACCAGTGAATTAGAAGACAGGGTAGAAAAAAATCAACCAATCAGAACACCAAAAGGAAAAAACAATAAAAAAAACCCAGGAAGACAGCTTAAGAGAACTGTGGGACAACTGGAAACGTAATAATATTCGCATCATAGGAATCCCCAAAGAAGAAGAAAATGAGCAAGGGTTAGAGAATATATTCAAAGAAATAGTGAGAGAAAACTTCCCTAATTTGGTGAAGGAAGAAGGCATTCCAGTTCAAGAAGCACAGAGAGCCCCAAGTAAGAAGAACCCAAAAAGGCCCACACCAAGACACATAGTAATTAAAATGTCAAAAATTAAAGACAAAGAGAGAATCCTAAAAGCAGCAAGAGGTAAGCAACAAGTTACCTACAAAGGAAACCCCATAAGGCTCTCAGCTGACTTCTCACAAGAAACACTACAGGCCAGAAGGGAATGTCATGAAGTAATCAAGGTCATGAAAAACAATGATCTGAATCCAAGACTACTCTACCCAGAAAGGCTATCATTCAAAATAGAAGGTCAAATAAAGAGCTTCCCAGACAAAAAAAGGCTAAGGGAATACATTAGCACCAAACTAGCATTGCAAGAAATGTTAAAATGACTACTGTAATTAGTAGAAGAAATAGGAAGAAAAATAGAACCACACTAAACAAAAATGGCAATAAACAAGTACATATCAATAATCACCTTAAATGTAAATGGACTGAATGCTCCGATAAAAAGACACAGAGTAGCTGATTGGATAAGGAAGCATGACTCATCTATATGTTCTTTACAAGAGACCCACCTCACAAGAAAAGACTCACATAGGTTGAAAGTGAAGGGATGGAAAAAAATTTTCCAAGCAAATGGAAAGCAAAAATAAGCTGGGGTAGCAATACTCATATCTGATAAAAAAGATTTCAAAATGAAGGCCATAACTATGTAGAGACAAAGAAGGCCACTATATAATATTGAAAGGATCTATCCAACATGAAGATATAACCTTGACAAACATATATGCACCCAATGTAGGAGCACCAAAATATATTAAAAATCTTCTGGAAGACTTCAAAGGAGAAATTGACAGCAATACAATCATAGCAGGGGACTTCAACATCCTGTTGACAGCACTGGCTAGATCCTCTAGACAAAAAATTAGCAAGGAAACGGAGACTCTAAATAAAGCACTAGACCAAATGGATTTAATAGATATCTACAGAGAATTATACCCCAAAACCACAGAATTCACATTCTTCTCACATGCACATGGGACATTCTCAAAGATAGACCACATGATAGGACACAAACTAAATCTCTACAAGTTCAAGAAGATTGAAATCATATCAAGCATCTTCTCAGATCACAGTGGCATGAAACTAGAAATCAACTGCAACAAGAACATGCAAAGACATTTGAACACATGGAGGCTAAATAGCATGTTATTAAACAATGAATGGGTTACCGAGGAAATCAAGGAAGAAATTGAAAACTTCCTGGAAACCAATGAAAATGAACACACAACAACACAAAATCTATGGGATGCAGCAAAAGCAGTTCTGAGAGGGAAGTTCATAGCACTACAGGCCTACCTCAAGAAACAAGAAAAATTTCTAATTGACTGTCTAACCTCACAACTTAAAGAATTAGAAAGCAAACAAAAAGAAAACCCCAGAGCAAGTAGAAGGAAGGAAATAGTAAAGATCAGAGCAGAAATAAATGACATAGAGACCAAAAAAACAATTCAAAGGATCAATGAAACAAAGACCTGGTTTTTCGAAACGATAAACAAGATCGATGGACCCTTAGCTAGACTCACCAAGAAACAAAGAGAGAACCCAAATACACAAAATCAGAAATGAAAGAAGAGAAGTAACAACCAAAACCACAGAAATACAAAAGCTCGTTAACAGTTACTATGAACAACTATATGGCAACAAATTAGACAATCTAAGCGAAATGGACAAATTTCAAGAAACACACAGTCTCCCAAAACTGGACAGGGAAGAGATAGAAAACTTGAACAGACCAACAACAACTAAGGAAATTGAAGAGGTAATCAAGACTCTCCCAGCAAACAAAAGCCCAGGCCCAGATGGCTTCACCGGGGAGTTTTACTGAACATTAAAAAAAGAACTAACACCCATTCTCCTCAAACTATTTCAAAAAATTCAAGAAGTAGGAAGACTTCCAAACTCGTTCTATGAGGCCAACATAATTCTAATTCCAAAACCAGATAAAGACACTACAAAGAAAGAAAACTATAGGCCAATATTCCTGATGAACATAGATGCCAAAATCCTGAACAAAATACTAGCAATTCAGATCCAACAATACATCAAAAAAATTATTCACCATGACCAAGTGGGATTCATTCCAGGGATGCAAGGCTGGTATACTATTCGCAAATCAATAAATGTGATACACCACACAAACAAAATGAAGAATAAAAACCACATGATCATATCAGTAGATGCTGAACAAGCATTCGACAAAATCCAGCATCCATTTCTGATAAAAACGCTCAGCAATGTGGGAATAGAGGGATCATATCTCGACATAATAAAGGCCATATATGAAAGACCTACAGCCAACGTCATACTCAATGGGCAGAAACTAAAAACATTTCCATTAAGAACAGGAATAAGACAGGGATGTCCACTTTTGCCACTCTTATTTAACATAGTACTGGAAGTCTTAGCCACAGCAATCAGACATGAGGAAAAAATAAAAGGGATCCAAATTGGAAAGGAGGAAGTGAAACTGTCATTATTTGCAGATGACATGATATTGTACATAGAAAACCCTAAAGACTCCATCAGAAATCTACTAGACTTAATAAATGAATTTGGCAAAGTAGCAGGATACAAAATTAATGTCAAGAAATCGATGGCATTCGTATAAACCAATGATGAACTCACAGAAAGAGAAACTGAAAAAACAATCCCATTTACCATTGCAGCAAAAAAAATTAAGATACCTAGGAATAAACTTAACCAAAGAAGTAAAGGACCTATTTGCAGAAAACTACAGGACATTGAATAAAGAAATAGAGAAAGATATAAAAAAGTGGAAGCACATCCTTGTTCATGGATTGGAAGAATTAACATCATTAAAATGTCCATATTACCCAAAGCAATCTGTAGATTCAATGCAATCCCCATCAAAATACCAAAGACATATTTCACAGAACTAGAACAAATACTTCAAAAGTTCACATGGAACCAAAAAAGTCCCTGAATAGCCACAACAATTTTGAAAAAGAAGGACAAAGTAGGTGGGATCACAATGCCAGATATCAGGTAATACTACAAAGCGACTGTAATCAAAATAGCCTGGTACTGGCACAAGAACAGGCATGTGGAACAGAACTGAGAACCCAGAAATGGACCCAAGGCAATATGCTCAATTAATATTTGACAAAGGTGGCAAGAGCATATAGTGGAGTAAAGACAGCCTCTTTAATAAATGGTGTTGGGAAAATTGGACAGCTACATGCAAAAAAAATGAAACTAGACCATCAACTTCCACCACACACAAAAATAAACTCAAAATGGATAAAAGACTTAAATGTGACCTGTAAATCCATGAAAATTCTAGAAGAAAATTTCGGACATCATATGCAGCAGAATTTTCACTGATACATCACCTAAGACAACAGAAACAAAGGAAAAAATGAACACATGGGACTACATCAAACTCAAAAGCTTCTGCACAGCAAAAGAAACAACCATCAAAATGGAAAGGCAACCCACTGTATGGGAGAACATCATTGCCAATAATATATAAGATAAAGGGGTTAATTTCCAATATAGAGAGAGTGGTCATACAACTCAACAAAAGGAAGACCAAGAACCTAATTAAAAAATGGGCAGAGGAGCTGAATAAACACCTTTCCAAACAGGACACACAAATGGCCAAGAGACATATGAAGAAATGCTCATCATCACTAATCATCAGAGAGATGCAAATTAAAACAACAATGAGGTATCACCTCACACCTGTCAGAATGGCCGCCATCAACAAATCATCAAACAAGTGTTGGCGAGGGTGTGGAGAAAAGGGGACTCTAGTACACTGCTGGTGGGAATGCAGACTGGTGCAGCCACTATGGAAAACAATATGGTGTTACCTCAAAAAATTGAACTTCTATTTGACCCAGTGATCCCACTGCTAGGAATATACCCTAAGAAGCCTGAAACATCAATCAGAAAGAATATATGTACCCCCATGTTCGTAGCAGCACTATTTACAATAGCTAAGATCTGGAAACAGCCCAAGTGTCCATCGGTAGACGAATGGATAAAAAAGCTGTGGTGCATATACACAATGGAGTACTATGCAGCTGTAAGAAAGAAAGATCTCTTATCCTTTGAGACGACATGGAGGGACCTGGAAAGTTTTATCCTAAGTGAAATAAGCCAAGCAGAAAAAGACTAATACCACATGATCTCACTTCTATACGGAATATAATGAACATAACAGTCTGAGGAATACAGTAGACCCAGAAACATGGAAGTAGGGCACAGACTGACATCCCTCAGAAGAGGGGGTGGTAGGGGAGAAATAAACCACAGAACTTATATGCATATATGTATAACCAATGGACATGGACAACAAAGCCGGGGACGGGACGTGGGGGGATGGGGAGGAGGGTGTCAATGGGGTAAAAAAGGAGAAACATCTGTAACAACAACAAAAAAAATTTTTTTTTAAATCATATCTAACATCTACTGTACCAATCAACAAACTCTCTGGTGTTAATCATTGATAAAGACAGTTGAATACTTTGAATAACAGTGTTAATCTGTGGGTTTCTGACTACTCTTTCAAAGGCTAAATAATTTAGTGTTTGTATGGACAAGTAGGGTGCTTCTCACGTTAAACTAATTAGAATGAGATTGAAACACACAGATACACAAATGACAACAGTAAATTACAGATAACATAAAACACATGAAAATCCCCAAGTCGAAACCATTCACGTTCTATAGGTTCCCGATTTGCACACAAGGGGTCTTAGGCAGGTCCCATGTGAGAGATGGGAGCGAAGTGTATCCAGTCAACATAGCGTGGGAGCCGAGCCCAGAAAACTAACAACTCGATCGCTTTGTGGTGGGCAATGCTGGAGGTCTCCAGCTGGGAGAACTACACAGCGTGTAAGACGAAATCTCTCTGGAAGGGCCTACAAGAAAAGGCTGGGGATTTGGGGGCTGTCGCAAGCATAGGAAAAAAAGAGTTGAAGGATCTGAAATTAAGAAAAAATATGATGAAAAGACTTTTTTTTTTTTTTTTTGCCATGTGATATTCTTTTATAATTTAATGTGGCCTGCCCACATTAAGAAATTGGGCTAAGAAAATCAAATATGACTATGTAGACATATCCAGGTTGATGTATTTGTTTTGGTTTTGATAGCAGAAATCCAACCAATAAAGTGATTGGGTACCTTTCTGTTCTGATACGATCTCAAATCTAGAAAGAAAGAGCCTGGTTCTTTTAAAACATGGTGCTAGTTACCCTCCATCTGCTTATAAACAAGACACTATTAGTGCTTCAAAAGAGCACAGCACATTCAATTACCATCCAATTCGCTAATGCTATTAAGGGTGGCACTGCCAAGTTTGTCCTGCCTAAGCTTGAACCCCTCCGATAATAGAGTTCTCACTTCATCCCAAGACCTCCAATTTAATGTTTCAAGATCTCTGGTGATTATAGGGTCCATTCTCATGTGCTTTTGCTCAACAGATACGTAATGAGGGTCTCCGACTGCCAGGCGTGGTCATTGGCTCGGGCACCCAGCATTAAACCATTTACACAAACAGCTTTGCCCTCCTGGGACCTGGTTTTGCACCCTTCACCATCCTGCTGACTGACTCCTTTGAATGTGATTCAGGTATCTGGCCCCTCTTTTGGTATGGGGACCCTAACTAGGTAGAACAATTAGTGGACAAAAAGCATTCTGTACATTTGAATAGCAATGAGCTCCCACACGGGACCACTTATTGTGGATTATAATGGCTGCCTATTTACCTGTGTATCTCTCCCAATAGAAGGGAAACTTCTTAAGAGCAAAGACTTGATCCTGTCACAAGTCTAACCCAGAGCCTCATGTACCACTGGTTCACATATAGAACAGTCTCACGTGTAGTTGGTGGTGGTTGAATATTTATAGATGATAAACCTGAGGCACAGAAAGGTTAAGCAACTTGCCCGTGATCACAAAGCCAGAGAACAGAAGAGGTAGGCTATGATCCAAAGCAAGCGGTCTGTCTGAACAGCCTGTCCTCCACTGTCGTACATCCCACTGAAATCTTTATCCGATTCTCTTGTCTGCCTTCCCCCCTGGACTCTGAACTTCGTCGGGCCAGTACCGGTGTTCATGACCGCACCTCTGATGTCCAGCCCAGTGTCTGGCAAAGTGAGAGCCAATCGTTAAAAAGATGGAAGTTTGCAAAAGTTTGGTTTGGAATTTGCTCTTGTTGAATGAATCTAGCCGAGGCCACAAGCAATGGCATTTAAGGAGAGACTAGGGTTCGTGTTCATTGATCAACACAGCAAGAGACGGGACACGTCTGGTGTGTCATTCAGATGGATCAGAGTCATTCCCCCTTCCTGTGTGTGTGAACACGGGGACACAGGGCCTTGCTGGGCCTCTTGGGTCAAGGGTCAGGCTCTATTCTCTTACAAGCCAGCTTTCTCTGTGGTCACTAGTTCAAGTAGGGGTGATGATCTGGTCCAAATTAAGCCCCCAGAAAGGGTTTCTATCTGAGAGGACACATGCGTGATGCATATGGACAGGGAGTCCAGAGAGCGGTCAGGTCATTTTATGTTTAGAAGATTGAACTATAAACTTCTGGTTGATCCCATCACTCTACCGTAAGCAACAAAGTGCATGTGGCGAAGTGGAAACAGCCAGCTCACACTCACTGCCACGTGCAGTTGGGGGAGGCACTGCACACTCATCTCCTCCGGTTTCCTAGTTTGTGAAACCCCCATGTTTCCGCCCGTTGCTATGAATACAGTGGAGTTAAGTATGACATCGACATTTGAACCACCCTGCTTCATGGGATACAATCTAATGCAATTTTGTTTCTGTTTTCCCACCCCCACGCCCCCTATTAGACTTATCTCAGGGCTGGTTGTTCTATTACTGCGTACAAATTTGGCCCCATGGCATTTCTCCCCGTGTTAAGACAAAAATACAGTGTCAGTTCAGTCACTCAGGGTGTCCAGTCTGTGTAATAATCAAAGCTTCGAGCTTCATCAAAGGTAAACATTCTCTCTGTCCCCACATCCAGGGCCTTGTGTCGGGAGGGCCCCAAGCCCAGCTCTGATGTGACGATTTCGCAGGAGGACTCACATCTGGCTCCGATTCATTATGTCAAAAGGACACCAAGCAAAGTCAGCGGAGGACAAAGGCACAGGAGCACAGCCTGGGGGAGGCAGAGCAAGCTTCCCCACTTCTGCCCACTTCTGCCCACGCCGAGTCATCGGATGCGCCGATTCGCTCCCCCGGTGCTGAGGTGGGTAGCACGTGTGAACGGCTGCCAGCCAAGGAAGCTCATCACAGACACCAACAGGAGTTTCACTGGCGGCTGTGACAAAGGCGCCCTCGGCGGCACATACCCAAACGCCCCCTCCCGGAAGGCAAGCAGGAGCGCACATGAAACGTCCTGCTTGCACGCACAGCTTAAGCCCAGGGAGCTACTCTATGAACTGGAGGAATGAGACCCCTCCCCAAATCCAAGTCCTCAGACGCCAATCCAGGGCCAAGCTTCTAAGTGGCCAAGGGGCCTTTCTCAGGACAGTCAGGCCTGCTGTGTTCAGTCCGGAGGCTGGTCGCCTCCACCGTGAAATCTAGTGTGTCCTCGATTTCCTTCTTCCTCGCCTCCTCTCCATCTCTCTGGCTAACCTTGAGGGTGGAGGGAGGAGAGGTAGGGGGAAGAAGACATTTCTTACTTAACTGGTACCACTTCAACTTTGCCTCGCCCATCTGGGTCTGCCCGGCGGTCCAAGGTTGGCACTGTCTGGGCCTGTCACAGGCCCTCCCTGGAGAACGCTGAGCAGGACTTCCTGTGGTGCGCCGGCACGGTCCCCTCAGCTGGAGATGCCTGTCAGCTGCTGGTCCTTCAGCAGCCACTGCTCACGGACCCTCTGCGGAGCCCTGTCCTGCCTGTGGGTGGCCCTCCTGCACAGGACTTTGAGAACTGCATGTGGTCTTTCTCCGGCTCAGGGACACTTGTGCATTTCACTTCTGATAAGCTGAGTGCAGTCGCCTCCACGCGGTCACCTCTCAGTGGCTGCCATTCCTGGACAGCTCCCCACCTGACCGCTGAGGGTCACACACCAGCCCTGCTCCTCCTCCAGCTGCAGGAGCTAAACACCAAGCCTGCGGGCTGCTGAAGCATCGCTTTCCATTCGATGTAAAAATCAAACATCCTCTTCCCGCACCGGGGTGAGAGGGTGGGAGCAGGGCAGGGGACTTGGGGGGTGGGGTCTCAAGGCACAGTAGCAGCCCTCTCCAGAAATTACTTTCATAACTTCTCCACGGATTCCTATCTCACAACTCACTGGGATGTCTACAATCCAGGTGCAAATCCAGGGTCCGAGGGGCCTGAAGTTTATGTAACTTGGGGTAGGATGAGATGTGCCTTCTTTAAAAAACAGCAACAAGAAACCTATCGAACTATGAATACAAAACTAGGTACCAAATTATTATTTATTTTGAATGAGGCAATCAATCACAACAATATGAAAACTCAGAACAATAATAGTATCAATGAATTACCTGACGCTCCTCTACGGTGGGTTTTTTTCTGTATTTTTAGCTGTGTTTTCCCCTGTAGCCTCTCTGATCCCTTCTGTATATGACAACGACTTTGTAATCTCTCTACTAGTGTGAAAAGAAAGGCATCCAGCCTTTTCTCCAGCGGGGTTGTTCAGAATTTATTTTTATTATTAATAGGTAAAGTACTTTTTTCCAAAGTCACAATCCATCTCTAGTCAAGTCGTATACATTTTTAGCATCGTTGTCAGAATGTCTATCAAGTTTCTTTCGTGCGTGGGTTGTAGGATGTGGAAGAAATGTCCACAGATTGGCATCTGGTCCCACCATTTGCACCGGAGTCCCCGATGGGGCCTGCCGCCCAGCCCTGCACCTCGGCGCCCTGAGGCTGGGCGAGTGGGCGCTGGGAGGGTCGGAATATTTGCAGAAGCCACGCCCACACTGGCGCTGTTAGCCATCCCCCAGACTCTGACACAGATGTGACCTTGAGCCGCCGGATTATATTCCAACTCCCACTAAATGTATCCACAGATCAACTTCCCGTCAGTTCCGTGGTTCTCAGTGGATGGAGGTTCAATCATTCTTCTCCAGAAGACTCGATCACAACTGGGCGGGTGGGGTGCGAGGGTTTGGGAGTTCTGCTGGGTAGAGGCCAGGGGTGCTACAAACATCCTTCAAAAGTCAGCCCCCACCGCAAAGAATCATCCAGCTTAAATGTCAGGAGTACCCAGTCTGAAAAGGCCTTACTAGCGAGCTCCTCTCCTGCTGGCTGACCCCCAGCCTCTGCCCCCCATCATTCGAACACCACTGGACCCCGGGGTAGTGTGAAGAAGAGAAACCTCGCCCTGGCTGGTTTGGCTCAGCAGTTAGAGCGTCGGCCTGCGGTCCAGAGAGACCTGGGTTCAGTTCCCGCTAAGGGCACGTACCTCGGTTGCAGTTTGTCCCCGGCCCCGGTTGGGGTCATGTGGGTGGCAACCAGTCGACGTGTCTCTCTCACATCAATGTTTCTCTCTCTCTTCCTCCCTCTCTCTCTCCTGCTCTATCTAAAGATAAATGCAAAAAATGTCCTTGGGTGAGGATAAAAAAAAGAGAGAGAGAGAGAAACCTCAAAGTGGACACAGACTGGGGTCCTAACGCATTGCAGCTAGAATATCTTACTTTTGCAAAAACGTGTGATTGTATCAGCACGTTGCCAGGCTCTCCCTGGGCCTCAGAAGGGGCCTTGGCATTGAGGGTTTCTAAAACTTCAGCTTCGTCGGCTTCAAGATAAGTCTCGTCTTCTCCCCCCAGCCGAAGGGCAGCCTGCGGAGTCCCAGGTGAGCGTCCTGCCACACACTGAACAGGAGAAAAACCTTTTAAGTGTTTAGAACAAACGAGCACATTTCCTCAATGTTGTAACTTGTAAGGTAGAGGGAGGCCACAAGCTGCCATGGCAGGCTGGGACCTGCCTGCAGACATGATCAGTTGATTCTCGTAGGATTCTCATATTCAATTTGAATGAATTGCCGGCCCTTAAAAATTATATGACACATAACCCAGATTTCGGGCTTGGATTGAAAACTCCAGCAGCCCTAGGCTCCTGCTCACATCTGGCAGCCAGGGAGCTGGTTTTAGTTCAGCAGCTGCGTGTCCAGTAACGTCTGCCCCCTGCTCAGCGCCCAGGTATTCGGATCTGCCAGCCTGCCCTACGGTATCAGCTCACTACACGGGGCGGTCCAAATATTCAACAGGCTACTGAGGTTTGCACTTTAAACCTCTGCTCGAGCCTCTTCGGAATGCTGGACAAACACTTCCTTGTTTGTCTTGGGTCATTTTTCTTTTCGTGGAGAATCACAGTGTCCATCTGTAAGAGAAACCCAAGTTCTCTGCAGTTTGTCACATGCTGGACTTCCTATGAACGCACACGGGATGAGGGAAAAGAGTAATTGTCCTCCCTGCGGAGCGGCGCGGGGCTGGCCCACAGGTGGCTGGCCTCAGAGGGTGCTCTGCGGTCACCTGCTCCAGGAAATCCACTGCTGGAAGGGGCCACAGAAAGAATGCCAGATTGACTTCAAAGCCCATAAGGCCAATTAAATTATGCAAAAATGAATGAGCCAAAAAAGATGCAAGGAATAATAATAGCAAAGCAAAAATTGTAGTGTTTTTTAATTTAAATTAAGATGCATTTCTCCTCTGATCCAGGAAGACGGTGCCCACGAACAGTTAGCGAGTAGGCTCCTTCCACAGCAAGGCCTTCTGGTCACATCCACAGACGGTTGGTGGTTCCCAGCCAGGCATCAGTAGTATGTTAAATGTCAGGCAACCAAAGAGTACACGTGTTGAATATCTTCTGTCCCTGAATCCTAAACTCTGGGCTGTTAGTCTTATTCCTAAAGGCAGAATTCATTTTTAGTTGGATGAACTCAAATTCACCTTTCTTATTTTGTACTGAAACCCCGTGTTACTTGGAGAATACCTGGGATGGTTGATTTCATGTGTTAACTTGGCTGGGCCATGGTGCCCAGACAACGTGGTTGCTATTACTCTGGATGTTTCTGTGAGAGGGTTTTCAGATGAGATTGACATTCAAACCGGTGAACTTTGAGAGAGCAGACTGCCCTCCTTCGTGTGGGTGGGCCACATTTAATCAGTTGAAGGTCTGATCAAACAAAAGGCTGACCATCCCCAAGCAGGAAGGCATTCTACAGCAGATGGCATTTGGATCCAGATTGCATCAGCTCATCCCTGGTTTCCAGTCTGCCGTCCTACCTTGCAGATCTTAGACTTCACAATCCTTCATTATCACATGAGCCAATTACTCAAAATAAATCTCTTTTCATAGATTACATACATCTTATTGGTTCTGTTTCTCTGGAGAACCCTAAGAATACACCTCCCAAGGAGAAGATTTCAGACTAGGAATTAAGCCCTGAACCTTCCTATCCAGTATCTTTTCAACATCAAGGGGCCAGACTACAGTGGCCATTAAAGACAGCTGGTAAGTAGGCAACTGGCCACCCTCTTTGGGGAGGTATCCCTGGTGTGTATTGCTCAGCTCCATCAGCATGAATATTTCTCAGCTCCCTCTCCTCGAGGGGAACAAGAATGACAAGCAGACTCAGATTAGCATCAGGAGACAGGAGCGGATACCAGCGACAGGAAACCAGAGAGCTGAGGCAGGAAGTGCGAGCCAAGATGACAAGAGATACCAAGACCCTACAGGTGGACGGAGGAAACACAGACAGGCACCTGAGACGGAGACCGGCAAGAGAACCAAGAGGAGAGTCAGCCCCTAGGGGCACAGGGAGGGTGGTTAAGTACAGAGGCAAACATTTAAACCAAACCAATAAAAGCAGGTACGGATACAGACCACAGGAGGGAGATTCCGTGACTCACGCAGCAAATATGTACTGTGCGTCTGCCCTGTCTCAGGCCCTGTTCTGGACGCTGAGGATGACGCGGTGAGCAGGGGTACACGATCCGTTTTCTGAAGGAATGTGGGGCCTGCCTTCAGCAATGACCTGCAATAGTGATTCTCTGCAGAGTGAGGGAGGGGGCGTACCTTGCCATGAGCTCGCTTTATGTCTCCAAGGGAACAGGCAAGAGATGTGTAGTTGTGCTGTTGGTGTTGTTTTAGTATCTTTTTATTGATTTTTTAGAGAGAGAGAGAAACTTCCATGTGAGAGAGAAACATTGATCGACTGCCTCCGGCATGCCCCCTACTGGGCATCAAGCCCACAACCCAGGCACGTGCCCTGAATGGAAATTGAACCGGGACCTCTCCATCCATGGGACGACGCTCAACCCACTGAGCCACACTGGCCGGGCTGTAGTTGTGTTTTTTTTTTTTAAAGCGTACTCCAAATGATTCTATCCATTTCTACTGCAAAACAATTTGAAAAATCTATTATTTTCATAACATAAACTTACAGAACGAGCAGCTCGGGGAGTTCTTTATGCAGAAAGGGCAGTATGAGAAGTATTTGCGGAGAACATTAGCAAGCGTTTGCAGCTTGACTTTACAACCTGGCAGGGTTGGTGACAAACTTTCTTGACTTGCATTCAAGGACCAGAATAAAGCAGACACGTGTAAATCCACACGGACACATCACTTACACATCCTCTAACTCCTGAGTTTTCAGCTCCCTCTCCATGTGCCTGCACACTCTTGTGCACACGCATCCACATACATGCTATCTGAACAGGGTGTTTCCCGTTGCTTCACTCAGAGTGGCATGCTGTCCGGGGGCACCCCAGTGCCAGGGACTGGGAAGGTGGCCTTGCCCTCATGGAGCTTACTGTGTATCAGAAGAGCAATAAGCAAACGCTTGCACTGAAAGATGGCCCCTTGGCACTGATGCACAGCTCGGGAGCAAAACTCTGCAGGGCCACCGGAGCACAGAAAAGGGGGACCAGCCCAGCCCTGGGTGTTGGGAGGAAGGTGTCATCAATCGACTTGACATTTTTAGGTAAGAGACACGTTTCTCTTTTCAGAGCCATTAAAACGTGTTATTATTCTTTCCCTTCCCATATTTCATCTGCATATCAGAATAAAGGCAGCAAGAAGAAGGCGGAGGCCATTAAACTCTGTGTCAGAGTGATTGACAGAAGTGCCATAATCTTCTGAAAATGTTACCCGAACATCACTCACGCGGCGCGTGTGACCGTCCCACGGTCCTGTGCGGTTTTCATAAATCCTCGTGCAAGAAAACGTGCTGCTGCGCTCACAACACAGAAGTTGTCTGCAGCCCTTTGATTTTCGCCGGTGACATGCAGTCGTTACTAATGCAATCAAATCGCTGGGCTTCAGTAAGTCAGTGGCCCCAGCAGCCAAAGCAAAAAACAGAAACACCGAAGATATCCATCCTGGGCTTCGTCCCTGACCCCGAAGCCACGTTGTTTACTTTCTCTGATGCTTCTCCATGAGATGTCCTTAGGGAACCAATATGTTTGTTCATTTCGAACCTCCTCCTTTTCGGATAAATAAGAAGACAATGAAGGTCCTCGCATGGCAGAGACAGTTAGTTCTCAATAAGCATTCTTGACTGCAAGGCTCCCGGCTTGTTGACAGGCTAGCAGGGAGGCAGGGATGCAAATAAATAAAAACACTAAGCCAGGCAAGTGTGAAAACAGAGGCAGAGACTAAGTGCCTGAGAGAGAGAGGGAGAGGGATTGTTCCAGAGGGAAGGTGCTGTTTTAGCAGAAGTGAAAGATGAACAGCTCGCCAGGCAGGCAGGAGAGAGCCGGGTGGGCAGGGGGAGGGGCGGCTCGGGAAGAAGAATCGGCACGTTCAAAGGCACGGGGGTGAGGAACAGCCTGGTCCGTTCATGCTAAGCAGAAGCTCTTCACTCCGGTGCTCTGCGGGCACCAGGCACGAGGGGCAGGCGTGGCGAGCACCGCGCGCGGGATGGGACCTTGTAGCTTTGAAAGCCGAGTTAAGAAGTCTGGCTGTTCCTGGAGGCAACAGCAATCTCTAAAGAATTTTAAGCAGAAATGATGTTGTAATCGGATTTGTGGTTCAGAAACATCACCCTGGTAACTGTACGATGGATAAACTGGACTGAGGCATCCAAAGCATGTTCGGGGGGAGGGGGGGGCAACATGACTGTGGGCGGAGAAAGGCCGTTCATCCCCCAGAGCTGTTTCCTCCACCCAGTCCCCGCCGGGAGCCTGCTTTCGGCCTGACATTGTCTTTATTTCAAACTTCTCTCCTGGAACCCAGCACCAGGCATCTCCCAGGGGGCGAGGGCTGGCCGGCAGGTTAGCAAACCTTGGAAAGCAAATAGCCCAGCTTGCTTGTGCCTCCTCCATGCTCCCAGCCGTGGAGAGCACCGTGCCTGGCCTTTGACAGTCCCCGGTTTAGACTCTGAACATTTTTAAAAATCTAAATATTCTTCATATAATACCATGGAAACTTGTCCTTGGAGATCAATGGCATCTAATCCACACACCCTCATCTATTGTTTTTATTTTGCGAAAATCTAGGTGGAGGGTATTTTATTTCTTTCGTTTTTTAAATTTATTTATTGACTTTAGAGAGAGAAGAAGGGAGGGAGAGAGAGAGAGAGAAGCAGATTTGTTATTTCACTTATCTATGCATTCATCGCTTGGTTCTTGTTCGTGCCCTGAATGGAGATCAAACCTGAAACCTTGGTGTATGGGGACGATGCTCTGACCGACAGAGCTGCCCAGCCAGGGCACCACACATCATTTTAAAGAGGAAATAAAGGCCAGGTAAGTGGAGTGACTTGGTCCAGGATATCACCTGCAGTTAGTGGCGGGTTCTAAAGCATCACTCTCTCAGCACGGGGGCATGTCATGATCAGTTGTGGAAAGTTTAAAAAACAAGTGTCACCCGTAACAATGGCCATTTTGTGCTCTGAAATGTGTTCTTGGGTTGATGGATAGTGGACAGAGGGATCTGGGACAGTGACCAGGCACACCTGTCCTCACCGGGTTATACAGTTAGCACGTTATCAGGGTACTTGGTGGCCCGCAACGGAAACCCAACTCGAGAAAGGTTTAGCTTAAACACAAAAGGCGAATGACGGCAAACTTCGTTAAATGTGTCTCAGCTATAATTGGGAGCTCTCCACACTCTGCTTCTCTCTCCTGGAGTCGTCTTTAGTCTCCCAAACTAGTTTTCTCCTTGGGGCAGAAGTAAAATATGGTTGAAAGATGGTGGCTGGAGGTCTTCAGCCCTCATCTCTTACAAGGTTACCCGAAAAAAGCAACTGTGTTCTTCCTGCCTTGGAAAGTCAGCATGTTCTCCGAAGAGAAATTTGATCGGCTCGGCCCAGGATACATTCCTGAACTCCGTCAACCAGCAGAGGGACTGTCGCCAGAGGCCACCACTGGAACACATATTTGTAGTCGGGGGAGTTGCCAGAAGAAAAGAAATGATCCGGCAGGGAAATGCCTTCTCCTACAACTGGTTTCCCTGACGCAGCAAATCACCGTAACTGGAGAACTTGATTCTCTTGCAAATATACTTTTTAAGTGTTATCATTGCAAGAATGGCAGTGTTTTCATTGTGTAAATATCCTCTTTCAGACACTTCTCCTTACTCCTCGTATTGATTTCTGTTTCATATACACAAAGACTTTTCCCTACATGAAATTTGAAACGGAGAGAAATGGTTACTTTGAGGGATATTGTGCTTGTCCCCCCCAGGGCCTGCCTGCACTGCTTGTGATGAGCGGCAAAGCTGTGCCGATTCCAGGGCTTATATGGAGAGGATGAGGCACGGGGACCAGGGGTGAGAGCTGACCAGTGGGAACCAATCCATGCTCATCCATCAGATTCCCTCCCTGGAGAAAATCCAAGCAAAGGACCAGGGACAATTTCCAATTGGCAGTGAGACATGACCGGCAGGTGGAGGGGCCTGGGGTAGGAATTACAGGAAATCGCAAGGCAGAGGAACGCTGTCATAGAAACAAGCGGAAGGGATGGTGGAGTCCCCCTGGGGATGCTGAGGAAAGCTTGGCAGTCCTGTGGTGAGATGGGATTCTTCAAGGGGGAGTCTGGGTTTCCCAGGTAAGAAAGAGGACAGGTATAAATGCCTAAGGGAAATGCCATATGCAGAGATAGGCCCATGACAGGTGCCCTCGGAAATACTGTTGTGATTGTATACATTACGTGTGCATGCTTAAGCTAACCAAAGGAAAAGGGAAAGACGGAAAGAAGGGGAGGACAGAGGGAGGGATGGAAGAGGAAAGGAAAGGGAGGAAGAGGAGGAAATGGGAGGGGAGTGGGAGGAAGAAGGCAGAGAGTTTGCGTGCAGAGCTTGACTCCTGGGCGTCCAGGGGGTGATAAATGTGGCGAATACGACCACTGTGTCTCCTGTGGACACGGGAAACTCACCTTGCTTCTCCTGCATGGCTTCTCTGCCCTTCTACACCTGTCTGCTCTGAAACACTGTTCCACTTACTCATCAGTTGCACATGACTTAAAAAGACCACCCAACCCCGGCCTCTTACTCCACTCGATCTTGTTCTTCACGTCTCAAAACTCTCTGGGGAGAACAAACAAAAACTCTCTTTCATTTTGCAAATTCTCAAAAAAAAAAAAAAAAGACATCCAACTGTTTGTTGGCCACCCTGTGGTTTGTTTCCCTTAGACTGGGACATATTTTTAGTCTGTTAAGTGGAGTCCCTGAAAAAGGCCTTCCTGGCACCCTTTAAGGTGGAGGAGGTACAACCTGCTGGGTGAGTTAAACTAAGAGGAGTCAACCTGCAGCCAGCAGCATCCGGACCTGCACCTCCCCCCGTGCCGTAGTGTCACTCTGGGCCGTCAAGGACAACCTGAGAGGGTAAGAGAAGGTGCCAGGACCCAACGGAGGTGATGCTAAAGTTAGAGGGAGAAATACCACTGAATTCAACCAGGTTGCCGATGACCATGTGTCTCCAGGGTGTTTATGTTGGATGAGATCTTTCTTATCGAGGGCTGCATTCAATGGGCTGGTAGCACATGTGCTGGTGATTGCTCCACAGTGTATTTCAGACTCAGGTGGCCATTCATTATTCCAGCCTACGTGCCATCACTACTTCCCAACACTCTATGGTCCTCTGCCAATGACCATGGCCATGCTCAACGCCAATGTCACGACACAAGGTCGTGTCCTCCCATTCTGTGTTATGTGAGCTGATATTTCATGGGGAAACAGCTAAGAGAATACTTTTTCTTTTAAAAATGTGTGGAGGCAGAAATGGAAACTTTTGTATAAGAAAAACAAAGTGGTCTGAAAACTATATTCTTTTAGGAGCCAGAAAGCCCCTAGGAATCAGCTCACCTGGAAGAAGCTACGGAGCTCAAACTCCGCTCTGTCTCGTGTTTCCCAGCACGGTTCAAAGCAGGTCGACAGAAGAAGAGAGGAAAGTCAGAGAATAACATCCTTAGCTGTGGAGCCTACAGACTATTCCTCTCCACTTTGCCGGGAGCCGGATTTAAAGTAAGGCTTTAGTTTGCTTTTTATATATTTATTAATTTGGAGGCTGAAGGTTTGTTTATTTTTTAAGGCCAAGGTGAGAAGAGAACCGAGAAAGAAAAGGAAAACAAATAAGCCTCTCTTCAGTGGTTTTCCTGATGCAGGTCTGTGAGGCTGGAGGCTGTTTGCAAAACATGAACATTTGACAAGATGAAATGCAGTCTGTTTCTATCCATGCAAGAGTCAGAACCACCTCCCTCCAACCAATTATTTTAATTTGGAGGTTCACTTCTGAGTTATTTGGGCCATATTTAGTCACGGCTCATTTTTAGATTAGAGACGATAGATCACATCCTTTCATCTGAGGATGGGAGGAAATCACAAGAAACAGACCCAGCCTCAGGAAGATTGTGATCATTGCCTGTTAGTCACCATCATCGACCCATCATCACTGTCCCTGAGCTCCAGGCCCTGGTGCCAGTTCTCAGGGCATCATCTTATAGAGAGACATCCCCACTCTCTGAGGCAGCACTGTAACTGCTCCTATTCTGCAGATGGGTAGACTGAGGCTCATACACGTAGAGAATTACCCAAAGTCACTGAGATGTTGAGTAGAGGGCCCTGGACTGACATCCAGGTCTTTCTGTTCCCAAATTTTGTGTTCCCAACTAAGACGTTTCCCATAAACTACGCATCTGAACCCTGAGACTGTCCAACTTCTGAATAGAAAATCAATTCATAGAGAGCGCATGAAACCGAAAGACCTATGTGTGTTGCAGTCCAGTTCAGTAATAAGTAACTGTTTGGCTTTTGCAAGGTTACTTGCCTCCTGGGCCTCAGTTTCTCTACCTGTACCTTGAAGGGGTTGGACAGGTTGATCTCAGCGTTCCCTTCCAGTCCTGACATTCTGTGAGGTGGTAATTTTAGGGATTACCTGCCCGTACTAGGTTTCTAAGCAAAAGAGTAAGTGATCTCAGTCTCCTCATCTGTAAGTGGAAAGATTAAAATGCTAGGGCTCTGGTCCAGCTGGTGTAGCTCAGTGGTTGAGCATTGACCCATGCACCAAGAGGTCGCTGGTTCAATTCCCGGTCAGGGCACATGCCCAGGTGGTGGGCCAAATCCCCAGTGGGGGGCATGCAGGAGGCGGCCAATTGATGTTCTCTCTCATCGATGTTTCTATCTCTCTCTCCCTCTCACTTCCTCTTTCTCTAAAATCAGTGAAGGAAAAATTAAATTAAAATGCTAGGGTTCTGTTAAAAGAGGTCAAAATTCTGTCTGATTAGTATAATAAAAATATACTAGCTAGGTTAATGATGGAACCTTGGGCTTGGTCTTCTCCCACGAGCAGCAAGAAGTGATACTCCCACAATCCCCAGCTGCGAGCTGCTGCTCCAGCCGCCCCTCCCCGCCCCCGCCCCAGGCTCTGCAGTGCCCAGAGCCCTAGGCAGCGGAAAGATTGCAGTGCTTACTTTTGTAATCACATTCTTTGCTTCATGAAAAGAGCTACTAAATGAAGCCTTTAAATAGCAATCTCTTTTCGAACATTTAAAAGTAATTTAATTTTCTTATTTAGAAACACATTTGCCTTCGGAGCAAGGCCCACCTTTATCTTCAACCAGAGTTATGAACAGTTACCAGTCTCATGGAAGGAGGAACATTTCATGCTTATAAAGGAGAAGATACGAATTTACTGATGGAAAACCTATCACTGCCAGCCTATTTATTGGGCACTGAATGCTGGGCAGGTCCTGGGAAAATAAGCGTGAGCAAGATGAGTGTGGCAACCTTCCGCACAGAATCTTCAAGTCCAGTGTTGTGGTGGATAACTTTTAAAGCAATAGCTCAGAAAGGAGGAAGTGATTTGATAGGATAACTATAGGTTTTCTTTATGTGTGTGTGTGTGTGTGTGTGTGTGTGTGTGTGTGTGTGTGTGTTTATTGATATTTTAGAGAGAGAGAGATAGAAACATCGATATGAGAGAGATATATCCATTGTTGGGCTGCCTCTGGCACGCCCCCAACTGGGGATCGAGCCTGCAACCCAGGCATATGCCCTGACCCAGAATCAAACCAGGGCTTCTCAGTCTGTGGTATGACACCCAATCTACTGAGCCACACCAACTGGGCATAAGTATAGGTTTTATGGGTACGCTGAGTGTGGGCATATCATAGGAGACTTCCTGGGAGAGGTGACATTGCAGTAAGAGCTGAGGATTCCGAAGGAAATTGGTGAAAGGGGTAAGTGAGTAGTAGGGTAGATTGTTCCAGGGAAAGGAAAAAGCAAGTATAAAGACCCAGATAAAACAGAGAACATGGCATACTAAGTAGCCCATAGCAACATAAAACAGAATATGCAAAAAATGAGGTTGTTCAGGTAGGTTAGAGTCCATCTCAAGAAAGGTAGTAAGTCTTCTTGGGGATCTGAGTGACCTGGGCTACCTCCTTAACTTCTCTGGTTCATAGATTCCTAATATGAAGCATAAGAGGTTTAGAATAGACATTATCTAAGGTCCTTACTAACTATGAAATTAAATGCTATCGCTAAAGGCAGGGGAAAAGATTGGATAATAACTTCATCTGAAATTTAGTGGAGGTGTAGAGAGAGCAGGTTAGGGTGTACAGATTTGTTTAATCAATAATTATTTACTTAATACTTACTATGTACCAGCTACAAAATTAGGGATCTATGTTAGATGCTGAAGAGGTGGCCCTTAAATAAATAATTACAAAACAATTATATAGTCAAATTTTATGAAGACAAAAATAAGGTTTGGATCAAGGATATTTATCATAAACCTACAGAAAGCACAATACTACATGCTAAAACATTAAGAGTCTGCCAGGAATAAGTCAAAGCCACCTTCTGTCACTTTTATTCAACATTGTAATAAAAATTCTAGCCAGAGCAATAAAACAAGAAAAAATAAAAAGTAGAAAGACCATAACTGAAGAAATAGAACCACTACTTTTAGTAGACAATAAGGTAATCTAAATAGAAAATCTCAGAATATTTCAAACCTTTGGAATGAATAAGAAAGCTTATCAGAGTTGAAGAAAAACACTGATGTAAAAATAATCAATGATAATATTATATAATTGTTACATCAGAAATTAAAAGTTTAAAATGTACTTAAAATATCATTTCCAGCACAATATCAGCAAGGTCTTTAAAGAAAAAATTATAAAACTTTTTAAGACATTAAAACATCTAAATAATTTGATGACAACCGTATTTATGGAAGGAGCCCAGCATTAAAGCATGCCAATCCTCCCTAGATTGATCTGCAGATTCGATGCAACTCCAATCAAGGTCACAAAAGGCTATTCACAAAACATGGTAAGCCGTTTCTAACACCTATTTGTAAAGGGGAAATGTCAAGATATATAAAACAAGTATAATTTATACAATATCAAAATTTAGCCTCGCCGGTGTGGCTCAATGATTGAGCATCGGCCCATGCACCAAAAGGTCCCCAGTTCAATTCCCAGTCAGGGTGCATGCCCAGGTTGTGGGCCTGATCCCCAGTGGAGGGCATGCAGGAGGTGACCAATCGATGTTCTCTCTCATCAATGTTTCTATCTCTCTCTTCTGCTCCCTTCCTCCCTCTCTAAAATCAATAAAGAAAAAAAAAAAAAACATCGAATGTAAACCAAACTGTTATTGAAAAGAAAACTGTTTCCTGGTCATACACAGGCCAAGCGGAGCGGGAATGAGTGCCACCGTCCCCTCTCTCTGGGCCAGGGGTCACTCCCTTTGGTCTCCAGACATCCCAATAGACAGTGCAAAAGTCAACCAACTTCTAGCTTTCTCTCTCCAGACAAACAGATAAGAAATGTGGGCCACCTCTCCCTGTTCCCCTTTTCTCAGAAATTAAACTCTTTTCCTGCCCCTCGGTGTCCCACCCCCAACCCCACACTGCTTGTTGGTTCCGAGCTAAACCTTCACTTTGCCCCCAGATGAGCATCTATAGAAATGTGACCTGCCAGATCATCGGGAAAACACCCCTGACCATAATGACGGTGGTGAGGTAGGTCTGTACTTCGATACCTTGGAAAAGCACTGTACTCTTTATACCCTCTGCTCTCAAAGACAGATAGTGTACATTGGAAGCTAGGAAAATTCAACAGTAAAGAAACCTATGTCTCATTTGAGACACGGGTGTTCTAACGATTCCCTGTTATAGATGAGAAAGACACAGCACTGGGAGGTTAAGTAAGTGACTCCAGGACCAAAAAAAAAAAAAGCAGGCAAAATCCAGGACAGGATTTGAATTCAGGTGTGCTTGGTTCCAGTCTGTGGGATAGCACCGAATGAATCATTCTGTGCCGGAGAACGTTTTCTAGAAAATATTGCCATAGTCTCTCTTCAAATGTCTCTCCTTCTTCCCTATCTTGTCCCCTGTTGATGTGACCCTTCCTAACCATGCTTAGTGATCATCTTCAAATCATCTGCCCAGGTTTGCCTTGCTCACTGTAAGCTCTTGGCAAGTCGTCCATGAATTGTATCCAGCGCTGATTAGACAGTTGAGGATCCTATCAGGGGCAAAATCATACCAACATGTATGTGTATATGTCGCCAATTCAGTGTGTGCAAAAGTGTTGCTTTAAATACTAGTTTATATTTCCTCATTTAAAAACCTGAAGTCTCATGCTGAACTTTCTGTCTCCATTGCACTCTTCAATGTTCTACACTGCAGAAGGGCCCCAGTAAAAAGATGAATCCCCTCTCTCACCATGATTAAAAATAAGACACAGCCCTTGCCTGCCTGCACACGTCTCAGTTGGATAGGAATACACACATACACACACACACATGCACACGCACGCTCACGCACACACGCGCACGCACGCACGCACACTGACATTGGAATGTTAGAGCGGCCATCAAAAAAATCTCCACACCCCTCCAGTTCACAAGAAGCAACAGGACCTCAAATGCATCAAGGGTGACGTGCAGTTCTGAAATGGCAGTTGATAATGAGCTTGCTAATTATTATCTAGCCATCTTAGCTAGTGATCATATCAGGCTACCTGGAAAATATATTGCATATTCCATCTCACCTTGGGAATCCCCTGTGGGTCTTCTCCTGATAGAGACTGTCAAGCTGGTAACCTGAAATATCTCTCCGAATGACCTCTGGGTGTCTAGACTAAGAACGGAATTTAATGTGAAGCATTAATGTCCTCATTGAATGTGCACTTTTGACTGTGTCAAAGCCCTCGCCAGCCTTCTCCACATGGCCCCTACTTTCTCTGTTTTATTGTTATTGTTATTGATATTATTCAGCCAGAATTTAGGCTGCCCCCTGAACACACTGTTACTTCCCCACCCCACCCCCTGCCAAAGTCATCTATGTGCATCTTATGGCCTTGGAGATGATTAAAAGATGATTTCTATTTCCCTGTAGTCATTTGTCATTTTGCCTTGGATCATAAAAGTGTAGGGTAAGTTTCCAGGGAGATTTAATCAAGTCTCTCCAGAGATAAGGGGGTAGAAAAAGGATGAGGCTGTTAGACCAGAGTTCCTGCCATGCCCTGGATACACGAACCTGATTGAGTCCCTTCACCCCTGCACCCAGTCACCTCATCTGTCACAGCTTCTGATTAACGAGCTGATATGCATAAGCACACACAGCAGGTGCTCCACACAAGAGCTTCTTCCCTTCTCACTTCTAACGAGGCCCTGGGCACTGTCATCGCAGGAGTGACTGTGTCCCGGGAAAGTCTAGCACCTACAGAAGCATAGCCAACCAGACTAGGAAGGCCACTGCGGGGACCCTGAGGGCCGATGACAGGGAGCTTTCCAACATCTCTTCGGAGGGTGATGGTCCTTTTGCTTTGCAGGGAGTTTATATCCAGATGGGGTACAGTGTCCTCTTCTTGTCTGTTGGACTCCAGTGCTCCCTAAAGTCCTCAGATCCTCAGAGCCACTGCAACAGGGGAATGGCCAACCCAGATCAAACACTGGCCAGCCGCCCTCGGGGCTATTGTTCTGAAACCAGTGGGAGGCTCAAGGGACCATCTCTGGAAGGGGAGACTCCTTGTTGGTTTCAGCGGTGCGGCCGGGAGGGCACGAACGTGTGCGGAGCAGGTCTGCGGGGAGCTGAGGAGGTGTGCAGTGAGGGAGACACAGCCCTGCGCGCACGGACGCACGTATTGTGCCATGAGTGTGGTGCAGAGAGAGGGTCCCTGGTACCAGGAATGCGGGGGTGGGGGGGCAGCTCATGAACAATGTGATATGGGGCTTAGGGCTTGAGGCATCGACAAGAGTTTGCCAGACAGAGAGGTGCCTACACCGAGGGGCCGGGAAGAGCGAGAATCCGGAGGAACCATGCGGGGTGGGTGGGAGGTGAGTCCGGACAGAGAGTTTGGGCCAGATGGTCGAAAGCCTCATCGCACGCCAGGCTGAGGTACCGAGCAGAAGCTGCCACCCGAGGGAGGGCCTGGGCAGGTCTGCTCAGGCTGATGCCACTTTTCTCCCCAGGTCAGAATTTCATTAACAAAGTCATGTTCCCATTAACTTCCATTAAACATTTGTGTTGTTCTTTGGGGAGAAAGTATTTTCCCACACATTATTGCACTTATTATTCACATGAGTAATAATGTAACATTTCTAATACAATGATGAATCAGTTCGAGCCCTTCCAGTGGAAACAAAAGAAACCTGGTAGGTGAGATTAAAGGGACTTGAAGAATCATCACCAAAGGGCAGGGGGTGAGCAGCCCCGAGGATGCCAGGGGCCTGCAGGGAGACACGGCCATGAGGGTGCCAGCAGGGGTGAGTCAGACACAACCATTGTCTTTTCTTTTTTCTGCATTTTAAAAGTATTTAAGACATAAAGGCAATCTTAGAAAATAATATAATAGCCCTGGCCGGTTTGGCTCAGCGGTTAGAGCGTCCGCCTGTGGTCCGGAGAGACCCGGGTTCGGTTCCCGCTAAGGGCATGTACCTCGGTTGCAGTTTGTCCCCGGCCCTGGTTGGTTGTGCGGGTGGCAGCCACTCGGTGTGTCCCTTTCACATCGATGTTTCCTCTCTCTCTTCCTATCTCTCCCTCCCACTCTATCTGTACAAAAAATGGAAAAACGTCCTCGGGTGAGGATAAAAAAAAAAAAAAAAAAAAAAAAAAAAAAAAAAAAAAAAGAAAATAATATAATAAACAGCTGTGTTCCTACCACCCGGCTTTACCAAATCATTATATGTTGTCTTTTTTGTTTTAATAAAATATTAAAAATACAACCAAAGATGCCATGTGCTTCCTCTCCCATCTCCTTCTTTTATATGCCTCTGTCCCGCAGGTCGACTCTTTTTTTTCTCCATTGCTTTTCAGAGTGGGGGGAGGGAGGGAGAGAGAAACATCGATGCCAGAGAGAGACATCAATTGGTTGCCTCCCGCATGATCCCAGCCAGGCCCGGGGATCGAATTGCAACTGAAGTACATGCCCTTGACCAGAATTGAACCCGTGACTCTTTGGTCCACAGGCACTTTTAATTCTTTACATGTATGGTCTTATTATTTTATGTTTGGATATATAAAAAAACATTGTATTGTTCTGTGACTTCCCTCCTTTGCTCATGGTTTTGACTTTGAGTTTGAGCCAGATTGATTCACACAGGTTTAGTTTGTTTGCACAGCAGTACAATAGCCCATTATTTAAACAGGCCCCTTTCTTTCTTGTTTCCTCGGTCTGTCTTTCTCGTTCTTTCTCCCTATCTAACTTGGTTTCTTAGATTAGTTTCTCTGGAAGCAGTGTCTGGTGTGGACAGTTGTGAGGCTTCTTAGAAAATATTCTTGGGAGATAAGAAAGTGAAGAAGGAAGGACTGGGCAGAGGGAGAAGTACTGAGATTCGGCGGCAGCATCATGGTCCCAGGGGGGGACCAGGTGGCCAGGCCTCTGCATCACCAGGCCAGCCAACCATGAAGGGAGCACAACCTCAGGTGAGTCAGTTCTCGATGCGCAAGGACAATTCCCAGCAAGGAGTACAAATGTGAACCCGCAGCACCCGGACATCCAGTCCCCGAGGAACAGCGGACCCGCTGGGAGAGATCTGGGCGGGACATGCACTGCAGACCGAAATGTATCCTATGTATCTTCCGGTGTGACTAGGCATCACTGAGAGCCCCAAAGCACAAAATCACAGTCCTCGGCCTCCCCGAGAAGTCGCGCTGTGCACGGGGCTCAGTCAGATGCACTTGCGTGAGGTTTGGAAGGAGGGAGCCAGGTGGGCCCGTGCTCCTGCTCTTTCTGCATTTCTGCAGCAGCCGAGGCACGAGAGGGACGTGTCGTGTCTGGGTCCTGGCTTGTGGTGCTGGGAAACAGCCTCTGGGGCAGCCATGCAGCTGGGAGAGGTCCCAGCAGGGGCAGAGTGGTTCTGGGGTCACCAGCTGCAGCTTCTGATCTTGGCAGCTGCCTGACTGTGGCCATGGCAGGGTGGCTCTGGGCACAGTGGTTTTCTGTCCCGAGAGGAGGCAGCAGTTCTTTGGGGAGCTGGTTCTGCGTGACTCCGCAGGCCATTCCTGTGACCGCTAGTCTTCGTCTGCATCGTCTCCCCCAGTGGCTCTCTAAGCCACATGGTGCCCTTAAATGTTTCCCTTCTTGTAAAAATCACCTGGGGAGATGTGAAGTTCCTGCACCTACAACCTGACGGTGTATATCAGTTATTGCTCATTTTATGTAGTCATTTGTATCAGATATTTGGATTTTTTTCCTAGTTTTTTTCCTACTAAAAGCAATGCTGCAGTAAGCATCCTTGCACGTGTCTCCTGCTGACTCTATGCTAGAGTTTCTCTGGGTATAAAGGGACATATACCTTCAGTGTTACTAGATAATGCAAGTAGCTATTTTCTCACCTCCTGCTTTACCGTGTATGGTATGAGTTCAATTTCTCTGCATCTCCACCAACTCTCAGAATTGTTACACATTTTTATTTTTGCCAATCAGTGTGAAGTGGTAGCGTTTTGTTATTTTAACTTTATTTCCTCTAGTAACTAGTGAGACGGAGCCTGTTTCATGAGGGTCATGATCACCATTCATGTCTCCTCATCTTTGAACTCCATGTTCATGGCCTTTGTGGATCGTTCTACTGACTGGTTCTTCTTTTTCTTATTGATTTGCAAAATTTATGTATGTATTCTGGCCCCGAATCCTTTGTTGGTTATGTGTGTTGTAAATATCGTTTTCCTGTCCGTGGCTTGTCTTCCGCCTTTTTACGGTGCTTTTCAATTATGCAAAAGTTTTTAAATTTTTAAGGTGTTTCGGAGTTTCTGCCCCCTGGTTGTATTGGACAGATCTCAGAACAAGTCAAACTCTCAGCAGCCAGCATCTGTGGTTTCAGCCACTCTATTCAAAGGAATGTGCATATTGTTGAGTTAGTATAATTATGGCTATCTTCTTCTTAATATTTGACCTATTTTGCCATTTATTTGTACCAAGAGGATACATGAAAATATTACTATTTTCAATCTTAGCGAACTCCACTCAAGACCCAAATTCCAGGGGAAAACTGATTGTCTAATTAGTCTGGCTTGAATCATACACTTATTCGTGGCCAGCAGATGACGGGCATCTTATCCTCCACCGAGACTGTGTCAATGAGAGAGGAGTGGGTCCCCAGACAAGAGCCCCAAAGCATCCTTCAGATAACGGGAGAACGGGCACTGGGCAGGCCAGAAAGGGCTCGATGTGCTGCAAGCCTTTGGCAGGGTGGATACTGAAGAAGAATACTGATTTCTCAGCTGTAGCAATACGGTTTTTCTTTTGCAAAACAGTAAAACAGCCAGATAAATTCTTTATACCATATTTGCATGTAGTACAATTCGAGCATGGAAGTGGGAACCCTCAGTCTGGGGCATTGGAGAAGGTTCCTGAGGATGCGGTGCTTGTGCTGAAGAGAGGAGGAGATGTTCCAGGCGGAAGAAACAGCGACGCAAAGGAAGGGAACTCGAAGGAGCAGGTGGTGGTCCACGAACGTGCGGCGCTTGGCAGACACGCGTGCGCACAGCAAGGTCGGCTGGTCCTAGACACGCCAGGTGAGAAGCAAGTGTCTCCGAACTGTTGCCCAGGAGATGCCTTCGGGGAGAAATAAATGAGTGTGGAGAGGCATTTCTTCATGATGAAAAACAAAATAAGAGTGTTGACATGGAGGTGTTAAAAATAGTTCAGGCTTTGCGAGGCGCACACGTGAGACACGTCTCACGGCTGCTTCAAGGCCCCGCGGTCAGAGGCAAGGTCCCTGCTCCAGGGCGCGCGTGGGCCGGCTCGTCCTCGGCTCGGCCTGGACGTGCAGATCTCGACCTCGGCTGCCAGCAAGGAACTCTGACGCCCAAAAGCACACGAGAGCCGCAGGCAGGGAGAACTGACAGCCGGGATTTTTAAAACAGCATCTTTGGCCCTGGCCGGTTTGGCTCAGCGGTTGGAGTGTCCACCTGCGGTCTGGAGAGACCCAGTTCGGTTCCCGCTAAGGGCACGGACCTCGGTTGTGGTTTGTCCCCGGCCCTGGTTGGGTTGTGCAGGTGGTAGCCACTCGATGTGTCCCTTTCACGTCGATGTTTCTCTCTCTCTCTCTCTCTCTCTCTCTCTCTATATATATATATATATATATCTGTCTCTCCCTCCCTCCCTCCTACTCTATCTGAACAAAAAATGGAAAAATGCCCTCGGGTGAGGATAAAAAAATACAAAATGAAAATAAATAAAATGTAGATCTGGGCCCTCCTACAACGTGGGAAATAGACAAGGTATAAAACATGGTGTCAGTTGACCTAGTCCCAAACCAGAGTCTGCCACATGTCAACTATGTAACTTTACACTTCTCCAAACTTGAATTTTTATACCTGTGAAAGGGTTATTAAAACAGCCACAGACCCCACCCACACCCAAAGAAACCCAACTAAATGAAACCTAGTTTTATACACCTATGTAGACAAGTCATAGGGAAGAGTCTTCCTACCTATCAAGCTTTAAAAATAGTACGTACAAATCAGCTTTGTCTCTTCGATCTTCCCTTGTTGTGAAGCTGAACAGTGCTTTTCAATTTGTAGATTAAGAAAACAAAGCCAAAAAAAAAACCTGATTTTGACCAGCATTTTAAAAATGATAAAATCTGAAAAAGTGGACTGGAACAGCATGGAATGGAGTAGACTCAATAGAAATAGAAAATATCAAAGTAACACCCTAGTTAAGAACACTATTGTTTCAGGTGTGTATGTCTCGGTGTGTGTGTGTGTGTGTGTGTGTGTGTGTGTGTGTGTGTATCAGGTCATGGTATAAAATACTTGGTTTAAATTGGAGAAACATGTTTTAATAGGATGAACTAGGGTTTAAACTAAGATTGTGGGCTCCAAGTCCAATTCCTTTGCTCACGATAGATACTTGCCCAATACAGAGACGGGTTGGGTGTCCTATGGGCTTTTAATGAATACTGACCGCTAGTCATGGAACAAGCGCTGAAGATCGCCGGTTGAGGAACGGAGACGTTCCCAGGAGTTATTGTTCTGAGAAGGAGGAGTGCTGCCCTGGTAAAGAGCTCAGGGCTTTCGGCACCAGCTCAGCCCATCTCCGGGGAGTGTCTCAGTCAGAAGTCACCATTATCTCTCAAGAACTGCAAATGAAGATTCATAGGCCCATAAATTTCCTCTTCTCTGGGCCCCAGACTTGGACGACTTAGTTCAAAGACAGAGCTTATAAATAAATGTCCTATTTAGTAAACCCAGAGTTAGGGGCAGAAGCACATCATTTTATAATTCTCTTAGGCCCATCAAGTGTATAGTCCACCAACAGAAATATCCCTGAGAAAATTACCTTTGAAACAACCTGTTTGCTTATTTGGAATTGGACTATGTGATCTCTAAGTTTTAATTCGATTTAACATTCTAGGGGCTGAGGTGTAATTTTCACTGACGGAGTCCACTAGTGAGTCTTGACAAGAAGACTCACAGGTGTTGGAGCGAGAACTTCAATTCACTGATTCAATCCTCTGTGTTTCAAACCAAAGTGTACTGTACTCCCACTATGCTTGGGTACCCGCTGAACTGAGAGAATGGCATGAATAAGACAGTGTTGAGCACAAGTATAGAGTTTATCAAGTCAATACAGATGTCATGAAAAGAATAGGGGTGTCTCTCATCTGGCCCGACGGTCCACTGAAGACTTTTTTAGGGAAGCAACATGTAAATAACAACCTACTGGGAGGAAGATTAGGAACTAGTTGGTAAAATCTCAGAGTGGAGGGACGTTCCTCAAATATGCTAGAGGGTTAGCTTAGTTGAAGACCAAAAGAGGGAAACGCAGGAAAGGAGAGAGAGTCAGAGAGGCAGAGACAGAGAGATTGAGATCCTAAAAGGAATAAAAATGAAAGGGACTTCAGCAAGAGGTAAAGCTGGAGAAGTCATGGGTCAAGTAAGACCTTAAACGCCACGTCAAGGGACCTGGAGTTTCTCCTAAGTACACTGGAAAGTCATGCTGGAGAATGTAAGAGGTTTTTTTGGCAAAGCTAGTGGGACGTCCAGAGGAGTCAAATAGAATGGGAAGGCTTGAGGGTCTCTTTTTCATCTGTGGTGGACAAGGCAGTGAGGGAGATGCAGGAGGCCCACAGTGAGGGTCCTGAGCAAGTGTATCTCCACTGGGAGAGAACTGGCTGGCCACTGGCAAAATCACAAGGCCAAAATTATTGTCCTTGCAAGGACATTCTCTTCCCCACCTTAACTATTAGCCCACAATACTGCTATGTAACAACTACTCCAAAAGTCAGCTGCCTCAGCAATAATAATTATCTTTTTCTCTCTTTTGTTGCCTGTGCTTTTGGTGTCATATCCAAGAAATTACTGCCAAATCGGGTGCCATAAAGCTTTTCCCTCGACCTCATCTCTTTTTATTTATTTATTTTTTTCATTAAAAATTTTTTTTTCTTTATTGATTTTAGAGAGAGAAGAAGGAGAGAGAGAGAGAAATATCAATGAGCGGGAACATCAATCAGCCGCCTCCAGCATGCTCCCCACTGGGGATGGGGCCCACAACCTGGGCATGTGTCCTGACTGGGAATTGAACTGGTGACCTCTTGGTGCATGAGTTGACGCTCAACCACTGAGCCACACCAGCTGGACCGACCTCGTCTCTTTTAAGAAAAGCACTGCTCAATGACAGCAGAGAGATGAGCACCAGGAACAGAGAAGAGCTGCTGCTAAAACTCCACCTGGGTACCACCACGCCTTCGTTTAATCGCTCGCTGTCCCAATACCCTCTCCTTATTTAGGGCGGAACCCAGGCAACTCTGAGATGATAGTGACTAGGACTTGTCTAAAAGAACTTCAGCTCCCTAAGATGCTTTCACCCATGGGCAAAGCACCGTAAACCAAAGGAAGGGAGAATGTGTTCGACAGTTCACTCGTCTCTAAACACGTGATAGAAACCTTCTCACGACCAGAAGCCACAAATCAGAAAACTGACTCAGTGGCCCATCGTTTCTGCTATCCCAGCCTAGAGCATCTTATTAATAAACTGCTTTATTGATAAAGGTTACCAGGATTCCACCACAAGCAGGACATGGTGGAAGAGTAACCAAATAGATCCAATCAGTGAAATAAATAAAATGCTTATAACCTTGCCACATGGTGTTGACACCCTCTTCAGGAAGTGGGACTCCTCCCCATGAGCAACCTTTTTCTTTTCTTTCCTTTCCAACCTTTTTCAAATCATATTTACATTGTGTCATTTGTTTCATAAAACAGGAAATATTGTCTTGGAATCCCCTCCGAGTCTTCTCAAGTCTCTTTGACATTGTGTAATATAGATAGTTGGGTGTTGGGTGTTTTTCTGCCTTCTAAATATAAAATCACAGCGCTGAAGATGACCTTTCAAGTCATCCTCCCTCGCTGTGGATTCTGATTTTATGTCTCCACCATCATCCTAAGGTACCCCCCCCCACATGCACACAAACACACACACTCAGTCACACGTCATTGGTTCCTAAAGCAGAGGGACCGGAAGGGGTGTTTGCTGGTGGCTGTGTTTTGCTGTTTTGTTTTTGTCACGCAGAGGGCAAAGACGGGTGAAATCAAGGTGTGCGTGTGATGGACAGAGGCAAGGGATCAGAGGGACAGTGATGAACCAGCTGACTGTGTGAGGGCACTGGGGACCTGGAAGGGATGGAGACAAGAGGGAAAGGCAAGCTCACTGCTGACCCAGGGAGGAGGTAGGTGGAGTGAGCGTAACTGGGAATATTAAGTTCCACCTGCCACTCAGCTCGGAGCCTGGTGTGTACCAGGCTGGTGCATTTCAGTCCACAGTGGATACGAAGATGTGGGCATAAAGCTGAGTGGCCTTTCCTGTGGGCTTTATGATAAATACCCCAAAGAGGCTTAGGGGTAATGGAGAGAGGCAAAAAAATGTGCATGACTGAGGTTGGCATAAATGCTTCCTATGCCTAACTTGTTGCAGAAATTATTCAAGAATAAGTCAACTGTGAAAATATGGCCACAGAGAGCCTGCCGAGGTTCATCGGAGCCATTCGAGTCTACTGAGCAAAGGCTAGCTACCTAATCCAAAACCGCTCGGTTGACGCTTTGACTTAAGTATCAATTTTCTGATCCCCGATTTTAACAAAGGAAGGGTGTGGGGGGCAGGCAGAGGTGACCACACTGCAGGCAATTGTGCTGAGCCAGGTGAAGGAGCTCCTGGTCTCTCTCTCTCTCTCTGAGAAAAGCCTTTTTTTTTCATCCCTCTCTCTCCTTTCTCCCACAAACATCCCTGGACATTTATCTCAGATCCTACACTAAAAGACAGAGAGACACTCATTTTGCTGGGGTTTGACCAAAGAGCTGAAAGTAGTAGCCTTTTTTCCCTTCAAATTGGCCAATTCTTGGCTCGATACAGGGGCACAATACGAGCTACACCAATCTTGAAAAGCAGAAAGGAGGAGGGGCAGCCTCGTGGTCTCACGGGGGCCATGAATTAATTGGTGTCACCAGAAGAAAACCCATTTTGATAAGTCAGTGAATATTCTAGCAAAGGTATATTTCACATCATGCCCCAATTTATAATTACACTCACTCCACTCCAGTGGAAATCTCTCCCCAGACTGTACTCTCTAATGGCCGAGTCATAAAAGGTAATATATATTCTTATGCTAAGCAATGAAGAGGTACACCGAGCAGCGTCGTCTTCCTAGGAAATCACAGTCTTCTGGGGTGCGCATTTGTTCACACCATGAGCAGACACAAATCAACATGGCGGCTGAGTGGGCACGGGGTGAGTGATGGTCTGGGCTCCTAATGAAATCAAACCATGAAAGGCATTAGAAAGATTGATTGGTGTTAAGTTAGCTGCCAGTGTCAGCCAGGGTACCCCAGGCTATAATGAAACTGCCAGTGGTTATTTATGGAGATGTAGGTTTGGGGGTGTAAGTTATGTCCAGCAAGCTGGTCTTACAAACAGACAGACACACACTTGAACTTCCACAGTGGGAGGAGCAGCAGACACCCCATTCCAGGGGGCTCCTCTCCCTCTGCCTGGGATGACATTCTTTCCCAAGCACTTGCACCAGACTGAATAAGGCCAGGCTCCCATCCAAAAGGAAAATGGGTCAAGGTTAATGAATTGCTGGAAAATGTTGACTTTAGGTAGGACAAGAGAAGGTATCAAAGTCAACCTTAGCTAATTGTTGCTAAAAACAAAACCAAATAAACACACACACATATAAAATAATGCTCTAGCCTAAGCCAAGGGATGAGATATAGGCTTCTTCATCCTCGTTTGGCCCAGGCCCCTTTCATGAGAGCCAGGAAGGGGAAGAGAAGGAAAACCAACACTGATTCTGGGTGATGGAGTCATGTGCTCAGACTCTGGGGGCTCAGAGGCGGGGACAAGGGTGAAGGTGCACAGTGACTGGCGTATTCACATTCTTCCTCCGAAGTCTCTTTGCTATGTATGGTTTACTTTAAGGTAAATAACAGGATGGGGGTGGGGGGATGGGAGCCAGTTGAAAAATAGGACTTTTTAAGAGCCACTAGGAGCATGATCATACAAGCTGTAGCATGTCCAAGAAATATCATCCAATCAGAGAGTCTCTAATTTCCTGCCTGAGCGGCTTCGACAGAGGGAGGGGGATGGTGCATGGGCTCTTTGACCCAGGTGTGGTTCCTCAGCACCTGCCTTTCTCTTAATGTGTTGCCTCCACGTCTGCAAAAACATCTGTAAGATGATGTGGAAGAGCCGGGCATCTGAGGGCACAGGTCAGTGGGCACAGCAAGAGGCGTTAGGGCCACAACTGCTCGCGTCTCCAGAGAGAAAGAAGAGAAGCCAGGCAGAGGCAGAGGGATGGACCAAGCGAGTCCAATGCTGTGTGTTCCTTCCAGAGCTCCCTCAAAGGAGGCCCTGAAATGGGGACTTGGGGTGGTTAACTTACTTGGGAAGAGATAACAGGAAACATACAACAGAAAGGGGGGGGGGGGGCAAAACAGGTAATAATGAAAAGCCCAAACCCTGAGAAAATGTATCTAATACATTTCAGAATTAAGACACTAGGGGACAAAGAGGTTGGGGCACTTGAGCCACTAAGACTCGTTGCCCATTGTTGAGAGTTGCCCCCAGAAAGCATTTCCATGCTGCGAACGGTGTTGAAGTTCTGAAATTCTATGGACGCCAGGAGACAGAGAGAGACAGAGGCCTGGAGGTGACAAGCTGTCAGTACTTCAGGAACTGCCACCAGAGCTGTGGCGACTCAGGTTGGTGGAGGAGGTGTGGACCAGATGAATTATGACTCGAGTCATCCTGACAGTCACCTCAGAAAGCTGAAACCAGGGAGCAGGACTAAGGAAGACCTTCAAGACACAGAGCTTCTGAGTGAGGCTGGTGTGAACTGGAACTGGGGATATAAGTCCCGAATTAAAAATCAAGTCTTTAAATATTAAAGGGTTCTTTTTTAAAAATAATTTATTTTTGTTACAGATGTTTCTCCTTTTTCCCCCATTGACACCCTCCCTGCTCCCACCATCCCATCACAGTATTTTTGTCTATGTCCGTTGGTTATGCATATGTGCATATAAGGTTTTTTTGTTTGTTTTTTTTTTAAGAAGAGCAAAAACAGAGAGAGAGAGAAAGAGGAACATAGGTATAAAGAATAAAATAATGCCCTGGCTGTTTTGGCTCAGTGGTTGGAGCATCAGCTCATGGACCGAAGGGTCATGGGTTTGATTCCTGGTCAAGGGCACATATCTGGGTTGCAAGTTTGATACCTGGCCCCGGTCAGGGTCATGCGGGAGGCAACCAATTGATGTGTCTCACATCGCATCAATGTTTTTCTCTCTCTCCCTCCCTTCCTCCTTTCCACTCTTTCTAAGATAATCAATGTAAAAATATCCTCAGGTAAGGATTAACTAAAAAATAATAATAAAATGGCAATAAATACTTTAAATGTAAATGGATGAAATATACCAATCAAAATACATAGGGTAGTTGAATAGATAAGAATAAATAACCCATATACATGCTGTCTACAAGAGAGCTACCTCAGCACAAAAGATACACACAGACTGAAAGTAAAGGGATGGAAGAAGATAGAAATGAAAATAGAAATGAAAAAAAAGCTGGAGTAGCAATACTTATATTAGACAAAATAGACTTCAAAACGAAGGCCATAACAAGAGACATTACGTAATGCTAAAGGGATCAGTACAATAAGAGGATATAACCCTTACAAACATATATGCACCCAACATAGGAGCACCTAAACATATAAAGAAAATCTTGGTGGACATAAAGGGAGAGATGACAGTAATACAGTCATAGTAGGGAATGTTAATACTCCATTGACATCAATAAATAGATCTTCCAGACAAACAATCAACAAGGAAACAGCAACCTTAAACAACACACTAGATCAGATGGATTTAATTGATAATTACAGAACATTTCACCCCAAAGCAGCAGAATATACATTCTTTTCAAGTGTATGTGGAACATTCTCTAGGATAGACCATGTTAGGACATAAAATAAGTATTAATAAATTCAAGAAGATTGAAATCATATCAAACCTCTTCTCTAACCACTATGGTATGAAACTAGAAATCAATTTCAAGAAAAAAACTGAAGGACACACAAACCCATGGAAGCTAAACAGCATGTTACTAAACAGTGAATGGGTCAACAATGAGATCAAGGAAGAAATCAAAAGTTACCTTGAGACATATAAAAAGTAACACACAACAATTCAAAATCTATGGGACACAACAAAAGCAGTTCTAAGAGGGAAATTCATAGTATTATAGGCCTATCTCAAGAAGCAAGAATAATCTCAAATAAATAATCTAATCCTACATGTAGAGGGACTAAAAAAAGAAAAACAATGCCCAAAGTAAGTAGAAGGAAGGAAATGATAAAGATTGGAGCAGAAATAAATGACACAGAGCCTTAAAAAATACAAATGATCAATAAAACCAAGAGCTGGTTATTTGAAAAGATAAATAAGACTATCAAACTGTTAACCAGACTCATCAAGAAAAGAACGAAAGAGGAGCCTAATAATAATATCAGAAATAAAATAGGAGAAGTAACAACTGACATCACAGAAGTACAAAGGATTATAATATTATAAACAACTATATGCCAACAAATTAAACAAACTTGATGAAATGGATAAATTTCTAGAAAAATGCAATCTTCCAAAGCTGAATCAGAAAGAAATCTAAATAGACTGATTACAACTAATTAAATTGAAGTAGTGCTCAAAAAATGCCCAGCAAACAAAAGTCCAGGTGAATTGCACCAAACAGTCAAAGAAGAACTAACACCTATCCTTTTCAACTATTCCAAAAAATTTGAGAGGAAGGAAGATTCTCATGTTTATTTTACCAGGCCAGCATTATCCTAATTCCAAAACTAGATCAAGACACTACAAAGAAAGAAAATTATAGGCCAATATCCTTCATGAACATAGAGGTGAAAAAAACCTCATCAAATATTAGCAAACTGGATCCAACAATACATTAAAAAGATCATACACCATGATCAAGCAGGATTTATTTTGGGGATACAAGGTTGGTACAATGTTCACAAATCAATAAACATGATACACCACATAAACAAAATGAAGGATAAAAATCACACAATCATATCAATAGATACAGAACAAGCATTTGATAAAATCCAGCACCTATTTGTGGGAGACTTTGCATGGCATCAATTTTGTTAAAATCTGCTCTGCCATCACCTTCCCCAAGGCAGGATATCTCTGCCTTCTGCATTTCTTTATCTCTGCATTTTGCATTTCTTTAAGTAACCATTTACTCATCAAGCCAGTCTTTGCTGACCTTTTGTTCCTTTATAGTATTTCCTAGATTTGCTTCGGGCACGCCTGGTGCTTGGCAACAGGTGCTTCTTGCCCTATATATTGTGTGGATCTCCCCAGAATAAACAAGACTTGATCAGAATCCTGTCTTGTCTCCATTTCTCATGTCTCTTGTCCCTCCTCATCCTCACTCCCCCTCTAGAGTCCTCGTTGCTCGACCTGCGGGACGGGTCACCTATTTATGATAAAAACTCTCAGCAAAGTGGGAATAGAGGGAACATACCTCAACATAATAAAGGCCATATATGAAAAACTCACAGCAAATATCACAATCACCTGGCAAAAACTAATGTGTTTCCCTTAACATCAAAAACAAGACAGGGATGTTCACTTTTACCACTCTTATTCAACATTGTACTAGAAAGTCTAGCCACACCAATCAGATAAGAAAAAGAAATAAAAGGCATCCAATAAATCTAACTAAAACTTTATCAAGGTAGTGATTGTTCTTACTGTAACTGCTCAGGGAGGCATTTTTCAGTGCTGGTGACTGTCAAGTGGTTCTTAGGCACACTATCCATTTTAAACTAACAGGCCAGCTAGGAGCATGGGATGCAGTCTTGGGAGTGGACAACGGCAAAGCAGAGGTTTGGAGTTCCCACCAAGGGGCTCAGTCTCCAGAAATGTTGAGAACATTGATCTTCATCCTCTGGAACAGTGATCTCCACATGTCGGGACAGCACCTCTTCAATGGTAAATGATTTTTTTAATTACAAATATGTAATAACGTGCATTTATGTTTATTTTTGTATAACTTATATACAGTTTCTACTGTCTTATATATATTTAGAAAGCACAGACAAAAATATAACATGAAAAAATTTTAAATAGAAAAGAAACAAAAACTGCTTTGAAATCATTTTAAATGTACCTATTAATACCACCAAAATCTTTGGCTGGATCACTAAAAATCATACAACTAGTGTTTCTGTGAGAGTACTGCATCAGGAAAACTATGAAAGACTTTGAAATGTGCAAGACGCCAGCTATCTCTTCAGCGGGACACTGAGCATTATCTTCGGAGTTATCTGATTCTATAGATCTTTGCGCCTTTCAGTGCCCTGGTCTAGGCTATTTTATAACTCTGTAATTGTAAGGAACTGATGATAACACAAATTACTTTCGTCCATAGAAATGAAATTGAATTCTGTCCAGTAGAGATACAATTGATTTCTGCCCTTTAGAAATATACAGTCTGCCGCCCTTCAAGGTATGAACCAGTTTTGTAACTATTAGCAAATTCATTTTAGCATTCCTGATTGCCTGGAAGAGGTCTGCTCTTCAAATTTTCCTTTGAGTTGAATCAAAATCATCTGATGGGTTTTCCCATTAATGAATAAACTAGAACACATCTTTGATACATGTTCATTTTGTACATGTATGACAGTAATGATTTCGTCCCTTTTGAAAATTATCCTTTCACAAATGAAAACAAATATGTGTCTTTTTTAAAATCTAGGCTTAATGCTTTGTGATACAACAATTTAAGTGTCTGGTTCTAAGTTTAGTTAAGTTTGATACTTGGTTTTAATGGATACTATAGCTGCAAATATAAATTTCACAGAAATAAGTTAATATAAACATGAAATTATAATGGTCGTTTTTCAATCTCACCCCAATTTTGTAAATGTCGTTGACACACACAAATAAAACTCTCTTTCCTAATGTGAACCAGTAATGACTGCAAACTAATAAAAATGTGTCATGTTTTTGTATAACCGTGTATGTGTAATCAAATGGGTTTATATCCAACTGAAATTTTTTACTGAGAGATTTTTAAGAGTTAAAAACTCTGTTTCCAGTTTTATAAATGCAGATCTGAGAGGCACAATAGTTCCCACCCTTAATTTAGTTTTGAAAAATAAAATCATAAATATAATGTGAAGATATTTTCATGCATCCAGTTTCTAACGCTTTCTCCACAGCACATCTCTCTATATAATATCCTAGAGACCACACCTTTTGGTCATTCATAAGATTTATAACTCCCCTTAACAAGGGAATATAAACTACATAACATAACACAGAAACCAAAATATGCTAACGTACAGTGAAACCCAGCGGATGGCTCAGTCACCACTGTCAAGACGCCCATGTGGTAGAATTCGCATTATTCCATCCCTACCTTGTGTGACTGTCTGACCTGCTTTCTAGATGAGGGCTTGGAACACCCACGTCAAGTCATGGGTCCAGTTAAGCTCCATGTCTTCCTTTTTCTTAAAGATAAAGACAAACTACAAATAAAGGTTTTAATATTTTGTTCCCACAGCCCAAAGAATCATTATTTGCATGCCCGGGATGGCCACACCCTGCCTTGGAGACTGTCACTGGAGGCCAAGGAGCCTTTACAAAGTGTAAGTAAGAGGCTGGTTACATGGGAATCTCCTTGGAAAATGGATTATGGGTAGATAAAGGCAGTGAAGCCAGTTAAGAAAGAGGCTACTGCATTTTTCCAAGTGAAAAATGATGAGAGTGTAAAATGAAGAGTTGTTAGAAGGATAAAGAGAAGGAGACATATTCCCAACGTATTTGAAGGCCAGGATGACTGGAGTTGGGCAGCAGATCAGTTGTGGGATGGAGAGGTGAACAGGTGAAATGAAAATGGTAAGCTTGGGGTTCAGGATTTGGGGGCTTGGAGAATGGGGTGGGTGTTGCGACCATGAAAAATAAAAGGAATGAGGTACAAGAAATACATTTTGGAAAAAAAGAAGATCACAGTTCCTATTTTATTCATGTCGAGCTCGAGCTACTTTGGAATATCTTGGTGAAATTATTCACTCTGAAGTCGGATGAATGTCGGGAGCTCACACAGGAGAGATGGAGTTAACTTTGTATTAATTAGGATAACGATGGGGTGCAGAGGAAAGAGAATATTACATACAACTTAAGATCGCAATTAGGACAAAATGAGAGTCACTTCTCAATGTTCTAGTGTACATTTAATCTTGTCCTTAATTGTAGCCAGTCCGCAGAGGCAGAACTCTGTTATTGCACAGGACTTGGCTGTTCTGCAACAGATCTTCCCCCCGAGCAAGAGATGGATGACTTGGGACCGCAGGAAAGAAGACACGCCTTCCTCTCAGGAGAGGATTCAGTGCCTGAGGGGGTTCTGCGCTCCAGCTCGGAGTCAACAAGGCTAGCATGTTACAGGAGTGTTTCCTCCTAGGGCACTGTTTCTATCCTGGACCCCTGGTGTGCCTTCCCCAGGGTGAAGCTCTCTCCGGGAGAAAGAGTTGATTTTGTATATTTCGGAGTCATTGGGATACTAGTGGAGCAAAAGTCAAGGGAGTGGATGAATTCATGAAAGAAAAGTAGGCTAGGATTTCCAAACGGTATCCTTCTGTCTCCGTTCAGCTGAGATCCTGAGAGAAGAGAGGCCAACTACTCTAACAATCCAAAGCAGATGATAGGCAAAGAAGGTTCCAAGAGATGAATTTTAACCTCAGATGTAATCTTTCTTCAGGTATAACAGGGTTGAAATTGAAAAGCCTCAGAGAGAGAATTTCCTTAGGAGAGAATTGTAGGAGTGGGTGCCATTTCTTTCTCTCTCACTGAAGAGGAACAAAGGGTGGTAAGCCCGCTCCCACTCCAATGGTAAAAGAAGCCTCAAAGAAGCCATTCAGCGTTTATATAGGTGCCCTCCGGCATTTGGAGGGCACACTGGAATGATGTCTGACACAGAACCCAGAAATATAAAGCTCAGCGGTCCTCTCAGCCTGAGGCTTCGGGGTACAGACCCGAGATGCATAGGGAGTTAGCATCTTTCCTCCAAGAAAGAACAAGGATGAGTGCTTCTTAGGTATCAAAAGAAAGCCACATGGCAGAAAGACATCACACCCTGCAGCCATTTCAAACCCTCCCTCGGATCCCCCAGAGGGGCGATGTGTTCTCATTCAGGGACAGGAACCTGCACAGCAGCTCAAGGAGAAACAAGTGATGCAGAAAGTGCAGTGTGACAGTTCCAGTGGACAAGTCCCCAAGAAACTCATGAACCTATCCCATGAGAAAAACACTGAGCAGAGGTAAAATCCAGAGACGGTCAATTGCAGATTGCATGCCAGTATGATACAAGTAAGACCTTTCTCATCTCTGTGCTCTCATCCCATAGGTTTGGAAGAGAGAGCGGGGAGGGAGGGTTGACCTCAAAGCTCAGAGAGAGGGGGTGACGAGGAGAGAAGTGCTCAGCAAGAAGGTAGAGAAGAGGATACCTCCTTCCCAGTGCAGACTTCCATTCTGAAGAAGGAACTTGTTGAGAGAAAGGAGAATTTTAACTTTAGATGATGAATGGACTTCTGATTATAAAATGGGACTGTCCATCTTACTGATTCAAATGAGACTGTTTCATGACAAAACGTGACCAGAGGACTACCAATGATCTGAGAGTGACCAGAAGAGTCATTCATGGGACCAGCCACGGATCTCACTCAAAGGAAGAAGAAACCCCACAGACCAGGACAATGTGGGGAAGGGAACATCAAGTTCTCATCTCTTGTTCTCCACGGACGTTGACTCCTTCGAGGTAACGGCTACATGAGTTTAGAATACGAACAGAAAAGGTCCATGAACGGAGTGTCCCTGAGCTACACCATCTCGGTGAAGTGTAGACAGAGAAAGAGAAGCATCAGAGACAGAAAAAGCAATGGGAAAGTAGGAAGAAAGCCAGGAGCAGGTGCTGCCATGGAAGGTGGCTACCTTTTCCCTTCCAATGCTACCCTACTTTTCCTGCATCCTCACACACCTCTCCACCCATGCCCATCCTCATGCAATCCTGGGATGTCTGGCAGGCCACTGATGAAAAATTGTGAACTGAGTGGACAGAAAGTTCTGCAAATAATTTCCATCCAGTTGTCTCAGCTTTAAAGATTGAAGGACTCTACATATTAGAGGTTCTTTTCTTGCAGATAAGAGGATGTGAAATCATGGGTTTGGGATTCCAACGCCAATAAAGAGCCAGAGCTGATGATGTATTCGCTGCATCAGATGAACACTTTCTGTTTTTCATAACACTTTCACCCCACGTCATGTGAGCAGTTGGGCACAGCTCATCATCACTGAACAAGGGAGAACAGGTGTGTTCTCTCCATTGGACAGAGGAAGGTGGTGGGACTAAGAAAGGAATCCACAGACTTGCTGACTGTGACTCTGGGATGAGACATCAGGACTCCTGAACCTTTTAATAAAACATTTTGCTCTCTCCCTGAGATACTTTCTATTTGCATAGTCCTTTAAGTTTATAGAGTATGACCAATCATTGTTCTCCATCCCCCTTGGCACGTCAACTCCTAGTGACCTTACAATATCCAGCCCTTTGTCAGCACACCTTAAGTCTTTACCAAACCCCTTAAAGGACAGGCAAGCTTAGACTATTTCAGATGCCTTAAACTCACTGAAATAAAATGAAAATCATGCTATTTCCTATTATGTAGGAATGTTGAGAGGATTAAGAAGATATGCTAAGTGCCCAACACATAAAAAGCTTTCTGTGAGTGGTATAATTAATAGACACTACCATAAAGAGTTAGGTGGACAGGAAGTAGGAAGAAGACACGGCAAGGCCTTCAACTCTAACCTTGGGGCCGTTCCTGTGAGCATCACAGAGCCGCCTCCCTCCTGTCCTCTATAAAGCAAATCTTGCCCTCGCAGAGGTCGGCAGGAAGACACAATGCTTGTGCTCCATTCCTGCCACATGTGAACAACAGGGCTCAGACAACTACTCTCCCAAAACTATTCCAAATGTTTCTGCTCCTTACTTAAGCTCAGCGATAAACACCCTATGAAGAGCTGAGACTAAATGCCAATTGCATAAACCAGCTGGATGGCAGCAAAAATCAGAGCCATCATACCCCTCCCTCTGATGTTCAGGGGAGCTTACCTGTTCCTCTGTTTCAACATTCTGCACAGTGGAGTACTGTGTGATGTGTTTTGCAGTCAGCATAGCAACAGCAGGGATATATACATATTTGAAGTATCCTGCATCCAAGCATCTGAGTGCTTTTAATACCAGCCTGTACCATGCACACCAGCAAGAGTTCGCCTTTAATTGCACAGCTAGCCAGAGGTACAGTGTCCCAGAAAATTCCACCTGCTTCAGTGATGATCAGACGCAAGGCACTGAACACAGCATTTTCATAAACATCCACTCCGTGACCTCCAGAGCACCATGACAAGTCGGTATTACAGTCCCATCTTAGACATTGGGGAAACACGAGGTTATGGAGCCCATAGTGACAGTGTGGACAGTCAACAGTAAGGTGGAGCCTACGTTCTCCAGTCCCAGCTTACACAACCTTGGTGCTACAGTGTGGTTTTCTTGGTCTTCTCTAAAACTGGTGCATGTCCTTGATACAATCATGAGACCCTAGAGCAGTGTGCTAAGGCTCCATAGCAACTCAGCTTCCACGGCGTAGAAGGACACTCCAGTGGGTTGCAGCTTCCTCACTTGTACATTTGGGGAGGACTCATGCTGTAGCCTTAAGTGGCCCCCCGCTTGGAGCACAATTTGAAAACCACTAGTTTGGACCAATCCCCACATTTTGTAATTGAGAAACTGAGCCCTAGAGAGAAGAAGGGACTCACCAAAACTCTTTCGAAGTCTTCAGAGCACTTTCACCTTCATTCTCTGTGTGCTGTGGTCGTGATCGCCTTACATCATGAGAAATGGGCTGGGACTTCCCCAGCTTCACTCGGACAGAAAGCACAGTAGCTAGGATTCGAACCCAGGTCTTCCGACTCAACTGCTCCATAACTTCCCACCATTCCATAGCGACATCCCAGGACTCTCAAGAGGGAGTAAAAGCTGTGCTTTGTCCAAAGCCAAGTTGCCGATGACCCAGAACTGTGCTGCACGTTCTGAAGCATCCTGACTCCAGCGCCATCGGCTCTTAATATGTACTGATCAGACCCCAGTCCACTGGCTCACAGTCTGGATCACAGGCTCAGAGTTTAAACTCGGCCCTGCAAACACCTGTTGTGTCTGCCCCTCCTCCTGTGCCACCCTGGGTGAAATAATTACACGTACTGTGTGTGGGTAATTTGTACCCACTCCTGTTCTGCAGGCTTATCCCTTCCATGCAGCCTGCGGGGAGGGTGTCTGAGGAAGGGGGGCGAGGGGAGAGGAACCTGAGTTGCCACTAGCCAGGGAGCTGGCAGCACAGCGAGCGGACACGGGAGCGCAAACACAGGCGTGCGGGGCGAGAAGGGGTGGGTGGCTCCTCGGTGCCCCAGCCTGCGCTCCGCAGGTGCGGTCCCTGTGGGCGTCACCAGGCGCTGCCTCTGAGCACCTGGGTCTGCCGTCGCCTTCACTGCTGAGTGAGCTGGAAGCCCCTGGGATCTTCCCAGAAGTGTAATCCAGATGTGCTCTCACAGGGGAGCCCATGTCTGGACTCCTGAGACACGGAAGAGACTTCGGGCCAGAATAATCGCAATAATCAGGAGAAAAGGGCCATAATAAAAACCATGAACAATCATTTAAGGATATACATTTTTTTTTTATGTCTTTCTTGCCTGGCCGGTGTGGCTCAGTGATTGAGTGTTGACCCATGCACCAGGAAGTCGCCGATTCGATTCCTGCTCATGGCACATGAGGGGAAGTTACTTTGTAACATGCCCAGGTTGTGGGCCAAATCCCCAGTGAGGGGCTTGCAGGAGGCAGCCAATCAATGTTCTCTCTCGTCGATGTTTCTATATCCCTCTCCTTACCTCTTTCTCTAAAATCAATACAGAAAAATAAATTTTTAATAACTAAATAAAAATGTCTTTCTTTCCTATTCCTAAGACCAGAGAAGCAAGGGCAGGACAGATGAATGAGCATATGGAAGGGTAATATGCGAACTTCATTGTCCTTCCCATGTAGGTCAATGGCCACAGGCCCCCTATGATCGGAGGGCTGGGGTAAAATAAGAGAGAAGAATTTTAGAATAGAGAGAACTAAATCCTAGTCCTTGAGACTGACCAAGAAGTTATGAAATCTGACTAGAATATCATTACGTAGGTGACTATATAATTTATTTCAAATTCCACGGCACTGATGAGTCGAAGAGGGCACTATTTATAATTGCTTGAGAACAAAGGTGTCCCAGGCAAAGCAGGACATCTGCCACTGTGCCCCTAGGAAGGGGCTCCAGAGAGCACAAATGTTGACAGATTTTGAAAATATAACAGGTTTATAGTTAAAATTAAATTATAAAGTCAGTTAATATTCACTTTAATTTTTTTGTATGGAAGTTACTTTGTAACAACTGGAAGCCCCTCGGGAAATAATACGCAAATGGAAAGTTAATCATTCAGGGTGTAAGTACTGAGACACCGGAAAGGGGGAAGCATTGAGCACTGGAGGAGTGTGGGCGAGAAGCACCTAACCCAGCATGGAGGGTCCAGAAAGAATTTCCAAAGGAAGAAACCTTGTGCTGCAACTTTAAGTACAAGCAGAAAACACACAAATTCATGAGAGGGTGGGCAGAATGGAGAGGGGAAGGCAAAGAAAGAAGCATGTAAAAATAAATAAGTGCAAGAAGATTGCTAAAGAAATGAAAGTGGTTAGATCTCAAGCCAGGGCCAATCAGTTGCATTTGCAGGCCCAATCTGGCCCTCTGTCTGTTTTTGACAATAAAGTTTTATTGGCACACAGCCATGGCCATTATTTTACATATTGCTGTATGGCTGCTTTCACACTTCTGCCGCAGAGCTGAGTAGTTGCAACAGAAACTGTTTGCTAGCTGGCCCTTTATGAAGCTCACTTGCTGACCCTCTTATCTAAAGTTCTAGCTAGCAAACCAGTTACCTCCTCCTGTTCACTGAGAGAGGTACAAAAAGGTGATGGAGCTTCTTTATTAGTCTTTCATCACGTTATCACTTCAGTAGCTTATTAAAACTACTAACATAGGCTTTGATTTCTCACATCTATTTGGTTTCCTACCTAGTGAGCTTGGCTGGATGCGGACATAACAGAGATTATTTTGCAAATGGCAGAGGCAGGGTTAAAGAGATTGCCTCTAACATCCTGTGCCCTCAGCCCCCTTTTTAAGTTAGATCCTTGCAGAAACAAGCCCTAAGAAGAGAAGAGAAGAGAGGACATGGAGTTTACTCTGGAGGTGCAGAGATCCTGGCAGGGAGTGGGAAGGCGATCCTGGAGGAGGAAAGCAGACCATAACGAGTGTGGGATTCATTCAGCAACACAGGACAACCAGAGCGTCATCCCTCCAGGAACATGGAGGAAATTGGGTACGACGCCTGCCGCAGAAACATCCCAGCCAAGGGAGGACGAGGCTGGGCTACTTCTACCTAATGCCCAGCACTCACTGGTCATTAGAAACCCCACCCCCAGACATTAGTTCCCAGTCATGGGCTGGGAAAATTGAGCTCCAACAGCCTGAGGACAGATTCCGATGAATAATTATTCAGATGAATAACATCTTCTTTTGATTTCAATAATGCCATCTCAATTACATATAGATGTATTTTCACAAAATAAATGCATGGGCAAAATATTGGTTGTATGTTTTTTGTTTTTTATTAATTAATTTTTGTTACAGATGTTTCTCCTTTTCCCCCCACTGATCCCCCCCTCCCTTTCCCTCCCTTTCCTGTCCCCAGCTTTGTTGTCCATGTCCACTGTTCATGCATACATGCATATAAGTTCTGTGGTTTATCTCTCCCCCACCACCCCCTCTGCTGGGGATTGTCAGTCTGTACCCCACTTCCACGTCTCTGGGACTACCCCATTCCTCAGACTGTTGTGTTCATTATATTCCACAAATAAGTGAGATCATATGATACTTGTCTTTCTCTGTTTGGCTTGTTTCACTTAGGATGATACTTTCCAGGTCCCTCCATGTCGTCTCAAAGGATAAGAGATCTTTCTTTCTTACAGCTGCATAGTACTCCATTGTGTATATGTACCACTGCTTTTTTATCTATTCGTCTACTGATGGGCACTTGGGCTGTTTCCAGATCTTAGCTATTGTAAATAGTGCTGCTACAAATATGGGGGTACATATATTCTTTCTGATTGGTGTTTCAGGCTTCTTAGTGTATAGTCCTAGAAGCGGGATCACTGGGTCAAATGGCAGTTCAATTTTTAATTTTTTGAGGTGACACCATAGTGTTTTCCATAGTGGCTGCACCAGTCTGCATTCCCACCAGCAGTGCACTAGAGTCCCCTTTTCTCCACACCCTCGCCAACACTTGCTGTCTGATGATTTGTTGATGGCGGCCATTCTGACAGGTGTGAGGTGATACCTCATTGTTGTTTTTGATTGTATGTATTTTACAAACATATATATATGTACATAATTTAACCTTCATAACACCTCTGTGAGATATGTGTATGCATCACACACACGTATCTGTATATTATTCCCACTTTATAGATATATATAAAATGAAGCATATTGGGGCGGGGGAGAGGCACAGGCACCAGCATGAGGCCAATTGAGATTTCAGCCCTAACTGGTCCAGACTAGCGCCAGGACCCTGGAGAAGTTACTTAAGCTATCCGAGCCCATAAACTGAGATTCTGGACTGATAGGCTATTTAGGAGGACCAAATAAAGTGATGCTGTGCCCATTTCACAGGGGTTTTAGGAGGACTGAAATGAAGTGGCGTTGTCATAGCAATCACCACCGTTTGGGGCCATCTCCCACGTACCAGGCACCGTGCTGAACGCCTCATGTACTTTCTACGTCCTTCCATTGTCTGATCTTCACGTTGTGCTGCACATCACCCTGCTAGGACTGAGAGCAGCGATGGCGCGGGAGCGCGTGGGATAGGCCGGCACCGGGCGGGCCAGCGGAGACAGGCAGGGATCGCGGAGCGGAGGGGAGGCGCTGCAGGAGGAGCAGGGATCGCGGAGCGGAGGGGAGGTGCTGCAGGAGGAGCAGGGATCGCGGAGCGGAGGGGAGGTGCTGCAGGAGGAGCAGGGATCTCCGAGCGGAGGGGAGACGCTGCAGGAGGAGCAGGGATCTCAGAGCGGAGGGGAGGCGCTGCAGGGAGGAGCAGGGATCGCGGAGCGGGGGGCGGGGGGAGACGCTGCAGGAGGAGCAGGGATCTCAGAGCGGAGGGGAGGCGCTGCAGGAGGAGCAGGGATCGCGAGCGGAGGGGAGGCGCTGCAGGAGGAGCAGGGATCTCAGAGCGGAGGGGAGGCGCTGCAGGAGGAGCAGGGATCGCGGAGCGGAGGGGAGGCGCTGCAGGATGAGCAGGATCTCAGAGCGGAGGGGATGCGCTGCAGGAGGAGCAGGGATCGCGAGCGGAGGGGAGGCGCTGCAGGAGGACAGGGATCTCAGAGCGGAGGGGGAGGCGCTGCAGGAGGAGCAGGGATCGCGGAGCGGAGGGGAGGCGCTGCAGGAGGAGCAGGGGATCGCGAGCGGAGGGGAGGCGCTGCAGGAGGAGCAGGGATCTCAGAGGCGAGGGAGGCGCTGCAGGAGGAGCAGGGATCGCGAGCGGAGGGGAGGCGCTGCAGGAGGAGCAGGGATCGCGAGCGGAGGGGAGGCGCTGCAGGGAGGAGCAGGGATCGCGAGCGGAGGGGAGGCGCTGCAGGAGGAGCAGGGATCGCGGAGCGGAGGGGAGGCGCTGCAGGAGGAGCAGGGATCTCAGAGCGGAGGGGAGGCGCTGCAGGAGGAGCAGGGATCGCGAGCGGAGGGGAGGCGCTGCAGGAGGAGCAGGGATCTCAGAGCGGAGGGGAGGCGCTGCAGGAGGAGCAGGGATCGCGGAGCGGAGGGGAGGGAGGGCGCTGCGGAGGAGCAGGGATCGCGAGCGGAGGGGAGGCGCTGCAGGAGGAGCAGGGATCTCAGAGCGGAGGGGAGGCGCTGCATGGTAGGAGCAGGGATCGCCGCTAGCGGAGGGGGAGGCGCTGCAGGGAGGAGCAGGACGCGAGCGGAGGGGAGGCAGCTGCAGGAGGAGCAGGGATCGCCGAGCGGAGGGGGAGGCGCTGCCAGGAGGAGCAGGGATCTCCGAGCGGAGGGGAGGCGCTGACAGGAGGAGGCAGGGATCTCGAGCGGAGGGAGCTGCTGCATGAGGAGCAGGATCGCGAGCGGAAGGGGAGCGCTGCGGAGGGAAGGATCTCAGAAGCGAGGGAGGCTCTGCAGAGGACATGGATCGCGAGCGACGGGAGGCTCTGCAGGTAAGGAGCAGGATCGCGAGCGAGGGAGGCGCTGCAGGAGAGCAGATCGCGAGCGGAGGGAGGCGCGCAGGAGGAGCAGGATCGCGAGCAGGGGAGGCGCTGCAGGAGGAGCATGGATCGTCGATCGAGTGGGAGGCGCTGCAGGAGGAGCAGGGATCTCGAGCGGAGGGGAGGCGCTGCAGGAGGAGCAGGGATCGCAGAGCGGAGGGGAGGCGCTGCAGGAGGAGCAGGGATCGCGAGCGGAGGGGAGGCGCTGCAGGAGGACAGGGATCTCAGAGCGGAGGGGAGGCGCTGCAGGAGGAGCAGGATCTCATAGCGGAGGGGAGGCGCTGCAGGAGGAGCAGGGATCGCTGAGCGGAGGGGAGGCGCTGCCGGAGGGAGCAGGGATCGCGAGCGGAGGGGAGGCGCTGCGGGAAAGGAAGCTGTGATCAGAGCGGGAGGGGAGGCGCGCAGGAGGAGAAGGGATCGCGGAGCGGAGGGAGGCGCTGCAGGAGAGCAGGGATCGCGAGCGGAGGGAGGCCGCTGCAGAGGAGCAGGGATCGCGAGCGAGGGAGGCGCTGCAGGAGGAGCAGGGATCTCAGAGCGAGGGGAGAGCGCTGCAGGAGAGCAGGATCTCAGAGGGAGGGGAGGCGCTGAAGGAGGAGCAGGGATCGGAGGGAGGGGCGGGCTGCAGGAGGAGCAGGATCTCATAGCGGAGGGGAGGCGCTGCAGGAGTGAGCAGGGATCGCGAAGCGTAGGGAAGGACGCCTGCAGGAGGAGCAGGGATCTCAGAGCGGAGGGAGGCGCTGCAGTAGGAGCAGGGATCGCGGAGCGGAGGGGAGGCGCCTGCAGGAGGAGCAGGGATCTGCGAGCGGAGGGAGGCGCTGCAGGAGGAGCAGGGGATGCTCCTCCAGAGCGGAGGGAGGCGCTGCAGGAGGAGCAGGGATCCGAGCGGAGGGTGAGGCGCTGCAGGAGGAGCAGGTGATCGCGAGCGGAGGGGAGGCGCTGCAGGGAGGGAGCAGGGATCGCAGAGACGGAGGGGAGGCGCTGCAGGAGGAGCAGGGATCGCGAGCGGAGGGGAGGCGCTGCAGGAGGAGCAGGGATCGCGAGCGGAGGGGAGGCGCTGCAGGAGGAGCAGGGATCGCGAGCGGAGGGGAGGCGCTGCAGGGAGGAGCAGGGATCGCGAGCGGAGGGGAGGCGCTGCAGGAGGAGCAGGGATCTCCGAGCGGAGGGGAGGCGCTACAGGAGGAGCAGGGATCGCGAGCGGAGGGGAGGCGCTGCAGGAGGAGCAGGGATCGCGGAGCGGAGGGGAGGCCCTGCAGGAGGAGCAGGGATCGCGGAGCGGAGGGGAGGCGCTGCAGAAGGAGCAGGGATCGCGGAGCGGAGGGGAGGCGCTGCAGGAGGAGCAGGGATCGCGAGCGGAGGGGAGGCGCTGCAGGAGGAGCAGGGATCTCAGAGCGGAGGGGAGGCGCTGCAGGAGGAGCAGGGATCTCCGAGCGGAGGGGAGGCGCTGCAGGAGGAGCAGGGATCGCGAGCGGAGGGGAGGCGCTGCAGGAGGAGCAGGGATCTCGGAGCGGGGGGAGGCCGCTGCAGGAGGAGCAGGGATCTCCGAGCGGAGGGGAGGCACTACAGGAGGAGCAGGGATCGCGAGCGGAGGGGAGGCGCTGCAGGAGGAGCAGGGATCGCGGAGCGGAGGGGAGGCGCTGCAGGAGGAGCAGGGATCGCGGAGCGGAGGGGAGGCGCTGCAGGAGGAGCAGGGATCGCGAGCGGAGGGGAGGCGCTGCAGGAGGAGCAGGGATCTCCGAGCGGAGGGGAGGCGCTGCAGGAGGAGCAGGGATCTCCGAGCGGAGGGGAGGCACTACAGGAGGAGCAGGGATCGCGAGCGGAGGGGAGGCGCTGCAGGAGGAGCAGGGATCGCGGAGCGGAGGGGAGGCGCTGCAGGAGGAGCAGGGATCGCGGAGCGGAGGGGAGGCGCTGCAGGAGGAGCAGGGATCGCGGAGCGGAGGGGAGGCGCTGCAGGAGGAGCAGGGATCGCGGAGCGGAGGGGAGGCGCTGCAGGAGGAGCAGGGATCTCAGAGCGGAGGGGAGGCGCTGCAGGAGGAGCAGGGATCTCAGAGCGGAGGGGAGGCGCTGCAGGAGGAGCAGGGATCGCGAGCGGAGGGGAGGCGCTGCAGGAGGAGCAGGGATCGCGAGCGGAGGGGAGGCGCTGCAGGAGGAGCAGGGATCTCAGAGCGGAGGGGAGGCGCTTGCAGGAGGAGCAGGGATCTCAGGCGGATGGGGAGGCGTGCAGGAGGAGCAGGGAATCGCGAGCGGACGGGAGGCGCTGCAGGAGGAGCAGGATCGCGGGAGGGAGGGGAGGCGCTGCAGGAGGAGCAGGGATCGCGAGCGGAGGGGAGGCGCTGCAGGGAGGAGCAGGGATCTCAGAGCGGAGGGGAGGCGCTGCAGGAGGAGAAGGGATCGCGGAGCGGAGGGGAGGCGCTGCAGGAGGAGCAGGGATCGCGGAGCGAGAGGGGAGGCGCTGCAGGAGGAGCAGGGATCGCGGAGCGGAGGGGAGGCGCTGCAGGAGGAGAGGGATCGCGAGCGGAGGGGAGGCGCTGCAGGAAGGCAGGGATCGCGAGCGGAGGGGAGGCGCTGCAGGAGGAGCAGGGATCGCGGAGCGGAGGGGAGGCGCTGCAGGGAGGAGCAGGGATCGCGAGCGGAGGGGAGGCGCTGCAGGGAGGAGCAGGGATCGCGAGCGGGGGGGAGGCGCTGCAGGAGGAGCAGGGATCGCGGAGCGGAGGGGAGGCGCTGCAGGAGGAGCAGGGATCGCGGAGCGGAGGGGAGGCGCTGCAGGAGGAGCAGGGATCGCGGAGCGGAGGGGAGGCGCTGCAGGGAGGAGCAGGGATCGCGAGCGGAGGGGAGGCGCTGCAGGAGGAGCAGGGATCGCGAGCGGAGGGAGGGCGCTGCAGGAGGAGCAGGGATCGCGATGCGGAGGGGAGGGCTGCATGAGGAGCAGGGATCGCGGAGCGGAGGGGAGGCCCTGCAGGAGAGCAGGGATCGCGGAGCGGAGGGGAGGCGCTGCAGGAGGAGCAGGGATCGCGGAGCGGAGGGAGGCCCTGCAGGAGGAGCAGGATCGCGGAGCGGAGGGAGGCCTGCAGGAGGAGCAGGGATCGCGGAGCGGAGGGGAGGCGCTGCAGGAGGAGCAGGGATCGCGGAGCGGAGGGGAGGCGCTGCAGGAGGAGCAGGGATCGCCGAGCGGAGGGGAGGCGCTGCAGGAGGAGCAGGGATCTCCGAGCGGAGGGGAGGCACTGCAGGAGGAGCAGGGATCACGGAGTGGAGGGGAAGCGCTGCAGGGAGGAGCAGGGATCGCGGAGCGGGGGGGAGGCGCTGCAGGGAGGAGCAGGGATCGCGGAGCGGAGGGGGGACGCTGCAGGGAGGAGCAGGGAATCGCGAGGGGCGGGGGGAGACGCTGCAGGAGGAGCAGGGATCGCGGAGCGGAGGGGAGGCGCTGTAGGAGGAGCAGGGATCTCAGAGCGGAGGGGAGGCGCTGCAGGGAGGAGCAGGGATCGCGGAGCGGGGGGCGGGGGGAGGCGCTGCAGGAGGAGCAGGGATCGCGGAGCGGAGGGGAGGCGCTGCAGGGAGGAGCAGGGATAGAGGAGCGGAGGGGAGGCGCTGCAGGAGGAGCAGGGATCGTGAGCGGAGGGGAGGCGCTGCAGGGAGGAGCAGGGAGAAGGACAGAAGCAGCAGAGGGGCCATGTCCGTTTCCACACCCCGCTGCAGGAGCTGCCCGAGGGTCGGGGGCCCAGTCCGCTGCTTGACAGATGGCACCTCTTACGCTCTGTTTCTGTCTGCTTCTACTGCTGCAATAAATCAGGCTGTCGGACAGCAATTATGTATTTACTTACAGGGCAAGAGTACCACCACATGGTCTGAATAGACGTGTAGAGTGACAAAGGCCGGAAGGCAGTGTAACAGATGTCAGACCTCGAGCGCGGGGCCATGTCGGTAACACCGGCACAGGACTTCCCCGGGACCCTGAAATGCGTGGCTGTTCCGCAAGGCGACCGCTCGGAAATACTCCCATGGAAGTGCTAGTGGAAACGGAAAGGCCAGACGGGCTGCCTTCCTGGTCCTGGAACCCACAGGACACAGTCCTGGCATCCGTGGTCCCTCCACCTGAATCAGACTGACTCCGGGAAGCCCACGCCCTCCCTTCACTGGGTTCTGTGATCAAACCTAGGGCCCGAGACCCTCCCGCGCCCCCCACCCGCACTCACTGTCTTCCCCAGTCCTGCTCTTTGTCACTTCAGATGGTGCCTCATGACTTTATCGCTGTACGGCCGTGCGCCACTTGAGGACAGGGTCACAGTCTCCGCAATGTGTCATTGGGCAACGTCAGTGTGCGAACGTCGGAGGCACTTACAAACACAGAAGGTATAGCCTACGACACACCTCAGCTACGTGGCTGAGGATCGCTCCTGAGCTACAAGCCTGTGCAACACGTGACTGCACAAAACAACATGGGGTTACATAAAGCACAAGAGAAAATGGCACATTCAAGAGACGTGGTAAATACAAGAGATATTGCCAGTGTAGTCTGGCATACTGTTTAACAGCAAAAACTTGTTTTTAATAAGTAGAAAGAATACGCCCTAAAATAACGATAAAGGCTTAGTATAAATACATAAACCAGTAACAGTTTAATATCGTTGTCAAGTATCACGCACTGTACAAAATTGTAAGTCTGTACTCTCACCCGCCGAGTTGCTCAGTGGGTCTCTCTACACCAGCAGCGCCACAAACATGTGAGTAACACATGGCACTGGACTTTATGACAGCCACACGTCACTAAGCGGTAGGAAATGTTCAGCTCCGTTAGAATCTTGTGGGACTACCAACATATATGCCGTCCGTCATCGACCTAAACGTCACTGTACGGAACAACTGTAATTTTATCTATCTATCTATCTATCCAGTTATTTATTTTTTACTTCTGCGTGTACTAGTAATTTTATGTTTCTGTGTATGGTCTGTCTCTCCACACTAGAATGCAAACTACACGAGAACAAGAACTTTCTGTTTGCTGAAGAACCTCAAACATCTACAATACAGCAGGGCATGGAGTAGCGTGAATAAATATTTTCCTAAACAAAAACGTATACTTGTTTAGAGGTTTGTTTCATTTATTGATTTGCTTTCGAATGAGAGTTATAAACAATCTACAAAATTTACATGAATTGTGCTATCTGAACCTTTGGGTTAGTTGTCTAAATGTTATCTTAAATAAAGAAAAGAAGCCAGAACACATATTAACTGTGTCTATTTTTTTTTTTTTATCCTCACCTGAGGACATTTTTCCATTTTTTGTTCAGATAGAGTGGGAGGGAGAGAGAGGAAGAGAGAGAGAGAGAGAGAGAAACATCGATGTGAAGGAACACATTGAGTGCCTGCCACCCGCACGACCAACCAGGGCCGGGGACAAACTGCAACCGAGGTACACGCCCTTAGTGGGAACCGAACCCGGGTCTCTCTGGACCGCAGGCCGACGCTCCAACCGCTGAGCCAAACCGGCCAGGGCAACTGTGTCTATTTTTTATCTGAGGTTTCATATAATAATTTTAAACTGATTGTCCTATCATGGTTTCACACTACACTGAGAAGACTGTGTTGACATTATTGTTCTCATTTGAAAGCTAGAGAGGCTCTGGTTCAGAGACGTTAAAGAGCTTGCCCAAGGTCACACAGCAATTTAGCCCCTGGGGTAACAGGTGGCTGATGTTAGAATACAGAAATCTGTATTCCAATCTAGTGAGTTTTTCATTAGGCACAAGACAGGAAACTGATTACATGCACATCACCGCCACCTGCCACAGCACCGCCATGACCATGAAAGACATTCATCATCTACCACTGACCAATGCTTCACCTTCCTCTAGACCAGGGCACAGCAGTCCAGCCAGCCTCCGTCATGCAATGATGCTGAGAGACGAACGTGCCTATTGGCCACCTAGCCTGTTGACTCATTTGCCCCTTCCTATCCCGTCCATAAGATGGAGATAATGCATGGCTTGGGCCCTAGAAAGCATCTTTTAGGGATTACTTACTAGAAAGCCTTACTAGTTGCTCAGCACCATTTCACAATATGTGCAAGTATATTACTGTTATTTTGATACATCGCACTGAATGAACTTTTATACACACACATACGCACAAACACACAGAGTCATAAAATAGTATCATAAATTATGTGTAAGAAGAGGAGTGGAGGCTTTAAAATATTTATTTTGTTGCCATTACAGATACATCTCATATTAATACTTTAAAGAAACTAGAAAGAATGAATCTAATCTTTTGGTACTAGATGTTTATGTTTTTAATGGTCCTGAATCTTGCATGCCTATGGTATCAGACTGAGGAAATGTTCTTGATTAGGCTGTGTGTTTATTTATTTGTTTTACACAGGTTAAGACTGAAGAGCAGTCTTCTTGTTAAGGAGTATTCCCAAAGAATCTGGTTTATACCCAAGCAATAATTGTGATGCATAATTATTTTGCAAATAGGCAGTAAATGTAAAATTTCATTATACCTGATTTCTCAGTAACCACCTGGGGTTCTAATTAAAATGCACTCTTGATATATGTAACAGCATCAGATAATGTTATCCTTACCTCATTATGTAATAATTACATCTGTGGCTTTTGGTTTTGTTTTTAATTAGCATCCAAAGTCCTCTACAAATGACAAGGGGCAACCAACAGAATTCATTTTTTTTATAGTAAGAAAAAAAGCTTAAAGGACAAAGACAGCACAATAGATAATTTGGACACCATACACCCATAAATAAAAGCTATGGATTGTGTTTCATCCATCCTGTTCTCTTACTCATCAGTTCCTATGCCAAGGCTGCGGAGGGGACCTGGTGGACATTTGGTAAAGGCAGTAGCCTGTGGTACGTGGTGGCTCTCTCCATTTCTGCGATTACATCATGCTGGCTTCATGGTGTTTTCTCCAGCTTCCTTCCTTCTTCGTTGAGCTTTGCGCCAGAGTTGTTGTAGTACCCTGAGGAACCTGAAGGGGTCGTGCTTGGGGATAGGTAGTAGCCGCAGAGGAACCAGAGGAATCAGCTTTGTGGCTTAACTTAACCCAGGACCTGGTGACCCTTGTAAAGGCAGGAGGCAGCAGGAACAAGGAAGATGGAAGTCTGCCTTGATTTCTAACTTCATCTCACTCCTTGAACTGGGTTTGTGCAAGACAAAGGCTTAGAGTCCCTTACTTTGGGTTTAAATAAAATGCAAAGTCATTTTGTATTACAAATTTGGAGAGGCCAGAGGACATCTTTGCTACAGCAATTTTATATTTAAAATAAAAATGTAGCGCATGTTGAAAACATGAGGCTCTGTGCCAAAGGAGTGCTCTCGCGTGAATGTAATAATGCTTTAGCTGTAAATCATAACTGATTTGTCCATTCAGTTTTACCTCCTGTGTGGGTGCCTGTCATGACCATGTTTGAGAACCTTCAATGGCTCTCCACTACCCACGAGATCGGTTCTAAATGGCTTCCAGTCAAACCCCAAACCGTATGTTCTGCTTAAGCTTCTAATATTTCTCTTGAAGAACATTTCTCCCCAGTCTTTCTGGTTCTATAATCATGCCTTACGCATTTCTATTTCTGTTCCATTCTCTCTCTCTCTCTCTCTCCCCCTCCCCCGCCCCCCGTATACCTCCACACATAAACATAAAGCCAGAGCACGGTTTTCCTACCCTCTCATTCCCCCTACAAGCCTGACACGTCCCTGTCTTCCATCTCGAGCCCCCTGTGTTACTAGGGAGCACAGAGTGGGCTCTGTCACTTGTACAGAACGATCCACTTAGGGGCATTGGCAGACTGACTGTTACATGCGTCAGAAGATCACTGCTCTGGTCTCCAGGCCCACGTGAGTCAGCCGGCCCTCATCCTAAGGAGAACACAGGCCTGCATGCTGCCATCGAACCCACCAGGATGGTCCAGTTGGGCCATCCAAGAAGTTAACTTGGCCAACATTTCTGAGCACTGGCCAAGTGAGGCACCTTTTTGGGCTCTTTACCTGGATTATTTCGCAGGGACCCTCACGGCGAGCTGTGAGGTTGGGACTGGCTGGGTCCTCAAATGAAGAGAGAACTGCAAGTTTGAATGACTTGTCCAAAGTCACATGGCTAATGTGTCACCAGAAGAGCCTGGCAGAGCAAGCCCCTTGCTTCACAACCCTCGGCACTGCAGACCATTCCAACAAGGGGCGGCTCTGAGGAAGTCTCCCAGAAGTTTGCTCGGCTACACCCACATAGTGACCAGCCGGAACTCACACATTCTGAGAAACAAGGAAGCTCACTGATTCTCAGGGCTGGTTGGACCACATGGCTCTATGTCAAAATTCCTGGAAGAATGTTGGCCAATAATTTATTCCATTCAGAGTGCCAGTGCTTTCGCTACGTCCTGTCTTCCCGGGGCAGTGAAGGCCATAGGGGTGACCTCGAGCAAAATGCGCTTGCAGACTCCACCTGTCAGACTGAGTGGTCACATCTTCCCCATGTGCACACAGAGCTCTCTGTCACTTACAAGCCCCACGATGACATTAACTCATGTAATCCTGGTAAGCACATGGTGAGACAGGAGAGAACATATATTCTATTTCACATGCCTTACACTTCCAATAAAAATGGTTAAACATGGGTAGGGAATGGCATAACTGACTTAATTCCAAAACCTAAGAATATATATCAGGCACCATTCTTTGTCATAGCTGTGTAATATTCCATTTTATAGATGTACAGTTGTTTATTAACATTCTTCCCCTAATTGAGTTTCTTCCTAGTCTTTGGTATGATATTACACATCGTAAAAATCATCTATGTATATACATCATTGCTCATCTGTCCATGTGTATTAGTAAGACAAATTACTTAAAATATTAGTCCTCAATCCAGCGTTTTTTATTAAAGCTTTGATAGTTATTGCCAAATTTTCCTCCAGAAATTTGTACCAATCCTTGAGCAGATCACATTTCTTCACATCTGGCAAATATGATAATCATCAAACTGACATCTGTCAATTCAACCTGGACAAACTTTTCATTGCTGTTCTAATGTTCATTTAATTAGAAGTGATGTTGGGCATTTTCTCATAGGCTAATAAGCCCATCTTATTTCTTTTTCATCAGTCTGCCTGTTCATGTTTTTGCCTATTCATGTTCCTATTAGCCAAATAATATTTTATTGATTTCTAATAGCTCTTTATTAATCGAGAAAGTCAGTCCTTCATTTTTCATTCTTTGTGCTTTTTTTTTTTCCTAACAAGAAATGCTCCATGTTTATTGGCTGAATGTGTCCATCTTTTCTCTTATAACTTTGGAGTTTTATGTCTTGTTTAGAAGGGCCTTCTTCATTCCAACACGACCTCTCTAATGCAGCATTCTGAAGGGGATTTACCTAATAAGATTTTCTCTCCCTGGGCAACAGAAAGTGTTGGCAACAATCTTCAGGTTGAACCCATGCCTGCTGGGTTTAATACCTAAAGGATTCCTTAATGGGAAACTCTACAAACTTGATCCAAAGAAATACTTAAACAAGACTAAAGCCACTGTATAGCGTGGCAAATAGATTTTCTGTTGTATATTTTAAGTGTACATGGTACCACTGACTGAAGATGCTATTTGGTAGGCTTCTGTCACTCACCACAGTTCCTCATCATGAAGGAAGTGAACAATATATTCAGCCAGATGTCATCTAGGTACTAGCATTCACAATACCAGCCACTGTTGCAAGGCCCTGGGCACACACTACTTCCTCGCTTGCTACCTCTTAATTGCTTCTAGAAGAAAAAAACCAAGGATCCTGGAGATGGAGTAATTTGCCCACCATGGCACCTGCCAGACAGAGATACAGACAGGTTTTCATCTAGGTCCAACTGCAAGGACTAAGCTCTTACGTGTCAGACAATGTATCCGTGTGGGATGTTCAAAGGTACAATAGGACTGCAGAGGAGAGGCTAAGAAAAACATTGCCTCAAAAAGGCCTCACAAATGAGACTCTTGCGAGGGGTCTCAGGAATACCAGGCACCCCCAAGTTTTAGCACAATGGCCCTTTAGAGAGAATATCCTACACCCACTACCGGCAACAATCAGTGCACGGTGGGGGGGGGGGGGTTCCCTCTCCCTTGCTGGCTTGCTCTCTGATGGCAGCGTGGCTGGCTGACTTTTTGTCTGGACAGAACCTACCCCCCACATTCGTGGAATTTCTCAGATGCCACCAGGCACCTCCACGGCCTCAGTTCCCTCCTCCTCGCTATTCTATATTCTCCACGCGGCTCCTGTCCTCCGGAACAAACACATCAAAGCCATATGGAGTCAGTCTTCCTGGGCGCGCGTGTCCTTCCCCCTCTCTCTTTCCTGGCACATTAATATTAATAGCGTGTTTCTTCGCGGTTGCTTTCTTCCGCAACCCCACGGGACCGGAACCTCTCCTCGGTCTTTGTGCCAGACCGAGGCAGTGTCGGAAGGCACGGGGAGGCCCGGGGAAGCTCAGGGGTGATGACGGTGCTGATGGAATCCGGGCCACACTGCAAACATGTGACGCCGCTCCCGGCGGCCCCGTCCGGCCAAGTGTCCTTTGGGAGGAGGAGGAGGAGGAGAGATGGAAATAACCTAGCAAAAGGCCAGTGAAATCATTCCTAACTCACTCAGCACTGGTTCGGAGCCAGGCTCTGCACTCCTGTTGCACGCCTCAGCTCATGTTATCATCACACTCCCACCAGGCTGATACCCGCATCCCCGTTTACAGGGATAGAAACTCCGGCTCAGAGAGAGTCGGCCACTCACCCAAGGTCACACAGCTTGTATGTTTGAAAATGCAAATCCGAATCTTTTTCTAACTGACTCCAAAGTCCGTATTTTAAACCGTCACCGTCGTCTGTTGCCTGTCCTGGTGCCCCGTTCAGGCTGAATTCCCAGAAAGTGGAGACAACAAGAAAGGCTGCTTGTGTGCCCAGTCAATGGGCCCGGCGTCACAGCCTGGGACCTGGCACAGCAGGCTGGCTTTTGTGGGTCTGTGTTCTCCTCTCTCACGCCCACGCCAGCCAGGTTTGGCACCCCGTCCGAGGCTCCGGAAGCTCTGGCATGGAGGGCTGTGGGGCCAGAGGCCTGCGCCCAGACCTGCCCTTGCCAGGCCTCAGAGCAGGCCCGAGCCTGGCACCGCATTCCCGTGACAGGCCAGACAGCAGCTGCGGGTCAGGAATAACAAGGGGACAAGTGCCAGGAGGCCTGGGGGGCTGCACAAAGGTCAGCAAGCGGTCACACTGGGGTGGGGAGAGGCACAGGGCTTAGCCCATGGAGATAACAGGATGTGTGCTGGCAATGACCCACCCTTGCTGGCTTCGTGGGGTCTCTTGTTAAATTTTTAATGCATTCTTTGGGCATGAAAGTCCATCGTGGCCAAAATATCTGGAAGCTTTATCATGGTTGACGAGGCTGTGCGCTGGGGCTTGGCTGTGTTCTCGGCCTGAGCAGGAACAACTCCGACTTTGTCTTCTCTCTGACATTGCACCCTGTGGGTTCCTAAAGGTCCCCCCGGGGGAGGGCTTTCCCACCTCAGGGCCACCCCCTCTGTGGCTGACCTAGCTCACTCGCGCCTACCTTTCCAGCGTCACTGTCCCTGCCATGTCAGATCAGGCGAGTTCCCCAGACTGGGCACCGACGATACGGGCGCTAGCCCAGAGTGCCTTCCGTCACAGGGCCAGACGGCAAATATTTTCAGCCCGGTGGTCCATGCGGTTCCTAACACATCTACTCAGCCCTGCTGCTGTGGTGGGACAACAGTCATCAATGGCACCTAAACCAATGGGTGCGGCTGTGCTCCAATACAACCTGATTGACGGCACGTGGTAGGCGGGATGCGACCTACAGGCCCCCGCCTGCTGACCTCCCCTCTAGGACCTCACTGAACTGTGGACCAGTGGGAGCAGTTCTCTCGGCTTTCCACGCTCAGCTAAGAACACTGGCAACATGTCCATTGGTTCGGACTCCCGGAAAATAGAGCGCATCCTTGAGTGTCAATTGAAACAAATATTTCTTGCAGGGCCAAACCCACTCGTGATGCATTTTATGAAAGAGATGCAGGTTATCGGAAGTCAGCTGAAACGATAAATCCCCAAATTCCATGGGGTGGGGAAATGGGAGCAAATTTTTTCTTTTAATATCTACATTTTAGTTCCTTTCACACGCTCCCCAAGATGCTGCCTGGCTTGGGAAGCTGCGAAAGAAAAGTTAAGTGAGAACAAGTACTATGGAAACGTAGAACACATGTTGCCAGAAATGTTCAGAATATCGATTCTGTTTCCGTCGGCGGAAGTGAATTAATGGGCGGAACTATTTCAGGCTTTCCTTTGGATTCATTCAAAACAAGTTTCTCCCAAGCCTGTTCCCTGCAGGCCCCGGGCTCCGTGGCTGTGCCCACAATTTGTACCAACCATCTCTCCCGCCCAGCCCAATCACAGGCTCTAATGCTATCAGTGTTTCCTTTTTCGGATGAAAAGACTTTCCTTCAGCTCCCAGTGTCTGGTGGAACCCAGCAAGAGCCGGCTAGAAGCTTATTTATTGATACAGCAACCGTTTATTGGACACGTACTGTGGGTCAGCGAAGACAGGGGGGTGAGGCACAGACCCTACCTCCAAGAAGCATCCTGATCAAGTGAGTTAGTAGGTACATGGAATACAATTCAAAGGAATCAAAATAACCTGCCACCCTGAAGAATGCACCCACATATGAGCACCGGGACCACCTGCAAAGTGTGGCCCTCAGCCACACGTGTCCTTGCGGTCAGTGTGCTGCCAGAGCCAAGGCTGTCAGAATATGGGCTGAGCTTAGATTGGGGCAGCAGAAGACATACAAGGTACAGAGGAATGGTCCTGCTGGAGAACATGGGTGACCAGAGACCAAAGGAAATGTGACTGTGTGTGAGTTCAGGGTTCCTGAGACTCCCATAGCTGCCCGTTACATCGGCTGCTTGGTTCAGAGTTTGCAGCTCCTCGGGAGCCCACACGTGATGGACGGGTGGCACGCCAGTGACGGTGCATTTCTTTGATCCTCGCCTCTTCTCCCCTGCCCCCACTTTAGGATGATCTCCAACCACCGCCCAAAAGCTCATCCAGGTATTGCCGGGAGTCCCGAGCAACGTTCTGTGGAGCCACGTGGCCATACAGACCCAATGGCGCAGCAAGAAATGAAAGCCTTCCGGTTATGTGCGATGCTCGGTAGAAGTCTATAAGCTATGGCGTAGGGCGAAAAGTGTGCCCCCAGAACCCAGACCAAGTCACCGCCCTAACAAAGATGAAAGGCAGGTCGCTGGAAGGTGTCTACTCCTCAGACCCAGTGGGTTCGTCACTCTAGGCAGGATGCTAGACTCTCCTCCTCCCCAAAGGCACAGCCCTCAGACCATGCCTGACCTCATCCATATGCAGTCTTGCTCTCATACACATCCTTCAGAGAGCTCATTTGCTTTGTCATTAGTGAAATGGAGTACCTTTCTTTGCCATCGGTTTCTTCCTACCTCCGTTAAATAACAGGCGAACAAGTATTATTTTAAAAATCTGTTTGAAAGCATACCAAATTATTAACCTACGTGGAACACCTGTATCTGTGAGTCCCTTCGCCTCTTATACTTGTCTCCCATAGTACTTTCCAAAATTGCAATGAATTAATGATTTGCTACTTGCTTCTTCCATCTCTCTCTCTTCTGATTGAATACCGGATGGGGGCAGGGCCCGGTCTGTTGACTCATTTCAGGTTCCTTCAATATTCATTCGTGAAATGAACCAAAGGGTGCACTGACTCTCTCCCGCCTACTTCTCTGCTCCTCTCCTGGGAATGCTTACATTTGGGGCTGAACATTGCCGACTTCAACAATAATCAGGCCCCATCTAGAAAGCCCCCCTCCTGCATGAGCGATGGAAGCATCCCCCTTGACCCTTGTGGTGGGAAATCCAAATGACAGAAACAAAAGAAAAGATTAGTCCAGAGGGAGGGCACTTGCCTGCTAACAAGTCTAAGTATTAATATTCTGGGGAAAATGAGAAACCTCTTTAATACTTTATGGCAAATAGGAAACCCAACACTGTAACAAATAACTTCCCGCTGGACATTTCAAGTCATCCAGACCCAAATTCCGCCACGTGAAAAACTGTGTGAGTCCCGGAGTCAGAGAGCCAAGACTGAGTTACAGTTTGCAAGGCCAACATATTTCTGAGCACACTCCAGGAGACCTAATGGGAAAATTCAAATGAGGCCACCTGCTTTATTACACGTCCAAAGGAGCTGCCCCTCCTCCCCGAGAGCAATTTATTCTCCTCACCATACAGCATGGGAAATAGAATTTTCCGATGTATTTTTCTTTTAAAAGTCATCATCTTTATCAAAAGCCACCAAGCTTTTTGTTGAAAATGGATTTAGATAATTTGGGGTTTTAGTGTGACAGGCCTTTATTTATTTATTTTTTTCTTTTCAATTTTCTTCTCCTGTTCAGGAAGAGACCCGTTCTGGTGCAGTCATGCCCCATTGAACAGAGCCAAACCTGGATATAATTTATTTCCTCCGAGATGAAAGCAGCCTAATATGGAAGGAGCTATTGAAATTAAAATCTCAGAAAACCACCAACCCAAGGCAGGGGTATTTTTATCAATGATGCATTCTCCCAAGGGAAAGGTTATTAAAATTTCAATTATATGTATATGAGTGTGTGTGTGTGTATACACATATATATACACACACACACACACATATATACACACACACACATATATAGGGGTATATCTACATATACACATACATATGTTCACACATATTTGCTTGTGTGCATATAAATACATATAGTTTTATATATAAATATAGTCTTTCGGAAGGAAGATCTGCGGTAATTAGCAGAAAAGCAGAATCACTAACATCTAATTAGAATGGAAAGAAGTCATTTTTAAAAACTGTCATATATTTAATTAAGAAAAATTAACATTCGGATGCATAAGTACCCGTTGGTAATGAGGTGGAGAGGAGCGGGTTTCAGGGAAAAGGGGGTGATATCTAAACGCACACTCTGCCGTGCCCCAAAACCACAGGCAGACCCTCCAGCTGGGCCAGCCACCTGGGAAGTTAAGATTCTTGTTCTAGCAGGTCTCTTCCTGTTCAAGAGCCATTGGAAGCACATCTGGTCGAACACCTCGGCTAAACACAGACTCATTGCTCAGCAAATACCTTTGAAGGAGTCAAATACTAACCGTATGAATGAATCGGTGACACAGTTTACTCCGGTGCTCTGACCCTTCGGCTGCCTTCCAAGAGAGGAAGGAATCCATCACCTTTCTTCGTTCTCCTGTTTAATCCAGGTCACCGCCATTCAGTTTGTCTTCTGACTTACTTGTCTCTGGCTAAAATTCCACTGTGCCGTTTTTGGGTTGTTTTTTTTTTTGGTACGTGCCCCTAGCGGGAACCGAACCCAGGACTCCCTGGTCTGCAGGCCGATGCTCCAACTGCTGAGCCAAACCGGCCAGGGCGTCATTTTGTTTTATTTGTAGGTTAGAAGAGCCCCCTTCAGTTAGTCCAGCACCTTTTCAGAGCTGTGTACTCTAAATTTTATCAACTCATTTCACACACACAAGCACTTGGGGGCTTGATTTCCTGGGTTTAAAATAGAAGATATGGCCGTGACTGCTTCTGGAGTTCATATGGGTTCGGACACCCTGATTTTATGATCTCATATAGTTGCTGCATTCCAATCAATTCACCAGTGATTTTCTGTAAAAGTTAAAATAAATCCCTGAACCTTTGACCAGCTTAGCTGTTCCTAAGCAGTCATAAGAAGCATTAGTCTTATCTGGAAGAAGGTAATGTGTTAGGTCATTACTCCCTTGGAATGGGCAGAAAAACTTCTTATCATCAACAGTGGTGCCAGAAATTCACCATTTGTTGATGCAAAAGTTTTGACGTTTGTGTGCCAAATTCCATGCTCTCTGTTTGCCCAGATAAGTCAGGGGTGCTGTGGCAAAGCTCTGCTCTTCTCACACCCCATTTCTCAGAGATGTTGTCTTGGAATAAGACTGTGATGTAATCTTCTCCCTGCCTCTGGAGGGTTTTCATCCAGCTTATTCTGCCTTAAGGAAGCTTGTCATGGTCCATAGACGAAGGCACGCATCTCTGGACCCTGTCCACAGCACACCAGAGACAACCCCCCTTCTTGCTGTAACGATCCATTTACTGTCTGCCTTCCCCCGCGGAGAGCAAGCTTCATTGAGAACGTGGCTTGTGACTCTTGCCCAATACCTGCTTCCCAGTGTCTAGTGCATTCTTCACGTGCTTTATTCATGGGCACATAAGACCTATTTGTCAAAAGCATGCAAGAGGACTTTCTGGTCTGGTTGAGACTGAACTTGAGTTAAATACTACAATCAGTACTAGATTTTCCGGTTCTCAGGCTAAGCATGTGTTTAGGGCACCAGGGGGAAATAAAGGACAGTTAAAAGCATTATAAAAACTCCTTTGACAAACTTATCCTGAACTTCGGAATCCAATCATCCCATAAGCAGCTATTCTAAAGTTAGGATACATAACCACTTTGCATCATTTCAGAAAAGCAAAATTCTCTTTCCGGAAATGTTCTTTCTACAGGAAGAAAGCTACCATTACATTTAGTAAAATTGAATGGTCTTTCAGATGTTGATCCAGCCTGTCACTCAAACGTCTTACGGTGTCCCTACCTGGCCTTTTATTTGTGCTCCAGCTACAACTTCCCATCCCAACGACATTCCAAATGCGAAGCTGAGTGTTTGAAGTAAAGAGGATGAACCAACAGTCGGGAGCCCGACAAACACAGAGGGAAGGAGGACGCGGATCTGCACGGCACCCTCCTGGCTGCGTCGTGAGCTGCTGCAGGGGCGGGGCCCCTGAGAACAATCTCACCCACTTTGCACCTGCGTGGACCTCAGTGTGTTGAGCGGTTTCCCACTTTCAAATGCGTTTAGCTCCAGAAGCATATTTGTTGGTCAGCTCCTTTTAAGAATTCAAAGCCATTTGCCTATATTCTCAGTGGTTGTGTTTCAGGCTAGCTCACCCAACCCTATTTATTCCATACTTTCGCTGAAATACATTTTCAATTACGAAAGTAGGAAACAATGCTGTAAAGGGGCCGTTTGCTTTCAAAAGCCATAAAACAGGGCAGAACATGAAGATTAGAGTAAAATACATTTAAAAGTCACAGTGATTCTTCAGGTCTCGAGGTTTGTTAAGATACAGAACTTAACACAAGGAAAAGGAAAAAGAACTCGGTTTTACATCCCCGGTAAGCAGCATGGGACACACAGCTAGTTGTTTCCTAACATCTAGTCTCTCCCTCTTCCCTTAAAGAGAGAAACTGACACCAGCTTATAGCTGGAGACAAGCCCACGGGGATGGAGAGGATAGTCACAGCCCCCGTGCATCTAGGTAAGGGGCTGTGATCAATTCTGCCAGGGGGCGCATGCAGAAATGATGCATGTCACTGCCAGGTTACACTCCTGAAGTCCCATCTCTGCCCCTCCTCAGCTGGCTGGGACAAGAAATACTGGGAGCCACCCTGGAGGGTACCGTTGGAATTGCACCCTGGGGAGTGGTGAAGCCGCAGGTCCCTAGGCACTCTGGAGAAGCCAGGCCTCCCAGCAGTTCTGAGCCATCTGCTTCACGATTGCTAGAATGATCTCTTTGGCTTTCTTTCCAGCTTAGATGAGTACACCAAAGAACGCATCCATTCTTGTGGCCTCAACAGTCATCTTATCTTGGTCTATTTTTCATCAGAATCTTGAAACTCACAAAGCTGACTTCTGTAAACGTCGTCACGACAAAACTGACCGTTTATAAAAATTAGCCTCCACTCGCACATCCTTCTCTACTGAACACACATACCTCCTAGTCCGTCGGAACAAGCGAGGCTGCATTCACCACTGTCGCGTGTACGCATTTCTTAGTACCGTGGAATACAAGAGCAAATCTGTTTCAGAATGAAAATGGACGTCTTCTAAAAGAGGCAGGATTTCCGACCTTGCTTCTGCTGTTTTCTCAGATTCCTTCAGCTAAAAATAAAGAAGTTAGGAAATACCCTAAGTCACAGAGGTGGTAAATGGTCATGCTAAACTGTACGCCTAAGTCTGCCAGGCTCGATGAAACATTATTCATTTATTTTTTTAGTATGCTAGTGTTCTTGAAATTAACACAACTACTTCAAAGGTTGTGGTGGGAATTAAATAGGAGGATGCGTGTGCTGTAAGTGCTGAGATTATTATATGCTAAGTGTTGGGTGGAGATCCCTGTGAGCACATTTTCATGTGGCCACCACGCCTATTAGCGTCACACAAGTAATCTCCAAACTCTACTCCTATACTCTTTTGGTCTTTTATTGGTTTAAAAATGTAGTAATTTATGTATAAGTTAAATATATGTGCTACTGTACTAATTAATCTCAATTCTGTCACTTGTCATCTAATTGGTCTTGTTAGTTTCTGAACCTCTCTGTATTCAGCTTCCCGATCCTTTAAACAAGGATGCTAGTATAGATACTGGGTGCTATAAAAGGTAAAATAATATATGTGAAGCATTAAAAACACTAGTTGGTACACAGTAAGATGTATAAAGTGCAAGATAGAATTATTATGATTGTGTCTATTATAAAACACCCAAAAATAAAATGTAAAGAAAATAAGAAATATGAGTTAAATATATTTGAAGTCCCAGGTCAAGCCTCCAGCAGATTGTGTCTGTCCATGGCCCACTTTCTGATGTGTAATGATACCGTGTCACCATGTCCTCTGGAGGCAGAAGGCTAGGGGTCCCTCTAGAACCTTTTCTATAAGGGCACTAAATCCTATTCATTAGGGCCCTTCCTCACGACCTAATCACCTCTCAAAGGCCCTACCCTTTACTTATTTATTTTCCTTCATTGATTTTAGAGAGAGAGGAAGGGAGGGGGAAAGAGAGATGGAAACATCGATGAGGGAGAACATTGATTGGCCGCCTCCTACATGCCCCTCACTGGGGATCTGACCCACAATCTGGGCATGTGCCCTGACCAGGAATCGAACCAGCGACCTCTTGGTGCCTGGGTTGATGCTCAACCACTGAGCCACACTGGCCAGCAAAGGCCCTACCTTTTAATACCATCACATTGAGGGTTAGGATTTCAACATATGAATTTTGGGTGACACAAACATTCGATACATCACGTCACCTCTCAGCATCAGCAGTCACGAGGGTGCCCAAGCAAGATGAGGAAAATTCTAGGAATAACATATTTTCTTTTTACCATAGATATATATAATATAGATATAATATATATGCATATTTATATATCATCTATAAATAAAAATATGTAAAATATAAAAATATAATACATACAAATATATTTACATATATTTATATTATATACATGTGTGTATATTTTATATTTATATTAATATTTTATATATATATTTTTATATTACGTGTGTGTATATATATTATATATATAATATGTTCCAGATGGCGAGAACTACAAGGGGCACCGTCATTCTGGCCTGGCATGAACAGAACTGTATGAAGCGCAGTGATGTCCTATCTGTTGGGTGAACCAGCCAGAGGGACTGTTTCAAGGTGTTTTATGTCCACAGGTTCAGAGCCATGTTTGGGGAGAAGCAGCTGAAACTTCCAGAGAGAAGTTTCTCCTGCCATGGTCCCTGGGGACCTTTGCCCAAGGCCGTGTTCATGACAGTGCTGTCCTAGTAGACAGGGAGCAAGCAGCCTGGGTGGCCAGAGCCCAGAGGACAAAGCACAGACCCGGGCCCAGAGGACAAAGCACAGACCCGGGCCCAGAGGACAAAGCACAGACCCGGGCCCAGAGGACAAAGCACAGACCCGGGCCCAGAGGAAGCTGATACTGCAGACCGTCGGCCATGGCACAGCGCTGGAGAAGGTTCTCGGAGAGGGGGTGGCTACTGACTGACTGAAGATCTGGACCAGGCAACTGGAGGCCCCTCAGCCTCTCCCCGTCCTTGCGATGTCTGTTCCGCCCGGCGTTCCAGTCGCTGGACCCATTTAAAGGATGCAGCCTTGAGAGAGCAAGATGGTCTCTGGACAGTCTCAACCATACATGTGACCAAGTTAAGGTCACTATATAAACTCGGGATTCTGGCTAGCAGTGTGGAGAGCTACTCATCTTAGGGTGCCCAAGACAAGCCTGGCAGGTAAGTTCCCTTGCTTATTAAAACTGCCCCCTGCCGATTTGGAGACGCCTACCTCTCTTTGGTCTCTCCCGAGGTTTTGGACCAACGCACATCCACATCACACCTTGGAAGCGGTGTTCAGCCTGCCGTTTGTGCTGCGCTGCTTTGCCCAGGAGCAGCTGAGGGCTCAGGGGGCCGGGGACAGCTCCAGCCTGGCCCAAGGGGAGGAGCAGCTGAGCTGGCCAGCACCCAGGACCCCCACAGACCAGTGTCTGTCCATCCAGACTGTCTGACGCAGCGATGGCGCTGAGGGCCGAGGACGGGCTTCTGCAGACCCTGCTGAGCTGCACGTGGCTGGACCTGCGGCCACACCAAGGAGCTGACGAGGAACAGCTGCACCAGCCTCCCCACCAAGCTCGTGACCAGGCTCTGAGCTTTGCTGCCTGCAGCTGAGGAGGGAGCTTCCCCATCTGGGACGTGGGCTTCTCAGACTAGTCACAGGGTGAATATTGTTGGTGCAGCGCATCGGTGACTACACGCTGACGGAGGTCACCTTCCATAGCCTCCTGTTTGCTGTCCCCTCTGTTTTCATGCTGGCCGTCAACACCAAGGTCCCTGAAAAGACCGGCCGGCCCAGCTCCTCTCCATGGTCAGCACGGTTTATAGGATGAATGCGAGTCAAGGCCCCAGGAAAGTTGTCCTGGTGGCTTCCCTGGCCCCCACTGCCTGCTCTGTGTCCACCCCACGCTGCCGACAGCAGCCTGGCTCCTGGGTGCAGACCCACTCGAATTCCTCCCGACCTCCCTAGCCGAGGCCAGGACGTGCGCGGCGCCCTACTGCTCCACAGGGGAGGACAGGGCTCAGGGCTGCTGCGGGGAAGGGGGCACAGGCCTGTGGGAACCCCTGCCACCCAGCTCTGCAGCCGGAGCTGCTGGCCCCAGTCTCCCGGGGCAGCCTGGGGAGGCCCACGTGGAGAGGAACTGGGGCGTCCCTTGAACAGCTAGCTCCAGCCTGCGAGAGGGCTCCTTCAAAGTGGATTCTCCAGCCACAGCCCAGCCATCAGACAGCTGCAGGTGCAGCCGACATCTTCTTGCAGCCTCATGAGAAACCCCAAGGCAGAAGAGCCCCCCCCGCTGCTCCCGAGTTCCTGGGCCGCAGAAGCAGGGAGGGGTACGCGTGATCCCTGCGGCTCCACGCCACGATGTGGGGCGGCGTGGGAGAACTCACAGGAAGCCTTTATGCATCAGGCTCCACATGCATTATCTTATTTACTTCTCATAAAGCGGAACATCTTATTTTACAGATGAGCAGCCTGCTGCCTGGAATCATTGGAGAATTTACTGCATGGTTGTGGAGGTACTTCACCGCCGAGCTGAATTCACACTCAGGACACGCCGTGAAGGTCATAGGAGTGGGTGTCAGGCCCTCGGGATGCCGTCATGGAAACCGGTGAGCGGAGTGTTGTTGATCAGAGGGAGAGGCTATTAAACAGGAGAAGCAACATCAAGTTCAGCTGGAAGGAATAAAAGAGGTACATGAGCAAATTTAGAGGAAACGCTACAGGTCAGGTCGAACTTGAGGGTAAGGACTGAGCTCTTTGGCAAAGAGAAAAGCAAAGGAGGTGAGAAAAAGGCAGAACTATGGAATGGTTTGTATTCTTTTCATGACAAATGGGAGAGCAGCCAAGAACACAGCAGGAGTCAAAGTGGAGGAAGGGTCTCGAGAAAAACCACACCGCTGTTTTCTATTATTGGTTGCCCTGGCCAAAGGAACCCCGCCTTCTGGTAATGATATTTAAATGAAAAAGTATATGCAAATGAAGGAACTAGTGATTTTATTGGTGCCGATGTTCGCATTCATCTGGTTAGCGGCACCTTATCAGGAGGTCTGCGCACAAATTTGGGAAGGTTTTGTCCCAGGAAAAGAATCATACCGCCCTGGCCGGTTTGGCTCAGCAGTTAGAGCATAAGCCTGTGGACCAAAGAGGACCTTGGTTGTGGTTCATCCCCGGCCCCGGATGGGGTCCTGCGGGAGGCAACCAATCAATGTCTCTCTTTCACGTCGATGTTTCTCTCTCCCTCTCTCTTCCTCCCACTCTGTCTGAAGATAAATGTAAAAGTATCCTCGGGTGAAGACAGAAAACAAAGAATACCATAACAGGGAACATGGGGACCGTGAACCTGGGCCTGGGGTTGCCTCCCAGGGATGTCTTCCAGGTACTGCTGGTTTGTTTCTTTCCCCAACAACCCCAGTAGAAATCATTTTTAAGGAATAAATCTTACCATTTTCTTGCCTGGTTCATTCTGGTTTTAACGCTGGAGGAAGCCCTGTAAGTCAGGGCCCAGCCTGGCCCGCCATGCTCCCAGGGTCCTGTGTAAGGGGACGGAACCCTATCGGTGCCCTGCTGTTTGGGCACCTGTGCCTGCTTTGACCATCTCTGCAGAGACAGGTTGCCCAGAAAGAGTGCATTTCTCTCCTAGGACTGCCATGACAGGGTACCACAGACGGGGGGAAGCGGGGGGGGGGGCAGGCTTAAAGCAATAGCATGTATTACCTTATAGATCTGGAGGCTGGAACCAGAAATCAAGGGGCTGTGCTGCCTCTGGGAGAGCCTGGGGGGATCCTTCCCTGACTCTTCCCAGTTCGGGGTGCTTTGCTGGCAGTCATGGTGGTCGCTGGCTTGCAGCTGTCCTCACACGGCCACCTTCTCTGGGCGTGTCTGTGTGTCATCTTCGCAGGACACCTGTCATACTGGATTAAAGCCCACCCTAATGACCTCACCTCACCTTGTTTATATCTGCAAAGATCCTTTTGCAGAGTAAGGTCACACTCTGAGATAATGGGGGTTAGGGTTCAACATAATAATTTGGAGGCGTAGGGACAGAATTCAACCCATAACAGAAAGGAGCAGAACCCAGAGTGAACAGAAATAGGCCAAAGATGAAATGAGCCGAAACGAATATCCCATCTGCACGCCTGCGACAGTCCTCCTCCAGGTCCTCACGTCCCCTCAGTCCTCACAATGTCACGGCTGATGTAAGAGATAAGGTGCGAGCCTGAGAGTGTGGAGATTGGCCTGGTGGACTCTGCTGCCGGCTGTCACTTTTCCGAGTTGCCCACAGGAGCACCTGATCTGGGACCTTCCTCAAGCAGCTCCTGAGTCATTCGGGCTTTGCTGAGGCATTCACGCTGCACCAGAGTTTCATCAACACAGGGGACACCTACATCCTAGGTGTCTGGGTCCCAGGTGTGTCTTCTAGCTCCCGCCACATCTGCAGCCCAACCTTCAGGGAAGAGAACAGGCAGAAGGAACACCCGTTCACAAACACTTAGGGAGCGATCGGGACGTGGCATCAGCCCTCGTCACCTTCCATTGTCCAGAACTCAGCTACGTGGTCACACTCAGAAGCCAGGGAGACTGAGAAATGAGGCCTCCTGGGTGGCCATGTGTCCAGTTAAAAGTCAGGAATTATATTATCAAGGTAAAAGGGAGAATGGATATCAATGGAAAACCGTCTATTGGCACTAGATATACCACAGGGACAGTATCTTTGAGCTGAAAAAGACCGTAGTGATCACCCTGTCGATGCATAAATCCTTGGAATAACATGGTTAAAAATTGCTTCTCAGCCCATCGTGCAGACCAGGAGGAGTGAGAAACACCCTCATCAGAGCTCATTTTATTGCTGAACTGATTCCATGCTGAAAACTTTGTCCAGCTGAACCCAATGCATCTCCCAGTAGCTCGCACCTGGGATCGCTCTTTCCCACACAAGCGTCTTCACCCATCATCTAGCAACTGTCCCTCTTGACATGTTCCCGCAGCCCTTGCCACCCCGGTGGCCCTCCTCGGGGCATGCCCAATGTCTCTGTTTCTCTCAGAAAGTGACATTCAGAACCAGACAGGATATTCCCTGGGACAGAGATGCGACTCTCGCTAAGCCAGCTGTCAAAGCCCCGATGGCCACGGTGAGGGTTAGAAGCCTGGGAGTCATAGCTCCTGCAGAACGGAACTCAGCCACGAATCCAAACATCGGGCTGATGTTTCCCTAAAGTGCGTTAAGCTCGGCACAGGCTCTGGCACCAGGAGAGCCCGAGTGTGTTTTCCTCGTTTGTATCCTTCATATCCAGGTCAAGGCCCCCAAGCTCTGCTTTTCCAGATTTTAAATACTTCTGGTAAAAATGTGCAAGAGGTATTGAGGTGTGTTTCATTGGGAATAGATCGTAAGCTTTGGAGTAAAACAAGCATGAATCGCCCAGCCCGTGTGGCTCAGTGGTTGAGCATGGACCCGTGCACCTAGAGGTCACCGGTTTGATTCCTGGTCAGGGCACACTTCCAGGTTGTGGGCAAAATCCCCAGTGGGGGGCATGCAGGAGGCAGCCAATCAATGTTTCTATCTCTCTCCCTCTCCCTTCCTGTCTCTCTAAAATCAATAAAGAAAAAAAAATTTTTAAAAAGCAAGCATGAATCGGCCAACAGGTCCCAAATGCACTAGGTGTGTGCGTTAGGGAAAGGAGTTAGCTTCCTGGGGCCCGTGTCTTCATCACCCCTCCCGGTTACCAGGAGGATCACATGTGTGTAATTAGAGTCCATTTAGATTAGAGCTTGGCACGCATCAAGCTGAGCACGTGCACACATTTTTTTACCCTAACTCGTGCCCACCTCTGTGAGAAGGTCCTGTTATGACGCACAGTCTGGAGAAGAGGAAACGGAGGCTCCGAACGTCAAAGGCATTTGCCAAATGTCACAGAGCTAGTAAGTGGCAGCGCTGGGCCATTAACCCAAGTCTTTCTGGCTCCAGAGCATCCAGAGAACATTCTAGCAATTGTGGTACCTGAAAGGCAGAGGAACGGGTGATTCCTGACACTATGTGGTGACGGGTGTGAGCTGGCCCAGCTCAGAAACACGGGCTCACACAGTGCCCGTGCCCAGCCCTCAGCGTCAGGGACCAAAGTAAAGATCAGAGCTCGGGACAAGACTCCACCCGTCTCTTGGGCTTTGGCAGTGGGGTCCAATTTTACTGCTCTATTGGCTCACTTTCCCAGAGATATTGGAAAGCACAGAACGTATTATTATTTTAAATAGAAGGGCAAAGAAAACCTACCCTGAAGTGTTATTTTGCTAACAGCCTTAACTTCGTAATAAATAAAGACTGCACACGGGAAGAAAATGCATACAAGGAAAATAAGCTGAGTGAATCATGGCACACAGCATGTACCCTATATAGATGTTCATGTTAAATTACCTTCTGCTCCAACTCCATGGTTCTACTGTGTGCACTTCGGGCTGAATGGCTTCGGTCGGTCTTAGTCACCCACACAAATGTGTGTGACTTTTGTGGACACGTGAGAAGTAACTAAGGACTATTAACACGAGCCTGAATAATGTTGAATCCCCCGTAAGCCCCCCAAGCTCAAGGACCCTCTCTCCATTCGCGAGGGAACAGTAATCCGTCCCTTGGTCTTTCCTGATCAATGGGAAGTGAGCTGAGGGAGAAAAGGGGGGAGAAAATCCTTAATCTTAGCAACAGCAGGGTCTGGCATTTTCACTGCAGAGCTTAAAGAAAGAAAGAAAAAGCCTTGTTGAAAAGTTCAAATCTAGGTAACAAGTTTCTGAAAGAGTCTTTTGTCTGTGTGGCAGGGAGAAAGGAGGGCCGCGCAGGGAGGTGCCCGTGCATCCCTGCCCGGGCGGAGAAGCAGGGCTGGGTTGCTAAGGAAGGGCTGGCACGGGCTGGCACAGCGCTGGATGGGGAGGCCAGCAAAGGGAGGGGAGTTTGCCCAGAGGCTCAGCTGGCTCCGGGGCCAACATTCCTTCCCTCCTTCTGCTCTGACCTCGCAGGGACCTTGGGGGTAACCTGCAGTCAAGTCCAATGGCCACGATAACATCGTCTGACTCCTCCATGTAGCCATTGGCTCCTTCTACCAAGAGCAACATTCTAGACGTGAGGGGGCTGGGATTTCCTTACAAGGACGCAGAGCGATGTGCTGGGATCTTACTCCCCAAACCACCCCTGCTTGTCCCTACCTAGAAAAGGGAAGCAGGAGGTGTGTGTACTGTGTGTGTTCAGACCACGTTAGGACATTGTCAGCATGCAAAAAGGATGCCACGGAAATTGTTTTCTATGTAAAAGCAGCATGACTTTGAAGTGTTAATTAAGTAGGTTAAATATGGTTTTCTCCTATGCCTCGGGGGTGCAAATTTGTTACATCAGCATATCCTCCAATTAAGGATAGATAGTCCATGAACTTAAAACTTTGTAAGTGTTGTTTTGGGTTTTTGTTCCAATTAGTTCAATAAGTATTTCCTGAAGACAAACTGTGGGTAGCTATTCTGTTCAGAGCTAGTCATGCCAATACAGCTGGTATAGAGGACCAGGTTCAAACCCTGGCTCTGCCACTTGGACCTTTGAGACCTTAGGGGAAAACACGGTGAGTCTTGGTGCCTCAGTTTCTTCATCCATAAAGTGGAGTAGCAACACCTCATGGGGCAGATGTGAGGGCTCAATGAGATGCAAGTAGGGAGCACAGTAGCACAGTGTCTGCTGGTGCGCCCTGCAGAGAGCGCGGCCTGACAGGGAGCACGTGTGCGGATCAGAACGTCTCAGCGTGAGGTTTCCGTGGGAGTGTGAACGCAGTCCTGGGGAAGGACAGACACAGGGCAAGTCGAGGGAGAAGTTGACAGTGACCGGGGTGTGAGAAGAACCACCTTCTGTTACTTCTCGTCTCCATCCTGGCTCTCGCTGTACTGAATTGTGTTTCAGATCGTCCCCTCTGCTAGGAAGTGGGGTCCTTATAGGCAGATCATGCCTCTTTGATCTCTGGGTCTTTGGCCCAGCACAATGCCTGGCACACTGCAGGCACGCAATGAAATTTCAGGATGAGGACACACCGATGTCCCCAGAACACCCTGCCAGGCCTGCCATCCAAATGTATTATGCAATTATATTTGACTCATCAGCCTCATCCATGAAGGCAGACACCATATTTCATTTAATTTATACCTCCCATGTTTGGAACACCATGACTACTAAAAATAAACATGTTTTGTCAGAAAAAAGGGGTCTGGAGGATGTAGCTGGCAAGAAATAAAGCCTCATGATCTCTTGCCCCCCTGCATTTCTGGGAAGTGTGTGGCCAGCTCCTTAGGGTGAGTCATAGGCTCACGCTCACCACATACCCTGTCATCCCAGAAAGAGCTGCACTTCCATCCTGGAGTGGCCTTCTGAGAGGACAGTGGAATAGAAGAGTCTGGTAAACAGGATACTAGCTGAGCTGGTCACATCCAAGTCAACTCTAGTCATCCTAAAATCTCCAGTCAAGTGTCCCTCCTTATAGGCAACTTTCCCTGACCCTCCAATAGCGGTCACATTGTCTTCCGCTGGAGCCCTTCGCTCTGCTTACAACTGTACATTCCCGAGCATGACCCTTTGGTGAGTGCCCGCTTCTCTTGAAAGTCCCATCAGTTAGGATTACATCCGTTTAGCTCATTAGTCTAATCTCAGTGCAAATCGTGACATCTTCCAGTTATGTGTTCATTTAAATCAGTGCTGAATGAACAAGTGAGTGAAGGAAGGAATAGGTCAGTCTTCACTCTATGCTCAACTCATATTGGATCACATCTTCTCATTCCTGGTCCAGTGTTCTTCCCCTCATAGCAGGATCTTAAATGCTGTCTTGTGTGTATGTGTAGGAATTGAAGTGTTCTGTGAACCACTCACTCTCTCGCCCTCACATCTCTTTCCATGGGTTTTGTCCCTTCAGGTGACCTACCCAAGGACAAGGCCACCTCATAAAAGAAAGTTATAAACTCCAGAGCAGTGGCTTTAAAACACACTTTCTGTAGAAGACCCCTTTTTTAATCTGTAGCCAACAAACTGTGGCATATCTATGCAATGGAATATTATATAGTGATGAAAAGAAATGAGCCCGGCCTGTGTGGCTCAGTGGTTGAGCATTGACCCACGCACCAAAAGGTCACCAGTTTGATTCCTGGTCAGGGCACATGCCCAGGCTGTGGGCCAAAACCCCAGTGGGGGGCATGTAGGAGGTGGCTAGTCGATGTTCTCTCTCATCGATGTTTCTCTCTCTCTCTCACTCTCCCACTCTATCTAAAATCAATAAAGAAAAAACAAATTAAATTTTATTTTTTTAAAAAAAAGAAAAGAAAGAAAGAAATGAGCTGTCAGGACATGAAAAGACAGGGAGGAGCCTTAGGTGTATACTGCTAAGTGAAAGAGGCCAACTTGAAAAGTCAGCATGTTGTCTGATTGCAACTATATGACATTCTGGAAAAGGTCAAACTGTGGAGATACCACTAAAGCTCTGCGGGTGCGGGGTTCAGGGAAGGGTGGCTAGCTGGGGCAGAGGGCATTCCTAGTGCCGTGGGACTATTCCGGGTGGTGCCATGTGGTGGGTACATGGCATTATACGTTTGTGAAAACCCACAGAATATACAACAGAGAGGAAACCCTAATGTCAACTCTGGACTTCAGTTAATAACATATCAATATCGTTCCATCAGTTGTAACAAATGTACCATATTAATGCAAGATGTTAATAATAGGGACAACCGGGGAGGGCGAGAAAAGAGGGTACATGAGAATTCTGTACTTTCTTCTCAGTGTTTCTGTAAATCCAAGGCTGCTAAGAAGTGGTCTACTAACATTTTACAATCTACATCCTAGCTGGTCGCCCATATATAAAATATAAGCATAGAGGGATACTGGCTGAAGTAGGGGTGTAGCTCTTCCACTTTACACCCACGAATACGAGGAAAAGATCTCACTCCTCCTCTTGGGTCCCCACAACTTGACTAGGGAGAGATCCTCGTAGTTCTAGGCAGTTACTTGAAACCTGCCCTTGCTTTGACCAGCACTCCATCCTCTGCTCCCACCCACATCCGCAGCACTGTGAGTACACCCTGAATAGGTTGACCTGGCTCCTGGCTCTGTAGCCCAACCTAGAAACACCTTTAGAGAGACGTGTAGTCTCCTAGTGGCATCTCATGGACCTGAGCACACGCTGTCTTATTTAAACTTGACCCTTCGCATTTGGCTTTTCCATTACATTGAATGCAGAATCCCAGTTTGGGCCTAATCATCTCCCTTAAATTCCCATCCAGGACCATTGGGTATGGGAATCCACCACGGAGTGCAGGGTGGAGGGAACATGAATTTGAATCGGGTATATAAGGACTCAGACTGTCTTCATATTCCTAAGTCCCAGCCAAGACTCCTCAGCCATCCTGCTGCTAAACACACCCTAATTGCCAACACAGAATCCAAGAAAGAACTAAACAACTCCTTGAAGGCAAACAGGAAGCTGTTAACTAAAAGTGTTGACACCAGGGTTACGGACACATGATGCCTGGGCGGGCAGCAGGGGTGCCCATGAACCTCCTCAGGGAACCAAGACAGTCAGGAGCCTCCACCAATTAGTGGAGTGCTTCTGAGGAGCCACTGCGTCTGGGAGAATTTCTGAAACAAGCCGCAGCTCCCCAGCCAAGGCCCCTGGAACATGGCAGTAAACTCCCTCCAGCAGCAGGGAGGCCGGACGGGGCGTCGCCATGGCTACCCAGCAGCGCCAGCCTCAAAGCCTTTCAGGAATGGCATTCCTACACTCTCGTGTTGCCTCTCTTTACTTTCCCTCACTCCAATCAAAAAGGCAAGAGAGGACCCTTCCACTCAATTCACGCTGCGGACCCTCGATGACGCTGAGCTGGGATCCCTCCAGCAGAAGCCGTGCCCAGCAGGGGCGACCCCAGCAATTTCCATTTGCCACAAATCCCATGTATCCACAGATCACAATGTGGAACGACGTTAGAATGCTCTCAAATTCCTAACAGGACCCTCCTTGAAGTGACCGACGTTGCCAATTAGGACTCAGGTTTCTTTTATCCCTTTTTCTGTGTTCTGTTTGCCCAACATGATCTCAGGAGGAGGTGAGCAACAAGATAATGTGATCCTTGTTTTATATTTCTCAGAAAGACACCAGTCACTTCCCACTGGGGCCAGCAGTGGATGTTAGTGTGTGTTTTGTTTTGTGTTTTGTTTTGTTTTTTCTCAAAGAAAATAAGTGAAATGTGTAGATTGGTTTAATAAGGTTATATTTGGAAAATTTAGAAAGTAAATTTAAGCTAGCTTAAATTCTTATGAAAACCAGACTTTCCCAACCAACTAACAGACAAAAAAATATCCAAAAACAGAGTCTGTGAGGTTTTCTGTTCAGATGGTCCCTAACACTGTCTGTGCACATGTATTTGTCCTTTTTAGCCAGTATATCTCCATTATTCCAGGATAGACACCCATTTATTTTTAGGGTGATGTCTCCAAACTTACTCCTTCTGCAACTCTGTCCAAATGTGAACTTCTAGTGGGAAGTACCAATACCAGCATGCCAACTGCTTAGGCTCAGGATGGGCATCTGACCTACAACGGACTAATTAGCGTTCCTCTTGGTGACTTTCAGAATAGAATTAAGAGGGAAAAGACTCTTTTCCTTTTGGTGGAAAGCTGAAAAGTGATTGCTGGAGCTGGGGCAGCTGTGGGTTCAGTCTTCGAGGTATGCAAACTTACAGAGGTGCTAGACCTGACCTTGTCAAGCTGCTAGAACAATGCCACTGACCATCTACCTCCACAAGTATTGTTGCACAACAAAAACAGCAACTTGGTTCCAAGACACCTGTTTAGAGTGGTCTTCTGTTACACACAGCCAAACACAATTTTATTAAAAATGACTCAAGTTAGCTTTCTGTCACTTGTAACCAGAAGAGTCCTGACTAGTGATTGGCCTTTACTTTGGGGAGTCCTCTGACCATGTCTTTATTCTATACCATAAGGTGCTCTGTTCCCCCTTTCTATCTTGCTCATGAATAGACACACGGTCATTTCACCTTAAAAGAGAAGCAACAGGTGAATAGTTACAAAAAGTATTCATTAAGATCCAAAGAAAAACACAAAGGAAATAGTTACAAAAAGTATAAACATCATGAAATTGTCCTGTTTCTATCATACTTGTTTCTATTACCAAATAAGCTTCATGGACCCCCAGTCTAATCTCTTTACTTTAAGACAATGGTTCTCAAGTGGAGCCCCCAGACCAGAAGCAACAGCATCCCCTGAGAACTTGCTAGAAATGCAAATTCCCAGGCCCTGGCCAAAACCTACTAAATCGGAAGCTCTGGGGGTGCGACTAGCAGTAGGTGTGTCAACAAGCCCTGCAGGTGGCTCTGGGGAGAGCCACTACTTCGGGTTAATTACCTGCCAGTTTGTGATGGACGATTCAGCCCTAGGGTTTGGAATGAAAGAGAACTTGGTATTATATTGTGAGTCTGCCGTATCAGCTGTGACATCGCGGACAGTTGACTAACCCCTAACTCCTTGAAGACCAATTTCTTCCCAGGTAACATGGGATACTACCTGATAAAATTGTTTAAGGATCATGATGAGACAAGACTTGCAAAATGCCTACCTACTGCCTAGCCCAATGCAGCCAATGCAGGCACTAAGTCAAGTCACCGAGTTCTTTTAAAGTCTCCCTCTCTGCTCCGGGGCCATATGTCCGTTCAGCAACAACTATTTGGTACATGCCACCATCTTATTTTCTTTTTTTTCCTTTATTGTTTTGAGAGATAGAGAAAGGGAAAGAGAGATAGAAACATCGATGAGGGAGAACATCGACTGGCCACCTCCTGCATGCCCCCCACTGGGGATCGGGCCCACAACCTGGGCATGTGTCCTGACCGGGAATCGAACGGGCGACCTCTTGGTGCATGGGTTGACCCTCAACCATTGAGCCACACCAGCTAGACCACCATCTTATTTTCAAAAATAAAAAATAAGTTCCCTAAGTCCTGTTCAAATCTCCCGATACCCCTAGAAACGCCCACTTCAGCCAGGTGTCAGGAAGAGTCCAGCTTACTGCTTACCTGGTGCAGTGGAAATACTGGCGCTCATCACTCCCAGTGTGTGCTCTGGCCTTCCTGGGGGGGGGGGGGATTGCCCCCTTCTAGAGAATTTCCATCCTCCTTCCCTCCAGGGTCTTCCCCTGAGCCATAAACAGCCTTTACCCATATCACAAGCACTCTAACAGCCAATCACACTCCGAAACATTCATTCAGAGGAACCAATTCACAAACCAGGTATAAGCAGACAGACACTTGACCAGACTTGTTGTGGGGTGTGTGTGCGTTTTTTAGTTTATTGTTTCAAATAAGGAATCCATATCTGTCATTAAAACTGCAAACAATATAAGAGAGGATGTAATGCAAAGTTATTCTCTTCTCTTTTCTATCTCTGAAAATCCCTATACTTACCAGCTTTTGGATAACATTTTAGAAATAGTCTATACATGGAAAAATTAAGGAAAAAAGCAAAAATAGATAGATGATAGATACATCTTATATAGATATAGATATGTTTTATAGATACACGTGTATAGATAGCTATTATGTAGATGTATGCATAATATGTATATATCATCTTTGTTTTCCACAAAATGGAATATAGTATGCACATTATCTGCACCAGGAGTATGGGACAGAGGAAAATCAACTAATAAGAGAGCTTAATCATCTGTACTGTCCTATGTAGGGGAGGGGAGAGGGTTCTGATGATATTACAAGAATATACAAAAATCCTATCCTGTGTCTCTTGTGTCTCTGGCCGCGCAGACACTCTCTTGATTACTGTATCCATGTGTGCACATGTGTGCATGTATGTCTGCCTTACTCTGCACACAAACGTGACCATGCATATCTTTAGCGATCAGTGTTCTTTATCGTACCAGCCTGGTGACTCAGTCCCAGACTGGACTTCCAGGCCCTGGGTTGAATTGCCTCCGGAAGGCCAGGTGCTGGAGACCAGCTCCCTGTTGTCTCTTCCGGTGCCCAAGTCTGTGTAGCAACAGGCCAACGTGTTGGAGACGCACATCTGACATTGCTCAACCTGGAAAGCCCAGTTTCCCAGCTGCACACCTCGTCACGCCCACTGCCAAGCAGCCTGCGGGTCTCAGTCCAGCGTCCCCTACTTTCCGGATGGGAAGAGGGGGCCCAGACTAAAGCTCGGGAAGCCCGCAGGGAACACGGACCATGGAGCCTGGAATCTTCTGTTGGCATTAACTTGGGCAGAGTGGAGTTGGGTAGTCTCACTCAGTCATGGGTTTGCACCTGGCTTCTCAACTTGAGAGCTGTGTTTTATGGGTTCCGGAGCCTTAGTTTCAATACCTGGAAAGTGGGATAATAATAATGACAGAATAATTAGAATGATAAACAACACATGCAGAACACACACCAGTGTATATTACGGAATAATAATAATTTTCCAAATTTTATGTTTCATTCCTCTGTTTCTGAAAGCTGTTCACCCTCGGAGCTCTGGCTTTCTTTCTTGTTTCTGTAACATTATTAGCACAGATAGAGCGGCTTCTGTGTAAGGGCCACAAAGACAGCAGATAGTACCTTTGTCCTCTGGAGGAGGAGGTGTGACAAACAGACGGCCCTGGCGCTCCTGGAGCTGGCAAGAAACCCAGGGAACGCAGAGCCCTCACCTGCTGCTGCAACAGCAAGGGCAGAGCCAGGTCCAGGTGGGGAGGCTGCTGCACCAAGGCCAATCGTGGGCTGAAATGAAACAAGTTTCCTGGGACATTTGTTCGATTGTGCCCCCGGGGCACAGTTACTCAACACCGCTCCAGTTTCTCCAGAATGTTTTATAGCCAGTGCAGTAGCCACCTCCATTTCCGAGCTCCCAGACTCGGGAACAGGAGAAGCCCCCTTGGCACCCGGGGCACTGGGTGGGGCTGCTAGAGGAGTCTGGGAGAAGTAGCCTGCGAGGATAATTTGTCAAGCGCTCCATTCAGCAAGCAGCAGGGGATCTTCCCTGACTGGTGCAGACAGAGGCTCACATCACAGCATGGAATCTGTTTACCCTTCTCTGAGCACAAAGAACAAATGATCCCGCCCTTGTTATAAATCCAGCAGCCCTGCCTCTGGGGTGGATTTCCGCATAAATCTCCAGCAGCCTCCATTGGCTGACTGTTCACCTTGGGCGGCAGCCTTCGCCTGGATTCGAGCTCATGGAGTCCTGGGTTGCTCTACAGGATTCACTGGCTTTCTTCTGTGAAGATAATAGAAGAAATAGGGCCCTGGATGGGTTGCTCAGTGGTTAGAGTGTTGGCCCATGGACCAAAGACTCTCAGGTTCAATTCCCAGTCAAGGGTATCTACCTTGGTTGTGGGTTCGATCCCCAGCCATGGGGGTCATGCAGGAGGCAACCAATCGATATGTCTCGCTCACATAGATGTTTCTCTTTCTCTTCCTCCCACTCTAACTACAAAAAAAAAAATCAATGGGAAAATATCCTCAGGTGCAGAAAGAGAAGAGAAGAAAAAGGGAGGGAAGGAGAGAGGAGGGAGGGGAGGGGAGGGGAGGGGAGGGGAGGGGAGGGGAGGGGAGGGGAGGGGAGGGGAGGGGGTTGCTACTGCCGGCAAGGCCCCATGTGCCCTGTCTTTCAGCTGGATCCCGGTGGCTCCGCCGGCCAGAGAGGCCCACCAGGCCACAGTGAGATCTGCCCTGGACAGCCTGGGACACCAGACCTTAGTTTTCAGGGCCTCTTGCAGACTCGCTGAGTTGAGGATGGTTAGTTCAAACATTTAACCCTGAGTAAGGTGCAGAACTGGTCCAAGTGGGATTTAAAGGGCCTCAGTAGCCATTTAAGCGGGATCAGGCAGTGGAAGGGGAAACCTGCAAACAACTGAGAGATCATTTAACCTTCAAGGTATATGCCCTTGACCTGGATGCCTAGGCTTCAAAGACAAGGATGGGCTAGGGATTTTTTTTTAATTCATTAACATTAACAACAATAGCTACCAGCCCTTCCTTTGGAATGCTAGGCTCCCTTGACTGCTCTCCTCTGGCCTTAGCCCACCAGGTATAGTGTTACTTCCAAGTACGCACAATATCCCGGAGAGGGGTGCACTGTTAAGACAGGGGAACTGAAGCACAGAGACAGAGACGTTAAAGGACTTGCCCGACGTGGCACAGACATGAGACAGTGCTTGATTAAAAGAGGTGGTTGGGCCCTGGCTAGTGAGGCTCAGTGCTCAGAGCATCGTCCCATGGACCAACGAGTTACGGATTGATTCCGGTCAAGGGCACGTACCTTGTACCTCGGTTAGGGTTCGTCCGGCCCTGGTCTGGATCGTGCAGGAGGCAACCAGTTGAAGTGTCTCTCCCACATCGATGTTTCTCTCTCTCTCTCTCCCCACCCCCTTCCCTCCCTCCTTTCCACTCTATCTAAAGATAAATGGAAAACATATCCTCAGGGGAGGATTAAAAAAAGAGAGAGAGAGATGGTCGGAATTCAGAGCCTATCTTCTAAATCAGTGCTTCTTGAGTACTAACACACAAGAATCCCCTGGTGATCTGGCGAAAATGCAGGTTCTGATTCAGCAGGTGGAAGGTGGGAGCTGAGATCTCCTGAGATGCGATTCCAACCAGCCCAGCTCCCAGGGGCGGCCCATCCTGCCGGTTCAAAGACTGCACTTGGAGAAGCGAGGGTCAGTCTGAGCCCTCCCCACAAAAAGCAATCTGAGCACCTCTGTCTGTCCACCGGTGGTTTGTGAACTGTCCGCAGAGAAAGAAGAACAGAAACTGACAGTGAGCCGCTAGAAATTGTATCACTATTGGACAGTTTCTTCCTGTCTGCTAAATCTAATAATAATCGTGAAACATGGGGCTCATGCATCATTTTATTATTTTTACTTCATTCTTCCAGTCATTTATATCTATATTATTTCACAAAGGTATCAATTCACCAAAAAGTTGCAAATTATAAATGAAACAAACAAAACAAATCGTCTGGTCCTTCCCCACAAATCATTTGAAAATCACTTCTCCAAACTTCGGCACTGTCCTGGCTCCCTAATAGATGGGGCATCTAGGGCCCTGGTGTGTGTGTCTCCACCCACCTCAATTCCCATTCCCTGCAGGTTCCATTCCCTTAGGACTTTAGGGGGTTCCTGCATACCTCGCCCCATGTGTAGTGGAGACTGCCGTCCATAAAACCCTTGAAGTACTGTTCCTCCTGGCTGTCCACTCCGAGTTTTAGAACTCTGCCTAGTCAACCTCTGCAGGCTCCTCTTGCCCCATAGAATGAAGGCCACCCCGTGTGGCAACGGAGATGCAATGATGTAAAGCTTGCAAAGGGCTCAGCACAACACCTGGAACCAGCACTAACCATCCGTAAAGAGCAGGTATAATAATTATTAGGAAACACATCTGCAAAAAAGAAGTTCATGCCCGGCATTCACGGTCTCCATCAGCAAGGGAGAGAACGTTTTCTAGAAAATGTTCCTGACACTCTCCTAGGCACCGGAAAGGCAAGATCCTGTGCATCTCTCCACAAACATAAATTACATTCATTCTGTCTTCAACTTCCAACAGGCGGAGCCTAATTTCTTACAAAAGTCTACAACTACAGTGAAATTTTAATTTAAACCGCTAAGCAGAATAGTGCCCCAAGGCACGGCGCGGTGTCTGATCATCAAGCAAAAATGTAATTATTTTCATTCTGCTTCGGAAACGTAGGCAGGTGAGAAAACTAACAGAGTTTAGAGAGATTTTCAATAACAAGGGATGAAACGAGGCGGGTTTTATTTAACCTTCAGTTAAACTGAGATCTGGTGAACTAGAGACCTTCAAGGCAAGCATTCCTGAGTAAGGGCTGTCAGATCCTGCCTGTAGCAATCTGCATAATGACTCCGGAGGCTGGAGCCCCTGGGGCTTACAGACAATGGAAGGGGAAGGGCTGAGGACAGAGTTAGTAAACATAGATCTAGTCGCTGATAATTTGGGCAGGAATTGGTAAGAGAAGAGGCAAATTTGTCTCCTGGGAATGGAAATCCTCTTGACCTTGCCAAAAAAGGCAGACTTCTTCCTGCTCAGGTTGGTGTTGTGTTTAAGGGCCTGCACGGATGTAGCGATTCTGTGCAATACACTGAAATCCAATTTATTTATCTTTGCTGGCATGTCCCCAAAGATCTAATGACTCAGACCCTCCCAGGACAATGCAGTCATTCATCTGATTAGTCAGGGTCCCCAGGTCGGTTTCTTCTTCCCTCTCCCTGGCCTATCCTTCTATAGAAGGTTCAGGTTCCTTTTCCTGAAGGGCTATCTTATTAGTCTGTTTCTGAAATCAGTATGGACGTGCTGAAGTCCAAGAAGCCTGTCTGAAGCCCTTGGGTAGCTGCTCCTGGGGAAGTGAGCCTCACTCAAGGGAGGAAGAGGAAGCAGAAACAGGCGTGGCTGCATTCCTCCTTGTTGTCTGTGACATCAGTGTGACCATTCCTGGTCGGGGTGCCAAGGTGCCATGTCCCGTGGGGTTCAGTCTGCCCAAATCCGTGTTCTGTTGGTTGGCTGACTTGCCAGCTCTATGATAGGAACATGCACTTTCCCCGGCTATAAGAATGGATATTAGCATAGTCATGGAACCTGGCCTGAGAGGTTATCAGGAGGGTCAACCAGGTAATGATTACAAATAGTACAGTACCCGGCACAGAATAAATCCTTATTACTATCTCAGAGACAAGACCTTATCATTTTGCTACTTTACAGCAAAGAGTAGCATAATCTGCTACCCCAAAATATGCACTTTGGCACAAGAATTATTTTGAGTCGAAGGGAATTAAGAAGCAGCAGATATAAGAGAAGCTCTCTGCCCTCCCCCTATCTACTTGAAAACAGGATATAAACTCCCCTTGTTAAGGTGCCCCCTCTCCCTCCTGTAGGGGGGAGGGGATAACAACCTTATCAATAGACAGGATGGCCCTGAGCAATGGTCTGCAGAGCAAAGCTTACTAAATAGCCCTTGTCCACCATTCCTATCTACATCTCACAATTCAACGTTCTGTTCTTTTGTCTTGTTGTTCTTCACCAAGATGCCCTACCAGTCCAGGTTCTAACTACCCCTTTGATCTACTCATCAGTGCTCCTGTGTATAGATTCGATGCACATGTTAATAAATTTCCATTTGTTTTTCTCTTGTTAATCTGTCTTTTATCAGTTGAATTTGAGGCCTCAATGAACCTCAAATAGGTAGAGCAAAAATATTTTTTCCTCTCCTGTAATAGCTGTGCACAGAGTGGTTATAGGCCCTCCCATTTGCAAAAACTAGATAAACACAGCTTATACACCTAATGCTTTTGGCTCAGTCCCTAAATATCCCTTATCTGCATCCTCAACTAATCTTTTTTTTTTCTTTATTTTTTTTTTTTTTTTTTTTTTATCCTCACCCGAGGACATTTTTCCATTTTTTTGTTCAGGTAGAGTGGGGGGGAGAGAGAGGAACAGAGAGAGAGAGAGAGAGAAACATCGATGTGAAAAGGACACATCGAGGGGCTGCCACCCACACAACCAACCAGGGCCAGGGACAAACTGCAACCGAGGTACGCGCCCTTAGCGGGAACTGAACCCGGGTCTCTCCGGACTGCAGGCCTACGCTCTAACCGCTGAGCCAAACTGGCCAGGGCCTTTTTTTTTTTTTCTTTATTAATTTTTAGAGAGGAAGGGAGAGGGAAAGAAAGATAGTAACATTGATGAGAGAGAACACTGATTGGCCGTCTCCTGCATGCCCCCACTGGGGACTGGGCCCACAACCTGGCCTTGTGCCCTAACCGGGAATCGAACTGGTGACCTCTTGGTGTATGGGTTGACGGTCAACCACTGAGCCACACAGGCTGGGCACCCCAACTGATCTTAGGACTAAGACAAAGGCCTACTTCTAGGTATTCATTCATCATAAAGGCTTACTGAACATCTACTAAGGTGTTCAGAAATGCTAGTGAGTATGATGGGCCATGAGCATCCACAGGGCAAAGATTGGGTTGTAGTCCCTTTGCAGAGCAAGGGAGAACAACAGATGGTATGAAGTAGGTGTTCAGTGTGCCTAGCAGTCCAGTTCCAGGGATCCTCATTACTCTCTGAGCCAGGTGGGTGGCCGGAGGTTACCCCCACCGCCAGGCATTCTCTTGTCTCTGACTCTTTGCTCAGCAAATCATGAGCTGTTTGGCCCTGGGTGAGGTGCTTACATTTACCATACCCCTGCTTTGTCATCTGTAAAGTGAAAATAATGATAATAATGTCTACCTCATCAGTGAGGATGAGAGGAGTGGATACATACAATGCTCTTAGAATGATGCTGGATAGAGTAAGCACTCAATAAATGTTAGCTGCTACTCTTATTTTTTTCCTATGTTTATAACCAACTTCATGAATTCTGTCATTTGAGGCATGATCCTTAAGCTTGAAGTCAACCCATTGAAAGCAGACAGACCCAGTCTACAGAGTCAGATGAATAAATCCAGCTCACCAGCTTCCTGATTGACAAGAAGAAATGTAACCTTCAGGTCGATTTGTATTCTTTATAAGCATGTCTATATGAGCAGCCAAATGCCTCTCAGAAAGGTGCTCAGTTGGTGGGGAGTAGAAGGAAGAAGAACATGTTTGATAATATTAATAGTAGGTGTCCTGGCTCTGTGACAGTCAGCCCATCCACCTCCATTATACTGAGAATTCCTTCTTCACAGACACCGCTCTCAAGTTTGTGTAGGGGGCTGTCTTCTTTACTGGAAGGTTCTGAAAACGCATCACTCCTGGAGGTCACGTCAACTCTCCATCTGCTTCTCATGGAGAGAGACAGTCAATATTTAGCTGTTGTCTTGGACAGTGCAGGCTGCCATAATAAAATACACAGACTGGGCGGCTTACACAACAGAAATGCCTTTTTCTCAGTTCTGGAAGCTGCAAGTCCATGAAGAGGATGTCAGCATGGTCAGGGTTTGGTGAGAACCTTTCCCCTGGCTTGTAGATGGTCACCTTCTCATTGTGTCATCACAAGGCAGAGATAGGAAGCTCTGGTGTCTCTCCCTCTTCTTAAAGGGCACTAATCCCATCATGGGGACTGCACCCTCGTGACCTCCTCTAAACCTGTGTCCCAAAGGCTCTGCCTCCAAATACCATCACATTTGAGGTTAGAGCTTCAACATATAAATTTTGGAGAAGACACAAACATTCATTATGTAACAGGTATGTGACTACCTTTGAGGCTTGCTGAAGCATTCTGACTATCTTTGTTCTGATCCTTAGAGGAAGGATAAAGTCACTGCATTCTTGCCCTCAAAACTCCAAGAGGTGATATACTTAAAATAGAAATGCAAGGTGTAATGAAAATAGCCAGAAGAGTCAAATGCAAACCACACATGTAATTAAATTTTTTATAGTGGTCACATTTAAAAGAGTAAAAAATAATAATAATAATAAGTTCTATTAATTTTAATAATATATTTTGTTTAACCCAACAGATCTAAAATATTACAATTTTAAAATGTAGTCAATGTAAAAAACATAGTAAGATGTTTTCCTTTTTTGTGCTAAGTCTTGGAAATTGGTGTGCATTTTACATCAACACATTTCAGTTCAGATGAGCTACATTTCAGGTGCTCAGTAGCCAAGTGACTACTGGCTACATGTGGGACAGTGCAGCTATAATTGGTTGGTGAACTGTGCCGTGTTACCTGGGCCTACCGTCTTAGCCCTTCTGAAACTCATCTGCCTAGTACCGTGCCTGGCACACCACGCGTATTTAGTGAATATTGTGTCAAATCTTCCCATCTGTAAATTGAGCGCAATCCTACCCCATTGGCGCTGTTGTGGAGATGAACAGAGATGACCCATAAAAAGCCCTTCCATTTTTCATCAAATACAGTTTGTGGAGCCTAGTATGTGTCAGAGAACCCTCCAGGAGCTGGAGATACCTCAGTGAACAAAACAAGGGTCCTAGAATTTGCCACGTAAACTGTGACTTCACAGAGTTAATAATTTACCGGGGAGAGAGAATAAATAAAAGTAAAGTAATAAATGATATAGAATATTACAGGTGATAAGTAAGTCCACTAAGTATAGAAAAACGGAGAACAGAGAGGATAGGGGTGTGTAAGGGGGACACGGGATTTTAGACAGAGTTGTCAGGAAAGGCTCACCAAACGCCTACCACCTGAGCCAAGACTTGAAGCGCACAGCATGACGGTCCCTGGGGGAAACGTGTTCCAGGCAGAGGGAACAGCAAATGCTAAGGCCCTGAAGCCGAAGCATGTCCATCACGGAGGAGGAACAGCAGAGGCCAGTGTGTCTGGAGGTGCGAGTGTGGAGTGTCAGAGCGGTGATAGGGGAGGCAGGCCAGCGCCTTGAAGGTCGTTTTAGGGATTTTGGCCTCCGCCAAGGGAGATAGGGAGTCCCACTGTGCCCCAGACACTGACTGGGTGGCTCCTAAACTGTGCTGTGGGACACAGCTGTGCTGAGCGGATGCTGTCTCCCTCCCGCATGTGATAGCATGAAGACACCCAGGGAAAGAAAAGGCTGGTTTGCTCGGCCCGAGCTTCTCTCGTTATTGGCAGCCTTGTCTCCTCTCTGAATATCTCACCCTCCCTTCTTGCACAAGACATGCAAAATAAGATTCTTAGAATTTAGATTTTTTTTCTTGAAATCCCTACGTTTGGATTTGCAGATATGCCAATATTTGGATTTCTCGAGCTATAATTTAAACTGGTCTCTCCCCTGGAACTGCCTGGTGAAATGCATCTTTCATGAGGCTTCTGCAGGAGTCCAGCTACACGCTCAGACTCCTGAGCACAAATCAAACTGGTTCGACATCAGCAATATGATGTCAGGAGCCTCCTAAAACAGCAGGCCTCCGGGAGGGCCTGGCCTAGGTGTTTCCCCATTGGTAAGTCCTCTTCCAGGAGAAGATTAAAAGCTGCCTCACAATTTAGCTACAGGATTAATGCATGGAGGGCTGACGGTCTGGGACGGGTGACAGCCTCAGGCCCCTTCTTGTGGCATCTCCTGTCACCACCTACCCACAGGACAGCCTAGCCCAGGCTTCTTGAGAGAGCCTGCTCTGGTGATCGGAGGGGACAAGCAAATAAAATACAGATGCCAAGGGAAAGGATGCCACTCAGCAGCCTCTGGGCTCCCTTCCTTCCTCTGAAATTCCAGGAGTAATCGGCCCAAGTACACAACTCTTTATGCAGGTTTTGAAGCCCAAAACAGGCTGGCTAAGGGTAGACAGAGTACTGGAGGCTGGCCCTCCTTACCCATAAAGAGTAGGATAAGAAAAAGAAACCAATTGCCAAAGCAGGTTCCAACATTTACTGCCTCTTTTATTGGCTGGCCCTGTTTATGCAGCAGCCGCTTTATGTATAACCTCACTCTAACCACACCCAGAGTGAGATCTGGGCAAAAGCACCTGACTGTCCTGTTCCCCTCTCCCTTCTCTGCAACCCTTCCCCCTCACCAATGTCCCCAGCTCTGTGTCCACAGAGCTCTTGGTTCAGGGAAGGCAATGAATGACCGGGATAGGGAGGGCAGCCCGCCGTCCCAGTTTGACTAGGATTTGCTTTTAGTGCTAAATCTGGGATAGTCTCAGGCACACCAGGACAAGCTGGTCACTGTGCATCCAGAAGATATACCAGCCCCTGGTCCGCACACTGGCCGGTGCCTGGGTGAACCCACGGGCTGGTGCTCCTGGGGCAGCGTGACACAGCAGGACAAGCAGCTTTGAAGCCGGGCGGATTCGTACTGGACTCCATCAAGATTGATATCTCTGTGCTTTGTATTCTTATCCAGGAATGTAAAACACCGGATTGGTAGGGTTCGGTAAGAGGACGCCCACATCCCCCAGTTCCGCTCCCACATTGAAACCATCATCTGGCTCTTACACAGTATGTACATAACTCGAGGCACCTACGGGATTTACAAGGCGATGCCACGTACACTGTTTCCTGTGCGGACTCACATTTAGGAAAGAAGTCTCATCAGCCCCACTGTAGAGCCTGGGAAAGGAGGGTAGGACTGGAGAAGAGACAGCTTCGGGGTCATGCACCTGGCAAACAGGACCCCACCTGGGTCATCGTTTCCCATCGAGCTACCTCTCACCTCCTAAGGTCCCCACAAAACCCCAGCGTTGGGTGACAGAAGCAGGGAAGTCTGGGAGCTTCCCAATACAAGGGAGGTGTAGAGAAACCTGTTTTCCAGCAAACTCACTCAGCCGTCTGCTGCCGCGGTGAACCTGGGGCCCAGCCCCGGGCCCAGCAGATTTCCAGATTGCCCCATCACACAATCCAGTCCTTGTGCTCCGACTTTGTGCATTCTTAAAGCTACGGGTCTAACCCGAGATCGCTGCCACCCCTGCAGGGCCAGCGCCAATGCCTCACCAGAAGCATCATTCTCAGTTGTTCCCCACTGCCCTGGGCGGAAGTACTGCGAGTCACTAACTGGCATTCAACACACGTCACTTATTCAGTGCCTTCTCTGAGGAGGTGCGTGGGATGTGATGCCTGGGTCACTGATGGGGAGATAAAGCTACAGTGTGGCTGAGAATCCAAATCCAACTAACACTTCTTTCCGGAGAGGCTGCTCTTGGGGAAGGTGACTTCGGGGGCTTTGTCCTTTGCCTACTGGGCTCTGTCTGTGTGACCTTTGCTCCCCACGGCCTGGCCTCTGGGATCTGCCTCCTCTGTCAGTCATTTTCCATAGGGCAGCCAGAGTGCCACCCTTAAACCCCCAAGCTTCTCACCTCTCCACCTCCACTCACATTGCTAGAAAGCAGGGGTTACTGGAGGTGCAGATAAGCTCACACAGTGATTCTAGGTCTAAAGAATGGCTTTAACCATCAGCCTTATGGCCGTTTGCTGTAATGCAGACGAGCTCTGCAAACATGTTACTTCAGAGAAGCCAGTATCAGAGGCCAATGTGGTATGAGTCCATTCACATGAAATGTAGAGGAGTCAAAACTATGGCGACAGAGAGTAGATGAGCATTTGTCTAGGGCTGTCGTGGGGGGAAATAGGGGGAAAGAGGATGTGTCTGCTAATGGGTATGGGGTTTCATGATGAAAATATTCTGAAATTCTATTGTGATGTTTGCACAAGTCTGTGAATATACTACAATTACTTTAATTGGATAAATTTTAGTGCATGTGAATTGCATCTCAATAACTTTGAAAAAAAGAAAAATATAAAAATAAGAGAAGATTTTAACTAGGTCATAAAGAAAAAAAAACAAAAACAATTGTTTGAAATACAGTGCTGCTTTGGGCCCAGTGCAGAGGTTATGTGGCCCAGTTTTAACATTCCAAAGGTTTGTGGGGAAAGACAGCAAGGCAGTTCCCCTGGGATGACAGATCCGAATGACTATTTTGAAGTGGCTTTGTTTATATTATTTTTTCACAGTGTGTTGCCTTATTAGATTTTTTCCCCAGACTGCTGGCTGCAAACTGTCATACTACTGTGTCCCAGGGATTCTCTCATCACCAGCCAACCTACCCAGTGGCCTACCACGGCCCACAACAGCAAAGGTTTCCCAGTGTTATCAGAGTGGGGTGACTTGCCATTGCCTTCCTAAGCCTAACTTGTCCCACATGGAGCTCACATGGTAGTGACAAATACCACTCAGGTAACAGCAGCCCCCAGAGCACTGCTATCCAAAGGGGTGTGTGTGTGTGTGTGGCGGGGGGGTCTTATCTGGGCACATTTGCCTAAGGATGGTCAGATGATACATAAATTCAGTCAGCACAGAAGTCTGTTTTTGGTCTGGTTTACACTGGATCTCAGGCTTGCTGAAGGACTACCTCCATCACAGCCCTGCTAATATTGATCGCTTGGGCTCAAAAGTACATAAATAGACTGATCCCCCCCTCCAAACTGAAAAGGATCACAGCAGTGTTCATGTATTTCTATTTCCACTGGTTGGTATACACGCTACCACTAATAAATAATAAATAATAGTGTTACCTGGAAAAACTTAGTCAAAAGAAGCAGTGGTGGAAAACAGGGTAGAGGAGGTCTTGAGTTGCATTCTTTAATTCCACCACGAATTAGTGTGTTCAGAGAACATCTAAGCTTGTCTACTGTTGACCCTCCACCCCCAACTCAGATCCATGACTTTTTTTCAAATAACGAAGGAAGAACACTTTGGTAGCCCACATCTTCGGTACTAAACACCAAGCAGCATGGAGGGGCAGGAAGTGTCCTCTCCTGCTGGAGGTTAATAGGCAACACTCCTCTCTTCTGTAAATCACTCAGTCACTTCCTTCTGAAAATCGGCAGGAAGGAGATATATCCACCAGGGGCCTCTGCTCATTTGTTCTTAATTTAAAGGCAATTAGGCAAGTCCTACATCCTTTACCCTCCTCCCTCCCCCCGGCCAAAACAAAACAAAACAGCTGAATATTTTCTCTCACTACCAGACCAACTAGTAACTCGAAACAACAGAGGTTGTGAAATCAACTTTTGCCAACTTCGAGGGACCTCTATAGACACAGCGCTGGTCTTGGAGGTAAGCCAGTAACTAAGTATTTCTTCCGTTTTATACTGTTTCCTTTCTGTGAAAATTTTTCCACCCGAAAGTTTCACAGCACCCATCCTGCAAATATACCTCTAAACTGGCGCACTTTTTGAGCTGTGCCACTAAAAAAAAATCTTTGCTGTAAACATTGGCGAGAAATATTCTCCAGGAAAGAAAAGACGTGCGTCTGCTTCCCAGTGCCCGTCTCTCCCTCCCCAGGTGCTGTGGCAAAGAGGCGAAGGAGAAAAAAACACAAACGGCAAACTCTTATGGTGTCTTCTCTGCGCTGGCAGGGGGGCACTCGCCGTGCAACTTCCTTGCCCAGCTCCCAGCTCGGAAAAGCACCAGCCGAGCAAGCAGCGAGAGCCCCCAGCAGGCCCTGGCTCGAAGAAGGCAAGCGGAGCTCCCAGCGGCCAGCGCCGACACCTGCGCTCTGAGCGCCCGCCCAGCCGGCGCGTTCATAATTTACCAGCGCGATTTAAACCTGCTCCGGCGCGGGGGCGGGGCCTGGGCGGAGCCCCGCGGCCTCGGTGGGCCGGACGGGGCGGGGATCCCGGAGGCTCTGCACCGTGAGGGAAAGACCCGGGTTCCGGGAGCGAGCGCCTGTCTCTTTAAATGCCAGAGGCTGCGCTCCCGCCCCGGGAGCCCGAAGCCGGATCTACAATCCCGTCCCTCCCGCTCCGGCGCTTGTTGCTCGCCGGGCCCGAGCGGGAGCTGCTGCCGCCGGGTAGCCAGGCTGCTTCTTTCTCCTCCTCTTCGCGCCCCACCTGCCCCGAGAGCCGATTGAGGGAGGACAGCAACCCTAGCAGGCGCGAAGGGGTGCGGGGTGAACAGGCATTGCCCCCCCACCTTCAAGTCTTGAAGCGCTACGTAGCCGGGGGTACAAGACATGCCTTGCTTCCCCCTGTGCAGCCTTGCTGCCACCCGCTCAAGAAGAGAAGGGGCTGCGGAGCCCAAACCTGCAAACTCGCCCTAGAAGTCTCAGGGTGCAGCGGCACCCCCTCCCGGTTCCCCACGGCCTCCGCCTCTCGGCAGGTGAGTGCGCAGGTAACCCGAGCTAGAGGGCGCGCGCGGGGGGGAAGAGCCGGGGAGACGGGAGGAGAAAGCGCCGCAGGTGAGCCCAGGTAGGGTGGCTCACCTGCTCCGACCGTGCTACGCAATCCTCGTGGGTTTCCCCGGGGAAGGAAGCGTGAGCGGGGGAGGTCGTCTCAGGGGTTAAGTTAGGGCCCTGGGGTGGCAGGGGGGTGAGGAAAGGGAGGACTGGAGTAAAGTTTCTCTTTCTTACCCCTCCTGCCCGGGCTTGGCAGGTAGGGAGCTGGCGGAAGCAATAGAAGCTGCTGATGCAATGGACTTTTGCCCGGGCGAGGTGAGGGCTCGGGGCGGGGGCAGAGCTGGAGTTGCCTGGTTTCCTGAGACCGTGACCCTAGTGGTGGAGAAATGAGGGAAGACTCGCTACAACCGAGACTCCCCGTAGATGGCTCCAGGTGCTCGACCCGAACCTTTCTTCCGCCTCTTAACAAATCGTCCTTTACACGGAGGGGCTCCTATATGGCTTCCTTGCCTTCCTCTCCCAACAGGTGGTCTCAGCCCCTGTCCGGGGACCTGTGCCAATGACCCTAGTGGTGGTTTCGCTTTCTCCCCTCTCGGCGGTGTGAACGTGTTTCCGCAGCGTGATGGGCAACCAGGTGGAGAAACTGACCCACCTAAATTATAAGGAAGTTCCCACAGCTGACCCGACGGGCATGGACCGGGACGACGGGCCTCGCATTGGGGTCTCCTACATCTTTTCCAATGATGACGAGGACGTAGAGCCGCAGCCACCACCCCAGGGGCCGGATGGCGGCGGCTTGCCCAAAGGTGAGGACGGGCCGCCACTGCCCCCGCCGCAGCCCTACGACCCTCGGCTGCACGAGGTGGAGTGCTCCGTGTTCTACCGCGACGAGTGCATCTACCAGAAAAGCTTTGCGCCGGGCTCCGCGTCGCTGAGCACCTACACGCCCGAGAACCTGCTCAACAAGTGCAAGCCTGGCGACCTGGTGGAGTTCGTGTCGCAGGCGCAGTACCCCCACTGGGCTGTATACGTGGGCAACTTCCAGGTGGTGCACTTGCACCGGCTGGAGGTGAGCAACAGCTTCCTGACGGACGCGAGCCAGGGCCGGCGCGGCCGCGTGGTGAACGATCTGTACCGCTACAAGCCACTCAGCCCCAGCGCCGTGGTGCGCAACGCGCTGGCACACGTGGGCGCCAAGGAGCGCGAGCTGAGCTGGCGCAACTCCGAGAGCTTCGCCGCCTGGTGCCGCTACGGCAAGCGCGAGTTCAAGATCGGCGGCGAGCTGCGCATCGGCAAGCAGCCCTACCGGCTGCAGATCCAGCTCTCTGCGCAGCGCAGCCACACGCTCGAGTTCCAGAGCCTGGAGGACCTGATCATGGAGAAGCGGCGCAACGACCAGATAGGGCGGGCAGCCGTGCTGCAGGAGCTCGCTATGCACCTGCACCCGGCCGAGCCGGAAGAGGGCGACAGCGACACTGCGCGGACTAAGCCGCCCCTCGAGCGCCCCCCTGAGCTTGGCTGGGAGGAGGAGAACCGTGAGGCGGTGGTGCACTGATGGGCCAGCTGAGTGCAGAGCTGTGAGGGAGCTGCTGCCAGAAGCCGCTGCCTCCTCCCTCCACTCCTCCACCACCACCTCTGAGCCCCATCTGGGCTCCTGGGCCATTTGGAAAATGGAGAGTTGGTGAAATGCGCAGCCAGCTGTGGCTTGAGCTTGTTATCTTGGACGGAGGAGGAAGAGGGAGCAGGTAGGAAGAACGCTTTGGTTGGGGGCACTGCCGGACCACTCTCTCAATCTGTCTTCTTCCTGAGGTGAGAGAAACTGTGGACATGCCTGACACTAAATCCCTGCTGGACCTGGGTCCAAAATCTACCCTTCCTATGCAAGAAGGGGTGGAGAAAAGTTCGGAGTACCAACGCCTGCCATTGCCTCCTCCCCGCTTCCCCCCTACCCTGGGCTTGGAAGTTGCCCTGGACTAAGGCCAGAGTGGTCTGTGGTCAGCAGAGAACCGCATATCGGCTACCCCTGTGGAGCTGTGTGTGGGATCCAGGAGGCTGGGTGATTTATTTTATGGGATTCCTGGGATGCAAGCCTGGAGAAACCAGGACCAGGTCTGGTAGCAGCAGACCAAAACAGAGCAGCCGCCTGTGAAGTGTAACAAAGAGTCCAGTAAACTTGGGCTGAAAAACAAAGAGTTTGCTACCTCCCTCCTCCCTGTCCCCAAGTAATTTATCTTCTGGAGCTGGCTGAGTCTCCTGCCGGCTCTCCTGCTCTACCAGCCACTTCCCAGGTTATAAGTAAATCATTGTCAGGGGCCAGCTAGGGGAAGGATTCAATTATGGTTCTGTTTGGCCGCCTTTGTTTCTTGCCTGCTATTGTAGGCACTTACAGCTATGTTATTTGTTATCAAAGGAGGGAATAGCCTTTGTGTCTCTGATCTAATTAAACCTGTTTGGCTGTGTTCATCCACAGGTCACACATGGGATGAGCTGGTGCCACCCCATAAAGTATCCACTACAGAAGCAGCCAAACAGGTTTGCCCTGTCAGGAATTACTCAATCACTCCCTCTTCTCCCTGAACCCCATTCCTGAACAGTGAAGGTAACCTTTTTAAAATGGAAGGCTTTGATGGTCCTGTGAATTTTAATTTTCCCTCACTGCTCCATCCCTCACACTTGTGCTCTGCTGCTGGTAAAATCTTTGGCCTGATGCAGTTCTCAACGATAAGGTGTTTGTTTTGGTCGCCATACTTGAGGCACACTTAATTCAAGATGCAAAGGCTTGTTATAGTGCAGCATTCTCCTTGGTGCTTGGAGAACTCTCCTTCAGAACGCTTTCTCAAGAGCTGACAGCAACCACAAACGCCACCTGGTATAGTCAGTGCCAAATCTGGTGACAGTCCTAAAGCACAGGTCAGCGATTGTGGGATCTGTTGGCAGCAGGCTGGCCAATACGATTTGGATCTCCTGCTGAGCCACACTTGGCTTTACTCGGAAGCTTTACATTCTTTTTTTTTCCCAACCTGCTCCTCGTGTTCCTGGGAGCTCTGGAATGATGTGTGCCCTGGATCCAGACGCATGTCTGCTGGGGCACCGCACTGGCATTGCTAACGCTGTTTCAAAAGTTGAGTCAAGTTTTTCTTTTTCTTGGGAGTCATTAGAGATTACACAGAACATACACTGAATACGTCATTTTTGTGACCTCATTCTTCCAGTTGGAGTAGAATCATGAGTGTTCTACAGCCGTGGTCATCCTCGGGCCTCCTGCCTGGAGATCTCAAGGCAACAAGGTTTCCTTGTGTACTTTTTCCAAACTTGGCGGTTGAGGCCATAATTTGTAAGTCCTCATAGCACCTCAACATGACATTCTTTCATTACAAGGGCATTAGCTATGCTTCCTGTTTCTCCAAATAGGTCCTATCCTCTGTTAAAGATGGACAGCCCTCAGCCCCAGTCTGCGGCGTCACAGACACACCAGTCTCCCACTGGAAATGTCACTCTAGTAGCCGTGTCTAGTAAATGTCATCACTCTGTGTTTATGTTCTCTTGCTCATGGAGAAGTGGAGCGAGAGAAACGTGGGTGAAGGCATTGAGGAGAGCTTACTCTGCCTAACAGATCTGGATTTTCTTCTTTTTTTAATTCTCACTGGAGGATATTTTTTCATTGATTTTCAGATAGAATGGGAAGGAGGGAGAGAGAGAGAGAGAAATATCCATATGAGAGAGACACATCGATTGGTTGCCTCTTGCACGACCCCAGCCAGGGTAGGGGATCGAACCACAACTGACATATGTGCCCTTGACCAGAATTGAACGCAAGACTCTTTGGTCCGAGGGCGGATGCTCTAACCGCTGAGCCAAACCAGCCAGGGCTCTGGATTTTCTTTTGTGCTTAACACAGTAGTGAATGTTGCAAGTAACGGCTAGCATGCAGCAGCAGGCAGCAAGAACAGAACAGCCCTGTCCAGCAGCTCTGGACCAGCCAGCCACCTCTCGTCCGCTCCTCCATCTCTGACTCCCTCCTTCGCCCTCAAATGGAAAGCGACTGTCATCGGTCCCACTGAGGTATAGCAGTGACTACCTGTTGTTGCAAACGAACTACTTTTTGGGAGAGGTCTCAGTGTGAAGAGCTGTAAGATCTACATCAACGATCACATTCTACCTCTGGAGAAGAGGTTTTTGACAACAAGGCTTGAAGATGAGCGAGAAGTTGAAATAGTTCTACTCCAGGTGCCGCTTTCCCATGTAAGGCAAGCGTGTTGTACAGGGTTCCAGAGATGTGGGACACATAACCCTTAGGGACAGGGGATGCCATCGGAAGTTTGTGTAGGTCCTAAAGCTTCAAGTAAAGCAGCAGCCAACCAGGGAAGGCACCAAGAAAGGAGAAGCGACTCGGCTCGTTCCTCAACATGGCACTGTTGTGGATACGTGAGTTTTTAATCCCAGGCAGTGCTTACATCTGGCACTTTAAAAATATATATATATATTTAATAATTTTCGTTTCTCCTTAGGATCAAGACTTTAGAATTATTTTGTACTGTGAATCGCAGATGCTCTTTGAAGGAAAGAAATATCAATTCTGATGTTCTTTAGACGCTCTGGCAGGGTAGGCAGGACACCCGAGCGGGATGTATGCTAAGTGTAATCAGACAAATTCTATTTTCTTACTTGAGTAGCTATTTTATTGGGACTGCGTATGTATGTCAGAGGAGCCCACGACTTCAGCTACGCCACTTTTGTACTGAAAGAACTCAACATTTTGTAGCTTTTATTCCATGTTTAATTTAAAGTAACAATAGCACTAAAATGCCTAGCGGAAGACTTTACTCCAGACATGTAAGGAGATTTTTAGTTTTTATGTAAAATGGCCCTTCGGTGGTTAAACTTCTCATGTCTTTGGTGCTTCTGACCCTAAGAGCACTACTAGACAAAACCACGACCACATGGAAACATATTTTTGGAAACAAAACTTTAATTTTATATGACATATGCTATGGTGAGTGAAAAAAATTTAAGGACTACTTGTTTTCTATTTTTTTTTCCTCTCTTAACAAAATGGAATCCACTGTGTAAAGACTTGATATTATGTGATTGTCTAACCATTTTTTTTTTTTATGAATTGGAATAAAATTTAGTTGATCATGGTCATTGAATGGATTTGTTTGGAAAGTTAGATTTTATTTATGGATTTTAAACAATCAGGGTAACTATAAACGTGACTGCTTTATTCAGATTTCATTATGTTGTTTTGTTCTTTGCCGTAATACTTGTAACCTGTGGAGAATTCCATGGACCAACACCATACATTCCACATGGATTTTGTTTCTAGAGAATTGTGTAAACTTTAGTTTTTGTTGGATACTGTATGTTCAATCAATGTTAAGTTCTCATACCACTTCTTGAGAAGGAGGTTCCAATTTGAAATGGTCTCATTTCCTTCAAAATGAAGGGCAGTGCTTAGTTAAATAAAAGATTGATGACATCTTTTAAACCATTTCCTCTTTACTATGTCTTATTGAAATAAAACCTGTCAAGTTCTTTTGAAAAATGCTGCGAGGGTTTCCAATAAACCGTCTATTAGAGTTAACTGAATTTATATATATTTTTCCACTTGTATACCCTTTTTCCCTGACATTTTTGGTCCATGTCCAAGCTCCTCAGCGTAACTGCAGTTTTTTCTGAGAATATCAGTGTGTATCATCTTTTCTATTGCTCAGTAGACATTTGGAGGCATTCATTTAGTGACTGAAAACGCTCCCTTCATTTACTGTGTGAGAATAATCGCCCATTGTTGCTAGGCTATCAGTAAAAATGTTCATGAAAAATGTCTCATGAACATAAATTTTCAGTACACATTGACTTTCAGAATGAATGCAAACGTTATTGGAAACCAAACACACACTTTGGAATCTACATGGGGGAGCTGTGGGATTAAGGTCAGCGACCGGTTGTAGGTTGTTAAGTCCCAGAGAAAAACAATGGGCTCAGCAAGTCATGTAGTTACAGAAAATGAGCAGGTGTGATCACGTGGCACTGTTGGCATGATACGGGAGGCAGGTGCTGGCAGTTGGTAAAGAAGAAGATGGGGCATCTGGGGCTGGTGTGGGGGAGGCCACCAGCACTCCTTATGCTGGCACCCGAAAATGCTACCGCAGTCCCGTGAGGTTCAAAAGCCTGAGTTTTATCAAAAGAGTCCCGTGAGAATTTGAGCAGGAAAAAAGTTGATTGCCGAAGGGTACACGGACTCAGGGCGCAGTGAGACCCTTTCACGCGAGCGGGGGTCCTCCATTTGAATGGTCTCATGGCACAAGGAAGCAGGGGAGGGGCGCCCAGTCCCCAATGTGTGTTTATTCTTGGGTGGCTTTGGTGTGATTTTGGTGGAGACTGCTGTTTCCATTTCTCCTAAGTGGACTGAGCTCGGTTAATGTAGGAAAATGACATGTTTGAAAGCATTTAAAACGAACTCGAAATGAACAGTCTCAGAATATGTGCAGAAGGGCTTTTATTTCCTTTTACCGAATTTCCTGGAAAAACTGCTGATTGAACAAATGCGGCAATTTTATCTGCAGAGTAGATACGAGAATGATTAGTGTCTATTTGCAGTCACAACAGGGTTCTAAGTATTTACGAAGGGTTAAAGGATGTTGAGTCCTCGCCTAGGTATGAAGTTAAACACACTAAAACCTCCAGAGATAGTCCCTGCCACTGAGCTTGTTTCTAAGGGGAAATCAGTTCCACTCCTACACAGAGGACAAATTAGACTAAAAGGTGGCTCTGTAAATGCTGATGATTGGTAGTTATTTAAATAAAGTCGATGCGTGTAGGTTTAAATGGAGTACTCCCGTCGGAGAAATTGGATTAAAAAAAAACCCCTGAAAGTACAAATGATGGAAGAGAATGGGATATAACTAATGTTCACGGGGTACTTAACCGGGAGGCTCCCACATTCCCAGTGCCTAACATAACAAAGATAACCAGGTCCGTTGTTTCTATCCTCATGTAACTTATCTTCCAGGAGGTAAGGCAGATCCCCACTTACCAAGAAGAAATTCACAAGCAGGTATTTACCTGCAGCTGTGGGTGCAGTGAAGGCTATGTACCAGGTGTATGTGGGAGGGCTCTCTCCATCAGAGAATGAGTGAAGAGTTCTCTGAGGGAGTGTTTGCTCTGAACTTTGGCAGAGGTAGAGGAGAAAACCAGGTACTTCAGAGTGGGCATGATTATCTTAATTCAGTAAAGACTGGGGAGTATATGAATGAACATTGAGCGCTCTCACGATGCCTTTGCTTCGTGCTCCGACAATTGTGTCTTTTCGGGGTTCCCTTCTGTACCCTGTTGTTTAACTCATGCATGTGTCTCAGACGCTTCGCACAGGACCAGGCAGAGACCCCCACTCAAGACTGAGTAAGTGAATTTGAGGTTGGGGTTTGGTGGATTAGAAAGCCTGGCTATTATCTCAGGGTGATGTCATGACTGTGGTTTTTGGAGGGCGAAGTAGCAGTAGCTCTTAGGGTGGATTGAACAGGGGGAGCAAATGAGTGACTGTCCCGCCCTCTCCCAGAACTGGAGGTTGTACTGCTAATTCTGCTGGTGACCAAGTTGCCAGGCAGGTTGTGAAGTGGAGGGTGAATTTGAGCCTTTGCTTGCTAGAGTGCGGGGTGAAGTGGCACCAGCCAGGCGGGATGGGAGCAGAGGTCAAACGGACCAGGGGGTTTGCTGCCTGTCTGCCATAGCCGTAGAATCATGATCAAGGAGTTTATTTTGTTCAGCTGACCACACAAGCCTGTGATAGAGTCTCTTGTGCCATGTGGAGTGTGGCCATAACTGTTTGAAAAGATGAAGAAGAAAAAAAAAGCTCTCAGCTACCTTCTTTGGGGAACTTGGACAACAATGTCATTAACTGTCGATGTCTGATTCTCTCCATATTCAGTACATTCTTTTTAACTTCATAACTGTGACTATTCTCAGTTGTTAGGCCAAACTGGAGGTAGCGGGTCTGGTCTGAACACACAGAATCGAACAGTGATTAAGGATCGACAATCAAACGACCTGGGTTTCTCCACTCTGGGCTCTGCCTACAGTGGACTTGGGAGAACTTACGTACATGCTTTAAAAAATGTATTTCCTCTTCCGTATAATGTGGCTTGTGTCACTGGTTACTTCAGCTCTCCCCGTTTCAGATGTATTTGTAAAATAATATCATCAATTGATGTATAATAACATAATCAGACCATAAATATTGTATCTACTTCAAATGGATGTTGTGAGCACAAGATAAAACAATGGCCACAGAGCCCAGGTCAATACCTGTTATGATTAACTAGAGAAAATTTGGGCTGTTGTATGTCTTCAAAAGCCTTATTCAAAATAAAGTTACTGTCTGGGAGAGAGAGGTGTTCTTCCCTCGCCTTGGAGAATTTCTTAGCTAGATACGAGAATTCGGTAAAAGAAGAAAGAGCTCACTCCAGTTAACACTTTAGTCGTTCATTGCTGTCATGTTTCAAATGTTTCTTGAGCTTTGATGTTGGGTAGATGAACTGGTTAACTCTTTTTTATTATGTTTACTCATAATAAAAAATGTGTCCTGAGATCTGTGAAGGGACCCGTGTCGGAGAGCCAAGGGGCGGGGTAGGAAGTCATATCGCAGTGATAATAACAGTGATGAGGTCGCCTTGCCCGCACTGTCCTGTTTTAATCATCACACAGCCTCTGGACAGATGCTAGTATTTTCATTTTGTTAGAGAAATGAGGTGATTTGTCCATGGCCACATAGCTGATCAATGACAGCTTCTGGCCTGGAACAGGATTGCTGGTCTCCAAAGCCCCAGGCTGTGGTCCCTCCACTGAGATCACCTGACCATTCCCGCCCCTCTGGCCAACCCTTCCCCTTACCTGGAGAAGACCTTATTCTGTGCCAACATCTGGTGCGCGGTGTTGTCTGAATAGCACATCTGTCTTTGACGACAGGGGGAGGGTGTTTGTGAGAACACACGGAGGGCAGGGCAAGAGTAGGTCACTGTCGTTCGTATGGAAAATAACACAGTGATTTTTTTAATCCTCACCCAAGGACATTTTTGCATTTATTTTCAGATAGAGCGAGAGTGGGGGGGGGATATTGATGTGAGAGAGACACATCAACTGGTCGCCACCCACACGACCCAGGGGCCGGGGACAAGCTACAACCGAGGTACATGCCCTCAGCAGGAACCAAACCCGGGTCTCTCTGGTCCACAGGCCGATGCTCTAACCGCTGAGCCAAACCGGCCAGGGCCAGTAATTAGTGGATAATGATACAAGAATAAACTGTACATTTCACGGATTCACAAGTGCGAACCTACTTTTGCCACGCCCTGTAGGAAGCATTGCTTAGTCATCCCTTGTTTCTTTTGCACGGTGCTGAGATTTCGGCCAGCTAGGGGACATGAGTGGAAACTCTGGCAGGACATGGCTTTTACTGCAGTCAAGGTGTTCTCTTACCTTGAGCACCATCACCCACCTGACTTGAGGCGGTTCCAAGCAGCGCCAGTATGGACAGAACTGGGGTTTCTGTGATTTCAGGGAGCTGAGAGGCATTGTGGAAAGCACCGGCCAGTGTTGGAGTGAGGCCCGGGGCTGTCACCCCAGCTCCTCCCCTTTCTATGCCCCCTGGGCAGGTGACCTCACCTGGCTCAGGAGGCTGCAGTGTATTCCTTGTAAAGGGGGGATAGTACATCACCCACCCTAGTGGCTATGGAGCTAGTGGACACATACATACGCCACTCAGAAGTAGTCCTGGCACGAGGTTACATGCTCAGGGGTTGCTTGGTTTCATTACCCATTTTCCCCTTATCACTTTGGCTCAGTGTCTATGACTCAGCACAAAAATCTCACAGGTGAATTTCAGATTGGAGCAGGTTTAGCCGAACTTGACCTGAGTTTGGTCACAGATGATATAAAACCTGTGCTTTCGTAGTGGTTAACACTGTCTGGCCCCAGCTGTTCGGGGGAAAACCATAAGTCTATGTGTAACACACACAGACACACAGGCTCACACCAACATGCCATGTACATCATTTCATCTGACTCTGGTTTGTCCCTAACCTCATACCCTAAAAGGTGAAGCTGGGGCACTCATATCATCAGGAAGCTATAATTGTCTGATGACCTCCCTGGGCAATGCCTCTCTCCGCCTGCCCTTTAAGCCGGTGAATATTTGTTACTACTGTCATTGTATTACTTTTTTTTACACATTTCAAAAATAATATGTGCTTAGTATAAAGTAAGTTCAAATACTAAAGTGCATAAGAGAAAAGTCAAGGGCATCCTCTCACCCTGCCCCACTTCCTTTTTTTTAAATCCTCATCCGAGGACATTTTTGCATTTATCTTCAGATAGAGTGGGCGGGCGAGAGGGGGGAAGAGAGAGAGAGAGAAACATGTCGACTGGTTGCCGCCCACACAACCCCAGCTGGGGACAAACTACAACCGAGGTATGTGCCCTTAGAGGGAACCGAACCTGGGACTCTCTGGTCCAGGGGCTGACGCCCTAACCACTAAGCCAAACCGGCCAGGGCTCCCTGCTCCACTTCTAATAAGGTGGATCAGTAGTTGGTGTGTTGTGTGTTTCTTCTGGACGTTTTTCCTATGAATATGCAGATACGCTGTGTGCTTATATTTCCCCCGGCTTTTAAAAATTAGATTATACTACCCATATTATTCTGCCACTTTTTTTACTCATCATAAATGAAGACTTTTTTATATTAGTACACAAAATGTCTAGAGTATTCGTTTTAGACAGCTGTTTAAGTATTTCATAGTAAAACGCTCCTGTTTCTTATTCATGCATTCTCTCATCGGTGCCCGTTTAAATGATAGCCAATGTTTCCTAATTATAAATGATGCCACAAACATCTTGCTATGCCTGTTCTTGGCATAGATGCGAGCATTTCTGAAGGATATAATTATTGTAGTGGAATTTCTGGATTTAAGGTTATGAAAATTTTATATTTTGATAGGAGCAACCATATGGCTCTGTAAAAGATGGTGCCGGTTTACAGTAATGCTAATAACATTCTCAAGTGCTGGAAAATGTGTGTTTACTCATAGGTAAAAAATTGCATATTATTGTTTGATTTTCTATGAGAGTTTGATTTTTTACCACTTCAGCTAGTCTCATTGGAATCACCAAGAATTCAAATCGGTGGCTTCCCACTTTTATTCTATCACAGACATTCTAATCCCCTCAGCATTTGGTTGTTGGATCAGCCTGGCGAATTCTAGAGTCCAGTCTATGAACTTAAATGAGCAGTAGAAAGTAGCAGTGGATGGTATCCAAAATTATTCTTCTTTAAAAAATGTAAGTCAGGGTATTTTACGCCCATTAGTGGTTTCCAGTAGTGCTTAGAATTACATAGAAAGTTCTTACTGTGGCCCACTGGCCCACACAGTCCGGCGTCTGCTTGCGTAGCCGACTTCATGTTTGATCGCTCCCCCTTGCAGGGTATGTTCCAAATTCCCAGGCTTGTACTTATATTCCTACATCATCAAGGGTGTTCTTGCTTGCTTTACCGAACAATTCCTGACTGTACTGTGATGACATGTAGCCAGATGATATCGTAGGCAAACTAATGGTCCCCACCTCACAGATGTCTGTACCTTAATCTCCAGACTTGTGAATATGTTTTCTGATCAGTCAAACATCTCAAAATTGAGGATTCAATGGGAAGGGGAGCAAATACCCAGAGCCTCGTATTTAATGAATGAACCACATCACTTTGGACAAACCTTTCCTTTTCGTGCCTACCACACCCTCAGCCTTCGCTTTGGAAATGCAAGCACTTGCCACATGCTTGGTGTGTCCACAGCCCTGGGTTAGACACACTGGGGAGATAGGAATTGTATTCAGAGGTATACATAACAATTCACTGGATGTGTGTTTGTTGGAGAAATTGAATTAAAGAGTCAGAAGGAACTTGGAAGTAATATGGACAGAATGGGACATTCAACTGTGACATGTAGTTAGGGGCGAGAGGACATTTGGGTCACCTTGGTTATCTGTAGCCATGACAACATTTATTGTAACATGATGCCTTTCCAAGGCACATTTCGCAGATGATCACATTTGATCTTTGCATCCTTTCCTTAAGGGATTACGACTTTTTCCTTGAACAGGTGTGAGGATTGAGCCTCGGAGAAAGGGAAAGACGGTGTTTATTGAGCACATGCTATATGCCGGACACCAAGGTTGGAACCTTACAAATGCTGTTTCATTTCATATCCAGCATAACCTGGGAGGTTGTCACCGTTAAGTCTGGTTTTACAGATGAAGTTAGGACTTGTCCAAGATCGCTGAGCACTAAACAAGGTTCCACTCTACAGTTACCCGGCTCCTGGGCAAATGCTCTTCCTGCTCCATTGCTGTTACTGTAGCAGTCACTGGTTTGCAGGCATTTCCCACGTCATGCGGTCTCAGGGGCTTCCCTCCGGATTTCCATGTGCTGCTGACAGTTGAAGACGCAGATCTTTTTCAAGGGTCCCTGTTACTCTGAAAAACGATTTGATGAAGGCAAGAAACTAAACATTTCTTTTTCTTTATTAACTTGAGAGGGAGAGAGAGAGACAGAAACATCAATAGAGAGAACATCGGTTGGCCGCTGCCTGCATGCCCCCTACTGGGGATCAGGCCCACAACCTGGGCATCTGCCCTGACCAGGAATTGGACCGGCGGTGACCTCTTGGTGCATGGGTTGACACTCAACCACTGAGCCACACCAGCCAGGCAAGAAACTGAACAATTTGACTAAGAGACAACGGACAACTAAGGGATGTCAGGAGCCTCATGTGCAAGGACCTTTGATTCTTACTGTAACTTTTTATTTGGGCATCATTTCCAAGTTCTTTGAATCAGTGCAGTGCAAAAGAACCTGTCTCTTCTTTCTGCGGATTCATCTTTTGTTAACGTTTTGTCCCGTTTGAACAGTACCAGTATGGACGAGCTTTTTAGTGTCATGCTTCCCCAAGGACTCTTCCAGCAGCTTCTCTAGTCCTCATTTGCATTGTCCTGCAGCCCAGCTCTCTCATTCATCCTTTCTGACCCACATTCTCAACGTGAGTTCGGTGCTACTGCTCAGAATTCCCTTCCCTCTCCCAGTGAGGGTAAGAGTCTGGTTCCACAACGGATCAGCCTGAATGTGGGTCACTGCTCTACCTTGCTAGCCATTGTCACGTTTAGAGAGGCAGTTTCCGCCCTGGCTGGTTTGGCCCAGCGGTTAGAGCGTCGGCCTGCGGTCCAGAGAGACCTGGGTTCGGTTCCCGCTAAGGGCGCATATCTCGGTTGCAGTTTGTCCCCGGCTCTGGTTGGTCATGCAGGTGGCAGCCAACTGATGTGTCCCTTTCACGTTGATGTTTCTCTCTCTCCCTCTCTTTCCCATTCTATCAAAAAATGGAAAAAAAAATGTCCTGAGGATTAAAAAAGAGAGAGAGAGAGAGAGAGAGAGAGGCAGTTTCCTCATCTGAAAAAAAAAAATGGGCCCGAGGTAGTACCTTCTGGAGTGTTTGTGAAGATCCCATGGAATCACGGGGCAAAAAGAGCTTCATCACAACACCAAGCAGAAGGCAAATTCCCCTACAAATGCAAACTCACATCGCCAAGGACCCATAGTCACCCTATAGTGACTCATAGCGCTTGACCAGCTGCTAAAATGTTGAAACATGTTCGTATCAGTTGATATAGAGCTGCTCCCCTGAAACCCACCCCTCATCACCGTAGCAGCCTCATCCTCCAGGCCACTGTCCTGGGACCCCCATGATGTCCCCAGCATCCGCTAGCAGGTGCGTGCTGGCAGAGCTGGGGCCTCCAGCACTCTGCGACAGCTCTCCGTGGAGCATTTTGATTGGCTGATGACTGCTGAAATATATTAATATCCCTGCAGCATATTAGCTTAGTGCCTATAATTACTATCACATCCATTTACAAAAGACAGAGGAAGCGAGGGAGGGAATGGGTAGCTTTGCCCAAGGTCACACAGCTGATAATGATTTAAACCCGAGACTATTTCATTTCCAAACCATGTCCAGTCTCCACGGAGTAGAGTCCCTGTCCCCAAGCCTGGTTCAACCCTGTGAGCTCAGGCAGGGGACTGCATCTCTCAGAGGGGACAGTGAAAATGACTCTTCTGGCTCCTCCCTGTTCAGGCATTGAAATGTGCCAAGACAGGGAAACGTTCCTTGTCTTTTTGTTCAGCACAAATAACCAAGTCCAGTGGTCAATTCTAGGCCAGAGATCAAACTCACTTCGTTAATTATTAACAGAGTCGGAAACTCGGCTCTTCCCTTGGAACTGCTTGAACCCCTCGAGACAAGCGGAAGTGCAAAGCTGGTGAAGCGAACTTGTTGGAAAAGCCTAGTCAAAGCAGAGCACACAAGTATTTTCAGAGAGGGAATGCGAGCCAGTAAAAGCAAAGGCACAAAGAAAGGAGCATGCCTCGGGAGCCGGAGAGGTTCCACTGACGAGCTGTGTCCTATTAGGCAAGTTGTGTGATAAGTAACCTTTATTTCATTATTTACAGAATGAGATTACGTACCTTGGAGAGTTATTTAGAGTCAGGTACAATGGGGGCATAGTCTAGAGCTCAGTAACTAGCAACCAGGAGTGAGAGTCCAAATATTTACTAAGCAGGACTCCAGGACCCTAAAGAAATAAGAGTCTCTGTGAATCAGCATCCCAGAGGCTCCCAGAGGCCCCAACAGGCCAGGAGTTAACTCCTATCTTGCTAGATTACTGGGGATAAGGATGTGACTCTTTACTAACAGAATGGAAGTCATTTAGCTGCTGCACTCTGGTGTCTTGACTGCCTAGCAGCCCTGGCCAGCAGCAGAAGGAAGTGCTCAGCCCCCTCAGGGCTATTGTATGAGAAAGAGGGAATGACAAGAGACAGCTAATAATTTAGGGGCTGGTTTGTTTCCAGTGGCACAGAAGGGGTAAAGGGAAGGTTGAAACCCTTCTCCCCTCTATTTCTGATCCTCACTCCCCAGAGATAACAGTTAGCAGATTCTTGTCCAGAAACTATTCAATTAGCCTTTCTTTCTTTTATGCAAATGGGATCAGAACATAATGATAGCTAATATTTATCATGGGTTTGCTATGTGCCTGGGAATGTTTTGAGCGTCTTTTATGGACTCCATGTTACTTAACCCGTGTGACAATTCTGTGAAATAAGTACTGCTTTTATCTTCATTTTTTCAGATGAGGTTAAATCACTTGCCTAACATCACACTGCAGGTAAGGACAGGAAAAGAACCTAGGAAGTCAACACACATCTATCTTATTCTGTTTTATGCTTCCATAATATCTCTTACTATAAATGAATAATAGTTTATTTAACTTATTGTTGAAGATGGAAGTTGTTCAAAGCTGTTCTAATAACTACAGCTGCGTTGAACATCTTGTGCATTTATCTTTGAAGTTCTAACTTTTACTTGGTGTCTACTTTGTGCCAGGCACTCTGGGACTCTCTTTACATATATTTAATGCTCATAACCACTCCATGAGGTTAAGAATCATCCATTTTGCAGGTAAGGATCCTGAGACTCCAAGCAATTAAGTAACTTACCCATGGTCCCAGAGGTAGTGAAATGGCAGAAGGTAGGACTGAACTGTGACCGTCTGATTCTGGAACCTATAACACTACTGTGACTAGGGAACATACATGGCCGTGTGTAAAAATACCCACAAGGAATTCATACATTGATAGGAATCTTCTCCATTTAATACTATTACCTTTTTGAGTTTTTTCTTGTATGTTAATCTCAACGAGGCTCCATTTTCATACCTATAAACAGAGTCGATAGTACTTACTGCTATGAATGGAATTGTGTCCCCCCACAAATTCGTATGTTGTAGCCCTAAATCCTAAAGTGATGCTATTTGGAGGTGGGGCCTTGTAGATGTATTTAGGATTAGTTGAGGTCATGAGGGTGGAGCCCTCATGATGAGGTTGGTGTCCTTATAAGAAGGGACACCAGAGAGTTGGTTGGATGGCCACATCCGGGAGGTAACCATCTTCAGGTCAGGAAGAACATCTTCACCAGAACCTGACCTTGGATTCCTGTCGTCCAGATCTCTGAGGAATCAATTTCTGTGTTTCAAGCTCAGTCTGTGGTATTTTGCTGTGGCAGCCCAAGCAGACTATTATACCAACCTCATAAGAGTTTTTTAAAAATGATTAGAAACAAGGTAAAAGCACGTGGAATAATTTCTAACATAAATTATGGAGTTACCACATGTGCCAGGTATTCATCTCGGAGCTTCACGTGTATTTTAGTTTTCTAGGGTTGCCGTGAAAAATTCCACAAATTAGGTGGATTTAAACAATAGAAATTTATACTTTCATAGTTTTGGAGGCCAGAGGTCTGAAATCAAGGTGTTGACAGGATCAAAATCTGTTCAAAGCTTCTGACAGATGATCCTTTTGTGCTTCTTCCAAGCTTCTGGTAGTCACAGGCATTCCTTGGCTTGTGATAGCTTACCTCTAGTCTCTGCCTCCCTTGTCACATGGCCTCCATTGTCACATGGCCTTCTCCCTGCATGTCTGTGTCTTCACATGACCATCTTCTTATATGGATACCAGTCATATTGGAGGAAAGGCCTAACATTCCAATATGGCCTTATTTTAATTAATTACATCAACAGCAACCTTATTTCCAAATAGAGTCTCATTCTGAGACATTGAGGGTTAAGACTTCAGCATATCTTTTCCAAACGGAACAGTTCAACCTATCACAGTGCACATTTAGTCTTCACAGCAACCCAATGAAGCAGATGTTATTACTATTCCCATTTTAGAGATGAGGACACTGAGGCTCAGAGAGATAATGTGACTTGTCCAAGGTCACGTGACTAAGTAACAAAGCAAGTATATGCTCTACTGCTTCTTGGCTAGTAGGGTTTGAGGGCATAGTAGGCACTCAGAAAGACATGTGAGTTTGTTATTCTTTTTGTTTGTTTTTCTTTTGAAATGGCTCACAAATATACCCCAGAGCAGGCATAAGCAAGCTTTTTATAAAAAGGCCCAGGCAGTAAATAATTTATGCTTTGCAGATTATAGGGTTAGTCTTTGTTGAAAGTACTGAACTCTGCTACTATAGCATGAAAGTAACCAAAGATCAATTTTGTCCATATTCATAGGTGATATTGACCTGTAGTTTTCTCTTATTATGATTTCATTGTCTGATATTGGTATCAGGATACTGTGAAGCTCATAGAATGGTATTTCTCATGTCTCTGAGGCTTTGCTTATTTTCTTTTATTATTTTTTGTTCTTTATATTGAGTAATCTCAATTGATTATTTTCAGTTTACTAATTCTTTCTTCTGCCTGCTCAAAACTGCAGGTGGGCCTCTTTAATATTTTATGTCTCTTGTGTTTTGCCACTCTAGAATTTTTATTGACTTTAAAAAAACAAGTTTTATCTTTTTATTGATACTCTCTATTTGGTAACACGTTTTTCTCATACTTCAATTCTTTAGACATGATTTCTTTTAGTTCTTTGAATATATTTGTGAGCATTGATTTAAGTCTTTGCCTAGTAAGTCCAGTGTCTGGCCTTTCTTAAGAATAGTTTCTATAAACTAATTTTTGTTGTTGTTATGGGCCATATTTTTTTATTTCTTTGCATGCTTTGTGTAATTTGCTATGGCTATTGATAACTGAACATTTTAAATAATATAGTGTTTCAACTATGGAAATCTGATTCTCTTCTCCATGCCTTGTTGCAGCTACTTATTTGTTTGTTTTGTGACTTATTGAAATAATTCAGTAAAATCTGCATTTTTTGTCATGTGTCATCACTGTAGTCTCTAGGCAGTTAGCTTAATAGTTAACTGACTGGATAGAGAATTACAAAGAAAATTCTTGAACTAATAGTATCTTGTCTTTTTCTAAGGGCTCTGTGTGTGTGTGTGTGTGTGTGTGTGTGTGTGTGTGTGTGTGTTGAGTTATGTTTTCAGTTCCCTAACAGGCAGTCTACAACTCCATCTTATCCTTAACTTTATGCTCATGCAGATACTCAAGAGAACCAGAGATGAAATGTGAGGTTTTCCTGAACATATGTACAGTCTTGAAATTGCAGATGGTTCTCCTATATCCCCAGGAAAATGTTGGACCTTTCCAAAGTCTCCTATGGTCACCTCATCACCCAGTTTTTCTTTTTAAAAAAGTCTTTGGTTAGCCTCATGTTAATTCCAACTTTTAACACCTCCTCAGGCAGCTGCGATATTAAACAGTTGGCACTGATTTTATTTGACAAGTGCTCTGTGGGTAGGCTCTTTACAAAGTGTAAGCTCTAATTAGGTCAAATAAAGAAGATCTTTGAAAGTGGAGCTTTTGAAAACTGCCAGATGGGTCAAATAGTGAGAATTCTCTGGGAATGGAGCTTCTGGGGAGCTCCAAGCCCATTTTGCTTCCTTCAGTAGCTACTAAGTTGCTGGTTTCACAGCTATTGTAGTTGTGAGACTGTTGGCTCTCAGTGCTACTGAGTTAGTACGGAGAGTGTGATGGGCATAAGTCAGGTTAAAATGCCACACGGCTCACTGTCCTTGCTGGGATTCAGCCGTTTTTCTTGAGTAAATGCTGCTTGGATTTTTGTAAGCCTTTGGTGATTTTTCAGAGTTCTATAAAAGTTAATCAGATTTTGACAGTTTTCACTCTTGTTCTCATGGATTTTTATGGAGAAGTGGGTTTCAGAGGTCCTCAACTGATTATTTCAGAATAGTTCATTGTATATTCATTTTCTATAGTTAGGTGACAACCTTACCAGACTGAGCAGCTTACACAACACCCATATATTAGGTTGTGGTTGTTGTAGGTCAGAAGTCCTGGCACAGAGTAACTGGGTTTTCTGCTCAGGGTCTTAGAAGGTTGAAATGAGCATGTTGGTTGGACTGCGGTCTCTTCTGGGGCCCGAGGTTTTCTTTCACACTCATTCAGGCTGTTGGCAGAATTTAAGCTGTGGTTGTAGGAGAGAGGTCCCTGCTCTGTTTGGCTGGCTTATGGCCATCTCAGCTCCCAGAGGCCTCTTTTCAGTCCTAACCGACGACCTGGAAGCTTACTTGTTCAAAGCCAGCGTGAAGAATCTCTGCAGTCTGTTAAGAGGGAGTCTTACGTAATCGAACCTAATCGCGGGAGTGACAGGACCTGCTCACCCAAGGAGTAGGGGTGCTGTAGGATGGATGTACTGGGGGTGAGGTGCTTGGTGCCCATCATAGAATTCTGCCTGCCTTAGGCTTACCTGTGGGTCTTCAAGTATTGGTTACAAGGGACAACATTTCCATCTAGATTTCATTTGTGTAGCTCTGTTTCATGGAGCACTTTCATATAAATTAATCTAATGTCATCCTCACCACACCCCTCTGAGACAGGCAGGGAAGGTGCTCCTAATCCTACTTTAGAGATGTGAACTGAAGGCTCAGAGATGTCATGTGACTGCTCACGAACACACAACTACTGAGAGGCAAATTAATTCTTCCGAGTCTAAGTAGGGGGCCCTCGGCCCCACCACACACCTGTCTGCCATGTTAGAGGTCAGGCCTTGCTGAGGTTTGGTTTCCATGGGGCAACGAGGCCTCTTCTAGGGACTTGGTCTCTGGAACAGCTTCCCCTGGGCTCCTGCATCTCCTGCATGCCTATTTGGGGAAAATGCTTGAGCGTGGAAAATAGTATTAACCAGGAGTTTGATAAAATGGAGTTTTCAGGGGTGAATTGCAATTTAAATAGCTCAAAAATTCCATTTACTTCCAGCAATATTCTGAATGCTCCCTCTGGCCCAGCTCAAAGGGAGCAGCAGTCATCTCCCGCAGAAAGTAAATGGAATTTTTATTTTCGTCTCCAAAGTGCCTCAAAATCAGCGATCTGCATGCCGGCGGCGTGGCCTTGGTAAAGACACCATCAGAAAGAACAGCAGAGGCTCTGAAGGTAATCAGCCATCGAGCAAACTCGCTCTCACTTCAGGGCGATGGTTTCGCAGGTGGTGGAAGACATTGACCATTTCAGATCAGCCTCGCTTACCTCCCTACGCTTAATTTCCTGGTTCAAAGTGTTCAATCATCCAAAGGTAGCAGGTTTTCTTTAGCTACAATCCACACCTTTTAATTAGTCTGGCTCTTTCTCTGGTGGTGCAAATGGCTGCTTAGGGTTCTTATCCATCAAGCCTTCAAATGTTTGAGGACAGTGGAGCTGGGGCGTTGGGTCCCTTTCCAGATTCCTTTCCCTTGGCCCGTGCACAAATCCCCCAGCTGCCCCAATAAGGCCATTCACAGCTTCTCCAGAGGCCACGCCCTTGCCTTAAAGTGGAACTAACTCGGTGGGTGACTTCCATGCTCCAGAGCTCCCTGGGCATCAGGCTGAGGCTGGGTCCTGCTGAGACCACACCGTCGCTTTGCCTCCTCCGCTGCCCATGCTGCTTCCTGTGTCTCCTCTCTCCTGGGAGCCTCCCCATCAGTGCATCGCATTCCCTTCCCCCATCACGGTCTCAGGTGCTGCTTCCACGGCACTGACCTGAGGCAGACAGTCCAGGGGTCATCTGTGCCCTTCCTCTGCCTAAGTTTAAAAAATTATATACAGAAGTTAAGGGCCTTGCTTTAAAAAAATGCCCATTTAGCCCAGCCATTGTGGATCAGTGGTTGAGTGTTGAGATCGCTGGTTCAATTCCCAGACAGGGCACATGCCCAGGTTGTGGGCCTGATCCCTAGTGGGGGGTGTGCAGGAGGCGGCCAATCGATGTTCTCTCTCATTAATGTCTCTCTCTCTCTCTCTCTCTCTCTCTCTCTCTCTCTCTCTCTCCCCCCGTCCCTCTCTCTCTAAAAATCAATAAAATTAAAAAAAAAAAAAGAAAGAAGGAAATACCCATTTAAATAAGGTAGCCCCACTTTTCCTCACTAACGTGGAGGTCATTTACCCGAACCTCAGTTATCTGCAACATAGTCATAACCAGAGCAAGGGTCTGTGAGTAACTAGACTAGAGATTAGAAAATAAAAGGCAGCCTGTACCTCAAAGGTATGCCGTCTCCCTGGCTAAGCTGATGACCTCTGCAGTTCTTACTTCTGCAGCTCGGGGCTCGCCCCACGCACCTCGCAGTGTTGCTGGGAAGACAAGCGCAACAATACATTAAATGGGTTAGTACACATCGGGCCTTCCGAAACCAGAGCTTTTCTCACGAAGGTCTTCCCGGGCCAGGAGTGTGCTGTTTCAGTGTGGGTCCAGACCAATGTCTGTTTCAAAGCTGAGCCCGAGAGCAGATCCGTTTTCCCACTGCAAACATAAAACGCACCAGCTCCAAGGGTAACAGAAGGGAATGTTGATTTCGTCTTTGGTTGCACTGAGTCCCATTTGGAGAGAAAGGGTATGGAGTGCTGGACCAGAGGGCAGTGTGGGTTGTGGCTCTCCAGGCATGTGAGGTGGGTGTGGACGCAAAGACGGGACAGGCATTGCCCTGGGCTCCTGGAAGTCTGCAGAGCCCAAGGGGCTGGGTCAGCCTCATCCCAACAGAGGAGGGGCGGCGAGTGTGGGAGGTGGCAGATGTCAGCCCTGGTTAAATCTGGTGAGTGGGTGCTTCATACATGTTTGTCTTACTCTGGAATTTTATGTAAGTTTGAAATATTTAAAAATAAAGGTAGCAAAGGACTAAATGGGAATGACTCCACATTGTGGAATAAACTCAATATGGTATAATTCACACTACCCTTAACTCATTCAAATTAATGTATAAACATTGTATATATGTGTGAGTGGATTTATATACATATATGTATATATCTATATGTATATATTTTTCACATAACATGTAAGTATGTGTGTATTTCACACACATGATTTTAACGGAATCTTTTCCCAGCTTACGTGACATCTACCCCAGGTTAGTAAATAGGGAAATGCTGGGATCCTGTGTCTCCTTTATAGATGCCTATTTCTCCCAGATTTTAGGTTAGCTTTGCGGCCTCAGTCCTTTGATTGGTCCAAGAAAAATTGTGAACATCCTTTTTCCTGTTGCAAGGGAGGGAGCGATGCTCTGTCCAGCCCTTGACATCTCTGAGCAGACACTGGAAGTCTTTGCATTAAAATCATGAATCTGGCCCAGCCGGTGTGGCCCAGTGGATTGAGCGTCATTCCACGCACTGAGAGGTCCCAGTTCGATTCCCAGTCAGGGCACATGCCCGGGTTGCCGGCTCAATCCCCAGTAGGGGGCGTGCAGGAGGCAACCAATCGATGTAGCTCTCTCATCGATGTTTCTCTCTCTCCCTTTCTATAAAAAAAAAAAATCAATAAAAACATATACAGCTTGGCCGGTGTGGCTCAGTGGTTGAGTGTCGACCCATGCACCAAGAGGTTGCCGGTTCGATTCCTGGTCAGGGCACATGCCCAGGTTGTGGCCCCGATCCCCAGTGGAGGGCGTGCAGGAGGAGGCCAATTGATCTTCTCGCTCATTGATGTTTCTATCTCTCCCTCTCCCTTTCTTTCTCTCTAAAATCAATAAAGAAAAATAAATATATATATTAAAATATATATATACAAAAATAAAATCATGAATCTGAAAATGTGCCCTGGTTTCGAGAACGTTCCTCCTTTGTTTAAAATCATTGTCGTTTCATTTCCTCTCCTCGGTTACTAGTGAAATTGAACATCTGTTCTGCTCTTCATCGGTTATCCCTAGTCCCCTAGATCTTCTCCCTGGAGTCCTGGGGTGGGGACAGGAACCGGGGTGCTGGGCAGGGGGGAATGTGGTAGGGTGACTTCAGGAAGTAGAGAATCTAAGTAGTTGGATCCTGGTTTCACTCATCAGCTCTTCCCTTAGCTTCTCAGGGGCTCAGATCTCCACCACACTCCCCTTCGTTCCTCCAGGCTGACCTGTCCTCCCCAGGACAGTTTATTTTAGCTGGTACTTCATTCTCCATCATCCTGCCGACAGCGACTCAAGCCAGAAGGCAAAGGACTTCAGACTTGGACTCTGGCGCGCTCTCAGGGGAAGCGACACCCAAGGCGAAGAGAAGACGGCGGATCAGTCAGGGTCCTGGGGAAGGCGTCACCTCAGGTTTGTCCCGCTCACAGAGAGTTTCTGAGACTGTGACATTGTGAGCAGGTATAAGGAAACCCCGAGGGAAGAGGCAGTAGCGGGGCTGATAAGAGAAAGGATCTTGATCACTCCTGGGTCCAGGGGAGAGACGGGTGTCGGGAACAGGGACAGAGACGACCTGACCTGTCTGGAGAAGGCTGCCTGACCTGAGTGGGGCCCAGGGAGGGAGGGGCCAGCTCCACGTGACTCTGAGGCGAATACCCTACCTTGCTCTCCTCCCTCCCTCTCCTGCCGGGATTTCTAATGGGCTGAAGCCAACGACAAGGCACATGGCCAGGGAGCCACTGACCAGTCATTCAGGTTGTCCCCTTGGGGCACAGAGGAAGAGGGTGAGGGGCCTCTGGGCAGGTTGATTTAACATGCCCAGCACAAAAACCAAGCGGACCACGACTCATGTATTCCGTCTATGTAAGAGTTCTCAAATTAAATGCCGAAACACTGTGTAATGACAATTCCTTTTGTCTGAGAATGTAATCACTACTTTGAGTCTCCCTGCAAGGGGTTTACTGTTGTTACCTCCACCCAAGCCAAGACGGAGACTGATGGACTGTCTGCCCCAAGTCACATAGCTAGAAAGACAGGTGAGAGAGAGAAACAGCAGGTCCCCGGAGTCCTTGCTTACAACCAGCACCCCGTACAGATGTATTTCACCCTCTCCAGGGGCAGCTCCCCAGAGCCAGAATCTTCCCCCCAACATTCTAGGGAGTCTTCTGACCTGGCTCCTTGCCTCTCCTTCCTCTCCAAAAGTGGACTGGGGCCCTGGCCGGTTTGGCTCGGTGGTTAGAGTGTCGGCCTGTGGTCCAGAGAGACCCGGGTTCGGTTCCCATTAAGGGCACGTACCTCGGTTGCAGTTTGGCCCTGGCCCTGGTTTGGTCATACGGGAGGCAGCCACTTGATGTGTCCCTTAACGTCGATGTTTCTCTCTCTTTCTCCCTCTCTCTCTCTCCCGCTCTATCTGAACAAAAAATGTCATCAGATGAGGATTTTAAAAAGAAGTAGCCTGGGGCACAGCTCACAGCATGAAGAGATTGGGTCCAAGCACTAACAGGCAGGACAGACCCGGTGAGGCCAGGACCCAGAATGCCGGCAGGTGAGCAGGGGGTGGAGAGGCAGCGCCAGGGAACCAGGAACATGGAACCAGCAGAAAGGAACACAGACCAGATGCAGACATCTCCCCTGGAGCCTGGAGGTCAACCCAGGGGGAAAAGATGAGGGATGCAACAGTTGGAGGTGAGGTTGACACAGGTCCCTAAGACCCAGGTGACAGATGAGAGGAGCATTGCTTTAGCCAGTCAAAGCATCTAATAGTCATGCGTGCTTTTGTGGTTGAAGCAGATCCCCAAATATTTTACTAGACTGTGGGCTATTAAGGTGTCACTTTCTCGATTTGGGATCCCTACCACCTAGCATATTAGTAGCCGATATCTATAAATATTTGTTAACACAATAATTGGAAATAGAGTGAAGAGCAGAACCATGAAGGGCTTGGGAGCCAATGACATCAGCAACATGATTCTGGTTCTGTGGATTATTGAGAGACCTGGGTGATTATCTAGGCTGTGAGCCTTAGTGTGTTAACACGTAATAGTAACTGAGAGGGGCCTGTGTTTGCTGAAAAGTGATTCACATCCATGCACCAGACACACACACACACAACACAGATAGTAACATACTATATGTATGTATATACTGCATATATATGTATCTACACACACAAAACACACAGTAACATACTATATATATGTATATACTGCATATATATGTATCAACACACACAGGTAGTAACATACTATATATATGTATATACTGCATATATATGTATCTACACACACAACACACATAGTAACATAGTATATGTATGTATATACTGCATATATACGCATCTACACACACACAACACACACACAGATAGTAACATACTATATGTATGTATATATACTGCATACATATGTATCTGCACACACACACACACGCACACACTCCCAACACTTTTACATGTAGCAAGGTGACAAGGATGATATAACGACAGTGACCCTGATAATGAAGGAGTAACTTCCCTCGAGGGTTTTTTATTTTTTTATTTTTCTGCCCCCTCCATTACTGGAGTGAGTTTATCACCAGACAGCTCCTTCTAAGCTACACACAGGCTGGAGCCTCCCACGGAGGAAAGCGCAGACGAGAAAGCAGACAGGTAGCAAGGTGACCTTCGTTCTTAAATCAACACGCCGGGCGGTCACCGCGCCTGCTGATAACTGTTCTAAAGGCAGGTAGCAAAGCCACCCACCCATCCCCCTCAGGTGGCCGCCGGCCCTGCAGGGGTGTGCTGAGCCTTCCTAAGCCAGGGTGACCCTGGACCGTGAGCGGGGTGCACCAGCAGTTTATCTCTAGTTTAGGTGTGAATTTTTTCTTTTATATATTTTTCATTTTTATGTCAACTTTTCCCAGTCTGTAAAAATTGGATATTTACGCCTTCGTTTTCCCACCATGAGAGGCCACATATGCACCCTCCTTTCCACACCCCCCCCCTTCCCGAACACCTGCCTGCTTAGCGTCAGCTAAGATGCCATTTACTCCAAGGGGCAGACTGACTCCCCTCCCGGCGCCGGCACTCTCTCCCCTGCAGTGGGGGCTGCTGGCACTGTGTTTGCTGTGTCCCCAGCATGCGCTCACCATTGCTCTCCTGTGCAGCCTGGCGGGTGGGGGAGGAGAGGGGGGCTGGCATCGCCGTGGAATGTAAGGCATACAGCAACTTTCCCTCAAGGAGTTGGCTAAGCATTTAAAATCTACGCCCTGGCCGGTTTGGCCCAGCGGTTGGAGCATCGGCCTGTGGACCAGAGAGTCCTGGGTTCGGTTCCTGCTAGGGGCACGTACCAAAAAAAAAAAAAAAAAAAGTAAATAAAATCTATTTCATAAAACTCGCCAGCGGACAAGGTACTGGGCCTGTGTGCATTCCGATGAGCCATGCTGATGTGAAGCCCAATCATGAGTCCACGCTAGACTTCCCGCAGACTTACCCAGAATGCTCAGCACCAGGACACACTGCTTTCTGCCGCAGAAAGTGCACAGGAACCTGAGACTATCCCTCCAGCGCCTGTCGGTAGCACTCACCCCAGTGACCCCACCCCCTTTCCTCCCGCTCTCCTGGGAAGAGGGGCCACTTCGGTTTCCTGACCTCTGGTTCTCCGGATGTCCTGAGAGTGCCTGAGGAAGGTCCTCTCCCATCCAGGGGGACGGGAGTCTCGGCCTGGCGTTCACGGGTCTCTGCCAAGTCCTGTGGGCAGTGTCCACGCACCTGCTGATATTTCCACCAAGTTTGGGTCTTCGTGGGCTTCGCTTTCAGAGAAACCTTGCAAAGCTTTTAGGAGATTCCCGTGGCTGCCCACGTCCTCTAAATGTGAGGAGCCACTAACCTGGAGGCTTTCTCAAAGCAGTCTGTAAACTATGCGTGGTGTATTTAGGCAAAACTCAGAGGGAAAATGAAACCCTCCTTTTCCTCTGTTACAGGACTTGCTGTCCTTGCCCAGAGGTCAGTGAGAGAGCTGTGTGCCCAGGCGGTGGTACAGCGGGGAGTGGTGGTGAGTGAGGCCGGTCACAGCCCAGACTCCGGTAGGGTTGGTTTTCTGAATCTGTAGCCTTCACAGTGCTAGCCATTGGCTGCTTAGAGAGAACCCTCCCTCTGGCGCCCCTGCCACCCCGACACAGCCAGGACGGGGCATGCTGGTCACACAACGTCTGATGGGTTCCATGAGCGCCCACAGATGTGCTCAGCACAGCCACAGGCCAGAGCGTGAGTCTACTGAGAACGATGTGTTAGCGAGGTTCTCTCCGTGCCTTGCATGTGAATGTTGACAAGTCCCTTAACGCCTGTGTCTCCTAACCTGTTCAATCCAGGTGAGCTGCCTCACCTGACTCACCTTCACGGGATGTGGTAGTTGAATGATAGAACTGCTGAATCACTAAGGGAAAAAATGAAGCCTAAGAGAATGTAGAAACCCAGGTATAGTCTAAATGGAAAGACTCTGATTGTCCTGCATGGGCACCTGTGACCAAGCTGCAGGGTAGACTGCTTCCAGGAGGAAGATGCCAACAGGTAAGGCAGGACTTGTTGGAAGTGGGTTTGGGAACCAGTCAGAATAGTTTGAAGGCTGCTGTAAGCGGGAAGGGTACGGTGTGGATCTGACAGGCAAAGGGGCCAACTGGTGGTGCAGATGTGGACCTGACGTCTGTTCGGTGGTCATTGGGAAAAGCCCCATGGGTCTTTGCCATATTGCTCATAGCTTTCTGGACCCCAACCTGGCACTTAGGGGCCTGAGGTTTCCTTCCAAAGGATTCCGGGCTTGAATCTTACTGGGGCAACCATTCTTCCACATTATCCATGTCGGAAACACGCCTACTTCAGTGTTACCTCGCATCATGCAGTGGAAATCTCTACTATCAAGGATGCCAAGAATGTACTCCATTTGGCACCGCTGTAGGTTATTTCAGTTATTCTTTTTTTTTTTTTATATCCTCACCCGAGGACATTTTTCCATTTTTTGTTCAGGTAGAGTGGGAGGGAGAGAGAGGAACAGAGACAGAGAGAGAAACATCGATGTGAAAGGGACACATCGAGTGGCTGCCACCCACACAACCCAACCAGGGCTGGGGACAAACTGCAACCGAGGTACGCGCCCTTAGCGGGAACCGAACCCGGGTCTCTCAGGACCGCAGGCCGACGCTCTAACCGCTGAACCAAACCGGCCAGGGCTATTTCAGTTATTCTTCACAAATATTCTGCGCAGTCAGTATCGCAGGTTTGTTGGAAGCAGGTTGGAGCTGGTTGGTCCAATGAGGAAAGCTCACCTTCTCTCCCTCTCGCGGTCAGACTCACTCAGCTGTGTTCGCTTTCTCCTTCCCTGATGGCATCTCAGCGGCCTCCGCAGCTTCCTGGCCACTTGCAAGTATTAAAAGGTCTGGTCCAATCTAAACAGAAACTGAATCTCACATCCAGTATAAAGCCTCTCTGCTCAGCTCAGGCATGTCCCAGTCTTAGGAAAAGGCATAGGGGCACTTGGTCTGTTCTCCAACTCATCTCATCTGCTTCCTACCTGACTCTCCTAGTTGCTGAGGGATGTGCCACGGTTGGGGTAGCGGGAAGGACGGGAGATCAGGTGGCAGGTGCTGTTGGTGATGCTCTCTAGGCTGTTGATGCCACTCCAGAGGATAGGATCCAAAGGTTGGCTCTTCCAGGTAACACCTTTCATGACTTGCCAATGTGCTAGACCCATCTCTTGTGACTTCTCTCACTCCTGCCTCTTGTGGTGCCCAGTCCTCTGGAGCAGATGAGCCCGGCTGGCTGCCTTCACGGAATTCACCTGGCCCTGGTAAATCGGACATGCAATTGTTCTGCCGTTGTGGGTAGCTTTGAGGAGCCCGCCTTTAGTCTTCTCCAGGCAAGTGCTAAGCACTAGCCTCTGTGCTCCTAGTGCCAGGGGACATATGTCAAGATCTCCAAAGGACTCCGCTATGGTCCACCACAAGGGAGGTCTTTGCATTTCTGCATCCCAGAAGCATCCAGCCTGGGAGTGAGGTGCCAGTCTTGCAACAAGTCCTCTCTCCGAGGTGAGTGATCCTGGACTCTCGTTTTGCTGTGGGTGAGGAGAAGCAAACCCATCCCCGATACTGCAAAGCTCTTTGAAGATGTTTCCTTATCTCTAAGGAAGCTTCTGGCTTTCCTGTAAGCAAGCTGTGTGGATATCAGATTTGGTCACTGACTAGCAGTTCTCACGTGGAGGGGTCCAGCTCCTCTCGCTAATGCATGGCTACTTACCTCTGTTCCCATCTTTGGAGTCTCAGCCAAAAGTTTAAGTTCTATTGAACACATGCTATGATCTTTTTACCCATAAAGAACTGACTTGCAAAGAGATTTGTCACAAAATGCCAGTGGTTACTCAACTTGTAAGAAGAGTGAGAGTCAGAGTAAACCCTGACGTGTCCTCTCACGTTCACGGACTTTCCCATACCCAAGAGTTCTTGCTCACTGAAGTCACCAGGGACCAGGAAGAAGGAACTACACTTTATCCCATTTTACAGATGAGTAAACAAAGGCTAAAAAAGTTTAAGAGCCTTGCTCAACATCACCCCATGGACTAGTCAGGGTCCCAACAGAAAGAGATGTCTTATGGGGAGGAGGCCATTTCAAAGACAGTTTAGTAAAGGATTATTTAATAAGGTGTGGGCAGCATTGGGAAGCCATGAGGAACAGTACTGCAGAACTAGTTAGCAGTGGGGCTCTTACCTGTAGGAGTAAAGGGAGGACAAAGGGGAGAATTGTACCCCTGGGGCCACCTTGAGAGGGGCAGAGACCTCGGGCTGTAGGAGGCAGCCAGTCTTCAGTCACAGCTCAGGGAGAAAGCTGTCCTTCCCTTTTCTCCTCACCACCTCCCATCTCCTCTGGGGGCCGAACTCAGGAGGGAGCCAGAGGACTCGTGGGCATGTTGAGGTTTCCCTACAGGTCAGTCTCCCAGAGCACAGGGCCAGGGCGTGAAGGGTGGGGAGTGGGTATGGCCCACTCAGCTAGTAATCACGGACCCGGCGGTGAATTTGACCCTGAAACCATGTCCGCCTGCCCCAAAGCCCGTGTAGCATCTTGTTGCCTCAGCCCTTATTTCGTTACGCATCTCTGACACTCTTAGCACAGGGACGTGTTCTTACTGTCTTTGCAAACACTGCCATCCCAAGCACACCTGCGCTCAGTAGAGGTGTGTTGACGGAATGAGTCAGTGAGTGCAGGGCTGGGCTACAGATAACCTCGAAACACAAGGGGCCAGTGTGAGCAAAGGGAGAGAAAGGCATGCGTTGCAATAACTGCCCATGTACGCATTTCAGTGAGATGATGTCCACACAATTTTAATTAAATTTTACATATTTAGTATACTTTTTCTCATTTAATATGGTTTGTATTGGTTGTGTTTTTTTAGAAATAGAGGAAGGGGGAGGGAGAGAGAAGCATCGACGTGAGGGCGAAACATCAATCGGCTGCCCCTCCTGCACACCCCCTACTGGGGATCAAGCCCACAACCCTGGCAAGTGCCCTGTCCCGGAATTGAACTGACAGCCTTTCAGTGCATGGGTTGATGCCCAACCAGCTGAGCCACACCGGCCAGAGCCTACATTGTCTCATTTAAATCTCACAACAACACTTGAATCATCACTCCTTGATGAGTCGTCGAAGTTGGTCGGTGTAATAATAGTAGCTGAAATAGGATATGAGCTCTAGTCACCTGGCTCAAAGCCAGAGCTCTTTCAAGTACCTTTCAGTCGGGTAGAATATGGTGAGATAATAGGATAACCACTGTTTAATTTAACTGGTTTCTCTATTACCTGGCCTGTTTCCTATAAGTGAGCTCCTGAGGATGGATTTGATTCAGGTTCAGATATATATATATATATAAATAGGCAAGAACACTTCGAGAGTGGGGGCTATATGTTTCATATTTCAGCACATCAGGAGAGACACAAAGCCCAACTATTACGCCTTTCATATGGATTAATTGGCGGATTCAGGTGACTCAAAAAGTTTAATTATCATTATGAATAACTGGTGTTTTAAAGTTAAGCATCAGTCATGTCTCAGGCTGAGATAATCACATGTGTATTATCTCGTTGAACCCACACAAACACTGCATGAAGCCTTGGCCAGGTGGTTTGGTGGGTTGGAGTTTCATCCAGTCCACCAAAAGGTTGTAGGTTTGAGTGCATATGGGAGGCAACTGATCAATGTTTCTCTCTCCCATCGATGTTTCTCTCTCTCTCTCTCTCTCTCTCTCTCTCTCTCCCTCCCTCCCTCTCTCCCTCCCTCTCCCTCTTCCTTCTTCTCTCTCTAAAGATCAGTAAAAACATATCCTTGAGTGAGGATTAAAAAGAAACTGCATGGAAAGCTATTAGCATCCTCATGTGTTAAATGAGAAAACTGAGGCTCAGAGAAGTTAGGTTGTCTGAAGTCTTACTCCTATTAAGTGACAGAGGCAGGATGTAAGTTCAGGTCGGATGGACTGCAGGGTTCATGTTCTGAACAGCCATGTGGCATTATGTCTGACTTCGTGTCTTGTCAGTGCGTTCTTACCCGCCCACTCCTGGAGCCTTTGATTCTTGCTCCTTTAATAGATGGTCTGTTTCAGAGTAGTTTATACAGTTAACTTGAGAGCTAATGCTGGGAACAGGACCAAGGAGGGAAGGCACTGTGGTGCCACCATATCATAGGACAAGGGAGGAAAAGATAACAAGCTATGGAACAAGGCCCTAGAACAGGTCACAGCAGGCAGCAAAATCAGAAAGGCAGTCTTTTGGGATCATTTTAATGGTACTTTATAAAATCACAAGCTAAAATCACCTTAAGAAAAAGGGTAATTGGCTCTGGCTGTTTTGGCTCAGCCATCAGCCCACGGAGTGAAGGGTCTCAGATGTCTCTCTCAGATCGATGTTTCTCTCTCTCTCTCCCTCCCTCCCTTCTACTCTTATCTTTAAAAAAAGAAAGAAAGGAAAGAAAAGGGTAGTTGATTTGCTCAAGTCACCAAACCAGGCCAGAGGTGGACTGACCTCAGGGATCACTGGACCCGGACACGAGGATGCATGGAATGGTCCCTCCATCGCTCAGCTCTGCTCCTTCAGGTGCACTGGCTTCCTGCGCGCAGGTTGGCTGTCTCCGCCTGGCGGGTAGCCTGACTGCTAGCAGCTCACCCTTACAACTGCACGAGCAGAGAGGAAAGAGAACCTCCTCTTCTTAACTCCAGTGAGGAAAATCCTGGGGAGGAACTCTGATTCGCTGGGCTAGACAAATTACTCTAGCCAGGAAGAAGAGGGGCCTTATTATTGGTCCCCTTGGGTCACATGTCCCTCCTGTGTCCATGAAAGCAGGGTCCATTACTCTAAGAAAGGAATGAATCACATAGATGAGGCTGCTGGGTGGATCATAAGCTGGGTAATCAGCTCATTATATTTCCTGTGTATTCTTGTTATGAACAAGGTGATATTCAGGCTCTGGGGGGACTAAAGGAACAAATATAGGGCAAGAAAACATGTTTATTAAACACCCATATGTGCTACATAATATTATAAGTGCTGCATGGGTAGCTTATTTCATCTTTACATGTACCATAAACTCAGCATTTTATTCTCATTTTTTAAAAAGAATAAACTGAGGCTCTAAATAGAAACCAAATGATTTACCCAAGATCAAAGTTAGTAAATATGAAGTCAAGATTTGTCTGGTTTTTATAGCTGTAATGCCTCTGTTCTCTCCTCTGGATTGGACATCCTTCAAGCTGGAGGACCAACAGATAATACTCAGCGGCAGAAATTCTGTATATAAAGTAGATACTTCTTCACAACCATGAGGCAGGGCTCAACTGATGTTACGGGTCACCTGGTCAGAGAAGAGCCGAAATCCTGGCCAATGTATTGCTAAATAAAAACTGTGGTTTTCACCAGACAAACCCAAGTTGAGGGACATTCTATAAAATATCTGACCCATAGTCCTCAAAGTTGTCAAGGTTATCAAAACACAACAACAGCCCTGGCTGGTTTTGCTCAGTGGTTAGAGCGTCAGCCTGTGGTCCAGAGAGACCCGGGTTCGGTTCCCACTGAGGTCACGTACCTCAGTTGCAGTTTGTCCCCGGCCCTGGTTGGGTCATGTGGGTGGCATCCATTTGATGTGTCCCTTTCACATCAATGTTTCTCTCTCTCTCTCTCCCTCCCACTCTATCTGAACAAAAAATGGAAAGAAAAAAAAAATGTCTTCTGGTGAGGATAAAAAACAAAAAACAACAACAAAAGGCTGAGATACTGTCACAGAACAGAGGGCACTAAAAAGACATGATAACTAAATACCACATGGCATCTTAGATGGAAATAGGAAAAGGTATTAGTGGAAAAACTGGTGAAATCCAGATACAGTTTAGAGATTCGTTAAAATCGTGCACCAGGGTAGAGGACCTAAATAGACACCGCTCCAAACAGGACATACAGATGGGCAAGAGACATATGAAGAAATGCTCAACATCATTAATCATCAGAGATGCAAATTAAAACAACTATGAGGTATAACTTCACACCTGTCAGAATGACCGCCATCAACAAATCATCAAACAAGTGTTGGCGAGGGTGTGGAGAAAAGGGGACTCTAGTACACTGCTGGTGGGAATGCAGACTGGTGCAGCCACTATGGAAAACACTATGGTGTTACCTCAAAAAGTTAAAAATTGAACTGCCATTTGACTTGGTGATCCTACTTCTAGGAATATACTTTAAGAAGCCTGAAACACCAATCAGAAAGAATATATGCACCCCCATGTTCATAGCAGCACTATTTATAATAGCTAAGATCTGGAAACAGCCAAGTGTCCATCAGTAGATGAGTGAATACAAAAGCTGTGGTGCATGTACACAATGGAATACTATGCAGCTGTAAGAAAGAAAGATCTCTTATCCTTTGAGATGACATGGAGGGACCTGGAGAGTATTATGCTAAGCAAAACAAGCCAAGCAGAGAAAGACAAATATCATATGATCTCCCTTATTTGTGGAATATAATGAACTAAACAACCAAATTTACCCAGAGACATTGAGGTAGGGTACAGACTGACAAACCTCAGAAGAGAGGGTGTTGGGGGGAAAGAGATAAACCATAGAACTTATATGCATGTATGCATAACCAATGGACATAGACAACAAAGCTGGGAATGGGGCGGGGGGATGGAGAGGAGGGTGTCAATGGGGAGAAAAAGAAACTGTAACGAAAACAAATTAATAAAAATAATTTTTAAAAAATCCTGCACCAGCATTGGTCCTTAGCTTTGATGACTGTCCCATGGTGATGTAAGATGTGAGAAATAGCAGATACTGGGTGAGGAGCATGTGGGGACTTTCTCTACTATCTTTACATGGTTCTGTAAATTTTCAATTGTTCCAAAATGTATTGGATGTATTGTAACAAAATTGTTCCCTCCCCACCCATACTCAGTAAATAGAAATGCTTCCTCCCAGAGCCTGGGGTACGCCTGCAGGGAGGGCTCACACTCAGTGTGGTGAATGAGCCTCAGGGCTCCTGACACCATGTACTATGGATGGAAATGTGTACCCTCCGCCCAGATTCATTGTCGAAACCCTAGTCTCCAAAGTGATGGTGTTGGGAAGTGGTGTCTTTGGGATGTGATTAGTTTAGATGAGGGCCTGAAGACGAGGCCCCCAGCTATAGGAGGTGGGTTAAAAGAGAACATAGCACCGGAGACCTTGTGTAATTGAGAGAAGAGGTAAGATTCTGAGGCTGTGCCCCAGAGACCCTCCTCTTTCCAGGGTGACACAGGGTCGTGCATACAGTTTATAGATGCACAGATTTCAGCATTGGAAGTAGGGTGACCAGTTCCTCCAACTGGGATGATTTATCACCCGGATGGAAGGGACTTAAAGTGATCTTCTCAGACACAAAGGCTTTTTAAAAGTGCATGTATCCCCTCCTCTGGGAATTCTGCCTACATAAATATTCAGAGGGGTTGGTGCATGGCAAATGTGGAATTGACAGAGAGGGATTTGGGGAGAGAGGGGGCTAATCTGGAAACTGCGTCAGAACACTGGGGTGCAGCAGCCAAGAACACTCAGATAAATGATTTGTCTCTTCTATCTCAGCTTCTTCATCTGCAAAATGGGAATAGTATTTAGTACTGCCCTCAGATGTCTGTCTTGAGATTAAAATTCAGTGACTCAAGTAAAGTTCTTGATATTCTGCTTAGCACATAGGAAGTAAATGAATATTACCTTTTATTATTGTTGCTGATACTATTCCTAGTCTGGATTCTTAGTCCCAGTTCTGCCAGTTAAGCAGCTACATGGTCCCAGTAATTGCAGCTTCCTCATCTATAAATGGAGTTAATGACACTACCTAACAGAGGCTGGGTGGATTAAGTGAGATAAAGCAGATGCATAATTGACATGTGGATTATGCAGGCTGCTTTCTCAATTCCTGAGTGGTTTGGGATACACACTTTCTCGCTTCGTACTTACGTCTAGTGGGGTAGAAAGACCACAGGGTTCATAGACTGGGTCATCATCTTGGCCATGCCATTGCTAGCATCTTCATTTAATGGTTTTTTTCATTTATTTATTTATTTATTTATTTATTTATTTATTTATCCTCACCCGAGGACATTTTTTCATTTTTTGTTCAGATAGAGCAGGAGAGAGAGAGAGTAAGAGACAGAGAGAAACATCGACGTGAAGGGACACATCGAGTGGCTGCCACCCACACGACCAACCAGGGCTGGGGACAAACTGCAACCGAGGTACGCGCCCTTAGCGGGAACCAAACCCAGCTCTCTCTCTGGACCGCAGGCTGACGCTCTAACCGCTGAGCCAAACCGGCCAGGGAGGGTTTTTTTCTCTTTTTAAAAAAAGACTGATTTTCTTGAGAGGCTGGGAATTGGCTCCGGAGGCAGTTACTCAAAAGGAGTGTTGATCATGTTTTAACCAAGGGAACCATCCCTGGAAGAAGCATGTAATCTCTTTCATTGTTCACAGTATAACCCACCGTCTGTAACCTGATTCAGCACCTGTTCTTGGTACCCTTGGGCGAGGCATTTCCCCTGTCAGCTCTAGTCCCTTTCCAAACAGATTCCCTCGTGCACAACCATCACTGAACAATGTAGCACCTCGAAGATTCTTTGTTTCAGGGACAGTGGAGTTGAGACTCTACAACACTATTCTCCATAAACTCCTTCGAGTTCTCCGGTGCCATTCCTTCTTCCTTTTTTCTTTGTCCCTTTCCTCCTTCTCTTCTTCTGTCTTGCCAATGCTTTTCCTCACTTTTGATACTCCCCATCTTTCAACGCTTGCAATAGACTGCTATGTTCCTTGAAGGTGGTTTTCTGTTATTTTTGGACATATAGCTAGACTACATTTCCCAGGTTCCTTTGTCGTTAGGTATAGTCATGTGACTGAGTTTGTCCAATGGAATATGGGTAGGAGTGTTACGTATCACTTCCTGATGGTAAAAACCTCCCAGGATGGACAATCCTGTCTCTTACTCCCCCTGCTGGCCCAGCGTTGAAGTCCAGAGACTGCTGTTGGTGGTATTGAAACCTCCATTAACCTGGCTCTGTGTGGGGGCAGAACTAATCCTAACTTTAACCCACACTTCTACCCTTTGCCATCAGGATCATCTTTGGGGGGCGTAGATGAGTGAGGAAATTTATATATGTGATCATTAAACTTTGTATGAGTGAGAAATAAATAAACTTTTATTGTATTGAGTCAAAGATATTTCAAGGTTTATCTGGTATAAAGAAAAGAGATTAAAATCCAGTGACTCAAGTAAAGTTCTTGATATTCTGCTTCGCACATAGGAAGTAAATGAATATTACCTTTTATTATTGTTGCTGATACTATTCCTAGTCTGGATTCTTAGTCCCAATTCTGCCAGTTAACCAGCTACATAGTCCCAGCTGGCTTTACATAAACGAACTGAGCCAGATTCCCAAGCACCCCTCTTCCCCACTTTTTGATTTTACATTCCTTTACATCTCTTTTCTCTTGACTGTGATGAACAACATAGATCTCAGGCTGCTGTTTCCATGCCTGCACACTCACCACCAATGTAATGCTCAGCGAAGAAGCCTCCCATTGCAAAGAGCCACCCCCTCAAAAGAAGGGGTACGTGAAATAATATTCATTTTCTGTGACATACCGTTCTATCATTCAGCAGACAATCACAAGACACCTGCTATGTCCTCTGGCCTTTTGTAAGCACTAAGAGGGATAGCAATGAAAGTCAGCGGCTGCCTTCAGTACCTCAGGTCTGGTGCTAAAAGAGACAACAAAAGTATGGTTTAGAAGTCATGGGCTCTCATGGACGTCAAAGGAAGGATGTCTAATTCAACCTGGACCTGAATCAAGCCAGACTTCAATGAAAGAATGAGTAAGAACCACACAAAGGGTTGCGGAAGAGGTTCCTTGCAGAATTGTGAATGAGTAGGCAGTGTGCTTGCATGACTTTGCTGGAAACTGCATTCTGGGTCAGGCCAGAGTGGAAGGTCTATAACTGGGGTGTGGGTGTGGGGGGACCAGATTCTAAGGACATCATGTTGAAGGTTAATATCCACCTGACACCATCTGCTCTTGTCTGCTTATTAATGTACCGTGTCCCAACTTCCCAGTCACCACATCAAAAATAATTCCCGTTCCCCTTACATGGCTCTCCTCGTTGCTAAGCACAGTCCCTGGGGTGGAGGAGACTTCAGTGTGATGACCGAACCTCTCTATGACCCGTCTGAAATGTCACTGTCCTGGGTGTTTCTAGGGTCAGCCTCACTACATGTGAATTTTCTGAGGTCCTTCCACGAAGAAAAAATCATGGGGTTTAGGAGAACTCAGTGTGATACACTAAAAATCTCCTTCTCTGTGCATGGGTCAAGGGCCTTTTTATCTTCAACCGCATTGTCTTCATCTTTGTTGCTGCATTTTGTCCTTTTCACTTATAGGGTCCTTTTCTGATGATAGTGATTTTTACTTAAATGACTTCATTTGATCTTCTTTATTGTCCTCGACAGTTTGAGAAATGGATTCCATGATCTCATCTTATAGGTAAAGACCATCTAAAGACTTGAGATACTTTTTCTCTCCTTGTTTGCAAGTGGTTGAGCCAGGACCAGAATTGAAATGCAACCAATATTTTCTAGGCCACATCTCCTTGATATCAAGCATCACAACTTCTAAATGTTATCACCTCGTCAGTGCTTTGTATAGCCACTCAGCCTGTATTTGTGGATTTAACTTAAAGGCGTGATTTAAAACAAGGGCTTTGGAATCAAAGGGAACCTGGATTCAGCACCTGGTCCCTGGGATGTTTGGGCAAGTCATTAACCTATTATGAAAGCAGGTTTCTTATTCCGACGCGGGACTTTTCATGTTTTTCTCAGAAGGCTGTTGTGAGAATCAAAGGAGATGATGTGAAAGGCATTAAGCATCGTGCCTGACACATAGAATTGCTTAATTTATGCTAAGAGCTATTGGTTTCTTGGTCTCTCTTTTTAGTTATTTTTTTTTTTTATTATGCAAAATTTTCCTTGTATTCAGCAAGTAGGCAGAATAGCAGAGTGAACCACTCTATACCAAACACCTCTCTTCAACAATTATCAGCTCATGGCCAATTTTGTTTTATCTCTATCTCTATCTTTTTTCCTTTTGTAATATTTTGAACGATTTTTCAAGTATTGTATCCTTTTGTCTGTAAATTATGCAATATGCATTTCTGAAAGATAAGGGTTGAAAACAATAATAACTACAAACATTACTCCCTCTCCGCCAAAAAATCCCTAGTTGTAGCAGGCAGAATAATAGCTCCCCAAAGATGTCCACATCCTGTTCCCCTAAACCTGAGAATGTGTTATACGGTAGAGGAAAAGTAATGATGCAGATAGAATTATGGTTGCTAATTGGCTGACCTTAAAATAGGGTCATAATCCCGGATTATCCAGGTGGATCCAGTGTAATCACAAGGGTCCGTAAAGGGGGAAGAAGGAAGAAGAGACAGAGAACACTAGGGATGGCCACACAGGAGGGCTCGACCTGATGCTACTGGTCTTGAAGAGGAGAGGGTCTATGAGTCGTGGGTTACAAAGTGGATCACCCCTTGTATATATAATCTCTTCCTCTTTGGTGTGGCTAGAACCTGTGACTTGTTCCTAACCAACAGAATATGGAAAAAGTGAAGGGATATCATCCCCTTGATTAGATTATGTTTTATAGCAAAGCGTCTCCCCCCCCCCACCCCTTTATTGGTTTTAGAGAGAATGGAAGGGAGACGAGAGAGAGATAGAAACATCGATGAGAGAGAACATCTATTGGCCGCCTCCTGCATGCCCCCCACTGGGGATCGGGCCCACAACCTGGGCATGTGCCCTGATCTGGAATCAAACCAGCGACCTCTTGGAGCATGGGTTGATGCTCAACCACTGAACCACATCGGCCAAGCAAAATGTCTCTTCTCTGCAAGGCCTAAGACTAGAAGCGTTCTTTAGGAAACGTCTAATTTAGCGGACAATTCATCGTTTGCTCTTGCTATGGCACCGTGATTTTCTGGCATTTCCTGACTCTTCAGTGAAGAACTTCCAGTATTTCTACAGTCTGCTGGGTTTTACTAGTGGCACTGATCAAGAAATAAGTCAGCTCGACCCAGTTTCATTTCAAGTTTTGGCAAAGAATTCCTCTTGGGTGAATTTTCCCCTTGGGTGGATTAGGGTGAGGATGTTGGTCACAGCAGAGGAACCCTCAACCTGGGATGCTCTAGAGAAGGTCCAAGCACTAAGTAAAATGATGCCGATGGATACTCTCACCAATAGTAGAAATTAGGGGGCAGCCCTTAAAGTGAAGGAAAGGAGTCTTGACATGCCTGCTTTTCAAGGCTTAATTAGCTCCAAAGGGAGACTAAGAACCTGCTTGGGATACCAGGAAAACTAAGGCATGTGCCTATGATGTAAGTCACATCCACGCACACGCGCGCGCGCGTGCACACACACACACACACACACACACACACAGACCTACACAGTTACAAAAGCTTCAATAAATAATCCAAGAATTTATAGTCAGGGAATCTTTTATTTTGAACATACATGTAGGTTTGATGTTTCATCATTTACAGAGGAGGCTGGGAACAGGCAATACGGACTCTTCTTTGTGTAGGGTCTCTAACGGTCTGTAAGGACCTTGCTTGGGGAACACACCTGTCAACACATAGAGATGCTCCTTCCCGGTGGCTCTCCGGCTCCCCTCCCAGCGCTGACGATGGCGCAGGTCCATGCAAAGACTCAGTCCCTGCTGAGTCATCTGTTGCTCCTCCCCAGTTGGCTCCCTCTAGTCTTTGGAGATACATAGACTGGTGGATACTTTGAGCTGGAGAAACTTAAAGAACACCCAGGTCATCTCCACCATTTGACAGAGGAAGTGTTTCAGGTCACATGGCCACTCTGGCGCAGGGAGAGGCCCAGCAGCCGCAGCCCGGTCCTCTTTCCTGCGCTCCGTGTCTGGCTCTCTCCTGCCATCCCGCGCATGCTGGAGGCAGGCAGTGTCTGGCTGCTCAGGGAATGCAAACTCATGCTAATGTTTGAATATTAAATTTTAGCCTAAAACAAAATTTAAAAAGTACATCTGCTGCGAAAAAATTAAAGAATGCATTTCTGGCCCCAATACAGATGACTCTGAATAATTTGCCTTGCGGGTGGATTCCTGGGAGCAGGCTGGCATGGGCGGCGGGGGCAGGAGGGCAGCGGGGCTTGGTGGGGCCTCTCTCCTGCTGGGCATTCCTTCTGTCTCCCCCATCCCACCCCTCAGAGCCTCTGCTTCTGTGCAGGGGCCCCACCCCTCCCTGCGTTCTCCAGGCTCACTCCCTGCCATCCCGAGTGACAGTTCATGTCTTCACCAGGGGGCCAGCTGGATTACTTTGCTAGGGGGGCTGTCACAGAGTGTCACACCCTGGGTGATGTAAAGAATAGAAGTTTAGTGTCTCACCGTTTTGGAGGCTGCAAGGTCCAAATCAGGGTGCCGGCAGGACCGGCGGACGAACTGTCCCAGGCCTGTCGGCATGTTCATATCACATTCTCCTCCTGTCTTCACAGGGTCTTCCCCTGTCATTGTCCAAACGCCCCCTTCCTATGAGGACACCCGTCGCTGAGCCCACCATATCACCCTCTTTATCTTAAGTACCTCCGCAAAGACCTCATCTCCAAATAAGGTCACAGACAATAGAAACATTCTGAGATGCCCTGAGTTAAATTGCAGCAGGGCCAGGCATGAAAGAGACAAGAGTATTTAACCAGTTAATAGCCCTGGGTCGACTGCTCATGTTCCTGATGCATACGCGGGGGCTTTGCTCAGCCTCTGTGGTGCCCACCCGATGCCACCTGTGCCCTTCCTGCGTATGCCTGAACTTCCAGGACCTTCCCACAGCCAAACGAAAGTGGTAAATATTTCTTCCTACAGACTCTGCGGCCATCCTAGAACTGCCTCCCTTCCCCTTTGCAGCCCCCCTTACCTGAAGCCAATGCAATTCTTCCAAAACAACGTCTGTCTTTCCTCCCCAAACGTAATGTGTATAAAGAGCTTGTCAACCCCAGGACGGGGACACGCTGCCTTCTCTGCTCACCCTGCTGCTGGTGGTGGCTTCAACTTCTTGCCCAGAACTAGTCTTTTCTGGCTAGCATTTGGCTCAATAAACACCCCCCCCCCCCTTTTTTTTCTCAGAAAAGATTTTCACCATGGAAGTTTTTTAACAGTTACATTCTGAGGTACTGAGAGGTCAGGACTTCAACATATGACCTTGTGGAGGGACATAATTCAACTCATGACAGCAGCCAGCCTGGGAGACCACACACCTGGTCCTCCAGGCTCTCAGCTCCTTTCTCAGCCCCCGTGTCTGCCTGGGAACACGTGCACCCAGCACGATGAGTGGGATTCACACCCCCTTCCCAGATCTGTGATGACAAATACAGAGGACAGCACTTGTAGCATGTCCTAGGACATGATCTGGTCACCAAACCCTTTCCATAGTTGGTTATGTGCCTGCCTCTGTCCACACTAAGAAAATATTCTCAATGAAGACTTACTCTGTTCCTTACCAAAGGAACTGGGCAAAACACAGGTATGGATCTGCCCTTGGGAAGCTCATATATGAGAACAAACCAAACCAATCTATATGTAAAATAGAGGGGAGTAAAGGGAGTGGGGATGCGGCCACCTAGGCCTTCCCACCCAAATATCACATGTCACCGTGAGCACTCGGGTACAGTTTCTCATATTGTTTCTCTAATTGTGCAGAGCAATCGCTTGGGTAGTTTTACTTTATATTTAAAAAGTGACAATAATTGTAAAAACAACAATAAAAATAATAGATAAATTGTTTATATATAATTTATAGAATAATTAGTAAATAATAAACAACATACAAATAAAATGACTTTTCCTACTGAAAGGAATACCTCTGGTATATCATATAATGCAATACAAAAGTTGTATATATATATATATCTCACAAAGTTGGGAATATTATTGCATGCTTTTTTTCAGTAACAATCTGTGATCGTTGTTTGTTTTTGTGGTAGAAGGTGAGATTGTATACTAAGTGTCCCCACGTCAACCATGCACCTTGAACATCTTTCTCTGTTAAAATGTATCCCTTTCTATATCATTTTAAATAGCTAAATCGTTTTTTGTTGTGTGAATGAGCCATCATTTATTTAACTATCATTAGTGATGGGCCTTTAACTTAGAGTCAGCTTTGGAATTATGAAGTTATTATTAGAAACCAGTGCTTTGATGAAATCCTTAATCTTTCTCTACCTCTCTGCTCTTTCCACAAATACATTATTAACCATTGGATAGAGAGACCCAACCCGAGTAGGGGGGATGGGGGGAGATGAAAGGAACACGCTGTTCACAGAGCTCCAAGGCCCTGGCTGGTGTGGCTCAGTCAGTTCAACATTGTCTTGTACACTGAAAGGTCACTGGTTCGATTCCCAGTCGGGGCACATGCTCAGGTTGCAGGTTCGATCCCCGGTTGGGGTTCGTGCGGGAGGCAGCTGATCGATGTTTCTCTCTCACATCAGTGTTTCTCATTCTCTCCCTCTCCCTTCCTCTCTCTCTAAAATCAATTTGAAAAAAACCACATTAAAAGAATCCTATGCAAGAGCTTGTAAATGTGTGTGGCCTTCTTATGCCTAGGCCTCATATGAATTAGTTACCAAACTTGCTGAAAGAATCCATAGAGCAGGACATCCCAAAATAATGGGGAGAGAAGCAGTCATTAGAACTCAGAATAAGGTGAAAATAAGCTATGGAGGCATCTCGGGGTGGGGTTTTGATCGGAAAGAATAATGCCTAAGGAAGTGTGAGGACAGGTGACTGAAAAGGGGGTAGACCTCCGCCAGACACAGCACAAAGGGAGCCCCTACCAGAAGCGCTGTGTCAAGTCGACGATGGCCTGAGTGGGAGCCGCCTCCTGACCGTGGGTGCTTGGTCTCCACCGAGCTTCGTGGGAAAGGCCCAGGCACGCGGCCAGGAACTGGTCCTGAAGTTGCAGCTGATTTGTTGCGCAATTTTTTTTTTTTCTGTTGAAGGAACATATGTTTGTCTCATTTATTCTTTATTATTATTGTTGTTGACACTATTACAGATGTCCCCAATTTCCCCCTCTTTACCCACCTCTACCCAGCCCCACCCCGCCCCCTCTGGCCACGACCACACGGTTTCTGTGTCTATGGGCCACGCACATCTGTTCCTTGGTAACCTCTTCTTTCATCCAGCCCTCCCTCTCGCTCCCCTCTGACCTGCGTCAGTCTGTCCATGTATCCAAGCCTCTGGCTCCATTTTGTTCATCAGCTTATGTTGCTCGTTAGATTCCACATGTAAGTGAGATCGAACGGTATTTGTCTTTGTCTGGTTTATTTCGCTCAGCATAATACTCTCCAGGTCCTTCCATGTTGTCGCCAAAGGGAAGAGTTGGGCAAACTTAAGCAAGTCCGTTGCTGTCCGTGGGCTGAGTTTTTCAAATCTGTAAAATCTGGAAGCTGAGTTAGAGCATGAATTAGATTCTATTGTTTAAAAAATCCTGGGTCTTCTATGGTTTCACAGATAGAAAACAAACAAGTTAATGAAATCAAGCATCACACGGAGGCTGGGAGGTTAGGAGAGCAGGAGTCTGGGCTTCACCAGAACTTTGTTAAGCCTGGGCTCTCACCTCTGACCTCCTCACTCCCGTTCTCCCTTCTGGGCCCCGTCAATTTGCTATTCAGATTAACCCGCTAATTGTGTCTGAAAAGCGAATGGAAAAATCTCTGTGTCATTGGATACATTTTCGCTTTGATGGATGAGGCTTACGTTCCAAAGAGGCAGGAAAATCCGGCTCTTTCAAACTAATTACTGCATATCTGATTTATTTCCCCCTTTAATGCTGTTTATTTTGTTTTTATTCAAAATATAAAATTGCTCCCCCAAGTTGGGAGATTAATGGCTTTCTTCCCCTTTAGCAACAGAGCATCCAAGCCCAGGTTATAAATAGGATGTTAGAATCCATGACTCATTGTTTTTCCTTTTTCATGCAGGATGTCCCCTGAGATTAACCATGGTGTTGAGCTTTTTTTTTGTATTAAGTTAAAAACATTAATGTCTCATTATCTGCAGGCGGCTATGTTGGAGGTTTTATTTTTAGGGACATGTAATGCTCTTTTGCACTTGTCCTACTGGAAAATTTTATCTTTTGATTAACTAGGATTTTAAGCATCACTGGGCCGTGGCTTGATGGATCACATTTTGTTTGCTCGATTGATTCATTCACTTACTAAATGTGTGTCGTATGCTGACTCTGTAAGGAAGGTGAAGTTCAGGGTCGTGGATGCAGCAGGGTCTGGCGCTGGGGCTGGAAGGAAGACGGAGGAAGAGAATTTTCTCGGGTCGATTTGGTGTTTATCTCTTTGATTATTCCACATTCCCTCACTGATCCATTGAACACCTTCTGTGGTCAGATCGTGCTGGGTTGTTTTGTTTTTTCTAAATATGTTTTTATTGATTTTTTAGAGTGAGAGAAAGGGACATAGAAATAGAAACATTGATGTGAGAGAGAAACATCGATGGGCTGCCTCCTGCATGCCCCTCACTGGGGATTGAGTCTGCAACCTGGGCATGTGCCCTGACCGGGAATTGAATGGGGACCTCTCAGTCCATGGGACGACCCTCAATCCACTGAGCTACACCAGCCAGGCCCTGCTGGGGTTTTACACAGGTGTGTAATTCATTCAGCAGCAAAAACGACCAAACACAGTGCCCTCCTAGATGTCACACTCCACCTGGAGGGTGGGACGTGGGCCGAGAGAGGAAAACAATTGTGAGAGGCTTTGTATGATATGCTTACAGAGCTTGGATTCAATTTAATATTCTTTCCCTTTATCTGCGCTTTCTGATACTCCCTAGCTGTTTAACTTGAGATAAGTGACTTGGCCTCTCTGTGCTTCAGTTTCCATCATGTTAAGTGATGTAGTCAGCAGTATCCAGTCAAGAATATGGACTGTGCTGCAGGTTTTTCCAGCAGAGAGGGATTTGATGCAGGCGTTTGGGAAGAGGTAGAGGAGTAATGAGGAGAAGAGAGTGACTCGAAGGTGAGAAATGAATTCGTTGCCAAACTGTTGCTGCAAAAATTCTCTGACATCCAAGAGTCATGGGGAACATAATCATTAGAACACAGAGTACAGTGCAGGGGCCCAGCCCGCGTGTGTTGCTGATCTGCTTGGGCCCGGGGTGCTCTCAGGGGGTCCCTGCAGCCGGACGAGAACAGCCGCATTCCCACTAACCTCTGGGGGAGGCACCAGCCCAGTGGGGGAGGGGAATCAAAGCAATGGAACAGCAAACTCTCCCACTGGCGAAGCCCAACCACAAGGTAGCTGACCACGGAGCCTGGAAAGTACGGTTTTCAGTGTCAAGGAAAACACAGGAGGGCGGGAATGTGGCTGACAGCTAACAGACAAGTAACCAGCAATAATGGAACCTACCTTCTAGGGTCGCTGTGAGTTACAGGGTTAAAGGGTGCAAAGCCCTTTAGAACAATGCTTGCTACATAGTGAGCAGTTGCTGCTTGCAATTATTACTAGTATCCAAGTGCTCACAGGAGTCAGGCAGGGAGTATAAACAGAGCAGTCACAGAATCAGATTTCTGTTTGAGAAAGCTCAGCTGGGGGCCATGGAAGAGGATGATCGCTAATGGGTCATACAAGAGGCATGAACCACTTAGGAGGTAGTGGAGAAGAGGGACTTGATTATACGGTTATTTGAGCAATAGAATTATCTAGACCTGGTGATTGACAGGAGGCTGGAGAAGGAGGGCAGTTCCAAGACGCTTCCAGGGCTTGAACATGGGCCGTTATATGGAGAGTGGGTGGTCTCATCATTCATCATGACAGAGATGGAGTGTGTCTCACTGAACATTGACTCCCTGCCACTAGGATAGTGTATGGAAGACTGTGTGTATGTGCTTGAGCATTATTTACTGAATGAATGAACCAATAAATGCATTGCCTAAATCCCTCACTTTATTAAAGAAGAAATTGAAATATGGAGACACAAGCACTTTCCCAGGGTTCTATAACCAGTGAGTAGTAAAGTCACACACCTGACTTTTCTTATGGCCACTGCACTTGGCGGTGACCACACAGGCCCCACGCAGGCCACATAACACCACAAACACACACACTCATTGGCCCCCATTCTGGCTGAGGTCTTAGAATAGCTAGAGACCAGATTACTACGTTTCGGGAGAGAGAGCATGACAGGGCATCCCCCGGGCAGGTGCTGTCCCACAGATGATCATGGTGGCTGCCAGCACGGTGCAGAACACTTTTCAGAAAGAGAGGGAGATGCGGTCCATGAACTCCACAAGCATGTGCTATTCACCTGGACAGCCAGGCTCCGTACCAGGGCCTGAGATGTGCCTGCAAAGATGTGCTCCGAGGGACACTCTTTGGGTGTATGTTTCAGGAGACTTTTCTGGATTCAGAAAGGTGGAAGGAACCCTGGAAGAAGATAAGCAAGGCCCCCCTCACGTGTACCCATCCCACAGCACCTGCTGTCGCTTCTGGGGTGTCTTTGGAAATAGAACAGGCCAGAGTCAGAGCATGGGAGGCCAGCCTGGGCACCAGGACCTCTCTACACATCTCCCAAAGTGAGGTCTGTGGCCCGCATCTGTGTCTCCTGGGGTGCTTGCTGGAAGGGTCGGTTCTAGGGCCCCAATCCAGACCTACCAAAGCAGGATCTTGTGGGGCGGGAGCTTCTTGCAAGGACATGTCTTAGAAATGCTTCCTCCGGCCTCATCAAGCCAGGACTTGTGCCTGTTATTCTGTCACTGACTTGATGCTTCCCTGAAAGACAAAACGAGTCTCTCCCTTCCTTTAATCCTTTTTCCCTGGTCCGGGTCCTTCTCATGTAGTTTCCATGTCTGTACATGTGTGTGTCTTCCCTGCAGTTCTTCTTCACTTTGAGATGACACGAGTCACTGTCTAATTGCAGTGGCCCCCTCTTCAAGGTGCACGCAACTGTGTTCAAGTCTCTGAATGGACTTGGCCTTGCCCAGACTCGAGGCATCTGCACGTCTAAGTCCTGACCTGACCAGTCTCTCCATGTCTTCGTTTTGTTGTCTTTTAATCATCTCCCCAAGCCACTCAAACATGGTCTCTTCCTGGAACCCTTTCTACACCTCTCAGAACTGCCCCATGTCCTCGGTGCGCCTCCTAACCGAGTAATTCTCTTTGCACTATAGCTCTTTCTTTTCAGTGGTCGTCTGCCTCTCTGTCTCTCTCACTGGACTCTGCACTCCTGTGGAGCGGGAACTGGGTCAGACTCTTGATACCCACCACTTCTGGTCTGTAAAGTAGGTCTCTGAATTCAAGGGCAGCAGAGTTGACCAGCTAACTCTGTGTCCTGTTCTCTGGCACGTGAGTTTGATCTGTGTTCTGGGGAAACAGGGATAGACTTTTACCTCTAGACCATGGCGCCACCTGCCACTTCTGGAAAATGTGAGCTAGGGTGGGTGAGCCGTGTTGTAACTTTGCACCTTTGCTGATTATTTCTACTCGGAGAGGGTCTTGCGGGTGAAGGGTAAGTCCCCACCGGGCCATGGTGCCCTCCTTGACTTTGGTTAACTTGACCCTGGGAAGTGGTAATGCAGCTTCTTCCTCTCTCCAGTCCTTGTAGGAGACACGTTCCCTTCCCTCTGTTTCAGAAACAGAGGCCTGTCTCCAACACGCCCAGTCATTTGTTTTCCAGGATTTGGAGTGGAATTAATTAGCTTGGAAGAGCATGGGGACAATGATAAGTATTATTAATGACACAATTAACAGTTCCTTCCTGCAGGGGATGGGCGGTTCCTGGCTCCCCTGGCAGCTCTAAAGGTGGACCCTGTTCTTCCCATTTTCACTCTAACAAGCTCTGCTCAGTGCCTGGGACTCTGCTCCCAGCCAGTTCCCAGCTAGGCTGTTGCCAAAGAGTGGGTCTGGGTTCCAGGCTCCTGCCTGCTCTGTGCAGAGGAAGTGGGTGGGCCCAGCTTTATCTCCTCAGTAAGGAAGAGACAACCAAATGGATGCAAAGGGGACACAGAAGTAATGTGAATTCAGCACATGTCCTGTCCCAGGAACTCCACCTGGTGCTTTCTATATTTAGTCTCACTTTATTGAATCCTCATCACAGCCCATAAGGTAGACATTGCTTTCCCCATTGTACAGGCACAGAAATAGACTCACGAAGGGTAGATGCATTGTCCAAGCACCCTTCTAATAGCTATCAGAGAGAAGATTTATACTTAGCTTGCTTTGACTTTGAAATGACTACTGGTCAACCAACAAGTAGCATAGAGTCTCTGCAAGTACTCAGTGGCAGAGATCTGCTTTACTGCAGTTCCTTTGTAATCCTGGACCCTTTGTAATCCTCTTTGGGTTAGTACTTATGGATCTGCAGCCCATGCCTAACCCATTCAGTTTCTTCCTCCTGTTTGTCAAGTCTCCGCTGGGATGGCCTCCTTGTCTGAATTCCTATGGCAAATGAATGACGATTCCAGTTAATGATTAAGAGACCTGCCTTGAAGTGGGTGTACTTTGAGATCAAATGATCAGCTCTGTTAATGGATAACTTTGTACCTTGGAAAATGTATTTAACCATTCCATGCCTTAGTTTCTTCATCTCTAAATTGGGAATAATGGTAGTTAACGTCATTATTGCTGTCCCCTAGTCTCCACACTCTCTCCTTCAGCTGTCCACTGTGTCAAGCAACAAGTAGCTTGACGTAGCCCATGACACTGAGTTAAGGGCTCCCCTCTGTGCTCTGGTAATACCCTGTGTGCTTGCTTGAATGGTCCCAGTCACCACACTATGTTAAAAGTGCCTCTTGCCCTTGACTTGGTTATATATTTTTTTAGGACAGAGACAACGTATTATTCAGCTTTGGGTTCCCCAGTAACCAGTATTGGTCCTAGCATATGACAAATCTTCAATTAAAATTGGTTGAAAAAGCGAGGGAATGGATGAATGAATGAAATGATCCTTAAATTGAGTTTGAAAAGATGAGTAGGCTCTTGCCAAGGAGACAGGGAGGCAAGAGGGTAGACGGGAGGGCAGCACAAATAGAATGGGCTACATGAGCAGAGCTTGGAGGCATGAAGCACTTGATGATCTTTGGGGGAACCGAGAACGGTCAGAGACAACCATAGGGTGCACGTCACGGGGAAGAGTAGCATGGAGCCAAGGGCCCTTCTGCTTCGAGGATCAACACTTCAGAAACCTTCATTCTCAACCACTGAGGCTTGAAGGAAACAAGATATTAGTTTAGTTCGAAGAATGTTTTGTTGTTTTGGTTTGTTCCAGTTGAGTCACTTTGGACAACGCAATGACTTAGTCACACTTTGAAACCATCCAGTTGGCATACTTGTAGAAAAAAAAAATACTTTTGATTCAAGAAAAACTAAACAAACAAACAAACACACACACACACACACAAACCTGTTTCTTTAATTAAACAAAGCACTTAAAAGCATTTTTGTATTTCTGTAATTGTCATCCACCATTCAAACACATGTGTCTGTGTTGCCAAGGGCAGGGTCTTATTAACTTTTTCTCCCCACATGTTTTGGGCTCCTAGAATTTGAATTGTATCCCCTTTTGAGGTATCAGGAGGAAGGAATTATTTGTCTAATTGATGGGGGTAGGAATTTGACTTGCATAAGTTGTGATACATTTACATAATGGAATGCTTCTTGGCCATAAAAAAGAAGGAAATTCTACCCTTTGCTACAGCATGGATGGACGTGGAGAGTATTATGCTAAGTGGAATAAGCCAGTCAGAGAAAGACAAGTACCATATGATTTCATTTATATGTGAATCTAATGAACAAAATAAACCAGCAAACAAAATGCTTCAGAATTTTTCAAACTGGGGTCATGACTAATTGAAGGTCAAGAAAGCAAAAATGGTTGAGATGTATATTGCATAAATGTAGGAAACATTGTAAATAGAGTTTCTGAAAACGTTTGTTTTGGGGAATGTGTGTGTTTGTATGTATGTTGGGTCACAATATAAAACGTATCTCTTGCTGTGGGTCTTGGCCTATGTTTTTTAAATCTCTGCATTAGTTGGTGTCCTTTGACTGTGATGGACTGTCACAGGTCATCCCTCCTGCGTGGTCTGCCTGTCTTTACTTTTTCAGGCTATGTGACCTGCTTAATTAGTGTGATGTTTGCTCTTTTTGCTTCATCTTCAACCTTGTAGGAACAACTGCACCTGGGACCTCTTCTTGAGTCTGAGCTAGAGGCTCGTGGTTTCCCTGGCCCTCTGTGAGGGTCAGTAGGTCGGGGTCAGGCTGAGGTTCTCCATCCTGCAGACCCGGGGGCGGGTCTCTATTTGAGAGAATAGGAATTGAGTGGTTAGTGCCCTGACAAAAGCACCCAGCCAGCCGTGAGGACCAATGGGGCTGCAAGGCAACCCTTGCTGTGTGTGCCACACTGTACACACAGGACTGCTCTCACCACAAAGGGACCTTTTCCTAGTGCATCTCAAGCTTCCTCTATGGGCTTTGCTACTTCCCTGAGTCCACCCAAGCTAGGGTGGTGATCTAGACACTTCCTTTTGGCGGTAGATCCAAGATGTATGTCTTCAATCCAGCTTCCATGATGAAGGTGACATTTTATTTCCTAGTTGACACTGGTATTTATTCTTAGTGGTTCCAAACTCAAAAGCTGAGGGCTTGTAATTATAACTTCTGAGAAACCACATCTGTGTGCACCTAGTGAGGGGTGAGTACCCAACGCCTCCCCCGCTCCCGGAAGTCTTACTGAAGCCGCCGTGTCTTACGGTCAGAAAGGTCAGACACACTTTTGGGGCTTGGTTCGGTCCCACAATTGCCACAGGTTTTTCCAGTTTGGACTTGCTTTTTCCTACTGTTCTCAAATGATGCCTCAACTCAGAGCCGGAGCCTCTGATTTTGTGTTTGTTCTTTCTTCTGTCTTTCCCTTTCTTTCCTTGAAACCTGTTCTTGTCTTCTTTCTTTTTCTTTCCCTTTCTTCCTAAACTTCCTCAAGTCCCCCCCCCCCTTCCTTTAGTAGTTATTGAGTCCCAACGTTGGTTAATCCATGTCATTATTCCCTGAGGGCCACACCATTCCTTAAACACACGTGTGGAAACAGCACAGATGGAGTGCAAAGAGGAGCATGGGCGTGGTCTTTTGATTCTAGCCCATGGCTCTCCTGTTTTACATGGAGACTCTATTGTGATGATGGAAAAGGGACACACTTCCAATCAGATGCACATGCATTAACATTTATATTGTACTGTTATGCATTGGTTCACCTTTATGATCCTCAGTACCTTAATATTTAAATCGGGAATTAGTTGGAAGGACTCATTGGAAATGGATTTGTTTTTTGTCCTTCTAATAAGCTGCCAAAAATGTTACCTGGAACTTTTAGAGCAGGTGGAAGTGAAGGTCGCCTTGGTGCTGATCTTTCAGGCCCGTGTGAGGCACACGGGTGGATGTCAGAGGGCCCCACACAAAGGGAAAGGTGAACTCACAAATGTATTAGGACTTAATTCTATTCTGTGTGGACTGGAGCCAGCTGCTCCTTGTGGTGTGCAGAGCTGGGGGGGGGGGGTATGGACTTATCTGCTCCAGAGGCCCCAGAGGCCCTGGTGATATTTTGAGTCAGAAAGAACTAGTACCTCCTCCAATCCCTTCTCCTAAGGTCTCCAACTTAGAGATACTCTGTGGACAGAACATGACTTGCCCTGAGGTAATTGATATAAAGTTAGTTTTCATGTTGGTTTCTTAGGGATACTCTGATAAATTACCACAAACTTTGTGGCTTAAGATAACAGAACCATGTTCTCCCATAGCTCAGGAGCTAGACATCTGAAATCAAGATATAAACAGGTATCTGGCTGGTGTGGCTTGGTGGTTGAGCATTGAACCATGTGCCAAGAGGTCACTGGTTCGATTCCCGGTCAGGACACATGCCCAGGTTGTGGGCCCGATCCCCAGTGAGGGACATGCAGGAGGCGGCCAGTTGATGTTCCCTCTCATCGATGTTTCTATCTCTCTCTCCCTCTTTCTCTAAAATCAATAAAGAAAAAAAAATTTTTTTTTAAAGATGTGAACAGGCCCATGTTGTCCTTCAGTACTCTAGGGAAACCTTTCCCTGCCTCCTCCCAGCTCCTGGTGGTCACTGGCAGTCCTTGCTGTCCCTTGGTTTTAGACACAGATGTGTCTACCTCTGTCATAACGTGGTGTTGTGCTATGTGTCTCTCTGTAATTGAGCCCCATTCTCTTCTTCTTCTTTTTCTCCTTCTCCTTCTCCTTCTCCTTCTCCTTCTCCTTCTCCTTCTCCTTCTCCTTCTCCTTCTTCTTTGGTTAATTTTCACCTGAGCACACTTTTCCATTGATTTTTAGATAGAGTGGAAGGAAGGAAGCAGGAGAAAGAAAGAGAAATATCGACGTGAGAGAGACACATCAATTGGTTGCCTCCTGCACAACCCCAACCTGGGCCAAGGACCAAATCTACAACTGAGGTACGTGCCCTTGACTGGAATCTAACCCACAATCATTCAGTCTAACGGCTGATGCTCTAACCGCCTAGCCAAACCAGCCAAGGCCCCATTCCCTTCTTCCTATTTATTTATTTATTTATTTAATCCTCACCCGAGGACATTTTTCCATTTTTTGTTCAGGTAGAGTGGGAGGGAGAGAGAGGAAGAGAGAGAGAGAGAGAGAGAGAGAGAGAGAGAGAAACATCAACGTGAAAGGTACACATTGAGTGGTTGCCACCCGCACAACCAACCAGGGCTGGGGACAAACTGCAACCGAGGTACATGCCCTTAGTGGGAACCGAACCTGGGTCTCTCTGGACCGTAGGCGGACGCTCTAACCGCTGAGCCAAACTGGCCAGATCCCTTCTTCCTTAGTTAAAAATATGTTTTTATTGCTTGCTTTTTTTAGAGAGGGAGATAGAAACATCGACGTGAGGGAGAAGCATCAATCAGCTGCCTTCGGCACCCCCCCCCCCTCCGCCGGGGATCAAGCCCACAACCCAGGCATGTGCCCTGAGCAGGAATCGAACTGGGACCTCTGAGTCCATGGGACAACACTCAATCCCCTGCGTCACACTGGCCAGTCACATTCCCCTGTTCTTATAGGGACACAGTATTACATCATTTAACTTGATTATAACCACAAAGATTCTATTTGTAAATAGTGTCAGATGAGAACGGGCATGATGCTTGCGGGTCTGTCGGGTCGTGGGTACCGGAACCAGCTTCTTCTCAGTCTGGCCCATACTCGAGAATGTCTTTCTTTCTGAGCCTAGCTGAGGAAGTGTTGAAGCCATGACCTGAGGTTCCAGCCTGTCTGGATGTGGGGTTCTTGTCCCAGAGCATAACCCTGAGCAGTGAACCAGCTCACCCTCAAAGAAGCACTGTCCTTGGTCTGAGAACCGTGGCTTCTCTGGGAGCCAGGGACGCTGGCTGCTTTGCATTTGGACTTGGCCTGCCCCCAAACCGTCTTCTCTTCAGCAAACAGCGCTCTTTCCTCCCTGCCCCCCCTTTGCCGTCACAGACATCACGCCCGGATGGACACTGGGGTGCTGACTCTGGGTTCCACTCCCACTTCGCCCGTTAGATAAGAGCACAACACCCCATTAAGGGACCTTACTACGTGCCAAGCTTTGCTCAAGGGCTTCCTGTGCATGAATCCACTTAATCCTCATAAAACACCTTTGAGGGGCTGGTGACCTCCCCACCTTTCAAGGGATCTGAGGTGGAGAACGTGGGACTGGGCTCTGGTGGCCCATCCTGCCGCTCAGACGAGGAGGGAGGTGCCGCAGTCCAAGCCTCCGTCACAGCCACGTCCTGCCCTGTGCTTCTGCTTTTCAGTGCCCGGTCCCCGCGGGCAGGGCAGCCTGCGCGGTGGCCGAGAGGCACTGTGGCGCCACAGCTGCTTAGCTTGGGATTTACACTGACTGCCCGGGTCAGCAGAGGGCACCCCGTGGGCACCATCCCAGGTCTTCTTCCTCTTGGGTACCTCTGACCCAAACTCAATCCTTTCATTCCCAAATTTCTACCCAGGCCTTCCCCCAGGGTGATCATACTAGATCACACATACATGCATTGCTATTATTATTGTTATTATTATTAAGCTTCCAGAAGGGGTTGTCAAGGTAACCAGGAATGATACACACACACCCTTTGTGGAGATGTATGCTCTACTGAATCGGATTATGGGCTCCTGGCTTTCTCCATTTCTGTGATGACAAGAACACAAACCTTTCTTATGTATTTTTCTTCTCCCTACTTTGTATTTTCCTCACAATGTCTTATTGACCTTGAGCTTTACCCAGATTTGCTAATTCAGTCTTTCTGCTATCTAAACATGAGAGTGTCCTCACCTTCAAGGAACTAGATAACCCTTTTAGCCAACTTTCCCTCACAACGGAGCATCGGGGATCCCTGCAGGTGTGAACAGGGAGTTAGTGCCTTAGAGGGGAGAGTCCAGATGTTGTGGCCCCTCCTCGACCACTCTACACTCTGAGAAGTGACTTCGGGTCATCAGCTACACTCAGCAACGAGGGACACTCCTGCTAAAAAAGAGTCACCACCTCCTGATCAGGCTGCTCTTGCCTTCAGTGACTTTGTTTCCTAAACAACGGCAGGTGATTGTCACCAAGCAGCAAACCGTCTGCTAAAGTGAGCGCTGGGTCTACATCACTCTCCTACCTTCCGTAGCCACCCCAAGGATGGGGTATTTTTAGCCCAGTGCCCCTAGGCCCCTGCCTGACCCTGTTTCCTGGGAATCGGGCCTCCTCACAGCGGTTCTCCCCTATGTCTTCTTCCCACTCCCACGGACTCAACCCTACAGCCTCCTGTGCCCAGGACGGGGGCTGGAGCGGGACGAAAACCCCCTTCCTTTACTTTTCCCAGCCCTGGAGTCCCCTGTGCTCCACCTCCTCCTCCCAGCTCCCAGCTGAAACTGGCCATTCCTAACCCGAAAGGACCCCGCAGCACTTCACTACGTGAATGCGCCAAGCACCACCTATACTCACTTTAAGCAAGGTGGTCACGGTGGAAAACAATTTTCTTTCAATTCCCCATTCTTAAGGAGGGCCCAAGACAACCCCCTTTCTGATACGGACATCCCGAGCAGATGCAGGGGGAAGGCCATGAGAGGAACGGAGTCTCTGCTGTCCAGAGCCAGCCCTGGAGGCCGTGGCTTTCACCTTCTCGTTTCTCCGTTTCAAGTACGGTGCATGGGGGCTGGTTCAGCGAGCGAATCAATGGTGGCCCTCTGTGTGTCTTCCTGACCCGCCCCTCCCTGGCTGCCACCAGGGGGAAGCGGTCGGGGCCCTGGCGCTCCGGCCCTGTCCGATCATGGCACTTCGCAGAACTGGCACGCTCCGAAGCATGGAGCCCAGTTGTCTGCCAGAGGGGCGCGCGGGAAACTTGGACACGTTTCTGCAGCTGTCTGTGCCATCTAGCATCACGTTGACATGCCCTGCAGAAATCGTACCCGCGTGTCAGCACTTCTGTGGGCTGATTGATACTTCTCTCTGGCTACTCTGCCTTCCCTGTGCGTCCTCTCCATTTCTGGACACCATCATTTCATTGGCAGAGACGGGGCCATCTGTCACCGTCCTCAACACTCGGCACCTTTGTGGAGCCCAGGAGCACGGACAGCCTAGGAACGGGGAGGGGGGCGACTTCACCTCAATGCGGGTGGTCACAGAGAGGGACGCCCGGTGGGCTCTGGTCTTTTCTAAAATTTACTTTTTATCTTCATCGAGGTGGCCCATGAATGTGGTTTAAAGGGTCAAGTGGTCCTACAAGGCTTATTGAAACAAACCCAAAAGACTGTGCCGCTCCTCCCCCATTTCCCAAGTTTGCAGAAACAACCGCCTAAAACACGTTAGTCCCTTCTTCGGGGTATATTTTTCCGTGTCTCTAAATACTGTTCTTTGGTTTTTCAGTGTTCAGTTTTATTTATGATATCCACTGTAGAACATCAATTTAGTGATATTTCACGCCCTTCTAACCCCACTACAGACATGCTATTTCCCCGTTCCTGTCCTCCTACAGGTTCTATCTAATCATGGTGAGCTAAATAGTCAGTGTTTACATTCTTTAAAATGTGTAAATGTTGCCCTGGCCTGGTGGCTCAGTTGGTTGGAGTGTCATCCTTACACCAGAAGGTTGCAGGTTTGATTCCCAGTCAGGGCACTTACCTGGGTTTCGGGTTTAATTCCTGGTCAGGGCGCGTATGGGAGGCAACCAATCGATGTTTCTCTCTCACATCAATGTTTCTCTCTCTCCTCTCTTTCCCTCCCACTCTATCTGAACAAAAAAATGAAAAAATGTCCTCGGATGAGCATAAAAACAAACAAAAACAAACAACAACAACAGAAAGCAAATGTTATTTACAGGCAAACCACGCAGTGTACCAGGGTTGTATTTCTGTTTGGGCGCAGATTTCTGTTTTCACTGAAGTTGGTAACTGCCTTTCATGTTGTGTCCTTCGCTGTGCACCTCACTAAGCAGTCCACGGTGTCCCTGATTGCTCGAACATTCTCTGACACAGGAGGGGCCCCTGAATTGTATCTCCTTGAAGAAGCCCATTCAGCACCTGCTCTGTTCTGAGACACAGCCATCCTTCCGTCTCTCTCACCATCATCCTGGACCCTCCAGCTTCTGCTGGATCCCTTGCTCCCTGCACTCCTTGACTCTCTTTCTCGTTTTATCTCCTTCTTTGCATGGAGCTGATCCTCATGAATTTCTCAAAGAAAAGGTGCATAGGAATTAAATATTAAATGAACAATGATGAGATACTGTGTGTCTGAAAACATTCACATTGTGCGTTCACTCTGAGTTTGGACTAATGCAGAACATGGAACTGGAGGAATCAGCTGATGTACTCAGAATTTCAAAGATATTCCTTCTCGCCACTCTTGTTAAAGCTGTGTGGTCCGAAGCCATTCTGAGTCTTGATACTTTGCAGAGAAACTGCTCTCCACCCCTCTCAGGGAATTTGTGGGGTTTCCCTCCTCTCTTTTTTCTTGATTTGGACAGTTGAAGTCTTTTAAAAAAATCCATGTGCTAGGTATTAATTAGGTGGCCTCTTTACTCTGGAAACTCATGTCCTTTCTTGTGGGAAAATGTCTAAAGTTTTTTTTGGTATTTTTTTTGTTTTTTGTCTTCTCTTTCTGGAGTTGCTGTCATTTAGATGTTGGTTCCCCAGGATGCAAAGTCAAGGTTTTTTTTTGTTTGTTTGTTTCATCTCTCTCATTTTCATTTCCTTTCCCCTTCTTGCTCTAGATCCTGGGAAATTGTCTCAATTTCATATTAAATGCTTTGGTCGATGGTCTTGATAGTAACTATTACTGGTATCATCATTTTCATTTCCAAGAGTTTTTATGTTTCTAATATTTTCCTCTCCTTTTGACTCATGGGTGGAATATCTTATCTTGACAAGAATAATGTTCGTGTAGCCTCTTTAGTCTGGAGCCTACTTCTCATGCCAACAGCTTCCCTGAGATGCTGAGCGACACTTGGGAGTCTCATATTTAAGTGTGTGGCTCTCAAAGGCTGGTGAGAAGCCCGAGTGTGTATCTCAGGCTCCTCAACTGTGGCCTTCACTGGAGGAAGTACTGCTTTGTCCATTTCACTGGGAAATTGCTACGTTCTATTCAGGTTCTCAGTTCTTGGCGCCTGTCACGGGTTGATTTCCTTGGAAGTAGACATTGAGACAAAATTGGGGTGAAAAATGTTTATCTAGACCCACACTGTGAAGGAGAAGAGGGCTGGACAAAAGGAAGAAGTCAAACTGGGACACAGGTCACCCTAGCCAGGTGCTCTAGAGGGATTGTTGCCCATCAGTATCCCATATTGGGCTGAAATGGCCACGCCTATGACACCATTTCCATTAGTCACTGGAGGTGGGTCGTCCCAGGAAGGGCATGACTTTGGGCCAAGGGACTCTCTGCAACTGAGCCAGACACCTGAAGGAGTTGACATGACTTCCCCACCCTCACACCGGCAGTCAGCCATCCCTTGCCTGGGGAACTGGGCGATGCATCGCCGTGTTACTAGCAGGCTGGTGAGATTCTCCAAGAAGACTCCCCCAGCCTCCAGCCTCTGCAGCGTGGAGGCTGGTCTGAGCTGAATAGGGAGCGAGTGACAAGAGGGGTCTCAGATCAGTCCGTAAGCTTTCTTGTCATGCGTACATACTCTGCAGTATGGAAGCCCCGTCTTAATCAGTGTCTGGAATCCCATAAGCCAAAATCCTTTGCTTTATCCCTTCTCAAGAATAAACTCCCAGGGAAAGAACTCTCTCCGGGCTGTGATTCAGAGAGAAAGAAGCAGGGGTTTAACTGCTTCTTAAACATGCGAAATAAACCCAACACCCTTTCCGAAATACGTGGCTTCAATAACACTTTGAAGCGAGGTGCCCCCATGACAGTTTTTTTTCCCTTTCTTTCTTTTTTAAAAAACATTTTCTTTATTGATTTTAGAGAGAGAGGAAGGGAGAGAGAGACAGAAACATCGATGAGAGAGAACATCGAGTGGCTGCCTCCTGCCTGCCCTGCACTGGGGATCAGGCCCACCACCCGGGCACGTGCCCTGACCAGGAAGTGAACCGGTGACCTCTTGGTGCAGGGGTCGATGCTCAACCACTGACCCACATTAGCTGGGCAGTTTTTTCTTTCTTCATTCTAGGAAAACAAAGCCAAACCCTCCTGTTAGCAGCCCCCAGTCTTCCCGTTATTTTCGGAGGCCCCCAGTAGCACCCAGGTGTCTGACTCTTTGGGGACACGTGCAGCACGAAGCAGCTTCTGTACAACTGGCTTTCCCACCGCGGGCTGTGGATCAGCCCCTCGCAGGTACTGTCACATCAGTCATCCGTCTGCTTTGCAGCTTCTGAGGCTACAGCTATTATGTGCTCTCCTGTTCTCTTTGTTCTTGAAGTGTGTACTTAAAATAATCCCTTTACTCTCTTTTCACTGAAGTGGGTAGTTGAAGAGATAAATGAATGGATATTGCCATCTTTAACGGGATTTTGTTTTTAAAGAAACACTATGTGATTTTTCTCCCCAGCGACTGGAGCTTCGTCCCACCCGGGGAGGCATGGGGTTGTGAAATGAGCAAGGGTTTGCAGAGCTGGGAGCCCGTGGACCCGCAAAACTGGATCTTCACCCACCTGAGCCTTAGTAGCTATCACATGGGATCACAGTAGCTTCCTGAAAGTTGTTTGCGATCAGGTACATAAATTACCATTTTTTTCTTTTATTGTTGAAAGTGTTATAGATGTCCCCTCCCCCTTTCCTCCCCATTGACTCCCTCCTTCTTGCAGTAAATATGTGCCAAATGTAGTTCCCAGCTGCTTCTGACCCACAAATGAACTTGATTTACAATGAAAACACGAAGAGGTGGAACAGAGCCCTTGGAATGAGACTGCGGTGGGCTTGCTTCTGCTCCGGCCGCCTCTTCTGCCACCTGACGTGATGGCGTGGCACCTTCCAGACAGATCCTGACGCCGTGAGCGGTGGCACGTCGGTGCCCCGTTCTCCTCCTTGGCTTGGCAGGTAGAGCCCGGTTTCTGGGCATGTCCTGTTTCTTTCCGTCTCACAGCTCATTTGTTTTTATTCCCCTTCTCGGCGTGGGTTTCGGGCTCATGAGAGACACGGTATGGACGTAAATCCACTCTGGTCGTAAACACGGGCTGCGTTGCTTCTGTGGTTGAACAGCGACGGCGAGAAGCAGAGAATCATCGCGGTTGGGTGGCTAAGTGGCATGCATGACTCGTTCATGAGGTCACATTGAGTTGCAGAGTGTGACATTCTCTGCACTGAGCTTAACAAAATTATTTGAGGAAGACTTGAAATCTGAGCCTAGGTGACTGTGTTTGCCCCCCAACATTTCATCCTCGGCTCCTCTGCATTAGAAACATACACACAAACACTCACACCGAACATTCACACACATACACACACTCACACCGAGCATTCACACACTGAACATTCACACTCACACACAAACATTCACACTGAACATTCACACACACACACAAACACACCGAGCATTCACACATACACACACTCACACCGAACATTCACACACACACACAAACACTCACACCAAACATTCATACACACACACAAACACACCGAGCATTCACACATACACACACTCACACCGAACATTCACACACACACACAAACACTCACACAGAAAATTCACACACACACACACAGACACACCGAACATTCACACACACACATAGACACTTACACTGAACATTCACACACACACACACACACACACTCACACCAAACATTCACACACACACACAGACACTCACACCGGACATTCACATACACACACACAAAGAACCTATACCAGGGTCTTCCGACGTTTGGCCCCTTGGTGGACTCAGGGCCTGATTCTCCCTGAATAGCCCCTCCGCCCAGGTCTACTGGAAAGCCATGGTCCTGTACCTTCGTGCCCTGCGGTGTGAGACCGCTGCATCAGAAACACCAAGTTTGCATATTGAAAATGCAGATTCCTGGCATTTACCCTGTAAGGAATAAACTTTCTGTGACACGGACACTTTGGACCTTTGAACTCATTTCTCACAACAGTGTTTTTAAATATATACAGTAAAATACATGAAATCACAAAGAACACTGAGTATACAGTTTTCTATTTCTTTTTTTTTTTATCCTCACCTGAGGACATTTTTGCATTTATCTTCAGATAGAGCGGGAGGGAAAGAGGGGGGAAGAGAGGGAGAAACATCAATGTGAGAGAGACACATTGAGTGGCTGCCACCCACACGGTCTCGTTTGGGGCCAGGGATGAACTGCAACTGAGGCCTCTAGCGGGAACCGAACCCGGGTCTCTCTGGTCCGCAGCCCTTCGCTCTAACTGCTGAGCCAAACCGGCCAGGGCTACAGTTTTCTATTTCTATAACAATATATAAATTTCCTGATACAGTAATATATGTGCTCATTTATTAACACATGAAGTAACAAAATTTAGTATCAAGTCTAATCATTTCTGTTATTTCAGCATAAACATTGTTGTTGAGATATGGGCCCCAGAGGTGATGTGGCATCGGACTATTTGTGGTTTCTGTTGGTGACAACACACTAACCCTACTTTGTTGTCTACCTTCAAATCCTAAACTTCAGTCAGCAGTGAGTGAAACACAGGCCACACTTGCAGGCCTCTGGTACTTGTCAGGGTTGCCCAGGTCTGCACCGTCCTTCCTGAAGGCTGGTGTCGACCACTGTACTAGCACGAGTCTCCCTAGACCTCCCCTGATCCTTTGCTTTATCCCACACACTATCCTCAGGCAATTTAATTCTCCTCTATCTGGGCTCCCTAGCACTTCTGGAACATTCTCAGGGTCTGCTCCCTGCTCCATCCCACCATGGAAGAGAAGGGTGGGACAGTGTGTCATAAAATGCCCATATCTGCAGAAAGAACCCAAAGGGCACGTAGAGTCCTGGACAATAGAGTCTCGTTTCTCTCGTTTCTGTTGACATAACCCAACCAGTGGACAAGCCACGGAATGAGGGGCATTTCGAAGGGGCTGTTTGAGATCATTTGTCTCTTTAAGTTGAAATCCCCTGATTTCTGGTTACTAATATTTATGTTACAGGGATATATTATACAAAGTGTTTCCCTCAGTAGCACACCCAGAGGAAATGTTCAATAAAGAAGAGCTTTATTGTTCTCTGTCTTTTATTGTCAATATCCAGCAGAGTGCTGGCCTGTAGCCGCTACACAGTAGACTTTTAAGAAGCTGACCTGCAAGAGAGAGAAACAAACCTGAAAATCAGGAAACCTGGGATCCAAGTCCTACCCCTGCCGCTAACTTGCACTGTGACTTTTCCAGAGTCAGTGACCTCGGTCATGAACTGAAGGGATTGGATGATCTAATTTCAAAATCAGGAGTGCCAACGTTTCGGAATCTACTGGGGATCTTAATAATAATAATAATAATATAAAAGAATAATAATGTGAAGCAGTAGTATTGTAGAGCTTCCTCCACCCTACAATTCCACAAGAAAACTTCTATTTTAATTTTTGAGTGTAATTTTGATCATTAATCAGGTTGAGAACTATGTTCCAAGGTCCTCTTAATCTTCATTCCTCAATGGTTACATTTGAGAACCATGTAAGGATTATGCAAATTGTCTTGACAGGGGAATAGAACATGGAATCTTCCCAATACATAGGATTTTTATATCATGGGAACATCTTTTATTCCTATGGGTCCTATCCCCTTGTTTATTTCCTAAATATCTGTTTTGAGCTCATTTAATGCCAGGGGCTAAGGAAGAACCAGGAGCCCCAGAGGGAACAGTATGTGGTCTTTCCCTTGGAGGAGCTCAGAAGGTCAGGGAGGAGGGAAGACAAAAAAACAGTGATGTCAAGACAGTGGTCCCTGTTAAGATGGGGGGAAGCCCCTGGGGTGGGGGGACAAGACCCGTGGCCCCAGGAGGAGCTCGGAACTCCGTCTTGGCTGTTCAGAGGTGACCTCCGGAAGGAAGTCACAGCGAGCTGCCTTCTCTTCCTTTTCCAGACACAAGGGGAAGGATCACACCTTCCTCCCAGCAAACACACGAAGCTGAACCACAACCTGCAAATTGATTAAAGCCAACACTGCCCTCTGTGAAATGGCAAAACATAATTAGAACTTCGGTGCTATTAAATCAGAGAGAACTACCACCTCTCTCCTCCCCTCCCCCCAGCCAGCAGTGGAATGAAAGCACTCACCAAGTGCTCGTTACAGACTCACGCCAAGCTGGTTTGGCTTCCAGAGAAGCAGGTTGGCTCTAGAGTTGCCAGTTGCAACACCAGCAGCTCAGGGCGGGGTGGGGGTCCTTTTCCCAACGACATCATTAAAACTTTCCTAGTGTGGACAGAAACGTTATTAACTTGCCACTCAAAACTATTTAAATGCCATTAAAAAGTTTCCACTGTCTCCGAATTCTCCTTAATCATGCACAAGCCAGTCCGGACTCCAGTTTTGAGGTTGCATTTTCAAACAACCCTGAGAGGAACGTCTCAAATTACCCAATTACCATATTTATTGCCAGCCTCTGTTTTCTAATCCCTGCTGACTTGGTCTGATATATTTATAGGCTGTTCCTTTCCTTCTCTGGCTGTGGGTACTGAGCTGGGTTTGCTGCAACCCGAGTGGAGAGCCTTTTGGTTACAGACAAAAGGAGGAAACCTAGGCAGGGATGGTTCTGAAAGGCCAGAGCCAGAGGGGAAACCAGGGCTGGCTTCCAAGTGATCAGTACAGCATCAGACGCACCATATTGTAATTGCAATGGATATAAAATTAAGCTGCACAAATAATCTGGCTGTGTTTCTGCTTAGCAGACCCCAGCCAGCAGCCCCCTTGAATTCTGCTCCCATCCAAGGAGGGATGGATGGGAGCCAACTTCACTGAAGCTTAGCCACACACAAACATTGGTCATCACCGACAAGGAGAGAATAAATTAAGTGGTGACCATACTGAAGTGTCCCATGGTTCTGTCCACAGAAGACAACGGCTGTGAATCTGAAGATTGTTCAAGGACTGTGGCTTGGTTTGTGAATGTTCAATTTCAGTTTTATGCAGCTCAGGGCACAGCCATTCTGTTTTTGTTTTTGGAGGAGTCGGGCCATGATGAAGGAAAACAAACTCCCACTTTAACTTATTTCAAATACGCGCTGGGTTAACTGGTTCTCTAGGAGACCACACCAAACAAACAAAAGGCTGATGGGCTACAATGAACCTAACTCGACTTAGCTGGTCCCTAGTTTCTTTTGCTTTTTCTCATTAAGTAAAGATTTAAACAAGCACAAATGCGCACATAACTAAACAGAGGAAAATAGAACATCAGTTCTAAAACTGCTTTCTCTTTTCATGATCAAATACAGTATCTGGAAAGGCATTGCGTTTCCATGCTGGTGATGGCTGATGGGTTTGTATCTGCCTCTGAGCTGGGATATTCATAGCAACTTTTTCTCTAAATGATTGTGGTCATTTTCTGTCCCCTTCCCCCCTTTTAGGTTAAGACTGTCTTCCTTTAACAGTGGGGTGGTTTGTATATGTTACTTTAATTCAAGGTATTCCTAGCCACTTTCTCCCTAAATCCTTGTAATATGCTGGTATATTTCTCCCCCCCACTCCGTCTAGATTACAGACAATCCTCTTCTATTTACCCCTTTATTTTTCCAAGAGACTCAGTTGTTATAATCCCAGACAGACATTGCGCATAGCGCTTAACCATTCTTGGCAAAGAAGCACTTTGCTTACAAAATGCAAATAGAGGTTTGCTCCCTGGACTACACTGCGATATTGTGTTAAAGTAGCACGTTTAATAGCTAGACGCTCGGACAAAAGCGGAGCTGAAGCCCTCTTAAATGTGTCCAATTACAACCGTAAAGGAGCATGTCCATGATAACGATGTCATAAGCCATAGAAGCGAAATGGGAACTTTCCTATTTAGAAAACGAAGGGAGGAAATGTAACATTTCCTGAGCATAGGCAGAGGCCAGGAACGGTGCACAGGACTTTCCCGGAGTGTTCTTACTTCTTCCTGACAAGGGTCCTGCAAGGTGGCCTTATTCTCCCAGTGAGCTACTTCGTCTACTCATCCATCCCCAACTGGCAAACACGGACACGCACACGCTTGCTCGCTGTTCGCTGGTGGTGACCAGGCACACTGCCAGGCTCTGCTGTGCCAGGCGAGCCAACCCTATCTTAGGGGTGCAGAAAGTTTAGTGGGGTGGGTGCAGATGAGGGCGCAGGGGAGCAAAAGATCACCCCTGAAATGCTGAATGTCATGAAGAAATGTGGATGCAGCTAAGAGTAGAACCTGGAGTCATCGAGAGATCAAAGAATTTCTCTCCCCTTCCTCCCCTAGACAGAAACTACAGAGGACAAGGGCCTTTGGCAACAGCGTTAATTGAATCCCTGCTCTGGCAGCAATCACACTGATTTTCTTCCAGTAATGAAGGCAGCAGCCCTAGCTAGGGGCTCTGTTCTTTTCCCCCCCGCAAGCTCCGAGAGGCCTAGTTTGGAAGGGTCGGGGTGGGGGAGGGTGAATAAAAGGGCTGAATTCTACTCTGCAGGAGGAAGTGATTTGCTGATGCCAGGGGTAGAGATGCACTTTTCTTTTCATTGTTTTTTTCTTTATAGATTTTAGAGAGAGAGGAAGGGAGAAGGAGAGAGAGATAGAAACATCGCTGAGAGATAACATCGATTGGCTGCCTCCTGCATGCCCCCCACTGGGGATTTGGCCCTGTCCAGGAATTGAGCCGGTGACCTCCTGGTGCATGGGTCGATGCTCAGCCACTAAGCCACACAGGCTGGGTGAGATGTGCTTTTCCAATTCGGACATGCTTCCAGAATTCGTTTCTCTCTGCTCTGGTTGCCACTGTTCCTTCCCCGAATCGGTCCTGGGTGGTTGTTCACTGAGAGTATTTAGCCTGATACGTGTGTCTGCACTGCCACCGTGGAGATGTGAGGGGGTGGCGTTTGGAGGGCCTGGAGATGCTCGGGCCGGGCTGGGGAAATCTCTTCCCCCTTCTGTGAACTGTCAGTAGCAGTCAGCGAAGGTCATTCGGCCATGTCCTGACACCACATCTCTGTTGTTTTTTATGCCGGTTCTCCTATTCTCTAACCCCAACGGGGTGAACAATTCAGTTCAGATCTGACCCTGACTACCTACAGTCAGCCCAGACCCCACAGGACTGCCCCCACTTCGGACACCAAATGCAAATGGGGTTCACATCTGCTCGGCGGCTATGAATTGGAAGGTTTCCACGATTCCCCGCTCAGGTTCTATCAGTCACTGAAATGACTCAAAAAACACAGAAAAGTGCTGCCGTGCACCTGCTGGTGCGCTGTGAGTGACGGGACTCAGAAACCACTAAGCGGAGGAGATGCACTGGGCGAGGGGCGTGGGAGCAGGGTGGGAGGAGGTCCCTGCCCCCTCCGGGCACACCGCCCTCCCAGGGTGCTCTGACCCACGTGCTCTCTGAATTTCATTGTCCAGGAAATGCTGTAACCCAACATCCAGCCCCTTCCTTTCCTTGAGATCAGGGAGAGGGTGGGAGGAGGCAGGAGCTGGAACTTCTCACTGTCTAATCACAGGTTTGGTTTTTCTTTCTCCCTTTTTTTTTTAAATTGTCCCCGAGGATATTTTTTCCATTTATCTTTGGATAGAGTGTGAAGGAGAGAGAGCGAGAGCAAAGGAAAGAGAGGGAGAGCGAGAGAGAGAAAGAGAAAGAAACATTGATGTGAGAGAGACACATCGGCTGGCTGCCTCCCGCACCACCCAGACCAAGGCTGGGGACTGAACCGAAACTGAGGTACGTGCCCTTGACCAGAATCAAACCCACGACTCTTTGGTCCACAGGCTGATGTTCCAACCCTTGAGCCAAACCAGCCAGGGCACAGGTTTGGTTTTTCTGATGACCAACTCCCACCCTCACCCCCACCTCCTCCAACCCCCCCAGCCTCCCATCCCACCACGCCCACCCCAGTTCTAAAGCTATGTAGGGAGCCCCAACCCCTGTGATACCCCATTAGCATCAATGCATGTGTGGTCCAAAAGGGCTCAGTGTGCACGAAGAAGACACCCCTATTCGGCAGGAAACCCCAGGGGTTTTAGAACCCTGTGACCAAAGCTGAGGACACAGACCAAATCCACTGTCCTACAGTCGGCAGAAGAGAAGGATTTTAATCGAGACATCTGACTCCTGAGACCTGCCTGCGAGTCCACATTATCCCCTGCACATCACCACCATTGTCACCGCTTTAAAGCAGATCCCACGCTCAGATGCTGTGAGGAGACAGGAGAAGGGACAGCCCCACGGGCTCCCAGCTGGCACCTGGTGGTGCACAGTCAAGGCTCCAGGATGGAGACCAGAGAACAGAGGTGCCCACAGCCAGGGCCCGATGCACCGCACTCCGGTTGTTTCTGCACAGGGGCACCCAGCCAAGGGCAAGAGGGGACCAGTGGAGACTGAAGTCTAGCCTGTGCTCCGCTCACCCGGCGGTGCCCTGGTGTGGGATGTACTGGCCTGAAGACAGCATTTCTCTCTCTCCCTCAGAGTTGCCATTTCGGTTCGCCGTGTCCCGCTTACGACTAAGTAATGAGATTATACAATAACACAAAAGATGGTCTCACCAACTAAGTGAAAAATTGCATGTGTGAAATTGTTGAGCCATATGAATAGGACTATGTAAAGATTACAACTCTAAAAAGGCGTATGCTCAGGAAACAAAGAGCTCAGGTGAGGTATTAGTTCTTCCTTTTATTCTCTCCTTCCCCACATTTTCAGTAACATGGGTATATTGCATTTAGAATGCAAATAAATATTTAAAAGGAAAATAATGCAGGGCTATTTTTGCGTCTTTGGCTTTCTCCAAGACAGGTTGAAGTATGCGCGCATGTAACGTAAATGCAGTTGGAGGGACAGAGGCAGGGTGACTGCATGGTCCCCAGTGGGACTAAGGAGAAGTATGTGAGCTGGAAATGGCAAGGACTAAGGGAAGACGTGCAAAAAGATTAGGTATGTATTCGCTCTTTAACCATCGCTGAGCAATTTCCCTCTATCGCATCCTCCTTTCAACAAGCGAAGATGCACTGGCACAGTAAATAACTCTGTTGTAGGAAAGCACCTCCTCTATGAAGGGCTAGCCTTGTAGACGCCATGATGTCATACACGTGTTGAGATCAGCATCTCACCAAGCGTCCCGTCTGCAGCTTCTCTGTCATGACAACTTCTGCAGACTGAGGAGCCCGGAAGGGGGCGTTGCATGCCTTCCGGTTATCAGCCTTCTCCTGGTCATGGCCTCTGGAGAGCACCCGCTTTAAAGAGATGTGGGGTTTCAGCCCTGAGCTCCTGAAGAGTTCCTCTAGTAATAATGACGAAGATGACAGGGAGGATGTGACGGACGCTGATAATTACACACCCTTCCCGAGTGTTTCTCACACGCCAGGTGGACCCTCAAGCAGCTGGAACGGGTCATTTCATTTCATCCTGATGGCGTTCCCACGGGGCAGCTGCCCTTCCCCCTTTCAATAGATGAGTCCATTTGCGAGGGGTTGGTAATGTGCCCCAAGTCACCCGGCTGCAAAGGGCCACAGCTGGGAACTCCACCTGGTCTGCTTGATTCTGAGACCCGGGATGTTACCCGTGACGTGACAGTCTCTCTGACAAAGGAGGCAGACGCTCTCTGCAGAGAGCCGGGTAGCAAATAGTGTTTGTAGGCACTGAGCACCAAGAGGCAGCTTTGGGGCGAATACAGAGGTTCTTGTATATAAAGAGAGAAAATTAGTTTCTACAAATTCTTAATTGATGGAATGCAAAACTTTATTTATGGACATTAAACATTTGACGTCATATGCCGTTCAAATGTCAAGTACTATTATTACTCCTTTGACGTACCTTCAATCATTTAAGAAGGCAAAACCCATTCTGAGCTTGGAGGCCACGCGAAAGAAAGCAGAGTAGGGGCGCGTGGCAGTTTGATGACCCTGCCGTAGCGGGGATGTCCTGGGGCAGGAGGTTGCGGGTGGCAGTGGACAGGATGCGTCACAACTGTTAAACGGGACTCCGTGCCCTGGGACTACGGCGAGAAAGCAAAAGGGCTGTGGAGTTGCCATTCTTCTGAAGCTGCCCGGCACAGCCAGAGGGGCCGCTACCTTTGCCGTGAGTAGGGAGGCTCCTATTTTGAACCAAGCCCTGGGAGAACTTCTTCTGGGAAAGGGGACAGAATACTTGAAACTGCAACTGGAAAATCCAGCATATGTCTGTTTAGCTGTAGGCTAAGTTTAGATGTTATAATGAGTTTGGATCTCGGCCCACTCCTCTCTCTCTCTCTCTCTCTTATTGTAACACACTTGTTCCCGTAGAGGAAAGAGGAGGAAAAAGCAGAAAGCAAAAGGAGAGCAAAGAAGAGATGGGAGAAGGGCTGTCCATATGGCCCATGGTTTCATCATATTCCACAGGGGATTTGTGTACTCAGTGTTCTGGCATCTAGCCAGCTCTAGTGGAGACCGAGTGATAGGGAGAAAGGACACTGAGCGGGCATCAGGTCATGGCCTCACCCCCGCCTGGCCAAGCGATCTTCAGGTGATCACCTTCCCTGGGTCTCTGGGTCACCCTCTATAAATCAAGGAAGAGCTCAAAGTTTGATATTTATGAACTGGGACCCTTGATTATATTCAAATTTGGACTAGTAATTGCTTCTCTAGAAAAATATTATGAACAGAGAGTGGAAATAATGCAAATGATCACATTTGGTCTTCCAATGCTAGGTACTCTCTTAAAATAAACTTCATTTGAGAGTCAAGACTTTGGAGTCCCTGCATCAAATTTTAAGAGAGAATATGGTTTTATTACAATTGGTATTGGACAGAAGTACATTAAATTAAATTACAACCTTGTAGTCAAGGTCCAAATGGTAACAGCTAAACCTAGAGGATGATGTAAGACAATATACATACCAACCTGTAGTTACTAAAGGATTTGCACACATCACCAGGTAGCAGGCAGACCCTTGGAGATTCACATTCTTAGAATATCAACATCCATGTTGACGAGAAGGACATGGTCACAGGACCTGGGACTGAATCCTGGCTCTATCCTTACTAGCTACGTAATCTTAGGGAAGTTATCTATTATCCCCAAGCCTCAGTTTCCCTGTTTTTTATGGAGATACTATCTACTAACCAGAGTTATGAATCTCAGATCTATTCATTCATTCTTTATTCAATGAGCATTTCTGAAGTTTCTTCTAGGTACTAGGGTCTATGGATAAAATATGTATAATAAATACATGCTCATTTTCCTCAAGTTACTCACAGTCTGGAGGGAGATGATAAAGCAGCAAGTCCAAGGAAACTGTGCTCATGGTATGAAGTGGGTGCTGGGGGAGCAAAGAGTGGGGATCACGGTCCTTCCTAAGACGTAGTTAGTGTCGCAGAAGAAGTAATGTAAGTAACATGGAAGCTGAATGTTGACAGATGAGTGGAAATTAGCCGAGGGGCAGCATGAACAAAGGACTGGAGGGAAGAGCAGGATGGTCTCTTTTGTAAACTGCCTGGGGAGAGCTTGGGGGGAGTAGGGCCCATGGGGTGATTTCTGCCAAATGGTTAAAAAGTTGCATCATTTTATCTAGTCCACATCTCAGGTAGGTTCCCATCGGTGATAGGTCACCTTGATTGCATGCACCCTTGATATGATGTGTTGAAAATGGCACCTCAAGTCTGTGGTCTTCCTTCCACAAACCCAAAACCCATGCCAACTCTGAAAAAGATATAAGACAAACCCAAATTGAATGACAGTGTGTGGAGTCTCGGGCCAGTAATCCCCAAAACTCTCATGGTCAACAAAAACAAAGAAAGTCTGAGAAAACTGCTGTAGCCCACAGAAGGCTAAGGAGACCCGATGACTTAATGTACTAAGGTTTCCTGCAAGGGATCCTGGAACAGAAAAAGGAAAGTAGGGGGAATTCATGAAATCCATTTAAAATACACAAAGTAGTTAATACTGGTTACCAATCTTGGTTCCTTCGTTTGACAGATGTGCCATGCTCATGTAAGTTGTTAGCAACAGAGGATACTGGGTGAGGGATTTAAGGGAACTTTCTGTATTAGCTTTGCCAAAAAGAAAATAAATAAATAAACCTAATGTTATTGTAAAATTAAAAGTATATTAAAAATATACAATATTCCAATCTTTTCACTATTGGTTAAGAAATATAGAACTCTCCCAGTCATATTCCTCTCCCTGAGCACATTTCAAAACCTCCCAAGTATCTGAGGGTAATCTCCAAATCTCCTCCCAATATAAACTGTGCTGAGAAAAATGGGTATTTCTGAGATTAGTCCGCATTAAGCCTCATTTGAAGTGTGAGTGTTCAAAGAAAACCAGACGAGATAGGAAGGGTCCTTGGATTCAGACTCCCTGGGGCTCTTTCATCTGACTCTTAATTTGATGAGAGAGCGATGCAGTTGTTCCTCCGGCACCTTGGGATGGGGAGGAGGGCAACGGAGTCCAGCACTTTTCAGTTATCTTAACTCCCAGTCCTATAATCGGAGGGAATGCTCTCTCACCAAACTGACGGAGAAAAGCAGCCTGCCATGGGGCAGGAGCCAACCAGCAAGGGAACAGACCTGGGATCTGGGCGTAGCTTGGGCCACCCACTGCGGTCTCCTTCCCTGTCCTGGGACATGGGGACTTTGGAGTTGTTCATTTCCCCTCCAGCTCCAGTCCTCTCGGATTCATTTTCTAGACGGTTGGAAACACGTTCAGGGTCATGGCATCTCTTTGCACAAGACTGAGTATTTGCAGAGCCAAGAGGAATTTCTAAACAGTGATTTGACACCACTATATTTTGAAAGGCAACTTACTTTCCAAACTAATGAGTTTAGATGGTTCTGCCTAATGTAGCGTATTTTTAACAGAATTAACTAATCTATTCCCTCCTCCTCCTTTTGGTTTTGCTAATAAATGCTGGGTTAGTTCAAGGGAATTATTTTTCCTTCCCAGAGTTTTCCTTGCAAAGTGTCCATTTCTCTGAGTCTCCCTGAATGCTGACCACGGAGAGTCATGTCCCCCTGTTTCTCTCTTCCCTTCATGGTGTAGCTACGGACTAACGAACAGACTACTTGTCTAAACCTGGATCTCGCCCTGGCCTCTGTGGCTCAGTTGGTTGAGCGTCGTCGTGTACACCAAAAGGTCACAGGTTTGATTCCTGGTCAGGTCACATGCCTGGGTTCCAGGCTCAGTGCCCAGTAGGGGGTGTGCAGGAGGCAGCTGGTCGATCTTTTACTCTCACATTGATGTTTTTCTCCTTCCCTCTTCCTTCCCCTTTCTCTATCAATTAAAAAATCTTTTAAAAAAAAGGTAAACCTGGGTCTCTCAAGAGACCTAAAATTCGTCCTGACCCTCCCGCTAATTTCCAGTGAGGCCTTTGACAGTGACTTTGCTTCTCTGAGAATCAGTTTCCTTGTCTATATAGTCAAGGGTGAACAAGATCCTTTCCATCGCTCCTCTTGGATACAGATACCAGCCTTATTCTGGAAGATTCTAAAGAGAAAGGGTAAAAGCTTTTCTCATGTATTCATTCTGTCAGTCATTTTCTTAATCACTTCTTAATTCTTTTTTGACACAATCAAAAAGTAGATTAGTTCCTACATGCCATCGAGAAGCTCATATTGAAGAAGAAAAAAACAAAGGGAAACATTCTAATTCAATGTAATAGAATTGCACAGGAGATGCTAAGGAGCCGAGAGGAGGAACAGCTAACCCTTGGTCAACCAGGGAGCACCCAGCCTGTTCCCGCGTGGCGCCTGCATGTGTGTTCTTTGTCCACGAGCTTCTTCCTCCAGACATGCTCCTGTCCTGCTCTGCAGCCTAACCCCATCTTCTGCTCAAATCCCCACTTTGGTGAAGCCTTTCTCTACTATACAGTCTCTCCCTTACTCTGATGAACCCATTGTTCATCAATGGCATTATATTACGTATTTAGTTGTTTATTCATCATCTGTCCATCCATGGGGTGTAAACTCCGGGAAGGCTGGAGCTTCTGTCTTGTTGAACATAATATCTCCAGTATCTAGGCCTTTGTTTTGTGAATATTTGTTAAATGCCAATGAATGAATGAATGAATGAATGAATGCTGTATGATTCACAAAAGCCTCCTGCAGGATGTAGGTGGCAAGCTAGCTGAGCAATTGAAAGCATGAGTCAGAACTACCAAACCCAGGAACAGTGAGAATGGGAATTCCAGGTAGAAGGAACATGAGCATCAACCTATAGGGATGAGGGATCTTGGACTGTTACCCAAACTGAAACAGAAGAAGCCTAAGATGAGAGGGTGATGTGAGTGGCCAGTCATGAGGTTCAATCACACATGACTGTGTATACCAGACAAGGACAGGGGTTGCTGGGGAATGAGGGTGAAGAACCATTAAAACAAACAAACAAACAAACAAACAAATAAAAACACACACACACAGTCAGAAAAGGAGTAGCATTTACTCATGTTCTCAAATCTTATGATTTTTCCTTCAAACTCTCAATTCCAATTCCCTTTGGTTGGCATTTCTCTAGACTGGGATCTTTCAAACATTTCTGCTTATGACCCTCAGTAAGAAATATATTAAACATGATGTCTCAGTTCATAGATAGATTGATACAGATAGATAGATATTTAATTCTTATAATATGCAATGTTCTATTCTATTCTATTCTATTCTATTCTATTCTATTCTATTCTATTCTATTCTATTCTATTCTATTCCATTCCATTCCATTCCATTCCATTCCATTCCATTCCATTCCATTCCATTCCATTCTTTCTATTCCGTTCAGTTTTCTTTCATTATGTTTTGTTCTGCTCCATTATGTTACATTCCATTCCAATTATGTTTTTTAAGTGTTAGTTATTCTCATTAAGATCATTTCTCTACCCATTGTTTTCAAATACTCCTGTAACTAGATCATGATGTAAATCTCCTTTTTACTGATCATTGCTTTCAAGAAAGTCTATGCAATACTGCTTTACAATCCAAGGCTCGGGCCCAGAGATATCTGCTTCAGAGAGCACACCCCAGGCTACTGGCCTCCGACCCTGGGACCACGCAGGCCCCGCGCTGGTAGGATTCTGTGAGGGTGAACTGGAAGGCCAGTTAAGGGCCTCTGCCTTCAGCAGCCAAAGCCCAGGGAGCGGGCTGCCTTCTGCTGGTGGCAGCTGCCTTTCAAAGCGTAGTTGTATTAAATGACTTCTTAAAAAGGCCTGATTCCAGGCAGGAAGCCCCAGGTGAGGTGCGTGAATTTCTTGTGAAGATCGTCATTGTCGCTGGTGGTTATTCTAGTAGAAGTTGTTTAGTAGAGGGGCACTTGCTTGGCGTGGTTGGGGTCTGCCTGGTTTCCAGGGTGTTGGTTGTAGCTTTCGGGAGGGAAGGTGGGTTTTGGAAGAAAGCATCGCCCAGAGCAGCTGGAGGCCTTGCACATGTACCGATGGGGAGAGCGGAGCGCCGTGAGTTCCAAGACCTGGAACTGAATCTAAGGCTGTCTCCCTGTGTGGCCATGGGCAAGTCTTCTAGCCTCTTTAGACTTGGTCTTCTCACAAATAGGACAAGTACAGCAATACCTTCCCTTGACTTCGCAGAGGCATTTGAGGGGGAAATCAGTAACGTGTAAAAGTGCATTGCGGTGTCCCAAACTCTCACACAAAGGCTGACAGTTTCTACTGAGCATGAATGATGATGATGAATATAATGCCTTCCAAACTATAATAAAACTCCCATCTTACAAATGAGGAAACCGCAGTCCCAGAGAGATTAAAAACTTGACCAATGAATTAAACGACAGAACTTATATACATGTATGCGTAACCAATGGACGTGACAGCAAAGCTGGGGACAGGGTGGGAGGGGGCATTGGAAGGAGGGTGTCAATGGGGGAAAAGGGGAAACATCTGTAACAAATAAGTTAATAAAAATAATTCAAATCCATTCATTCATTAATAAATAAAATAAAAATAAAAACTTGACCAATGAAATAGAGCGAGAGGTGGTGAAGCCAGAATTCAGATACAAGCCGTCGTGGTTTGAATCCTTGCTGTGAACCACTCTGCTAAGCAGACAGTTCAGGGAACAGGTGAGCCCCCTGCTGTGTTCTTCTTGACCAAGAGGCTGGAGCCTGTTCAGCTATACTCAACGGCAGCTGAGTACAGAGAGCACACTCCGTCTGCGTCAGCTGAAAAAGGATATGCTCACTCATCCTCCTCTTATTCTTTCTTTTTGGAGCTCTCAAATTATTGTAGCAGTTTTTTCTTTTGATACAAAATTACTGTCACCCAGCATAGCTCCCTGTCACATCTGAGTAGCGATAAACAAGTGAAGGCTGAACTGGATTTAGGAAGAAAATGTGTTCAGGGTGAAAAGTGTACAGTTAACCCAAAGCCTGTTTAGTCCATTTTCCAATATGGGCACCAGCACGCACAGTGCCGTTGGGGGTCACACAGGATGGCTACAGGCAGGGAGCGTTTACTGAGTGGAGGGTGGACCGGTGCTGTCGCTATTCCTATAGGCCCATCTTACTCAGGCGTGGGGCCAAGGCAGCGAGAGGAAACCCGGTTGCAATCCACAAGTCCTGTTCTGAAACCGGGGGTCAGATGTCCTTGGAAACCCAGAGTTCTCATAGTTTGTAGGGTAAGACGTTGTGTGCACTTTCCCTCTGTTGGCACCTCCAGGGGCGTGGGGCAGCATCTGATAACCCAACACACTGGGTAAATGGTGACCGTGAATCACATCCCAGACTCTGCTGCCAAGGGAGGCCCTCCACACTGCTGGTTTGCAAAGACTTGTTGGATTTGAGACAGTTGATAAGAAAGAACCATAAACAGACATGGTCAAAATGGCCCATGAAAAGGATCCTCAATCTCCATAAAATCTGGTGTATAGTTTTACGCCGAGAGTTTCATCTTTCCACCAAGTCTAGTGCCGGACAGATTGCTGTTGCTTTAGTTGAGCACCAGATAACGTCATTGGCTTGCATTGAGGGGCCCATGTTGACTGAATATTATGCTTTCTTTCTTTTTTTTTGGCCAAGCTTGTATTGTCGCATTTGGGCAGATTAAATCAATGTATGTTTAATACAACTCTACCATAGAATCTTTGCTTGAACGGTTTTACATGAGCCGACTGGAACAGATAGGAATAAAAATAAACACCAGTGCCAAACCACAGCTTTCTGAATCAGTGACACATTTATCAGAAGTTAAAATATATGCGCAGAGATGGCAGAAGATGATGTATTCGGAGGTCTGCGCAAAAACAACTTAACAAATTGGTGGGATCCAATGTGTTAACACTTCCAAGTGTGAGGTTTTTCTGCAGTTTTTAAAATAATTCAAATGGTTTTGAAAAATGAAATCTTTGTCAAATCCTACGGCTCCACATAATAGTTTGCTTGTCTCCATGATTTATTGTCGTGTAGACAACAGCACAGCAATAACAATAAAGACAATACATTCCTCATAATTAACATTACTTCAGTCTTTACTACATGCCAAACACTGTCCTTTGTGCTTCAGACATGAACTCATCTAACATTCATTTATTCTTTCAAAAACCCCTGTCTGAGCCTTTGTGTTGTACTTGGAATTGCTTTAGATCAATGAGACTCTGCAGGGAGAGATTCTGCCTCCCAGGGGACATTTGGCAATCTCTGGAGATATTTTGTTTGTGATAACTGGGGAGGTGCTTGGCTTCTGGTGGGCAGAGACCAGAGAGACTGCTACACGTCCTACAATACACAGCCCCACAACACAGAGTCATTTTGCCCCAAATGTCCGTAGTGCCCAGATTGACAAACCTGGGTGACAGAGACATAATAAGGGAACAAAATAGACAAAATTTCTACCTTCATGGAACTTACACTTTAATGAGGAGAAACAAACCCTTCAGAAAATAAATATTTATCAATAACATGAGACGTTAATGAAGGCTTTATGCTGTGAAGGAAAAAACAACAACGGGGGAAGAAAGGGTGCGTGTGTGTGTGTGTGTGTGTGTGTGTGTGTGTGTGTGTGTGTGTTAGTCTAAAGTCTGGGGTTGGAAATTTAAATGGGGTGTTCAGGGAAGGCTTGCCTAAGAGGTGACCTTGGAAGAAAGGCCTGAAGGAGGTGAGGATGGGGTATATGGACACCTGGGGGAAGAGTTACTTCCAGGCGAGGGAGCAGCAGGAGGAAAGGCCCCAGGTAAGAGCTTGGGAGGCTCTTCCAAGGAACAGCAGGGAGGTCATCGTGAGCTCCCCAGAGTGTGAGAGGGGCACCGGCTTAGAGAGGGGGGCAGAATACAGTGCAGGGTATGGAGGCCAGTGCAAGGATTTGACTTGATTGTGAGTGAGATGGCAGTCATGGTGGGGTTTTGAGCAAGATTGTCATGAGCTAATTTATGTTTTTAAAAGATCCTGCTGGCCACCTTATTGAGAACTGACCACCGAGGGCCAAGGATAGAAACAAAGAGACCATTAAGTAGTCATGGCAACAGTCCAGTGAGAGATCAGAGTGACTTAGACGAGGCTTCCAGCAGCGAAAGGTCGTTGGATTCTGGACATGTTTTCCCAGGTCGACGTGACAGATTTTGTGAGTGCACTTGGGTGTGGGGGAAGAATCACAAGAGTTTACGTTTTTGTTTGCTGGTTTGGGGACTGAGACCCTTGAATAATGGGATTGCCATTTATTGAAATGGAGAAAGCTTGGGTAGGAGTTGCTTGAGGATGAAAATTAATATTATTGTGTTTACTTTGGATGTGTTGGTACATGTTTAATTTGAGGCATCGTGCAAACATTCAGGTGGAGAGGTCGGAGCACATTTAACCACTCTGTGAAATAGGCATGGATGCCCCCATGTTGCAGATGAGCCAGGAATGAAGAGTTTGGTTACCTTGTCTGAGATCACCCTGATATCAAGCAGGCAGGATTCTGATGACACAAACTGACATCGTCAGTCCCTCTCTTCTGGGACGGTGCCTCCTAGTCTCCATTTCTGTGGGTGGCCTTGACCAGCTCTTGGAGAGAGAAACTCTCTTGGGATAGAGCCTTTCATGCAGTTGGTACCTGAAAGTTAAGCTGCTGTCTCCGGCAACTTGTCTTTGATTGTGGTAAGTCCAGCCACAGTGTAAAACCTAAGGAAAAGGAATTCCTCAGGTGCAGGCAGCTTGAAGACAGCCATGTACTGAGCACCTGCGTCAGAAGGATCATTGACTTTGGAATCCTGCAGACAGACCGTCATTAAAGCACAGACTTCATTCCTCACTAGACTTGATATCCTGAGGCCACAGTCTGTGTTGAGCAAGTGAATGAAGCACAGGAGAGCGTTCGCTCTGTGACGTCTCCAAGTGGCCCAGGGGCTTTCTCACCCCAAGGGGCCGGCTTCTACCTGATCAGCCCTGTGGAGATGTCCATTCTCTTCTGCTGCAGTGGTGGTAGAATATGTGTAGTTTTGCTGTTGTTTTGTGTATTGTCTGTTCTCCATTCTAGAAAGTACGCTTCTTATCTCCTCTGTTTACTGTTCAGGACGGTCCCTGGCACACAATAGGTGCTCAGCGAATATCATTTGAATGAAGACACGAATAATCCTCATTGTAATCACTCTTAGGAGATTGGCTCTAGTTTTATTCCTATTTTACAGATGTGAAAACTGAGGCTTAGGAACATGGAGCAATGATGAAAGAGGTGAAGGGATTATGAAGTACAGGTTGGTAGCTACCAGGTAGTCATGGGGATGTAAAATACAGCCTAGGGAATGTAGTCAATAATATTGTAATAGATACACACTGGAAATATTGGTGGGAACACTTTGTAACGTATGTGATTGCCTAACCACTGTGCTGTACACCCGAAACTAATACAAAATCATATTGAATGTAAACTGTAATTGAAAAAAAGTTAAAAAATTAAATTAAATTAAAAAAAAAAGAGAGAAAGAGCCCTGGCCGATTTGGCTCACTGGTTAGAGTATTGGCCCATGAACCAAAGGGTCACAGGTCAATTTCTGGTCAAGGGCACGTAACCTGGAATGCAGGTTCAATCCCTGGCCCAGTTGGGGTACATGCGGGAGGCAGCCAATCGATGTGTCTCTCTCACATCGATGTTTCTCTCTCTTGCTCTCTCCCCTCGCCTCCCTCCCTTCTACTCTCTCTAAGAATCAATGGAAAAAATATCCTCCGGTGAGGATTAACAATAAAGGAAAGAAAGGAAAATGGAGCAAGGTACCTGGAACCACCCAGTAGCAGGAGGCATCACCTTGTCATAGGACAGTAGAATAGCTGTGCAATTTGGAAAGCCCACCACCGAGTACACTCACAGTAGCAGGTCTAATAATTAAGACTTGCTGAGTCTACCGCCCAGCTCTGCTCTTTGCCCTCTCTGCCCCCTAATTGCATCCGTAAGTGGGAGGTGATAATGCCAGTACACCTACATCGCAGAGTGTCCGTGAGGATTCAGTGAGTTAACATAAATACAGTGTAGCAAGTGCTATTATAAATATTAGATGATATGAATCTATTCAGCTCTTTGTAACACATATGCACCTTGTTCCCATCTTCTTCCTCCTCCCCAGGCTAGGTGTTTTGCATTTTAAGTGTGTCTAACCTTTATTAAGTATTTGTTTATGCACATATTTACCTAATGTGTGTGTGTGTGTGTGTGTGTGTGTGTCTTAAATTTTCCATTATGTAAATGGCTTTGGTTTAATCAGTAGAAAATGCTAGGATATGGTTAACGGGAAATTGTTTTGTGCAATTCAGAAAACCGAAGAATCCTAAAAGAATCCTCCCGAGAGACAGTCTGATGAAAGTATAACCAGTGCATTTGCAGGTTTTTATTTTTAAATAATAACCAGCCACTAATGCAGTAATGGCCCCGAGCGGAACATCAATTTATCCCCAGCAAGGTGAGCTGTGTTTCCCTGCGACATCGCCAGCTGTCGTCTTTGATATGAAGCCGCCTCACTTCAACCCAGCGTCTGTCAATCAAGCTTTCAAGGAGAATCTTGCAGACAGCGCGGAGGTCCTGCGATTTCCGTGGACGGCCGATGGAAGACATGTGAGTGTGTTTGTTGTTTGGTAGGGGCCGTTTACTTTCTGCTGAGCTGGAATCTAGCCTGTTAGGGTGCCCTTTGCAGTCAAATTCCTTAGCAGACTGGTGCGGCTCTTCCATTCTTTCGGAAAGAAGGCTTTTGGAGTTGGCCCCTTTCAGCTGTAGTCCAAAGCCTCGGGCAGAACTGCCCTTTGATCTGGCAAATCTCCTCTCGTCTGCGAGTGCTGGCCCCTGTCTGCCGCAGAGAACCGCGTTCCTCCGAGCAAGTAGATCACAGCGGAACACATCCCTCAGGAACTTTAAAAATAGTTCACTATGCAGACGTCAAAGGAGATTATCAGTTAAGGCTAAGTGGAAAATTCTCCTGCCCATTCACATACTTATTCCACATTATCGATCACGGGCCTACCATGTGCCGGGTGGTTTGCTCGATGATGGAGGGGTGAGGTTATTGACAAACTGAAAAACACTTTCTATTTTTATTTTCTTTACGAAAGCGGAGATTTCAAAGCAGATGTCCCCAAAGAAGCCTAGTGTCTCCAGTTAACAACCAAGTCAGACACCTGCGGTGTGCCAGGATTGTGCTGGTAGGCACCGCGGGAAAATGAATGCCATCCTCACGTCTGAATCGTGAGACACGATGTACCCATTCAAAGCTCTTTGCCAGTGGGTTCATCCTCTGAGGTTGGCAGAATTCTAAGACTCCCCCTTGCCCAATATCCAGCCCTAATCCCCAGGAATGTGAATATAATAGATGCCACACTCATGGTTATGTTACAAAAGGAATTTTGCAGGTGTAGTTAAGATTACTAATCAGTTGACTGAGTTACAAACAAAATAGAAGTAGATTCATAGATACAAAGAACAGACTGACAGCTGTCAGAAGGGAGGGGGTTTGGGGAGGTAAAATGGTGAAGGGATTAAGCAAAGGAAAAAGAAAAAACCTCACAGACAGACAACAGTATGGTGATCAGCAGAGGGAGAGAGGGTGGGAGGAGGCAGAAGAGGGTAAAGGGGTTAAATGATGATGGAAGGAGACTTGACCTGGGGTGGTGAGCACACAATACAATATACAGATGATGTACTATAGAATCATACACCTGAAACTTATGTCATTTTATTAACCAATGACAAGCAAATTAAAAAAAAAGAGAGAGTAATTGTCCTGGTGGAATGAATCTAATGACTTTAAAAGCAGAGTTGTCTCGCCCGGCCAGTGCGGCTCAGTGGTTGAGAGTCAACCCATGCACCAAGGGGTCACCGGTTCAATTCCTAGTCAGGGCACATGCCCAGGTTGTGGGTCTGATCCCTAGTGGGGGGCATGCAGGAGGTGGCCAATCGATGTTCTTTCTCACTGATGGTTCTGTCTCTCTCTCTCCCCCTTCCTCTCTCTCTAAAATAAAAAAAGAAAACACATTTTTAAAAAAATAAATAAAGAATAGAAGTAGAGTTGCCTCTAGCTGGCAGAGGAGGAAGTCAGAGGGGGAGGATTTGATGAAAAGGAGGTGGCTGAGACGGAGGGGCCGTGGACTGGGATCTAAAAGCAGCCTCAAGAGGTTGGAAGCAGTACCTGGCTGAGAGCCAGCAAGGAAATGGAGACCTCGGTCCTACCATCCAAGGGATTGAATTCAATCAACAACATGGAGCAACTTTGAAGCAAATCATTCCCCGGAGCCACCAGATAAGAACCCAGGCTAGTTGGCAAGTTGATTTCAGCCATATGAGACCCTAAGCAAAGCACCCACCCAGTGGAAACTGCCTAGACTCCTGTGAGATTGTAAATGGGCGTTGTTTTAAGCAGCTAAATTTGTGGTCACTTGTTATACCACAATTAAAAATATATATATATATATTATCCTTGGTTATTCTGCATTTTTAAAAATAGTTTATAGTTAAGATATTGTAACACTTGAGTGAGGTAGTTCTTTATGACTGACAATAAAGTACCTCCTTAGATTTGTGCAAACCCATTTACAAAGTGCAAACCCATTTTGCATATTTTTTTTTTTTCCATTTAATGTTGACAGCTTGTCAGGAATCATGATGTCCGTGTTACAGATGAGGAAACTGAGGACTAGACATAGTGTGACGTGCCAAATAACCGCCCTAAGGGGTAGCATTGGGGTGGGAATAGGCTCTGTACTCCCACTTGACCTGGGCAAACTCGTCGGCAAATTGGCAGATCACCCCACACAATCCCGATGTCTCTCTGTTACCCTAACATCCTCATCACTGTTGTCATCGGTAATGAGGGATTTACCTCCTGTTTGTTTAGTAAACGCCCATTAAGTGAACCGTGGCAGTTAAAACAAATTTTTAAAAAGTCAGAATGTTTATTGAGTACTTATGAAGACCATGGCACTTGATGTCCAACAGGGCCAACAACACGACAGGTGTCCTTTTGGTTCTGCACATGGTATGGCGACTGGACAATAGAGTCACCAAGACCACAAGCTTCCAATGCATGCAAAAAATATAAACAATAAAAGTAGACATCTGTCTGTGCCCAGCTTATCAAAAAGGACAATCCGGCAATCACCTCTTTCCCCTCCATACATTTTTTTTTTCCAGTTTTACTGAGATATAATTGGCATATAACATTGTATGAGTTTAAGGTGTATAACATAATACTTTAATATATGTATATATACTGGGAAATGATTAATTACTACAATAAGTTATATAATTAATTATTACAATAAGTTATACAATTTTAACATAGTTAAACTTTTTTTCTTGTGATAAGAAATTGTAACAATTTTTTTCTTGTGATGAAAACTTTTAAGATCTACTCTGTCAGCAACTTTTAAATATACAATGCAGTATTATTAACTATAGTGACCATGTTGTACATTACGTCCTGAGAATTTAATGATCTTACAACTGGAAGTTTGTACCTTTTGATCACCTCTGTCCATCGGCCCCACCTCTGGCAACTGCCAGTCTGTTCTCTGTTTCTATGACGTCAGTTGTTCAGATTCCATGTATAAGTGAGATCACACAGCATTTGTCTTTCTTTGTCAGACTTATTTTACTTAGCATAGTGCCTTTAAGGTCCATCCATGTTGTCACAAAAGGCAGGAGTTTCCTTTTTTTTTTTATGGCTGAGTAATATTCCTTGTTCTGTCTATATATAAAGGGTGGAGCAACAGGAGGTTTACAATTGTGAGTACCCAAAACAGTTTATTCTTGTGTGATTGTTTAATAATTATTGCATTATTTTCTATACAAACAACTATAAACCTCCTTTTGCCCCTCCCTGCATACATCTATATCTTCAGCTACATAACTAATCTACACTGATAGATATCACTTTGTTGTTTCCATGTCTTGACTATTGCGAGTAATGCTGCCATGAGCATATGAATGTGGGGGGAGGGCAGATATCTCTTCAAGATAGTAATTTTGTCTCCTTTTGGTATGTAACATTTTTTTTAATCCTCACCCCAGGATACTTTTTCATTTATCTTCAGATAGAGTGGGAGAGAAAGGGAGGGGGAGGGGGAGGGGGAGAGGGGAGAGGGGAGAGGGGAGAGGGGAGAGGGGAGAGGGGAGAGGGGAGAGGGGGAGCGACTGATGTGAGAGAGACACATCGACCGGCTGCCTCCTGCATGACCCCAGCCAGGGCCAGGAAGGAACCACAACCGAGGCACGTGCCCTTGGCTGGAACGGAGCCTGCTACACTTCGGTCCATGGGCCAACGCTCTAACCACTGAGCAATCGGCCACGGCATGTAATATTTTATGTCTGTATGGACGTGTCATTTCTCTGCAGAAAAGTTTTTTTGGGACGTCTTCCCATTTCCAGATTTTTTTCTTTCAGAAAAAATGGTTTAGGGCAATTTAATGTGTGCTGGTGAGACAAGAATCTGGGAGAGCTTAATATTGGACTGGAGGTTGTGACCCTCCCGGTTTTATAAGGCAGTAAACTTCCTACAGCCCTGGCCCTCCTCACGGCCCGAGTGTGATGGGCGAGGAGCAGAACCGGGAAGGCCTATGGGGCCCACCTGCCCCTCCCGCGCTGGGCTGGCTTTGTCTCTTTAGTCAGTCCAGCGCCTGGGGAGCCCGTCTGACTGGGACCGAAGGTCGAACCCTCTCGGCAGAGGGCAGAACACCCCCTGTCCTAAGTCAGAGTCCCTCGTGTTTCTCTCTCTCACCTTTTAATTTTTTTTCCTTGAAAGTGATTTTGGCAAGGAGTTAAATAAAGTCCAAGAGTAAGCGAAACTTGACATTTGGCCTGGGTAGCTGTCCACCTACACCCATCATCATTTATTCGTTGGATGAAACAGCTCGGGGTAATGCAGTGGGCCGAACCCATCTCACAGTGTCTGTCGCAATCTGCCCCTATCACAACGGTTGTCATGGGAATGGAAGCGTGTGCGTGTGGACATCCCCCAGCAGAGAACATCCCACGCACAGACCATGCTCAAAGGATCTGGGTGGGCAACCCCTGGGAGGGCCGGAAGGGACAGTCCGAGACCAGGCTCGTGTCCGCAAGGCCTGTAGGAGGGGCTTGTGAGGGTCAATCTGCTGGGACTCGTCTCGAAGCCGGTTTTGTGTGGAACGCCCACTATTTCCTCTTAGATGCAACAGCGTCAGAGGCGGTCGTGTGAGGGTGCCTGCCCCGTGTCCCCTGCCGAGCCATCACTCCGTGGGTCATAGCTGGCCAGCCACACCGTCTCACTTGGAAGTCTGGGGACACTCTGGCTGTGCAGCTCCCACGGCTGCTCTTTTGAGCCATTCAGAAGGGACACGGGGGCAGTAACCTCCACCCTACCTGTGGTGGCACTAAAAGCAGGGCCGTCCACGAGAGACTCCCAGTCGCCGAAGGAATCGATGTAACACGAGGAGAGCACAGAAAGGATCCTCAGTGTTAGGTACCTGTATGATGATGAGGAAAAAAAAAAAAAAAAGCCTAAATTAAAAAAAAAATCTATGATGTCTATTTCTCTTCTATCAGGAATCAATTTTTAAAAAATCAAAGTCTCATCTGTTCTGTGTCAACACTGGAGGTCGTTCACTGCGTCTGGAAGGCAGGTTTCCACAGCGGTGGAAGTTGTGTTTTGGAACATGCTAGAACACCCAGGGTAACGGAAAACAGGCCCGAGGGCTCCAGGCTGCTCTCCTGCTGTCTGTGTTTGTGTCCGCCGGCAGCAGCGGGCAGCGATGGGTTTGCCCCGGAGGACCTGGGAAAAGACGAGCTGGTAAGCGCAGCAGCTGGACCTCTGGAGTGAAGGCAGATGGGGGCTCAGGTTCTCAGCACCCCAGGGAGGGGTTCCTGCCTGAATCCGACCTCGCCGGCCCTGCCCTCTCCACGGTTCACACTGAAGGACGCTGGCTAAACCTGGCGGGGCAGGCGTTATGCTGCGATAGAAATTCAGTCCCAGAGTCTCTGTCCCTGGAATCCTCTCTCATCTCCTCCCGGGGGTCGCCCTCCGCTGGTCAGCTGGGGCGCACAGGTAGGCTCGCTTGGCTTCCAGACAGAAGAGAGAGGTAGACGACGCCAGCTGCCACTCTATGGTGGCTGCCGTCGCTCCCTGCCCCGACCACTTGGTCCGGTATCAATTCCAGGCCACTCCAGTTACTCCAAGGCTCTCGTTCCAAAGGGCAGTCAGCCAGTGACTCATGCAGTTGCACAGACTCAGCACCAACAGGCATCCATGAGGAGTAGCATTGACTAAGAAGGGTACAGCCTTGGTCAAGGTGTCCGTTGCTGAGATCCCTGGCGATACTGAACTGATCCAGAAGGAGAGACAGGGGGACCATTTTGCATTAATAGTCAAAAGGACAGAAAGAAGCCAGGAAAATTCGAAGCTAAGAAGATGGGCCAGGATGCACCAAGGTGGTCTGGCGGAAGCCCAGTGATGGAGAATGTAGAAAAGATTCCCCAAAGAGGTAGCCTAGGTTGGTGGCCCAGGCTCATGGAGGTACTGTAAGTGCAGGGCAGTCGGGGAGAGCTGCTTTGGGCCAAGTAGTGGCTGAATCTGGACCCAGGCACACTGGTTAAGTTTGGGGGCCACATGGACGAGCTCATCACATGGGAATTCTCTGTACTCTGGTCAATGGCCTAGATCAGCAATTTTCAACCTTTTCCATCTCATGGCACACATAAACTAATCACTAACATTCTGCAGCACACCCCCGATTTTATTTTTTGCTGATCTGAAAAAAAATAGGTATCATTTTGATTCATTCACACCGGATGGCTATTGCTGTGTTGGCTGTTGTCATGATTTTATTTGACAGTCTAAAGGAAAAGAGGTCAGTGGCCCTGACTACATAGTCAGGTTTTGCATGTTTTAAACATTCTTGCAGCTCACAGGTCGAGAATCGCTGACCTAGATCGATAAGGTCGTCTCGGTAGCAGTAGATAGGATCACGTGATGTAGGTCAGCTGATCATGGCACAGCGCGGCCACGAGAAGACATGATAGTTGACAGAGTGGATGTGAGTTCTCTGTCCTCTTGCTATTTAGAAACAGAACCCACCACCTCCGTGCCCCTTCAGACGGCTGAACATGGCAATACACTTCTAGATCAGCTGTTGGGAGGTCTTATATCTGAGCCCTTCTGTTGATCGGTTGGTTAGGCGAGTATTCTGGTGATTATTTGGAAAAGTCAAAGACCTGCAACCGTATCTGGAAGTCACGCTGCTGAAGCCGGAACGCTTGTAGTTTCGCCTCGCGTACTCTGAGCTCGATAGTGGAATGGATAGCTGAGTTTTAACAGTGATTTTAGGAATAAAACTCCATCGTTCCCTTTTTTCCCAATGGGCTTCTCATCTTCCTGATCCTCAAAACACTGGGCCAAGCGTGTTCTGTGATATTTCTGACCGCAAGGGAGTAGGTGTGGGGGGTCTGACGGCGTCTTTCAGAGACATTTTTGTAAGGTTGGGTTGGTCAGCTCGAGCTGTCCTCACGAGGACACTGACCTTTGCTGCCCCCCTGGAGAGCCAGGGGACTTGGCTGCAGACCGTCCAGCAGAGGGCACGGTGCGCAGGTACAGCCAGCACCTCGCTGACTGAGAAGAAATCCCTGCGGGGATTAAGGGGCCCTAATTGAGTGTGCATTCGTGAAAGTGGTGAGCCGAAGGTTCTGTGAAACCAGGCACCGTTGCTAATGCCGGTGGAATAGAATGTTTCCTGGGGACTCTTCATAGCGGCGGGTGAGGCAGGGTTGCAGCCCTGGAGAGCTGGACGGTCCCCATGTCATTTTATGACGGATAAAGTCTCAGCATGTTCCTGTTGGAACAAAGGCTGCAGACTTGAAGTGGTTTGGAGACGTTTTTCTTTGAGCAATAATTACTGCTTCTTCAGAAGAGCAATGTCTTCTTGTAATTATTACGACTTCCAATCTCGGGCACTTAGTATTAAGTGTTTATCGAATGAAGGCAGAATGAATATTGATTATACAGTCAGGAGGCCTGGATTGTAATCCAAGCTCCACTATATTGACTTGAGTCACTCGGGTGTCGTAGCTCTGATCTCAGACCTTACACTTTTCATCTTCCAGAAGTTTGATGATCTAATTTGCATATCAATGTCCCCAAACTCCTCTGTGAGCTACTTCTGAGAAGGAGAAGGGTGTGTCTGTGTCTGATTCAGCTCTAACACTCATTGGTTAGCAAGAGGGTACGCTTGCTGTAGCTACTGGTGAGAACTCCGGCCCTGGGGCCAGATTGCTTGGGCTCCCATCCTGACAACTCCATTTCCCAGCTCTATGACCTCAGGCAAGTTGCTTACCCTCTCTGTGGTTTAGAATAAAACTGGATAACAATATCACCAGCCTCACTGAATTGTCTGAGAGTTAAATGGCAAACATTCAAAGCACTTGGAACAGGAATACATGCTCAGCAAATATTAACAGCTATTCCTTTCCTTACTTTCATTGGGCTTGTGTATATGTGTTGATAAAAATAACACTCTATTTCACTAAACGCGTTCCCTTATCTATACTATAAGGGCTAAATGTAATAATAGTAGTAATAACCTGAAGGGTTGTTGTGAGAATCAAATGAGACTGTGGCTAAGAGTCAAAACGTCTTTTGAAAAACCATGAAGTGTTTTGAAGCTGTCTAGGACTGTTATTGTAACATTAACTTAACACAGAGAGAAGTGATTTGCTCAAAATTCGCGAGCGTGAGTGAGGCAGACAGAGCCGGGACGGAGTCTTCCCCCAGGTCCCCGAATGCCCCAGGTGCCTCGGAGCTGCGGTGCCCGCTGCCAGGCCTCTGGGATCCTGTGCTGTCCCCAGGACGGATGTTAAGGTACAGCCACAGGTCTTCAGCAAAGGTCTGTTGTCATGACGGCCACCCCGCTGGAGTGTTGTCCTTCTCACTGTCCTTGTCTATGGGTCTGACAACCCACAGACCTGCCCTCGGTTTCTGAAACTTTAGATCTCACCAGTCAGTTTTGCCAGTGACGACTGGATGCTCTATGCAGGGAGTTTACCAGCTGCTGTTGAGAATCCAGAGGAGCCCGGCTGGTGTGGCTCAGCAGTTGAGTGTTGACCCATGCACCGATTCGATTCGGTCACCGGTTTGATTCCCGGTCAGGGCACATGCCTAGTTGTGGGCCTGGTCCCCAGTGGGGGGCATGCAGGAGGCGGCCAGTCGATGTTCTCATTCATCGATGTTTCTATCCCTCTTCCTCTCCCTTCTTCTCTCTCTCTCTAAAAATCAATAAAGAAAAAAAATTAAAAAAACAAACAAAAAAACTTAAGAATCCAGAAGAAGTAGACAAGATCCTAGATTGGGCCTGGGAACACATGAGATGGAGATCTAATATTTACCCCTAACAAATCACGATGTCCCAGACAAGCCCTCCTGAGTATTTTGGGATTCAATTTCCGTATCTACAAAATAAAAGCAATTAGATTATTCCTGAAATCCCTGCAAAGTCGGTGACCTAGGAGTCCTGGGTCCTGTGTTCCAGCAGTACTCCTGTCCATCTTTTGTACTGAGTCCTTGGTCGCATCACGATGTCTCCTCGATCCACAGTGTCCTCATTTATATAGGTTTGAACCCAGTGAACCTGATTCCATCTAACCGTGATGTTCCCTGTGATCACCTATAAAAGATAAAGAAAGCATCGTATCTGCCCTAGACCAGCCTCGTTTCTGTTTATGAAGTTACACAACTGGCGGACACGTGGCGAGTGCTGGTTCGCACGGCGGCTCGATCGTAGCCTGAGGGTAGCCTGTGATCAGCGCCGTCCACGGCAGGTCGGAAGACTGTCCCTGGTCAGTGAGGAGGCTGCTGCGGAGTCCAGCAGCTGCCTGCAGGTTCTCTCCTCTTCCTCGCTAACGTGTTAGACTGTGGCATGGATGAGGGCATGAACTGGGCAAACTTGCTGTGACGTGACTTTGGAAGGACTGGCTAAAAGACCAAGGGACAGAATCAAAATGAGAAAAGATGTGACCTGCTAAGTATTTTATATCCATCATTGCATTTTAATCACAACCCTTGGTAGGATTATTATTATCTCCACTTTGTGGATGGGACCACCCAAGCTTAGGGGGTTGACCACCAAAGATGATACAGCCAATGAGTTGACTTTTGCCCCAAAATAACCTACTTATTTTGGAATAGTTATATATTCATAAAAAACTTGCAAAAGTAGCACATAGAATTCTGGAATATCTCTCTCACAGTTTACCTTATTGTTAACATTTAATATGATGGTGGTCTATTTATCAAAGTAAGAAATCAACATGAGTATATTATTATTATTATTATTATTATTATTAACTAAACCTCAGCTTTTCTGTGGACTTTATTTTTTCCCCCATTAATGTCCACATATTAGTTTTCTAGAGTTTCCATAACAAAGAACCATAAGCTGGGTGGCTTATAGTCACAGAAATGTATTCTCCCACAGTGCTGGAGACCAGAAATCTGAAGTCAAGGTGTCAGTAGGGTTATGCTCTCTCCGAGGGCTCTAGGCAAGAATCTTTCCTTGCCTCTCCTGGCTTTGGGGAGGGGGGAACTGGCAATCCTTGGAGTTCCTTGGTGCTGTCGTCTGAATGTTTATGTTCCTCCTGGATTCATATGTTGAAATCTTTTAAAAAAAATCCTCATCAGAGGATATTTTTCCATTTATCTTCAGATACAGTGGGAGGGAGAGAAAGAACGTGTGTGTGTGTGTGTGTGTGTGTGTGTGTGTGTGTGTGTGTGTGAGAGAGAGAGAGAGAGAGAGAGAGAGAGAGAGAGAGAGAGAAACATCGATGTGAGACAGACACATTGACTGGTTGCCTCCTGTACAACCCTGACCAGAGCCGGGGACCGAACTGCAACCGAGGTACGTGCCCTGGATTGGAATCGAACCCACGGCTCTTTGTTCTACGGGTCGACGCTCCAATCGCAGAGCCAAACTGGCCGGGGCCATATGTGAAAATCTTAATGTACAATATGATGGTATTAGGGGATGGGAACTTGGACGCGATCAGGTTACCAGGGCTCCACCTTACAAGAACTCTGAGATCTGGAAGAGCGCCCTCTCCTGGCCATGCTGGCACCGGCATCTTGGACTCCCAGCCTCCAGAACGGAGAAGTCAGTTTCGATTGTTCACCAGCCACCTGCTCTGGGACTGTGCTGGAGCCGCCTGAGCGGACTAAGGCACTTGGCTTGTAGATGCAGCACCTCGACCTCTGCCTCCATCCTCACATGGCCTTCTTCCCGTGTGTCTGTCTCTCTGCACTAATCTACCTCTTTTTGAAAGGACACCAGTCATACTGGTTCCATGGCCCACACTAATCAAGATTAACCTCATATAAACCTGATTACAGTAGCAAAGAACCGATTCCCAAATAAAGTCATGAACATACATTTAGGAGGGGACGCTATTGGGTACAGTACAGTTCTCTTTCCCAGCATCCAATCAGGGCGCCACACTGCATTTGGTGCTTGTGTCTCCTTATTGTCCTCTGGTCTATTGCAGTTTCTTAGACTTTCCTCGCTTTTCCTGACCTTGACAGTCTCGAGGAGTGCTAGCCAGGCGTCCTGCAGAATGTATGGATTTGTCTCATATTTTCTCATAATTAGTATGGGCGTACCGGTTTTTGGAAAGAATACCATAGAAATGATGTGCCCGTGCGAGTTGGCCTTTAAACTCAGTCTCTAGAGCTCAGGTTTTAGTTATAAAACCTATAACTATAAAGACGAAACATGTCTGAGAATCGTTTGTGAGCTTACTCTGTTAGCTCTCTCGGGGGCTCTCGTAGCTTGGACATATGATTGGAGGCAGTAAATACCCCAGGCCAGGTCTCCTGCCTGTCCCCACCCTGTGTCCATCACCTTCTCCCCGAGTGGGGACCTGCAGCTCCCGCCCTCATGCATAGGACAGAGCCACCACGTTGCTAATGTGAATTTGCATTTTGGGGGTGCATCAATATATCAAGTGCTACTGCAAACAGAGTTGGGCATGACCTCTGCCAACTCTGTAGACTTGATCATCCAAAAGGCAGGAAAGCAGGGGTCACCTGCAGAAAGATGGGGTGCACACAGACTGCTCAGCTCGTCAGGGCCCAGGTGAGCTGAGGCGGGAAGCTGGGACTGGCCCTTCTCCTGCAGAGGTGGACTGCGTGGATTCCAGCCCTCTCTTGAATATTAACGATAAGCAAATACAGAAGGCCCTCTGATTCAGCATGCCTCAGCCCTCACTTTAATTCAGTCGTGAAGGGAGAGTCTATGTAAATTAGTGGATTAAAATTCTGGAATTCTAGCCTTGTCACGTATTGTGTGCTTGCTTGTTTATTTATGTATTTGCTCATGTATGAATTTATTGCCCTTGGGATGGGGCAGGCTGATGCTCCATGGGGTAGCTGGAAAGAGTACATCATTTGGAATTGGCAGAGCTTCTCATAAATCCTAGGTCTTTTTAGTTATGAGCTGTACCTAAAGCAAAGCCTCAGTTTCCCCAGCCCTAATAGCAGGTGGCACGTCCGTTGTAGGCCTGTTTCTGCCCACTCAGCATTTCCTGTCACTTCCCTGATGACAGCCTCCTGGTCTCTCTTCAGGGTCCTACCTCCCCCCGCTCCGTGGAGTCTACAGAGCTCAAGTTTTAGCTCTGAAACCTGTGACTATGAATGTGAGGCCGGCCTGAGAATCAGCTGCTGGCTCACTCAGCTCTCTCGGGGGCTTGCAGCGCCCCGGGCATGCCGGCCCGTGCTTCCGGGACTCCGCCAGCCCAGGAGCGGACCCAGGTCTCAGGCCAGCCCACGGCCTCCCTGTGCTGGGAACCGGAGGTGCTGCCCGGGCGGATGTTGCTGGAGTGAACTCGTTCGGGAGGGGCATGCGGCGGAGGCTGTCCTCCGGTTCCTGCTGCCCAGGCCCTTTAGGATGACTTCCATGTATGTATTTATTTATCTTTTTACAGGTCATTCTTTTCATTCTTTCCTTAAATTCTGTGAGTCTCCTCCAGTTCTTCCTCGTGATACGGGTCATTTATCTGCTTTGAGAAGCCCCTGCCGGTGTCTGTTGCCCGTGGCCAAGAACCCTGATGGACATTCCTCATGGCCTGCTCCGTTCCCGGAGCTCAGGATAACCCTTCGGCCTTGCAGCTCCCACACTTATCTGTGCTCCACTCCTGAGCGCTTGCGAAGCCCCTTCCCTCACATTCCTGCCATTTTTGTACCCAGCTTGGTTATGAAAGAGACCATCAGTGGTTGTGGGCTGAACTGTGCCCCCCTGAATTCCTCTGTTGAAGTCCTAACCCCTGTACCCCCGAATATGACTATTTGGAGACGGTGTCCCTAAAGAGGCTATGGTCAAATGAGGCCATTGTGGAAGACCCTAATCTGACCTGTGTCCTTATAAGAAGAATGATCAGGACACAGCCGCTTACAGAGAAGACCGGTGGAGACCCGGGGAGAAGACGGCCACCCAGAAGCCAAAGAGAGAGGCCTTGGAAGGACACCAGACTGCTGACCCCTTGACCTTGGACTTTTGGCCTCTAGAACTCTGAGGAAATAGATTTCTATTGTTCAAGCCACCCGGTCTGTGGTGCTTAGTTATGAAAGCCCTAAGGAACCGACAGTGGTCAAGGATGGAGATTCGGGGATGAGCCTCCGTGGCTTTAATCTGCATGTAACCATGGGCAGGTCACTTAGCTGTTCGGTGCTATTTTTTGGTGGAGAAGCAGGCAAGGAGCAAGACAGCAGAAGATGTGTGTCGAGACCTGGTCACGTCTCAAGAGGGAGTGAGAAAAAGGGAGGAGGGGTGCAAATTGCCAGTCACCTCAAGTCACTCCTCCTGTGGAGAGAGTCAGGGGGTGGGGTGGTCAAGTTTTGCTAGTGACGTTCTCTCCACACAGAAGGAGGCCTCAGGGATGGGAAGGAGGTTCCCCTCTAAACAGGGTAATGGATAAGAACAAAAAAAGGAATTTCATTTGCATGAGTTAAACAAGTCACCTAGTCTCCAAGGGGGAGGGATGATGGCCCCTGCAGGTATTAGCCTGGTTGGGAGTGGTGCAGGGGAGAAAATGCATCCAATCTATAGGCCATCTGCTTACATCATTCACCTTTTCATTGCACCTTAGAATTCAGGGCCAGGCAGGCCGTAGGTGTTCTGCTTCCGTGTGTGGCTGGCTCAGGGTAGCTATTATTAAGAGAGAGAGTAACAGATGGACATCTGCTCAGAGCTGGAGTGGCTGTGTGTGGTTTTTGTGCCCGCCCCAGGCTAGTGCCGGGACGGCAGAGTATGGTTGAAGTATCAGGATGGAGCATACACCAAGAATGATGATGAAAATATATATAGTTTTCTAAATCTAGACTTCCAGCTTGGAAGCTCACCTCCCGAGTGGGCGAGAATTTATAAACTCGTTACAATGAATTAGTCCAAATGCGGGATGTGCTCATGGGATTGGAGTTGGACGAGCACTAATGAAGTCACCTCTCTATGGGTCTTCGTCACTGATCTCTCAACTCACACACAGAGCAGCCCATTCATCACGTCCCAGGGGGCGTGGAGACATGACTGTGTAAAATCCCTCTGCTGAAATGTACTCATTGTACATTTCCAGTGGGGCGCAATTCAAAGTCCTTATCCCCCTGCAAAAACTCTTGTGCCAGGCTCCCCGCCCACTTGTTGATGCCATTTCCTCCCTCCTGCCTCCCGTCCCCAGAATTAGATCACTGTTCCTCCTCTACATATTTGCACATGGTCCACCTTCTGCTCGGAGTTTTCTTTTCCATGTGTCTGCTTGGCAGGTGCCTGCTCCCCTTGCCACACTGGGCTCCAGCATCCCCTCCTTAGGCACAGGGCGGGGCTCCCCCAGACCACGATGGGCCCCTCCCTCAAAGCCCATTGCACCAGATCACCTCCGCCCTGGCCTCTGGCACTGCGTCCTCCGGAGCAGGGTCTGCCATCTTCGCCTTTGCACCCAGAGGCTTCAGCAAATCCCACGGAGGAGTGAACCACTGTTTTCCGACTCCCATTGATTGAAGGCTTGCTATGCGCAAACATCTCCACACACGTCCCATTGAGCCTCCTGCTTTGAGGAGACAGGCTGCGTGAGTCACCTGAACGCTTGCCAGGGATGAGTGGGACCGTGGGTGCGGGGCTGGGGCGCGGCAGCTGACTCCGTGTGTGTCAAGCCTTCGATGAGCATCTCCTGTGTTCAGGATTAGTCATTGTTGGGTTTGCTGGTTCTCACACGAATTGCTTTAAAACATCCTGTTGCAAAACTTCCCCCTTGGAACTGGCCAGACACAAGGAAGAGATGTGATATGTCTATTCAGAAAAGTCTGAAGCCCAAGTGAACGGCAGCCAAAGGGAAGGAGAGAGGGCCCGACCGATGAGCACTCCTGATTAAGGGGGGCTGTCCGCACTCACTCCCACCGACGGGAAAGAGGTGGGCCTAGCTTTCCCGGAGGAAGGGTTCTGAGTAATGAAAAGGAAGCACGGTGGCTCTGGAGGTCTGGAATGTGTCAGTGAGGCGCGTGGTTTAGTCTCTGATGTCCATCGCCCACTTTTCCGTGCCCCAACGCCGACATTGTGTGAGCCCGTGGGAAATTTTATTCTAAATACCCTTCCCACCTACACATGCACCCTTGATCCGAGCAACCCGTGCACAGAGTAGCACAGCCGTCCGTGATTCACACCTCTCTCCCCACCTTTCGTACAGGTTGCTACCCGTGTCAGGAGCCCCTTACCCTCCCAGCCCCCCAGGTAGCGGCTCACATCTCCGAATGGTGTATGTTTTGCAGCCAATGCTGCTTTCCTGTTTCAGAAGCATCGCTGCACCTTTGGCATCCAGACTACCTTCTGCCAGCATCTTTTCGTCCTTGTGGGAATCGCTACGGACGTGCCTGAGTCCCAGGATCTTGTCAGATTCAGCGTGTGCTTGCCCCGCGTGCACCAGGTCCTGCTGGGGGTGGGGGAGGATGTCGGAGCCCACGACTCTCGAGGCCACACTCTGCAGCTGGCACAACTGTGGGAGTGGGGGCTGGTGAGAAGCGGAGCACCTGCCACGCCTGGTCCTCCTTTGTCCGATGTGGGACACCCTTCGCGGGACACCCTTCGCGGGACACCATTTGCGGGACACCCTTCGCGGGACACCCTTCGCGGGACGGCTCCGTGTAAACTAGGCGGCCGCTGGGGAAACGGCTCTCGGCTGCCCCGAGGAAGGGTCGGCGACAGCGAAGGCTGAGCCCGAGCCCTCAAGAAGGTGTCTCAGGTTCGTGCTTTAAACTCCAAGGGAGAGAGTTTTCTGTGTTTGAAAAATATCTTTAAAATGACCAAAAAACATTGCTCTGTCAGGAACCTCGGCAAGTTCTCCTTCACGTATGGAGATTCACGTATGGAGATTGCCCTACACTTCAGACAGTGCTGACTCGGAGTGAGCGCCTGTGCCCAGGTCCCCTGTCCGGGGCTTTCTTCAGTCTCTGCGGGAGCTGCCCCGGGCAGGCGTCTTCTCTTCTCCGGGCTCCCGCGACGTCCAGCGACCCCGAAGACCCACCCGCTGGGAGGGAGGGTGTGCGTGTGCGCAAACTTCATGTATGGAAATTATAAGTATAAGTATATCTTTATATATTTACATATTGTATTTATATATTCACACATAACTATAGTAAATATATTATATGTAAATATATCTATAAAATAAAGGCCTGTGTAGACCAAACAAATATATATATCTCCTATTGGTTCTGTTTCTCTGGAGACTCCAAGCTGAGACAACCTAGCATGTGGGTCCCTCCAGAGTACGCCCTTATTTCCACCTGGATTATGCCAGTGACAATAGGAAACCGCCTTGTGTTTATCTCACAAGTTGGCTCTGCTGTGGCAACAAATAAGTCCTAAGCCTCAGTGGTTTACGTTCCGCAGAGTTATTTTCCTCTCGTGTTACAGCATCGAGGAGCACAGACTGAAATGACCGCCGAGCCCAGACAGGTGAGGCACGTGCTTGAGGAGCCGCGGGGCCGGCTGCAGGGACCCGGACAGCAGACGCCTTACTCCAGAGCAGGAGTCTGTGGTGACCTCGCAGGAAAAGAAGTTCATGTGTCCACGTTCCTCAGCCTTTCCACAGATTAGATCAATGGAATTTGTAAATACGAAAGTCTAACTGTGATGTCTTGATAACACATTCCCCCCAAAAAGGCCAGTATAGGCCAAACGAAGTCTTTCTGCTGGTTGTAGTAGGCCCTGGGGTCTCCAGTGGGGAACTTTGGTTTGAAAGTGATCACCCAACAATTTATTCTTGTTGACCTTGAGCTCAGTTCCAAGTTCGATAAAAAGCACAGTCGAAGGGGAAGCAACGACGTCCTGTTTATGAGGCACAGAAGACTGTCAGCACCATCTGGAAAACTGAGGAACTCCAGTGATCAGAACAGAAAAGCAACCTGCAGAGATACTCACACGTCCACAGGCCGAGAGCGAATAGACCGGCGAATAAGCAGGACCTTTGAAAGATCCCTTTGTTACCTGCCTAGATTAGAGCCCTTCTTTCTTTACCAGCCCTGGCCAGAGGCATCTGAGTCGGAGTCAGTTATCGGTGCCATATTTTCAATGTGTTTTAATGACTTGTTTCACTCTCGTCAGAGAGGACTGCTGGGTGCCAGGAAGGGGAGTCGTGGACTGAGCTCCTGGGCGGGGAGGGGGAGCGAGTGTACGGTGTGTGTTAAGGCAACAAGCGTGAATTCAGCGCCATCCGCCTGCTTCGTGTGATACCACAATCATACTTTGCTCCTTAAATAAATATATTTTATTGCTTAGGTCGAGCCAGGCAACAGAAAACACTTCAAGTATTTTCAACAGAGGAAATTCAGGACTAGAAAGCGTTGCACAGGGGATGGAGATTCCGATGAACCAAGTCAAGGGGAAGGGACTCAGAAATTATTCTCCCAGAGAGAGGCCACTGCCAGCACGGGGTAGGAGGGACCCAGGACCAGGGACCTGTGGAGGCCAGGACCATGGCTGGAGTGTCCAGTTAGCTCTGGATCTAAGGAGGAGACATATCTGCTGACAGAAATGCACCCAAGATGGGGAGCAGGAGGAGGAATACCCCTTTTTCTCCCTTCCTTCCACCCCTAACCCAGTCCAGTACTTTCTATTGGTCATGGACTGAAGCCACATGGTATGGAAATTGGAAAATGCAACTTGGGGGGCGGGGGGATGCTGGGAGTACAAAGGGACAGGGTCAGCACAGTCCCAGTTAACACCCAGTTGTAACCCTACACGTCCTCCCCCGGCACAGGGCAGAGCACCAGGGGCTTCTCCTTTTCCCAGGGACCCGCACACTGAGGCAGAGGGAGGCTGCAGTGCCCAGTGCCGTCCACACTCACGGCCACAGTGGGAAAGTGATTCTTGACACTGCTACCCAGCAGTGACTGCCACACTTGTGTTCACGTTTGCCATCGCAAGTCGCCTGGCTAGGCCTGACTTCAGAGGGGACAGGGAAGCCCAAGCCGGCAATGTTCTCAGATCAGGAGGAGAAATAGCTGGGAAACAGAACTGATGTCTGCCAGAGAGGCCGATTCAGAAGGTAGAATACAGGCTCTGCTGAGCTGTGCTCACAGTGATGGGCTGTGCGGTTTCTGAAGGGCTGAGGAGGGTCAAAGCCCGGGCTTTGGGACCCGGAAAAACTGGGTTCAAATCCTTGCTTCTCTTCTTAGACATGGGTATGTTACATAACATTTCTGAACATTAAGTTTCTTACCAGTAAAGTGTGAGTGTGTATATGATAGTCTTACCATCTCTCCTGGGTAAGGGATTCGCTCATTCATTCATTCATTCGTTGGATGAGATGATTGGGCTTAGCACAGTGGCTGGTAGAGAAGTTGCAATGAGATTAGCTAGTATCACCTTGCGGACCGTTTATTTTTTTCTCCTTAGTAAACGACACGGGGTGGTGGTTGCTGAATGAACCGGGCATGGAGTGTGCCCACACGGTGCTCCTAACAGAGAGGGAAAGAAAAGGCATTTTCCTGTCAGGCTGCGTAAACATTGTTACAAGATTAAGAAAGGAGGGGCTGAGTGTTGTGAGCATTCGGGGGTAGGAGGCTATTTGATCCAGGGGCATCGGGTTGAACAAATCCACAATAACCTAGGCCCTCAACACAGACCCAGAGCCTGTGGCCCCACCGAGTCCCGGGCTCCGGCAGCTCTCAGCCAGTCACTCAGAACCCTGGAGCTGGAAGAGGCGTGGACAGCTCTAAGCCACTGCAGTGTCCTCAGCACAGACCCGCCAGGCCAGCTTCAGGGACTCACTGAAGCTTTGTCAACCGCTCATTCCGAATCGGGGACCGTCCCTGCACAGCTAGAGTAAGCCCGTCGGCCATATCTGAGGCCAATCCCACCGTACTTATTTAGTGCCAATGACGCGCCGTCTCTCTTGCTCACATCCCCTATCTCACCCCTGCCTTATAATCTGAAGGTAGATATCAGTCCCTTGTTCAAAAGGAGAAACTGAGGCTCGGGGAGGCTGAGCAGCTTCCCAACGCTCACAGTGAGTGAGTCCTAGGGGCAGAATTTAAGTTAATGTTTGCTTATTCCAAAACCTGTTTCTTACGCATCCTTTATTCATTCATTTATTCATTCCATGCCCACTATATGGTGGGTGCATTGATTAAAACACTACCAGTACATTAAGGAGAAATATGAAAGTAGTGTAAAGCGGAATATTATAAACCCACATTTGTCCTCAAACAGTTTGGGGAGAATGATCATTTTAAATAAGTCAGACCATGTCATGGCTCTGCTCAAACCCCAGCAGTTGGTCTCAGAATTTCACAGATTTAAATTCAAAGTTTCATCACAGCCTTCAAGTCCCTACAGCATGTGACGTGTTCCTCTAACCCCTTCTCTGTTTCTTTCCCTTGCTGTGCTTCTCTTCTTCATGCTCACGAAGCCAGGGTGGCCATGTGCTTGTTTCCTGTCCGTGTCCCCAGCTCATCAGCGCGTGAGTGTGGACACCTCATCGGCGTGCTCATGGCTCGCTCCCTCGTGATCGGAATAGAGTGCCCGTCTATGTTCGTCTGCGAGAGCTGCCAGAATAGGACAGCACAGACTGGGTGACTTCCAAACTCACCGTTCTGTGGGCTAGGAGTCCAAGATCAAAATACCGTGGGGGGGGGGGGTGTCCTGTGAGGCCACTCTTCTTGGTTGGTAGACGGCCACATGCATGCTGTGTGTCCTCACGTGGCCGGTCCCCTGTGCTCATGGGGAGGAGGAGAGAGAGATCTGGTACCTTTTCCTCTTCTTCTAAGGACACCAGCCCTGTCAGATGGAGGCCCCATTCTTATGACCTCACTTAACCATTATTGTCTCCTTCTGGGCCTTATTTCCAAATGCGGTCACATTTAGGGGTAGATCTTCAATACATGCATTTTGGGGGAACACAGTTCAGTTCCTAACGCTGGCACAGAGAGTTCTCAGCATTTGTGACGCCGGTTGCTTTCCTTGGGTCGTCGTCCATGCTGTGCCTCTGTGCCGGTTTAAGCACTTTGCTATGATGCCAGAACCGCCACAGATTGCCTAGGGGTTCATTCCACCTGGCAGGGCGAGGGGTGATTGAAATGCTGCGGGGACTCTGTTGCAGGTGTCCTTTCATTAGCTGCCAGAGCGTCCGGGGCCTTGGGACGCAAGGCAAAACTTTCCACAGTATGTGCTGAGACAAGCTGATGTCCAACCCACTGCCGGAAATGTGTGGTGTCACCAGAAACGTTGAGTGTGAGGGACGTGAGAATACCAGGCAATTAGTCCACATCATTCTTAGTCAAAGGGGTATTTGGGGATTTTGTGTTGAGCAAAAAGGATGTGCATTGGGAATGGGTGTGTATCAATGGGTAGGAGTGGGAGAATACACGAGCTGAAAATGCATGATATGCAAGAAGTCTTTGACAGGTCAAAAAAGTCCAACATTGGCCATTTCATATGGTTCGATCTAAGGTGTATGGCTGGGCACATGTGTAGGGGCATCAGTGTGGGTGTGTGGACTTCTGTGTAGCCCTGTGTGCGTGTGTGGGTGCATACGTGTGTGTGGTGTAGGTTGGGTGATGGGAGAAATACTTGTGTGTGTATGCAGGGAAGAGGACATGCCTGCAGATGGCAGGGGATAGGTATATGTAGATGGGTAAGGGAATCAAGGAAGGCTTCCTGGAAGAGTTAACATTAAATAATGAAGCTTAAAGTGAAAGGACAACTGAGAGTTAGCAAGGTGCACAGGCAAAAAGGGTGGAAAGAATGCTCCCACCCAAAGAGAACTCTGCAAAGGCTAAGGACAGATGTAGACAAATGTCATCATGACTAGACCATGAGGGGCAGGGGGCTGGGAGACAGGGGAGTGGCCTCAGAGGAGGAAAATGGCAGAGAATGGAGGGCCCTGTGAGCCACAGCAAGGAACGTGGGCTTTGTTGAAAGGAGAGATGACTAAGGACCTGCCACAGATTTTGCAGGGAGCCTACTAGGCTGGCGAAGGTGGGACACGATCAAACAGAATGGGAGGCGAAAGAGTGTGAAATTGTTTCAGGGTGCAGAAAAGATTTGCCCTGGGCTAAGGTGGCCTTCACCTTTCCCTGGTCATGTCTCTGGGGCCCTTGACCCGAAACAGGAGGGGTCTCGGTGAAGAGAAGCGGGCCAGCAGGCTGCTGTTGAATCTGAGCGTCCAGAGCCGTTCTGAGCTGTCGAGGCACGGAGCCCCCATTCGAGGCTTCCACAGGATCTCCCGAGAGGCCACGGGTCCTGCGCTGGCTGCTGACCCGCTGTCTGAAGTCGCAGCCCGGTGCTTGCAGGGGGAGCGGGATGAGAGCTTCCTGTTCAGTTTCTGATCGTTGCGATTAACATGTTCCTTGTTCAAAGCGTAAAGGTCCATCCGAACAGAGTCCCGGCTGTGGGAGCACATGAAAGTGATTGGGAGGCAGAATGTGTCAGGGAAGGGAGAGGCATGTGCAGGGATAAGAGGCTGTGCGGGATCAAGGGAAGACACAGCAGCAGTAAGAGAGAGAAGCCGAGGGTCAGAGGCAGAGGGAGAGCAAAGGGAGAGGAGGGCTGTGGAGAAAAATGAAATGTCCCCACACAATCAGAGAATTGTTTGAGACCAGGGGGAAAGGCAGGAGGGAGAATCCATCTGAGAAAAATAACGTTGCTTGAATTAGTCTACCCAGATCTGTCAGGACACTCGCTGAGATATTTGGAACTAGACACCAACCGGAAGGGGATTGAATGTCCCTGGATCACCTTGCTAATTTTCCATTCATTTCTATCCTGAGTTAGAGCCATAGGACCCCCCCCCCCCCCCCCCGCCTGCCACCGGAGAGCATCTGACTTCACAGCCCCTGGGCCCGCGACGTGGCCGCTCTGGCATTGTTTCCTGGGTTTTCCATCTGCTCCGACTGTCGCAAATCCAATTTCATACTTGGCATAAAATAAATCAGTTTCAAGAAATATCTTGTCATCATCCAGATCACAACGCCACGTATAAAATACCCGATGCCAGCTCCCAGTCGTCAGAAAGGGCTGCAGAAAGAGGAAAAGACTTGCTCTAGACAGAAGGGGTGAGAAACACTTATTCTGTGGTGTCTAAATCATTCAAATGAAGCTGAAAACAAATTTCTGTTAAAGCTTGGCCAATCTGTGCCTCTATTAACACTGTCTCTCCCCAGAACCCCATCTCCCTGTGTTCTGGAAGCTTTTCACGGCAAGGACCACTTCTGAGTGTGTGAGCGAGTCCATTTCTTCGGAGTCTCTGATCAAGTGAACCTGTTTACACACAGTTACTTGCAGAAGCTCTACTAGGATCCAGGGGGACAGGTGCGCCCTCTACAGCCCCGGAGGTCTGTCATCCAGGTTCCATGTTCCCCCATAGCTCTCTGCGGAGGTGCCCTTACCACTAATTAAAGAAGGCGGAGCCCGGCTGGTGTGGCTCAGTGGTTGAGCATCCACCCATGCACCAAGAGGTCGCTGGTTCGATTCTTGGTGGGGACACATGCCCAGGTTGTGGGCCTGATCCCCAGTGGGGGACATGCAGAGGCAGCCAATTGATGTTCTCTCTCATCAATGTTTCCACCTTTCTCTCTCTCTCCCTTCCTCTCTCTCTAAAAATCAATAAAGAAAAAAATTGTTTAAAAAAATAAATAAAAGAAGACGGAGAAGTGGGAACCGGGGTTCAGCACACACTCTCCTAACACACCCGTATGCTTCCTATGGGCAGCCGTACATTCCCTTCATTCCATTGGTGGGGTTCCTTACAGCCTTTGGGGTGTAGTCAAATAAGGTTTGTCTTGTTCCCTGTGGCATACTCCAGCAAGAGGGACTGGCAAGTACTGCGAAGAAACAAAAGGGTGAAAAAACGAAGAGAAATACTATGGAGAGCCCTTTGGATGTTCTCCCAATTCCTTTATAGGGTCCAGGACCACTACCTCGGCCTTTCTTTCCTCTTGGTTACCCAGCGAATTCATTCGAGCTCTAGAAAGTTCGAGGCCGTGTTCACAGGGAGCCCAGACTATGCTTGGCATTTGGTGGGTGCTCCCCACACGTCTGCAGGAAGAATACATGCCGGGAATGGACGCCCCTCATCTGCATGACTTGGGGCAAACTCCATCTCGCCCCGTAAGTTCTTTATTCCTGGGTTTCTGTCCTTTACTTTGAACACACAAGCCTTCTACTTTGTCATCAGCATGTGAATGTCCTTAGGGACCATCCTCAGCTTTCCTAGTATGTCCTTAGAAATACATTTTTTTGAACATCAGAGGGACATTTTTTCATCTTAGATCAGGCCTCTGTCCCAAAGCTGCTTCCTCAGAGGCTGTCCCGGCATCCATCTGGGTGCTTTCCCAGCACCCTGGCCTAAATTTTTCTTTTTTTCCCCCTTTTTTATTATAGTATAGTTGGCGTAGACTATAATAGTTTCAGATGTACAACATAGTGTTTCGACGTTTCTATACCTTACGATGTGATTGTCGCCGGAGGGATAAAAGGGCCAGATGCCTCCGACATTCATGGGTGGGAGGTTCTCGGAACAGCTTTAGAAAATGAATTTCCTAAGACACGCGAGGGAGAAGGGATGGCTTCTATTGGCGTGAAACTACCTGTCCCTCAGTCCGGCCCTGGATGAGGAGCAGCTGTGGGTTGAGCCAGAAATAAGGCCCAAGTCCAGAGTGTCCGCTCCATGGTGCAGCCGTGTCTAGATTCATTAGTGCACATTCAGTCCAGTTGTCCACTGTGGGCCACGTGGGGAAGTGCAGGGCGTGGGAGCCCCCTAAGCAGCCTCCCACGGGCAGCGAGACAGACAGACAGACAGACTGAGAGGGAGAGAGAGAGCGCTGAGAACTGAAGGGAGGGGCAGCTTTCCTATGTTAGGAGATTAAATATTCGGGCTGTGCACTTGCAGTGGCCTCGCCTGCTCTGGCCACTGACTAGCTCCCAGGTGTGACGGACAGGTAGGCACCTCCCATGCCACTTAGACCTCACTGGGCATGTGTCTAAAGTGCCTTTGTCCAGGCCCTCCCCCTACTGAGCAGCAGGGAATAGACCTGGAGTCTTAAATTCGCTAATTTTTCCTTTACTCCCTGGTAAGTAATAACCAGGTTATTGTCTAGATAACACGAGTCTAGTACCCAACTGCGCCAACAATAGTAAACCGAAATAATCTTGAGGGACAAGGACCCAGAGCTGCCCGGTGCCCAGGCCTGCCTGCGGCCTCATTGTATGGACGAGGCTCCAGATGAGGGCATGGCCTGCCCGCAGCCGCAGACTTGGGAAGTGACGATCCAGGCTGAGAGTCCCCGTGTCTCCACCTTTCCGAGCCGGCTCTTGCGTGAAACCCCACGCGCTCCCGCGCACCTGGGTGCTGGCCGATGCCCAGCCACGCCGTCTCGGGTGAGGTGGGCCTGGGCACCGGGGCGGCAAAGCCCTGATTCGCAGCGTTTGCCTATGTTAGTGGGTCAGCACTGCAGTGGCCATTTGAAGCTACAGGTGTGACGTTGCCCGAATGCGAAGCTGGGCAGACACACGCGGTCGTGCCCAGGATGTAGCGTCGCCGTCACCCAGAGGCAATGGATGGAAATCACTTCGAGAGCACAGACAGCGACACCATAGAGTAAAATAATTAGGAAGGGTTGAAACCTTGGTGAAACCTTGTTTTTTTAAAATATAATGTATTAAGTTTTTTTTTTTTCTCATGAAATAAATTTGATTTAATAAAGCACAATTGCTCCCAAAATTCCATAGCTCATTATTATTTTATTATTATTTTTTTTTATGAATTTTTTTTTAAAATTTTTTTGTTACAGCTATTTTACCTTTGTACCCCATTGGCACCCCCCCCACCCCCCTGTTCCCGGCTTAGTTGTCCATGTCCATTGGTCATGCATACATGCATATAAGTTCTGTGGTTTATCTCTTCCCACCCCCCCACCCCCCATCCCCTCTTCTGAGGGATGTCAGTCTGTGCCCTACTTCCATGTGTCTGGGTCTACTGTATTCCTCAGACTGTTACGTTCATTATATTCCATATATAAGTGAGATCATGTGGTATTTGTCTTTTTCTGCTTGGCTTCTTTCACTTAGGATAATACTTTCCAGGTCCCTCCATGTCATCTCAAAGGATAAGAGATCTTTCTTTCTTACCGCTGCATAGTACTCCATTGTGTATATGTACCACAGCTTTTTTATCCATTCGTCTACTGGTGGACACTTGGGCTGTTTCCAGATCTTAGCTATTGTAAATAATACTGAAATGCTCAGGAATCTTGCGAGCCAACTGCTAAATACAGCCATTTTAGACGACAGAGTTTTAAGTTTCTGTCGTCTAAAATGGCTGTATTTAGCAGTTGGCTCGCAAGATTCCTGAGCATTTCAGTATTGGGTCTTCTAAGCCGGTGTCATCTCCAGCTTCTGTGGAAGGGGAAACTGTGGACACCTAAGGTGACTCCTGCCGTTGCAATTACCAAATCAAATGTGAAGACCTGGTGACACGTTCAGAACAAGACTCGGTTACAACCTCAATAGAATAATGAAGAAGACTCAGTTACATTTTCAATCGCTTCTTTCCAAATAAAACAAGTTTAAAATCAGTTCAACAATGGGATCATCTGGCATTTTTAAGACGATTTTTAAAAAAAGTCTCAATCTTTTTTATTGAGATATAATTGACCTGTAACACTGTATAAATTTAAGGCGCACAGTGTAATTGTTGACTTTCTATATATTGTGAAATGATTACCACAAAAAGTTTAGTTAACATTTATCATCTCCTAGAGATTTAGAAAAATGTTTTTCCTTGTAGTAAGAACTCTTAGGATCTACTTTCTTAACTTTCAAACAGTGGTGACTACAGTGATCATGTCGTACATTACATCTCTAGCGCTTATCTGTCATATAACTAAAATGTTGTGCCTTTTGACCACCTTCACCCAACTCCCCTGACCCCCTCCAAATCTAAACACAGCCTTAACCAAGTTATCAGACTTCCCACTGTCTTCAGTCCCTCTCTCTCGGGAACTCTGATCTAGACCTTGGAGGAAAAAGACTTTCCTCTCCAGCAGAAAGAGAGCTTGTCAGACATTGGAGGGGTCTGATGAGTTAAAGTTATTGGATAACTGTGAATTATATAATCAGATGATGCCAACACATTTTCTACCTTAACATTTTCAAAGCTAAGAGAAAATCCAAGCCTTTCAGGCTAGACCCTCATTATTTTCCCACTAGAATTCTACCTCGAGTTCTAAGATGGAATTTTCTGTCTCTTAAGCCATATTATCAAAGTTCTTTATCTTTAAAATATTTTCCAATTGATTATATTACAACAGTGACTAAATGAAACCAGGCATTAACAGTGGAATGACAAGTCATTTACAAAAATGCATTGTGATGAATTTTTCTTCAGTTATAATCTCCATTTATATATTATTGGTTTATTTATTTATTTTTAAAATTGTTTTTCTCTTTATTGATTTTTTAGAGATAGAGGAAGGGAGAAGGGAGAGAGAGAAAGAGAGAGAGAAACATCAATGAGAGAGGACATCGATTGGCTGCCTCCTGCATGCCCCCCACTGGGGACCAGGCCCACAACCTAGGCATGTGCCCTGGCTGGGAATCGAACCAGCGACCTCTTGGTGCATGGGTCGATGCTCAACCACTGAGCCACACCAGCCGGGCATTACTAGTTTATTTTTACTCATTGAGATATAGAACCACTAGAGTTTAGTTCTCAGTTTTAGAGAATTGGCAAAACTCTGTGATACCAATACTACCTGCCCAGCACTGGTCATCGACTCACTCACATGACGAGTATATTGTTTTTAGTTCCAAGGAACAAGGTAACAGAAGATACCACCTTATGTTTAAAGATACACAAACGCTCTTTATACAGTGCAACAAAATGTGTCACTGATTTGCACTGGTATCAAGTTAAATGACAAATGAAAAAAGTTTAGCCTTAATAGTCCTCAACGATGCAAACAATACGAGTTAGCATTTTTAATGATTACATTTGTAAACATTGAAATAATGATGGTGGTGATGCAATTAAACAAGCTGTGCAAGAGAAGTTTGGTCCCAGAGGAGGAAGTAAAACCATTGGTGAAACCAGTTTGTCAATTTGCATCAAGAATCAAACCATACACAAATGTTTCTCCCAGGGTTGTTTATATTAGCAAACAATGGAAGCAACCAACATGTCCAGTAACAGGAATGTGTATGATTAGATTAGATTTTACATTTATTTACTTTTTTATATTTGATATAAAATGGACTATCATACAGGTTTTAAAGTGATATATTTTTAGATATTTGTTAATGCTCTTCATGTAATGGAAACCAGGGTTAAAAGGTGTATGTGTTACATCATCTGAATTATGTTAAGTCAAGTCTAAAAGGAAATAAGCCCAAGTATTAACAGGACTTATCTCTGGATGATAAAATCATAATTTTTTTTTTCTTTTCTATTTTCCCCACAAATTCTATTATGAACATATATTTCTTTTTTTTTAAATTTAAATTATTTATTTATTTTTTATATGAATTTTTATTTATTTTTTTGTTACAGATATTTTACCTTTTTACCCCATTGGCACCCCCCACCCTACCCCCCCTCCACCCTGTCCCCGGCTTAGTTGTCCATGTCCATTGGTCATGCATACATGCATATAAGTTCTGTGGTTTATCTCTTCCCACCCCCCCACCCCCCATCCCCCATCCCCTCTTCTGAGGGATGTCAGTCTGTGCCCTACTTCCATGTGTCTGGATCTACTGTATTCCTCAGACTGTTATGTTCATTATATTCCGTATATAAGTGAGATCATGTGGTATTTGTCTTTTTCTGCTTGGCTTCTTTCACTTAGGATAATACTTTCCAGGTCCCTCCATATCGTCGCAAAGGATAAGAGATCTTTCTTTCTTACCGCTGCATAGTACTCCATTGTGTATATGTACCACAGCTTTTTTATCCATTCGTCTACTGGTGGACACTTGGGCTGTTTCCAGATCTTAGCTATTGTAAATAGTGCTGCTATGAACATGGGGGTACATATATTCTTCCTGATTGGTGTTTCAGGCTTCTTAGGGTATATTCCCAGCAGTGGGATCACTGGGTCAAATGGAAGTTCAATTTTTAATTTTTTGAGGTAGCACCATATTGTTTTCCATAGTGGCTGCACCAGTCTGCATTCCCACCAGCAGTGTATTAGAGTCCCCTTTTCTCCACACCCTCGCCAACACTTGTTGTTTGATGATTTGTTGATGGCGGCCATTCTGACAGGTGTGAGGTGATACCTCATTGTTGTTTTAATTTGCATCTCTCTGATGATTAGTGATGTTGAGCATTTCTTCATATGTCTCTTGGCCATTTGTATGTCCTGTTTGGAGAGGTGTCAATTCAGCTCCTCTGCCCATTTTTTAATTGGGTTCTTTGTCTTCCGTTTGTGGAGTTGTGTGAGCACTCTATATATATTGGAAATTAACCCCTTATCTGATAAATCATTGGCAATGATGTTCTCCCATACAGTGGGTTGCCTTTCCATTTTGATGATTGTTTCTTTTGCTGTGCAGAAGCTTTTTAGTTTGATGTAGTCCCATGTGTTCATTTTCTCCTTTATTTCTGTTGCCTTAGGTGATATATCAGTGAAAATTCTGCTCCGTATGATGTCCGAAATTTTGTTGCCTACATTTTCTTCTAGAATTTTTATGGATTCACGGGTCACATTTAAGTCTTTTATCCATTTTGAGTTTATTTTTGTGTATGGTGTAAGTTGATGATCTAGTTTCATTTTTTTGCATGTAGCTGTCCAATTTTCCCAACACCATTTATTAAAGAGGCTGTCTTTACTCCACTGTATGCTCTTGCCGCCTTTGTCAAATATTAATTGAGCATATTGCCTTGGGTCCATTTCTGGGTTTTCAGTTCTGTTCCACTGGTCTATATGCCTATTCTTGTGCCAGTACCAGGCTGTTTTGGTTACAGTAGCTTTGTAGTATAACCTGATATCTGGTATTGTGATTCCACCTACTTTGTTCTTCTTTTTCAAGATTGCTGTGGCTATTTGGGGTCTTTTTTGGTTCCATATGAACTTTTGAAGTATTTGTTCTAGTTCTATGAAATATGTCGTTAGTATTTTGATGGGGATTGCACTGAATCTATAGATTGCTTTGGGTAGTATGGACATTTTAATGATGTTAATTCTTCCAATCCATGAACAGGGTATGTGCTTCCACTTTTTTATATCTTCCTCTATTTCTTTTTCCAATGACCTGTAGTTTTCTGCAAATAGGTCCTTTACTTCTTTGGTTAAGTTTATTCCTAGGTATCGTAATTTTTTTGGCGCGATGGTAAATGGGATTGTTTTTTCAGTTTCTCTTTCTGTGAGTTCATCATTGATGTACAAGAATGCCGTCGATTTCTTGACGTTAATTTTGTATCCTGCTACTTTGCCAAATTCATTTATTAAGTCTAATAGATTTTTGATGGAGTCTTTAGGGTTTTCTATGTACAATATCATGTCATCTGCAAATAATGACAGTTTCACTTCCTCCTTTCCAATTTGGATCCCTTTTATTTTTTCTTCATGTCTGATTGCTGTGGCTAAGACTTCCAGTACAATGTTAAATAAGAGTGGCAAAAGTGGACATCCCTGTCTTGTTCCTGTTCTTAATGGAAATGTTTTTAGCTTCTGTCCATTGAGTATGATGTTGGCTGTAGGTCTTTCATATATGGCCTTTATTATGTCGAGATATGATCATGCTTTTTCAGCATCTATTGATATGATCATGTGGTTTTTATTCTTCATTTTGTTTATGTGGTGTATCACGTTTATTGATTTGCGAATATTGTACCAGCCTTGCATCCCTGGAATGAATCCCACTTGGTCACGGTGAATAATTTTTTTGATGTATTTCTGGATCCGATTTGCTAATATTTTGTTCAGGATTTTGGCGTCTATGTTCATCAGGGATATTGGCCTGTAGTTTTCTTTCTTCGTAGTGTCTTTTTCTGGTTTTGGAATTAGAATTATGCTGGCCTCATGGAACGTGTTTGGAAGTCTTCCTTCTTCTTGAATTTTTTGAAATAGTTTGAGGAGAATGGGTGTTAGTTCTTTTTGGAATGTTCGGTAAAACTCCCCCGTGAAACCATCTGGGCCTGGGCTCTTGTTTGCTGGGAGAGTCTTGATTACCTCTTCAATTTCCTTAGTTGTTATTGGTCTGTTTAAGTTTTCTATCTCTTCCGGGAATAGTTTTGGGAGACTGTGTGTTTCTAGAAATTTGTCCATTTGGCTTAGGTTGTCGAATTTGTTGCCATATAGTTGTTCATAGTAGTTGTTAACGATCTTTTGTATTTCTGTGGTGTTGGTTGTTACTTCTCCTCTTTCATTTCTGATTTTGTGTACTTGGGTTCTCTCTCTTTGTTTCTTGGTGAGTCTAGCTAAGGGTCCATCAATCTTGTTTATCTTTTCGAAAAACCAGCTCTTTGTTTCATTGATCCTTTGAATTGTTTTTTTTGGTCTCTATGTCATTTATTTCTGCTCTGATCTTTACTATTTCCTTCCTTCTACTTGCTCTGGGGTTTTATTTTTGTTTGCTTTCTAATTCTTTAAGTTGTGAGGTTAGACAGTCAATTAGAAATTTTTCTTGTTTTTTGAGGTAGGCCTGTAGTGCTATGAACTTCCCTCTCAGAACTGCTTTCGCTGCATCCCATAGATTTTGTGTTGTGTCTTCATTTTCATTGGTTTCCAGGAAGTTTTTAATTTCTTCCTTGATCTCGTCGGTGACCCATTCATTGTTTAATAACATGCCATTTAGCCTCCATGTGTTGAAATGTCTTTGCATGTTCTTGTTGCAATTGATTTCTAGTTTCATGCCATTGTGATCTGAGAAGATGCTTGATATGATTTCAATCTTCTTGAACTTGTAGAGATTTAGTTTGTGTCCTATCATGTGGTCTATCTTTGAGAATGTCCCATGTGCACTTGAGAAGAATGTGTATTCTGTAGTTTTGGGGTGTAATTCTCTGTAGATATCTATTAAATCCATTTGGTCTAGTGCTTCATTTAGAGTCTCTGTTTCCTTGCTAATTTTTTGCCTAGAGGATCTATCCAGTGCTGTCAACGGGGTGTTGAAGTCCCCTGCTATGATTGTATTGTTGTTGATTTCTCCTTGGAAGTCCTCCAGAAGATTTTTAATATATTTTGGTGCTCCTATATTGGGTGCATATATGTTTATCAAAGTTATATCTTCCTGTTGGATAGATCCTTTCAATATTATGTAGTGGCCGTCTTTGTCTCTAGTTATGGTCTTCATTTTGAAATCTATTTTATCAGATATGAGAATTGCTACCCCAGCTTTTTTTTGCTTTCCATTTGCTTGGAAAATTTTTTTCCATCCCTTCACTTTCAACCTATGTGAGTCTTTTGTTGAGAGGTGGGTCTCTTGTAAACAACATATATGTGAGTCATGCTTTCTTATCCAATCAGCTACTCTGTGTCTCTTTATGGGAGCATTCAATCCATTAACGTTTAAGGTGATTATTGATATGTACTTATTTATTGCCATTTTTGTTTAGTGTGGTTCTATTTTTCTTCCCATTTCTACTGCTAATTACAGCAGTCCTTTTAACATTTCTTGCAGTGCTGGTTTGGTGCTAATGTATTCCCTTAGCCTTTTTTTGTCTGGGAAGCTCTTTATTTGATCTTCTATTTTGAATGATAGCCTTGCTGGGTAGAGTAGTCTTGGATTCAGATTCTTGTTTTTCATGACTTTGATTACTTCATGCCATTCTCTTCTGGCCTGTAGTGTTTCTTGTGAGAAGTCAGCTGAGAACCTTATGGGGTTCCTTTGTAGGTAACCTGTTGCTTATCTCTTGCTGCTTTTAGGACTCTCTCTTTGTCTTTAATTTGTGGCATTTTAATTACTATGTGTCTTGGTGTGGGCCTGTTTGGGTTCTTCTTACTTGGGACTCTCTGTGCTTCTTGAACTTGAATGCCTTCTTCCTTCACCAAATTAGGGAAGTTTTCTCTCACTATTTTTTTGAATATATTCTCTATCCCTTGCTCCTTTTCTTCTTCTTCGGGGACTCCTATGATGCGAATATTATTACGTTTCCAGTTGTCCCATCCCTTGCTCCTTTTCTTCTTCTTCGGGGACTCCTATGATGCGAATATTATTACGTTTCCAGTTGTCCCATAGTTCTCTTAAGCTGTCTTCCTGTTTTTTAATCGTTTTTTCCTTTTGTTTTTCTGATTGGTTGATTTTTTCTACCCTGTCTTCTAATTCACTGATCCGGTCCTCAGCTTCCCCTACTCTGCTTTTTAAACCTTCCAATGTGTTTTTCATTTCGGATATGTCATTTTTTATCTCTTCTTGTTGGTTTTTAATTTCCAATTGGCTTATTTTCAGTGTCTCTATGTCCTTACTCATGCTGTTCAGCTTCCTCAAGATCATGGCTCTGAATTCTAGCTCTGTTAACATGCCTAATTGCTCCACATTGATCTCATCTTCAGTGGAGGTGTCTTGCTCTTTCATTTGGCTTCTGTTTCTGTGTTTCACCAATTTGGCTATCACTGTGGGCTTTGGAGCCTGTCAAGTTCTCCATGTGGGTGTTGGTGTTCTGCTGTTTGTGGCTCCCTCTCCTGTGTTTAGATGAGCGAGGGAGGACCCACGTTGAATACCACTGTCAAGTCTTACTTTCCTGGTTAAAGTTGCCAGCCCAGGAAACGTACTGTTATCCTCTAGCTTTTTGCCTGGAGGCTAGCCGTCTAGGTTACTTGATGAGTTTTGGGTTGTCAGTTGATTGAAAAACTCCCTCTGGTGCTCAGCCAAGGGGCTTTCACGAGGGTGGGGCAGATGCTGGTTGTTAGTGAGCCTCAATTAGCACTTCAATGGCCCACAGGCTGGGGTTGGATCTCCGAGGGAGGGGCTGCTGCCTCTCCTCAGAGCCCTGGGAAGGAGCAATGTGGCCACCGTCCTGGGTGGCTGCACTCAGCCAAAGCTCTGAGCGCCCTCCAAACCCCGAGTGTCCCGACTCAGTTCCAGTCCAGTCCGCCCTCCCTCCGCCGGAGCCCAAGGTGAGTGGCTGTGGCTGTTTCAGCCTCTGTCCCGGCTCTGCGCTGTGGGGCCGCCTGGGAGTGTGACCCGAGGGCGCTGCTCCCAGCTGAGGCCGCTGCCGAGCTGCCGACCCTGGGCTCCCAGCCCTGTCTCGCGCCTTCGCAAGCCTACCGGGATCTAGTCGGTGTCCCTCATTGTATGGTCCTCGCAGGCTGCTTTTCTGTTGGTTTTTCCCGTCGATTTGTCTGTGTTATAGTTGTAATTCCAGTTTGGTTCTGGGAGACGGTCTGTGTAGCTCTGTTCACTCCGCCGCCATTTTTCGGTTCCTGAACATATATTTCTTTTATAATAAAGACATAAGTAGTGTTGCCCCTGGCCCTAGTCCTCTAGAGTCCCTAAGGCAATCAGTGTACTAGACATAGAACAAGTACCCCAGCGGTCTGCATATTACCAAAAGGAGTAGTAAAATCAATCATGTCACCATCAGGCAAGCCCAGGTGCAGGGCCGGCTCAGAGTCTGGATTGGCTGGAAGGAGGGGGAGACTGGAGGGAATAGTTTGGGGCTTGGGGATGTTGCCTGCTGAAGGAGCAGGTGGTGGGATGAGGAGACCCTAGCCAAAGGGGAAGAGAACAAGTCACATCCAGCAGGAAAATGAGCACGTTGAAGGAATCGAAACTCACCTAATTAGTTCAGAGACAGAAAGGAGAGGATTTCCCTGGAGGTGGGCGGGGCTTGATGGGACATGGAGCCAGGAGCTGAGGAGCCTGCAGAGAAGGCAGCTGCGGTGTTGTTCCGACTCTCGGGGGGCCTGGGGTCTTGCCCCTCTGTTTTTTCCCACACGGCTTCATTCTTCTCTTTACATACGCTCACCTGTCTCTGTACGTTTATGGTTTCCACTCCTTCATAACTTCACCTTGTTTTTGGCTCTGGTCCTGCATAGATTTTCAGCTCAGATTCTCAGGATCAGATGCATTTGCTCCATGCTTGAGATTCCCAGGAAAGAGACTTGACCGGTCCAGATGACTTCAGTGTCTAATCTTCATTTGCTCACCTGTGACCGGAGGTGAGGGTTAGGTGGGACAAACATGACCATCTAGGGCCAACCCCTTCACAAAGAAAGTGTGTGTAGGGGGGTGGCCACTGTGAACTCCCCTAAACATTTCTGGACTGAGGCAAGAGGATGCTGGTTCAAAAATGATGGATTGGGGGAAAATCCTGTGACTCCAATGTCAACTACTGACTGGTGATGGCAAAGCAGGGCTGACAGAAGTTGACAGTGGTCTCTGTATACTGCAATTCCTAATGCCTTTTTCTACTTCCATGTGCCTGCAGATAACACTCGCCAGTAGGTCACCTACCCTCGGCTCACCTGGGTGGCTAGTAATTCCTAGTCTTCCAGGTATAACTTTTCCCCCAGTTCCTCATCCTGGCATCCTATCCCCCACCACACACGGCCCTTCCTCTCTTACTCGGGTGGCATTATTTTATTGAAACATTGAATCAGCACTAACTCATTTTTTCCCCAAATATTAATTTTGAAGTTTCAAACCTATAGAAAAGTTGAAAGAATGAGACAATGAACACCCATGTTTATTTCATCTAGATTCAGAAATTGCTGACATTTTGCCACATCTGACGTATCTTGCTCCTCTCTTTTCTCCGAACCACATGAGAGGAGGGTATGAATATAAATGACTCTGCAATCCTAAACCCATCAGCATTCATGTCCGCAAAACAAGGACATGAATCCACCACCATCCAATGGTCACACTCAGTTGAACACCAATATAGTTCTATTCTTTAACAGAGCTGGAGTTCATATTCAGATGTCCCCAGTCATCATAATAATCACTTTCATAGTTGTCGCCACCACCGTTCACCCCATTCAGGGTTCAATCAACGACTACACCGCGCGTTGGGTTGGTGTGCCTGTTCAGTGTCCTTGAAGCCACACGGTCCCCTGCCTTTTTATTTCCTTTCATGAATTTGCCATTGTTAAAGGGTATAGGTGAGTTGTTTTGGAGAATGCTCCTGCATTTGGATTTGTCAGTCTTCTGATCCGACCCAGCTAAAACATCTTTGCACGAACGTGGACCCCAGGTGAGCCATGTCTGCATCTGGAGGGAGCGTGTCCATGTGTCCCATTATTATTGACATTACTTGATCACTTGCTTAATTTATTAACTTATTTTTTAAAGGTACAAACACTGTCATTTATTAGTACTAAATTTCTTTCCATGGTGCAGAGAGAGGAGGCTGTGTTGGAATCGGTAGCTCTCGCTGACTTCCCGGAAGCACGGTGCTCCGTGAGCGGTGCTGGGTGTTTCTTGCTTGGTCTGGAGAGGCAGCGTAGTGTACCAACTCAGAGTGCAAGCCCTGGCACTAGGTCACACTACCTGGGTTTACGTCTCAGGACCACCGCCTATGAGCTCAGTGACTGAATGTGTTCATTGAGCTCTATGAACTTCAGTTTCTACTCTGCAAAATGAAGGTCATGATTGCCCACCTTTTAGAGTTGTTATATGAATTCAATAAAATAATACATGTAAAGTGCTCTGTATAGTCCTGAGACAGAGTTAGTGTTCCCTCAATATTGTCATGTTATTATGTATCATGCTCTTTATAACAGCAAAGGGTTTTTCAATTGTACATCACAGTCCTCTGCAAGCCTAGATTTGTGGGTGTCCATGTTTTTATAAACCATATTATTCTTACTTGGGTGCCCTAAATCAGTACTTCTCAAACTTTTGATGGAAGTAAGAATCACTCCTGGACATTGTTAAAAGGCAGTTTCTGATCCAGTAGCCCCAGGGCAAAGCCTGAAATCCTTATAAGCTCCCAGTTGATAGCAACGCCACGGGTCATGAGCCAGACTTTGGGTAGCAAGACCCTAAATTACTGCCAGTTCGAAAGGCAGTGCCCAGCTTCACACCTCACACTCTGAGGCAGAGGGCTGTCCTGCTGTGTTGAATCATCACAGAACACTGCCCCCAAGTTTTCTTCTTTGGGGGAGGAGGGGACTCTTCCTGGCAAACATTAACCAAACACTGTACAGATTAAACCACTATGACTATGATTAATTATCGCTTTATATATCTATAAATACACCTACATCTAAGGTTTATCCATGAAGGATTAAATGGTAGAACATTCTTTGGAGTCAGTCTGAGCAGGCTGAAATGCCAACTCTTACATTTTTTAGCTGATTATCAAGGTTACGTTAACCACTTTGAACCTCAATGAACTCATCTAAAAATGCTTATAATATGTTAATAATGAGTCTTTTGTGTAAAATTATATTTGTATCTAGAGAGAGAGAGAGAGAGAGGTAGGAAGAACAGAGAAAAAACGAGAGAGAGCTCCAATTAATATTCCCTGGCATGTGGTAGGTGCTTAATAATGAGTAGCTTGGGTAACTTCTATTACTATTTGTGAACCTGTCAGGGTGTATTTCTAGTTTCATCAAGCAGTTTCTATGGGCCACAGGGTCACAGACCCATAGTCATATCATTTTAGAGCTGGAAGCCAGCTCTCAGAGTTTCTCGGGGACCCCGCCTGCCCTGGAGATAAAAGCATCACCCCCGCCCTTGGGTATTTGGCAACAGGACACGGGTCCCCAGAAGCCCCCATGCACTCATTTGCCTGCGTACGGTCTTCGAATTAGATTAGCCTTCTTCATTTTTTGTGGTCAAGATCCCAATTTATTTCACACTCCGAAAGCACAGCTGGGTGCTTAAAATTCCGCACACGCCACAGAAAAGTCTCTCAAGTTGCTGAAAAGTGGAGTTGTTTTCACTTTTATTTCCCCAGAGGCCGCCAGGAGCCTTGGGTGAGCAATTCGAGTCTGCGCCCTGGGGCAGGCGAACTGCCCGGTGTGGACGGCAAAGGCCATTCTGGGGCGCACGTGTCCTCTTGGGGTGAAAACTGTGTTTCTCTCCAGGACATTTGGTTTTCTTTGGGGAAGATCTGAATGTTAGCTGTGCGTAGTTCAGAAGACAGAGCCCCAGACTGTGTGACAGAATGAAGTAGGTGTTCTGAGCGCACGGGGCTAGGGGCTGGGTTTCGTGTCGAGAGATTTCCCTCCGTTCCAGATATAGGCTGACTACAGGGGGGCAGCTGCTCCCTGTTGACTCAGGAACCTCAGACCCAGGTTCCCAATGCCTCCAGCTTCAACAACCGGATCTTACAGACGAGGACTCTACAATAGATTTAACGACCGATTTTTATGGCTGAGAATCAAATCGGCAGTCTTGTTCGGGGTCCACAGCATCATATGTAGAGCAGTGCTGGTCTAGGAACCGGACTCCTGACTCCTAGGAAGGCTCTTGGACAGATCCTTCCTTCCCTGTGACCCTGACATTGCCTCTTCTCCTGCTGGCTGCAGGGATGAGCCGTTTGTAACCCCCTGTTTCCCAAGGCTTGGCTGGGAATAGCAAAGGGTCCCCTTAGACAAGCAAGAGTTTCTGACTTGATCCCGAACAACAAAAATCTCTGGAACCTCACTGCTCCCTAATCCTCCCTTCCTGGCCCAGGGGTCTCTTGAATTGTCCTTTGTGAGCTCACAGAGGGCCTGGGTTGTCCTTTGGAGCATGTGACATTTCTGATGTCTCTGCCATTGTGCCATGTGGCTCTCTGATCCTTGGTGCCTGGAGCAGCTGTGTCTGGAGAGATGTCCTTCCAGTGGAGACATCCCTCTGGCCCTGTCTCCAGCCAGTCAAGGTAGCACGGCCACTGCCTTGAGTGGAGGAGAAGGAAGGACTCCTCCCTCACTGGTATTCAACGCTGACCTGGGGCAGAACAGTTGCCTCGCCCGCAGCATCTTCCAGCCTCGAGTTCTAAGAGTGTTTTTATTTAATGGGCTCCTTCCACGGAACACAACCTTCCTCTCTAGGAGTTTCTCACGCATCCTTGCTGGAGCTGAGCCAGAAGATAATCCTCTGTGCAGTAAGAGGATCCCACCCATGTGTTCAGAATAGGGCAATGAGGCTTAGAGAGAGTATGGGTCCCACCACCATTAACTGGGAGATTCCATGTGCGCCTGTCCCTTTGTCCATGCCTCCCATGAGCCCACACTGCTCCTCTAGAACACCGGCATTCAAGCTGGAGTGGAAAGGATGCTTGTTGACGCGGGGTCTTCAATGTCCACGAATTCACAGCCTGTGCTCTTCGTGGAAAGAAAAGGCAGAGGAGCATGTACGGAGTCTAAACAGCCTTCTGGACCTTGGAAGCAGCTACTTCCACTCATCATGGAAAGTCTGCCAGGACCTGGAGCTCAGGGAAGTTTCCTCCTTTTCTCCAAAAAGAAGACGCCTGGGGAGTCATTTCTCCCCCCACTTCCAACATCCCATGGAAACAGTAACTAGAGTGTCGTTTGCCACACACGGAGAAGGATACAGCACATGTCCACCTACTCCTTTACCGCTCCAGGAGGCAATGACAGTCATGATGATGCTGGCGATGACCGTGACAATGACTGTGGTGACGAGGAGGAGGAGCACCTCCCATGGCCCAGGAGTTACGCCAGGCACTTGCCATACTAGATTTCTAAAACTTTTTTTTTTTTTAATCATCACCCAAGGATATTTTTTTCATTTATCTTCAGATAGAGTGTGGGGGAGAAAGAGAGAAACATTGATGTAAGAGAGACACATTGACTGGTTGCCTCCCACACGACCCTGACCAGGCCAGGGACCAAACGGCAAGCAAGGTACGTGCCCTTGACCAGAATCCAACCTGCGACTCTTCGGTCTGAGGCCAACGCTCCAAATGCTGAGCCAAACCAGCCAGGGCAGATTTCTAAATTTTTTTTTTTGAATCCTCACTCAAGGATATTTTTCCATTTATCTTCAGACAAAGTGGAAGGGAAACATCAGACAGAGAAAGAGAAACATCAGTGAGAGAGACACACATTGACTGGTTGCCTCCCCAATGACCCTGACCAGAGCCGGGGACCAAACCCAACCGAAGTACGTGCCCTTGACCAGAATTGAACCCGCGACTCTTCAGTTCACAGGCTGACACTCTAACCACCGAGCCAAACCAGCCAGGGCAGATTTTACTTTGGATGATCTTTCGAAGGAAATGTAATTGTGTCACTTTAAATATGAGGAAACTGGGTCTCAGAGGGGTTCCCACCACAAGACAAGTAAGAGGCAAGAGCGGGATTCTCTCGGGGAGGGGCCTTCTCTTCCCCCCACCTCCATCTGGCACACTGGTGCTCCGTGACTTTGGACTCATGTCATCACTCACAGGTGGATCTTACAAGTGCTGCCGTGCAGGCTGCCGTCAGGACATTCAGTTAGGAATGACCCGCCTGGAGGCCAGCGCCCTGGGTCACGCCCCTCACCCCAGGAGTGCTCACTCTCTTCTGCGCCCTTTCCTTCGGGGCACGTGAGAGCCACGACCGTGGTAATTCTATCACAAATACCCAATAACCTAACACAGGAGGAAAATGTCAGTGGAACGTGTTCTCTTCACATCACATGCCTGTCCTAGTTACCCGCACCTAGTCCGTCCATCTTCCCTCCTCCCGGGCCGCTGAGGGGACAGCCATGGAGGGGAGGGGCTGGTGGGCTGGCTGCCTTCTGGCCCCTGTGCAGAAAGCGACCGAGGCTGTTGAGTGGCATTATTGAAGCCCACCTGCTCCCCTGATGAAGGGTCTGAATGAGAAGGGCCTTTTAAGGATTCTAAAAAGGGAGGATTAACAATAGATCAAAGCCAGTCCAGAAGAGAAAGAACACTTTATTTATAGCTCCCGCATTAATTCACAACACTCCTATGAGCGGAGATGTGCCCGTGCACGCACTTTCCACGAAAACAAATGCCTCTCGGGTTGCTTTTATTCTAATATTATGTTAGCGCCCAAGGGGAGCAGCGCTCCGCGCTTGGCTCAGCAGAGCCCGTCCGAATTTACAATGAAATGGAACTGACACAGCTCATCGTGCCGCGTTTCTGTTCAGCTGGGGCCTTTCTTTGGAAGCTTGGATATTCCACTAGCTCTGTCCCTAACTGAGGGTGCTTCCTGCCTGCGTTCCCCCCGGGCACTGGGAGGCTGGGGGCAGTTAGAGCAATGGGTTTGCACCCAGGGAGGTGTTTGTCCCCCAGGGGACACTTGGCAATGTTAGAAGACATTTTTACTTTTTTATCCTCACCCGAGGACATTTTTCCATTTTTTGTTCAGGTAGAGTGGGAGGGAGAGAGAGGAACAGAGAGAGAGAGAGAAACATCGATGCGAAGGGACACATTGAGTGGCTGCCACCTGCACAAACAACCAGGGCCGGGGACAAACTGCAACCGAGGTACGTGCCCTTAGCGGAAACCGAACCCGGGTCTCTCAGGACCGCAGGCCGACGCTCTAACCGCTGAACCAAACCGGCCAGGGTAGAAGACATTTTTAAAAATGTTTTTATTGAGTTTTTAGAGAGAGAGGAAGGGTGAGAGATAGAAATATTGATGTGAGAGAGAAACATCCACCAGCTGCCTCCTGTACGCCCCCTACTGGGGATCGAGCCTGCAACCTGGACATGTGCCCTGACCCGAAACTGAACTGGGACCTGTCAGGCCAATGGGACAACGCTCAAGCCACTGAGCCACACCGGCCGGGCTGTTGGAAGACATTTTTGATTGTCACGACTGGTGGAGGGGTTGGCATTTAGAGGGTAGAGGTTAGAGATGCTGTTAAACGTCTTAAAATACATAGGCTGGCTCCCCACCACAGTTATCTGACCCAAAATGTCAGTAACGCTGAAACTGAGAAACCTGAGTCAGAGGACAGCTGCTTTGTAAGGGCTGCCAGGGTTGGGGAGATCGGAGAGTCTCTTCGCTGGCATCTTAGAACATATTATCATCAGAAGAGTTTGCTGCGGAAAAGTCTGTGCGAGAAAGAGGCACAAGCCCAGGAGGGAAATCCGAACGGCACAGACACCAGAGGGCTCTAGGCAGATATTTGACTTGAGATTATGGAGCCAGCTTGTAGCACCGTGGAGATGCTTGAAGAAAAGGAGGCTGAGTAGGAGTGGGCAGCGCGTGGCCACAGGTACTGTCTGTCTGTCCATGTCGCCGCCCGCTCCAATACGGATCGCGGGAGACGAGGGGTCTTTCGGAGGTCTAGCGGTGAGGCAGAGGCCTGTGTAATAGTTCCGCCTTTGTCCAAACGTCCCAGCATGTATTAGATAGGGGTCTCAGACACTCAGACCGGTGATTCACAGGTGAGCTAAATGTGCAGCTTAATCTTTCATTCTGCCAACATGATAGTTTTGAAAAGAAAGAAAGAGAGAGAGGGAGGGGCAGAGAAAGAAAGAGGAAGGGAGAGGGGGAGCTGGTCGAATGCCTGTGACCGGGGCGCATGATTGTAGTTTCACGCACTGCACCCACCTTCATTGTTATGCCTGGCCTCCCACACGTAGGTAATGTTCTTGCTTAACCCTGTGGGCGTTCAAAGTTTGACTCCCCTGGTCTTGGATTCTGTCCTTGCTTCTCAGATATTTAGTGTTAGAAGAGCTCCTAGAACCTGACTCTTGGTCTGTCCACAAGGCTGGCCCCGATTTCATCAGTCGCCCAAGGAGAAGCCCCAGCATTTAGATGGCTTTCATGACAGGCCAGGGGAGCCAGCTTCATTACCTGTGGTCACACTTGTTCGAAAGGGTCATGCAGTGAACATTAGGGGGGAAAAGAGGCACGATGATCATCTAGTCCAGGACGTGTTTCCGTTTAGAATTACCGGGGAGCTTCTCAAGAACGCCCGCCGCCAGCCCCACATTCAGAGGCTCTGAGGTACTTGGTCAGGAGAGGGACTGAGCACCTGTCCTTTCGCAAAGCTCCCAGATGATCTTCGATGCAGCCAAGGTGGAGAACTACTGACCTAGTCTCTCTTCCTCATTCTCCGAAGAAGAAAGTGAAGGTCAGAGAGGCATCCAGTTTGTTCAGGTCATGTTTATGATCCGTGTGTGCTCCTGCTGCCTTTGTGTGCTCTCTCCAACCAGCGCTGAACAGGCGGTGGAGAGGGGAAGAGGGAAACCCAAGAACGGAGCTCAGGGGTGTCTCCAGCTGTCGCTGGCAGAAAGACTGGCTGGCAGCTTCGGGAGGAGCCGGGCTCGCTTGAGTTTCACTGCGAGGAGATGGCTATGTTTCCTTCAGTCCCCAGACACATCCCACTGCCGTGGTGGGTGGCTGGCGATGCTGCCTTCGCTTGAAAAACACCTTCTCTTACTTGCTTTGTTTGAATCCAATATTTCCTCTGCTTTGAATTGCAGGCTTAGTGCATTATCTAAAGCAAGGATGGGATTTACTTGGGAGGATGTGGAGATGGCTGTTCTTACTGTAAATAAACAATTCAGTCTGTCCTCATTGGAATAGTGTCTGGCCAGTGTGGCTCAGTGGTTGAGCATCGACCCATGAATCAAGAGGTCTCTGGTTCAATTCCCAGACAGGACACATGCTCAGGTCATGGGCCTGATCCCCAGTGGGGAGCCTGCAGGAGACAGCCAATTGATGTTCTCTCTCCTCGATGTTTCTATCTCTCTCTCCCTCTCACTTTCTCTGTCTTCAAAATCAATAAAGAAAAATAAAAGTAACAGGGAAGGAAGCACAAGCCACATTCCCCAGGAGCAAAATGATGACCCAGTGATGTGTGATAGGCGATCGGGTGACCAGCATTTGTGATGGGGACCAGTCCTGCTGCTCACTCGATTCAGCGGGAGGTAGTAGAGGAGTCAGACTTCCTGGGTCCCAATCCCACGAAGTCACCACTTACCCATTTGGCAAACTTGGGCAAGCGCTCAAGCCCACCAACCAAATTAAGACCTTGAAAATATTCAGCTGCACAGAATCACACCTCTTCCAAATAGTTCAAGGATGCCAAGCACTTGCTGTGTCTTTTCTCATTTATTCCCACAGCGACCCACATGTGAGGTTGCTACGCAAGTCCTCATTCTATGAAAGCATACACTGAGGCTCAGAGAGATTAAGAAACTTCTCGGCTAGGAAATTGCAGAGCTAGAATTCATAGCCAGTGTTCTTTTAACTACAGATGAATATGTCTACCTGTATGCGTCAGGTGGATTTATTGGACACCGGCTAGTGCTTAGGAAGTGGGTTTTGGTTATTTCGAGTGATCTGGACTTGGTAGGATTCCATCAAGAAATAGATTTATTCTGCTTCCCCGTTGTCCTCAAACACACTCTGGATCTTCACTTCCATCCTTGATGACATTTCAAGCAGATCACGTGGCTTTTTAAACATCTTTCTAGGTATTTTAAGTTATTATAACAGTTTCACTTTCAAATATTAACAAATCAAATTTCATCTCTACTTTAGTTCAATACTTTCCCTGCCCATCTCTTCCAATGCGACCCTCCCCCCCCCCACACCCCCCCCAACTCTCAACCTCACTCCAGCTCGGGTCAGACTGACATTCTTATGATCTGCAACATGGGAGCCGAGGCTCACTGCTCACCCTCCTTCTCATTTGCTTCTCCTTTTCCCATTTGCTGCTTCTCCCCTTCTCCCCCACAGCCCACAGTGCTTCTGCTTCCCGCAGATCAGCTCAAGGAGAAAGCAGACATTAAAATCTAAACATGGTTTGATGGGACTGACACCGTCTTATCTGACATCTGCACCCTCTTGCTGGCTGACTCGGGTGCTGGCATGGCTGGAGGCACCCCTGGGTCTGACGAAGCCCTAGGCAGGCTCTCAGGACGCAGCAGCTAGGAGTACCCAGCACTATAATTTATCAGAGCAGAGGGTGCAGAGCAAGATCAGCAAAGGGCAAAGACTCATGGGGCGAAGTCAGGGGGATCCAGGTTCAAGCTTGCAGAGATCCCGCCCAGTGGAGTCTCACAGGACACGCTTGATTCTCCGGGGACAAGTTGTGACATGCATGAAATGTGGCCAGCTAGGGAAGTCATGAGAAACTATGGCCCCGAGTGTTTCGTTTGTTTGTTTCTAAAGATTTTTTAAATTTATTTTTAGAGGAAGAGGAAGGGAGAGGGGAGAGAGAGAGAGAAACTTCGATGTGGGAGCAAAACATCAGTCAGCTGCCTCTTGCATGGCCCCTACCAGAGAGCGAGCCTGCAAACCAGGCACGTGCCCTGACCAGGAATCAAACCAGCAACTCTTTGGTGCATGGGAAGATGCCCAGCCCACTGAGCCACACCAGCCAGGGCGAATGACCCAGAGTTTTTATTGGGGTCTGCTGTGTAGGCATTCTCTGCCTGGTACGTGCCAGTGTTCCAGACTCCCAGGAGGAGAGCAGGTGCTCAGCATAAACCATATTGTTCGTGTAGTTAGGCTTAGGGAGTCACAACTGCTGCCTGTTCTGGGGACCCCCAAGTTTGCCGACATCAGCCAGGGCAGTCAAGGGCCAGCTCGTAAGCAGGCCTCTCCTGGGACAGCACGCAGGCCGCCGTGGGTGTGGTCTTCTGCCCACGGCACTCTCACGCCGCCCCCCTCACAGGCTGGACAGCTCAGTCTGCGCTCCAGCAGCGCACCCACAGCCTCTGCCCGCTGGGGTAGCGTGGCTCAGGCAGAGGAGAGAGCTGGCAGCCGTGCCCGTGAACCCGCAGTCCCGGCCTCTCCTGCAGCAGCCGGCTGGCTAGCTCTGGGCGGCTCCAGCCAGCCCTCTGCCTGGGCCAGTCAGAGCCTCACTCCGCCCACCCAGCTCCAAGAAACACCAGCCATGTCCTCCCACGAACGGTCCAGCTGCGCTGAACTGCTGTTGCTCCTTGGTCCGCTGACTTCCCTCTGTTGGCTTGAGAGCGGAGAGCACACCTCCCCTGCATTCCCACAGCATTCTGCAGAGACATCTCTCCGGGGGAATCTCTGGCCGCTCTTACCTGGGGAGTGGAGGCGGGGGATGGGCTAACGGATTGAGGCAGGGGTTTGGCCACTTCTTAGCTTCTTTGTTGCTATGTCTAGCACCTCTTTTTACAATGTGCAGTATTTGCTCTCTATTGTTCAGAGCGTTGGACTTCTGCCAAACAAGTCTGAGAAATAGGCGTCCCAGTTAGCATCGTGTGGCTGGCGTCCTGTTTCATGTTTTCCGTTCCGCTTCCACCGCTCTGGGTCAGGCTTGACCACCCCCAGCCTCCCGTGTCTCCCACTTACATGTCACCTTTCCTGTGGTCTCCAGAGTGATGTCTCTAACATGATCTGTCTTCTCATCCAGCTGCTTACTCTCTGCGGGCGGTCCAGAGGTCAGGGTATGTCCACACCCTTCAGCACGGCTCCCAAAGGCTCTTCGCAGCCTGGCCGCCCCGGCCTTTCCAGTCCCACTTCCGGCCGTTCCTGGTTTGCCTCCAGAGCCCCTGCTCCCCGTGTGTTGAGCAAGTTCCTTGTCCGGACCTCGGCTCACGCCATTCCCTCTGCTTGTCTGCCTGGGGAACTCTGACCCGCTCTCTAACGGCCCCAGAGAGAATGATCGACTTCACAGCACTTTGTGTGTGACCTTCAGAAAAATACTCACCCTCTCTGTGCCTCACCTTCTCATCTGTAAAATGTGGATGATAATGTCACCTCCCTCACTGGGGAGTTAGGAGGATTCTGTTAAATCAGTTAGAATCATAACACATGGACAGCTGTGCCTGGCATGGGTCACACTGTACAATATTTGTCCTACAAGTCGGTGCCTCAGCTTCCCACGTTCCGGAAGATGCGCACCGCCCTGGGAGACGGTGATCCTTGGCAGCGCCAGGGTCTTCCTCGGGTGTCTTTGCCGTGGCAGGCACACAGAGAGGGTGGTCAGGAATGGGCTGCGATGGAATATGATGGATAAAGTAATAGGATGTCGGAGATTTTCCTCAAAACAGTGCAGGAGAAGGGGGAGTCAGTAAGGGATAGATCAAAAAGATTGGATAATTGTTGAACTTGGTTGCTGAGGGCACATGAATCCATCCAGTTATTCTATTTTTATACATGTTAGAAATTTTCCATAATACCAAGTTCATTAGCCGAAAGGGGGGGGGGTTTAAAAAGTAATGAGGCACAGCTAATACTCTCCATTTCTTTGATTCCTTATATGTTACTTCCTTTCATAATCCAGCTTCAAGTGTTCCTTTTGGAGCCCACGTGAAAAGTCGGAGGCCAGACAGTCAGGAGTCTGTTTTCCTGGGTACGAGAAGCTTTTCCCTGCCCCGTCTCAGGGCAAAACGGCACTGCCACAACCATGCGGAGACGCTTCTAGGCCACAGGGTGCCGTCTAACTGAGATAGTTGTCATCCTGGAGCCACTTATGAAACCTTTTTTTTATGAATCTGTGGGTTTTTTTCTTTTTTCCTATTTGTTTAGTCACCCAGTCACCCTGGAGCCTTGTCTGACAATTGATAAAGTCATTTCAAAAGGCACACACTTCCTGACTTGCATCTTTTGCTGTCTGCTAAAGACGTGGCCCCTGGAAGGGGCAGTCCTATCAGACTGCGATCTGTCCCCAGTGCGGCAGCAGGCTGGCAGGTCTGCTGTCCATCAAGCCGGGGAAGGGACCGCCTCACATGTCCACACGGGCTGGGTGTCGTGCCGTCCATGCCTTGGTCGCTGTGCAAGGAGAGGTTTTCCTCCACCCTCCTGAGGGGGGTGTGCACCGGGAAGAGGGGTGTGCAGCAGGGAGGGGAGGGAGTTCACTTCTGCTAAGTGTTCAGACCTGTTCGGAAGGCTCTGCCTGCGGTGCTTCATTCCATCCTCACAACTGGCAGGCATGTTTAATCCCTAAACTGCCGCTGAGGACTGAGCACAGAGGGTCTCCGTCCCTGGCCTATCTTCTAGGTAATGAATCTGGGATTAGAACCAGACCCGGTTTCAAAGCTTCAGTCCCTTCTGTGGTGACTGCCGCTGCTTTCCGAGATCCCCGACAGTCAAAGGGGGAGCACTGGGCTCACTCAGGCACCGTGGGGGAGGGGAGGAAGGTAGAGCCGAGGGGCTCTGCATCCCCCACCTTGATCCAAGCACACCTGCTTCATTTTAATTCCTTCTTTTTCTTGCACACCAGTGATCGCTAACATTTGGTGGGTCTGTACGTGCCAGGCACTCTGCTTAGCGATCTGTGTGGCAATGCCATTCCACGCTCATGCCAGCACCAAGAAACGGGCGGCATCACAGTCCCTCCTCTAGCCACAAGGACACCGGAGCACAGAGAAGGACCTCGCTGAAGATAACACAGCGTGTTTGGTCAGGAATGAACACCGTGCTGGCTGACCGGAGAGCCCAGTGAGTACGCCGGACCCCACCTGACTGGATGGACAGAAACAGTTCAGTCCCCACTGTCCCCGCCGCCTGGCTCAGCTCTTTCCCTCCCCCTCCCCCACTCTCCTTCCTCCTCTCACTTTCTTCCTTCCATTCATTCTGCACCGAGTATGCTTCGGGGACAAGAAATTAAAACGGAATCACACAAAGTTCTTACTTAAGGAGGATCTTAGGGTCTGGAAGGAAGAATCATAAATACGAAGGAAAATGTGACGAAAAGGACCTATCGCCGCTCCCCGCCCCCCACCAGAAGAGAGAGCCCAGAGCCCTGGAGGGCAGATCTGAGATTTACAAGGAAGCGGCTAACTCGCAGTAACTTCTCTTCCCCCCCACCCCCCCACCCCCCCACCCCCCCACCCCCCCACCCCCCACCCCCCCACCCCCCACCCCCCACCCCCCACCCCCCGCCGTCTCCTGGGAGCGTTGGGGTGGCGGCTCCCTGAGCTCTCAAGGTGACCCTGGCTGGAGGAGTTTATGGAGCCGTGGCCACTTTTCTCCATGCCTGCCCTTCTCACTCTCCAGTTTGGGCTCTTGCTGGGTGTGTGCAGAAACAGCTGCATTTTCTGTCCTGTCTTTTTAACGACACCGTCCCCAGAATGCCAGGTCAGTACTTCTGGCTCCCATTCTTCTGCGGAAATGTCACTACCTGTCACCAGGTGTTTTTCTGTGTAGGGTCATTTTGCAGCTAATGGAGACATCTGTCCTTGTTTAAATGACTTCTTTTGTTTCTTTTGTGTTCAGAGCTTTCGGATATTTCTTCTCCCTGACTCTTCCATCTCCTCTGTCTTGAATGGCTGTTGGAGGCCAGGCATCCTTCCTAACAAGAGGCAAACCATCGGCGAGGAGGGGACCGGGCATCGCAGGGCGCTCAGTCTGTAACTCATCGCAAGCGCGTAGCGTGGCACAGGGACACACCTGTGAAGTAGTGAGCACCAGGAGCACCCACCACCCAGCTCCCCAGGGGGGGGGGGTCTCTTGGGCGATGAAAGCCCCAGGGGATCCTGCAGCCTTGCCGCACCCCTGGGAGGAGACTGGAAGGCAGCACCTCAGTACCACAACCCAGGGCTCTGCCATGCAGCCGTGAACCGCAAGCTGTCGGGGTAGCCCCTGGCCTCCCAGTTCTGTCATGTGAAGGTGTCAGGGTTTCCTGAGCCCACTGTGACTCCACTTGGCAGCATAGTCGTGTTAGCCAACCAAGAGTCCACCCACCTGGCTCCAGCAGAGCCAATCACTGGACGCCGCGGGTTGCAGCGGAGGACGATGGGCTGTTTCACTGTGAACGGCTAGAACCCTGAACTCCCCGGGGGCCTGCAGGTGCGGTCAGAGATTATACAGGGAAAATCACGAGACACTGTGGGTTAGGGCTCTGTAGTCCAGGCGGTGCTGGGAACCGATTACTCGGAGGTAAGGTAAGGTCATAAATCACGTCTTCAGCTGTTCAGGGCAGCTCTGAGGTCTCTTCTGGTGCCTGGGTCTGGGCTCCTGGGAAAGCAGCCAAGGGGGTTCTTCCTCCGCAGGGCTCAGAAGCTGAAACAACTTCGGTGGAGATGTTATCTGTAGCCGGAGGTCTGGATTTGTGCCCATTAATCAGGTCTGGGACACTGGCCTCTGCTGCCTCGGGGTTGCTGACAGTCAGGGCAAAGGTTAGGTCTGGAGATGGAGAGACGGGGCGGGCAGAGGTGAGTTTTAGAGCTAAGATTTAAAACTAAGTTTTTAAAGTCATAAGGACGCGTGGTTTCAGTAGCAATTCCCCTTGGCAGTCAGAGGCTCTGGAAGACTTCCCTCACCTGAGCCTGATGTTGGGAGCCCCTCATTACATCAGCCATGGGCTTCTGCGTCCCAGGTCCCGCGAAGGCTGGACCCTCCCAGGGCGTTCACAAACCCCGGCCCCGGCCCTGGCCTTGCCAACCACTCCCTGCCACAGCCCTCCAGGTGTCCCTGTGCAGCAGGGTGGCGGCCGTTCTCCTCCCCAGCACGTCTCTTTTCTTAGAGAGAAAACACTGGATTTTGTCTCTCTGAATCCGGCTCGCCCTGAGACGCGAGGCTAAGTCAGAGGCACTCCTGTGTTCCCGCTCTTGTTCAGAGAGGCCTGGCCGCATCGGGCAGCCGGTTTCGTCACCTCATCCTTGAACCTCCTGCCGGCCCTGCTGACTCTCCCAGGGGCTCCTCCGCTCGGGCAGGCAGAGCCTCCACTGAAATGGGACGTGCGTATAACGTCCGTAGGGACAGGGCCTCTCTCAGGTTCTGTTATCACTGTCGCTGGTCCTGTGTGGACCCCTGGTGAGGCCGGTCTTACTGACAATAGCTTTGTCTCGCCGTTTTCCTGCAGGCGCCTAGTGTCCCCTCAGAACAGTCACCCCAGCAGAGCCCAGGCACCAAAGGCAGGTGCCGAGCATTGACTCACCCTCCAGGGGAGCTCTGGGGAGAGGGAGCTGTGTCCCAGCGTCGCAGACCGACGCCCTGTCTACTGGATAACAGGCTGTCCCCGGGGGCATGGAGTCCACCCGCCCGCCTCTCTCCTGAAGCTGGGGCAGTGCGAGTGCTTCGTAGCTGCCCAGTAAATACCACGTGAGTGGGCCAATGCACCAGTCTGCTAGTTCTGATACCGGCGGTACGAAGGAACGCTACGGAGTGGTGCCCCGTGAGGAGGAACCAAAGGAACCTAACAGTGTGACTACGTCATGGGTCATGGGTCCTGTTCTCGTTTTATCTACGAGGGGTCTGCAGGCAGTTAAGTAACTTGCTCAAGAGCACAACGCTTGGCGTGGCAGAGCCAGGATTTGAACCCGGGTCTGTCCGTTTGCACACTCTGCTGAGTTTGGTGTACATCAGTGTGCCCATAGCTGCGGAAACACAGAGGGGGTCCCTGCTCCCTCCGCCCAGGAGGAAGGGAACAGGCTTCACAGAGGGAAAACTGCAGTTTGTGATTTGAACATGGAGATCCGTTCTGCAGTGTGGAGGACAGGGGCGCCTTCCGGTCGGACCACTGCGGGGCGTGTGCACTCAGGACGGGGGGGTGACTAGCTGCGGGTGGAAAAGAGGTTCCAGGCCAAGCAGGGAAGGAGCACTCGGGGAGGTGAGCTAGAGCCAGACTGCAGGGGAAGCAGGGTTCGGTCTGGTAGGGCAGCTTCCAGAGAATTCCATAAGCCAGCTGCATGGCTGGAATACACATTTGTCTTCCCCAGGGGCAGCGGTGGAGAGACTCTTCCTGGGAATAATTTCACTGGAAGGAGCGGCAGCCTCACAGGACACGTGGTTCTGTCCAAAACGTCCACAGACCATGTGGTCCCTGCTGACGCACCCAGCTTCCAGAGCAAAGGGACCTCGCTGACAACACAGCCATGACACGATCATTAGACCAGCAAAACACGCTGGTGCTTCTTATGTGTTAATCCTGTCAATGACCATATAAGTAGACCTCATGGGCTGTTTGAACCCAAGGACGTTTCCTAAACGTGGACATTTTTTGACGGAACCAAATATCAAGGACCATTTGGCCCAGACCAGACGTCCCTGTGGGCATCGGGGACAGGACCGGGGACAGGACCAATTGTCCACTCACTGTGCGGCCGATGTGCGACTTCCCCCAGCTCTTATTCTAGAGGAAAGTGTTAAATTCCAGCAAGGAGCTTGGGCCACCACGGGCCCTGAAGGCCTTGGGTTTCCTGCCTGCAAAAGTCCTGCCTTTGATGCCCCGCGGTGAGGAGCTTGCAGAGCGGCTGGGCTGTTGGTGTGGTTTAATGGCCCTTCTCTCGTCTGCGCAGATTGAGGGAACGCCGCAAAGGGACCCTCTGGGATGCAAAGTCATAAACTTGACATTGCCAGCAACTGATTTGTATTTATGGCGGAGAGTGAGGGGGTGGCTCTGCTCCAGGCTGTCCCCTGTGCCCACTCCCTCATCATCTGAGTACATCTGTATCACTTTCCGGTATCATCAATTTCTGCTCTACAAAACAGAGCATTTCTTTGCTGATAATATGAATCCATAATATATGTAAAGGTAACTTAGAGATCCTCTAGGCCTAATCCTCACTTCCCAGGACGAAACAAGGCTCAGAGAGGTAAAACGGCAGGCCCAGGGTCACTCAGGTCCTTTCCTGTCCTGTGTAGCACCCACTGGCCACATGTGTCTATGAAGCACGGGCAGTGGGGCCCCTCTGACCAGAGGGCACTGTTAGTATAAAAATAGCACAGGGGCTTTCATTAACCTAATAGGAATATAAAATATCCCATTGATATTTTTTAGGTTGATTACATGTCAAAATTATATTTTAGATACAGTGGATGAAATAAGTGTGTTATCAAATGTAATATCACCCGTTTCTTTTTTGTGTTTTCCACGTGGCTACTGGGAAATGTAAAATGACACCTGTGGCTGGTATGATGTTTCTACGGGACCGCGCTCTTCCAGAGTTTGGAAGAGGACACAGTTCTTTTGACTCTGATACTCAAGCAGGGCGGGGAATATGGCTGATGTGGATGAAGCCAGAGGCAAGGAGACAGGAGAGGGGGCTCCCGCAGCCCCCGGAGGGCGCGGGGGAGGCTGTGGGCATTCAGGCTGCAGTCACTCTGCAGACTGCCCTCCCTGCTCCCTTTCCTGATTTCCCAGGGCCTGCAAGCTTGTTTCCTGCTCCCATCCCCTTTCCAGACGTCAGAGAGGAGAAGCGGCTCAGCCTCCTTCATTGATCTCTTCCTACCGCCTCCCAATCTGCTCTGATGTGTGGCTCCTGCCCCGTGCCCTCTCCGCAGTTCCTCCCCTTCCTTCAGTCACCTTTCCCTCCTTCCCCACAGGGCTTCTCCTTAGAAATAACTTCAAAACAGCGCTCTGCTTGGGAAAGAGGTAGACGGGCCCCGTGTTCAAGGGGTGAGGACCGTGTTTCATTCCCCTCCTCGCTCTATCTTAACCCCAGCTGACCAAAGAGGGGTTCCAGAAAACGCAGGCGAATTTGTGAAATGAAACACCAGGCAGGTTACAGAAAGCGGGGAGCATGAGTCTATCGCACGGCTGGCCCCATTTCTGCCTGTAGCTCTTCTTAGGTTCAGCGTCTGCCGGTGTGAGCTGGGATCAGCGTTCGTTCACGCAGCCATTCAGCGAGGGTGGAGACGGCATTTGCTTCCCAGGCGCTGGGCCCTGGAGACACAGTGGTACGCGGGGCAGACGCAGTCTTATCCTGAACAGAGGAGGAAGATGCCAGCTGATGGGTCAGAGGCAGCTGACGGCTGCTGGGTCCCAAAGACCCCGGTGGCCTCAGCATGGGCTGGCTGGTCGCCTTCTGGATCCGGATGAAATTGCTGGTGGAAGCGGGACCCAGCAGAAGCCTGGAGTCCTGGGCCAGTTTGGACTCTGAGTTACTACTATTCCTGAGCTCCATTCAGGATCTTGAGGTCTGCTGCTTAGACTGGACTCTATCCTATCCATCCTAGCACAGTGTGGGGTAAACTTAGGCTTAAAGATGTTCCTGTGGAAAATAATGCATAATTAATCATGATAACACAAGAATTAGCTCTGTGTTTTACTTACTCACAGCTGTAAACCCACTTGTGCCCCACCCTGTATTTCACACAAAAGTCCATTCAGCTTCGCAGACGAAGGTCACCTCCTCTGCATTCATTGGTGCAGAAAGGTCACCTCCTCTGCGTTCATTGGTGCAGAAAGGTCACCTCCTTTGCATTCATTGGTGCAGAAAGGTCACCTCCTTTGCATTCATTGGTGCAGAAAGGTCACCTCCTTTGCATTCATTGGTGCAGAAGCACACACTTGTCTGTATTCCCCTATCCCATGGATGCCCCTCTGCTCTGATGCAGGTGCTGTCCGTCTGTCCCGTCGGCAGCTCTCTGCAAGAGGACGGCTCCTCCTCCTTCCTGAGATCCCTGGAGCCTGATCCTGTGGGGCTTGCATCTTCCTCCTTCCGTAATGCTGCTCGTAAACCATTGCTATTTTCTCTTTAAACTTCTTCTAAAACTTGAGACATATGAAATATACTAAGACAGGTGTAGAAAATAGATACACTGTTTAAATCATTCTTCTACAGTGAAGGCGTATGAAAATAACAATTAAGTCAAGAACGACGATGTGGCCAGAACCCCAGAAGACCCCGTGTGCCCCTCGGCAGTCGGAGCCCTGCCGCCCCCACGGTGGGAACCCAGCATGCTACATCTGGGTTGTTTCGAGGCTTAGTTATTACAAAGAAAGCTGTTACTCATTTATGGACAGGTTTGCATGAACAGAAATCTTCACTTTTCTGGGATAAATGCCCAGATATGTAATTGTTGGGTTGTATGATTGTTGTGTGGTTAGTTTTAAAAGAAACTTCCAAATTGTTTTCCAGAGTGGCTACTGTACCATTTTACATGCCCACCGGCAGTGTATGAAGGATTCGTTGCTTCTGCACCCTCGCCAGCATTTGGTGTTGACACAAATGTATCTTCGACATTCTGCTAGGTGTGTAGTGATAGTGCATCGTGGTTTAAATTTGCATTTCCCTAATGACTGATGATGTCGAGTATCTGTCATGGGCTTGCCATCTGTACGTTGTCTTCTATGTAATGTCTCTTTATGTCTTTCAATTTATTTATTTCTTGACTTACTGAGTTTTAAAAGCTCTTTATAGACTGTAGATAGGAGTGCTTTGTCAGATATGAGGCTTGCAAAAGATACAAAGTAGCTTGTCCTTTCATCTTCTCCACAGGGTGTTTCATAGAGGAGAAGGCATTGCTAATTTTGATGAAGTCTAATTGATCAATTTTTTTTTTTATGGATCATGCTATGGTCCAATCTATAAACTCTGTCTAACTCTAGATCCTGAAGATTTTCTTCCATTTCTTCCCTAAAAGTTTTATGGTTTTATACTTTACATTGAAGACTGTGGGCCATTTTGAGTTATTTTTTTCCTAAAAGGCATGAAACTGCTATTCTTAGCCTGAGGGTTCTAGTCAGACTTCCTTCTTCCCTCCACCTTTCAAAGTATTCATGTGTTTATTTCATTACCGCTAGGGTTTTTGATTATACTATTTCCTGTGGCTCGTGGTCTATGATAGGAATTCTGGGGTACCTTTAATTGATTATTTCCTATAGCTAAAGCACCATTTCTCTCTCACTGCTTTCAAGACTTTGTCTTTGAGCTTTCAGAAGTTTGAGCCTGGCTAGTGTGGCTCAGTTGATAGAGCGTCGTCCCATGCACCAAGAGGTCACCAGTTTGATTCCAGGTCAGGGCACATGCCTGGGTTGTGGACTCAATCCCCTGTAGAGGGTGTGCAGGAGGCAGTTGATCAATATTTCTCTCATAGATGTTTCTATTTCTCTCTCCCTCTCCCTTAAAAAAAAATCAATAAAAACATATTTAAAAAAAAGAAGTTTGAGTATAATGTATCTAGTTGTGGATTTGAGGTGATTTATTTATTTTGGAGTTTGCTTCTTAAATCTGCGGGTCTATATCTTTTGAAAACCTTGGGACATTTCCAGTCATTATTTCTTTGAGTACTTTCCAGTCCCACATTCTTTCTCCTTTCCTCTGTCACACTGATGATAGGTCTTTCATTATAGTCCCACAGGTCCCTGAACCTCTGTTCATTTTCTTTCTCTTCCTTTCTTCTTTCCTTCCTTCCTTCCTTCCTTCCTTCCTTCCTTCCTTCCTTCCTTCCTTCCTTCCTTCCTTCCTTCCTTCCTTCCTTCCTTCCTTCCTTCCTTCCTCCTTCATTTCTTCCTTCCTTCTGTCTGTTTTCTCTCTATTTAGATTTGGTGATTTCTATTGTTCTGTCTTCAAATTCACTGATTGTTTTTTCCCCCTCTGCCCTCCCTCCTTCCCCCATTGGGCTGTCATGCCAACCAAAGGAGATTTTAAAATGTCAGCTATTGTATTTTCCAGTTCTAAAATTTCCAGTTGGTTCTTCTTGATATTTTTTTATTTATTTGCTGAGACTTTCTATGTCTTTGTTGAGAGTCTCTATTTCTTCATTTGCTTCTAGAAGATTTGTAGTTCTCACTGAATCACCTCTGTCAGGGTTGCTTTAAAATCTTTGACAGCTTATTTCAATATTTCTGTGTTAGCCACTGTTAATTGTCTTTGTCATTGGGTGAGATCTTTCCAGTTCTTGAGATTATGGGAGATTTGTTACATCAGGAGCTGTGTCCTCCAGAGGCGGTGCCTCTGTCTAATTTGCATAAAGTCCTCTTTGGACTGGTAGTTGCCTTAATTCTAGAAGCTTAGAGTCAGGTCAGAAGTGTTGGGAACAATAGTATAAGTTTTGGACTCTGTGATGGAAGAAGAGAAAAAACAGAAGACCATTCAGGCTGCTGGTTACCAGAGAGGGCCATTGTGGGGGAGAACCAAATATCCACTTTTGTTTTAGTTGTGACTAATTTTTCCACATGTTATATGATATAAATATGACCTATTAATAGTTCTGGAGTTGGATAGGGGAGAAGGGTACACAGATGCAATAAAGTATTGAGTCTTGCTTAAAAAGTACATGGGAGCCAGGACAAGAGTCTGCTCCTTTGGGTGGAGTTGGTGGCAATATCTAGAGGCACAATGATGAGATACTGGATTTGTTTCAGACCTGTTTTATTCAACAAAGTGAATTTTTTGTTCAAAAATTCAATGAGAGGCAGCCCTTCCATTTTAATCTAATTTCTTCTAGTAACATATTTTACATCTCTTGATAGTAAGGGCTGTTGATAGCTATTAAAGGTTTATCAACCTCTTCGTACACGTGCGAAATGCTTGTGCCAATATAAGTGAGTTATTTCTATGTACTGACAACGTAGGTCTACCAGAGGTCACATTTTGTATTAGCACTGAATGTTAATACAAATAGTCATGGGGTTTCTGGCTAAATTTTGCTGTTCCTTATTCCTTGAGGCTCCGCATTAGCTGGCATTTGGCAAAATATAAAATTACAAATGTGTTTTTTTTTTTAATGTAATTTTCTCTATTCCTGTAAACATAGTAGACATGAAAGTCACCTATAATGTGCAAATTGATATCGAACAAAAATGAAGATTAAGTCATCACGAAAGTATCTTTTATTTAAATTCTATCTTTATTTAAAATAAGGCCAATCTTATCTTACAAATGAAAACATCCCCATAATCTTACAGATCATGCCAGAGACTGACTTCTATCCACAGCAGCAACATCCTTTTTTTAAAAATCCTCACTGGAGGATATTTTTCCATTTATCTTCATATAGAGTGGGAGGGAGGGAGGGAGGGAGGGAGGGAGGGAGGGAGGGAAGAAGGGAGGGAGGGAAGGAGGGAAGGAGGGAGGGAAGGAGGGAGAGAGAGAGAGAGGAGAGAAGAAACAGAGAGAGAGAGAAACAGTGATGTGAGAGAGCCACATTGATTAGTTGCTTCCCGCATGACCCCAACTAGGGCTAGGGACCGAATTGCAACCAAGGTACAAGCCCTTGACCGGAATTGAACCTGAGACTGTTTGGTCCAAGGGCTGATGCTCTAACTACTGAGCCAAAGCGGCCAGAGTACAACATCCTATCTTAATTCTTATTAGTCTGGAAGGAGAGAAGCCAAATCTTGAGCAAACAATTTTCAGACTGTGTAGAAATAAACATTCTTCTAAGTTTCTTCACCCTTTTCTGTATATTATGACATTGTTGAAATATAAGATTAAAACTCTGATTATAGATACACATTATCTTTTGTTATAGCTCATTGTAAGAAGCAAAATAATTGAGATAATAAATAAAAATAAAAAATTAAGGAGCAATTAAGAGCATGCTATTTATTTTTTAAAAATATGTTGTAGCTGATACTTATGGGAAAATATTGTTATGTGATCAGACACATGTGGATTCGAATCTCTGCTCTGGTACTTATTGGCCAATAACAGAGTTGCAATCTCCAAAGTATTTGTGTGTCAGCTTTATCACAGTCTTTGTTTGAAAACAAGGCTAAAAAAAGGTCTCTGTAAACTGCTACAAGTACCTCATGCTGCCCCCAGGTGTCTAAGAAAAGAGTAATTGTGTTTGTCTCACTTTGCATGTTAAAATAATCTAGAGAGATGAAAGAAGTAATAAGCTCTGTTAGGTTCTTTCTTTTCTTTTCTTTTTTTTTTTTTAGCTCCACAGGTGCTTTTAATTATGCAGCCAGGTTATTAGAGAAGCACAGAAATGGGTCATACACTCCGTAAGGGAAAGAGTTTTGAATGTACAGTTCATGATTGTGTTGTGTCTGGAGAAGTGTCTGGCGGGTAGTAGTGCTCAATTAATATTTCTTGAGAGGATAAATTAATGAATGAATGTGTACTTGACTTTAATATAAGAGCAATACAATCAATCCTGGAGTAGTCACTGTAGTTATCAATTGAGCCTTGACGATGTCCCTGGAGCGGACCTTAAAACCTTGCCTTAAGACCTTCCAATGGAGTCCCATTGAGTTTAGAATGAAATCCGAACTTTTAACCTAAGCTTGTAAGGCTCTGCACAGTCTGGTCCCTTCCTGCCTTCCCAACCTCATCTTCTGTCTGCCTTCGTCTCCAGTCATACAGGCCTCCATTTATCCCTCGTACCCATCAATCTAGTTCTCACCTCAGGACCTTTGCTCTTACTGTTCCTTCTACCCGGATTATTGTTTTCCAGATCTCCATGTGCATGATTCTTTCTCCTCATTGGAATATCATTCAAAATATGTCATCTCCTCAAACACCCCCCCGCCCTCCCATGGCTACCTTATCTAACGCGACTCTACACTGCCAGTCACTCTATCTCATTACCTTTTTTCCATTTCTTCCCAATAGTTCTTGCTGTCAGGGAGCACCTCTTTATTTGTTAATTGGATGTTTTATGTTTCTGCAATCCCCACTAGAATTTAAGTACCATTAAAACAGATACCTACCTCTTTAATTTTTTTTTTCATGCAGTATATTGAGCACACAGAACAGTGCCCAATGCCAATAGAAACTTATTAAATATTTGAAAAGAGCATAAAATAACAGAAGGAAGACTTACTTGCTACTTATTAGTTACCTTTGGGAAAGCCACCTGACTCCTGCAACGGCAGATATGAGCCGCCCTGCACAGTTTAGGGCACAGTGAGTGCTCAGACAATCTTGGCTTCCCTTGATCCTACCCTAAAGGAAAGCTCTTCAAAGCATCCTGTATAAAATCATCCCTCCAAAAGCACCAAAAACAAAAACAACTCCCCAGATCAACAACAACAGCAAAAGGTGGAACATAGGCTTTCATTTCTCTTGTGTAAATACCTACGGATGGAATTTCTAGGTAGTTATACACATTTGTATCTCCAAGAAATTGCCGAACAGCTTTCTAGAGTGACGGTATCATTTCACACATCCATCACCAAAGCACAGGGTTCCAGTTGTTCCACATTCTTAGGAGCATCGGGGGTATTGTCAATCTTTTTGCTGTTAGCATCACTCAGGTATAGAAGGGTATATTATTTGATTTGCATTTTTTGTGTGACTAGTGATGTTAAGCACTTTTATGTATTTATTGGCCATTTACATATCTCCTGTTGCAAGTGTCTTTTCACATCTTGTGTCAGCTTTTTATTAGAATATCTTCTTATTGTCAAGTTGTAGAATTGTTTATTTATTCTGGATATAATTCTTTTGTCAAATGCATTGCCGATACACGCTAATGTCTATACTACATTGACAATAACTTCCTATTTTTTAATTTGTGTTTTGATGAGCTTTTATTTTCATCATATCTAATTTACCAACTTTTATTTTATGCCGAGTTCTTGTCATATCTAAGAAATCTTTGTCTACACCAATGTTGTGAAGCAATTCCCTGTTTTTCCCCCAGAAGCCTTATGGTTTTAGCTTCCATAATTAGTTTTATGATATATCACAAATTAATTTTTGGGCACGTGATTTGATTAAGTGACCCAAGTTATCCCCCCCCCCCACATGTTTAGCCATAGTTTCATGAAAACGTTTTCTACAGCTTTATTCATAATGGGCAAAAAGGAAACAACCCGATATCCAGCGGCAGGAGAGAGGAACACCTGCGACCGCGGTGACAATGGCGTACCAACCAGCAATGCAGAAAGAAACGGCAGACGCATGTGGTTCGGCGTGGATGGATCTCAAAAATGTTACGTTGAGTGAAAGAAGCCAGACATAAAAAAATATGCATGCTGTTGATTCTATTTGCAGTGTCTGAAACTCCAGCGCAGAGTTAATGCGTTCCATGAACATCAGCACAGTGGCTGCCTGTGGAGGGCTGAGGGTTTAACTAGAAGGGGAGATGAGGGAACTCTGTTCATTTTTGTTCTCTGTCTTGATTAGGGTGGTGGTAATACAAGTCTAATTTTTGTGAAAACATCTAATTTTACACTTACACTCTGTGTGTTTCACTGTGTATAAATGTATATTACAAATATCTAATAGCTGATATTGACAGAGAAATTGTAAGGCTAGACTGGGTCATTACATGTAAGGGAAGGCCTCTTCAAATATTTCAGTAACCCGCGTTCTGCCCACAATGATCTATGTTGATGATGATAGAATTATGAAATCAAGGAATGGTTAATATTTATTAAGAATCTCCTTTCAGCCCTGGCCAGTTTGGCTCAGCGGTTAGAACGTCGGCCTGCGGTCCGGAGAGACCCAGGTTCGGTTCCCGCTAAGGGCACGTACCTCGGTTGCAGTTTGTCCCCGGCCCTGGTTGGTCGTGCGGGTGGCAACCACTCGATGTGTCCCTTCACGTCGATGTTTCTCTCTCTCTCTCTCCCTCCCACTCTATCTGTACAGAAAATGGAAAAATATCCTCGGGTGAGGATAAAAAAAAAAAGAATCTCCTTTCAGCCCTGGCCGATTTGGTTCAGCGGTTAGAGCGTCGGCCTGCGGTCCGGAGAGACCCGGGTTCGGTTCCCGCTAAGGGCATGTACTTCGGTTGCAGTTTGTCCCCGGCCCTGGTCGGTTGTGTGGGTGGCAGCCACTCGATGTGTTCCTTTCACATCGATGTTTCTCTCTCTCTCTCTCTGTTCCTCTCTCTCCCTCCCACTCTACCTGAACAAAAAATGGAAAAATGTCCTCGGGTGAGGATAAAAAAAAAAGAATCTCCTTTCAGTAATTCAGGAACTCTACTTCAAAAATGTAAAACATTTAATATTTGGGAAGTTTTGATATTTAAAGAGGCATACTTTTGCCTAGGACAGTTTATGCATATGAAACCTCTGATAACTGACTACGTACAATATGCTTATAGAAATATATAAATTCCCAGAACAAATATATATATATAGTTTTATATATGTATATATAGTCACTCCATACTCATAGCACAAAGTCACAAAAGACTATCCAATTATACTACAAAAGATTGACATGCTATTTGGGTTTTACAGTGTTTTTTCCGAATTGAATTGAAATACTCAATTCTAAAACCTCAGCGAGAATTGCACATTCACAACAGAACACTTGCGACCATAAATTTGTAGCTGCTTCAGGATTTTCCAGAGCAGTCCCTCGAGCCGCTGAGGCCCTGACAGAGAAGAGAGTACGATCAGCCAGCACCATTCCCACGCCAGACCACTCAGCAGAATCTAAGCAGCTTTAACTCACATCCCCTGACTCCTTCTGGGCCTTGCCATCGATGCCCAGACCCACTTCGGAGTTTACCAACCGTCACTGGCTTGGCATTTCTAGCAGCAGCCACTGTGTCATCGGAGAACGACGTGGATCGCCCTTCTCCATTACTAGTGCCAGTGGGGTTCTTCGGGCGCCACTGGAATAAGTGTTTCCGGGGGTCCCCATGGGAGGTGGAGATGGGGTAAAAAGTTTCATTTTTGTGGAGTTATATCCCTCGGGTTCTGAAGCCCCATTTGTCTTAGTCCAAAGTAGAGCCAGAAGCAAAACCAATGTCCAGAGTTTCCGTTCTATGGTGGAGTCGAGTCTGACACAGCATTAGGCTAATTGCAGTCCGTTAGTCCATTTAGTGTGGGTTACACATGGCCATGAGCCATGTGGGCAGCTGTAGGAACATGAGAGCCCCGCAAGCCAGGAGTAAGGTGTGAGCAGCAAGAGAACAAGAAGGGAAAGAGGGAAGGAACCCTTTGTTCGGGAGCTTGAGTGGCTCCAGCCCTTGCAGTGGCCACGCCTACTCTGGCCAATTACCAGTCCCAGGTGTGACTGACAGGTAAGCATCTTCCCACTCACCCAGACCTTACATGTGTCTAAACTGCCTCTGTCCAGTCCCTTTCCCCATCGATGTTCAAACCTGGGGAATATTAAACTGCAGCTTTCTGGCAAAGCTGTATAAATGGCATGCCTATATTATTTAGTCCCCCCTGTGCCCTTTTCCTGTTAATTAATAACCAGGTTATTACAAAGCTATCAACTGGGGCTACCAGGAGGTGACATACTGCTGGTCCTTGGTGTCAGACGGGTAGTGCAGTGTCCACAGAACCTGTCAAGCAGAGCCTTCTAAAGCATCATGGCAAGAATCAGAGACCTCATTGTTTTATGGGGAAGGAGTTATCAGACTACGACAGAATTGGGGAATCCTACCTTTTTGGTGGGAAACACATTTATCACTTCCATTTCTGTGCAAGAAGTTTCCATTGGCGTAGCTTTCTCGGGTTCTCTCACCCCTTCACTGCCCCTCAGGAAGAGTGTCTTCTCTGAATAGTGATCTGGGAGAATGAAATGAATACAATTCAACCCCTTGTCATCGTCTTTCAGCCATGCCATGAGCTGGCTCTGGCGTTATGGGGTGGCCTGCAGATTTGCCCAAGGAGTGACATATTTTTTAACCCGACCCTTGTTCTTATCTTTCAGCTGGATCTAGACTTGGGTGGAGAAGGTTGACACTTTCAAAATGAAATCTCCTGTCTAGACACTGGGAACTGCCTCATTCAATGTTAGCTCTCTTGTTCTGTAAAAATGTGCCTCTCCATGAATGTTAGCACATAACTGTTCAATGTCTAGGAAAAGAGGAGATTTTATACTCCTGGTGGCCTCAGCTTTTAGTATTGCCATTGTACCTGTATTCTGAAAGCCTTCCAATTTGCAGGTAATTTAAATGTTTGATGGTCTTCTAATTAAAATTTTGTATTATCCCCACTATAATTTATTTTTTATTTTGTAGGTGGATAGTTATTAATAACTACTATCAAATAGAACTAGTCTCACATTCCATCAATACTTCCAAATTGTCTTACTATTTTTCTAACATGTATGTCCATATTTTTCAATCACCATTGGCCATCTTCTGCAGACCAGAGACTGTGGCTGATCAATAAGATCCATGAGGAACTCATCAAATACCAGAGGAAATATAGTGAAATGTCGCTCTCTCATTGAAGGCAGAATATATGAAGTATAAAAAAAGAGATAAACAAAGTACTGCAGGAGCTCAGATCAAGGAATTATCACCTTTATGACCATGGGACTGACCCTCCATAGACTGAATATCAACTTTAGATGGTCGAAAATTAAATTTTAAACTTGATCTAGGATATGTGTCCTGCAACAGCAAATGGTTTCCTTAGAAATTTGTCTGGAAATAAGATGCAATAAGTGAGCACCTCTAAGACATGCCCATCAGTCTTGCCATGGGACTGTGCACTGGTTTAAGACATTGGGAGAAACTTACGTTACCAAGAAAAAAGTCTCAGCTGGCAACATGGTGCATATCACCTTGGATTAACCAGCCCTCTCCTGGCAGGAGGTAGCATCTGAGGAGTACATAGTGGACAGTCAGGACCGTAGAGAAGGCCTAGAGCACTCTTCACTGAGAATGTTCTAGCAGATCACCTGCCAAACATAATGGAGGCTATTCCTGGCCACGGTGGAAAGCTGATGTGAGTGCACGCCTCTGCAGGCCCTCGCACTCTGAAATTGTATGACTCTTTGACAAGTATATGTAAGGACCCATAGCAGACACATAGCTGTAGAGAGCACTGGTCAGCCAATGAGTAGAACGAGAGAATTGGGTGTTTGGACTCTCCTGCCCCTTCTCTCTCAAGTAGAATCATTGGTGCTCATTTCCACCTCTTTCCAGAATCAATCTTGATTCAAAGAACAGACCGACAGGAATAGGGATCAGCCCTGTGCACCTGTATCGTTCTACATCGCAGAGTTCCTGTTCCTTTCCTAGGACTGCAGACTAGAATCTGATTCGCTTCTCCTGAATATTCCATATGGAAGAATTGTTTTAATCACAGTCTCCTTGTTTAGGGACCTAACATTCTGTCTAATTACTTTAATACAAGCTTTATTGTATTATGACATACAACAGAAGGTAAGAAACGAATGTTTAAAGAAAAATATAATAAAAACTCATGTATGCATCCCACACAGCTTAAGAAATAAAACACAGCAGTACAGAGGAAGCCTTTCATTTCTTCTTTCCTGAATACATTTCATTCTGCAGCCCACCCAGTGGTGATGACAATGAAATCTGCTCAAAAAAGCCCCACCCACTTTTTAAAACATACAAATCTATTATATTTGCCAGCATCTCTTACAACTAAGTCATGACATGTGACAGAATTCTTGTCAGTAGACTGTGGATAAATTGAAGTGTGTCACCTCTACATTTGGCCCATAAAAACCTCCCAAGTAATCGTCTAACCTCTCCCCTTAGATGGCAGCATGGAGAAAGTCCTGAGGTTCTCAAGGAGGGGGACTCCCAGGAACAATATTGGATGACAGTGTGGAGCAATTTTTTGTCACCAACTTCATTGAACTATAACATGAGTGAGGAGTGAACTTGTTTTGAGCTAGCCCATTTTGACTAGTTGAGTGATTATTATTCCCATGAAGGTCTTAAGACTTTAACCACATAAGGAGTCCCCAATCAGTACATAATTGGCAAGTTTTCCAACTTAATATAAATGGCATACAAGTGCCTGTGTTCTTCAGCATTTTGGTTTTTTCACTCATCATTGCTTGAGAGCTCCATCCATGTGAGTGTTGTTCTCAGTTTATTTTCACTGCTGTACAGTCCTCCATTGTATGACTATTATATAATTTGTATATCTGTATTCCTATTGACAGCTAATAGTTTCTTTTTAAAAATTTTTTTCATCATTGATTTTAAAGAGAGAGGAAGGGAGAGGGAGAGATAGAAACATAGATGAGAGAGAACATCGACTGGCCATCTCCTGGATGCCCCCCACTAGGGATCAGGCCCACAACCTAGGCATATACCCTGACCAGGAATCGAACTCACGACCTCTTGGTACATGGGTCGATGGTTGTAGTTTCAAATTTCTTGCTATCATAAACAATGCTGCTGTAAACATTCTTGTACCTATTTCCTTGTTTATGGTACATACAAAGGATATATACCAAGTATACTATACACTCACATATGTATAGTTGCCCTATTTTTGTGATTGAAGTTGTTAAGCAATTATTGGATATAAGGCATGAAGATAGCTGGAAGCTGAAAATCAGTTTGGAAAATCAGTGCATCCAACAACTGTATTGAGGATCAGTTATGGGCCAGGTGGGAGAGACCAGAGCTTCACAGGAGCTTGCTGAGTTGAGTATGTAATGGAGTATTCAAGGGTTTCATAGTCTGAATTGAATTGTTGAAAGTAGTGAAATAAACAAATATAATATACTTAATGGGTGTAACAAATAGCCTAGAAGGAGTAATCAGCTAATTGTTGAGACTTTTCTCACTATAAAAGACCACTGATAACATCTAACTAATCACACCAATTGCAGAAGATATTCTATAGATATTTCCTTCCCTACATTACATACCAGGAACTCATTTGCATGTGAATATTTGTATCAAATATGCAACCTGAAATGAGGGCAATCCGTATGTTCGTGCATTAAGCAAAACGCATCCCAGAATGGTCCGTTTTCCTTTAGGTAGTTAGTTTTATTCTGCATATACGCGTCTTAGCAAGAGTTGGAAATGTCAGTGTCTGCCCTGAGCAGATGCCAGACTCACCCCTTTGTCTTTCTGAAGGAGACAATACTGGTTGAGTCACTTGCTCTAAATGTATGTTTCCTACAAGTACTGCTTCCAAGGGCTGATCGTGTTCCCTCTGACGATCCTTCATCTGCGATCTGGTGTTTGGGAGGAACTAAATGACGTTAATTGTGTAGCTCACAAACAAATGCCTTTTCAGAGAGCCATAAAATAGTAGGTGCAGCATCACTGGAGCGATTTCTTGAGATGGCTGTTTTGCAGTTTTCAATTTCCGAAAACCAGGGCAAGTTTTGAGCTTCGGATTAGTAAAGAAACCAGGCAAATTGTCCTAGAATCCACTCAAAACTGCCTTCCTTAAAGGACAATAACTGTGGAGAATGTTCTCTTGTATAGCTGTCAAACTTCAGGGCTATCAGCAAGGTGTTTGTTACCGACATGTTAGAAGGCGAGCAGAGGGTGGGGATGGGGGAGAGACAGCCTAACGCTCCTTTCGGATGTTACAGCTGCCGCTGTGGACACCCTAGTGACGAGAGCTGAGCTGCAACATGGCTGCAGGCGCAGCTGTTAGACTTTGCTGGAAAAGCATAAAATCAAAACCCCTAATTATCCAAAAAGAGCTCTTTCGTTACTCTCTCCACTGGAGCAGGCTATTAAAATGGGCTCTCTTGGTGGCCAGATTGTTAAAACCCCTCTGGTTTACAACTTAACTGATGACCAGAAACACTGAAACCTTTGGGAGCATGAAGGGCAAATAGTTAATCAAAATCACATTGACTCCTGGCAAAATTGTGAAGAGGGGTTAGCTGTCTTTAAAGTCAGAGAGATCTTGCCCGGCCAGTGTGGCTCAGTGGTTGAGCGTCAACCCATGCACCAAGAGGTCACCGGTTCGATTCCCAGTCAGGGTACATGCCCAGGTTATGGGCCTGATCCCCAGTGGGGGGCATGCAGGAGGGGGGCATGCAGGAGGAGAGGCATGCAGGAGGGGGCACATGCAGGAGGGGGTCATGCAGGAGGCGGGGGTATGCAGGAGGCGGGCATGTAGGAAGGGGCATGCAGGAGGTGGGGGAATGCAGGAGGGGGCATGCAGGAGGTGGGGGCATGCAGGTGGGGGCATACAGGAGGGGGGCATGCAGGAGGGGGGCATGCAGGAGGGGGCATGCAGGAGGGGGGCATGCAGGAGGGAGTCATGCAGGAGGTGGGGGTATGTGGGAGGGGGGCATGTGGGAGGGGGCATGCAGGAGGGGGGCATGTAGGAGGAGAGGCATGCAGGAGGGGGGCACATGCAGGAGGGGGTCATGCAGGAGGGGGTCATGCAGGAGGGAGTCATGCAGGAGGTGGGGGCATGTGGGAGGGGGGTATGTGGGAGGGGGCATGCAGGAGGGGGGCATGCAGGAGGAGAGGCATGCAGGAGGGAGTCATGCAGGAGGTGGGGGCATGTGGGAGGGGGGCATGTGGGAGGGGGGCATGTGGGAGGGAGGCATGCGGGAGGGGGGCATGCAGTAGGTGGGGGCATGCAGGAGGGAGTCATGCAGGAGGTGGGGGCATGTGGGAGGGGGGCATGTGGGAGGGGGGCATGTGGGAGGGGGGCATGCGGGAGGGGGCATGCAGGAGGGGGGCATGCAGGAGGGGGGCATGCAGGAGGTGGGGGCATGCAGGAGGTAGGGGCATGCAGGAGGGGGGATATGCAGGAGGGGCATGCAGGGGTCATGCAGGAGGGGGAGCATGCAGGAGAGGGGGTATGCAGAAGGTGGCCAATCGATGTTCTCTCTCATCGATGTTTCTCTCTCTTCCTCTCCATTCCTCTCTCTCTAAAATCAATAAAGAAAAAATAATAAAGTCAGAGAGATGTCATTTTCAACATAGACTTTTCAACCATGGTTGAGTCCGGTGACCTTGAGAAACTGACTTGGGCTCATGCTTAGTTAACTTGTCTGTTAAGCAGAGACAACAATATCTCCTCATTTGTTGTGAGCATTAAATGAGGCATCACATATAAAGTGCCCAGTATTTTGCAAATGCTCAAAATACATTTATATACTTTTTGAATGTAAATATCTGCATCAAAGATGGACTCTGAAATGACTCTCTTTCCACCCACTGTCTGACTCTCTGTTTCTCATTATATACTGTTCTCGGTGTTTGAATATTTCTTCCCCACTCACCCCTTTGCTTCATCATAGACACCTCACCATGAAGAAGGTGAAATCAACATTCTCCCAAGACTATATGGTATGCGTCAGAGGTGGTTTTTTGTTTGTTTGTTTTCAATTATCTATCTATCATCCATCTATCTATCTATCTATCTATCTATCTATCTATCTATCTATCTATCTATCTATTTTTAAAGAAGCTTGGTCAATATACTTGCCAAATAAAGACTGACGCTAATGGAAAACTCCCCAAGTCATTTCATGAAAAGTGAAGGTATTGTGCCAAAAAAGCCAGGGTGGGGGTTGGGGGAGGTTCGCGGTGCTGACGCTAATCCAAACCAGAAAACGTGGACTCACCATAGAGCAATATGATTCATAAATCTGTCCGTGGTTGGTAAAAATGAGTCAGGATATGTCTTCAGTTGGGTCCAGGAAGAGTCTGGTTTCCTGGGTCTCACTCAAACTCAAGGTTGTTCAGCAGCATTCGCTAGTTAGAACCAACTGTGGTGAACACAGGGGTCACTTCCCACATATCCTAGGCCCGGGCTGCTGTAGGTGGGACATGTCAGGGCTGAGACTAAGGTGATCAAGTCTGGAGCGTCGGGAGCAACATTTAAGGAAGCACTTGCTTTCAGGGTTATGCCAGTGCAGGGTCAGCATCTGAAAGCGAGCGCCTCCTTACACTGTCTGTCCGGGTTCCCCACTTGCCTCGCCCCCTCTTAGCCTTGCTGCGAATCCCAGTGCGGGGATTTTAGACTCTACCGAGTAGGAGGGGAAATGAAGCACAGAGTATCTGAGACCTGAACATGACCCTCGATACCATTCCTCTCGTGAGAAAGAAGACCACTGGGGTTCCGAGGAGACAAATTCTTCGAGTCACAGAGGCGGCTCGGTGCAGTGTCAGGGCAGCTGGGAGCCCCTCGTTCCTCAGCATGGAGTCTGGTATTGGTCGTAAAGCACCTTGACATCAGGGTTCCCACGCGTGCCTTTTTCCTGACTGTACCAGTCATGGAATTCAGCCAGTGGTGGAAAAGGAATCCATGGGCTGGTGTGGACGTAGGGAAGGACAGCGGGCAGTACAGGGAAGTGGGTGTGAACGGAGGGGCAGTTGGGGCAGACATGGAGCAGAAAGGCTTGGACATACCACCTCATTTCACCTCCACAGCATCCCTGTCTGGGGGTGTTTCCTTTCCATTTGAAAGAGGAGGAAACTTAACTTTAAACATTGAGCTAGAAAGAGGTCGACACGGGACTATTTTGTTGCAGAGGACAGAAAATCCAACCAAACTGTCATAAACCGGAAGAGCTGTGTTCTCTTCTAGATCTGTGACGCCAGAAGGATCCCTGGCTTCAGGCTTTGCCGACCTGGTGTCTAGTCTCACTTCCCACCGTCTCTCCGTTCTGTTCCCCTGCCCTGTCGTGTTTGTTCTCGGGCTCAGGTTTGACAATAAGATGGCTGCCGGCAGTTCCAGTCCGGCATCCTCCCAGGTTCAAGTCCAGAGTGAAAGGAGGAAAGATATTCTAAGCAGTTCCAGCAAACATCACATTGCTTTTTCTGACGGGGCCAGGTGCCCGTGCAGAGCCACTTGCAGTGGCTGGAGGGAATCACGTGGTTGAGAATGGTGGCGTTAGCTCTCCTTTCTGTTAGCAGAAGATGGTTGAATGGGGAAGAGGCGAAGCTGCAGCTACCCCGCAGGCTCCTCAGTGGGATGTCATTCATATGATCCAAAAAGTACTTGTAAAAGCAAACCACGGGGGGAAGTATACTTGAGGCTTAGGAATGATAGTAAACCTTTCTAATATTGCACTATTGTACACAATTTGGGTAGAGAAGAGGTAATGTAGTAGAACCCCTCAGATGTGGCATGGTGATGTAATTGAATCAGAACATGGAGGCTTAGGGACTGAAAAAGTAATCTACTCTCACAAGTTTCATCAATTACCAGAGAGCTGGAATGTAATATAATTGTTGACCTATGTATAAGACATGTACCTGATGGAAAGTCATCTCCATTTCATTTTGGTGTCATGGTAAAAATAAATTCACCAGGTGGCCCATCAGATTTGAGTCATCAGATGGAATTCAGTGAACGCTTCCTGCGTACTTCAGTGTGAATGATCCCGGGTAGCAGGTGGAGAGAGAAACTTTGTTCAGAGGAGGATGCTGGGAAAGTTGGGTGAAAGAGGGTGCAGGCAGCAGGCAGAAGAGGGAGGGCTAGCCCTGGGGCTTGCTCACAGGTCCCATCTCACCAGTTCGCATGGGCCCACAAGGCTCCCAGCTGTCAGCTCTCATGTTTCTTTGCCTGTGGGCTTTCTTCTTCTGTAGGAGATGCTCTTGCCATACCTGGTCGACCAGAAGGCCAGGGAAGCCATTCCTGTGCTTCCCCCAGTGCTAGCAGACCTTAGTCAACGACTGGTGGGCATGGATGTCTCAATACCCCCAGCCCTCTTGTCCCGCAGGTGGAACAACTCAGAGACATATGTTTCACTGTGGCTCCCTGGCTCTCTCCAGGGGGATTAAGTTTCCAGTCACTCCTGGGGTAGCTGGTTTGGTAATGCAGTTGGCCCTTGAACAACCCGGGTTTGAACTACAAAGATCCATTTGTATGTGAATTTTCTTCAATAAATACTATAGATATATTTTCCCTTCCTTATGCTTTTCTTAATACCTTCTATTCTGTAGCTTAGTTTATTGTAAGAATATGGTATATAATACTTACAACATATAAAATGTGTTAATCGACTGTTTATGTTATCACTAAGGTTTCTGGTCATCCGTAGGCTATTAGTAGTTAAGTTTTTGAGGAGTCAAAAGTTATACATGGATTTTCAGTGGCATGGGGGTTGGAGTCCCTAACCCCCACCTTGTTCGAGGGTCAGCTGTGCATTGCTTGTCTTCCTTTCTCCATCCCCTTGTCTTCACTTCTCCACTCCCCTGCTGGTCTTCATGTCCCAAATACACTGCTTGTAGTCAGTGCCTTGCTTCAGGATCTGCTTCTGGGGGAACAAAAAGATAGAAGAGGGAAATTACTGCCACAGGACATGTGAGTAATGGGTCAAGCAATGGCCAAGGGCCGGTTGACTGTTTCATCAGCTCAGGGCTTCTGTGTGTACCTTAGGAGACTAGACTATGATTTCCCAGAATTCCACATGGGATTCTGTCAACCGAAGGCACTGACGGAGGGCGTCCTGTCCTCAAGCCCTTGAGAAGATGTCCGTGAGTCTCCAGTAAAACTAAAGTGACTTTAGCTTCAACGGTTGACACTTTGTCTTGCCCTTCATACTGTAGCAGCATCTCATGGCCTTCTCCCTCCCTCCTGTACAGTGTCATTTCTTCCTCTCTTGATCCGCTATTGCTTATGATGTACATTTTTCCATCTGAAGAGTATCCATTCCCTTCTTGGCCTTGTAAAATTTTCCTTTACAACTCAGCTCTTTCCAGAGCTGCCCGTGCATTCCTCTCTAAGAGCACCTCCGTGCTGCATTGACTTCCTGGGTTGCACCCCTACTCTCTTCAAATGCTCCCTCCCCAGCCTAAGAGTGCAAGAACTCCGGCCATCTCAGAATCCTTACCTTCAGCACAGCTTTTTAGTATACCTCACTAGTATTCCAATGAAAGAAAGAGGGAGGGAGAAGAGAGAGAAAGAGCTAAAGTGTTCCTTCTATCAGCCTGCAAAAGTAGCAACAAATACAGGGGGAGAAAGAATTGCACACCCACTCTAGAAATGGCAGAGAGAAAATGTGTTTTGATGCAGTGGATAGCATGGGGAGCTGTTCAGGGATGAGGTCAAAAGAAGCCAAGGCACAGTAGCAAGTTTAGGAGAGAGCAAGTGGTTCAGCTGGGCTGGGGTGCAGGGCAAGGAAGTCCAGAGGAGAGGACATGAGGCTGGCATGTTGGACCCTGAGGCATGGACCATGGGCCAGCAGCAGGCATCAACTAGGAGTCTGAAGAAATGCAGAATTCAGACCCACACAGAGAGAAGCTACATTGTAACAAGATTCCCAGGTGACTCCTTTGCATATTAAAGTTTGAGAAGCACTGGGGAGTCGTTACAGATTTTGGAAGCAGGATGCACTCAGTCAACAAGGTCTTCTCCATCATCTGGGCAAAGCAGCACATTTGAAATTATCGACAGCCTTGTACTTTTCATTTCTCTTCTTACTAAAGCCTGAAATGAACCTCCCTGCCTGTAAGACTTCCTTTGACACCTCCTTGCCTCTGCAAATGGCTTCTGTGTGGGAAGCTGTTTGACAGAAGGGTGTGGGGCTGCAGGCAGTGGCTTTGAGTGTAGGGAGAGGTGTGCCTATTCTCATTCCCCATTCCCCTCCCCTCCCTTTCTTCTTTCTTTCCTTGTCAAATGCATGGAGAATTCTTTGTGCATTTCCAGGGATCTGGAGAAGCTAAGAATCAGATGAAATTAATGAAAGTCTATTAAAAGAAAAACTCCAAATTGATCTATCATTTTGCACTTAAAATGTTAAAATTTATATTCTTGTTTCAGAGACCAGGCTAACACAATGGAAGTTCGCATATTGCATTTTTAGACTCACAGTGATCTCAGAACAGTGTTTTAAAATGTACTGTTGTCCAAAATCTAAACCTATTCTTGGCTTCTCCTTATTCTTGGGAAATTATCACCTTGCCACAGCTGTTTTACACATGGGCAGATAAATGCCTCAAAAAATTTATCAGAGGCAAAATATCATGGAATATTATGACAATGTCTTCACATAATTTTTTACACCATTGTATTAATCACAGGGCTCATGTTGCATCTCAACGTGACCAAATGGCAAATAGAATTTGGTTCTTTGGGTGGCTACCTTCGAAATGGCAAGCATGGCTGCAAAGATCTTTTTTTAAAATTTTTTTAGCAGCATTAAAAAAACAACAACTATCATTTCATTCTGTCTCTGTCAAAATAGCTTTGGGCTATGTCTGTAGGATGCAGCTATAAGTCAATTACTCAGCTACCAGGAAACAGATATTCCCTCTTGGATCTGAGTAATTGAATTCTTCAGTTTGCATCCAGATGTTTCTGTGTGGAAGCTGCCTATGACCAGGAAATATGTACAGTGCAGGCCAATACTGTGACAGGATGGCATTGCTTTAAATGCTTGGTTTCCTATGTAAAGAGTGAAATGTGTTGTTTAATATCTTACACATAGTAGGTGCTCAGTGAGCAGTGTTAGAATGAGGGACTGCACACAGCAATCTTGAAGATGGTACATTTAATCTAGCCCACTCTTTATATCTAGTCAGTGCTCTTTTGAGAATAGCCTGCATTGATTTGAGTACATAGAACCATTGTGTGACTTGATTTTAAGTGCCTTTAAACTTAAATAATGATGCTCTGCGGGAATATGCAAATGAGATTCCGTTGAAGAGCATGGATGCTGATAATAGGAGAATTAATTAAGTCATGGGAACTGTCTTTGCCACTAATTCAATGTGATAGACTTGGGCTGATTACCCTATTTGAACATATTGCCAGAATTTCTCTTTTATTACAGTGAGAGTTTTCTAGTCTGAAGTAGAGGACATCATTCCCATTCAAACTACCATTCAAAAAGACAAGGGGACTTTGCAAAGGGGAGTGGACTCGGGAAGGAGATGCTGAGTGAGTCCTCCCGGGAGTGGGAGGGTTTGTGGATGGAACTCTGGATGGCTGAAGAGAGAGCAATGTCTGGACAAGCCAGGAAGGAGGAGTGTTGAGAGATCAATACAGTATGGTACATGGAAATGGAGCTTCCCTGGACTGTGGTTTAGGGTTTGTGGATCTACAAATAAAGCCCCATTTGTTCTGGGTACATATAATTTTAATTAATCAAAATTCTTGCCCAGCTGGTGTGGATCAGTGGATTAAATGTCATCCCATGCACCAAGAGGTCACTAGTTTGATTCCCGGTCAGGGCACACGCCCGGGTTGCAGGCTTGATCCCCAGCAGGGTATGTGCAGGAGGCATTGATGTTTGTCACTCATCGCTGTTTCTATCTCTCTCCCTCTCCCTTCCTCTCTGTCTAAAAATCAATGAAAACATATTTTAAAAAATTCTTAAGTAAGGCTTGGAGGAAAAGAGGCACACAAGCTTTGAGTGAAACAGACCAGAGTTCTAACCACACTCATGCAATTGGCACGATCTCTGAGCCTCTGTTTCCTCATTTGTAAAGTGGGGTTGTTGTAAACATTAAATGAAATACTTTATGCAAATATTTGTCACTGCACATGGTAATAGCAATACTGATTATTTATTCCCCCAAAAGAAATATCAGGATTTGAGCCAGGCCCACTTAAGTCCTTAATGCTTTACTGTGCAAATTATGTGATATTTTTCTGCCTTTTTATCTATAAACTATAGAAAATATTAGTACCTTTTTGTAGTTATTTTTAGAAATAGCTGAGAAAATAATGTAAAGCAATTATAATAATGTGAGGCACATAGTAACTGATTGATAATATTGGGTGTTTCATCATTATTACATATTTTGGACAATCTAAGCCAAATGAACATGGACATAAATCCACAGAAATCTTAATAGCAATAGTTGCCATTAATTGAGCGTCTGCTATGTTGGAGGCACTATGCTAAATGTTCTAAGTATATTTCAACTTAATCTTTAAACCATACACCCAGAAAGATGTGTATCCTCACTTTACATGAGCAGAAACCAGGGCTTTGTACCGGAAATTACAGAACCAGTTAAGTTAAAGTCACAAAGCTGAGATGTCAGACCTCCATCTAACTCCTGCTGTTCCCGCTCTGCCTGCCTACCATCCAGGCACAACCGTGACTTATGCATACTCTGCAGGAATGAAAGAGCAGCGGATAATTTCTGGAAAGAAGATTTTAAGTAGGACAGAGAAGAGAATTTGTTAGCCCCACGCATGTGGATGGCATGTGTGTGTGGTTGGGATTGGTGAGGATGAGAACAGAGAAATGCAAAGAAAAAGCTGTGAATTCTGCAAATAGACTTGACCTGGGCATAATGATTTTGGACTGAATATACCATGGTGTTACCATGCCTTTCAAATTACAGCATGGCTTGTGATTAAGAGGAGACTTTGGAACATTTTGGAACCCTGCCTGGGTTCAAATTCTAGCTTTGCCTTTCCCCGTTGGTGTATTCTTGAACACATTAGTTTCCTTTTCTGTAGAGTGGACTTGAACCCTAGCCATCATTAGAGTTACATCAGTATTATCAATGTCTGCCTGATGTCTAGAAATCTTATTTAATCGGTCTGGCATAGAACTGCATAGACATGTTTTAAAACGTCCTAAAGCGAATCTGATACGCAGTCAGGCTTGAGAGCCATCGGTTGAGCATTAGAGTAGAAGTTCTTTGCAGGTTAAACCATCGTTAGATGATTGTGCTGGTCTCGGCGTCTACTTTGTTGCCCGGTACACAGTAAGCTCCAGCACAGTTTTTCTGAGTGTGACTAGATGAACACATGATTGGGCTTAGACTCAGCTCTGAGCTTTGCTTCTACATCCAGTATTTGTACTACACTCTATGATACTGCTTCTGGGACACTTTTAGCTGACTGCTGTTCTCCTGGAATAATAGGACTCACTCTCACTTCAGGTCATCAAACTACACATACGGATGTATTGACTCACTAAATTGAAAAGTCTAGGATCACCTAGCTTCAGGCGAGATAGGATTCCAGAGCACATGTAACCGCCTCAGGGCCCTGTTTCTCCCTCTTCTTCTCCTGGTTCCTCTTCCTCAGATGGCTGTTCCCTCGAGGTGTCACGATGGCACCCTCTGGTCTGCCCAGCTCAGAGCTCTGTGCTAGCTGTTGCAGCCCAGGAGCGGGGAGGAGGAGCTTAGTCAACATCTGCAAGCTGATTCTCAAGGGGGGCATCAGAGTTCCACTATCAAAGAAAAACAACGGCCTCTTGACGACTAAATCCAACACAATAGATGGAAATATCTAGAACGTGGTTATCTATATGCTTTCTAGGAGGAAGAAGAGCAGTGTTGACGAGTCCTGCATCCTTGTGAGGATCCATACTTCCATATGCAGTGTCCAGCATGTTGCACAATGACAAAACGTCGTCCCCTGTGGTAAGTCACTGTCATTCGGTGTCCTTGTATTTGACCTATTTTCTCATCCTAAAGACCATCACCTTTGATTCTTCCTTATTACCAACCTCCTGGATCAGTGGTTCTCAAGATAATGGGGGGGTGACTTTATCTCCCCATGGCAATTTCTGAGGATGTTTTTGGTTGTCACACGTTAGGAGTCAGGTGCTACTGGCGTCTAGTGAGTCGACACCAAGGATGCTGTCAACATACTACAATGAACAAAAGAGTCAACCGCAATAAAGAATTACCAGCCCTAAATGTTAATAGTGCCGAGGTTGAGCAATGATGAACTGGGTAATTATAGTGGCTTCCTGAACGTTCTCAGCACCTTTATTATTTTCCCTTCCTCCGCCCTTTCCACTAATGAGCCAGTGACGTGATTTTTGTAAAGTGAACATCTAATAGTCCTATTCTGCTACTTAAGAAACTTGTGTATCATTGGGATGAAAGAAAGTCCAGATTTTCTTCACTATGATTCGAGGCCTTTAAAAATTCACCTTCCCATGTCCCCCATGTCCGTTGACCCACCCCACATGTGTTCGCGCTCGGATGAAACCCCATATCTGTATCCCCTTGACTACACCGGGCTTTTCTCTCTTCTTGCACGGCGATCTCTGTACCTGGATTGCTGTTCCCGCTCGCCTGCCCCCTTTTGCTATCAGTCATGTGTTCGTTCATTCATGGGGTATTCGTCGCAGGGCTGCTGTGGCACAGACACGGCGGTGAGTAAGCACTTTAGTTCCCTCTCTTGTGGAGCTTAGAGTTTAGCGAGGTAGACAAAGGAGTGGTGTGATAAGGGTCCGGGGAGCCTGTGGCTGGGCGGGTGAGTGGTGTCAGGGAAGGCTTTCAGGGTGAAGTGACTTTTCAAGCGAACTGCAAACGCTATTAGCATCAGCCAGGAGTTGGCCAGGTGTGAAAGTGTCTTTACCAACCTACCCAAACCCGAGGCACAGCTCACATGTTAACTTCCACATGGGGCCTTCTGAGATTTCCCCAATAGAGATTCGCTTCCTCCTACTTAGCTCTCATGGCACTTCCGAGGTCTGTTATAATATTTATTACCATTGCCCCGCATTATGTGTTCAGGGTAAGCATGATAATTGAACTCATGGTAAATATTTAAATTGAAAATTGCCAAACATTACAAAAGATTCATAAGCAATGTTCTCTTATCTCAGAAAAGCAGTTTGAATGTTGTGGAGTGTATTTTCCTTCCTCACCAGCAAAACAACTCCCCCAAATACATGAGACTATCTTTAGAAGAAAGTAACTCTAGTGTGTGGTGTTGGAACAGGACACTGAGGGGTGGAGGGGGCAGCATGCATGTCAGGGTTCAGGCTCTGCTGCCATCAGGGTACAGCCCCAACCTGCATACTCATTCATTCATTCAGTGGATATTTGTTGAGCACCTACTACGTACTACCTGCCAATGTTCGGCACTGAGAATATACTGCCGAGCCAAATGTACACAGTTTTATGCCATGTCCAGTGGAAGACAGACATCAAGCAAAGAATGCCGCCCGTAGCTGTAGACATACTAACGGTCCCAGTGGAGGATCCACTGTGACGAGTCCCAGGAAGGGTGGTACAAAGCAGTCTGACTAGGGATGGACCAGGTCGGGGGTGCAGAAGGAAGTAACGTTAGAACTGAGGTCTGGAAGTTAAAAAAATAGATGCAAGTACGGGGAAGGGAAGGAAAGGGCACATCAAGGACAGGAAATCACAGGAGCGGGTGAAGGAATCTTCCCAGAGAGGAGCGCTGTGGGTCGTGGAACCTGAAATCGGGCCACGTGTTCTGCGCCAGAAAGAAGCGCAGCCTGAGATGAGGCCGGGAGGATGGGCGCGGACTGCGCGTGCGGCCTTTTCAGTTCTGTTCAGATCTGTAGGTGTCCCTCCGGGAGCCCGGGGACCCACTGGATAGTTTTAAACAGTGGCGTGATCACATTTGCATGTTACTGGATTACTCTGACTACAGTGTGTGGAGAACCAGAAATTGTACCCGCAATGGACCCTGAAAGCTCACTCTGGTAACGACCCTCCCGGGCAATAAACACCAGAGCAGGACACGGTCGACAGATCAGCTGCGAGGCATTTCCCACGGCTGTCGGCTGTCGCGCACACCTCGCCTTCCCCGGGAGAGGAGTCCCAGGGCTGTTGCGCACACCCTCCCTTTCCGCGGGAGAGGAGTCCCAGGGCTGTCGCGCACACCTCGCCTTCCGCGGGAGAGGAGTCCCATGGCTGTGGCGCACACCCTCGCCTTCCGCGGGAGAGGAGTCCGGCAGGAGGGTGGAAAATGAAAGGAAAAGGAAAGAATTGTCCACCCCCATTCACTTTCCTCTAGCAGCAGTAATCGAGCCGATAAGAACGGCTAATATTTTACAAGCAAAAGAGAGAAAAAGGACTCAAATCTGAAACTGTGATTTTAATGCACATTAACTAACTCCTTCGGGGTCCCCAACGCTGTGCGCTTGAAGAGCGTGATCGACACAGGAGCTGGCCGGGGAGGGCAGGCTCACATCCGTGCGTCTGTACCGCAGGATAACGCGGCCTCTGAGCCCGAGGCTCCTCGGGAAGCTGACCCCGTTAACAAGGGAATCAGCTGGACGGTGGTCAGAGTCCATTAGAGGAAACAGGAAGGCCTCCGAGGGAGGGAGAGCAGAGGAAGGCGCTGCTCCGGACGCTGTGCGCACGTTATACCAGGCCCCGAAAGCACTTGCCAAATGATGTTCGCTGAACCCTCTGCCAGGAATCAGGGCTGGCCCGGAACACAGAGGCAAGGTGACAACAAAGGGGAGAGGAAGGAGACCCTGACTGGGCTGGGCGCAGGGAGGGAGGGTTACCAGGCCCATTTTGCAGCCTGCTGGGAGGAGAGATGGAGTCAGCGGTCTCCCTGCGCCCCTTTCATGCTCCATTTCAGTCCACTTACAGTCACATCAAATGCAGGACCACAGGAAGTCCCGGGGAAGCCGAAGTCACTTCCGTATCTCTGGCTCCTTCTTAACACTATAAGCCTAACGTGGCCACACAGAAAATGCGAGTGGCAAATTGGCTATATGTGACATGCCACCCATGGCATATAGTTTAACGTACAACGTTAGGGAATGATAAGCACATGTAAGTACATACATGCATCTGCACATAACAAAATACACACTCTTACATGCTATCATACATTTATCTGTGCTTGTTCATGGACCACATATGTGAACATGTAACAGTGAATCTGTAGAAGAGTACACATATTGGAACATATAATAAATATGCATATACATACATACATATACTTATAGGTAGATGTATAGATACACATGTCTACATATGACATGGACATAGACATGCGCATATATGTGAATACTTCAGCAGGATTGAGCGGAGTAGGCTGGGTCGGTTCTCTATGGAAAGAGTTGGAGATGAAAGAAGACTCGAGACCTGGCTTCAGGCCCTGGCTAGACACACCCCGTGACTCCTAGGTCAGCTCTTTCTCTGAAACTCAGTTCTGTGCTGGTGTTTGCTGTTCAGACGTTTCGCGGGAGAGCCCCTGTGTGTCAGGGTTGTTACAGACGTCCGGAGAGATTCCCAGAAGAGACTGTGCGGAAGCGGAGGAAAGGAATCAAGGCAGAGGAAAGATCACCAGGCGAGGCATGACACGGATCCGAGGCATGACACGGATCGGGCCTGCTTCTCGGGATGCACGCCTGGGGATCCGGGAGGAGAGCAGGCTGTGGACCATATTCTCACACTCTTGACTGCAGGCCGCGGAATTTGTCCTCTGTCTTCAGGGAATGGACTTTGTTGGCAGATGTTAAACACGGGAGTGACAGTCGATAGATTTGTGTTTTAGGACCAGTGTTCTGGACATAGGGCAGTGGACATAGGAATACCCCTGAAAGAGCAATGAACGCCTCAGAAGGCTCTTGCACCCACCCTGGTGGGATATGAAGAAGGTCTGGGCTTAGGCAGTGTCTGTGGGGAAGGAGAAGTAGAACTTCTCCAATGATATGGGTCCAATGACACAGGTCCTCTGCACCTGTCGCCAGCCTTAGCCATTACCCTGGACTTCTGAGGAAGTCTTTGATGTCCAGTGCTGTATGTAGCATATGCTTATAAGAAGACTGATGGATGACTCAGACCTCTATCTTTTTTATTTAAAATTTTTTTTAAAAATTTATTTTCTAGAGAGAGAAGAAGAGAGAAGGAGAGAGAGATAGAAACATCGATGAGAGAGAACATCGACTGGCTGCCTCCTGCCTGCCCCCCACCCCGCCCCAGGGATTTGGCCCACAACCTGGGCATGTGCCCTGACCAGGAATTGAACTGGTGACCTGGTGACCTCTTGGTGCCTGGGTCGATGCTCAACCACTGAGCCACACCAGCCGGGCCAGGCCTCTTTCTATGGTGACTCGGCAGATGGCTAAGAGGCACCTGGGCATCACTTTGGTTGGTCTACCTGGGAAGACCAAAAGCCCTACCTGGGAGTAAAGAGTCGATGAAAAACTTACCAGTAATCCCAGCAAGATGGAATCCAAAAAAGTTACTCAGAGAATGGTGCGAAGAAAACCAATAGGAAAAAATGGAAGATGGGTTGATTACACAGAACTACACGCTCAATACAAGTCAAAGAGTAGATGCAATAGAGATAATAACTTGGAAATCAAAATGCTGTACTAGTCACCGGCTGTTTTCACCTTCATGGATGTCATGGTGGATTAAGAGATTAGGGCCTAAGTAATGTCCACTAAGCCTTTCGGTAGCAGCCAAGGGGAATAATGATTTTCACTGTGGACATTTTAAAGGATGGCATAAATATTACTTTGTGACTTCACGTAGACATGGCTTCTGGAGGTAGGATGTGTTACTGTTCTTTCACTGTGTGACAAATTACCACAAATTTAGTGACTTAAAACAACACATATTTATTATCTCATATTGTTTATGGGTCAGAAATCCAGGTACCCCTCAACAGGGTTCTCTGCTCAGTGTCTCACAAGGCTGCAATCAAGGTGTCTTCTGGGCTGGGGACTCATTCGAGACCTAGGGTCCTCGTCCACACTCAAACGGTTTTGACAGAATTCACGCTGTAAAGCTCATGGTGGCTTTCTTCCTCAAGGTCACAAGGAGACTTGCTTTCCCATCTCCAATCTCTACATCCTCTTTTAAAGGGTGCATTTGATTAGGTGAAGCCACTGCTACAGTCTCCCTTTAGATTAATTTACAGTCAATTCATTAGGAGGCTTTATTGCATTTGCAAAATCCCATCACCTTTGCCAGCTAGTGTCACACAATTATGGGAGCGATGTCCCTTCATCCTTGCCACATTCTGTTGGTTAGAAGTCACCAGTGGATTTCTTCTTTACAGCTGACTACACATTTCTGGTTGAGTTCTTGTCAAGCGCATCCTGCAAGATACTGTGCTACATTGTAGCATTCAGCAAGGTAACATTTAGTAAGAACCACCCAGACCTTGAGACCCTTGTCCTATCCAACGTAGCGGCCTATTTGTCCCACTCCTGTTCTCCCCGACACCGGTGCCTTCCCCAGTAAATCTGTAGCATGCCCGAACCCACCTTGGCGTCTGTTTCTTGGGGCCCAGAGTGATGCACAGTCGTCCCTCACCACTCAGCGCTTCAACTTGCACGGCTTCACTCTGTCGCGGGCATGCTGGACAGATGGCACACCCTGGCTACAGCGAGGAACATGAGGACGCCTGGAGCATACTGAGTGTGTGAGGGACAGCTGCCCACGTGTGCCCAGTAGCCAGCCTGAAATGACCTCCTCTGGTCCATGCAGAGGTGAGGGGCGCAAGCCCTACCCGATCAACTGCCCATGAGTTATCCCTACAGTGTCTTCTCGGAACACTTAGGACAGGTGGTTTAGTGGAGGGACTTAATATGGGGAAGCTAGTGATGAGGATACTGGGATCACTGAACTGCCCGACAGGAGAAGGTCAGTACCGTCGGCCGTCGTTTATCGCGGTTAATCAGTTCCAGGCTCTACCGCGATCAATGAAGGTCCGCGCAGCAGGATTCTTCATTCATACCCCTGCCACTTCGCTTCGACGTTCGCGGCTCCACCCTGCCGCGGTTTTCTCAAATACAGCGAAGTTCTGGGCGCACGTGGGCAGCTGTCCCTCACCCACTCAGTATGCTCCAGGCGTTCTCACGTTCCTCGCGGGAGCCTGGGTGCGCCGTCTGTCCCGCATGCCCTAATGAAATCTTTTCTTCTTTAAATTATTTTATTTTAATTTTCATCACCATTTATCCCCTCTAAGCCCTCTTCCCCCTCCCCTGCCCCCGCCCCTCGCAATCACCACACTGTGTCCAGGTCCATGCGGTCTTGCTCTTTCTCTTTTTTGCTCTGCCCTAATGAAACCCTAATGCCACCAGTTAAAAGGATGGAGAATAAGGCTCAATGAAATTTTGGAAACCCCAAGTCCAGGCTCTAGGCTTGTCCTGTTTCACCTCAAATGTTGTCCAAATAGCGAGTGTTTGTGTGCATCCAAATAATTTGTGTGCATCCTGGGGTTTGGAACTATTTAGAAACAGCACATACTGAGTTGGAGACATGAATATTGTGTCCCACTGGCTGGACAGGGGCAGGGGGTTGACTTCATTGTCTTTTTCTTCTTCTTTCTCCCTGGAAACCCAATCGATTGGGATTAATTTGCAAGCTGCCTGCTTGAGGCAGGTGTGGGCCTCAGACCCAGCTGCTACCCGAGTTCTTCACTCTGCTCTGAATTCTCGCCTCCTTGGCAAACCAAAAAGCTGAGCCAGGAAAACTGAGCTGGGTCTAGGGTGGTGAGCCTGTTTACCCAATGCCTGCTCCTCTAAATGCCACCCCCGTGAGCTCCAGGGCGCGTCCTCCCAGAGAGGGCTGGGGAAGGAATTCACATGTTTTCTCAAGCTTTGGGAGGAGGGAGGAGGATTGGCGAAGCCTGGGCCTTGCTCAATAGACACTTCATTCTCCACACTGACATGTCTCCTCCTGAACCTTTCAACCACAGTATTGGTGTCTTGCCTGTACCATGTGTTTTCTACCTGAACCTCCACTGAGGTCAGAGTTCTAAGGATATAAGTCCATCCTTATAAGATTATTATAAGGGCCCTGACCAGGTTGCTCAGCGGTTAGAGCGTCGGCCTGAGGACCAACGAGTCACAGGTTCGAATCGTGTTCAGGGCACGAACCTTGGTTGTGGTTCTTCCCCAGCTCTGGTTGGGGTCGTGTGGGAGGCAGTCAGTCAATGTGTCTCTCTCACATCCATGTTTCTCTCTTTCTCTCCCTCTCTGAACATAAATAGAAAAATATCCTTGGATGAGGATTAAAAAAAAAAGATTATTGTAAGGATCAGATCAAAACAAAGTAACAGTTAAATGCACTATTAAAGTGTCTGTGTTCAAACAGCCTAGAGACCAAGTGGGATAGTAGAAAAATCGATGGTGCGAGCTATGGATTCAGGCAGACCCGGCGCCAGTTCCAGCCACGCTCATTTATCAGTTGGGCAACAAAGTCCCTAACTTCTCAGAAGCTTGGCTGCCATCTGAACATAGAGGTCATTTAATCTCTCTTGAAGGGTGGACTGACATAGTCTCATTCTGCCTTCCTGTATGATCTCTGTTAATGTCTATACATTTCTTCATCTGTGCATTAGAAATAATAATATCCAATATGACATCTAACTGGAATTCTTACAAGATAAAATGAGAAAAAAGCTAAATCTAAGATTGTAGCAAAGTGCAACTGTAAGGTATTATTATGTTCTAAATAAATACTACGTTTATCCACTAAAAGCCAATGATAATAAATGAATAAACTCAGCTGAGATGGAACAATAGGAGCCATTGTCTTGATTAAAAATAGGTTTTAAAACAAAATTTTATCGAATTGTCTAAATATTAAAATGAATGTGTGTGTAGGGACTCTGTGTGTGTGCCTGTAATATATGTAAAATTGATGACTGGTGATGTCATTTTCAGGAAGTTTTCAACATTCCTAAAAAACTTCAGCTACTCACAAGACCTGAAATCTCTAGCACTTAAAATTTATTCTTTTTTAAGAAGGAAAGTAGGAAAAATAACTTATGTGAATGGAATGTCTCCTATGTAGTAGATTCTTCTTAACTGTTATGTAATTTAATCTGGAAAAGTGTTTTACAATCCACGTCTTATTACTCTCAATAATTTACAGTCGAGGAAATGAACACAGAGAGTGTTTTAAGTCATTTGCCCAAGGACAGTCCCGGCCAGGAAGTGATGGGTTCCTCCACTAAACACCAGCGTTATCTAACTGGGAAGGCCGTGCCTGTGTGCACCTGTGGGTGTGGTTGCGTCCAGCCCTCCGCTTTGCAGGTAAGGCTGCAGGATCAGGAGTCCTGCGTTAGAAAGGAAATACACGCATTTGTTGACTCACTACCCTGCAGTTTATAGTTGAGTAGCACATGGGAATTCCTGGAAGTCACGCCTTCCTTACAGGGGTCCTGAGGTCATTTCTTTCACCCTCTGGATGACAATATCATGTTCGTGGACAGGGCAAGACCTTGGTAAAACCAGCATTTCTTTCTCTCTTTCCCTGGCTTGATTTCACTGATTATCATACAGTTTGCTTCCAATAAGCAACCTTTCTCACAGTTGAGAAATAAATCATTATAAGTGGGGAAGACAGTTTTTATGGATGGACGGTAACAAAATGAAGAGAAAGTTGGGTATTAGCCTAAGGAAGCCCCTTCAGGAAGGAAGGATTTTGCCTGGATTCCCCCACCGACTTCCTAAAGTCTGAAGGCAGGAGACTGATGTAAAAGCCATGGTTACCCTTGAAGGAAAACGGCATAAGGAAGAGTCTTGGTCTGTTCAGCTGCAGTGACAGAATGCCACAGACTGGGAAGCTTACACGCAGCAGAAATGGATTTCTCCCAATTCTGGAGGCTGGGAAGGCCAAGGTCAAGGTGCCAGCATGGCTGTGTCCTGGTGCGGCCGCTCTTCCCGGTCCATAGCTGTCACCTTCTCGCTGTGTGTTTACATGGTGGGGAGGACTAGGGAGCTCCGGGGGTCCCTTTTATAAGGCCCTAACCCCATTCAGGAGAGCTCCACCCTTGTGACCGAAGCACCTGGCAAAGGCGGCACCTCTGAATCCCATCATCTTTAAGGGTTAAGATTTCAACATCTGAATTCGGATGACACCAACATTCAGGCTACAGCACAAGGAACAGAAAAGGCCCAGTGTAAGCTGCACGTGTTAGCTAGATGACCCAGCTGTCAGACGATATCAAAGCAAAGAGGGTTTCTTTATTATAATGAACTGTACTTATGATAATGCGTAAGCAAGAGAACATTCATTAGCTATTGATTGGAAGTTGGCCAGGGGCACATAAATGGTACTTGGAAGACGGACATGACGATGATGACTATTGTTGTCATCTGCGTCTAATCAGAATCTCTGATGACGAGGGCATTGCTCTGCGAGCACAAGAACAGGATGTGGCGCTTGGCGAGGGTCAGGCAATGAGACGCAAGCCGATTGGCATTTGTCACTCACAGAAGCACACCGGCAGGAGGCGAGACTGGAGCCTTGAAACAGCCTGTGGTTTACCCTCTGGCAAGCAGCCTGGGAGCCTTCCAGTGCGGATCGGGGTCCATCCCAGACTTACTGAAGCAGAATCTTCATTTGAACAAGCTCCTCGGGGGATTTCTATGTGCATTAAAATGTGAAATGAAAAGAACTGATTTAGAATGAGTTTTCTCTCTCTCCTCTCTGTTTCTCTCTCTGTTTCTCTCTCTCTCTCTCTCTCTCTCTCTCTCCCTCTCCCACTCCCATCCCCTTCTCTCTGGCTCTGGGCAGGTCTTGTTGGGCAACATCTGTGAAATCCCCTGTGAAAATGATCCCGCCAGATCACAGACAGGGCTTGTTCTAATACTGAATTCAAGGAGAGGGATTTCCTCTTTGATTTTGTTCCTCTTTCCCTCTCTCTCACTCACTTCCTTCCCCAGTGATGGCCTTGAGCAGGCCAGTGAGACTCCTGGAGCTCGAGAGCGCGCGTGTGGTGGGTGGAGGGTGCCAAGCGGCCACTTCTCGTCCCAGCTTTACGCTCACGATGTCTTGCTGGTGGCTGGAAATCGGCCAGACAAGAATGTTCACACTGTGGAAACTGGAAACAGTACAGATCCAGGCTTCCCCTCCCCTCAGCCAGTTTCCCAGCAGGGTACTGCCTCGTCATACCTTTCCTCAGGTCTTCTTCTATTTCTTCTTCTCCTTCTTCTCCTTGTTCTTCTCCTTCTCCTTGTTGTTGTTGTTGTTCTCCTCCTCCTCCCCCTCCTCCCCCTTCTTCTCCTTCCTCTTCCTCCTCTACTTTCTCTTCTTCCACCTCCTCCTCCTCCCTCTTTCTGTATTATTAACCCTCTCTCTCTCTTCTTCTCTCCTATTTTTTCTTTTTTTTTTGGGGGGGGGACCATCACCACCACCAAGACAACAGCAACAACAAAATAAAAAACAATCAATGTTCTCTTAACCCAAACAATATTTAAAGCCACAAATCCTTAAAAACAAACATTAAAAAAAAAAAAAAAAAAAAGCAGAAATGTGTCCTAAGGATAATGCCTCAGTTAAGGTAAAGGAAATCTATGAATTTTTAAATGAAATTAGAACCAGTCAAGTATCAGGCTTCTCAGCAAACACAAGTCAACATGCTCAGAAAGATTCTGTTACTCATCTATTTTATCTTTGGCTGCGGTAAGGCAACCTTTAAAGCCTGTATCAAAATAATGCTCATTACATGTGGTTTAGATGCGAGCAGACCTACTTAGCAGGTATTCTTCTTCTTATTATTATTATTTTTTTTTTTTCTGGTAGAGCAAACTGGCTTTATTGCATGAGCCTGAGTGCAGGCCAGCCGAGCCCCAAAAAGGGAGTCAGCCAGCAGGTAATCATATTAAAAGTGCTCATTATGCTGACACTATGATACTGCAAGAAGAAATATGTGGACACATGAAAATATATACACTAATTATCTAATACTATTAGTAACGATAAACACCCTACAAGGGTAATCACATAAAGTAAACTCTTAGTACCTGAAAAGTCATTCTAATGTGCAACAAAGCAAGAAGTCCACTTCAATCTGATATATGCACAGCAATGGCAAGAATAAGTAGCAGCACCTTGTGTTTGGCCAATATAAAATTCTGATTCATGTACATCAAACTGTCGAACTTGTTCGACCTTTATTTTCCCTCTGGTCTTAGCTTCTGTTCACACTCCTCGTTGGTCTCTTGAGTAGAAGTGATTGACAGGCGTGGCAAATCCCAGAGTGGCAGTGCTTTCCAAGGATGATGGATGACCATGTAAGAACAGGCATTAACCTTAAACATGGCTTATTAACCTGGACGCCTTGAGGCTGTGCGCTGAGGGGCCAACGCTTCCTTCGGGCTCAGTCCACCTGGCCCCTGGTCATTAGCATTTTCCTCGAAGACCTGGCTCTCCTGAGAAGGAGCAGTTTCCTTTCTGTGCAGAGAAGAGTTGTGACCAACTTTGAAAGGGAGGAGCAACAGCAAAGGGTGCTCTTATCCAGACACAATGTTGGAGCAATAATATTTGAGGAAGTGGCCAACATCTTTTCTGAAATAGAAGTCTACAAACAATGTCAAAAAGAAGAGTCACAATTAAACATTTTAATGTGGTTTGAGATTGGTATTGAAGAATTGGGATTTACGTCCTGGCCGGTTTGGCTCGGCAGTTAGAGCGTCGGCTCTCGGACCAAAGAGTCATGGGTTTGATTCCGGTCAAGGCCACCTACCTCAGTTCGGTACCCAGCCCTGGTCAGGGTCATGCAGGAGGCAACCAATTGATGTGTTTCTCTCACATTGATGTTTCTCTCCCTCTCTCCCTTCCACTCTGTCTGAAGATAAATGGGGAAATATTCTCAGGTGAGGATTAAAAAAAAAAAAAGAGTTGGGATTGACTCTCCAAGCATCTCTCCTGCTTGTGTAAAAACACCTGCACACAGTTTATCCCTGCAAAGTGGTTTGCTATCATGGTAAGAGTTATCCAGACTTCTCGTATCTGGGCAGAGTTATCAGATGTCCTATCTAGAAGCCACTAGGCATCATGAAATACCTCTTAAGAAATGGGGATGGGGGTGAGGGATGAGATAAACCAAAGAGCTTATATGCATGTATGTGTAACCAATGGACATAGACAACGCTTGGGGGTGGGATAGGGAGGAGGGTGTCTGGGGGAGAAAAGGAGAAACATCTGTAACAAAAATAAATTAGTTAATTAAAAAAATGTACATGGCTCTGAAGTATAATTTTCAGCCACCTTGGACCCTTCTAATGAGAAATATTTTACTTATTTATTACATAATTGCAGCATTATATGTCATATGTAATTGCAATGAATATATATTTATATAACTTCATATATTTTCTAATATATATTATTTATAATTATATAATATATAATATACACTGTTGCACAAATACATAGTGTATAATTATATGACATAATTATATATTCACATGGAATATTCTATATTTTAATATAAATATTAAATATAATTACAAATTTGGTATATAATACAAATATTATAATATTATACACAATCCAATAGTGAAATAAGAGTGGACTCAGAAAAGCCAGTCCTTTGCTTCTAGTTGGCCGTGATCAGAACGAGAAAGAAGGTACCCGAATTCCCGTCTGCAAGGAGGCGCTAGGGATCCTGCGTTCACACGAAGAAACGCCGTGCACATACCTTGGGAGAGCTACAGCAAGTTCAGCGAGGGTGCCAGATGTACAGCTCTCCCCAAAGTGCTCCCAGGGGTCAGTTTTCGGGTGAAATTGCAGGAATGTGCATCTAAATGGGCCATACTGTTTAACATGACGGACAGACAGTGTCAGGGCTGGGAGATTATTCAAATGAAGAACATAACCGCCGACCTCTGACAAATCTGTCGTGGAAACTCCGGTGGGAGAAATAACCAAGAGAAGCACCCCCAGTCCACACTCTCCGTGTAGAGCACTCCTCACTGGTGAAGGGGGCAGCTGGCCGGCCATGACCAGGGAGGAGCAGGGTGATTTTTTTTTTTTTCTCTCCAAATGAATACTGGACAATTCAGCATATCATTAAAGACTATTTATTCTTCCTCAGCTGTTAGAGACAGACCTAAGCTCTAGGCATAAAGCCATAGATACAGTTTTTAAAATTCGAGATGGTGTTATTACACGTTTGGCTACAAAGGGTTCCACTGACAAAGATGATACTTAAGTGTTGTTTGAGCATGATCAAGATGCTGGACCATGGCTTTCTCCCCACAAATCAGCTCGGGGGAGCAAGGCAAGCAATTGAGATGCATGGACTGGAAGAAAAGAAACAAAGAATAAGTGCCTGGTGTAAACTCCTGGGAGACTGAGGCTTTCTGGCTGCAGCAGCCTGGGTTGGGGTGGCCTGACGTGCAGGTGGGGTAGGGGCTGGGGGAAAGCCTTTACCTGGGTTCCCCGACGTCGTCTCCGGCAATAGTCAGTCCTTTCTTCTTCAGATTTGTCAGCAGCAGCCAGACCACTGAAATCAATGGGGGTAATGTTAAGGGCAGAGCATAGCCTTAATGGGGTGAAGAAATTGATGGCAACAGATGGGAGCTGACTAGTCACCTTTGGGTAATTTCTTGTTCACCTCTTCCCCGTGGCACTCTTAGAGTGAGTGGATCGAAATGTTGGAGCCTGCCTCATTCCAGAGCTGCTTGTCTCGAAGGGTTATACGTGCCACCAGAACAGGTTTGCTGCAGAGTGGCGTGGGGGGGAGGGGGTGGTCTCTCTGCAGGACCTGGGCTTCCGATGGGCTCTCCCCCTGCTTCTTAAATTCAGACAGGGGTTTGTAGCCCAGGACCTAGCTTTGGGCTTTCCCCCAATACACTTTATAAGATGGAGTAGCTAGCTAATGCCTCCAGGAAAACATGAGTTCACAGGTCAAAAAGATCAGACCCTTGATCACATGATCTCTACAAAACACACACACACACACAGAAATAGAGAAATATACAGCCAAAGAGTTATTGGAACAGAAAGCTCAATAATTTAACAGAGAAAAAATAAATATAAAGAAGTAAGGAATGCTATAAAGCCATAACTAAAGGTCACAAAAGAGAACAGTGTGGAAATATTGGGTAAGAAAATTGTAAATTTGATGTAGAAAAGAATACATGGAGTAAATAGTAGAAGACTGAAATAATGAGTTGGAAATCAGGTTGAAGAACTTCCTGAGGAAGCAGCAGGGCATTATACCCTGATGGAAGGAACCTTAGAACAAGAAGGTAGAAACATCATGGGCAATATGTAGCCAACAATATAAAAGCTCAAATCGACAGAACTGAGGGGAGAAACAGAGATGTCAATAACTCCATCTGAAAATATTAAAACACTCCTTTCAGGAAAAGGAAGGAAGGAAGGAAGGAAGGAAGGAAGGAAGGAAGGAAGGAAGGAAGGAAGGAAGGAAGGAAGGAAGGAACCAAACAAGATCGATCTGAATACATTTGGGTTTTATATGTCTCTATATACAGACACATTTTATTTCTGTATCAATACTGTATCATCTATATTTAAATATAATCTATATTCATATAAATTCTTCACTCAAACAAATAGAGGATATATTTTATTCCTGAGAAAATATGAGATCTTTTTTTAAAAATGTGGATTACATATATGTTAGGACGTATATAGGAAGTCTCACTATTAAATGCCAAAGGATCGGTTTCATACAGACGATAGTCTGTAAAAATAATGAAGTAAATTTAGAAATGTGCAAGAAAAATAGCTGAAATTCCCACAGGCCTGGAGCTGAAATAACATGTGAAATATATCATTTTTCCGCTTAAAAAAGCCATCCCGAAGAAGACTGGGAGATGTGGGAACTGAGAGGTAATGGGGCACTACAGGATGTGTGCGGGACCCGCCAGCACAGTGTTCAGAGAAAGGAAAGGGACTTGAAATGCACCTGTCAGGGCACATACAACATTTAAAACAACAAAAAGAAAAAAACCGGAGCAAACTCAAAGGAACCTGAGGAAAGACATCCAAAGAAAAAAAGAGAGAGAAAATTCAAGAAATAAAAACAAAGAGATCAATAAAACTAAACGCTGACTTTTTACAAAGAGCAGGAAGATGGACTCTTTGGCCAACGTTGATCAAGGGAAAGAGTGAGATGCCAATGAATAAAATACTGAATGAAAAGGGAGAAACAGCGGTGAAATAGGTTTTAAAATAATATGAAATATTTTAAATTAAGTACATGCTTAGACACATGAAAGCCTCCATGGACGGAGTAATTCCTGGAAATGCCACCTTGGGATGAGGGGGAAGAGGAAGCCGGATGTGCCGTCTGCAGTAGACCCGCCTCTCCTGCCCCCCCCCCCCCCCCCCCCGGCTCTGCCAATGTTGGCTCAGCTACTGCCTCTCGCAGGCAAATTGTTCCAGATATAAAAAAAGTGAAAGCTGTCCAGCTCATTCAAACCAGGTGGGGGGGGGAGGGGAGATAACATCTATTTCATCATAATAAGCAAAACTATGAAATAGAACATTAGCTAATTGAAACCAAAATGGTATTTTAAAATAATACAACATCTCAAATAAGGGTTCCACATTGGAAACTTCCATCAGTCTGATGAGTTGCAAAAATATACTGAGGCACAAAGAAAAAATATGTGATTTTTGTCACGATATGCCAAACAATTTGGCAACATCCAATATTAATTTATGGTTTTAAAACACTGAACACTTTGAAGTTAAAGCATGTCAACAACAAAAACAAAAGCCTACAAGCAGCATCATATTTCGTGGAGAAATGTTAGCTGCATTGCTTTTGTATCAGTAGCAAGACAATTTGCCACTACTCCTGTTTAACACACAATTGGAGGCCTTGTACAATGCTTAAAGAAGACAAACACATAAGGCTTTAGAATTGGAAGGGAGCCCTGGCCAGTTTGGTTCAGCGGTTAGAGTGTTGGCCTGTGGTCCAGAGAGACCTGGGTTCGGTTCCCGCTAAGGGCGCGGACCTTGGTTGCAGTTTGTCCCCAACACTGTTTGGTGGTGCAGGTGGTAGCCACTCGATGTGTCCCTTTCATGTCAATGTTTCTCTCTCTCTCTCTCTCTCTCTCTCTTCCTCTCTCTCCCTCCCACTCTACCTGAACAAAAAGTGGAAAAATGTGCTCGGGTGAGGATAAAAAAAAAAAAAAGACTCGGAAGGGAAGAGATAATCCCATCATTGTCTGAAGATGATATGGTTGCTTATAGAAAACATTAGCAATAGACAAACTATTAAATGAAACAGAGTTTAGCAAATCTGCTGAATAAAATACTTAGCACACTGGCCGGTTTTCCTTAGTGGTTAGAGCTACGGCCCGTGGACCAAGGAGTTGCGGGTTCGATTCTGGCCAAGGGTATGTACCTTGGTTGGGTTCGTTCCTGGCCCTGGTTGGGGTGGTGCAGGAGGCGACCAGAAGATGTGTCTCTCTCACATCAATGTTTTTTTTTCTCTCTCTCTCCCTCCTTCCCTCTCCCTCCTTCCACTCTATCTAAAGATAAGTGGAAAAAATATCCTCGGGTGAGGATTAAAATAATAATAATAATAATAATAATAATAAAATACTTAGCTCCATCCTTTGTGCCTGAGGCAAAAAATATAAATGAATGAACTAATATATGTATGTATACATATTTTTATACCTATTATATCGCTATTGTATTAATACACTATATATTACATACATTATATATTACATTATATGTGTATGTATATGTAATATATATCTCACCTTTCAGATTTCTTTGCTTCATCTTCTGCTGCCTACGAAAGTGTTTACTGAGCACCCATCATGTTTCTGGCTCTGTTCTAGGCACTGAGGACCCCGGAGTGAATAAAACAGACAGTTACTGTCTGCGTAGAACTTACATTCTGGCAGACAGAGGCAGACACTCACTAATAAAAATACGTAAGAAAGATCATGTCTGTGAACTAAAACATCACAGCAGAAGGAAGTTAAGGAGTGGGAGGGTGAATAAAAGGCTGTGGGGACCATCAGAGAAGACTTCTCTGAGTAAGTGGTCCAAGATCTAAACAGAGTGAGGGAGAGAACCATGCAATTATCAGGGAAAAGAACTGTTTAAGTATAAGTTGCAAGGACCAAGGCCCAGAGGCAGATTACGGCCGGTGAGTTCCAGGAAGAGCCAAGAGCCCGGAGTGGGTGGAACAGAGTGACTGAAGGAGAGTGAGGTGCGAGAGGTATTGGATTAGGCCTTGATTAGGTTCTTATAGGCCATTGTAATACTGTGGCTTTTACTCTGCATCAGACTGTAGTGATTTGAGTGGAAGCAAAGTTTTAAGAGTCTCTCTCACTCCTGTGTCGAGACTGCAGGAAAAGACAGAAACATCAAGAGCCATTAAAAGGCGCCTGTAATAATCCAGGAAACAGGTGATGTAGCCAAGGCCACAGGTTACCATGGAGGTGGTGAAAAGTGGGTTGAATTCAAAATATACTTTGTGCCCTGGCTGGTTTGTTGGCTCAGCTGTTAGAGCATCAGCTCACAGACCAAAGGGTCATAGGTTCAATTCCTGCTTAAGGGCATGTACCTGGGTTGCAGGTTCAACCCCCAGCTCCTGTCAGGGTGGTGCGGAAGGCAACCAATCGATGTGTCTCTCTCATGTCCATGTTTCTCCCTCCCTCTCTCTCTCTCCCTTCCTTCCACTCAATCTCAACATGAATGAAGGCGGAGCCAACTGGAGTGGCTGGCAGATTGTAACACACAGTGTGAGAGAAATAGAGGCACCAAGGGTGACCCCAAAGTTTTCATCTGAACAACTGGAAAAATGACTCAAATGACCAGTACAACCAATATGTCCAAAACTTTGCTTGTCTTCTTCAAATCCCTCCTTAGCTTTCTTAATTTCAGTTACTAACACCAACATTTCCTATGACTCTAAGACGTCAGAGTCCCTGTTAAGTCTTCCTTCGTGTGTTTGCTCCTGACGTGACCCCCTCCGAGCCTTTCTTCATGTTACGTCGTTCTCCACTCTGTGAAGATCATGTCTGAGGCCATCTTTACACGTTGGAGCCGTATCCGTTCTTCAAGTTTTCTCGGGTGCTACCGCCTCCCTTGCATTTCTTAACTGGATTTCATTTCTCCCCTCCTTTCTTGTTATAGAATAGAAACAGAAATACATTGCGAGCATTTATTTCCCCAAATCAGACTCTGTAGTAGATGGATAACAGAATGGGTAATCCATCAATCTTTGCTGCGTTCAAGAACTGACAGCCCTGGGGAAAAACATGGGACTCTCATCAAGCCCAGATTTCCAGTAGAGCGATTGTTGCCAGCACCTGGACCCTACTGGAGAGGGGGGAGTGTAAGACTGTGAAAGGAGGACCCTTGCTTTCTGGACTCTAGGGGTGGTCGCACTGTATAGTTGAGACATCATGGGCTCTAGTAACAGACAGATCTGTATGTGACCTTGAGAGCATTATGCTCTCTCTCTGTCCTTCCTTTTCATGTCTGTAAACTGTATCAGTATCTATTTCTAGATGGTAGAAATAAATACAAGAGTGAGAATTAAATACAAGAGTGCACATAGAGGTGTATTTCAGTGTTGGAATCATAGTAGGTGCTCAGTATATATAAATTCTACCCACCCCTTTGAATCATAGGGCATCCTCCCAGCAGTAAATGAAGCTCTCAGGAAGATAAATGAACTCTCTCATGCCTCCGTGGGGTACTTGAATGCTTGGCAACAATAATACAATTTTTCTGATGGCTTGAAAGTGTTCGTGTTGCGTCCTACCTCCCTACCCAAAAGTGATGTGGAAGAATCTGCTTCTTCCAGGCACAGTCTCCTTGTTTCCTTCAGTGAGATTATGGTCCCATATTTGCTGATTGAAACTAATCATTCTTGTGGAAATTGCATGGCCAGAGGGTTTCTCCTAAAGAGAACTGAATTTTCCCTTCAGTTGACATTGCCCTAGCAGCTATAGAATTTTGCAAGAACCATTTCCAGTTCTTTTGACATTCTGAGGATGCATGATCAGCAGTTACTTCCCTTAATCAAAAGCCTACACCCTCATTGACCATGTACAGGTCACTGACTTTTGAATGATGGAATGAAATATACATGCAATCTGATTGAGTCATGATGGATACTGTCTGGGAAATGTTCATAAATTAAGCCATTCTTACACACCAGGAAACCTGTATATAATACCTTCTCTCAGGGAGAAAGGAGACTGAAAATGATCCTTTTCTTTATTTCTCTTTACAAAGTGTATTTTTCTCTCTGGTAACACAGAGGCTGACAGCATTTAATGATGAATAAGTTATATTCGTCCTGCATTTAATTTTCAAATAAGACTATATTGAGATTCATAAAATGATAATAGCATAATCATATCTTAAAATGTTGTGGTATTTTTTTCTCATAGGAATTCAGAAGTTTTCACATAAATTCTCCCTATTATCACTTTTGTCTATGTTGAAGTCCTGGTATAAAATGCAAATAAAAAATTTCAAGTATTTTATGGGAAATTCTGTGAGGTGTTTAAGACTTCCCATCATGAAATATTTTCCAGATTCAACATAGTACAATTTTATAAGTACAATTTAAAAGATTATTTGGGTTACAGTTTGTTCCCGGCCCTGGTTGGTCGTGTGGGTGGCAGCCACTCGATGTGTCCCTTTCATGTCCATGTTTCTCTCTCTCTCTCTCTTCCTCTCTCTCCCTTCCACTCTATCTTAACAAAAAATGGAAAAATATCCTCAGGTGAGGATAAAAAAAAATTTAAAAAAAAGATTATTCGGTCAAATGACTATACCTGGCCCACTCCCTTTCTTAGCTCTACTGACAGAGTAACTATTACTTACAGACATTTTACAACTATAGTATTTTATTTGATCATTCTTGTCAAGACATATTTTCTCAGTTTTATAAATGAGAACTTGGGGCATGAAGAAACTTAATAATTTGTTCAAGGTCACAGACACAGGTCATTTCACTCCGAACATTTTAATGAATCTTTTCCCTATTTTGTGAATGGTAAAACCAAGGCACTGAAATAAAGTTAAGTGCTCAATATCACAGAGTTCTCAACTGCTAAATATTAAAATAGAAAGTGGGTGGGAGGAAGAAAGAAACCAGCACTATTGCACATCTGTTATGAACTGGCCCATCCTATGAATTATCCCTTTTACTCCCCATGACATTACCATGTTGCCTAAAGTCCCTTTGGAAATATAGTAAGGTATAAATACATGCACAAATTAAAAAGAGTAAAGAAAAATACCATTACCCCAGAGAAGTTGGTATTATCTCTTTTGTTTTTTGTTTGCTTTGTTTTTTCATCTTAGAGGATGAAACTTGGTGAAGTCAAACAAATGTTCCCAAGGTCTGGCATTTAGAAGGATATTTCTAAAACTGAAATTTATTCCATGTCAAACTGAATTCAGAATCCTGAGCTCTGTCCTCAGTCACTCCTACCTGTCTTAAGGACAAGTGAACTAAGTTTTAATCTTCTTGTCCAAGAAGATGTTTGGTGATAGAATAAAAATGACATCTTCTTTATCACCGCCTAAAGGTTTTCCATTTTGAATTCATTTTTCTGCATCTACAGAATGGTTAAAAAAAAAAAAAAAAAAAAAAGCAATGTAGAACCCAAAATCATTCTACATTCTAAATATTCTCTAAACTCAACAAATACAAAGCCTCATTCAAATGTAAATTTCCAATTCACACAAATAGTCTTGTGCTTAATGACTAGAAATTCATTTTAAAGTGTTGCTTAAATTCATGAGTATATTTATTATGTATTTTTTAAAAATCAATAGTTACTAAAAACTGACCATAATAATATTGGAAACTGTTTTCACACTAAAAAGACATCTTTTAGAAAAGATTGGGATTCTTGAGTATATGGAAAGTCTGGCATGTAGGCCAAGCAGTTTATTCTTAGATACTGACAATACCTAATGACTCATTGCAATTCATTAATTAAATCGTTCTCTCTCTCTCACACACACACACACACATCTATCTCTATATATCTGTGTACAATATACTGATTTAATACATTTGTATTGCAATATGATTGCCATTCTAGTGTTAGCTAATACCTCTTTCATCTCATATAATTATAATTACTTCTAGTGATGGGAGCAAATAGTATCTAGTCCCTTGCAAGTTTATAATACAGTTTTGTTGTCCATAATCACTGTACTGTATATTAGATCTTCAAGCTTTATGTACCTACTAGTTGTAAGTATGCACCATTAAACAGCATCTCTCCTATCCACCCCCACCCCCCCAAACTTTGGTAACCACCATTCTGTTCTCTCTTTCTTGTAGGTCCAGGTTTGTTTTTTAGATTCCACATATAAGAGATAACATACAGTATTTGTCTTTCTCTGTCTGACTTATCTTGCTCAGCATAATGTCCTCAAGTTCTATCCATGTTGTTGTAAATGAAAGAATTTCCTTTTTTCTTATAGCTGAATAGCATTCTAGTGTGTGTGTGTGTGTGTGTGTGTATAGATATAGATATAGATGATATAGATAGATAGATATAGATATAGATATAGATATAGATATAGATATAGATATCCACTCTTCTGTTGATGGACACTTGTTTCCATACCCTGGCTATTATGACTAATATTGCAATAAACATGGAAGTGCATGTGAACTAGACTACTTAATTTAAGTAACTCCATTCTGACCAGCAGTTGATACATGTACACACCCTAACTCATCTAAACATCAGGGAGTGAAACACAGAGGAACCATAAAGATAAAGATGGCCTTGGGAAACCCAGAAAACCATAAGAATAAAGCGATTAATGATTGCCCTGACCTTTGTAACAGCTCCTCATGCCCCCTATCTGTATCAGTTTCCCCCCTTAATGATGCCAAGGTGGCGTCAAGAGGATGTGATTTTAGTCTTTATAAGTGGACTACAAGAATGTCCGGAGCTGTTGATTTGGGGGAGACTATGTCCCCGCAGCCCGCCAGTGAATAAAGTGCTCCTCTCATTTACAATTCGGCTGTGCATCTCTGATTGTCTCACTGGCTCATCATAACACATGTATCTCTTCCATAACCTGGTTTCCTTTCCTTTGGATTTATATAGTAATCTTAACAGAGAGAATTAAGAGTCTGAGTTAGAGAGCTCGACTGCATTTATGCTTATTATAATTGATTTACATCTTTTCTCTGTGCCTTCCCTACTATTTAGTAACATTATTTTAGTGATTTAATACTACTCACCAATGTTGAGAGGAATCCAAGAAAGAGTTCCCACTACCGCCCAAATCACATCAGAACATTAAAGGCAAAGAAATTAACCCTGGGACCAATGAGGTGGCAAAAAATAATCAGATCGTAAGAAAAGTATGGGAAATTCGAAACATGGGTGGAAAAGTGTTCAGGCCGCTGCTTTAAAGATTCTTCTGTTTGAAATCGTGGACGTTCTATTTTGTTTATGGCAATAATTCCATCACAAATAGGACATTTTGATATGTTTGTATTTCTTGCTCTTTCCAAAACCAGCTTGTTTATATGACCAAAGATTCTACCCTGAGTAAGGTAATAAGCAAAATTAGTCTTATGTTTTTCAGAATTATATTTGAAACTCTAAATTTTTCATCACGTAGTTGATAGATGTTCAAGAGCACTATACGTTCTTACTTGGATTAAAATAAAAGGTTTTATTAATATCAATGCATGGATTGCCTTGAAAATGGAAACATAAGCAGAGGCCCACCTAATGTGCTCCATTTTCTCTCTTACAATGGATATGAAACTCCAGTTAATTTTTATATCAACACATAAATGGTAAATGTGCATGAGAACTATTATTGGTTAATGGATCCTAGAAAATAGATAAGAATGAAGAATTATATGGTTTATTTTTTTTTTTTACAGAAAATTTAGATTATTAGATAAAAAGCTTTCTTTCTTTCCAAATCAAACATAAAGCAAGAAATCTGTGAGCCCTGAGAAACGACACCCATCTCTTCAGTTCTAATACATTTGCTTCAATATCTCTGTATTTTCCCCAAAAGACAATGTTTCCAATTCTATCGCCAGTGTTACTGGAGTGTTTCAGCACATTACATAAATTCCCCGGTTTAAAAGGAAAATGACGGAGACACACAGCAACGCTGCTCAAAGCTTTCCAAACGGTGGAGCAGACGCCGGGGTCTGGCCTCCCTCTCGTCACCTCCTCCTGGGACCCACACGCTTGCGTCATATGAAAAGAAATGAAGGCTGTTGTTCTGGTTTGCTTTCCTGGCCAATGCCTCACAAGCTGGTGCTCTGGTGTTCGAGTCACTCACCAGGGCTTCTTCTCAGAAGCACCCACTGAACAGATAAAAAGGCAGAGAAGCAACCCACGGAATGCCAGACCTTTTGATAATATTTGTTCAATAATGTTTTTAAAATCAATGGCCTCTCTGTCAGAAACACCTTCTACCCCAAGTCTCCAAAGGCCTCAGGCCCACAGCCCAGTAGCGCCCTTTGAATGCTAAATAATTAGAACAATGTTTTCAAAGTGATAATAAAAAGTCCTGGAGTGACTTCCCTAGTGAGAGTACTAGTGAAAGCGGTGTTTTATATTCTCACAGAGAATGGATTCATCATTGCTAATTATATTATTGTGACTTATAAGAAATATATATTTCTCTCATTATCTGGTCTCCCTCCATTGTTTCTGGCTCACAGGTCCCAATATCATTGGGATTTTCCAAGTGCTAAGAGTAATAAGGGTATTTTTTTGGTATGTTAATGAAGTGACTATTGGAAAGTACCTAAAGATGGGGGCTGGTCACCAGGAGACTTCTCATTATTTTCTAATACTTTTTAAAAATTTATTTGAGCAGGCCACTGTGGCTCAGTGGTTGAGCATCGACCCATGCACCAAGAGGTTACCGGTTTGATTCCTGGTCAGGACACATGTCCAGGTTGTGGGCCTGGTTCCCAGTGGGGGGCATGCAGGAGGCGGCCAATCGATGTTCTCTCTCATTGATGTTTCTGTCTCTCTCTCCCTCTCCCTTTCTCTCTCTCTAAAATCAATAAAGAAAAAAAAAATTTTAATAAAATAAAATTTATTTGAGAGAAAGGGAGACATCACTTTGTTCTTCCACTTATTTATGCATTTGTTGGTTGCTTCTTCTATGGGCTCTGACCAGAAATGGAACCTGCAACCTGGCACATTGGGGCCAGTGCTCTAACCAACTGAGCTACCCAGCCAGGGCCTATTTTTTCAGTATTTTGAGGGGTGATGGGATTGGAAGTCCATAAGGACTTAACCTTATAACCAAAAAGCTTTAAATTTTGCATAGAATTCGTGAATTATTCATACACAGCTCTCACAGAAGACTGGTCTTTATTTTCTGCCTTTGATCGTATATACAAAGGGGATGGTGATCAGGTTTGACAAGCCAGTAAACTTACATAGGAGGCCCCTCTTGGGTGATTTCAAGATGAGTAAATTTCTTCATCCAACCTCCAGAACCTTAAGGGTTTATACAGAGGCCTTTACTGGGTTCAGTCATGTATACCACGCAGATGGTCCAAACAACACTCTACTTTCCCAAGGCTATGTCCTTGGAGCTCCTCCTACTATGGGAACAGTGGCCGAACGTACATTCCAAGGACAAGGGAGGAGGCAAAGAGTGTCTGATTGCCCATGTCCATCTCGAAGTCCAGCAGGGGGTTACATCATCTTAGTGACCTCCAACAACTGCAGAGGTTAGTGATCACCAATACAGTGTATGTACTTCATTCCCTCGAGGGAGAGGACATGTGACTGCTGGTGGCTCCAAACCAAAGAAGGATGAGCAGAGAGTGGGACTTCCAGATCAAGGAAGGTGAATCAGTGTTCCTCATTCTTCTCTTTCTTCTTCTGCTGCGGCTCCCATGGACCTGTGATCACTGCTTGAGGAGAGGTGCCCTGTGGATTCCACTGACCCACGACTGGGATGTAAGTAAGAAACGAACATGTGTTATGTTAGGCCAATAAAATTTAGGGTTAGGCTGGGTCAGTTATCCTTAACCAGTGATGCTTTCTTTTCTCTCTCTCCTTGTTCAGTGTTTCTGGAGGAGCCAGCTGTTGGGTTAGTACAGCACGGGTAACAAGATCACACACCAGAAATCAACCTCTGCTCCTTATTAGCTTTGCGGTCTTGGGAAAGCTATGCAATCTCTCTGTGCACAGCTTTGCTCATCTGTACAATGAGAATGAATGATTTTACCCATTTCGAAGGGTTGTTGCGAGGACTGAGTCAGTCTATGTAAAGCACTTAGAACAGCCCTGAGCACACAATATGTGCTGTAGACATGTTATTCGTTATTGTCTATATTTTTTCTGCGCTTGATTACTTCTGTCCTTATCTTTATTCCTTCTCATTTCTTGCCTTCTTATGTCTTTGGATTTATTCTCTTGTTTTCTTCCTAGTGTTTGGCGGCAATATTTAGCTCACTTGTTTATAACCTTTCTTGTCTTCTGATCCATATTTTGGGGGATATATATGGCGCTCGCAGTACTGCCTCTGCTGGTTCCCAGAAACGTTGACACGAAGTGCTTTTGTGCTCACTCAGCTGCACACTGAGAACTTGCTCTTATAAATCTCTTTGACCCAAGCGCTAGTTGTATGTTTCTTGGTTTGCAGATATGTGGAGTTTCTGTAAGACTTTACATTCGGATTTGATTTCTAATTTGTATTGGGTAATAGCTGGAAAACTCTCTAAGATGTTGCTTTCATGCAATTTATTAGTGCTTTTTTGTGACTCACTACTTGGTTGAATTGTGAGAATGTTTCATATGTGCTTGGAAAAGAAAAATTGCTCATTGGATATAAAGTTGTTTATGTATCTTTTGGTTCAAAGTTATTAATGATCATACCTATGAATTTTTAATTTGTTTCCTTGCCTATCTGTTTCTGATACACAGACTTTAAAATGTTTAGCTACAACTACTGATTAAGCTATTTCTCCCCATAGTTCATTTGCTGTCAGAAATTACATATATATATTTGTGTGCTAATATATTCATTATTATTATATCTGTTGGATCTTCAGTTTCTTTTACCAGCCCACATATAAGGTAAACTTTTACCTGTAAATTATTATTTTTTTCTTTAAAATCTATTTAGTCTGAATTTAATGTTGCTACACCATATTTTTTTTCAGCCACATTTGCCTGGTATGTTATTTTTTATTCTTTTTTTTAAAAAATTTTAAGTGTGTTTAGTATTGCACATGAAGTTATGAATTGATGTAAAGGCAGCCATACATACCTGCTATGAATGTGTGATTCATAAAGTCCTTATGTGTTCAACAGGAGTGAAGGGATGACCGTGGTAAACAACTGAGAAGAGAGCATATCTTTGCATGAGTGTTTCATCGCTTTGTTTCCTCCTGGTGCACTGTCGCAAGGGCCACTTTCATGAACTCTGTGTCCTGCCAGTCGAGTAAAATGCTACATTTTTATAGCATCTCTGTCCTTTTAGTTCTGGCTTGCAATGCAATTTCAGAACAGCTTACACTTGAAATCATTTTGCCTTCGTTTATGAGAAGGCATATAAACATACAGTTTTCTTGATTTTTGAACTAAATTCAGCACCAGAGAGACCCGATTCTTATTACTGCAGGGGTGGGGACTGTGTCCTTGAATAATATTACTTTCAGATTTCCAGTGTTCCAAAATCCTGCCTTAGTCACACTGTTTCTTGAAAACAATTTTAGCCAGGCCTCTTTCTCAATATTAGGCTGAGGCTATACTAATATGTGGCTACAATAAAAAACCTAAAAGAATGCAACAGTGATTTATTGTTTTTTCACTTACATCATGGTTTGATGTGGGAAACATGGATCTTTCGATTGGTTCTATGCCAAAAGGTGATTCGGAGTATGGGCTGCTACAAGAGCTTCAACACAAAGGCTCTTGAGTTGATCCCGCAAGGAAAGACAGACTAGAGCATCACACTTTTTGTTTGTTTGTTTTTAATCCTCACTCGAGGACATTTTTCCATTTTTTGTTCAGATAGAGTGGGAGGGAGAGAGAGAGAGAGAAACATCAATGTGAAAGGGACACATCGAGTGGCCGCCACCCGCACGACCAACCAGGGCCGGGGATAAACTGCAACCGAGGTACGTGCCCTTAGTGGGAACCGAACCCGGGCCTCTCTGGACCGCAGGCCGACGCTCCAACCGCTGAGCCAAACCGGCCAGGGCTAGAGCATCATACTTTTAAGGGCCAGGCTTGAAAGGCTTACACTATAATGGCCAGTTAGCACAGCCCAGAACTCAGTCACATGTCCCCAAAATAGCTGTTAGGAAGATGAGGAGATGCCTTCTTCCTGCCTGTCCAAGAAGAGGAAATGGTTGTGAACATTTAGCATTGCCTCTATCAAATGATCTAGTTGAAGTCATTGTCTCTTAACTAGTATATTCAACCCAGTTAAATTTATGATATATTTCAGTTATCTCATTTCACATATTCTATTTATAATATTTCATTTTGCTTTTTTCTTTTACTAACTTCCATAGATAAATGAAATTTTATTCTGAAGGTTTTAAGTTCTTATACTTTAATATTATTAGTTATCCCTCATTTATTGAGGCTTAGAGTTGGTTTTGCCCCCCCCCCCCCACAAGTTCGTAAGTTTGTCAATTTTTGTTTTTCCTTGAAGTAAAGATCTCTCTTGCTTCCTCTGGTCACTCTCCTTGGTCCTTCTACGTCACCATAAAGTTATCACTTAGAAATGTACTATGGATGCACTTTAGTAATTTTAGGAGCTATTTCATTGGTTATTGTTTATTTATATAACAGCCTGTTTTATTAAGTAGTTTACTTCTCATACCTAACTGCTGAAATACTTCAAGACTTCTTTCAAAAAGGCTCTAGCTGTGGTAAAATTTCTGATGCGTTCAATATTGACAATGTTTGTATTTTAGCATCTTATTTAACTGATGATGTATTTGGTTATAGTTTCCTATATTTGCCATTTTTTTCTTTACCACTTTGTTAATATGACTCCATTACTTTTTGGCTCAGGTATACTTTATTCTTGTCATTTTCTGTCAAGTAACCTGCTTTTACTCATGGAGGTTTTTCTCTTTTACTTGGATCTACTTAAATTTGATAACTAGTTATAGATTTTACTTTTCTAATCTCTATGAACCTATTTAAATGTGATTTTAATATACTTATTTAATTTTGGGATATTTCTAATCTTTTTTTAACATATTTACTCTTCCAATTTTTCTCATATTTTACAATGCTTATTATGTGGATATGAACAAATCTTTTTCTACTTTTTATATTGCTTAACTTTAAAGTATTCTTTGTCATTGAACGCTATATTTCTGCCTTTTGTGAAAGTCCTAGGCATATTTTATTTTTCTGATGGGATGTATTTTATTACTCCAGCCTATCTATTCGGCTCTTTATTTCAACACTTCTATTTTTATACCACTTATGTCTAATTAGTTCTTTTCTGTAATTGCTTATTTATCCTTGACATTTCTAATATCCATGCTTTTCTCTGTACATTTTAGTGTGGATATTTAAAATTCTTGTTTCTTCCCATCTATTCTGCTTTAAGGAGAATAAAATGCGCAGCATAAGGCTCTCGGGGCTTGGGGTTATTTTGTTTAAATAGTGTGATCCTTTTCTCTTCCCCCTGTTGTTTCATATTGCATTGGGAAGATGTCATTGTGGTTGACAGTGGGAGCTGGGGAGCGGTGGTGAAATGACCGGCGACTTCCAGGTGTGCTGAGCGACTGGGAACCGCAGGGACAGCGTCTGTGGAGGAAGAGCTGTTGGCGTTACCGTGCTGGCTCGGTCACTCTCCCTGTCAGCACATTATTCGTGGAAAATGCCTTGTTCCACTTGAATGCTGTTTGTCCATCCCATAAATCGACTCTCCAGATTGTCAAATCGTGGGGTGTTTTGTGGTGATGGAGAGAAATAAAGGAAATGAGCGACTGGGAGTCAGATCTCAAACACATTGACTGAAAGCTATCGGTGTTTGTTTAGTTCGTAAGTCAGTGGATTGGCAAACTGGCCTGGACAGCTCTTCTGGTCTTAACGGAAATTGCTCACATATCTGAGCATGGACTGTCTGTGCATGACTGTTGCATCTGTGGGTCATCTGGGTGCCGGCTGGAGAGACTTGTCTGTTAGACCCCTCCAGCAGGCTGGCCCAGGCTTGTTCTCGTGGAAGAGGCAGAGGTGCAAATCTAGAGCAATCTCTATACCCAAGCATTCATCAAGCCTGTGTGGATGTCACATTTGTTAATATCCCGTCATCTAAAACAAGTCATGAGTACCATCAGATATGCGGGCGCCGCCAAGTTACATAGCAAAGGCTATAGATGAAGAGAAAGATGCGAATATGGACTTGGTGTGTTTAAGATAAAACTATCGTTCACTGAAGTAAGCGCCTTTGGTAGCAAGAGGGTATTTAGTTTGCTAATCATCTGACCTTAAAATGGGGAGATTATCCCACTGGGCTCAGTATCATCGCAAGGGGCCCTGTGAGTGAAACAGGAAGGTGGGAGAGGCAATGTCAAAGTGATACAGTGACACATCGCTGGCTGTCGGGCTGGAAGGAGCCACTAGCCAAGGATTGTAGGTGCCTCTAGAAGCTGGACAGACAAGGAAACGTTCTTCTCTAGATCTTCCAGAGGGATCATAGCTCTCTTGACACCTTGCTTTTGTAGCCCAAGAACACCAATTCCAGACTTCTGACCTCCAGAACCATCTGATGGTATATTTGTGTTGTTTTAAGCTACTACGTTTGTGATCATTTGTTACAATAAGAAATCAACACAATGATGTGAATGCTAATAAATAATAATAACAATAACAATAACAATAATAATAATGATAAAGCTAACATTACCATTCATCTAGTGCATACCACGTGCCCAGAAACGAGTTTCAGAGCATTACATGTGTTATACAAAGTGCCCAGGAAACCTGTCAGGTAGGCACCTTTATCGTCTTCATTTTACAGATGAAATCAGGGCTCAGAAAGGTCAATTGATTTGCCCAAGTTATATACTTAGTAAGTGAAATCCATGCTTTTAAAAAACAAAAACACTTGTTTCCAACACATTTCATGCCCCCTTCCGTAAGATTGGACCTGGGAGACGAGGGAGATGGAACACAGAAAACGGAGACCATGTTTGTATCCAACTGAGCTATGGTACAGCGGTGCATGGCAGTCATCTCCCCAGAAGAGCTCTTTGCAAATGAGTCTGGTTGCTTTTATAATAGGCATGTGGGAGGCCATGCACTTATTTTGATAAGGTTGCTATTGCCAAAAAACACTTTTTAATATGCCTCACTCCGTAATCATCACAGACCCTGTGATGTATAGCTGGGAACCCCTTCACGTGAGAAATGGTGAATCCTTTAAGATTCACTGATTTTCAGAAATAGCCACGGTTCTTTCAGAGCTAAATCGAGAAAGGTGGTTACTTGTCACGAAGGCCTGAGAAAAGAATAACAATAGTAACAAGAGCTAAATGTGTTGACTCTTGACAGTGCTAAGGACACCGATGAAACAGAGGAAATTGAGGAAGCTCTCTGGTCTACAATGTTAAATAAGTTTGTTACAGGGCTTCCACGAGATCTGGATTTGCTAATGCCCATCAAATAAAAGGAATGCTTTTGTAGATTTTTTAAAACTTTATTTGACAAAAGAAGCATGTTTTATGGCGCATCTATAGAGACAACCATTCAAGAAAATACATTTTGGAAAGCACTGAGCTAGTTATTATAATTTGATAAAAAGGAAAGCAATCATCTAATTTTTTTTTACAACATACACATAGTCCCTAGAAGATAACTCCAAGAGGAAAGTCTCAATTATTTTAAGTGATTAGAATGTAATTGAGACATGTATTCTTTTCTCAAAGTAATTATTTTAGTTAGTAGAGCAAGTCTGATTTGAATGGGGAAGTCCTAGAATTCCAATCCAAGTTGGTACTGTAATGTTCTTTCCCTCTCCTTCTCACTCCCCCCCCACCCTTAGTTTAATGCTCATCACTTTACACGAGCAAACGTTTCTTGTGGGTATTTTCCCACGAGGCTGCAATTCCGCGAAGAGGGAGATGCTCATTTTTGCATCCAAAACACCAAGTACAGAGGCCAAATCGGAGAAGGATTTCCTAAATGCTTGCAGCAGGGAGGAAGGAGAGACAATTCCATGACATCGTGATAGAGACCACTTGCCTTAATTATTTTGTCTATAACAATCACTGTTGTATTAACGTGCTTGTGATATAATGATCTTTTTCAGTTTCCGAAAGATGGAATAGGGAATTGGGCATTAAACGTTTCTCTTCTTTCTTCACAGGTGCTTAAATGCCTTCACACTGTGAGTTCCTCTTAATTGTCCCCAAACCTGAGGCTGACATATCAAATTTATTAAGTGGCCTCAGGCAGATTATAACAAATTGGATTTTGTCCTAATTGGCCCACGCAATTAGCATGCAGTATTTGGGAATTGCAGCGATGAGAGTGAGTGGAGCAAACTCCTCGAACCTCAGTCAGGAACGGGCTGCAGGAGCTCCGCTCACGTGTACGGGGCATTTCAGTTTAGATAAGTTATTTCTACCGAGTTCTTTGAGATGGCAGACAGCCCACGGTCCTCACTGCAATAAAGGAGAAAGCAAGCAGTCTTATGAAATAGGCATAGCTCCCAATGGAAGCTCTGATGTATCTGTTTATTCACTCATTCATTCATTGATGTATTTGTCAGTCATTTACCAATCTGCGGTGGTCCTCTGTCCTGCTTGGTCACAGACCTGGCGGTGACCTGACCACCTGCTCTCCAAGGACAGCACTCACCTAGAAACACTCTCCATACACCAGCTTTGCTTATGGACTTCATATTATCTTGACTCCTTTACCACCATCTTCCGGGTCGTCTAGGTAGAAATATGGGCACAATTTTTGAATCTCTCCTCTTTCTCATTCCATAATTCAGCACATTTAAGTGCATGAATATGCATATTTGTTCCCACGTCCACAATCTGTCAGGAAGTCCTATTAAATCTTAAACGTCTCAAATATATCTCTATCTTTTGGTCCCCATGCCATGCCATATTTAGATTTTGCTCTTCTTTTACCCAAATGACTGCAACAGCCTGCTCACAGGCCTCTGGGTTCCCATTGTCTTCGATCCATTCTGAACGTGCAAACAGAATAAAACTTTTTTTTCCCTAAAAAATAGATCTGAACTTTTCACTGCCTAGCTCAAAAAAAAAAAAAAAAAATTGTAGCTCTCTGTTTTTCTCAAAATAAAACTGAAAATTCCCAGCTTCCATTTAGAATGAAGAAAGCCACAAAGAGCATACTCACTGTCACAATGGAAAAATCTGAGTAATTTGTAAAATCACAACTTTTCCCAAATCTACCAAAACGTTGAGGCTGCAGGACATCCAATGAATTCAGAATTTGGGGAAAGAGAACTTCCACCAAGGAGAATTGGAATGTAAGTCCTTCACAGTGTATGCCATAATCCGTGCCCACCAGAAATAATTCAGCTGAGAATTTTAACCAATTGCTGGAAACTGAGTGTGTTCTACCATGGAGTCTGCTTTGCCTGGCAGCCACTAAAATAGAAGGAATTTGCATCCACTTGAGGCTCTTCTCCATGAACCCACTGGGTCCTCACAAGAAAGTCTAGTGCTGGGATGAGCGGAGAGACCAAGGAAGCATCGTGATGCTGGCCTGGATGATGGGGACGGCAGCTGTTGAGGGAAAGGCAGAGTCTCCTGTGTCTTCCCCATGGATAAAAGCTTTAAGGTGCTGGGGGAAGGGGATCAAAGCCTACTGCCCCTAGGACACAGCCATCTTGGTTATGAAACCCCCTGTTGTGGTATTATAGGCTTGTGTTCAGGTCACCCTTTCTACTTCATCATGGCCCTGATAATCCATAATGATGCCGATAACCCAGATATGGTGGGGGAAAAAACTGGAAAGGGCTTCCTTTAAGAGTACAGTATAAGAACGTATTTTGAGAGAGAGAGAGAGAGACCACATCTACATAACTTTTATTACAGTATATTGTAGAATTGTTCTATTTTATGATTAATTTTTGTTGTTAATCTCTTACTGTGCCTAATTTATAAATTAAACTTTAGCAAAGTGTGCATGTGTAAGAAAAAGCGTAGTATACATAGTGTCTGTACTATCAGTGATTTCAGGCATCCACTAGGGGTCTTTGAATGTGTCCCCCTCGAATAAGAGGGGACCACTGTACCGGTGAGAAGGAAGAACAGTGGGAATTCTCATTCATTATGGGGGAAAGGAAAGCTTTTTGTCAGTTTTTTATATAATTAAGCATACATGTATCACATGAGCCAGCGATCTCACTCTTAGATATGTGACCAAATGAATTGAAAACTTATGTTTATGCAATAACCTATAAACAAATATTCCTAACAGCTTTATTTATTATCAACAAGAACTAGAAACAACCAAGTGGTTGAATAAGATATGGATAAAATATAGAGAAAAATAGTCATGCACCCAGACAACGGGATAGATTCAGCAATAAAAAGAACAGAACCATTGTTTCACAAATCCCTGCCAAGGGCCCTGTGGCAGGCCTCCACACAGCTCTATTTGTCTATTTTTTTATATGTTAAATATAATGAATGTGTTTCAAATATGATCTGGAAAACAGAAAGGAAATAAAGGGAAAAAAACTCACATTGTCTTCAATGCGGCCCATAGTGTTCAAATAGAATCCCTTCCAATAATTTTTTTCCATTTGCATAATGTCCGAGGTGACTGTGTACAGCCAGAATTCGAATCTCCAGACACTCCCTCAGGCTCAAGTCTGCCCTGCCAATGGGGGCACATTTGCATAGCAGATAAGGGCCTTATTAGATATCACTTAGCTATGAAAAGCACCGATTTTGAAGTCACATAGCACTGAAGTCAAATTGATGGCTTTGCCATTTGCTAGCAGTATAACTTCAGGCAAATTATTTAACATTTTGGAGCCTCTGTTTCTTTTGTAATGTGTTGGTAACAAAATCATCTGCATAACTGTGTGTGCAAACTGTCCCCCTATAGTACATGGAGGGCAAAGAGAGACCAAAGAAAGGGCAGGCCACGCCAGATTGCCAGGCAGCGGTTGAGGTTTTTTGGATGCCTCTGTCCAAGAGAAATGGCCATCCGAACCTAACCTATGAAATGCATGGTGTGGTAATTAATGTCTCCATGGGAAATGTCTCCTGATTGAGTTTTAAAACGACTGGACAGTTGGCTAGGACTGACAATAGCCAGAGCGAAGCTAAATCCAAGGGAATGTTTTCTTGTTTTCTTCACTCTCTTCAGCCAGAGCCAGTAAACTATAGCCCACGGGCCAAAATCCATTCCACCACCTGTTTTTGTAAATAAAGATTTATTGGAACACAGGCGCTCTCACTTGTTTATGTGGTGTCCATGGCTGTTTTCATGTTACAGTGGACCGAGCCGAGTAACTGCAATGGAAACCATCTGGCCTGAAAAGCCAAGCTGTTTCCTATCTGGTCCTTTCCAGACGCGTTTGTGACCTGTGTGCTACAGTAATTCTCGGAAAACACGACTTTTTGCCACAGTTTGTGTAGTAATTCTAAGGTCACTCTAGGTTATAATTTCCTGGTCTTGGGGCATTTTATATTTGACTTGGCAATTATATTGAACAAGGAAATTATTTTATTACAACTGTGGCAGTGGTGCTATTTGATGCAGGGATTTGATTCTTCATTTTGAATATTGTGTCTTCTGTGATTTGAAGCTGGTGCTTGTCTGGGTTTTTGGTTGTGTTTTTGTTTTTTTGTTCTGTGCCCTCTCATCAAGACCTCCCCACCCCTACATATTCTGCAACAAATAAGAATGAGGGTTTGTTTCGGGAAGAATGTGGTATAGTGGAAGCTAATTAATCCTGTTTCTTATCTAGGCGAAGTGTGTCATTGTCATTATGTGGGATCCTCCCAAGTTCACCAGGGTGGAGGGTCTCCTTGAAGGCTTGGAGCCCGAGCACCAGCTAGTACAAGTAGCCATGTAGCTTCCGTTCCTTGCACACTGCCTAGGACTGCTCTCTGAGCCAGGCGCTCTCACACGTCATCTCAGTTTACGCTGAGAACATGAGGTTGCTGCCCGGCTGGTGTGGCTCGGTGGTTGAGCGCCGACCCATGCACCAAGAGGTCGCTGGTTCGATTCCGGTCAGGGCACACGCCCAGGTTGTGGGCGCAATCTCCAGTGAGGGGCATATGGGAGGTGGCCAAGCGATGTTCTTTCTCATCGATGTTTCTATCTCTTTCCCTCTCCCTTCTTCTGTCTCTAAAAAATCGATAAAGAAAAGAAAAAGAATCTGTGATTGTTAGAGGAGGTGTTAAGAGAACGTGACTGCCAGGGTGACTGTCCTCACGCCCTCCCCATCCTCGGAAGGGACCTTCTGCCTCGTTCCCTCAGTCAGAGCTCTAAGCCTTGAGAGAGTAGGATGTTGTTGAGACCATCTGGCCGGTGTATGTGACTGAACCCAGTTACGGCCTCTATATAAACTGACAAGCAAAATAGAGACAGGCTCACCCAGGCTGGTGTGGCTCAGTTGGTTGAGCATCGTCCCGCACACCAAAAAGTCACCAGTTCAATTAAGATCAGGACACATGCCCAAGTTACAGGCTTGATCCCCAGTAGGGGGTGTGCAGGAGGCAGCGGATAGATGTTTCTCTCTCATCTCATAGATGTTTCTATCTCTCTTTCCCTCTCCCTTCCTCTCTCTCTAAAATAAAATAAAATAAAAATAGAAACAGACTCATAGATGCAGAGAACAGACTGACAGCTGTTGGAGAGGAGGGGGAAGTGGGAGGAAAAGGGTGAAAGGATTAAGCAAAAAAAAACAAAAACCTCGTGGACACAGACAACAGAATGGTGATTACCAGAAGGAAAGGTGTGTGGGGGTGGGCAGAAGAGGGTAAAGGGGGTAAAGATGTTAGAAGGAGACTTGACTTGGGGTGGTAAACACACAATACAATATACAGATGATGTGTTATGGTGTGGCTCAGGGGTTGAGTGTCGACCCATGCCCCAAGAGGTCACCAGTTCAATTCCCAGTCCGGCACATGCCCAGGTTGTGGGCCAAATCCCCAGCGGGAGGCATGCAGGAGGCGGCCAATTGATATTCTGTCTCATCAGTGTTTTTATCTCTCTCTCCCTTTCCTCTCTCTCTCAAATTAATAAAGGAAAAAAATCATATTACAGACTTGTACACCAGAAACCTATATAATTTTATTCACCAACATCACTCCAATAAATTTTTTTAAAAAAAGATACTGGTGAGTGCTGTGGGATCTACTCTTGGATGTAAGTCCTCTTGCTTATCAAACCTGTCACCTACCAATCAGGAGTGGTCCGGGGCATGGAAGATGAAAACGAGTGTGTGACTTCACTGAGCAGGGTCAGTGCATACAGGGGACTCTGCAGCCCACAGCAAAACTGGATGTGGGGGAGTCGGGCACCTCCTTACTCACTGTATCCTCTGTTCAGATCCTTGGTCCTGTTGTCTGGTGTTCCCTTCATGAGTTTTGTTGCTGCTGTTTGTATGCTTTTCAAAATTTACATTAGCCATTTATGCACTTAAGTAGGTATCATTTGCTGTCATATTTAACTACAAATCCTTCTTACTATTTCTTTAACTGGCTTTATTTTTTGGACGTATCGCAATAGAAAATTTTTACAACTAATTATCTTTGCTCTATTGCATTGCTTTTAAATTTTTAAAATCCTCCCCCTCTATAGGTTAGAATAGATATTGAAGTATTTCCTTCCTTTTTGAGATTATGAAATAGTTAATTAAACCAAAATTATTTTATGATATTGATATTGCTACTTTTGACAGAGTTAAAGCAAAATTTTCAACAATAAGCAAATGATCAGTTGGATGTATCCAATTGTCTTAAGCTTGATAGAATACGTTACTTACACCAACTACAAAGATGAATTCAACTGGAGAGGTATTAATTTTATGAATGCATGTAAACCCATATGAAATGAGAAAATGTTCTAATGATTTATGTATGTATTGTTCTTATTGGTTTGGATGTTCTTCACAAGATACTAAATTGTGTAGTATAGTCCTTTGCAAAGCATGTAACAGCCAAACACTAATTCTGCAGAATATTCATTTGTTTGGTTTCTAACTTTTATTGATCTTTATTAACTTTTAAATTCTTTCCCTGTCATTTCTTTCTTTTCTTATTTTTTGAAAGAAACTTTTTTCAAATCTTAGTTATTGACAGTATTACAGATGTCCTTCCTTTTTTCCCCACTGACCCTCTTCTCCCCCCCCCCCCCCCCTCAGGGTACTGTTGTCTCTGTCCATTGCTTATGTATAGCAGAATGTTAATTGTATTGCGTGATAAAAGAGTATTGTGGTAAAACACATTTGGGAAATACTGCTTTGAAAACAAACAAAACTGTGTTGTTGTTTTTAACTCAGACTTCTGATGGTATTGGATGCATGTTGTAAATTTCCAAGTCTACTATAACAAGCAGCACGTCTAAGCTAATTCAACCATGGCCTCCTCCGCCCAGCCTTGCCTCGGCTCCCAGAGCTTCCTGGGGGCTGTTCTATGGGACACGCTTGGGAAGTGCTGCTGAGCTGACAGCATCCTGGGCTGGACGCTGGGGACGCTTGAATAAGGCCCTTAGCCAAGCTGGAGGACTTTCCTCATCTGTGTAATAGACTCGGGGCTTCCACTGTGGTTAGAAATCTACAAAGTGGTCTCCAAAAGTATGGTCCATTCCCCGCTGTTGGTCCTGTGTGTCAATGCTACCTAACGAGGTCTCTTCTGAAACTGAAAATGTGGAAAGACTATTAGGTGACCTCTGAGATCTTTTTCACCTTTGACACTTCTTGGACCAAAGCGGAACACTTTGGTTTATAGTAATTGCAACACTAACTTTTCATATCCTTCCCTATATCATGTGAATTGACCACGTGATTTTCCCATGACATGGGAAATTTGAATAGACAAGGAAACATCCAGAGTTGGGTTTCCTGTATGTAGGGTCACCACACCTTCTGGTTTGTTGCAAATATTCCTCTTTTAGATTTGCTGCCCTGGCATAAACATTATGAGTAACCCCTTCCAATTCAAAGGCTAAATGATTTAAACAAATATATGGTCACTCGACTCAGACTCCAAGTCCATCCACCTTCTTGGCTCCTGAAAACTTAAAACTCAGTAAGTTTTTCTTTTAATGTCAACTGAGTATAGGTCCTGTTTTAATGCAGACTGTTTATGTACTGTCATGTTTAATTCTCACAAATCTCTATAAGGTTGGCACCTTTGTCACCTCCCTTTACAGATGGAGAAACAAACTGTCACATAACTTGTGAGTGAGCGATGGAGACTTGAGCTCGGACAGTCTGATTTCAGAGCGCCCCCTCTTTTAAATGGACACGGCAGGATTCGTTCCAATCTCTCATACCAATTGTTTTAGCTCGGAAACCGTGGCTCACTCTGTGCCTTTGCTCAAGCTACTTCCTCCTTGGAATATTTTACCTCCCCATGTCTCTCCTGTGTCTGTAAATCCTGTGAATTCTGTAAGTCTCTGCCTACCACGGCCTAACCACAAAACCTTCTGCGTAGGCTCCAGTTCATGACGATGTGTAATTAGTCGGAATTTCACTAGCAATTATCGTCTTTGTCCTCATTTCAACACACATTGTGATATCCTCATGGGGAGACATCAGCGTTTCCATTGTACCCTCTTCCCAATCCAGCTTAACATTCGTGCCGGCCTGGGGCCATGTGGGAACCAGTGCTTTTCCGAAGGGCCTCCTAAGGCACTATGCCGTCACCCTGGTACCATCCTAACCCTCCATTCCCACAGGCGAAGAAAATGCAGAAGATGATGAAAAACATCTACAGCTTCAAAACGTCTGTGTCTTCTTGGCCCTTGGTCCCTGAGGGTCACAATAGCTAGCTTTGATTTTGTTCTTTGGTGACATTAGGCGATCATTGTTTCCAAGCTTCAGTGTCCTCATCTGTAGATTATCTGTGCAATAGCATATGTCCTGCGTAGTCTAAAGGCTTCTATGCAGATCTAAAGAGAGAACTTGTGGAGAATTGCTTTGTAAATTGTCTTGTGCTATACAAGGACATCGGGTTGGTTATTTATAACGATCAATAATTTCTTTCTGATTTGGGAGAAGAGAAATTGATAAGCAATATTTTCTTGATGTCTTCATCCAGTTTGAAATCTGATTTTGCCCAGTTAATTCTAATAAATGTACAGGAGAGACAGAATCTAGGACAGCCGCTCAGTAAATCCACAAGCAGCTTCCAGGTGCAGCCCAAGCCACGGGCAGGTGCCTGCCTCTCCCATTAAAATGCAAGTACATCTTCTAGAGAAACTGATTCATTTCAGGCTGCTTGTCAACCACCAAGACAATCTTCTGCACTGTACGAACAGGCGAACAAGTCATCTGGGGGTTACTAAGACCTTGGCCTGTTCAGACCTCTCTCTAGTACTCCTCATCTGGTGTTCCCTCCACTCACCTGTTTCCCATGCCGACCCCCTAACCTGTCCCAACTGGATTGTCAAGCTGAAGTCCAATAACACTTGGAGCCAGGAAACTGATTGTCTGACGTTTCTACTTCAACTTTCTTTTATTGCAGCTTACATTTGTCTTATATTTTCCCTCACCACTCCTGACTCCAAATATATATTTTCATCAATATCTTCCCATTCTAGGGAAGGCTGTGGGTCAAAGGAGGTTAATTTATCAGTGCTTGAAACACTGTGTCAGGGCCAGTTGACAAAAGAAAGAACCTAGAAGAAATGGCTGTGGAGTGGATAATCCTTCTCCTCCAAAGTCCCTTTAGTGGCTTGTAATCAGGACAACAAATAAACTTGATGTAGTGAACACATAATAGGTCAAATTGGCCATTACCCTTTCAGGTCACAACTGTGACTGTTGCCTCTGTTTTGTGTTTCCCTGGTTAATGAAAGCTTGCCCCATAGAGACCATTTCTGAGTCTCTTTGAACTCTGTTGGGAAGAGTATTTTTCATCCTGGTAAGTCATCTTAATTTTCTTTTCCCAAGGTGATTTGTACTGCAGGAATAGCCTGACATTTCTCTCCTCCCCGTATCAGGTTTTATGTGCAAAATAAAGTAAGAGTTCCCCTTACTCACAATGGGAAAGAGATAGACATTCACATTTGTTGAGCCCCTCACATTTGTCTCTCACATTTGTCGAGAGAACATGTAGGCAATGTTCTCTGTGCATATTTGATCTCACGCAGTTCTCATATCAACTCAGTGAAATAGGTATGATTATTCTACTTGAAATACAATATATCCAGTTTTCAGAGACCTTGTCCAATAGAGGCACATGTGAACTTAGGTGTGCCCTTATTCAAATGCCCTTGCTTTTTCTTTTTTTTTTAAAAAGCAGGAAACCTAGGCATTGAACCCATCTTGTGTGCATTAAAAGCCCATCTCCTTTTTCTTTCTTTCTTTTATATATTAATTAATTTATTTTTGTTACAGATGTTTCTCCTTTTCCCCCCAGACTCCCTTCTCCCTGTCTCACTGCCCTGCCCCAAGCATTGTTGTCTATGTCCATTATTACACGTACGTGCATATAAGTTATTTGGTTTATCTCATCCCTCCCCTCGCCCCCTCCTCTGAAGTTTTTTAACGTTTCTTGCAGTGCTGGTTTGGTACTAACATATTCCCTTAGCCTGTTTTTGTCTGAGAAGCTCTTGCTTTTCTTATATCAGCAGAGAGCAATGATGTACTACTGATCGTTTTGATGGAAGCTATCTCTGTCCTCAGTTTGTTCCTACAAACTTAGCTTAAGCTCTTGGACTTTTTTGGACCAGTTGTTTCTGTTGGTTCTCCAGAGACCCTTAGTTTGAAGTCTAATCATTTCAAATTTGCAGTTCTGAGAAGACCTTTCCCATGTTTTCTGGGATTTGGGGCTGACGATAACAGTGATCTTTCTGAGTAAGGGTCAAGGTCACATATAATTAAAGCATCTGTCCCTAGAGGATCGCTCCATCCCTGTCTATGCAAGTTGTTACAGTGCATGTAAGGAACACCAAGTTTAATAGTTTGTTGTTTGTGTTTCACTATTGTGAGTGATCTGACATTTGGCAACAGTGTTTTATCCGATCCCGAAAATAAACATTGGTATAAAACATATTCCTGAAAGTATGACCCTATAGCAAAAGGCAGTTGTATAAAATCCACTTGGAGATGCTGAAGGGTTCTTTTAGACCATGTTAATAGTTACAGATATAGCATAAGTCAGCCACATCTTTTAGAAGTTTCCCTAACAGGGTTTTACATCGTGGACAATCCCCCTCCTGTGGGGCATCTCCTGGAAGATGTTTGGCAAGTGTCCATCTGAAGTTTGTTCAGCGTTAGGAAGCAGCCATCTTGGCTGTGCTAGATATTATTCTCATGGATCTTAAAACCCATTTGTTTCAGCGTTTCTTTCACAATCTGGGTCAAAATGTGTGTTTCTAGTGGAACGCTTCAGCTTTTCCATGGAATTGTCTTCATCTTGCAAGTTGCTCACAGGCAAGGACTGTATTTAGAGAAGCATACTTAGCATGATGATATTCTGAAAGCATTTTACATGACTTTATTTATTTTTTATTTATTTTTTTTATCCTCACCCGAGGACATTTTTCCATTTTTTGTTCAGGTAGAGTGGGAGGGAGAGAGAGGAAGAGAGAGAGAGAGAAACATCGACGTGAAGGGACACATCGAGTGGCTGCCACCCGCACGACCAACCAGGGCCGGGGACAAACTGCAACCGAGGTACGTGCCCTTAGCGGGAACCAAACCCGGGTCTCTCTGGACCGCAGGCCGACGCTCCAACCGCTGAGCCAAACCGGCCAGGGCTATTTATTTTTTTCATTATTGATTTGAGAAAGAGAGGAAGGGAGAGGGAGAGAGAGATAGAAACATCGATGAGAGAGAACATCAATTGGCCGCCTCCTGCATGCCCCCCACTGGGGATCAGGCCCACAACACGGGCATGTGCCCTGACCGGGAATCTAACTGGCGACCTCTTGGTGTATGGGTCAATGCTCAACCACTGAGTCACACTGGCTGGGTGCATTTTATGTGACTTGAATGAACCTCCACCTTGAGAGCAATTTTTGGGGTGAGGAAAGGAAGCTTCTTAGTTTGAATGTCATCCTAAGATACTTAAATTATTTCAAATTATGTTGGCTGTCAAAGAATATATTTACCCTTTTATTTTTGACAAATCACTATGATTTTGGAAGGACCACTGTCCAGCTCTTTAAATCAATACGGTTTTCAGTAAGAAATTAGATTGTACAGGAGAGGCTGAACTAATTACTGCATATCAAACCAGGTATTATTCTCTCTCTCTTCTTTAAGATAAGACCTAGCAACAAAAATATAGTATGTCAAGACTTAAAGGAGTAGCCAAGAGATCTGTATGGACAAAGATGCAGCTTGACCCATAGAAACATAATTAAGAAATTTTCTTTTTGAGTTAAGTGTAAGGAAGGTTTTTGATTGAGAGACGAACACTATTTCATGATGGGTAGTTGACTTGAGAAAAGAATGCTGGTTGTTTTCAGCTAGGAATTGGGATTAGATCACATGTGATGTCAGATTTAAAGGTGATACTGGTGTGAACTCTGAAGGCACTTGGAATAGTTGAGCTGAGACTGCTATTGCTATGAGACAGAGGACAGGCCTCGGCTACTGGATCGAGGCCCAGACTGAAGCCAGCAACGGATCGTCCTGGATGGTTTGGCTCAGTGGTTGGAGCATCTGCCAGCGGACCAAAGAGTCGCAGTTTCAGTTCCGGTCAAGGGCACGTACCTTGGTTGCGGTTTGGTCCTCGGCCCTGGTTGGGGTCATGAGGGTGGCAGCCAGTCAATGTGTCTCCCTCGCATCAATGTTTCTCTCTCTCTCTCCTCCTCCCTCTCTCCCAGTCTATCTGAAGACAAATGGAAAAAAATATCCTCAAGTGACGACTAAAAAATAAATTGATTAAAAAGAAAATAAAGTAAGCAATGGATCTTTGAAGTATACCATACTGTTGAGTTAACAGCTCTAGAATACAGGCTAACATAATAGTAAATGCAAAAAAGAAGTAATGTATAGTAATCTGAGAACAACTGGTCTGCATGCTTACGTCTTCTGCTGTAAGTATTCCGTTGCTGTACATGAGGCTTTTTGCCCATAACATTTCTGGAATTATAGGTAATTATTTATTTCTTCAATTACATATAAAGTAAACATATTAATCATGTCTAGGGTATTTTTCTGGGCCCTCTAATGACAATTATTTTAGAATATCTTATCCTGAAGTTGCATTTGTAAAGTAAATTCAACCTATTTTATTTAAGTTTGTTTGATCTCTAGCTTGTTTACTTTCTAATAGTCTCTGAAAATATTCAGTTGCAGGTTAAAAATATTTTGAATTGGAAATTACATATTTTTCCCCCTGAAAAGTCCCCTAATTCAGCTCTTATTTATGAAAATAAAAGACATGCTTCTCTCTTCTTAAAAAAATACTGTTCAGGAACTTCAAGAAAGACTACTATTGAGGCAGCATTATCTAGTTCACGCTTTTGAATCCTTATGCAATTTACCTGTAAGGGAAAGGCTTCTTAAATTGCTTTTTAATAGTGTGTGTATATTTATTTAGTCTTGAAAGGGCCATTTAAAAATATGCATAACAAAGCTATTTAACACCTTTCCTGGTCTTTTCCTTCTGGCAGCCAAGTTCCCTGTCTAAAGGGCTAACAATTTAGTGAACAAATTAGAACTATGACCATCCAGGACAATCTAGAAAAATCCTGAATTTCATAACAGATTCTGGTATAACCTTCAGAAGTTCAGAAAAATTTTAAATGATAGCCCTCAACTTTTTCTCTAGACCTGGGTCAAAAAAATGCAGCTTTTTAATACTGCCTTCTGATTTAAGGACATAAAAGACCTATTGTGTGCGATGTCATTGTTCCTTTCCTAAGCACACCCCCACCCCCAAAAGGGAGCTCAGTCGGGAGGTCAAAAGATGGAACGGAAGGAAGTGGTGGGTGAGATAAGACAGATGAAGAGAGATGCAAGAAGTGTTGATTTCAAAAGGTAGCAGAGTGCACAAGAGAGCCTTTGTAAGAGACTTCCTTGAAGTCAGCATTTTGTGTATTTGAAGTTAGCATACAAGTTGAGAAAGCTGACTACTGGATGTTTGCTTTTCTTGCTTTCTATTTCTTTCTGAAGCTCCTCTAAATTTTGACATGCAAAAAAGTTCCACATAATATCCATTATTACTCAAAGTAAAAATAGCTTTGCCATTCACCAAGCTAAGCACAAATATTAGTCTCGTAGTGAGAATTTAATAGGGAAGCTACTGTCGGCCAGGTTACGCTTTGCTGTGGACAAACTCATGACAAACAGGGAGAAGGCTGCTGCAGTGAGTCAGGAAAGGGTGTTATGATCAATGTTTTGGGTTATCTAACCAAACAGAGACGAGGAATGAAGTGCGTGATCAAAAATAGAAAGTGTGGACCTTGGAAAATGAGCTAGACAAAATGACTCACTTTTATGAATTGATAAGATGGATTATAGACTGATTCAGCCTATGGCTTCATCTGTTTCTTTTTTTAAATTTTTTTAATTAATTTATTTTTGTTACAGATGTTTCTCCTTTTTCCCCCATTGACACCCTCCTCCCGATCCCCCCTCCATCTCCAGCTTTGTTGTCCGTGTCCATTGGTTACACATACATGTATATAAGTTCTGTGGTTTATCTCTTCCCTCTCCCCCACCCCCTCTTCTGAGGTTTGTCAGTCTGTACCCTACTTCTATGTCTCTGGATCTATTTTGTTCATTATATTCTACAAATAAGAGATCATGTGATATTGGTCTTTCTCTGATTGGCTTATTTCACTTAGGATAATACTCTCCAGATCCCTCTGTGTCATCTCAAAGGATAAGAGATTTTTCTTTCTTACCTTCATCTGTCTTTTTTATGGAACACAGTCTTACACATGCAACAGAAAGAAGACAATCCAGGACAAAAGAACACCAGCCATCACTCACAAAACATGAGCGTGCACACACACACACACACACACACACACAATTTTATACGTATACATATATGTAGGGAATAGTTATAAAGAACAGGCTAGAATAGGAAGCAATTAATCAAGAGACACTTATGATCAAAGCTTAGAGTCAAAGACTCATCAAAAGCCCTTCTCTCTATTGAAGACCCATCTGTAGAAATTATTTTTTCCATCTGTACTCTGTATCATGTGTTCATCACCTACCTGAGATCTATTGAAACAAAATCTCTGAAAAGAAGCCTTAGGCACCTTGTAAGCCAGGTCTTAAGCAGAGTCTCATGTGTCTCCCTTGTTAAGAATACCCATCTCGGGCATTCTCAAGAAATCCTTCGGAATGAGTTGTATTTTCGTTAACTCAAGCTAACAAGTTTTGTGTGAGAAATAAATTGATACCTGGGTCAAATGTGAGATGCAGGATTAAGTTCATGGAACAGTGGAAAAGGTAAATTGGTACATATCCTACTGTTAGGTTCTATAGAGCAAAGCCTGGACAGGAAGGGTCACCACAGGCTTAGATGAGCCAGGAAAGGCTTCCTGGAAGAACGATGGTTTCCGCTGGCCCTGGAAGACATCTCAAATAAAAGCTTTACTTTTTATAATTGGATAAGACAGGAAAAGCGTAGAAATTAGGCCAAAGAAGGCCTCAAGCTAAGTAATTTTCACCTTTTAAGCCTAACAAAGTACTGTAAAGTTACTGGCAGATCTAGAAAGAAAGTTTAAGATTGGCATCCTAATGTTATGTTTTTCGGATCTAGAACTAGAGATTCAAGCCCAAGAATAAGGATAGAGACAAGGATAGGCATGGAAGGTGAGGGTTAAACTGTATGAGAAATAAATAGATTAATGGAATCAATTATTCCTTTGGTCATCATTTTAACACCTACGAAGAATGAATGCACAAGCATCTCTGGTCTACCAGGCAGAAAGCAAGCAGGGCTCAAGACAGATATCACATTCACAAAGTACCGAGTCAAGAAAGTCTTAGTCTAAAGCCCATGTGACTTCTTTTATCTTATAGTTGTAGCCTGAACATGGACACAAGAACTAGCTTCTTGTTTGGAAGGGTCCTTCCATTCCGAAGCCGTGGGTCGGGCTTTCCCTTTCTCCCACCCATCGTAACCTCTCCATTCTCAATCCTATCCTTAATAAAAATCAGTTGAACCTGGCTGGACAAATACTCCTAAGCCCTTAAGCATAATTATATGAAGCCATAAGCAGAGTCCCTCATTGTAAGCCAACAAAAGCATAGGCTTCTTTTGTCTTCCATGGAGTTCAGCCATCAGTGTTTCTTCCCACCTCTTCTCCAGCCTGTGTGTGATATTTTATTATAATGGCAGAAGAGACATTTAGGCATGACTAGTGTGTTGTGGTTCATTTCTACTTTTGAAAAAAGAAAACATAATTACATTTCAAAATCCACAAATAGAACTTTTTCAAAGAAAGAGATGGTGAAGGCAGAAGAGGGAACTTAAAAATTAGGATCTATCTGATTCCATCTTTGCTACAATTATGACCAATGAAAAGCTCCGTGAATGGAAACTATGAGAGAAACATAATGGATTGATGTTTAAGATTGTTATAAGGATAGAGCATTAAATTGCAATGTGCTTTTCAAAAAGACCGTAGCCGATCGCTGGCTAAGGGAGCATGAAATTCAAAACAAAAATAAATTATATGGAAAATACCTATTTGCACATAAAATTGGAATGAATGTTCTTTAGGGCTGGTTCCAAAAATCACTTGCTTAAACTGTAATTAGAGAGAAGCCTAGCCAATGTGTGGATAAAACTAGCAATACTGGTGAGATGATTAGCCATTGGGGTATCCAGCCAAAGATTACTTTTCTGATAATTAGCTTTAGTATAGAGAATCTAATATTCGCCAAGGAAAATATATGTTGGCATATAAAGACCCCCATATGGGCTGGCAAATATGTGCTTGAGATGGAAAAGAAATTAGGAACTAAAGAACTAGGCTCTGAATTGGGAGATCTGGATGACATTTGCAAGTGTATTACTCATTCTTATGGCTTGCCCTTGGCACTGCCAACATACTTGGGGCAGCCACAAAGGTGCATGCTTGGATCTTCACCCAAGAAAGACCCTGCCACAGGGCTACAAGGAGTGTTTGACAGCCTCTAGCTTTTATCACCTTTAAGATCTTCTTCACTTTTCAAATCAAGGGGTAGCTATTCTTGGGCAGTTACCAGCCAAGGACTGAGCATGGCAAGACATTTGTTTCTGGCCATTTCTGCTCAATAGATGAGCCTTCCAGTCGGCTGGCTCTGCTCCAGAGCTGCCTGGCGAGTGTCTTCATTCAGGCTGAGGGACCCTAGTCTTTCACTTTAATGTTTTATTAAAAACTCGTGACCAAACCCAAGGCAGTCTAGATTGTCTCCTCTTCTATTTTCTAGACATTTTATATTTTTTCAGCTTGTATAATTCATTTTGAGTTACTATTTATGAACTTCTTGCATTGTCCCCTGGTGAACATATAAAAGAATCCCTAGAGTAGATGCCCGTATCAGTGATTTTCAACGTTTTTCATCTCATGGCACACATAAACTAATGACTAACATTCTGCGGCACACCAAAAAAATGGAGTTTTTGATGATCTGACAAAAAATAGGCTTAATGTTGATTCATTCACACTGACGGCTATTGTGTTAGCTATTGTCATAGTTTTATTTGACAGTTGAAGGGAAAAGAGGTCAGTGCCCCTGACTCAATAGTCAGCTATTACATGTTTTAAAAATTCTTGCAGCTCACTGGTTGAAAGTCGCTGGCTTTCATGTGTGTGTGTGTGTGTGTGTGTGTGTGTGTGTGTGTGTGTGTATATATATGTATATATATATATATAAAACTTTTGGACAGTTTTACTTTTGCCAATTTAGTGGGCCTCTTGTTTTTTATTCTTTTCCATTTCTCCTTTCACTAACCTCTTCTTACCTCCTAGTATTACTAACTTATTTTAAATTAGTCTCTGTATCTTTACATCTCCTCCAAATTGTTACATTTTAAAAGAACAGGTCCCAAGGTAGGCCTAGAAAACACGTCGTCATATTTCGGTTCCCTTTTATTGAACTTTTATTCTGTGCCAAACAATGCTGTAAGCATCATGCATGCATCATTTTATTTCATTATTATAACACAGCCCTTTGAAATATATGTTATCATTTTTAGCATTCGTGTGTCTATTTCATAACTTTAGAAACAGTAGCCCAAAGATGTAAAATACGGTCCAAAGGCCACACAAAGTTATCGCACACGACGTATCACTTACACTCACAAGGTCAGTGGCAAGCCAGATGGGAGCCAGCTTTGATTCATTTCAAAGTCTTAGTCCTTTGTACGAGGCTTCTCTGCCTCTTGAAAAATGCTTTGGAAAAACTGGGTGCCATGTGTTAAATTCTCTACTGGAACAATTCGATCAGGGTTTCATTGTTCTGAGAGTTGGTTTTATCAAGAATTCTGACAACTGCATATTCCCATTCGCTGAGATTGAAACACTCACATCACTTTGTAAAAACTGGGACATTAATAATTTTCTGCACTTGGACAAGGCAATTTGGCCTTTTGCAGAAGAGTCATGCTTCAGGTGTGGCCCTGTAACTACAAATGCAAATATTTTTCTTGTCCTGGTTATAAATTCAGACTTCTTTGTATCCTCCCAAGACCTAGTATCAGTAGCTCTGAAGTTACACCTCCATGCCTAAGTTCTAAAAATGAGATACTGTAATGTAAGCCAATTAAAATTCGGGATTCAAGTGCCTTATCACACAAAATCAATGCGGTCGTGGTGCACATTCATCATCTTTTTATTTATAAAGAGTTACCAGCTTTCCCAATATGTTTCTGTGTAGTCTGCCACTTAGAATTCCTAATGAGTGAAGTATAGTGTCTAAATGAAAGCCATTACTAGAATCCTCTTTGTTGTTCGAAAAAGCTTATTTATGTGCCGAAATTCAATATTCTGTCTTCTTTTATAAGCTGTTGGCATGGGATTTTAAATGTAAATGACTTCAGAATATAAATGTTTATATTTGTCAAGCAGAGAAGAATAAGTTGTTAAAACAGTATGCTAAGTTGCTTGTTCATAAAAGACATCAGCCTTGTATTCACATGCAGCTATTAGCTTGGATTAATGTAGTTACATTTAGGATCAGTGAAGGCAGATGGATTTTGCAACACACTTATGGTTTTGATGGAAAACAAAATAATCTTAACAAAAAGGCTAGAAAGAAAGTTCAGAATTTCATCTGGGATTTTTAATAGGCAGAATAAACAACACAACATTGAAACACAATTGCATTTCCTTTCAATTTGTCTCAAAGAGGAAGCAGCAAGGTTCTCTCTAACAATCTTTTTCTCTGGGATACAGGTAAGTAAAGGATGCTGCATTTTCTTTTTGAGCACAAACATTTTTCGTGATGATGGCAATCTGCTCTATTGGGTCTCTTCATAAGGTCCGTACAGAATGCAGTAACAGATTCATTTGCAAAGACCGTGGGAATAGAAGAATATCATTTCATACTGCCATCATACTGTTCAATTCTACAGGGATTAATTTACCATGTCTTCTAGGCAATTCTTCAATGATTGAACTTGAGATTACCAACAGGGTAAAATACTGTTTTAGATGGCAACTCCTGAATTGGTTTTATATAGAAATGAAAAAAAAAAAGGCTGAATTTTGATTCAATGGATGTCAGTTTATTTAGGAATAAATTATTATGTGGTTGGTGCTAGATGTCACATACTAAAATGTATCATTGTCCATTAACCCCCTTCAATGAATTCTGCGTTTGGGGGGAAATAATACTGCAGCGTCTTCTACATTACCTGTGGCCATGCTTTTCAAATGGTACTGTGCGTTCTAATTGTGTAGAGAGCCTGGGTAACAGCCCACTTTCCATCCTGATTTCAGAAATTCTGGCCCAAGTGCCTGCATTTGAAAGAGCACATCACTTTCGGGACCACACGTTGAGACCTAGTCTGAGACCCTTGTTGACAAGGCTATTGACAGGCTCTTCCTTGTTCCAACTCTCTAGAAAATTATTTTCTCTGGCTGCAGAAAATGACTATTGCTCTCTCTTACAACTCTAGAATCTCAAAAGATGGTTAAAGGACCATTTCACTGGGACTGTGTAGGTCTTTACTGAAATGTGCATTCCAGGGCCCCACTAGAGACCAACTAAATTAGATGCATTTGGGTGTGGAGTCTTAGAATCTTGATTGGAACCCAAGTAATTTTTTTTTTCCATCCGCAAATTTACTGTTGGACTTTTTTCCGCATAAGAATCTCTAAAGGAACATGTTAAAAGGAACCTTTTGAGAATATGCTTTGATCGTGTGTTCAGGCCTTGTTGCCACAAACCAAGATGACCCATTTCACACTTTGAGCAGCCACCTTGGTGAAATTAATCTTGAGAATTTAGATGAATTTGCTGAAATAATACCCGTTCTCCCCTTGCAGTTGTTCTTTATTTCCCGGTTTATTTCTCTATTTATCTCTTTGACTTTTAGTCTCCTTTCTCTCTCTTCTCTGACCCTGCGAAGAATCTTCCCTCTTGAGATTCTGGGGTAAATGAGAATTTTCAAGGCAGGGCAACAACCACACAAAACCTTGTTTTAGATACATTGACTGGAGTACAATCCTATTAGACTGGGATTCTGATAGCGGTAGAGACCCACCAAGAAATCAAAAAGCATCATCCCTAAACCAAAGTGACGCAGAGTGGCTACTGAACGGAAAACGTGGGAAGAAACACTGTGTTTGAGATGGATACATCAAAGTATCTGATTTGAAGCAGATCTCAAAAGTCACCTAGGCCAACCTGCTAAGCTGTTTTAGGAAACAACACAACCACCCTTATGCCTCATGGTCTGTTGTGTCTTTGCTCCTGGGCCCTAAGGAGGGTCTTTGTGGCAGGTGTGGCAGCTCAGTGCTCACCAACTAGTCAGTCTTTCTGGTGTGTCATCCCCTCCTATAGAGTAGACGCTGGAAAGCCCAAACCTGTATTTCTTAGAGTCTTTTGCAGCAAGAATGTAGACGTGATCTAGGTTCAGCCAACCCGGTGGATGTTTGAAAGATTTTGGAGACAGAAGTGAGAGGGACACACTACTGCTTCTTCCACAGTGTCTGCAACAACAGGGACGTGGAGATTTGGGATCATCCATAGACTATGAACAAAGGCCTCGTGTCCAGACACTAGCTCCGTGAGGACGTCCATAGGCGAAGATCCTTTAAAATAAGTGAAGCTTTGGAGTTACCAGTTCCGGGAGCATCATCAGCCCTGGAAGGTGCGGGACGAGTCTCCGGAGCAGCAGCTGGAAGGACTGCTTCCTGATAGCAGACTATGGCGAAGAGGATGTAAGGACCGAGTGGGAAATGCGAGGAGAGGATGCTAGGGAACCCACCACTCCCACTCCTGGCCTAGGAAGGCAACCTCGTAAACTAAATCCAGAAAAAAAAAAAATACAGCATAGTGGTAGTAAAATACAAATAAACAAAAGAACCAAGAGTAAAATCAGAAACATCCCAGTAGGAGAGATCCTTGAATCTGGCGATATCTAAGAAATTGAAGCAAGCTCCTAGAGACTCTGCCATCACAACATCAAATCCATTCAAGCTGCAAGGACTTAAAGGGAGGATTTGTATTTTTAGAAAACCTAAAACTTGACCCTTTGCTTAGACAATTCCCGTGACATGGAGCCTACTATTTTATAAAACAACCCAGGCATGACTCCGATAAAATGTGAATGCAGAAAATTAAATCAAGGTTGACTTATTTCATTCCAGTTATTATTTGAACTTATATATATAAAGTTAAAACAGTAATTTATTAAATGATGCCCCATTCAAGGAGGCCAAATATAGGGAATCCATTTCTTATTCAAAGCAAATGTTCCACCGGGGAAAACTTCCAAACTGCAGGACTCGGACTTAATAAAGGGCTGAGATCAGACCATCAATAGTGAGTTAAGCCTACCCCAAGAGGATGAAAGGGATGAAAATGCATTTATAAGAGGGAGGAAGAAGCAGCGGGGAAGGCTGAGGAGACAACCTGCTAAATGAAATTAATGATGACTCTAAACTGGCTTCCCTCTTGCGTTCATTTTCGCATCTGTCCTGAACAAAGGGAAATAAAGGAGCAGTCTGGATAACTGGGAAATAATAAAGACATATTTAAAGAGTTGGTGGCAATAATAACCTTGTGTATACCTAAATGCACACAGCTCCAGAGTTCCTAGGCGGGTAGTTGAGATAAGGTGAGGAACGGGCAGAGTGGTTACAATTTCCAGTGGGTGAGCGGTGCTGGGAAGCTGTCAGTTCACATAAATATTTCATAACGTCTGAAATGTTATCACTGAAAGCTGTGCTGTGCAGTACAGTAGCCCTATCCGCCTATGACTATTTCTATTTAAATTTAAAATCATTAATGTTAAAATGAAAGTAAACATTTCGTCTCTCAACTGAATTTTTCTTTTATTCTCTCAAGTGTTCAAAAGCCACATGGGACCAGTGGCTACTCTACTGGACATGCAGATAGAAAACATTTCTGTAGGAAGGTCCATTGGAGAGTTCTGATTGTGGTGGGGACCTCAATGTTGGAGCTTTCTAGGGACTCTCAATTAAAATGTAAATAGTGTTAAGTTAGGGAAATGAATTAACACCTGGTGGAAGTCAGCCTGGGAGATTGTTAACAGGGATGGGGTGGTAGTGTGGGATAAGTAAAGTGAATACATCTATTACATGAAGGACATGAACATCGTCTTAGGTTTATTCCTCCAAAGCTAGCACACAACAGAGCTGGAAATCAAACCCTGGGTTACGTGACTCCAAGATCCACAGTGAATGCTGTCTCCCCACACCCGTGTGAGAAGAATGTGGAAGAACCAAGTATCTCAGCATTTGGCATAGTTTGGGACAGGATCAGAGAGGCTATTCTGTGTAAATGGCTGGAAGTGTAAGTGTAAAGTCTAGAGAGAGAAAATAATAAGATGGCTAAGTACACAGTGAAAGAAAATAAAGCCCAGTGATCAGATTGACTCACCCCACTATTTCTTTGTCTAAGAGTTCATGAGATAACCTACCCAGCTCTTCTGGCAAGCACTTGAGACCACATTCAGTCTCCAGTTTTACATTCTACTAGCTTTTCCTCTTGAACATGTAACATTGTCCCTTCTTCATTATGGAGTTGGAGTATCCCTGATGAACCATGATTACTGATCCAATAGCCGCAAAGATTAAAAAACCAGGTAGGGCTTGGGCACATGAAGAGAGATCACTTGAGTGTAAAACTGGAGACAACATGTAGAAACAGAGCCTGAGTCTTAAGCAAGTTCAAGATCAAAAACAAGTAGAAAAAGAGGATCAAGTAATTAATCCTCTTTTCCACCTGCTATGAGAAGGCAGCAAAGTTATCATTAACATTCAAGGAAAACGGTGTCAGATTTACACACATTTTCTGATCATCCTTTGTTTCCCACTATACCCTGGGGAATGTGCTTTGTGGATATTTAGCACTCACCAAGAAAACACCCACTTTTCTGTAGGTCAAAAGTCATGGTGATAGAACAAAATTATTGTGAGGAGGCCCCAGTTTATTCTTCTGTCTATTAAAGGAGAATTCCAGGTGTGCTCATAAAATACCTTCCCCTCCTCTGATTTCCAAGTTGCCACACCCTTGACATAACCTAATATTCTGGACTTTGAATGCAGAACCCAGACAAAATGGGTAGAGAAGGAAGGACCAGGGTAAAGACCCTGGACTGTGTAGATGGTTAGTCAGAGGACTGAAATATGAGGCACAGAAGTATCTGTGAGGTGAAAGGAAAAAAAAGAGAAAGATTAAGAAGTTTATATTGCCCGGCCCGTGTGGCTCAGTGGGTTGAGCATCGACTCATGGATCGAGAGGTCCCGGTTTGATTTCTGGTCAGGGCACATGCCCGTGTTGCAGGCTCGATCCCCAGTAGGGGGCGTGCAGGAGGCAGCCAATTGATGTTTCTCATATCAATGTTTCTCTCCCCTTCCTCTCTCTCTACAAAGTCAATAAAAACATATTAAAAAAAAAAAAAAAGTTTTCGTCTGCAAAATTTAGGTAAAAAATTGACTTACCTATTTGGGGGGTTATTGACCCCTGATTGGACTCTGGCACTATGCTGGGACGGCGAAGAGACAGGAAAGGCAGCCTCTTGAGCATTCCACTGGGCAGCATCCTAGGCATGTCATTTGCCCCCAGCCAAGGGTCGTTACTTTCTCAGATACTTCTGCTTTCTCTTTGCTTACTCTCCAGCGTTTTGCTTCAAGTTCTTTTTTATGGAGAAAAACAAAGCCACGATGGCATGAGTGTGGTGAATGGCTAACCAGGTTTACCAAATCCTTAAATGACTAAAATAAGAGTTTCAAGACCTTGTCTCAGCAAAATGACAAATACTTTAAGCTTTGTTCCATCTGAGTCACTGGTGCACTGATGACACGCTTGGTTAAGCCAGCGACAGTCAGGGATGTGTTATGTTAAAACGACGTCCTCGGGCCCTTCCAAGTGTCCGTGAGCTAGAGCAAGTACAAGAACAGAGCGAGCCGTAAATTGCCTGTCCGAACACAGGCTTCCATGGTTAACCAGGACGTAGCTGCGCCTCGACCTTAATGAACAAATCAGCAAACATGTGTTGAGTGCTTGAATTAGCATATATGTCATAAAAGTAAACGACGTATTAACTGCCTAACTGTGCACAGCTCTGTTCCTGCTGCCGAGCAAAGGCCCTTCTGCTGTCCTTCCGCATGGATCGCAGCCTGGCCCGAGGTGTTTGCTGCGCGGGGGAGTGGGCATCACGGAGACCGGGAGGGCTCTCGGTCCAGACTGGCACACTCCCTGTACATCCATTCATTTAACAGACAGTGAGACTCCAGAGTCTCTTCCATGGAAATGTGTTTGAGATCCCAGGCATGTGAGCAAAAAATAGTGATCTGAGGAAATCACTGAGCTGAGATATGAAAATTAGGAATAATCAGGGCACTGGAAGGGGGTGTCTTCCAGGCCGAGAGAGCATGTGCAGCAGCCTGGCAGCGGGCCCACGGATGAGAGAGGAAGAGGGACTAGCCTTGCAATGTCTGGAAATGTATTATCTTATATTTGTTTCCTCATTGCTGTGTCTCCTTCAGTAAAGGGTGAGCCCTGGCAAGTCAGGAACGTTGCCTTTTTCTTTGTTACATCCCAGCACCTGGGCAGGGACTGGCATACAGCAGACCGCTGATAAATAGAAGGTAAATGAATAGACAGCATCTCTCTCTCTCTCTTTGGTGGAGGAGGGGAGAAAAGGGAGGCCAGCTGGGCAGTGCCTCTCATTGTCCCTCCAGACAAAGTCAGACTCTGGATTAGCAATTTCAAGCCTTTCATCATTTCATTCAGCAACAACTCGCTGATGTGCACACACAGGCTGAGTATAATGAGATGTGGTTGCAGCTTTCAGGAAGCTTATGATTTAGTGGGGAGGAAAGGCGAAGTAAGTAACAACCTCTCCAGATAGGAGCAATGAAAGACTGAGCTACACTGAGCACAGAGGGCTGTCTCCTCCGGCTGCAGTGCCCAGAATAGGCTGCAGGGGGCAGGTGGAGGAGCGGCTGCTCTTACTTGAACCTTCGCTGTCTCTCCCTGGATTGTACCCACTTAGTTGCTCCTCCATGAAAACATGTTTTGCTGTCTCACTCTCAAAGCACTGGCCTTGGCATCCATACCAACTAACACACATTTCTAGTCTCATTGAAGCACACGTATTTTTACCTTGCAAACTCAGCATTCACTGTCTATCCACCTTAGAAACCCACCTCTATACATTTCTTCGGACTCTAGCTGTGCGTATTCGGTTACAAAGTATTTACTCTGTCTGGTCCACATAGACTCTGTACTTTGTAAGTTGAGTTGTCTAAACAGACAGACAGACAAGTAATCATGACATAGGACAACATTAAGAATTATAATGAGGGACTCGGGGAAAAAAAGAGAGGGAAGGACCTATTTTCTGAAGAAGCAACTCTGGTCTAAGATTTGAAGGGCTGGTAGGTTTCACCCAGCCAAGAAGGGAGCTGTGGACGAGAGAACAATGAACACACAAGAAAGGATTGCAAAACGCGGCTTATTCGGTGAAGCTGATTTATAGGGTACAGAGGCCTGAGACTGGCTTAGAGGTGTATTTTTAGTTTGATTGGGGAAAACCTTTGGGTGTCTTGCTAAGGGGTTTAAACGTTGTGCGTTAGGCACAAGGAGATGTGTTTAAGAAAGGAAAGTGATAATCAATTCTCGTTTTGGACAGATACCTCTGCAGGAGAGGGGCAGGGCAGGGAGAGATTAGAAACCTATTCACCACCCCAGGATGATAACTTTTATAACATTTTTAAACGGTTGTCCGGAATGCTCTGATGTAGAAATCCAAAAGCCATTCTGAGGAGTGGCATTGCAGATGACTGTAAGCGTTCGGTCGGTTCCCTTTATCTCTTTTAAGACCGGCATTATTTTACTTTTGCTATCATTTGGAGGGATTGTTTTCAACACTTTTAAGTTGTTAAAATATTTTCCAGTTATCTCCAACATTGAATTTTATGCTTTCTGGGCTATCAATTTGTAGAATTATTACAGTAATAAGGGTGCGATGGTATAAAAGGAGGCAGGAAAGAACCTAATACTATTTGAAAGCTGCCTACATGCCAAGTGTTAAAAATAAATAAATAAACCACACTTTCATTTTTACGAAGACCCTGTGAAGAAGGCATCATTATTTCCATTTTACAGTTAAGAAAATTGGAACACAGAGTTTAAGGAAATTGTCCAGTGTCCCACAGCTATCCAGTGACGGAGATGCTTGACGGAGATGTTTAGCTGACTCCAAAACCCATTTATTTCCATCAGACCATTTTCCATTAAATCAGCATGAATTGAGGGGCCTATTATGAGCCTTGCATGGGGACTAGGCTTTGAGGCCACACCAGAAGTGGGCTGGTTATTCTTCATTTCCAACATCCTGTACCCCCCAGAAATTTCCTCTCCACTCTTTTGTACCATACTCTGTGCCTCAGGAAACCAAACTTTATAGGCGACACCAGCCAAGTTCCCTTACTCTCTGTTTACAGCTGCGCCTGCCACTGGGGGCCATGGGTAGGGAACAGGAGAGCAGGGACATTGATTTCCCACACCGACTCCCGCCGGGCCTTCGGTGTCTTTCTCTCGGCCGTGTTCCTCAGCCGCCACAGGTCCTATCGGGCCACCTCTTCTGAGGTCCAGCTCTCCCAGCAGCCTCTGCTAAGACCATTTCCTCCTTTACCTCTTCAATCCCGGAGGTGGGATCAGCTCCCCACTGACGGCAGTCCTCAGGTGCGTCCCCGCTCCTCCCATTCCTTGACCCTCGCTCCCCACTCGGGACACCCATCCCAAACTCCAGCTTTCATCCCGGGCCTGATGGGTTCCACCACCTCCCACTAGCTCATGTGCCGCATGAACACAGGGCCCATGGCTGCCCTGTGTCTTGCTTCCTTCCCATCCTTTCAACTAGCGACTGCAAGGGTCGTGGGTCACAGAGTAGGAAAACCTGCTGCAAAGGTGTCCTATGGTTTAAATGTCCACATTCAGATACAAACTCTGCCCACTAGGCTCCCTCTCCAGGCTTCTTCAGGATATCTTGTCCAGCTGGGATTGTGCCCAGATCTAGTTTTGCAACATCGTCCATTCACAGACCACTTACTATCCAATGTATAAAATTCTGCGTATTTGAAGTGGACAGGAAATGGGATATTCTGCTGAAGTAGAAGTGTAAGGGCCTGTCGTGCCGGTCAGAATGCTCGCCGACCAGTTCAGTTTCTGTCCCTCTATCCCAGTTTCAACTGGGGCATGTCCTTCAAACCCTCTGAGCCTCACGTTTTGCATTTGTATAGAAGAGATAGTATAATACTAATATATAATCGTTTCCATTTATTCTTGTGGAAATGGAAAGGTTCTTCTGCTGCTGCAAGGACCTCAGGTCATTTCCCCATGAGCTTCAGGCTTGCAAGTAGACCACGATTTTTTTTCCATATTGATTTTAGAGAGAGAGGAAGGGAGAAGGACAGAGAGACAGAAACATCGATGAGAGAGAACATCGACTGGCCGCCTCCTGCATTTCCCCACTGGGAATCTGGCCCACAACCTGGGCATGTGCCTGATTGGGAATCGAACCGGCAACCTCTTGGTGCATGGGTCGATGCTCAACCACTGAGCCACACCGGCCAGGAGAGACCATTGATTCTTTGAGCCAACATACTTCCCACCCCAAATGTGTGTTCTCAAGTGTTTGTCAGCCACCGCTCTCCAAGATGAGAGCCCGCAGCCATAGGTTGGGAGCGAGCAGTGCAGACAGATGGGCCCCCTGGAAAGGGGCCGAGACATGCCACAACAGCTCCTGGAACGTGGGTGCTGTGCTTGAGAAAGGAGAATTTCCCGGATGGTAGTAACCGTGATGGCAAGAAGGATGGTGTCAAGGAGAAGCAGCCTTGTTAAAAGTTGGCCCTCACCCCTGTACAAGCTGAGCCAAAGCCTGCTCCGTACAAGGCAGTCTGAAAACCCCAATCTTCGTGGAAGGGAGTTGTGGACATTTGAGATTATAAGCATTTGTGGCAGTAAAAGGAAGTTTTGCCAAATCTAGTTTATTGGTACATATATATTTATATTTATATATACATATCAACTATTTTTATATAGAGAGAAAATACTGTATATATTTATATAGAGAATAAAGAAGAGAATATATATCCTACATAAAACTAATATATATTCTCTATATAAAAACTAATCTATATATTCTAGAAATATATATTATAGTTTATTAGTATATATAAATACATACACACACATATATATCTAAAGCAGAATTTGTGTATTAAAAAATTTATGTAGAAGTTCAATATAATATAATCTCTTTATTATGACCTTGACTTAGGAAGATTGGTATAGGACATCAATGTAAAAATGTTTACTATGGGCTATCAAAGGAAAAGAATCTAGAAGGACGTGGTGGTCAGATGATAATAATAATAATAATGATAGCAGCTAATGTTTATGAATCACTTTTGGTGTGTTCGGTTATGTTCTGAACTGAGGGCCCATATCGTACAGCTGCAGGACAAATCTGACCCCCGACCTGTTTTGTAAAGACAGTGTTATTGGAAGGCAGTCACACCCACGGCTGACACACCGTCTCTGGCTGTTTCCCTGCCACAGAAGAGGCTTGAGCGGTTGTGACGGGGGCAGTGTGATCGCAAAGCTGAAAATATTTGTCTCTGGTCCCTTTACAGGGAAAGTGTGCCGACCCCTAAGCACCCGGCATAGGTTATCTTGTTTACTCCTTTCATCCCCTTAGGAAGTGTGTAGTAGTTTTATCTTCATTTTATCGATGAGAAAACTGAGAAATGGAAGAGTTCATTTGCCTGAAGCCTTCCAGCTAGTGAGTGCCTCCGTCCCAGAGGGTCTGAAGGAAGCACCTCCGCGGCCCCGCCCTTTCTGCAGGCTACTTTGCCTGTCGTCATCCACAGCGTATCCAGGAGTCAGTGCAGAACTGGAAATGCTCCTCTATGCTTTCCACCCAGCCTGCTGGCTCCGAGGAAGGCATGGAGAGCCTTCGGCCGGCATGGCCCACACTGCACCCACCTCTGAGCCCCTCCTCCCTTGAACCCCTCCCTTGCCGTGCCCTTGATCCTAAACCCCTCTCTCAGTTGTCCCTGCTCCTGGATGCCCCACCTCATTGCTTGTCCTCCTGGCCTCTTTCAGTTCCATTAGATGAGTTTCCCTGAGTGTAGCCGAGGCAGTCTGAGCTGCATATAGGTGGAGGTCAAAGAAGAAGAGAATATTCTTTTGCAAAGTCAAACATGCATCAGGCAACTGGACTCTTTTTTTTTTTCTTTAGAGTTCATAGAAATATTTTTTATTTTTTAATTAATTAATTTATTTTTGTTACAGATGTTTCTCCTTCCACCCCTCACTGATTCCCCCCTCCCGCTCCCTCCCGCCCTGTCCCCAGCTTTGTTGTCCATGTCCATTGGTCATGCATGCACGCATATAAGTTCTGTGGTTTATTTCTCCCCCATCACCCCCTCTTCTGGGGATTGTCAGTCTGTACCCCACTTCCACGTCTCTGGGACTACCCCGTTCCTCAGACTGTTATATTCATTATACTCCACAAATAAGAGATCATATGATACTTGTCTTTCTCTGTTTGGCTTGTTTTGCTTAGGATGATACTTTCCAGGTCCCTCCATGTAGTCTCAAAGGATAAGAGATCTTTCTTTCTTACAGCTGCGTAGTACTCCATTGTGTATATGTACCACTGCTTTTTTATCCATTCGTCTACTGATGGACACTTGGGCTGTTTCCAGATCTTAGCTATTGTAAATAGTGCTGCTATGAACATGGGGGTACATATATTCTTCCTGACTGGTGTTTCAGGCTTCTTAGGGTATATTCCTAGAAGTGGGATCACTGGGTCAAATGGCAGTTCAATTTTGAATTTTTTAGGTAACACCATAGTGTTTTCCATAGTGGCTGCACCAGTCTGCATTCCCACCAGCAGTGTACTAGAGTCCCCTTTTCTCCACACCCTCGCCAACACTAGGCAATTGGACTCTTACAGGTTTTTTTCCCTATACTTTTTGGTGTAAAGCTATGAGAGTTGCAGTTTCTTTTCTATGTTTTACATTGTAGTATGAAAGGCCTCCGTCCTTTTTTTCTAATTTACTGCATATCTGGCCAACATAGGACTGAACTAGGGAGGTTTAAGGACTCAGGTAGGAAATGGGAGTAGAAAAACTCCTTACCCCGTGAGAATGTGAAATAAATACATGTAATTTAAAAAGATATCTATGCTGTTCCTTTAAAGTTGGGGGACTGGAGGATGTGGAGTGCAACAGCCGCACATGCTGAGCCCCCATCTGATGACTAAGGCACTTTTCCAGGATGCTGGCACCCCAGAATACAGCTCTAAAAGCAGCTGCTTGGTATTCCTGTGATATAACATACATGAAGCTCCTTGTTCCGGTGGTGGGAATGTAGAAGTTGTCAAAATATTACAGTATTACTGAAACAAAGATGATGATAGTGTTGATGATGATTATGCTTGGAACTCCCAGATCATAGAATTGTCCACCAGAGCGCACCAATAGGTCCTTGGGGTGCCCTCTACAGGGGAGAGACTTCTCGGGGTGATGGAACTGATTGTTCAATAGACGTTCCCCTGGTTGCCTGCCTTGTGATTTCCTGCATGGACATGAGACATTGCTGATGGAGTGACCTTTCTAATAGGTCATGTAATCAAGACACCTCCCGGCTCCAGCCCGTCCCATGATTCCCCCACAGCATTAGGGCACAACAGGGTGGCCATTCTGTTGCATGAACTGCAAAGCCTTTTAGAGTCTTGTTTCTGTCTTTCCAGCACTATCTGCTGCTGTTCAATATTCATCTCTTGAACTTGACAATCTGTGTAAACCCTCATTTGTTCCTCATTTCAAGCATGCACTCTCTGGTTTCCCTCCTTGATGATGCATTGGTCCTACGTGCTGTGTTCTGATGCTCAAGCGCTCCTTTCTACTTATTTTTTAGAATGCTCGTTTTAAAACAGATCTCCCCAGAACCACTTCTGCTCTGTACTATTTTAATTTGTGTATAATTGTGTTATTAAACATAACATAATATATATTTATGTGTTTTAATGCCCCTGAATAATCAATGAACTTATCGAGGGTAGATTGAGCTTTATTTAGCATAAAACTGGAAACAGTTGTTGATTGAACTTCCGAGCACCTGTCCATCAGGTGTCCATCTAGAAATTCTTAGGACTAGTAATTACATCAGTTACAGCAACGCCTGACTCCTGCTTCCACATAGAGCTGTCTGAGCTTGCAGAGGATAAGGACAAAAACGTTGTCAGGAGATTAAGTGATTATCTCTTCTTGATACAATTATTAAATATTTTATTTTTTTACGGTTTTCTGAGGGATCTCAGGATCTAATTTTATGCAAAGAACATATATTACTTTTACACCAGAGAAAAATATCAGTTCTAAGTTTCCTCCATCTAGGGATTTTTTTCTATAGGAAGAACATTTGTATTCGGTGTTACCGAGAGTATGGCACACACTGTTGGGTGACTAGCCTAACATCTCTTCCAACTCCTCTCTTTCTTAACTTCATCCTAGATGGAGGTTAGAAGAGCTAAATGCTTGCTTTCCCAGACTCCTTTGCATCCAAAGTAGACAGGTGTTACAGCTAAGATATCAGTGGCCATCGCTGGAGTAATCATTTCCCCCACTTCCTCCTGCCTGAGTACAGATCCGATGCCTGGAGCTATGGCAGCCATATTGAAGCAATGAGTTGCTAAAAAAAAACATAAAAACAGAAATCAAATTCTAAGGCCAGAGGGTGAGAAAAGTTGGAGCTTGAATCTTTGTTGCCATTTAGCCATTCACTGGCCCTGATTGTCTACCTCCAGTGGTCTTATCACATTGGGAAAATATCTATATTACTTACGACACTATTATTTGCTGGGTTTTCTGAACTTTTAGCCATAAATATTTCTCAAAGATATGCACAACCATTTGTATACAACAATATCTTAAGAGCAGTGTTATAAAAGTTGAAAAGTTAGAAAAATTTTAGACAAAAAAGTTAGACAATAAAAATAAGTTTTTAAAATTATGGAACCAAGTGATCAGCTTTTAAAAATAAAATCTTAGAAGACTTTTAATAACCTAAATAGTTATTTATGCTATATTATTAACTTTGAAAAAGTAGGTTATAAATTGATAGAGAAAATATAATCTCAGTTTTGTTAAAAAATATATATATGCATAGTAAAAAGAAGTCATACATCATACACTGTTAATTGTCTTTGTTTCTGGTAATTGGACCACAGTGATCTGTATTTTATTCATGTAGGAATGTTCATGTTTTCTAAATACCATTTAGTATACATAGATTATTTTTCTTAATTGAATTAGGAAAATTCATTTACGAGAAATAATATTGAACGTTTTTATAAAGTAAAAAATACCAGAGAATTGATATCTGGAACATGAACAAGTTTGCCATGTGGCAAGTATTAGGTGATTTAAATGGTAATTGGGGGAAAAATGTAAATTTTATTAAAATATCTTGCATTTTACTAGACTTGTATCCATGCCCACACTGATAAATACAGTCAGCCAATGATACTTCAGAAGAATAATGGGATATTGGATAGGCAAAGAACGATACACGCTTCCATTTGCTGCTGAATTAAAAGCAAGCTAAAACCCATTAACAGTGAAATGGAATCTCACTGTGCTTTTATTCTTCTTCATGATCCTGTCTGAATAATTCAGAGAATGGGCAAAAAGCCCAGATAAATGCATAGTTTTTATTTTCTCTTGAGCCTTCTCTCCCTCAGCTGTTTGGTTTCCTAAAAAGCTATCTCATGGGCTGCCAATCTCAAAGACGTGTCCCTGGGATCAGCGGCCTGGAAACCCTCTTTCAGGACCCAAAATGTTTTTGAGACAGAGGCAAATGAGAACCTCAGTCTTAAAACGATGACACAGCAACGGCAGAGAGTACAGAGCAGGTTTTCACGGCAATCTGGTGTTCTGTCCCCCGGAGCCGCGGAGAAGTCGTGTGACCCGGGGCGTCCTGCCTCCCTGAGCTCGGTTTCCACACCTGTGAAATGGCTCTGCTGCTTCCTCCCAGGGTCTCTGAGAGAGGACGAAATGGAAGAATGTCTACATGTAAATTTTAATAAATCCCCAATTAAACAAGGTTCACTGAAGGGGAGGTACAGAAATGTTATCTCAGGAGTACAGGGTCCTTGAGTCAAGTCAGTGGAATTTCCTTAAGCTTTACTGGGTTAAGGGTCATTATGGCTAATATCAACCACAAAGGTCCCAAGGGATTGGGTTCCCTCTAAATTATTTTGTAGCACCCTTGCCAGTTTGGTTCAGTGGTAGAGTGTTGGCCCATGACCTGAAGAGTCACAGGTTCGATTCCCAGTAAAGGGCAACCTGGGTTACAGGTTCGATCCCCTGCCCTGGAGGAAGGCCACCAATCTCTCACATCCATGTTTCTCTCTCTCTCTCCCTCCCACTCTATCTGAACAAAATATGGAAAAATGTCCTCAGGTGAGGAAAATAAACAAATAAATAAATAAATAAATGAAAGCAGGACAGGAAGGCTGTATTTCCCGAATCTCAACAGCAATGGGCTCAGGTAGCATGATCCAGGGTTGTTTTCTCAGTTTGCAAATGGATAGTATTTTTATAATGAGAAGAAAACAGTCTTTTAAAAGGCTACATCCTGGATGGAAAAAGAAAGTAAAGGCTTTTGCGGTTTGGTTTTTATTTGCTTTGTTCTGTTTTGCTTTAAGCATGTGATTATTATAAAAGTTTCTGTTCTGCACAGAGTAGTAGAGCTATTTATTTCCAAGGTGTTTTGAGCATAAAGAATAACAAGCACTGAGGTCCTTTTCTCCACTTCTATTATAGCATTTTGCTTATACGTGGGTACTTTTTCCTTCCTTCTGGGAGAAAAATGTCTGGCAGAAGAACGTGGCCATCTCTGCAAAAGTGCCTTGGGCCAGCCACCGGTGTCAGAGATGGAACCTCCCCAATAAAGTAATAGTGGAGACATTGGTAGTCATAATATTAATATTATTCAAAATATCATCAACAACCCTCTATTGTGAAGGCTGCAAAGGTGCCTGTTTGATTGCATTACACACACTATCTAGTTTAGCCTTTACATACAATACGCCCAAGAGGTTGGTACAGTGGGGAAATAAACAAAACAAACTGAGATGTGTAAAGGTCCAATGATTTGTATAAGGTGACAGTAAGTATGTGGTTGACACAGGATTTAGTCGAGACTCTGGCTGCAGAGTCCACAGTCAACCAACCATGGAGAATGCACTGAGTTAGCGGTGGGAACAGAACTGGAGTGAAGAATGGTAATGGAGGGCAGGCCAGCTTCCCAGGCTGATGACTTTCTTCTACTCACAGAGGCTAAATCGTGCTGGGAGGATCGTGCACATATCCAGTTGTGCACTGAGTCTCTCTTATGATTTTTCTAAAAGGATGATAGGCAACAGTCTGTGCACAAAATGTTCATGAACATTGAGTCAGGAGCTCATGAACCCCAGCCATTTGGAGTTTCCAGTATCATATTATCAGACCTCCACAGAACCGTTGAGCTGGAAGGGGCTTAGGGGATACAGTCGGCCTTTGTTTTTTGATTTATTTGTTTGTTTATGCAGGATTCCTTACACTTCCTTTAGAAAACTGCACCCTCATTTCCTCTTGAAAAATTAAACTCTTCAATACTTTTAGTCTGATTTGCCTATTAATTAAGTAATCTAGTTAAAACACTAGGTACACGACTCAAGAGACAAGGTCCGTCTGATGCTCCCTTTCTGGAACTTGAATGACAAGTCAGCACGTTGCCAGAGACTTGGAGCCTCGGGGCTTCCCGAATCCCATTGCAACCAGCTCTTCAGCTTCTCGCCACTCTGATGTGTCCCTGCCCTTGAATCAGCCTTCCAGAAGGATTCTCTTTTGGCCTAAACATTGCAGAGCCAGTTTCTGTGACTTCTACCTGAAATACTCCAGCCATCTTAGAAGCCAATGGGTCATTTGTATAAACCACGTTTACAAAACACAGGAGTCATCTACTCAGAATTCCAGACATTCCAATTTTTGTTTCATTGAAGAAATTCTTATAGACTATTCTTATGCGTCAAACAAAGCTCTGCCCTAAGCACTTTATACCTAGGAATATGCTGAACATCTCTGGTGTGGGAGGAACTTACTACTTTATGAAGCTACTCTCTCGCTGTTGGGTGGCAGCTTCTGTTGTCGGACAATCATATCTTATGTTTGGCTAAAATCTCCTTGTTTGTTCCTTCTGTCCTCCTGGTCCTGGTCCTGCCGTCCACCACACAGAATAACAACTGGATATGCTCTCCTTTGGACCCCTTGTTTCCTATGCCACCAGCTGTGGGTTTAGATATGTGGATGAATGCTCACAAGGACTCCAGTGTAACTCCTGCTATTCTAACCTGATTGTCATCTGAATTAAAGGACTCTCCCTCCTCCGCTACCTTTGTCAAGCAGGCAGTGACTGGGAACATTGCAGTGGGGAATTTGTAATACCGTCATATACAAAAACAACCGAGAAATTCTATTTTCCTGGATCCTGTCACTGTCAATGCAAAAGAGAGTCTCGAGGCTTTATTTTGTCGACTCCTTTTGATATAATGTCATCAGCTACCCACATCCATGTGTAATCTTCGTTCCTGCATTTATTCATTCAATAAATATTTATCAGGCAGATATGCCAGGTGCAAGACAGAGTGTTAGGAGCTTTGGGGTATGAAACAATAAATCCAACATGGGCATATCTAGCATCTAGACTAAAAAATATCAATATCCACTTACTTAGTACATATGAAACCAGTACCCAAGCAATTGATTTTTGTTGTTCTTCTTAGTTGGTTTGTTTGTTTATTTGTTGCCTCCATGTAGCGCCATGATGTTGTATAGATACATCTAGTAAAGGTATAATTTTTGGAAACTTCTTCTCTAGGACAGTGCCCAAAAGGAATGGATAACACATTAGCTATTTAAAGACACAAGAAGAAGCTTGCTTTCTCTCTGTCTCTTGCTCCTGAAAGGTTTCCAATGATGGTTCAATGAGAATTAGTTGTTCTTCCCCAGAACTGGTTTTAATCTTTATTTGTCCCTGGTCTAAAATGAGCTTTGAGAATACAGTTAAAACACTTTTATAAAAACTTCCAAGCACAGCAAAAATCTATTGAAACACCCTGGCTGGGTGGCTCAGTTTGTAGGAGCATCACCTTGTGTACCAAAATGTTGTAGGTTTGATCCCCAGCTGGGAGGCATATGAGAGGCAACCGATCCATGTTTCTCTCTCTCTCTCTCTCTCTCTCTCTCTCTCTCTCTCTCTCTCTCTCTCAATATATCCATGGGTGAGAATTTAAAAACAAAGAAAAGAAAATTGTGGTAGCACAGCAAGATAGGAAAAGGAAGAGAGGAGAAGGGGCTAGTAGCAAAAGGAATTTTAATTATTTCTATTTGTATTGCAAGAAATAACCCATATTCCATGCCTACTTATTGCTCACCAAGATAGATGATGATGCCATATTCTTTAAAACCTACTGGTGCTAACATGAAAATGCTGATCATAAAAGATACTCAGGGAAATAGAACATCTCTTTTTAAATTTCAGAGGACAGCCTGCGTAATACCTGGCGGCAGATGATTTGCCAGGTCAGTGTACATAATATGAGAGCACGCCCCACTTCCATACCCTCTAGTCTTTTCTAAAAAGAGAGTATCACCTCTGATGCAGAGCTGATGTTCTGGGGGAAGATTTGCCTCACTGCCTCCTAAGCACCATTCATTTTTCTTTCCTTCACAGAGTTATGAGTCGGTTACATTTTCCCTTTTCCCTAACAAAGGATTTTATTCCCAGGCCTGGCTCCATCCGCCCTTCCCCCATGCCCACATATCAGCTTGACAGTTCTGATCCCAGAAGATTAGAGGGGTGATGGACTGGGAGAAGCAGTGCAGAGAACATTATATTTATTGCAAGAAAATCCGCCATATTCATGCAGTGTAGGTGAACTTATTTTTATGCATAAAGAGCAGTCGTTTTTACTTCAGGTATTTGATGACATTAGCACGTGCTTGGTCCAGGGATAAAGACTGGGCCTTAGAGGAGAGGGCAAGGTCAAGTGCCCTGGAGAGTTTTACTTGTTTGCCTCCAGCCTTCCTTTCTCTCGTGGACCTATGGCAGGTCCCAAGGGAAGAAGAGACCGCAACAAGCAAGAATAGAGTTTCTGTAAGACTTGGACTCCCAGGTGGGACTTCTTTGCACCGTATGCTGTGGACACCAGGAATACATTGGAGGCAAACCCTTCCAGCACTTCTTGAACTCATGGGTAAATCATATACATAGCAGTGGTCATTTGGCCTCTGAATTCAGTCAAACCTGGGTCCAAATTAAAGACCCTGGTTCTCACTTTATGGCTGTGCCACCCGGAGCATACCCCTCCTGGCTGCCCCTTGTTTTCTTCATCTAAGAAATGGGATCATAGTCAGGGTTATATGTGTGAGGCAGAAAGGAGGGTTTTCTGTTTGTTTGTTTGTTTGTTTTTATCATTTTCAAATCTATGATGACCAACATTATTTCACCCCAAGTTTTTGTTGTTTTTTTAAAAAGTAGTTATTCGCTCAGCCAGTGTGGCTCAGTGGTTGAGCGTTGACCCATGCACCGAGAGGTGGCCAGTTCTATCCCCGGTCAGGACACATGCCCAGCTTATGGGCCCGATCCCCAGTGGGGGGCATGCAGGAGGCGGCCAGTCGATGTTCTCTGTCATCAATGTTTCTATGTCTCTCTTTCTCCCTTCCTCTCTCTCTACAATCAATAAAGAAAAAACAATTTTAAAGTAGTTATTCTGAAACTTTGGTTTAGAAACAAAATGCAGACTGGTGTGAGGGGAATTAAGTGATTTGTAGTACACTTAGTTCCATCGTTATGAATAAGTTCTGCTCCAAAGGGTTATTTGTACGTAAGCCATCAACCACGTTCCGAGCACTGAGCAGATGCTAACTGCTGGGCGCCTGCCAGACTGCGAGGGCATCCGACGTGGCCACAGCCTGCTGCAGCTCGTCCTCTGCACTGCTGCCCACACATGCAGAGAGCGGGGCAAAAACTCACCCCTCCTGAAATGAAGATTCACGCCCTGGCCGGTTTGGCTCAGCGGTTAGAGCGTCGGCCTGCGGTCCAGAGAGACCCGGGTTCGGTTCCCGCGAAGGGCACGTACCTTGGTTGCAGTTTGTCCCCGGCCCTGGTTGGGTCGTGCGGGTGGCAACCACTCGATGCGTCCCTTTCACGTCGATGTTTCTCTCTCTCTCTCTCCCTCCCACTCTATCTGAACAAAAAAATGAAAAAATGTCCTCGAGTGAGGATAAAAAAAAAAATGAAGACTTGCATTTTAGAAGAGTTCTTCATCATTTTAAATCTGATGAAATATATTGCAATGAAAATTAAAAAGTAGAACATTTATGCAGTCTTCAGCAAGTAGACTCAGGCGCACTGTCGTCTTCAGAGAAGATCGGAAGAAAATCCTCTCATCTGTTGCCATCCTGGTGCAGTGGCTCGGGTTCCTGTTGAGTTAAAACTAGGCAACCACCCTTTTCATGCAGGGGGACTGATTTTTATTTTTTCAAGCAACCAGTTATCTTTTTTTTTTTTTTTTCTTCATTGATTTTGGAGAGAGAGGAAGGGAAAGGGAGAGAGAGATAGAAACATCAATGAGAGAGAACATCGATTGGCCGCCTCCTGCATGCCCACCAATGGGGATTTGGACAACAACCTGGGCATGTGCCCTGACCAGGAATCGAACCGGCATCCTCTTGGTGCACGGGTCGACACTCAAACACTGAGCCACACCGGCCAGGCGCAACCAGTTATCTTTTCTATGTCTTCTACCCGCAAAGAATACAGCAGAACAGAAAATATCACGAGTGGAGGAGGACTTGGGAAGGATGATTCTCAACGGTAAACAGTGAAAGCAAATACAAAGGATGCATAGAAGCAGTGCATTTTGGAGACGAGACCGAACATGTCATGTATGCAGTGAAGACGCAAAGGTCCCCCGTTCAATACAACAGATCCATGTTACCCAAATATCTTACAGAAAACAGGAAATGGGCTGAGAGCCTTGCCAGTCACCCCAGTTGGATATTGACGATGGGACTCCAGTTTTAGACAAATGAGTCGCAGAGTTAGGAGAAATCCATACATTATTGGCAAACACCCAGCCTGCAGACATCTTACTCATTCAAGGCTGAATAAAGAGAATTTTATGAATACTGGGCATACAAAAACTACAGGAGAGGAAACTAGAAGAAGAACATGTGTTTGAAAGTGACATATTGCAATCCAAAAGACAAATTTTCAATTGAATAGTTGGTCAAATAAACCAGGGGGGAAAGTATCCATGAAATAGGAGCAAAAAGTCACGTAGGAAAACTAGGCTAAAATAAAAGAACAACAGAATGGAATGATAACAAAGTTAAGTGAGTTTTTTTTTTTTTTTTAAAGCAAAATTATAGTAATAAAATTACAGACCACATTTGATGCCAATAGAGGTGAAAATATAAAAATGTGGAAAATCAAATAAGGATTGTAGACGAAAACCTGAGAAAACAGAAATGTGACAATAAAGAGAGGGGGCAGGAGAGAAGATGGTCACTCAAGACCAGGGAAGAGAATAATCTGCTAGTATTTGGATAATTGCTATACCTGAAAAAAGAAATTGGCAGATGCAACAAAAACATCAACGTACTATTTAAGAGACGAGACCTTCTCTGAGTGGGTGATCCAAGGATGCAGATGGAAAGAGGTGTTTGCTAATCAAAACCAAAGAGCCATACATTAGACACATCCTGGTAGAAACATGTAGTTCAAGTTTGGGAATAAAAAATCATTCTACAAGCATTTAGATTTTAAAAAAAAAAAAGGTTTCTTCCCACAGGGACAAAAAGTCAACTAGCTTCTTTTTATAATACAATAACTCTCTTTTAACAGGGCACTGATCTGTAAAATACAAGCTAAATACTACTAAAGAAATTCAACCATGAATAAAATATCAGGTTTGGGAGACTGAGTGAAATTAAATGCTATGCAAAATGAATGAAGTTCATGAGTCAAATGTTTATTTCAGCCTAAGGGGAAAAATACATCCATACATTGTTTTTGTTTCGATGTTATGACACATGTAGATAATTGTAAGATAGCCCCTGTGGTCTCTCACGCTGCTAAGCTGTACCATACTCAACTTTAATTAAAATTTCCTTTTCTCCCTCCCTCATTTGTATCTCAAAGATGACTTACTTACATCTTTTTATTGAGTCCATATAATCTTGAGCATCTCCATGCATAAACAGAAGGCAAATGCCTCTCCGAAGAGTTCTTTAGTGACTCACCAAAGGGTTTTAATAAATTCAGAGACTGTGAATGCCTCTAAGACATTTATTAAGTCTTCCCTTATGTTTGTGATCTTTATGGACAGCGTGTTGAATCCCATCTATGCCCTGTGTTCTGTGCAGCTCCCAATCTTCCCCAAATTGAATGAATGTTCATTTTTTGATTCATCATCAAACTATGCCATCTCAATTCATCGTGTGTTTTCTCCATCTCCTCGTTTATCGATGGGCAACACTTGAATTGAATTCCATCAAGTAGTTGCTCAAAGAATAGCCCACATTATGCTACAATTAATGAGAGAGGCCACGGTCTCGTCAGAGTCCTGGTTTCTAGCATCTTTTCATCCAACTACAAAGACCGTTCTCTCCGAAACAGGATGCTGGGTGCAGATTACTTCCCCTGCGGTAAGTCCTGTGCTGAACATGGACTTTCCTTGGATTAATGCACTGCAGTAGGAGAAAAAAATAATAATAATTAGCTGCACAGTACATGTCCTCAGTGGTTAAATAAAGGACCACAAGGGGCACCATGAGGAAGATGAGTGGTAAAGAGTTCTTTTTATGAAGCTTAGCAGGGGAGGAGGGTTAAAATATTCATTTCCATCGATAAACAAACAAGCCAAAGCAAAGGAACATCTGTTGGGAAGGGCTCCTCCAACATGGAGCAGATGTGTTGCAACAACAAAGCATATCCTGGAAGCATTTTCGGGTTTAATTATTTAGTTATTTCATTGAGCTGAGGAGCAAGGGGGTGGGGATGGATGGAGGAAGCATATTGTAAATTTACTGAGCCTGGAAATTCAATTTTGAATGTAGTTGAAGCCCCCACATGCTGAAGTTTCTGTCAGAGCATATGCTAACTGCTTTCTGAAACACAGACCCAGACTGCAACCATCCCATGGCACATGTGTGAGGCTACCTCTCTGACTCACCCCCTCTGCTCCATCCCTCTGACCACACTGCGCTTTGGTAACAACTTCCCATCTCCTCTCTCTACCTTTAGTTTCACCTGCTCCAAACCATTGTCCCTGTAACAGTCTTTCTAAAACACAAATGTGATCCCTGGAGTTGTTGGACAAAAAGGAAGGGATATGGCATGAGACATTAGGGAAGGATTGGTCCAAAGCAAAACAAAATTGATCCAGGCTAGGAGAAAGGAGTAAAATACAATGATGGCAGCAAAAGGCGTCTAGACGTTAGCCAAAGGGTTTAGACCAAAGAGAACAGTTTGAATCGTGTGTAATATACATGGGATTGAGCTCTCCCAGGAAGGCACAAGCTGTATAGGAGAATGTCAATCAATAAAGCTGTAGAAGTCTGTGTCGAGTGGAGAACAAAGCAGCTTATTACTGTGGCCCAACAGAAGCTAGACCAACCTGACCAGGATTCTTTTGCAGGGCCCTCCATTGCCCACAGTCTAGAAATGCAAGAACTGTAGTGTGGTATACCAGAAATCCCAGTTCTCTTTCCCTATACTCTTCTTCCAAGCTTCTCCAGTGTACTTGGCACTATAGCAAGTATTTGCATTTCCCCAAAGAACTAACGCTATGATTTTGCATGACTTCTCTTCTCATGATTCACCATAATGTCTTAACTAGAGAGGACCCATCTGCCAATTCCCTAAACATTAATCTCAATCTCTTTTCCTGTCTGAGTCCTCCCTGCTCACCTTCACACTGTCTTTGTCAGGAATAGTCCCCGCAATCAGCATTCCTAAGGCCTGGCATTCCACTCTGTATTTATTAGTTATCATTTCATTTTTTTTATTAATTAATTTTTGTTACAGATGTTTCTCCTTTTCCCCGCACTGATTCCCCCCTCCCCCTCCCTCCCTGCCCTGTCCCCAGTTTGTTGTCCATGCCCACTGTTCATGCGTACATGCATATAAGTTCTGTGGGTTATCTCTCCCTACCACCCCCCTCTTTAGGGGATTGTCAGTCTGTACCCCACTTCCATGTCTCTGGACTACCCCATTCCTCAGACTGTTATGTTCATTATATTCCACAAATAAGTGAGATCATATGATACTTGTCTTTCTCTGTTTGGCTTGTTTCACTTAGGATGATACTTTCCAGGTCCCTCCATGTAGTCTCAAAGGATAAGAGATCTTTCTTTCTTACAGCTGCATAGTACTCCATTGTGTATATGTACCACAGCTTTTTTATCCATTCGTCTACTGATGGACACTTGGGCTGTTTTCAGATCTTGGCTATTGTAAATAGTGCTGCTACAAACATGGGGGTACATAGATTCTTTCTGATTGGTGTTTTAGGCTTCTTAGGGTATATTCTTAGAAGTGGGATCACTGGGTCAAATGGAAGTTCAATTTTTAATTTTTTGAGGTAACACCATATTGTTTTATCATTTCATTTTTTAATCTTTTCCTCCAATAGGATACAAATTGTTGAGGTCATAATGTGCTCAATTTATGTGTACTGAATGAATGAATGACATGGTCTGGATTGCATAGTATTACATACTATGTAACTAAGTTACATAGCATGTGGTTGGGTGAGGGAGGTCAGGATTTTCCCTTCTAATTTATCAGAGTAATAACTATGGCCAAAACAATGTTGGTTGAGGATTAGAAAAAAAAATAGCAAAAATGCCCCATCTTTTTTATTTCATTTAAGTTTTTCAGTCAATATTTTAGTTATGATCTTTTTTATTGCAAGTATCAAACAACTCATCTTATCTAAGAAACATCTAGTTAGTTCAGCTTCCGAGAAGGCTTGGTCAAGGACTTGTGCTAAGTGTTTAGGGTTCAGTTCCTTCCATCTCCTGGTTGTGACTTCTTTTATGTTGGCTTCATGCTCAGGCTCCATGGAGAAGCCCAAGGCTGCTCAGGGTATAGAGCATCTTCACTGGTGGCCAATCCCGAAGAAGAGCCGGCTTCTCCTTTGGCAGCCCCAGCAGAAGGCTTGCTGCTCTGACCGCACCATGAACCCGTCCCAGAGTGGAAGTGACGTTCTTGTTGACCAGGCTCAACTCACATGTCTACACAGAAAGAAAATGTAGGACAAAGTTGTCCCTTATAGGGTAGGGAAACTATATAATTTATTGAACAAATCAGGACACTTTTGAGAATGAACAGGGTACTTTTAACAATTAAACCAGGGCACAAGCATAAACTGCACTGTCCCAGGCAACCTGGATATATGATTCCCCTACCCAAAGGAACAGCAGGACACTGTTACCATATACCATGAATACATATACCATATATGTATACAATATATACATATACCATACATGTATGCAATATATGCAGGCCATATATATTTATATGTATGCGTATACAAATATATGTACACATATATATTCACATTTGTGTTTATGTGAAGTTATATAGTGTTTTAAAACATTTTATATAAGTTCACAGAAAGAATTCTAGACTGCTTTAATGCATCATGTCATTGGCTTTACCTCTTCAAACTGGTGGATTACCTTGGATCAATCTCTTTACTTCTCAGGTTTCTCTTTCCTGAGTTCCTGAACATGGGTGCTGTACTGGGAATCTCCAGCATTCTCTCTGGCTCTGAAGTTGTCTAGGATGATATTCTGATTCTAGGGCAAAGACAAGATGAAACCCGGGGGACTGGGAGAAGACGGACTCTTGAGACAGGCGGAATCACACACGTAAATTGTTTTTAGCTCCATGTGGCAGACTGAATATTTTCAAAGCCATAACAACAAAATCAATAAAAATAACAGCCATGTATCTGTGCTTATTATCTGCCAGCAACAGTACTGAGCTCTTTATATGCTATTTCATTTGTCTTCCCCCACCTCAATGAGGGAGGCTTCGTTACCCCCATTTTATATGTAAGGAAGCTAACCCCTTCAACAGTCACTCACCTGATACGTACTGAGTGCTTATTGCATGCCAGACCTTGCTCTGGGTCCTGAGGAAATCACTGTTAGTAAGACAATGTAGGTGTCAGACTTTACAGAATTCACATTCTATGGAAGCAAAGCCGTTAGCGTTTGCCGAACTCCTATTCATTCACCTTCAAGGGCAAGTCCGCTCCCAGAGTAGAAGTCTATGGGAGGTTGTTGGCTGTTTATGGCCCCACCTCTGTGAGTTCACAGACTCGCACCTGGTGGTGGGCTGGTGGTCACTGATGGCCAGCAGGGCTGGAAGTCGGGACGGAGACCCGGAGATGGGTGAGGACAAGTGAGGACAAACTGGACCTGTTGGCATCTCTGCATCTGTCCCTCAGCCCCTCGAAGCGATGAAGACCTTCAGAGAACAGTGGCTGCTGCTGCAGCCCCACCTCTCAAACCTCACGCAGACTGCTCTGACGGTCTGCCCGATCCTGGTCCCTGACGGAAGGGCATTCTGAGAAATCCAGCTCCCTCTTCGCCACACTGACAGCACAATTCCACCAGAGAGGGCATGGCGGCGAGTTAAGACAGACAGACCATAAACAAACAATCAAAAACATGAAACTAAAAATATCAGTGCCAGCATGTAGATCATTACGGTGGGCTGCTGTATTATGGAGGCACGGGTGGCTGCTTCAGATGACAGTCGGGAAACTTCTCAGAGCCAGCAAGTGGAGAAGCAGAGATTCAAACCCAGCAGTGTGTCTCTGAAGCCAATTATTTTCTGTCCTCTGGGCAAACTTGGATAGTAAATTTCCTGGGGGCAGAGGGATGTATCTTAACAATGCAAATTTCCAGGCACCTTCCCAGGAAGGACAGTGGGCTCAGATTCTCCAGGTCCTAGAACTTGTGGTTTTAACAAGTACCTGGGGTGAGATTTAGCAGAGCAATTTGGAGAACACTGTACCAGTTCTTCAAAAAGAGCAAAGGTTCTTGAAGTGGACTGCTCACATATTGTAGCAAAGAAGATGAGATTACCCCTGGGGCCCTGGTTGGTGTGGCTCTGTTGGCTGAACAGTGTTCTGTGCATAAAAGTTGCTGGTTTGATTCCCGGTCCCGGCACATGCCCGTGTTGCAGGCTCAATCCCAGATAAGGGGTGTGCAGGAGGCAGCCGATCAATGTTTCACTTTAGCATCGATGTTTCTCTCTTTCTCTCTCTCTCCCTCTGCCTTTCTCTCTCTGAAAATAAAGAATAAAAAATTACCCCTGGTTGAGTTTGAACCACCAACCTGTCAGTTAGCAACTAAATATGCTAACCAAGGGCACTGCAGAGAGAACTGTGTAGCTTAGCTATGACTTCAGCCACAACAGAGAAGTTTTCTCTCTGCCATTTTGTCTCTAATATGCAAGTGCCCCAGAATACACACCACCAGCCTTTCTGATCTATTAGAAAACTGTGTGTGTGTGTGTGTGTGTGTGTGTGTGTGTGTGTGTGTGTGTTCAGGAAGCAGAACTGGCAAAGCCTTTGAACTCCTCAAAGGTACTTTAAAAACCCTGCGTTTAGACATCTCAGCAACTCCCTCACACACCACCTGGGAGAGATGGGGATGAAAATGGTTTCATGTCTATGGAGAAGCTTCCAGTCCGAAAGGTGAAACTTCACCAAGAGCCATGGACACTCGTCCACATTCATGGAAGCACTCACTTCCCTCAGTGCCGAGGGCTGGGGATTAATTGTTTAATATTCACAAAGGACTTTGAGGATGAAAAGACCCACATGAGGCTGAAAGTGACTCCGCTTGGTTTGCTTTTCTCATCCTGGAGCTGCATCTTCAGGGCCACCGTGTCTTTGAAGCGGCTCCAAGATGATAATAATGATGACCACCCTCGGAGCTGGGGGAGCAGAGTAAACAGGAATAATTTAGACTCAGCTGTAACTCTAGTAACTGCAAAAGCAAGGCCGTTAGTAGTAAACGGAGCCCCGACTGTCTACCACCTGCCAACTGTGTGACCTTGGACGAGTTACCTGCCCTTTGTGAGATTTTATTTCTTGAGCTGAAAAATGGGATAATACATCTACTTAGCTATTGTCACGTTAGAAGCGTTTTATAGGACTGTGGTAGTGCCGGCCCATGGCTGGCATTTGTGCAGTTGTGACTATTATTGTTGTTGCCAATGTCTGAGGAATATTAATAAATAAGGTTTTGAAGGCCTGATGCTGCAGAAGCCAATATTGATCCTAAATAAATTTTAAAATGACAAAAGAGAAGGAATGAACCAGACTGACTGGCAAGAAATATTTTGATTTGTGGGTATATGTGTGTGTAATAGAGATCGCTGCTATTATTTACTCAAGATTAAATAACTTTAAGTCATTTCGTTCATAATTGCTTTATTTTTCCTTCTAATATCCCAACTAACTTCATTAATATGGATCGTATGTCAACTCCCAGTCACACCCTCCCGGACACCTGTGCGTTTTATTGGCAGTGTTTGTCAAAGGTGAGGACTTAAGGACTCCTGTGACTTGTTTAGCAGCTTTGCGTTAAGTAGAAAATCGTAGTAAATATAGCTTATCTATAAGATGCTATGAGATGCTAAGGAAGAGATACTTGGGTTTTAGGACCAACTCTGTCTCCATTTCGTTTGGACGATGAGGATTATCTTCCCACTGCTTCCAAATTCGGAGCACTCGGGTGATGAGGCGGGAGTTGGTAGGAAGGGACAGGAGAACTACAGTGTCCACTCTGCTTTGGATTCTGAACAGATTTGCCCCAGGTGGGGATTTGCTGAATACCACTGGCCAGCTCCTGTTCACTGTCCCCTTGGGCCCGAGGCTGCTTCTTCAACCTCAAGGAAGGAATGACCCTGGCCTGGGGTTCACCTCCTTAAACTGATCACAACTCTGTGAACACGATAGTTACGCATCTATGGATATTCAACCATATTAACATGGAGAGAAAAGAGAAAATCAAGGATCCCCAGTGGGTCCATTTTCTCAAATTTAAAAACCATTGGTCTGGCCCAGCTGGTGTGGCTCAGTGGTTGAGCATCGATGCATGCACCAAGAGGTCACCACTTCAGTTCCCGGTCCGGGCACATGCCCAGGTTGTGGGCCAAATCCCCAGTGGGGGGCATGCAGGAGGCGGCCAATTGATGTTCTCTCTCATCAATGTTTCCACCTCTTTCTCCCTCTCCCTTCATGTCTCTCTAAACATAAAGAAAAAACATTTTTTTAAAATAAACAAATAACAACCATTGGTCTGTAAAGCTCTGGTTTATAGTATAAACCACTTGGCTTCTCTGGTATGTACAAATTAGGTAACTTGAAATCCTATAATTTGCAGTGTCGGAAAGTAATGCCTAAAAGTTGGTGACAGGCTCAATGCCCTTCCAACGTCGAAAAAGACTTACGGGAAAGAATAGAAGCCAAGCATTTCTCTCTGTTCTCCCTTGTATATCATCATGTGATAAGAGGAAGGCTTGAGAAGCTAACTTACAAAATCCTTAAAAAAATGTCCCCATCTGAGTCAGTTGTAGAAAAAAATGACAAGGCCAAGATAAATGGATTGGCAGGGGGAGGGAGTGGTCCTCATTCAGGGTCATTATCAATAATAAATAGCTCACCAGAAGAACTGCCTTTGACATTAATTAGCTCTGTGATGTTAGGAAATTCAATTAAACTTTGCTGGCCTTGTTTGTTTGTTTTTCTTGCTCTTTTTCCCTCTTTAAATTGAGATAGAAAAAGAACTTTTAACTAGACAACTTACTAAAATTTTGACAGGAATTTCTCTGCACGTGAATATATTTCTCCAAGGACAAAACTTGTGGTTGTCACTACTTAACTTCTCGGTGTCCTCAGTGGGGAGTTGAGGTCCGCTGGTTCTCACAACCACACGTTGCAGGGAATGGGCCATCGGCAGAGCAGGCCAGTGCAGATTTGGCTCAAGGGTCCAGAGCATTATATAAACTCTGTCTTGGTTTGGTAAGAATTGATATCCATGGATTTCCAAACTGGGGTTACGTACGTCGTATCCAGGAATACTTCACTAGGAAATAATGAATATATCATATAGGGAATGCCAGAAGAAGCCACCTAGCAACAACTTAGCACCCAGTAATAGCTCATTATAAATACTGATCACGAGCAACATGTACAAGATGAGGGGCCTGGTCAGAAAGAGTAGGAATCAGTCTCAGTGGCTTCAGGAGAGGCTCCTACTAGGAATGTGGAAGTGAAAAGAGGGAAACTGCCCTGACCGGTTTGGCTCAGCCGTTAGAGCGTCGGCCTGCGGTCCAGAGAGACCCGGGTTCAGTCCCCGCTAAGGGCACGTACCTCGGTTGCAGTTTGTCCCCGGCTCTGGTTAGGTTGCGTGGGTGGCAACCACTTGATGTGTCCCTTTCACATTGATCTCTCTCTCTCTCTCTCTCTCTCTCTCTCTCTCACCCTCCCACTTGACCTGAATAAAAAAATGTCCTCGGGTGAGGATAAAAAAAAAAAAAGAGGGAAACTGAGGCAGAAATCCAGGCAAAGAGGACACAATGGTGGCAGAGAGGGCAAAATAGTAAGGAAAGGTGTCATCTAGTAGAAATTTAGGCTCACCTGCATTTGGCAAAGCATGACTAAGTCATGACCCTTTTCTCTGAAGAACCAAGGTTGCACGTAGCTACGCTGGATGCACTATATAAGTGAGCTCCCAGATTTCTGCTTCTAGCCACGGTCAGATCTATCCCTCCGCCTAAAACAAACACAAAATTAGACAAATTGAACAGGACAATGATTTTAAGACAGTGGAGACAGTGGAGAAGGGTAGTGTTTCCTAGGACTGGGGAGACAAACATTTTGGTGGACCCTACATTGGCTCCGTAAGAGAATCTTTAGGTTTGGTTGGTACTGGGGGTGAAAACATGGGCAAAGGTGGTGGGATCGTGAGTTGAAACAGAGCCTGGGAAGCCCCCAGTGGCTATATGTCCAGGTACTGGAGAGGAGACACGTGCACAGAGAGGAACTCACCCACCTGCACGCACGGATTAGTGAATGTTTGTGAGGCTCAGTGCCCGAGGCCAGGGAGGCTCCAGCCCGAAGGATTCGAGGAAGGAATCACTGGGGCTCACACAGGACCATCACCACTGCCTAGTGCTGTGATCATCCTGAGAGCAAAGGGGAACCAATAAGGAGCCTGAAGTAGAGGAGAGATGTGGTCATATTGCCCGTTAGAAATAGAGCTTTTGGTAATGCATAAAGCTGATTGAAGGGAAAGAAATCCAAATCAAAATAACTGTACAAAAATAACAAGAGATTATTAAGTTTTTTTCTTTTTAAATATGGGCAGTTACTGTGTTCCAGGCACTGCTGTACGTTGATTACATGCATAATCTTACTTCATCCAAACACTGACTGAGGTCAGACAAGGCAAATAAACTGCCTGAGGTCACATAGCTGGTCGGTAGATGAACCAGGATCCAAACCCCGAGTCTGTACCTGGTCCATACATCCTGTTGCTTCCTTTCTTGATGTTGACTAATTTAATCCTGAGACTATAAATTTAAGTTCTATACTGCACCTAGAAGTCGAATTTAACAAAGCCCCTGACAGTACATAAAAACAATGTTCATCTGACAACAGTAATGGACATTTGTTTAATATTTATCATGTACCCTGTCTATATGTTGTACCTGTACCCACAGATTTAATGCTCTCGACAAGCGAGAGAGGAGTCTATTTTTGCCTCTGAAGGGTCTGGCTGCCGGAGCCAGTCTATTAACCGCCCAGGCCTTCAGGGTTCACTGCCTGCGCATCAGCCAGGCTCCAGACGTCGGTGCAGAACAGACATTAGCAGCACACCCAAGAGGGATGCGCTGGGAAAAGGCAGCGCTCAAAGGAGAATAACATCTAATAAACGAGCTCCTCTGTAATGGCTTCGAGATCTTTATTTAACGTACAAAATGCAGAGACCTGAAGCGGTACCTCGGTCTCAGGGGGCAGTTGGAGTCACCAGGATCATGTGCACCTTGGTTCCCTTTTCCTAACAGTGGCTGACATGTGCTGAGACATTCTCCCGTTGTCGTATGAAGCCCATTGTTTAGTAGGGTACACTAACCCTGTTGGGCACGGCACTCCGGTATAAGCCACTGGACGCTCTTTGAACCCACGCCTCCTAGTGTATCTTTTTGGTCCACAGTAATATGCCCACTTCTCTTCTTTGTTATACAAAAAACAGTCGTGAATCAGGATATACCAGTGTATATGGAGCAACCCACTTTCCATTTCAATTCTTCCCATTAACTCAAAAAAGAAACTACAAAATAAGAGTTCTCAGACAATGTAGCCAATGAGGGGGCTGAGTTTTGACTAAAGAAATGCTAGTCTCCCTGTTAAGACTCTTATTTTGTAACTGCGTGCTCACACGTGTGAGTGTGTGTGTGTGTGTGTGTGTGTGTGTGTGTAGAAAGACAAATATGGAACATTACTGAGTATCTCATTCAGTCCTAAGAAAGCTCCTGATAGACACTAATAATTGATCGCATAATTTTTTTTTCTCCTTGTCCCACACAGATTCTGACGCGTTCTCAATGCAGCTCAGCTTTAGAAAAACACCACCAATTTATCTAGTTGGCATTTAAAGTGAATCCTATTAGCCTTCTCTGGACCTGCCTTTCAGCTTGAACATTTTCAGACCAGAGAATCCTGTTTCTAAGCCAGCAAGCCGCAGTGTCAGATTGTTCGAATTGTTTGAAGATCTTTCTTGCACTAAACGAATATCTACATTCAATTCACTTCTTCCTGTAAGTCCTAATTCTGCTTTCTGGTCCCAATGGGAAAAAAAACACTGTATCTTGCTTTATACCCTAAAAATGGCTTTCACACTCCTATCTACAAATATCCTTATTCGATTCAAATCCCTTTATTTTTATTTGAGAATGAAGTGTTTCAAGGAGCAACTGTCCATTGAGCAGTGGAGGTAAAATAGCAAGAAAGCAAACTTTGTCCTGTTCTCATGTAACTTTCTACTGAATGGAGGCACCAAGTAAGTGGCAATCAGAGCAAAATGTGACGTGCTAAGACGGGATGCTGCTCGGGGGCTATAAAAGCCTAAACCAGCGACCACGAAGCCCTGAAGTCTGGAGCAGGGGTGGCCAAGGACGGCTTGGGGGATAAAGTGAAGCCTAGAAGAATCAGGAATGAGCAGGCAGGCAGTAGTTGGAGCAGAAGCTAGAGGTGGGAAGGTGGCCCCGTGAAGACAGCAGGAGGCCCGAGGGGTAGGAGGTAAGAATCAGCAAGACCAAGCTGTGGAGAGTGTGTGTGTGCGTGAAGCAGTTAGTGGGTGCGAGAACCCGAGGACTTTTGGAGCCTTATTAGGGGACCCCGATGTCATTTCAAAGACTTTGGGATGCAGTGCGGCCAGGTGCGACATGAATGCATTTGTCCTTTAGAAAGGTCACCGGCTGCAGGGTAGACGGATAATGCAAGGCAAGGCCAGGCTGAGGCCGGGAGCCCAGTCCAGAGGCTGGTACCCTAACTATGCAGTGAGAGGCGGTGGGCAGATAGCAGGATGGTGGAGATGTTTTTCATCCCTTCATCCTGATGGTCACTCGTCTCATTAAATTCAATTTTTCAAAGTTCCTCGGATGACATAATACTCCAAAGTTGAATAAAAATTCCAGTTGTGGCCCTGGCCGGTTTGGCTCAGCGGTAGAGCATCGGCCCGCAGACTGGTGAGTAGCGGGCTCAATTCCAGTCAAGGCCACAGAATCTCCGTTGCAGTTTGTCCCCTGCCCTGGTCAGAGTCATGCAGGAGGCAACCAGTCAATGTGTCTCTCTCACGTTGATGTTTCTCTCTCTCTCTCCCTCCCTCCCAATCTATTTGAAGATAAATAGAAAAATATCCTCAGGTGAGGATTAAAAAAAAAAAAAATCCATTTGTGACCTGAACCATTGCAGAATAAAGATGAGTTATCCCCTTGGTTGTTGTGGACACTGCAGAAAATGGTCGCATTTATTTCTGGTAGCTGCACCACAGTCTTTATTAACATTATGACTGCAATAGACTGGAGCCCATTGATCCTTTTTGTGCTATGTGGGCATGTATTTCTTTCTCTGATAATTATACTATATATTTTTAGTTCAGGTACAAAATGTTGCATTTATGCTTGGTATAATAAATAATTTCTTAGCTTTCCTTAGGTGTTCCAGACTGCTGAGAATGTTTTAGACTTTAGCTCTGATATCCAGATGGTAGCTCATATGAAAATAACTGCAATCTTTACAGTCAGACAGACCTTGGTTAAAATCTTGGCCTGACATCTTATTAGGTTTCTGGTGCTAAGAGACTTCACTTTTCTAGCCTTAGTATTTTTTAAATGCAATCAAAGATTAATTATATTATTGCATTCTGTATACACACACACACACACACACATGCACGCACACACACACATATACACACACTATCATTGTCAGGGTTAATAAAAATAATACCTATAAAATACCTACCTGCCATGTCATTGTTAAACACAGATTTTTTTTTTTTTTGCAGTAACATTCTTTCAATGAAGATTTTTAAAAATCAAGAAAATATTAAAAAGAAAACAAAAACAAGAAGAAAAATTTACATACTTTAGATAATTCATGAGACATAATTTGATTTTTCTATAACTTTACCTAAGCAACTACATGGAAATATTGAAATAAATCCATTTGTTTTACACAAAAGAAACACCCTCACGCAGCAGAGTCTCGTGATGCCTCGGCGAACACCAGTTTGATGCTTTATGAGGTAAAGCATCAAATTTATGCTTTATGATTTTAATGTGTTAACAAATTTTCAAAGTCAAGCAAGTTTCGAAATGTCTTCATTATACGATTCCTTCAACTCTGCAGCAATTTAAAGGGCCGTTTTCATGGACTGCAGTTGCTGAAAAGGTCTTCCGCTGACAGAGTCCAGAGTAACTTCATTTCCTCTGGAGCCTCCGTTAGATGCTGATTATTAAACTGTGGCGCCCTGGCCCCAAGCACTCTCTCTGTGTTTAGTCTGGGTCACTGTGCCTGAGTAATTTGCATTTTCCAGTGCACACTTACGCTGTCTTCATAAACAAGAGTGGATTAGCCATTGTGCTCCTTTGCTTTGGGTTTTATTAATGGGGCTTTGAGTTAGGTGACCAAGAGCAGAAATTAATAACAGTTCAGAAGTTAACTACCCATTATAGCAAACACTGTTTAGCAAAGGATATTTATTATTTACCAGGAACTCTTAAGTGCTTTACATGTATAAACACATTCTATCCTCAGTAGACATATGGGGGAGTTTGCTATTGTTATGATCACCACTCCGTTATATGGTGAAGCAGACTAATCATTATGCAGTGAAAAACTTGCGTAGGTTTGTTGTAGTGGGTCAAATGGTGGTCCCCCCAATGATATGTCCACCCAGGCCTGTGAATGAGACCTTATTCGGAAAAACAACCTTTGCAGATGTAATTAAGAATTTCAGGAAAGATCATGTTTGATCAGGGTGGACCCTAATTGAATGACAAGTGTCTTTATAAAAGGAGAAAAGGAAGGGAAAGGATGTGATAGAAGTAGGGTTCAGACTGACAAACTTCAGAGGAGCGGGTGGGGGGAGAAGAGATAAACCAAAGAACTGATGCATGTAAGCATAACCAATGGACATAGACAACGATGCTGGGGGGCGGGGGTGGCAACAGAGGAGGGTGTCAATGGAGGAAAAAGGAGGAACATCTGTAACAAAAATAAATTAAATAAACACATTTTAAAAAGGATGTGAGGATGGAGGCAGAGGTTTAAGTGACATATCTACATGCCAAGAAAAGCCAAGGACTGTCAGCTCCCGTCAGGAGCTGGGGGAGGGGCACGGGACAGCTTGAGTTTGGACTTCTGGCCTCCAAACTGTGAGATAATACATTTCTGTTCTTTTGCATCACCACACTTGTGTTAGTTAGGAAGCTAATGCATTCATAGGGTTAGTAAGCGTCAAAGCTGGGACTTGAACCTGACCAGTCTGGCCCCAGAGACCAGCTGCTCAACTATTAAGGTTTATTGCCTTCCTATCCTGGGAAAAAAACAAAGCATTTGAAAAGATTTATGCTCAGTTCTCCCAGAAAGGGGAACAGAGGAGGTACAAGCCATCGGAGTTGAGAAAACTTTCAGAGTCCCCCCTGGAAATGGGAATTGAATTGGGGTGTGGGGGACCTCAAGGATTGATCAGTCCATAGCAGTATCCTCATTGTCTTGTATGGTCACCATCCTCCCTTTCCCCTAGAGGTGACAATATTTCTGATGAGGTGGCTTGGTGATGTTGATGTGACAGAACACTTGGAGTGAGACCTTTGAGAGCCAAGAGGAAGACCATGTATCCAAGCTCAGAGCCTGGGACCAGGAATATGTCCGCTGACAAACTACTGTAAACTCTTGATGTTCTATACTATCTATACTAAGACCTTCAGACCTGTCATAATCCTGGGGGGATGGATGGGGTAGGTTTCTCAGTTGAGATTGAAATGGGCTTTGCTCTGAGCCCAGTGTAGAGGACTTGGAAGTTGGTATAACTTAATGGGGAAATGAATGAATGTGGTGTTTTCGAGTCATCGGGAGTAAATGTCATAGCTTATATTCATACATATTTGTGAGCGCCTCTAAGATTTCATTAATGGGCTTCCATGGTTGGGTGAGAGGTCCCAGATGTTCTCTAGGGAATACTTGAACCACTGAAATGATCTGTAAAGTGTGTGTGTGTGTGTGTGTGTGTGTCCATAACATGGGAAATGTACTTCAAAATGCCCCATCTCTCAACGTGGCAGGAACCACTAATCTCCTGAACTGAGAGGCACTTTCCAGCCCTGACATTTTATCATTCAGTTACTTCGCAACGGAATAGAGTAGGAATCTGTCTACTGCTTAACATTAAACTGTCAGTGAGGTCAATCGATGCTAAAAAACGCACCTACTACACTCACCCTTGTTGAATAAAGAACATAAAGACATATTTTTTCTTCTGTTGTTTCTGTTCTACAGCTGAGAAACCTTCCAAATCCACATTTCATTGAATTGACTTATGTCCTGACCTCAGGACTCATGGGTTTTCAAGACCGAGAGTTTGTTTAATCCAGGATTATAACTAACAGTGATTGCATTTGGAAATCGGAGGTTTTCAGTTAGGTAAGATCATTTTCTCTAATTAAATAAATAACACATTTCAGAGTATAAACTCAGGAAGATTTTGTGATGTGCTCATAAAAACAACACACCTATTTTTATCCCCCCGTAATGTATGCATTACTGGTCTGCCGAGACCAGATTGGTCGCAATGGAAGTAGATAGGGCTCAGAGGTCAGACAGTTCTGTATAAAAATGGGGAGCAGAGGGAGGGTTGACATATAGAAGCCTCAAGTTAAAACTTCAAATAAAAAGTAGTTAGATGGAGTAATAGGTTTGGCAGAAAATAGTGGGTATTGGTTAAAAATAGTCTAGGTTCAGGGACAAGATTTTTATCCTGAGAAAAATGGGGAAGAAAAGGCAGACTAGGCGAGACCCTAATTCCAGTCCATTCAACTTAACATATGGTTCTTGAGACCTTGTAGACTCTCTGCCTACAAGGGGACAGCGAGGTGAACGAGACTCCACGCCTGCCCTTGTGAAGCCTGTGTTCTTGCTGATAAGGGGCTGCCATAGAGATATAAACAAAATACACGAAAAGGAGGCTCCTGATCCTACAGGAGTTAAGAAGGACACGAGGAGGAGGAATATGCTAGATGCTATAATAAATAGACCCCAGCTGTATAATAGCTCAGGATACATTTATTTTGGCTCCTATAACAGTCTTCCGTGGGTGAATGGGTCCATAGATTGACTTTCCACTATGACGTGTGTCAAAGACCCAGGTTGATGGAGGATTTGCCACAGTCAGCTCATAACTCTCAAATCATCATGTTCTCCTTGTCGTCAGTCAGAAGGCAAAAAGAGCAGGGATAAGCCAACTTGAGAGATTTTTATAAGCCATGCCCAGAAATGATAATATCACTTTCGTTTATATTCTATGGCTACTGTGAAGACACATGGCTGTACCTACCTGCACGGGAAGTTGAAAGATGTAAAATAACTGTTGATCATGAAGAAGAGGACATGAATTTTTGTGAACAGCTGGCATTATATCTGAGCATAATTTTGTAGGACTAGGAAGTTCACTGTTTAGGACTCAAGGTGAACTCTGTTTATATACAGAAACATTCAAAGTTCCCAAGCAACACTGAACATACTGTACATTTCTTCTCTATTACCTACCAACCACCCCTGATACCTCTGAAAAATTTGTTTTTACAAATACTCTCCAAACACACTCTAGAGAAAGGAGAAAACTAAAGACTTATTCATGTGCCCCCAGTGTTTCATGCATTTATATCAAGGTAAATAATTGTGCGGTTCTAGTTTTTCAATGCTACAGAGTATAACAGGGACAATCCATCTTTTCCAGGGCTAGAGAGTCAGAAAAATTTGGAAATGGATATGCCTTCTCCCATGCAGAGTTAAAATAATTTAACTTGCTAATTCAATAAGGGTCCATCCTGGTAAACAAAAACCATGCCAGGTAAATTAAATGGAGAGACATTAATACAGGGAATTAGTTACAAAGATGCTGGCAGAGATGAAGGAACAAAGGGGAATGTGGGAGAAATGAAATTAGCAACCCTGGGAAGTCACTCCTAGTCCTAGGGCTGGAGGGAAGATGGGTGGGGGCTGGGTGGGGGAGCTAGGATCCTGGTGGCTGCTCGCAGACAGAGACTGGCCCTTGGAGGGAGGGATGGGGGCAGCGGGAGGGGAAGTCCTGAAGCCGCAGAGAACACAGCCCCTGCTCCTGCTCAAGACACTACGCCAGGCACAGAGAGAGGGAGAAAATGCCCAGGCTCTCTCTCCTGCTGTCTGTTTACTCAGCCTCCAGAGACTCCTACTCCCTCTCCTAACAAGTCTGGTTTTCTGGGATCTGCTGTTCCAGAAACAGAGAGAAGAAAGGACAGGGAATTCATCTGAGAGCAGCAAGCAAATGACTGGCCACTTGCCTGCACTGTATTCAAAATAGTTCATTTTTCTCTCTAATTCAACGCTGAAGGGTAATTTTTATTGAAGGGTAATTTTATTTGCTGCGTTGAGGGTTATAATGATGTGTGTGTTGTTGTTGTTGTTGTGTTAGTTTCTTGAAGTGATAGGCCCTTTCACAAGCTAGGTTAATGGAAAAGCGGAATTTTTCTTGTATAGGCTCTGCTGTTCGGTTAGGAAAAGGATAGAAACGAAATAGCCGTTTGACATTATCACCGTGTATTTGAAGACTCGAGCTTGCAAACACAGAGAAGTGAAAATCATTACGTGGGTCTATACTGCCACAGTCCTCTACGACAATGGGTTGAGACTCCCAGACTTCTCAAAACATGTCACAATTACTTTGTGGTCGGATACTCGCTGTCCCTTTGCACATGAGTAAACGCAGAGAAGTGACTCCCTTTTCGTAGGAGGGACAAGGCCCGGAAGGAGCAGGTGTCCTGCACACGGTCTCAGTTTGGGATGGCGCGGTGCTGAGAATGGGACCCCAGCTCTCTAATTCTGAATCTTCGATTCTTGGCCCTGAACTGGTGTCTGGGGTCCTGGAGTGCTCCCCATTTTCCTCGGGTCAATCTTATTCACATTGGCAGAGCGCTCGCCTCTCCTGATAGTCCTCTCGGGGAACCGATGCTCATCAGGGGCCACCGAGTGGAGAACGGAACCAGAGACTCTCGAAACAGACCCTGCGTTCACTTCCAAGGGCTGCCCCGACGAACCGGGCAGCTGAAGATAACAGAAGTTCATCGTCTCGTGGTTTTAGGGGCTAAAAGTCTGAAATCAGGATGTCGGCAGGGTCACGCTCCCTCTGCAGCGTGTAGGGGAGAAACCTTCCCTGCCTCTTCCAGTGTCTGGTTGCAGAAATCCTGGAGTTCCTCGGCCGACACTGCGCCCCCCCAAGCTCTGCCTGTGTTCTGAGAAAAGGAATACAGACAAAACCATTTCGGAATGGAGTCAGAGCGCCGTCCCACGTCTTCTTCTTGAGCCTTCGGAACGTCTAAACTGGGCAAAACCTCTGGACTGGGCCACGCCAGCGTTGTCTTACGAACCACTGTGTGTGAAGCCAGCAGGAGAGCCGACTTCTGACCACAGAGACGAATCATTAAGGACATTCATTAGAAACAGTCACCAGCCATGTATAGCTAAAGAGGAACTTACTTATCCTCCCAATAAAAATTCCTTTTTTCTATTCATCTAATTATTTCCCTTCCTTTCCTTATAACCTCTTCCCTTGCCTTCACCCCATAATTGGGCCATAATTCAGGTTTATGCCTGAATCTGTGCCCCGGATTGCAATTCTTTTTTATTCAAAAACAAAACAAAACAAAACAAAAAAACCCATGTTGCTTCTCACTTTGGCTCTTTGTTTGGAGGTGTATCTGTGTATCTGTGTCCCTATGTCCAAATTTCTCTCTTCTTATGAGGACACCGGTTTTGTTGGATCTAGAACCCACTCTTAGTCAATATAACCCTATCTGAGTTTTATTGTATGTGCAAAAACCCTATTTCTAAGCATTCACAAGTTTTAGGCAGACACGAATTTGGGGGAACACTATTCAACCCAGTACAGAACCTGTCTGTGGCAAAACCATATTTGGAAACCCCACGAGGCCATGATAGGGTTTAGCCAGTGTTACGTATCAGCGTTCTATTTTTTATGCCCTGTGCCTAAGCTTTTAGAAGATTTAATTTCAAGTATTTTAGAGGAAAATGTACTAAGCTCTTGAGACAGAGCTGCAGATATTAAGAACCCCAAATTTGGAGTGAGATACATTTGAGTTTGCTTCTTCACTCTGCCGCCAGCTGGTTCAGTTTTTCTGTACCTCAGTGTTTCATTTGAAAAACAGGAATCCTACTCATTACACTGCCTACATCCCAAGTATGCTTGTGCCATTGCAAGAGTTAAGTTCACTGAAAATTCTGTACGGTACCAAATTACAGGTTCTTCTGGCATTATGAAAGGTATCCGTCTTATTATTCTCAAAGACAATGTAGTCAGGATGCAAGTCAAATATGACATACACTTCTGTTCAAGCTCTTAGATTCCATAAAATCTTGAAATTAAAAAGAAATTGTGTACATGTTCCCCTGTCTACCCAAACCTCGCGGGAAGACACAACAGACAAGCTCGATGAAAATGGAGCTGCTTGGGTTGCAGTGGGTGTGGTGAGGCAGAACACCGTGATTTACCCGCCCCCCCCCCCCACCCCCCCGCCTCGCTTGTCTGCCTCGACAGCCTTCAAGGCAACTCTTCAAAACTCCGGGGTTCGACTTTGCACATGTTGAAAATCACTGGGTTAAAAGACATTATAGATAGGACAGTTTCATCTCTTGCTAATATTTCGATTAAAATTTTTGATATTGCCCTCTCAGGAATGCGGAAATTCTCAGGTTCCCATATATGCTCAGCTGGCATTGGCCCTTAGTTATAAAGAAGGTATTTCTGGACTCTCTTTTGTTTCATTGATCAGTATGTCTACCTTGATGCCAACATCACACTTTTTGATGCAATTATAGATGGAGGTGTTTTCTTAATTTCATGTTTGCCTTGCTCATTGTTAGTGTATAGAAATAAGGCTGGTTTCGTGTGTTGATCTTGTTTCCTGCAACTTTGCTGAATTAATTCATTAGCTCTGGTAGAGCTCTGTGGTTTCTTTGGAATTGTTGTTTTATAAGACCATATCAAATGGGAATAAATATAATTTACTTCTTTCCGATTTGGTCGCCTTTTTGTTTTGTCATTCCTGATTTTTCTAGCTAGAGCCTTTACATGCTGTTGAGTAGATCTCATCAAAGCAGTTGTCCTTGTTTTGTTCCTGATCTTAGGGGCAAAGCTTTGAGTCTTTTACCATTGAATATGGTGTTACTTGTGGGGTTTGATAAATGCCCTTTAACATTTTCTTTGGCTATTTACTTAAAAATATTTTTAATTGTTTAATTACAATTGACATGCAATGTTTTTAGTTTCAGGTGGGAGCATAGTGGTTAGATATTTTTGTAACTTACACAGTGACCACCCTGGTGAGTTTAGTACACGCTTGTGAGATGAAGTGCAAGTTGTATTCTATTTTTAGCTTGTTCAGTGTCATCATGAATCCCTTTGAATGATTTCTTGTTACAATTCGTACAGTCTGGAATAAATCCCACTTAGATACGATGTGCAACCCTCTTAATCTGCCAGATTTGTTTTGCTTGTATTGTGTTGAGGATTTTAAGGTCTTTTGCTTTTAAATGGAATGAAATCAGTTACAATCATATTGTGATGCAGCTCATATTTGTTAAATTGTTTATGTCAGTCAGAGAATCCTAGTCACAACCTTCATTTAGAAAAGTTCCAGTTCCCATCCGACCTTAAAGGAATACCTCTATCTCCCTTTAAAATCCACTATGTTTTAGATTGTTTATGTATCGACACTGCAATTTCCCCAAGATGAGTCTGAGATCTACAGCCTGCCTTGCCCAGATGCAGATGATTTCAGAGGAAATGTACGATTTGCCTTTGATATTAAAATTCCAGCTTGGCCCATTTAAAAATCCTAGGGTTGTCCATTAAGAGCTTTGAGATTGTTTGAAGACCTTCTTCTCGAATTACAGTGTTACAACTTAGGCTCTGGAGTCAGACAGGCCTGGGTTGGAATCAAGACAAATGTATGTGAGCCTCAGACAAGTGATTTAACACCGCGGTGCGGCGAGTCCTTCGTTGTCATTCACTTTAGAACAATGGCATCCATTTAATGGCATTCTCAGAAGCATTAGAGGAGAAAACGCAGGTGAGCCATTTAGTAGCAAGACTGGCTCATGCTGAACGCTTCATTAACGATGGCTTTTATGATAATTATGCTATCGGATTGCAGACAATCATCTTCTCTGTTCCCACTCAGGTTTAAATCTACTTAGGGAGCATCGGTTTCTTACTGGATTATGTGTGTTTGGAAATTGTCTGTGCACATCACTGAGCAAATATTAAATAATAGAAGAAAAAGGGAAAAGAAGGAACTGGCAAAACAATGATATGTGAATAAGACTGCCACTTCCCCCAGAAATATGTGACATGACACTAAGCTGTGAAGTCACAGTAGCCCAGAAGTTTCTTGACTAGAATCAAGAGGCGTGAGGTTAGGGTGAGGGTCGGGGGACAGAGACATAGCCAAGTAAGGCAACATGAGTGGGGTACCTTAATATTTCCCATGAGAAACATAACGTGCATTGAATTAATCCTGCCCATTTATAAACTGACACAGCGTTCTAAAAGTGGTCATTTAAAGAGCTATTTAGTATCTGTGATAGGTTGTGTCCTGTTCACGATCATTATATCCCCCTTTCTATGGTGTCCTCTTTCTGGCAGAATATTTTAATTCCATTGACATCAGTTTTGTCCATCTGTCTGGCTTTAGCCAATGAAATGTGAATGGATGTGACATGTGACTTCTCAGTAAAAATTTAAGGAGACTGCATCTCCCTTCCTTCCTGTTACAAGACTTGCACTGTCCCAAATAGAGGCTGCCCCCTTCAGGCCAGGTCTGAAAGTGAAGGCGATTTGGAACTGAGCTACAATCAACTTGCCATAGACAAGTAGCCTAGAAGGAAATAAAACTTTGTTATTGTAAGCTACACAGATTTGGGGGTATAACTTTGCCTCAGGGAAAAATGTCTCTCTAAAGCAGCTAAAAAGTCATCCACGGCAAAAGGATATTTTAGTGATGCAAATACATAATTTTCTAAGATTAGAACAAACTGCTATATGTACCTTTAAATATGCTTGCTGTACCACATCTTCTTGATTTTTAAACTACAAAAAGCTGATTCTAAAATCCACATGGAAATGCAGAGGACAGAAAAGACCCAAATGACTTTGGTAAAGAAGAACAAAGTCCAAGTATTTGACTCCCAGATTTCAATACATGTCAGAAAGCTAGAGTAATCAAGATAGTCTGGTTTTATCTTAAGATAGACAAATCAATGAAGCAGAGCAGGGCATCCAGAATTAGGCTCACACATATTTAATCATTTGATTTTTTTTTTTTTTAAGTACAGAAGCCATGCTGTGGAGGAGAGACAGTCTTATCAACAACTCACATTGGAAAGAGGTTGTCGTGGAGGATGACTGACCTATAACAGTACAGATGGGAACTCCCATCCACTCCTTGTCCGAGATGCAGACAGAAGTCCTATCAATCACAAACCCAAACCTAAAGCTGTAACATTTCTAGAAGGACACACTGAAGAAACTTTTTTATGGCTTTGGGTAAACCAAAGGTTTCTTATATATGATTCTGAAAATGCAATCTATAAAAGGAAAATATCAGTAAGTTTGGGTTTCACCAAAAGTTAAGAGCTTCTCTTCAAAAGGTACTGTTAAGAGAATGAAAAGACAAGTCACAGACGGGGGGGAAATATTTCCATATCAAATGTCAGATAAACAGTTCATTTCCAGAATATAAATTTGTTCTTTCATCTCAGAAAACTCAATCATAAGAAAACAATGCCATGAAAAACACATGGATGAAATATTTGAATGGACACTTCACCACAGGAGATATATGAAAAGATTCTCAACATTATTCATCATAAAGGAAGGGAAACTTGACACCATGTGATCCCATAGGCCGCTTCCGGAATGTCTAAACCCGAAAGACTGACCGTGTCCAGGGTGGTAGGAGGTGGAACAACTCCTCCTTCACTGTTGGTGGGAATGGAAAATGGTTCAAACACTTCGGAAAACAGCTGGGAGTTCTTGAAGAAGTTAAATATACACTTAGCATATGATCCAGCCATTGCATTTCTAGACATTTACCTAGGAGAAGTGAAAACGTGTCCATACAAACACTTGTATACACATGTTCGCTAAGTTTTACTTGTCATACAATGGATGTTCTTCATCAGTAACAAGCACTGGGCTATTGATGCACAAGCACATAGGTAGACACCCAAATAATTGTCCTGAGTGAAGGAAGCCAACTAAAACGGAGTATATACCATATGATTTCATTCCAATACAATACTGGAAAATGGAAATTAATTTATAGTGACAGAAATCAGATCAATGTTGCCTGGAGCCTGGGTTGGGGACAAAGGCATGGGGGAGAGTCTAAAGAAACATGAGGACACTTTTGAGAGGATTGGATATGTTCATTATCTTATTCGTGGTGATAGTTTCATAGGTGTATACCTATTTCAAAATGTAAGAAATTGTACACGTCTAATCAGCTTATCGTATGTCACTTATACCTCAATAAAGATGTTGAAAAATCTTCAGTTGCCGCTTAATTTCCAACCAATAAGATAAAATCTAAAAATACTCATCTGAGGCCCAGAGTACTTCACAGCGTAACGCCAACACGTAATCAGTATTTAACAATTCTGGAGTTTTTCATTATATCCTGTACTATTTTAGACATTATTTTCCTCAGGAATAGGTGGCTTATTTACAAAAGAGAATCTTTGGGGAGGATGACTAACCTATAGCTCTCCTTACTGACCTATAAGTCCGCCCATTCGTCCATCCATCCATCCATCCATCCATCCATCCATCCATCCATCCGTTGATCCATCCACTCCTCCTGCCTTCCCTTATCCCACATTCACCCATAGACATTAAAAAAATTTTTTTCTATATTGATTTTAGAGAGAGAAGAAGTAAGAGGGAGAGAGAGATAGAAACATTGATGAGAGAGAACATCGACTGGCCGCCTCCTGCATGCCCCCACTGGGGATCAGGCCCATAATCTGGGCACGTGTCCTGACCGGGAATGGAACCGGTGACCTCTTGGTGCAGGGTCGAGGCTCAACCGCTCAGCCACACCGGCTGGCCTCACCCGTAGACATGTAATATGTACCAACCTTAAACTATCTGTTCTGCTAGTTCCTACAACTATGGACTTGAAAACAAAGCAAAAGAAAACAGACAAAGAACATCTTTGCTGTCTCTGGGAGCTTGAACTGTAGTAGAAACAGGAAAGGGCATCTGTAGAATTACATTATCTTACAAATTCCTCCCCAAAGTACACCCTCAAGGAAGACTTTCCTGAGGAGGTAACACTGACATTGTATCTAGAAAAATCACTTGGGTAGAAATTTCCCATATATTTGAAAAGAATCATTATGACCCTGACCAATAAATAAATAAGTAAATAGATCAATACATCAATACCCCTGTTATTTCAAAATTTTTAAAAATGTAATCTCAGTTTCGGAGGAATTTCTTTACACTTTCTACTGTAATGGGGAACAGAAATGAAAAGCAAAGCATCAGAGGGCCCAGTCTTGGGTCGCTGTCCCCTGCCCTTTCCTAACTCCGTGTTGCCACGTAGGTAGGTTCCTTCCGCCTCAGCAGGTTGCTACCACCTGCCAGTGTAGAAGCAGAAGAGAGAAAAAGGCCACCCAGACAAATGACCTTTCTGTTGGTACCCTGCCTCCCCGTGCAGTCTGCTACCTGATCACACTCCCGGTGGAGGGCCGGGTGGCCCTCGTGCCTTCGCGGTCTCACAGAGCACCACACATGACAGAGAAACATCCGCTGCACAGATACGTGTGGAGATCTCCTGTCTGCCAGGTGCTGTGCAGGGCTTTTGAGATGAAGCACAACGACATGCCTTCGTCCCCCCGCAAATCCTGCAAGTAGTGCGACGTGGTGAACCGATGGGTTCCACCCCGTGGTTAGGCACAGGGAAGGGGCTCCTTCTGCCCTCCAGAGGAGGAAATGCTTCAGCTGAGTCCTGCAGACTCCCTGGAAGCTGATGAGGAGAAAGAACGGAAGGAACTGCCCTTCTCCCTCTCCCCGCCCTTCCCTGGCTTCATTATGGGGGAGCAAATCGATGCACCCCGACCTCTGGGTCAATGGACAAGATGATCTTTGGGATGTCAGGGTGGCTGCACTGCAGGGAGGCTTAGCAATCCACCTTCCCAAATGCCAAGACTACATCGCTCTTTCCAGCTCGTGCAGAGAGGACCTACCTTTGGATGACAATACACCTGAGAACCGCGGTCAGTCAGATACCTTCTTCCCCCAGTGATTTCTCTGGCTGATGCTCACTACCCCTTCAATTCACACATCTGCATTGTCCATCTCTCTATGCCAACAAGTAAACGCAAAGTTGAGATGGAGGTATCGGATATGCTTTGGGGTCACTGCATGCCCAGATATTATTCTGTTTGAACCCCTTTATATGATGTTATTATGTATCATGATAGAAAGTATAACCTTTTCTATCTCACACACTCAACTTACAGGTGACCCAAATGGATATACAGTGTGACATCAGCCATTAAAAAACAACAACAACAAAAAAGCTGGAGGGGGTGAGGGAGGTAGAGATTAAAGATGAGACGGGGCTTTGGCGTCTATTAGAAAAACTCCCAGAGAATCAAGCCATTATGTCCTCTGACAGCTAAAGCCGAGGAGTGGCATTTATCTATGAAAATAAAAGCCAGGGAACGCGTACAGTACCCGTCAGTAGCTGGAGAGAAACAGGACTCTAATGACCGCCTTTGGTCCAGCTCAGGGAGTGTGTCCTCCTGTAAAACTGCTTTAACTCCATTTTTGTTGAAATCACACGGGCCTTTGTCTCTGTGTTTATTTTCTGTCTCCTCCTCTGCCACCCACATGGCATTTTCCTTTACTTACAGGAGTGCTGAAGACCCAAAACAGCAGCGAGCTGATTAAAAATTAATACGAGCCTCAGAGGGAAAGTACCAAGAAGCAGTTGGCTCTGTGATCGGCAATTTTTTGAGGTTCTTTAAATACCCAATTATTTTCAGGACACCTACGGAACAGAAACCACAGGACATGGGAAACAGGTTTTCGGGCCAGAGGGGATATATTTTTAAGTAAAAATCTTTTATCCTGGAGAAGAGAAGAATTATATTTGCAGTACTTCTCTCTATTAAATGCACCCCCCCTCCCCCCCTACCTCCACCTATTTTTATTTCTTTTATAATCTGAGGTGACTGCCCCAGCGGAAGTGACAACAGTTTATCTTCAGTATAAACTTCATTATTCTACAGTTCTTCATTTGCCCAAGAGGTAACAACGCTATGTTGAAAAAACAAACACACAAAAAAGCAGTGAGTGAATTAAACTCAGGCCTGGGAATACTTGATGCTATATTCCATCCCAACTCAAGCAGAAAGAAAATTTCAACCTGCTATGGCAAGGAATCCAGAAGCAAAGGTTTATGTTACTGTTTCTCTGGATGAGATCCCCTGTCTTGAAAAGCCGATACATGCACCAGACCCTAGAATGGCCCCTAAATACTATCACAGTGAACCTGTAGAAACCTCCTCTGTACCACTTTCATTCTGCCATACCTAAAACCTATACCGTGGTCAATAACATATTGATGGGTTGCACTCCAGAAACATTATTTGTGATGCTCAAACAGGACGGATTGCATCTGATGAGCACATTTTCATTTAGCCACAGGAAGGAGCAAATTGCCATTGAATGACAAACTGAAACATCTCAGGCAGGGTACAAAGGGTTTGTTTAGCCAGAGACAAGGCCGTCGGGAGGCTGTGCTACAGGACGGCTCAGAGGAAAATCTGTCATCCTTACCTTCCAACAGGTTGTCAACAATCAGCAGGCCGAGGGGGAGTTTTCCACAAAGGCAGGAAAGATAAAACAAAGAACGAGGTTTTTAATGAAGTGTTAATGAAATGCTGAATGATTAGCATTGCAGAAAAAAATCAAGGTAAATTTGGGTACCTAGCAGAGTGAATTGGACTGTGACTTTTTCCAAGTGTATTATTTTTTTCAGTCAAATCTGAAGTGTCTTTCCGTCGCTAACTGTTAACTTTAAATAAGCGGAAAGTTCATGTGCTCTGAATTATGTTTTGGGAATTGTCTAGTAGGACTTACTGTAAATCTCTTAGCTATCTGAAACAAATTCTTTGCATTCTAGTCTGCTCTAAAAAATGATTATGTGTATGTTCTCAAATGCTACGATTATAAGTTGGATAGTGAAATGACTTCGAAGAGTAAAACTAAAGAATAAGGGAAATTCACAACAAAATATCCCACTTAACATTTATTGACTGTTTATCAAGAGCTTTTATAAGGAAAAAGTGCTTGGAACTCTTGCTGGCTATGATTTATATGACTCATGTGTCTTGTTTCTCTGGTTCTTATTATTATTTTACTGAGGACACTCATTTTCTTTGTTTATTTGCTATGGTTTAATGTGTGTGTGTGTGTGTGTGTGTGTGTGTGTGTGTACATATGTATGTATGTATGTATTTTCTCTCTCTTTCTAATAAAAGGATTTGAGATTAACCACAGTATACTTCTGCACATGGGACAAAAAAAATCCAATTTATTAATTAAAAAGAGAATACCAAAAGATATTACTCTATCAGTCTATTGTTCAAAGAATGTCAGTGGCTCTCTGTCGCCTAATGAATAAAGTCAAACTGCTTTCAGCATGGTGTTCGAGGACCCATAGTCTGTCCCCAGTCAGCATGGTAGAAGACACAGGAAGTCTTGGGCATCTGAATGTTGATTCCACCACGGGTCAGTTGGGTCAGAATGGTCAATACACTTAGTCCTTCTGCATCTAGGAAATAGAGCACGGAGTTTCTGCGAGGGGTATGATTCAGGGTACCAGGTATTTCCTGATGTAACATCAAGTCCAAAGTGTTGTCCTGACCTTCTGGCTTCTGTCACTCTTGGGATTGGTCCTTGGTCTCCTTCTTTGTGCCTTTCCAGGTTATCAGAGAGGTCCTACTTTCCTGGAGGTTCCAAGCATCTAGCTTGCTTCCTGATATGCCATAAAATGTGTGGAGCCTACTTCAGCACCCTGCCCATTCTCGGGGTTTCTCACTGTTCTCCCCAAGTTCTGCCTCCTCTTCTTTTAGTGTCTTCCCTTCTCCAAGGTGGAGTCAGACTAGGAATTTAAATCAAGAAGAAAGGAGATGAAGCTGGGGGCAGACTTGTCCTCAGCACAGTGTTGCTCCCAAATTGAGGTCTAGCCTGGCCATTCAGGACTTTGGTGGTGGCATTTTGAAATCAGTGGGTGTCTAAGGGATGCCACTGGTTGGTTAGAGGTGTGAGGATCTGTACCCATTCAATGACTCCCAAAAATGTGTGTTACAAAAAAATTGGTCAAATGAAAGTGCTCTGACTTAGGCTAGCACTTAGCATTATGATGCGGAGACTATTTCCAAGTACAGCCTAGAATAGACAGAAAGAATATACATATGCATGAGGGTGCATGGATATAAATATGTTGGGAAAATGGTAGGCAACAGGCAACTTTCTTAGTCATCTTCTGGGTTTAGGGTGTGTGTGTGTGTGTGTGTGTGTGTGTGTGTGTGTTTTCTGTGACTTCAGAGATACTAATTGCTAACATCAGACCTTCTGATTTCCAAATTTAAGTGCGATAACACATTAGAGACAAATGAAAAAATGTGTTGATTTTTCTATTATTTCTATTCATTACACATCTGTTTTCACTGCTCATTGTTTGGTCTCAGTTCTGTCCCAGCAGTTTTAAGCAAAAACAGACTGGGAATGAAATAAGAGTTGGCTCATTGTTTTCAAGGACACGTAACTCAGAGAGTATCAATCAAGTCAGTCTTGGGATCAGTGGCCACTGTGCATCTGAACTGAGGTCATGTTGTTATGTGACTCTTGTCCACCTGGGATCTAGAATATTAGATGTTAAAGAGAATTCTAAATGCGGGGTGGGGGGGGGGTTCCGGATTGCTTCAGACATTCATTTCATGTGTAACAGAAGAATTATGGTAAAGAGTCACTTCCGAGAATGGATGGAAGTCGCCCTGGTAGTCTTGGATGGAGTCTAGGAAAGGATACTTTGGCCCAAGATGAAGACAGGACAGATACAGACCAGACACTCCTGCGGATCCTGAGTGTGCGTTACATCCTTGGTTCTCACAACAACCTCAGATCGTTGTCATTGTTATTCTCTGTGTAACACATTGGGAAAGTTAAAGTTGTTAATGGCTTAATAAAGCTCAAATTTCTGCTGGGTGACAGCCAGGATTTAATTGGTGGGTTGATAGATCTCAAAGACAAGGCTATTTTTCCCTACATTGTTTTTGTACTTAATTTTTATGGAACTTTGGACTATTCTGACAACTAAATGAAAGCAATAGTGTCTTTTCTCAGGAAAAAAGGCATGCATAACCCCCAACACATATGCACACAAATGTACACACACACATTTCTGTGTCACTCTCAGGGGCTCACCGGCCCCAGGAAGGTTGCATGTAGGTTAAAATCTTGTGTATGTACCGTTTCCTGTTCACTGGAGGCCACATGTTCCGGTGGTTCAGAGCTACCATACCAGTGCCCACATGGCACCCCTGCTCTACTGTTGGTTGTATATGAGGCCTTATGGGATTACTTAACCTCTTTGTGCCTCGGTCTCCTCACTTATAAAGCAGGTGTAATCGGAGAGCTAACCTCCTAGGGTTGTGCAGGGAATTAAACATGTTTTTACATTATATGTGGAATCTGAAGAACAAAATAGATGAACAAACAAAATGGAAACAGACTCATAGACCCAGAGAGTGGACTGATGGTCCCAGAGGGGAGGAGGTTGGGAAACGGGGAGAAAGAGGTGAGGGGATCAAGAAGTACAAACTGGTTGTTACAAAATAGGGGATGTGACGTACGGCACAGGAATTCCAGGGAGTATCAAGGGGACCGCTATCTGGCCACTAATCTCTACACCTGAAACTAATACGAAATAATATTGAAAGTAAACTGTAATTGAAAATTTTTTAACTGTTAAAGCATAGAGAAAAACTGAATTCCATATTAAGGAAAGTAATACAAAATTAACAAATAAGATAATGTTTGGTAATGTTTAAAAAACTACAGAGTTAACGTCACACAAAAAAATTGTCATGCCAAACATCAGTTAAGAAGTTATATCACAGCCCTGGACAGTTTGTCTCAGTGGTTAGAGCATTGGCCTATGAACCAAAGGGTCTCGGGTTCAATTCTAGTCAAGGGCACATACCTGGGCTTCCGGTTCACTCCCCGGCCCAGTTGGGGTGGTCCGGGAGGCAACCAGTCAATATGCATCTCTCACATGGATGTTTCTCTCTCTCTCCCCCTCCCTTCCACTCTATCTAAAAATCAATGGGAAACTATCCTTGAGTGAGGATTAACCATCGCAACAAAAAACCATTAATGTTTTTTTAATTATAGTGGGGGAAAATTTGTAAATAAAACAAAAAGTTTTTACACAGAAAGCATTTAGAAGCGTAAGTACTCAGTGGTATTTAATCAATGCTTTCTGACATCATTGATGTTGACTTCCGAGTGCCAGACTCTGGCAATACTATTTGGAGGATAACCTTGGGATGATGGATGCAGCAGGAAAGTCCAAAGCATCAATAATTACAGTTCCTGGAGAAGAAAAATCCATGGTTTGGATAATGCACCTGCCATCCTTATAGATACTGACTCTTTGAATAACAGGTCAGTGGAGACTGAGGAATGAATGCATTTTTATCTATCCAAAAGCATTTCCATGACACTTCTCTCCAGAGAACCAGCTTGCTGAGAAAGAGAGAGATTAGACAACACATCAGAAACTAGTGACTTATAACTTCAGGGGAGAAAACATAGCAGAATGCCCAGCAATTAATGATGAAAGAACATTACTGTGACAGTCCTTTGGGATGGAACAGGGAGCCTTCAGAGACTTGATGTGTTTCTCTTTATAAGAAAAAGCTAGTCGGGAAAAGCTGGTGACACTTTGATCAGCTGCGACAAAAGTAGTTTAGTAGTCATCGTACTTGATAAACACTTCTAGCCTCTTCAATCTGAGCACATTACTAAGTGTCCATCAATGCTCATAAACTTAAATGAGAGTAACCATGGTGATAAAAGGAGAAATGCAAAGTATGGGGAAGTCTGAATATCACCTGTTTCCTATATTTAAACAATTTACCCAAAACATGCAAAGATTTTCCAACATGGAAAAATATATTTAGGTTTTCTGAACATATTGATTTGTTACTTCAACCACAAGGTTATTGGGATTGATTCTCCCCCGCCCCCTAAAGTTGCCTTAAATTCTCATAAAATATTATTTCTCTATTTCTTCTTGTACCCTTCTCTCTGGCCCCTCTTTCATTTCTTCACGTATTCAAGCAAACATGCAACATGTATACTTATTTAAGGCAGCATTCCAGATGTGGGGGGGGGTAGTGCAGCTGTTCACCTGCTATGCCCACTTAAGGGAGAGTCATACCTACCAAAGTTACAGGTAATTTGGTTCTTCAAGAATTAATTTATTATGCTACTGGAAGGATTCTTTATTCCAGGACTGTATGAAGACAACTAAAGGATTTCTTGGACATGGCTGAAGTCTTACACACTTACTCACTCAGAGTGAGGGCTTCCTATGTGTCCCAGGTGGCAGATTGTAACAACTCACGCAATATGAAAAGACGCTAAGGCATCGTTCCTCCTGAAGGAACGATTAGCAAAATAAGGTTGGAACAAGAACTTAGGATTTTTTCTGAGGATAAAGTCAGGGCTATTTAGAACGGCAATAACGTCCATGAAATATTTGTTTTAGAGAACTTGAGGGAAACCACTGGAGCACCCACTCAGAAATCATCGCTGTACTATCTCATCATCGGGACAGCCAAGCATTCGGAAGGGCTCTTCCTGGCCAGGGTACGCAGAGGGCATGGCTGGTAGGTCAAGATCTCATGCGCTCTATACAGCTCGGCTGCTTTACGGCCAGTGCTGTACAGCATCACGTAAAAACGTAACCCAGCAACTGAAAGTGATGGAAATGATCAAGGTGCTTAGTGCAGGACATATGGAGAAAGGCACTGGAAGTAGAAGTTGCAACTGGCTGACCGCATTCTCGAAAGCCAGCAACACCCCTTTTAAAAAAACACCCTTTCTGTCTGGCTGATGTGGCTCAGTGGTTGAGAATCAGCCCAGGCACCAAGAGGCTGCTGGTTCGATTCCCGGTCGGGCACATGCCCAGGTTGTGGGCCCGATCCCCAGCAGGGAGCATGCAGGAGGCGGCCAGTCCATGTTCTCTCTCATCGATGTTTCTACCTCTCTCTCCTCCTCACTTCCTCTCTCTCTAAAATCAATAAAGGAAAACATTTTTTTTAAAAATACCCTTTCTCCTTTTCGCTTCCTTTCAATTTCTCTTTTACCTTCAGAATTGTCTCAAATCTCCTCTTTTCTCACAGCATGCACCTCAAACTGTCCCTCTCCCCACCCCAAAACAGTCTCTGTCTCTCCCCCTCACATCTCTCTGGCTCAGGTAGTTTCCTTTGTTTTGTGGGATCCTTTGCCTTTTGATTTGATTTTTATATAAACAAAGAATGATCCAGAGTTGCCCTGGCCAGTCCTCTGCCTCTCTGCTTCAGGAGTGGGGAGGGAGAGGTGATGTAGAGGCTTGTAGTGGAATGCCTCCCCTTGTGTCCCTTCACACTTGGCTTTGTGAAACTGGAGTCTGTCGCATGCCCCAGCTTCAGGCAGGCGCTAAGAGGCCCGATTTGCTTGTTTACTCACATTAGACATTGCTGTTCTGCGTCCCGAGAGTGGACCGTCAGGCCTGGGTGTACAGTAGATTCACGGAGAGTTTACTAGCTGGGGCAGCGGCAGAACTGTTCCCAGAAGACCCATGGCTATGCACCTCACAGTATGGATTGCTGGGTGTGTGGGGCGGGGTGGGCGGCTAGAGGACCTCTCCTCCTCCTCTCCCAGGCCACAGGTTGAGTCTACCCCGGAGGGAATGTGGAGCGTGAGAGTTTGAGATTAAAGCCTGAGAGAGGGGCTGGACCGAAAATAGACTGTTTTAATAACCAGAATGTTTAAACCGGCTGCTAACCAGTGGGAAGGGAGGATTCAATAGAGCAGTTAGCAGGATCTGTGAGGAGAATACATTTAACGTTTTTGTACCTCGCAGAGTGGAAGCTGTTCTATCACCAGGGAAACTATTCTTCCCCTACCACACCTGTGTGTGTGTGTACGTGTGTGTGTACGTGTGTGTGTGTACACACTTGGCAGGACAAAACCCTCTCCTATTTTTTTTTCCTTCCACCTGAAATTTATAATAACTTTTCAAGTTCCAAAACAAAAATGCTTTTTTTTTTTTACTGGAAATGTTATAAATTCATAGATTGTTAGAGAATGTGGCATCTTTACAAGGTTAACTCTTTCCTACCAGAAATATGTTAGTTCGTTCCTTTTATGCAAATCTCTTTCTATATCAACACAATTTCTTCCTTTCAGCTACTTTCTGCACATTTGAAGATGTATTTATTCATTCATTAACTATTTACTGCTCATTTACAATGTGCTAAACACTGTTTTAGATATTGAGGGTATAGAAGTGAAGAAACCAGATATTATCCTTGTCCTTATGGAACTTAAATCTCTCTGAAAAGACAGAGAATGAAAGGAAAACAAAGAATTGCTTCTATTGATCAAGCCTACGAGTTTTATACACCTTTGTATTGAAAAATCGGTGTGCACATTTTGGATTATCTCGTCAGGGTAGAATTTCAGAAGTTAAAGCCCTATATCTAAGATTGTGAACAGGTACAAAGTTCAGCTGGTTTCTGCAGAGTTAGATTTATTACTATATCCTTGGAGAAGTGATCAATTTTGAGTAGATGACATCGCCGGTCACATTTCATCTAAGCCTTAAAGAATCTGCAAAATTTTCAGGGCAAGAGATGAGAGAAGACATAGAAAAATTAAAGAGTAAGCCACCTTTGAGATAGGTTGTGGGGATGACTGGAGGTGAGGGGATTTGGTCAGAGAAGTAGACTTGACGATGACATAGTACCCAAGTTCCAAAACCTGAGACGGCGGTGCTCTGCCCGTCACACACTGCACCCCTAAGAAATGCAATCACGTGCCCTATAATCTCATGAGCCTGATGACTTTCCAGGATGTTCTCTTGTTTCCGTGGCACCCAGAGGGCAACCCTGTGGCCACAGTGACTCACTCCAGAGGGACTCCTCCAGGGGCCGCACAGACATCAACAGCTTGGGAAGAAGACGCTTCTTAAACACGGGGCAGAAGGGTAAGACGCAGCCATTTGTTTGGTGGCAATTAAGATTTCCAACACTGTCCTGACCTTCAGGAGCCCGGAGATAAAATCATGTTAAGGGATATGCTCATTCAGACCTGTGCTTCTGCCAAGACCCCTGCCTTAGCCTCTGACAACAGCTCAATTGCTCCTTGGAAATCGATAAAATACCTTTCTTGTGACGCTGATGGAAGTACTGATGTTCATCGTGGTCTGATCTATTCGGTGATACTACAGAAAACGTGTGACAAGGCCTTAGAACTCGCTCAGCTTGTGGAGATTGACAGGAGTTGGCAACCACAGCCAGGGCACAAGCTGTACCCCGTTGCAGTCCTGGGGTCCTGGGAAGTAGACTCGGAAGCCTTGGTGTGTGCCAGGAAAGGGACGGGGTGGTACTGTTGGGGTGCATACCTGTGGAGAAGGGAAGGCAGAGGGCCAAGTTGAAGGGAAGTAGTTAGAACAAAGGCCCCAGCTGGTTTCACAGGGACAGATGGTGCTGAGCTGGGTGGCGCTGCCGAGTTGTCCTCTCTCAGTGGGACCGTCCTTTATGCCTCTGCAGTGACCGGTCACTGGACGTGGGCTGAGCTGGGAATGGGGTTGACCGGCGATAACGGCTCTCTTCAGCTGATGGCCATGCTCAGAGTGGGGAACACAGGGAGAACTGTCAGCAGCAGCACGTGGCGGAATGGGTGCTTTGGTCCCAAAGGAAGGACCTGGATGACACACCACAGCGTCCACCGTGTCTCTTGCAGGAGCAGAAGCTACAGGTTTTCACTACAGGTTTGCTTTACTGCTGCTGCTTCGCTCCTATCGAGGCAGTTAGGGCTGTGAATTCGCCCCCTGCAGGCTTTGCTCCCAGGACTGGGCCCCAACCTGTGGCACTGAAGGTCCTACTGTCCACTTAAAACAAGGCTGCGGGAGCCCGTGCAGGTGCCGGTGCACTGGGAGGGTGCAATGCTCCTTCAACCCCGTTTTTTGGCACCGTATCTGTTCCTGTTGTGGACATTCTGGCCCTACTGCTTGTCCTCTGGGTTTATAGATGAGCTCCCTGGTCTGGAGTAATGCAGTGTAGTAGAAAGGAGTAACCAGATCAGAACTCAGTTCTACCTTCGCCACTTGTTAGCTCCGTAACATGGACAGTTTATTCAACCACACTCATCTTGGTTTTCTTACCTATCGAATCCTGGAATAGGATTCTGACAATCACCACTTTAATAGCATAGGATTTTATGAGATAGTACTTGTGATCCAGAGGAAGCTCTTGGACCCTTGAGACATAATAAGAAAAACGAATAATTATAACAGCAACCAGTCTTTCCACGTGTTTCCCATGTCCTTTGCATAGACTAAGGGCTTTGTGTTGGTCAGTCATTTAATCTTCCCATGAAAACTGTAAAATATGGTACACACTGGGATGGTAGTCAAAATACTTAACGAGTGGCACAGCTCGGGAACCAATCAATCAGAAATGAACACTGTTGAAACAAAGGTGAGCGTAGGCATTTTAGCATACCCATTTTACAGATGGAAATATTGTGACATAGAATTTTCAAATAGTTGCCTAAGAACACAAGGCCTCTGGTTGGCAAAGATGGGTTTAAATAGCCTGATTTCATAGACTAAAAAATTAAAGGATTTTTCTACACCACCTCCCAATCTTGAGATCTAGCCAGGGCTGCTCTATACCTTTAAGGTTATTACTTTAGGAAGCCCTAAGCCTTCCCGACCTGTCAATCTCACTGGGATCCACCAGCCCCAGCCATCAGCTCTTCTCTTCTTATCAGAATCCAAGCCCTTCCACCAATATGATTGCCAAGGTTTACTGGACTGGAGGCTAATGCTGTGAATCACTCTGAGTCAAAGTGATTATCGTAATTATAAGGGATAACAGCAGTTATTAACAGTGATTTGGGTAAAAGCAAGCTAAAAATTGAGTTTATTTAAATAGTTCAATCAGGAGCAACATTAGTATCCAGACTTGGAAGGAGGGAGAGGGATTCCGAGAAGGTCTGCAGTGGAGTGACCTTAATGACAAAGCAACCCTCCATAATGCAGTGACCCAAAGCGCCACGGCCCCGCCGGTTCCACTTCACCCAGGCTCCCTGACACTGGGGGAGCTGACACAGAGGCCGTTCTGACGCCAAGTAGGTCTGAACGCAGAAAACAAAGAGCTCATCATGACAGAGACACTGGGCAAGCCTAGAAACAGATGCAAATTTCTTTGATTTTGACCGAAAACAACATGAAAGTGGAATTCCTGGGGCAGAATTTCCTCACACCTGGCATCTCTACCACCTCTCCAAGAGACTTGCGCCAACTATGAGCTTGTGAAGTAGAATTGTGGTGTGTGGCATGTGTGTGTGTGTGGGGGGGGTGTCTATGTGTATACCGTGGTGGGTGTCTGTGTTATCTTCATGTATATCTGTATGTAGTTGGGTGGTGGTAGTGAGGAAAAATGTATAATTACCTGTTAAACTTATTCAAACACACATCGTATACATGTATCTCATAAAGTCACTCAGGAAAGAACACAGACACAGGAGAACAACATCTATGAAGCCCCCCCTGGCAAACCCCATTCTGTATGTAAACGCTGACCCCCCTCTTCCTTCTGTCTGAATCCAAGCATTCCCTGTACTGTCTTTGTCTGCTTTGGCTTCGCTTATCTGTGCTCTGACCTTCCTCACTCAACACGTTATCTCCTGCTCACGCCTTACCTCCCAACACTGGGATCGCAGAAAATTTGATCTAACCTGTAGCACCTGACCTCTGGCTGACGTCACAACCCTAATCAATGTTCTTTATTCTTCACCCAGGTTGATACCCCCTATCGATCGTACACTGTGCTCCTTCAGGCCGGTCAGGCACCCTCACATCGGGGACGCTCCAGTCCTACCCATGCAGTTACCCATTGCGTCAATCCCTGTGTATCATCCATCCAATACTGATTCTTTCGAACATGCATGGATTACCTGTCTACAGTCACTCTTCAACAGGGAAGAGTTAGGAATTTAAGGGGAGTTTAGTAAAGGTCTGGCCAGGGGCTATGGAAACCAACAAAGAGTAGTTCAGTGCTCTGGGGCTAGACAGAGGAACTCTACCACTCATAGGCTGCAGAGTCAAATGGGGGGACTGGTACCTGGAACCCTGAAAGGGTCCCGGTGGCCTGAAGTAGGGAGACAGAGCCAATCCACGGGGGATCGACTAGAAAAGGCCAAGGCAAAAGCTCCCCAACCTCACTTTCTTCCCTTTTATCTCTTGCCTCTGCTTCCCGCCAGCCAAACCTAGGCGGAAACCACAGGACAAGAAATCCCACTGATGTCATCCATTCAGCTCAGGCTCCATGATGTAGAGCTCAGGAGTGCAGAGAGGCCTCGGGTGGGTGTAAGCAAAGGGTGTCAGCACAACCACCATCCGCCAGATCTGCGAGATGTGCTAGAGATACAAAGATGTGTGTCAACCTGCCCTCCAGGAGCTCGAGGTCTGGTGGGAGAGAACCGTATCACCACGTGGCATGTGGCATGACAGAGGTCAGAGGTGGTTGCCACGGAAACACAGGGGGCCCATTTGGTGCCATAGGTGTTAGGCACTGGCATTCATGGATGGTGAAATTCTGGAGCTGAGCCGTAGGCGCTGAACAGGAGTTCATCAAGAAAGGGAGCTCAGCAGGGAAGAAACCACAGACTCTGGGCTGAGAAAATGCTATAAACAAAGGCCTTAAAATGTTCTGCTCGGTGCTTTATCAACAAAGTCACAAACCGTGGTGTTAGTCTGAGAGTGACAAGATGGGAAAATGAGCTATATGTCACCAAAGCTACATTAAAAACAATGCAAGTTATCTGCTTGCTTTTCCTGAAATCCCATGAGGAAACCCCATGCTGGAACCCCATAGTTTCCAGAAATATTTCTCAGCCTTCCTCTGGTCTTTGGGACTCACGCACCGAAGGCACTCCCAAACCTGCCAAAATAAACAAACAAGGAAAGAAAAACAGCGCTGTCGGTATCAAACAGGACACTTCTCATTACAAATGGCCCAAACCAACTCTCCCTCCCTCAACTGAAAGGAAGTTAATCAGCTCGTGTAACTGATGTATTTGGGGGCGGGGGAGAGCTGTGATAGAGGCCGGGGGTTGGATGACATCCTCCTGGCTTCCGCTTTGTGCCCGTCCCGTCTCAGATGGCCTCTGACCTTAGAGCGGCGAGGTTGAGAGGGAGCTGTGCTTCCAGGCTTCGGCCTTCGTATCCGGGCCTAAAGGAGGGAGGTCAGTTCCTCCAGCCCTTCAGAGACCCTGGGATTCCTCAGTTCCGTCTGTACATGCCGCATGCTGTCTCTGAATCCCCGTGGGCAAGCAGATGTGCTCCACCTCCTAAGTCGGGGCTCCAGTCCTACCTGGATCACATAAGATGGGAACCAGGGGTGGTAGACCTACAAAAAGTAATTTGTACATAATTTTCTGAAGTTATGAGAGGCAATTCAACCAACTCCACCACAACAGGCAGCCTCTACTCTGTTATTTACTCCGTACTTCATTTCCCATTCACTATCATGAAATCTGAGATTCGGCTTGGAGAACCAGGACACTTCTGGTGAGAAGGATGCAGAAGTGGACGGGCTCCAATGACAGCTTTGTTCTTACCCCATGGATTGTTTCATTTCATGATCACAGCCACACTCTGACATAGCTGCGTTTCCCCAGCTTTGCAGATGATGCCAACTACGGTGTAGGGAGCAAAGGAAGAGGCCTAACGGCTGTGAGGTTGCAGAGAGGGAGCTCCAAGATAGATTTCTAGGACCAAAGAAATGCTCCTTCTGCCCTGCTACACTAATGGAAAGTTTCCTTTCTCTAACTCTCGGCCTTTCTAGTTCTCTATCTTCACCTGCCTTGGCTGAGAATAAACCATGACCTATTCTTTTCTCCTGCTCTTTAAATATAACAATAATGAATTGATTTCATTATACATTTATACATGCTCATTTTGAAAATGAAGAAATACCCACAAATAAAAAAAAAACTAATAAAATCATCTAAAAATAAAATACCACCTAGAAATACTAATCATTAAAATTAAGTAATACTCAATATTGCACTATATAGATATAGCTATGAAAACTGTATCACTGTCTTATACTCTGCATGCTTTTAAATATTTCTATTTTGGATTCTTTTGCATGCTATTTTAAATAAAATATTACTCTCAGGTTTTTTTTTGTGTGTGTGTTTTTTCTTTTTAATTTGGCAAAAGCAAAGGAAATATGCTAACATCAAAGGTGTTTCTAAGCTTCAGACAGAGATGTATTCATTAGCCCTCCAGTGAATGCTTTTTGTTCAGTAGGATTTCATCAGTTGTTTTCGCTAAGAAAGGCTCATGTTTGAGAGTAGCTTCTTGTTACTTTGTATTTGGTGTACTATTTGGCGGTGCTTAATTTTCTTTTAGAATTGAGTTCCATTGTCGTCTGGTTCTACTTGGTGCCACAGAGAACTTGTAGGGACATCTGATTTTCCTTCTTATAAGCAACTTCCTCTTTATGCCTGGGTGCCTAGCAGGTCTGTTTCGTGTGAGTCATTATTTTCTGAGAACATACAGTATTATTATGTTCTGAATATTCAGTTTTTCTTTTATGCAAGTTTTCTATTTCAAGTACACAAATTATCCTGTGATTTCATGTCTTTTGCATCCCATCTATTGTTGAGTCTTTAAGAATTTCTCCCTTGTTATGGATAACCACTATGATATCACAGAGCTTTCTTTGGTCACTAATTTCAACTCTCTAATATAGTGTATAATATAGTGTATCTCTTTCTTTTTATTTGTAATGTATACATTAATTCTATAGTAATATTGTTTTATTATCTATTTTCTTTATCATATAATTCTTTTATTTAGTCATCTTTGAAATCTTAATTGTTGAAAACATCTATTTGGAGGAAATGTTCTTTTTTGAAGTTACATATTTTTTTTTTTTTTTTTATCCTCACCCGAGGACATTTTTCCATTTTTTGTGCAGATAGAGAGGGAGGGAGAGAGAGAAAGGGAGAGAGAGAGAGAGAAACATCGACGTGAAGGGACACATCGAGTGGCTGCCACCCACACGACCAACCAAGGCCAGGGACAAACTGCAACCGAAGTATGTGCCCTTAGCGGGAACTGAACGCGGGTCTCTCCGGACCGCAGGCCAACGCTCTAACTGCTGAGCCAAACCGGCCAGGGCTGAAGTTACATATTTTTTTCAGTCTGGATTCTTCTGTCTTTTTCATGCCATACTCATTTCTTGGGTTAATATTTCAGTTTGTGTTTAGATATAGTTATTTTGCATTGAAGATCATGTCATTTCGTTGATCAATTTTTTCAAATCTGTCCCGATCAGCGCTGGCTTTCCCTTGAGCTCTAGATGACCTGGAGTATGCCGGTCCTCACGGAGGTGTAATCTGAGGACAGGTAGTTTCAGCGGGGGGAAAGGGCCGTCCCCACGAGGCTCCATAGTTTCATCCTTATTGGAGTGTTCCTTTCTTTTCTGAAGTATATATTTTTTAATTTTCTATATCAGTATTTATATCCTGTAGTTGGAAATGGATCCCTCATTTCCATGAGTGGATATGCTTAAATTTTGCTCATTCTCCCAGTTCACCATGGATCTCTCAGAAAATATTGTGACTCCTAGAAACTGTGTGTGTGTTGAGATCTTGAAATCTTCAAGGGTAAATAAAGTCTTTAATCCTAGGAATTAAAAAAAAAAATGTTTCCTTGGTCTGCCCTTTAATAAGCTCAGACTAGGGGGTATTGATGAGACGTCCCAGAATTTTATTTACTTTCCCTATTTTTCTAAGTAGTTGGATGTGGAGCAGGGCTGTTAAGGACATTCAGTGTCTTCTTCGGCAGCCAATTCTACTGTTTGGGGGCCTGATGTTATATCTAGTTTCTTGCTTATTTGCTATTGGTGGATTTTTTGCTGACACTGTTTTGTTGTTGGTGGTGGTTGTGGGGTTGTGGTGGTGGTGATGTGGAAGATGGCATGACCCAGATTTACTCTGCTATCTTACCTTCAAGATTTCAGAGCTAAATGTCATGCTCACTTGTAGCAGTCTTCTTAGTTCTGGCTCTTGGCCAAAAGTGTTTCCCTGCTTCATCTCTGGGGTGTTGAATCTCTTTAAATATATCATCATAGTCATTGTCACCAGCATCATCAAGTTACAGACATGCTTTCAGTCAAACATACCCAGATAACTTAGAAGTGGGAATATGGCAGCATAGAAGGTCAGAGGAAAACAGATATCTACTTTTCTTCAACTTCAGTTTGCAGTTGAAGAAAATGGATCTATAGAAATTCAGTGGAAGTTACATTCACACAACTGATTATTTTCCAAGGGAGTTCTAGGCTGTGAATGACTCCAAATTGGTATTAAGGCCTGGTGTACCCTCAAATTAACTGTGACCTAGGTCAAGTTATTTAATCTTTATAAAAATCATTTTCTTATACTGGAGAATGGAGATAACTTGCCATGCAATGTTGGGAGGCTCAGAAATACTTTAGCATATTGCCTGGCAGATAATATTTACCAGTCAGTAGTGATCGTGGGTATTATCTCTAACATCCAGGCCAGGGTCCTTTCCCTCAGACAACATCAGGATTTAAGTTACTATTTTAAATTTTTTAAAAACATTTTTCTCTGCATGTTGAACAAATTTTACTTATTTTCATCCTTTTTTGTTTTTTTCCTAATCCTCACTGGAGGGTTATTGACGAGAGAGACAAGAAAAAAACATCAATGTGAAAGAGAACATTGATCAGTTGCCTCCTACTGAACCCTGACTGGGGATCAAAACCACAGCCTAGGTATGTGCCTTGACCAGGAATCAAACCTGCAATCGTTTGGGAGACAGGACAATGCTCCAGCCAACTGAGCCACACCAGCCAGGGCTCACTTTCATCTTAAAATAGTGGCTAATATTTATCATCCCTGTTTTCCTCTACTAAATGCAAATAAGTAAATGTTACATGAATAAAGCATGTTTCATGGAAAATTCAGTTTGATTTAGTTGCTAATTAGTATCAATCAGACTTCGAAGGGACAGGTGAATGATGTGTTTGCACAAATGTTTGAATGTGACAAAGCCAGTTAGGTTTGCACAAAAGGGGCTGCCACCCAGCAAGCCAGACACCAGTGAGATATGTCCTATTTATGAGAATTCGTGGAGAACACTTATACTGTGGAGGTCAGTACGACACAATACAGCAAGGGGTGGATGGGAAGATGAGATGAATAGTTGGAAAATACCATTAAACAGGGGGGGAAGCTGACATTCTGCTTTATGGATCTACCAGCAGTTTAGCTAAAGTATCTCCAGGATCCTGTAATTCAGTGGGGCTTAGCCAGCACTTTGCTTTCAGAAATAATTCAGTGCAATTCAACGAATGTTTCCTGAGGGCCTCCTACACCCCTGCCACCGGAGACAGAAGATTCCAGACAGAATCCCTGCTGTCAAATAACACATAATCTAGTGGCGCTGTCAATGTGGCTACAAAGTAATCGATTAATAGGCTGATTGTGATAAATGTTATAAAGGGAATAGCACAGAAAAGGAATAAATGAATTCTGAGTATATGTAAACCAGGTGCTGATTAACGAAGAAGATGTTGACACATTTGGGAAAGGGGAGAAAGTTCTAATTAATTAAATTAATGAGATTTCCGGGTATTCCCAGGGATGAGAGGAGAAGGGGTTGTTGAATATCAGTAGTGGAAAGCTGCCGAGTTCAGGTTGAATTTGGCTACTTTGCTTGGGATGCACTGAGCCTGCTGTATACATTGCACCCAGCAAATCTCGTCATTATCTCTTTGTACTTCTATTGAGGTCGGTACAATGGCTGCAGGCTATTGGGCATCAGAGAAACTGATGTCCTCTGATTATCCGAGCAGTGAAACAGCCCATGATGAACTGTGTCCCTAGAGGAAAGTGATAACTAACTTGGGGTAGGAACTAGCCTCCTGACAATATGGCACCTGCCTTCAGTAACTTGTATTCCAAGGGGTATGACAGATCGTGACTAGACAAAGAGAAAAGACGAGAGCAGATTGCAGTGAATGCAATTCCCTTGTGTCGTGAAGGAAGAAAGTCCACAGACAGCATATCTAGCAATCGAGGAAGGACACCTATGTCCTGGCTTGACGTCGGGCATTCAGAAGAGGCAGCCTCGCCAATACCGCAAGTTGGACATAAACATGATGAAGAAAGGAACACCATCTGCTGACTTCCAGACATCATCACTCCAACCCAACATTACAGATAAGAAGAACTGAGGCTTCACAAGATCAAATAAGTGCAACTTCGGATGTGATTCTAACGGACCCACGGAAAGTACAGAGCTCTGGCTCGAACCCTAGACTCTCTCATTCTCAATCTGACATTCTTTTTACCATGTCGGGATGAATACAGCACCATTATTTGATTGTAAGTGCTCAAATACAACCCCATGCCCCTGTTAAAACACTGATCGGAAAAATATAGCCCACAGTTCTGTGATGTGGGTATATTATTCACTGATGGATGATGTGGTGAAACAAAGAACCGAGTTAGAACTCATGATATAAACTACAAGTGACAGCCCTAGCTGCTGAACCTTTGTCAAACAACATTTTACTCACTGGACAGCTTGACATCTCCTGGCCGGTGTCAGGGGCATGGGGACTTCCTAGGAAGGGAGGAGAAAAGAGTGGGCAGTATAAATAACATGCATGAGTTACTGGGTGCTCAATAGCTCATGAAGAACAGGCCCTTGTGATATATGGTGGCCCTCATCTGGGACCGTAGGGCGCTCATAAATGCCACAGAGTGACAAATGACTGGAATCTCCAAGCCAGAACTCCACAAAGCAAACTCTGGAGCTTCTGCAGGTGGGCGGTCGAGCTGCGGAATGGCCGAGGGCCGCCAAGCGCCCGCTGCAGGGACCCAGGGCTGCTTCTCCATCACACTTCATACTCCAGCATCCCCCAAGTGCGGCTTTTGCTCAGATGCCCATCATTTATTCCAGCTCTTGTTGATGCTGTCTCCTTGCCTAGAATGCTCTCTCCCTCTCGTCACTGTAGCCAGCTTTCAGACCCAGGGCCAGCTCGCCCTCCCCAAGTAAGCTTTTCCTACTCCACCCGTGAGCTGGCCCGTGTGCAGTTCCCTAAGTTCCCATGCCTGGTTCCTCAGGGCACTGAGAATGCACGATGAAACAGCACGATGATCGTCTTGCCGTGCTTGTCTCTGCCAGGCTCTGAGCTCCCGGAACTCAGGGGATCTGTCATTTCTATTTCAGTCCTTAGTGCCTGCCATACAGCCTACCTGCTAGTGGTTCTCAGATCTTAGTCTGCACCTGAGTCACCCCGGGCCCCAAGTTTCTGCTCCAGGGAGGCTGTGGCAGGGCCTGAAAGCTGGCATTTCTGCAAAGTTCGCAGGTGATGCTAATGCTGCTGGTCTAAGGACAAACCTGGAGACCCACTTGCCACGTACCATAGCTAGTTCTTACTAAACACACCTCTGTTGTGTTGCGTAAGTGGTGACAAGCATCACCTATGAATCACCCAGGATTTGGGTTGAAATCACAGTTCTCCAAGTTGCAAGACCTTGGACAACTGACCTAACCTCTCTTAGCCTTGGTTTTCTTATCTAAAAAATGGGTGCACACTGGCCAGTTTGCCTCAGCGGTGAAAGCATCGGCCCACAGACCACTGAGGCGTGGGTTTGAGTCTGGTCAAGGGCACGTATCTCGGCTGCGGTTTGTCCTCTGCCCTGGTCGGGTCATGTGGGAGGCAACCAGTCGATGTGGCTCTATCACATGGATGTTTCTCTCTGTCTCTCTCCCTCACTCCCTCCCACTCTATCTGATGATAAATAGAAAAATATCCTCGGGTGAGGAATAAAAGAAAAATGGGTGCAATAAGGAGATACTAAAGCATGCATTATGGTGTTCCACATGGCGTCAAACTCCTGCTGGTTTTGAGCTGGACATAGAAGCACCAGGTGGAGAAATGAGAGACAAGATGCAACAGCTCAGGGATCCCTGAACGAGGACCCGCCTCACACACGGAGCCCAGCAGTGACTTTAATTAAATACTACACACATTCACTTACTGAAGGATTTTATTTGCTTAACATAAACTGATAAGAGATCAGTAGGGCATGACAGTCTCCAGGGTGCCGGGAAGAATGTTTTGAGTTTTTGACATCAATCAAGCGATTCATACACAACCCCTCTTCAGTGACGGCTTGCAGAATTGAGTCTGGTGGGTTTTCCACCAGGGCTTACTACGAAAACCCTCTCATTAATAAGTAATCAGCCTCTACTGATCTGCTCCTACACTGCCTTCCAGAGCAGCTGTGTTGTAATTTAAGCTCTGCTAACAGCGGTGGAAACAGATTTGTGTTGCTTCTCTTCTCATTAACCTTATTATAGAGTTTGGCTCCCAAGACACATACTTGGAAAACATATATCATACTGAGAAAAGGGTGAAAACTTTTCTGACCTTGGCTGGCTTGCTATTTCTCACTATCTGGGAAAAGAGTAAATGATTTGGTCGGTTTTCAAACGATGGGTTCTATAGAAGGGGATGCACGGTCTGTCACCCAGCGTCTGATTTTTCCTGAGTGAAGAGACAGAGAATAAAAAGATCTACCAATAATTGAACTGTGACCGTATGCAGCCAGGCATGGTGAACTGTGCGTGGTGGGTAGAGACCAGGGGTGTTGCCACACCTCCTACAATGCACAGCACAGACTCCCCGTCTCCCACTCTCTCAACTACCCCAACCCACACCACCGTGTTCATAGTGCTGATGAAAAACCCTGAACTACAGCCTTAACTCTTGGTTGACAAATAAAAGGATCTAGAGCTTCAAAGGGGCTGTCAGCACTGTAGTCATCCAAACTCATTTGATACTATCCCCTCAACCGGTTTGTCCTGTGGGGACTCAGCAGGTGAGTTCACCTTCTGGAGCCTTGTCTTGGCTGCCTGGAACTCCTCTAGTAAAAACATGGGAAGTATTCTGTCCTTGTGCTACTCAGAGGAGAGGTTGTCACTTCCTACAGGAGGTCAGGGGATGGTTGAGGGTAGGGTGGCAGGAGGGAACATTTGAGCCGAATCCTAAACGGTAGAAGAAGTGGGAAATGCGTTCCGGGAAGAGAGACCGCCATACCCAAAGGTTCAGGGCAGAACAACCTGGTGGTTTGAGAAACCTCCAGTGATTCACCATGGCCGGAGAGGAAGAACCACAAGAGCTGCGGGCAGAGCAGAAAGCTGTTTGTGTCCAAGTAAGGATCCTGGGTTTTATTCTCAGGCCAATAAGAAGGCAGTGAACACTCGTGCGTTTTCCAAACGTCTGCTCTTTCTCTGCAAACCCATCTAGTCGCTCAATGCCCTCCCCCAGGAATGTCTCCCTGCCTGTGACGGCTCGCTCTTTCTCCAAAGATCCAAGTCCTTCCCCAGGACCTCAGCCAGGGGGAATCCCCCATTCCTACCCCACCAGTCACATCACCCCTCTCTAGAGAGGCCAGCTGTCCTGGTCTGCCTATGACTGGGATTTCCCATTTGAAAACCGCAAGAGTCCAGGGCAAACCATGAGGAGCTGGTCACCCTCCCTTCTTCATCCTGCAACTGCAAGTAGCCCAGCCCACCTAGTCCTGAGGTTAGGACTCCCCGATTCCCCCTCGCCTTTCCTGTGGGGTGTGCGGGAGACAGCCAGTCAGTGTGTCCCTCTCATGTTCATGTACCTCTCTCTCCCTCCCCCTCTATCTGAAGATAAATAGGCAAACCTCAGAAGAGGGGGTCAGGGGGAGGGAAGAGATAAACCACAGAACTTATACGCATGTGTGCGTAACCAATGGACATGGACAACAAAGCTGGGGACTGGGCAGGCGGGGGGATTGGGAGGAGGGTGTCAATGGGAGAAAAAGGAGAAACATCTGTAACAAAAATAAATTAATAAAAATAATTTTTAAAAAAGAAAAGAAAAATATCCTCATGTGAGGATTAAAAAAAAAAATTTTTTTTTTTTTTTTGAGTTTTCAAATAGCTTTCAATCATCTCCCACCCCACCCACCCCCGGTCTCAGCTTCCCAAACTGGCGGCACCAACCGGCAGAGGTAGAATTAATTAAGCACAAAGGCAGGGTGAAGACCATCATCAACAGCTAAATCCAGCCTGGAGGGATCCCTTGTCGGTGGTTCAGGAAGGGAGGCAGCAGCGTGGGGATGGTAATAATGTTTCCCCAAACGCATTTCTAAAATGCTGTTTTCTCAGCCCTGTCCTTTATGATTTTTAGTTAGAAATAATATATATGTCGGGCATCACTTTGGGCCTTGTTACAGTGTTCCAACGCCCACAGCTGTTTGTACTCCAACAGCTCCATCGCAGCTAAACTTTGTTTACGTGTTTCCATTTCGAGGTGAGTCAGCCTCCGGCAGGATGGGGATGTCAGGTAGGATTTGTTTCCTTACCTGATTTCCTGCTTCCATTTCTGGGGCTCCGCGGAGCCCGACCCAGCCGGAGACCAGGAAACATGCAAGGTTAGGAATGCAGAGGGTGAGAAGCCCGCTGTCACTTTGTAACAGCTTGAAAATATTTTACTGAAATCTCAGATGTGCTCAAGTAAGCCATTTGAAAACACCCACACACAGGCCTGCCCTCTTCACCTCCCAGGTGCCTGCTGCTGGGCTGTACCCTTGGAAGCCAGCTGATTCCAGTATGAAATAAGTATGAAATGGTTGTAGCTTTGGCCGGCACACGGGGAGTGAGTGTCTTCCAAGGGAATGGGTGGGATCCTAGGCTCATCACAATCTGGCCACAATCTGTCTTTACAGACGTATCACCCCCACCCCCTACATATTATGCTCAGCCACACAAAATAATTCTCCAAAACCCGTTATGCCTTTTCATGCTTCTATTCCTTTTTGGACTTGATGTTTTCATAACCCAGAATAGCCTCTACACCGCTTCCACGCCTGCTAAATGCCGACGGAGCTGTGAGGATCCCGTTCAAATACCACCCCTGAAGATTTCCTGCACCCCAGCGCTTACTTGTTCCTGCCTCTGCTCTCTGAGCATGTTGGGCATGGCTCCGTGTGTCAGACCCCAGCCATGAGCTCTGGAACCTGGACCAATCGGGGACATCTGGGAGCCCATGGAATGGCCAGGATACGGAGTGTCGGCACGAGGGACCTCAACCTTGTGTGCAAGGGAAGTCGGGCCACTCTGGGACTGATAATATCTACGGCTCCTCATAAGTGGAAAATGATTTTCTCCCTTTCATCTGATAGTCGGCTGTGATTGCTTATATGTTTGCTTCTTCAGTCCCCTTTACCACGAGTCTTTCTCCAGTAGCAAGTAAATTCTTTGCCTAGCCACAGAGGTGGTCATGGTCAAAGGCCCGTCTCTCTGCAAGCAGTGGTTGGTTTAAGGGATGGGCGCATGACTGAAGCAGTCAATCAGAATCCTTCCCTGGGACTGATCTATAAACAGTGGGAGGAGCCACTGGGGAGTCTGGGTCAGGGTGTGAAAAAAATAAGTTCTTGGCTCCAGCCAACAAACACTGCGGGAATGAAGGATTGTTGCCATGGTAACAGTGACTGGCAAAACAAGCAGACTAGAAGGAGCAAGTTTCTTGTCCCCGAACTTTTGCCTTTCTATCTCCTTCCAGTGCCCCCTGGTGGCAGAACCTAAAAGAAAGTCAACTGGCCAAGGAGACGGTTTGCAGATTTCAGCTCAACCATGCAGAACAGAGCGCGCATGGAACAGTGATTGGAGCTGAGATGGAGTAACCTGTATGGAGAAGAACAGATGAATTTCCTTATATGTTAATGACGTAAATCTTCAAAACTGTCTTGAGAGAGGGCCTCACTATCTCCACTTACAACAGAGAGAATAGAGTAACTGAGTTACTTCCCAGACACACAACTCATGAGACGTGGCCCTACCGGGCATATCAGTGCTGTCTTTGTGTCTTAGACAGAGTTGGTGCCTCTCTATGCAGAGTGATTTGAGATTTCAAAGTCACTGGTCAGTCACCTTGTCATCATCTCTAGGTGAAATCAACTGGGAGACAGTGCCTGAGGATGAATGGTGCGAAGTCCCCAGGGAAGTGTCCATACATCTCAAGGAAAGGAGCACCCTGCACCTAACCTCCTCCCCAGGGCTCCCACCTCTCTGCCCACACAGTCATCACGTGGTGTGTGTCTAAAACCTTGTGAGATAAGATAAGGTCAGCTTGGGGAGAGCCAGATACATTATGTTATAGGGTTTAAGCCAACTTCAATTGTGTTTCCTCAGCCTCACGAGATAAGAAACTAGGAGCTATATAGGGGAGAAAATTCAAGCTACAGACTGTTTGGTACCAGGGAACTAAAAAGATCAAAGAATCTAGGCACCAAGAAGTTGATGATATCAAGGGGCTTGTGCTAATAAAAGGGTTCAACACAGAACAGGGACCTTTGCGACTGAGAGGTGTGCCCTTTGCCCTGTTCTTACCGAGACTTCCTAATGATGTCATCTGTGCCATATAAATGGCCCCTAAACAGGGGGAAACTCAGGGGACTTGCCTGGAAATAAAGATTTTAAATAAGGATATTCAATGCTACTTTGCTCAACTATTTTTATTTCCTAGAAATTCACTAGGAAGGCCAAAACACAATAGCCTACTCGTCAATGGGCCTGTTTTTAACTGGCTATGTGGGAATAAAGTTGCCCTAAAGGGCAACTAATGTAGTCAGCTAATGTAGTCTGGAAGGTCCTTGCTGCCTACACAGTTTAAATTGGTTAAGTTTATGTGATGTGAATTTCATTACAATTTTTAAAAGAAGGAATAAAGTACTGATACATGCTGCAACACAGACGAACCTTGTAAAGAATCAATGACATATTTGGGCCATGCTAGTAAGAAGCCAAGAATTTAACACAAATTGAGAAAAAAAGATGCATGAAGTTGAATGGGAAAGGAAGACAGGAAATACTTACAACAAAATAGAACTTTTCTCTCTTCTCTTTTACCCTGCAAATTTTTTGTGATCACACTTATCACCGGCTAATATTTTATATATTCATTATATATATTTTAATAGACTTGGTTAGACAAATTCTAGACTTCAATAGACCTTTCTTAGAGCGGTTCTAGATTCATGGACTAACCCCACCCACTCCTTACCTAGTCCCAAATCTAGATCTCATGCAAATGCTAGGGATTGAAATCACATCTCTACCCATAGCCATGGGAAGGCTATACATGCATCGTGGGGTTTTACAGTCTCTAAAGTATGGAAGACATTCTAGAAGAAAGTATGGATGAATGCTGAACAAGTCAGTCTATACATTGTGCCCAGTTTCACAGTATGGATAAGAGACTGGAGAGAAGCCAGATTCTGAATCTTTGATCAGGCTCCATATAGCCAGGAAGGAACTTTTCCCCCTTTTGTTTTTTGTTTTTGTTTTGTTTTGTTTGATCATCTGAGGCAATCAATACATTACTTTATAGGGATTAAGCCAACTTCAGTTGCGGTTTTTTGTCATTTGCCAGAGTCCTAACTGATACAAGCTTTAAGATTCCTTCCAACTCTAACGTTCTAGGATTCATTTATTTTGCTCAAGAAACTTACCAGAAATGGATTGGGTGGGAAGGAAAAGCAATATTAAACAGGAATGACCCAGGTCAAAACTATGAATAGCCTAGAGTCTCTCTCTCCCTTTCCCTTGTATCCTACTATTGTCCCTCAACCTTATTTTGGTTTACCATCCCTAAGAGAACAGAATGTCCTAAATGAGCCATAGGATGTTTAGTCTGGCAAATTTAGAAAAGGTTTAAGCATTTTTAATCCCTTGTAAGAGGACTCTAGTCCTATCTAACAATTAGAATTTCAGTAGAACAGGTCACAGGGTGTAGACAAAGGGACAGTTGAGTTGAACTTGTGTTCTCGGGTGAGAGGATGGAGGTAAGACTTTTGGGGTAGATGATAGTACCCAGTGGGAAAGTTATACTAGATCAAAAGGAAGTATGCTCTTTCTCTCATTGCAGATAAGTGTACTTCTAGTAAGTTCTGGGAATACAAAGGTAAGTAATACAACGCTATTAAAAAACAAACAAACAAAAAAACCACAAGGATATAGTTCTCCCAAGTAGGGAGAGGACAGTAGATTTTGGAAGCAAGCTGAGGACAGACTCTTTGAATTTCACATTTCCACTGGGGATGAATCCTTCCAAGAGAAGAAAGCTATGCTTTTGGTTTGATTTTCTCTATTACATATTCTCCAAACACACTGCATTTTTCCTTGGTAGCATTTTATTACAGTTCTGCATAATTATTTGTGTAATTGCTTGGTTAATGTCCGTGTCCCATGATAAATATCAAGTTCTATAGGGCCAAAGATGCTGTCTAACTTGTTAATATCTGTATTCCCAGAACTAGCATAGAGCCTAGAAAATAATAAATTAGATAATTTTTAATGTACTTGAATTAAACTATTGTCCTGATTTCAAAATCAGAGCAAAAGTTGGAAGCTATTACCTTCCAAACGTCCTTCTCCCTCTCTACATTCTAAACAAAATCTTCTCCAACTACCAAACTCAAGATTAAACAAAATAGCATCTTTCCTTCCTAAAACATCAGAAGCTTAAACCTCTGGAAAGAACTACACTTTCTGTAACATTCCTGTTTCCTGACTACCATTTACGTGCATTTGCTCTGTATCTGAGACCCATGTATTGGCTTTAACTATATGATTCAGTTCAATCTTTATCATTACCTTCTAAGATTATCTTCTAAGGCCCAGAGAATTTAAGTAACTTGTTAGAAATCAATAGAGCTAAGATGTAAACCCAGTTCCTTTTCATTCCAAAGTTGGAATCCGTTCCAGGTTGGCTGAGCATATCATTTCCCAAAAGGAATCAGGCCAAAGAATCTTCTCCCGCTAATTTAACTACAGAGAAGCTGGTATAAATCTCATTCCTTCTCCGGCCCTAGTCGCTTTCAAATGTGATTTCTAGCAGTGCGAGGATCATCCCCGAATCCTATTACAACCAAACAGTTTGGACAAATGTGGAAGTTGATTCCAGGGGGATTTTGTGTGATGCAGGGAAACCCAGCCACCCTCCCAGGAAGTCAAGACAGATGGTGCCCTGGTTACGGGTCCCACACCGCTGTTTCCAGCAGAGGTGTTTTATGGTAACTCTCAGCCTTTAAAAGCTCCTTGGGAAAGTCGCAGCCAGCACTGTTGGGTTTGCTCTGTTCAGGGTGGAAGGGTGGCCTGCACTTTTAAAGTCCTGATCCCTCAGAGGACTCTCCTCCCTTCGTGACACCGCACAGTAAGAGCCGAACATTTTTGTTTTTAATTTTCCAGTGACAATGACAGTCTAGACGACTCAGATGAAATACGCCTCAGAACTGCTCGGCTGTTCCACAGGAGGTAGGGACGTGTTATGTCTTGATGCACACACGCTCTTTAAAGGCACGAGGCAGCAACCCCATCTCTTTAAACGCCCGGCGAGGAGGCAGAATAGAATTGTCACGTTCCGGGCATTATAATGAAAAGTGAAGGCCATAGCCAAAGAACTTGATTTTTCTCGCATAAGCTCTGCTCTGCTGTCTAACTTCCGAGGCTCACGGGGTAGAATTCCCAGAGCTTTGTCAATAACGTGGCTCACTAGCAGATCTGATCTGTTTTCTCAGTTCTAACAGAGCATGTTTGCACACGGCCCCCAAGGGATCCGGAGTCTGGAGGTTTCTGTTAGCATTCTGAGGACGGCGATTATTTTTCAAGTTTTGTAAGAAGGCAGAGAACACTTAGTGAGAACCATCTGAAGCCTGAATGAGCTTCCACCCAACCGCTTCAACCCGTGTGCAGCCGCGAAAGGTACTGGAGGAGCCACAGCGACTTGGAAAAAAGAAGAGTTTCAGGTTCATCTAATCTGGCCCCAGTTTTATAGTCTTGTGTGGTCCAACCTCAGTTTTACAGTCTTATGTGGGCCAACCTGTACGTGAAGAAAGATCATCCATGAGATCCATTAGCGAGGGTTTTATTTTTAAATCTATCATGGTTAAGGAATCGTGACTTGTGGGAACTGTGTGTCCTGTGTTAAAGCCAGTGGTGCATATGAGTAAATAATGTATATGACACCCGCCTGTGCATCGTCCGGCTTCCTTTCTGCGGCAGGCACCCAGCTTCCTACACCGACAATATCTAAGTATGTCCTCCCCTCGGGGGACATCGAAGTCTATGTGAAAATTCTACCATTCTTTAGGAAAAACAAGTCATTGCCTTCGTCCTTTAGAAAACCGTGGTATTTGATCTTTGGGTAATAATGCTGTACACTATACAGGTGTGCCAATGTTCTCACAGAAAACATGCCAGAGTATGTTCAGCCATATTAGGGACCAGGAAAGAAGCGGCGTAGAGTCAGGGTTAAAACCACAGCCCTTGAAATCGACAGACCCCAGGTTTAATCCCAGCATTTCAGCTCATTTCTTGGGACTTGTACTTTAACCTTGCCAAGCCTCAGGGACCACGTTTACAATGCGAGGGTTTTAATGCTCGCTCTCTCTCGGGACTGTTGTCGGAATCAATTGATATCACACATGTAAAGTGTTTAAATGATTACTGTCTTGTCGTAGGCCTTTAATACCTGGTAACTGCTGTTGCCCTCACTTAAAGGGTCAAGATCAATGTAGCCAATTGAAATGAGGCTTTGCCTGCCTCCAGAATGACTGACAATCTTCTCAGCCCATCACTGGTTTTTCTGTGTTGAAGTAACTTCAGGTATGACTGCTTCTGGGAGTGGGGGTGGGGGTGGGGGTGAAGGAGAACTAACATGCATCTGTTATCATTCTCTTAAAGAATTACCTAAATTAAAGATACCATCAGATTTAAATAAATGAGGGACAATCATACACACTCCCACAAATACAGACTGAAGAATGCTAATTAAGATTACTTTCTCTTATGCCCTAGAAAGCATTTCGCTCGAGAGGATTTTAAATTTCTCAGGGGATCAGGAAGAGAGAAAGAAAATAAAAAGAAAAAACAACATTTCTTTCTGCTCTCAGGCAGAAATTCAAAGAGGAAAAAGCCCTTCTTATGTTGATCTCCTCCTCTGGGTGTTTTATAAAATGGACTGCAAATCCCTTCAAGTTTTTATTTTACTTTTCCCACCCCCTGGAAAGCCAGGGGAAATTACATAAGCAAGGCCTGCTGCAAACTTCAAGCTATGCACGTATCAGAAAGAATTAGAATGAAAACTGCAAATAATAGGCCTTCTCAGTCGCCTACTTCTCCCCCAAGGCAGAATCAATCACCCCCGGTGTTGTGATTCTACTGTGGGTAGTTCATGCTGTTTTCATGTTGTTTTCTAATTAGTTACTTACATTTCTGTTTCTATGGTGTTCCAAACCATTGTTTTTTCCTTGGCCACAATAGCTGTGTGTCACACTGGCCTGGGGGACTCTATGTTATGGTTATTTGGCCCCAGATGTCTTAGGGGTAAGAATAATATCTAGAACTGTGGTTATCAACTAATCAACTAGGGTGATATTGTCCCCCCCCCCCCCCCCGGGCATTTGATAACCATTCAGAGACATTTTTTATTGTCACAGCTGGGGGACTGGGGTGCTGCTACTGACACCTAGTGGGTAGAAGCCAGGGATCTTGCTAAATATCCTACAATGCACAGAGCAGCCCCCACAGGAATGATGCAGCCCCAACTGTCAATAGTACCAACAAGGTTAAGAAATCCTGGTCCAGAGGGAAGACTTACTCAGGGCTGCAGGCAAAGAAATCGACTCATGCTAAGGCTTTCGTGATACAGGAGGTGCCACCTGTGGTCAGAAAGTTTTACACAGTGCTGGTCTGGATTCCCCTGTAAGGTCAGAGCTCATTTGATTCAGCAGCAGACTTTCTCATGCTGCTCCTAGAAGAACTGGGCTGGAATCTATAGAAATTAATTCAAACTTCAGGAACTTCACTCCTAGGTTCCCGTCGCTGATTCCTGAAGGGGCCAGACTTCAGCTTTCCTTTCTTTATTTCTTCATGATAATTTCATCCCCGAGTCTATTGCTTCTCTGTAACTTTCGGTGAGGGCCTCTCTTGGTTTCCCTACATTTGAATCTCTGAGAGAATAGCTTAGAGACTTCGTGCTTCTCCTTGACATGGGTTCCTTGGGAAAATTAATCTTCAGGGAATTAGAAGGTATCCTTTTGCTGAGGAAGACAATTCTCAAGTCTTGTGATACCTTCCCCTGGGTCATAAGCAAAGAGATCATTGATTCTTGCCATAGTCAGCGAAGTCTTCACTAACATCACTAGCATAATTTCTAAGTGTGTGCCTTAGATGACACCCCATTTATAGACACCTCCAAAATAAAAGAATTTTAAGGAGGTTGCTTTTCAGACCAGGTACAGATTGAGTATCTAGGTCTGACCCAGACATCCTAGGCTGAAATAGAATGGATGCACCCAAGCAAGACATTGGCTACTTACACATAGTTGGCACTTGGTATGTATTATCTCCCTTACCTACTTCACCTCTTACAAGAAAACTCATCTGTTTGAGGCTCTGTCAGTCATTCATGCCTCGGGATAAGTAAATACAACACATGTCGATTAGCTTTCCCTTCGATATCAAGGGTACTACTGGGATCAAGGATGAGGAGAACGCTCCCATTTAGCATTGGTTGAAATCTCACTCATCAACAGGAGTTATAGAGGGAAAGAATAGTCTACTTTTTATAGAGGAAGAGGCAATCATTTGGAGCTAGGGAGGAAAAAAGAGGGAAAAAGATTGAGGCATGGCTAGGGACCAAGTGAAAGAACAGAAATGGACATGAGGGAGATTAGGATCATTTTCTCTCATATACAACTTGTATTCATGATCTCTTTCTATAGGATTTGCTTCCTCTAGCATACATTCAACTCCTAATCACTCTCCATTGTCTAGATTTTCCAGAAAGGGTAGGGGAAGAGGGGCAAAGAAACTATTTTTAAGCACAAAATCCATTCTATTAAATTTTCTGAAGCAAGGTCTGAAAAGCATGATTAAGTATTTGCTAGCAATACTCTGGGGGCCTCTCCAGGGCAGCCAAGTTGTCAAAATTCTAAAGACGCTGCATCATTCTTAGACTGTGACCTTCAAGGAAATTAATTGTCACTCCTGTTCGTCCTTCCTCGAAGACATTCCAAGCCTTCAGGTGTTGTGATGTTTTGGGCAGCATCTACCTGAATTTTTAGACTGTTAAATCTTACTTGAAGAATGTCAACGTGAAATGAGATTTATGCCAGCTTATCTAACAGGCCTGACAAGCAATTCAAATGTTATCCCAACCTGGATGCTCTCACATCCACCAAGATGAAAATTAAGTACCACATGGGCTCAAGATGAGTATTTCCCAGGCGAAGCCCTCCCAGCTCCCTTTCTCCCTTCCTGTGTTTTCCATAATTAAATAATAAGCATCCCGCTGAGAGAAAACATTAAGCATTCTAAGTAATGATGTACATAATGCAAAAATAAAAGGAGGGTCCTCAAATGCATCGTTTCAGTCATTTTAATAATCACACAGTACTTGTTGCCTGTACTGTTGTTCCCTTCAGAGCTGCAGTGACAATCCCTTACAAAGTAAATGTATGAAGCACCTTGTATGGGCTTACTTTGTTCATTATTAATAACAGCACAGGATAAAAACAGACATGATTGCCGCCGTCAAGAAGGTATGAGTATGATTTCAGGTAGCAGCGAAAGACATTTGTCAGGGGCAACACCGGGGTTGTCACCAAAGGTGAGCACCAACAACAAATGCTGGGCAGAGTGTAGGACCGAGTGATTCTAGCTTCCCTGTTTGCTTGGGAGCAGGGGTGGGAACGTCCGGCCCGAGGGCCCTGTGAGACCCTCAGAATCAGTACCAGCTGACATCACCGCCTCGCCAGATGAGCCTGACCCAACAGAGCAGGCTAATTTTTAAGCTGATAATTTTGTATGGCCGAAAATGATGTTATAAATATCCAAATGACCCTTGGCAGAAAAAGGTTGCCCACCCTTGGGGTGGGGGGAGGATTCTTTGAAAAGAAGGTCAACTTTTTCTTAGGAAGTAAAAGGCAAGACTCCACTTTTTTCTGGATGACTGTGACGCTTTTTATTTAATAGGTTTAGATGAGAAGAATGGTATTAGCCAGATCATTGTTTTGTTTTGTTTTGCTTTGCTTTAAAAAAGTCTTGCCCATTGTTAAGCTAGGTGTATAACCCCCGAACAAATCACCGAGCCTCAGTTTCTTGATTTATAAAATGGCAATGATGATACCAACTTTTAGGGTTATTGGGAGACTACTTTTTTAAAACAGTAACATCTGGAAAGCTCTTTGTCAGAATGATTGACTCACTTGCCTCTGGGTTGACTTTGTGGCCTTGATTTTGCATTGATGGTCTTAATCACCTAGTGTTTCTTAAGAGGGTCAAAAAATGTGAACAACATTAATTACTTCTTTTGCAAGATCTCTCCATTAAGCTAAACAAGCATAACTGTAACAGATGTAACTATTGTTCCCCTCAGCTTTACGTGTGGCTCTCCACGTGGGAACATTGTTGGTACTTAGACTTTCAGCCTACAGTCTCAGCCATAGTGGCTTGTTAGGGAGGCTCTGTGCTGAGCCATCACAGGCAAAGCAGTTACCTTAGAGAGAAGCCTACATCTCTAGCAGACTTTTTGTACCAGTAAGAACCTTTGCCCTGGCCTGTGGCTCAGGAGGTTGGGAGGCGCCTGTGCACCAAAAGCTTGCCAGTTCGGATTCCAATCAGGGTATGTCCATGCCAGGCTGTGGGCTCAATCCCCTGTAGGGTGTACAGGAGGCAGCCAATCAATGTTACACTCTCACATTAATGTTTCTCTCTTTCTCCCCCATCTCCCTTCCTCTCTCTCTAAAAAAATCAATAAACTATTCTTTTTAAAAAAAGAAAGAAACCTTTGTTGCTTTCATTAAGACAGTGAGATTACCATAATAAGACTCAAAAAATATTGCTAGTAGCTTCACATTAGTAAATCGGTTTTCAGACGAGATCAAGAAGATTAATATAATATTATTAATAAGGGACTTCATGCTCAAGCTAAAAAAGGAAAAAAATTTGCGTGCTATCTGGAGACTCTAATACATTAGGCTCCCAAGCATGATAATATCTGACTAAAATCTCAAATAATAAACATTGATCATCTGAATTCTATAATGAATTGTAAGCTCCTCTCTGAGTGTTCTCATTATGCAGATAAGGATACGAAGCCTAAAGAAGAAGAACAAATTGGATTGTGACACCTCAGTCTTGCCAACAATGCCATCTGCTTTGGTAAATTTAATTCCTGAGTGAGAAACTCATGGAATTTCCAATATGAGCTTCTTGGAAACTTTTGGCAACCTGCACGCATCGTTGGCCAGAACTTCGCAACCCGAGAAACTGCTCTGACAGACAGCGTAGCTCAGCAGCAGAAAGAGGCCGAACCGTTAACGGAGCCAGAGAAGAGACGGCACCAAGGCGTTCTATTGCCTTATCGCATCTCTTGTATTAATAAAGTCTACTGTGGTTTACAGAAAAGAAAAAAACAGTGTACTTTCAGTGTCGATGTGTGGAATCCCTTTGTGGCTCTGTCCAATCACTCACATCTCTGAACTCCAGCTTCCCAGAAAGTGTTGGATTACTGACATCCGAGGTCTCTTAACGTCTTGTACGTCTAGAGCTGTCCTTTCAAATGAGAGAATAAAATATAAATTTCTCTCCCCATATGCTAGAACTTGTTACTTGGGAGAAGTTAAAGCCTATGATGAAATCTGAACATTTTTCTCAGCTTAGATACTCACCAATCACAGAGAAGTATATGAATTGTTGCATATTGAGTAAAAGTATGAAAATACCCCTGAGTTAAAACCATCTTGGGGGAAGTCATCCTCCTCCTCATCTTTATATACCCATGTAACATGGTGTCTGGCATCCACAGAAGGTGTTCGAAAAATCATTTATTGAATTGATAGATGGATTGATAAATCTGTGGATGGTTTTATGAAATGGAAAAACACTAAAGATATTCCCTTGGCATTTTTTCTTTTTTTTGGTCCTATGTATGTAAAATGCACTGTGTAAAATTATCTTTGTGATAAAAACATCGTGAGTAGAAGTTTTAAAATGCTTGAATAAGTATGACGCCGATAGAAAGAAGGAGGATTCAAGAGACCTCCGTTGCATTTATTCATGATGTGACTTTGCAGAAACTAGTTCACCTACTGAACCTCAACTTTCTCATCTATAAAATGGCTGTTAAAAATGTATCATGTCTCCTAAGTAAGACTTGCTGTGAACATAAAATGGGATGAAACATAAAGAAGCTTTGAAAAACAAGCTACACGTCATTGTTATGGGTATCCAGACCAAAAGAGCAGCTTATAGTTAGAGAGTAAAGATTTTCGGTAGCAGTGACCCCAAGCATCTTCTGTGGAAGCTGATTCAAACTTGCATTTTATTAGGAGTCCCAGGCTCCCTGTTCTTCCTTCAGCAAAATTGATTTTCGGAATATATCTGTCCTCAAAGTAGGCATTGGTGTTATTTTTTCTACCAATAACATTGTTTTTCCCTCTCTAAAATTCTTCGGTCAGATTTCCCTTCCCTTGCCAAACTCTAGATGTCAGTGTGTCACCAGCTCCAACCCACGGGCTGTTTCTGTGAGTACACTCGTCTCTCTGTTTTGCCATCCAGACCTCTTATTTCAGCGAGCCGATCACTCCCCAGTGTGGGTACACCTTTTGCCTTGCCCTGGCATCCAGACTCCCATTTCCATCTGCTTGCTCAGTGCATCCAGCTGTCTATGCAACAGGCATCTCAATCTCAACGAACTCTCGCCCATTTGCCTACCCCCAGTGTCTTCGCTCATCTCTGCAGAAGGCACCAAGCAACTAGCATCTAAAACCCAAAGCTTTGGCATTCTCTTTTCTTTGATTTTTCTCCCACATTCCACAGGCAAACTAGCCATACAATCGTGTCTAATGGCTCCTCTCCCTTTTTCCTCTCTCCTTGACGACTGCGAGAGCCAGCCAACTGGTCTCCCGGCTTGCACTCTCTACCCCCAGATGATTTTTCACGCCATGAACAGACTAGTCTTTTAAATATGTGAGCCGGATCGAAGTATGACCGTGGCCGAGATTACACCTTTGCTCAGCTTCCCCTCCTCTCCTCTCCTGTTTTCGGCACTCTCGACTGGCTTTCTCTAGCAATAATCTCTTCGATCCCTGCACAAGCGTCCTTGGTTTGGGGTCAATTTCTAAGGAACTCGCCGCCTCGGCTGCCTCCTGTTCTCTCCAGCAGGAATAACACTCCGAATTCTGAGTTCCCATCGTTGGCTTCGATGGCTGAGTGGCAGGAGTGTGCGAATTCTCAGCGCTCGGTAGTTTCTGACCGCTTTCCCTCTATTATCGCTGGCCCTTGGGGATTTTCCATACTTCCTTGTGCACTCAGAAATGCATTTAAAATACATTTGTTGTAAATTATCCAGTATCTGTGTATGTGAAGGCAGCCGAGCTATTTTTAGAACACTTGCCTGCTACTGCTGGAAGTCTAAGACTTTTGGCTCACTGTTTCTAGATTTTAAGTTAGCTCCTATGTTCTTGGTCTCTTTCTTATCAATGGATTTAAAAATACATGGGTATCTATTAACACCTCACTCATGTTGTTATGTATTATTTCCTTGTCATCTAGCTGTAAATACTTTTGTTATGTGTTATATATATTCTTTAACACGGGTTTTCTATAAGTACTTTAGTGGCTTAAAGACATAGTAACTTAAAATTCTACCCTTTTGGACATTCATTTCTAACTTTATGTATTTTGGATATAAGAGATACTGTAAGGGCATTTCTTAATTCTTAAGAAATGTTTAAAGATAGATTTGTGTTCTAGTACATGATACATTTTTGTGACTGTTCCAATAATTACAGAAAGTTCTCTACATGTCTCTATATAATCATCATTAATCAATTTACACATATCTACGATCTTGCTTAGGTTTGTCCGTTCTTTCTATCAGTTTCTGAAAGGAATGTGTTAAAATCTCCAACTGCATAGTGCATCACTACATCAATCTATCACTTGTTGTTTGATATATTTTTAAGTTGTATATAGTTCGTTCTATGCATGTCTTTGCTGGTTGTTCTATCACTGTTTTTCACAGTAACAGCGTCCCTCTCTGTCACTGCTTATGCTTTTGCCATAAAATCTATCTTGTGCTATTAAAATTGCTACTCTGTGTTTCTTCCGGTTTACATTTGCCTCGTGTTTTCCCATTAACTTTGGTTTTCACTCCGGTCTGGCTCTTAAGAATCGCTCTTACCAAAACCAAAAGGAATGTCTCACAGAAATCAGTGATGAAATGTTGAAATATGAGTTTATTATATGTCTTTATTGCTGTTTTTCTCTTGTTACCTAATGTAGTCTGAGGATTGCTATCTTTAACCAATGAGTTTAACCAGTTTTTATATTTACTTTACTTTCAGCATATAGTATATAATACAGAGTGGGGGAAAAGTAGGTATACAGTTGTTCATGTGGAAAGTAATACAATAATTAATAAACAAGAATACAAGAATAAACTCTGTACTTCATGTGCCCACAACTGTAAACCTACTTTTGCCCTGCCCTGTTTAGGTGAATCGCATGATTTATCTGTGTCCCTTGATTTCATTTTCTTCTAGTTACTAAGTTCTTTTTGGTTTTAGTTTTACTTCTTCCGACCTCCTACTAGAGAGATTTACTCCTGACTTAGTGATACTCGCACTTAAATTACTTTTGCCTTCAATGTCCAGTAATATGTGTATTTCTCTCAGACCAGCTCTCATCTCCCACCATCACTTCTAAATTTCCAGGTTATTATAAATATTTTATAAGTGATTTCTTCTTGAGGACAAACTACCCCTTATAAACATCTTTGTTTACTTATATTTTATATACTTTATTATGGACTCCCAGATGTATGCTTTATCGCCTTAGGGAAAATCCATCAAGAGCTCTCCCAAAGAGGCTTAGTGTGGTCAAACTCCTAAAAAACTTTGTAGGCACACAAACATTATTATTACATTTTTTGTTTTTAGATGGACACTAAATCCAGTGTAAATTCTAAGTCCCAAGTTTTTTTCTTCCATCACTAAAGATACCTCAGCACTGACTGTTGCTAAAGCATTGATGTTGAAAAGCCGGGTACCATTCAGGCAATTACTTTCTCTGGGCTTTCAAATGCTGCATTTGCACAAGGACAAGGCTGTAGCAGGCCACGTACCAGGGACTTTGCATTGGTTAGAAATATTCCTGGTTTTAAGGAAAAATGTTTTATGAAGAATGGGTTCGCAGACATGTCGGGATTTATTGGTTTCATGTGCAAAGAAGTCATGGGGCAGGAAGTTCAGGGTTAGCTCACAGCTCAGCAAACCCACCAAGAACCCAGAGTCGAGTCTCTGATAAAGACAGCTCTAGTTTCCCGTCTTTAAATGAAGGTTCTACACGAGATGGCTGCTAAGATCTCTTCTAGACCCAGCTGTCTATTGTTTTGTGAACAATGTCACACAGTATCATCCGAGGGACTCATCATCAGCCAGAGTTTTCAAGAAATTAATATACCATGCACTTTGATGGAGGCATTTGACAAAACTGGGGATTTTGTTTTGTTTTTAGGGGTTTCTAGTGTGTGTTTGCTGTTGTTTTGTTTTGGTGTGTTTTTAGCTTTACAAAGGCTGACAGATTACCCAGTTAGGTATATATGGGGGGAGAAAGTCTTATAGAGAGAGTTCCCTGTACATGGTCTAATTTTTATCTTTCTTTATTTAAAATAAAATTACTAATATATCCAGAGGTAGTACAGCTCTTTGATATTGGATCCCTTTACTGACCTATAAATACTAGAATGACAACCTATTCAATCAATTATAAGAAAAACAAAATAACCAAGTGAACTACTTTGCCTGTGCCCTCTGCTCATTGGTTCTCTTTCTATGGATAATTTAACAAGATAGACACACCGTATTTCTTTTTAGTGTGTGGCTTGATGAGCATGCGAACAGATCCAAGATGTCAAGATATGGATTCATTCATTTGTTCATTCATTCAGACGTACTGGTTTAGAGCATACCATGTGGTAGGAACTTCTGAGAAATTAAAAGTGTAAGCAATTTGTAATTTAGAGAAAAATCTGCATACAGTAAAATATACAAATATTAATTGTTTGACCCAATGAATTTTTCAAGTCTGTATCTGTGTGACTAGCTTCTTTATCAAGGTATAGTATTTTCAACAACTCAGAAAGTTCTCTGCCACCAATATCTCTCCCCAATTATTTGACCATTTTCCTGGCATCTATAACATTAGGTGTACTTTGTCAGTTCTTGGACTTCATATTCAAGAAATTGTATAGGCTGTCTTCTTTTGTGTCTATCTTCTTTTGATCAAAAGCATATTTTAAAAGCCCATTCAATACTTTTGAGTGTATAAATTTATTCCTTTTAATTTCTGAGCAATGTTCCATTATGTGAATGTACCACAATTTGTTTATTATCCTTTTTATAGACATTTAGTCTGTTTCCATATTTAATAAAGCTGATTTGGATCTTCTTGTAGAAGTATTTCATGGACATATGCACTTATTTATGCTTGGTGTATACCTATGAGTAGAATTTCTTAGTCACAGGATAGGTGTATCTTTAATTTTTTAGAAACTTCAAAAAGTTTTCCGAAGTCATATTGCTATTTTAAATTTCCACAAGCAGTTTCTCTAGATTATTTCTTTATATTGGCAATAAAGGTTGAACTCTGCAGGCTTGGGGTACTGAAACCCCTTCCATTCCAAAAAGTCAACTGGCTCATGACCAAGTCCTGGGAGGTAACCTCTGATTCCTCAGAAGAGGCTGCCTGATATGAGTGACTGTGTACCTGGGCTTGGACCATGAAAACAGTCTATGCTGACAGTCTGATTTGTTTTTTTTTTTCCTCACCCGAGGATATTTTTCCATTTTTTGTACAGATAGAGCGGGAGGGAGAGAGAGGAACAGAGAGAGAAAGAAACATCGATGTGAAGGGACACATCGAGTGGCTGCCACCCGCACGACCAACCAGAGCCGGGGACAAACTGCAACCAAAGTACGTGCCCTTAGCGGGAACCGAACCCGGGTCTCTCCGGACCACAGGCCGACGCTCTAACCGCTGAGCCAAACCGGCCAGGGCTGACAGTCTGATTTGTGATGGGGAACTTGGTCCATGCTGGGTCAATTGGACCTCTGGAGGGGTAACTAAGGGCAGCCACATGAACACGATATGCCTATGAGACCAAATCCCAGTGAAATCTCTGGACACCAATGCTCACGTGAGCTTCCCTGGTGGACAATATTCCTATGTTTGTCACTCATCATTTCTGGGAGAATTGTTCACTCTTCATACCCTTCACCTGGGAAGGGCCAAGCGGCAGCTCGTGCCTGTCCTCTGCTGGAGAGACCTGTGTGCTTTTCACTTTGGTTGATTTCACTCTGTACCTTTTCACTGTAGCCGACTGTAACCACGATTATAGCAGCTTCTCTGAGTTCTGGAAGTAAATCTGAGGTGCTCTCAGGAACCCATGCCACAATAGTGTTGGTCTTTTGAAACTTAGCTGGTAGTTTAGGGGAAGTATCTCATCATGATTTTAATTTGCTTTCCTCTGAAGACAAATGATGTTCTATACCTTTCCGTATAATTATAGGCCATCCTGATATTTTCTTTGGGGTTATTCCTGTTTAAATGACTCCCCCCCCCCTTTTTTTAATTGGATAGTCATCTTTTTTCTTTCTGATTTATGGAAATTCTTTATGTATTCTACATGGGAGTTTATATATATATGTATATATATGTTTATATATGTGTGTGTGTGTATATATATGTGTGTATATATACACATATATATATAAAATCTTTCTCGTATGCTATTCAGCCCTCTTCTTTTTCAAGGGTTTTGGCCAAGACTATAAACACAAAAACATGAGATATAAGAGCAGGAATCTTTGTCCTTTTATTCCGCTAATGTATCCTAAAGATCTAGAATAGTATCTAACAATTAACAAATAATTCACGCATTAATAAAATGATTTGTAAAGAAGCTTGCGCATATAAGCATAACCAGTGGACACAGACAACAATGCTAGGGTGGGGGGTGGTGGCAGGAACGAGAGGAAGGTGTCAATGGGGGGAAAAGGAGAAACATCTGTAACAAAAATAAATTAATTAAATTTTTAAAAAGTTAGTCTACCAGAAAATAATAATAATAATCTGCCCTATAACATATTACTTGGTAAGCACTTCCCTATATATTGTGTGAGTATATTTGGTAGATAATTGAATGTATGTCTTCATTTAAATAATAATTCAAATTACTTTACTAGTGGATGAGTAATTTGAGCACCTGGGCTCTATCTTTATTTGCTGTTTTCCAGATGAGCAGACTAGGCATAGAACAGTTAAGTCATTTGCCAGAGTTATACACAAGTAAATATTAGAGCTGAGATTCAAACACAGATAGACCAGCTCTGGGGTTTCTGATCTCGGCCACTATGTTTTACTGCCTGTCAATCTATCATGCCGATTAGTAATTTTCCACCACTTTTCATTTAACATAATCATTTAATTGCATAATGCTAAATTACCCTTTTAAGGGAATTAATGCACAAAGTTCCATTATTTTGTCATAAATGTTGATAAAAAGCTGCATTTATGTTCTTTCATTACTAAAATTGTGGCGGGTTTTTTGTTTGTTTTTTGCCTGTATTCAGATCAACACAAAAGCAAAGTAATAACACATACTCAACACGTTTTTCAATTAACTGGCAAGATATATTTGTGTAAAATACAAGTTTTTCTAAGATAAATATTCTTCTTAAATCTTTTTTGCTTTTTAAATCCTAAATTTATACAATGCTACATGAACTGAAACATATTTCGAGCTGAAGATTTCTAAACCTCAGACATAAAGTCTTAACCCAAAGAGATCAAGTACTGGATTAAATGATTTTCTATTCACCTGCTGGGGTTGTTTGTCTTTTATGCTTTCTGGTTTCTCTGCTTCCTTCTTCTTTTATGTACTTTTCTATCAGAACAAAGTTTCATTTGCTTTTATCTTTTGAGTGTTTTAAGAGTGCATGTGTCTTGTTACTGTAATTCTACATATAGAAATGTCTAAGTTTTTAAAAAACACCCCTTAAGCTCTATTTCTCCAAGTAACTGTGGCAAAAAAAACAAAAACAAAAAACCCAAAAAAACAAAGTGCTATAATTCATTTCGAGATTATAAGAGATAGAAGTCAGTACATTTTATTCACTTTCACCATCATCTCATCCCCTACAATACGTACTTCACAATGTTTATAAAAGTCATGTGGAACTTGTAAATTGTTATTATTGTTAAAGTCTTTTGTGTTCTTATAGTAAATATCTCGTGCTTGCAAGTGGTACAAAGAAAGAAGCCATCGAAGCAGTGGGGTGCCCTCGCCCCGGCTTCTGAAATGCAGCTTCATGAACATAAGCGAGGGTTTCTCTATGACCGTCGAAAGTAGCTACTATCCAGGAGTAGCTGTTCTTTCCCTACACTTAAAAATTGTTACTACACATACATTTTACTATATATGTTTGTGTATGTGAACATATGTATGTTATGTATATATGCACAAATCCATAAATACATATACTGTAGTGTTTTGCATGTTTTTAAGCCTCAAAAAATGATATATTCCACAAACTATTCTGGAATTTATTTCACTCGAAATTGTGTTTTTGAGATGATCTATACTGGTATGGGTATCTTTATTTTTATCTTTGTTTTTTTAAATCCTCACCCAAAGATTTTTCCCATCGATTTTTTTCAGATAGAGCGGGAGGTGGGGGGAGGGAGAGAGAGAGAGAAACATCGATGTAAAAGAGATTCATCAGTTGGTGGAATCCAACCTCTGACTTTTTAGTCCCAGGGCCGGTGCTCTAGCTGCTGAGACAACCGGCCGGGGTAGCACTTGCATCATTGAAAGTGACATCGAATGGACGGCCACTCCTCTGATCGTCCTCCTGGGAACAGACAGTCAGGGTCTTTCCAGGTCCTTTCATTCTGTCCGTGTTTTCTTGTGAAGGGATCTCCAGGGTCCAAGCCGCAAGGCAATTACTGAGCCACGGACTTGACTGCACAGACTTGACTTTATTGGATAGCGCCAAGGTCTTCCTCAAATGGCTACAGCAGGTTAAACCCCCCTCACATCCCTGCTAACATTAGGTCTTGTCGGAATGTTTTTATTTCTGCCATACTGTTGCATATAAAATTTTCCATTATGAATTTTATTTTTACTTCCCTAGTTACTAGCAGATTGGACATTCTTTCGTTGTTTTATTGGCTATTAACTTTTTGTCTTTCCTGTACACTATTAATTCTTTTTTTTCTTCTTCTTCTTCTTGTCTTTTTCTTACTAATTAGTAGGGGTTATTTTGTTTTTTATTCTAGATACAAAGTCTTTATCAGTTACATGAATTACTATAATCTTCCCCAAATTTGCCCCTTGCCATTTATAATGTCTTTTGCTGAAAGAAGTATAAGATTTGAAAATAGTCAATGTATTCTTTTTTTTTTTTTGGATGATTTGGGTTTGGCAGTGTCTTAAGATATTCTTTCCTTCTCAAGGTCATAAAGTTTTCTTCAAAAGTTTTACTTTACACATTGAGGTATTAATTTACCTAGAATGTATTGTGGTGTATTATGTGAGATAGAACTATATCATTTTTATTTTTATTTTATTAACCCTCATCCAAGGGCATTTTTCCAATGACTTTTAGATAGAATGGGAGGAAGAGAGAGGAAGGGGGAGAGAGAGAGAGAAAAACATCGATGTGAGAAAGATACCCCAGCTGGTTGCCTCCCACACGACCCTGACCAGAGACCAAACGGCAACAGAGGTATATGCCCTTGAGGGGAATCAAACCCATGACTCTTTGGCCCAAGGGGCGATGCTCTAATCACTGAATCAAACTAGCCAGGGCAGAACTATATCATGTTTATATCTTCATAACAAATTACTGAAGCAACATTAATTAATAGTCTACTTTTTCCTCATTAGGTTTAGTACCTCATTTGCCATATATCACCTTTCTGTGTTAATTTGTGGGTCTTTTTCTGGGTTCTTTATTATATTCCTTTGCTCTAGGTCTATGTATCAGTTTGGGGCACAATATTATACTTGCTTAAGTATTAATATATTATATGTTAAAATACATTTCAATAGCTGATAAGGAGGCTTATATTATAGAATTTTGTAATTCAAAAAATTACAAGTACCCCCTCGCTTCAATTTTGATGGGATCCTTTTCATTCTGAATACTGGGGGGTGAAGGGCAGGTTCAGCTCAGGAAGATGTTCTTAAATTCAGTCGCTGCTCATTAATGCTTCAGAACACTTACCGAGCTGGACTTCTAGTTGTAGTCCTCTCTGTCCAGTGCCTTTTGTTTTCATCTGTTTATTGTTTTCTTTACTATTTCTACAAAGTGTATCAGCTGTGTTCCCCACGTATCTGATCTGGCATTTTATACTCTCATTTTGGCTTTCACTTTCCCCCGGATAGATTTTAACTTCATTTTATTCGCATTTCCCGTGGTCCTTCCTTACATCCTCTCTCTCCCCTTTGTAATTTATTCTCTTCTGGTTCCCGTCAGCCTGTTCTCTCCTAACTCCCTCCTCCAGCGGGCATAGAGCTTTCTCTCCGTGTTCCACACTGAGAACCTCAGAGTCCAAAAATGTAATTCTGAGTCCTGCAGAAGATGGTTCTCAGATGTATCCTTGTCTCAGACTTCAGGATTTTCTCCTCTTTCTCGTTCTCTGTTACCTGTGCACGGGCTGTGCAGACAGGCTGTCCTCAGTCACCTGAGACAAGGGTTGGACAGCCATCCCGTGTCACTGTTTGCCAACCGGTGTCTCACGGATTAGGGACGCTCAATGCCTGTGACTCTGGAGGCTGGATTTGTGGATCAGTGCTCAACAGACTTGGCAGGTTGATTGCAATTCCTTCCATCTCCCCCTAAGAAATGGGTGCAGCTAAAGAGTGAAGTAATCAAAGCAGGTCCAGACAGACATCAGGAGACGTGAGGAAGACAAGCGTAATATGTAAATTACATGTTTTGATGAAAGAAAAAATAACACAGCCTTCTCCAGCATTCGCAGGCTGCCCACAGGCCTTGCTCTGTAGCCTTTGCCTACATCTTCTGAGCCATCTCTGCCTCTTCCGTCTCCTTAGCAGAACTCATGATTACATCGGGTCCAACTGGACACTCCAGGGTAACCTCCCCATGTCAAGGTCAGTTGATTAGCAATCTTAATCATCTCCGCGGTCTTAATTCCCTTTTCCACGTAACCTAACATAATCCCAGGTTCTGGGGATTAGGACATAGACATCTTTGTAGGAACATTGTTCTGTCTACTGCAGTCTCTCAAATGACCAAGCCTCAATTCTACAAATCAGGAATTTGAGATCAGTAAAGTTCCAGTGGTCTGCCTCAGATCACACAGCTAACTAACCCTGCTTGAGCGTGGATTAGAATCAGACATTCCTGTCTCCCAGACCAGAGTTACCTTCACATAGTAGACCCAACACATATTCTACACGTTAGCCCTTCTCCCATATACAGTATATAAACCATTTTAAAAGTGTAAGACACAACATAGAAATTCTACATACATTTTTTTCTTTTCATTTCAAAATGCAATGCCTAGTAGTATTTTTAGTATACTAGGTGGCATGAGGATGACAGCAAAAACAAATTACGAGGTTGAGATTTTCATGAATATTTCTGTTGGTAAAACTCGATAATCCGAGCACTGATCTAGGAAGGACATTGTTCTTTTATTACACGTCCATTGAATTTGCACGCGTCTAAAGGGAATTCTGGTCACAGCAGTGAAATTCAGTGTTTGATCTTCAGGTTCAAATTTAAAATGATGTGCTATACATATCCCTCTTTTTAAAAATCCATTAGTGTCTGAGCTTCATTTTCTTGGAAAGGTCAGCATTCAGCAATGTCATTGAAACACCTGTCTCTTTTCAGTGCGGTGGGGGGAGGGAACGCCAGCTCTTGGAACCATGGAAACGGAGGGAGCTGAAGAGGTCAACACATTGGTCAACATGACTCTCAGGTGCTGCCTGACACAGAGACCTCTTCAGTGATTTTTTCCCCCTTCTATGTGACTCCAGGAAAAAAGGGGTACTATCAATCTATTTAGAAGGCGATTCCACATTTCTACTTATTTGTACACTTTGCATTCAGTTTCTTGCTTTTCTATTAGAACCCAGTGTTCTTGGTTATGATCATTCACTTCCACTTGTACATTTTCTCATGACCTTGTCTGGATAATTTTGATCTGTGGAAAGAACCGATTAGCTTCTGTGTGCTCTGAAATGATCTTCAGCCTTTTGGGGGAAAGATGAGGCAGGCAAAGGAGAGAAAATGAAAAGACCAGCTGACTTTGAGGCCCGAGGTTAAGAAGGACCAGGACTGTTAACACTGGAAATCTCAGGATCCCTGAGTCCTGGACACATCCAGGGAGAAACACAGTTGTGAGCAGGGAGATGTACAAAGGATGCTATCAGGCTGCTGGGGAAAAGTCAATGCCACCTGATTTCACTACAAACCACGAGGTGGCTTTCTAGGCACTGAGGATATCGAGTTAGTCATGTAGGGCCCTGTGCATCAAAACCTTAAAATGTAAATATGAAACAAATCAGATCATTATTTCTTCTTAAATATATTTTCAATGTGAGGAGAAACAAGGAAAAGTACACGTTAATTCCAACATGCGCCAAGAGAAGGGATGGGATAGTTTTTCAAAGAGAAAAGTTCTCTGAGGGTGACGATTGGGTCTCATTGTAACTCACATACTGTGCACTCTGGGGACCCCTCTGTGTGACACTAAGAAGCTTGATTTTCTTTTTTTTTCTATCTGAAGAAGAAGTGTTTAATATAAGACAAAGAAAACTTTGTAATCATACAAACCTGGGTTTGAAAATTATTAGTCACTCTCTGGGGAGGTTTCAAAGGTATTTCACCAACCTTGGTCTAAGTTTCCTCATTAAAAAGGGTAGCGGGCAAGGGTGTCTAGCTTAGAGGTTTGTTTTGTTGGTAAGATAAAAATTACCCGGATACTTGGAATATTAGCATGAAACCATACCAATCATAGATTCCAATCAATAATAGTGATTGTATTCCTTGCTCTCTTTTTGCTTCTCTTGCTTCCTCCTTTTCCCCTTCACAATGGAGCATCATTAAAGGTAATACGCAGAAATGGAGTTGAGAAGATAACATCCTTTGCACCATCACAGATCCCACCAAACTTGCTTCACCACCTGTTTACTAAGTTTCCATCAAGATAACCCCCGTCTCTTCTCAATACTCAGCCCTATACTCCACAATTACCATATCTCATCTGATAAAACATTTCTCAGCTCAAAATAAAGCTCTTCAGCGTGGAAATCATATCCATCCACAGTCTGGTCCCTGTCTACTTCTTCAACGTAGAGATATAAATCTATTCTTTCATTCATTCAACAAATATTTATTGGATACCTCATATGAGCAAGGCACTGCATTGCATGTTAGGTGATTAAAGGTGAACATTTTGTCAGGACAAGATGGTATAGATGTAATTTTATAGATTTACATTTTCATGATTCCTAGCTTATTTGCTCTTATATAATTAATTTATATATGGATATATCGGGTCCATATTATCCCTATTTTATTAATGAAGACATAAAGGCTCAGGAAAGAAAGAACTTTCTCAAAATACAACAGATTATGAAGAAGGAAAACAGAATTTGACGAATAAATTTTTAAATCTGCAAATTTTGTTTCTCTTTGAACTTTAGGTTAAAAGAATATTTTTTGCCTGTATCCTCTCTAATCACTCTTAATAAAGATTGTTAGGTTTTCAAAGATATTTTTTATTTAAGTGGCATTTAACCAAACATTTAAAGACTCTTTTTTTCTACCTTCCATATACCAATAAACAAATTTTCTTCATTAGCCAGGAAACAGTGAATGACACAGTTAAGCAATTCAGTCCCTGAACTTTTATAATTGTTTTTTGGCCTAGAGTTTTTCTCCTTGGTAGGTTCAGAAGCATTATTTATACACGACATTTTGAGGTTGGTAGCTCTCTTCAGAAATTTTCTTTCCTTCCAATGTCAAGGAAAAGAAAAACTCTTTGCATATAATTTATTTTTAATCTCAAGAACTCTCAGACATGGAATCAATTTTAACCCATTTAGAAAATATGGTCTCTGTGACCTTGGTAACAATGTCCCAATTTTCCCATCAGAACCAAAGAGGGTCTTCGTAACTTCAATCTCTTGTCAAAATGTTTTCACTCATTATGCTGATTGGCTGAGCAGTGGACTAATTATGGAGTTTGTTTTGTTTTGTATTCTTTGTCTCCTTGGGTTCTAGTGTAGACGAGAATGTTGCGCTTCTGCCAACCAAGGACAAGATAATAAATCAAAGGATAGAAATGTGCACCACATTCTCTGAGGTAGAGAAGGAGACTGTCCCTTTTTCCTCTGGATTTCTCCTCATCTGAAGTCTTGTCTTAGAACTCTAGCTCCGAGGAACCACACCCAACTACCACCCAGAGGCACTGGGTCTCCGAGTTCAGGTTCCTCTTCTCTCTTTCTCTAGTCTTGTCTGTCTTTCCTCTGATGTTGAGTGACACCAGGTCACTCAACAGGATGTTGTGTTCCTTGCGGTACTGAGATTTCCTGTTAGACTCTGATGCCTCTCAGCAGTGTTGTGGAGGGAACCAGAGAATGTGCCGCTGAAGCTGTCTTCACTGAGAAGGCTTCTGAGAGCCACCACCTGCCATTCTCTTTCAGGGGGACCATCCACCCAGGGCACTGGCTTTTAGGTATAACCCAAGTTCCCACACCCTGCACTCTTAGCCGAAGTAGACATCCAGATGAGGATACATGGCTTTATAGCCGAGTGCCAACCTGTTCTGTGGGCAAAGCCAATGAGTCACTTTGCTGTTTGCTATTGAATTGCTTCTTACTCTGGGTATATAGGTCACTCCCCGGTGGGCAAGCTTTGTCTGCCAACCTCAATTTTGTTATCAGGCCTCCTATGTGGCTTTAGCTGAGATTTCTCCCTTCAGTTCTATGTTGTCTATTTTAAGCCTTTCTGGGATTTCCAACAGTTCCTGGGACATGCAATGCTTCTTGTGTGCATCACATTTATGGCTTTACTTGTTGATAGGCCTTTTTGTCATTTTGCATTTGCAATGAGAGTGGGGAGTTGCGTCACATTTCAGACTGTCATCTTAAACACAAATTGAATATATGCTCTCTCGGGGCTCAAGAATCCACAAACGTCCTCAACAAACCTTGGCAGTTAACCCACGGTTTGCTTTGGCCCTCGACAAATTGGGCAGTTGAAATAATGTCTGTGTTCACATCTACTCCAGGCTGATTCCTGATCTGTGAGCAGGAGGAGAGAAACAAACATGAAGCTGTAGTCTCTCATTCTTGCAAGAATTTTCCCTTTCATGGAAATAGTGAAAAGTTAAGGAGAATATGCACTTGTCAAGGTAAGGAGCTGAAACAACCTAAAAGATCAGACTGTTTAATGACACGGGAATCAGAGATTTTATCTATTACTGGGATTTATGAATATTTTTTAAGGATGAAAATAATTATAAACACGGGCAAAGCAGAGAGGTGCCCAGGACCTCCCTGGGCCCTTTCTTCCCGCATCAGATGAGCTGTGATCCAGGTTAAGAGACGCTGTTTCTAAGATGTGTGATCACCCCACTAACTCCTGAAACTTCTCCATTTTATACCAAGTTATCCAACTTCTTCCAGGGAAGCACCCCTCATAAACTCAGATGTTCCAGTTCCAGATGTATTGGCTATAAACAATGCTAGACAACCAGGCACGATCTGCTAAAAGCATTCCTCAGATAAGGCTTCCTGGCTAGCAGACACCATTGGGTTTGATTGACAGGAGGCCTGGCATTTGTATGTGAGAAGGAGATTAGACTGGGTCCCCAGGCATCTTTCCTTCTGGGGAGTATCTCCCTCTCATCACTCCACCACCGTAAAAGGAGTACATGTATCAGAGACTTGCTGTTTAACTCTTTCCTTTCTAGTAAACAATCAACCTAAAATCCATTTTATCTTATAAAAGATGCTATTGCATTGAATTGTAATTCAGTACACTAGTAAGAAACTAGTAGTTGTTTTTAATTCTTCCCTCCAGTTCTCTGAGAATTGAATTGAAAATTTGAATTAAAAGCACAGAAATGAAGCCATTATGAGGACCATTCTTCATGGGCATAGAACATATTTCTCTTCAGTTTGCATTACTAAATAGGTTTTGCAAAGCTTCTAGTTGGCCGTCCCCCACACACTGTACCATTAAATGCATAAAATTCTGTTAGAATTTCACTCTTACAAATCAAACCGTCTCATCTACCTAGAGAAAAACTGGTAATTCTCTAAGTCAGATGCAGAAGAGAGTTTCCATTTTGCTTGTCAACGCCTGTACTTTGGTAGTGGCTACCTGGAACATTGTGCTGGTAAGACCGTTGAGGAGACACCCCCCCCCCACGTTCCCTTTTAATATCCTTTTGCAGAAAAATAAGCCAGTGCATGATTCATCAGCTCACAGCACAGTCCTACCACCTGTTCTCAACCTGATCTTTAACCACCATGGGGAGGGAAGGGGAAGAAAAATAGAACCATAGAGCAAAATCTATAATGAGGTTTAGCAAATAAACTCTAAGGTGGACCCTTTTTTGAAAAAATGATCTAATTTGTTTCTCTGTGTTTGTAATGGCTCAGGCCTTCCTCCGGCACGTTTCTCATACATTTTAACATTAGCATCCTTGCCGCCACTTAACTGCAGGTAACGTGCTTTCTCAACCACGTTCTTTTCCTAGAGCTCGTTAAAAGTGCTCATTCCTCTAATGATGTCTGGGCCTGGAGTTGGACTTATTAGTGCACAAGGAGCAATAGATGCTTAAATGTCAGGTCTATTTACCGGCTGAAAGGATTGTGGCTGGAGAGGCATTTGTCTTCTGTGGGATATGCTGACTGTGGCCGGCTAATTTCATTGTCCCTGATGGGAAAGCGCTCTCCTGAATCCAAGGCTATTTATCCAACCAAGCTGCAGCCTGGGGAATGCACCGCGGCTCATGCACCTTCCCAGTGTGTGTTTATCTGGAGTGATTACCGATGCTGTCGCAGGGTCTTCCCCGCAGGCCAGAAGCATCCCCTGGGCAGGCACTAAACCTGTTTTACTGCTCCTTGTTTTTCTGGTGCTTGTTACCAGGGCTGGAACACAGGTAGCTGTCTAATAAAGCTTTGTCTGCTTTAGTCTCATCTCCCTTTGCTTCTTTCTACATCATCTGTTTTTATTTAACCAGTGTTTGAAAATGTTAGATTCAGCCTCCTCGATAATTCTCAAATCCAGCCCCTCTCAGCTCCATTCTCTCTCGTGACCTGAGTCCACCTCATCCCCCAGCTGGATTCTCGGGCAGCTTGTTGATGAGTATCCTTCTCCTCCATTCGCTCTCCAGACGGATGCTGACATGGAAGTGAACTTGGCTGCGTTCGGGCTTGAAACACTGAGATGACTCTCCCTTGTCCAGCTCTTACCACAGGAAAAAATAAATCTAAACTCCTCAGCAAGCACTCAAGGCCCTTTGAATCTGGTCTCTCAGCATTTTCTAGTCTCATTTCTTCCTTAACATCTCTAGGCAAGCTATGGTTCGCCCGAGCCAGACTCCTCATTCCGAGAATGTTTCATGTACTTTCCTTCACCGTGTCTTATTGCGTGATTTTTTTTTCCTTCCTGGAACATTCTTCCTGTCATCTTGCCTTATCAAAATTCTCCTCTTCTGCCATGACCCAGTGAAAGTGCTTCCAACACTCTCAAATTCTTTTCTACACCTTCCCTGTTTAAAAACAATTGCTCGTTCCTGTGTTCCCACGTGGTAGCCTGTTCATTTGATTGAAGTTCGGAGGGAAGGCAGCAGGGCTTAGGGGAGAAAAGCCCAAACCTGAAGGCCGTCTGCTGGCTTTGAACCCAGGCTCCGCCACTTACTGGCCTGCTGACCTTGGGCAAGTTACTTCATTTCTATTCCTCAGTTTCCGCATCTGTTAAGTGGGAATGAGAACAAGCAGCACATCATAGCGGCGCTATGATCAGGAAGTGACTCCATTGCCTGACACATTGAAAGTGCTCCGTAAACGTCTCTTCAGTTAAAAAAACAATTAGCAGAGAAAGCACAGCACAGGGCTTAATACAATAAATGTCCACTGTTTTGTTCCTTTCTGGGCAAAATGCGCGAGGCAAGCTGTCTGGCTGTGGGGTTTCCAGACAGAAGGTGGGTTTCCGGGTAAGTTTAGGGATGGTGAAATTGTTACAAGTGAATGAAACAATTACCCCTGTTGTCCTTTCCAAATGAAGGCGTGTGTTCTTACGGGAGACTTATTTTCCCCTTCTGTAAATAAAGATTTCGTCCTGAAAATGCTTTGGAAGGCTCCCAGGGATAATCCCATTATTCAAATGCTGTACTGAACACTCTGAGGGTGGAAAATGAATGATAATTAGCTCCACCGATTGTGAAGGTTTTGTAATCTCCTCTTTTGATTCAAGCACGGGGAGAAATATGGCCACATGAACCTCTAGAGAAATCAGCCAAACGTGTAAAGTCTACGAAGTCTACTTCCTACGTGCTCTTCTCTTGATTTCCCCGGAACTCGGGGTTAACAAGTTAAATAAAAAGAATATAAGGAACATCATAATAATAGCTACTTTTATTGACCAGCCATCAGGTGAGAGTCATCAAGCTAAGTACTCTACAGATATTAATTTATTTAATCTTTATCATAATGACTCAGGCAATAGGTATATTTCACCTACTTTTTCCAGCCCAGGAAATCAATCGTAAGAGAACTTGAGTAACTTGTCCAGGGTCACAGAGTTGGGGAACGGTAGCACCGGGGTTCAAACCTGTGTACCCCTCAGAGTACATTGTCAAAGGCTGGGCATCCCCAGGCACGGAGGGAGCTGCTGACTAAGGGATGGCTCACGTGGACAGTCTCTTCCTCTTACAGGTGAGGACACTAAGAGGCAGGGTTGCAGAGCTGAGCTAGATTCAGGATTCCTGCATCTCAGTTCAGTCCGGGGCTTGTCCTCTTGTTCCTGTGTTCAGAACGGGGAGGCTTTTCTTCGCCCTAAAACCTGTTTGCCCAGTTGTCCAGACCACACGGGCCATCAGCACCCGCGTTCTCGACACTGGCACGCTGCCGGGTCATCTGGGAAGACGAGAAAACTACCCTAAGCAGAGTATCGCTCGAGAGTTTCCCGTATTTTGTTCTGGAGGGACCGGGAGGCCAAGCCGCCTCCCCTTGGATGTGCCGCAGCGTGTTCACAGCGCCCACGTGCACCACGCCGCCCTTCGGGGCCGCCCTCGGACCTCAGATCTGAGTCCTGCTCATCTCGCTCAGCGCCCCGCGGGAAGCTGGCGTTCATGCCAGTCCTCTCTCGCCCCTCCATCTACATTCAAGCGGGAGCGGTGGGGGCTGTTGGTCCCCGTGTGATAAGTGAGGACAGCAGACATTTCGCGTGGGTCTTCGTTGGGAAGCGGGGCGGGTTTTAATTATATACACTGTGGGCATGTGTCCTCTTGGGACTGCTTCTTCCATCGTTCCTGCCTGTCGTCGAGGCCCAGAGCTCCCCTCGGAAGGGCTGAACCCCGGTGCCCTGAGGGCCACCCCGACGCCAGGAACAGGTGTGGGCCGCTTTGGAGCCCTCACGACTCTGCTCCTTCTGCCCACCCGGCTCTCCTGCCTGCCTCGTCCCTGGCACGGCTGCACGGGCCGTCTGCCTGGCCCCGAGGACAGCTCTCAGCTCCGAAATGCGCTAACGGAGACAGGTTCTTCAAAGCAACAGTCTCCACCACTTTTTCCGCAAGCAAGCAATGAACGGCTGCCCGGCTTCATTAAACAGACAGGTCCAGCAGAGGCCTCCCTCAGCCACCAATGCGGTGTCCCATGGTACTGCTGGCCCCGGGCTTCACCCTGCCCAGCAGACCTGCCCGGCACACCTGGCGGACCCTCGCCTGGACCCAGCATCACGGACAGTTAGTGGCAGCTAGTGATTTAAAAGTCAGAAGGCCACAGAAGGAGACTTCTCCTTTCTGATGAGCGTGAGGTCCTGTGGCAGGAACGGTGTTTCAGAGTTTGGCTTTGTCTTTCTGTCTGAGAAATAGGAAGGCCCGAGAGCAGTCCCATCAGGTGAAAGTGGATAGGGGCAGCATGTGGAGTTTTAAGTTGTCCAGCAGCCGCATTCAAAGTAGTGAGAGGGACACATCGAGTGGTTGCCGCTCACGGGACCCCAACCGGGGCCGGGGACTAACTGCAACCGAGGTACGTGCCCTTAGTGGGAACCGAACCTGGGACTCTCCGGTCCGCGGGCCGACGCTCTAACCGCTGAGCCAAACAACATGTGAGGTTGGTTTTTGTTTTGTTTTTTGAATCCTCACCCGAAGATATTTTTCTGTTTATCTTCAGATGGAGTGGAAGGGAGGGAGAGAGAGAGAGAGAGAGAGAGAGAGAGAGAGAGAGAAAGAGAGAGAGAGAGAGAGAGAAAGATCGATGTGAGAGGGACACATTGACTGGTTGCCTCCCACACGACCCTGACCAGGACCAGGGACCAAACTGCCACTGATGTACGTGCCCTTGACTGGAATCGAACCCACGACTCTTTGGTCTGAGGGCCAACGCTCTAAGCACTGAGCCAAACCGGCTAGAGCTGAGATTGGTTTTAATAATATTCTATGTATCCTAATACAGGGAGGGACAAAAGTAGGTTTACAGTTGTTCAAATGGAAAATAATACAATAATTAATAAATAATAATACAAGAATAAATGTTATGTGTACTCACAACTGTAAACCTACTTTTATCCCACTATGTGTATGAAAATTTATCATTTTCACATGTAGTAAACATAAAAGGTTATTGACAAAATATTTTACTTTTTTTTCATAGTAGCCTTCAAAGTCCAATATGTATCTCTGCTTATAGCACATCTTAGTTTGTTAAATTTTCAACAGTTTAGGTGAAACATAGTCCTATCAAAACAATAGTTATAATGGAAAGTATTTTAAATTGTAACTAAAATTAATGAAAATTAAATAAAATTAAAAATGTAGTTTTTTTGCTACACTGTCCACATTTCAAGTGCTTAAAGCCACAGTGTCTCGTATCCATTATAATAGACAGCACATCTCTTGAGACTAGAATATGGATTTTACTCTATTTGTAGTATTCATAGGACTTTGTCAAGTATCCAGTTCTCATTAAATGTTACTGACTGTTTATTAGCTAATAAAATTATGGCAAATCGTGGAGAAACAAGAGAAAGATGTAAAATTCTTAAGAAGAAGAGCAAATTTGTTTTCCATTTCATAAACTCAATTTTATCATATGTGAATAGAACTAAGTGCCATGATACCTCCCACAGTGACTCTGTGGAGAAATTACTCCCACAAGCAAGTGTGTGAAAAGCTGTATACTAATTCATCTTATTGGGGATTCACAAAGCATGTTAGCATTATCCTTTTCACTCATGGTTCAGATATACAAAACAAGTTTTATACTATGCTCGCATCTTTGATATATAACTGTCTTCCTTTCTCTTTCTTCTTTTGAATAATATAAAAAGCAAGTATGAGCCCACCACCTAATTAAAAATCCAAGACTTTTATAGACCTTATATCCCCCATCTAAAATGGCCATCGTCCCAACTCCTATGCTCAATTGTTTCCTTGCTTTCCTTTGACATAGTTTTATATCACACAATTATTGTTATGAACGTGATATATAATTTCTTATACACACTTATAGCCATGGTAGAGTGAAGTATCATGCTATACACAATCTTGAAACTTGCTAGACGCTGAATCAGGTTCAAAAATTTCTAAGATTGCTCCTTGGTCAGTTCCCGCTTACACCTTTATCATCTCCAAATAGACATTTTTATTATTTTTTAACTTAATTTTCAATTATAGTTTACATTCAATATTATTTTGTATTAGTTTCATGTGTACAGCATAATGGTTAGACAATCATATTCTTTACATAGCATTCCCTGATATTTCTGGTTTTGTTTTTTTTTTAATCCTCACCCAAGGATATTTTTTCCATTTTTTTGTACAGATAGAGTGGGAGGGAGAGAGAGGAAGGGAGAGAGAGAGAGAAACATCGACGTGAAGGGACACATCGAGTGGCTGCTACCCGCACGACCAACCAAGGCCGGGGACAAACTGCAACCGAGGTACGTGCCCTTAGCGGGAACCGAACCCGGGTCTCTCCGGACCGCAGGCCGATGCTCTAACCGCTGAGCCAAACTGGCCAGGGCCATTCCCTGATATTTCAAGTACCCACCTGGCACGTATAGTTATTACGATATTATTGACTATATTTCCTATGCTGTACTTTACATCCCCATGAGTACTTTGTAACTACCAATCTGTACTTCTCAATCCCTTCACCTTTATCACCCAGTCCCCCCACTCCAAAGTCCCCTCCCCTCTGGTAACCATCAGTCTGTCCTCTGTATTTGTGAGTCTGTTTCCTTTAGTTTGTTCCTTTATATTGTTCCTTAGATTCCACATATAAGTGAAATCGTATGGTATACGTCTTTCTCTAGCTGACTTATTTCACTTAGCATAATACCTTCTAGGTCCATCCATGCTGTCGCAAAATTGTATTCTTTTTTATGACTGAATAATATTCCACTGCATATAGGTACCACTGCTTTTCTATCCTCTAGTCTGTTGATGGGCACTTGGGTTGCTTCCATATCTTGGCTATTATAAATAATGCCGCAATGAACATACGGGTGCATATATCCTTTCAAATTAGTGTTTTGGATTTTTTCAGATATATACCCAAAAGTGGAATTGCTGGGTCATAAGGCAGTTCCACTTTTAATTTTTTGAGAAACCTCCATAATGTTTTCCATGGTGGTTATACCAGTCTGCATTCCCACCAACACTGCACTAGGGTTCCCTCTTCTCCAAATCCTCGCCAACATTTCTTTGTCGATTCATTAATGATAGCCATTCAGCCAAGTATGAGGTGATATCTCATTGTGGTTTTAATTTGCATTTCTCTGACGATTAGTGACAGTGAACATCTTTTTATGTGTCTATTGGCCATCTGTATGTCCTCTTTGGAGAAATGTCTATTCAGGTCCTTTGCCCACTTTTAATTGGATTATTTGTTTTTTTCTATTGAGTTGTATGATACATTTCGGATATTAACCCCTTATCAGATGTACCACCAGCAAATATGTTCTCCCATTCAGTGGGTTGTCTTTTCATTTTGTTGATGGTTTCTTTTGCTATGCAAAAACTTTTTAGTTTTTAGTCCCATTTGTTTATATTTTTTGTTGTTACGCTTACCCAAGGAGATATATCATAAAAAAATATTGTTAGGAGAAATGTCTGAGATTTAACTGCCTATGTTTTCTTGTAGGATTTTTATGGTTTCGAGTCTTACATTTAAATCTATAATCTATTTTGAGTTTTTTCTTGTATATAGTTTAAGAATGTGGTCTAGTATTTTATTTTTGCATGTATCTGTCCAATTTTCTCAGCACCATGTATTGAATAGACTGCACTTAACTCATTGTATGTTTTTGCCTCCTTTGTCAAATATTAATTAACCATATAGGTGTGAGTTTATTTCTGGGCTCTATTCTGTTCCATTGACATATATGTCTATATGTTTTTATGTCAGAACTATGCTGTTTTGGTTATTATGGCCTTGTAGTCTAGTTTGATATCTGCTAGTGTGACTCCTCCAACTTTGTTCTTATTTCTCAAGATTGCTGTAGCTATTTGGGGTCTTTTGTGGTTCCATATAAATTTTTGGATTATTTGTTCTAGTTCTGTGAAATACGCCATTGGTATTTTGATAAGAATTATGTTGAATCTATAGATTGCTTTGGGTTTTATGGACATTTTAACAATGTTGATTCTTTCTATTTATGAGCACGGCATATGCTTCCATTTCTTTGTATTTTCTTCAATTTCTTTCTTCAGTGTCATATAATTTTCTGAGTGCAGTGGACCATTTTATTTTTCTTCTAAATACATTTTGCTTAACTTCCATCTTCCCTCTCTTCACTTCATTTCCCACACAGCCCTCAGGATCATCTTTCTGAAACACAAACTGACCATATAATTTTCTTGCTATTAATACCTTTCAGAGATGCCCCAAACACTAAAGGATAAAGTCCAAAATCCTTATATAGATAATGACTGATAGGTTATTTAATGTTTAGAACTCCTCCTGTCTCAGTAAGCATAGCTATATTGTAATGTGACTTTGACTCCCATCCAGTGGTGAAGTCATTTCTCCATTCTCTTGATCTAGGCTAGCCTATAACTTGCTTTGGCTGACATGACATAACACAACTTCTGGGGTCAGGCTTTAAGAGGTGTTGCATCTTCTGCTTTTGTTCTCCTAGAAAACTTTCCTGAGACTGCTGAAAGGAAGCTGAATTGGTTACTTGAAGATGAGAGGCCATGTGGAGAACAACAGGAATCTCAGCCAAAAGCCAGCAGCCAAACATATGTGAGGTTCTTTGCACCTTCCAGTTTAGCCAGATCTCTAGTTGAAACCACATATGAGTAAATCCAGGCAAAATCAGCATGAACTCTTCCAGCTGCTCCGCAAAATAATCTGAGTTTTTAAAATCATGATTGTTTTAATTCACTAAGTTTTGAGATAAATTGTTATGTAGTAATGGATAACTAACTGTAAGATCTTTGTTAAGACCTCATAAAAATTGAAGATGGTACCTAATAGACCCTCTCATGTACACCAAAGGGCTTCTAATGAACCTTTGTATTCTCATAAGCATTAGATGAAGATCTGACTCAAAAATAATTATAGATGTGGTTTTAAGATACAGAGTGAACTGCTCATTAGCTTCCTAGAAAACCCACAAAAATTTTAAGAGAATCACATTGGTAAAAATGCTGGCAGCTTGAATGCAAAGGGTCGAAGATAGTTCAGAATGAGCTCTCAAGTTCTAATGTTCAGGAAGCAGGCTTCCAAAGATCTAAACATCTGCAAACATGGGTCATTTGTTTCTGCTGCTTTTAGCAGCTTTATTGAGATCTAATTTACAGATCATACAATTCACTCATTTAAATGTATAATACAATAATTTTTATTATATTAAAAAATTTGAAACCATCACCACAGTCAATTTTAGGATATTTTCATCACCTCAAATAAAAAAAAAAGATCATTGCTATCCCTCCCATCCTCTGCCCACCCCCCATCCTTTTCAGCCCCAAGTGTGGGGAATTTCTTAAGCATCACTTGTTTTACAGGAACACAGAGCTTAGGTAAAGCTGAACATTGTCAGTCCTCCTTTTTGTTAAATATAAATGAATATAATAGGTTCCTAAACAACTAAGAGAGATGTATAAAACTCCTGGGTGAGATGAAGCAAGATCTAATTAACAGTCTTTCTCAAACTCTTGTTGGTTTTGTTTCTGTAAAATACATTGAACCACCTGGTGAACAGTTATAGCACAGGTCAGTTGTTTTAGAATTTTGAAATCCAGGCACCTTAAACAGGATTCCTGAAATGAAAAAAAGAACTATTAATATAAAAGTTTTTCACACTCTGTGGAGCACAAGTCTAGTGGATTCTAAGAGGTTAGTGGAAGAAAATCTTTGATTAAGCAGTACTTTAAAAGAAATTAAGACCACCCATATAAGAATGAGCAAAGACTAATTTATTCATAGCCTGATATATAGCAAAGGAGTTAGCCATCATCACTTACCTTTGGCAGAGTCTGAAGTGAACAGACCTAGGCATTTTGGTCACAAAAGAAGTAGTACTCAGTAGGGACACATAGAGATCTAGGGAAAAAAGGAAGTTATGACATGAGGGCAGAACCAAGGCCTTACATCAGTTTGATCACGTATTTAGATCTCTATTAGTCTCTTCTATATGGCAAATATTTGGCTCATTGTCCTAAAGTGGTTGTGGAAATATAATTTAGAATTACATAGGGTACAATCTATAGATTATAATAACTGGAGAGATGGACACTAATAAAATAATTTACCAGTTGATTTGGTTAATATCAAAAGTAGAAAATCCACCAGCTATATTTCCTTATGATCTCATTTGACGAGATTGGAATTGCCCAGGGGGTTTATAATGGGATCCAGTGATAGATGGTATACCCAGCATCAGTAAGACTGAGGGCAGTGGCTACCGTTTGAGATCATTTAAGAATGGCTTTAAAATAAATATGTTCTGACCTAACAATTATATAAGGAGGGGGCAAAAAAGAGATAAATTGCTATTATATGTGGATGACAACAATTCTTTATAGGAAATGAGAAAAAGAATAATTTAAATGTATAATACAATAATTTTTATTATATTAAAAAATTTGAAACCATCACCACAGTCAATTTTAGGATATTTTCATCACCTCAAATAATTAGCAGATAGATTTAAAAAAAAAATAGGAATCAGACAGAGGTCCTACTTTAACATCTTGGGCAGAAGCTGTCCATTTTCTAAAGTCACCTGCTTTTCCCAGCTAGTGTGGCTCAGTGGTTGAGCGTCAACCTATGCATCAAGGGTCACCAGTTTGATTTCTGGTCAGGGCACATGCCCAGGTTGTGGGTCCGATCCCCAGTGGGGGACATGCAGGAGGTGGCCAATCGATGTTCTTGTTCATCGATGTTTCTGTCCCTCTCTTCCTCTCCCTTCCTCTCTCTCTAAAATCAATAAAGGAAAAAAATTAAAATAAATAAAGTCACCTGCTTGTTCCAAAGACCAGCTGTGTCTACAAGATTTCTGAGTATCCTTAATTTGAAGTCCCCTGTTAGACTTCAAAGTTGTGTGGAATTCTGAATTACTTCTGATGAGCAGTTCTGATAAGAACGACAAAGTCCCTGGTCTGTAGATTGCCCTGAGCAACAGGCTGATAGGACATATGCCTGTGTTCTGCCCGGTGATTCTCCTTCTTTTGACAAATAACACTTTGAGACAGCATACCACGAAATAGTAACAAAAATGCAGTAAGGAGAATGAAAAGAATTGCTTGATTCCACTAAGGAGGTCAAACAATGGGAACTTGATAACAACACCTGGGTGCCAAACTGAGAGTAAATAACCAAGTAAGTCAACACAAAGGGAGTGGAGGGCAAATCTGGTGCCGACTTACCACATTGTTGTAGACTTGACAAGAGGTGAGCAGCAAGGCACCGGGGCTTCCACAGCTGGATGAAGACTGGAGTCCATGGTCATGGTGAGTGCAAACTGTATCTTGGTGAAACCTACAAGAAAACTATGGAAATAAGTGAAGATCTCTCAAATAAAAACAAGCACATTCTGTTTATTCAGAGCTTGCTATAACAAGAGAGTCACCACCAACACTTGAGTTTGGCAGAAACTCAAATGCATGTAGAATAGTGGGCAAGCCCTGGTGGAAATGAGGGAAGGCTTCAGGTACACCCTACCTGGAAGCTGTTGGCCTGAGAAGCGGGAAGCAGGCTAACTAGAAGTGGGCCTTTCTATGTCGTTTGTTAGAAATATATATTTGGCTTTCTATGGTCGGTCCTAAGTTAGAAGTAGGGGCAAAAATTAGAGAAACTGGCAATTATTGACTAGGTCCTGATTTGGACTGATGATGAAGAGACTGTGGATGGACTCTTAGGCTCATTGCTATAGAGGATGTGTGTCAGAGTTTGTTTGTTTGTTTGTTTTTTTGTTAATCCTCACTTGAGGATATGTTTTTATTGATATTTTTAAGAGACAATGGAAGGGAGGGAGAGAGAGAGGAGAGAGAATCAGCAATGTGAGAGAGACACATCTATTGGTTGCCTCCTGAACAACCCTGACATGGGCCTGGGATTGAACTTGCAACCCAAGTACACGCCCCTGATCGAATCAAACCTGAGACCCTTTGGTCCTTGAGCCAACATTCCAACTGCTAAGCCAAAACATCCAGGATTGTCAGAGTTTTATTTTCATATATGGCCTTCCCTTTGCCTGTTTGTATACCCAGCCTCTCTCCACTCACCACGTTCATTGAAGTTATGATGTCAGTTGCATTAATGATCTCATCCAAAGCATTGGTTACATCTCCAATAAAGGCATGGGTGACATGAGAATTTCACCAGAATTTCAGAGTACTCCAAACAGCAGCTCATCCCAGGAAAGAGCAGTACCATGAATGGTCAGCAGAAATGGTGATTCATAGATCTAGGCTTATAACATGTCCTCAGGCTTGAGCTTGCAGTGACTCTTCAGATCCTTGGGCAAAGCAACCAGCTACAAGGCAACCTTAGAGTCTCAATAAGAATCAGGCAGTCAGGTTTCAGTTCTCAGTGACTCCAAGTCAAGAAAAGGGAGGAAAAATGGAAAGCTTAGTTTGGAGGCTCAGGTCAATTGGTAGCCAGTATTGAAGGAATCTGAAAGAACTGAAAATCTGGTAAGGGTTGACAAATGCGCGAGATGAGAGAACCCAGTTCAGTACCTAACCGATTTTCCACAGTGGAAGAGAAAGCTTGGTCACTAGACAAGACAGAGTTTGCATGTGGACCAGTCAATTGCATTTCACAGAGCAGTGCAACATAGCTCAGAGACAATGAGTAGGGTCCGAATCTGATCATCCAGGAGAGTGTGCTATAGTGAGTTGCCCATTGAAACACACACAGTTTCTCTCTACAGTCTCTCTTCCCCTTTTGGTCAAAGACAATCTCAAAGATTATTCTTGATCACAAAATAAGGCTGGTCTCATTAGAGGTGGCCTGGTCATTTGCACAGATGCACCAAGAATGGCAATCTGCCACATAGGTTTTAGATTTCCTTTGCTGGAAGTTTTCATAAAGAATCTCAGATTGGACTTTTCAAAGCCTCTTGAGGGTAGAAAGCAAGCCAAGAATTCACCACCACTTTTCCCCTGCAGCACCCAGTGATCTGATGGGAATCCTCTCTTCCTGAGGTCCCCCAAATAGCCTAAGGTTCCTGAGCCTGCCATGAAGTCTCCTTCCTCACTCACTGGCAAGGCTGGGAACCCTATGAAGCCAGTTACCAGGCCAGTCTTCTCAAGAGAGACCAAGTCAGCCTTAGTTCCTAGAAGCATCGGGTCATATCTGACTAAATGAGCATCATTCTCCAATATGACATTCTAGGCAAAGCCTTGGTTGCATATCCAGTCTTTCCAGTTATGTCCTATTAACAAGGTGGACAGACTCTTACTGAATCTATGCAAATAACTGTATTGCCATGAAAACAAGAGTACTCAGTAAGAGTTTCAGAATTGTGGGAAGGTGAGTCAGGGTAGAACAGATAAATGTTCCACTTCTGTGTGCAAGAGCACAGTCTACTAAATTGTTATGAGTGATCGATAGCTTAATAGAAAGCGGTTCCTTACATCCAGAAAATAGAACGTGAATGCATCAGCACTATTGCAAACAAAGCCCATATCCATCCATCATCAGTTCATTCAGTCCTATGCAATCACACCTGTCTCACTCTATCTTGGATTAGCAGGCTCATAAATCCCTCTCCTTCTCAGCTGAAGTCCTGGAAATCCTGACTCAGTCCACCAACAACCCCAGTTATTGAAGCAATGCCCCCAGAAGCCAGTGAGCAGGAGTACCTGGCCTAGTCCTTCTCAGTGGGTCTTTGAGACTGTCCTTTTCAGCTGAAGACAAAGCACTCGGGCACGTAGCTGATCATTTCTGTGTACCAGAGCACAGTCTACTACATTGCCTTGAGTGATAGATAGCTTAACAGAAAGCTGTTTCTTACACCCAGAAAATAGAACATAAGTGCATCAGCACTATCCCAAAATCCATATTCGTCCAGTCTGCTCACTCCATTCAGTCCTAGGCAATTATTTCTTGTTCCACTTGAGCTTGCGTCAGTAGTCTCACGAACGCATCTGCTTTCCAGGAGAGGTTCAGAACTCCTGATTTTCACAGGTGTGATTTTACAATCCTTTAAGCAGTGCCATCAGAAGCCTGTACCCAAGAGTACCTGGCATAGTCCTTTTCACCAGGCTTTATGATGGTCTTTCTTTGTTGAAGATGGAACCCTTCTGATTGTAAGAGATTTCATGGAAGCATCAGGAGTAAAACAAAACACATTCACAAAACTCTCTGTAGATGTCAAAAGACTAAAAGTGGCTATTGTTTACTTATTACTGATATTTTTTAAAAGACAATAATCTAAACAGAGTTTGTTCTAAGAATAATGTAATTAACAAGCACATCTGGTTGTTTTCATGGCACGCAAAACAAAGCCAACCCAGAACAAGTTTATACAAAATCGTCATAAACACAGAGATTTAAGTCTATTTTCAAATAATGGTGGCTATACATCTGGTTTATTGAAATGAAAGAACATAATCTTCACAGAGAACACAATTACAGATGTAGTATATAAAAATCCTGAGACACAGAATGCCACATACGCCTAGCACATCATTAGAATATAACAAGAATATATCAAGATTTTCAAGTAAATAGATTCAGCACATCTGGAAAAGGTTTTAAACATCAATAGATTAATAAGACTCCACAGATAAGTGTTGTGAATTTCCAATAGAAAATGACTGGCCTGCAATCTACTAGATTAAAATGAAAGAAGTTACAACCAAGTTAATGTGTTTAAAAGTAACTGAAATTATGACTAAAAACATGATACTGCTTTTGTCTTAAAGGCAAAGCAACACCAGGACTCTGGTAAATTGAAACAAATCATGGACAGCGAAAACATTGACAATTCTCTGAAACCTTCTCACACAGAATACAAGTGTTTAAATATTTATGTTAATAACACTTGGCCCATGCAATTTTAACCTAGGACGGTCTTAGCATTACTTCTGATTTGACAATATTTTGTATGTAACTCATGCTTGGTAACATAGCAAATAACCCTATTTCTAACATTTCTCTTTTCACAAGGTGAAAGAACAAATCTTGGTAGTTTTCCAGGGACCCTCTGGGAAACCACAAAGGCTGACAAAGGCTAATCAAACATTGAACTTGAGGCAACTTGAAGACCGCGAGGCCCTCGATTCTATGAGAACTTCCTGTATTTTAACTTGTTTGTTTCATCTTAGGTGTGGACCCAGCCCATGTGCCCAACCACAACCACCATTTCCTGTCTTAACTTTCTTGTTATTACAGTAGTTTGTTAGATTTCAAGAACCCACTCCGCCCAGCTTCACCGCTACCCCTCCTACATTCTACAGCTCTCTCTGCATTTAAAAACTTTGCCAGCCCTCTCCCCTGAGACATTTCTGTCTTAGTCTTTGAGCCTCTTTCTGTGATAACACTCCCCTGTTCCTACTGCAGCACCCCCTTGATGAAGTCTTTCGTGCTAACGTCCAGCTTGCATTTTTGTTTTCTTTGACAGTAATGGTGCCATGACTCTGATGGAGTGTTTGTTGATCACCCCTCGGACCCTGCTTTTTTCACTCAAGCATTAAGGCCGTTTTATCAGACCCTGTGTTCTTCCCTGGCTGGGGAGATTGGGATCCACAGTGGTAAGTGGTGACTCCTACCCCAGTGTTCCAGTTGTCTGTTGGAGCATGGTAAAGCCGTGGCTTTATTTGTTCTTTCTCTTTTCTCTCTCTCTTTTTTTGTCTTTTGTTCCCTACTTCTCTGTCTTCTCATTCTGCCATTTTTGAGTGTGGTTAAAGCCCCTGACTCTGTCCCTGGAAATCATACCTAGGCTAAAGCCCAGAGGTCTTAGTACCAATAGGTGTTCCTTTCATTATCATAAGACATTGTCAGTCTAATCATTGTCCCTCAGATCTCTTCTTTGCGGGGTACATCCTACATCATTACGGTACTGATGCTATCCAATGTCTTCAAAATGGCAAAATTGTACTAATGACCACTTAGAATTTCAACGGTCCCTTTGGGGAACTTGGTCTCTCCTCCAACCCTCTCCTGAAATTTAGTCCATATTGGCTCATTCTGAGAGGGGCTCTTGAATCCCCTGATTCCAAGATTTTATCCAAACAATGAACTGCTTTTATTATTGGTACAAAGAACCAGAAAAATGTCTCTCCCACAAAAATAGTTCAGAGACTATTGTTTCCCTCCAAGATTGTCCTCCTTCCTCGACAACTTCTAAGACCTGTCTCTTCTCTTCACTCACCTTCCCAGCTTGTCCCTTCTCTTCTTTCTACCCTGAAGCTCCCTGGAATCCTTTGCTCTCCCTCACCACCTCTGCCCACCCTTGCCAGACCTGTCCTTTCTCACTCCAACCCCTCAACCTTCCTGCCGTCATGCGAGACTTAAGTCCCTCTGACACTGTCGGGGCTCCAGAGACACCCAGAGCAACGGCCTGAGGCTGAAAAAGCTAACAGGAAGCTGGCTGAGGAATTTTTCCACTCAAATGGAGTTTGGAGACACCAGATGGCTGCTTGGTCTCCCCTCCACCCCTCTCCCAAACTTTAGTGCACGGTCTCCATAGGCTTGCCCATCGTGGCGAAGGACAGCCTCAGGTCTGCTCCACAAATACCGGTGAAGATGCTCAGCCCTTGACTGAGCAAGCTACCTCCCTGAGCCCCATCTGCCAGAAAAGCAGTCCTTGTAAAAATGTAAACCGTGAGGCAAGGATGAAGTCGGCTCTTTTATATGAGCCGGTGAGTTTTGTATTTCAGGGTTTATGCCTGAACCATGGCTAAAGTTGTAAAATGAAAAATCAAAGCTGTAATCTATCTGTGTGCCTCTGTATATGGGTATGTATGTAAGTGTGTCTATATGTGTGTGTGTGTGTGATGCATGTATAACATTTTCCTAATTACAAACTGTGCTACCACACTCTACTCTAAAATCCTTTCTAAAAATTCCTTTTGTATTACCTAAGAGATAAATAAGAGGTTATAATTTTAAGTATTCCGGAAATTTTAAGAAACTATTAAAATTAAATTTCTAATATACACAATGTGGAGAAAAGGGCATTCTTACATAAACTTACCAAAATATTACAAACATTTTTACTTCACATGATATAAGTACATCTTGGGCAAATGAGACTTTAATAAAAATGTCATCTATTTATTAATTTAATAAATACATCTATGTCTTCTGAGTTATCAATCTGGCGAAAATACATGTTTATTCTAATTGGATATTTTTTTAAGCATATACAGACTTTCTGAACCTCTTTGTTTTATAATTTAGATATATTACTGCTTTATTCTAACTATATGCTCGATATATTTATGGCATATTATGCTTCAGGGTTATTACATCTGACATTTTTTTCCCTCTAAAGAATATATCCCTCCATTTTCAGAAAATAGATGTAATACCCACTGTTCTTTGACACTAAGATCAATCATCATGTTTATGCATATTTTGTTTAAAATATTTTACACTGACTGAAGTGCCACATGAGTAAATTTTCTCATCACTGGTATTATTATTATTATTTTTTTCTTTTTTAAATCCTCACCCAAGGATAGTTTTCCATTTGTCTTCAGATAGACTGAGAGAGAGAGAAAAGCATCGATGTGATAGAGACACATCGATTGGTTGCCTCCCGTGTGGTTCTGACCAGGGCTGGGGACCAGACCACAACCAAGGTACATGCCTTTGACTGGAATCGAACCCATGACCCTTTGGTCCACAGGCTGATGCTCTAATGACTGAGCAAAACTAGCCAGGGCTCAATTGTATTATTTTTATAGGGAACTGTCATCAAACTTTTCCCTTTTGGAAACTATCAAAAATACGTTAACCGTGACCATTTTATGTCTTTTGTCGTCTACAGATAGTTTCATGTTTCACTCTCATGCGTCCCAAAGAAGACTTGGAGATCAGCTACGTGCCCGAGTGCTTTGTCTTCAGCTGAAAGGACAGTCTCAAAGACCCGCAGAGAAGGACTGGGCCAGGTACTCCTGCTCACTGGCTTCTGGGGGCATTGCTTCAATAACTGGGGTTGTTGGTGGACTGAGTCAGGATTTCCAGGACTTCAGCTGAGAAGGAGAGGGATTTATGAGCCTGCTAATCCAAGATAGAGTGAGACAGGTGTGATTGCATAGGACTGAATGAACTGATGATGGATGGATATGGGCTTTGTTTGCAATAGTGCTGATGCATTCACGTTCTATTTTCTGGATGTAAGGAACCGCTTTCTATTAAGCTATCGATCACTCATAACAATTTAGTAGACTGTGCTCTTGCACACAGAAGTGGAACATCTATCTGTTCTACCCTGACTCACCTTCCCACAATTCTGAAACTCTTACTGAGTACTCTTATTTTCATGGCAATACAGTTATTTGCATAGATTCAGTAAGAGTCTGTCCACCTTGTTAATAGGACATAACTGGAAAGACTGGTTATGCAACCAAGGCTTTGCCTAGAATGTCATATTGGAGAATGATGCTCATTTAGTCAGATATGACCAGATGCTTCTAGGAACTAAGGCTGACTTGGTCTCTCTTGAGAAGACTGGCCTGGTAACTGGCTTCATAGGGTTCCCAGCCTTGCCAGTGAGTGAGGAAGGTCACTTCCTGGCAGGCTCAGGAACCTTAGGCTACTTGGGGGACCTCAGGAAGAGAGGATTCCCATCAGGTCACTGGGTGCTGCAGGGGGAAAGTGGTGGTGAATTCTTGGCTTGCTTTCTACCCTCAAGAGGCTTTGAAAAGTCCAATCTGAGATTCTTTATGAAAACTTCCAGCAAAGGAAATCTAAAACCTATGTGGCAGATTGCCATTCTTGGTGCATCTGTGCAAATGACCAGGCCACCTCTAATGAGACCAGCCTTATTTTGTGATCAAGAATAATCTTTGAGATTGTCTTTGACCAAAAGGAGAAGAGAGACTGTAGAGAGAAACTGTGTGTGTTTCATTGGGCAACTCACTATAGCACACTCTCCTGGATGATCAGATTCGGACCCTACTCATTGTCTCTGAGCTATGTTGCACTGCTCTGTGAAATGCAATTGACTGGTCCACATGCAAACTCTGTCTTGTCTAGTGACCAAGCTTTCTCTTTCACTGTGGAAAATCGGTTAGGTACTGAACTGGGTTCTCTCATCTCGCGCATTTGTCAACCCTTACCAGATTTTCAGTTCTTTCAGATTCCTTCAATACTGGCTACCAATTGACCTGAGCCTCCAAATTAAGCTTTCCATTTTTCCTCCCTTTTTTTGACTTGGAGTCACTGAGAACTGAAACCTGACTGCCCGATCCTTATTGAGACTCTAAGGTTGCCTTGTAGCTGGTCCTTGCCCATGATCTGAAGAGTCAGTGCAAGCTCTAGTCTGAGGACTTGTTATAAACCTGGGACTCATCACTGCTATAGACCATGCATGGGCCAATTTCTCTCTTGAAAAGCTGCTGTCTGGGACACTAAGGATCCTGGTGAAATGCTCAGCTAATGTATCCCCTCATAAGAGAAGTAACTTCGATGCTGGGCAACATAATTAGGAGCATAATATGATTCAAAAGGTTGTGCTTCATAATTAGGAAAGTTTCATCCACCGAGCTCTTGAAATTCGCTAAACTAGATACCCTTAGGGTTCAACTTCTGGTTGTTACTTTGTTCCTTTCCTTTGTATTAACATTTTTCCTTTTTATTTCAGGGTTCCCACTTTTTCGATGCCTGACCTCACGGACACAGAAACAACTGGCCTTGGCCAGCACACGAAGCAAAGGGTCCAACCAGTCCTGTAGGGACGTCACCGAGGACTGGTTCACTCAGCATCCCTTGTTCAAAAAATTTCTTATCCCTGTATTGTTCAAGTCTTGTTGAGCCTGCCTTGAACAAGAACAGGGACTGACAAAGTGGGTTAAACCGTGCTGAGCACAACTGCAGGCAGCTCTGCAGAGCACCGCTAGGCCCTCGGCTCCGTGTGAACGTTCTGCACTCGGGCATGTTTGCTCCACGTCACATGCAGAATAGCAACGCCATGTGCCTGATCACACCAACTCTGCCGCCTCAACTTTTCTCTTAGTGCAATATTTGGTGCAGTCAAGCTGAAAGGCTGCGCCCACACACCACCTTCAAGCATTGCAACTCTCTTCCACCTTCCACACTTACCTAGCCCAGGTCTCCGCGTAGAAAAGCTATCCTTGCCCGCACCTTGCTTGAAACTTCTCTGGCTTAGGCTTTGAGCATCTCCCTGAGGCAAAACTCTTGCTTAATAATGTCTTTCTTTACTCAAGTCTGGATTTACCTTGTCTTTCTTGACAATATAAAAGATATCATTTAGGATATGATTTTTGGAAGGTAAAATATAAAAAGTTGTCAAGAAGTTTGAACACTCGACTCAGTAGGATCATGGATTGCCGAGAATCAGTACTTGGTTATCTATTTAACCAAAATGGTAATACAAATTTTAAAAAGGTAGATGGTAACATGATTATAAAGAACTTTAGCTCTTTTAAGTGGAAAACTTTATTCTTTTAAACTATCAAGGATCTGATAAAGTCCACACAAAATGTAGGAAAATATTTCGCTAAGACACTGAATAGTTGTTGTCTAGGTAGATTACTCAAAAGGTAAAAAAAAATCTTTTACAAGCTCTTATTAAGAAACCAATCATCAGAGGGGAAAAAAAGTCATTTTTAAGAGAGAAAATCAAATTCTAGTTTTGAAATTACAACTCCTATTTTAAATCATATAAGTAAACTCATCAAACCTAAACCAGGTTTGACTATGAGAACTAAAAGTTTTTTTTCCATGAACCATCCGCAACTTTCTCCACCCAGGAAGGTTCTTTGAAGATGACTTTCTCTTTCTCATCCGGAAAATCTAGTCGTTTTACTTCAGAACAAACCTACTCTCGTCTTTGATGAGACACCTGCATGCTTAGCACGCCAAGTGTGTTCTCTCTGCCCCTCTCACTCCTATGAGTCTGACCCACATCTATCAGTTGTAATTTTATAACTACTGTAACCTCAATTGCACAGGGAAAACCAGGAGGTGGTATAAAAAAACAGCTATACAATGAACACTGCTTGAAATGCCAAGACTGAGCTTATTGAGCTACTGCGGAAGGGAAAAGAGCCTTCAGTAAAGCACTGAGCTCAGTTTCCAATACGGCAAAGACAGCTGGTCACCCACAGCCAAGGAACAGCGCAAGGGGTCAGTGGGTGGAAAATAACTAAGAGGAACTTGATTAGCTATCAAGGGTGCAGGAATTCTTGCTAAACTGGCTTAGCAGAATTTTTACAGGCCAAGGTCTTAGATATTCAAGGCAGGAACTTGATCAGATATTGGGGGAGGGGGTGGTGTTTCTTAAGATTCTTGGCTAAAACTGGGTTAGCAGCCTAAGGCCGAGGCCCCATCTACAGGCTCGTAAGAGCCTGACTAAAGTTTGGGCAAGGAGGGAGTCTCTGTCAGTAGAAAATTGTAAACTATCTTCATACGTCCACCTTTGCCAGCAGAGTTGATAAATATATATCTCATGACTTTCCATGGCCATAAATATCCCTTACAGTATAACTTCTTACTGTGGCAGGAATAAACATGTCCCTTAACAGACCCAAATATACAGCCTCTCTGTATTAAGGAAAAGTAGGAAGTGAAAAGTGTGAAAAAATGAAATGATTTTTAGTAATTAATGCTTCAGTATTTTAGCTTATTTAGGTATGTTCTAGATATCTGACAAATTAACTCAATTTAGCATCAGACCAAGCTTTTAAATTAAGAGGATTTTGGAAACTATCTTCAAGTGACATACTATAAAACATAGTTACTTTTTTTGCCCTGGCCAGTTTACTCAGTGGTTAGAGCATCAGCCCTCAGACCAAAGGGTCACGTGTTCGATTCTCAGTCAAGAGCATGTACCTGGGTTGCAGGTTCAATCCCTGGCCCAGTTAGGGTCATGCAGGAGGCAATGTATCTCTCTCACATTGATGTTTCTTTCTCTCTCCCTTCCTCCCTCCTTTCCACTCTATCAAAAAAAAAAAAAAAAAAAAAATCAATGGAAAAATATCCTTGGGTGAGGATTAAAAAATAAATTTAAAATAAATTTAAAAAAACATAATTACTGTTTAAATAGTGTCAGAATAATGAGTTAATTTGACAAAAAAGTTTATACTTTTTATAATCTTTAAAATCCAGTAACTAAAATGATAGCTTATTAAATCAGCAAACCTTTATAAGTTGAGAAAGAACATGCCGAGTAGAATGAAAATATGTTTCTATTATACCTGGTGATGATAACTCCGAAGATATAGCTGTTTTTTATTGAACCAATAATATTAAATTAGTCTCATTTGCCAAAATGTACCTCACTTATGTATACTTGAATTTTTCGTCCATATAACAATTTTACCACTTTAAAAGTATTAGGAGTTTAATCTTTTTGATATCTTGGAATTTAAAAATATTCCATTTGTATAAGTCCTTACTTAGCTCTAAGTCCATCAGAATAGTGCTCTTTAAAAATACGTTAATATTTACAAAATGGAATCCTATGCAGCTACAAAAAAGAAGGAACTCTTACCTTTTGTGATAGCATGAATGGACCTGGAGAGTATGATGCTAAGTGAAATAAGCCATTCATAAAAAGACAAATACCATATGTTTTCTCTTATATGTAGAATCAAATGAACAAGACAAACTAACAGACAAAATAGAAATAGACTCATAAATACAGAAAACAGACCGACAGCTATCAGAGGGGAAGGGGTTTGCAGAGCTGGGTGATGAAGGTGAAGGGATTAAGCAAAAAAAAAAAAAAAAAAACCCTCATAGACAGACAGGTAATAGTATGCTGATTACCAGAGGGAAAATGGGGGTGGCAGGAGGTGGAAGAGGGTAAAAGGGGGATAAATGGTGGTGGAAAGAGACACCATGATTTCTGGTGGTGAATATATAACACAACATATTGATGATGTATTATAGAATTGCACTCTTAAGCCTATATAATTCTATTAACAAATGTAACCCCAATAAATTCAATTAAAAAGTGTATAACCTAATTTAGTGGGAAACTATTACATACCCAAGACACATAACTATACATGTAGACATAAAAAACTCATAGCTTCAGTTCTAAAGTTTCAGCCCACCGGTTTGGCATAAATCCAGAAATACAAAATTCACTTTTCATACAAAAAAAAAAAGAGCTTTTGTCCTCCCAGTGGATACAAATTCTTAATTGATTTGAGTTCAAAACAGAGAAAAATGGGTAAACAAGGAGAAAAAAATAACAAACTTGATTTTCTGACATTTTTTACCTAAGAGAGATAAGGTATCTGTAAACCATTTAATTCTTTAGAGAGATTGCTAAATGATCAGACTATAAAACAAAAATAAGAACAAATCCAGTACCAGAAATCCATTAAGCATTCCAGAAAAGTCAAAATCCAATTTTTACCATGCTACCAACAGACAAGAGGTTGGAACACAGGACAAGTGTCAGAACTTACCCTTAGATCCCTGGGTTGCCAGTCAGAAATGAAGAATGATCATCTCCACATGGTCTATTACCTGACTGGAGCAGACCAGAATCTGAATCTGAAGGCAAGTTATAATCCTGAGCCATGGCACCAAACTGTCAAAGACCAAAAACACAAAAAGACACAAGTTAGGAGACTAATATTCTTTACACTGTTGCTGTAGGGAGCTCACCCCAATCTGAAGATCTCCAGAAAGGTATCAGCTTTTATAGGGAGAATGACGAAAAAATATGCAAATTGGTGGTTTACAGTGTGGTTACGTTGCCAGCTGCAGAGATGCTTTAGTCATCACCTACAAAGGAAGTGGTTTTTGAGGTAACTTGAATGCAGATAATCTACCACATAACAAAGAACAGGAAGTTGAAGTGTTTATGTTTTGCCTTATCAGGCAAGGGGAACATTTGTTTAGTTTTGACAAAGATATAGTAGCAAAGAGTTTCAAGCAGAAGTAATAACAAAACAAAATGATCTCATCTAGTCTAGGCTCTAGATTCTTGTCATGAGTCTAGACTACATTCTGGTCTAGTTTCTAGTTCTCTATACCTGAATCTAGGCTATGTCATGACCCCTCCCACCCCACTGGCTCTTCTGCATGGAATGTACTTACTTTTAATGCCCCACCTCCCAACCTCTGTATATGTAGCCTTTCTTCCTTTCACTTACTACATCTGTCCACATCTCTCCATTGGTCGAGATGCTGGTCCAGTCATTATATCACCTTATCCCTTCAAGACTTCTGCACTGCCTAAATGGTCTTCATCCTTCCAGTCTTTTCTCACAATATGGTCTCCACAGAGCAGTGAGAGTGAACTAAATAAAAATCTGATTTTGTTACTAATCTGTCAAAAATTTTAAATCTCTCCCTATTGCTCTTCAAAAAACAGTGTGTACTGCACAGCATAGCACCCAAGCCCTCACGCGTGGGCTTGCTCCTTTCTTCTGCCAGCCCTTCGGAGACTCTCCAATTCTATTGAACCACGTGCAGTTCCTCCATGTCTAGACATTGCTTGTGTGTTTTCTTCTGCCTCCATCAAGCTAAATCCTTAATGTGTGTATACATGAAGTTTAGATGATGCCTCTTCTGGGTTCCTTTCTGGCCCCACCTCCCCTATCAGTCTTCCTGTCTGAATGGGCTCAAGTTTCTCTATTCTACATTCTGGTCTTCCATATCACCTACCACACCATTTGGAAAATTGGTAGCAATTTCCAGAGATAGGTACAATTGTTATCTTTGTTGCATAGATACATAATTAAGGATCAGAGAGGCTGTCACTTCCCAAAGCTCATACAGCTGCTAAGTAGAGAAGCTGAGGTTATGCTGCACAGAGGAAAGAGCCCTGGCTCACTCCTTGAATGTGGTCAACTAACTTGCATCACATCTAGTCTAGTCTCTAGACTCTTGTCATGAGTCTAGACTATACTTTAGCTTCCTGTTCTTTGTCACATGGTGGATTATCTGCAATTGAAATTCCAGTGCACTCAAGCTAGCTCAGAAACCATTTCCTGTGTAGATGCTGACTAATGCACCTCTGCAGCTGGCAGTGTGACCACACTGTAAACCACTGGTCTTGTTGGCCAAGAGAACAACAGTAATTCACATTCTTTAGTCCTCAGTTTCTTCATTTATTGAATAGAACCCCTGATGCCCACACTTTTCATTTCCTTCTGTCAACCCATCCCTTTGTTTATCTTAAAGCATTTAACTTTCACTGTTTTATATTTTGTTCATAAAATTAGTGACTCTTATAGCTCTCAAAGAGTAGAAAATACGTCACCTTCATCTTCTTTTCCATAGTTCCCAGGCCACTGTTCTATGTTTTAAATGTATTAACTCATTCAATCTTCACAATACCACAAGGAAGGTTTTGCTTTTTTCTTTTATTTCCCACTTAAGGAGGCTACTGGCCTCAATCCCAATTTTATTCACGTCAGGTGGATGTGGAAGGAGGCAGTCTGGCTCCTTAATTTCTGTATTGTACAAGACAGTAATTAAATTTTCTTCTTAAATCTAGGTCTAGTTTCAGAAAGGATTTATATATATATATATATAATATATATACAAATATATATATATATTTGTCTCCTCTTTCTCTGAACTCTTTTTAACTCTTGCTTTTATTCTGTGATCAGTATTTATTTTTGTGAAATAAAATAATTTTTATTGCACTCTAAAATTTCAGATATTAAATCTCATATATACATTATTAATTTATCAGTGTTACCATGAGCAACATTGAAAGAGAAAAGTCTTCCCCTACTTTTCACATTTTACAACCTGAAATGTGAAGATTAGTCTCTCCAAAATATGCCACTTTGACAAAACGATTACTTTGACTGAGGCAATTAAGAAGGAGCTGACAATAAAGCTCTCTGTCCTCCCCCTATTTGCCTAAAAGCAGGACATAAATTGACAAGTGTGTCCTCTCTCCCCTCTCTACCAGAAAGGACAAAAGTTAATCACCAGAGACAGCTTTAGACCTTTATCAGCCTGCAGGTGGCACCAGACAAATCTACATGACAAACTGGGCTAGCCAGCCTTCACCTACCACTAGCTTCGGTGATGAGAAAACAGCTTTTCTGAGTCGCTGCCCAGGCGTTTCAGAGCATGGCACCTGCTCACACCAAGTCGGGACATTTCCACCCCAAGTTCTCACTTTGCTTCTCCTGGAGCAGTTTTTTGGTTTTTTCTTTTAAAAATACAATTAATGTATGTTTCCCAGGTTTATTGAGGTATAATGGACAAGTAAAAGTGTATATATTTATTTCTTAAATATATATGTATTTATTTATTATTGACAGTATTAGAGATGTTCCCATTTTTCTCCTTTATCCTCTTCCCCCCATCCCTCAGCCTTCACCACACTACTGTCTGTGTCCATGGGTTATGCATATAGGTGTATAAGTTCTTTAGTTTGTCTCTCCCCCCCCCACCCCCCCACCCCACCCAGGATAAGTCAGTCTGTCCCATGCCTCCATGCCCCAGGACTTACTTTGTTGGTCAATTTATTTTGTTCATTATATTTCACATATAAATGAGATCATGTGAAACTTGTCTTTCTCTGACTGGTTTATTTCATTTAGCATAATAATCTCCAGGTGCATTCTGGCTGTCTTAAGGGTATGGGAACCTTCTTTTTTTCAGCTGTATAGTATTCCATTATGTAAATATACCACAGTTTTCTTATCCATTCATCTAGTCATGGGTACTTGGACCACAGCACCTTCTAAAATAATCATGGTGTTGCCCTGCCCGGTTTGCTCAGCGGTTAGAGCAGACCAAAGAGTCTCGGGTTCAATTCTGGTCAAGGACATGTACCTCGGTTGTGGTTCCTCATCCCTGGTGGGGTAGTGCGGGAGACAGCCAGTCGATGTGTCTCTCTCACATTGATGTTTCTCTCTCTCTCCTTCTCTTCATCTTTCTCTCCCACTCTATCTGATGATAAATCCTTGGATGAGGATTAATAAATAAATAAATATAAAATAAAATAATCATAGCGTTGAGCCTGCCAACGTTACTGACTCTGCCCCAACTATCTTGTAAGTAACTCGTGCTCACTCCCCTGCTCTCTACCGACTGCAAGCTTGTGACCTGGGGTAGAGAACTGCTCACTGAGTAACCCACCCCTCCCCCAATCCCGTTTCTGGGATCTGTGAGTAATAAATCTTGTGACTCTACTTCCTTTGTTGGGGTTTATTGGAACTGTGCCTTCAATCAAAGGATCCCAGGGGTGTCGGGGTTTCACTTCCCCAAAGTGAGAGTTTGGGTGCTGCGGGAGTTACCTGATGACTGGAAGAGGTGGCTTGTGCCCTCTCATTCAGCAGACAATAATTTGCATGTTTTTAATTTAATGCACCAGCCAACAGCCCCAGCACAGTTTCTCTTAGATTTGCTTTCACACAACTTGCTGCCCCTGGGGACCTAAAGCTGTTGTCTTTGTCTTATCACTTCTCTAAACCTTTATGCTTCCCTTGCTAAGCAAGTTCTAACTAAACCTTTGAGCTACTCATCTCTGAGTTTCTCCTGTATATTTATGAAATATACATGTTAACAAACTTCTGTTTGTTTTTTTCTTGTTAATCTGGCTTTGCTACAGAGCCCTAGCCAAAACCTAAAAGGGTTGAAGGAAAAAAGGGGGAATATCTGTAATATTAAACATACAAAAATATGAAAGAGTGCACATGTTGCCTCTTAGACCTGGAGAAGTCACGGATTTATGAAAAGCAACACAAATCTTAGATAAACAAAAATGTTGCGCATGGGGCCCAAGATATGCTCGTTTTGGCCTTATAAGACACAGAACACATATAATATGTAGGAATTAAAAAAGATCCTTCACATTAAAAAAAAAAACAGAAGTAATTAGATGTTGGAACATGGCGATGAGCAAGACCGGAGCAATAGTGAGCGGGTGAGTGGGTGATAGGTGTGAGGGAGAGTGTGAACGAGTGTGGCTGTGGATGAATATCTATCTGCGCAGTAGTGTGGAAACTTCGGGCAGATGGTACTAGGGCCAGGGAGCAGCCGGCTACCACTCTGCACTGCTTGGCGGGCACTTTTGCCCACTCAGGGATGAAAGGCACTGCCACTTGGAAAGATCTGCTGGGTCCTCCTTGGGAAGAGGCAGCAGGGAGTGGCTAGAGCACAGAGCTCTGTGGCCCTGAGTGCACCTTGCACCATTGGACCAGCTGCTTCTGCTGGCCACCCAGCCAGGACACAGTAGCCATGACGCCAAGGCACCAGCACATGGAAGCGCTGGGGGATCTAAGTCCCATCCTTGGCAGCAGCAACAGCACCGGGAGCTGAGCCCCACCCCCGGGAGCTGAGCCCCACCCCCGGAACCACCAGCATCGGCTCAGGAGCCAAGCCCCACCAGGCAGCAGCGGCTCCTCGGGATCCCCACATCCCAGCAGTGCCTACAGTGACACACGAACATGAGCTGCCAGCCATCAACCCTCCTGGACCCACAGCTGACAAGAGGCACCTGCCCCACTACTGCAGCCACCATAGAGAGCTACCTGGGGTGCTGCCCCAGGATGACTAGACTCAATCCAAGACCTGGCCCTAGCACAACCTAATGCCCCTGGACACACCAACCTGCCAGCATAACCCGGGGCACCCTGAACCATGAAAATGATGAGATAAAGAAACACCCCCCAAAAGAAAGAAAAGGAGGCATCACCAGAAAAGGAACTAAATGAAATGGAGGCAAGCAGTTTGTCAGATAAAGAATTCAAAGCAATGGCAGTAAGGGTGCTCAAACAACTAAGAATTACAAGTAACTTAATGACAACTGTGAAGAACTCAGTGGGAGCTTGAAAAAAGATGTAGAAGCTATTAGTAAAAATCAAGAGGAAATAAAGAATGATATAGCTGAAATAAGAACACCTTGGAAGGATTCAATAGTAGATTAGAAGAAGCTGAGGACAGAATCAGTGAGATAAAAGACAGGTTAGAAAAAAATAGCCAATTAGAGAAGCAAATGGAAAAAATAAACAAAAAAGCAAGAAGAGAGTTCAAGGGAGCTTTGGGACATGAAATGAAACAACATTTGCATCATAAGGATACCAGAAAAAGAGGAAGTGGAGAAAAAATTAGAGAACCTGTTTGAAGAAATAATGACAGACAACTTTCCTAAGCTGGTGAAGGAACAAGTCACACAAGGACAGGAAACACAGAGAGACACACCAGCTGGGCTGCTTTCACTACTCTTATTCAAAATAGTACTGAAACTCTTAGTCACAGCAGTCAGACAAGAAAAAAAAAATAAAGGGCAGCCAAATTAGAAAGGAAGAAGTGAAACTGTCATTATTCACAGATGACATGATATTGTACATAGAAAACCCTAAAGACTCCACCAAAAATCTACTAGATTTAATAAATGAATTTGACAAAGTGGCAAGATAAAAAATTAACATCCAGAAATTGATGGCATTTTTATACACCAATAATGAGCACTCAGAAAGAGAAACTAAAAAAAAAAAAAACAATCCCATTTACCATTGCAACAAAAAAATTAAGATACCTAGAAATGAACTTAACCAAGGAAGTAAAAGACCTGTTCTCAGAAAACTACAGAACACTGAAAAAAGAAATATTATACCATGTTCATGGGTTGGAAGAATCAACATCATTAAAATGCCCATACTACCCAAAGCAATATATAGATTTAATGCAATTCCTATTAAAATACCAACAGCATACTTCTTAGAGCTAAAACAAAAACTCCAAATGTTTATATGGAACAAAAAAAGACCCCTAATAACCACAGCAATTTTGAAAAAGAAGAATAAAGTTGAAGGGATCACAATACTGGATATGAGTTTATACTACAAAGCCATTGTAATCAAAACAGCCTGGTACTGGCACAAGAACAGGCATATAGATCAATGGAACAGAACAGAGAACTCAGAAATTGACACAAGGCAGTATGCTCAATCAATATTTGACAAAGGAGACAAGAACATACAATGGAGTAAAGACAGTCTCTTCAATAAACGGTGCTAGGAAAATTGGACAGCTACATGCAAAAAAAAATTAAACCAGACCACCAAATTACCCCATACACAAAAATAAACTCAAAATGGATGAAAGACGTAACTATAAGTCATGAAACCATAAACATCCTAGAAGAAAATTTAGGCAGAAAAATCTCAGGCATCACACAAAGCAGAATTTTCAATGATACATTGCCTAGGGCTAGAGAAAAAAAAAGGAAAAATAAAAAATAAATGGTCTACATCAAGCTGAAAAGCTTCTGCACAGCAAAGGAACCCAGCATCAAAATGAAAGGGAACCAACTATATGGAAGAACATATTTGCCAGTGATACACTGGATAAAGGGTTCATTTCCAAAATATATAAAGTACTCATACAACTCAACAAGAGGAAGACAAATGATCCAATTAAAAAATAGGCAGAGGACCTGAATAGACAGTTCTCCAAAGAGGATATACAGATTATACAGATGGCCAAGAGACATACAAAAAAAAAAAAAAAGCTCAACATCACTAATCATCAGAGAGATGCAAATGAAAACAACTATGAAGCATCACCTCACACCTGTCAGAATGGCTCCCATCAACAAAACATCAAACAAGTACTCGTGAGGGTGTGGAGAAAAAGGGTGCTGGTGGGAATGCAGACTGGTGCAGCCACTATGGAAAACACTATGGTGTTTCTTGAAAAAAATTAAAAATGGAACTGCCATTTGACCCAGTGATCTTACTTCTAGGAATATATTCTAAGAAGCCTGAAACACCAGTCAGAAAGAATTTATGTACCCCTACATTCATAGCAGCACTATTTGCAATAGCTAAGATCTGGAAACAGCCCAAGTATCCATTAGTAGATGAGTGGATACAAAAGCCATGGTACATTTACAAAATGGAATACTATGCAGCTGTAAGAAGGAAAGACCTCTTACCCTTTGAGATGACCTGGAGGGACCTGGAGAGTATCATGCTAAGTGAAATAAGCCAGTCAGCGAAGGACAAGTTATCACATGATCTCACTTTTTTGTGGAATAGAATGAACAAAATAAGCTGATGAACAAAATAGATCCAGAGACATGGAAGTAAGGAATAGAATGACAAACCTCAGAGGAAAAGGGAGTGGGGCAGGGAGGGAAGCGATAAACCAAATGCCCTGGCTGGTTTGGCTCAGCGGTTGGAGTGTTGGCCTGCAGACCAGAGAGTACCGGGTTCGGTTCCCGCTAGGGGCACATACCAAAATTAAAAATAAAAAAAAAGAGATAAACCAAAGAACTGATATGCATAAATGCCCAACAGTGGACACAGACAACAGTGTGGTGAAGGCAGAGTTGGAAGCAGGGAGGAGGATGTTAGTTGGAGGGAAAGGAGAGACATCTGTAATAATTTCAACAATAAAGACAAATTAATAAAAATAAATAAATTAATAAATAAAAATAAAAGTAATGAAAGATTCAAGAGTATAACTAGTAAGATATTTTTAAAAATATAAATCTTACAATTTATTTTTTTAAAGGAGGCAGTGAAGTATCTGAAGAAAAGTGGTCAATTCGTCATTTCCTTGTGAAAATCTTAAGGTATAACCAAAACAATGAAAGAATACCTGACAATCAAAACATGACCCCCCAGAGATTTATATCAAGAAATAAAGGACAGCAAGCCTAAAATATAAACACATTCACTCTTTTTTTTCCCAGGCCTTATTACTCAATCTTGCCACTTAAAAGAGCATACTCATTTCTCTGCCCCTAAAAATGTTTAAGATGGTATGGAATAGAACCATATGCTTATGATGTTCAGCAATTTCTGGAAACTGTTCACCATATGTTTCTACTGGAACTTTTATTTATTTTTGCTTTGTTTTTTTTTTGTTTTTCTTTCTTTTAAATTAATTAATTTATTTTTGTTACAGATGTTTCTCCGTTTTCCTCCCTAGAACCCTCCTCTCAATCCTGCCACCCCCACCCCCACCCCCAGGACTGTTGCCTATGTCCATTGGTTACACATACATGCATGTAAGTTCTTTGGTTTTTCTCATCCCTCCCCAACTCGCCCCACCCCCGACCCCCTACTCTTAGGTTTGTCGGTCTGAACTGTACTCCTTTCTATGTTTCTGGATCTATTTTGTTCATCTGCTTATTTTGTTTATTATATTCCACAAATAAGTGAGATCATGTGGCATCTGTCTTTCTCTGATTGGCTTATTTAGCTTAGCATAATCCTCACCAGGTCCCTCCATGTCCTCTCAGAGGATAAGAGATCTTGTCCATCTGGTGTGGCTCAGTGGTTGAGCATTGACCCATGCACCAAGAGGTCGCCAGTTCGATTCCTGGTCAGGACACATGCCCAGGTTATGGGCTTGATCCCCAGTGGGGGGCATGCAGGAGGTGGCCAATAGATGTTCTCTCTCATCAATGATTCCTTCTCTCTCTTTCACTGCCTCTCTCTCTAAAATCAATAAAGAAAAAAAAAAGTTTTTTTTAAAGGATAAGAGATCTTTCTTTCTTACAGCTGCATAGTATTTCATTGTGTATATGTACTAAAGCATTTTTATCTATTCATCTACTGATGGACACTTGGGCTGTTTCCAGATCTTAGCTATTGTAAGTAGCACTGCTATGAAGATAGTGGTACATATATTCTTTCTGATTGGTGTTTGATTTTTAATTTTTCAAGGAAACATCATATTGTTTTCCCTAGTGGCTGCACCAGTCTGCATTCCCACCAGCAGTGTACTAGAGTCACCTTTTCTTCACACTCTTGCCAACTCTTGTTGTTTGATGTTTTTTGTTGATGGCAGCCATTCTGACAGGTGCGAGGTAATACCCCATTGTTGTTTTAATTAGCATCTCTCTGATAATTAGTGATATTGTGCATGTTTTTGGCCATTTCTATGTCCTTTTTGGAGAGATGTCGATTTAGGTCCTCTGCACATTTTTTAATTGGGTTCTTTGTCTTTCTTTTGTTGAGTTGTATGAGTACTCTATATATTTTGGAAATTAGCCCCATATCTGATGTATCATAGGCAATTATGCTCTCCCATTTAGTGGGTCCCCTTTCCATTCTGATACTTGTTTCTTTTGCTGTGCAGAAGCTTTTTGGTTTGATGTAGCCCCATGTATTAATTTTTTCCTTGTTTTTCTTGCTTTAGGTATTGTATCTGTTAAAATTCTTCTGTGTGTGATGCCTGAGAATTTTCTATCTACATTTTCTTCTAGGATTTTTATGGATTCATGAGTCACATTTAAGTCTTTTATCCATTTTGAGTTTATTCTTGTGTATGGTGTAAGTTGGTGGTCTGGTTTAATTTTTTTACATATAGCTGTCCAATTTTCCCAACACCATTTATTAAAGAGGCTGTCCTTACTCCTTGTATGCTCTTGCCACCTTTGTCAAATATGGATTGAACATACTGTCTTGGGTCAATTTCTGGGTTCTCTGTTCTGTTCCATTGATCTATATGCCTGTTCTTGTGCCAGTACCAGGCTATTTTGGTGAATAATTTTTTAATGCATTGTTGGATCCAATTTGCTAATATTTTAAGGATTTTGGCATCCTTAGTAGCATCCATGTAGTTTTCTTTCTTTGTAGTGTCTTTATCTGGTTTGGGAATTGGAATTATGCTGGCCTCAAAAAAAGAGTTTGAAAGTCTTCCTTCTTCTTGAATTTTTTGGAATAGTTTGAGGAGAATGGGTATTAGTTCTTCTTTGAATGTTCAGTAAAACTCCCCTGTGAAATCGCCCCAGCCCGGGCTTTTGTTTGCTGGGAGATTCTTGATTACATCTTTAATTTTCTTAGTTGTTATTGGTCTGTCAAGATTTTTATTTCTTCCTGGTTCAGTTTTGGGAGACTGTGTGTTTCTAGAAACTTGTCCATTTCACCAATATTGTCCAATTTGTTGACATACAATTGTTCATAATATTTGTTAACAATCCTTTATATTTCTGTGGTGTCAGTTGTAACTTCTCTTCCATTTCTGATTTTGAATATTTGGGTCCTCTCTCTTTTTTTCTTGGTGAGTCTAGCTAAGGATCCATCAATCTTGTTTATCTTTTCAAAAGAACCAGCTCTTTGTTTCGTTGATCTTTTGAATTGGTTTTTTGGTCTTTGTGTCATTTATTTCTGCTCTGATCTTTACTATTTTTTTCCTTCTACTTACTCTGGGTTTTTCTTTTTGTTTGCTTTCTAGTTCTTTGAGTTACGAAGTTAGATAGTCAATTAGAAATTTTTCTTGTCTCTTGAGATTGGCCTATAGTACTATGAAATTTTCTCTCAGGACTGCTTTTGTTGTGTCCCATAGATTTTGTGTTGTTGGGTGTTAATTTTTATTGGTTTCCAGGAAGTTTTTAATTTCTTCCTTGATCTCCTTGGTAACCCATTTATTGTTTATGAACAAGCTATTTAGCCTTCATGTGTTGAAATGGTTTTGTGGGCTTTTGTTGTAATTGATTTCTAGTTTCATGCCATTGTTATCCAAGAAGATGCTTGAAATAATTCTGCAGGTTTGAGGTATAATTCTCTGTAGATATCTATGAAATTCACTTGATCTAGTGCGTCAAATATTTAGAGTCTCTGTGTCCTTGTTGATTTTTTGTCTAAAGGATCTATCCAGTGATGTTGGTGGGGTGTTGGAGTCCCCTGCTATGATTGTAGTGCTGTTGATTTCTCCTTTGAAGTCCTCCAGAAGTTTTTAAAATATGTTTTGGTGCTTCTATGTTGGGTGCATATATGTTAACAAAGGTTATATCTTCCTATTGAATAGATCCTTTTAATGTAGTGGCCTTCTTTGTCTCTAGTTATGGCCTTCATTTTGAAGTCTATTTTATTGGATATAAGTATTGCTATCACAACTCTTTTTTCCTTTCCATTTGCTTGGAAGATTTTTTTCCATCCCTTCACTTTCAACCTATGTGAGTCTTCTGTTGTGAGGTGGGTCTCTTATAAACAACATATATATATGAGTCATGCTTTCTTATCCAATCAGCTACTCTCTGTCTTTTGATTAGAGCATTTAATCCGTTTACATTTAAGGTTATTATTGATATGTATTTATTTATTGCCACTTTTGTTTATTGTGGTTATATTTTTTCTATTTCTTCTACTAATTACAGCAGTCCTTTTAACATTTCTTGCAGTGCTGGTTTGGTGCCAATATATTCCTTTAGCCTTTTTTTGCCTGGGAAGCTCTTTATTTGACCTTCTATTTTGAATGATAGCCTTGCTGGGTAGAGTAGTCTTGGATTCACATCCTTGTTTTTCATTACCTTGATTACTTCATGCTATTCCCTTCTGGCCTGTAGGGTTTCTGTTGAGAGGTCAACTGAATGGAGGTTCCTTTGGATGTAACCTATTGCTTTTCTCTTGCTGCCTTTAAGATTCTCTCTTTGTCTTTAATTTTTGTCATTTTAATTATTATGTGTCTTGGTGTGGGCCTGTTTGGGTTCTTCTTACTTGGTGTTCTCTGTTTCTTGTACTTGTATGCCATTTTTCTTCACCAAGTAGGGAAATTTTTTGTCACTGTTTCTTCAGATATATTCTCTAACCCTTGCTCATTTTCTTCTTCTTTTGGAATTCCTATGATGCAGATGTTGTTATGTGTCATGTTTTCCCACAGTTCTCTTAAGCTGTCTTCCTGTTTTTTTGTTTTTGTTTTTTGGTTCTCTGATTGGGTGATTTTCTCCTACCCTGTCTTCTAATTCACTGGTCTGGTCCTCAGCTTCCTCTACTCTGCTGGTTACTCCTTCCAATATGTTCTTTATTTCTGTTATGTCATTCTTCATTTCCAGTTGGTTGGTTGTCAATGTTTTTATGTCTTTATTCATGCTGTTGAGCTGCCTCATGATTATTACTCTGAACTTTCCCTCTGATATCTTGCTTAACTCTATGTAATTTATTTCTTCTCCTGCAGAATTGCCTTTTTTTTTTTTTTTTTTTCATTTGGGATTTATTTCTTTGTTTCATCATTTTGGCTTTCTCAATGGGTTTTGGAACCTGCCAAATTTTCGCTGTGGGTGTTGGTGTTCCACTGGTTGTGGCTCTCTCTACTGGGTTTAGATGAATGTGGGAGGACCCATGTTAAACTCCACTGTCAAGTCTTACTTTCCTGGGTAGATTTGCAATCCCAGAAAAGGTTAAGTTATCCTCAGGCTTTTTGCCTGGAGGCTATTATTCTCAGTTACTTGATTAGACTTGGGTTGTAGCCCTCTACTGAATGAAAAAAATTCCTCAGGTGTTCAGGGTAAGAGGATATCCAGTAGGTGGGGCAGATGCTTGCTGGCTGGTAATGAACCTCAATTTTCATTTCTCTGGCCCAGCTGTGTGGTGTTTAATTCCTGAGAGAGGGGCTGTTGCTTCTCCCCGGGGCTCTTGGAGTAATATGGCTACTGTCTTGTGAGGGAGTGATTCAGCACAAAACTTCCATTGCTCTCCCAGCTCTCCAAGTTCCTAGGTCTCTCTTCACAGTTCCAGTCCAGTCTGCTCTCCTTCTGCTGGAGCCCAAGGTGAGTGGCTGTAGCTTATTTAGTGCTCTGTCCCAGCCCTCTGTGCTGTGGATTCGGCTTGGGATTTTAACCCCAAGGGAGCTCACAGTTAAACCAGCTGCTGTCTGTGGGCTCCTAGCCCACATTCTCGTGCCTCCACTTCCTACCAGGCTCAATTCAGTGTCCCCTATCTGTCCCTGGTTAGATGGGTCCTCTCCAGCTGCTCTTCTGTTGGTTTTTCCCAACGATTGTCTTTATTTTAGTTGTAATTCCAATTTTGTCCTGGGAGATGGTCTGTGTAGCTTCTATTCACTCCACTGCCATTTTGGAATCCCAACAGATTCACTCTTTAATGTGACTTTTATCATTTACTTAAAAATATGAAATCAGGAACTATAAAGTGAACTGCCAGAGCCATTGTTTTCAGCAATTGTTTCAGCAAATGTATTCCATGGGATGGAATACAATGCAGTGCAACACAACACAATGCAAGTAGACAGTTTGAATTAGGGGGAAATAATAAACAAGGTAAAGATAGATTGATAAATAGATAGACTGATATATGGAAAAATTTCAATAAGCCTGTGTTTAAAAAGATTAGTCACAGCATTCCCTCAGAATGGTTACATTTGGGAAAGTGCAGCTTCAGATCTGTGCAAACACCAAAGCAGGCTTGTGAACTTCTCGTTATCCACCTGTGACAGATGAATATGGGACTTGAAAGCAAGTCTTTAGAAACTTTTGCAGGAGTCTGACAAGGAAATTTCATGTCTGTGCCATCTAATAATAAAAATTCAGAGTCTTACTTTCTGCCTTTTTGTAATTTTTTTAGTAATTCATTTTTATTACATTTCATAAAAGAATCAAAAGACTGTGCTGGATTAGAATTTTTAAAAGTAAAACTGTCTCTTTTCCATAGATAGTTTGAGAAACAAATAATAAAATTATATTTGATCAAGGCGGATGCTGTGGATTCTTCCCCTCTGCGGTCACGCACATCCACACATCGAATCGGGCTATCATTCTACCTCGCCAGGGATGGTAGCTGTCCACTCTCACTGTTAGAGACATTAGAAGGAGCTGAGAGAAAGGGAAAGATAACCTTCCTGCTTAGCAGGTACGAGATAGAGCTGTAAGCCAAGTTAAAACCTTAAGAAATAAAGGAGAAACATCTATGACAAAAATAAATTAATTAATTGAAAAAGAAAAACCTTAAGAATTCCACAGTCAGTGTTAGGCCATTACTTTGCCAGTTTTTAGCCACTGTCCTAAGGTTCTTGTTGTTGTTATTATTATTCCCATTATTATTGTTACTTGGCTCTCCACACTGTTTTTCAAAGCATGGTGCTAGATTTCACTCACTTACAGACACCCCAAGATAACCTCTCCCTTTAACTTCTAGGCTGACAAGCAGGGGAAATGTGGGGACCCATGTCAGCTTTGGGGAGTTACAGTGGGGTCTGTGATTGTGCAGTCCCCCTTGTTTTGGTGGCACTGATACGGCTGTGGATTGTTGCCGGGGTGGGGCAGAGCAGACTTCAGTGGGAGGTGCGGATCCTGGCGGGGCTAACAGCCCGGCAAACCTCAGGCTACAAGCCACAAGAGTGTACGAAAGGTACTTTCTCAGATTTGTTTACTTTCATGGAAGGTTTTCTGAGAAGAGACGAAAGCCAACTTTCGAATTCACTTCTCAGAAAATCGAGAACAGGCAAATGAGCTTCGAGAACATCTGCCCAGCCCCTCTCACCGCACTCTTGTTTGTGGGTCCACTGGTCTGGCGACCGGGCTCGGGACCCATGGGACTGGTAATGTACAAAATAGCTGCTGAGCGCCAGAAGTCAGGGTCTCTCTTTCTAAACTGACCCTCTTACTAGTAGCAAGTAAAGCTTTTTCTTTTCTTAGCTCCAAAGCTTTCAGGAGATTTTTGTCAGAATTCAGTCTGCCTTGGTGCCAGGCAGTCCTTGCTCTAGGATGCCTTTATGCCCGCCTCGCCTGGGAGCTGGGCTGCATACGCCTGTGTGAGTTCCGCGGCGTCCTCCGCTGTTGGACAGAACAACTTGAAGACAGTTTGCTCATTGACTAAGCCCCACTTTCCGAGGATCTGTAGCTCAGCATGTCTATCGGGACCCCTGGGAGGCCTCAGGACACTTGCAGCCAGTTTTGTTTAAATTGACATCATCTACCAACAGAGGTTGAGGCCAGAAGTCTGCCCAGATTCCTGTTTCTCAGCTAGTAGAAGTAATCTGCTCATTTAAAAAAAAAAAAAAGAAGAATAAATAAATAAATGGGAAAGTAGAAAGAGTTCTAAAAATCGATGTTCATATATTTAATTGTGATGAAATATAGATGAGTTTAAATAAGTTTCAAAAGAGAAGAATAAACTTAAAGCATCTACTGCATATGAAGATGCATGAAGAGAGAACTCTAGGAATATAGCAAAAGTACATATATAAGAGAAAAGAGAAAAATCCAAAATGTGTCTGAGATACCATTCATTTTGAAGATTCCATTGAAAAGAATCCTTCCTAAATTTCAAAATAAAATATAATAAATTATAACCTACAAAGATATGCTTAATATAACAAAATGAAAACATGTATTTAAAGCACTGGAAATACTACCAAAAGAGTAATTAACCAGCACAAATGTAATAATTTATGCTGTTACTCTTTCTAAGGGAATATCAGCACAGAAAGCTTATGTATTCAATCAATATTTAAAAGGGAGAAGGAAGATAGCAGTATAAGTCATGAATAAAACAGGGGAATGATAAAATTAGTATCTAGTAATACAATAACAATACTAATAATGCTTTGGAAAAAATATAAATCTACATATTTGAATGTAACCAATTTATCAAAAATTTAAAAATATAACAATTAACAAAACTTGAAATAAATGAGAAATCTAGCAATTTATTTGTACCTGTATGATACCTATTGTTTATTGTGTCCACACTGACTTGAATCAGTGTCTGCCTCCAAAAATAGACTAGACCTGCATAGGGGTGGTGGGTGGGTGAGGTTCAGGTTTTGGTTCCTTGCATAGTAAGGGCCCAGTAAATGTTTTTAAACAGGAGGGAATGTGAAGAAAATGAGATTTTTAAGTTACAAAATAAGATCAAGAGATTTAAAATATAAAAGTCTAATAGTGACCTAAAAATAAAAGCACCTAAATGTGACATGTTTAGAGGATACTTTGTCTAGACATCTAAAAGGGGGAAAGGGAGATAAGAATGAACGATGATTGTTTGCAGCGACTACATGCAGGCACCATGCCCGCATCTTTCAGATCTTAAGAAAGGAGGCGGAAGCGTCAGAATGGAAAACACTGGAATACCAATGTGTGCGGATGATGTGATGGTAGAACTAGAAAATCAGAGAAAAATAAATCAAGTTTTTTGTTGCATGATATAAAAAACCCCAAGCATTGCAGTTCAGTTCTTAAGTACCAGTGATAGCTAGACTGTTAAGTGAATGGACTCTGATTCTGACAGCAAACATTGAGTATTTATGAATTAATGCATTAAGAAATAGATATTCATCACACACACACACACACACACACACACACACACCCTAAAAGTACAAGAACGCACATCAAGGAAGAGGGAAAGTCTCCATGAGGTCGAAAAAACTTTAAAATACCCGTACCATTCTGAGTAGCAATTCGTTCCAGTGACATTATTTCTGAGTCCTGTCATTCCCAGCCACACTCCATCCTAACACCTCCCACCAGACTGATTATTTTGAAGTAGAAATTTATGAAGCGTCCCATGGTCCCAAACTTCTTTATCCACCCCTGTGGATGGATGAAAAAGGAAAAGGTCAAAATCCACAGTCATGCACAACAGCCCCTTCCATTCTTGATGTATCTCCACTTCCTTGTTAAAATTCGTAATGATTGAGGATTTCTTTTTATATTGTAGTAAGAACATTTACCATGCAAGTCTTTTACCAATTCTTAAGTGTGCAATGCAGTATTGTTAAGTGTAGACATGATGTAGTCCAGTAGACCACTAGAACGCCTTCCTTTGCGGAACTGAAACTTTATGTCCTATGAGTAGCAATTCTTGCTGCTACTTGCCCCCAGCCCCGGAAACCACCAGGGGGTTTCTACTTTCTGCTTCTATAAGTTTAACTTATTTTAGATTTCTCATATAAGTGGAATCATGCACTGTTTTTTTGCGCCTGATTTATTTTACTTAGAATAATGTCCTCCAGGTTCATCCATGTTGTCGCACTTACTCTTTATACCTATTTTCTGATTCCTCCCCAGTTGTCTATGTATTGACCTCCTCTGCCTGTGCCCATGCTCTCCACCCTGCATTGTTCTGTTTGTGTGCCCTTCCGGAAGCTTTTCCAGATTTATTCCCAACTTAGGCAACCTACCGCTTCATCATATAGCACTCAGTCTTCTAGTATATGCCTGTCATTTGCTGAGACCTTACACTTCATTGTGACATTTCTTCAGGCTTTACTTTCACCACCATTTAATAGTCCATGTATTACTGTCTAACATTTCTAATTAGATTAAACATGTGTCGAATACAGCATTTATATCCCTCATAATATTTAGAAGAATATCCTTCACATAGTAATTATGTGGTAAATATTGTTTAATCAGTTGAATGGTAACAAACTCCTTAAGGGGACATTTCACTTACCTTAGCAACCCCAAGGCACTTGACATATAGTAAATGCTCAATACATATCGGGTTGTATATGGGGAGGAACAGAGAGAAAGAAAGAATGCGACCATTTAGTGGAGACCACATTGCTGAATACAGAGGTCAATTCTTAGTTCTCTTCTTTTATAATAATTCTTTTTATTTTTCAATTACAGTTGATAAACAATATTAATTTTTCTTATTTGACCTGTCAGCGGCGTTTGACCCAGCTGGTTAACTCCTTCCTACTGGAAACACATCTTTCACCAGACTTCAGGGACACTCACTCTCTTGGTCTTCTCCCGTCTCACTGACTGTTCCTTGTCAGTCATTTTACCCTCTTTGTCTTCTCCCAGCCTCTTCAGCTTGAGATGCCTCAGAGATCAGTCCCTGGTGCCCTTCTTTTCTGTTCCCTTCTCTAACACTTTTCCTTTAGGTGATCTCATTAGTTAACGGCTTTAAAAACCCCTGTGCTGATCATTCTCATATGTACACCTCCAACTCTGATGCTTCACCAACTCCAAACCTGTAATGTCCTATTGCCTGCTCGGTATTTCCACTGGGATGTCCAATCGATGTTTCCAATGAAATATATTCCAAGCTGAGCCCTCAAGCTTCCTCCCTGAGCTGGCTCCTCCAGCAGGGTTCTTCATCTCAGTTAAGAATATTTTTCCTGGATCAGGCATTCTTAACTCTCTCATTCTCAACCCATCAGGTAACACTTCTTTATCTATGCAGATGCCAACAACTTCTCGCCCCCCCGCCCACCAGGGGATCTGAGCTAGCATCAGTGCTCAGCTGGCTTGTTGCAACCACACCTGCAGCTGACCCCCACACAGCAGCCAGAGAGAGCCTTGGAGCATGGAAGTCAGAGCCTGTCCTTTCTCTTTCAGAACCCTGCAAGGGCCCCCCATTTCCCTGCCAGTGAAACCCAAAGTTGTTAGGAGGAACTATCCAACTGGACTTCCCATTGTTCTCTCTGACATTATCTCCTACTAATTTCCCTCTTGCTCACCCTCCTCTAGTTACAGTGCCCTCCTTGTAATTTGCTTCAGCCATTTACTGCTCCTTAATAATCTACCCCCGAGTTCAGCGGCTTAAACAATGATGTGTTATCCTCTGTGGCTCTGTAGGTTGATTGCCATCCACTGGGCATTCCTGCCTAAGGTTTCTCGTATGGATGCAGTCAGTGTCAGCTGGGTCCGCAGTTATCTGCAGGCTCAATGGGCTGGGTGTCCAAGACAACTCACTCTCCTGACTGACAGCTGACGCTGGCCTTAGCTGGGGCTGTGAACTATAGCGCCCCCATGTGGCCTCTCCATGCGCCTTGCGCTGCTCACAACTAGGCAGCTAGGAGAGACCGGGTTGTGGGAGTCGGCAAGGCAGGAGCAAGTCTCAGAGGAGGCAGGACGCAGAGGTTTCTGGGCCAGGTAAGGGCCGCACCTGGAACGGCACAGTGACCCTCCACTCATCGGCTTCGGCGGTCACGGAGCTTGGCAGAATTTAAGGAGAGGGAGAAAGAAACCCGCCTGTTCATGGGAGTGTGGCAAGACTGCACTCCAAAGGAGCGTGTGAGATGGGAGGTGTCATTGGGGCAGTCTTTGAAAAACAACCTGTTAGTGCTGCTTCTCAAACACAACAGCCAGTGACCTGCGCTAGCCTGTCCCCCCGCCAGAGTGGGTTTCTCCCAGCGTCACATGTCCTGCTTCCTCGTGGTTCTCGAGTCTTGACTCTCTAACTTCTGCTCTACTGATGTGTCATCGTCTCAGCGAGCCCACCTTGGACCACCCCACTTAACGTGATACAGGAACACTCCCCTTATGACCGAGTGCTCACAATTGTCCATGACATAGCCATTGCATTTCCGCTTGACCAATGACCAACGTTAGCCAGGCTCCCCTCCTCTGAGGACCCTAAAATGCAGCTTGTCCTTGAGTTTTAACAAGCACTGAACCACGAAGGTGCAAAACATTTCCTTCATAACAGCTAATTCTGAGAACTGAGTTCACTACCCACAAAAAAAAATATTTTTCATTAAAACATCCCAGTGCTGCCACCTGCTCACCCCACCCTCTTGCCCTGCTCCCCACAAACTTCCTGCTACTAAAGGAAGCGATTTTCTTCTTTCTTAAAAGATGCTCTCTTCTGAGACCAGAGCATTCTCCGTATTGCAATAGTCTTTTTAAATAAATTCTTTCTTATTGTAAGTGCTCAAAGAGCATTTGCTCATTTAATGGATAAAATCTCCCCCGTGGTGTGGTGAAAGCAGGTTCAGCTAAACACGTAAAGATATAGAATCAAGAAATATTTGCTACTGATCTTATGGGGTCTTTATTCTCCAACCCAGGTAATTGAGTTCTGACGTGTTCCGTGAGCCAGCTTTTCATTTCAATCTCGTGGTCCCTGCAACACTCATGGGAGTGTTCTGCTGTGTTTCTCTCAGGCCTTCCTAACCCCTTTCCCTCTCCGCTCTTGGACTTGCTCAGAGACTGGAGCTCAATAATCCGGAAGCAGTTTTCTGTGATGGTGGTAGCTCACTGGGTTTTCCATCATTCTCTCGTGGCTGACCTTGTGAACGTGTGTTGAGTTCAGATCCTATGAAATCCAAGCCACCAGTTTAGACCTTCCCTCTAGTCAGCTGCATGCTCTCGGGTACAACTCAGGCATCCATCTGATCTGGACCACGCTCCTCCTCCCCAGAGGACCTGCTGCCCACGCTGGTCCTGACCCACTAGGCACTGCTGTCCCTGACTCCTAGTCCTCCAATCCTCCTTTAGTAAACTAGGTTTCTTCTAAACAAATCCTGAGACAGAAGAAAAAGAGATTTTTTTTTTTATGATCATGCATTGGTGATCATGCAAAAAGATCTGAAAGCACAGTGATTTTTATGTTCCAAGTTATTCCTCCATTCCTCAGCTCTAGGCAGAGGGTGAAAAAAGGTGGGGGAAAGTCAAAAGTCTAATGGTCATAATGAATTTCGGTTCGTGGCTACATAATTCACCTGTTATTACACACTGCTGCTCCTTTAAATACATTCCAGAGCCCTATTAGAACGAGTGGGGTTCCTGCGCTCTGTTTCACCCGAGCATCGCGATCTTCAAATTGATTTGAACTGCACAAATCTCTTGAGCTGCAAGACTGAGCTGGAAATCAGTTGAAGAAAATTTCTGGGATTTCTGGATCTGTGGGAGTTAGAACACTCTAAGCCATGGGGGAAAATCTCCCCTCTCATGCAAGATGGAAGTGTTGCTTTCAGCGATACTTTCAAACGCAGGAAACGACTCACACTGTCTTTTGTATCTTCCTTGTCTTTTTTCCCCCCAATTTTAGGCCTTCAAGTGAGGCAGAGGGTGAAAGGAAAAGCCCTAGAGTTCAAGCAATCAGCCTAGGTTCTACCTTCTTCCATTCAACCTCTGAGTCTCCTCTATGAGATGTAAATAACAGTTCACAGTCCTGGCAGGTTTGGCTCAGCAGGTAGAGTGTCGGCTCATGAGCCAGAGTCACAGGTTCGATTCCAAACAAGGGCACATACCTCGGTTGAGGTTTGGTCCCCGGCCCTGGTCGGAGTCGTGGGGGAAGCAACCAATTGATGTGTCTCTCTCACATTGATGTCTCTCTCTCTCTCTCTCTCTCTCTCTCTCTCTCCTGCCCCCACCCCCTGCCTCCCACTCTATCTGAAGATGAATGAAAAAATTTCCTCGAATGAAGATTTAAAAAATAATAATAATAACAATTTACATACTTATCCTATCAGTAGTAATATGAATTAAACAAGAGGACAAATTGAATATTTTTAATAATCAACTTATAACCAATTGCAGGATTACATGGTAATTTGGAATGTAAAAGAACAAAACAAAACAAAACACAAAAAAACCCTGGTATAAATGGAAATATACCTGTAAAAATAATTACTATTTTAAATGCCACTTCCTCCAAATTAAATATATTTTAAATATACTTGGGAATGAATCTTGAAATTAACTACAATAGTAAATATATGAGAATAACAGATATGTTCGAGAGCGGGGAAAAGGAAGCATAAAAGTTTGTTTTCTTCTGTCTAGTATCTGAAATGTAATATAGGTTAAAATAGTAGTTCTCAACTGTGGACAGCTTTGTCCCCCAGAGGATATCTGATCATATTTTTGAGACATTTGCTGTGAAAACTGAGCTGAGGTGAAGGTAGGGGTGCTCTGAGGTCCGGTGGGTGGAGGCCAGGGTGCTGCCAGACGTCCTCATGAAGCATCAGACTCTACGACAGAGAACTGCCAGCCTGGTCTGCCAGCAGTGCTGAGGTTCAGAGGCTGAGCTTCTGATGTCACTCGCTAGCCCAGCGGTCCCTGAGAGGAGACACGGGGCACAGTCCACGGGCACTGACGCCTGGGGCAGAGTGGCGCTCAGCGGGGTTCGCGTGTCCTGGTGGGAGCCCCTTTCTGGAGAGTTGTGCTCCCAGCACCACAGGGAGCTGATTGGATCTGTCCGTCCGGATGTCCTGAAGTACTAGACCTCAAGTGTAATTGAAACTATAGATCTACTTCCCGCCCCTGGAAGGATTTCAAGGGAAATGGACATGAAATTTAAATTTGAAATTTGAAACTGGAATCAAAATGGAAAGGAAATGTCCTTTTCCACTGAAATCAGGGAGAAAGAGAAACAAGACTGTCACAATCTAGCAGGCTCAGGAAATGGTCAGAGTTTAGCAACTCGGTCAAAAGGAGGCTGAAGAAGCTGAACTATTAGGGGAATAGTTGGAGATTTGGGAAGGAAGGGGTTACAGGGACCCGAAAAGCCACACAAATAAAATAATAGCAAGTCATTATGTCTCAGGATCTGCTCTAAACACTTTGTAAAATAAGTATTAAATTATTTAGTCTTCACGATAACTCGGCAACACAAGTACTGTTATTACCCCCAAGTTACAACAAAACTAAGTCCCAGACAGGTTAGGTAACTCACTTAAGCCCACGAGCTAATACGTGGGGAGTCAGACTTTAGATCCAGCCATTGGAAGTCCATGCCTGCGGCCTGGCCGGTTCAGTGGTTAGAGCATCAGCCCGCAGACCAATGAGTCTCGGGTTCGATTTCGGTCAAGGGCATGTACCTCGGTTGTGGTTCGTCCCCAGCCCTGGTCAGGGACGTGTAGGAGGCAGTCAGTCAATGTGTCTCTCTCACATGGATATTTCTCTCTCTCTCTCCCTCTCTCTCTTTTACTCTCTCTCTCCCTCTCTCCCACTCTATCTGAGATAAGTGGAAAACTATCCTCAGGCGAGGATTAAAAAATAAATGAATAAAGTCCACACCTGCACTTATGGAGTTTACAATCAGAACGGAAAAGCAAGTATGAATCGACATTGGAGCCCGTGTAGCTGCGAAGCAGGTGCAGTGCTCTGGAGGAAGGGGGCCAGGCCTCCTTGTCGGTGATGCACAGGAAGCTGAGCTGGCCCCGGAGCACAGGGTAGCATGCCATGAGAAGGAGAGGTGTCACCGATGGCCATGGTCCTGCCAGCCAATTCAGTGTCAACAGGAAACGTGATTCGATGCAACTGTGACACAGCAGGGCTATGAAACAGTGTGTGCCTCGGGGCCGGGCCTCCTCGGTCTAGGTAGCTGTGCCCTGCTGCTGCTGGTCAGCTCGCTCTGCTCCGCTCTGGTCGGCTCGCTCTGCTCCTGCTGGTCAGCTCGCTCTGCTCCGCTCTGGTCGGCTCGCTCTGCTCCCGCCTGCTCAGGTCTGCGGCAGTCTGTTCGGCCTGCACGGGTCTGCCCTGCTCTGCTCTGGCGAGGCATCTTCGGTGTTTCAGCTCCGCCAGGGAAACACAGCCTTCCATCTCTGGTGGAAAGGGACAGAGCACTCACAGTCATGTGAATAGGAGTCTCTGTCCCTGGCACCAGATTGGCCTGCCCGCGTGCCAACGAGGACTCCAGATCCTCGCAGTTGGGTCGGTCCAAAGGCGCTCTCCTAACGGGTCAGAATGGAGTTGTTCTGGTTGATGGGAACACAGCTGTGCAGCTCGCATTCGATGGGGAAGCCTCGGTCCTGCTGGCTGAGACAGGATGCCAGGAAGTCCTGTGCTAGCCTGCTCGGCTGGCAGGACACCGTGCAGGCAGGCAGGCAGCGGGGTCCGAGGCAGGCGTCTCCCCGAAGTCGGCGTGACAGGCCCCTGTGTGGAAATGGCTGCCGGGCTCTGTTTCTAGAAGTTGGAACCCATTTAGTCACCAGGAGCCCTTCTTGGCAGGTATCTTCTTCCTCGGGGTCCAGAGGCTCGTGCTGAGAGTCCAAGGATGAAAAGGCTTTGGTTAGGTGACACAGAGTGACAAGGGGAGAGGTCTATGCAAAAGAAGCCCCAGGCAAGAGGGAGCAGACTCTGGGGCTGCCAGGTGTGCTGAGCGACAGGCAGGGAGCAGGGCGGGTGCCTGAGGCCGGAGCAGGTGGCGGTGGCAGGCCAGGCCGCACAGCGTGACCACTGTGCCCAGAGCCCAGGGAAGCCACCGAGGCCCAGGCAGCTCTCTCTCTGTGCAGCTGGACATTTGGAGTGTGCAGAGGCATCTCAGCCGGGTAACCTCCAGCAAGGTAAATCATCTCTATAGGCCTCCATTTCTAACTGCACAAAAGGCAACTGTCGTGTCGATTGACTGTTAAGATAATAGATAAGGTTTCCCGCACCATGCCCAGCCTTTGATGGATGCCCAATAAGTGACCCTTTAATCTAAATGCAACCGTTCAATCTGAGCTACATCTTTCTCCCATCTGATCCTCACAATGTGACATGGTTGTTATTCTGCCCCATCCATTTGCAGATGATGAATAACCAGAGCCCCGACTATTTAAGTGGCCTCCCCGGTGCCAGCAAGCGATGGGAGCATGACTCCAGCCCACTTCATTCTGCTCACAAGCCCAGTGTCCTGCCAGGCTCTGCTGTCGTCGTTAGTGAGCAGCCTCTTGAGCCTGCTGGAGATGCACAGATCCTGAGGGTCCCCAGGCAGGGAAGAGGCATATTAAGAGACAGGAGACTGTTAGAGTGAAGCCTGCCTTTCCCAGCAGGCTGGGTGGGTGGGGGGAAGGGTGGGTGCCTGGACCAGCCCTGCTATGGAGGGAAGCCTCGGGGTGGCTACTGTGCCTCCATGAGCTCACGTGGCAGAGAAGCTGGCATCCTGACTGTGCGTAAGATGATGCTTAAGCCAATTAACCCTGTAGGGGTTACTCTGGCCAAGGTGGCCACTGGCACACATCCGTACAACTTCTTGAGTTGTAGGACATTCCAGAGACTTTGGGAAATATGCCATCGCTTTCCCGAGAGCCTCTTCCCATTGCTGCAGTCATCTCAGTCTGGGGATGGCGAACAGGCTGAGGTTTTAGAGACTATTCTGTCTTTCTTGTGTTCCCTGGGCCACCACATCTCCAGAATGTGATTACAGTCTTGGGGTCCAGATTGAACACAACCCCGTCACAATCTGTAAGTTCCACTTACCTCCATATTCCCATTGAGCGTATCATAGATGTGCAACCAATAACTGCTGGCATAATACAGAGTTAGACAGTGAAGCTCAGAGGTGTATATGAGGTTGGATTGAATGGAGCTAAGTTTATAAACAAGGACACCTGACTCAGGGTCCTCTTGCTGTGAGGTGGGTTGTCACGGTCTCCTGTGCTCCGAAGTCCCAAGTGGCGCTGCCCATGTCCAGGAAACAGCTAATATGTGTTGTGCTGAAACATCTCTCACATACACACTTCTCTCCAGTCTTCTTCTTAGGAGCTTTAGCAAGCTGTAGTGTTGAATAGTTTAGCAAACTACTGTGTACATTCTGATTTGGTCAAAGTAGGAGGACACATGGTCCGAGGGAACAGGCATGGGCTTTGGCCAGTCACTTGGGAGGTCAACTTAACTCTGAGACGCTATCTTCTTCAGCGAAAAGGAAATGATCATAGTCACTGAGTGGCAGGGGGGACCAATACAGTCATAATGGTTCACATCCTGAGTTCCAGTCTTTGCCCCCCCCCTGCAATGGGTGCTGGGGTGCTCCACTCAGACTCCGTCCCAGGACAGGGGACTCATGCAGCTGCTGGGCGTGTGGGCGCAGACAGCTCACAGCTGAGTTCCTCCCGGGCACTGCCCTCCACTGGCCTTGCTCAAAGTCACGGCCCTATCCAGAAGCAACCTGCAAAGGTCCCAAGGCTCACCCCGCTTCTGGATTCAGGACAGTGCTGAAAGGCCATCCCCGCTCCAGAAACGCCGGGAGGGTTGGTGTCCGCTGCAGACACAGAAGGGAGCCGCAGACGCCTTGCCCGGCCCTGCCTCTCTCTCGCCCTGGCAGGTGGTGGGACGCGGAACACCGCCCTCGCTGTTCTGGCCTCTACAGGAGAGTCTCCATCTCACAGTCCCTGCCTGGAGTCTGGACAGTTCCTGCGAAATGACTGTCTATACTGGAGAGTTCCTCAAAGGCCCAAGTGTTAACATAGATAATGACAGGCGGTGGAATTTGGATTCTGATAAGAATCTTGAGATTTCCAGTCCGAGCCTCCTCTTGGCTCTACCATTCCGCCCTGTACCCATGAAATGGGGTGAAATAAGTCACAACACAACAGGCCCGTGTATTACTTAGCTCAATCTCCATATTCTGATCTTAGTGCTCATTTTTGTCAAGATGTTGGCTACCTTTCCATACTCAGTGCGATCTGTTCAGTTTTTCCACCACAGAGGGGCAGGCAGCCTGGGCCACCCAGTCGGTGATGCTAGGCTTTCTCAAAACTTGAGGTGCATTTTTATTTCATTTTTTAGGAATTCAGGGCGGGAATGAGTACTAGGGAGGCACTGTACCACACGATGGCCGGTTGCCACTGCGTGAGGTCGATGGGGAAGTCGTTACGAGAGTAGAGCTGAAGAGTTCTCATCAAAGGAGATAGTTGATGGATGTCAGCTGAACTGATCGTGATAATCACTTATAACATGTTTAAATCAAACCAGCATGCCATTCTCCTTAAGTGATACCATGATATATATCAATTAATTCTCAATAAAACTGGAGGGAAAAAGAATGTGGGAAAGTAATAATTCCCTTGAGCAAAGGTCTCTGCCATTCATTCATTATTCCTATTTCTTTAGGGCACCCATCCATCCCACCTCTGCGGAGGTGTGTTTTCTATGTGCCATGAAACATTCTAAGCACTCTCCATACATGTTCTCCTTTATCTTCACATCAGTTACATGCAGCTGGGGAGGTACTGAAACTTGTTCACAGTGGCCCCGATGGAAGGAGGCAGAGTGAGTAATAATCCGGGTGTCTCCAAGGACCATCATAGCCTTCTGTCCTCCCCACCGGTCTACAGTTAAAACAGAACCCACACTATGGCAGAGGTAGAAGCTTGGGCTTGAGTCCTGTCTTTGTTGCTAGCTTGTGACCCTGGCCACCTTCCTTAACTTTTCTGACCCATCACTTTGTCAACATGAGCGACCTCCCTGACTTGCTGTCAAGCTTAAAGAAAGTATGAAGCACATCCAGTATCTGATAACATCGTAGACATTTAATAAGTGATACTCGATTTGAGCCAACTCAGGTCTCTAGGCTGTAGTCAGAAAATGGAGAAACGTTTATGAATCAGCTTCTCCAGTTGATACCTAAGAGAACACTAAGTCGAAGGAGGACTTAGCTCATGTTACACTACTGATCATGAAACCATGTACTGGCACATGCACACATGTGAACACACACACCCCTGCATGTGCACAGACACTCAGGCAGGAGCCAGAGCCCCACGAGGGAGAATGCTCACAGTGTTTCCACGGTCAACTTCCACACGGAGTACAGTGTGCTGGTGTTCTTAATTAAAATCTCTAAAGAACTCTCGTTGACAATATCACCACCTGGAGCCGCATTTATGTTGTTAATTATCTGAGTTACAGTGAATAAGAAACAATGCCCAGGCTTCCCATAAAATTTCCAAAAATTAAACCAGGGAAATGGGCAATAAATGCCATTTGAAATGGTACTGATGCCAGTTAATTGCCAGACAACTGTAAAATAATGGGGCGTGAGGTGCTTCCACAATGCCTGATTAATAACTCTGTGGATATTTTCTTGGGGAAAAATGGCAATTTCACGGTGCAAACACTTAGCAGTCATCATCGGAGGTCCTTTCAGGATTAGGTAATTAATCTTCCCCACGACGTCCCTGGGGAGGCTGCCGAAGTCCTCACCGAGAGAGTGACGGACAGGCCAGGAAACACCCTTCCTGCTGCACCCGCCAAGCACGAGGGGACCGTCCCGGCCTGAAAGCACCCGGGGGAACCCCCAGGCAAGGAGAGAAGGCTGTGCTCCTGGTGAGCGCCTCCCGGCTGATGTGTGAGGTCGGTGGGGTGACTTACTGGCTGAGCCCCAGCCGCACCTCCTATACCAGCTGCTCTTTCCCTCTTCTCATCAAGAAAATGTTGTGTTTCGAACATGTCGGACCAGAGAGGGGCAGCGAGTGCTGCCTCGTCCCACAGAGCTGCGCTTATTAGACTCGAACGGGCCGCCGCCTTGAGCGCCCACCCAGCTTGAGGTCTAGAGTCGCTTCTGGGTGTGAGTCACTTGGGTTAGGTTCAGAAATTAGAAGGAGTGAGTCATATCTCGTGTGCACTACTTAATCCCCGTGATACATTTTACAACGGCACTGAGAAGGGGAACCGAAGAGGTAATGGAAGGGAACAGGAGGACGAAGAGGAGGGAAGAGGGTAAGATGCCGAGAAGGGGGGCAGGAGGGCCTGTCAGGGTGGGAGTCAGTGCATCAGCCACATCGGCCTTTACTCTCAGAGCAGCACTATGAAGTGGGAGTAAGTGCCATCCCCCCTGGACAGATGACGACACTAAGGTGGGCAGAGGTTAAATGGCCCCCCAGGTCCCACCGGTAGTAAAATGGTGAACCAGGCCCTGAACCCATCTCTACTTGACCGTAAACTCTTCCCTCTTCCCCACAGTACTGCCCTCACGATGAGTTTCTTTGCCATCTTCCTAGGGCTGCCCGCCAGCCCCCTCCGTGACCCCTGCAGCAAGGAGCTCTTATGCAAAGCCCAATATCAAGCACTGTGCCCCGGTGCTGGACACTTTAAAAGTTAAAAACGACAGCAATTCCCCTAATGGTGACTTCAGCCTTGTGCTAAACAAGTTCATGAACTGTTCTGCTATCACAGGGAACGTGTCAGGAGTGAAGTACGCCGCGGCTTGGGACTGGCGGGCAGGTGCGTAGTCAGCTGTGGTCGATGAGCAGGGGCTGCCTGGAGCGACTTGTAAAGAGTTTTCAAGTGAATCCGGCTCAGCCAGGAGAGTGTGCCTCGTTGATTAGCAGTGTGCGCCGGGGGGGCAAGGGACAGGACTGTGACGGAGGTGGTGCTAGGGGGGCAGAGGAGTGGCAGTGAGCACAGCCTGGGACTCAGGGGTGACTCCCTGGGAGAGATGCCGTCTGATGACACTGAAGGAGGGACAGGAAACAGACAGGTGAGGTGGGTAGCGGTTCCAGCGCAGGACCAGAAGGGAGTAGTTCTCTGACACAGGAAAACCTAAGCCAAGGATATGGTAACAAAGAGTGCATTTTGAAAACTCCCAGCAGCTGGATGTGACTCAAGGGTACAAGTGTGAGAGGTCAGGGTCAACATGGGGTCGTCAGATAGACTGGAATAGGTTGTGTGGGACCCTTGGTCCTCGCTGGTCCACAGCTGATTGACATGAGAAAAATAAGAAGTTATACATATGCTCTTTTACCAGGGACTAGTTGAGTGTCCCATATACCTAGAAGTGTGGATAATGGATTTCCTGTCCACATCACAACGTGGCTATGTTTTTTTAAAATCAATCAAGTGTTTTCCCCACCTGGGACAGTTCAATGACATGGACAATAAGATAAGTATAATCAGAGACATGAGGACTAAACCAGCTTCAGGTGGATATCCAGAACTGTTGACTATTCCCAGGAAAGTTCATCAAACCCAACTTCTTACCCAACCGAAGAGTCCCTGCTTCCACGTTTTTAACGGAGTGTTCTTGAACACCTCTGAAAGGGGGAGAGGGGTGTGAAGCCATTGCTTCTGCTACTGAATAGTTCTCACTTTCTGCCACATCAGGGTAAGCTGACATTTGCCCCTTTGTCATTTCCAACACTGATCATTGTCCTTCTCTCTGGAACTAGATAGAATGAACTTCTACAAATAGATGTTTTCGTATTTGAAGGTAACTCATTTCTAAATCTTTGCTTCTTCAGCCTGAAACTTGATTTCTTATTTCTCACCATATGAATGTCTTCTCCTGGGTATACTCCGATTGTTTAGTGTTTCTCTCAGGTTATGGGCACCTCCATCTAGACAGTCCTCTGACAGCCTTTAAGGAAAGGGTAGATCATTCCACAGCCCCACAGCAGGATGTCCTGCAGTAAAGTCTTTTGTGCAATGGAAAGGCCCCGTGTTCCCTGAGAATCAATCCCTTAGTGGATATTCTGCTATCATGGGAGAATAAAACAGTGGCGCAGGACCATCTACCAATGGTCACTCACCCTGAAGGATTCTAATACCATTTGAGTCTGCACACCTCACTCCCTAAGAGTCAACTCTCCAAATCAGCCATAAGCTTAATTCTTAGAACATGTTCATCATCAACTGTCTTACATGCCAGTCCCAATCCAGATGGCATCGGGCTGAACACTTTATTGGCTGACAGAACGGAGATCTCTCAAAATGAGACTTGTCTGCCTTCTTTAAATACATTTGGACTAATTTCCAGTCCCCTAATTAAACCGTTCTGTGATTGACAAAAGCTTATGACAAGCAGGTCTGCTGATGGAATTCAGTATTTTCAGTTTTCTCTTCATGACAGTAGACATCTGGAATAATTTTAGAGATCAGAAATTTGGTGAATGGAGGAAGATATCATATAAAAAAGGGATAAGCAACATGGATGGTCCTTGAAGGCATTGCACTAAATACAATGAGTCAGACAAAGATAAACAAATACCCCCTTGGACAAATGCCTTTACTTCTGCGGTGAAAATCGGCCACTCTTTCCTGATCCCACAACACAACGTGGAATGAAGCCGTGGACACTGGCCACAAAGACCAGGGTGTGAAGACTTAACTCTGCTTCTCACTGGCAAAGCCTGCCAGTCTCCTGTCTGAACTTCAGATGACAACTTCAGATAATGAAGTTCACCATCTGAACATCAGATAATGATAACTTTTGGATGAGCTTCAAGTGACATAAGTTGGTGGAAATGCTTTTTGCTATTGTGAAATGGTATAGAAAGGCAAGACATTAATTGTACCCAATCCTGCCTCATATAATTCTTTGTCCACACAGCTCACTAGGATGTAAGTGTTGGACGCAGGAACTGCGTTCTCCTCAGCCCCCGTAGCTAGCATAGTGCCTGTCATGTAGCAGAAGTTTGATAAATGATTGTTGAATTGACTTCCATTGAATTGAATTACTGACTCATGCCATCTTTGGGGCAAGTGTAGAATCTCATTTTATATCGTCACCATCACCTTGCTTTGACATGTCAAGATAAAGAACCAAGAAGCAGATACATTGTTGCAGACTAGCTGGTATGGGGAAAGGACCAGAGGAGCCAGAGGTCTCTGCCGTAGCAGCCCTAACTGAGAACAGTTCAGCAGTGGGCACTGAATGGAGCGTGACACGTCCATTGACACGCACTTGGTTCTGCAGCTAGTTCCTCGAACCGTGGGCTGTACTCTCTGAGAAGTTCTCACAGCAGAGTGGGCTCCGCCTCCCACAGGTGTCCTTGGACATCTTCATAATTTCCGGCATATAGAACCTCTCCATATATGCTATAGATAGGGTGGCTGCTACCTGACCCCAGTTATATGAGAGCCAAGATTATGGAGGTTAAATTTAAAAAAAACAAAAACTAGGTAATTTTCCCTGGTCGAATAGCTCGGTTGGTTAGGGTGTCATCCCAGTATGCCAATGTTGTGGGTCTGATCGCTGGTCAGGGCACAAACAAGAATCAACCAATGAGTTCATGAATGAGTGGAACAACAATTCTCTCTAAAAAAATAATAATAATAATAAATAAATAAATAAAAGCGAAATAATCTGAATTTAAACTCACATCTATGTGACTCAGAAGTCCAAACTTCTAAATCATACCATTCTGTCTCTATGATGAAGAAAAAAATATCAGAAAAGGGTTATTTTAGCTAGAAATAAGTGCAGGGAAGGCCACCATGGCAGGATGCTCTCTATGGCTTTGGCAGTGTTGGGGACTCACAGATTGATCACAGTTACAACAGACTCGGGATATCTATTGTTTCTCTGGATCTCAGGATCCCCTTCTGTAAAGTAAAAGGTTGGACCAAATGATCTCAGGCACCTTTCAATTCCACGTAATTATTTAATACCCTAGGTTTCTATAAAATATTCATTGTGGAGCATTTCTGAGTGAGGATTACTTTATGATCTAGGAAAAATGTTTTTATAGGCACATATTATTTTAATGCCAAGAAAGGACATCAGGGCATATTAGCTAGTCACAAAATTGATACATACTCACTTAAATATACTCATTAGCCAATTTCTAAGTGCATGTGAACTCTGAATATATTTTTTAGTTAAAAATAATTTTAATAGGATTATCACCAGTTTTTCTCAGATTCATCACCTGAACAGTTTTTGCCTATATATGTCTTGTGCCCCTCCCATCTCCCCAGCTAAAATGTTTATGCTTGAAGCTGCTTTGTGAATCCCAAGAAAGCATTTGAAGAAAATTAAAAATCTCTACCAGAAACTATAACCATCACCAAGCTTGGTCATAAACTTTAATTGGGAAACTGATATTATGTATCTTTATTACACTTTGAAAGCATGAATAATATATGTAATCGTCCAAGGGCTGAACTATGAATGTTGCTTTATTATTCAAACATAAATGAGACTGTACTATATTATCAATTAGTGCCCAGCTTCTTTGGAAGAGCAAGAATGAAATCTGTTAGACCTCAGCTGGTAATGTACATGCTCAAACATCCTATTCACACGCCTAAGAAAGCAGGCTGGTAACAGTAGCCTAAGCAGTTGCCAAGACAACTTTATTCTGGATTTTGTATTACCGCACCAGGAAAGACGCCTAAGACGAATTAATTAACAAATGCCTCTTCCTCTTTGGCCCAAGAAGGATAGACTTTCTTTTAATTCAAAGTCCCTTAAGAATGAGATTCGATGCAATTGGAATAGATGCAGACACACAGATCAACGCTCACTCACACAATACTGAAGCCAGTTTGGAGGGTACATGGGATCTGCCTCAGTAGTTCATACATGTTTATTGTATGAATGCAAATAAATATGTAGCTAGGATGTTCTAGATATAAATAACAATTATACATGTATAAGTATACAAATTATATATTTATATTTGTTTGTTTATTTCTTTTCCTTTTTCTTCTCTCTTCCCAAAAAGAAATAGGCAGTGTATAGGAAAGGTAACTGAAACAGTAAGTTAACATCAAAGGAAAGATAAACCAGATATAAAATTGAAGGCATGTTGCCCTGGCTGGTTTGGTTCAGTGGTTAGAGCATCAGCCCGCAGACCAAAGAGTCTCGGGTTTGATTCCAGTCAAGGGCATGTACCTCAGTTGTGGTTCATCCCTGGCCGTGGTCAAGGTCGTGCAAAAAGCAACCAGTCAGTCAATGTGTCTGTCTCACATCAATGTTTCTCTCTCTCTTCCTGACTCTCACTCTATCTGAAGATAAATAGAAAAATATCCTTGGGTGAGAATTAAAAAAAAAAAATTGAAGGCATCTAAGAATCGTTAGGTCTATTCTTATTAATCAGTTCTGAGTTTCCAGGTAACCATGGCGATAATAGAAATGGAACACATTGCATGGCTTACATCATTCCTCTCCAACGGAATGTGTTTATTTTTCTAAATTCTTTAAAAAAATGTTATTTGAGGTATTGTTGTTTGAAACCATGTATATTTTTAACATTATGAAAGTCGTAATATAAGTGCCATACTTTTAACTTAATCCTCTTCAGATGCTTTTTTTGCTCATTTAGTTCTTACTCTTGTATCCTGAAACTTACCTACTAGTTCTGATAGCTTTTTTTTTGGTAAATTCTATCAGATTTCCTACATAGATAGTAAGACCAGGTTTACTTCATCCTTTCCCATCTGAATGCAAGTACTTTTATTTTTCTTGCCTGATTGCACTAGCTAGAACGACAGTTCAATGTTGGATAGAAGTGATATGAGCAGATATTCTTGTCTTGGTTCTGATCTTAAGGGGAAATAATTCTGGCTTTCACCATTAAGTATAATGTTAACTGGAAGATTTATTTTTATTTTTATAAATGCTCTTTATCAGGTTAAGTTCTTCTTTTCCTAGTTTGCTGAGAGTGTTTATCAGGAGTAAATGTTGCATTTTTTCCTGCCCTTGTACAGTTTTCTGACACACTTGCACTCATTGGTACTCGGCTGAAGACTAGAGAGGGGACCCTCCGCAGTGTTCAGGGTTCTCTCTGTGTGCAGCCTTCTCTTTCCCCAGTGCTTCACCCTCTAAACTTGACCACTTTGGCCTCCTTAGACTTCCAAGTCCATTCCCCCAACACAGGGAGACCACCAGCAACACAACCTGGAAACTCTCTCAAGACATTCATCCGGGACAGTCTTAAAGCTCTCCTGTTTGTTCCCTGTTACTCGGGGTTCATTATCCTTTGTTGTCTGATGTCCAATGTGTTAAACACCATTGTTTCACATGCTTCGTCTGGTGTTTAACTTGTTTCTGAAGGAGAGTTAACATGGTCCCTGTTATTCCATCTCGACTGGACGCAGAAATCTCTCTTGGGGAGATTTTATACATGCACATTCTTGGGTCTTACTCTACACAGAAACCATGGGCTGGTTCTTCAGAATCTGTGTATTTTCAAAAGTTCCCACTAAATTTATTGACTCCTGACTTGTAAGGTACAGATTTACCCACTGTATTTATTTATTTATTTTTTATTTATTAATTTTAGAAAAAAAGGAAGGGAGAGGGAGAGAGAAACATCGAAGAGAGAGAACATTGATTGGCCACGTTCTGCATGCCCCCCACTGGAAATTGGGCGCACAAACTGGACATGTGCCCTGACCAGGAATCAAACTGGCGACCTGTTGGTGCACGGGTCGATGCTCAACCACTGAGCCACATGGGCTGGGCCACATTTACCCCTTTTTTTATATCTAAGGAAACCTGAGCTCTGTGGGTGTAAGTTTCAGAGCATGACTAGAACCCTGGACTCACATTCTCTGCCCCCTTACCTTGACTCTATCATAGGCCTTCCCCTATGTACAATGTCTATGTTGACTACATTAGCCCTAATGCTGGGGATGCTAATTTCATGCATTTCAATTATGCTTAACATCTAAGTATTCAAAAGACTAACTGTAATAGAAATTAAATTGCCCAGTAGAAATTGGATATTCCTTGCCTTGTCAATATGACATGCTTTAACAGATGAGGAAAGCACAATGATAATTCCGTTATATATACAATCATTGTCTTAAAGGGAAAATCATCAGTTTTAATGCGGTGCATATTCAACACGACTGCAATCCTCTTTTTGACCTGTGTGGGCTACTGGGTACCTAGCCAAGATAGCACCACCTCAGTAACTGTATTTCCCGAAGGTGTTGGTTACTCTTAGACATGCCTTCAAATACGGCTGCGTAGTCACCTGCTTCATGATGTCGTCTCACAAAATTCTAAGTGGCTTTAATTGCTTCCACTCCTAAAAGTTTGCTGTGCAGGGCACATAACAGTATTTTAGCTTTCTTCACAGTATACTGAGAATGTGTATTTATACTAATAATGCTTATACCAATACATTCTCATGTGAATTTCCCCAAGTATCCAATTTCATGGAGATTATTGACTTGGCATATCCAGGCCTCCTATTCAGTTATTCTAGAAATATTCAAAAATCTAGAGTATATTGTAATGTATATTATATAATATGAATATATAGTTATGAATACATTTATGATTATGTAATGCATATACTATGAATATAGAGTTATTTCTTCTCTGGTAGTCTATCTGGGAATATATGAAGAACAGATAACTGAGTTATATTAAGTTTAATTAATATTAAACAGCATTAAGTTGGCAAGTCCCCTGTTTCCTGTGCTGCTAAATTTCTGATCTCATGAGTGTTTAAAATAGCTTATACAACTGTATATGTGGGGAGCCATTTCTATCTGGAATTCTTCGGTAATGAATATATCCTGATGCTACAGCTCCAAGTTCTTGGGGTTGTCCGTGTACCCTCTAGTACACTGCTGATTTTTAGGGAGTCAAGAAAAATCACCTTAGGCAGGGCCTAATCCCTCTACACAAATGTTAATCTACTGAAATTTTATTCCTTTGTTCTTCATATCATCTTCTAAATTATTCATAGCCTGTCAAACTTAATATACAGGAAAAGAATAGAATTTTGTTCTTGTTCAATAGTTTGATTTTAAGTGAAGTTTAACTTCTCTGAGGATTTAAAAAGGATGGGTGGCTATGTGTATACACAGGGCTGAAATCAAGATTATTCTGCCAGTCTCAGTAGGGAACTTGACCATGTGCAATTCCAATTGATAATGAACTCAATCCTCTGTAACTGAGGTTCAAAAAATAAAAAATAAATGGAAGGTTTTCATCTATAATCTAGCTCAATCCATTGATCAGAAAAATTCTACTGTAGAAAAGAGTAATCATGGAAATATTTCATCTGAAGAGGTGTTCGAAATCATCTAATGCTGTATTTCTCAAATTGGTGGGAGAAGGGAGTGGGGATCAGAATTTCCTGGAGGGGTGAAAAAGAGCAAGGAGACCTCCAAGGATATCCTTTTTAATCTTCCATAATCGATGAATGACTGATCCAAACAGTGCTTTAGAGCCATGGCTGTAATTCAAACAATTGGGGGGCGGGGGGCTTGCAGAAATCCTACCACTCAGATCACATTCTTTCCACGGTCTCTCCCAGAACTCCCGCATTGTTGTTTGTTTGTGGCATTTGTCCAAAGAACTATAATATTGTCGGGGAAAGAGGATGTAAAAGCTGCCTAGTGTGCCAAGACACCCTGTTGTCCTTAGCTCCTGTTACTGCCACTGGTGTATAGCATCCCTCATAGCTCAACAGTCTCTGGCTGCAATAGTGACTGAGACATGCTTACCATTCATTATTGGTTCAAGAAGAAGCAATCCTGCTTCAGGGAGTAAGCCATTTTCTAACCTGAGACGAGTGGTCTAGAGTCCAGTGTCATAGCTCAAATTCCAGTGACCTACATGCACACATACTCATGGATATTTTTGTGAGACTCATCCACAGTACAGGTAGGCACAATTAGAAAAGATTCTACCATCAGCCACACATTGTACCCAGAACTAGATCTCTAAGATAGGGAGGCGGGCATAACACTACTTTATTCCACTCCCAAAGTCCAGTCCTGTTTCTTCTTACCATTTCCTAATAAGGTGAGACTAAATAAAGACATGCCCATAAGAATCTGGGGCCCTACCACATTGGGGTGCTGCTGTTTCTTGTTCGGCCACTGCACTCAGCCAAGTGGTGGTGCTCATCTTTGCCTAACTTGTCTCCATGAGGTCAAAGGCAATTCATATGCCTCCATCCCACCTTCTCAGCCACCTGCAGAACCGATTCCCACTTAACCCTACTTCCCTCTCTGACCCGAAGTCAGTAACTACTCTTGCTCTCTCCTTTGTTAATTCACCATTTTTCAGCATTCATTCAACAGATTTTTATTGAGCACCTGTATTAGCCAGGCCTTTTTCTAGACACTGGGCATTCAAAGAGGAACAGAGGATAATCCCTGCCTTCACTGAGCTTGCACCCTAGTCCCGAGATCTACCTCGTTTCCTGCTGCACGTATTGGCAGGATACTCCCTCTACCTTACCCATGGCCCTGAAGGTAACCTCCTAAATCAAACAGCAAGACTTGGTATAGTTTCAAGATCTAGACTCCCTAGTAGTCTAGACTCCTTTATAGTCAAGATATGAAATTTCTAGAGAAAGAAAAAAAGCAAGTTTGACACAAACAAAATTCTATGTTGGAACCTAAGAGTTAGAATGGGAAATAATGTGTCTGGTCGCAGTGTGGAAAATGTTTCTTGAACCAATCACAAGCAGCCTCTGTAGCTGCTTTAAAAAAAAAAAAAGGGCTGTATATAAACCAAAGGATGACAAAACCTTGGGACTCAAGTAGCAATGCGATGGAATCCTCTCCCCAGGTGCAAATGCAAACTGTTGGATAAAAATAAATGATGGGATTCATTGCTTCATTTTCTTTTCCTCTGTGACATGATAATTCCAAGAATCTCAGCTTGGCTCTCTTAGATACCAAAACACATGAGGTCTTGGATGAATGGGTTTATCCAGAGACCCACTAAATGATGGTGAAAGGAGGCAAAACCTTGGGAGCAGGAACCTTCACGTACTGAAGCTCGAACAGTTGTTATGGTCAAAAGGCTGGAGGATGCTGACGTCAAAGAGCTTAGAAGAAGAGAAGTGCCTGTGAGAGAAATGATGACCCAAGGGGGCAGCGAGAGTGGGGATTCAGGGAGGACTCCACGCAGACCTGCGACTCCAGACCCAGACTGACGGGAGTTTATGTGAGAACCTCCTCCCACCTCATCCTGCCACAGGACGAGAAGAGGACCAAAAACACGAGAAGAGAAAGAGTAGCTTGGACTCTGCAATTATGCAGGTCATGGCTGGGACCTAAGTTGTAATTTTGAACTGACAGCGTGTTTTCACCCTCCTATGGATCTTAGGGTGACAATTCATTATAAAGCCACATTTATCCTGTGATGTATTCTGCTTCTCCTGCCATTCTGAGGATGACAGCAACTGATGGAATCATCAGCAATTGCCCCAGGCTCACAGGTGTCTTTGTCACCTTTTCCACCAAATCACTCCACATCTTGTTCCACCTGGTAACTTGTGGGTGGGCTGTAACTGACAGAAGAATCTAAACTGCCATCTTGTCAAACCCAGGTTTAAACTAGGTCTGCATGACTTCACCACTTTAGGGCAAGGGTTAAGAAATACCTAATTTTACCGGATGTAAATTCGCTGAGGTGAGGAGAGGGACAAAGTTTTAATTATTCAATACTGTATCTTGCTGAAACAATTGAAGCACCTCAGGGTTTTAACACCTTTTTAAAAAATCACGTTTCTTCAAGTTTGTGTGTTTCCTGGTCTTAGGCTAGCAGCTCGGCTTTGCTACCAGCTGTGGGACCTTGATCTAATTATTATTTTTTTTTGGATCTCAAATTTTTCAGTGAAGATAATAATGACTACCTTTCAGAGACTGTATAAAAATTAAATGAAATAATACAAATGCAAGGGTTTGGTAGAGCCTACATTCCATTGTAGTTTTTCAGCTATATTTGCTTAACAATAGATGATTGTATGAATGGCCCATCAATAAATGGGAAAATGTTTCTTTTCTTACATATCCTCATTCCAGAGTCATTTAAGACATAAACATGAAAAATAATATTCTTACATAGGAATTTATGAAATGAGAAATTATCTCATTTAATCCTCACAGGAGTCCGTGACAGTCAGTTTAGGCAGAGGTTGCCATTTTCATTTTATGAGAAGAGAAAGTGAGGCTGAGAGCAGTAATTTTAACTATTCAAATTCATTTGGTTAAAAGAAGGAAGGAGAGGAGGGTGGAAGGACTCCAGCCCAGGTCTGCTAACTCTAACTCTAAGTTCTTTCCGTTTTAGAAAACCACCAGCACGCATATCCTCGGACACTGAACCAACCCATCTGTGATCATTGAATCAAGTGTTACCACAATCAAAACAGAGATGTCCTTCCTGACTAGACTCGATTAATGGCTTAATCTATCTACAGTATCATTTCTGGAAAACACAAAAGAGGCTTTTTTCGATAAAGTTGTCAGAAAAGGGTCAAGCTCAGAAAGAGCCACATTTTAATCACCTTCGGTTGTGTTCCCCGCAAGATGGCTTCTAGTGGAACAAAGGTTCGGACCCAGCCATTTCCGTGTGTCATTCTCAGTATCTAGAACAATTTCACATGAGGCTGTGGTCAGGTCGATGATGAAGGAGAGCCTTTAGATTAGATTAGAGCCTTTAGATTAGACTAAGATATGAACTTAGTCAGATGGACTCATTCCAAGAGGACTTGGCTACCCAAATGGAATGATATCCTGAAATCAAGTAGGAAAATTAAAGGGGGAAGAGGTGTATTCATAGTTACTGAATGTCTATTATATGCTAAGTACTGCAGTGAAAACTCTCAATATAGTGTCTCACTCAATCTCCTCCCATACATGAAAGGTAGATATTTTTATCCCCATTGTACAAATAAGGTTCTGTAGCTCATAGAATTTAGGTAACTTGTCCAGAATTAGGGCTGAACTTCCATTAAAACCCTGACTTGTCTGAACCCAGAGCCCATGTTTTATCACCTGATTGATCAGGAATTCTCAACTAGAACTCCACCGATCAGACCAGGCTGACAGGAAAGGAAAAGTACAAATAGCCATGTCCCATTTCAGCACCAATATTCTGAGCCAGTACCTCTGCGATGGAGCTCATAATTCTGTAGTGTTAACACGTTTTCTGGGTTGTATAAGGGACATAACATCTAGGTATGAAACATGATTCCATGTTGCCTACTCAGGGGACAAAAACATATTACTTAACAGCAGGTGGAATTTGGCATCTTTAGCACTTAGCTAGCGTGATGAGGATGAGTTCTTCTTGACATCTAGGGTCCAGAAGATCCAATTTCTCTGTATTTGCAAATCAAATCACGTCTTTCCAAACTCTCCCTTATCTATGCTAATCAGTCATTTGTACAACCTTGGGACATGCTAGAAGCTCTCAGGATTACTCGAAAATTAGGAAGAGACCTTTACTTCAGGCACTCACAGGCATCTCCATTACTCAGTCTGTCATTGGCCCTTTCCATTTAAACAAGCCACAGAGTCACCAGCCCTTCACATAGACACTATGGCTCCCAGGCTGTGGTCCTAAACTCCTATCCTTTTAAGACCCTAACACCTCCTGTGTGCTTCTGAGAGTAGTTCTAATGAACTCAAAGGACCTGGAAGTCCAATCATTCTTCTTAATCTCATGGAAGCTCCCTTAATCTCCTTCTAACCCACCAACTAAAGTAGCCCTTATGTTCAACCCTTGGGCCACTATCCACTTGCCTTTCTCCACATTTTTCCTTTAATAAGGAAATTGAATGGTTAACAAAGATGCATAAAATAGTTTAGGTCCAAGAATTATCAGATAGCCTTGCTGTATTTGATGGCATTAAAATCAGTCTAAAAATGCATGAGTTGGTCTTTATGCCAAGGATGAACAGCTATTTCCTCAGAGCTACAAAAACAAAACACAAATTTGAGTCTTTCTACTCTGCTACATTAAGTTCTCATTAACTCACCTGCCACGCTCTTTATAAACTCCAGTGCAAAATAGATGGTATTCAAATAAATGTGAATTCATGCAGTGTTTGGCCGTAACAAGTGCCTAATATCAAATTATCAGAATATGGTAAAACAAAGCCACTACAAAGCATGACCTTTCCTCACAAAGCTTGTATAACCCTGTTGTGAAATGCAGTGTGCATAGTATGACCCTGAACTTGCATACATTCAGAGTCCTTTCTCTTTTCTGTTATTTACTACCTTGAGCACGCTGTGAATCTAGGATTTCTACCCTGGGGGGAAATATTAAAACATTGACATTGTGATACAATTATTCTCTTTAAACAACAAAATAAGGCATGGCAAGGTACTTTGAAAACTATAAAATTTTATACCAATGTACAAGTTCTAAAAGAAAGAAAGAAAGAGAGAGAGAGAGAGAGAGAGAGAGAGAGAGAGAGAGAGAGAGAGAGAAAGAAAGAAAGAAAGAAAGAAAGAAAGAAAGAAAGAAAGAAAGAAGAGAGAAAGAGAGAGAGAGAGAGAGAGAGAATAGAGAATTTTCTTGCTGCCTTATGCAATAACCTCACCTCTGGCTTCATCTTATTTTTTCTACCTTAATTTCTTCTTGGTTGCACTGCCCTCATCCACTTAAGCTTATCCTTCATTGTGCTTTATCTTATTGAGCTCAATGTACTCAAGGAAAATGCTTCACATCCTATCTGTAATAAAATGAGATGTTAAGCCAGCAAACAAAGAGGCCTTATTTATAGAAAATTTACAAAGTGGTGCCAATTCTAGTGCTGCATAGGGGTACAAACCCTTACAGGAGTCCAAAGATAGATTGAGGAGGAGGAGATTGGGAAAGGCTGGGTCAAAGAGACAGGGCAAATTAAAGAAGATCTAGAGAAAGGAGGAGGATTTGAATAAAATGTCATATGTAATAGACAATGGGGTTGCCTGACCAGATCAGAGTTCATATTGGTGAGCAGTAAAATACAAAACTCTGCCTTCAAGGACGTGAAGCATGATGCTTCACTCTTTAAGTGTGGGTGGCACTTAGCAACTTCCTTCCAGCAGGTACAGTTTGGAAAGCAGATAAAAGAGTAACTTCACAGTGGAGAGACTTGACAAGCAATACCTAAGCTAAATAGGTGAGGCTAGCCTCAGCGGTGCTAAGGCATGTTTATAGTATGCACTCTTCAGAAGCCGTGAGAAAAATAGCGCGTTGCTACCTCTGTGGTCTTCCTCCCAAACCCCAATCTAGTCATGAGAAAAGCATCAGACAAATCCCAACTGAGGAACATTCTACAAAATACCCTACCTGTAGTCCTCAAAACTATCAAGGTCATCAAAATCAAGGAAAGTCTGAAAAACTGTCAGAGCCAAAAGGAGCCTGAGAAGACATAATGACTGAATGTAACGTGGTATCCTGGATGGGATACTGAAAGAGAAAAAAAGACATTGGATGAAAACTAAGGAAATCTGAATCAAGTATGAACATTAGTTAATGACGGTGTTATCTGTATTCATTCATTAATTGGAACAAATGTGCTGGAATAATAAAAGATGTTAATAATTGGGGAAACTGGTTGAGAGGCATGTGGGTACTCTCTGTACTATCTTCATAATTTTTCTGTAAATCTAAAACTGTTCTAAGATTAAAAATTAATAAATAAATAAATAACAGTTTTTTAAAATGATAAATGAAGGAAATAGAAGCTTCTGAATGTCAAAGAAAATTACAAGTGCCCAGCCCAAAGTCATTCAACGAGTCCTGGCTGAGTTAGAATCAAATTTGAGATCTTTTGAGTGACTCCAGGTCCTGGCAGGGTAAAGCAAAGAATTGAAACAGGAGGATAATTAAATAATATGCATACAAGTGAACTGGAACCCAGGTGTGCTTATTCAGAAAACCATAGTGCCTTTCTACCTCTCTGATCAATGTTTATTCATCTCTTAGATGAATAATTACCTTTACTTTTCAAATATTCTCCGATGCCTATCATGTGCTCAGCACAATTCAAATGCTTTACAAATATTAATTTTTAATACACCACTTACCAGGTAGGTATTATTAATGTCCCCCTTTCAGAAATAAAGGAACTGATTTAACCTTTCTGAGTCTCTACCTCTCTTTCTATAAATGAGTTTGAAGAGTCTTCTACAGCTGTTGCAGTCACCAATTTAATAACAGGCATCATGTCCCAAAGTCAAGCTCCCAGCCCTGTGTCTGAGACAAAAACCATTTTGAGAACTGGACACAATCTGTTGCTGTGGCACCTTAATCCTCAGGCAAAAACACTGGAACAAAAACTCATCAAATTTAATCTTCCTTGGAAAAGTTATAGCAGAGAGATGACATCAGCTGATGCTTATGCAAGTTGCTATTTTTATACATATTTATTTGAAAGGGTGCCTGAAAATATAATTAGGAAGTGAAGGGATCCAAAAAGTATCTGTCAAAAGGATTCAGTCTTTCATCTTTTCACTTAACACAAAAAGAAAAAAGAGAAAGAAAAGGGAGGGAGGAGGAAAAGAGAGAGAGAGAGAGAGAGAGAGAGAGAGAGGTGAAGGAAAGAAAGGAATGTAATCATATTTGACCTAGTAAAACTCTTGTAGAAGTTAATGATAGACTAGATTAAATAAGCAAAATATCAACAAATATAATATAATAAATTTAGTGTCTGCTAAACCTGGGATCAACTCCCTCTTCCATCCCTAAGACCATTGGCAAATTCTATAACTTCTTTAAGTATCAGCTTTTTTACCTGAAAAGTCAGAACAATATCTACTTTATAAGATATTTGTGTGATTAAATGAAATAATGTATGTCAAGAGTCCAGTGTGTGCCTAGCACATAATACATACTCAACAAAAGTTAATTCTTTGCCAACCACTTCCTAGATATCTCAAATAGTGGTAGATAAGTCAAGAGAGGGAAGATCTAAGAACATAATAAAAATACAAATGGACAACCTTACATTGAACCATCACAACAAAAGTAGTATTTGAATGGCCATTCTCAGAACACGATGGAATCAGATGACCTCTAGAATCAGAGCGAAATATGCATTACTGGACATATTGGTAACCCCAGCTACCCATTCTATTTCAGATTCCTTAAAACAATGAGCAGAGTCAAAGAAGGCTAAGACTGTACATCCGAGATATTCTAATCCTTGTCAGCCCATAAAAATAATAACTGTGTCTTCAGAGTTTCCTCAATGACATTGTTTAGTCATGTAAAATATCAACACCAGCATCTAGAACTTGCATTCTTCTTTCCTTTTATAAGACATGGGCTGTCTCCTAAGTGCCAATGTCTGAGACTTCCATCAGGTAGGCTTCCAGAAATTAACCTATGTATTCAAGAAAATTCTTCTCCCTTTACATCCTTTAGCCAACATTTCTTTCATACTCACAACATCAAACAGAGTTTGCTGTTAATGATCTGGATTCAAATTTCTGATTTTTTAGTTATTATACAAGCTCTCCATGCCTTCATCTTCTCATTGAAATTGTGGAGTTAAGATTATTGTCTTCATAGGGAATTAATTAGCTAATAGAGTCTAAGTGCCCATCAGTGTCTCTACCCACGTTTATTTCTCAATATGTGGCAGGTACCATCTTATTTATTCATATTGTTGTTTACTGTCATCCGTGAGTTCCGTTCCTTATGAACGCTCTGAAACAACTCCAGTCTGAACTCACAGGGCTTCCAATCCCCAGGCACCATATGTAACACCCTGTCCTGACCCGGATGACTTTGATCAAGTCCTTCACCGAGAGCGTCTCAAGATGCTCTGGACTTGGAAGTCTGCACAAGAGAAAAAGCACTGCTCTGGCCTTATGTAAGACTAGGAGCTGAAAAGAAATGTATTCTCACCTACATTGCAAAGGGAGGCACAGCTGTTTGACACATTGGTTAATAATCATGGAGAAAGAGAAGATGCCAGTAGCCAAGAGGGCGGATTTGCAGATTATCAAATTACTCAGGTTAATGGGAAGGAGGCCGGCTACAAGGGGAACTAAGAAAATCAAGACATCAAACAGCAGTGTGGGAATGAATACACAGGTCTCTCACGTTGGTGAGAATAACATAAACGACATGAGCATTCTGGGTTTTGAAGAGCTTATGACTCTGTTCATGCATTCAAATGGCATCCTTGAGATAATTAAAAACGTCTCAGAAACTAGTGAGTGAGTTGTCAAAGCAGATAACTCAATAGAGATGTCAGCTCCCTGTGTAACAGCCATCAAAACAGTAACTAAGATTTAAGGCTAGAATGATTTTCATTTTCCTTGGCCAATTCACGGGATGACAGTGACTTCTTAGTAGGGTTTGCGCAATAAAGTGTAGGCTTTGGAAAAGGGGGAGAGGCAGGAGGAGAAGGAAGCTGAGCTGCCGAGGGATTACATCCCAGAAAATTCTACCCTGAACTGTTGAGAAGACCTACTTTTACCTCTTCTCCTTATGCCAGAAATAACTTTCAAAAAAACGCAAAGGTAATTCATGTTCTTCCCCTGATGAAAACTCTTCAATAAGGTCACATTTCATGAAGTGTATGGTCTCCTGTGACCTATCTTTTAATCATCATTGTACAGCTTTTCATGAGGTTTGCAGACAATTCATTGGCACCCCCTCCCCTTCCTCCATTCCTAACCTTCATCCATATGTGTCCTGTGTGTTTCTCTGGGGTATTTTTGTAAATTATATGTCTTGGTTCAAGGTCCCCATAGGCTCCCCTTTTGTGGCACAGAACTCCAGGTGGTTTCCTAAGTGCTGAGAGGCAGCAAGCAGCCTCTTGTTGTATTAATGTGTGACTTTGGGAAAGAGCCTAAGGATGGGGGCTAAGAAACGAACCCAGTGGAGCCGACCATGGGATTAGAGGGTTGACACTTTCAGTCCTAACCGACCTTCCAGGAGCAGAGCTGGAGGTTGAATCAATTACCAATGGTCAATGATTTGATCAAACATGACTATGTGATGAAGCCTCCATAGAAAACCCAGCTGATGGGGTTCCAGGAGTTTCCGGGTTGGTGAACACGTGGTTCTGGGAGAGTGCCACCTAGAGAGAGCATGGAAAGCTCCTCACTCCCCCCCGCCCCCGTGCCTTGCCCTCTGCACTTCTTCCATTTGATGGCTCCCGGGTTATATTCTTTTACAATAAACCGGTGGTCTAGTACATAAAATGTTTCTCTGAGTTCTGTGAGCTGCTCTAGCAAATTAATCAAACTAAAGGAGGGGGTCTTGGGAACCTCCAATTTTCCAATCAGAAGCACAGGTAACAAACTGGGCTTGTGAGTGGTGTCTGAAGTGAGGGGGAGGGGGATAGTCTCGTCAGATTGAACCCTTACCCTATGGAATCTGATGCTGTCTCCAGGTAGATAGTGTCACATTACATTAAACTGTGGAACGCCCAGCTGGTGTTGCAGAATTCCCTGGTGGTGTGGGAACATTGCAAGACAGTCTTCTCGCAAGACTGAAGGCTGTAGGTGTGGGGTGTGCAGGGAGTGGGGGGAGGAGAAGGTGAAAGAAAATTCCTCACTCAGCTTCTCTGCAACCTTTGCTATTCTGTGCTTTGTCTGTCTGGGTGGACTGATGTCTGCATTTTCCGGAGAGACGATGCCAAGGGCCCCTTGTTTTATGACACTGAATATGCCCGTTGATATCATAACAATATTTGTTCTGGCTAAATCTGACTTATCTATTCCTCAAGCTCAGGTGTTGTGCTGACTCAAGAACCAGTCAGGTAATGTGAAAGAATCTGGTGGGTTTTCCGGACCATTCTTCTCCTTTAGAGACAGCCCTGGAGGGTGGATTGAGCTACTTAGAGGTGGGTGACAGTGGAGCTCATTTGATTAATAGCATCAAACATCAGGAACAGAAGACATATGGATAAGAACAAAGACGATGAGTAGTAAGGCTCCATAGCTGGGGAGTGCTGGAAAGAGTAGCAGGGGGAGAATATCCAAGACTTTGCACGTAGTTCATTCTTCACTTCATTGAATTTCCAGCAGTTTGCATCTCTCAAAACTGCCACTGCTTATGTGCACAAATGAGACCAAATAACACGTAGGGTTCCAGCCACTGTTACCCTACCCTTTAAGGGGGTCATATTAATACGAGCCATATGACCCTCTCAAAGTCATGCTATTGTGTTTTCTGGAGTCTTCTTCAGCATGCTCACAAGTCATCTCTCTGTTAGGAAGAGATGCCCCCCAAACCCAGGGGCTTTGATGCTATTCAAAGCTCGTTGAATCATTAGCTCTGCCATGGGTCTTCCCGAGGACAGGCTGGCATCTTGGTATAAGGATGAGGAGGCTTTACTGAGTGCGTCTGAGAAATCACAAGTAACCTACTGCGATTGACTCAACTCAAGTTGACGCCACTACCTGTCTTACACCAGCAGTGCTTTTGCTGCCAAATGACACAGGACTTCCCTCTTCTCGCTGTCCCTACTTGATGGCAGTTACCAGTTATGATGAATGGCTTCTCAACCTTTTGCCAAAGTGTAAGAAATAATTTTCAAGTTCATGTTTACAAATGAACACACTGTAAAGATAAAGGGAGGAGGATGAGAGAGCAAATGTTACATGATTTCCCTTCACCGATGATCCTCAAGTCTCGTCTCTTCCCTAGGGGGCACCATCCTGCACCTTCCTCTCTCTGAGCATCCACATTCTACCCGTTAGCTGAGAATTAGCTTGTCACCCACCTCACCCATAGAGCCTTCTCTGATCATTCCACCACCTCGAGCAGCCAAAGCACAGCTTATCACCTAACCCTAGAATACGTACTGCCTCTATTCTGTGCTGTTTATTTTTTCTGTCCATGTTAAATAAACTTGAATAAAAAACTATGAGATATGAAAAGGGAGTATGAGCCCAGCTGGTGTGGCCCAGTGGTTGAGTGTCAACCCATGCACCAAGAGGTCACCAGTTCGATTCCCGGTCAGGACACATGCCCAGGTTGTGGGCCCGATCCCCAGTGTGGGGCATGCAGGAGGCGGCCAGTCGATGTTCTCTTTCACATCGATGTTTCTATCTCTCTCTCCCTCTCCCTTTCTCTTTCTCTAGAAATCAATAAAGAAACAAAATTTAAAAAAAGGAAAGAAAAGAAGAGAAGAGAAGAGAAGAGAAGAGAAGAGAAGAGAAGAGAAGAGAAAAGAAAGAAAGAAAAAGAAAAGAAAAGAAAAGAAAAGAAAAGAAAAGAAAAGAAAAGAAAAGAAAAGAAAAGAAAGGAAAAGAAAAGAAAAGAAGAATATGAAAATAATGTGGGATTTGGAGTCAAGGAGACATAGATTGGAATCCCACCTCCACCACTCAGTAGCAGTATTAGTTAGGAACGGATTAAACAAATTAACCTGTGCAAACACTGGTTTACTCAAATAGGGATTAAGTTTCCTCCTGTAACTAAGAGTCCAGAAGATGCAACGCAGGGCTGGAGCAGCTGTTCACAGCTGCCATCAAGACCCTGGACTCCTACTGCCTGCTTGCCCCTCCCTTCTACGTGCACTCGGCTTTCGTCCTCATGCTTGCAGCGTGGCTGCACAATGCCTGCTGACATCGAGGTAGGAGCGCTGCTTTGTTCCAGTTTTCTGTTATAAGATGAAGAAACCACTGTAGACGGAGAGGTGGACGACACAGGAGAGAAGGAGGGTATCGTTTGCAAAATAAAGCAGACACTTATCGTTCTACCATAGCTACGCAGAACTTTTTATACCACATGTATCTCATTTAGTACATTGCAATATACTTTCATCCAGTGTACTGGGATCTATACAAACAATTTTCAAATTGTATCCTCTGCATTTAGAACCACACAGAACACATAGTTCGCATGTAACTTGAGTCATTGAATTGAACATTAAATTTTTTTAAAAGCCTAAACCCTTTGAATATTACTTTTTAATTAACTTAAATAAGAAGTGTCTAAATGTTATACATTTTTTAAAGCAGCAATACTATTTCCTACCTGCTGTGTAAATGCATCTTTCTGTTGGTGTGGGTCATGGGGAAAGCACAGATGGTTCCTGCCATAATTATGTTAGATAATTAACAGACCTAGGTTCTGGCGGCCCCCTGGACCTATCGGCTTGTCAACTCATTATATAAATAAGAAATTCCAAATTAATACATACACAGCCCTGGAGTTTATATGCACAATGAGAATTTGAGACATCCCAAACGGTCTTAAGGACTTTCTTCTTATAATATCTTTCTTCTCCTTTGAAGTATCTGCTGTGAAGATGATTAAAATGCAGCTTATTGAATTGGAAACCAAACAAATCAATGTTGTTTCCTTTAAAGCTAGATCGCTCACAAGGAACATTTGTTACAATATTTCTTTTTCTTTAATCATCTCCAATGGATAGATCTTTACAGCTGATCTGCCAGGGGTCAGTGAAGAATGGGGGAGACTCTTCTTACCAGTCACCTTCGTGGGGCGTTATTGCTGCTGCCTCTTGTGTTGTCTGTTTCCTCTGTGGTGAAAGTGACGAGCAGCACTACAAGAAAGATGTGTCTGTGGCTTTTGTTCCGGAGCACTGGGGGTATGTAAAAGAAGGTGTTATTAATGGAAGAGCATCGTTGCAGATTCTCGGAATTCTCCGTGGATCATGCAATCCAGACTGGCATATGATTAAAAAAAAATACCGATAAGTGAAAAGACTCTTTAATATGAGCCTCTGCAGTGCTCGCTTAGGGAGAATTTAGGATTATATAAATCTCTGGTTCTTTATTGAGGGGCTTTAATACATGCTAAACAACAGCAAAATGTCAAATAGACTATTTCATTCCAAGTATTAGACCCTCAACACTTCCCCTTCAAGAAGGAAAAATTACAATAGATAACTACAGTGCATTTGGGGACATTTTGGCTTCCAGTCCTAAATACAGTTTAGGGTTTGTCTGTTAAAGTGGAGGGGACTATGCAAGGCTGGCACAATGTTTGCAAATCAGTAAATGTGATACACTACATGAACAAAATGAAAGATAACAACCACATGATTGTATCAACAGACACTGAAAAAGCAGTTGACAAAATCTGGCACCCATTTTTGATAAAAATGCTCAGCAATGTGGGAATAGAGGGATCATATCTCAACATAATAAAGGCCATATATGAAAGACCTACAGCTAACATTGTACTCAATGGGCAAAAACTGAAAGCATTTCCCTTAAGAACAGGAACAAGACAGGGATGCCCACCTTCACCACTCCTATTTAACATAGTACTGGGAGTCTTAGCCACAGCAATCAGACATGAGGAAAAAATAAAAGGGATCCAAATTGGAAAGGAGGAAGTAAAACTGTTATTATTCCCAGATAACATGATATTGCACATAAAAAACCATAAGACTCCATCAAAAATCTACTAGATTTAATAAATAAATTTGCAAAGTAGCAGGATACAAAATTAACATCTAGAAATTGATGGCATTTTTATACACTGATAATGAGCACTCAGAAAAACTAAAAAAATAAACAAAACAAAAACAATCCCGTTTACCATTTCAACAAAAAAATTAAGATACCTAGGAATAAACTTAACCAAGGAGGTAAAATGCTTATTCTCAGAAAACTACAGGACATTGAAAAAAGAAATAGAAGAAGACATAAAAATGTAGAAACATATAACATGTTCATGGATTGGGAAAATGAACATCATTAAAATGTCCATAACTACTGAAAGCTATCTACAAATTCAATGCAATCCCTCTTAAAGTACCAATGGCATATTTCACAGATCTAGAAAAAAAATACTCCAAAAGTTTATATAGAACCAGAAAAGACCCCGAATAGCCACAGCAATTTTGAAAAAGAATAACAAAGTAGGAGGGATCACAATACTGGATATGAGGTTATACTGCAAAGCCACTGTAATGCAAACAGCCTGGTACTGGCACAAGAACAGGCATGTAGATCAATGGAACAGAACAGAGAACCCAGAAATGGACCCAAGAGAGTATGCACAATTATATTCGACAAAGGAGGCAAGAACATACAATGGAGTAAGACAGCCTCTTTAATAAATGGCGTTAGGAAAATTGGACAGCTACATGCAAAAAAATAAAACTAGACCACCAACTTATACCATACACAAACATAAACTCAAAATGGATGAAAGACTTAAATGTAACTCATGAAACCATAAAAATCCTAGAAGAAAGTGTAGGCAGAAAAAATCTCAGATATCATATGTAGCAGAATTTTCACTGATACATCACCTAGGGCAAGAGAAACAAAGAAAAAATAATAATAAATGGGACTACATCAAACTAAAAACCTTCTGCACAGGAAAAGAAACCAGCATCAAAATGAAAGGGAACCCACTGTATGGGAGAACATATTTGACAATGATACATTGGATAAAGGGTTAATTTCCAAAATATACAGAGTACTCATACAACTCAACAAAAGGAAGACAAACAATCCAATTTAAAGATGGGCAGAGGACCTGAATAGACCGTCTCCAAACAGGACATACAAATAGCCAGGATACATATGAAAAAATAATCAACATTTCTAATCATGAGAGAGATGCAAAACAAAACAATTATGAGATATCACTTCACACCTGCCAGAGAGATGGGCATCAAAAAATCCTCAAACAGCAAGTGTTGGCGAGGGTGTAGAGAAGAGGAGACTCTAATACACTGCTGGTGGGAATCCAGACTGGTGCAGCCACTACGGAAAACAATATGGTGTTTCCTCAAAAAATTAAATATGGAAATGCCATTTGATCCAGGGATCCCATTTCTTGGAATATATCCTAAGAAATCTGAAACACAAATCGGGAAGAACATATGCACCCCTATGTTCATAACAGCGCTATTTACAATAGCTAAGATCTGGAAACAGTTCAAGTGTCCATCAGTAGATGAGTGGATAAAAAACTGTGGTACATTTACACAATGGGATACTATGCAGCTGTAAGAAAAAAAGACTCTTATCCTTTGAGATGACATGCAGGGACCTGGAGAGTATTATGCTAAGCGAAATGAGCCAGTAAGAGAAAGACAAGTACCACGTGATCTCACTTATTTATGGAACATAACGAACAGAATAAGCTGTTGACCAAAAGTGATCCAGAGACGTGGAAGTCAGGAACAGACTAACAAACCTCAGAGGGATGGGGAGGGGAGGAGTGGGAAGAGAGAAAGCAAAGAATTTATATGCTTTTACACAGAACCAATGGACACAGACATAAAGTTGGGAAAAGCAGGAGGGGGTGGAAATGGGAAGGAGGAGGTCAATGGGAAAAAGAGGGGACATCCCTAATACTTTCAACAATAAAAAATAAATAAGGGGAAAAATAAAATAAAATGAAGGGGACTAAACTTCTCCAAGATTTCTGTAAGATAGAAATACAGTCAGAAAATCAAGTCATTTTTAAATCAACACATTAGAATTCATCCAAATTCTTGGTCAACTTAAAGTAGTCCTTTAGGAAACAACAAACTTACTCCCACAGAGTTGCCATGATGAGGACATTTTGGGCATCCCTCTTCTGAATTCTTCTAGAGCATGAAATGCATCTTCTGTGTAGCTTCTGTGGCAGTAGCCAGATCTTCATGCTCAAAAGGGGGATTTATTTTTTATGTTTATTATTCTTTCGAGAATATCAAAAGTCACTCAGAGCTAAGATTGAACGAAGGTGACTAAGATGGGTCATGACTCTAGTCTGACTTTGCCGTTGACTGAATTACTAGCAATGCTATTAGAACCTGGTCAAAAAGGTCACTGCCCAAGGAGGGGTCACCGAAATAGCCTGATGGAGGGAAAGGCAACGGGAGTAATTGTGTGGTCTCCCCAAGAGGTGTACTTCGGACAAAGAAAAATCCAATCATAAGTATGACTCCAGGCAAGCTTGTTGAAAAGCCCTCCTGGTCATTGCTTCCAGGAGCATATTCAGCAAGTATTATGAACCTCCTACCAAGCTGTGACCACAGTGATAAAAGCTGAGGATATTGGACAAATAGGACCCGTCTTCTCCCTGGAAGGCTCACCGTCGAGCCGGTGAGAGAACTTATGATGGAGTATTACAGAAACAGGGCAAGTTCCTTGACAGAAACACACAGAGGCATCATAACAGAAGACTATGACCGAGAGAGTCAGGATATGATAACCTATTTTGGGTCATGGTCTCTTTTGGTAATCTGCTGAAACTTACCGACCCCTTATCTAAATACTACTTTTAAATGCATAATATAAAATACATAGAATTACAGGGAAACTGATTATGTTGAAATAAAATTATCAAAATATTTTTAAAAGTTGGCTTTAGACTGTGCATGTGTCTTGATTAATTTATTGAAATAAGATCAAGTGGAGGACCTAATAATTACTGCGGTTACCAAACAATGAAGAACACCGTCAGTGTTTTGAGATACTTGCAACAACTATAATTTAATATGAAACTACCTGTGCTTTCTTTGGTAACTAAATCATAATACCGCTATCACTGGTAGGATTTATTAACTGCATTTATCATTAGAAGACGTGATCAACTCCAGTTAGAGGTTAATGAAAATAAAGATAATTCCCCTATCTTCAGACACCCTGAATTCTATCCATGCATATGTTGGGGATGGCAAACCCTGATAAGACGCCCTGTCTAATGGACAATACCCAAGCTAAAGTAGTTGCTAGGCAGGAGAATCCAGGGCTCTGTGAACAAAGGCAAAGAGGTAGGAAAAAATAGCATCTTTGGAGAAATTGGTGCCATTTTTATTATGAATAGCTGGTATTTCATAATATTATTTCTAGTGCTGATGACTTACGATTTCATTTCTTTATATTTATTGTGTATTGTTGGATGAGCCAATGGAGATTATCCATAAATAGTCCCTGTTCTCTAAGAGGATTGGCTTTGGGGCAACTATCATCCTTTCTACTGGTTTTCACAACATTGCTCAGAGGAAGTGTACCACGGGAAACCTGGGTTCTAGTTCCGGCTTCTGACATTTCCCTCTTGTTGCAGGGCAAAATATTCATTCATCTATGTATTTATTCCATTAATGACTTCTTGAACACCTACTATGTGCAGGCTCTGTGTCAGGCACTAACAGTACCCGGATAAATAAATCACAGGTTCTACCTTCAAGGAGCTCCCCATCTTGGGGAGGACATATAACTTGAGTATAAATACTCACAAGCACAGCTAGCAATGAGATAAGGCGTGAACACCACTGAGCCCCGTTCTTAGCGCCCAGAAAGCATCCAATACATTGTAGTTGTGTGAGTTCTGCTGGGCTCTACGGGGAAGGCAGCACATCTCTCTGGAGAGCATCAGGGAAGCCTTCTCATAAGAAATGACTGTCCCTTTCTGAGCCTCACCGTCCACAACTGGGAAACAGCAGGATTTAGGCTGGACTCCGGGTGATCTCAGATGCCCTCTCCTGCCCTCCTGTCACCCTACAGATTCCTGGCATGGTTCGGGGTGGAACAGTAGTGGTTTCATCAGGCCTGGGTTGCCTGAACTCTGCACATCCCGAAGGCCTTCAAGATTGACCTTCCAGCCCTGGCCAGTTTGGCTCAGTGGTTAGAGCGTCGGCCTGTGGTCTGGAGAGACCCGGGTTCGGTTCCCGCTAAGGGCACGTACTTCGGTTGCAGTTTGTCCCCGGCCCTGGTTGGTCGTGCGGGTGGCAGCCACTCGATGTGTCCCTTCACGTCGATGTTTCTCTCTCTCTCCCTTCCTCTCTCTCCCTCCCTCCCACTCTATCTGTACAAAAAACGGAAAAATATCCTTGGGTGAGGATTAAAAAAAAAAAAAAACAAAAAAAAAAGATTGACCTTCCACCAGCTCCTGGGACATAACCTGTGAGCCCGGGAAATGGCTGGCTGTCTGAATACCCGAAGCCTGGGGCCACAGCAGACAGTTTATGCTGACAGAGGGACTTAGGTTGAGTGCCTTTTTGGGGACTTTGGGCTGTAGTGTAACAGCTTGACTTTTAGGGGGGCTGGAGTCTGAGCGGCTGAGGTCATTTGCAGTTGTTCCATGACTATGTGGCTGATCCACCAGTAACAACCCGGACACCGCATCCTGGTGAGCCTCCCGGAGGAACAGCATCCCACACGTGCCGCACGTCATTGCCAGGAGACAGTGATTTCCACGTGACCCCACTGAGAGAGGACAGCTAGACTCTCTCCTCACCTCTCCGGGGCCCCATGCTGTGTGCCTTTCCCTTCGCTCATTTTAATCTGTAATTTTCCACAGCTGCTATAATGCATGAGTGTGGGAGACTTTTTGTGTCAATTTTGTTAAAATCTGCCCTGCCATCGCCTGCCCCAAGGCAGGATATCTCTGCATTCTGCATTTCTTTATCTCTGCATTTTGCATTTCTTTAAGTAACCATTTACTCATCAAGCCAGTCTTTACTGACCTTTTGTTCCTTTTGTACTGTTTCCTGGAATTGCTTTGGGCAAGCTTGGTGCTTGGCAAAAGGTTCTTCTTGCCCTATATATTGTGTGAATTACCCCTGAATAAATGAGACTTGGTCAGAATCCTGTCTTGTCTCCATTTCTCGTGTCTCTTGTCCCTCCTCATCCTCACTCCCCCTCTAGAGTCCTCGTTGCTCGACCTGCGGGACGGGTCACATGAGTACACCAGGGTTTTTTATCTTGTGTTTTCAGTTCCGTGAGCTCTAGGGAATCATCAAACCTGAGTGTCGTCTTGGGGAGCCCTGTACAAGTGAACAGCTCTGTTCTCACAAGGCCTTCCCTTCCTCCTCAAGCCCCAGTTGTTCTCTGCTTCTAGGCTACTCTAGAACTTACGGCATAGTCTCTGACACACACATTCATTTATGTCATTGTTCAGCTTCTTAACTGCTTCGTGACTAGGTCTTTTATCAACTAGACTCTTAACTCTGCAAAGCCTTGCTTAGATCTCAGGCTTCCCACGGGCCCCACACAGCCGGGACTGGGCACACAGTACCCCCTCAATGCACACTTGCTGCAACACAGTAAGCGGTCTGTCTGTTCACGAGAAGTCAGCAGGGGGGAGAAACAGTGGAATTCTGGCAGCTGATCCGTGGAACGCGCTAAGGAGGAATAAACAAGAACCTTTGCTTTGGTATAGAAGGCAAACAAGTTAAAGAGTAAAAGGATCAAGGGAGATTAGGCAGGTATGAGGAGGGATCTGCCCAGAACAGAAACAAAAAACAAATAGGAAATCTTTAGCAAAGAGACGGCACCAGCAGAGTGGAAACTGCAGGACGAAAGGGGCGGCGGAGGAGTGAGGTGACAGAACAACGGGCCAGGTCCCGACTGACACAGCGGTGCCCTGAGTGGGGGTCGGGGGTGGTCTCTGCTCTGCAGGGTTCGCAGGGGGGAGTCAGAGACGATGCAGAGCACGACAGACACGAACTGTCTTGGGCGCAAGGAGCTCTTGGCATTGCAGTGCTATGGCTGAGGTAAGGACCGATTAACCAGAGCTGGAAAGAGGAAGGGAGCTTAGTGGGTGCACATTCTAATTGGGTCACATCTGGATTAGAGGGCAGGACACCACAGGCCAGAGAGCATTTCCGGGATTTCCACAACCAGCCCCGAGCCCAGGCTGAGAGAAGTCTGCCTGCAAACATCACGTTATTCTCACTGAGCTCCGGTGTGCGTCCGACCCTGCCAGCCCACCACCAGCGCCCGACGTTAGGGAATGAAGGACCACACTTTTCTTCTCTACTTAGCACGGATGTCCTGTTCTGTTCAGCTCAACAAGGACCTGCTGAATGGCAGGCACCATAGAGCCGACTGTCAATGACCGGGACAGCCCCCGAGGTCTTCCCCAGAGGGAGACCACAGACAGGTCCCTGCACCGCCTCTGCCCGAGGGTGTTCCCCAGGGGCCTCAGGACACAGGCTGCTGCAGGGGAGTAGACTCCCAGGGGCCACGCTTAACAAATGAAGGGTTCAAGTTGCTGGAAAAAGACTCCAGCTTCCTTGACCATCAGTGGGACAGGTCTGACGTGGGTTCTACAGCATTTATCACCACCTGCACATTCTCCTACGCTTTATTGCTTTTATTTACTCTCTTCCGTGTCTCATTCTGCTTCCCGGGATTAATTCCCCAATGAGCTACTTTCACTCCAGCTCTGGACTCAGGGGCAACTTTTAGGAGAAACACCGCTAAGACATCATGTCTGGCATGGACGATAATAGAAAGAATACGACGTTTTTTGAGTGCTTACTGTAGCTAAAAACTTTATAGGCGTGACCCCCATTTAACCCCCCCAACAGCCTATCAGGGTAGGCCCTGCTATTGTCCCTGTGTTATAAGTGAGGAAACTGAGGTGGAGAAGGATGAAACAGCTTGGCCCACAGCACTCGCTAGGAGCTGGAGAGGCCTGTCAAGCTCCCAATCACACCCCTTTCTACAGCATCGCACCACATTTCTGATCAGTGGTGTCACTGTGAGACTGGTGGGTATTCGGGGTGGATGAGAGCAAGAGCATTTCAGAGGTTTCACAGTCAGACATTAAAGAAGAATCTGAATATGCGTTCCCTACTCCTTAGTTATCTAGTCGTCGTCTCCGTTATCAAATTAACTGTCACAGTACCACAGTGCTTGTGTTCAAGTCACCCTTATTTTACTTAATAATGGCCCCAAAGCACAAGATTGCTGATACTGGTAGCATGCAGAGAGAAACCATAAAGTGCTTCCTTTAAGTAAAAAGCTGAGTAAGTACAGTGACATATTTTGAGAGAGAGACCACAGTCACATAACTTTTATATAGTGTATTATATAACTGTTCTATTTTATTATTATTTTACTGTGCCTAATTTATAAATTAAACTTTATTATAAGTATGCATAGAGAAGAGAACATGGCATATCTAGGGTTCAGTTCTATCCATGGTTTCAGGCATCCACTGGGGGTCGTGTAATGTATCCCCACAGGTAAGGGGAGACTTATCATAACCCTGCAGGTGGAAAAGGCTTATAGAAACAAACCACCGTTTACTGAGTGCAACTTGTATGCTAGACTCTATGATAAGTGTTTTTTTTTTTTTCTTTTCAAGTCTCACAACAAAACTGTAAAATAGAAAACAATATTTCTGTTTTACATATCCCGGAACTGAGATCTGGATTGTGTAAATAATTGGCTTACATCACAAAGATAATAACCAACAGAGTGATATATAAACCCCACCCATTTGACCACATAGCCTCTTCCTCCTTACCTTATATAAATTATCATTCTGAAAATGGTACTAATGCATGAAAAAGTCATCAACTATCTATAGCTGTAACACTTATCAAAAAAGAAATAAAATCTACCCATCAGATACTTGGGGATAATTTATTATTTTAATATATAAACAGCCCACTGTTGATGAAGAGAGAGCATTCTTGAGAAAAAGTGCAAGCAGAACTCTTCCATCGAAATTCTAACCTAGGACTTCAGTGGACAAAACCAAAGTGATTTCACTGAAGTGGACAATAAGGAATGTAAAAGGGATTTGGTGTGAGATTTAAGTGGACAGGAAACAGTGCCTTCTGAATGCGTGCTTAACTTCAAAGAACAAATTGTCAATCAGAGTTCAACTCCAAAAACATATGAAAGAAAGCCGAAATACCATCTCAACAAATCTACAGAAACTGACATGTCCTTTTGAGAACAATCATCATAGCACAAATACCAAAGGATATAAGATCCTAGAAATGTAAATCTGAATGTCACAGGGACATTCGTATTTTGTAAAAGTCATCTATGAAAAACTGTCTCCCAGATGACAGGGTGATACTTAGAAAAGTGAAGGTCAAACTTTATCTCACCATCTTGTATATGTTCAAGACCCTGGAGGTTAAAAGTAGAGGAGGGGACGAGAGATTTTTCTTGATCTACTTGTCTTTAAAGCTACACAGTTCAGGGACCTCAAGGTCAAAGGAAGATTCTCAGGAATTTCACTTTTTCTCCCCACACCCCAAATTCCACTCATAAATACTGTAGTTTGGGTTTGCATTGTCAAGATTGATAGCATTTGCATCGTGTAGCAACATTGTTCTAGGCATTACTACTGCAGCAGAAATAACAACCCTACGACTCAACTCTTTTAATATGTTGGGGATTCCTAGGCATCTGGTAACCTCAGCACACATGCAATCAAAGGACCAAACAAAAGGGGGTGGGATTTATGCCTGCCCTCCATGGAGTGTAAAATTTCTTGACCAACAAGTCTGGATTACAGATGCAATACTGAGGGGAAAATTAAATGCCAAAAATGTTATTTCCCCCCAGAAGTTTAGGACAGAGATGTATGGAGTACTGTCCAGGAGCTTTAAAACTCTGCAATTTTTCCAGCCCAGGTTGCCAACCATGAGCCATGGGTGCACAGCATGCATTGAATCAGTCAGAGGTATCTGTCTGCTCACCTACACTGTGCTGTTTGCACAGGAATGCCAGCTAAGTTCCATACATCGGTTCAACTTCTAGGAAGCTGGCTCTTCTCAATCACTGTCGGCTCAGACTTTCCTATAGAACTGACACATCTAAAAACAGATCACCTAGTAAGTTACATGATGTCTAATCACTGGGGTGTACACCTGAGACTAATATAATAGTGCACATCAACTGTAATTGAAAAATAAAAAATGCTTTAAAAAATAAAGCCCAGCTGAAGTGGCTCAGCGGATTGATCATTGTCCCATGGACTGAGAGGTCCTTGTTCAAGTCCAAGTCCTGATCAGGGCACATGCCTGGGATGTGGGCTCAATCCCCAGTAGGGGGCGTGCAGGAGGCAGCAGACCATTGTTTCTCTCACGTGAATGTTTCTCTCTCTCCCTTCCTCTCTCTCTAAAAAAATCAATAAAATTAATTTTTAAAAAACTATAAAAATAAAAACAGTCACCCTGGACTCAGTGTCAAAACCTGCTCGGGTTCTCTTGTCAGCCATAGCTAAGGTTTTTCTAGAAACAGCACCAGTAGAGAGCTGTTTCAATGGCATTTTCCAATTTGTTAAGGATTAAAGTTTTCATCAGATATAATCTTAGCAAATTTATACATGTAATTCTCAGCTGCTTCATGATCAACAGACACTATTTCACCACAGATTATCAAATATTTTTACACCATGACATTTGCTAATTTTCTGCATCCATCTTCCTGAATATTCATACTCACCTTCAATGTTTACTTCTACATGGAGTAGCCTGGCTGGTTTTGGGACAGCAAGCAAGTCCTTGGCAAACATTTATGCTTTATTCATTTCCAACCCAAGGAAGAGAGATAACATTTCTTTTGCATGCATATTATTTCAAAATATTTTAATAATATTATATATATATTTTATTCCTCACCCAAGAATATTTTTCTATTTATTTTCAGACAGAGTGGGAGGGGGAGAGAGAGAGAAACACCAATGTGAGAGAGACACATTGATTGGTTGCCTCTCACACAACTTCGACCAGGGCCGGGACCAAACTGCAACTGAGGTCCGTGCCCTTGACCAGAGTCTAACCCACGACTCTTTGGTCCAAGGGCTGTCACTCAAACCGGCCAGGTCAGAGGTCCTATTCTTTAGAAAGAATATGCCAGACAGAGGGCATCTCTATATACCAGGCCAAGATATGATGCTGGGATTTTTATAGCAACAATAGGGATAACTTTCTCTACAATGGGGAGACTACAGAATGGTTGGGAATAATTTTACAGCAAATACTAGAACACACACAATCACATGAGTACTTTTGCCTATGATGTACTCACCTTGTGAAGCCACACACTTCTTCCAACAAGTTCTACACATTTTGGAAACTTTGGGGAAGTTAACTATAAGCCATGTTTTTTTTTGTTTTGTTTTTTCATCTTTATCCACCTTAATAGTAGAGTTTATGATAAGAAACAATGGGTTTTTGGTAAATAAGGTTATTAATTGCATTGGATAGTGTAACTATCATGTAAAATAGCCAATTTTCTTGTCCGATTGATAACCAACTCAAAAGGAAATTCCAAATGAAATCTCCTAAAAGTGTTCTGAGTTATTGGATGAATATATATGAGAGTCCTACCTAAGACGATCAACTGAACCCACTCTTTTGATAGTTCTCAATAAAATGGCAGTAAAGGCATATAGCAAAGTAATCAATACTAGCCAAGATAAGAGAAATAGGCTCATCTCAGGACAAGGAAATGGGAATAGGTACGTCAGACCATAGAGGTTTTGAAACATTCTGGCAGGTGGAAAGCACACGGCATGATGGTAGGAGAAGGGCCTGCGGGAGCTGAGACCTGCAGTGCGTGGGAGAAGGCAGCCCTGAAGCCAGGGAGCAGCCGCTTGGCAGGACATTGCAGAAGCTCCAGATGCGGCAACACTGGGTGCCACCACAGGTAGTCTTGTGAACTAGGGCTAGAAAGAGGCGGACTACGTACACATCCACTTGTGGAACCATCAACCACTCCCCTAATGCTCTGAACCTAGAAGAACAGGAAGCCGTGCTTTCTCCCTCGGAAAGCAATGAGATGGATGGATACTCGAGACTGGGAACAGCATGGACCTCTGGGAGCTCTACAGATGGAACCACCTCTGCAGGCTAACGGCCGCATGGTGCACCTAGAGAAGCAAGGTCGTGGGCACCAGGACGCCCAGCCTCAGAGAGTGCCTGGTGTCCATAAAAGGAGCAGAGCTGTGAACTTCAAGGAACCGTGTGGCCCTGAAAGATGTGAATCAGGAGATCTCCCCAGAGGGTTTCTCTCTTCCTAAGACCCGGAGGCCTCTGTACACCCCTTGGATTAAGAAAAGAAGACCCCAATAATGACTGATTGAATTTACTGTGAGCCAACCCAGACAGAGGTTTGAATTTACGTTTAACATGATTTTAAGAAAATAAGTATTGACTGTATTTTGTGGGTTTTTTTCCACCAGTTTTAGTAACTTTTATTTCCTGGGAGTTTGTGATTTCATCATAAGTATAACATACATTTTTATAAAATGTGTCACTGCATCTTCTTATGAGATTTTCATGTTTACATATATGCTGAGTAATAATTTGATTTTTCATTTGTGTGTGTGTGTGTTTATTATTTTCTGATTACAGTTTACCTTCAATGTTATTTTGTATTGGTTTCAGGTGTACAGCATAATGGTTAGACAGTCATAAACATTACAAAATATTCTCCCTGATATTTCCAGGACCCACCTGGCACCCTACATAGTTATCACAATATTTTTTACTGTATTCCTTATACTGTACTTTACATCTCCATGACTATTTGGTAACTACCAATTTGCACTTCTTAATCCCTTCACCTCTTTTACCCAGTTCCCCATACCCTTCTCCTATGGCAGCCACCAGTTATGTATTTTAAGGCCAAAAAAAAAAAAAAAGAAGAAGAAGAAGAACTACACAGAAATATTATACTCTAGTTAGTAGTTGTTTTTTTTTTTTTTTAATTGATTTTAGAGAGAGAAAGGGAGAGGGAGAGAGAGAGAGAAACATCAATGTGAGAGAACATTGATTGGCCGCCTCCTGCACGCCCCCCACTGGGGATCAGGCCCACAACCTGGGCATGTGCCCTGACTGGGAATCGAACCAGTGACCTCTTGGTGCCTGGGTCGATGCTCAACCACTGAGCCACACCAGCTGGGCTAGTTAGTAGGTTTTTAAATAGGGGGAGGAATTGACTTAAATGTGATTTTTAAAAATAAGTACTGACTATGTATTCTAAGACTAAACACAAAGAGAACGATACACAAATAGTGTACTCTAGTTAGTAAGGTCATTTTTCACAGGAGTACGTTTGGCAATTTTGAAACTACTCACGTGTATTCTGGGATTGAGCAAACAAGTTTATATATCATAGATAGAGTGAGTTGGTTACTGCTGGAGAAAGGAGTTGTTAATAAGAAAAGAGTGAAAACTCTCATGAATCCTGTGGCATTCCACTGGCGGTGTCAGTAAAAACTCATGGTTTTTAAATGCATATATGCAAATAGATATAAAAGTAGAGATAACTCTGTCCACTGAGAGAATTACAAGCAATGACATCCTAATAACCAATAAGAGGCTCTTGATTTCCAAATGTCATTCTCCAAGGTTTAGAGAACTGGTTGATTCAAGGGGCCGGAGCAGGGAAGTACGAGATGAATGACCGGCCACTGGGATGGGCTAAGGGACCGTCACCATTATGTGCCCAGTCATCAGCACAGTACCTGCCCCTAGTAAAGACTCAATACCTATTTGTGGCTGAGATCAAGGGATTTTAAGCCATGCTCAACACAAGATTTGATTGATGCCCCAATGACTGTTGATGTGGTTGAATTTTCCTTCTTCTTCAGGATCATGAGCAATATAAAAAGACTAATGTAGCTTCTTCATGGGACACATCTTTCCAGATTACAATTGTACCTTTGTCACCTTCTTTCTGTCCTCCTGTAGAAAACAAGAGTCCTGTCGCCGAGGAGCATTGCCCCGTGAATCAGCAAGTTGATGGTCATTAACACTGAACATAGGCATTTTCCCATTTTGTTATGTGTTGGACAGTGTGTGTTGTGTGCGAGGATATCACAGTCAGTGGCAGGACAGCTGCCAGTGTGTTTCTGAAGGGATTGTTGGCCATCTATTTCCATCAGTCTCACGTGGTTCTGCACCTATTAACACATCCCTTTGAGATTCAATTTCCTTCCAAACTCGTCAGTTTAAAACGACATGAATCCGATTTAACACCAAGACATTTCATCAAAACATTCCAATTAATTTCAACTCATTTCATTTCAGCTAGACAATTCCAAGCACTGACATTTATGCTGTTCTTGCGACAGCATACACGAACTGATTTTGCACCCATCGGATCCCTTGCTTTTTGCTCCTCTTGCAAAGCATCTCTCAACATGTTTACCACCACACCTCTATGACTTCTACCACATTTTCCCAATCCCTAATCATTTGAGAGGGTCGATGTGTTGCTATGAGCATCTTAATCACCTCCCCATTAGTAGCACTGTTCCTCTGCTATCAAATATTATAACAAAGAAGCCAGGGGGTCTCAGGGGACTTTATGGACCACATGAGTAGATGAGAGTAGACACTGTGGCTCCTCCAGTCTGACTCAGTGCAATTTGTTTGGCCTTTTCCCCACATTAACATCTCCTTCCATTTCCTAAGCTAACCTTCTGCCATTATAACAATCTGCATACCATGAGGAAAAGCTTGACCCAATAACGGACTTTTTCTAGGCTCTTTGGCTTGGCATGTGCAGGAATCTCACCTTTTGAATTTCTCTGCACTGAAGAAGAGGCCATACACTTACATTTCCTCCCCAACAGCAAAGCTGAGACTAATCCAGGCTCCATCAGACACGTGCATCTGGAAGACAATGTGGTTTGAAGGAGCATGAGGGACAAAAGTGTTGCACCAAATCCACTGCAAGTGACAGGCAGCATTTTGAGGAGGCAGTGGAGGACATCCTGGAGGCTTCACCGCATGTCCAGCATCATCCATGAGAGCAGTGGTGTCCAGGTCCTCTGGCGATAGCAATAGGGTCTCAGTGGGAACAGCCAGGGTGGGCCATTGGGATGTTTTTGCCTTTATGGCCTCCAATCATTATTTTCTGACCCTCCCAGAGATTTTGTAAGACATGTAATATCCTTTTAGAATTCCTTAATTTCCTTAAACTAACTGGAATGAGTAAATTCTGTTGTGTGAACTCTAGATCCTGACTGATGCAGACCTGGCTGGTATCACGGCTTCTAATAATAAGTGTTCACTGAGGGACCATCTATGTACCAGGCATAGAACACATCTATGTGCTATAGATTCTAGGTGAGCTTAGTGTGTGACGTTGTAAAACAGACACAGGTTCTGCCTAATTAAGCTCGTGTTCTCATAAAGAACTGAGCATTCTAGCTCTATTCAGAGTCTGAGGTTTCATGAGAATGAGCACTGTAGCATATAAATGTTATACAGGTGGCACTTTGCTACAGTAAGCTCAACAGACACTTCTTTTTAAAAAAAGGGGTATCAGAGTGTATGAGGACTGAGACATTTTGTGAATATGGTTGCTCGTTTTCTTTTAGTCTCCTTACAGGAGGTGTGGTGACAATGACATTCTGCCTGTCCACGATGAGGTACGGCCATGCAGCAGGAAGCCCCAGTGACCTACCTCCTTAATTATGTCACCCTGAAACTTCTGTATGATAATTCTGTATATTGTTGGCACCTTTGACACCTGAACCTCATATTCAGGGTATAGGTGGAATTGCTCATTAAGCCTATCAGGGTCCTCTTGCTAAACTGTCCAGAGGCTGCATGGGAATCACTGGTCATTACACATGAGAAGTCCACGTAACAATAACCTGAGTGTGGCCCTATGGAATCCTTAATCCGCTACCTGCCACCAGTCCACCTGGGCCCTTAACTTCTTCCTCTGGGATTTTGTCATTTGATACTGTATTATTCTGCCAAAGAACTCTGCAAATGTTTCATATGCATCAAAAGCTTCTGATAGCTCTATTCCCAAATTACATATTCTATTCTATTTAGTGGCTTATTAGCCAAGTGATTTTATCTATTTACGTAACTTCTTTGAGCCCCAATTTCTTCATCTATGAAATGTGCATGATAATAACATGATCCATCTCACAGATAGTATCTACTCTTGTGACGCCCCCAGGCAAACCTGGACAACTTAAGTCCATCTCAGGTGGGTACAATTTCACCACAACATAAAAGGGTGTTATGACCATCTTGAGCTTTGTGCTGTCATGAGGTTATCACAATATGTTACTGGGATTAGTCTCCCCTTGAAAAAGCTGTGGTCGCTGCGGTTCCCATGTTAACATAATGAGGATAAGTAATACTTGTGGTGATGAGATTTTTACTTTTCATTTCTCATGTGAAGCTAACAGTAAAATCAGTAACAGACAGTAACATACCTCAAATCCACACACATGTATTCATTATGGTCAGGGTTGGATAATTTTCCAAGTGTGCCTTCAGAGTTTCCTAACAGTACCTAACGGGATAGGCACATGTCAGGTTTTCAGTGAGTGTAGAATGAATAAAGGAACACAGTTCTTAACCTAGTGGAGTTAAAAAATGATAAAGACCAGATAGATTAGATAGATAGATAGATAGATAGATAGATAGATAGATAGATAGATAGATAGACAGACACAGAGATAGAAAGAATGCATATCTAAATAGAAAAAACAAAGCAGTATGACAGTATAAAGAATGACTAGAAGTGCCCAGCCGGTGTGGCTCCGTGCACCAAGAGGTCACCAGTTTGATTCCCGGTCAGGGCACATGCCCAGGTTGTGGGCCTGGTCCCCAGTAGGGGGCATGCAGGTGGCGGTCAATCGATGTTCTCTCTCATTGATATTTCTATCTCTCTCTTCCTCTCCCTTCCTCTCTCTCTCTAAAAATCGATGAAGAATAAGAATAAGAATAAGAATAAGAAGAAGAAGAAGAAGAAGAAGAAGAAGAAGAAGAAGAAGAAAAGAATGACTAGAAGCTAGGGAGATGGGAGATGCTACTCTTACCAGGATGGTCAGAAAAATCACCTCTAAGGAAGTGATACGTGAAAAATAAGATAGAATAAGCCATATGACAGTCTGGAGGAAGATGTGTAAGCAAAGCAAAGGACAAATGCAAAGGCCCCTAAAAGGCAATGAGCTTGATACAGTTTGAAAATAGAAGAAGACCAGTATGGCTGAGAAGTATGAATAAGAAGAGATCATTAGGGCAGTGGTTCTCAACCTTCCTGATGCCGCGACCCTTCGATACACTTCCTCATGTTGTGGTGACCCCCAACCATAAAATTATTTTTGTTGCTACTTCATAACTGTAATTTTGCTACTGTTATGTCTAAGGCGACCCCTGTGAAAGGGTCATTTGAGCCCCAAAGGGGTCGCGACCCACAGGTTAAGAACCACTGCATTAGGGACTAAGTCTGGGGAAGTGGGCGGGCCAGATCATGAACAGCTTCTAAGACCTGAAAGGAACATTGGATTTCATTCTAAATGCAGTGAGAAAGGTTTAAGTAGGTGAGTGTTATTCAATTTGTGCTTGAGGGCTTTTTTATCTTCCTGACACCAACCAATTCTGCCACCAAATGGGTGTCCTAGAACTCAATTTTATTCTGACACTAACTTGGAGGTTGACGCCACACCAAGATGGGACATGCCAGACAAACATGCCAGCCTAACAGAATGCCAGACTCCACAGATTTAAGGGCTCAGTCCCATGAAACTGCGCTCCCTTCAGATGCCAGATGCCAGTTTCAGGTCTCGGGTCTTCCACACTTCTGTTCAATTTGGCTATAAGGTCAGGAGTTCCCGCTCACAAGACCCAAGAATCACTTTACTTGCTATTACTTACTTACTCATGATCACCAGTTTATCATGAAGTGCAACCCAGGAACTAACAGATGGAAGAGGTGCACAGGGCAGCTACGGGGGAAGAGGCAGGGAGCCTGCATGCTCTCTCCGGGGCACGCCATGCTCTCAACACTGCGGTGTTCTCACCACCCCCAAGCTCTCTGAGCCCCTTTGTTTAGGCATTTTATGGAGGTCTCATTACCAAAGCCCAACTGATTAAATCACTAGCCATTGATTAATCCTCGAAGTTTGAAGATGGGGGTGAAAGCTCCAACCCCTTCATCAGGCTTGATCTCGCTGGTGACCAGCCCCACCTTGAAGCTGTCTAGGAATCCCCGGCACCGGTCGTCGTTAACATGCAAAAGAAAGTCGTCATTCAGAGATTCCAAGAGCTTTAGGAGTTGTGTGTACCAGGAACGAGGGACAACGACCAAATATTTATTTGTTATTATTCCTCAGTGCTTTGCTAAATGTATACAGGAAGGGTTTTAGGAAATCCAAGGGTGAAGATATTGGCATAATCCAGACGAGAGACTAACCTGTAGTAAGTAGCTGAGCTACAGTGATAGCAGTAACACTGATCTAGGGACGCTGCTTGGACACTCGTAGTAATGGTGACTACTCAGAATATGGAAACAAAGGGTCCCTTCCATTCTTGGGAAGTCTCAACAGTCAGAAAATTCTTCTTTAAGCAATTTGACAAGACATATCAAGACTGTTGAAAATATCCACGTCCCTTGCTTAAGAAACCGTACTCTAAATAACATATCTTAAATATTTTAACAAAAAAAAGAATAAAGCATGTGGAACTATATTTATTGTGGCATTCATTTTGAGGAAAAAAAATTAAAATCTGATCATAGAAAGATGATTTAAAAAATTATGATACTGTAACTCAGTGGATTTTTATGCAGCCACTAAAAAATTGAAGTGTGAAGAAACAATTCATCATAGAAAATGTTTATGTCGAATATATAGATGATTATAAAAGGTAGGTCAGCTTGTATTCACTTTCTTAAAATAGGTCAGAATGCACGCAAGGCTTGGAAAGGAACATGGGGAAATAATGTGTTAAAGGGATTGAGGGTTTTTGTTGTTTTAATAATTTTTCTTTATTGATTTTTTTAGAGAGAGGAAAGGAGAGAGAGAAATATCAATGAGAGAGAACATTGATTGGCTGCCTCCTGCATGTCCCGCACTGGGGATCAGGCCCACAACCTGGGCGTGTGCCCTGACGGGGTATGGAATCGGCAACCTCTTGGTGCATGAGTTGACACACCAGCCGGGTGAGGATGTTTTTTCTCCATGAATTTTACAGGCTACTGGTTTCGATTTTGGCTTCTAAGAGATTTCATGTTCCCCTGAGAGTGGTTCCAGACCCAGGAAATCAAATTGCTCTCTGGTAAGTAAAATATAAACTTTCCCAATAAATTTAACCATAACCAGAAATGAATCAGAGGAAATTGCTCTTCTTTGGCATCATAAGTCTTTCTGCAAAGCCCAAGGCCAAGGATGCGAAGGTATAAATATAAATCCGGAAACAAATCTTGAGGCCCATATGTCATTTTAATGTCTTGGAGCAAAGAATACACTCTTCTAGCAATTTTTTCTCTTCCCTCCTGCAATCCCTGCTTCTTGATGGAGCAAAAAATTCAGCACACTAGTTAGTTCAAAGTCAGCTCTGTTCCTCATTGGTGCATGAAGAGCTCTAGACGGCAAACTAGAATTTCAAAGAAAAGTCAGTGAGGCCTGTTGAATGTCTTGTGCCACGAAAATCTCAGTGTAAGATCTCCTAGGGAAAACCACTCCCCCGCTGGAAAATGATGGAAAACAGAGAGAAGCCCACAACTCTGAAGTAAGAGCATACGGCACAGGCTGTTTTCAAACAGAATTGGAATGTTCTTAAAATAACATCAAGGAGGGACTTGGTAAGACATAGTCTTATCACAACTGTTTTCCCAAATCCAGATGGCTTTACCAATCTCATGCCCATCCTTGGTTTAACCTTGTGACTCAAGCAAAGCAAGTATTCATTGAGCACATGGTGCTCTTAGAACTCTAAAAGCAGAAGGCATGTTCTTTGAAATCAGTGTATTTTCTCGTGGGCATGAGAATCACACCAGAAGTCACGCGTCAGGGACGGAGCTTCCTTCGGAGTCCCAGCCGTGGCCTTCCATTCCAGCTCGACCAAGCACTAATTAAGTGACTGTGGGTGAGCCTTTTTGATTTCTTTGAGCTTCTCTTTATTTCCCCATAAAATGATCATCGTAACAATAGTAACCAGGCCTAGATGTATGGCTGATTTGCCTCTTACAGTGAAGTTCAGATTTCAGGCAAATGTCTAGAAAGAATACCTGTGGTTTTATATTTCAGGCAGAAAAGTTAAACACAATTATAAAAGTAGTTGGCATATCCTGAGTCAAAGTAACTACCCCTTTATTTTGCATAACAATGGGAATAGGGGTGCAGAGACGGATGAAGGGAGCATCCCGGAATCCTCCCTCACCACAGAGAAGCAGCTTGGAGCAGGCTCTTGAGTGAGGAGCTCCGTGGGTGGTGTGTGTGTGCCTGGAAGGCTGGGAGCAGTCACTGTGCACACAGCCCAGTGTCCCCGGGCAACCCCTGCTCTCCTGGATAAACGCCATGGCCCCTCCCCACACGTACAGGGGACTAGTCTGCAGAAACGTACCTCTTTTAAAAAGTGAATATTTAGCTTGGCCGGTTTGGCTCAGCGGTTAGATCATCAGCCGCAGACCAAAGTGTTGCGGGTTCGATTCCCTGTCAAGGGCACGTCCCTGGGTTGCAAGTTCAATCCCTAGTCCTAGTCAGGGAGGCAATATGTCTCTCTCACATTGATGTTTCTCTCTCTCTCACATACCCTCTCTCACTCTCTAAAAATCAATAGAAGAAAATATCCTCAGGCAAGGACTAACAAAATAAAATAAAATAGAATATTTAAGGAAAATAAAAAATTGGATGTCTATCAGAAAGTCACCCTTCCCAAAATGCAATATGTACCAAACAAAAAAGAAGGGAGAATGAAAATAACTTAAATGGCAAAGAACACGAACCAAGAAAATATGGCCATAAAAATTGTAATGGTAGATGAAACCTGTAATCAAATTTAGCACCATAAAAATGAATCAAGCAATTGTCCCTTTAAAACAATGGGTATAGAGCTGGCTCGGCTTCAGCCCTGGACAGAGTGGTTGCTGACCACGTGCCAGATGAAGTACTTAGGAAGTCACTAAATGAGCAATCTTTAATACCCATATGAAGAAGCTTGAAAACACTCCTAAAGGACATGCACATGCTAAACCTGAGACCAGGGAAAAGCATACTGTACTCTCACGTATAAAGACACAATAGAATACATATGTTCATTATTCCCACTTTACATATAAATTTAATGCAATCCAAATAAAAATTTATAAATTTTATGTTACCATAAATTGCAAATAGGCACTCTGGTTATGCAGTCTCTATGCAAAGATGTGTTTCAGTATATTCTGAAAATCAAGAGTAATGTGGTAGGAGCTACTCTAGTCAGACACGGAAATATTTTATAAAGACTCAAGAATTAAAATAGCATTATGTTGTCACACAAATTATAAAACCATTAGGACAAGATTGAGAACAGGATCAATATGTATTAAACCCCAGTACATAAGCGATACAGGTAGGTTTACATATGAGTTGAGAAACATGGATTATTCAATTAGAGGTGTCAATATAACTGGACAGCCATGTGGAGGAAAAACAAAATTAAGTTTTGTTCTTAATCCTCACCCAAGGAAATTTTTCCATTTTTTTGTTCAGATAGAGTAGGAGGGAGAGAGCGAAAGAAACATCGATGTGAAAGGGACACAGCAAGTGGCTGCCACCCGCACAACCCAACCAGGGCAGGGGACAAACCACAGGTACGTGCCCTTAGCAGGAACCTAACCCGGGTCTCTCAGGACTGCAGGCCGACGCTCTAACCACTGAGCAAAACCGGCCAGGACTAAACAAAATTATGTTTATTCCCTACTTACTTCCTCACAAGAAAGTAGATTTCAGATAGAGAAAATTTTGAAATATATTATAAAATCATAAGCGTTCTAGAGAAAAATAATTTTTGAAATTTTAGAGGTAATTTTTAAAACTATTTTCTGTATAGCAAATATCTTTCTAAGTAAAATATAAATTCCAGAGGCCATAAAAGAAAACAATGGATCATTTTTATTAATATTTTTTAAATATATTAGGAGAAGGAAAAGGATGTTTGCAGCAAAGAAATCACAACTGGCACTTAGCCATATAAAAATGTGGGTGTTCCCATTATAACGAGATTTGCAAACATCTCTCTATAAGGAGATACCACTTCCTAAATATCAGATTGACAAATGTTTTTTGAAAACTTAATAACGCAGTTATTGACAGGTGCGCTTGTGGGAGAGTATAAGTTCATATCTGCTTTTGTGAAGAACCGCTTGGAAGTATCTGTTACGTGTAAAAATGTACACCCAGAAATTCCACTCTTTGAAATGTATCCTAAGGTATTCTTGTATTTGAAAAAATGATGTACATATACTGCAGAATTCTTTATAGCAACAAAAGTTAATCAGCAACCTAATTTCCACCGGTAGAGAATTTGTGAAATAAATGATCATGCAGTTAATACCAATGAAATAGTATACAGTCAACAAACGAATGAGAAGTTACTCTATGAACAAATATGGAGTAAATCTTCAAGATATATTGTGAAGTAATAAAAGCAATGTATAGTGTGTATACAGTAAAACAGCATGAATCCATCTGTGTGTGTGTGTGTGTGTGTGTGTGTGTGTGTGTGCGCGCGCGCACACACACATGCACTTGAAAACTCAGAGACTATCCCAGGAGGCATACACAAAAAACTAGTAATAGAATTTATCTCTGGAGAGTGGAAATGGGCATCTGGGGGACAGAACAGAAAAAAAGCTACTTTCTTCACCACCACCCCCGACCTCCCCCCGATTCTGCTAAATTTTGTATTATCTGGTCAAAATGATTTTTATTTCTTAAACTATTGCCCCAGAGAATTGGGACTAGATCCAGGACAGGGGAATGGGAGGAGGGTTCTTTTTCTTTTCTTTCTTTCTTTCTTTTTTTTATTGTAAGCTTACTTCTCTATTATTTGACTTAACATGTGTTATTTTTATCTTGGTTAAAACATTAAGCATAAAAATAATTTTAAATACTCTGTTCTATTTAAAACACTCTATCCCACTATTCAGTTGTTTGTGCCATTTTTAAGAGTGGAAAATATGTCACTGTAGCTATGATAGTGACAACATGTTCAGCATATTATGGGCACACAGAAGAGAGATCATTAATTCTGCAGTCAGATGGCTGTTTACCAGGAAACTCAGGGATGGAAGGTTCAGGTTAAACCAGCCCATAAAGGATGTTAAATTCACCAGACAGATATCTGCACAAAAGCCTTGTAGACATGGGGTACAGCATAGGCAAAAGCATGGAGATGCACAGAACACGTCATTTTGGGGAGCCACAGTGATCTGGTGAGGTGTGGGGGTAGGGATGGCCACACATCAGCTGGAAGGGGGAAGCTGAATCCGAGGGAATATTACAAAGGACCTTGAATGCCGTACTAAGGAAGATTAACCTTGTTTAATACATCAGTGGATCCTGAACCTAAGTGCTTATCACAATTACCGGGGGGGAACTTTGTAAAAACACCAATCCCAGGCCCTTCCTGCATACCAATTATATCTCACCTACTGATGGATAGACCTGGGAATCTGTAATTTAGAACTAAACTCCTTCTGCCTCAGTCATAGACAAAAGGGAGTCATCAGAATTCCACTTACGGTGTTTAGGAGCACCATTCTGTGCGCAAGGAGAGAGAAATGGAACCCAGCGTCCCATTAGGAGGTGATTAAGAATTAATCATAGGTACAGTCTCACTTCTTCTACCTGTCAGGCTGAAAATTAAGATCTCTGTCCAGGTACTTAAAATTCTGAACTCACTCTTGCCTGGGCTGTGCTGAAGATGGGACAGGAATGGAATTGGGGAAATAGCGAGAGGAGAGGAAGAGCTGCTGTTTAATCGCCTACCTTTCTTTCTCTGCCCCTCCCTCCAAACATTCTCGTTATGTCCGTGTTATGAATACCTAGTCCGAAAGGACGTGAGAGAAACAAGGGCAATCAAGCACATTTATTAAGGTTTTTCCTAGAAGCAAGGATTCTTTTGCCATCTTTTGTTAAAATAGCAATAACCACAACCCACAACCAGTCCATGTCCTGGGCAGCAAATTGTGTGTGACCTCTTGGACAACGAATCCAGTTGCTGTCATCGGGTCCCAGGCTGGTGTTAATTATAGAAATGATGCTTGCCAGAAACCAGTGCTCATGCATTTCTCCAGAATCCTCCTTCCACTGGAAGTTTTGCTTCGTTGACTGCTGAGCACAGAGATATGAAGGTGCATTAGACACGGGTCCTGCCCTCAAGAATGTCACCCTTCCCAAGTGAGCAATAGATCTGCTGTGATTTCTTCATCTGCTTAGTGTCATGTCAGATCCTAGCAAGGAAGAGCCACCACAGAGTGGTACCAACCCAAAGGGTGGGTCGTCAGTAAAACAATCCCGGCTAATTACAGTCTTGAGTTAAACACAGAATACTACATTCGGAAAGAACCTTCACTATCATTTCATCCAACCACTTCAGTCTTTAGAGGGCAAAACAAAGATGCGGAATAATAAATACATTGATTCGTTAGAAGTTACACAGGGGGCAGAGGGCAAAACTGAATTCAGACATCTCAACTTGCACTCTGAACTTCGTAGGCTGGGTAAAGGCAATCCCAAGTCCCAGCATCATAACTAGTCTGCTTGAGTAGAATAGGAGAGGGGTAGGCATTAGATTTACTTTATCTCTTGAGGGAGGAGAGACAATTCGAGAACTTTCAAGTTACTGGGACAGGATATATTGATACACCGGAGGGAGATTATGACTTAATTCACATGCCTCATTTCTGCAACAGTCACTGAGGGTCAACGATGAATGATAAATAATACAGATAAAGTCCCAGATTTCTGACTTGACTATTGCCAAATTTCTCACCCAAGACACGTTATAGTGAGCATGGTTAATTGGGCTTGTTCTCATCTGTGCTCGCTCCAAACCTGTAGTTTACCCATACTCCTTTATTCCCTGCTCAAGTGTGGCTCCCAACGCACAAAGCAGAGATGGCAAGTACAGAGCAGGCACGCCACCTCTGTCCTGCCCACTACGCTGGCAGACATCACTGAGCAAGCCTGGCACTCTTTCCACTATATTGTAGAGACCTTAGACTCATTCCTATGCAACTCTAGACAACAAACCTAAAACAGAATTGTTTGAAAGGTAGAGGAGACGAGGAAAAGCAAGAGGAGTGTTCTATTGGGTGATCCCAAAACAACAGGCTGTGACACTGCCCAGAATCAATTCAAAATGATGCAATAAATGTTTACTAGGTGACAGTGCCACCTTGGATAAGGGGTATATCGACATGATTTGACATAGTCTCCATCTCAAAAGTGTCCACACCAGAATGGGAAAGAGTTCTATAAACAGATCATTTTTAAACAATATAGTAATGATTATAGCTGCCTGCAGGTAGGACTCATGACTGTATCTTTCGCTGTTGTATACACTGCACTCAATCATACCTGGCATAGATTAGGAACTCAGTCATTTTTGTTAAATGGTCGAGGCAGAGATCAAAGTAATTTTTCTGAAATAGATGGGCAAAAGCCTTAAGGAAAAAGTCAAACTTTGTCTGAATCTTGAGAAATCGGTGAGGATTTTCCAGATGAAGAAGCATGCATAAAGAGAACTATTTATAACTCCGCTCCAACTTTATAAAAACAAAATAAGCCATTTGTCCTTTATTTATTCACAGACAACAATCCCCCACTTCCCAAATGATTGTAAAGAGTGCTTAAGGAATATATAATAGAGTGTAACTATATATAAATATATAAAAAGTATAACTATATTTTCATCAAAGCTGTTGTAATCCATCTCTATTTGCAGTAGACACCCTGGAAACCCCTGATTCAACAGCGCCCCAAGACTTCACCTGGGTACATGCTCTCAGAGTGCTCCTGTCTGGTTTCTTTTGCGGAGTGCTAATTAAATCAATTAGGGTGACATGTCATTTACTGACTTGGTTTTTCCCAGTGCATAACAAAGAGACACAGAAAAGACTCGAAGGGTAATAATGTGCTACTTGTTTTTACTCCTGAAATTGCAGATGTCTGTTTCTAATGGATGAACAACTGAAATTTCAAAGCACTTACTTCAAGCATAACTAAATGCCTTCCTTCAAGCTGCGATGTTAGAGATTTGATTAACAGGATCTCATCTACGGTTGTGCTTGAGCAAATTCATCCCTGATGTTTTTCATGGAGAATGTCTTCACTCTTCTTCATCTTTGAACTTTGATAAGTCTTTGATAGACCATGTCCCCTCTTTTGTACTTAATGATAGACTCTTTTGTGGGGTGTATTAATTGTGTGTGTTAAGTTGTGTGTCTACAGCAAACTTTTAGGTTCAAGACAATGAGATCAGGCCTTCTTTTCCCTTTGTGTCACACATAGAAGGAAGAGAAGGGGACAAAGAGAAGAAAGGAGAGGAGAAGGGAAGGAAGGAAAACAAGCAGAAAGAGGAAAAAAGAAAGAAGAATAAGCCATGCACTTACTGGGCACCCCTATCGTCTGCGCACAGGGCTACCTGGCTTATAGAACACATGCCACTCAACCCTTTTAGGGATTCTGAAACTTAAGCCCCTCTTCTCTCTTTGGAGATAAAGACACTGGAATGCAAACTGGTCACCAGCCGAATGGCGGAGGCAGAATGAAAACCCGGGTCTGCCCTTCACGTGGGCTCCCGAAGGAAGCTACCCCTTGAAAGCCCCTTCTCAGGAGACCCTATGGCAGCCGCGTGTCACACCGTCAGACTCTGGCGCGCCCCCATCCCTGGGGCAGGAGGGACTGAGTGAGACTTCACCAGCTGAGGCATGGCCATGTCCTGTACGAAAGGAACAAGCCACTCGGATGATTTCTATTCTTTGCCCTAGAAAATAAGTGAGAGAGTAAGTTAAGTGTAAGATATAAAATAAAAAATTTTAATGAAGAAATTCACTGTCAAGCCAGAGTAGAATATATTTCTAATACATGTGACCCACAAAGGACTTATATATGGAATACACACACACACACACACACACACACACACACACACACATGCGCACGCGCTGTTTGTATGAAAATTAATAAATAATAATACAAGAATAAACTGTTTCATGTACTCACAACTGTAAACCTACTTTTGCCCCACCCTGTATATGAGAAAAAAAATCAGACAACATGACAGTCAAAAGATTTGAATAGGTACTTCACAAAGAATATATATATGCTGCAGAGTGGCCATAGAATATAGTCGTCAAACTGCAACCACTTTTGAGAGTAAAAGGGGTTTCTATTCAAAAGTATCCCAGAACAACACTAGTATGATAATAATTTCTTTCATAAAAGCAAAACTCCCCTTCAGACTTCTTTGGTTAGAAAAAACAAGTACTAATGTAGACCTTTTGTAAAATCAAAGTGGCGTAACTTTCAGAAAGTGGGGGACACCTTCAGTGACCTTCTGATGATGCGTAGAAGGGGGATCAAAACTGGCAGAAATTTCTCTCTCCTCCTTCGCAATTTCACGTACTGAAAATCTGTTCTTACTGTGGATCTCAGCCACCTCAGCACACATTTTTTTATTTCCTTATAAGTCAAGATCTTTCATCTTCTCACTTGAAGGAAGCACTGTCCGGCCTCTCTCTCTGTCATGTCCAAATGGCCAGCGTCACTACTCCTGCACTTTGGGTCCCTTATTAAGTGAAATAAAGGTGACTTGGACACCAGCGCTGTGATGCTATGACGGTTGACCTGATAACCGAGACCGCTACTCAGTGACTGCCGGGCACACTGTCTACAGGACGGAAACGCTGGACAAAGGGACGATTCCTGTCCGGGGCAGGACCGAGTGGGATTCGCAAGATTTCATCATGTTACTCAGAGACATGTTCCATTTAAAACATAAACTGTTTATTCTTGGAATTTTCTATTTAATATTTCTGGACCGTGGTTGACGGCGGATCATTGAAACTGCGGAAAGCGAAACCATGGAGAAGAGAGACTATTACAGTTAGTTATTTCTCCAGGAGCCAGGAAAAGCTACGTAGAAGGAACTATCAGGTCGAGCCCTGAAGATTGCTCTTCAGTTTCCTGAGAGACAATGACAAGCGTTCCTGGTGGAGGGGACACCGTGGGGGCTGGGGGCATGTATAAATGTGCATAGTTTGTTCACTCTTCTCTTTCACCACCCAATCAATAAAGGGTGGGAAAAGGTGGGTGACCCTCAAATCACTGGTCTCTGAATCAGCTGATCAATGCTGTCTACACAGAGTGAAAAAGGATGAGAATTATCCAGATGATACATGCTACTAGATCAATAAAAGTCATTGAGGATTAAGTGCCCCGGCTTACTGATCGTCTGTGCTGGTCTTCAAATTAAGTTTCCTAGAGCCCTGGGGTATGGCTAAGAGGAACTGACGCACAAACCACCCTGGAGTGGAGAAGGGAGGGAAACACAATGTCCCAGGGTCTGCAACCCCGATTTAACCGGAACTGCTCCTCTTTTATCTGTTTACAACTTTACAGAGAAAGTCATTTTCCATATAACTGGGCAGTTATTCTACTTTAAAAAAATTTTTTTTTAGCCCAGCCTATGTGGCTCAGTGGTTGAGCATCAACCCACGCACCAAGAGGTTAGCAGTTTGATTCCTGGTCTGGGCACATGCCCAGGTGTGAGCCTGGTCCCCAGTGGGGGGTGTGCAGGAGGCGGCCAATCGATGTTCTCTCCCATTGATGTTTCTATCTCTCTCTCCCTCTCCCGTCTCTCTCTCTCTAAAGTCAATAAAGAAAAAAAATTTTTTTAAATAAATAAATGTTCAGCCCTGGCTGGTTTGGCTCAGTTCTCATAGCGTCAGCCCAGGGACCAAAGAGTCACAGGTTTGATTCTGGTCAAGGGCATGTACCTCGGTTGTGGTGTGATCTCCCACGCTGGTTGGGGTTGTGCGCTCGTGCGCACTCTCTATCCCCCCCCCCCCAACTCTCCCACTCTATCTGAAAATTAATGGAAAAATATCCTCAGGTGAGGATTAAAAAAATAATTAATAAATAAATAAATAAATTTTAAATGATTGATCTATAAAATGCAAATTCACAGGATTTTAACCGTACAGCCAGTTACTGCACTTTGTATAGACACAATTTAATTGCTGTTAAGTAAAAAGAAACCTCTATTGATTCTCATCCCTTTGAAATTATAATCTACCTGACATTCCCAGTCTATAGCAAAGTAATAACCTGCTCGTGATTTTTTCAAAGAGAAGGAAGGCGTCTAGCACCACGGTCTCACAGACGAAGGAGCATAGAAAGGTCTGGAGCCAACACAAGCATTCCCATAGTGTTTGCAGTTTATGGAATCAACACATTACCTTGTTTAATTTCCAAAGCAATTCTATGAGGTAGATGTCATTATCTCCATGACTCAAATAGCTTGGAGACCAAGGGTGGTCACGGTGCTCGCTTTGGTTACCGCTCCTCATTCTCCCACCCTGCACTGCAGGAGGGGCTGGGAACCATGAGCCCTTCCATGTGTCTCTGGGTCGTCATGCTTGTTGGTGGCTGGGTGTGAGAAACGAAACATTATCTCATGCTCCGCTCTCAGATTTCCCCATTTAGTCTCAGTGCATGACTTTATTTGCATGTTCTGACATTCTTTCTTTCATTTATAAAATTAGTCAACCGATTTTATAGGCCTTCCCTCAATTTTCACATGAAAATATGGTTCACAATCTCTCACCCATAATTCTAGAATCCAAAAGGCTTTGAAAACTGAAAGTGATGATATTGTTGCCTGCACGTGTGGTGCCCAGGTACGACCTGAGCTGGCATTCGGTGCCAACTTGGTCTCGGTGCCTCTGCAGGCACATGCACCCCTGCTGCCTGTTAATACTTTTCGGTGCATTTTTTATTGGATTTTTTTTTGTGGCTTTTAACTACCCTCTGAAACTTTCAAAAAATTAAGGTGACGATACCCCCAGTGAATAATCAAGAGAAGAGGAAGGAGCACTATTTTTATCCACAGCAAAGAAAGGAACTATTGCAGAAACGATGGAGAGTCTGTGAGATCGCTCACCACAGAACCTAGTGTGGAAACCACCATCACCGTATGCAATTCAGTGGCACTGAAGTATGACTTGTTAATGTTTTACAGTGAAGAATAGAAGAAAAATGGGTGAAACCTTGCCTGAAGAAAATAGGAAGACCTTGAGTTTGGATTCATTAGATTTGAAAACCATAATGTTTGGCACTGACGAGCTTGCTATCCTGAAACCAGCCAGGCCATTCCACGAAGAAGTAAACATGGAAGGTGAGTGAGCATGAATATTCAGAAAACTGGATGAAGAAAATGAGCCAGTGCTGTGGTGTAAAAAATGTGAAAATCTGTGGTGAATAGGCTTCTGTGGATCATGAAGCAGCTGGGAATTACATGTATAAGTTTGTTTAGATTGCCTCTGATGAAAACCTTAATCTTTAACAAATTGGCAAACACTGATGGAACAGCTCTCTACCAGTGCTGTTTCTAGAAAAACCTCACCTATGGCTGACGAGGAAGCCTAGCGGGCTTTGGCAGTGAGTCCAGGGTGACTCTTCCCAGATGTGTCCGTTCTACAGGAAAGATCTAGCAGACAATGGTTAGGAAGACCCAACCTCCAAGAAGTGTAACTGATCTATGCCCCTTACCTGGCATTCCGGTGCAAGCAGCAAAGGGTAGGTGGGCAGACAGATACCTCTGACCAATTCAGTAATCACCCTGTACCCATGGCTGGAGTTCGTGGCTGGCAACCTGGACTAGAAAACACTGTAGAGTTTTACTGTTCATGTAGAGTTCTCCATCCATCACCGACCTAAATTTCTCAGGGAAGATAATGGTTTTGGCATTTAATTTTCCCCATGATTGTCCATCTGTGATACAGCCTTGTTGGCCAAGAAAATTCACGCTCCACAGAGGGCAAGCATAAATCCCTCTCCACCTATGTTTTCCAGTAGCTCAACATTGCTGCACTTAAGAAAGACCTAGAGATCCAAGACACGCAAAAGGAGCCGAGTTTGCCATTTCTCTAGGAGCTAAAGCTTGGAACAGTGTTGAGACATCAACACCGACAACTCGGCTTTGGGCTTTAGAGCTATTTGACAACAAACCTGCAGATGAAGATGTCAATATTGAACCAGTAGTGAGCAGAGCAGCATGTCAGACTTCAAGGATGATGATGAAACTTCACTAGTGGAGTTTGTAAACAGAGAGGCTGACCTAGCAGTGCTGATACTATTGTGCACTCCCAGGGTGACGGGGAAACTGTCAATACAGGGAAGCATGAGCTCAACAGTGACAATGATAATGACGTCGTGTACCAGATTAAAAATTCCCACCAGTGACAGATTAATCAAGATTTCAGGAACAAGGCCGTATCTCAACAGGAAATGGAGAATCATCTCCCTCCCACCCTTATTCCGCCCCAAAGGTTTCATAAAGATACGCATGTAACTGAGGAGGTGAGGTTTTTATCTTATGGGTAATTTGCAGAGTCCACTTAAAATGTGAATTATCTTTATTGACTCAACTTATTTCTACAACTTTACAAGAGACACTGGCAAGACATCACTAGGGGACACAAGGTACAGAACGAGTGAGGAAGAGGATACAGCATATTCCGAAAGTAAGTATCTGGAGAGGAATCAGTATACGACAAAGGCATGGGTTCTCCAGCAGTATTTGCCAGTGTCTGAATCTTGGTTTGGCCCTTTGCTAATGGCGTGACCTTGGGCAAGTTATTTCACCTCATTGAACATCATTTCCTGGGCTGTAAAATGAGGGTAATGATAGAAACTATCTCACTGAGTTATTGTGAGAGTTGATGAGTTTAAACCACTAAGACAGTGCTTGGTACATAATAAACATTACAGAAACAATAGCTATTATTATTATCCCCTTGAGAAGATGATATTGAGTCAAGTGCTTAAACACACGGGAGAGACTTCAACATAATAAAACAATGAATGAATAAATGAGTGGCCTATATTCCACTCCAGACAGTATTCTCATCCTTACATTCAGCTATTACCCGTGGTTTTTCTCTCTATGATCATTTCAGTTCACCCAAGGCAGTGGCCATGAACACGACCTGACAAAAAAAGCAGTCAACATAAAGGTATTTTTTTTAAATGATAATAGCCATAATTAATTGAAGAGTTTGAAGACAGCCACTTATCAAACGTTGCTGATAGACATATAAACTGATGGAAGAAGTTCTCTTCTCTGAACTTATCCCACCAAATAACTACAAATATAGACCAGGATTTAGATCAAGGACATTCACCTTCTCTAAGGGCGATAGGAGACGGGTCCTGCTGAAGCCTGAGGGCTACCGCTTATTGAATACCTGCCACGCAGTTAAGGATGCTCTGTGTTCATTTTACCGGTGACGTATCCCAAAAGCTCTGCAAGAAAGGGTTTATTGTCTGCGTTCTACAGATGAGTAAACCAGAAAACACAGTAGTTGACTTAGTTTCCCACAGCCCTGGTAAGTGAAAGAGCATGAACTTGAATCCGGGTCTGTCTGATGGAAGTCGTGCTCATTCTAGTGTGTCATTGTCCCGTGGCCCACCATGGATATGCCGATGACCGTCAGCAGCATCCCCGCCCCATGACTACGGATCAGTGATTCTCGGGCTAGACCTCTAATATTCGCAGGTGTGCCTATCACCCAGCCACCTGCAAGTTAACCCTTCAGAGGACCCTCAAGATAAGGGCAAGTAGGCTCTTGGGGGCTCGTCTGCCTGCTTTCTCAGCTCTGCTCTTGTCCTTGCTCTGCTTCGATCCCTGCAAACTCTACTCTTTGGCCATCCTTGCCCACTAGCTTCTCAGTAGTTCCATCTGGAGGAAAACACTGGCAAGAAATCTGGAAGTTAGGAAAAGGGAGAAGTCAGAATGTATCTGCCCTCCCCACACTGAGAGGTGACTCCAGCATGGCCGTGGTCCCCCTGTGGTCCGGCAGCCTCCAGGAAACCCTGCCCTTGGCTCCAGTGCTTGCGGACTTCCTGCGAAATTCCAGGTCCTGCCCACGGGGCACCAGCTCTTGGGTCCTGGTCACACTCTGCGTCCTTGTCTCAGCCCTAGGACTAGTGGCGATTTCCCACCATTATGAATCTCCAGGTTGTCTCCCCTTCCCATTTTCCACACTCCACATGCCTCTTTTATTTTTTTAATCCTCACCTGAGGACATTTTTTCATGTATCTTCAGATAGAGCAGGAGGGAGAAGGGAGAAAGAGAGAGGGAATAACTTTGATTTGAGAGAGACACACCAAGTGGCCACGACCCACATGACCCCAAGTGGGGCCGGAGACAAACTGCAACTGAGGTACGTGCCCTTAGCGGGAACCAAGCCCAGGACTCCCTGGTCTGTGGGCCGACACTCTAACCACTGAGCCAAACTGGCCAGGGCCCCACACACCTCTTTGACCAGGTCCACCAGTTGACTACCTGGCATGGTCCTATTTTCCTGCCTGGCTACCAACAGGTACAGAATGACAGAATGAGAGTTATGACAAAGGTGTTTCTGGGCTCTGACGCAGATTTGCCTGGAAACTGAAGACTTGATGAAAAAGAAGGAAGGGCAGTGAGCTCGGTAGGAATCCAGCGTCTGGGCTCAAGTCCCTGAGCTGAAGTAGCTGCTGTGACTTTGAACACCTCATTTTCCCTCTCTGGGTCTCAGTTTCCTCATCCAGAAAAAGGACACATGGACACTTTCAAGTCTAATGAGGTTTCATTTCTCGTCCTGGGTCTGTAGTCTGCAAAGGCATCACTATACCCTTGCAAGCAATGCCTGTGAGCCCTTCTGCCCCCACCCACACGGCAACAGATCGGGGGTGCCCTGGGCTCCTGGAGCCTCCATGGAGGAAGCGGTCTTGCTCACGCCATTTCCTTTCCACCCAGAGCAGAGGCCCCGTGCCCCCTCACCCACTCACTGCCTGCCCGTGCCCCTCGGGGAACCAGCACATGTTCCCAGGAACGTTCACGGTCTCTTTGCTCTAAGTCGTGAAACGATCATCCCCATCACATCACTCAGCAGCTCGCTGTGAACAGTGGGAACCAGTGATGTCCTGAAGATTTTTCACTCAGAATTCAACTAGCTGGTTATGATAATGAACAGAAACGCCGTTGCTCCCTTGGGAGCAGACTGACTAGAATGTCCTAGGCAGCTGCCCCTACCCAGTGCCACACACATGCCCGCCCAGGGGACATCTTGACTAGCACGCGGGTCCTGCCAGCTGGCCTGCAGCCATGTCATCGGGAGCCCCACCTCGGGTGCACAGAAACCTCCCTGAGCCCCTGGGCTCCACCCAGTAGCTGGAAAGAGGCCCGAGGCAGGGGCCTGCCCTGCAGAAGCAGCCAGGAGGAGAGTCTCAATCCATTTTGTGAACCAAGCGCTCTTTGTATAAACAGAAACCTCTCTTTTCCTTCCTAATCCAACGTTTCAGATCAAATTAATGAAGTGGATAAAGCCAGTGCTAATATATTACATGCTGGTTGTTTCTGTTGTTTTTTGTCTTTTCATGAAATCAAATCAAAGAAACCATGTGCCTTTGCAAACGTGGCTGTCCCCCGGGGTGACTCCCTCCTCCCTCCCCACGCAGGGCTGAGAATCACTGATCTGCACGGAAAGGACTAGATCAGATCTTCCAGCATAAAAGAGCAGTGTTCCCCCCCCCCCCCCCCCCCGGGCTTTCTCAGTGTAGACGCGCAGACGAGTGTGAGGCCGAGACCGCTCGGCTTAGGTGGTGAGCACACGGGGTCCGCGTCCCCGCGGTGCTGCCCCTGTGCCGAACCGAAGAACAGCCGACACCCCGGAGGGGCTGGCTGGGGGTTAAATGAGACGGGCGGACGGATGGCCGAGGACACACGGAGGCTTGTCCACGAGCCGGCGCTGTGCGCAGTATCTTACAAGCCCCGCCGCTCGAGACCCTGTGTGTTAGCTCCGCAGCCCGTGTACAGGAGGGACGACCAGGCTCCAGAAACGAGTCCCTTGCCCGGAGTTCTCAATATTAAACAGCCGACAAGGGTTAGACGCAGACCCGGGGAACCTCGTGGGCAGCGTTCTGGGCCATTATGTCCTACGCCGCCCAGCGCGCACGTCCGCGCCCCTCCCTGTGTTGGCAAAACTGCTTTGGTGAGGTTCGCCACCGCGCCCTTATTTCTTTAAAAAAAATTTTTCCCTTTATTGATTTTAGAGAGAGAGAGGAAGAGGGGGAGAGAGAGAAACATCGATGAGAGAACATCGACTGGCCGCCTCCTGCATGCCCCCCACTGGGGATCCTGCCCACAACCTGGGCATGTGCCCTGACCGGGAATCGAACTGGCAGCCTCTTGGTGCCTGGGTGGATGCTCAGCCACTGAGCCCCACTGGCCGGGCACCATGCCCTTATTTCTGTACAGCAGCTACATTGATGTGCGGGGGCTGCCCCAACAAATACCATAGGCTGGGTGGCTCCAACAACAGACGTTTATTTTCTCAAGTTCAGGAGGCTACAAGTCTGAGATGACAGTTCCAGCCAGTTTGGTTTCTGGTGAGAGCTGGCTTCCCGGCTTCCAGACAGACCCTTTTTCACTACATCTTCATGGGGCCTTCCCTGGTGCCTTTTCTTATAACAACACTAATCCTATCGGATCCTTTAACCTTAATGACTTCCTTCCAGGCCCCATCACCAGATACAACCACACTGGCTGTTAGGGCTTCGACATATGGATTTGCAGGGGAGACAAACATTCGGTCCATCACAGAGGAATATTGGATTATTCATTGTCTGACACAGAGTTGACTGACACTCAGAAAATATTGGCAGAATAAGTGAATGAGTTAATAAGTGAATGAACACAAAATAAACTTGAATTAATATAGGACACTGATTCTAAACCTTTCACCAGCAGGAATTCATTTTATTAATTTCTTCCCATGGGCCTCGTGCTTTGATAAATTTCATCTTCCAAGCTGAGACTAGTAACAAATTGGTTTTTCCCATGTTTAATTAATCAAAGACAGATAAATTGCTAACCAGTACGTCTAATCAGCATGAAATATGTAGTAAGCACTGTAGCTGAGCCTGAGGTGTTTAATTCCAGGCTAACACAGATACAATAACCTGCTTGTTGGCATAGGTGCCCTTGCTGCAAGCAGATGAACAATTAATTACTCCTCAGATTTCAAATTCCAAAGCTAACTTATGAGCCTGTAGGCATCTGGGAGCCCAGTTTGGGAAACACCCCTCCCCCCACCCCCCCAGTGTGAGCCATATCATACAACAAAGTGGCATCTTATCAAAGATTTGGGTTCCAACGTGAGCAATTAAGAAAACACACAGCCTGGCCGGTGTGGCTCAGTGGTTGAGCATTGACCCATGCACCAAGAAGTCACCAGTTCAATTCCTGGTCAGGACACATGACCAGGTTGTGGGCCAAATCCCCAGTGGGGTGGCATGCAGGAGGCAGCCAATCAGTGTTCTCTCTCATCGATGTTTCTCTCTCTCTCTTCCCCTCTCCCTCTCTCCAAAATTAATAAAGAAAAAAAGAAAACACATGCATTTGATCAAAATTATCTTTGACAGTGCATGAAATCACCCAGATTCAAGGTTTTGTATGTGCAGTCTTCTTTAAGAATAAATGTCCATCAATTTTTAAGGTGTGCAATAATACCCAGCAAGCACTTCATCAAGTGTATCTGTGCCAACCACCATGGAATATTGTGTGACATGATTATGTATAACTGAGTATCAGGATGCAGGTATGATTGGATTGAAAGTCAGAAGTGCATGGGATGTGACTCCATCATAACATTTTTCATATACACAATAATACACATAAATCTTTAGATTATAAAGAATAAGTAAATAAGCACCAGTGTACTACCAACCAGGTTTAAGAAGTAGAACATTGCCAGGATGTTTTATTCCTATGTTGCCCTCCCTTGCATTCTTCCATCTACCCTACCCTAGCTTAACAGTTTCCTACACTTCGCTTTGTTTTTCAACTTTACCACATGTTTGCATTACTAAACAATAGTAATTGCTTAGTTTTGCTTGTATTTGAGCTTTATGTAAATGGCATCATATGGTATGTATTCATGTGATTTACATTATGTAAATATGTTTTTGCCCGACATTATGTTTCTGTGTCTGTGCGTGTGGCTGTAGTTCATTCATTTTTCCTGCTCTATAGGAAGTAATTTTTCAAATTATGGTGTTCCTTTTCCTGAGTTTAGTCATTTTTATCTAATTTAGCCATGTAATACAAATGCATCAATATAAACAGACACACACACACACACTAATTGCTGCAACCAACAACCACTGATCTGAGTGTCATTAACAAATTAAAGTTTCATTTTCCACTCACATCAAAGTCCAAAGCAAGGGGGACACCCTGTTGGGCTGCTCTCCTCCAAGAAGCAGCTCTGGGATCCAGGCTCCTTCTCTCTGTGACACCAAGATCTTCAACACTAGACTTCTGACAGCCAAGGAAAAAAGACAAGAAAGGTCTCTCAGGGTGCAGGAGAGGCTAAGAAATGCCTCCTGTGTGCCCAGAAAAAGAAAGTGAGTTGCTAAACATCACCATGGTCTCCGTCACATTTAAAATACTACGAAAGAGTTCCCTGGGTTTAGGATTAGAGGTTTGGCTTGAACAGACTCGAAGAGCTATCTAATCTAACTCTCTTCACTTTATCATTGAGTAAGTATTTTTTAGCACCAACTATGTGCCAAGCAATGGCCGAGTGACCTCTATCACATCTTTGATGAGGAACTGCCCATCCTCTGCTTGAATACTTCCCGAGTCAGGGAGCTCACCAGCCCCAAGGAAACAACTGTCGTGTTTGACCAAGTTAGACTGATTACTACTTGTAATGCCCATAGCGAGCAGTTCCAGGTGATGACAAACACCAGGGTGTGGCTGTCCTTGTGCACCACTACAGAGGACTCAGGGTGAGCCACAGGCCAGATGGGTTGAAGAGGTCACCAATGCTGACGTCATCTCTTATGATGACAGTAATTCCACAGTTTGAACTGAAACCCCACTCTGACTTTTCCTTTCTGTTCACGTTCCAACAAATTGTCATATAGTCTTTTCCAAAGTTTGGATGTATTAGCTGTCTCCAAATCCCAAAATAGTTGAGCCAGCTGGGTTTTGCCTTAACCCAACTGTTCCCCAGTCTTTCTCTGTACTCTGCAGCACAGATACACACACATGCATGTACACATGCATACTGAGACCAATGTGTCACTTCAACTCTTCGCTTTTTAAGATTTCATACTCACATCAATAGCACTTCCAATAGCTAGCGACCTGGCACAAACACACTGTATCTCTAACACGGATATTTCCAAGAGGATGCTTGATAATATTAACAAACTCTGTAGAAGATTTTTTTATAGGAACATAGGCATACACAATTAGGCAGGGCCCAGGCTTTCAAAAGAAGCACCAGCACAAATAAATCTCATTTCCAAAAGACAACGCTGCAACCTTTCTCCACTCAAACATACTTTGAACTCAGTGATTTTTTACCCCTGTGACTTTTCTCTTCTGTTGCCCTTGAGTGGGGTTAGTTTGACGATGAAATCGAGTAACTATTTTGTTTCTGTGTGTATATGTATACATCTCGTGGAAATGTTTTAAATAGCTCAAATTCAGATGTACTGGTTATGTTTAGGTTAGAGGTCAGCAAACTTTTCTGTAAAGGGCTAGATAGTAAATGTTTTAGGTTTTGTGGGCCCTTACCTTCTCCGTTGCAAGCACTCAACTCTGCTGGTATAGCATGAAAGTGGCCAGAAATGAATGGATGTGACTGTGTTCCAAGAAAACTTTATTTATGAAAGTAAGCAGTGAGCCAGATTTGGCCCAAGCACCTTCGTTTCTGACCCCTAACTTAGGCCATAAAGGCTGCAGCCCTTGAGAAAGGAGCAGAGTCCCCCAGACTTGGGTCAGCTGTCAATACAGATTCCCAGGGTCAGTCATCTGAGTAAAAGAAAGCGCAACAAGGAAGGGAGACCTGAAGCCAAGCAGGAAGGCTCTCTTCGCTTTCTCTGAACTTCGCTTGCTTGAGTCTCAACGTGGAGGATTGTAGACTTGCTGGTGAGTCAGAGGAAAGTGCTGTCCTCTGCCACGGGCCACGTGGAGGCAGGTGCAGACTTTGGCAACGAGGATGCCTTGAACCTCCCTCCACACAGACAGTGCGCTGTATCTGATGAGCCACGTTATCTAGCACCCTGACACTTCCCTCTGCCCCGCACACCTGCCCTGCTCCGTGTTCTTCTACTGCTGCCATCCCAACCATAATGGGTCCAAAATAAAATTCTGGATTCACTCTCCCACCCTGCTCCTCCTTCGAGCACCCCATCTCAGTGACTGTCAGCACCATTCTTCCACTCTTCAAGTCAGAAAACCTCAAGCCATCCCCCCAATGCCTGCTTTCTCACCCTCATTAACTCTGTTTGCAATTCAACCTCTTCTCACTCCTTCCCCCTCCCCCACCCTACTCCAAGCCAGGGTCACCTCTGTATCTCATCTCTCAGAGAGCTGGTCAAGCCCCCTAACTTTAAACACCCTCTGTCTATACATGACAAATTCCCAAAGGACACCTCCATCCCAGACCCTGAGATCCATACCCGCCTTTTCTACTGCCTGTTCAATGTCTATGTGAGTGCCTACGAGCATCTAAAACTCAACATGCACAAACTTGGACTCTCTGTCTTCTCCTTTGACTCAGCTTTCCAGTAGTTCCCCCCATTTCAGTAAGTGGGAACTTGGTTCTTCCAATGGCTCAGAACAAAATCAGTGTGTGTGTGTGTGTGTGTGTGTGTTGTGTGTTGCTGTCTATCTCCCTTTTCCTCCCTCCTTTCTTTCCTTTCTACTTCCCCCCATCCAATCCACCAGCAAATCCTGCTGGCTCTATCTTCAAAGTGAATCTGAATTCCAACAATCCCCTACCCTGCCACATGAGTCCATTGCTTTCTTGGACAATTATGATAACCCTCTGCTCCTGCTTCCTGCTTCCAACTTTGGTTCTCTGCAGTCTAGTCAAAACCACGAGCAGGGTGTTATCCTAAAACTAAGTCAAATGATGTCAATGCCCTACTCATAACCCTCTCCTCTAGATCACTTGTCTGATAAGCTTTCCTACACAACTAACTACAAAGTGGGGGGGGGGGGCTGGGGAGATGGTGGCTCCTGGTGATCATGGTCATTAGGAAGTCCCAGGATGTTCATTCTGGCCTGGGACTTAACTAGATTTTTTTTAAAAAAGAAAAAAAGTGTTTATTTTTGCTTACAAAGTGTTCACCTGCTCTGATGACAGCCAAATGCTCTATTCTTTTTCTTCCTTTGGCCAATTCTCTTGGACCTATTATCTAATTAGTGAGTCATTAGGGTGATTCAAACTAATTTTATAAGATGTAGCTCTTTGCTCTCTAAACACTTAAGGACTACCCACTTACAATAAATGGTATTAACTAGACCAAGCTTTCTACTTCAAAAATGCTTTTATTTATTTAAACTCATTTTTGGCCTCACAACATTGATTTAAAAACAGCTAGGGTTTTTTGTGTGTGTGTGTGTTTTTTTAATGTTTACTATGGTCTTTGCTTGACAGAGTAATTTCAGTTGAGTATCCAAAGAAACTTGTGAGGTAGATACTATTATCCACACATTTTAGAAAAGCAAGTTGAGGCCCAGAAAGGTAACATAACTTTTCTAAAGACACACAGGACTGAAACTAGAATTCAAACTCAGGTTTGTCTGGCTGTAAAGCCTTACTCTGTTTGTTATATATATTATATATAGGGTTGTTGTAAGGGAAGAACTGTACATAATGAGGCCAAAAGAATGAACTCTAGAATTGACTTAGCCACACTGAATTCTAACTGTAGTGCTGTGTGGCTTTATACGGGTTATGTTGCCTCTCCAAGCCTCAGTTTCCTCATCTGAAGAATGGGCAACCTTAGGCAGTTGTGAGGACAGAGTGAAACAAAGTAGGTAAAATGTTAACACATCTTATTCAGTATTATTATTTCTGATGTGATAGGAGAAAAAAGAAGGGACGATGAAATGAAGTGACTTCATGCTAAATCGCGCTTAGTGGAAGAGTCAAGCAGAGCTTGAATCTGGGAAATGTCTGGCATTCCACATCATTGACTGGAATGACAGTTTCCCATGATTCAAACTAACAGGTCTTTTGTCCCAAGTTCTCTGTTCCCTGGACTGCAGACTGGGCCACAGATGGACATCTGACAGCTGCAGTGTTGGCAGCTTTTAATAATTTTGGCATAAAGATCTGTCTTTTAGGGTTCCGGAGGAAGAGAGAATGTAGGTACTTCTATTTTCAATATCATCACAAATTTAGCAGCTTAAAACAACCCACATTTGTTATCTCACAATTTCTGCAGGCCAGGAGGCCAAGTACAGCTCTGCTGGGGGTCCGCGTAGGTGCTGTCAAGGGTGCACCTGAGGTGTCCGCTGGCACCGCCAGCTCATCTGTGCTCAACTGGGAAGGATCTATTTCCAAGCGTTTGTAGGCTGTTGGCCCAGTTCAGTTCCTTGTGGTTGTAGGACTGAGCACTTCGGTACTTGCTGATTGTCGTCTAGGGACCACTCTCAGCTCCTAGGGGCTGCTCACAGCTTCTCTCCACCTGGGGTTTCCCAACATGGCTCTTGCTTCTTCAACACCAGCAAGGGAGACAGAGGCTCCAGTAAGACGCACCCTACACTCTTATGTAATTAATCACATCCATGTGGTCATGGATTCCCATATTTCAGCCAGATGGGGTTGGTTAGAAGCAAGTGACAGGTCCTACCCACATTCCAGGGGAAGAGATACCAGGAGGTAAATAAAGATTTGGGAGATATCTGAAGAGTCGGTCCAGCATGCAGGGGATGGTGACAGATCACCCTGGGAAAAGGTAGTGATGCTTTGTGGTTGTAGCAAATAGTAGGAGATTTTAAAATAGCCTACAGCTTGCCATAGGTTATCTACTCATGTCGCTGACCTGACAAACTGGTGAGTGAGGTGGCAGATTCAAGCCAGGTGTTCAGAAGTCTCCAAGCCGTACGCTGAAGATTTATGTATGTCATAGCGCAATAAAATAGTTCTGGAGTTTTCATTATTTCCCTTTAAATAGGCATAATTTCTTTTTTCCCATGAGTAGTATGCCAGTTGTGTAACCAATTTTTAACACTAATAGAGGCCTGATTATTTTCCTTGTTTTAAATAACAAAAGAAATTCTAATTTAGTTCTTACTCAACCAAACAAAACAAAAATCCTAATTTCAACATATTGTTACCCCCCTGAAGAAACTGAAAAAGTCAAGCATGGTTGTTTCATTGTAATGCTTGATCTCTTCAATAAGCTGACAAACAAATGACATATTTTGATTGGATTTATCAAGTGTTATTATGTTTTTGGTACCAGCCATGCGGGGGTCATTACGGTGCTCTAATCCAGTAAACATGTTCTGATGTAAACAACTGTGAAAACCGCATTTCGAATGCTCCAGCTATGCCCACAACATAATCAGAAGCAGTCATTTATTATTCAGACTAATAATTAGAAGTAATTAACTACTAGAAGCAATTAGAAATAGTAATTTCTTTCTTAACATATTGTAATGAGCTGCTTTTTGAATGCACATTTGAATATTTAGCAACCAGTAATTACTTTTAGAGGAAAGGAAGAGTGTGGCTGTTTGGTTAACAATCCTAGAGGCCTGGCACATGCATCTCTCTGCCCATTAACGTGGAGGGTTGACAGGTCACTGGGCAGAATCCTCCTGGAAATGAGGGTTCTGTGACCCACTTGGAACGACAGTCTCGGGATTTCGCATTTATTCAGTCACTGAGTGCACATACTTTGGGTGTCTGCTGGGCCCTGTGTCATCTGTGCTAGGCACTGGAGACAAAAGTGAACACTCTAGGCACAGTCCCTCCTCAAAGACAGTCATGCTTTAGAGAAATATTTTGATAAATGTAATACATAGTACAGGGTGCCAATGGAATAAAGCATAGAGAAGGGATTTGTTTTGTTTTTAATATCACACCAGAATTCTCTGATTGTCATGTCAAGGTGTTACCTGGATGAAGAGGAGAGAGAAGAGTCTCTGGCCCCAGCACAAACACAGATGGAAAGCCCCTTTGGGGGGAATGAGCTGGGCACCTCCTGGAACTAACGGAAGACCTTGCAGCCTGGAGCAGACAGAGCAGGGGGGAGAGGAGAGGCAGCATGGTCCCTTCAAGCCTGGCTGCGCCAGCCACGTTAAGGAATGTAGTCAATACAGAATCGTCAAGGGTTCAAAGTTAAGCAATGGCACCTTCGATTTGCCTTTTTAAAGGAGTCTTCTGCTGACTATTTAAGATCCAGTGAGAAAAGGCAAGAGAGGACATGGGGAAGCCAAACAGCCTGTTGCAAGTTGTGGGAGCTGTAACAATAGCAAGGCTGAGGGTGGAGAGATGCCGACTGAGTCAGGAGCGTTTAGGAGTACAATCGGCAGTGCCTAATGACAGAGTGAATACATGTGGTGAGAGAAGGGAGCTGACTGGTACAGAGAAATGGTTGTGGAGCCATAAACTGACCTGAGGAATTACAAGAGCGTATCAGGTGCTTTGGGGGACATACTCAGCTCAACGTGCTCAAATGCATCAAGGGAAGCTGTTGAGCAGGCAGAGTACACACCCATTTGGAGCTTGGACAACAGGCCTCAGGTAGAGGTATGTATGTTGGAGTCTCATCCGCATAGGAGGTCTACTTGAAAGAGAATGTAGTGTAAGGAAAAATGGAATCGAGAAGTGACCCGGGAGAAATGCCATCTACACAGTTCTAGCAAGTAAGCGCCCTCTCACTCCCCAAACCTCCCCAGTTATTTCTCGGGATCCCTAGGTGTGACTCATACGTGCGGGCTCTCCTCTCCCTTCAGCCCCTTCAAGGATATTCCTCAGCCCACAAGTTTGCTGAGGAAGGCAACTCTGCTGCTACTGCTACTGGTACCAGCTCATGAGAACTAGATGCTACTTTTCCTCCGAGGGTGGTTCTGATACCAGACACTAAATGGTTCCAAGGCCACCATCACTACTTGAGCCAAATTAAGCAGAGACAGGGTTGAGTCATAAAAGAGCATTTATTCCAATAATACCAGCAGTACGGAGAGAGCAGCAGGTCATCCTGAAAATTCTGCTCTGCCCTTTTCTCAGCTGGCTGATTTTACAAGGAAGGGGTAAGACTGTGTGCAGCTGGGAGCCGCAGCTGGGACAGGGAAAAGGGAGGGAGGGTCTGCAGTCTGGCCTCCAGGAGCTTGAAGTCTGATAACAAGGTGGCTAATCTATGACCTTACAAATCGCTCACCTGTTCCTGGGACCAGAGAAGGATCAGCTTCCCGAGGCAAACTCCTGAGGGGGTCAGGTTCCGGGCAGAGCAAGCAATGAAAGCATGTCCTGTCCTGGGTCTGCTTTTAAAATGTATTTTCTGCCCTGGCTGGCTTGGCTCAGCAGTTAGAGCACCAGCCTGTGGACCAAAGGGCCACTGGTTCGATTTGAGTCAAGGGCACATACCTGGGTTGCAGGTTCGATCCCCAGCCCCAGTCAGAGTCATGCACACGGCAAGCAATTGATGTCTCTCTCACATGTTTCTCTCTCTGTCTCTCCCTTCCTCTCTCCCTCCCTCCCTTCCTTCCATTATCTTAAAAAAAAAAAATCAATGGAAAAATATCCTCAGGTGAGGATGAACAAAAATAAAAAAATAAATAAAAGTTTCTTTTCTGAATAATGGACCCATCCAGGCTCTGAGGCGTCTTATCTTTATAGCCCTGTTTCATCCTCCAGTTTCCCAGGGTCTGTAAGAAAACCTCTTATCTATGTTAGTAAGGTAAATAATCATTAAGCAACTGTGGTTCTATTCTTATCACGTGCCCTTCCCCTATCAGGTCTGTTGTTCCCAAGGTTACAGACTGCGAAGTAGCCAAGAGCACTGTGCTCTCCACAACCTTCCCTTGTTAATGTATCCACAGTAACGTAATGCACCAATGGGAATGTCCCCCTTGGAAATTCTGGGGCATGATTCTCTTCATCTACTGAAGGATCTGGCATAACAGCCTGGCAGGCTAGGGGGATGGATGCCTGCTGGTCTCCAGTATCTCTTCTCTCCTCTCTCCTAAGATCCTCTTACAGGCTTCTGCCTGTAGAGACTTGACATGGGGCTGAGGGCAAAACCAGTCTCTGCGCCCAGTTTTGTTTCAGCCACACTAACCTTCTGAAAAAAGTCAATGGTCGTGGTCTGGAGCCAATACAAGCATTTCTATAGTGTTTGCAGTTTATGAAATCAACATACTTTATCTTGTTTAATTTCCATAGCAATTCTATAAGGTAGATGTCAATATCTCCATGACACTAATGGCTTGGAAACCAAGGCTTAGAGATTAGACTTACTTAGAATTACTAGAACCAAGCGGCAAAGATGGGTAGAAGAGTAATTAAAAAACATATTTGATTGCCCTAAAATGTTGGACACTTCATATACCAGGCTCAAAGCTGCTCAAGCTAGGAGAGTTGTAACTGATCGAAGAGTTTGTAGTTGATGTCACCCTATATGAAATCTGAACCACACACGAGAGGATTATACAGGGCAAAGGAGACTAAGAAAATTGTGATCACATCTCGTTATGAAAAGGCTGCAAAATTCAATGGCAGAGTCCTAATTCTGGGAAGAGTCTTTTGGGAATACTGAAAAATAATAAAGCATCAGAGACAAAAATAAATGAAAAGCAAATGATCTAGGTCTCCATTTGTTATTATAGTATTAAGTAGAAATATCACAGGAGCTATTTTCACAGGGTTGTCCTCCACCGGGAATCACCTAAGGTGCTGATTACAATGCAGAATCCCTTAAAGGTTTTCCTCCTCTTCCCCCACCCCCAGCCCCTGGTAATCACCATTCTACACTTTTTTATATATATATAAATGTGGCTTTTTTTTCTTTTTTCAATTTCACATATAAGTGATATCATACAGTATTTTTCTTTCTCCGTTTGACTTATCTCGTTTAGCATAATGTCCTCAGGGTCCATCCATGTGGTCGCAAATGGGAGGATTTCCTTCTTTCTCGTGGTTGGATACTATTCCATTGTGTATCTTCTTTATCCATTTATCCACTGATGGCATTTGGGTTGTTTCCACATCTTGACTATTGAGAATAATGCTTCCATCAACATGGGAGTACAGATGTCTCTTTGAGATCCTGTTTCTATTTTCTTTGGATATAGACCCAGAAGTGGAATTCCTGGATCATATGGAGAGATATTGTTTAAGGTCACAAACTGGTAAGTAGTAGATGAATCGGTCCTGGAGATCTAATGCAGCATAGTGATTACAGACAACAATACTGTGCTATGAACATCAATCTTGCTAAGAAACTAGATGTTAATTATTCCCACCACAAAACGAAATGATAATTATGCAACGTGATAGAAGTGCTAACTAATGCTACCATGAGAATTATATTGCACTATATGAATATAGCAAATAAACACGTTGTACATTTTAAACTTACACAATCATATGTGTTCAAGATATTTCAGTTTTAAAAATGCAGTTTCCCTGGCCCTCTCTCAGACCTATTGTTTCAAAATTTCTGGAGGTAGAACCCAGTCATTTGCATTAAAAAAAATATATATTTGGTGATCCTTTGGTCTATCAAGTTAGAAAATTACCGAAATGGAACATTGCAGAAATGTTTATTCACCGGGTAACAGCAAATGGGAATAGCAGCGGCTGCAGGACAAACCAAGTTTTCTTAATATAATGATGTTCACAGTAAGTGTAACACTAGAGCCCTCGGAGAAGTTCTAATCAATAGCGGCAGGTACTGGAGGAAAGAAAACTGAATTTGGCTGTGGAAAGTTTAAGTTCCTACTTTGCCAGATCACTTGGGGAAATCATTGAAATTCTGAGCTTCAGTTTCTTCCTCTAAAAAAGATGAAACTAATTCCTGCCTTGCAAGGTTGTCTTGAGCATTAAATAGGATTCAGGAGGTGGCACTTTGAAGAAAGTAAAACTCTAGGCACAGAAAAGCTGTGCACCTTTGGTGTGATGTGTGTTTTTGTGAGTTCTCGTCCATGCACCGCCCCTGGTAGAACCCCAGCTGTTTGGAAACATCAAAATCAAGTCCATGACGTTCAGTCGTGACAAGTTGAGCTCTCAATGCCCTGAGAGGCCAGTTTCTATTTAATGTTATTGGGTGGAGGGCTGCAGGATCAAGCTGCTTGCCGCCGGAGAAGAAACAGGTCAGAGCCCCGCAGCCCTCCTCTCTTCATTCCTGGGCCCAGTTCTCTCCTGCTGGCTCCAAAGGTAGGCACCTCTCTACCCGCTCCTGCCCCCGAAATCCAAATTATTCTCTGAAAAGCAAATGTTAACTTCATGTATTTTTTTAATGATATGCTAACAGAGTTCTCATGAAGTGTTTTTTTTTTTTTTTTTTTTTTTTTTTTTTTTTATCCTCACCCAAGGACATTTTTCCATTTTTTGTTCAGACAGAGTGGGGGAGAAAGTGAGGGGGGAAGAGAGAGAGAGAAAGAGAGAAACATCGACGTGAAAGGGACACATCGAGTGACTGCCACCCACATAGCCAACCAGGGCCGGGGACAAACTGCAACCGAGGTACATGCCCTTAGCGGGAACCGAACCCAGGTCTCTCCGGACCACAGGCCAACGCTCTAACCGCTGAGCCAAACCGGCCAGGGCATGAAGTGTTTTTTTACTTGTCTTGCCCGAGAGCAGCGGTTCTCAACCTGTGGGTCGCGGCCCCTTTGGGGGTCAAATGACCCTTTCACAGGGGTCGCCTAAGACATAACAGTAGCAAAATTACAGTTATAAAGTAGCAGCGAAAATAATTTTATGACTGGGGGTCACCACAACACAAGGAACTGTATTAAAGGGTCACAGCATTAGGAAGGTTGAGAACCACTGACCGAGAACATTTCATTGTTGTAATATTTACTTGATCTAAACATACAACATGAGGTTGACTCTACTGCAAGAGCACCCCTTAATTAACTGAGTATTAGCATCACTTCACCCTAATCACACTGGCTTTCACATTCGTTTCATCTAGCCAGTGTCCCATCTCGTCCTGAAAACATCTGTACGTGCATTGCATTGTTGTGATCTGTTAACAAGCGTTTACCCATAATGAATTCTGCTTCTGCGAGTGGCCGAATTATCTCACCCCAAAATTCTCTTTATTCTCTTCCACTGTCTTTTCCTGGTACTAGGGATGAGTTTAATTCAGCCGGGAATGAGTTTTACTCATTTCCTAGGAAGACAGGTTAAACCACCCATGAGTGTTTCTATGGATCTTTTGAGGCAAAGAGTCTTGGAAGAGATCTTGCCGGTACCCAGCACCTTCACCATGAGACGCACTAGGCTAAGAACGTTAGACTTATTTCTTCATGAATTTAAATCTGCTCCAGACCCCCAGACCCTGCAGGCTTCAGTCTCAATCTCTTTTAGCAGGTCCCCGCCTTTGAGTGCACTTACAGTGGAAATTTCATTTTGCTGGGAAATCCATCCAAGGAATGACAGAGTAAATGGTTTTCTTTAAGAACACAAACTGAACTCTCCATCACTCAACCCATGACAAAGACGTATGCACTGTCATTTGCTGGCCCCTCGAGCAGATGCCATGTACATATGGGCTGGAGGATCGGTCGCCTAACATCTTGTTGAAGAGATGAACTGCTGCCTTTCCCATGATGACTCTGACTCCGCTCACAGGCACCTGTGAAGCTGGACGGGCCCGTATAGATCATCTAATCTGTGGTCCATTCCCCCACGTTAGACATGAGAAAATGGAGGGCGAGCTGGCAGACAGGCAACCCCATAACCTTCCCACTTCCCTGTGCATCTGCAGGTACTCAGAAGAGCAGAGAAATTCCCATAATCCATCACCTGATATTTTTAGATCTTCCACTTAGCCTTCTATTGAAATCTATTTTAATTGTATTGACTTACCCGGTTGTTTACATTGATTCTGGGGACCATCCATACCTCGTTCTGAGCAGACCTGAGATGCATCCAAAGCACAGCAGCATTCCAACAGCCAGAGAGCAAAATGGGCATGCCCTGTCCCTGAGCCGAAACCACAGCCACCGGAGCTCAGCCTCAGGGCTCGGCCCTTCGCAAGACGACTTCCATATGCAGAGCTCAGGGGAGACAAGGAAGCAAGGCTGCGGGATTCTCTGTGTGTCTCCAGCAGAGAGGTGCAGGCCTGATGACACCTCCAGCCAGTGACGGTACGGAGCCAGCGTCATAATTCTTGGGCTAGAGAGCCTACTTTCCAGAAGTTTCCTCATTGAAGGAGGGAGCAGTCACTGCCTATTCAAGTCAAGGGTCATTCGTGTCAGAGAAAAGAAATACACTTCAGCTGTTTCAAAAGCACCTGGGGTTTTTCTTGGGAAGGTCTCACGTGGAAACGCACAGAAGGCCTGACAGTTACACAGAGATAGCTCTCACGGGGCTGCAGCAGGGAAGCTGGAAATGTCAGCCACTCTTTGTGTCTCTCCACTGACAGGTAGTCTCTCTGGACCTCTGCTTCTCTCCGGCAGTACCTATCTGCTCTAATCAGGACCCAGCCCCACCCCCAGGCTCAGGTCTACGGGACTCCCAGGGAAGCATCTGATATGCTGACACCGCTGTGTCTTCACTCACCGGGCAGTGATTTACCTTGAGCTATGTGTCTTTCTCTTGTCCTGTCAGCAATGGCGGGGGATGGGTTAGGAGCCACAGATGGTGAACAAGTCCAGGGGTTGAGTATGAATGAATTAAACTACAAGGGAAGCTGGCACGGCCAACTGATCACTACGCTTGATACAACAGAGTAAGTGGATTTTCTGGGACCTGTCATTGATGGTTTCCTCCTCTCCTCTTGCCTCCACTTCTCCTTTTCCTAAAAGACCAGGAGATGAAAGAATCAGGGATAGGCTCAAATCAAGGTTTGGAATTTTCCTAAATAAACAATAAGTGTATGACTCAGGGACCAAGAAAAGAAAAGGTAAGATATACCCTAACACATGAGCACGCACACGTGTGCACACACACACACACACACCTATCCCAAGGACTTAGCATATGCAACACATTGGTAAACACTCAACAAATATTCACGGGATGAAAAATGAATGAATGAATGAATGAATGAATGAAATGTGCATGTGTGTGTAGATGTGAGTTCCTATAGGCAGTAGTATCACAACATTCTAAAGAAACGTTTTGCCTATGTGTAATCCATGAGTCACCCCATCCTTCAATGTAAGTGAAAGACACTTACATTGCATAGAGCATGGACTCTAGAGACAGACCTCCCGGGGTGGATTAGTGTGACCTTGGACGATTGACTCCACTTCTCAGTGTTTCTGGTTCCTCCTCTAGAGAACGGATATGAAAGCAATATTAGCCTTTGAAGATTGGTGTGAAGATTAAAAGAGTTAATGTATGAACATTTCGTAGAAGAATTTCTGACATAGGAAGTACTAGATAAGAATTAGTTCTCATAGCCCTAGCCAGGTGGCTTAGTTGGTTGGAGCATTGTCCCATACACCAAATAGTGGTGAGTTCGATTCTTTGTCGGAGAATATACCTAGGTTGCGGGTTAATCCCCGGTTGGGGCACATATCGGAGGCAACTGATTGATGTTTCTCTCTCTCTTTCTCTCTCTCTCTCTCTCTCTCTTTCTCTCTCTGTCTCAATAAAAACATATCCTCGGGCAAGGATTAAAAAAGAAGAATTAGTTATTATAATTAGACTACACAAGTGGGTTGTCTCCATAAATTCAATGTAATTTAACAAATATCATTGATATATAACCATCACAGATATGTATATACACATTCACAGACCTCTATATATACATACGTACCCACACATACATACACATGTATATCTATCTATCTAGTATGACCTTATGTGATATGATAAGGATTCATCAAGGAATCAGGTGAGGAAGATAATTACATAAACAACTGGCCCAAGAGGTTTGAATTTTTTTTTTTAATGCTACATAAAAGGATCCATAAGGTGATGAGAAATAAGGATAAGAGATCCATTCTGTGTGGGAATTTGCTCACATATGCTCAGAAATGTCCAATGTTAGGAAAGTGTGCCAGTTTGTACAAGAACTGAGGTCAAACTTGCACTGACATGAGCACACTACAACGTGAGCAGGGCGAGAGGCCAGACAGAAGTGACAGACACCGTTTGTACATCCTGGCCTGAGAGTCAGAGGGCCCTGTCTATGAGGTCCAGGCTGAATTTGATCCGAAGAAAATAATGCCTTCCTCTCCAGCTAACATCTTGGGTAGAGCTATTTTTGGCTGAGACAAGCCCAAAAGGTGGCCAGGTATTAAAATGAATGAACAATACTTCCTGGCCAAGGATAATAAGCTAGCAATGCCCTTTTCCAAAGCTCCATCTCTCACAACCTCCCACAGCCTCTCCTCACCCCATTTGTTCAGCAAATTCCAATTGCAGCCATTAGCTGTCAAGAGATGTATTGATCCAGGAGGTGATACCTACAGAGGAGCCTTTTCTCCTCCCCTCCAGACACATACAATGACATTGACTCAGGTCGTCTCAAATATAGCTGAGTTCTTTACTTTCTGTGTGGGGCCAGGGACTCCAGAAGAAATGACCTTCTCTTAGACTAAGCTCACCCCATGGTTTCTTCACGGGGTTCCAGAGTGGAGTTTTTATAAATAAAAACTGACTTTTTCATTGATTCTCAAGGTCATTTCAGGGCTGCTACATCCTCTTTAGGTATTGATCTGCCATGAGCATTTGCTCTGAGTGTCTCTGTCTCAATCGTCAAAGCTCTTCCACGGTGTGAAGGAAGAAATCAATCTACGTATTGTAAAATGGCCCCTCCCACTTAATAGAGTTGGAGCAGAAAATGAGTTAGTTTGAGAAAAAGCTGTGAACATTGTTACAAAGCCTGACTTGAAAACAAATATATAATAAAAACAGCACGGCTTCTACAAGTCAACAGACCCAGTTTCGTCAACTACCTGGATGCATGGCTGAGCAAACACCTATCTCAAAGAATCTAAATGAAAATCAATTACACAGTGTTTGCAATGTACTAGCTCAGTAGGTGCTCCAAAGGTTTTCTTTTTTTTCTCCTCATCTCTCTTTTCACAAATGACATGTTCAGCAGAAATGTAGGACCTACAGGACGGAGATATGGCTGTGGTGTGAACCAGGGCAAATGTGGTAAGTTTCCACTCATTTATTACTCATTCAAAAATATCTTTCTTGAGTTCACCTCAATGGTAGGTTCCTACTCCGTGGTTTTCCAGGCATAGTATTGGATGCTGTGACATATACAAAACTTAAAAAAACAAACATGGATGCTACCCTCAAGAAGCTTAAAGTCTAATACGTGCTAAAAGACATATATTTAAAACATGAAGGTGTATGTCAGGTTGTACTTTGTGATCTAGAAGATGCACCACTGATTCCTTAGGGATTTCAGAAAATAAGAAGTGAGATGTAGTTGCTACAGATGAAGAAGGGACGCTGGGCTAGAAACAGAAACATACAGAGTGTGACAGGGCATTTACACTGCCTTAAGGGACTGAGCTGTGGTCTCTGATAGGAGGCTCCAGCTAGCAGGAGGGCGTAAAAATATAGCTCAGCTTCCAAGCTTTGAGGACCAACAATAAGCCAAGTGTCGTACTAAACACTTTTGCCATTAATCTTCCCCCTAATACTGCAAGAAAGATGCTGTATCTCCTGTTCACAGAGCACCAAACGGGCTCTGAGCGAGTAAATGACTTGCCCGAGGTCACACGAGAGCTGAAGCTAGAACTGGAGCCCAATTTGTGTGACCCGTAAGTGCCTGCCCTGAATCGTTACACTGCACACAGAAGAAGGGAGATGCAGGATGTGGACAGCAAGCAACGAACAGCCCACTTGGCTGGAGTTTCAGTCTCTAACCATAAACAAGAAGAGACACTTAAGAAAAAAGGATGATCCTGGCCGGTATCTCAGTGGTTAGAGCAGTGGCCTATGAACCAAAGGGTCACATGATCAATTCCCAGTCAAGGGTGTGTACCTGGGTTATAGGTTCGATCCCTGGCCTGGCAGGAGGCAACCAATCAATGTGTCTCTCTCACATTGATGTTTCTTTCTCTTTCTCTCTCCCCATCCCCTTCCACTCTCTAAAAATCAATGAAAAAAATATCCTTGGGTGAAGATTAACAAAAACCAACAACAAAGGACAGAAAAAAAATTCCCAAGAAAATCTGCAATGTCAGCTTAAGAGTTTTGGCCTTTGTTTTGTATTTCAGGATGAATTTAGGACACAGACCCCAGAAAGATAGTCTGTATGTTTTTCATTATAGAAGGCTTGGAGCACAAAGTCAAAAAACAAGTAAGGGGTCGATAGCAGGGATTTCCTGTTAGCAAATGGGTCAGTCAGTCTAGCCAGGTTAGGCTCCAAGTACAAATAACCGCTAAATATTAGTGCTTTAAAACAAGCTTTTTGCTCACATTGCATGTCTACTGAGGGTCAGCAAGAAATCTCTTCTTCAACCTAGACTTCTATATTCATTGAAAATATCTTTCAAAAATGAAAGCAAAAAAATATATACTCGTCAGAAGAACAAAAGATGATGGCATATATCACCCACAGACTTGTGCTTCAAGAGATGTTCACGGTAACTTCTTTACACAGAAGAGAAATGATATTAGATGTGAATATGGATTTACACAAAGAAATAAGAGCTCGTGGAGAAAAACCTCTAAGATATAATTAATGAATTAACACAGGAACAATAACAAATTAGTGAGGGGCTTAAAATGCACATACAAGTAAAATGTGTGATAACAGTAGCACAAAAGATGGGAGCGTGGACTTGAAGCGCAGTTAAAATGTTGGTACTTGATCTGTGCAGCGTATTGTGTCGCGTGAAGGTGGGCTGTGGGAGGAAAAGCTGTGTATTGTAAACCCTGCAGCAACCACTACAAAACAAAACCAAAACAGCCCTGGCTGGTTTGGCTCAGCGGTTAGAGCGTCGACCCACATCGATGTTTTTTCTCTCCCTCCCTCCCTCCCTCCTTTCCTCCCTGCCACTCTATCTGAAAATCAATGGAAAATATCCTCAGGTGACGATTAAAAATAATAATAAATAAATAAATAAAACCAAAACATAGTTAATAAGTAATGGTGCATATAAAATAGAATTCTAAAACATACTTAAAAGATCAAAAGAAGATATGAAAAGGAATAAGGAACAGATGGTACATGTAGAAAACAATAGCAAGAAGGTGGATTTAAATGCAAATATATTAATAACAGCATAAAATGTAAATGTCTAAACATTCTGACATAAAGAAAAGAAAAATCTGCGTTCATTTTAATTTACGAAAAAAAACACATTTAGCAATCTTAACATTTATTCGTGATTATAAAACAAAATCTCTCAGCAAACTAAGAAGAAAATTTCTCAGCCTTATGAAAAATAAAACCTACAGCTAATGTCATATTTACTGATGAAAGACTGAACATCATATTTAATGGTGGAAGACACCACATAATCAAAAAGACAAGGATTTCTACTCTCAGAAGTTCTAAATACTATGCTGGAGATCCTAGACATTTCAATCAGGCAAGAAAAAAGGCATATAGACTGGAAAGAAAGAAAACTGTCTTCATGTACAGAGGAGAGGATCATGTACAAAAATCCTAAGGAACTTTAAAAAACCAATTGAGCAAGATGACAAGATAAAAAGTCGATTTCTATATACTATCAATGAACAATCGGAAATTGAAATTTTAAAAGATACCATTATAATAGCATTAAAAAACATGGACTACTTAGAGATAATTTTTAAAATATGTTGAAGACGTCTACATGAAATGTTACACTAATGAGCTTAGCAGCTTTATTGGTGATCACCTGAATTCAGGGTTGGGGCCATGATGGGGACTAATCGACAAAGGGCACAAGTGAAATTTGGGGTGGTAATGGAAACATTTTATATATTCTATGCATTGATTATAGTGTTGGTTACTTGGTATATGCATTTGTGAAAAATTCATTGAACTGTACATTTTATATGGATGTATTTTATAAATAACATCTCAATAAATTTGAAAAAAAAAGACAATAAAACTTTTATTTTTAATTTTTTTCAATTACAGTTTACATTTAATATTATTTTGTATTAGTCTCAGGTGCACAGCATGGTAATTAAACAGTCATCTACTTTACAAAGTGTCCCCCCCCCCCCCCCCGTTATTGCCAGTACCCACCTGGCACCATACATAATTATTACAATATTATTGACTGTATTTCCTATGCTGTACTTTGCATTCCCATAACTATTTCGGAACTACCAATAGGACAATAAAATGTTTTTAAAAAGAAATATGGACATCATCTTGTGGGGGAAATACCAGACAGCAAATAGGGAAGGTGTCACTCTAAAAGACAATATTAGTCTACGTTTATCTCTACAAGTCAGTGACTTGTGTTCAGATCGCTATAGGCAAAGCAGAAGTTTTGCGCTCTGAGTGAGAATCAATTAATTGATCTAAAACATGGGTACAGAATACTTGAATAGTCAACAAAGATATGCTTTTTCTTTTGAGTCTGATAACACTACTGTCTCCCTCAGCAGGTGTCAGATATTATCATTGAAGGTCTAGAAAGACCCCAGTTAAGTCAGGAAATAACCTTTAGAAAATATAAAACCAAATACAGAGCTAATGAGGAAATGAATTAAAACCATGACAATGATATCGTAGACTAGGTTTAAATGCAGACATCGTGATAACATGTTTTATAATAATTGTGATTGTGTTTTGCCTGCAGTTTAATGTGTGTCACATTTCATTTTTTTTTTTTTTTTTTAATTTTTTTTTTTATCCTCACCCGAGGACATTCTTCCATTTTTTGTACAGATAGAGTGGGAGGGAGAGAGAGGAAGGGAGGGAGAGAGAGAAACATCGACGTGAAGGGACACATCGAGTGGCTGCCACCCGCACGACCAACCAGGGCCGGGGACAAACTGCAACCGAAGTACGTGCCCTTAGCGGGAACCGAATCCGGGTCTCTCCGGACCGCAGGCTGACGCTCTAACCGCTGAGCCAAACTGGCCAGGGCTGTGTGTCACATTTCAAAGAATACGTTATACTAAATTTAAAATTGCAATTAGGTATTTGAGAAAATGTAATTAATCAAATTTTAAATCAATAATTTTAATAGTCATAAAAACTGGTCTTCAAACTTTTGATTATTCAATATACAAATTTAACAAATCATATATTAAATCAATTACAAATGTTAGTGAGTATTTATATCCATATACAGAAGTACCTTAGACATTAGAACATTTATTAATGCAGATGAGGAAAATAAAATCCATATAAGTTGAGTAATTTATTTAGTGAGACAGGGCTCTCTGCCTTCTGGGGCCGTATCTTTCCTTCTATATTACATCTTCTCTTAAGGTATTCTAGGAAGAGAAAAAAACTAAGAAATTATTCAGAAATGGGCACTGATGGTGAGCCCAGCCAAACCCTGTTGTAGTAACACACTAAGAAAATGTATAACTGTTTAAGATCCCTGTTTATTATGTTAACTAACAATTGGTACTTGACTAGAAGCACATAGCAAATTGTTTTGCTTTTATTTTTAATTCAAAATACCCAGCACAGTGCCCAGACCATAGTAAATGTACTATAAATATTTCCTGAATGACAATGTGGGGCACTGTGTACCAGTAATATTAATACGATTAAGACGCTAAAACATCCTTTTATCATCTCCCAAAGGGTTTTCTCAGATCCTAGCATTTTTTCTTTCCCTTTGAAATCCTTACAGAGAGTATTTTTGATGCAGAAAAGAGATGATAAGGATGTGAACTAAGCACCCCTCGGCCCCCACACCTGACTGAGATAATAGGTCCTTTACATGAATTCAGTGCCTAAGCTTGTCACTCAACAAGCATTGATGGCACCTAAGTGTCCCCAGTTCTTCAGTAAGGTCTGGGGTGCAAAGATGGGTAAGATATAAGGCCCAGGGAGAGAACATCTCAAGTCAACAACACTGAGGGCCATGACTTCAAGGAGACTAAGACCCAGTAGAAAAGATAACACAAACCCCCAAAAGTGTATTAGTATAAGACGTATGTTCATGGCATAGAGCACTACAGATTGAAAGTGCTGCAGAAACCCAGAGGACGGTGAGGTCGCAAAGCCAAAATACGTGAAACTAAACACTGACTGTGATTTGTGCAGATGGGAAACCACTCCAACTCTGCCTGTGTTCTGTGTTTCCCATTTCAAGGCTACGGTGAAATGGGTCAGCAAAACCAAATTCTGTGATCCACCCTAATGAAAGCTTCAGACAACTGAGATCTGTCTTCGGTGTCTGACGCTTGTCCCTGGAAAAGCCCGTATGTGTCAGCTCTGATGGAACACAACAGCCCATGTTTAAACATCCCATCTCCTCGAGTTGTCTCTGCAGAAGGCACCCCACTCCTCTTGTGGGAGGTGGAAGATGAGGTGGGGTTTCTGGGTGATGAAATCATTCCAAAGGAATCTGGCCACCACATGCGCACTATTGCTCTATTAATATTTGATCCGAGGGAACACGGGACTGGTATCAATAATTCATTCATCATTTAATATCAGAGACGTGGAACATGCCCGGCTGCTGCACTAGTTTACACATTAGAGTGACTGAGATGTAGCGTGTTATTGCCCCTGTCACATCTCTTATGTGACATGATGACAGCAGGGCTTATGAGGATTGAGATGACATATCTGTTCTGCCACCCAATCTATAAAACAACTGGGGAGCAGCTAGACCAGCCCTACGGGGAGACGCTGCAAAGGGAACTAGGCATCTGTTTTTGTTTGGATTCTTCCAGAAGCCGACTCTGAGATGGGGGTTCAAAGGCAAGTAGTTATTTGGAAGGTGGCAAATAAATAGTAGCAGAGCGTGGGTAGGACAAGAAAGAGAAGGCAGACAATTAAAGGGGCTCTGCGAGCCAGCGACCACAAGGGGCGTCTGGAGCTCAGTCCCACGGGCTCGCTCTCACAGTCTGCAAAATGCTTACTTCTGCGTTATCACACCCAGGAATGAGGGTGTTTGTAAACAGTCCCCATTAGTCATTGTTCCCTGAGAGTGTAATTCTGCAGCATCTTCAACTCATCACACAGGCAGGGAAAGCATGCCTCGAGGGAGTCCCCCACCGGGGATGGAGCGGAGGCCAGGTGGAAGGGGGTGGGGCAAGGCACTTGTCTGAGTCTCGGCTGCTTTAACAGAATGTCATAGACTGAGTGGCTTAGACAGCGAACATTTATCACTCACAGTCTGGGGGCTGGAAGTCCAGGGTCAAGGTGCTGTCCGACTCGGTTCCTGGTGAGAACCATGTCCTGGTTTGCAGGTGGCTGCCCCTTCGCTGTGTCCTCACATGGTGGAGAGACACACACTATATAAGGACACTGATTCCATCATGGGGACATCAGCCTCATGAACTCAAGTGAATCTAATTACCCCCCAGAGGCCCCATCTCCAAACACCATCACACTGGGGTTAGGGCTTCGGCATGTGAATTTTGGAGGGACACTGGCATTCAGTCCTTAGCAACACTGGTGGCATCTGCCACTAAGTGACAGCAGCTGGCTCCTCGTTCTGTCTCTGCTACCCAGACAGCCAGGAGGGCAGGGAACCAGCATGTACTAAGTACCTACTTCATGCCAAACCCACTGCGTGTGCCACCGCATCTCATCCCTACGACAGAAGCCCGGCCCACTTTTCCCAAGTGAGGGAACTAGATGTCAGAGGAATGAGTGGCCTGCGAGCCAGTCCACCCCAGGAGGTAAGAGCGCCCTGGCCCCCGACCCTCTCCATCCTCAGAGCTGGCGCCTTTCCGATAAAGGGCATCGGTTCCCCGCGCAGCCGCCTCAGGCAACGCTGACTCATTCAGACGCAATGTGCAGGCCTAAATTTTGACTGTTGGTTTCCAGATTCTCCTTTTTTTGCCTCATCTTCCTGTGCCAAGAATGTCTTTCTCCTTGAATATCTGCTTATCTAAGTTGGGCTGTGGGGAATCTGAAGCCAGCCTTTAGCATGGAGCAGACTGATGAACCTAAGGGAAGTCGGGGGGTGGGGGGAAGAGATCAACCAAAGAACACATGTGCATGACCCATGAACGCAGACAATCGTGCAGTGAAGGGGGGGGCAAGGGGGAGCAGGGGGGAGGGGGCTCATGGGGGGAAAGGGGGGACATCTGTAATACTTTCAACAATAAAGATACATTTTTAAAAAGAAAAGAGAGACGAGGACACGGGCAAGCAGAGCAGGCACCGAGACATCCTGCCCGTACGAGTTGCATGAAGCTGGTGCTGGTACTCCAGGAGTCTCTTCAGTAATGCTCACACACCTGTCAGGGGTGGAGAACCACACACACAAGGAAAAATCAAGAAGTGGGGATGTCCACAGATGCTCAGGAAAAACAGGGAGGACCCTTGGGCTGCAGCTGTGGACGAAGAGTGTCACAGGTGGGCAGGCCCCGGCACAAGACGACCTCTGAAAACCAGGCCATTGGCTCCGGTCTCCTTCCGGGGACAGAGAGCCACTGCTGAGCAGGGAAGGGGTCATGCACTAAATGACAGTTCAGAAAGATTAATCTGGCAGCCATGAACCCAATGTATGAGAAAACAGAAGATTGGAGCTGGAACACAGCAACAAAATACGAGAAGCTTTGTGACATTTCCCTTGACTCCCCAGGGTTTACATTTTCACTGATTCATTTCTCCCTTTTCTATTTTAAATTAGGGATGAGCCAGCCTAGCTTTACTCAAATCTTGAGCTGGGTTTCAAGTACTTACTTTGGGCAAAAGACACTCAGAAAATTTCTTCCCCTGGCTTTGCAAAGTATAAAATCTAGGCAAAGCTCATTTCTCTTACTTTTCATCACTCTGGCTCATAAGAGATTTTGAAGAAGTCTTTCCCCTTATTGTCAGAAAGTGGTTCCCACCACCCACCCATCTTTATAATGCTAAGTTTTAAAATCAGAGCTAAAAAATAAATTTCTGGTGGCCAGAGAGCCCTGATGCTAAATACAGAAACCCATTACCTCATCTGGCCTGGTGAGTCACACAACCTTCTCAGGGATAGTGGTTCACAAAGCATGCTTCAGATGCTAACACACACACACACACACACACACACACACACAACACTCAAAGGCCTGCTTTCTGAATCTACTTATGGCCTTTATATAGATAAGTGATACAGTTCTCAGTCCTAAGAGCCATTAGAAGACATCTCAACAACCTGAGAAGAACAAGACTGTGTTACTCTTCGCCTTTTCAAATTTTTAATGAAACTCTAATTTGAAATCCCATATGCATCCACTTGGGTGCCAATCACTGGGGCCGCAGCTAACGGCTAACATTACCCTTTTTTTACTGATAGGAATACAGCTAGTGATTGGAAGAGCCATTTATTGAAAGAAGCACGTGGGTATCAATAAGACTAAGAATCATTTCAAATGGCAGTTTTCCAGGTCAGCCAAAACTTCACCAATGCCCTAAACTGAGACAGGAGAAGTCACTGGTATCAGGAAAATTAGATCAATATTATTGGAAATTTTCACTGGGCACCTAACACCTCCCTTCCTCAACTGGCTCTGAACAAAATAAAAAGTAAGATCATGAGCAGCAGGTGGAGGATCAAACTATCACCTTTCCCACCCTACCACATAAGTCAGCTGATCGACAAGCACTGGCTTCCAAGTTCTCTTTCTGGTGCGCACACTAGAAATCAACACCTGTGCAGGAAAACAAGAGAGGGGCTTCATGGAACTTCATTGTCTGCTGAGCTGGGACCCTATCTTCACAGATGTGTTGGGGACTCCTTTCGAAACAAATGCATGTTTAGTTTAAAAAGTAATATAAATGTCCTCTGAGTGGCATGCGATTGCAATTATTTCCATTGTTGGTACGTGTGAATGATATAAATGCATATCCACGTGGTCTGGAGGGAGAGAAGTAAGTCAGACCAAATTGCTCAATTCAACGCAGAAGTGCAGGAGGCTCTAGCGAATAGTGCTCCCCCACCCCCACCCCCACGCCAGGACACACGGGGCTGGGGCTCGCTTCTGGAGGATTGGGAAGGGGCTCAAGCTCAGTGGATAGCAGCAGACGGAGCTTTCCTTCAAGCTTGCTTATTCCTGCCATTCCGATCACTTAGGCTTCGGCAGTGACTGCCTAAATAAGCAACTCCAGAAGATTTAAAAGACAAAAACATTTTGATCCATTTATTTTAAGGACAGACGCTCTTCCCGTTCATGTAGCTTCATGTAGCGTCTCTAACAGATGTGCGGCAAAGATGGATTTGTTACTCGACTTCTCTTTACAGCGCTACAAATGTGTGTGGCTAATTATGTAGCCACCCGCAGTTGTACAGATGGAAACATCTCAGCTCCAGCTGCAGCGCCCACCAAGGCGAGGAGATGCTTGGCAGAGGCAGCCACGGGCTCTGGCTGCTGCCGCCTGGAAGGATGTAGACTGCTTCCCTCTTCTGCTTCCAAACCACAGCTCGGGTGGACAGAGGTGCCGTGCTATCCAACCTTTCTGCAGGGGCTCGCCGGCTGGCATGGCTGGCCTTGCTTAGGTCTGGGGCCTTGGTTTACTTCCTCATGGTTCAGTATTTTGGTGGGGGGGAGGATTTGACCAAGGGAAGGGACTTCTTTTGATTTCTTTGTCATTTATTTTATTCTATTTTATTGAGCTCTGAAAAAAAATATGAAAATACAATTATTTAAAAACAGATGTTCCGTATATTAGTTATGCTAATAACAGAGGCTAATAGCAACCTTTAGAGAGAGGAGGAAATAACGTCACAGGCACACGTGGGCAGGAAGAGCCCAGAACTGAGTCCAGGCACTGTATCCACTAGGGCATTTTCCAACACATCGCAGTGGCCGGTGCCCCTTGGGAGCTTGCTGTGGACACGCAGGGAATTTCCTATTTCACTGATGTTTGAGAACGTCTCCTGCATTATGTTAGGAAGTTGGAACTGCTAGGAGCAGTAATATGGAAAAACAAGTTTTATTTGATGCAAAGCTTCTGAAAACCTGAATGCCCTTACAGACGGGTTTTTCCCGCTTCTAAGGAGGGTCTTCTCGCTGCGTTGTGAGCGCATCTACAAAGCAGAACTGAACAATAACCTCCCTCCAGCCTGGCAGACAATGGGGGTGTTGATTTGGTGTGGACCCAAGGCCTGCGCGCTTCTTTGGAGATATTGAAAACCAGCTTGAGGTTTATTGCTTCTCTTAGGAATGACTATTCCGACACAGAGTGCACAGCTTTTTGGAAACCACCAGGCAGTTTTGAAAACATGATGAGGTCAGTCATCGGCTCATGCCATCCCGGCGAGTGACGATGGAGAGCAGCCTGCACTGAGCCCCTGTGCAAGCCAGTCCTTGGAGAGACGGATGGTTTGTCATCCAGAGCACACTGAGCTCACCGCTTGCAGTAACTCCCGGTTATCTATCCTCCTTTCTCATGTTCCTCGGGTGAAATGAGATATTATTCCTACTAACATTATCATTCTACCACACACCCCATCTCCAAAGTTACTATAAGGGTACAATAATTAAGACAGTGTGGCCAGGAGTCACGGCTGGACTTGGAGACGGCAACACAGAGTCCAGAAATTAACCCTTCATGTGAAATCAAACCGTTTTAACAACCTTCCCAAGGCACTTCAATGGTGAAGAATAGTCTTTTGAACAAATGGTGCTTGGATATCCATAAGCAGCAACGGGATTTTAAAAACCTAAAAGGGAGAAAAAGGGAGACAAAAAACCAACAACCCACAGAGAAAGCAGTTTGGGGAGGGCCAAACACCTGCAGAAATTATTCAACAGAACTTTAAAGACGGAGAAAGAGCTCACATTCATTTTCTCTGACTCACACTTGATGTGAGATCTCACGTGTCGTCCCAGGAGCACTCTGAGGCACTGAGCACCGTGGCCACCTTGCAGATGAGGTAGCTGAGGCCTGGAAGTAATCTGTGCAAGGCCACCCAGCTGGGACCAGAAGACAATGCACATCAAAGGGCGCCTGACCCACTGTCGCTGGCCTTGCTGAATGTGTCTGGTATACTGCTGACACCGACAAAGCAGGGAGCAGAGGGCCTGAAGCCTCAGAGATACTCTCCATGTGTATTTTTCTTTTAATCCTCACCCGAGGATATTTTTCCATTCATCTGCAGATAGATTTGAAGGGAGGGGGCTAGAGAGAGAGAGACATCAATATGAGAGAGACACATCGACTGGTTGCCTCCCTCATGATCCCAACCAGGGCCGGGGACCGAACCACAACCGAGGTATGTGCCCTTGACCAGAACTGAACCCGAGACTCTGGTCAGCGGGCCGACGCTCCAACTGCTGAGCCAAACCGGCCAGGGCGCCATAGGTGTTCACTGACACCCCGCTTGCTCCGGACTCCCTCGCAGTGTCTCGGGAGGGGACCCAGCAGCTACACCCCGCCGCTCACCCTGAGCAAATCCAGGCCGTAAATGCTGCTGCCGGAGGAACACAGCACAGAGACGCTACCGGAGAAAAGGGATCACACTGCATATGAGGGTTTGCAGCCAGGACAACAAAGCCCTTTCAGGAGGATACCTGGACCCTGGGCACCCTGCAGACGGGTCGATACAACGAGCAGGACAGGGGACAGATGTGGAGAGCAGATCGAAGCACAAACAACACCAGGAAAGACATAGATCACCGACCTAGAGAACCGACAACCCTGCTACAATTACACTGCAATATCCAGCCTCGCTCCTGAGCAAATCTGCACGCTCTCCCCCAGTCAGCCCTGCTAAAGACCAAAGGACACTCGTTAAGATGACAATAGAAATGACTGTAGGACCTGCAGGTGACAAAATAGGTGTGTGGTGCCATAGGGATGAATGGAGAGCATCTGCATGGTCTCCTGGCTGAGAGGAAAGATTGAAGAATTCGATAGCTGGAGGCGGAATGGAAACTCCGAAAACTAGTCCTTAGGGGTGTTTGTGTGATACTAATAACAGCTCCTGTTCACTGAACGCGTGCTATGTGCCTGGATGATCTACTTATTATGCACGATCTTATGAGAACCTGCGCTAGTCCTCACACAGAGGAGGGAACCGAAACAGAAGCTAGCAGGCAGTGAGTTTAAATTAGAACTAGGTCTACTCAACCTTAAAAAGAAGCCATTCGCTCTAGCTCGAGGTGCATCTCTTTCATCCAAACGCAGTCTAATATCTGCTCCTCTCTTCCTCAAAAAACCTGGCGGCAATGGTGGTGTATAAATAATCGAACGTCTTTCTTACTTTTCTGGGATTTCCTTAGGGGATCTGCTTTTAGAATATTCTAATTCCACTCATGCAAAGTGCATCGGTCACTATGGAAATGGTCAATTCATGAATAAGAGTGGAGGTCTTTCGTCAGTCAGGACACCCCAGCAGATGTGACCCATCCTGAGTGGCTCTGCAAAGAGAGACAAACAACGTGTAGCACTAGGACGGTGGCCTGCGGGCAGCCCGCTGCCGGGTGTAAATATCGGCCGACCACTCCGGGCCAGTCCATTTGGCAAATTCCCCGAGGATTCCCAAGGACTGGTCTCCCCAACCTCATTTCCCAAACTGACCACTAACACAGCCCCCTGCCGGGCACAAAGTGGTCCTGGCCTCCTCACCACGGCATCTGGGAGGGCTTTCAAGTGACTGGTGAGGTGGCCAAACAGTGACAGGGCCTAATTAGCTCCCCCACTAGCAGGAGCACTCCGTCCCCAAACCCTGTGGCCTTCACACAAAAGCCGCAAATTGCTTTCCGACCTTTGAAGTCCTCCCAGGAGGTCCCCGCAGCCCAGAGGAAGAGCTCCCTAGCTGTGCCCTAGCGCCCCACACCTTCTGATGAAAAGTGTGGGCAAAAGGCGAGAGAACAGCCCTGATGGGCAGTGGTTTGGAGAAGTGCTGATGCCCGGGGCTAATCGGGGCCAGCTGGCCGAGGGACAAGGGACTGCGTGTAGAAGCCCAGCCTCTGATGTCCATCCACTGTATGGATCAGGCCATTCAGCTACAAGTCATCGCAGAGGCTCTGGGTCCTGCCCTCCTCCGCCTCCTCCTCACGCTCCTCCTCCCTCCCTGGGCAGCGTTGGCATCCAGGCTTCCCCGCTCGGAAGGCAGCAAAGTCAGGGACAAAGGCGCTTCCAGTCCTCCACCTCCCCGCCTGCCGCCCGTTTTCAGGCCGCCTGCATTTGACTTCTGGCTCCAACACCTTTGAGCAGTAGGACTTGGGACTCGTACCTGGACGCTCCAAGCCTCTGTCCCCAGCCGGACTGCGAGTTTGCGTTCTAGCACCACTCAGTCGCCTGCAGTCTTGGGGAAGCTTCTCTCTGTCTCACGGCAAAGGAGAGTAACGCTAGCCCCTGTTGCATGCGCAGGAGCTGGAGTCACAGGCCCACTGTGAGCTGGAGTCCGAGTGGCAGGGGCTGAGCCATGAAGGAGACACGGACACTGCTGGTGACGTCCCTCCTTGGCCTAACAGCAGCCTGGGAAGTGCGGTCCGAAGGGTCCGAGCTCTGCAGCAGAGGGCAGGGCAGGGGGCGCGGCCTGCCAGCAGAGACGGGCACCGGACAGCTCGCTGCCCCACGGGGTCGTCTGCAGGGCTAGCCGAGCCACGCAAAGCCCCTCGCACTGGGACCCGCACCTTACATGTGATCAATGCGTGTCATAGGGCAGTTCGCAGTTGTGGTGGTTAATTTCATGTGTTAGCTTGACTGACCACGGGGTGCCCAGGTTAGACATTATTTCTGGGTGTATCTGTGGGGGTGCTTCCAGGTGAGACCAGCATTTGAGTGTGTGGTCTCTGTAAAGCCGAAAGCCCACCCCAGTGTGGGCGGCCACCATCAGTCCTTGGAGGGCCTGGGAGAACAAAGCGGAGAGGGGCCAGGCTTCACCCCTTTTTCCTGACTCACTGCTTGAGTTAGGGCCGCTCATCTCATCTTCTCCTGCCCTCAGACTGGGATGTACATCATCAGCTCCCCGTGCTCAGGCCTTCAGACCTGGACTGAGTCACCCCGCGGGCTTTCCTGGGACTCCCGCTTACGGACTGGGGTCTTCTCGGCCTTCGTGACTGTGTGAGCCAATCCTCAGAGCGGATCTATAGTGTGTGTCTCTACATCCCACTGGTTCCGTTTCTCGGCAGGATCCTGACTCATACAGGAGTCGCAGCCCTCATAGCTGCAGTGGTGACGGAACTGTGCAGACAGGTGCCCCCTGGCCAGGTGTGGGTGCCTTCTGGCCTGAGCCCCTCTGCAGCCATGTGATGCTGCCCTCCTGAACCCAGACTGCAGAAGGTCCTCCTTCCGTTCCGACTGCAGCCCAACCACACACAAACCTAGAACATTTCTTCCCTCTTCTCTCTTGTTCCCAGAGCCCAGACTGTTGAAGAATGTCACAGAACTACGCCAACCAGGCTCATACCGGAATGCAGCCCACCACGACTGGAACCACCGTGTGTCCCTGGCACACTGTCCTTCCCATGGCTCCTCTCTGAAAATCATTCGTCCTTCTCTTATACTGAGTCAGAATCACACACAAAAACTCCTCTCCTCTCCCACAAGTCAGCTGTGAGGTTCGGGGGCGTAGTTCAGGGTATAGACTCTAGAACTGGCTCAGAAACCTGGCACTGCACAGACTTGCTATGTAACAATGAACAAATCCCCTAGCAGAGGAAAAGAGTTTGGTGGCGGCCCTATAACATGACATAATCTTTACAGAAAGCAATTTAGCAAGTGGTGACAGGTGTCATGAAAAGGTTTATACTCTCTGACCCAAGAATATCAATTTGGAGAATTTATCCCGAGAAATTAATTCTTAAGGGGGAAAAAAAAATGTGTTCTGCAAAGATGTTTAGAGCTGCCCTCCATAGGATCCCTTGCAGCTATGGCTCCGAGACCAACTCCCCTGCTCAAATACTGAGTACACCGGGAAGGGGAAGGTGTGAGCAAGAAGAAAAGAACTGTGATTCATTGTTGCCATTCTGTCTCCTAGAACCACAGGCAACTGGAGTAAAGGGGAATTACAATCCAACGGCCACAAATATAGCAACAAGAAAAAAATGTTTGTCTTTTGCAACCATGGAATGGAAACAGGCAGTAGAATTTTGATATAATTGGTGCCACACATGGTTAAGTGTTCTTTGCTGTTACTTCATTCAGCAGGCAGCAAGTCATGGCGGCCCTATTTGCTGGCAGACTAAGGAACAGTGACCCAGAGACAAAACAGTGGTCCCTGCCATCAAAACTTCAGCCTCAAGACAGCCACTCAACAGAAATCCCTCTATCAGCAAAGAGGAAAGCAAAGAGGGTTGCTCTGAGCACCAGGATAACTGGGGCAGGGAAAGGTGTTTTCAAAGGTGTCACCTGAGCTAAAGAGAGAGGTTATCTAAGCAGACAGGGGTGGGGGAGGAAATTTCAGGCAGGGAGAGCACAGGAAGGCAGATCCTTTATGTAAAAGAGTGTAGTACCTTCCAGGAACTGCAGGTGGCGCAATAGAGCTGCCGGGTGGCGTCCTGGACGCTGGGCGGTGAGGCCCGAGAAGCAAGCAAGACCTGGTCAAGCAAGACAGCCGCGTTGTCAAGTGGGAAATGGAAACAGAAGGTCCTGGAAAGTCCTAAAAGGCTTGAAGAAGGAAAGTGATAGAATGAGAACTATCACTGCAGACAAGATGAGGAGTTAGTGATGTTTCAGTCACTGTTAACACGAATTGTTTAATAGAGTGAATATGTAACTGAGGAGGAAAAAGAATCAAATTATTCTAAAAGGAGACTCATTTCCTTCCCTTCTACCTACTAGTATTCTTAGGCCATGTACCCTTCCTCTTGAAATAATGAAAGTACATTGATTCAACCATGCTGCCTACTTTAGCTACCCTGCCCTTTTTTTTTTTTTTTTTTTAGGGTATGTCTGATGTTTCCTGCTTCTACACTTCCATCTCAGACCTTCTCCTGAACCCACTTCAGTCAGGTCTCTGCCCTGTGGTCCTCCTGCACCCGTTTGCCCAAGCATCTCTGTCCCACAAACCATGGCTGTCCCGTGGCTATGAAACAGGAACTACGCGTGGTTCTAGAATGGAAGGAAACAGGGCAGGCTGGTCCTCACACATCGAGAATATGTGGTGCAGTGGGTAGGACAGAGAAAGCGCAGAGATCAGCCAGGCCAGTGTGGCTCAGTGGACTGAGCATCATCCCATGGACTGAGAGGTCCTGGTTCGATTCCCGGACAGGACACATGCCCAGGTTGAGGGCTCTATTCCCAGTCGGGGGCGTGCAGGAGGCAGCTGGGCGATGTTTCTCTCTCTCTCCCTTCCTCTATTTCTCAAAAAATCAATAAAAATATATATATTTATGAAAAAAAAAAAAAAGCGCAGAGATCAGTGGAGGCTGGCCTGCCCTGAAGAGAGCCAGATAAAATGAGCTTGAAACTCGTTCCCACTGGCTCTATATGTTTAATCCTCCCCACAGAATTTCTAAAAATGACTCCAGAGGTCTCACTCCAAAATCATGACTTTCTGTGCCTCCTGTCCTGCTTGGGCAGTCTCTGTGTGTCCCCTCAGTCAAGGGGAGACACTCAGCCCCCTCTATGAGACTCCCTCCCCCACCAAGAAAAAAAAAAAGGTCCCTTGGCACCAAAAATGTGCACACATCATGAAATTCGCTGCAGAATTTATGGGGCGGGGAGGATTGACCGAGGGGATATTCACATGGAAACCGTGCCAACGAATAGAAATTGTTGCCCGGGCCATCAACCAGGGGGAACAGGTGACAGAGGACAGGAGCTCACTGCCTTTACCTCACCTGCCCTCTGTCTCCGCCCAGCCAGCTGCTTACTCCTTTCTCAAGTCATTAGGTCTCTCCTGGAAACTCGAGACCCTCCCTCCAGAGGCAGAGCCTGTCAGTATTCTGTAGGGCCCCCTTGGAAAGGGCGTGCTCCTGGGAACTCAGCTCTGCCTGTCACTGACTCCACGGCTCGGGAAAGTCACTCACTTCTGTGAGCCTCGGCTTCCTCCTCTGGAAAACAAGGATCATCATCAGGATGATACTTGAAAGCAGTTCATGGGCTCTTCTCGTTTGCATTTCTGTGCACACAGTCTGTGCCATCGATCGAAATGGTCCATCTGCCGTGCCTGGGGTGGGGGTAAAAAACGTAGGACAGGAAAGAATTACTGTAGCGACCTTGAAACCAGACAATAGTATTAAAGTATAAGTTTTGTTATGAAAGAGATTTTTCTAAATTCCTTTATCTCTCTCCTTTAACATATCAGGAGTTGTCCTGGTGTAACTGATATTACGCTCTATATAAAGAGGTCCCAGCCCATTACGAAGAAAAGATGGGGGGCGTGGAAGGCAGAGATATAGGAGGGAGGTGATCCACAGTATGCCCATCATCTGTCTCCACATCAAAGTTCCAGAGTGGAGGCAGGGGGCAGGGGAACTAGGGGACCAGTTAGGAGCTGACCGCAGTAAGTTAGAAAGATGTGATGGAGACTTGGGACTTGATAATTGCCAACAGGGATTTAAAGAGAGATGGAGCCCAGATACGCACAAGGGAGAATCACCAAATGCTGACGGATGACTGGCTGTCTTTCCAATGTACAAATTGTCTTCATAATCGCTGCCTTTGTCGTTTTCGAGATCATCTTCCTCAAATCCTCTCCTGTCCTGGTTTCCATGACCTCATACTACGACATCATTCTGCCTCCTCTGAAATCGCCGCCTCTGCCGTGCTAAAAAGTCACTTTGTTTTTCGTGGCACAAGAGGCTAAACTCATTTTTAAAGGAGAAGTGGCTGCTTTGTTTCAGGGCCGTGCTGAACTTGGCAACGCATCGGGCAGCACATTTGACCAGATTTTCTCGAGTCTTGTGAAAATGTCTAATAACGCCACCCCACCCTGGTAAAAGTACTATCACACAAGAGAATAACTTAATTTAAAAAGGGGGGGGGGAGCTAATTTAGGATGTACCATGGACAGTGAATCACTATTTTGTATAGTATCGTAGTAAACCTATTGTCATTAACAATTATGACCTGAACGTAACGCGGTAATAAAAGAGGCTACCACTGCTTTCTGTTTATGACTTTAGTCACCCAATGAGGACAGCGATCCCTGGTCTTCCTCCGGGAATAAAGGTGTGCGGAGCAATGTCTGACACCTGGTGGCATCTCAGGGCAGGTGAGAAATGAATGCAGTGAGGTGTTAGAGCATCTGTATCGCACAAGGGAAAAGCTAAGGATCGCAGAGTCTGTGTAGGTTGGGAAGCAAAGAAGGTAAAGAAACTCCCATTAGTACCCTTCTGAGAAGCACATTTCTATTTCCCATCATGCGGCACCCCCACCGCCTCCGTGATTCCTGAAAGGGTGCGGAGGAAGAGCCCTGCTTCCCACTGAACACTTTCAGCCTTTTCTTCTGTTCTTGGACTTCCGCTGCTCTACCGGGACTTAATCATGTGGGTGTCTCCAACACGCCCCATTGGTTCCGTTCATCTTGATGGACACGTGCATCTACTGAAACGCTCCTGGTTGTAAGTAACAGAGAACCAATCCAACATCTTCATGCAAAGGGAATAAAGAGGTGAACCAACCTAACGGGGAAGAGCAAGAGTGTGACAGGGTCTGAAGACACTAGACCCACAGACTGGAACCTGCCGGGACTGCCATGCTGGTTTCTATCCCTGCTTCTCTTTCTGGGGTGCCGTCAGCTTCTACCACCCCAGACTGGCTTTTCATACTCGTAGGAAACATGGCCCCTGAAGGGCCCCACCTCGTCTGTCTGACAGATTTGGTGGCTTGAAATCGACAGCCTTCTAGATGTCTTTTGCCTCAATGCAAAAGGATTCCCTGGCCAAGACTGCACCAGTCACCATCTCTGGACCAATCAATCTGGCGGGGGACCAAGTCAAGTTAGATTCTGATGGCAACCCCTATGTAAATCATTTGGGCAAAGACATAGAAAATTCCTAGAAGGGAGGTTGGCTGTAAAAGCTCAGGGTTGGCCACAAACATTAAATAAATAACACAGAACAGACACTAACACATCTGTTTCCTCTGTCACTTGTTTACCACATCACTTGACACAAACTATAGAAACAGATGTTTTTCTCTTTCCAACTCTACACAGAGCTAACCTCACCTTTCAACTTTTCCTGGCCCTTTTACGAAGCCTCGGTTTGCTTGTTCTGATGCACACGTGTTGGTGTTTACAGTTGCTCACCTTGTCCGCTGCATTCGGATCACAAGGTTATACAGTCCGTGGTCGGTTTGCACACCTCCCATATCCATGGTGCCATCTCCCTATTTGAAGTCAGTGGTCTGAAAGCTATAACTATATTTTCTCCGAATTTTTTACAATATTCCCAGCTAGATGATAAAAAGCACTTCAACAAAGTAAATCAACATCTCTGTCCGTTTATTCCAAGAACGCGGAGGTGCCAGGCACTGGACCGCATCCCGGGAGGAGGGAGGCTGACCTGGGAGAAAGACGAGATACCTGGAGATGACTCCTAATGTCCATGAGGGCCTGGCAGGAGAGGCAGGCAAATTAAATAGGGGCCAGGATGTGAGTGCTGGAGGTGATGGAGCCCTGGTGTGTGGGGACCCCAGAAAAGGAGGAACTAACTCAGAGAAGTAATTGAAAAGGAGGGACACATGTCTCTGTCCTGATATTAAAATATACATCTCTTTCTTTTCCATCTTGTCCCACCAAGGAGCCTACTGTGGTCACAAGATCATACTGTCACTAGCCTTGGAAGTAGAAATGACCTCCTATAAGGTCGTTCAGCGTAAATTTCTACCCACGTACAAATTTCCCCTGCCAACCTGTCTCTGCCCGGGGACCTCCCATGATGGGGATCTCACTGAGATTATAAAGGAACAGGATGGCAACATGGGAAATCACAGGTTTAGGGTCAGACAGGCCTGGGTTCTAAATCCAACACTTACAAGGTATGTGACTGCAGATGGGCCACAGAGCTTCTCTGAGCCTCTGATTTCATGCCAAGTAAATGGCATTACATTGCATACCGTTTAGGGTTGTCGTGGGCAGTGGCTTTGACTACTTATCTCCTTAAGGAAGTGCATTCTACTGTGGGCCGAATGGACTGGAAAGGAAGCTCACTGATGGATAAAGATGAAATACGCTTCCTGTGCACTCTGTATGCATTGGTCCTGATACTGTGTTTTGCAAAGGAACCAATAAGGAAGTCTGTGCATTCCCCCATCTAAAACTACCTGAGACTGGATGGCGATAATATAGCAATGGCCCCTTCCCATAACTGCCTTTTCCCCAAGGTGGTCAGTTCTCCTGCTTTTTGCATTCCTGCTAAATCTCTGTATTTCTTCCTGATTCAAACATGTCAGCCCTCAGAGGTTCCGCCTAGTGGCCCTCACGGTATCTGCCAATTACAATAAACAGACTTTCGATTAAATCTTCGGGGCCACCCTTTCCTTGTCATAGAATCACAAACAATGGAAGTGTCAACAGGCGGAGAAACTAGAACTGTTTGACAGTTGAAGGTAAAACCACGAGCTAGAGGAATTCAAACCAACTCACTGGGTCCTAGAGTAGATGTTTCTGTGGCAGGAAAAAGGATGCAGCCTTTCCCAGACCTACCTCAGCGCGTTCTTCGCGTTCTGATAAGATGTCGTAGGGAGCCCTGTGACAAGGACATAGACTCTACAGACTGCAGACTCCGGGGCTGAAGGCCAAATTTCCTTTGCCTCTTCAGCAATGCAAAGCAAATCAAACGAGGTCTCCTTCGTCAGAGAATGAACATTCTTACTGACGCCTGTATAATGCAAACCCCTCGCACCGATGATGGACTGCGAGTCCAATTACTTGAACAGATTTGCAAATTGTGCACCGGCAAATTTCACTTTCTGTCTGTTTTTCCCAAATATGTTCTGTGGGGGTGTGAAGGAGGCAAGCAGATAGCACACCTTGACATCGATCGTTTGAGAGATGTCAGGGGAGATGCAGGCATTTAGGAAGAACTGCAGACGTCATGGTTTTCCACTTGGCCATTCATCTGCCATTGTTGTGTTCCCAGCAGGCACAAGAGCGAATGAGTATCTTGTAATAAGATTGGGAGTCATAGAAGAGACCCACAATGGCCAATTACACAGCATTTTAATTTAGAGACGTTTCTTCCGAAATGATCTATGCGTCTGACATTTGCCTTGGAAAATAAAGGAGCGGGAAACAAACATGTTTAAAGCTCTTGGAGCAACTACTCAGAAACCGAGGTGCTAAACGGGCCTGTGCACAGGGAGAGTGGTCCTGCGTGGCCGACTGTGACCCTGCTGGGCTGTGCTCTTTCCAGAGTCAGCCCACCACCAAGAAACACAGTCTACAACCACAATCAAGTGTGGTCTGCCAAGATCTTGCTGAAAGCAAGAAGACACCTGTAATATGAAATGCCGTCAAAGAGAGGGGCTGGCGTGGGCGTCATTAGTTACAGACTCAAGTCAGTTGCCTAATGGGAAAGACCAGATGTGAGAGCCTCTAAAGGCAGAGATGTAAAAGGCGGATGGAAGGAGGGCCTCCCGGGGGAAGACGGAGCCCAGAGGGACCCTTCGTCTGGCGCTGAGGGGCTCACGGGGCTGGTTGGAGCACCGCTTTACGGTACACTGCCTGACAAGCCGCCTGTAGGCATCTAAGCACTACTTTTGCATCTGTCCATGAAATCAGGTAACACCTAGCTCATGTAAAACGTGTAGCACAGGGCCTGGTCCATGAGAAGAACACCAGTCATTAGCTCTGAGTGTAGGGATGACGGCAAGTGCCCCTTAGACCCAGGCCAGGAGGCCTGCGTGATTCAGCGTGTTCTCCTGATTTTCTAAAGACATGTCTGGGTCTTGGGTGAGCAATGTTATCAGGCAGGATACATCCGGCCTAGACCAGGAATAGACCGCGGGTTCCATTTCTCTCTTTTGAGATGTTGTCCAACTCTTTATTCCCACTTCTGCCATGTGTGGGGTTGACCAGATGCCCCATAGATCTCCAAGCCTTGTGCCTAGTACATTGTCCAGGAACCTGATGGTGAGTCCCTGGTTGTAGGAGGGTGGCCTGTGGCCATCGTGACATTTCTTTTGTGGGAATCATGCGAGACTTGTCCATCAGAATGGTGCTGACGTTGGTTTGGAGTGAGTCAGTAGTTATGTAGACATGGGATTTGGAAAAAACCTCTCCCAAGGCCCCTACACATCTTAGGAGCAGCCCCGGTAATGAGATGCTATCCATAGCACTGGCTACCCTTCTGTTCCCACTCAGGAAGAAGACTCGAGAACTTCAGGAGAGACACCGCCAGGGAATTCTAGATGACGCAGGGGGCTCAAAGGCAATTTCTCCCAGCCCTTTCATTACTTCAAGCCAGCAGACCGCTGTGAGTTACCGGGGGACGCTCCTCAACCTCAGCCAGCCCCAGGGGACTTTGACGCCTAGATAAGCATTTTAAAAGTTCCCACCAGTCCAAAAACATGCAGTTAAAATGCTGAGTCTACATTTTGCCTACCAGAAAAAAATCATTTTAAATAATTATTCCAAATACCGACCAAGATGAGTGGAAGAGGCATTTAACGAAATTGCTGGTTGTAGCGTAAAATGGTTCAACCTTGGGGACAGCGATTTTGTGATATACGCGAAGAGAAGTTAAAATGCCTGTGCCCAGTTACGTCACTGCTAGGAATCTAGCCTGAGGAAATGATCGTGAATATAGAAAAACGAGTCACCTTTTCTCCCCGTAGCTGGCCTCCTTGTCCTTTAATTTTCTGTCTTGTAAGAACTTCTGGAGGACCAAGCAGAACATGAATTCCACCTTCAGCTGCTCTGGGTGACAGAGTTGATGGATTTGGTCACATTTTTATAAAAGTTAGCATTCATTGATTCTTTGTTAAATGCCAAGCAGGGTGTGAAATGTTGTATATGGGCTAATTCGTTTAATAGTCACCACAACACAAACAAATACCACACTTAGGTTTCCTTCAACCTCAAGAAACAGAAATCCCAGCTCCAGCTCCACTGAAACCATGAGGCCAGTTCTGACAAGAACAAGAAATCCAGAGGTAGGAGATACATGTGCCCTCGAGAAAGCACCCAGCACTCCCTGCACCCTGCCCGCCATGCTCCGGCTGCTGGGTTCCTTGTGCTCATAGGATGCTCACCAGGGCTCCATGCCTCACATCCAGACAGAAGTCTCTAGCAGATATCTCCATGTCTCCTTGACCAGAACGCAGGGCGTGCCCATCCCTACACCGACTCCTAGCAATTAGCACAGCACATGTTTCCGAGACGTCACCTGTGAACCCATCTGGTCCTGCACTTTCGTTTGCTGGACGTTATTTGATCACTGCTCTTGCTACTGGTGATCAACCTGTTCTTATTTTCTGTTTCTTTCTGGTTCAGTCTTAGAAGATGGTATGTTTCTTACCTTTGTCCATTTCTTCCAGGTAGTCCCATCTGTGGGTATACAATTATTTATAGTATTCTCTTGTGATTGTTCGTGTTGCTATGGAATCCATTTTAACTGCTCTTTCATTTCTAATTGTTTTTATTTAGGCCCTTTCTTTTTTTTTTTTTTTCCCCCTCACTGAGTCTGGCTGAAGGGGTAGCAATGAAACACATAATTATTAAAAGTTGGAAACTTGGCCCTGGCCAGTTTGGCTCAGCAGTTAGAGCATCGGCCCGTGGACTGGAGAGTCCCAGCTTCGGTTCCCGCAAAGGGCACGTACCTCGGTTAGAGTTTGTCCCTGGCCCCGGCTAGGGTCGTGTGGGTGGCAACCAGTTGATGTGTCTCTCTCACATCTGATGATTCTCTCTCTGTCTTTCCCCCCCTCTCCGTCCTGCTCTACCTGAAGATAAATACAAAAGTGTCCTTGGGTGAAAATAAAAAAAAAGTTGGAAACTTGAGAAGGGACCCCGGGGAGCTGGAACTGAGACCTCTGAGAAGGGCACACTGCCAGGGCTGATGTCTCTGAGCCTGGAGGAAGACCCCAGGGACTCGGGACTCAGATCTGAGGGGGCACCCCCTGCTGGTATCTCCAAGGGGGGGACGATGAGGCCGAATCCAGCTGCAAACCGGATTCTGCTGCTGTCAGAGACGACTGCCACTTCGGGGCCACGCTCTCAGGAACCCGGGGTGATGGGGAGCCAGAGAGCTCAGGAAGAAGTAGCGCCCCCCCCCATCATTCACCCAGCCCCAGAACCTCAAGGCTCAGTGTAGAAGGAAGGTGTTTGTGCGTAGAGGTGATAACTTCATCAAGTTCAGTAAAGGACTCGAAGAAATAAATGAAAGAAAATAAGAAAAGAAATAAGGAAGGACCGATAGACTGCTGGACATTACTGAAGATAAATAGCCCCACAGTATTTAAAGTAAGAATGATACTGCCCTGGCCAGTTTAGCTCAGCAGTTAGAGCATCGGCCTGTGGACCAGAGTTTTGGGTTCAATTCCGGTCAAAGGCACGCACCTCGGTTGTGGTTCAGTCCCCAGGCCCTGGTCAGGGTCGTGCAGGAGGCAACCAGTTGATGGGTCTCTCTCATATCAGTGTTTCTCTCTCTCTCTCTCTCTCTCCCCCCTCCTCCTTCTTCCCTCCCTCCCACTCTATCTGAAGATAAATGGAAAAATATCTTCAGGTGAGGATTTAAAGAATAATAATAATTATAATAAAGTAAGAATAATACCAATACCTATTGATCACTTTGCTCTTACACTGTGCTAAGCTCTATGCATTGACACGCTTGTCCTCTGACCACTCTGTGACATAGGATTCATTATTCCCACTTCACAGGTGACAACGCTGAGAACCAGAGAGGTTAACGACTTGTTCAAAGTCCCAGAGCGAATTAACTCTGGCATGAGGATGTGAGCCCGGGTGTATTTAGTATCAAAGCCCACACTCTTCCCTCTGTCCAGCCTCATGCTGACGGGCTCATGTGTATTTGGAAAGTTTGCATTTTGAAAATGCAGGCTACTGGGAGAAAGAGAGGACTTGGACTTTGCACGGGACACAGTGTGTCGTGTGTGTGAGCTGCAGTTACATCTGTTAACGTAACCCTGTCTTCATCCCCGAACTCATGGTGCCTGAGCACCCCAAGTTATACTCTTTCCACTCAGGGCTTTCGTCAAGGAAACAAAGACATGCAGAATGCGAGGAAGAACAGAAGAGGCAAGTCGAGGGAGGGAGGAGATGAGGGAGAAGGGGGTGGGAAGCAAGAGGAGCGGAGGGCAGGGCGGACAGGGCAAGGAAACCCTCCTACTTGCCGGACTCCTGGCGCCTCCCCAGCCCCGTGACTGCCTGCGAGATTCAGCTTTTCTTGTTTTCTCTCAACCAGAGCAAAAGAAGCTGTAATGAGGTTATTTATTCCCCCAAGAAGCACTGTGGTAATAAGTCCCTCAGCTGACTGCTCCTAGGCCGGGCTTTCTCAGTAACGTATGAAATGCCCAGGCCCAGCGGCCAGCGCTGCTAATTGAAATGCCAGCTGGTCACTGGGTAAGTGCCGCTGGGGTCAGTCATCACCCGCGATTAAATGTTATGCGAAAGGATCCATGAAGAGACCGGGTTCAGCAATATCATTTAACCCTGCGCCCACTGTGGGAAAAGAAAAAAAGACAAACACTGGACGAGACAGCAGGAATAAAACCAGGGCGGAGCCTGGCTCGGGGCTGGGCGGGGGGACACAGACGTAGCCTGGCAGGGAGGACAGGCGGGCCACCGGGAGGAGCGCGGATGGACCCAACTTCCTTCGCTGAAGAGCCTCTGGATCGGGTGGCATGGTAGACCCGGGACCAGGTCTGTGCCCACCACAGCTTCTCCTGTTTACCTCACCTGTAAAGCAAAAACGATCATGTCTGTGCCTCGAACGGCCATGAGAATTAGAAATACGTCGGGTCTGTGCTGAGGTGACTGCCTGTGCACAGAAGTTATGCAATAAGGAGATATTTCTACGATGGATCGACTGACAGCAGATGTTCGCCATGGACTTATTATACCTAGGAGCTCTCCAGGGGGGGCAGGAACACCACCACCCACCTTCTGGCCCTGACACTCTCCGGCTGAGATCCGTAAAGGGGCGTTTGTCGAGCACATACCCGTCCCAGGCCCTGTGCTGAGGATGCTGCATAAATTAGAATGTGCCTTTCTCAGGAGAGCGGAAATAGTCACTCAGCCACCACACCGCAGGCAGCGAGAAAGCTCATCTCAAAGCCTGGCTCGGCCACACCCGAGGCCATTTCCTGCGACACTGGCTTCCTAAGATAGAAGCGTGTAGAAGATTCAAAGCAACAGGAGAGGGAGCAGAGCCCACAGCAAGCAGGTGTTCCAAGACAGCTCATGCGCCCCAGACAGGGAGCCCCAGCCTCCAGGGGGCAGGGATGGCACTGTGTGTTGACAAGGCCTGTATTCTTGTCCCAGGGCTGCATGGACAAATTCCCACAAACTCGGTTGCCTAACACAACAGATGTTTATTCTCTCACAGTTCTGGGCTGGAAGTCCTAAAGCAAGGGCCCTGCCCCGCACCCCCAGGCTCCCAGCAACCCCTGGCTTCTTTGGCATTTTCTCCCTGATCTCTGTCTCCTCCATGGTCAAGTTGCCCCCTTCTCTTCATGCGGCTTTTGTCTTCTTCTGTCGTCCCAAGAACACTTGTTACCAGATTTAGGACCCACTCAGGTAATCCAGGGTGATTTCACCGCAGAGTCCTCAACCTAATGACGTCTGCAGAGACCCTTTTTCCTTGTGAGGTCAAAGCCACAGAACCTGGGTGTTAGGACGGGGAGGAATCTTGTGGGGCCAGCATTTTACCCGACGCCCAACCTCCCACCATGTCTGGACGCTCTCCACTTGTGCCCCCTACCCACATTGCCACCCCCATCTCTCCCTGCTCAGCCGACCCTGCCCATGAGCAAGATTCTCCTCCCGAAACCCTCCTCCTGCCCCTTCTCCTTGTTTCGTAAATATTAACCCTCTCGAAAGAGTTGTCTGTACCTGAGGCTCCAAGTTCGCCCCCACCCACCTGTGTCTTAATCCCTTGGGCCCCGGCGTCTGCCCGCACTGCTGGATGGTCCACGCTCGGGCCACCAACAGCTCCCCGGCGTCTTTCCTCGTGGCTTGTTTCTGTGAGGCCTTGTCTCTCCTGTGCCCCTCCTCGCCCGGCCCCAGCCGTGCCCGCCTTCCTGCTCGCTTTGTGCCCCAGGGGTGTCTGGTTCTTTCTGCCCAGAACACTCTCCTGCATTAGCCCGGGTTCTTCGGAGAAGAACTTCAATAGTGTGTGTCTGAGTGTGTCTGTGGAGATTTGGTTTAAGGAATTGGCTCACGCAGTCACGGAGGCTGCCAAGCCCCACATCTGCAGGGTGGGTTGGCAGGATGGGCATCGTGACCCAGCCAAGGCGACAGATAAAATTAACCCGAACTTCATCACGGGCAGAGCTCATTCCTGCGCTTTCTGGTCTCAGGTCAGCCTTTCAAGGGCCCTTCCTTACCCCTCAGTCTAAGTTAGCCTCCCATTTTATTTTCTTTGTAGCAAGTTGCGCTCTCAAAAATCAGTGTGCTTACTTATTTGTTTGCCTGTTCATCCTCTCTTGTCTCCACGACCCACCCCACCACCAGCAGCCACATGACATTAGGGACTTGTCTTGGCCACCACTATGCCCCCAGTGCATAAAGCAGAATGGGACACACACTGGGGACTGTGTCCGTGTGTTAGTCTGGATCCTGGAGCTCATGCAAAAAAGGAGCTAGATGTGCCAGAGCTGGCGGGTGATACCACCTGTGAAAGATGAAGGGACGGGGAGGCTTAGGGCTGTCCCCAGACCTGACATCTGTGGAGGCAGAGGGGAAGAGGACTGGGTGGGAAGAGCCTCGGGTTGCAGTGCAGGCCAAGGGGGAGTCCAGCAGAGGAGCCCACACGCCAAGGGAATAGTCAGCTGTCTGCAATCATTGGCTGGGGCCAGCCCCGGAGAAAGGTACCCTGGGGGTCCGAGGGCAGAGGCTGGGCTGTCAATCATGCTCCCTCAGGAGGAGATCTGAGTGGGGCATTGTCATGGCCACCCAGGCACTTAGTAGCCGTTGGGTGATTGGATGATGAACGTCCTCAGTCCGCACCCGCGTCTCTGTCCTGAGCACAGGGTGCTGCTGACCGCCACCGCCCTCCCTGACCTGTGGGCTTCTATTGCTCTGGTTTTCCTCCCAGCCCCTAGCCCTGCATTTCCCTCTCTGCTCCCTCATCGCACTCCTGAAATAAGGTGTCCCCCAAACTGCTGCTCTCTCCCAGGCCCCTTTCTCCAGCCCCCGCCCTGTGTGCCTGTGCCGGGCTTGGGGTGAGAGGAACCGCCAGGGTCTGGGTGACGCCAGGAACAGCCGAGTCCCTGGAGCTCTCCGCCTGCCAGAACCCTCACTCACCTTCCATTTGCACGATGCTGCTTCTCTTCACTTTGCTCCAAAGGAGGTGTCAGTACCCATCTTAGAGATGAAGAAGCTGAGGCCCAAAGGAGCTGCTTAGCCAACGTCTCATCACTTATAAATTGCCAGGATCCTAACTGAGGTCTCCGTGGCTCCAGGGAACTCGGTTCTCGCTCAACAGGAAGGTCCTGAAGGTAGGGAGTCGTTTTGTAACTTTTTATATCCCCTTATGTAGCTGAGCTCACAACAGGTGTTTCGTGACTGCCGAGTGTTGAGTGCCACTGTCAGCAAGGAAGGGGTTAACAGCTCTGGTGGAGGGAGCCTGGCTCTGAGCAACCAATTCTAAATACTGAGCCTCTGGTCTCCTTGCTAATGACATTCTCCTCCCTGCTCCAGGTTTTACTCACAGGAGCACCAAATTAATTGGTGAATATGGGTGAGAAGCGCTTTGAAGTTGTAAAAAGCCCAGAGTACAAATGCTAAGAAAAGGGACCAAGTACACGAAATCAGACGCCCAGTGAGGGCTGGAGAACCGGGCCACCAGCTCCCCGAGGACACGTGCAAACAGTACAAAGGAAAGGAAGGAGGAGCGTCCACTGGCACCATGGACACGCCCAAACACCCAGGACAGCCTGCCCAGGCTCTCTGTCACCTCCGGAGTCTGGCCGAGTTCCCCTGGTCTGTTGTTCCCATGATTACTAGCAGCCACCTGGGTGGCTCTGTAGGACAAGAATCTGAGGCCACCTGGAGGCTCAGCAGGAAACAGCACCATGTTATCAGCGCCTTGGGTGATGGATTGGTTTAACTACAATTACAAAATCACTACATAACCAACCACCTCCCAGCCCAGGGACTTACAACAATCATTTCGTTTTATAAGCTGCAGGTCAGCTGAGGGTCAGCCGACTGTTGGAGGGTTTGGCTGGAGCGGTTCAGCTCTGCACCCATTGTCTTCGGGGATCATTCCCTCCTGGGATGAGCAGCTAGCCCAAGTAAGCCCTCCTCATGGTGATGGTGAAACCCACTCACAAGTGCATCCAAGACTCCACTGGCATCTCAGCTGCTAAGACATCATTGGCCAAAACAAGTAATAAGAATAAGATGAGCCCTGGCCGGTTTGGCTCAGCGGTTGGAGCGTCGGCCTGCGGTACAGAGAGACCCGGGTTCGGTTCCCGCTAAGGGCATGTACCTCGGTTGCAGTTTGTCCCCGGCCCTGGTTGGTCGTGCGGGTGGCAGCCACTCGATGTGTCCCTTCACATCGATGTTTCTCTCTCTCTCTCTTCCTCTCTCTCCCTCCCGCTCTATCTGAACAAAAAATGGAAAAATGTCCTCGGGTGAGGATAAAAATTAAATAAAAAAAAAAAATTAAAAAAATAATAAATAAAAAAAAGAATAAGATGAGCCCAGGGACAAGAAAGTGTCCCCAACACTGAGGGCTATTTACAGAGAAGGGTGAAGAACCGGGGCCATCAGCACAGTCCCCCACGGAGACACAGAGTGGTATGGTGGTGGCAGTCAGCTCAGGTATTTGACCCCCATGACCAAGGATCCAAACTCCTTACCTGCTCTTCCGCAAGACAGCAGGCTCCGCGGAACAGTGCCCCTTCCGTGGGGCGTGAGCTCCCTGGTTCACCAACCAGCACACCAGACCCGCCTCCCTCACCCCTGTTACCTGTCTGGCTCCTGGAGGCATTGGAAGCTGAAACCACCATCATAAAATGCACTTTATTCCTATCATCATACAGGATACATGCATAACATCCCCTAGACTGAGGAGCCTGCTGCTGGGGAAAAGACCTGCCCGGTGGTCCTATGGGTTACATGGTTACTAGTCATCGGGGCCAGCGCTTGACCAGTCCAAACGCGGCGGCGAACACACATGAAACCTGGATCCCGCGCAGTAACCGCCTCCACGCTGTGCCGCGTCTCCCTTTCATCCGCTAGTGCATCCCATAACCTTGCAGGCCCTTGTCGATATTAGAAACCAGTTCGGCCCAGCTGCACACATAGGGTCATGGCTAATTGGTACCACATCCCCCAGGGCCCAACCTGGCTGGACCTGAAGAACTCGAGGTGGTATGGTCAGCCTTCCTCCCCTACCTCATCTGTCTCCACTCCCAGCTCCGCTGGGGGAAACGTGGAAGAGGAGGGGGAGGGCTTTTACTTGGCAGGTGCTCCTTCGACCACCTGTGAGCTCCGAGTGGTCGGCATCCAAGTGCTGGCTGTCTCGGGGCCACACGCAGGAGACCCCACAGGGTGTCTCCACCACAGTTCCTAACTTGGGAGAGGCACCCTGGATTACCTCTTCCAGTCCTCCGTACCACTCAGATCTTACCCTGCAACCCTCCCACGGCCCTCTGGGGCGAGGTAAGTACAAGTCGGACCTCTCTGATGCCCCTCTCTCATCCTCTCGGGTACCATTTTGCCCTGGTTGTTTTCATAGCAATAGGCTACGGCATCCCTCTGCATACCGTGGAGTAAAGAAACAAAAAACTAAAAAAAGGAGAAACATTTGCGTGATCACCTGAGCCCCTAAGACCTGAAGACCTGAGAGTATTTTCTTATTATTGCTTCACATGATCAGTAAGTAAGTTGGGGCCCAAATATGTTCTTGAGTGGTTGACTTAGGTATTCCAGAATGAAAAGGAAATTAGTGTCCTCACATTGGGGAAATAGTGGGTGTTTTTAAAAGAGATTTACCAAATTAAGGCCATGGACACTAAACCCAAGGAAAATATCGTCAGAAGCCAGGAAATCACTGACCACAAAAGGGTTCTTTCAAGAAAAATGTTTATCAAAGTGTAATAAATATACCAATGGCAAGACATGAAGTGATATACATTCAGCAAACCATCATGACCCGAAGCCAAACACTCAAACATGCGTGTGTGCGTGCGTGCGTGCGTGTATTATAACTGGTTCTTGTTACCGACCCACAGCAAACCCCTGAAGTCCCAAAGCCCTGATCTGTGCTTGTAGGGAGCAAGGGAGCACAGGTGGGTCGGATCATGGCAGGTCTCCCAGGTGGGACTGAGGGAGGGAGGTCCCATCGAGCAGGGGATCTGGGGATGGGGGCAGCTCCTGAAGGAGACAGAGGCTGAGGAGTCCCTGGGACCTGTGCCCAGAAAGACAGACGCACCCTGGAAGCTGGTCCCCGAGTGGGGAGCACGTCCTGATTTGATCACAGCTGTCTGTGTACTTGTGTCTTTGCAGGACCGGTCCGTCCATATCAATGCTAGTGTCTGAGAGAAAGGGACATCGATGGCTATTTATGGGTGACACGTGGCCTACGCCCTCCTGCCTCTTGTTGTGACAGGACACCTAGACTGACTCTTGGGTGTTGATCCTGAGTAGAAACAGTTATGAGAGCCCAAGTGTCTCCTCGGTGACACCCACACCACAATCCCACCAAAGCCCAGGGTGGTGTGAGAACCCTTGGCCACGGCCTGAAACCATTGCTTCCAGGTGGGTCTGGAGAGCCAGACCAGAGAGTTCAAACAATAAATAGTGGCTCCAGAAGGCGGGGAGCGGTGGGGACTTGGGGACATGGGCTCTGAGGTGAGACTAAGAAACGGTCTCACACGTCCTGGTCAAGCCAAACGCTGTTTCTGCTGAGGCCCTTGACCAGTCCAACCTCAGGGACGACCAGCATCAGCCGCAGTCTTGGAGGCTGACTCTCAGACCTCGGTCACCCCACACCCCGGAATGGCCCAGAGCACACCCTCCCCCCCCCCCCCCAGCCTTCCTCTGTGGCCCTGATTGAAGCCGGTGGAACTGGGACAGTACAGAGCAATACTCTGAGATTTGAAGAGCTGGACCTGATGGCCTCCTGGGCTGGCAGAGCTGGAAAAAGGGCAAAGGACCTACAAAGAGACCTCGATCCACAAAGAGTTCACATTCAGAGCCCCTAAGGGAGGCCCCTTGAACCTCCCAACCTTGCAGCCAATGGAGAGGTCCCTGTGGTAACATAAAGAACTCAATAGCACCACCTTCTGGCAAACCCCAGACTTCAGCCCTCGCCGTTCTGTGGGTCCTGATTTAATGCCATGACCTTCCTGCATCAGTTCCGGATACAGTCTCTCAGTTATCAGAACGCCCTGTGCACCCCTGAATTAAACAAACGGGGCTTTCTCTTGCTGTCATATCAAGTAATCTGGAGGTAAGTGGTTGCCGGCATTCATTCGATGACTCGATAATGTCAAGGCTGTTCTCTTGACTTTTTCTCCTGCTTATCACGTCAGGCTTCGGAAGTCCTGAGCACATGGCGGTGAGGAAGGAGGGAGGGCTCGCCTGCTGCACATGCCCCTTTCATCGGGAAAGCGTTTGTGCCAGGAGCCGGGGTGGCACTTCATCGGCTCCCCAACGCTTCTCAAACCCCACCCCTCCTTCCCATCTCCTTTGCCAGCACCTAAGCCCCCATCATCCCTCAGCCACACTCCTAAAACCACCTCTTCACCCAGTCCCCCGAGTCTCTTTATGCCCCGGCAGCCACACCAACTTCCCCTCACCCCCTCGAACCCAACCAGCGCCTTCCAAACTCGGCAGGTCGTCCTGCCTGGAACATTCCACGTGCCCTCTTCATTTGGCTAAATCCTGCTTCTGATCTTCAATCCAAAGTCACCTTCCCAGAGGTCTCCCTGGCCCCCTTCCCCGGCTGAACCGGATCCCTATCTCATCGCGTTCTCCCCAAACAACCGTCACAATTTGGAAGTATCTGTTGATCTGTGAACCCGTCTGCATGTCTGTCTTCTTCACGGCGAGACCGTAGACCCCAGGAGGTTAGAAACCGTGTCCCTCATCTCACCACCCTCTCCTGGGGAGCCTCCAACACACTCGGTGCTCAGTGTTATTTCACTGATTGGATCACCGATTCTCTGGAAGGTGGACGTTGCCAAACAAACCATCACGCTGCCAAGAAGAAGGCTCTCGCCTTCATTAGTGCAAGCGGGATGGGAAGCCATGGGAGAACCATGCTGCTTTTTACAGCTAGGCTTCCGGACGGCCGCGGGGATGAGCACCGATCCGGACGGACCTGTTCCTGCCACCTGCCGCGAGTGATCTCCGGAAAATGACTTCACCTCTCTGCGCCTCAGTTTCTTTCTGACGAGGGGAAACAATAACTCATGTGTGAGTGATCGATGGGGTCTGATCCAATAAAGAATAAGAAAGTATCTTGTAAACGCTGAAGCCCTGGAGACTCATGAGGGCCACGTGGAAGGAAGGCAGAATGTGATGAGTGTGCGAAGCCCGACCTGGTGCGTTGCACACACAGACACACACAGGCCGAGGACTGTGTTGAACAGAGTTCCCCAGACAGTCACCTCCACCTGGAACCTGGGAATGTGGCCTTATTTGGACATCGGGTCTTTGTGGATGTCATCAAGTTAAGGTGAGGCCACACCGCATTAGGGGGAGGCCTACACCAATGATTGGTGGATGTACAAAGAGACAAACTTGAGCAGAGACACAGAGAAGAAAGACCGTATGAAGACTGAGTGACGTGACTATAAGCCAAGGAAGGCCCAGGACTGCTGGGTAACCGCCAGGAGCTACGAAGAGCCCAGGAGGGATCCTTCCCCACGGTCTTCGCAGAGAGCACGGCCCTGCCCACACCTGGACTCCAGCCTTCCAGCCTCCTGAGCCACGAGAGAGTCCACTTCCCGGTGCTAAGCCGCCCGGTCTGCGGCACGTGGCTACGGCAGCCCTAAGACACTAATATGCACACATTTGCAATTTACCTGTTGAATACCTACGGGTGGTGCCCGCACTGCCACCCTTTGCCCTAGTCAGTGAGTCTTTGTAACCAAGGAAACAGCCCCAGGAAGATCTCTTAGCAAAAGATGAAGAACAAGGATGAGTTGTTCCCCTTGAACTGCCTGCTCCTTGGCTGATTCTCGTCGGTCTTCATGCCCCAGTTCCCTACCCGCAGGTAATGCCGACCGAGACTGTAGCGGCAGCAGCCAACCCCCGCTGGCCCTGTTGGCCGAGGTCCAACCTGCCTCTGGCTTCCCCTCCTCCTAACCGCAAACCATCGGGAGAAGAATTCCACCACAGGGTCAGACTGGCCGGGAAGGCATGGGCAGGAAGGACTTCACTCACAGCCCCAGATTCCATAAAAATGGCCCATAAGGAGAAACTGGCAGAATGCTTGGATCTGAGTGTCCACCGGTCACCTCCCCAGCAGGACGCCCGAATGGGATGTCCCTTTCCTAGACTGAATGCTAGGTCAGAGACCAGAACAGCAGCAACAGACAGAAGTCCCAACTCATCCAGCAAGCCCATCGCTGGGTGTCTTCCCTTCCTTCCACCTACCACCACGAGGAGCAGTTAATTCTTCCAAACATGCCTAGCCCCTGCTTCTGACGTCAGAGTTGGAACGACTTTCCCGGTCCGCGTACAGCAGCCACTGGTCCTTGTTTCTCATTAGGGAGGAGTCGATCCATCCAAGATGCTGAGCGAGGGTCACTGGTTTCTCCTTCCCTCCCCACCCAGGCCTGTGGGCAGCAGTGGCCTCGAAAGGCATGTCTGTGCTGCAGATACGAGCTTCACCTTGGTGAGGCTAGGCTGGGTCGGGGGAAGCCAGCCCCTTCCAGCTCTCCTCCCCGCCTCTACTCATCGGTAACGGGTGACATTTCAGTGTCCATATCTTAGTCGTGTGAGACTTCTCAACCGGTTTAGAACATGAGTGATGAGGGGAGCCGCAATGGAGGGGCCCCCACGGTCCTGAGGCACAGTTGATTCTCATTAAACGTGGTAGTTAGGCTCTATAAAGTTGGGAACACGAAATTAGCAAATGCTAAACCACAGCTCCTAACGGAAGTACCCACACAGCTCACAGAGATCACAACCTTAAATCCTCAAATCAGTCCATCCTGGTAGATTTTATATTTTTTCTTACTTGACAAAAGAGAAAACGAGGTTTGGAAGTGTTCAGTGACTGCCTGAGGCCACCCCGCTAACAGGGGCCCAAGTCGGGGCTCGAACCCAGTACGCTGACCTATATCAGAGCCTCTCCCTGTCCCGTCTGCTTCGCCTCCATCCTCTGCTCATCTCTGCACAAGAGTTGAGACGTGGAGGCAGAAGTTGCCTTGCTCAGCCTCAGCTGGTAACGCACACATGAGCCAGATCAAGTGTTTTGCTTCTCTGTGCGTGTCCCTAAATTCCTGCAAACATGCCCAGTGCGTTGACTTAGGACTTATGAATCCATGTTAACAAGCAAGTGAATTGCAAATACGGACCCTGGAAACAATGAGCATCAACTCTATATTGTATTATTGCTCCTAATTATTCACTGTCCTGGTGGTAAGAGGCTTATACATCCTCACCCCCTGGCCTGTGACCTGCCCCTGTCCTTGTCATCAGGCCTGGCCATGTGACTCGCTTTGGCCAGTGCAATTCAGGTCGAAGTGATATAGGTCGATCCAGGGGAACCTCTGAAAGCCATCTCCTGGCTTGACCCGTTGTCTTGCTCTTCTCCCTCTTCCAAGAGAACAGAAGGTCCCAGACGGGGCTGCTCCTTCAGCCTGGGTCCTGGGATGAGGGGGACCCCCGGATCACAGCCGACGTGCAGTGTGAGTGACAGCTCGTCCTTTGGCTTGTAAGCCACTGAGAGTTTTGAGGCAGGATGATAAGAAGCCAGGAGCCCTGGCCGGTTTGGCTCAGCGGTTAGAGCGCTGGCCTGCGGTCCCGAGAGACCTGGGTTCCGTTCCCGCTAAGGGCGAGAATCTTGGTTGCAGTTTGTCCCCGGCCCTGGTTGGTCGTGCGGGTGGCAGCCACTCGATGTGTCCCTTTCATGTCAATGTTTCTCTCTCTCTCTCTCTCTCTCTCTCTCTCTCTCTCTCTCTCTCTCTCTCTCTCTCTCCCTCCCACTCTACCTGAACAAAAAATGGAAAAATGTCCTCAGGTAAGGATTAAAAAAAAAAAGCCAGGAAAATTCCTTGGCAAGTAGAATGGGGAAACTGAGGCATATCGCTGCGCAAACTGGCCCAGCAATTACAGCAGATGCAGGAGGCCGCCTTCCCAGGGATAACATCCAGGCCTCACTTGGGTTTCAGCTCCAGGCCCAGAAAAGCAGCAAAAGCAGGTGGGCGTGGCCAGGACCGGCTGCAATGACTCCCCACCCTCCTAGCAGGACCCTGAAGGCGCTCACCTGGAGAACCAGGAGTCGGCCCCTCGTCCCGTCCCTGCACAACCACCACCTCCTTCCCAGGAGACCAAGGCAGATTCTCCAACTAAAACGCCCTGAACGGGTTTTCTTCTGCCCACGCTCACCGTCCCCTCCTGCCGTGGAAGATATACCGAGTAGGCTCTGTACAGGCTCTGTGTGCTCCACCTCCTCATTTCCCACAGAAGGTGAAGAGCACCCAGGCCAGGGGAGGGCCACGCCGAGGGCCACGCCGAGGGCCCCCCAGCAAATGGAGACAAGAACCCAGAAAGCCCACGTCCATCCAGGGTCACCGTGAGGAAGCTGAGGCCTGGGCTCCCAGACTCTGCGTGTGCCGTGTGGTGCTCGTGTTCACTGAGCACATACTATGTGCCGATCATTGCCGTCAGGTGGATGGACATGGGCACTGGGCAGCCTGCCCTCTCCGAACCTTGCAGGTGGCGTGCTGAGCTCCGGGATTCCTGGTTTGGTCCCGAGCGCACCGAGGTGAGCACACGGCCTCCCTGCTGGGTGAGCCCCAGACCCTTTCTCAGCCGTGAGGTCAGTTCCGCTCCCACAGAAAAGCTTTCAAGGCCCCCAGCCACGGCTCTCATTAATCACTGCAGCGCTGTTTTACACCCCCTAATTATCTCCCCGTGGCACCCGCAGTGGCCTCTTGAAAGATTTTTTTTCTTACTCTTTCTGGTTAAAAATAGAAAATATGAATATGTATGTATTTTTAAGCCTTTTTTTTTTTCATAATTTAAATACAACTTGAGTGCCATCTGCTGGTGAAAATGAGATTCCTGTTCCAACTTGGACTGTCCTGCTACTACTACAATTAGTAGTCCTGCTACTACTACAGTAATAAACGTACTGATGTATTTCAAAATATTTTTAAATACCATTTAGTGACGTAGTCACATTCTTCTGCTAACCATATAAATCCTCACGGCGTTATTCATTATTTTAAGATATTTATCATGAATATCATTGCTAACACTTGGTAAGACCCAGATACATGGTAGGAAATCAACCACACCATGAAAAATTCACGAAAATTGTGTTCCCAAAGCCCTACCGTGGGCCAGGTGCTCTGGCTACAAGGGAGCTCAGATGGGGTCCCCGCCCAAGGGGCTCACAGTCTGGTGGGAACAGATGAGAACACCATCGGGTCTGAGCTGAGACAGATGTGTCCGAGGAGCCAGGGGGACAGGAGAGGAGAGACACAGGCATTGTGTTTGCTGAGCAAGGGGAGAACTGAGGAAGGCCTCTTAGCGGAGATACGAGATACGTGAACTTGGTCTTGATGGTGATGGGCGACTTCCAGAAAGAGAAGAGGGAATGATCCTTGGGCGGAGGACCGAGTTCAGAGGCAAGAAGACGGTGGCCGGAAGCCAGCGCAGGGGCCCAGCAGGGCCCACCTGCCATGGACCACAGAGCGGCACCTGGAAGGAGCAGCCACCCCAGTGAACGCCACCAGCCTTGGGGACATAGTGGCACCCCGAGGGTCATTCAGAGAATAACGAGGAACTGCCGGGGGTTCCCCGTGGTTTCTCACAGGGGCGGCCGCTCCGTTCGGGGCGTGATGGACAGTCAGGCTCTACCGGTGGGAAGTGAAGACACCAACGTGCTCAGAGCAGGGAGGGGTGTGCGTCAAGCAGAAGGGAAGCGAGCGTCCTTGACTCCTTTTTTGGAGACACTAGTCCTGGGCCTGCTGCCTCCTTGCCTGTCCCCCTCAATGAGGGGAGAATCTCCTTCCCACAGCGACGGCAACCCCATATGTCAAGTGGAATGTTCTAGAGCCTCTCCAGACACCCTTGCCTCTGTTCTACGTCAGAACTAACGTATCCCCTTCTACAGAGGATCTGGACACAGCTTTGGGGTCTCCAAGAGCTGCTCCCTGCCCTGCAGCCCTGGGATCTGCCTCCCAGAAATCTAGGACACAGCTCACACCTGCTCGGCCCTGCTCACACGCTCCGTGCAGGCCTGGCTGGAATTCGGCGGAGCCCACAGAGTAAAGGTCTGGTAATAAGAGGTGCTCAGAAGAATGAAATGTCTCGACCTCGCGTGTGACCTGATCCGAGGATCCTCCCAGCTGCCCTCGTGGCAGGCATGTTCATCCTCTGCTCCGGTGGGAACTGAGGAGGATCTGACTGCACCAAGGCTGACACCGAGTCAGGGCCACTCTGGGCTCTGAGAAGGCGGTGTCCAGTCCTGGCCCAGAAAGTCCCATGTGGGCATGGCACATGTGACTAAAGACAGTGCCAGCTCTCAGCGGATGGCCCCCTGTGCTCGGGGCCACGAGAAATGCAGACAGTGGAGGCATTGCCCTCGCGCTCGGGGGTCCTCCTCTGCGTTCCAGGTGCCACGCTGGGTATCGAACACCCATCATCTCTTCCGTCCTCACAGCAACGACAGTGAGGTCAGCGTTATCGTACCTGTTCTGCTGACAAGGACAGAGACCCGGGAACCTAAACATGATGAGTCCAAGATCCGAGAACCACTAATTAGGAGATTTGGTCCCAAAACCTGTGCTCTTGCTGCTACCCCAGAGATCCCTGTTGTGAGCCACGCGGATTCCTGGGCCCCACCCTCGACCCGCTGAATCAGGGTCTCTGAGGGGGACCCAGTGATGTGCTTCGAAAACCATTTCGCTCCATGGTTTTATGGTTGTAAAGTGTGAGAACACTGTCCTAAGCCAGGGGCCCCAAGATGGGGAGTCAAGGCCTTTATGCCTCAGTGGTTCAATAATTTAGGCAGTGGGCCGGGATTTGTCACCAGAAGCAGGCGTGACGTGAGAGGAGATGGCACAGCGGTTGGGAGCATGGTCACTGTAGCCAGACTGCATGGGTTTGGAACCTAGTTTTCCTGAATGTTTTCCTCACCTGAAAAACTGGGTCAAAATAGTACACACCGATGGGCTCTTTGGGGGATTGAATGAGCTAAACGCGTAGAGGAGTTTCGACACGGTGTTGTCATCATTACATGGAAATTGTCCAGGACACAGACAACGAAGGAGGAGGGGGAAGGGCTGAGTTCCAAAGGACTCGGACGATAAGGACAGAAGAGATTAAATAGCAGCTCTTTAGTTTCGGGGCTGGTTCTTATGTCACTGTTTGTTATTCCTCAGGAAATGTCACCGGGAGCATGTCACGGCAGTCAGGACAGGTCGTGAGTCCTTCTGCGGGGCTGAATGACAGCCACAGCCCAGCTTCTCCAGATCTCCAGGTGAGGGACAGGATGGTTCTCAGGCCGCCAAGTGAGCGGTGCATGCTTGTTCTGGCCACCAGGGGGAGACAAAGGGGACCAAATTGCAAATTGACCTTACAGAGTGTGAAAGGTATTTTTTCTTTTTCTCTTTTTTTTGTTCCCAATTACAGTTTACATTTAAAATTATTTTGTATTAGTTTCAGGTGTACAACATAATGGTTAGACAATTATATACTGTACAAAGTGTTCCCCCTGACATTTCCAGTACCCACCTGGCACCATACATAGTTTTTACAATATTATTAACTACATTTCCTATGCTGTACTCTATATCCCCAGGATTATTTTGTGGCTATCAATCTGTCCTTCTCAATCCCTTCACCTTTTTCACCCAGTCCCTCAACCTCCCTCTCCTCTGGCAAGCATCAGTCTTTTCTCTATCTATAAGTCTGTTTCTGTTTTTCTCCATAGTGTTCTTTAGATTCCACATGCAAGTGAAATCATATGGTACTTGTCTTTCTCTGACTGACTTATCTCACTTAGCATAATACTCTCTAGGCCCACCCATGTTGTCACAAATGGTAAGATTTTGTCCTTTTCATGGCCAAGTAATATTCCATTGTCTATATGTACCACCACTTTGTCATCCGCTCGTCTACTAATGGGCACTTGGGTTGCTTCCACAGTTTGGCTATTGTAAATCACGCGGCAAAGAACATAGGGGTGCATATATTCTTTCGAATTAGTGTTTCGGGTTTCTGTGGATATGTGCCCAGAAGCGGAATCACTGGGTCATAAGACAGTTCCATCTTTGATTTTTTGAGAAACCTCTGTACAGTTTTGTGCAGTGGCTGCACCAACCTGCATCCCCACCAACAGGTGACAGGTATTCTTAAATTCCCAGAGGACTGCGCTCCTTCCCGCGGCTTTCCTTTCACGTGGGCTATTTCCCCTGCTTAGGATGGCCCCTCCTTCAGCCCCTTAACCGTTAGTCAACCTCCCATCGGACTTCTTCATATACAGACTAACCCCTGGCCAGGCACTGAGCTAGGGACCACGGGAGATGTAAAGGAATACAAGGCATCGCCCTTACCCTCGAGGGTACGACATAGGCATTCCGTAGGAGCGCTAACACCAATGTGACCCTATAACCACTGCGGCAGGCAGGTTGCGTACAGACGCAGCCAAGGCTCCGTTCCATGGGAATACGGTTCGTGGCACTGTCATGAAGTGCCAGGCACTGTGCTAAGAAATTTATGTGGATTTGCTTATTTAATGTTCAGGGCTTCCCAATGAGTAGATATGACTGTTATGCCTATTTTACAGCAGAAGACTGAGGCTTAATGAAATGTAATAACATCCTTGCCCAAGACCACAGAGCTAAGAAGGATGGACTTCAGATAGGAGCCCTTAGAGTCTGGTTATACAACCAAGGCACCCTGGTCACCTCGCTGATCCTTCCAGAAAACTTGACTCGTGGCCACACTGTGCTCTCTCTTTCTGAATTATCGTTGTATCTGTAGCCAGTCCAAGGTGGGGATTTGTACCTATCTCTCCCCCACTCGCAGGCAAATTGCACTCTCTCATCCCAACCCCATCCCACTCTTTCCATGTAAAGAGTTAGCTCCTTGGAGGCGACAACCCCATCTCACCCTTCTTTCTACGTGTCCCCAGCCTCTCGCCCAGCGCTGGCTACACAGCAGCAGACGCATGTCTCCGACTTGCGTGCTTGCTCTTCTTCCCTTGCAGCCCAGCACCAGTGCGGGTATACCAGTTAGCGCAGCCGTCCAAATGCACGCAGTTCCCTGACTTGGGTGTCTTTCAGCTGGTCTGTGGGATGCACTAACCTAAAAGTCAGGCCTCGATGGTTGATGTAGCAGAAAGGACACAGTTTAAAAACCCAAATGCCCAAATCAGCCGGTGTGGCTCAGTGGATGGAGCACTGTCCCATGGACTGAGAGGTCCCAGTTCTATTCCCCTTCAGGGCACGTGCGGGTTGTGGGCTCGATCCCCAGGAGGGGGCGTGCAGGAAGCAGCCAATCGATGTATGATGTGTCTCTCCCACACCGATGTTTCTATCTCTTTCTCTCTTTCTTAAAAATCAATAAAAGCATACTTTTTAAAAAAACATATTAAAACCTCATATGCCCACATCTGACCCCTGGCCTCACCCCTTACCAAGCCACTTCACCTCTGTCTGCATCAGTTTTCTGTAAAATGGGCATATTCCTATCTGTAAAATGGGTATATGCATACATCACAGTAAGCTGTTAGGATCAGGTACAAACCCAACTCTGCAGATGCTCCCCAAACAGTTGCTCTTCATCCCTTCACTTAAGCCTTTCTCCTGACATGAGACCAAAAGAGAGCCAGCCCCGGGGAACACCCCGCCCATCAACAGTTGTTATTGTTGTTGTCTTTTCCAGACCTGGGTAGGGATCGGGAATGTGGGCGAGAGGTGTGTCACAGCTTCTGATGATAGCAATGCCCTGAGGAATTTGTTATAAATAGAGCTTCTTGGACTCCACCCATAGAGATCTTGACTCAGTAAGTCTGGTGTCCAGCCAGTTTGTAGGGCAGACTGGCACAGGTGGTCACCAGCCCACCCTCGAAGGAACACTGCCCTCCGGTCATTTCATTCCAGCATTATAGTGTCCACCATACATATCCTCATGCCACCTCAAGACGTGTAACTTACTTTTTCCTTCCTCGTTTTATTCCTATTCGCATGCTTTAGTAACTTTATATCTCCTGTTAAAACATAGTTTGTCTCAGTACCTTAAATGCAAATATACTGGAAGGTGATGTGACCGGCGGCGCTCAGGAGCGTGGGCGCTGGAATCGAAATCGCCTGGTGCGAATCCCGCCTCTGCTGCGTACCAGCTGGGTCGGTGTGGCTGGGCTGCGCCAAGTCCCAGTGTGTCAACGTGACCAAAGGGGTGATAAGCGAGCCACATCATCAGATCGTTGGAACGTAGTGCCTCAATGTTTTACTGTGAAGCTCTTCCCACAGCGCCGGCATGTCGTAAGCACCCAGAAAGTGTCATTATTTGTAATATGATGAAAACAAAACAAAACCAAAAAAAAAAACAAAAAAAAAAAACACAGTATCACTTGCTACAAAGAGAAGACGACCACCAACACCTAAACATAACTGTGAAAAGTTGTTCAAAGTTCATCCGTAAACCACCTAAAGTCACACGTGCATCGTCGGCACATTGCAAGTTCAGACAAATACTGCCCCAGAAATGGCCAAGGGACCCCCTGGAACAGCGCCACCGCTGAGCAGGCTGGCTGGGGCGTTGTGTGGGCTGCGGACCTAACTCTGTTTCCAGTTCACCTGGGAGCTGCACACAGCTAGGAAACCTTTCCTTCGGAGTCTACTGCTTCGGTGCAGCCAGAAGCCACCAGAAGACCGCCGTCTGCTCGGGGATTAGGCACCGATGCCTCTTCTGTGGGAAACAAAGCCGCCTCTCAGCCCGTTGCTCAACAGAGGCTCATTAGCGCTCGGTGCTCCGTGTATCTGCAGATCTCAACGTGCCTCCAAACAGTCATTACTGCTCACGGCACCCTGTCCGCCCGGACTCACAGTCCCCATTCTGCAGATGGGAAAACTGATAGAAAGGCCTATTAAGTGACTGCACTCCTAAGTGACTGAGCTAGTAAGTGCCTGTTGAGCGAGGAGGGAAGTGCTGACTCTGGGGACCAGCCTCCCCACCAGCCGGGTGTTTGCCCCGATGGAGACACACTTCGGGCAGGAGGCCAGTGTTCCCTCTGCTGTTCCCAGGGCAGGGTGGGGACAGGGCAGGGGCCCTGCCGAGCGTTACAAGAGTCAGTCACACAGTGGGCATTTCATAAAGTTTTATTTATTGATTTATTTGTTTATTGATTTATTTTAGACTTTTTTTTTTCTTTAATTGATTTTAGAGAGGAAAGGAGAGGGAGAGAGAGATAGAAACATCAATGAGAGAAAACACCAATGAGAGAAAACATCAATTGGCTGCCTCCTGCATGCCCCCCACTGGGGATCGGGCCCACAACCTGGGCATGTGCCCTGACCGGGAATCAAACCGGCCACCTCTTAGTGCATGGGTCGATGCTCAGTTACTGAGCTACACCAGCTGGGCTCATAAAGTTTTATTGGATTAAAGGGCAGAGGGGATTTTTCCTAAAGGTCAGTGTCTCCTTGCTATGCAATTTCCCACCAGGAGTGAAGACAAAGCCAGCATGGTCCGAAGGCTAAGGAGGATTTGGCCCTGAGATTTAGGACCCAGAATGGCCTAGAGGTGTGTAGATGATGACCAGAAAGGAGGCCAAGGGCATGGCAGGCATCATATCCAAGAAAATAAGATGAAAACTAACATAGCTCAGGAGATGACATTCAAAATGTACACTGGGAAGATGTATAATCTTTAGAATGGTCATTTCAGAAATTTGGACAAAGCAATACAACAGTTATTGAAAGATTCTATAAAATCATAGAAAGATATCTATAAATGATATGGTTTACAACAGTGTAATTCATATTAACAAAAACTATAAATAGGTGTTCAAAACTGGAAATCCATTTGAAGAAGTTTTGGTACACCTATACTACACAGCCATTGATAATACACTTAAATCTATTTACTCATCAGGATAACAAATGCAACTTCAGGATATGAAACAATAAGCAGAATCATAAAGCTATCAAAAGAAACAGAATTCTGTTCATCAGGAAAAACTAGAAGGAAACACCACAGAAGTATGAGGATAATCTGGGTGGTGGCATTAAGTGTGATTCGAACTTTGTATATATGATTTTGTAGTTACTAAAATGTCCACGATAAGTGTGTGTCCTTGTAATTTTAAGATGTTAAAATGTTTCACTTTTGCTGTAAATATTGTCAGGGCTTCCCTTAAGGACTTGCTCCACTGAGAAGCGGATGTGGAATCCTGAAACAGACCCACAGACTTAAGAGGTAGATCATCTCTGTCGCATGAACATGAATGGCCAAGGCGTCCTCAGCCATCTGAGTTCATGAAAGACATCACAGGCACGAGGATGAGCCCTGGATTCACAGTCAGGAGATGCTGCTAGCAGTCCTAGATGAGCCTCTGACGCTCTATGATCTTGAGCACAACATTTCATCTACAATGGGAACAGCCGAGCATGCTCTGACAACCTCACGGTGACATGGTTTGTAAAAGGCACGCTCAAGTGTGACCTGTCATCCCGATGGAGATGTGATAAATAGCATCCTAGACCTTGACCCAAAGTCTTAAGGCCCACCCTTGGGAAGGTCTGCCCGTTCGTGTGCGCCCTTCCCCTCTGTAGACCACCCACTGAGAACTAGTGTTCATAGCTGTGACCTTCGGGATATGTTCAGCTCCTCGGGGACCTTCTGAATCATCCGAGACTAAATCAGGAATCCTTGGAAATTTATAAGCACCATGTTCATCATGGCAGCTCTCAATGGATCAGGACATTTTGATTAGCTAAAATGTCCCATCCCAGACTCAACTGCATTAATATGAGCAAGCCATCGGTAGCAGGTAGCAGAGCACGTTGTTTACTTCGAAGGACATTATCTACCTTCGACTTTCAACACACATTTGTGCAGAAGTAGGAGCTTCATCTTCCCGTAGAGCCCTTCCTCCGAGGAGTTCCACTGGCATTAGCCTTTAACATTGCAGGGTTTCTTCCACAGAATGGCCAGTGCATGTCTGACTTCATGAAAAACATGCTCATGTATTAGTGCTGCCTGCCTTTGAGTCTACACATCTCAAAATCTCTGGGCTAATAGTTCCTAAAAAATGACAGTGGAACTCTAGCTACAAGGAATAATCCCAGTAAATATTGTCCTCTAATCACTTTGGGAAATATAACTTTAACAAGCAACGTAAATCTTCTAGGTCACTGTGATGACCATGGATCCTTTTTCCATGGCCAATTACACAGGTCTAGTGGTCCAGGGAATACTTCTCTGGTCAGCACTGTTTTGAGGCTCTGTGATGTCTAATGAACCCAAGTTAACTTTGTCTTCAGAAAGCTCCTGTTTAATTCTTAACTGCCTGGTAAAAATTCTTCAAAGAGATGTCCTCACAAAACACTCTATATTAAACTTAGATGTGATCAAGCACACCATGTTTTGAGGTGTCTTCAATAATCAGTTCACTGACAGCCCACCATTACTCCCACCACCACGTATGCACACCACTGTGCTTGTTCATGGACAAGAGGTTTTGATTGGTCTTTTCCTACTCTGCACAATTATCTTGCTCACAAATGCTGTGCACTAGGGCTTGCACAGTCTCAGCAGAAGCTTCATACCATGCGGCAATCGCTGGGTAAACACCAAGACCCCAGTGCCATGACCCTGGACAAACGGCTTCACTTCTCTGGCCTCTGGCCCCTCATTTATAAAAAGAGGGTACACAGCCCACCGGCCAGAAATGGTGCTGTGGCTCTGACATTCCTGGCCTAAGAGCAATGGCCATGACCTTCCATCTTCTCTGGGGTCCCACATGAAGGAAAGACCTGTTCCAATGCATTGCCCGGGATCTCAGGCTCCACCTATTTGAGGATTTTCCTAAGAACCTCCATTAAAAGGGGACAATCTGGCCAAAAAAGGGAACCAATGCCCCCCCACCCAAGGGCTCCAAACCTATGTGTTTCTTTACTCTGGGTAAATCAGTGGTCTAGAATTCCACAGAAGAATTAGTGAAAACAATGACCTGTCACCCTGTCTCTCTGACTCGGAAGTTTATTTTATTGCTGTTTTATAGACTGATTATTTGGCGGGGGCGGGGGGTGTCTGTTTGGGTTAGGGGTTTTTCTGTTTGTGCTCTAGAATTTTTCAGTACACCTCTGAGCTCACTTTTTAAACTTGTGATTACACTTAGTCTCTGGCCCTGGTTTGGGAGCCCAGGGAGCGAGGGGCACACCCAAGCTGTTGGCTGGGAGGCTGAGCTTTGGCTCCTCATTTTTAACTCCATTTCTAAGAGCAGGTTTTCTTCCGAACGGGGCATGTCCATCTCTTAGCATCAAACACTAAGAGAGAGTGGAAAAGAGAAATAGGACCTTTCGAATTCTAAGAAAAAAAGTCTGAGTCCATATTATATTAGTATTATTACGATTGTTGTTGTTGTCTGACAAGACTGAGTTCCACAGAGTGTCTAGGTCTAAGGAAGGCCACCAAGACTTCAACCAGTCTTCAGTGACCCCCATGGGTGGAAGGAAGTCCCCAGTCATCTTAATAGATAAAACCTGCATACTCTGAGGTCCGTCATGGAAGGAAGTCGGGCCCCAAGAGCTGAAGTTAGGACTCGGGAGAACCAGCACCTTCGTGTTCATGAAGAGTCTTCTTTTACTGCCAACTTTAAGGACCTGGGTTGAACTTTATGAAAGGATTTGGAGACATTTCAACTGAATCCCAGGCCATCTATCCTCCCTTTTCTCTCCCCAACCTCCCAGACAGGTCTTTAGGTGGAGGGATCATTGAGCAATAAGAGGCTATGAAACTCTCTGGTCCTGGTTACTGGCCGACTTAGAGCTCTTTTCAAAATGCTCTTGGACCTCATCCCTCTTCTCCTGTGATTCTGCAGTTCAAATCTACAGTTCACATGTTCGTAGGCGACACCTGTCTCACGGTGTCCGGTCAGGCCCATTGTTCTGGCCTGCCGGAGTTCATGTGTGTTCTGCAGTCTGATAGTCAGGTCTCTCACTGTGTCTCTCTTCTCTGTAGCACACAGAGACCCCGAGCTTTGCCCAGGCCATTGGTTAAACTGTTGAATGACACCACAGGAGTCATGCTTTTCCTGGCCTCTCCAAAGGCTAGGTTGATTTGCTGATGGACACTTTCAGGGTAAATGGTTACCTAAGGAACTTAGAATCCATGTAACAGTTTAATCTTCCTGCACCCATGACCCCAGCTTTTCTGCAAAAGACACCGCTTATCCATGGAAGATCTCACTGAAGGTCATGCTGAAATTCAGACATGGCTCATGAGGATATCATAAGACAACTAGTCTGATTGTCAATTTTGAAATGAAGTGCTTGGCCTTAAGTGGTTGGCATATTGGTCAGAATGGAGCAGACTCTGCTGCAGTAACAGGTAAGTCAGGAAGTCTCTGTGGCTCATCATAGCACTTGATTCTTCACGCACATGAATTCCAGTATAGGCCAAACAGGTCTCCGTCTTATTTTGCCATTAGAGCCACATCAGCCCTTGTCCCTGCTCACCATCCATTAGCAGGAAATAGTCAAGTGGCTCCAACCTGGCTCCAGGGACACCAGTGAAATGTTGGGAGGAAATGACTATTGGGTGGCACGAACCGTCTCTGCTATAGCTGTGGGTATGTGTCTGTGCATGATCCCGTGACTATGTTTCCTCTCTTCCGTGCTTGGAAACTTTGATCATCATTTGACCGTATTTAAGATTTCTAGAATATTCTACACTGAAGTCTTTGGACAGATTCCATTAGCATCCACTGCTCAAGTCATAAACACTAGTTAGTACAACAGCCTTAATATCCTGAAATACTGCGTAAGTTCTTTTCGTGTCATTAAAAAAAAAAAAAAAAAAATTGAATCCCCTGGCCACTGCAGGGTAAGAACTCTCCGTTCCAACTGCTTGCTTAATAAGTCTGATTAATACATTTCTGAAGTTATTTTTGTTGATCCTCCTACCCTTGACGCCATAATTTGCCTGTGGCAACATGTGTGTAGATTAATGAGGCTTTTAGCAGCTAATGGAAAAGTTTTCATTAACTTAATTATCCACACCTTCGGATCGAGGGTAACTCGGGGCTGTCAGGACACAGCAGAGCTTCTGCGCAGGCGCAGGGCTGCTCAGCCCAGACCGTCTTCACTGGGGAGCCCGTGGCAAGGGGGGCAAATGAGCAGGCGCACTGCAGGCAGAGTGGCCAGGTGCTGCGTGATGACCCAGTCGCATGGAGCGGGCGTGCACTTACTTATTCGGCACCTAGTTTGGGTAAATCCAGGTAAGCAGCCACCTCCCGAGTTTCTAGCCTGCTTGGTCCGCGGGCACAGCTGCAGCCCCGACTCGGGACTAGTCCCTCCCGAGTTGATGGGAATGAAACGTATGGCTCCTCGTCAAGAAGACCCAAGTGATACTTTACCAAGTGTTGCCCCCACTATTTCCGGTGCACGCCTGGCACCACACCACCCTTGTTACAATATTACTGATTACATTCCCTATGCTGTACTGTTCTGTAACTACCACTCTGTACTCCTTAATCCCCTCACCTCTTTCCCCCAGTCCCCCGAACCCCTCCCCTCTGGCACCCATCAGTCTGTTTTCTGTGTCTATGAGTCTGTCTGAATTTTGTTTGTTCATTTACTTTATAAAGTATATTATCTAATCACTATGCTGCACACCTGAAACTAATACAAAATAATATTGAATGTAAAAAAAAAATAAAATGGAAAAAAGGGAGATCAAATAATAAAGCACCAAGCCTATCCTACTCCAGGACCGATCTGCGTCCATGCCTCCGCTGTAGTCAGCTCCCAGGGGGCCTAGAGTGAAGACTCGGAGCCTGCCCAGCCCGCCTGAGTGCCATGCTTTGCCTCCAGTGTCTCCCACTCTGCCCCTCAAGGACTTAGTCCTGTTTCTGAGCCCAAGGCCCACGGGAGAAGTTCCTCTTGCAGCTTCACGCTGCCCCTCTCCTGCCCAGATCCCAGCCTATTGCCTTTCCCAGTCTCTCTGTTGCTTTATTCGGCCTAGTGGGACCTGTCTTTGGCTCATCATCCCAGATACAAAGCTTTCACCGTGGCCTTTACTACCCAGTGGCTCGTAGCGCTTCCTGCTGGACCCTGTGCGGGATGCAGATGGTCCCTGGCTCTGAGGCTCACAGAGCTCCCTGCCGGAGCCTGTGCGGGACGTAGATGGTCCCTGGCTCTGAGGCTCACAGAGCTCCCTGCTGGACCCTGTGCGGGACGTAGATGGTCCATGGTTCTGAGGCTCACAGAGCTCCCTGCTGGACCCTGTGCGGGACGTAGATGGTCCATGGCTCTGAGGCTCACAGAGCTCCCTGCCGGAGCCTGTGCAGGACGTAGATGGTCCATGGCTCTGAGGCTCACAGAGCTCCCTGGCGGAGCCTGTGCGGGACGTAGATGGTCCATGGCTCTGAGGCTCACAGAGCTCCCTGGCGGAGCCTGTGCAGGACGTAGATGGTCCATGGCTCTGAGGCTCACAGAGCTCCCTGCCGGAGCCTGTGCGGGACGTAGATGGTCCATGGCTCTGAGGAGATGAGACTCATGCATGGGGAATGATCATTACAGGAACGAGGGCTTCAGCTCCTTGTCAATCATTCTTTCTCAAACTCGCTCGATCCTAACGATCACCTCCTAAAGGTATGACTTACAAGGCCCCACCCATGAAGATTCTAAATCAGAAAATCTCACGTGAGACCCAAACATTTTGAACAAGCACCCAGGAGACCCTTACTATTTGGCAAGTTTGGAGAACACTAGTGAACATCTACATAACCGTAGTTGGGATTAAACCTCCGGAAGCCAGTCAAGGTACAAAGAAACTTATATATATATTGACTCATTATCTCAGCAAACTTTTCCAGACCGGTGCTAAATTCCCACTTAGCTAATGAGAAAATCAAGGTCCAGATACACTGACTAATTGTTCAGAATCACGCATTTAGTGAGTGACACAGCCAGGATCCAAAATTCTCTGACTTCTAACCCACATAAACTAAAATAACTTATTGCTAAATGCTAAATACTGATGTAGACCAGTGGTTCCTGAGCTTTTTGTTCATCTAGCAAAATATATTGACAAAATTTCACACATACATCTAAAATGTATGTGTATTTTTAATTTATATACACATACTAGTATTCTAATCTATTGTTGATGTTATAAAGCATACCTAAAATGGCAATTGAAAAGGTTGACATCAAGATGAATTAAATAATTTCTATTACTTCTTATTTCATTTAGTAATGCTGAACTTGCTTGAAAAAATAATTGATAATAATAAAAATTCTTTATTGAGAACAATATGGTTTTGAATATGCTTGGTTTAATCTTTTTCAGTCTTGGTTTAATCTTTATGATGTACTGATGGATGGTTTGGTCCTAAATTCAGTTTGTTTTGATTCTTGCTTTTCATGGTGATTATAACTGGAAAAGACAGCTCAAAAGGATCTGTAGGCTCAAATAAGAAACGTGTAATATTTTTGCCTTGTTCAGTCATAATACACACTTTTCAATTTCATCTTCCAATTATGCAAATTTTTTGGTGAAATTTAGCTATTAAATTTCCAGTTTCCCTGATGATAATCTATTTTCCCCATAATTTATTGCATAAAAAAAAAAAAAACTAGTTCCACATCCCAATAACATTTCATTTGGAAACTTAAAATAGGCTAGAATATTCTGTTTTAATCTTTCCAGGAATGGAGATAGAGGTTATATAAACTTTTTTTTTCTTTTACATTGTATCAACTCTTTTCCATGTTTTTTACATAATCTTCATATGTATCTTTTATTTTTTATTTTTCAATTATAGTTGACATATAATGTTGTATTAGTTTCAGATGTACAACATAGTCACTAGACATTTATATGCCTACAATGTGATATATGTCATTTTTAACTGTGCTAACACTGGAAATGTTTTAAACCGTCAGTGCTCAAACACTATCTTTATAGAAGAAGTATCTTCTTTTATTTTTATTTAAGAATAATCTGCACATGGAAAACTGCACATATCATACATGTGCAGATCAATGTACTTTCATAAGTGAGCGCACCCAGTTCAAGACACAGCTGAAGAAGCAGAACATTGTCTACTGCTCTCTTATCAAAAGAATCATCAAAAGTTCCTCTGTGGCTTTTCCAATTATTCTACCCAACTCCCCACCCAAGACTAACCACTATCCTAACTTTCAGATTAATCTTGCCTATTCTAAGTGGAATCACACCAGAGGTACCCTTTTGTATGTCTGGTTCCTTTTGCTCAAAATTTCGTTTGTGAGATTTGCCCATGTCACTGACGTTGTCACAGATCATTCATTCTCATTGCATGTAGTATTGTGTGTGGCTACACAGCAATAAGTTTATCAATTACATTTTTGTTGAGCATTTGGATAATTTCTAGTGTTCACATATTATGAATAGTGCTGCTATGATATTTCAGTGCCTCTTTTTTGGTGAACATGTTTGCATTTCTGTTGGGTGTGTTCCTGGAGTTTAATATATGGTTCATTGGATTTGCTAAAGTTCTGCTTTTGTAGATACTGACAAACAATTGCCTAAACTGTTCCAAAAATTTACCCTCCCACCACTGTGGGAGTTCTAAGTGCTCCATATTCTCGCCAACTCTTGGTAGTGTCTGTCTTTTTGTTTTAGCCATTTTGGTGCAGGAGTGATGGTGTCTCTTTGTGATTAACAGGTTCCTTTTGAAAAGCAGTTATACTGTCTTATTTATTATTAAATTGTCCCCTGAAGGGACAACTTAAGTGCATGTTTGTGATTTTTCAAAGTTTCCTCCAGTCACTTGACATCCTTGAAAAGGTCAAATAACTTGGAACCCTTGGTTTTTACATTCATTCACTGTTTCAAATACTTTGCCTAAAGAGAATGAGAAAGTAAGTCTGTGCTTGCACAAATAATTTCAGGTGTATCCCCTATCTAATTACAAAGTATTGTAAAAACTCTGCTCTACTTCAAATGTCTTTCCTGGACATTATGATCCACATCAGTGACACCCTGTTGTGCTCCATGCCCTTGTGGCTTTGACTCCATGGTTTCAATATCTTGCAACAGAAATGCAGCAAAGAAATTTCACTTGAGATACCAGCTTGGGAAATTTACCTTTTTAAATTTTTCATTCAACACAAATACCAAAAACATGGCTTTTGTTACTAGTACAAATGTATTTTTTTTTCTGGTACCTCTTGCCTTTAAGAGTTCACAAGGAGTTCCAATACATTTCATTATGGAAATGAAGAATCTAGAAATGATATAAGCTGAAATATGTTAGAAGAAAACTGCACTTTCAAGCAACTATATCGCTAAACCTGACACTCTTTGTCTTAATGGTTCTTCGAGTCTTCAGCAACAAGTTCTATGCATCTTCCCACAATATTTAATGACCAAAGAGTCCATTGTAATGTAGTTAAACTACGTAGTTTTTCAATATTTCTTCAGCCATTTTCGCCATAGCAAAAGGAGCAAGTATTTGACCAAAGCATTATGGCTTTTTACTTTCATTGTTAAGTAATAAAAACTCAAAATTATGAAACTTAATCAAATTTTGTAAAGGAATGGGTTGAGTGTACCATGACTTTAAACTCGAAAAAAAAAAATAGTTGTTAAATGTCTTACTAATTGCAATGGCTTCACACTGTCATTGCCTATTTCAAGCTACAATATTGACTCGAGAAGAACATCACCATTAATGATAGTGGATAAAAGACATTTCACGGGGTCTTTGTAATAATTTTTATGTCCTTTGACAACTGTTACGATTGATGTGGTAGACTGCCCGTATTCTTGCCCATAATTAGCGAGGAGCAGTGAGCCCGGGGGCGCAGGCGCGGCCAGGCAGCTGTTCCCGCTGGACCCTGGGGGTCGCATCATCGCTGTCGCCTGGAGCCTGCAGCTTCTCACGAGATCACTGACATCGCCGGTCCGTTTTTGTGAGGATTCACGAAACTGAAATGAGAATCGTGAGCTGCAAATCCACTTGGGCACATGCAGACAGGCTAAGCGTTAGAGGAGGGCTGCAAGCTTCCATCCGGGCAGCTCGTCCTGGGCTGAAGGCTCCCTGGAGGAGGGCTCCCTGGAGGAGGGCTCCCTGGAGGAGGGCTCCCTGGAGGAAGGCTCCCTGGAGGAGGGCTCCCTGGAGGAGGGCTCCCTGCACGGCTCTGCGGGGTCTGGATCCTCGCGCCGGGAGCTTCCGGAGAGCATCTCCACTGCCTCAGTTCACAGATGGGGAGTTGGAGGAGCCCGTGTAGACTGGTGGCTTAGTGAGCAGACGCTGGGGATGAGAACATGGGTTCAGATCCTGCCACGTCCTCTCTTGAGTGAGTTCTTTCACCTCCACTTGTTCAACTGTATACCTAAACTGGGTGAATACTACTCAATGGAAATTATATCTCAGAAGACCCGCCTTTGGAAGCAAGGGAGTGGGGAGGAAGTCAGAGAGGTGGGGAGGGAGGGAGGAAGGGAGTGGGGAGGGAGGGAGGGAGGGAGGGAGGGAGGGAGGGAGGGAGGGAGGGAGGGAGGGAGGAAGGAAGGAAGGAAGGAAGGAAGGAAGGAAGGAAGGAAGGAAGGAAGGAAGGAAGGAAGGAAGGAAGCTGGCCAGCCTCAATGCTGAGGCCTGAAATTAAGCAGAGATTCGCAAATGAACCTGGAGGCCCCTGCGGGTAGCATCTCTGTCCTGACTGTGTCTGTATCCATGGCATGCTTAGTACAGCGCCAGGCATATAGCAGATACTTAAAGTTATTACTGATGAAATCCCAGGAATCTATAAATAGGACCTTATTTGGAGAAAGGTGTTTTGCAGATGTAAGTTAAGCATCTTAAATTGAGATCATCCTGGATTATCCAGGTGGACCCTAAATTCAATGACACATGTCCTTATAAGAGATGGACGAGACGACATGGAACGCAGAGGGGAGACCACGTAAAGACGGGGGCAGGTATGAGAGTCATGTGGCCACAGCTAAGTTGAGCCGTGCAGAGGCCAGGAAGGTTCTCCCCGAGTCTTGGAGCGAGTATGACCCTGCTGACACTTTTGTTTTGAACTTCTGGCCCCCAGAACTGTAAGAGATGACACTTCTGTCGTTGCTAAGACAGCAAATGGTGCTATCACAGCCCTAAGATACTAACACACTGGTCCTGTTAGCTTCGCACAATCATACAAAGTTGGTTATTCCCTAATCCAGTGATTTCCGAACTCAAGCTCTGCGAACCCTCCATGGTCCCCATGATGCAGTGACAAGTGTGGCTCCTGTTTTGCATTTGGAGGTACTTCGAAGATTTTCTGTAATGAAAATATTCTGTAGCTTATTAAAAACACTAAACTTGAAAACCTCGTCAACCAACCCTAAATTGTACCCAACTCTAAATGTTAACCTCAAAGATGAGAGAAGTTACGTAACTTGTCCACATCCCTTGGAAACCTGAGGCAAAGCCAGTCCACACCCCGTTTTCTTCATGCCGGTGCGGGGCTCTGTCCAGACGTAGGAGCCCCCAGGAAGTCAATGTCCTTGGACAAGGGGCAGGAAAGTATACGTCAGTTCCTTTATGGTGAAAGACAAGACCAAGGTGCCTCCATTATCAACACTGCCATTTACCATTCGACCTGAGGCCCCAGCATGCTGATAAGTGAAGACAAAATAGAAAAAGAGAAGGGCCCTGGCCAGTTTGGCTCAGCGGTTAGAGCGTCGGCCTGCGGTCCAGAGAGACCCGGGTTCGGTTGCCGCTAAGGGCATGTACCTCTCGGTTGCAGTTTGTCCCCAGCCCTGGTCGGTTGTGCGGGTGGCAACCACTCGATGTGTCCCTTTCACATCGATGTTTCTCTCTCTCTCTGTTCCTCTCTCTCCCTCCCACTCTACCTGAACAAAAAGTGGAAAAAATAAAAAAAAAAATAAAAAATAAAAAAAAAAGAAAAAGAGAAGGAAGGAGAATTCAGTTAGTGGGGGTCTCCTGATCATCTACAGGAGACTTGAGAAAGTGCCCGTGATCTCTGCACCTCTAAAGGTACATTCTTCTTCCATGGGCCCAGCAGTTAGCTCAGCCTGCTGTCACTTATATCCGTGTGACCTTGAGCAGACCGAAGTCCTCTGAGCCTCTGTGCCCTCTGAGTGATGGGGACAATGTTCACCTTGCAGGGGGGCTGTGAGGCTCCAATGAAGAGGCTTAAATGAGGTGATACAGGGGTTCTGACCCAGATTCTAGAATCAATGTAGTAGACTCTTGCCTCTGTGATACCAGCTGTGGACTTTGGGCAATTTACTTGACCTCTCTGTGCCTTGGTTTCCTCATCTATAACATGAGATATTGCTACCTGCCTCAAAGAACCATTGCAAAGGTTCGAATGAGCTAAGAGTTATATAGTACTTAAATAGAGCCCCGCAGGATAGTACTGTAGGGGAACTTGTCAAAATAAAAATTAAGATGAAAATGTACCCACAGAAGGGGAGGATTTTTCTCACCTCTTCACTAAGTGATTTAGACTTTGGTAAAGGGACAGAAGTTGATGACATAAAAGACATCAGCATTGGTTTTAGCAGGAGAGAAGTTTGTTTTTCTGACGGGTGCTCCACTCCGGAGCCCGAACCCTCCTCCCTGCCTGACTCAGTGTGGACAGAAAGAGAAGCTGATGAGAAAAGTAAAACCCCGAGAGTTCTGCGATCAGCTGACACTGAGCCTTTCTTTCTGGTGATGAATCGCTACCTGCCCATCTTTGCAACATCATGTGCCTAATTAAGGGCTGTGCCTCCGCCCTGCGCCTGGAACAGAACAGGTGTTCAGTAACGCTCTCCCCGTTTCCAAGTGCTGCCCCTCTAATGGGACCGGGTTGTTCCAGGTCTGGGACCAAGCTTTCCTCCCCTGTGGCCAAAGGTCCTGCTAACTCGTGTCGAAACCCTGTTTGACACTAGTCTGCAGGCCGGTAGCACGTGTCCGCCAGTCACTGAGCTCTCTTGTCCCTTCTGACAGAAAACCGTAGTAATAAGCACCTGCTACGCGGCAGGCTCTCTGCTGCTAGGCACCGGGATCACAGAGATGAGCTCATGGGAACAAGATTGACAAATAGAACATTACATGTCCTAGTAGGTGGGAACACAGAGAAGACAATTCAGCTCACTGGAGAGGGTGAGTATACAACACTTACGGAGCCCTTGCTTTGTGCTAAGCACGACTCCAGGCGCGTCCATTTATTAACTCGTTCAACCCTTACTCCTCTCTATGGGGTAGATGGTATGTCCCCAGTTCACAGTTAAGGAAAATGAAGAACAGAGAGGTTAAACCACTTGCCTAAGGTCACACAGCTGCTGGAGTTGATTGATTGTGCATCCAGTTTTTGGGACCCCAGAACCTATGCTCTCTGCCTCACTGATGAGGCTAAGGTGTCATTGGTTGGTAGCTCATTGCATTTCATCTTTGGGTCCTTAACTCCCTGAACGTTAGAAAGGAATGGGATCTACCTAGAATGTCAACACCGTTTTCCTGTCCAGAGAGAGAAGCTAGTCTTACCCTCTGGGGTCCTGTTACTCAAGGTTGTTGCTATAGAGGGTGAAATTTCAAGGGACAGGCTTTGATAATGAACACGTGACTCACAGGTCAACATACCAAGGCCCAGCATGACCAGGCATGATGCCTGACCTCACATCCGATATTCACCTCAACCCTGAAGATGGGTGAATGTCCCCATTTTACAGACAGGAAGACAGAGGGTTAGAGAGTCCCAGTGCCCTGCTAAGTCACATCACAAAACAAACAAGAGAATGCTACCTCTCAATGTTAGCTTGAGTATAAACTGGAAACGAATCCTCTTGAAAAATCCATTTGCTGATGTATGTCCCTTAGAATTGTAAGCCTTTCATACCCTTAAAGGTGTGTTGCTGTTGTTTTCCCTGGAAATTTTTTAAAATTTATTTATTTTAATGTTTACGGAATTTATTAGGGTGATATTGGTTAATAAACGTATACAGGTTTCAGGTGTACCCTTCTATAACATATCTCCTGTACACTGTACTGTGTGTTCACCACCCAAAGTCAAGTCTCCTTCCATCATATTTACCCCCCTTTCCCCTCTCCTACCACCCCCACCCCCTTTCCCTCTGGTAATCACCAGACCGTTGTCTGTGTCTATGAGTTTTTTCTTTTTAATTCAAGTTTTTTTGTAATTAATTAAGAAGCATGCAAAAAAAAAAAAAGGAACCATCTCTGTTCTTTCGCCAAAATTTTTTCTAAAACACTGGCAGGGAAAGGAAGGGAAGTTTAAAGCATGAAGGTGAAAGTTCAAGGAGCCGTGTGAGCATCCAGACGGGTCCAGAAGCAGGGAGAGACCGAAGGCTTAGCCTAGTAACCACGCTCGACAGACCAGCGTGGCGCGATGACCGCCAGCCCCTCCCAGTCTCCCAGGACGACAGACCAATGTGGCGCGATGACCGCCAGCCCCTCCCAGTCTCCCAGGACGACAGACCAATGTGGCGCCATGACCGCCAGCCCCTCCCAGTCTCCCAGGACGACAGACCAGCGTGGCGCCATGACCGCCAGCCCCTCCCAGTCTCCCAGGACGACAGACCAATGTGGCGCCATGACCGCCAGCCCCTCCCAGTCTCCCAGGATGACAGACCAGCGTGGCGCGATGACCGCCAGCCCCTCCCAGTCTCCCAGGACGGCCACAGCTCTTTCCCACCGGGAGGGACCGCGGGTAGCGCGGGGGAGCGAGGTCTGCCCCAGCGCTTCCACAGAGGACAGAGGTGCCGGTGTAACCGCACACGTTCGTGTGCCAAGGCAGGCGAGTGGCAGCACCTGGGGATAGTCCAGAAGTCACACCAGCCCCATAAGCCCAAGAGCAAACCCTCGTCTCACTACTTGTCACATGTTCCTTCAGTCTTTACTCATGCCACCAACACGTTTGTCCCAGGCACCCAGTGGCTCTTCCAGGAACTCAAAGGAGGTAGAAAAAGAAATACGTTTCCACTGGTGCTTTAAAGAGTCCCTCAGACATCGTGGTGACACTGTCGGCAGAAACCAAGGCTGGCTGCCAAGGGACAAGGCGGTTCTTCCTTTCAAACAACCGGTCCGGGCTTCCAGCGACCTCCGGGTCAGCCCCAGCCAGCCCCTCTCCACGCCAGCTTGTGCTGTGACCTGGCCGAATAAGATGGGGGGGGCTGCTGGGAGAACCAAGCACGTGGGCAGGCAGCACAGTGACCTGTGGGGCGAGGCGTGCCGAGGGTCTACACAGAATGGCATGGGACGGGCGGTCTGCTCTGCACCCCACCCGAACGGCAGTGACCATGATGAGGGGAGGACAGGAGGCTGCTGCTACCACGGTAGTGACAAGGATGCCCGCAGCCACGGCCATGTCCCTCGTGGTGTCTGAGAACAGACTCTGTACCCAGGCTGAGCAACAGCAGGTGGGAAAGGAAAAGACCGTGAGCCGTTCGCTTTCTCCTCCCGCTCAGGACGCACCTTCGCTTGATCATCCCAGACCGGGAGACTCGCGGGTTGCAAGTCATTCTCAGCCTTTTCTCTTTGTTTACATGAGGCTGAGTGCTCCGTGGAGGGTGTAAGAAGCATGATCAGATTAGGATGGGCGGGGACGCCGCTGACAACCAAGGCTCCGTGCGACAGCGACGGCGATAGCCTGCCTCTGCCCAGGGGCCCCCGAGCCGGCGCAGATGGGATCTCGAAGGTGCACCCGCACATCCTCCGGACCCATGGGAAAAGTGGGTGCTCCTCCCTCGGGAATGCTCTGCTGAGACATTGCAGCAATCTTTCTGGGCCAGACACCAGAGGAGGGAGGAGGACAATGTGTGTTTATGGAGTGCTAACCAGGTACTTGACTTAATCCTCACAATTATCCCATGCCATAAAAATGATTATCCCCATTTTATAGATGAGACAACTCGAGGCCTCAGAGATAAAGTGAACTGACCGAGATCACATTGCTAATAAGCAGTGGTCCTGAAGCTTCGGGGAGGGCGGGCGCGAAGCCGTGGATGCTGGCGCTATGGGAAACGCAGAGGAAGGGATTCCGGGGTCAACGTGGCCTGAACGGAGCTTTCTGACCCATGGGGGAGACAGACACACACAGCTACATTGCAACACAATGTGGAACGCGGCAAATGGCAATGTACAAGCCCAGGAGCTCAAAGGGACAATCAGTTCTGACTTCGGGATCCAGGAAGTCTTCAAAGAACAGATGGCATCACAGGAGAGCGGGAGAGGAGGGGGGAAGGGAGGGGAATTTGGGGTGAAAGACAAACCCCGATGAAGGCCTGGGAGTCTGAGTACCTGCCGCGTTGGCCAGTCAGGAGAGCGGTGACCACGTCACCTCCCTGCGTGTAGCTCCTTGCCTGCCAGGACAAGGCCCAGGCCCCCTAGCAAGGCTCACCAGGACCTCCCAGAGCAGGGCTTCTTGCCAAGCCACACGTGGCCAAAGGACACATTTTCCACTCTGCACCCTGACTCCTGGTCCAGTTTCATCCCCTTCATCCTTCAGCACTTAGTGTGGTACCCTCGCCCCAGACAGAGGATGGCGCTTACCGGACGGTGGGCACTCCGCATGTCGTCTGTCCCTCCCAGAGGCTGCACCAGCACAGGGACCTTTGTTCCTCCAAGCGCAGTGCAGGAGGTCATGAGCAAAGCGGAATGGCCGGCTGGATGCACCGACCATGGGGAGAGATGGGAAAGGAGGGAAGAAAGGCGACTGGGGTCCCGATTCTGAGTTAGGGGTGTGGGCAGCACATTCAATGGCAGGCCAGTTTGTCCCGTTTTTATCATGCAGACAGTGGGTGGCCTTGGTGGGTTTCGAGGAGGAGGCAGTGTGTCCTGTGGATCAGACACGGAGCGGCACACAGCTAGGGAGGGAGACCCGGGAAGCTTCTGTGATGGTCTGAACGAGAAGCAGGGAGCGGACGTCCTCCTCACTCAAAGAAGTCTTTTCAAAACTGGAGCCAGAGGGCAGAGGGCACCGCCGAGAGGAGGCGCAAGTCGCCACCAGCTGTCCCGGTTGGTCAGCAGCTCTCCGCGGACCAGCAAGGCGACTATGGACGAGTCTGGGAGCCTGAGAAGTTGCCATGTGCGCACGGGAACTCTTAAGCAATACTGCGCCAACGAGTGGAAGCATTGGCAGGAACACTCCTGGGAAACCGCCTAGGACGTGACCAGGGCTCTGAGAAATCTCCGCGGAGGGCCCGGCCAAACGCGGGGCAGCGCATCTGCCCCTGCAGACCTCAGGGTGCTCCTGGGAGCACGCGTGTATGGGCTGTGGGAATCGCGGATCATAAAACATTCGCCCAGCTCCTCAAGGGCCGGCTGGGCAATTAAAGAGGATTCTTTCAAGCAGATCAAAGGGCTCCGCCAGGTGATCTCAGGAAGCTTCCTGCCCTCCCTGTGAGGAAGGCAGGAGTCAAGTCTCATTATCCTCATTTTACAGATGAGAAATGTCGGTTCCCTGGTGACTAAGTCCCTTGTCTGAAGTCAAACAGCCAACAAAGGGTGGAACCCAAAATAAGCATCCCAGTCACCCGGATCCCAGGACACCGTCTCTCCAGAGCCTCCCATTCCACAGAAGATGGGCTGTTCCTGGGGAGTCCAGACCCAGCTGGCAGTGTTAGGGTGGGCCACAGGGGTACTCCACCAGGTAGCACACGCAGATACGCCTGTGCACACACAATGACGTGGCATTTACCCTGTGCCACATCAGATGTTTTGACAGCCTTCTCATGTAAGCATTTTCTGAAACCCGAGACCCCCACCTAACAATAACAGCCCAGTCACTCCTTGACCAACCTATATGCAAACATTCCAGGGGGCAAGCCCTATCTGAGCGGTCATCGTATGGAACTCCCTCAAGTTCATAAAGTCATATCTGGCCTCAAATTCCACTTCTGCCCTTGCTAGTCCCAGACCAAGGCAAGTTACTGAACCCTTCTAAGTCTATTTCCTGCACATACGAATTGGAGATACTCGGAAGACCTCTCTAACTGGGTTGTGTGAGGCATCAGTGAGGTTGGGCATATAAGAACCCAACAGAGCCCTGGCCTGTTTGGTTCAGCGGTTAGAGCGTCGGCCTGCGGTCCAGAGAGACCCGGGTTCAGTTCCCGCTAAGGGCACGTACCTCGGTTGCAGTTTGTCCCTGGCCCTGGTCGGTTGTGCGGGTGGCAGCCACTCGATGTGTCCCTTTCACGTCGATGTTTCTCTCTCTCTCTCTGTTCCTCTCTCTCCCTCCCACTCTACCTGAACAAAAAATGGGAAAATGTCCTTGGGTGAGGATAAAAAAAAAAAAAAGAACACAACAGAGAGCCCAGCATGTAGTAATCACCCACTAAATGTTGGCAATTATTGAGAGCATTGATCATATGAATGAGCTGAGTTTGAAAAGTAATTCTCCATTCGTTATCTGTTCGTAGTCTGGCTGTTAAGGAATTAAGTCCAAATCTTAGTTTCTGGGCCAAAGACATTCATTTTTACTCCTCATTTCATCCACCTGCCATGTTTTAGACAAAAGATGATTTATTGTATCTTAATGTAAAAGGGAGTTGTCACAGCCCTGGCTGGTGTTGCTCAGTTGGTTGGAGGTGGTCCCATGCTCCAAAAGGTTGCTGGCTCGATTCCTGGTCAGGGCACGTACCCAGGTTGCAGGCTCAATCCTGGGTAGGAGGCAGCCAAATGATGTTTCTCTCTCACATCAATGTTTCTCTCCCTCTCTCTTCCTTCCTCTCTCTCTCCAAAAATCAATTGAAAAAATTTGAAAGATACTTGCCACAGTAAGAATACTCTAAGACTCACAGAGAAGAGTCCAGCTCGTCATGGCTTCGAAGATCTCTCTGGGGTCCTGCCTTGTACCTCCCTAGTCTTGCCATTGCTGCCTCATCCTCAATGGGCCCAACATCCAACCAAATGAAGGCAGCCACAAAGAGAGGCCAGAGGCTGCTTCTCAGAGTTTCTGGGGGTCGGAGTTTGGGCATAGCCTGTAATTCAGCTGTCAGTTGGGCTGAATTCTTATCTGAAAACTCAACGGGGAAAGAATTAGCGTCCAAGCTTTTTCGGGTTATTAACAGAATGCATTTCCTGTGCCTCCCTCACTGCGGGTCCTGGCTTTCTGCGGGCTGTCCGCTAGAGGCTGACCTCAGATCCTAGGGGCCACCCACAGTTCCTTGCCATGTGGGCTTATCTAACAAGGTTGCTACTTCAAGCTAACAAGAGAATCTCTGATATGACAAGTCTTATGTGACATAACCTAATCACGAGCATCACACCACATCACCTTTGCCATTTTCTATTGGTTAGGAGCAAGTCACAGTTCCTGCAGGCAATCATATTTGAAAACCACCTATAGTTTATATTTTTCTCTTAACTGACACTCCTTTTATAACTTAGCCTCTTTTTTTTTTTTTTTAGCAATAATATCCAGTTACATTGTTCCTGCCACATTTTGAAACAAATGGCTAATGACTAACTGCTTTTGATCATAATTTCCTTACCATCGAAATTCACTTCACTCCCGTGGTAGGCAGCCACTAACGTGTCCCCAGTGAATCTCATAGCCTGGTACTCAACCCTTAGGTAATGCCTTCCTCACTGGGAGCTGGTTTCTAGTGGAAAAAAAACTTGGCAAAAAGGATATATGTTATTTCCAAGACAAAGTTACAGAGGACAGTGACTTTTGTCATGTTTGCAGTCTCTCTTTCCTTCTCACTCGCTCATTACGAAGAAGCCAGTGCCATGTTGGAGGAGACTCTCTGGAGGGGCCCACGTGGCAGGGATCCAAGGAGGGCCTCCCGCCAGCGGCTCCAGGGGCACCGAGTCCCTCAGCACCACGGCCAGCAGGAAACCGAACCCCGCCAGCAGCCACACGAGTGAGCCAGACTGCAGGCCCTTCCCGGCCAGGCCTTGAGATGACTTCAGCTACGTGAGCAACCAGGGCCCAAGGACCCGGTTAAGCCTGGACTGCTGATCTGGAAAAACTGTGAGATACTAAATGATGCTCTTTTAAGTCACTAAGTATGGGGGTAGCTTGTTACATGGCAACGACTACCTAATACACCCTCGACCAGGGGTCTGTGCCCCCATACTTTAGAGAACGTCATCCTAAAGGAACAAGGTGAAGGCACCGTTCCAACGGAGTGGGTGGGACCTTGGTGGAAATGGAGGGACACCTTGACTCGCGTGGCTCGGGAGTCTTCTGACACACCTCTTTACACCTGCCTTGGGGCTTGTGCCGGGGCCTGTGAGGGCAGAAACAGGAGGAAACAGACAAACCAACCAAACAGAACGATTTCAGTGAAATCTCCGAGAGCGGGGTGGCCTGCCTGGGGCATATGTACGCAGACGAGATGAACAGAGGCAGGCCTCTCCCGGGCAGCACGGACCGCAGCGTGAACTGGACGGAGGCAGGAACTGGACGGAGGTCGGGCCCAGCCACGGCAGCCTTGGCGAGGGTCTCCAACGCCTGGCTGTAGCCATCGGAGCAGGAAGCTGGAGCCCAGAAGGAGAAGAGCGAACTGCATGGGGTCGGAGGGGCAGAGCACGTGTGACGTGAGCCATCCCCTGGGACTGCCCGAAATAGCCGAGGGGGGGCCTTGGGGGGAAGCTTCAGCGGTAGCGTAAGAACAGGCACAGGTGAGCGTAAGGTACGTATAAATATTTACTGACAATTGGCAAAGTGGAGGGCGTGATGGGTAGGGTGACCTTGATCCTCCCCAAAGGCTGGGGTCCCTGAGGACTTAGGAATAGGACATGTTTTTCTTTCGAATGGTATTGGAAGTCCTACAGCACAGGGATCTGCCTTGTCTTCTGGTGTGATATTAGACACTAGACATCTGGTGAAGAATACGGATGGAGAGAAAGACACAGTGGTCTTTTCTACTTAGCACTTTTCATACAAATAAGTGTATCCTCCACCCTCTTGACCATGTCCCTTTGCTGAAGCTGCTTTTTTGCAGGGTCTGCCGAGGGCAGGGCCTGTGTGTTAGGTGTTCCGGGTGCAAACACCAGCCAGCCACCTGCCTCCTCGTCACCCCACAACGAGAGCCCAAATGAAACTGCTGGTAAGTACCACCTCCAAGCCCTCCTCGACTGTACCCACTCCGTTCTGGATGATCCATCAACCCAGAAAGCGTGGACTAGGCGAAAGCATGCAGGCATGTGTGGGCCACTTCCACAATAGTAAACGACACTGTTTAAACCACTAGGTGGTGGAGTAGTTCATTATATGGCCACAGATCACTAATCCACCCTCTACTGACGGTGCGTGCCCCGCTTCAGAAAACACCATCCTAAAAGAATAGCATGAAGGCACTATTCGGGCATAAGGGGCATAATGCTGAAAAGTCCAAAGACACCCTGGGGGAGGAAACTAGAGGAGAAATCCAAAGCCTGGGTTCTGGTTCGCGCGCTATCGAAACCCACCAGCTGTGTGAGCCCGGTGAGATCACTTCCTCTTCTGTGAAGTGGAATTAGTGATAAATGCCATCCTTACGTCACACTGTTATTATGAGACTCAAATTACAGAACCCGAGTGAAAGCTCTGTAATATGTGAGGTTACAGACCAAGTCAGAGGTTATAGTCATCAACATTATTATCATCATCTTTATTGCCGGCTGTTACGAGGTAAAACCAACAAGAGTGTGAATGTACCAGTCAAAGTCTAGCCAAGCAAACAGAAACCACTCTACATCAGTGATTTTTGACCGGTGTGCCGCATGGAATTTTTTTTTTCTTTATTGATTTGAGAGAGAGAGAGGAAGGGAGAGGGAGAGAGAGATAGAAACATCAATTGGCTGCCTCCTGCATGGCCCCACTGGGGATTTGGCCCACAACCTGGGCATGTGCCCTGACTGGAATCGAACCGGCGACCTCTTGGTGCCTGGGTCCACGCTCAACCACTGACCACACTGGCTCAGACATCTGCATGAATTTTTAAAACAGGCAGCACCTGACTCTTTAGCACGGCCCTCTTTTTCCTTAGATTATCAAATTTAAAAAATGACAACAGCCAACACAACAATAGCCATCCAGTGTGAATGAATCAAAATGATACCTATATTTTTGGTCAGATTGGAAAAATATGTAATTTTTGATGTGCTGCAAAGCTGTAGTAATTAGTTTCTGTGTGCCCCGAGGTGGAAGAAGATTGGGGATCGCTGCTCTGCGTATTTGAAATGGGGGCATTAACATGGGGAATGGTTTCCGCAGGTGAGGAAAAGGCTATAGACACAAAGAGAAAATGAGGAGGCAGCCCAGAGATTAACAATTCCAGGAAGCCACTGCCCTCTTCGGCCGGAGGGACCAAGGAAAGGGGGGGTCACAGAACCCCAAGGCCTGGGGTCATCCCATGAGAAGTGGGATCCGGAACCAAGGGAAAGTTGTGACTTCTGCCAGACACACCTGCAGAGGCAGCATGGAGTAGCATGGTTCCCCCCCTCCTGAAGTCCTTCAGTTAGGGTCCCGTGCCCCCTTGGCTGGACCCAGCCAGAAACCAGCTGGAAGGGGAGTGATGAGCGGATCTTCAGCCTGGGCTGAAAAGGCACTCTGTTTAGCAAGAAATTCAATAATATGCAAGAAATGAACGTAACATAACCAAGAGACTCAAGGATCCAGAGACAGACTCCAACAGCGCATGGAAGCCCCCCTGGCCCCACCCCTTGTTCTTCACGTGAGGCTCCAAAGAGGAAGACGATGAGACTTGCCCGGGATGGCGACAGAGTGGCCGGCAGCCCGGGACCCAGGCGGGGGAAGGCCCGGTCTTAGCTCTCCTCGCAGCTGTGACTTGACAATGAGCCGCAGAGGCCCTGCAGCTTCACAGAGGGATGTGTTCCCGTAGCTGGTTCCCGAGACAGTTGTTTGGACCGTAGAACTCATGTTCCCATAGAAACAAGGTTATCTTGGCTGCTTGTGTTGCCAGACTGGCTACCGAAGGCTCAGTTAGCCCACCTCTGGGGAAAGAAAGGAACCTTTGTACTCTGAGTGAATGAGAAATCCAGGCCCCGGGACAGCAGGAGAGAACTCTCCCCTTCCTCCTCTTCCACACTGGCTGAGGTGTCTCCTTGGTCTGCCATGTGGGCTGGAGGGGGGGCTCCTTGCCTTCCACCCGGTGAGGAGCACTTCCTTCATCAATGTTCCTTCCTGCGGCTGCAGGGCCAGCAGCAAACAGACCAGGGGCTCCCGGAGGACTGGGAGGATGTGCTTTTCCCTTTTTGTCCTGGACAACTGTGCACCCTGCTAGTAACTGGCTCCTCCCAATAGTGTGATGATCACCCAGGACCAGAGGGGTCTGACTTAGCATCTTTAGGGTGGGCGATGAGGGAACGTGTCATTATAGAATGGTTTTATATTTAGAAAGTAAAACCAAAAAATTCTGTTGTTTTCCTACGATGAGTTAAGTTAAAATGTGTGCACACACAAAGCAGTCTCAGATGGTGAGGAGAGTCAGAGAAGAAGTGGGGGAGAGGGGTACCCCTTGCGGGGCTGGGGGTTGTAACAGACTCCTTGCCCTCTGGTTTGGGCAGAGAATTCTTCGAATGTCACCTGCCTTCGGCGAGCTCCAATTTCAGGAAGCAAACACTCCTAAAGAGAAAATACCCATCCGCCAAAAATGAGAAAGAGGGCACAATTCCAGGGAACTTGAAATGTACGTTGGTAGCTAATGCAGAAATGGAAACTGAAATCGACTTTCTGCTCTGCAGGTCGAAACCCAGAGGCCTGTCTCCTCCGACCTCAACTCTACGCCTCAGCTGAAGAGAACAGGAAATCAGAGTCTGTGCAGCTTCAGTGGCCGTCACATCCCAGTGCCCTTTGCTGTGACACTTCCCCACCCTGCAGAGGCAGAAGGGATTGTTCCCCAAGCCTCACTGCTTCCCTCTGCCCCATGGTTTCATCCCACTGGGTCAGGGCCTCTACACAGGGCCACACGGGCAGCGCTGTGCCCGACTCTGAGGGTACCGTTTCCATCAGCTGCGATATGAGTGGCGCCCCCTGGAGTTGTGCCGTGCTCCCATCAGAACACACCTTGCCGATCGCTTTGTGTTAAGGCTAACGCCTACAAGGCCACATGCTCCCGAATGGGTTACGGTCACTTTCGTGTCCCTGTCAGCCTGCTGCATAGCAGAACCTCAGCATGAACTCCTAGGGATCTAAGAACAAGGAATTGGAACAGAGAGACAGCACCACTCTTAGGAGAAAACGGGTAATTGTTTGAAATAGGAGCAAAATCCGAATTAGAGTGTGGATACTTCTGGAACTAACCTCAGGCACTTTAAAGAGTAAATATCGCATGGTGGTTAAGGTCTCTGGTTCTGGGGTTAGAAGGATCTGGATTTGCATCCCCAGCCCTACACTTCACTGAACCAGGCTGGGCAGGTTCCCATTCTGAGCCCCAGTTTCTTCCCTGGGGGGATCAGCCGAGATAATGACTTAGCATAGTGCCTGCTACCCAGTGAAGGTCAATACATCCTCACTGTAATTACAAGCATGTTGGTGTGGCGATTAAGCAATCATCCTAAAAGGCATGTTTTAGCTGTCAGTATTTACATCCCACGATAAGGAATATGCCTAACACATGCTAAGTGCTCAATTTGTGTTTACTGAATAAGAGAGAGAGGGGGAACTGAACTGAGAGAAAAGATACAGCTTCAAATCTGCGCCACTAACGTGGTGACTGAGGAAGTTCCTTTCTCGGTCTCAGCTCGCTCCTGTGTAAGGAGCAAGGTCATTGGATGATGTCTCAGGTCCCTTCTCCAGGATCCATCCCCTCCAGCAGAGACAAGAGGACCTGCTCTGGATCATTTTTGCAGTGTCCCCTCAGATCCTGCAGGTGGTGCTGCTGAGTTGAGAAGAAAACCTGTTTTTCTGCAACCTGGTTCCCAGCTGCCAAGTCTGTATTAACAGCAGACAGGAATTAGGGAAATCACTTACTCGTTGCTGAAAATGCCTGGGGCAGTAAACGACTCATTCCACTTCCTTTCTTGCTTACTTGGCTCTCCAGTGCCATGAACGCGCCATGGGTGTGGAGAGGCAGCTGGCCCTGGATTCCAAGTCCAGTCCCACCACTTCTGGCTGTGACCTTGGCAAAGGCATTTGTCCTCTTGGGGCCTCTTCTGCAGTCTGCAGAATGAGGGTAATAACACCGACATGCGAGTGTATGGGCTAAATGGAGCACTGAGAAAATTAATTAAGTAATGTTCGCTATTGACACACACAGAGCCTGGCATAGTGGATGTTCAAGAAATGTTAGCTCCTCTCCCTTGCCCTCCTTTCTCATTACTGCACACCGTGGTTAGTGCTTGCGAAGACCCAAACAGGGTGAGGGTACAGTGACGAGGAGGTGGGCCTTTCGAAGGGGACTCACTGAAGAGAGGTTATGTCATCTGAGGCGGGAGGATGAAGAGGACAGGTGTCTCAGGCGAAAGGGCCAGTGTGGTCAGTGGATTGAGCATGGGTCCCATGGACTGAGAGGTCCTGGTTCGATTCCCAGTGAGGCACATGCCCGGGGTTATGGGCTCGATCTCCAGTAGGGGGCGTGCAGGAGGCAGCCAATTGATGTATCGCTCTCACATCGATGTTTCTTTCGCTCTCCCTTCCTCTTACTCTAAAAAAAATCAATAAAGACATTTTTTAAAGGGCCAGCAATTTCGAAGACAGCGCCTCTCATCCAGCCCCCTTCCCCTCCCCCATCCCTTAGGAAAGGCTCCTCAATCCAGCAGCTCTGTCCTCTGAGCCCTATGCCCACCTTATTCACGCCTGTATGACAGGGTCATCCACCCATGTTGTGCATTATATGTACCCAGTCATGTCTCTCAAAGGACCAGAAGAGCGTTGTATCCACCCCATCTCCTCAGAGCCTGGCGAGCCAATGCCTTAGGAATAAACGAGCCAATGAAAGTGCCACATGGGCATCCGTTCTGGCTCTGTTGGCTCTCTATACGTAGGCTTCCTGACCACTAGCTGCCGCCCAGCTTTGATGTCTACTTCTTGGTGCATGGTGGGTGCTCAAGAAATGCTTCCTTTGTCGACATTCCATTGCATCTCACTGACTGAGCACCTACTCTGTTCCAGGTGGCAGAGTGAGCTGGAGATGCAGACGGGGGCGGGGGGGCACGCAGGTCTGGCGGCACGGGAGCACTGCTGCAGCACGCATGTCCCCGTCTCGGGGCCAAGTGCTCTATGTGCAGTCTTTCACTTAATTCTCACAAGAACCCTGAGACATAGGTGCTAGCCCCATTTCACAGACAGGGAAACTGAGGCCCCGGGCGGAAAACTGGCCCGGGAGGAGGCAGAGCCAGCCTGAAAGTCAGGCATCTGGCCCGGAAGCCCTGGCTGTTCACCACTTTGTCACGAACATTCGCATGCGAGTGTACATAAATAATTCAGGGGTGTGCTCGGTGTGGGAGAATTTCCCAGGGGGCATCCGTGTGAAGGACCCGAGTTTTCCAGAGGCAGTGGGAAGGTGCGAGGAAGCAGGAGCATCCTCGGCAGAGGGAAGGGAAGAGGCCCGGCAGCCTACAGGGACAATGGCCACAGGAGGCAGCACCAAGCCGGGCACAGAGCCGTCTAGAAGGTCAAGGTCCAGAGCAGGCCAGCTCAGGGAAGGTTACACCGGATGGGAGACTCTAAAACACGTTTTGAGAGATAAATTAACAAATTAAAACTTTGAACCTTTTTTGTAGCTGATCTGTGACGTGCCTGGTTTTATTCCGGGCAATCAAAACACACGAAGGCACCAAACGTATGCAGCATTCGCTGAACGCCCACCGTGCGCCGGGCATTTGCCACTGGATGCCCGCTCCCTGCTGCTCCTGTCCTGCTGGCAGAGGCTGCGGGGTGACCCCCCAGGCTGGAATCTCAACTCCAGGCCTCGCCAGACAGGTGCCCCTCTCCGTCTCCATCTCCGTCTCCGCATCTGTCAGACGAAAATACTGACCATCTCTGCTCTGTATGACCATTGCATTGAGTTTATTCATCATGTAAAGGGCTCAACCCAATCTGGCTGATAGTACGCACTCTGTAGACGGTGGCTACCCTACTCGCGTGCTACTCCTGAGCGTATATTCTTTTCTGGACACGGCCTAAGCGCAGGCAGGGAGCAGAGGGTTTAGAGATGAGGACCATGGCCCCAGCTCTCCAGGAAGAACGAGGCTCACAAAAGATGTGATTACAGCAGAGGGAGGTAAATGCTATAGCAATAAAGAGGTGACATCTGTGGTATGATTCATGGGTGCCAGCCACTGTATAAGCTGAGACATAGTCTACCGTCTTCACAGAGATTCAGGGGGACACCGTCATTGTCTCTAATTCAACCAGAGGAAACACAGGATCCCAGCCAGGGCTGCAGTGGTGTCGGAATTCAGAGTGGAGGGTGGGTTGCCAGGTAGAAACACAAGCCAGGGGGCACCAGGAAGAAACAAGCTCACCTCCACCCTAGTAGGGGAGAGAGGAGGCCACAAAGAGGAGGTGACATTTGAGCTGGCCTTAAAGGATGCTGAGAAAGAGAAAGGAGCCCAGGCTGGGCAGAGAGCCCACGATGAGACCCCTGGAAGAGCGCCTGCGTGCTGAGCCGTGGCATTGGGGCCATTCCTGAAGAAGACAGGGGTTCACTGCAGGCTTCTGGTCAGGGGGGTGCTGAGCAAAAGGGAGAGTGCCCCCCCCCCCGCTCCTCCCTACCCTCTCCCAGCCCCAGCTGCCAAGGCAGGATCCTGGGGCTTTAATTAACCGCCCGGCCAGGGAGCCTGTCCAGCTTCCATACGGCGCGTAAATAATTTACAGTGACGGAGCGTTTCTGCGGGATGGCAGCCAGCCGCCTGGCTTCTTCGGCCTCAGCGCTTCCTCTCGCTCGGCGGGCCAGCCAGGTCCCCGAGGACCGCAGGAAGGAGGCGGAGGCCCAGGAGAACCCAGACGCCCCCCCGCACGCGTCCCCGGGGAGGCAGGGGTTTCACAGGCCAGAGGCCGCAGGGGCCCTCAGCCTGGTTCCCAGGGAAGTCACGTCCACTCCCAACCCTGGGAAGGCCCGGAGGGGCCTTTCCTGTTTCCGGCTCCGCTTTCAGAAACAAGCCGGGAAGGTTTGCACCCAGAGTGGGGAGCAGGGTGGTGGAGGCCTGGGTGCAGGGGCTCCGGCCTCGCCCGGCACAGCCTGGCTGCCTCTGTCTTCCTGCCCACAGACAAGGTCCCGATGGGAAATTTGCTCGAACCTCAGTACCTCCACCCTCTCCGAGGCAGAAATTAAACCAGCCGACCAAACGCGGGAATTAATTAGTGCGACTGCAGGTGTGGTGCTGTGGTTCATAATAAAAAATATACACGTGGTCTTCATCCCAGCCCCTGCACCGCGCTCCTAAAACCCTTGGGATTTCCTAAGTGAGGCGAGCAATGGAGGTGTCTTTTGTTCTATTCGTCAGGTAATTTTTGGAAAAGCCAAACTTCTGGATTCGTGCAGCAGGCCCCAGACTGTAGGTCCTAGAGCTGTGCGGGTCTCCTCGTCCGGCCGCTGGGTTGCCTCCTTTAATACTCTTTCTAATAAATCAGTACGCGAGCGAGTCGACAGTTCTGCCAGCTACTCCCGGCAAATGACTGAAACCGGAGGGGGGTCCTGGGAACCTCTGCTTTGTAGTCAGGCTGTGAGAAGCACAGATAAGAGCTTGGACTTTGGTCGGTATCTGAGGTGGGGGCAGTGTCGTGGGACAGAGGCCTGAGCCCGTGGGAGCTGACGCGGTCTCTGGGTGGGTGATGTGTCAGAACGCAGTGCAGTTGTAGGACACTCGGCTGGGGTCTGGACTCGCTCCGTGGCGTTGAGAAAACACACACACTGCAGAAGCGGAGTCAGAATCCTGGCGGTAAAGCCCGCATAATCTCCACTTTGAAATCGTCCTGAGATCCGTACACCGAAGTGGCATTCGGCTCTGTTGGGATGGCAAGGTCTGTTAGAGGCACGTTTGTATCTAAGCCCGGTTGTGAGGTACTGTGGGTTCAGAGTGGGGGTACAGTCTCAGGAGACGTGCAGGATGAGCAGGAAGAAGAGTCTGGCTCGAATCTAGGCAGAAAACGGGATTGCAAAATCGCCGCCAGTTCCGCTGCGTGAGAAATCCAGTTTACCTAGATGTCTGGATCTCATCAAACTCTTGCTGCAGCTGTGAACGATCGTGTCAGGTAGGCTCAGGACAGAAATGCTTGGCCGTGGCTTGGCGATCAGCATGCACACGCACGCACACCGACTCTCGTCCTGCATGGTAGCAATGTTTTACCAAGTTGCCATGAACACCGCAGCAGCGGAGGCTGCCCCCAGGGCAAACCCAAGCCGAGGTTCTGGGAGCCTCTGGTTTCAAACTAAAAACAAAAAGCCCTTCCCAAGTGAGAGGCAACAAGCATTTGTTTGGGATCAATAAGAATAACGACTCACAAATCATTAATCCAGGAAGAAGCCCAAATAGTGTTCTGAGGAGACAAAGGCGAGTGGTGCTTACGAGAGAGGGAAGCGAGCGATGACATCACTGGGAGGCATTTCTATTGGTGCAGATAACACAACCTGGTGACGCTCATTCTAAAGAATGTTTTCCATTTGCAGCCCCATAGTCAGGATGTCTGCTGTCTTATTATACTTGCACACAGTTCTTGGGGGCACCGTGTCGCCTCGGGCCCAGTCCAGAGGTTCTTTTGCCCTGTTTCAGTGTTCCGAGGTTTGAGGTATAAGACGTGGACTGGGTGGGCAGCTCCAGCTGCATTTCTGACATTTTCATCAACCCATCAATACATAACCTTGTTTCACGTGTGTTTCTAGACCTCAATATGTGCACATATTTGATCACCACTGAACTGCGGCTAACAGCACTGCAGTGCACGCAGCCACAGTGAGTGGCGATGCTGTCCTCTGTGCACGGAGCTGAGCCAGCCCCTCTTTCTTCCGGAAGACACAGCTCAGCCTTCTGTGCTCAGGGGCACTGGACGCCACCCAGGCCATTTTAAACAACAAAATCACCCCCCGCCCCCAAAATACACAAAAGTGCTCGAGACGTGGCACTAATCTGTCACAAAAAGGATTCTTGTTGACAGCACACGAGCTGAAACAAGGACCTGAGTCTCGCTCAGCCGGGAACGCAAGTACCGGGTGAGTGAAAACGGTTCACTGCTCTGCGCGTGCCCATGATGACTGTGCAGCGGCCACAGGCATGGTTTGGGGGTCACGAGCAGAGGTGAGCCAGTGGGCAAATTCACCAGCACTGAACCCACAAGCAGTGAGGGTCGGTTCTGTGTGTGCACACGTCTCTATTGTATGCACGTACACTAGGACACTTACACATATACACTGTCTGGCCCCAGGGAAGCTGGCCCATCGGTCGCCCCCTGCACACTAGAGGTGACTCTGAGCAGCTTTAATGCTACACCCCAGGGGCTGAGCAAGGAGCCAAAGTGTTCTCTGTGCACCGATGAAAGCAGCCTGCACAGCCCTCCGCCCAGTTGCCCCCTAGCACTTCCTCCTGGTTGGTGACAGGTAAGCCCAGAGGCTCACCCAGCACCCTCTCCTTGAAGCCCTTGCTGCCTCCACCGAGGCAGCTGGCCACCCCACCTCTGCACACCCCTTTGCACTGTGTGTGGCAACCGGACTCCCTTGTCTCGCCTGTGCCCGCACCTCCACTGCTTGACCCAGAAGGCAGAAACTATGTCTTGTTTGCTTTCGCATTCCCAGTGCTTGGCACACCTCTTGCTGACCCGAGGACCAGGAACTGTTGAGCTTTTTGAGTCACTGAACAGCAGAAACGGCGGGGGCATTCAAGGTCGCCCAGCCCCGGGTTACTCAAAGTGCAGCCAGGGACCAGTCGGCGGCTCAGCCTCACCTGGGAGCTTGTTCCAAACGCAGGTTCCCGGGCCCCTCCCCAGACCTGCTGAGTATTTCTGGAATGGGGCCCCGCAGTCTGTATTGTAACAGGTTGTCTAGAATATTCGTAAGCCTTTTAGAAGCTCCAAGTCGATTCGACTCCCTTCACCCCCACGCCTGTAGCGATGGAAAGTGGAGACTTAATGAAGGGATCTGTTTCCCAAAAGTCACACATTCAGCAAAGGGCCGAGGTAACGCAAGAAGTCTCCCCTAACTCTGGATCCTGTGCTCTCCTGAGCATCCCCAGCAGCCAGCCCCTCCAGGGCGAGCATCTCCGTGAAGCAAGCTTGGTTCTCATTCGTGGGGGCTTCTCTCCTTCCTCCTGCCTTCTCCTTTCTCCTCCCTCTGTCTTTCTCCCCCTCCCTTTCTACTTCCCTTGCCGCCTGCACCCCCATTTGGGAGAAATAATTTAAGCCCTCTGGTTAAGGTTGCCCCTTTGCACGGCAAATGGGAATAATCTGCCCTCATGGTCACCTCGTGGTCAATCCGAAGAACAAGGTACCTCCCAGGTGGTACCCGAGGCACTCCCAGAATGAAATCTGACTTCTGCAATTCTTGGCCTCCAAAGAGATGTTTTTGTGATGATTTAACTGGGAAAATGTAGGGGAAAGGACTTGAACAATTCAAACAGTCCACCCAGAGGACAGGAGTTATCTTTCAACTCTTTTTGCATCAAATCGTCATCCCTGCTCCCACCACCAGCCCTCCGCCCCGCCCCTCCCTCAGCTGAGACAACAGGATTTGTTTTTCTCTGCAGTGGGCTCGGGGTTATACACACAGGCAAGTAGGTGAACGTTCTGTGAGGTCGTTAGGGTTTCTCAGAATGAGTCATTTTTTCAAAAATAACAAAACCTCTCGACATCACTTGATTTCAGCATTCTCGCCAGGCTCTTGTAACCTCTTTTGCAATTGCATTCCTTCTTTCTCAGGCCCGATGACACGTCCCCCTCCCAGCAGGGCCTTGCTGATAGACGAAGAAACCAAGGCCAGCATCGCAGGGCCTGGTCCAGAAAATATCTGGGTTCCAGGTGATGGGAGGGAAATGTCTGGAGGCTCTGGGGGGCAGCGGGTGAGCGGCGGACCGGTCGGAGAGGCCACCCTGGCTGCTGGCCCCGCCTCCCACTGGACTTGGAGAAAAGCACCTGCCGCACCGCCTGCCCCTCCTGCCTGGGCCTGGCTGCGAATCCTAAGAACAATAGCTAACACTTGCTTGTCGCGGTTTTACAAAGCGCACGTCGCAGATGAGAGCTTTTGGGGCTCCTGAGACAGAGAAGTTGAACGTCTTGCCCAAGGTCTTACAGCTGACAATGAAGAGAGGCTCTGCTTACTGAGCCAGGCACACCACTCATCAACCCCGACAGAAGGGTGATTGTTCTCCCCGTCTTCTAGGCGGAGAAACTGAGGCTCAGAGAGGTGAAGTAGCGTGCCCAAGGTCACACAGTGAGTGGCACAGCTGGAGTCGATACCCGGGGGTGCCTGTCTTCTAAGCCTGTGACTTCTGCAAAGCATCACAAGCAAACACTGCTCTCAAGGCCCCTAGCCCATGACTCCGCCCGCACTTAGCGCCAAGGCTGTTAATTGGCATTTTCCGTACCTTTGTCCTATGATGCCTTAAGGCACTGAGAGGGGTTTATCTCTGTACTCCGAGCACACAGCTCCCTGGTTGACTTGCACACACAAGTCACCATCGCTGGATGAAGTCAGTGGTGGACTCCACCGCCGGCCCTCAGACGGCAGACCTGGACAGTTCCCTGTACACTCAGCCACTCCCATTCTGAGCCCTCGGGGCACCACAGAGCAGAGCCGGACTCCTTTGCTTCGGCCTCAGTGAGACAGCCTGCCTCTCTGGGTCCCACTTCCTCATTTGTGCAGATGTGTAGTGGGACAGGAGACAGAGACCCTCACATGGGATGGTTCTGAAATGTGTGAGTTTTCTCGAGAGGGCAGAACCTAGCACATTTGTTGGTTGAAGAATATTTGTCTGCCAAAAGGATGAGGAAAACGCATTAACAGAGTTTGTAACATTGGCCCAAAAGTATTCTTTGCATTTATTTTTAATTGTTTTTTATTAAAGCATTGTTGGCTACAATATTACTAGTTGCATGTGTGCAACATAGTGATTCAACATGTATATATCTTGTGGTGTGGTCACCTCCATAAGCCTGGTTCTCATCTGTCACCGGGCACAGTTATCACACTGTTATTGACGATATTCCCTTCCTGTCTTCCCCCATCCTCCCACTCCCTGCCCTCTGGCAATCATCGATGTGTTCTTTTCTTCTATGCATCTGTTTTTGTATTGTTTGTTCGTTTTTTTTAAACTCCAGGTACAGTATAAGTGAAATTATGCAGTATTTGTCTTTGTCTTTCTCTGTCTGACTTATTTCACTTAGCATCATACCCTCTAGGTCCATCTATAGTGTCACAAATGGCAGGATTTTATTCTTTTTTATGACTGAATAATATTCCATTGTGTGTATATACTACATCTTCATCCATTCATCGACCTTGGTCACCTAGATCGCTCCCATATCTTGGCTAGTGTAAATAATGTTTCAGTGAACATAAGATTGCATATAGCCTCTTGAATTAGTGTTTTTGTTTTCTTTGGAGAAATACCCAGATGTGGCATTGACTTTTGTCTCTATAAGATCCCTTGCACAAAAGAGGAAGTGGAACTTCAGAGGTCTTAAGTCTATGTGACTCAAATCCTGTGTGAATGAAATACATACATAGGTACCTAGTATCACTAATGGTTTTTGCTTCCACTTTAAGAATCCTGCTAGATGTCACTTTCCTATCGCCCCCACTCCTTCCTGCCACCTCATCCCCAGCTGGGTTGGATGACCCTCCACCATGCCTACCTTGGGGTACGCATTGCTTTGACATTGAAACTTCCTGCTTATTTATCTATCTCCCAGGAGACTCTGCACCCAGGTTTGTTTATCTGTTTCCCACTGCACCCTGCGCCCAGTGGCTCTTTGTATCTCTAGCACTTAGCCAGAGTGCAGCCTGGTGCCACTCAGGAAGCGTTTGATGATCACACCGCTCCAGCAAGCCCTTCCTCCTGCAGAGCCCTTCGCTCTTCTCGGCACATGTCCCTGCATCCTTCACGCAGTCACCCTGAGAACCAAGTCTCTCTAGCACTTAGCCAGAGTGCAGCCTGGTGCTGCCACTCAGGAAGCGTTTGATGATCACACCGCTCCAGCAAGCCCTTCCTCCTGCAGAGCCCTTCGCTCTTCTCGGCACATGTCCATGCATCCTTCACACGGTCGCCCTGAGAACCAAGTCGCTGTTCTCTCCTTCTGCCCATTTTGAAGACTCTAAGACTCAGGATGCTGACTGACTCATCCGACATCACACAGCCAGGAAGGGGTCGTGCCCGTACTCCAATGGCAAGACCACAGTCAAGGAGATTTGGAGGAGCCTCGAAGGCCACCTAGAACAGAGCTCTTCGAACCTGTTTTTAGCAGAGGAATCTCTGTTTTTTCTCCTTTCCCTAATGAAATCTTACTCAAAAGCATACTATTGAAAGGTTGGAGGAGGACCTGCTCTTGATAAAGGAAAAATAGAAAAACTGAACATCCATCAATTAATTCAGCCCCTCACCCTACCCTTAGGAAGAGGAAGGAGGGTACATGAACCCCATTGGAAACCACTGATCCAAATAAAGGTGCCAGGGCTCTTACAAGTATGTCCTATCATCATCATTATTATTACTACTATCATTATTAACTCTTTGAATTTTTATTATTTTTAATTATAGTTGACTTATATTATTATATTTGTTTCATATGTATAACGTATAATCCCACACTTATGTACCTTACAAAGTGATCACCGCAATAAGTCTAGTAAACATCTGTCACCACATAGTTATGACAACAGTATTGACTCTGTTCCCTATGCTGCACTTCACATCCCCGTGATTTATTTCTAGATCTACATTCTCCTTCCCCTGTAGCACCCCAATTCCCCGGGGTTGTCTTTCTCGTTCAAACCCTCCCTCTTGGCCACCTCTGAGTCAGGCCCAGTGCTAAATGCTTTTGAGGATACCAGGTCTGTTGGGCCTGGGGGCCATGGATCTCCTCTGGCCCCTAGTCCTATTGTTTCCTGGCTGGGGACATTGGGAAAGTCACTTAATCTCTCTCTGAGTCTTGACTCTTTCATCTGCAAAACAGCCCCAAGGCTTGGACTGAACCGGAGCCGGCTGCCTCGCTGGGGTCAGCACACTGCACAGGGCTCGTCCGAGCGCTGACATCTCTCCTAAGTGCCATGCGGAGCCCACGAAGGGCCTGCCACCCACTCTGGATGCACACTTTCTCACTTTTATTTTTTAATCCTCACCCGAGGATATTTTTCCATTGATCTGCAGATAGAGTGGGAGGGAGGTAGAGGCCGAAAGGGAGAGAGAGAGAAGCATCGACGTGAGAGAGACACGTCGACTGGCTGCCTCCCACACAACCCCGACCAGGGCCGGGGACAAACCGCAACCAAGGTACATGCCCTTGGCGGCAACTGAACCTGTGACTCACTTGTCTGTGGGCCTACACTCTAACCGCTGAGCCAAACGGGCCGGGGCCATACTCCTTCACTTTAATAGTGGGATGTATTTATATTTACGGCCGCTTGTCTCACAAGTGAGTTGGCTTTACATTTGCAACCGTGACGTTTCTGTTAAAGATACTGATGTAAGAATGAGAAAGTGGATTGACTGCATCTCTTACACCAAGAAGCAATGTTTCAGATGGGAAACAGCTATGCCCCTGAATGGCACAGCCCCTGAGTGGCAGGGGCTTGGGCGGCCCGGGAATAGAGAGCCGAAGAGAGGAAAGGAGGAGGGGAGGAGGAGGAGGAAAGAGGGAGGAGGAGGAGGAGGAGGAGCGCAGGTGAGGGAAGGAGAGGCCGAGAGCATCCCTCTCTGAGGCTCCTGTTTCCTCGCCTCCACCTGGCTGACTCTCTGGGGTGAAGACAAGCCGAGCAGTGCAGAGTGTCCCACCAGGTAGCATCGTGCAAGCTGGAAGCCTCCCAGATCCCCGCAGGCCTCGAAGCGAAGGAGGAGACAAAGTGGCCCCAGGAAGGAGCCTCCGGGAGCCTCTTTTCCTCTCTGCCTCTCGTGTCCGCTCCTCAGTCAGAAAGGCGGCCGCTCACTGGCAGTGGCCGGGCTCTGCGGGAGCCTCTGGGTGCCAGCTTCGAAGCCATCCATTGTCTTTAATAATAATAATAATAACAATCCTCTGACATGTGTATTGTGGGCCCAGTCCTTTCACAACCTAGTTCCACTGCCTTTTAAATCCTCGTGTCTGGGGAGAAGGCTGGGCGGGGCCACCAGCCCTCCTTTGCAAGTCAGGAGACAGGCTCAGGGGGGCTGGGGTCACAGAGCACAGAGGGAGCAGCACCTGGGCTGGAACCTGGAGGCGGTCACTCCTACGCAGTCCTCCTTCTAGAACACATTTTTCCCAGACACATCCAGTCACCGGAGCCCCGTAAGGCCGGTGGTGGAGAGCAGAGACGCCATGCCCCTTGCCTCGCGGACTCCCCTGGTTAGCCGAGGGCTCTGGCAAGCACTTAGCCTCATTGCGTGACAGCCTTGCTCAGGGCGCCGAACAGCCCGGCCTGGCCTGCGCATCCTTGCACATCCTTGGCCTGGCGCTCTGGGCTCGCACCAGCCACCCAGGTCTCTCGTCTTCCTTCTGCGCTTGGGTCATGGAAGGCATGCTGCCCCTGGGTACCCATCGCCTTTCCCTTCTCTCAGCCCTGGAGCCTGTGGACTGAGAGGAAATTCAGAGGTCTTGGGGCCAGAGTGGAAGGCACATGGCGTGATGTTTTCAAAGTGGCCGGAGGCCTGGGTTTAGTCAAATGTCTCTATCTGGATACAAACGAAACATCACATAACCAAGGAAGTTCTGGAAGTTCTTGCAACCAAAAGGAGAGCTAGCAGAGTGACTGCAGAGTGAGGAAATAGAGAAAAACCTGGTCTTCCAAGGCATCTTTGAGCTGCTGGATCAAGCATTGCCTGAGCAACCTGCTCTAGACTTTTTATTTATATACGACAATAAATTCTCTTAGTTATGGAGGTCAGCTTGAACTGGGTTTTGTTACTTTCAACCAAACTGTTCCTGATACGACCTCTCTAGCTCTGAAACATAATATAATAGTTTGGGTGTTTGTAATGCACTTGGCATGATATTTTAACGTTGTCATAGGCAGTTTTTCAGCTGTGATGTCAGCCAGGTAAGTGTTGTTAGCCTCATTAAGGTCAAGGCAAAATGGAAATGAAGCTTCACCTCACCTACCTACCGCTCAAACCCACCCCTACCTGGCCCATTGCAACACAATACAATTTGCAGCAAGAACGTGTTGGTTTAAAAACATATCCACAGATTCTCTGACCTCCTCACATCAAAAGATGGAGAATAATTTCCTTCCTCTTGAATGTGGTCCAGCCTCAGTGACTCGTTTCTGATTAATAGAATGAAGTAGAAGTGACACTGTGTGGTTTCCAAGGCAACAGCATAAAAAGCAATACTGTTTCTACTTATGCTCTCTCAGGATGCTCCGCTTGGGAGCCCAGCCGCCATGTTGTAAGGAAGCCAAAGCCACGTGAGGAGGCTGTTGAAGGTGTTCTGCTGACAGTCCCAGCTACGGTCCCAGACAGCAGTCAGCAGTAACTCTGGACCTGGGGGCAAACAGCCTTCAGATGACTCCAGCCCTGTGCCTGCCAGCCACCACAGTTGAAACCGGGTGGAACTGAGATGAGTAATTCCCTGCCAAACCCTGTCCAAATTGCAGACTCAGAAGCAAAATAGATGTTGTTTTATGGTGCTGCATTTAGGGTTGCTTTTTATGCAGCAATGGATAACCGGATCCAAAAGCAGCTATCAAATAGTTCCAACACGTGTATGCTTTTCATCTCATCTGTTGACTCCCTATTACATCTTGTGATAGAGTTGTTGTTGAAGCCCCCATTTTATAGACAGAAAAACTGTGATTCAGAGAATGACAGAGAACAGCCCAGGGTTTCCTCGGATAGCATGTAACCAAGCTAGGAGTTTAACTCATTCTTCGAAGCCCTCCATCCTTTGGGAAATGAGAACTTCAGCAGCTACTGCCTCCTTCGCAGTTTGGTGGGGCCATGTAGCCACTTCTGATCGGTGGGTTGTGAATATAAGAACCAAGATTGTTAAGAACTAGGATGCCTCCTTGGCCCCTCTCTTCTCTTGCTAGGAGACACTTTGAAGGTCGCGTGTTGCAGGTGACACTTTAATTGTGTAGTTGTGTAAAGCCACCAGAGTTTCCATGTTTATCAGTTATGCAACAGACCCCACCCTATCTTAACTAATATATACCCAAGAAGTTGAACAGAAGATATGCACAGGGAACTGGACACGAAAGGGTTTCATGTTGATGTCAAAGCTCTAAAGTAGGAACCAATGAGTTTTTGCTACTGAGCAAAAGATGTGACAACTCAGTTATGAGAAGTGGGTTCAATCCTTTATGTTGCCAAAGTACCTTCCAACTTCCATGAGGCCTGGCTGTCCTGAGGATCTTGTCCATTTCATGGTGTTTGTTGTCGTGTGTTTCTGGTTCTCCAAGAAGCTTGGCTCTAATTCTGGAAGCCTTTTATTCCCATACGTAAACTTATAATCACGCCATTAGCTGAAGTTACCTAAATGCCTCTGCAACCCAAAGAGGCTGCCAACACACTGGACCTTTATGATCTGGCCCCTGCTGACTTTCCTAACCCTATCTTCTCTATATGCTTCTCAAGTTCCCCAGGTCCCAGCCTCAAGCACCAGCCCCCTTTGCCAAACTCACCCTGCCCTCTCTTGCCTCTAAGATTTGCAGTTTTTTCTTCAGCCAGGAATGCGCTTCCCACTGTCTCCCCCATTTATTAAAAGTCTGCTCATCTTTCAAACCCCAGTACAGAGCCATACCTTTCATGAAGCTGCCAGTTTCTTCAGCTAAAATTAATCACTTCTTTTTCTTCTCTTCCATGGTGCTCAAACCCTGATATTTGTTTTTATTTCTAAGATACATGTAATAATAATTCTTATTTTAAAGGGTGGCTGAGAGAGTCAAAGGAAACAATTTGTGAGAAAACTCAGGAAAATCTACAGACTGTGTTGAAATGTACATGTTGAAAATGTACAGCCCTGGCCGGTTTGGCTCAGCGGTTAGAGCGTCGGCCTGCGGTCCTGAGAGACCCGGGTTCGGTTCCCGCTAAGGGCATGTACCTCGGTTGCAGTTTGTCCCCGGTCCTGGTCGGTTGTGCGGGTGGCAACCACTCGATGTGTTCCTTTCACATCGATGTTTCTCTCTCTCTGTTCCTCTCTCTCCCTCCCACTCTACCTGACAAAAAATGGAAAATGTCCTCGGGTGAGGATTAAAAAAAAAAAAAAAAAAGAAAATGTACAACATGAATTGTATTGTGAAAGCTCTTCCCTCTAGGAGAGCATGTCATTCTGGCTGATTTATGTTTTGCTGTATACTCTCCTCCTTTCCTTGTATCAATTAGGGTATTTCTGGTTGCATGAAAAAGCTCTGCCTACCTCAAGCATCCTCCCTACTTATAAAAAAAGTTTAATGAAATATACAAATTGCATATCAGTTAAGAGGTGCATTTGGCTACAAGTAACAGAATGCCCAGATACAGTGGTTTAAAAGAGTAAAGAGTTCTAAGTAAGAACCCCCAAAAGATGCTGTTGCCTGGTGTCACCAAGTAGGGCTGTGCAATTTTCTTTACCTTTTCCTCATGATCATAAGATATCTGCCACAGCTCCAGCCATCATGCCCACATCCCACTAGGAAGCAGGAAAAAGGGGAAAGACATCCCTAGCAACTGTACACTTGCATCTTATTGGCTAAGTCACGTGACCATCTCTCGCTGCAGAGAAGTCTGGGAAAGTGAGCTTTGAGCCTTCCACTTTCCAGAGTAGAGAAACATAGCTGAAGGGAGTTGGAATGTGTGCCGAGTGAATCAACCTATAGTATCTGCCACAAGAAAGTTTCTGGAGACAAGAAAAAGCTGAGTAGCCAGATGGCAGAAACAAATGGACAATTATCTTCCAGGAACTGCTAACATAACCAATCAGCTCTAGCCATTCTGTTCATGGGTCATAATTTACATTCCCCTGGTCTAGTTTTTCATTTTGGGGCAAATGCCAAACCCTTGGCCAGAGAAGCGTAGGAACCCAACTGGAAAGACCCCAGGGTGGCATGCAATGAGGGAAGGGGACATCCCAAAAAGAAAATGAGGATTATAGGCAGTTGACAAACAAGAAAGTCCTTACATCTCCCTTGTTAGATGGGAGCTCCCCAGAGACAGAATCCCTGACTTTCTCATCAGTGAATCTGCTGCTCTACCCACCAAAATGATGCACACAACAAAAGCACCGTGGCTTTATCTGTCTATGCCTCAGTTTTTCTATCTGTAAAATAGGAATAATTAAACCAATCTCATAAGGTTGCTATAAAAGTTAAACAATACTCTGCCTATCAAGCACTTAGTGCGGTGCTGGGCACATAGCAGGCACTCCATCATCAATGGTCCGTTATTAATTTACATGGGGATTTTAAGTAATGAGAGTGCAAAGACTCCCTCCCTAAATCCAATCCTCCAATAATTCCTACTTGGGTTCCTACAGACTGCAGGTTTGATATCCAAGAAGAGAGCGAAGTTCTGCTCTTTCTAGTTTATCCTAAAAATAGTTAGCTCTTCTCTGTACATTGTGTCAGCTCAGCAAATCCCACCTAGGGAACTGGGCGATTGTGAAAGGCATTCTTTCTAAACAGGGGTCAAATGTTCTTCTTACCCAAGAGTAGCTCACAGAAGGTGCCCATGAAGATAAACAGATGGTCCAGCGGTGTGAGCTCCCCCCCCCCTCTCCCCCAGGCTGGGCTGGGGTCTCAGAGATGAGAGGCGACTGGCACGTTCTTCTTCCTGGAGAGAAGGGATATTTTTCTCATATGTATTAAATCAATCATTCAAGTCATCTGAAAAACAGTTACTGAAAGTTACCAGCTCAGAAACTGGTAAATGCAAAAGTAATTGTAGCTCTCATAGTCAAACTATTTATTGAGATCTTCAAGCATTCCATCATCATCATCATCATCATCATCATCATCACATTTATTGAGCACTTAGGTGTCACCCACAGTTCCAAAGCTTTACATACATCCTCACCAGAGGATATTTTTCCATTTATCTTCAGATAGAGTGGGAGGGAGGGAGGGAGAGAGAGAGAAACACCTATGTGAGACAGACACATCAACTGGGTGTCTCCTGCATGACCCGACCAGGGCTGGGGACAAACCACAACCAAGGTACATGCCGCAACCAAGGTACATGCCCTTGACCAGAATCAAACCTATGACTCATTGGTCCGCAGGCCAGTGCTCTAACTGCTGAGCAAACCGGCCAGGGCACTTCATCCACTCTTAATCTTTACCTTAACCTCATGAGATAAGTACTGTATCCCCATTCTGCTGATAGAAACCCCGAGGTACTTAGAAGTTAAATAACTTATCTGGGCTCTTTCCCTACCTGGAAAACTTTCCACCCTTTCGCTGATGCTGGGCTTCTAACACAGGAAGGGTCACTAGTTGCCATAGAAACATCATAAGAATTTAAATCTAGTGCCACTTTGCTGCTGGTAGGCTAATAACACCCTCTGGACTTTCTCAAGGCCCTTTTCTTGCTCAGGCTGTTCCCTCCCCTGGAAGGTCTTTCCCACCAGCTTCTCAGAGTATCTTCACTCCCCTCATCTCCCAAAGGCCACCCCACCTGGGCATAATCTCCCAGACCTCCGTGTTCGTCCATCTCTGTTGCCCCTCACATTCTGTCGAAAGTCATGGTCGGCTGTGCATTTGGCTTAGTGATCTCTACTACATGAGTTCTCCAAATCAGAGACCATGCTTTAGTCAACTCTGCAGCTCCGGAGCCTGGCATCTATGTGTGGATTCAATGGGCACTAAACCCGTAGTGCCTGGCTCACGGCAAGCCCATGGGAGGTGCTTGGGAACCATGTACAGAATGGGGTTGGATGTGGAAACTGACCAAACGGGACAAAGCAAGGAGACGTTCCTGCGTCCCGGAGTTACGCTGAGATGTCAGCAGGTGCTGTGAGCACGAGAGGCGAGCAGGTTAGACGGCCACGACTTGCTCAGATTTAACAATTAGACTGCGCTCCAGCTTCACCCCCTCTGCCTTCTCGAGCAAGCTGCTGGGCTGCCCACTTGGCATCCAGAGCCGATGAAAAGCAGAAGTTGTATTCTTATTTTGTGCAATTTGGGGGAGAAACCACAGCATCTGGTCCTATGGCTTCCACACTCTCTTCTGCCGTTCCGTCCCCATCCAACTTTTTCTTCCCATCCACAGGAGAAAATCTAAACGTGCCTTGTTTTAAAAGCTTAGTTCATGAAAATTCAATTTACGCAAAGTATAAATCAGGGAGTCGTAATGATTGGCTTTACCAGAAATCATTTACTTAAAAAATAAGAAAAGTTTCTTTAAATGGCAAATTGCCAGCCTGGTGCACTGTGATTTTCAGAGACTCAGGCATAAGTTTATTTTTCCCTAAATACAAGGCAGGGTGCGCTGCAGGGTCAGCAGAGTCAGACGTAGAGTGATAAGGGGCTTTTGGGGGAGATTCAGAATGGGGGTTCTAATGAGAATCTGAAATTTTCCATCCCCCCTCCCCTTGAAAACCTTCTCACCTGCAATGCCTCCAGAGTTGATTTTCACAAAATATATGCCTGGAGCTGGTCCATCAGAAGTAAAGAGTCCTCATGATCAAATGAGTTTAACAAGTGTGCCTGCTCTGTCCTGTTCTTAAAGATGCTGATCGGCATTTGGTTAGTCAGAACTCGGAGGAATACCAAAGCAAAGCAACCTGTTTTGCTTTGTTGAACCCCATTTTTAGAAACTTAACTGACCATAGAACCCTTTTATTACAGAATTTTTAAAACCATTGCATAGAATTTCTTTCCAGAGGAGGCTATCTTGAGAAAGACAGCAAAGCGAAGTGGGCAAGAGCCTGGTGTTGGTGGCCGGAAGCCTGAGTTTGAATCCCAGCAATGCCACTCACTCTAGCTGCGACACATCAGGCTCCGCTGCCCGTGCTGTTTCATCTGCAGAGAGCGGATGATAAGAGGCCCCACCTCCTCAGACAGGGTGCGTGTGAGGAGTAAAAGTATTAACACGTGTAAAGTTCTTAGCATGGATCCTGTATATAGTAAATGCTCTGTAAATAATCAGCTCACATTTAGTTGGAAAGTAGGGCTCACATATCACCCAACCACATGGAGAGAGAAGTATTAAACATCTCAATATCATTTCAGCTCAGCCCCAGATTTCTGGGAAACAGTAGAGTGTAATGTGACAATACTAGGAAAAGAGAGTTAAATCCAAGAAATGATGGGTGTACGAAAAGCAGGACCAACTCTCGGTGGTGACTCATGATGACTCCCAAGCAGTGGAGGAGAGAAGTGGTCCGAGGCTCCAGTTACTAGCAAGGACATCTGCTGTGGGTAAAGCCCAGTCATGACACATGCGTGCTGTGTGATCCGAGGCAAGATACCTAACCTCTCTGTTCCCGGGAGTAAGAAGAGCCCTGGCCTTTTGGAATTCTTGTGAAGATGAAATGAGTAATTAAGTGAACAGTATCTGGTTTCTAGCCAGTTAAGGTAGCCTTAATTATTCAAGTCTTGCAGTGGTAATGTCAATGTTTTTTGCTTTTTATTTTATTTTTTCTTGGAAACATAGACTTAGAGACTCTAGAACCAAGGGCTACCTTGCGAGGGCAGCCAATGCAACATCTTTGTTTCGCTGACAAGGAAAAAGGCCCAGAAAGAGCCATTCCTCCAGGCAAGTGAGGGGAAGAGAAGGAACAACCGTCCTTCAGGGACACACAGGAAAAGGGGGCAACCTTTCCTGGGGAGGAAGTGGGTCTTCAGAGAGACACGAGGCTGGCAGGATGTGGGCGTGCATTCCAGGAGAGCAGCGGACGGCCGCTGGGCCAACGGTCCAGAATCTAAGGGCGAAGTGTTGGGCCATGTACCACCGCAGCGCATGGGTGTCCGACTGGACAGTGGAGAGGACAACCGTGCCTCGCGGTGTGCAGCCTCTGAAGAACATTTACGATCACATCTCACTTATTTTTCTTCTCCTATCCCACTCGTATGGTACGTTTTCCTTATTTTCTAAGGTGTTCGGAGAAGTGCATGACGAGCTGGTAAGCAGCTCAGGGGAGACTCGAAAGCCCCGCTGCTGTGAGTCACACCTGACCTTGAGCCATCCAGCCCACCTGGGTGGGATGCTAACTCTGCTACTAGGATTCAACGTAGACTTTAATTTCTTGCAGTCACAGAAGAGTTGCCCCTTCCCATGAGAATTCTTATTCTCTCTCCAGCCCTACCTTCTCGGAGGAACTTTCCCTGACCAGCCCAATCCAACAAGCCCTCCTACCCCTCTAAACACCTCCAGGACTTGCTGTCTACACCCTGAAGGACACCTGTCAATCACAGACTGGTTTTAGAGGAAAACGGCTCAACATCTCATCATTCAAATCCAGTTCAGCTCACAGTCCCTTTGCACCCTCGATGTGCCAGGCTCCACATCAGATAACGTTCACTGCCAGTCTCTTCAGACCCTCACGGCCACCCAAGAATGCCTGTCCGATCATCGCTAAACCTCATTGCTCAGACCCGGGCCGGGCACATAGTAGGTGCTCTGTGATCTCTGTTGCACAAGAGAATGGACTGCTGGGCTCCTCTGGCGTCCTGGGCAGAGGGAAGGAGACGGCAGCAGGCAGCAGGCTGGGTAAAGGAGGAGGGGAGAGGGGGAAGACAGAGAGTCTGAAGGAGGAACTTCAGACTGCCGCAGCTGCCCATGGATGCCCCTAGCCGGGCACAGCTGGGTGCAGATGCTGATCTTCCCCCTCCTGCTCCCTGAAGTGGAGAGGACCCCGGAACCATCCAGAGCTGTGCTCTGCCCCAGAGCAGACAGACAACTGAACACCAAACCTAGAATCCTCAGAGGTGAAGCAAACCTCAGTGTCTAGTCTGCTGATTCGTGGTTTTAAGACAAAGAAATGAAAGAAAGGAGGGGGTGGAGTTCTTCCCAAGAAAAGGAAACCCAAGCCTAACGGAGCACTGTTAATAACAAGAACAGCAGGTGTATCAGCAAGGGTTTCAGCAGAACCTCAAATCTACACCAGGCGGTGCCAATAAAGAGCGCTTCGCGGAGGGACACGGACAGTGTGGGCTTGGCGTGAAGCTCCCAGGGCTGGCGGGGGGAGCAGCACACCCGGGGGGCGGGGGCGTGCTAAGGGCTGGAAAGCGGGTGCTGGGAGCCGCCAGGGCTGCTGCCAGCAATGCAGACCTCTCTCTCTTCCGCCCTCTGGTCTCCTGCCAGGGCCCTCCACGGCCAGACTCAACCAGAAGGCAGGGAACAGGGGAGCCGGGCATGCTGCTGGCAGGGTCAGCCTCCAGGCACAGAACAGGGCAGGGAATGGACCGGAGGGACCACAGAGAAGAGCAGGCAGAGGTGACCGTTTAGTAGCCGTTCAGAGCTTCTCTCGCTGCTTGGTGCAGAGCCCAGCACAGACCAGACCCTCAGCACCTATTCGCCGCACGACTGAATTAGAACAAGGGTTTTCCAGGCATCCCTAAGCCCCAACCGCCAGTGTCCCCTACAAACTGCTTTCTCCTCAATACTCAGCATGAGCACCAAAGGTGCATAAAAACTTTCTCATGCACACGCACATACATGCTTGCACGCGCGCGCGCACACACACACACACACACACACACTCCTACTATGTTCTAGCTATGTATTGAGCATGACTTACGCCCTTGAGATTCATGGTATCACTTACTCCCTATGAGATAAGCTTTCATGCCTCTATTATTCAGATATGGAAATTGAGGCTCAGAAAGATTAGTAGTTTTCCTAAGATGACTCAGCTGTGAGGGACAGAGCCAGGGTTCCACTCAGGCGAGCCTGACACAGAGGTCCATGCCCTGAGCCACCCTGGTCCAACCCCTGAGCTGGAGCAGGGCACACCAGGTGGTGGGAGGCTGATGAATCATGGTGAGAGGGAACTCTCCCTACGGTCTCCACGTGGGTGGACGATGGTGAGCCCCACTGTGCACACTGGGTTTCCTAGGTGCAAAATGGAGTTGCCTTGTGCTGCTGTCAGAGGGTCCCACAGCCTGCTTGAGGGCAGACGGATAGAGCACAGGGCTTCCAAGGTCTGGGTCACTCTGACCTCTGGATAACTAGGGATGTGTTTTCTCCTTCCTCACTCCCTGCAAATCAGCCATTGGGTACCCACTAATGCCAGATGAGGGCCTGCAAAAGCCCAGTAGCTGGAAGCCCCAACTTCATAGGGGAGCTGGCGATGGTGGGGGGGGGGGACAGAATGCTGCCTCTGTAGAAACCAAGCTACTCAACTCTCAGAAATGAACCCAGAAAGGACTGCACTGATGGTGCAACTCTTGTTTGCCTACCATTTGACTTCTCGCAGGAAGTGTTTTTAAAGGGTATTTTTCTCCCCTGCTGGTCAGTTCCTCATTGAGAAATTTTCTTTTGTGACACTTGGACATCTCAGCTCCCAAAGTGATGATGGGACTTTTTTTTATAATTTCCACTTCCAGGTTTGGGTTCACTTCTTCATTCATCTGGAAGAGCAGAAAGGATTTCCACATGCTTACCAAACTTCTCCTCTGAGCGCTGCAGCCCGGCCTCGTCCCAGCCCGACCGCCACATCTCGAAACCACGCTGCACAGGGCGGGATGCGCCCGTCCTCTCTCCCCCCATCCCCGACTCACGCCCTCAGCACCGTTTATCAGCCTCCTCCATGTCCCACCAGACGTTATGAAGCAACGTGATAAAATCTGTTGGGTTTGGTAACAAATAGAACGTAACCTGATGGTGACACCATCATGGGCTCCAGAGCTGATGGGCCTGTGATGATTCTGGAAACTTCCTTACCCCTGGCCCTTCCTGCAGGCCAAGGAAACAGAAACTACCCCCTCATGGTGGCCTGCGGACAGGGGCCCCGGGCTCTCGTGCACCTGCCCGGCCCCTCCATGCACCAGTCCTTTGAGAACCCTGGCTGCAGGCTCCTGCTACTCACCATGGCCCGTGCCAACCCGCGCTGGCAGCCCAGGCCCCTCCATGCCTTCACGGCCGTGTTCTGTCACTCCACCTGGGCTCACGCATCTCCTCGGCCTGGGTCGCCTTCCCCCTCAGTCTTTCTCTGACAAGCTCGTCTTCATGCTAAAGACTCAGCTCTGACTCTCCTGAGTATCATCTCCAGGGCCCCAAGATGCGTAGCCTCCCTCTGCCCCCCTCTGCCCCCCTCTGTCCCCCTCTGCCCCCCTCTGTCCCCATCTGCCCCCCTCTGCCCCCCTCTGCCCCCCTCTACCTCCCTCTGTACCCCTCTGCCCCCTCTGCCTCCCTCTGCCCCCTCTGCCTTCCTCTGCTCCCCTCTGCCCCCCTCTGCTCCCCTCTGCCCCCCTCAGTCCCCCTCAGTCCCCCTCTGTCCCCCTCTGCTCCCCTCTGCCCCCCTCAGTCCCCCTCAGTCACCCTCAGTCACCCTCTGCCCCCCTCTGCCCCCCTCTGCCTCCCTCTGTCCCCCTCTGCCCCTTTCTGCCTCCCTCTGCCTCCCTCTGCCCCTCTCTGTCCCCCTCTGCCTCCCTCTGCCTCCCTCTGTCCCCTTCTGCCTCCCTCTGCCTCCCTCTGCCCCCCTCTGTCCCCCTCTGCCCCCTATGTTTCCCTCTGCCCCTCTCTGTCCCCCTCAGTCCCCCTCTGCCCCCCTCTGCCTCCCTCTGCCCCCCTCTGTCCCTCTCTGCCCCCTTCTGCCTCCCTCTGCCTCCCTCTGCCCCCCTCTGCCTCCCTCTGCCCCCCTCAGTCCCCCTCTGCCCCCTTCTGCCTCCCTCTTCCCCCCTCTGCTCCCGCAACATCAACTCTCTGGGCCACCTCCACCAGTGCACCCCGAGTCCTGGGAGGACGGTGTCTGATTCCCGGAGCCCAGCACAGAGCCTGATATTCAGTGAGTGCTTGGAGGGGCCCTTTCTGGAATCTGGCTCAACACCCTCGTCGCCCTCGTCCTCTGCGTGAGCATGTGCAGTGGCTCTGCCCGTGCCAGAGAAACAGGAAGCTGAGACCAGAACAAAGTGACTGACCCCTCAGCCCACAGGCTCTCCCACCATTTGTGGTGGGTTGTAAAACAGAGTGGGCAGCCCAGAGTGGAGGCCCAGGAAGCTGTGGGTGGTGGGGGTCCCCAGGGGGAGATGATTCCATCGGGGAAGCAGATGGCCCCGTGGGGTGTGTCTCGTGTCCAACACCATCCATCCCACCAGGAGGCCCAGGGGTCGAGCAGCATTTCTTTAAGGAAATCTGTCCCCATGGTGCCAGTGCAAAGTCCCTGGCGAGGATTCCCAAGCTGCCCTTATCTCTACGGATTTTGTATAATCATCAAGTGACAGAGCAGAACCTGTGCCCACCCCCTCATTTACTGTCATGACGACTCTATGACATCAGCATTACTTTCCCCGTTTTGTGGAAGAGGGAACTAAGGTCCAGGGAAAGTAAGGTGCCCACAGTCACATCTCTGGCCCCGTGGCCCCCTACCCAAAGGGTTGAATTGCCTGCTTGAACAAGGGGACAGTCTCTGAACAGGAACTCGGAGACCAGCCATGTGACGGGCCTGGTCACAATCATTCTGACCCTTGATTTCCTCATCATTTTCCTCTAAGCCCAAGGCTCCTCTTGGCTGAGGACACATTTAGCATCACTTCCTCTACAGAGCCTCTACCAACCACTCCATGTCATAGTCAGTGGAGAGCTAATCAAACCTATCTTTGGCTCCCACTGGCCCCATTGTCCCAGCGTCTATGTATCAGTCAGTTATCGCTGTGTAACAAATTACGCCCCAACTCAGTGACTTCAAACTGGCAGCCAAAAAACATTTCCTTAAAAGGCCAGATTGTAACTTCTTTTTTTTTTTAATTTATTTATTTTTTATTAATTAATTTTTGTTACAGATGCTTCTCCTTTCCCCCCCACTGATTCCCCCCTTCCACCCTCCCTGCCCTGTCCCCAGTTTGTTGTCCATGTCCACTGTTCATGCATACATGCATATAAGTTCTGTGGTTTATCTCTCCCCCACCATCCCCTCTTCTGGGGATTGTAAGTCTGTACCCCACTTCCACGTCTCTGGGACTACCCCATTCCTCAGACTGTTATGTTCATTATATTCCACAAATAAGTGAGATCATATGATACTTGTCTTTCTCTGTTTGGCTTGTTTCACTTAGGATGATACTTTCCAGGTCCCTCCATGTAGTCTCAAAGGATAGTAATTTCTTTAGGCTTTGCAGATCATACGGTTTCTGTTGCAACTACTCACCTCTGCCTTTGTAGCTCAAAAGAAACTATAAATAAATGGGCATAACTGTATTCTTTAAAATTTTTACTTATAAAACATGGGCAGTTTGCTGGCCCACAGGCCATAGTTTGTCCATCTGTGCTTTGAGCATTTATCACTGTTCAGGAGTCTATGAGTTGGCTGAACCAATCGGTGCATCTGGGCCGGGTTCTACTGATCTTGGCTGACTCACTCACGCATCTGCGGTCATTGGCCAGATGCCTGGGGGTTAGCTGGTAGAAGATGCTTATTTGCATGCTTGGTAGTTAGCCTGCTATCAGAGATGACTGGGCCATGTCATCAAGAAGATTAATATTTATTCTGCCAGAAGTTCTGCAAGGTTCCTAGAGATGGGTTTCTATGTCTTGTTCATCTTTGTATCTCCAGTGCCTAACAGCGATGGAGCAGTCCATTTGACCTCCTGAGGGCCCTCAATTCCTCTCATGTCCATCACCACCGTCTCCGCTCTGGTCTAACGTACTGTCAACTCTCACCTGGCCCACTGCCATAGTCTCCCGAATGCTGAGGGTGGTCAGTATTGACTAGGCATTGGAAACGAGTTCACATCCATTGGAGGAGGAGCCTAAGGCAAGTGCAGAAGGGCACCAAGTGGCTGGGAGGAGAGGTTGGAGGCGTCTGCCAGTATAGAGAACGAGAAGTCAGGAGACACTGGGACCCTGGTCTGATCCTGTTCAGTGTCAGTCCTGCTGCAGCTCCTAACAAGGCACCTGGGGTCAATAGCAGCAGAAAAGTGCAGGAAAATAATGTACAAGCCCAGAGCAATGCAGGTTTAGCATTGAAAGCCCTGAAACAAGCCCCGGCTCTGTTTCTTTCCAAATAACTTAACCTCTCTGTGCCTCACTTTATCATCTGTAAAACAGGAGTAAAAATAAATACCCCCTCCCATCATAAAACCGAAAATGAGAGCATTTATGTTGAGGACGCAGTAATAAGAGCTAAGACTTGGGGTGTGCCAGGAGCGGCTGTCACGTTCCACGTGCTAGAGCTCGTCTGCCCCCACCACAACCTCACAAGGCAGGTGCTGCTAGCGTCCCCATTTTACAGATGAGGAAGCAGAGGCTCAGAAATGGTTAGCGACCTGCCCAAGGTCACACTGCTGATAGGATGTGGATCTGGGATTTGAGTTCATGCTCTTTTGCTCCACACTCTACAAGCTTCAGGTGACATATTGTCAAGGTTCTCGGTCCTCTTCAAAGTCAGGCATGACTTTCTCTTTTCTTCCTTTCTGCACTTAATTGGCCAAATGGAAAAAAAAAAAAAGGCCTGTGTCCTGCCCTTGCTTCTGCCAGTTCCTCATCCCCTGACCTTGAGCAAGCAAGGTCATCTTTCTGAAGTTCAGGGTTACCCTTTCCATAAAATGGACCCAGTAATCCAGGCCACCCTGTGCGGGTCATCGTGAAAAACAACTGAGGCTGGTGTGACAGCACTGTTACTCAGCAACGCCCACATCGAAGGGCACTTCCGGACTGGAAAATGTGACCACTGAAAGGCCGAGTCCCAACAGAGGGGCAGCTCTTACAGAGCAACTGCCCCCACCCAGAGGTCACCTTGCTTGTGCAATGACCAACTGATGCTGAAATCCAAGAGGCTGCCACCTGCCCCCAGGGCAGGCCCAGACTCTGTTTTTCTGTTTGCATCATTGGCTTCAGGTTGCATTTTTTTCTTTAAAAAAATTTCTTTTGGCAGGGGATATTGTCCCAAATTTTTTTAAGTGGTTTTGTTTTCTTTTCCTGATTTTTTTTTCTTTGATTGCACACAGTTCAAACAATGGCGTCATTTATGGGCTCCAGGTGGCCTCCTGCCACGGGTCCCACACTGAGCTCCAGCTTTTCAATCGTTGGCTGCTGTCACTCTGACCTGAAGCCACAGCTCTCCTTCGAGGTCACGTGGCATCTGAGGGTTCCAGAACCCTGGAGTTGCAGTGTGGGCCAACCAAGATTCTGACTTTTTATTTTAAACTCATCTGTGGTTATTACATGCCCAGGGATATGTCTTCTTCTCTCCTCCCAATGGTTCCCCAAGGTCCTCAGTGCTAAGCTCCACAGGTCTAACCCTCCCACTCTTGATTCCTTACTGTGGGAGACTTGAGACGTAAGCTGGCCAAGGTCAGCTGCACTCAGATGTGCACAGCATGTATGACATGGGACTTGTCTTCCTGGATTCCTGGAATCAGGACACTTCATGGTAAGACAGTAATTTTGGTGAGGAGGCATATACAACCCTGATAGTCATTTACACTAGAGTATAAATTGGCCTCTTAGCTGACCTAAAAGCAGTTGTTAGATGGAGAAGGTGGAGAAGATTTCCGGAATTTTTTAACATAATGAGATGCCAAAGAGGGTATGAAAGGGACAGGAACGAAGGATTGTCCCACACCGAAAATGAACTTTACCTCGGGCATGAATTTGCCTTGTGCCGGGACCATGCTAAATTTTTACTCCAAAAGGAGGTTATCATCTAAGAGACCTCCATATTGTTATGAGATTCACTCTTGATTTACTTTATTTAACAAATTTTACATAGTACATCTATGAGTTAGGGGCGATTCTAAGCTCTTTACACATCTAAATTGATTTAATCTTTTTTAAGTATGTTTTTATTTTTATTTTTTTAGAAAGAGAGAGGAAGGGAGAAAAATAGAAACATCGATGTGTGAGAAAAACATCAACTGGCCGCCTCCTGCACGCCCCCTACTAGAGACGGAGCCCACAACCTGGGTATGTGCCCTGACTGGGAAGCAAACTGGGACCTCTCAGTCCACTGAGCCATACTGTCCAGGCTAAACTGACTTAATCTTTACAACAATCTCTCTAGATACGTGTTATTGGCATCCCCGTCTTATAGATGAGAAAACGGGGGCAAATAAAATTCAGAAATTTGCCAGACATCACACAGCTCCGGAGAGGCAGAGCTGGACTTGGAATCCAGGGGTCTGGCTCCAAAGTCCGTGCTCGCAACCTCTACGCTATAAAAGCAGAAGAATGCAAAGCCACTGATTGTATCTTGTTTGAAAAGTAAATGAGTAAACTCCTGTGATGAGTAAGTTATTTTAACATTCAACTAAAAGGCATCAAGACTGTCAGAACCAGTCTTTGGAGACTGGCTTCTGAATTTGATGACGATATTCATTAGTTCACATTTTGACTCATTCAACAAGTATGACCAAGCTTCTTCTGTGCCTCCGGGCACTGGGGAGATGGTCACCAATAAGACAGTCACTGCTCAGAACTTATAGTCTGGGCCTCAGCTGGTAGTTACAATAAATGGCAGGTGGCAGGTGGCATGTGTGGGCCAGCTCACTGTGGGAGTCCTGGGAGGGGGGTTGGGGCAGGTTTAGAGAAGTGACATCTAAACTGAGGCCTCACAAAGAAGTAGAAGTTGGCCAGATGACAATGAAGCAGGAAGTGGAAAGAGCACATGCAAAGGCCCAGTGGTACGGGGAGCTGGGCAGGTAGGAAAAGTTGAGTGAGTCTGGCGGGGGTGGTGTGAGAAGGAAGGGTAGGAGCTGAAAGTGGACAAACAGCAGGGCCAGATGCCACAGGGCATGTGGACCCTAATGAGGACCTGGGTTAACCCTGAGGTCAAAAGAAAGTGAATCGGGACAGGTTCGGGAGGGAGGGCGGTTAAGCCAGGGAGGGCCAGGCAGAGATTTGAACAGGGACGGATCTGAAGGTACCTGTGGCCTCCATCGATGGTAGGAAGCAAAAGACACATCTCTGGCCCTAAATGGGCCTCCAGATCTGTGGATTGATGGAGGAGACTGAGCCTGATTCCCTCAAGTGAAACGTAACAGTTGACCTCAAACATCCATGCCCACTCCTCCTTGAAACAACAGACTTGGCAGAGAAAACACACCCATAAAGAAATGATGCCCAGTGATGAGAGAAGCCAAACCAAAGAGTCTCAAAAGTTACAGGCTAAAGACGTGTGATTCTGGTTAACTCTCATTTCCCTGGGCCCCGTCAGCACAGGACAAAAAGGAAGACAAATAAGGACATGTAACAGAAACTACGTCACGCCTGTGGCCTGTCTCACACCACCAGGGCTAGGCGGGACCTCAGGCCCTGCTTTCAGATTCCAGGAGGCCGTGGGCTGTGGGCCGTGGGCCGTGGGCTGTGGGCCGTGGGCTGTGGGCTGTGCGTGGGCCGTGCGTGGGCCGTGGGCCGTGGGCTGTCTCCCGTGCACAGGGCAGTGCTTCCTTTCGTCCGGAGACCTCCATTCACCTTCGCTTTGCCACTCACCTCGTGCTTCCTGTCACTTCCCTGGTGGTGCCGTCATTCACGAAGGCCACTCATCCGGGGGGCTATTTCCCGTGCCCGTGCCCGTGCATCCTGGCCACACCATAAGTCATCCGGTAACCCCTCTGACGCAGCCACAGAGCTGAGCAAAAGCGCCGTCTTAGGTCCTTGGAAACCCTAGGCACCGCTTCTTCATTCCCTAACCAGTTCACTGAGTGTTTGCCAAACGCCAGGCACGGGGGACACAAGGATGAGTAAAAGTCAGTCCCAGCCCTTGAAGAGAGCCCAGCCTTGTGGAGGACCGGAGGGCTCTGACGCTGGGCTAGCCCCTCGGGAGGCACCGCGTCACCAGGTGATGGTGGGAGGGGGAGGGGGAGGCATTCCTGGAGCAGGGTGCGCGCAGGCTGTGGTCTGTGGTCTTACCTGCCATGAGGCACGTCTCCCCCTTTGATGCTGACGAGGGCGCTGGCATCCACCTGGAGCCGAGACAGCCACGGAAACACAGGAACAGCAGTCATTCTCTAGCTCCGGACCAGCTCTGTCCAGCAGAACTTTCCGCGATGCTGGGATGTTTGCTATCTCTGCTGTCCAACGTAGCGGCCACTAGCCACGTGTGACGACTGTGCACTGGACATGTGGCCAGTGCAACTGATTAACTGAATTTTTAATTTTAGTTCATTTTAGTGGTCACACGTGACTACTGTATGAAATAGCACAGTACGAGATATTATGCTAAGTTCTTTGTGGGCAATAAATCAATTCTAACGATAAACAATGAGATAAGCGTGATTATCATCTTCACTTGACAGATGTAGAAACTGAGGCTTAGAGAGGGCAAATAATTTGTCCCAGGCATTCGGTGTGTGAGTGTGGAGGCAAGATCCAAACCCCAGCAGGCTGAGCCCGAAGAGAAGGCCTGGTTCCTTCCTCTTTCCTTCACCCATTCATCCCGCACACGAGCAGCCACCGGGCACGTTGTGAGTCAAGCACGGTGTCACAGGTGGGGATGCAGACATGACCAGAGCAGGCCCTCCGGCCTCGGGCAGCAGGTGATCTACCGAGGGAGCCAGGCAAACCGAAGGCAGCCTCAGCACCACGAGACAGCTGCTGTTCAAGGGCAGTTCGCGGTGCTGGGGAGCCCTCCGCTGGGGCCCTCAGCCCAGCACGGGGATGTTGGTGGGGGTGGGGGGACCCTCCCACAATGAGGAATGCTGAGAAGGAAGGGGTAGACGGGCTCGGGTGGCAGAAGGGACCAGGTCTCCCCTCTGCCATGCAGCTCATGGGACACTCAACAACTTGAAGGCTCCCCTGACGTGTCCTCAACCGTCCAAATTGACCACTGGCAAACCACTCAGACTGGGGCTTCTGGAACTTTCCAAGCTTGGCACAGCAAGAGGCTCACCCAGCACTCAGTTCATAAGAGGACTTCAACAAAACTGAAGCCTTATCATCCGCTAGACCACGATTCGAGTCCCAGCTCCACCACACAGCAGCCCAGCGACCTTAGGGAAGCTTTTCAACTTTTCTGAGCCTCGGTTTCCTCATCTGAAACATTGGGTAATAACATTGACTGTCCAGGGTCGTTATGAGGATTATACGTGCGTGAAGCCCCTGTTACCACATAGACCCTTGAGAGAGGGCTGCTGTTACTGCTGAGCTATGATTGATTGAAGCTGCAAGCATGCCAGGTGCCCTCGCCCTCTGCCCTTCCCCGAGGGCACTGAGGCACAGGGAGAAAGCAGGGGTGTGGAATGTGGGCCCAGTGTTAGAAGACCTGGGGTCCCACCCCAGCTTGATCACTCACTTGAATAAAACTGAGTGCGTCTCATCCCCACTCTGGGTCTCAGTTCTCCCATGTCTAGTGAGAATATTGGCCTGGACTTGGCAACTTACTTGCAAATGCCTGATGGGACAGCGCAGGGAACTCAAAGGAGCTAAGAAGAGCTAGTGTGGGAACAGCTACCTTTCAATTCCTGCTGACAGTTGCCACCTTGGAATGCTGACTGCTGTTCCCAGATATTCTGATTTTCACCAGAAGCTAGATATGTCATTTGCCACAACATGGATGGACCTTGAGGGTATTACGCTCAATTAAATAAGTCAGACAGAGAGAGACAAATACTATATGACCTTTCTTATTGTGGAATCAACCAAAAAAAATTAAAAATAAAATCAAGCCCACAGATACCGAGAACAGATGGTGGTTGCCAGAGGCTAGGGGTGAGGGCTGGGTAAAATGGTCCCTGAAAGGAGTCAAAATAGATTTTTGGGGGAAAAAATCTTGAATTAAAAACAGATGGTGCCCTGGCTGGTTTGGCTCAGTAGCTGGCCTGTGGACCAAAGAGTCTCAGTTTCGATTCCTGGTCAAGGGCATGTACCTTGGTTGTGGGTTCTATCCCCCAGCCCCAGTCAGGGTCTGTGGGAGGCAGCCAATCAATGTGTTTCTCTCACATCGATGTTTCTCTCTCTCCCTCCCTCCCTCCCTCCCTCCCACTCTATCTTAAAATGAATAAATATATTCATTTTAAGATATCTCAATGGAAACGTATCCTTGGGTGAGGATTTAAAAAATGGTAACTAATATTGTAATAACGATATGATGTCAGATGGCTACTAGACATAACACTGCGATCACATTGTAAGCACCTAAATGTCTAATTACTGTATTGTACACCTAACACTAATATAATATTGTATGTCAACTATAATTTTAAAATATACTTTTTAAATTATTTTTTGAAAAGATTGTAACTCTTTGCAACATGTAATCTTATCAAACACGAGAAAGTTAAACAAGCAGGACTCAAGGCCAGGCTAGTCCAGGGGCTGCCGTTGGGGCGTCTGCGGCCGCTCACTTCTCAGGACCCCCCAGCCCTGCTCCTGGTGGCTCTGCTCCCCGAGCCCCTCCACCACTGCTGCCCTCTGTGCCTGCTTCTAAGAAAACACATCTTTCAGGTCCCCTTTTCGGTTCCTTCTCCCATGTGTGTCACAAACCTATGAGGCTTCGGAGGGTGCCCTGTTGAGGGCAGGGCCTCCTGGGGCCCTAGAGACGCTGGCAAGTTCTTCTTGCAGGGGCCTCTCTGCACCTCTCGGTTCCCAGTTCCAGTGGGTGATGATTGATTTCCTACACTGACCTCAGTCTCCGCTGAGCCAAGTAAAGAGGGTTGATGAAATCATCTCGGCTGTGATGTGTGAGCAGGTGTGAAAGGAAGCTGAGCTGACAGCCAGTGAAGAGGGAGTCGTCCACATGCCAACCACTGTTCAAGCCACACTGTAGGTGTTTCATCGACTTAGTCTTCATGGCAACCCTATCAGGTAAGGACTCTTATCGTCATCGTTTTTCCCCAGAACACTGAGGTTCCCAGAGGATGAGTAAACCGCCCAAGTTCACCCAGCTAGTAAGTAGCACTGCTGAGCCCCAGGTGACCCAGCTCCTGAGCCCCATGTGTTCCCTCTGATGCTGAAATACATAGTCAACCTCCTCCTAACCACGACAGGCGTCCCAGCCCAGTCAGGATGAAGTCCAACCTCCCTAAATGGGCCTCTTCGAGCCAGCCCAGCCCTGCTTCCCAGTATCGTATCTCACTCCCCTCGTGGAACCACGTGTGCCTCAGTGCCTTTGCACATGCTGATCCCTTTGCCTGCCATGCTCTTCCCTCCATTCTCTGGTTGGTGAGCATTACGGCTGACCCTTCAAAGCATCTTCTCTGTGAAGTTATCCTGGGCTTCCTGTGTCTGCGTGGTGTATCTGTTTCATCACTGCGGGGTTCCCATTGGGATGTAGGAAGAGGGAGCCATTCAGACAAAGGATGAGCTGCGTCGGGGCAGCTTAAGAGCACACAGGTGTTAGGCTAATGGCCGGGTGTGGTTAAAGCTCTGAGCATGAGCACAGGTGGTGGGAGCTGAGGCTGAAAGGGCAGGAGACCAAATCTTGGAGAAATGGGATGCTACAGTGAGGGGTCTCAGGGTAGGGACCACTGATCAGTCTAAGAATGCCCTGTGCGCCTGCCCCTCTCTGGGCTTCTCACCCTGGTCCTGTCCCCGCTCACACTGCCGTTCAACTAACACTGAGCGCCAGCTCTGACCCTGCTCGGCAGTAGGTGCAGCACAGGGCGTACGCAGTCTCTGTTCCAGAATAAGCACAAAGTCAAGAGGAGAGAAAGCTAATTAGATTATTCAAGTTCAGTGTGAAATAAGCATGAGACTCTGGCCAAAGGAGCAGCTCCGGCTGAACTTGGGGAGGTCAGGGAAGACTTCCCAGAAGAGACACGTGAGCAGAATGCGCCCAAGCCTTGCAGGGGGGGAGGTAAGGGATGTTCCAGTCTGTGAGAAAGCACCAGAGCGTGGGGCCGCTGGTGGTGTGTTGTGGCTGGAGCAAAGGGCACACGGGGGCCAAGAGGCAAGGGACAGGGCTGCAAGGGAGCAGGTGACCAGAGCCAGCAGAGCCAAGTGGGCAAGGCCAAGGACTTGTATCATTATCCAGGAGTTAACAGGCTCTAGAGATGGACTTTGGGGAAGGGAAAGGCATAAATAGAGCTACATTTGGGAGAGAATGGGTTCTGCCAGCAGCAGACCCTGAGACATAAACATAGGTGGAGGTGGTTTACTTGTGAGGTGACCCCAGGAAGCAGCAGGGACAGAGTGAGAAGCGTGAGTTAAAAACTGGGGGAGAAGACAATAAGGGGTGTATTGTTGACCTGGTTACCTCTATGAGCAGCTAAAACTCAGTCCTGCTGGGGACCCTCTGAGTCACTATTAATGAACTTCATAATGCAGCCAACTTTCAGTCCCTGCAGCCCGAGGGTATCCTTCAGGAGGCATGGTGCCTAGGCAGGGGCTGACTGGCCTTCTGTGGTTTTGAACAAGCCCTGCATATTTAAAATAGGCTGCTCACAGCATGCATGAAACTGTCCTCACAGCTGTGCCAAAATCAGGTGGCCCAAGGGAGGTGTGTGGGGCACAAAAACATCTGTGTCTAGCCATCCCCCTCGGTCTAAGGTGCCTTGGTGAGAATTATGTTCCGTTGCAAATAAAAGAAAAACAAAACAATAGTGGCTTAATCAAGTTAGACTTATTTCACCGTTGCATTGGAGAAGTCCAGAAATAATGATTTGTGGCTTCACTTCATGACGGGCATTCTTCGAGCTGTGGAAGACTCTTCTCTAATGGGCCAAGGTGACCTTGGGGCTTCAGCCATCATATCCACGTTCCAGGTGGCAGAGTAGAGTGGAAGAAAGAAGAGTGTACCCTCTCCATTTTAAGGAAACTTTCCAGCCCTTCCATATGACTCTTGCACTTACATCTTCTTGGCCACAACATAGGCACGTGGTCATTAGCTGCAAGGGAGGCTGACAAGTGTTGTCATTTAGATCACTGGCTATGTCCCTAACTAAAAATTGGGATTCTGGAGCTAAGAATGGGAAGAGAATGGACCTTAGGCGGTGACTAGCAGCTCCTGCAACAAAGATATGAGATGGGAACCAAGAGGTTAATTAGGAAGCACTTTGCCCACTCCAGGGAGAGACGAGAAGGACCAAAGCAGAGGGAGTGTGAGTGGCGACGAAGAAGGGACTGCATCTACCAACGGTCTGGGTATGGATTTGACTGGGTGGGGGATGTGGAGAGGAAAGGAGGGGAAGGAGTCAGGAATGCTATTCCCACAGTCAGGAACTACCTAAGATCGATAGTATGGAGAATGGCCACGAGCCCCACTGCGGACATGCTACATTTGAGGACAGCCAGTAAGTAGACAGTTGGGTGTTCAGGTGGTCAGGAGAAAAGTCTTGGCCCAAGATAGCAATTTGAGGGTGTCAGGAATTGGGGCAGAGAGGAGTCCTCAGGGTGGAAATGTAGAGGAAGGGAGCAGGGAGCTCAGACAGCACAGTAGGCCAACATCAGAGAGTCACGGGCAAGGGGATGAACTTCATGAAGTACATCCAAGGGCAGGGGGGAGTCAGGGGTATGCATGCCCCTGGTTGGCTGCATCCCTCTGCTGAAGCTGCTAACAGGAAGTCCCCTTTTATAGCTATATTCTGGGTTTCAGTAACCACTTGGCATTCAAGCCTAGGGCTGGTAATGGCTTCTGGAGATTATCCACCTTAGAGTGATGCACTATTTCCTGTTAGATAGATATAAATGATAGATAGATAGATAGATAGATAGATAGATAGATAGATAGATGATAGATAGATAGACAGATGATTGATAGATAGATAGATAGATAGATAGATAGATAGATAGATAATAGATAGACAGATGATAGATAGATAGATAGATAGATAGATAGATAGATAGATAGATAGATAGATAGATAGATGATAGAATGAACAGATGGACGGACGGACGGACGGACGGATAGATATCAGGGAAGGTGAGATCACAAGGGAAATTGAGAAAGCACAGTGAAGGGGTGCAGGGGGAGAACCAGGAGTCAAGAGAGAAGTGAGCTTAAGGTCAAATGTGACCCCTGCATTAGTTAAAAGGAAGGCTATGACACATTTTTGGATTTTCCACAAGAAGTTACCGATGATCTCAATGCGAGCAGTTCCATGTTGTGGGAGAAGCCAGACTGCAGTGGGTGGAGGCACAAAAGTGAGTGGGAGGTGAAGAAATGGGGACAACTGCTTTCTCCCTGATTTCCACCTAAAAAGCCTGGCTCACATGTCACTTCCTCCACAAACTTTCTCTGAGGCTCTTTTCTTCCTCTCTGCTCCCTGAGCCTCCAGTTAGTCATCTGCTGCAAGTCAGTGGCTGAGCTCCCAGGGTAGGGGTCCATGACCCTGGATCTACTCAAGGTCATAGCAAGAGCACTGGAATTGGAGTCTAGAAACATGGGCTCAGACCCTGAGAAGTCATTCAGCCCATCCTCCCAAGTTCAAGCAAAGGAAACACATCTTGTCTGACTTGTCCAGGAACAGACTCTGGGGCCCTGCTCAGTGCCCACTGTCCCACGCCATGAAAGAGGGTCCCTTGAGCTGCCCTCCAGTGGGGCCTCCTCATTGGTCAGCATCCAGTAAAGAACCACAGCCTGCCCTGCTGCTGCCCTCATCTGTTCCCTTGGCCATGAAAAAATGTAGGAGCACCTGAGGGGCACGGACATCCCTCCTTTCCACCATCTCCAGGACTGGTCTAGGCCAAGGCAATCTCTGTTACCTGTGGTTCCACCAAGAAGAGAATATCGACCATCCTACCCATGAAATGTTACTGCCTCTTCTTGATTAAATCCTAGAATTCAGAGGACTCAGGGACTTTTATATCTTTCTACTTTCTAGTTAGTCATATGTTTCATTTGGCAACAGTGAAGACCCTCAACATTAGAAGAGACCGGGGAGCAGCTGTTCAAAAGGCCCCACCCCAGACCCATGGGCTCAGAATTTCCCAGGGGGCTTCCAGGCTCGTCTCTTCCTCAGAAGGGAGGTTCTGGCGTGGAGCCAGGGCTGGGAATCACCAAATCTAAAGCTAATCACAGGAAACGAATACTGAACTAGACCTACTAGGTGTTCAGCAGTGTCACTGTGGTTAATCCCGCCACAGCTCAACAGCGGGGTTTCTCAGCTCCACCTTGATGGGGAAGAGGAAACTAAGAGGCTAAGGGGCTTCCCGAGCCATCTCAATGAAAAGAAGCAAAGCCAGGGTTGGGATCTGGGTCTGTCTGATTTCAACACCTAGCCTTGCCTGTACCCCTCTGTGCGCACCCTTCTGTGTGACAGCCCTGTGCTAACAGACCCCAAGGAGATGGGATGAGTCTGGCTCAAGCCTGGTCCAGGAGCTGACACCTGAGTAAGGGTGGCTGACACATGCGCAGTGAACTCTAACACAAAGCTGCCTGAGGACTAACAGAGGCTCCAAGGGCTTTGAGAGTCCAGTGGTCGTGTAGTGGGGACACGGGGAGGAACCACGGAGAGCTGCTGGGAAGAGGTGATGTTTGAGTTGGGTCTTGAATCATATGGAATTTCCATCTGTCGTGCAACATGCCAAGCACTGTGCTCGGTCCAGGGGGTCGGAAGGTAAACAAGATATAGTTCCTGCCCTCGGGATGCTAGAGTCTAGCATTCTGCCTTCCCTCCACCTCTGCAGGACTTCCTCCTCGTCCTTCCCCTGTCCCCCGTCCCCATCTCTCTGCTTCCTATGATGCCTCAGCTCCCCTTGGTCCTGCAGAGCACCCTGCACAGTGAGCCAGGCTTCTTAGTCACCCAGGAAATGAGGTGCTCCAGGTCCAGGGCTCAGGGAGGAGAGATGCACATGGGCCCCACCCAGGCCGGGGGGTAGGGGTGGGGGTGGGGGATCCGGAGGCGAGCTCCAGGGCCATAGAGTGAGTCATAGCAGAGACACCTGAGAAATGGGCATAATAGGACCCACTTCCCTGGGAAGTCAGGGAGAGAGATGAGATAGGAAGAGAAAGTGCTTTGAGCTGCTCAGAAGAAAGAGACCATAAACAGAGCCAGGGTGTTATTACCACGGTCATTACCCGCCTCAATTAAAGGGGCACACATCTGACTGCATGAGGAATCGCTCTCTGGCCCTGCAACCCACACATGGTTGTATTTTTAATATAATTTCATTTTTATTATTAACAGCTAAGCCTCTGAAATATTCCTCAAGTCATTGTGAACTGTTAGTACTCCCCTCCGGGCTGGGCGGGGTCTCCTCCCTCCCACTCAGCTAGGAAAGCATCCAGCCCAGAGAAGAGAACCTGAACCACCCCCACACACACACGCACCCCAGCTCTCCAGCCCTGGGTCCTCCCCACGGAGGGCTGCCTTCGTCTCTTGGCCCGTGATCCCACTGTCCACATCCCCTGGCCCCTGGGGCCTTCACACCTCTCCTTGCTTCGTGTCTCTGCCTACGCCTGCCGTGTCGACCTTCCGATCCAGGCGGGGAGGACTGAGTGAACTCCTGCTGGGCTCCAGGCCCTGGGCAAAGGAGGCTTGGTTAGACAGTCTCTGCCTTCAGGCAGATCAGTGCAGGGCCGGTTCATTCATTCCCTCCACCGGCTCTGAGCACGGCACTACGTCCTGGGCCCCGTGCCCAGCACTCAGGGTGGGGAGGTGAATAGCACGTGCCCGCTCACGAGGAACACATCTGTGAGGGGACCCTGACCCCCAACAACCGCAGGAATACAAACGAATGTGTATTATAATAAAGCGATGCCCCCCAGTGCTGGGGAGATAGAAGGAACGACTCTGTCTGCTTTGGAGTCGGGGTGTGGGAGCGTGATGTCTACCTGGGGGGAAGGTGCCCAGGGTAAGCAGACCTGCGCTCGGCCTCAGGGGCAGAGGGAAGGAAGGGCATTGCAGGCAGAGGACACGGAAAAGGGTATGCTGGGGCACAGGGAGGGGTCCAGTGTGGCCGGGGTGATGGCGAGTTGGGAGGAGGGATGGAAATGAGGCTGGTGAGGAGCGAGGGGTGGCGGTGAAGGGCCTCCCGTGCCATGACTATAGAACCGGGCAGAGCATTTGCAGACCCAGCCACGAGCTCGGGCAGCTGAAGACACCAGGCTGCCCAGCTAGTACGAGACAGGAAGTCTCAGAGGGGCCCTGACTCTTGATGCAAAAATAAGGGGTTTGCTTGAGAGTGGAACTGGAGGTTAGGCAGAGAGAAGGAGAGCAGCGGGCTCCTTGGGGTACCTGGGGGTTGGGCAGGGTGAGGGCCTGGCCACTTGAAGGGGGCCGAGGGGGAGGAAAGGACAATGAGTGGAGGCCGCATGAGCTGGACGGTCCCAGGGAGAGCCACAGTCCCTCCACAGGGCACCAGCACAGGGAGCATGGCTGGCAGGAACCTACAGAGCATCTCTGGTGAGCAGGCTGTTCTCCTAAGTGATTCTCCAAGCTGCCACGTTTTTAACCCCGCTGCCCACGCCTTAATCCAGGTAAACGGCATCTCTTGCTTAGACTTCTTTAGATGAAGTCCAGAATCCTTGCCATGGCCCAGAAGGTTCTGTCCGGCCTCTTCCTGGCTTCACCCACCCCCTCTGGCTCACCCCCCCTCCCTCCGCCCGCTCCTCCCCTCCCCTCCCCCGCGTGTACTCCTACATGCAGCCACAGGAGACGCTTCAAGTGTCTTGCAAAAGCCGGGCTCTGTCTGTCCCCGGAACTCCATGCTTGAACCACTTCTGGTCATTCCTCCCACTCCCCGTCCCGTTTCCCAGCTGACCCCTTGTCCCTCAGGTCAGCACTCACTGACCTGCGTCCTGCCTCCTGCTGGTTCCACACCCCCGCTACTCCGTCCGTCCCCCGCTACGGCTCTTACGATGTTGGTTCATCACCTGGCCTCTGCACAGCTTTAGAAACCGGACATTGTCACAGCTCTGCTCCCAAGGCTGGGACGGTGCCTGGTGTGGAGCAGGATTCGTGAAGTCTCTTTGGGGTGAATGAAAGAGTAAACGAGAAAAAAGGAAGAGAGGGATGTGCGTGCCCTGAGCTGTGCTTCAGCCTGCGCTGCTCTCTCTACCCGACCAGCCTCCCCCTCCCCACTGCCCAGCCCCCCCACTCCCCAGCCCCCCCACTCCCCAGCCCGCCCCCACTCCCCAGCCCTCCCCAATCCCCAGCCCTCCCCACTGCCCAGCCCGCCCCCACTCCCCAGCCCCCCTCCCCAGCCTCCCCCACTCCCCAGCCTCCCCCACTCCCCAGCCCTCCCCTCCCCAGCCCCCACTCCCCAGCCTCCCCCACTCCCCAGCCCTCCCCTCCCCAACCCTCCCCCTTCCCCAGCCCTCCACTCCCCAGCCCTCCCCCACTCCCCAGCCCTCCCCACTCCCCAGCCTCCCCCACTCCCCAGCCCTCCCCTCCCCAGCCCTCCCCACTCCCCAGCCCTCCCCCACTCCCCAGCCTCCCCCACTCCCCAGCCTCCCCCACTCCCCAGCCTCCCCCACTCCCCAGCCCTCCCCTCCCCAGCCCCCACTCCCCAGCCTCCCCCACTCCCCAGCCCTCCCCTCCCCAACCCTCCCCCCTCCCCAGCCCTCCCCACTCCCCAGCCCTCCCCCACTCCCCAGCCCTCCCCTCCCCAGCCCCCACTCCCCAGCCTCCCCCACTCCCCAGCCCTCCCCTCCCCAACCCTCCCCCTTCCCCAGCCCTCCCCACTCCCCAGCCTCCCCCACTCCCCAGCCCTCCCCCACTCCCCAGCCCTCCCCCTTCCCCAGCCTCCCCCACTCCCCAGCCCTCCCCACTCCCCAGCCCTCCCCCACTCCCCAGCCCTCCCCACTCCCCAGTTCCCCCCTCCCCCAGCCCTCCCCCTTCCCCAGCCTCCCCCACTCCCCAGCCCTCCCCACTCCCCAGCCCTCCCCCACTCCCCAGCCCTCCCCCACTCCCCAGCCCTCCCCACTCCCCAGCCCTCCCCACTCCCCAGCCTCCCCCACTCCCCAGCCCTCCCCTCCCCAGCCCTCCCCACTCCCCAGCCCTCCCCCACTCCCCAGCCTCCCCCACTCCCCAGCCCTCCCCTCCCCAGCCCCCACTCCCCAGCCTCCCCCACTCCCCAGCCCTCCCCTCCCCAGCCCCCACTCCCCAGCCTCCCCCACTCCCCAGCCCTCCCCTCCCCAACCCCCCCCCTCCCCAGCCCTCCCCACTCCCCAGCCCTCCCCCACTCCCCAGCCCTCCCCTCCGCCACCCCACGCCCAGCCTCCCCCCTCCCCCACCTCCCCTCCCCAGCCCTCCCCCCTCCCCAGCCCTCCCCACTCCCCAGCCCTCCCCCACTCCCCAGCCCTCCCCTCCCCAGCCCCCACTCCCCAGCCTCCCCCACTCCCCAGCCCTCCCTCCCCACCCGCCCCTTCCCCAGCCCTCCACTCCCCAGCCCTCCCCCACTCCCCAGCCTCCCCACGTCCCCAGCCTCCCCACAGCCCCAGCCCTCCCCCACTCCCCAGCCCTCCCCCTTCCCCAGCCTCCCCCACTCCCCAGCCCTCCCCACTCCCCAGCCCTCCCCCCTCCCCAGTTCCCCCCTCCCCCAGCCCTCCCCCTTCCCCAGCCTCCCCCACTCCCCAGCCTCCCCACTCCCCAGCCCTCTCCCACTCCCAGCCCTCCCACTCCCCAGCCCTCCCCACTCCCCAGTCCTCCCCACTCCCCAGCCCTCCCCACTCCCCAGCCCTCCCCACTCCCCAGTCCTCCCCACTCCCCAGCCCTCCCCCACTCCCCAGCCCTCCCCCACTCCCTAGCCTCCCCACTCCCCAGTTCCCCCCTCCCCCAGCCCTCCCCCTTCCCCAGCCTCCCCCACTCCCCAGCCTCCCCCACTCCCCAGCCCTCCCCCACTCCCCAGCCTCCCCCACTCCCCAGCCCTCCCCACTCCCCAGCCCTCCCCACTCCCCAGCCCTCCCCACTCCCCAGTCCTCCCCACTCCCCAGCCCTCCCCCACTCCCCAGCCCTCCCCACTCCCCAGCCCCACTTGCCCCAGAAGGCCTCCGGGTAGCAGGGTAGCAGAGGGAACCCTCCTCTCCTCTCGGGCCCTGAACACCACGAGACGTTACAGCAGGCCCACCGCAGCTCAGGACCCCGCCATCTGCGTGTAAACCCCGCCTCTCCTGCTAGCAGGCAGCTCATCAAGGCTGGACGCCGTTAGACACACAAATGGGTTCCTGGTAAGGGAGGTGAGGGGGTCACATGCCTGGAAGCGAGCTCAGCCACCAGAAGGGGTTGAGTCACTGTGAAGAGTTTTGAACAGGACATAGCATCATATAAATGTAACCCTTCCTCTCCTCTGCTGCCTTGAAGGGTCTGAGGAGGGCAATAGAGAGGGCAATGGCGCTTCGCCCTGCGCCCTGCATGCTGAGTGTCGGCCCAGTTACAACATAAGACCCGACTGTAAGTCATCACCTTATAAGACTATCAGCCAAGTGCCCAGGAGAACCCCACCTTCAGAATTCCATTTCTTTATCACTGAATAATCCCAAAGTCTGGCCCCATGCCCACGAGACACCCGAGAGCTCAGTTCCCTTTCTCACTGGGTGGTGTTCCCTTTCATGGCACCATCCCTACTTGGTTGTCCTGTCTCCATCTTCCCATGTAATCTTCCCCAGTGAGGTGTGTGTGTGTGTGTGTGTGTGTGTGTTACAGTGAGTTTGCCCCAGAAAAAACTCATGTTGCTCAAACCATTCCTGGGCTGTCTGCGCACCGCGCTGTCCCCTAAGACAGCTGTCATTGCCGCGTCGTTTAGCAGGGCTTGAACTCAGCAGCCTGCCTCTAGCAAACTCATCTAACTGGGCAACACAGCCAAATGGTCACGGAGAACGTCGGTGCTACAACCTGGACTCCAAGGTTCCAATGAATCTCCAAGCACACTTTCAAGGCAAGGGTGTTTCAGATACATAAAGAGAGATCCCTGTTACTGGAGGAAAATAGTTGCGTTGGGTAAGATGACTCTCTTGGCACTTTTCAGGGATTGAGACATGGGAGTTGCCAAAGTTTCTTACGTTCTACCACCCCACCTTGAGCTGTCTGTCTGGGTGATGAAACAGTCGGAGGAGTTTGAATCTCCTACAATGATGAGCTGAGCTAAAACCCAGTACCCCAGCCAACGTCCTGGGTGACCCCGAAAGGACAAGTCAGACTTGTGATGCTCCGACCAGCACTTTGCAGACTAAAACACAGCCCCCCTCCTTGAGTGCCACCAGCCATCAGGAGAAGTTACTTCACCAATTAGCTGGCAAATGAGATGCGAGGTGGAAGCGATGTGTTGAGACAGAAGACGAGGCACCCCCACCCCAAGGCATGATGAAACACTTGGAAGAGGCTTCACAGGCGCTTGGCACACGCATGAGAGAACAGGAGAGGTGGGAACTGGCGCTGGGGACACCCAGAGGCAAGGTCTGGACATGAATTTGAGCGTGCCACCCCTGATGGCAGAGAGGCAGGGCACTGAGCGGGAAGGGACTTGGGGATGAGCGTAGCTGCACGTGAGAGCCGATCACAGCAGACTTGGGCACATAGACTCAGCCTTGGTACCTGAGAGAGTCTTGCTGTCTGCTGAGTCTTCCCAGCTGAGCCTGCTTGTCTCAACAATTCCCTAAGGCTTCACAGCTGGGGGGGGGGGGAAAGCAGGAAGAGTGGTCTGGTCACAGAAGGGAAAGGGAGAGGGGGAAAAGGAAGAGAGGAAGAAAGGAGAGAGGGAGAAAGGGAAAGAACAAGAATGAAATCTTTGGGATTTCTGTAACATTACTGATCTGAAACATGCAGATGCCATCAGTTTGAAAAAATTCTTTCTAGTGAATGGAATGTTGTGTGCTGACATGTGGGTGAGAATATGCCTGTGTTTGTGTGCTCAGATTGGGGGTGTGTGTGTGCACGCGCGTGTGAGAGAGAGAGAGCATGGATGCATGTGTGAGAACGTGTGCATTGCATGATGTGTGTGTGTGTGTGCAAGTATGTGGATGTGAGTGTGGATGCATTCGTGTGAATGTACATATATGTGTATATTTGTTTCTCTTTCCTGGAAAGAAAACAACCTCAGAAAAGGTGGGATCTTATCTTGATTGGCCATGTACCAGCTCTGTGACCTTGAGCAAGTCATGTCACCACACAGGGTCCCAGTTTTCTCCCAGGTTCTAGTTCCTAGAGCAGCAATTTTGAACCGGTGAGCTGCAAGAGTTTTTAAAACGTGCAATACCTGACTATTGAGTCAGGGGCACTGACCTCTTTTCTCCTAGCAAGCCAAACAAAAGACAACAACAGCCACCACAACTATGGCCATCTGGTGAGAATGAATCAAAACTATACCTGTCTTTTGTCAGATGAGCAAAAAATCGATTTTTTGGTGTGCCGCAAAATGTTAGTAATTAGTGTGTGTGCGCCATGAGATGAGAAAGGTTGAAAATCAGCGTCCTAGAGCAGTGTCTAGCACAGAACAACCACTCGATAAATATTTACAAAGTGAGTGAGTGTTATTTGGGGGAAATGCTGCCCGCTTCTTCAGATTGAGGAGATGAGAAAATATATGCAAAACTACTCTTGGTCTCGTGGTGTTTGGTACATAACAGAAGCCCAATGACTGCTCACTCTCCTCTCCCCGTCTCCGTGTTTCCCCCGAGGTGGGAGGTCAAGAAGGAAATGATGCGGAAGGTCACATGCCTCGAAGCCCCTTCCTTGGGCTGAGCGAGTGCTGCCGATAATATTTTTGAGCCAATTTCCAGGGGCTTCCGAGTTTCCATTACGTTATATATTAGCCAGGCTGCTTCTTCCTGCTCTCAGCCAAAGATGGATAGTAATTCATTTGCAAGAACTAAATGCAAGCTTGAATTTTAATGACTCAGAAATTTGAGGTCAACTTTGCTTTTCGTAACCTTTGGGGCAGGAAGCCTAGTGAGTGAGCTGGCGCCCTGACCTTCCATCTGGTGGTATCCTTGTGGGTTGCAATCTTGCAAGATAGGGATTATTATCCTTGTTGTGCAGCGAAGGAAGAAGAGCTTGGAGAGGTCAAGTCACGGGCCAAGGTCACGCTGCTCGCTCACCAGAGCTGCCTCAAGTCCAACCAGTGATAGTCAGAAGCTGCGGGAAGGTAAAAACCTCCTCGCTCGGGCAGATAGAACAAGGTCTCTTGAATTCTGAGTCCACAAGCAGATCCCTGACCAGCCAGCCCCGGCGGAGAATTGGCAGATGGAGCAGAGGCTGTGTGGCAATCAGAAAACGAGTCAGGTGGGACTGGAACAGTGCCTCTGAGGTATTTCACAAACACGGGGAACAAACACGTTTGGTGTCGCAATCCTGGCTACTGGGAGCTGCCGCGTTGGCTGTTTTTGGAGAAGGGACTGTGGATAAGGAGTTGGAGGGCCAAGGTGGGCACTGTCTCAGAGGCTGTGCCAACCCTCAGAGATGTGGCCCCTCACGGTCAGGGCCACACAGACTGGCTCCTCCCCATGTTCAGGAGCTACTCCAGGGCCCCGGAGAGGCACCCACGACCTCTCATGGTCCAGAAGTAACCCGTTCTCACCTCTTCTCCCACCACGGCCTGTGACAGACACCCGGGCTAACCAGTCTTCTGACCGGGTCTCCAACATACCTTTCCTTCACCTCCAAGCCCAAGAAGCCGACTACCCCCTGCCCGCCCCGAACTGTTCACCCTATAACCCTAAAAACAAAGGCGAATTAAGACCAGATCTCTCTCTGCATTGCACAACGCCCTCTTGATAATCAGTGTAACTGGCAGAAGCTGCTCCCTGAGCTCAGCACGGAAACGGTCACATTCCACCTCTTTCTTCCCGATGAATCTCTTCGGCACATCTACATGGAAAGCAGAGGCCCAGCGTGTCCCTGGAGCTCTCCTCCCTCCCCAGCAAGCTGTCCCAAAGCCCTGGGGACAGGCCAAGTAAAAACAAAATGATTTCTCGAACACACCAGGCAGAGGAACTGGATCTGCTCAGGGCAGAACGGCCGTGGACCCTCTGCCACGATGTGTCCCGCCACGCAGTGCCCGTCAGAACTCACGTCTGCAGAGGACAGACTGACAGCTGTTGGGGGGGGGGGGGGCGCTGGGTGATAAAGGTGAAGGGGTTAAGCAAAGAAAAAAATAACCTCATAGCCCTGGCTGGTTGATCAGTGGTTAGAGTGTCGGCCTACAGACCAATGAGTCTCGGGTTTGATTCCCGGTCAAGGGCATGTACCTCGGTTGTCATGCGTGCGGGAGGCGACCAATTGATGTGTCTCTCTCACATCGATGTTTCCCCCTCTCTTTCCCCCTCCCTCCCACTCGAAGTGATTGCCAGAGGAACAGGGAGGTGGAAGGGGGTGGGGAAGGAGACTTTACTTGGGTGGTGAACACACAGATGATATATTATAGAATTGTATACCTGAAACCTGTATGATTTTATTAACCAATGTTACCCCAATAGATTCAATATAAAATTTTTTAAAAACTCATGCCTACAGCCCTGGCCGGTTTGGCTCAGCAGTTAGAGTATCGGCCCACGGACTAAAGAGTCATGGGTTCGATTCCAGTCAAGGACACGTACCTCAGTTGCAGTTTGTCCTCAGCCCTGGTCAGAGTTGTGCAGGAGGCGATCAGTCGATGGGTCCCTCTCACATTGATGTTTCTCTCTCCCTTCCCCTCCCTCCCACTCTATCTGAGATAAATAAAAAAATTAAAAATAAAATAAAATAAAAACTCATGCCTACACAATTACTTAGATACATACAAATGCCAAAACCAAGTCCTTAACCCACCGCCAGGCCCCCTGTAGAGTTCTTAAAGTATAATTTTCCTAATTTATTTCTTCGTACCCAGTGATTTCCCAGGGTAAGAACAGCAAGAAGGCCACATCAGGACTGACCCTCCTGTCCAAGCTCACAGATCCTCCTTTTCTGCCCCAGCGCATGGCAGGGAACACCGTCTCTCCTCTGAGCATCCAGGACAAGAGACCCTTTTCTATCGTCTCTCAGAGCACGAGGGCTCTGGCTCCACAGCTGCCCCTTTGTCAGGGCGGCTGGGCTTGGGGTCTGTGCCCTGGGTAACTGGCAGCTTCCTCACTGAAGAGAACAAACGCCCAGGTCAGAGCGTCAGCAGGGCACCTCCTGCTAGGATACCTGAGACAACTGCAGTACATCCCAGGGCCATAAAGCCATTCCAAGGCACAGGCAGGAAACAGGAATTATACTTTCGTAACAATAGAAAATAACATGGATTGTGAATCATGTCCAAGACATTGCTCTCGCTGCTTCTATATGTTCAAACTCGTTGGATCCTCACAACTCTAAATCATAGTATTATTATCCCCTCTTCACAGAAGCGGAATCTCAGGCGCAGGGCAATTAAGTATTTATGCCAAAGTAATACGGAGAACCAGGATTGGAACCCAGGACTGGCTCCACACTCCTGCTCTTCGCCGCTCCCTGTTCTGCACTATAGCGTAGACGTTCCAATTGGCGTTAAATAAATGAGATAGAGGTCAAGCAAGATTATATGACTTGTCCAGAGTTTTGGTGGCAAAGCACTGGAACCAATAGCCACACTCTTACCCACGTGGCAACGGCAGTCCTCTTCGTGACACCGACCTGTGCTAAGCTACGTTCACGCCCCTTCTCCTTGCGCCCGTTTCATCGCCTGAAAGGGGAGAAGACAAAACTTGGTGTTTTCCAAGGGCCCGGGCAGCTCAGCCCTCCTGGGTCAGGGTGGAAATTTCCAGGCTCTCCCTTGAGCAGGAAACCAGTTGCTTTCTGGCAGGCGAACCGCAGCCGGACCCTTACCAGCTGCTTGTTTGCATGAGGATAACTCGGGGTTCCTGCCCCTCCTGGCCCGCCCCTGTGGGGGGCTCTCCCACATGGCCGCCAACCATGCCTCCCATCTCCGTACATACCTTCCGCTCCTCCCAGTAAGGTGGAGCCTCTTTTCCTTCCCCTCGAATCTGGTCTGGCTTGTGATTTGCTCTGCACAGCTGCGTGCAGTAGAGATGATGTCCTGGGACCCCTGAGCCTGGCCTGAAGGGTGTGGAGACCTCTATCTCCTGCTTCTTAGACGCCAGCTGCGGGGTGGTAGAGACACTCAGGCTCAACTGGACCTGAGGACAACCCACATGGAGACGACAGGGCCAAGGGTGAGAAGTCATCTTTGATATTCCAGCCCCGGCGAGGTCCCAGGTGAGGGCAGCTTCGGGCTGCACCCCACAGAGCAGAAAACTGCCCAGCTACTGGGAGAAATAATAAATCATCGTTGCTCTGAGCCAAACACTTTGGAGTGGTTTGTTACACAGCAATTGAAAGAATGCCATTTCTTCCACTTTGCTTTTTCTCACCACAATGATGACTCCCGAGCTCAAGGGTGTCTGTGTCCATTGGTTTATGGCTTTTAAGTGTGCTCATGCCTTCCAGACCAACAAGTGACTTTCGCCCAAAGGCAAAGGACAGTAATGTGTCCTTTGGTTTCATTCAGTTAGTGTGGGCCCCTGTCTGCTCCAGGAATAGAGATCCAGATAAATAAGACAGTGTCCGCACCTTCAGAAAGCCATGCTTGGGGACAAGCCGGGTCATCACAACACACAGTGATGGGGGAATTCATTCATTCATTCTATGTCTAGTAAGTGCCTACTACATGTCAGGAACTGCTACTCACTTGTGCTCGTAATCAATGAACAAAGAACAAAGCCCAGCCCTCATCAGCTGCATTTTGAGGGGACTTCATTCCCATAATCACAGACGTACAAGCGAAGCATCTTTGGTCTAAATCCTGGGCTGAGCAGGGCAAAAGGTTTTATCTCCATTACACAGCTGATGATTCTGAGATCCGAGAGAGCTCAGACTTCCCCACTGATGAGCTGTGTGATGCGGAGAGGTTACTTAACGTTTCTGTCCATCACTTTTCTCGTCCATAAAATGAGTTTAAAAATTATACCACATCACAGACTATTACAGAGATTCAATGAATTTATATTTGTTAAACCCATAAAATAGTTCATTACACTCATTTCAATGCCATGTTAATCTCTGTGTTTTTTCATGAAATAATCTTTATTGCTACATTAATTGACGTCAGAAAAGTGCACTGTTACTATTAAAAAGCAGAAAGCTTGGTACATACAATTTGGCAGTTGCTGCTTCTCACAGAGCTGTTTGGATCTTATTTGGAGGTTTACAGGTAGAGGAGGCTTGTACTGAAGATAATGATTAACACGGTGTAATGTTTTCCACTAGAATTTTTGAGCCACTCTAAGACTTACATGCCTCTTAGCTAATGTTACAATTGTATCATGTTACTTAGGTCCAAGTTCTGCAAAGAGTCATCAGAATAACACGGATGAAGAAATTTTAGGACACCTGCCACCCCTCCTGCCGGGTCCCCAGCATCCTTTGTTTTTGCAACATAGTCATTTGTTTTAAGTTCACTTTGTGCACCGGTAAGTACAGAGTCATGAGGCTTCTCTAAGGCCTCCACACTGCTTGTGAACTGCTCAGAGGACTGTTCAAGTGCTTTGGTCTCCGGCTCAGAACAACTCCAGATTGTTGCAAATTACCTTTGGTTGCTGTCAAAACCAACTGGCTGGTTTTCCTTCTTGTTCCTCAGCTTTCTGCACTTCTACCGCTCGCTGCTGAAACAGTCGGAAATGGCTGAGAACATTCTTGCTTAAGCTTCTGCCTTTGATCTTCGGGAGTTTTCCAAACACATTCGGTGTTCTGGCTACTGGTTTCGAGAGAAGCCTTGGTGTTCGTGAGCATTGTTCATGTCGGCTCCAAAATTCTCTAGCACATTCTGGATGGACTTCCCCCCCCCCTCGTCTCCAACTCTTCCTGCGGAAGGAAGCCCTTTTCTTCCCCAGCCTATTGAGTCCTGGAGGCTTCGAGTCATCCTCCTGCTCTGGACCACTCAGACCTTTGGATCTTCTTTCTCAGAGTCATGGGGTCTTCCCACCTGACCCTCCACGGATGTCTTCCCAGATTCCCTGGGGCGTTTTCTCCCAGAGGACACCCTATTTGGGTGTTTTCTGACCGAGGTATTTGCTTCGCTGCGCTCCTCTCGATCTTTGTTAAGTAAATTCTAGAAACAAAACCAAATAAAATGGCAGGATTAGCCCGAGTTCACAGAACTGGGTGGGTGTCCGTGGAACTGCCCCCGATTCCATGTTCTTTGCACACTCCTAAATGAGAGCTTCGTTTTCAGGGTGAGAGTGAAATCGTCTGTGCACTTCCTTTTCGATAGACACATCTGCCCTGGCCGGTTTGGCTCAGCGGTTAGAGCTTCAGCCAGCAGACCAGCGACTCGGGGGTTCGATTCCAATCAAGGTCACGTACCTCGGTTGCGGTTCATCCCTGGCCCTGGTTGGGGTTGTGCAGGAGGCCACCAGTCAATGTGTCCCTCTCACATCAATGTTGCTCTCTCTCTCCCTTTCTCCCACTCTATCTGAAGATAAATAGAAAAAAATATATCTATCTATCTATATATATATATATATATCTCTTTAGGTGAGGATTAAAAAGATTGAGAATAAGAATAAGAATAAGAATAAGAATAAGAATAAGAATAAGAATAAGAATAAGAATAAGAATAAGAATAAGAGTAAGAATAGATATACACATCACAGGGCCACCCTTGCTGGAGCCCTGGTCAAGGATTTAGCAGAGAGACTGGGGAGGTTCAGATCTCAGGCTCCCTGTGGATCACAGGCAGGGTGGAGACCGGAGACTGCGGAGTGACTCAGGCCGAGACTAATTTACCAGTGCGTGTGCCAGAAATCATGCTCACACCCGGGGCGTGTAGATTAGGACTTAAAGGGTCAGAATGCACCATCCTGAAGACAGGGACTTCCTCAGACTGTGAATTCTTCACAGGCAGTCACACCTTCTATTGTCCGGCCAACCCAGTCTGCCCTCGTGACCCTCCTCTGATGAAACTCGGTCCCTCCGAGACACAGAGGGCCCTGGCTCTGTGCAGCTGGCATTGGAAAGTGGCACTGTTGTCCATCGGAGTGGAAAGCAAGGATGACAGGAAGGCTGTGGTCTCATTTCCAGCCGGGCTGCTTGCCACGAACCAACAATGACACAGCTCCCTCCCCGACCAGCACTTTCCAGCTTGCACAGAGCCCTGTAGGGTGAGGAGTCTGCATCCCAGCCGGGCACAGGCAGCTGTGGGTGGGGTGGACGTAGCTCTCTCCCACCCACCGCAAGACCTGGGAAGATGGAGCTGTCTCCTCACCAGACCGAAGCCCAGCTGGGCACAATAGGGCTGCTGCTCGGAGCCACGAGGAACCGAGTGAGAAACAGCCCCACAGTCAGGACCGTGAAAGCCACAGTTGTCAGAGGAACATGCTCATCTGTCCCGCTGATGGAACTGTCCCAAAAGGAAAGCTTTAACTTGTTTTAGGAACTAGTCACAGCCTGGCTTGGGCATGCTGCCCGCGTATTACGAGAACAATCTCTGGGAAATGTGGAATCGAGTTATTGCCAAGCAGCTCATAGCCCTGGAGCGCGGTGTTCAGTGGCCCCTGGTATTCAGCCAGCCCCTAATTCCTCAGGACCCTCCTGACCACTAGCAGTGCCAGACAAGCTGACCCGTGGGTCTCAGTCACTCAGCATGTGCTGAGTCCCTGTTACAGTCAGGAGCTGGGGCAAGAGGTACAATGACAAGGCCTCTGCCCTCGAGGACTTTTCTGTCTGGAGCCCACAAATAATTACAACACAGTATGACAGATGCCGCAATGTGTACTGGTTCCAGGAGCCCAGCGGGAGGAGGGATGCGTCCTGTCTGGGCAATCCCAGGATTCAGAAGAGGTGACTGTGAGCCAGGCCTTGAAGGTGAGCTCTGTTAGCCAACGTCTGTAAGCACCACCCGGGGACCAGGCAGGATGCCCAGACTGGTCAGGAAGGGTGAGCGGGATACAGGGGGATTCCAACGGAGCTCATCCCACCCTCTTCACCAACCCCCTCCTGTCTTCCTTTCAAATGCCAGTTCAAAAGTATCTCCTTCACAAGAATCATTTCCTGGTTTCAACCAACCTTAAGTCAACATCTCTTCTCAACCCATGAACTTTCAGCCTCTTCATGAACCAACCAAAAGACATTTACAGAAGCCCAAAGGGTAGCTCAGAGAAGCTAAGGGCCCTAAGAGACATCCCAGCTTGTGCCAGGCTCCAACAAGAGAGCCAATGTTTCTATCCTCAACTGGGTGCCAAATTGAATGGTCATGTGTAGAAGTTCATAGAAAATGAGGGATAAATTAAGGATGAAGAGAGCGTTTATTCTTCTTGAGAAGACCAGCGGAAAAGGCTGCTGGACTATTTCAAGTGTGAGCAGATGTTTGAACCCAGGGTTGCTCTAAGCCCTTTGAGAATAGAAGTTTGTGTTTTCTGTGTCTGAGTAGCCATCCCTCTCCTTCCCCACCCTCATACTTAACTTCTTAGCAGGGACACCTACAGTTTTAGTGCAGAATGTCCTTGCTGTGGTCTGAACGTTCGTGTTCCTTCAAAATGCACATGTTGAGGTCCTAACTCCCAGCGATAATGATATTAGGACATGGGCGTCTGTGAGGTCCCGGGGTCCTGAGGGCGGAGCTCCCGTGAATGAGAGAGTGCTGACAGAGAGATGTCTGGCCCCTGCCACCCTGTGAGGACACAGTGAGAAGGTGCTCTCCCTGAACCAGGAAGAGAGCCCTCCACAGCCAGCACCACGATCTTGGACTTCCCAGTCTCCAAAACTGGGGAATAAATCTATTGTTTATAAACTACCCCATCTGTGGTATTTTCTTATAGTGGTCCGAACGGATCAAGACGGTGCTCGAACAAGCCATTCTGAACAAGGAAGCTGCGTAGACCCTCGGTAGAACTGCGTCTCCCCTGGCCAATCTACCAGGATCCCCCAGCTGGGCCTGGGGAGGCACCTAAGGACTGGAATCAGGAAAGCTGAATACGTCTCTACAGAAGACACAAAGGCAGGACATCAGGCAAGATAAAGCAAGGAAGGAAGAAAGGAAAGGTAGGTATTTTTTGAACACCTACTGTGTGCCTGGCTCCAAGCTAAGTACTTGACACACATTAGTCAATATCGTTCTGTTTCATTTCTACAGCCAAACAACCTGTAAGAAAAGTTTCATTGCCTCTGCCTTACAGATAAGAAACCGAGGCTCAGAGAATTTAAGTAACTTGCCAAAGGTCAAAGCCCTAATAAACAGGGATTCGATCCAATATCTGAAGACTCGAAAGCCGGTGTTTTTTCAAGATGGCCTGGATAAAAATAACTGCCGTTTATCGAGAACCGGCTACGTGCCAGGTCCTAGGAAGGCCCTTTGCAAACACGGACTCTCTCTGAGCAGATCTTCCTGGCACCGCGGCCCCTGCCCAGCTGTTTCTCCTGCGCAGGAGGCAGTACCAGGTGACTGCACCATTGAGCATCCACACGACAGCAGTTTTGAGTACAATGGCACAGTGGCACGCGTTCACGCCAGTTGTGGTCACCCTAGCTGTAGCCCACCTGCCATCCATCCATCCATCCCCCTGAGCAAACATGTGTGAAGAGGCTTAAACGCAATTCTCCAGTATGTTCCTTCAGTCCTCTTGACTGTCTCCAACAAGGGGTCATCTAGCCATTTCAGGGCTTTGGGGACACTGACCACACAGTTCACTAAGGAACATTTAAAAAAAAAAAAAAAGAAAAGAAAGCAATGTGCTTTATTATTTAGCACTTTTATAAAACTAATACAGCCCCATTCAAGGAATTACCATGCGCCTTGAGAACACATTCTTTCTTGCTTTTTTGAGGTTTAAAAATATTCTTTCTTTGGAGCCCATGATAGTTGTAACAAACTATAGTTTGGTTTCTAATGCCTTCAATGGAAAAAAATCATAGTTGACAACTTTATGGTATTGGTTTGCTTGTTTTCATTTTTTGCCATTTTGATGTGTGCAGTTCAGTGGTGGTAATGAAGCACATTCGCATCATTCGGCAACCATCTCCGTCATCCATCTGCAGAACACTGTCTTCATCCCACACTGAAACTCTGAACCCATTTAACGCTAATTCCACTCTCACCCCTTCCCCCAGCCCCTGGCAACCTCTCTTCCACTTTCTACCCCAATGAGTTAGCCTGTCCAGTTAGCCTGTAAGTGGAATCATACAGTACTTGTCCTCTTGTGTCTGGCTTACTTCACTTAGCATAATTCTCTCAAGCTTCATGCATGTTGTAGCATGGTGTAGCATTTCCTTCCTTTTAAAGGCTGAATAAAATTTTATTGTATGCATAGATCACCTGTTGTTTATTATTCACTCGTCCATGGTGCTTGATTTAATTTGCAAATCAGCATAATCCAAGAGCCTGGGCACTGTGGATCCCGTCTGTGCACGTATTTCAGTGATGGGCCACTCGCTCCCCACCCTGCCCAGGATTTCTCTTAGTGGTTTATATTTAAGCCTGGACAAAGGAGGGCAACCTGAAGACAGAGAAGGATTTTCAGGCTTCAGCAGCCCCCCTACACTTCAAAATTTGCTCCCCTCTCTGTGGGTCTAGAAGCTCATTGTTCGGCTTACCCAGGAACGGTCAGACCCCAGACAAAGGACTCCAGCCACCTTCACCTAAAACCACATCATTCACTGAGTTGCACCCTGAACTCAAAATCAGGCCAAAAACTTTAGAATCACCTTTAACCACTCTCTTTTTCTCACCACCACCCCCACCCCCATCCAAACCATCAGCAAGGCTTGTCATCAACAACTTCAAAAGATGTATAATTCAAATCCAACCTGTTCTCACTGCACCACCATCTCCCTAGTCCAAGCCACCGTATTTTGTGTCTGGACCATGACAATAGTGTCCTACGTGGTCTCCCAGTGTGAGACCCTCCCCCTTGCAATCCCTACTTCTTCCCAGAGCTATACTGGCCTCCTAAAGTGTAAACGTAATCATGCGACTTTCCTAAGATAAAGTAGAAACTCTCCAGTTTAACACAACAAAAATAATAGATAATGTCTTTTTAAAAACATATTCTTTCTGCCCGGCCGGTGTGGCTCAGTGGTTGAGCATTGACCCATGCACCGAGAGGTCGCAGGTTCAGTTCCCAGTAGGAGCACATGCCCAGGTTGTGGGCCCGGTCCCCAGTAGAGGGCATGCAGGAGGCAGCCAATTGATGTTCTCACTCACTGATGTTTCTTTCTCTCTCTCCCTCTCCCTTCCTCTCTCTCTAAAAATTAATAAAGAAAAACATTAAAATAAAAACATTCTTCAGTGAATGGCTAAGCTAGCAAAATACAAAAGAAATCTCTGAAAGTCAGAAACAATTCTATAAAAAGCTTGAATCCATGGGGGTGAGCAAACAGTACAGATGACATGGGTGCAGGGTGAAAGACACCCCCAGTAGCAAAGAAACAAGGTATTCGTGGATCTTGTGCATTGAGGGGGAAGGACATGGGCGGGAAGCAGGAGACAAGACCTAGGGCCCTAGCAAGGTGGGAAGTCAGACTTCACATTTCCATTAAAAAGTCCGAACCCCTCCCCAAAATAACAACCTCAATGGATGAAGAAAGAAAGAAAAAGCCACTCCACAGAATGAAACTTGCTGGTCTAGCTTTGGCTCTGGGTGAAACTGAAACAAAGAAAAACCATTCCCTGGAGAATTCCCACGCTCAAGCCCGAGTTCACAGTGTCTGAGACCATTGTTCATATTGTCTATGGGGTCGACACCAACCCAAGTAGTCCTTTGAAGGTGCTTAGCAGAAACACACCGCAAGTAGTCCCCAGAGGTATACACTTTAGAGCCGAGCCTCAAAAAATCGCCACAGATATTGACCCAAGGAGCATAAGTTCATCATTTGGAATCATAAGCACTAAATAAACAAACCCTCATAAGTCAGAGTCAGCAGAATCAACAAACTATGGCATCGGCCCCATGAAGACTACAGATGTTGTCATTAATAGGTATAATGTATAAAGCAATCATGTAGATAATGAAATACAAAGGAGAATTGAGTGCCTAATCAGGGAATTAAAAAACCAACCAGGCATGTTTGAAAAAATAAATCAAGAGAACTTCTAGAAATGAGAAAGTGTAATAATTAAAATTAGAAACCCAACGGATTTCTAAAACAATAAACTAATACATCTGAAGGGAATATTAGTAAAAACAAATCTTTAAAAAAAAAACTATCCACACTGCACTACAGGGAGAAAAAGATACATGGTGAAAAGAAGGAGAGGGTCTAACATGCATGTAATGGAAGAGTATATGGGAGAGAATTTGAATGTAATGTATCGATTACTTGCTCAGTCTCCAGTAACTTTCCTCACAAGTGGGGGAAATTTCAAAGTCCTCGTCATGGACTACAAGGTCAAACAAGGTCTGGTCCTACCTCCTTCTCCATCCTGGCTGTCTGTTCTGGAATGTCACACACACTCCCATTCCAGGGTTTCTTCCAGAAGTCTTCCTACCTCCTTCTCCATCCTGGCTGTCTGTTCTGGAATGTCACACACACTCCCATTCCAGGGTTTCTTCCAGAAGTCTTCCCCCAGAGCCCGGCATGCCTGGCTACCTCGCTTCACTCAGATTCCTGTTTCAATAATGTCTCCTCTAAAAGGACACCTTTCTGTTGTTGTTCATCCTCACCCGAGGATATTTTCCCATTGATTTTTAGATAGAGTGGAAGGGAGAGAGGGAGGGAGGGGGAGAGAGAGAGAGAGAGAGAAACATCGATGTGAGAGAGATATGTCTATTGGTTGATTCCCGCATGACCCCGACCAGGGCTGGGGATCAAACCTGCAACCAAGTTACATGTACTTGACTGGAATCGAAATCACCACCCGTCGGTCTTCAGGCCAACACTATAACCACTGAGCCAAACAGGCCAGGGCCAAAAAGGTACCCTTGACCACCCAATCTAACCTTGTCTCTCACCCCACCCTTGTCCTGCTTTAATTTGCTGCTTGGCATGTATAATTATCTAATATCATCTTAGTCTTTTATTTGTTTACTTTGTATTGCTTTTCTTCCCAATATGGAGACATATACCCGCCCTGAGTAGGTACTCAGTGAGCTTTTTTGAAAGAATTAATGGATGAATGAAACCCAGACATACCTACCGTGTGACCAGTACTTCGGGGGAGAGCTGGGCGAGGCAAAGACCCTGGGTTGCCTGCCGTTACCCACCTTACTCCCTCCCTTAATGACAGTTCTAATTTTGAAGGGGAAACAATGAGACCAGCTGAAAACCTGCGTTTCCCGGGCAGCCTGGGAGAGTAGATTGAGCTGGGGACCTTAGATTTCTTTCTCCCTCCTCTTTCGTGCTACCTGAAGTGTGGACGTAAGGCTGAGACTGCTGTGGCCATTTTACAACTCTACGTCAACCTTGAGGACGGAGCCATGGGCCAGAGGGTAAGAAAGCAGACGAATCAAAGGAACCTGAGATACCAATGATGTCACACAGCTGGCCTGTCTCCTTAACCCCGGACATCTCCAGCAGAGAGAAAAATAAAACCCTCTGTTTTCAGTTACTAGCGGCTGAAGGTGCTTCTCAACTGATTCAGGGCCATGAGATTCGGGCCTTGATTTTGGGAACTTACTACCAACAGTGGGGTTCAGACACACTCAGTGACCCCCGGGGCAATGGGCTGGCCAGGAACTCAGCAGAGTCAAGTGCTTTGGCCAGCAAGGGACTTGGTGGGCAAAAGGAGAGGCCGGGTATCTCCCCAAGGAAGGATTGGGTCATCAGCCTGGCCTTTCACACTCCCAAATTGTTGGGTTAGGCAAGGACTGGCAGTGTGAGGGGTCAAACCACAGCAATTTCTGCTCCTTCTGGAGTGACCTAGTGGGGGAAATGTCACATAAGCTCACGAAGTGTCACCGGTCAAGAGGCCAGTGTTAACACAGCTCTGTGTCTGTGCCTAGCACTGTGCTGGGTGCTGTGGGGAGAGGCACAGGGAAGAGATGTGGCTCCTGTCCTCAGCGAGCTTCCAGTCATGGGTATCCATGAATGCTATGTCTGGAACGAACCTTGGTGGGAACCTTGGTTTCTTAGCTTCATGTTTCCATGTGGAGGGACCTTATCCAAGGTAACGCTTCTTACCTCATTTTCCCTGTGAGTGGTGGAGCCATTTGTCTGATCAATGGGTTCAAGAGAAGCTAGAGATAAGCCCTTCTGGGTTTTGTCTCTAGGACCTGCCAGTAGGGTCCTGTCCATGTGGGGGGACCCTGGCATGACCCGAGTTTCCATTGATGGTAGATAAGTCTGACTCCAGGAGGCAGCATCATGAAGCTCATTCATTGTCATGACACACCTGTGCCACAGCCTTTACCCCCCAACTTCTATCAATTAAAAAGTTGATGCTGTTTTTCTGTCCATCTCTCTTTTGTTTCTGACCTCCGGAAGAAATGAGAGTTATTTTGGGCCCCTTGGTTTAATTAACGCTGACAGCTGTTACTAAAAACCCCCAAATCTCTGTGCCTTAACACTATGAAGGTTTTATTTCGCCATTACCCACCCTCCCTTTCAACTGGCAAGCATTGACTCGGCACTGTCTCTGTGTGGAGCTGAGGTGCACTGAGCCTCACAAAGCCCAGTCATGACGTTTCTGATCAAGAGGCCCTGCTGGAAAAGGGCGACTTAGGGGGCCAGTTTGCTTTCATACCCTGTCTCCGCCATCATGTGGCTTCCAAGCCAACCTGGGACCATGCAGCCATGAGCTTTTCTAGGGGAAAGCCTAGAAGACCAACCAGGCTATAGGATGTTTGATAGTGTAAACAGCCAGGCAGGGCAATGTCAGAGATCGCTTTCTCCTCCACTCCACTAGGCAGAGTAAGTCACATGGCACCTCTTAGATGCAAAGTATGCTGGGAAATGTGCTTACGCATGTGCCCAGAGAGGAGAGGAGACTGGATGGGTGGACTTTAGCATTCTCTACCACACCCCAATGGGCTCTACTCCTTTTGTCATTAAAATGACTATTTTGAGAATCAAAGTATGTCAATAAGTTCCCCAAAACATGTAGCCATTTCTCAACAGGAACAAAGGAGTGGTGGGGAAGGGGGGTTAAACTGAGCGCCTCGAAGCCTTGCTGCAAACAGTGAGTTCCCTGTCACTGGGAGAAGGCAAAGAGGCTGATCACTTGGTGGAGAGATTAAGAACAAGTTTTCCACCAGATGACTAGACTACACCAGCGATTCCCACACTTTTCCTTCTCCAGGGCCCTTTCATAATTGTTCCCTTTGGACTTCATGTTTTGAAAGATTTTTGTCTAACAAACAAATGGCACTTCTTGTGTAATAACAAATACATTTCTTCACTTCTTACGAATCCAGGTTGTGTGTGTGTGTGTGTGTGTGTGTGTGGTACCCACAACCAGACATGTGCACTTGGGCACCATGTCTACCACGCTTTTCATCTTCTAATTGCATTTCACAAGTGCCTAGAATGTCATCGACAGCCAATCAAAGGTTCTGCCCAGCATTCCACTCTGAACTGATGATTTAATTCCAGCCAAAGCAAAGAAACTACGACTTTCGTTACCCCTATCACAGCATAAGTGAATAATTTTATCTTTTTTTTTTTCCTGTCTGTTTTTTTAAGTGCATGTGCCCTTAGTGGGAACTGAACCGCCATCTCTCTGGTCCACGGGCCGATGTTCTAACCACTTAGCAAACGGCCATGGCATCAATTTTAAAAGAGATTATTGAGAAGCTCTCTCAGACCCACAGTACTATGGAGAACTTTAAACAACTCACTTGTTACTTTGCTCCGACCCCTTCATCCTCCCCAACAGACCATGTTAGATGCATTTCATTTCCTTGCCTAGTGGGAATCTTCTCAAGGACAGCAACCCTGTCCCGGTACCTAGCTGGGTGCCAGGTAGTTGCTCAATGGCTGTCCATGAAAACTAACATCAGTAAGTGAACGTGGGGAACTCCATTCCTTGCTTTAAGGTAAAGCTGGCAGATCAGGGGGAATCGGGCCCCTCTGAACTTGGCAGCTGCCATGATCAGAAAGGCAAAGTCAAGGGTGAAATATCTGGGTGGGGTCTTCCACTCCCAGCAGGAAGTCCTGACTGTATACCCCATGAAAGTGGACAGCAACTCTCTCCACTCCTCCCTGTATAGACAGAGCCTGTCCCTGTGCCTGCTACGTAGGAGACCCTTGATGAGAGGGCCTCTCTCAGTATCAGCTTCCTTCTCCACCCCCACCTTTCTTTCTGCACCCCATCCCTCTTTCCCTCCCTGGCAGTGCTAACAGCCCCGACCCTTGCTCCTATGCAGGCAGGTCTGGCACAAATTCTTAGAGTGGCCCTGCACACAGAATAATAACTCATTAGGGGCATGTCTAAAATCACAGTCACTTTAGAGCTCATAAAATTCCTAAACTAAGCTTAAAAATAGCTTTCTGGCAACGTGCCCCTGAATTCGTGTGATGGATTTATCCTGTCTGTTTTTATGCCCTGCCTTGTTCTGCCACGACTCTGAATGGGGATGGTGTGAGCCTCTCCCGTGCCCTTCCCCAGGGCTGGTGCCCAAGTTCTTGGTGGCAGTGAGTGGTCCCCACCCAAGAGCTGGGAGCACAGGGACTGCTCAGGGTAAGTGGCCAGTGATGCGCAAATGGACAATGACACGAGCTCTGCTCAGTTCACTGAAGGATCGCATCCGCCCCTTTCCCACTGGGCTCCAGGGACGCTCACAGTTCGCTGGAGGGAACGTTCACTGGACGTGAAGAGACCCAGGCTTTCTGGTCCAGCGGGGCCTTTGCTGTGTGACTGCGGAAAGGTCACCAAACCTCGACAGGCCACACATTCCTCACGTGTACAAGCAAAGGGGTGAAGTGGATCAGTAGTTTGCAAACTGTGCTTTCCAGAACCCCCAGCATTCCACAGCAGCCTTCCAAGAGCGGCCCGGAGAACGGAAGGCCAAGGGGTGGGATCCAGGCCCCAGCCCTCTTTCTACCCAGCAGCTCTGCTTGGTCCTGGAGCCAGTGACAAAGCTGGGATTTGAACCCAGGGAGTCCATCTTCGGCACCCCACCTCTTAATCACACAGCTCTGTGCAGCAGCACCCCAGCACAGGGTGAAGGCAAGACCTAAGGCATCTCGAATAACACGTGGGATGAGGCAGCTGTTGAAACAACAAATCTGTGTGTTGAATGCATGAAGTTAGGAATGAATGATTCTGGGTGAAAGTACAAGAAAGCTTCGTGGAGGAGGTGATATTTACGATAAGACAAGAAAGATGGTAGGAGCTCCCCTGGATGGAAAGGTGGGCCCCCCATTCCAGACAGAGGCTGAAACAAAGGCAGGAAAGACCCTGGGATGTTCAGGGAAGCCAAAAGCGTTCTGATTGGCTACAGAAGAGTGTTCTCAGGGTCCCATCTCCCTGAGAGTGACTTCCAATCGTCCCCATGTCTTTATTCCACAATCCCCAGGTCCTAAAGCCCAGGGTCCACCAGCAGCATTGCCAAGAGGCAGGGAGGCAATATCAGCGCCTTTACCTTCTGTAGCAGGGCCTGCTCCAGCCAAGCACCACGTGACCCTTGGCATCCAAAAGCGGTTCAGACACCGGGCAGCTAAAAAGCTCTATGTCCTCTGCAAAGGGAAGTGGAAAATTCAGGAACGGAGCTCAGTATCGGCCAATTGCTTTTTCTACCACCTTTGTATGGGCTACTATTTAAAATTAAAAATAAATTCAAACATTGTCTAACTATTCCATCTCTAGGAATCTGTCCTAGATAAATATAAAAGCCAAAATGAACATAGAAGAATGTTCACTGTAGCAAATATTGTAATAGTAAAAATCAACAAAAACATAAACAAGCCCAGCTTGTGTGGCTCAGTGGTTGAGCGTTGACCCATGCACCAAGAGGTCACCAGTTCGATTCCTGGTCAGGGCACCTGCCCAGGTTGTGGGCCTGATCCCCAGTGAGGAGCATGCAGGAGGCGGCCAATTAATGTTCTCTCTCATCGATGTTTCTATCTCTCTCCCTCTCCCTTCTTCTCTCTCTCTAAAATCAACGAAGAAAAAAATGAATAAATGCATACTTCTTTAAACACACACACACACAAACAAATAAAAAGCCCATTTATAAAGCCAACCACACAATATGGCACCACTGAGTATGGTGGGGTTCCTTTTAAAAAGTAGACCAGTTTTGTCGCTACAGAAACACAGCCACAGTAAATTAAGGGTGAAAGTCAGGGGGCAGAACTATGTTACAGTATGCCACCATTTGTGATATTTTTAAGAGATTGTATACATGGAAAATTACAGTAATGACACATAAAACTGCTGATGGTAACTACCTCTGGGAAGGAGAATTAGGCGTCTAAAGTGGGAAAATTATTTTTTCATTGGTACACCCTTTGCTTTTGAATTTTCACTATGCGCATATGTTATGTCCATAATAAAAAGTAATTTACAGATTTGTTCACCTGTATATTAGCTCTATTAATTGATTTTTAATAGAAAACATACCTTTGGATACAAAGGTCACTTATTATATAATTCCATTAACATTGAATGAGAGTTTATTTTACCCCAAGCAAGTGCTAAGAGCTGAGATAATGTTTATCCGCAAAGAAAAGTAAAATAAAGACCCTGCCTTGTGGTAGTTCATTGTCAAGTGGGGTAGTCAGCCAAATAAATGTGTCCAGCAGAGAGAAATCAGAGTCATAATGGAGAAAAGCCCTGAAAACTATGGGACCATGAAGGATGGCACTATGCAGATGGTAAGTTGAAGAAGTCTTTCTGGAAGAGGTGCTATCTGCAGTGGGTTTTGAGGGATGAATAGAAGTTAATTATAAAGAAGGAAAGGGAAGTGAATTTCAGGCATAAAGACCAAAACACACCCAGCACATGGGACACTATGGAGAGGTGGGTCTGTTTAACCACAGCAAACACACACTTTGAATACTTAGATTTAGAAGTGTCTCCTAATGGAATATTGCACAACCATGAAAAGGGAAGAGGCAGCTCTGTTGGAATCAAGAGTCGGTCAGGCAAAGTGGTTAGGAGTGCGGGTTTTGGAGCTAGTTATTACATCAGGGTCAGCATCTGGCTGCCCCATTTACTAGCTGTGTCTTCTTCCTTAGCTTCTCTCTGCCTAACTTCCTCCCCAAAAATGCAAATAATGAAAGTACTTTCTTCCTAGGATGCTAGTATTAGAATTAAATAATGCATACTATGCTCTTATCCAAGTGCTTATCACAAATTAAGCATTCAATAAATGACATTTATTCTCCCATGGGCTATATTTAAGATGTATTAAGTATAGAGGTAGGTAGCAAATTGCTTTTTATCTTTACCATACTATCTCATTTTAGTAGGGACGTTGCTGTTTTGTTCACCAATATGGACCCCACAGTACATAAGTGGCAGCCACTAAATAACTATGGGATGAACTGATTCTCGTAAAAGAAAACCATGTGTGGCATTTGTTAGTACACATGTGGACAAAGACACCGAGAAGATATACAGCAAACTGTTGCTAGGTGTCCCTGGAATAGTAGGATTATGAAGGATTCACCCTTCTTCAATCACACTTTTCTCTAACAGATATTTTACAAGGAGCTTGATATCTTAAAAACCTAAAAAAAAAAAAGCAGTAAAGTCCAAAAGTAAAACAAGAAAAAAAGTAAACATCTTAATTGTTTATTGGCACCATCAGTCAATTCAGGGGTGTTTTTTAGGGTTTGTCTCCATTCTTCTGATAGAAAAAAATGGAGTCACTGACTATAACTTATCTTTTCTGAATTAAAAATGATGTGGTAGATAGATTTCAGTCATTGTCCCGATTTGTTTACCTGACCTTGAATCCACACCCTTTGGCAATACTCTCCTAACTCTGCCTCTGGACTGGGCCCTGTGACTGGTTTTGGTCAGTGGAAAAGTCGCAAACATGACCAAATCAAAGGCTTGAAAAGCACTCGCACACCGAAGGTCCCAGACCCCTGCCATCGGTGAAGAAAGCCAGCCCAGCCTGCTGAAGGACAGAGACAGGGGGTCCACTCCCACCAACAGCCAGCCGTCTCCCAGCCACCACACATGTGACTGAGGCCCTCTGGGGGCAGACAGCCCAGCTGACTGCAGGCACGGGACCCAGTGCAGCCAAGATCATCCAAGCCAAACCGAGACCAGAGAACCACCTGGCAGAACCGCGTGCTAAATAGATAGCTGTGATTCAGGCCACTGAGTTCTAGGATGGTGGAGTGTCACGCAACAATCGATCAATGAGACTCCTTACTTCAGTCACATGGCTCCTAAACAAAACCTTTTTTTTTTTAAGTAAAGATTCTCCAGCAATGTCATCACCAACTATTTGCAAAAGGCCTTATTTTTTTTTAATGAAAGTACATCCAATTGAGGGCTATCTTCTGAGAAAGATAACACTCACAGGAGTATTATATTTTATATATTATGTAATATTCTCTATTAATGTATCTTTTATTATACTCACATGTAATATTTTTATACATTATATAATATCGTAATATAATAAGGGCTTTAGCTTTCTGACCACAAGAACAGGCTGCAGCTCAATAGCCAGCCACTGGGCCCTGTCGTCCTGGCAACAGCCCACCCCCGTCCTCACACACACACCAGGTGTCACTGACCCCACCCTGCTGGGCTCGGTTCTGCACTTGACCGGATGCTGTGTGAATATTCGAGGGGGGACCGGCTTCACGGTCTCATCCGGACGCACCCATGTTCGAGGCACCTGGGGAGCTTCGAAGGCCCGGACACACCTCAGCCCAGTAGAATCTGAATCTCAGGGAGCGAGTCTCATTCAGCAGATTGTTCCCAAACTCCTCACGGACCGAAGCGCAGCCAAGCGGCACATCTCTGCAGCTTCGGTGCATGTGAATCATCCGCGGATCCTGTTAAAATGCAGGTTCTGACTCAGGGGGTTGGGAAGGGCCTGGGAGTCTGCATTTCCAACAGGCTCCGTGGTGATGTCAAGGCTGCATTTCTAGGGACCATATATTGGGAGACAAGGGGCCCAAAGACGGTGCCTCGTTCGCGTGTCCTTCCCTCCTGAGCCGGCTGGTGGTCCCATCTGCTGTCTCATCGGCGCTGTCAGCGGTGGAGGCCCAGAGAGGGGCAGTGAGTAGCCCAAAGTCACACAGGGGTGCAGGAGCACCCAGATCTCTGTTGTTCCGCACCTCACAGCACTGCCTCCCCCAACAGGCGGCTTCATCTGCCCACCCACCCAAATCACAGTGCCCTGTAGCCCCCTTTGCAAGGAGAAACTAGGGAAACGTTTCTCACGGAAAAGTCAGCTCTTGTAGAATCTGCTTCTGCCCAGGGTGAGTGACAGTCCCGGGGACGAGCGAGTATCCAACATGCATTTGGCAGAGAGAGCAGCAGCTGATGCAGGCAGGGGAGGCCAACGGAGGGATCGCAGCTAAGGGGCACAGGCCAGTCTCCTCCCTTGCTCCGATGAGGACACCCCACAATATCTGAGTCAGAGGGCCTGTGCGCTCAGCCCCAGGCTGCTGGGCTGGGAGGGTGACTCAGAGGGTGTGTAGTCAAGTGAACTTCTCCCTGGCCAAATATGGGCTCAGCTTTGCTCCGTCTTGCCATTCAGGTTGCCAGGGCCCAAAGGCCGGATCTGCTCCGTGTGTCAGCAAGGTCCCTGATGGAGAGGGAAACTATTCCACACCCCCTGCCCCTCTCCTCCTCCCTGGCCAGGGGGTGGCACTTGGCTTTGCCCTCTAAGGAACGCACAAGCTCCTGCATGGTGCGTCCACTCTCCCCACATCACTGTCTGCAGCGCAGAACGGAGGAGCGATGACATTCAGAAATGGCGGTTTTGTCATGACAGGGCCCTGCGCCGCTGTCACGTACCCACAGGACTGTAGGATGGAGACCACAGCCTGCTTTCTCCCGGTTGCCCCCGTGCCGCACACAGAACCCGGGACCGCGCAGACAGGGTGACTGTCGGTAAACTAGATGAATTCCCGTGTGCGCTGTGTGTGCCTGTGTGGGTGCGTCATTCTCTACCACCAGACTTTTAATTCCTGGAGGAAACAGTAACTTGCATAGCACGCCAATGTGCCACACACTGTTCTGAAATCCCTCTCCTGTTAGCTCATTTCATATGAGGATTAACTCATTTAATCCTTCCAAGAACCCTCTGAGGAAAGTCCTATTATTATCTTCATTTTATGGATAGGAGCCTGAGGCCCAGAGAGGTTAAGTAATGTGCCTGATGTCATCTAGCAGGTAAGGGATAGAATCAGGCTTCTGGCCCCAACAGTGTGGCCTCAGACTTTGTACTCTTGTTGGTATCTGGTTCATTTCTGTATCTCTGATGCCCAGCGTAGTGGTGGGTAGTAATAATTGCGTGTTGACTAAGTGAATAAAGTAATTACTGTATTTATTATTGTGTGTGTGCATGTATATTTGTCACACTAGACATTGACTTTCTCAGTGAAGGGATTTGTCTTGCCAATGTGTCCCAATACATTTAATAAATGGTCTAAGGGCAAACACATTAAAAAATGGATGTTCCCCAATGCCCACCTGTTCGGTGTGTGGTCCCCAGAGCACCTGGTCGGCTGCTTGAGGTTTTCAGAGTTTATTCAGATGCCCAGGAAGAGACAGACAGGGCCGAGAGTCAGAGCCAGCTTCATGGCTGTAGGACCCGCGCTCGGTCAGAAAGTGCCCCGCCCCCCCGCCTCGGCTCCTGTTCTCATGTCACCGCCTCGAAGTCTCAATAATGTCTGAACAGGTGGCCTCCTGTTGGTTTCCATCTTACACTGGGCCCCACCGTGATTAGCCCGTCCTGCCAGGAGTGACCACAGCCCATGAAGAGGCCTGCAGGAAAGGCACCCGGGGCACTGTGTCCATAGCCTCCAGGAAAAGGCCTTGGTCATGGCAGGCATTCAGATGGCCAACGTTCCACTGTCGGGCCCCGGCTCAGCAGTTGCCACCCGAGCCTGACTCCTGAAGGGTCATCTGGCCCTCATCACCCATCCTCAAAGCTGCCCCTGAGACACCCCTGGTCCCTGGACACTGACAGCTTCTGATGTCTCCAGGCCAATTTCTTCAGGTTCCCCCGTTTCCAACACGACAGCATCCATGCCTCCGCTTGGTGGAGCGCCGATGGCCGGCTGAGCACCAGGCGGAGCGGTTTCCCTCGTGTCGCCTGCACCGAAACTGTGAGCCGGGTTTTACTGCCCCCATTTGGGGCATCTGAGCTTCCAAGTTGAGAAGAGGCAAAATCAAGTGCAAATAAATGATTCCAAGACCCTTGTTCCCAACTGATGGCTCCCACGGCCCCCTCACTGTCGGAGGTAGTCCCCCTCTTCTCTGCCTGGAAAGCCCTCTCCCCAAGCCTGCCTGCCCCCCGACTTTTCTCCAGTCCTGCTGCTGGAAGTGGTAGAACCAGGATGCCAACCCGAGCAGTGGGCCGCAGATCATGGCTCTTACTCATACTTGGTGGATTGTTCTCCCTGTTTGGGCCTGGCTTGGATATCTTCACTCACAGAAGCATGGAACCTGGAAGGAACTCCAGCCTCGGCTTCTTCGTCTGTGAAGTGGGAGTCACAAACAGGCCCACATCACAGGCTTGCCTGGATTATACATAATGACAGATGTCAAAGTGCTTTTTAACGATCCACAGGCCTAAGCAGTTATTTCTGTTAATTAGCCGTAGTGAAACTAAGGCTTGTTAAACCCGATGCCAAGAAAACAAAGGTCATTAGCCCCCTCCCCCTTCACTTCAGCCTAAGCCAAGGCCTGCTGCGCCCTGGCCAGTCACCAGTCTGTAAAGAACTGAACCAGATGCATCCTTGTCAATCACCAGGATGTCTCCTGCACTGCCTTGACATCCTGATTCTGCCACTTTGTAGCTGTGCAGCTTTGGGTAAATCACTATACCTCTCTGAGTGCTGGGCTTTCTCATCTGCAAAGCGGGGTCGATGGCGATAGTTGTGACACGGTGTGGTTGTAAGGTGCCTAGCACAGTAATCACGCAGTGGTGGTTGGTATTATTCTTAGAAAAACTCACATACACCCAGAATTCCCTCTAAACTAGCAAGCCTGATCAGAGCATTGCACTTTGAGATGGTTAATAGTATGTGTCAGCGTGCTGGGCTAGGGGAAGCCCAGAGGGCTGGTAAAACATTTTCTGTGCGTATGTGTGCATGTGTGTGTGTGTGTGTGTGTGTGTGTGTTTCTCGGATTAGTATTTGACGCTGTCGGATGAGTAAAGACCACCCTCACAGATGCATAGGGGCATCATCCAATGTGTTGAGGACCCAAGTAAACAAAAAGGCAGAGGGACAGGGGAAGGTGCCGTCTGTGCTTGGGCTCCTGCCCGTGGACATCAGCACTCCTGGCTCTCAGGCCTTCAGAACCCGACTGAGATGACACGATGGGTCCCCTGGTCTTGGGCCTCTGATGTGGACTGAACTGCACCACCAGGTTTCCTGGATCTTGCAAAGGTCTGATCATGGGACGTCCCAGTCTCCACAATCACCTGAGCTGACCCCTGACAATAAATGTCTTTTTATAGATCTATAGATACCCTATTGGTTCTGTTTTTCCAGAGAATCCCGACTAATACACTGTTAGAGCATCTTCTCTCAGTGTTCTCTTCCCACCAAGATGGTACCACATTCCCAGGACACGGGCGGGCACTCTACCATTGAGTCCTGACTGCGCCACCTTTCTCTCTCTCTCAGCTTGCCCAAACGCTGATGAAGCTGAAGCATTCTCAGCAGCCCTTCCGATGCCTTCCTCTCCATCTGCTTCCCCTCCCCTCGGCTGGCTCATCTTCCCTGGGTATAACCGTCGGTCTTTTCATTCCACTTCTCCCCACACCAATCCTTCACCCCCGCAGCCATGCTGGAATTTTCTCTTCTGGTTTTTTTAATCCTTACAGGATAAGGGCCAGATTAAGAGTGTAATGAGGGTCCCAGGATGTGGTGAAAAGTTTACTTAGAATCAGAGGTTTCCTATTCTTCACCCTCCTCTCTCCCCCAACCACATTTTTTAAAGGAAGATGAAATTGTACCCATCAGAAACACACACACCAGGTCCACACATGCTAACTCTTGACCTTGGACCAGGTACACTTAACGTCTCTAAACCACAGCTAAATGGGGACAAAGTGCCGACCAGCCAGTCTATAGGGGGAATTAAGTGAGAGAATCCAGGCAAAGCCACTATACAGGTACTGGCGTATAGTAAATATTCAATAAATGTAAATATTGTGTTGTCATGATATGAAATTACTTTTCAGTTGTGAAATGTATATTACATTTTATATGATCCCTGATGGTATTAACCTAATTTTTCATCACCATAGCAAATAAAACCTACTGACACCAGTCGACGACGACATCTCGGCAGGCTAGGCGCTATGCTGCCCGCTGTCCCATCTTGCCTGCTCGTTCCTGCCAGCACTCTACATTGCTCAGCAAAATTTCTAAAAATTAAAAAGCATGTTTTCTATAGACCCTTGATATTTTAGGTGTGATGGATTGTGGTTTCTTCCCCAGTGCCTGTAATTATTATTATTATTTTTTAATCCTCACCTGAAGATATTTTTCTATTTATCTTCAGATAGAGTGGGAGGGAAGGAGAGAGAGAGAAACATCAATATGAGAGAGATACATCGACTGGCTGCCTCCCGCACGACCCCGACCAGGGCCGGGGACAAAGCACAACGGAGGTACATGCCCTTGACCGGAATCGAAACCACGACTCATAGGTCCGCGGGCCGACGCTCTAACCGCTGAGCCAAACTGGCCAGGGCAGTTATTTGAAAGCCTGTGTCACCATTCTTCACAAAACTTGCTGGTCGAATGGCAGTGCTGAATGACAGAAAATGTCATCACCACAGATGATGCGTCAGGGCCGTCTGGGACCAGTGTGGAGACGGGTTACCGTGTTATCCCCCGAGTTAGAACCTGCACGTGATCTGAAACGTGTAACATAAAAGCAGCTGCACCGCATCCATCAAAACGTGCCTTCAAAGTACGGAAAGTTCAGGGCAAATTACAAAGTGCGAAGATTCTGGAAAACAGATTTTTGAAGACTGGAGTTCAATAGCATTCTATTCCTCAGATGGATTGTGCTGCCAGGGAAGTTTAGCAGTGGGAAGGGGAGCTTTCTATTTCTATTAGGGGGAAGGGTGAACATGTTCAGAAAACATGAAAGAAATAATATTGCAATTACAGAGTTGATACTGATTTGTGGTGAAACCACTGCGGGGGAAATTATCACTTGCTCAACCAAAATAGTTGAAGTGAAGTGAACAGGTTTTTAAAAATTAGTAGTTTAAAACAGTTCAAACCAAGTCATGACCCATAGGTCAAATCTGGCCCTCCACCTGTTTTTGTAAATAAAGTTTTATTGTCACACAACCGCACTCATTCATCCACAGAGTGTTTGTTTCTGGCTGCCTTTGGGCTATCATGACAGAGGTGAGTACCAGTGACAGAGCCTTTGTGTCCCATAAAGCCTAAAATATTAACTCTCTGGCACTTCACAGAAAAACTTTGCCAACCCCTGGTTTAAAACATGGATCTATGTACCTGGAAAGAAAAACAATATTTAGGAGTATGTTTGACATCACAGTGAACCATGAGAGAAAACAAAGACTTCACTTGATCATTCCACAAATATTTAGTAAGCTCCTACTGTGCACCAGACACTGTCTAGCCACGAAAAAATAAGTAAAACAGACAAAAGTTCTTGCCCTCCTAGGACTTACCTGAACTGAGGAGTTTACTAATTGATCTCTATAAAAGTACGTTTTGTTTTTGTTTTTTAATGAAATCTTTAAAAGAACAATGAAGAATGAAATGTTTCAGGGCATTAAGAATGAGATCAATGTTTCCCCAGCTTAGTCAATAACATGTAATGAACCAACTCGCAGTGCAATGAAGGAACCCTTGTCAACTGTGCACAGGAGATCCAAGAAGACCTCAAGGCCCAGCGAACAAAGAAAGGCTGTGAGGGCTCGTCCAGGTTGAAGGGAACGCTGGAACCAATTTGCACGGGGCTGCAGCCTGGAGTTGATCTGAGTAAAATTCCTGGCCAGGCCCATCATCGCGTTGCTAACAGGAGCAGAAAATTGAGTGGGTTTGCAGGCATGCTGATGAAAAGACAGCTAAGCATTTCATACACACATGGTTACCCTGAGGTTTGAGAGTCAGCAGTAATAAGTTTTGATTTGTGAGCGAAGAAATGAAGGAACTCCCCAAAGCTCTCCATCCTATGGAGTCACGCTTCTGAGAAAAGGCTGACGATTTTTCACAGCCTTGCCACGCACGCAGGCAAGAAGCCGTGTCAGAATGGCTCGGGGCTATCCATTATGGTATGTTGTGCTCACTTGGGCTTCACATCCTTGAAGAGATGATGAAACTTAGGAAATTGCCTGAAATGACTTTTATAAGATCAAGCGTCTGATAGATTGAGCAGGGCACTGACATCAATGTCCAACTCTGAACGAATTTTTGGTTTGACATGGATCACATAGTAAGTGTTTCAGGAATTCTTTCAAGGGGTTACAAAATGCAATTATCCATTGCCACTTTTTTTTTTTTCTTTCTTCATTATTTATCAACGAGTCAAGCAATAAACATTTCAAAACTATTTAGGGTAGAGTAGAGGAACCTTGCCAAGAAATAATCAGAGGAGGTTTCATAGTTAATAAATCATTTGTTCACACCAAAAAGTCCTGGAAGAAAAGTTTTGGAAAGTCTACATAGGCCTTTCCTAGTTCTTTCAGAAAGCAATATATTGTTTTGCCATGTTTATTACTAAGGACTGGATTCTTAGTTGCTAAATTTAAATCTACATTCTAAAAACATGAAACCAACAATTGTTTGAGATTTTGTGTGTGTGTCCACATAGATATGCACATACATAGAATAAATCACTAAATAAAACAAGAGGCAAAACTAAATAAAACATAGATGCCATCTGATGTCCATATGGTCCCATAACTTCATTTTCCTAAGCATGACGCAAAGTTTAATTTCCCCTGCGACCGACTGCTCAGTGTGACCCATACAGGTCACTCCACGGATCTTCGCAGAAACGCCTCTGAAGCCTCGAGCCATTGCATGTTGCTTCCACTCTTCCCATTGCTCAAGCAGGCAGGAATGTTTGTTCTTACCACTGTGTCTCAAAACACACTGTGAAGTGCATCGCCCTGGATGGCTATTGAGAATGACTTGCCAACCCGGCTGATGGACCTCAGAGGAAGGGCCTAGTGGTGTCTGGAGAAGCTGACTGTGCCAGATGAGAGGCACATGTGTTTGACTGATTCCACCTCACCCACCAGAATTAACCACTCCAGCCCTGGCTGGTTTGGCTCAGCAGATAGAGCATCGGCCCTCAGACCAGAGAGGCCCGGGTTCGGTTCCCGCTAAGGGCACGTAACTTGGTTGCAGTTTGTCCCCGACCCCAGTTAGGGTTGTGTGGGTGGCAGCCAGTCGATGTGTCTCTCTCGCGTGAATGTTTCTCTCTCTCTCTCTCTCTCTCTCTCTTCCTCCCTCTCTCCCTCCCACTCTATCTGAAGATAAATGGAAAAGTGACCTAGGGTGAGGACAAAAAAAAAAAAAAAAAAAAGAATTAGCCACTCTAGTCAGCCGATTGGCATGGTCGACATCCAGTTTGGAAGTCTAAGTTCTAAGGCATGCTACCCTGATAACGACTGGACCCTGTTCCCTGGAGAAGATGGTGACATATAGAAATAATCAGGTTGTGTGATTAGCATAAGCAAAGATCTTTGCAAGCCCCATTGGAAAGCTGGGTTGAAAATCTGATACTTGTTTAGTGAAGGTCCCCTCATCTGAAAATCTGTTAAAAATAAGGAGTCTGCTCCTCACCACAAGCACCCTATCAGGCTCCACCTTAGCTGGGATAAGGACAAAACCCCCTTTCAGAGATGATGAAACCGAAGTTTGGAAAGGCAACGTCACTGCATCCCTGGTTCTCCAAGCCACCCTAAGGGAATGGCCTTGGTAGATACCTCTGTCACTCGATGTGCAGGATGTATGCGAGGAGGTGTTGGTTTGCACAAAGCAACCGAGTCGGGAACCCAGGGGAACAGCAGGCCAGAGGGAGATACTTCCAGCTCCTCTCAAACCATGACCCCGCCTACGTTCTAGCCCACGCTTGGGGTCTTCCCACCTCCCCTCCAGCCATAAGGGCTCCTCCGCCCTTTCAGCAGCCCCTGCTTCCTATTACCGGCGGCTCTTTCTGGTTCTGTCCCCCTGCCTGCAGCTCCCCCTCAGCCTGGCCCACCGCCGCTCAGCCTTCGGGCCTCTGCACATTTCTTCCCGGGGGCCTCTGCCTCCTCCCGCCACCTGGCCTGGGGGGCACCCCTGTGCGCCCTCATAGCGCCTGCCTAGTCCTCCCGCACTGCATGAACAAGGGACCTGTGGTAGGCACAGAGGTGGTGTGGCACAGTGGTCACAGGCCGGGGCTCCGGGGCCAGTCAGACCAGGTTCCAATCCTGGCTCTGCCTCACTGGCTCTGTGGCCTTAAGCAAGTCACTTAACCCCTCTCTGCCCCTGTCTCCCTCCATAAGATAAGAATAATGATATAACCGGCCTGCTGTGAAGATTCTGAGTTAAATACTTGGAAGGCACTTAAAACAATGCCTGGCACGTGGCAAGGGCTCATGATTTATTATTATGGTAATCCACGCTTTTCTGGCCCACCCTTCCCTAGACGGAGTTTTTGTTTGCGGAGATGGTTTCAGTTGTCTCTTAGCAGAGCCTCTGGGACATAACAGGTACCCAGGAAATGTCTGTGGGATGAATACATGAACAACAGAAGCCACGGCGTCTGCTAAACCTCTGCCAAGGTTGGCTTTCTCTAGGGTCCGCCTCGGTGTCCATAGGCGGGGGCCCGTGTGGCTGAGCTGCTCCGCTCAGAGGTGTGCCCAGCTGAGCTGCCCTTCCAGAACACAGCTGCGTATCCCACCGGCGCTGAGCAACCCCTGGGGGGCAGCTTTGCAGTGACGGCTCCTTATCTGCCTGGGACGCTGACCTGTTTTCATGGAATTGAACTTCCCCATTGGAAGTTCCCAGGGGCTCAGACTAGCCAACAGCCCCACTGGCTGCTCTCTGCGCAGTTCAGCCGCCGCCACCACTGCCCTGGCTGTGCCCCAAGGCCTGGGGCTGGCTGCCCCGCCCTCCACTCGCGGTGGGCCAGCTGGGCCTCCACCTCAAAGCTCTTCCATGTCTCGCCCCTCCGAACCCCCAGAGCCCTCTATCTGCATTTGTTCTTCCCCTCTGCGAATCTCGGGTTCATTGTCCGTAAAACCGGTAACAATACCTACTTCAAAGGAGGCTGTAAGAGCAAGTGACTCGGGCAAATGTTTCACTTTGTAAGAATTTGCTTATTTCCTACCTGGGCAGGGTCTCGAAGGAGGGGTCCTCTGTGTTACCACTGTGTGCCCCTTATTCACGGCACAGTTAGCGTTTGCTCAGAAACCAATCAAAACACTTGAGTCTTGGCTGTGCAGCGAGAGCCTCCAGTTACAACAAGAAAGGAGTGGTCTCTATGGGATTCCTTTCTCTTTCTTTTCTTTTCTTTAGTATTGTTTTCAAATTAGAAATGGCCAAACCAAATCAACGATTCCTTTCCTGGGAGGTGAAGTCACCGTGCATGGCGTATTCCGAATACCATTCATTAGGCAGAGAACTTGGACTTGGGAGTAAGAACAAACATGAACTCACACCCTGGGAATGATGACCAGAGTGCAGTGGGTGCCCACAGTCCTCCCCCAGGTGTGATGTGGCACTGGCCCCGACCAGTCACCTCATCCAGCCTCTTACCCCATCCTGGGCCCTTCCCTCCCTGACGCCACATGTCGCCACCTGTACCCAACATCAGCAAGCTCAGAGATCGTCACCTACTCTTCTCGACAGGGAGCATGTCTTCTCCCCGCAGAACCCTCGGAAACCAGACAGGACGTCCCAGAGAATGTCACGTGAGGGGGTGGGAAGCAGGGGCCACCGGCTGATCTCTGGGAACCCCGGGCACACAGGAACCGGAGACTGTCCCTGGCTTGCTCTGATATCACAGAGGCCTGTCACTTTCACTGGATACAAGTCCCCACCCTCCCTTCCCTTGCCCCTGCCCTGAGCCCTGGAGGGAGAGCCTAGATTCCCTACGAGGCAGGCAGGCATTGCCCCATCCTCCTTATCAGACCTACCTGCCTGCCCGACCCAGACCTGTCCCTGTGCAGTCACAGGACGGGCCGAGCCCAGGCAGTTGCAACTTGCTCGGGTGAAGCCAACCGACGTGCCTGAAAGCCGGCAGGGAGCCAACACCAGGCGACCCAGGAAAACCCAGAGCCGGTCAGGGGCAGCAGGATGTTAAGGGGGGAATGTGGGAGGCCTGGGCTGCCCGGGCAGTGCCCCAGGCCACAGGCAGGGGCAACATCTGTCCGCCATTCTCCCGGCTCGGACTCTGTGCCCACGGCCCTCGTTACCGTGGGCTGGCTGCTCGGACCACTCTGATTGGCAGGTGCCGTAATGCCTCCGTCTCAGATGCCCTTGATTGTCAAATGCACCGCTATTCTATGTACCTCTAAGACAGGAAAAAGGGTCACCTACTAAGTTAGGACTCAGTGGATGTTTTTGATGTCCCCGTACCTCTTGTGTTCACTGAAAGCTCTTCCTCGGCTGGTTTAGACGAGTGTTCACTACAGAGCAAGCTCACGCCGGCAGGGAAGCGGACTGAGGGTGAAGCAAGTTGTTTGGGGTGCTCCTGCCACTGGGACACGTTCAGAACCCACGTCCTCTGAACCCCGCATCGACTCGGAGTGTGTGCAGCTGTGGTTTCCCCCCAGCATCGCCTCTGTGCCGTCGGGAGCAGAGGGACAATTCCAGGGAGCGCCCACTGTTGTCTCCTGAGGGCAAGTCCACGCTGCAGAATTTAAGGCTCAGGCGATAAAAGCTGCACCATGAATGTCTCCATCCCAAAGCGACTGACAGAGGCACCATCCCTATCTGGAGATGAGAGAGAACGAATGAGCATTTCAGTTGATAAACTATGTAATAACCATGACAGGCAACAGGTATAACAGCTAGAACATGTCTTAAGCAAGCACTTTCTCCGTGTTATCTTACTCCAGCTTCTCTGCAAGGAAGGTAATACTGTGAGTTAACCTCGTATACGGCTCACTGTGCACTGGACCCTGTTCAAGCGCTTATATATATATTCACTTGCTTCGTCCTCCCAGTAGCCCTGTGAGGTCAATCTTATCATCGCTACTTGGAAGATGAGGATGATGAGAATTAGTTTCTGTTTTTTTGTTGTTGTTGTTTTTTTTTATCCTCACCCAAGGACATTTTTCCATTTTTTGTTCAGGTAGAGTGGGAGGGAGAAAGAGGAACAGAGAGAGAGAGAGAGAAACATCGATGAGAAAGGAACACATCGAGTGGCTGCCACCCGCACAACCGACCAGGGCCGGGGACAAACTGCAACCGAGGCACGTGCCCCTAGCGGGAACCGAACCCGGGTCTCTCAGGACCGCAGGCCGACGCTCTAACCGCTGAGCCAAACCGGCCAGGGCGAGAATTAGTTTCTTGCACGAGATTACACTGCTTACAAGTGGTCAAACTGGGATTTGAATTCTGAAGTCCACTTCTCAAGTCTGCACTTAACCACTCTGCTGAGCATGCTTCTGTTCATGTGCCCATCGTGCAGATAAGGAAACTGAGGCTTGGAAGACACCTAGCCCAAGGAGTCACAGTGCGAGGGCCAAGATTCAAATCTTGTGCAGGGAAGACAAGAGGGCAAAGGGCAAACCCACAGGTTCAGGTTGCCATCTGGGAATTCAGAATTCCAGGTGGCGTCGCCTTGAGAAAATCTAACTGGCTTTCCTTTCTCTCAACAATGTGGGTAAAGCAATTCATTTGCAGCGATCTGAGCGGGGGCTCATTCATGCGTTTGTTTATTCACCAAATATTTCCAAACTGTCCGTGACGGGCAAGGCGCTGAGCCAGGTGCTCTAAGGAGCTGACCACGTAGCAAGAATAACAGACTCGGTGCGAGTGATTACAAGTGTGGCCAAGAGAAGGAAAATACGAGCGACAACTGGAACTAACAGGAGCCTGTCTGGGGGAAGCAGAAACACGGAAGTGAGGGGAAGAGGACATACAAAGCGTTTGAAAGAGCAGTGATGGCTAATTAATGAAAATTAATATATTTGTCTTCTCATTGTATAACTCCCTCCATCTCTCTAAATCTTCAGTGCAGTTTTCTACACATGCAAAGACCTTGGATGATGATTTTTAGTGGGACTTGGGAAAGTAAGTTGAGTTCCCCATCTATGGTGGGGAGGGGACCAAACTTAACTGGGGGGGGGGGGGGCAGGAAAGCTGCTACATTAGCATAAACACTCAAACTCTGCCGTCCTGCTCACCCCTGCTGGTCACAGATCTGAACTCCAAATAGGCAGACACCTTCTCTGGTTGTAAACCCAGAGTCTTGAAGAACACAGACCACCTAATAGTTGCTCAGTAAGTATTTTTTGATTGAATGACGAGACAAAAGACCTCAGCTGCCTTTCCAAATCTCTCCCAGGTATTTTCCCCCCTTAACGTTCCCCTGATGTGCCCTCGGGACCCAGCACGTGGTAAGGGCTCAGTACGGAATCCTGGATTGGCACGCACCTTCCTCCCCTGTTTGGATGGTAATCTGCTTGCTCGTCTTCCAGTGACCTCGCTGGGTCCGAGAGAGTGGAGGCAGGAAAGGCCTGGGCTGCACGGCAGCAAACTCCTCCTCGAAAGAAGTGCAGGGTTCATTCTGGCCCGAGTCTTGGAGGAAGGGCCTGGAACAATGTCGGGCATGGCCAGCACCTCCTGCACTTGCCCTTCACTGAGAGGTGAGGCAGGGAGACCCAGCTCCCCTGGAGCTCACCTGTGGTCACGAAGCACCTTGCTTTAGCCACCTCACCTGAACCTCTGCGAGGCCTCCAGCTGAATCCCTGCATCTGCTCTGCGCCCTCCAGTGCCTCCTCCGTGCAACCAGACCGCTCTTTGCAAAGAGCAAAATCTGAGCCCATGTTCCGCTGTGTAAAATTTTTCAATGGCTATTTTTTCCCTCCCAAACCTCTCCTATCGCTGGGCCAGGAGGTGGGTTAAGTGTCCTTCTGATTCATTCATTGATCTTCCCATTCATTCTCCCTTCCCCCTCCTCCATCGACCCCCACTTCACACCTAGCTCTAAATATCCCCAGGTCTGCCCCACTCCCCAACCTGCTGGCTGGTAACCAAATGAATAAACATTCGGTGGCCCCTGCATTAAATCGTGGTAATGACTCACGGGATCTATTTTGATTGGACTACTATGGGGCACTGGAGTTTCAGAATTCAGCAGTCATGGGTATTTCCTGAGCATGTACTATGAGCCAGGCATTGACTGGACTAGTCCCTTTCATTGACTGTGGCATTTAATCCTCACCACAGCCCTACAAGGCCGATAAAGACACAGAGGCTCAAAGGAGTCAGAGAGAAGGAATGGCCCCAATGGGAATGAGTGACAGAGAAGGGCTTTGGCCCAAGTGTCCAGACCCCTAGCCCTATGTGTTCAGTAAACATCCATTGAACACCTGTACACGATGATAGTGCTCCATGGATTCGGGATAAAAGGCAGCTGCACTATCTCCCTTTGACCCTTATGGCATTGATGCTGGGAAGTCCTTCCAGGTGTCTAATCTAAATTCGTTTTGCGGCAGCTCATTTCCATTCCCACCCTAACTCACCCCCAGCCCCAGATAAACACAAACACAACAGTGACTGATGAGATCGCCGAGCTCCTCCTCCCCTCCCAGCTCCTCTCCAGTTGCCACACAGGCCCAGATAAGCCTCACGGAACAGGCTTCATATCTGCCTGGTGCTGCCTCCACCCTGCTGGTCGCGCCCCAGTTCCCGCCCAGAGCCAGGGAGGACCAGTAGCTTCAGGGGAGGCTTCTCGGAGGAGGAGAGAGGATGGGCTGAGCTCAAAGATGGCAGCTTCTCCCAGCCGCTCACTTAGGAGGCGGCCACAGGTGGCACGTTGTGGGAAGCCTGTTGGCTCACCTGAGAGGATCCCCAGATTAGGAAGCAATGCTGGCAGACCGCAGTTCTTGCCCTGGCCCCACAGCTCCGCCCCCCCCTTCCCGATAGATGCCACAGAGAATTCTTCTCCACCAGCTTCTCGAAGACCAGGACAGTAACCCCTTCCTCTGGAACCCGTGGACACCGTGTCTGGCTCCCCGGAACGCAGAACAGACGTAACAAGTGTTTGATGACAAAATGGTTAAAAAAAAATGAATGAATATGAGAGTGCTGAGTAAATACATTAGCGTGTCATTGAATGAATCAATGAAGGGAATACAAGAATGAATCAATGAATGAGTAAATAAAAGAATAAACTAAGTGATTAAATGAGAAGGTAGAATAACAAAATAATTAAATGAGCACATGACTGGGCATGTGAAAAAATTAATGCATAAATGTGTGAGTCAATTGAATGACTATATGGATGATGGATGATGGATGGATGGATGGACAGATAGACAGGGAGGAGTGAAAAATCAGTGAGCAGATAAATTCACAAATTCTTAAAGGAAGAGTATGGAGCTGAATTACGGAGTCTCTGAGGCCAACAACCAGGTCTATTTCAGTCCTTGCGCTATTTCCAACCCCTCACGGTGTCCTACATATAGTAAGAATTATAATAAGTATTTACTGAATGAATAAGCAGATATCTTCCAGCCTGCAATACACTGTACTAAAATCTTCAGGAGATGCAGATCATCAAATATCAAGTTTCTTCATAGGAAAAGAACGTTGACCCGTCCACTAGGTGAGCAGTTTCCTAAGCTGTGTGGCCTGTTAAAAGGCAGTGGAACTCTTGGAACCTCAGTTTCCACTTCTATAAAGTGGAGACAGTCCTGCCCATTTGATGGTAGAGATTAGAAGTCGATGGGAGAAACACCCATGAAAGCATCTAGCACATAAAAGACACTTTGGATGAAAATCTCTTTTCTGCTCAGCCACTGTGCTCAGCAGAATGAGTGTCGCCCCATGGACTGCGAGGTTCCGGTTCGATTCCCGGTCAGGGCCCATGCCCGGGTTCTCGATCCCCAGTGGAGGGCATGCAGGAGGCAGCCAATTGATGTTTCTACCTCTTTCCCTTCCTCTCTCTCTAAAAAAAAATCAATAAAAACATAGTTTTAAATGAGAAAATCTCTTTCTTTCCCAAGCGCATCTTCTTCCCTCGACCCATTCAAAGCCCCCCAACTCCGGTGGCATCTGAGGCCCTGCCCTCTGGGAGCTCAGTCTCTCAGGGCACAGGCGCGGTGGACGCACTCTGCCAGGAAGTGGAGTGATGGACCATGCAAAATGTTCACAACTCGGCTACTGCGGACCTAAGAAGACAGCAATTCCATGTGCCAGCTACAGCGCGACGTGGGACGACAAAGAGAGAGCGGAGGATGTGTCTTAGGGGAGATCAGGGGCTGTCAGAGCTGGAGGACTCTTGAAGGTCCCCTGGTCCAGCTCCCTCATTTTAAGGATGGAGGAATTGAGTCCCGGAGCGGAGAAGCACCCGCTTGTCAATCACAGCAGAGCCAGAAAACAAGCACGTTTCTGCTGAATGGACACGAGTCCCAATGCGGATCTGTAGCTGTGGTGCCGTGTGACCACTGGACTGGCCTCACCTGCCCGTCATCAGCTTGCTCGTCAGACAGGAGAGCAAGGAGAACACTATCTCTCCCTTCAAGGTCTTGTGGAGGGGCCAAGGAGACTGAGGATTTCAGGTGCTCCTCCCCAAACTCTACCCTCCTCTTTGCCAACGGCGCGAGCAGGAGGCCCACTGAGCTGGGCATCACCACCCGGAGGGAGAAGAGTCACCTACTAAGCGGGCCTTCGGAAGAAAGAATTCCCACATTGGGCAGGTCTCCACCTGGGGTCCAGGGGCAGCTCCCATTCCCTTGGAGCCAGTCAGAGGATGTCCCCTTTCTCCGCGCCACGCCCCCCCAGCCCCCTCCCTTCACAGTGTTCCCTCCACCAGTGGGCTGGGACTTCTGTGCTCACAGGAAGAAGACGGGTCTGGGCACAGCGCCAGGCCGCCTCCCAAGTGCTTCCCAAGCTCCTTGCATTCCATCCTCATCCCACTCAGACTGAGGGAAACGGCACCTCCGTGTCACCGAGAACACTGGGATGAAGTCACAACGGCGCCAGGGTCCCTGAGAAGAGGGAACAACGCTGGGTGTAGGGTTCTGAGAGACAAGGCTTTGGACCCCGTCCCTACACGTGGACCAATGACCTTGGGTGTGTTACTTCAACTCTCAGCCTCGACTTTCTCCTGCGTGAAAGAGACATCAGCACCACGGGCCTGCCTGGCGGGTGGAAGACCCCGCGTGGAATCCTCACGTGAAAGCACCTGGCGCTGGGTAGACATTGTCAGGAAATGACTGTTCCTCTTCCCTTCCCTAAGGGTCACCCCAACACCTCCCCCCCCAGCTCATGCCCATGTTTGTTGACACCACATCCGGGCCTGCACAGTGTTGTCACCCCGCGTTACACCACCACACCTCACTGGTGACGTAACCCCTCCCTCTCCCTCTCCACCCACCCGGCTGGTGTCGCCCGGGCTCTGCTGACGCCGCCACGGCGACATTCAGAACCAGGAGGTGTGTGGGGTGTGCTGGTTTATTGGAGGGCAAAGCCAAGTTGAACCCCCTTCTCTCTCTGCTCTTGCTCTCGCCTGGCCGCCGAGGCCTGGGCAGGCTGCCGGGCCACCAGCTCAGAGCGGGCGCCCACCACTGTGGAGCCAGGCCCAGCCCAGCCACACGTCCTGTCGCTTCCCAAGGCTGGACGGCACGAGCCACGGGCACCGTAACTAACGCGACGGCGTGAGGACCCGGGGCTGCCTGTTGAGACACGTATTTCAGCCATGAGAGCCAGAGGGGCCGGACACGTGGAGAAGGGGAGAGACAGAGCCGGCCTGAGTTCCCAGGAGCACGTCTCCGCTCTCTCGCCCATCCAGAAATATGTGTTGGGCCTTGACTAGGCTCCTTCGCTGGAGACACGGTCATGAGTAAGGGCAGATCAGAGGTTCCGGCCTCACGGAGCTGGACATTCCAATGGACAGCACACACAATGGCCAGGGGACGTGTAATAAAACAAAACAAGAAAGCATCCGATTGTGCAAAGGGCTTGGGGAAACAGATGGGCTGATGAGATAGCCGCTGGTCAAGGGAGTGGGTACAAACCGAGCGGGGTGACGGGCGGGTTTCTCTGAGGGAGTGACAATGAGCTGAGGCCCAGAGGATGAGGAGTCAGCCACGCAAGGAGCGGGGTGGCAGGTTCCAGGAAAGGGGATTGGAAATGCAAAAGCTGTCCAAGGGGACAGGCTGGTTTGCTCAAAGACTAGGGCCAGACAGAGGGCTGGAGCCCAGAGGCCGCAGGGGGCGAGGTCTGAGAAGCCCCTGGACACCAAGGTCATGAACACAGACCCCCTGGGCCACGGCAGGAGTTAGGACTGAATTTGAAGGGAGATTTTTAAACACCCTGGAAGACTCTTCTCTTCCTCAGGACTTGGGTCCTGAACGCCTGGGGGACAAAGGCGACCAGTATGACCCCTGTTCACAGGAACTTGGACAGCAGAACGCAAGGAACCTCCAACCTGTCCAGATCACTGTCCTTCCACTCTGTAGATGTGGGGACAGCCCCGACTGGAAGGGATGTGCCCAAGGCCGTACCGTGTGGCAGTAGAGAACCCGGGACGCCGGAAGAGAACGCGGGCTCACACTCTTCCTGGCTACTATGTGCGATTTCTGTTCCTCTTCGTACCAACCCCACTCTTACGGAGAAGGGGTCTCCGCAGGCCGCGCACTCCCAGGAGCTGGGGGCCAGGCTCTGAGCCCGGGTGCTCCTGAGGTCAGTGCCCACACCCTGCCCACTGGGCTGTTTGGAATGTACGTCAATATATCTAGAGACCCAAGCTGCTCAGGACCCAGGTCCCTCCTGAAAAGCTGCCGGAACATCTTTCGGGAAACACCTCCGGCCCGAGCAGGTGAAATCAGTGAGCCCGTAGCCCTCATGCATCAGCCCATGGAGAAAGACACAAACACGGTTTTTAAAAAGATCAAGGATGTTACCTCAAAAAATTAAAAATTGAACTTCCATTTGACCCAGTGATCCCATTTCTAGGAATATACCCTAAGAAGCCTGAAACACCAATCAGAAAGAATCTATGTACCCCCATGTTCATAGCAGCACTATTTACCATAGCTAAGATCTGGAAACAGCCCAAGTGTCCATCAGTAGATGAGTGGATAAAAAAGCTGTGGTACATATACACAATGGAGTACTATGCAGCTGTAAGAAAGAAAGATCTCTTATCTTTTGAGACGACATGGAGGGACCTGGAATGTATTATCCTAAGTGAAACAAGCCAAGCAGAAAAAGACAAATACCACATGATCTCACTTATTTGTGGAATATAATGAACATAACAGTCTGAGGAATAGGGTAGGCCCAGTAACATGGAAGTAGGGTACAGACTGACAACCCTCAGAAGAGGAGGTGGTGGGGGGGAGGAAGAGATAAACCACAGAACTTATATGCATGTGCGCATAACCAATGGACATGGACAACAAAGCCAGGGATGGGGCAAGGGGGGGGGGATGGGGAGGAGGGTGTCAATGGGGTAAAAAAGGAGAAACATCTGGAACAAAAATAAAATTAAAAATAAAATAAAAACAAAACAAAACAAAAAGATCAAGGAAACCATGTATAAAGAGATCTCACTTTGGGTACTCTTCCTACCCATCAATGTGCCTCTCTGAAGGTACATTGAAGCTGACCTTGGGCAAAGGGTTTTGCTTCCTGAGAGATCTGAGAGGTCTCACTCCTCCTAGTGCTGGGAGCTTCAACTTCCGCGGCCTCGAGAAGAGAGGGTGTCTTGAAACCCAGGCTGCTGGATTTTTTTTTTTTAACATTTTAAAATGTGTACTTTAATAAGTATAAAGTATATAAGGTAAGCTTGTGGAGAAGCTGGCCAAGATGCATAAATTGAGAGATACAAATGTCTATCTAAATTTTTTTTTTTTTTTTTTATCCTCACCCGAGGACATTTTTCCATTTTTTGTACAGACAGAGTGGGAGGGAGAGAGAGGAAGAGAGAGAGTGAGAAACATCGATGTGAAAGGGACACATCGAGTGGCTGCCACCCACACGACCAACCAGGGCCGGGGACAAACTGCAACCGAGGTACGTGCCCTTAGCGGGAACCGAACCCGGGTCTCTCAGACCGGCAGTCCGAGAGAAACATCGATGTGAAGGGACACATCGAGTGGCTGCCACCCACACGACCAACCAGGGCCGGGGACAAACTGCAACCGAGGTACATGCCCTTAGCGGGAACCGAACCCAGGTCTCTCCAGACCGCAGGCCGACGCTCTAACCGCTGAGCCAAACCGGCCAGGGCCATGTCTTCTTGAGATACGAGTTTCCTTTTGTATCTCTGAGGTCACGTTTTCATGATTTCTGCAGTGCCTGGCGGACCCCGATGCGTCAGCCGGTCTGATGGTCTGCCTCCTTCAGGATGCTGGGAAATTGAAGAAGAATGAGGTGGTTGTCTGCTGATCTCAAAACCTCTGATACACTGGGTTTGGGATGTCTCTTCCGTCAGGGAACCTCATTAATGGAGTACGTGGCCTGACTACCTGAACGACCCTGCTAGCAGACGCCACCTTGCTGCCCATCATGACCCCCGAGAGCGGCAGCTTCCGGCCACGCCAGGCTGCTGGGTCTTACACTCCAAGTTTCCAACTCAGCGGGTCTGGGTGGGGCCTGAGACTGTCTCCCTAATGAGCTCCCACGGGATGGTGATGCTGCTGGTTTGGGGTCCCCACTTGGAGAACCAGTGCTGCAGTGGACGCTGTGGTCTCTGCCCAGGTGCCCCTTGCAGACTGAGGCCCTCATCTGCCCTGGGATTGTCTCGCCCCCGGGATTGCTTTCACCCAGAAGGATCTCCCCTTCCGGTGAGCAGCCCACTACTGGCCAAGGCAAGCGCTCCGAGGCCTCGGTTCGGGCCAAGCCTGCGGGGCCAGCTCAGCTTCCGAGCTCCCACGGGGCTGGCTGAGGCCTCTGCAGTGACCGCATCAGAGTCCAGCTTCTCCCTCTGCCAGTCCCACATTCTCTCTTCCCCTCAGGTCTTATTCTCAGAAGTACTCCCGTCACACACCCTGCGTTCAAGTGTCTGGCCCAGGGTCTCTTCCCCCGAGTGTCTCACTCGAGAGATTCGGTACCTAAAGAGAAGTAGCCCAAGGACGCCCATTAAAACGGGATTTCGGGCCCTGGCCGGTTTGGCTCAGCAGTTGGAGCGTCGGCCTGCAGTACAGAGAGACCCGGGTTAGGTTCCCACTAAGGGCATGTACCTCGGTTGCAGTTTGTCCCCGGCCCTGGTTGGTCGTGCGGGTGGCAGCCACTCGATGTGTCCCTTTCATGTCGATGTTTCTCTCTCTCTCTCTCTTTCTCTCTCTCCCTCCCGCTCTATCTGAACAAAAAATGGAAAAATGTCCTCGGGTGAGGATAAAAAAAAAAACGGGATTTCGGGGCTGGCTCACCCATCTGCTGGCTGGCGATAATGAGTACTCCAGCCCGTGGGGGTCAGAGGGGCAGCTACTGTGGAGTGTGCAATAGCCCTGGGGTAACATGAAGGCTTTTCCTGGTGGCCAACTGGGAAGGGTGAACTGCAGGCTTTTCCTGGTGGCCAAAGGGAAGGGCATGGTGGGTGAGCAGCTCAGGCTTTTGCATGGTTTAGACAAGGAACTGATTATAACGTCACTGAAATCGCTGGCACTCACTGAATGCCATCAGTGTACTGGAGAAAGATATAAAGCTCACCAATGTCAGGCACAGTGTCCAAGTCAGAGGGCCTCTTTAGCAGCATCTAAAGAGCCCTCCAACCCGGCCGGTGTGACTCAGTGGTTGAACACAAACCCAGGCACCAAGAGGTCGCTGGTTCGATTCCCGGTCAGGGCACATGCCCAGGTTGTGGGCCTGATCCCCTGTGAGGGGCATGCAGGAGGCAGCCAATCAATGTTCTCTCTCATCGATGTTTTTATCTCTCCCTCTCCCTTCCACTCTCTCTAAAATCAATAAAGGAAAAATATTAAAAATTAAATTAAATTAAGAGCCCTCATCTCCCACAGAGGGTGGGGAGGCCGAGAATCAGGCCCAGGTCTTCATGACAAGGGCAACAGAGCGCTAGGAAGTCCTCAACCCTGGTGACTCTGTTGTGCAAAGTCAGGACTTTCATTAGAACAACTGGGCCCCGCGTCTTGGAAATGGGCATTCATGTGGGTGCACTCAAGAACCTTGGAGCCCCCACATTTTCCAGGACTCGCAGGGCCCGCAAAGTGGCCCGGGACTCCTAGTAAATACTAGCACTTCTGCCTTGCTGTCAAATGATGGAGAATGTTACCTCCCCTTCTCTGTGTTGCAAGAAAACATATGCTCCCACCCCACGCTCAGTTTAGACCCCCACCTCCTCGCCTGACTGCCAAACCCACGGCTGAGGCCAAGTGACCACATTTTCCAGCCAGAAAACGCTGGGTCTGCCAGGTTTCCCTGATAGCAGTGCAATAATGGGACCCCAGATGGCACTTAACCATTTGCATGATGCAAATGTCATGAGCGGCAAAGCCACCGAGGCAGCTAGGGGCCTGCCCCACAGACAGCTGCAGAGACGGTTAAGAGAACTTGACATTCCTGAAGGCAAGTTCGATGAGCAGCCAGCGAGGGGATTGCTCAATCTACACGATCCGAATAAATCACGCAGCAGGACCTCGTGCCAAGTTTCCAGACCCGAGCCCCTGTCAGACGGAGAACCCGTGACTGAAGACAGCCCCGATCCCCCGGAAGAGAGACCCTGCGCCTCCACTCAAAGTGACCGAAGAGTTCACTCCGGGAAAAAATAGTACCCAGAAATCTTGAGGACTGTCGGTTGGACCCAGGTCTGAGTTGATACATGGGACCCAAAATGTGACCTTGAGAATGTTTGGGGGCCAGGTATAAATGGAGTGCCGGCTTCGGCCTAGCTCACAGGTCCACAGATTCACCCTGGGGTCATTTCCTTCGTCCCTGGATGCAAAACCAGAACGGACCTCCTCTGTTGGCAGAATCTCCATGTTGTTTGCTTGGCTGGTGAGGTAAGAACTGTCATCACAGGGAAAGACAAGTAGAAACTTTGCAAATTGTCTCCACCCACCCCCGACCAGCCAAGATAGTAACTCAAAATCAATATTGCATCATGAGAGAGAGTACTGCCACCCTGAAAGATGTAAAGGATACAGGGATGGTAGTACCCACCCTCTCTCCATTTAATTAGCCAGTCTGGCCACTAAAAAGAAAAAAAAAAATCTGGAAGGATCTAGAGGCTGACAGTGATGTCAACACAGCCGAGCAGCGGCCCTGGTTCTAACCGCCGCGCTGCGTGTGATTTCTCCGCCGGGCAGTTACCACAGCCTGGGACGGGACGTGGCCGCTGAGCCCGTGAACGTGCTCCTTCGAGTCGCTCTCGGGATGGAGGACCAGAGCAGCTCCTGGGCATACGGTGCGGACATTACATTTCCGGTCTCTGCCCCAGGCTGCGCGACTCTTCTAGTCTTTGTCGTAACAGAGTCTGAAGAGGTGTGGACATTCCCCGGGGCCTCCCAGGGTCCATGACATGGATGACGCCCTGAGCATCGGCAGGTGTGAGTACGAAGTGGCCGCCTTGGAGGACTCGATGGGACACAAGCCCTCCAGAGGATGCGAGGTGAACCCCACGAACACCCAGGTTCCTGCCGCATCGGCTGCAACAGGCTCTGGGAAAGGCTGGGACATCCCCCCCAAAGTGAAGGGCACAGGAGTGGATCTCCCCCGCTGGGATGAAAGCACGCCTGGAGAGCCTCTTCCGGTTGAGGCTAGCATCGTCCACCCAGGAATAAGGCCCACGGGACACGAAGCCTGCCAGCTTCGCGTGGAGCCCGTGCAGCAGGTCCTGCTCTGGGGACAGATGGCCTCAGCACTTGAGCCCTGCAGACTGCGTGGTGTGAGAGGTAGCTCTGGGGTGGAAAAGATCCTGCATGGAGCTCTCGGTAAGCCTTAGGAGGAGAATCTCCACGTACACTCCTGCGGCCGATCTGTCCAGGTGCAAGGGGCATGGGAACCCCTGAGGTGCCACGGAACCCATTTTGGGAACCACTGAGGAAGGTGTTCTCAAAGCTCCCTCCGCTCAGATGTTCTGTGGATCCTTCCTCCCCTGGGTTTGCTCAAGCCCAGGTCTATGTGGTCTTATCTATTTGGGGACCAGTTCTGCCTGCGACTTGTCCGTGTGCCTTGCCAAGAGCTGCCCAGGAAAAAGCTCCCTACTGTCCTCACGCGTGGAGTTCTGGCTCAGAATGGGCTATCGGAGAGTGCCAGCCCGGGGCATTGCCAAAGTTTCCAGTCAGAATAAGAACCGTAGCTCTTTTCCGTGACTCTGCCTATTCTTGGCTGCAGACGCCCAACTTGCATTGGTTTGGAAAAGCCGGTGTCGCTCCCTCTTGCACGGGGCTGAGGTATATGCGACCCAGGCGGCAGCTTGGTTGCCTTGGCCTGAACCTTGCCTCCCGGGGGGTGCAGGGCTGGGGTGAGGCTGAGCGAGAGATTCTGGCTGGGTCAATCCCAGGGTTTGGAGGAAACCCTCGTTTGAAGGCACCCTTGGTTGGCACTCCACAGCCGGTGTGCCCCATCACTTGCCAACAGAACCCAGCTGAAGGGGGAAAACTCATCTCCTCTAGCGTGGCTTTGTTGTCTAGGAAACCCCGTGCCCTCTCTGGGCCTCGGTTTCCTTACCTATATAATTAGAGGCTGGATCGGGTGATATCTGAGAAGACTCTGACTGCTTTGATGTTCTGTGACCCACGACCTGAAAATACAAGAGAAGAACTGACCACTCCTTCTCTCTCCTGCCCTCCCCTCTCCTCCCCTCCCCACCCTCCCTTCGCCTCTCCTCCCCCATTGTGTATCTTCTGTTACAACCACCTGCCCTGCATCCAATTTTGGAAACATGTCACTGTGTTTGTACTTCGAGAATGGAAATAAAGAACAAACACATCCTAAAATAATGAGAGGCACCTGGGCCTCGAGGATTAAGCAATCTCCCAGCTAAGCAGGTGTGGGGATGGCGGCCCAGGCCCCAAGCAGCTCAGTGACGTGTCCCCATCACACACCACCCTGCTGTGATGCACAGAGAGGCTGGTGCACAGGACACATTCTGGAGAGTCAGCCCTGTGAGCTCAGCCCAGACATTTCTGCGGCAGCCTCACGGGGAGGCTGATGAGGCTGGGTCCAGGGCAGCCAAGGACATCGACTCACTGGGGTGGAGGGGACGGTCCGGAAGGGCAGGGGCTTGTCTGTCAAAGTGACTTGGCTTCCTCTCTGGAAAAAGAACTACTCACAGTTTCAAGAGTAATTCCTAGCACATAGTTGGTACTTAATAAAATGTTATTTATTATTGCTGTGTTTGGGGCAGTACAGCCTAGAGCAGTGGCCTTCAAAGATTTTCAAGCAAGAAATGCTTTTACATCATTACACAGAACACTGATTGTGTGTGTGTGTGTGTGTGTGTGTGTGTGTGCGCGCGCCGCGTGCGCGCCTGAAACATAATTTTTAGGAACCAATTCTAAAGTCCTGCTACAATGTGCTTGTTTTCTCTTCTATTCCCTTTTTAAATACTAATCATGATCCATTAAACTGATTTCATGTCCTACTAATAGTTAATAATTTTCTGTTTGAAAAATAAGGACATAGAAATTAACTTGTGTTCGAATTCATTTGCGGCTTCTCCCAAGCTGAGTGCCTCCGAGCAAAGCACTGCTATGTCCCAGCTCCTGGCTCCCCGTCTGCAACCTGGAAGTGTTAATACTCGCCCCAGGAAGGTGGATGTGAGACTCAGTGTCAACAGAAAGCCCGAAGCGCCATATTGGAGCGTAGTGACCATTCAGTAAATGGCAGGTGTCACTGTGATGTCACTGAGGACCTGAGACTGTCCGCGGGACGAATGAGGATCCCCTGCCTAACCTTCTGAGAGCTTAGTCCTCCCTCCCGATCCGACAGTCACAGGGAACTGGACCTCACAAAGGCAGCGGGTCAGGTGCTGAGCCACATGCTTTAGAAGAGACATCCAAGAATCTGGGCTCTAATCCTGCCCTGAAGGAGCTTAGATTCCAGAGATGAGTCACGAATCCTGTTATGACCCAGAGGGGTGGTGTCACACACGGAGTAAGGACTACTGGCCCGGAGTTCAGGATGAGAGCTGTTTCTTCCAAATAGGGAGATTGGAGCGGCACCTGCGGGCAGGGTCCGTGTCCACCTTGCTCGACAAGGGAGCCCCCGGCCCCCGCCGAGCTCGTGGCCGAAAAGTGCCTTATAAAGACTTAAAGTACTGAGTGCATCGAAAAGCAGATGCCCTGGTGCAGGGCGAGGGGTCCGGGCAGGGATGGACAGAGGGGGTACACTGAAAGAAAAGAAGTCCATGAGGAGTCACTTCCAGGGAGTTCTAGTGAGGTCCAGACTCATCCACTGAAACTAGAACCAATGGCCCTGCCCATGTCCCATAGCCCTGCACTGGCCCAGAGAAACTGAAGCAGAAAAGCTGGGGTCCAGATGTGAGAAACTGCCCCCCGGGCCTCTCACGTAGGATCCTGGTGACCTGGGCATGTCACTGCCCCTCAGTCTCTCAAATGACAGCAATGGACAAGATCATCTCTAAGGTCACTCCCCAGGCTAGAAGCTCTCTTTCCTACAAGCGGGTCCGTGTCTTCCCCTCTCTCTTTCAACTGCCCTGGGGCAGACTGCTGTGTGCTGCTGTTGACATTGTGCTGGCTGTTTGGCCCGTAAATATGTGGCAGATGAGAAGAGAAGATAAAGGCACCAATTTTTCATCCCGATGGGTTTCTGGGACCCACTGAGGCCCTGTATTCGGAGCAGGTCATCAAACAGAAAATCCATGAAGTCCAGAGGGCTGCGTGCGGGCAAATATATCGGAGGTGACCAGTTTCTCCTTTCTCGTTAACACTGCACGGTTCCAGCATGTGGTTGCCAGGCAGATCCTCTCTCCTGCCGAGCCGAGCCCCGTGAGACAGCAAACCTCTGAATTAGCACTTATTGTCGTTGATCGATGTAATCACCTGTTACCTGATGTTAGACCACTAACCCAGTGGGTTAAGCCAAGTCCAAGGAAACTAGTTAGTTGAGACTGAACATAATAAAATAGCAGAGCCTTCAAAGGATGAGTGGGGGTCCTAAACACACGATGCGATGTGCGCAGTGGGATGAACTGGACCGGGGCGTGCTCAGCACACTCACTCCTCGGGTCCTCATCAGTTCCTTTCTCTTTCTAGAATATTCTATCCCTACATATCCTTACCACGGCTGCTTGACGTCTCTTCTCTGGCCCACGCATCCCTCCCACACTCCTTCCCCAAATCATTGTTCTAACCGCCACCTGTAAACGTTCCCGTCCATCGGCTTATGTCCCGTCTTCCCCTTCGGATTCCAGGGGAGCTGGCCCTCTGTTCTGCTGGCTGCTGTTGCCGGCCCTTCTTAGACCAGAATCGGGTGTGCAACTGGCCTTCCATACATACGCTGTGAATGGCTGAACCGGTCAGCCCGTCCCGCTGGACCGTCTCCAAACAGAACGGGTCACAATGAAAGGAAGCGGAGCGGAGCGAGGTGGCGTGGGGAGGGGCAGGGATGAAAGGGAGCAGAAAAGATCAGAGCCAAGGTGGGGGGTGGGGACTAGAGTGATGGCTCGCCCTTCCACGCACATGAGAACCATCTGGGGAGCGTTCAAACCCTAGAGCCCAGGTCTGCCTGTGGACATTCAAATTCAATTACTGTGGGGTGAGGCCCAAGCAGTGTTTTTTTTAAGGCTTTCCATGTGATTCAAATTTGCAGCCAGGGGTGAGAGCCACTTTATTCGGACATCTGGTTCCTGAAATTAGGTTAACCTCAAGCCCAGCTGTGAGGCTTATGCCCAGAGAGCTACCGACCAGAGCTCCGAGCCCGACCGACAGTGTGTATGGACCTTGCCCACTAGCACCAGCAGCCCCAGAAAGTCTCGCCAGCTCTCAGCTCTTGCCCAGTAGAGCACGTTGTTCCGACAACCATGAAGGGAAAGTCTCATCTCAGCCTCCAAGGCCTGATTCTGCCGTGAGGTCGGGTGGTCCGCTGGGCACCTCCAGGCTCTTCCTTGGCGGGTGGCTACCTGGGCCGTGTGCCTCGTCCGTCCCCACGGAGAGTTACACAGGTCACCCTGGCACTCCAAGCCTCTCCGAGGCAGACTGTCCCCTCGTCTTTCCACTGTCCCACAAATCACAAAGTCTCCTTCTGCTTTGGACCAGACAGCAGAAGTATAAAGCAGGCCCCAAGTCTGACTTCCACAGGCCTCATAACTTCGGATTTCCCTCTCTCCAGTGGCCCCTCAGGCCTCAGCTTTTATCCAAATCCATTCCAGCTCTCCAAATTATGATAGCAATAATGACAACCACCCTTTCTTGGGCTTTGGTTGTAGTACGTCGGTGATACTCACTTTATATGACAATAGCTAGCACTTCTTGAGAACGACTCTGTCCCAGACATCTGTCTTTCAATGTGACATGAATACGCTTATTTATCAACTCTGTAAAGAAGGTGCTGTTATATCATCTCCATTTAAAGATGAGGAAACTGGACACAGAACAGTTAAGTGACCTGCTCAAAGACACACAGCTAATCAGCAGCAGAGTAAGGTTGTTAGCGGAGCCTGGGTTGTTAGCATCTGTACCTTGCTGCCTCGTGCAATCTTTGTGTGTTCTGCATTTTTTTAAATTGTTGACAGTACCACAGATGCCGCCACCCCCATCCTCGTGGGTCCCTGATGACGGCCTCCCCAGGCAGATGTTATTTCCTGCTTTTACAAATGACAGCACTGAGGTCAGCAACGCGCAGGGAGTTGCTCCAAGTTGCCAGGTTGAATTTGGCTCTCAAACCCAGTACTGTCTGATCCCAAAGTCCTAGAGCTCCCAGCCACCTGTGAGCTTGAAGGAGCAGAAAGACTGTGGAAGTCAGACTTGGGCCTCATTTATAGTTCTGCTGTTTGGTCCAAAGCAGAAGGAGACTTTGTGATCAGCAGGACAGTAGGAAGGTGAGGGGGACAGTCAGCCTCGGGGAGGACTGAAGTTCCAGGGTGACCCCATGTAACTGTCTGTGGGGACGGATGAGGCACACTGCCCAGGTAGCCACCCCTGACAAGGAAGAGCCTGGAGGTGCCCCTAACACTAGTGGTGAGTGCCTTCCCCTCATGGGCAGAAATCTCTTGCATGGGTCACCCAGCCAGTGGGGGGTCACTGGGTTCTGGATTAGAGCCCCGTGTATGGCCCGGGGGCACCTCCACTGGGCGGCACCTCCTCAGACTTTCTGCAGTGCTCACGTCCCTGCTCCATTATCCAGTGTCAAGTGCCGCAAGGTTCCAGGTGGCAGGTGGGTGAGGGAGGCCCTCTGAGTCACTGAGGAAACCGAAGAGTCGGGTCCCTGCGGCCCCTGCTTTCAGACCCTGGAGGCTGCACCCCAATACTTTGGAAATGTGTCACGCTCACCCTCACCCTCTTCCCACGGGCCTGGGGCTCAGCTGCGGCTGATTCATTTTGAGAAACTCCACTTTCCACTGCGGCGTGGGGAAGGACAGTCCCCCGCCGGGGCCATATGATTCATCAGATCGTCTGCAATCGCCTCAAAAATAGCCCTTACGCAATCCAGGAGCCGAGGGAGGCGCGCGGCGCAGGGGCTTCCCCCTCTTACTCACCCTCTGGGCCTCGTCCACGTCCACGCAGCCGCGGGAACGCGGAGGGATAGGCACCGGCCCGAAAGAGGAACTTGAGAAATTAGCAGGCCGGGTGACAGCCACCCCCACCCCCTGTTGGCAACTGCGATGAGGCAAGATCGCAGCTGTGCGGCCCCGGAGGGGTGAACTGGGCCTGGGAAGCAGTGCCTGCGCCCGCGCCCTGGTCTGAGGACGGGTCGGAGGACGGTCCTGGAGAAGCCCCCTGCTCTCCGCTGATCCGGGCGTCCCGGGGTGAGGCTGGCCAGCGGTGGGCCTTGGCCGGAGCCATCTGAGCGGAGGGAGGAGGCCGAGATGGGCAAAGGGGGGATGTTCCCCCTGGAAGCTCCGCCTCTGGCCCGCAGACCTTCTGGCCCAGCGTTTTTGGGTCCAGGCTGCTCACCCATCCCCCGGGGCGGAGGGGCGGGTAACAGACAGGGGTACCCAGGCCTCCTCGCTGCAGCGTTGGATGCCGGTGACTGAATGGGCCTGGGCACCGGTGCTTCTCAAAAGCGGGTATTTTAGAGTTGAGAAGCCTTTGCCGAGTCCTGCCCTTCACCTTGCACAGGAGGAGGACGTATTCAAGGTCACCCAGCAGCTCTGGCAAAGACTGGACTTAAACGTTACCTTGGCCTTCAAAGCCTGCATGTTCTGACCTCACCTCCTCCTCTTCCCTCCCTCTCCCCGTCTCCTTTCCTCTCTCCTCTCTCTCCCACCCCAGGGCCTTTGCACGAATGATTCCCTCTCTTGTGTCATGCCAGTCTCTGCTCTAAAGGCAACTCCTCAAACTACCTGCCTTGGCCATTTTTCTAAGACAGTAGCGCTCTGTGAGTCTCCGGTTTCTCACCTGGCTTTCTTTTTCCTTTTCCATGACACAACTTGACCTTATGTCTGTATTTCTTTATCGTCTCCCCCCCCCCCCCTTAGAATGTGGTCTCAGAAGGGGCAAGACTTCCTCTGGTACCCCGAGCACTACCACAGTGACTGACACACAGCAGTTTCTCAGTGGATATTTGTCAAACAGATGGGTGACCCCGCGTGGCAGTTGTACTGACACCAGTACCCTGGGCCTGCACCCACCAGGGCAGCGCTGCAACAGTCTGCCAAGTCATGGGGACATGTGCTTGTCTTCAAGGACCAGCTCATGCATGCCTGCAAAACGAGTTTGGAACCCAGACCATTTGTCTGTGCAAACAATGTCTCAGGCACACCGTGGAGGACCCAGGTACTTTGTAAGCAGCATCCCAGGGTGACCACAGCCAGAAAACAGTTGTCTCAGCCCAATAGCCTCTTGGTGAGGCCCTTCCACAGATGCTCCTGCTGGTCCAATGTGTTCGGACTCCCGGGGGAACGGGCCTTCACAGTTTACTGACTCCCACCTCTGTACTTGGCAGCCGCCGTCTCGTTTCCAACCAGTCATAACTCGTGTGTGTATGTGTAGCTGTCTGTAATCACAAATGGTTTCACAGATATATTCTGTCCTCACGGCAAACCTGGGAGCTGGGTGCGACTGTGCTTCCTCTTACAAATGAAGCCCCTGGGGCCCAGAGAAGCCAAGTCACTGGTCCAAGATCACACAGCTGAGGACACAATCAATATGAGACTTAAGCCGAGTCTTGGCAAAGGCCAGCCCCCCCCCCCCCCCCCCCCGGCTGCCAGTCCCCACCAAGCATGCTCTACCGCCCACCCCAGACCAGGTTTGCGCTGCATCACGTTCAGCTGTTGCCAGAAACCTCCGCCTTCTGGAACACAGAAGGTTGGCTCTGTTTGAAAAGATACAAAAGATCAGCCCTCGGCTTCTGCAAGTCAGCCCAGAGAAGGAATTGGTGATGCCATAAGAGTTACCAGCCATGTCAGCCCGTGCTCCCCAAAAAAGCAGAGTCTAAGACAGAACCAGGGTTCACACAGTTTATTTTACTTTAGATTACTCCAGGGAGCGGTAATGGAAGGTGGGGGGAATGAGTCAGAGGAAGAGGAAAAGTCAACATAATTGTGTATTTGAAGTCGCCCTGTGGGCACCGGAGCTAGATTCTTCTGGGACCTCCATCTGCGGGGCTACCCCTGAACCAGGCCGAGTGGGCTCCTACAACCGGACCTGGGGCAGCAACTCAGAGGCAGGTGTCCAGTGCTGAAATGGGAGGCCATGAACAGCAACCAGAACCCACAAGGAATCATCCACCCCTGCAGGTGCAGCTAAACCAGAGACAGCCTGTGAGCATGAACTCAGGACACCAAGCACCTTCTGCAGCGCTGTTGTTGGAATCAGCCCACAGGCTCCCTGGTGATGACTTTGAAAGCAGTCCAGGTGTTTATTTGAAAGAAAAAGCTGGTCAGGCCTCCCAGTTCCAACCAGCAAAAAGTAACGATTATATATGTCAACAATTTCTCAGCAGCTTCCTAGACCAGTGATGTTCAACGGGTGAGCTGCAAGAATTTTCGAAACATGCAATACCTGACTATTTAGTCAGGGGCACTGACCTCTTTTCCCTTAGATTGTCAAATAAAAAAATGACAACAGCCAACACACCAATAGCCATTCAGTGTGAATGCCCCGTCTTGAACCATAAATACATGGGTCATATAATAGAGTTGTATCTTTTTTTTTTTTTTACCTTTATTGATTTTTAGAGAGAGAGGAAGGGAGGAGAGATAGAGAGAAACATCAATGAGAAAGAAAATCAATTGGCCACCTCCTGCATGCTCCCCACTGGGGACTGGGCCCACAACCTGGACCTGTGCCCTGACTAGGAATCGAACCCGCAACCCCCTGGTGCATGGACCGATGCTCAACCACTGAGCCACACCGGCCGGACTAGAGTTGCATCTTATTGGTTATATCACATAACAAGGTTGCACCTGATTGGTTAATTTTGGTACTGGAAATCCTTATATACAAGTATAGACACCTGATTTTTTAAAAGGTCACTTTGGAGCAAAAAGGGTAGGTAACTACTATTATTATTTTTTTGTAAAGTAATCAAAATTATACCTATTTTTTGGCATGCCACAGAATGTTAGTAATTGTGTGCCATGAGATGAAAAAGGTTGAAAATCACCGACCCAGACTAATAGCTGGAGTAGTGCCCTCCATCAACCCACAGCAGCCCAGAGGGCTCCGGTGTCCCCTTTCTTGGGTCTTTGATACCTGTCAGCCTTTCTAGATCTCTGCCAAGTACCAGGTCTCCCCAGGCTGAACCCCAGAGCCTCTCTCCACCAAGCTTGTGGCCCAGGCACATCTCCCCCAGGTTTGTGGTGCAGATGGGGACATTGAGCGGCAGTGACTGGTCCAAGGCCCTCCGCAAGTCTGAGGCATCTGGTCCCATAGCCATTTGTGCACAGACCCAGGACTAGTCACATAATTTGCAAAATGAAAACGCAGGACCCCTTGTTCAAAGATTATTAAAAATTTATAAACAGTGGCAGCAGAGCCAGCGGAACCAAGGGCAGCGGAACCAAGGGCAGGGTGACACCGACCCGGTGTAGACCCCAACTCTCCCAAAGAAATTCCAAGGATCAGGGTGGGCTACTTCCAGAACAGCAGCTTTGCAGCCAAAGGAGCCTGGGTTGGAATCCCAGCTCTGCTTCTCCCCTGCTGTGCAACATCTATGTGAGGTGCCTCCTGCTCCGGGCCGTATTTTCTTCATCGGCAGAGTGAGATGAGGTGGCTGTCTGCACAGGACAGACACTGAGCGAGGGTGGGTCCTTCGCCCTCCCTCCCACCCCCTCCTTTATGGCAGTTTCTTCTCTTTCAGGCCAGGAGAACCAGGACACACCCACCACCACCACGGTTACCCCACAGCCACAGGGTAACAGCTGGAGAAAGTTGGGGGACAGTGCCCCAGTAGTGCTGCCTGGAGCTGCTCTCCAGTGAGGAAGGGGTCCCTGGACTCCCCCATCCCCAGCCTATGCCAGGTTCTGCCAGGCTAGAGTCCCCAGGTGTCGCTGCACCCCTTCTCTCTCCTAGGAAAGGCCAGAGGTTCCCAGGGGTTCGATCCTTCTTTCTCACCCTCCTTTCTCAGGACGGAAGAAGAGCGGAGGGAGAAGGCTGCTTGGGGCCTCCACTGACTCATCATGGCACCGTGGGCAGGTCACCAATGATAATCCTGGCCTCGCTTTTCCCATCTCTCAAGTGGGGCTAATGATGCCTGCCCCTGGCCTCGGCGACAGGATATTGGCAGAGCACTCGTTAGGCTGTGCTCCTACTGTCATTGTGCTCCAGCTAATAACACGCTGCCCTGGTGAGGCCCCAGCAGGCCCGGGAGCTTTGGGAAAACACGCTCTTACCCATCTTCAAAGCATCCCTGAGAAGTAGGTGGGAGGCGAGCGTCCGGTGTGGGGAGAGGGAAAACAGGCAGTCCCAAGAGGCGAGCGCTCTGTGGCAGAGACAGGGGTGGACGGGGTGCCTGGGGCCCAGGTGGGGAGCGCAGTGGAAGGTGTTCCACCATCGTGGGTAGACACACCTGGGTTCGCGTCTCCCCCCCGCTGAAAACAAGCGAGGCAGGGGCGTCTAACTGCGCTCACCCCTCCGAGTTGTGGCGAAGATGGAGTGAATCGTGGGCGCAGCTACCAGCACCTACTGGATGCACAGGACGTGTGCGCCTGGCCCGTCCTGCTTCCTCCTCACGAAACAGGAATGTGACCCGAGAGACTAGGCCAAGTTCATGTCCACGTTTGACACTTTCAGGGACTGTGGTTGGTTGAACTTTCTCCTCTTGGTAAAATTGCATTTTACCTCTTGGTTAGGCCACGTGCCACACCCCTCCAGACTCAGATCATGTGTGGTGGCCAGGTTCAGCATCACCTGGCGAGAGGGACAGATGTGTGTGACGGGCCGCCTGGTCCCCCAGCACTGCATGACCACCTAACACAGCCACTCGACTCCTCTCAAGGGCTGCGGTAGGATCTCGCCCTTGTCCACTTGAGAAAATGGTGGCCTGGAGAGGTGAAGCCACTTGCCTGAGGTCACACCGTGACTTAGAAGCAGAGCCAGAATCCACACGAGGTCTTGGTGTCCCACAAGCCCATTACAGTGTGCGGCCCTGAGGCCAGAAACCCAGCTCGACTTGGCGACTTGCCCAGCTTGCCCAATCTCAGCTTGAGGCTGGAGAAGCAGGTGCTCGGGGGAGTCGGGGGAACGGTGGGAAGCGGCAGGGATCTCGCTGGGCCTGAGCCGGGCCGTCTGGGTGGCGTGGAGAAGGAAATGGGTGGAGCCCGCGGTGCAGACCACACATACGCTGGCCCCGACCCAGGGAGCAGGATCCTGCGGCTTCTCCAGTCGCAGCCAATGCAGCCAGTCACCACCCAGCTAAGCACCTACTGTGTGCCTGGGGGAGCGCAGACCAGAACCACACGCGACCATGCCCTCAGCTGGGCAGGTGACGTTATCCACCCAGCGGGGGAAACAGAAGCTCAGGGAAGTGGCATGTTTAAAGCCACACTGTGCTTGGTGGCAGAGCTGGGACAGACCCAGTGTTCTTTACTGGCCACGGGAAGGAGACTGGCACTTAAGAGAGCGAAGAGACAGTGCCTTTGTCATCGGTTGTCCAAACCAGGACATCCCTGAGCGGGAAAGTCATGCTATTAATAATTGTACCAGGACAACGGGCTCTAACAAGGCCGTCCCAGCCTCAGAGGGACATGTGGTCACACGGATTGTGAGCCTGTGAGGTGCCAGCCACCCGGAGGGCAGCGTTCCACATCCCCACGCCGTCATCGCGACCCTGAGAAGTGGACGCAGAATGTCCCCTCCGTCTGACGGGTTCAGGAACTGAGGCCACTGCGGAAGAGGAGTGAGAGGGACGAAATCGCGTCCTGAGGGAAGGATGAAAAAGCAGGACATTGTCAACTGGTCCGGTCTCCTTGGGGAGGGGCCGTGGCTGGTGAATGTCCACTGTGAATGGGCAGTGCCGTGGCCAGCTGGTTATACGCCCCAGGGAGAGAGCCATGGCAGCTGGGCTGGGCCGGGCAGGGTCTGGTAGCCAGGAAGGCTCCTGGCTCCTGGATCTGCAGGCGACCTAGAGGGAGGCTCCCACGTAGCCCGGCCTCCCTGGGCGGTGGCCTCTCCGAGGGAAGCCCTCAGCTTCCTTCCTTTTTTCTTGCCTTTTTTTTTTTTTTAAGCAGATTAAAAAGCAACCGGTCTGGGATCTCAGGGCCAGGAGGGCACTAGAGAAGCTGTGCCCTCAATCAAGTTGGATGGAGGGCAGTACCCCAAACTGGATGGGCGCAGGGGAGGTACAGGAGAGAGGTCTGCAGACGAATCTCAGCACACCCAGCCGTGGAGGTCACGCCGGGCCCTCTGCCTGGGAGACCAGGCGGGCAAGGGCCTCACAGCCCCTTGGGCCCTGGGGCCCAGGGACCCAGCGCCCTCAGCCCCACCTCCCAGGCCTCTGCTTTCTAACAGGAAGTGCCTTCCTCTTTCTATGTTTCTCCCCTTGGCCTGGACCGGCGATCCTCAGCCCAGAGTCAGGGTGACTTTCAGGAAACTGTCGTTGTGAAAAACCCAAACCACTGCCGACCTGCTGCCTCTAGCCACCTGGGCGAGGTGCTGCGGTCTGAGCAGGCAGGGCCATGGGCTGGCAGCGCGGGCCCTGCCACAGGGGGGGAATCGCCCAGGGTCAGGACAGCGCCCTCTCCACCTCACCCACCTGGGGGATGGAGGGAAGACACCCCGCTGAAGAGAGCTGGATGCCAATAACAGCTTTCATTATTTACCCGTTGAGACTTGAACCCAGGATTGTGATAAATAACGCGAAGAGGAGCTACAGAACAGGGAGAATGGATGCTAAGTCCCTGCTGCTTAGAGTTAAAGGTCTAAGATCCATCATCTCCGGTCAGGAAAGGTCCCACACTCCAGGGATGCGTTCAAGGGGCCCCAGGAGAGGAGCAAAGGCATAGAGGCTGGAAAATCACTTGGGCCCATGACATTCAAAACTCTGTCCTCCATCCCATGGCCCCCAGGCCCTGCTGGCTGTTATCAAACACACAGGCATCGGTGGCCAGTGACCAGTTGTTCTGGCACTTAACAGTTTGGTAAGAACTTTCTGATCAGCAAGAACCCTATCCCGAACCAGAAACCTCCTGTGGAGGAAATCCAGTCCAGGGCGGGCTGACGAACCCACATGCCCTCAGCCGCCCCGGTCGGGACTGATGCTTGGCCCCCTGTTGCAGCCGGAGCCCCAGCTGGGCCTCTGGGCTTCTCCAAAGCCACTCCCAGACCCCCGTGCCCCGCAGACCGGGCTGCCATCTCCCCTGAGTGTCCCAGCAAGGCACAGCTCATCCACAGCTGGGAAGGCTTCTTTGTTCGTTAAAAAGAGAGGGAGAGGAGGACAGGAAGAAGAGGCTTACAACACCGAAAAAGTTACAATCAAAATAATCAAAGGCAAAGCAGGTCGCCTCCGATTCCTCTTTGAAGCGATTTCACAAACTGAATTCCTTTCCTTTGACCAACTTTCCCAATCCTCACATATTTACCTTTCGGAGGAGGCTAGTAACTCCCCCAACCCTTCCTCTTGGCAGTGTGCCACTCAACACCTCCCCCTGGAAGCCACCCAGCTGTCCCGCACCAGCCACACCTGCGCACCAGCAGAACCCAGGTTCTAGGGAAGGAGCTGACATCCTCGCTGTCTCCCACCTAAGGGACCATTCGATTCCCTTACAGATGAGAACACTGAGGCTCAGAGAAGCTAAGGCGTTTGCCTGAGATTCACTACTAGCTAGTCCAGGCTGGTTGGCCCCCAAGCCCAGGGCTCTGGCCCCCGCGTGAGCAGTTCTCAGACCTTGGTCTCAGGTGCTCTTTACACTCTTAAAAATTAGGGATAGCCAATGGACATAGACAACAATGCTTGGGGCGGGGATAGGGAGGAGGGTGTCTGCCGGGGGGGGGGGAGCATCAGTAGCAAAAATAAATTAATAAAAAAATAAAATAAAATAATAAAATAAAAATTACTGAGGCCCCAGCGAGCTTTCATTTTTATGGAGTCTATCTACTGATATTTGCTGTATTAGAAAATAAAAACCAGAAAATGTTTATCTTCATGAATTCACTTAAAATAACAATAACAAACCCAATTCATATTGACATAAATAGTATCTTTTCATGGAAAATAACCTTATTTTTCATGAAACAAAAGTTCATGAGAGGGGGTTGCCCTGGCCAGTTTGGCTCAGCGGTTAGAACGTTGGCCCGCAGACCAGAGAGACTCGGGTTCGGTTCCCGCTAAGGGCACGTACCTCGGTTGTGGTTCATCTCCGGCCCCGGTTGGGGTCGTGTGGGTGACAACCAGTTGCTGTGTCTCTCTCGCATCGATGTTTCTCTCTCTCTCTTCCTCCTTCTCTGCCTCCCACTCTACCTGAAGATAAATGCAAAAATGTGCTCAGATGAGGGTAAAAAAAAGAGGTCATGAGAGGGGAGGCATTGTTTTACATTTTGCAAACCTCCTTCATACTGGCCTTAAGAGAAGAGACCTGGGTTTCCACACCTGCTGCTGTGTTCAGTATGGCTCAATATGCTGTCTGGGTTCGAGTAGAAGCAACTTCTAGAATCTCACAGAGCCTCTGCGAAGGTTCCCAGGCCAGACTTTGAGAATCAGTGCACTATAGCACACGGCCTCCTTCCTCATGCTCCAAACCGAAGTTCTCAACATGGGGCTTGCACAACGCACGCTCAGCGTGTCTGTGGAGTGAATAAATAAGCGAGACCAGGGCGAAGCCAGGTGAGGAAAGTCTAATCTTGGGGGAAAGACGGGTTTCAGCTTCATCTGTGGGCTTCCATTCCCCAGGCCCTGCCTTTCTGTGGGGTGCAGGAGGAAAAAGAGGGTTAGCAAAGCCTTCCAGGTTGGGGCTGCTCTGAACGGCTGTGCGGTTTGCACAATGTCACTAAGTGTACCAACAGCCCCCAAGGCCACACTCTATAAGTGTGAGTCCCCCCCAAACACATCTGAGTGCAGCAAAGGGTAAGTCTGAAATTCTTGGAGAGGGTCCCAGGGGGTGTTGCAGCCAGCCCCGGGCTGAGCCAGGCAGGTAGGACTGCAAGGATTGGAAAGGAACCCTCATTTCAGCACCTCTTACACAGCCTGGGCTACCTCTGGACTAACCACATACCCACGCAGCAAAGGGCCCTGGCAGGCGACCACGCGGATTGGCACCTACCTCCTATGCAGCCCTGGACACTGGGAGAAGGCATCCAGCCCGGGCAGCACAGTCTGCTGTCCTTTGTGGTATTTTGCAGTGGTTCTCAACTCTGGGCCATTTATTTGCCAACACCTGGAGACTTGTTTTGTTGTTACAACAAAGGTGGGGATGCGACTCAGCATCCGATGATGCACAGGACAGCCCCTCCCCCAGCAAAGAAGATCCAGCCCCAAACACCAAGGGTGTTGAGGTTGAGGAGCCCGGCTGCAATGAAGAGAAAATGAGCTCCAAGCTCAGAGGAACCAGGTTCAATCCCAGCCCCACCGCTGTCGAATCCTGTAGCTATGGCTGATCACTGAACTGGCCTCCTGGGAACGTGTCTACCCTGCAAGATTGTTGAGAGGACGGGGATCGGGGTGCGGCACTTGCCAGATGAAGGCAGTGGTCCCTCCACTGAACGGAGCTGGTAGGAACAGAGACCATAACAGTGGCCCTTGTGTCCTGCGTCCGCACTGGCTGGCGGGGAAGGACGTCTCGCTTCCTTCCAGGAAGCTCACAGCCCAGCAGCCAAGTAGTTTCCACGACTGCAGCTATTTCCGTCGACGCGCATGTGAACAGTGACTGGAATGTTCAAAAACACGAAGGTTTATGGGTAGAAAGATTTTTTCCCCCCTCTTTTTTTCCAAAAAAAGAAAACTCGAATGATATTTTTATGTTGTTTTTCCCATCAAAAAGAGAAAGGGGAGGAGGAAAGTGAATTTAACTTGTTTAAAAAAACAAACATGCAAATGATTGAATATGAACACGAGGTCTTTTCATCTGAGCCTTAGTGGTGATCTGGGCATACATCTAACTTCTACCCATCGAATCATTTTCTAAAGGTCACGGTAGACATTTAACAAAGGCAGGTACTAGATCTTTTGTAGAGGAAGGACAATCCCTTTCTTCATCTGCCCCGATCATCTGCATTTCCATCCTGTGTAACAATGGACCCACCCGCAGAAGCCCTCTAAGGGTTGGGTGGCAGGTGTGTATGCTGAGTGGAGTCAATCAGGGAAGGCTACCTGCAGGAGGCAAGGTCTGTGCCACATTTGTGAAAGCAAGCCTCAGTGGGGAAGAAAGAAGGCCACCTGAGGGATGGAATGATCCGTGCAAAGGCTCAAGGACAACAGCCCCAAAGAGACCAGCCCTGGGGAGGCCTTGGAAAGATTATTTGAGCAAGCTCCCACCCCGCCAGGGCCCCTTGAGCTTCAGGTGGAAAAGCCAGTGGGCCAGGTAGAAATGAGTCACAAAGGTTTCATCACCCCAGTGCCCTTCAGGCTCTGCAGAGCCCTATTACTAAGAAGCTGGGAGCCCTCCTTCCGCTCGTATCCACCCACACCAGGAGGCCCCAGCCTGGCTAATTCTCCATCCCAACCCCGGCATGCCTCGGCTCTCCTCTGCCCTCCAGGTACCCCACGCACATGCACACGCACACGCACACGCACTGGGGCATCCTGGGCAGCCGTCTCCTCCTCTCAGATTCGGCTTCCAGGGCTTAGAACGGGGTGATGACATGCACCTTCTGGGCTGTTAGAAGGAACTATGAAGAAAGTGTCAGACACCCTGTCTGACACCCACTCCTTCAGGAAGGTGCGTTCAGCTCCCCATTCCCACACCGCACCCCTCCAGCTGCCTCACCCTGCTCAGGTGGGCCTCTGGCTACCCAGAAAGGGGCCAAACACCAGGCCTGCCCCTCCATTCACACGTAGCAATCACCTCTTCCCTCGCCTGCACCTCCCCAAGCTCTAGGACCGTCCCCACCGTCCTGCGGTCGCTGGGGCGAGAGAACCGACTTCTCACGGAGGCCGGCGAGAGTCTGCGGCAGAGCAGACGGCTCGGTCTACCTGAGAGCACGCACCCTTCCCACGGGGCAGAGGAATTCTGTCCTGTGGAAAACAAAACAAAGCAAAACAAAACCTTTTCCTTCTCTTTAAGAACTTTATTTCAAAACACTGGACTGTGTTGATCTTTTGACAAACACAGTGTTGGGCAATGCCTCCAGGGGCCAAGAGAGACACCCAGGGAACATCCCTCTGTGCAGGCTGAGCGATAACCGAAGCCACGAAGGGCTGTGTGGCGGGGAGGCTGGCTCGCACACCTCGGTGGGCAGCAGAGGAATAAACAGAGCGGAGGAAGCCTCGGACCCAGGGCCTGCTGCCTGAAGTCACCACCTGCAGAGTGAGAAGTTGCTGCCATCCTTGGGGTATGATAGCAGGAGGCTGGTGCCAGCCCCGCCCCGCCACAGTGTCTCACCCCACACACCTCATCCATTTGGACCCACTGACCCTCAGACAGTGTTGTTACCCCGCTTGCCTGTGGATGGAGACCTGGCCCCAAAGATGGGTCACAGACCAGAACAGAACCAGGGCCCATCCCAGTGCCGCTGCCTCCGAGGGGCATGATCTCGGGCAACTTACTAACCTTCCTGTCTCTGTTGTGTCTTATAAAATCCAGATCAGCCCTGGCCGGTTTGGCTCAGCGGTTAGAGCGTCGGCCTGCGGTCCGGAGAGACCCGGGTTCGGTTCCCGCTAAGGGCATGTACCTCGGTTGCAGTTTGTCCCCAGCCCTGGTTGGTCGTGCGGGTGGCAACCACTCGATGTGTCCCTTCACGTCGATGTTTCTCTCTCTCTCTCTCTTCCTCTCTCTCCCTCCCGCTCTGTCTGAACAAAAATAAAATAAAATAAAATAAAATCCAGATCACAATAGTACCTACCTCATGAGACTGTTCTGAAAACGCAGCAGATTATATAACACTCAGGAGACAGCCAGTGCCTGTGGGCCACAGGCGAGACCGGGATCAGCCATTCGGCAGCGGCAGGTCTCACTGGGAGACACCTGCCTTCGCCCTCCCTGAAAGCGAGCGAAGCAAAGTGCTGGGGGCCTGGGGACCCCAGGTTAAGAGCTCTTACTCTTTGTCACCTGAGTCCAGGCATTAAAGACAGGGATCCTCTGAAGGAGAGACTGCTTTCGTGTGGGGTGTGGGGAGGGGGAGTCATGCATACCTCGGTGGGAACCTGGGAGGCAGGGGGCGTGGGAGAGAGCATCAGCAAAGGGAGGTGCTCTGTCTCCAGAGAGGAGGAGACTTCAGGGGGAGACGAGGCTCCCCCATGAGCCCTAGAAGATCTTTTTTTTTTTTTTTCCTCACCCGAGGACATTTTTCCATTTTTTGTTCAGGTAGAGTGGGAGGGAGAGAGGAACAGAGAGAGAGAGAGAAACATCGACGTGAAAGGAACACACTGAGTGGTTGCCACCCACACGACCGACCAGGGCTGGGGACAAACTGCAACCAAGGCACGTGCCCTTAGCGGGAACCAGACCCGGGTCTCTCTGGACCGCAGGCCGACGCTCTAACCACTGAGCCAAACCGGCCAGAGCAAGCCCTAGAAGATCTTAAGGGGTGTCTCCTCGTGCGGGGACCTGGGGATTTGGGGTGGACAGAGCAAAGGAAGGTCTGAAACCCACGCTGGGGGTGGCGCAGTGCAGGACCCAGGCTCCACCTGGAAGCCACCGGGGTCACGCGGAGCTTGGTGCTCCCATGGCCCGGGGCAGGGGCCCAGCGCGGGGAGGGGTTCGTGAACCGGAAGACCCGGCAAGCGGGAAGGCATGGCTGGCCTGCGGAGAGAAAACCGATTCGGAAGGAGGACACTTCGGGGGGAGAGACAGAAGCCAACATGAATGGGAGACATACCTTAGGGTGGCTGGGTCGGGGCACGAGAACCTCTTGACGGGGGCTGAAAACTTTGCTTAACAGAGCCCACGGTCGGAAATGCTTCTTCTGGGGTCCACGTGGAGAAAGTGGCCTGTGTGCTCACACACGCTCACACACACACTCACGCTCACACACACGCGCATACATGCGTACACACACACACACACACACGGGAATACAATGGAGCTGGGTTAGGGTTTGGGTTTAGGGGTGTCCATGGAAATTTTATCCCGATCTTAAGCAGCAGGATGGCCCTGGGACATCTGGGGTCACGTGCAAGAACACCCTCAGAAGCCCCCCCCCAGTCTCCCTCGACGCCCCCCAGGGACTGTGTCACTGTGTTTGTCTTTGTACCTGTGCGTCATGTATTCGTGTCTGGGAGTCTGGGACCCTCGTGTCTGTGTGTCTGTGCATCTGTTTGTCCCTACGTCCGTGGATCTGTCCCTGTGTACCCCTGCAGGCCATGGAGGAAGAAACACAGCTGCCTGTGTGGTTTTTGGGGTTCCTTCTCCAAGGACCCTCAGGTCTAAGGGAAGCCTGGGCCGAACTCTGGCTTCATCCTGGAATCAGAAAACCTAGAGCTGGAGAAGCCGTGGCGATGCCTCGGCTCACGCACCTCCTTTCGGACACGGGGAACAGGGCGCCTGCCGTGGAGGGGCGAAGGCTGTGGGGAGGAGAGCGCGCAGAGTGGAAGCTCCGGGACGAGCCGGCCACGGCACTCCTGGCCCACGTGCGTATTCGGCACTGGAGCCCAAGTTGAGAAGGGCTGCCAGTACGCTCCGCCCGGACTTCAAAACTGCATATGGAAACAAGAACGGAAAACTGCACAGTCATTGTTATGCTGAGTACATGTGGAAATGATTATCCTTTGAGTAGATTGGTTTAAAAATATATGATCAGACCTGGCCGGTTTAGCTCCATGGTTAGAGCATCGGCCCTCGGACCAGAGTCTCGGGTTGGAGTCCTGGTCAAGGGCACGTCCCTCGATTGCAGGTTCGACCCCTGGCCCCAGTTGGGGTTGGGCATGAGGCAACCAATCGATGTGTCTCTCTCACATCGATGTTTCTCTCTCTCTCTCTTCCTCTCTCCCTCCCACTCTGTCTGAAGATAAATGTAAAAATATCCTCAGGTGAGGATTAAAATAATAATAATAAATAAATAAAATAGTTTAAATAATTTAAAAATATATATGTGTGTGTGTGTATATATATATATATATATACACACACACATAACATCAAAGTTAATGGTTAATGTTTTACTTTTGTTTAATGAGACTACCAGAATCAAATTAGGGTACAGCTCCCATTTCTATGGGACACACTGACTTAGAACTTTACACCAGACATTTAACTTCTCTGAGATTCTATTTCCCTAGCTGAAAATGGGTGTAATGATACATATCTCTTAGAGGTTACTGTGAGGATTGGGAGCATGTGAAACTGCTTTTAAATTTTAAAGAACCGCTCAGATGAGGGTGGGGAGTGGGGTGTTGTTGTAACTCAGATTCTGGCCGAGAATGTAGAAAGGATGAAGGATTTAATAGTTTGACCTTCAGGCAGATACCCATAAGGGCTAGCCCCGAAGACAGGCAGGGCATGTGGCCATTCACACACCCCAGTTTTAGTGCTAGAGAAAGAGTGACCCCGCCCCAGACCCCTGAGACCCATTACCCAGAACAACTCTTTCAGAGCCCAAGTCACCAGGCTCTTGCTCAGCAACTGGACTTTCAACAGAACCTCATCCTCACCATCCATGAGCCCCAGCAGCCCCACCAGCCTCTTCTGATCCGGGGGCTGTGTCCTCCCCGGGTAGCACGAAGCCTTCTTCCTCAGGACACCCATCCTGAAAACGACCACTCCATCCACAACTAGGCTTTTCTCTGCTCTCTACCAGAGACTAGGATCTCAAGGGTTTCAAAAAGAGGGAGAGGGCCCCAAACTCGGCCTGGGGGCACCAGCCCCTTCTGGGACCATCACCCACGGCGATCCCTGTTGCAATGGTGGTCTCGTAACCATCGCTTACAAACCCAGTTAGGCAAGCTGCTTTTGCGTGATGGGGCTATCTTGAGTAAACAGCATCCTATGTCCCCTGCCGGTCACTTGCTCAAGACATTGCTGGACATTGCATTAGAGTCACTGACACACGGAGTTTTGAAAATGAAAACAGGCCTCTGGCTCACGATCAGATAGCATTTAACTCGTTCGTGATTGCACCAGGCTCTCCCAAGGCCTCGGGGCCACGGGGCTAAGAGCTGCCTGCTGGGTCAACAAACAAGCCGTGTGGGGAGTAAGGTCAAGGCAGGGTACCTAGAAATATGGACATGCGCCTACCTTCGCAGAGAGGTGACTGCTCCATCCAACGCGGCACGCTGTTGTGGGGCATGCAGCCTGTCCCTGGGGTCTGGAGTGAACAGGTCACAGTCCCCTCTTCTGGAGGTTTTCCATGTAACTCATTCAGTCTCCATAGCTCCACGAGATAGGCTATCACGAACCCTGTTTTACAAATACCCTCTCTTAGAGCGTCAGCCCGCAGACCAGAGGGTCACGGGTTCGATTCTGGTCAAGGGCACGTACCTTGGTTGTGGTTTGGTCCCCGGCTCTGGTCAGGGTCATGCAGGAAGCAACCAATTGATGTGTCTCTTTCACATCAATGTTTGTCTCTCTCTCCCTCTCTCTCTCTCTCTCTCCCCTCTCCCGCCCACTCGGTCTGAAAATAAATGGAAAAATATTCTCAGGTGAGGATTTAAAAAAGAAAAAAATGTTACAAATACCTTTTCACCCCAATTCCCAACCACCACCACCACCAAACTCAATTCTTGGACACCAGCAGAGGGTCCAAGAAGCCAACCCAATTCTGACATTACCCAGAGGGAACATCAGATTCCACAGGTGAAGAGTTTAGTCCTACAGGATTGCACACTCCCTCTCAATACACACACACACACACACACACACACACACTCACTCTCCAGATGTCAGCCGCAAACCCAGGCTTCGGCCTACACCTCTGACCAACGGGCTATCGACTGGCGATCCCAACAGCGCCCTCCCTCGACCTCAGAACGCCAAGCACAAGTCCAGGATGTTACCTGTACTTCTGACCAACCTGCCATAAATCCCGGCCCCCCTCTTTGGTTCAATCCGTTTGCTAGAGCAGCTCACAGAACGCAGGACACCCACACGCTCCCTAGAAAACCACTTATTGCGAAGGATATTAAGGGTGATGAGTCGACGGCCAGGGAAGAGACACGGGATGAGGTCCCAGATGAAGCAGCTTGGGTCTTCCCGGGGCCTGGGGCCTGGCACGGTGACAGATGGAAGCGTCTGCACCCCCCACCATGTGGAAACTCTCCACAAATAAAAGGGCCAAGGAGCTGTCCTGTGTGTGTATGGAGGCGTCATCACACAGTCATGTTGACTAAGTCACTGGCCATTAGCAGCAACTAAACTCAACCCCCAGTTCCTCTCATCCTGGGAGGGGGAAGGGTGGAAGGAGGGAGGGTCTAAAACTTCGAAGTCTTTCATCATGTGGTTGATTCTCTTGGCTACCAGCCCCCACCCTTGAGTGGGGGAGTCCAGATTCCCCTTTATTAACATAAAAAAGCCCACTGTCCCCACTTAGGAGCTTTCAAGGGTTTGGGGGTCGTGGGGCAGGCACGGCTGAGGAAGACCAAAGATCCTATAAATCAGGGTCACAATGTGGTTTGTCAGTCACACAGCCAGTCAGGAGGTAGAGCTGGAGTTTCAACCCAGGCCACCTGGCTCCAGAGTCCATCCCCTGAACCCCCAGACCACCTGCCTCGCTCAGAGCAGGCCGCCCCGGAAGGAGGCTGATGAGCGGGCCAGGGGCCAGCTGGGCTGTGAGTCTGGGGTCTCAGATTTCTCGGGCTCCCTGGCTCTCTCAAACCAACGGTTGTCTGCTCCAGTTGCTCGTCAGCATCACCAGAGGAGATTAAATCTTTTAAAATAGGGATGTCCTAACCCCAAGATCTTATCGTATTTCCTTGCTCTGAGGGTGGGGACGCAGCCATGGAAGACTTCAAAGATCCCGAAGGAATCTGAGTGCACAGAGCTGAGAACAGAGGCTCTGCAGCTGGGCAGGAATCGGCTTCACCTGTGACCATCACATCGCATAAACTTCTAAGAAATCGAACAAGCTCAGGCCAAAAGGGCCTTCCGGATCAGCAGGACAGATGCTCCCAACCACAGGTACACATGGGCAAAGACTGCGTAGCTTGGAAATGGTCCTGATGTCCCCACACCCAGATATTCTGATGGAGTTGGTCTGGACAGGGTGGGGTACCTGTCTCTTACACCCATCTCCTCAAGTTGGTTCTAATATGTACTCAGTTTGGGAACTACTGAGCCCTAGACACTCAGGTTACAGATAACTAAACAAAGCTCAGAGAGGAGAATGACTTGCCCAAGGTCACACAGCATGCTTGCTACCGAGGCAGGACTACACTACCCTGGCCAGTGCTGTTTTAGGCTGTAGCCCCTTATGGTTTTAGAAGAATGTCACGTGTATCCCCTAGTCGGTCTATACCTTGCTATACTGGGTTGCTTCCTGCCACCATCCCCTTGTTTCACGGGACCCAAAGAAGGAGACTGGCCTGCCCAAGGCCACGCAGTGGCCAAAACCAGGCAAGAACCAGGTCTCCTGACTACAGGTCAGAGACACGGCTGCACCCCCAGATGCCTGAGGCCAGGCTCCTGCCTGCAGAGTCCCACCAGAATGGGAGGTTCTTCTGAGCCGTGACACCCCGAGCTGAATGTTTGGACACCCCGAGGACAGGCTGTGCAGAAACCTTCCGATGGACAGTTCTCTGGAAGCTCTACTCACTGATAACCACTATCACCTGTTCCGAACACTCCACTGTGTATGAATGACAATCCCCATTCAGCACGGACAAACTGAACTTCAGAGAGCTTTGGGACTTTGCCCCGGAACCAAAGCTAGACCGGGACCCAGAACCAGCTCTGTGGGCTCCGAGTCCAGGGCTCAGTGCGCCTGCGGCCTGGGACCTCCTGCCTTGTTCTTCGTGAAGCGGCCCCCGCCTGGAGAGATGGGCTTCGGCACTTACAGTCAGAGGTCAGGGAGGGGCGGGGGGAGGACAGCTGCCACAGTTGGACCGGTTCTGGTTTCTGGTTACCTGTGGCTAAAAGACAGATATTTCCCGAATATCTGTGAATATTTAGGTGAAGCCCAAAGCAGGCAGCCTATGTCTACCGTCTTTCCATCTCATCTAATCATTTGAGGATGAAGGAGACTAAAGTCCCGCCCACACCTCCTGACCGTGGTCAAAACACAGGAGCCGTGCCTTCGGGAAAGGCCCAGGTGGATGGTGGTTTGTCTGACTCGTGGGCACCGATACAACACCATGCTGAGTGCTCTGGTACATGACCTCAGGTCAGTCCCACAAGAGCTCTGAGGAGGGCACCACTACTGTCCCACGTAGAGATTAGGAAACACGGCACAGAGAGGTTACTGGCTGGCTCGGCGGCACACAGCTAGGAAGAGGCGGCGCCAGGACTTGAACCCAGGCAGCCTGGCTCCAGAATCCAGCTCCGGTACTCTGGTTGACCGTGCATCGTCTGCTGGGTTCCTGGTGCTGGTCCGTCTCCTGGAAGGCTGCAAGCACAGTGCAAGGCTCTTGAATCTGGACGGGGACCTGTAAAGACTAACCACCTACTGGGGCTGCCGTGGCACGTGGAAGGGAGTCCACGTGGGTGCCCAGTTCAGGGCCTTGCCCCCACCTTGCCTCTTCCTTCCAGGGAGGCCGCTATGATCAGAGTCTTCACACCGCCCATGCCAACCCCAGCACCGTCGCCTCCCATTGTTCGGAAGGGAACACTGAGGCCCAGAGAGGCCTTAAGTGACTTCCTCAAAGCCATAAAGCTAATCAATGGCAGGGCTTGAAGTTACAGCCTCGGCTTCTGCCCCTCACTTGATCTGATTCTTTCCGGGGTCTCTCAGGGGCAGTCAGTGGGAACCGAGGTCACCATTGCGGGGAAACTGAGGTGCAAAGTCAGTGATCGGTATGAGTGGCCAGGCTGTTCACTTCTGAGCGGGTCCTCCTCCGCCTCCTGCCGTCTCCGCTGGTCCACGTCTGTGCTCGGCCGTTTTCAGCATCTCTGCGTCTGGAATCTGCTGAAACTGCTCGGGTTAGAGTCAGAGCTTCCAAATGGCCCAGAGGATGCTCCGTCCCCAAGGCAACAGGTCAAGTCATGGCCAGCAGCTACTTTAGGGTCTGACACCCCTCTCGGGATGTCGAAGATCCAATTCCACCCCCAGGGTGGATGGTGGACCTGTCCCTGGGGGAGGAGACGGGATGCAATGGGGCCATGTTTTCACACGGGCCACAGAGGTCTCAGCAATAACCACGGGCAACGGGAGCTGAGCGCTCACTACTGACAGGTACGACTCTAAGTGCCACAAGCCTGGCATCCACCTGGGCTGTGGGCACTGCAGAGCACTCGACGTTTGCTGCCCTCGGAGGTGTGGGGCCTGAGGACCACCTGTCACTGAGGCTGGCCAGGCCTGTGGCTGTGGCCCGGGGGTCTGCTGGGGTCCAGCCGCAGCCCCGAGAGCCTAGGCCCTGCCCAGTGCGTACCCTTTCCCAATCTTTGTTTTGCAATCACTCAGCCTGGCTCAGCAAACATATGTGGCCCAGGAGAACCACCTTTCCTGACCCTTTTCTATGTGTTTCAAAAAAGAGCCCAGGGGGGAGGGGGAGGGGCCAGGCCAGGAGAAGGCCTGGCCACCCGAGCGTCAGCCAGGTGCTTGAGCAGCCCAAACCCAGGGAAGGAAAGGGACTCACTGGCGAGGACACTGGAAAGCAGTCTTGTTGTCCATGATTTATTTGGTGGTGGGGCATTTAGGTCAAAGTTCAGAGAAAATATCCTGCTGTGCAACCTTAGGCAAGTCACTAGGCATCTCTGAATCATTTTCCCTGCAGTAAGATAGTAGATAATCCTGACCCCCTCTCGACTTCATAGCACTAATGATACCTTTGACCTCACTAAGAGGTCACGCGTCTCCCGTTTTACTCCCACGAGAGCCCCGTGAGGTACACAGGGCACGTTTTCTCTTCCTCACGGGGCAGTTGAGGTATCTGAGGCACAGAAAGATTTAGCCCCTAACCAAGGGCTTGATGAGTACCTGCCAGGTAGGTGCACAGGGTAGGGAGGGTTGGGGTGATCCCAGGAGAGTGGAGGACGTGCCTGAGCTGGCAGGACAGGAACCGCTGGGAGCGGACCCAGCTTTGAAAGCGCCCGCCTTCCAGCAATGGGGAACCCCCAGGCCGAGAGAAAGAGGCCCACGCGGGGCCGAAATCAGCCTATCCTGCCCTGGGCCCCAAGTCTATCCGAGCCCTTGGACCGCTTTAGGACCTTTGTATCTGGATGCTGACCAAATGCTTGTAGGATGTGAGAGGAGACAAGTTCTGAAGGGCTCTTAGGCTTGGGGTTCGAGTGGCTTAGTGGGAGTGCCAGTCACTGACGGGGAACCAGCGTGGGGCTTGGGATATGTCTTGTTTGCGGTGCCTCAGTGGTGCTCGAGTGAATAACAATAACAATAACAATAACAATAACAATAACAATAACAATAACTCAATTAGGAAATGGCTGGAGGACCTGAATAGACATCTTTCCAAAGAAGACATACAGACAGCCAACAGGTACATAAAAAGGTGCTCATGGCCCTGGCCAGTTTGGTTCAGCGGTTAGAGCATCAGCCTGTGGACCAAAGAATTTCGGGTTCAATTCCAGTGAAGGGCACGAACCTTGGTTGTGGTTCAGTCCCCGGCCCTGGTCAGGGTCATGTGAAAGGCAACCAGTCAATGTGTCTCTCTCACATCGATGATTCTCTCTCTCTCTCTCTCCCTGGAGATAAATGGAAAAATATCCTCGGATGAGGATTAAAAGAATAAAAACAAAAGGTGCTCACGAATCATCAGGGAAATGCAAATCAAAGCTTCCAGAAGGCATCACCTCACACCTGCCAGCATGGCTGTCATCAAAGAGACGAGGTAACAGGAGTTGATGAGGGTGTGGGGAGAAGGGAGCCCAGTGTCCTGTGGATGGGAACGCAGATTGGTTTCCGCTATGGAAACAGCATGGAGGTGCCTCAGCAGTTAAATACACAACCACCATATGATCTAGAAATTCCACTCTGGGTGTCGTTTCAAAGGAAAAGAAATCACTGTCATGACGAGATCTCTGCACCCCATGTTCACTGCAACATTATTTACAACAGGAAAGACACAGAAATAACCTAAGTCTCCATCTATAGATGACTGGGCAAAGAAGATGTGATATATGTATATAATGGAATATTATTTAGCCATAAAAAGGGGAAATCCTGCCTGGCTGGTGTGGCTCAGTGGTTGAGCATCGACCCATGCACCAAGAGGTCGTGGTTCTATTCCCGGTCAGGGCACATGCCCAGTAGGGGGTGTGCAGGAGGCAGCCGACGGATGGTTCGCTCTCATCTATGTTTCTATCTCTTTCTCCTTCTCCCGTCCCCTTCCTCTCTCTCTAAAAATCAGTACAAATGTATTTGGGGGGGTGGACATCCTGCCATTTACAAATGCTTGAGGGCGTTATGCTAAGTGAAATAAGGCAGAGAAGATAAATATCTTATGATCTCACATATGTGTGGAATCTTTAAAAAAAACAAACTCACTCTGGCCACTTTGGCTCAGCAGTTGGAACCTCGAACTAAAGGATCACGGGTTCAATTCCCAGTCAAGGGCACGTGCCTGGGATGCAGGTTTCATCCCCAGCCCAGGTTGGTGTCATTCAGGAGGCAACCAATCAATATGTCTCTCTTACATCGATGTTTCTCTCTCTCTCTCTCTCTTTCTCTCTCTCTCTCTTTCTCTCTCTCCCCCTCTCTCCCTCCCACTCTATTTAAAAATCAATGGAAAAGTGTCCTCAGGTGATAACTAACATTAAAAAAATAATAAAAAACTCATGGGAACAGAGAAGAGAACAGCAGTTGCCAGAGGTCAAGGGCATGGGCGAGATGAGGGGATGCTGGTCAAAGGGTATGAATTTCCAGTTATAAGTTCTAGGGATCTAATGTACAGCGTGGTGACTATATTGGACTAGATTGCAACAATACAATGAAAAAGACTCGAAAGTTGCTAAGAAAGTAGCTCTTTAAAGTTCTTACCTTAAAAAAAAAAAAGAAAAAAGGTCTGTATGTGGGGTGAAGCACGTGTTAACTAACCTTACTGTGGTCCTCATTTCACTAGACATGCACGACCAAGTCATCACATAGCCCGTCTTCAACTTACACAACGTTGGATGTCAGCTGTATCTCCATAAAGCTGGGGGGTGCGGGGTTTGAGAGAGAGAGAGAGCGCACAAAACATTTCCCAAAAACAGATGTGACCAGCTGCCGAGCGTCTGCACCTGCGCCTGTTTGAGCTGTTGCTCCTGAGTCCATTCAAATGAGCAACGGAATCCCCTCAATTCTAAGACTGGCTTTTCGTTTCCAAACTCTAACATGATGGAAATCCAGGTACCCCTTGCAATCAAATTTGCCCCATCCCATACACCAAGCTTGCCAATAAATAAGTAAGTAAATAAATAAATAAAGGCTGTTAGTAAATCAATACAGCATCTTATAATCGATCAGGGGGTGGGACGTGTTGTCGTGACAGTGACGAGAGAAAGGCACCTGGAGGGAGGCAGGACGGGTCCAGCATTTATTAGACACCACTGGAGACCAGGGGTCTTGCTGAGGTGTCACGTTTTGTCTCACTCATCAGCAGGAAAGGGAAAGGATTTACAAGGGAAGGAGAAAGCTTTCTAATTTAGCCTAATAAAGGGTCAGACCCTTATTCCTGGAAAGCAATGGAGGAAAAGCCAAGTTCACGTTGGTTTGTAGCTCACCCTCACTCCCATCCCACAAACCATCACCAAAGAAGTGACAGTCTGACCAAAGTCAGTGTCTTCCCAGAATGTGTGGAAAGTTTTGAACATATATAAACACAGGAAACGTTTCCCCAAGTCATAGGTGTTTGCAAAAACCAGGAGATGAGTTTAAAAATACGTAGGAGATGTACCTGTTGGTTGTCTGAGAGCTGTGCTTGAAGACTTCCCGAAGTTTTAGCTCATTTCTGCTTTACTAAGCCACTGACGTGCTCTTGAGTTCTGCTGTCTTTGCGTGGAGACCCTCTAGGCTTTGAGCCCCGAAATGAGGGCAGAGATACAGGGAAGTGGAGCAGGCTGTGTTGACTGATTTGTAGTTGCTCAGTCACTGTAAAGTGAAGTCAGCAGCTTTGTGAATGACACTGATCTTTGGTTTTATCTCTTTCTTTTCTTAAAAGCTCCAATGTAAGATACGTGTGACCAATTCTAGCAATAGGAGACAGGAAATAGAGCCTAAACCTTCATGCCCTTCAGAGACAGCCGTCAGGTCAAGGCAAGACCGAGAGTGAAACCAGACGGGCCCTTCTATGGAATCAGATACTCTACAAGGACATGACCCTGGCAGTTTTCTTTTCTTTTCTGTTTCCAGGGGGTGGCATTTCCCTCCTTACCTGGGAGGCGTACCTTTTGGAAATTATCAGGCCATCTGTCAGCACCCTCCTCGGAGCCCCAGAGTTTCTCCTTCCCGGAGGGCCCATCCCTGCCTCTGCAGCCATGCCAAGATCTCAGGAGGGCCACACTGTCGCAGGAGCAGCTGTGAGGAACCAGCCACCTCAGAACTGGCTGGGGCACCTTGGTTTTCCCAGACAGCACCGAGGGCTGGGTCCCATCAGGACTGCAGCCTGATCCTATCTCCCGGTGAAGCAAGCACATAATTAGCCACCTTAATACCCATGCCACCTGAGGCCTCCTGTCTCAACCTGGGGCCCAGATGTCTGTCGCAACGAGCACTTAAATGTTTATTCAGCTTCCTTCCAAGCAGCTGAGTGGAGAAAAATGGGGTCTGAGTCTGGACCAGCTGATAGCACCCTACTCCCCTGGGCTACGCTGTTTCCAGGACCAGTTTAGCCAGAGAGCTGACCCCTGAAGCCACTGGTCACCACTTTGACATGGCAGCTGAAATGCCAAAACAGCCCCAGAGATTCTGGACCTGGCTTTGGCTCTGGAGAACTTTTGGAAGGCTGTTTTGTTAACCAACATCTTTTGAGCTTTTTATTTGATGGGCAAGGCCCTCCCAGGGTTAATGAAATACTCCAAGGAAGATCTTCTGACCGCCAATGTCCTACCATTTCATAAAAGATTGGAAAGACAAATGGGCTGGGTGGGGAGCAGGGCTAATGCCTGCATTGATTGAGCAAGGAGGGAAATCCTGCCCCTGAAAGGTATCACTATCCCCATTTTAAAAGCTCAGATTAGTTAAGCAGAAACAGGAAAAGAATGCTCTAATAATACTGTGTGTGGCCTGGGGAGATTTGCTCTGCCTCTCTGAACCTCCATCCTGGTCCAGTCCAGGACTAGCTTGGTCAGTATCTTATTGATTCTACCAGCTTTAGTGCAGGTCGGTCCGCCTCCAGAGCCCAGATACCACCCAAGCTCGACTGGCCCTCCAAATGGTGCTGATAATGATGCCACAACTGTTCAGCGTTGGGGAGGGAGTGAGGGAGGGCATTTAGGGTCCCTGAAGCACAGACAGGGATTGGAGAGGCAGGTGGAGGAGAGGCAGGGTCAATTTAGGGTAGAGTGAGAAAACGGGAGGGACTCGGACCTGTGGCACTGCCTCTGCAAACCCCCAGAACCTTGTGTTTGAGAAGTTTCCATTCCCTAAGAGGTGATTGCCCAACTCGCACGCTGTTTCTCATGGGTGTTCCAGGCCCGTTCCCAGAGATGATATCACACGTGGCCTGTGGATTGCCAGGTGAGTGGCATTTGACTCGGGAAGGGTTTGCGGGGTACCCCACACTGGCTGTCTCCCCCAGCTGCACCCATCTCCCCTTGGTCTTCTCTCCTTCAGAGCCCGTTCTAAATGCCACCTCTGACATGGCTACACCCGCAAAGCAGCTGGTGCGGTGGCGCTGTGCTCAGATCCAGCCTCTACCGTTTAGAAGCCATGTGCCCTTATGCAAGCTATTAACCTCAGTTTCCTAATCTGTAAAATGGGGAGTAATCCTAGTGCCTATTACAAAGGATCGCTGTGAGAAGTAAATGAGTCCGATACACGAGCAGTCTCTAGAATAGCAGCCAGCACGCAATCAGTATTGCCTCGGTGTCAGCGCTGGCTAAGTACTGCGTGGGTCCCTCCTCTGGGAATCACCCAGTTGGGGATCAGCGTACCGCCTCTTCCAGGAAGTTCCCAGGAAAGATGAGCTAAGCGCCTGATGTGGCTGGAATTGGAAAGCCTGCGCTTGAATCCCAGCCCTGCTCCATACCCCGGGTGACTGTGGCAAGTTAGGAAACGTAGCCTCGGTTTCCTCATCTGTAAACAGTTCCAGATAGTTCCCACCCAGAAGGATTTCTGTGCGGAGAAGCCAGATAACGCCGCGGAGCGTTCACCAGAGCGCAGGGCCGGGCACGGGGGCGAGTGCTGCCCTCACTGGCACGTGAACTTGCCCTCTGAGGGTTCACAGCCGAGCCACGCAAACAGAATCAAGAAAGGGGTGGGTCTCGGTGCCTTCTTTATCCTCTCTCCCTCCCACACCAAAACAAAGTATCTCTTTCCCTTAGTCCATCAGGTGGATGTGGTAACTTTCGTGCACAGAAGATAAAAGTCTTTGTTCTGACAAATACCGTCTGTGTGGCCTTGGGCAGGTCACTACATATCCGCAAACCACAGTTGCTGGTTAAACACTACATCAATTAGTCATTCACATAATTAGTCTGCCTGGGCCTTCCCTGAAGAAAATAGCCAGTGAAACTCCTAAGCATTGGTCCCTACACAAACATTTATTGATGAGGACTGTGGCCCGCCCTGGGCCAGGAGCTGGACAGACAGAGCTACCTGGGACTTTCTAGTAGTTTCCAGGCTCCTGCAGGAGGCAGAGGTTTCAACAACACTAGGGGTGCCGAGGACGTTCAGTGAATACTTACCGCGAGCCAGGCACCAAGCAGAGAGCTCTGCAGAGGCGATACCTCTCCACCTCGTTACACTCTATATGGTTAAGTAAGATCATTAGCATAGCCACTTTATAGCTGTGCGAAACGAGGCTCAGATAGGGGGTATATTGTTCTCAGGGTCACACAGTTCATCAGCTGCTCCGAGAGAGGGTGAGCCAGGAGGGAAGGCTTCCTGGAGGAGGCAATGGCTGCATCTTGCAACATGAAGGAGGCTCAGCAAAGGAGAGGGGACAGCTAGGGCAAGAGCCAAGGGAACCGAGAGACCATGAACAGTGCAAAAGGGATGTGATGACAGGTGAAATGAGAAGATAGAGGTCCGGTGACTAAAGACTTGACTGCCAAGCTATTAAGAATTGGGGTTTTTTTCTGGAAGGCAATGAGGGCCCGTTGAAGGGTTGGAAACGAGACAAAGACATGCTCATTTTCAAGTTTGGAAGCTCAGGTGATTTGCCCTCATAGAGTTCAGGCCTCCTCAGAGGTCCATCTCCAAAGGAAGTCTGCAAAAGGCTATGGGCACCTCTCAGCCAGTGCAAGACTCATTGCCTTTATTTACACCACCATGGTCTGAGCCCATGACTCCACACTGGGTACTGGCCAAGTGACTTTATCTCTCTGAACCACAATTTCTTCATCTGCAATGTAAATTAACAGCAGTTCTGTGGTCAGACTCATGGGGATGAACCTGGGATTGCATCTCTAAATGCCTAGGCCAGGATCTAGCCATCACATCTGCTCAGTAAAGGAGCTTCCTTCCCCTCTCCTTTTCCTGAGATGGTTCACCTTGTTCCAAAGATGAAAATAAACAGTGTATAAGCATGTTCTTTGCTCGACCAAATTATTGACGAGAACTTTGTTATTTCCCACAATCAGTTTTGACTATTCATGAGTAACCCTGAAGGCCTCTGACACAGACTGATTTTGAATTTAGCTGAGGCCTACATTAGAATTGCAGAAGCTGGTGAGAGGGGCAAGCTATTTGGCAAGTGAGAGAGTCTGACCAAATTAATCAGGTTAACATTGAGCTGCTATAACAGGGAAGTCCAAATTTTTAGGTTTTCCTTTGAAAAACACTCTCAAGATGAGCTGCCCAGGTCAGCAATGAAGCTCTGCTCCACATGGTCATTCAGGGACCCAGGTTCCCACTTTCTGTTACTCCACCATCCCCTAAACTAGAATAGTATTGCTGTCAGAATGGCCAAAGTTGAGTCACCATCTCACCTGGGCTCCAGTTGTCAGATCAAGGAAAAGGTTTGCCCAGGACTCCAGTCCCAGGCCCACAAGTGGCACATATAATTTCCCTGGCAAGAACTCAGGCACATAGCCACACCTAAACTCTGAGATTGCTGGGAAATGCAGTCTAACAGTCTGTGCATGTGCCCAGCTACAATTCTAATAGTAGGAAAAAGGAAGAATGGATGTTGATAGCCAGCTTGCAAATAGAATCAACCTCACTGGCTGGCCATCAAGCATCTACAGGACATGAGATCTTGTTGTAAGACGCTTTAGGTGGTTCACAGGTGCATCTTGTTCATTCACTCAGGGTTTACACCTGGGGGAAGTCCTCTCCAGTTAGACCTCACTATTCCTTATCCTAGGACCCAGGCCAAGTTCATACTGCTAGGTCATATTCTTGACCCCTGTACACATTTGAATTTGGGGCCCTTATTCCATAATATTAATAATAATAATAATAATAATTATTATTATTATTATTATTAATATTGAGGCTGGGATAATATTATTGAGTTGTTATGACTGCAATTCATACCAGTCACCTTGCCACTTACCAAACTCTGCTATGTACCATATCCTTTATCCCCATGTGCTTGCTGATCACCAATGTTCTTCTCTTCATCCTGAACACACAGCTAGACTGCATTTCCCAGCCTCCCCTGCAGCTGGGTGTGGCCAAGTGATTGAGTTTTCTTCAGTGTAATGTGAATGGAAGCAATATTCAGGCCTAGCCTATAAAGACCTCCATTCAGTCTTTTTAACATCTGGTTGACCAGGTAGCTGAAATGACCCCCAAGGTGACAAAGCCACTGAAAGCCAGCATTCCCAGATGACTACATGGAGCACAGCCACCAACTTGACCACCTGAGACTGTTATGCAAACAAAAAACAGCCTTCTTGAACCATGATACATTTGGGACCTATTTGCTACGGCAGTCAGCCTGCCCTAACCCATGCAATCCATTTCACAACATAAGGATGGACACACGGAGCGGTGAAGACAGCTACTCAGTGTCTCAAAGATAACATGTGGGAACTCAGGGGTATAAACCCAGACCCACCGATCCAAAGCCCGGGCTCAAAATGACTCTTAAGACTCATTTTTCGCCCTGGCCAGTTTGGCTCAGCGGTTAGAGCATTTGCCTGTGGTCCAGAGAGACCCGGGTTCGGTTCCTCTAAGGGCACGTACCTCGGTTGCAGTTTGTCCCCAGCCCTGGTTGGGTTGTGTGGGTGGCAGCCACTCGATGTGTCCCTTCCACGTCGATGTTTCTCACTCTCTCTCTCCCTCCCACTCTATATGAACAAAAAATGGAAAAAATGTCCTCGGGTGAGAATAAAAAAAAAAAAGACTCATTTTTCATTGGATTTAGTGAGATGTTACATACATGCAATAAAATCGATCCTTTTTAAGAGTACAGTTACATGAGTTCTGGCATATGCAGTCATGTGATACAGAACACGTCTGCCGTTCCCGAAAGGTTTCTAGTGCTTTGTGGCAGTCAACCCTCCCATGCCATTGTGTACATCAATGGTTTGTGCCTTTGCTGGGCCGTCTGCCAATGCGTGGAGGTCCCGCTATTCGTTTGCCCAGTTACCAGCTGATGACGTTCCCAGGTCGGGGCTGTTACATGCAAAGCTGCTGTAAACATTCACATACATGTGTACGTGTGGAGATATATTTTCACGTCTTTGGGGATCAATGTTTAACTTCACGAGAAACTGCCAAATTGTCTCCCAAAGTGGTTTCCAGATTTGTATGAAGATGGCACCCCAAGTGAAAAAGAAAGCCGTAGCCCGAAAAAGAAATCTCACTTAAAGCAAAGGCTTCGGAGACTAGGGAGACAGTACAGAAAGGTGTCCAAAGCCACCAAATCAATGAAGATCCACATGTCACCTCCTTCCAACAGCCCGAGTGTCTGTGGCTCCACAGGCAGCACAAGTGACCTCAGAAGGGGACCCCCAGGAGAAACAAGCTTCACCGCATGCCATGAGCCAGTTCCCCGACCATGACGTTGGCCATGAAGGTCAAGGTCACACTGTTTCCATCATGGACATCAAGGCCAACAGGCACCGGGTCGAATGGGATGGGAAGAAGCTCTAGGACCTGACTGGCCAAAGCCACCACTCCAACCGGATCTCATGGCCAGAGGAAGGCGTGCATTCAATCCCTGACTACAACACTGAGGAGTGTAGTCCAAAAATGAGGTCACTTAAACCGAGTTCAGCTGGCTACTCTAAATATAATAAACACTTTTATCATATTAAAAACAACAGTTATCATGTGTTGTCTTCCCACCACCAAAGTGTGAACGTACCAGGTGCTCCAGACCCTCACCGGTAGCTGGCATTGCCAGGCTTCTTCGGTTTAGTGATTCTGGTGGGTGTGTGTTGGTATTTCACTGTGGCCTTAATTTACATTTCCCTGGTGACTAATAATACTGAGCCTCTTTTCACAGACTTCTTGGTCATTCGTATGTATTCGTCAGTAAAGTGTTTATTTAAAAAAAAAATCCATTTCTTAATTGGATTGTCTTGTAAACATTTTCTCCCTGTCTGTGGCTTGTCATCTCATGTCCTTAACAGCATCTTTCAAAGAGCATACGTTTTGATTTTGATGAAATAGAATTGATCTTTTTCTTTTCTTGTGTGGGCCGTGTTTCTGGGCCTTCGCTTGTTTTTAATGACTTACACTTGTGTTTATGCCTCCTCCAGAGAGCTTTCTTTGCACGAAGAGACTGGGTGATATCGGAAGATTACATTGATGCATCCAAATTGCTTCTCTGGAGTGAGAGGGGACTTGGGGTTTCACAGGGTATGTTGTGACTTTTGGAAATCTTTGTTTATGGCCATGGCCACCAAGGAAGAAAGAAAAATTAGGGCAATTGGAAAAGGCAGTCCGGAAGTTTTGTGAGCACAGGACTCTGATTCTGGAGATAACGGAGAAGGGAGTCTTGCTGAATGAGAAGGAGAACGTGACACGCAAGACCACAGGCCTGGCACTGACCATCTTAAACCTGTGGGCAGTGGGCAGGCCTCCAACCCCCACCTGTACTTGACCAAGAGAAAAATATTTCTGCTGCTTAACAAGGTGCCTAGAAGGGACCGTTTATTTCCTCCCACACGGGGCAGACTTTTAAAAACCAGATAATATGGCTTCTTGCAAAAGACCCAGCCAGGAGGATTAACTCCTTCCTCCCCCTGCAGTCATCACCAGGCAGGTAATTCCAGAGCCGTCTGAGTCCCAGCTTACCGCGAAGGGACGACAGTGAATAGCAGATTTTCCACGGCGTTCTCAGTGTCCAGCTGGCCCTGAACCTCACTGGAGCCAGCCCAAGGTATTTCAGGGTTGACGTTGCATGACATTACATGGCTGCTGACACCCAAGCCGGCTACTGCTGACCCGGTCTAATTCGAGACGGCGTCCGTGCCTGCTGCTCTGTCATGGGCCCCTGCTGCAGCTATTCCCATCGGGCCCGGGCCAAAAAAATGGCATCAAAGCTCACATGGTCTAGACTAATTGGTTTGAAAAGGCCATCTGTCTAAATCTGGATTTTTGGAGAAAGAGATACACAGTGGAACGCGTGTCCTCACTGCGGTGTCGGAAGGCCTGGACGTCAAGCCCCACTTACCAGCAGCACGACCGAGGAAGGTTATTCCATCTCCCTGGTCCTCAGTTTCCTCATCTACGAACCAGAGGTAGCGGAGACAGCAGAGGGGCCCACGCGATGTCACCAGAGGGCCCGGCACAGCTGGTTCCCAGGACGCGGTGAGCCCGGCTGGCCCTCCCCCCGTCGGCTCTCACGTCGGTGAGAGAACCAGCCGGGGACACGGACGTGGTACTTGACCTCTGTGCTCTTCAGCTTCCATATTGGTAAAGCAGGTCCTGGAGAGAGACCTGGGCCAGAAATATTGATCTTGGCACCATCGAGTGGCAGTAGGAGCAGCTGTTTTTGTGGAATGTGTTTCCAGGAAAGAAAGGGGGTGAGGTCAGAACAGTGGGCACAGCAGTGTTTACGGACCAGCTGGAGGGTGACGCTGGAAAAGTCAAGAAAGGCCCTGGCTGGTCTGGCTCAGCAGCTCGAGCATTGGCCTGCGGACCAGTGAGTCACAGGTTCGATTCCGGCCAACAGAGTGTACCTCGGTTGCAGTTCATGCCGGGCCCTGGTCAGGATCGTGCGGGAGGCAACCTGTCGATGTGTCCCTCTCACGCTGAAGTTTCTCTCTCTCTCCCTCTCTCTTCCTCCTTCTCACTCTATCTGAAGATAAATAGAATATATCCTCAGGTGAGGATGAAAAAGAAAACGACAAGAAAGAACAGCTAACAGCGGAGTCAGGGAGGGTGCGGCTGCCACGGAGAACACCTGGCACGTGCCCGGGCAGTCTGGCTCTTGGGAAGGTCATTCATTTCAGGGGAGTGACGGGGAATGGAGGTGCAGGGACCACTGAGGTGAGGGGATGAATGAGTTGACAATGAAGAGAAAGAAAAGGAAAGACAGCTAAAGAGCTAACACCAGTGGGGTCAAGTGACAACATCAAGGCAGAGAAGGCGGCACATCCAAGTGCGCAGGAAAGGGCAGGAGAAGACGAGGGCAGAGAGGGCCAGAGAGAGTCACGAGCCAGGTTTTGCGGCGACTGCATGTGGAAGCCAGCGTCCAGGCCACAGGGGTGTGGGTGGAACCCTTCCCAGGCGGCCATTGGATGAATTTGCACAGCTCTGACGGGGGTGACAGAGCGAGGTCGGGGCGGTGGAGACCCTGCGAACACCGTGGCAGCGCACTGGCCGCCGCGCCGTGGGGACAGATGCCATGTGCAGCCCGGGCTGGCGTGTGCTCGGGGTGGGGGAAGACGCAAAATCTCAGCACTTGCCCCCCTGGTGGTCAGGAGGTGGTGAGCCGCGTCCAGTCGGGAGGGGGACACTGTGTCCGTTCTCCCTTGGAACCTGTGGGACCCCGTGGGCCGCTCGAGGACAGAGAATTTGAGATTTGAGGGGAAAGCTCAATCTTCCCAGGGTCCATGGCAACCGTGGTTTTCACTAGAATCTGTCTCATCCTTTGCAAAGCATTTTCACTGACCTTATCCTAATTTAGGAAGGACTGGTCCTATTTTATAGAACTGAGAAACCAAGTTTCTGAGAAGTTCAGCAATCATCTCGCCGGGAGTTGGCCGAGCTGGGGCTGAGACCCTGTTCTTTGACTCCTGGTCCGGCTCTGTCTCCTCACTCGGGGAGCTTCTGAAATCGGCCAAACGTTTCTTAAGCGCCCTTCCGTGCTGGGCACTGTGCTAACGAGGAGTTTCGTGAATGCGATGCCATCAGTCACTGCCCAGCACCCACGCCATGCTCCTCTGTCGCTACAGAACTCTGATTTCACTGGGGGTACATGTCCTTCCGACTGAACTAAGCCAGGCATGACGACCCTGCTCCCCAGTTTCCTCGCAACTTAGGGGTGGTTACATGACCCAGTTCCGGCCAGCGAGATAGAAGGAGACCTCTACCGGCTGTGGTGTCCGGGAAGATTCTTCTTTCCTGATGGAAGGGACAGACTCAGCTGTCTCCCCGAGTCCTGCTTCCCGGTGGCTCTTTCCCCTCCTTCATGGGTGACCTGAGACCTGGGGATGGCGACCTTTCGTCCTGCACTCAGGGGCCACTGCACCAGACGTGGAAGATGAGAGAGAGAAAGAGCTCAGGTCCCTGGTGGCACCACTAGAAGCTGAACCAATGCCACATCCACCCTCCTCCAGACTTCTTGCCATGTGAGGAGCAAAAACATCTATTTGCTTCTGCTGTTGACATTGGACTTCCTTTCCCTGCAGACGAACACATTCGAAATGGATAGATAAGCATATCAGCAAGGAAGGCAAAGCCTGAAGCCAAAATCAGTATCGAATTAGATGATATATTTATTTGTGTATTCACCGATATCAGATATGATGGTTAATTTTTACATGTCAGCTTGATTGGGCCGCAGTTATTTGGTCAAACACTATTCTGGTTGTTTCTGTGAAGATGGTTTTGGATAAGATTAACATTTAAACCAGTAAACTAAGTAAAGTAGATTGTCCTCCTTTAATGTGAGTGGGTCTCGTCCAATTAGCCTGAGTCGAACAAGGAGTCTGACCCTCCCCTCAGTAGGAGGGAATTCCACCGCCTGACCGTCTTCCACGTGGGACATCAACATTTCTCAGGCTCAAACTGAAACCCAGCTCTTCCTGGGTCTTGAGCCTGCTGGCCTTTGGATGGGAACTGTACCAGCAATGCCCCTGGGTCTTCAGCTTACCGACTGCAGGTCTCGGAACTTGTCAGCTTCCAAGATCATATGAGCCAATTCTTTAGAATGAATGAATGAATGAATCCTATTGGTTCTGTTTCTCGGGAGAACCCCAACTAATACATCAGCTGTCTTCTCTTTTTCTACACTCAAATTTATATATAAATACTACGAGCAGATTTATGTATAGTAGCCCAGAAATGAAAATAGCTCATGCGCCCATCAATAGGAGAATAAAGAAAGAAATTGCGGTATATCCACACAAGGGACTACTACTAAGCAGCAGAAAGGAACCATTGCCGGCACACCCCAAAACACGAATGCATCTCGGAAGTCCTCTGCCAAGTGAACAAAGCCACACACAAAGACCACTATACAAAGATCACCCCACATACTGCATGGTTCCGTTTATAAGAAACTCCAAAAAAAGGCGCATCTAATATGTAGTGGTTGAAAACAGATCGGTGGAACCTGGGACCAGGGTAAGGTGGCAGATGGAGTGGAGAAGGGGACAAGGGAACTTTGGGGTCCTAGAAATGAGATCCACAACATCATTATGGTGGTGGTTACATGGGTGTCCAATTGTATACTTAAAATGGGTGCATTTTATTTATGTACATTAGACCTCATTAAAGTTGATAACACAAGATTTTTTTTTTAATTTGAAGTGGGACACATGGATGAATATAATACAGACATATATGAAGAAAGAAATGGAGGGGAGAAAGGTTACGGTAAGCTAAAGCCGAGGAGAAAGTTGATTCACAGTGCACATCAGTCACGTGATCAAGGGGAGCTACAACCGGGGCTCTGAGCACCCCAGAAGTCAGTGCAAAAAAGAGAAAGCAAACAGTCACAGCTTTCATATGTCCGTGAGAGAAAATCGCTGTGCTCATAAAATAAAGCTGGATCACAGAAGCATGATGGCTTCTGAACTTATGGGAACACAGACAAGGAAGTGACTAATTCTGTTTGGGAAAACCAGGAAATGCTACAGAGACGAGGGTAGGGGAAGAAAAACAACAGCTAATGCTGAGTGTTTGGGGAGCGTGGATGTGAGAGGGGTGGGAGGGGCTTCTGGGCGGGAAATGATCAGTTTAACTCACTTCCTAGATGCCCTTCAAACCTACAGCGATGGGAGCAGAGGTCAACTCTCGGGAAACAGGAAGAAGGCGGGGCCTGGTCCTTGGTCTCAGCAGGGTCTAAGGAAGGAACCGGCCCCACAGCCAGGAGGGGCATGTAATTTACTTACCCACCACTTTGCCACAGACCCACCCAAGGAGGGTCAGACCCCAGCTGGACCTGGTCTAGAGGGCTTTGCCAGGTCTGCACTAGCCCTTCCGTTGCTGGGCTGGGGGAAGGAGGTTAGCGCTGTGGGGCAGGTGGAGGGAATCACCGGCCCATACAGAGCATTTTCATATTTTAGCAACCGCTCTGGCACGATCGGGCTCGATTATCAACTGTGTGTTGTCCCTGCCCACGCGGGTGACCTCTCCTCCCAGTGCCTTCCGCAGTCAGAGTCATGCCCGATTATCACCAGCTAATGAGAATTCCTGGCCTCGGCCAGCCCGCACTCAGGAATTTGCTATTCATGAGAAATGTCAACTTTATGAAAACGAGCCATGTGTCAGCTCTTTTTCCCACATCGGGGCTTACAGCTGACAGGAGTCTGTTTCACACGATGTGCTGATGGGGGAAGAGGCTGTAATCCAGGAAACGGCTCTGGCAGATCACCCCTGGGTCAGCAGAGTTCTGGAACATTCTTTTTAGATTTCCCCTTTGGAAGCCATTTGGAAAGGGAAGTGTTGGGGTTTAAACCAGACTAGAGTGGGAGACTTCACGCCTCAGGGGACACCAGAGCAGGACCACGGGGACGCCACACCCCACGTTCATTTCCCCCCATGGGCACAGAGAATGGCCTGGGGCTGAGACTTTCTAGGAGGCCTGGTGTCTGGCAGAGACGACAGTTGTTTTCCAGGAGGATGGCATTTCATGATGACATTATTTTACATTCATTCACAGGATGGGAAGCCCACAGTCAACTTTCTAGAGGAGGATAATATGCGGGCTTTCTGGCACTGGCTAAATAATGGGGACTCGTTCAACAAAGCACCATCCCCTCCGAGAGCTCACCTGTCCTATATCCTGTCTGGACTTTCTTTTTCCTCCTAATGGGACTTCTGGGCCGATGGGTAACTAATTTCATGACTGAAAACAGAGCCACCCTCCTGGACTCCAGCAGGGCCTCCCAGGGGTTGCATGCCCTAGGCCAGCAGGCTGCGAGGGGACATTTCAGAAGGAGAACTTCCTCAAATGCAGAGAGTCTGGATTTTAGGTGTGTGGCATGGTGACCTCTGGATGGAGCTAAGCACAGGAAATACTAAAGCTCTAGGAACACTCAGAGAGAAGAGGAGGGGCGGGGCTCCCACCGGCCCCTGCCCCCACCTCGACTCCCAAGCAGTGACAACTCTTCTTAAGTCCCCATCCAGCCCCTGCTATGGTTCCAAAGAACTGTGACATCAAGTCCACTAAATCCTAATGGCTGTGTTTGTATGACACCACAAGGTCTACAAGGACCTTTGACCAAGCCTCCCATAGCCCATCAGGGAAGGTTCAGAAAGCTTGGTCGAGATTGGAGAACTGAGGCCCAACCTAGGTCACATGTCCAGTCAAGGGGAAGGTGGCAGGGTGGTCAGCAGCTTGGGCGTGGTGGTCAGAGGAATCGAGCTGAACTCCTGGCTGCCTGACATCGGCTCGTCCGACTCCCCGGAGCTGGCTCCGCCCAGTGTGGCACCTGCCCCAGGGACCACACTGCCAGGCCCACAGCTCGGCCACCTGCCAGGAGAAGGCCAGGAGCAGGTGTTTGATGTCTCTGTGCCTTCGTCTCCTCCTCTATAAAACGGGGGTGATATCGGTGCCCCTGCACGAACCACGTGGGTGACACACACATGCTTCTGGAGAGAAAGAAATCAGACCCCAAGGAGCACGCGCACTGTGCGACTCATCCATTGGATGTTTTAAATGGGCCAACTGCGCAGTGAGTATGGGGTTCCTTTTGGGGTGATGTGCATGTCCTGGCACTAGGTCGAGGGGATGGTCGTACAATATTGTGAATGTGGTAAATACCACTGGACTGCTCACGTTAAAAAGTTCATTTTGCTATGTGAGGTCCACCTTAATAAAAATAATTATTTTTTTTTAATGGGCCAAACTTCCCTGGGGTACTAGAAGTCGGAGAGTGGTTACTTTGTGGGGAGAGGACGGTAGTGACAGGGAGGGGCACTAGGGAACCTGCTGGGGAAGGGTCTGTGCCTGAATCCACGTGGTGTGTGGCCCCAGAGTAACCACTGCACACGCTCCATGCCCAAGCTCCATGCACTGAGAAGGTGATCGTGAAAATCCAATGAGGTCATCCATGCCAAGCTCCTCATACAGCCCTGGCACATAGTAACTGCTCAGTAATTAGTGACCCTTATTCATATGATTACTATCTCATACTATTTGGAGGATTAGATGAGACTATGCACAGAAGGCATTTAGCATAAAAGCTAGCTTCTCCTATATCCCCCCATTTTCATTCATCTTACAGTGAACCCAAACCTCCTGGCTAGAGATTCAGAGCGCTTTGCAAAGCATCATCCTGCGGGTTGGTTTGACATAAGCTTTGTGGAAAAGGGCCAGGGATTTAAGGATTAGGATTAGGGTTGGGACAACATGGCACAGCTTCTGGGTAAGCTGGGTTACCTCCCGCCGGCCAGCCTGGGTGCAGAGCAAATCGTCTGCCTCCGCACAGGCAGAACTCGGAAGGGAAGAGAGAGCTCTCACTCACCAGGAGGCTGATGGTACCTGGGAAAAGACCATCCTTGCTAAATCCTGCCTCCATTGGCCCCGGACAGGTGGAGCCCCGCTTGTTAATGTGCTCGTTTTATTGATATCCCATACTTCCCCACGCTGATTGGCAAGCTTCATGCAAACCCGAAAGAATGGCCTCCCCTGTGACCAGGGACAGCTGTCAGTCATCCTGTGTCTCTCCCAGCTCCGTGGCGCAGCAGCCTGTATGGGCACCTTTCATCCCAAGCACTAGTGCATGCGTGAGGAGCGGGGCTCCCCGGTTGGACAGACCCTCTGAGAACAGAATCCCACCCCTCCCTTCTGATCCTCAGATTTGTTCAGGAAGAAAACTGAAGCAGAAAGAGGCGTGGGGAAAAGGCAAGGGACAGCAACAGCTTTGTGGTCCTTCCGAGTCCCTTTAGCTCTCTTCAAACGAGTGATGAAGATCCAGAAACTTCAGGATTGTTGATTTGGGGGAGGAGGGAGAACGAAGTTAGGTGCAGGGAAAACGGCTGTGTGATTTATTTTTGTGTTTGCTTTGAGTCCAGGTCCTCTTGTCCCTTATCGGCATGGCAATTTTGCAAGCAGATTATGTCAACCACAGTGCATTTTCACCTAAACTAACTGAACTGAGGTCTTAAAAACAAAACCAGTGCAACCCTGACCTTCATGGTCTTTCTCCCCCAAACCCATAACGCCAGGATCATCATGAGAAAAGCATCAGACAAACCACAATTAAGGAATAGTTTACAAAATACCTGAGCAATAAGTACTTCTCAAAACTGCTAAGGTCTTAAAAAATAAAAGAGAGAGAAGTTGTCATGCCAAGAGGAGCCCAAGGAGATGAGACACTTCCTGGTTGGGATCCTGGAACAGGAAAAGGATGTTATGTAACACACAAGGAAATCTAAATAAACTACGGACATCAGTTAATGATATACCAATATTAGTTCCTCATTATTTATATATATATATATTTTGTTGTTGTTGTTGTTGTTGTTAATCCTCACCCGAGGATATTTTTCCACCAATTTTTTTTCTTTAGAAAGAGTAGAAGGAAGGGAGGGAGAGAGAGGGAGAAACATTGATGTGAGAGAGACTCATCGATTGGTTGCCTCCTGTACGACCGAGGATCAAACCTGCAACCCAGGTATGTGCCTTTGACTGGGAATCAAACCTTCAACCCTTTGGTCTGGGGGTGGATGCTCTAACCACTGAGCCAAACCAGCCAGGGCTCCTTCATTGTTTTTAAAAGAACCATACTAATATATGTCGTTAATAACAGGGGAAAATGCACAGTACAGTGAAACTCTCTATACTATTTTGCAATATTCTCTAAATCTAAAACTATTTTTAAAAATAGTTTTTTAAAGCCCAGCAGTTAGAGCATCGGCCCGCAGACCAGAGTCTCGGGTTTGATTCCAGCCAAGGGCACGTACCTCCGTTGCAGTTCGATCCCTGGCCCTGGTTGGGGTTGCGCGGGAGGCAACCAATCGATGTGTTTCTCTCATGTCCATGTTTAAAAAAGAAAAATAATAGTTGTTTAAAAATTGCTACAGAGCATTCTCCAAAATGTCAGTAACCTGCTCCCCCCCCCCCTCCCCCAATGTTCCTGCTCATCAAGACTTGAACACATCGGAGATTTCACCTCTCCGTGTGTCCCCAGAGCATCTGCAACTCTGATTTACGTTTAAAAGCAGTTGGGTGGGGCAGAGGCGGAGGAGTGATTTATTTCTGGGCTGCCCTCCGTTTCATGATTTCAAAAATAAAAATGCCTCTAGTATTTTTAGCTACAAATTAACAACTGGCTTATCCCAGGTGTCCAAACTTGAAATTTATTCATGTTCATAAAAAAAAAACCTGTGTGCCCAGCACTAAGAAATATCAATGAGAAAAACAGAGATCCTCCCTCCCCTCCTCCTGGGCTCATAGTTCCACTTTAGGGTGTATGATAAACCACTGAGCCACTGACAGTGTGACAGTGAGCAGGAGAGCCTCCGGGGCAGTGACAGGTGATCAGTAGCCTCTGGCTTGACTCCTCCCTGGACCGGAGAGATGGTTAGCTGAGGTCTGAACCGGCCTCTGGCATGCGGGGCTGAGATTTCTCCAGCTGAAGTGACTGGGGCTTGAATTTTGTCCTGAAGGCAAGAAAACTTTCTTAAGGTGTCCCCATGGATAATAGTAGTGTCTACCTCTTAGGACTGTTGTAAAGATTAAATGAGTTAATATTTGCAAAGCACATCAGGGTTGGGCACCTAAACTGCTGGGTGTGCTATTTATTGCCACCACTGTCCTCTGTCTCCAGGGTCTCCTTCCCCGGCCTCTATATCTGCAGAATACAGGCCCCTGTCCTTCAAACCATGCTCTCATGTCCCCTCCTCCACGCGCTACCCAGACCCCTGGGGACCCATGGCACTGTCCACATTATCTCAGTATCATCGTTATTTCTGTTCACCCCTCAGCAGACACCAAGGGACTGCGGTTGGACTCCATGGCTTGTCCCCCTCTGTCCTCAGCCTGCAGCGGAGTTCTTGGCATGCAGTATAACCAGTCATAGTGAAAGCTCACAGGCTCTGGAGTCTCATAGTCTTGAGTTCACACCCTGGCTCTGACCCTTACTAGCTCTGCAACCTTGGGTAAGTTACTTAACCTCTCTGAGCCCCAATTGCCACATTAGGAATGAAGATCACCTCACTTCCTCAGAGTTGCTGTGGGAATAAACCTGACAATGTCTAGAGACTCCAGACATAGTACCTGGCACAGACGAGACCCTCAGCGAAGGTTGGTTTCCTTTTCAGCCTTAATACACGTGAATTCACATCTCCTACAGTTTGAGTGTGAACAGAGAGAGCACTATGTCTAGGGCCTATGAATGGGCAAATCAGTGAGCTCATAGTAAATGATCACCAAATATTTGAGCCACGATCATATTGTTCTTGAAAGAAGCAACTTCCTATGGGGTCCCTCCTTGGTCCCTGGGTCAGGAGGGGGAGGGGAAGTCAAACATCTAAGTAGTCCTGGGGGGCTGGCAATGTGGGGGCTAGAGGAGGGAGGGGGAGGGGAAGTCAAACATCTAAGTAGTCCTGGGGGGCTGGCAATGTGGGGGCTAGAGGAGGCAGGGGGACTGGAATAAGTTTTTAGTTGTTGCTAACTTTCCTCTGGGTAAAGCCTCAGCAACACGCCTCCTTCTTCAAATGCATTCAGTGATGCGGCTTTCTCTCCCACCTCCACGGGCCGCGGGACATTCAGGAGGCTCCAGGGACCGGCAGGATCTCCCTTCTGGCTGCAGCAGGGAGAGAGGAAGCCGTCCCTGTCCCGGTTCCAGCGATATTTGACTTGCTCGGCAAGGCCATCCCCGCAGGCCGCATTCCGTGGCCCCACGCCAGGCTGGTGTGTAATGCGCCGGCCACCCTCTCGTTACCTAATGCTTTCCTAATCTGTGCTTTACGCAAGAGCAGTGCAAATCTCTGAGAACACGAGAGAAACGCCCACCAGGCTCCTCCTGGGCTGGCCTGCACCCTGCTTTCCAGCTGCTGGTTTCATCGTGGAGGTCCTGGGGGTTCTTTCCCGTGAGGGCCCCTCGGTGGGTCACGTGGAGCCCCACTTCTCCCGTGAGGCCTTCCTACCGCTGTACCTTCACCCCGCCTCTGCCATCGCTCCCTGGCCTAGAAAGCCTCTTCCACACCGAGCAGCGGGCAAAGCCATACGTCTTTCCGTGTTGTTATCTGTAAAACAGATCTTTGAACAGATGGGGCTAGGACGATTGACCAATATTTAAAAACAAAACAACACAAACAAGCAAACGAAAACTTGACCCTCGTTTCACATCATATGTAGAAATTAACTCGGAATCTCAAAATGTATCACTGACCTCAGTGTAAAACCAAAAACTATAGAACTGCTAGAAGAAAACAAGTGTAGGACGGCTACCCCTCACCCAGTGCTAGTTCCCCCGGGGAGCTTAGCACCACCTGCCACTCTATCGTCTGTTGTTCGTGTCCCCCTCTCCATAGGAAAGTCATTCTCTCCTGCACCCTTCCCTTCAGCCAGCACCACTGAGCACCTGCCCTGGGGCTCGTGTGGGCAAAGCCCCAGCTCTAAGAACCAGAAATTCACCAGAGGCCAAGATAGGGGTGATCAGGCCCTGTGTCCCCCCACCCTCCCAGAACCACCTCCTAGAACCTGGCAGGGGTCTCTCAGGGGCTCTCCTGTGCTAAGAGTCACAGAAGCCATCACGTAGAAGGAACACTGCCTAGGAGCGAACCCTTTACACCAGCCCTTCCGCTGTCCCTCCCGAGACCCAGGCACCTCGCCTAACAAGGCCCGTTCTCCCACGTGTAAAAGGATCAGCCACATGTTCTTCAGATGGGAGTGCGCATAGACATCCCCCAAGAAACCCGTTAAAAACGCCTGCCCCTGCCCCTGAACATGTGAGTCAGTAGCTCGTCAATAGGACCAGGGAAGCAGCTTTCTTAGCCCTCATCCAGGGCAATCTAGGGTCCAGGAACCAAATGTGGGTTATTGATGATTTTCTAACTATTTTTCAAGCTGCAAAAATCTTCCTCCAAATAAAATTTCACCCAGAAAACCACACACATAGCATATAAATCAGAGAGGCTCTGAGCAGGGGAAGGGAGCAGAACGATGCTGATTCCCCTCCAGTGTTTCTCCCCACACGCCTTCCACGTAGTGACCCCTGGCACCCCAGGGTTCCTCGGAACACAGTTTGAAAATCACCACTCTAGAGGCTCCTTGATTCAATCATTGCACAAATATCTGCGAATATTTACCATGCGCCGGGCACTGCTCCGAGGGCTTTCCATGTATCATCTCATGTCATTCCTGCCACAACCCTACCCTGACAACTGCTACCATTGTCTCCATTGTACAGAAGAGAAAACTGAGGTCCAGGGAGTTTCGATAACCTGCCCAAGGTCATGTTCTAGGAAGTGGCAGAGCTGGACTATGAACCCAGGGGTGCCGGCTCTGGCCAACACGCTCTTCTGGTCTCTGAGCCCAGGAGGCATCTGAGCGCCCACCGGACACATGTAGGCCCCTCTGCCTGCCTGTCCACACATGGCTTCAAGCCCATCCCTCAGAACTCAGGCCCTGCAGCGTGAGGACTCCGAGACTGGGCTTCAGGTGACACCAGATCCCTCATGACTTTGAGCTGACGCAAGTGGCCTTCTCCACCTGCAGGGACGCTGAGAGGCTCGTCTCTGGGGAGTGGAAGAATGTTCTCTCTGGCCCGGGCACTGAGTCTATTCTGGTCGCCACTACACCGCTTGGTCTGCTTTTGGGAAGATGACCGCGTCCAGCTGGTGTTCTGCTGGTGTTCTGCTGGTGTTCCCGACTTGACAGGGTGACATTGATACGTCTGCAACCAGAACGTCAGCACCAAATTAGGAAGCAGCGTGGGGAAGCGGCCAAGCCAGTGCCGAGTGAGGAGAGAGCGTGGGACCTGAACGCTTCTGCCGGGGGCGGGGCAGAGGCTGCCGGTAATGGCCACTCAGGCCACTCAGGGTGCCCGCAGGGGAACTGAGGTCCAGAGGCAGGAGGCGGCTTGTTGGGATCATCTGTGCTCTCAGGGTTTCGCTGTTTCCTGGGACGTACACAGGACGGTTCAGGGACTGGAGGCAAGAAGACCCAAGTCCATATCCCAGCCCCTCCCCTTACTAAGCTTCGTGACCTTGAGCGCTAACATCTGAGGCTCGGTTCAGCATCTGTACAATGGCGTTGATGACATCCCTCGGAGATGCGGTGAGGATGCCAAGAGAATTCATTCAGTGTACCGTATGCTGAACAGCTCCTCAATAATATTAGTTCCCCCCCAGCTACTCTCTCCTAGATTTAAACGATACACACCTGTTTTCCGGGACTAGCTCATCTTCACTGAGACTTAACAGATGTCTGTTCGGAAGTGCTCCTCGAATTGTGGTGGAAGGGCCCGCAGCACCGAATCACCCGGGAAATGATTGGCAGTGCAGGTCCTCAGGCCCCATCCCCCTGCCCTGATGAAGAGCATCTGCATCTCAGCAAGACCCCGCCCCCCACACACTTGTGAGACACAGTGGTGAGCCTGTTTTAATGGACCGACATCGCTGTTGACTGGCGTTGGCCTGGGCTGTGGGTAGTCCCAGCTGTTGAGCGTTTGGTGTGTGGGAGTTGTTTTACAGGTGTGGTCGTATTTAAATTGCACAGTCTCAGGAGGTGAGAGTCCTTACTAACCCCATTTCACAGAGAAGGCAACTGAGGCCGAGGGGGTGGTTCCCTCGCTGGTGAGCACTCTTCAAACCCTGGCCTTTGTGACTTCAGGCTCCACGCGTGGTCCCCCCGCTGACGGGACTCAGCTGCCTCTACCTCCGCAGCAACTGTGTTCATTTCTCCAGTCCCTGTTCTCCTTGTGACATCCCCGGGACGCCTCTGCTTTGGGAATCACAGTGGTACCTGTGACATGGCGATTTCAAGTCCCCTGTCCCCTAGGGAGTTTCTGAGACATTGGAGCAGCTAGCCAGCTGGACAAGGTCTGAGAAGCCAGACTGTGGATGCTCACCTGAACTGGCTAAGATCAGGGTCTGCAGCCCCCAACTCCCAGCCCAACCCCCACAAAGCAGGTGATGAGAGGCTGACCCCCCTGAGCAATGCCTGGCTCTCTGCCACCGGCCCTCCCCTCCAAGCTTCCCCCAGAACCAACTCTCAGACCGCAGCAAGCTCGCAGGCAAGAAGGGGAAGAACAGCAGAGGCAAAGGAGGGAGGGGCTGCGGAAATGGGGGCGGGGCGCTCATCCCGGCTGCGATCCCAGGCCCGGCCTGCCCACAGCCCACTCTCTGCAGAGCCTGCAGTCCCACACTAGGCAGCCCTGCAACCCTTTCTCAGGATGAACCCATCTCATGGATGAGGACACCGGGGGTCAGATCTGCAATGTGCCTACGGTCACAGAGCACATGAGGAGCTAGACTGGGCTCCCAATCCAGGTCTTTCAGACTTCACAGCCTGGGTTCCTTCCACTCAAAGGAGTGTGCCTGAATTCTGAGCAGGCTCCAGGGCACCTTGGGTAGGTCCCTGGGCATGCATCCCTCCACGTAATCCTCACAGTATTCGGGGTAGGTGTTATTACCACCACTTCAGTTAGCAGCTGCAGGGGGGCGGGGGTTGTCACGTGACTTGTCCGGGTCATATGGCTAGTTAGCTACAGAGCTGGGATTTGAGACCAGGATCCCTAACCCTGAAGTTCAAGCCTTCTCCTTTTTACTGCCAACCCCGCAAAGTGTCAAACATAATGCATTTTTCCCCAAGAGAGGCCAGAGTAGACGGACAAGATAGGGCTTCAGTGGTGGTAATCAAATGTAAAAGGCGAGCAAACACCTACCAAGATGGGCAGCAGATTGCTCGCGTGTTAAGGGAGTGTTCTTTAGAGTGAGACTCCCCATGTTCAGATTCTATGCATTAGCTGTGTGACCTTGAGCAAGTTACTTAACCTCTCTGGGCTTCCGTGGACTCACCTGTAAGTGAGACAAGGATGCCCTCCTTTAGAAGAGTAAGAATTAAAAGAGATCATGCTTGTAAAGTGCTAATGTAGTGTTGGGCCAATATAAGTACTCAGTACCTGCGGGTTCCCATCATCATTGTTATTCTAACTGATTCTTTTCTGCGCTCATAGGCACAGGCCGACCAGCCGTGTGTCTAAGGCATACTCTGTGTTTTCGGGTGAAGCTCCCACTGTGAAGTGTCATCCCCAAACTCACATCCCCAGTGAGGAAGATGCTGATGAGCAGGCGGTAGGGAAGGCAACTGGCACCCCAGCTACGGAGAAAGGAAATTGCAGGTCAACCAGCATTGGCTGCGAACCGGCTGTCCTCCCTCACGGGGTGGCTCCCGTCGACGACATGGGGAACGAGGACTGACCTGCTTCCTGGCCATGGAGGCAGCAGCCCCCCTCCGAGAAGGCGAGGACCCTCCTGCACACCCAGGGGCAGATGAGGGGGCTCTTCACCTCCACACACCAGGCCACCTCTCCTTGGCCTGGAACTTGGTGGGGAAACCTGCCTGGGGGGCACCTGAGCCCGCCCCTCGCGAGCAGCCCTCTCACACCGAGGCCCAGCCTCTCGCGTGGATATTTCCTTCCACTTGTCCCGCCTCCTTCTGGCTGATGGGCATGGCATTCCAATTCATGACTGAGTGGCTCAGCCTCAGACTGGTCACCGGACAGATGGTGGCTGAGCAACAGCGATGACCAGAGAAGGAAGCTGATGGGGACACTCCCGTCATCGCTGATCTAAAGGTCAGACCTAGGAACTCATTTTTCTTGTCCTATGGCAAGAAAAGGTTCTGACACATTCCATGAAGTGCCTCTCATTCAACAAGCACCTCATGTGGCTCCGGACACATTCCACGAGGTCACCCATGACACACTGGCCCACGCCCAGGACCCGGAGCTGCAGGGGTCAGGCCTGCGGGTGCCGGCAGGAGCACTCTGACTTCCTCAGGCTCAGCCTTGGTTTCCCCTGGCTGGAAACGGGGCAAATGTGGACAAACTCTTTTATTTTCATAAACGTTTTGCTTTGGAATAATTTTAGATATGCAGAGACTTGCGAAGATCACACAGAGTTCCTACAGAGCCCTCATTCATTTTCCTCCCATGTGACCCTTTTACATCCCGTGGGCCGTTTGTCACAACTAAGACACCAGCAACAGCACGTTATTATTCATTAACTCCAGACTTTATTTGGATTTCACTCGTATTCCCCCACTAATGTCGTTTTTCCTGTTCCAGGATACCAGGTTGTGGTTAGGACTAAGTCACTGATGGTCTCCTCCCAGTTGTAAAAACAAAGGGGCAGTAGCCCTTATGGTTAAGGGCTCTGGGTGTGCTATTAGCAAATGAATTTGGTGCTGTGTGACTTGAAGCCAATCCTTTACCCTCTCTGAACCTCAGTCTCTTCGTCTATAAAAAGGGAATGATACCAATACTGCTTTATAGGGGTGCTGTGGGGTAATCAGTTGCTAATTCATGGCAAGCACTTAGCATGGCCCTTAGTGTACCATGAGCAGGCCTTTGATCAGTCTCAGCTGGTAGGAATCAGACTGAATCGACCAACCCAGCATGCTATACAACGCTTGGCACAAAGTCTCCTGGCAAAATGGCCGCTCCCAAAGGAAGACAGCGTGTTGTCGCCAGCACATCAGACCCAGTGTGGAGAGCATTGGGACGGGCAAGGATCTGAAGTCATGAAGGCCTGGGATGGAGTCCTACCCACCCACCCACCAGCTGCTCAACCTTGGTCAAGCTCTTCAGCTCTGGGGTTCAGCATCCCCATCTATTAAACGGGAACAAATCCCCTGCCTCACGGGATTGCTAGAAGCTGGAAAGAGACATATACCGTAAAACATCTAGCAGGACTGAGTTGTGATCTTTGGCTGCCTCTTTCTCTTCTCATATCTCTTCTGGGATCCACTAAGTCATTGACTCGGATTGGGATCATTAGAGACACCACTGAAACCTGATGTGGGCAGTTCCCAGGGGTTGGTATGGAGATCCTTTTTTTAGGGGGAAGGGGTATGATTAATTAAACACTTACCTTCCTTTTTCCCAGCCAAAGTCATGCTGAAAAGCTAATTCCATAACCTTCATTGTTTGCAATGCCTTTTCCCACCCAGAATGAAATTCGACAAGGAACCAATGATGCTGCCTGTACCTAGTTTTATAAGGAAGCACAAAGCTATTCGCGTGGTCGCTCTGACAAAGAACATTAGTGGGCCTGTTCTCATAGAATCACAGAGTCCTCCCGTGGTCACAGAATGGCAGCTGAAGGAACCAAAGAAACAGAGCATGCCTTCTGTTTAAAGAAGAACAAATGAGAACATGAGCAGGAGATCTGCCCATTCAAGGACATACAGCAGAAGGGCTTCACAACAAGAGTATCTCCAGTTCTAAATTCTTGGCTCTGATTTGTAGGTCCATTAGGCTCTGAGCTGTTGAAGGACATCCATCCAGTTATCCATCCATCCACCCATCCTACCATTCACTCATCTGTCCATCTGCCCATCCATCTATCCATTCATCCATCCATCCACCTACCCACCCATCCACTCATCCATTCATCCACACATCTATTCATTCACTCATTCATCCATTTTCCCATCCATCCATCCATCCATCCATCCATCCATCTCCATCCATCTGTGTTGGCACTGGACACCCTCCTGTGGCAGGCACTGTGCTGGGTGCTGGGGAGCCAGGGTTGAACAAGCCTGTCACAGTCCCTGACCTCATGAAGCTGTCCATTCAGTGAGCCAGATCAGAGTCTGTTTTCCCAGCGTCCACCGCAGTGCCTGGCACATGCTAGATACACAGTAAAAATTCCCTGAATAACAGATCTTTTGTCTTCTCTAATGCTCCCACCATTACGACTCATGTACTGGGTTGTTTTGAAGACGTTAACAGGGCTAAAGTCTCGGTATTTGTCTTGAACCACCTTCTCCAATCCTCAATCTTCTTTTTCTCATTTATTTTATTTTTTATAAAAGACAGATTTAGGATATTGTAAGAAATTACAAAGTTACATTTTTAAAAATCTGCCAAGTGCTACTGTGATGAAATTAATATGTTTTTTTAAAGGTTAATGTTTACAGACATATTTTAAAAACTGAATTAGAAGACGTTAAATCATGTGACACACACCAGGAAGGAACAAGGTAGGCACCCCATTTCACCACAAGAAATAAAGACCATACTGGGAAGTCAACAACCAGCCCGGTGTGGTAGTTCTCCTAACTCCAGAGGTCTTTACAGTGGAACACGCTTTATGGTACTTAGCTGAAATAAAGAGATAGCAGTTATCACAGAATTTTATTCTGTGATCCTGATGTAGTATTGAAAAGAAGGCACTGTTTTAATAAGCCTGGTGTGTTAATGGGGAAAGAACAAAAAATCCAAAGTGGTTTGATTGTACTGAAAATCCTACTGACATATTAAGGAGAGTTATTTTGTTTGTTTGTTTTTAATTTTTTTATTTCTTTTCTTTCTTTCTTTCTTTCTTTTCTTTTTTTTTTTTTTTTCAGGTAAAATAAGGTTGGTCTTCTTGTCTGGCTGAATTGGAATTCCTGCAGTTACAAAGTTAAAATTTCTAGTAAATACTATACTTTTCACTTCCTCTCTTGTAGACAGACGCAGTATAGATAAACAGTTGCCATATTTCATCACAGTGAAGTCATATGTCAATATTTAGGGTAAAGGATCTTAGACAATTTTTCCTATTTTATGTAGCTTAAGTCTTTTTTTTTTAATTCTCACCTGAGGACATTTTTTCCATTTTTTGTTCAGGTAGAGTGGGAAGGAGAGAGAGGAACAGAAAGAAAGAGAGAGAAACATGGATGTGAAGGGGACACATCGAGTGGCTGCCACCCTCACGACCAACCAGGGCCGGGGACAAACTGCAACCGAGGTACATGCCCTTAGCAGGAACCGAACCCGGGTCTCTCTGGACCACAGGCCGACGCTCTAACTGCTGAGCCAAACCAGCCAGGGCTGTAGCTTAAAATAGCACAAATACCTCTGGCTGACTGGCTTTCTCCAATAGCAAAGTGAACCTAAGTTTTGACAATGATAAGGTTTCCCAATGACAATAAAATTTCCGGGTGAGTGAATACAATTCCTTTGCTGAAAAGTCTATCAGACATCAGCAGAACTTGCTCTGGATCAATTCTCCACTATCAGTTACATCTCACCTTTGTGCCAAGTACCTTCCCATTTCTTTTCTTTTAATCCTCACCCGAGGATATTTTTTCCCATTGATTTTCAGATAGAGTTGGGGGGTGGGGAGCGGAGAGAAACATTGATGTGAGAGACACACTGATTGGTTGCCTCCTGCACAACCCAGACCAGGGCCAAGATCCAACGGCAGCCGAGGCACATGCCCTTGACCGGAATCAAACCCGTGAACCTTTGGTCTGCAGGCTGATGCTCTAACTGCTGAGCCAAACCGGCTCTACCCATCTCTTTATGTCCAAACTCTGACCCTGGATTTGTTTGTTTGAAATATAGAACCAGTCAGAGTAATATATATAAATGTTAGTGATATTAAAAATCAGCTGTGTGACTAGTAAAGTGGATTTTTAAGATAAAATGATATGTCTGCAAAAAAAAAAAGAAAGAAAGAAAGAAAAAGAAAACAACTGGGGGGTAGAGACAAGGGAAAACACTACTCTTAAAGAATAAAAATGGCCACGGTAAGCATGGAGCATCCCTCCCCTGCCCCAGCCAGGCCTTCACTGGGGCGGGCTCCTTGCGGGCGGTGGGCGCTGCCCAGCCGAGGAGAGCCGCCTGCAGTGTGAGCCAGCTGAGCCGGGACAGGACCACCCACACTCAGGCCCACTCTCAGGCCGCTCTGGTTTCTGGTGCGTAGTTCGATTAGCAACTCACTGAGCCCAGTGTGCACAGACCTGCAGGTGGAGGACGCCTGGGGCAGGGTGGGGTACCCGCGTGGGCAGATACAGCACCGAGTCCCAACAGAGCCCCCAGCACAGCGAACCCAGACTAACAAAAGGTAAAAGGAACTGGCATTGCCAAAGATAAGTCCGAAGCAGATCGATCCCACTATTGGGGTTTCCAGGGTCGACAGATTTCTCCAAGAACTGCTCATTCAGCATGAAACTCGTGCATCTTGTGACCACATCAAATGATTCTGTCCCCTGTTGCCTATTCCGATATGCGTTTGAGGGTGGGGAACACACGGTTCCCAATCCCACGGTGCCATTGTATCGAAAAGGGGCGTCATTAGAAGTCCTTCCCTCTGCCTCCTCACTAGCAAAGTCGTTCCAGATGCTTTTTGTTCAAAGCACTGGACTTTTCTTGAACTGGACTTTGATATTCAGACCAGAAGTGAATGCCCACTGAGGCTGCCGTGATGTAGATGGTGGGAATGAGGCTAAGTGCCCAAGCAATGCAAACGCTGCAGCACGCCCTGGCCAGCAGCTCTGGTGAGAGCATCCTCCTGATGCCCCGTGGATGCGGTTCGATCCCCGGTCAGAGCACGTACAAGAAGCGACCAGTGAGGGCATAAGTGAGTAGAACCACAAAGCTATGTTTCTCTCTCTCTCTCTCAAATCAATCAATAGAAACATTTTTTAAATGAATAAAAAAATTTTAAAAATGCTATAGCAAATCTGTTATCCATTCTGGCATTCAGACTGCTCGCCCCCCCTTCAGCTCCGCCCCCTCCAGCCCCGCCCCCAGCCCCGCCCCCTCCAGCTCCGCCCCAGCCCCGCCCTCCAGTCACCAATCTTACCAGGAGAGTCGACGTGGTGCTGTGCAGAGACAGAAACAACATTGGGCAAGGAGTCCAAAGACCCAAGTTCACGTCCCAGCTCTGAGCTGTTTATTTCTGAGTGGCTCCTGAAAAGCACTTGAGCCTCCGTTTTCTCATCTATGAAATGGAACAAATAACATTTGACTTGCCTGATTCACTCAACCGTGGTGAGGGTGAGGGGAAGAGGGAGGGAAACTTCTAGAAAGCACAAAATGAATAAAAGCTTGGATAGTATTTGCATGGTTGACTCTACTGAGCACACCAGGGAAAATAAAAGGATCCGCTTTTTAGCCAATGCCCAACATGTTCCTTCCAACCTTCCAAATGTAAGTGGTTGTGGCTGCCCCAGATTTGTTCTTCGAGATTAAATCTATGGATTTGTGGCCTCACATGTCATTCCAGCCAATCCTGACCCATATCTCTCTCCATTAGGCAACAACAGGATGAAGAGGTGTTGTAACCTTAATTGCTTGCAAAGTATTTTGAAACCCTTAGATTAAAAAACTCGGTGAAGTCCAAAGTATTAGTCGTATTAGCTGTTTGCCCAAGGAGTTATGAATCTCATCTGGGTTCCTTGGATCAAGGAGATGCTGTGATGTATGCTCTGAGGTTGAGGCCTGCCCCAGGCACTTTGGGGTTTAAGGGTCCTATTCTCGGGATGGCCCTAGACCAGAGATGTTCAGCCACACATGGGTGAGCTGCAAGAATTTTTAAAACGTGCAATACCTGACTATTTATTCAGGGGCACTGACCTCTTTTCCTTTAGATTTTCAAATAAAAAAATGACAACAGCCAACACAATAGCTGACCGGGATGAATGAATCAAAATTATACCTTTTTTTTTTTTTTTTTTTTTTTTGTCAGATCAGTAAAAATATATTCTTTGGTGTGCCGCAGAATTTTAATAATTAGCTTATGCGTGCCATGAGATGTAGAAGGTTGAAAATCGCTGCCCTAGACCCACCCCAGCTTCTTCGTTTCTAAGCTTACCAGGCATTTGCTCATTTCCCACCTCCTCCTGATGCGCCTTTTCCATCTCTTTTCTTAAGTTCCTGAGTCACAGAGCCCGGGCTGCCCTTGCATCGGGGTCATAGGTCCGCTTTCCTGGCTGACCTCAGCCTGAGCCCTAGAAAAGGTCAGTGTGTGATCGGGAACTTCTGCAAGCCTCTTCATTTAAGCCTGGAGTTGATGACTTAGCCCTTATTCCAGTTTTCACAGTTAGAACGTAAGAGTGAAAACTCTTGGGGGGGGTGTCAGACAGCGACTGAAAGGGGCAGAGGGGCTCCTGGCTGTTTCGTTTCCTTGAGCTGGCTGCTCATTAGGCCAGTTCAGTTTGTGAAACTTCAGAGCCATCACTTATCTGTGCATTTTTTCTGTATATTTGTTACAATTTACAACACAGAGGTGTTTTTTTAAGCCCTCTAGATGCTAATTGACTTTATTTAGAATAGACTCTGATTTAATAGTGAAGCTATACACCTAATGAAATCAAAATCCTTTCTTTCTCTACTTTTGTGATTCAAGTATCTTTAGTTCCTTACTTCCATTTTTACACTTACTGAAAAAAAAAAGACACACTTCAATTGGCCATTTTAATTAAGTCTAGCGGGTGGAGAGAAGGTAGTTCTCAGTAGGAAGCCTGGGATGCCTTCAGATATGTGTGGACGTCTGAAATTATAGCAAAATTCAGTCGGGTACATATACATACATTTTTCTGAGAAGTATCTATAGCTTTCATCAAATTTTCAAGGGTCTCTGACCTAAAAGGGACCAAAAGCCAAAGAGATTCTTACAGCTCAAGGCTTATTTATGTATGTTCCTCATCAAATGCTTCTCGAGACTAATTCAACCCACAGTGCTCGCCAACCTGATTCATTCCACCAAATTGGCTTCACCCGTCACAATGAATTTGCCCACTGCAGTGGAAAAGTGAATGGGTTCTGTCAAAAGTCATATATATATAATAAGCATCATCTGTTTGCTTGTTTCTCCCAGGAGATTCCAAGCCCAGCGGCCAGACCTTGGCACCCCCACCACCCCCTGCGTGATACTGGACAAGGCAAAGGCAGACTGGACTCAAAAGAAATTCACAGCGCCTATTTACGAAAACGGATTTATTAAAATTTCTCTACAAGTCAAAAACAGCCGTCTCACTGTTCACATATATACACATATACAGGAAGGATCTAGTGTTCCTAGCTTTCCCGGCCGGAGTCCTCAGCCGGGTACTGTATCACAGATACAACAGTCGAGCAACCACGACAGAGACCTCTGTCCTCTCTCTTCTCCGAGTCCCATGATTCTGTCAAGGTAATATTGCCAATAATCATTCACATTTCACGTGGTTTGAGACACGCAGGTTATTCAGACAGACACAGACAACAAAACAAGCCTCAGAGCCAAAACAACAAAACAATATCGAACATATGTAGAAAAGGTAAAATGTATGTACAAAGTACACAGTACATGAGGTATACACGGCATTCTCAACAATGCACGTTAGTAGTTTGCCTAGGCGTAGCCCTTAAACATGACTGCCTGTTTCTGTGTCATTTCTCAAAATACAGTATGTTTAGTTTACCCGTTTAACCACCTAATTTCACTCCTGTCCAGACACTGACTGGTATTTCTTCTGTACTTGGTTTATAATGCAAGTTGCAGTTTCTCTGTTAAGCTCTATCTTTCGTAGGGAGTGAGTTCCTATTTCCGGAAGCATTCAAACAGAGACTGGATTCCCAGTGGTAAAAGAAGCTGAAGGGGGATTTCTGCATTGGAAGGTGGCAGAAAGAGAAAAGAAGCTGGACTAGATGACTTTTGAAGTCCCTTCTGACTTTAAAGATTTGGGGTTTGCTATTTCCTCCAGATGCTGAGTACACAGATGTATTCATAGACCACACCACATTTGAAATATTAACAACCCATCATGCAAAACTGCAGACACACACACACAATGCCAAGGGCAGACCATGTCCATCGGGGCGGGGAGGGTTAAAGTATAATTCTGGAACTTGGTCTGAGACCCATCCAAAATTCACCTTCTCTGGTTTAACCTTTGTTCTTGTGAGAGGGGAGTGGAGAGACTCTATCTTTCTCTTCTTAGACAAAACACTCCACCCTGAGATGGTCTTGGGGAGGGGAAAGTAAAAGATAGATGCGAACATATTTGAGAGGAACCAAAAAAGCTAACAGTTTCCAACTGCTCGAATTATCTTTGAAAATCCGCCGTCTCTGTCTGAGCTCAGAGTTCTGAAATAGCCAGGAGTTCGAATGGTTTGTGACACTTCTCCACCGTTGGCTGGTAAGTGCTTTTACAGTGAAGGGGAGACGTTTCAAGGTCAGGAAGAAGGCATTAGTGCACATGAGGTCTCGGCAGGAAACAGGAGAGAGTCTGGGTTCGCGGTGCAGGCAGGCTCCTATGCTCCTAACACAGTCTGCCCCCCAAACGGAGCAGAGTCATTGCTAAACGTGTGTGAAGGGTGAGTGGTGAACCCAACCAACACGAAAGCGAACTCTCCCATCAGAGAAGCTGGGATCGCGAAGTCCAGCTACCAAAGACAAGTTCAAAGACGGCAGGTGCATTGGCCCGAATTACTTGTCACCCTGTTAAAATAGGCTATTACCCCAAATGCCATGTGTGATCCACTTCCTCTCCCTTGAGAAAATGTTCAAGTCACTGAGCACACGCTGTAGGACATCCGTACTCTTTGCCACCTATCAAAGATGCGGACCCCCGGTCTGACAGAGGGACAGTTGGAGGGGGCTCCTTAGGAAGGGAAACAGCTCTGTAGGGCAGCCAATCAGAGTGCGCGCTGCTCACACCAACCAAGTCACTCATCACAGCCAGTCAGAGGGGCGCCGTGTTCAGCTCAGCAGCTACCGTCTTTGCGCCATCACGTATCTGGTTGGCACCACGTCGAGAGGCCTGTCCATCTTTGGAAATGGAAATGCCATGTGTGAGAATTATGAGGTTTCTGAGGTTTTGGGGATTAGCAGAAGAAGGAACTAACATCACTGTCCTCCTGGTACTCTGGGACAATCTGGTCTGAAGTTCCCATTTCTGAGTCGACGTACCCAGGTTCCAAGACAGAATCGAACCAGGGATGGAGTAGGATCTCAGGGGCAGTGAGTCTCTCCGAAGGCTCCCGCCTCAGGAGGCTGCGAATGAGGCACCTGGCTTTGGGGGAAATGTGGTCAGGAATGCAGAACTGTCCACGGCGGATTTTGGAGAAAAGGGCACTGGGGTCTGAGTCATGGAAGGGGTATCGCCCCACCAAAAGGGTGTAGAGCATCACCCCAAGGCTCCAAACGTCCGCCGCCTTCCCGGAGTAGGTCCCGGTGGTGTTCAGAATCTCGGGGCTCACGTAGGCTGGGCAGCCGTGCTTGTCTGACAGAGCGTCATCTTCCCCCTTGATTATGTGGGTATCTTCCAGACTTTCCAGTCTGAGCTGGGTTCTGCAGGAGAGAGAACAAGCCTTTACTTCCAGATCAGCTGCTATGACAAACAAAGCCTCCCCAATGACAGCGCCCACAGGCCCTCATGGCCAAGGCCCCACGAATGCCATTTACCCCTTCATCCAGTAAGCAGTGTCCTGCAATCACCAGGACCCAGGATTTCACAAACCAATACAAACTGCAATAAACATCTGCAAAGTCTGGAGAGAGCACCTAGGATGAAGCATAGGATACAAAGCCCCGAATACTACTCATGATGCTAGAGCTAAGAAGACATCTCCTCGTAGGGCTTACACAACTTAGTGCACGATGCAGAAGTGGGAGCTGGTCTCCAGGGAATGCTGACCTTTTCTACAAAAGCTACTGGAGAAGAGCAGTATATTCTATTCTCCAGGGAGGGCCCAAGCATCCTGCAAGCATGTCCTTATCACACCACTGACGGCCAGGACTGCTGGACCCATGCTTTGCATTACAGAACACGGAGCCCAGAGTCACTGTGATTACCCACAGGTTGTCAACACTCCTACTAATGTTGATGTATACACACAGAGGGAACTCTGACCACCGGGGCCCAGACCTGACCACTGTGATGGGAAAGGTGCAAGGAAGGTCCATTATATTGAGGTGTTTCACTGCAAAGAACGCTTAGCCTGGACCGAGAGGGTATGTGAGCAAACAAAAGCAGCTGGGGCATTTGAAGGCTGCAGGTGCCCCCAAACACCTACATACATGGTACAGCAATGCTTGGGCATATGTACTCTGCATGCGGGCTTATCTGTTCAGGTAACAGCTAAAGTCTGAAAATCTTTAGTCCAAGGCTCTCTTAGGAAGCTGCAGGGGCCTCCTGGTCCAGATCCAGCCACCCAGGTCTCTTGGGCCCAAGTGGGAACCTCTGCTGTCTGGTGGTGGTGGCCTGTGCTCCTCTCTGCTTCTCAGAAATCACCCTGTTGCAGTAAATCACTTGTTGTGAAGTTAATGCAAACATTTGGTACTGGCTAATGGGTCAATTCCTTTTCCTCTCAAAGGTCTTGCTGGTTTCATTTTTTTTTTATCTTCCTGCCTTCCTGTTCCCTGGAGTGTAGTATGCGTGTGCTAACTTCGGTATGTCCTCAGCCTGACCTCCCCGTCGTTATGTAAAATACCCATTGGTTCTGTAAACGGAAAATATGACTCAACCCGCACTGTCTGCCCCTGATTGGCTGCTTTTGCACTAAAACCCTGCACCTGTGCTGGTTACACGCTAGCGTCAGCCTGCCATTGCTTAACCCTCAGGTTGCCAAACTCCATGCATATGACACTCGCCTGTGCAATGCGGATTTCAAAAGCTAGTAAGGAGGTGTGGAAGGCATGTTTCAGAAAATACATCACCATGTCAAAGGAGCATGTGCCAGGAATTGGAAACTTCTCCATTGCAAACACTCTGCTTTTCTTTGCTAATCAGTATGTTCCAATAATTATTGCAAAGTCAGATACAAAGCCATGCTTTCTGGTAACTCAACCCGGTGCTTTTTCAGAGGGTTTGGAGTTAAGGGTGACAAAGCACAGATGGGGTCAGCCTTGCATGAATAGCTACAACCAAGTAACACACAGCTGCCTCCCCAATTCTGCTACAGTATTGCTAGCAATCTTTCCACAAGGGATGTGGCCCACCTCTTGAAATCAGGTAAGGTTTATCTCCTGTGGCTTCCTGAATTCTCTTGTCTGAAACCTCAATTCTGAATCTTAAGGTCTCATTATTCTCTTATCAAGCGCATCATGTCCTTTATGAAGTAAGCTATGATCTATATTTAGCAACTGATTCCAGCCAACTCCATTTATTATTCAGTACAGCTATTTTCTGAACACACAGCCAAATAAGATGTCCAAAAAGTCACCGGAGAATGTGAAGAAAATACTAGGGGCCAAGCCCGAGACGGAACAGGAATGTGGTGTGGAGGAGGGCAGAATTCTGCAAATACTAGCTCTGTGATACACTCTAGGTACAAAGAAACCCACTTGGTGAGAACAAGGACTTGAAAACTTCCTCTAGGAGTCAAGGTTGTAAAGGGCAGGTTGACATTTGCACCCCAGGAGAATTGACCTTTCTGACAATGGGGAATAAACCTGGTCCTGGGGTGGGAGTGGGGAGGGCTTCCTGTCATCACAGGACATCCCACAAAAGCACCAAGGTGTCCCCAAGCCTCAGCCACAAGAGTGCAGAAGAAGCCAACCTTGGCCATGGCTCCTTGGGAGAGGACTTCTGAAAACTAACTGGCACAGCTGAGCCCTTGGTGTGGTTTTGAACCAACACGCTGAACCTAACTGCTCAACCTGCAATTTCATTTTGGTTCCAGAAGGCAGGAGGGGCTGTGGACGCTGCTCACCTCTCCTCCGTGGAGAAGACAAATTTCCTAAGCTTCAGGTCCCCCAGCACGATGGCCGACTGGTGACAGTGGGCAACGGCAGAGACAATCTGCTTGAAGAGCCGGGAAGCCTCCTCTTCCCGCAGCCTCTTCCGGCTTCGCACGTAGGAGTGCATGTCCCCAAAGTCCTTCTCAAAGAAGACATAGGCCTTGGTTTCCCCAAGGATCACTTCCACGATGCCGGTGATGTTTCTGTGTGATGGTAGCTGGATGTAAGGCCTGATCTTGTCCTGGTAGTGTTTAATGGGAAACACCTGCAGAGAGAAGGTGACCCACTTAAGAGGCAGAAAAACCAGAGACCACCTCCAAAATCCCAGGCTGGGCTGCAGTTCTCAAGCTTTGGGCTTTGGTTGACAGTAGGGTCCATCCACTTGCCCCCCCATCTCTGCTGCCCCACCGTATGCAACCCCAGCTACCCCTAACACCCCAAACCAGCAATATCCAGGGCTCTGGGCTAGCGGATATCCTACATGTCACCATATGAAAGGTTAGAGAGAACTATCTTCTGTGTATGTTCCCACCTTCCAGGAGGCCATCAGCTCCAGGGAGCTAAGCCCCCAAATCCCCACCTTCCATGGCCCTTCCGTGTTGGCAGTCAATGCTGCACCAACCCCCCACCCCCCCCCCCAGGAGCTGCAAAGCAGGCCCAAAGTGCTCAGCACTCAGAGCACTGACTGTGGTGACTGCAGCCTCCAAGTGGAGGCAGGGACTGGAGAACGGGCAGATCTGTCATTAGTCAGAAGGAACAGATGACTCGGAGAGAGAAGACTGTGACAACGCAGCCTTAAGCAACCTGCCTACAGTCTGGCTCAGGCATAAGCAGCTGCGAGTGAGCATTCTCACAGGCGGGCTATGGGATCCTCACCACAGTTTCTTCATTTGTTTATCTCCCCTCCCCCCACTCCCACCTCCACCTGCACCCAGGAAATGAATAGTATCTCTGCCAAAAAGCTGGCTGGTCTCTTTAAGAACCTTTTGTTTGGCCCAGTTACTCATATCCTAGGACTCAACTGGAAACGGTGACACACGGGTTGTCACCATCTGGATCCAGCTATTATCTGCTCAGAGGAACTGGAAGGGGTTGCACAACGGCAGACCCACCCCACCTCCGAGGCCCGGCTGCTCAGGCACCAGCTAGAAAAATCTCGCTGCTGCCTCCTTCCTCCCGCTCCGCTCCACCCAACCCCATCGCACACACACACTCTTCCCAAAACAGCTCTCAGCCCCGCAGCCCCCTAGACGAAAAGACCCCCACCCCCACCGCCGCCGCCTTTCTAACTGGGCTTGATCAGGACATTTCGCTGAAGTCGGACAGTAGGTGGCAGCAGCAAGCCCGGGGAGGTGAGAGGGGTGGGTCAGGTGAGTTGCTGAAAACCCAAGAGCGACTTTAACAGGGGTGACCCAATCCTCCGGGTGAAAAGGAGAAGCCCGGCGGGCTCTCGGGGATGTCTGAGACGGGGGTGTGAGGTTCGCCAGGGGTGGACTGTGGGAATGGTCTATGGGCGCTGTCGGAGCACGCGGAGGATCCGGTTTCCAGAAGTGATTATCTCCTCCTGGATGGAATCCCTTATGTTCAGGGGGGAAAAAAATCGCTGGCCGGAAAATAAAGACATGAATGGAAGCGAGGATTCCTAGCCGGTGTGGGCTTTCCAGCATTTCTACTCCAGGCAAATTCCCCCGCCCTGGCTGGAACATCCCCTCAGCCTGCTCTCTAGGGAGAACGGGGTTCTCGTCCCAGCGCGGGTTCGAGCTGGAATCTCCAAGACCCAAGCCCGACGCGCACAGCTGAGCCCAAGTGCCTTGAAACCCGGGCAAGGGAGCTGCCGGCTGCTCCAAGCTCCAAGGAGGCACCCACTGCAGGGCGTCCTTCCAGGGCCAGGGGCGGGGGAGCGGGAATGAGAGAAGGGGAATGGCATGGCCCTGGAATCCATTTCAATTCCATAACTTATATGGAACGCCACCCGCTGCACTCGGCACTAAGAAAATACTATGGCGATAAAGCAATTGAACGCTGCACTTTCTCTTCATCACCGAGCCCCCATTATACCAGTCCATCGGAAACCCCTCAATGCCCAAAGGGGTGGACCTGGTCAAACGCTGCCTCACCGGGCTCAAGTCACTTATAAGCCTGACCCCAAACTCAAGCTTTGGTGGCACCTTCGATCCCCCGGGAGCCGGCAGGCGAGACCCCGAGCACCACTGCCCGCCACCGAGCTCCGCCCCCCGCACCCCACATTCTCCAACCCCCGAGCTCGTACCTTGCAGCGCAGCTCGCGGCCCGTGTGGATGCACAGCGCCCGGGACACATGCTCGCGCTCGGCCAGGGGCAGCAGCAGGTAGTCGGCGAGACGGCTGGGCCCCGGCGCGCTCCCGGAGCCGCCGCCCGAACCCGGCGCGGCGGGAGAAGGCTGCGGACTGCAGGGAGAGCCAGGGGGGCTGAGGTAGTCTGGTGGGCTGGAGCACTCAGAGAGGCGCGGGCACTTGGCCGCCACCGCCGCCGCGTCGTCCGCGTCCAGTAAGCGTTTGGCCGGGCCGCCGCGGGCGGCCGGGAGCAGCAAGGTCGGGCCGCGGGGCTGCGAGGCGCTGCTCATGGCAGAGCGCACGGGACCGACCCGCATCCCGTCCCGGGACGGGACGGTCCCGGCTTTGTACGTCCCGGGATCCGCGCAGGAAGGCGTTGAGGGCTCGGCGCCGGCGCCGCGACTTATTCCAGCCCACGAGATGGAGTTTAAGACGGAGCTGGGTTCGCCTCCCACGGGGGGCAAAGCAAGAGCCGCTCCCGGGAGCTTCAGTTGCACGCGGGAACCACGCTGGCTGCGTGTCCGGGGGGCGGAGGCCGGCTCGGGTCCCCAGCTCCCCGCAGGCACCGGCTCGGGGCGCCTCCCCGGGGTCGGCCGCCGCTATTGTTGTCGAGGCGGTCGACAGTCTCCAAGGCAGAAGCGGCGGCGGTGGCCGGTGTTCCCGGGGTCCTGAGCCGCGAGGACAGGATTCCGAAGGCTCGACAGGAGGCAGGTCAAATGCACTTCCCAAAGCAAGAAGTCCGGAGCGAAAGCCGGAGCAACTTTGCCGCTGCGCTCGGGATTCTGCGCGCTCCGGAGCTCCCGGCGTGTGTGTGCGCGCACGAGACGCGCTCGGAGAGAGTGACTGAGTGAGTGTGTGCGCCGCACCGATCCCAGCCAGTGCACTCCTCCTTCTCCTTTTCCTCCACCTCCTCCGCCTCCCGGTGACTCACGCGGTATACACACACACTCACAGGCCGGGCTGTGTAAACAGTTGGGAAGCCGGGTTGTGCAATGAGGTGGCTGCGACGACTCGGGCCTTGCCGCCAGCGAGCAATCACCAGAGCGGAGGGGGAGGCTGGGGGGGAGAAGAGGTGGAGCTGGGTCCGCGGGGCGCTAGGGGTGGCCCGAGCGCTGGGGATGCTCTGGGCAGCGCGCGCTCTGGCGCAGGTGGTGCGTCCCGAGCCGGCTTGGGCGCGCGCGCACGTCCCCGGGGCTGGGCTGGGCAGGAGGCGGCGCGCGCCCTCAGGCAGGCCCGGAGCCGAGCTTACAGAAGCTGGAGGAGGGGGTGGAGGAAAAGTTCCCGTGACGTCAGGGTCCGGGGAAGTAGGCGGGAGGGGCGGGGCCTCGGGGGGCGAAGCAACCTCTGATTGGTGCGTGCTCCCCATTCACACCTAACACAATAGTCTGCGGGCGCGTGCACCAAGGATCCTGCACCCGCCGCTCGCTGCAGTCCCGCCGTTATGCCTTTCGCCCCGGGGATCCCCCCCACCGCCCGGCGCTGAGGAACCTCCGGTGGCAGCCGTGGGCGCCGCCGAGGCCTGGGTGCAGCGGGAGGAAGGGAGGATAGGAAAGGTGATGAATTCCAGAACCAGTCATTCACCCCCACGCGGTAGTTCCGGGGAAGACCTGTGCGTGGTAGTGGATGTGGCTTTTTTTTTTTTTTTTCCTTTTCCTGCCCCCTCCCAGTTCTAATCCCCAGCGTCTGTTCGCTTCCACAAATAGAACCTTCTGTTGGATGAACTAAAAGCAAACACTGGGCCTTCTGCGCTGCCTCCACCTCCACGCCCCTCCCGCGCCTGCCACCCGCCCGGATTGAACGGAAATAGCTTCTCCAGGCTCCCTGGCCGCCCCTTCGCGGTGACTCGCAGAAAGAGCTTCCTGAGCCGCGGCCGGTGGGAAACAAAGGATGTGGGGAGCGGACGGAAGGGGCCCACGTGGCCGCCGCCGGATTCCTGCCCCCTCTCCAGCCTCCACAGCAGGGTCTGGGGCCCCCGCGGGCGCCAGCCCGGGTTCTGTGGTGGGCGGGTAGGGGAGTGGAAGTCATTCTGGCCACAGACAATGATACTGCCTACACAGAGGCAACCCTGCCAGGTCGTGTGCATGCATTCGTGCGATGTGGTTTGAGTGAGCACGAAATGTGTGCCAGACTCTGCACAAAGCTCCATGAAAAAAAAAAAAACAAAAAACAACGTAGACTGTCACTCTCTTTCAAGAGAGAACCGGGTCAATTTGGAGTCCTTGGACACCCAACGTAGACGACTATTATCAGAGAGGCCCTGCACTTCTGCTAAATACTTAATTTTCTAAAACCAGGTCGAGACCCAAGGATAAATCCTTTTCCATATTAAGGCTCCCTTCATTCAACAAACACTAATTAAGCATCTAAGAGCTAGATGCTGGGGAATCAAAATTAAAATAATGCTAACTAACATTAACTGAGGTCCGGAATGTGTCAGGCACTGTTCTTAGCACTTTACACATACTACTTCACTTGGGTGTTACAACCACACTGTGGGGTTACTTTTTTGCCTCATTTCGCAGAGGAAGAAGCCTGCAAAAAAACAGTTACTTGCTGAGGTCAAATCGCTAGTAAGTGGCACATTGAAGCTCTTAAGCACTTGTGGGGACTCAAAGGAGAGATTATGATTTGTAGGGATAAAAGGCCTTAGGACGGACTCAGTCTAGAAAGAATTTGACCTGGGGGGGTGTATGGGATGGTGAGATTGTTGCTCAGGGAAAGGTAGAATGGTGGGTGGCTAGACCAGGGAGGGATGTGGGGCGGGGCAGGGTTGGCTGCAAGGCGAGCAGGGAGCTGAGCCTGCAAAAATCTTTGGGAACATGTAAAAGGTTCTAATGCTATGCTGAGAAGGAAGGTTGCACCTGGTCCTATAGCTGGGAGTGTCCACCTGAGGTTTTCGGTCTTTCAAGTTTATTTTGTGCCAGTATTTAGGGCCCACAGAGCTGCCAGCTTCGCATCTGCACTTGGACGGCAAACTCAGTTTGGTCCATCAGCATCTACCTCCAGGTGTGCACCGCCTTCACGGTCTCTTCTGAGAGAGAGGCATCACTCCCCCAGATCTAGTGTCAGGCACTAGAATCCCTGACAGCGGTTTCCCCTTGAACCCTCCTCTTTTCTGTCCCCCATAGCCATTGGGTCACTGGGTCCGCCTTAGACCTGTTTGCTGCCAGAGGCGATCCCTGCCTTCCCCTTCTCCCTGGGGCTGCCCCTTGCAAACTATTCCCCATGTTCCCTTACCCACTGGTTTCCAGCCTGGTTTGCCAGCGGGAGGCCCTGGAGCGACATGGGACCAAGGGAGGAAGAGAGGGTAGTTTTTCCTTTCTCTCTGCCTCAGTCACCGGCTGTACCTCCTCTGTGGCTCCAGCTCCCCGCCAAAGCCCCTTTGTATGGTTGTTGCCATGTGCTGTGAGATTCCCCCCAGAACTGAAGGAGTTAGTCCCCCCAACTGCTGTGGTGCCTTTGGAGAACTTCTGGAAATCGCCTTGACCGAGAAGAGCTACCTTGTTCGTGTTCACACTCCCTTCCCGGGAGGTTACATCCAGTGTCTGGTGACGGTGGGATTATGAAGGTCTGACCTCCTTGCCCCAACTTGGGCCAGCTCTGCAGGGTGTCCCAGCGTCAGACCTGCACAGTGTCATCGAGGCCTTCTTTGATTTTCTCTGTGCCCAATCCTTCCCTTCCTTTCCCAGAACCTTCCCTAATTCCCCCTGTGCGTGCTCATCTCCACCCCTGAGTCATCTTCCTGGGACATGGCACCCTTCCCTCTTCCCGGTCCTGGCTCACCCTAGGCACTCAGGCTCCTGGAGTCAAGTGACACCACTTTTGTCCCTCCAGCTCGGGTGGCAGCAGCTTCCTGATGTTGCCAATTCTGGTTGCCTCCCTGGACCACGTTGTTTTGTTCTGTTTTGTTTCTGCTCTTCCAATACCTTTGTAATGAGTTCCCCACATTCAATTCTCCCCCATTGCACTTCCTGGCCTGGGTTCTGTTTTCCTGGCTGACACAAACCCTGTACCGTTTTCATGTCTGTCCGTGCCTCTCTCGTGAGCTCAGTTTAGGACCTTCTGGGTTTCTGCATAAACTCTTCACCGGGTCCCTCGTTCATCCCTTCAGCACACACAGCCCCTCATCTGCCATGCACCTACCAGGTGCTGGAGACATGATAGTGCACAAGACAAAAATGTGTCCTTTATCTCCTCCATCTATTCCCCACATAGCTGTCAGAGCACGTTGTCTAAAATCTGAACTTGATCACATCAGGCCCTGGCCTCAAACCCCGCAGGGACCTTCACATACAATCCAACCACCACAGTGTGGAAAAGGAGGCCCTCTCTCCTGCGCCACTTCCCTTCCCGGCCTCAGCGTTCTTGTCTTCTCACCTCCACCCTCCCCATGCCAGCTCCTGGCAGGGCCCTAGACACACCATGCCAATCCACAACTCTGCACTTCTGCCTGTGCCGTTCCTTTCCACTGGAATGCCCTCGCCTCCTCCTACCAACCTAGTGAACTCCTATTCATCCTTCAAAACACCACTCAGATTTCCCCAGCACAGAAGTTAGATTTAAATGTCCTCCCAGGAGTCCTCTTTCTGTCACTTTCCACTTCACTGTGTTCACAGAGGGCAGGGGCCATGTCTCATTCAGCTGTGTATCTCCAGGCCCCTGCCCAGTGTTTGTTACAAAGAGGGGCTTAGTAAGTGGCAACCAAATAAATGGACTCAAGGGCAGAGGGTCAACCACAGGGAAGTGATGGGGAAAGATGGGCTTAAGCTTTGGGGGCCTCCAGCCTGGATGCCCGGGAGAATGGACTAGTACTCCTGGCAGGACCTGAGGTCAGGTCCGCCAAGGGGACAAGTGAGCTAAAATGATCTTGACTTCATTGCTGGGGCTCTCGCTGCTGGTGCAGTCTGGGCTGACTTTCCATCAGACTTTTCGGACACTGATTTGAAGAAGCCATTTACTCTTTACGGGCCTCAGCCGTCTTACCTGTGAAAAGGACACGATTAAGTCCTGCTTTCCCTCCCCCTCGAGGTTCTTAGGAAAGCAAATAGGTTCAGAGACGTGAAAAGTGCTTTTGCAGTTATCTACTCCTACACAAATGGAGCATCAGATATGGGTTGGCCTGGATTTTGAACTATGTTCATCTAGTCAACAAATGTTCATGATAGGCTTGCCACTGAACTGAAAAAGACCTTGACTCTGAAAATCCAAATATATAAGAAAAAAGGCTGCTAATCAGGAAGGAATTCTCTCATGTTAAAAGGGTTCTTTGCTTTATAAAAGGATCTACCACGTGACGCCATTAGCAAGCACCTTCAGTGCATTTATGATGTGGCTTGGTACAAATGTAGGAACCTTGAAAGCAAGAATCAAGGCTGATTGTGTGTGTGTGTGTGTGTGTGTCCTTTGTAGCTTCAGCATAATGCTGAGCTCACACCTGATGCTTGATACACATTGAACTGAAGAAAACATTGATTTATCTCCAACTTTTCAGGAAATCACATATTGTGTAATATGGGAAACCTGTATTGATTTTTCTGGACAAGGTTGGGCTGCTGATGAGCTGGGGCTTGATTCATTTTCGTTCACGCCAGGTAGGTGCCTGGCAGCGCTGTTAGGGAGGTTCTGAGTGTTTCTATTCTAAAATGCTGGGAAATTCGCAAGCAGGGCGAAACCAGAGCGCCCCGTTTCCGTCACCCTCTGTCACGGCACGCGAGACTTCACGGCCACACACAGCGTGTCTTGTGCTCCCTGACCCTAAATTCTTTTTTTTTTTTTTATCCTCACCCGAGGACATTTTTCCATTTTTTGTTCAGGTAGAGTAGGAGGGGGAGAGAGGAACAGAGAGAGAGAGAGAAACATCGACGTGAAGGGACACATCGAGTGGCTGCCACCCGCACGACTGACCAGAGCTGGGGACAAACTGCAACCGAGGTACATGCCCTTAGCGGGAACCGAACCCGGGTCTCTCCGGACCGCAGGCCGATGCTCTAACCGCTGAGCCAAACCGGTCAGGGCTCCCTGACCCTAAATGCTAACAAATGAGCAACAACAACAACAACAAAAAGTGGGACATGTCTAGAAAGATTTAATATTGGTGTTTAAGAGGTTCCAAGAACTGGGGAAGAAATGAAAATTTACTAAGTTCCTTCCATATGTTAGACCCCTGCCTATTATCTTGTTTAATATTCAAAGTCATCTCACAAAATAGTTCTTACCGTCCCCTTACAGATTCACCAGGACGCCCAGAGAAGTTGATTGGCTTGTCTAAGATCACACAGCTGGAAGGGGCCGAGTTAGAATCGGAACCCTGGCCCGCTGCCCCAAACCTCGCTCTTTCTACCTCCAGCCTGCCCACGAAGAGAACGTCTATTCCGACATTTATTTGTCTTGTTGTATTTAGGCACACACAGGATGTCACAGCTCCCTGCGCCCTGTGGGGCCTGGACAGGAGTGCAACGTCGAGTCTGCGACCTGCTTCCTGTCCTCCCGCCCTGCCCTTGTAGTCCTCGCCTTGTAGGGGCTCCCAGCCCACGGATCCAAACTCCATCCACACACGGTGCCACCCTTCGCCCTTCCTCGACCACCCACAGGCCTAGAGGTGGCGCAGCAGGGCCGCGGGTCACACTGGTGAAGCGGACCCAGGAAGGAGACTGCGGCGGCCCAGAAGCACGCCGTTGGCATGGGCAGGGAATTCCCAGCCGCGGGAACCTGGAGTTCGGACCAGGCGGACAGTGCAGGTCTGTGCAGGAGTGCCTCTGGCCGTGTGGGGGGGATGAGGTGGAACAGGGCCGGGGACTGCCCGGGTCCAAGGGAGGTACTGTCCCCATGAAGGGTTCCTGGAAGCTTCACGGCAACTCTCCCACCTCCCCATGTGCCCGCTGCCACCTCTTAAAGAAAAAACGCCGTGTGTGTAAACACACGTTGTCATCTGGGAAGTGGACACGTGAGGTAGTCCTTCAGTCACCAGCGGAGAGGGCACGGGTTTTCATTTCAAGAAGAGACCTGGGTGCCATGCCTGCTTCTGCTGTTTGTCCACAGAGGATTTGGGGAGGTCAAGTCCCCTCTTCGGGTTTCCCTTTTTTCCTTTTCTTTGCATGAAGATGTTAAACTGGTGGTTTTCAAACTGGGTTCCTTGGAACCCTGGGGCTTCATGGGGGCACCTTGGGAAGAGAGCAGGAAGTCCACGTAGCATTCTGGGCTCCCATTCTAGATCTTATCAAATGTTCTACATGCGGCTTCTCTACAGGAGCTTGTTTGGGGACAGGCTTCCGCTGCTTTAGAGAAAAAAAAATGAAAACTACTAGCCTTGGTGATCCATCTCTGACATGATTCTTTTTTAAAATATCGGGAGCCACAAAACAGGCCAAATCCAGTCTGCAGCCATGTTTTGTTAGGCCATCACAGTGCTGCTGGCTCCTTCGGGAGTGAGGCACATACCTTCTAATTCACCACAGTCCCCACCACTCCCTATTGTCTTAACACCTGCCACCCCCATTTGCATCAGCAGCCTGGCTCCTAGAGATCTTTGAGTTGGCCTCCTCAGGAGTATTCCCCTGATATCCTCTCTTCCCATGAGACCTTCTGGGTGGCAGAAATTGAGCGGTCTTAGCCTGGACTAGACGTCCCCCAATCCAGACGGAGAGGTGGTCTGGGTAGAAGGGCTACCCCTCACGTCGCTGTCTGCCCAGTCCAGTGATTATTGTGGCCGTTTAAAAAGTATAGCTGCGCCCTGGCCGGTTTGGCTCAGCGGTTAGAGCGTCGGCCTTGGGTCCTGAGAGACCCGGGTTCGGTTCCCGCTAAGGGCGCGTACCTTGGTTGCAGTTTGTCCCCGGCCCTGGTCGGTCGTGCGGGTGGCAGCCACTCGATGTGTTCCTTTCACATCGATGTTTCTCTCTCGCTCTCCCTCTCTCTCCCTCCCACTCTATCTGAGCAAAGAATGGAAAAATGTCCTCAGGTGAGGATAAAAAAAAAAAAAAAGTATAGCTGCAACTTCTTTGCCACTGTTCGTATGGAAATGCAGAGTCCCTGCGTCTGCACAGGGTCATGAAAACCCTGCTCCCAGACATCCACGGCTGGGTCCTCAAGGCCACGCAGCTCCTACCTTACTTGCTGGGACACTTGCAATTGGAGCCCTGTGCAGCCAGGTAAGAACATCTTTATCTACCGTGCTGGAGAGGCCCTCCAGGTGACAGACCCAGGGGAGCCTGTCCTCAGCTGTCCCAGCCCAGGTCCCAGACAGGAGGGCGAGGAAGCCACTCTGGAGTGACTCTACCATCTGCGTCTTTCCTGCTGAGGCGCAGACATCTCGGTGCAGACCAGAGCCAGCCCCACGGTGCCCCTTCTGAATTCCTGACCCACCGGATTGTGTATCCCTGCGTTCCGGGTGATTTGTTACATAACAGTAGATGACTGGAACATTCTGGAACCATTCTGGATAAATTAGGAGGTCTGACAAGCAGGGCCTGCCAGCCTATAGGACACCTGTAGATGCTAATTAGAAAAGGGTGCCCATCCTTTGTATGGGCACCACCCCACAGCGGGCAGAGGGCTCGGCCAGCTGAGGGCAGGCTGGATTTCATCACCATGTGCAGAGGGCCCTGCTGACCAGAGACACCTTTTGTTCTGCAGGACCAGTTAGCTGAGCCAACAGGAAAGAAGGCATTGTCTTTCTTTAAAAAACATATTTGAAAAAAAAATTTATTGAAATTATTGGGGTGACACTGGTGTGGCCACTGTGGAAAAGCAGTAAGCTGTTACCTCAACAGATTAAAAATGGAACTGGCTTTTGACCCAGTGATTCCACTTCTGGGAATTTATCCGAAGAAACCCGAAATACCAATTCTAAAGAATACATGCACCCTTATCAATGTTTATTGCAGCATTATTTATAATAGCCAAGCTACGGAAGCAACCCAAGTGCTCATCAGTAGATGAGTGGATAAAAAAAACTGTGGTACATTTACACAATGGAATACTACTCAGCCATAAAAAGGAAGGAAAGCTTACCTTTCACGACAGCATGGATGGATCTGAAGAAGGCATTTTCTAAACACTCATACAATTGCCCCAGAATCTCCTTGAGCATCTCTCAGGACTTGGGGAGGCCCCTGTGCTCAGCCCTTACTAACTCTGCCTCATCAGTGAGTCATCTCGACACACAGGCATTCATTTAAATATCTACATATATATTTACACACACACACATATCCTACAGGCTGTCTTTTCCTTTTTCTTATTAAAAAAAAGTCCCCACCCTACCGCAATCTGAGCTGACGTCTGCAGGCTATTTTGAATGAATTCATCTTGCCTCTTCAAACATACCATTTTCCCTGCTCAGCTTGAACTAGCTGTGGTGGCAGCCGGCCAAGCACACCTCCCTTTATTCTCAAAGGAAGCCTGGCCCCATGCAAGGGACTATTTGGTTTCTGGGATTTTCATCTACCAGTAAGAAAATAAAACTCGAGGCCTGTGGCTCTTCTGCAATGTTTCTGGGGGCTAATGATGTCGGGGCACCGATGTTCTGTGGCGTGTCTCCACGTGTCCCTTCATGGGAACTGCAGAGAGTGCGGGAAGGCCATCTCAGCTGTGTGGCAGAGAGGCCAGGGTAGGCCGGCAGCTGCCCCAGATGGCCCTGGCCTCCCTGCTGTCAGCGTGAAGGGCTTTTGTCCTCGGGTCTGGGTCACTGGCAGCTGCACGCTCCGCAGGGGCAGCTCTCAAGGGGGCTGTGGACGTTATAACTCACTGTCCACAAACCTGGTGGACACCACCCGCGGGAGCCGTCCACACAGCCTGTGGATCCAGGCAACCTCCTTTCCTGGGAGAATGTCTGGTCTAAGACGATTGGCCTTGGTGGGGAGGGCCCCCCTCTGCTGAACACCCACTTTGTGTGTGCTTTGCATCCGTTAGCTCATTGAGCCTCGAAACAGCTCTACAAATCGATATGATCTTCTCCATTTGCCGACTGAGGAGAGAGGGAAGCTAAGTAATTTGCCTAAAGTCACACAGCCAGAAAGACCAGGAGTCAGGATTCGAACCCAGAGTCGGCCCACCTCAAGTGACTTCGCTCGTTTATTCTCTGCCTCCTTCCCAGACTTGCCCCCGCTCACTCTCTTCACCCCTCCTCTTTAGGAAGCTACGGAGTCAGTGTCTCTGCTCACCCTGTGCGGTGAGACTATGTGCGGCCTCACAGTGGGTTTGAGAGAGTCACCCAGTTCATGTGCAACACCAGCCAACATACCCAAACTTGCTTAGAGGCCCTGGGGGATGGTGTTGTTTTGCACATGGGGATGAACCTGGACTGGGACTCGGGAAGGACTCCTCGTCCTTGGCCAGAGCTCCTGCTATGTGCCAAGCGCCGTGTGAGGCTCCGGGAGCGGAGACGCCCTGTCCTCGGCCAGCTCCGTGGGGCTGGGCAGGAAGGCAGCGATGCGGCCGGAGCACGAGCACCGTGCAGTGGACACTGGACGCAGACACCCCAGGAGGAGGTGGCCCCGGCTCCGGGACCTGCCGTCCTGTGGGCGTGGAGACGTGCGCGGCAGGTGCCCTTGAGCTGGTGTCTGCCACTCGGTGCGCGGCAAACGTTCGGACGTCCGCTCTCGGCGGTCACCAGGCGGGTCAGGGTGGTCGGAGCAGCGGGCCAGCGGACACAGCCGCTCTGCCCAGGCTGTGTGTGCAGACAGGGCCTTTAAAGAGGTAGTTAGGTTACAATGAGGTCATGTGGGAGGCCCTGCGGCAACATGACGTGTCTTTATAAGGGGAGACGAGGACACAGATAACACCCATTCCGAGGGATGGCCATGTGAGACCTGGTGCCCATCTGCAGGCCAAGGAGCGGGGTCCCAGTAGAAACCACACCTGCCCCCACCGAGGTCTTGGCCTTGCTCTGAGGCGCCACACGAGGTCCCTGAGCACAGCACTGGGAAGAGGCACGCGCAGTCCCCACGCCATCCGAGTCCGTGTCCAGATTTTTGTAGAACTGTGTTTGGGTAGGAGAGGGTTAAAATGTCTTATGAGCCCCTGGTGGGAACCTGCCAGCAGAGGGGGAGCATGGGAAAATCCCGAGGGTGCCCCATCCTGGAAGCCCCCCCACTGTGCCCAGGCTGCACGGATGAATGCCACGCTAGAGAATAAAGTGGACGAGGACTCAGCCAGACCCAGGGGGCGAGGACTCTCACTGCCTGTCCCCAGGGAGGCCCCCCCCATCTCTGTACAATCCCTCCCTCTGTTCCCTGAGCTCCGCTCCCCTCAGGGCCCGTCCAAGCAGGCGGCATGATAAAGGCCACCATTGATGGGCACCTCCTCTGTGCCAGGCACTGGGCTGGGCCCTGCAGCCCCATTTCCTCACCGAAATCACACCACTGCCCATGGACGTGGCGGGTGTAGTCCCGTCCCACAGATGAGGTTCACGGAGGTCAGAGGAATGGTCTCAAGGTCACGGTGGCAGGGCCATGTGACTGAACTGTGATTTCCCATGGTGCTTCTGGGGCAAGCAGGCCAGACGGAGTCACGGGGTGGTAATGATGACGGGGTTAGTGCGTACGGAGGGCTTGACTTTAAAAGGGAGGGTGCAGGGTACGAGCACACACTGACCCCCCTGTGAGACAGGTAGGCTGTGGCTCCCCTGTGCCGAGGAGGGACACAGCACGGAGGGGGTGCCAGCTGCTTGGCTGGGAGCTCCCTGGAGTAGGGTTGGGGGTTGCTCCCCAGTCTGGCTTTGGCTTCCTGGCTCTCTTCAAGTCTGCCCAGAGGCCTAGCGCTTTCCGGGGTGTCTGGGACTGACCCACGGCGCCCTGCCCCTGCCACGGGCACTGTCCGGGCCGTGGGAGAGGAAGTGTCTATGTCCTTCCCCCGGTGCCCATCCTCCCGGCCCATCCTCCCGCTGGCTGAGCCAGCACTGGGCGGGCAGGAGGGGAGAATGGGGCTATTCAGAGAGCTTTCCTGATGCAAAATCCTTGCACCCTGAGCATTGTGGGGGGCAGTAATTCTGAACAGCAGCAGGAAGCCCCAGACTTCCCCAGCCGCCAGATCAGGAGCCTGCAGGTCCAAGGCTAGGCCGAAGGAGCAGATACCCCGAGGCCAGGCCGGGTGCCAGAAAGACAACAGACACCACCGCCCACGGTGGATGTCACTCTCCCTCGCCCACTCGCCTTTGATCCCCAAAGTCCTCTGGGGGGCGGGAGGGGCAAACCCAAGTCTCATTCTACAAGTGAGGACGTTGATTTGCCCAAGGTCATCGAATGAGTAGACAGCTGAACCTGACTTTTATACTCCTGGGCTGGAGCTCATTTCTCCACAGTGGGGGGTCCACACTGGGGTGATGGGGGATGCTGTCGGGAGGGGTCAGAGGCAAGCAGAAGAGTCAGGCAGAGAAAAAGAAAAGAAACCTGCAGCCTTCGATGTCACCTCTCTGCCCTACTTGCCTCCTCTGCAGAGGTTGGTTATGGTCACCAGCAGGAGCTCCGGAGTCAATGCCTGGGTCTAAATCCTGGCTGCACTATTTATAGCCTGTGTGACCTTGGACAAGTCACTCAACCTCTCTGTGCTCAGTTTCCTTGTCTGTTGAATGAGGATTTTAAAACCCACCTACAGGCTTGCTGTGAGGATTTTCTTAGCTAATGCACGAGGCTCTCAGCACAAGCCTGGGTTAGGTAAGCAGTCAACAAGGAGGGGCTGTTCTTATCTGGAAACAAGGGAAAAAGAGCTTCTGGAGATTAAAGAAGATAGCACATTCCTGGGGTGTGTGTGTGTGTGTGTGTGTGTGTGTAGGAAGTAATATGTATGTGTTTGTAGGAAGTTGTGTGTGTGTATGTGTGTGTGTGAGGAGGAGGTGGTGTGTGTGTGTTTGTAGGAAATGGTGTGTGTGTATGTGTGTGTGTGAGGAGAAGGTGGTGTGCGCGTGTGTTTGTAGGAAGTGGTGTGTGTATGAGGAGGAAGTGGTGTGTGTGTGTATGAGGAGGGGGTGGTGTGTGTGTGTGTATGAGGAGGGGGTGGTGTGTGTGTGTGTGCTTAGGAGGGAGTGCAGGAGGCCTCTCCACAGACTGAGCTGGAACTTTCTAGAAAGGAGGAGGGAGCAGAAGGGGCTCCACTGCCTGGACAGCTACCTGGCCTTCACCTGTGTGTCCCAGGGCCTCTTCCCATGAGTCAGGGCCACTTCCTTCCCGCCACTCCTCGTTCCCAGCAACCGTCCCCTCGGAGAACCTGCTCAAGCTGGGAGCCTTCTTGGCCGGGCAGGGGGAGGGCACAATGTAAACACGCGCTCCAGTTCCATAGCGCGTGAGTCACTTCTCCGCGTGGGAAATGGCGAGGGGCAGGAGGCCGAGCCAGGGCCTGGGCCGCACCCGCTCCCCTTCTCCCGGCCCCTGAGCCCTGCCCCGAGCCATGCCCCAGAATGCGACAGGGACCCGCCCAGCTGCCCCATCAGACAGCGCTCGGCCCCTAGCTCCCAGCTGCCCCAGACGCCTGGCAACTCGCACCCATTCCTCGGGGCTTCCGTCTGCAAGGGACCGACCGGCAGCGGCAGGATCAATGGGGCTCCTTTCCCACACAGACTGAACAAGAGCGGCTGTCATCTGGCGGCACCTACTGCCCAGGCGGCAGTCTCAGCCTCAGTGTGCGGTGCAGGGCAGCTGTGGAGCCCCGGGACTCACCCACCTCCCCGCTGTGTGTTGGGAAAGTTCCCAAGTCTAGATGATTCCGTTTGCTGCTCCCTCAGGGCTCCTCAGGGCAGGAGGGACACCTGAGGACAGTCCCGAAGGCTGAGCAGGACCTGCCAGGCTGGGAGGGAGTTCCAGGTGGAGGACGCGCCGGCGAAGCCCAGAGTCGGCAGCTTACATTTGCCAGGCTCCGAAGGGCCGGTTCCAACGATCATGAGTGGGTTTTGGCTCGGGGTTGTTTTTTGTTGTGTTTTTTTTTTCTTCTGCCATTTCATTAAGATTTAAGCTGGAGCTCAATTTTGCCACCACTGTCAGAGTCGGAGGAACCAGAGGTCGGCCCAAGTTCAGCCACTAGTGCAGATCCTGAATCTAAGCCTCAGTTTCCTTTTCCGTGCAGTGGCCTTGTGGCAGAGTTGCCCAAATGATGAAATGAAACATGGACGTACATTTTCAATAAACATTTTTGATTGCACAGCTCAGAAAGGTACCTTGCCCAGCTCTTTGCCAACATCCCTTCCTTTCTCAGTGTCTGAACCTCCTGTTAGAAGTAGGGAACCCCCAGGCAGACAGAGGCATCGCCCATCCTCACCCAAAATGCACCTTCTGCAGGGAGGTCCAGCTGTCATCACCGCAGGGACGGCCACCAGACAGTAAGCGACCCAGCAGGACCAGCAGTCGGTGGGGGGGGGACGGCCCTGGTGGAGGGGGGACGGCCCTGGTGGAGGGGGCGGCCCTGGTGGAGGGGGCGGCCCTGGGGGGGGGGACGGCCCTGGTGGAGGGGGCGGCCCTGGTGGAGGGGGCGGCCCTGGGGGGGAGGGAGCGCTGGGGCTGGGACAGCACCTTCTCTCAGGAAGGGCCCTCTGGCCCTCTGACCAGCGCAGGGTGACCATGGGCCTGGCTGTTTCTCCCCGGCATGGCTGGTTCACCCCCACCGGGCAGTGCCAGGGAGGCCCGAGTCACTCACCCAGAGTAGCCACTGTTCCCACTGTGTCCCCTGAACTGGAGCAGTAGCCAGATTGGGGGGTATTGATTGCATTCCCAGAGGTCACTGGGCCATCTGGTGACATCCTACATCTAGAGAGGTCACCTCTCTTCATCACGGTCATCACCCAGGTCATCATCTTCCCCATCGCCCCTTGGCCTTCCGGTCATGAGCCCGTGGGCCGCAGGTCCTGCGGGCATGAGGGCACTCATACCCATACCCGGGAAGGTGGGCTCCCCTCTCGCTCCTGAGCAGTGGTTGGGCTAAACCGCCTGGGCGCACAGCTGGGGACCAACAGAGCTGGAACTTGCCCTAGGGGACCGGTATCCACCTGACTAGCTTTCATCCTGATGGTGACCCGCCCTGTTGCCTAGAGCCAGGATGTGGGGTCTGAACTCTCACTTCCTGGAGGGGTGGAGGGAGGCCCAGCCTTTTCTGGAACTGCCCTGAGGGTGACTCAGAGAGGCCTCTGCCACCCTCCCTCTCTGGAAACACTGGGTGATTGTGGAGCATGTTGATCTCCCTGCGCAGGAATAAGCATGAGTAACTGGAACAGAAGGGCTGGGAGAGGGGCCTGGGCAGAGGCAGCGCCGCTGGGTCCTGGAAACAGGAGGTGTCCCTCTCTGGAGCCAGGAGGGCCCGCTCACACTCAGGAATGCTCTGCCAGGTGCCACGTGCCAGGTGCCAGGCCCGAGGCAGGAGCAGAACCGGGGAGGCGATTCCAAAGCCCGCAGGCCCTGGGAGGTCTGACATCGCTCCTGCGGGCAGAAGAGGGGACACGGAGGGTGCCGGGCAGGATTGAGAAGCAGGTGTGATGGAGACCACAGATCTGTGGGGCAAAGGGGTGCCCACGGGGCAGATAATGGGACCGCATCTAGGGAAGGAAGGAATGCTGTCCCCGCCCCGACAGCCGGCTCCCACAAGGCGGGACACCTGAGTGGCCACGGGGATCACATGAGGGACCCGGGTTCCCATGCAGGTGCTGCTGTTCGCTCAGAGTGGGGGGACTTGAGCAAGTCGGGCACCCTTGGGGGCACAGAAAACACAGACATCAAGGGCAGCAAACTCAGAGTAAAGCCCAAGAGATGGAGGGGATGGCTCAGTGGGGTGGCCAAATACTACTTCCCAGAGCATTCACCAAAATGCTTGCAAGCACTGGACATGTGGGTGGCCCAGACTGAGTTGGACTAAGCTGCAAAATGCACATAATCTAAAAATAAAAGTAGATAACCAAGTGACTCTCCTGGTTTCTTTGAATGTTTTCAGCCCCGTGGCTCCTAGGCTACGGAAAACCACACACATGCTGGTCCCCGTGGCTCGCAGTGCGTCGCCGCCGGACGGCCCCAGCGGGGCCTGCGTCCTCAGGCTTGATCAGAGGACCCTCCTCATGCACGAGCCCTCCCTGAGCCACGCCAAACACGGTGACAAGACACCCGGCATTGATGTCGCTGACAATTCTGAGTCAGCGACTGGAGCCAGGCTCAGCTGACTGTTCACAGTGTCCGTGGTCAGCTGGGCCGCTGTGATTCATAGGATTGGCTGGCTGCTGCCACGGTGACAGAGAAACTGGCCAGTGTCCCTCATCACCCTTCAGGGTGCCCAGGATAATCTGCTCGCAGTCCCAAGGTCCTAAAAGCAGGACGACGGAAGCGGCAAGAGCTCTGGAGGCTTGGGCTCAGGGTTCACCCAGGTCACTTCTGCCACCGCGACTGTCCGAGGTGAGCGGGGTCACGGGCACACAGACGCTGCGTCCTCGGGGAGACGTGCTGCGAAGAACGCTGGCCTTTTGCAACCTACTTGTACCGGCTGCGTGCCCGGCGCCCTGGGTCCTGCCCTTTGCCGGGGTCACGCTGACCGCCGTGGTCCGAGGCAACTTTGCCCGCATGGACCCCTCCCCCATAAAGTCAGTGCACGAGCCCCATGAACGTTATGTCTGGTCCACCGGCGTAGCGGTGAGCATGACCTGGGCTGGGTTCGCTGTGACGTAGTCATTGTTTCTATACTCATTTCTTCTTTCGATTTTAAAAGAAATGAAAGCTGAACCATTTTTGTGGGCCCCTGTAAGTACCGGGGCGCTAGGCATTGTGCCAAGTGTCCCGAATCGAGAAGTCGGCTCTGCTCTTTGTGCCTAAGCGGGCTCAGGGCACGCCAGGCCTGAGTGGCTTGGAGTCCCAGCCCTGCTTGGCCACCTGGGAGCTATTCAGGGTGACAGCGGGTGGGGCAGGTGTCCTCTGAGCTAGTTACATATTTCCCCAATTGCCTGTGCTTCGAGTACCCTACAAGGACATCCGTACTTTGTCCTTCCTTCAGCTCGGCGAGGAGCCATGGCCGGGCTCCCAGGGAAACTCCAGGTGAAACCGGGAAGCGGATTTAGGGCTCACAACGGTGCGAACAGCATCGTGGACTCTCCCCTTGGAGATCACTTCCTGGGCCTTGGAGGGCTGTCCCATCCCCCCTGCTTCCGGCCCACCTCCCCTCTCTGCGGTGGGACAGCAGACGGTTCTACCCCTCTTCTCAGGCGCAGACACCGAGGCTCCGAGATGCCAAACGACTCGCCGTTTAGTGGAAGGTCCGCCGGGGGCCCAGGTTCTGAGAAAGCACACGGGGCCGCGTCCCTGACACCACATCAGTCCCCAGTGGCACGACTTGGGGGTAACTAGCATGACAGCAGCCCTGACAACCGAAGCTCCCCGTGACACCTGAAAGAGGGCGTCCCTTCTTCTGATCCCCTTTTCCGAATTCTTTCTTTCTCTTATTCACAGATATTTCCGGAGTACCTCCCATGTGCCAGGCGCTGGGCACTGAGCATCCGTTAGTGAACAAGCAAGGCCCGGTCCACACCCTCAGGGAGTCAGAGAAACACATCAACGAGCACACGGAATGGTCACACTCCTGCTGGGACGCCTTCCCGGGAGCTCCCCTGGGAGTGGGTCACCCCAAAGACGGCAATTACAGGCTCGAAGCCCTTTCCTGTGACCCCATCCTCTTGTCACAATCTCCCCAAGGGGGGGCAGCCACCATCACTTCCATGTCACAGACGAAGAAGTGCATAGCAGGAGAGGAGGTGACTGCGCAACGTCACACAGCTTTTCCATTACGGCTGCCACAGCCCAGCCCTGAGCCCTTATGTGGGGTGATTGAAACCTTGGGGGAAAAGCATGCAAGGAAGCTTCCGGGGAGCGGGCCCTGGTTTAGGGCCTTTAAAACCCTTCTCCTGGGCCCTTCTCGGTGACACTGTGGACAAACACTGGGCAACCTGTGGTCTAGACAGAGCATGTGGACGGCCAGACTAAGAGGTGAACTCACTGTGTCCTAAGTGTCCTCGAACTCTGGCAGCCATCCCCGGGTGATGTCCACCCAAATGAAAGAGACAGGAGAGAGAGAAGACAGCGACCACAGCTTCCTTCTCTCTCCCTCACGGGGCTGGGAACCTGGATTAGAACTCACGCCAAGGCCTCCTGAGAAGGTGCAGACCGGATCCTGCAACTGTGAGAGGGTCCCTCACAGCCAGCACACCGACCCCACACAAACCAAGCACCCCTTTGTCCGCCCTGTCCCATCCCAGACACCCCACGGTGGGTGCTAATAGCCCACGCTGGGTGCTCCCTTCCTGGGCGAAGGGCTTTACGAGTTTCATCTAATTTATCTGAAAACAGCCCTGGGAGGTAGGTATTTGGATTGTCTCCATTTTATAGATGAAACACCGGAGCTCTGAAAAGCTCGTTAATTCTCTCTGAGCTCAGGTGGCCGCGTAGCGGTGGAGGCAGGATTTAAACTCAGATCTATTAGAGGTGGAACCCGGGCGCCTGGCATTCTGCTGCTTTGTCAAGTTCCCACACAGCTCACCCTTAACATGTATTCTCCAAGGGCTCATAGAGCGGGGCCACCATCCTCACAGCCTGTTTGAGAACATTTCACCACTCCCACCAAGAAAGCCAAACCTTTTGGCCCTGGCCTGGCTGCTCAGTTGGTTGGAGCATCATTCTGATACCCGGGGTTATGGGTTCAATCCCGGTCAGGGCACATACAGAAATGAACGAATGGATGCATAAACAGTTTGAACAACAAATTGATATTTCTCTCTCTCTCTCTCTCTCTCTCTCTTCTCCCTCTAAAATCCATCAATAAAAAAATTTTTAAAAAAAGAAACTCCATACCTTTTTAGCTGCTACCCCTTAACCGCTCCCCTTCATCCCCTCCTAGCCCTGGCAATGCCTAATCTTCTTTCTGTCTCTATAGATTTATCTGTTATGGGCACTTCATGTGAATGGAACCATTAGGTATGTGGTCTTTTACTTAGCATAACGTTTTCAAGGTTCATCCATGTTGTAATATATATCAGTGTTGCACCTTTTTCATTGCCGAGTATTATTCTATTGTATGGATATACCATATTTTGTTTATCCATTCATCCATCGACAGGCATTTGGGTTGTTCCCACCTTTTGCCTGTTATGAATAATGTTGCTATGAACATCGGTGCACAAGTTTCTGTGTGGACATATATTTCTCTTGGGCCTATACCCAGGAATAGAACTGCAGGCTCAAATGGTAACTCTGTCTTCATTGCCACTGTTTTGAGGAAGGCAGGATCAGCCCCAGTTTTCAGATGAGGAAGCAGAGACTCTGAAACAAGCCGGTGACTGGCCTCAGCTGTACAAAGAATAAGTGGCTGGGGGCTTTGCCTATAGTGAGGCCGCTTTCAAAAGCCAAGCTTTCAGCCTACTCCACTGTGCATTGTAGGAGCAAAACTGCCACAGCTATAAGACATGCAAAAATAAATACATGTTTAAAGAGATGCTGTCAGAATTAAACCCATGGTCAAGCAGGGCCTCTGCCTCTGAGTGACCTCCCACTACTACCACTCATTCAATAAACCCGATTCAGCACCTACCATGTGCTAAGCTTTGTGCTGGCATGACGGTGGCCACAAAGGTAAAGGAGGGGCCACCTGGCCCCCCAAGGAGCGCTAACCCCATTAAAGAAAGTCCTGGGTATGTCCATGTGTGATGCTGATGGGTGGCAAGTGCAGAGGCTGAGGAAGGTGCTCAGGACACAGGGCGGGGCTGGAGGAGCCTCCCAGAGGTTCCGGCGGGTGAGCTGGGCACTGAACGACAAGGACAAGCAGGAGGCATCAGGGTCAGAGGACCACCTGTGCAAAGGCTGGTAGGTCAGAGTGGGAGGCGTGGGCAGAGACCTAGGCATGAAGCTGCGCAGCAGGTCAGGGCCTCAAACACCACACCAAGGAGAGAGACTGGTTTGTTCTTGTGAAGGGTCAAAAGCAGGGATGGTGCAGGGCAATTCGAACATCAGGAGAACCCCCTCTGGAGCAGCAGAGAGAATGAGAGGAGGAGATGAACATGGGGAGGGGACTGGGGCAGGTTGGAAGACCGCCGCAGCTGTCCCCACCAGAGGAGAGACAGCCTGAACAGGACGGTTGGGAGGAGAAGAAAGGACAAATGAGAGGCCTCAGTTGTTGATTGGCTCTGACATGGGCAGCTTCTGGGACACAGAGGGTTGAATGGTGGCCCCTGGAAAAAAAAATGTCCACTGGGAACCCAGGAATGTGAGCTTATTTGAAAAAGGGTCTTTGCAAATGTTATTAAGATCTCAAGGTGAGAACATCGGGATTACCCCAATAGGCCCTAAAAATCCGATGATCAGTGGTGTCCTAGAGACAGAAAACAGGCCATGTGGAGAGGGGCGCAGAGATTGGAGTTCCGCAGCCATAAGCCAAGAACTTCCAGGAGCTGGAAGACCCAGGAAAAGCATCTCCCCTAAAGCCCTGCAGACACCTTGATTTGGAACTTCTGGTCTCCCCAACAGTAAGAGACTAACGTGTTGTTTTAAGCCACAAGACTGCAGCGCCCCGCTCCAGCAGCCACAGGAGTAACACACGGCCTTACGCGGGTTCTCAGGGCTCAGCTCTGCGCCTTCCCGTCCAGTTCCCAGCCGCTGGGCTCCCAGCCCGCACACCCAGACAGGGCAAGGCTGCAGGGAGAGCACTCACTGGGCTCTGCCTCCTGCTAAACAAACAATCCCCAGTGTGTTGCCACATGAGGATTAGTCAAATAATTACGAGCTCTGACTTCCCCTGAGTAATTCGTCCGGCTGAAGGCTGAGGCCTCCAGAGGGATGAGTGGACTCGTTGCCTGGTCAGCAAGGAAAGGCAGCAGCAGATACCGCCCAGAAAGGGCGACGTCCGTGGGAACCTACAAGAAACCCAACCAGGCACGCAGGCGGCACACCCCACACATGAACCAGACGGGTGAACCTGAGGCCACCAGCCCTAGGAACCCCACTCCACTCCACAGAAATATTTCCATTGTGCCAGAAAGATTCAGGGGTTAGACTGAGGTCAGAGGGCAAGTAGTGGCCAGATCAGCGCTCAGACCCAGGCTTCGGACCCACACCTGCTGCCACCTGTGTTCGGGGCCTGGGAAGTCTCTGAGGGTCCAGGTGTGCAGGACTGGGCCAGCTCAAGGTCAATGGCAGCCCACCAGGAACATCACTGACCTCCACCTTGGAGCGCTCTGATCTCCTCATCTCCTTATAAGGGTGCCGATTCCATCACGGGGCTCCGCCTTCATGACCTTATCAACCTTAATGACCTCCCAAAGTCTGTAACAGCCATTCTAATATATATATATATATCTATGTCATGGTATCTCAGTGTGGCTTTCATTTGCATTTCTCTAATCATTAATGACATCGAGCATTTTCCAGTGTGCTCACTGGACATCTGTTTATTCTCTTTGGCAAAGTCTGTTCAAATCTTTTTTTTTTTTTATGCTTGTGTTGTTTGTTTTCTCATTGGGTTTTGAGAGTTCTTTATATATTCTAGGTACAAAACCTGTATTCGATACATGACTTGCAAATATTTTCTCCAAGTCTATGGCTCCGCTTATCATTCTCTTAACAGCATCTTTTTAAAAGCAGAAGTGTTTCAGTTTCAGTGAAGTTCAATCTACCCATTTATTTGATGAGTTATACTTTTGAAGTCACATCTCAGAAATCTCTGCCTCACCCGGGATCACAAAGGGTTTCTCCTATATTTTTTATTCTAGAAATTATATAGTTTTAGGTTTTGCATTTAGACCTATGCTCCATTTTGGGTGAAATTGTGTGTACGGCACAAGGTAGGGTCCAATTCCCTTTTTTTTTTTTTTTTTTTATCCTCACCCGAGGACATTTTTCCATTTTTTGTACAGATAGAGTGGGAGGGAGAGAGAGGAAGAGAGAGGGAGAGAGAGAAACATCGACGTGAAGGGACACATCGAGTGGCTGCCACCCGCACGACCAACCAGGGCCGGGGACAAACTGCAACCGAAGTACGTGCCCTTAGCGGGAACCGAACCCGGGTCTCTGCGGACTGCAGGCCGACGCTCTAACCGCTGAGCCAAACTGGCCAGGGCCCAATTCCCTTTTTAGCATGTGGGAATCCAATCATCCCAGCCCTGTTTGTTGGAAAAAGCCTTCTTTCTCCAGAGAACTGCTTTTGCACCCTTGTCAAAAAGATTAGTTTTCCATATGTGTGGGTCGTGTCTGGACTCTCTGCTGAGCATCGGTCTGTCTGTCCGTCGTTACACTGACACCACACTGTGCGGACACTAACTCTACAACAGGGCTTGAAGTCAGGCAGCGTTAGTCCTCCTGCTCTTTCTTCTAAGTTCTCGGGCCTTCGCCTTTCCGTAAGAACCAGAGCGGCGGCCTGTCAGTGTCTCAGAAGGAAGCGTGATAGAACTCTACCCCGGGTGGTTCTCATCAGATTGTTCCGGACTTCTGTCTCGAATATTCACCTTACAACAGACATTCACGGTTTTCTGAGCTTTGTCATGTCCTCAAGCTAACTCTCTTAACAACCCTGACACAGGCAGGTAGCTGGTGTCCCCGTTGTACAATAAGGAAACTGAGGCCCCAGGGCAAAGCGCCTCCCCCTCGGTGACACTTGGAGGAGCGGCAGAAACGGGTTTTGAAGGCCGCGACAGACCCCCAAGTCAGGGCTCTGTGCTCTGTGCCGCCTGAGTAGGGTCCCTGGTATATTCTTACTACCCCAAAGTCCAATAACCTGGCCAGTAGCTCAGGTGGTTGGAGTGTCGTCCCAACATGCCAAGGTTGTGGTTCAATCTCTGGTCAGGAAACATACGGGAAGCAGCCAGTGAATGTATCAGTGGGCGAAACAACACACTGGTGTTTCCCTCTCTCTGTGTCTCTCCCCCCTCTCCCGTCTCTCTGAAATCCATGAATACAAAGGAAAAGTAAGTAGACTGGAGAGGAAGGAGCGCCCAGGGTCGGGCGGCCTTGCCGCTGGGGCTGCGGTGCCCACGCCCCGGTGGCCGTGCTCGCGCGCCTCCGCCCCTCCTAGAACAAGAGCTTCCATCTCAGCGAGAAAACCACATGTCTCTGCTCCCTTTTAACTTTCTTTCTTGGCAAGCACACAGCTCCGTGGAGGAAAAGGAGAGGAAACGAGATAGGCACAGAAGGAGGGATTCCGGTGTGAAGTGGGGAAGATCTTCCAGACGGTGACGGCTCCAGGCGGGCTAGAATCGCCAAAGAGCGTGAGAACATCCTCGGCCTGGAACCGCTGAGCCCCCCCCCCCCCCCCAGGGAGAGTGCTGTCCCCGTCCTCTCTGTCGCGAGGCCACTGGAGGCCCGTGTGCGGCCTGCTGCCTGGCGTGGGCTCCAGCCCACACCCCGAGGGCGCCACGTGGAGTGACACAGAGACACCGCGGCCCTGGAACAGAGGTTTTGCTGTGCCGCGTCCCTGGAGTCACTGTCTGGGCTGGAGGTTTGCATGCAGGAGTGTCGGGGGCGCTTGGGAACAGCAGCTGTGGGGGCTGGGGTGAAGGAGGCAGATGGGGAACAGAGCCCATTCCAACTCTGGAGCTGGGGGCCCAAAGAAGCGGTCCCTCCTGCTCCCTATCACAGCCGTTAGCGGTGAGCTGCCCTGGCGAAGGCGGAGGGGCTGCTGGGGGTCTCGCAGCCGACATCCGGGCCGGAGGGGCCTGCGGGTGGCCGGCAGCACAGCCACGCGGGGTCTGAGGTTGTTCTCTCTGGGCTCCTCATTCCATGGAGTGCGACCTCGCGTTCGACCTGGAACACCAGGAACGCGCCTCCCGAGGGCCCCAAGGAGGCCGCGCCCACTGCTGGCTCCCAGGCAGGGCCAAGGACAAACTACCGCAGGGCAACAGGACCCCGCCGGCGGCTCTCCTCTGGGCCCGGCCACCTCCTGGGGCTCTGCTTCCTCCACCCCCCGGGGCCCAGCACCGTGGCAGGCGGGTCCCCGGCACGTCTGATGACAGGCTGGAGAAAGGCTGTAGGCAGGCGGGGCCTCCGAGCTGTGGGGGGAGGACCGTGCTGTCTGGCCCCGAGGTCCAGCGATGGGGAAAGTGGTGGGGACAGAGCAGACAGAGCGAGCAGGGCCCGAGAGGCGACAGCAGGGCCCTCAGCCCCCAGAGCTACTCCCAATGGCTGTTTCTTTTCTCTCTTTCTCTCACAGGACGTCTTCCTGACCTTTTGCTTCCATTTTCACTCACGCCAGGGCTGCTCTTGATAGAGTGACAGACAAGATCATTCTAGAACTTTGTCACCCACACAACATAGGATTTCAAAATTGAGAGGATCCCTCGGGTGACTCAGGGATTCTCCAGGAAGGACCCCTCCCAAGACTCCCCCATGAGGAAGGCTGTCTTCCCTCCACCCACATGATCATCCAACTTCTGGAAGAAAGAGGAACCGGCCGGGCCCCATCCTGTGCAGCCCGAAGGGCTCAACTTCACCTGCCACCTGGGGGAGTGGTCACCATGCGGGGGAGGGGAGCCCGGCGGGGGGCATTCCCTGCTTCCTGTGCCTCCAGCAGCCTCGGGCGCAGCGCCAGTGTGTGGGTGCAGCCTGGTCCCGCTCTGGAGGAGCCCTGTGGGGTGCTGTGATGGGGGAACCCAGCGCCGGCCCAGTGCAGACTGCAGGGTGGAGGCTGAGTGCAGGACAGGATGGCGGAGCTGAGAGCGAAGGAGGAGGAGGAGCTGGCCGGAGCCGAGGGTGCAGGGAGGAGCCAGGCCCAGGGATCAGCACCTGCAAAGGCTGTAGGCAGGCGGGGCCTCCGAGCTGTGGGGGGAGGACCGGCTGTCTGGCCCCGAGGTCCAGCAATGGGGAAAGTGGTGGGGACAGAGCAGACAGAGCGAGCAGGGCCCGAGAGGCGACAGCAGGTGCTAGGCCAAGCCAGGGCCTGCAGGAAGAGCCGGAGACCCAGGAGTGAGCGGAGGAAGCTAGGGGCTGACACCAAGGCCCTGTGGGGAGAGTCCAGAACAATGCCCAGCCTCCCCCAACCCCAGTGGGAATGGAGGCCCAGCGCCAGCAGTGGTGGCACTGGGGGGCTCCCTCGCTGGCACGGCCTCCCCAACACCCGCATGGCTGGGGCTTCCTCGCCCCTTTCTGGAGTTTGTCTAATGGTACGTTCAACGGCGGCCCCCCCTTTGCAACGTCTACACTGTCCTCCGGCCTGGCTGTGGTTTCCCCTTGGCCCTGGTCACTGCCACACCCTAGCCCCGTGCTCACCTGCCTGCTGTTGTCCCTCTCCCCTCACTTGTCCCCTGTGCACTGCCGTCCCCTGCGCTAGGTGCTGGGCACGTCGCGGATGCTCGCTGAGGACTGATGGAAGGAAGCTGCCGCCGGAGGACCGACGGAGCTCTGTGTGCCGGGCTCTGCCTTCCCGCTCCACATCTGCTCCTCACCACGACCCCATCTCACAGGTGAGCAAATGAGGCCGAGGGACATAAAGACACTGGCCCCAAATGCACATCTCGTCGACGGCAGAGCTGGGTTCTCTCGGGAAAACCGCTTCAGCGTCGGCAAGCTCCACGGCAGCTAAGGGCAGGCGCTTCCCCAGCCCTCCCCACCGGTGCACCTGCACCTGTTTCGGAAAACAACTCCAACAACAGCCCGGGTCGGTTCGGAGGACAGACCTGCAGATGCGCAGTGGCGGCGTGTGCTGAGGTGCTGGCATAACCGTCCACCGCACCGGTGGGCGCGAGCTGGCCGGCAGCCTCCGGCAAGGGCGTGCCTTCCCCACAGCCTGGCTGGCCCGGCGGCCCGGGAGGCTGCTCACGCCTCGCTTCGACGCGTTTCCCCTGGGTGCCCAGCGTCCAGGAGGCCGCTTTCGGGGGAAGTGACAGGGAACGCGTCCTTTCTCCCGAGGAGCCCACTCACCGCCCCTGCCACGTCCAGGTTCCTTATTCGTGCTGTGACTACACGACATGGGCGGGGAGCAGGACCCTGACTGAGGCCTTGTCTCACCTCACCTCCCAACCCCTGCTTTTGGGGGTCCTTTCACCTCAGGGAGGGGGTTCCAGGGCTAAGCGCTCAGAGACCTGCTGGTTCATCATGAGCCGCAGGTGCAGGTGCGGCTCCCACGCTCCCTGCACCGCCCGAGCCGAGCGGCCTGCGGGCTTCCTGGGGAGGGAAGGGTGTGCGAAGGGCTGGCTTTCAGGTCCCGGACCCCACCCAGGGCACTTGGAAGGTGTGGGAATTTTATTGAACTCCTTAATGCAGCTTCTTTCTACTTTCTGTGGTTGAACTCTCCCTGGGTCTTTTCGCTAACCATTCTGGCTCCCCGCCCCTCTCTCTGTAAACCCGAGTCTCCTTCCTTGTTGTCTTGGATACTATCTGTTAGGCAGTTTATGCTGGACAGTAAGTGCACATGGACCTGGCATGGACTGGGCGCCTCTGCGCGCACGAGTCCCGGCGTGAGCCTGGGTTCCCATCTGCCGGGCCTCCTGTCTCCTGCCCTCACTGGTCCCTGGGAGACTATGTATCCTGTTCACTGCCAAGTCAAGTCTCCCTGGTGCAGCCAGTCCTTTTGGATCACAGGCTCTCTCCCGCCTCTCGTCTCTTTTTTTTTTTTTGGTACGTGCCCCTAGCAGGAACCGAACCCGGGACTCTCTGGTCTGCAGGCCGACGCTCCAACCGCTGAGCCAAACCAGTCAGGGCTCCTCTCGTCTCTTGAAGGACTAGTCTGCCACATTCACCTGCTCGCACAGTTCAACTCTATAATCATCTCTGAAAAGGACTATATGTATCTCAAAGACGTGAATACATATTTTAGAAAAATTATCCCACCTCTGCCCACGGCCCAGGTAGCCCATCGTGAGTGCAGCAGGTACATGGCCGTGGTTCATGCTCAGGGACCAGGTGCATGTTATTATCTACTGCAACTGCCTTGGAAGAAGAGGAACAGGATCTGAAGTGAACCGGGCTCACCAAGCATCTAGGCTCTGCCCGTTGGCGCTCAATTCCTCCTCCGGGCCACGTCCCACGGGTCCTGTACAGCCCCAGGAGGCTTGCGGATCGAGGCTAACAGCTCCTTGTCATAGGTGAGGTCACTGAGGCACAGATGAGTCACCACAGGTCACTCACAGAGCTAGTAAGAAAGAGAGTGAAATTGGAACTTGGGTCTTCTGACATACCCAGCCGTTCTGGGAAAAATGCTGAAGGACACTCCAGTTCCCTAAAGCGTAGCCCCCGAGTGCCCAGCTCTGCAGAGCTGAGGTTAGCTAAAAACATGTTGCAATCCCTCAGGGCTCGCTGGACAGCTGGTTCTCGGCCGTGCCTTGTGTGCCCTCGGCGGCAGCCCTTTTCACGCCGCGGTTCAGTGTCCACGTGGGCGAATAACAACAATCAGCCAGCTGTCGCCTCACCTCCAGTTCCATTCAGTGTGGGCTGGTCTCCCCTGCAGGCATTCAAGTCACCCCTGGCATGTGGTCAGATGCAGGTATCGCCTCAAAGGCAAACACAGGCCCACAGGCAACATCGATCGGCAGAACCCAGGGCCCCAGGAGCTGGCCCCTGTGAAGCTCCCGCGGCCGGCAGGGATGTCACCTGGCTCCGGTGGGACATGCCGGCAGCTCGCGGTCACTCGGGGAGAGCTGGGAATGCCTGGCTGAGCCCCGTGGGTGTGAACCAGCACAGGCAGCCCCGGAGGCCCAGCAAGCCATGTTCCCCAGCTTACACTTCTCCTGTGAAACTCAGATTCGTGGGTCAGCACACCCCCGCTACTGGGCCTGTCCTTTCTGCCATTCCCGCTGAAACCCCGACCGCAGGGGGTGGGCGGGTAAGCCTGGATGATTAATAGCCAGCGCTTCATGCTGGTGTCAACCCCCTCTCAAGGGACTTCTTTATTTCAGTGCTGGGTGTGTGGAGGGAGGTTCTCAGGGAACCAGGGCCGTGTGGGAAGGCTGTGGGCACTGGCCCAGACCCTCACCCTGCTCTGTGTGTTTCCCAAAGGGCCACCCAGGGTGACTGTAGGGGCTTCAAGGCAGTGATTTCTTTTAAGAGTTACATATTTACTTTAATATGTTTTAAAATATACTTAGCACATCATGCCCTGGCCAGTTAGGCTCAGCAGTTGGAGCATCGGCCTGCGGACCAGAGAGTCCCGGTTCGGTTCCTGCTAAGGGCAACGACCTCGGTTGCAGTTTGTCCCCGTCCCCAGTTGGGGTCGTGTGGGTGGCAGCCACTTGATGTGTCCCTCTCACATCGATGTTTCTCTCTCTCCTCCTCCTCCCTCTCCCCCTCCCACTCTATCTGAAGATAAATACAAAAAAAAAAGTCCTCAGGTAAGGATAAATAAAAAAATAAATAAATGAAATAAAACATACTTAGCACATCAAACCAGCAGTTTCATATATATACACACACACACACACACACATATATATATATATTTGTTATTGTTTTTAATCCTCACCCGAGGATATTTTTCCCATTCATTTTTACACAGCATGGAAGGGAGGAAGGGAAGTAGGGAGGGAAGAAGGGGGGAAGAGGGAGAGAGATAAACATCAATGTGAGAGAGACACATCAATTGCTTGCCTCCCACACATGCCCCAACTGGGACTGGGTATTGAACCTGCAACCCAGGACATGACCTTGATCGAGAGTCGACCTGTGACCTTTGGTCTGCAGGCCGATGCTCTCACTGCTGGTCCACACTGGCCAGAGCAAGGGGGAGGGCTGTTTTGTTTCATGTGAAACTTTACCATATTTGGGGGCCCAGGGGACAGAGATGAACAGATGCCGCCACGCGGGGCAGTTAGACACCGTCCGCAGTAAAGGCTAAACGGACAGGAACGGAGGGCATGGTGAGTAGAACAGGGGTGAGGTGGGTCATCAGGCTTTCAACTTATCAGAATATTTGGGGTTTCTTTGTTGGTTTTAAAGATGTACAACTTTCAGAATTTACCTATGGTCTTTTTTTTAAAAAGATTTTTTTTTTTAGGAGAGAGGAAGGGAGAAACATTGAAGTGAGAGCAAAACGTCACCTGGCTGCCCCCTGCACGCCTCCTAGCGGGGATCGAGTCCACAGATGGACCGGCAACCTTTGGGTGCACTGGACGACACCCAGCCCAGGAGCCACACCAGCCAGGGCTTTCGAGCTTTTGACATAAGGGTGTGATATTTCGAAACTGTACCTCTAGTGCTTCTGCTGCTCTGTTCGGCTTTTGTAACCCAACGTTAATTCTTTGGGCTTTTCCGACCTGCCAGGTGCAGAGTCACACATGGGGTGTGCATCGCAATCAGCTGGTAAACTTGTTAACATGCAGACCCTGGGGCCTGCGCCCCGGATTCTGATGCAGTGGGTCCCGAGTGGGGCCCGGGCGTACGCTCTTCAGATCTTCTGACACAGGTGACCCTGGACCTCACTTTGAGAAACTCAGTGTAAACGTAGGATTCAGATGTGATTTCACCCACACCCCCCAGCCAAGGGAGGGAGTCGGGACACCCACCATAAGTCACAAGGTGCAGTAGAACAGCAGGAGATGAGGTGCGAGGGAGCTGTCATCACCGCCACCAAACCCGGGGTCTCCATCTTGGTCCCCTGATCCAGAAGGTTCCACACTTTTCCTGTATTATATTCCAACCACCTTGGAATTATTTATTCATAGTGTTACTCCTACTCTAGCAGACTTGTCTTGGATATTGGAAATCAGGTGCTGGAAGCAAGAACGGGGATCTTTTGAAGTACAATGAGGTGCTGCCTCCCAAGATCCCGCCTTCCACAGCTGCCTTTTGGAGGAAGTTAGAGGTGAGAGGCTGTGAGGCTAAGGCAGGGCCAAGGGCATATCTGGTCCCCAGCCCACTGCCTCTCCCGGTGCCCATGGTACGGGTTCACCTTGATGAAAGTAGACCCAAGGGTTAGAAGAACCTGGGGACTCCCTCTGAGGGGATCAGAACCACCAAGTCTGGTGTTTCTGCAAGGAATTCATACACTTACGCTATGGTCTGGCTCAGGACTTGATCAGCCTTCACTAAGAAGTCCTTTCCTGTTAAGCCACAGATGTCACAGGGGGATATGCTTGGGGGGGGGGGGGTGTCTGGTGACCTCCGCTGTGCCCTGGACTCTGGGGTGGTCCAGCAAAGTGTTGCACCCCCTTTCAGAATAATGCCATTCAAAACTAAGATTACAAAGGGAACCAATCATAGTGAATTACAGTTACTGAAACATTTTGAAAAATGAATTTATGATCTGGTAGGTTTAACACAGTAAATAAGATCTGGCAGCAGTACCGTATCTTATTTCTTTAAAGGTATTTTCATTCTCCTGTTCGTTTCCTTTGGGGATTCCAGACACACGTGTGGCCAGGCTGCTTGCTGGCGTCCCACGTCTCACCCACGCTCCACACGGCTCACCCACGCTCCACACGGCTCACCCACGCTCCACACGGCTCCCCCACGCTCCACACGGCTCCCCACGCTCCCCACGGCTCCCCACGCTCCACACGGCTCACCCACGCTCCACACGGCTCCCCACGCTCCACACGGCTCCCCACGCTCCCCACGGCTCACCCACGCTCCACACGGCTCCCCACGCTCCACACGGCTCACCCACGCTCCACACGGCTCACCCACGCTCCACACGGCTCCCCACGCTCCACACGGCTCACCCACGCTCCACACGGCTCACCCACGCTCCACACGGCTCACCCACGCTCCACACGGCTCCCCACGCTCCACACGGCTCACCCACGCTCCACACGGCTCACCCACGCTCCACACGGCTCACCCACGCTCCACACGGCTCACCCACGCTCCACACGGCTCACCCATGCTCCACACGGCTCCCCACGGCTCACCCATGCTCCACACGGCTCACCCACGCTCCACACGGCTCACCCACGCTCCACACGGCTCACCCACGCTCCACACGGCTCACCCATGCTCCACCTACCATATTCTCTGTGTTTCTCTCTCTCTCTTTTGTGGTACCCCTTTTCTGCTTGTGTTTCTAATTGGATAGTTTCAATTGCTATGTCTTCAACTTCACAATCTTTTCTACAGCAGTGTCTAATCTGTTGTTAACCCCACCCAATGTATTTTTCATTGCAAATATACTTTTTATTCCAAGGAATAGAATTTTAATAAAGAGACAAACAAAAATTATTTTGAGTCATTTCTGTATTTTCCATATTCCTCCATAACATAATATGCTTTTTTGAACACATGGAGTATATTTTAATAGGCGTTTTAATGTCCTTTTCTAGTAGTTCCATACCAGCGTCTTTTCTGAGTCTACTTCTATTGAATAATTTCTGTCCTCATTATAGATCATATTTTTCCATTTCTTTCCATGCTTGGAACTTTTGAACTTGATACCAGACATTCCAAATATGACATTGTTGGATGCTGAATTTCTATCTCTTTTTGAGTATTCTTTTAAATATTTTTGAGGCTTATTCTGGGACACAATTAATGAGACAGTTTACTCTTTTTAATCAGAGGTCAGCGAATTACAGCTCAGGGGTCAAATCTGGCTCCCTATCTTTGTACGGCTCATGAGCTAACATGTTTTCCCATTTTTATTTATTTCTTGATTTGTTATTTTGATTTTTCAATTGTTTTCAAGAATAGATGATAGCTTTTAATGCCACCAGGAAGCACATAATGTCTGCCTGTGTCTTTTTTTTTTAATCCTCACCCAAGGACATTTTCCCATTTTTGTTCAGATAGAGTAGGAGGGAGAGAGAGGAAGAGAGAGAAACATCGACGTGAAAGGGACACATCAAGTGGCTGCCACCCACACAACCCTACCAGGGCCGGGGACAAACTGCAACCGAGGTACGTGCCCTTAGCAGGAACCAAACCCAGGTCTCTCTGGACCACAGGCGGGCGCTCTAACTGCTGAGCCAAACCGGCCAGGGCTGCCTGTGTCTTTTTTAAAATTAAATTAAATTTTTTATCTTTATTGTTGAAAGTATTACAGATGGTTTTCATGGTTTTAAATGACTGAAAAAAATCAAAAGAATACTATTTTGTGGCACGTGAAGATTAACTTGAAGTTTCAGTGTCTGTCAATAAAGTTTTATTGGTGCACATGCTGTCCATGCTGTTTTCCTGCTCCTAGGGCAGAGCTGAGTGGTTGCGACAGCGACCACGTTGTCCTGTGAGGCTGGGAATGTTTCCCGTCTGGCCCTTCACACGAACTCTGCCAGCCCTTGCTTCTGAGGCGCTTCCTTCAGTAACTGCTCCGTCTGGCTGATGGGGAAGGAACATTTCGGGGCCTGTGTGACTTCCAGTGTTTGTTCCCGCTGATCCTCCGGAGGTTCTTTCCCGGCCTCAGGTAGTTTCCTGAGACAGGAGCTGACGATGACTCAGCCGAGACTCCAGGGGGACCCTCTGCGCGGCTCCAGCGCTGTGTGGGCTGCTCTCTCCTTTCCAGATTCTAGCTGCTTGGCCCCCCCGACTCTTCAGCTTCGACTTAGACGGACCGATGTCCCCCCTCCGTGGTGACCTGGGCACTCTCCAGGCCGTAGGCACGGGCTGTCATCCAATGCACTATTTCATGTATGTTGTCTGGATTTTCAATTGCTAAAGGTGAGACGGCAAATCCAAGTTCTGTTAGTTCCTTGTTGCCAGAAGCGAACTAAGTACTGTCTTTTAAAGGAAGACGACGTGTCTGTACGGAAACAGGGATGCACATGTAAATACCCTTTCTTCCCCTCGGGAAGACGTCTCCGGTACCGCTGATCCCGCTGCAGTTCGCTGCCTACATTCGAAACAGCAGGAAAGGCCAAGGTCCCGCCGGAGATCAGTCAGCGCAGAGATGTCATTCTCCCCGCACTAGTTCGCAGACCTGACTCTCACCCCCAGTCCTGGGGGGTGGCCTGGGAGGAGCCTCGTGCTAAGATGCCAACAGTAGTGTTTCCTGCTGAGCATCAGAGGACCTTCCGCTGGCTCTCTGGCAGTGTCAGCTGCCTCGCCGCCTTTTCCTCAGAGTCCCATGTTTTGTTTAAAACAGAAACATCGGTTTTTTCCTCTGTGGGCAAAAACATCCCAATTCCTTTCAACATCGCATCTCTGTTTCATCATCCTCTGCCTTGTTTTTACATTTCTCTGGACGAAGCTGAACTGCGGTGACCGTAACCAGCCTGAAAACTCAGCCTGGGCCCCACACGGAGCCGATGGCCGGCCTCCCCGACTCCGAACGACAGCTCTTCCCGTCCGGCACACACAGCGTCTGACTTCTTTCTTAACAGCACTGCACTTCTGGTTTAGATTCTGTTTATGACAAAGGACGGTCCTTGAGTTGCTTCCTTTCATAATTATAGCTTGCTTTTCCTTTTTGTTTTTGTTTGCGAACCAGTTTTGTATTTGTTCATAGAAAATTCCCACTAAATGTCTCTTTCTGTGGTTATAAATGTTTATGATCTTGTTTTAAACTGGGGTCACTCTGCCATCCATTGGATAATTCCCGGGTCATTTTTAGGGACCAAATTTCATCTTTCCCAGCAGCGGGGTGAACAGAGGAAAGAATCGGCTGGGTTTTCACTCCTTCATACTTAAAATACAATAAAAGTAGCTAACAGAACCATTGATTACTGCTAGTAATCACTGCAGAGAAATGGAATATACAACTGGGAGATAAAGAAATAGAAATGAATAAAATTAAGTCTGCTATTGTTACCAGTCACTAATCTTATCCTTTCATTAACCTTAACTTTTTTTCCATAGTAATTGCTTCTTTTAATCTTGAGTTTCTTGAGGCTTGAATAGAATTCTTATCTCAGTCTAATCTTTGCGATTAAGATTTGAAGACTCTTCTTAGAATATTGATAGAGATTTGGTTGCCAGTTGAATCTGGGCACCAAGAGGCCTTAGAGCTCTTTCTAAATGACTGGGGCAGCTCCCCCTCCCTCAGCTCCTTCATTTGTATCATTCATAGACCATCAAATTCACCTGTTTCAAGAGGTGGATTCAATGACTTTTAATAAACCCAGGGTGTTGTAACCTTCACCACAATCCAGTTTCAGAATATTTCCTTCACCCCAAAGCGACCCCTTGTGCAGGTTACACCCCATCTCGCTTCCTGCCCCAGGCCACCACCCATTGACTCCATCCCCACAGCTTTGTCTTTTCTGGACATTTCATACAAGGACACAATGTTCAACCACGTCACAGCATATATCGATAAGTGCCTCGCTCCTTTTCAGTGCCGAATAGTATTCCACTGTGTGACCCACCACTTTCGCTTATCCATTAACCAGCTGGACATACAGTCTCCACTTTTTTGCTATTATAAATCATGCTACTTAAAAACATTCATACATAAGTCTGTGTGTGAACGTAGGTTTTCACTTCTCTTGGGTATATACCTAGGAGTGGAATTGCTGGGTTGTGGTAAATTTGTTTAACTTTTTTTTTTTAAAGCCAAACTTTTCCAAGTGGCTGCACCAATGGGCACTCCCCAAGCAATGCGAGTTCCTGCCCCCCTCCATTTTCATGGGCTTTCTTTCAGAACAGTTACTCCTCCAAAAAGTTTGATACAAGCTAGAAGGCAGATTTCCAAAACGTAACGAATTTCCAATACTGCTTAATAACTCACCCTCATGATTTACCCCCATCTCCCAATCAAAAGGTTTCACAGACTTTATAACATGCTTTGAAACGTGTTACCCGATTTACTGAAACATAATTTGTTTACTCAATATTTTATTGCTTTTCTTTTCTCTCTCTCTCTCTCTCCTTTTTTTTTTTTTTTTTTGGTTAACCCTTACCTGAGGACATTTTTCCATTGATTTTTAGAGAGGGTGGAAGGGAGGGGGTGTGAGGGGGGTAAGAGAGAGAGAGAGAGAGAGAGAGGGATATAGATGTGAGAGACACACATCAACTGGTTGCCTCCTACACGGCCCTCACTGGGCTGGGAATCGAACCTTCACCTGAGGTACGTGCCCTTGACTGGCAATCGAACCCGAGACCCTTCAGTCTTCAGGCCAAGGCTCCAACCGCGGACACACCGGCCAGGGCTGTATCTCTCTTCTTGGTGTTACTATCCCTTACACATGGCACTCATAAAACCTGAGGGATTTATATTTCTACATATCTGTCTGCCCTTACTAGACAAGAACCCTTCAGAGGGGAGATTTTTATATCCAAAAAGACCAGCACAAAACATGGCATAAAGTGGGCCTTAGAAAGTATTTGTTGAATAAATAGTTGAAGATGCAATGTACACGTTTGGTTCAAGTATATACTGATTTCCATGTCAGCCTGCTTTCTTCCGAAGGGCTACATACTTCCCCAAGGTCCTATTCACTGAACATATGACCTGGAGTTTTAGGGTGTAAAGAAACCATGGGGAGAAGTCCAAATCTTGGAGGAAACAGGAAAAACCCAAGGCCTGAAGCAGTGAACTGGCTTGCCCAAGGTCATTAACGTGTGCTGGTTGGAGCACGGAGGGTTAGCACCCGCCGGAGGAACCGTCAATCAGACAGGAGGTGAACTGGAGTGCTGGGGACTGGGGAGTGCTGGGGAGGTGGGAACGGGGCTGGTCTGTGCTAGAATCCGGAGTGCTGGCCTGACCTCATTCCGTAGAAAGGAAGGTTTTTGAGTAGGATGTGAAATTCTAGCAGAGGAACCTGGGAGGGGGAAGGCGAGAGGCCAGGGACCAGCTGGAAGGCTGGTGAACAGTCGAAGTGGAAAGCCAGGAGGCAGGGCCTGGACTTGGAGGGGTGCTTGCAGAGGGAACTGGGGAGAGAGAAGCGCTGGGCTGTGCTAACTGCATGACTGACTGCAAGCCTGGAAATGGTCTCAGTAACAGAAGTGGGGGAGATGGGACAGAGAGCAGGGTGGCTGGGCAGTGGTGGCCTCTAGGATCCTGGGGCAAAGAGCCGGGTGGGTCAGAGCGCTCGCTCAGTACTGACTGTCCGCTCTGGAACGGGCTCCACCACACACCAGCGAGGGACCTTGGGGAAGGACTCGACGACCCTGAGCCTCAGTTTCCTCATCTGTAAAATGGGCCAGTGACCCTACCTTCTAGGGTTGTAGGAAGGATTCACTTAGGTGACACATGCCAGGCACTCAGACCCGAGTTGGCTGTGCAGCCAGCAACCAGCCCACGGTGGCCGCTGCTCCTCAGTCCTGCAGCTTCTCCCCCAACACCGGTCGGGAAGGGTGCGGCTGGGCGCAGCGTCCACCGCCAGCGTCGCCCCAAGCTGGCCACTCCACGTTGGAGCGTCTGTGTCAGGCGAGAAAGAAATTATCTCATCTTTGGGAGTTCGTGGTAATGTTTTAAACTTACCCACTTGGAAGTTTCTTAAAGGAACTAGCACATAAAAAATGCCATGCTCACACAACTGTCCAAGTCTTCAGTCATATCTGAAAACCTGGTTTAGCTCCAGTGTCTAGTGTGGTTTTCAAATGTCACTCACGGGGCCTTGGGTAATCTCAGCGGGCTCTGGGGCTGCCCGGGAGGAAGGGGCAGCAACGCCTCCCCTGTCTTGACTAGAAAGACTCCCCTCAGTTGTCTTATATTACTGCATTTCTCAGTAAGATAAGTATGATTTCACTTGAAGAAAAGGTTTCACTTTTGGGGAAAACTCCTGTAACAGAAATTGAACATATATGCCAGATTGGCAGTGACAACCAAATATCTGCATCTTTAAAGATGGAAAAAATTTTTCTATGAAACTTCACATTCTCTGATTGGCTAGACAAATATGCAAATCACAGTTTCTGCAGCTGGAAGACATGGCAGAGATAGCAGCTCACAGGAGGCACAGTGCCTCTTCCGCGGCGGACGGGGTCATTTTGCATTTTTCTGACTGATACTGGTATCTACACCAATATCTTGCAATCTCTTTGGAGAGGATTGGGAAGAATGCAACTTGAACCTTGGGCGAGCATTTCTGGCCTCGATCTCTTCAGGAAACAAAGTATTTTACAGAAGAACCACATTCCACGAAAAGTATGTTTGTTCTGGCTTACACATCATCGTTTCCTCAGGAAGTCTGATTCAGATAAAGTATCTTACGAGATTCAAAATCACTTAGTTTGTAGCAACTGAATGCCATACTACTTTCTAAATTCCATGAAAATGTTTTCCAAATTAATTCTGCCATTTTCAGACTAGGCTTTTCAACGGAAATATATGCTATTTCATGGCCGTCACTGCCTTTAAGATGTCAAATCCAGTTATTCCTGCATTTTGATGAATATGTTTTGCATGCACGCGCACACACACACACACACACACACACACGTGTGTGTTTATTTACAGAAGGCTGTTTTTATTGTGGACTTTAAATGTGTTTTAAGATTCCACAGAAATCAACAGGGAGGAGAACATGGGATTAAGTACACAGCCTCTGACACCAGACAACTTAACTTCCCATCCCAGCTCAGCCACTTCCTAACTCTGTGAATTCCCGTGGGTTACCTCACTTCTCTGTGCCTCGTTTTACTTACCTGGAAAGTGGGAATAGAAACTGTAGCACTCTCATCAGGTGATCACAGAAATTATATACATGTCATTTGGAATAGCACCTGGTACACAGTGAGTGGTCAACAGATGTTAGCCATCATGAGCTGTTCTTGGTTTCCCAGTGTGGTCAGGATGCGCACTCAGTTTCATTGATTTTTATCTTTCTTTCTTTCTAAATTTTTTTTCCCGTTATTGATTTTAGAGAGAGAGGAAGGGAGAGGGAGAGGGAGATAGAAACATTGATGAGAGAGAACACTGATTGGCCGCCTCCTGCATGCCCCCACTGGGGATTGGGCCCACAACCTGGGCACATGCCCCAACCAGGAATCGAACTGGCGACCTCTTGGTGCATGGGTCGACGCTCAACCACTGAGCCACACCAGCTAGGCTTATTGATTTTTCTAGTTGGTGAAAGGTTGCTATGGAGACTATTAATAGATTAGCACAATTAAAATATAATCTTCACATAATTAGAATATAATCAAGGATACTCAATTTAAAGACCCGCTGGTCCTAAGCCCACGGACTTTTGGGGCCAAAGGGGCATTCGGAATAACCGGCTCAACACCTTCAGATCATGGCTGAAAACCCCTGAAGAGCTGCCACGCAAGCTGGAGGACAGTCAGGACGTGGGGCTTCCCACGGACCACACTCAGACCCTGGGGGTTGCAGCAAAGCTCGCATGGGGGCGACAGCTACCACGGTGCACTGACGAGCCTGCTGCGGGGCAGCCCGCGTCCCCTGCGGCCCGAGTGCAAAGAAAAGATTTCCATATTTGCACCTGCCAACCTACAAAGTCAGTCTTGGCTGGTCAGTGCTGGCTTTGCTTGGTCACCTCGCGCTACTGCTTAGTGTACTGATGGAAAGTGCTTGCAACTGGGGTGCTTCCACGTCAAATATCCTGTGCAAGACATGGTTTCGTTAACACTACAATAAAAAGTCTGAAGTAGGAGAGAGAAAGGCCTGCCCCCCGCCCCCCCCCCCCCCGCCTGCACCATCAGAACAGCTTGCACCTCGGGCAGTGCACAGACAGGACACACTGTAGATAATCAAAGTTTTATTTAAATTATAAAATACTTAAAAATAAACAATATAATTCCCATGACTTGTTATTGTAACATAGAAAATGCTTTCAGTTACACTTAAAACCTTCAAGTTTCACCCCGAAAGCGTAGCTGCAGTCCCAGTGCCGGACGAGCATGCCTCACAGGTGGCTGGGGCAGGAGGTAGGCTGCGGACTCCCTGGGCAGGTGGCTTTCCTACTCGGACTGGCGCTGTCTCTTCTTGTTGTGGCTCTCGATCGCCCTTCTGAGTGCTTCGTCCTGGATGAGGTCACACATTCTCACATCCGTGTGGCTGCAGCCAATTTTAGGGCAACTGGGAAGGGTTAGAAAATGACGTCAGGCCACTCGACTTGAATACCTTCTGCATAAACTTCTCTCCCACACAAGCACTTAAATGAGGACATTTTACCAAAAAGAGGCCTGTTTCAACATCAGGCGTGGTTCGCACTCATTCACGTCTGCATGGATGCCCGCCTCGCCAGGCCCCACCCCAGGCTGGGGGCACGGGCCGTGCCCACTACCCCGCACTCGCGTCCCGGGGGACACAGGTCACTAAGCCAGCACCTAAGGCGGACGGGAAGTTCGGTTAAGGCAGAGAGAGGGCGGCCGAGGCTGCCCTGCAGAGGTCAGGCCTCGCGAGGACTTCTCTAGAACAGGGGCCGAGTGCGGCCCAGGAGGCAGCAGCTTGGTGGCCGGAGAAAGAGCAAGGTTAGCAAGAGGGAGGGCGCTCGGAGAGGACGAGGCCGGGGGCTGAGTGGACTTTGTTTTGATTTGAATATGAAGACAAACAGTGCAGGGTCCGAACGAGGGAGGGCTGGGACCCGGGTGGCATTTAGGAAACACGGCCTGGCTGCCGAGGGGACGCAGGGGCGGCAGGGGCCCTGAAGCAGCCCCGGAGCGGGCGGGCGGGCGGCCTGGCTGAGGGTGGGAGCAGGAGCGTCAGGACAGAAGGGAAAGTAGACCCTCTGGGGCTGCTCGATGGGTCAAAGCGAAAGGAGAAGAGTTACACCCGAGTTTGGCCGGAGCTGGCGGGCGATGGGTGGCACCCTCATCTCCGAGGGCACAACTGAAAACCAGGCTGGGAAGGACTCAGGAGTCCCCACGGGTGTGTGTTCCCTCTGAGATGCTCACCAGCACTCCCAGGGGAGAGACCAAGGGCCACTGGGGGCTTCGGCTGTGGCCGAAGTCTGCGTGTGACTCATCCCCATGGGGGAGCTACACCCAGGGCTCTGTTTAGATGTGGTCTCCTCCGCAGGCGTGGGTTGGAGGGTCACCTGACTTCTTCTCAACATGAGCCAGACTTTGTAAAGCGCCCAATGTTTGGAGTCAAGCTGACCGAGGTCTGAGTTCTGTCTCCAGCGCCTACTCACTTTGCCTTTCTGAGCCTCTGTTGCCTTGGTTTAAAATGGGGGGAGAATCCCTATTTTGCGGGGCTGCAGGCAACGCCCCGCTCAGTATCACTGGTCCCTTCCTGATATCCTCTATCGTTTGTTCCTTCACCACCATTCTCCTAGCACAGGTGAGAGCTGATGATCTCTGCGCCTCCACACACCCAGCACATGAATGCACACTTCCACGCGCTCTCCGGTCCTTCGCTGCGACTGGTCCTGTGCTAGGTCCTGCGCACCCAAGAGTGAAATGCAAATATAGGTTCCTGCTCACATGCAGCTCCGGTCTATTGATCTGAGACAACCTTTCAAACAGCACAGGCAGAGTAAGAGCAAAAATAGCACATATGAGACAAAAGACATAACCCAGAGGGGAAGACGGCTGACCCTGGGGGCTCTCATCTGTCCACCAGCAGGAAGCCCACAGTCCAACCTGCGGGAGAGACTCCGGCCTTGATCGCCGGGTCAAGGCGACTTTGGAGCAGCGGGCACCAGTCACTGTAATGAACTACATGCTTGTTAGCAGTATGTGTTTTTGAAACACTGAGCTGTGCCCCAGACGGTCAGGCACATGTGTTAACTGTGATTCCAGAGGCGCCCGTAGGAAAGAGCATCAGGGTGCTGAGGGCCAGGAAGGCCTCATCCTGACGTGGTTTGGGCTGGAAGGACGGGAGTGCCCAAGCGAGGTCTTCCACCAGTTCAAACTCCGGTCCACTGAGTGAACGATTTCTTCGAGGAGAGTAAATGCTGCGAATGTGAAGAGGGTATGGACACGTTCCTGACTTCGGAAAAGGTACTTTCCACCACTCCGGCTCCTGTGACAGGGTAATGCCGCGGGAAGGTGGTCGGGATGATCTGGGTGGGCCGAGCCTCACTCACTACGTCTCAGCCCGCCGAGCGGCCACCCTGCCTGCGGGCCGGGCCGTGGCCTGTCCCTCCGCAGAACGAAGGCTGGACACCGTGGCCAGACAGTGAATAAGCGGTGGACAGGGAAGTGGAGAGTGAGGTGGGGAGACTTCCTGATGACGTCAGCGGTTTCAGTTGGTAAATGAGAGCATTCTGAGCACGTCTGCAGGGATTAACCACACACAGCTGCAGAGCAGAGCGGCCGGGCACATTCGTCGAGGGGGTTGGAGTCAAACAAAGACGTCTCAGCCCACTTACGGGATACACTCTGGCGACAGAAGCATTAACCAAAAGCCCTCCCAAGGGGAGCCAGAGACCTGTTGACACAAACTCAGGCTCCAGAGTGAAGAGACCTGGGCTCACGCCTCCTGGCTGTGACACTCTGGGCAAGTGACTTAATTCCTGTGCCTCAGTTTCTTCCTCTGGAAAGATGAAGGCAGGGCGAAGGGTTTTGTGAGAAGTAGGTAGGATGACATGTGACGAGGGTCAAGGCACTCACTCAGGTGCTACAACACCCGAATCCTGCTCTGGTCCGTGGCTCTGCACCCAACGTGTGTGGAGAAGAGCCAGCCCCAGGACAACGCTGGGGCCCTGTGGACATGGTGCCACGGGGCCTGGGGGAGGGGCACTCTGTCCAGCAAGAATGAGGGTTCAGGGAAGGCTTCCTGGAGGAGGGGATGATGTAGGAGCTGGGGAGAACCTGGCTTCTCACCCCATTTCAAGTAAACAAACACAAGTTTTAAGTTACAAAGGCCAAGATGCGGCCACAGGGCCATGACACTGAATCGGCACCCCCCTGGAGGGAAAGGCGCCATCGCGTTAATCCCCACAGCATCTGGTGAGCAAGCTGGGCGTGGCCGCCCCTGATCTCAGGCTCCCAGCTCTCGTCACTGCCCTGCAGGAGTCAGACTGCAGGCCTCGAAGGAGAGGCTGGGTGCTGGGCTCAGGTCACTGCCGGGGCGGGGCACCCCATCGCAGCAGCGGCGAAGCATGGGAGTGTCCGTGGGACAGAGGGAACCAGGTCTTAGGGGTCCAGGAGGCTGTGGGAAACCTTGGCCTCAGCATCAGCTCAGAAGTACAAGACGGTGAGTCTTCTGAGCTCCTGCATCTGGGTCCCAAGAAGTCTATAAGGTTCAACCCAGCTCTAGAAAGTTCTAGAAAGGTCTACAGACCCCTTAGGAAATCTGAGTGGATGGATTCCTATCAGACCTAAACACAGACAGTGACTGTACCCTGCGTCCTCTGAGTCTAAAAGGTGTCACTAAGGAGCGAGGTAGTGATAGCAGAGCTAACGGGCTGAGCCCAATGACCAGGCTGCTACTTATTTAAGCTCTGTTGTCCACAAAGAGCTTCCTCCTGACTGGTTCGCTCTCCACTGCCAGGAAGTCTGCCGGTCCGAGCGAGGCTGGAATGCCCCACCGTTCCTTTAATCCTGAATTCCACGAGATGCTGTTATTGCCCGCTCACACCTGAGGGGAGGAGACTGCGCGGGTACAGCCTAAAACGGGCCGCACGGGCCGTGCTGGGTTCTGCTCCTCAGCGACTCATCCTGCTCAACTTCCCTCTGCAGGCTCTTCCAGGCGACTTCACTGAACACAGCCAGGCTCTCACCCAAGAGGGAAAGAAACGACGGTGGAAAACTGGAAACACCAGTTTTAATATATTAATACCTTATTAATATAAAAATCATAAGACAGCTTTATTGGTAAGATAAAAAATAGCCTGACTATTAAGAGAGGTATTTCAGGAAATCATTCTAACTACTGTATTTAGTTAGGGCCAAAGTCTCACCAGTTTTATTCTGGCTCCAACCAGGGGAGAGAGGTCTCGCCAGAGACTGACACAGGGACCGTGGAAGGTGGTCAGCCCCAGAAGCCGGAGTACCTGGAACTGCAGTCTGACGAACACAGAGGACAATCCAGGAGGGGGCACGGAGACTTCTCAAATGGCATGTGGCAGACACTGTCACACAGGGAGCCAGAGCTGCTCCTCACGCGCCGTGCGTCACGGAAACGTCCCAGCCTGGGCTCCATGGGAACCTCAGACAGGGTGCGCAGAGGCCCTGAATCCCAACCTGCTGCCAAGTGCCCCTTGTCTTCCAGACTCCGCCCAGGCCCCCCACGGCTCCCATGATGCTCGGCTCTAGTCTCTCGTCCTCTTTCCTGCCGATGTCTTAGACCACGTCCGTCACTGGGTCTTCCTCCCGACTGCCCATTCGTCAACGAGGGTCCACCTCGGGCCCCGGGTCAGGTGCCGAGGGCAGCATGGGGAGCAGACAGAGCCGAGCCCAGGCCCTGTCCTTGCTGGCTCTCAGGTGATGGTCACATCTGGTCCAGAGCTGCGTCTGTGCCGGCAGATAAGTGCAGAGAACCTCACACGCAGCACCTCGAGCTCAGAGCTCTCTCTCATGCACCTCCAGGCTGTCTTGCGGCGACCTCCAACTTAAGATGGCCTAGGTGTGTTCCTCCCTCGCCCTCTCTGTTGGCTAACAACACTCCATCCTTCCAGACACCCGTTTGTAGACGTCAGTCCTCCTTCTCTTCTTCTCTTCAACGTCCAGCTACCAAAGTCTGACAGTTTCTCCTCAATCACTCTCATCTTCATTCCCTTCTCATCCCTGACTCCTGCCTCAGTCCAAGCTCCCGTTATACGTAACTCAACACACTGCACAAGCATCTTAGCGGACACTGCTCCTCGTGCTTTCTGAATCCATCCTGTGAACTGCTACAGGAGTAACTCCTGAGCTCCAGGCTGGTCCACCGGACTCCCTCACAATAATGTACTCTCGTGCCTACAGCATGATGGTGGTAAAAATGATGACAATGACGAAGGTGGGACAATGTGCACTGAGTCTTACCATGTGCCAGGTATTTTAAACACTTTATGTCTATCTTATTCAAATTGCCAACACAGCAACGAGGCAATTATAATCATTTGTATCAATTTATAGGTGAGAAAACTAACAACATCATGACATGTAACACCCTCGATAATGAACCTTTCCACCACTCCCCTATTGATATTGTCCATCATCCTTCTTGTCTCCCTCCAACATACAACCCCGGAACCATACCCACTATCCACCAAGTGATCAGGCTCTGCGTAGGTGAGCATCTTGGCAAAAAAGATTCTTCTGTACCATTCTCTGAAATCTTTCTCATTTTCCAAGGCCCAGGAAAAATATTACCTTCTCTGTACATCTCCCAGATCTTCCCACTTGGACTTAATTGTTATTATTAAGCTTTGAGAATCTGAAGGGTTTTCAAAAAAATCTGAAACCAAGTTATAGAAGGGTAAGAAAATTTTTTCCCCCTAATGTCAAGAGTTAACAAGTGCTTCCAAATATCATGCACAGTTCAAAAAAGACCAAGGACACGAGAAAGTCCAAGCGTGCAGTGAAGAAGATCCACACGATGTGAAGCCTGCTCTGAGAGTTGTGGGAGTGCCCCCCCCCCGGGACTGAGAAACAGGCTTTGTATCGGTGGCCCCTTTGCAAATCTGACTCCAGGAGAACGTCACACACTTGAAGAAGAGCTGTGCAACAGAACTCTCTGTGAGCTCCTATTCTTAGCAGTTACGTTAACAAAAATTAACATTTTGCTTTTGAGAGAAAGAAGTTAGTAGAAAAGAAAGGCAGAAAAGTTCAGGGACACAGAAAATGATATTCCCGAGGTGAAATGGGAGTTCATTAGGAAAATGGGACATTGCAACGGTAAGCTGGGAACTCGAAACAGGGAAGAGTGTACTCAAGCCCGGCAGGTGTGGCTCAGTGGTTGAGCGTCCTCCCATGCACTGAGAGGTCACTGGTTTGATTCTGGGTCAAGGTACCTGCCCAGGTTTGGGGTTTGATCCCCAGTAGGGGGCGTGTAGGAGGCAGCTGATCAATGTTTCTCTCTCACACTGATGTTTCTCTCTCTCCCTCCAAAAAAAAATCAATAAAGACATATTTAAGAATAATATGCTCAAAGTGTCTCCATTTTGTAGCCAGTAGGCTGTTCTTCTAGAATAAACAGGGTAAATTACTTGACTGAATGACCATCAAGATATATGTAGTCTTAAATACCCTATCTGGGTCCACGCCCGATGAGGAGTGGCAGGGAATTCCAATTCCAGGTCTGGACCAGCAATTTCTGGGCCATGGAAAAGCAAAGCACACATCAAAGGACCGTTATCAGTCCGCTGAGAGCTGGTCACACCTGCCTTTCCATTCCTTGTGATAATTCCACATCTGTGATAAGAGCATAATACCTAGAAAAGTCAGTCCAGCCAGCTCAGGGCTCTGTGTCATTACAGGAACACAACCATGTCCTCCTCGGTCATGGGGTGGGGGGGTAGGGTGGGGTGCATTTGAGAAGGGGGTAGAAATAGCCACATAAAAGATTCTGCTAACATTCCAAATTGAAAAAAAATAACAATTTCTCATTGATCAATTAACCATGAATTTACTTAAACCTTTGGGAAAGTTACTGACGTAACTGAAGATAGGGAAGATTTTCCATCTTTCTCCTAGAATAACAGTTCTCCTTTAATTTCTTTTCAGGCTATAGCACAAATTCATAAAGATTCCTGTTATCTAATGATGACAATTCAATACAATTCCTTTCCCTCCTACTTTAAAAAGGTGTGGTTGAAATTCCTTCGGCTTCTCCCCGAGGAGATTAACTTTTCCCTCATGTACTGTTTTTCCAGAAAGCTGTTTACACTATTTGGGAGGTGCATGCACTTTAGGGGAGACGCTGAAGGGCCTTTTCCTCTCACAGGGACACACACCTCTGTCTGCCTCGCCCTAGGAAGGCTCCGTTTCCCGTCCTGGACCAACTCACCAGGCCTTTTTCTTCCGTCTGTGCTTGGACTCAATCATTCGAACAATGGCTTCCTCTTCGTAGGTGTGGCCACACACTTTATTTTTCACTGGCTTCTTCATTTCCAACTGCAATCAAGGAAACATTAGGCTTTCAGGAATGCCAATGGTCAACTTCCAGTAACTTCTCCAAGTCACCAATGACTCGGTGCTGTTTTTTCCTAGTGTGGGCTTTCTCTGTTTAACCTCCCACGCTCAGGGCTTTGAATACTATTAGGACAGAAGAAACAGCAGGGAGACCACGGATAGCACTGCCACTTGGCTGCGGGCCAGGGATTTATTCCTAAATGGGCATAATTGATGGAATCCTCTTCCAGCCCAAAGACCTCCCACGTTTTTACCCTTTGACCCTCATCACTTCTCCTTCCCGCCTCCTTAACCCGGACATGAAATCAATCAGAAAGCGAACAGGCCCCTTTGCCTCCTGGAGCGAATTGTTTTCCCTTTCAGGGGAGGGGCGGCAGTACCTGTGTAATGGGGCAGATGAAGTTGGTTTGACTCTGGGTCACAATCATGTCTTCGTCAAGTCCTTCTGTGCCATCAGCCTCTCTGTCTGCCTGAAGACCATCTAGAGGGAAAGAGGGGAGTGGCTGAGCCTCCTGGGCTGACTCCAAGGGCAGGGGGCACGGAAGGAAGGAGGGAACAGCTGCTGGGGCGAGCTGGCGCTAGCCCCTGTGCTAGGCACTTGGCTGTGCATTAGCCCTTCTGCTCTTGAAAGAATCCCGCCTCAGAGCACAGCGAAATCACTTTTTCCAAGTTAGAGGAGACTACTCTGTGAAGGAGTCCCGTCCGGTGATCGAGAGGGTGGCTTTGGTGTCAGAAGGACCTGGTTACCTCTCACTTCCAGCTGAGACCTTGGGCCGGCAAGGTCTCTTTTTAAAGCTCTACTTTACAGCTTTGTTGCAATAAGAAGAAGAGATGAAGAAGGTCATGTGCTTTGCACAGCTCCAAGCACGAGGAAAACATTCAATAAACAGTAAGGACTGTTAGGCAGTGTGGGGGTTCTCTAACATTTTGATCTAACAACCTTTTGATTCTGTTATATATTATTGAGGACTCCAAAGCACCTTTTATTTATTTTTTTAATCCTCACCTGAGGATATTTTTCCATTACTTTTTAGATAGAGTGGGGGGGGAGTGTGGGGGAGAGAGAAAAAGAACATCAATTGGCTGCCTCCCATACAACCCTGACTGGGGCTGGGGATCAAAGCTGCAACCCAGGTACATGCCCGTGACCAGGAATCAAACCCACGACCCTTCGTTCTGAGGGCCTAGGCTCTAATCGCTGAGCCAAACCGGCCAGGGCCAAAGCACTTTTTAAATGTGGGCTATAGCTATCAATATTACCATGTTAGACATTAAGACTGAGGAGTTTTCAAAATGTATGAATCCACTTAAAAATAACTCCATTACATGTTAACATAAATGTCATTAAAAAGATTAAAAGCAGTAATATTTTCCAGAACAAAAATAAGTTCGTGATAAGAGGGGCAATGTTTTATATTTCTGAGAGTATCTTTAGTGTTTGGCTTAATAGAAGATGGAGTCCGCCATCTGTGTATGCATCCAATCTGCTGCGATATCATGTCATGTCTGGAAGAAGTCACTTATGAAAAAGTAAGAGTGAGGAAAAGTCAAATCACAGCTTTAGTGTTATTATGAAGATGGTTTGACCTCATGGGTACCCTGAAAGGCTCTCAGGGAACCCTAGGGGTTCCTGGCTCACACTTTGAGAACCACTGAGAGTGACTGGCAGGACAGCTTGAATCTAGTAGCGTCTTTGATTCCGAAGCCTATACTCTCGTCATTCCATCACCCTTGGCCCCACTGCGGGGAAGCGGGCGGCAGGTGACGTCTGATGGGGTAACGAGAGTGAGGGTCACAGGAAAGCTCTCCTTTCTGGGAAAGGCCGGCATCGTTTTGCACAGACACCAAAGATCAATGGCTTTCAGCTGCTGATGGTGCAATCTTCCTCCTTCCTCCCTCCCCCACTTCCCTTCCTTACTCGTCTTTCTTCTCTTCCTTCTTTCATTTTGGCAAAATAATATGGTCACTGAAAACTGCTTTGCTTTTAATGTGAGAGAAACCGTGTCTCGGGTTCAGATGGTTCTGTGCATCATTGGGGTCCTAGGACTGGTGACCCTGGCCTTCCCCCTTAGCCAGCTGGAGATCTATCTACACAAGTACAACTGGGGGCAGGAAAAGGGCCACAGAGCATTTGTCCAAGGTCACGCAGGGATTCTGCCCCCAGCGACTGATTTTTGTAGAGGTTCCGCGTGTTCAATCAGCCAGCAGCAGCGGCAGCCAGGGCGCTGTCTTTCCGAGAGCAATGTCCCTCCGAGCAGCTCTCACGGTGCCGAGGCAGAGACGGCCCGGAGCCCAGGCCTCCCAGGCCGGGCACTGTAACCCCCGGCCCTTTCGGCTCGGCACCTGAGCCTCCCAGCTTTTCAAGGGCCTAGAAAGATGTCTGCAGCCTGGAAAACCATTAATTGGCTTCAAACAGGACAACGACAAAACTGAATTCACAAATGTTAAAGGTCAACCAAATGTAATGTTAGGTTAACTTTGTTAACTGTTGACCTGGCCATCAAACACCTTTCATCAGGAAGCAATGTGGAGGCTGCGTTTAGGTTTTTAACTTGGTAATTCCCAAGTATGTTAGGATAATTGCTGATAAATAGATAGCCAATTATAAGTTAAACCAGTTATTTGTAGCCAACCTATCTCCAAAGCAAAACTGTAAAAATAGCCCGGCCGGTGTGGCTCAGTGGCTGAGCGTCGACCCATGCACCAAGAGGTCGCCGGTTCGATTCCTGGTCAGGGCACACGCCCAGGTTGTGGGCCTGATCCCCAATGGGGGGCATGCAGGAGGCGGCCAGTCCATGTTCTCTCTCATCGATGTTTCTATCTCTTTCTCCCTCTCTCTCTCAAATAATAAAGAAAAAAAAATTAAAAAAATATTTTTTTTTAAATCCTGGAAAAATATTTTCAAAAAATTCCATCAGTAATAAATGATGCTTAATGTGGAGGGTCCACGTTTCCGTACGTTTGTCAGGATGCGCGGTGGGGGCCCTGGGATAACCGGCCTGGGGCCTGGGAAGGGTCTGTGCTGCCCAGGACCTGCCTTTGGGGCTCACGCACCAGGGTCAGACTCTTCAGAGAGGCTTCACCCCCCAGCGCGCCCTCACCATGGCTCAGGAAGGGGCCAGGCAAGGAGGAAGAGTCAACGGGCAGAACAGCAGGTGCCCCTGCTCGACTTCCCAAGGTCGCCCACTTCTGAGTGTGTCTCAGTCAAAGCAAGGGCGCCTGTGCGTCAGCTCTCACAGGGCTGTGCCCAAGCGGCCAAGTCTCTGACGCTTGTTACACGGCGGGACTCACCGGACCGTCTGTCGGATGAATGACAGAGTTCAGCCAGCGTGCGAGACTGGGTTTGTTTTCCACGGTTGATTGAAAACATTTAAAGGCAGAGGAAGCAAGAAAGCACAAGTCGAATGCACTGCGACCCCGCGGGCCGGCGGGGGCGGGGGCTGGCACTGCAGGCGGCTGTCGCCAGCAGCGCCAGGGAAGCAGGTCTGACACCGCCGCCCGGGAAGGACCCAAGGGCGAGCAAGAGCCCACAGACGGGCTCGGGACAGGGCTCCACAGCTGCGCTTGTCTCCAGGCGGAGCCCCGCCCGGAAGCTGTGTTGACAGAGCGACGTTAGCGGGGGATGCTGGGTGCTAGCGAAAGGTAGCATGTGCCAATAAATGCCACTGCGTGAATGTCGCTGCCCCAAAGACAACACTGTTTGAGAAGCCTGGTGAAAGGAAACTGGAGGGAAAAGCGCAGATCCAGTCATGCAGGAGTCAGCCGTCGTATGCTCCACGCTCTCGGCCTGGTTAATCTGAATACTAAAACCAGGGTGTTGGCTCTGGGGGGCCCCCTCCCGCCCCCAAGTTGTATTTTATTAACACTAATGGCTCGAGTTCACTGAATGCTACATAGCAGCCACTGTGCCAAGCACGTTATTTACACGATTTCATTTAATCCTCACAAAATACCCATGAAAACCAACTTTATTGTTATTCCCACTGTAAAGACAAGAAAACTTAGCCCCCCCCCACAATAGTTTTAAGGCAAAAGTAGAAAATATCAGGATTCTAATGAAGAAATAAGTGGGTTGGATTAGTTTGATTGTCATTAAAGAGATCTCCACATGTTTCTGATGATAAAGAGAAAAACAGGAAAATCAATCCTACTGTCTGCCATGTACACACCTGAGGCATGTCGGGACGTGTGCCAGAGGCCCGCCCTCCACCCCGCGTGGGCCCAGGCACCCAGAGCTGCCGAGGAGGGGGCCTGGCAGGGGCTGGGGTTCACAGAGCGCCTGTGAGGGAGCCGGTAACTTGAATGTCATTTATCTGACGTCACACAATGAGAACCAAGAAGGAGAGACCATGGAAAAGCTTGAAGCAGTGTGAACGGTTAAGGACTCCAGAAGTCTGGGGCGGGGGAGTGTGGGCATGTATCGGACCCCAAGATGTGGGTTCTTGGTCAGTCAGTTACAACTATTAATGAAGAGCTAAACAACTTTGCCTTCAGCCTTTCTTATCCGGTTGTCATCCTCCTCGTTGCTCAAGCCCAGACCTTCGGAATCATTCCTCATTATTCCTTCTCCTCCATTCCTCTCGCCCAAACCACGGGCGAGTTCTGTTGACAGGTTCTAAGCTACATTTCAATCTGAATCTAGATCCTCCTCTTGATCTCCAGTCCATCTCAGGACACACTGCTGAGTGTGGCCTCCTGCCCGGCCTGTGCAGCAGCCTCCCAGCCGGAAGCCACGGGCACTCTTCATGGTGGCCCACACAGGCGCCTCTCTGACCATCTCCCTCACTCACCATGCTCAAGTCACTGCCATCTCTGGGGAGGCCTCTCTGATGCCCAACTAAAGAAGCCACCTAGGCATTTCCTATCACATTCCTTCGTGACTCTCCGCATAGCACTCATCGGAGAGTTATTTTCTTGTCTGTCTCCTTCCCTCTCCTCCTCCCCTCCCTTGTTCTCTTCCCGGGTCTTTGCTGTCTTGTTCACTGATGATTCCCAGAGTCTGAAATTTCCGGGGCATATAGTAAGACGTGTTCGGTAAACATCTGACTTAGTAAAGGGCTTTATCCAACAAGGCAGGAGTGGGCATATTTTTCATAAGGATATACTTAACATAGTTAACAGATGTGGCAACACAAACACACACACCCTCACACAACAATGATTTTACAGGTTTTAGGCAAATAACAGGGGATTTCACTCTAGCTTGGGGTGCAGCGTTGGCCCCTGAATTACATGTCAAAGGCAGGAAGTAAATATCAGTTTTACAATTACAGTAGGCTGTGTGGTAATTACAAAGGAGACTCTAGACATGGTCTTGTGGTCAGAAAATACATTTGGTCCTGGCCACACACAGCCTCGTATTAGTCACTTGTCTGTCTTCAGGCATCCCAAATTTGGCCACCAGTTAGACAGTTTCATGTTAGTTAGGAGTAAAAGTTGATTGCTGTGTGCTTTTTCAATTAAGCCTGGACATTTTTCTAAAAACACCCTTCTCTTAGAGCTGGTAGCATATAAAAAAATACTTAACAAATATTTGTTGCCTGCTTGAAATGCTTACTGGGCTGTCCAGATTATTTTGCTTGCACTATTCCAGGACGGCCTATTTGGAGAGGCTGAGCTGTACATGGAAAGTTCTGGGGCCTTCCTAATGTGCAAAAGAACACGGATACCAAGTTTGAAACACCACAGTTATAGTATCTGTGTATGTGTCTGTGTCAATTCCTGACTTGTCCGAGTGGTCCCACTCGTCAACTTGGACATATCTCAGACTCCAAGTGGAAAAAGCGCGTGTGCATGCGTATGCGTGTATGTATATGCATGTGTGTGGCTCTGAGGTCACTCTGTGGTACTGCTGAGTGTCCAGCTTTGCATCACAGTGTCTTTCTGAGACTGGTGGTCTGTCCTGAATGCTAGCTGTCTGGTTGGGCCAAGTCGCCATCGAGGGAACTGAATCCTACTCCCAGTACTCTCCGGCACCTGAGACTGCTGTTAGGAATGGCTTTAGCAGAAGTGAGAGGCAGATCTGTCCAGACGGGGCCTCCAGAATGAAAGGTTTCCTAGGTGACACGACCCTCAGAGGATGGCAAAATTCCAGAAGTTAGTTTCCAACAAAGATGTGCAAGAAACATAGACTGAGTTACTATAACTCAATCAGAACAATGGCTGGGAGATAAGGATCCAATAAATGTCATTTATCATATATATTTTATTAGAACCAATGTTCTATACCTGTACAGTTGTTACTGCCAGTATCATTCCTTTTGCCACTACTATGTTGTAAATGCCATCCATCCAGGCACTATGCTTGGTATTGGCAAAAAACCAGCCTTGCCCTCAGGGAGCTCTGCCCCACAGACAGGCAGGCGGTTTGCAGGGCCATGTTGCAGATTACAAACCCTCACTGCTTGGCTGCCCACCCTTCTCACCACCTTCCCCCGGAGCCGGGGTTACTCAGACAATGCAAAGCCGTCGGTTGAGGGCGCTACGTGGACAAAATACTGCGGAGAGAAGCTCCCGGGAAAGGACGGTGTTGGCCTCTTTGAAGAGCTGGTATCTGACCTGTGTTTAAAAGAAGGGCCCTTCAACCCACATTTTCTGCTGCAATTCTGCTGTCCCCTTCAATGGGAGCATTTCAGTCTTAGCGACCTGAGGTCCACATTCTGATCAATGTTCTTCCTTCTTCTCTTAGCTATAATCTATAGTCATCTCAGAGTCTCTGTCCAACCCAACTCAATCCAAGCCAGCCCAGCCCTGCCCAGCCCAACGCAACCCAGTCTCTATAGCCCATCTCCCTTCTTCGAAACCCGCAGCTGCCTATATTGTACTCTTTTAGCTTTAACTTCCTCATTATCAAGTGTTGCATGTGGATGGAGCTTCTTTTCCAGGCAGACCAATAGCTCTTTGAGGACAAGCCAACTCAACTCAAGTTGCATTTGTTGAATCTGCTCTGTGCCACACCCTACACAAATGCCAGCTGTGGACACAAAGAGGACTAAGATTGGTCTGGTAGAGGAGACAAATACAAACATGTATATTCAGTGCAATGAGTGCAGTAATGTATGTGTTTTGTACAAAGTACAAAAGTAACCCAGAGGATCTTTGCAGGTGGGATGAGGAATCCAGGTGAACCTCCTGCAGAAAGTGATAACTAAGCCGGCTCTCCGGGGAGGTGTGCTGAGAAGAGGGAAGGACACTCGGGCGGTACTAGAGTATTATAACACATGGGCTCCAGGAACAGTCTGCCTGGGTCGGAATCCTGGTTCCATCACTTTTCTTAGCGGGGTTACTTTACCTTTCTTTGTCTCAATCTTCTCAGCTATAAAATGAAGCTAATATTCATGCCTACTTCACAGAGTTATATAAGGATTAAATAAGTTAATGTATGAAAAGTTCTTAGAATACTGCCTGGCAAACAGCAAGCGATCAATCAATAAATATTGGTATGATTTTTAACATTATTACTTGGAGTACCCACAGACCTAGCATACAGTGGGCACCTGCAATATGTATACTCAGTTCAGTGAAAGTGAAATGCTATGGAATCACCCAAAAAGAAAGTACAAGATAGTCCGACCCAGGATTCTAAATGGGATGAGCTCTTCCATGCCCCAGGGCACAGTGAGGCCAAAATTAGCAGCTGTGTTTGGCTGACACAGCACCATGAACATCTTCAATTTCTGGCTGCTTTCACTTCCATGGCTCTTTCGACACACTCCACTGAAGATCCTGAAAGTACACTGAATGAAGAGTTTCAAAATATTTCCTCCAAATGAGCTGACATTCATAATAAGATGTACCCGTTCACATTATCATGTCCTCCCTCATTACCTACTGCTGTTCTAGGCATGTGCTTTGTCCTCAGCCGACATCATGTAACAGTTTGCTTCTACTCATATAAATACTGTCAAAATATGTGGGTTTTAAAATAATCAAAACCCAGTGCATTCTACTGGCGGGACCATAACCAATCCGTTTTTTTTGATGGTCAAGCCGACAAATACTGAAAGTATCCCCAAACTCAGTACATGCACTTAATACTTCTTGTAAGAGAAGGCTTAATGTCCATCTCTAGATTATCAAACAAAAGCAGGAAATCTAATGCACACATTCCATTTCTTTGTTCTGTGCAATTAACTAGCAAACCACATGATAGGAAAACTGATGAGCCAGCGCTGAGAAGTCTACAACATGCAGTTACTAGATCCAAGTGGAGCGTGCCGCGAGCAAAGGGCAGAAGGTGAGAAACGCCATCTGAGCTGAGCTTACGTTTTATTTCAGAGGGCTGTAAACGCCATCCGTCCAGGCACTAAGATGGAGCACGCAACCTCTATCTTTAAACCATCTTGACTCGGTTTCCCCCTCGTCATTCTCACTGCTGTGCCCTAGCCGAAGTGCTCAGAATTTCCTATTTAGAATATTGCAAAAGGTTCTTTATTCATCTCTCCCCCGAGTCTCTCTCTCCCCAATCTATTCTCTCTACTCTGACTAGTCATCTTCCTAAAACCATGCCTCCTAGGCATGATAACAAGACTTTCTTTACGTGGCCCAGAGCATCTGTCTCCTACCGCCACTCACCTCCATCCCGGCTCCCATACCCACCCTGAACTAATTATAGTTTGCCCACTCGGGCCATGCTCTTCCGCACCTCTGCTAGCCCTTCACCTAGCAATCTCTGACCACCCAAGACCCAGAATTTCCTCTATGAAATCCCAAAGCAGAGGTGATTCGTCCTTCGCCTCCAGCGTATCTTTTGCATGTGCTATAACCTCATGTTTACTCCTCTGTCTTCCCTACCACACTGTGAGTTCCTTAAGGGAAGGAACTCCGTCTTACTTATCTTCAGATTCTCAGTGAGCCAGGCAAGGTGCAAGAACTTAATAAAATGTTCAGAGTGAATGGCTGCTGAAACGAGAGAATGCTTTGAACTTGCTATATATACACGAACCGTGATAATAAGATGAAAACGTGAAGAAGATTGTTTTAGAGGCAAATATTTTAGAATAAGACAGCCTGATTCTTGATCTAACGACTAATTTTCTAGGAAGAGAGCCACATTTCACCGTGCAGGTCATTTCAGTCTACGTTCTCTGTCCCACTTCTGTGCAAAAGCAAGATGACAGAGGCCATAGTCCAAGAGACAAACTAGACCACATCGTTTGTCTTCAGATCGTTTCTAATTCTATTTCCTTGCTCCAAACCACCTACATTCATAGACGGGTACAATAATAATCAGTTATCGAATATGTGCGAATGCTTTTACGTTGGTTGCGTTCACCCAGGAGGGCAGCGGGCACACGCAGTGATACACAAGAAGAGCAGTTTTATGACAAGAGGAACACGGGGGAGACCCGGTGTCGGACAGACTGAGAATCTGAGGGAACTGTGGCATCACCACTCACAACACCTGACAGTTATTGAAAAGAACCTGTAATGATGGAGATGTTTATCCTATAACAAGAGGTGAAAAAACAAAATTGAAACTGTATATGTAGTATTAGTTCATCTTAACAATGGTGTGCAGAAAAAAGACAAAGGGAATCCGATGAAACAGTGCGGTCCCTTGTGTCCAGGTGGCATCGTCAGAGCATCTGTGAACTGGTGGCAGAGGAAGCGAGGAAAGTTTCTGAGATTTCTGAAAAGTAATCACTTGGCTTGCACATTCCACACCCAGCCTTCTGCAGCAGACCAAATCCCATACGGGGGGTAAATAGGATGGGCGGCAAGGAGGGAGGATGGATTTGTTTATCCACTATGTCAAACTGAAACACATTATGAAATCAAGTCCAGAGACCATTTATTAAAAAAGGAACTTTAAAAAAACTATAATTGCCCAATTTTAAAACTGCAACGTTTCAATTTTGGGTTAAGACAGGGGCTAATGAAACCCTTTCAATCCCTGATATTTTCTAGCTATATTATCCTAATGGCAGTTAAAATTATTTCAGCCCGGCTGGTGTCGCTCAGTGGTTCAGTATTGACTCATGCATCAAGAGGTCGCCGGTTCGATTCCCAGTCAGGGCACATGCCCAGGTTGTGGGCCTGATCCCCAGTGGGGGGGCATGCAGGAGACGGCCAATCGATGTTCTCTCTCATCGCTGTTTCTATCTCTCTCTCCCTCACCCTTCCTCTCTGTCTAAAAATCAATAGAGAAAAAAAAAGTTCAAATGTATCCACTCCCCTACAAGGTACTACACCACAATTTAATTATGTAATATCTTCTCTTCCATCTCCTCTGAATTCCGAGCTCTGGACAAAACAGTAATGAAATACCTGTAGAGAACGTAATTTTGATGACAGAGTGAAGCTCGTCCTAATACCATACCTGGTTTTGTAAGGCTCCTCAAAATAAATGATCCATGTAATCCTAAAATGATAAATTTTAATCCTCAAAGGATGAAGGGTGCCATGTTGGGACGGGGTTTGGTGAAGGGGGCAGTACTTGGGTTACGTGAGGGCAGGCGGGGGCAGAGTTGGTCACACCTGCCAGCTGTCCTCGCTGTCCTGAGACCGTAATGACGGACACACATTCCCGCTACAGACCCCAAGTTTAATCAGATATGTTCTCCATAGGACTGACTCAGCACGGTAATTACAAAACGCCACAGAATCTAGGTATTCATTAAACAGGCTGATTTTCCCACACATAGAACAGTGTCAAGATTTATGTTTGGTCCACTGAAAAATTCTTCTTTATGGTGGCACAATGTAGTCATGTTGGGGGGGGGGGGGAAGGGAGGGAGGGAGGGAGGGAAGGAGAAAGGAGAACAATTCCTAAAGTGCCTTCAATATGGAAGAACTTTAAAAAGGTCAGAGCTTGCCCTGGCCGGTTTGGCTCAGCGGTTAGAGCGTTGGCCTGCGGTCCGGAGAGACCCGGGTTCGGTTCCCGCTAAGGGCACGTACTTCGGTTGCAGTTTGTCCCTGGCCCTGGTTGGTCGTGCGGGTGGCAGCCACTCAGTGTGTCCCTTCACATCGATATTTCTCTCTCTCTCTCCCTCCCACTCTATCTGTACAAAAAATGGAGAAATATCCTCGGGTGAGGATAAAAAAAAAAGGTCAGAGCTTGAGGTCCAGATCCAGCGAGCTGACAGTCCGTCGGCAAACCACTCGAAAGCAGCTCCCTAGCCCGCGATGTGCCCAGGGCAGACCCGTGCAGGGCTGCCTGCACCTCCAGCAGTCAGGAGCCCACGCATGCTCTGGTCAGCCTTGACCTGTTTTCAGGGTCTTGTGCGAAGCTGGCATAACAAACAACATAACCAAACCCCCCTGCCAACTGGAAGGAAGCAAAACGAGAGAGAGAGAGAGAGAGAGAGAGAGAGAGAGAGAGAGAGAGAGGAGGGGGCTGGAGAGGGAGTGAGGGAGAGGAGAGAGAAGGAAGGAAGAGGAAGCTGGAAGAGCGGGCAGTCTTCAACCCCACCGCCCTTAGATACCCCGAACCAAGCCCTGGCCTCGCCCTCCTTCCTCTCCCACCTCCCTCCTCCTCCACCTTCTCCCTCTTCCAAACCTCCCGCATGCAAAGGAAGACGCATGACTTCAAACCAGGGATCAGCTTAGGACACAGCTCTTGTGAATGTGTACAATAGATCTGAGTCACTTGTGCACTCTGTAAACATGAAGAAATCACACTTTTAAAACTTCCTCCTCCATGACATTCACAGCGCTTGACAATATGCTCAGCTTGAAACAGTCACTCTTGTCCTTATCCACACCCAACGATGTCATGAGGGACAGATTTCCTTCTCACTGGAAGCTCGGGTTTCAGGACAGGCGATAAGTAAGAGGCAGCAAGGGCAGGAGCGGGGGCCTGGCTGCGGCGTGTGGACCCCGGGGGAGCCGCACGGAAGGCAGAGGACAGCACGCAGGGGCCGCCCAGGAGGACGGCTTCCCACAGCTACTGCCTCCCTCTGGAGACCTCCCCTCGCAGGGCTACCCCGCCCCACCCCGACAGGCAGCACTGCACCAGTGCTCGTCTGCTCCGGCCACTGCCTTCCTCTGGAGACCTCCCCACGCAGGGCCACCCCGCCCCACCCCGACACGCAGCACTGCACCAGTGCTCGTCTGCTCCGGCCACTGCCTCCCTCTGGAGACCTCCCCACGCAGGGCTACCCCGCCCCCACCCCGACACGCAGCACTGCACCAGTGCTCGTCTGCTCCGGCCACTGCCTTCCTCTGGAGACCTCCCCTCGCAGGGCTACCCGCCCCCTCCCCGACACGCAGCACTGCACCAGTGCTCGTCTGCTCCGGCCACTGCCTCCCTCTGGAGACCTCCCCTCGCAGGGCCACCCCGCCCCCTCCCCGACACGCAGCACTGCACCAGTGCTCGTCTGCTCCGGCCACTGTCCCTCTCACTAATCTGCAAGCAGCTCGAGGACAGGGGCCACTTCTGTTCATCTCCACACCCCCGTGCACGGCTCATGCTGGGGCTCAGGGCCGGAAGATGGGGTCCCATCTTAAACGGTCCTTAGTGACTTAAATAGTATGCTGTTCGCTCCCTAGCTCTTCTGCAGAAAAGGGGTTCTGGGTCAGACCAGGAGAGTCCCATAAGACATGGACTTCAGGAGGGTCAGGTCAGGTCTAGACCCAGGACCGCTGGGCTCCCCGTAAACTGGGTGTTCAGTTTCCTGAAGGCCATCGTCTGTGTTCCTGTCTATTTCATTAGGGTACTGTAGAGATGAGATCGACGTTTTGTCCTCATTAGAGGAACAAACCAAATATAAATACATCAAGGCAGCGATAAAATCATCACAAGTAAGGAGAACTCTGGGGCAGTTTCTGGAAGGGCAAGGCAGGGGACTAATGCTCTTGTTTTTCGTTCTCAGTCTGGGGGTCCAGGTCCTGGCACCCCAGTGTGGCGTCTAAAGACATCCACACGCTCCGAGACAGCAGTGATGGGAGTGAGAGAGCGGACACTTCAGCAGGGACCGGACGAAGGAAGGAAGGAGGGAGGGAGAAAGAAAGCGGACTCTCAGAACTTGCTGCACGAACTCCAGAGGGAAAGTAAGACCTCAGACAGCTTCCTTCCTGAGCACAGCAGGGGACGCCGCTCCTGGGCGGGCCATGGTCTCAGTCCAGAGTGTGGGTCTGCTCTAGCGGGTGTGGGAAGAAGGGCAGGTACCAGGAAGTTAGCAGGCATGCCCCCAATATCGCAGGACAAGGTTTTGCTGCATTTCTGACCACAAATCTCTTCCTTAGCTAAACACTCTCTTAAGACAGGAAAAAACAATACGGGGAGGTGACCAGTTGGGCGACCGGAGAAGCCTGTCTCCTGCTCGGGGACCCTCACCCAGGAGCCCATGCAGGGAGAGGCAGCGAGGAGCCCAGGAGCCCACAGAGGAGGCGGCTAAAAATACGCAAGGGGTAAACATCAAGGAGGGAGGGAAATTATGCAGGGGAGGTAATTAGCACAGTAATTATAGGGGTCGTAATTAGAAGCAGTGGAATGAAATTAAGAAAAGGAAAATTTTAATTGTCTGGAAAACTTCTTTTGGGTCTACCGTGAGGGAGAAGATGAGTTTCTCACCCTATTCTTCATGCAGACCGAAGGCCATTCATCCAAAGCCGGTTCAAAAGGAGCTAGAAATTATTTAAAGGGGATTTTATTTTTGGTACCCAAAGTAGACTAGGTTACTTGATGACACAGAGGCCTTGCGTGTCTAATTTTATCATTCTGTTCTCTATTCTAAATTAAATTGTAAGTAGCTAATGACAAAAAAGCCTCTGACTTTTTCATTCCAAATATATGATTCAACATCTACAGAGATCAAGAGTGGCAGAGTGAGAACAAGTTAAAAAAAAACAGAACAGAGTCAAGCATGCTTCAATTCACAACAGATTTAGCGATGAGCCAAAGAAAAAGGAATATGAAATAGGCTTCTCCTATTTTCCAGAACAAATTCAGTTACACTGTTTTCTGAATTCATGTAAAGATGGCAAGAACAACGTGGTCAAGAGCTTACCCCTCTGAACCTGGTTTCACGGTGACCGGCTAGCAATGTCCTCACAGCTGTCGGATAACTGAACTGGGAGCCCTAAACGTGGTTCAACTTCATGTTGTATTAAAAGAGTACGATGTAGGAGGCTCATGGTTTCCTAGGATCAGGACTAAAACTTAAAGAAAAGTTATTTTCTCTTCCTCATTCGGGAGCCCAAGGTGTGGTTCATAAGTTTCAGTTAGAAGACACCTGCTGGCACCGCTGTTTCCTGGGCACAGAGGACGCAGAGCCTGCAGCTGGACCAGACCAGAAACCACGACCGGAGCCTGGGAGCCAGGCTGTGAGCGGGGCACCTGGGAGCTCGCAGGGAGGCCGCGAAGCCTGCTGGACTGCAGGAGGGGCGGCCACGCTGGGAGGCAGGGTGAGTGAGGCCAGAACGTGAGAGAGCATGCTCGACACGCTTCCATTCTCGGGAGAGGGGTTCAGGAGCAGACACTCCACTGACATGTACAAATACTCCATGTGTCCACCCTGAAGTCAGGTTTTCTGACCTGACTTGATGCTGTCCCAGGACCACTAGTAAATGCCTCCTAAGGTGTAAGCTGTACAGGAGCTTGCCTGCTTGCTTCCCCTTCACCCACCCACCCACCCAGCCAGCACATTAACTGAGGGTCTCCCATACACGGTGGGCCCTGTGTATACCAAGATCAGTCACACAGAGCCCCTGACCTAAAGGGCTCACCGTGCAGTGTTGGGTCAGGAGTGCCATTAAAACGCAGTGGGCTAAATTCTACGAGCTTCAACAGTGGGTTCCAGAGCAGACAGGCCGCTCCAGGCAAGGGCGGGGGGTCCTGCTGGGCCTACAGCAAGAGGTCCAGGTGCACTTGAACTCTTAAGTGTCTGGGGCGGAACACCGGGGGAGAGGAAGTTGGGAGGGGAAGAGATACAAGACAGACTAGAATGACATCAGCTACTGCTAAACAGGGACCTTTCCATAGCAACAAGGTGTCAGAGCACTTAAACATTTTATTCATGTGTGAATTGCAAACATGCAACATTTTTGACAGATTTCTCAGGGTAAGTCATAGGCTGTGAGGAGGTACTCTGCTCTCCCCAGCTGGTCTGCTCATCCTTGCCCTTCACGCCAAATGAAACTTCAGGGCTAGAGCTATAAATACAGTTTCAGAGAATCCTTTAGAAACCTCGGGTCTGATTTCAGATCCTAAGGTATCTTAAGCACCACAATGGCCTGATTCAGTCCTTATAAAAAAAAAAAATCCTTTCTACAGACACCCAGTGTCATCATATACACTGTATTTATTACTCCAGTAATAAGTTTCATTTAAAATCCTTCTACAGACAACAGGCACTGTATTTCGAAAGGATAGAGAGCCTCAGGCAGATTCAAAAGCAGAGCTGACCATACTCGGGGTTTTATGATGCAGGCTTTCATCTCGTGTGATATTAACTAAGTAATTGCTAACTTCTCTTCTCTTCCTCTCTGTATTGCTCTGGGAGGGTGTGATGAAGTGTTTGATGCCACTACTCATGACATTCGGAAAAGGACCATTGGTTTTAACTCCACGTGGGACTTCTGATGCAACAGATGTTTGCACACTGCTGTCAGAACTAAGGAAGATTGGTTATTCCTGAGTGTGCAAGGAACATGGCTTTTCAAAGAAAAGTGAGAAGAAAATTCAAGCCAAGGAAACTTGGGGAAATCTGGCCAGAAGATACTTTTGTTCTGTTGATCTGATGGTATGAGAAATATTTTCAAGAGCTTTTATATAAAAGGCCTCCCTCCCACCAATATCGAGGGTCCAAAAACACAGTGTCTTCAAATCAACTGTTTGCCAAGTGTAAGAAAACAGCACTTGGGTGGAAATGACTGAAAACCCCGGCCCTCGGTCTCCAGTGTTAGAGGACACATCGCTGCTATGGTTCTTGAACCTGTTCTTTCCCCATTGAACCCGCAAAATAAAGGGATGAGAAGGGGGAGGGAGTGTAGATTCTATAGTCTCCAACTCACTCCAGTTTTTAATCCTCTATTCTTCCAATTATTATCAAAACTTTACCCCGAGAGGAATCAGACTATGTTAAAAACAAACAAAGAAGGTTTTTATGACTATTTAGGGAGTCAACTCAAATGACTCCTTGCACTGATCTCAAAGTAAACTGTTGCCTTCAAGAGTCGACCTACTTGCAAACCAAACTTGCATAACATCCTAGTTTATGTTACAGAAATAAATGGCCATTAGTAACTTAGCAAATAAAATTTGAATTTTTAGTGATGAAAACATGTTTCACTGTGACCACTATTAAGCATGGATTGAGCAATAGAGATGGTTACCCAAGCAGAGCAGGTAGGTGCAATGTGCTTATTACCAACACTTGAGAACTGTATTTGGGAACCTTATAATCGTAGCATTATTTTATAAAAGTTAATGGACTACAAAGAAGAATTATGTTTAGACTTGTCATATGCTTACAAGGGGAGTAGGGCTGCAAGTCAGCAACAGTAACAGAAATTAAATCAGTAGCTGAATACGTTTTCCCAGAAGAAACAGACTTCTTACTGTGGCCGGGACACTTACCCTTCCTTTAAAACAACACCTTGGCCCGTTTTTCTTTTCATGCTTCAAGATTACAAACATCTCATATACACTAACCCCATTTTTCCAAATTACAATTATTTTTACAAAGACTTCTACCAATGAGTTCATACAAACTCATAGTTTCACAAACATGAAGTAGCCACTGGTGACGGAAAAGGGCGAGATCAAACCCGGGGACATTATTGAGCAGAGACGGCCAAACCACAGTGTTCGTTGGGGGAAAGGATTCCCGCAGCTTCCACAGGTCTTGCCTGTGTGAAGCTCTATGTTGCCAACAGGATCATCAGTTTAAAAATAATAAAAAAGCCCACACTGGAGCCAGTATATTTCTTATAACTATTATTTGAAGATGCACCAACCATTCCTAGGTCAACTAAAACATGTCTTGCAAAGAATTTGCAAACCAGGAACTCACATTTCCCCAAAGAGCGAGTTGGATGTAGCTAATATTCAATCATCCATGTTTCAGACAGTAAAATGTCACATGTGGAAAACAGAACTGTGAACCCAGCCATGTGAATTTCCCTGTGGTCAACTTCTCCCACTTCTACTCTGCATCAGTTTCACTCAGCGGCCTCGCCACTTCTCCCAAACCGTTCTGGTCCTTACCACCCTTTCCCAGCCCCCCTCGGCCCCCGCCCAGCTCCGAGGGAGACGGCGTGACACTGTGGGAGAAGCGAGGGGTTCAGTCAGGTCTCGGGGCATCCTGCCTCCCCTGGCTGTCTGACCTCGGGCAAGTCACCACCTTTCAGAGCCTTAGTTTCCTCAACTGTAAAATGGGCAACACTTACTGGCAGGACGATTGTGAGGACTGAGTATTTAACTGAACCTAATTTAACTTAATTAAGCGATTATTTAATGTACTCAGCACATAATAAAATGCTCAACAGGTTTCTTTCTTTCCCTTTCCCTTGGCCTCCAGGATATGGATGTATTTACTTCTGCTTCATGCTTCACCTCTGCCTTTCGTATCTTCTTCAAATGGTTTCCATGTCCATTCCCACTGGCAGTGGGGCCCGACTCTTCTCTCCTGGTTACAAAGTGTCGGGGGACAGCATATGGCCTCTCCTAGGTGGTCACTTTCCTGGTCCTGTCTAGTTGCTTCCTTCTACAGCGCCACACACACACACAGGGCCATAAATGATGTGTTCTGTGGATCTGTCTCAATCAGTGCCACTGTATTGCCCATTCAGATGACACATGGAACTCCTATCCACTTTGCACTTTCCCCTTTGGTTGAGCAATGCCTAATTCTCAATCCTGAACACCCGAAATCATCAGTAACTTTATTACATGTGACATATGCTTATCTTTCCTCTGTGATCCTTCCTCTCCTCCCACTGGGTCACGTCACCATGTCAATGATTTGCCATGTAAGCGACTTCTAGTCGTTTTCCACTTGACCTTCAGCATAATTCAGAACGGGCTTGTGCTGATCCTGCCCCCACATCCTGGGAAATACCCCCCACTTTGCTCCTTTCTTTGTTTATTGACAAAAAAGGAATTTTTCAGTTACCTCCTGGCTACCTGTATGTTTCCTCCCACTATTCTGAGGCTTCATGAAAGGAGACGACGTGGGTTAAATACTGCCTCCCTCAGTCCCCCTGAGCGAGTCCTCCGGTCTTCCTGTCTTCTCATCTAAACATAGAAAACACCTGCCTGGTAGGACCACTCTGAAGATAAAGACATTTTTAGGTAGCATTTTACCTGGCACATGACAGCTGTCAAGAAAAGGGGGAGAGATTTTTCTTCGCCCTCCAGAGCCGCTTCCCACCACGACCACCCATCAGGCCCGCCACACTGCTTTTATTGGGAGCAACTTGGAGGATTTGGCTAAAATCTCAGGGTCCTACCTTGACTTGCCTCTGTGGGACCAAACATCCTAAGAACCTCAGCCACTGCCCCAAGACTTCTTTCTAGGTTGCTTGGAGATACTTCATAACCTTTTTTGAAAAAATATCCTCAAACACACTCTGCCCAGCATCCTATGCCATGTCCCGAGCTCTAGGGACCTCACCTCAAGACGTCCCTGAAATACCAATTCCTAGCTAAAGCCTTTCTTGACTACATAGAATGGACACTGTTACATTCTGACCCTTGAGCAAACCAACTCTGCTCCAGCATGGGGAGGTGGGGGGTGGGGTGGGGGGGCAACTCTGGTCCAACTTGTCAAGTGGCCTGGGCTACAGGCTTTCACTTCTCTATGCTGGGGTGCAGACTGGATGTCTCCGGGCTCCTTCTGGGCTGGAAGACCAGATTTCTAATTCAATACACTGGCTCCCCTGTCTTCTCTGCCTATCAGTGCTGCTCTGTTGCTGTGTGAATAACCTTGACGTCCCTTAGCTCCAGTGGCTGTTCTCAAGGGCAGAGACTGTTATCTGGGTAACTTACTCAGCACAGCCTCCACTGCTGCTCCACAGAGCGGACTTCACGCATGCGTGTAGATGATGGTGATCAAAGCACCCTCAGGGAAGCACAGACAGCTGCCCCCAGATGACTCAGACCTCTCTGCAAATGGCTTAATTCGGCTGCCTAAAGAACAGCATGCGGTGAGCGCACTCCCTTGAATGTATCCTCAAATGGCTCTTCGGGGTCAGGTGAGGAAGCAGACACAGAGGGCTTTGCATGACCATATTTCTCCTGAGTCCACAGAGGACCCTGGGGCCGGGGTGGGGCAGGCAGTGGGAAGACCCCGGCTCCGGCTGGACAGAGATCTGAGTGTCAGGCTGCCTCTGCCACCAGCCGAGCACGTGATCTTGGAGGAGGCCCCTCCCAGGCCTCTTCTCCTCTGGGAAGTGGTCTTGGGTAGTGGTCCCCAAGCCTGGCCAGGTGTCAGAGCCACGAGGAAAAAAGTATCAGAAATAAATCTAGATTCCCAGGTCCACTCTTACGGGTTCTCATTCTGCAGGGCTGGAGTGAAGCCTAGGACACGTTATTTCAGTATGTGCTCCCCACATGGGAACAAAGGTCGCTGGCAGCAATAAATGCTTATGACATTGGAGTCCCAGTTTAGTGTTCCATTCAGACAACTTTCCCAAGTTCCAAAACCCATTAGATCATCTTCCACCCCCGCTCTGAGAACCCAAACTGCCGGACCATTGCCAAGCGTATTGCATGGTAGCTTACCACTTTTATGAGAACCCAGAAAATGTCGAAATCTAAAGTTGGTTCATTAGACTCACAGGGCAAGGAAAGAGGTAACCTTGTTTTGACAGAAATCCAAGCTAAAGTGCAGGAACTCCTCCCGGAGCAGACTCCCCATAGCCGACTCGGATGCCGAAGGCGGAGCTTCTTTGAAAAGAGAACTAACGTTTCCGTGTTTGCTTGACTACGGCTCGAAGACCCAGTGGAAGTCTATGGACAAGGGAAGAGCTAAGCGAGAACCCATGCGTGGGCTTGATCACGCGAGCGCGCTCATCTACTGAAGGCTGCCGGTGGGAGCCAGGCCCTCGGCGAGCGTGATCCACACTGCCCCATTCCACAGACACACGCTGATGCCAGCGCACGACCACTGAAAACGGTTCACAGAGCCAGCAGAGCACAGGTATATCCGACTCCATGAATTACACAGTGCTACCAGCATGACCTTCAGGTCACATTTTCTAGACTACCTAACACTGAATGGGAAGGATCAGCAAATCTGCCCAGTTTTGAGGATCTCTGAGTCAGAGACAGAAGTAGGCCCTTTACAGAATTCTCAAATTGGCTTTACTTCGAGGGATTTGGACAAATGGGAAGAGGGTATGAAATACAATTTAGGGAACCGGAGCCCAGCTCTTTCTTCATGTTGGTTTGCTTGTGTCTGTGCCCCTGAAGACTAGTTTTCATGTCTGGCGGTAGGTAGGTTCTGTATCAGCAGTCGGAGGACAACAGGGTCAATTACAGGGCAAGAATGTTGTGAGAATGAACAGATTAAGTCCACAAAGCAGCTTTGCTCTCCTGAGGGCAAGGTGCCGAACACATGAAATACGGAAACAGCACTTGCCCTTGCAAAGGCTGCGGCTGACCAAGGCTTGAAAGGGCACCCTGCGAACCAGACTCCCCGCTTGTGCTCTCCACGTGCCAGCTTATCCTGCAGACACGTCAGCGGCTGCGCCATGTGGACCACGCGCGACGCTGCAACGTTAGTTGATCAGAATTTGAAGCACAGTAAGTTCATCTTAAACTTCTTGCAAGGGGATCTGGGTTGTGAAACAGTGAAGTGAAGGTCAGATTCAGAAGGGAATCCCCCAAACTTTATAGTGCCATCAGAAAGCGTTGACAGAAAAGTGTACGGAAGAACTCGGTTGTTTTGTCACAAAGTAGAGAAGGGAACGCAGGTCTTTCAGCTCCGGAAGAAGGGAGGGTGGAGCTTCCATTGCTCCCAGGCCGTTTTCCTCTCCTCTCCGAGGTCCCTCTTCCCATCACATGGCACTTGACATTTACACAGCGTTTTACAATCTCTTTTATTATCTAATGTTCACAGGCGCACTGTGAGGGAGGGCTCTGGGTCCTGATAACCATTCTAGAGGTGAGGGGAAAGTCCTAGAAGTCTAATGACTAGTTCAAAATGATGAGACACCTTTCTGCCTTAATGTGACATTTCACCACCTCTCTCATGGTGTCTGTAAGCAAACACGAAAACCTAGTATGTAAAGGGAACAAGGTTTGGGTTTCTCTTTTATTTATTTATTTTTATTATATATATTTTAATCCTTACCCAAGGATATTTTTTTCCTTTGACTTTTAGAGAGTGGAAGGGAAGGGAGGAGAGAGAAAGAGAGATGTGGATGTAAGAGAGACACATCAACTGGTTGCCTCCCGCATGACCTTGACCGGGGCCGGGGATAAAACCTGCAACCCAGGTATGTGTCCTGGAGTGAAAGTGAACCTGAGACCCTTCAGTCCGCAGGCTGACACTCTAACCACTGAGCCAAACTGGCCAGGGCTGGGTTTCTCTTTTAGGGGACTCGGTGCTACATTAAAACTGGAAGAGGTCTGTGGTCATCCAGTCCAAACCCTGCACCTTCCAGATGGGAGCTAGAGAGAGCTGAGCACGCAGGGCCGCGCCTTCGTTAAAGCCCATGTCAGGATGACCACGGCTCACCTTCATCTGAGTCCCAGATGTCCCTTCTCACTGGGATGTGCAACTAAGGGCTAAACCTAAATTCTATTTTCTTTAGCACCAACTACACATTCAAGGGTTAAGGAATGAAGGTCGTTAGATGTGGACTTAAATCTAGCCTCCTTCAGGTGCAAGCTTATCATCTGGTCCACGGACCCTCCAACCTTCAGAGCAGGACCCGTGCTCCTCTGGGGCCAGCCTTTCTCCCCGAGGTTTGAGATGACCTGAAGGGCCGTGGACTGGATCGCACCCTTCTTCACGGTAAGTGAGAAAGCTGGCTCTGCTTCCACCTATAGGAGGGCAGCTTTATTTCTGTGCGTCTGAAAGACATGTGCTCAAACACTGAAAGATACCCATCCCCGTCATTACCCTCCCTTCAGCTCCCCCACTATTGGCTCTAACTCCCCACCTCGCTAGCCAAAAGGTCAGCAGTTCTCATAGCGCTGGTTCTGTTGGAGGGGCCTGGAGGAAGTGGGACTAACAACCACTCTTACTGCTATCACCACCACCACCATTTTACTGAGCCCGCAGCGTGTTCCGGTGCTGCGGTGAGTGAGCACTCTGGGCGAATTAACCCCATCTGTAATGTGTCTCACCACAACTCTTGCAGGTTACAATATTCCCATTTTACGGACAAGGAAACTGAGGCACAGAGAGGTAAATTTGCCAAAGTCCCACTGCTAGTAGTAAGTCTGGTCCCAGAGGCCACACTTGTTACCACTTGATACTGTGACGGGGCCACAAGACAAAGTAGGACCCCCAGAAACTCAGTTTGTCCAGGGGTATTGGAACAAGTCAGGCGGGTGTGCTGCGCAGAGTAAGATCATCGGGCAATGAGGTTGTCTATAAGCAAAGGTAGATGTGGGGCCCTCGCAGAAACCAACCTAAACACCAAATTCTGAACGTAAACATAACATGCTACTCGTTCAAAAGGAAGTGTCCTTGTTCACTAAAAGGGAAGGAACAAGGATATTAAAACACAATGGCAATTCAAAGGTTTTGTAGCAACTTTGAGGGAAAAGCCAGGCTGACACAGCCAGCCCGCCCCCAGCTGAGGGCACCCGCGGTGGGAGTGGCCGCTGTCCCCACGATGGAGGGCCTGTGGCACAGGAGCCAGGCGGCATCAGGTGTTTAAATACTCTGCAGAACATCTTAATCATTTTCCTCTGAGCTAACTACCGAGGAAGGATGACTTGCTGTGGCCCGAGGTCAGGCTGGTCTTGCTGACACTTCCGACTTGGTTTCCCAGGTGGGATGGCACTGAGATCCGAAGCCCTCCCTGACGCCGCTGTGACATGATTCAAGAGTGGTTTTCTCCGGGTCGAAACTCACAGCTCAATCTCGCATGAGTGTGGACAGCGCCCCTCGTACTGGGTCTGCAGCGAAGGCACTGAGCTGGGGTCAGGAGGCCTGACCTTGGCCCCACTGAAGCAGTAAGCAGACATTTCGTCGTCTACGATAGGGTTGGGGCTAGGTGACCTGGGATACTACTCTTAACTATAAAATTCTAAAATTATAACACCCCTGCCACTAAAACAAGAAACACCAGAAAGTGGAAAGCCAGCCCACTGGCATGAATGGCAAGGCTGACACTGTTTCTGATGAAACACGGAGGAAGGTTCTGCTACCCCTGAGTCATGCCAGAAACCCAACAGTAAGGTTCAGGTTCTGTGTACCAGCCTCTGAATCACATGGAGGATCCTCAAGACCACAGTCTGAAAATCCCTGACTTGGGCTCTCACGAGAGAACTATTCATCACCCACCTCTGGCTTCGCAGCAAACCAAGTTCCCAAACCAGCAGGGCTCAGTGTCCAGACCTTCCCCAGTGAAAACACTGCTTGTGCCTGTCACAAACCTCGGTCCCGGCCCTGACGGTGCTCAGTCATTTATACCCATTTCTTCATTTTTCACTGGAAGCTGACACAACAGGCATGGAAATCAATCCTTCAGTGGAGTATATAGTTCTACTTTGCTCCACCTCACCCTGCACTAATGCATATCTCATAAATAATGTAGGAATCTCTTCTACAGACAAATGCATCACAGAGGTTCCTACACTGGGTTTAGAAAATGCTACTTGTGGACATGATTCTGTCAATTTCAATATAACTACAAAAAAAAAAAATCAAAAGACTCTGTAGAAAAGGACCAGTCTTTGGGTAGTGCCTGACTTCTTTTAAAGTGACTGTCCAACTTGTGCCATTTCCTCAAAAGTTAGTCTCACTAAAGCAAACAGTTTTAAATGTATTTCCTTGTGTAGGGAAAACCTCACCCATAATTATGATAGTTCTGGAATATGGCAATCTTTTAATGAGGAGGAGCTCTTTAATCCGCACTAATCTCAAAAATTCAAAGGGAGCCCCAGGTTACCTTTCATTAATCTAGTCAGACCCATTTAGGAGAATCTTTGTAACCAATTCATGATAATCCTTATGATAACTGATTACTTAGTATGGGTTTGCCCTGAAATCCTTCAGTAATTATACTGTACTGGAGAAATGAGGTCTTTCAGGCCAAATGTTCAAGTCTATAATATTCCTAAAGGAATCACACTTTCAACACTTTTTATTTCCTGACATTCTGTATGCAATACTTGCATGGAAAACACTTCTAACCTCTTTAGATCTGTACTTGTTCTCTTATATTAAAGCTATACCTCTCACATACTAATGAAACGTTTATTTATTTATTTTAATCCTCACTCGAGGTTATTTTTCTAATGTTCTTCAGACAGAGTGGGAGAGAGAGAGAAGCATCGATGCGAGAGAGACACACTGACTGGTTGCCTCCTGCATGACCCCGGCCAGGGCCAGGGACAAACTGAGGTACGTGCCCTTGACCGGAATCGAACCTGTGACTCTTTGGATCTAATTGCTGAGCTAGACCAGCCAGGGCTAAAAAGTGTTTTTTTTTGTTTGTTTGGTTTTTTTTTTTTTAGCTCAATTTAAAAGGCCTTTTGAAAAATAATACTCTCTTAATTCAACCTGATCAAGAAATGAGGCATAAAATATTTTAGTTATTTGGGACAAACCGATAAAATCCCATTTCTTAAGCCAGAATAATTTAAAGTCTCCTATAAAGATGACATTCTATAACAATTGAAAAGAATAAAAACCAACCTGGATTATATATTAACTGTAATATATTATATCTTTCAATTGGTAATCATTCAACTGCCAATTGTAGTTCAATTGACAATTCTCAATTTTTTTCTTTCCTTTTCTATATTTTTAAACCAAGTTTTCTTTCCAAACTTACAATAGAATTGTGCATGCATATGGTTAAAAATTTCAACACAAGTGAATAAAATGAGAAGTACAAGCTTCCCTCCCTTTTCCACAAACCCACAATCCCAATCCTCAGAAATAAGTATGGTTAAGTTTTTGTGTATACTTCAAGAAATCCCTGACACACACACACACACACACACACACACACACACACCACAAGATGTATTTGTATAGACATACTTTATATAAAGAGACACATATATACACATACACACATATATAATACCTATATTGACTAAAAAGGGGATATGTTAATATGTATTGTTTTGCACCTTTGCTTTTTACCTCTATAATATTTTGGGGTATCATTCTATATGGACCCATATAGGTTGACTTCATTTTTTAAAATAGCTGCTTAATATTGTTTTAGAGACATTCAGAATTCATTTAATTAATCCTGTAATAAAGAACATTTAAGTAGCATCCTGTCACCCTCCTTTACTGACATACAATGAACTAAAATTTAAAGGGTATAATTTGATAAGTCAAACATGTATGTATCCATGAAACATCACCAGAATCAAGATAGTGAACTTATCAATTTTCCCAAGTTTCCTGAGTAATGCCTCCCTTCCATACCCCCACCCCTCCCATGCAGGCAATAACTCATCTGTTTTCTGTCACTTTAGGTCAATTTGCCTTGTAAAACTGTTTATATAAAGAATCATATAGTATGTACTCTTTTTTTGATTAGCTCCTTGCTGCATGTATGACAGTGTGTTTCTGCTTTTTTGCTGAGTAGCATTATATTAGATAAAAATGACACAGAATATTTATCCGTTCAGCAATTGATGGATGTTTGGATTGTTTCCAGTTTTGAACAATTAAAAAGCTGTTATGAATAGCTGTACAATAGAAGTCTTTGTACGGACATATGCTTCCAATGCCTTTTGTACAACATCTAGGAATGGGATGGCTGGGTTGTATGGTAGGTATGTATTTAACTTTTAAAAAAAACGGTCAAATTGCTTTCTGATGTGGCTACATCGTTTTACACTCCCATAAGCTACCTAAGAGAATGAGATACTGCACATCCTTTTCATTTTTTTTACATTTTTGCCAGTCTTATAGATGTGTAGTGGTATCTCATTCTGATTTTAATTTGCATTTCCCTAGTGAGTCAAGAGGTGGAGTACCTTTCTATTCTCATGCTTATTTGTTACCTGCATATTTTCTTTACAATTATTTAAATGTTCTTTTTCAATTGATTTTAGAAAGAGAAAAAGGAAGAGGGAGAGAGAGAGAAACACTGATGAGAGAGAAACATTGATCAGACGCCTCCTGCACGCCCCCTACTGGGGACCAAGCCCACAACCCAGGTATGTGCCCTGACCAGGAATTGAACCAGAGACCTTTTGGTAAATGGGATGATGCTCAACCAACTAAGCCACACTGGCCAGGGCTGCATATTTTCTTTTCTTTTTTAATCTTAAAAAAATTATTTTTTCTTTATTAATTTTAGAGAGAGGAAGGGAGAGGGAGAGATAAAAACATTGATGAGAGAGAACATTGACTGACCACTTCCTGCTTGCCCCCTACTAGGGATCGGGCCCACAACCTGGGCATATGCCCTGACCAGGAACTGAACTGATGACCTCTTGGTGCATGGATCGATGCTCAACCACTGAGACACACCGACCGGGCTGCATATTTTGTTTAAAGTGTCTGTTCACTTGAATATTTTTTGTCCATTTCATTATGTTTTCAAAATATTTTTCGATTTTTATTGGATTTTTAAAAATTAATTGAGTTTGAGAGTCCTTTTTGCATTTGGGATATAAGTCAATCAGATTTGTGATGTACAAGTAACATTTCCCAGTCTGTCACTCATCTCCTCATTATGCTAGGAATATTTATTGAAGCATCGTTCTTAATTTTGATGAAGTCTAATTTACAATTTTAAAAAAGGATTGTTCCTTTGTGTTATGTCTAAGAAATCTTTGCCTAAACCAAGGTCACAGTTTCTCCTATGTTTTCTTCTAAGACTTCCATGGTTTTTCATTTAGATCTATGACCATTTTGAGTTAATTTTTATATATGAAGTGTGATATGGAAGTTTATTTTTAACTTTTTTTTTTAAATCCTCACCCAAGGATATTTTTCTATTTATCATCAGATAGAGTAAGAGGAAGGGAGAGAAAAACATTGATGTGAGAGAGACACACTGACTGGTTGTCTCCTGAGACTCGAATAGGACCAGGGATGAACTGCAATCGAGGTATATGCCCTTGACCTGAATCGAACTGGCAGAGCCAAACCAGCCAGGGCTGGAAGTTTATTTTTAAAACATGGATAGCTCATTGTTGCAAGATCATTTGTTGAAAGTCCCAGAACTGCCTTTTTACATTTGTGGAAAATTAACTGGCTATGTGTGGGTCTATTTCTGGACCCTGTTCTGTTCCATTAATCTGTTTAACTGAGTCTGTCTTGCTACACTGTCTTGATTACTATAGCTTTATAAGCCCTGAAGTCAGGTAGTGTAAGTTCTCTAACTTCATCCTTCTTTTGAAAGTTATTTTGGCAGCTCTAGGTCCTTTGCATTTCCACATAAATTTCAGAAGAAGCTTGTCAATAGCAACAACAACAAAAAACATCTGCTGGGATTTTGATTGGAGTCACTTGAATCAACAGATCAATTTGGTGAGAAATGACAACTTAAGTATATGAAGTCTTCCAACTCATTAACATGATATATCTCTCCATTTATTTTGGTTTTCTTTGATTTCTCTCAGCAATTTTACAGTTCTTGCCAAGTGCCTTTCCTCTACCATTTATCTCCCATACCCCTTCCCTCAGGCACTCAGCATACACTGTGTCTGTTTTTCCTTAATCCCTTCACCCTTTTCCCCTACCCCCTCCCTCTCTCCCCACAGCTGCAGTCTGTTCTTTGTATCTATGAGTCTGTTTCTATTTTGTCTGTTTATTTTGTTCATTAGATTCCACATATAAGTGAAATCATATGGTATTTTTCTTTCTTTGGCTTATTTCATTTTGCATAATATTCTTCAGGTCCATCCATGTTGTCATAAAAGGTAAGATTTCTTTCTTTTTTATGGCCACATAGTATTTCATTATGTACATGTACCACAGCTTTTTTATTCACTCATCTACTGACAGAAACTTGGGCTGTTTCCAAATCCTGGCTATTATAAATAACACTGCAATAAACATAGGGGTGTATATATTCTTTCGAATTAGTGTTTTGGGTTTCTTTGAATATATTCCCATCGCTGGGTCATAAAGCAGTTAGTTCCATTTTTAAGTTTTTTTTGAAAGTGTATGTTGCTTTTAATTTAATTAATTGATTAATTGATTAATTTATATCCTCACCGGAGGACATTTTTTTTAGGACAATTTTTTTGATATTTTGTTCAGATAGAGTGGGAGGGAGAGAGAGAGAGAGAGAAACATCGACGTGAAAGGGACACGTTGAGTGGTTGCCACCCACACGACCCAACCAGGGCCGGGAACAAACTGCAACCAAGGTACATGCCCTTAGTGGGAACTGAACCCGGGTCTCTCTGGACCGCAGGCCTGATGCTCTAACCACTGAGAAAACCTTGGCAGGGACCTTTTTTTTAGGAAACTTCATACTGTTTCCCACAGTGGCTGCACCAGTCTGTATTCCCACCAACAGTACACAGGGGTTCCCTTTCTCTGCATCCTCGCCAACCCTTGTTTGTTGATTTATTGAGGCTAGTCAATCTGACAGGCATGAGGTGATATTTCACTGTGGTTTTAATTTGCATCTTTCTGATGATTAGTCTGAACATCTTTTCATATATCTATTGGCCATCTATATGTCCTCTTTGGACAAGGGTCTATTCAGATCCTTTGTGCATTTTAAAACTGGATTGCTGGTTTTCTTGGTGGTGCTGTGCACAAATATTTTGGATATTAACCCCTCATCAGATGTATCATTGGTGAATATGTTCTCCCACACAGTGGGTTGTCTTTTCATTTTATTGTTGGTTTTCTTGGCTGTGCTAAAGCTTTTTAGTTTGATGTAGTCCCATTTGTTTATTTTTTTTCTTTTGTTTCCCTTGCCCGAGGCGATATATCAGAAAAATTGCTAATAAAATACCAATGTCACACAGAACTAAATATTTCAAAAATATATATGGAACTACAAAAGGCCATGAATAGCCTCAACAATCTTGAAAAGGAAAAACAAAGTTGGAAGTATCATACTACATGATAGCAAAATATACTACAAGGCCATAGTTATCAAAAAGTGTGGTACTAGCATGAAAAGCAGACATATAGCTCAATTAATATTTGACAAAGAAGGCAAGAACATACAGTGGGGTAAAGACAGTCTATTCAATAAACAATTTTGGGAAAATTGGACAGATACATGAAAAAAAAAGAAAAGAAACTAGACCACCTCTTTACACCATACACAAGAATAGACTTAAAATGGATTAAAGACTTAAATGTAAGTTGCGAAACCATAAAAATTGTAGAAGAAAATATAGGCAGTAAAATCTCAGGCATTTCTCATAGCAATATTCTTTCTCATATATCTCCAGTCTGGATGCTTTTAACACTTTTCCTTGCCTTATTGCACTTGTTAAAATCCCCAGATTAATGTTAAATAGACATGGTAAGAGCAGACATTCTTGCTTGTCTCCTTAGAGAATAAACGTTCAGGCTTTTAAAAAATTATTAAGTATGATATTAGCTATAGTTTTTCACAGACACTAATTATTACGTTTACAATGATCTCTTCTTAGTTGGCTGAGAGTTTTTTTATCAAGAATCAATATTAGACTTTGTCAAATGCTTTTTCTGCATCTTTTGAAATGATCATATGGTTTCTTTCTTTTTGATCTGTTAATAAGGTGAATTACACTGATCAATTTTCAAATATTAAACCAACCTTGCATTCCTAAAACAAACCCCACTTGGTCATAATGTATTATCTTTTTTTATAAATATTCAGATTCCATTTACTAAACACTTCTTTAATATTTTTCCATCTATGTTTGTCTGAGGTTTTGTCTGTTTTTGTTTGTTTTGTTTTTGTATCAGGGTAATATGTTCAGTAGTATTTTCTCTTCAATTTTCTGTTAGAGTTTGTGTAGAATTGGTATTATTTCTTCCTTAAAGATTCGGTAGAATTCATCATGAAGCCAACTGGGCCTAAAGTTTTCTTTGTGGAAATGTTTTTTTGATTTTGTTAACTATAATTCAATTTTTAAAAATAGAGATAGCACTTTTTAGGTTATCTATTTCTTCTTAAGTGAGCTTTGGCAGTTGGAGGCTTTCAAGAAATTTGCCTATTTCATCTATGTTGTTGGATTACTTGGTATAAAGTTGTTCCTAATTTTAACTTATTATAATTCTAATATGTGTAGTAACTATGCTGATGTAACCCCTCATTCCAGATACTAGTAACCTGTGCAATCTTTTGTTGTTTTTTTCCTCCATGGTCTGGCTGGATTTTGATCAATTGTAATGACCTTCTCAAACAATCTGCTTCTAGTTTCAGTTTTTCTACTAATTTTCTGATCTATATTTTATTAATTTCCACTCTGATTTTTATTTTTCCTGTCATATGCATACTTTAAATTCCATTTTCTCTTCTTTTTCCTGTCTTTAGCCTAGAACCTAAGATGAATGATTTGACACCTCCCTTCCTTTTTAGTATGAGCAGGTGTTTAAATACATTTCTTGCTATTGCTTTAGCTGCACTCCATACATTTTGATATGCTGTGATTTCATTTTCATTTTGTTCAAAATAATTTTTAATTCCTATTTTGATTTCTCATTGACCACAGGTTATTTAGAAGTATGTGTTTAGTTTCCAAATATTTGGAACATTTCCAGATATCTGTCTTTTATTGATTGCAAATTTAATTCCACTGTGGTCAGAATATATTTTATATGCCTTAAATTCTTTTAAATTTATGGAGCTATTCTATTGCACAGAATATGATCTCTTTTAGTAAATGCAGTATATGCACTTAAAAAGAAAAACCATATTCTGCTTTGTTAAGGTTGAAAGTTCTATAAATGTCAATTAGGTGAAGTTGGATGATAGTGGTGCTCAACTGTTCTATGTCCTGATTTTCTGAGTGCTTGTTGAAATCTGACTATAACTGTAGATTTGTCTCTTTTTCCTTACAGTTTGATTAGTTTTTGTTCAATAAATTTTGAAGCTTTGTTATTAGGTGTTATCAGTGTACATCCTCTGGATGAATCAACCCCTTTATTACTATGTAATGACCCTCTTTATCCCTAGTAATTCTTTGCTCTGAAATCTACACTGTCTGATTAATAGTCACTTCATCTTCCTTTTGATTAGTGTCAGCATGAGTTCTTTACTTTTAGTCTATTTGTGTCTTTATATTTAAAGTGGGTTGCTCATAGGTAGCATGTAGTTGGACCTTGCTTTTATATCCAGTCTGATAAGCTGTCTTTTAACCTCTGTGCTTAGACCATTTACATTTAATGAGCGTGATATGGTTGGTTCAAACCTAACACTTTGCCATTTGTTTTATCTTTATTCCATCTGTTCTTTATTCATTTTTTCCTCTTTTATTTTTTATTCTTTGGCCTGGTAACTTCTAAATTGAGTATTTCTTATGATTCCCCTTTATCTTCTTTGTAGGCTTATTTGGTATAATCCTTTGTTGTGGTATTTTAGTGATTTCTTTAGATTATAGTATGTATCTTTAACTTATCACAGCTTACCTTCAAGTGATATTATACTACTTCATGTATATTACAAGAGACCAAAAACAACATATTTCCATTTCTCCTCTCCCAGGTTTTGTGTTATTGTCATATACTTTATATATGATATAAACATTGTTATTATTTCTGCTTTTAAAAGTCCATGATTATCTAAAAAGGTTAAAATAACAAAGAAAAAATCTTCATATATGCTTACATAGTTATCATTTATAGCACTCTTTACTTCTTTGTGTAGATCCAGCTTTACATTTGATATCAGTTCTTTCTCCTTGAAGAAGTTTGTTGAACATTTCTTAAAATGCAGGTATGGTGAAGAATTCTTTCATATTTTGTATATCTCCAAAAGTCTTTATCTCATCTTTTTAAAAAAATGATATTTCTTCTGAGTATAGAATTCTAGATTGATAATTTTTTCCTTGAAGTGCTTTAAAATTTTTGCTCCACTTTTACATTATTTATGAGAAATATGCTGTCATTTTAGTATTTGTTACTTTGTATGTAACATGTCTTATCCCGACTGGTTGCTTTAAATTTTTTCTCTTTATCACCTGTTTGAGCAATTTGATTAAAATATGCCTTGGTGTAGTTTTCTTCATGTTTCTTGTGCTTAGATTTGTTGAATTTGGATCTATGGGTTCATAATTTTCATCAAATTTGGAAACTTTTCAGCTATTATTTCTCAATAATTTTTCAGTCTCTCTCCCTTTCTCTCCTCTCCTTTTGGAACTTCAATAACCCCTTGAAATTGTCTCACAATTCACAGGCACCTTGTTCATTTTTTATAGTCTTTTTTGTTTGTTTCATTTTGGAGAGCTTCTAATGCTTTGTCATCCAGTTCATTAATCTTTTCTTATGCAATGTCTAGGCTGTTATTGATACCACCCAATTCTTCTTCTTCCTTTTTTTATAATGTCAGTCATTGTATATTTTATCTCTAGAAGTTTAATTCATGTGTGTGTGTGTGTGTGTGTGTGTGTGTATTCCATGTCTCTACTTAACACAGGCAATCTTACCTCTAGCTTTCTGAACATATGGAATGCAGTCATAACAACTGTTTTAATGCTCTTGCTTACTTGTTTTTATATCTGTGTCACTTCACCACTTTAATGTCAGTTCAACAGATTAATTTCCCCTGCTCCCACCCCATCATGGGTTGTATTTTCCTGCTACTTACTTGCCTGGTAATATTTGACTGGATGCCAGGCATTGTGGGGTAATGTTTATTTTTGTTTTCTTATAAACATTCTTGAGTTTTGTTCTGGGATGTAGTTAAAATTAATTGGAAACAGTTTGATCTTTTTGGGTCTTGCTTTTAAGATTTGTTCAGGGTGACCAGAGCTGTGCTGATCTAATCTATGGTTAATTTTCCCCCACTATTGCAGCAAGACTTTAATGCCTCTGCATTGTGAATTTATTTTCCTTTCTGGCTATTGAGAAGAGACATTATTCCCATCCCTCTGTGAGCTCCAGGCGCTGTTCTCTCTAATCCTTTAGAATTGTTTTCTCTGGCCTTGGGTCATTTCCCCACATGCACGTGTTCACTGGTATTCAACTCAGTACTCACAGGAGATCTCAGCTCTGATGATTTGTTTCTGTGCAGCTCCCTACTCTATCTAGTCTAGCCACTTTGGCTTCCCTGGACTCCTAACTACATCTCCAATCAGGGAAACCAAAAGGATCCGCCTATGTTCCACCGCCCTATACTGTGGCCTGGAGACTGTCTCCAGGTAGTAAGCCGAAGTAACTCACATGCCTCATTTTGTTTTCTGTCTTCAAAGATCATGGCCTTCTAGTGGGTGGTGTTCAGTGTTCTAAGTGCTATTGTTTTAGATATTTTGCTAATTTTTTTTCTCTTTGTTTTAGAAGTTTCAGGTGGAGGTTAAATGGTCCATGTTACTTCATCTTGATCAGAAGCTGAAATCTTGCTTCTAGTTTCTAGTTGATATACTAGATGCTGTAATAAACATTACTGCATACATACCTTTGGTTAAACATATGGATCTGTTGAATAAATTATTTAAGGTTTCATTGTTAAAGGGTATATGTATTTTATTTTTTTATTTATTTATTTTTTTTATCCTCACCCGAGGACATTTTTCCATTTTTTGTTCAGGTAGAGTGGGAGGGAGAAAGAGGAACAGAGAGAGAGAGAGAAACATCGACGTGAAGGGACACATCGAGTGGCTGCCACCCGCACAACCGACCAGGGCCGGGGACAAACTGCAACCGAGGTACGCGCCCTTAGCGGGAACCGAACCCGGGTCTCTCAGGACCGCAGGCCGACGCTCTAACCGCTGAGCCAAACCGGCCAGGGAAAAGGGTATATGTATTTTAAACACAAATGATTTTGCCAAATTGCCTTCTAAATAGGCTTTACCAATCAGTACTCCTACTAATATTTTTTACAATACCTATTTCCCCATATATTCTACAACACTGAGTATTATCAAATGTGTACATCTTTACCACTTTGATGGGAAAAAGTTATTTTAATTTCTTTTGTAAGGTTAAACATCTTATATGTTTACTGGTAACTGGTATTTCTTTTTCTGGAACTGCTCATTTATGTCCTTTGAATTTTTAGAAAATTCATTTGTCTTTTTCCTATTGATTTGTACAAATTTGTGTAGGAAATTAAGCCTCTATCATATGAATTACAATTTCACCACTCAGTTAATGGTTTTTATTTTTGACTCTCCTCAGGGTGTTTTGTGCCATAATTAATCTAAAATTCTTTTATGTAGTCCAAGTTATCAATCTTTTCCTGTGTGGCTTTTGGATTTTGTATATTTTCTGGATGCACATATGTACATGATAAGAACAGGAGTTTATATCCTAAATTAATAATTAATAAGTAAGACCATTTAGTTTCTTTTTATTCTATAAATTGAAATTAGATCAGTGTTGCTACACTAAGTTCATGTAACTTATGCTCATCAAGATCTCTGATGGATAACTATCTTCAATTACTATAACATGGAAGATATAAATTATTTGCAAATACAGCTTGGAAACAAAGAATTTCAAAGCATGGAGGAGAGCAGAGGCATAAAAAAGGAACTACTGGCTTTAAGTCGACGTCTCATTTCTCCCAGGATGGACTCATTCTTAGGGTTTGCTGGGAAGATGGAGGGATGATATGAAACCCAAAGCTATGACTATTCTAAGACACGCTGGTTGGTCATAAGGCAGTTTCTAAAGTCTGGATCCTCCCCGGACAACTCCAGCAACTTCTCTCATGCCTGGATTATCAATGTACTTACTGCTAGTGCCATAAACATACTTAGAATAGACTTTGTACCTTGTCATATACTTTATAATGTTGTCTAATTGTTTTCTGTAAGTTCTATTTCCCCAATGAGACAGTTAGTCATTTGAGAGAGGGCCTTGACCGGTGCTTTCCACACATTTGAGCATATATATATATATATATATATATATATATATATACACACACACATATATATATACTGAGTTGTACTGAACTTATGCATGTGCTGTTGATGGTAGGAGAATTGTAGAAACTATCTCAAATTAGGTGAATTGATTTCAAGAGGAGGGTATGCTACTTATTCATTTGTTTGCCCAGGAATGGCACTTGTCATCATCAGGTATTTGACAAGAACAAGGCTACTGCCCAACAAAAGACAATGAATGCAGTGAGGCCTGAATGGAAGATGTCTTCGTGGGAAAAAAGGTCAGGCTTTTGCTTAGCACAGTTACAGCGAATAAATTGCCAAAGGACTTAAAATTGCAAACCTTCATGTTTCTTTTTTTAAAAAAAGGAACTTTAAACTTTATTGCTCAATTACAGTTTACATTCAATATTGTTTCGTGTTAGTTTCAGGTGTACAGCATAGTGGTTAGACAATCATATACTTTACAGTGTCCCCTCGGTATTTCCAGTGCCCACCTGACATCACCCATAGCTGCTGCAGTGCTATGGACCACATTCCCTATGCTGTACTTCACATCCTCGTGACTATTCTTAACTGCCAATTTGTACTTCTCAATCCCTTCACCTTTTTCACCCAAGCCCCCAACCTCCCTCACCACTGGCAACCACCAGTCCATTCTCTGTACCTATGCACCTGTTTCAATTGTATCTGTTCGGCAAACGATCATATTCCCTTAGGAAAGGAACTAACCTTCAGTGAGGGTTTACGATACGCGATGAAGAAGAAAGCGAGCTCACCTATCATGTACTCAACATTGTCCTAAATAAGCATTTTTCATGAATCAGCTAATTGAATTTTCACAAGTGCATGAGGGAGATAATGTCATTCCCATTTTATAGATGAGAAAACTGAGATTCAGGGACATGCAGGTTCGATTCCCAGTCTAGGGCACATACCTGAGTTGCAGATTCAGTCCCCCTCCCAGGTCGGTGATCGTGTAGGAGGCAGGCAATGGATGTGTCTGTCTCACATCTCTCTCTCTCTCTCTCTCTCTCTCTCTCTCTCTCTCTCCCCTTCTCTACCCCCTTCCCTTCCACTCTATCTAACAAATAAATAAATAAATAAAATCCTTGGATGAGGATTAACAACAACAAAAGAGTAAGACAGCATCGGTAGCTTTCTGCCACTACCTTGTTGTAACAGCCGGTGGACTGGATCTTGTCTCTATCATTTCAGCTCTATTCATTTTTCATTCTGTCCTGAAAAACCAATTTCTCTTACCTGCTCAGAGAAGAAAAGCAAAGCCATGGGTTTTATTTCCCTTCTCTGTCACCAGACTGAGCAGTGTCATGCTTGTCCATGGAGGAACATGAGGCACCGAGAACCAAAGGGGCACGTGTGGCACACATGCTGGGGTTGAGGGTGGGTGGAGAGGACCAGTCACAAGATAACCAATTGTGAGGATTTCCTTCAGTCTCCTTAGTTTAGGTGGAAGTTGACAAGAGGTGTGCAGCTGGCAGGTGGTCCTGCTCTTTACCACCAAGGGCACAGCCCATCTGCCATCAAATACAAATTTGGAGCTTGCAGCTGGTTCAGACTTGGAGTACAGGCCCTTACTGTTCCTTTAAAGTGTTTTTCATGTGGCATTTTTAGAATTGCGATAATTCTGAAAATTCAGTAGAAAGAAGCTTGCATGAAATAAGCCTAATTGCTAATTTTTTTCTCTCTGTAATGGACTTCCTACCTTGCAGGACCTATTCCACCACCCTTGCCTTGTACTCCAGCTTCATCTGCCTTCTCATTGTTCTTGAACACCAATTTATTCCAGCCCCAGGGCCTTTGTACATGCTGTTTTCTTTCCTTTGTACCTACTGAGCACTTCCCTGTGCTCCATCCCTCTGGGTCCCTTCTGGTTCAGCTCAAATGTCACTTCCTCTCAGAGGCTTTCTCTGACCTCTCTCCTCAAACAGGCCCCCACTCTGTATCCCACCTACCAGCTCCCTCCTGCTCCCCCAGCCCACCCTGCCCCTGGGCAGAAAGCTCATTACATAACCCTTGCACCTAAAACAGATCTCTGGCCTTCGGCCCTGGCCCCTTCACTTTCTACTACTACCCCAGTGTGCCCTCCCTGTTCTGGGGCACTATAGATGCAACATGGATTGATACTTCAGAAGATTTTCTAACAATGTCTTAAAACAAAAAAGGTTTCTGTTAACTCCAAAGAAATCAGGAAATGTAATTAATAAACCACTTTCCAAGTATCTGAACTTTTATTTTAATGTTTCTATTTCAGTTTAGCTCCTAAACTATAACAAGTACATCTTTGGAAAAGCATGGCACAGAGGTATTAAAGCTTATTAAATGTTTTAAAGGCTTTATAATCTCTAAAGTTCTTGTTATTCCCTCTCTGGCTCTATCATTATCATAATTTCAAGGAAAACAACCATTTCTTGATTCTATTTCACCATTTAGAGTTACATAAATTATTCCAAATTTCTTGATTTCCAAGCAACACATTAAGTTCTTCAGATTTCTTTCAAAACAACTAAGGGAAAATCCCTGATGATTGCAGCTGACAATTCCTTAATCAGGAAAAGATTCTAAATGCTAATCACCAGAAAAGTTACCGTTTACAGGAAAGAAAGGGGAAATGCTGTCACATTGCACAACACACCACGAATAAAGCATGGTTTATTAACTGAAGGGCAGACTCATGCTGACAATTTTATCAAGAATTCCTAGTGACATCATCAACGATGCTGGAGCCAATGAACTGCTTCTATTGTCCATGTTTCTGAGAGTCCAAGGTGAAAGAAAAGATTTACTTCTTTGGGGGCTTTATGGAAGAAATGAAACATCAAACAATCTGTGCACATTCCTCCCTCATCCCCACCCCAGGCTTTGACAAAGATTCTAGGTTTTAAATGAAGCAAAGAGCCGAGCTGAAGGAAGTTCTCATCTGGTGTCTAATTCCATCCAGAACTGAGGAGAGCGCTTTTCCGCTGGTGTCTATTACTTGGTAGAGTGATCTCGTCTGCCTCTGGCTGCGGGGGCACAGATCAAAGTTCTCTGCGGGGTTGGGGGGCAGCAAGGGCAAATGCCACAGCCAGGTCCCCAGAACACTCCCCCCACCCCCCCCACCCCCGCCCAGTAACAAAAGGAAGACAGTTTGAAGGTAGTAACTACTAGGTTGTAACTTTGACCCCCAATTAATCTGGTAAAAGCAGCTAGGTTTCAGTGGAAGTAATTATGTAACATATTAAAAATGACATCACCATGAACATTGGGTTTTCCCCTTATAGTCTACATAAATCCATCAATCCACTATATGCTTTATTAATGCTTTATTAGAAGTGATTACAAACACATAGGACATTTCATAAATACAGCTTGTTAACCATTACATTGTAATTCAGCAGTAGGAATGATGCAAAATTTATAATCTTCAGTAAATGAACAGGAAACAAAAAAAAAGAGAAGAGTTCCAGAAGCCCGAAACAGATCTTGATGACTCAGCCTCACAGTCAGCCTAAACCTCTGGTTCAGATGGGGTCTTAAGCATTTACTCATGAGATTAGCTAATCTAGTCATTAGATTACTCATTAGATTGGCTGAAAGAGTAAACGATTATTAGAGAATGAATGAGATACTGGCAGGTATATGAACACTAAGAAAAACTCAGAGATAAAAACTATGGTATCGGTCTTTATTTTAAAACCCTATTAAAGAGCCAAAACAAAAAGTGATTACGAATTTCCATTTGACCCAATAGCAACTGCTATCATTTACTGGCACCCGTCACTTGCTAGGTGCTGCTCAAGTGTTCTCCGCGCATTATTTCCTTTAATCCCCATGAAAATTCTATCATGTTCCAATTCCCATTTTAGGGATAAAGAAATTGAGGAGCAAAAAGGTTAAATAACTTGCCCCATCTGGAGGGCTGGGAATGGAACTCACTTCTGGGTTATTAACTGATGATGTATCTTCTCTATTTGGGCATTTCGGAGCCAGTCTCCTGAGCACCGTTCGGGGTCCTAGCAAACACTTCCCATTGTCTGATGCCTCACCTACTAACCACACAAACGATGAGTGTTTCCCGACAGAGAGACACCAGCTACGTGCTTGTTTAATCACTCCTTCCACCTCAGCGTCTCTGCCGCCGCATCCCACCTAGCACAGCAGAAATGGAAAAGAAACCGGCTTCCAACCTAACGTGTTTGTTCTCTTCCTGAGGTCCTCACAGCAGAGCGTTAACATTTCCTTCTCGAAAACCTAGTAACCACAGACGAGAGCTCCTTGTTCTGACAGTCCAATCTCATTAGATCACGTTCTAGCTCAGTGTAGGCCTTGCTCAATGCTCTGAAATTTCAGACCTACTGAAGCTACAGAAAACGTTTCAATGAAGGAGTCCGAGACCTGATGTGAAATCGGAGTCGTGGGAATTCGAACAAACTAATAAATATCTCTATGGTAAGCTGAAACAATGATGACAATCGAATGAATCACTAATATTCACTTACGACTTTTTATGCAAAGCCCCCGAAGTGTTTAATGAGTTTCTGCAAACTGATTAGACTTTGACACAGTAATAACTCCACTTTGTGCTCTCCTGACACAATTCTTTCATGGACTGCCTGCCTGGCCTCATGTTATCATGCTGAAAATGCCCTCAGGGGGGTAGCAGGTAGTTCCAGAAATGCACTCCTTCTACCTACAGAATACAGAAATGGTACAAAGGAAGAATCTGAGCTGGGGTAGATTTTAGCAACTGATGCATGCCTGCCTGAATTGGGGGGGCGGGGAGCACTGCAGAAACTTGGGGGAGAGGGGTGGCCATACAGCTCAAAAGACAGAGAGAAGCAAATGGCTTTCCAATGGAAGAAATTTAGAAATACTTCTGCACACATTACCTTTGTATTATGTGAGCCCATGACTCAGTTTTCAGCTCTGTGGAAATGAAACATTATTTCCCCTCTAAACCTCCATGCTCCCTTCCCCAGATATAGCCTATAACCTCAACCGTCTGAGCAGCCAAAAGCAGATGACTAAGGATAAGGCCAGAGGGTGCAACTTTGGGTTGTTGTTTAGCCTGTATTACTGGTAGCAACCAGAACAGCATAAAATGCCATCATGAAAGAGGTAAAAAAAAAAAAAAAAAAAGAAAAAGAAAGAAAAAAGACTGTTCTCTGACTCAGGGAACACATCAGGTAAGGAGAATTTTCAACTGTGTGATTTTTACATAAATGACACAACAAATGTTTTACTTGGGATTTTTCATCTTAAAGCAGAGAGCAAAGGCCTGAGACTCAGTATTTAGCATCCTGTTACATTCAGGTCATGAAGAGTAACGAGAAGAATTTTCACTTTTCATTTAAGATCATACTGTACAAAAAAAGGGGGGGGGGAAAGGCACCAGGCTCTCAGGGAATTTAAACTCCGACCGACGCCTCTGGGCTAGAGGAGGAGGACCAGGTGGGGCCCAGGCAAAGCGGAGGGGGTGATACGGTGCTCTCAGCTCTGGCACAGAGAAGACCCAGTGCTGTTAGATTTGGAATTTTTTAAATAAGAAGTTGGAAGTGCAGACTGTTATGTGAAATCTCTCAGTTTTTGTATGTTGCAACTAACTGATATATGCATGTCCAACTATGTGGGCCAAACCAAACACATCCGCAGGCTGGATCCAGCTCACGGACTCTGGTGTCTGACCTCTGTGACCATAGTAATGGTTTTTAACCCTTAAGCAGTTAGAAGGAAACAAGACTGATACATCCTCTAGGGAGTAAATTACACTGTTGCTTAGTCAAAAGGCCCTTTATAACGCTACAGTGCTACAGTGCAGGGTTTTCAGAAAGAAGTCCAAGAAGTTGATGGGTTTGTTCTACTAACAATGTCCAATTTCCAACGTTGCAGCTTCCTGCTGGAAGGAGGGTAGGATCAGATCTACAGGGAAGGTGCTCAGTGAGGGACAGGTTACGTGGCCTCGCCATGTGAGGCCTGAACAAAAGACTCCAAGCTGGGGCTCATACCACCTATTTAAAAATCTAGGCTTGGCTCTTTGCTGCTGCTAGAGACATAGGAGCCCAGGAGATGTGTCAGTGAGGGTCTTCCAGGTGGCAGCTCAATAGGGCTGATGGAAGTGTTCAGCTAGAGAGGAAAGAATCATAATCCCCTGCTGATCTGACAATACGTACAGAACGGAGACCACATGATGGCCTCTGGCTGCCTGCCTATCTTCCTTATGCACAAGGCATCATGCCACACACCAGGCTCTCAGCTCTCTTCCCATGCTGCTCTGCAGGACTTCTAAACATAGCCATTGCACATGTGTTGGAAGGAAGGGGTTTCTATTTTAAAGAAGAGAAAGCTCCCTGTCTCTGGCTATGTGGCTTAAAATGAACAACCCGCTGTTCTACCAGGAACCAATGATCCTCATGTTAAACGAGAGGAAGGAGGAACAAACTGGGGACTCTTCCCTTCACGCTAAGGGAAAGCAAAGCTGACCTGTGACTGAGTTCCAGTGGGCTGGGGGAAATCTGTCTCATAGCCAGGCTGCCATCCTAGCATGGTGTTTAACCCCCTGGCATAACACAGTAGTAGCACTGGCCCCTAACTTACAGACTGCTCACTCTGTTTGCCAGATGCAGTTTGAAGTGCTTTACATGTACGAACTTATTTATTCCCCACACGACCCCAAGGACGCAGGTACCATCATTATCTCCCTTTTACAGATGTGGAAACTTGAGCACAGAGGTTAAGCATTTTGCCTAAGGTCACACAGTTAGTGATGGGTGGAACAGGAATTCACACCTAGACAGTCTGGCTCCAGTGCTGAGCTCTTAACCACTTACCTAGATAACTCCTCAAACTGAAGACTGGCTAGCAGGGTGCAGCCCTGGTTAGAGCTGGGCTATGCACCGTACACGAAGGCTTGGGGACTCTGTTCTAGTGGAGATCTGCTCCTTTCACCTTTTACGCAGGTCTCAGAGCAGGTATGCATACAGGAAACGAGTCTAAGGAATCTCAATGCACACATTTGACTAATATTTGTACAGTGGAGCTGCACACACACATAAGCATACTCACTGTGGGGAGGAGAGGGGGGAGAGACAGAGAGAAGGGGCTGGGTGATGGAAACGGTTTCTCAGTGGTCGCAGCCCTCCACGCCTCCCCTGCTGTGCAGGTCCCGTGTGAGGTGCACGTCTGTGATGTACAGATAAGTGCCTTTTGTGTGTAACATGGCTCCTCCAGGCAAGCCAACGACTTCATCTGGTACGCAACTGAAAAAGAGCACTGGAGAAACAAAGGGCCTGTGTGCACAGGACCGACTCAGAGACAGTGCCTCGGCCTCCCAAAAGAACTTGCAGAAGTAATTTCTGCCTTACATGCTTCAAAAACCCAGCTTCCTGCAGAGACTGCAACCAAATTAAGTTCAGCATACATCGTCTCAACTTTTCTCATGATCATTCTCAAGCATTTCTCTAAAGATATAATCTATGGTTATTTTTAGGGCCAGCAGTTGTTTTTTACAATATAATCTTATTCCCTATTATGACCTGTGATTTTAACTCCCGAGTCCAGCTTTGCAGCCAATCTTACATAGGCCCCTAAAGGAGCACCCGATAATAACACTAAAGCCTGTGCTGTAATTGATGATGGCTTGTTATTGCTGTTTAATTGTATTTATGGCTCTCCACTAGACCATAAGCTCTGTGGAGGCAGTAAAGAACCTCTGACAATGACTGACACAGTGAAGACTCAGTACCCAGCCAATGGAAAAGGAACGAATGCCATGAAAATTTATATACCAAAGCACAGGCTACACTTGGGTCAGAAAGATCACTTTGCACACAGGGGTGTGCTTCTAAACTCCTAGACTAGGCGGACATCCATCCCCCTTCCAACTTCCATGTACTCAGAGTCTGTTTCTCTTTAACTCGACATCCCTTGCTGGGTGATCTCATTCACTCCCCCACATCAGCCATATGCCAACAACGCCCACATTTTTATATCTCCCCCTAACCCCTCCCCTGAGCTACAGGTCTGATTTTCCAGCTGGCCTCAAGATACCTCTGCCTTACATGAGCAACTCAAGTGAACATTTCCAGAATCGAGTTTTATCTTTGTCTTCCCAACCTTACTCCATCTTCCCTTCTGCGGAGTGAGGGCTCATTTACTGCTGCAGTTAACGTGAGACTTTGGTGTCCCAGACCCATGTTCAGGTTCTCAGGAGGCACTAAGTTGTCTAACGCTGGGCTTCTTTGAGTTTAGATTTCTACAACTGTAAGATGACCACGGCACTACTTACTCCACAGAGTTGTCATGAAGACTGAATTGAATAACCTACTAAATTCCTTAGCTCAGTGCCAGGGATACAGTTTCAGTCTGCAGTAAAACAGTACCTTTTATTATTCTCCATACCCGTTCTTTCAATCTCCATGTATCCAGCCACCTCAACTGGAAAACTCGAAGCCATTTTTTACTTATGATGATCTCTCCACTCCCTCTTAGTTCAAACAGTCCCCAAGCTCATTATTCTCCTCTCAGACTCGGAAACCTGGCTTAGTCCTCTCCGTCTCCTTGCTCCTGCCTCGTTCAGGCCGTTGCTCCGTCTAACCCACTGGCACCATTTGCTGGTTTGTTTCCTGGCTTTAGGTCTCCCTGCACTTCAGCCGTACATCACAGTGACACCGAAGTCATCTCTGGCAACACCTGCATCCATCATGTCACTCCGATGCCTGAACACTTTCATTGGCTCCCACAGTCCAATTAAGAAATGGGGTGGGAACGATCACTTATGTTAATAACTTGTTATCAATTTCCCACTTAATCATCACATCAATGCCAATGAAATAAATATAATTATTGTGTCTCAGAGATTTAAAAAATAAGGCTAATCATCACCTACTAATGGAAGTTAAATAATCTGTTCATTCACAATCAGGTTTGACTCCAGCTAGTACACCTGTCAGAATGATGAATTCCCATCTTATCTACAGAAATAAACTCTAAAAGTCAAGGCACAAAATGAAAATCTCATAGAAGTCAAAGCCGACCCGACAACCTCCTGGAAAGGTTAAACACAGCCGAGGTTCCTTTCAGTGCTGGGAAGGATGCTGTGCTTTGGCGGACACAAGAGGAAGGAGCTGATGAGCATCACCTGTACTGTTTAACTGTATTTTCTCTCCGTTTTTGCTGGGTATGCACAGCTGAGTTTGTGCACAGCAACTGGAACAGATGGGTAACAGCACTTAGAAGGCATCATGAGTACTTGTAAATGAATTACCTGTCCCTCCCAAACAGCCAGAGGGGGCAGAGGCCAGTGATCTCTTTGCCTTCTTAGCATCCAGCCTTGTACTTTGCATGCAATGGGCAGCTAATTTATACACTTGTGGGTTGAGTATGAGTTATAGGATTACCAGGTAGGTCCTCATTTGGGCCTGTGAACCAATCACCTATGGTCAACAGACCTGGCTGCCTTCAGGCTCTGCACTGCCTTTTGGTGCTGCGCACTCAACCCGACTGAGGATCCACACAGCTGAGCGCAACATCTTGCAGAGTAAGGAGTCTAACAGTTCCCACAGACTCCTGAGTCAAAGCTGAAGTTCAGGTTCACGGGCGGAGACAGCTGCTCTGAAAGCTGCCTCATTTTCTGGTCTAGTGTGGTCAGGAACAGGAAATTGCACCTTTGGTATTTTGGGCTTTCATTTTACCCTGCCCTTACAAAGCACTCAGCGACAGTGGGGTCTTTACATGTGGAAAGAGTGAGCTCATTTAAAGAGTCCGTTGGATAAACAGAAGACGTTGGAAGCATGGGCTGGAGCTTTGACACTGTGACCACCTCCTGAGTGTCCCAGGGAAACCGTGTGGGTGATGAGTGCTGTGCACACAGATTCTTTGTCCCTATTTCCAAAGTCCTTTGGAAGCACAGACACCGAGTTCCTACCAGGTTTCTCAGCAGTAGGCCTGTGCAGCAGTCAAGTGGAATCTAAAATAGTCTTACTACAACCAATCGGTGGCAAGCATTCCTACACTCACTAAATTCCAGTATAACATGGTGAGGTCACACAGACCCAGACTGGCCTCCTGCCCCAGGCAAGCTCCCTAACCCTCCTGTCTCAGTTTCCTCTCTGGGGACAATGTTATTTGCCTTGCATCACTGTTACAATTTGCTCTTTCTATCCGAGTAAAGCAAACAACATGGGTGAAACATTTAACAAAGTGCCTACGATATTCTATAAGCTCAATAATTCTTATCCCATATTGACCTCAAAGTAAAATCCAAAGTCTTTATAATGGCTTTGAGGTCCTTCAAGACCTGCCCCCTCAGTACCTCTCTGATCTCATTTCCTGCTTTTCTTCCCCTTACTCATTCCACGTGGACATTCTTGTCATTTCTGCAACATGCCAGTCCTACTCATACACCAGGCCCCTTGCACGGCCTGATTCCTCTACTGCCCTTCCCTGTGCTTGGACAGTGCCTGGCACAGAGGAGACAGCAAACGGATCTGTGCTGAATGAATGAAGAATGAACACACTGGCTTGTGCGGTAAGGTAATAACACGTGTGGAGAATGGGCACTGTGAATGCAACACCTCTCTAATTGCAGAGGTTTTGATATGTTTGGGTCTCCTTCTGAGGAAACTGGGCCTCTGTCCCCTACTAGCTAACAAGAAACTATCCCAAGTGCTTCCAAGAGTTCTTTCATTTAATTCTCACCCCTTCCTTCCCCCAGTGTAGTGAGGTATGATTATTAGTGCTCATTTTAGGGAAAACCGGGCTCTGAGAAGTTAAGTAATTTGCTGAAGGTCACAGAGCTAGTAAGTGCGTTGGCCCTATTACCTTCAGGGCTGATGACTACTTTGCATGCCATTTACTGTCCAACTCTTGCTGATTTTACAATGCCCGATGAAGCCAGCCATACAGGCAGGTGACTTTCCTGGGCGCTTCCTCTCCCACCACCCCCTGCTGCTGGGGTTCAGGCATGTTCCTCAGCGAATCCCGCTCAGGTTATAATGTAGCAAGACAGGCCAGATGGGTAAGGCGGACTGTTCATTTCAGGGGCAGAAAGGCCCAAATGTTTTGCTTTGTTTTTCTTAAAACTTAGACTTCCCAAACCAGCCAATCATTGAGACACAGAAATGGATTGTTTCTTTAACAGTCAAATAATGATAGGATTTGAAGCCAGAAGGTCAGACAGGGCACTGTTTGGAGCTGCTGCTGCTGGTTAGGCAGGATGATAAAGAGCTGCTCAAGAGGATGGAGGTCAGCTGGAATGTCCTTCCGTCACTCCTTCACCTTCTAGTGCCAATCCATCCTTCACGACTCACATCAGCACCCTGTCCCTGCCGAAGCCTTCTCAGACCAGCCTATCCTCGCCCGCCCATCTCCCTCCCCCAGGCTAGGCACCCTGTCCTCCACAGTACGCCTGCTGAACTGCACTGAAACTGCCCGTCCTCCTCCACTGGAGTGTAGGGACAAAGTCACTTGTCTGTACCCTCAGTGCCTCATGAATAAGAGGAGTTCCCTAAACGACTGTGGAATGGGTCAGTACCACCTTAGTGAGATACCACAACCTCAGACCTCTCTGAATCTGCTCTGTCATCTTTGATTTAATACAGACTGAGATCCAAACGGCACAGCCGCTGATGTGACCCAGTTCCAGTTCCAGAAAGCCAAAATTATGTGGTCAGGGGAACAGTCTTCAAACACACAGCATGCTTTTGCCATCCACTCAAAAGTTCTCCAGCTGGTCTCGATAAAATTAATTACCCCCAATTTTCATTGCATAAATGTATTCAAGGAGTCACTTACATTTTCCTTAGGGAGTCTTTCCCCTCTTCAAAAATCAGCACAATAATAAATCATTATTTCCTCTCAATTCAGCCAACACATTTGCTGAGAAGCCTGTATCAACCAGAATATTTATAAGCTCTTGAGTTCTACTGTGTATGTGCAGATTTTAAAATTCAAAATGTTTGTAGATGATGGTAATAATAATTTCAAGGGTTTACTTTCAGACTAGTTTATTGGGTCTCTGCAAAGGAGCTACCAAACTCAGGGGAAAATAGCAATGCATTCCTTTTAACTAGCATCAGGCTGCTTATGAAATGCAGGGTATTGAGCACGCATACAAATATTTCAGCAATCAATGGGCAAGGAAGTGCACTTGAAGGCTGAGGAACAATCCCTGTAGGATTTTGAAGTGAGATTCCTTAATACCACCTAAAAGTTAATCCTATCAATGTGGACTAAAGTTGTGCTGGATTCTGAAGTTATCAAGAAGATTAACAGAAAAAACATCCTGCTTATTCTGCAGCAATGTTGACATGAATCTCAAATCGGTGACGACAAATCACATACTACAAAGCATTTAAATAACCAGAAGTGCCGCGTGGGGCCTAAATTTTTTTAAAAAAGGACAAAAACAGCCCCAAACTAAACCCAGAGATATTAAGAACCACTGGTAATGTTCAGTGGTATTCCATTCAATTCCTGGAACAACCTGGCCGGTTTCCACAGACGAGGAAACTAGAGGGAGGGCAGTTTAAGGAAACTCCCGTCTCGCCTAAGTAACGGGGTACACTCTCGGGATTGGAAGTGCAGGCTGACAGCATAGCCAAGGGACTGTGAGGAGGGTCTCTGAGGACAGACCGCCTGATTTCAAATGCTGGATCTGACACACTGGCGGGTGATTCTGAGCAAGTTTCTTTACTCTGTGTCTCGGTCTTCTCATCTGTAAAATGGCTGCACGCTTCAGAGGGCTGTGGTCGGGTGAATGAGGTCACTTATGAAGTGCTTGCTACAGTGCGTGGCGTACAGTCAGATTCTCTTCGCTCCTGTCTGACGTCAGAGCCCAGGCCTTTCTTCCACAGCAAGGGTGAATGTTACGTAGCATACAGATCAATCCTCTGAACTACTTCATAGTTGCTCTGCATATTGTAAGTAACACATGAAAGTTAATGAAGATAGTTCACTCCAGTTTTCATCGTGTCTCATTCCAGACGGAAGAGTTAGTGTTGAGGGGCAGGCATCAAAGAACACAGAATCTGGCTGGACAAAGAGTCATTCCCGCCATTGAAAACTATCTGACGCCCCGAAAATGGAATGAGCTGCTGTCCCAGGAGTGCCTCACTCAAAGGCCACTACTCAGTGCAGACTGTACAGGGCGGATCAGAACTGCTACCCTGTGGGGGAGGGGAGGACTGCGGGAGATCAGCTTCAGGGTTTATCTGTGATTCCACGTTTGACACTGGAGACGATTATTAGCTTAAAGGGCTGCTTTTTGCCAGGCTTTTCATAGGAATGTAGTAACTTCAGTTACATCATACTCAAACACTTACCTTGACTAAAAAGCATGAAAGGTATGAAATATAAAAGCTGTTAAACATGGATGTGAAGGGGGGGTGTGAGTGAATGTGAGATGTTAATTAATTCCGTGATTTTAGGATCTCTTACAGTAAAATGTCCCAGTGAGGTGATTATAGTAATTGAATCAAATTCAACAGCAATTTAATGGACTAAGAATAACTATGTTTACAATGGGAAGGCAACTACTTCCTGAATTTCTAAATATACTCTGTATTTTCTGTGCAAAAAAAGTAATCAGAGGTCCTTGGTATTCTGAGGGGAAAATGACATAAGTAGTGTTCCCTTTTATTCTAGTTTCTTAAGAGAAAAGAAGTAAAATCACTGACCCTTTTTCGTTCCAGGAAAGATGCATCTTGGCCATTTTCCTACAGGAATAACCAGCCTTGAGCTGGCTTCTCTTTAGCAGTCTCCACCTCATGTTTGTGTTCAGAGTAAGGAGGAGGGAAGGAAATCTTCAAGGCTTTGATAAAACCTACCATGGCCACCCCACCCACCCAACACAGAAAACCAGAAAACTACCACAGCAAAACTCATCAGTTTGCTTCCATATTCAAGGTATACTCTCTCATTCATTCATTCATTCATTCATTCACATTCTCTTTCACACACTCCCTTCCTAGTATGCGCTGTGGCACAGGAAAGTGGGGGCTACAGTGTTCATTAAATATGCCGTTTACACAGGAGAAGCTGTTCGCTGGAAAGCTAGGGGTGCGAGCTCCAAATAAGGCAAGCACTAACTGTCCAAGGCTCACTGTGTAGAATGTGGCTAATACCTGTCAGCACCCATCTCAGAGGGCCCTGAAAGAGGAAATCAGATCACCAGGGCAAACTTCTTACTACAACGCCCAGCACACAGTCAATGCTTGCTGAGTACTAGTGATTATTGTCATTTTTATTATTACTCCAGGGCTAATCATTTGCAAAAATAAGAATCTAAACTACAATTCCTACTACTATGTCAATAAAGGCATTTAGTTCTTCTTTGATAGTTCTAAAGGCACATGGGTCAGGGTTACACAGTAGTCTAGGATATTCATTAGAGACAACAATGATCACTGGACCACGGATATGCTTAAGTTTGAGCCAACATAATATTTTAGTTAAAAGAAGGTTCAAAATAGAATTTACTAAAGCTAAACAAACCAACCAACCAACCCAGCTCCTTAACTTTATAAAGTTATTGCTTCCCTTTGCTTTGGAGAGACAAAATTCAAACTCTGCTCATAAACCTAGCTATATAACCCCCCTCCCCAATTAAGCTACATTAATGCATATTTAAGGTCAAGGAGCAAATAAGGCAGAACATATGTGATACACTGTGAAGGGATTAATTGTCCACCCTTAGTCCTTTCTCTTTCCCTCCCTTGTCCGCCCCAGACCGTCTCAGAGCTGTGTAGCTGCAGACAGGTGTGCAGAACTCAAAGCGGACAATCTAGATCTGGGAGGCCTTCTCTCTGTGGGTCAGGGAGGATGACCAATCTACCCTTAGGGTCTCTTTTTTGGGGGGGCTTTCTGAGAAATACTAAAACCGTCTCTGAAAAAAGCATCCTCTGAATTCTGACCAACTTTCCATTTTTCCCCCTCACCAAATGGCTTTCGTGGAGGTTCTTTTTACATATCTGCTAGCCGGTGAGACAAGATGGTGAAACTGATACCTCTTCAGCCCCACCTCGTTTTCTTTCTCTGACAGACACACGAAGGAATCACACTAGGAGCTCCCACAAAGTGAAGCGATGGAAGGTACAAGGGTACGAACTCGAGTGCAGGTATATCAGCAAAGGGCTAATGATCACAGTGCTATTACTGAAAACAGGGATATGGAGGCAAATCAAAGTCATAAAAAGGTGTTTTCCCTTTTTCTGCAGCCAAACCTGATGTCATCACAACCACATGACATTCAAGAAAGCCCAACCTATTTGAAGTAGTTTCAGGTGACAGATTATTGGCCCACAATGAGACACAGATTGACGGATATGGAGGAGAAAAAGTTCACCGTGCTGTGAACCACTGCTAATCCTGACTGATAAAACTAGCAGAGACACGCATCTCCCCTTTCCAGTGTGTACTGCACGGTAGGTATCACACTGTGGACGTAATCAAAGTGAGTCTGGATTATCCGGAAAATGTCACATAATTGTACTTAAGTACCTTAGATGAAGGCCACAGAACATCATCAATGAATTCACACTGCAAAACAAATTTCCCAGATGAGTGCATAATCTTATTTAACTCCTTCTTCTTTGTATTCTTCCAGGTATAACTCTAACCCCACAAGTGACATTTGTCTTGAACAGAAATTAATGTGAGACAGTTTCCATTATGCACATTAGAAAGTATGACTGAAGCTTTTGACTTAGGTTGGTAAAATAAATATCACAATATCAATTCATCAGGGAAATAAATATCAAAACAACAAGATACCACTTCACACCCACTAGGATGCTACAATCAGAGACAGATAGTAACGAGTGTCGGCGAGGACGTGGAGAAATCGGAACCCTTACACACTGCTGCTGGGAATGTAAAATGGTGCAGTCGCTTTGGAAAACAGTCTGGCAGTTCCTAAAAAGGATAAACATAGAGTTACCACATGACCCAGCAACTGCACTCCCAGACATATACCACGAGAAATGAAAGTAAAAACATATGTCCACTTGTACACGAATGTTGATAGCAGCATTACTCTGAACAGCCAAAGACAGACACAACTCAAATGACCATGAACTGATAAATGGATAAATAAAATGTGGAACAGCCACGCCACGGATGCTTTTGAGCACTAAAAAGAATGAAGTTCTGACACATGCCACAGCATGGATGAACCTTGAAATCATGATGCTAAGTGAAAGAAGCCAGTCACAAAGGGCCACATACACATATTTATAAGAAATGACCAGAACAGGCAAGTCGAGAGAGACAGAAAGTAGTGTGCAGTGGTTGCCTATAGCTGGGGGGCTTGGAGGAAAATGGGAAGTGAATATTAATAAACACAAGGTTTCTTTTAGAAAATGCTCTAAACCTGATTGTGGTGATAGTTACAACAGCTCTGGGAATAGATTAAAAATCATTGCACTGTGCAGTTGAAATGGGTCAACTGTGAATTATATCTAAATAAAGCTATTGTAAAAAGGCTTATTAGCACATCAGATTAAAGGAAATATGATCGACCATCTACAGCAAGGGTTCTAATGCCATCCTCTCTTATAACGCTCGGTGAGTCAGTCGCCTATCAGCTGAGAGCGCAGGTCCTAAAGAACAGCTTTCGAAGTTTTCTCAACTCCTTTGTTTCAAGTAATTCTGCTACTTCTAATAATCAGCATCCTTGAGGATTAAGCTTTCTCCTGTTTGTAGTCCCTGCATTAATTAGCATGGAACTTTCCACATAGTAGCTGCTCAATTACCATTTCTTGAATTGAATTCAAATATATTTTTAAAAATAACCAACTGGGAACCATAAATAAAAGTCAAACCAAGAATATTTTGCCTTACCCTGGTGGGTTTGGTTCAGCAGTTGGAGTGTCGGAGGACCAGAGAGTGGAGGGTTCAATTCTGGTCAAGGTCACATACCTCGTTTGCAGTTTGATCTTGGCCCTGGTTGGGGTTGTGCAGAAGGCAGCCAATCGACGTGTCTTTCTCCTATCACATCGATGTTTCTCTCTCTCTCCCGTCTCACCTACTCTATCTGAAAATCAACAGAAAAATATCCTCGAATGAGGATTAAAAACAAACAAACAAAAAGAGACTATTTTGCCTTGTTTGGAGGAAAGCTGATCAGAACCACTGTAGCCCTTTATCACACTAAATCTGGGGCATCTAACATGCAATTAAGTCCCTCAAATATTAATCAGTCCTGGTTATAAGAATACGATTCGTGCTCTTCAATTGCCTGATTTGTATCTCCCTTGATAAAATCTGAAGCTTCCTGGACAGGGGTTCCTTCCAAAGTGAATTAATAGACAAGAGCCCTCAGAGAACCTGGTCGGGCAACATTCCACCTCATGGATATTTCATGTCAGGAAATTTCCAGGTGGTCTGTTGGGGTGGTGGTTTGTCTTGCTCTTTCCTCTTGATGTGATGAGCTTTGTAGCTAGTCAGCCTGGCTTCAAATGCGGGCTCTGTCACTGTTACTAGCTATTTAACGTTGGTGCAAGTTATCTGACATCTCCACTCCTCAGTTTCACCACTTGTAAAATGAGAATAATATAATATGTGCTGTGGAATTCCTGTGAAGATACAGAGTATCTAGAAGGGTGCCTGGAATATAGCAAATGTTCAACAGTACAAGCTATCACTGTAGTAGAATTTAAATGCGCGGAATCTCTGAAACAGAACTTAGGCATAGCTATTGTTATCATAGGCAGAACATACGGTATTGGATATAAACCAGGCCTGCTGGGACAGGTCAAAGTAAAACTATGGAATTACATTCTTGCCTAAATTCCTGGTTGGGAAATGCTACTCTAGACTAAAGGACATGTTTTTGTTTGTTTGTTTGTTTTGTAAAAGATAACTTGTTTGAAACAATTTCAAATTTTCTCAACAAAATTCTTTTGACAATACAAAGGGCTTTTCCCCACTGTTTTCCTTTCCATAGCTTCTCCATCTACATATTGCTAGTGTGGCAGACACTGAGCATATTAGCCAATATTGACATGTCCTCACCCTCCTGGGTTCCTAAGTAACCATTTCTCCAGCCTTTCTTGTAGGTAAGTGTGGTCCATGTTGATACAGTCCTGGCCAATAACATGTTAGTGGAAGTGACGTGTGCTTCCTGGTACAGACCTGGCCCAACCTCACTCTTTCCCCATGGACCAGCTTGAATGGAGGGGATTCAGGAGGAGGGGCCACAACATGTAAGGAGCCTGGGTCCTTGAATAACATTCTGGAGCAGACTGCCCCCAGACCCCAATCTGCACTGAACATTATTACAAAGGGGAAAATACACAGTAATAAGCCACTGGGGTTTTGAAGTTGTTTATATAGAAGCACCTGTTAGTTACTCTAATTAATACAGCTAGGCAAAGCTTTGTTAATTATTGTTTAACGGATCAGGTTTGCTTCCAGAATAGTTTTTTTCTATGTTAGATACTGGCAACAAGTATACTAATAAAACACATTTCACAGATCTCTTCTGTTTTGGTCTCTTTACTATCACCGTGATCACTGAATACAATCTTTCAATCATACCTACAAAACACATCTAGGTGTATCATCTGATGCTGCCGGATTCCTCTTGAGAGGACATGTATTTTGCACTGTGTTACTTGTAATCTTAATACAGATCTCTATGCAGAGCTGGCCAAAGTATATATCTCTTATTGTGCACTTAATTAATCATTCACCATCTCAGAGAATTGTTTTACAATTACAGCAAGCTCTGAGGAGCTGACCAACTTAAAACTGTCAGGTAAAAATTAAAAGCTATCATCAAACAGTGATTCCATGCATTTATAATTTTTATATAGTTCTTTATAGCAATCTTTAGTAGCCTATGTATTTAATGTAACCACTTTTTTTGGTATTAAAGTTATAAATGCAATGACATGTAAATGGAATCTTTATTATTACTGTTTCCAGTCTCTTGGGATGAAGCATTTAGTACAGCTACTGTAGGTTTTAACACCATAAACAACCTTTTGCAAGTTTCTATTCTTGCTTGGTAACTTCTCTTTTCTCTCTCTCTCCTTTCTTTAATGGTCTAGTGCTCACTACAATGATAGCTTTTTATTTGCTATTTTATTGCCTGGTTTCATTACCAGGCTGTGATTCCCATGAAGGCAGAGCTCGTATCTGTTTCTGTTCATCCGATAAGTATTCACTGAATGCCTATTGTCAGGCACTGCTCCAGGAACAAGAGAATTAAACCTAGTCAGGATACGGTATCTGGCCTCAAGGTGCATACAGTTTGGTGGAGGAAACAGGCAAGAGCTTATAAATAATGTATACGGGGGAGGAACGATACTATGTTGTACTTATCGCTTCATGCTGCCTTGGTTTTTGGTGGCAGTAGGGACTGTCTGTCTACCTCATGATAGCCCGTCCTGTCTGAGAACTGCCTCTTTTGCATTCACGTGGATGCCAAAGAAGCATATTTGTATCACATGGCTCTGTCTCCTTGACCACAGTAGCTTGATTATAGATTTTTTACCTATGCTACATCAACCAAATCTCTCTTCTGAGAGGTTGGAATTGGAATTGAGAGATTCGAATTCAGCCTGAGCTCTTCAGTTGAGTTGAGAGAGGATATATAACCTAGAGTGCTATGTGGTAGCCATCTTCTGTCAGGTGGCCAGGGATACTGAGAAAGCTAGTCTACAGAGAGAAACAAGAAGCAAGTCATGGAAAGAAGTAGAGATGAGAGAGTTGACGGACTGAGAAAGACATGAAGAGCCCACTTCACACTCTGATTCTAGCCCCTTTTCCCATGAGACACCCCTACGTCTTTATAGCTGTTTGTTGTTTTTCTAAGCCTATCTCATGTTAGTTTCTTCTGCTTGCAACCATGCCTTAACTGAGAGATTGCTACTTGACATGCAATATTCATAGATTCTATTTAATCTCATTCATCTCATAGCATAAGACATATGCATTACTACCAAAAAAAATGTCTTTTTTTCCTGATGTTATAAACAATGCTTCTGTTGGATTTTAATACTTAGGAATTTTAACCACGCTTCTCAGGTGCTCTCTGAGAAGTTTCTCACTTTCCTCACTGGAGATTTTATAAAGCAGACCCATTTCCATTCAACCGCAGAACATCAAAGCCCAACATTCTTGAACCTCTTGTGAAAAACACTATCACATGTGTACACCAGCTAGTTAACATTCAGGGGAGAAAATAATTCTTATAAACATCAATGGGGCATTTGTGCTCATAAACCAAAGGCGTTGATAATGAATGCTTGGATTTCAGCTCAGCAGTTGATCAGCTAAACTGATTAACAACTGTTACCTGGAGACACCAGAATTTGAACACATCTAAAATACATGGTTTTAAGGTCCTAGTAAGAAAAGAAATTTAAGCTTTATATGTGGGGAGGGGAGAGGAATATACTCTAGAGATTTCAATATCAGCATAACCACAAACGTTTGCTACTTTTAAAGTGCATTCTTTTCATTATTCATCAGAGATATGCCAGGCACCACGAATGTAAGGGGAGTAAGCTCTGTCCTAAATGAGCTCACAGTTGACTGGGTAAGACAGACAAGGAAACAGGAAACCATAATGCCCTCTGATAGGTGCCATGCTGGAGATACCAGCATGGGTGAGAGGCATCTACTCCATCCTGAGCCAGGCCTTTGAGCTGAGTCCAGGAGAATGAGAGGAGGTGAGCAGTGTCAGAGCAGAGGCAGGGGCAGGTCTGCTAAGAGACAGGAGCACATGAGGCTCACGTACAAGGCAAGGGCATGAGAGAGAAGAGGGTACGTGCCAATCGCCAGTAGTCCTGTAATGGCTGCACGGACAAGGTGCTTCGGCCAATTGCCTATGTTTTCCTCCAAAGCTGCAGTCTCCAGTGCTTTCCATGTGTTCCGATTACTCGAGAGAAAGAAAGTTTGATTCAGCTCAACAAATATTTGAGGATTTAGTAAGTTGTAGGTCCTGGTGTAGGCTCTAGGAGCACAAAGAGGAGTAAGAGTGGGGAGTAGTACTTGTCCTGAAGACGCTCTGCCCAGTGGGAAAGACAGGGACAAGTATCCAGAGAGTGTTAAGGAAAATACATGCACAGAAGTAGAGGCACAAAAGAGCCTGAAACGAGCCCTTAAGAATAAATAAGAAAACACTAGCCAGCTTAACAACAATAACAAGTGAAAGAACCATTTCAGACACAGGGAAGAACATAAATAAAGACAATCACCCAGCATAATATTGTAACAACTATGTATGGTGCCAGGTGGTACTAGACTTATTGGGGGGATCCATTTTGTTAGTTATATAAACATCTAACCACTATGCTGGACACCTGAAGCTAATATAATATTGACTGTCAACTGTAATTGAAAAAACGACAACAAAACAACAAAAAAAGGCACCGCCAGGAAAAAGGACCAGGATGTGGGGAGAGAATACATTTCTAGGAGGCAAAATAATTGAGCCGTGATAATGGGGAGGAAGGAGGCAGTTGGTCTATTGAGACCGAAGGTTCTTGGTTCGCATGCACGACCTGCTGGTGGTGATGGGGTTGCGGGAGAGCAGCTGGTCCTGGGAGGAAAGAAGTTTCGTGGAAGCGGAGCGCCACCCTGTCACGTGGGAAGAGGAGCTGTAAGAGCAAGGTCGGGGCTAGGGGTCTCGCTCGGCAGCAGAGTGGGCGAGGGAGCTGAAGCCAGGGTGGGAACTGGAATGACACAGGGAAAGTCAGTATCAAGGAGGGCACCTGGCCAGAAGCAGAATCCTAAAAAAGTAGTTTGGGTGTGGACAGGATCCAGAAGCAGCTCGGAGGAGACGAAGGAGGGCACGATGAGTTTCTAGGGGAACGGAGTAGGCAAACATTTTAGGTGAAGCGAAGAGACCCAGTAAGCTGGGGACTGCAACGATCTGCAGTCTGCAGGCTGCTGGAGACTTTTTCCAGAGAGGTGTCGTCGGAGTGTTGGAAGACGTGAGGCTGCCCGGGGGAGGAGAGTGGGAGAGAGGAAGTGGTCCCTGGGTACTCAGACCACTCTTTTAAGAAGGCTGCTTGGGAAGGGGAAGTGAGAGAAGGGACATCTGCTAGACGCAGGACAATCTCTCAATCTCCCAACCTCTCAATCTCTCTCTCTGTCTCTCATTTAGCAATCATTTGAAAGGGAGAGACAGAAAGACGTGAGTGGGTTTCTCGACTAAGAGGAAAGCAGCAGAGATAGAAATGAATGATATTGCAAAGAAGACATAACTGAAGAAAAAGGTCTTGGCACAGAAAGCTATCCTAATTACGTACTCAATTCACACACATTTTAGCTTTCAACTGCCAAGGAATCTATGTCCCCAGGCCAGGCATCTGTGAAAAGCAGTAGCAGCAGGCATGTGAGTGACATGGAGCTTGGAGCAACACTAGAAAGCACGAGACAAATTCTGGATTTCATTATCTGAAGGGTTCCTACGTGTTTGGGAAAACCCCACAGAGGCGGCACACAGGTAGTGAGGTGAGAAAAAGCTCACCCTTCATCAGCACCCCTGCAGTTCTGGAATAAGCAGGGATGATACCCCCAGTCAGGGGATTACAGTCACGACACCAACATGATTTTCTTAGGCTGCAAAGGAGTTAGATCTGAGTTTGAGTCTCAGCTTTGCTTGAAATTAACTACTGGCGTTGGGCAATTACTTTGCTCTTGGCCTCAGTTTCTTCCTCTACAAAGAAGAAGGAAGTGTCACTACAGCCCAGCGGTGAGGCTCAAGCAGGTTCACAGGCATGAACGCGCTGTCCAGCAGGAACCTCCATGCAAACACTTGCTGTTCGATGCACACGGGAAGATGTTGGTTGAAATCTCTGAGAGCTAGGCAAATCTGGAAGAGATCGGTCCTTGAACACCTTTTTCTGTTATTACCATTGTAAAGACACGTTAGTATCAAGGAAAGTAAGTGTTCAAGCAAAGACCTTCAGCTTTCACTGACGATGAGTTCCTCTGGATTTTCTGGTGGGCTTGTGAGCCTACAAAGCAGTCAGAAGGTTGGGTGTTGAGAGGCAAGTGCAATTTAGTTACCCCAGGCACAGGGCATGTGGGGCAACAAGAGCAGCAACAGGCAATGGAGGCTGTACAAATAAGACTCCAATGTATATCCTAATAGTTAAAGATGCAAGTTTTAGTGAAGGCAGACCTGAGTTCAAATCGTGACTCAGTCACTTATTAGCCATGACCCCTTGGACAATCCAGCGCCACTGAATTTGTTTCCTCATGTGTAAATTGGGATAACAACATCTATCCTAGAATGTTGTCATGTTATATGTTTATGTAAGTCCACATGTGTGGGAAATTCCTGGCCCACTGAACATGCTCAGTAAAGACAGCTCTCACAGTCGGTCTTCTTTCCAGGCTTCACAGAACCTTGGATCATTCTTCCACACACTGTTGCTTATCAACACTCACTAAGAGCTTTACAGGTGCAGTACTATCTAAACATACATGTCGAAGGTATAAAATAAATTATGCCGCTTAAACTTTCAAACTCTATGAGTAAAAACTATGGCTATCTATTTCTCTCTGGATCCTCAGGATATAAAGTCCCTGGCACAAAGTGGTTATTTAGAACATATTTGTTGACGGAAGTAAATGAGAGGGAGAAAAAAGAGGGAAGGAGGGACGGATGTTGAGAGCTGCTAACTCAGACGATATGAAACTCAAGACGGAAGAATGGAAATAAGGCATCCCCGGGCTGCGGAATGTGATGACTTCTTGTCAAAAGCCACCTTCTTGCGTTGACGTGACTTGTTTTTACTCCTCCACATTCTGACATGATCTTTCTCTCCATCTGGCAAGTGGAACTGGACCAGCTATATTTCAAGTGTGATAACACTACCTGAGGTCAGCATTTGCCGCTTTCCGGAGCAACATGCCATTCGGTCTTAGGTGACGTGACTGAGAAGTGCCACCAGCCCCACTGGCAGCTGCAGTGCAGCAGGGAAGGACGTTGGACTCAGACTCAACTCTATTTAGAGTCTTTCTCACACTGTATCGCTCAAGCAGATGTGGGGACAGCTGTTGCTATTCTTTCCCAGAATCTTACTGAGAGGAAGATTTTAGTAAGATTTTTAAAAATAAATTACACAGGTGTTGTCTCTGAGTCAATTAGTGCATTAGCTATAAAAAGAATATGTACAAACCCTGGCCAGTGTGGCTCGGCTGGTTAGAGCATTGTCCTGCGCACTGAAAGGTCGGGGGTTTGATCTGAGGTCAGGGCACATACCCAAGTTGTGGGTTCGATCCCTGGTGGGGGCACAAAACACAGGCTGTGGGTTCAATTCCCGGTCAGGGTCCATACAGGAGGCAGCCAATCAATGTTTCTCTCTCACATCAGTGTTTCTCTCTCTCTCCCTTCCTTTCTCTCTAAAAATCAACAAAAACATTAAAAAAAAAAAGGATATGCACAAATTAGCTTCCTTTCCACGAGCTCCACGATGGGAACAGGGTTTTCACACTTTCGATCAATGTACTTTGATCTGATTGTTTGTTTGTTTTTTTCACAAAACAAAAAGTAAAGCTGTCCCTGGACTTTTCTTGTTGTTGGTAGCTATTCTAATACGGTCCCGGGATAAATGATGCAGAAAGACCCTCCTCCAGAGTCAGATTCGAGTAGCGCTGGCTGACATGGCGCAGAGCTGTGCAGATGCTTCCGCACCACCGTGTCAGTTTCCCCAGGGGATCCAAAGGCGACCAAGCAAACCTGAAATGCCAGGCCTTCAAGACCGTGAGCAGTCAGAGAGACAGCTGAGACTCCTAATCACAATGGGCTCTAAGTATCCCGGGGTGGTGCAAAGACCACTGTTCAACAACCCTGCTCCCTCAGTTCTGAAGCAGGGACTAGTGATGGGCCGGTCCCAGGATCCCAGGCCTCTGCTCGCCTCCCTGGTGCCCTGAAGTGGACGGGGGTCTTGGTGCCAGGTCTTAGCCAGTCTGGAACCCTGAAAACGAGTCCACTAAAGGAGTTGTGAGAGTCGCAGACATATCCCATGCTTAGGGGGTATTTTTTTTACAAAGTGGGAGCACCCAAAAGTAAAATTTTTACCCTTGAATTCTTATTTTAGTTATTCTAAAACCAGTAATATTCCAATGCTGAGTTGTGGATCAGGGTGCCTGAGTTGAAATTGAAAGGCAAAATCTGCCTAATCATAAAATCATAGAAGTTGGGTTCTTCTTTTTTGTTTTGTTAATCCTCACCCATGGATATTTCCTCATTGATTTTGAGAGAGAGAGTAGAAGGGAGAGGGAGGGAGAGAGTGAGAGAGAAACATCGATGTGAGAGAGACACATCAATCAGTTGCCTCCAGCACAACCCCCACCAGGGCTGGGGATCAAACCTGCAACCCAGGTACCTGCCATTGACTGGAATAGAACCTGAGACCCTTCAATCCCCAGGCTGATACTCTAACTGCTGAGACAAACTGGCCAGGGCCAAAGTTGGGTTCTTCTCCGGTCTACATGTTGACTGTTCTGTGTCTCGAGGGCCATGCACTCCCCACGCTGCTTTGTTGACAGCCCTCCCCCCACCATCAAGCAGTACTTTTCAGATTATCCTATCTTACTGATACACTCAGAGGTTAATCAAACAATTTCCCATTGGTCACAGCTAGTAAGAGAGGCAGTATGGTTGTCTAAGCATAGTTTCCTTGATTCTAAGTTCAGTGCTTTCTTAAATACTAGTAGCAGTGGTGGTTAATAATTACTGTGTGTTAACTGTGTCAGGCATTGTGCCAACAGCTCTACATAGGAGGTTATCTTATTTCATCATAATAACTTGATGTAGATATTATTACTATTCCCATTTCCAGATGTGGAAAGTGAGACCAGAGAGGTTACCTAATATGCCCAAGGTCAGACAGCTATTAAGAAGCACAATCAAAAAATTAAAAAAATAAATTAAACAAAACAAAACAAAAAGACATCATTTGAAACTTACGGATATTTTTGTAATATTCAGAAAAATTGCAGAGCCTTAGAGATGGAAGAAACAGAATAAACTAGTTTAGCTCCAAGAGATAAGGTTACTCGGCTAAGATTAAATTAAAGGCGGTCATAAAACTCAAGTTCAGAACTTTCATATTATATTGCAGAAGTTTTAAAGTTGTTCATTTAAGCAGAGTTAGACCTCATTAGAGAGACTTGGAATTCCTTCTACAATCTGGATGTTCTTAATGCTAAAAGGACAAAAAATACAAGTTACTGAATGTCAGTCATTCATTCCTCCATTTCAGTTATAATAAAATAATGAATAAATCATAAAGAAGGGAGGAAAGTCACTCTGGCCTTTTCATGAGGAACTTTATAAGAATTAACAATCCATGTCTTTTGAACATTTTTAAAAACTTACTCTTTATGAAGATATAGTACTGGTGTTCTACCAAATACTGTATTAAAAAAAAAAAGAAGCACAATCAAGATTCTAATTCAGGTAGTTTGCTTTAAGACTTGCTAGACAACAATTATGCTAGGTGGCCTTCTTACAGTAGCAAAGCTGCCTTCAGTACAGTTTCCACCCACAATTTAGGTGAAAATATTTTCAAGAAGAGTCTAGGCTGCCTAACAGGGCTCCACACTGGAGCGCCCAGTGGAGTGTAACACAGGCCACCGGCGTAAGGGCTTCCTGCTCTGGCACAGCTGAAGCAAACACCGAGGGCACCGGCCGCACAGCATCCGCCGGTGCCGGGCACAGGGAACCACACACAGACAACGCACAGGAACTGCGTGCTGCATGGAACTCGGCGGAACTGACCGAGTCGTCACTGCCGCAGACAGAAGCACTGACTTTCTCAGGACTATATCTGTGCTTTAAAATTAGGAGATCAATGCCTGAAACCAAAGGGTAAGTTCTGACTCTTATATCAAGGGAGTCAGTGGAGCAGAGGTAAACGTATGCCCACCAACCACATGTGGCCTGCAGGTAGGTTTTGCTCAGTTCCACACTGCTTTTACATTTTCAATCAATAGCCAGTATTTAAATATTAAGACATTTCATTAAAAACCCAAACTTACAATTTCTCTAAGAAAAACCAGAAGATATGATACTAGACAGGGCACCTGCTCTCTAGATCACCAATTTCAACAGAATCAGTTTTACTCATTTACTTTCCTCCTGGCCCCTTCAGGATGGCAAGTTTGCCGACTCTGAGCTGGAGAGTCTGTGGAGGAAGGTCTGGAAGTGCCTCGAAGCCTTCTGAGATCCCGAATCACTTCCAACACGCCCACCGGGCTCTTGCCAGGCTTGCTCTAGAGCACACCAGCATTTCAGTCGCTCGGGAACTGAGCTGCCATCTTTGCCTTAGATGACAAAGTAAAGCAACAGCTCCCTCTCAGCCTGGCTTAGCTGCCTCTGAACAGAAGGTCTCCAGCTTTAAAGCACTACCATCAAAATGACCCATCGGGCCACCCTGGCCGGTTTGGCTCAGCGGTTGGAGTGTCTGCCTGTGGACCAAAGAGTCTTGGGTTTGATTGCTGTCAAGGGCACGTGCCTCAGTAGTGGTTTAGTCCCAGTCTTAGTTGGGGTCATGAGGGAGGCAACCAATTGATGTGCCTCTCTCACATAGATGTTTTTCCTCTCTCTATCCCTCCCTCCCACTCTCTCTGAGATAAATGGAAAAATATCCATGGGTAAGGATTAAAAAAAAAAAAAGACCCAATGGGCCAGACCCTCCGCTGGCTCCAGGTCAAAGGACCCAGGCTGTTGTTTTGGACAAATCGCTAAACACCCATGTGTTTAACAAAGAAAGGATGTCACGGGAATCTGTTGTAAAGCCATCTTAACCTGCTTATACATGTCCTGCGCGCTGCAGGCAGAGGTCGACATCTGCGGTCACTGACCCCTTCTGGGCAGGTGGGCAGGGCTCTCTCCCTGAAAGTCCCTGCTGCTGCCGCTGCGCCGCGGGTCAGAGGACTGGAGGTCCTCGGGCAGCAGCCAGGCAGGCAAGTGTGCATGTGAGAGTCTGAAATTACTAAATTAATAGGTTTATTCACTCCAAATATAGTTCCAGATGAACTACACCCATATAAAACGAGATTTCCCTTACTAAATTTGGGATTTTATAACGTAATAAAAATATTTCTTCAATTAGTCAGTGAATTGCTGTTGAATTTTCTCTTCCTTAAATAAAGAGTCTATACACATTTAACTGCTTTCTTCTGTCTGGGTCCCATACAAAAAAACTGAAAAACAGAGAAGGGATCAAATGCATTGCTAGAATTACACGTTTGGTATCATTTATATTACTTCGGCTAGACTTCAAATAGAGACTTTTTAAAATGAGGTTAATAGGATCATTTCAAAACAGGATTTATTTTATTTTAATACTGCTTATGATGATAGGGAGTATGCAGTTTCTTTCACTGCTAAAAAAATTCCTGCTTGTTAGAAAGTCTGCCGTCAACTCAGCTTTATTGCTTCAAATAAGCAGTGTGCACAAGAACAATAAAACTGTTTAATGAAAGAACATAATAGGCTTAGCAGATGTTGCAATCATAGAACATTTTAGGTAAATGGTTTTAAAAGGACATTTCATCAGTTTAGAAACAGTCTGGGAAAACCAAATTCAGTGGCTGGATTTGTGCAGGCTCTCTCTGAGGGAATGTTCGGGCCTATTTTTTCCCCAAACAAAAGACTAAGTTTACAATGAACCAACTTCCAGCAAAGGTAGCTGCGAAGTGTAACTCTTTACCTAGGTCCCATTACCATGTTCCTGCTTGGGCTGCTAACAAAGACACCTTGATGGGTTCTTCAAAAAAAAAAAAAATCATCTTTACCATTTGTTTGCTGACAGCTTTTGGGGTGTTGAAGAAAACTGTTGTTTCTTAGCCAAGAGTCTTAACATTTATTCAGCAACCACTGGATGAGGATGTGAAGATGGTTCCTGTCCTCAAGGAACTTAAACTCCAGCAGGAAAACAATAAATGACAAACTACATGCTCAGTGTTGTATAGTTCAAGCCACTTGCTAATTTTTGGACAGTGTAAAAGACTGTACTGGGTTTACCATGTCATTTCTCTGCTATTAAACAATGCCATCTTCAGAAGGACAAACTTTTTAAGGCTGAAAAGGGTGCTACAATTTTAAAATGTCATTTAACGCAACCTATATGCCGAAAGTAAGGTAAGCATACAAAGAAGCTGACATTTTAATTGTGCGTTTTTATTTCCTAATGATAAAGTTGGGTGGTGTACTTGATTATTTTAAGAAATTAAAGTTACAATTGAAGTCTGCTTAGTGTTTCAACTTCCAGTTTCAAAAACAGAGAGAAAAATTTAAGCAGCAACCTTTTCAGCTTAATGCACCCAAAAGATACTTGATGACCAGTAAATGTCCCAACACTAAACATGCTGTAAACAAGTCTAAGCAGACGTTGCGTACTCCCAACTACTGACTTCATTCTAATGAGCACTCTTACTTAACACAATGCTTGTATCACAACATACTCCATTACAAATTTATTGTGGGAGAAGTCATTATTATCCTTAAAAAGCAAGACCATTTTTCCCAAGGAAGCTGCTCTTCCGACGGTGGCAGAGAAAATGTTCCTGTCCCTGCAGCATGATCGACCACTTGTACATGCACGAGGAAGAAAACAATCCCTGACGCATCTCCTGCTCCATCTCTGCGGACTGCCTCGGGCTCCCTTGTCTCTCTCGGCTCCCAGGTGCACTGAACCACATCTATCAAAATATTTACCCCGAAAATAGCTTTGTAATAAGAGTGGAATGTTCTTTTTGATGATCTCTTTTGAAAAATACCTATGTATTTAACTGGCAAATCTAAACTTTTGGAGATAGTAGATCACATAAACCCACTTATTAAAAAAAAAAAAAAAAATCTAAAATTCCCTTGATGGCTGTCCTAGCTGATATATTCTAATCACTCAACAAACACACGATGGCTTTACGGCTCTTTCCATTCCCACCCGACTCTGGTTCTGACCTGCAGCAGAGTGGGCCTCAATCCCCAGCCGTCCTGGTTCTGACCTGCAGCAGAGTGGGCCTCAATTCCCACCCGACTCTGGTTCTGACCTGCAGCAGAGTGGGCCTCAATTCCCACCCGACCCTGGTTCTGACCTGCAACAGAGTGGGCCTCAATCCCCAGCCCGTCCTGGTTCTGACCTGCAGCAGAGTGGGCCTCAATTCCCACCCGACCCTGGTTCTGACCTGCAACAGAGTGGGCCTCAATCCCCAGCCCGTCCTGGTTCTGACCTGCAGCAGAGTGTGCCTCAATTCCCAGCCCGTCCTGGTTCTGACCTGCAGTAGAGTGGGCCTCAATTCCCACCCGACCCTGGTTCTGACCTGCAGCAGAGTGGGCCTCAATTCCCAGCCCGTCCTGGTTCTGACCTGCAGTAGAGTGGGCCTCAATTCCCACCCGACCCTGGTTCTGACCTGCAGCAGAGTGGGCCTCAATTCCCAGCCCGTCCTGGTTCTGACCTGCAGCAGAGTGGGCCTCAATTCCCACCCGACCCTGGTTCTGACCTGCAACAGAGTGGGCCTCAATCCCCAGCCCGTCCTGGTTCTGACCTGCAGCAGAGTGGGCCTCAATTCCCAGCCCGTCCTGGTTCTGACCTGCAGTAGAGTGTGCCTCAATTCCCACCCGACTCTGGTTCTGACCTGCAGCAGAGTGGGCCTCAATCCCCAGCCCGTCCTGGTTCTGACCTGCAGCAGAGTGGGCCTCAATCCCCAGCCCGTCCTGGTTCTGACCTGCAGCAGAGTGGGCCTCAATTCCCACCCGACCCTGGTTCTGACCTGCAACAGAGTGGGCCTCAATCCCCAGCCCGTCCTGGTTCTGACCTGCAGCAGAGTGGGCCTCAATCCCCAGCCCGTCCTGGTTCTGACCTGCAGCAGAGTGTGCCTCAATTCCCACCCGACCCTGGTTCTGACCTGCAGCAGAGTGGGCCTCAATCCCCAGCCCGTCCTGGTTCTGACCTGCGGCAGAGTGTGCCTCAATCCCCAGCCCGTCCTGGTTCTGACCTGCAGCAGAGTGGGCCTCAATTCCCAGCCGTCCTGGTTCTCACTTTGAGTTGAACTTGCTAGATGGTTGGTGTGGGGACAATATCAGGCATACCAGCATTACACAGTGGAAGCGATGAAGGTCTTTAGTAGTTTTTGATCAGGTTAAAGCGACTATCAGCTTCTGGGACTGCAATTTATATTACAGAATGAAAAACAAAAGAACATTCAAAAAAAGAAAGAAAAAAATCCTGATTAAAGCAAAAGCATATCAAAAATCTACCTTGTAATTACTACTGATGGCTGAGGAAATACCCCCACCACGCCGTCCATGCTCACTGCACAGCCAATCCCTCAAACAATGCTCCAGCACCTCGCTCGCCCAGTGACGGGCGGCGGGAAGGTGAGCTCTGGTGTGCCGGCAAAAGCAAACAGTGTGAGTGCTCCCAGGTCCTGGCCAGGGCATCACTCTGCCCCCACGTCTCCCCCCAACTTCCCACCCTCAGAAGGAACCAGACAGAGTCGGCAAACCTGAGAGGAGGCCAGGACAGAACGCTCAGGAGGCCCTTACTGGTACCATCCAAGGGCCCCAAAGACTGCTTAACCACGGCAGGAATGTGGCACTTATTCTGCATTAAGTGGGGAAAATTCCCTTCACTCTTTTTTCTTTTTAATCAATTAAATTAAATTTAAAAAGTAAGATAACATATCCATGCTTCCTTCTTTTCACAACAACAAAGACAACCATCACTTAATTATAATCAATTAAAATCCAACAGATGTTTCTTGGGCTACGGGCACAGCATTGGGAACTCAGGCAATTTATTTTAAGATCTCAGGTATGTCTCTTTTGGGGGCGCCCCTCCCCAACATCATATCAAAGCTATTAAAAGCTATATTCATCACCCACATTTAAAATAATTTTATGGCCACAACATCTTTGAAAGAATTTTTGTGTTGTTTTTTTAACTTATTTGGCTACTGGTTATACTCATTTAATTTGTACTCTGCTATGATGTCTCAGTAATCACTGCTAAATTTAACATTTAATGGAGATGACAAAATATTTGGTTTTGTATTTGCTTAACACGTATTTTTGATCCTGTACTTCTTTGTGTTTCAGAGCCAATCATTTTTCTTTCGAGATCAACATTTTTGAGATTCTTGACAAGCACGACATGACTCAGTCATTGGGCCTTAGAGCCTGAGCACCAGGATGCCTCGGCTGGAGTGGAGAGGCAAGCTGAGGAGAGGCGCCACCTCGGGTCTGGCAGGGGAGGTCCCGGCGAGCACAGCAAGAAGGAGACCTCGTGGAGGAGGAGGAGGGCCGACGGAACCATGTCACAGAGACTCAAGCTCAGCAGAACAGCAGACAAGAGAACTGACTATTCAGCAACCACTCTGTGTGTGTCCAGCGGGGACACAGCTGGAGAAAGCACTGTCTCTCCCCTGGAGGAACCGTAACCCAGCAGGGGAAATAGGACTTACTATAAGGTGTGAAGCAGAGTGTGGCAACTACTGCTAGAAAGACCTCGAGTACCATCAAACCAGAGCTGTCACCGGACCACCTCGTCGTACACTCGGGTGGGGGCACTCACACTGGTGTCTATGTGAATGGTTCCCCACACTGTGCAAGGTCATGGCTGAAGGGATAATACAAGTCTTTCTAGAAGGGATGGCATCTGAGCAAGAGGTCTGTTCTGCCATTTACTAGCAGAGGAGCCTCTATGAACTCCCATTTGTTCATCTACAGTAAGAACATTACACTGCCCTCACTGGGTTATTTAGAGGAAACAAAAAGATGTATGTATGCTCAGTACACTACCTGTGCCAAGTCCACCATTCCTACCCCACCCCCCTCTTTCTTTCTTTCTTTCTTTTTCTTTTCCTCACCGGAGGGCACTTTTGCATTTTTCTTCAGATAGAGCGGGAGGGAGAGAGGGAGGAAGAAAGAGAGAGAAACATCAGTGTAAGAGAGACACATCGAGTGTCCCTTTCACATCGATGTTTCTCTCTCCCTCCCCACTCTATCTGAACAAAAAATGGAAAAAATGTCCTTGGGTGAGGATTAAAAAAAAAAAAAGACACATCGAGTGGTTGCTACCCACATGACCCCAAGTGGGGCCGGGGACAAACTGCAACTGAGGTACGTGCCCTTAGCGGGAACCGAACCCAGGACTCTATGGTCCGCAGGCTGACACTCTAACCACTGAGCAACCGGCCAGGGCAGCTTCCTTCTTTCTTTATTAAACGTTCACCAAGCTTCTACCTGGGGTCAGACACTCTACTGGGCACTGTATATACAGCAAGAACAATACACATGGGTTTGTCTTCATGGCATGTACAATAAAATGAGATGATTCTACTACTAATTATTCCACGGACTGTGAGAGGAGGGAGGTGGCCAGAGCAGAAAAATTAGTGTGAGCAAAAGCAAAGGAAAGGTGTGTCCAGAAAGCAGCCACACTGTTTTGTGGGAAGAGGGTTTTAGGGTGTTACTACACTTCCTCCGTCCAGTGGTGATACCCAGAGGGTGGGAAAACTGTGCAGCAACGGTGAGTTGGGAACCAGAAGAGAGTGGGACAAAGGTGTTTTCTTCTCATCGGGGTGATGGCTTCTGGAGGGCGGCATTGAGAATGAACTCAGGCTGTCTGTCAGTGTCAGCCTCGGTCACTGACGGGGCAACGGGTCGAGCACTCTTTGTCTAACTGAATCGAGCACCTTGCCTTTGTAAAAAGTGTGTCTGGAAGAATCTGTCATTCCTTTAGCAGAGACCCAGAGGGGAGGCAGGCCTCTGGCTGACAGAAGCCCAGCAGAAAGTCAAGGGATCCAAGGCCCACAGGCTGGTGGTGACTGTTCCAATGAAGTGGCTTAGCTCAGACTTCATGTTGGGCTGAGTCACCAAAACGAGGCCAATGAATTGGAAAAAGTGCAAGAGGTTGGATTTTGGAGGCAGAACCCTGTGTTCAAATTCCACCTCTTTCAATTACTAGTTTCTTACGCCACCTCATCTTTCTGAACCTTTGATTCTCCTGATAAAAATGTGGCTGTCAATAATTACTCACAGAGCTGCGGGGAGAATGAAGCAACTGGACGGTGCCTAAAATACAGTAAGTAGCACTCCCCTCTTGCTTTCCAGAAACACTGGGGATCCGAACACAGACAGTGGTGCTGGTCTAGAGAAAAGGAGTGTGAAACCTGAGGAATTCCAGGGTAACAGCCGGGGGGCTGGGCTTGGCAGCAAGAGAAGAGAAGTGGTCAGAGTCGAGGAAGTCAGGTGAAATGAGGGGATTCCCTGGTGGCTGGCAGCCCCCAGACAGGTCTTCCATGCTCGATTCCATGGGGAGATTCGAGCAGGACTCAACTCAAAGTTACAATGCATGATGAAAAGTGTGCCCTCAAATTAGGCACAGATGACACGGGGGAGTTAGGGGACAGGAACAGGGTGGAAGAGGAAGTGGGGGAAGTTTCACAGAAGCTGCAATGAGAGGTGCATCGAAGGACATCTCATTTTTTTCCAAATGGAGTGAAAGAAAACACACTAATCTATGACGAAGGGAACATCTGTGGGAGAGAGACAGGTAGGAAGAGTTCTAGGGGACTTTCGGCTGAGGTGTCAAGGTCTTACAGGATAAAAGCAGAAATGGGGAAGATGGGAGCAAAGACTGTGTCGGGCACTCAAGCTGCCTCGGATAACTTGCTATTTTTTATTATCCTCAGACTGCCCCCAAAAGTTTTAAGACCAATCAAGAATAAATAGATTCTTATCACTAGAATTCTAACCCTAGTCAGTGACAGAAGAATGCACTTATCCTACATAGAAATCCATCCAGTTAGGCAAAGTCTGCATAACTATGCACAGGGATGAAAATACTATGGCTCCGACACAGCTGCCCAACTGGAAACTGGTAGGTGACATCCAGTTCATTGACAGAAGAGCTTAACACACAACTCAAAAAGCCATTTGTTTTAAAAAAGCCTTTTAAAAAATTGAGTGAACTAAACTCCACATCACTAAGTTGACAGGAATTTAAAATTAATACAAGGAACTGTCACTGAATTTTTAAAAATCCTGTTTTCCTAATTTACTTTGGAGTCCATTCCTTTTCAGTCAGTAAGTCCAAACATTGTCTTGTTTCTTTTTCACTCTTTTCCTGATTTGCCCTGTTAAGCGCGGAGCTGTCCTCTGCTCCCAGGGACCCCGGACAGTGAGGGCTGAGCCGCCCCTGTCCACGGGGGTGAGCGGGACGCGCCGCAGAGTGGACTTGCTCTTCTTAGACACAGTCTGAGAGGCCCTAGTCTCGAGAGTTCTGGAAGTCCTCTGAGAGTGACATCATCATCGAGGTGAATCACCAGCCACACATCCACCCTGCCACAGGAGAGGTACCTGAACACAGATGAGTTACGCTGAACAGGGCAGAAGAGGCGCCGGGTAGGGGGCTGCAGACAACCGGGCACGAACGAGCGCTGGGCCCCATCATGGGACGTGCAGATGGTCACGGAATGACTACATTCGTGAGATCTCAGGACTCTAACACACAGTGCGGCAGCCCGATTTCACAGGTACAGACCCTGAGTCCTGGGAAGAACACCAGCTGGCCCCGGTCTGTATCCTGAGACAGGAACTGGTCTCCAATTTGCCCTTCACGTCCTAGCCCACTCTGCTAAACTGAAAGACATACTTCTGAGGATAACCTGATGAATCACAATCATAGTGTGGTATAAAAAAGGAATTAAATAAAAACCAGTTGCAACCTCAACTATGTCCATAAACTGGCCATTGGAAAGGTAGTTTTAAAATATACTTTCCAATTCTTTTGAACTAAAATCAGATTCAGGGCTCTGTAGGAAAGTAGTTCAAACAAAAGCTAATTTTGTTTAATGAACTAACCAGGAAGGCATTGTGAAAGTATTGAGCAACTAAATGCTTAGCTAATTACTGTGAGATCAAATAACTGTTACCATAGTTACCGCACACTGTTTTCCATAATAACTTTTATCACTTCAATAAATCTTTGTGACGAAACAAATATAAAAAGTTTACTGTAACATGACTATAATGTTTTGGAAGGCCCACACTGATGGCTACCCTACTGAAATTACCTCCCCATATTTGTCATGAGTAAGGGGTGATACTGTAGCTAGTTGACTCAGTATCGAAATGTTTCACTGGCTTCTTTAGTAGGCCATAATTTCTCACAAGTTGAATTTACTTGGTCCTGTCATTCAACTGAAAAAACAACAATAAAAAAACACACAAAAAACCAAAGGGTCCTTTCAGCATGACATTCTGTGTTTGAATGAGAATAAAACTATCAGCAACCATTTATAAAGCAGTAATTGTCAGGTTCCATGCTGGGCACTTGGCATACATCATCATCCAGTCCTTTCCACGGGGCTGGAGGGTAAGGATCCAACCCGTCATCCAGCTCCCCCCCCCCAGACAGATGTCAGTTCAGGTCTGTCTAGCTCCCAAGTCAGTTCTCTTTCCACAACACAGCCTTGTAAAAACTGTAAAAAAGACCATTTCTATGATAGCTGTCTCCTTGCTGCTGTGTATAGTGTTATGTCACACAAGATGTCCCAACACAATGTCTGACTCATCCATTAGCTGAAATGATGTCACAGAGCCACTGGAAAATGGTCTTTTCCCCCAGAGATACTGGAGTTGAGACCTGGTTATATTCCCATTCCCTGTGACCCCCCCCCCCAACCACCCCCAAACACAGGGTCACTTTCAGTCTTCCCTGTATCCTGCTTCCCCTTTCTAGATCTCGATGCCTACATTTCTGAACAAGCGAAACGGCAAACATGGTCTGATGAGGTAGGACTGACCACTGACTTGTATGGGTGTGGTAAGATCAAGGAACTGCAGATTCAAAGGTCAGTAATGTCACTGTGAAGCTGTGTGGCCTTGGGAAAGTCACTGAATATGTCGCTGGGTTTTCACATCTGGAAAATGGGGCAATAATCCCCACCTACTAACTCACAGGAATATTATGCAGATTAATTATTTAATGTTGTTGAGTTCTTTGAAGATACAAAGTGCTAAGTATAAGTCATTATCAAGGTGAAACATACATATGATTACAGAGTTATTAAAAAGTAAGACTGAAAGCCATTATCAAAAGAGTACCCCACTGCAATAAAAGCAAGCTCGCACCCTCCAGGGCTGCTGGAGAGACCGAAGGGCTCCACCGATGAAACCTGATTCATACCTATTCAGCACTGTTCCAAAGGTTTCAAAGATGAACAGGTAGGATTCATGTCAGGAACTGAATCAGCCTTGGATGACTCAGCTGCTGTAATCTCTCTCATGTATGAGATAGCCAAAAGCTGACACCTCTTGTTTTTGTCCCCCATTGCCTGGGCATTTCAGCTGCAACCCTGTCCTTGACTCTACCTTTCTTATTCCCTCCCATCTCTTCTATTCAACCCATTACTGCTACATACCAACTCTCAAATTAAATTCCTCCTCTCCACACCCCCCTTGATAGCACCTAAAATAAGACCCTCCTCACCACAATTACTATAATAGTCTTATAACTGTCTTCCTGCCTCCAGTTTTCCCTCTGCCTTAAATCTGTTTGTCATCCTACCCAGAATGGAACATAATGCCGATCATGACTTGGTTCTGTTGAAAATAATTCAATGCACGCCATTGTTTTCAGGATAAAACTCAGATTCTTTAGCAAGTGATGTAAGGATTTGCATAAACTGTCTCCAGTTTCATTTTTATCTCTCTCCTTATCATACTCTAGGCACTGTCTCTTCTTATAGCTCCCTCAGCTTACTGCTTCTACAGCATCTACTACACTGTGTTGAAATTCTCATTACTTGGAAAGATACTCATCTTGAAGAACCCTCCAGGCAGTGACTGATTTTTACTTCAGCCTGACAGAAAGTATATGTGTACTCAATAAATGTGATATGAATGAATGAATGAATGAATGAACAAAGACATCCAGAGGACACATTAACTAGTTATGTTAACTTATTTTGCTACAATCTCAGCTTGGTCAAAGCTCTTGGGAAATTAATTTGATGGATGTTTTTAACTATAAATGATGATGACTGATGCAGGGTGTCTTTCTTATTTAGACTCAAGTGAACCAAGCTATCTTTACAATATGGACCTAAACGATTCAAGTTTATCTTTTATTCTTTTAGATTTATTCAGATTCTATGACCTACTGCCAAGAAGCAAATACTCAAAGCATAAAACAAGAGTCTTAATAATTTTGTAGAAAGCTGTGATCATAGAATGGAAGTGTAGGGGCTGAGGGAGGATGTGTACACATCTATCACAACCCCTGCTGTAAAAACTTCTCTGCCTCAAAGTCATGACGGAATGAAAATAAATTAACCAAGCAGTGAGTGGAATACAGGCAGGTCATTTTAAAGTGGTATAGTTTTGTTTGCTCCATAGGTGTGAGAGAAGTGAAATAAAAATGGCATTTTACTTCTTTGCTCTGAATGCCATTGGACACGTAAAACCTAATCAGCCACATACAAACCAACTTCTCTTACTCGATGTTAATCCATTTTGGGGAATGAGCAAAGACAGCCATATACAAGCAGCTCATATTTTGTAAAAATAAAAAAGAGAATTCTGAAACTTAAAAATACACAAAAAAATAAGACACGATATCTCCCCCAATATCTGCCAATTTAAAGTCTTTGTCATTGCCCTGGCCGATTTGGCTCAGAGGCTGAGCATCGGCCCTTGGACCGGGAAGTCTCAGGTTTGATTCCAGTCAGGGCATGTATCTCGGTTGCGGTTCGTCCCCAGCCCTGGTCAGGGTCATTCGGGAGGCAACCAGTCAATGTGTCCCTCTCACGCAGATGTTTCTCCCTCCCTCCCACTCTATCTGAAGATAAATAGAAAAATATCCTCGGGTGAGGATTAAAAAAAAAAAGTCTTTGAAATTGATAAGGCATGAGAGATTTAAATGTCTACTAGTCATCCAGAAAACATACCATTTATCAGGTTAACTTCATTTAAGGTTCACACAGTGGTCATCCAGTAGAACCACCTCTCACTTTAGCTTCCTACTTTTTGACGCTCTTCCTCCTCCTGGATCTCGGTCTTTATTTCCAGGCTCGACGACTCCTGGGATTACTCATCATGGTGACATGCGGGCGCTGGCGCTGCTGGTCACACTCTTCTCCTGAAACGACTTCCTCCCTCAGCCCCTACACTTCCACGGGGCTGCACCTCCTCCATCCCAGACCACTCCTCGCAGGCGCTTCTTCCTCTTTCCAGCCAATGGACACGTGTCCATCTCAGCCCTCTGTGTTCCTCCTGCAGCTTGTAAATAATTCACTCTTAACCTTGATCTTTCTCCCAGTTCCAGGTCTGCATCCTCAACAACCTAAGAGACATTTTCATTGTTCACCACACACCATGGCTTCCAAGAAAACTTGTGAACTTGAATAGATATTATTTTCCTTTACTCTCCAAATAGCGCCTTTTGCCTTTTTTCTTTTTGTAATGGAGTGATCATTCTCTAAGGCACTGATGTTAAAACCTTGGTGTCCGCTTTTTCACGTCCTCGAACACCCCACAGTGGCCCCAGACACATGTCACAGCCCCCTTCCTTCCATTTCCAGCTTCACCAACCAACTGCTCAAAATACTTGTTTTAACGCACAGATTAGTCCTCTCTTTCGTCCAGTTTCTTCTCTTTCCTTCATGTGACCAGATTAAACTTTTTGAATATATAAACTTTTTTTAGCATTAAAAAAAAACTTTAAAAATATTAGTTTGATTAGGCCCCTCCAAAAAACACTTCTCTAGTTCAGTATCACCTATATGATAAAGTATTCATTTCTTTTTAAAAAATATTTTTTCTTTATTGATTTTTAGAGAGAGGAAGGGAGAGGGAGAGAGAGATAGAAACATCGATGAGAGAGAACATCGATTGGCTGCCTCCTGCATGGCCCCCACAACCTGGGCATGTGCCCTGACCAGGAATTGAACCAGTGACCTCTTGGTGCATGGGTTAGCGCTCAACCACTGAGCCACACCAGCCAGGCAAATATTCATTTCTTAACCTGCGTTCAACTCCCTCAGCAGTTTAGTCCTGACCTCCTAGTCTCACTTCTCATAAACTCCCATAAAAATACCATATGAATGAAAGCCCCTATACATAACTGTACTCATAAAGTGAAGCAATAAAAGAACACATGCAAGCCCGGCCAGTGTGGCTCAGTGGTTGAGCATTGACCCATGCACCAAGAGACCACAGGTTCGATTCCCAGTCAGGGCACATGTCCAGGTTGTGGGGCTGATCCCCAGTGGGGGCGTGCAGGAGGCGGCCAATCGACATTCTCTCTCATGGATGTTTCTCTCTCTCTCAAATCAATAAAGTAAAAAACAAAACAAAACACGTGCTTAGGAAAGAGACCCTTTTCTTCTTCTCTGTCTGGTCCTTAAACCAAACATCCAATGTATTTATTTATAACTCACAGTTTTTGCCCTATGATGTTCCCAGAGACACAGTAACCCCCAACATCTCCCCTCATCCTTCTTAATAAACACTGGAGTACATTCCAAGGTCTGTTTCCTTGTCCTCACCTCCCTTCACCCTGACTCAGACTTCACTGCCGAGAAAAACAAAAGTCTACTACTGCTTTCTTTTATTTTAACTTCTATCTCTAATCTCAAGCTCCCAGTGCTTTTTCTTTGTTTTTAATCCTCACCTGAGGACATTATTCCATTTTTGTTGAGATAGAGTGGGAGGAAGAGAGAGAGAAACATCGACGTGAAAGGGATATGAGTGGCTGCCACCTGCACGACCAACCAGGGCTGGGGACAAACTGCAACCGAGGTATGTGTCTTTAGCGGGAACCGAACCCGGGTCTCTCTGGACCGCAGGCCGACGCTCTAACCGCTGAGCCAAACCGGCCAGGGCTCCCAGTGCTTTTTGACTGTTGTTGCTCATCCTGAAATTCTTAAGGACACATGTAAAATATTCGGAAGTCAGGCCAAGTGTAAGGGAAGTGACCAGTGGGACAGTTTTCTGTTCTTCCCAACTATATAGCAAGACCATCTGATATGCACTTTAGACAAACAGAATCTTCTCAGAAAAAGATCATCGACACCGCCACGCAGTCCTATACACCTCCTCCCACAGAAGGTGAACATGGATGGTGGCATTTGTCCCGGTGTCCATGGGCTATTTTTATTATTCAAGAAACTTAACAAATGAGCAAAAACTGTAGTAATTTTGACTTTATAAGACATGCTGCTGATTAGCTGTTAGTCTAATCACTATTTCACTCTACAATTTGATGGCGCTTAAAAAACAGGCCTCCCGCCCTGGCCGGTTTGGCTCAGCGGTTAGAGCGTCCACCTGCGGTCCGGAGAGACCCGGGTTCGGTTCCCGCTAAGGGCATGTACTTCGGTTGCAGTTTGTCCCCGGCCCTGGTTGGTCGTGCGGGTGGCAACCGCTCGATGTGTCCCTTTCACATCGATGTTTCCCTCTCTCTCTCTCTTCCTCTCTCTCCCTCCCACTCTATCTGAACAAAAAATGGAAAAATGTCCTCGGGTGAGGGAAAAAAAAAAAAAAAAAAGAAGAAAAAAAAAAAAAAAAAAAAAAACAGGCCTCCTGGCCCCAGCTCATGCAGTTAGCTATATTCATTTGTTCTTAATTTGAGGTACAGAATTTATTTGGAAGCAAGGTAATAATTTTGTGGTGTGCCCTTGAGATAAGATTAATCCAGAAATTCTTAGAAATCAGGTAATTTAAAATAGAGGGTGCATAATATACATTTATTTTTAAAAAGTACATGGCATGGTCATCAGGGAGTATGAAAGACAGTTTCAAATGATGAGGCCTAAGAGAATTTACAGAACAACAACAAAGACCAGTGGATGCTCAGAGACAAAGAAATGCAAGCACCTAAAGTGGCTGTGTGGTGTGACGGAGAACATGACATGGAGTCAGAAATGCAGGCTCCGATACTGACAAGCCCTATGGCTGGGGCACTGGCCTCAGGGGCAAAATTTAAGAGAGCACAAAGAAACTCACTGATCAAAATAATGAATACTTTAATGCAATATTCTCAAAATAAAAATTAATGCCAAAAAATGCATGATGAATAAAATTTTAAATGAAGACAGGATCTGACCCTGCCTTGAACAACTCACCTGGCTCGCCCCACCTTACTTACTTAATCCTGGCTCTGTTGGTTCTGCATAAATTGTAATGTTTAAAAGCATTACATTTCACTGCATGAAAGAGCGTTACCCTGACTGCTGAGTTTTCTGGCACTCCCTTAAATGCTGCGCCTCAGGCCAGTGCCTCACTTGTTTCGGCCTAGTCCCAGCCCCGCTCCTTGTCTGCGACTTCTCCTTTGTGTCAATGGTAAGACTGGAAAGAAACATGCTTTTCTCAGAATTGTTGCGAAGATCAAATGAACTATCTGCACGTGTCAAGGTATTAAAAGAGCTAAGAACACGTTTAGTATTAGTATTTGAAGAAGGGTCAATGAGGCTGAGAGGTGGCCTAATAAAACTACCAGAAGTAAGTCAAGCCAGGTGTCTGACTTCTCTCTCCCATCCTGTGCCAATCCTCTCTGGCTGGGCCTCTGGTCGCTTACATGGTTCTAAAGTGGCTTTGAGAATAGCCCTGCCCTGGGCCATGCTGCAGGGACAAGTGCCACTGGGTGCAACAGACTTGGATGGGACTCAGCAGAGAATGTACACAAAGTTTCTTCTTGGAATATCAATGTCACCCATCCTGTTGAGGATTATTTTCTGAAAGGAATGTGGAGTAGAAAATCTAAAATAATCAGAAAAGCTAGAATGAAAAGGAAACTTGAGTGAAATTTTACATTTGTAACAGGCACTTTGGGCTACGGCTCAGACTTCCCAGGAGCCAGCTCTTCTCTTGCTTTTGGATCGGGAGGTCCTGACCTTGGGGCGCCCACCATAGTCCTGGCTGTGCTTGTCCACTGTTCATCTGGCAAACATCCAGAACACCGATTATGTGCCCAACACTGGACATCTGGAGACCAATAAAGTACAGCTACTGTTTCCAAGAAGCTGTCTCTCTGGGGTATGAGAGTATCAGAAGACTATATGGTTGACTGAGACTTTAATTTATTGAAAACACTTTTAATGAGTGTTGGTTCTTAGACACTGTTCTAGATACTGAGGAGACAGCACTGAGTAAAATACAAAAATTCTCCCTACTCTAGAACTGATATTTGAGAGGGATTCTGGAGTTGGTCCAGGATCGTTTGCGATAGGAAAGATCTGACCTCTTCCTCATTCTAGAGCCATCAGCATGGTAGACCTAAACTTAGCAGAAGCTAAGTAATATTTTAGTTTCTTCATAAGCTGATCTGTTCTATGATCCAGTAGGAATAAATGGGCATTCCGATGTCTAAGAGAGAGGGCCCCTGGAAACATTATACAGACAGACAGATGGACACCTCTGTCCAGATCCTTTGGAAACTGCAGTTAAGGTAATGATTTCTATTTTGCCACTATGACTTTTCAAATTGAAGTCTGGGCTTGTTAAAGACAGATTTCATCTCAACCCTTATCCCTCTCTCTGCTCACTTAATCTGGGCACTTGATACTTGTTGATTTAATGCAGTAAATGGAATGAATATTTTCTAAATAAATCTTGCCAGCTGTAGATATCATCTCCGCTGCCACATTATGAAGTCTCTGCCCCATGAGCAGGAAGTAGGCTAGCGGTACGTGTGGGAGAAATGACAAGGCTGACCATCATAAACATACAGATCTAGTTCAAGAGAACAACAGAAATGTTCTCTCCTCAACCCTTTTCACAGAGGCAATGAAATGGTCAAAACCACTTACCAGTCACAAGATTGCTACGTGTCTTTTGTGTAATGTCTGCTGCTTTTCAAAGCTCTTTCAAAACCACTCTTTCATTTGATTATTTCATCAACGCTATTAGTAAATTGGGTGAGCAATACCATTTCAGAGATGAGGAAATGGACACAGACTGGGTCCCACCTAAAGTCACACAGCTTACTTGAGGGTGCAGGAAAACAACGGCACCCCCCACACTGTTCGGCCCATGACACCAGACTGGGGGCTGTGGGCATTGAGGTCCCAGCTTTCAAAGTTCCTGGCACAGGACTGGCACACAATAAGCTCTGGCTGTCCTAGTCATCTCTGTTACCTCAGTGTCTAGAGCAACATTGGTGAATGGATGGATGAACAGTGATGAATGGATGGATGAAGTGGCAAAGCTAAAGGAAGCTTTGACTCACACCTCAGCTTCACAGACAGCAGCTTTCAGAAAATCACATACAACTAATTTCACCAAAGCTTTTCATAAGCTTCTGAACTGCTTTTTTTTTTTTTTACTTCCTAGCCCGATTAGCTGTAAACCAAAGTAGATGTTTTTCCCTGACCCATTTTCAAAGTTAATCTTTAAATCCTTTGTTTACAAAATTGTAAGGATTAAATATTTGTTCTGTGAAAATGTATACTAGTTCAGGAGAACAAATGTAAAAATGTAAGCATGCTGATTAAACCCCCAGAATTCAAGACATTAATAAAAGAGTTATATGATGACTCTCCAATGAGAGTGTAGTTGCCAAAATTACAAAAACTACTCAAGTCATAAACCCAATTACATGAGAACAGCAAAGAAGCCAAATTGGGGAGGGAGGTGCTTCTATTAACCATGAAGGCTTTATGACACTGGATTGAGACTTACTGTGGACACCTAGGTGTTTTCTGATAGAAAACGAGACGCCTCACATTTCCAACTGGTGAATTTGACCACCGTTCCGTTCTCTCCCTTGTTTAATGAAGCGGGGGTACAGCTTGCAGAAGCCTGCCTGCACAGTATCCAACACAGCAGTGATCATCAATGAGTGATCAACAACAAATATGGATGATTCCACAAAAAATGGCAGGTAAGGACATGATTCTGTGGTGACTATGGAGTACTTTGGGTGACTCACAAAACAGTGATCTTTCCCTCCTTCTTCACTGAAAGGTAAATATCAGGGTTTTTTTTTGCAGGAGCTATTGAATGCTTTCCTCTGTAGGCTTCGTTCAACACATTGTGCTCCCTGGTCCACATGAAATAAGATCATTTATCTGTAGGATAACATAGCCAGGCTTTGTCTTATATCTGTGCTATTGGGTATACCAGGAATTCAAGAATCAAGACATGATAGAACATGAATGTGCTCACCTAGATCCAAATCCTCATTTTATAGAGGAAACTCAAGCCGAGAGAGAGAGAGAGAGAGAGAGAGAGACAGACAAGCCGAGAGAGAGAGAGGACTGAGAATGACCATCCCTGGGTCAACATCCATTAAGTGAGGGAGCCAGCAGGACTAGAACTAGACCTGCTGGGAGAACAATCTGATCTGGTGAAGATGTACAAAAGGACAGTCATATATATGTATATATGGGGGTGGGAGGGGCAGAAGCAGGGCTACGGTTTTTCATGTAGAAAAATAATACAATACTTAATAAATAATAATACAAGAATAAACTGTTTCACGTACTCACAACATTGAGGATATATATGTATATATCCCCAATGAATCAAAGTAACCTGTCCCAAATTGTACTCATCCTTTCGCAACAGTGCTGTTTGGTGTAGTACTGCTACTCAGATGACTTCATCTTTAATTTGATCGTCTTGGTTCTATTCTGAAAAACACACTTCTACATTGAGCTAACGCCGGTGACTTAGCCTAAGAATCAGACCTTCCAGGTAAAGTCACGTTCAGGTATGTACTCCCTTCCAGCACACTCTGATTCACCATGGAGACATCTCCTCCCATATTCTTTTATTTGAAACCCAAACCCAGGAGTACTGTAAGCAGGATGTGATCCAACTCTGGCTTTGACACCAACTTTGGCCTCTAGAAAGTCACTAAACATTTCTGAACATTTTTTAATGAAATTTTTATTGCGCAACTTCCATGGCAAATATTATGTAGCCGGCACTGAACTAGGCACTTGGTATATAGTATAATAATAACAACTAATTTTCTACAAGTAGGTACTTTGGGAACTTTATGATCTTACCGGATCCTCTTAACAACCTTCCCCAAAGGATGATATAATTATTCCTCCTATTTCACAAATAAGGAACCAAGGCTTAGTTTTCACACTACTGTTCCTATATTATAGTAGAGGAGCCTAAGTATTAAAGTAGCTATTCAGATTCTCCCTAACAACCAGCTCACGAGCAGCTAGGAAGTGGCAGAGCTAGAATTTGAACCCATGCCTAAATGACTCCGAAGTCCATGGTGGACCCTGTGAGGTGCCTCCCGGAGGGTCCTCAGGAATGAAATGCCTGGGAGGGCCGACGGCAGAAAGTCCTCGGCTCTCAGGCCTCTCTGGACACCACTTTAGCTGGGGAGCGTCTAAGGTCATGGCCCTTCCTGGGCAACCGGCATCCCCTGGCTGGCCAGTGAGGTATGAAGTCCTGGCTGAAGCTTCCGATGAGGCTGTATCTTCACAGCTTGGCTTCCCCTCTGCCCAGGCCTGCCCCTGCCCTCCCCTCCCCCAGAGAGGAGAGCACGCCCCACACGCTTCCGCCGGAGCCAGCCCCCAGACTGCCCAGTCACTCCGCCAGGCTCTGCCTCCATCGCCTCATCTGTAAAGGGTAGGCTGGGTTACAGAGCCCAATCCAGCTGCAGGTCCAAAACTGTAGTGGGCACAACTGAAACAAACTCAGGAGTTAAAGATCCGATTTCAGTTTTTCTCTCAGCCACTGACCAGCAACCAGCATGACAACTCCAGGGAGTCACACTTTCTTTTTTTTTCCTTTTTTATTAATTTATTTTTGTTACAGATGTTTCTCCTTTTTCCTCCCATTGACTCCCTCCTCCCTATCCCCTCTCACCCCGTCGTCAGCTTTGTTGTCTGTGTCCATCGGTTATGCATACGGGAGTCACACCTTCTGGTCAGTAAACTGGAATAACATTCTCCACCCTGCCTTTACTTCTAATCACACTGCTGTCCCTTCTGCCCAGAACTCCCCACCCTCCCTCCCCACCCTTGGCCAACCCTTACTCACTCAAGATTCATCTCACTGAGGAAGTCTTCCTAGATCCTGAAGGAAGGATTAGGTGTCTCTCCTCAGTGTTGCTGTGATACCCTACATATCTCTGTCATTGTAATTCTACTGCTTCCAAATTACTTATGTGTCTACCTTCTTGTTTTGGCAACAAAACTTGGTGGCTTAGCACAGCAGTCATCTATTTGCTCATGAATCTGCCATGTGGGCAGGGCTCAGGGAGGCTGCTGTGTCTGGGCCACACAGAGCAGTGTTGGCTGGGGCAGCTCTCCCCAAGCCAGAGAATCCACTTCTAACATGGCTCAGTTGGAGAGCGAACCGAGTGGATGATGCTCGTTACCACTTGGTTCGCTCTCTAACTGAGTAGTCTGGGAACAGCAACCGAGTGGATGCTGGCTGGCTGCTCCTCTCCACCTGGGGCAACTTAGGCTTCTTCACAGCATGGTAGCTGGGTTCTAAGAGTGAGTGTCCCCAACAGACAGGAAGTGGAAACTGCTAGTTTCTTAAGGTCTGGACCCAGAAACTGAACAGACTTCGATCATAGTCTGTGGACAGGAAGGCACAGAACCCAGATTCAAGGGGAGGAGGTGGGGCCCCGCCTTTCGATGGGAGGCACGTCAAAGAATTTGGGAGGCCATGCTGTAAAACCACCACACTTCGCTACTGAACTATGGCATGTGTGCGCTGAGTAAGTGGGTCCCCTCTTGCACCAAACCCCCTGCAGACTTCACAGTGTCCATCAATCGCTTGCACCAGGCAGGTTCCTACAACGCAGCCACATCAACTGGCAAGAGGATTAAGTCTCAAAGAAAATCAGACCTGATGTTCTTACAGCAGTTTAGAAATGGGAGGGACTTATGAGATAATCAAATTATAATCCTTTATTTTATAAAAACAAACAAAAAAACCATAAAACAACAAACAAAATCCCTGAGGTGCATAGATAAATAATATAGCAAAGAATCTACGTGGGTCAGTTATATCAAAAATAACAACTCAGAATTTGCTATACATGGGGAGTATATACTATTTATTTTCTCAGTTTCTTTTAAACCTCAGAATTTGAATGATGAATATTGCTAATTTTCTTTCTTCTACAGGGGGAAACTATTTATTTTTGCAAATTGAGTCCCACGGTAATCTGATGATGCACTGCACGTCTTGGTAAAATGTTCTGTGGCACACTGATGACTCGAACACTGCCGACGCGCATCTAGCCATTCAACGGAACACGAAAGACGGCATCAGACTTTAGTTAGCAGATCTCTTTAAACATGACTGAGACACAAATGTGAACAACAGAGGTATTCGAGTGTGAGTAATTATTCAAGTCAAAGAAAATGAAATAATTTGATATCAGGATCAAATACAAGCCTAACTCTAAAAGGTAATTTAAAAAAAAATTCTCATCAGAGAATATTCTTCCATTGATTTTTCATATAGAATGGGAGGGGAAGAGGGAGAGAGAGACAGAGAGAAACATTGATGTGAGAGACACATCGATTGGTTGTCTCGCTCATGACCCAGACTGGGGTCAGGGATCGAACCTGCAACCGAGTTACGTGCCCTTGACTAGGAATAGGACCTCTGACTCTGGTCCGAGGGTCGATGCTCTAACCGCTGAGCCAGACCAGCCAGGGCAAAAAAATGACTTTTGAGTAAATAAAAGAAATAATAAATTAGCTTGCTAATTTGCAGAGATACCTAAGTATAGCTTTAGAAACACACACTTTAGTCCTGAAAACAATTAGTCTCTTCTAGGTTTTCTGAGGAACTTTCAAAACACTAATCAATCATACAGGAGAGATTATGACTATGACTCCAAAAACAAAATAAACTAACAACAACAACAACAAAAAAAACCAGTGGGAACTGACAATTAACTGAGGACACAGTAGTCTTTTACCTTGAAAATAAAATCAGTTTTCCCCAAAGGAATGAATTTCTTTTTCTCAGAATTCTTTCTGTGTGGCATAGCATTTAGAAAATTAATATCCTAAATGTAATTACCTTGTAAATCAGACAGCCTATATGACTTTCCCGTAAGTTTTCTGGAGGGAAGGCTCAATACTAATTTGGCAATTCCATAACAGATGTTGGTTTTATAAGAAAAACTATGAGGTATGACATTACCGGTACTTCTTACCAAATGTTTATGCAATTACTACTTCTTACCCAACACAACATCTGAGAAACTAGAAAATCCCCTGGAACGGATATCAGCGATAAAGTAGAAAGTAAGAAAATAATAAACCTCATGCGATCCATCTGAGACACATTACAGGAATTCCCCAACCACCCATCCACAAAGACTGCATCTTCTTTGTGTACAGTCAAAAAGAAGCCTGACCCTTGGGCTTCAATGTTATCAATCAGTACTTTCCTATGCATCTACTATAAGCAAGGCTTTGGGCTGGGCCCAAAAAAATTCGCAATCTGTGTACACCTGCTAATTTGAAATGTCTCTCAGGTAACACAGGTTAACATTCTTCGGGACAATGTAACAATGAACTCACATAGAATAAGTAAACTCCCTACATATTCCCCTAATTTAGATGTCACCCAGCTTTACATAGAAATGGTGTTACTTCTCCCTGGAGTGAGAGAAGAACAGGTTTTCTTTGTAATCTGAGAATGCAGTAAAGAAAACAGTAATATCAGCTGAGAGTAATATCAGCAGACACAATATTATGTCCGTTCTGTGTACGATTTCATTTAATCCTCATTTCACAGGTAAGAAACGCTAGCCTTAAGGGGGTACAGAGATTCGCCCAAGGAGCACAGTTGGTGGGCCACAAGGCTTTGAACTGCCCTGCTTTGCCCCAAGAACTAGAGGACTGAACTTCTGAACTGCCCACTCAACATATGACTATCCATTTACTCTAATCTATGCACTGCTAAAACAGACGATAAAGTCAGATGTATGTTTTCATTATAACATAATTTAGAAATGGATAAATATGAATAGATTTTTTAAACCAGTAACTACCACATTAAAAGACTCCTTCAGTGCCCTGGCCGGTTTGGCTCAGTGGTTAGAGCATCGGCCTGCGGTCCGGAGGGACCCGGGTTCGGTTCCCGCTAAGGGCACGTACCTCGGTTGCAGTTTGTCCCCGGCCCTGGTTGGTTGTGCGGGTGGCGACCACTCGATGTGTCCCTTTCACATCGATGTTTCTCTCTCTCTCTCTTCCTCTCTCTCCCTCCCACTCTATCTGAACAAAAAATGGAAAAATGTCCTCAGGTGAGGATGATAAAAAAATAAATAAATAAATAAAAAATAAAAGACTCCTTTAGTTATAAAATACCACATTATTTTACATATTGCAAAGCAAAAACGAAGCTGCCCATTATAAGACCTCAATGATGGAAAGACACATGCCAATTTTAGAGATACTAAAATGAGAAAGTCTGTCTTAAAACTGATGAAATACAGTGCATGTTTATTTTTACCTGCTTGTTCCTCTTTCTTTCTATCAACTATCCTCTTCCAGGTTCCACATACAGTTTCTCTTTACTTGCTTCCTAAAGGTTGGTGTTCTCAGAATTAATTTCTCCTCTTTTTGCTGATTACTACCACCCACTCAACAATCTCGTCTATTTCCAAGGCTAAAAGCATTTCCTGACGGCACCTCTTACAATGTTTTGAGCGCTTTCTGGACTCCAGTCCGTACTTTCAATGGTTTACCTCCAAATTGATACCGTATAAATCTCTTAAACTCAGCACAGTTATGTTAAAATGCCAGACTCACTGTCCTAACCCCAAGCTGCTCCCCCTTCTGGGATCCTGTACTGTGGTGGCAGTACAGCGTAGTATACCATAGGGAAGAGTCTTGAGACTGTGGGTCCAAGTTCAGATCTCAGCTCTGACACTTAGCACCTGTCAGAACTTGGGCAACTCATTTAGCATTGCTTAAAAAGCCTCAGTTTCTTGCCCCGGACAGGTAGCTCAGTCGGTTAGAGCATCATCTCGATATGCCGACGTTGCAGGTTTTATCCCAGGTCAAGGCACATACAAGAATCAACCAATTATTTATGCATTAGTGAGTGGAACAACAAAAATCGATGTTTCTCTCTCTCCCTGCCTTTCTCTATCGCTATTAAAAAAAAAAAAAAAAAAAGGCCTCATTTTTTTTCTTCTTTTTTGTTTATTTTATTTTATTTTTTTATTTAAAAAGCCTCATTTTCTTTATCTAAAAAGTGGGATTAATAATGGTAATTTTCAGACTGACAAACTTCAGAGGAGGGGGGCTGGAGGGAGGAATGAGATAAAACCAAAGAACTGATATGCATGTAATCATAACCAATGGACGTATGGACACAGACAACAATGCTTGCAGGTTGGGGGTGGAGGGCGAATAGGGAGAAGGGTGTCTGGGGCGGGGGGGTGGGGAGGAGAAACATCTGTAACAAAAATAAATAAATAAATTTTAAAAATGTAAAAAATTTTTTAAAAATTATGTGCAAAAAAATGGTAATTTTCAGATTGTGGTAAGATCAAATCAGCTAACTTATGAAAATAATAATCACATTGTATAATTCATAATAAGCCCTCAATAAATGGCTGCTAGTATTCCTACTATTAGTGAAGGAGATCCTCTTCTGCCAAGGAACTTAAGTCAGAAATTTGGAAATATTACTCTCTCTCGACTCTTACTCAAGCTCTGTATCTACCCAGGCACCAAATGCTACTGGTTCTACTTGAAGAAATAATCATTCCTTCCGTTGTGTGAAAGTGTTAACGCTCCTCTTTTTTGTATTAATATTTAGACATATGCAAGTCTCTCCCATGTAAAAAAATCACCGTCTTCCTATTAAGGCCATGGCATAACATTCTCTTGTTTCAAGTGCCTCAGAAAAATGTGTCTGCTTTTGGAAAAGATCTACACATTTCTTAAGTTCCTTTCTGGGCATTTTGTGTCTTAGGTTATTATCGAGAATGGAACTGTTTGCTTACTTTGTCTCCCACCCCAGCACGGCTGGTATATAAATAAATAAGATAGCTACTGACATTTGCCTTCGTTCTATAGCTGATGTCTTACTCTCCCCCCCCCCCCACTTTCTTTTTTTTGGATAATCCTCACCTGAGGTTATTTTTCCATTCATTTTTAGATAGAGTGGGAGAGAGGGAGGGAGGGAGAGAGAGAGAAACATCAATATGAGAGAGACACATTGATTGGTTGCCTCCCACATGACCTCGGTTAAGGCCAGGGATCGAACCTGCAACCCAGGTACGTGCCCTTAACTAGCAATCAAACCCAAGACCTTTTGGTCCATGGGCCGATGCTCTAACTGCTGAGCCAAACCAGCCAGGGCCTTACTCCCTTTTTAATTAAACTGTTTCCTATGGGAATAATACATTTTTACTATAAAAACTTTGGATATACACATAAATATAAATTTAAATCACTGGTAGTCCCACCGTCAAAGATAATCAGCCACTATTAATAGCTGTGTATGTATCCTTTTAGATAATTTTCCATATGCTCTATCATAGATTTAAATCTATTCTATAAAAAAATGGATCACGCCCTGGCCGGTTTGGCTCAGCTGTTAGAGAGTCGGCCTGCAGACCAAAGAGTTCCGGGTTCAATTCCAGCCAAGGGCATGTACCTCAGCTGCGGTTTGTTCCCGGCCCTGGCTGGGGTGGTGCAGGTGGCAACCAACTAATGTGTCTCTCTCACATTGATGTTTCTCTCTCTCTCTCTCTCTCTCTCTCTCTCCCTCCCTCCCTCCTGCTCTATCTGAAGATAAATGGAAAAATATCCTCAGATGAGGATTAAAAAAAAAAAGGATCACATTGTGCAAGCTGTTTTATTGTAATAAACATATATATAAACATTTACTACATGTAGGCTAATATTAATGTTTTAAGTAACGTTATCAACTGCCAATATAAACCATACTATTTAACAGGATCCTGACTGATTCAAAATATAGAAATTAAGAAATGGTTGGAAAAGACACGACAAAATAAATGAGAATCGAAAGAAATTATAGCTATAACTTCAGGCAAACCTGAATTTATGAGGATAAAAGTGAAACAAGTAAAAGTAGATAATTTTTAATTAATAAATGTTCACTTTCAATAAGAAAGTAATAGGCTTTTTAAGCTGTAAATATTTCAATAGCTATTTATTAGTAGAGATATACCAGACTCATTTTTAAAAACAGAAGGATAGAAAGAAATTCAATAGTACCATAAGACTGTAACGGCATCTCAGTCTTTTTCAGATTAAAATAAAAATAAGGGAGCTAGAAAAATCCAAGAGATTGGAGAATATGCTTGTTTTGAAAAATACATTGTGAGTATCTTTACCTTTCCATACCAATAAGCAAACATAGAAAACAGTATTTCTCAATGTTTCTAAAAGTTGATGCCTTCTTGAAATAAATTTTTAAAATCTCAAGTTTGCCTTTAATGTTTGAAATAAGAAATAAATATTGCGAACTTATGTTCTCAAAACTATGGCAGATTTGGGAAAACTTTTCTTGCGTTAAACACTCTGATCAACATCAGCACTACCCGACTGACTGCTGCACGGTCACCTGTGGTGGGGAAGAGAGCTCAGTGGGCCATGATCATCCAACCGTTTTGTCTTCGGTCACAAGGGGAGGAAAACCAGCCTTGCACACGTAGGCTGATGACACGAGTGGCATTCAAACCCCACTCATTTGTTTTGGAGTAAACAGGGAAACCTTTTGCTCAAAAATACTTCAAGCTGATTTTCTGGAAGTTATTTTGGCAACTGAACGGAATCTGAGATCCAGACAGTCCCGTGAAGATCTTCTGGCAAAGACTGAATGTAGGTCCTCACACACTCCAAGCAAATTTTCCAGCTGTGAGTTGAGATGCTATCATCCAAGTTTATTCAGGATAATTAAAAATTTCCCCTCCCTGAATTCACCTTCAGGAACCTGTTTTTTGAGAACATTAGTACTAGTTAGAAACTGTGTAGCCATGTTTGGTACAGCACAATGGTGGAGAGCAGACTGGGGAACCAGACTGGGTTTGAATCTTGGCTCTGCTGATTATTAGCCGGGTGCCCTCAAGCAAGCTGCTGAGCCCTTTCTGTTCTCTGTATCTTTACCAGTAAAATATGTAAAATACTACCTGTATCCATGTCAGAGGACTGTTTTAAGTACTACATGAGACAGATAGGCATTGGAACAATATCTAGGTTGCAGGAACCAATGGAAAAATGTTCCTGTGTCTTAATAGCACAGATGGACTTTGGCTGCAAAACTTGATGTATCAAGTAATGATACTGGGTTTTACTCCTTGAAGTTTTTGTTCTTTGTAACCTTTTAATACAGCTTCCAAACATGTCATGCTTTGCTGATAGTCTGCAAGCTTGAAGCACTTGCTTTCACCCGTATTATCTGAGAAACAGAGTGATATTATCCTATAGCTTAAATCTTTCAAAGAACTTGACATGATTGAAAAGTTCTAACAGAACATGAGGCAATATAAGTATTCCCTCATTATACCTTCTCATATTCAGTTTCAATTTTTAAAAATAAAATCTTTAATTCATCTGGAGTGTATTTTAACATATACATCTTGGATTTAAGGATCATTAAAACATTAGCCCATGGTTCCAAAGAATTTTCTTGAATAAACCAGTTCCCCCCGCTCCCCGACTTGAAAATCTATCGTACAACAAAATCTTCCATGTGCGTATTACATTAACTGTCTGTTTCTTGATGTTCTCCCGCTGGAACGCAAGTATCACAAAGAAAGAGACTTGTTACTTTGGTTCACCGCTGGATCACCAGAGTGGTGCTTGGCTCATAGGAATAAAGGGCTGAAGAAGGCTTTCCTCTCTTCATCTCTCAATGTGATGACCATATTACTGGCTTTCTAACAATAAACAGATGCTTCATTGTAGAAAAAAATCTGAACGGATCATATTTACAATTCTTTCAATATGCTACAGATTTCATTGGTAGTATTTGACTTAAAATTTCACATATGTAGTTTTAAGTGAAAGTGTTCTCAACTTTTAAGAAAAAGAAAAAAAAAACCAGTATGTCTAGAATTTGCACTTTTGGGGAGGAAAACATTTTTTTAATTCTATTTTTTGTCAATGTCATTCACAGTATTAGTCATTGAGTCAATTTTAGTTATTTTACAAAATTTGTTTTTGGTCATTCATTTTACAGATTTGACTTTACTGTCAGAGAGTTAAAATATTACTCTTGAAATATATTTCTTAAGAACTCACTCTGTATCCATAGTCATATACTCTTTTTAATGTGTGCCTTTGGATCATATTATAGTTGATCTTTTTTTTAAAGATAGATTGGAAGGGAGGGACGGAGGGAGAGAGAGAGAAACATCACTGTGAGAGCCACATCGATTGGTTGCCTTCTGCCCGACCCCATCTAGGGCTGGGATTGAACCTGCAACTCAAGTACATGCCCATGACCAGGAATTGAACCCATGATCCTTTGGTCTGGATCCACTGAGCTAAACCAGCTAGGGCTATAGTTGATTTTTAAAAAAGGAATCAATTTGAATCCTTGTCTTTTAACAGAAAAAGGTAGTCATGGTATGACAATAAATATGTTCAGTTTTAATTTTAAACTATACAGTATTCTGTTTTTTATGTATCCAAAATGTACCCTCACCCATAGCCATATTGACTAAGAAGCTCTCCCCAACTCTTAGCCAATTGATGGGTGAGTTATTCATCCTTCTTCTACACCAGCACTGCTTAACTTCAAACTTTCTTTACCCTGCCTTTCTTTATTGGCGCTGATAATAAACCAGCATTTTCGGGTCTCCATGCGCTCTTCCATCTTCCTTCTGCCAAACTGTTGAAACCCTTAATGATCACATATTCCCCATTACTATTAGTCTGTTACATTATTCTTTCTGGAGGAGCCATTTATCATTAATATATGGCTTACCACTGTATTAACAACTATTATTCACTACTAAGCCATGCCACTTAAAAAGAATTCTATTACAATTTCTTCTCCTTACTGTGTTCTTTATTCTTACTAATTACTTGATTGGTTCTAGGATGTCTTTGCATACATATTTTTAGGGCAAGCACAAGAGTGGGATATTTTGAGAGTCAATGTCAAAGATGATGTTTTTGTTGCCCTTTCAAGAAAAGATGCCTCATCTGGCTGTAACATTTGAGTAACAAATGTCTAAAGTGATGAGCCATTGCTTTTCACATAGAATGCTACCAAGTGACTGGATACAAATGTATCCTTCTGTGTATCACATCTTCTCTCTCACTCCATCCCTCCCCATCCCCATATCTGGATGCTTATGGTTTTTTCATTTTGAAAACACAATTTTATTAGGATATATTTAAGAGTGAATTTTTCATCATTATTATTCTATTTAACAAGAGCTTTATTGGGATATAATTCACATAGCATAACATTTCTTCATTATTTTTTGCGGACCACGCCAAGCCCTTTGATGTGAGGATTCATGACTCCCTTTAGCTGAGGTGGTGGTGGACACATGGAGTTCACTATGGAAGCTCAGGTTATCACCTTGAACTGGCAGCCTCTCTGATACACCCTGAGGTCGGCTGCTGCTGCCACATCGTGATTCTCCCGTCCGTTCCCCTGGCTCCCTCCTGGAACCTGCTTCACAGTCTTTACACACTCCCAGCTTTCTCATCAAGTACCTCTTTTTTCTCCGTGGTTTTGTCACGTCGAATGCCCAGCCCTCCTCTCCTCTCATTCTACGTACTCTTCCTGGGCAATCTCATCCACTTCCTACCTCCAACTGTCATCCACACCAGTGGTTCTCAAACCCTTCCCCAAATACTGTTTACAGAGAAACATTCTTCCATCAGTAATGACTCTCATTAGACACAGCGATTCTCAACTACAAGAATATCTTGAAATCTCAGGAGGGGTATTTGTAGGTTGAAGAAACACTTCTCTGCCCAAGGACCTTTGGTCTGAGACCCATCTGTTTCAGCTCTGGTGACCGGCACCATCATCCACAGAGCTGTCCACTCCAGAAGCCTGGAAATCATCATCACTAGACTTGAGGACAAAGGCAGTGTCTCCCTAGTTCACTACCATATCTAACAGTGCCTGACATGTAGCAACACAATGAATATTTGGTGAAGAAATGAATTCAGTCAATCCAATACATATCCTTTCAACTCACCCTCTTCATCCACACTGTCAATACTTTAGGTAAAATCACTATTATTGTCAGCAGGCTTACTACCAAAGTCTCCCAGCCTCCTCCTGCTTCCCCGACCCATTCTGCATGCTACAGTTAGTTATCTTTTACAGTCACAGATTAGTTCTTATCATCCCTCAACTTAAGGCCCTTTAAAATCAAATCCAAATTTCTCAACATAACACACAAGTCTGTACCTCTCTTGATGCCACAAAGCTAAACTAAACATGCATCTTATGTGCTCTCCAAAGTTTCCTGTAATTCTCCTGCCAACACATCTATTTTATACTGTAATTGTCTGTATACTTGTCTCCTCAACTACACAGTAAATTTTGACGGGTCAGCCACTGTCCTTTTCACTGTATCTCAGTGCCCTGCACAGTTCCTGGCACACAGTAGGCATTCAATGAGTAGCTAGTGAATGAATATATTTTCAAATATCACCAGTGACCATGAAAGTGGATAACTTCAGCATTCCATCATGGGACAGGAATTCTGAACCCAGCTGGGATCCATAAATAGGTACTAAGAGTGCATGAACGCTATGAAATTGTACCCAACATTTTATGTGTATATACATTTTTTAGGGTAATTTTCAGACTGTCTAAAGAGTCCATAACCCTAAAAGTTAAGGAATATTACTACTGGAGTTTATTGGATTAGAAAGGAATATTCTAAAGTGTATTACAAACTAACAAAAACAAAAGGTAGATAAAGTACATATAACACCCAGGGATTGAGTTAATAACAGCTACCCTTAAGGTAAACTTTTTACTGAAAAGGGACAAGCATCAGAGGAGTTAGAGGGCTGCAGGAAGACTGAAGAAAAACAGATGATGCCAGAAAAAGAATTTAGAAAAGCAGAACAGAGAAAGAGGAGGAGCTGGGTCTACTCTGCCGTTTCACACAGGGTCCTCATGCAGCCAGGGTGTGAAAGGCTGGCTTCATCACTAAGGATGTAGGTGTCTGAAGATCTCTGTATAATTTTGAAAACTGGAAACTTCAGCTTGCCACAATGCTGCCCAAGTTCAGCATAGTTCTGTTCCACCAATCTAGCTGTCTTTTTGGTTCTGTTCAGTGAATCCCAGGCCGTGGCCTGGGCTTAGAGAAAGGAGGGGCAGAGTCCTGGGTGACCATCTTTCTCTGGCTCATTCTACTCCTCTGTCTTTACTTAGAGTACAGTTTATGGACTTCCTATTTGCAGGAATCTTGACAATATACCATGCACTCTGATAAAATGAGAAGATGCATGTAAGTTCTGAAAAATACAGGCAATTTTGAGAGTTGTGCATATTTTTTACAAATGATGACCGTGTTTATCTTCTCCCCATTAATCAAACATTTAAAAAAGGAAGTGAATATGAGTTTTCCCTTTTTGGTAGTTCCTCATTTCAGCATATAACATATACTACCTGGTTTGCTTTAGGAAATGCTAACTTTTGTATCATAAAGGACTGTTACTAACCCACTAAACTAGGACAAGCACTTCAGAAGCAGTAAAAGGCTTGACTTTGGGAGTTTCGATGCCACCTAGCCTAACTTCCATCACAGTATAGGCCACGCTGTACCTACTGATCTTATTTCCAAGATATCTCTGGCTGTAAAACAAACCTTGTTCATTTACACGGGATAAAACCTGGACCCTGTCCTCCTTAGCATTACCTTCATCCAAAGAAAATGAAAGCCAAAGGATGGTGATTTTGGTCAAAAGGCCTAAAGAATCCACTGATTGGTTAACCAGCATCTAAATAATCGTGAATGGTCCATAACCACTTATACAGCAATTCAGCACCATGCCACTGAACATCAGCACACAAGTGTTGTGGGTAGTGATGTACAGGGATGGACACCTCACCAATTTATTATACATACTAATAATCCGACAGTGTCTTATTTTGCTGAACTCCATCTGGATAAATGAACAAAACTGTGATTCTTTAACCTTAGGAACCAAGTTTGTAAAAACATTTAATAAATAAGACTTTTAAGATTTTATATGTACCTATCCTATCTGAGATTTTGGTGAAGTTCTAGTCTATGAAATAAAGATATATTATTTTAAGTCATAGTGAGAACTGAAGATTGCTCTCTGTAAATTCCTGGTGAAATTTAGTAGTTGGTTATTCTGGCTGGAAGTTGGAGTGAAAGGAGGGGAAGAGAAGAGAAAGGGGAAAAGCTGCTGATTAAAATCCCATTTTAGTCACAGACAAGTTGAACATGTCATTGAGAACATGTGCTTTATTTTGTCCACAGCAGTGTGTGGGGTTTGAAACCCTTTCAAATGCAACTGGGCTGCTCTGAGGAAAGAGAGAAAGATGAGAATGGAAGAAAAAAGTCTATAACCTCGTTCACTGCCTGCTCTACTTGCATCCTTATCCTTAATCTTGGCGAACTGACTGCGTCCTCCATCTTCTGTAGGTTTCCCCGCTGCAAGAGAGCCCAGGTTAGGAAGGGACTGGGTGTGGTGCCAGGACCACCGCTGACAATGATGACGCAGAAGCGAAGCCACAGAGGCTGAGAAGGCAGAACTGGAAATGAGACTTTGGAGGTCCTGGCAATGGGGCATCCATAGTATGTTTTCTGTTCGTTTATAAAGGTGTGTGATTTGCAAATCCAAACAAATAATACTCACCAGAGGAAAAGGCTCTATTGTCACTGAGATAATATTATTTGCTGCTTTCTAACTGAAAGGTACACATTATTGAGATGTTCTTAACACATTACTTCTGAGAAGAATTATTCTTGTGAAGTGTGGAATGGAAAGGAGACATGGAGTGTGACAACACAGATGGGCATCACCTGGAAAATCCAGCAGTCCACTCCAATAGATGCCCACAAGGTAGTATTTACCTTGATGAGCCTTCAGACTCTGATACCCGACCTCATTGACTGGACTCAAGAATGCAGACTCATGCTAACAAAACTCACAAGACACTGATGTATAAGAAAAAGAAAGTGACTTTATTATTTACAGTGAATAACAGAAGAATCAGGCACACTGGATGTCTGTAACAGCCTGAGTGGATGATCTGCTTGGGAAGGCAAACTGTCAGGGGAGCTGGGTGTGCATGGAGGCAGAGCAAGTGGAGTCAATTACGCAGGATTCCCATGCAAAATGGCACAAGGCTCTGCAGCTCTCTACAATGGGCTACCCACCTGCCAGGCGGCCTGGGATGCTGGCCTCAACCTGGCAGGGACTGTTGGTTAGATAGTGCTTTGCAAGGTATCATGACAATCACATCAATAGCTTTTCTTTTTCTCTGTTTTGGAGACAGAGAAAATGCTCTTCTGATGGAGTTATTATGGGTGTGTGTTTTTAAGATGTCAATACCCTCAATTTGTTACAATCAAGTCTTATTGCCCAAGGAATCTTCATGTCTCTTAAGATCACATTGTCTCTCTTGGAGTTAATCTGATAGGTGTTCATTTCTCAGTTCAATTTTCAGAGTATTTTTGTTTTTCTGGGATCCAGAGGGGCTCCGCGTGGTAGACTCCACATTTGCCTACAGATTCCACAAAGTGTCGGTCAAATGCAAATCAACCTGTATTCACTGTGCCAACTTTATGCCCACTGCTGTGCCGGGTACAAAATAATTACCCCCAAATATAACAAGAGCCACTAAGGAAATGTGTTGTGTACTGGACACCCAACAGTCCTAGGTTCTTTTTAAGGTACATTTACTCGTTCTTTTTTTCTCTAGTATTTACAGACCCTCTACTGTGTACCAGGATATGCTAGGTACAAGAAATATAAAGATACATACAGGACATCACCTTGTTCCCTTTAAGAGCTTGTAATCTAGCAAAGGAACAAGACATGTTTGTTAAAAAGGTACTGTGCCAAGTGGTATGGGACACGGAAGAGGAGTGCTGTCATAGCTAGGGGCCGAGACAGAGCTGCATCTTTTTATAAATCTGATTTTAGAAAACATACTAAATAAAATTGATGATTATTTTAAAAAATTTAACAGTGGTATGAAGCACAAAATATAAGTTCCTTCCTTGCTACTGCCCCAACCCTTTTCTACCTCTCAAGGTTGCCCTCAGTTTGTGAAGACTCTTCCAGACCTTTCTTCTCTGTGTATGAAACACACACACACACACACACACACTTTTGCATTCCCTAACATACATATATTTAAATATAAACATAAATTTATATATTTATTATCAACATGTAATATTTATGTATTACACATCCCGTTTATATAATATACACATACACACGTATAAATATAACATACACATATGTGTTGGATGATACTACAGTCCCATAACTTTTTCTTTAAGGTTTATTTCTTTGTTGTAAATTATATGTACGTAGAAAAGTACACAAAACAAATATGTTCAGTGTAGAAAGTAAATGACCCTGGATAGCTACCACTAGGTCAATAAGTAGAAAATTCTGAGTATCCCAGAAACAGAAACATACTCCCTCCAAAACCATTATTCTGAATTTTATGTTAATCATTCCCTAGTTTTCTGTAGAGTTTTACTACCTATGAGACAAAGTTCAAACCTGCCTGGATCGGCCAACGTCATCAAGGCAAAAGCAGCTTCCGCTCTCTAGGGCTCTGAACTCTCACTTTTCCTCGAGTCTGGCCTGCGATCCCTTCTCTTCAGCCCTTTGTTGCTCTGAGGGTATCTTCTAATACACAATCAATAGTTTCGATTATTTTCAGCATGAGGATTTTGTTCAAATACCCCAAATGGCTGTATTTCCAGTAACAGAAATTGGTGTCATTTCTCAATTCCTTTCTGTTACAGTTACGTGTATAAAATAGATTCTTAGTCCCTGGATCCCACTCCTTGGTGTTTCGAGAGGCAGACATCCTGCATTTCCTCCAGCACAAACACGACATGGGGAAACATGTAGCAAATGCAGAAAGCGTAAAGAATAAAGGAATGGGAAAGAAGACGAATATGTAATACTCCTGCCCTTGAAGAGTTTTCATTTTCTTTTTGTGAAGGAAGATAAGATGTATATGAATGAAATAATTTGACATGAAACAATCTGAGGCAATAAAGAGAGATGTTTAAATGGAATCCCTTATATTTACTGACATGAAAAAACTTCCAAGATACATTGTCAAGTGAAAAAAAAGTTGTAGGATGATGTCTGTGTAAAAAATAAGTATCTACATTTATATCCCATGTATGTAAATAGGTGTGCCCATAAATATGTGCCCATGAACATTCTGGTTTATGCACAAAAACAGAACTCTAAAGACACATAACAGTGAGTACTGCTACGGCCAGGGATTGGCAAGCCAGAGGTTATCTCTTCACTTCAAATATCTTATACAATATTGTTACATGAAGCATATACTACTCTTATAGTTAGGGGGAAACTTTAAATTCTATTCAAGGGCAAACATATCTGACAAAGACAATCAAGATGAATAAAATAGACAAGAAGACAGAAACGACCCGGGAAGGCCTCTGAAAAGGAAGTACTTGGATGGGCGCCGCAGGACTGGAAGAGTTTGAATGAGAGAACAGGCGGGGGAAGGCAGGTGAGGGAGGTGAGTGGTTTGTTTTGAGTAAACATTAAGGAGGAAATGAGGATGGTACCTGAAGAGGACCATAAGGAAGTTCACCTGGCTAAAGCTAATACCAGTTGACATTGAGAAATATGATTAAATGGATAAAACAGAGCCATAGTATAAAATGTAATATCAGCAATATTAAGAGCTTATGATTGGCTTGATGGGAAACAGAAATCATTTCATGTCTGTACAGGTTGAATATGAGATAATATTAACCTCATGGAGTAGTTTGTGCAGAATAAGCTCAAACGTGAAAAATCCATGGTAATTTCTGAAGTGCCAGATCAATTATTACAAGTTTTGTTAAACAAGTTGTTATATTACAATTTTAGGGAGATTATCTTGGTATCCTTGTATAAAATGCACTGGGAGGGGGACGGGGACTCAGAGCAAGAACATTTCCTTAGCAATATAACATACTTGAAAAAGCTTGACCAGTTTTCACAATCTGAAAGATACAGATAACTCCCTACCTCTCAGGATAGCTGTAGGGTTTAATTGTGCAGAAAATGCCACGGTCAAAATGCATTAGTCCATGTCTCCTCAACTGCTATTATAGTCCAGAGGTATGCTGATAAAGATCAGAACCGATGCCCTGATTATGGGAATGGAAAAGCTAAAACCAAGAGATTTTTTCTAAATAAATAATTCAAAAAGATCTATTTATTAAATGTAGGGAATGAATGAGGAAAAGATGAAGGTTTCTGGGTTCCCAGCAGGGAAGGCTTGTGGACTGGTCCTTGACATCTAGAAACTGATCTACATCTGGGATCCTCATTTTGAGAATCAAGACACTGACCATGTGAGTTTCACCTACTCCATCTCTTGGTTTCTCCTGACCCACAACCCTCCTCATTTGGGTATGGGGCAATCTCCTTGTATTAGTACAAATATGGCTTGAAATAGTATAAAATAAAAGTGCATTTATAATCATTTTATTTTGAAAAGCTATTTTCAGGAATGTATAAAAACCTTAAAACAACTGGAACATGCAAAGTTACTGACTACTGAATGGTTGCAGTGGGCAAAACTTAGCAATATCTTGTTAAAAATTAAAACAAACTCCACATTTGACTTCATGAAAGAAAATTCTAAATAAATAAAATATCTGACATATTTTTTAATAATATTGTTTGTATTTGTATTATATTAAGGCCCAAAACACAAAATTATGAAAATCAAGAGACAGCAATAAAAATTAATCCCATAAGTGAATCTTATTTACTGTGTTTCAAAAATTCTTTTCTTCTGAGTGGATCTGACTTCTCAGTTACATGTTATAACCCTGGACTGTAGTCCTAATGTAGAGTTTACAGCATTCCAACAGTCTCAGTTGGATACTCTGTTGTCTAAAGCTTGGGAGCTATTACATGATAGAAAATAAAAATTCAAAAAGTTTAAAAGTGATCCATCATGCTTCAGACTTCTTACTCTTCTGTAAGGTCACATCCCTGCAGAAGATGACAGAGAGTGGCAATTGTGTAACTAAGCCTCCAGAACTAGTTACAGCTCTGGAATGTGACCACTGTTTTGCAATGCAAGTTGGTCACCATCATATGAAAACCTTGGGAAATACAGTATCTTGGTTACCTGCTAGTTTCTGTGAGAGAATAACTCATAACTCATTCACATAACACTACAACACTACTTTAGTCTAAACTGCCAACCTACATTTCTTTGTACTTATGATTATATTTTAAAAGAATGTTAAGAATATTTATACATACTTACAAAGGTAAAAACCAGGAGGGAGAGGGAGGAGGGGGGAGGAAGGGATGAGGAGGAGGAGAAGGAAGAGAGGAGAAAGGAAATACACCCTCACAGTAATATAGGAAGGGGGAGGTAGGAGAAGACGCAGATGAGACAAAACTGGCTGTGACGTGGTTTGTTGAAAGTGGGGATAAGTACACAGAAGTTTATCCTCTATGGTGCCTACTTTACATGTTGAAACGTTCCATAATAAAGTTTAAAAACAAAGCACGTGCCTAATTTTTCAGGATTATCTCCCAACCTGATACCTTACTAAAAAGGGACCACTCAGTACTATTAATAGTACTGCAATAAATATGTCACCTTTAGAACACTGAGTTATGACTTCAAGAGTTTCCAAGGTTTATATGCCCAACAACAGCAAAAATCCCACCAGATAACAATCCCTGTTACACACATAGCGCTTATACATAGCGCTTTCACATCCACTGTCACCGCTGATCTTCACAACACTGTGAGATACGTGTAGCATTCTGACTTATGAAAAAGAAATAGGAAGCCCAGAGTAAATTTCCTTCCTTCCCTCCTTCCTTCCCTCCTTCCTTCCCTCCTTCCTTCCTTCCTTCCTTCCTTCCTTCCTTCCTTCCTTCCTCCCTTCCTCCCTCCCTTCCTCCCTTCCTCCTTTTTCTTTCTTCCTTTCATTCACTCATTCATTCCACAAACATTTAGTGAATATTCAGTTTGTGCCAGTCAGTTCTGATCGAGGTATTAGGAGGAAAAAAATATGATTCCTTCTTTCAAGAAGTGTGTAGTCTATTAGAAGGAACAGACTTATAAACTGATAATTACAGGATGATGTGATTCACACTACAATGAAGTGTTTTTCAAAAAAATGTTTAACCATGACCTGCAGTTAAGAGATGTATTTTATATTCCCACCCAATATATACAAAAATATGTTTAAGTGAAACAGAAGTGTTATGAAACAATCCTCTTCCTATGCATGATGCACACTGTGGTATTTTCTAATGGACACGACTCAGTAATCTTTTCCTTTTTAATAAAATACTAGTCACACCTTTTACAGTGATTTCATTACTCATCAGTGGATTGCGAGCTACATTGTGCAAAGTGCTGTGATGAGTATGGTCAGAGTTCTGATCACACAGAGTTCACAAAAGGAAACAAAAACCCTGTTCCAGGGAATGAGAAAGGCTTTCAAGAGGCTGGTCTCTGAGTACTTTTCAACATTAAAGTGGCAGAACTGGAACAAAGGTCTTACGATGCTCTAATCGCTTTGCTCTTGCAATAGCTGTGCTGTTGCACGCTGTCCAAATACACAACAGCAATAGGCTGTGAACTCACTGATAAGCTACGAAAACAAGCTGTTTTGTGGACGGGATGTCAGCATTCATTCGCATGCACTGGATCTGCATTATGTGGCATGGCACTTCCTGTCTATTGGATCATTTGCTACTACCTGTAAAACAACTACAAACATCCTGAGACTATAAGGGTTATTCTATGACTCACAGTCCTAAATATTTGTCCTCTAGAGTAAAGACTTACAAAGCAAGAGAACAGGATAATGTGTTAGAGGTAAAATTAGATACTGTAATTTTTATCAACCACCAGTCCACACTGGGATTTTACTTAATGCCTTAATCCTCTACCTCAACAATCTGCTGTCCATCCAGGGCAATTGTACTTATTATGTACAGACTCAGTGAAGGGAAGAGCTAGCAAGACCCAAAGACTCCATGAGTATTAACATCTCGTGCTGCTGCCCCCTGCTGTCTAAAGAAGACAGGGAAAGATTAGGGAGACCCAGCGACTAGATTTTGCTTTGCCATTTCCTCCAACAGGAAGGTTTCCATTTTCAGGTACTTGTTTTAAGAATCCATTTTGCCCAATTGCACCAAAGACTCATTTTATGAACTTGACCTAGTCTGGTAAGTCCTGTGTGCCTTTTATCCATTAAACAATAAAAAATAGTCTGTGCTTTCCCACATCACCATGTGATCAACTTACAATAGTACTGTTTATTCACTGGGTATTCAATAAATAGTCATCAAGGACACTGATACTGACACTGAAAAGAAAACAGACAAAAGGGAGAAAGTTAAATGGACTCCACGAGATTTGGAGGAACTACAGCTGTTTCTCATCTCTACTTTCCCAAAGGGAAACATGCTCTGAATATCAATGATAAAAAATATTATGGCTGAAGGTTGAAAAAATAATAATCTTAATTAAAATCAAACCAAACTGAACCAACTCCCAAACACCTGACTAGTATTTGTGCTTTAATCATATAACTGTAGGCCCAGGGTCTCAGTAAATTAAAAGTTTTCTGGGCTAGGCTTTATAGGTATTAATTCAGTAACAGAAGATTGGCCAGAAGGAAATGAGAATTATACTTTTGAGAAAGTTACTGAAAAGCATAGCAATTTATAAAGACAGTCTGCTCTGTAGATGAATCTCTTTGTTTGGAAGACACGTTTGGGCTTGATACCTTTGAATATTCTAAACAAGTCTGAATAGGTCAATGAACTATAATCCACAAGGTCTTCAGAAAGATCTTCATGTTTAAGACTACACAAAATATCTATTTTAAGAATACTCACTCTTTAATTTAGACCACCAAAGATAACATTTCCAAAAGTCTGTAAATATTTAGTTGAGAAGCAAATGATAAAACACTAAAACAATCAACTAAAGATATGTAACTAAAAATAATATAAAACAGACTCCTTTTAAATCCACAATTATCCTTATACAGAAAATAGAAATGGGGGAAAAACACTGGACTCCATTTTGAGGATAAAGTTGAATTCCAGTAGAACATAATAGTATCGTTTTCCTTCTATGATCTTGAATACTCACTTTCAACTTTGTATGAAGCACCTTCAAATGACTGCACTCCTTTAAGCATCTCAAAATCAGTTATGTCCAAAGGCAAACTCTATTTGCATCTACCCTTTCCTCCTGCCAAACTCCCTGAACATCCATTCTTAATTCCAGGGATCTCTGAAATGGGTATGCACAAGAAAATCCACTGGAAAGGGAGTTACAATATTAAAACTTTTGTATTGGATACATGATAAAAAGTATTTAACTATTAAGGGTATGTGATTTTTTTAAAAATCAAGGCCACTAACCTAATCTAGGCTTCCTTACTGGCTTCAGATCATCAGTCTACTAGGTGCTTAAATTCTCTGCAAGTCTCTTCCCCCACTTTTCCTTTGCGTGCCCACCAGCAGTGCGGCAGTTCAGATGCCTTGCTTGGAATTCTGTGGTAGTCGTCTACCTTATCTCGCTTCTGGCAGTATCTTTTTACAGCTCATCCTTCAGTCTGCTGCTAGAAATATCTTCACTGGTCAGATATCACTTACCAAAAAGCAGCACTACCTACAAAATTACCAAACTCCTTAAAGTAGTTTTCAGGGCTTTCTATACTCTTAGCTAAACCTAGGAAAGTAGTGGGGGGGAGAAAGGCATGGACTTCAGGCCTAGGCTGAAGTGTCACAAGCTTTGTGACTTTGGGGGAAATTATTTAGGCATTCTGGGTCTTTATTTTCCCCTTTAAGTGGTGCTAATAATAGCTCACAAAATTGTTATGTAAATCAAATGAGATTAGAAGGAACTCAGCACAGAGCCAGGCACACATGAACTGATCATTGATTTTTTGACTCCCTTTTGGGTCTGCTACAAATGCCCTCTGCCTTGTTCCCCTTCCACCGGCCCCACCATGATCCTGACACATGACACACCAACCACTCTGGGACATGAGCTTTCCTCAAATGTGACACACACTCTCAACCCCCTGTGGTTCTGATTATACTATATCCTCAGCCTCACATGCCCTTTACTGCCTTCTCCAAGTGAAATTCTACCCATCCTCAAGGCCCAGCTCAAGTGTCAACTCTTCCAGGAAGTCTTCCTTCCCCACTGATGAGCATTAGCCACACTCCTTTGTGCTCTCCCTGCACACTGCTGGCAGCTTCACTTAGTGTTACTTTGTGTTGTAATATTACTATCTTACTATATTTATACTAAATATGTAATTAGGTATATATGTGTATGTATGTATGGGTGTATATTTATATTATATATATGTATGTATGTATATGAATTATAAGCTTCTTTAAGGCAGAAAACATGTTTTTCTTTTTATTCTCAGCAATTAACACCTTGTACTGGAAGGGATTTAATAAATATTTGCTGATTAAATAAATAAACGTATTAAAACATTTTCAAAAGGAGTAAATTTTTACCAGAACAAAACACCAACTACTTGTTTCAATGTTTGAAGTACTTTTTAGAAAACAACTTCTACCTGAAAAACATACCATTATTTAGTCTTTAAAATACACAAATTAAAAAATAACCAAGGATTGAACTAAAAATAGTGCATTTTTGATACTTTAGGCTGAGTACATAGAACAAAGTATCAATTCTTATCCATTGATAGACTACCAGTGAGCGGATATTAATAAGGAATAGTGATTCAAAGAGGAGAACATGATTCATACATAAAATGGAATATTAGACATCAGTTTAAAATCATGTCAAAAACTTAGTAAGTCACACTATACTAAGTGAGATACTTAGGACACAAAGGTGATCCCAATTTTGCAAGCATACACCTAACAGGAAAAAAAAAACAACTAAGAAAACACAGATAACGTTAATATGTGATTATCTCTGAGACAGAGAAATGCAGGTGATTCTTATATTTTTTCCTTTATCTTATCTGAATTTTCTATAATATATACATTTGTAGAGCTAAAAAAGTAATTCAAAGAGATTGACTATAAAGAAATTTTAATTAAAGTTTAATCACATTTATAAATACTAAAGGTTTTATTAGCCCAGTAAAAGACTTCTGATTTTTAAATTAATCACAATATACTTTTGTAGACAGCATTAAAAACCAAGAGTTAATGCTGTAGTTTAGAAAAAATGATTAAGAACTGTTTTCCTTACTTATAAAGAATGAAGAATAGGTCAACGTTTGGCCCATCACCTGGAGGCTCAGACTGGCTGGAAGTCCAGCTCACCACCTGCCAGCTGTTGGATTGTCCTCTCTGAGCCACAGCTACTCTACCTGCAAGTCAGGAAAACCCTCCACTGTTAACCTCGCTGTTAACCTGCAGAACCGATGGAGTCACCATTTATGAAATGGCCACCACCACGTCTAGGACGTGGCAGGTCTTCTTTTGTCTATCTCCCAGATCTGGAGATTGTCCATCGACTGGAAGATGGACAAGGATGACTGCAGGGGTCCTGACCTGAAGGGAACCTGGAAAGTCTGGCGAATCGTGTTCGGTAGTAAAGGCTGATTCTAAAACGCTGAGTGATGGTGGGTATTTCGGACTGCACCAGCCATGGCTGTGAGTGTGGCCCTCACTGGGGGAACCCTCTGCCGAGTGGGATGGGGCCACTAAAGGAAAAGGATGGAGGGTAGGACACAAAAAGATGAGCGAGAAGGAGGAGAGAACCCATTTTGAAGCCAGTGCCACGGAAGGGGCAGAGAAAAGAGGAAGCTATGTGAGAAAGCAGAAACGACCAGATTGCCAAACAGGGAGGAGTAAGGAGGACAGGGAAAGTTATCTCTTCCTCTCCTTTGTCTTCCTCTCCAATTTGTGCATATCCCCGATTCTCCCTCTTTTCTACCCCTCCCAACTTCTTCATTTCCAAAACCACATTTTTATTTTTAAGAGTCACCCCCTTCGCTCTGCAACAAGCGGCATTCCTTCCCAGGAGTTAGAAATGGAGACCCAGGAAAGCATCAATCTAGACTGGCCTGCAAAACTTGCTACTTCCCCCTCCTCCCCGGTCCCAAGCATCAGGGATGAGATCTAGAACTGATTCTGGCTACAGATACAAGGGGGCACAGAGCTGAGGGAGCAGCTGTTCACCTCTCTACTTTCTGTTCCCGGCCATCCCATGTCCTCATTTGCACTATCTTCAATTACAAAGGATGCACTGTCTTCAATTACAAACGACCCACGCAAATGTCCCATGATTAGACTTACCATCTGATAACTGTATGGTCACCTTCCCTCTCTGGCAAATTTATAAAATGTTATTTTAAAACGTCAGGATTGGACATGTTTAAAAGAAAGTCTACACAAAGACAGCCATGAGAATATTTAGTCAAAAGTCATAATGTCCTCAGGCTGGGAATGCATTTATTTCCACAGTGCATCCCAATATGTCTGTTTAATGTGCCAAAGAAAGCTCAAGACTAACCGCTTACTACTGGTTTCCTTGAAGAAAATTCTATGCATTCTTTTCCACAAATAAATACAATGGCTGCATTGAATCAAAGTGCAAATAATTGTTAAGTATTACATCTGTGGGTGCTAAGTGAGGGCAACTTCAGAGGCTCAATGATACACTTCGATTCCACTGTAACAAGTCTCATTGCCAAAAGCTGTGCTGCCCGAGGTGAAAACTCCAATGTCCTTGCAGACAACTGCGTTCAGCAAACAAGGATAATTTGCTCTCATGTTAAGAGAAAACACTGTCTTGTAAAATATACCAAGAAATAGATAGCAAGTACCTTGCTAAATAAATGTACCCCCAAAGCACAATATGAACCAGATGAACTAGTGGGGACCTCCTGAAAGCTTATTTGCTCACTGTACCTTTAGCCCCTGCTTTTCGGGGGTAGGGGGTTACTGGCCAACTACAGGATATGGGAACAGAGTGAGCTGATGATTTTCACTCTTCCACTTGGAGCTCTCATGAACTTGGACAAAGCCAAGAAGGAAACAAGAGCTGCAGGGCTCTGAACAAGCTGTAGTAGTGTTGACTGTAGAAAAGAAGACTAGCTGGGCTTGAGGTGAAGGGGGTGGGAAGGGCAGGCAGAGGTTATGGAGAGCTCGGAGGAGCCGTGAGAGGAAAGAAGGCGCTGCCTGCACGGGGAAGCCGGCTGGGAGCTCCGTGGTCCCCAGACCGCCCCACTCGCTGGGGCTCTGAATGGCAGAGCCCACGCTGGTCTGAGAGCCGATTTTAGCCTCTGAGGTAATGTGTGAGAACACGAAGTTCCCAGGCTCAGCTCCTTTTAGGGATTAGCACATATAGTCTGAGAAAGATATGCTGCAAATGTGGTAAATTACCCTCAGAATGAGCCCACTGAGGAAGACACTTCGATTTAGCAACACAGATTTTAGCAAAGGTGCTTCAAGAATAATCACTCATTAAAAAAAAAAAATCAAATGTCCCACAAAAAAGATCATATTGTCACTGGTGTACTGACTTTCCATTTTCCTCCTACTTCTAAGAGTCCTTTCTTGTTCCTCAACAAAGCCAGTCAATGAGAGGCAGTTTATGTAATAGTTAAGGGCATGGATTCTGCAGCCAGATTTCCTGGGTTTGAATCATGAGTATGAAGTTGGGCTAATTGCTCAATCTGTGTGAGTGAGCCTCAATACCCTCCTTTGTGAAATGGGGAAGAGTCTACCATGTACCTCACAGCACCTTGAAAAGAACTGGTATACAGTAAGTGCTCAAAGAAGGTCAATAGCTGTTACTGGTTTAAAAAAATGTTATTACTGTAAGATTATGGCATACTTATACTCAGATTTTTTTTTTAGAAAAGCATATGATTAATGTATTTAATAATGTGCACATCTGCCTCTCCAAGTTAAGAATGTACTTCTTGAAGGCTTATTAATTTTTTGTCTCAAATATCTCACAGTTTCAGGCATATAGTAAAAGCTCAATAAGTGTTTGAAAGGAAAAATGAAAGAAAAAGCACAAAGCTTTGTAAACCAAATAAGGTGAGCAGTTGCAGTATTTGTCCTATAAATGAATTCAGATTTCATGAGCTTTTATTGAGTGCCTATTATATGCTAGGCCCTGCGTGAAGACTCTATGCTATCTCACTACATTTCTATGGACAAGACACAGCTACGTAACTGCAATAAGCTACTGGGCTATGCTGAGACTCAGTTAGACTAGCCCCTTCGGTTTACAACCTGAAAAGGGTTGGTTAACTAAATTATGTTGAGTTAATGTTCATGCTCTCCTCTTGATCTAGGGCAGGGTGATGGTACCCTTTAGGATATAAAAAGCACCATAAGGGTGTTTTTAGCACCCACAGGGCCTAGGTCAGAAAGCCCAATTTTAAAGGACCTCTTTAACCACAGAATAAGGAACTACATTCGAGACTTGGCCACAAATCAATTTCCAAATGTTAGTTCTTTGTGAAATCATCATTTATCTCAGGGAAAATTCATATCGATCTCAGCTCTTTTACTTTGTTGGGAAGAAAATTCTGAGCCAGAATAAATGAATAAGTGGATTTCACTCTTCTGAAAGGGCTTTGGGTGTGGTTGAGATATCTAACTTTGAAAACTTAGCAACACAGGATACATTATGAGTAAGTTCTTTACTTTTTTTTTTTTTTTAAATAATGATGCTAACTCACCAGATCCTTCTGAAAGAGTCCTTTTATTAATTTCAATGAAGTCAAGTACAGAACAAGTTGTAATATGAAACACAATTTATGCAACTATGTTGAAATTCTGTACCAGAGTTACATCTCCTAATGTAAGAATTTTATGGTACAATAATTTCAAAATAATATCAAGCATAGGGTCAGGCCATTTTGGGTTTAGGCTATCATAGGAAAATTCCCTTTATACAAACCATTGTAATCTTAAGGCAAAAATGATAGTTCCTTTAAATAAATTTTAAAAATAATCATGTTCCCGACAGTTTATAATAAAAGAACTGAAATGGAGCCTCAACTGAAATTATATTGTTAGGCAACTCCAAAAACTAAACACAAAACATGTTAAAATAAAGATTGCAACATCAAGGGAAAACCATCCTCATATATACAGTTTTAAACTCTCAGCCATTTCTGACCCCAGCTCAGATGAGATCAACTGATCCTTCAGAGGTTTTCCTGCCATCAGCCAACGAGCACTCCCTCTGCAGCCACGCGGCCACTCAGGAAAAGGCAGCGGAGTGAACGGGCCAATAGAAACCCCGTGGGTGGGTTTGGTCTGCCTTTCAAACCAATGAACTTTTCATTATACAACCTTTACTAACAAGAGAGAAATGTTTAAGTCATATAATCATAACTATAAGGCAGGCTTTCTTGCATACTGTATGAAAGAGAGAGAAGGAAGAGAGACGAGGGGAGGGGAGGGGAGGGGAGGGGAGGGGAGGGGAGGGGAGGGGAGGGGAGGGGAGGGGAGGGGAGAAGAGAAGAGAAGAGAAGAGAAGAGAAGAGAAGAGAAGAGAAGAGAAGAGAAGAGAAGAGAAGAGAAGAGAAGAGAAGAGAAGAGAAGAGAAGAGAAGAGAATGAGCTTTCTAAATGGTATGGCCCATCTTGTCAGGTTATGTCAGAAAATTAATGAATCCTACTTGGTAGTATTACTAGGCTCACTTTGACAACACTTTTCAGGCTGTATGATGTTTTCCATCAGAAAAGCCCAAGCCTCTCAAACAAAATCTCTGTGACATTTTATTAATTCTTTATAAAATAAAGTAAGTCTTTGAACCACAGGAGAATTCTGAGAATCTAGCCTTTCCAGAAAGCCCAAGAAAAATACTTGTTTCACCATTCTCAAATTCATTTGACTTTGAAACAAAATAAACATATTACTCTATTTAATATCATTGCACAAGCGAATTCACAAGAATGAAATGTGTTCAGAGTTCCTAGAAAAAATGTAGCAATACAGGCTGCCAACTTGTTCAATGTCAAGCTCAAGGCAGGATCGCAGCACCAGCAGTAAATGACTCAGAGTGAGTCACGCTTAAGCTATTTTTGCTTTTAAAGTACTGCCAGGCACTGTGTTAATATTCAACCCAGAGTAAATTTAGCCCAACAAGAAAACAAGTGTTTCCATGGTTGCTTCTTCCTGGTGTTTATGGTATATAGGTAGCCATTAGGCACAGGAAGCCAGCCAGATAAATTAAGTGGAAATGCTCACCTTTCATTTATATCCAGGCTTTGGGACACTTGAAAACACTAAATGCAATTTTGGCCATTCTTCCATCTCCTTCTGTCTGTCTATCTGTCCCTCCAGACCCAAAGAGCAAATATGTACAGTGTACACTATTAGTGATTCATTTAGAAATCTGTACCATTACAGTGGCTCTAGTGGACTGTTGCTCAGGATTTAATGTGGCTGCATTAAGAGTCACAGCTACTCACATTTCTGTGACAGTGCAGCCAAAGAGGCCTAAAAATGAGTAAATATCAGCTTGCAAAATCAGTAGCAAATGTGGACTACAGATTCCAAGTAGAATCCTTCTACAGTATCATGGAGAAGTGAAGAGCCAGTCCGCTAATGCGGTAATGTGGACACTCAGAAGGTGTTCGAAAAATACTGGCTATAGGAGATGAATGGCTAGAATCAGACTGATTTGAAAAAGAATCTGTTTTTTCAGAATACAGTCATCCCTCGCCACTTCGTGCTTCGACTTTTGCGGCTCCACTCTATGGCGGTGTAAAGAATCCTACTGCGTGGAAATTCATTGATGGCCGTAGAGTCGGGAACTGATTACCCGCGGTAAACGTCGGCCGACTGCATGTTCTCCCTGCTGCAGATGCATACTGGAGAAGCACAGTGAATTCGAAATAGGTGCTAGGACTTTGCCCTAATTAAAACCCACCTGTCTATTCATGGCTGTTAAAATCCTAAGCATTATCTGTAGAATCTATGCTACTGTCATATATACAGTGGTTAGGTATTTTGCTCAGTAAAAAATATTAAAGCTAGATATGCCAGCACAGGTTTTCCAAGTAGGATGCATGCACCTCAAAGGATATGCAAAATCTTAGAACTTCTACTGATAATTAACTTCTATTGAAAATATTGGGTTTTGCCAATAATGTGCATACTGCCATTATGAAGAACATGTACAAATATGAACAAATGAAATATTGAGAGGCATATGCTCCCACCATGGGGAAGAATAGTCAAAGGTGCTTTAAGGAATACAGCCTCCTGAAGGACCAGAGCCTTCTCCTCCTGTTCTATCGAGTGCAATGTGTTTTTTACATTTAAATGGTCACTGGCACAATGGAAGTAGAGCGGGAAAGGCTAGGTCAGTAAGCAACTGGAAGAAGATGGAGAAATGGGGATGTGAGCAAGATGAGACCGGGAAACAGCCATACGAAGTACCTGGGCACAGCTGTAATGACAGTTCTGGGCACACCGATAGTCACCCGGACTTTCCAATCCAATGCCCCATGCTCTGAATAAAAAAACTGACCATTTCTCCTCTCAAGAGCCCTAGCCCATTAGGGCTCCATGAAAATTACAATGGAGGTCCAAAAGCTATTTTCAGTGAACTGGGAAAGCCCACTAAAGGTGTAATTATAAAATAGACATCTTTCACAACACATGGCTTCTGGGGAACAACTGTGAAAGGGGTACCATGGGGGTGCCAAAGATGAGAACTCCTAAAATAGTCTTTAACTTGCTTGAATGGAATCTAATTCCATGGAAAGAATCTAGCACAGGACTTGGCATGTATAGTAGGTGCTTAATAAATCTTTGTGGGATGAATAGGTGGTATATATAATTGTATACCCACCAAACATCGTATTTGAAACCCAGGCATTCTAAAGCTCTGCATTTTTATCTCTATGTTTATTATATAGGTGATTTTCAGAACCTGAAGGCCTAAGGGACTATAAATAATTTATCAGAATTTCTTGCTTTCTGATTACTGATTTCACTAACTCCACTAATAGCTCAGGGATCCTAATCATGTTGATCTGAAAATTTTAGATTAGAGGATTTTAAATTAGATTATTTTAGATTAGATTATAAACAGTAAATCTTCTCAGAAGGAACATTAAGATCTAAGCAGGGACAAAGATGGGGAGAGATGAATTATTAAAGCATGAGATTTCTTTAGGGCAGCAAAAATGTTCTCCGTATCATGATGGTGGGTACATGACATTGTGTGTGGGTCCAGAGCCCCCACCACTCAGCTTCCTTTCCTGCCGATTCTGACCTCAACTCTAATGTTCATGTATGCCCTAATGCTAGAGGCCTGGATTCTGTATTCTGTTGTTCCCATGACACAGGAGCTATTACTGTTCCCCAGTCTGTCTACCTCGTGCTGAACTATGACTTGTCTTGACCTCACTTTTTGTGTATACTCAGCTGGAAGGGACTGGCCTACTACTGACCCTTCGTACTCTAAACCTTGATACAATTCCCTAATTCTGTCTACCAACTTTGTATTTATCTTGCTGTGAGGCCCAGCCCAGCCTAATAGTCATTACCTATGAAAAGAGCTTGGGGGAATGATATTGGCAGAAAATTACAATATTCAAAACATTTCTTAAAACTAGAGATAGGAGAGTTTGTTATTCAATGTATAGTGATTCCATATAAGGCTCTTAGGAGCAGAATTATATTCTATCTTCTAACTTCCTACCTTAAGTCTGTGTTCATAGGGTGTCCTACATGTAAAATGTGAGAACTGATTTGGAACATGAGAGAGAAAGAGACAGAGGAGAGGGCGCGAGGGAGAGAGACAGACAGACACAGAGAGAGAATTAGTGCCTATGTAGACTCCACTGTTTATGACACTAAATTTGAGCTAAATCACCCCCTAAACATGTTTATTCATTAAAATACTGGAGAGGAGCTTAGGCCTATGAAGGATTCGGGCATTCAAGTCACATTTCAGAATGGCTAACGTTGTGGTCAAGTGAGGACGCAATTAATAACATGACTAGTCTCATGTTCTGTTAAGATGTAGATAACACTGTGAAGGCTAAAAAGGCATTTTTCTATGATCTGATTCATTCATCCAAGGGAAAATCATAAGGCAGAGAGTAAAAGCTTAAAAAGCCCTGGCCAGTTTGGCTCACTGGTTAGAGCACTGGCCTACAGACCTAAGGGTCTTGGGTTCAATTCCTGGTCAAGGGTATGTATCTGGGTTGCAGATTCGATCCCCAGTCCCAGTCTGGGTCATGTGGGAGGTATCCAATCAATGTGACTCTGTCATATCCATGTTTCTCTCTCTCTCTCTCCCTCCCTCCCTTCCTCCCTCTCTCCCTCTCTCCCACTCTATCTAAAAATCACCGGGAAAATATCCTTGGGTGAGGATTAACAACAACAACAACAATAATAATAATAATAAAGCTTAAAAAAACAAAACAAAACAGAAACATTCAAGATTTCTTTTTATAACGCGAGTTTACTTTTATAAAGCCAAATAAGATTTTTTCTTCCCTATTCGCATTTTAGAAAAGAGAATTGAACTATAATCAGTCATTATCATTTACAGCTAAACGCAATTTTTTTTTATCCTCACCCGAGGACATTTCTCCATTGTTTTGTTCAGATAGAGTGAGAGGGAAAGAGAGGAAGACAGAGAGAGTGAGAGAAACATCAATGTGAAAGGGACACATCAAATGGCTGCCTCCTGCACGACCCCAACCAGGGCCGGAGACAAATCGCAACTGAGGCACGTGCCCTTGGCCGGAATCGAACCCACGACTCATTGGTCCGTGGGCTGACGCTCTAACCACTGAGCAAAACCGGCCAGGGCGCTAAATGCAATTTTTAGATTAGAAAATATTACTGCACATTGATTTTAAGATTTTTAAAAAACAGATTTGAGAATGTTCTGCACAGAAGTCTATGGCAAGAGATAAATGAAACGAAGCCTCTGCCCGCCCACCCCGAGCACCTGAGTTAGCAGGTGAATTTGAGAAGGCACACTTTTCCTCCAGGCACATCAGGTGATGCCTTGGTGACTGAACACAGGCTAGCATTTGGCCAACCCCTGCCTCCTCAACCAGGTGCTTTGTCAAGTGTACAATAAACTGTACAGCTGCATATAGTAGACCTCCCCTATCCCACAGCTGGAAGGAAGTTATTTTAATATAGGGATCATTTAGATTCTGGAAGGCTGTACTGTCTAGCCCAGTATGTCTCTTCACCTGGTACCATCCCAAATTTACAAACTATCTAAGATGTCAAAATAATTCCTATCTTGGCAATGCCTCTGAATGGTTTACTGTCAAACCACTTACCTGAATCCTACCCCCTCCAACTCCGTGGCCACCCACTTTGCTGCCCACTCTACTCTTCTCACCTTGCTGTCCCGTGAGGTGCACAGCATCACCTGTGTATGAGCTAGGCCTCCCTTCACAGTACCTGGTCCCACTGCATCACTCTGAGGGGGCACCCTGCCAGCTCAACCAAGTCCTTGAGCTTCTGGTTGGTGTGTCTTTCTCACATAGATGTTTCTCTCTCCCTCCTACTCTATCTGAAGATAAATAGAAAAATATTCTCAGGTGAGGATTAAAAACAAAAACAAAAACGAGGAAGCCCTATATGTACTGATATAAAAGAATGTCCAAAATATATTAAGTAAAAAAGCAAAGTAGAACAGTGTGTCTAATATGCTATCATCAACACACACACACACACACACTTCTACAGACATACATAAGAAACCGGCAGCAGTAACTGCCTCCAGGGAGGCAAAGAACTTACTTTTCACCACATAGTCTTATGTACTTTGTGAATTTTATACTATGTGGCTATATCATATAATCAAAAATGTATGTATGTATGCATGCATGTATGTATGCATGTATGTATGCATGCAACGCTATAGAAAGGAAGAGACCATCTTGAGCAGGAGTGGTTAATGCAGGTTTCCCACAGAAGGCATCTAAGTGAAATCAGCCTTAGGGAGCCGGCAGTGGAGGGTTGCGGAGGAGTCCTGGGGGCCAGACTGGTGAGGAAGAAAGAAACAAGAGGAAGCCATTTTTGTCTGCAAAGACAAGGTGGATGAGAAGGAAAGTCTAACATTATACAGACACTGAATGCTACTCCCTTCCCACATTTCTCTGATAGGACTTCTCTCTTAGTAAGTATGAATATGTAATCCATTCACTTATCAAATGTCTATTATGTGCCAGAACTATGCCAGATGCTGAGGGCATAAAAATCAGTGAGACCCAGTCCTCATCCTCAATGAGCTCTCTGTCTGAGGAAAATGCAAGACTAGCAGAGTAGAAGAGGAATTCCACAGAGAAAAACCCAACTAGCATATATCTAAGTGATTATCTGTCCATTCTACACAGTGTGGTGATAATGACGGTGGTGGTGATAATCTAACACTTATATAACGTTTACTGAGTGCCAAGAGACTGTTCTAAGTCACCTTCATTAATTCATTTTGTCTCCACAACAACCCTATAAAGTAGATATATTATCATATCATTTTAATAGAGAAACAGGCACAGAAAGATTTTTTTTTTAAACTTAAAATCCATAGTTACACAGATAGTAAGGGGCTGGACCCAGACATGAGCCCAAAAGGGTGGCTCTAGAACTAATCTATGACCTCTTAGTGACCCTGAAAGAAGTGCCAATCTCAGAATAATAACACCCCCTTAATTTATCTACATAAGACTTTGCACAATACTTTCATGTGTTATATTATTTTCAACTTACAATAGCCTTGTGATTCATTTTCTTTGAAACAAACACACATTCCAGCTATTAAAATAAATGAAATAGCCCTGGCCTGGTAGCTCAGTTGATTAGAGTGTTGTCTTGATATGCCAAAGTTGCAGGGTTGAGCCCCGGTCAGGGCACATACAAAAATCAACCCATGGCCTTGGTCGGGTAGCTCAGTTGGTTGGAGCATCATACTGAGCACCGCAAGGTTGCAGGCTTGATTCCAGTCAGGGCACATAGTCAGGTTGCAGGTTCGATCCCCGGTCAGGGTGTGTAAGGAGGCAACTGATCGATGTTTCTCTCTCATCTCTCTCTTTCTCCCTCTCTCTAAAATCAATAAAAAATATATCCTCTGGTGAAGATAAAGAAACAAAACAAAAAAACTCACCACATGGTAACATTCAAATTAGATAATATAAGTTAAGCATCGCTGTTTTCATAGGGAAGGCAATGAGATAAACTAGATAACGGGGTTTTCAACATACTGTAAATACCACTTAAACAGTGAAATACCGTCTTTGATTTACTAAGATAAAATTATGATTGATTCATATATATATGTTACATATATATATATATATATATATATTTTTTAATCCTCACCCAAGGATATTTTTCTATTTATCTTCAGATAGAGTGGGAGGGAGAGAGAGGGAGAGAAAGAGAAAGAGAGAAACATCGATGTAAGAGGGACTCATGGACTGGTTGCCTCCCACACAACCCTGACCAGGACCAGGGGCAAACTACAACTGAGGTACATGCCCTTGACTGGAATCAAACCTGTGACTCATTGGTCTGCGGGCCGATGCTCTACCGCTGAGCCAAACCGGCCAGGACCTTATATTCTATTTTTAATTACATAGTTATGTTGAGCACTTTGTCAGTTAGTATATGTTCAAATATTGTGCTATTCAATTACCACTAGGTAAAATTCATTTTAATCAATCAAACCTTGTCCTTCTCAAAGTAGCTTAAATTGCTAAAAGAAGATAAACTAGAACATAAAGTTTAAAAAGCAAGTTTACCTGTCAAATTTCGGAAAGGAAATTCCCCCATTTCTTTCTGTTAGCTTAGCTCTTACATAGGTCCAGCTATACTTGCAGAAAGTACCGGCTGACATTACTCAATGGGGGTTTCCTCACTTTTGTTAATTTTGGATTTCCTTGTCAGCGGAGATACACAATATTTGTTTCTGTTTTTATTTCAAAATATCAATACAAGACTAAAAAGAGCACTACTTAATGAAAGAGAAATATGTACTTCCCTTATAAAAGTAAAGTAAATATTCTCGGCTCCCTTTTTCCAACCCAAGTCTACAAATAGCTGACGAAAGGAAATGAAACCTTGACACCACTGGAGGGGAAAATACTTGCCAGGCATCTCCCCAGCATAACGTTTTCTACAGTCTTTCTGTAGTATTATCTAATGCGCTTTCATATTCGCCACTTTAAAAGACTCTCTCTTTAATTAAATGATTACCTTCTTGGGAAAACACAACTCACTCCCTAAATTCAGCAGGATTCTCATCTCTCCACTTACTCAAATTCTACCGCTTCTTCAAAGTCTTGTTCAAAACCCATCGTCTCTGTGAGGCCGTCACCCTGTGTTTCAAAGCTCACTCTCTGGTCGGGGGTGAGGTATATGAATCACCTCCTGGCAGCTGATCATTTGTCTTCTCCTAGTCTTGTTTTCATCCAATGGCACACAGTCTATAATCTCTCATGACACTTATCGTTCTGCTTTGAATTAGAGCTATTTTAAGTATTTGTTTCTCTACTCCACTCAAAGGCCCACGTCACGTCTATCTGTGTACTAACTTCGACTACAGCCTGGTCCTTGACACAATAATAAACACTCCTTTGATTGAACAGATACAAAGTTTACCCATCCTATAAAAACACAAACTTCTTGACAGAAAAGAATAAGCCACACTTCTTTTTCTCTATTCCTACACACCTAGCCCAGTGTCACGCACGAAAGAGCCACTGAAAGATATTCAGCAAATTCTGTAGAGGTAAACCAGCTGTAGTTTAGTTTCACGTGTTAAATTATCCTTCAGTTGCTTTGGTATGTAAACAAATAGGTCTCTGGTCGAACGAATGACTCCATACCTTGCTTTTGGGGATGTGCAATGAGAGCGAAGTAATGACAGGCGCACAAGCCAGTGCTGTGCCCGGGGACTGACCATGTGGTAGACTAGTGACCCTGAAGAAGTGTCAATCTCAGAACAATAACACCTCCTTACATTTATCTGCAAAGGATTTTTCAAAATACTTTCATGTATTATATCGTTTTCAATTTATAATACCCTTGTGATCCATTCTTGTTGAAATAAACACACATTCCAGCTATTAAAATAAATAATAAAAGCAAGTATAAGTTCTCAAAATTCCCATCACTAAAGGTAACTGAAGTAGTAGAAAAGTTTCTCTCAAAGAATTCTATAAAAATTCACCACATGGTAACATTCAAATATAAGTCAAGCACCACTGTTTTCATAAGAAAGGCAATGAGATAAATTAGACCATGGGATACACAACGTATTGTAAATGCCACTTAGACAGTGAAACACCACCTTGATTTACTGTAAGGAAATGATACTAAAACACACTCTCTCTTTAATGTTGTTGGCCCATGAGCCCCTTGGTCCTTCTTCCAGCCTCCTGGACTTCCTTTCTGGCTCCTGCATGGATTCCTCTCCTTAAGAATCTCTCGGACTCCTCCCCTTGCACGTCATCTCCAACCACAGCTCCAAGTAGCACCAGGGAGCATGAGAGCCTCTCTCTCTCCCTCCCATTAGCCATGGGCTCACACCAAAGCTCTCCTTATCTCCAACCATTCATCGAAGATCTATGCCAAAACTCAATGTACTTGACATTAGAGTCATCTTCCCTCTCTAAAGACCAGCTCTTCCACAACACATCTCACTACTTTTAATGGTATCACCTTTTCTCCATTTACTCAAACTAGAAACCTCAGAGCCATCTTCAACTCCTCCTTCTCCTATTGTTTGAAACAAGTGGACAAGTCCTACAGATCTGACCTCCACAACCCCTCTAGCACCATTCCCTTTGCTAGTTCCCCCACCGTATTCAGGATATCATCAGTACCTGCCTGAACAACCTTAACAAGACCTCTTTCTATCCCAATTTATCATATATACCACAACCAGATTTATCTTCTCAAAATTCAAATCTAATCAGATGGCTCACCTAATGAAAAACTTAATGCTCCCATAATTTACTAATTCAACTGTCCTGTTCAAGGCAACAAATAACTCCCTAAATCGGTCCCAACTTACCCTTGTAATCGTTATCTGCCATGTACTTTTGATCTAACTAGATACTGCTGGTCCTCATGTCCTGTCTCTTTTTCTACTTCTGTTCATGCTTACACTGTTTTCTTTTTTTTATCCTCACCCAAGGACACTTTTGCATTTATCCTCGGATAGAGCAAAAGGGAGAGAGAGAGAGACACATGGACTGGCTGCCACCCACACAATGTGAGAGAGACACATGGACTGGCTGCCACCCACACAACCCCATCCAGAGCTGGGGACAAACTGCAACCGAGGTACGTGCCCTTAGCAGGAACCAAACCTGGGTCTCTCTGGACCACAGACCATGCTCTAACCGCTAAGCCAAACCAGCCAGGGCAATGCTTACAGTATTATCTTACTCAATAATGGTGATCAGAACACTCAGGCAATATTTGTACCACTTTAAAATTTAACATTCTGTGATAAAACAATTTCTAAACATTTCCTTTTTTTGATAAATAATTCCAAGTTTCTTGAGTCATGGCACATATTCTGTACCTGTAACATTCAACTGATTACAGATATCTTAAATTGTCATTGTATTATCACAGCTTAAGTCTGATCCTCAGGTACAGTTAAAGTATTTTACTAACTGCAAGGTCAGTATTTATAACCTAAAATTCTAATGTGCTTCTCCCAACCCTCTACTGCTTTAGGGCCTCTTCATCTCCTCCCCAGTGATGACTTCCAGCCTCCAGCCCATGCAATTACCAGAATTCAGCTGCAGGCCAATGGCCACCACAGCAAAAACAAAGAATAGCTCACTGCTTCTCAAAGCTTGGAACTCTGAAAGCATAATAATATACATTCTATTTTTAGAGGTGGGGTCATGGGGGAACCTGTATTTGAGTCAAATGAGTCAGTCAAGATGAGAACCTTTATATATTTCAGACAGTATGTCTGTGCTGACATGTACACCACCAAAAGCAGTAGACACAGAATATTTTATTTTAAAGGACAGTATTAACCCATGTTCAAATATCAGATTATAAATTGGATATGTCAGCACTGGTTTCCATTTTGCACACTATTTAAACAAAATAATCAGCATAAACGTCACCTCAAATTCCTCTTTTGCTGCCGAACTATCTCACACTCTATGATATGCCTCTGCAAGGGTAAACTTCCTTCGAGGCCCCACGTTGCAGGTGTGCACTCGCTCCACCTCTGGGAAGACTCCCCAGAGCCAGTGATATCTGTGTTAGGGCAGAAGGACGAACTTGCTGACCAAGTGAAGAGAGGGAAGGGAAGCAGAATATCCCATGAAGAGGTCAGCAAGTGTGAAAGCCTGGAAGGGAAAGGGAACAGGATTCTTCCAGGGAACTGCAAGTGTCTGGATCAAAGGCGAAGAGGAGCGAGGAGCGAGGAAGAGCGAGGAAGTGACTGAGAAGCCTGGTGCCAGAGGGCTGGGGAGCCTCTGAAAGGCCACGTGGGGAACCACCACGACCACGCCTGTGCTTTAGGATGCTCCATCGCTCTGGCAGAAACTGGGAGGAGGCCAGTCTGGAGCAGGGAGCAGGTCGGAGGCTGAGGGTAAAATCGCAAACAGCAGCAGAGCAGCAAGAAGGGGGGAAGGGACTGGTGGAGGTTTCAGGAATGGGACTAAACAGCACATCTGTCAACTGGCTGAACAGTCTTACTCAGCTCTTTGCAGGAATAATTTTTTTGCTTTTGATAAACGTGAAATAAAACTCTGATGCAGAAAAAATATACCTAACTGAGCTACTACTATATTTTCTTGATTCTAAAACCCTATCAAATGTAAGAAGCATTGTCAACTTAATACTTTGGGCAGGGCCCAAAGCTACCACATAATAGGAGAGATGGAGGTTAAGGCTGATGCCTGGGGGCAGCAACCGAAAGTTCTGGAGTTTGATTTGTAAATTTCTTGCTTCATGCGACTGAAATGAAGTCAAAGAATAGTGTCCCCCTAGGGAAACAGAAAGGAGGTACTTTCTACCAGTAAGCACCCAATGGTCAAACTGGGCAAGGAAGGTTGTCACACAGTCTGGGAACACCTCCAGACAACTGGCAACCATACTTGTACTTAGAGCACAGTTGATGCCCAAGTCTGCTGAAACAACCTTGGTGGAAAGGGACACAATGCCTTATTCCATCTTTTCATTCCCGGGGTGAATATGTGTCAAAGTATTTGCCATGGAGTATTTGTCCCAAGGAGGAAAAGTTCCACGAACTAGGTTTTAATCCTCTTTCGCAGTCTTTCATTCATTCCCGCAATATATATGAAGGCCTGCTTTCACCCCAGGTGCTCTTCTGGGCACTGCAGAAGGTACTGATTGAGGCAGACAAGTACCTGCTCTCACTGAACCGATATTCTAACCAAATGCAAACTACATAATGAAGATGAAGAAATCCTATAGTCTAACATTGAAAACTTCATTGTTTTATTATTTTTTAATAAACTGACCATTTATTTTGGAAAACAATGCTCAACACCTTTCATCCCCCGCCCCATACTCTCATTTCGTCCCCAAATTTTGCACATCAAATTCTAAGAGCTGGTGGTCGCAAGTGACCAGTGTCCTCTTTCTCCACTTTCAAAACATTCGCTACTTGCCTATGTTCCTTGTGCCTAGCACAGTGTCCTGCATAGAGGAGGTGCCTGTTCATTTATTTTAAATAAGCCATCAGCTGATTGGAAAAAAGAGTTGACTTAAGTAACTGGGCTCAAACAGCAGAGCTGATGCTCTCTGATGAAATTCGAGGTATACCTATAAGAGAATCCCTAGCATACTCAAGGCCCAAAGAGCACACAGTGATGGCTGCAGCTGCATCACGTCTGCCATTATAGCTGCTCATAATAAATACACCTCATCAGACCCAGGACGGTCGTTCTACTGTTCTTGACACTCTACTCTCTGCTTCCCTCTCACCGAAAGGTTGTCAAAATCAATACTGTACTGAAAAATGACTGTTACCTTATTGACATCTGTTCACACCCTTGTCCATGACAGAACATTCCTTACCCATTTGACAGTCCAGCAATATTTTATCCTTCACTAAAATAAATCTCTTTGTGCTTTAACAAAATAACTAAAACACTCTGATCGTTTCCTTGCAGTAAAGAATTTATGCCAACTGCTAATAACTTATACTATGTATATTCTTTGAAGTAACAATGATTAAAGTAAATACCTTTATCAATGAAAAAAAGGAGAACATCTATAATACAACAATAAAGATTAAAAAATAATAAATATATAAAGTAAATGCCTTTAAGCAAGCAAAAAAACACTTTCACTTTTTGTTTTTAAGTATCTGATTTGATTCTTTTACAACTCTGTGGATTAGGATTATTACTTATTATTAATTTTGCACATACTTTACAGAAAAGTAAAATCCCACTGATTTGAATAAAAAAACAAAAACAAAAACAAAAATCCCCACAAACTATTATGTGGTTGAGCCAGAGTCTGAACTTCTATTTTCTAATTCCAAATTCCAGGATCTTTCCTGGAGAGTCTCCATCCTTAACAGTATTATCAACATATCAAAGGTGATTAAATAAATGCATTTACAAAGTTATCAAGACAGTAGAATTTTGCCCTGGCCAGTGTGGCTCAGTTGGTTGGGCGTCATCCCTTGCACCAAAAGGCTGCCAGTATATTCCTGGTCAGGGTGAATGCCTGGGTTGGAGGCTCAATCCCTAGTAGAGGGCGTGCAAGTGGCAGCCAATCGATGTTTCACTCTCACATCCATGTTTCTCTCTCCCTCTCCCTTTCCCTTCCTCTCTCTCTAAAAATCAATAAAAAAAATCTTTAAAAATAAAAATAAAAAAGGATTTCTCTACTAATATAAATTTTAACAAATATAAGGCAAATAACTCTCAAGGACAGTACTTGAGTATAACATACAAATATGAACATTATTAAGGTTATCAGGTATGCATATAAATAGACACTTGTCCATTTTATTCACACCTGTATTCCAAGTATACTTACAAAACTGTTGAGTGAATGCTAAGTACGACATGAAGTATAAAAATGAGTTCTAAGACATAGAAGAACAGAGTTAATTCATATAGGGTGGGGCAAAATTAAGTTTACAGTTGTTCTTATGCAAAATAAATACAATAATTAATAAATAATACACAAGAATAAACTTTGTATTTAACCGTAAACCTACTTCTGTCCCACCCTGTACTGAAACTCAGGACACCAAAGTACAACTTAATTCTTTAGGTAATTGCTGAGTGACTTACGAGTGCCTATAATTATGCTATGAATGAATGAGTGTTCCCTTTTAGATAATAAACTGCATGAGATCTGAAATTAGAAGTCAGATTTGTATCCTCTAGAATGTCTAGTTAAACAACCTTTAGTAGATTAGTTATTTTCAACCCTGACTGTATATAAGCATGACTTGAGGAACTTAGAAACTGCCTAGAGCCCCACCAGACACCAACTAAATCTGAATCTCTGGAGGTAAGGATGGAGCTCTGATTTTTAAGGTTTATGGTTGATACTGATCGATATCCAGTGATAGGTGAGCGCCACAACTGTAAACCTACATACAATTCTCAAACATTGATGTACCACAACCAGCTGGAAGGCTTGTTAAAAGTCAGCCTGGTCCCCATGGTTTCAGATTCAGTAGGTCTGGGTGGCTTACGAGTGAAAATCTAAATTTTTCAGTAAGCTTCCAGGTGATGCTGATACTGCTGGCATGGGAACCACACTTTGAGAATCACTGTTGCAGACCACTTAAATGTTTCTTAAAATGAATTAAAGGATAAATGTAGGAGATACACAAATAGAAAAACATGAACATTACATGAAAATGTTAAATATAAAAAAGGAACTTCATGCTCAACATCATTGGTCATCAGGAAAATGTAAATTAAATCCACAATGAGACACCATTGCCTACTTATTAGAATGGCTAAAACCAAAATACCCAAATGCTGGTGAGGGCACACAGCATCTACCCCTCTCATACTCTGCTAATGGGAATGCAGAATGATCTACCATATTGGAAAACAGTCTTTCAGTTTCTTATAAGGTAAACATACACTTACCATGTGAGCCAACAATCCCATGTCTGGATATTTATCCAAAAGAAATTAAAACTTATATTCACGTAAAGATCTGCACATCACTGTTTATGACAGCTTTATTCATCATGGTCCCAAGCTGGAAACAACTGAAATGTCCTCAGATGCTGACTGGATAAATAAACTATGGCACATCCATAGGATGAGATACTACTCAGCAACACAGTGCAACAAGCTGATGATATTAGCAACACTATAGATGAATTACAAATACACTCTATTCAGTGAAAGAAGCCAATTAAAGGTCTATATCCTGTATGATTCCATTTATGCAACATTCTGGAAAAGTTACAACTATGAGGAGAAAAAACAAAACACTGGTTGCCAGGGGCTGGAAATGGGGGGAGGTATCAACTACAAAAGGGCGCCCATTATACAATTATGAAACTTAAATCCTTCCAAGCTCAGGAATTAATAACTTGACAAGATAATTATTTTCTTAAGTATGATGTATATTGTTCCCTGGACACTTAAGATTCAGTCTTCCTGTTCCAGATTCAGGTTGCTTTCTGAGCACAGATGGCATCACACTCTCTCAAAATAAGCCACCATGAAACATCTACAGCTCAGTTTGTGTTTAAACTTGCTGCTGACTCATTTCTCCCTTGATAACTGAACCTTTCTTTCCTAGTAACTTTAATTATAGCCACCCCTTGTTCTAAAGCTTCCCCTTTCCTCAGGAACGTATTTGTTATCCTAGTGATCTCCTGCCTATGAGACACAGGGTAACTATGTCACCTCCAAGATTTAGTCTGCTAAAAACAGAACCTGCATTTTTCATGCATTCCTCTTCTGCACGTGGATGTCACGAAGATTAAGAGAGATGATGTATGTGTATAGGATTATTGTTATGTTTGAAATAAATTTCATGGAATTTGTTCTAAGCTAGTATGCAATAAATATCCTACTGCTTGCCAGAACAGCAACTATTCACACCGGAAGTGGCAATCTTAAATAATATGTGTTGATTTTTTGGTAGTGCCAAAAACATGGAATCTGGAAAAGGAGGACCCTTTTCACAACTTATTTTGTGACCTTGAGCAAACCACTTACTTTTTTTTTTTGAATCTTCACCTGAGGACATTTTCCCATTCTTTGTTCAGATAGAGTGGGAGGGAGAGGAAGGGAGAGAGAGAAACATTGTTGTGAAAGGGACACATCGAGTGGCTGCCACCTGCACGACCAACCAGGGCTGGGGACAAACTGCAACCGAGGTACGCGCCCTTAGCGGGAACCGAACCCATGTCTCCCTGGACCGCAGGCCTACGCTCTAACCACTGAGCAAACCAGCCAGGGCACCACTTACTTTTTATGAGTCTCAAATCTTTTCTATAAAATGAGACTGCAACTACATTTTTCTAGGGGTTACTATGAAGGCAAGATGAAGCACATAGTAATAAACTGCTGCATAATGTCCGATATGATTTCTACTCCCTGACCTCTGAGTAGAAGTGACCAAGAGAATCTCATTATCCTCAGAGTCCATCAATGCAGATCTTTGGGAGAGCCAAACAAATTGTTCACTATGCAAGAGTCCTATGGCAGACCAATTTTTCAAGAGATGAAAGAAATACTTGAATTGAGAGAACAGAAGACCACATGGGAGTGTTTGCAAAAACTGGTGTAACGGGAAACAACACGAGCTTTGAGTTTCAGCACTTGCAGTCTTAGGGAAGTTACATGACTTCTCTTTGCATATCTTCTAATCTATAAAATGGGTACAGTTATCTTGTAGGGTTGTGAGACATCAACAATAAGGTACATAAAGAACGTAAGCTCCACACCCTGTGCACAGGTAGGCACTCAAACAAACACTGCCTGTAGTTGCTCATCAATTCAACAAGCACTTGTTAAGTTCCATATGGAATAGGCACCATACAAAGCCTGGCTATTACTCTTACTATTACAAACTTTCCAAAAGGACTAGGGCAAAGCTAAGGCAAAGGCTGAGTAGATGGATGTCCTTATGCTCATTATAAAGGGCATGTAGAAAAGCAAATTTCACCATGAAAGAGCTCCCTGATAGCTTAAGCCCCTGACTAAAATCCCAACACAACAGAGTCAATGTAATCTGTATTAATCTTTTTTCCTTTACTTATTCTTTGGTGTCCCAATCTGCTTTAAAATGTACAAGTTTCTGGAAACTAAAAACTTGGTAAAATAGAAGGAGGAGGACAGTCACAACTCTTCCCAGTACCCCCTCTCTATCTCTGGCACTTCCTGTGTTCTGGTTCCACTGTTTACTAGCTTCATAACCTTGGAAATACCACTCACTTCTCTGAAACAGCTTCATCATTGAGATGGGAATGATACCATTTAGCTTCACTAATGTAAATAAAGACATTCGGGAAAGAGAAACTGCATCCGGAGTGGGAAACACAAAGAAAGGAGGAGGAAAGAGACCCAGGAAAGCGTCAGACAAACACAGACTCGCAGGAGAGGAAGAGGGAGGGAAGCAAACACACAAAGAATAAAAAATCTGCATAGGACAGCATTTTATTCAACGAGCATAAGTCCTCAGACCAGGGATGCAATCCAGCCTAAAAAGGTCACCATCTCTATCGTGAAATTTATGATTTTTAGCAATTCCCAATAATTAATGGTCATCCAGAAAGTAAATGATGATGGCTTCACCAGCGTCAAGGAATAAGATGAAGACCAGCTGAGGGCCACAGAGACTGCCTGTAGAAGAGCCAGCAAACTACATTTTTCAGAAATTTGGTTAAATGTTCTAAGCAGTCACATTTGAAGTGAGCCATAGTCAATTCCTGAGCATGATGCTACTATGTTATTAAAAACTGCATATTACTATATACATTATACATTTGCACTAACATATCACTGTAAAGGGTTATGCACACAGAATCATGTATGTTGACTTTTCTGAGCAATTTAAAAGATTTAATGTATGTTGATCTTTGCTGCTTTTAGATCCCAACCCTATAAGTGTCAATTTTCTTCCTCTTCTTTACTGAAGATATATTATCGAAGGGAAAAGGAGTTTTAGCATTAGACTGACTTAACTAGGTTCTGACGTTCTTTTTCTAGTTAATAATTCTGTTCTGTAAATATCACCTGAGTTCTGATTATGTGAGAAACAAAAGGAATATAGGGATGAATAAGAACTTATGTCTGCCTTCAAGGGTCTTGGGCTTTGGTTAATTGCCAGCCAGCAATACAGTGTTTGGACAGACAGCAATGCCTATGGAAAAAGATACTTAGAGGTGGGAGGATATATCAGGATTAAGTCAGGTTGGTCAACACTTCGCCCGGTTTAAAAGCACTCTACATATTTCCAGGCACAGCCAAACATTTTCCCTCTTGGCACCGCCTTTGCTTCCTCCTCATTTCTTTCCCTCCAGGTTTCAAAACTCACACACACCTTCCCAATCAGCAAAGGTTCGAATCTTCTCTATAATCGTTCCCACTGTCCATCAGCATCTGGGTGAGGGGCTCCCATACTGGCTCCTCACCACAAAACCTCCATCTGCTTTTCCACAGAACCCACTAGGCTTCCACTCTACACTCCCAAATGACACAGAATGCACATCATGGCCTTACTTCGAAGTATTTTGAAAGCAAAACCATCTCTTTCTCTGAAGAAATTATAATCAACTGTTAACTGGCCAAATTAATGCTAATGTCCCTCATTATGTGCACAAAAAGGCGCTGAATTATGAGGAGATTGTTTTATTTGCACAGTGTTTTAAAAATCTAGTGAACCAACCAGCTACATTTCTGGGTTTTCCAAAAGAACCTGAAGATCTGGCCACACTGGGTCTGTACTCACTCATACCAACAACACATTGTCACCCCCAGTGGCAGGCGTCTCTTTTAGCCAGGACACAAGATCTCAAGTCTATGAAGTTCTTCTGAAAATGCTTGTGACCACCAAGGACCTGGGCTATAGATACTATGTGTCTAGGCCTTATGCTTAAGTTCAAGGAATACAGCAGCAAGCAAAACATAAAAGTCCCTGCCCTCATGGAGCTACACTGTGGTTTTGAACAGATGCAGAAGGAAAAGGAAAGCAACCCACTAGGAACAGCCAAGTGAAAGTATTTCACGTTCCCAAGGAACTCCCTATTTAATTGGATCCTTGAGGGAAGTGAATGGCCACACCCCACTTTATCAGTTTTCAGATCTAGACTGAGCATGCTTAAAGGGAAAGCTGCACAGTTAATTTGTGAATCCATATAATCATAAGACTATAGTGTAAATTCCTATACATATTCACATATCAGATACAAACACCATTGTCACGGAAATTGATTTCTAGGTTTCACTCATGGATTTAAATATCTCTGTATCTTATTTTCTGTACATCTCACATATGACCTAAACATGTACACTGTTAAATCTGTGAACATCTTCAAATTAGCAAATTAAAAACACACACATGCTCTCTTTTACTCCTAACATTTAAAAGTAGTAACAAATTAAATTTTATATAAGGTTCTTTTAATACTAAATATCTCAAATTCACAGTGACCATAAAGTGAAGCCCTCATATTTGGAGGTTTCTAAGTATCAATTTTTGTCTAATGCCCCAATTTCTGATGCCTGCTAATTATATAATAGGAAAATGCCAGAAAGACTGCTGGATAAGTTGAGAAAATGTCTATGCAGAGGTGTCTGCGCATTCTAACTAAGTTCCCTGGTGTTAAAATCGCAGGAAGTCATCAGCTGTAATAGTGGAGACAGTGCAAGGAAAAGGCAAGGAAGAGAGAACATTACCTGAATGTATTTTTTAGATAAATTAAAATAATTTCATCCAAAAAAGACTGGTTATGCCTGCTTAAACCAAATCATACTGTTTATTTCACAACTCAGGTTAGTAAGAACATAATTATCATTTAGGAAAACAGAATTATTTTCTGTGAAATTGTTCCCTAACTCAATTATCATCACCACCATCATCACAGTCATCTTGCCTAGAAGTGTATAAATTATCTTCAGTCAATCTTGATCTGTATAACTCAAAGAATTAGAACTAAGAAAAATGGGTGACATTGGTAGGAAGACCAGGCTACATATTAAGTGACTCAAACCAAGGTCTTCTGGCTGCTAAGCTCATATTCTTTCCACTATGCTGTTCTAGCTTTCTCAATAGTAACGTAAATCTAAAGTAGGCCTTAAGAGTTTGCAAAGATCCACTATCTCATTAGATCTTGGTAATAACCCTGAGAAGTAAATTGGGAAGATAAAACATCTCTAATATACAGGACATTTGGTACCCAGGGATAAAATGACTTGTCCAAAGAAGCTGAAACTAATGCCTGGTAATATCCATAAGACATAAGTAACTACTAAAAAACACTGTGTGCTACTTCAGGATGTTACCTTTCGAGTAGTCGTATCTTCAAATGAGTATAGTGTATCTGCTATGTTTACATCACAGGGATGGTAAATACTAGATATCTGTACTGCCTCCTTCCCCTCCTTCCCACCTTAGTCCTTTGCACATTCTTTCCTGCTGGGCCTGAACCCAGCCTCAGAATCTTTCTGGAACTTATAGCTCCAGGCAGCCCCTATCAACTGACTGGCAATATGAGGCACCTAGATAAAACCTGCATTCCTCTCCTGACTCTCTTCGTTTAGGTCCCACATTGTGTTACATTTGTTTCTGACATCCTTTCTTTGCTTTTGTTATTAATGGTTCTCACATTATTTTGTGTGTGTATATATTGTCTTCTCCAACTGCTGGGACTCTGCCTTTCATTTATCCAGAGCATCAACTGCAATGATTCATATAGAGTAGGCATTCAAAGTGTTCTGAACGTACCTAAGGCAAATGTATGGTATTAATGAAAAAATCTCAAGTTAAAAACAAGCATCTGAAACAAAAAAAAACTGTCCTTTTTTTTTCTGATTATGGTTTAGACCAGAGGCAGTAAGTAAACTTTTTCTGATAGGAGCCAGATGGTAACATTATGAGCTTTGGGGATCCGATGGTTTCTGACGCCCCACTCAGCTCTGCCTCTGTAAAGCACCCAGACGATATGTAAATAAATGTGTCTATATTCCAATAATACTTCACTTATGGATACTAACATCTGAATTTTATATCATTTTCACATAGCGCACACACACAAAAATGATTCTTCTCTTGATTCCCCCCGCGACAATTAAAAATTATAAAAGCCCTTCTTAGCTTGCAGGCCACAGAAAAACAGGAGGCAGGCTGGGTTTGGCCCACGGGCTGCAGTTCACTGGCCCCTGGCCTAGCACAGAGGTTTTCAGAGTGAGAATTTCTGGTGTCCTGCAGGATCCTGTCAACAAGTCCAACTACCTGTGTGTGAGGCCAGATTTTCTTCATAGTATGTATTACAAGAGACTGAATACAGAGGCAAATATAAGAATCCAGCTACCTTCTATTAAGACAGAAATTACGGAGATTTTCAAAAATATAAAACAATTTCACTCTTCTCACTAATTCTTTATGCTTAGAAAAAATATTATATTTCAGATATTCATAATGCTATTTATGTGAACATGTAATGGGTTTATTATTGATATTTTAAAATGAATTACTTTTTAAATTCCTCAGTTTTGATTTCTAATATAATAAATGTCACTAGCTATAACCCATGTAAACCAAAGCTCTCTGGGGCCCTCAGTAATTTTAGGAATGTAAAGGGATCTTGAGACCAGACAGATGGAGAACTAACTGCTGACTACAGGTGGTTGACTCATTCCTGCCAGCACAGTGCACCACGGTGGCCTGCTGGGCACTTCCCGAGGTCCACCCCCCAGGCAGACCACCTGACTCCAGTCTCCATCTTGACTTCTCCCCACCTCAGAGCTTCCTGGCATTTCTTTGATTAGATCCTGATTTGGTAAAACTTAATCCCATGCAATTTATGTTCTTGTGTAAAGAAGCTGGTGAAGACATGGTGATTATCTTCATGAAAGAGCCCTTCAGAAATGTGCAGCCCATAAAAACGCTTCAGCCTTTACTTTGCAAACTATTTTAGGAGAAATAAAAGGGAAAGGTTTAACTTCTAACCAAATACTGTGTACTGATGGCCTGGAGAAGCCTGCCCCCAACCCAATTTTAGAGAGAATTTATCAATAATTATGATTTCCAATATTTATCATTTTGTTGAATCATATATTAACTAGAAAGTGTTTCCCATGGGTATATGACTCTACCTGCATTATAAAATACCTAAAAAATCAGGAGTTATGATCAGATACTAAATCTGCCATAATTTGGGATTTTGGCTCCAACTAATAAAATAAAACACATCTGGCTATTTTGAACATCAAAACTGAAAGTCACTAGCATCTTTAAGATCAGAAAGCTACTAGCAAATTATTGCCTGTTTGGGGGATTACTACCCATTTGGGGCAATAGTGCAAATTATATTAGAAAGATATGGGTAGTGACAATGTTCAATGAAGAACAGAAAACAGACTTAAACTGTGGGAGAAATGCTTACTGTTTAAATCTACAGTAAAAGCAAAAGTCTCACCATGATTGCAAAACATTCCAAATTGTGAAACTTAATCTGTAAAATAGACAAAAGCAAAGTAGCTTCCTCAGTTATTTTTTGAGATATCAGCATCAATTTAAAGAAAATGCCCATATTTAAAAGAAAGCCTATTTCAAAATATAACTCCCTATACTTAGTGCAAATAAAGTCATAAATAAATTTGTATGTCATGTCACACAACATTCCTCTTTTTCCACGTATATGCAAATGAAGGTGATGTGAGACTTAAGTTAAAAAAAAGTGACTTGCTTCACTATTTAATTCTTCAAGCAATAAGAGAGCCTCAATTTGAAAAGAAAAAACGACAACTGATGCTAAGGTAAAAACAATCAAATTACATAAAATTGTTATATGAATTACACGGAAAAAAAAAAGAAAACAAGGATATATATACCTCACTGTATAGAAAAGATGCATTTTTTCTGGCAAATACTGCCTACAAAATTTTTTATATAATAAATCATTTTTCCCATTCTCATAAAACTTATGTTAAGTAAAAAACCTGAGCCTTAATAATGTTTATTAAGAAGGCAACAAATTTCAAAATCAGATGGAATTTATACTACTACAAAGATAGAAGGGATCAAGAGAATTTGGTCTGTATTTGAGAAGAAAAAAATAATCTGAGTAAACACTGTTTCTACTATTCCAAAACAACAAAACTAGAATCAAAATATAGTTATTTTAAAGCTTGGCACAGCAGTTTAAAACCCGAAAAATACCCTTGTTATTTCAATAACATAATTTTCAGATTTTTATTTTTTCCCCAATTCCCCTTCCCAGCAGGGGGACAACACAGTGTAAATTTCTGTAGCTAGTGGGGAATTTTCTTACTACTTTGTGGAAACTGTTGGCTTTCAGAAACGGACAGGCTGATTTGAACCAAAAGTAAGACAAAACACAAAATTGCAACAACAATAAAAAGCCATTTAGAAAGAGGATCAAGCCAAGCAGATAAGCAAACTTCATAAAATCAGCTTTCTGGGACTGTTCATCAAGTCAGTTCCCTAATTTCAAAAAGCAAAGCAAAGCAAAGCATGCTGACTTACATTGCTTCTTTAGTTCTTTCAGCTGTTGTTTGAACTGGACAAATTTTTCATTATTTTGAAAGTCTGCATCAGAATTCTTATTCTGTAGAGCCAAAAATTTCTTCTCCACTAATAATTTTAGATCTGGTATATTTTCTGGACGTTCTTCTTTTACCTGGCAAAGACAATAAAATTATCATAGTTAAATGTTAGAAAGAACACAGTTTTGTAACATTATTTTTATCTCATTTCATTCAAATAAAAATATAATAAGATGAAAAAAAGAATCCTTCCAATTGAGAACCAAAGTGGCTGGGACTCGTTACAGAACAGATTGCTGGGAAACAATGAAGGGAATCATTCATTCCATCCACTCATCACTTTCTTCTTTTTTTATTAAATTTGTTGGGGTGACATTAGTTAATGTTAATTAGTTAATAAGATTATATATGCTTCAAGTGTACAATTCTATAATATGTCATCTGTATATTGCATTTTGTCCTCATCACCCAAAGTTCAGTCTCCTTCCATCACAATATATGTGACCCCCTTTACCCTTTTCAACTGCCTGCACCCCCATCCCCTAGGGTAACCATATTACTGTTATCTGTATCAATGAGTTTTGGAGTTTTTTTTTGTTGTTCATTTGTTTTACATCCCACATGAGTGAAATCATATGGTTCTGGTCCTTTTCTGTCTGACTTATTTTGCTTAGCATGATACTCTCAAGACCATCCATGTTGTTGCAAATGGCAGTATTTCATCTTTTCTTATGGCTGAGTAGTATTCCATTGTGCCCTGCTCACTTCCCATCTCCTGACCACTACTGGAGAAAAAAGGCACACCAGCCCAACTCCTGTGTCGTCCACTTCACCAGCACCTGAGTATCACCACTTCTTCCTTTAACCCAGGTCCGCTCAGTCCCCTCCCCGCCCTCCCCTTGGTGCGGTTATCCCACTCTCCACTCTCACCACTCCTCATCTCTGGCCCTTTGCCTCAGCAGGTGAGAATGGCTCTGACTTTACAAAAGAAGTTGAGACTTTAACCTTGAACTTCACCATCTGCGGCCACAACAAGGAATAAGTGCCCCCTATTCTGTTCAAAGCTCAACTTTAAATCTATGTTCTTGTTTTTTCCCCTAATATTTTATTATAAATTTCTCAAACGTGAAAACTTGAGGCCTGACTGGTGTGGCTCAGTGGACTGAGTGTCGTCCCATGCACTGACAAGATGCCAGTTCGATTCTCCACAGGGCACGTGCCCAGGTTGTGGGCTCGATCCCCAGTAGGGGGCGTGCAGGAGGCAGCAGATCTACATTTCTCTCTCATCTATGTTTCTCTCTCCTTCCTCTCTCGAAAATCAATAAAAAACATTTTTTTTAAAACACACATGTGAAAACTTAAAAGAATTGTATTTTACCATTCATCTACTTCCCAGATGCCACAATTAATGTTTTGTTATGACTGCTTTACCACATGTCTATTCACCTATGTGTCCTCTGTCTATCCTCAAGCTTGTTCTTAAGTCCATTCTGAATTCCATCTTTTTCATCTCCTTTAGAACAAACTTTCCCTCTCTGTAAGTGCTTTCCCCCAAAACCTTTAAATTGGCTCTTTACACTCATGGTTTTTTGTTTATTTATTTAATATATTTTTAAACAAACAAATCCTTTATTCCCTGCCCACTCCCTTATCTTCTCTTTATGTTCAGCTCCTTGAAAAAAAATCATCTGTACTCACTGTTTCTACTTCCTCATCCTCACACTTGACCCACTACCATCAAGCTGCTGGCCCGACCTCTCTGCAGGGCCTCTTCTGCAGGCCTTCATCACGGGTCCCTGCTGGCCCACCTCTCTGCAGGGCCTCTTCTGCAGGCCTTCATCACGGGTCCCTGCTGGCCCACCTCTCTGCAGGCCTTCATCACGGGTCCCTGCTGGCCCGACCTCTCTGCAGGGCCTCTTCTGCAGGCCTTCATCACGGGTCCCTGCTGGCCCACCTCTCTGCAGGGCCTCTTCTGCAGGCCTTCATCACGGGTCCCTGCTGGTCCCACCCCTCTGCAGGGCCTCTTCTGCAGGCCTTCATCACGGGTCCCTGCTGGCCCACCTCTCTGCAGCGCCTCTTCTGCAGGCCTTCATCACGGGTCCCTGCTGGCCTACCTCTCTGCAGCGCCTCTTCTGCAGGCCTTCATAATGGGTCCCTGCTGGCCCACCTCTCTGCAGCGCCTCTTCTGCAGGCCTTCATCACGGGTCCCTGCTGGCCCACCTCTCTGCAGGGCCTCTTCTGCAGGCCTTCATAATGGGTCCCTTGAATCACTGGCCTTTCCTGGTGCTCCCACCACCAAGCAAAATTCACCAAGTTCTCCCATGTGCCCTGACATGCCCTAGACCGATGTCTTCCACAGCCCCAATAATATTCAATTGCACTTATTTTTATATGTTTCTTTTCCCTAATAAAGTGTGAACTCTTTGAAAGATGTCTGATTTATCACTGTGTTGCCAGCACCAGGCACATAGTAGGTAGTACTCAATACATATATACTCAATATATTTCAAAGGGATTAATCTGATTTGCTCCAAATATACTTACCCACTAAAACCCACAACTTATCAACTGTTAATAATTATTAGTAGGGTAGAAAACACAATGTCTGAGCTGGAAGACAACTCAGAGATCATCTAATCTTGATATCTACCTTCTTCAATTTCATAAACAAAACAAAAAAAAATGATATAGAAAGAAGTTAAATGACTTATCTACTATCATCCAGTTAGTTAGATGCAATACTAAGACTCTAAGATAGGTATAAAACAATTCCTGGTATTGGTTCCAGTCATTGGGATGGATACATTTATGATCTTCCTGAATCTGAGTATCAGTGCATGTGAAGTCAGGTTATCTGCAATTAATCTGCTTAGATTACCTTTTGTCATGAAGAAAAAAATTATATAATCTTCTTTTGATTAATTCCTATGCATTTTAATTAGCTAAATCAAAAATAGAAATTAAGCATAAAACCAAAATGCCTAATTTATATTTACAGCACAGAGTGAAGGAACTGATTGTGTTCTCATTGTACTGATGGACAACCAGTGCTGGACCCACCGTCAGAGACAGCTGTGAAAAATATGGAGACCACGTAATGCAAAGTCTCATACGTAACTAAAAATTGTAAATAAGTCCTGTGAGGCTAAAGAACCAACAAAGCTCAATTTGGAAAAGAGAAAGTAGAAAGGCAATTCAATAGTGCCTTATGTCTCAAGATTCGACTATTATACACGGTGACTAGCTATCCTCTACCCCGACACTAGACAGAACAAGATGAAACAAGTTCAAGATTGTAGCATGAAGAATTCACAGGAGATACAGAAAACAAATTATGATTTCTCAGAAAGGAATTACAATATCTTCTCCCGGATTTATAAAATAAAATCCACTCACATCCATCTGAGATGTTAATGGTAATATAACAGACATACAGATGAACCTTCTCCAAGTCTTTAATGAGTTAAATTATTATTGAATCTGGGGAAATCAGAAAAAATCTAATCTGAGTAGATGGTCAGTAAATGCAAATGTCTTTTTCCAACATAGTCTCTAACCCATTCAACATACTGCATTTTCCTAGTTCAACTACAACCACTGATGAAGACTTGGATAGAAGAGGGTGAGGGAGAGATGGAGAGAAAGGCATTTTGAGGTTGACAACATGGCAACCTGAAATATGACTAGGAAAGCCTGAATAAACCAAATTTAGTGACTCAGAGTACATTTTCCCCACAGCCAGAACCTCAAGAGAACTTCTGTAAAGCACTAAATTCACGGCAGCAAATACCTTCTCTGGAAATCGGATGCTGAATTGGCACAGCTACCCATTGCAGAGAACTTACTGTATTGCAGCTTTAAAACGAGAGCCTGAAAAATATCAAATTCATTATCTGTTTAAATCAATGTAGTAAATGGCGATTAACTTTATTTTTAATGGTTTCTTCCTTTGTTTGTATCAAGAGAAATAGATAAGTAACCCCAAAAGGGCAATGAAAAAGCTATTCACTGGAAGCTGATCATAAGTGTTATCTAGTCTGAAAAGGGGAAGAATAGCCCTCTTTTCCTAGAACAAATGTATAATATCTCAAAGAATTCTGAGGTAGAAGATTTATTAGATCCCAGTCCATCCTTTTCCTAAGCCTAAAGCCCCTAGATGCAGGATGGAACACCTCAGGGAATTAAATGCAGTGGGTGTATTAGTTGGCTAAGGCTGTTAGTGAGCCGCAGACTGGGTAGCTTCAGCAATAGAAATTATTGTCTCACAGATTTGGAGGCTAAATGTCTGAGACCAAGGTGACAGAAGGGTTAGATGGCAGTCTTCTTGTGTCATCATGTCGTCTTCCTTCTGTGTGCATCTGTGTTCAAATTACTCCTTCTCATAAGGACATGAGCCATATTGGAATAGGGCTCATTCGAATGACTTTATTTAACCTTAATTAACTTTATATTTATTTATTTTAATCCTCACCCGAGGATATTTTTTCATTTATCTTAGAGTGAGAGGGAGGGAAGGCAGGAGAGAGAGAGAAACATTGATGTGAGAGAGACACATTGACTGGTTGTCTCCCACACAACCCCCACCAGGGCCTGGGACAAACTGCAACCGAGGTACATGCCCTTGACCAGAATTGAACCCACAACTCTTTGGTCCATGGGCTGACACTCTAACCGCTTGGCCAAACCAATCAGGGCTTAATTAACTTTTTAAAAAAACTATCTGAGCTCTGGCCAGTTTTGCTCAGCGGTTAGAGCGTTGGCCTGTGGACCGGACAGTCCCAGGTTTGGTTGCCACTAAGGGCACATACCTTGGTTGCAGTTTGTCCCCGGCCTGGTTGGGGTTGTGCAGATGACAACCACTCAATGTGTCTCTCTCATGGCGATGTTTCTCTTTCTCTCTTCCTCCCTCTCTCCCTCCCACTCTGTCTGAAGACAAATGCAAAAATGTTCTCGGGTGAGGGGAAATAAATAAATAAATAAATAAATAAATAAATAATAACGTAAAATAAAAATCCTATCTGAGATACTGGGGATTAGAACATCAACATAAGAATTTTGGAGGAACACAATTCAGCATATACACTGGGTTAATACATTTTTAAAACAGAATTCTTAAAGCAGGTTATAGATGATTAATCTTTATATCGTTATAATTTAAAAATGATAGAATCTACTGCGAAGTAAACTTAGCAGATATCATACTTACATAATGGGAATTTCATACTGCCCTTGGGAGACAAAAAATCAATTTAAAAAATGTTTTTATTGATTTTTAGAGAGAGACGAAAGGGGAGGGAAATAGAAACATGGATGTGAGAACCATCTCTCAGCTGCCTCCTGCACACCCCCTATTGGGTACCGAGCCCACAACCTGGCCATGTGCCCTGACCAGGAATCGAACCAGGAACTCAGTCCATGGGATGACGCTCAATCTACTGAAGCCATACCAGCCAGGCAAAAAGTTGAGTTTTTATATATCACCCACTTACCCACCCAGTGTTCAGTGAGCTCCCTCTATGTGCTAAGCACCGCAGCTAAACAGGAGAGCCGACAAGAAAAGTGGATCAGGAGCAGATGGTGACAAGCTCTGAGAGCCAGGCTATGCAAGTAAGTCCTGATCTGATAAGCAGCAGAAAAGACACTAAAAGATGTTAAGGAATAAAATAATAATACCATGAGTACTTTAAAAAAAAGATTACTATGGTTAATGTATGCAAGATGCCCTACAGACAGGGAGAGTGAAGATAACGCTGTGTGTTAACTAATGGCAGAAGGGCTGGCGCTTTGGTCCAACTGTAATTGCTACTTTGAAGCAGGATGGCTGAGTCTTTCGGTGAGAGGAAGATGGGGACTGATGATGACTCTAAGCTACTTAGTATGTACTATAGCCAACGACCTAAATAACATTTTCTTGGAAGGAAAGGGCAATCCTGAATGTCTGTTTAACATCTAAGTGGAGAAATCTAGTAGGCAGCTGGAAAGACCTTTAAAATGAGAACATGGGAAGAAAAAGAAGAGAGAGGTGAGAGGAACTCTAAAACAAGCAAAGAAGAAAGCCAGGACTAAGAAATGCCACAGAAGAAGAGAAAAGGGAACATTTTCCTTAAGAGTGATGCTTGTCCTTTGGAAAAAATGATACAAGCGAACTCAAGTAAGATAAGGTCTAAAAGAGACCACTGGATTTAAATACTAGGCACTCAGTCCAGTGCACCGAAACTACTGATCTGTCTCAGCCTACTAGCCTGTGAAGCTGCTCTCAGGTAAGGCTTATTCCACTGGTGTCCAGTCAGTCCATAGTAGGTGCTCAAATGATGCTGATGAACAAGTGAATTACAGGGAGGCCAAATTATGCTGCACCAAGATAAGGGAAGAGATTAAGGGAGCTCTGTGTGAACAATGAATACATTTTGATGGCAAAGGAAGGAGAGAGATACAGGAAGTAGGTTATGGGCAAGAGAGAGCCAAAGAGACTTGTTTATTTGCATAGAGGGTAATAGTAGCTTGAAGTGAAGTTGACATGAGGGAGGAGAAAGAACATGGACCTTGGGCTCAGACAGATCTTGGTCCACCCTATGCATGGATCTTCTAGACCTTGGATTCCTCACCTCTTCATCAGGCATCAAGGATGCCCACTTCAATGCTGTGAAGACTCAATTAAATCACATTTGTGTTTAACTTTGGCACATAGAAATGTTAAGAAAATTGTATTCTTTTCCTTCCAACTTTAAGCACAGAGCCTTTAACATGTTTGTGGACTGAGAAGAAGGAGCCAACAGGGAAACAAATCCAAAACACTAAGAGAAAGCAAGTAACAGATTTCAGTTAAGAAAATCATTCACATTCTAGGGCAAAAACTAGAGAAGGAAGAGGCGCCCTGCTGGGAAAGCACAACAGTCTTCACCAGGTGTCACGGGTGCCTCCAGGGCTGGGCAAGCAAGGATCTGAGGACACCTCCAAAGCGCAGGGCAACAGGAAGTGGGGAGGACTGTGTTGCGTAGACAGTGTACAAACCAGGTGAGAGGACACTGCCACACTGCGCTGGGTTTAAATACTAGGCAGAGACAGCAAGCCCTATTTTTAAAGAAAGGTTAGAAATCTAGATTGTTGTCAGACACTTTCTGGTTTTTAGAACAATATATAGTTCAAACACTAGCCTACAGGCCATGAATGTGAAACCTCTGTTTAATGCAAACATGTTTTGTGTATAAAATAAAAGTACTCTTGTGATCCACAATATTTGAGGGTGTCTAGTGCAATTCCCAGACTTCTTTCTACTTTAGGGATGACATGTGGTCCTTTCAAGCCAGACAGAGAATAGTGGGAAAAGATGGGTGTGTGAGAGAGAGAGAAGAGGGAAGGATTCCATTTTGACATCCTATTTCAAAGTATTTATGATAAAAAAAAAAACTTAGGCTCTAGACCTGAGAGTAAAAATAAGACTCTGCTACTAACTGAATGACCCCAGAAAAGTTACTAAATGCATCTAACCTTAGTGTCCTCACCTGTGAATATAATGACAGTATTCACCCCCAGTGCTGCTGCGAGGAAGAGGTAAAAGGGAGCACAAAGGCACTGAGCTGGCTGTCACAGAGAAGAAGCATTCGTGAGCAGCTGTTATTGTTATCATTTTATGTACCTCCAGGGTGCTTGGATACACAGGTCTGCAGCTCAGCAGACTGACATGGAAACACCCACGTGGAAGAAATCAGTTTGGATTTTAATGGAAACCGTGGAAATAAATGGGATTACCAAGGGGACTAAATACACAGAAACTAAAAAAGAACCAAGAATGGAACTCTGGAGAATACCATATTTATGAAGCAGTTAAAGAGTTTAAAAAAAAAAAAAGTACAAAAGTGAAAAAGACAACCAAAATAAAGTATCCAAAAGCCTAGGGGGAAATATGAAGATGGGACAAATGTTGTAGAGAAGTTAACCTAAATAATACTCAGTGACTGGGTCACTGGGGACTTTAACAAGAGCTGAGGTATGTACAAAGTGCTGACTCCAAAATATCCAGGTCTGTTCTTTTTTAATCCTCACCGGAGGACATGCTTAGAGAGAAGAAGGAAGAGGAAAAGAGAGAGAGAGGGAGGGAGGGGGGGCCAGACAGCCAGAGAGAGAGAAACAAAGTGAGAGAGAAATATAGATCAGTTGCTTCTATACATGTCCCAACCAGGAATTGAACTGGAAACCCAGTTATGTGCCCTAACCACAAAACGAATCAGCAACCTTTCGGAGCACGGGACGATGCTCAATCAACTGAACCACCCTGGTTGGGCTCCATGTTTTTGTTTAATGAACTGTTTCAGAAAGATGGAAGAGTGATTAGAAAAAACACACAGAACCCCCAAAGTTCCATGAATTCTACAACTGCTCAGTTTCAGCTCAAAATCACTTGTAAATGCTTAGCTACATTGAACTGGAACCCAACACCCCTGTGACTGCAATATTTTTTTTATGTCAGCAAGGGGAATAAAATCAGTAAGCTGATTGTCAACAACAAAAGGCAGAACTCAGTCCTTACCCACAGTGAAACTACACATTATTTTCAACATGCTTTAATCTAAAATTTTAAATATGTATGATGATAATATACCTTATTTCTTTAGATTGTACACATATGCAATTACTCAAAGTGTGTCATTTTATTGCCACAGGGCAAAGTCAAGGTCTCCTCTAATTATCATTACTGCCTTACAGCCACCATCTCGCTGGCAGAGGAGATCACAGGAGCCAAAGACATTACGGGGCTGAGTCATTCACACACTCTTGAATCATGTGAGAATCTAGCATAAAATCAATCATTCTTGTAACTGAACCAAGACTCAGATGAATTTACTCTCTCCATCAAAGCCACTGTTAGATGTTTGACTCCCAAAATAACATATACCTAATGATTTATATTTTGGAAATTGCACAGCCTTTAGAAGTTTATTATGGGTACATAATAGTAATAAGCAATTTGCTTTGTGTTCCGCTCAGTACACTAAGTATTCCAAGTTCTAAGTCACAGTCAGCTTGATCTAAGGCTATGGGACCACCTTTCATGCTGAAAACCCAGAAAAAAATGGCCTCAGTTGGTCTTAGGACACTCATTCAACAAATATTTACTGAGTCCCAGTTGGGTACCAGGCATTATGCTAAGCACTGAGACATTTAATGGAAGCTGGCCCAGACTTATGACACACCACCAACCCAACTGGTCATGCACTGGGTATATTTATATAGGCCAACACCATCTCCACCTTTATATAGCAAAAAAACTTGGTGAAGTTTTTATTGAAAGGCATGTCCAGGCTAAAAATCATTATGTATTCAGTGGCTATAATCTAACTGCATGTACATATGGAGACACATTACATTTTCTACAGAGCTTACTACACTGCCTTTGCCCTGTTTAAAAAATAAATAAAAATCACACACACTAATGATGACCAGCATGAATGATACCCTTCATCTCATGCCAGTTTCTGTTGTCCATTGCACAACAACCTGCACTGAGCTCTTTGGACCCAATTCTTTGTAGCTGAGTGAGTTTCCCAGTGCCATTATTTAGCTTGACTTCTGATGAAATACTTACGAGAGAATACTTCCTTGTTGAGCATTATGACACAGCCAATGGACTTCATAGTTTGCCAAGGTGTTGTAATACACCGTTAGTGAGCAGTGACCAACAGACATGGAAATATCTTTCCTCCTTCAAGCCTTTCAGAAAAATGTTGAAAATGAAAAAACGTAACCATGTGTGAGAGTGCTACTGGTCCAGTTCTAATGGACCAATCCTGTAGAACAGGCTGGTGTCTAACAGATGGCAGCTGAATGAGGCAACCTGCCATCAGTGTACATCTGTTACTAAACATTTATGCCACTGAAAATTACTCTAATAAGTTTCTCATGGCACCATCCCCATTCTAAGATCATGACAAACAGGAATCACAGATTTACACAGAATATAGCATTAGGATTCACATACTAGGGGCTGGGAAGGTGGGGTAGTAGGGACAATAAACTGTTGATTTTTGCATCGATTTTTTCTTTATTTTGTTTTGGTAGAATTTATGGACATGTGCATCATTTATTTATTCATCCATTCAATAAATATTTACCAAATGCCTACCACATGCAGGCACTGTGCTAGGCATTGGAGATGCAATGTAAACAGACCAACCTGGCCCCTGTTGTTCTCATGGGGTTTCGGATCTGGTGGAGGAAATAAATATTATTTAAATAGTCAAACAAATATACTACCACCAACTGTGGTTAAGTGCTGGGAAGGAAACATATCAGATACTTGGAGAGCATGTCACAACGTAAATACTGAGGACATCTTTTCATAAGCAATCTTTTTAAGCACTGTTCAATTTAAACACAGGTCATGCCGTGGGGAGGGTGGGACGAGGCTGATTATTGTTGTTATTAGCAAACACGGCACACTTGTATAGTACCTTTCATCTGAGTGGTTCAAAGCCTGACATACACAAGAATCATTATCCCAATTTTACAGATGTGAGGAATGGGCAGCTCACAGCAGTTAGCGTCTTGCCCAAGGTCATACTGAGTCAGTGACAGATGGTTTTAACAAATTCAAACCCCCTTTCAACTTAATTTTGCTTTGCATGTGCTTCCAAATAACAACTCAGAATGAACTCTCATACCCCATCTTAATTTTATGAAAACATATTTGATTTCAGGCATATATTCTCAAACTTTAGTGGCCACTTGTTAGTTCTTAGATGAAAGACACTTCTTCTGAATTTGAAACTGCCTTTCCTGTCCACAATGTTTCTGCCACCCACAGAATTACTAAATGCCTTACTTATCATTATGGAATCTCACTCAAGATTTTGCAATGAAAAATGTAAAGCAATGGGTTGATGCTAGTGGGATTTACTGGTTGTACCCAGTACCCCATTATCCAGAAAGATGATCTTCCAGAATGCTAACTTATCTACTGAAGGTTCAGTTCCAGCGCTACCTGGGAGACACCTGAGGTTAGAGTGATATCCCATAGGATCCTTGTAACCAGTGAATAATACATGACATTGTTTCTCCCACAGCCAGAACACATGGGCTGAGGAACCAAGGGACAAAAGTAGAATTAGCTACACATCTCCTCCCCCTTATCATACCTAATGACCAACCTGTATTTCCCCCCATGGTTGCAACTCTAGTTCTGCTGGTTTAACAGTCTCAGCACCCAAGAGAAGAATGATTTCACTAAGGGACTCAACAATGCCTCCACTGATTTGGAAGCTTAACCTGCAACCTAGCAATTTGAGCTCCTCATGACACTCAACAGACAGACAAAAAGTGAGGTTACAGAACTGGTTGGGACAATGAATTTTCATTATCAAGGGTAAACAGGATTGCTGCTACAGAGTGAGAAAAGGGAGATGTGTGTCTTGAACCAGGAATACCTCCTGGTTTTTGCCACGTCTACTGGTAAAAGATAATGGAAGTCAGAAACAACTCTATACAGACAGGGCCAGCAGGAAAACAGATACCTCAGGAACAAAAGCATAGGTGTTACAGTCAGATAAAAACCTACATCAGTTCAGAGTTAGCTGAGAGCATAGAGAACATGAAATGGGTAATGGAGAAAGGTAGTTAAAAATACCAACTATGGCCCTGGCCAGTTTGGCTCAGCGGTTAGAGCGTCCAAAGAGACCCAGGTTCGGTTCCCCCTAAGGGCATGTACCTCGGTTGTGGTTTGTCCCCGGCCCCGGTTGGGTCGTGCGGGTGGCAGCCACTCGATGTGTCCCTTTCACGTGAATGTTTCTCTCTCTCTTCCTCTCTCTCCCTCCCACTCTATCTGAACAACAACAACAACAACAACAACAACAAAATATCAACTATGTGTTCAGGACCAACAGCAAAAACTAAGCCTGAAGCAGCCACTCTTATTTCTTCCTTGGTTTGACATAACCATGTATGTATTTATGTTTTTAACTAGTTTATCCATTTTCCTTTCTCCTAATATTTTATAAAAAGTGAGTTGGTGGCTCATTAGTTATAGAGTGCCATTATGAAACAGTAATGAAAGCGTTAAGCATGGCCCAAATATCTTAGACTTGGAAACAGTAACTGATAAGATGTTATATCTTTCTTCCTTTTGTGGAAAGAGAGAGCATAATTTTCACGTGTTAGTAGGAACCATTTTGCTATTGTCACTGTTTGCAAAGAAAAGTGGACGTCACAGAGCAGTCACGCTCACTCACTGGTCGAGAATCTCTGGAATACCTTTCCAATGCCTGGGGGTTCCCACCTTATGAGTGACAGCTCACTGGAATGGGAACCAGAAATTCGCTTTCGCAGCCTCCTTTGCAGCAAGAACACAGACGCGTCACCTTGGTCCTTTGCCTGTGGGGCTGCAGCACAGAAGGTGCCATACAGCCCCTGAGACCAGATTACCAAGGGATTTAACCTTTAAATCCCAATTCTTCCTTGTAATCGCTGTGTAATCTTGGGCAAATTACTTAACCTCTCAAATTTGATTTCTTCTTCTATAACTCTACCCAAATCATAGGGTTGTCGTGAATATTAAAGACATTAGAGCATTTAGAGAATTTAGAGCTTTGGAATCCAAATACAGTAGCTACTAGCCTCATGTGGTTATTTAAATCTAAATTAATTAAAATTAAATTAAATTAAAAAGAGTTCCTCGCCCTGGCCGGTTTGGTTCAGCGGTTAGAGCATCCGCCTGCAGTCCGGAGAGACCCGGGTTCGGTTCCCGCTAAGGGCATGTACCTCGGTTGCAGTTTGTCCCCGGCCCTGGTTGGTCGTGCGGGTGGCAGCCACTTGATGTGTCCCTTTCACAACGATGTTTCCCTCTCTCTCTCTCTTTCTCTCTCTCCCTCCCACTCTATCTGTGCAAAAAATGGAAAAATGTCCTCGGGTGAGGATTAAAAAAAAAAAAAAATAGCTCCTCAATCACACTGTCACATGTCAAGTGCTCAAATGCCACACGTAGCTAGTGGCTATCTTTCCACAGTGTAGATCCAGAACATTGCCTTTACTGTAAAAAGTTCTACTGGAAGGTATTGACCTACAGAATACTTTCTGGTACTCACTAAGCGCTCAGATGGTAATTGCTGCTATTATTATTACTAGTATTGTTTTCATCATCATTATTTTGCATTATATCCCCGGAACTTATCTTGTATCTAAAAGTTAGTACCTTTGACCACCTTCACCCAATTCCTCCCCACCCCACCCCCAACTTCTGGCAACCACATTATCATCATTACTATTACAATAGCAAGTTTAAGATTTAGCTGAATTTAGAAATCTGGTGGAGGAGACAGATAAGTAAAAAGCAACTGAATGGAGTCTGATGAGAATTAGCAGCAGTATCAATAGCAACAGCTGCTCTCAATGCACAGTTTAGTTTATTATGGGCAAGTGACTGAGCTAGGCACTTCCCATGGATTATTTTATTTAATCTCCCCCCAAAACAAACAAATGACATACAAAGTAAGAACTAATTCATCCTTATATTACAGATTAGGGAACCGAGGCTAAGAAGTGGTCTAATGGCAAGTAGTCAAAATGCTCATCAGTGTTGGAGTTGGGACTTGCATTGGCAGATCTGTTAAACTAGTAAGTCTGTATCTTAACTACTACTTAGAAGTCACCAAGATGTACTAAGTGCCCACAAGGGGCCACGCACTGCTCTAGGTGCTGGGAATACAGTAGTATATAAAGGAGACCAAGTCCCTGCTCTCATGGAGCTTACACTGTAGTTGAGGAGAACAATTAGAAAATATATAATTAGCCAGATGGCAACAAGTGCTGTGGACAGCAATAAAACCGGGTGGAGGTAGGTGAGCTCTTCTATGATGGACGGCCAGGGAAGGCTTCCACACAAAGGGGACGTTTGAAGAAAGTTACTGAGAGCAGGGGCGTGAAAGGACATGGGGTCTGAAGCAAAGAGGGAGTGAGGGTGGGTCAGACCATGGGGGCCACGTGTGGCCTTCAACCTCTACTCTAAGAGAAATGGCAAGGGTTAGAGCAGAGGAGTGAGAAGATTTGCTTTCCTTTCTTATTTAAAAAATTTTTTTTCTGCCCTGGCCAGTTTGGCTCAGCAGTTAGAGCATCGGCCCTTGGACCAGAGAGTCCCAGGTTCGATTCCTGCTAAGGGCACATACCTTGGTTGCAGTTTGTCCACGGCCCCAATAGGGGTAGTGCCGGTGGCAACCAATCGATGTGTCTCTCTCATATCGATGTTTCTCTCTCTCTCTTCTTCCCTCTCTCCCTCCTGCTCTATCTGAAGATAAATGCAAAAATGTCCTCAGGTGAGGATAAAAAATAATAATAAATAAATAACTTTTTTTCTTTATTGATTTTAGAGAGAGAGGAATGGAGAGGGAGAGGGAGGGAGACAGAAGAATCGATGAGAGAGAACATCGACTGGCTGCCTCCTGCATGCCCCCCCACCAGGGATCGGGCCCACAACCTGGGCATGTGCCCTGATGGGGAATCGAACCGGCAACCTCTTGGTGCATGGGTCAATGCTCAACCACTGAGCCACACCAGCCGGACCTGCTTTCCTTTTTTAAAGGATCACTGGCAGTTACGATAAGAATACACTTAGGGGAGAAAGGGCAAAAGCAAGAAACCAGTGAGAAGCAGGAAACCAGTTAATGGGCTACTCCAGTCACCTAGGCCAAAGGTGGTGATGGTCTGAATGAAGCTGACAGCAGAAGAAGCAGTTAGTCAGATTTTACGTCTGCTTTGCAGGTAGGAACAACAGGGTTTAATGATGGACTAACTGGATATGGACTGTAAAACAATTAAGGAACTTAGGACAACTCTGGCTTGGCCTGACCAAAAAACAGTACAGTCGCCATCTTCTGAGGTGGGAAAGTCTGGAGAGACAGCTGGATTTAGAGGGAAAACTCCAGGATTGCATTTGGGAGGGTTAAACGTCAAAGGCCTGTGGGGATGAAATAAGTGGGAAGGAGAAGAAGACAGCTGTGTATCTGAGACTGGGAAGAGAAGATATGGCTACAGCTACAGATGCCATGAAGAATAATTAAGTACATGGCATTCCAAGAGCACATGGAGTAATACACTTGGCAGACAGACTCGGTGATGCCAGGGAGGGCTACTGAAAAGCAGGCTGTTCTAAGTCTGTGAGGGTAAGAAGGAGGCAGCCGTGTGAAAGCGAAAGTGCTCTCCCCGCAGCAGGAACACCGTATGCTAAGGCCAGAAGCAAGAGAACATCCAAGAGCCAGCTCAGAGAGTGGGAACGAGGAGACTGCAGAGTAAAGCAGTCATTCCTTCCTGGAGGGAAAAGTGTGAAAAAGGCGGGCAAAATTATCAAATGTTCAATTTAGAAAGATCTCGTGGGCTACTAGGGAGTAAACACATTAGAAGAGAGCAAACCTGCACGCAGTCAACTTGCCATAGGAGACTTGATTGTGAAAATGGGGGTGGAGGAGGCAAACCGATTTGAGAATCAGCAAGATGTGGCGATGGAATGCGAGATGTGAGGAGCTAGGAGGAGTAAGGACGATAACCAAGTTCCTGATGTGGGAACTGGGTGGATGGGACTGCCACTTATACAGTGATAGGATCCCAGAAGAAAATCAGAGGAAAAACTTCTCTTTGGGACAGGTTGAATGTATATATTAAGTTTTATTTATTTTTGCTAATCCTAACCTAAGGATATTTGACCACTGATCTTTAGAGAGAGTGGAAGTAGGGAGAGGGAGGGACAGAGAGGCAGAGACCAAGAGACAGGGAGAGAAATATTGATGTGAAAGAGACACATCGTTTGGACGCCTCCCACACTTGCCCCAACTAGGGCCAGGAATCGAGCCTGAAACCCAGGTATGTGCCCTTGATTAGGAATCAAACCCGAGACCCTTCGGTGTGAGGGCCAATGCTCTAACCACTGAGCGACACCAGCCAGGGCTGGGACATGTTGGATTTAAAGAGCACACCTGGGTAGAGATGTCACACAAATGACTGAATTCATGTGTGTGATTCTCAGGTGAAAGATATGGAATGGAAGTAAGGACTTGGGACTCCAAGACAGTACGTATAAGCATAGATATCCCCTCTCAGGAAGAGAGTGCAGTGCGAGAAAAGAATCGAAGAACAGGTAGGAATACCAAGACTTAATGGATGGCAAGATGAGGTGGGGTCCACCAGGAGGCTACGGAGACATGGCCAGAAGCTAGGAGAAAAAACAGATGTGTGTTGTCATGAGTCAAGGGAACATAATTCAGAAAGAAGGGAGTTGTCAACAGCAGTGGAGTCAGGACACAATGAGTGAACATTGTCCTCTGGGTTTTCACCAGGTGTGTCAACTCGGCTTCCTCAGACGTGGCTTCCTCTTCCACACAAGAACATTCTGTTGTCTCCTGCAGCCGGCTGTTGTGAGGCTACGTGGACATGCGTATGAAGTACCTGGCATGTGTTAGACACAAGGCACAGAAATACTGCTCTATTTTTATTACTACGTATTTATGCATGCCAGACAGGCAGGTCCAGGTAACATGGGGAACAGCGGTTGACAGCATCAACCACATGGAACAGCAGAAGGAAACTGCAGTTTGAAAAAGGGCAACTGGGATCTTTTTCCTTTTCTCCCACCTCTCTCCCAATGTTTCCCTCCTCCCTCCTCAATGCAGTTTATAATGCACAAATTCCCAAGAGCCCGACAAAGGGACCTTTCAAGCATAGGCTAGTATTTACACCAAGAACTCCATGCAGCCTTTTACCGCAGTCAGCCCCAGTTTGTGACAGGGGTGTCACCCTCTTAAGAAGGGCAGCTTAAACTCATGAGCAGTCCACAAATAAATGTTCTGTAGAAATTAATCTATCAATTGGTGATTTCAAAAGTTCTTCCAACAGTTTTTCAAACGATAGGCCAACTAATGTTTATCAAATGAAATATTCTTACTGATTAAGGAGACCTTTGGACAATCAAATTGACTTTCAGGTTAGTTTCGACACTGGCAAAATGACAATCACACAGAAGTTTTCCAGAAGGCACATACTCTCCTACCAAGAATTAAGGTTCCGCCCTTTCTTGCTCTCACCTCCTCAAAGACATGGAACTGGAAAAACTGTTTCCAATCCTTGCTTTTCTAATGTAAGAAACACGTGTTTTACATAGAAAAATTCCACCGATTTAACTTGAACTATGCCCATCCTAACATAATTTCTTTCCTAACCTCTTTATTTTAGGGTTGGCACTACAATTCTTTCAATGCAACCTTTAATACAGAGAGCCTATATTATAATCCCTTCCCTACCTGCTTATTCTGTGTTACATCCATCAGCATCAAGGTTCCTAAAAAAGTCCTCACTTGTGAGGATCTCAATTTTCTTGTCCTCCTTGAGATAAACTTCTCTCCAAACAATTCGGCAGTGAGTGGTGATACGGAAACTTATCTGGGGGTAAAGTGAAGAGGCATCCTGCTTTAGAATCTAAACAACAAAGAAGTATTCCTTGCTCCAGGCCGTGTGTGAGTGTGTGGAAGAGGAGGCATGCACACACCCGGTGCTATCTAGCCTGAAGACAGCAGGCCTGGGGAGGAGACCGGCTGGGCTAAGTTCACGGCAGACCCTCTCAGAGCACGCGGGCCGCGGCCGCCAGGAAGCAGTGCGGCCGCTACAGGCAGCGGGGATGAGGGCTGTAGGTGCTTCTTTCCAATGCTCCATGCCTTCCCTAGGTCCTCCAGTCTCACCTTCCATGAACTAGAGGCTCCTAATAACCAAAAGAACACATTCACCATTTTTACTGTAACCAAACAGGAAACCTACATAATATGACTACAGAAACTGAAATAATATAAGCAAAACATTTACTCTGGGGATACTACATTTTCCCCTAAATCCATCAGCTTACCTAAGGGGTCTGGTGAATAGTAAGTCAAATCCCTTTGTTTAGACCACACCGCACCACACCAAGAACACAGAACGAAGGCACTCCAGGGATATGAGGGTAGGGCCTTCCTATTATCACATCTCACCCACACAATGAAGACTAAGAAATTACTAACACTCAGAAGTTTATGAATGCTCCCTATCCCTTTCCTGCTCTATTTGTTCTTGCCTAATAGCCTATCAAATTCTCTGATGTTGCCTTCTCTATAATTAATATGGCTTCCTCACATTTGAAATTACTTCCCACGACTAAAGCTATCAAATTGCCTTCTGCTTTCCAATTTGTTCCCTCTGGGAAAGAGTTCCTGACTAAATGAAAATGAATTCTCTCCACCACTAACCTAATCAAAATTCCAATGTACCAAGAAAAATTAAAACAGTAAACAAAACAAAAACCGGTTAGGTGCTTCATAGTTTATTGAGCATATTTTAGAATAATTTATGTAAGTTGATTCTTCTTGCCCAGAGAGATTAAATAACTACCTTGAACCAAACACCGAATAGGTGGCAGAACCACCAAGTCTGAAAGCACAGATAATACTATTTCATAAGGCACTGTCACACTCTATCATTGAGCCAGAGAGTGTGTCTTCACCGACATTTCCAGGCGTGGGAGCCACCCTGCAAACGCCAGATCTTCTAGCCATGACCTAGTTCCCTTGACTCCCCTATATGTTTTACTCTGAAGTGCTAATGAAGGCAGCAGCCAATGAAAAACATCACCTTAAATTGGGATGATATTGAAAAATTTCATAAACCAGCTTTCGGATGCTGTTCTCCGATTTAATCTCAAAATGCCTTGTGCGTGGAGATTGAGAGAGGCAATTCCTATCTCCTCAGACCCGCATGTGAAGCCTCAGGTCCCGTGAGGCCCCGAGCACTGCCTACCTCGTCTCACTCAGCCTTGCCACAGCCTCGTGCGGTACCGCCCTCTTCACAGACACGCAGTGGAAGATCTCAAGAGGACAGGTCACTGCCCAGTGTCTCAGTTAGGCTAGGCCTCCCGATTCCAACGGCAGTATTCTACCGCTCCAGTGAAATCGTCTTTACCTGTTCCCTACAATGCACATACTGAACATATCACTCCCCTCTTCCACGGAAAGACTTCATCCGTGGAAGACTTCTCACTGCTTCCAAAAGCCAGTCATGACCAAATCTGCAGGCTAACCTGGCAAGTTCCTCACTCAGAGTACTGCCTGGCACAGGGCGAGCACTGGAGAAGCGTTAGCTAGGCTTACTATTATGGCGGAAAGGACTAAATATTTTAACAAACACGAACACAAAGCATTCCATTAAAACTAGAAAAAAAATTCCTTTGTATTTGCACCACTGGCCACTTTGAAAACATACCATATGCAGAAAGTTCTAAAAGTGTCAGTGATACAGGTCCCTCTAAAGTTTTTCCTCTTTCTAATCTAACAGCCACACTTAACAATATTTGATTCCTCAAGCAGTTATTGAATACTAACAGAACCCCTCCCCCATACATGTTAAATCAGTGTGAGGAGTTGCTTTTCATTTAGACTAAACGCCCCAAACCTTCACCTTTGGGAAAATAATGGTAAGCTATGTAAAAAGATCAAAAGCATACTTTATAACTGAATTACCAGACAACAGTATTCTTACTCCCAACTGAAAATAAATTCAACAAACTACATCTGTTCTGAGGCATGGAGGTGTCATAGAGAGAGCCTGGAATTACATGTCAAAGACCCTCCTGGGGCTAGGTATGTCCCTGCACCTTCCCGGGGCTCAGAGGCCACCATGTATACCTTACCCAACTTGGAAGGTTACTGTGGTCATTAAAGAGATCAGGGATCCAAGAGGGTTCCTCCCCCCTCATCTGGAACAAAAGAAGTTGGTTTCAGACTCTTAGTTAAAGGGCCGGAGGGGACTGGAGTAGAAACTGACATTTCCAAGTCTGGTTTAATCAAATGATCAATGACCCTAAGCAAGTATCAGATCACTGGGGAAGCCAATAAAAGTGAATTCACTAATATCCAGATCGAGGCTAAGTCCTCTAGAACATTCTAAACACCACCTATGCTACAAATGGGCTTTATTACAGTCTTATCAAAATTGGATTATGATGAACTATTTATGATTACATCATTTTTAAAATTTATTTTTTAATTTAGCCTGGAAACCTAGTCACTGAGTGTTATTTCTATGGGAAACTATATTCTAGGAATATTCAGAAATCCAAACACTGGGAAGGTATCTTTCCTTTGTCCAGGTTCATGAGCTCACAGAGATGCCCGTCCGATCCTCTTTGGCAGATTCAGGAAGTTGCTTTCACTCTTCAGTCCTGTGGTCCTGTGGCCGTTCGGATATGAGACATCAGATGAGGACTGTCAGGGTATAATAACTATATAACCATCTTTCACCTTTTTTTTTTTTGGTCACATTCCCATTTATAATCTCATTTTATCTACAATTGCCCAGTGAAGTATGCAGAACAAATACTAATATTACTCATTTCAGAAATAAGGAAGCTGAAGTACAAAAGTTAAGTGACTTGTCCAAGGTCAAAGCCTGGCAGGACGAGGATCAGAAGCCAGGTCTTTATTTCCCAGCCCAACACTCTTATCGGTCAAACAACAAAAGCTTAGAAAAGGGGGAGAAGGAAGTAAATGTGATTATGATTTATTCAGACTTTTTTTTTAAAATAATTTTGTCTGGCTTTGTGAATTTTCATTAATTTCCTTCTTCATTGTTGCCTGATAAAGTTAGTCACTAAAACCTTCAGGTCGGAAAGTATAAATTGTTTTAAATTATTTCCTCATTGTTATATATAGATGTTCAACTTTAAAGTGTTTCATAAGAAAATGACTCAGGAACTAAGCAAGCCCGATCTACATTAGTCACTTGTTGAACAGTTACATGCGATTTATGCAAAACTCTTGGGAGGTGGGTGGGAGACAGAAATAAACATTTACCAAAAAGATGACTAAATTAAACACAAAAAGTGAATGTAAAACTTACACATTTTCCCTGCTAATTTATTAAGCTGTGGGATGATAGAACAAATGTGAGGAAATGACACAAGTCACTTATTGTCATATTTTCTGAGTTTAGGTGGAGCCAAAGAGTTTTTTGTAGTAAGAGACAGAAGTTAAAAGTTAACAGGACAGGACACTCAGACCTTGCCTTTATATAGCACTTTTACCTCTCAAGTGCTTTCACATACATTATCTCATTTTTTAAAGTTCACTTTGCAAACTTGCTTAAGGTCACACAGCCATTCAGTAGTCAGGTGTAAAAGAACGTCAATTAAATGAACATTGACACTGATTTACTGCTGTAATGGGATCATACACACTTCACATTATAAAGAAAGCACTTTAATTCCATAATCTGGTGGAACAACTCCATTACTATTATAGAAAAGGTGGTAGGACATATTCTAATTGCATTTATATTATTTAGAGGTGCTTTAAGTCATGTCTTAAGAACTTCTTCTAAAAAAAACTAAGTACATAATGTTTGTGTTGAGGCTTTTAAAAACATAAGTGTAACCTTGTGCATCAAAATGAATGTCTGACTTTGCCAAAGGAATGCTCTGAGCACGCCCAGGATTCATCCATTTAGACTTCCTATTTAGTATTTCATGTGGCATTTTTGGCTTCTGTTTCATGTTGGGGGCAAAAATAAACCTCAGGGTACCAGAGAATAACCTGATGGGTAGAGAGGGTTTCTTCTTGGCACCAGTAATATCCCAAGAACCACAAATAGCTGAGGCAACTGGAAGGCCGGCACTGAAGAATGTGAGAGCGCAGGAAGGTGAAAAGCGAGCGAGTCAGGATGTCTGGAAATCAATCATGTGATGTAATCACATTAAACTACTCCTGGCTATTTCCAATTTTATGCAACACTGATTTGGTCTTCTATTTTTTTCATTTTTTATTTTTATTTTTTAATCCTCACCCGAGGATATTTTTCCATTTATCTTCAGGTAGAGTGGGAAGGAGAAAAAGAGCGAAGGCGAGAGAGAGAGAAACATCAGCGTGAGAGGGACACACTAACTGGCTGCTTCCTGCACGACCCTGACCAGGGCAGAGGACGAACCGCAACCCAGGTACGTGCCCTTGACCAGAATCGAACCCACAACTCATTGGTCTGCGGGCTTACACTCTCCAACCGCTGAGCCAAACCTGCCAGGGTTGACTTGGTCTTTCTAAATATCACTTCCTATTAGAAGATAATGAAATGATTATTTGAAGATGAAAGAAAGAACAGAATAATTAAATTAAAAACTATTCCTAATAGCAGATTGTATTACTTTAGCCCATGAGAAATGAACATAAAGCATTTTCACTGTTTTAAAGAATGCTGTAGCCCGGTCGGCGTGGCTCAGTGGACTGAGTGTTGTCCATGGACTGAGAGGTCCCAGTTCCATTCCCAGTCGGGGCACATGCCTGAGTTTCGGGCTCGATCCCCATTAGGGGGCATGCAGGAGGCAGTCGATCAATGTCTCTCTCTCACATGGATGTTTCTATCTCTCTCTCTAAAAATAAATAAATAAATAAAAACATATTACACACAAAAAATATATATACTGTACTAATTTTCCTTGGGGTGAGGTGGTGGAGAAGCCCAGAGAGAAACTGCAGTGGTTAAAATATCCTGGCCGTGACCCAGAACGAGGAAAGATAAAGTGCACTGCTACCAGAAGCCGGATGCTTTGAGAGAAACAGTAAAAAGACATCTGCTCCATTCGCTCAATGACAGCTCCCTGGGCACTAGCTCCACTGCAGAATGAAAGCCCTTTCCTAGCAGTACAATTGCAGACTCATCCAGGGCTTGAAAAAAATAAAATCCACTGCGATTCTTCCCATTTTTACTCTTTCCATCCTTTCACCTTTCAACAACTTCCATAGACCACGTATTTAAAATAGAGCTGACAACTTGCATATGATATATCGGAGGAATAAATCCAGTACATTTTTCTCTCACAATATTTTTCAAATGGGTGCTACTAATAACGTAAATAAAAATGACTTAAAGATGGATATGTAGCCCCAGAAATATTTCTGTCTTAATTGTGCACATGAGTGTACAATTAATTACAGTATTTATTGAACTATCTTGCTCATATCTTTTAAGTAATTTTTCTTTACTTTATCTAGGGAAACATCAAAAGTGTTCCTGAATTACCAAAGTTTTTACTTAGTTGTCTGATTCTTATCTCTAGTATGGCCCCTCCCCGCTATCACCATTAACTAGCCTGTGTTAAAGGGCATAACCTCTTTCTTACAAACTTACGTAGACTTAACTGATCCAAATGGCCAAATGCCATGCTGCTCAGTGGCCTCTGCATTGGCCTGGTCCCCAGATTTTGCTCGAAACGCAATATTAACTTCCCACCAACACCTCCTGCCCCCAGACCAAAAGATTCCCTCTAAGGAAACAGGCCCTTCCTTCAACCTCTCAAGGAAGAGTCTCCGGCCTTTCTCAACTATTTCCTGCTGCCTACTCTACTCTCCAGATTTTAACTCAAAATTCCTTTTCAGACACCATGGAAATCTGATCACAGAAAATGACTTCTCCTTTACAGAATTCTCTGGCAGCTTTCCACATTAGTATGACGTGACTGTTTGAGGTGTTTTCATGCTATCACTTTCCACCATTCCCAGAACTTTGTGACCTATGCAATGAAGCCCACTTTAAGAAGAAACTGAGGCTCAGAGTTAGCATGTAGAAAAGCCAGAATTTGAACAAAGGCTCTTTTTCCTTGTTCTGATTTCCTCAGCACATTTTCATTCTCTCTGTCAATCTATTTCACTGTTATTTTGTCACTGTTTTGTGTACACATCTCAAGAGGCTTTTGTATCTTCATTAGACTAAGCATACTATTGGCTCTAACTGAACAACTTAATTATGAGATTTATACACCAGCAATGCTTTCCCCTCCACACTTTGAAAATGCATTCATTTTACAGTGAACCTTAACATTTGGTGATCCATTTCCCTATTCAACCTATTTCCTCGTCTCCCTTCTACTGATAGATGGTGGGGAAAGGCCTAAATCAAAGGTCTTTAATGCTTATCAGTTTCGGTGAAGGGTATGATATGGAAGGAGGCTAGAGTGACTACCTAAAATAAGGGTTTGGTGATACATGGACTATGCTCAATGTCAGAAGCAAGCAGGAGTTTGCTGTACTAAAGAACACTCACATCACTTAAATAATCCGAGTAATTAGCGGCCAGGATTGCCTGGTGCCACAGGGGCCAAGGTGTTCACCAATACTGGCACCCAGTGCCCACCTAGCTGGAGTGCTGGAGTGAGCCAGGCCTCTCAAAGGTCTGTGCATGTTTCCTAGCCACACTGCTGCTGTGTCCCCCACTTCGGCCTCCTCTGTAACCCCTCTCTTGCTGGCCTAGAGAACGCCTCCTTCTCTCCTCTCTCCTGAATGAACACTCCGCACAGGGGTCTTTTTTGCTTCAAATGGAGACTCTGATGGACAAGCAATACCTGCATGTTTTTAAAACCTTTCCTTCCTCTTTTCCACTGTTGGAACAATGACCAGTCTTTCCAGATCTTCTACACAGAAACACCTCTAAGGCCATTGCAGGTGGGGTGTTCGATGCGCTCCCCACTTACCCGGCTGCCACAAAAACTCCACACAAACTGCTGGACCCATCTTTCAGCCTCCTCTGTAAGACAGGGGGTTAAAGCATTTCCCAAAGTGGGTTCTGTAGTGTATCAGCTGTTCCCCCGAAGAGGAGGTTTTCTAGTTTAAAAAGTTTAGGAAATTACTAAATCACCTGCCTTTCTTAGGAAAATCACAAGGCATAAATGCACATTGAAGACTTCAGAGTCTTTAAGGAACTTCTTTCAATCAAGCATTCCCTGAATTTATTTGACCACAAAATCCTTTGTCCTCACATACTTATTCATGTCCTGATTAATCAGTATTAAGGAGCCAAGTTCTGAAAATGCTGTGCTAGAGGCACATTAAAGCCTGGTAGAGTGTAAAGGTTTTATAATTCCAAATAAAATACAACAATTAATACCTACAAAACACGAAAATAGAGTTCTACAAACTATCCACGAAAATCAGCCTCAATCTAGCATAGACCAGAACATTCACCTATTAGCAGCTATAATCTTGGTAACCTAAGAGATATATATCTAGATTCTTTCCTACAGAGGCAACTCAATTAGTGAAATACTGTATCCATACCTAACTAACTCACTCTGCATATTAGACAAAATGCTACCAACATACCTTAATTTTGAAATAATTACAAAGGGAGTTCTAAAGCACTAGAATAAAAATTAATTACCATTAATCACCAAAGCAGACACATCTTGGGGCCAAATGGCTGAAGGATGAATATCTAAAGTCACCTTTTTTTTCCTGGTTCATTTCCACATGTGGGCAATAGTCCTACAGATGAAAAGGCTCACATATCGACCACTTGGGAATTTCTGACAAGGTGTTAAGAGAAAGCACAGCACTGTGGAGTGTCAAGTGTGTGCGACAGGGAGTGGAGAAGAGGGTCTATTCTCCAGTACTTGTCTATCTGGCTCCAAGAGATTTTCACTAATTCCACCTCACCTTCCTGCTATTCTGCTGACAACAGTAATTTCTCTGATGCTCGGGAATCTTCTGTCCCCAAATTTTATAACCTCTTTACTAATTTCCTCTTCTTCCTCTTTTGTCAATAATTCACAATGTGGGTGCATTTCACATTCAGTCAGTAGATGGTCATATCCAATTGCCTGGCCAGGAACTTTCTCCTGATACTATAAATTATTAGCTTTCTAAGTGAGAAATACTCCCCAAATCTGGTTTAACTAAAACTGTTACTCCCAACTTGCAAGATAATCCATCAGAGTTGATGTTCAAGTAGTGGATGTTAAGGTAACTTTAAAGTAGAATTCACACAGGGTAAAGCTTCGCAGGGTGAGAAGGACAGGGAAGTGGCCTGTCAAAAACATTCTAAACTGGTTGCATAATAACAAGGCTGAAGTAAGATACACCTTTGACCCACCTCGTTCTTTTATTATATCTACGATTGTGCTGATTTCAACAGCTTACACAAGGTATATTTCCACTCTTCTAACTCTCAACCAGATTAAATGTTCGAGTTAGCTTATCAAGTAAAAACCACAGCACACGGGGCATATCCATGCACAGATTTGTAAGGAACAACACAAGCAGACCAATTTAGCCCTTAATTGCTCCTGTTAGGTTAAGAAGAAAAATACTCTCCCTCCTCAAGCTTCTGGTAGGAATTGTTATAAAACACTGACTTAAAAACAAAAACAAATATGTGGCAATAACCCAATTTCAATGCTTTCAAATCTTACATAATCTGTAAGATACATGTAGTAGTACCAAAGAGAGTAGGAGGGGAAAGTGAAGAAAATACAAATGCTCTGGATTTTCCAATGCATCAACATTTGAAACAGCATACACTAAAAGAACACGATACAGACAAAATCTGACCATTCTTTTGAGATTTAAAGTTTGTTAAAGTAAAATTCCAGTTATGTGCCATGATAAAAAAAAAAAAAAAAGTCAAAGTATGTGAATGTCAAGCTTTACTTTTTTGCTAAATTCTAGGACTAGACTGCTCATCAGAAAGCAGAGAAAACGTGTATCTTATCACTGACTACTAATGATATGTGAAACTAACATGAAACTAACTTGAACCTGTTAAGTCATTCATCATTGAGCTTCATAGCACCCATCCTTTTTTTTTTCTATCCTCACACAAGGATATACCTATTGATTTTTTTTAGAGTGAGAGGAAGAGAAGGAGAGACACACAGATTGGTTGCCTCCTGTATGAAACTTGACCAGGGATCGAACCCGCAACCTAGGTATGTCCCCTGACTGAGAATTGAACCTGCAACCTTTTAGTGTATGGAACAATGCTCCAACCAACTGAGCCACCTGGCCAGGACCATCCTTTTTCACTGTAAGAGCTGAGGTTATAAAAATGTTGCAAGTGGACGGTCGCTTTACCATCTCTTATTTGAAAAAAACACATACCTGAAAATGGACTTGGGGATTCCTTGAATTAAACTGGTTTCTACCCTCCGGAATCTGAAGCCCACAGGATGGGACTACAGGTTTAGTCTCACCCAATCACATTAACACAGAATCAGAAACACACAGTACTACCACTGTTTATTCAATACAAGATAAAAAGTCTCATTTCATGAGGGATAAACCCATTTGATTAGTAAGGTAGTTTGAGAAGCAGAGTGTCAGTAATGACAAGACTCTTAAACCAACTATTGCCATGACTTGCAAGACTGAGCACAGTTCTTGGTACATAGTAGGCACCCAAATCTGTGAATGGCTGAATCACTGACCAAGCCCAGGTAGGTTATTCGACTACTCTCTATACTTTAAACTTTCTATATATAAAAGTAGGCTTGCTTTGGTCTAATTTTCTCAGATTAAATCTTTCGATTGATCAAGGCAGTCTGAAACTCTGACATTGAGACAACCAGAAAAGAGATCTTCCATTTCATGCAAAAGTCACCTAGACAGAGAAGTTGTATGCCACAATCCCCAGGCTGAGGCTCACTGGACTTGCATGTTAGATTAAATGTCAATTCCTCAGGAAGGAGTCTCCCAAACCCTCGAAAATATTATGCCTTCTGAGTCATTTTTTCTAATATCTATCTATCTATCTATCTATCTATCTATCTATCTATCTATCTATCTATTCATTCCTCACCCAAAGACATGCTTAAAGAGAGGAAGGGAAAGAGAGAGGAGGGAAACATTGATTAGTTGCCTTCTGTATGTGCCCTGACTGGGGATCAAATCCGCAACTTCAGGTATGTGCCCTGACCAGCAATCTTAGTGCATAGAGTGATGCTCAACCACCTGAGCCACTCCAGCCAGACTCCCCTCAATGATTAATTCTCTTGAGCACCATGCTTTCCCCTTGCAGCAAACGCCATAGGTTATTAAGTAATGTCTGCACTGCTCTCTGTTAAACGTTTGTGTCCCTCTCTAGACTTGGGATATCCTGAAGGTCGGGGTCATGTGGTCTTTGCTGATTGATCTCCTATGTCATGGACCGAGGAGAACCTGGTACACAGAGGTGTTAAGTAAATATTTATTCAATGAATGTTTGAGAACAAAAAGCCAACCAATGGTGCCCATTCCATATACCCAAATAATAAAAGCTTAGAAATCAAGTAAAGGAGCATCAGGTCACCAAGTCTGATGTTCAAAACTTCACTGTTCTCAACATGAAACCGAGAAAAGCGTTTCTCTGGTGGTAACAATGAGAAAGGGAGTAACCGTGCCATGGTTAATCTGTGTGCCATTCTACAGCTTTCAAAACACTTCCATCATGTGTGGTCTAATGACTGAGATTCTCCAAAGAATTCACAGAGAACTCTCTGTGGTTCGAAATGAACATTTTAAAGAGTTGTGACAGGTATATAACCCATTTATCCTAAAAGTTTTTATAAATGACTTGCAGAGACTACCTGGGACATTTTTAGTGCTCACTGCATAATACTCCCTCTTCAAACTACCAAGGACAAAGCCCTATTTTTTTTTTTTTTTTTCAGAGCACTGAAATGAATACTTATTCCAAATAAAATCTTCAGGAACTGGAGACCACATAGCAGTTCTATTCTCTTGAAGGACAAAGAAAGGCAATCTGAGATCTTCTGCTGAAAGGGGTTTCCCAGGGATTGCTAGTAAACTGACCTACACCTCCAAGTTTCCAAGGTAAACTTCTAAAACCTCCTAAGGGGTATATAACCTCCAGAATTCTGTGAGGTGAGAGTAGGAGAGAGAGGTTTATTTAAATAATAAGCTCTAAAGCTCTTTGATGATTACATTTTTTAATGTACTGTGACTATATGAAAAATCATAAACCAGAAGACCACAGGATGGATCAGAACCTGAGCAAATGATATGGTACCAGGAGTGCTACAGCTCTTAAAAGTCTACAACAGGGCAGAAGTTAAACAGGGACTCATACAAGTTCCTATTATCTGTACGCTTTCTTAGTAATCTTAAAACAATTTCTGTTTTAGGGATCATAAACACCTCATTCTGTAACTTAACTAGCTTACATCTAATCCTATGATTACTGAATTCTAGACTAGGACAAGTCAAAGCCAATGAAAGTTTTATTTTAAAGCCTTGAAATAAAATGAGCAGAGTACTTGTTTTTAAGAAAGATTTTGTTCCATTTTCCTAAGTAATATATTTGGAAATCTGGGTTTTCAGTAACATAATATCTTATATCTCCATCCAATTTTATGAATGTCAAAGTGTTTGTTATACACACAGTACTCTAATCTGACTCACATAATAATCCTGTGAAATAGGCAGGCCAAGGATTTTATAGACAAAGAACATGAAGTTCCAAAAGGTTTTGTTTCTTGACCCAGGATCATAAGTTAGAAAATGGAAGAACTAGGCTTAGAAGGGTCTCTGATCCCAAGATCATTGCTATTTCTAAAGATCTATACCATTCTGGCCCCTCTTAAGCTACTGTTCATTTTTTTATCCCTCATCAAAGCAAGACACAATAGCAATGTCCATAACTTCAAGTACAGAAAGACTACATAGTATATTAAGAGGTGCAAAATATTTCCCTCAAGATATGGGTCATGTCCCCATAGAGTTTCAGGTCTTAGAAACTTTCTAAAATTATGGTTCACTATTCTTGGTATTGTGTCAAGCTTATATAGAGTGCACAACTTTAGATCAGAAAAGAACAATAAATATGTTTTTTCCTTCTAATGAAAGACCAGGGACTTCCTGACAAGCACAAGAACCACTGAGTCCAGTTGCTCCATTAGTCTACTGTGAGGTGAGCACCAAAAAGGGAGATAAAACTCAAAGCGCAAACTTCCCTGTTTAATAGGGTTGGGGTAATGGAATGAGGCCTCAGGATAAAAGAAATGCTGTTAACTACTGAATATGTGAGGGTATGGTGAGGGTGAGGGCTTCTTTGATTTTGACTTTTGTTTTTTATGAGTGGTTCCGGTTTTTGAAGGAGGAAGAGTTCAATTCTTTATGTAAAAATACCTTAAGTATCTGTGAATCCTAGAGTTTAACAGGGAAAAAAATATCCACATTAAGTTTTTTAACTTCCCAAACCTGGTTTCCTTATGTCTAATGTTCACTGTGCTGTTACACTGGCACAACTGCCCAGTGAAAGACAGAAAAACCTATCAAATGACCTCCATAGAATATCAGGGTCAAAGGAGGATTCATCTGTGTAATCAGGCTCTGATCTTTGGTGGCAAACACACTTTATCCTATAAAGTCAGCCTTGTTCTTTTAGATCAGTGGTTTTCAACTCTGGATACATATTAGAATGAGCTTTTAAAAATACTGTCCCCCAATCCTGCTCCAAACCAATGAAATCAGAATCTCTCTGGCTGGCTCTAGTGGTCAGCTGGAACTGAAAACCTCTGGTCTGTGCTTTGTTATCCAGTTTCAAATGCCCTAACAGGATGTCATTTTCATATTTTCCTATGGAAGAAATATTCACAGGACCAGGCCTAATACCCACCATGCTTAGAAACATCAGAATTTTATAAGCTGAATGAGTTTATTAGTTGGATACAAGCAGCTATTCTTAAGTTAATCACAAATAATACACTTAATAAATACTAATCAAATACAACAGAAAAAAATTTAAACCAGAAAATAATTTTTAAAAATTGTATAACTTCATATAACTATGTAATACTCATTTAAGCATGGCTTAAGTATTAAACCATATTTAAAAATTTATCTTCCACTGACCAGTAGCCAATCTTGTAAAATATTTGATTTTGGGAATTTTCCCAAAGATATAAGTTAGAAAAGGCAAATAAAGAAACCAGAAGTACAAGACATCCTATTACACAGGTATATGAAATGAGTTCAAAGGGGAGTTTCCACTGTTCAGAGGACAAAAGACTTCTCAGAAACATTACAGCAATCACATTGCTCATTTCTTACTCAACCCGGTACTCTGAAAAGGAGGTTGCTATGTTCCCACCTCAACTGCCTATCTGTTGCTCCTGTGACAGCTGGAGTCAACAAAGATAAGTTTGGCTTCTGGAAAAACCAAAATGCCAAGCTTCTTTATTTTTAAACTTGATCTGAAACTCTTCCGCATTATCTGATTCTATGAATTTTGCAATAGCTGCATATTAGTTAAAGCTGGAGAATGAGTAACTAAACCTGGTCTACACTGTATGCTTAAGCAAATATAAAAATAAAAACAAGGTCTATGAAATTTTTGCATTTTATAAAAATCCTCTCACATTCTAAGGAGGCTTAGACTAAAACGTTTGAGACCAAAAGATGCAGGAAAATGTAACAGATGTCATATCCTAGTGAAACCCAGGTGGCCTAACTGGGAAAAGATTTAAGATTCCTATTCTATGAACTTCCTGATTAAGAAGAAATTAATGGCTGCTATAATAAGACTAAGGAAACATTATAGGTTAGAAAAGAATGTTGATTTTGTGTTTTTATTTCTAAGTCAGAGTTGTAACCAAATATAACCAGGTGAGTGGTGTAAACTTACATGATTTATTGTAGACTGAACAGCCTTTACATAATGATTTAGCTCCCGGTCCATCATAGCAAATTCAACCATCGCCTTATCCATACTGTACTCACTACTCACTTCAGCTGAAAAGACAGAAAAAGCAATGATTATTTTCCATTTAAAATGCCATATCTGGAAAGAGTTGCACTAATATAATTTATATCAGTCTAATGATTTTCTAAAGGTATTATATGTGTTTTAAAACTTCTTCAACATTTGTGTGCTTCATTCAAAATTCTAAGAACATACCCAGTAAAAAGGGCTCAAAGGCAGCAAGGTGAACTCAGACTTAGGAGTCTCAGGCTCTGCCACTTTCTCGTATGATCTGAAATCAATCACTACACTTCTCCCTGCCCCAGCTCCCTCATCCTCTAATGCACCGCAGTCATCCACCTGTACATGGACCTCATAGGACAGTTAAAGACCACATAAGGAAGATTTCCACTCCTAGTAACAGTAGCTTGGGTTACGTGGACCAATCTTCCTCCTATTGAGGACAACTAAAACGACTGGGGAAAAAAAGAAATCTTCTTAAAAACAAAAGAGTCATGAAATAGTAAGAAACAGCCAGTGCAAAATCTAGGAAAATGAAGAAGAAAAGTGGAGCACCAAATAAAGTCACATAGTCAGCTGAGTTTCCCTCCTCAGAATAAAGGTGAATCAGAAGGAATCCCACCCTGTTCCTTGACTGCTAGGAGGTTGGCCTTGGCCACTGAGCAGAACACAGGGAAGAGAAAGAAAAAACCATCTGTTTCTGAAAAACTGAATTTGCAGCCTGGGGTCCCCTCACCTGAGTGGTCTTGGGAACCTAAGAACTTTCAATTTTGGTGTGGGGTGGTCTCAGAGTGAGAGTACTCACAGGTACTTCCCTCTGGAGAAGACACTTTCATCCTGGGCCTCAAATAATCTCAACAAATAATTGTCAAGGATAATAAACAGAATATGGGGTTAGGGGAGCTTACCCTAAAAAAAACACAAGAAAACAAGCCACCAAAAGTAAGAATCATCCACAAGTGTTTCAGTTGTTGAGATTACCTATCAGTCAGAATATGACACAACGATGCTTACTATGTTTAAAAATTTTAAATACCTCCAAGGAACAGGAGACAAAAAAATGACCAGCAGATTGGAAAAGTAAGGTACATTTCTTAAGAGTTTTAAAATGGTTTTCTTAAGCTCTAAACACAAAGGAAAAGAGGAAACACGGGATAATAAAAAATTTAACATTAATAAAGCTGAATGAAAAGAAAATAAAGCTAACTTAAATCACATAAGGAAATGCAGATACTCAAATTCAAATGTCGGTATTTCTTGTCTACTCTGAAGAACGATACAATAGATCATCCCAGAGTCATGGAGTAATGTCAAATCCACTGACCTCTTTGGCTTTTAAAAATGACTTTCCTGGACTTTAAAATTAGTCTTTAATTTTACAATAGTTAATTATAAACACATTCCATAAAATATCTCCTGAGTTAACCTGCTTCTGGGCTTATAACACCTAGACTTGAATACAGTGCTGACAACCTCTCACTGGGATGACATTAGTTAATTTTTAAAAGCACTTAGAAATGTGCCTTTGACATGAAAAATGCTATGAAAAGTTTCGCAAAATAAAATAGGTCGACGGTTCTCATTATCCAGGTCCCATGGATAATAGTAAGACGTGAATCAGATACAATTTCAAGTGTAAGGCCAAGGAGAACTTCCCTGTAAAGGAGAAAGTGAGCAATGGCTGGGTCAGTTTTATAACATGAAGCCTCAGGGAAGACTCTTTGGAGGCCAACTGTGGCTTACAGGCAGCCTCAGCTAAAAGCTCCAGGGCCCAAGAACATGGGACAACCTGAAGAACCTACCTGATGAATGGTGCAGCCTGAGGCAACAAAGAGAAAACACCAGAAGAGAACAGGAAGCTAGTCCTAAAAATAACCGAGAATCACACCACACCTGGAAGTGATGCCCAGTCAGATAACTTCAGGCTGCCAGTGTCTTGGTCTGTTGCAAAGACCAGAGACTGAAGACCAGAACTAGCAGAGATTCCATAATGGCATCTGGAAGAAAGGCCATGAGAATGGCCATATCAAGTTGCAACCTACCTCCGGTATTTTAAGAATATTTTTGTGATTAGTTTTATTCTTCTTGTTAACCAATTATTCCCCTTATTACTGCAGTAATAACCTCTTTTTTTTTTTTGAGTTGTACACTTTTCCCCCCAAAGGTAAAACTGTTTTTATATTTATTTTATTTATTTTTTATTAATTAATTTTTGTTACAGATGTTTCTCCTTTTTCCCCCACTGATTCCCCCCTCTCCCTCCCTACCCTGTCCCCAGTTTGTTGTCCATGTCCACTGTTCATGCATACATGCATATAAGTTCTGTGGTTAACCCCCTCTTCTGGAGATTGTCAGTCTGTACCCCACTTCCACGTCTCTGGGACTACCCCATTCCTCAGACTATTATGTTCATTATACGTATTCCACAAATAAGTGAGATCATATGATACTTGTCTTTCTCTGTTTGGCTTGTTTCACTTAGGATGATACTTTCCAGGTCCCTCCATGTCGTCTCAAAGGATAAGAGATCTTTCTTTCTTACAGCTGCGTAGTACTCCACTGTGTATATGTACCACTGCTTTTTTATACATTCGTCTACTGATGGACACTTGGGCTGTTTCCAGATCTTAGCTATTGTAAATAGTGCTGCTACGAACATGGGGGTACATAGATTCTTTCTGATGGGTGTTTCAGGCTTCTTAGGGTATATTCCTAGAAGTGGAATCACTGAGTCAAATGGAAGTTCAATTTTTAATTTTTTGAGGTAACATCATATTGTTTTCCATAGTGGCTGCACCAGTCTGCATTTCCACCAGCAGTGTACTAGAGTCCCCTTTTCTCCACACCCTCGCCAACACTTGTTGTTTGATGATTTGTTGATGGCGGCCATTCTGACAGGTGTGAGGTGATCCTCATTGTTGTTTTAATTTGCATCTCTCTGATGATTAATGATGATGGCTTTTCTTCATATGTCTCTTAGCCATTTGTATGTCCTGTTTGGAGAGGTGTCTATTTAGTTCCTCTGCCCATTTTTTAATTGGGTTCCTTGTCTTCCTTTTGTTGAGTTGTATGAGCACTCTATATATATTGAAAATTAACCCCTTATCTGATATGTCATTGGCCATTATGCTCTCCCATACAGTGGGTTTCCTTTCCGTTTTGATGATTGTATCTTTCACTGTGCAGAAGCTTTTTAGTTTGATGTAGTCCCATGTGTTCATTTTCTCCTTTGTTTCTATTGCCTTAAGTGATGTATCAGTGAAAATTCTGCTGCGTATGATGTCTGAAATTTTGTTGCCTACGGTTTCTTCTAGGATTTTTATGGATTCATGAGTCACATTTAAGTCTTTTATCCATTTTGAGTTTATTCTTGTGCATGATGTAAGTCGATGTTCTAGTTTTATTTTTCTGCATGTAGCTGTCCAATTTTCCCAGCACCATTTATTAAAGAGGCTGTTCTTACTCCACTGTATGCTCTTGCCACCTTTGTCAAATATTAATTGAGCATATTGCCTTGGGTCCATTTCTGGGTTCTCTGTTCTGTTCCACTGATCTATATGCCTGTTCTTGTGCCAGTACCAGGCTGTTTTGATTACAGTGGCTTTGTAGTATAACCTGAAATCCGGTAATGTGATCCCTCTAACTTTGTTCTTCCTTTTCAAGATTGCTGTGGCTGTTCGGGGTCTTTTTTGGTTCCATATGAACTTTTGAAGTACTTGTTCTAATTCTGTGAAGTATGCCGTTGGTATTTTGATGGGGATTGCATTAAATCTATAGATTGCTTTGGGTAATATGGACATTTTAATGATGTTAATTCTCCCAATCCATGAACAGGGTATGTGCTTCCACTTTTTTATATCTTCCTCTATTTCTTTTTTCAATGACCTGTAGTTTTCTGTGAATAGGTCCTTTGTTTCTTTGGTTAAGTTTATTCCTAGGTACCTTAATTTTTTGCCACAAAGGTAAATGGTATTGTTTTCTTAGTTTCTCTTTCTGTGAGTTCATCATTGGTGTATAAGAATGCCATCGATTTCTTGACATTAATTTTGTATCCTGCTACTTTGCCTAATTCATTTATTAAGTCTAGTAAACTTTTGATGGAGTCTTTGGGGTTTTCTACGTATAGTATCATGTCATCTGCAAATAATGACAGTTTCACTTCCTCCTTTCCAATTTGGATCCCTTTTATTTTTTCTTCCTGTCTGACTGCTGTAGCTAAGACTTCCAGTACTATGTTAAATAAGAGTGGTGAAACTGGGCATCCTTGCCTTGTTCCTGTTCTTAAGGGAAATGCTTTTAGTTTTTGCCCATTGAGTATGATGTTGGCTGTAGGTCTTTCATATATGGTCTTTATTATATCTAGATATGATCCCTCTATTCCCACATTGCTGAGCGTTTTTATCAGAAATGGATGCTGGATTTTGTCGAAGGATTTTTCGGCATCTATTGATATGATCATGTGATTTTTATTCTTAATTTTATTTATGTGGTGTATCACATTTATTGATTTGCAAATATTGTACCAGCCTTCCATCCCTGGGATGAATCCCACTTGGTCATGGTGGATAATTCTTTTGGTGTAATCCTGGAGCCGATTTGCTAGTATTTTGTTCAGGATTTTGGCATCTATGTTCATCAGGGATATTGGCCTGTAGTTTTCTTTCTTTGTAGTGTCTTTTTCTGGTTTTGGAATTAGAATTATGCTGGCTTCATAAAACGAGTTTGGAAGTCTTCCTTCTTCTTGAATTTTTTGAAATAGTTTGAGGAGAATGAGTATTAGTTCTTCTTTGAATGTTCAATAACCTCTTTTTTTAAATGTTATTTGGGTTCATGTTTCAAAAACACTAAGCTAGGGAAGACATAGAGAATCTGTATCTTTTTCTACTAAAGAATTAAAGTAGGAAAAGAGAGCATAATGTTGCATAGAAAAGGCAAACAGACCCAGCTGGTGTGGCTCAGTGGTTGAGCACTGACCCATGCACCAAGAGGTTGCTGGTTTGATTCCCAGTCATGGCACATGCCCAGGTTGTGGGCCCTAATCCCCAGTGGGGGCATGCAGGAGGCGGTAAACTGATGTTCTCTCTCATTGATGTTTCTCTCTTTCTAAAATCAATAAAGAAACAAACAAAGGCAAACAGGCCAAATAAACCCCTAAAGAATTCAAGAATTCAAGAGGGAAAAAGGGATAAACAAATAAACAGGAAGTTGGCTGTTGACTAAAAAAAGGGGCTGGGTGATGGGGTGGGTGTGGAGGGACTGACCAGCCAGAAGTTTCCTGATCCTTTATTCCACAGTATATAATCCCACTATCAAACTCCTCCCACTTACAGGGAAAGCCCTTCCTAAAAATCTACACCAACCAAATTCTACACTACACATCCTTCAGGGACTGAGTTCAAGCCCTACCTGCTTTTAAACTATGTCGGCCTAGAAGGATCTCACTTAATTTATTACAATAATACTTGATACCTTGGCACTTTTAACCATAAACAATCTTGTCTTTTTATATCCATTCATCTCATTTCTCCAAACAGAATTTAATCCATTTACGGGCAAGAATGATGCCCAGGTGTTCTTGGGATGCAGTAAAGAATTATAGCAAGCAAGTCTTCCTTCAATATTCTTATATGGCCATTATTTAATAAATTTGGAAATTAAACTTTCACCAGCTATAAATTGTCCTGCCTCAGATGTTAAATTAAATATAAAGAAGATGTGATATAAATTCATTTGCCTATTATATTTTCATTGTGATTTTTCCATAGGGAAGAGATTGGCATCAGTACAGTGGGGGGTGGGGAGGATAGCAGGGAGGAAGAGAATCACACAAAAGATGTTAAAATTCACAGAATGACAGTCCCAGAGAGGAAAGTACTTCTGGTACCACACCTCTGCAAGCCTGGCATTAAAGAGAAAATTGGTGAGGATGACAAAGCATGGAAAGTAATGACAATGATGAAAAAAGTACATAATAACAGTAGCTGTAGCTAACAATTAGTAAGCATTTTATTATGTGCCAAGACTGTACCGAGCACACCATATTTACATTAACCTTCACAGCAACATCAAGAGACAAGTAGTTTTATCTCCACTTTACATGAGAAACCGAAGCACTGGGCAGTTAAGTGACTTGCCCAAGGCAGAACAGGCCTCCAAGCCAAGCTTCCTTCCTGCAAAGTTTGTACACCTGCCGCTGATATTTAAAAGGTGCTTAAACACAAGGACACTTCTAACTCCTCCATGAACATCCAAGGAACAAACCCTCAGGGGAGAAAGTCAGGGCCTTGAGCTTCACTTTAGCTCCCTGGTAATTCCTTCCAAGTAGGACACTAGGTAATGCCACTCAAAGGCTATCAGACTTGGTCCTGGAAAAACTTTTCCCAATTCCTTAAGTAGAGGAAACTGATAAAAAATATTATTTGCCCTTTTTAGATTACACTTGACCCTTGAACAAAATGGGTTTAAACTGTACACGTCCACTTATATGTAAACTCTTTTAATGATTATTGCAAATGTATTTTCTCTTCCTTATGGTTTTCTTAATGACATTTTCTTTTCTCTAGCTTACTTTATTGTTAAACAGTATGTAATATATATAACATACAAAATATGTGTTAATCAACTATGTTATCCTTAAGGCTTCTGGTTAACAGCAGGCTAAAAGTAGTTAAGTTTCGGAGACTCCAAAATAATACATGGATTTTCAACTGTGCGGAGGTCAAAAACCCTAATACTCATATTGCTCAAGAGTCAACTGTTCTAAATTTTTTAAACTAAATTTATTGGGGTGACATTGGTTAATAAAATTAATAGGTTTCACATGTATAATTCTCTAATATCTCATCTGTATATTGTATTCTGTGTTCACCACCCTGAGTCATTTACTCTCCCCTAAGTTCTACCTCACCTCACCCCCTTTCCCTCTGGTAATCACCATACTGTTGTCTGTATCTATGAGTTTTTTCTTTTTTGTTTTGTTTTATACTTCACCTTTTTCACCCAATCTGGCAACCCCCTCCCTCTGACAGCTGTCACTCTGTTCTCTGTATCTATGAGTCTGTTTCTATTTTGTTTGTTAGCTTACTTCCATTAGAGTCCACGTGTAAGTGAAGTCATAATGGTATTTGTCCTTCTGTGACTTGCTTTTTAGCATAACATTCTCCAGGTCCACCCAAACTGTCTCAATAGGTAAGATTTCCTTTTTCTTTTTTTAAAGCTGAGTAGTATTCCATTGTGTAAATGTACCACAGCTTTTTTATCCACTCATCTACTGATGGACACTTAGGATGCTTCCAAATCTTGGCTATTGTAAATAACATTGCAATGGACATGGAGATGCATATATATTCAACTGTACTAAGTTTTAACACTGGTGAAGAGTGACCTTTCACATCAGCAAGGCTAATTAGAGGTGCTATAAAAGCAACCAAGTCACCCATTGAATGCTAGAAGAATAACTAAGCCAACTCTAGCTGCTGAGAAGGCAAACCTGCACTAGGCCAAGAGCAGGGCAGCAACAGAGATGGAGGTAGCAGCCATGGACTGATTACCAGGCTGCAAATGAGGAAAGCAAGAGGGAAATGTTCAAGAGGGCGGAGAGAGTCCTGGATACATTGAGGGAAGCCCAATGTCAAAACCATTCCTATTTTTCAAGCCTTTGACTGCCTTCCTAAGCCAAGCAGGGCCTGGAGAGCCTAGGATTTCCTTATTTCTTGGCTGTGCCATTCTATGAGCATGCGTTTATTCCAGTCAACTCTTGCTTGTATTAATCCTATGAACCTAAGTGACATCCTTGAACATTCATTTACAAGCCAATAAATACATGGGCAAGGCTCATGGAGAGAGCTCGGTGACTGTGAGGCCTGCCTAACATACCTGGTATACTAATTAAGAAACTGTTAAGAAATTAGGGCAGTCCTGGCCAGTGCGGCTCAGTTGGCTGAATGTTGTCCAATGCACCAAAAGGTTGCTGGTTCAATTCTGTCAGAGCACATGCTCGGGTAACAGGCTGAATCCTGGGTAGGTGGCATGCAGGAGGCAGCTGATCGACATTTTACTCTCACCTTGATGTTTCTCTGTTTCTCTCCATCTCTCCCTGTCCCTTCCTCCCTCTCTAAAAATCCATAAAAAATCAAGTTAGTACAATAACTAGCTGAAATATGTTCCCCTGCCCCTGCCCCCAGCAAATCAAGTCCAGAGGGCACAGATAAATCTTGGTTTACATTATAAAATTATAACTGTTTCTGTTAATACTAGTACCAGGGCTGCCCTCCTACAGGTCTGCATGTCTGTACCCAGTGATCCTGGTCAGCACTATCCCAAACACTATGAACTGCTAAAAGTATCCAAAGAACTTTAAAAGTGTCATTTAGACCAGGCAGGGCCATAGCATTAAATCAGTCTTAAAAGAGGCTTCTGTTTCTTTTTTTTCCCTCCTGTTCAGTGGCAAACCCTAGAAAAATAATGATAATCACTGAAGTGCTGAAGTACTCTGACATTTATATAATATAAAAAGTATCTGAATGGATAAAGTTGGCCTGCATATAATTTTCCTAAAGTCAAACAAACCCATAATTATGCAATCTAAGCAGCCACGCTATTCATTAGACACGTCATCTGTTACTCAATGTCAAAATGCACTAACAGCAATATTATAACTATTACTAACTCTCTCTTTTTGAAGTGTTGAATAGGCACTCAAATTACATGATCAGGAGACATTAAGCAGAAATGGGTGATTTAGTGTTGCAATCAAAGTCAACTGAAAACAAAATTCATGAGAATTCAGTGAGAGTAAGAAGATGGCTGAGGCAGGAACAAGTATGAAAGCAAAGTTGGAACAATCAACACTGGTTGTCTTGAAAGTGGAAGCCTGGGACAAAACGAGGGAGAAGGGATAAATCTTCGAAAAGAAAAGGAAGAGAGGAGACAAACTAGTTATTTTTACCGATATAGACTCAGGTAAGACAATTCCAGGTCCTCTGACAAGAAGATGCAGGTAGTAAGGCTTAGCAATATGGTAATTCCTATGTAGCAGAGCATGGACACATGAGAGTGTATCCAGGATGAGTTCCAAGCAACTTATTTGTTCAATATAATGGCCTTTTCTAGGCCACAGGTAAAACATAGGGGAGCAGAACATTCTTTATCTTGGCTTCCCCAAGTCCAGATGGGCATGTCACCAGAACAATCAAGCTTGAGTTCTAGGCCAGCAACCAGTTCAGCAAGAACAGAAGGTAAGTAAGTAATGCAGCTAAGAGGTGTAACTTTATGATCAACTATTCCAAGTAAGGCTCCTCCCTAGCCACAGCTGTCCTGTAGCTGCAGCCTAAGGCATGCACTACAGAAAAATAACCTCTTCCCTGGGGCACAGCCCTGAGTTTGGGAAGTGCTGCTGAAACAGGCCCCAGAGCCAAGTAAATTCCCTATCATCTCCCAGGTCTTTAGTAGGAGTGCCTTCAGGGAAAGACATGAAAATGACACTTCCTGCCTCTTTCCCCTAGCCTGTACATATACATTTCTATGCTCCCTCTCTATACTACCAGGTATCTCTTTGCTTTTACTCAGCTGTTCCCTATGGTCTCAGCCACAGGTCCTTTTCCAGAATGCTTCCTAATCTCCAGAACAGAACTAAATGCGTTGTGCTTTATAAAACCATAAAGCTTCTTCACCTTTACCACTAGGACACGTGTATGTGTGTTAGGGAGGCACACCCTGAAGACAAATTTCACCTATGTATCTTTTCCAACTTTCTGTCCCTGATTCAATTGCACAATTTTGCCCACAGTCAAGATGTTTCCGGAAATTTTGTCCCAAACAAATAAAAAGTGCAGAATCAGGTGCTTTTTGTTTTTTATAATTCTAAAAGTCATGTACAAACATTTCTCAACAAGAACAATGCCAATTATATATAGTTGATTTAATTCAACTGTGTGTTTAAGTCGTGAAATACCAGATTAAGACAAAGCAGCCATTTAGTGTTCTCATGGGGTTACTGACGCCAATTCAACATGAATCATATACTCAGAAGAATCTGATAAATATTCAGTGCCATAAAGGGCATATCACTCTGGGAAGGAAAAAGGAAGGAAAGGAGGAAGGGAATCACATGATTGTTTTATAAATTTTCTAGAGTAGATGGGACATGTATATAGAAGGGAGATTTTATTTTCTGAAACAGAGAATAAGTATTTCCTAATCTCTTCAAATTAAAACTAGATTCTTGTATATTTTGTAAGCAAGAAATTTCTTCTTTTTTGATCAACTCAAATAAATGACAGCACAAACCACACGCCTTCCCCTCTCTGCGCAACAAGAAACCCTTCCTCTGAAGAGAGCGCTCCACCAATCTCCAGCAGCACAGATCTGCACACACCTACCTCTATGAGTGGCTGGGTGTTTTTCCTGGCAACCTAGTATTAAGCAATCGTGATAATAGTCATCAGGAGTCAAGTTTAATAACTTACTCACTGCTTGAGCAATATTTAATAGAAACTTGGTTACTTCTCACTAGTCTGTACTTTAGTCATAATTATTCCTCCATACAGATATTAGTGTGGTAAAATTAAAACTGAATCCACATTTTACAACTGCTTCCCACCAGAAATAATAGTGAAGAGTATAACTGTGTATACTACAAACTAATAAGCAAGTGATCCTTTTCTAAGGAGCAAATATAGGGAAAATCTTCAAGAAATATTGACTTTGTAATCAATCATCTTTACCCACCTATACAATTTGCTTATAATAATTCAAAAGAGGGAAGTTGTATAAAATAGTAACTCAAAAAGCCAGCTTTGGAGTCAGATTACATTCAAATCTAGGTTGTACTACTGCTAGCTATGGAGTCTTTGGCAAGTCACTTTACTAGAATCTCAGTTTCTTCATCTATATAATGGGCAAAATAACAGTATCTAACTCATAAAACTGATATGAGGACTAAATGAGAAAATGTAGGTAAAATGATCGCACAGGGCCTGGCCCACAGTAAGTACTTACAAATTATTACCTGTCATTAAAATTATTCCAGAATGGATAACTAGCCTGAAAATGTAATTAATCTTAATACTAAAAGCAGTTTGTCCTTAAAACTGAAAAGGACCAAGTGAACATCACTTCCTTAACTCTCAGTTATTTTTACTAACTTGAGCCCAAAGCTCTGAGCTGAACTCACACGACTGCAAGGCTCAATGAGCAGCTTTGTAAACACCCTCCCTCCCACACACACTAAAGTCCAAAAACTCATTCATCTAGCAAATCTTTATTGAGCACTTAATACATGACAGGCAGAGGGTAAAAATGCTTTGAAGCAAGGAGGAGTAGCTAACACTGCCCACAGAAGGCAGGAAAGATCAAACAGGAGAAGGTAAATCTGCACCGTGTCTTGAAGGATGAGTGTGTGCCAGGTGTTCAGCAGACTGGGGTAGAGCTAAACAAATGCTCTCATGCCTCTCCACAGAGCGTGACTTCGAGTTTAAGTGCTCAAACAAAAACACTGGGCATGAACTGAGGAAAGACACAGATTACATCTTCACTGAGTACTGACTATGTGCCAGGCACTTTGAACACACTACTCATCCTAGTCTTTGTCACAACAAGGTGAATTAGGTATCATTAAACATAATTTCGAGATAAGAAAACTGATGCTCAAAGAGGCTAAATCATCTGCCCCAGGTCACACAGTTAATAAATGGTGGAGTTTGGAATGACCTCATCTGTGGCTTAAAGTTAGTATGGAAGGCACGTGCTATAGTGTCTGAACTGCTACCCAGAAATAGATAAAATACACCTCGTGCAAAAGTCATGGAATAATGAATAATTGCTTCTCTAGCTAAAGGAATTCTCCTAAACATTAACTTCTTTTAAGAAAGAGAAAGTAAAAAAGAAAAGACTGACTGATGGACTTAAACAGTTCTGAGTAATGGAGACCATCGTTCATTATACAGACAGATAATTACTTAGAGTACATAGTTAATACTCTATAAACTACCATGGTAAAGTTATAACTCAAAGTGTTGCTCGAAGTAAATTCTATGAAGAGTTGAAGTCATAAAATCATAAAAATCAATCTCTGGATACAATTTAATCTCTGCCAGTCATCAAAAGCACTATGAACCCTAGGTTATGGGCATCTATCATTTCAAAACATATCTTTGATTTCTGGTTCAACACCCAAGTGCCAGCATGAATTTGTGGCAGCAAAGATAAAAAGAAGTGAGGCTTAAACCTCATGTGATTATTAAGAAAATTAAATGAAAACATAAGTAAAACACCCAACATCATGTCTTAAACACAGTAGACATAGTAAATGGAGCTTCTTTGGCTGTTTAACTAAGTTTTCTTGGCAATATTCCCAAAAACAAATCTTCTATTTCACTTAAACTATTATCTAATCATAGAGTCATCTCACCCACTTTTTAAAATTTATAAAGCTAAGAAACTGGTTAAGCATACGGTTGAAAAGTTGAAATAGCTGAGTAACATGGGCCTCCAATCCCCAATGCCCTCTCAGAGGCAACCATTGCTCCGAGTGTCCTGGGAATATAATCTCATGGAGATGTTCTATGTACAATCCTGCATCTGCTTTTTCAAAGATCTACATAAATTAAAATACTTATAGAAGCAGCAGAAATAAGAAATATAAAATGGTCAAACTATTCTCAGAATGCCTCATGTTAGTCTTCAGTAAGTGCACCTGAATGGAAAGTCTGGTGTCAAAATGTCCATTCTAAAATAAAACATAAAAGGCAAACAAATATATCTGGGAAAACAATGTGAACACATTAACAACAGGAAAGCAGTGATGCTAAACAAAGAATAGAGTATGAAGGTTGGAGGGGGGACTTCCGTTCGCTCATTTAACACATATTTACCAAGCAGAGCCCACTGTGTGCTTGGAGCCCTAAGAGAGCAGTAAACAAGGTAAACACTGCACCTTCTCTCGAAGAGCTTTTACAAATGTCAACTCCACGCAATCATTTCTAACATGTCATAGTATGACGACCTGGCCTTGGTGGGACTCACAGTGTGGTGAGAAATCTTGTTTCACTGCTGAATAGCTAATTATTAGATTCCTTCCAAAGACAGAGCTGATTTAACGCCTTCCTAGAACAATTCCAGGCAATGATAACAAGAAAGATGAATGACTTTCACACACTTCATAATCTGCACACAGAGTGATTTACTCTGTTTGATATGGTTGAGAAAATTGAAGCCCAGAGAGGTTAAATGATTTCACTAAAGACATGCCTCAATATCAGAAGTAGGCCTTGAACCCTGGTCCTCAACTGCAGAGCTACCTGCTGGTCCACAGAGAGTCAATTCTTCCAGATTAGTCTTTCAAAGATCTGAAGGTGGCTATTAAATATTTCCTACCCTGTGAGTCTTTGCTTCACCAGGATAAATAATGATCATCAAGTTCAATGGCTAACCTGCCTTCAAGATGGACTCCAGAATAAAAAACAAGAATTAACAAGGGGTTGACTAATGAAGACCATGATAATACTTTATTACATATATACCACTGAAATCATGGGTTGATATTCTCAATAAAAAAATTCAACAGTAACAGCTATTAAGTCAGACCTCTCCTTTCCTATATTAGTACCATTGAGTTTTTTCATCTAAAATTCAAAACATAAGACTGTTAGATTTCTATATTCCTGAAATCCAGCATTCCATTTCATTTAGGAGGTGAAGGTCTTTGTGAATATCATGTCATCCAATTATCAGCTAGTTTCCCCTATTTTCTGTGATCCATACGTTTGACAACCTTGCCTCTCTTAGTTTTCTTACAATTAGTTAAAATACAGCTAACATTTATTGAACATGTACCATGTGCCAGACACTATGTTAAGCAACTTACATCATTTCATTTAATTCTTACAATAACTATGAAAAAGACACTATCATTATCCCCATTTGATGAAAGAAAAAACAGACTCACAGAGATTAACTAGTTTGAACCAAGGCCATATAGCTAATGAGTTATAGAGGAAAGACTCAAATCACAGACATAAATGTAAAACCTAAAACTACAAAGCTTCTAGAGAAAAATTATAAGGAACTTAGGTTAAGCAAAGACTTTTTTGATATAACACCAAAAGCACATCCATAAGAAAACAATCTGATAAATTACATGTCATCAAAATTAAAAACTTCTGCCTCTTCAAATTCATCTGTTAAGATCAAAGATTGGGTGAAAATACTCACAAATCGTATACCCAATAAAGAATTGTATTCAGAATACATAAAAAAAAACTCTCAAAATTCAATAAAAGTTTTAAAAAATAGCCCAAAAACAAAGGGGAACAAGATTTGGATAGATACTTCATCAAACTGGTGAGTGCCAAATAAACACAATGAAAGGTATTCAGGATTATTGGTCATTAGGGAATGCACTATAACACTGTAAGATACCAGTGCATTATTATTAGAATGGCTAAAACTAAGAAGACTGCCTATATCAAGTGTTGACAAGGATGTAGAGTGACTAGTTACCTGAATGTATTCCACACATAGATTCCTAATTTTCAGACAACTATAGTATTATTTTAAAAGTATACTTTACTATATATTTTAACCAGTTAATATAATTTAATCTTATCATAATGATTCAAAAGAGACTTCATTATGGTTTTACTAATAAAATATGGAAATGTGAGTTAACAGAAATATTTTATGTAACATGTATCAAAGAAACCAGTGTTTTGGTCTATAATGACCTCACAAGAATATGATTGCTTTTTATTATAATTTGTTTTCTTCTCCAATTCAGTGGTTCTCAAAGTGTGGTCACTAGACCATCAGTATCAGCATCTCCTGGGAACTTGTGAGAAATGCAAACTCTTGGGTCCTTCACCAGACAACTGATTCTGAAACTCTGGGGTGGGGACCAGCAACATGTATTTCAACAAGTCCTCCGGGGAATTCTGAAGCCTGGTAAAATTTGAGATCTAGTATTCTAATGTATGTTTACAGTTAAAAGCACAAATTGCCTTTTCTTTGAGATTTTTTTTTTTAAAGTCACAGAATTTTAAGACAAAAAGGAACTGTTACCTCAAATGCACATTTTCAACAAACCCCAAACTCAACCAGCTGTCTCCCTACGTTTATACTACTGAATTATTTTAAGCCTTTCATTAAGTTGGAAAACCAAAACTGAATTAAGGTCCCGTGAACAATGCATTCTACAAAAGCCTTTGTTTGAAAACTAACTTTCTTCTTCAATATCCTATGCCATTTACTCACATTTATTTCTGCAACTGCACCCAAAAATTTCCTTACAAATTTACTAGATTTGCTTCCAATTTCAGCTACAATGTTTCATCCTCCAGAGAACATCTGTGCAACTTTTAATTAGGCTCATCTAAATGGAATAGATTTTAGAAATAACTCCTTAAAAAATTTTAATTGTTTCATAAAGATACTTAAGACCGAAACAGAATGAAAGTGGAAATGATATTGTATTGAATCAGGACATCCGGGGCTGTCAGTAATTTGCTCAGAGACCTCGAGTCAATAACTTAATCTTTCTGGGGCTCAGTTCCCTCATTTGTAAGAGGGAGTTGAGGTAGATGACCTGGGAAGTCCATTTCAAGTCTAAGAGTCTACAGACCTGTGATCGTAGTGTTACACTCTATGGTATTGTGCTTTTATATTAATATGATGCTGCCAAATTATTTTCTTGAACTGTGTCTCTTTGTTTTAAGATACGTGCTTCTTCTTGGGATTCAAGAACATCACTGTGACACTGCTTCCGAGAAAGCTGAATACAACAAAACATAAACACATGTAAACTTTAAGTTGCTGAAGCACCAAAATAACAGTGCGACTTTAACAGTCTTTTATTTACTGTTCCTTAGATTGCTGAATTTATCTCTGGGATGCACGACATGAACCCCCAAAACTTTCACAATGTCATAAACAATGTGGACTCTGGAGGCAACTACCTGGGTTTGAATTCTGGATCTACCACTTCAGAACTTTTTGTGATCTTGAGCAAGTTATTTAAACTTTTTAAACCTTCAATAATCATTTAAAAAAATTTTTTTTTACAGTAACATTACTTCCAAGGTTGGCTCTCTAATCAGAAGGTTTCGGAACTGATTTTCAATGACTTTAGTAAACACACAGGGTAAACTATACCTCTTCGTGCAAGGCGCCTCACCATTCACTCTAAGGGCAGGGGTTCTCCAACCTCAGGATGTATCAGAATTATTTAAATGCTTGTTTCAAATGCAGATTCCTGGGCTCTACTTCCACAAACTCTGTAATTTTTTAAAAGCATCATGGGTATTTCTAAATGTTTCTCAGACTGTTAAGGGCTGCAGTCTCAGAAAATATTTCTTTAGGGGTTTGAAAGAGATAGAATCCCTCCCTTTAAATACTTACAATCTCCAAGAGTCTTCCATTTCAGAACTCACTGCAGCTACCATAGTGTTAGTCCTGTTGGCTGTGCACCACACACACCTATTCTATCATCACTTGACGTTCCAGTATCTGTCCTGATGCAATGATATAACTCAGCTCTTTACCTTATATTTGAGATCTGCCTAATCCTCTAAGCCCCAACACCTCCAAACCCGTGACCACGGAAAGTTCCTGGTATTTCTGACCTCTGAACACAGAAGGTTCATTAACCCTAACTGCTGACCTATAAACCTGACCATGGCCTCATTCATAGCCCTGGTCTCAGAATAACCCTTCCAGTTCTGCTGCAGCAAATACCCCAGTATGTCTTCAGTGTCATATCTATTTGCAAAGAGACTGCAGTGTGTCAAAACCCACATAAATTTAACTCACAAAACTTACATACAAAACAACAAGAACAACAACAAAGCAACAATCAGGGATCAGGGGACCCTGGGATAGAAAGAAGACTATGACAAAGGAATTTAACTGTATTACAAATGTTTGATGCAACCTCACTGACGGGAGTGGAGGGAAAAAGAAACTAAACTAAGTAATCTTAAACTGTGTTTTGACTCAAAATTGCAGGACTAAAGACAAAAAGAACTACACATATAAACATTGTATGATGATGATGTTTGTCATGAAAGTATGATATTGTTTTACATGTACACTGAGGTTATATGAATAAATAAATGGATGATGGGTGGTAGGGGCTAGGTTCCTTAATGATGGAGAGGAAGTTACAGACAAACTAGGGAAGATTAGAATTTGGAAGTTACAGATAGACTAGGGAAGATCAGAATTTGGAAGTTACAGATAGACTAGGGAAGATCAGAATTTGGAAGTTACAGACAGACTAAGGAAGATTAGAATTTGGAAGTTACAGACAGACTAAGGAAGATTAGAATTTGGAAGTTACAGACAGACTAAGGAAGATTAGAATTTGGAAGTTATAGATAGACTAGGGAAGATCAGAATTTGACCATGTGGTACTTGGTTAGAACTGAAGACATCAGTATAAACACGTTTACCTTACTATAGATACAGATGGATAGATACAAAAATAATGACAGGAAAGTGTATACATGTTAGTATACATACATATGCTTCCCATCTCTGTCTGCTGAAGGGCCTAGAAGCAGTGAGATTCTGGTAGTGAAAAGCACACCCTGAGCTCAGATCTTAGTTTCTAAACCCCACTTTCCGATAAAAGAAACAAGAACTCCTTAGAGAAATAGCTAATTCTGGGGCTGGGGCAGAGAAAATACAATTCTTCACGAAAGAATTCAAAACAATGAATGTAGATATGTATCCCTCCAGAAGATGGAGCTTAATTCTTTCCCCTTGAATGTGGGCGGAGTTAGTCACTTGCTTCTAAAAAAACAGTATGTAGAGGGGGAAAAAGAAAAGCACCTTTTTAGTTAAGAAACTGGACAAACACACCTGGGGACAGGTGGTCAAGGTCAACACCACCAGTAAGTCATGTTGATGTCATGTACTCCCTGGTATGAAGTGAAGAGAAGGGCACTTGACCTCTATAATCCTCTTTCCAGCAATCACATAACCCCAATCTAACCAGGACAAACCCAAATTGAGGGACATTCTACAAAATATCTAACCAGGATTCCTCAAAACTGTCAAGGTTATAAAACTCTTTTAAATTAAAAAAATGAAAACAGACTATGAAGTAAACAAGGAGATGATGATTAAATGCAATGTGGTATCCTGGACTGGATCCTGGACAAGGTCTTAAAAATGGACATTAGCAAAGTCTAAATAAAGCCTGGAGTTTACTATTCAGTTTAGCCACTACCAATGTTGCTTCCTAGTGTTGACAAATAGAGGATTGCATGAGGACACATGGGAACTAGCTGTAACTTTTTATTGATCTAAAAGTATTCCAAAACGAAATGTTTGCTTTTTTAAAAGAAGAGAGCATACACACAAAACGAAGTGAAAGAACGACTGCAAAAGGAAGGAAGTGACACTACACTTAGAAAAATCTATACCATTTAAAAAGTAAAGCTTAACTCTGTTATTTGGTATAAAGAACATGACTTGCACATAACTAGGGCACTAATTAGACAATACATTCCAGCAACTTTTTCAGAGTTCAGAAAGCCAATGAAACACACACACACAGCCAAAATCTTTCCTCAATACCATCTTCAAAATAGAAAGATTAAAGGGGCTCAGGTTGGCACATAAACTGAAGTAGGAATCAAGAAGCACATCTATTAGCTAGTTGTACAATCTTACACAAGTCTCTAGGCCTCAGTTTCCTGATCTGTAACAGAAGTAGGTCTAAAAAAAAGTTTAAGAATCCTTTCAGGGCAAAGATATAAGAGTCTACAAAGGTGATTACCAACCTCCTTGAAACCAAATTCTTCTACATTTCCTCCTATCCTCCAATAGCTCCTTCTCAATCTCTTCTGTCTGCAACTTTACCCAACCCCTCAGGACACTGACCCAGGCACTAAGAAATTCACATGCTCTCCCTAAGAAACAATATTCATTCCATGGTTTCCATTCCCATGTACAAGCTATTTCGAAATCTATACGTTCATCCTGAGCTCAAAGACCCACTGCATATTGGTCATTCCACTTAGAGACATGAATAAACGTGCACCCCCCTCCCCAATATGTCCAATCCCCAGAACCTGCATGTTGCATGACATGAAAAAGAAGGAATTAAGGCTACAGGTGGAAATAAGGTTGTAATCATCTGGCCTTGAGATGGGGAGATGAATTATCCTGAATTATCGGGACAGCCAACACAATCACAAGGGTCCATGCGGTGAAAGAAAAGCAGGAGAGCCAAGGTCAGAGTGATGCAGGATAATGGGCTCGACCAAACATTGCTAGCTTTGGAAAAGGCAAGAAAAGGATTCTCCCATAGAGTCTCCAGAAAGAAACCCTGCCCTACTACACCCTGATTTTTGTCCTAGTGAGACCTATTTCAGACTTCTAACCTCAAGCTCTAAAAGAGAATACATCTGTGTTGTTTTAAGCCACTAACTTGTGGTAAGTACTGTGGCAATAGCACGGTATTATACCATATTAGAATGTGGGACCTAAGTGGACACCTAAGTTGGAAATCTGAGTTATCACTGTGGATGTCTACTTTTCTCTAATTCGCATATTTAATAAATCATCAAGTTCCATTAATTACTCCACTTTTGTCTCTTAGGAATCTGTCTATCTCTCACCAACCCCATACCACCTTCTGAGTCCAAGTCACAATTATCTAATACTTGGGGACTATTGCAGCAGCCTCCCAACTGGTTGGCCTACCTCCAGGCTCATTCCTGCGAAACCATTTCCCACACTATATACAGCCAGAGAATTAATGAAAAATACAAATCATCTTGTTCCTCTTTTAAGAACTTAATCACTCTCACTGCCCTAAAGATGAAGTGCAAACTCTCTCACTTGCCTGAGGAGAGCCTACACCCTTGCCTGGCCCTCTCCTATTCTCCTGGCCTCTACTCGGGACTCAGCGGCCATGTATGCTTTAGTCACTGCTATAGTTCCAGAATCTAGCACAGTCAGTCGGTGGTTTTCAAACATGTACACCTTTAATTCTTTTGGTCCTTATATGAATGTGACCCTCTGGTTGAGAAGTACAGCTCACTTTCTTTCTCCATGAATGGAGGCTGGCCTTATGACTGCTCTGAATAACTGGCTACACTGAAAGTGACGTTCTTAACTTCTGAGTCCAGGTCTTAACAGGTCTGGCAGCTTCTGCTTCCTTCCTCTTGGAGCCCATGCTGGGAGAAACCCAAACTGCATGGAGAGGCCATATGAAGGGGAATGCTAAGGCTCTGGTTAATAATTCCAGCTGACACCCAGTGAACAGTCAGTACCCACTGCCAGCCATATGAGGGAGCCACCTTGCAAGTCCCCATCCAGTAGAGCCCCCAGATGGCTGTCATCTTAACTGACACCACAAGGAGTAAAAGAACCTCCCAGCCCAGGTCAGTCAATGCACTGAATCGTGAGACATTAGGACAAAAAAAAAGTCTGTGGTTTTAAGACATTGAGTTTCAAGGTAATTTGTTTCACAGCAATATGGACATACACCAACGTGGGTTCAAACCCCACTCCTGATACCAATTTACCTATTGGTACTATTGCTAAGTTGAGGTAACAAACTACCCCATTAGCTCCATCTCTTGACGTGAGGAGCAGGGTGCAAGCACAGTGAAGGGAGGACTGGCTGGGGCCACTGCTGGACAGTCGCTGCTACGGCACGTGACAAATACTCAGTGCCTCTGATGAGTGTATGAGTGCCTGTCCTATTTTTAAACCTCACTTCCTTTCCAGATCTAGACTTCAAATATGTTCTTAATGAAAATAAGAAGTTAAATCAGTCATCTGTTAAACTGTAACAAATAAAATAATATTTTGGCAAATATATTTTCCCCTTTAGAGAAATCTATTCCCATGGTCCTCAACCGAGGCCAACCAAAACCATTAAATAAAGAAAGAACAAAAGTATATTAAAATCCCTGGTCATGTGGCAGTCATTTGCCATGCTCCGGCAATAACTATATTAAAATGTGAGGGGCAGATTATATAAAAGATTTTGCTTATATTTTGAGAAGTTCCCCCCATTGGTATTATTTATTTATTTTTAAAATGTCTCAACTGATTTTTGAGAGAGAGAAGAAGGGAGAGAGAGATAGAAACATTGATGTGAGAAACATCAATTGGCTGCCTCCTGCATGCCCCCTACTGGAGATTGAGCCTACAACCCGGGCATATTCCCTGGTCTTCAATGGAGCCCAGACCTCTCAATACATGGGACACTTCTCAATCCACTGAGCCACACCGGCTGGGTCTGCTCATTGGTGTTATGACCAAGAACAATAAGAATGAGAAGCAATAATATTACCACTGGGGTGAAGATGCAAATATTTGTTAATACAAAAATGAAAATGACTGGAACATACAATCAGTTAACTAATAAATAAAAGAGGAAAGAAAAAAGTTACTTTAGAGTGGAACATTTGAAACACCTCAGACCTTGCATGATCATCTCTGACATCCATCTGCATCTAAGGGGTTCTGGGTATTACAAAGATTTTATATATGAATCTGTTAGGGTCCATTAGAGCAACATTATTAGTATTTTGTACCTAAATGCGGGTGCATGGTACACTTGGAAAATTATAAATTAGACTCAGGTTGCAGATAACAACAGTACTTTTTCAATATTATTAGTTCTAGGAAAGATCCAACTCATAAACTTAACATGGAGAGAACAAAGATAAGGCAGGGTACATGGTAATTCCCTCAAACTCAACAAGCTTCAAAACGACCTAAGAACTCTGGAAGGTCCCACAAGAGAAGAGAGAGCACTCACAAAAATTGCACCTTCTGTGTAACACATTACATAACTTTCTTTGTTAATCGGTTTAAATGTCTATTTTAGTCTGTCCCACAGGAGTTCTGATCCTTTTTGCCTGAAATTAAATCCCATACTAATTTTTCTGAAACTAGAACATATTTCTGCTTCTTAGACCTTATCATAATAAATCTTTTTTTTTTTCCTGTTAAGAAGATAACACCCATCCTCCCTCCGCCCTCACAAACACACTTGGCCCTCAACACACACCTCGGTGCCATTCTCCATCCCAACAGAAAGGTATATACTTTAAGTTGTTTTCCCACTAATTCTGAAAACCAAGGCAAGTGTTCATAATCTGACCAGCCAACGAGAAGTAAATCCTGCATACCAAAGCATGTAAACTGCTTCAAACTAGGAACAACCGTGAAAAAAAGATACTGTCCATAGTGTACATGCAAGAAAAAGGAAGCGCAAAGAAGTGAAGTGAATTGGTTCCAACTCGCACAGCTAGTAAGTGGCAGAACTTACGTGTTAACTCACGGCTATCTGTACAATAATTAGTTGGCACAATACTAATTCTGGGCAATAATCACTTTTAGCCAAGAACTCCAAAGGATCCACCTCTCTCCCAGTGATTATTAACAAAAACAAAATAATGTTAATGCTCTGCCAAGCACAGTAAGGAGCATTTTGCCCGCAGTATATAAGTCTCATATCAGCCCTAAATAAAGTGGGAATAAAGGAAGTGTTTGTGAGCACACAGTTAAATACTCATTAGATATTAGTTGCTACTTTACAACACTATCCCTATTTTACAGATGAGAACATCAAACTTACTTAATGTCACAATGCTATTAACTGGCACAGCTGAGTTTGAACCCAGGTTACTTGATTCCAGAACTTCTCCTCAAAGTCCTAAATTATTCTGCTTAGCCAACCAAAGTGTTGTGCAGCCCTATTCGGCAAAAAGGGAAAAGAGAAAGGAACCCAGCAGCAACCATGACCTTCCCACATTAAGAGAGATATTTCATCTTCTCAATGTAAGTGCTGAAGCCATAACACGTGGTGGTGAAAATTTCAGAAAGGCCTGAACTGAAGTTAATCTTCAACCTGAACTTGCAGATCCTGAATCTGCCGGGTGCTGGGAAACGATTCTTAGAGGCCTCACACATCTCTGCATATTCTGCAAGCAGAGGCATTAAGGGCGCTTTGGTTGCAGGCTATCTTTTCAGAGGTTTGTATAAGGAACAAAGCTTTGGAAGCCTGAGACAGTGCTTCCCTCCAAAGCAGGGGGCAGTATAGTAAGGATAATGTCTTCCTCCAGGGCAAAAGTCAGGCAGGTTTACTGCCCATTATAGAAATCTGGGTTTCTTAAACTCAAGGTTCCTCAACAGTGACACAAACCCACCAAAGAATCACTCTGGACCCTTCCATATCACCTCGGTAAGGACTTGGGGTCAGGGCAGCAAGGCAAACCTATGGAAACATGCTTGATGTGCAACAAGTAATAAAGACTTTTGCCTCTGATCTAGAAGTCTCCTGTCTTCTGCCAGCATCCCTGAAACTGTGGTGGCTAACATGGTAGATAACAAGTAGGGTAAAACCTTAGACTCTTCACAGAACCTGACATCACAGCCTTCACACACCTCTTCTCATCTTTGTTTCCCACAGAGTAACCTCTCGCAGGCAACACCTACCCACCTTTTTGTCATCACCCCCTGTATGAAATTTCTCCGAAAGGCCCTTAGCTAGAATTGCTATTAAGCCCAGTTTCCTGAACACGGGTCTCTATCACACACCTTTAAGGCTTTATTCTACCTGATTATTTGTATGCTGAGCCACTTAGTCAATGTATTGCCTCTCAGCTCAAATTTATCTTTTTTTTTTTTTTTTATCCTCACCCGAGGACATTTTTCAATTTTTTTTGTTCAGATAGAGCGGGAGGGAGAGAGAGGAAGAGAGAGAGAGCGAAACATCGATATGAAGGGACACATCGAGTGGCTGCCACCCGCACGACCAACCAGGGCCGGGGACAAACTGCAACCGAGGTACATGCCCTTAGCGGGAACCGAACCCGGGTCTCTCTGTACCGCAGGCCGACGCTCTAACCGCTGAGCCAAACCGGCCAGGGCTCAAATTTATCTTTTAACACGTTGCGTACCACATAGAAATCTCTAGGACATATATAGGCCAGGGACCGCACGTTTTTGGGCAAACTGCACCTTAGGGTCTGAGCTGCACTCATTTGAACCAGCAGATGTCCATTCCCTAGCTACTTCAAGAATATAGAACGGTGTGCTGTTTTTCGAACTTCGACCCTCAGGGTGAAGAGTCACAAATACAATAATCCTATATTACCCTGAGTTTCAAAAACTGAAATAGTTAATGCAAGTGCAAACCCGAGTTAACTTGCGTGTGGTCTGCAACGTTTGGGCAGGAAAACACGCGTTAACTCGTGAGCGGTCTAAAGTGTGTGAACAGACACTCTGGAGTACTGAATGGAATTGCTTTCAGCATCTCCTGTTACAGTGAGCATGCTAAGCTTTCTCAGTAGAGGGTGCTGGAAGGACACTGCAGGAGGGAGTTCTGCAGCTAACTCTGTACAGAACTTAATGATGAAAGACTGGATGCTTCTGCCCTGAGATCAGGAACAAGATAAGAATGTCAGTTCTCACCACTTCTACCCGACACTGTACTCCAGGTTCTAGTCAGGGCAATAAGGCAAGAAAAATAAATAAAAAGCAACCAGATTGGAAAAGAAAAAAGAAAACTATTTCTATTCATACATGACATGCTCTTGTATCTAGAAAATCCTAAGGAATCCACTATATATATAACTAATAAACAAGTTCAGTAAAGTTGCAGGCTATAAGATCAACATATAAAAATCAACTATACCTTATATACTCGCAATGAATAATCTGAAAATGAAATTAATAAAACAATTCCATTTATAATAACATCAAAAAGAGTAAAATGGAATAAAATAACCAAAAAAAGTGTAAAACTAATATTCTGAAAACACTGTTGAAAGAAATTTTAAAATATCTAAATCAATGTAAAAATAACCCTACAGGAAACAGAAGACTTAATATTGTTTAGATGCTACTACTCCCCAAAGTAATCTATAGATTCATACAGTCTCATCAGAATCTCAGTTAGCCTCTTAGTAGAAGTGGACAGCTGATCCTAAAATTCATACAGAATTACAAGGGACCTCGAACAACCAAAACAATCTTGAAAAAGAAGAACAAAATTGGAGGACTATACGTCCCAATTTCAAAATTTGCTACAAAGCAATAGCAGCAAGACAGCGTGGTACAGGCCCAAGGACAGGCACACAGAATTCCAACTACAGAATAGAACTGAGAGTCCAAAAATGAACTTGTGTGGCCAACTTACTTTCAACACGTTACCAAGACCGTTTAATGGAGAAAGAATAGTGCTAGACAACTGGATAGCCACAGGCAACGGAGTGAAATTTGACCCTGAGTCAAACATATATAAAAATTAACTCAAAATGGATCTAAAGGTAAGAGCTATAACTATAAAACTCTTAAAAATCTATGCTTCAAAGACACTATCAAAAAAGTATGTAAAAACACAATGCACAGAACAGGAAAAAGTATTTGCAAATCATCTATCTGACAACAGACTTGTATCTAGAATATGTCTCTGTGGAAGTAACTTCAGAAAACGTACAGGGCTTTAAGGAGGAAATCACATGAACTTCAAGGGGGACATGCCTGACTCTAGAAGAACGTTCAAGTAGGAGTTAGTGCAAATCCATTATAGAGAGGCTGTCAAGGCTCACATTACACTCTGTTATGTGAAATTAAAAATTATTTTCTAGCAGTAATTTAATGAATTGGCCAGAAAAAGAAAAAAGAGGTTATTTACAAGAACATTTTTACTATTTTCTCCATAATCCCTTTCGAGGTATTACTTTCTATTTTGATTTTATAAAATGTAACACATCCTTAGCCTTATACTCTCATAGGATGATTTTTACCTAGAAAAGGAATCAGTACAGTACAGTCCACTACTGGTAAAATCAGACCCATTCGTTAATCCGTTGTTTATGGCAGACCTGGGACAGAACTTGGTTGGCAAACAGGATTTTTTTTAATCCTCACCCAAGGGCATGGTTTTTTTTTTGCATTTATCTTCAAACGGAGTGGAAGGGAGAGAGAAAAAAACATCGACGTGAGAGAGACACATTGAGTGGTTGCCACCCACACGACCCTAACCGGGGCCGGGACAAACTGCAACCGAGGTACGTGCCCTTAGTGGGAACCAAACCCGGGACTCTCCAGTCCATGGGCCGTCGCTCTAACCACTGAGAAAACTGGCCAGGGTGGCAAACAGGATTTTAATTGGCCTCTTCAAACTCATATCTAGTGGTGGGAACATAGATTTACAAACAATTAAATGCAAAGAAGTGCTCTATGTTTTTCATGAATGAATGCACAGCCAACACAGAGGAACCAGAGAGAGCCATTTGGTGGGAGAAGCAAGTCTATAGAAAAACATAACACTTAAGCTTTGCCTGGAAAGATGAGTAGTGCCCTCCTAGCAGTCAACAGGGAGAGAGCATTGTAGGGAGAGAAAGTCATGTGAGCAAAAGCAAGGAGGCTTGACAGAGCACATGGTGGAACTCGACCCAGTCTCTCTAAATGGAGTACACAGAGCGGAAGGAGGGGTGTAGCCGGTGACATCATCAGCATTCTTGTAAACTATGCTCAATGGTCTAAGATGGGTATAGCAATTAATAGCTACCATTTTTCAGAGAGTAAACGCCAGATGTTTTGGTCATGGCCAGAGACATGATCAAACAGGGATGATCTAGACGGCGAAACAACTCTTGATAATCAAGCTTTTTAAATACAGTCCTCCCTAGGCAAAGCCTTCTGTTTTAAGTCCAGCAAGGAAACGTCTAAGTAGATAATGAGCCTTAGCACAGAGTGGACTCTGCAAACTGTTTTCATGAGGAACTCTCATCTTCAGGTACAATAATGACAGAGCTCAGTGTGAGGCCTGGCTCTGCACTGAGCACAGGAGTAGTCAGTACAGGGTGGGTAAGAGGACTGATCTCGGAGCTTCCTGCAGATAAGAAGGGTGAAGTCACACTTATGAGGGCACTGGGTTGAGAAAGGCTCAGTGCACTCACATGGAAAACAGCAATTAATTATGTTACCTACCTACCGTTACAGCATTGTTGTAGGACTAAATGAATGACTACCCATAAGGTATTTAGAACACAGCAGGTAAATACACAAAAAGCACTGTATATTTGCTATTGTTAGGTTGCCTAGTAAGTATCATCTACAAAGGATGTGGGCTGACTGGGTATAAAATCAGGCTGTTAGGTCATACTGTAAAAAGTCCTAAATGGAACAGACAGACCCACCATCTCCTCATCTGGAACATATCATGTACTACTATGTAGCTCTCCTATGTTTGAATATATTTGTCTTACCTGCTACTAAATTATTAGCTCTTTGAAGGCATGCGCCAATAAATATTAGTGATTGCTCAACATAAAGTATCAGCAATTATCTAAGATAGTGAAAACCAACCAAACGGAAATAAATGTTTTGAATCAGTACTGCAGAATAAAGGGAGAAAATTACCTTGCCCAAGCACTGCCCCAAAGAAAAGGAAACCTAAATCTGTCTGGGAGTAAAAGCCACCACTGCTGCCACCACCAGTTTAAAGAGAGTAACTACATTTTATATACAGTCTCTTGTCCTGTCTACTGAGTATTGCCTACAACTAACTTCTCACTGTGTATGACTTTTCCAATTAACATTTCCTTCTCTTTACTTACTCAGCTGGCTTCTTCTGGATCTGACACTACAACAGCAGTAATAAAGACAAATCCAAAAAAGATGCCTTCCATGTCTTCTTTCAGTAAATTTAAGAAACATAATGAAATAGTGATAAAATCATTTTTAATTTACCATCATTACAGCAGACGGTGCTGGAAGAAAGGGGAAGGGTAGGCCTAACGGTAAACAAAGCTTCCTCTCAACTTTAGGCAGAAGTGTCTGATTCTACAAGGCATTCAAAGAAATTCATGCAAGGAACATGCCTCTTGTAACTTGGTCACATGCACATGCAAAAATGAAGCAAGAAGCACATCTGCTCGGAGCTTGCCCCAAGTGCCTCTAATGCTTCTCCAAACTGGGTTCATGACTCCCACCCACAGAGAAAGCAAGTGCCTGAGGCAGCACCCAGGGACAGCAAATTAGAACATTACCAAGGTCAATTGCTGACAGGCCTAATTGTTTACAGCAACTAGAGTATATTCTGGCTGCTGAAGAGGCTGAACCTCTCTGCCTTGCCCAATACCATAAGAAACTAATTTACCACATCAGCTACAAAATATGAAAGTTCTGTAGGTGTGGATTCAAAAAGCATGTGACATTTCAAACAGAAGTAAATATTCATACGATTCCCCAAAGTAAGTAATTTTAAGGTGGTTAAACAATGTGGGGGAAAACCTAAAATAGCAAGCATACCAGTGGCAGAGGAGTGGCAAGTACCAAAAAGAAAAAAAAAAAATCAATAGTATTATCTTGTTTTACCAACTGTTTTGATTTGAATACTCATTCAAACCGCTAAAAAGCCACAAAACTAAGTGACTTAACTGCCCTTATCATTTCTTGCCCTCCCCTGGCAGTCAGTGAAAAGTGAAGTATCCTCTGTACTTGCTGCTGTGACAACAGCCACTTACCTAATGTGGCTGGTCCAGACTGAGATGCAGTATAAGATTTTTGAACTTAGTGAAAAATTAAAAATGTAAAAATAGTTCATCAGTAATTTTTACATTGATTACATGTTGAAAAATAGTTTAGATATATTGGATTGAACCATTACTAAAATTAATTTCCCCTCTTTCTTCTTACCTTTTGTAATGAGCATAACAGACCATTTTAAATTATACACCTGGCTCACATCACATTATTATTATTGGACAGTGCTACTATATATAAATAACACTTCACATTTATATAGAACACAAATATATAATTTCAGTTCTAAGTACAGAAGAGGGAGGAATAGGTCTGGATAATAAAACAATCTCTCTATAATAATCACATTGGTTTCAACTGTTGATCACCAATCTAATAAAAGCTTCTTTCTGCTTATCGCAAAACAAAAATTAATGTCTTTTTAAAAGGAACCTGATGTTTCAAAGATGATCCTAAAGTCTGTTCTATATCTGCCATGAGTTGACATCTTTGTCTAGCATTAACCTAGTCTTAATTCTTTCCAATGACCAAACATATATGATAACATACTTGTCTAGTTTTAAAATCCAACTGAGTGATTCCCACCCAGTTTTTTCTGTAGTAATTTTCATGCTCTTATTAGGTCACTGAAACCTAATCTATGCCTCTGCTCCAAAGATAAAAAAGTAGAATCAATGCAAAGATTATTCTCAACAGTCTAGAAGAACCCAGGCAGTATCCAAATACTGTCTATCTCCTGTTTTAACACCTAAAATGTGACTCAGTTTCTATCTGAAAAAAGGACATCCCAGTGTGAACGGGAGCACTGAGAGAACAGGAAAGCAGAGTGAGCAGGCATTTGCACAATTCCCTCACGCGGAGAACTCATGCCAACTTTCAGGTAGGGACAGTCAGTGCGAGAAAGGCAAGCTGGGGGTGTTGGAATGGCTGGAAATTTATGGAGAGAGACTGCAGGGAAACATGAGGGGGGTGAGGCAAACAGCAGCCCAAACTTCCCTCTCTAGAGCTCTTAAAAAGAAAGCGACTCAACATTCTGACTAAGGAAGCCAACAGGAAAAGACACTCATCTTGAAACTGTTCCAGGCACAAGTGGCCCACTGGTAGAAGGACAAAACGACATGATATTTATGTGAACAGTTGGTGTAAATAACTTTAATGTGGTTTTGAAATGTAACCAACAACAAAATCAGAATCCATGAACTTAAGAGTAATAAATACGAGATGTATTATTTCCACTTTTTTTTACAAGGCCTGTATCTATCTCTGGTAAATGCAACTGAGTAAACTGGATAACTGAAAATAAAGCAGCAGAAATTACAGGTATATTCCTCATTCTTGGAAGAGTTAGTTCATCTTAAAATGTTGTGATTTTAATAGTCCTACAATTTCTCAGGTATGGTCAACACATTTTTGCTTTTTGTTGTTTTTTTTTTGTTTTTAGCTATATGGGATAATTCAGGCTCCAAGTTACTACATTCCAATAGTTTAGTGATTGTACCTTTGCTACAATCCTGAACCCTGTACCCTGCAATCAACAAACCGGTCAATAAGGCCAAGGGCCACCTCATAAGAAGTGTTCTAGCGCCACCTACTGGCGTGTGTTTCCTGTCAAAGGGGGAATAATGAATTAGACCAGTATTCTGCAAGTGTGGACCCTGGACCAGCAGCAGCATCAGTATCACCTGGAAACTGGTTAGACATGAAAATTTCAAGGTTTTCCCAGACCTACTGAAATTCTAGTGGTCAGGACCAGTGATCTGTGTTTTAACAAGCCCCCCACATAATTCTAATGCACACTCAAAGTTTAAGAACCAATGGATTAATCAGTCCTTAACACAAAAATTAAGCACAAAGTCTTAAAATAAAATCAGGTTAAAAAATTAATAAAAGTGCTCAATTTCATGCCCTGGCCAGTTTGGCTCAGTGGTGGGGAAGCCTGTGGACCAGAGAGTCCCGGGGTTCGGTTCCCGCTAGGGGCACGTACCACCAAAACAAAAAACCAAAAAAAAACAAAAAACAAAAAACCACCTCAATTTCTAATTTTGGAAAGCAACTATTTCCCCCTAAATTCTGGGTCTAAATATCTGTACTTAGAGAACCGTCTTAAAAGACACTTATTAACACATTTATATACCTTCAATACCCAATGAACATCAAATGAGTCTCAGCCTCTGAAATATCAGATGATTTCCCTGTGGTCTTTGTCCTGAGCACACCCAGCTCAAAGGGAAGACTAGACATATTGACAAAACAAAATATGACAGATGTAAATGCAAAAAGCCCTGTAAAGCAAAGAAAAGGCCTAACTGGTATCAGGACATCAAGAATGGCATGTTACTGTACCCTGAGGGAGGGGAGCTCACCTTAAAACACATGAAAAGCCAAGAAGGTAGAATATTGGTGGTTTTTTTAATACCAAGTCATCTACCCTAATAATCGATACCACCCAAAAGTCCATTGTATGTGCAACTATATTATGAAATAATTAAAGAAAAGCAGGTCTGATGAAGCCTTATTTTCTATTTAGGTCTTAGAGGAGAACTTGCCCAGAAGTGTCAGAAGTATGAGCAGTAGAGGAGAAATAGCAGAGTTTTTTCTTATACCTGGGAAACATGGTGACATCAGCAAAATACTCAGCTTTCCTGGAAAGCTAGGTTTTTTACATTCTGCAGGCAATGCCCATATACTTTCAGCACTATAGATTCCATAACTAAGAATATATTTTCACTTGCCTAGATTTATTTAAGTTATGATATTTTGCTTTTATGACTGGCTCCAGTTATAAAAGCTATACAAGAAATGCAAACATTGCCTCCTTATTGTTACTGTTATTTTTATTGTCACTGTGACCACCACCACCACTATAATCACCTACTGTTAGAACCAAATGAGATACCACATGTAAAAATGCACAGTGCCTACCCACATTGGAAGTGTATAACAAATTCTGCTTTGGTTATCTTTACCGTTATGACCATTTTCATCACCATACCCTGCTGCACTTTGGCAAACATCGGATTTCTTGCCTGACCATAATAACTAAAGTCTTTCTGCCCTGAGGCTCCACAAAGCTATAGGAAGAAAAGCAATATAGAGAGAAAAATCAAGAAGCCTCTAACAAGGTTTTTTAATCAACTTGACCCTTGAGCAATTTAAAATGTAAACTCTTCTTCTAAATGTTCCTCATGAATATTTAGCAAGAATCTGATAAAAAATTCCAATCCTCCTGCATATACATCTTCAACAGAAGAACATTAAGCAGCCCTGGCTGGTCTGGCTCCGCAGTTAGAGTGTGACCCCTAAGACCAAGGGTCTTGGGTTCAATTCCTGATCAAGGGCACATACCTGGGTTTGCAGGTTCAATCCCCCAGCCCCGGTCAGGGTCTGGCGGGAGGCAACCAATCGATGTAGCTCTCTCACATTGATGTTCGTCTCTCTCCTTCCCTGTTTCCCTTCTACTCTATCTAAAAATTAATAGAAAAATATTCTCATATACAGATGGACAAAATAAAAAAAGAGCATTAAGCAAACCATTCATGGACAGGCCCTGGCAGAGAGGCACAAACAGAAAGGACACAACCCTGAGGGACATTAACATTTTAAGGATGGGCCACTCCTCAAATGCAAACTAAACTTAAAGGGTTTACAAAAATGCTTAAAGATGATGTTAATATTAACAATTCTGGTAAATTAGGTGAGTGCATTCTGGTTAAGAAAGCAGGATGCCAGCACCTTTCCCTTCTCCCACAGGGGTGCATCTCCTCATCTCCACGGGACCCCAGGAGACTTGCAAGCAGGGGAGCAATGGGCAGCGGCAGCTCGCCCTGGGCTAACCCTCTGATCCTGTCTCCAGAGCCCTTTTTCTCTGACTTTCCAGTGAGCTGACAGCAGCCCCCACTTGGCTCACTTCTTCCCCATAACCTTTCTAAGGAGAAAGGCAGCCCCATCTAGGCTCTCCTGTTGCTTCTTCCAGCCTATGCCCTTCCTTGTTTCACTGTCCCCAGCTTTAATAAATGTACTATTAGCCCTGGCCGGTTTGGTTCAGTGGTTAGAGCATCGGCCTGTGGTCCAGAGAGACCCAGATTTGGTTCCCACTAAGGGCACGTACTTCGGTTGCAGTTTGTCCCCGGCCCCGGTTGGGAATGTGTGGGTAGCAGCCAGCCAATGTGTCTCTCTCAAATCTATGTCTCTTTCTCTCTCTCTCTCTCTCTCTCTCTCTCTCTCTTTCCATTCTATCTAAAAAGCAATGGGAAAATATCCTCGGGTGAGGATTAAAAAAAAAGAAAAATAAGATTCCATTTCTTTTTTTCTTATGTCTTCTACAACTGAAAAATCCACCAGTTGTAAAATTAAGTGAAATTAAAAATTCACTGAATACACTTAACAGCAGCAAATTAGACAATGCAGAAAGAAAACAGGGGTAGTGAACTTGAAGACATAGCAACAGAAACTATTCAACTTAAAGTCAGACAGAAAAATGACTGGGGAAAAAAATCTCAGTGACTTATGAGACATAATCAAGCAGTGTAATAAAAATGTAATTAGAGTCCCAGAATGAGCAGGGGGAGGAAGAAACAGAAAAAGTATTTGAAGAAATAGTAGCAGAAATTTTCCCAAATTTCATCAGAACTGGAAACCCACAAATCCATAAAGCTCAAAGAACACCAGACAGAATCAAGAAAATCACAGCAAGGCACATCACAATAAAATTACAAAAACCAATGATATTTAAAAGAAAACAAAAAGATAATGTTGCTCCCCTCACTCCATATATAAGATAAAAACAACTCTAATCCAAAGAAAGCAAATAACATCTTTCTAGACATTCTGATGCAAACATTTTGGTGAAGTTCATCAAAGCTGAACCTGTCTCCTTTGTAGAGGCCTTCTTTTGGCAGTAGTACCGCTAGCATAAGCTTAGTCTGTCCATAAGGTGATCAGTATGAACAAAACATAGTTAAATTACTGGAAAACAAATTTACCAAATGCATTTCTACACTGTAAAATTTACAAACGCTACATACTTTTGATTGTATGTTCCTTGAGGTCAGTAACCTTCATGTTTTAGCCCATAATGCAGTTTCTAGTGGTACATAACTGCTTGAACACACATGAATTAGTCAATCTCATTTCATGCTTAGTACATCAATATATGTGTAAAACAAGATGAAAAAACAGATGCCCAAAGGGATTAAATGATTGTCCCAAGGATACACACAAGGTAAGAAGTATCTTGCATCCCTAGAGTAATGCCTCCATACAAGTTATCCCAAAGTAGACACAAAAGAAATACATTTTAATTATTACTACTTACTCTGAGTTTCCACAAGATCCAAAGCAACACTAGAAGCTGTGTCCATTCCAGTGCTGATACAGTTCTGGAAGTTTTTTAAGGAGGAGAGAGCAGATTCTACACCACTGAAGGATATAAAACCAGTTGAACCTGAATTTGAACTGGAACGCCCAGGCATCTTGAATTATTACCTAAGTTTTCAAACACATTGAAACAAAATTTATGAGTCAGAATAACTGCATAGGAAAATAAAACTTCTGCAAACATCCATATGAATGTATCCAATATCCCACAAGGGTCACACTATTATGCATTCTATATCCCTTGAGAGGATAGTAACGCATTGTGCCATTATCTGGGCTATCAAACACAGATGCACTCAGGATATGGGAAGGTAACTCCACTTTTTTTTTTTTAATCCTCACCTGAGGACACGTTTTTCATTGATTTTAGAGAGAGGGAGAGGGAGGGAGAAAAACATCAATCGGTTGCCTCCCACATGCACCCCGACCAGGGATCAAATTGCAACCTGGGTATGTGCCCTGATAGGGAAACGAATCTGTGACCCTTCAGTGCACAAGACAATGCTTCAACCAACTAAACCACACTGGCCAGGGCTGTCCTCACTTTTTAAAGGAATCTTCCAAAAGATTTCTTGATTCTCTGAAGAACTAAATAAAAGCACAGTTCTTAAAATATAAATGGGTTAGAAATAGTAGGCTACTCATTTGATGCATTTTTCTAAAAATTAAATAGTTTGAAAATCTGTAATTTCTAACTTATCTGACATATATGCATATTGAATTCTGAAAACTCAAAAATATATATTCCTGAAACCTCCTCTAAGTTCTAGCCGATATATGTAGATTTGGTGAGATCACAGATTCTGTTTCAGTAAAAGCGAATTTTCTCTATAAACTATCTTTTGACAGTTCATTCACTATAACAGTTTCAGTTGTTACCTTCATGTTAAGTGCTCCCTAATCTATATCTTTTGCCACCAATTCTTTAAGTTTTGGACCACTTACATAAAGCTGCCCACAAAAGACATCTTTGCTTAATTCCAAAACCACCTGAAATTCAATCTACTGAAACCAACTAGAGAGAAAATTCACACAGGCTTGGAGGGCTGGGAAGGCTGAACGGTAGCAGAACAAAGGCATCTGCTTATATCACATAGATATGGCATGAGTCCTGGCTCTGCTACTTTACTACTAAGTGACCAGGGCAGACTGCTTAAACCTCTCTGAACCTAGCCTTCACTATCTTTAAAATAGGAAAGAATATCACAGTGTGGTCTAGCACACAGCAAACTACTAATTGGCACTAGGACTTGCCCTACTACCCTTCCCTCTTTTCCTGGGGAACTGCCTAGTATCTATGCTATTTCCATCTCCACTGCCACCACCTTTATCTCACATGTGACTACAGTAGTTTTTAAGTTATTGGTCCCTTTAACTGGTTCATTTTTTCATTCATTCAACAAATAGGTATTTAGTGCCTTACTGTGTCAATCATTTTTAAAAAGACACATTAAAAGATTCACTTTAAAAAAAGACACAAAGGGTATACAAAGGAAAGGGCACAGAGAAGATCCTAAGATACTGATTTCTATTTCTATTTTTGAAGTGTTTGTCTACTACAGACAAACATCCACAATACAACTTACTAATTCAAATCACTCAATTAACAAATATTTAGTATGTCTTGGAGCATAGTGTAGAGCAGTGGTTCTCAACCCTCCTAATGCCATGACTCTTTAATACAGTTCCTCATGTTGTGGTAACCCCCAACCATAAAATTATTTTCGTTGCTACCTCATAACTGTAATTTTGCTACTGTTATGAATCGCCATCGGAAATATGTGTTTTCCGATGGTCTTAGGCGACCTCTGTGAATCAACCTTCAAAGAGGTCGCGACCCACAGGTTGAGAACCGCTGGTGTAAAGGGTTGTCAACCCAGAGGAAAAAAGATAGCTACCAAGAAGAGCTCCTGGTGGCTAACTGGGGTTAGATTTAAAAACAGCCGACAGCCATTTCCAAACAGGGTCTTCTCATGCTTCAAGAAGCCTGCACTAAGCTGCCTGCCCCCTGCACTGAACTCCTGCCACATGAACCAGCCCTTATAAAGGAGCTCCTAGAACTGTCTCAACCAACAGGATTGAGACTTTCCCTGTCTAACTGGAGCCAGGCAGCTATATTCTCATTAGCACCTTCACCAACCAATCAGAGTAGCTCTCCATTCTGATCAATGATGGCAGTGCTTTTTGGACAAATCAAACTGTAAGAATTTAGAGTCCTCATCTGCATGAGAATGAACCAATCTGGGCCCAGGGGTAGGGATTTCTCCCTATGTAAATCAGCTCCTCCCTGGTTGGGAGAGCACACTTTCCCTTTCCATTGAAGACAACAGACTGCTTTCCTGAGCTGGAACCAAAATACCAATGCATCTTGCTGGAGCAGACCTGAGCAGAGCAGATGGAGTGGAGCAGGACAGAGTGGAACAGACTGAACCAGAGCAGAACAGAGCTATCTAGCTAGAGAGGGCCTCACCCCAGGGCTGCCTCCCAGCCATGCTGTTCCCCAGCCATGCTATTTCATAACTGAGCTACAACGCTATGAGCTGCTTCACGGCCATGCTCTTCTCACAGCTGTGCTGCATCACAATTGAGCTGTTTGCACGAATCAAGTTTCCTTCTTCACTGCACCTCAAGTTGGGGATCCCTGTCGGCACTGAACTGGTGCCAAAAACCATCAATGGACAGAGTCTTAAGCGCAGGATAAAGAATCAATCCAGCTGAGTCTAGGGTGGTTAAATAGGACTTTTAGATTTATCTATTTTTTTAAATTTATCCTAAAAATCAAGAACTGAAGCAAATAGAGCAAAATGTTAGAGATGTTAAAATCCAAATGATGGAACAAGGTTCTTGTTGCATTTTTCTGGAACTTTCTGAGATGTTAATATTTTACACCTAAAGAGAGAAAATAGACAGACTATAAATATCCAATGATGATTTCTGCATATTTGCATTTTGGTAAAAGACAGTGTTATTTACAATCTCACTTTATTACAACAAACAAGTTGAGACAGTTTATACAATATAAATACAAACACATACAATAAAATGGGAAAATATAAATTCATAAATATTAGAATCACAAAACAGATTCAAGGGAAAACCATGTACATGAAAAAATTAGAATACAATCATGCACACTTTAGGATTCTTTAGGATTCTGCGCAGTATTATATTTGTAATACAGGGGATAAAGCCACAGCATCTTGACAATCAATCATACCAAGGGGTAATAGATATATGAAAAGATGTTCAACTTCACTAGCTATTAGAGAAATGCAAATCAAAACTACAATTAGATACCTGTTACAATGGCTATTATCAACAAGACAAGAAATAGTAAGTATCAGAGAGGTGTGGTGAAAAGGATCCCTCATTCACCACTGCTGAGAATATACACTGATATAACCACTGTGGAAAACAAAAAATTCAGAATAGAGTTACCATATGATCCAGAAAGTATTTATTCATAAAGACATATGTACCCCTATTGCAGAATTATTCACAGTGGCCAAGGCATGGAAACAGCCAAAGTGTCCCTCAATATATGATTGGATAGATGTGGTACATACATAAAACAGAATACTACACAGCCATAAGAAAAGATGAAATACTGCCATTTACAACAACATGGAAGCAACTTGTGAACATCATGTTAAGCAAAGTAAAACAGAAAAAGTCAAGAACCATATGATTTCATTCATATGTGATATATAAAACTGAAAGCAATAAATGAAATAAGACAAACAAAAATACAGACATAGACAACAGTGTGGTGGATACCAGCAAGAAATGGGGGTGGGGGGGTAGAAGAGGGTAAAGTGGGTCAAATAAATTATGACAGAAGATGACTTTGAGTGGTGAACACACAATGTAATATATAGATGATGTATTACAGAACTGTACACCTAAAACCTATATGAATTTATTAACCATGTCTCTCCAATAAATTTAATATTTTTAAGTTCAAGTTTCAGGATTCTTTTTCCCCATAAAGAAAAAGTACAACAGTAATTCATGGAAAATAAATCTATCCATAGCAATCAAGGCATCATGGTTCATCATACATGAGATAATAAGAGTCATACTAAAAATATCCTGATACCAGCTTGGTGCCCACCAAACCCATTTCCTCTTCAACTTGGTCATACAGCTTGACCACCATTTGCAGCCTTCCTTGCAGTTAGGCGTCATCTTATGACTGAATTCAAGACAACGATATATGAGCCATTTCCAGGCCCAGTCCATAAAACCACGCTTTTTCCATACCCCTTCCACTGTGACAGCTTGAAACAGGCAAGCAGCGACCTTAGAAGCTATGGAGAATCACTAGTCAGATTCTGGGGTTTACTCAGAAAATACAAACCTGCAGGGAGCAAATGATATGGTACAAGTACCCAGTTTTCCTAGTCAGTGTTGATTCTTGTGTAAGTCTAAATTATCTAGAGCAGCTCTGTCAAAGAACTTCTAGCCATGACAAAAATATTCTAGAATCTACACTGTCCAATATGGTAGTCACTAGGCACATGGGCTATTCATTACCTGAACTGTGGTTAGTGTGACTGAGGAACTGAGTTTTTAATTGTGTTTAATTTTAATCAATTTAACTTTAAACAGTCACGTGTCTAGTGGCTACTGCCTTAGACAGCACGGTTCTAGAGACATAATTATCAAAGCGTAGTGTATTTACGAACCAGGGGATAAAGCCACAGTATAAGCAGGGCATAGCTTCCTGGAATATCAATTTTACTTACAGATAACATGAAATATGTTTACATTAAAATAAACATCAGGCCCTGGCCAGTTTGGCTCAGCAGTTGAGCGTTGGCCTGTGGACCAGAGAGTCCCGGGTTCAGTTCCCGCTAGGGGCACATACCACCAAAAAAATAAAAATAACAAATAAACATCAGCTGCACTTTGGAGTAGACTATGGAGGCAATACAGAGTCAGGAGCTAGACTACTAGAGTTCAAAGCCTGATTTTGCTACTTAAGTAGCTGAATGACTTTAGGCAAATTATTTAACCTCTCAATGCTTCACTTTTCCTTTCTGTAAAATAGGGATGATCCAGTGCCTACTACCTCAAGGATAGTACTGCAAAGACTGAATGAGTTTATACACACACACACACACTATAATAAAATACTCAGAATAATTACCAGCACATAAATCTTTTAAAACGGGAACAACTTTTAAAACCATCAACTTCATCATAATACCGAGGGACAATACAACACAGAGGTCTGGAAATTACATCCGGTCCATGCCACTTAAAACTGCACAGCCCTAATTAAGTTGCTTATCTTCTCTACCTGCAGTTTGCTCCTATGTAAAAAACAGATAATTACATCTATCTCATAGCCTTATTAAGGATATATTAAATTTTGTAGTTTTCTCAGACTTCTCTGATCTTAAGAATCAGCTCAAATATTAAAATTACATATTTATGGATACCATCTCAGACCCACTGATTCAGAGTCTCTGGTGGGTACACTGAGAAAACTAAATGTTTATGAGGCCCCCCAGATGATTCTTAGGATCAAGTAAGTGTGGAGAACACTGAGGTAATTGTGTCTCCCCCAAATCCATATGTTGAGGCCCTAACACTCAATGTGATGATATTTGGAGATGAGGCCTTTGGGAGATAATCAGGTTTAGATGTGGTCATGAGTGTAGAACCCTCATGATAAGACTAGTGTCCTCAATAGAAAAGGAAGAAACACTAGGGTGCATTCTCCTTCTTTCTCTCTCCTTCTTCTTCTCCCCCTATGTAAGTACACAGCAAGAAGAGGAAAGGGAGCCAGATGCAAGCCAGAAAGAGAGCCCTCGCCCAGCTGGTGTGGCTCAGTTGTTGAGCTTCGACCCATATACCAAGAGGTCACTCGTTCAATTCCCGGACAGGACACATGCCCAGGTTGTGGGCCAAATCCCCAGTGGGGGCATGCAGGAGGTGGCCAGTCGATGTTCTCTCTCATCGATGTTTCTATCGCTCCCTCTAAAATCAATAAACAAAAAAATTATTTAAAAAAAGAGAGTCCTCACTAATATCCAACCATGCCAGCACCTTGTCTCCAAAAACTGTGAGAAGTAATTTTCTGTTGTTTAAACCACCAGTCTATGGTATTTTTTTAAAAAAACAACAGCCTGAGCTGAGTAAGACACAATGTATCTAAGGATTAATACAATTCAGGATAAATAGAAAAGTGTCTACCACCTAGAAGATATCCTTTTATGTGAATGAAAAATTCACATTACTCCAATAAAACTTTACACATGCAGAGAGCTAGGGAAAACTTTCTTCTGTAATTCTGAAATATTTCAAAGGAAAATAATCAGATTGGGAAGCAAAGAGAGTAGATGGCGCAGAAAAGTGGAACAGACACACTTTTCCCTATTCCTCCCATGAAGTACAGCTAAGTATGTAAGTCACAGCAAAGCTCCCAAAACAAAGGATTATCTGGCCTGTGTCTACAGTGCAATTGGAGAAACCCTGGTTTAAATCAAGCTCCTCTTGGAGCCTTCCACAGGAAAAACAATCTTTTTGTTTCCTGTACCTATGGTCTCCAAGAACATTTAAAATAAGTTTACACATTTCCTGAGTTTTTCCCCAGCATGTTATTTTGCCTCCCCTAATAGGCTAGTTGGGCTGCTACAACCAAACAGCGGACTGGATAGCTTATCAAGAACAGAGATTTATTTCTCATAGTTCTGGAAACTAGATAGTTCAAGATCAAGGTGCTGGCATGGTCAAGTTCTGGTGAAGGCCCTCTTCCTGGTTCAAAGCTCATGCCTTCTAGCTCTTTATAACCATAGAAGGAACAAGGGAAGTCTCTGGAGCCTCTTTTATAAAAGCATTAAGCTCATCCATGAGCTCCACCCTCCTGACCTAAGCACCTCCCAAAGGCCTCACCTAGTAACATCACACTGGCATTATGGCATTAGGATTTCAACATGTGAATGAGGGAGGGAACACAAACATTCAGACCCCAGCAGGTCTATAAGATCCTCTGTAGGGCCCTGGCCAGTTTGGCTCAGCGGTTAGAGTAGTTAGACCAAAGAGCTGCTGGTTAGATTCCTGTCAAAGGCATGTACCTTGGTCGCAATTGCGCTTTGGTCCTCCGCCCTGGTAGGGATTCTGTGGGAGGCAACCAATCGATGTGTCTCTCTCACATAGATGTTTCTCTCTCTCTCCCTCTCACTCTGTCTGAAGACACATGTGAAAATATCCTCGGGTGAGGATTTAAAAAAAACAAAAACGATTCTCTGTAGGCAGGATCCATTTTTGGCTAATGTAAAAACACTTCTTGTCCTGGCCAGGTGGCTCCATTGGTTGGAATGTCCTCCCTGGAATGCCTTTCGATTCCAGGTCAGGGCATATACCTAGGTTTTTGGTTTGATCTCTGTTGGGGCATGTAGGGGAGGCAACTAATAGATGTTTTTCTCTACCAAAAAAAAAAAAAAAAGCAATAAAAACATATCCACTGGTGAGGATTTAAAAAAACGAAAAGTTTCTCTACTCTTCCCTCCTTTCGTCTTTCTGTACAGCTCAGTGGTGGGCACAGAAAAAAAAATTATACACAGTGTGCTGACCTTTAAATCCAGGGGGGCCTGTGCAAGTTTAATCAGAGCTATACCTCAAGGTGCAAGGATGCACCTTTCTCTTTGAAGCCTAACCACACAAGCACCTGCTTGTCCCCTCCCTTCCTCTCTCACACACACACACACTCTCCCTCAGTAAAACTCATCACAACTATCTGCTCACACGTCCTCCACTCCTTCCCTCTGGGATATCTACAGCCTATATAACAGCTCCCACAAAACAGGCGATCAATAAAGACCTGGAGACAGTTCCGGCAGCAACCCCGGTTCTAGGTTCCCGGTCGTGTGCCAAAAACGGTCCCGGCGCTTCATCCCCACCACCTCTCACGCTCACAAACACCCACCCGCGGGAAAAGGAACCCGGGGCCCAGGGGCGTTCACCCAACGCCCTGCCCCCGCCTGGTTTAAGGGCAGTTCCAACAGGCAGGCACGTCTGGGTCCAGAGCGCGCGAACTCTTCCCCACGCACTCGGGGCTGAAGGCGGAGGCGGGTCTCGGAGGAGGAGGTCAACTGCCGCAGCCGCACTGCCGGGAGGTGCAAAGAGCCAGGACCAGCCCAAGTCGACAGACCCCAGCTCCGGAGACCCGCGGAGTGCCCGACAGGGGGCGACACCTCCCGCCGCCCTCCCCGCCGCCGCACCCCGCGTCCACCTCACCTGCCGCCCCGCCCAGCTCTGTCCGACTGTGCCCCGACTTCCTACAGCGGGACCCCAACTTCTTCCTTAACCGAGCGCGGGCTCGAACGTCATCAGCCGTCGCCCGCCAGTGGTCACATGACGCCCCGCCCCCTTGGTCACGTGACCGCCAGGGCGCCAGGGGCGGAAGCCGGGGTCGCCAGCGCTGGCTCCTGGACTGAGGGTAGCGAGGACGCCTGCGCAGAGGCCGGGTGGGACCCGGTGCGGGCTCGCGCGGTCGGCGCCCCGCTCTGCGCCCTGGCGCGGCCCAGGCGACAGGTACGTCGGGCGGGATGCACCGCCCCTCCTTTGCGTCCCCTCCTTTGCATCCCCCTTCCCCCCCCGGGCCGCACTGGCGCAGGGGACATCTGTGGCGTGAGGTGGGTCTGGATGGGGGAGCCTGGCGTGGGGCTGCAGTCCAGGCCCTTCATCTCCACCTGGAAGTCGTGTTCCACGCCGCTTGGGCGCTTTAGACATTGATGTTCAGCTGCTGGTCCCGCATCTGAACCTTCCAAGTTTCCGGGAGCGGTGCCGTGTGGACGTCGTTATCCCTCCGTGTACTGCGGAGAAAACTGAGAGCTTAGTGGGCGTTTTTACAGCCCGACGGACCCGGGTGCGAATGCCAGTTCTGCCCTGGGCTGTGAGTTTGGGCAAGTCATTGTTCCTCTCTGCATCTTAATCGCCTCCCCTGTGACATGCTCGTGCCAAAGTCCTTTGCATTTCGGAAAAAATGTTCCCGAGGATCCTGATTTGTGCATGGTCTTACAGTAAAAACCAAACAAAAAAAACCTTACAGGGCCCATAATGGGACATTATACACACACACACACACACACACACACACTTCAGCTATGACTTTCCTGTTCCTAATAGTATGTAGTTTTCATGAAAGGAGAAACTTAGCTTTGTTCACTGCACTATCCTCAGGTCCTAAAATGGTTCTTGGCACATAGTGGGCACTGGGTAAATATTTATTGAATGAATGAATCTGTGTCACTAAGAATGCTTTCACCTGCAGATAATCCAAAACTCAATAAACAGTAGATATACCACAAAAAAAAAAACAATTTAACAAGGATTACAGAGGTAGATAATGCCACAGTTGAATCAATGAATCAGTAATGTGGACAAGAATTGAAATTATTTCTCTTCTTCCACACCAATCTGCAGGTTCTTGGCTTTTTCTCTGAGGCTTATCACCTTATGGTCTCAAGGTGGCTACTGTGGCTTCAGGCATCAAATATTCATTGGGCCAGATTCAAAGGCAGGAAGTAAGGGGATAGTCAGGGCACAGAGAGGGACGTTTTTCTCCACATGCCTCTCTCCTTGTAGCAGGAGGAATAAATATTTCTTACAAAGTCCTACCATAGACTTCTTGCACCTCATTGGTCAAAGCTGAGTCACATGTCTAACCTAGCTTCAGGGAGGTGGAAGGTAAAAGTGCAGATGTTGGAAAAGACATGGGCGTTCATGATGTTGAAAAGGAAGTCAGGCTTCCGTGAAGTTGACAAATGATGGCCTAGCCAAATTAACACAGAGAGGAGAGAAAGCAACAAAGACCATGACACAAATGAACACTTCAAATGATAATGATTTGAGAAAGAACTGGGAGAGACCTTTGGGAAAAGAATAACGCCTAGAAACCGTTTTGCAAAAATCACCTCTTTAAACAATATGCCCTGAAAGTCAGCTATGAAGTACAAGATGCTGTGTGACCAAAAATCACAGTTTAGCAAAATCAACTTTTGACTCATTCTCAGTTTGTCCATTGAATCAGTACATAGTTGTTGCAATTTTACTCCGAATTCTGTTAAGTATAATTCAGTTTTAGTTATAACGTTTTAAGAGACATTCCTAATCAAACTTTTCCACTGCTTGGTATGAAAAGCTTGTAGTTATTTTAGAGTCCCTGTGTTACCTTTCTTGGGCAAGTATTATCCTTGATGACAAGGTCTTCCTATACCTAACATATGAGAAAAACATTTTTAAAGGTGTTCACTCAACTAATTCTAGTGGATTTTAGGACATACCTTTTCCCAAAGGTAAAACAAGCGCCATAGTTCCTGTAAGGAAAAATTCATAATCAGTGCCCACTTGGGGGGACACATTGGAACCCCACATCTCAGTGGTTCCTTCTCCCAAGCTCAGCAGAAGCTACACTGGGTCGTTCCTCATGGGGAGAAGTAAAGAACGATCTGAGAAAGAGACCAGGGGTGTTGAAGTATCAAAGCCCCTCCACATGGAAAACGTGAGGAATGGAGAATAATTACCCCCCATCCCCCATCAGAACTCATTTTTCTTGCTCGTGTTTTAGGGAGTTTGGGAGAAAAATATCGCCTATGTGTTTCACATGCTGCCTTAAAAAAATGGAAATTTTTTTGTTTTTTGTTTTTGTTTTTGATACAGTTTCTTAAATGGAGCAAATATCTGTCAGCAGACCCAGTTTCATCTAATGCATCACAGACCCCAGTTCTGAAGCCAGTTAACTAGCCCCACCAGCCAGGCACAGAATAGTTGCTGGCTCTCAGGATGTTGGACTTTCTAGCTGAGAACAACCTCTGTGGCCAGGCCATCCTAAGGATTGTTTCCTGTGGCAATGCCATCATTGCTGAACTTTTGAGGCTCTCTGAGTTTATTCCTGCTGTATTCAGGTTAAAAGACCGAGCTGATCAACAGAAATATGGAGATATCATATTTGATTTCAGCTATTTTAAGGTAATCTTCCTCTATACCATTTTTACCACTGTCTTTCCTAGGAAAGTGTGCCTTCTCTAGGGACAGTGAGACTCTGAGATGTGAAGTCATTATGGAGAAAGAGTTAAATAGGAGAGATTTTGAAATCAAATTTAATACCAGCTAACTAACTTGAAAATAATATGAAGGAATTGTGTGAAGTGCTAACACAATAGAACCTAATTTTAAAAAGGTAACTTTGGTATAATATATTTCACATTAAAGCATGCTAATTGTGCTTGCAATTCAGACTCATTTCTTTCAGAGGGATTTTATATATGAGCTTCTTATATCATTACTTTCTGTTGCTCTACTTGACCTTTTGACAATCCTTTTAAGGCATAAGAACAGCCCTGGTCAGTTTTGCTCAGCGGTTAGAGCCTCGGCCCGTGGACCTGAGTGTCCTGGGTTCAGTTCCCGCTAAGGGCACATACCTCGGTTGTGGTTCGTGCCCAGCACCAGTTGGGGTCATGTGGGTGGCAGCCAGTCGATTGGTCTCTCTCATGTCGATGTTTCTCTCTCTTCCTCCCTTTCTCCCTCCCGCTCTATCAGAAGATAAATGCAAAAAAAATATCCTTGGGTGAGGATAAAAAAATTTAAAAAGGCATAAGAACAAATTTTTTAAAGTCTACTTAGAAATTTTTACCAACAAGTATATTTTTATTGACGTCTCCATAAATCTGTTTTTCTTTTTAGGGTCCAGAATTATGGGAAAGCAAACTGGAAGCTAAGCCAGAGCTACAGGATTTAGATGAAGAATTTCGTGAAAACAACATAGAAATTGTGACCAGATTTTACTTAGCATTTCAAAGTGTACATAAATATATTGTAGACTTAAACAGGTATTGATTTATTTAGTAAGAGCTTATTCTGCTAGTAAATAGTGGAGGGGGAAAGGGACATCCTAGAACATGTCAATCTTTCTGAGTTACTACAGAATTTACTAAATTGTACCCTGCTTAATTGTCTTGTCCTTCTAGTGGCACTAGTCATCTTAAGTATTTTAGAGTTTTATGATCATTTCCTGCTCTTGTGAAGTGTTATAATCATCTTGGTCTATGATAAGTCACATGGCTTTCAGTCCTGTGGTTTATGATCATATTCTAGTATATTATGAGAAGTGGGAGAAAAGGAACATATTTTCGTAGTATATCTAACCATAGTCTTCCTTCTTATCTCTAACCACACAATAGTCTCTTCCTTTCAGCCCTTAAGAATTTGTTACTCATTAGCTTTTAAACTAACTATTCCATGTTCATATGTTGTTACTTCTTAAGATATTTGTAATTCATAAATCAGAACTAGGGAATATTCTTTGTACTTGGAGTAGCCATCAACCTGTGGCCCTCATCACGATGAGTTTCAGCTCATGAACTTTTGAAGGCCAGAATGCCTAGTATCTTGCCTTATCTTTTAAAAATCTGTACTTCCCTTCATCAAAGATGTTGTTAAAGTTTTCATTGTCAATGAATAACTTGCTCTGGGGTTTCATTTCTAGATACCTGGATGACCTCAATGAAGGAGTTTATATTCAGCAAACCATAGAAACTGTGCTTCTCAATGAAGATGGAAAACAACTTTTAGTAAGTGCTAGTGACCATTTAAAATACAAATTCAAGAATGTCAAGCTTAGCATCACTTTTTTTTCTAGCAGTTACAAATACATACATGGCTCCCTTCTTTCAAGAGAAGCAAAATAAACTAATAAGTATCTTCTTTTCTTTTTTTATTCCTCACCTGAGGATATTTTTCTACTTATTATCAGATAGAGTGTGAGGGAGGGAGAGAGAGACACACACAGAGAAACATCAGTGTGTTAGAGCCATATTGACTGGTTGCCTCCCGCACGACCTGACCAGGGCCAGGGACAAACTGCAACCAAGGTACGTGCCCTTGACCAGAATCAAACCCGCGACTCATTGGTCCGTGGGCCGTCGCTCTAACCACTGAGTCAAACCACCCAGAGCAACTGATAAGTATCTTCTAACTGGTCTGGATCTGAGTTTAGAACATAGTAGAGTTTGAACAGAATTACAAATGAATAAAGATTGAGGAGAGTTTCTGAGCTTCCTCAGTGTAACAGTCTTTTCTTTATCTTTTAAATCTACATCCCAGACATCTAGCCTAGTACCCAATACATAGTGATCACTTAAGAAATGTCTGTTAAATAAGTGAATGACTTAGAGGTGTTCATAATATTGGGATTCCATTTTGGTATCCCAAGCAAAATAGCAAAACCAGGCCAACTGAAAGGTAATCACTGTTTGTTAAAATTTATTTCACATAAATTTTCCAAAGCTCATTTTATACAGATGGTGCTAACCCTTTGGGGGAAACCTGCATTCTCCTTGTAATATAAAGCTTTTAGGAGGAATGGATGCAAAGTGATCTCTTTAACCATTATCAGCATCACTCCATGAGAATGTGTACTCTTGTGAGTTTGGCCCTTGTCTTTTTCTCTTCACAGTGCGAAGCGCTGTACCTGTATGGAGTTATGCTGCTGGTCATTGACCAAAAGATTGAAGGAGAAGTCAGAGAGAGAATGCTGGTTTCTTACTATCGATACAGGTAACCCCGGGCTGGGACTGCACTGCTGCTGGTAAATTGCAGTCTAGGTTTCCATGCTGCTTTTACTGTGAACATGAGCAATATGATCTGAGATGCAAAAATAGAAGATTCTTTATCTCTTCTGAATATAATATAGAAGTACAGCAGTTCCTCGATATTTTATGTCACCATCATCATCATAGATTAGATGTCATATAATCTATTGGTTATATATAGAATAATCCATGTATTATAGATTATTAGAGCTATATGGATTATCTGTCCATGATGGTATCTCAGTTTGGGGTGTTTTTTTTTAAATAATCTGACTTGACTTTAAAGATAAATTTTGGAATGTGGAAGTGTAATGAATGTTCTTTGTTGATTTGTTTTTGTTTTTAAGTTTTAAATGTCACTCCTTGGCAGATGTAAGGGAATGAATGAATTTTCTGTTGTCATTTTCAGGTTGACGACTTTGAAAAGTTATCACTCAGGGTCAGGTTGATAGGGAATTGTCACCCATATATATGCACGAGACAAGCAACAGCACACATCATGTGTTAAGTCTGTGTGTACAGAGCTGTGACCTCAAGAAGTTGTGTCTTCAAAATAGGAGCCACTTTAACAAACTCTGTAATTCCAGTACCTAGCACACAGATTTCAATTCGTTAACTAAATGAGTCAAAATTGAAACCTGTGTGCTAGGTCAGTGTCAGAAATAGTCAAAATTCAGGGAAGAAAGGGTCAATGAGCAGGAGTCGGTTAGGAACTTGGGCTAAGAATGTGTAGACTAGAACTAACTATTTTCAAACTTACAAATTAGGACAACCTAAATAGGGCAAGGGGGGAGGTCCTCAACAGAGGGATTGTTTGGGGACATTACATTTTCAGCGACACCTGGGACTGCTGCCGCCTTCGTAGTACATTAATCTTAGCTACTCAACTAGCCTGCTTTCTTCCAGCTTTATCAGTGTGGGAGGAGACTGTCCACCCCCATGCATAAATCATTCTCTTCAGTGTGACCAGGAGCTATGTTAACACCCATGCTTTTAGAAATGAACTTCAGCTGGCCCATCCTATATTTCTGAAAGTACCTGGGAAAACAGAAACCATAAATAACTTACAGAATAAGAAAAAGGTTTGCTTCTCAAGCCCAGCTTTGACTATCTGCCTTTGTCCCTTTGGGTACAACAGCTACTTCATTGGAATGTGAGGATCCATTATTAAAGTGACATGGGAAAATTGCAAGTCAGAGTCATGGTAAAGGAGATTCTTACATTCAGTAGGAGGTCATCTTCAAGTCTAAGATTCTTTGAGTCTCTTTGAGGGAGTTCTACTCCAAACCACCCCCAAAATCACAGAGACTTTGATTAAATCTTTATAGAAAGTGTACCTTATCAAGAAAAAACTATTACTGTATATCTACTTTAAATCGTCATAATTCTTTAAATTATCTTTTAATTTATGAAAAGTTGGTGCAGATTCACATTCTTGATGCCCAATTCTGAAATCCAAAGAGCTATGGAAAATACATATACCTACACACACAAGCATACAGAATAACTCCTTTGGCAGCAAAACCTGATCCAACCTGAAGTCATATGGAGTCAAAACCTGATCAAAGCCAAAATAAGGCTATAGATCATCTTGATTTATCTCACTTGTGTGAGTATCCCTAAATTTTACTGTAGAAATATTAACCTGTGGTGATCATGGAATGTCAACTGAGACCCTGCTGGAATATTACATTGTATATGGTCTATGTACCATATTACTTTCTTATATTTGAAAAACACTATGTTCTGAAACAAACCCAGACCCACAGATTTTGGAAAAGGGATTGTAGACCTTGACATAGAACTGTACTTACAAAAACCCATGTTATAGGTTTGCTGCATTATAATAGGCTTTTTGAAAATATAATTTTGAATCTTAAGGATATAAGTTGACCCATGGTCATATAGAACACTTGATACACTAGATAAAGTCAAGAAATTCTGCTTTGTTGGATTTTTGAGTTTCTGATATGTGTGGTTTGTTTGGCTCTTTATTTCCCATCATGAATACAACTCAGTGCCGCCCGGTCTTCTGCTGATTCAAATATGGACGATATTTGTAAGCTACTCCGAAGTACAGGTTATTCCAGTCAACCAGGAGCCAAAAGACCACCCAACTATCCTGAGAGTTATTTCCAGAGAGTGCCTATCAATGAATCCTTCATCAGTATGGTCATTGGTCGACTAAGATCTGACGATATTTACAACCAGGTGGGGATTAAGTCCATTAAGATCTTAGTCATTTCAAAGACCGATTTCACTTTTCCTCCTCAATGACTCCTCCCCTTTCTTCTTCCTCAAAAGAGTAAAAGCAGCTAAAACTTATTTAGGACCTTTGAGCTATACCATGGGATGTTAGAGGAAAGAGGGATACTCATTTGGACAGAATAGAGATTTCAGGGAAGAGATGGGATTTGAGCTATATTTGGAAAGACGTAGTTATTGAGTATATATTATGTGCTTATCCATGTGCTGGGGATACATCACTGATGAAGGGAGGCCATGGTCCCTGTGTATAATGATCTTGTTGCTGAGGAAAGAAGATAGACAGACAACGAAAGGAATTACAGTAAAGCAAGACAAGGCTTCTCTTGGGGGAAGCATGTGTGTCCTGGAACATGCAGCAACATTATAACAGGTCTCAAAGGGGATGTAAGGGCCATTCAGGCAAAGGAGGCAGCATATAAAAGTCCTGCAGCATTTGAAAGTTGTCTCACTTCCTCTTCAGTATGTATATCTGTCTCTTACTTAAAAGGACACCAAAGAAAATTACCATTTACTACTTTTTTCTAAAGAAAACATAATCATGTTATATATATTTTCTTTACTAGAAGAGAGTTGGCCCTATAACTAGATATCACTTATCACAGAACACACCTGTTCTGTCCAGTTCTTTAGGTAACCTGTTAGTTTTTTGTATGAATATGTTAAGTGTAAAAAGAGGTTTTGTTTAAGACAACTGAAAATCAGGTACTACCTGCAAATACCAGCTCTCTGAAGTATTTGTTGCCATTTATTGAGATTTCAGTATGAACCAGAATCATATGAGGTTTTTTCATATGCCATTTTCTGTACTCCTCACAGTAGCCATGCAGAGTAGGCAGCATAAGACTCGTTGCTGTTGAGAAAAATAAGGCTTAGAGGGCTTATATAATTTTTACATGGCCATGTCTCTAGGTAGCAGAACCATAGTTTGAACTCAGGTCTGTATGACTTCAAAACCCATGCTGATTTCTTACTCCCTGTCCTTACCTGCCCCTTCTGCCTCTCTGCAGTCCATTTTGTCCACTTCTCAAGACAATGTTTCACTTTTCTTCTTGCCCCGTGACCTTCATGAACACACGGTTGGTGCTGTATGTCTGCCCCCCTCTGCCCCGTACCTCCCCTGTCCCTGCCTGATTGGAGTGGGGGCAGTCACTGGACCCAAGATGGATCAGATTCCATCTCCAGGGAATTTGGAATTGGGCCTGAGGAATAGTTTCTGGACATGGGTTTACTCACAACATGCAAAATTTGAAGTTTGGGGCAGCCTCATTCTGCCACATTATGGAGAGAGAAAAGTTGGGAAACACCGAAGGTGAGAAACGTGAAGGCCTGTGGTTCAGAGACCTGGCCGGGGCCCATGTGACATTGCTCTGCCTCCTTGTGATAATCTCCACCCTTTCTGCCTAGTCCTCGAGGGGCTCAGTACTGTGTGCAGCCAGAGACTCCTGAGGCATAAGGCGGTGGTCTGGGCACACCAGCTTTGGGAAGCAGTCAGAACACCCGACCAAGCAGACTAAGAGTGAGGTGTCTGGGAAACCAGGGAGGAGAGGATTTCATTCCTGAGAGAATTTTTTTTTTTCCTTTATTGATTTTAGAGAGAGAGGAAGGGAGAGGAAGAGAGATGGAAACATCAATGAGAGAGAACATCAATTGGCCACCTCCTGCATGCCCCCCACTGGGAATCGGGCCCACAACCTGGGCATGTGCCCTGACTGGGAATCAGACCGGCAACCTCTTGGTGCAGGGTCGATGCTCAACCACTGAGCCACACCGGTCGGGCTCATTCCTGAGAGAATTTAAGTGAGTGTTGAAAGAGGCCGTTGGATTGGGTGATTGCAAGGTGATGAGTGACCTTAGGAAATCCCATTGAGGTGATGGTGTAGGTCAGGTTTCAGTGAGTTGACAAACAGGAAGTGAGAAAATAGCAATAGCGAGTGGATTCTGTCAGTTCTAAGAGATTGTGATGAAAAAACAAAAAATGGACAACTGGTGGGAAACCGCGGTTACAACTTCCTTTTCGTAAGGAAAAGACTTGGAATGGCAGCAGAGTTGAGGGCCGGAAGGAAGAGAAGCATGTCGTGAGGTCAGGGATAAGAAGGAGGCGCTGGCTAGCAATGCCAGGAGAGTGGCTTGCAGTATCCGGGATGCGCCAGGGAGATGGACTTTTAGAGGCTAGTCTGTCCTAGAACTAGATCATACATTTGGTGCATGTAAGTTCAACTGTTGCCTACAGCTGCCTTTTCTGCATCTCTGCATTGCAGGTCTCGGCGTACCCTTTGCCGGAGCATCGCAGCACGGCCCTGGCCAATCAGGCTGCCATGCTGTATGTCATTCTCTACTTTGAACCTTCCATCCTTCACACCCATCAAGCAAAAATGAGAGAGATAGTGGATAAATACTTTCCAGATAATTGGGCAAGTATTACTATTTCTCTCTCTCTCTCTCTCTCTCTCTCTCTCTCTCTCTCCCCCTCTCCCCCTCTGATAAGTTTTTTTAAAGAACTGTTTTTTCCATTCTTTTGGCCTATTACCCAGAGGTCATAATGAATAAATCAGCCAGTAAAAATTTCCTGAACCTATTTGTTTTTTCTCCAGTGGATCCTCATGTATTATAACATATCTTGCTTTAGCTACAGAGACTGCAGCTAAGTTACACAGACCTTTCTTCATCCTTGCCTTTTTCATGAATCTAAGCTAGCAGGCTTGATCTAATTTGTCATTTTATGAATAGAATTTCACTTTTATAATAAGTTTTCTCTATGAGCTCACATTGATGGGGCTATGAAGGCTAGCATACTGCAGGGATTTGCTTGTAACTGTTTAATGTTGTTTCACTTAAAAATAGTCATACTTAAAGGAATAAAACTGACTTAGCATACTTAATGTATATACAATGTTTTCTTTGCTCATAGAGGTTTTAACAAAGACCAGTAAATTGGATCATGCTCTCAGGCAGATTTATTTCATTTCTTACCATCTGTTGAGTCACAAACTCTCTGTGATGAGGGACCTGAATGTGGAGCTTTACTGGTGAGAAAAACAGACTGCAATTAGGAGACGATGCTTCCTGTCCACCAATGATCATTCTCATGAGCTGGAGTTAAGCACCCAGGAAGAAAACTCGGATAGTCTGACTTCATTTGCCTAAGCTTCACAAAGAACTGTTGGTCGTAATGCTGTGCTCAGAAACACTTTCAGTATTAAGGAAGGCCAAAATCCAGTTACATGATACTTATATGCCTAAAAAGGTACCCTGGAACACTGAAAATAAAGCACTAAAACATACATGCTAGGCAGATGCCAAGCAGCAAAAACCTAGTGAGAAAATATTAGTATTACACCAAGAGAATTTAAAAGAAAAACATTAATGGGGATAAAGAAGGATTGTATATAATATTTTTAAAAATAAATGGTAAACAGTGTCATTCTCACAGACTTTGGGGGAAAAGCTTTAATCTGAGTTTTTTAATACAAAAAGTTATGTGAGCATGTAATGGATTTATTGTTATTCTTTTAAATTAATTAATAAATATTTTTTAAATGTTTCAGTTTTAATGTATAATATGATACATGTCAATAGCTGTAACCCACATTTTTAAAAAAAAGTTCTTTGGGGTCCTCAGTAACTTTTAAGAATGTAAAGACCGAGATGAAAAATTTTCAGAACATTGTCCAGTCGAAGTCTAGTCAGAATGTCTGTTTGTCTTTCCTTTCATTTTTCCTCATCCAGGAATCTAACAGAGCAGTTTGAAAGGAAAACCTCATTTTATTCATTGTTCATGAATAGCAGCATTGTCGCATTGGTTCCAAAGTGCGCGTAAAAAAGAACCCTGCCCTATATCTCTGGAAAATCTTGGTTTCTCATTGATTTTCAATGGAATGGAATTTAAACTTGAAGTGGGCAGTGTGTTATCTAACTTTGTATTTTCCCAGCCCTTTGCCTTGAAGACGGTAGGTATTTAGCAAATACTGAGTGAATGTCTTCTCTTTCAGGTTATTAGCATTTACATGGGGATCACAGTTAATCTTGCAGATGCTTGGGAACCTTACAAAGCTGCAAAAACTGCTTTAAACAATACCCTGGATCTTGCAAATGTCAGAGAACAGGTAAGTTCTGGCCAGTGGGGGAGGATTCTCAAACACCTGCCTGTCTGCCATAATGGGCTAGGAAAGGAGCCAGGTAGATTTCCCAAGGCATTTGGAAGATGTCCACAAAAACATGAATGCAATGATTAATGAAAGATGAATTTTGCAGAACAAGATAGATCATTGTGATTTTTTTTTTCTTTATTGATTTTAGAGAGAAAGTGAGGAGAGAGAGATAGAAACATCGATGAGAGAGAACATCGATTGGCCGCCTCCTGCATGCCCCCCACTGGGGATTGGGTCCACAACCTGGGCGGGTGTCCTGACTGAGAATCAAACCAGCGACCTCTTGGTGCATGGGTTGACGCTCAACCACTGAGCCACACCGACCGTACAATAATTGTAATTTTTAACATGTATGATATATATAAATGGGAAACTTGGGTCCCAAGGGAGATTCAACAACCTAAGATGAACCAGAGTAACATACGGTTCCCATTGAATTTGTTTACTCTTGCTTAAAGACTGCATCCTTATGGATGGAGCTGCTGACACCGGTAACCAGAATTCTAATGTTTTCATCAACAGGATGTATGTTGAAGACAGTAACTGAATGTACACATATGCCCTGTCACTGTGATTTCAATTCATCATTTCTGTGGGCAAGATAAACAATAAGACTAAAGGCAGTTATCTCCTTAAAGTTTAAATGGCTACATTGTGTCTCTTTGATAAAAAAGTCAAAGTAGCCCTGGTCAGTGTGGCTTAGTTGGTTAGTGTGCCCTTCCATAAACCAAAAGGTCACTGGTTCAGTTCCTAGTCAGGGCACATAGCGAGGTTGCAGGTCTATCCCCAGTCAGGGTGTATACGAGAGGCAACAGAGGAATAAGAATAAAATCTTTTTATAGGGGAGCATACTTGGTATATGTTATCTTCAGTTATCTTCCTCAGCCTGGCAGACTGAATATTTGAGTTTCCGGTGAGGATAGAATAGCATTGATTTAAATAACTTCAGCATGTTTTATTCAATACCTTGGATCCCATAAATAATGCACAAGATGATTTCAGTTTTGGAATGTCCTCTAGAAATATGTTAGAGGAAGTAATGCTTCCATACGTGGCGGCATCAGCATTAAGTTGGCATGACTGAGCTCTTTTCCAAATTGCCCTCGTTTGCGACATTGTAAGTTCTTCAGAGGTTCCTGATGAAGCATCTAGTGATGGTTTTAAACTAACCTGACTAGGATAATGATGTATAACATTTAATCCTCGCTTAGGGTAAGTTTCCGAAAGGTCTGCAGATTGGATTCTCATGCACTGAGGTGTGTTTTTGTTAAGCTTTCATGTGTTTGTAGAAGTCTCATCTCTTGAGTGTGTCTGCTCTGCTCTGACTCCTTTGTTGATAATAATAGGAAGAACTGATCATTTGCTTCTGTTTTTATGTTTCTTTTCCACCCAAGAATAGAAGGGAACCACCTGGTCATTTTCCAGTTTACGCTTGAAGAAACCAATACCTAGAGGTTAAACCCAAAGTCACACCAATATTTAATCACAGCCAGGACTAGATTTTAATCTCTTAATTCAAAGTCTAATACTCTTTTTTAAAATGTCCAATAAACCACTTGCCTTTGAGCCTTATCAACTATAGTCTATTTGTTAGTCATCTCATATAGAAATGTTATCATCTATGCAGGAATTCATTTGAATGTGAGTCGCTTTCAAGACAAACAGTTCTCTCTTTTTAAATTATAATTCAAGTTGTTTATTTGCAAAGGCAAGCAGATACGCTGCTGTCAGTGAAAGAGTGCATGCGCAAGTGCAGCAGTTTCTGAAACAAGGTTATTTAAGGGAGGAGATGGTTCTGGACAACATCCCAAGGCTTCTGAACTGCCTGAGAGACTGCAACGTCGCCATCCGGTGGCTCATGCTTCATACGGCCGACTCAGGTAAGGCACAAAAGATGGCAGCCATCTGTGTCGCTCCACGTACTGATCTGTTTCGCTCCACGTACTGATCTGCTTCATGACTCAAAGTGGTTTAGCCCTTGGATGAGAAGCAAGTTGCTTTCTATGGTAATCATTTCTGTGCCCACTTGGACAAGTCAGTGCCCACCTGAACAACTCCTTTGTCAGGTACTGTTAGGTGCTTGGAATCTGAAGAAATTTACCTCCCATGTTCATGGAGCTTGTCAATGGTGAAACTGGGGAGACCAGATGTAAACATATGAGAAGCCCAACTATAGATCTGTGGTAGGCAGAATAATGTCTCTCTACTCAGCCCTCCCAGAGATGTCCATGGCCTAATCCTTGGAACCTGTAGGTGTGATATATTATGTGACAAGAGGGGGTTAAGGTTGCAGATGGAATTAATACTTCTAATCAATTGATCTTACATAAGGAGATTATCCCAGTGGGCCCAGTGCAGTCACAAGGGTCCTTAAATCAGGGAAGGAGAAGCGGAAGAGTCAGAACTAGAAAGATGACATCATGAAAAACACTTGACAGCTCATTGCTGGCTTTAACATGAAAGGGACCACAGGCCAAGGAATATGGGCAGTCTCTAGATGTCAGAAACACAAAGTACACTTTCCCTTGGAGCCTCCAGAAGGAGCACGGCCTGCTGACACCTTGATTTCAGCCCATTCCAGGTGCCTCACCTCCAGAACTATGAGAATAAATTTGTAGGGTTTTTTGTTTTTGTTGTTTTTTGTTGTTGTTGTTGTTAATCTTCTGAGGACGTTTTTTTTTCATTGATTTTCTTAGAGAGTGGGAAGGAGGGAGGAAGAGAGAGAGAGAAACATTGATGTGAGAGAGACACCTGCAACTGAGGTACACATGCCCTTGACCAGGAATCAAACCCGAGACTCCCTGGTCTGTGATGCTCTAACCACTAAGCCAAACTGGCCAGGGCTAAATTTGTGTCTTTTTAAGCCACTAAGTTTGTGGTAATTTGTTATAGCAGCAATAGGAAAGTAATACAAGGGCTGAGCCAGTAACTAAGAGCCAGATATATAAATAGATGGGTGGTGGAATTGGAGTTCAGAGCAAGAGAGACACATCCCTTGGGATAGGAGGTGGAGTGATCAGGGAAGGCTGCACTCAGGAGGCAGGAGCTGACTGGCCTTTGCTAAGATTTTGAAGTGAAACAAGGAATTCTAGACTGAAGAAATGATAGAAGAAAAGGTATGATTTTGGAAGGACAGAAAAGCATGGGCCCACTGAGTGAAGGACCTCTCTAGACAAGAGCACTTAATTACGTTAGATTGGGTCTTAACCTTTTCTGGGTCAAGAGCCTCTTTGAGACCCTATTGGCTGTCAAGGTCAGAAGCTTTACAGAGTATATGAAACGCCTCCGCAGGGTCCATGAGCCTATGGCTAAAACCCTAGTTTAATGGAAGAAAAACGAGTAGGTTGGGCCACACCTGAGCTTGTTCAGTGCTAACACAACTCCTCATACAGTAAGTCCTTAAGGTCATCAGTAGGTTCTGTGGCTGTAAGTGAAAAGCAGTGTAACAGACCAGTTTTACCAGACTTGATATAAACAAGAGTTAAGTTCCTGCTGCATTCATCAACATTGTAACAAAACGATGTTATAAAAGACCTACTACACTTAGTAAACACTTGATAATAGTAATTCACTAATGAGTTCACTCATCCAGAGCTGCGTGCCCCTCCCTCTTCTGCTTTTTGTTTTTCACTTAGCAAACTTTTCTTGAGAAGCCACCCAGAGATAGGTTCTCCTTTCAAAGCCCCTCGTTATTTCGGAGGAGGCCATGCGTCTAGACAGACCGTCACACCAGATCATTCTGCAGCCTGGCACAGTAGCACAGTGGGCCATCGCGCCGCGCTCCGGGCACGGCATCCCGCTAGCCTCCTGTGTCCACTTCCTGCGAGGGGTCAGCAGTGGGACTTCCTCATCCTTTGGGTCTTCGAGAATGGTGGGATTTCTCCTCAGCCTCTCTTCACACTAGGAACCTCCAGCTTCTGAAATGTTTCTCCCAAGAACTGCTTTCCAGTTGTTTTTCCCATCGTTTTGCTTCTTGGCCTAGATCTCTGTTCAGTTTATATAGTTTACTCCCAGCATGAACACCGTGGCTAATGTTTTTAGTCATGCCATGCATCTGTTTTCAATTATCTGAGTTTATGTTATATGAACTCCAGTTCTGATCTGAGGATCTTACTACATTGACTCAGCATATAATCTTTCCTAAAAGTCTGCCCTGCTCAAGCCTACCGACAGCTCAAGCTCTCACTGTCATGACAGCAGCTGTGCTTTTCTGGTGACTTGGCACCGTCTCCATCTTCAGGACAAGTGTACCTGACAGCCGTGCCCACGTTCTGGGAGCCGTGGCCTCCTGGATTTGCGCCCTGCCAGGGACAGCCTCGGCTGGCCAGGGTCCTCTGCTTTTATCTTCTGCCACATCTGTTTTCCATTTCTGTGCCCGGCAATTGTCTGACCTGATTGCACAAGGTCATAATTTACCAGAAACAAATGATGTGACTATCTGGTCGTGAGTCATCTGTGGGAAGAGGAACTGCTTATTTAGCTTTTATGGTGCTTCAGTCATGTGTGCAGAAAGCAAAGCATAGTCTTCAAATCCCCTCCTGTGAACTGGCTGCAGGCATTTCACCCAGGCTGAGGAGGCTCCTGCAGGGCCTTGCAGCTGCTAAAGAAACACACTGAGGCCCTGGCCGGTTTGGCTCAGCGGTTAGAGCGTTGGCCCATGGACCAGAGAGGCCCGGGTTCGGTTCCCGCTAAGGGCACGTACCTCAGTTGCAGTTTGTCCCTGGCCCTGGTTGGGTCGTGTGGGTGGCAGCCACTCGATGTGTCCCTTTCATATCGATGTTTCTCTCTTGCTCTCTCCCTCCCACTCTATCTAAACAAAATATCAAAAAATGTCCTCGGGTGAGGATTAAAAAAAAAGAAACATACTGAGCAACACTGGTTAGGCCAGGCTGGCTGGATACTGAAGTCTGGCCCCAACATCATCGCGGTTCTAAGATCTGAGGGTCAGATCTTAGAGAGAGGATTAGGCTCAGAGAACACTGGAACCAACCCTGGTCTATACCAAGGAATTGATTGTTAATGCACAGTGGTGTTTCCTATCCAGAAATGAAAGCAAATTAATACCAGAGGTTTTCTTGTCGAGTTAGAATCAACATAGAGACAAGTGGAAATCCTTATATATTTGGTGTGGGGTTTTTGTTTGTTTTGGTTAAGCAAATATGAAGCTGAAAATTTGTCCCTGCGTGATCGCTGTCACCAGTTCTACGTGGGTGTGGAGACTGCGTGGTAAATCAGAACTCTGCCGTTTGCCGTGAAGACTGAGCCCCTCTCAGGTTGTCACGAGTCTCCTGATGGAGCAGCTTGGAAGTCAGTATATGAATGGCCTTCCGTAGGCTTCGCCGTTGCTGGAGCACCCAAAGCGCCCCTGCATTCTGTACATGGCAGGCGTTTTGAGATCCCGGAGGGAGGGCGGGGGAAGCAGAGGTGTGCACATGTGAGGGCAGAGGGGCTCCCCGGGACCTGGAGCCTCATCAGCTGTGAACGTGACTGTGTTTGTCTTAAAAATTTGTATTTTGACTGCAGTCCGGGTAGGTTTTGCTTATAGATTTTTTTGCTTTATCCTGTTTTCTTATCCTTTCTTAGGTAAAAACTGGCCCCGTATACCAATTTTAGCAAATATCATTAAGTCGGCCCTCGCTTATCGCGGTTAATCAGTTACAGGCTCTACCGATCAACGCATTTCCGCGAAGCAGGATTCTTCATTCACACAGCCGTCCACTTCGCGCTTACGTTCGTGGCCCCACTCGATCGCCCTTTTTTCTAATACTATACTATATTTGTTATTCTATAGACTTTCAAAAAGTAAACTGTTTGAAACAGTTTAGCTTGGCAGTTGATAGGCTGAATAGGGAAGCAGGACTGCTGGTGTTCTATCCCTGGGTCAGTCACTGCCTAATTTTGTGACCTTGGCCTTGTTGCCATGCTCTCTGGGCCTAGATAATGGACAGTCCAGGAAGCTCTGAGTGTCAGCTTTGCCCTTGAGTCTTTACAAGGAGCACGGTGGTTCCTGGTCTGGTTCTTGCTGTCTGGAGGTGCCCCATCTTTGTGTGTCTGGGATCCCCAAGACCACCCCAGGCTCAGTGATTCCCTAGGAAGGCTCAGATGTAGTAGTCCTCCTGGCTACCATCTATTACAGCAACAGAATAGAAAGCAAAGTCAGCAGAGGGGAGAGATGTGGTGGGCAACGTCGGGGGGAGCGCAGAAACGGGCTTCCAAGAGCCCTGTCCCACCGAGCACACGGATCCGGGAAGTCCCCGCAGCCGTGCACAGTGACAGCTCGTGTGAGGTGCAGCCCCGAGGGAGCCCCTGGGAGACGCGGTGCCCAGGGCCTCTGTCAGGGAGCCCTCCCTGGCACCCAGCAGAATCGCAGGCTCCCTGAAGGACAGCAGGTGTTCATCATAAACGTTGTTTGGACACACAGTTAAGGCATAGAGAGCCATTGTTACCAGTTTTCAGAATGGTGGGAACTCTTCTAAAATCCAAGTTCCCAGGTGCCAGCCAAGGGCCAACCTTGCAAAGTGGCCTTTCTGAAGATAGCGGTCTCAGGCCTACTATGTTAACCCCTCTGTATGCCTGTCCACAATTGATTGGCAGAGCTCAGTGCCCTAAACCAAAAGCAACTCTGAACAGCAGGACATTAGGAGGCTACCCCCTAGGAAATGGTGTCAGAAGGCTCTGCCTATTCATATTGGACACTTGATAATAAATCGACCCCAAACTGCTTACAAAATCTGGAAATACTGTTCTGTATCTTGCTTTTTTTTTTTTTTATCCTCACCCGAGGACATTTTTCCATTTTTTGTTCAGGTAGAGTGGGAGGGAGAGAGAGGAAGAGAGAGAGAGAGAAACATCGACGTGAAGGGACACATCGAGTGGCTGCCACCCGCACGACCAACCAGGGCCGGGGACAAACTGCAACCGAGGTACGTGCCCTTAGCGGGAACCGAACCCGGGTCTCTCTGGACCGCAGGCCGACGCTCTAACCGCTGAGCCAAACCGGCCAGGGCTGTATCTTGCTTTTTTCATTCAACAATGTATCATGGATGACATTCCACGTCAAATCCAGTTGTCATATTTAGTGGTTCAGTTATACTTCCTCCCATAGCATACATGTACTGTAATTAGTTTTACCATCTGTTATCGATATAGATGCTGATTACCTTTTAAAGACTTAACGTAAAGGAACTTACTTAAGAATTCATATTCCATAGATAGTTCCTACACATTTAATAAAGGGAAACTCTTTTTTTCTTAATCTAGCCTGTGACCCAAACAACAAACGCCTTCGTCAAATCAAGGACCAGATCCTAACAGACTCGAGGTACAATCCCAGGATCCTCTTCCAGTTACTGTTGAATACTGCACAGTTTGAGTTCATACTCAAAGAGGTAAAAATATGGGTTGAATAATCTCCAAAGTCTTTGTTTTTTCAATACTTAAATTTTTTTTGAAAGATTGGGATTTAGTAGCATTATCTCAGATTCAAGCTACAGATTCTAACTGAGATCATTCTTATAGAAAAAAGGACAGTGTTAAACATGAACAAGTATTTAGTGTCTGGAGATACAGTGATGGGAAAAAGTGTGCAGGAAGTGGCAGCCTAGTGAGCGACTGGACATGACCCAGAGAATGCTGCAAACGAAGATGTAAATACACACTGAGATACATGCTCTCACAGGAAGGAACACAGTCCTCTGGGAACCTAAAATAAAGGCTCCTGTCCTAGCTTTGATGACTTCCCTGAGAAGAGAAGCTTCTGGTGGAACATGTCAGAGTTAGCTAAGAGAAAGACAGGGAGCAGTGACAGAGAACATTCCAAAGTCCTCTCGGGTGAGGAACAGCACGGCCAGCCCAGGGACCTAAAAGACCAGTGTCTGGAGGGGACAGAATGCAAGAGAAAGGTGGTACGAAATGAGCTTGAAAGCTGGGCAGGAGCCAGCCTACGCTGGGCCTTGCAGGATTCAAGTCTTTGTTTAAAAGCCATGTTAGCCTTGGCGGTTTGGCTCAGTAGTTAGAGTGTTGGCCCATGGACTGAATGGTCGTGGATTTGAGTCCCAGTCAAGGGCACTACTTGGGTTGCAGGTTCGATCCCCAGCCCTGGTTGGAGCACATGCAGGTGACAACTAATCAATCTGTGTTTCTATCTCTCATATTGATGTTTCTCTCTCTTCCCCCTCCCACCTTCCCTTCCACTCTCCCTAATGGAAAAAGATATCCTTGAATGAGGATCAAAAACTAAAAATAAAAGCCATGTTAGCCTGTAGGAAAGAGCTAAGTGGGTTGGATGATTTGCATTTGAACAAGGTCCTCTCTTAAGGACTTTAAGGAGTTTGAGTTCACTGACAAATTATGGGGTTAGTCGTATCTTTAAAGAAGCTTCTCTAGGCTTCTTTATAAATAAAATAAAATAAAATAAAATAAAAATAGCAGATCTCTGGGAATGCCCAGGTTCTATAAACAGTAACCTTGAGTTTGGATCAAGTGAGCCCAGGATAGCCCAGGACATTAATGTCTATTCAGAACCCATTCTTAACCTTGCCTCAGACTGGTTAGGAATATACTAGGTGTTTTTTTGTTGTTGTTGTTTTGAGGATTACTGGGTATTTCTTTAGCGTTGAGGTATGTGAGGACAATGTATTCTAGGAGGTAGCTCAAAAGTAGATGTTGATTATGAACCTAATATTAATGCGTGTGCTGAGTGTTTTCAGTGACTAGTCTCCATATAACTATAAGCTCAGAGAAATGCCACAAAGGTACAAGAGTTTATTTCCCTGGGCTTTTAAGAGGTAAATACGCATGAACACTGATTTTCCTCTTAAGAAATTCTTTATTTTTCATAATAAATATTGAAAAGATGAGCAGTGTGGTAGGGAGACTCCATCTGCAGAGGAAGTGATCAAGGCTGAGTGGGATTTTGTGGGGCCAGCGGCAGAGGAATCTTAGTGATCAGGCAGGATGAGTAATCAATGACATAAGTAATAGGATGAGGAACAGTGAGAGTTATTTATAGAGCCCACCATATCTTTTTGAGGGCCTAGGATCCACTAATGTCATTTGACCGCCAATAGCAACAAAACTCACCCTGAGGCCTTCATTGCAGACCAAATAGCTCTGAGCCCTTCAAACACTCATTCACAAGTTGAACTCACAGCTTTCATAGGTTGTAAAATGGGATTTGGGATAAAGGATGGTCCTTAAATTAGGAGATGCACCTTCATGTAAAGATCAGAAGCACTACCATTTTAATTATGTTTATAGGAGAATCAGAAAGTGATTCTAGAAAAAGGGTTGGGGTGGGAGGTAGGAGAGATGAAAACAGGTTAAAGAACCAAACTGAAATGTCAAAATTTTGTATTATCATTGTTTTGCTCTATTTGTATTGGGCATCACAGAAATTGTTACCTTGAAAGTCACAAAATTTAATTTCACATTAAAATACTGATTCCTGGGCCTACCCAAGACCTTCTGAACCAGAATCCTCAGGGAGGGGTTTAGGACTCCGAAACCATGAAAGTCCCCCAGGGGGTGCTCATGTGCAATTGATCTGAGAACCGTTGCCCTAGGGAGGGTCTAGCTTTGCCCCTCCATTTGTATGAAGAAGTAAGACTGAGAGATGGCATCAGGGTAATGTGAGTGTTAGGCATTATATTTTTCTGATCACCTGGGTGTCACTCAGGCTTCCTTGGTAAACTGCCTGATCTGGATCTTCTCTGAAGTAAATAAATGTCTTCTGTCCCTTCAACAGATGTTCAAGCAAATGCTTTCGGAAAAGCAAGCCAAGTGGGAGCATTACAAGAAGGAGGGCTCAGAGCGGATGACAGAGCTTGCTGATGTCTTTTCAGGAGTGAAACCCCTAACCAGAGTGGAGAAAAATGGTAATCGCTGAAGAAGAAATTGTACTTGAAATGTATACACAGATTATTAGAAATGGGCAGTCAAAAGGCCTAACCTGGTCATCCACTGGATGCTAGGACATTGCTAAAGAAGATCCCTGGGCAATCTCCATATTCTCTCTGGACTTTAGTTTTCTTATCTTTGAAGTATGAGATTAAACTAAATCTAGGGTTCTTATTCTCTGGTTCATAGATAGTCTTTATAGAGTCATAATCCATCCCCCCCGCACTCCCACCATAGTATGCAAAACTAGTGTGTCAGTTTATGTGCACTGAAGAGGTTGGGGAAAAGGACTTATAACTGTCATGATTTTCTTAGAAGGATATTTTCCCAAAAACATTAGTAACTACTAACATAGATTAAATGGAAGAGTCTTATCTGCTGAGCTTGTTTGCGCTTGCCATCTAGTGGTAGAAGAGGGGACCTGCAGACTGTTTTGAAACAAACATAGTTTAATTTTTACTTTAATCCTGCTGCTTCTAGGACATTTTATCTATAAGAAAATTGTGATATTACTTCAGATTGTAATATAAATAGGAAACTTTCAAATTGCCCCCAAAAGAGCACTCTGAATTTTAAGGTGACAAATTAAACTTTTTAAATATTTAATGTTTGTTTTAACTGTCAAATTCATTTGGATAGTTATACAGTAAAATTGCTTAATACTGTAGCTTTTTATTTAAAAAACTTTACTATTTTTAATTAATATAGCTTGTGATTACTATATTTGGCTTTTGTTGATTTATTTGATGCAAAATGATCATCTAAAATATATTTTCATATTACATTATTATTCCTATTGAAAAAAGTCTCACAGTTTCTAATGCTGTGATTTAAACTGGCCACATGTTTTACAGATCACCTTCTTGTGACTGAAAAGCAAAGCACCACCTGTAGCAGTCTAACCAGATTAGTTTCTAGAATTGGGCACACTGATCTCTGTTCTAGTCTCTTAAGTCCTCATAAATACCAGCATGGTTTCAGAGGTCATTTCGAACAACGTCTTACACTTCTTTTGGCTACACAGCATATTTTAGTTTAGAAAGTACTTTCACAAATATTTCTCATTTGATCCTTACAATCCTGTAAGATAAACATCTTTATCCTTATTTTACATGTAAGGAAACCAAAGCTTTAAAATGTAATCACTTGATTAAGGTAACAAAGATCTGGAGCCTGGATCCAACTCATTGCCTCAGACTCTAAATCTTGTCCTTTCTACTGCTCCATAGCTGTCCCTCAGTCCTACAAGAAAATCTCCAAGTTTATAGCTGGTGTTCCTCAGATTATAAACCCTTAAGTGCTTTTATTGAAGTGAAATCATGGCACTGATAACAGAAACTTTAGGGAATCACCTTGGTGAGTTGACAAGAGCAAAGCCTTTGAATTGGAACAGACAGTTGTGAAACTCCTGGCCCTGCCATTTAGTAACTGGAGCCCTGCATGTGTTTCTTTCTTTTTTTTTTAATCCTCACCTGAGGATACTTTTCCATTTTATCTTCAGATAGAGTGGGAGGGAGAGAGAAAGAGAAACATCGATGTGAGAGAGACACATCGACTGGTTGCCTCCTGCACGACCCTGACCAGGACGGGGACTGAACTGCAACCGAGGTCTGTGCCCTTGACCAGAATCAAACCCAAGACTCTGGTCTGAGGGCCAGCGCTCTAACCGCTGAGCCAAACCGGCCAGGGCTGCATGTGATTCTTAATATCTCTGGGTACCAGCTTCCTCATCTGCGAAATGGGTCCTCATTCCTACTCCTGTAGATAGTTGTGAAGATTGAATAAGATGAAGTACAGAGCTTTGCTTGACACTGAGGCACTGGGAACATGTTCATGCCCCTCCCTTTCTGTGCCCTGTGAGATACTGGTTGGTTTGTGAATGCAAATTATGCCCCCTAATCAGTTCAGATGCCCCCCCCAAACTCACCACTCATACCTCGTAGACCAAGAAGTTGGTCTCTTTCTTCCCAAGGCAAGCCATTGCCATTTTTGCCCCAAAGCCTCTGTTCCTGTTTGTCCCTTCCTCTAGGGATGAACCGTCTCTCTTTCTCTGTCTGCCTGTCCAGATCTGTACCATCCTCGTTTCTCCAGGAAACTCCTTGTAACCCTGTGTCCCATCCTTCAGTCCCTCCCGACTCCTCCCCACCGCCCCGCCACCTTTGCACATACCAGTTTACAACCACACTTGGGCCTTTAACCTGCTGCTGCCAGGTATCGTAGACGGAGCTACTCAGGTAGGCAGTCTCGTCGTTTCTCCTGGGTCAGGTGCCCGGCACTGTTGTTGTTACCGTTTGGGTGATTCCTGCGAGCAGCGGAAGGCACACAGGAAAAGCTCCAGGAGTAAGAACTCGATTTGTAGAGAATAATTTAATTAAATTCAAAACCAGCAGTCTTTCCTTGTTTCTGTATTAATAGAAAATCTTCAAGCTTGGTTCAGAGAGATCTCCAAACAAATATTGTCTTTAAATTACGATGATTCTACTGCTGCAGGCAGAAAAACTGTGCAACTGATACAAGCTTTGGAAGAGGTAAGGAGAGTCTTTCTAAGTGACAGTCCTTGGATCATGAATCATACCTCTGACCCACCCAATAATCTGCTCCTGGAAATATATCTAAGAAGATAGTTTACTAAAAGCAAAAGCAATAAAAATTAATTTGCTCACTATAATATTATATAGTGTTCTAAAATTGGGAAAATAACTAAATGACCAACATGAAAAGAATGGTAGCAAAAATTATGAGATTTCAACTGTGGAAACATGAAGTCTCAGAAAAATAATTATGAAAACAGTATAGAAACATTGGGAAAATTGTGATAAAGAGGTAAAAGAGAAAAATTGCATTATGTATACCACTTTTAGGTTTATAAAAAGAATACACCTTGGAATAATCTAGAAGACATACAGAAAAGTGAAAATAGTTGTAAGATAATCATATATATAATCAATTATAAATGGAATTTTTTTGGGGGAAAAAAAAGTTTATTTTTTATCTACTCAAAAATGATTATACTGCCCTGGCTGGTTTGGCTCAGCGGTTAGATCATCGGCCTGTGGTCCAGAGAGACCCAGGTTCGGTTCCCACTAAGGGCATGTACCTTGGTTGCAGTTTGTCCCCGGCCCTGGTTGGGTCGTGCGGGTAGCAGCCACTCGATGTGTCCCTTTCACATCGATGTTTCTCTCTCTCTCTCTCTTCCTCCCGCTCTATCTGAACAAAAAATGGAAAAATGTCCTCGGGTGAGGATAAAAAAAAAATGATTATACCAAAAAGAATGATTATACCTTCACACTCTTAAAATTTTAAGTGTATGTTTAACTAGGTTTAAAATGGTGAATAAAAACATCAGAGCAATAACCATAAACTTTATTTAAAACATCACCTATACACATCTATAACCCTGTCCAGTTGGTACATTTTAAAGATATAATTAATACATTTTTCATTTGGCAGGCTTTCTTATAGGCTTGTTCTTATATTTGCAAGGTTTTTAGAATGGTCACTATTAATAGCCACAAAATATAATAGAGCATGGTTAGCATTCCAGATTCTCTAACCATTCCAGAGCAATTGCTCACTTGTACTGTTTTGTTTGTTTTTTTAATATGTTTTTATTGATTTTTTAGAGGGAGAGGGAGATAGAAACATTGATGTGAGAGAAGCATCCATCAGATGCCTCCTGTACACCCTCTTCTGGGGATTGAGCCTGCAACCTGGGCATGTGCCCTGATAGGGAACTGAACTAGGACCTCGTAGTCCACAGGATGACGCTTAATCCACTGAGCCCCACTGGCCAGCCTATACTGTTTGTGTCTGGGTTGTTTTTGGATTTTCTAGTCTATAGTATAACTATAAACAACTTTGTAAATCTTGAATGGCTTTTTATCTTTTGCATTATTCATTTTGACATGTAACTCAGACCCCTTGAATTATATACATTACAATTTCAGAACATGGTGGAATCATTGCTTTGTTTTAAGAGTACATCAAGCTCTGGCCAGTTTGGCTCAGCAGTCAGAGCATCAGCCCGAAGACCAATGAGTCTCAGGTTTGATTCTGGTCAAGGGCACGTACCTCGGTTGCAGTTTATCCCCGGCCCTGGTCGGGGTCGTGCAGGAGGCAACCATTCGATATTCTGTCTCACATTGATGTTTCTCTCTCTCTCCATCTCTCTCCCACTCTCTTTTCTCTCTCCCTCCCTGCCACTCTCTCTGAAGAGAAATGGAAAAATATCCTCAGGTGAGGATTTAAAAAAAAAAAAAGAACCTAGTAATGTCCATGTGCCAGCACCTTGGTTGTGATGGAACTTGTTTTCTGGCAATCCTGCAAATCTTCAGAATTAGGAGGATTTCCCATATGTGTTTATTGGGTCTGAAATGGAAATCAGGAGTAGCCACTTGCTTTGTGATATATTTACAGGGTCAGAGGGATTGCTCAGTTTCTAATCCTAGAAAGTTGTGCCTGGTTTCACAACTTGGCTTACACATTTCTGAAATTATAATTTGAAATAAATATTTTGCCAAGAAATTCTTAGTAAGTAGTGTGCTTTATTTGGAGTGTTTTCAAGGAAAAATGAGCACCAAACAGGCTGGTCAGGATTTTAAATTAAATGTATTTATGTAACACAGGTTCAGGAATTTCACCAGCTGGAATCCAACCTGCAAGTGTGTCAGTTTCTTGCTGACACTCGAAAGTTTCTCCACCAAATGATCCGAACCATTAACATCAAAGAGGAGGTCCTGATCACGATGCACATTGTGGGGGACATCTCTTTTGCTTGGCAGCTGATTGACAGGTAATGTGGGTAGCCTGGCTTTTGCCCTTGATGAAACCATTGTGAATGTCTTCTTATCATTTATCTCTTTTTACAGTTTCACATCTATCATGCAAGAGAGCATCAGAGTAAACCCATCCATGGTTACTAAACTCAGAGCTACATTCCTAAAGGTGAGCAAAAAACAGTGAGACCACATTGTCAGCCAGTAGCAAAGAGTTGGCCTTCATTATTAATCCAGCCCAAGATTTCATCCTTTGGATAACTGAAGTATTTTTATAGACTGAACATTGTTAGCAATTTTTCTATGAGACCATAGTTTGAAGAGATGCCAGAAACGCCAGGCTGGTGTGGCTCAGTGGACTGAGTGTCATTTTCATGAACTGAGAGGTACCAGTTCAATTCCTGGTCAGGGCACAGCCCAGGTTGTGGGCTCGATCCCCAGTAGGGGGCGTGCAGAAGGCAGCTGATCTATGTTTCTCTCACATTGATGTTTCTATCTCTCTCTCCCTTTCTCTCTCTCTAAAAAAAATCAATAAAAACATATTTTAAAAAAAGATGCCAGAGCTCTGGCTGGTTTGGCTCAGGGGTTAGAGCATCAGCCCATGGACCAAAGAGTGGTGGGATCGATTCCAGTCAAGGGCATGTACCTCAGTTACAGTTCAGTCCCCAGGCCTGGTCAGGGTCATGGGTGAGGTAGCCAAATCAATGTGTCTCTCTCACATTGATTGTCTCTCTCCCTCTCTCTCCCTCCCACTCTGTCTGAAGATGAATTGAAAGATATCTATGGGTGAGGATTTAAAATAAAAAAAGAAATGCCAGAAATACTTGAAGTGTAAATTAATAAGTTGGAGCATCTTCCAGAAAATTATTTTTAAATAAAGAAATAGCTTTTTTAAAGTTTTACTGGTATACTAAAAACTTAAACCCTATGAGTGCTTTATTTCCTGGACATGAATTAAATTGTTTTATTTATTCATTTTTTAAAATTCTGCTTGGGCCTTGCTCTCAAGGTAATTTCAGATCATGATAAATGGACAAATAATTTACTCAGTGTCTTCTGACAGAATTACCATATACGTATATGAATTCCTTGGTTCACTTTCTTTCATTTTTTAACATCTCTCATCATTGGGGATGTGTTTTATTATCTATGGCATATCGTAGTTTCGTTGTTGGCATGTTTTCTCTTTCTTTTCATTTATTTTTGTTGTATTTGTTGTTAATCCTCACCTGAGGATATTTTTCCATTGATTTTTAGATAGAATAGGAGGGAGGAAGAAAGAGAGAGAGAGAAACATAGATGTGAGAGAGACACATCGATTGATTGCCTCTGTCTTGACCCCAACCGGGGCCGGGGATCAAACCTGCAACCAAGGTACGGAGGTATGTGCCCTTGACTGGGACTGAACCTGAGACCCTTTGGTCTGCAGGCTGATGCTCTAACCACTGAGCCAAACTGGCTAGAGCTATTTATTAATTGTTCTAATCATCACCAGAGGACATGCTTAGAGAAAGGAAGGGAGAGAGAGAGAGACATCGATGTGAGAGAGGAACATCGATCAGTTGCCTTCTGTAAGTTCCCAGCCGGGTATCAGACCCAAAGCAGGTATGTGCCCTGACTGGGAATCGAACTGGCAACCCTTCGGTATACGCGACGACGCTCAACCAACTGAGCTATTCCGGCTGGACAGCATGTTTTTTCTTTCTGAGAGGGACGTAAATAAGGGCATGTCTTACATGGTGTGACATCTTTGATTGGACTCATTACAGTAGTCCATCCATCAGACTCTGCTTTCCAGAGGACTAGCTGTATTCTGTAGCACAGTGGCTTTCACTCTCGAGGGTGCACGAGAATCTCTGGGCGGCTTGTCACAACACAGATTGCTGGGCCCCGCCCCCAGCGCCTGATTCAGTCAGTCTGCGGTGGGCTGGAGGACTGGCCTCTGTAGCAAGCTCCAGGTGCTCGTGATGGTGCTGGTCCAGAGATCACAGTTTGAGAACCGCTGCTGGAGCAAAAGACTCATTTTTTAAAAATTACATCAGTGTCAAAATATTAATGATATTGACGAAATTCAGTGGTGGTTGCTCCCTTGGGTAAAGCCCAAGAGCTTTGTTATGTGTTACTATTTCTGGAAAGGGAGATTTCTAGGAATTTTTGAAACAAATATATATCTTTTTTCTTCCAGCTTGCCTCCGCCCTTGACCTTCCCCTTCTTCGCATTAATCAAGCAAATAGCCCTGACCTGCTCAGTGTGTCTCAATATTATTCCGGCGAATTGGTGTCCTATGTGAGAAAGGTAAGGAATGCATCACACTGATATTTATTTTCTCCACAAAACAACTGCTATTTTAAATGCAAAAGGTATGCCTGAGACCCTATAAAAAGTACACCCGTGTTTCTTTCCTTTGTTACTGTTTTGATTCCAGAAACGGGCAGGAGCTGAGAATAAGCATGTTGTAATGGTGCTGTGAGTGTGCAGGGGTGTCTTTGCTTTCAGAGAACTTTCACTCCTGTTTTTTAAATGCGGGTGGTTTCAACCCCCGTTTTATAGACATGAAAACTGAGGAATAGACTCTAGTGGCTTCTTCAAAGTCACAGAGCTAGTTGGTAAAAAGAGCCAGATCTAGACTCGTCCGAACTGAAAGTTCACGCGGGAATTTTGTTCCTCGTTTCAAGAACTTACCAGTGCGGCTGGAGCACCGATCCAGGCCTGGATTCTAGACGGACCTGGGCCTCGCACTAGGCGAGTGCCCTCGGCCACAGCACTTAACATCGGAACCGCAATCATTTAGAAGTTTGGAATGGAACAGCACAGGGGGCACAATTGTCCCTGACCACTTCGCGCTTCGACTTGCGCGGCTTCACTCCGTCGTGGTGTTTTCACATACGGTGTAGTATAGTATAGTATTTGAGAGCACCGCGGCGCAGTGGAGCCGGGAAGTCGAAGACGAAGTGGCAGGGACGGCTGTATGAATAAAGAATCTTGCTTCACGGAAATTCGTTTATCGCAGTAGAGTCTGGAACTGATTAACCGCGACAAACGAGGGCCAACTGCATAGTCAATAATGTTATAGCTGTATGATGCCAGGGGGAACTGGAATTATCGGGGGGTCGCTGTGTCAGTCCTACAAATGTCTAACTATGCTGCACACCTGAAACTAATATAATATTGAGTGTTGAATGTAATTGAAAAATTTTAATTAATTAATTACTTAAAGGTGTCCATCTGCCTGTAAGAAGTAAGTAAATGGAATGCAAATTGGCAATGTTGAACGATGCGTCTTTCTGCGGCATTTCCCTGAGGGTGAGCCCTGTGTCCTGTGAGCAGGTGCAGGGGGAAGGAAGGTAGCCCTGGGCCCGAGAGCAGGTATTGACAGAGCTCCTGAGCCCTCAGCATCCCTTGCTGGGGACAGCTGGCTTTGGACACACTGCGACCCTTCTTCCTGCCATCGCGGCGAAGAGGAAAGAGGTGTTCCACTGTTGTTTGTCTTTTCCCTTTCCTTGTAGGTTTTGCAGATCATTCCAGAAAGCATGTTTACTTCTCTTCTAAAGATCATAAAGCTTCAAACCCACGATATCATCGAGGTGCCAACCCGCCTGGACAAGGACAAGTTGAGGGACTATGCTCAGCTGGGCCCACGATATGAGGTGGCTTGTCCCTTTGACCCGTGCCTTCCGATCCTTAAACCCAGACCCTGAGATGTCACAGGTCCGTGTCCCCGCCATGTCCCCGAGGCCACCAGCCCAGTCCTGACTTGCTCGTGCCTGTTCTCAGAGAGAACTGCGCTTGCTGTTTGAGTGCAGTTGTGCCTCGGTTGTTCCATTGTCCTGGTGTCCTTTGAGGCCCGGGCTGCCCGAGAGCCTCAGAGGAAGTGGAGTTTGCTGGTCACTTTTCTCTTGAATGGTCTTGGTGAATCAGGCCTATTCTCCTTGGGCTAGCTTTGCCTGGACTTTCACACTCAGAGTCCTGCTTTGTACATCCAGCCAGTGGCTCCGAGTAATCTGTGGTTCATTAATCATTTCCTACAGCCAGGCTCTGAAGTCCACGCAGTGGTTAAGCAGCCTCTGAGGTCGTTATTCCCAAACACCTCTGCTTTTCTTGCTCCCTGAACTCGAAGATGTGAAATGTGAAATCAAGTGAAAGTTGAATTGTGATGTCCAATGTCTTCACTTTTCATCTCAGCGTTAATTTCATCTCCTCTGACACAGCTCCAAAAATCATACCATGAAATTAGATTTCAAGCTTGGGATCGCCACATTTATTCTAACTCAGAAATACGGCGTCTGTCTACCCTATCTGTGTCTCCTGGTGTTGCTTGAAAAAACAGACGGCAGTAAGGGGAGATGATCTTCTTCGAGTCTTAATGAGCCTTTTCTATGTGGAAGGGGCCATCACTGAGTCCCACCCTCATTTTATACATGAGAAACAGGCCCCAAGAAGGGGAAATAATTGGTCCAAGAACTATTTAATATCCTCTGACTCAGTTTCCCAAAATGTCTAGCAGTGGTCTCTCAGTGACACACGAAGCCTCATTTCCGACCAGGACATGTGTACACAGGGGTGCTAAAGCCTCACACGCGTTCCTGTTGTCTGCCAACTCCAGGGCCACCAGCCCATTGTTATAGCTTCCCCTACAAAGGGTGGGTCTTTGTCTGAAGTACTTCACTAACCACTGTTTCTTTGTTACAGGTTGCCAAGCTGACTCATGCGATTTCCATTTTTACTGAAGGCATCTTAATGATGAAAACGACTTTGGTCGGCATCATCAAGGTAACAGCTCTGATGCTGGTCTGTGTGGCCTCGTGGTGAGACTCTTAGTGTGAGTGTCCGGTAGTTATCCCTCAGGGATCAGGGAATGACGTTATCTTCTTGTGTCCCTGCTATTTCACATTTGGCTTTTTTATCTTAATATTACTCAAGTATTGATGGAGGAAGAGAGAGCATTATAATCCTTATTTTTCATAATACCCAAGAGTTATTTAGATCTAAGAAAAATCCACTTTATTGAATTTTTATTATAAAGAAAAATTTTATTATTAATGCTCTTAGACAAAATAGCTGGCTAGTTCTCTCTCTTTCTGCCACCCTCTTTTCTGTTTTAATATTTTTATACTGCACTCAGGTGCAGAGAGCTGAGGTGATCGTACTGTATTCTCATCGTCAGGTCATTGCTGTCACCCATGCATGTGAGCTGCTGTCTTCTCTTATTTTTTTTCTTTCTCATTTCCTGGATTCCCATGGCCATCCCCCATAGCACCCACTATTTATATTTGACTTCCATCCCTAAATATTCAAGCATCTGTATTTTTAGCAGGTGGTATTATTTTATGTGTGCGTTTATTTTTGATTTACCTAAATTATTGGGTTCCTTCTCGTATTCTTTCTCCCACTTTTCTCACCGGGTATCGCTTTTGAAATAAATTTATGTTGCTATGGGTCAGGTAGTTGGTTACTTCTTACTGCACAGAATTTCACATTTTACTTAACCATTGCCCAGGGATGGACACCTGTGTTGCCCAGTATCTCACCTATGCTCCCCTTTATCATAAACAACGTCAAGGTGAGCATCTCGGAACATGTCCCCACTGCAGACCTGTACGAGAATTTCTGAAATCTGCATACCCAGAATGGGTTGCTGGTCATGGGGTATATTTACACTTAATCTGTTTTAGTACTGCTAGGTTGCCTTCTGAAATGACCATTTCCTGTGTATCTACCCACATTTTCCCCAATACTTGTTATTTTCCACTTTCAAATTTTTGCTTGCCCAAGGAGTATAAAGTGGTATCTCACTGCTATTTTAATTTATAATCCTATGATTGGTGATGTACCCATGCACATAGTTCATAGTGTTTTATTAACTTTCCCATTTATCTGCTATCAGTAGAATCTGAACATTTCTGATTTTTAATAAAATGTATAGCTATGGAATTTCTAGGTAAACATTTATGTTAATAAAATCCAAAAAAATACAGGAAATGAAACTAAATAGATACATGACTTCAGTGTGTGTTTTCTGGAAGTGCATTAAAAGAAATACTGTTTACCCCCAGAATAGTAATCGAATTCGTTAAACATGCTTTAGTCTTGATGCCAGTTGAATTCAATTGATGTGCAGAAATTATAAATGCAGGTTATCGCTTCTGACTAATCCATAAATTAGTGATAAATCCTAGGACCAGCTTAAGCATTTCACATGCAAAGTAACCAGTATTAGAAGGATGTAATAAAGCCTAACATTTAGCACTAATTATCAAAGGAAAGACTGCTTAAGAAAAGTGTAAATCTTTTGCCACACACTTTTAGATGTAAGAGGGGACCTCGTGCTGACCGCATCCCACCCTGGGGCTGTCTGCCAGTCTAACGACTCGGGCCCTTACTAATCTTGAACCTCCCAATGTTAAGGATCTATTTCACACACTTGTAAAAAGTCTAAGTCCCCTTTAGTCAGTATGACTTAAAGCAAGTGAGATATACACAGAGATATGTGTTCATTGTTAGAGGTAGCCAAAAAAATAGTAATAATCTATGTATTTACTTACCAGTAAGAGATTGGCTAAATACATCATGGCGCACTCATGCTATGGATTGTTCTGCTGCCACTGGACGATTTCCAGGAATTAAAGTGAAAACAGTGAATTGCAGAACTGTGTGTGTGTCTGTGTGTATTAGCCCATTTAGATGTTCAAGATTAAATACGTATTTAAGGACAAATACTTAGATGTAAACAAATAGAGGAAGGTCTGGATGATCTATATGAAAATGGTTAACTGTTGCTAACGTTGGGGGAGGGGATAGAAATGTGAGGGTGTGTGAGAGGGGGCTTTCTCTTTGCTGCGAGTACTCCGTCCATCGTGAAAGTCTAGGGAGAATTGGAAGGTCCGTTGGAGACCTTTAGATTCCTGGAAACATTTAACTCTTTTCCATTAAACCTGTTCTTATAAGGAATATTTCTTTGAAAACTTCATGTTACTTCTTTGATTTTATTCTCATTCATTATATTTATTTATAATTTACCTTTTTATTATGAAGTAGAGCATAGCTACTAAAAGCTACAGAAACAACTGTGTAGCTTATTATAAGGTAAATATCATTCATTTTCACAAACACTCAAATCAAGAGGCATCATTTAGCCAGTGCCCATTGCAAGCCTCCTCCTCATGTGCCCTGACCTAATTTCCGTCTCTCTGTTTATAGTTTTATTATCCAAAAGTAAATCTCTCTACACTATAGTTTATACTTGCCTATTTAAAAAACTGTGTGTGTGTGTGTGTATATATATATATATGTATATGTATGTATGCCATGTCTTTTAAGTCTCTTTTAAACTCCAGATGTCTTTATTCTTTTTTTTTTTTTTTCTTTTGTGGAGCCCAAGACTTTTGCCTAGTAGTTTCTCTCTAGTCTGGGTTTTGCTGATTGCATAGCCATGATGTCGTTCAACGTTTTTTTCTGGCTTTTGTCATTTCTTCAACTTTCATTGCATTTATCTTCCCTGAAGCTTAGATATAATCAAACCCAGACGGAACCATCAGTTACCTTTAGGACTTTTTTGAAATAATGGTTGTTTACAAACTGGGAGGGGGGATCTTAGGGGATTCATAGGAGTGCCATAAAGCTATTTGATGTTTTATGGATCTGACAGGAGACTGTTGGGGAACAACAAAAGCTTTCCCATTAGAGAAAAAAAGAAGCAGCAAAATCAGTGTAGATGACAGATTTGCTTTCATACGCTGCTATCCCCCTAGTCACAAACACCATCAAGAGTGCTGGAAGAAGAGAATCATTCAGTCTGCAGGGCACCCAGCCCCCCAGGAGTTTGCCCACGTGGCTGAAGATGCCTGAAATAACATCCATGGGAAAGACTCTGAATTCAGATGCAGGCCCTTTATTCCACCCCCTCCTGGTGATAAGAAAAGGAACTTGTTACTTTTAACAACGTGATTAAAATGTGAGGCAACTTTTGAAACTTTCTGTATCCACCATCTTTGAAAACATCATGTTGTAAAATGATCATGAGTTTTACCGAGATAAACCAGGTCCTAAAGAGGTGACGGGTCTAATAATTCCGTCCTAGCTGCACAAGATCCCCGTCCTGTAGAAAAGAGGTAGGAAGCACTCACTGGGCTCTGGAAACCATCTTTGCTCGGGACGCGTCAGGGCCCAGTTTTCCTCACTGCCCTTTATCCCTCTTCGATTTGCACTCAGGTGGATCCCAAACAGTTGCTGGAAGACGGGATAAGGAAGGAGCTCGTCAAACGCGTTGCTTTTGCTCTTCATAGGGGATTGATCTTCAACCCTCGAGCCAAGGTACCAGACGAGCAAAAGGAGTCTGTCTGTCCTTTCTCTGTCTGTCTGTCAGTTTGAAAAAGCAGACTAGAGCACCATTTTTAACTGTTATGATCAAGACCTTTCCTCCAAACAGACATCTGATAGATGATTTCTAATACAATCAACAGATGTGCTTTTTGATGAGAAAATTCTTTTTAAATTCAGTGTTTGTTTTTTTTTAACCTACTGATCCCCCAATTTAAGAATTGAACTGATGTTTGTAGTTCAGAGTTGCTTCTTGTGGTTAAAAGAACTTGTTCGCCCTAAGGCAGATAGGAACTATAAAGGCTGCAAGGTTCTATTTTGTTGAATGTATTAAAGAATATGGTAATTTTTTCTCGGGAGAAAAAAGAAATAGGCCTGAACTTTATGTATAGGTTGCTTTTCACCTCAGAAAATTCCATTTAAAATAGTTTGTTTTAAAATAGATATATTCGTGAGAGAAGTCAACATTCCTTTTTTTTTTTTTTTTTTATGTTCTTTTGTATGAGGCTTCCTTCCCAAATGAATGAAATCTGTTCTTTGCTGAATGTTAGACATGAGTTACCACTCATCCGAGATGGGTAGGAAACGAATATTTCCAAAGCGGTCTTGAACTATCACTGTGGTCTCCTAGTCAGGGAATCATTTCAAGTCCAATATAGATGTTAGTAGTTGACAATCTACTGCAATAAAATAGAATTCATGTTTCCTCTTTGGCACAGCCAAGTGAACTGATGCCCAAGCTGAAGGAGTTGGGAGCCACCATGGATGGATTTCACCGTTCTTTTGAATATATACAGGACTACGTCAACATTTATGCTCTGAAGATTTGGCAGGAAGAAGTATCTCGTATTATAAATTATAATGTCGAACAGGAGTGTAATAACTTCTTAAGAACCAAGGTATTTAAATGCATTGTTAATCTCTTGACTACATTTGTTATTTCTGACTTATAAAATGCATACCTTAGACCTCAGAATTGCCAGCAAGAAAGTTTGTTTAAACTGTTACTGAAAATCAGTAAACACTAGACAGTCACAAACACCCTCGGAATACCTTCAGGAGCGGTTAGGATTTTAGAAAAGTTTTTATTTATTTATTTTTTTTTATCCTCACCCGAGGACATTTTTCGATATTTTGTTCAGATAGAGTGGGAGGGAGAGAGAGAGAGAAACATCGATGTGAAAGGGACACATTGAGTGGTTGCCACCCACACAACCCAACCAGGGCCGGGGACAAACTGCAACCGAGGTACGTGCCCTTAGCGGGAACTGAACCCGGGTCTCTCTGGACCGCAGGCCGACGCTCCAACCGCTGAGCCAAACCGGCCAGGGCTAGAAAAGTTTATATGATACCTCACAGCTGGGAGTTCACTGCCCTAAGGAGAAAACAGACACGAATAATGGCTACAGAATGAATTGTCACTGTTATAACTCAAGTGATCAAGAATTCAGAAGACTTAGAAGTCAGTTGAGTTTGATCAGAGTTACATACCTAAGAGTGGAATTGCTAGGCCGTTTGGTGATTCTGTGTGTAACTTACTGATGAACCACCAAGCTGTTTGCCACAGTGGCTGCACCATTTTTATTTCCACCAGCAATGTCTGAGGGTTCTAATTTCCTAATTTCTCCACATCCTCACCAACATTTGTTATTTTCCTTTAAAAAAAAAATACACATACACACCTGTCCTAATAAGTGTGAAGTGGTATTTCATTGTGGTTTTGATTTGCATTTTCCTAATAACTAATGTTGTTGAGCATCTTTTTATTGGCCTATTGACCATTTCTATGTCCTCCTTAGACAAATGTCTACTCAAGTTCCTTGCCTGTTTTTCAATTGGGTTGAGAAGTTATATTTTAGTAGTTAACAAGGAGCTACTCTGTATGCTTTTAATTAGGGAACTGATGATTCAGGTAGTGAAAGATTATCTTCCAACCTTATGATTTTTTGGATTTTTGTTATTACACACTCACACATGTTAACTTATGAGCCAAAAAGCCAGAAGTTCCTGTGTCTCTTCTTACCTTCATTCACCTTACTTTTTCACAAACATTTCTTTTTTAATACATGTTATATGTGGCATTTTGGAATGACTATTAGTAGAGTTTTGAATGTTTTCTCTTTGAAACCAAGGTGTATCCATTGTCGTTCTTGCAATATTATCCTTCTAAAACTGTGTGGGAAAAGCATAACTAGGTTACCTTGTCAAAGATGTACCAAATATTTGTTATTTTCTTCTAGATTCAAGACTGGCAAAGTATGTACCAGTCCACTCATATTCCAATACCAAAGTTTACCCCTGTGGATGAGTCTGTAACGTTTATTGGTCGACTCTGCAGAGAAATCTTGCGGATCACTGACCCAAAGTAGGTGCATCTGAATTCCATGGGGCCTTGAATGCCATGGACAGTTGAAGTCTAAACGTGTTGCATATACTCGGGTCTCACCTTTGTTTATTAAAATTCATTGTTTTGAGAGTACATATTTTCCTCAGTGGGACAGAGAGCGAAACAACCCCACGGTCTCTTTGGCCGCCTTTAGTCTATGCTCCTCTTGCTCTCCAGTTAACATATTTGCTCAGACCTGTGGACATGCCAATATATCAAACAAAGGTTTAATTACAAATTGCTCATCTGTGCCTAGTAACCTTGGCACACACCCCCGTTCCCGTCACAGGGTTTTGCACTTGTCAGTTCGTGCCCTGACCTTTTCAGATTGCTTCCTTGATGCTTAGCCCAACGCCCACGCACGTTTAATAGTGAGGACTAACATTTTATTGAGCACTTACCTTGTGCTCTCTTCCCAGAACATGGTCCACATTTCTTTCATTCACTCATTACAAGAGTCTTATGAGGTAGGCATTGCTACTCTTTCCATTTTAGAGATGAAGTAACTGAGGCACAGAAAAGGTAAATCACTTGCCCAGAACACAGAGTTAATAAATGGTGGACCCAGAATACACACCAGGCCCCCGACTCTGGAGCCGGGCCTGTGGCGTTCATTTCATGCAGTCATGGTTTGTACGTGGTCACATGGGCCAAACCCTATAGAGTCACAGCTGCCCTTGTCAACATGTAAGCTTCTCCCAAAACACCCCACGGAAAGTTTGTCTAAAAGAGTAATTGATCCAGACGTAGCCCCTCCTTTCTTGGCGCCTGAGGTGATTACTGAATCTGTTCTAGAAAACTAGCCCCCAATGCCTTGCTAATACCTGCAGAAGGGATTAAGCATGATTGGGGCTTTCGTGACATGTATTGATTTCATCATCAGTGTTGGGGGCCTTGTAGCACTCAAAGTGCTAGCCCTGGGCGATGGGGAGAGACACCTGAAGCCTGAAAGTAGAAGTTGTGGTCAGTTCTGGAAATCATCTTGGTCTTCTGACTTACTTCCAGAGTTAAATCTCCCTGGCCCTTGAGGCTCTTAACTCCCTCCCAAATTCCATGTCAGTAAAGGCACATGCTGGTTCTTGGAATGGGGGCATGTCATCTGTGGAGTCTGTGAAGTTGCAGAGGCTGGGACTCCATGCCAGACCTACCGAATCAGACTCTCTGTGGGTGGGTCTGGCTGTCTGTTTTTCAACAGATTCTACCAGTGATTTAAGGTCCCAGCCCCAGCCTTTGGGAGCCATTAAAATGGTGGTTGAGGATATGGTGTTGGAATCAGACCTCTCTAAGCCTCAGTTACTTCACCTGTAAATTGAGGGTCAGATGGCTTGTATGTCACAGGGCTGTTATGAGGAAGAAGAAGGTAACACACGGACTGAGCTTAGCCAGCATCTGGCACGTGGGAAGTGCACAGTAGATACTGTTGGTTGTATCTTTGTTGTTACACTCCTGAGTCTGCAGGGGGTCATTGGTTGCTGACCAGAAATAGGAGGAAAGAGGCGTGGCTTTGTCATCGTACTCAGGTGTTAGATAGCGTGCCAGCATTCAGGTTCCTGGAAATTTAAAGAAAGACCCCATGGAGAGACACCTGGGCCCTGAAGGCCTCCACCTGATACCTAAGTCTAACCTTGTCCTCTTAACATGACTCCAGTCAATAACCCAACCAGTGACATGGCGTAGGGCAAGAAAAGGTGGTGTAACAGTTTACCATCCTGGTCCATCAGGCATCACCGTGAAGATATATCCATTGGATGCCTAGATACAGAGGTCATTCAACACAGATATGTCACTGTTAGTTTACATGTCTGATGCCCCAAATCCTGTTGAGTCCTCCATCTCTTAAGGACGAATCCTCAGCTGCTTTGGGGCTTTGGGTGTGTGTTGTTTCTGTTTCAGAATGACATGCCACATTGACCAGCTGAACACTTGGTATGATATGAAAACTCATCAAGAGGTGACCAGCAGCCGCCTCTTCTCAGAGATCCAGACCACGCTGGGGACGTTTGGGCTGAACGGCTTGGACAGGCTGCTGTGCTTTATGATTGTGAAGGAATTACAGGTGAGCCTCACCTTCACGCACATTTCTGCTGCCTCGGGGGAGACGAGAGTAGATCCCTCCACTTGTCTTTATTCTCTCCCAAACTGACATGTCTGAGACTCCCATTAGGAATGTAAGAATGGAACCAACTAGAGTTTCTTGGCCAGCATAGTATTCTTCTGGGGAGATGGTTTTTGTGAGTTTCATCTTGGGAAAAGCAGACTCTTTCTCTTTGAAGCCATCAGCTAACTCGTCCTAGAAACGGTGTTTCTGAGAGGAACTGGAAGTGGCTGCTTCCCGTCCCCCTGGTCACCGGGTGTTGGGGTTTGGGCCAGTCTGTGTCCCGCCTAACATTTAGCTGTCTGGTGTACGTGCTCATTCTATTCATTATGTTTGGTTCTTTGTTCTTTGACTCTGCCTTCTTGTTCTAGAACTTCCTCAGTATGTTTCAGAAAATCATCCTGAGAGATAAAACTGTTCAGGATACTCTAAAAACCCTCATGAATGCTGTCAGCCCCCTCAAAAGCATTGTGGGTAAGTGTTCTGGAACCAACCCGAGGGGGAAGGAACCCTGTAACCTTTGCAAATGCACTAAACAGAAAATTATATTTTAACCTTTCAGCAAATTCGAATAAAATTTATTTTTCCGCCATTGCCAAAACGCAGAAGATTTGGACCGCTTACCTCGATGCCATCATGAAGGTATGTTACGGCGCAGGGGCAGGGACCGATGCTGTGTTCGTTTCATTGTTAATTTCATGTAATGGCGTTGCCCAAAGAAAGCCAGTCTTCTTCCTTCTGTCCTTAAAATGAAAACACAGCACTTTCGTTTGTCATTATTTCTGGAATTAATTTGTTTCTCGTCCTCTCTGGGCCGGCCCTGACTGCGCTTCCACCGGCCTGTTGTCTTCCTTTTGCTCCAGGGGTCTCTCTTTCTGAATGCCTCGGGCAAGCGGTGCTTCCACACGGGAAGTGGGGGTTCTCCTCCCACAGTACTTGTGCAGCTCACAAAGCAGGTGCATTCAGTGAGCTGCTCTGTCGGTTTACAGACCATTTGTCTCTCTCCCTTCTGTGTTTGCACAGATGTTAAAAGCCAGGTTCTTTGTTGTTGTTGTTGTTGTTGTTAATCCTTAAGGATTTTTTTTATTGTTGTTTTGGGGTTTTTTTTAGATAGAATGGGAGGGTGAGAGAGAGAGAGAAACATTGATGTGAGAAAGACACATCGATTGGTTGCCTCCTGCACGGCCCCAACCGCAACTAATGTACTGCCCTTGACCAGAAATCGAACCCACAACCCTTTGGTCTGTGGGCCTTTGCTCTAAGCGCTGAGCCAAACCAGCCAGGGCAAAAAGCCAAGTTCTTTGGGTTATAAATTGTCCTCAGACCATCACTAGGACACTGTGTCTAGAAATAAATGAGGAAGGAAGTGAAGTGAGGAAATTGATTTGGTAGATGGAAGCCAGCTTACGGTAGAATCCCTCCTCTGCTCTCCCGCCTGACAAGGGGATAATGGCTCCCAGGACTCTCTGCAGCTTCTGTGTGTCCTTCCCTCGTCACTTGATGACCTGAGACATTCAACAGCCCTTGACTGAACACTCATTATGTACAGAACATCAGCAGGTGTTGGGTGACACAGTTAAAGGAAACACTACCTGCCTCCTTGGAAAACCTAACAGTCTACTCGATTTCCTGCTGGAGAATGGATTCATGGTTAAACGTGTCACATACCAAAGGACAGTCTTGAGTGCCACAGGAATTTGCAAAAGCTCCATTCTCTCTTTCCCAGTGATAGAAGTTGCTGATTGAGACAGTACTCACTGTTGTCTTGGCCAAATTCACAATTTATTTCCCATAATTTCAGTGAGTTATTTATGGTTTTGTGTGTGTGTGTTTGTGTGTGTGTGTGTTTGTGTGTATGTGTGTGTGTTTGTGTGTGTGCGCACGCGCATCTAATTTGGAAACCTAAACAGAACAGGTAACACAGGGAGCCTTTGGCCCTGCCAGGTGTCCTCTTGTTACAAGGACTGACGTCCCATCACCAAGTGCCTGTCAGATGCTAAGAACTTCTCAGGCCACGTTTCTCACCGCTGGAAACCTGGACAGAGTGAAGAAGGGCCTGAGGTGGCACAGGCCTGAGCCTCATCTCTGGGAGACCGGGAGAGAGGGCAGGTCCCTGAGAAAGGCTTGGAAGTTCCCCACATGGTTACCAGGTGGTCCGAAGTCCAGGGTCTGTGAGGACCGCTGTTCCTTGTAAATGCTGGTAGTTCAGTAGTAGCCGAGTGTTGTATCTAAGTCAGCAGTCTTTGCATAAGGCTCCCAAGGACGCTTTGGAGATACTCTGTGCCACTCAGTAGTGACCATAGCTACTAGCCAGGGGTCGGTATTGAGCACTTGAAATGCGGCCTGTGGGGCCGAGGAACCAAACCTTTAATTTTATTTCATTTCAGTCCGTTTACATAAATAGCCACACGTGGCTGCTGGCTGCTGTACTGGGCAGTGCAACTTGAGCAAAGTTATGGCAAAGTGATAATGCAGAGATCTCCACGGAGGCAAATAATGGGTCACGTGAGCTCCCAAGCTCCCTGGCCCTCCAGTGTGGTATCAAAGGCTTGAGTAAGTAAGCACCCAAGAGAGAGTGTTGTTCACCAATGTTCAGTGTGCTTTAAATAAGAACAAGTTATACTAAACTGACTTTATTTCTGTTTCCATTTCTAAACTGGTACTTTTAAGGGAACCCTTGACTTAGAGTATCTAGAAGTAAGTAAAGAATGATATGGCCCGGTACAAGGTTGGAGGCACATTTTTGAGTGGCCTGAGAGAACCCACTCTTTTCTTGGCCTTACCCTATTCGGTTTTTAAAATAATAATATTTTTCTATTAAGAAAAATTTTCTTACTATAAGTAGCATTTTTTTTTATCCTCACCCGAGGACATTTTTTTATTTTTTGTTCAGATAAAGTGGAAAGGAGAGAGAGAGAAACATCAATGTGAAAGGGACACATCAAGTGGCTGCCAACCAGGGCCAGGGACAAACTGCAACCGAGGTACGTGCCCTTAGCGGGAACCGAACCCAGGTCTCTCTGGACTGCAGGCCGATGCTCTAACCGCTGAGTTGAACCGGCCAGGGCATAAGGAGCATTTTTTACATCGACATTTATTTTCTTCACATAAATAGAATGATAGTCTAGTAAGAATAGTGGTCAACGCCCTGGCCAGTTTGGCTCAGCAGTTAGAGTGCCGGCCTGCGGACCAGAGGCATGTGTTTGAGTCCAGTCAAGAGCATGTACCTCGGTTGCAGTTCAGTCAGGGCCAGGGCCGGGGTTGTGCAGGAGGCAACTAATCGATGCATCTCTCTCACATCAATGTTTCTCTCTCCTTCACACTATATCCGAAGATAAATGGAAAATATCCTCAGGTGAGGATTTAAAAAAAAAAAATGACTAGTGGTCAAAAGTAATACATTTGAGGTCATTTAACACTTTAACTGAGTGGTTCTCAACCTTTCTAATGCTGCGACCCTTCCATACAGGTCCGCATGTTGTGTGTGGGCACATCTGCATGTGGGCGGACCCGCCTGGAGACCGATAGAGGAGCCATGTCTCAGTTCCTAAGACCAGCGGAAATAAGTGTTTTCCGATGGTCTTAGGCAACCCTTGTGAAAGGGTCGTTCGACCCCCAAAGGGGTTGTGACCTACAGGTTGAGAACTGCTTCATTAACCCTACAAGGTCCATTTATCTAAATAACTTTTCTTTGTTCATAGAAAAGGCCACTCACTTTTTCTTAAGTTTTCTCTGCTCCCAACAACTCAGAGGAAATGTATTCATTTCCACCTTGTTGATGCTGGCTTTATAAAACAGCCTCCCCTTATTCCTCCTTTCCTCATCGCTAATACTTCAGGGGTCCTTTTCCTAGAATAGAAAATAAGACATTTACTGGCACAAAAAGTACTGTTGTCTTCATGATGTCAACAAGTTTATGGGAGCAGGCTGAAATCTGTCTCAAACCGAGTCACAAAACAGTTAGCTATCATCTGACATAGACATGTCCAAATATCTTCCATGCTCACTGCTACTTGGTAATTACGGTGCTTGATCCGCCATGTTGACATAATTCTGTATCACAAATCTGATCTTTTAATAGTCCGATCATTGTATTTTGTTACCGTTGGCTCCCATGATCCTATGTTTTATTTTGTACACATGAAAGCATTATTCTGAGACCATCCATGTGCTTCACCAGATTCCAGAGGGGTTCTAGGTACAAAATAACTTCAGGACCCCTGGACTAGGGTTAGCATTGTTAGAGGGGCCTTCTTGGTAGATTTTGTGGATTAAGTTTTTTTAACCCAGATTATTACATGATGTTTATTTGTGAGTAAGGTGGAATGTGTAAATCCACCAAATTTTGGAATATTAGAGGGAAATAACATCTTTAGGACTTGAGAAATTTTAGCTTAGGACCAGTAAAGGAGGTAGGGCTGCTCCCAGCTGCTACCAGACTGGGAGAACTTATCCCAAAAGATCAAAAATAGAGCTTCAAAACAGACACCTTCAGTGCGTGAAACACTGAAACACTGAGATACTTGGCCATGGGATATGTTGCGGTCAGCCCACTGGAGTGCATCCCAAAGTCCTTGAGTGGTCTCTTGTGCTCCACCAGGGAAGACGTTGCTCTTAGCCACGGAGCCAGCCCAAGCAATCCCTAAAGGTTTCTGTGGAACGCGTGATCCTCCAATGAAAAGTTGTCGTCTTGCCCTGGCCGGTTTGGCTCAGCGGTTAGAGCGTCGGCCTACGGACCGGGAAGTCCCAGATTCGGTTCCCACTAAGGGCATGTACCTCGGTTGCAGTTCGTCCCCGGCCCCAGTTGGGGTTGTGCTGGAGGCAACCAATTGATGTGTCTCTCTCACATCGATGTTTCTCTCTCTCTCTCTTCCTCCCTCTCTGCCTCCCACTCTATCTGAAGATGAATGCAAAAAATATATATATATATATCCTCGGGTGAAGATAAAAAAAAAAAGAAAAAAATTGTCGTCTTGGTGTTCTCCTTACCATCATGGAAATGCTGAACCGTTCTACCTGTTTTTTCTCTTGCTTGTTCACAGGTTGGGCAGATGCAGATTCTGAGACAACAGATTGCCAATGAATTAAATTATTCTTGTCGATTTGACTCTAAACATCTGGCAGCTGCCCTGGAGAATCTCAATAAGTAAGTGTCAGCATTTGATCAAGCCAGATTCTGTAATACCTACTTTTGAAAGTTTTTTGGGGGTAAGAAGGCTGACTGGATTAATAAGCTTCCTTCCCACTGATAATCAAATCTATATTTCCTCAGTATTTTCCCTTGGTGTGTGTGTGTGTGTGTGTATCTCTCTTTTCAGCCAACATATATTGATCATTTACTATACACCAGATATGCCCTGGCCGGTTTGGCTCAGCGGTTAGAGTGTCGGCCCACGGTCCAGAGAGACCTGGGTTCGGTTCTCGCTAAGGGCACATACCTCAGTTGCAGTTTGTCCCCTGGCCCCGGTTGGGGTTGTATGGGTGGCAGCCACTCTATGTGTCTCTCTCACATCGACGTTTCTCTCTCTCTCTTCCTCTCTCCCTCCCGCTCTATCTGAAGATGAATGCAGAAGTATCCTCGAGTGAGGATTAAAAAAATAAAAATAAAAAATAAAACATGCCCACAAATTATTTAAAAAGTATATATATATACCAGACACTGTGCTACCTACTTGCACAGATAGAGAAGAATTACAGTTGACCTTTGAACACCATGGGTTTGACCTGTGTGAGTCCACTTATAGCACAGATTTTTTTTCAGTAAAACTGTAAATTTTTTTTCCATGATTTTCTTAACACTTTCTTTTTTCTAGCTTACTCTAATAATACAGTATATAAAACATGCAACATACAAAGTATATATTAATCAACTGTTTATGTTATTGGTAAGGTTTCTGGTCAATAGTAGGTCATTAGTCTTTAGGTTTTGAGGAGCCAAAGGTTATACACAGATTTCTGATTATGCAAGGGGGTCAGTGCCCCTAACTCCCGTGTTATTCAAGGGTCGACTGCGTTACCACAAACCATACTTGACTTTCCACAGGACTGAGTCACTAATTAGAAGTGTTTTAACTACTAGGAGTGGTTCTGGGCACACATCCCAGAACCTCCCCAGCAACTTGCTCTCATTTCAAGCCTTCTACTTAAGGAATCCGTGCTTCCTGGTCAGATAGTTCAGTCAATTCATAAAACTTGAGTGGGGAAAGCATTTGATCTGAGTTAACTCCAGAAGATAAAGTAATCCGAGATCAAATTTTTCACTTATGCCCAGTCATAGGCATGGCAGTTGAGAATGAGAAGGATCGATCCCTCATTTTCCAGATGAGGAAACTGAGGTCCTGAAAGATTACATCATAGTCTGTATTAACTGTTGTATAAATTCAGTTAATCTCTAACGTTTATCATTGTTTCGTGTTTCCTTCCACTCAGGGCTCTCCTGGCCGACATTGAAGCCCACTACCAGGACCCTTCCCTTCCCTACCCGAAAGAAGATAACACGCTCTTGTATGAGATCACAGCCTACCTGGAGGCAGCTGGCATCCACAACCCACTGAATAAGGTTGGTGGTTAAGGTGTATGATGGTGTGGTGGGAGACAGTGAGGTCCTAAACAGTGATTTAGCCCAGGTAGCAGATCACTGCTAAAATACTGGGAGGACCTGAGTTCAGATCCCAGAGCCCCCATTAACTCAAGCCTGGTCTGAGCTCCTCCTTCCCACGTGTAACAGGAGGATGTGATCACACCCTCCCTGCCTGGTCTGGCTGTGTGACTCAAATGATACAATGTTTGTCTGAGCTCCTTAAAAAGCAAACAGTGCTCTGTCTGTAAGAGATTAGTTTTACTTTTGTCTGGGGTTTGATACTTGAGTTGCAACTAAGTGATAGCATTGATCCTTCCTGCCCAGAGATGTTTCCCTCTGTGGCTGGTGGTAATCATAATATAATCTGGGGCTGCAAACTCTTTCCTGCAGTTCTGATCCCAAAATCCTCTAAGAACTGAAAGTTTTTTCACAAGTTGGTATCAGATCTCATTTGGTGGTAAACCTGTTCCTGTGAATGTTCATGTTGTGATGACTTTGATTATAGGGTATTAATCTAGACCCTATATTACCTTTGTAAAATCTATAAAATGTGAAATTTTGAAATATGTATGATCCCCTAGGTTTTTGGTGAGATAGCAGCTCACATTTTTGAGTATTTAACTACGAGCCAGGCACGGTGTCAACAGCCACGGGTGATCTGTCTCAGCAGCTCTGTGCAGTGTGCCACCACTGGGTGAGGGACCGAGGCGCAGGTGGATCACTTCCCCGGGGCTCCTCACCAGCTAGGTGGAGCCACGCAGTCTGTAGAGCCCTGCTCCTAGCCAGAATGCCACCCTGTCCACAGGTGGGGGGGGGGGGGACTGGGTATGCCCTGACCACTTTCTGCCAGGTGAACTGGGAGGGAGGCTGCTCTGTGACATCGCCCGGGGGGGAAGCAGATGACCTCTGCTTGCTTTCTGTTTCTGCTCCTGTGCTGCCCGCTGCTCTGCGGAGCTGTCCTCCTTTCTTCCGCCTCCTTCCCGCCCTCCCTCCCTCCGCCCTCCCTCCCTCTGCCCTTCCCTCCAGCTTTGCCTCAGCTGCGGTATTTGCTTTCCATCCCACTCTTGCTCATCATCCTTTTTCCCCTCCCTCTGTTGATGATGTTCAGAGGATCGTGGGGAATGGGGGAAGTAACTGCCGATCTCTAAGCAAGAGTGTTCCTTTCCCAGAAGGGCTAATGGTTATATAGGTATTTATTTTGCAGGGGTAGGGAGTCCAGTGGTGTTCAGTAAAACTCCAAAGGCAGCAAATTAATGGAACCAGCCTAGTTTTAGGTAGTCTGAAGAGCAAATTGGAATAAAATGGAAACTTTCCATTGGTAAATGTGTTCTGCGGTGTTGTGCAATGTGAAAAAAAGTCCGTTTTTCTTACCCTTCTCTTTCCAGATATACATAACAACCAAGCGCTTACCCTATTTCCCAGTTGTCAACTTTCTGTTTTTGATCGCTCAGTTGCCAAAACTTCAGTACAACAAAAATCTAGGTATGATATGACATTTATTCTTTGCAATAAGAAAGAATAGCAATAGATTAATAACTAACAAAACAGCTCTTTGTATAGAATGCTATATCATATATGAGATCTCTTAATTAAATGCATGTTTGTAAAATCCATGTCTTTGGGCCTCTGAAATTTAATGCCCCTCATGAAATGTGGACAGTGAATTTCATATCAACCAATCATAATCCACCTTTAATTTCCAGCGGTTAATTATTCAGCTTGTAAAATGTGTGGGGCCTTGGCTTCTCTCGTTTCTCCAATGTTTAAGCAGCTGATTACGGTGTGAAGGGATTTTGATTCATGTCCTATTCTTTCAACAAGCAACAGGCCTGCGGTGTGTCTGGAACTGCAGCGTGAAGAGAAGACTAAGACAGGGATATCTAGTACTTTAAGATATGTGTGAGCACAGGAAAATACTCGGCACAAACAATAGATACCAAAGGCTTTCAGTAGATTTATCCTGTCCAGCAATATACGCATCACTTTTGCTCTCCACTTGGAAAGGATTATTTCTGCATGTTCTGAATACTGGCATTGTCTCCTGTGGGCACTGAGGAATTCAGAATTGCCCAGGCCTGGGGCAGGCCAATCCGGATCATGTCTGATTTCAGTGAGAGACCTCCAAGTCTTCACCAGAACCCAGTTTTACTTTATAATAAAGTTGTGCCATTTTACACCCCACCAGCCCTTGGCAGTGCCTCTCCTCTTCACGTTAGCCATTCTAATGGGTGTGTATGGTCTCTCACTGTAGTTTTATTTTGCCTTTCCGAATGATTAATGACATTGAGCACCTTTTCATGTGCTTTTTGATCACTCTTTATCTCTTTCTTTGTTAAGTGTCTAAGTCGTTTACCTGTTGTTAAATTGGGTTTAGATTGGGCTAAGATTGCTTTCTTATCGCTAGGTTGTAGGAGTTATCACTTATGAATACAGGTCCTTTGTTCTGAATTCTTTTCTCACAAACTGGCTTACTTAGTTATTGGTGACTCTAATGAGCTCATTTATTTTTTTTTATATTTTTAAATTTTACTACAATCGCATGCCATAATTATATAACCCAAAAGATAAAATGATGGTAATTATAAAAATGAGTAATCATGTTGAATCATTCAGATAACTAAAAGAAGCATCCACCAATCCCGGGCCTAATTCAGAATGTAATCCAGAGTTGTTGTTCCTTCCAAGTAATCGAGTGCCAGCGAGGATGCGGGCCCCAGACATGCTGACAGTCAGGGGCATGCCTACCGAAAGAACGCTGCCAGAGGCCAGCCTCAGCCAGGTGGGGTAACTGGTCTGTGGTTCCTTGCAGGAATGGTCTGCCGGAAGCCTGCCGACCCTGTGGACTGGCCTCCGCTCGTCCTGGGACTGCTCACCCTGCTAAAGCAGTTTCACTCGCGGTACACGGAGCAGTTCCTGGCGCTGATCGGCCAGTTCATCCGCTCCACGGTGGAGCAGTGCACCAGGTACGTAGGCCCGGAGAGCATGGGATCGTGTTACAAGAGGGCTATCAGCCTGGCACGCCAGGTTCCCCTTAGGATCTCACTGACAGATGGGATGGGCTACTCATGTGCTCTGTAAAGCAAGTGTGGGCACATCTCCTTGTTCGGAGGAGTTCAAGGTGGGCCCCTCCTGAGTCACCCCGCCTGGGGCGCCCCCAGGTTCACTCACAGTGATGTTGGAAGAACAAGTCACGACCATAATTAGCTTTGGGAAGAAAGCGCTGGCCTGTTCCTTTGCCAGTGGGATGCGATGCTCTGACCTCAGGGAGCCTTTGTGCCCGCCTGGGCCACAGCCAAGGGACAGCTCCACACCCCTCAGTGGCAGGTGAGGAGCATGTCTGTGTCAGACCCTGGACACAGCCTGAGCTCCCGGTGTGTAATGAAACATATCGCACCCAAGTTCTTACTGAATACAAAGCTTGTAAACCTTTCACTCTCTCCTTCCCCCAAATGTGGCTTTTCCGGGACAGGGAAAAAGGTTGCCCAGCCAGTGTGGCTTAGTGCAGAGTGTCGTCTCATGGACTGAGAGGTCCTGGTCAGGGCACATGCCCAGGTTGTGGGCTCGATCCCCAGTAGGGGGTGTGTAGGAGGCAGCTGATTGATGTTTCTCTCTCACATCAATGTTCTATCTCCCTCTCCCTTCCTCGCCCTCTAAAAAATCAATAAAAACATTTTTTTTTAAAGTTATTTGAATGAGATGCTGGGTCCTGAGCCTCTTTGTTACCCTAACAGGTCAGCCCAGCTAACTAAAGTTCTCTGTCATGTCACACATTCCAAATCCGGAAGATTGCCACCTGGTCACTTGGCAGTGTAACCGACAGGCATGAGGATGGAATTCCAAGTCTGGGGCCATTCTGTGCACCTCCTACCACGGGCATGAATCAGCTCTCAGGTGTCCCTGGCAGGTAGTCATCCAGTCTCTGCTGGGACACTCCCTTTGGTGAGACAGCACAGTACACAGGTGGAGTCATTCTCATCATTAGAAAAGTCCTGACTACGATAAAGGGAAAATGTCATCCCATCTTTCTGAAAATGTCATTTGTTGGGCCTTCTTCTACCCTTTGAAATTAGACCAAATAAATGAAGTCTCCTTCCTTGGCGGCATCACATCAAATTGATGGCACCTGCTGCCTTATGTCTCCTTCTTTGGGTCACTCCACCTGTTCCTGACGTGCTGGCGACCCCCTCAGAGGTTCTGACCATCTTAAAATGTGTTTTCCCAAACTTGTACCCCAATTCCAAATACAGCCCTCCCCGTAGGGTGGAGGGTTACCGGACTCCTGCATTCTGGCCCTCCTAGAGCACAGTGCCCCTGAAGTCGAGTACTAGGTCCTTGACGTTCATATGTGCCGGCGGCTCACAGCGGTTTTCCTTTCTTCCTAAATCCTGGCACCATTTTCGCAGGAGCCTCCATCAGGACCACCCCCCTCCCCATCTTAGTTAATGGTGAGAACAGCAAACATGGGTATTTTCTAGGACATAGGATCAGCTTTGCTTCAAAGGGATTTTTTTAACAATTGAAAAATAGAAGAGAGCTTGGAAGGTGGGGGGGTCTCAATAAGGAAATTGTAACAATCACAAAATAAGGTCAATTGCAAAGCAAAGTAGAAGGCTCCGAAAATCTGCTGCATCTCTCCCAGGACGGTGGGGACAGGAGGCCAAGGATTCGGTCCAGGTGGCACAGGCTGGTTGTTTCCAATCACCTCCACACCTAGCCCTAGTTCACCATGTATCAATAGTTGGTGCGTCTGCCTTCCTCTGTTTTTTCTTCACTGATGATGGCAAAGGATTCAGTCTGACTAGTCCAGCTTGTTCCTGGTAACCTTGAGAGAGGTCACCAGGATACAGGGGTTGAGCCACAGCCCAGGGTTTCTGATTCGACTGAGGAAAGTGACATAGGAACTTGAGATGTATGGCAACACCTTCCTTCCCTCGTCCCAAGCAGAGCACATGCAAATATATCCCTGGTCGCACACTGAAAGGTTAAGAGCATTGGCAACTTTTCCAGGGGCAATCATCTTAAATGTTCTTTACAAAAGTAAAAATGTCATCAGAGAAATACATCAGTAATCCAGTACCATAACATTCTTTATTTAGAAAATGCTAATCTGTACAAAAAATTGGAAATAGTTTTCACACCTAAAAACTCATTTTGATAAAAATAAGAATGTAAAGCCGCACAAGAAGACGGCCATGCCCTTTGCTGCACTCTCAGCTCTAGAGAGCGGCTGGCAGTATAGTTGTGTGAATGGATACGAGTCGGCTCCGTATGGAGAATTATAAGATGCTGTGTTTATATGACACCCTCAAATATACAGTAATGGTCCGGGTACAATCCCAGATACTGGAGACAGAACAATGAAGACCTGACCCAGGCCCTCAAGGAAACCGGCACACAAACAACTGAAAATGTAGGAGGCTTGGGGGAAGATCAGGTGTACTGAGAGTATAAGATAAAAGCATCTGCCCACAGGAGCCAGGGAGGACTTCGTGAGAGAATGCAGAAAACAGATTGGAAACAGTCCAGAAGTTTCCTTTTAAATAGCAAGCAGGGTGAACGTAGCTGCAGCGATGAGGGCATGGGAACGTGTGGCTGTCAGGGACTTGCCAGTCTTTGAACCATGAAGTGCTGAGGGGCGCAGAGAGGACGCACCCCGACAGATGGCCAGGCCACATTGAGAAGGTCCTTGTGAACCAGAGGAGTTTGGGTTCTATCCTCTGCTGCGCGCTGAAGATAGGCGAGCTGGATCATGACTTGATGTGAATCGAGCATGTTCTATAGATTGGTTTCTTCTTGGGCTTCGTTTAGTGATCTGTCGTTGAGTTAGTATTTCCGTATCTTGACTGAATGTCTCCTCCATGCAAAGCAGTAATCAATGCAGACTCTGCTCTGTTACAGCCAGAAGGTACCTGAAATGCCTGCAGATGTGGTGGGTGCCCTTCTGTTCCTTGAGGATTATGTTCGGCACACAAAGCTACCCAGGAGGGTAAGTGATTCAATAAAAAACAATATTAATGCCATTTTTGTAAAAAGATGGTATTGAGAGTGGCCCTGAACTCATTAGGAGTGAGGTGCAGTAGCTCGTTCACAGGGGATGAGCTACTGCCTGCCCATAGCTCTAACACATTCCTCCCTTCTCCACCATGTTCAGTGTTTCGCAGGAAGAGAGTTTAACACAACTTTCCTCCCCGTCTCACTGTCTACCATACCCTTCTGTCAGCACCTCTCCCAGCCCAGGAGGTCAGGTGTGCAGTCCAGGAGAGAATCCCTTCAGTGGCCAAGTGTGGTGTGTTCTTTCCTCCCCACGTAACCAGGTTAAGCTCACACCACGGCTAAAAGTACATTTGATCACTGTTTGCAAAAATGACGCACTACTTTTTACGTTTTAAGAAATTTTTTCCTCTTCCTTTCTTACTAGTAATTCCACTTGGATGGATTTTAGCTCCCTATATAAAACTTTCAATAGATGCTGGAAAGCCATACTGATTTTTTAAAATTAGAAGGTTAGGAATCAAAGATCCTTTTTTATAACAAAAGCCAAAGATGTTTTAAAAATTAGCTGGCAGTGCCATCCTGAGTAGACAGTAGTGACATCTCATCGAAGGCGGGACTCTCTGTACCTGCCGTACAGGTGCGAGACGATGACAAAAATGCAACAGAAGTATGCACAGTGGGAGACAGCTCTGTGTTCTGAGGGTGCAGTTGTCTTCCTTGAATATCCAGTACAATCATGTGAAAAGTGATTTGAGTTTCGAAAAGCTGGTTATAGAATAATGTATCAAACGTTCTAACACCAATTCAAAAATATAATGTTAAAAAGCTCCTACTCAAAGAATTAGGAAATAAAGCCAAGGTAACTTCTTGAAGGAATATGAAAGAACAATTTAGGAAAAAAAATGTAAAATTCTAAAATATGAAATTTGGAAATCCATGTAGAATTCTGAATGAGACTTGAACATTGTGGTAGTATTAGCTCTTTCTAGTTTATAGATTTACTTGCAGTTATGATTACAATCCCAGATACTATTGTTTTTTAAAAATATTTTTTAAAATTTCTGAGAGTGTAAGGGAGAGATAGAAACATCCATGTGTGCAGCATTGATTGCCTGCTTCCTGCACGCCCCCTACTGCAAATCAAGCCTGCAGCCCAGACATGTGCCCTGCCTGGGAATGGAACGGGGACCTCTCAGTCATGGGGTGACACTCAGTCCACTGAGTCACACCGGCTGTTTTTAACTTGGGAAAAAAAATTTTTCAGAAATTTTGTAGTACTTGGGCTAAAATAGGTTTTGGGGAAAAAAGATTAAAACCTATTATACCAAATATGAACAAATATTGTAAGACTACAAAAATCAAAATAGTATGGTACTGACTGGTGTGGAGCTCAATAGATCAGTAGGCTAGAATGTGTAACCTAGAAACAAATTATATATAAGGAAAAGCAGCCTCAAATTAGGGGAGAGAGGGTATATTAGTCAATAATGCTGGGACAATTAGTTTATTATGTGGTTAAAAAATAGCAAGTTTCCTCACATCTCCCCTATATCAAAGTTAATTAGATAGGTTACAGTTAATCTGACAAATGAAACAAGTAAGTTAGCAGACATTTGACCAAATTAATGTATCAGCTCTCCAAACTTCCTATGTAAAACACCAAGGGAGGAAACCATAAAGAAAAAGATTTAGAGATTTGATCTTCCTATAAATGCTAAATGTAATTCAACAGTTCCTGTCAAATGTCTCTTAATTTAAAATCGGATTAAGTGTTGACAAAGGACCAGTTTCCTTGACTTTACACCAGTGTACTCTTTACACCAATATGGAAAAGATAACCAACCCAATCCCAATAGAAAAAAAGGGGGGGGGAGGGGCTAAGGATATCAACAGACAGTTTTCAGGAAAAGAAATATAAAGAACAATAGACATTTGTCAAGATGTTCAACCTGACTTCTATTCAAGGGACACAAATCAAAATAACAGTAAAATATTGCTACCCATCAAATTGATTAGAAGTCAAATGTTGGGTCCCTAGTGCTTGAAAGGTTGAGAGTACTTCTCAGTCCTTCAATGGGAGTGTAAATTGGCTTATCCTTTGGGGAGGGAAATTTGGCTTTAACTACCTAGAAAAATCTTTTGTAATTTACTTATCTGATCCCAGCAATATCACTGGTAGGAATATGTACATAATAAGTTCACCAAGATTTGTGTGCAAGAATGTTCATAATACAAGATTTAGTAGAGGTAAAGAAGGACACAAGATTATGTGTTCGTGTGTGTGTTGTGTGTGTGTGTGTGTGTGTGTAACCTGGAAGAATTCAACACAAAAGAATAACCAATTTTTTCTCTAAGGGACTGAAATCAGATTATTTCTTCTCCTCCTGCATTTATTAAATTTCATGTAATTAGCAGGTGATACATAATTAGAAAAAAATTAAACACTGCTTTCAAACAATACCAATTTCCAGCACTTGGAGAGTACCTAGCTCTACATGCCACCCCTCAGGGCTTCCCCTGGGAACAGCTAAGGAATGGGTGCCCTTGTGGGCCTTCCTCCCCTTCCCCCTCTTGCATGGTCACTTGCCAGACTCCCCGTTCTTCCTAGAAATACTACCTTAGTGCTTCCTAGCACTAAGTGCTTTGAGGAGCCCAGGCGTGGAGGCAGGGGGGCTGGGCAGCCTCTCCTGAGATGTTAGCAGTGCCAAGAAATTAGACACCAAGATGGAGGACACCAAGAACAGAGGCGGTGGCCTCCAGGAGTGGCCCGCCCCAGGGTCCAGTGCTCCCTAGGATTCACCCTGCTTGGAAGGAGACCTTCATTTCTTTAGTTTTCATATGGAAAGTTTTGGTTGTGTTCTGAATACTGCTGAGTAATTTAACTCCTTGTTTTATTCTTTCAGGTTGCTGAAGCACACGTGCCTAATTTCATTTTTGATGAGTTCAGAACAGTCCTGTAACTTTTTCTTCTTCTACTTCTTTGATAAAAGGGTCGTCCCTAAATCTTCCCACCATCACGAAAATGAAGAGGATGAAACTCAACTACTCATGTAACTGCATGTTTCCCTTTATTGTGGGAAACATCAGACATTCTGAATAAGATGTGTCTCATGGAACTAGATAATAGAATGTTTAAATCATGGCGTTATACACACTTTGTATCATGTAGAAGCAGAACACATTTTGTACTGCCTCTTACAAATGCTTAGTTTTATGTTCTAAAGAACTATTTGTGCAACTCCAGATTTTCAGTAAAGTATTGCCAGTACCCAAAGTCATCCTTCTGCCTATTCAAAAATTATATATTCACTGTGCAAAAAACCTTGTCTGAAAGGTACGAGATGAACGAGGTCGGTCCCTTGGACACACACACGGAAGGCTGGCAGACTTGTGGTGGCAGACTCAGCAGCAAATGTAGTGACCACGTAATCTGGACTGCAGACCATGGCAGTTTCTTGGTGTCCGAAACTCACCGTCCTCTTCCAATCCCAGATACCCTCAGGGGTTTCCAGCACCTTCTGTGGGGCTCCCCAACTTCAGCTGCTCCTTCCACCCTTGCCTTCCTCAGCAGGCCCTGACCCTGCCCTCCTCCCAAATCCCCACAGTGCTTAGCCCATAAGCCCTTTTTCTCTTGGTTAACAGCTTAACCACTAGTTTTTAACTCCCCACCCCCCAAATCCTAAATCATTTCTGCCATCCCATTACGGCAACTGGAAACGAGCAATAAAGATAGTTTAGCCCTAACCCAACTATGTCCCCTCTGGAGAGGAGAGGAACAAGCTAAAAAAAATGAAATGTGTCAACAGTCATTTAGCAAGTTGCAGGGGAATAAGCACTGATTTGTTCTCAGGAGGCAAAGTCTGAGGCCTGGTTCTGCGACCAGCTAAACTTTGTCCCAAGGTATCCTGTTAGCATCGTCTGTAAAATCAGGGCTAAAGGACTTCTTGGGTTCCTTTCAGTTTTCTGATTTTACGACAAGGTATTTGTCAAAAAGCCTCAAATCCTAAGATATTGAAAGAAGTATCTTAGGATTTTGATTATTCCACCATCATAGTAGAAAAGGTTTGAAGAGGCATCTAGTCTGCAGAGGGAGCAGCAGCCTCACGGCGCCTGGTGGAGGCCTGGTAGATCTTTCAAAGCCAGCTGGCTGTTGCCTGCAGGTAAGGCACTGGGAGTCTGTGCCTGGAAAGAGCTAGTCTCATAGCCATCCTACCTCCGCTTCTCAAAGTATGTTGGTTTTCCATTTGTAGACCGGTAACGGTAGCCATGTGAAATGAGTTCACTGTGGAAATGGCCCCCCAAAGAAAGCCAGCTGCTAAACAGGCCCGATCTCAGAGTTTTTAAACAGAAAACAGAACTTTTGGAAACCAAGAGAATGAGCCTGCCAGACACAGCTAAACCAAGGCTGATGGGGACACCTGCTTCCACTAGTGATTTGGCCAGAGAAAAACTTTCTCAGCCAAAGAACTTAAAAGCTAGAGAAACTTTTATTAAACGCTTGCAAATTATTTTAGTCCTAATCATTAGAATCTAGTTATTTAATAGTCCAGGTTATATTTTACTGTTCTGATTTCTGGGGGAGAATTTACTTGAATGATAGTGGGATTTATTTACTAAAGTCTCATGATACCCTCTGAGTGTCTGTAATCTTTCAAATGTACTGTAAACGTGATAAAATCTAGTTGACTGTATGGCATTATGCCAGGTATTACAGTGCTTTCTGTTGGTTCACTGTTGCTTGAAACTGGTAGCCCGGCTTATTCACACTCCACAGAGGGACTTACAAAGCCCCTGATTGCTGTCCTGTCTGAATGTTTGTTCTTTTCAAAGAACTCAGAAAAGAACCTTATCAAACTGCCTGCCTGGATACATGAGGGAAGCTAGGTCAGAGATTTAAGGCAACTTCCCCCGCGTCAGCGTCAGAACAGGTTTCCCTCTGCATTTTGCACCCCGCGGTGGCCTTTTCCATTACCCTGAAGCTACAGAAAGAAGTTCACAGCAAGAAACAAAAAGACCTGAGGGTTCATTCTTCATTTTATTTATATGTCCCACGATAACTCATTCCCAAATACTGAATTTAAAAGAAAAACTTCTCAGTATTAGTTTTAGCACTAATTTATGGTAACAATCATTTCTTTTAAACTATCTTATTTGACCCTTCATTTTAAACTGCAAATTAAAGTATATACACGTTTATATACAAATAACTTCAAAAACAAATTAATCCCCATCTTGGTCCAAGAGTTTCCACTTTGGAAGCAGTACAGTGCTATGCTGCATGACTCCTCGTCCGGAAGTCTCTCAGCTTTGGTGAGTCCAAATATTCATTCACAAATGGTCCCCTTCTAAGCTTAATGAATCAAGTACTTCATTTCTGAGTAAATCAGAGGGAATATCACAGAACACGCTTTGTACAATACAGCACCACTACTGAAAATGGCTCGGGGTTTCGTAATCCAAGGCTCCGATTTAAAGCAAAAATATGTGGCATAGACCGCAACCGCAAAGAAGTGTCCGATTAAACAGAGAGGGTTGGGAGACAGCCTGTAATAGAAAAAAACAAATATTCATAAGACCAAGAAATCAAATTTACTATAAAAATTTTCAATTATGTGTATTATCTATAAAGCTAAATACATTCTACATTTTAAAGGACTTTATAAGCTTGTGTCTGTCTACTAAGTTTGATGGCAGGGACAACATTTTTAAAAATATGTTTACAAGAAACTACTTGGGATTAAAAAAAAAAAAAAAAATGGGAAGATGGCGGTGGGCAGGACCAGAGGGAGGGTGAGTGTGTGAGAGAGTGAGCGAGTGTGTGAGGGTGTGAGTGGACGTGAAGGTGGACGACCAAACCCGAGCAGTGCAGAGCCGGGAGCAGAAGGTCCCTGTGCTGTGAACGGAGCAGCCGGCTACGGTAGTGAGCAGCCCTTCAGGGTGCTTCTCCCTGCGCCGTGGGGAGGTCCCACCATTCTGGAAGATCCCGGGTCTGCCCTGGGAGGAGGCAGTGGGAGCGGCTAGGGCCCAGCAACCTGAGCCCACCAGTGCACCTGGCACCATCGGACCAGTGGACACTCTATGTCAACACAGACCTGTGCACAGTAGTGGAGCTGCCAAGGTGCCAGTCGCAGAAGCCGCAGACAGCTGGGAGCCCAGCACCATCCCCCACAGTAGCAGCCCTATCAGAGTCCTGATATACCCCCAGCAACAGGCTGGGGAGCAGACATCCATCCCCAGGCAACAGAATCACAGACCAGCAGCGGAGACCCATCCTCAAAACCACAGCAAAAGCTGAGCAGGAGCTGAGCCCCACGTACAGCAGCACTCCCCGGCCACCAGCAGCAGGACCTGGGGCTCCACAGAGGCCTGTGCGGTCCAGCAGCCCACAAGAGCAATGGGAAGCCGGAGCCCGAGAGAGACTAGTGCAATCCAGCTGCCCACGCGCAGGACCTGCAGGGTTGGTGGCACCAGAGTGGCCTGTGTGACCCAGCAGGGACTGTGCAATCCAGATGCCCACGGGACCTGCGGGGTGCTGAAGCACCAGAGAGGCCTGTGTGACCCAGTTACCTGTGGGACCTGCAGGGTATGGGGTCACCAGAGAGGCCTGTGCGACCCAACTATACACAAGATAAGCTTGGAGGATGTGAAAATGGATGTGGAGTGAATGGAAGCTACACAGACATCTCCCAGGACCAAACAGGAATTACAACTAAAATAAAGACAAATCCTCGGAAAAAAGCAACAGAAAAGCAGCAGAACAGGACCATATAACCAGGGACACTGGTAGGATCTGCGGAGACGCAAGAGGGTGGCGAGCTGGGAGCCCACGGACAGCAGTAGTCTTAGCTGTGAGCAGCACCCTTAGGGATTAAAGACCAAGCCCGCTCCACAGTGCAGAGAGCTGGGATGGAGTGCTAAAAGAGCCACAGCCACTCACCTGGGGGCTACGGCAGAGGGAGGGCAGATTGGGCTGGAACTCTTTGGGGACACCTGGGATTTGGAGGGCAATCAGAGTTTTTGCGGAGTTGCAGCCACAAAGGACGGTGGCCAGTATGCTCCTTCCCCAAGCTGTGGGGAAAAGCAGCAGCCCCACCTCCCACGGAGAGTCAGCCTTTCCAGGTGAGGCAAAGAAATGCAAATTGAGGCTCATTAACAACCAGCATTTATCCCACTCTCTGGAAATCCTCTTATGCAGAACACCAGGGCTACATTCCAAGGCCCTGAGTAACTGAGACTACTAGCCTCCAGGAAAAAGCTAGAGGATAACTGAACCTTTCTTGGACTTGCAGATCTGCCCAGGAAAGTTAGATTTGACAGTGCTGTTTAACGTGGGCCCGCCCAGGCCCTTCCAAACCCAGTAGAGGGAGCCACAAAGAGCAGAACACCAACACCCACAGGGAAAATTTGGCAGGCTCCAAAACACACTGAGATAGCCAAAATGGTGAAACAAAGAAACAAATCCCAAATGAAAGAACAAGAGAACTCTATTGAAGATGAGATAAATGAAATGCAGTTAAGCAAATTATCACAGGTAGAGTTCAGAGCCATGATCTTGAGGAAGCTCAACAGCAGGAGTAAGGACATTAGCACCATGAGTAAAGATACAGAAACATTGAAAACAACCAAGTGGAAATGAAGAATGACATAGCAGAAATAAAGAACACATTGGAAGGACTAACCAGCAGAGTAGAGGAACCTGAGGACCGGATCAGTGAATTAGAAGACAGGGTAGAAAAAAATCAACCAATCAGCAAACCAAAAGGAAAAAACTAAAAAACAGGAAGATAGCTTAAGAGAACTGTGGGACAACTGGAAACGCAATAATATTCGCATCATAGGAGTCCCCGAAGAAGAAGAAAATGGGCAAGGGTTAGAGAATATATTTAAAGAAATAGTGACAGAAAACTTTCCTAACTTGGTGAAGGAAGAAGGCATTCAAGTTCAAGAAGCATACAGAGACCCAACTAAGAAGAACCCAAACAGGCCCACACAGGACACATAGTAATTAAAATGCCAAAAATTAAAGACAAAGAGAGAATCCTAAAGGCAGCAAGAGATAAGCAACAGGTGACCTACAAAGGAAACCACATAAGGCTCTCAGCTGACTTCTCAACAGAAACACTACAGGCCAGAAGGGAATGGCACGAAGTAATCAAGGTCATGAAAAACAAGGATCTGAATCCAAGACTACTCTATCCAGCAAGGCTATCATTCAAAATAGAAGGTCAAATAGCTTCCCAGACAAAAAAAAAGATTAAGGAAATATATTAACACCAAACCAACACTGCAACATATGCTAAAAGGACTGCTATAATTAGAAGAAATAGAAAGAAAAATATAACCACAATAAACAAAAATGGCAATAAATAAGTAAATATCAATTATCACCTTAAATGTGAATGGTTTGAATGCTCCAATAAAAAGACAAAGAATAGTTGACTGGACAAGAAAGCATGACTCACATATATGTTGTTTACAAGAGACCCACTCACAACAAAAGACTCACATAGGTTGAAAGTGAAGGGATGGAAAAAAATCTTTCAAGCAAACGGAAAAGAAAAAAAAACTGGGGTAGCAATACTCATATCTGATAACGCAGATTTCAAAAATAAAGACCATAACTAGAGACAAGGCTACTACATAATATTGAAAGGATCTATCCAACAGGATATAACCTTGGTAAACATATATGCACCCAATATAGGAGCACCAACATATATTAAAAACCTTCTAGAGGACTTCAAAGAAGAAATCAACAGCAATACAATCATAGCAGGGTACTTCAATACCCCGCTGACACCACTGGATAGATCCTCTAGACAAAAAATTAGCAAGGAAACAGAGACTCTAAATGAAACACTAAACCAAATGGATTTAATAGATATCTACAGAGAATTACACGCCAAAACAGCAGAATTCACATTCTTCTCAAGTGCACATGGGACATTCTCAAAGATAGACCACATGTTAGGACACAAACTAAGTCTCTACAAGTTCAAGAAGATTGAAATCATATCAAGCATCTTCTCAGATCACAATGGCGTGCAACTAGAAATCAACTGCAACAAGAACATGCAGAGACATTTGAAAGCATGGAGGCTAAATAGCATGTTATTGAACAATGAATGGTTTACCATGGAGATCAAGGAAGAAATTAAAAACTTCCTGGAAACCAATGAAAATGAACACACAACACAAAATCTATGGGATGCAGCAAAAGCAGTTCTGAGAGGAAAGTTTATAGCACTACAGGCTTACCTCAAGAAACAAGAAAAATTTCTAATTGACTGTCTAACCTCACAACTTAAAGAACTAGAAAGCAAACAAAAAGAAAACCCCAGAGCAAGTAGAAGGAAGGAAATAGTAAAGATCAGAGCAGAAATAAATGACATGGAGACCAAAAACTCAATTCAAAGGATCAATGAAACAAAGAGCTGGTTGCCTCCCGCACATGCCCTGACCGCGGCTGGGTATCAAACTTGCAAACCAGGTATGTGCCCTTGAACTGAAATCAAACCCAAAACCCTTCGATACGAGGGCTGACACTCTAACTACTGAGCCACACTGGCCAGGGCAATCAACAACTAATCAATACTGTTTCCCAGAAATAAAACACAGGACGAAATGTTGCCTTTTCTCATTTCTCTGGGCAACCTTCTGACTTGCATACTGATGGATAATACAATGACAAAATATATAAGGAAGAAAAATCTGCAGCAGTTAATAAATTGAACAATCCTAAGAAAATCTGGAATGTTTCCTTTGTGTCATCAAAATAACTTACACAGAAAGCAGCCCAACAGGACCAGCAATGCATTCTCCACCAAGTTTGAAATACAAAAAACAGGCTTTTCTTAGTTGATGTAGTGAATCTAAAATAAAATTTAAAAATTAGTCTCAATCAAGTTATTTCCACATTTATGTTAGGGTGCTAATGATGCATCAGAAAAAATGAAGATGTAACAAATATCAAATTTATAATTTTTTAAAAATCTAGTCCTGGAATTTCAACCCAAGATTTCCTTTACATTCCACAATCAATATTATGGATAATGATACACTTATGGATAAACTTTTCTGTTAATAAATAATGACTATACCAAAAATGTAGGTCCCAAAAGTTAGAGTTGTTTAAATTTTCCTTGATTGTGTTATAAATTCAGTCAATGATGTAAAATATTCTGTAAACTCTTTGTAATAAAATCACAATTCTGGAAACCAAATACCTTATCTGAGATGCCCAACCCATGCCTTTGAGCAGTAAATTATCAAGAAAAATAAAAAAGCTATGAATAATAAAAAATAATACCTTATATCTATAGTTTGTTACACTTTCCAAAGTAACTCATTAAATCCTCACAATGTAGTATTATCAACGTATAACATATTTTAATAGTTTAGAATTAGTGTTCTTTTCAGGTCTGCCTAGATTTTTCTTTACAACCAATAAAATGGGATGCAGGAGGTAAACTTGTACTCCAATGCTCTTTACTCCTCCAATCTTTCATAATTTTTTGTTTTGTTTTATTGACAGATTCAAATTCGTAACGTAAGAAACTTAACAGCTTCGAAAAGCTTGAAAGAACTTCAAAAATCTCAAAACTAAGTTCTTTTCTTTTTACTTGCACAACCAGCCATTTAGCAAGACAGATCTGTGTGACAAGTCACCAGCAACGAGTTGTTTTTCTTCTAGCAAGACTGATGGGTACAGAGGCTATAGAAAGCATGTGTACTGTATCATCCTTTGTAAGCAGATCACCAAACCACAGATCATCACTAAGGCCTCAGCCAGGTCATAGAAGCAGTGTTTTTGTGAATATCTGAAGTAATTGGATTTGTTATATTTATTCTTGAAAACCTAAAGGTCTAGTTTCATTAACGGATTTGTACCCTGCTGTGGCTGGGAAGCTGCACTGTTGCCTTTTCCTCCACTTCTAACACTGCTTCTGCTGAGTCATGTTTTCCTTCATATATATAAACTGACCACCTCTCTACAATGAATATGGAAACAAAACAAAAGCATGGGAAAGTTTCAAATGAGCAAAAGGTGGATGCATTCTGCTACTAGTGCATTTAGCAGGGGACACAAATCTAAACATGACTTGAAGCTCACACTCATTTCATAAAATTCTACTTTGAGAAGAAATAGAAACTAGTGTTTGGGAAGAAAAAGATGAACAATTATATTGACTTTTAATTCATGGCCACCAAGATCCTCCATCACAATCATGCATCTGAGGATATGCAGGATCTGGTTTGGACAAAAGGAATTAAAAATAATACATTATTGAGGTATTGCTTTTAAGGTTGGTAGGGGAAGACAGCAGCCATGTCTAACAAAGATATGATGATGTTGAAGATGGAGTTAAAAATGACTACCAACCTGAGAGCAAACTCAGGAAACATTTCTGTTTCCAGCCTAATCACTAAGTTCTTTTATAATTAAGTTCTGTTCCTCTGCTAAAAGTTTGCAATTCAATAATATTTATTTTAAAATATCTGCACTTACCATCTGTTCCAGAGAATAATTCATAAAGAGCCTGAGCAAGGATATTCACAACAAAGGAATGAGACATTTTTCTTGACCAATAGAATGATTTTTTGGCCTAAAAAAGAAAAAGATCACTTATTATATGGTAAAGAGGAAAAAGAAAAACAGCACCAACTGATGTTTAAAGTCCCTTCAAACTGATTATGTATCTTGAGGTCCATGCACAAGAAATTATACCTGGTCAGTAAACAACAACACTTCAGAGCAATGAGTTATGAAGCAATGAATGACTCTGAAGCTCAATTTACAATCACTATGAGCAAAGTGGCCTGTACAATCCAGTGTTACCTAATACTCAAATAGAGAAATTGAGAAATTCTCTTAAGATCCAAAGGTTGCAAGTCAGATTCTTTAAGTCTGCATAGGATTGCCCAAGAACGCTTAAGTATCAGGTTCCTAAGTGTAGATCTCCCAATCAAGGCCCCACTTCTCTTAGGCCTCACAAAGAAATCTATTTTGAGACATTTTTTATCAGAATAATTTAATATCTTACCTGGAAAACAGCTGCATCATCATAAAGGTCAGGGATGCCCTTTAGCAATTTTCTCCATAGTTTTATATCTTTAAAAGCAACAGTCATTCCTCCTCCAGTAAGAGGATGCCTTATATTATATGCATCTCCCAAAAGAAGAACACCTATAGAGAGAGAATTTTATGACATCATCCTGGAGTATCACTTGAGACCAAAAAAAAAAAGGACTATGTTAATTTATAAATATTACTGATGTGAGTTAGTAAATAATAATGTGAAAATACAAGGGAACAGATCATGACTAAACTTGGGGCAAAAATTGAAGAGTTGATTCAATCAGTAGCTATTGGGCACCTAATATGTGACAGATTCTGGGAATATGGTGAGAGAAAGGACTACGGTCCCTGCCCTACCGAAACCCACATGCGAATCTCATGTTAAACACTGTCAAAACATTTATAAGGCCTGTTTCATGGGGGAAAAAAAAAAATGAAAAGAATCTCAGGTATCCAGGCATAAAAAGCAAGTGTTCTAACAAAGGAAAGAACTCAAGAGGTCTTGAACACTTCACAGCAATATTCATGCCAACACACTACCGAGAAATGTTTGTGCACTTCTAAGGAAAGAAAGGAAGACCCATGAGGATTAGACCCAGCAGGCAGATATTCTCAAAACCATCCAAAGTTAATTTAGGAGAATAAACCTTGATTAAATCTTATCTGAAAATTAGCCCCTTGAATCACAGCTAAGCAGGAAGCGCACCTCCTGACTGTGCTGCCTGACTCTACCTGGTCCTTGTCAGAATCATGGATAATTGTTATGAAACAGTAACTACAGATATCATAAAGCTAGTTTTGGTATTAGTAATGCATTAATTCATAGTAACCAATTCTCTGGACCACGTTATTTCCAGCAGCATACATTTAACCATGTATATGTCATTTGGAATACTGAATTTAAATATTTGGATTACCCTTTATAAAATAAGTCCAATAAAATAATACCTCGTTTGTTTACTGGTGAAGGAGGAAGGAAACTTGCTGGCATAGACCTCAAACGAGAATTCTGAGTGGCTTCTAGGAATGGTTCTTTCAAGTGATCTGCAATAAATCCCACCCCACCAAATAAATAGTTGATAACATTTCATATCATACCACATTTTCTTATCAAGTATAAAGAAATACCTACTATACATCGTTATGGCTGTTACATATATCCCTTGCGATAAATCAAGAGCAAATTATTTTATTACTAAAACTTTATTAATCATTTAGTTACTTATGCTAAGGAATGACTAAGGAATCTAGGAAAAAATTAATGTAAAAAGACATACAGCTAAATAAATAAAAATCTGATGAAAAGTGAAGCAAATTCAGGTGACATGAGTTAGGGAGAAAACCACCCACCTCTCCTCCAAATGTTAACTGACAGCTGTCATATTTAATAATATATTGTCACCACCACATTCTGATAGTACCAGATGAAATATACTACCATATCACAAATAGTAGAAGGGTATATACACCAGGAAAAGGATAATATACAGAGAGCTTCACCTTTCTGAATTTTAGCTTCATCATCTATAAAATGAGACGGTTGGATTAGATTCTCTCTAATATACTTTGTGCTTCTACTCATAGAAAACGAACTTTCTTTTCATACAGCTCCTCATGTACTCTGGAAGCAGAATGCCTATGTCGAAACCCTCTATTTCCATAAGGAGAATTTCAGTAATCTAATACTAATATAAACCTACAGCCCTGGACAGTTTTGCTCAGTGGTTAGAGCGTCGGCCTGCAGTCTGGAGAGACCCGGGTTCAGTTCACACTAGGGGCACATACCTCAGTTGCAGTTTGTCCCCGGCCCTGGTTGGGTCGTGTGGGTGGCAACCACTCAATGTGTCCCTTTCACGTTGATGTTTCTCTCTCTCTCCTTCCCACTCTATCTGAAAAAAATATCGAAAAATGTCCTTGGATGAGGATGAAAAAAAAGAATAAACCTACAAATCGTTTCTCTCCACGATCTCAGGGTAGAATGGTCCAATTAACCTCTGGAATGGAAAAAAACAATCTACAGTTAAAGAAAAAAATGCACCTGATTGGTGTGGCTCAAGGTGTGGATCAGTCCCAGTTCAATTCCCGGTCAGGGCACATTCTCAGGTTGTGGGCTCGAGCCCCAATAGGGGGTGTGCAGGAGGCAGCCAATCGATGTATCTCTCTCACATAGATGTTTCTATCTCCCTTCCTCTCTTTCTAAAAAATCAATAAAAACATTTAAAAAGAAAAGAAAAAAATGCTAAAAATATCAGGTAATTGACACTCTTTTTCCTAAATATGCATAACTAATTTTCCCATGGAAAGCTTTCAAAATGGCTTAACTAAGTGAAAATGTAGTAAAATGTCAAAATTGTCATTATTAACAATCTAAGTTACTTCATTCACTTCATTTCTGTTAATATTGTTAGTTATTAAACAGAGTGCTTTCACTTAATTTAAAAAAATAACTTGAGCCCGGCCAGTGTGGCTCAGTGGTTGAGCGTCAACCCGTGCACCAAGAGGTCGTCGGTTCTATTCCTGGTCAGGGCACATGCCCAGGTTGTGGGCCCAATCCCCAGTGGGGGGCATGCAGGAGGTAGCCAATGTTTCTATCTCTCTCTTCCTCTCCTTTCCCCTCTCTAAAAATCGATAAAGAAAAAAATTTTAAATAAATAAATAAATAACATGAACCCTGGCCAGTTTGGCTAAGCAGACCAGAGTCGTGGGTTCGATTCCGGTCAAGGGCATGTACCTCAGTTGCAGTTTGATGCCCGGCCCTGGTCGGGTCATGCAGGAGGCAACCAACTAATGTCTCTCTCACATCAATGTTTCTCTCTCTCTCTCTGGCTCTCTCTCTCCCTCCTCCTTCCCATTCTATCTGTGGAAAAAAAAAAATCAATGGAAAAATATCCTCAGATGAGGATTAAAAAATAATAATAATAACTTGGAAAAAACAGTATTTAAATAATATGTACTCACTCGGTTGCAGTTTGTCCCTGGCCCCGGTTGGGGTTGTGTGAGTGGCAGCCAGTTGATGTGTCTCCCTCACATTGATGTTTCTCTCTCTCTTTTCCTCCCTCTCCCCCTCTTCGCCCTATCTGAAGATAAATGCAAAAAATAAAAAAATAAAAATAATATGTACTCATACAAAGATAGTTTCCTATTATTACAATTGTAATTGGCAAATAGGGCTTTCTTTCCATTTTACCTATATTCTTACACCTTCTCATCCAAAAAATTTAAAAATCCCAGAACATAATTTTTGTGTTTTTACAATGCCTAAAATCTCATGAAACCTTTCTGTATTCACCTCAAAATGAAAATGATCTCTAAGATTCCTTATGGCTCTTGAGCTCTGAGCCACAGGCCTGGTTTCAGCCCTTACTCTGCCACTTACTAGTAGTTTATGCTTGGAGACTAAGTAACCTCTCAGTCGTGGTTCCCTCATCTATACAAGAGGGATGATAAAGATAATACCTACATCACAGGACAGGTGTATAGGTTAAATAAAATTATGCTTGTAAAACACCTCCTATATAGCACACATTCAATAAATGTAGCTATCATTATCACACAACCAAGCTTAAAGTAGTTAAGTATAGAGATATTTTAAGAAATCACAGACCTTAAATTGCTAGCCAGACTACTTTGTAAAAAAAAATTAAAATTTTATCAATATTAATAATCATTCTGAAAACTACGTTTTAATTACTGATATGAAAAAAATATATTGAAACTATTTTTTTTTAATCCTCACCTGAAGATATTTTCATATTTATCTTCAGATAGAGTGGGAAGGAGGGAGGGAGAAACATCAATGAGAGAGAGACACATTGACTGGCTATCAACCGCATGACCCTGGCCAGGGACCAACTGCAACTGAGGTACATACCCTTGACCAAAATCGAACCTGCGACTCATTAGTCTGCGGGCTGACGCTCCAACAACTGAGCCAAACTGGCCAGGTCACTATTCTTTTTTTTTTTTTTAATTTGGAGATTTTCTGAGGTGCTAGCTTAAATAAATAGTTCAGCTCCAGTGTATCTGATTGGATAGATGCATTATTCACCTGCCAATTTTATCTCTGGCCTATTTTAAACACAGCTTTAGTGATAACTGGAGATGAAGAGCCTTTTGTGAGATTTGCTTTCAAACTTAGATTATAATGGGAGTGAAGTCCTATTTCTTACCAGGTAATTGTGGGTAAATTTTTTCAGCCATGTATTCTCTTAAATTCCTTGGCAATTCTCCTTGGACGTCAACAAGTACTCGAGTTTCATTAGGTGAAATCTGGTAGATGAGAACTGGACTCGGATTAATTAAAACAAGTTCAGCATGATTTGCTTTAAATTGTGGTACATTCTAGAAAAAAATAAAATAAAATATTTTAATAATTTTCAAATTTCAAATTGCTTTTATTCTTTTACAATTGCACTCCTATCGTACCTCCATGAGAAGGCCAACAAAATGAGACGAAACAGAAACTTTATTGGAGATCAGGTTTTTCCTAAACTTGGAAAACAGTCCATCTGCAACAACAGTCAATGGAGCATGAAGTTCCTACAACAAAATAAATAATACTCAGCTAAGTGGTTAGAAATACACAGTAAAAGGACCATTCTGTGCATGAACAGATTTAAATGTATTATCCGATAACATTATAGAGGGTATTTGAAGATAATGCTATTGAGGAAGCTGTTATGTGGGTTTAAGTTAATGCATGCCCAATCTTCAGAGATGCTTTGTCTGAGTCCCTGAGGACCACCTTCCTTCGAAGCTCCCTCAGGCAAACATGCAAACCATCTGGGACTAAGCTGTACTTTGATAAACAATTGGGAAAACTACAAAGGAAGCATAGCCCATAGAAGACTGACTCTCATTACAAAGGACTAGCTGAATTCTCTCATTCTAGAATTTCATAACTTCATAAAGTACTTCAATTAGTGGCTAGGACTTAGAAGAATTTTTGTCCACGTGGATGTATGTACATATTTCTATATTTATATTACCTGGCAATCACTGCCATTAGAGTACACTTTCTAGGAGGTGGTGAGCCTAGAGAGCAGCACAGAAGAATCCACAGATTAGTCTTTGACTCTTTTCTTTTACTAGGCCAACATCAGCAGATAGTATTTTCTTCTACTATTTCCTGAGATTCTCTTATTTTTGTCTTTCTTATTTAAACAGCGGTTTATCTTAATCATTTCTTTTATGTTGAATCCTTCCCTTTTTTCCCTTCCAGTTCCCCTCTGCTTCTCCACTCGTATATTTCTTATTCAGTTTTTAATACTATTAATATAGCGGTGTTTGTTTACAGAGTTATTTGTGTAGCATTTTGAGATACACTAAAGACAATGTCTTACAATCTGAAATCCATCCTGTTGCCCAGGGCTTAGAAAGAACTCAATCCATTTCCTGAATAGTAATTTGGTGAGCCTACTTTTTTAAAGGAGTAGGAGAAGCTACCATTTGATATATCTCACCTTGATATCTCCAGTTTCTTTATCCCTGTACTGAACTCCAACCACAGCATCATCTTCTTCTAATAACTGTAGCACAACGCCCTCAATAAACTTTGTACTAAAATATAAACAGAAATAAATTCTATAGTAGCACACTTGAGCAATTTACACAAGGAATCATAAATTCCTCATCACTCATCTCATTTACCCACACAAACTGGACATGCATGTACGTAAAAAAAATTCTGGAATGACAAAAAAGGCAAACACATCATTAATGATTTTTAGAATTATGTGTGATTTTTATTTTCTAATTTTTAAAAATTGACTTTATATTACTAATGTAATGCTTTAAAAAGTATTTTAAAAAGCAACATCAGCCCAGCCGGTGTGGCTCAGTGGTTGAGTGTCAACCCGTGCACCAGGAGGTTGCCTGTTCTATTCCCAGTCAGGGCACAGACCCAGGTTGTGGGCCTGATCCCCAGTGTGGGGCATGCAGGAGGCAGCCAATCGATGTTCTTTCATCAGTGTTTCTATCTCTCCCTCCTCTCCCTTCCTCTCTCTATAAAAATCAGTAAAGGAGCCCTGGCCGGTTTGGCTCAGCGGTTAGAGCGTCGGCCTGCGGTCCTGAGAGACCCGGGTTCGGTTCCCGCTAAGGGCACATACCTCGGTTGCAGTTTGTCCCCGGCCCTGGTCGGTTGTGCGGGTGGCAGCCACTCGATGTGTTCCTTTTGCATCGATGTTTCTCTCTCTCTCTCTGTTCCTCTCTCTCCCTCCCACTCTACCTGAACAAAAAATGGAAAAATGTCCTCGGGTGAGGATAAAAAAAAAAAAAAAAAAAAAAAAATCAGTAAAGGAAAAAAAAAATTTTTTAAAAAGTAACATCAGATTTTTATCTCAATTCATTAAAAATAAAATAAAACACAGGAAAACTTAACATACTCCCAACCAATTCATACATAAATGGGAAAACAGAATTGAAGTTTTTCCAGCAAATTATTCAGAGTGGTTAATTCTAGTCAGATGTGCATCGTGGATGCTTTTTAAAATATTTATAGAGATGCAAATTAAAATGACAATGAAGTATCACCTCACACCTGTCAGAATGGCCGCCATCAACAAAACATCAAACAACAAGTGCTGACAAGGGTGTGGACAAAAGGGGACTCTAGTACATCGCTGGTGGGAATGCAGACTGGTGCAGCCACTATGGAAAACAATATGGTGCTACTTCAAAAAATTAAAAATTGAACTGCCAGTTGACCCAGTGATCCCACTTCTAGGAATATACCCTAAAAAGCCTAAAACACCAATCAGAAAGAATATATGTACCCCCATGTTCATAGCAGCACTATTTACAATAGCTAAGGTCTGGAAACAGCCCAAATGTCCATCAGTAGACGAATGGATAAAAAAGCTGTGGTACATAAACACAATGGAGTACTATGCAGCAGTAAGAAAGATCTCTTATCCTTTGAGACAACATGGAGGGACCTGGAAAGTATTATCCTAAGTGAAACAAGCCACATAAAGAAAGGCAAGTATCACATGATCTCACTTATTTGTGGAATATAATGAACATAACAGTCTGAGGAATGGGGTAGTCCCAGAGACGTGGAAGTGGGGTACAGACTGACAATCCCCAGAAGAGGGGGTTAGGGGGAGATAAACCACAGAACTTATATGCATGTATGCATGAACAATGGACATGGACAACAAAGCTGGGACAGGGCAGGGAGGGAGGGGGAGGGAGGTATCAGTGGGGGTAAAAAGGAGAAACATCTGTAACAAAAATAAATTAATTAAAAAAATAAAAAATAAATCTTCTTTATATTTTGGGGTACTTTTCTACAATAAACATATTCTACTTCCATAGATATCCAATTCTTTCAGAAGGATAAGTTCACTTCTTCAACACTTAAGCCTATGCCAATGACATGAGGGTTCTCATATTTAAAAGTTCCTCAATTATAGTGTTTAAAGGCTAGAGGCAAATACAGGTTAATAAATAAGAGAAGAAGCCAGTCCTGTCACACTAGGTCCCTTCATGGAATGGAACAGGGGTTGTTCCCTGAAGGCCTCTGTCCTGACTATTAATCACAGCCATAAACCCTAACTCCCAAATGGACACACATGGTCTTACGTCTTAATAACAACTATATCCTCTAAATTTCAACCACATAAAAATCACACAATTTTCCCGGCTGGTGTGGCTCAATGGTTGAGTGTTGACCCATGCAGCAAGAAGTCACTGGTTTGATTCCCGGTCAGGGTACATGCCCAGGTTGTGGGCCTGATCCCCAGTGGGGGTCGTGCAGGAGGCGGCCAATCGATGTTCTCTCTCAGTGATATTTCTCTCTCTCTCACTCTACCTTCCTCTCTCTCTAAAATCAATAAAGAAATATTATCTTTTTAAAATCACACAATTTATTTAGCCAAAGGATACTTCTAAATAGTTCCATGTCATCCCAAAAAGAACTCTCTATATGATATTCTGAATGAAGGCACCGGAAAGTTTTAACACTCTTCTAACTATGGTTTCTTTAAGCACAGACCTCTGCTCTAGCCCATACCTCAACACCTAAAACAGTACTTGCACAAAGGCCAAATTTAAATGTGATAATTCTTTAACATTAGATGTGTAAAGCCATAGTCTTACTTGGGCTCCATCATAGCTGCTTTCCGGAGACTCATGATGAACCTTCCATGATGGAAAGCTCGTCCGCTCCGCACCTGATTGTCTTCTGACAGAGGGTAAGGAACCTGAACGTTTGATTTGCTTTCGCTGTCATGAATGATATAGCCATTTATAACTTGGGCATCAATACCTTCCACTGTATCTGCAAAACAATTCCATTTAAAAAAAATCAATTTGTTAATATGCCCAGAATTATACCAGGCGAAGAGGACATGGAGGCATGGAAAGTCTCCGTCTTCAATAAGGTATGATACCATTTAGAGAAATGAACAGTAATATAACTATTTCAGAAATTTTAATGTTTCTGGAAGATTATAATCTCAGCAAATTTACAGTATCACAAAAAATTAATATTTATATATAAAATTTACACATTAAAATCCATAGGAAAAATATTAAGACTTCAATAATAATTGGCAGAAAGTATACAGGTGATTCACATTAAACAATATGGAAACATTGAACAAATCAGAAAAAATGTTCAAAACTTGATTTTCAAAAAATAAATTAAATTAAAACAATAAGACACCAAATCTATCAAAACTTGATGAGATTAGATAAAATTAGTAAATTTATATATTATTGGTTATGCAACAAACGAATAACATCTTAGAAAGTAATTAAAGCAATAATTATTAAGAATCATGAAGTTATCATCTACCGATATAATCTTAGTCTTGAAAATTCATCTAAGATGAATTTTTTAATAATTTTTTATTTATAATAATTTTTAAAGTTACACATAAGAATAGGTTCATTACAGTGTTATCTCTAATAAAAAAAAATCTAAAAATAACCTAAATATTAATGTAAGTTAGAAAGATAAGGTACATTATATAGAGTATCAACTGAGAAAATGCTATGCATAAGCTTACAATTATAAAAAAGAATGGTTAACAGTTGTAAAAATATGCTTATGTTAAGTGAAAAAGTGGACTTTAACAGGTATATTAATATTCTCACATGTTTAAATACATTAAAATACAGTATATTAAAGATAAAGTACATTAAAATAATTTTATTTCTGATGAAAGAAAAATTTTGATCACACATTTATGCCAAGATCACAATAAATTAGTTTTCTGATGTGGGGGGAGAGGGGGAGAAGGGGACAGGGGGAGGGGGAGGGGGAGAGAGAGAGAGAAACATCGACATGAGAAAGACACATCGACTGGTTGCCTTCCACAAGACCCCAGCTGGGGCCGAGGACCAAGCCACAACCAAGGTACGTGTCTCCTTGACTGGAATCAAACCCATGACTCTTTAGTCCAAAGGCTGATGCTCTAACCACTGAGAAAACTGGCCAGGGTCTGATATGCTTTTTTATTACACTTAAAGTGAGTAAAGACACCCTGGATGGTTGGCTCGCAGTTAGAGCATTGGCCTGCAGACCAGAGCGTCCCGGGTTCGGTTCCCTTAAGGGCACGTACCTCCATTGCAGTTCGTCCCCAGCCCCCGTTGGAGTCGTGTGGGTGGCAGCCAGTAAATGTGTCTCTCTCACATCAATGTTTCTCTCTTCCTCCCTCTCTCCCTCCCGCTCTATCTCAGCATGAATGCAAAAATGTCCTTGGGTGAGGACCAAAAAAAAAGTGAGTAAAGTAACTTTTATAAACGAACATAAAACGGAATACCTCTTTACCAGGGATAGGGTAGTCTAAAATGAACAGTGCTTGTTTGTACCACGTAACTCCTAAAAACCAGTATGAACTTACCTTCAAGACCAAGGTCCTTAAGGACATGATAACCACCTGGCTGCAGGTATTCTCCAACGATCCTGTCGGGCTCTTGTAAATCTCTCTCAATCACTGTCACAGTTCTTCCATCTCTGGAGAGCACTGCTGCCAAAGCAGAGCCGAGGACGCCAGACCCCACGATGATAACCTCTGGATCATTCTGAGAAGACACCGATGTAGCGGCAGCTCCTCCTACTAAGGTGGTTTCTGAAACACTGGTTCGTTTTTTGCACTGTTTTTAAAAAAAAAAATAAATTATGTATCCACATTTGTTATCCTTAAGTCATACTGCTACTATATAGACACACTGGACTTTTGCATCTTGGGCAAAAGCGACACCCTAGACATTACCAAACCAAAGGACCATTACGTTTTTAAATCCTGTTTATATATAATAAAACCAACATCAAAATGTTGGAGAAATAAAAATGTATAATATCCCAATAACATTCAGTGTTGTATTTAGAAAATGCTGTGATACAGATATATTTAGAAATTCAAAAAAAAAAAATGTTTATAAGGGGCTTCGAAGACTTATTATAGGGAAAATTCTATCATTAATTACTCAATTCTTCAAACACATGCTGAGCATCTACCAAATGCAAATCACATACAACTTCTATTTTGACTTCATGTTGTAAACTAATTCAGCACCTTTTACATATTTCCACTATTCATCTTTGTTTCTCTTTCTGGACTGTCATCTGAAAAATCTACCTTAATCTAAAATCACTTTTATGTAACAAACTGTCAAATCCTGCCTACCATCTACCAATTAAGAATTATTTAACTCCACAAAATGAACAAAATAACTCATTGTCCCCTGGAACTTGACCTGTTCACAATTTTAGTCTTTAACATATAAAAACATGTTTAATTCATCCCTTCTTTTCTCCCCATTCTGATTCTCTAAGAGAGCCTGGTCAGTGATGTCAAGTTGGTCCTTCAATTTATAAGTAAGGACAAATGTTAAACCTGTCACTAATTGGGCTGACAGTAAAAACTTGAACTTGGAACATAAAAAGATAAAAAAGTCCTGTCTTGAGATTTATGCTTACTGAGAATAACAGTGACTGTGTTGGGTTTTTAATGAACAATTCAATGTTGTAATCAGTAATTTTTTTTTTTGGTATGTGGACTCACAAATATGAATACATTTCAGATACAGGATTGCAAGGAACCATCTTCCTTTAGTTTTCTGACCTTAAAGATTAAGATACGACTAACTGTCTTTTTGAAGTGGTTTTAATAAAAGAGACCTCAAGCAGAAAGGAAGGATATAAACCCTAAAATCCTTTAGAACTTTAATTCTCTGTAATTCTAATATTCATCCAGTCTTCCTATATTTCTATAATGGACTGGAGCCTTGTCCATTCCATTGTTTTTAAATCATTTCTCTTGGAGAAATGACCTTTTTGTCCTTTACCAAGAGAAGACAATAGTCTAGTCTTCCTATCAGCAAGTATTTCTCAATGGCCAGAATGACTATATTTAAATTCTTGTTCTGAGAGCAAGCTCCTTTTGTCACATTAGCCATTTTTTATTAGTTTTTTTCTTCTGAAGTTTTTCCCTGTTAAACACACACACACAGTCCTGGAACTGGGAACCCTAGATGATGTCAGAACCTGGTCAGGAGAGGAAGCACTAATGGGAACTTGGTACTCAATAAAAGCAGAAAGCCTGAGACATTCACAAAGTGGAACCAATACAGACTACTGCTAACCCAATGCTCCTACTCCAAGATTTGTAAACACAGCAGGATAGGGTGTCATTCCAGCCACCTGGACAAGTGCTCAGTGACTCTGAGGGTATCTCAGACAACAATATCCAAGACATCAACCTGAGAATCAGTTCCCCCTCCCTCCTTTCCTATTCCTCCAGCCCACACCCACCATACCACTGAACTTAGCACTACTCAAAAGGCTCCTTAACAGATGTATACTACCGTTAGACTAACTTCAATAGCTACTATTTTTTAGACAGTTATGGATCAAGCAATAAATCATTTAATTCCCTAACTACCAGTAAGGCTGCTGGCGTCCCCATCTAACAGAAGTGATAACTGATTCTTACAGAAACTAAGCCCTTTGCCAAAGGTTCTCACAACCAAAAGTGGGGGAACAAAACTTCTAAACCAACTCCCTCTCTTCAGTAAGCCTTGCTAATCTGTAGTGGATGTAGTAAAATAATGCAGATCCAGAACCCTGACTCTGTAGGCCACACATTCACCCTAACTCCAAGTCACCATCAACCCCCACTTGGTCTACTGCTGTCGTCTCTTACCTGATATCCTGGCTTCCATTCTGGTCTCCCTACCATCTATTCTCCACACAGCAATAGGAATGTTCTTTTTAAAAAATAAAAACCAAATACCGTTACTTCCATGCTTACAATCCTCCAGTACTCTTGGGGAAAAGTCCAAACACCCATGGCCCACAGGCCCTAAATGTTCTGGCTTCAACAACTGTCCTCTGCTGCTTTTACAAGATCATAAATAACTTCACCCGCATTTGAAGTCCCAGCTATTAGATCTGGAAACATGATTGCACTGTGAAAATTACCCATTCACCTTCTCAGGACATCACTACACTGACTTCCTCAGGGCTCCACTGATGGGAAAATGGGAGGGCATTCTGCCCAGGACGAGAGAATGCTGAGCAGTTTTACTCTGCCACTATCCCAGCCAGCTGTCATTTCTGGACAGTGAGGGAGGGCTCACCTGCAGCAGGTTTTCTTCTTTCCAGGTACAAATACCATCCTTACCCAAGGATTTAAATAAAACATTTTCTTTTCCATTACAGAGAGTGAGTCTGTCCTCCTTCAAAATGAAATTCTAACATTTCATTTCACCCTTCATAATCAAATCCATTTCACTGAGCCTTGGCTCAACCGATACTAAATGAAACAAATGTTTTCAAATCATGCCAAGGAACAGTCAAAACCTTTAAAAAAAAATTAAATGAGGATTCATACCTGGAGAACCTAAGCTGCTGCCTTTTGCCCTTTACAGGAGGAAATTGACATTTGAATGAACCCCAATCCTAATTTTAAAATAAGACACGAATGCACCTGACCACTTGGAATTCAACCTACCTTCCTACACTCCACTTGCTCTTTCTTTTCTGTCCCTGGAGGGGATTTAGCCCAGAAGAAGCCGATGAAAGGCAAGGCGGACAGGATCTCCGAGAAGACCGCGAGCTGGGCCCCGCTCTGCTGGCGCCTCGGGAGGGCCCCGCTCCGGGAGCGACAGCGGTAGGACAGCACCAGGCCCAGCGACAGGAACACCAGCACGCACAGCAGGAGTTCCTTGTTGGCAAAAGTGACGAAGTCCCCGCATTTCTTATAGAAATACGTGAAAGTGGCAAGGCCAAGAAAAGCCCACATGGTTCCAAGGCTCCTTTGGAGGCACCGGTCCACTCTGAGATCTTCTTTTTATCCGTGCAGGGTTTTGATGATCAGAGAGTCTCCCCAAAATGTGTTCCCAAATGAGCACCAGGAACCGGCCCAACTCCAGTTAACACCGTCACAGGATTACAGTTCAAATCAGACTAACTTAGAAAATCATAAAGTTGGTATAAAAGTATCTGAAGGGGGGCGATTGGGGCTTAGAAAGCAGTACTTCAAAATCCCCAGCTCCAACAGGTCCCAAGTTAGTCTCCCCCCTCTTTCGGGCAATCCATTTAGTTTCTTTTTTCTTTTCTAAGATAGGTTCTCGTGGAGGTAGTTGCAGGTGATGGTTTATATCTGATGCTGGCTTATCGTGCTGTAATCTGTTCTTTCTCAACAGCAGCAGGTGCCCTTTCAGAAAAAGATGGAGAGAAAAAAAAAATCAAAGAAATATCGGCGCCGCGAAAAATGGGGCCCCCCGCCTTTTCCGCCGCGAGGGCCGAGCCAGCGCGGAGCCGGAGTCCGCGCCCCAACCAGGTGGCCGCGCCGCCCACGCCCACGGGCGAACCGGCCGGGCTGGCCGCCTCCCCACCCACAGATGGACCTGGACTCAAGGCTGGGGCTCCCCGGCAGAGAAGCGCAGCCTGTACCTCGAGACTCGCTCCTGGGCGGCGGCTCTCGACTCACCTGCCCACAACCTCCCAGTCCGCGACCTGGCTGCCCCGCGGGTGAATGGAGGTCTCCAGGGGCGGCGGCGGCTCCCTACGGCGTCCTCACCAGCATCCCTCGCGCGGCGCTCACGCAGTCACCAGAGTAACCACAGCGCGCTCTGCGTCTGTCGTGGGGATCGGCGCGCCCCAGCAGCCCGAGAGCTCGATCCAGGCGAGGGACCGGGGGCGGGGTTCCTGGGAGCGAGCCCGTCCCGCCTGCGCGCCTTCTGCGAAGGCCCCGCCCACCTTCGCCGCCGTCCAATGAGGACGCGCACGCGGGATAGGCCGAGGTGGCGCTATGCCGCGTCTGGCCAATCGCCGGCGGCACGACCCTCACGGTGACGCCGGGAGAGGCGCTGGGCTGTTGTTTCGTGATGTGGGGGATCTGGCTGGCCGCCCGGTGGCCCTTCGGTAAGGCACGGGCTGCTTCCGGAGGGCGTGGGGCCGTGCCCTGGGTCCCACGGTCAAATTACCTACCGCATCCCGGCCGCTGGGGTCCTGTCCGGGGAGAGGTGGCGTCGGTTCCGAGGGGATCCCTGCCTGGAGACCTCCGGTCCCGAGTTCGAAGGTTTCCCGTCATTTCGCGAGCATTTACTGAGCGCTTACTGCCTGCCGCCCCGGGGGTTACAGAGACGAATCAGATCCCTCCTTCGAGCTGAGTGTGGAAGAACGAGTGGGCAGGCCTTTGCCAGAGGACATGTCAGGTGTTCCCTTCCTTCACCCCAGTTGTCAGCTAAGACTTGTCACTGTGCTCAGGCTAAAGATTCACTGATGCGCCTGTCCCCTATCCCCCCAAAATCAAACACGCGTGGAGGAGGGCGTGGGGGTGTTTCATTTGGGGGAAAGTATGTTCAGAGACTGAGATTGGCTTTTCTAGATATTTATGTAATACAGGTTCACTGTGGGAATTACACTTTATAATAGTAATATTTCACAAGCCAATAGCAAATAGGATAATGTTTCTTCATAAACTGATAAATAACATTACAAACCAGTGATAGAATAATTACACTGTTGTTCCAGGAAAGGGGAGATGAGAGTACACATTTAGTGATGTAATAACTTTCTACAAGTTTGTTCTCTGTAGAGTCAGTTCTTCCAACTAAAAGCTGGATATCAGCTGCCGCCTTAGGTCCCTCTCCATACTGGGGCAGATAGCCAGCAGGCCATGGCACCGGTGTTGGCAGGCAAGGTGAGCTGCTCCTAAGGTTATTCCAGGGACCTGTGTACAGTATACACCACTGCCTACAAAGAATATAGCCTCGCCAAGGCAGGAATAGATGTCCCTTCCTTCCTGACACTGCTGCCCAGTTTAACACCACTGCCACAGCCAACCAAGGGTAGCCTGACCACGGCCTGGATGGAGCAAGTGTCTCAAGATCTTTAGAGAGCTATTTAGATAGAGCATCAAAGAGTAGCTTTGCCAGACCAGACACTCTCAGTAAGTCCTCACAAATTCTTGGTATTTAAAGTTTAAATATCCATCACATTTGGAGTATCTGAGTGGCCCAGTGTAATCATAAAGGTCCTTACAAGTGAAAGAAGGAGTCAGAAGAGTGAGGACCAGAGAGACAGCCCCGTCACAAGAATTGGGCCTGACAATGCTGGCTTCGAAGTTACAGGAAGAGGGCCAGGAGCCAAGGAATGTATGAGGACTCTACAAGCTTAAAAAGGCTCCCATAGGGTCTAAAGAAGAATGCAGCTCTGTTGACTCCTAGATTTTAGCCCAGTGAGGCCCACTTTGGACTTCTAAACCTCTAGAACTGTAAGATAATAAACTTAATGTTGTTTTAAATCACACACACACACACACACAAAACTGTATCATGATTATCTCTCCTCCACATGTTCTTATAGATAAGGCCCCAGTGATGCCAATTAACAGGTATCAATGACATCCTGGCACAGCTTCCTGAATTTAAATAAAATTCACCCATGAGCCCTGGCCGGTTTGGCTCAGCGGTTAGAGCGTCGGCCTGCGGTCCTGAGAGACCCGGGTTTGGTTCCCGCTAAGGGCACGTACCTCGGTTGCAGTTTGTCCCCGGCCCTGGTCGGTTGTGCGGTTGTGCGGGTGGCAGCCACTCGATGTGTTCCTTTCACATCGATGTTTCTCTCTCTCTCTCTGTTCCTCTCTCTCCCTCTGTTCCTCTCTCTCCCTCCCACTCTACCTGAACAAAAAATGGAAAAATGTCCTCGGGTGAGGATAAAAAAAAAAAAAAAAAATTCACCCATGAGCCAAAGCCACTTCACTTAAGTCATAAGCAAGTTCTTTTGAAATCATAACAAACCAATGCACAACAGGTGCACAGAAGTAAAACAAAGAGAGGTGTCATAAGTGCCCTGAGATAGTGAATGAGCAAGGAACCATGGAAACAGGAGACAGGCCTTTCCTGGCCTGGAGGGACTCAGATAAGGCCTCCAGGGAAGTTCAACATGAATTGTGTTCTGGACAAGCATGGTAACAAGAACAGAAGTGTGCAAGAGTCAGGGTGAGAGATGGCCCTTGTTATGAAAGGGCAAAACTTCCCTAGAATTCACTGAGACCTTTGCTCACCCACTATTTAACCCTGGACAGTCTACTTTTTTTTTTTTTTTTTTTTGGTGGTACCTGCCCCTAGTGGGAACCGAACCTGGACTCTCTGGTTCACAGGCCAACGCTCCAACCGCTGAGCCAAACCGGCCAGCGCTGCTTTAAACTCTATGCCTTCTGTACAAATCCTTTCTGCCATTTGGAGCACAGCTGAACTGTCTCCTTGTTTTTCCACCAAGTCTTCTTGTTTGAATCTCTTACTGGACAATTATGATTAAGTCTCATCATCCCACTAGTCCCCATGTTCCGTGAGGAAAGGATTTGTGTCTGATAAGTCAGAATCACCCACAGCACCTACCTCAATGCTTTGCACTTAATTTATCCTCCATAAAAATGTAATGAATGAATAATGAATGACAATGGTGTAGTAGGAAGACTGGGTGACTAGAATCAGGAGACCTACATTCTGGCTGCCATTAACCAGCTCTGTGACCTTGGACAAGTCAAAAGTCAGTCACCCTCTAGGGAGAGAGGTATATATCTTCACAAAACCTAAAGTTCCTTGCAATCCTGTACCAGATCCTTTGCTAAGTTTAAGGAAGCATGGAACAAATCATTTTGTTTTTCTTTTTAATCTTTATTATCAAACATATTACATATGTCCCTCCTTTTCCCCCCAATTAACCCCCCTCATCCCTGGTTCCATCCCCCTCCTACTTTCCCCAAACTATTGTCTGTATCCATTGGTTATGCATATATGAATATAAGTTCTTTGGTTTGTCTCTTCCCAACCCTCCCACCCCCCTTCCCTCTGAGGTTTGTCAGTCTGTTCCCTACTTCCATGTCTCTGGATCTATTTTGATCAACAGCTTATTTTGTTCATGATATTCCACATATAAGTGAGATTATGTGATACTTGACATTCTCTGACTGGCTTATTTTGCTAAGGGTAATACTCTCCAGGTCCCTCCATGTCATCTCAAAGGGTAACATATCTTTCTTTCTTATAGCTGCATAGTATTCCGTTATATAGATATACCACCGCTTTTTTATCCATTCATCTACTGATGGACACTTGAGCTGTTTCCAAATCTTAGCTATTATAAATAGTGCTATTATGAACACAGGGTTGCATATATTCTTTTGGTGTTTCAGGCTTCTTAGGATATATCCTATAAGTGGGATCACTGGGTCACATGGCAGTTCTATTTTTAACTTTTTGAGGAAACACCATATTGTTTTTATAGTGGCTGTACCAGTCTGCATTCCCACCAGCAGTGTACTAGAGTCCCCTTTTCTCCACATCCTCACCAGCATTTGTTGTTTGAAGATTTGTTAATGTCAGCCATTCTGGCAGGTGTGAGGGGATATCTCATAGTTGTTTTAATTTGCGCCTCTCTAATGATTAGTGACATTGAGCATTTTTTCAATGGTCTCTTGGCCATTTGTACATCCTGTTTGAAGTGTCTATTCAGGTCCTCTGCCCACTTTCTAATGGGATTGTTTGTCTTCCTTTTGTTGAGTTGTATGAGTACTCTATATATTTTGGATATTAACCCCTTAACTGATGTATCATTGGCAAATATGTTCTCCCATGGGTTCCCTTTCCATTTTGATGCTAGTTTCTTTTGCCATGCAGAAACTGTTTAGTTTGATGTAGTCTCGTTCATTAATTTTTTCCTTTGATTCCTTGTCCTAGGTGATATATCAGTGAGAATTCTGCTACATGTGATGTCTGAGGTTTTGCTGCCTACATTTTCTTCTAGGATTTTTATGGTTTCACAACTTACATTTAAGCCTTTTATCCATTTTGAGTTTATTCTTGTATAAGGTGTAAGTTGGTTTAGTTTCTTTTCTTTTTCTTTTTTCGCATGTACCTGTCCAATTTTCCCAATACCATTTATTAAAAAGACTGTATTTTCTCCATTGTATACTCTTGCCTCATTTGTCAAATATTAATTGCACATAATGTCTTGGGTCAATTTCTGGGCCCTCTATTCTGTTCCATTGATGCCTGTTCTTGTGCCAGTACCAGGCTGTTTTGATTACAATGGCTTTGTAGTATAACCTGATATCCAGTATTGCGATCCCTGCAACTTTTTTCTTCTTTTTCAATATTGCTGTGGCTATAAGTGGTCTTTTTTGGTTAGGTATAAACTTTTGGAGTATTTGTTCTACATCTATGAAATATGATGTTGGTACTTTTTAGGGATTGCATTGAATCTATATATTCCTTTGGGTATTATGACCATTTTAATGATGTTGATTCTTCCAATCCATGAACATGGTTTATGCTTCCAATTTTATATATCTTCCTCTATTTCCTTTTTGAATGTCCTGCAGTTGTCTGAGAACATGTCTTTTACCACCTGGGTTAAATTTATTCCTAGGTATCTTTATTTTTTTTGTTGTAATGGTAAATGGGATTGTTTTAGTTTCCCTTTCTGAGTGTTCATTATTGGTGTATAAGAATGCCATCAATTTCTGAATGTTAATTTTGTATCCTGCTACTTTGTCAAATTACTTTATTAAAGCTAGTAGATTTTTGATGGCTTCTTTAGGATTTCTGTGTACAATATATTATCATCTGCAAATAATGACAGTTTCACTTTCTCCCTTCCAATTTGAATGCCTTTTATTTTTTCTTCTTGTCTAATCACTGTGGCTGAGACTTCTAGTACTATATTGTATAAAAATGGTGGAAGTGGACATCCCTGTCTTGTTTCTGTTCTTAAGGGAAATGCTTTCAGTTTCTGCCCATTGAGTATGATGTTGGCTGTAGGTTTGCCATATATGGCCTTTATTATGTTAAGATATGATCCCTCTATTCCCACTTTGCTGAGTGTTTTTATCAGAAATGAGTGCTGGATTTTGTCAAATGCTTTTTAAGTATCTACTGATATGATCATATGATTTTTTATCTTTCATTTTGTTTATGTGATGTATCACATTTACTGATTTGCAAATATTGTACCAGCCTTGCATCTCTGGGATGAATCTCAATTGGTCATGGTGAATAATTTTTTTATTGCTGGATCTGATTTGCTAGTATTTTGTTGAGGATTTTGTCATCTATCTTCATCAGGGATATTGGCCTGTAGTTTTCTTTCGTTGTAGTGGCTTTATCTGCTTTTGGAATTAGGATTATGCTGGCCTCATATAAAGAGCTTGGAAGTCTTCCTTCCTCTTGAATTTTTTGGAATAGTTTGAGGAGAATAGGTATTAGTTCTTCTTTGAATGTTCGGTAAAACTCCCCTGTGAAGCCGTCTGGACCAGGGCTTTTGTTTGCTGGGAGTTTTTTATTTATTTATGTATGTATTTATTTATTTAATCCCCACCCAAGGATATTTTTCCATTTATCTTCAGATAGAGTGGGAGGGGTGAAGGAGAGAGAGAGAGAGAGAGAGAGAGAGAGAGAGAGAGAGAGAGAAACATCGATTGGTTGCCTCCCACATGACCCCGACCAGAGCCAAGGACTGAACCACAGCCAAGGTACATGCCCTTGACCAGAATCAAACCCACAACTCTTCGGTCCGCAGGCCAACACTCTAACCACTGAGCCAAACCATCCAGGGCTGCTGGGAGTTTATTGATTACAGCTTCAATTTCCTTAGTTGTTATTAGTCTTTTCAAGTTTTCTGAGTCTTCCCGGTTCAGTTTTGGGAGACTGTGTGAATCTAGGAATTTGTCTATTTCACATAGGTTTTACAATTTTTTGGTGTATAATTGTTCATAGTATTTTTTAACAGTCCTTTGATTTTCTGTGGTGTCAGTTGTTGCTTCTCTTTCATTCTTGATTTTATTTGGGTCTCTCTCTTTGTTTCTTGGTGAGTCTAACTTAAGGTTCATCAATCTTGTTTATGTTTTCAAAGAACAAGCTTTCTTTCATTGATTTTTTGAATTTTCTTTTTAATCTCTGTCATTTATTTCCACTCTGACCTTTATTATTTCTTTTTTTTTTTTTTATAATCCTCACCCAAGGGTATTTTTCTGTTTATCTGTGGATAGAGTGGGAGGGAGAAAGGGAAAGAGAAAGAAACATAGATGTGAGAGGGACACATCGACTGGCTGCCTCTTGCATGACCCCAACCAGGGCTGGGAACAAACCGCAACTGAGGTACACGCCCTTGGCCAGAATCGAACCTGAGACTCATTGGCCCATGGGCTGATGCTCTACCACTGAGCCAAACCAGCCAGGGCTTATTATTTCTTTCCTTCTATTTTGGTTTTTTTCTTTTTGTTCACTTTCTAGTTCTTTTTTTAAAAGACTCTTTTAAAATATCATTTTTATTGATATTTTTAGAGAGGAAGAGAGAGACAGAAACATCGATGTGAAAGAGATACATCAATCAGCTACCTCCTGCATGCCTCCCACTGGGGATCAAGCCTGCAACCCAGGCATGTGCCCTGACCAGGAATCATACCAAGACCTCTCAGTCCATGGGACCATATTCATTCCACTGAGCCACACTACCTGGGCACACTTTCTAGATCTTTAAGTTGTAGGGTTAGATAGTCCATAGAAAATTTTCTTGTTTCTTGAGGTAGGCCTGTAATGCTATGAACTTCCCTCTCAGGACTGCTTTTGCTGTGTCCCATAGATTTTGTGTTGTTGTGTGTTCATTTTCATTGGTTTCCAGGAAGTTTTTAATTTCTTCCTTGATCTCCTTGGTAACCCACATAGTCAGCAGTCTGAATTCCATTATGCAGAGCTATTCCTGCCGTAGCCGCCGTCGCTGTGATAGCTATGAGTGCTAATATCGTGGCTATTAAAAGTCCCAGAAATATTTTACTTCTTTTTAAGAGTCTCTTGGCGATTCCAAAGCATTCCCATCGCAGGACTATCTTGCCACAGTCTGTCAAGGGAGACAGGAATCCACAACCCTGTCCATATTCTTAGGAAATAAAAACTTTGTTTGCCTGTAACTGTATGGTAGAGTTAATACAGGAATACAAAGAACAATTATAACAACTGATCTCTCCCGTAGTGGAATTCCAGGTAATCTCTCTTTTAAGAATCAGATAAGGTATTCGAACACATGATTGAATATAATGGGTTAAATTCTGGTTAAAAGTCAAAGTATAGTTATGATCAGTTACATTAAACATTTTTCCAGTCAAGGAAATTAAAGAGTGCATAGCAGCACTAATTTTCCAAATGTGAGGTTGTATCCAGTAATATGAGGACTAGGACTAGAAAATCCTCCTCCATGCCACTGAATGGAGTTGTTTGCTGAAGTGGAAATTTCATGTAAAGATATATTCCTATGCCATCTCAGATCTCCTCCGGAGCCTTTAGAGCAAGTGGAGCCAATAGGGCTCCAATCAATGACACTTCCATAGGAAGTATTAGCTAAAACTCGCTTAAATTCTCCCTTACACAATGTCCAATGTACCCATTCAGACATTTGAGAAAAAGCAGGTGTGTTACAGGGAGGTAGATGAGAAGGCCCTCCTGAGTCTTTGGTCTGTGATCCATTAAAACTTTGAATTGCTAATAGAAAAAGATTTCTATTTGAATTATTCTTAATGGAATTTCTCCAAATAGATAACCATGCTTGCAAACAGGGAGTTAAACAATGGCTGTCCTTCCCTATACATAGAAGAGGATGTGTGACTCCTGTGGTATAACTAGGCATTATCATTCCTTCCTCTTCCGGTTTTAAAGGTCCTCAAATATCAAAAGGCCAGGGCATCTAGGCGGTTTCATTAGTATATACAGTTATGGTTTCAAACCAAGATATGCCTCGCATCAAAGGTGGGTTAGAGATATATGACCAATAGGTAAAATTTTCTCCTTTACTAGAGCTTACCTGCATTGACACGACTGCAAGCATAGCCAAGAATAATGAGGATGGGGTAAGCGGAGCTCCTTGACGCTTCATCAGTTTTCCTCTCTCTTGAGTCAGCTTCTTAAGTTGACCCCATGTTGGCAGGTTCGCTCTGACGTTGGCTGGTAGAGGAAAACAGTAAGCAGTGCCCCCTACAGTAATCTTCATTTTCTCCACTTCTTCTCTTGTTTCCTCAATTTCTTAATATGTTTATCAGGAACCCACAACTTCTGACCACCTGTGGAAATACAAGTATATCCTCGACCCCAGCGAATTACTTCTGCTGGGAGCCAAGAATTAGTGAGGACATCTAGATATAAAGCTGGTTGCATTAATGGTGTTTTCGGTTCAGTTTTCCAGTGTTTTTGTGCTGCAGAAAACTCCTCCTCCTGGGTTGTCAGAAAAGTGAACAGAGCATTTATTAATCTTTTCCTTGTGGTATCCATATATTCTCATCTTTTTTGTTTTAAAAGTATGTTTTTTAAAGTTTGATTTTTTTCTTTCTATTATGGCTTGGCCTGTGCTATTATAAGGTATTCCTGTAATATGAATATTGTAAGTAACAAAAAAGCCTGACATGTTTTAGATAAATATGCAGGACTGTTGTCTGTTTTTATAGTTTTTGGCTTTCCTAGTACTGAAAAGGCTTCTAATAGATGAGTAATGACGGCGCCTGTCTTTTCAGATGCTAAGGCAGTGGCCTATGAAACATTAGAATATGTGTCAACTGAATGATGAATGTATTTAAGTTTTCCAAATTCTGGAAATAGAGTAACATCCATTTGCTATATTTCATTACTGGTAAGTCCTCTAGAATTCGTACCTGCTGGCAGGTGATGAATGGCAATTTTTTGACATGTTGTACAAGAGTGTACAATATGTCTAGCTTGTTGCCAGGTAATTTTATGATGTTTTTCTCAATGCTTTTGCATTTGAATGGTACAACTGATGTTCTCTAGTAGCAGTTTGTATTGATCCTATCATACGATCAATTTCAGCATTACCCTTAACTAAAGGACCTGGAAGCTGAGAATGAGCACGAATATGAGTAATAAATATAGGATTGTTTCAATGATGAATTAAATTTTGTAGCTGCTGAAATAATTGACCTAATTCACTTTGTATTTCAGGAATAGTTACTGTTTCAATAATAGATACCGTGTAAGCTGTATACTGAGAATCATTGACTATATTTAAGGGAATGTTAGATATATTGGTTAACAACAATATTATAGTAAACAATTCTGCCTTTTGAATCGATGAGTATTGACTTTGAACTGTTTTCATATGTATCACGTTAGTATATCCAACAACTCCCATTTTGTTAGTATCTGTAAAATATGTTTCAGCATTTTGAAGAGGAGTCAAACTAATACATTTAGGTAAAATCCATTGAGTTCATTTTAAAAACTGAAATAATTTCGATTTAGGATAACAGTTAGTAATTTGACCGTTAAAATCTCTAAAACTAATTTGCCGATTCTCATCTAATGCCCATAGCTATTTAATCTTCTTGCTTGTGAATGGCACTGTTATAATTTGAGGATCTATTCCAATTAATTGACGTATTCTCAATCGACCTTTTATTATAACTTGAGTTAACTTTTACAGATATGTTTCTAATCTTTTTGTATTTTTATGAGATAAAAATATCTATTCAATTATATTGTCTTCTTGAGTAAGCTCTCCAGTAGGAGATTGAGGAGTACGGAAAACTATTAACTGTATATTCTCAACTTTAGTAATTCTATGTAATTGCGCTTTTTGTATGTGTTGTTCAATCCATTCTAGTTCTTTTTGAGCTTCTTTTGTTAATATTTGGGGACTGTTTAAGGCTGATTCTCCTTCTAATATCTGGAATAAATGTGTTAGTGCATAGGTTGGGATGCCTAAAGTTGGTCTAAGCTAGTTAATATCACCTAGTAGCTTCTGATAATTATTCAGAGTTTGTAAAGAATCTTTTCTTACTTTTACTTTCTGAGGAATAATTTTTTGCACAGTAATTTTCTGACCTAAATATAACCACGACTCTTCCCATTGTACCTTTTCTTTAGCTATTTGTAATCCATATACTGTCCATTTTTGCTCAGTTTTCCTATATATATCTTTTAACTGTTTTAGGTCAGGATGTGCAATAAGAATATCATCCATATAATGATAAAACAGAGCTGTTGGGGAATCTTTTCTCATCTGTTCAAGAAGTTGCTCAACAAATTGTTGGGCTGTTTACCATACCTTGTGGCAATACTTTCCACTGATATCTCTTTGTAGATTTATGGTTGTTATAAGAAGGTACAGTAAATGCAAATTTTTTACAATCCTGAGGTTGTAAAGGAATGGTGAAAAAACAATCTTTGAGATCTATTATAATAATATGCCAATGTTTAGGGATCAGAGATGGGTTAGGACCTTGCATCTGTAACGGTCCCATAGGCTGAATTACCTCATTAATTTTCCTTAAATCTGTTAACATTCTCCACTTTCCAGATTTTTTCTTAATAATACAGGAGAATTCGAAGGGCTATTGCTAGGTTCTGTTTGTCCTGGAATTAATTGTTCTTCTACTAATAATTGTGGTGCTTCCAATTTTTCTTGAGAAGGGGCCACTGTTCTACCTACACAGGTTTGCCTCTATATCGGAAGGCAGTCTTACTTCTACTGAGTTTTGTACTCTTTGTGGAGAAAGAGGGTCACAGCCCATTTGTAACATCATATCACGAGCTTGTTTAGATATAGTGGGAATATTAAGAGTGGCTCCCCATTGTCCCAACAAATCTCTTCCCCATAAAGTAAGGGCTATGTTAGAATATAAGGTTGTAACCTAGCTTGTTGTCCCTCAGGTCCATAACATATCATTTCCTGTTCACTTTGTCTAATTTCTGTCAAAGTTTCTAGTCCTACAAATGTAGCTTCTACATTTTTAATAGGCCAATGATTAGGCCAATGAGCATTAGCTATTATAGACACATCAGCTCCAGTGTCCACTAATCCCATTATTAATGTTCTGTCTTCAAATTCCACATTCAATTGAGGTCTTTGATCATTAGTTAATGATCAAAAGACTTGTTTCTCAGTGCTCCCAAATCCTCCCTCTCCCTTTATTGGGGCTGCATTTCCCTTAACATATGGTAAAATCAACAGTTGAGCGATTCTTTGATCTTTTGTAAATTTAGTAGGTTGCAACACAGACATCATAATTTTAATATGTCCATAATAATCTGCATCAGTTACGCCTGTATATACAATAAGCCCTCTGGATGTTAAGCTACTTCTTCCAAAGGAATAGGCCCATATATTCCAGTAGGAATTTTCTGTATGCCCTGTTCTGGGTTTAATGGAAAATCATGACCAACAGGAATATATCTAAGGCAGTACTCTCTGTTGTTGCATGATATAATTTAGTGACTTTTATCGTTTTTCTTTTTTTTGTTGTTGTTGTTGTTCAGATAGAGTGGGAGGGAGAGAGAGGAAGAGAGAGAAACATCGATGCAAAAGGGATACATCTAGTGGTCGCCACCTGCACAACCCAACCAGGGCCGGGGACAAGCCGCAACTGAGGCACATGCCCTTAGCAGGATCTGAACCCGGGTCTCCCTAGACCGCAGACCAACGCTCCAACCGCTGAGCCAAACCAGCCAGGGCATAAATCAATGACTTTTAATAATGACTTTAGTACTGCTACATATTCATCCATTAATGATGGGGAATCCCCATGACTCCATTCAAAATATCCCGAAAGTTTTGCGTACCAGGGCGCAACCAAAAACCCTTTTGGTCTTATCTGCTCCCAATACTTACTTTTGAGCCCCAGGTTGGGCACCGGATGTTGGATTAAAGTGATCGGAGACGCGAAGAAAGCACCAGCAGGCAAGATGTATTCAAGATGAACAAAGGGCTACAGCTCTCTCAGGCATGTAGCCAAACTCCTCCTAAACATCATGGCTTTTATTGTATAAGGTTACATAAAGCAGTGTCCCACCAACCAAGGTTACATCTAAGCTCAAACAATGCTTAACTGTGATTTATAAAAAAGGAAAAAGGTTAAAAACCATCTTAACAGGATTTCTTAAAGGAATGTAGCCTATGTGTTCTTAAGATTATTGTAAAGAGTGTTTCCCATGCCTGCAAGGCATAAAAATATACGTTTTCTTTTACTAGGGTCATAAAGACCCTGAGAACCCAGAGACAGTCCAAACTTTGTTTCAAGAACCGCTTGTAGTTGCTTGGCTGGCGTGACTCGCTTGCAAGTCAACTCCAGGCAAGTGTCCTTGGCTGTGTTCTGATTCTCAGGACCATCACTTGGGTCCATTTCTGGGTTCTCTGTTCTGTTCCACTAGTCTATATGCCTGTTCTTGTGCCAGTAACAGGCTGTTTTGATTACAGTAGCTTTGTAGTATAACCTGATATCTGGTATTGTGATCCCACCTACTTTGTCCTTCTTTTTCAAGATTGCTGTGGCTATTCAGGGCCCTTTTTGGCTCCATATAAACTTTTGAAGTATTTCTTCTAGTTCTGTGAAATACGTCGTTGGAATTTTGATGGGGATTGCACTGAATCTATAGATTGCTTTGGGTAATATGGACATTTTAATGGGTTAATTCTTCCAATCCATGAACAAGGTATGTGCTTCCACTTTTTTATATCTTCCTCTATTTCTTTTTTCAATGTCATGTAGTTTTCTGCAAATAGGTCCTTTACTTCTTTGGTTAAGTTTATTCCTAGGTATCTTAATTTTTTTGTCATGATGGTAAATGGGGTTGTTTTTTCAGTTTCTCTTTCTGTGAGTTCATCATTGGTGGATAAGAATGCTATCAATTTCTTGACGTTAATTTTGTATCCTGCTACTTTGATAAATTCATTTATTAAGTCTAGTTGATTTTTGATGGAGTTTTTAGGGTTTTCTGTGTGTAATAGCATGTCATCTGCAAATAATGACAGTTTCACCTCCTCCTTTCCAATTTGGATCCCTTTTATTTTTACTTCATGTCTGATTGCTGTGGCTAAGACTTTCAGTACTATGTTAAATAAGAATGGTGAAACTGAGCATCTCTGTCTTGTTCCTGTTCTTAAGGGAAATGCTTTTAGTTTCTGCTCACTGAATATGATGTTGGCTGTAGGTCTTTCATATATGGCTTTTATTATGTCGAGATATGATCCCTCTATTCCCACATTGCTGAGTGTTTTTATCAGAAATGGATTTTGTCGAATGCTTTTTCAGCATCTATTGATATGATCATGTGATTTTTATTCTTCATTTTGTTTATGTGGTGTATCACATTTATTGAAATGCGAATAATGTAGCAGCCTTGCATCTCTGGGATGAATCCCACTTGGTCATGGTGAATAATTTTTTTGATGTATTGCTGGATCTGATTTGCTAGTATTTTGTTCAGGATTTTGGCGTCTATGTTCATCAGGGATATTGGCCTGTAGTTTTCTTTCTTTGTAGTGTCTTTTTCTGGTTTTGGAATTAGAATTACGCTGGCCTCATAAAACGAGTTTGGAAGTCTTCCTTCTTCTTGAATTTTTTGGAAGAGTTTGAGGAGAATGGATGTTAGTTCTTTTTTGAATGTTCGGTAAAACTTCCCCATGAAGACATCCGGGCCTGGGCTTTTGTTTGCTGGGAGAATCTTGATTACATCTTCAATTTCCTTAGTTGTTATTGGTCTGTTCAAGTTTTCTATCTCTTCCCGGTCCAGTTTTGGGAGACTGTGTTTCTAGAAATTTGTCCATTTCACTTAGATTGTCAAATTTGTTGCCATATAATTGTTCACAATAGTTGTTAATACTCTTTTGTATTTCTGTGGTGTCAGTTGTTACTCCTCCTCTTTCATTTCTGATTTTGTGTATTTGGGTTCTCTCTCTTTGTTTCTTGGTGAGTCTAGCTAAGGGTCCATCAATCTTGTTTATCTTTTTGAAAAATCAGCTCTTTGTTTCATTGATACTTTGAATTGTTTTTTTGGTCTAAGTCATATATTTCTGCTTTGATCTTTACTATTTCCTTCCTTCTGTTCAAGTTTTCTATCTCTTCCCAGTCCAGTTTTGGGAGACTATGTATTTCTAGAAATTTGTCCATTTCACTTAGATTGTCGAAATTGTTGCCATATAATTGTTCACAGTAGTTGTTAATGATCTTTTGTATTTCTGTGGTGTCACTTGTTACTTCTCCTCTTTAATTTCTGATTTTGTGTATTTGGGTTTTCTCTCTTTGTTTCTTGGTGAGTCTAGCTAAGGGTCCATCTATCTTGTTTATCTTTTTGAAAAATCAGCTCTTTGTTTCATTGATACTTTGAATTGTTTTTTTGGTCTATGTCATTTATTTCTGCTTTGATCTTTACTATTTCCTTTCTTCTTCTTGCCCTGGGGTTTCCTTTTTGTTTGCTTTCTAGTTCTTTAAGTTGTGAGGTTAGATAGTCTATTAGAAATTTTTCTTGTTTCTTGAGGTAGGCCTGTAGTGCTATGAACTTTCCTCTCAGAACTGATTTCGCTGCATCCCATATATTTTGTGTTGTTGTGTGGTTCATTTTCATTGGTTTCCAGAAAGTTTTTAGTTTTTTCCTTGATCTCCTTGGCAACCCATTCATTGTTCAATAATGTCAGTTAGCCTCCATGTTTTCAAATGTCTTTGCATGTTCTTGTTGCAATTGATTTCTAGTTGCATGCCATTGTGATCTGAGAAGATGTGTGATATGATTTCAATCTTCTTGAACTTGTAGAGACTTAGTTTGTGTCCTAACATGTGTTCTATCTTTGAGAATGTCCCATGTGCACTTGAGAAGAATGTGAATTTTGCAGTTTTGGGGTGTAATTCTCTGTAGATATCTATTAAATCCATTTGGTCTAGTGCTTCATTTAGAGTCTCTGTTTCCTTGCTAATTTTTTGTCTAAAGGATCTATCCAGTGATATCAGGCAGGGTGTTGAAGTACCCTGCTATGATTGTATTGCTGTCGATTTCGCCTCTGAAGTCCTCCAAAAGATTTTTAATATATTTTGGTGCTCCTGTATTGGGTGCATATATGTTTATTAAAGTTATATCTTCCTGTTGGATAGATTCTTTCAATATTATGTAGTGGCCTTCTTTGTCTCTAGTTATGGCCTTCATTTTGAAACCTATTTTATCAGATATGAGTATTGCTACCTCTGCTTTTTTTTTCCTTTCCATTTGCTTGGAAGGTTTTTTTCCATCCTTTCACTTTCAACCTATGTGAGTCTTTTGTCGTGAGGTGGGTCTCTTGTAAACAACATATATAATGAGTCATGCTTTCTTATCCAGTCAGCTACTCTGTGTCTTTTTATCGGAGTATTCAGTCCATTTACACTTAAGGTGATTATTGATATGTACTTATTTATTGACATTTTTCTTTAGTGTGGTTCTATTTTTCTTCCTATTTTGTCTACTAATTACAGCAGTCCTTTTAACATTTCTTGCAGCACTGATTTGGTGCTAATGTATTCCCTTAGCCTTTTTTTGTCTGGGAAGCTCTTTATTTGACCTTCTATTTTGAATAATAGCCTTGCTGGGTAGAGTAGTCTTGGATTAAGATCCTTGTTTTTCATGACCTTGATTACTTCGTGCCATTCCCTTCTGGCCTGTAGTGTTTCTTGTGAGAAGTCAGCTGATAGCCTTATGCGGGTTCCTTTGTAGGTAACTTGTTGCTTATCTCTTGCTGCTTTTAGGATTCTCTCTTTGTCTTTAATTTTTGGCATTTTAATTACTATGTGTCTTGGTGTGGGACTGTTTGGGTTCTTCTTAGTTGGGGCTCTCTGTGCTTCTTGAACTTGAATGCCTTCTTCCTTCACCAAATTAGGGAAGTTTTCTGTCACTATTTCTTCAAATATATTCTCTAACCCTTGCTCATTTTCTTCTTCTTTGGGGATTCCTATGATGCGAATATTACTGCGTTTGCAGTTGTCCCACAGTTCTCTTAAGCTGTCTTCCTGTGTTTTTTAATTGTTTTTTCCTTTTGGTTTTCTGATTGGTTGATTTTTTTCTACCCTGTCTTCTAATTCACTGATCCAGTCTTCAGCTTCCTCTACTCTGCTGTTTGGATCTTCCAATGTGTTCTTTATTTCTGCTATGTCATTCTTCATTTCTTCTTGGTGGTTTTTAATTTCCAGTTGGTTGATTTTAAACATTTCTATGTCTTTACTCATGGTGTTGATGTCCTTACTTATGCTGTTGAACTTCTTCAAGCTCTGAATTCTAGCTCTGTTAACTTGCTTAACTGTACTTCATTTATCTCATCTTCAGTAGAGGTCTCTTGTTCTTTCATTTAGCATTTGTTTCTTTGTTTTACCATTTTGGCTATCTCAGTGGGCTTTGGAGCCTGCCAAATTTTCCCTGTGGGAGTTGGTGTTCTGCTGTTTGTGGCTCCCTCTACTGGGTTTGGATGAGTGTGGGAGGACCCACGTTAAACACCACTGTCCAGTCTTACTTTCCTGGGCAGATTTGCAAGCTCAGAAAAGGTTCATTTATCCTCTAGCTTTTTGCCTGGAAGCTATTAGTAGCAGTTACTTGAAGAGCCTTGGGTTCTCAGTTGAATGAAAAACTCCCTCGTGTGTTCAGAGTAAGGGGATTTCCCGAGGGTGGGGCAGATACTGGTTGTTAATGAGCCTAACTTGCATTTCAATGGCCCACCGGGTAGGGCTGCTGCCTCTCTCCAGAGCCCTGGGAAGGAGTAAGATGGCCACCATCCTGTGTGGCTGCAACTCAGCAAAAGCTCTGAGCGCCCACCAAATTCCAAGTGTCCCCACACAGTTCCAGTTTGCCCTCCCTCTGCTGGAGCCCAAGGTGAGTGGCTGTGGCTATTTTAGCACTCTGTCCCAGCTCTGTGCTGTGAAGCAGCTTGGGAGTTTAACCCCGAGGGTGCTGCTCACAGCTAAGACTGCTGCTGTCCATGGGCTCCCAGCCTCCCTCTCACACCTCCGCAATCCTACCAGGATCGAGTCAGTGTCCCTGGTTACATGGACGCAAGCTGCTTTTCTGTTGCTTTTTCCTGACGATTTGTCTTTATTTTCATTGTAATTCCAGTTTGGTCCTGGGAGATGGTCTGTGTAGCTTCCATTCACTCTGCTGCCATTTTGGAATCTCTTCTAATGTATTTTATCTCTGCTACATCATTCTTGATTTCCAGTTGGTCATTTCTCATTGTTTCTATATCTTTTCTAATGCTGTTGAGTGTCCTCATAATCATTACTTTGAACTCTATTTCTGATAACTTGCTTATCTCCATTTCATTTAGCCCTTCTTCTGGAGAAGTCTATTGTTCTTTCACTTGGGGTTTGTTTTGCTATTTTGGCTGACTCAGCAGAGTTTGGAGACTGCCAAAATCTCCCTGTGCGTATCATTGTTCCACAGACTGTCCCTCTGCTGGGTTTGGCTGTGTTTGTAAAGGGACTGAACTGAACACCAATGTCTGGTCTTACTCTCCCAAGTAGTCACAGGCCAGGCAAAGATTCAAGTTTCCCAGAGATCGGCCTCTGCCTGCAGGCTGACTATTAGTCTCAATCACTTAATGAGTCTCAGGTTGTAGCCCTCAGCTGGATTAAAACTCCCTCAGGTGGACACAGTGAGAGGATTTCTAGCAGTGAGGTACTTGCTGCCCCTGGGCTAAAGCTGCTTTGAGAGGAAAATTCTGCCTGAAGAAAATAGTTTCTGCAGCATGGATTAATGACTCAGCACATGGGCCCAGGCAGCCGCCTTCACAGTTTGGTCCCCAGATCCACAAAACCCAACAACTGAGAGCTAGGCCCAAGGCTCAAAGCATTCAAAGATTCATCTCTGCCTACTGGCTGGCTAATAAACTCTGACAGTTATTGAGCCTCAGGTTCCACTTCTCTGGTGGGGAAGGTTAAATTCCAATGGGTGGGGCAGTTGCTTCCCCCTCAGGCTAAAGGCACTTTGATGGGAAAAGACTGCCTGAGAAAAATGGTTTCTGTAGCGTGGGGAATGATTCAGCATAAGGCTCCTAGTGGCCTCCTTCCCAGGTCTCTCCCCAGCACCACAAACCACTGACTCTCCTCCCACAGCTCTAGTCCAGTCTACCCTCCCTCTGCAGGAGTCCAAGGTGAGTGGCTGTAGCTGTAATTGAGTGTGCGACAGCATACTTCAGGCAGGTGCCCATGTTCCCAGTGCCTCCCAGTGCTGGACAGAACCTCTGCTGTGGTGTTTTTCACAGCCCAGTGTTATGTGGGCCCCTTTCCCTCTTCTGCCACTCTGTGCTGGGGAGCCAGCTTGGGGTTTAAATGCCCAACTTCTCAGAGGGAACTTCTCACAGCTAAGACAGCCTTCAGCTGCTGCCTATGGGAGCCCCATCAGCCCTATCATGCCTTTGTAACTCCTACCAATCTCAATTTGGGCTCCTCTTTATGTGCCAGCTGGTCTTCAGATGGCTGTTCTAGATGACTTTGCTTGATTTTATTTTTTATTTATTTATTTATTTTTTATCCTCACCCGAGGACATTTTTCCATTTTTTTGTACAGATAGAGTGGGAGGGAGAGAGAGGAAGAGACAGAGAGAGAGAAACATCGATGTGAAAGGGACACATCAAGTGGCTGCCACCGCACGACCAACCAGGGCCGTGGACAAACTGCAACTGAAGTACGTGCCCTTAGCGGGAACCGAACCCAGGTCTCTCCGGACCGCAGGCCGACGCTCTAACCGCTGAGCCAAACTGGCCAGGGCGACTTTGCTTGATTTTAGTTGTAATCCCACTTTGGTCCTGGGAGACGGTCAGTGTAGCTTCCATTCACTCTGCTGCCATTTTCCCTCCTCCCCAGTCATCATTTTTCACCCAAAATATTACATGTTATCTGTTAGTAAAATAATTATGTGTCAAAACACTTTCCTGGACATCATATGCCCCCCAAAACAACCTTTCCTCAATCATTCTTCCTCTTAGTACTTCTGGGCTTCAGCCTCATATTACTTCTCTAGTTCTTAGAGCAGCTTTTGGTGACATTTACTGGAATTGTACCCAATGAAAAATCCAAGTAGTTCAAATAATTCTTAAACTGATTCAGCCCAAATTCTCTCTCAGCTGACCCTAACCCAAGAGGGGGAGGAGGGTCTGAAGGAAGATTATCCAAACAAGCTGTCTTAAAAGAGGTTTTCTGAATTTAAAGGTACTGGCCTTGAACTACATATTTTTCTCCCCACTCCCTCCAAAAGGTGTTTAACAAAAGTATTTTACTGGGGTAATTTAAATTGATAAACATTTCTGGAAAGCAATTAAGTAATATGCCTTTGACACTTTTATGCCTTTTGACTCAATAATTTCATTTCTAGGAATTCACTCTATGGAAATAATTGGAAATGTACACTAAGATTTGTGTAACAACACAAAGCAAAAAAGCAAAAACAAACTATCACAACCACAATACCAAAACAAAACAACAACCAAAAAAAAAAAACCCTGTTCACAGTGTTATTATCAAACAACTGGAAATAATATAAACAGCCAACATCAAAACAAGTTGTTATAGTACACCATTCAATGCAGTATTATGAAGCCATTAAAAACTTCATAATAATTTAATGCCCTGGCCGGTTTGGCTCAGCAGTTAGAGCGTCGGCCTGCGGTTCAGAGAGACCCGGGTTCAGTTCCCGCTATGGGCGCGTACCTCGGTTGCAATTTGTCCCCGGCCCTGGTTGGCTGTGCGGGTGGCAGCCACTCGATGTGTCCCTTTCACATCGATGTTTCTCTCTCTCTCTCTTTCCCACTCTGTCTGAACAAAAAATGGAAAAATGTCCTCCGGTGAGGGAAAAAAACACACAAAAAACCTCATAATAATTTAAAACAAGTAAGTTGACAAATGAGAGGAGATTGGGAAAAGAGATAATGTATAACATATAGACACAATTTGTGTGTGTGTGTGTGTGTGTGTGTGTGTAACACACAATAATATATTAGAGAAGTGGCTCTTGGGAAAGATCCCAGAATTTTCATGGTTAGTGATCTCAGGGGAAAATGATTCTGGGTGGTTTTTATTTTGGTCTTCATACTTTTATGTACTTTCTACCATATTTTCTTCTTTGTATATTTTAGCAAGTCTTAATGATCAGAAAGTAAGCTATATTAAGGGGGAAAATCTTTCACCTGTGTTTATCAGTCTAATCAACAAATACTTTCTTTAATCTGACCATTTATCCATGGCTCAAAATTAATCCTGATCCTTTTTCAACCAAAGCTTCCACTTCATCCCACACTGTGTCAAATTCTAGGATATCTACTGATTTTACCAATCAAGCAATGTTAGATCAGCAACCTAGCTGTCTTAGCACCAACGAGCTACCTCTGCTTTTAAGCAGCTACACTCCCATGATGTTATGATTGCCAGGCATCCTATTTCCATCTGTATCTTTTATAACCACGTATTTGGAACATCTTTAGCATTGCCTTGATTCCTACTTCACTGGGAGGGGAAGGAGGGAGAGGAAAGGAAAAGAAACAAAACAAAGGGTAGAAAAAAGATTAAGTTTGGGTTAGAATATGGATGAACAAGGCAGAAGAGGTTAGGGCCAGAGAGAAGTGAAAGAGAACAAACATGAAATAAGAGATAGGGGAGCCCTGGCCAGTTTTTGCTCAGTAGTTAGAGCATTGGCCCATGAATCAAAGGGTCATGAGTTTGATTTCCAGTCAAGGGCATGTATCTGGGCTACAGGTTTAATTCCCTGCCTGGTCAGGGTCATGCAGGAGGCAACCAATCGATAAGTCCTCACATTGATGTTTCTCCCCCGCCCCCTTTCCACTCTATCTAAAAATCAATGGACAAATATCCTTGGGTAAGGATTAACAACAACAACAACAAAAATGAGGGGAGTCAAAGGAAGGGTAACTTTCCAACAGAAAATGCACCAGTTGCCCAAATATCTGCTATACTACGATACTGATGTGCTACATTATTAGCCTACACACTCCTAGCCATGTCCCTTCATGTCCACAGGGTAAACAATGACAAATGGATTGCACCATTTTAGTGGCCCCAAAGGACACCCAGGTCACTGAGGCCACCTTAAAGATAATCCAGATGGCTAGTGTGACTAAGAAACTAGATTTTTCATTTAATCTTAATTATATAAATTTAAATAGCCATATGTAGCTAGTGGCTATTGTATCAGTGCAGTTCTAATACTACAAAAGTTAATGCTCAGCAATTAAAAATGTACTTTTTTAAAATGATTTTTTTTTCTTTAAGACCCAGCAAAACAGCAGAAAATCAGATTATTTGTTCAAAAAGAATCTTTTTCTGGGTAAATACCTGAGACTAGTAATGATTTATTGCCACCCAATCAGGAAAAACAAAATAAGGCAATTTATTAGCTATCCTAGCTCCAAGCTCTCAGGTATCATTTTGCTTATCCCAAGGTTACACTTTGGGTTTTCCTTGGAAGCTCTTCCTATCTTCCTTAGGTCAAAAAACTGTCTTCTTTTTCTCCATCTTTAGTTGTATCTTTCAACTGGGCAGATTCAATGACCTGGTGATCTGGGCCTTCCCATCCCCTAAACTCAGAGGTTGCCTTTTTCTAGATGTTTTGGCAAACAAACCAAAGAAACTTTGTAGCACAATGATCAGAGAATAACTTAATTGTAATAATCCAAAATGAAAAGAAAAACAAGCTCTAGGATTTAAGAAGATGAATGTGGAACTGAAAATGAAGAGATGAGGGCCAGTTCCCTTGAACACTTTTTCCAAGTCCATTCATGAGGAAAATCTTCAACTTCAGGAGACTCAAAAGACTTTTCTATGTGAATTTTCTGGTGCTGACTGAGGTAGGCACTTCTGCTGAAGCATTTCTCACAGTCAGTACATTTGTAAGGTTTTTCTCCTATGTGGGTCCTCCGGTGTCTGATAAGGTTAAAACTTTGACTGAAGCACTCACCACAATCAGGACATCTATAAGGTTTCTCTCCTGTGTGTGTCCTTTGGTGAATCACCAGGGTGGAGCTCTGACTAAAAGTTTTCCAGCATTCAGAACATCTGTAAGGTTTTTCTCCAGTATGTGTCCTCTGATGTCTAATGAGATGGGAGCTGAGGCCAAAGCTCTTTCCACATTCACAACATTTATATGGTTTCTCTCCCGGTTGGGTTCTGCATTCGTCTATCACACTGCAGTTCTTATTCAAACTTTCCTCACAGTCTGAACTTTCATAGAGTTTTTCTCCTGTGTGTGTTTTCCGGTGTGCAATGAGGTTTGAACTTCGACTGAAATTCCTCCCACATTCTGTACACTGGTAGGGTTTTTCTCCTGTATGTATTCTCATATGCTTTATTAAAGTAGAATTACAACCAAAGCTTTTTCCACACTCAATACATGCATAGGGCTTCTCACCTGTGTGTGTCCGCTGGTGGCGAATCAGGCTGGAACTCTGACTAAAACCCTTCCCACAATCAGGGCATTTATAAGGTTTTTCTCCGGTGTGAGTCCTCTGATGTTCTATTAGGACGTAACTGTGGCTGAAGCATTTCCCACAAACAGGACATTCATATGGTTTTTCACCAGTGTGTGATCTGTGATGCTGAATAAGGTGAGAGCTGCTGCTGAAACTCTTCCCACACTCAGGACATTTGTAGGGTTTTTCTCCTGTGTGAGTTCTCTCATGGATAATAAGATGGGAGGTATTGCTGAAGCTTTTCCCACATTCACCACACTGGTAGGGCTTCTCTCCTGTGTGTGTTCTCAGATGCTGAATCAGATGAGAGCTGTTACTGAAGCATTTTCCACACTCAGAGCATTTATAAGGTTTTTCTCCTGAGTGGGTCCTTTGGTGAGCACGCAAATGAGAACTGTTATTGAAGCTTTTCCAACATTCGGAACATTTATAGGGTTTGTCTCTGAAAGATGAATTCTGCTGAACAGAGGCATTGGCATGTTCTCCTGGGTCCCATTCCCAGTCCTTGGGTTTTTCTTCCTCTTTTCCTATAGAATTTTCCCGATTCTCTGACTTGCCATCATTCTCAGAGAAACCATCACATGAAATCTCATCTCCTTGGGACCATGCCAACGGTATTTCTTTTGTATCCTCATGCTTACAATTTTGTGAGCCATCTCTTTTAGACCATTTTGAGGCTCTCTCTTTAAGTTTATCTGCCTTAAAGTTATTGTGTTGAACAGTTTCTAAATTATTCTTACTTTCATCTCCTGCAAAAATAAACAAATATTCTAAACATAGTCCCTAATCTCTGCCAGAGGAATTCTGAATTGCAGTGGAAGAGAGGAAATAACAAAGTAAAATCTTGTAAGTTATTTTATATAAATACGTTTTTAAAGCTAGTTTTACTTCTTTAACAATAGAAGCAAATAATTTTTTTGTACCTATTAACAACACTAATCAAGTATTTGAACAATTGTCAGCAATTGCCAACGGAGATATTGGTCAAAAATAGATTCACTAGCTTTATTCTAGAAGACTTAAAAGAAAAAAAGTGGATCTGAGTAGGGGAGAAAATGAATAGGACACCATCTGAGGTAAAAACTAGACAGTGCCTGAGCACATACAGAAATAACGATGATAACCACTACAGGCATACCTCATTTTATTGTGCTTAGCTTTACGTGTTTCACAGATGTTGGGTTTTTCTTACAAATGGACAGCAAGCACCTGCACCGGCAAAAAAGATTATGACTTGCTTTATCGAGATACTTACTTTATTATGATCTGGAACTGAACCTGCAGTATCTTTGAGGTATGCCTATATTTATAAAGAGCAGTAGTTTTGCACATGGTATCTCATCAATCCTAAAAAAATAGGTGAGAGATATTATCACTTATTTCTTCTTCTTAAAGAGAAAACTAAGGCTGTAAGAGTTAACACAACTTGTAAGTTACAGAGAAGGGGATTAAATTAAAATTTGTCTCATTCTAATGCCCTGTTCTTTCTACAGGCCCTATAGCACATCTTTTTATTATTAATTAATTAATGGTGTTACAGATGTCCCTCTTTTTCCCCCCCATTGACATTATAGTGGATTTCCAAAATATTCAGATCATCTTCTTGACCCCTCACCTGTAAACGAGCTTTTCAAACTCTCTCTCTCCATGATGCCATTAGAATCTGAGACGGGCAGTTTTTTCTCTTGCTCCATCACAGTGATCACAACTAGGTTAGAGATCAGAAATCCTGTGGAAGGAAACAGGTCATGTTTGGAAGCATTTATTAAAATTTATTCTTTCTGCTTCTTTCCCAACCATTGTAACGTAACAATTGTAGGCATAGAATGTTCTGTTAATAATACTAAAAATAAGAAATGTAGCCTTTAGAAATCCTTTTAGAAAAATCCTTTCTCAGATGCAAATGTTTAGAATTAAGCATTAACCCAATTTACCTTTTCCAAGGAAATAATTTTAAAAATTAAATTTTCACATTAAAGGTTAAGGATACAGCTTCAAAAATAGAATGAATGCAATACTAATTGTCCATTCAGAGCTTAGAAACACTTTTAATTGCAAAAAAACAAAGTATTTTTTTTTTAAGACACCAATAATAAGACTTCAAGGAATCAATATGCAGCTATAAGAAGCAGCTAATGAGAAAGAACCCTGTTTAGCTTAGAAAGAATAACTTGGTCTTTGAAGGAAGATGAAACTTTTGAAGCCAATTTCAAAAGAAAGTTAGGCCCTGGCCAGTTTGGCTCAGAAGTTAGAGCATCGGCTCGTGGACCGGAGAGTCCTGGGTTCAGTTCCCGCTAAGGGCACGTACATCAGTTGCAGTTTGTCTCCAGCCCTGGTTGGGATTGTGTGGGTGGCCGCCACTCAATGTGTCTCTCTCACATCTATGTTTCTCTCTCTTCCTCCCTCTCTCCCTCCAGCTCTATCTGAAGATAAATGCAAGATGTCCTTGGGTGAAGATTGAAAAAAAAGAAAGTTAGGATTTCTATAACCAGTAACAAGACATTAGTACAAAGGAGGACTAGCATAGTTATAAACCATAAGCCCTAAATATAAAAGAAAGCTAACAAGGGACCTCTTCCTTGCCTCTAAGTCCATCATGATCCCAATATCCATTTCAGCCTCAACTTCATCTTTTGCAGCCAAATACAATCCCTGACCTACTTTAAGGGTCTAGAAAATGTGATCCAACACTGGAAGGCAGTTATATATGAACTTGGCATCCAAGTCAAGTTATAAAGAATACATAATTGGGGAAAATGAAAGCCTAAAAGAAAGATATACAAAGGTATGCATATGAAAGACAAACAAAAAATGGTATACTTATAATTTTGCCTCTATTACTGCCTATTATGTGCCAGGCAGTGAACTGAATCATTTACATATACTATTTCTCATTTAACTTTTACAATAGCCCTCTAGGCATATAAACAATTACCAGAATTTTATAGGTGAGGTAAAAAAGAGTGGAGTGGTAGAGCAGGATTCAATCCCAAGTCTGTTTGGACACCGACTTTCACACTCTGGGCTATTACAGTAAACTCGAGCCAGAAGCAGAGAGCTGGGCATAACCCCACACTGCAAATGACCCTCAAAGAGAGCCTTTATTTAGAATATATTGGCTGGATTTTTAGAGAACAGATTTACAACCCTAGACCTTACACCAGACGGAGCTCGCATCCCCTAAGCACCATGAGCAATTAGGGATTTGTTATTAGAAAAGGTGAAGCTAGTCTCAATGATCAATATCCCTGGTTTGAGTGGGGGAAAAAGACACCCACCCGAATGAGGAGGGGAGGGGGGAGAAAGTTGTCCAAATGGAGTAATATGTTTTGCTTTCTGAGTTACACAGTTCTCTCAAAGTCCTTACAAAGGAAGCGAGAGCTTGGGTGACAGATACCCATGCTAGCATTTTCTCTACTAAACTATTAATTTTGGTAGTACGGGCGCCCTCAGGGACACTGGTTCCGTCAAAGAGGAGCAAACTCAAGGCCATAAGTGGCATTAGCAGGCTGTCCATAAGGTGGCACTCTATAGAGCAGGCCAGTTTTCAATGTCAGAGCCCAAACGGGATTAGGATGGGGCCTGAATGCACTGGCTGAAGCTTAGCTCATTAAGAACCTTTGGCAGGGACCATAGGTTGGGGTGCCCTGCTGGGTGGGATTCCAGGACACCAGGTCATCACCAGATGACAAGATCCTTTAAGGGACTCCCAGGCGAGGTAGGCGCAGTGGCGGGCAGCAGCAGAGGATGGCCCTGGCCCTCGGGGCAGCGGATCCCCCTCCAGAATGGACATAGCAGCCTGGGCGGCAGTTTCCACTCCTGCCCCCACTCCTGCCAGCAACCCTCTGCTCCCTTCCCCCCCGAAAAGGAACTCACTGTTCTGAGGGCTACACACAAGGTGCCCTGCACCCCCAGCTGGCCCAGATGTCCGGGAGGAAGGAGCCCCAAACTCCTTTTGACCCCCAACCCAGAACCCTAAACTCTCAAACCGCTAGACAGGAACTGGAAGTTGCCCGGCTTCCCCACGTTGACGGAGCCTCTCTAGGAAGCGGTGACAGCCATCTCTCGTTGATCTTAACCCTTAGGGCCCTGGACAAAAAGGAGCGAGCTGGTGGGTTCCCTTTCCTTGGGCTGTCATTTGCCTGCTATGAGTCTCATTCCTTACACTTGTCAGGCGCCTTGTGATAGGGGCCTTATTAGAGCATATAATTTTCCTTGGCATCAGGGCACCATCAGACTTATTCATCATCGTTAGAATCATTAGAATCAAAATTAAATGGATATTTATCAAACACCGATTGTTTCTGTTCTCACTGCTGTGGACATAGATATACGTATATTTAGCTACCTGTGAGACAGTTGGAGAGCTAAGGCATCCTTTCATATATAAACCAAGTAGTTTATAAAGTGCTGTTATTACTGATAGTGGGAGAGACGGTCAATCTCTCCTCTTTTGTTACAGTGAAAATAGAAGCCATTCTCTTCTTACCGAACACCCAAATGTGCCTATGTCTGCACCTCTGGCACTCTCTTTCTCCCCTCCTGTTACAGAAGAGGACTAAACCTTCACATTTATAACAATCTTTTTACTGGTACTCACCTTCCTTCCCACCTTCTTGGGATCCTTAGGCTGTCAACTAAACCTCTCCCAGCTCCATCCCCAAATAGTCCCTCAGCTTTCTTTCTTTTTTTTTCCCCACAATGTTTCTGTTTTATAACTTCCCACTCACCTTTTAACTCATTTCTCCTGCAGCAAAAACAATAAACCACTAAGATTACCAATGACCTCCATGTTGTTAGTGCAATTGATAGTTTTTAGTTCTCTATTCCTTTTTTCAGTTTTAACACTGCTGAGAACGCCTTCCAGAAACACTCTTTTGAGGTGATAGCACACTGTCCTCCTTTTTATTCCACAATCTCTATTCAGTCCTGTTAGTCTAAGCCTGGTCTTCACGCATTGTTGAGGTTCCTTAGGCCACCTAGACCCTCGCTCCTGTTACCTCCGTAAGTTCCCTATCTGGGCAGTCTCATTCACTCCAGCATGTTTGATACCACCTGCACGGACAACTCTCACATGTGTATCTCCAGTCCAGGTGGCACGTCTGAGCCCTTCATTCTCATACCAATAGTCTACTTGACATCTCATATTAGAGGTCCTAATAACGCCTCAAAACCAGTGTCAAAACTCCAAATCTTCTTTTTTCTTTCTTGTCTCATATACACATACAAACACAAAATAAAGCAAACCTGTTTGTCTTCCAATATTCTCTCACTCAACCATCCATCTGGTTATACAGGAGCCAAGAAGTCCTTTTTGTCACCTCCCTTTCCCTTTTACCTGAAATTTCTGGTGTGTGTCAAGTCTCCAAGTTCCAGTTTAACTCTAAGGGAGGCCGAGAATGTGAGCGGATTTGAATTTTCCTCCAACCCTTGTCAGTGGAGTGTATCAATGCAAACCAAGGTAAACTTATTTCGATTTGGAAAAGTAGAGAAACATGACATTTATTGTAGATGAGTGGCGGGGTGTATAGCACAGTGTATCCCAAAATGGTCACCACGTTATCTCCCTGCTACATGCTATTCCTCACATGATGTTGAAACTCCTCCCATCCAGTGATGGCTTCTACGTTTCCCCTCCTTAACCCAAGTGACCTTTTGTAACTGCCTCAAATATGTGCTATATGACTTCTAGGGTAGCTCATGAAAATGACACACACTTCTTTCTGTTGTTGCCATGTTTGCTCTTGGAACCCAGACACCATACTGCAAAGAAGCCAGGATCACTTGGAGAAGCCAAAAATATTTATTCTGGCTTGAATGAGAAAGACTTTGCATGACTTTAGCTTCAGTCAACACCTGCAAACATACGAGGTCCCAAGTTCTGGTTGGTTTGGTTTAGTGGTTGGAGCATTAGCTCGTGGACCAATGAGTCTCGGGTTCAGTTCCGGTCATGGGCATGTACCTCGGTTGCAGTTCATCCCCAGCCCCGGTCAGGGTTGTGCAGGAGGCAACCAGTCAACGTGTCTCTCTCACATTGATGTATCTCTCTCTCTCTCATTTCCTACCCCCCGCACTCTGTCTGAAGATAAATGGAAAAATATCCTTGAGTGAGGATTTTTTTAAAAATGAGATATACATGTTAGTAAAATTGTTTGTTTTTCTTTTGTTAATTTGTTTTTGTTGTTGTTGTTACAGATGCACAAGCTGAGAACTTAGAAGGTGGAAGGAAAAGCTCGTTCCCCCTCTGTTCCACTAGCAATAAGATAATATCTAAATTTAAGAAACTTTCTGTGGAGCCTGTCAACCATGTTCCTCCCACGGGATGCCAAACTGCTTGTGGTTTTCAGAACATAGCTTATTCTTTCACACCATTGTGCCTGAGGCTCTGCCACCATGTCACTGCTCCCATCATGCCTGCCTTTATTTTTCTGCCTCCCTCTGGCTGTGTAGAAAATGTCCACTCCTCATTTCAGCTCAAGTATCATCTCCTTAGTTGAGTCTCCTTTCACTCTTCCAGGAAGACTTAGACCCTTTTCCTTCCCAAACTGTATTCTGTTTATCAGATTGGGGTTCTCTATTCCCATGGGTTCTGAACCAATTGAGAAAGAGGGCTATCAGATAAGAATAAAAATGAACAGCTTTATGACAGGTAATGCTGGATTAGAGAGTTGGCATTGGGTCCAGGCTTCCTACACCTCCCCATGCATTAGACTGGCTTACTCTTTCAGTTGTAGGGCAGAGATCTTTCAGTTTTAGGGCAGAGAAATTCTGCTCCAGAAATATTATTGACCACATGCATAAGAAGCAGATAATGGGTAATAAATATTCCATGGACAGAAAGTTCTTAGATTGCTCAAAGAGTGATAACTCACACACATATGTTCAGTCTTGTTTGCCCCAACTCATCTATTAAATAAGTTTCTGTTGCTGGCCCCACAAAGGGGTAAACTTTGAGGCAGTGGAACGGATGACAGAAGATGCCTTCTGCTATTTCCACAAAAAATGGCAATTCTTATTTTATAAGGCTGCAGAAATGTGGAGACCATAAAATAATGACTCTCCTTTACATCTATAAGTTTTTTGAAGGTGACTTTCAATAAACGTCTTAGACTGAATTCAGAATAAATAAATGAATAAACTTGTTCACCAGATTGTCTTATATTAAACTGTATGGATATCTGCACCTAGGTTAGCAGGAGAGCTCTCTGAATATCCTGCTTTATTCTTACATCCTAGCACACAGCACACAGTAAGATACAATGGATATTGAATGGTTAAACAAACTTCTAGGACCCAAGGTGTGGGAGGCATTGATGGCATATCCTATGTGAAGCATAGAAAATTCAAGTACTTTTCTTTCTCCTTCCATTTTCCTGTTTACTATGTTCTTTCACTCATTTATTCAGCAGATATTTAGTGTTACCTGCTGTTGACTCCTAGTTTCAACCTGAACAGGAATTTGTGTAGATATTCCTCACCCTTAGCTGACTGGTATAGGGCACTAGTGGAGTAACTTTGTCCTTTCTCCAGCCATGGCTGTTCTCAGGCTTCAGAGTCAATGACAAAAGAATTGAAACTGTCTACATATGGACCCATTAGGAGTGTTCTCAGCTACAAGTTACAGATGACTTGACTTACAGTGGTTCAAGCCATAAAGATATTACTATTCACTTAAGAAATGTCTAATGCAGGCAGTCCTGGGATGGATTAAGCAGTTCTGTGATTTTTTTTCAAGGACCTAAGCCATTTAATTCCTTACTCTCCATCATCCTCAGCATTTTTATTACATCTCCCCTTTAAGCTTCTTACTTCATGGCTACAAGATGGCTGCATCAACTCCTTTCATCACATCATAACACCGCAGTATGCAAAGCAAGAAAAAAGAGAAAGGGACCAAAAAAAAAGGCTTTATTTTTATGTGCCTCTCTTACTAAGGAAAAACACATTTTCAACACCCATCCCAGACTTCCTCCTATGTCTCTCATTGGCCAGAAATTGATCCTGTCCTCTGATTAGACCAATCATTGCATGGGGGAATAAGATTGCTGTGACTGGCTGAGGACAACATTATTCATCCTCTGAAACTGAACACATCACTGCCCAAACCAGATGAAGAAAAAGAGAAAGACTGATGATAACAAACTGTCTGCCACAACAAACATGACCAATAACTAAAGGGGAATCTTCTGGAAAGCAGTAACCACAGCTTTTTGAAGAGCATAGGTCTAAGATAACTCCTTTAAATACAACTCCAATACTTTCACCCACAACCCCACCATAGATACTTAGGATGTTTCTATTCCTTGGCTATTGTGAATAACACTGCAATGAACATGGAAGTACAGATATTTCTTTAAGATAGTTATTTCAGAAAACATGAATAATAAGAACTAAGAAAATTGAAGCAACAATCAATAAACTCCCAGCAAACAAAAGCCCTGGTCCAAAGAGCTTCACAGGGGAGTTTTACCGAACATTCAAAGAAGAACTAACTCCTATTTTCCTCAAACTATTCCAAAAAATTCAAGAGAAAGGAAGACTTTCAAGTTCTTTTCATGAGGCCAGCATAATCCTAATTCTAAAAGCAGATAAAGATACTACAAAGAAAGAAAATTACATGCCAATACCCCTGATGAACATAGATGCCAAAATCCTCAAGAAAATATTAAGAAATAGAATCCAGCAATATATTTTAAAGATTATTTACCACGACTAGGTGGGATTTATCCCAGGGATGCAAGACTGGAACAATATTTGCAAATCAATAAATGTGATACACCACATAAACAAAATGAAAGATAAAAATCATATGATCATATCCATAGAAAAGCATTTGACAAAATCCAGCACCCATTTCTAATAAAAATGCTCAGCAAAGTAGGAATAGAGGGATCATATCTCAACATAATGAAGACTATATATGACAAACCTACAACCAACATCATACTCAATGGACAAAAACTAAAAGCATTTCCTTTAAGAACAGGAACATGAGAATATAATTCTTATCCACTTTTGCTGCTCTTATTCAACATAATACTGGAAGTCTTATCCACAGTGATTAAACAAGAATAAAAAATAAAAGGCATCCAGATTGGAAAGGAGGAAGTGAAACTGTCATTATTTGCAGATGACATTATATTGTACATAGAAAACCCTGAAGACACCATCAAAAATCTACTAGATTTAATAAATTAATTTGGCAAAGTAGTAGGATACAAAATTAACTTCCAGAAATAGATGGCACTTTAATACACCAATAATAAGCACTCAGAGAGAGAGAGAAAAATTTATTATCGCAACAACAGAAAATGGGATACCTAGGAATAAACTTAACCAAGGAGGTAAAAGACCTGTTTTAGAAAAACTACAGGACATTGCAAAAATAAATAGAGAAAGATATAAAAAAAAAATTTTTTTAAAGGACACATATACCATGTTCATGGATTGGAATAATCAACATCATTAAAATGGTCATAATACCCAAAGCAATATATAGATTCAATACAGTCCCTATTAAAATACCAATGGCATATTTCACAGAGCTAGGACAAAAACTCCAAAAGTGTATATGAAACCAAAAAAAGACCTCAGCAATTTTGAAAAAGAAGAACAAAGTTGGAGGGATCACAATACCAGATACCAGGCTATACTACAAAGCCACTGTAATCAAAACAGTCTGGTACTGCCACAAGAGGAGGTACATAGATCAATAGAACAGAACATAGAAGCCAGAAATCAACCCAAGACAATATGCTCAATTAATATTTGACAAAGGAGGCAAGAGCATACAATGGAGAAAAGACAGTCTCTTCAATAAAGGTTGCTGGGAAAATGGACAAATACATGCAAAACAATAAAAGTAGACCACCAACTTACTCCATACACAAGAATAAACTCAAAATACATAAAAGACTTAAATATAAGTTGTGAAACCATAAAAATCCTAGAAGAAAATGTAAGCAGCAAAATCTCAGACATTGTATGAAGCAGAATTCTCATTGATACATTGCCTCTGGCAAGAGAAATAAAGGACAAAATAAAGGACTACATCAAACTAAAAAGCTTCTGCACAGCAAAAGAAACTAGCATCAAAATGAAAAGGGAATCCACTGTATGGGAGAGTATATTTGCCAATGATACATTGGATAAGGGGTTAATTTCCAAAATATGTAAAGTACTCATACAACTCAACAAAAGAAAGACAAAGAATCCAATTAAAAATGGCCAGAGGATCTGAAGAGACACTTCTCCAAACAGGTCAAGAGACCATTGAAAAAATGCTCAATGTCACTAATCATAAAACAACTATGAAATATCACCTCACAGCTGCCAGAATGGCCACCATCAACAAATCATCAAACAAATGCTGGTGAGGATGTCGAGAAAAGGGGACTCTAGTACACTGTGGGTGTGATGCAGACTGGTGCAGCCACTATGGAAAACAATATGTTGTTTCCTCAGAAAATTAAAAATGAAACTGCCATTTGACCTGGTGATCCCACTTCTAGGAATATATCCTAAGAAGCCTGAAACACCAATCAGAAAGAACATATGCACTCTTATGTTCATTGCAGCACTATTTACAATTGCTAAGATCTGGAAACAGCCCAAGTGTCCATCAGTAGATGAGTGGATAAAAATGCTGTGTATTCCATTGGTACATATACACAATGGAATACTATGCAGTTGTAAGAAAGATTTCTTATTCTATGAGACGACATGGAAGGACCTGGAAAGTATTATGCTGAGCAAAATAAACCAGTCAGAGAAAGACATGTATCACACGACCTCACTATTTGTGGAATATAATTAACAAAATAAGCTGATGAAAAAAATAGATCCAGAGACACAGAAGTAGGAAACAGGCTGACAAACCTCAGAGGGAATATTCACAGGTTGAGGGGATAGAAGAGATAAACCAAAGAACTGATATGCATGTATGTACAACCAGTGGACACAGACAACAGTGTGGTGAAGGCAGGGCGTGGGGATGGGAGTGGGGAGGAGGGTGTCAATGGGGGATAAAAGAAGGGATATCTGTAATACTTTCAATAATAAAGAAATAATAATGATTTCATCTCCTTTGGCTATTTTCCCAGAAGTGGGATTGCTGGATCATATGGTAGTTCTATTTTTAATTCCTTAAAAATGTCCATACTGGGCCCTGACCAGGTTTTCCCAATAGTTAGAGCATCGGTTGGCCAGATGACTGAAGGGTCTCGGGTTTGATTTCCGGTCAAAGGCACGTACCTGGGTTGCAGATTTGATGCCTGACCCTAGTGAGTGTTATGCGGGAGGCAGCTAATCGATGTGTCTCTCTCGAATCGATGTTTCTTTCTCTCTCCCTCTCTCCCTTCCACTCTATCTAGAAAGCAATGGAAAAATATCCTTGAGTGAGGATTAAAAGGATATATATATATCCATTAAAAGGATATATATATATCCATTCTGGTTTTCATAGTGGCCATGCCAGTTTACATTTGCACCAATAGTATTTGTTAACTTGCCAGCATTTTTTATCTATCATCTTTAAAAATATAATAATTTTTCTTTATTGATTTTCAGAGGAAGAGGAAGGAAGAGAGAGAGAACATTGATTGGCCACCTCCTGCATGCCCCCCACTGGGGATCAGGCTCACAACCTGGGCATGTGCCCTGACCAGCAACCTCTTGGTGCCTGGGTCGACGCTCAACCACTGAGCCACACTGGCTGGGCTGTTATCTCTTGTTGTTTGGCTATCAATATCATAATAAGTTGTAAGGTAATATCTCACCATGGTTTTGATTTGCATTTCACTAATGATTAATGATGTCCAGCACCTTTTTCTGTCCTTGGCCATTTGTCTTCTATGGAAAAATGTCTGTTGGGGTCTACTAACCCTTTGTTAGATATGTTTGCAAATAATTTCTCACATTTCGTAAGTTGCCTTTATACTTTGCTATTCAGAAACTCTTCAGTTTGATCTAATTTCACTTAATTTATTTTTTCTTTTGGTGTCAAATCCCCAAAATCTTGTTCGCTCTTCACCATGTGAGGACCAGCCAGAAGGCAGCCATCTGCAAGCCAGAAACCCAACTATGCTGGCATCCTGAGCTCATGTTTCCTGCCTCCAGAACTGTGAGAAGATACATTTCTATCGTCTAAGCCCGCCAGTCGATGGTGTTTTGTTATGGCAGCTTGCACTAGACTGTCAATGGTCAGGTTGTATTTTTTGCAGGAACATTTGCATTTTAAAAGAGAAGGTGGTTAAAATGATGGACTCACTAACTGGTAAGTGGTGCAGAGCCATCTGGTGAGGGGCATTGTGATCTCATAATCAGAAAATTCTTTGTCACACATACAAGATTTTTGTCCCTTTACCAAGATATTGAACTTTCCCAAGCCTCAGTAACTTGGATACAGTGATACCCATGCTCTAGAGCTAAGAGGATTGTCCTGGTTCTTTTTAGTGGTGGGCTCTCTAGTTCTTTTAGCGATCTCTGGTTCCTTTTCTTCTCTCCATCATGCTCTTTCCGACTGCTTCCTGCATTATTTGTCCTGGGAGCATATACAGAAAATTGCTACTGAAGCAATCACTGCTCCAAGTACATTTCGCTTGCTCAGCATCTTCAGGGTGGAGTGAAGCAGAGCAGAGACTTGGCCCAGGGAGAGAGTATAGGCTGGCACAGAGGACCGAAGATATTGGAAACCCAAGAACCATGGATCTCCAATGCAGAGGAATGCCTGATTTGAAACAAATACCAAAGGAAATTGCAATTTCTTTTTTAAATGTGGGAGAGAGAGGTGAGTGTGAGAGCTGGGAGGGAAAGGACATGTGTTGGATAATCTGATTCTGGTGCTAACAGCAAGCCAAGGGGCTCCATAGACTGTGCTTCTCTCGTTCTCTTGTGTCAACTCGGGATGCCCGTTCCTTACTCATATGAAATGCTCCATATTCTAAACTGTGTCAGCAGGCGGCTCCAGAGGCAGCAGTTTGGTGGGATTGCAGTGAAATGTGAATTACGCAGCAGAGAAGCCCAACCTTATATACTGATCCAAAAGAATCTTGATGCAAACACAAAGTGATACTGTATCAATTAGATTTAACAGGAATAAACGGTATAATAGAGGATTATGAGCATGAGTACTCTGTAATGTGAACAACTTGGAATTACTAGAGAGAGAAGAAGACTGTTGTCCTGAGTGCCACACCACTCTCCAGAATGCTAAGGGTCAGTTTTCCTCCTTGGCCACAGATTTTCTCTAAGGTTACTTGTCTTCAAATGTTCTCATCCAAGCACCCACCCAACTGCAAGCCAATCTTCCTCCGGATGACAAAATGTCGAGATCAGGCAGGCTTCATTCCTAGTTATACTATTGGAGAATTCCAGTTCTTAGAGACACGGAGCTGTAGAAATCTACAAAACTGGTTTCAAATTATGCAGAAACATAGAGGAGGAGGACACCATTTAGAAATCCGAGGTCTGTGTACGTGTCGTGAAGCATGCCATATTATGAAACAAGCTAAGGGCACTTGATTCATTTGCACATCCACCTAATGCTGGTTACCAGCCAAAACTGAACATTGCAAAGTTGCTCCACGACATTTTTTCACTTCCTCTTTCTGGTTCTAACTCCAACTTTTAACTCTGCACCTGCCCTCCAATTCCCAATGGATCTACCATCAGTGCACTGCTACATTTTATCCTTCGTCTCTTATTCCCATCCTTGTAGGTCCTGGTATTCTCAAGAGCCACGTTGAACAATATCTGTAGAATCATAGACCAAGAGCGGGAAGGAGGAAATAAGGTGAAGAAGACTAGCATTCAGTCAGTGCCTTTCATGGTCCAGACACGGTCACATATGTCCTCTCACCTCATCCTCACAACCATCCTATGTGGTGTAGAAACGTATTAATTTATGAGCCCATTTCTTCTCCTGTATTTTCTACTGACAGTGAACGTGACCCCCAGGTAACAAGTTGCTCGCACCGTATTCTGGGCACTACCTTTGACTGTAATTTTTCCCTCACTCTGTAGCTAACCACTCACCAAATTCTGTTGATCCCATCCCTTGAATAACTCTCAAACAGGTCCACTACTAGCTCTCTCCCCCGTCACTTTCCTAGGTCTGCCCACCATCATTTCTCACTTACATGTGTCTCTGTCTCCAGGTTGGATCAAAAAGGGTATGACTGGAGTAGGGGGAGGTTGCAGAAGAGTGGAGAGAGGCAGAAATATCCTGATATTTTAATCATCTTTTAACGATATTAAACCAAATGGTGGCATATGTGAGATGTTCATGTTACTGTGCTTGTCACTGTAACTACTCAATTCATGGGGCTGGTATTAATGTGGAAATCACATACAAAAGGCTTCCCGGTTACTGTGTTTAATACCATGAAACAACTCAGCTAGCAGGTCATGCTTTGTCTTCTTCTACTATCAGAACTCATCTCTTAGCTCCCCCTGAGACTCTTCTCCCTCTAAATTCCTCATTAAATCCTTTTTCATTTAGATCTCCGAACAGAATGCTATTGATATTTGTGACATTCAGTTGTCAAAAAGTATGTTCAATCTAGGGAGGCAGTCTGTCAATAACAACTTGAAGTCTGTTGCCTGTGTTTGACAGTGTCTGTATGGCTTTAGACTGAGAAGACGCGGAAAGAGAGGATATCAGCTGTATCTAATGATAGTGGATTTCCACAGGCCAGTTATAAAAGCACTTTTCTCAGAGAACCATCTCACCTGTAATCAGAAAATAACAGCCAAGCCCTAGCCGGTTTGGCTCAGCGGTTAGAGCGTCGGCCTGCGGTCCTGAGAGACCCGGGTTCGGTTCCCGCTAAGGGCGCGTACCTCGGTTGCAGTTTCTCCCCGGCCCTAGTTGGCCCTGCGGGTGGCAGCCACTCGATGTGTTCCTTTCACATCGATGTTTCTCTCTCTCTCTCTCTGTTCCTCTCTCTCCCTCCCACTCTACCTGAACAAAAAATGGGAAAGTGTCCTCGGGTGAGGATAAAAAAGAAAAGAAAAGAAAAGAAAAGAAAAGAAAAGAAAAGAAAAGAAAAGAAAAGAAAACAACAGCCAAATTGGGAGGCAAATAGGCATGTGTAACTGTTTAAATTAGATCTAGAAATTCTCAACCTTATAGAACATCAGAACAGGAACTCCTCTTAGAATTCTAGGAACCATTTGAGAATATGTGGGGTATTTTTGGTTATCCTTGGTTGGTACTACCAGCAGTTAGTGGGCAAGTGTTATGGGCGGAATGTTGTCCCTCCAAAATGCATATGTTGAAGTCCTAAACCCCAATATCACTATATTTGGAGACAGGAACTTTAAGGAGGTAAGAAGGTTAAATGAGGCCATAAGGTGGGGCTCTAGTTCAACATGACTGGTGTCCTTATTTTTTATTTATTTTTTTAATCCTCACCTGAGGACATTTTTCGATATTTTGTTCAGAAGAATGGGAGGGAGAGAGAGAGAGAGAAACATCGAAGTGAAAGGGACACATCGAGTGGCTGCCACCCGCACGACCAACCAGGGCCGGACAAACTGCAACCGAGGTACGCGCCCTTAGCAGGAACTGAGCCCTGGTCTCTCTGGACCGCAGGCCGACGCTCTAACCGCTGAGCCAAATCGGCCAGGGCTTTATTTTATTTATTTATTTATTTTTTTATGGTGTCCTTAAAAGAAGAGGAAGAGACGCCAGAGATGTGCGTGCACAGAGAAAAGACCACTTGCAAGACCGGGACAAAACCAACCCTGCAGACACCTTGATCTTGAACTTGCAGCCTCCAGAACTGTGAGAAATACATTTCTGATTTTTAAGCCACCCAGCCTGTGGTCTTTTGTCACATCAGGCCTAGCAAACTAAGACAGTAAGGAATAGGAATACGGAATGCCTTACAAAGCACAGGATGTCAGATTCTGCCCCCTAAACAATTGTCCTGCCCCCAAATGCAAATAGAGAGAAGCACCTAGCTGGTCTCAACCCTCCATCTTAGGGATGACCCAATTACACTTGTCTTTGACGGAAGACTCCATATCTTATTCGTCTTTGTTCTGCCAGGAGCTAGCGTGGTGTCTGACACTCCACAGGAGCTTAGTAATTGTGAGGGTGTGGCATCTTCAAAATATTCATGCGCTTATCATGCATTTCACCTTTTGTCTCAGTTCACCTGAGCCAACCATCTGCGTGGCACCAGGGGGCAGGGTGCGGTATCATGACTTGTTACCAAGGGACTAAAAAGAGACCGACTGTGTATTACCTTTCGACGCTCAAAAATTAGATTTTGCTGCAAGACAATAATGGCATTCTTTCCCAAGCTTGAAGGATTGGTGGGTCCTTCAGCATCTTTCTATGAGAGTTCCGTAAAGAAGATACAGGGAGTGGGTTTGGGGCAGGGAAGCCCCTTTGCTGAAGGGAAAGGTAAGGTTGGGGGAAACTCTCACCCCTCCTCCATTCCAGAGCAACCCTGTCTAAAAGCTGCACCCCGTCACTAATGATTATCTGACATTCTGTTTCATACCTGTTTTTTTCTTTGTTTATTGTCTTTCTCTTTGTTTTTTGTTTGTTTTATTTTTTTTTTAATTTTATTTTTGTTACAGATGTTTCTCCTTTTTTACCCCATTGACACCCTCCTCCCCATCCCTCCACCCCGTCCCTGGCTTTGTTGTCCATGTCCATTGGTTATGCGTACATGCATATAAGTTCTGTGGTTTATCTCTTCCTTCCCCCCACCACCCCCTCTTCTGAGGGTTGTCAGTCTGTACCCTACTTCCATGTTTCTGGGTCTACCCTATTCCTCAGACTGTTATGTTCATTATATTCCATAAATAAGTGAGATCATATGATACTTTTCTTTCTCTGTTTGGCTTGTTTCATTTAGGATAATTCTTTCCAGGTCCCTCCATGTCGTCTCAAAAGATAAGAGATCTTTCTTTCTTACAGCTGCATAGTACTCCATTGTGTGTATGTACCACAGCTTTTTTATTCATTCGTCTACTGATAGATACTTATTGAGCTGCCTGGTACAGTTTGAGATGCTGGGAACACAGCAGTAATTAAATGGACAAAGAACCATATCATGGATTTGACATTTGAGAAACTTCAAATCCATGATATGATTCTTTGTCCATTTAATTACTGCTGTGTTCCTAGAATCTCAAACTGTACCAGGCAGCTCAATAAGTATTTATTGAATGAATGAGTTTTCTTTCCGCTTCATCTTCCTTCTACATCTAAAAAAAGGAGGAGAAGGACTAATTTCATTTGAGAGGGTATCTTTCAAGACTTTGAAGTCATTCATTCACTGATTTCCTCTCCTCGCAGAGGAGATCCTAAGGGCTGGCTTCAAGGAAGTGCATCCTGAAAGACCTAAGGACGGCGCGTCTCGGACTCAGCGTTCATTGTTCTGCAGTCTGTGTTTGCTTCCTTTGAATTCTTTGGCAAAATTTATGGTGTGACAAATGACCTCTGTAATAGCACTGCACCACTAAACGTTCAGGAAGTGCACAGATGAAATACAGCTGACACCCTGGGTGCTTGCCTGTTCCTAGCAAGCAAACCTGGTAATGTTTTCCATGAATAGTGACCCCTTTCTCAGCAGTGGGACCTGATGGGTATTAAGTCTAGGTGGAGCTGCCCGGAGAAGCATGTCATGTCACTGAAGGAAGTCATACCTCCAGGTCTGTCATCCCTGTGGGAAGCAAATATGGGAGGAAAGGTGGAGACAGGATCCTGCATTAGAAAACAATTTTATCAGGATATCCTGTGCATTCAGATTGCCAAGTTTTGGCAATTGGCATTGGCCAATAAAGAATGATTGCATTATCTATTTTAGCAAGAACTTGTTTCTGGATATAGTTCCTCAGGCAAAAGTGTATAACAGAAATTATCATTAGAAATTATATTTCTAATAATATCACATAACCTTAAAAAATATCAAATGATCTTTGCAGAATGCTTTTGTAAATTTTAATGTTTTTACCACTGTTATAAGTTTATACATGTAAAGTGTTTAAGACAGTGCCTGACACATAATAAGTGCAATGTATTTTCTACTATTGTTGTTATTATTATTTCCTTTGACTTTCACAAACACCCTACAAAATAGGTTGAATAGAAATGACAAAGAAGAAAACTAAGCACAGGTTGGCTAAGTTTATTTTTCATCGTTACCCAGCCTGTGTCAACAGCATGATCCCGGTCAGAATTCTTTGGGTTCTGCTAAGAACAATATCTTCGATCTTAGGATCCCATAATTCCAGCATGTAAGTTCAGACTCGCTCCTGGTCCATGTCACAGGGTAATGATGCTCCGGGTCCACTATGATATTTGGAATCTTGAAGCTAGGTTGCCTACCCCTAACAGCTCACTTCCATGCTGAGGCTGCAGTGTGGCTGGACAACTGGTTGCGTCAGTGTGCTGTGCCATCTACCTCATTCTCCATCACCAGGGCAGCAAAGCCAGTTCTGTCGCAGGCATGACCTAATCGGGCCCACTTTATATAGCTGTGTTTGCGAAGGCACAAAGGGACCCAAAGGCAATGTGTCAGAAAACATTTTTGCCGCATTCCAAAAAATAATCATAGCTCAATGGTCTAGGACAGAAGCGTCCTCTCTCAGTCCCAGAGCAGGGCATTGCTGATCTCTGTCCGCTTCCAGCGTGAAAGTGAAGTGAGAGCTAGTGACCTTTTGCTATGGGCTTCTCTGGAGAAGCTCAGTTCTTGAACCTGTAGGTGAACCTTTGCTGGTGTATTTGTCAGGCTTGTCCAGAGAAACAGAACCGAGAGAGAGAGAGAGAGAGAGAGAGAGAGAGAGAGAGAGAGAGAGAGTATCCTGCTGGTTCTGTTTCTATATAAACATAGATTTGTTATAAGGAATTGGCTTCTACAATTATGGAGGCTGGCAAGTTCCAAGACCTGCAGAATGAGTCGGTAAGGAGGATGGACACCTGGGTGAGCCAATGATTTTGTTCCAGCCCAAGTTCAAAGGCCTGAGACTCAGGAAGAGCCCATGTTTCCATTCCAGTCCAAAGGCAAGAAAAATGCCAATGTCCAAGTCCAAAGCTGTGAGGCACGGAAATTCTCTTCTTCTCAGGGGACGGTCCACTTCTTTATTCGACTCAAGCCTTCGGTGGATTGGATGAGGTCCATACCCATTGTGGAGGGCAATCTGCTTTTCTTGGCCTAGTGATTTTAAAATGTGACTTTCATCCAAAAATCACCCCCACGGAAATACCTAGAATAATGTTTGACCACATCTCTGGCCACCCTGTGGCCCATTCATGTTGACACATAAAATTGACCATCATAACTGGTATCAAAGATGTATGAAAATGACAGAGAGAGTCAGTCACCTGGGAACTGCTATAAGCAAACAGAAGTGCAGTAGCCAAGCCCTGTTTGTGGAGTGCTAGAAGTCAGGGGGGCAGGGGGGACAAGCAGGTGTCAGCCCCCCAGGGAAACTGACATGGCCAGAGAGTAGTGCTGGTATTCCTGGGCTGAGAGCTGCTCCTCACTCTGACTATTATTCCTGGGCTGGGAGCTACTCCTCACTCTGACTATTATTCCTGGGCTGGGAGCTACTCCTCACTCTGACTATTATTCCTGGGCTGGGAGCTACTCCTCACTCTGACTATTATTCCTGGGCTGGGAGCTACTCCTCACTCTGACTATTATTCCTGGGCTGGGAGCTACTCCTCACTCTGACTATTATTCCTGGGCTGGGAGCTACTCCTCACTCTGACTATTATTCCTGGGCTGGGAGCTACACACTCTGAGTATTTTTCCTGGGCTGGGAGCTACTCCTCACTCTGACTATTCAGAAAGCATGTCTTTAGAAAGAGCTGCACTTACTGCTAAAACAATGAGAAAATCTGAGAAAAATATCCAAAATTTGATCAATAATCAAAGCGATTATTATTTTCTCCTTGTTTTTTCTAATTTTTGTTTGTACTCAGTTTTTTTTTATATAGTTGTAGTCAAACTATATGTAGAATATTGTGTTAAGTGTTAAACATACTATCCTTGACCAAAGGCAAATTTACCCCCCACCCCCAGGGGACATTATGCAATGTGTGGGGACAGTTTTGGTTGTCAAGCTTGCTACTAGCCAATTGGTAGACACCAGGAATACTACAAACATCCTTCGATGCCCAGAACCAACCCCCACTCCCAGGCAAAGAATTATCTGATCCAAAATGTCAGTATAGCTGAGGCTATACTTTTTAGAACTAATTTTACTTCATCTACAGCGTTCAGTATCACTACACTGTCTTTGAACTAATTTAGTCTACACTGTGGGTACTAATGAAATATATTAGTGAATGCGTAATGCCTCATTGAGTTAATGTAAAAAAAATTTCATAACTATTCCCCTATTGTTGGTCATTAAAGTTAAGAGATTTTACTATTGAAAATAACACTCCAATGAACATTTCTTAATTTGAAATATTTCTTTTGGATTAATTCCCAGTTGTGAGGTTAAAAGTCCACTGCAGAAAAGGAGACTGGTAATGTTTTGTGAGAAATAGTTTATGTTTTAGGTTCTTAAGAGCAGGGACTTACCTTATTTACTGTTTTAATCCCTCAAACTAATACAGTGTCTTGCATATGCTATACTCAATAAGAGTTCATTTAACATAAATCTTAATGTTAACAAAGTATCTCTCAAGATTCAATTTACTATTTTTTTTTAAAAACTAGGATAATCATATTTTTCTCTTTGATCTATGAAACAGTTTATTATTAATCAGTTACCTAATGTTATGTTATCCTTGTATTCTTGAAATTAATCGTATTTGATCATGAGTATTATCCTTTTTACATATTGATTGATTTGAGCTGTTGGTATTTCATCTAAGTTTTATTCACAAAAGAGCTTGATTTATAATTTTATTTTTTGTGATACCATTGTCTAGTCATGTACAAATATCTACATAGCTATACTGGGGAAGTCACAGAAGTAAGCAGAGGAAAAAATCACGTGGAGGGATACATGTATAGAGGGAAAAGGCAATAAATCATTGGATAAATAGTATGATGCCAGACTATATAAATGTCTCTAAGTAAATAAATGAATGAATAAATAGCCTTTTATCCTTGGAAAATTTATTCAATGTTCTTCCATCCATCAATAATTCAGCAAATATTAAGCACCTACTACATCCAACCAGCATGTTGGATGCAATGGATATCACAGTGAATAATTCATTCTGCCTAGAGGATCTAGCCATATTTTGGGAGGTACACTCTAGGCATCTTAATCCAAAGTACTGGTAAGTCATTTAATTTAATGAAATTTGATATATACTTAATGCAAAAAAAAACCCAAAATACCAAGAAGTTTACATCCATCCATAGTTCCATTACCACTTAAATATAACTGCTGATCTTACTGTATACAAATGTGTAACAAATAACCCACAACATAGTTGTTAAAACAACAATTTGTTATTATATTTTGGAGTTCTGGGTCTGATGGGCTCAGGGGGACAATTCTTACTGGGGGTGCTCAGATGGTGACAGTCAAAGGGCATCAGCCTCTGCACGTGGCTAGCCTGAGCTTCCTCACAGCATGGTGGTTTCAGGGTACTGAGCCTCTTACACAGCTGCTGTCCCTCAAAGTAACTGTTCTAAGGGACATGGCAGCTGCAAGTCTTCTTAGGACCTAGTTTTAGAAGTCACACAGCATGACTTTGGTCGTCTTCTGTTCATGACAGCCGTCATAAGTCAGGTCACTCGGGAGCCGTGGAATAGACTGCAACTCTGGCTCGTGTATGTAGAGGAGAGGAATTCCTGGTGCCCACCCAGCATGAGACAAGCTGCCATAATTGCTTATCTTTGTCAATATGACTTTTCAGTGATTTTTCTACATAACCAAAATATGACCATTAAAATCAGGAAATTAACACTGATAATCCTCAAAACTCATTCAAGTTTTGTCAGTGATTCCAACAAAATAATCCAGTTCAGTATTACACCTTGCACTTAGTGGGCAGACCTCTTCAGTCTTTCTCTGACTTTCACGACCTTGACATCCTTGAAAAGTACAGGCCAGTTTGTACACAGAATGTCCCTTAATGTGGGTTTTATATGATGCTTCCCTATGATTTGATTCAGGTATTACACCTTAGGTAGAAATATCACAAAGGTGTCAACCTGTGTTCTTCTGTTGATTCGAATCTGTGGTTGAGCCGTTCTAAAATTTTTCAAAATTTCATTTGTATTTTTCAACTCCAGCATTTCCATTTGGTTCTTTATAAGAATTTCTATCTCTTTATTGACAGTTTGTATTTGATGCGACCTTGACATCATATCTTTCTTTACTTTTTTAATCATAGTTTCTGTTAGTTTTTAAATTTTTAATGGCTACTTTGAAGTCTTTGTCTGTTAAATCTAACATCTGGTTCCTCTCATAGACAATTTCTGCTGCCTGCTTTGTCCCTGTGTATGGTTCACACTTTATTTCTTTGTCTCACAATTCTTTGTTGATAACTGAACATTTCAGATAAGGTATTGTAGAAATTCTGAATTTGCCCCTCCCCTGAGCTTACTGTTGTTTACTTGTCTGTTTAGTGATTGGCTCTTCGGGGGCTCAGCCTTGGGAATGTGCACTGTTATCTCGGGATGACTAGTTTTTGTTTTGTTTTTAATTATTTTTTTGTTAATCTTCACCCAAGAATATTTTTTCTGTTATTTTTTAGATGAAATGGAAGGGAGGGAGTGGGGGAGAGAGAGAGAGAGGAGAAGAAAAAAAAATAGGTGCAAGAGAGACACATCAATAGGGTGCAAGAGAGATTGAACCTTTAACCCAGGTGTGTTACCTTGACTGGGAATCGAACCCACAAGCCTTCAGTCTGCCATCTGATGCTCTAGCTGTTGAGCCAAATTGGCCAGGGTTACTAGTTTTTGTTTTCTGTTGTTTTTTTTTCTCCTGATCACACCCAGCTTTTAGTCTCCACTAATTGCCAGGTGAATGCTCTATTTTTTTGACACTGCCCTGCGGTATAAATTGCTCCACAATCACCTACTTATCCAGTTAAACTTGGGCTCCTTTGTGAGGGTGGTTTTTGTTAGATTGGTTCCAATCCCAGGTAGGCTCCTCTTAGCTCTCTCTTTCCCGGAAGTAGACCAGCTGGCCTTGGTTTAGCCTGAATGTCTCATGAAGCCACCGGCCTCTTCTTCATTGCTTTTCCTCATAGACATGGACACAGACAATAGTGTGGTGAAGGCCCGGGGTGGAGTGGGAGCCAGGTGGAGGAGGGCAAAGGTGGGGGTGGGGGATGAGGGACACCTGTAATACCCACAGCAGTTAAAAAACAAAAACAAAACACCATTGTGTTTGAGACTGCCCAAATGAAATAAGATGCTGTATTAATTGCAGTGCATATTCTCCCTTTCCAAATTTTAACTGCATCCAGAGTCAAGATCACACTTTCCACTAACTGCATCTTTTAGAATACTTAGTGCTACGTGGGGCATAAAGTTGTGAAGGACAAACACGTGCTATGTGAACATACAGTAAAAAATTTTCCATTAAGCAAAGAAGGAGATATACATCAGCCAGAGTTAACCCATTGAATAGTTAATTCATCCCTCCGGCGTAAAGGCTAACCTCAGATACCTGCTTCTGTACCTGCCTGCTTGTTCGCAAACCTTTAGCCCAAATTCCGTAACATGGGCTAAGGCAACTATATAAGCAGCCCCGCCCCTGAGCTCGGGCTGCTCTCTCCTCTGCGTAGGATGGGACAGTTGCCACGCGCCAATAAAGCTCTCTAAACTTGAACCCAGTTCGGAGTCTGAGTCTGGTCTGTCTCGTTGGTCTACAACAAAGTGAGCACCTGGTAAATTGGTGTTAGGGGACAGAGAGTATAAAGACTGGATCCGTATGTAAGAAATAGGAAGGCTGAACTATGACCAGGTAGTGGCAAGTGAAATAACGCAATGTGTTCCTTTGCTTCACAAAGATTTGAGGGCATCCATGTGCACTGTTTAATCTGGGGTAAAAACAGCTAAAATGACAGGCACGTCTCTATGCTCAGGTGGAGCTAATAGTTTAGCAACAAAGGTAGACAAGAGACAGACACGTAAGATTATTTCTGACAGTGGTTAAGTGCTTTGAAGAAAATAAGTAAAGGAAATATGATAGAGAATAGCTAAGGTGAAGGCTGCAGATAAAGCAGTCAAGGAAGGCTTCTCTGAGGAGGTGATATTTCAGCTGAGCCCCACAAGATGAGGAGTCAGCCTTATAAATGGGCGAGCAATTTGGAGGTGAACAAAGCAAGGGGACCAGATTGGGCTGGAGCACAGGTAACCACTGTGAAAGGGTCATTCGACCCCCAAGGGGGTTGTGACCCACAAGTTGAGAACCGCTGGGCTAGGCAGAAACCAGTTCCCCAAGCTCCCTGCACAGCATCCCTTCCCCAGAGCCCATTGCCGTAGATGGTGTCCACACCCCAGTTTTCTAGTTCATGGGACCAGACGACCCCACCTCCTTCACCCCTACACGTACTGCATTTCTCCTCCAGCTGACTCTTACCTACAGAAACTCAGCTCAAGAGTCATTTCTTGGCCCTGGCCAGTGTAGCTAAGCAGTTAGAGCATCGGCCCGCAGACCAAAGAGTCACAGGCTCAGTTCTGGTAGAGGTAAGGGTGGAGAAACAAAGACCTGATCACAGAGAACCAGGGGGCCCAGGGAAGGAGCCCAGAGGTTAATCTAAGTACAATGGGAAGCCAGGAGAGGGTTTTGGGCAGGGGAGGTGATGTTCTCTGATTTGTATGTTGAAAGGTCATCCAAGATGGGAATCAGGTGAAAAGAATGAATAGTAGGTTAGCTCCACCTTCAGAGCTGAGACCTAGTACCTAGTGGGGCTTCCAATCGATATGTCAGAGGGAGCCAGGAGTTAAAGACAATGGGCCATGTCTGTAAGAAATCTGTAGGCTTTCGGACTTCCTCATGTTTGCTGTTTTCATAATCTCATGTTCTATTAAATCCTCAAAATGGGTACCTGGCCTCATGGACCAGGTGGAGCTGAGAATAAGGAACTTGTTACAGTAGGAGGAGGCAGCTGGCCAACAAGAAGAAAGCCAGTAAGAATGGCAACACCGCCCTGGCCAGTTTGGCTCAGCGGTTAGAGCGTCGGCCTGCGGTCTGGAGAGACCTGGGTTCGGTTCCCGCTAAGGGCACGTACTTCGGTTGCAGTTTGTCCCCGGCCCTGGTTGGTCGTGTGGGTGGCAGCCACTTGATGTGTCCCTTCACGTGGATGTTTCTCTCTCTCTCCCTTCCTCTCTCTCCCTCCCACTCTGTCTGTACAAAAAAATGGAAAAATATCCTCGGGTGAGGATAAAAAAAAATTTAAAAAAAGAATGGCAACACCAAAACCAGCAGGTTTGGGCTTGAGGACAGAAAGGGGTGAGAAAGGGGGCTTTTATATCTACTTACACCATTTAGTTATATAGGCGCCCCCTTTATCACATAGAATTTTTATTTTTTTTTATCCTCACCCGAGGACATTTTTCCGTTTTTTGCACAGATAGAGTGGGAGGGAGAGAGAGGAAGAGAGAGAGAGAGAGAGAGAGAGAAACATCAACGTGAAAGAGGCACATCGAGTGGCTGCCACCCGCACGACCAACCAGGGCCGGGGACAAACTGCAACCAAGGTACGTGCCCTTAGCGGGAACCGAACCCAGGTCTCTCCGGACCGCAGGCCGACGCTCTAACCGCTGAGCCAAACCAGCCAGGGCTATCACATAGAATTTTATAGCCAGATCTTTTAGCAGTATCTAATTACATTGCCTAATTAACACCACCACTTACCAGCATTTAACTCACTCTTTCCTTGACTTCCGCAGCTGGATCCTACAGTAGACAGAGGGTTTTATTCACCATAGTGAACCAACTGGAGGTATCTAAGATGCGATGATGAAAAGCAGGAGGGAGCCCTGGCCGGTTTGGCTCAGCGGTTAGAGCGTCGGCCTGCGGTCCAGAGAGACCTGGGTTCGGTTCCCGCTAAGGGCGTGTACCTCGGTTGCAGTTTGTCCCTGGCCCTGGTTGGTCATGCGGGTGGCAGCCACTCGATGTGTCCCTTTCACGTTGATGTTTCTCTCTCTCTCTTCCTCTCTCTCCCTCCCACTCTATCTGAACAAAAAAATGTCCTCGGGTGAGGATAAAAAAAAGAAAAAGAAAGAAAAGCAGGGAGAAAGTTGCATCCTGTTTGCAGAAATTTCTGGTTGCAGAGGGGCCAGCTGGAAAGCCGGTCCAGCCAGCTGGGCCCCAACTGCTGGTGATTTAGGGCAGCTGTTGTATAAAGGAAACCAGAAAGCAAGGTAAAAGGCAGGTCTGAGACTCTGCTTAATTTTCTTCCCGGTCTTTCTGCCTAGATCACAAATACTGCTCTGCACAATTTGAAGGGACATTTTTTTTTTCATCTCCAAGTTCATGAATGCTGTGCTCAGCATGCGACACTCAGTGAAGCTATGAAATAATTCTTCCAGAAAGAAATAGGCCATAGAGCTAACTGGGTGAGCAAAAATAGTTCACGGCATGGCTGCTGGCCATGGCTGGAGCCAGAAGGAGGCCATCTACAGGGACAGTGGGCAGTACCCAGCCCACTGGACGGATTCATTTCCACTCTGCCACCAGCCGGTCCTAGCGCCACAGTACTGAAAACAGCCACCGCTTCTTACCTCCCTGTTGTTCAGCCACGTGCAAAGGTGGAATTCCAACTCAGCACTGAAATCCTAGCTTACCTGCTCTGCAACATCGGTAAGTCACTTAAACATTTTTTTTTTTTTGAGTCCATTTTCTTTCCTGTAAAACAGAAGGTGATAATACCTAGGGTTTTTGAGAGTTCAATTAGAGAATTGAGTACCTAGGTCCTCGATGAATATTACTTCCCATACAGGTGATGATATTCTGCTTTGCCACTTTGCAACCACCTGGCAGACTTGCCGCTTGGGAAAGCTATTTAACACCTGTGCGTTTCCGTTTCCTCATCAGCAAAATGATTATAATGGAACTGATCTCGGGGGCTGTCAGGAGGAGTAAAAGAGTTACTATGTGGAAAGTGCTGGGAACAGGATCTAGCACACAGTACATGTATCAGGTTTTCTTCTCCTGTCCACAGGGTGCCAGAACATACATGTTGGAACCTCTCCATGTTTCTAAGAACTAAATCACTTGAAAATGCTCAGGTAGACACAAGTCACGGAATTCCCTTTCTTAGAATTGCCTTTCGCACTTGTGTTTCCGTTTCCCCAGAAAACGCTGCCATGAGTCACAATTCCCAGTGAAGTCACTGGAAAGTTAAGGTGAACAAGCTTTATAAGAACAGACTTGTGTTAGGCCACCAGCCATAACTTCTGTGCGCTGTCATGCTTCACCGTCCCACCCCCCCTTGCCACTTTCCAATCTGTGGATGACTCCTCACAGATTCCAAGGGGGACAGTGCTCCCTGGAAAGGCAGTGAGCTCCTTACCCAGCTGGAAGTCAGAGCACGTCTGCATGGATGTGGGCATGTCAGGACAGAGCTAGGGAATGAGGCTCCAGTAGGGGGCAGCCTCTGAGGGGCCTTGCACGAAGAGCTTCCTCATACATTGGCAACTTGGTGGAACCACCTCAGGAAAGGGGTCAAGTCTGAGGATCTTTTTTTTTATCCTCACCTGAGGACGTTTTTGCATGTATCTTCAGACAGAGCGGGAGAGAGAGAAGGAAGAGGGGAGAGAGAGAAGGAGGAGGGGAGAGAGAGAGGGAGGAGGGGAGAGAGAGAGAGAGAGAGAGAGAGAGAGAGAAACATCGATGTGAGAGAGACATATCGAGTGGTCGCCACCCACACAGCCCCAATCGGGGCCGGGGACAAACTGCAACCGAGGTGCGTGCCCTTAGCGGGAACTGAACCCGGGACCCTCCGGCCCGCGGGCTGACGCTCTAACTGCTGAGCCAAACCGGCCAGGGCAAGTCTGAGGATCTTAATGCAAACTGTAGGTCAGAGTGTCGAGCCATGGAGAACACCTTGGCATTGCCCTGTTTGGGTGGGTCATTTTATATATGTTATGTCAATAACATTCCTCAGAGGAAGGAAATATTTGAGCCCACAGGTGGTGGCTATAATTTGGAAAAAAGATCAAGAGGAGAAAATGGTGTTGGAAATTGATCATTTGGGTCAAGGAGGAAAAAAGACAAAATGATTACTTCTGCTTCCCCTGGGCATAGTAGAAGCCGTTGTATGGGTTATAGCAGGTGCCAGGGACAACAAGTTCCTGATGACTCTGAAGGACTTTTATGACATAGCAGGTGACAAGATAATGTGTCCTGACAGCTTCAGGTCAGGTTTTTCATGGCAGATTCTGGGAAAATGGATTGGTCTACTATCAGAGCTGGAAGAGGAGCAAGAAGAGAAGTTTCATAATAGGTTCTTTCAACTTGCAAGTTCTAGCCTCCGGGCCATGGTCTAGCCAGGTTCCTGAGCTCAGGGTCATAGCAAACAGGCTGATCTTCCTAAAAGCTGCAAGTGTGACCAGGGGCTTGGAGAGAAGAAAAGGGTTCAAGAAATGGATTCTCTGCACTAGCCTGCATCCAATGACTAACTGTTGTGGGGGGGTATGAAGGCTTGCTCCTCTCAACTTGGGACAATACCAAAGGGCCATTCTGGTTCTCGAGTTCCTCATGGCATCAATGCCATGCGAGTAGCATAATCAAGATATGGTCAAGATTTTTTTTTACTGTAGAGACTGTACTCTTAACTACTATGCCATTGGTGCTAAAATAAAACCATGCAGAAAATAGCAAGGAAGAACCATCAGGGTATCTTCTTGGTGAACACTTGAACCTACCTTTCTCTGCTCCTCAGGACATCATGGGGGGGGGGGGGCAGCCATATTTATGTAATTGAGGACAGGGCTGATACCTACTGTGTTTTTCCTGCTGGGTTTTCCTGGTTAGCTAATAGAAGTTGCTGACACATGGAGACACAAATAGCAAGACCCAGAGATGTTGTTTTAGGAAGTGTGAATTTGAATGGTAAGCAAGACTATTAAGATGGGAAGTAATCAGCCTTGTGCTACATGATTATTTAGGCAGCAGCGGAATTGATCAAAGCAGAGCACAGAGTGGTATCCATGTGAGCTTTACTAGTGCGTGGTTCTATCTTGAGGAATTTTGGCTCCATTTTCAACTCATAGTAACATTCTCAGATCCTACTGGTCATCCATTCTCTTCCTCCCTCCCTCCCTCCATCCAGGTGGTCATCAAAGATTTATTCATTACCTGTTGTATGCCAGGGACTCTGTTAGGTTCTGGGATTGAAAGATAGTTTAAGTGTAGTATCTGCTCATAATGAACCTTGTGTCCTAGGGAGTTGACAAATATTTCCAACACAATAGTACAATTGCTTGACTCTATTGAAATTAGGATAAATTATGCTACAATAACAAACAATCCCCCACATCTCAACAGCAAAGGTTTTTTTCTCCCTCAATTACTGGGTCTTTATAGGTTGGCTGAAGCTCTGCTCCTCATCTATTTACAGGACCAAACAAGTGGCAGCAATCTCTGTGTAGAATATGCTGACCTCATGTCAGAGGGAAAAGAGAGAGGAGGGAAATACCGAATTAGCTCTGAAGCTTTGAAAGCTGCTTCCCCAGTACATGGAAGGTGGCACTTCTGCTTACATTCCATTGGCTGAAGCGAGTCATATGACCGTGACATCAGCAAGGCAACCTTGGGCAGTTGGCAGTTAACAGCTGAGAGGAAGTGACAGTTACCATTGTGCTATATAAGGGGTTAAGTTCTGGGCACAGGCAGAAGGGCAGCTACATTTTGGAGCTCCTCTTAGTTTTTTTTTTTATTGGTTTTAATTGAACCCACAGATTTCTTTTTGGTCCAAACTTGACAACCTCTGCCAAAGCTAAATAGTGCAGAGAAGGTAGATCGGACGCGGTTTACTCTGTAATACCGGGACTCTGCATAGAAATGGTAGCAAACTGAGAAGCAGATTCCTGATAAGCCTCTGTGGCACATAGATATTGCTATGAGTTGGAGGTATTTTTTGTGGAAAAGCCATTGGGTTTGAAGTCAGACATACCTGGTTGGAGTCCTGCCCTGCTACTAACTAGCTGTGTGATTTTGAGGAGTCATTTGGCCTCTCGGAGTCTTAATTCCATCATCTGTAAAAGCGAGGGTGATTGGGAGAAAGGGACATTGTAAACAGTGAACTATTCAAACATTTAGCTTTTGTAAAAAGATGGAACGTGTTATCAGAAGTGGGCAGTTCTGCTCCCCGCCCCCCCCCCCCCCCATTGCTGTGAGGAGCTGGTGCACAGAATAAGTTTACTAATAGCAGCTGAGATGTGCTGAAGCTGGTAATTATCTCTGAGACGGGCTGAGTTTTGATTGTGTGCCAGGCAGACCTATCAATGAGACATGTGCCTGGATGAAATGCTGACAGTCTATTTACACAGAAGCAGCTGTGATGTTATAAAGGCATGAAAGGCATGCTGGAGGTCTAAGTTGTTAGGCTGTGACTTCCATTTATCTCTGTGTTTGATTGTGCTGGGATGGTAAAAATCTGGTAAATACGTGAGCACGAAAGAGTTCCTGAATTTTAATAATCTGGTATCTTCGAGATGGATGAAACCTTAGTGATGATTGAGTCCAATCCCTTCTCTGTATAGATAAGGAAACAGACTCATAGACGTTAATAAACTAGATTTCGCATTGCTTATTCTTGGCTAGGCGCATAGCATTAATGTCTGAGTAGCTATTAATCCAGAGAGAAAAACTCACCTGCCTTTTAGTTAATGAATGTACTAACTCATTAATCTCTAAAACAACAACTTGTCCAATATTTAGCATCACATTTCTAAGTACTCACTGTTTATACATAATCAACCAAAGCATAAAAGCTTAATATGAAATTTCCCTGGATATTTAAACATTGATTACGAACTTGTAATCAAGCTGTTGTATAAACAAATAATTAAAACTACAAATCTAATAAATCAGATTCTTTTATGTGCTCTAAAGACTTTAAGAAGTAGACAATACACAGAACATCGCTTTGATTACAGAAACAATTGTACCACAGGGAAATGGGTTGAGACACGGCAAGCCCGCAGGAAGACATTACTGCCGTTGGAGGCCAGGGAGGCTGCGTGCTTTCTCCTCCTCCACGAGGAGGGGCTTCACTAATGCTCAAAAACTAGGAGGTGGGTGGTCTAGGAGCATATTTTCAGTTAGGTGCATGGATCGCTGCCACAAATTCTTCCTGAGACGATATCGTCTCGCCGCACAACCCGTAGCTGGGGTCATGGTGCACTGGAAATGAGCTCCTTGACTCTGTCCCCCACCCTGAGGACAGTGCTTTCAGAGGGGCACACTTTTGGGAGTTCTGGGGCCCAAGGGCTCTGCACTACGGATGTGTTCAGGAGTCCTGCTCTTCATGGCCCCACACTTCTGATAACACTCCGCAGCCTTGGCTAATTCTGTCAGGGACTTGACCGAGAGGGAGGGAGGGAGGAGAGCAAGGGTAAGAATGAGAAAGTCTCTTTTCATTGCTACATAGCCCACCTGCAAAAGCTGCAGGTATTCACACTACTAAAAACCAGCGACGACAGTGCTCATGCCAAGGATTTAAATTTCTTCTCTTCGTTCTGATCTTGACTCTTCATTTTATAGCTTCCCAAGGTTACTACTTATAAACTTTTCCAGTACTAGTCATTTTTACAGGGTGTGATTTCTATGCTTTCTCAGAGTTTCTGGGTTTATAAAAGCCTCCGAAAGGAAAAGATGACAACTTCCAGCCAGCTGACTCGACAGGTTCAGCAGTCTCGATAGTCTGTCGTTGCTGGGATCACCCTTGACGGAGGGGCCCCAAATGATCCCCCAGCACATCTGCACTCCAGCAGCAGGGGGACCAGGAGGAAGGTATGCCCCTTCCTTTTAAGGGCTTGACCCAGAGTTTGTTTCTATCACTTCTGCTGTTTTCCTTCGGACACTTAGCCAGCAAGGGAAGCGGGAAGTATCTCGGCTAGGTGCCTAGACAAACATTGAGTGTCCTATCAGTCTAAAGAGGGGGAGAAGCTCAGCACAGGCTGCTGTCTAACAGTGTCTGTCACTGCCCATGCTTTTGGCCACCCACTGTTGGTGGGCACTCCTTACACACAGGCTCGCGTCCCCCTCTTCCAAGGGAAATAAGCCCCAGATGGGTCGATTCAGCTCGGACACCCAAGGAATAAGCAATCAGGGCTGGGAGTAGGTCCTGGTGGTCTGACAACCTAAACTAGTGATTCCACGCGTCCCCCCACTCCCACCCCAGCTCTGCCCCAGAAAACTGCCGTAAAAAGTCCCATTCATGAGAAGGATGAAAAGGAAACACGCACAAGTTATTGGCCCATAGCAATGATCCAATCCTACTGGGCAGGGACCCAAAAGACTCTTCTACTGAGTGAGTGAGTTGCTAGGTCAGCCCACCTCCTCACCCAGGGGAAGCTCGCTTGGCTGACATGCTCTGTGGCCTCTGACTTTCCCCTTGGGTGGTTCGGCCCGTCTCGTTGAAAGAGCATTTCAAGGTTCTGCCCTTGGGGGGGGGGCGCTGCAGTGCTTTCACAGCCCTTCCTGCAGGTGTGGCACTGGACCTCGAACCTGCTGCTGGGTCAAGGGCTTTGTCAGGTCAGATTTGCAGTTTTCCAGGCAATAAAATTCCCCAAGGAACCCCCGAGTAAGCTCTAAGTCTTCCAATCCATTTCCCATGAAAATAGTAATAGCCAAGATCTGGTTTGACATAGGTTTTGCCTAAACACGTTATTTGCTGGCCCCCGAGCTCTGCCTAGCCCCCATGTCTCAGCCAGGTGCACCTGTCCTGGGTCTGCCTGGAACGAACAGGCTTGAGTGGGAAGGCGACATCCGTCGGTCTGTGTTGCTACGCCATCAGGGTATAGCGGTGTTGGAGAAAGGCTGAGCGACCAAGCCTTTAGTTTTTGCTAAAGCTCCTCAAAACCCCCTCTAAGGACTCAAACAGCATCATCAGATCTCTCTCTCATCATCTCTCACTGTGCTGTCTTCTGGGTTTACCCTCACTCGGGCAAGTTCCACCAACATCCCTAAGTGCACAGTCCTGATTTTACAGGAGGACATTACATAATCACTCCCAGCATCCATACATCAAGTCTTAGGGAAGTCCCTGAACGGCCCACCCCGAATCAGTCATTATGCCCAGGAGACGGAGTTTTTTGATTAGTCTGCCCTAGTGTAGACCATTAAAACAGGGGACCTGGCCAGGACCACAGAAAGGGCAGAAGAGTCAACTGCCCAGAAGAAATGTGAGGGGGTGCTCTCAGACCGAAGGGGACGGTATGGCTGGCCAGCAAAAAATGAAAGAGACCCAGGACCTGTGGCCACCAGCGGGGGCAATGGCGCTCTTCAGGACCTAGAGGGCTTAGTAAAGATGGCTAGAATCACTAAGTAGCTCTTAGTTTTATTTAATACGATTTGTTAAAACAGGGGCCATATCTCTTCAGGCCAGGGGGGAAAACCCCAGGAAGACCAAGAAGCATCATTTCCTCTGCTAAACTGATGCTCGTCTGCCTGAGTGCGGTGTGGGCCTGTGTGTAGCTCTGTGTCTTTTCTCCCAGCCGGAGGAAGCTCAGAATTAGCTCCTCTGTCCTCCCCCTCCTCTCCCTCTATGCCTCCCTCTCCTAAATGAGTCTCTCATGCTGGTGTCCTTGCCCTGATCTGGAACAGTAGGGAGCCTTTGAGTGTGAGGTTAGACTCTGAGATACAAGAGAAGCATTCTTTGGCTGAAAACAAGCAGGGTTCAAGTTAAATCCTTTACCCCAGGAGGGAGGCAGGAGAGGGCAGAGGCCAGTGTGGGTGTGTTCCAGCCTGTATCCCTCTCCTCTTTAGATCCATAGCCCCTCGACTCCCCCACATGACCCCACATTCTCCAACTGGCTCCCTTCACCCCTATGTTTATCCCTAGCACTTCCTGAGCAGGAACACTGCACCAACAATGGTGCTGGTCTCCAGATGTCTGAGAAGCTGTCGGGATGCCAAAGCACTTGGACACCTTCATTCCTTTGACGTTGTGCCCCCTCCATCTCGCCCTCTTTCCTGCACACACCTTCCTGAGTTCTTGAGGACCCATCTTGCTTCATCTTTCTAGAAAGCATCTAGTCTCATCCTCCCATCCCAAGCTGGTAGGGTGATTGGCATGGAGACGTGGGTCAAAGGGAGCAGCATGGTTGCCATGTGGTTTTGAGAGATTGTTTCCTGGCCCTGCCGCTCCCTCAGCAGCAGCCTGCAGGCAGCACCCACCCTTAGGATTCAGACCAGGAAGGAAACCCGGTCCTCCTCGGAACTGGGATTTCCCAGTTCAGTGTCCTCCAAGGCAAAGGTCACCAATACGGCCCACTTGACCACACTGCCCTGCCCTTGGGGTAAACAGAGTTGAGTCTGGAAGTCAAGAGTAACTCAAGAGAGTTTTGGAAAGACTCTTGATGAATCTGCAAGAGTTGGTAGCTAATGTCAGGTGGATTGGGAATTTGTCAAATTGGTTGGGAATTTGCTATTCCTGGAGGTTCCGGGAGTCAGAAGCCCTGTTTGTGGCCACTGGTGGGAAAGCTGGGCCCTGCTATGGTGTCCTGCACCACCTCGCTGTGGTTGTGTTTTCCAAAGTTGGCCACGCAGTCTCTCTCATCCTGCGTACTCTTCTGCGCTGACTTTGCCATTCCGCCATCCAGAGGCAGAGTCTGTTTCCTCCATCCCCTTGAAGCCAGGAGGCCCTGAGACTGCTGTGACTCCTAGACACACAGCGGAAGTGCCTCGGCACACTTCCGGTACAGCCCTCGGCGGGCCTGGTGCTTTGCCTCCTGCCCCTTAGGAGCCAGCCAGTACATAAGAAGTTCCTCTCTGTGCCGAGACCCCTCTGCTGTGAGCGGCACAAAAGCCCACTTGGGGACGTCCCGGAGGAGGAGATGCTCAATGGAAGAAGGAAAGGGCAAGGGGCGCTGAGGCCCCAGACACAGGGACATCTAAGATCCTAGAATTTTAACCTAGTTTCTCTCTCTGATTTTGTCCTTGTATCTCTCTCTCTCTCTCTCATGCTCAAAATCTTGAATCCCAATGATGTTAACATTATTCATTTTATCTTACAATATACCCACAAATGTTTCAAATAACAGTAGGGGCAATGCCAACCTTGTTAGAATATTGAGATGGTGATCTTAAAAAAATTGTTTTAGTTTTTTTTTTGTCTTTTTGTCTTTACAATACATTCCCTTAGGGCAGGACTTCTCAACCTTCATACTACATTCTGGGCTGGATAATTCTTTTTTTTTTTTTATCCTCACCTGAGGACATTTTTCCATTTTTTGTTCAGGTAGAGTGGGAGGGAGAGAGAGGAACAGAGAGAGAAACATCGATGTGAAGGGACACATCGAGTGGCTGCCACCCGCACGACTGACCAGAGCCGGGGACAAACTGCAACCAAGGTACATGCCCTTAGCGGGAACCGAACCCGGGTCTCTCCGGACCGCAGGCTGGCGCTCTAACCGCTGAGCCAAACCGGCCAGGGCTGGGCTGGATAATTCTTGACTGTGGGAACACCTCTGTGCATTGTACCCTCTACCCAGTTAGATGTCAGTAGCAACACTCCAGTTGTGACAACCAAAAATGACTCCAGACACTGCCAAATGTCAACTGGAGAGCAAAATTGCCCCAGGTTAAAGACTACTGCTTTAGGAATGAATATATAGTAAAAATACTGAATTTAAACTCTTTTGAAGTTATTATTTTCTGTGTCTGATGATGCCACCAACTTGATGAATAGTTATATTCACTTGTTTCAGTGGTTTTAAGGTTTTAGAGATTGCCTTTTGTCTATTTTTTGAAAAAACTTATGTAAAACATCTACATTGTTCCAAAATCAAAATTTGCAGCTAGGTATTTTATTTTTAGTTTAATTTTGTTTTTTGATCATGTGAAACATCATATTGAATTAGTGGTCCTGTCAAAGAAGTTTTCATGTATCCATCCTGTTTCCTCCCTTCTCTGTTAACCATTTTCTTTAGTTTGAGGGTTATCCTACCATTTAAAAAATATATATGTACATATGTATTTATATGCATATTTACTTTATTACTTCCTTTCTTATACAGAAGTCCCTGTACTGTAAACCCTGTTGCATATACCTGAAAGCCAGAATTCCCATCTGTTGTAACTGAAGTATCTGAGTGGCTATTATACTCAAAGCTCTGTGCTAGGTGTTTAGAGTCTTGCCTTCACTGGAGAATAAAGACTAACTAATACAGGAGCTGTTTCTATTACTCAGTGCCACATTTTCAAGATTTCAAATCCCGTAGCTGATTTCTGTCACGGGATTGGGGGCCATCCTAACTTGGACCTCTGATGAAGCATGTGTCTCGGATGAATGTGCTGATTGAGAAGCCTTTATGTAACCTTGAATGAGGACATTCTTGATTAGAAAAATGAGTGGGCCTGGCCACAGTTGGTTGAGCATTGTCCTGTGCACTGAAAGGTTGCCGGTTTGATTCCCCATCAGGGCACATACCTGGGTTGTGGGTTCGATTCTGGTTGGGGCATGTACAGAAGGCAACCGATGGCTTGTGTCTCCTTCCCTCCCTCCCTCCCTCCCTCCCTCCCTCCCTCCCTCCAAGCATGTCCTCATGTGAGTATTAAAAAAAAGATATGATTGGGGTGAGGCAGTTTGTTTGGGACAGAGAAAGTCCCTTCAGCGGTTCTCAACCTGTGGGTCGTGACCCTTTTGGAGGTCAAACGACCCTTTCACCACAGGGGTTACCTAAGACCATTGGAAAACACACATTTCCAATGGCGATTCATAACAGTAGCAAAATTACAGTTATGAAGTAGCAACAAAAATAATTTTATGGTTGGGGGTCACCACAACATGAGGAACAGTATTAAAGGGTCACGGAATTAGGAAGGTTGAGAACCACTGATTTAGAGAATGTTCCCTGACTTGCCTCGGATGTGTTCTTAAAATGCTTAGCAAATGTTGAAAATGAGGGGGTGACCTGGACTTAGATCCCTGCCTTTATATGTGTATTTTTGGCTACTGGAATCTGTTAAGTGAGTCATCGAGAAATTTCAGCATCTAATTTAGCCACCTAACCTCTATTCCTTATTTGTCAAAATATCAATGGGTAAAGGTTACTTATGAATAAATTTGTCACTTTATTATAAAAAATCTCCAAACATAAAACAAAAATAGAGATGGCAAGGAATCGAGTCATCACTCAGTTTCAGCAGCCACTGGCTTGTTGCCATCCTGTTTCATTTATCCCGACCTATTTTTTTAAGTATTTCAAAGCAGACTCCACTCAGTAAGTCATTTCATTCTTAAAGTAATATTTTTAAAAAATTAGGTGGCAGGGGTGGAGCACAGCATTTTCTTACATAACTACAATGTCAGTATCACACCTATTAAAAATAGCAATTTATTAATATCACCCAATATTGAGTCCAAATTTAGATTTCTCTGATTATCTAAAACAAAAACAAAAAACCCACGGTTTGTACTGTTAGATTGAATCAGGGGCTAAACAAAGTCCATCATTGTATTTGGGGAGCTTGCTATGGGACATGAACTGACACAACGGAGCCCAAAACATTCTGGGTATCTGTTAATAATTGTCAAGCATCAAGACATATTAGCTCCTGGTTGGTTTGACTCCAGATCCATAGGGTTGTGTTCCCCTCAGAATTCTCCAAGGTGGACATTCTCAATTCCCACCATAGTTTCTCTGTGACATGGTTTCTCCTCTCCTTCCCATTCTTCCCCTCTTAGCGTATTCCACTTGGTTAATGTCTCTAGTAGACATATTGTAAGGAGCTGCAATCCTCAATTATAATCCTCAGATCAGCACTGAAGTCCCTACTTTAGAGATAAAGAAAGCTCAAACTTCATGGATGAATGACTTGATCTTGAGCCCAGTATTAATTGTAAATTCCAGATCTAGGCCAACTCCTAGCTTTACCTGATTCTTCTTTCTGGATCACAAATACGCCATTTTGGTTCTGAACACCCTTTGGTTCCTGCTAGAAGCCTGTTCTACCAGCCGGTCATTTGGAAATACCCAGATGCCTGTCCAGCGGAGCATGGTTAAGAGCATGGGTCCTGGAGTCTCAGAAGCAAGCCTTAGTCATTAGATACATAGACTTGGCAGCCAGGCTTTTCAAGTTCAAATTGCAGGTCTGCCAATGAGCATCTGGGAAAATTAGGTAAATCATTTCATCTGCTTCTTTGTTTGTTTCTCTCTAAAATGATGATAATACTTCATCAGGTTGTTGTGAGGATTAGATGAATTAACACATGGAAAGCCCGTGAACTGTGCCCTGACAGTGTTGTTTGTTATTGTTGTTATTCTGCATCTTACCACTTAGATGATGCAAGACCTTGAGCAAGTCACCCAGCTAAAATATGTTCTAATTCTTTATCTCTAAGTTAGGGAACCTACTAACAGAAATGGCTTGAAAATCAAAAGACACAATTCACCAAAAGCTCAAAGGACAGTGTTTGGTACCTAATAAGCACTCAATAAATATTAACTATTATTAATTTGGCACTTTGTATTTACCATGTACGGATCCCAAGTCAGAAAGACAGGTGTGTTAGAAATACTAGCAACTCTTTATTTTCAAAATATAAACTTGGTTTCATCTCCAACTTCTTATGGCCTCAGTCTTTCTTGGAGTTTCTTCCCCGAGTCTTCCTGAGACTTAACATAATGACCAGATTTCCAGAGGATCCTGTGAGTCATCAGTTTCCTATCCATTAAGATGTCTCTTTTCTCAGTCCAGAAGGTCTCTGCCACACCTTTGCCACACTTGCAACCCAAGGTCTTGGTCAAGCCTATGGGCCTTTGCACAATCTCCTATGCATCATTTCTAGCTACCACCTTGGAAGGCTCCTGGGATCTACAGACCTTTCTCTTATATATTGCCCAAGTCTCTGGAAATCTCTTCTTAATCCATAGGAAAATCCTTTTGTTCTCTAATTGTGTTCACCTCAATGGATTTTTTAAAACAAAAATCTGGCATAAGTCTCTCCAGAGACAGAGAAGCACAGGGCCTTGAATGGGAGGAGGAAAGAAACGTATATCACCATCTTGCAAAGCTTACCCATCACATAAATGAAAGGGAGATTAAAAGCCATTGCATTATGAGCTATTACACAGAAGGTACTTTGTCTCACAGTCAACAAGTAAACACCTACCAAGTGCTAGGCCCTCTGCCAAGAACTGAAAGAAAAAAACCTGAATTAGGTATGAACCCAACCCTCAAATAGTTCTTCTACAACAGTGGTTCTCAAACGGGTGATTTTGGTCCCTAGTGGACATTTGGCAATGTCTGGAGACATTTTTAGTTGTCACAAGTAGATGGAGTCATAATACAGGCATATAGTGGGTAGAGGCCAGAAGTGTTACTAAATGCCCTACAATGCACAGGACAGCCCCTCCCCCCCTCACCCCCACCCCCCCCCACACACAGCAAAGAGTGATCTAACCCAAAATGTCAGTCATGCAAGGCAGAAGAAAATGATAAGCCAATGGTGTTAGAGGCTCATCCAGCAAAGATTACTGAAGGGAAAACTTTCTAGACAGAAGGAATATTTCTTAGCATTTTTAATCACAGAAGGATAACCTGGGATAAGGAGAAGCCAAGACTTAAGCTCATGGCCCTTTCTACACTATTTCAGACATCAATTGTCCAGAAAAGATGCAAAGAGTTTGTACAAGCCAGCTCCCTCCAGTCTGGCAAAGTGAATTAGCACAGGCTGCTATCATTGAAGTCTGGGGCCATACAACTGCCTTATCCTTGGGGATTGGGACTCAGGACTGGGAGCTGGGGATGTGTAGCTGGCAGCTGCTCTTTCCCACCCTGGTCTGTGGTGGTGCTGTTCTGCCAGTGACCAGTGACCAGTCTACTGGTTTGTGGGTGGTTCTCAATCCTGGCCTTGCAGCAATCACCCCCAAGGATTCTGATAGCTCCAGTGAAGCGTCACCAGTAAGGGAATAGGACCAGTAAGACAGGTGTGTTAGAAACACTAGCATCTCTTCATTTTAAAAATATAAGCTTGGTTTCATCTAGTGGGTAGAGGCCAGAAGTGTTACTAAACACTTTTGGAATGTGTGGGTTCTTGAACTTCGTGCAGAAAAGATTTCCTAAAACAAGTTCAGATGATTTTGAGAGTATGTTTATTAAAGCTGGGGACAATGAAAAGAAGGGCTTAAGACTGAAGAGGCAGGATCACAGCACCGGGAGTGAGCCTAGGAAGAACTGCTTTTTGGCTCACTGAAAAGTTAGGCAAACAGAGGGCCCTTGGAGATAGGTTTGGAGTTAGGTTAACCTAGGACGAGGTGCTGCTGCCTATGCTGCTTCCCTGGCTGCAAGTCTCATTGGGACCCTTAGAGCTTAGAAGAAAGAGAGCAATAATACTCACCTAAGGAAGAAAGTTGTTGGGGAGAGGTGTGGACATGTCCAAGGGAGAGGGCTCACTGGGTCCCTTGTCTTAAGTGTTTTTATCTGTTTTCTAAACGCAGGAATTTTAGGGCTTGGTCTCAGGGGAGGATCTCAATAGAAATTCATCAGCTTTCCAGGTGTGTCCTTGGCTATGCTAATGAATAAATTTGAGGGCATAGAGGGATCAGGGTCATTCTCTGGTCAGTTTCACCTTCAAAGAATGTCACAGGAAGGACCTGATGATGATCTGCCCTAGCAATGGAATGAGTAAATCATTTGTCCCTAAGTGTCCTTGGTTAAGGAAGATAAAAATCTTGTGATTTATTGGCTGGCTGTAAATTGCTCAGCCTTGTTTAGTTATCTCTCAGTTCCCCCATTTCACTTGCCAAGAAATTTTCCTAGCTTCTTATTAACCTAGCTTCTTATTCACCTGGCTGGGGTATTTTTTAATGATTAAAAACATTTCAAGTTTAATAAATGAAAGAGAGGTTAAAAGCCATTGTTATGAAAAAAACATGTTTTTAGTGTAAAAGATAGTTTGCCAAGCATGCCATGTTTATTTTAATTTAAAAACAGGGTTAGACATTTAAAAACATGATGTTTTTATTTGAGGCCGAGAGAGCCTCCCGGTCTAAAATGTGTGTGGTTTCCTGGAACAAATTCTCGAGGGTCAAAGGTGTTAGGACTTACTTGGCAATATCATTCCTAACGGCCGTGTTGCAGCTTCCCTGCCACTGGAGAACAAAGACCAAACTTCCTGCCATAGGAATACTGGCCGGACAAGAAGCGGGACACCAGGAATCAAACCATATGAGGAACTAAAACTGCCAAAGAAGCACCCGATCACACATCCACATTCCTGGAGACTCAGCCCTCCTGCCCAAACCCACCAACCAAGCCCCCAAAACCCACTGACGACAAAACCCACGTCCCGCTAGGGGACACATAGAAGGATGAAACTCCAACTCCTAGGTGCTGCCGCTGACCCAATACCCCATGGCTCACTGATATGTAGCCCTTCCCTTTGGATATCCTCATTCCCTGTCCCCTTTTCTTTAAATAAATCCAGTTTTTCTTTATTCATCGTCTGAGATTGTTATTCATGTCCTTGTACCACACTACTGACTTGAACCTTTCAAAAGGCACATCCCATTTTCCAGGTGGAATGCCTGGTGCATTTGCTCTTAAGCCTAGAGGTGGCTGCAAACCAGGACCAAAAGGTGGAGGAAATGGCCAAGGCCTGCAGACTCGAGGAGGTGGTCCACATCAAATAGGTGGTGGTCTAGGGCCTCCCGTGGGGAACTTGGGAGGTGCGCCCCTGGGAAAGGACGGGACCCTCCTTCAGCCATATTCACCTTGCCCTCCACCACCACCTTAAAAGAGGAAGACCTGCTTGGGCTGCTGTTCATCATGGGAGCTGCACCACATTCTGGAGCAAATTCACTTCTGGACACATCTCTCCGACTGAGCTACTTAGCAGAGGGTCTCGTGGCGGGTGGGTCTTTCAGGGGAGGGCAGCATTCTCTTCCACTCACGGGTGATGGGCCAAAAGAGCCACTGTGGCTCAGGGGACCTTTTCACGGAGGGTTTTATGTGTCGGGTCTTCCTGGCATTGGTTTTACAATGATATAGGTTCCTGCAGCTTTGCCATCTTTTGGGTTGATTCCAATAATTTTCTCAAATTGGCTGCTTCCTGTTTCTTCTCACCCATCGCTCTTCCTGCAGCGTTATTGTTAGCCAGTTATCGTGAGCTGATTCTCATGAGTAAAAACTCCGGTTTGTGAATAGTGCTGCTACGAACATGGGGGTGCATATATTCTTTCTGGTTGGTGTTTCAGGCTTCTTAGGGTATATTCCTGGAAGCGGGATCACTGGGTCAAATGGCAGTTCAATTTTTAATTTTTTGAGGTAACACCATAGTGTTTTCCATAGTGGCTGCACCAGTCTGCATTCCCACCAGCCGTGTACTAGAGTCCCCTTTTCTCCAAATAAATAAATTAATTTAAAAAATAATAAAAATCTTGTCTCACACACACACACACACACACACACATCTGGTTTGTAAAGGAGTGCTCTGTTTCCTGGAAGACTTTAAAAGAAAATTCCACAGGTAATTCTAATGTTCAAGCAGAGCCAAGAAATTTGTTTTACCAAAAACTGCGTCTCATTGCTGTGGACGGTACCTCGGAATGATTTCCATGTTGGCAGCGTTGGGTGGGCAAGGAAGAGCAGACGGAGGAGGTGGCATGTGTCTCAGGTCTAAAAAGAGAGGTGGGCTCCGGCCCAGCAGAGCTGAGAAGCGCTTCTGTGATGACCTTGGCTGCAGAAGGCATGGGGCTAAAACCAGGGCTCGGGGTAACCTCCTGCTTCAAATGTCAAATGTGAAAATCATCCCACTGCCCAAGATATGAAGATCTGTATAGAACAGACCGGGTTAAGAGTTCATTATTCACTTTGATTTTTCAACCACATCTAGAGCATGGAAAATAAAGTTTAATGTACAGAAGACCCAGCATTCGTAATGGCCAATATAGCCAAGAACTTCAAGGGTCTCTCTATTTCTTGCATCGTTGTGGGTCAGAGGAGGCCTCAGCCACCCTCGCACATATTTCGGCAAGGTTCTGTCTGAGGCAACACATGGCTCTGAGCCGTCTCATCCTCTCTGCTGGGCTCCGTTACCAGCTTTGTGCTGCTGACTCTCATCGGCTCTAGCCTCCGGGTTACCTGAGTTGGTATTCTCAAACTCATCAAGTCAACCACCACTATACAAATCATTCCCTCTTGTCTCCCAAGCTGTATTTTGGATCTGTTACCAGCAGGCAAATCTGATTAATCTAGCAACTCCCCCTCTCCTTCACCAGCCCCTCTCGCCAGGCGCCGCCCTTTCCAGGAGGTTTTCTGTTCTCACCATCTCCCATTTCACTCCTGTGTGCTCCTTCCTCAATGTCTCTGCTACCTCAGGCCATCGCCACTGCACCCCTGGTCCTTTCTTGTTTCAGCTCTGCTTTATCCTCCACCTGGAAACTAGAGTGATCTTTCTAGACTGTACCAATGACCGTGTAAACTTGTGGGCATTTACTATTTCTGTTAGTCACTGTGCTGAGCTCTTTACATTTTAATCTTTTAAAATCTTCCTTAAAAATCCTATGAAAAAGATACTCTCATTATTCCCCTCTCACAAGTATGGAAACTGAGGCTCAGAGAGGTTAAGTATCTTGTCTGGGGTCACATAGCCATTAAAAGGAAAAAGGCCTCTTCCAGTGGCTAGCCCCTTCGATGACTCCCCAAATCTTGACCTCCAGGGCAAAATGTACACTTGACCTTGGTTGCCAAGTCCTTTGTGACCCAACTATGCCTATCTGTCCAGATTGGTCACTCACTAAACTCCACGCCTCCACATGAGGGTCAGCCATGGAGGGCCATCTACAGCTAGCGGTCCAAAGGTGCTTGTGTACCATGTGATTCTTTGCTCAGATGGTTTCTTTCCCTAAGATGCCTTCCCCATGCAGTCTGTCCGGTAGACACATCTCCCAAGGTTCAACTGAAAGGATTAACCTTGAAGCCTTTCTAGACTTTGTCCCCCAGCCCCTTGGAGAACTGACCTCTTCCTCCCTTGGGCCTTGCTATACCTGGGCCTACATGTTATGGCCGTGTCTGTCACCAAGGGTTGAGGGCAGGAGTCTGATTCCCCCTCCATGTGGTTGGCTGTGTGAATAGCATAACTATAGGGGCTGTGACCCGACTATCATGCCAGCTGGAGGGTTGCTGCTCACTGCCTCAGCGGTGTGGGTGACCGTGGCCAGCTGTGAAGTCCACGTGCCGCAGTTACAGAAGAATGCACTGGTGGCCGACTACTGTGCTGGGGCTGGGGCCTGGCCCAGGGAGCAGGGAGGCCCTCAGAGCCTGGGGAGTGGCTTCCTGGGGACAGCAGACAGCTAAGGAGAGGTGGCCAGATCTGCCTGCTGTCCTTTGGGTTCTAAATTCCTCAAATTCCCCAGGGGTCATGTGAGACCAGAGCCAGTTTATGATGCTGTGTGTGTCGTAAGAGGTCCAATCCGGGAGCTCCGTGCTGGTGTTTGATAGTGCGGTGAAACCAAGCAGGGGACCAGAGGGGAAGGACACAGCCTTTATTACTTACACAATGGGGAAGACCTGATGGATGGCAGAGGGTCGGAAAATTTCAGCACTGGGCCAGGGTCAAGAAGGGGTTAATCTAGCAACTGGGGGAGGGGAAGGGGGACCATGGTTGGAACAGCTTGAGTGCAGGCCAAGGACAAGCAGTCTAGCGAGACTTGCTGACTGTCAAGGATGTGGAAAGACCGTCCAGCTGACTGGGAGGAGAAATCGGGCTATATCCTCATATCACCCCATACAGTGGAACCCACCTCTAATAATGCCCTGCGGCCTTGGTCAGCGCCTTACCTGTGGGCAGAAGCCATCCAAGTCCTTTCTCAGGCTCTTCCTTTGGGACTGTTCCCAGGCCATCCCTGAAGGACTTCCTCGCCCTGCCTCCGGCGGTCAGTACCCTGCTCGGGCACGTCTGTTACTGCCGCCCAGCTTCAGTGCCCTTCATTTTTAAAACGGAGCAATTGCTTGCTCCTCCACTCACTGAGCTTGGCAATGGGCACCAGGGGAGACCATGTTAGAAGTGCTTTCATTTCCTCAGACTAAGAATGCAGAGGAAGCCCCACAGAGAACTAAGATTAAGTAGTAACTTAAGCCTGAGCTGTCAGGAGCCTGGGGCCCGGGGAGTGTGGCTGCCCGCACTCCCACAACTGAAGGACACCAGCAGGCGGGAGGAGCCGTCCAGGCCCCACAGCGCTGCCGCCAGCCCCTCCCCAGAGCTCCCAGGTGGTCAGAGTAGGACTGTTCCACCTGGTGGTCATGAAGGCGGGCAGGAAGGTGTAGAAAAAAGACTGAATAGGTCTCTAAAAACTGTGTCTTTGTTGACAATGGATCAAATTGGTCTTGAATTTTTTTAAGCCTCTGAGTATAGCCAGTTTCTCTTCCAAACGGTTGCAATAGCGCCCTCCTTTGGCCCTCTGAGCCCTTGCTATGTGCCTCTCTCAAAGAACTTTTTCTGATTCCCACCATAGTAATTTGTGTAGTGCCTCTGACCCACCCCCTCACATCCTCGGCTGCTTACAAAGACCTTCTCTGTTATTAATCTGTGCCGTCCAGTATTAGCATGGAGCCGGCACCATGTTGAACAGAAACAACCCTGAGATAATGAAACTCAACCACACATCATTTTGGCATTTGTTTTCAATTCTTTCCTCATTTTATTTCATTATACTATTACATTAGTAGTAGTATATATGATATTATGTTATTACCAATACATAATATTAGTAGTATTATATATTATTACTGTAGGCAAAGGCACTAATGGAAGTCTAATATATGTATATAAAAGGCAAACACAACTTTGATGATACCTATCTCTCCCATCATTCCCTTTGCTCATGGATCCCTTTCTTTCTTTGGACCTTTGCATAATCTGTTTCCCCTTATGTTGAAGAACGAAACTCAACTGAATACATTTATTAAGCGATTCGTGAATTCAGGCAACACTCCAAGGGGTGGCACAGTGGAAGGTTTTTATGCCAAGAAGGGTGTGATGGAAGTTATCAGAGAAAGAGGGAAGGAAATGGCAGATTGCCTCTCCTTCCTATGCATGGACAGATAATATCATTGGTTTTGGCCAGAAAATTCCAGACTGGTTAAGATTACATTTCTGGGGAAGGTCAAAACTGCAACAGACCACATATTAAGTCTAGGTTTGGTATCAGGGGCAAAGCACATGTGACACCATTTTGGGTCTGTGGTTTTCTTTTTAAAAATTCCCCTCTTTTGATCAGACTCTCAGCTTAAGTAAAAGACGTAATAAAAAGTTAAGACATCACCATCACTCTGGGCTACCAGCCACTCGGCAGCTCTGTTGCTTCTTAGTGTGGCATGATGCTTTTGTTTAATCTCCATGACATTCACAGGTCACAGTTTCAGGTTAGTAACTCTTAAATTGGTCATTGTCTGCATTCCCTTTTTGATATTCCAGTGTTAGGGAGCTCCTTTGCTTGGCACTTAGCAGCTGCAAGCATGTATTTAAGTGTGTTTTAACCTCTCCTTTTGAGAGAATAAAACGCCAGGGAGATTATTATGCTAACTATAAGCAGGGTAGTTCCCAATGTTTGCGGTGCACTTCAGAGTCATAGTCCCCAAGACCCAAACCAATCAAAGACAAAACCCTATGGTCTTCCTTTGCTCAATGATCTTATATAATTGAGTTTCTTGCTCAATGATCTTATATAATTGAGTTTCAACTTCCTCAGAAGCATTGATTTGGGCACAACAGGTGGTGTTGGCCGCAGCCTATACACCTCCTTGCTTAGCTAAAGATAACCGAGAGCTGTTGTTATCAAGAACAATTTTGGTTGGAGAGTCTGTGGATTTTTTTCTAGGCAGCAAACGTCTTAGCAATGAAATGTACAATGTCTCTAAGAGTTAAGGAGAAGTTTCTGATCATATGTATTCCCATTGGTATTTATACCTTGCCAGGAAAACATAGCTCTGCCAAAGGAAGCAATTTCTAAATTATAAATGCTCCTGGCAGGTAGTGTCTACGAGAGTGAGGGACACAGATAATCACCAAAAGGCATTGCCCTGCTGTGCACCAGCGACCTGGGTCGTCATAGGACCGAGGAGAACAGTGACCATCATAAAGATAAGTCCTGGTGGGGCACAATTACCTGTTCAAGCCAGAGGTCAGTTAGGTTTTTCTCCTAGCCTGAAATAAAACGTTGTTTGAAATTCCAGGGGCTGCCCCCACTTAGCAATGGCCTTGGAAATATGGAAAAGGAAAGGAGAGATTTTATGTTTAGATAAAGTAGGAAGGTCTTGATGGGGTGTCTTGGGTGGAAGCAGCCTCCACGTCTCCCTGTATTCAGAGGGCCTCCAGCATTGGTTCGGATCAGATGTTGGGCAGAGACTCCTTCAGCTGTGAGATGCGCAGCCAAAGCGCAACGCCTCCTGGTTTTGCAGCAGTGAGTGGTCAGAATTTGCTATGGTCCCTTTCGAATAGGAGGGCCGCCACCCTCTGATGACCCTTCTAGAACACCCTGTTGGCAGTCTCTATACTGGAACCGACAGGACTCCTAGAATTGCCGTCTTGGGAAGCTCCCTTCACCGGTTACCCGTAGGCTCGAGCACGTGGCATTGAAGAGTCGCTGTCATACCAGCACGAGTCAACGGGAGAGCAGCAGAAAGTGACCTAGACACGTGTCTATGTGTGATGAAATTGTGTGGTGTGAAAACACCATTTCTCACCATTTCTTTGCCACTGGGAAGGCATCGGCCTTGTGGCAGGGGAAGGTTTCACCCGTCTGGAAGACATACAGCAGAAAGGACATTTCGATAACCCATGCTAAGTGGCCATTGAAGTCCAGTGGCATGTGCTCAAAGGGTTCTGAGGTCACTGGGGACAGAAGTAGTTTTTGTGCACTCCGGTGGGCGAAGGAACGCAAAATCCAAAAATGAGGGACTTCCCGGGAGCCTGTGAGCACCAAGCGGCCGTGCTGGGGGTCCCAGAGCCCCAGCTACTCCTGTGACCCACAGCCCTTGTCGACCCATCTTCATTTCTCTCATTTAGAAACAGGCTGTCGCCATGTTACAAGGACATGGGGAAGGGGTCCTTTGTGCAGAAGCAGAATGGGCTCGAGCCATCTGCGCCGCAGTCACTGTCCAGGGTGCTGCGGCTGCCATGCGTCGGGTCAGCTCAGACGCCTCCTGATCCCCGGGTTCAGTCCTTTTAGCATGAGCCTCGGTTTTGACAACAGACAACATTTTATGCCAGGATGTGTCAGACTTCCAGGGATTTTATATAATTTCTAGAGCATTGTTATTAGGTCAGGGACTAAGTCTGGGTCCCACCTCATGGGCTTGAGCACCAGTGATGCCATTTTGGGCCTGTGGTTTTCTCTTTAACACTTGGAACTTCGTCTCTTTTATTCCTCCCATGGCTACTTCAACTGACCCTTCAGAAGCCAGCCCAGGTGTCAGCCACTGGAGGAACTCTCCCTGGTCTCCGGTTCCGGCAGACTGAAGTTGGACGTGCCTCCCGAGCGTTTTCAGGCCGTGCTCTGCTCCGGGGCCCAGAACTAGAACCATCTGTTGTCTCTCCCACTCGGCTGACAGATCCCCGGAGGCAGGGCCTGCCTTCCTCACTCTGCCCAGCACTGACATGGGCGCTCATTCATGGATTCAACCAATGCTTTTTGAATGCTGCTCACGTGCCAGGCGCTGGTGTTACGTTGATACACTGTCCTGTGGTAGCCAATGTCCAAGGTGGCTCCCAGTGAGCCTCGGCTCCTACATTCATGCCCTTGTATGGTTTCCTCCCCCCGAGTCAGGAGGGGCCTGTAGGACTGATAGAATATAGTGGAAATGATGACATGTGACGTTGAGGCCCCGTAGCATAAGACTCAGTCATAAAGGAAATCCCAGTTTTCTTCAAGGTCTCCTGGATTGCTGGCTCAGGGGAAGTCAGCTGCCCTGTCAGGAAAACGATCCCCACAACCTCGACAAATGTCTATGGGGAGAGGGACCGTCTTGGCAGTACCCGTGTGAGTGAGCGACCTTGGAAATGGACCCTCCCGGCTCCGGCAAGCTTTCCTTCGCTACAGCCCCACTCGCGTGCGGGGTGCAGACCTGGGGAGCTGGTCCAGCACTGACTGCTGAGCCTCTCCCGGTTCCGGACCACAGGTGCCCGGGTGCCGCTGCTTCAGGCCGCTGGGTTGTGGGACTGGCCACGCAGCAAGAGAGAACGGGTGCAACCCTATTTCTGCAAAGTTGACATCCTGGTGGAAGAGGTGACATGAATAGAATTTATTCACTTATTTAATATCACCAGATACTGCTGGGTGCTGAGATTTCAGTGACAAGACACTAGAAAAGTCCCTGATGTCAATGAAATTCTACAGTATATTCGGCCATAGTGCTAAGAATAAAAGAAAACTGAGCAAGTTGTATAAAAGGGAGAGAATTGCAATTCAGAGCATCTAGTCTGTACTAAAGACTTTTCCTCTTTATCGCAATTAATACCCCCAACTACTCTGAAGTAGTTATCCCCATTTTTCAATAGAAATTGAGGGTCGGAAAATTTACGTGATGCAGCCAGTTCACACGAGGGTCCTGGGCACACTCAGGGCGCAAGCCAGGCTTGAATTCCAAAGCCAGTGTACTTTGCAGCATACAAGTCTGACCATTTGGGACTTGCCTCTTGGCCTTCAACCCAGGCCTCACCCTCGGGCACAGCCAGTGCTCAGCATCCACCAGCTGCTTGGTGGAAAGTAGGCAGGGAAATGACCTGTAGGTAGGATTGCCGCAGTCCGGCATGGGGGCCTAGGCCAGACTACAGATATCCACTTAGGCCCCAAACCCTTGGCCGCCTTCGTCATTGTTTACAGACAGTGACGTCCACCCCCACGAACGACTCCCTGCCCACTTCCCTTTCTGTCTTTCTATGTCGCTTCATTTGCTTTGCATTGCAGGAGCTATCATGCTCCTGGCAACAGTCGCTCCTGGCATCCGTGCCAGAGCTCACGCTGTCTGCTCCTCCTCACCCATGCTCACTGAGTCCTTGGTGCCTCTTGCACCTTACTTTTTTTTTTTTTTGCCTTCTTGTGCCAAGACCACTAGATGGAGATATACTAATACTTACTGGATGCTTACCATGTGCCAAGCACCCACCATTGTATGTGCCTCTTCTGCATGACTTCACTGACTCCTCATGACAACCCTTTGCAGAAGTCCCATTATCTTCCTTATGGAGGTCAAGGCTCAAGGTCATTCAGCTACCGGGTGGCAGAGCTGGGATTCAAACCCACCTCTCTTTGAATCCAGACTTCATTCTTTCGCCAAAATCACACACCGAGCTGGAAGAACTCCAAAGATGGGTGATTTCAGAGATCACCTTGACTACTCCTTTGCCCCTGGACAGGGTCAAACCAGATTATCTCTAGAAGATTACACATACCATCTGAAATTAGTGCTAGAGAAAAGGCAAAAATATCCCTTAACAGCCCATTACAGTTAGTACAAGGATTTACAAGCTTAACGTCCGTATTAATGCCTGACACAAACCATTCCTTCAGTAAACATGTGTAAGGTCCTACTATGCACTACGCCCCGTGCTGTGATGGAGTTGGGCCTGGGTTATCATGAATGCAGAGAGGCACAGAAGAGACTGGTAAATCAGGGATGTCACTAGGTGATGCTGAGCTGAACCCTGACTGTCTTGTGGGCAGCCGGCAGCGCAGAGGGCCATCCAGACAGATGGAACAGCCTGCATGGTCAGGAGCCATGACTGAGAAGGGCCTGTTCGAGCATATGGCTGAGCTTACAGAATGTGCTGGAAAGGGACGAACAATTGGGATTAAGAGATGAACAGGGGCCAGGTCAGTGCCACGGTAAGGAATTTACTCTTTATCTGGAAAACAATGGGGAGCAATGTAAGGTTTTAAGTGAGGTGCTGATATAATCAGATTTGCATAGTAGAAAAATTATTCTGTCTGTGGTATGGATGATGAATGGGAAATACCAGTTGGGGGGGATATTGCAATGGTTTAGGCAAGAGAGGATGAGTAGAGAGAGAAGTGGAAGAGAGACGTGTGGGAGAGATGTACGAGGAGACTAGTTAAAATGTGGCAACTGCCTCGGTGTAGGGGCAGTGAAGAAGGCACAGACTGATTCTTCCAGGTTGCTGGGGGGGCAACTGGGATGGCGGGAGTCGGGAGGAGCAGGTTTGAAGGGGAGGTACTGATATCCCCAGTTTCCTTGGGGCAATCCTTATTTCAAATGATGAAACAGACTCAAAAAGGTGCTGTGATCTGTTCAAATTCACACAGCCAGTAGAGTGTCAGAAGTGGGACTCAAGCTTAGGTATGGCTACGTATGGAATTAGTCTCCTATGCCCAGGCAGATTTGCTTGGCAAGGAATGTATGAAGAGCTTAGTACAGAGCAATGTGTGGCAAAGCAAACATTTACCCACTTCAACTTGCCATTTTTCTTTCATTCATTCATTCATTCATTCATTCATTCATTCAAGATTTATTGAGCTCCTGCCATGTGCCATGCATGTGGGGATGCAGTTGTGAACAAGATAGGCAAGGACCCTACCCACAAGGAGCCTATAGTCTAGTTAGGGAGACACAAATAAGCAATTACACATATAATATACTGTCAGAGTAAAGTGAGAGAGGGGCAAGAAGGAGCGTATGGGTACTATTTTGGATAGACTGATCCACAAAGGCCTTTCCATAACATATTTGATCAAGACCAAGTGATGAGGGAAAATTATGCAAAGATCTGGGGAAAGAAAATTTTCAGCAGAGGAAACATCACATGCAAAGGCCCTGAGGTAGGAACAAGCTTGAATATTCAAGAAATCACAAGAAAGCCAGTGTTCCAAGAGAAGAGTAAGGGAGGAAGAGAGTGGTAGGAGATGAAACCGGAGGGATGGGTAAGACCCTAGAGGTTAGAGATGATCAGTAGCTTAGATTTATTTTAAGCATGATGGGAAATCTTGGAGGTTTGGAGCAGGGCTGTGACACCTTCTATTTATTTTTAAACTATGTTTTTCTTCCCAAGATATTTGTAGATTTGCATGGTTGTGAGAAATAAGACAGATCCTGTGTACCCTTCTCCCATTTCCCCCCAAGCGTAACATCTTGCTAGACTGCAGTGCAGTATCACGACCAAGATATCTCATTGTGGTTTTAACTTGCATTTCCTCGTGGTAATGCTGTTGAACATTTGTCACATTCTTATTTACCATCTATACATCCTCTTCAGTGAAATGTTTGTGTCTTTCGCTCATTTTGTATTTTTTGTTTCTAACAATTTTTTTGTTCACTTTTGCGCATTCTTTAGATATTCTAGACACAAGGCCTCTGTCAGATATGTGACTGGCAGATGTTTTCACTTGGTGTGCAGATTGTCTTTCCATTCCAACCAGGTGTTCCATTGAGCAAAGGCCTTTAATTTTAACGAAATCCAACTTGCCATTTTCTCCTTTATGCACACAGTTCCTCTGGTTTGAAGCCAAACCAAAGAACTCTTTGCTTCACCCTAGAGTCCAGAGGTTCTCCGTGGTTGTCTTAGAAAGTTTAAGAGTAAACTGACTAGAGACATGTAGGGTTGCTGGGTAGAACAGAGAGCCCACTTCAGATTCAAGGGTGGGTGAGGGACGACGCTTCCAGGCACCTTCCACTCTCTGGAGGTGACGTTATGGGGTGGGAGCTCCTTCCCCATCTGGTTTGAGCTACACGGTCCCAGCAGGTAGGTGATCATCAGCAATATGACCAGAGGCCCAAGCTTCCCTTCTCCAAGAACACTATTGACCTGGAAAGAATGGTCTATCCTTGTTTACAGAAGATGCTACTGAGGCCCCGAGGAGGGCTGGGCCTAAACACAAATCTGCTACCCAGAGTAATGCTTCTTCTCTTCTACCAGCTAACTTGAATTTCTACCACTGGTTATTGCTTGAGATCAGTGGTTCTCAGGGGACAGTCCATCGATCCTCAGGAATCCCCAAGACCTTTTCAGATGGTCTTCATGGTCAAAGCTATTTCCTTAATAATACTTAGAGAGTAATTGCTTTTTTACTGTGCTAACATTTTAACTAATGGTGCCAGAGCAAAGGTGGATAAAACTGCTGGTAGCATGAATGAAGACAGTGGCACCACCATGCACTGGTTGTCATTGAATCCGTCAGCCCCGAGTACTCCTAGGGGAAGAAATGCCCAGTTCCACACCAGTGTGTAACAAATGGGAACACAAAGAGCTTCCCTGCTGCACACCAAAATTCCATGGTTGCCTTGAGGAAAAGTGCTTCTGCAATTATTTGTATTGCAAGTGAAACTATCCCTCCCCCTCCTCCCCACCCCTCCAGAGTACAAGAGAATGACTAATAAACTGTTGTTATTTAGACCAGGGTATCTGGCAGACATTTTCTTAACAAATGAACAAAGTGAGCCTGTCACTTAAAGAAAGCAACTGACAGCATTTGTTGCTAATAATAAAATGTGAGCTTTCGAGTGAAAATTAGAATTTTAAGAAAAAAGTCACTTGCCACTATGAGCTTGACAGCTTTCCAACACTTAAAAAAGACTTTCCCAGTGATATCGGTGTTAGTATTAATAGCCGATTTTTTTGAGATTGCATGAAGAAATGTGCTTATCCTTAGAAGAGCTACATCACTCAGCAAACTAGTAATCTGCAAGTGACCAATGCATGATGGTCCAAGTCAGCATGGGTCAAAGGTCCATTCAAAGTTTAAGATCCCATCAGTGGGAGAGTATAAACACTTAAAATGGCAGAGTATAAACACTTCATTTATATGTTTCCAAATTTCATACTGCAACTAATCTTGAAACTTCTACTTGCCAAGTTTTGTGGCGTATCAAAAAAGAATACCCACAATTATCTGGAGAGGCTATTAAAATACTTCCTGTCCCCACTCCCTAGCTATGAGAGGCTGGACATTCTACATGGACTTCAACTTAAAAAGATATGTGGGGGGAGACTGAATGCAGAGCCCGCTTAGGGACTCCAGCTGCCATCCATTAAGCCAGACAGCTTAATGAAGAGCTGAGCCCAACCAGCACGGGCCACCTCTAACTTACAACTTCTGCCAAGGGAGTCCAGAAAGTTCCCTCAATCTCTTAGCCACTCCCTGCCCAAAGGAGGGTCCCAGCCACCCTGACCCCAAAATTTCCACATCTCCTAGTGGGAAGGATCAACCTCCCCTAATCTTTAACTTCCCCCAGGGGTCAGGAGTCCCAGGCCCCACCCCCCTGCACTCTCCGATGCTCCCAGAGGCTTGTGCCCAAGTAAAATCTAACCTACCCAGAATGGGGGTGTGGGTTCTCCAAATACAGCTCACACCAAGTGAGGGGGTCTGAGCCTGAATATCGCCCCAAGTCCCTGCCTTCAACTCCCAAAGTGGGCGCTAAGCCCTTTCACTTGGGACCTGTTTCCCATGTGGGGATGGACCAATGATGTTGCTTATCGGAGACAAAAGTAAAAACAAAGAAAACAAGTAACAACAAACCTCTTTTATTGTAAAGATGTAAAAATGTAAAGTGATATTTACACTAAATATTTTTATAATAATAATAAACATTAAAAAAATACTCAGCTTTAATTTTGATTGTTGCGAAGAGCGATAGGCATAACCCATATAAACAAAAGCTCTTTTAGGTCCTCAGTAATTTTAGGAATGCAAAGGGGAGCCAGCCGTTGGAGCACTACTGCTTTATGCTAAAGTGGTGAAGGCTCCTACTAGCCTCTGGGACCAAATGACGCATTACCCAGCACTGACATCCTTTTTCAGATTACTCTCCAACTCCAGGCTTCAATAGGAAAGTCGCTGAAATAAGGACCTTCAAAGGACAGCTGCGCATGCTCACAGGGGACCCAGACGTCCCATGATGGCACGCACCCTTTCCCTGGCCCTTTCTGCTCTCCTTCCTAACGTTGAAGCCAGCAGACCTTGGTCTCATTCTCAGCTTTGCTTTTAGCAGCAAAGGGGAACCCTAGACAAGCCTTCCCATTCTCTGGTTTCCGTAAAGTAAAAAAATTGCCTGTACTTTCGCACTGAGATTGTTTTGAGGATTAAACACAATAATGGAGATAAATTTGTAAAGTGCTCACAGATGGAAGGACCATTTTCCCAGTGAACTCCCATACACACGTATGGCCATTCACTTATGAATATTTACCAGAAGCGTGGCCCAGTGCAGCCCTTGAATGCGAAGACAGTGATGCCCAGTTCCAGCAGGCAAGGAGCTCTGTCTAGCGGGGCAGATGAGAATAACCGCTGCACTCACAAGACTGAAATCTTAACGGCTACTTCCCTCCAAGCACCCACTCGTGCTCCTCGCTGCCTTGTGACCCATTCCTCTCCCAGATAACCAGATGGTATGGCATCTGTGCCTCAGCAAAGGGATGATGCAGAGGAATTGGAGAAAAAGGTACTGTGTTTTGTCAGGAGCCTGAACTTGAGGAAACTGAGGTATAGAAATTACAACGTGAGACAGGGTAAAGCTCTCCCCCCCCCTCCTTCAAGACTAGAAGCGAGGCTTTGTGAGCCCCCTGCAGGGGAGAGGTAAATGGGGCTGCGGGACCCAGGACACAGGGTCCCAACCTGGAGGAGTTCGGTAGAGATGAGCCTGCAGAATCAGTACTCATGGAACCGCCTGGACGCCATCGTCGTTCAATGTCAGAACGAGCGTTTCCTACGTGCTTGGCAATTACTTGCAGCCTGTTTTCTTTCTATACCTCTGAGCAGCACAGGTTGCCTGGGGACCTACTATTTGTCCTTGGCATTTGGACTTCTCTTCAGCAACCAGCAAAAGTGGCACCATGTGTGCCCTCCAGACTTTGCTTCATCCCAATTCTGACTCATCTTGCACAGACCACCTTCTTGTTAATGGCCTTGAGGCTCTGAGTAGTTAAGGGGCAGAAGGCAAAGCTTCATAGGCTTGTGCTTGGGAGATGCCAGCTGGAACCAGCCTGAGCTCTCCCCCCGTTACCAGTGGGGTAAGAGCTGGAAGACGAATGGGCAGGGAGCAGCAAGACCACAGAGGAAGTGACTCACTCCACCAGGCCTTCCTGGGCAGGAAATGCCCGGGAGGAAGAGGAATGGGACGGTTCGCAGAAGAGGTGACATTTGAACTGGGTGTGAGTGCTCAGCCTCTGAAAACCAGCCACCGGTCATTGCCACGGAAGTCAGCCCGCTCTATCCAGGAAGAGGAGGCTGTTGCCTGGGGAGGATGAGCATGTGGAGAAGGCACCGCTCTGAACTGGAAGTTGGGTAGAGGCCCAGCAGACGCCAGTTCTTCCCTAGAATGTGGGTTTTTCAGAGCATAGAGATTGCACTATCCACAAACCTGTCCACCAACAAACAGTGATTGCTACTCCCTGCGCTAGGTCCCAGGATGGGTAAGGGGCTGGCTACACAGCAGTATGAGAGCCACAAGGGACATGTTGGGTTCTCAGAGGCACACTGCTAAGCATTTACATTGACATGGTATTTTAATCCTCCATTCTCCTGAGGCTTAAGTTCCTACAGCTGGTTAAATAGTAGAAACAAGATTTGAATCCATATTTATATTTTTTCTGGATGTCCACATTGAAGAGCTTTAGCGTTTAGTTGGGTAGTTAAGGAAGAAATGGTTGAAAAGGTAAATAATATAAGAGGAAAAGTCCCATTGGGGTGAAGTGCCCTTCCCACGGACACCTGTGCTATTCCCCTTTGGTAAGCCCTGTATCCCACACCTGTGCACTTTGGCAAATTTCCACTCTGTCATCTAACCCATCTCTCACCTACACCAAGCACTGGACTTGACACTAAATCCAAGGTCTTGACAGTAGGAGAGTTGTCCCTGCAGTCCTGTTTCCCGTGTCAGAGACGGTGCTAGGTAGTCTGCTGCCTGTCCTCCTGTCCTCCAGCATCCACTTGCTCGTCTGTGACAGCAATATGTCTGGCTTTTAGCTGGGGAAATAGACGCGCAGAACAAAGTCTGCATTTCCTAGTGCACTTTGTAGCTGCGTGTGGTCATGTGACCAGGTTCTGACCAATGGGATTTGAGTGAAAGTGACTTTTGGCTCTAGTCCTTAAAGAGAAAGGGTGTGGCTTCCCTCTGCCCTTCCCCCGCTTCCGCAGGCAGGCCTGAGGAGATTGTGATTTGCCATTTGCTTCACCGGTGTAAGTGAAAATGACACCTTAGGGAGTGCAAAACAGGTGACTCTCGGGAACAGAGCCACCATACCAAGTCCAAGTTTTATGTGAGAGAAATTTGTTATGTCATTTGGATAACAAAGATAGGGGAAAACAATGAACAAATCATCACTCAAGTTCATAATTTGTATTAGTACAAATTATAACCAATAAAATGAAAGAAACATACATAGCATTTCTCCTGAGAGAATAGAATTGAGCGAGGGGCCACACGTGTGTCATTGTTCGTCCAGGGAAGCCCTGTCTTAGTCATTCTGGGCTACTATTTCTCTCCTATATAACCAAACGCCTAGGCTGGGTGGCTTAAACAACAAACATTTCTCATAGTTCTGGAGGCTGGAAGTTCAAGATGAAGGCGCTGGCTTGCAGGTGGCTGTCACACTGTGGCGCCTTCCCATGGCAGAAGCAGAGAGGGCTCCGGGCTCCCCCCTTCTTATAAGGGGTCCGTCCCATCACGGGAGTCCCACTCTCATGACCTCATCTAACCTCCCAACCTCCCAAAGGTCCCACCTCCAAATATTATCACTTTGTGAGTTAGGGCTTCAAGATGTCAATTTGGGGGCTGGGGCACAAACATTTGCTCCCAACAGCTTCTCTGAGAAAGAGGTGTTTATGCGGAGACAGGATGCATGGGTAGGATTTGGTCAGGGGTACACAGAAGAGCAAGGAGAGAGCATCTGTGAAGATTCTGAGACCACAGAGAATTTGGCCGCTGCTGGAACCCCAAGAAGGGCCAGGAGCAGAGCCCCTCTGTCCCACATCTTCAATCCGTTCAGTCTCACAATCGTTCTCCCCTACTGATGGGTGATGTAGCCTGCACAGCCCCTCAGAACCTAGACTTGAGGCAGCACGGCGAGTTCTAATCCGGATACCTCTGGAAGGGACGGCTCAGGTTCCTCTTGAGAGATCAGGAGGAGCCCCATAGTGCAGCCAGAGAAGCCGAATCTGTCGTTGGGGCCCACGAGTGAGTGCGGGGCCAGGAGGGAGAGGAAGCTGCGGGTCGGAGCGTAAACGACCCAGGGACGGATCAGGAGCCAGACAGCTGTGCAAGCTGAGGCCCTGAGGTGGGACGCGGCCTGGCCGGATGCACAGAGCCGCTCGGACTGGGGGCTTGATACGTGGGCATGGCTCATGGGTTCACTACCACTGCCAAACGGTGCCAGGTGCAGTGGCAAATGCTCTCAAGTACAAAATCTCACCCAATCCTCACACGTTGAGTTTATAAGGTGGGCATTATCTCCATTTTACAAATGAGGAGACTGAGGCTCAGAGAGAAGATCATTGTCCAAACTCACCAAGTGGATAGTGCTGGCCTGGGGTGGGGTTAGACCCAGGGCCTATCTGACCTCCTCCCAGGGCCAAGTAGGGGACACAGCATATTCAACTGGTCCAGAAGACCACCTGGGCAGGGTGGTGCAAACTCTCAGCTGAGAAACCAAAGATAGCCAACAGCTGTGTTTGGTTTGGCCAGTCAATGGTACAAGGCAACAAAGAACTGAATTTGAATGCCTGTAGACAGAGAATGGATTGTCATTTGTCATAATCTTCCCACTTACTCTCTCATTTAGTCCCTGCCTGGCCCCGAAGGCACTTACTTGTCCATGTGGCCTCTCTTCGGGGAGAACCTTTATTTAGCACCAGAAGCCAGTGGAGGGCCCTTTCCTGAGCCCCTCTTCCCGTTACTCTGGGGATCCACTGGAGACTTGTTCAAACAGCTGCAACACAAATCTTTCTCCTACTTTGAGGTAGGAGTTAGACAGGAGCGCTGGGTGGGGCCTGCCCTGGGCCCTGACAGGGTTCGAACCAGCACTGCCTTCTGATGGCCTCTGTGTGGGCAGCCAGCAGGCAGCAGTTTCTGAAGCAGACCCGCCAGTGGGCAGGTCCCCAAGGAGCAGGTTTGAGGCACAAGCCCAGAGGAAAACAACATGGCCTCAATGCGACCTTACTAGGGTCCTGGACTAATTATAATATAATTTGCATTGTGGCTTTCTCTCACTCACACACACACACACACACACATACACACACACACAGCACCCCACCCCCACCCCCGGCCACCATGGGTTTTCTGTATGCATTATGGGTAAGGACACGCACAGAGGAAATATAGTTATATAACCCTTTTCTGTCGGTCATCCCTGGATGCATATGAAAGTCTCCATCCAGAAAATCCCTCATTTAAACCAAATAACCCCTGGAGGTCAGGGCCATTGTCTCTCTCGACTGGCCTGCTCCTTGCTTGGAGTGTATTTTCAGTAAGTCCCACTTGGCTTTACTTTCTTTTTTGTCCGTCCCAAATTCTCTTCTGTGAGGAGGGGGAGAACCGAGGTCCCAGCAGTAACCTCAGTAACACTGCACGGAGGGCACGCGTGTGGGCAAGGGCCCTGCTTTATGGAGTGGCCATTATGTGGGCACAGCAAGAAAGTAAGACAAGGCTGAGCCGGCGGGGTCGGAGTTCTGCAGGGGCAGGAGGCACAGCACATTCGGAGATAGAAAGAACAGGTGCGAAACTGGGATCACCTGGAGGTAGAAGGCCCAGGGAGCTGGCTGTCTCAAGAATTCCTCTGTGTCTTCTTCTGGCATTATGCCAAGCTTGCTAGCTCCGTGGTAGCCAAGCACTCGATTTTCACCCTTCAGCTCCCCGTGGTGTGCCCTGTCTGTCTGGTCTGGAGTTGAACCAGACACACCAGCAGGCCCAGAGTACTCACTGCAAAGCATTGGCTTCTGAATCCCTGGAGGGACCCGATCTTGGTCATCTATTAAAGTAACAACCATTTAGTTCATGTGGCAGTTAAAGGACTTTGAGTTACAAGTTGCTATGGGCAAGGGGAGTCATTCTCCTGAACTCAAAATAGCCATCTGTTAACTACTTTTTTTTTTTTAGATGAAAGCAACTACATTTTTTTCAAAAACCAAGATAAATTTAAGTTGTCCATGGTATGTCTAGTGAAAAGCTATAATCGAGGGTTTTGTGTTCCATGCATGCTTTGAAAATTAAAGTTCAGCAAAAAAGATGGGGTTGGGGGTGGGAGCAGGATCTTGGAGAAGGAAGACAGTACTCCCCTCTGTTAGCCTGAGCTTACATAACGAAGGGGAAGCACTCATCCTTAACCCAAACCTCGCCCCTTCAAAAATAATTCATGCTCCAGTGAAATAGACAGGAAAGGGTGGAGCCCCCAGGTTTATGAAATTTCATTTCATTCAAACAATAACAGCAAAGTGAAACATGATATGCCTCGGGTCATAGTCTAATTGCCTCTGAGTAAGTAGGTTTCCAACATGCTAGTCTTCAAAATCTCCAACCTGCTTCCCTGTGTCTGTTTTGAATTTCCTCTTCTCTGCCTTATATTTATATCCCGCCTGTTACAAGCTGGCAAGAACAATCACTAGCATTATCTGTTTCCTTTCTGAGCCTGGTGTAATTCACTTACCTTCTTCCCAGGCTATTTTTCCTTGCCATCAAACCAGGTTGTCTTATAAATATGAAGGCAAGTACTTTCGGACTTTGAATGGGCCATAGGCAGGCAGTAGCAGTGAAATGAACAAGATGTGGTCTCTCTTTGTCAGGAAACTCAAACAGTTTAGTAGACAACACAAACACCCCAGGTATTTACCAACAAGGGCAGTGTGAGTGAGCTTAGTTATTATTGTTGAAAAGTGCATTTTGAGGTTTTAGGCAAAAAAAAACAAGAAGGGATGATTTCTATTGATTTGACCTGACTGAAATTGTCAAGGCATTCTCATTACTAACAATAACTATTGCTAAAGAACAAAAAGTCAACTGAGTAAATTAAAGATCTAATTGACCGCATTGAACAACTCATGAATCAGGCAGCATCCAATCCAGCAAGTAAGAGAGGTGCTTGGAGAAGCTGTACAAAATAAAAGGTTTTTATAGGCAGAAATTGAATGGGACAAGAAAGCTATTAGCAAAAGAAGAGAAATGATTTTTTCAGGCAGGGTCACCTTTTTTTGTTTTTGAAGAAGGGCAGCAGGGTTCTTATCAAATGTTGATCAGGAAATGCCTGACTGATTGGTTTAAAATTCCACTCCTGGGAGGGACTGAAACTGCAACCAGGTTGACTATCAAGTCTTGGTGGGGCTGAGCATGAGTTACTCCATTTTGGGCCTGTTTTTTTTGTTTTTTGTTTTTGTTTTAATTTCTTTTTTCTTTATTGATTTTAGAGAGAGAAGAAGGGAGAGGGAGAGAGAGCTAGAAACATTGATGAGAGAGAACATCGATTGGCTGCCTCCTGCATGCCCCCCACTGGGGATTTGGCCCAAAACCTGGGCATGTGCCCTGACCGGGAATCGAACAGGCGACCTCTTGGTGCATGGGTCAACGCTCAACCACTGAGCCACACCAGCCAGGTGGGCCTGTTGTTTTTTATTAAATATTAAAGACTCTCTAAAGGCAAAGCAAGGCTTTCAATAGACCATCAGGATTTGCCCGAAGATGACCAGTGACTTCAGCTTTAGCTCTGGGGATGTGACTCATTTTACTAATACTAGGAGGACAGTAAAGGAGGAAAAAGCACTGTAAAGATGGAAAGTGAGTGCAAGGGGAGAAACTTAGCTCACCAGCTATTAGAAGGACCCTCCCTCTTGTGTTATGTTCACACTACAGTAGAGGACTTGGAATTTCCTACTTGGGAGATTTTTTTTTTTAAACATTAAAAAACTTTTTTTTCTTTATTGATTTGAGAGAGAGCGGAAAGGAGAGGGAGAGCGAAATAGAAACATCGATGAGAGAGAACATCGACTGGCCGCCTCCTGCATGCCCCCCACTGGGGATTGGGCCCACAACCTGGGCATGTGCCCTGACCAGGAATTGAACTGGTGACCTCTTGGTGCAGGGGTCGATGCTCAACCACTGAGCCACACTGGCCGGGCATCCTACTTGGGAGATTTCAAGGAGAGGGGCTGGTCTGCAATGGCGAGGCACCAAATCCTAAAGGCAGGGCCCTGGGTGGCGCGTTCACAGCTCCCACACTGTCATCCCGTCCAGCACCCAGGCAAACATCGGCAGCTAATCAGGCCGCCTGATCCAGTGGCACTCCTCCGCTGAACCAGGGACAGAAACGACCATTTTCTCAGTTCTCCTAAGAAGGTCACATAACCAGCCCCACCGCAGAGAGATGTCAATCTGTTACAGTCAGTGCCTTAGGGGACACTGGGGCTTCATTCTCTAAGGACCCCCAAGTGCAAACCGACAATCCTTCTCAATGGCTAACGCCAGGCAGCAGACATCTATCCTGGCAGGTAGGTGAGAAAGCTGGCATTTGTTTGCCACCCTGGACCACGTGGCAGCCTCAGGGGAGATGGAGGAAAGGCTACAAAAAGAGTAAAGAAATAAGTTTTCTTCTAGGGGCATCTAGAGTCACTTTCTGGGCAGCCTCGAGTGGAGCGGGGAGACACACAGAGAAACTGGGAATTGCAATGAATTTTCCTCACAGCACTGCCATGTGGCCTAGATTTTTAGATACTGTTGTAGGCAGAATTCGCAGATGGTCCCCACTATGAGGCATAGTCCCTTCCCTTGGAGGGTGAATGAGACTTGAGAGTATGACAGAATTTTACTCCTGGGATTGGGTTACTATGTTAACAGCAAAGCAGATGCCCCTAATTTGTTAACTGGTCCAGCAATACAAGGTCGTCCCTGGAGGGTGGAGGAGGACGAGGACCTAAGTGGTCCAAGTCAGAATCCTCTTTAATGAGCAGAGGGTGGGAAATGAATAAGAACGCTCATATTTCAATAATTATTTACCCTGTCATCACAGAGCCGAGGACAAACCCTTACCTAGAACAACCCAATTTGGAAATAATGGTCACTGCAAGTATATGCCATGAAGAGTAGAAACTGGGTTTATGTGTTGCACCCAGATGATTCTGAAATTTCTAGGGGCAACACTGGTCCCGCCCACTGATCTGGTGAAATGAACTAGACAGACCGAGGGAGACGGGCCTGGAGTCAGGGTTATCCCATGCCAGCAACTCCCATGTTGGACGCAGGGGCCATGCTTTAACAGAGAGGCCCTTCCTCAAGGGAGGGCACTTTGGGGATACTGCCTGAGAGTCTACAAAACTTTTAAGAGAGCCCCACTTAACAAAATAGAACCACAGCTCACTAAGCTGAGGCTGCGTGGTCCAGCAGTCCCATCCATACCTGCTAGAGCGAAGAATCAGGAAACATTCCAAATCACAGCAGAGCTGCCAGAGTAGACTCCCCAGGGTCTCCTGCCAATGCTCGCAGAAATTGGTGTTCAAGGTGGCAGCTACCGTAAATGGTAGCTGGTCTGTGTCAGGCTCTTGGCGGGCATTTCCTTTCACGTCTTCATCCACCCACCCTGTGAAGTAGTTATTATTATGCTCGTTTTACAGGTCAAAGAACTAAGCCATGGGAAAATTAAACAACTTGCCCAAACTCGTCTAGCTTATAAGTCATAGAGCAAGGATTTGAACCCGGGTCTCTGACCATCCCCTGAGCCTCTTACAAATGTTGGTGGTTGGGTTCAGAGTTCTCTGCCTTGAAGATCTGACCCTGGGCAAAGGCCCCACTACAGTCATTCTGATGCATGTTCAAGTCCGATGGCCTCGCCACTTTGGCCTTCTAGCGTAAGAAAGCTGGTCTCCAAGGACTTCTACTTTTTAGAAAAGTCCTGATCTGTTGTTTCTCAAATTATAAAAACAATATAATTATTAAAGTTGACATGCTTTTGGTAACCAGTAGAATAAAACAAATGTACAAAGGAAAAACTATCATTTTTCTGCTTCATATTTTATTCTAGTCCCCTGAGGGAGCTCATGTTAATGGCCTGGTACGTGTCTCTTTATATTGTTTTCCTTCCTTTTCCGTCTAAAAGCTTAGACACATACAGACGGGGCGTGTAGTTTGTTTGTTCACTGTGAATGAAATAGAATGACATCACAGTATTTTTCTGGACAATTATATATCTATTATACATATCGGTAAATGTGAATATACAATTTTTCATCTTTCATACAACACATGTAGAATATTTAATAATTGAGATCAAATCGAGCATGAAGTATTTTTTTAGCCATTTTTTAGCCATATTTTACCTTTTCATATCTGCCTCCCTATTATACTTACATCCCCCCCCCACACACACACACACATGCACATACAGAAAATCCAGGTGAACAATCATTGTGATTCCTTCCATACTTTTCTCCATTTTCAAATAAGTCACATATAAACATGTAAAAAAATACATATACACACATAGAATTTTGTTATTGTTTTACAGAAATGAGCTGAATTATACACATTTCTTTACATATGGCTTTTCTCAGAAATATCTCAAGAAAATCCCTCCAAGTCAACCTTTTTCTTTAAGTGTTGGCTTATCGGGGGTGCAGATATGTGGAAATTAACTCCACTGTCCCCATAGCGATGTGCCCATAAGTTTCTATTTCAGTCACTATAAACCTAACTAAAATAAACTGCTGCACTTAATATTCTTGTCTGTATGAGCTCAAATATTTATTCTCTAAGTTGAAATTATTTCTGCATAAAAAGAGTTGAACACTTTCGTTACTGAAGACAGGTTATACAATTATACAATCCGGCATTACTATAAAAAGAACATACATTATGTAAAAGACTCAATTATAACAACAAAAACCACCAGTGCTTTTGTTTAAAATAAAGGCAAGAAAAATAGATGGTATAGATTAGCTATATAATCATTTATAAATTATGTATGTATTATTTATCACAACATCATCAGCCTCTCGACAGAATACATAAACATCTGCAATATTCATGAGACTTGGACACCTTTGATATTTTGCCAACTTTTAGTCACACAAAATCTATAACTTTTCATGTATCTCCTGACTTTTTGTTATAAAGATGTATTTATTAAGGTAGGAGGAGACATTTTATTTAACAGTGTGTTAGCTTGTTTTGTAACTTGAATTATTGAGACTCCTGGCAAGTGGGTCTTGGCTTGTTTGTTCGCTCAGGCCCTGCAAGTTTTCAGGAGGGACTGGTCTACTTGGGGCCCCAGACTGTGCTCATCTACTAGCTTGTTCCTTCTTGATTCATCAACACACATTTGCTCAACATTTTCTAGGAGCCCGACATTGTACTCATTTCAATCATTCAACAAACATTTATGGAGTGCTGGGGACCAGACACTCGAAAGGTACTAACAAAATTCTGATTAATATGATTCCATTTCATCAGAGTTCAGCCCCGTGGGGAAAAAAAAGATGAAAAAAATAGAGAAATAATTGAAACATAGGGAAAGGGTTGAATGAAGGTCCATGCAAGGGGCAGTGAGTGTACAGAGGAGAGGGTACCTCAGTCTGGGGCAGTGTCTTCACAGAGGGAGGGATGACACTGTAGGTAAGACTTAATGGCAGGGTTTGGCTAAGCGCTGGCACTGGGTCCCAAATTTATAATCTATATTATACATATAAACATACGTATACATATAAATACACATTTATATGTATAACATGCTATTTGTATATAATATATGTACTATAATTTATAAAATATGATTTACATATAATTATGATCTTATGTTATATAATATATTTAAGTATGTAATGCATTCTATACATATGTAATAAATATATTACATATTATATATGAATACATATTATATATAGATTTAGGACCATAAAAATACAAGCAGAAAGAAAAGCATTTGCTTTTAGAGTCTTATCACTCTATCGATATGTTGATGAGACCCATGGAGAAGGACAGAGATTTGTGGGGATGAAGGAAGGATAGGGAATTGTGGGGGTGAAGGGAAGATAGAACTAAAGAAATCAAGAGCTGGCAGAAAGGGACAATAGCTTGTGGGATTTCAGGCTTGTAGATTAGTTATATGATAGGAACTCGAGTCAGTGAGAAGCAAAGGTTCTGTTCGCTGGCACAATACGAATGAAGGTTGAGCAATTAGCTGATGAATTTGGCCTTAGTTGCTTGTTCCGGCCATTGAGATGATTCACCCCAAAGCAAACCTCAGCAGAGGTTGGTGAAAGCAACGTCGCGTTACCCATCACCTCCTGCTTTTCTAGCCGAGGTTTCCAACGCTCCACCCGACCACCTGGACTGTCTGAGATGCTGCCAGCACACCCACGAAAGAGCCTTTGCCTGGGGGTGTTTTCCTGATCTCGCTGCCTCAATCCAGAATATTCTCCAAAGCTGTTATTGCCCACAGCACCTAACTCTCTCACACCCCCACTGTTCAGTGATCTCACCTCCCCAAGATGGCAGCCAAGACTGCTGCTCTGGCGATGAGCACATAACCAAGGGGGAGGCAGAGATGCTTCCGGCCAATCCTCCTAACCAGAGCTGGTTTTTCTGTACCCTTCCCAGTGAGAATTATATTCCCTGACCTGAGTGGTCACAATGAAACAAACTGTGAAAATCATAAGAGGGTTCAGTAACTCCCTTCATCCACTAGTCTAGTAGAGTTTTTCAGCTTTGAGTAAAATGATAGAAAACAACTTTAAAAGGGTCTAGTGGGAATCCAAATTGAATGATGAAAATTCAAATAGAAAATCTAAGCCAATAATTGGGTTTTCCTCAATTGTAATGAGGCACCTTCACATTCTGGCTCTAATTCTTTTCCTCTGTTTGCGTGGACAACCAAGGATATCGCTCAACCTACAAACAAAGGAAATCAAGAGTGGGTGATCAGGGCAGCTGCTCTAATATAAATTTGATTCCTTGCTTCGTTTCTAGTTTTAAGCCCATTTCCAAAGCCAGAGCAGTTGCCGGAGGAAGACGGTGGTCAGTCCTCAGGAGGAAGGGCTGTAACACTGGCAGGCATCTCTGGCAATGATTTCCCTAGTCCTTTCCCAAACAGACCTCTGGCCATCAACTCAATCCTACAAAAGGAAAAGCATTCCAAATATTTCAAGGACTGTTGGACATAGGGTTCAAGTTATCACTGATTTTGCTTTATAGAAATGTACTTTCAACAAATGTATGTGAGAACATAAAATTTTTGCATGATAAATGATAGTTCTTTAAATATGGCCTTGTATTTATATGTAATTCACATATAAACATATAAACATACATAACATATACATTAACTATTGAGAGTTTACGGCATGCAGGGCACTGTTCTCACGTGTTTTAGCTCATTTAATCCTCACAGCAACCTTATGAGATGAGAATTTAAAAAAATTTTTTTTTATTCTCACCTGAGGACCTTTTTCCATTTCTTGTTCAGATGGAGTGGGAGGGGACAGAGAGAGAGAGAGAGAGAGAGAGAGAGAGAGAGAGAGAAACATCGATGTGAAAGGGACACACCGAGTGGCTGCCACCCGCACGACCAATCAGGACCGGGGACAAACTGCAACCGAGGTACATGCCCTTAGCGGGAACCGAACCCGGGTCTCTCTGGACCTCAGGCTGACGCTCTAACCGCTGAGCCAAACCGGCCAGGGCATGAGATGAGAATTTAATTAAATTTTCCAGAAGGGGAATATAGTGTTGTGTACAGATGAGGAAGCAGGCACCGCAAAGTTAGTGAACTTGACCAAGAGCAGATTGACATGACTGGAGAAACTGGGTTTCGGACTCGGGCACTCTGGGTCCAGGGCTCTGCTCTCTTGGTGTGGAGTAAATCAATGAGAGGAGGACAAGGGCAATATTCTTCAGCTCCTTTTCTCCTTATATCCTTAACTTTTGCTTCCAACCCATCAGGGTTTATCTGTGTGTGTGTGACAGAATGAAAACCCCAGAGATGTTGAACGTGTCTATTCATAGCCCCAGGGAACTGTTTTCTAGACAATAGCAAGTCAAACCCCAAGCAGGTGTTCAGCCGAATCTGTGTCCTGGGGAATTTGAGGTATTTCCCGTGGATCATATCCTACAGATGTCAGGCTGGTGACCCAAGTGAGTGGAGCAGCTGGGCGGAGCCTGGCATTTCGGGCCGCTCACACCTGTTAAGAGGGGCAGCTGCTCAGCTCCAGCCTAGAGTTGCCAGTAGCAGAAGGATCCAGCGCAGACAGACCTTGCCGTTTTTTTCCAAGAGAATCAGAAATACAGATGAAATCTCCTGACTTTTAAACATTAGTGATTTGGGGGGGGGGGGTTAGGAAATATTATTAGTCTTAGCCAGTTTTCACAGCTGAACATTTTATAAAAACTCTACAGATTGTACAGTTTATATATATTTCCTACTGAACAAGAAGTAGGTCCCACAGATGTAAAACATACTGTACCCACCAATCGGAGGTCAAAGCAGATTTACACTCTGTACAGCTCTTCCTGCAGCCAGGAGGTGGTTGGTCCTAATATAAACGTTGAAATTGTACAAAAATAAGGTTTTGATTTTATTCCACTTTCCATACATTCAGTATGATTACAAGCTCAGAAGCCGAACAGGCGTCTGTAATCGAGACTCGGCGCCCACTCCTGGAAGCAAGGTGGATGTCTGTCTGTGCAGAGCACTCTTGGACGCCATGCTGTTCTCAGTGTGTCGTGCATGAAAACAGACCAAGACTGTCAAATGCCGAGTGTAAGGTAGCTCTGTTTTTAAAAAAGGCGTTCCTGCATTTCATAGTGTGCCAAAAGAATTTCAACTTATTAAATAAAATATATTCTCAGTGAACCTAAAAAATACTTTATAAACATAAAAATACTTTTTTGGTGTAATATATTAATCATGTCTGCAAACAGAAAACCCAAATTGCACGTAAAGTAGTTCTCACCCAGCAACAAGAAGCGTAGCAGTTATTTTTTCAAGTGGGTCAGAGACACTACATCCCACTAAGACTAACGTAACTTAGGTATTCATATTTAAGCTATTCAGTGATTCACTAATTCTGCAAAACTAGTTTTCTTCTAGAGAAAGTATTTTTTTCATGTTAACTGGGTAAGCACACATGTTAATAAAGAAGGAAAAAGCAATTGATTTTTTCAGCATAAATCCTAAGTGTACTTTAGTTTGGGGGCTTGTTCATCAGTGGATTTTTCATCAGAAATATCCTCAAAGATGTCTTACTTTTTTAAAAAATGTTTTTCCTTTATTGATTTTAGAGAGAGAGGAAGGGAGAGGGAGAGATAGAGAGAAATATCAATGAGAGAGAACATTAATTGGCCGCCTCCTGCAGGCTCCCCACGGGGGATCGGGCCCACAACCTGGGCATGTGTCCTGACCAGGAATCAAACCAGTGACCTCTTGGTGCATGGGTTGACACTCAACCACTGAGCCACACCAGCCAGACAAATATTGTCTTAATTTTGATTTAGACTTTGTATCGAGACAAAAGCACATCTCAGAGCTTTCTGTATCTCTATTTGGGGCAGGGGACGTGAGGCCCTTTAGTGCCTCGCTAGAGTCTGTTTTAGAAGGAAAAATAAGAAAAACAAGCATTATTCCAGACTTTTCTGCCCATCCCTCCCCCAACCAGCAAACCATACTTTTCTTTTTTTATACACTACAAGCCAAAAGATAACAAAATTTAGAGCCCCAAAGAGCGGTCAGGAGTGCACCATTATACTTCCATACTTGTGTGTATTTTAAGTATAAAATAATGACTTTTGGACAAAGGAGCTTTGTAGTTATTTATTTCAAAGCTACAGTACTTAAAAACTCCTCGATAATAAATAGCTTGGATGTTTCAAGTCCTGCTACCAACTATGAGCTAAGAGTGAACTTGTTTCAAGTTGTGAGGATAGATCAGGGCGCCCTGTAGCCACAGGTGTCCTGCTCTGCAATTCGAGGGTCACCAGCAGGCAGCCTGCCAATCAAAGCTCATCCACGCTCCTCTGCAGATATTGCAGCATGGAGTCCATTCCTTGGGCGGAAGGCCAGGTTTTCTCCAGCACTTTGCAGCCCCTCTCACTGGCCTGTTCCGCCTCCATCTTCAGGGTCCAGCGCACGGGGCTTTGGAGTCCTCAGGTACAATGGGATCACGTGGCCAGCTCCTCGACACAGCCCATGACTGCTGGATGGAAGTCCCGGCCAGAGCACCTGCGAGACAGGCCTTTGCCGCAGGCCACCTGCGCTGCAGCTTCCGGCCACTGAGCAGCATTGCATCTGCAGATGCTCCCCCATGGTCTCGGGAAACAGTGGTGGGACGGCCATCTGGACTCTGTCTGAAGGTAGTATAGGGTGTTTGAAACCAAGCCTTTTCATTGGCCCAAACCACATCACAAAGAGGCGACATGTATGGATGCTCCTAGTCCCATGGCTGGGCCATTTACTACTACAGTAATAGCTTCTCAAACCAAATGAAAGTATTCACGAAATTTCTGATAGCTTCGGACATTTCAGTTTTTCTGCACTGACACTTGGTTTCAGCTGGGTCCCTGCGTGGCCCTGGCTTCCAGCTCCTGCTCCCACTGTGGGGAGCGCAGCACAGAGGAGCCTGTCACGCAGGTGGCATGGCATGGTGGCACACCTTGCTTTGTGCATTAGTGCTCTTTATTTTTAATGGCAATAGTATGCAAGCCAGACAGACTCCATCTGTGAGCCAGCTGTGGCTCATGGGCTACCATTTTGTGACTTCTGACCCAAAGGAAAATGAAGAGGGTGGTTTCCCAAATGCTGTGCCCTGAGTAGCATTGGGAAAGTGAGCTCCTCTCACCAAGTATCTTCTGCAATGTGGCCCGAAATTCCACTGTTACTGATTATCCTCTAAGTTAAAATAGAGTTTTCTACATTCATTAAAAAAATATGGCAGAGAAAGATAAGCTTCCAAAACCCATCACCATACCTATGGGAAAAGCCAGCAGACACTTCAAATGCTCTTGCTAGAAGTTCACTTAAAAAACTTCCTAAGTGGGTTGGACTGAGCGGCCCAATAGAACCAGTTTCTGCCTTTGGCTACCGCTTCAGACCCCCCTTGGAAGAGACTCCTCCTGGGCCATCCACCTTAGGCCTTCCTCTTCAGTCCACCTGACCCCACCACTTCTTTTGGCAAAAGATTATTTTATCAAGGTTTTTTTTTTTTAGTTGCAAGTGACAAAAAGAACTCAAAGTGGCCTAAGCAAGAAAGAGAGAGAGAATATATTGGTTCCAGAAACTGGAAACTGATCTCTGGGGAATGAAGGTCAGACATGGCTAGATCCAGAAGGCCAAACTCTCTCCCAGTCTCCCAGTTCTGTGTTCCTCTGGGTTGGCTTCATTAGTTGGCAGGGCCTCCCAACGAGGTGGGCGAAGTGACCAGCAGTAGCTCTGGTATAATTAGCATCCACTTAGCAGCTCCGCAGAAAGAGGATTCCTCTTTCCCAACGCCTCCAACAAAACTACCAGAGAAGATATTCTGGACTTGGGTCACGTGTTCATTCCTAAACCAATCACCATGATGGGGATGGGGGGAGGGGCGGAATACTCTGATTGACTAAACCTGGGTAACAAGTCACCACCCCCCTGCCCCAGAAGACAGAACATAGGGCCAACCCCTTCTAAAAATTCTTAGACTTTAGAGTCTGATGGGTGTGTGTGTAGGGGGCCTTCAAAATAAAATAAAATAAAATAAAATAAAATAAAAAATTGAGGGACTGTTAACACAGAAAGTGGAAATGGATATTGAGCAGGTAAAATACTACCCCAGATTTTCAGGGAATCCTGGACGGTTACCCAGTTGCCTTGAATGTGACTTATAAGGAAGAGCAAATCCAGTGGCAAATGAAGCAACCGAAAGCTTTTCTTCATTAGCTTAATTCCTGCTCTGAATTCTGGCTCTACCATTGGGTTCCTGCGGGGCCATCAGACTCGGGCTGTGCTCCTGATCTGATCTCTCAGGGATGAAGCCCTTCGTGCCTTCCAATGGCTGTGCTTCACCTTCTTCAAAGTGCTCCCGTAGTTTTCACTGGTGTTCTGACAGTGCAGCCAGCTCCTGTGCAAGCATGTGGAGAAAACAGGTTAGAAACACAGCTTCAACCTAATCTTCTCTCCCAAGCATGACTACTTCCTTTCTCGAAAGACCTCTGTGGCTGCTCTTGGCTACGACATAAGGTCTAGACTTTTAACTGTGCCATTTATAGACCTTCTGTGATTTGGCTCCACCTCTGCCTTTCAATATAACTCTCTGCAGTGCACCACTCTGACGGCACTAAATTGTCTTCCTTTCCCTCCACAACCCTGAATTTTTCCTTCCCTTAACCTTTGCAGATTCTGTTCTGTTCCTGACATGCTTTTCCTTCCTTGCCACCTACTGTTGGAATTCTACTTACCACAGAGGAACTTTGGGTTCTTTTTGCCGTCTAGTACCCAACATCACTTCCTTTTTATTAGAACCTGGTCCTCCTGAGGGAATTCTACATGTCTCTGGTCTTTTTGGTGTGAAAATTAATACAGGAAACCTCAGTTAAAATCGGAGTCAAGAGGGTTTATAGGCGGAGTTTATATATAGAAATAGAGGTACCCTGCATCTCCTACAGGAAAATGATTTATATTTTACTACCACAGCAGGAGAAGGGAAGACTTTCTCCTCACCTGGCAACAGCTCAGCCAATAAGAGATTGTCACAATGCGGCCAATGAAAAGCCACTACACTTCAAACTTCCTGTTTCCTCCAGGGGATTCTTTGTATCAACCCCTACTAACTTTCTCCTTTCCTCAATAAAAAAAAAAGTTATCCTTTTTCTCCAACCTTGCCTATTGTTTTGTCATAATTTGCATGTCCTGAATAGTAATTCTTTGCTATTCCCGAATAAACTGACTTTTGCTGGTAGTACAGTAACTACATGTTTTATTTTATTTTTTTTTTAAGGGAAAGAAATAACCAACTCTTGCTAACGAAGCCAAAGGTACTAAATCCTTCTGCTCATCCTGATTTGGCCAGTGGCTGATCATGTGACTTTGCTCAGCCTGTCATACATTCTGTCCTGGGACTTTGATGGGTAATTAAAGGACATTCTCAGTACAAGAAGGCAAAACCAGCCTATTTATTCCACATGGGATTCGTATTCTTCATCCATGACGCCCTGGAATTTGCCCATTTTCCAAATCATTTCAGCCTCCTGACAATTCTGTGAGCTCCCGGTCTCCTTCCCATACTCTGCCCTTTTTTGTTTAAGCTGATCAGAGAAGCTTTCTGTCGCTTACAACTAACTCTGACTGACATCCTCACCTTTAAGCCCAGCTTAGATCTTACCTCCCACACAAAACTTTTCTTCAAGCCATCCTCTCTTCCACAGTCCCATAAATTCTCTAATAGAAAAGCAAATCCTTGGAATCAGCTCTGATTTTGAGTTATTTACTTACAGGTCTGTTCTCCAAACCAGACTGGGAGCTCCTTGAAGACGGACTGTGTCGTGGGGGGCTGTGTAACTCCAAAGCTAGCTCCGTGCCTGGCACATAGTAGGTCCTTCACAATTCTGTACTAAACTGGTAAATATGGGTTTGGATGAATTTACACAGTTGTTTCTTTCAGGACATTGCACTGCTTCAGACATTTCTCTCCCGTTTCCATTTATTTAAGAAGGAACTGAAGACTGAAGGAAAAAGAAAATTCTGTAGCTTTTACTATTAACCAAACCCTGGATCAGTCGTTTTACATGCAGTATCAGGTCACTAAGTATGATTATGATCCCATTTTATGGCTGAGGAAACAGGTTTCTGAAGTCACAGAACTGGTAAGAGATGGAGCTGCTATGACCCCAATATGCTTTTCACAATTCTCTATCTTCTTACGGTGATTGTCTTAAGATACAAAACATCTAAAAGTTCAGAAGAAATGGAAGGAAAAGCAGGAGGTTGAGTAATCTTCTGAAGAAAACAACCAGCCCTTGAGTGGAGAAGAACTTTCTGCATTTTTTTTTTCCCTCACCCGAGGACATTTTTCTATTTTTTGTTCAGATAGAGTGGGGGGGGGGGGAGAGGGAGAGGGAGAGAGAGAGAGAGAGAGAGAGAGAGAAAGACACATCAACGTGAAAGGGACACATAAAGTGGTTGCCACCTGCACAACCAACCAGGGCCTGGGACAAACTGCAACTGAGGTACGTGCCCTTAGTGGGAACCGAACCCAGGTCTCTCTGGACCGCAGGCTGACGCTCTAACTGCTGAGCCAAACCGGCCAGGGCGAACTATATCTACATTTTATATCTGCATCTTACCAAGACAGTTTTCAAGGGTTTATTTATTACGAGACCTTCTAATTCATTACATTTCAGTTCACTTCAGCCCACAGATGTTTTGCATCTCCAGTGTTTAATACACCAGGAAAGGATCTGGATATACTAGCAGGAGGACTTCCAAAAACACTAGCAGGAGCGGCTTTGCAGGGCAAGAGATATGAAGGGTGCGGAGGAGAGAAGCAAAGCAGGTGCCGAAGAGGGCAGACTCTGGAGCCAGCAGCCTGGATTCGAATTTTGCCTCCAGCACTTGCCAGCTCTGGACACTGGAGCGAGCGTTTGTGCCTTTGTTTCTTCATCTGTAAAATGGGAGAACAATAATGGTCCCTACATCTGGTGAGGAGGGTTACATGAGTTAACATTTGTAGCCGTAAACAGCACCTGACACCGGGAGGGAGCTCTGATGGAAAAATGAAGATGTGGGGTGAGCAGGCAGAGGAGGGTGCAGGACGGTGTTCAGTGGGGACACAGTGCATGACCCGGGGCTGGAGCACCGCGTGCAGAGCACGGGCTGGGTGGCAGCAGTGGGCTGAGGTGGGGGTGAGGAGGTCGCCTGGGATGGAAATGAGCTGAACCTCAGAGGGAGGGCATGTTTGCAAGATAGCGACTTTTCCAAGTAGTAGCCCCAATTTGGAGCCAGAGGCGATTGCAGACAAACGATGAATCTGGCTTCCTGAGTTAGGGTGTAGATAAAATAGCCTGTAGGAGAGAACCTTGGATATTTCTAAAAGGAATATTTCCAGAGAAAATTATTTTGACATGAATTTAAAAAATAAACTCGTAGCGGGAAGGGAGGGAAGCCCATTATATCTGAGGCAGCCCTAATAGAAAAAGCTTGGCACCCGGACAGGGCAGAGACATGACCCTAAATCACACCTCACTTCTTGCTGTGTACCCCTCAGTAAGATTTCTGGATCCACAGCTTCTCCACCCTCAAAGTGTGAACAAACCCACCTTTCTCTGCTAGGAAACTCACGATGGAAAACACTTAGCAATGAAGAGAGTGCTGTGTGCCTGCTGGATCGTAACCCACAGGTAAATATCCCCAGAGCCTCCCACCCCAAGCAATTCCCAAAGCCAAGATCAATCCCTTTTGAAAGCTCTGTACACATATCACTCCGCCTGCCCTTCTCCCAAGAGGGCACCGTCGATTAATTCTGAAAATTTCAACAGCCCTAAGACTATCTAAACTTGTAAGTGGCGATTCTGTGATTCTAACTGGTTTAACATTGTGAGGCCTGGCACACCCCGAAGCCACAAACCACAGAACAGGTTCACCCAGCCCCAGACACCCTGAAGGAAGCCAAGAGGGGCCCCGAGATTTGAATGCTGTCATCATGGGTGTGGCAAGGAAGGGCTGCTTTTTTCTCAGTTGGGGAAACTCTTTTTCAAAACTTGAACAAATAGTCTACATTAGCTGATATAGCCCCAAACAGAAGAAAATACAAATTACTACAGCCCCACCACCCATAGAAGTGCGGGGTTAACCTGTGTAGCATTTGTAGCTGTTAACATACACATCTTTTGCTACTACTGTCATAGAGCCTTCCAGGCTTCCTCCCCCCCCCCCCCCCCCCATGTTTTACAAAATAGAAGATTATTCTTTTGGTATCTTATAATTCTCTAAGTTGGTTTATTCAATTAAAAATATAAAATAAGCACGTTTCTGTGTCCAATGTTGTTTGTGTCACCATTTTCAAGGGCAGACTAGCATCTCACTGTAATATAGTGGAGCAGTCAGAACTCTGAGGGGGAGCGAGGCCCAACTCACGGCTCAAGCACCATGGAGGGAACTTACTGGCCCATGTAACTGAAAGTGCAGAAGCAAACTTGAAGCATGGCCGGATGCAAGGACTCAGACCTCAGCCTCCCTCGGTCCCTCCCCTCCATGTTCCGCTATGTTAGCTGCTCTCAGGCGAGCCCTCCTGCCTGTATACTTGATTCTGCCAACCCCACGTCCAGGGGAGGACCTCTTTGTCTCAACTGTTGCAACAAAAAGCCCCTGAGGAGAGTCCCAGTGGCCCAGCTTAGTTCTGTGCCCATCCCTGAGTCGGTCACTGTTCACTCTCATCAGGGGTTGGAATGCTCCTACTGGCCAGGCCCGGGTACACGTGCCCTCGGTGGAGCTGGGTTAGGGATCAGCCCCTTCCAGCACCAGGAAAAGAGCTGCTTCTCCAGTGAAGCTGGGATGCTGTGACTGTGAGAAATGCAATTGCTTGGCTGACTGAAACGTGTTTATTACATATAATAACCATTTTCTTCATTGAGGGTTCCAACTGGCACTGTGCTAGTCATTTTACACATCTCGTGTAATCCTCAAATAGTCCTATGAGATCGGGGCCGTTGTCATCATTCGTGTCCTACAGAAATCTGAAACTTAGCAGCGTTAAGTAGTTTGCCCAAAGTCACAGAGCTAACGGGGCGGGACTAGGCCGAGAGCCAGGTTATCTGTCTCCAGGGTCAACCCTTGGGAGGGTTGTACTTTTCTGGGCAGGTCATGGTTTATGGGATCAGGCCCTATCCTGGTGGAGCTGAAGAACTGTTGACATTGGATACCAGAGAGAGTGAGCTGGAAAGAGGCAGGTGATCAGACACAAGGACAAATAAAATTATTATGAACGGGGTTGCAGATACTGATAGTGACAAGGTCTTGACCGTGGCAGTGGATAGCTGGGATATAAGATCTTTGGTGGAGAGGGGATCAAGGAACAGAGAGGCCAGGGCATTGGGAAGGTTATCTACATGGTCTTGGAAATGACCAAGAATTAGGCTAGGAGCAGAGATGGAGAGAATGACATCAAGCCCGGAACTGGAATCCACAGGAAATGGTGGGAAGTCACATGGGTCTGGCAAGGACTGCAACAGGGAGGGGAGTGAGTGTCATCACCTCTTCATGTGACCTGCGGAGTGGTTAGTCCTTAGGGTAGCACCAGGTCAAGGAGCAGGAGGGTGAAGGGAACAGAGGGAAACAATTTTGACAACATAAAAGATTTTGCTGATAATGGTCGATGGATTTCAGAAGATGCAGGGGAAGCAGGGGGTCTGAACCTAGGTAGTAGAAAGTCTGAAGAGAGATTAGATTTAAGATACATTTGGGGAGGTGCTTGAAGAGCTTAAAGATTTGATGGGTGAAAGAGAGGGAGGGACCAGGCGTATACATTTCATTTTGATAGGTAGTCAAGTTTGCCTATGATGAACTTAAGGCTCAATGTGATTCAGAATTATTGAATCGGGTGCTATAAATAAAAAGCAAAGTAACACACGATCTTTGTCCCCAAGGAGCTCCTTCAATGTTAGGAAGTAAAATATGAGCCCAGCTGGTGTGGCTCAGTGGATTGAGCATCGTCCCATGGACTGAGAGGTCCCGGTTCAATTCCTGGTTGGGGCACACGCCTGAGTTGCAGGCTCGATCCCCAGTGTGGGGTGTGCAGGAGGCAGCCAATCAATGTTTCTCATACACATGAGTGTTTCTATCTCTCCCTTTATCTCTAAAAAATCAATAGAAACATATTTTTAAAAATACGTATATGAGCCCTGGCCAGTTTGGCTCAGTGGTTAGAGCGTCGGCCTGCGGTCTGGAGAGACCCGGGTTCAGTTCCCGCTAGGGGCACGTACTTCCGTTGCAGTTTGTCCCCGGCCCTGGTTGGTCATGCGGGTGGCAGCCACTCGATGTGTCCCTTCACGTCGATGTTTCTCTCTCTCTCTCCCTTCCTCTCTCTCCCTCCCACTCTATCTGTACAAAAAACAGAAAAATATCCTCGGGTGAGGATAAAAAAAAAAAAATACGTATATGAGAAATGGATAGTGAAGCCAAATGTAGGAAGTGAGGTTGGGAGGAGAGGATGTTCTTATTTGGTTGGCTGGTGAAGCCAGACATTATAAAAGAACGACAGCTGAGGTGAGTTTTAAAGAATGGGAAGGATTCCTACAAGTGGGGAGTTGGTGAGGGAGGCACTTTATAGACAAAGAAAATAGCATGGGGAAACACACAGCATATTTGGAGAATATGAAGTGACTCAGTTGACTGGATGTTAAGAAGTGGCGAAAGATAAACCTCTAGGATGAAGAAACAGGAATGGGTGAAAGATTGTTAGCTTTTTTTTTTTTTTTTGCAATCTTCCACATATGGTTAAGCTATTAATGGAAAGAGGACTTTAAGTAAAGGAGACCATTTGGGGGAAAGATAAGTTTGGTTGGAACATACTGCATTTGAGGTAACTATAGGACATCCCAGCGGAGGGCATACCCGGTGGGCAGTGATAAATTATCATCTGTATTTCTTAGGAGAGACAAGCACTGATATGTTGTATGTATGTGTGATATGTGCATATGCCTGCATTTTTTTTATACCCTAACTCATCCAAAAAATGATTTGAGTGGCATACACAAATATGCACATCAGAAGTTTTAAAAACAAGAAATTAGACAAAGGAAAACACAAGGATGTGTGATGTAATTATACTTAAGCCATAAGGTTAACATATCATCTTCATGCCCTAAAGTTCTGTCAAATTGCTGGAGGTGGGCAGCTCAGGTGGCTCTGAACTTCCTAGCAGCCAAAGCAAAGAGGGGAAGCAATGATCAGTTGTTAGATTTCTCATGGACGAGAAATCCATGTTTGTAAATCTTCGGGACAGAAGGAGAGTTGAGGACCCTGATTTGTATACGACAGCTCTGAGACAGACACCGGGTGTCCTCACCTGAGCCCCTCGCATTCGAGAGCACATCCATCTTGAAGGTCGATATGGACCTGGGATTTGCTCTGTCCAGTGACAGGTGAGCCAGTATGGAACTCACTGTTCACTCTTTCCTATGCCACAGTCACCAAGACTGCCCAGGAGAGAGGATCCAGAGGACAGGGAAGAAAGGAGGAGGGAAGAAGGGCTGTTTGGCAACATCTAATGAGACAAGAAGACACGCTGGCAAAAAAGAGACAGAACAGTGAAATACCTGGACTCACAGGGTCCTAGAAACGAAGATGGAGACTTTTTCCAAAGGGAGAACCTTAGACAGATGAAATGTTTGCCCACAGCCACACAACCAGAAAGTGGAAAACTGATTTTAAGTCCGTTTTGTGCTCCTGACTGCTCCTGAGGGGAAGGGACTGACAAGCTCCACCCCTTCCCGGCCGTGTGACCCAGGGCAGTTGGCCCACAGTTTACCCACCTGTGAAAGGGGGGCAATAACAGTACCCCCTAAAAAGACAGTACCCCCTCATGCAATACCGCGAGGAGAGGATCATATATGGCCCACAAGGTACAAAGGTTTATGGTTCTGTGCTTTGAAGACCTGGAATTTGCAAATGCGACTTGAGTATTCATCTTTACCTTTTGAACCCAGAAAAGGGAAATGGGGCTACTGCAGGCATCCATTCCCAGAAACCACACATCTCCCGACTCTGCAGGCCACAGAAGGCCTGGGACCTGGGTCTCTGGCAACGCTCACTTAACCTGCACGAGGAAAACACAATGAAGCCACAGAGCCTGCCAGCGTCCACCTCTGCAAGCACCAGAGGACAGGCTCTTGGCAGGAAGGGAACATCTTTTATCCCTCACCCCCTTGGATTCCAGTACGAGCCAAAGCCTGTGTCATAAAATAAAAGCAGTGATCCAGCAAAAAAATAATTTTTAGAAAATTGAGTACCTAATGATGAGAAACCGTACCACCTCTCAAATGTTCTGCCGAGGCGCTGCCCTGGGGGCTCACACTCATCTCTCTGTCTCGGGCTGTGGTTTGAAAGTCATCTGATATCCAGGTGGTGGCTCTGTCTCCTCTAACGTCTGTCACGCTGTCTGGCTCCTTTCAGGGGCTGCCAGCTCACTCCATGCGCCTTCATTCTACTGGAGTCCCCCACAGGTAGGCTTTGGGAACTGGTACGTTTTTGGTGCTTGTTTGGAAGAACACTTTGTATTAGATTGGCCCCAGAATGGAAGGTGTGTGAGAGATCAATTAAACCTACTATATTTTCAGGGTTGGCCAAAGGTTTCATCCCATCTGAGTTCTTCCAATGACCAAAGAGCACACTCACGACCTATCAAAGAGGAATATTCTTTCTCCACCTCGGTCGTGTGCATCCCACCTGTGGGCTTTGCCATCAAAGTGCCTTTTCCCCGAAACCTGTCCCTCCCTACCCTCTGCCAGCCCACAGCCTCGTCACCGCCACCGTCTCCCCTGTATATGGCAGCCTTCCTTCCCCCGCAGCACAACTGTATTCAGTTTAGAGGGTATGCAACAGCATCTGTTGACACCTACCACTTGCCAGGCACTTTTCTGGGCTTTAGATACAAAGACGAACACGACAGTTCTGCCCTCAGGGCTAAGAGCCCAGGCACTGCAGGTAGAGCTGAACCCAAATCCTGCTTATAGGACAGATGGGTGACCTTGCAGGTGTGGCCGAACCCCTCCAAGTCCTACTTTCCTCATCTGTAAAATGGACCAAACACTTCAAAGGGTTGATGTGATGTCTAGATGAGCTGATGCACAGAAAGTTATTATCAAAGAGCCTGGCACAGGGTCAGTGCTTTGTAAATGATAATTGAGCATTAGAACATCTGAGCACAGTGGTGTTTTTTCTTGGAACTTTCCTAACTTCCTAGTGAAGATACATTTTAGATCTTGGCTCAAGCATCACTTGCTCAGGGAGGCCTCACCCCAGACCAAGGAGTTGTCTAATTTCACAGGCTTGGGATACTGTTTACCTATCTTGATAGCACCAACACAGCTGTGATTTCACCTGCATGATGTGGTTGTTATAAACTTCTGTCCCACACCATCTGCCACAGCCCCGCCCCAATCAGACTGTCAGCTCTGTGAAGACAAGGGTCTTTACTTTTACTGACCATTCATTCTATCCCTTGCACTTCAATTTCTAAGTAGGTGCCCAGTAAATATTTGAATGAATGAGAAACAAATGAACAAATAAATAATACATAATATTAAGCATATTCTAATGACACTGAGGTATTATATTGGAAAAACAATAAAAACTTTTAGACTTCAAGAAACCAATGAACAGTTATTAACGAGTTGGACTGGAATCTGGATGGTACAAATAACTTTGTCCTGACCTTCTGGGAGAGATAGTTCATAGCAATGCGTAGAGTAGAAAAAGGCTTACAGCTCACTAGGGTGGGCCCTTTTACAAAAGATAATAATTGCTAACACCTATGGCCTGACTTGTGTGGCTCAACTGGTTGGGCATTGTCCCCTGCACTGAACAGTTGCCAGTTCAATTCCTGGTTATGGCATGTACCCGGGCTGCAGGCCCAATTCCCTGTAGGGGCATGTAGGAGGCAGCTCTTAGATTGCTGTTTCTCTCTCTCTCTCTCCCCCTCTAAAAATCAATAAACTATTCTTTTAAAAAACTGCTAATATCTATGTAGTATTTGCATTGTGCCAGGCACTGTGCTGAGGGCTTTATACACATCAATGCATTTCATCTCTATATCCCAATGAAGTAACACCTATGCAAGGGTAACGTCATCTACCCTAGGTTATTGTGACGGGATCATGCTCACTCTGAGGTCTCGTTGCTAGTCCTTGGGTCTTCTTGTCCATGACATTTTGGGTTCTGGACCTTTCCCTCCACCAGCTCATACCCTAGCTCTTAGACTTTGTATGATTCTGACTGTTAGTAACCAGACTTCATTTCTTACCTTCCAGACCCTCAATTTAGTTTGGTTTCCAATGTTCATGAGAGCATTCGTGCTCAGAGGACCCTGGAATATTTCTATCTGATCGCTACTCATATCCTTCTAATGGGGAAGACCCCAAATATCCTCTTTTCACTCAAAGATTCTTTTCTTTTTTAAAAATTGATTGACTGATTGATTGATTGATTGATTGATTTGAGAGAGAGAGAGAGAGATCACTTTGTTGTTCCACTTACTTAGCATTCATTGGTTGATTTTTGTATGTGTCCTACACGGGATTGAACCCACAACCTTGGTGTGGAGGGACGATGCTCTAACTGTCTGAGCTAGCCAGCCAGGCTCAAAGACTCTTTTCTAACTTGAAGAGTGTTGTTTCAATCCTTCTCTTGCCATCCCTTGTAGAGACTTGCGGAATTAGATGGTGTCTTCTAGGTCATGTACAGTCATCCCCATTGAGTTCCCTAGCCCCCAGAACAGTTTCCCTGAAGAGTGTTTTCCACCCATGTTCGTACAGTGCCAGTGATGGATAATTCATCAACCCCAAGGTACACTTTCCATTATGGAAAGATCTTTCTGTACCAAAGTTGAAACCTAACTCCCTATAATTTCTCCTCGTGGGCAGTAGTGGATCATGCAAAGGAGGAGCTGTGTGTCCCAGCAGAAGCAAATATTTTATCACTTAAGTTACTTAGAATTTATCTTGTGCAGTACTAATGAAAGCATATCATCTTGTCCTGTGTTTTTCATCATTTTAAAATTCCCCACAGACTGCCCTGGCCAGTTTGACTCAGTGGTTAGCGCATCGACCTCTGGACCAAAGAGCTGAGGTTAGGGGCGAGTACCTCGGTGTTGGGTTCGAGCCCCAGCCCCTGTCAGGGTGCTGTGGGAGTCGGCCAATCTCTCTCTCTCTTTCTCTCTCTCTCTCTCTCTGTCTCTTCCCTCCTCCCTCTGACTTCCACTCCCACTCCACATAAATATCTGAAAAAGCAATGGAAAAATATCTTTGAGTGAGGATTTAAAAAAAAAATCCCCACAGACTATGCACTCCTCATTGCCTGAGTGGAAAGGACTCATCCCAGCAACACCCCCTGGTCCTAGCTCCGCCTCCTGGGGCCCCCCAGTAAGGTTGCTCCCCCTTCCTCAAGGCAGCCGTGTAGCCCCTAAATCTTCCTTTCACCTGGTTTCTCCTGGTAGGGGGCAATCCGGGCTTCATTGCTTTGGAGCTGGACGAACTCGGGCACGTTGCCAAATCCTTCTGGGCCTCAGCTTCCTCATTTTAAAAAGGAGGTGCAGATCAAAGCAGACCTGTGCCCATAGAAAACTGGGAAGTGCTGTGTCCACGCTGGTGATTGTTCTCATGCGACCACCTGAGGCTCCAACAGGACACGACCTTTAGCTCCAGGGAGCCCAACCTGGAGCCAGAGGATAAAAATAGCAGGGGCTGGTCAGGAAATTATAAACCCAAGAATCAGAGCAGAAACCAAGGCTGGGTGTGACCCAGATGGACTTTTATATCAATGAGCATCCTGCAAACCCCACTGAGCACTGCGCTCTGAGCATTTTGCATGCATCAGTTTACTGACACCTCCAGTGGCCCCAAGAGGTATAGCAATTGTTATCTCCATTAGGCAGATGAGCAAACTGGGGCACAGGAAAACCAAGCACTACGCCAAGGTTGAAACTCTGTGCTAGAGCAGAGTTCAACCCCAGACTATCTGGCTCCATAATTCTGGAACACTGTTCTATGATGCTTCCAGGGAGGAAGGCCAAGGTGAGGAAGCAACAGAAGCGGTGGTAGGATGGAACCCGAGGTCCTGCTATTTTATCTGATGGGGCTTTGGGGGGCTCAGAAGCCAGTGGAATTGGGTCTCTGGAAGGGAAAGGAAGAGAGTCCCCGCAGCAGGAAGAGCAGAGGCAGCGGCATTCAAACTCAAGTTCACGGGTCAGAAGGGCCTGCCGGGTTTAGACAACATAAATAATCCCGAACATGTGCTGGCCCCTATGCTAAACCCTTTGTTCATGTCATCTCATTACCCTGCATGACAGCCCTGTGGAAGAGATGGGAGTGTCTCCACTTCGCAGTCAAGAACACTGACGATAGGTGACCTAGCTTGCCCTTGGTCACAAAGGTAGAAACTGAGCTGGGACACGCTTCGTTTGACTCCCTTTCCCTTGGCCTCTGAACCACCATCAGGGCACCCTGTCCTTGCTCGCCACCTTTACCTTCTAGAAGCTGCTCGCGCTCCCCCAGGGAGCAGACAGACTTTCCCTCCCCACCCCTCTCCCCCTGCCCACACGCTCCCCAGGGCTTCCCCTCTGCAGATTCCTGGGGCCGCCTCCAGGCAGAGCCCAGTGGCCTGAGCAGGATTTGAGCTGAGCAGGCTCTGGCTGGCTTGTGCGGTTCCCAGGCTTGAGCAAGCCCAGACACAGCCCACCTCAGGGCGTGGGACAACCATCTGTAAAGTCAGAGATGGTGTTCGTGGCCCTGTTCAGACTCTTGGGTGGTGCTGAACCAGATGTGTGAGGGATCGGCCGTGGTGTCTGGGGTGAGAGAACCAGACAGACCGCTCCCCAGGGACGGAAGCCAAACAGATAAACAAAAGCCCAGCACAGAAGGATAGGTCTTGAATTGACAAATTTTCTGAAGAATGTGTAACATGGAGTTAAGCATAGCCACCTAAGACCGAGAGGATTTCTCCCATCGTTTGGCTGCAGCTCCAAGGAGAGAGTGTAGGAAACCCAGTGGTCCCTTTAAAGGCCCAACTCAATGGTTTTCCTATCTTGGTCCACATGGAATCAAAATTCAAGAATTATGTTAACAGACCATTGTTTGCAACTGCTAAGTTTAAGGTCCTAATTGGTTTACTTTTGACTCAGAAGGGAAGGGTGGGATAAGGGCAACTTGACCTGGGAACTGAAGAGTGGTCAGGATCCATCTCTGTGAACCTCAGTTTTCTCTTCTATAAAATGGGTCTCTCTCTCTCAATGCTCTCCCTCAAAAACTTTAGGTTTTCAAGTTTCCTCCCCTACCACTCCTTACTCTTCTCCACCCCCTCCCTCAGGGCATGAAGAATGAGGGGAGGGTTTACTGTCCAAGGTCAATAGGGTCCCTGATTTTGCCTGGTTATGTCCTGTTCACCTTTGAAGGCTTAACTCAGCCACACCTTGCCTGGAAATCTTTTTGGATTCTTTCCCCATCACTCAGTTGGGTTGGGTGCCCCTTCTTGGGGCTCCCACATCATGCTGTTTATAGCTCTGTAATTGCATGCTTGTTTGCGTGCTGGTCTCTGTGAGTAGTCTAGACCTTATGTACACCATTGTGGTGTCGTTTTGTCTCAGAAATGCCAAGACCTAGCACAGCATCTTGGACACACTGGCTGCTCAGTAAATGTCGAATAAATACCCACCTTATAGGTATGTTTGAAGATTAAATGAGATAATGGTCGTGAAAACTAACTGTAAATTACTATTACATCTATTATAATTTCCCATGGATACATTTATGAATCTTATATAAACTGACATATGTATTATTGTATTATTTTTTATTGTATTACATATTACACATGTAATATATGTATTAGTAATAATATTATAATAGAAGTAGGTGCCAAAGCCTAGGCAAAGAGATTTGTGTAAAGTCAAGTGTTGCGAAAACAGTCAGAAATACACATGTAGCCCTGGCCGGTTTGGCTCAGTGGTTAGAGCGTCGGCCTGTGGTCCAGAGAGGCCCAGGTTCGGTTCCCACTAAGGGCACGTACCTTGGTTGCAGTTTGTCCCCCGGCCCTAGTTGGGTTGTATGGGAGGCAGCCACTCGATGTGTCCCTTTCACGTCGATGTTTCTCTCTCTCCCTCTCTCTCCTTCCCACTCTATCTGAACAAAAAAATGGAAAAATGTCCTTGGCTGAGGATAAAAAAAAAAAAAAAGAACTACACATGTATATATACAACTGTGTGTTCATCTCTACATTCATACTATGGATGACAAGAATCCTTATAACCCCTAGGCTGAAAATGACAGGGCTCTAAGTTATCTTTAAGAAGGCAGAGAGGTGCTAGCCAGGGGTTGAATATCGCACCTCTGCCTTGGTATGTGGTTAAGACTTTCTGATTTCCAGAGGATTTCTATGCCCTTGGTTCTTACCTTTAACGTGTAAATTAATCTAAGAAATCAGACAGTGGAAAGAGGGGAAAATGCACTAGGCCCTTTCTTTTACATTTCTGTGCTTTTCTCAGGCGAGAGGAAGTGCCAACAGGCTAAGCTTGTGTCCTCCTTTCTGGGAATAGGAGGGACCCAAGAAGGGGGCCGAGCGTGTGGGAGCAGCTGCTGAAAATAAGGCTGAGCCAAAGCTTCCAGCTGGCTGCCACACCCCCGTCCAAAGTCAGCCTGCAGGTAGAGCCGCCAGACTTCCAGTGTCAGGTTCTGGCTGGTAAGTCCGCGTCCCCTGCTTGTCACAATCAAGCGCAGCCAGACCCAGTGCGCCTGATGAGCAGCACGTCCCTCTGCTCGCTGGGTGGAGGAACAGGTCGGCTCTCCTTCAGTCCTGGGTGATTGCTCGATTCTGCCCAGCGCTGCTGGGATGGGGCTCCTCCCTTCCTCCCCGCCCCTTCCGGCCTTCCTTCCTGCTTTTCTACCTTTCTTTCTTCTTTCCTTAATAAAATTTTACACTGGTTGATTTTGAAAATAAGTAATACATTCTAGAGGTTACAAAAACTATTCTAAAAAGATACAGTAAAAATTCTCCCTCCTTTCACTTGCTCTCAGGGACTCAAGGCCTGCTGTCTATCCCTCCAGAGATTTTTTAAAATGTACCTGCAAGCATTTACATGCTAATAGGATTATGCCCTCACTCCTTTTGTAAATATGATAAACCATGTACGGTGATGCATAGTATTCTGTTCCTTTATTTTCTTTTTTTCCCTTTATTGATTTTAGAGAGAGAGGAAGGGAGAGGGAGAGAGAGAGAGAGAGATAGAAACATCAATGAGAGAGAATATCAATTGTCTGCCTCCTGCATGCTCCCCACTGGGGATCAGGCCCACAACCTGGGCATATGCCCTGACCAGGAATCGAACCAGCGACCTCTTGGTGCATGGGTCAATGCTCAACCACTGGGCCACACTGGCTGGGCTCCTTCATTTTCTACTAATATATCCTAGAGACCCTTCCCCATCAGACCAGGAAGAGCTTCCCCTATCCTCTTTTTCATAGCTGTGTAGTTTTCCAGTTCATAACATTTTGATCAGCCCTCAAAGGTTGGACATTGACAACCAATGCTGCAACGGATAACCTTGACATACATCAATTCCCAGCTGTTATCAGTAATGAGGAGTGGGCTTGCTAGGTCAGGGGGCAGACAGACTTGTTGTTTTAATAGCTACTGCCAAGTTGCCTGTCATGGGAGTTGTACCGATTTACATTCTCTCCAACAACACGAGGAGCAGAAACCGAGTTCTAAAACTTGAAAATAGGTATACTCCTACCATCCAAATCCATCGATTAAGCCAGGCACATTGCATTCATTATCTCATTTAATCCCACCACAGACTTCTGAGGGAGGTTCACGTCACTCTTATCACAGTCCCCGAGATTCACAGATGACTATCCTTTGGCGTCACCGTGGCCCTTCTTGCTGCTCTTGGTCTCTCAGCTAGAAGTCAAGAAGGAGTGTTCATTCTGATCCTCACCAGGACGATCGGAGCCCGCGCCTGCTGACGACTCAGTTCTCCCAGGCATGGGGCTGCCTGGTGCCCACAGCAGCCCGGGACCCCAGCTCTGGCCTGGGCTCAGCCCTGGGGAAACCTAAGGCAGCAGAGGGGCAAGCCAGAGGTCACCAGCGTGTGGGCAGCCGTCCGGGGTGCGGACCAGTCTGACTGCACAGCCCAAACCTTTCCCGGGCTCAGATCACGCGAGTTCCGCGGGTGGAGGCGGGAGGGCGCGCAGCCACGCGGACGCCGCGGAACTGCGTGTACACGTGAAACGGTGAATTGTACGCGACGGCTATGTTACCGCAATTTTTTAAAACAAAAACGGCTAACGCGTGTTGAGAAGAGTTGTGAGATTAGGGGCCCCGCTCGTCAGGGCTCAGCACAGGCCTGGCCCAGAGGAAGCCTTCGCCCGTGGCAGGGCTGCTTGTGGTTCTCATTAGTACCTGCTGTGCGTCGGCTGCGGGGTTGGGAGCCGTCGGGTGGGACTTCAGTCTGGGGAATTTCCGGGGGGAGATGTCACCTGGTGTGTGAGGAACAAATGAGCTCTTGTGTGTGAAAATGCTTCATAAACTGTTAGAAAAAAAATGTCATGAAATGATGGGCCCAGGTGTCATCAGAACATTTCTTCGGAGAGAGGCGAGACTTGTCTGCTGTCTCAGCACTCTGCATTTACCCCTCGCAATTCTGGGGGTCTGGGGGGGGGGGGGGCTTCTTCGCCCCTCCCCCCAGGAGCCCTCAGACAGAAACAGTCCCTGTTTGCTCGTTGCAGCTCAGGCCTGCCGCACCCAGAGGTCGCCCTGGCGTGTTTGCTGACCTCCACTGAGTCGGGGACACTGGAGGCGACGCTTGGGATCATTGCAGCCAGAAGACCTCCTTCCGAGGTCAGAGGCAAGTTGCTCAGTGTTGCTGATGAAGCGGGGTCCCTCCGGGGCGCAGTCCCACGCGGCTAAGTGTGTCATTGTCGGTCTCCACGCGAGCACGGGCTCTGCGCGCCAGGGGGCCTCGCCCCGTGGGGCGCAAGAGAAGTCAGATGCAGGGTAAGTGGAGGGAAGGCTCCTGGACCTCCCAGCAAGAGGTGGCTTCAGGACAAGGGCTGCCTCGCTGTTTCTGATGGTTTTCATCACTCGGTTTGACCTCCCGTGGAGCACATGTTTCTCAGGCATATTTGAGGATCTAACCCTGGAGTCCGTAAGCACAACAGAACCGAGAAAGTACCTGCTCCGTGGGCGCCTCCGCTGTCTGTGCGCACACTGTGCAGACAGGGAGGCCTCCCAGGGTAAGCGACTTGCCCAAGGTCCCGCCGGAAAGTGTCAGAACCAGGACAAAAGCTCCTGGTTCTTGGCCAGGACTGATTCTACAACTCTCTGCTGATTCCAGAGGCTGGTGTTCAGGTAAACTGAGGCACAAAGGCCGATTCTTCCTGGGCAGGCAGGCAATTTTCATGTTAAAATACCAAGCGTGTTGTCCTGGCCGGGTTGGCTCAGCGGTTAGAGCGTCGGCCCATGGACCAAAGAGTCTTGGGTTCAGTTCCAGTCAAGGGCACATATCTTGGTTGCAGTTCGTCCCTGGCTCTGGTTGGTATCGAATGGGAGGCAACCAGTCGATATGTCCCTCTCATGTCAATGTTTCTTTTCTCTCTCCTTCCCTCCCACTCTATCTGAAGATAAATGGAAAAATATCCTCGGGTAAGGATTAAAAAAAAAACAAAAAAAAAAAACCAAGTTTGTTTGCCCAACAGCTTGCACACCTTTCACAAGGGTTGGGAAAAGCTAACTTTTTTTTGTTAATCTTCATCTGAGAATATTTCTTTCATTGATTTTTAGAGAGAGTGAAAGGGAAGGAGGGAGGGAGAGAAACATCAATATGAGAGAGACATCGGTTGGTTGCCTCCCGCACACCCCCCAACCGGGGATCGACCCTGCAACCCAGGTGCGTGCCCTTGACAGGGAATTGAGCCCGAGACCCTTGGGTGCACAGCCACTGAGCCACACCAGCCAGGGCTGGAAAAGCTAACTTTTAAACTGAATCTGTCCTCCAAATCCCAGACCAGAGAAATCACCTATTGGTCATTATTCCTTTTGACTCAGAAAAATTCCTCAGCACGTCCTGCAGGAGGAACTGTGGGTAAGCCTCGGGGAAGAGGAAGAACATATGATGAGGTGGCACGAGGGGCCTCCTTACTCATCAAATGCCGGGGAACAAGCTTACTCAGACTGTGTCCACGATTAACAAGGGAGGAGAGCCCATGGCCGCCCCACAGCTTCCTCTTACAGCGCACAGGGTGCCGAGCGCAGTGTTGCTGCCCTTCAGTGTTTCTTCTGGCAGGTTTGGTGTCGCGGTGGGGGCTGGCGACCCCTGTGAGCCAGACACTGAGTCCGGCGTGGAGAGATTACGCAGTTTGTCCAGAGCGCGCGGCAAACCCATCACGTCTAACTCCAGCAGCCTCACGCACCGCTCAGGATCCTCCCTGCTGCTCCATTTCACAAGGCCAGGAAGTGGCCTCCCGGTGTCCATGAAGGGGAGGCGGCTCCGGGACACACCCGGGAGCAGTTTCTGGTCAGGCATTCCTGGCAACACCAGGCCCCTCGGCCCTCCCACGCCCCGTCCAGGCTGAAAGCTGAGACGCAGGGCCTGCCGGATGCCGGGGCAGGGCAGCGACCCCAGCATGGTTTTAGGGGCGCGGGAGGTCTCCCTGCTAAAAATATCTCCTTCCCCTTTCCTGCTGTGTCAGCCAAAGTGGTCACATGGAAGGGTTACTCCCTTGGCTTGAGGCATTTTATTCTTAGATCTGACTTAAACATTTAAACAGCACTAGGTGCAGAACAGACTGAGGCCTGACCGCCCAGTGACGCCTCACTTGGCCTTCACTTATATCCAGCCCCGCATAAACCCAAGGAAGATCTGAGGGTGGCACAGGTTTCCCTCTCAGAGTAGCCAGCGGAGGCCGCCCGATCTTGCTCCAGCAAGTCCGTGGAGCTGCTAGAGAGAGCTTGGGCTCTTGGCCACGGGCACGTCATGTGTCTGCTCAACACGCTCCAATCTCTGAAATGCCATCACTTAGGTGGACCCCTGACTACATGTTCCCTCTTGTCTTTCAAACGCTCTGTTCTTCTCCTTCATAAACTTTCTTACAACTTGAATGTGTGTGTGTGTGTGCAGTAGACCCTCGCTGTCTGCAGATCCTGTGTCCGTGAGTTTGCCTAACCCCTAAATCGGTACTCGCAGTGCTTTCGAGGTCATCTGTGGCCATGCGCACTTTGCCAGCCGAGGTCCGAGAAGGTGACTCTGCTTCTTGTTTCAGCTCTCAAGCTCCATACGAGCATCCTTTTCACAGTCAATTTTGTGCTACGGTTTTCACATCTGGGGGCTTTGGGTTGGTGGCTTTGCGTTTGGAAGGCCCCCAGCGCAGTGCTGAAGTGCTGCCTTGTGTTCCCAGGCTCAAGAAGGCTGGGAGGTGCCCATGGAGAACAGAGTAATTCAGGCGTGTGTTGTACGGCTGTGAGTGCAACACTAATGAATCAACACTGCGTACAACAAGGTGTCTTTAAGCAGAAGCACACAGACAAGATCGGGTATGAATTGGTGGATGAAGATGTAAACTGAGCCTCGTAGGAACCTAACCCTGTATTTCCCCTAGGAGCTAATGATGCAGTGTTCACTAACTCAGTGCTCATAGTAACTTTATAGAACATAACTGCCACAGTCAATAGGAATCAACTGTATTTTGGCCTTGGCCGGGTTGCTCAGTTGGTTAGAGCATCAACCTGATACCGCAAGGGTGCGGGTTCAATCTCCAGTCAGGGCACATACAAGAAGCAACCAGTGATTGCAATAATGAGTGGAACAATAAATCAATGTTTCTCTCTCTCTAAAAAATTAATTTAAAAGAAAAAGAAGAACCAACTGTATTTTTACTATTTTCTTAGAGCTCTGTAAACAAATACCACAAACTGGGCAGCTTAAAACAACAGAATTTTATTCTCACAGTTCCGGAGGCTAGAAGTCCAAAACCAAGGTGTCGGCAGGACACGCCTTCTCTGATGGCTCCAGAGCAGAATCTTTCCTTGGCCTCTCCCTAGTTTGGGTGCTTTGCTGACAATCATTGGTGTTCTCTCGCTCACAGCTATATCTCTGCATAAGTCATCAAGTGGCATTCTTGCTCAGCCGGTGTGGCTCAGTGGTTGAGCATCGACCCAGGCACCAAGAGGTCGCCGGTTCAATTCCCAGTCGGGGCACATGCCCAGGTTGTGGGCCCAATTTCTATTAGGGGGCATGCAAGAGGCAGCCAATCGATGTTCTCTCTCATCAATGTTTCTATGTCTTTCTCCCTCTCCCTCTAAAATCAATAAAGAAAAAAAAAGAAAAGGCAAATGACATTCTCTCTCACCTGTCTCTGTCTCTGGGTCTCTTCTCCTCTCTTTGTTAGGACATCAGTCATATTGGATTTAGGACGCAACGTACTTTAGTATGATTTCATCTTAACTAATTCCATCTGCAAAGACTCAATTTCCAGATTAGATCACATTCTGAAGTTCTGTGAAGGACATGAATTTTAGGAAGAGAACTCTACTCAACCCAGATATATATTTATTTTACATATTATATATAATTTAAAAACACGTATTTAATCAATATCTATATTAAAGTGCTTACTTAATCAATATCTATATTAAATAATCTGCTTATTTAATCAATATCTATGTCCCCATATAGATTACAAACTCCATGAGGAAGGACAATGGAGTTCTTATTTGTCTTTTTGTCCTCAACACCAAGCCCAGCCTGATACTTGGTAGGAGCTCAGTAAATGTCTGTGGAGGATAAATGATCAATGAATGAATGAATTTCAAAGGCAGCAATGATCAGACGGTCATGGAGCCCTGAGCTCCTGAGCAGCTGTCGTCAATCAGGTCAGGCTGAGGGCAGGCCAATGGGTGGGCTTCCATCCGTCTTACCCCCTCCCCAGTGCGCGAGACGTTTTCCTGCTCCCATCTGTTTTATGAACTCTGCTTCTATGCAATGCTGTTTTTATAAAATAACTTCTTCAATGAGTTTTTTAAAGTGTGAGAAAAACACTGAGCCTCGCCTCTCCATTATACAGATGAGAAAATCAAGGTCCAGAGATGCGAAAGCTTGGCCCTGGGTCCCCAGGCAGGCCTGCAGAGGCAGGACTAGGGGGCTGGTCTTCCCAGCCCCATTCCAGAAGTTTTGACTGGACACTCGCTCTCCTGCCAAGACATACAATGGAGTACTTTGGAATTTACCCTCCCTGGGACCCTGTTTTTCTATCTGGAGCAACTTCTGGGAGAATGAAATAGAGCCTGTGGCATGTGCCCCTTCCCGTCGCTCTGAAAGGCCCTTTGTGCCAGGTCCGTGGACATTCCACAGGCCGGCTCTAGACAAATCCATCTGCCAGCGGGTCACAATCCTGGCCTTCATCTCTGAGCTGAGGTATTTTGGCCTTTCTACTTTTAAAGGCACCCTTTGCTTTTTTGGAAGCTGAGGCCAAGCGAGGGAGGCCGGGCTTGGGCGCCCGGGGGCAGATGGGGTGGGCTGGGCTCTGGCGGAGAGGGGTCTGTTTGGCAGACCTGGCTTGAGAAGAAAACCGGGCTGATTATCTCCCAGGCCCAGCTGCAGAAGCGCCTTAGCTCGGCCGCAGATTATAAATAGCCCAGAGTGTACTCCCGGACGCTTGGAAACAGGAATGTTTCCCCCTGTGCTATAAGCACAGCTCTTTACAGTGATCCTGGGCCCCCTCCTCAACCTCACCCCCAAAGAGCCGTGATTTATGTCTTAGCACCATTACTGGGGCCCAGGATCACACAGCCCCCATAAACAATGAGTAGTTCATTGCCAAGTTTTATGAAAAAGGAGGCATTCCTTTGGAAGTCCTCTCTTTCATTTTGGCAGAGATAGGCTGACCCATGAGACCAGAGGGGCAGTTTTGCTGTGAGTTTATTTCCCTGGGTTTCATCTGGCTCTTTCTGCCCTTGTACGCCTCGGGGGTGGGGGAGAGCTGGTGGGCCGCTGACTGACGGGAGGGCAAGAGGGGCAGAGAGGAGCCTCTGAGCTTGACTGAGTGCACTGAACTTGCTCTGAGATGCTCCCTAATGAAACAGCAAGGATGGTGGGCTGGTCCATTCACATTCGAGTGGTTCTCTCCAGAGGGAAATCAGTCTCTGTCTTGAGAAAAGCAGGTTGCAATGCAAATCGCACCAGTGGCTCACTCACTAGGACCTTGAGTTTGAACAGCAGCTCCCCATGTACAAAGCCCTTCCCAGGTTCTGCTTTCATCTGACTTCCCAACAACAGCATAATTTGCTTGCTTGGTTTTCTGGAGTCAAAGCTAATGCCTGCCTGTTGCAGAAAAGTGTTGACATTTCAGAAAAGCATAACGAAGAAAGAATCTCACCCAAATCCCACCACACTGAGACAACAGTGTTTTTATGGACATCCTTCCAAACCTCCTTTAGTGGACAATAGATGGATATAATTTTACGTGAATGGGGTTATATTATTGTGTTAGTTGAGCTCTTGGTAGAAATAGATGTAGCATTCAAGTGAGTCATCGAAGAGAGTTTAATAAAGGGATTGTTTACATTGGTCTGGGCAGAGGTTAGGAACACCCGCAAGGAATAGTGGTTTATACCAGAGCCGGGGAGAGCCGATCACCCCCAGGTCTGAAGGTCTAGGGGAGGGAGTGGTTACTGCGAACCAGAGCTGTACAGAGAAGGTTGTCTGTCAGGAACTGTCCCCTTCAGTAGGGACATAGCTGTCCCCAGTAAACCAACAGAGTGGAGCCAGAGGAATAAATACCTTGACCTCACTCTCTCCCAACCCTCCAACTGCTCGTGCCTCCCATTGGCCAACACAGCCAGAGTTAGGAGTCGCCAAAGCCCATTGACAGCAGTCCACAGAGGCCAATACCACAGGGCACAGAGCAGAGTAGAGGAAAACAGAGAGTAAATAGGAGAGGCAAGCAGAAAATATCCGTTACATCCACTATAATACTGCTTTTATCATTCCATGGTAAGCCGAGACGTTTCTAACTCAATGAATACAGACCGGCCTCAGACTTTCTAGTGGCCCTTATATGAATGTACCAGATTTATAACCAATCCCCTACTGATGGACACAGGGCTAGTTTCTAATTTCTCAAGAGCACAGACAACACTGTGATGAACAGATCTGTATGTAGAACTCTTTGTGTGCTCAGGACACATAATTCTGATTCCCCTTGGATGGTTTTCGAGACGAAGGCCCCTTGCCTAGAGAGCTGGCTCCCAGTTACACGGTGGGCCTGTGGCTTTTTGACTCTTCTGTCAACAATGAACATGGAGAGGCCTGTCATAGAAAAATGAATAATAAAGTAAAATTTTAGTAGTTGTGTTTGTTTTTTAAGATGAATGTTTATTATTCCCTTGAAAGCCCTATCACCCACACGACTGGGAAAGGAAGTGGCTACTGGGCCCCAGAAGAACAGTGCCTGGGGGCGGCAGGGGGGACACCGGGAAGGGGAGAGAGGAAATGACGTCCCAGGACGCTCCTTCACCGGTTTCACAGTTGTTGCCTCAAAGTTGGACACAGCCCCAGAGGCCCGGGAAGGGTGGAGGAAAGGGGATCTGAGGTCTGCCGGAAGTGAGTGGGAGGCACTTCCTGTTCGCCCCTCGGGCTCCTTGTCTGAGAAATGGCGTCGAGACCACCACGCAGGCTTGACTGCGGGTTGTTTGACCTGCACATGAAAGGACCTGGCGCCTCATAGGTGCTCAAGAAATGCACCTTTCTTCCTGTCTTACTCAAAAGCTGGGAGCCCAGCCAGATGAAATCTTTATTTAATTTTTTAAATTCAACTAATATGTATTGCGAAGTAGATAAACAAGACTCGTTTCTTGCCTTCAAGGGGCGTAGAAACCACTGTGTGCACAAACTCACTCTGTATCTTAGGGCCTCTATGCTTTTGTCTGGACTTTTGTTCCTCTGTCTCGTCTCCTCTCCTCTACATAGTGAAATCCTTTATGTTCTCATTGTCCACTCCCACGGGGACCCACCCAAACATGTCACTCCCTTCTCTGCACCCCCATAGCACCACGTGCATTCTTCTCACACCCGCTGCTCGGAATGGACCAGGGATTAAGAGTTGGAGTCAGATAGGTTCGGCTTCTATCCCTCTCACTCACCTGGTGTAGTTCAGTCTCCTCATCTGAGAAATGGGTACAACATTTTCTACCCCAGAGGGGACTTGTGAGAACTGAAAGGGCCGGTACGTATAGAGCACATAGGGCAGGACCTGGCACGGAGGCGCCACTGCTCGGTAAGGGTTAGAGCCAGACTATCCATCATTGCCCACTTGGCTCAGAGCCGGGGCTCCATGGGCATTTGTCAAAAGAATCTATACTGTGTGTTTATTTCCAAAATAGCAGGATAAAATATGAGTCCAAAATGGTCTGGAATCAACGGCACACAGAGGACAAGACACAGTGTAACGGGCTGCATGGGGGAGACATTTCCCATGATGGGCAGTCTAAGGAGAAGGCGCGGGCGGGGCCCAAATACCCAGAGGGCAGTCTTGTGCCAGACCCAGGAAAGGAACAGAAGGACAAGGGGCTATTGGGTCCCTAGTTCAGTGCTTCTGGACTGTGTGACTTTGGACAAGCTCCTTCACCTCTGTGACGCAGAGAGTTGCTGTGAGGAGTGGGTGGGATGAGCTAAGTGATGCCCCCCCGCACACAGTGGGAGGCAGGCTGGCCATGCAGATAGTTCTATTCTTACTAACATTCTAGGCAGCATGGTCATCACACCCTCACCTGCAGCCCCGTTGCTGGACTGCTCTCCACCTGGTGGGGTGCCTTTGAGCTTTATGATCTGGGATGACATGGTTCTGGGCGCCTCTGTCAGTTAGAGAGTGGAGGCTGGGCACTTGTCCTGCATGAGCGGAGCCTGTGCCTGGTGAGACCCAGGTTCCTGCTGGGAGCCCATCTGCTGGGTCTGCCAAGGCCAGAGCCAAGACGTAGAAGCTGGGAAGGAGTCACGGTGTCTGAGCTGGATGCCAGCCTAGGCACTGACTTTCTGCTTCCCCTGGTGTCCCCATAGGAGCCATCAGCTTGCCTGCCTCCTCTGGCCTTCCCCCAAGAGCAGCCACTGGGTCTCCCTGCCATTGTTACCATGGAGACGTCTCCCTCAGAGATCTTACCTCCCATCCCTGAGTCCTGCATGTTCTTCTTAACAGGGAGCCCTCTGCTCCAGGCTGACCTACACCTCCCTTTTCATTCTTCATTCATTAGTTTGTTTATTCATTCATTCACTCATTCATTCATTTAGATAACAAACATATCAGATGCCTACTATATACGTTCCAGGTCCTATTGTCGGTGCCGTTAATACAGAATTAAGATAGTGGAGTCCCTGCCCTCATAGAAATTATGTTCCAGTGGAGAAGAGAGATAATAAATAAATAAATAAATAAATAAATAAATAAATAAATAAATAAATAAATATTTAAGATCCAAAGAAAATAATGCAGAAATGGCCTCTCAGAGGACATGATGTGTAAGCAGAGGCCAGAATGTAAGGAAGCAGCAGTCTGGGTGTCTGGGCAGAGACTTAAGCAAAGAAACAGCCAGTGTGAAGACCTTGTATCAATAACATACTTGATGGTGTGTTTGAGGAACAGCAAGGCAGCCAGTAGGGTTTGGGTGCAGGAAATGAGGGGGTCCTTGGTGAAAGAATTGGGATTGATAGCGGGAGTCAGGTACCAGGCAGCCTAGGAGGACATGGCAAAGATGTTGCCTTTTATTAGAAGGGATGGGACGCCATTGCCACTGGAAAGGGGAGAAGGATGCTCTGACTTCATGTAAAAGATCCCCCTGGGTGCTGTGCGGAGACTTGGTGTTGGGGGCAAGGTGGGGAACACCAGCAGAAGCAGGGCTCTTACTTAGAAAGTGGCTGCAGTGAGCCAAGTGGGAGGAGGCGGCTTGGACCAGCCTGCCGATGGTGTCAGTGATGACTTATTCCGAAGGCACAGTCAACAGAACTTGCTGCTAAATGGAAAGTGGAGGGGAAGAAAGTGAGCAGTCTCAAGAGTGTCTCCTAGGCCCTGGGCCTGAGCTGAAGAAGAGAAGGAGGGAGAAGACACCTGGATAAAACTCAGAGTTCCGCCTGGACATGTTAGGTCGGGGGTGCCTCGAATCCAGGAAAGAGAAGGTGCCAAACAGGTGTTTTGTCAGCCTTTGAACCTGGACCTCAGGAGGGGACAGGCGGCCGAGGACATGTGCGAGGCCAATGGCCTGAACGAGATGTTCAGAGATGAGCAAAGACATCCGGAGCCCGAGCTCCAGGCCCCTCTGGCATCTCGAAGTTGACATGAGGAGGAAGATGCCACAGGAGTCTAAAACTAAGTTCCCTAAAGGAGGAAAACAAGGGAAGAGTAGAATTCTAGAAGCTACGTGAAGAAATAATGTTAAGAATCAGTGCAATGGCCTCCAAAAGATATTTACATCCTAATCGCCGGACCCTGAGAATGTCACCTAACCTGGCAAAGAGGCGTCGCAGGAGTGGTAGAGGTCATGGGCCCTGAGAGGGGGAGATTCGCCGGTATTATCTGGGTGGGTCTCACAAGCAGAGAACCTTCTTGGATGTCGAGGCCAGAGGGAGCCATGACTACAGAAGGACGGTCAGAGAAATCCAGTGTCGCTGCTTTGGGAGGTGGAGGAAGGGGGTCATGAACCAGGGAATGTCAGCAGCGTCCCGAAACCTCTAGAATCTGGAAAGGGCAAGAACAGGTTTTCTCCTGGGGCTTCCAGAAAGGAGGGCAGCCCTGCCAGAATTATTGCCTCATGAGAGCCTCCTCCAACTACTAACCTACAGAGCTATCAAGTATTAAATATGAGTTGTTTCAAGCCACTGAATTGGTGGTGATTTGCTTCAGCAGCTATAGAAAACTAACAGTGAGGAAGCAATCGGCTGGTCAAGTTACAATCCAAGCTTCAGTAAAATGAGGATAAAAATATTTCAGTGGTTTGGGCAAAATGGAGGTCAAGGGGACCTTGATCGGATATGTTTACCGGGCATAAAAGGAGATTTAAGCCCTGGCCGGTTTGGCTCAGTGGTTAGAGCGTTGGCCTGCGGTCCGGAGAGACCCGGGTTCGGTTCCCCCTAAGGGCACGTACCTCGGTTGTAGTTTGTCCCCGGCCCTGGTTGGGTCGTGTGGGTGGCAGCCACTCGACGTGTCCCTTTCACGTCGATGTTTCTCTCTCTCTCTCTCCTTCTCTCTCTCCCTCCCACTCTATCTGAACAAAAAATGGAAAAATGTCCTCGGGTGAGGATAAAAAAAAAAAAAGGAGATTTAAGAGGCCTGAGGAATGGGTAGGAGGTGAGGCGTAGGCTGATCTTTGGAGGAAATACCTAGAACAGGAAACCAAGAAGTAGGGGAGAGATGAAGATGGCCTCCAGGGAGAGTTTCTGTTCTTGTTTCTGGAGATGGGAGATATGACCACGTGCTTTCATGCTGATAAGAATGGTCCCAGAGAGAAGCAGAAATGTGATGAAGCAAGAAGAGACTTGATTAAACTGGGAGTTCTGTACCCCGCCTCCCCCTGAGCTCTCTGCAGCCAGGACAGAAAATCAACACCTCAGCCCAGCCTTTTGCGAGATACAGGATTTTCCCCAACAACGTGGACCAGAATCTCATCTTCGGCCACTGCTCTCTCCAGGTTTAATTCTGGAGAACCTCAAACCATCCTTCACGCAGCCTATACCCTGGAGGCTGTGCGGTGTCTCGGGTGTCTGTTTGCATGTCCCCTGAGCAGTAAGTCTGCATCTATCTAGTCTTTGCGTCTCCCCAGCCTGGCCTGGAGACCGACACCGGGCTTTCATAAGTGTTTTCCTTGTTTTGTTTTGTTTTTATCCTCACCCGAGGACATTTTTTTCCATTTTTTGTTCAGACAGAGTGGGAGGGAGAGAGAGGAAGAGAGAGAGAGAAACATCGACGTGAAAGGGACACATCGAGTGGCTGCCATCCACACGACCGACCAAGGCCGGGGACAAACTGCAACCGAGGTACATGCCCTTAGCGGGAACCGAACCCGGGTCTCTCCGGACCGCAGGCCGACGCTCTAACCGCTGAGCCAAACCGGCCAGGGCCATAAGTGTTTTCCTGAACGATGGTCACAGGCTACCTCAGTGAGTGCTCACTATGTACTGGGCTGTACTGACCCCAGGTGTGATCTCGCATAACCCCGACAGCAGCCCAATCATCCTTATTGCCTAGGCCAGTAAGCTAAGGCCCAGGGCGATCGAATGACTTGCCTAAAGTCACTTGGCCGGTAAATAGCAGCGTTGGGACTTGAACCCAGGCAGGCTGACCCAAGAAGCCCCTCTTGCAACCCGCACACCACATCACCTGTGGCCTCTAACAGTTGAGTTGTGTCACCTCCCAGTGCTAAAGGGGCACAGAAGAGGGGGCCGAGGCCCTCTCGGGAGTGGCCCTGAGCTTGGCTTGGAAGGATGAGGAAGCCCTAGCGGCGAAGAGCAGTGGGCCGGGGATCCTAACGGGAAGGAAAGCGGGGTGAAGGCACCAAGGTGGGAAAGGCGTGCTGGCTGCCAAGAAGCTTCCCGAGGCTGGTTCCGGTCTGCTGCAGCGTGGGAGCGGGGAGAGAGGACGGCGAGGGAGGCAGCGGCCCGTGCAGGAACGCCTGGCAGGCCCGCCAGGGAGCTCAGGCTGAATTCTGCTGTCAAGGGAAATCCCCGAAGGAGCCTCGTATAAACCCAGGCACAGTGCCAGGCCCCCACCGACAGGGCTGGGGTCCAGATCCGGCCACAGGGCTGGAGAGGGGAACCAGCGGCAGCAGCATCGCAGAGCTGACTCAGTCCATTTCCCGCCCAGCACGCAGCTACCTCTGGTCGCTCCAAGTCTCCTGAGCATTCAAGTTCATTTCAGAAAAGCAGTGATCAGGGACCGAAGCCCAAAGGGGGCTGGGACTGGGGCAGTGTCAGAGAAGGGAGCAGGAGCCAAGCCTTCGTGTTCTGAAAACAAAGGGAGAAAGCAGGCTGAGGGATGGGGACAGCATGTGACACCTGGGCCACAGGCCTGGGCAGCAGCCATGGCAGCCCTGGGGATAATGGCTCCTTTTGTCCTGCACATAAATTCTCCGGAAAAGAAAGGAGTCCGGGGCCTGTTTCCCCTACGCACAGTGTTGGCCACCGGGCCCCACGCAGGGCCCGCCATGGCACTAGGGGAGCATCCAGGCTCCTTCACTGTCGGTCCTGCCCGGCGTGCAGAGCGGGCAGCGCGAGCCGTGGGCCAGACATTCTGCAGGGGTTGGGGAGTCTGGGCTGAGCCAGGAACTTTGTTTCATAGTCCGGAGGAAACCGAGGGACCCTGAGGCTCGGAATTCGAGTCCTAGACAGCCTGTGTGTGTGCGCCTCTCAATGCTAACCCTCCCCCCTCTTACCCCGCCCCTCTCTCCCACTGTCAGCAGACTACAGTGGTTGTAAGAGCATCTCTGGGGGCAGAGAAAACTGCGTTCAGATTCTGACATTGCCACTTAAAAAGCCAACCTATTTATTCCTGATGAGCCTCCGTTTCCCATCTGTAAAATGGGCATAATAATGCCGACTGCATAAGATTATCGGTGGGCATAAGTGAGAAAATGTATGAAACATGCTTAGCTGGGAACACAGCCTCCAGGAGGGCTCAACGAGGGTAGACAGTCCAATGGGCTTTCCAGTCTGTACTTGGATTCCTCCAAGAACAAGGCACTCGCTGCCTGCCTCCCATATTCAGACCAACTGCAAATCTGTCTCTTTTACCCTCACTGATGCTGAAGATAAAGAGGAAGGGGGCCTGTATTTATTAAGCATTGACTATGTGCCAGGTGTTATTATAAGTGGACTCAGAGAGATGAGGGGTGTTATCCAGGGCCACGCAGAAGAGTGACCAGGGTTTGAACCTGAGTGTGACCCACACTCTGCACCATGATACCACAAGAGAACATCACACATGTGAAAACAGCTCGCATGGCCCCCTCAGTGTCTTCTCTTCTCCAGGGAAAACAACCCCTGACCTCTCTCCTCTGGGCATGCTCCAATCTGTCACTGTCCCTCTTGAAAAAAAATAGCCTCCAGACACAGTCATGCTACTGTCTCCTGACCAGTGCGCAATCAGAACACTCTCAGCTCCTGTCTTCTAGGCACTCTGTTTAGGCTGATAAAACCGAGGCGGATGTGGCGCTAGGACCATCACATTCTCCGTCCAGGAGAACAGCGTGTCTCTGTGCTCTGCACCCTTCGCAAGAGTCATTGCAAATCATCGCAGATAACAGAACCGGTTAAGCAGTCAAGCCTGTCATATTTGGTAGCTCACGCAATCTCCAGCCGGGCTGACGACTCCGGCTTGGAAGGGACACAGCCAAGAATGATTCACTAACTACCCCGGCCTGGCTTCTCCGCTGCGACACTGGTGCCACTGAACAGGGAGGACCACACTCACACTGCTGGCCGGGCATGGAGCGCTGTCTCCAGAACCGCTGGGGCCTGGCGCTCCCACCCTCAGTACCTCCGTCGTCACCTCGGTCTTTTCTGGCAGCTCCCGGGAGATTCCGGCAGTTAGATGAGTGAGCACATGCCTAGCCAGCCTCCAGATGATCCCCAGCCCCGGTACTCATGTCCTTGAGTAACCCCTCACACTGGACAGGGCTGACCTACTGACCCAGAGAAAGGATGGAGAATGACTTGGAGACGAGGTCATAGACGTCACTGTAACGTGCTCGGAGCACTCGCTCGAGGGGAAGCCAGCTGCCCTGTCATAAGGACACACACAGCTCTGAAGACGTCTACATGGAGAACTGAGGCCTCCTGCAAGCAGCCAGCACAAGCATCCAGGCATCGGGCGGCACCATCTTAGCAATGGGTCCTCCAGCCCGTCGAGCCTTCAGAGATGCAGCTCCAGCTGACATCTTGGCTGTAAACTCATGAGACCCTGAGCCAGAGCCCACCAGCTAAACTGCTCCCAGACACCTGATCCGCCCAGACTGGGGAGCTGTAAAATAAAACATTGTTGAATACCTGTTGCTTACGTTTTGGGGAAATGTATTACGGAACAATACCATACACGTGAAGGCTTAAAACACTGCCTAGCACGCGGTCAGCATGTCTTCAAACCTATCATTGTTTTTATCTTCCTTCATCTCTGTGCCAAATGTCAGAAACCATCACCTCAGCAGCTTGGGGAGTCTGGAAAATGAAAACCAGTCATGATTTTACCAAACCCTCCCAGCGACCCTATGACGAGGCATGTTAGAATCTTCATTTTACAGATGATGAGAGGTTGAATCGCTTACCTCAGCCTCCAAAACAAGGGTCCGGAATTTGAGTCCTTTTTGTCTGGCTCCAGCCCGCCACCCCCGTCGGACAATCGTCGTGCGGGGCAGGCACCCAGGAAGGCTGAACCGCGTGGGGAGAGGCTCCCAGCTCCCTGAATTGTCATCACAAGTCTCTGGAGGATGGCGTCCGGAGGCTGGGGGCACGAGCAGAGCAGGAGAGAGAAGCCAGGAATCGTTACTGACTATTCGCGGGCCCAGGGAAACAAGCTTTTGACACCAGCACACACATTTGCACGCCACACCAGATGGGGCAGAAATGTCACAAGGATTCAACGTGACTCAGCGGATAGGAAAAATGCAGAGCTGGCCACCCTTATCAAAGATGTTTCCAGATTAAGGTGCAGGCTGTCTGAGCACTTCTCAGTTCTTCCAGGGGCCCCCAAAGCTCCCCCCAAGGCTGGGCTGCCTTCCTCACTCCCCAGAGACTGGGCCTGCTTCCTACACCACGTCTGAGCTGCTATCACGGGCTCTGGTCTTAGGGAGTGCCCTGCCCCCCTTCCAGTGCCAACCCTGGAGTGGAACTCTGGCCCCTCCCCCCACTTCTTTGCTGTCTTCTGATCAGGTACCCAAGGCCCTGATTGTCAGGTCTTGCTGGTTGCTATGTAGTGAGGGCGCAGCGAGAGTCACCGTGGGAAGTTTCAGGAATTTATAGCGTAGTCATGGAGAAAATTGAGGTCTGAAGACAGACCCACCAAGCCTCAAATCCTGATAAGTCACTTCACTGATATGGCCTGAGGCAAGTGACTCCAGTTCCCCGAGCCTTCCTTTGGTCACCCGAATACTAAAGAGGACCCTTTGGGGAGGGCCATTCAGCACAAGCTATCAAAATGTAAAGGACGCACACTGTCCCACTACCAAGAAACTGCCCTACAAAAGCCCACTCACCAATTCCATCCATCAGGAAAGAGGTAAATAAATCATGGCGCTCCCATAAGACGCAATTGCTTGGCAGCTGTCAAAAAGAATGACGGGGAAGGAAGAACATCTCTGCAGCTCATTTCTCCTCCAGCGGGTCATGCGCAGTCCCGCGCCCACCCCCTGCTGTCTTCCTGGTGGCCTGCGATCATGCCTTGGCACTCTGCCCCACGGCTAGCAGAGTCCCCCCAAGCCGGCGGCCGCTCCACAAAGAGCTGGAGGTTCCTGGGATGTCATGGCGCTGGGGCCATGCTGTCTGAGATGGTCTTCGGACCTTTCTGAAGGCAGCTCCCGTTCTAGACAAGCTGGTGGCAGAGGGAGGATGGAATCCAAGTCTCCTCCAGAACGCAGGCTCTTCCCATCGCTCCTTTGCTTTGCTGCTGCAGCTGCCTTCACCGAAGTTTCTGCCTCAGTCTCTTCCCCTCCAATCATTCCTGCTGCTGCCAAAGTAAAGCACAGCTCTGCCTTCCCTGGTGCCCAGTGGGCAGAGGTGAGTCCACATCATCAGCACCGCAGACACACCGCTCCCCCAGTCCCACTAGCCACCTTGAGTCAGAGCCTTGGCTCTAGCCACCTTCATGCCAGCCTAAGGTTTCTATTGCTTTTATTTATACCGGTTGTTCTCCACCTGTGAGGTTCTCTCTCTCTCTCTCTCTCTCTCTCTCTCTCTCTCTCTCTCTCATTCTCTCTCCTTCCCTACTGGGAACCTTTGTCTATATTTTCATACCCAAATGACACTGACCCTCAAACACCACCTCTGGGAAGACCTCCTAGATCACGACCACTCCTGACATTTCTTCCACCCACTGGGCTGGCTCAGAATTCCTGGGACATCATTTATAGGACCGATGTGCCCATTGGATGAGGAGAGTAGTCACCAGCATGGCAGATTTCCCTCCAAGCCCCCCACCCCCTCCTTCCCCTGCCATTTCATAGGCAAACAGATGTTCAATAACGACTTGGAAAAAAGATTAATGAATAAACCAGGGCAAAGGATTACAGCAGGAAGAATTTCCAAGTGGATGAAAGAATAAATCAGTGAATTGTCCTGAATTCATGAAGGAAGGATTATAACCGACCTCTGGGTCTCATGGTCACTGGCCCCTTTCCCCCAGACAATTGGAAGCCGACAATGCAGGATCCCGTCTTGGTAAAAAAAATCCAGATACGAGCTATGGATATAATTGCCTCGGGATTGCATGAGTACACCCCCGCAGAGAAACAGTATCAACAGCAAATGCAGAAAGGAAATACAGATAGCCAGAAATATAAAAATATGGTCAACCTCACCCCTGATTTTTAAAAATGTAATTTAAAGTGAGACAGAACTTTTTCTTATTAAACATATAATCCTTAGTGGTTGGAGGAGGGAGACAGTTTCAGTCCTGTTGGTGGGAATGTTACTACCTCTAACATTTAAGGAGGTCAATCTGGAAATGCACATCAAAATATTTAACTTTTAAAAATGCAACAACTCCACTTTTAAGAATTAATCCCAAAGAAATAATTGGGCAAAGAAGACAAAGACTTATGTATGAGAATTTTTATTTCCATAGTGTTTGTAAGAATGACAAATAGAAAACGTATAAAAGTCTAAGTCTACTTCAGTGATTTTCAACCACTGTGCCACAGGAAATTTTAAAACATGCAGTACCGGACTCTGTCGTCAGGGCACTCACTGCTTTTCCCTTACATTGTCAAATAAAACAATAACAGCCGATACAACAAGACCCGTCCCGTGTGAATGAATCAAAATGATACCTATTTTTTGTTGTCAAATTGGCAAAAAATATATTTTTGGTGTGGTGCAGAATTTTAGTAACTACTTTCTGTGTGCCATGAGACGAAAAAGGTTGAAAATCGTTGGTCTAGTTGAATAAATTATGCTTCATCCACACAATAAAACAATCAAACCTTGTACAGTCTCTAAATAGAATATCATTCTGTGTAGACAGCACATGATGCTCCCGTAGCATAAAGAGGCACAAGCAGATGCATAATGATGTTTTTTATGGACACATATGTGTTCATGTTTATTAGAAAAATTATGGAAACCTATACAGCAAAGGTTAGGATTGTGAGAAGAACTGTTGCTTTTAATTTTACACACTTTCGTAGTTCTGGAAAAAGCAGCACTGGTCACTTTTATCATCAGGAAACCCTGTGGCGAGCCCAGGGTACAGCAGGAGGCAGCCTGGCCTGGGTCCCCCCAGCCCCGGCCGGCCCTGCTTCGGAGGCTGCGGCCTTTGCTGCAGCTCCGCCCAGGGTCTCGCCCTGGGAAAGGCTGCCCAGCCCACTTTCTGGAACAATGGAAACAATGGTGTTTTATACAGCAACGTCAAGAGCAACTTCCAGAATGAGCCCTGGGCTCACTTTAGTGCCCGAGTGAGGTAGCAGAGTGTGTGAAGGTCCCACAGCTCCGGGAAAACTCCACAGGGTGGGCCCTTGGGGACGGGCTTCCTCTTCTGTGTCCTTGCCCAGCTGTGTGCCAAGGTCACAGTGCCTGTGGCTCCTGCCCTTGAAACCACCAGCTTCATCCACAGCCCCAGGGGATGAACTAATGAGGCCCAGGCAGGGTTTCAAGTTAACCGGGACAGAGAGAGAAAAGAGTGTTATTTTAACCCAAAAGCTCCGTAGGAAAGGAGGCAGCATAATCAAAATATTTGCTAATGTTTCACAATTGTTGCGTGCCAGACCTCGTGTTGGCTAAGTCTCACAGTCCGTAGCTTTGGATAAAAACCTAACTCCCGTGAACCTTGGTTGTTCTTGTTGTTTTCCCATCTATGAAATAATACGATAATGCCGCGCCCTTAGGGTTACTGTGCAGAACAGAAAGATTATGCGAGTAGAGTGCTTAACTCAATGCCCAGTGGAGAGAAGGTGATCGATAAGGAGCCATCGCTGTACTATTCGTGTTGTAGTTACCCTGTGGTATACACAAGGTGACCTGCCTTTTTCACTTACCCTCTCATCATGCCAGCTGCTCCATTCCAATGGGGACAGTGGTTGGCACCACTGGGCTTTTCCTCCACAAGCAAAATACCCTTGACAAGTACAGATGAGCATTGGCTAATTGGGAGATGGCGTTGCAGCTCAGTTCCGGGCTGCCTGAGGCTGTCTGTAAAAGGAAGTAGAAGAGCTGGGTGTGAGGGATGCCAAAGCCTCAAAGGTAAGTGTTATGGGTTGCACTCTGTCCCCCAAAAGATGTGAATCCAGGACCTAGGAATCTTATTTGGAAATAACGTCTTTGTAGATGATCAAGTTAAGATGAAGTCATTTGGGTAGGCTCTACTCCAGTATGACTCGTGTCCTTATAAAAGGAGGAAATTTAGACACAGAGGCCGACGCACACAGGGACAGCATCATGTGAAGACGGAGGCGGAGAGTGGAGTGATGGAGTGATGTGTCTAAGCCGAGGGGCACCGAAGACTGCTGGCCCCCAGCAGAAGCCAGGAGAGAGGCGTGGCACAGACCCTCCCTCACAGCCCTCAGAAGAAACCAATCCTCCCGACACCCTGATCTTAGACTTCCAGCCTCCGAAACTCTGAGACAATACATTTGTTATTAAGTTACCCATGTGTGGTACTTGCTATGGAAACCCTAGCACACTGATGCCGTGGGGTACAGTGGGTGAGAACAGACCGCTGTCTCCTGCGGGTGTGTAGCCCTTGGCAAGTTACTCATTACGACTCGTTTCTTTATTTGTGAAATGCAGCTAACACTAGTGACTACCTCGTTGATGTTGAGTGAGATGGTGCTTGGAAAATTCGAGACCCAGTTCCTGACACGTAAATTCTCAATGTATATCACAAATGTGCAGATTAGTCACCATAGAGGATCTTAGGAGGGGCCCTGAAATTAACTTTCAGTTGCTTCACAAGTATGTGTTTTTCTTCCCATTTGAAACTCTGAACTCTTTATGGGCAGGAAATGAGTAATCATGTTGACTCCCCAACAACATCAGAGTAGTTCTTTCTCTGAATTCCATACATGCTCCACAAACACTTCTTACTCAGTGATGTATATTCCAAATCAAGATTGTAGCAGAGTAAGTTCTAGAGTAGATTTTGAATCCTTAGTCCTAATGCTAACCTAAGACATTCAATGAATATTGATTATTATTGAATGAATGAATAAAATTTATGGGGTACATGATTGTACATGTAGTATAACTGAATCTATGGTAAGGTGTGATGTTTGTCAAGAAACAATTTTAGCCAGTACTTGCTATGATCTCTATATCATAATAGGCTGAAGAGATAAAAATAATAATAAGCTAAGGATTATTACTGTGTCAGGTTGTGAGCTTCAGGCAGATTATCTCTTGCGTTCCTCATAACATTAGGAGTAAAGGCTCTTATCTTCCTTTAGTCAATGTGCAAACTGAGACTCAGATCAAAATCCTTGCTTCAAAAGTCACAGCAAGGAAAGGAGAGTCAGGATTTAAAGTCAGGAAGTCTGCTTCCAGGCTCTACTCGCTTAACCATTATAGTTCACTCCCTTCCTCTTACTGAGGAAGTGGACCCCTGGCAAGACTCTCAATCTAGCTCTGGCGCCACTGTTGGGCCTGGCAAGGACCTTCGAAAGCCTCTAATTCAATACCCTCTAAGAAACAAAACTGAGACCCTGGGGAGACATGTGACTAGCCTTATAATGAGGAAGTGACTCAAGTGGGACTCAAACCCAGGTCTCCTGACCCCAAGACGGGGGTGCCTTGGTGGGAGTGGGGACTTGGGCTGCAACTGGTCATGCACCAAGGTCCCTAGTTCTGCATCCAACAAGTGGGCAGCAAAAGTCAGGGAGGTGTGAAACACTTGTCGCCAGCCTTCTCTTCTGTCCATGGAGAAGATTTGGGCTGGGAAGGAATTATTCTGAGTGGCCCTGTGTTTCCATCTTCAGGAAACACACTCCTTCTGTCCCCAGTGCCTCCGAGTTTGTCTTGCCAGTCTGGGCCAGATGCAAACGGCACCCCATGAACCAGGCACCAGGCTTTCTTCTGGGTGGATGTGCTGTTTGTTATAACTCAGGACGTGGATGTAACAGTCCAGGGGCTCAATTGAGGCAGAGAATCATGGGACATCTAACCCTGTCCCTAAAAGAGACAAAATGATCCTTATTTACTTTGTTCCAGCCAGAGGAGGCTGGAGCCGACTCCACAGATGTCCAGATGGCGCCTTTCGGAGCAGGGAAAGGGCACCGAGGAGCCTTCCTCGTATTTCACAACATGGTGTGTGTCGCACCTGCCTTCCCCTCTTGCCCCCACCCTTTCCCCAGGTGGCCTTGCCTTCTGCGGCCCCAAAGTTATGGCTCTGGTTTGGAGGCTGAGGCTGAGGCTGAGGCTGGAGCTGGAGCTGGAGCGGTCTGGGCACCGTAATCTGGAACCTGATTGCCCTGAAAACCACCCGTGGATGTTCTTCCAGAGACCTGGGGGTCCTCACAGAACTTTCTAGACAGAGCAATGGTCTCCATGGAACCCAAAAAGTCCCTGAGCTATCGGACAGCTGCCAGCACCTGGGCTTAGTGCTCAGGGAAGTACTTTGCAAGAGCAACTGTTACATGTGAGCTTTGCTGGGTCACTTAACATCACCTAGTTATTTTCCACTCAGTTGAGAGACAGTGCAGCTCTGACTGGTGGATGTGGTTTCACTGCGTTTAACTAGAGTCAGAACATGTTAGCACTGAAATGGATCCCGGGCAACAATGGTTGGGCTGTTGACACACCTTCTTCTATTTCATAGATTGGGCTGCCACACACATAAATGCATTTGCAAAGAGAAGTCAGACACTTGCAAGTTAATAATAAAAATGCTTATCAATTGGTCACCCCCTCCTTATAAAAGGAAACTGAGGCTGAGAGAGAGAAAGCAACTTGTCCAGAATCACACAGCCCGTGTCAGAGGCAGCAACAGAACCAATAGTACCCAGCGATCCTGGGTCCCAGTGAAAATGGACAGAACCCATTTACTGGTGTCTGAAATCTCATCATTAGGGATTGTTACTTGTTTGTTTGTTTTTTGTACTACTTGATGGTCTTATTTAGGTATATAAATAGTAAACAAATACATTTTCATTATACAACAATTTTAAAGACCAAGTTTGTTTATAAAGTCTTCAAAGTTGTCCTTTGCACCTCCTTATCCCCTCCCCAATGCCAGCACATTCCCCAGGGGTGCTCAGTGTTAAAAAACCATGTCAAATCCTTCCAGGCTTTTACTATGTAGTTAGTAGTACATTTACAACATGTGATCGGGGTTTTAAATGTATACTTATATATTATAATATATATTGTAAATATAGGTACATATTTTATTTTATTTTTATTTTTTATCCTCACCTGAGGACATTTTTGCATTTATCTTCAGATAGAGCGGGAGAGAGAGAGAGGAAGAGAGAGAGAGAAACATTGACATCAGAGAGACACATCGAGTGGTTGCCACCCACATGACCCCAAATGGGCTGGGGACAAACTGCAACCGAGGTACGTGCCCTTAGCGGGAACCGAACCCTGGACTCTCCGGTCCGCAGGCCGACGCTCTAACCACTGAGCGAAACTGGCCAGGGCTAGGTATATATTTTAAAAACAATTTCTATATCACCTCATTTGTAAATATAAGATCAAACTATAGTATTTCGAGACTTCCCCTGTTCACTTAACCTCGTATCTTACTTGGACTCTTTCCATATTGGTCCTCCTAGAACCTTGGCATTCTGTCAATGGCTCCATGGCAACCATTGTATGAATGTACCTCAATATATATTTAGCCATCTCTCTATCTTTGGAAATTCAGGTTGTTTCCCATCTTTTTCTATTGTAGTCACAACTGTAATGAACTTCCCCGTATGTAAATCTCTGGGACCGGAGCCAACATTTCTGCAGAAGAGTTATTTAGAAGTGAAAAATGTGAGATCATTTGTCTAGAGCAGCTCTCACTTTAAGTCGTAACGAGTCACCTGAATGATCAGAACCTCCTTTGAGAGCCTTCAACAGCCATAAATTTCCCCTAGAATCGTCTCGGCGACCCTGCGAAAACACAGTGTGTCCCCTGTTTTACGAAATAAGACTGCAGCCAGGATTGAGTAACTAAATCCAAAGCACAGCTCTTGTCATCGTGCCAACTCGCCCCCGTAGGGATGTCCTTGCCACCTGGGTCAGTCCCAGTTTTCACACCTGTGAGATGGGAATGGAGATAACAGCTGCTTTTCGAAATGTCTGAAGTACTCCTCGGAAGAACGCCAGCAAGGCGTGGACAGTGTGTTCTCTGCCTGATCCTACCAGCCAAGAGAATTTTATCCTATTTGCTTCCTGTAATTTGCATGACAAAACCAATAGGCTTATCTTTTTCATTTCCAAATATAAAGACATAATATTGAATAGGCTTTATCAAACCCAAGAGTTCGCTATGTCCTCTCTCCATTACCCCGGTGCCTCTCCCCATTCACTGATTGCCAAGTGTGACCCCAAGTCCAGAGAGAACCCTGGCCCATTTCTTCCCCTTTTTGCATCTGTTCCCGACAGAGGAAGGGCTACTGATTTCCAGCTGCAAGGTTAAAATGGAACCCAGCAAAAGTGCAAGCGAAGGGCTCAATTTCCCAGTAGCTGCAGCTGTCTAGCGCCCTGAGCTATTTTTAAAACCCTTTTCAGAAACTCCAGTGCTTGCAATGGATCTGTTTTCTTAACTGCCACCAGATAACGCTTAAAAGGGACAGCTTGAAAATATTCCACGGCCCTCATAAAGATGACTGAAATAGATGGTGTATAAGACGGCCTTTGTCTGGAGCAGTGGGGGAAAGCGAGATGAAGTCTTTCAGACCCCAGGGCAGCCGCGCTGCAGCATCTACCACTGACAACCATGGCTTTGTGTCTTGAATGAGCATCATGACCAGCAAAGGCAAGAAAACCAAACAGTAATTGTAGAGAACATCAGAGACCTGACATTTAAATCTGTCATCAATTCCAGGAAATAGGAGACCCCAAAATAGCTTCCAAAGAATCCCCCTCAATTTGAGTGCTGCCTTATCTGGTAAACCTGTCCAAACCGTCGAAAATTAAATCAAACTTCTGTCCCTTACCCCTGAATTTCCCCTGCCCCATTTGGTGGAATCACCAGCCATGTAGTCGGTAGTGTCATAAATCTAGGAATCATCCCAACTCTGCTTTTCTTTACCTCCTGCATCCAATAAGGCCTTACTAATACTGCCTCCTAAATAGTTCTGAAGTCGTATTTCCTCTATATCCCCACAGCCACTGCCCTGATTCAGGCCTTCATCATCTCTCATCTGGATTTGGGCAAGAGCATCTTAACTAGTCTTCCTGCATCTATTTTTGTCTCTCTTCACCAATTGACACTAGGATTTTTTTTTTCTTTCAAATCTCCTTATGTCACCTCTTTCTTAGAATCTTTCAGTTGCTTAATTGACCTTAGAAAACAGCCTACACTCTTTAGCAGGACACACAACACAGTCCTTGACCTGCCCACAGTACTGTCTTCCCTCAGCCCTGCTATGATTGACCTCATGCTTTATGTTCTAGCAACATCGGGCTTGCTGTAATTTTCCAAACACAATACCATGTATTCCCCCCTGTCTTTGCTTATGCCATCTCCCCTGCCTGGAACGTCATTCCTCTCTATTTCTCTAAAGCAGGTAATATTTTATTGACAAATAGCATGAATATAGCAAAGTGGACAAATTCTAAATTTAGAGTTTGATGCATTTTTACAGAATTGACATACTCAAGTCATGAGTATACAAATCAAAGATTACAATATCATCAGCACTGCAAAACCTCCCTCCTGTCCTCATCCTGACATCAACCCCTGAAAGGCAGCTGATATTCTGACCTCATTCCAAACTGATTATTTTTGCCCAATTTTGAACTATATTTAAATTGAGTCATATAATATATGCTTTAAAAAATATGGTTTCTTCCATTTAATGTTATTTTGTGAGATTCACACATGTTGATACATATAGCAGCAGTGGTTTTTATTATTGTCTTATAATATTCCATTATATAAATATACTATAATTTATTTATTCAGTCTTATGTTAGTGAGAGTATGAGTGGTTTCCAGGTTTTAGCTATTACAAAAGTGCTGCTATAAACATTTTTTCACTTTTTTTTTTTTGGTGAACACATGTATGCATTTCTGTTGAGTAGAATTGCTAATTATATGATATACATATATTTAGCTTTAATAGATATTGCCAACCAGTTCTCCAAAGTGGTTGTACCACTTTACACTCCCACTAACAACACTGAGAGTTCTAGAGGTTCCATATGTTGTTCTACACTAGGGATTATCAGTTTTTAAATTATGCTCATTTTGCTGGGTTTTTAAAACTATGTCTGACTAATATCTGCCTTTGAATCAAAGTGTTTAGACCATTTACATTTAATTTAATTATTGATATAGTTGGGTTTAAATCAACCATCATGTTATTTGCACTTCATTTATCCTATCTGTTCTTTGTTCCTGTTTTCTTGCCTTCTTTTGGATTATTGAGTATACTCTAGGGTTTGCTCTAGGTTTTATATTATGGATCTTTGAATTAGCAATTCCATCTTTAAAATAGTGTTATAAAACTTCATGTATAATGTAAGGACCTTTACAAAGTATGCTTCATTTCTCTCCCTTCTGTTTTGTTTGTTTATTTGTTGGGGGATTGTTTGTTTTTGGTGCTTTAACTATTGTCATACTGATACTTCAATATAAAGTCTACATTTTTTGGCTTAAAAAGCCAACTATCTTTTTTTTAAAATTAAAATTAAGAAATATCCATTTATATTTACTCACATATTTATCATTTGTAAAGCTCTTTATTGCTTTGGGTAACAAGTTTACAGATGATGCCACTCAATAAATGTTTGCTGAGTAAATGAATGACTTAAAATGCATTTTAAATAAACAAATGAAGGCCCCTATCCTCTTTTAGACTCTATTTCTTCATCTATAAAATAGATAACTAACATCTTTTGGCAGGTGTCACAAAATTGCTTTGAAGATCAAATGGAATAATAGACTACTGGAAATAATGGACCCTAGAAATCATACATCTTCAAACACCTTTTTGCCCTATTTTCTCCCTGTATATTATGGGACTTTAATTGCTTGTATTTTAGACCTTTTCACAGTATTTCATATATTTTGTTTCTTCTCTTATGTAGTTTACCCATTTTTTCCTCTGTGCTTAAATCTGGATATTTCTTGTTATCCTCTCTTCCTCTAATCATCTCTTCTATCATATCAAATATATTATTAAATCTACCTATTAAGTTCTTAATTATAATTATTGGACGGTTTGGTTCTAGATTTTCCATTTGATTTTTTCTATAGACCTAATTATTTACCATCATGCTCTTGAAAAAATTAATGTTATTTTTAAGACTATGTTTGTTAACCTCAAAGTCTGGATCATCAATGGGTCTGTTTCTATTGTCTGATTTTTTCCTTTGGGTTTTGATTTTTTGGTTCTCTTTTATTGGAATATCTGGTAGTTTTTTTAAATAAAAAGCTGGGACTTCTTTTGAAAAATTATAGAGAATCTGGATGATGTTATAGTTCTCTAGAACAGTTTTGCTTTTCTTCTTGGATATAGGAACAGTTTCCCTTAATCCAATCAGAAATTAAAATGGTTGGAGCATGAATTTGTTTTTGTAAGGCCTGATCTATTTGCAGTTGCCCTTACTCTTAGGACACAGGCCTTTCGTGATCTCATTAAAAGTCTGGTCTAATTACCAGGACCTTTCCTTTCTGGCAGAACTTGAATTTCCCCAGTACCTTGAGAGTAACAAATATTTTGCTTAGATATTTAGACTTCTACCTCTTATCTTCTAATCAACTTTCTTAATGCACTGCAAATGCTGTAAGGGGAAAAGTGGCAAAGACTATCACTCGCTTCTCTACAGCTCCTTTCTGCCTACAATCTAGTTACCTTGGTTGCTCAAGTCCTAGTTATCTTGGTTGTTCTCAATTCTTTCAAACAGTTGTTTTTTTATTTTATTTTTTTTTGATCAATTGTTTGATTTGTAATCTAGCCTTTCCAGTTATCTCGGCAAGAGAATTGCTCCATCATAAACAACTATCTAATGCACAGATGCAAATGTGCCTCCACCCCCTTTTTAACTGGCAAACTCACCCTTATAGTCTTAGATGCCATATCTCCAGAAAATCTCCCCTTAATATTGTTCACCCAACTCCATCCTTTTATCTCAACTATTCACACCCCCTCATTTATAATCCCATAATACCCTGTATGGTTCCCACACAGCATGTAAACCATTGTTTCTAATTATCTGATTTTTGTCTCTCTCTCTTCCACACTAAACCATGAGCATCTTGAAGTCAAGGAAGGGCTAAGGTTTATCCATCTCAGGATCCTCCACGCCTAGTACAATGCCTAGCTTAAAAAACACATGCATTAATATAAACTTAATTCATTCTCCATTGATGTTCAGAAAAGCATAAAAAGCCAACCAAATTCACCAAAAATAGGATTTTCTTGACTCTATAAGTTATCACCAGGATTTTCAGATTCATTCTCATGGCCTTCTTCAGTGTCCTAGGTGTATTCCACTGGCCTTAAGAACGTGGCAACTAAAACTCAGGTGGGATGCCCTGTACATCCTGAGTCACCACCTTAAAAAGGGCACAATGGTTTACCCAGATAAGTCACTTCACCACTTTCATCTTCAGATCCCTCATATGCAAAATAGGAATATTTAAAACCTACCTTCCTACATTTATATGAGCCAGTTATAGCTTTATAGTTAAACACACAGACTTTGAGCTAGATAGCCTAGGTGCCAATCCTGCCTAACCTACTCACAAGCTGTGTGATGCTGGGCAGGTTAATTAACCTCCCTGTGTTGGTAAGGAATTAACATACATAGAAGTCTTATAGCAGTGCCTGGCACAGAGTAACTATTAACTATTAGTATTCTTTTTTTTTTTTTTTTTTTTTTATCCTCACTCAAGGACATTTTTCCATTTTTTGTTCAGATAGAGCGGGAGGGGGAGAGAAAGAGAGAAACATCGACGTGAAGGGACACATCGAGTGGCTGCCACCCGCACGACCAACCAGGGCTGGGGACAAACTGCAGCCGAGGTACGTGCCCTTAGCGGGAACCGAACCCGGGTCTTTTTGTACCGCAGACCGACGCTCCAACCGCTGAGCCCAACCGGCCAGGACTAACTATTAGTATTCTATGAGTATCCAATTAACTACAATATAAGTAACCTATAAAATACCGTGTTGTTTATTACCATGATGACTTGGTATCATAATGAAATCATTTTGCCTGGAAAAGAGCAGTTTAACACTGAGACATTAGTGGGTGCTACCAAACGACATATTTAACTAAAATACGAAGAGTCAACTTTATGCTGTTAGCTTCTTTAACTTGCTAAAAAAACAACAACCACACAACATTTTCAGCCCCAACATTTACTCTGAATGACTCACATACGAGAATTGAGGTTTTCCCTGTAGTTCCTAAAATCTATAAATCAGAAACCCAGAGCATTAGATGGTTCTCCAAACACAGGCTGTGAGCAAACTGGGCCAGAGACAGCAAAGAAAACATCTGAGAAAGGGCAGAAACCTTCGGACAGTATGGCGTTCTCTGTGACAGCTCTCGTCCCCAGGGCCCTACATTCAGGACCAAGGTACACTCTGATGGGGGCTGCGAGGCTGAGTCTCTCTGTGACCAAGGCATTGGCCTGGCCACAGAGAACTTGGAAATGATGTTCCAGAGGAGTGAGCAGGACAGGCAAGAGCAAGGGTTCAGAGCGCTGGCTAAGGCCTGAGTGTTGCAGAATCTGACCTCCCAGAGCTAGGTGCTACCTGAGGCAGCACGGAGCCACAGAGGCACCGGCTGAGTGGAGAGTCCCAGAGGGTGAAACAGGCTTCTGACCCCGACAAGATCGTCCACCAAGTGTGGAGGACGGAGGGGACCACGGAAGGTCAGTTACAGAGCTAGGAGTTAGTTTGGAATTGGGTAGTGATTGGTTCAGAACCAGAACAGAGAAGTCAGCAGAAAGTGCTGAAGAGACTTGCTAAAACCCTGGAAGGCAGAGGAACCCCTGGGGTACTTGTTAAAATGCAGATTCCCCAGTCCTGCCCTCAGAGAGTCTAACAATCTGGACAGGGTCCAGAAATCTGCATTTTCAATGGCCACCAAATGATTCTGTTATAGAGGGTTCTTGGGCCACATTTTGAGAGAGCAGTGGGTTCTATTTTGCCCCAAGGGTCAAGGGTGTGGCCTTTTGGTAGGAGTGTCCTGCTGGATATGGGTGGCCTTGGTCACCCAGGGGTTGCCAATAACTAGCAGAAAGTCAAAGACAGGCAGGACAAGCAAAACAACAGCCCCTCTAGACCTGGACTGCTGCCTGTGTATTCTGTACCTTCGTGTGAATCAGAAAATACCTCCGTGTGGGACGAGGAACTTGACAAAAGTGCCCATTCTTCTGATTGGAGAAGTCATTCCAAGGCTTGGGGAACAGAGGCAAGGTAGGATTCAGTCCCCACTCGTCCTCTTGTCTGGACAACCTCGTAGTACCTGAGACAGTAGGGCTGGGCAGCCCTTTGGTCCTCTTAGTCCCTGGCACCCACAGAAGCTCTGGAAGCCAATAGGGAACACTGATAGAAGCTAGAGTCCAGGTCCTGGAATCAGTCAGGACTGAGCTCAATTTTTTGCTCTACTGTTCACTAGTCATGTGACCAGGAATAAATTTCCTATCCTATTTTTTTTTTTTTTTTTTTGGTACCTGCCCTTAGCGGGAACCGAACCCAGGACTCTCTGGTCCACAGGCCGACGCTCCAACTGCTGAGCCAAACTGGCCAGGGCAAATTTCTTATCCTCTTACTACCCCTCAGGAACTTAATGAATGAAACGAAATAGCACTATTGTCCACATAGTGAGACATGATCAAAGCCAAGGTAGCATTCAACAACTATCAGGAACTTTTAGTGACTGCAAGAGGTTGGACGCTCTGTGTCTTTCCCCCACAACCTCACCACCAGGAGGAACATCAATTATAAAGACAGCAACCATCAGACAGCATTCTACCATAGACAGTGAGCAGATGTCACAGAGCACAGCTGTTCCCGTAAGCTCGGCGAGGTCCCCGCTGTCTATCCTCAGACGTGCCACCAAGCACGTGCAAGAACATTCTCCCCAAGGCCCCTGCGTCCTGTCCAGAGATGGCAAAGGCAACGAAAGACGCAGAGTCAGAAGGCCAACAGATTCTAAACACAGCGCCGATGTACACACAGGTATGTTTAGGAGAATCCAAACTATTGCTGTTGCTGTTGCTCTTACCTTCTCGTTTCTCTTTAATAATCTTGGTATGATTTAGTTTAGTGGTAAGTTCGGTGTGTCAGTGATCTGGTCTGAAGCTTCGGTGGTGGGAAGACGTCATGTCTCCAGAATGAAAGGGAAGCCTCCAGCTTCACCCACGAGGAAGGCTCCGCTTAGAGAGAGAGTGGTGATGAACACGGACTATGGTGCATGGGGCCACCTATGTGATTAGTGGGTCCAATGCAGAATGAAAACGTGAGGCCTCTTGTTCAGAACGCAGGACAGAAGCTTCCACCTTTCTCCCCCCTCCCCCATATGTCCTGGCACCTCGGTGCAGGCTGCTATCATGAAGGCTGTAGATTGGGTGGCCTAAACAACAAACATTCATTTTCTCAGTTTGGGAAGCTGGGGAGTCCAAGGTCAAAAGCAGATTTGGTTCCTGGTGAGAAGCTTCCTGGCTTTCAGACAGTCACCTTCCTGTTGTGTGTGAGCTCTGCTGTCTCTTCTTCTTCTTATATGGGCACTAATCCCATCAGGCAGGCCCCACCCTCATGGCCTCATCTAAACCTGATTACCTCCCCAAAGCCCCACCTCCAAACACTATCACATTGGGAAATTAGGCTTCAACCTCTGACTTATAGGGGTGGGGCACAGATATTCAATCCATAACACATACTGTTTTTATTTGCTATTTAAGGTCACATACCCTCCAGCTCAGGGATACTTCTGGGCATTACAGACCCTCACAGCTGCATGGAGCACACACCCCCCACCCAGGCCCGCATTTTCTCTCAGCCCCTTCCAGGGTCAAAGGGCAGCAGTGGTTACCCAGTGGAGGCAGAGGATCAGACATCCAAGAACCCATCCCAGGCAGGTGGGAAGTCTCAGGAGGCAGGACCCTATGTGAGCCGAGGCTCCACGCCCTGGGCCACGTACCCACATTCTTTCCAAATTTGCTATCAAAACACTGCAGAGCATTGGGCCCCAAGCATGGGACCTCCTGCTGAGGGCAGGGCCCTGTGTGACTCTACTGGTCACCTGCCCAAATGCTGAAAACTCCAATGGAGCAAATTCAACATTACTGCTAAGTGAATCGTTAGTTTACTAATTCAATAATATCAAAAAGTCAATAGTAGAGAGCCTGGAACAGCATTTTACCCTTAATCGGTGCTCAAAAATATTTAAACACTGGGATTCTGAAAGTTCAAAACTGTTGAAAATAGGCCTAGATATACAGAACCAATGCAAAACCCACACAAAATCAAAGTCTAGATCAGGGTTTCTCAGTCTCAGCACTGGTGACATTGGGACAAGGTAGTTCTTTGTTGTAGGGGCTGTTCTGCATATATTTAGCAGCATCCCTGATCTCTGCCCACTAGATGCCAGTATTACACCCTCTCCCCAACCCCCAACCTCTGTGACAACCGAAAATGTCTCCACTTGTTGCCACATGTCCCCTGGGAGACACATTTGCTCCTGGTGGAAAACAACTAGTGTAAAATTTGGCACTTTTGGGGTTATTTTGTTTATGTTGGATGAATAAATTATAGATTATACTGCACATTTAAAAGTTAAATTCTGGAAGGCTATTTATATGGCATTTAAAAAAATTGAACCTAAGTTGTACGTGCCGAAACTGCTGTGTCTTCTTTATTATCCAAACGCGTAGCATCCTTCATCAGCCATTGACAGTAAGTGGAGAGAGGCCATCTTTCTGAGGAGGAAATGCAGAGTATCTTTCAGAATATTCAACAAAGACCCACTGATGGGGCTGCCATGTAATCAACACTTGATTACCAAGGTTTGGGGAGAAGCAGATGTGTCGATATCCAGAAAAAACAGAGTATGCAAAAATCATTTCTATTTGGCTTAAGGAAGCATGCTGTGTTTTTGTGTTGGTTTCTTTTTGCTGCAAATCAGTCAAACTGGGTTTTGTTCAAGCAGATATGGAAATAATTGAGGAAGCCATCTGGGCTGGTCAGAATCTGAAATTCAGAAGGAAGACAAGAGATCGACAAATTTGAATTTGACCGAAGAGAAACATTAGTGAACTAAATTCTCTCCTCTCCTGCTTTTTGAAGGATTCTTGGAATAAAGAGAGTAGATATCACTTCTTGGCATGAAGAAAGATTAGTAGAGTTGAGAAGTGATGGACGCTGTTGATGCCCCATCCAGAGCTCCCATACCTTTGGGATCAGCAGGCTCTCTGTGCCTGTTTCCCACATCTGCTGGCTAACTGAGTACACCTGTAACTTTCCTCATAGCATTGCCCTCAGATAATCAGCAGGTAATGTGGGGAAAGGGTATAGTTCCCTTGACTTGAGCTGGGACAAACTGAGGTACAGTTAATGCTCCAGAATTCACCATGGGATCAGGAATAGGCTGGGACTTTAGCTGAAATCATGCTCTTACCTATCTTCTTCCCCTTCCTCATCCTGCTCCCTCCACGCCCTTATTGCTTCCCCTGGGAGTTCTTCCTTGATGAATCAGTTACTCTCAAATCATAGATCAGGGTCTGCCTCTGGGAAGAACTGGCCGAAGACATTTTCCTTTTACCCACTAGACCATGAGGGACAGGTGGTCTTCGCAGGTCCACCCAGATGGGCCTGAGCCACACAACCAAACCAAGAAGACATGGTTTAATGCCAGGGCACTAATAAGACCTTAGGGCTTTAAGATATCTCCCCATTTTTTTCAAAAACATTCTATATAGGATCAGAGCCAGAGAAGGGGCCTGAGCCACACCGAAGGGACTGCCCAGAGAAAGATGGAAAGGATCTTAGGGTCAAACTGAAGAATCTGATCCTTGGAGTTCAGTCTGAAACTCCTGCCAAGAAGACCAACCTTGACCCCTGAAGCACAGAAGGTGGGCACCAAGGAGACCACCAGACTTGAACCCAAACTGAGAAGCCTGGCCGGCAACCCCAATCTGCCAGCTCCAGCTTCGATGCTCTTCTGCTGCTGCCCCACCCTGTGCACTGTGGGATATTCCAGAGCATCTTCTGTGGGGTCACAAGAGCAGCATGGCACTGTGGTGAGAACATGAGTTTGGGAGTCAGACACATGGCCTTGAATGCAGACTCTGCTTATACACTGACGGACAAGAGATTTAGGTGAGCTACACACCTAATCACTCCGATGTGACTATGAAGATAGTAACAGCACCCACGTCATGGCCACTGGGACAGCGTGAGCTCATACATGTCTATTGCTTAGCACTGCATTGGCCCCAAATGTGTACATGTTGAATGAATAAATAAATGAAAAAAACAAAAGGGTCACCCGAATAGGTAAAAACCAAGGGGTGATGGGCTGTACGTCCGTCATAGACTATCCAGGTTCAAAAATATGTGCGGCAGCTAATTCGCTTTCCCAGCCCACCTGGGGAACCTGGGGACAGGCGAATGCTATTCACTGACCCGGTTACCATCCATCTTCCTCTTCGTGTACTGTGGGTCCCGAGAAGGTGGCGAAGGGAAGCGGCCCTGGTGAGCAATCACAGGATGACAGATAATGGCCTAACGTGACAATTTGCTTCCTGGGTCCCTGTTTATGCCAACTCTTGGACACACATGTTCTTCCAAGCCTGACACCCACACTGAGCTGCCACGGGAGGCATTCAGCACATCAGGGAAACCATCGGGGTGGGGGGTGTCATAATACCTGAGTGTCAACATTGAAGCCAGTGGAATCAGCAGGCAGTTCCAGGAAGCCAGCAGGTTTGATTGCGGAAGGCTCCAAAAGAGAACCTAAGCTGGGAGCAAAGTCGTGACCCCCCGGGGGCCGCTGTGGATAGACTGCTCCACAGACATGGTATCTCCTCGGCTGAAAGGGACTAGGGGTGGGGGGTGGCAGGAGGAACCTCCCAGATAAGATGGTTTCTGATGGCTGAGGGCAATTCTGCACAAAGGGGAGCAGCAGTGAGCATAAGCAGCGAGCCTCCGAGCGACTGGGGGATGCTGGGTGCATGGGCCTTGCAAAGGGGATCAGGATGGGGACCAGCAGCTCCTCTGCGAATACTGATGCCTGCGCTGAGTGGGAAGCACCGAGGAGAACTCTCTTCCCCCTAGTGAGGTCTGTGAACCAGGATTTCTGTAAGAAACCAGCCACAGAGGGGTGGATTTCTTCTCTCTTGTTGGGATCTTAATCAACCATATCAAAAGCTTAAGCGTCCACGTTGCAGGGCAGTGTGGAGTCTGGACCTTGGCTTCTCTTCCAAGCTCGAAGCACCTGCTGGGAAGTTCTCAGCACTACCCCCGCCCCCCAAGATTCTGCCCTCCAGCCTCTCTCTTCTCTGGAAGCAAGACGGGCCTCTCGCTCTCTCTCCCTCCCTGCCCCGCAGGTGCCCCACTCAGCAGTGGCCTGGCAGCCTCCACCAAAGAATGTCACTCTGGCCTGGGGCCCGGCCGCAGACAAAAGCCCTTTTGGAGCCAGGCCTGCATCCTCAGGCTGACAGGACCCTGCCGCCTGCCCCTGCCAACTAGGGAGGGCAGTGAAATTCATCCCCCTCGAATGGATGGTTTCCACAGACCAAGGCCACGTCTCTGCTCAGGAAGGAAAATGAGTCTGAGCCCTTGCTGGCTTGTCCTTGGCTCTGGGACAAATAACTGACTGTCCTCACACTGAGGAGGGAAGGAAGATGAGATGTCCCACCAGCCAGAGCCCGGAGGCGGGGAGGCCTCCAGGTGGTGTGCACTGGAGGTGGGGAAGAAGGAGCCCAGTGCCCAAAACAAAGCCAGAGCCTGAGCCCCAAACGGGCCTTCACACCCAGCCTGACTCTGTCCAGGGCTGGGAGTCAGACTGACCTGAGTCTAAACCCCGGGCTCTGCTATTTACTAATGGTACAACCCTCAGCAGCTCATCCTCCGACCTCGGTTTCCATAACTTCTAAATGCAGAGATAGAAGGATGACTAAATAGATAGAAATACTATGAGAGCAGGCCATAGTTTTCTGATTATGAAAAGAAATACATGGAGACAACGGAGAAAATTTTTTTAAAAAAAGGTGTAAAGAAAATAAAACTAAAATGGTTGAAATGATGCTAATAATTATATATGTTTGCTACATGTCTCTCCGGTCTTTTTTGCATTCGTGCACGTTAAGTATGAATGTTGGAAATCACAACCTTGAAGCTCCTCAATGTGTTTTGTTTGCTTACAGAATTCACATTTAATACACCCAACACATACACAAGGAGAGTAGCTCTTGTTTTGAAGATTAAATGAGATAATATAAGCGCCTAGGACAACACCTAGCACTTTCTCAACAAGCCGACCTTCGGAGGCTACCCCATCACATTGCACATCAAGCCTCTTGTTGGGGGCTGGGGCAGCATTTAACCTGTTTAGAATCTTCCAGATGTGTCCACATACCCTTCTTAGCCAACACCACTTACACTGCGCATTTTTGCCCTTCCATTTCAGGTCAAGTCTCAATCTCTTTGTGATCAGTTTCTTTTGGATCTTTCTCCTGGCTTGGTTCTTTGAGGCCATTCAGCTGCGGTCTCATCTGGACAAAGAACCATAGTTCCCACCCCTTGCTCATTAGCTGTGGCCACTGAAAGCACTGGAATGGTGCTGGAGGAGCTGTTGGTTGATTGCAGACTCATCTAGAATGGGAGACCTGTCATTATGGGACTTTCTTGGGACATTGTCTTTCACACCACTGTGGCCCTTCGTGGCTCCCAACCCTGCTTGCTTCCTCCCCTAGGAAATGGGAGACATCAGAGGTGCATGTGGCCTTTAAGATCAACTCTATCATTTTATGGATGAAAAGGTGGACACTCAGAGAGGCGAGATGAGTACAGAACTGGAATGTTAACCGGGCACAGAGACAGAGGAAACGGACTGTCCCCTTCTGCCATCACCCACTGCTTCACTCTGCTGTCACCTTTTCCTTCTGTACTTGGACAGAATCTTCCAAATTTCTTGGATTGAAATTTGGGAAGTTCTACCAGGTATAATTTGAATAGCATTTCCAAGAGAAACAAAATTCATGTCCACCTGGAATGTCAGAACCTCATGTGACCTTATTTGGAAATAGAATCTTTGCAGATGTACTTAAGAAGTTAAACTGGATTAGAGTGGACTCTAATCCAATGACTGGTGTTCTAAGAAAGTGGAAATTCAAACACAGACACACAGAGGGAAGAAGCAGGTGAAGACAGGGGCAGAAATTGGACTTAGATGCCCAAAGCCAAGGAATACCAAGGATGGACTGCCACCAATCCTTGGAAGAGGCAGGAAGGACTCTTCCCTAGAGCCTTCAGCGAGAGTATATCCCTGCCAACACCTTCATTTTGGACTTCTAGCCTCCAGAACTATGAGATAATAGTTTTCTGTGACTTTAAGCCACCCAATTTGTGGTACTTTGTTACGACAGTCATAAGAAACTGAAATGCCCTCTTAACCTGGGGTTCTCCTCCATCCCTTGGAGAAGAAAGAACACAGCTCTAAAGACACACTAGTTTCCATAAACATGTTATGACCTGGGCCTACAACTTTGTCAGATTTGCATTTTGAAAGATGACTTCCATAAAGGGTGATGAAGTTGAATGAAGGGTGATGAGGTTGAATGAAGGGTGATGAGGTTGAATGACGGGTGATGAGGCTGAATGAAGGGTGATGAAGTTGAATGAAGCAGGATCAGATGTCCTCACAAATGGAGTTCTAAGTCCAGCTATGCACGCATCCCCTACAAAGAATATATTCTTACCACCATTTGCTGGATGCCCAAAACAGGGCTCAAAGAGACAAATGAGTGGGGCAGCACTGCATGGTGATTGACAGCATGGGCTATGGCCTCCTAACCTGTGCCCAGATTCTGATTCCTCCCATTCATAATTGGCCATATGACCTTAGCAAGTCTCTTAACCTCTTTGTTCCTTGGTTGCCTCCATTGTAAAATGGGGTGATAATAATATAGTCTATTTGCAATAATTTGTAATTTCATAAGAACATTCATGGAAAATGCTTAGAACAGGGTCTGCACCTAATAAACACCCACTTATCTTAGTCTTGTCACCAGTGACCAAGATCATGTGGTTCTGAGTGACAGAGGCAACATGTGAACCCAGGTCTGTCTGGCTCCACTGAATGTGCTAGTTCCACAGTTCTCTTCTGGGGAAAGGTCTATACAGCTCTGAGTGCCAGCTCCATCCATAGACTTTATCTTAGCAAATGGCCTCAAGAGTTTTGAGCACATAATGCTCTGACTTGATGGGGATACCCCACCCGATCAAATACTCCAAACTGGTTGGTGACAAAGTCTCCAATTGGAAGCATTCTTTGGGAAATAGGACTGATGGGTGCTTGTGGAGAGGAAAGGATGTTCAAGCTCAAGCTGTAGCCCAGATGAGGCTGAGCCATGTAAAGCCAGCTCTTCATTCAGGTCTTAGACAGTGAGGTGTATGTGCATGTGCGTGTGTGTGTGTTTTTGTGTGTGGTGAGAGGACTCAGAATCACTGTCCCCCTGAGCAGAGTCAGTCAAAAACTCAGGTCCACGGTCATCTTTGCAACAACTGCCATAACTGAAGATTGCTCACACAGATCCACCTTTGTCACTTTGAAGAGCTCAAACAACTTCTTCCTGAGAGGTGGTGTAGACAATTAGTTACTAGCTCAGGCTTTGGAACACAAAGGCCTGAACTGAAGTCCCTACCCTGCCACTTACTGTCTTGGGAACATGAGCAGGACAACTTTCCTGAGCTTCTGTTTTCTTCTTTTTAAAAAGAGAGAGAGAGAGAGAATGATCATTGACCCAATGTCATGGAGCAGTGATGGAGAGCAAACAAGATAATTTCCATAAAACATCAAGCCCAGAAATACCTGAATTCAACAAATTGATGTTGCTGACAATGGTGTTGATGAACATGAAGGTGATGCCCACTCAGAGAGTGAAATGGGGGAGGCCACCATTTCCACAACCACCAATGTCTGGGCCACCCCTGGACCATGCACCTTCCCTGTAGCCTGGAAGGGAAATCAGATGAATAGACTTGAGCCCTTTAAGTCCATTTGTAAATTTCTGCTTCTACTGGGTGTTGGCAAATGCCTTCCATTTTGTCTCCCTTGGAAATGCTATTAAAATTCTGCCTAGTAGAACTTCCCAACTGATGCATAAAGACCTCCTTCGAGACAGTTGGTCCTAAAACAAGCATCTTTGGTAAACATGACCCTGTTGTATGATTTGCGAACAATGACTGCAGCTCTTTGTTCTGTCTTTTGGCTGACTTTCCATTTATGAGGGAGTGTCTGTACTGAAGCCAATTTGAATAGATTTTGCAAGTAAAATTTCAGGGGACAATGTGCCAGGTGCCTCAGAGAGCCAGAATCTGGTGGAATCTGTCATCTGCTCACAATAACCCTAACTCACGTTTGTAGGGTAAGCCAGTTTCTAAAGCACCACATTTTCACATTTGGTATTTAATTCCATCTTCACAATAACCCTATGAGTCTGATACTGTTCTCATTACTTTGCAATTTTCCCATTTAACAGATGAAACAATAAGAGATTAAGTGATATGCCCAGGCTATATATGCAGCCCTGGATCATCTGGAAGTTGGACCCAGGATTTTATCTAAAAGCATCATTTCAATAATTGAATGAGTGTCTACTTTGTGTCAGGTGTGCTGGACCAAGCACTGTGAATGCAGAAATGAATTAGGCATAGTGAGTAGCCTGGATAGGAGGAGAGACAGGCATGGAAAGCATAGTGTGGTATATGTTATAATATACACACGTACAAGAGGTTAATCGCTCATTTCTCACCCCTAGTCTCTCTTCAACTCTCAGTGGGCTTCCAATCCCCTGAGACATTGTTCCTATCCCAACTCCAACCCTCTCAAAAAACTCTACTGTTATCATTATACCAACAACCTCAAGTTGCCAAATTCAAGGGTCAATTCTTCATTCTCATTGAACTCAAGTTCTCAAGAGCAATTGACACAGTTGATTCTTCCTCTAACACTTTCTTCTCAGAATTTTGTAACAGCAAGTTGATTTTTTTTTTCTTCACAGAAAGGCAAGATCCTTTTCAGTCTTCTTTGTTTTTCCTTTGATTTATTTGAAAATGTTGAAGAACCCTGGGCTCAGGTTGGCTCCTTTCTCCTGCCCTTGGGAGCTCTCTTCCTACATTCCTTTGTGGTCCCAGGGTTACAGATACTATCCAGTTGCTGATAATTCCAAGTGCTTATCTTCAGCCCCAATCCATCCCCCAAGCTCAAGGCCCACATATCCAGTTAGCTTATTGATATCTCCACTTGGATTTGTAATAGTCATGTTAAAGTTCAGCATAAAATTAGCATGCTTAAAACAAACTCTTGACTTTCCTCCCCCACATCTGTTCTTTCATTCTTGTCTATCAAGGTCATAAGGAACTATAGTCATGCTTAATTCTCTTCTCCTCATAAACCACATAAACCTGGTAGTACAGCCTGCAAATTGTCTTCAATCTACTTACTCTTCTCCATCTCTACTGCTACCATCCTGGTACCACTCATCATTTTCTCTCTGAAACCAATGAAATAGAGTCCTAGCAGGACTTCTTGCTTCCCATTAACTCATGGAGCAGCCAGACAGATCTTTTAAAAGATATAAATGACATCATGTCGCTCGGCTGCTTGAAACCTTCAATTGGCTTCCATTGCTTTAACAATGAATTTCAAACTTCTTAGCATGACCTACCAGGCTTTCCATGATTCCACTTATCCCTAGCTCACTGACTTCCTCATCCACAACATTCATCCTAGCTCCCTCACTACCCTCCAGCCAAACTGCCCCGGGACTTTGCACTTGCTCTTTCCTCTGCTTGAAATCATCTCCCACACCTCTTTGCAGAACTGGATTCTTACCATTCTTTCAAGTCTCAACTCAGGAAAGGTCACGTTCTGCTTTTTGGTCTAGGTACTGATCATATGGGTGTGTCATTTAGTGACAATTCGTGGAGCCAAACACAAGTTTTTGCACTTCCCTGTATTATGTTATACTTCAATAAGAACTTTTAAAATAATCATAATGATTTCGTCAAAATTTCCTAAGAATGCATTTTTTTCTATTAAAGCAAATTATAAGTGTTTGGCAAATGGTACGATTGTGGGTTGGGTTACATTGTGTCTCCTTGTGTTGAAGTCCTAATCCTGGAAACCTGTCATGTGAGCTTATTTTAAAATATGGTCTTTGCAGATGTAACCAAGTTAAATGAGGTTAAACTGGGCTAGGGGAGTCCCTAAATCAAATGAGTGGTGTCCTCAAAGAGAGAGAAAGGCTTGGAGACATACAGACACACAGGAAGAAAGCCATATGACACAGAGACAGAGAGATTCAAGTGATACAGCTACGAGCCAAGAAATGCCCAGGATTGCCCATAAGCACCAGAAGCCAGGAGAAAAGCATGGAAGAGACTCTCCCTCACAGCCTTCAGAAGAAACCAACCCTGACAACAACGTGATTTCTGACTTCTTGCCTCCCAAACTATGAGACAATAAATTGTCATTGTTGTAAGCCTCTGAGTTTGTGATCATGTGTTATGGCAGCCTAGGGAATTCATGTAAGTAGTGAATTCCAAGAAAGATTACTTTTTGATCCCAACTCAGCTTCTTGGTAGAAAAGGTAAAGAATGTTCCCCAGGGGTGGTTACATTTAATCATTTTTTGATAACCATTTTGGTTTCAGCCAAGCCCAGGTTATCGCTCTGACTTTTCACTGGAAGTGACAGAATCAGTCAGTTTCCTGGGTGGGTTAGTTATGTACAGAACCTGGAGGCAGAGGAGCGAGGAGGTGAACAGAGGGAAAAATAAGGCAAAACCTAGATATCATCAATCCCAATTCTTCTCAGCTCTTAATGTTAGGCAAATATATTATTTCCTTTTTCACTTAACTCCTTTCTCATTGCATAATAATTCAGGATTACTTTTAAAATGTAGACAATATAGGAAAACAAATAAAATAAATGAAACTACTCATAATTCACACCCAAAGAAAACCACCATTTTGGTGTATTGCCTGCCAGATTGTTGTCTTTGCATATACACATTTTTTAAATAAAAATATCATCCTTCGCTAACTGCCTACATGACTTCTCTTTCTTTTTCTTGATAAACACAGATTTTTAAAAATACTCTTGAGACCCATTCTGCTGCCCACACACACATTTCTGCCTTTGTTTTTCACCATACAGCCCTTGCTCTGGGCCCCTTCCTGTGACCAACCCATGCTTTCTCACAAGAGGTCCATTCTCTCCCAGCCGTGATTCACATAGGAAAGCCCGGATCACAATGCAAACAGTACAAGGGAAAAGGGTGTTTTCCAAAGGCTTCTTTGGTGTGGTTGATTTTCTAAGGACTTCTTTGGTGTGGTTGCTGATTTTCCAGCAAATATTATGTTGGCTGTCTCATTTAGACCTCGGGTGCTGAGAGTTGAGTTAATTACACTCCTTTGTGTATTCTCAACATTAAGGCAAAGAACTTCTTGTTTTAGTATGCCCCTTTACACTTCACGTCACCACTCCCCCTCCCTGCCCCCAGTAATATCCATCCTCATGTGTTAGATTTATGTCCTGGAATGACTGGCTCCATTGGCACCTCCAGATCCATTCTCCATTTCTCTTGGCCCAGCTCTGGGTCCCTGGAGGCTCATCGGTAGGGTGAACAGCAAATGCTCACTTTCTCTATGGCTTCTGATTGGGTTTGGGCTACGGAAGCACTGTGAGGAGATCCAGAAGGCTCCCCTCCCTCCCTCCCTGCCAGGGAGTAAGGTCTGCTGGGGGCAGGTGTTGGCTGCATCCCCACAGCTCCTGTGAGGTGACCCCCCTCCAGCAAGCTCTCTCAACTGATCTGGCCTCATGTCTAGGGCACAGCTAGGTCCGTGGCTCCAGGCACTTCACCATCACTGGTTGCTTTTCCTAACCCTGCCCACGTCTGTGTAATAAGTCCTTTTATTTAATGGTCTAGTATGTGTATATGCTCAGCTTTTTCCTGCCTAGAGCATGCCAGGTAGTCATAGGTATGTACCTCTGTAAAATAAAGAACGTTCCTTCGTATGCACGCGTGCATGGATGTGCATGTTTAATGAATGAAAGATGACTGTCCTCCAGAGCTCATGCCACTGCTTATTTGTTTCTTGTAGCGCTGTTCTGTGATCTGCATTACTGTAAGTAATCCAAGCTTTTTGCAGGACCCCCCTTGCTCACCCTACTGAGCATCTCTCCTCCTACTCCTGAAGTCCCCAGTAAGGAATTGCACCCAACCTTCTGCAAGGCCACAATAAATGCAAATTTTAATATACCTTTTACCCAATATTTTTCTTTTTTTTTCCTGGTCTCAGTTTTGAATTTTATGAGCAAATCACATTGTGTAAACCTCAAGTCCGTGTTCCTCAATTAAACAAGGTGACTGAATGCATAAAAAGTGCTTTAAAATGTATTTTTTCCTGACTTTCCCACTACAATCATAAATTATGTAATAAATGACAAGAATCACACAGGCTACCTTTTTCTGAGACCTTCATATGCCCTTCGGCTCACCAACAGCACGGAGCCAGCTCAGACTGGCTTTCGGGGGCCAATTGTTCAATTCTCCAAAATTTTGCAAGCCAGTTAATAAACACAGCAATTACTAGACATGGAATTATGTGAACTCACAGTTAAACTACCTTAGAGACAAATGTAATAAAATCTCAACACTCATCAGTTCCTAATTATTATACTACCCTTAACTATTATCCAAGCACAAATTATGTCCACTGTATCAGTATAGTGAAATATTATATAATGGTGCACATCTCTCTCCCATCCCACATTCAAGGATGTAACACTGGTATCTTGAAATCAGCTGTGGTGGGAGTATTCATACCATGGAAATTAGCAAACACCACAGATCAGGAATATCTGTCCCCAGAGTTGGTGGTTAAGCAATTATCAGCACACCTCTGCACTTGACCCTCAGACAGCCCTATGAGATTTTTTTTTTCAGTTTACAGATCAAAAGGTGAGGTTTAAAAGAGATACATAACTACCCCATATCCTAAATCTAGTGAAAGTTAGAGTTGGCATTGCAAGGATAACTCATGAAATGCAGGCCACGTCCACCCAAGGCATCATAGGACAACAGAGGGCAGACATGGTAACCGAAAGCCAGGATTTTGTTGTATCCTTTGCAGAGGTGGAATCTCTGCTCTTTCTCTTTGTGTTTCTCCCTGTGCTTGCCTTATTTCCCTCTCTGCTTTTGTGCACCTGTTTCTGTCTTACGGTTCCTTAGTCCTTGATTTCAGAACTTGCCTGGGCTGATTAGAATAACTAGCTCAGAAAACACAATGTTCCCAGAATAGGATCTGAGTGGTCCAGCTTGTAGCTGCCCCCGGTTCAATCCACGAGTCCAGCAGGGCTGCTGGGCATAGGGAAGTATTGGGGGGAGGGGGGAGCTGAGCAGAGGCCCAGAGTATCTCCTGTCTTTTCACTGGGACCCAGCCAGGGGGACCACTGGGATGCTCCATTGAACAAGTAGGATAACAGTGATAATATTAACCAGTCTTCTAGTTCTTAGAACGTACTGACATTTAATCAACAGCCCTGGGAGGTATTTGCTATTATCATCATCACTCTCATTTTACAGATGAGAAAACTGAGGCACAGTGAGGTAGAGACACTTGCCCAAGAGCAACAGTTAGCGAGGGGCAAGGCTAGGAGTCCAGCCCAGCTGGCTGTCGTCAGAGCCTCCACCCTTATCTGCTCGCTGCTGGGAGGACCAGATCAGAGAATATGCCTTGGAGAGCTGGCAAAGCTCCAGTAAAACGAGTCCCTTCTCTGCCTCTGTGTTGTCCTTGATGCTGAAGTCAAGCCTGCCCCACCTGGCTCTTCTCCACAATTCCCACCAGGACAGTCACCCGCCTGACCTTAAGCCATGTCTGCAGAAGGACTCCAGTAAACTCTAACTATGTAACTTAAAACAGACAGCAGAGCTAGCGTTGGACACGGCTATGCTTTCCCCAGTGCGGGCTTTGAGGGGTCGGGAGAGAGGGTGGGGAACCTTGCTTTGTCCATTAAAGACAGCCGGCGAGGGCGGGGTCCAGGTGGAGTGAGCCGGATCCGAGCGCAGTCAGGGGAGAAGCGGGTTCTGCCCATGGGACAGGGCAGCAACTAGGAAGTAGCCTCCAGAGCCAGCTGTGACTTGTCAGAATCAGACCCATCGGAATCCCCATGAGCTGAGGGAGCTCCCTGTCGTACAGATGAAGAAACTGAGGCCCAGACCTGCAAGGGACCAGGCTGTTTCGGTTTCTTTTCTTGCTCCCCAGGTGACCTCTGTTGACTCCTCAACAATACCCTGAACGTCTTCTTTCAGGAAGGGTTTCCTGCCTGTGGCAGACACCAGGGAGTCACCAGTAGGGATGCAGAAAGGGACACAGGCAGACCGGGCCTGGGGTCCTCAGGTCTTCGCTTCCACGGCTGTTCTTGCTCAACTGGGAGTCAAGCAGTTGTGGGAAGAGCCTTCACTCCTGCACGTCACGTTACAAAATAAACTCCAACCCTGTCTCCTGGCAGACAAGACCTCCTCCTCCTCTACTTCGGAGCCCTCCTGTCCTCTCCTGGCCAACAAGGGCCGCACCTCCTTCCCCGCACCCAGAGCTGCATTGGCCGTGGTCGATGGTCCATGTTTCACATCCTGTCTTCACAACCAGCCTGTGAGCCCGCGAGGACTCTCCCTGCTAAGACTCCAGGTAAGTCTTTTCCCTGCTGCTCAGTGAGGCTTTATTTCTTCCCTGTCAGGTGCGTCTACCCTCCTCCTCGAAGTGTCTTTCAAATCTCCTCCATTCCTTTCACCTGACGCAGCAAAGAGGGGGAGCTGCCCTATACGCAGCACCGGGCACTTTCCACACCATTTCTGTGACACCCCCAGCAGGAGGGGGCGTCTTCTCCATTTCGCAGAAGAGGAACCTGAGGGTCAGGGCCACTAAGTGGTGGCTGGAGGGGCCGAGCAGCCGATCAGGGTTCAAGTCCGTGTCTGCCTGCTCCAAAGCCCTGCTCTTTCACATCGGCTCGCCCCCACCACTCCCTTTTGGTGGACTTCACCTCCTACTTCAACAAGGAAACTGAGACCACCAGGTGTAAAACATTTCAACTTCCTGCCACCCACCTCTAAAGGCGTCTATCTCCCCGTTCATCCTCTCCTCCCCTTCTGTCTCCGGGGACAAATGTACCAGAGCCTCCCTGAGTCCACCCTCTCCATGCTTTTGCTCGGCCCCATCCCACTTGCTCCAAGACCCCTGCTCCAAACGGATCCCCCCTCTCTTGAGTCTTCAGCCTCCTCTTCTCCAGTGGATTTCCTCTCAACCCATCAACATGCCCAATTCTCTTCTATTAGTCTTTAAAAAAAATTAAACAAACAAAAACTTAATTCTGGTTCCTCGAAAAAGTTAAAAATAGAATTTACCATATGACTCCTAGACATATACTCAAAATATTTGAAAGCAGTTAAACAAACACTTGAGCATGAATGTTTATAGCAGCGCTATTCACAATCACCAAAAAAAGGTGTGTGTGGGGGGGGGACAGATGTTCACCAACCGATGACTACACAAACAAAATGTGGCGTATCCATTCAAAGGGTCTCCCTGTCTCCAGTCTTGTCTCAATTCCATCCGTAAAGTAGCTACTAGAATGCAAATGTGACCATGTCATACTCCTTAAAATCCCCTTTGCCTTCAAAACCAAGCCCAAGCATTTGGGCAGTGCAGTTCTTCGTGACTTGGTGCCTACCTCGCTATTGATGCCCACACTGCTCTTAAGATGTTGAAATAGCCAAGTGCTGTAGCTAGTTATCTGCTTACCCAAAGCTTTTACCACCTCTGGACCTTTGTATGAAATGCCCTCCTCCATCCTTGCCCACCCCGTCATCTGGCAAACTCTGCTCATCCTGAAAGATTCTACGAAAGTGTCACCAACTCTAGGGACCCTTCTCAGAACTCATCCCTGTGCACCTGGGATTTCCCGTGCTGACCTTTATCTTTGACTTTGTACATGACATGTGAGTACTGACCCACCTCCACCTTACCCCCTTAGAATGAGCGACAGGAAGGCAAAGATAGTTTCCTATTTGATTTAGTGTCTCCAGCATCTAGAGGAGGGTCTAGTACATATGATCTCAGTAAAAATGTATTGAACACTGAAAATTCAATTTAGTCACCACTATGTCCTTACACATCTCCGCAGCTCAAACTCTGCAACTTACAAAATGCAGCAGGTGGTCGTTAATGTTGCCTCATCCCTTTCGGGACAAGGACCATGTTTTATATACACTTTGCACCCTCCATAGCCAATGGCCCAGCACCTTGTGTATAGTAGGTACCCAACAAGTATCATTTAAAAAATCTAGTAATTAGCCCAGCCAGTGTGGCTCAGTGGATTGAGCATCGTCCCATGGACTAAGAGGTCTTGGTTCGATTCCTGGTCGGGGCACGTGCCCTGATTTTGAGCTCTATCTCCAGTAGGGGGCATGCAGGAGGCAGTTGATTGATGTTTCTCTCTCCCATCGATGTTTCTTTTTCTCCTTTCTTCTCTCTCTGAAAAATCAATAAAAATATATTTAAAAAAAAAAGAAAAAAGGAATTGTCCTGGCTGGTTACTCAATGGTTAGAGCATCAACCTGAGGACCAAAAGAGCCACGGGTTCAATTCCGGTCAAGGGCATGTAGCTCTGTTGCAGTTCGTCCCTAGCCCTGGTTGGGGTCGTGTGTGTGGCAACAAGTTGATGTGTATCTCTCACATTGATGTTTCTCTCTCTGTCTCTTCCTTTCTTTCTTACTCTATCTGAAGATAAATGAAAAAATATCCTTGGGTGAGGATTAAAAACATTTTTTTAATCTAGAAATTATTTTATAAAATCATATTTTTTTTCAGGTGAGTTTTATTTTTAATCACTACTCTTGATTTTAAAATTAAAATATGCTCATTGTAGAAAACATGGGAAAATCTCAAGAAAAAGGTAAACATCACTCATAATTCCTCAACCCACAGGATTTCCTCCCTGTTTTTTTATGCACAAGCTCTCGGAGAGCGGAGGACAGAGGTCACACATGTGTGAATATGTCCCGTTGTCCCATAGTTCTCCTGCTGCTTAATTGACCATTAAGATGACTGCCTTTTCCGGATCTAACTTTCTAACACAGTGGGCAAACAGTGGAGATCAGAAACAGTGGACTCACTTGATTTCTGAAAAGCCAACCTTCTATCTTTCCACGTTTTCACGTTGGCAGGAAAGCCAGCCGAGTGTCTCCGGTAAGTGGCAGAGAGCCTACATTTAAGAACAAGAAGCCGAGACTCTACTGTAGGAAGCTTCCAGCAAAGGGACACATGCCTTGCCTCTTGGCAAAGGGAGTTTAAGGAAGTGCCCCAGCAAGGTAAGGGCCCGGGGCCTGAGCGCAGGCCAGCATCACTAGGACAAGTGCTGGTGTGAGTGGGAGCTGCCTCAGCGAGGACACAGAAGAGGAAGGGTTGGCACTATAAGTGTGAGAAGTTTGCTTTGGGTGCAAATGAACAGTTCTCGTTTATTGAACACGTGATGTGGAACATGTTGAGATTAGAGCAGATTTCTAAATCATACCCACCACCCTCCTCACCTTTTCCCCACTCAGTTCTGAGCCTTCTGAAATAATAAAGGGTTCTGCCCAGCCGGTGTGGCTCAGTGGTTGAGCGTCGACCCTGCACCAAGAGGTCACAGGTCCAATTCCCTGTCACGGCACATGCCCAGGTTGTGGGCTGATCCCCAGTGGGGGGCGTGCAGGAGGCGGCCAATCAATGTTCTCTCTCATCGATGTGTCTTTCTCTCTCTCTCTCTCTCTCTCTCTCTCTCTTTCTCTCTCTCTAAAATCAATAGAGAAAACTGTATTTTTAAAAAAGAAAGAAAGTCTAGAGGGTTCTGACCAGTGAAGATCAAATGACAGAACCACTACTGGAGAGCCGGGCTTAGGTTTCAGGGCAACAGCGGATGTCCTCTGACGGCCCTCACACCTGGCCCTGGGCAGTGGTGGGAAAGCGCTGGCCTCCCCTTTGCTCAGCTGCCCCCCAAATTTAAGGTGTGGAGGAACGAGGCAGAATGCACGCTTCCAGGGGCAACTGGATCCCAGAGGAAGAGGGGCAAGGGGGCAGAGGCACAGACACCCATTTCCTAGCCCCAAATTTGCCAGCCACGCAACTCACTCCTCCTGCTCCTGGGGCGGAGGAGGCTGGAGTGAGGGGCCAAAAGGAAGCCAGGAGTGTTACATATATTGATGTCCCCCCATGTGGAAACACAGAGCAAGGGGGAAGGAGGTTCCACATAAAAGGCACTGTGCTAGGGGTTTTAATTATTTTTATCTCTGATCTGAACAAGCCTGTAAGGAGGATGTTATTTAATTATTTGTTTTAATAATCCTCACCCAAGGATATTTTTCCACTGATTTTCAGATAGAGTGGGAGGGGGGAAAGAAACGTCGATGTGAGAGAGACACGTCAATTAGTTGCCTCCCACATGACCCCAACCAGAGGCAGGGATCGAACAGCAACCCAGGTACGTGCCTTTGAACAGAATCGAACCCGCGACTCTTTGGTGTGTGGGCAAATGCTCTAACTGCTGAGCCAAACTGGCCAGGGCTCTAAGGAGGATATTAATATCTTCATTTTAAGCTGAGGAAACCAGGAGGGGTTAAGTAAGAACACCATGCCACAGCCAGCAGCTGGTGGAGCTGGGATTTGAATCCAGGTCTGCAGTCAAGGTCCCGGGTTTCCACCACGGGTCGCTCACTTGCACGTTTCGTGAGGAACCCCATCCACTGAGCAGCCCTGGCCTGTCTGTCAACCCTGCTAACAATGCACTTCGTCAGGATGTAGGGCCCATCAGCAGAGTAAAAATAATACATTATTTTAAAAACTCAGTAAAACATTTAAACTAGGGCAACGTCTGGTTAGAGCAGGTGAAGGCCCTAGTTAAGCTGGACTTTGAAAAATAAATGGGATTTCTGTGGACAGTTTGTTTTTTGCTTCGCAGACATCTATTTTTCCTTTCTCGCATGTGTTGATTTCTGGATATTGGTTTAGGGTTGGTTCCATGACCAATGGTCCAGGGCAGGTTTCTTACACTTGAGTTTCGGTGTCTTCATCTGTAAAATGTGATTGTGGAAAAGACTAGATTACACGGAGTCTAGGACAGTGCCGGGGTCACAGCCTCACTCCACTGTTCTGCTTCTCCTGAGCTCGAGTCATCTGTCGTTGCTGCTGTTAGAAAACCTGCCGCACGTTCATTTCCAGAGATCTCCCGTGTTTGGCATGGCCTGAAGGTGGTGCTGGCAGCTGCTGGCCACCTGCCCAGAGCCCTCATTCGAAGCCGTACCTCCTGTCCTTGCACAAACATTATCTCGCTGCTTACAAGGGTGGAGACAAGATGTCGTCTTGATGTGATTCTTCCACGAACACCTGCTGCTCTGCACGATGAAGCATGAAGCATGTGTCTGTTCGGGAAAGGAGAGCCGGACACTGTGGAGCTGATTCCAAGGAAAAGCATGGTCTTGGGTCCCTTGGATTCCCCACATGGGACCATTTGGTCCTGCCAGTCCCTGGGTTGAAGGATGAAGCAGGCTGGCCAAGGCTTCCTGCCATCCAAGATGGTGTGTGCAAGTAAAGGTTTCGTTCTTGTTTGGAGGTTTTGTGGTGATCGCAGGAGATCCTGGACTGGCTCACATCTACAAAAGTTTCTAAATGGTTCCTCAATTTCCAAGAATGACTTCTGGAATTAATTCCACCGGCTAATGTTGTTTGCCTCTTATGTACTCAAATAGCTCCTCTTCTTTCTTTCCCTACCACCTCTAAGCCCCCCGATCATACTCACTTTGACTGCAGAGACTAGGTTTCATTTTGATACCTTCTGCTTATCACCCGTCCACCCCCTCCACACACACATCCACTCCACAGCCAGCATTTTGACTAATACATCAAAGGCAGTCATTCAATAGGTGATGAATGAATGAACCAGAATGAAGCTGAGATGACCTGATGTTTTTCTGAACTCAAGGAGTCCAGTGACTATGGAAGATAAAATGGGAATTGAGAGCTCTCGTATCTTAGCCCCAGCTCAGCCCATAGATGATGATGACGGTGATGTAATAAGCGCTAACATTTATTCATAGACTTCTATATTCCAGGTACATGAAAAGCTCTTTCCAGCCACTTGTTGCCTTATTCAGTCTTTACAACAACCCTTTCGGGGTGGGGAACCTTTTTTCTGCCAAGGGCCATTTGGATGTTCATGACATCATTCATGGGCCATACAAAATTATCAACTTAAAAATTAGCCGGCTATATCTGGATAGGCTACTTTGGTGAGGCGTGTGATGTCAGCTGGTGTTGATTTCGCGGGCTTTCTACAGCCCTCGGGCCAGACATCCCCTACCCCTGCTTAAATAATGATCCTTATCCCCATGTACAGATGAGGACGCTGAGGCTTAGAGAAGTTAGTTCACTGCCCAAGCTCCCGCCTGCTGGTACATCGGACCCAGCTTTGGCTATCCTGGCACCCACGCGTTTTCCAGCAGGCAACCGCTCCTCCATCTCCTTTCCCTGGCTGACCGTGGCCAAGATTTTTCCCCTCTCTGGGCTTCACTGTCCTCATCTGTGAAATGAAGGCAGGGGACAATGACATGACTACTAAATTCCCTATTAGAACTTGCTTTCCACGAGATTAGTAACAATACCAAAGTGTAATCCCTCCGGTGTTTGCAGCCTTTTACAGCTCATAAAGCCCTTCTCATCCTTCTCATTAAGCAGATTGCCTTAGAAACAAGATTTGCCTACATGGTGAGACCAGCTCCCCAGAGCCGCTCCGGGGAAATCTCGGCAGCAGGAAGGAGGCAGTTCCTGGAACAGGCCTGCTGTGCTTACCTGAGGTGCTAGGAGGCATTGCCTGTCCTTCCAACTCGGCCTTCCTTCTCAGAGGCCTGGCAGGGGTCCCGTTTAGTGTAGTTAGACCAGTGAAGCCACCTCCTTGCACAATCCAGGTGAGGCAGGGCTGGGGACTGGGCAGGGTAGGCCTCTAGGGAACATCTAGTTTTGGACAGAAATGATATAAACTGTTCTGAGAGGCTGGACTTAACCCTTTGGGCTGAAGAAAGGGATCTGTCATTGATTCTGTGTGGTTCACTTATTTATTCATTCAACAAACACATATTGAACATCCATGATGGGGCCTCATTGTGCTATGCACTTAGGATGAAAGACGGTGCCTCCTTCTCTTAAAGAGTTCATCACTGGGAGGGAATGGAGAGCCAGATACTCAAACAGATGACCCCGACATAACGCAGCTCTTCTCAGCTGTGGGGCCCTAGAACACTGCATACTCTCTCTGAGCTTCAGCTTCCTCACCAACTAAATGGGGCATGTAATATCCCATCTTTTGCCTCATCGTCTGCAACTCCCACATTCTGTAGCTATTCCGTTTCCCAAATACACCAAACACATATACTCCCATCTCTGCATCATGGCTCCCCCTATTCTCTACCTGGGATGTCCTTTCCTAAGCACACCTTAAAAATACCTGCTCAACCCTAGCACCTAGCCCAGTCTTAGGCATAGTAGAAAGTGAATGAATATTTACTCAATGAATAAATCCCACAAGATCAAGTTTCTCCCCATCTCCTCCTTCCCCTTCCTCTCTCCTCCTTCCCCTCCCTCTATCTTCTTTTCCCTCCCTCTCTCCTCCCCCTCTCCCCATTAGCTGTACCTGATTTCCGCAGGCAGAACAATGATTTATTCTCCCCATCAAACTGTATTATTCTCCCCATCAAACTGTAACAGACACTGTGAATGACAGAGCATTTGGTGTTTAGTAAACATTTAGTAAGAGTGAAAAACAAGTTAATCAGGAAAGGTATTATTATCTTCATTTTAATAATGACTCTTAGGTTCTGAAAAAGCCCAAAGAACTTTGTGAATCATCCTAGAAGATTAAACAACTTGCCCAACCCACAGGGCTCCAGGAAGCCTCCTTTTCTGACCTGAATCTGAGCTTGTCAGACCACAGCTCTCCCAGGCAGAAGGTATTTCATAGCTTCTAAACGCACGCTTTCCAACCTCTCACAGAGGAGGATGCGTTTTTCTTTCTGTAATGGTACATCAAGTAATGGGGACCTTGCTTTGATGAAATATGTTATTAGTCATAATTGGAAAATCTGGAAGCCACCTACACCTGGCAGCTATTGATTAAATAAATGAAAGCACTTTTATGCGATTGGGTAATATCAAATAATGATAAATAATTTGTTAATAATTATGTTAATAATTATGATTAATTATAAATCATGTGTATGTCTGTGTATGGAGAAAAGCCATCTGTGACAGTTGCTTTACTAATAAAACTGGACTTCCATCTGATTCTGTTTTTGTTTGAAACGCAATTCTGGATAGGTAGCTGCCGTGGGGTATGTGAGGATCACCTGACATTAAAAAGAATCCAGGTGTTCTTTTTCACAGCTGAGTTTTCATTACCTTGGAAATAGCTAATTCCAACATTGCTGATTTTTGTGTGCTTTCTTTTTAACTTACTTTGAAATAATTTCTAATGCATAGAAAAGTTGCAAAAATCGTACAAAGAACTCTCTAAACACTTCTTGTGTATTTCTCTCTTGTTTCCTATTATATTTGTTTTGACACAGTTATATTTTATGAAGCATTTGAGAATAGATTACATATGTCATGTCCCTTTACCCCTAGTCTTTCAGTATGCATTTAAGAATAAGGGTGTTCTCTTCCACAGAACTATTAGCAAATTCCAGAAACATACACTGATACAACACTTTATCTAAGCTACTGTCCCTATTCCAACTTAATCAATTGCCCCCATTATGTCCATTATAGGACTTTATTTTCTTCTTGTCCAGAATCCAGTTCAGGACAGTCAATGCATTTATTTGTCATTTATTTATTTTTGTCTTTTATGAGATCAATAGTTTTTAAGTCTAGGGGTCTATGATTATTGTAGATTGCCCCTCAATTTAGGTTATTTGATATTTCATTGTAATTTGATTCAGGTTATGCATTTGGGGCTGGAATATTACATAAGTGAAGCTATGTCCTTCCAAAATATCACTTCTAGGGACATATTTTGTCTGTTTGTCTCTTGGTGGTAATATTAACTTTTATCACATAGTTATCACATGCCTTTTCCACAGTATGGTTTCTATTTCTCCTGTTGTAACTAATAAATAATTTGTGAGAAGATGCTTTGAGACCATGTAAGTTTCCAATTCCTTACCAGACTACTTCCCAACTCCCATTTAGAATCCACGGATGGATCTTTCTTGAATCAATTTTTCACTATATCATTGCAAAAATGGTGGTTTTTGTTGTGTAATCATTTCTTCTACATTTATTAATTTATAAAGAAATCGTTTATTTACTTATTATCAAAATGGACCATAGAGCCTTGTTTTACTCTGTGGGTTATGATCCATTCCTGACCATCTTTACCTGATGCTCAGAACTGTCTGGAGCTGGCTTGTACCTTTCCACACGCTCCATGACCCTTCGCTCGCGCTTCCTTCTGGCCTTCCTGCCTGGCCCAGCTCGGCGTCCGGGCTCCCCTGGCCCTTCCACGCCTCGGCTTGGAGTCAGCCGCATCTCCCGGGCGCTGCCTGCTTTTCGTGGATAATGGCATTTAGAAACCAAGATCTGAGTGCATGCAGATATTTCCTTTTTCTTCTTTTCAATGATCTGCGTCATCTACTTCAAACCGCAAATAAACATATACTTCCTTATAATAAAAAGATCTAAATTTTTTAAAAAATCATTTTTAAAGAGAAGGCAAGCGTCAGCCCGTGGACCAGAGAAGACAAAACAACCAAAAGATAGGGGGTTGTTGCAAATCCCCTCGGGAGCCCAAATTCCTTGGACCCAGGAGAACGACTTTCAGCTGGTGACTTTGTCAAATGCCAGGGAAAGTAGCTCGAGGACGGAGCCCGGCCCAGGAAGTCACAGCGCGGTGCCGGCCTCCACCTTCAAAGTACACGGAGGCGCCTGGCTGAAGGACCAACCTGGAGACTGAAAGCGGTGCCCAGGCAGCAAGCAGAAGAGAAATCCATCCAAGCCCGCTGCTGCCCGGAGAAGCCATGCTCCGCCCCCAACCCCTGAGCTTCCCCAGAAAGCAGGCGGGCAGGCGGGCAGGCGGGCAGGCGGGCAGGCGGGCAGGCGGGCATACTCACCACGCTCACTCCCAACCCGCTGCACGCGGACCGGCCCAGCTCTGGGAACCAAGCAGAGCTGGAAGAAAGAAGGATTTGTTGTCAAGGGGCTATGAATGGTCATGTCTGTTTAACTATTTTAATTAATTTTTGATATGCTGCCAACATGACCCACCCCTGCCTTTTGCCAAGAGCAACTGGCTGGGACCCTTTCTGCCCCCTTCCAAAGAAACCCTGATTGACCTGCAGTGACCCCTCTGCCTGAGGCCGAGCTGTGGTCCTGAGTGACTGTCCACTTTGGTGCGATCCTTGGCTGGGACCATGGAAGGATCAAGGGTGGCAGCGGCATCTAAGGACGGCCATCCTCAGTCTAGGGGGCAATCGTGAAGGGGAAGCTGCCCCCTCTCCGGGCTGCTGCACCTCTTTCTAGTTCCTTTGAGAAGGAAAGCAAATCCTGACACTCTCTTTATTTTTTCTTATACAAGGAACTCTCCTGCTTCAAGGCCCATAGCTCCTCCCCTAAAAACCTTTGCTGCAGGCTTACTCTGCCCCCCAACCCTGCACCCCCAGCACACTTTGCCTGGGCTCTTTATAGCACTGATCACATTGCTTTGTCATCCAGTGTCACCTGTCACTCTGTGAGCTCAGGAGGGCAGAGGCTGTGTCCTTCATTCCCTAGCCTCAACCTCACACAGTGTCTGACAACAGAGCTCAGTAAACACTGGAATGAATGAATGACTGAGTGAATTAATGAGAGTGAGTGAGACAGTACAATTGAGGCTCAGCAAAGCAGACAGAGGGAGAATGGGATATAGGGATTCAGTGGTTTGTTCCTTTTTTATTTTTAATATTTTTTTTTCTTTATTGATTTTAAAGACAGAGGAAGGGAGAAGAAGAGAGAGATAGAAACATCAATGAGAGAGAACATCGACTGGTTGCCTCCTGCATGCCCCACACTGGGGATAGGGCCCACAACCTGGGCATGTGCCCTGACCAGGAATTGAACTGGTGACCTCCTGGTGCATGGGTCGACACTCAACCACTGAGCCACACCGGCCAGGCCAGTGGTTTGTTCTGAGATAAAGCTGAGGGGCTGACCACCTAGCTCTACACCACCCTCCTGGCTCCCTGCCCTGGGCATTATCACATCACCTGGTCTTGTTTTTCTCCACATTTTTCTATCTGCTGTGCTATTTGTTGTTTCCTTGCTTATTCTCTGTTTCCTCCCCAGTAGCACAGAGGGCCTGCCTGCTGGCTTCAGCTCTACCCCAGCCTTCACACAGCGAGGGGCAGGTGCAGGCATCCCCATTTTTCTGCAGTTTCTCTTTTCCACGGTTTCAGTTACCCATGATCAACCGAGTTCTGAAAATATCTAATAAAAAAATTCCATAAATAAACAATTTATACAGTTTAAACTACACACCATCTTGAGCATCAGGATGAATCTTGCGCGCGCCCCCCCCGCTTTGTCCAGCATCTCCGTATGGTATACTGTGTACCAGCCACTTAGTAGCCATCTCAGTGATCAGATTAACTGTCATGGGACCATATTCATGTAACTTTTATTATAGTATATTGTTCTGTTTTGTTATTGTTGTTGTTAATCTCTTACTGCGTATAATTTGTGAATTAAGCTTTATCATAGGTATGTATGCACAGGGACAAACATAGTATGTGTAGGGTTCAGTACCGCTCTGGGTCTCAGGCATCCCCTGGGGATCTTGGAATGTGTCCCCACTGATGAGGAGGAACTGCTGTAACAGGAACCTTACAGCTATTTACTGAGCGAAAAATGAGTGAGTGAAAGAATGCATCCCTGCTCCCTTCGAAGGCCTGGGTTCTGCCCTCAACGCCTTGTTTTTGCCCATGTTACAAATGGCTTATTAAACTTAAAATTCTCTCTTCCTAGGAGCCTCTTGGGGGTAGAAATGACTTCCAGGTCTCTCTCCCTTTTTCTTCTCTCAGCTTTCCTCACTGTCTTCCTTATTGTTTTTATCTCGTGTACACACGTTCCCTGGATGCCGACTGCGGGCTGCTCATTGTCCTGGCTCCAGCCTAGGTTCTGATGGGAACACTGATGGAGGGGTGTCAGCAAGAAGGTTGGAGATACGTGGACATGCGCAGGTGTGTTTCTTCGTCATTTAAGCCCAAAGGCCTTGACTTGAGCCCAGGCAACTCTGTTCTATGAAACTACTTAGGAGGCTGGTTAAACATTAAGCAGTATTTATACAGTAGCATTGAGTGCGGTGATTTCTAGCTTGGAATGTTCTCTTCAGTGTGGAAGAACGTGATTATTTGAAATTCTTGTAGCAAAGGCGCTAAAGCTGTTTTGAATAAAAGACTGACAAATCTCTGTCACCACCCCTGAGACATGGGGGGAAAGAAAGGGCCCCTCCTCTTCTTGACAGTAAAGTAGAAAAATACTTCTATGGGGATGGAGGAGAGGGGAAGGGACATTTTTTTTTTGATCCATTATACATATTTTTATAACTTTATTCTGATTATAAAATTAATGTGTGCTAAATTGGAAAAAGAAAAGTATAAGGAAGAAAAAAGCAATCTCTCTAATTGCCCCCAAGATAATAAACTGGCAATAATGTTGGCATTTTCTCTTTTAGTCTCTTTCCTAAGCCTGAGATATGTGTTAGGGTTTTGTTTAGCCGGCGATGCAGGCTTGTGAAAGAATTCACGGCTGAGAGAAGAAACAAAAGGGAGGAGAGTCATTAACTTTGCCCACAGACAGGGCACGGGCCCTGCGCTCACTGGCAAGACAGGGCCGGAGCAGAAAGAGTGAGGTGCTCTTTACTGGGGCCTTTGGGAGTAAAGGGCAGATGCGCCAGGAGGGTTTCTTATCATCTCTTCTTTAGCCTGTGAAACATGCCTGGGGACAAGGAGAGAAGGAATGTGGGCAGGGGCTGCAGGGTCTGGTCGCCAGTGAGTCGCAGTCACAGGTCCAGTGGTGCCATAATCAGGTTGTTAATCTTCCCATGACGTCAGGGAGTCCCCCTTGACCTCTGATTAGGAGAAGGGACAGCATTCCCGAGGTGCACACCTCCCCGTCAGGTCAGAGTGGGCTTTTCCACAATCAGAAGAGCAATCAAAATTAACATGGTAAAGGATGATTAACATTTTTCTAACTATGGCTAGTGCCCCACTATGATTAATTTTCTTACTCTTCTAATATTTTCTATTAATTCTAATATTCTTTCCTGCCCCTTTCAGTGGGGTAGAAAGGCGGTTTGAAGTTGTAGACACCAGCAATCTCCGTGATTATTACCAGGTACATCTCACTCAGAAAAAAAAAAAAAAAAAGAAAGAAAGAAAAACCTGTTTTCTGTCCTTACAGTAGGTTGCACATACCTGAGGTCATACTGTCGGTATAATCCCATCTCTTGCCTTTCTCACTTGGTATTCACAGTTTTCCCCCACATAATCAAAACACACATTAAATAGGTGGAAAGTAAGAACACATTTAGTCTGATATCATAAAAAACACCCAGTCAAAAATAAGAATGTGTATATGCAACAAGCACGTGTAAATTTCTGAGTGGACACACTTCAAACTCAAAACAGTGGCTGTCCCTGGACAGAACAGGTGAGGAGATGACACTGGCAAAGAGGGGCACTAGTTTTACCTGCTCAAGTTGAAAAGGGAGAGGGAGATTCACATTTTAAAGTATTGCGCATATAATCAAAATTATTTTTAGGTACTCTTTATTATAGTTATTATTATATTGTTTAATCTTATAAGGCTGCATTTTATTACACTTAACCTTTCTTCTAAGATCTGACATCAAAACTGTTTCAAAATTTTAACTATCCTGAGTAATTTTGTGGCGAGCTTCTCTGGGTGTGAATTTTATCTCGATTATAGATGATTTCCTGTGCATGAATTTCCATAAGTGGGATTCTTGGACAGTGTTCATCAATTCACATTGCTCCAAGAACCTCACCACATCCTGAAAAGCACTGAGGATTATCAATTTATTTATTTTAAATTGAATTTATTAGGGTGACATTGGTTAATAAAATTATACAGGTTTCAGGTATACAATTCTATAGCACATCATCTGCACATTGTATTGTGTGTTCACCACCCCAAGTCAAGTCTCCTCCCATCACCATTTATCCCCCCGTACCCTCTTCTACCTCCCCTCACCCAAACTAATCACCCTTTATTACTAATTTGGTGTTGACTCATTTAACTTTAATTTGTTTTTTATACACGTATTAGCCATTTTCCGTGAGGACGGATGTTTCCTTATCCACCGTAAGGGAAGACAAAGGCAGAAAGTCTTACAGAGGGGACCTATAGGGGTTCACATTCAACAGCGCTTGTTTCTATCCTTGGAGGGTTCTTCCTTTCACTGCTTGGGAGGAGGAGCAGCTGAGAAAAAGCACCTTGGGGGCCAGAACAGCAGGTGACGTCAGCCATGAGTCAGCCTGAGGCTTATAAAGTTAATCTTCCTAAAATGCAGGCCTGGTTGGTTGTGCAGGGACCTGCCCACGCCTTTATCTCCTTCACCTATCAAGGGAAAGGCCTCCTCAGTGGGACCCAGCCACCTTCTGGAGTACGTTTCACTCATCTGAACATATCATATCCTCCACTGCAGAGACCACGTGCCGTTCTTGAAACACACTACCCAAGTCCTGCCTCTCTCCTTTGCTCACCTTGGTGTTCTCTCTGCTTGATCCCCTCGCCCATCTTTCCTTCCTTCGGTGACCATTCCAAAGGCCACCTCTTCATCAATCATACTTTCCTTCGTCTCCTAAAATTCAAGTGACTTTTCATCCCTTTGGACTTCTATTTTTCCTTGAGGCAAGAGTCAGGGCCAAGTTCCATTCAGTCCCTAGTTTGTTGGGTTCTCTCCCTTCCTACATGTGTGCCTTGGGAAAATTCTTTAAAAAGCTGAGTCTCTGATTCCTTCTCCATAAAATCAGATAATTAAATGAGATCATGTAAGTGAAGTACCCACTATCCCTGACACATAGTAGATTGTTCAACAGATGTGAGTTTCTTAGTTTACGCTGCCTTGCGTTTGAGTGGTGAGTATCTTTTGTTCGCCATCCCCAGCCCCTTTCTAGAGTACACGGTCCTTGCACGAAGGAGCCCGGATCTCGTATGTCTATGTACCCTCTTCACCATAGAGTCTAGCACACACTAGTCAATAAACACGTATGGAATTTGTATAAGATTAAAGGCAAATCACTGTGAATTTACTTCAGACTGACATTTAAAAGGTATGTGGAAGAAAAGGGCACAGTTTCTGGAATAAACTGCTCAAGGAAGTAAAGAGAAATGATTGAGCATGAACTCAGGCTCCAAGGCTGGGTCTTCCACTCTCTGGCTGTCAGACTCTGAAAAAAACGTTGACTGTGTATAAAAGCCTTAGTTCTTGTGTCTGCGTGGGGAGATATTAACAGAACTTAGCTCATAGAGCTCCCGGGGCAGAGGAAATGAGATCATCCTTAGAGTGGACAGCACCAGGTTCCCCTTAAGTGCTAAAGCAAATCTAACTATCATTTTATGAGTGTGAAGAAGGCAAAGCCAAAAAAGTATTGTGAGAATTAAAGTTGCTGAGAAGAGATTGACCTATGCATCTCACTAGTACAGATTTTTAAAGCCCCCAAGAATGCTCTTTAATATAGTATTTGTTTAAAATTTGCTTATTTAATGTTTTTTAAAAGAAAAATATTTTATAGACAAAGAGTGGAATGTTTTGATTATTACAAACTGTCCGGAATTGATGAGAGTGCTATAATGCCATCATCTGAAGTTTTACGGAAAGTGTGTATCATGCAGCTGGGGTGGAAGCCCATGGCACAATTTCATTGAATATATATTGTGCATATACAGTGTGCCAGGCATTTAACAAAGCACATGCAAAGTACAAGGGCAATAAATATAAAAGGTTTCAAATGAACTACTTATTGTACTAAAACTGTAAAACCGGAGTCCTGAGATTTTCAGATTTATAGTGTTTCCAAATTGGACAGAAATGGAATATTTCTCAACTGTGTCAGTTCCAAGGTACTAAATAAAGTCAAGAAGGAAATCTGGCTCTGAATTTTTAAGAAAAGAAGATAGCGTGCACAACTTGACCATCCATTTAGAAAAAGGAAGGAAAGAAGCAAGGAAGGAAGGAAGGAAGGAAGAGGGGTGGAGGAAGGGAGGATCACCCCATCAATAAGTAGGTTTCTGCTCAAGAACCTTCAGTGACTTTCCATTGACACTAGGGAAATTCCAAACTCTAACACGATGTAGTGGGTAGTGTTAGTTGCCACATACTATTCATTCTCCCCTTCCCCCTTCCCAACTGCAGCTCTATATATTCATGTAAACACTTTACCCCCAGTTTCAGAGGGAATTTGAAGTGTCTACCCTCCCCCATCACATAGCAATCTCTGATCACTGTCATTGACCATCATCAGCAAAGAAATCTGTTGCTCCAGCCACTGCTGGCAGCTACTTTGTGACCACGAGGAGAACCCGGCTGAGAATGATAGAGCAATGAGCTAAAGATCTGGCTCCACTGAGTCAATCAACTCTGAAGCCACCCACCTTTGAACCTACCTTGTAATGTTAGATGAGAAATTTCTTTGTTGTTACGTCAGTTGGAGTCTAGGTTTTGTGTAACTGGCATCAGTAATGCATGCTTCAAGGCCTTTATACGTGGTGCCTCCTTGTCCTGCCATGCATCTCACCACCTGGTCTCGATGTTTTCAAGCCCTGTTCTTCTTTCAGTCCCTCAAATGTGTCTTGTGTCTTTCCTCCAAGTCTTTACACACATCAAGTCTCTCTTTGGCCTGGTCATTCCTACCAATCCTTAGGCCTTAGCCTAAATGTTACTTTCTCTGGGAAGGATCCCCTAACTTTTATGATCTTGAATTGATTTAGATATCATTCTCTGGGGGATAATTACATATTATTTAGCAAACCTATTGGTAGATTAATTTGGGGAGGCAATATTACATGGTGAATTAATCTACAAATTCTCAACCTGGGTTCAAATCTAGAGAGGCAGCCTCATAAATAGGAAAAAGGTAGAAACCTCAAATCCAAGACCTGGATCATCAGTTATCTATTTGAGCCTCAATATTTGTCATGCTTCTTTGGGCCCATTTTCTCACTGCGAAAGGAGCATTATAAACTCTGTTCTGTCATCTCTACTCAGTTATTCAATGAATATTTACCGAGCGCCCCTTATCATTGTGAAAAGTCCCTCTTTACTTCTAGTGACATTTTTGTTTCGTTTTTGTTTTAAAGTCTGTGTTGTCTGACTTTCGAACAGCTACTCCAGCTCTTTCATGGTTGTTGTTTGCACGATCTATCTTTTCCATCCTTTTACTTTCAACTTACTTTTATGTGTGATCTTAAAGTTTGTTTCCTATAGAGAATATATAGTTAGATCTTGTGATTTTTTTTCCCCCTGTCTAATCTGAGAGTCTCTGACTTTTGATGGGATTGTTGGGGCTTGATTTTTTAGACATTGGAGATATTATAGTACATCTGAATGCTGAGCCGAAGGACCCAGCAGGAGACGTGGGCAATGTAGGAGAGAAGAATGAACATTGATGTCGCAGGTCCTCGAGAAGGCAAGCAAGGAGAAAATCCATAGCTCGTGCAGGAAGTTGCCTCTCCTAGGAGTGATCCTTCCTCTATGATAACAGAAGGGAAATAGGAGAGAATTGATACACATGCAGGTCCTTTTACAAGTTTGATGGAGGAAACTCAGAGCATTCACTTCTGGTGGTTTCTATATTCTCTTGTGAGACTCGACAAAGATAATCTAGATGGAAAACACTTCAAAAGCATTAGAGAAATACAATGCAAAAATTTCACTTATTCAACTCTTATCACCTGGCACAGCGTAGAGCTTTGCACAGATGAGGTCCCAGGACAGCTGGGATTTGATAGGGTTGGACTCAGGAAATCAGAGGCAGGCAGGGAAGGTCTGGATCACGGAGCTTGGTCTGCCCCATGACCTGGACCAAAGCCAGCACTGAGAAGGCAGCGTGGAGAAGAGGCTCCTGTGAATTTGTGCCTGATCCCGTCTTTTATGTGGGCCTAACCCTGCTGGCAGCATCCACTGGCTCTGAGAAAGAAAGGCTCTGGATTTGCTCCATCATTGCACAACATCCTGCCACGTCCACAACTACGTATTGCTGATGATCCAGGTAGAGTGACCCATGGTGATGAGCACTTGGAATGAACAAGCTAATAAGCAAGCCCCAACCGGCTGCATTGTCTCATCATCCTGCCTGAACTGTGTAACCCTGTGCAATCCTCACTAGCCCGAGGGGCTTCCCACTCACTCACAGCCCAGCCCACGTTCTGATTCACCCTGTTGGTCAGTGGGAAGACGGGCATCCGTCTGTGCACAGAAGTTGAACAGGGAGGAAGTACTCTGGCATAATGAGTATGCATGGAAAATGTTATTTTTCCTTTTATCTATTTGAAATATTTTTGGACAAAACATATGCTCATTGTTGAGAAAGCAAATATACAGATAAAAAAATATATTATCCCAATTCCCACACCGAGGTAAAAACCTTAACATTTTGGTATATACTCCCCTCTGGAAGATATATATATATATATATATATATATATATATATATATATATATATTCCAGAGAGAGAGAGGTAGAGGTAGATATAGATATAGATCTATATGTTTATTTTATATAAAAATTATATATATTTAAATTTTACTAAATAATGTCTCATGAACACAAAGACTGAAGAGAGAAATAGATTTAAGTGCCCTAAGCCTTTAGCATTTGGGGGAGGTAGTAAAAGTATTCTATGTGAAAGTGCACTTTATATTAATAGTAATAAGTCAAGGATGCATGTTGAAATATCTAGGGTAACCACTAAAAGAATGGTAAAAAGCATAAGTAACTAACAAGCTAATATAGAGAAAAAATGAAGTCATAAAGAAAAGAAAGGAGAAGAAAAAAACTAAAAATAGATATGACAAATAGTAAACAAATCATGTAGATTTAAACAGAACATATCAGTAACTATATTAAATGGAAATGGATTAAGAATTCCAAGTAAAACCCAGAGATTGTCAGATTGGATAAAGGGAAAAACATAACCCAACTTAATGCTGTTACAAGCGGTATGTAAGAACGCGGAATGGTTAAAGGAATGGGCTGGAGAAGACAGACCATGTGAACACTAACCATAAGAAATCTGGTGCTGTGTAAAGGAGACTTTAGCTCTAAAAGTGTTGTTAAAGATGAAAAGGGAGCCCTAGCTGGTGTGGCTCAGTTGGTTGGAGCATCATTCGTATACCAAAGGTTGCGGGTTCGATCCCTAGTTAGGGCATGTATGGAGGTAACCAATTGATGGCTCGCTCTCTCTCTCTCTCTCTCTCTCTCTCTCTCTCTCTCACACACACACACACACACACACACACACACACCTCTCTGCCTCTCTCAAATCAATAGCATATGCTCAAGTGAGGATAAAAAGAAAGATAAAGAGAGAAAGGACCTCCAATAATGGTAGAGTCAAGAGGACAGCAATCCCTCCTATAAAAATGAGCAATTATAAAACTGGACAAAATTATTAAAAACAACCATTTCAGGGTACTGGAAGCTGACCAAAGGCAGGAGAATTGAGAAGTACTGATTCTTGAAAAGTTACTAAAACTTCAGGTGAGAATGGCCTTCTTGTCTCTGGTGACTCATATCTAGCACATCTCCAGTTCAGAAGGGAGAAATCACACTTGGTTTTGAAGCTGGTCAAAGAAACCAGCAGCTTTAATGCTGGAAGAGGGTGGGCTTGACTGAAGAGGCGATGGGAGCAAATGCTTTTCCAATGAGAAGGGATGGGATTGGTTGGGAATGGGCAGGGAACATGGACAGCTTTGTCGTCCCAGTTCAGAACATAGGAACAAAAAAACAGATGGGGAGAGCAGAAAACAAATATTAAAATAGTAGAATTAACTCCAAACATAAATAATTAGATTAAATATTAATGGACTAAGCATAATGCTAAATGGTTCAACCTATCTGCAAGGTCATATGAGGTAGACAGAGTGAGAGCTTTGGAGTGAGCCAGGCCTGTATTTGGACACCAGACCGATCACTTCATTTCCTCAAAGGTAAGATGGACATAATTCTAGTACTTCCCTCACAGGGTTCAATGAGATTATTGTTGTAATATGCTTACTACAGTGCCTCGTATCTAGTAAATATTCAATAAATATTGATTCCTTCTCTTATAATCGAACATAACAATAGAGGAGACAGTGGGCATTTTTCTAGGTTATGTGGGAACAGGAAATTTTGGTTCATCTAAAAGAGGGGTTACAGCCCTGGCCGGTTTGGCTCAGCGGTTAGAGCGTCAGCCTGCGGTCCTGAGAGACCCGGGTTCGGTTCCCGCTAAGGGCACGTACCTCGGTTGCAGTTTGTCCCCGGCCCTGGTCGGTTGTGCGGGTGGCAGCCACTCGATGTGTCCCTTTCACATCGATGTTTCTCTCTCTCTCTCTGTTCCTCTCTCTCCCTCCCACTCTACCTGAGCAAAAAATGGAAAAATGTCCTCGGGTGAGGATAAAAAAAAAATAAAATAAAAAAAAAAAAAATAAAAGAGGGGTTACAGCCACAGGCCAAATCTAGACTGCCACCTGTTTTTGGAAATAGAGTTTTATTGGAATACAGCTACATCCATTTACTTATGGGTTGTGTATGGTACTTTGTACAATAACAGAATAGAAACTGTGTGGTCCACAAAGCCTAAAATATTTACTTTCTGGCCCTTTACAGAAAAATTTGCTCATACTTGATATAGAACATACTTGTTAAATTTTGCTTCCAAAATCTCAGTCTACCTTTTATTTTTGAGATATTTTACTTTTAATTCTATTTGTCTCACATTAGACAAATCTACTTATCACAAAATATAGTGAGGATTATTTGGATGCTCATCTGATGAAAATTGTGATCTACACTGCTATCTGCAATCTGATCTCCAACCCTTCTGCCTTTCTTTCTTTTTTTTTTCAAACAACCAGACACATAAAAGTTTAGTTTATTAATTCTCTCATGAAAAATCTGCACAATCACCACAGATAAAGTCACTGAAGAATCTTTACTCCTTCTGTTGTCCAATCTCCAGCTCACTTTTTGCCAGCGCTAACATTGGCCTTTGCCATCCTCCTGACTTTCTTCATTCTGTTCTTGCATTCCTTGTCTGTTTCCTGGAGGTCTTCTTCTTCTTATAGAGGCCATGTCTTGCAAGTCTGTGTTTGGGTTCATTTTTCTTTGCGTAATCTAAGGAATCATAAATCATGCCAAAGTTGTCTTGCTGCCACCAAACACTAAGATGACATCTGGTGTGCTCTTATACATTTTGGCTAGTTTTTCCTGAATTTCTGTCTTGGGTACTGTTGCCTTCCCAGGGTGAAGGACATCAATGACCATTTGTTTCTGCTGAAGTAGTCTATTGGTCATGAACTTCCTGGTCTGGATAGTTACTGTGTCATTCATGATGGAAGTTGATCTTCAAGCAAACAGGGAGGAAAAGAGTCCTTCTGCCTGTCTTCAGAGCCTTTATTTATGATATCTTTAAAAATTACAATAGAAGAATTGCTTAAGGCCACTTAACTCTACCACTCTGCTCCATTATTAATAACCATAATCCCTTTTATGTGTATTAGCTTTAGAACTTCTGCTTGTATGTATTTAATTATTACTGTATTGCATCCATTTTGCAGATGAGAAAACTGAGGTTCAAAGAAGTTTGGGCACTTGTCAAGCAGCAGGCAGCGGAAGTGTTCTGACGCATGGTCTAGGGCTCCAGCCGTTGTTCACTTCATACACTATCTGTTCCCTGATGTTTCTAGTTCTATTGAAGAAGTAAGGTACCAAGTGTAAAGGTAGTGCAAACTTAGGCCTTAGTAAGTAAACAAAGAGTATGAAAGCTCTTAGTAATAGAGGCCCTGTAGTATTCTAAAAAGGGGAGTTCATACTTAACCTCTAGCTAAATACCCTGAACTATTAGCTGTGCCTTGCAGTGCTATCAACATTTACAAAAGCAGGAAGCATGCAACACAAACCTAGTAACAGAGCACAATAAACTCCATCTGAGCAAACCCCCATTGTCCAGAGACAATTCTCTGCGTGATACTAGCACTCAGCAGATCCAGCCGGTGATTCTGAAGGTCTGCAGAGTGCCAGACTGCGTTAAGCATGAGGGGAGAAGAGTGGCCTAAAGATGACACGAGAGTGATTAAGCCTTCGGTGTACTCAGTGTAGTGGGGGCTACATATACATCACACATACACCCACCTCTAAGAAAAAACAAGAAACTCAGTAATAAATAGAGGGACAAAGGACATGAATTCTGGGAGTTTAAAATTTTTTTTTCTGACTTAGGTAGGATCCAAAAAGACTTCCCAAAGGAAAGGGAATTGGAGCTCACCACTTTGCCAGATATTACTCATGTCCCCTTCTAGATCTACTCTCTGCCCCTCTCCATTCTGCTCTGTGTCCTGGGAGGCTGGCATTTATGTGTTGCATCAATAGGTTCCTGGGCTCTCAGATTAAGGTTGGGTTTGGACAATGTGTGGCTTCAGCAGGAGATGGGAGGGAAGTAAGAAGACAGAAAGGTTGGGTTATTCATTCCCCAGCTCCCATCCTTCCAGACCTTGGTTGACATGGTCTAGATTCCTTTACCAAGGGACCCAGACCCTATCAGGTGACTCCTTCTCTCAAGTTCAGGAAAGTCTTCTTCTTCTGAGCCCTTGAGACCCAAGGATGGCCACAGCTCCTTGCTACTGAGAGCCCCAGGGCTTCTCTGGCCTGCCTTGGTTTTCCTTAACTCTGTCCGCACACTTGAACGCATTCCTTGTTAAACTCACCTCAGTAACTCCTGTAGAGTGTGCCATCTGTTTCCTACTGGGATCCTAGGATACCCTATTGAAGAATTCTTAATAGGTATACAATATACTGCTTAAGAATATGGACTTTGGAGCCAAACAAATCTGTATTTTTTTTTTTTTTTTTTTTTTGGTACGTGTCCCTAACAGGAACCAAACCCGGGACTCTCCGGTCCACAGGCCGATGCTCCAACCGCTGAGCCAAACTGGCCAGGGCCAAACAAATCTGTATTCTAATCCCAGCTTCACTTCATACAGATCACCGTAAGATCTTGGGCTACTTCCTTAACCTCTTTTATCCACAATTTCTGCATCTATGTAGTGAGAAGGGTTCCTACTGCATAGGTTGTTGTATGTGTTAAATGAGATACTATGTGGGAAATGGGAAGTACTCAATAAATGGCAGCTGTTAGTATTATGACTGCCTGGTAAAGAGTAGGGGCAAGTTTAAGCCGAAAATGCAGTGAGGTGCAGAGAAATGCACGAGGGCGTGGAGCCTCCTGTGCTGAGGACTGGGCCACTGGAGAACAAAACCCTTCCAAGGACCCAGCAGGATGACATCGTAAGCTTTCTTGGCTCCTTTGGCACTGCGACAAGATTTTCAAAAAAATTAACAGGAAAGAAAGCCAATTGCCTTTCTTCTTTTTGTAAGTGTGAGACTCAAGAACTCATCTTTGCAGCATCCTCCTCCTTGCTCCCCCATGCCTGTCCTGGGAACATGGTGGAGAGAGAGCAGATCTGTTCAGACTAAGGGTTGGCTTTTCCCCAGGAATGCCAAGGGCAAGGGCACCCAGGGTAAAAGGAAAGTTGAGGCTGGACCAGAAAGAATAGAGGGCAACGCTAGTCCTCTTATATGGCTGGAGAGAAACAAAAGGGGGTGGCAGCTACAAGCTCCCAGCTTCAACTTGTCTCTCGTCCTCCATTTGTTTTGTTTTGTGCCCACTGAATATGGCTTTGTTAAAATTCTATGAATTAATTGCCTATATTTGTATACCTATTCATTTATCCATTCACGTCTTCATTCACTCTCTCATTTTTCTTTCCAACCATCTAATTATTGATCTATTTATTTATTTACCCATTGATTCATTCACTTATTCAAAGTCTCCTCTATTTATTCATTAATTTATTCCTTTATCCATTAATATATTTTTTTATTGAATATCTTCTTACTACCATATGTCAGGCACACTGCAGGCTGGGCATGGACAGCAACAGCTCCTCTCTGGTATATACTATTGAATTCTCAGTACTCAGTACTTACAGTTAATTAGGGGGCTGCTAAGATAAGAATAAACAATTTCTGTGGAGGGAGCAGGGTTTTAAAATGTATGGTCTCAGGAATGTCTTTGGTGTGCCTACACAGCAATGAGAAGTTCCCTGTGGCTGGAGCACGTGGTCTATGGGGTCAGGATGCTGAGGGAAGAAGACAGGAGACCAGGTCACCTTGTATGAATGTCAGGCCAATGAGTTTGACTTGATCCTGCAGCCACCAGGCTGTCCACTGGTTTTCATCAGGAAAATGGGATGTTTGATGTTTTTTTTCCCGAAAGACAACTCTACCAATAGAGGACAGACTAAAGGCCAGGAGATCAACAAGAAGATTCGGCTGAGTTCGTGGTGATGGAGGCGAAGAGGCAATACTTGAGGGACGTTTTGATGAGTCATGTCTCTAAATCCCATCTAAAGATAACCAAGTTTTAGGGTGGGGTAGGGATACCTTTACCTCGTGTTCTCCTTTCTCAGAGCACGTTCAAGCTGTTATGCAATCTGGAATGTTAACTATTGGATGGCCCTTAAATGCTGGTGACCAGAATGAGTCCCTTGGACTACAGCACAGCCTTGTTCGCAGCCCTGAGAGGGATGAAGCTTGAGCTTAATGAGATCTTTCTCTGCTCATTCCTGGTAGAATCTTCAAGATGCTCTCATTTTACAAATGCGGAATACTAAGAGAGGTCCATGAAGGTTAAGTACGTTCTCAAGGTCATACTGCTCGAAAGAGCCAAATATAGAACCTATGCCTACTGACAACAGACTTCATCCAGCCTTTCTAATGTGAAATGTATCTTTAAGGGTTGGCTGGGGAAAAGCCAACCCTCTGTCTGAACACATCTGCTCTCCCCTCCACTATGTTCCCAGGACAGGCATGAGGGAGCCAATGTTAAATGTATATTGACAATTGTATATTCAATAAGACTATAACTTAGATTAAAATTATAGATAGGGTGTGCAAAGAAAATAATTGTTGTATAAAAGTTATTTTTCCACTGTAAAATTCCTTTTATAGTGCTTTAAAATGTACTTAATAATTATGAAATTTAATATAATATTATGTTATTATATTACTATACATTCTTATATATATCATTATATTATATTAGTATATATTATATATTCAACATATATATTTAACAAATGACCTATGTACTCAGAGGCATCAAAAGGGGAAATCTAGAGTCCTCCTTGGCGGTGGTCTTCTGGAACACAATTCAGAGTAACTGAACAATTCACATAGCAGTTCTGGTTCTCTTGCAATTCTGTCCACTCTGGCTTTCTTTCTTCCAGGATAATTCCCTGATTATCAGTCCTGATCTGCTTCTTGCTCACCACTCAACAGCCTTCCCAGCTCTGCCTGTTTCCCTCCTATGGCCCTTTTTCACAGCTTCCCACCAGTTAACCTTCAAAGACCATGGACCCAAGGTCACGCACGGGTCCAAACGGGCCAAGAATCCAATATGGCCCCCACATGGTGGTTGGCCTAGACCATATTTCTTAAATTTGAATTTTAAAGGTGCACAGCCTTTAAAAATGAAAATCTTCACTTAAAAAAAAATCTAGATGTTTGAATTTTCTTGACAAACTGGAAGAGCTGACAATGTGCAACCTACATTCCCACATGGCAATAACTGGCCAGAGCCGAGAAGCACGGGCTGGTTGGCCTACCACAGCTCCTACCCTCTGCCTGCTTCACTCACTGATGGAACTTGACTGACCCCAAAGGCACTGAATTGAGGTACCTGAAGCAGACAACCCTTGTATGTGATCAAGCACCCGCCACCTCGAGTGTCTCTGAAGGATCCAGGAGGTCCATGACAGGAACTGTCTTGTGATTTAATGGATGACTACATAAATCTGACTTGGGTCTGGACATACAAATAAAACACAACTACTTCCAGATAACATATTTTACACCTAATTTTTTTTATGCCAATTTTGTACTCTGGATCATTCTGTTAGGTGTTGATGTTATATTTCTTCCTTGCTTTGAAAAATAATTTTCTATAGCCCTGGCTGGTTTTGCTCAGTGGTTAGAGCATCGGCCTGCGGTCCAGAGAGACCTGGGTTCGGTTCCCGCTAAGGGCACGTACCTTGGTTGCAGTTTGTCCCTGGCCCTGGTTGGTCATGCGGGTGGCACCCACTCGATGTGTCCCTTTCACATCAATCTCTTTCTCTTTCTCCCTCTCTTTCCCTCCCTCCCTCCCTCGCTCCTTCCCTCCCACTCTGTCTGAACAAAAAAAATGGAAAAATGTCCTTGGGTGAGGATTAAAAAAAATAATAATTTTCTATAAAAGTAGTGTTTTTGATAGAAGTATATCTAGGACAAAGGTAGAATATCAAAATCAGTCAGAATCCCTTTACCCAGTCATGACCTCTGTAACAATTTGTGTACAAACTCTCTCATCTTTATCCTATGTATTTAGATACATAGAAAATGAGGTTGTATTACCCCAAATGTTTTATAATATTTTTATAAACTTAACACTATGGCATCAACAACTTCTCACATTGTTCATTATTCTTCTCTAGTGCAATCGTTAATAACCACATGATATTCCACCATACAGTTGGACTTTGATTTATTTAACCAAGTCCCTACTTGGGGAATATTTAGGCTCTTTGCACTTTGGGGTTATGTTTTTTTAACAATGTTTCAAAGAACATCCTAGAAGTAGAACTGGGGAGCCACAAGCTATGCAACAACCTAAAGCTTCTGATATCGAGGTTGTGCTATATTCAGTGTGCAGAGGTTCAGCTTACAAAGTAAAATTGGGCTTTCAGGCCCTGGCTAGTTTGGCTCAACAGTTAGAGCTTCGGCCCACAGACCAGAGAGTCCCGGGTTCAGTTCGCGCTGAGGGCATGTACCTCGGTTGCAGTTTATCCCTGGCCCCAGTTGGGGTCGTGTGGGTGGCAGCCACTCAATGTGTCGCTCTCACATCCATGTTTCTCTCTCTCACTTCCTCCTTCTTTCCTTCCCACTCTATCTGAAGATAAATGAAAAAATAAAAAGTGTCCGAGGGTGAGGATTAAAAAAAAAAAAAAAGGGCTTTCAGGAGAGACACTATCAGGGACAGGAATCTTATTGGTAGTAGTTCATTGAATAAAGGCCTACAGTTTGAACATGCATCTACACACTTGAGAGATTCGGTATGGATACGTACTGGTTCCAGTCTTTGGGGTACAAAAACTGAATAGTAGAAATTGAGAATCAAGGAGAAGTGGCTTTGCTCTGTTGTGTGTGTGTGTGTGTGTGTATCTGTGTGTTTGTATGTGTGTGTTAATGGACAGGAAGGTCGATGGGATAATAATGTTGCCAACAAGAGTTACTCAGGAATCTCAGCTGCATTTAATAGGAGAACCAGAAGGACAAGAATAGCGGCCAGAATCCTGCTCAGTCAGATCACTGAGGAATAGCATGCTCAATTCTGGGCACCCCAATTCTGGAAAAGTCTTAGTGTATATTCAGAGGAAAGGGGCCAGGGTAATGAGGGGCCTCCTGATTGTGTCCCATGGGTGATGGCGTAAGGAACTGAGAGTGTCTGGTTCTAGGAGAGGGGACTTAGGCACGTGGCATGACGATTGTCCACTACCTGAAAGGCTGTGGGTAAAACCAGTTCAATGCTTCCCAGAATTCACTTCTGCAAATAAATGGAACCCACAGGCTGACGGACTTCAGTTCAGTCTAAGGAAGAACTGTCTAATAGAGCTGTTCATAACTGCAACAGAAGTTTCTGGAGGGAACACAAGAAACTATTAGCAGTGGTTACCTCCAAAGAGTGGGACCAGGGGGACATACCATTTGAAATTCCTGTGTGTGCTATTTGAGAATGTTTTCAAACCATTTGTGTGAGTGAATTACTTTTATGATGAAGTAACAAGTTGTATAATGTAATACAACAGAAAGAAAACAGATGAATTTTATCAGCTAAGGTATTTAGGTTGCAAGCATCAAATTCTAATTCTGAGTAATAAACAAAACAAGCCAAAAAGAAAAAAAGATTGAACAGAAGGACACAGTTGCTCAGAGCACTGAAGGACAGGCTGAGGACGGTCAGCAGTCCCCAGGCTGCTTGAGGGCCTCACGGATGGTCTCTCTGCTGTAACTGGTTCTATCTGGTTTTTTTTCTATCTCGTTGTCCCCGGGTGCCAGACTCAGATTCCTGTGAGAGACAGTCTGATCGGCATAACCTGGGGTCATATACCCACTCTCTCGCTGACTGACAGCCCCTAGTAGAACGACTTAAAATGGGTGTAGGCAGTTGACCAGAAGAAATTTGCAGTGCTGTTATCAAACAAGACAGAAGGGATGCTAGCAGAACCAAGATATCCATTGCATTGGTTCATAATAAATGGAATTAGCTATCTCATAAGGTAGTGAGGTCCCCATCCCTGGACATACTCCAGACAGACTGGAGCATTTGCTGACAAGGTTGTAAAGGGATTTGGCATCTGATAACGTTTGCATTATATCACATCAACGTCTCACAACCCTGAGATTCTATGAATCTATGATTTGGGGACATGCTATCTTTCAGATGGGACAGCTAGGGCCACTCTTCTACAAACATTTCAGATTCTGTTAGTCCAAGCCAACCAGAGTAAAAGTATATCCTCACCAGGCTCTTGTGTCTCATCTCATTTGTCCTCTCCCTTTTGGTCCATTTTCCTTGCACTTCTGATACATCTCATTTGATGGCCTTGAGGACTCAAAAAGAATATTAGAGGCCTGACTTTGGAGTCAGACTTCAGATCACCTCTAGGATTCAGCCTTTACAAACTGGGTGACCTTGAGAAAAGTACTCAACTTCTCTGGGCCTATATTTCCTCACTTGAAAATGAAAATGACAAGCCCTGGCCAGTGTGGCTCAGTTGGTTGGGCGTCATCCCATGCACCAAAGGGTCGCTGGTTCAATTCCCAGTCAAGGTACATGCCCAGGTTGCAGGCTTAATCCCCAGTAGAGAGCATGCAGGAGTCAGCGGACAGATGTTCACTCTCACATGGATGTTTCTCTCTCTCCCTCTCCCTTCCTCTCTCTCTAAAAATCAATAAATGTATATATATAATATATATATATATTTTAAATGAAGATAACAGTAGTACCCACCTCCTGAGCTTGTTGAGGGAATTAAGTAAATATCTAAAATGATTGTTAGAGGACCCGCCCTGGAGAAAGGCTCGAAAAACACCCTCTCCTCCTCCTCCTCCTCCTCCTCCTCCTCTTAGTATTCTCATCCACAACAACATTTTTATTATTAAAAGAAGCTCTAGAATGTTGCCGCACATTTGCCGAAAGTGACTTGGAAACACACTGCACTCCACAGGGAAAGGAGTCGCATCCTGTCCCTTTTCTGAATTCTCACCCCCAGCAGGTTCCTGGTGCAGACGGCGCTTGATAAACGCGCACAACTAGGTGAGTGAGTGAAAGGTCACACCAAGCAATTAGTGAAGGTTCAAGAGTAAGGATATTTCTAATGTGGGGCTCTACAGAGGTTCCAGAAGGAAGTCAGAAGAGGAGAAAAACCCTCACGGAGGGTTACAGAGGGGAAACCCCACTTTCAGAGTTAGTCAAAGAGGGAACCACGGTCAGATTGAGCCCAAAAAGCAAAGTCCCGGGACCACCCCTATGACCCGATGGTGGAAACGTCAACGCTCAGCCATCATCAGGACCCCAAAGGACTGTTTTTTGTTTTGTTTTTTATCCTCACCCATGGACATTTTTCCATTTTTTGTTCAGAATGAGTGGGAAGGAGAAAGAGGAAGAGAGAGGGAGGGAGGGAGATCGACGTGAAAGGGACACGTCGAGTGGCTGCCACCCGCACGACCAACCAGGGCCGGGGACAAACTGCAACCGAGGTACGTGCCCTTAGTGGGAACTGAACCCGGGTCTCTCTGGACCGCAGGCTGATGCTCTAACCGCTGAGCCAAACCAGCCCGGGCCCCAAAGGACTGTTTTGTACTGATTTGGGTTTCAGGGCTGAAAGGACACGATGGAAGTTTACAGAGTGAACACTTGGGTGATCTATTTCGGAGGAATTATCTGGAGAGGAGAAAATGAGAACGCGGGAGCCTCTGCGCAGTCACGGTCGGCAGGGCCGGGTGATTCTGGGGCATTCTCCTAGCCTGGTTCAGGCCCCTGCGCCTGGGCCCGTGCGGATGAAGGCTGGAAAATTTAACAGTGTGACGGTGTGAGATAGACTACTAAAAGCAGAACAAGTGCTCATGGTAAACAGACTAGGTCCTGTGTGGGAGGGGATATTTTTTAAATTTTATTTTTTGATTGCAGTTTGCACTCAACACTTTTTTGTATTCATTCCAGGTGTACAGCACAGCGTACAGACATTCATCTAGGTTACAAAGTGGTCCCTCTGATAAATTAAGTGCCTACCTGGCACCATCGGAAGATATTACAATATTATTGACTATATTTCTTATGCTGTACTTTACTATTTTGTAAATACCAATTAGTATTAACTTTTTTTATATTTTTAAATTTTTTTTTTATCCCCACCTAAGGACATTTTTGCATTTATGTTCAGACAGAGCTGGAGGGAGAGAGGGGAGAAGAGAGAGAGAAAAACATTGATGTGAGAGAGACACGTGGAGTGGTTGCCACCCACATGACCCAATGGGGTGGAGACAAACTGCAACCGAGGTACATGCCCTTAGCGGGAACCGAACCCGAGACTCTCTGGTCCACAGGCCAACGCTCTAACCACTGAGCAAAACTGGCCAGGGCCCAATTAGTATTTCTTAATCCCATCGCCTTTTTTATTACCAGGAAGGGATTTTTAAAGTAAACTTTTCATTAATGCATAACAGACAAGGAGAAAAGTGATTAATCAGAAACATCTCACTTCATGAATTTTCGAAAGTAAACATGCCCATGTTACCAGCACTTAGGTATGGAAGTGAGTTTTAACCATACCTGTTCATAAGAACCACTTGGGGTACTTGGCCCCACCGCCAGTTACTCGGATTCCCTATTGTGTTGCCCAGGAATCTGCATTTCTTTTTCTTTTTCTTACCTTCACCTGAGGATATTTTTCCATTTATCTTCAGATAGGGTGGAAGGGGGAGAGAGAGAGAGAGAGAGAGAGAGAGAGAGAGAGAGAGAGAGAGAAACATCGATGTGAGAGAGACACACTGACTGGTCGCCTACCGCACGACCCCGACCAGGGCCGGGGACCAAACCACAACCAAGGTGCTTGCCCTTGGCCGGAATCAAACCTGAGACTGTTTGGTCCGCAGGCTGACGCTCTAACGGCCAAGCCAAACTGGCCAGGGCCAGGCATCTGCATTTCTCTGTGCACCACCAGATTCGGGACCACGGTTCCAGAAATACTGACCTTTCGGATGAAAATAAGTTTTAGAGTCATGTAGTCCTGGAGCTGGAACACCACCTTTTCCCTGAGTGAGTCTTTGACCTTCTCACATGGAAAGTGGGGCAGTGGTACTTAATCATGGGTCTGCTTTGAGGATTAAACAAGAAAATGCACGTAAATCCACAAAAGCTGCTTAGCTTGCTGCTGGGCACACAGTTAGGCACTTGATAAATGTAGCAAAGCAAACACATGCACAAAAGAGACAGGGTTGTCCCCAGGTCTGTGTGCCCAGCACCTAGTAAGGTGCACCGTCGAACAAGACTGTGGGGAGCATAAGAGTTAGCAACATAAGTTTGGTAGTCAGACATCTGGGGTGTGAGTTTGAGTCCTGACTTCATCACTTACTAGCTGTGTGACCTTGAGCAGGTCACTTAACTCCCCTGACTCTCAGTTTCCTCATCTGTGAAATGGGCATAATGATGTCTACTTCCCAGAGTGACCATGGGGATAAAATGAGATAACCCAGTAAAGCCTTGAGCCCTGAACCCATGTCCTGACCCCTGAGAAGAGCTCACTAAAAGTTGGCTACTGCTATTATTATACCGAAGCTAAGAATGTTCTATCCCTGGGTAATGGAAGGTCCTTCTCAGGGGCAGCCTGAGGGACAATAGTCACTTCGCTATGATAACAGTGTAACAGGACCCTGTGTTGAGTGATATAATAAGAGGTCTAAGGACTGGACCTGTATTACTAAGGTACAAGTGTCACTACCATGATCATGGGGCAGGTGGTGCTGCCCAGGAACCTTCTTCAATGTTCCTACCCTTCAAGCTGACACAGGCAGGAACGGAGAGAGGGCGGAGGCTTAGCTCTGTGTCTGAAAGCTTTATTTGACTTCTGCCAAACAAGGAGGCTGGAGTTTGAAATCTCGAAGAGGTCGGGGGCATCCTGCTATTTCCATCTACACTTCCCAGTGCTCACAGCTGGGGGCAATGCGCATCCAGTCTCGACTTTGAACACTGCTTTTCAGGGGTCGCCCCAATGCGCTGTATTTCCGAGGCGCTAGATTGCAGAGGCCAGTTCCCCGGGAGCGGGTGTAGAAGCAGCACACCAGGTTAACTAACGTCCGCCGTGTCCTGCGTGACGCAGGCTGAGGGCGCCTGGAACCAGAGGTTTCTGCTCATTAACCAGGTGGCCTCGAGCAATTCAGTCACCTCTCTTTAACACCCATGAGCCCAGGCCTGTGTTAGTGGGTGTGCAAACCACAGATCAAGATAAGTCCCCGGTCTTCCAGAGCAGGGCTGCCATATACAGGTGCAGGTTGGAAACTGCCCAAGGCCATTTGCCCGAGAGAGTAGGGGCTGAAGTCCAGCCTGCACTGTGGTCACAGGGGTCAAGCCCGCTGTGGGAAAAAGGGGGCTTTTCTACTGATTTGCACAAAGGTGCTATATAGGCTAGTGGTACCTTTCTTGAGAAGGCTATGCCTGGCTACTGACACAGACATATAAATAAAAACTGCATTTCTAACATGAAAACAAATAATTCTGTTTTCTCATTTCAAGAGTGGTGGAGGAGACCAAATGGGAGCATAGAGATAAAAGCACTTCGTGATGACATATAGAACAAAGAGACTCTAATGACACCCTTGTGTAATCATCTTGTGTTGTAAACTAGCTGTGTGACCTTGGGGAAGTCACTTGACTTCTCTGGGCTTCATTTTCCTACAATAAATCAATGTCGCAGGTAATTCTGATGCTTGTGCTCAGCCGGCCTAGGGGATAAACTTCCACTTGCTCCTTCACGGCCCAGCCTTCTCTGAGCCTGTGTTCCGGCACACGGAAGTTTGGCTGAGCGTGAGGGGACAGGGAGGCCAGGGAATAACAACATGATCCCTAATCTGAATGCAATGACCTTACAGAGGGGCTCAGCAGCAGTGGCTTTGTGCTCCTGTCCCCAAGCTGGCCCTGGACACCAACCAGTTACACACACAAGCTCACAGGTCATTCAGCCTGGACTGACGCTGTCCTTTATCCTAACGGAAAATTAGAACCAACTGACCCTAACAGGTTTCCCTTTGGACAAGTCAGTAAATGTCAAAGTATAAATCAGTAAATGTCAAAGTGAGCCTCTGGCCAGCCTGGAAAGTCTGTAAACATCATTGGTCAGAATTTGCTGTTTGTGCAATGACCTATTTAGTGGGTAACTTCCTCTTCTCTTCATTCACTCTTCATATGTCTACTAGCCCAACTCGGGCACTGTGCTAGGAGCTTGGGATAGAAATGAGTAATGGGATAGAGAACAGACCCCTCGCATCCACAAACACACCAACTTATCATAAACCATAAACTGGTTACCCAGGGGTATTTCAGGCTGTGAATCTTTTTTCAGGCTAGTAGCTTCAAAAGTGCCAAATGCCATCTTAAACAGTGGCCTGCTATACGTAGGAAGAAAAGCTCACTAAGGTAACTGGAAGCATGCAGAAGAAACAAATAACTTACAAAAATACAGTAGGGTTTCCCCGCCTCAGCTAGCATTATGTTTCACGGACATGAATCAGAACATTTTGCAGCTGCCCACGTACATTTCCCTCTCCTGTTCCAACTGAAGTTTCAGCCTCACTGTCTGCAGGTTCGTCTGAAAGCCCAGTGTAGTCGACAGTGGTTGAAACAGGAACCGCAGAGGCTGGCTGGCTCGGTCTGCGGCTATCAGATCTCAACCATAATGTCGCCCTACGCCTAGGCAGGGTTTCCTTGCCCTAGATTCCTAATGATTGATAAAACAAACCTAGGTTCTCAAATGCCTCTTCCACTGGTGGGTGGGGTTGGGGAATGAAGGGCTCCCACTCTCCTTTTCCACTTTGGGATGGGCATGGGTGGAAGTAAATTGGAGCTGATGTTTAATCAACACCTACTATACTCCACTCAACAGTCTTGTAAAGGAGGGACTCTTTTTTTTTTTTTTAATCCTCACCTGAGGATACTTTTCTATTTATCTTCTGACAGAGTGGGAGGGAGAGAAAGAAAGAGAGAGAGAGAGAGAGAAAAACATCAATGTGAGAGGGACACATCGACTGGTTGCCTCCCACAGGACCCCAACCAGCGCCTAGGATGAACTGTAACTGAAGTACATGCCCTTGGCTGAAATTGAACCTGAGACTCATTAATCCACAGTCTGACGCTGTACCGCTCAGACAAACCGGCCAGGGCAGGAGGGACTCCTGGATTCATAAATGAAAAAACTGCTGCCTTGGTAGATTTCTCTGAGTTGCCAAACTCACACCCCCAACTGATAAAAAGAGTTGTCACATTAACAGCTAGCATTGCTGAGCCTGTCCCATGATTTAGGTCTATGCTAAGCCCTTTTAGAGACATTATTCCATGTATTTCTTTGGTTAACTCTATAGGGTGGGTAATACTATTATCCCCATGCTACAGATGAGGAAACTGAGGTTTATACAGATTAAGTAACTTGTCCAGGGTCATACAGCTAGGAGGAGGGATTAGAACGTCAGTCATAGAATGACAGTCCACTAGATTCTAGAATTTTTTGGTGAGCTGGCTTTGAAACCCTTTGTCTTTGCTTTGTAGGGAAACACATTTAATTGGATTGAAAATAGAAACAACAACAAAACAAAACACCCTCGACTGAAGGAAAGCAATCAGTCTACTTAGTTAATACACTTCTCCCTCATTTCGGGTCCAGTCTGTCACGATCTGGCCTGAAGTTCACAGGCCAATTATTGCAGACAGGCTAGTTTGGTTGCAAATCAAACAATTCTTTCTCACAAACAGCAGGTTTTCATTACTGGCTCAGTGATCAGCCGTGTGTCTGATTCAGAAGAGACCTTTGGGGTCATGAAGACCAGTACTGGCATATTCTTCACGGAACTCTCAAGTCAAGTCAAGGGAGAGTATGTGGCCTAGAAAAAAGAATAGAGTGAGCCTGTTTGCATTTTGTGTAAGTTATGTTTTCTTCGTATGTTTTCAGTTACCCCCATGGGCATGTTTTTTCCAGGTCACAGGCCACTGTTTAAAATGGAGGTTGGCACTGACTATGGGGTTATATTGAGGAAAAGAAAGGATGTTTAATTTGGTCTCCGCCCAAATTTTCTAGTAAGGAATATAGATTTTAGATAAGCAAGTCTAACAGCAGTGATATACTTACTAATATGTCAGCCAGAAAATCCTGAAAGAGCCCAGAAGAAGGAATGTTGATAGTCAATGGAAGAAGTTGAAAGGTGTCACCAAAAAGTGACATTGTAGTAGACATGGAATATTATTTTCTTGTTTTAAAATGAGTAGTGAGCAGGCTTCCCAGCACCCATGTCCCTTTCCCACTGGGTAGCAGCTCTGAGTTCTGGGCGGTGCTGTTCCAACCCCCAGGTCTAGCTTCAGATCCTGGTTGCAGACCAGGGAGATCCCCTCCATCATCTTGGTTTAAAGCTGAGCGCATGATCTGAGTTGGTCTAACCACAGTACAGCTCAAGACTTCTGTTTGCTGGTTTCAAGCTAAGACTCTCTTCCTCTTTCTTTGTTGGAGGCACATGTCCATGAGGCCTGAACCACTGCCACATTTTGCATCAAACAAGCCAGCCTAAAGGCAAAGCCAATACCACAAGGACAGATAGGACAAGAGAGCTACAGAGAAATGGAGCTGGAACCCAGGTCTAAAACCCACATCGTCCTGGGCATTCTCAAGAATGAGCCATTTAGAATTGGACTTTCTATTACTTGCCGCCCAGAGCATTCCAAAGATACTTACAAAGTGTTGTACTCCTGATGTAATCAGGGTCAAGTATCAGTTGGGGGAGGGGATACTGATTTCAAGGATAGAAAAACTAGCCCAAACAACAAGCGAAGATGGAATTCATTAGCTCAAGAACATGAACAGTTAGTAATAAACTGGCCTTCAGGCACAGCTGAAGACAGAATTCAGACACAGTCATGGAACGCCCCAGCCCACTGCTCAGTTCTGCCCTCTTTCTTGTGTGGGCCTGATTCTCGGACATAACCTTCCCTCCTAGTTGCAGTCTAGATCTCCCACGTTCAAGTTGCAGTCAGTACCGCCCACGTTCAAGTCCAATGGGGAATGGAAAGCCCATCTTCAGAGCTGTCCAAGCAAACCCCTGGGTCTTATGATTGTGTCTGACTTGAGTCCTGTTCCTCCTCCAGCACTAGGCTTTGTGGCCAGGAGACCGGACTTCCCAGATGACTTGGGCCTCGGTCCCTGAATTCACCATTGGAATCAGTGCAAAGGTCAGGTTCACGCAGAGCACGTGGATGAAAGTGGGGATGGGTGCTTCCCCCAAAACTAAATCAGGTAATGCAGAAATAGACTACAAAACAACAGAGGTCCCTGAAGGCTCCCTTGAAAATGCCTCTCAGTCAACATTCCTAACATAACACAGATTTTCCACAGGTGGGTTTCACAGAGAATGGTGCTGTCATGGCTAAGAAGTCTTTCCTGCATTTGCCACCCTAAAACCAGTAGTTTCAGTGAGATTTTCCTTTTTCTGCTATGACATGTATTCATTCTTTGAACTATAATATTTTCTTTCTTATTTTACCCAAGACACATTTTTTTCAACTAATATTATCTGAGCACTAAGGACAATAATGGTAATAGTTACCACACTTACTACTTAAAGATATAGCATATATATATATATATATATATATATATATATATATATATATACACACATATATATATACATATATATATATACACATATATATATGTGTATATATATATATATAAAATCTCATTTAATCCTTACACTAGCTCATTGGTTTTCAAACAAAGATGATTTTGCCTCCTCAGGGACATTTGGCAACGTCTGAAGACAGTTTTGGTTGTCACAACTCCAGGGGCATTGATGGCATGTAGTGTGTAGAGATCATGGACGCTGTTAAAAACCCATGATGCACAGGACAGTCCCTCATGGCAAAGACTTATACCAAAATGTCAAGAGCACTGAGTTTGAGGACCCTGAACTGTACCAGCTCACGATGCCATCTCCATGGTTATGAATGAAGAAGAATAAAGCTAAGAAAAGTTAAACAACATGTCTAGGCTTACACAAGGCAGGAAGTGGGGGAGATGGGCCTGGCATCCAAAGACCTTGCTTTCATCTAGTGACCGCCAAACTTGGAGTTGGAATTCACTGTCCCTCCACCCCACCCTCACCCATTTTAAATTCTGGTTCAGTGGGTCAGGGCCCCCAGGAATAGATATAACAGAATCACAGCTGATGCTAATATAAGCAGCTAAGTGATGAGCATTTGGAGGTCCCTGCAAGACACAGCACTGGGTACACTGATGCAGTGCACAGCGCTGGGGAGGCAAAAATGCTTGATCTCTGGAGGAAACAGACTCATGGGCAGCCAGGACGTGCAGTGGAATGAATGCATAACAATGGGCTTCCCATTCCTCCCATCTTTGCACATGCTTTCCCCTCTGCCTGGATGACCTTTCTTTTTCCCAGATTCTCATCCATCAAGCTCATCTAGAAAGCTTGCCTGACCTCCATCTCTACAGTCCATCTTAATGGTCTGCCTCTGTGGTCCTGCAGCACCCTGAACAGAATTCTGCTTTTCCACTCGTCACACCACATGGTAGTTAGTCATCTCCTTGGCTGTCTTATTCACTAGGCTGTAAGCTGCCCGAGGACAAGACCCACATCTGTGTACCCTGTGCCCAGCTGTAGGCTATTTGTCCATAGTTCACTATTTTCTATTTATCTGTTTCAGGAGTTGACAAAATTTCTCTGTAAAGGGCCGGGTAGTGCATATTTTAGGCTTTGCAGGCTATATTGCATCACAGCTACTTACCTCTGATGTTGTAGCACAAAAACAGCCCTGGAAAATATGCAAATAAATAAGTTCGTCCGTGTTCCGATGAAACTGCACTTACAAAATCAGGTGGTGGTCCAGATTTGCCTGTAGCCCATAGTTTGCTGACCCCCAGTCCATTATAACGTCCTTTCTTCCATAGTAAGCGCTCATTTTTAGCTGTGCATGTTGCTATTCAGCAATCCCCCCAAAATATCTTTACTTCCCAGCCACCCCTGCAGCCGGATGTGGACATGTGAATAGATCTAGCCAATGAGAAGTGGGTGGAAGATCATCTGGGATTCCTTGGAAGGCTGTTTAAAAGGAGCTGATTTGTTTGAGCATGGCCTCTTTCTACCCCTCTGCTTTTCCTTCTCCTTCCATCCCAGGAAGGGCCCCAGCAGCCATCTCGCGCCATGCAGTGGTTTTGAGGAAGAGGCCACCAGCTAGAAGAAAGAACAGAAAGATAGATAGGAGCCTGAGTCCCTGGTGATGCCAAGGGCCACTCTACCTGTCCTGCTTGGCCAACGTGTAGTCCTTTACATGAGGAAGAACCTAATCTTAACTCCGTGCCAGCACATGGAAACAGTCAACAAATATTTGACCAGCGAAAGGAATGCCCAGGGTGTAAGGGAGCACCCCGGAGGAAATGAACTTTGCCGAGTGCGTGGGGAGTCATGGAAACCAACAAACACCAGGCCCTCCTCGAGCTTTTCTGTGGTCTAGCACCCAGGATGACTCAGGTCTCTGGTCTGTTCCTTCTGCTGCCTTTCTTCCTCCCCACAGGGGACTTTCCTTTTAGAGGGCCTGCTGGCAATCACTTGATATCTGGGGCACCCTTCACCATCAAGATAATCTGTCGTGGAGAATCCCATTTCCTACAAGAGAACACATGTTCTCTTTGCTTTGAGCGGGGTTTTACCACTAGATAGCAAAGGACGCAGCCAGGAAAATCCCTGAAATAACAAAAAATGCACTATCTGATGGAATGAAGAGATGTAACAGGTCCCTTATGGTTATGATCCCTGATTTGTCAGCACATGGGTGGTGCACGTGGTTGGGGGGTTGGGGGGGGGGACACAAAGGGAAAACATGGCTTTGGCATCAGGTATCCTTGAATTTGAATTGTGACTCAGTCACGGAGCAGGGCGATGTTGGCCACGTCCCTGAGCATCAGTTTCCTCATCTACAAAAGAAGTCAAAAGGAACTTTCTCATGGCAAGCTTGTGAGAATGAACTAACGAAAGGGCATCTGGCACTGAGAAGGAATCCAAACTACAGCTTGGAAACTTCTGTGTGTCTGCTGCCCTGATGATCTGGACTGAGGTGTGGCAGGGGACTTTAGGATCGGGTGGATCCCACCTCTGCTTTGGAAGGACAACGTCTTCCAGCCTTCCAACTGAACACTTCCTTCCTTTCCTCCTTTCTGAGCCTGTCCCCATACAACTGCACTTCCTCTTTACCTGCCCCTCCGCCCTGCTTTAAAGCCATAGCCGAACAATTCTCAAAAAAAAAAAAAAAAAAATTCTTTTTCTGACATTATTTCAGCCGCTCCGGAGTCCTGTGTGAACATCCAGTGCCACAAGGACATTCACAATGTCACACTTACTGGCCGTGCGCTTTCACTTTCTGATGAACGTGGCCTTGACATGTCTCCAACTGAATAAGTGGTCACAGGACACTTCAAACCTGGAGGCATTTTTCCATAAGGTGGCTTACAAATGCAAAATAGTCCATGTCCCTGGAGATGTCTGAAAAAGTTATTCGTGCCATGCCTGGGAAATGAACAACCCAAAAAAAGCCACGAGCAGCGAACGGGATCCCACAGCATTCAGTGTGTTCATAGGTCGGCTGTAAACTTAGCAGGGCTACCTGTAAATGGTGTCAAGGAGAAGTGGGCGCGCTCCAAAGACAGGGAAGAGATGGGACCCATAGGTGATGGCTCTTCAGAAGCATTCACGGCAGAGCCACTTATTGGGGAATAAGAACAATATACCCCAAAGGGACAAGAAGGCAGCTGTGGATATAGATCTAGGTAGGAAGGAAGCAAATGATCTCTTTTCTAGCACCTGTTGAAACAAATGGTCCTTGTCATCCAGCAGGGCGTCCAACATGATTCAACATCAGGTAAATACAAACACAAGCCTGATGGAGGCAGGCTAAACGAATGACTGGTGTGTATAATGAAGTCTTTCTCTTTGGTTGTTAACGATAACTGGAGAGAGAAAATGGGATAAACTCAATCAGGAACACTGATCCAATGTGTATGGGATGTTGTGTTAAGCTCTGTGCAGATTAGATAGGAGCCATTCATTCATTCACTCCATACGCACCCGTTAGACAGGTACTCTGGTCTAAGCAATGAGGTAGGTGCTGGGAATTCAGTGAAAAACAGGCCCCCGTGGCCTCTGCCTTATACAGTTGACATGGCAGGGGGCGGAACGAGCAATGAGCAGTCCAGGTTCAGAAGTCAAATTACCTGTGTAGAGTCCTGGCTCCATCACACCAGCTGTGTGACCTTGGACAAGTTACTTAATGCTGCCATGCCTCAGCGTCCCCACCTGTGAAAAGGAGACGCCACTGAAATCCTCCATGCGCAGTCAGGACGAGGCTTACATGAGACAACACTCACGGAGCTTTCAGAACAGAGCCTGCCATTCGGGGCGTCTTACTTGTGGCGGTGGCTGCTGTCATTATTACTGCAGGCCAGAGGGAGGAAGGCCAACCTGAGCCAGTTATGACAAATGCACTGAAAACTAGGAAGGAGAAAGCAGAGCTGCACGTGTTGGAAACACTTAACACGAGGAACAAATCTAAGAGCTGGATGGGCAGTTGGTGGCAGAGTCTGGGCCAGGTCACAGTCTCCTAGGTTCTGACTTAGCTCCTTTCCTCAGCCCGATAGAAATTCACTCACCACAACTGCAATGGGACTCTGGTCCTCAAACTACAACATGAAGCCAGTGTGCCATTGTAGCACAAACATCAGTATCACCTACAGCACAGCCACCCAGGACACAGGTTTCCGGAAGCTAATGGCAACCAGAATGAAAGTCAAGCTCTGGAGTCCGGTGGACCAAGGCTTACTCCCTAACTCCTCGGGGTCACTAGGGTGGTGAACTTGAGCAATTTACTTGATTTCTTCCAACCTCAGTTCCTGTTAGGTGAGGTTAATGATAGAACCCACATTGTAGGATTATTGCGGGGACTGGATGTTCAAAACATAGAAGACTTTGTGGTTGTTGCTGCTATTGTTTGATCTCATGCCCAATTTACTGGGGGCACTTATTAATCATTCGGTTCTTATTGTCATGTCTTCAAATTGGGGTCATATTGTACGTATTGTTCTGCAGCGTGCCTTTGCACTGAGCATTTTTCCAAGCTAGTACTTACAGATGCACTTATTTCTCTTTAATGTAACAACATTTCAGGGACTCCGCATAGCAAGCATTGTGCGTTCTGAATGAATTTGTGTTTTGCACGTCACAACAGCAGCTACAAATATTTGACGAGAGTGATATGTGTATGAATGAGCCTTATTATAGCTCTGATTTGTACCGTGGAAATAAATGAAGACCCACCAAATGAGAAAAGCACAGGCTGTTTATTCTGCACTTGCTATAGCAAGGGAGTCAGCAACCATCACTTTGCTTTGGCGCAGACTCAGAGTCAGGCAGAGGAGTGGGCAAGCTTTGCAGAGGGAGGAATGGAGGGCTTCGTCCATTCTGAAGACTGGTGACATGAGGAAGCTGGAGGCGGGCTAACGAGAAGCAGGACATCCTATTGGCTAGGGATACATGTTTGGCATTCTCTAATTGGTCCTACATTAGAACCCGGACAAAAATTAGGGAAGCCGTTAGTTATTAATCAGTTGTTAATCCTGGTCATTTGGGGCCAGTTTTTACTGAATTATTGTTCAGCTTCCTGGATTGTCACTAACGATAGCAATCTGGCTTCCTGCACGGCTGACTGACAGCAGGCTGGCTACCTGGGTTTACTGTAGATAAGGGGTTCACTTCCTGGGCAGGTTACAGGTCAAAGTTCTGTTTCATTTTTTATATGATCTGGCCATTGTCCGTATCTATATTCAGTTTCTCAATCCACAAGGTTTGGTGGGTCTTAAGGGTGTAAAGACCTCTTGCAATAAATTCCATGAAGGTTTATCTCTTCACAGCCCACAGAAAGGAATCCATTGCTTTAAATAGAAAATGATGCTGGCATGTATTCTGGGACTTAAAGGTTTTCTTGTGGTAGCAATCTTGCTTGGACATCTGTACCTCAAAAGGCCAGGTTAATGCCAGGCAGAGAACTCAGTGGGTACGCCCTTTGTTCCTAGGTAAGAGGAATTCAACAAGGTGGTCTTAGCTGGGATGCTCTGGCCAGCTGGTGTGGGGTGCTGTTGAAGGAGATTTTGAATGAGAAGTCCTGGGTTCTAGTGCCACTCTGCCACTTTGTAGCCATGTGCTTTTGGGAAGCACAGGAACTCCAAGCCTGTACCTGCTGCCACTTCTGGAACGCAGGTCCAGCCTAGCCCTTTCATACCCATCCTGGGTCAGCCTGAGAGCTGCGACAATATGCGAGAAAATGCTTCGTAAACTGTGGAGAGTTACGCAAATGTAAATGAGTATTATCAGGACTATAGAAGTGTGGCTGCCTGCAGTGGCGCGTTGAGCAGCGTAAGGAATCCATTCATGGGATTCTCTTAAAAACAATTCTCCTCTCTGGCATTGTTCTCCGCCAGGCTACAGCGTGGACCCTCACTTGATCAGCTATTAGGTCCTCGATGCGACACACAATTTTCAAGTGAGTTATTCAATTAATCATTTCTGTCATAACTACATTGTGCCTTTGGATTATCTGCTTCTGGAGAGCCATCGCAGCTGGCGGAGCATCCCTAACTCCCTGCTCATCCTGCCAACAGATCAAATGGCCTCGGGGGGAAAGTCTGATTAACAGCCAAATGAATTAGCAGCAAGCTGGAAAAAAAGAGAGAGCCAAATGGTTACCGACACAGAGCTCACCTTCCCTTGTACAATGAGGTGGTCCAGTAATGCAGCTAAATGGGATTGCTGAAGATTGAATAAAAATACGGGAGATTGCTATTTAAAGGCCCCCCCGGGGGAAATTACCCGATAAAGGATCTTTCCATTTTCATGAATGGGTCCCCTGATAGAATAGCTTCTACTAAATTTAAATTTTTATATTCCAGTTTTCAAATTATTATTATGTATTATATATATTAAACGATTGACATAAATTATATTATCAAATAGAATATATAAATATATGTAGACTATACAGAATATAATTCCTATAATAATAATAGTTACTGAGAGCCAGTGGCTAAAATGTATGTGAATTGTGTAATTGTGTGGCTGTTTCAATTCCTCCTCTGAGAGATAACGTTTAAAGAAATATGGGGCCTTGACTATAAATCCTTAAGAAAATTCCCTTCAGCAAAGGGAAAAGATCTTAACTCCGGATAAAGAAAGTATTTCAAATAAATAGTTATGACCAAACAGGAAATGGATTGCTTTGAAGTGTTAAGCTCCCTGTCAGAAAATTTTCAATTGTGGGGAATCACTTAGGGGAAATTTGTTCTTATTTCGTGATTGGGCTTGAATTTTTCTAGAAATACAAGTCTGTAAGAGTTGCGAGATGGATAGGCCTCCTATGTCAACATGTTTAGGTTAAAATCACTTAAGAATAAAATCAATATAAACAACAAGTTTTGGGAGAAATGAAGTATCCAAGTTGCACAAGTATCCAAGTTGGGACAAGCTAATGGGTAGTGTTTGGCCTGTTTTGTCTAGTGATGGGGGGACTCCAGATGCCTGTATTTATAGGCATGAGTTTAAACTTCAAAGCTTCACTTATCCGTTGATTTTTTTTAAACTTATGGTATTGACAAATAGAGGACAGTACTGGAAATGTATTTTCTCTGTCTTATGATTTTCTTAATAACATTTTATTTTCTCTAGATTACTTTCTTGTAAGAATACATTGTATAATACATATAACACACAAAATATGTTAATGGACTATGCCATCAGTAAGGCTTCTGGTCAACAGTAGGCTATTATTAGTTAAGGTTTGGGGGAGTCTAAAGTTACACATGGATTTTTGGCTGCGCAGAGGGTCAGCGTGCCTAACCCTAGGGTCGTTCAAGGAGAAGCAGTAAGCATCATCTGAAAGTGACTTTCTACAGTCACTGTGCATGCCCCCTAGAGTCATTGCCTAGAGCAAATAATGCCCATCTCTCCCCTCATCTGTTTTCAGAAGTTTCCAATACATAAACATACATATACCGGCAGATGCAGACGCATACACCTCTACATCTAAAGCTGACAGAGAATCCAGAGAGAGCCTAAAATCGGGCCTGGAGGTCAGCCAGGGCCACATGGAAGCCACCTTGAACGTTACCTGGAAGGGACCAAACCTCTCGTTTTATAGAAAGACTCTGTGACTCCCCCGGGATCACAAAGCCACTTAAGCTCAGGTGGACAAATCCTATTTTCTTCCTCTATCTCCTGGCAGGCTTCGGTTGGGGAGATTACTGGGTAGCATGGTTCCTGCCCTGGGGACAGCAAGTCAGGGGGTGCTGTGCTCATTAGCTGGTAATGCTTCCCATTGCCTTTGAAGCTGGTGGATAGGGTTGCAGGTAAATATCATTAACTTCTGCAAAAGAAATGTTTCCCTGCACAAAACCTGTTTTCACTTGTCCCCGTGGCCGCTGGCCACTTGTGGCTATAAAGATTGCTACTGAGCTCCCACTCGCACGCATTATTTGCTCACAAGCTTCAGAAAGTAGGAGGACTGGGTCTGGTTCTTATTATTAAAGGCAAACAAACCCATTATTAAACATAAACAAGGCAGAACTGCTTTGAAACAATTGATTAAATTGTTTCAATTCCTAAATTCAACCCAGTTACTCCAAACAAAACCTCTGTTATAGAAACCTAAAGAGGGAGTACCTTAAGAAGAACCTTTAGAAGAACAGTCCCCTTCTGAGGGCCTGTTAATAGGTTAGGCTTGGTGACCATATACTCTCTAATCCTCAAGATTTATAAGTGAGCTTTATGGTTTCCATTTTACCAGCAATGGCATGAGCAGGGCAAGTCATTGCTCATGGACACAGATAAAATATGGAAACATTGGATTTGAATTTGAATCTCTATGACTTCCCAAACCCACACCCATTCCACCCTAGCACATTGCCCCCATTAAAGACAGGCCTTCCATGCTCCTGTTTTTGCTGTTGATTTCAAAGAGAAGCTCAAGACATAGAAGAAAGAAGCATGCATCTGCCCTGGTAAGACCTCCTGAAATTGTAGGCATGCTTGTGGTGTTGCCAGGGAGAGGAAACCCTTAAGCTACCTAAGTCACTTAAATGTGTAAAGTAGGAAAAGACTATATAGATGCTAAATAGCTGGTGCTCGGCATCTTGCCCCAATGCCTGCCTAATTCTTGTGCCATATTATATACTCTGCTTTCCAAACAAACCAGAATGTAGCTTTTTATTTATTTATTTTTTTTGTACGTGCCCCTAGCGGACACTGAACCCGGGACTCTCTGGTCCACAGGCCGATGCTCCAACCGCTGAGCCAAACTGGCCAGGGCCAGAATGTAGCTTTGCAGGTCCAGAATCTCAGCCTTGCCAATGAACCTAAGGTTAACTGACCTTGAGTGACAGACTCCTGCTAGACAAACTTAGAAGAGACAGATGTATAGAATGTTACTTGGCTACAGTAGATTTTTGCTTACCTGGAATCTTAGTGCTAGAAACACCCAAACAATAGGATTGTTCTAAAATGAGATTTTTAAATGTCTAAAATCACGCTATTGTTAGAATCAATAAACAATTTGCTATGGCATCTATGCTAGGTAACAGAGAGATTTACTACACCACCAATGACTAGTTGGGGATGACAAAGCAGCCAAAACTCTTCATGTGGATGGATGATGTCACTGTTATGGATAGATTGACAAAGACTCTATTAGAGCTACTTCATGTTGTGAAAAACCTTATGAATTATATGGAATAAAAAACACAGTTACTGGAGAACAGAGGGAGTACCTTAAGGAACCTTACGACAGTTCCTCAAAAGGTTACAAATACATTTTCCATATGACCCAGCAATTCCACTATAGTAATATAAATAAGAGAATTGACAACATATGACTATAAAAAAGCTCATACACAAATGTTCATAGCACCTTTGTCCATAATAGCCAACAAGTGGATACAATTCCAATATCCATCATTAGATGAATGGATAAACAAAATGTAATGTATTCATTCAATGGAAAATTATTCAGCCATGAAAAGGAATGAGGTAATGATATGTGCTACCATATGAATGAACCTTGAAAACATTATACTAAGATAAAGAAAGCAGGCACAAAAGGCCACATATTGTATGACTCTATTTATATGAAATGTCCAGAATAGGCAACTCTACAGAGACAGAAAGTAGATTGGTGGTTGCCAAGGTCTGAGATGGGGAGTTGCGGGGAGAAGTGGGGAGTGACGGCTAATGGGTAAGGAGTGGCTTTGAGGGCTGATGTTCTAACATGAACGCGTTCTAAAATTAGTTGTGGTGGTGGTTGCACAACTCTGTGAATATACTAAAAATCACCGAATTGTATACTTTAAAAGGGTGCATTTTATGGTATGTGAATTACATCTCAATAAGCTACTTTTAAAAAACCATTTACGACTCAGCAGGAGATGCTTGTCCTGAATATTTTCCATTACTCTTCCCACCCCCAATCCATTTTCCATTCTTTGCTTTGTGCCCCAGGAAGCTGATCCTATGGGCTGTATACCCACAGGCTCTGTTGTGCTAGTGATCAAATAATTTATTGTCCAAACCCGGACACTTTGGAGAATGAACAATGGAGGTAAACAAACAGCCTTGGGCAAGCCAGGGGTCCTGATTCTGTTGGGATTTGGTCCCTACTCTACTGAGGGCTACAGCTCCTGCCGGGCAGACCTCCCCATGCAGCGGCCTCTCTGGGTTCCAGGCCCCACCCCCTGTCCTTGTCCTTCAGGGCCGGGGTAGTGATGGCTTCCCACTTTGGCCCCTGGAATGGCACTGTCTCCCTGGTTTCCCTAGACCCCACCCATGTCCTTGTAAAGAGTTTTTGTCTTAAATTTCCTCTATTTTTGGTTGCAATGGGCCACCTGTTTCCTGCTAGTACCCTCCCGACACAAAACTCCAGATAAACAGCCTGGAAGAGAAATTTGAAAAGAAAAAGTGTGGTCCACACAGTGACACTGCTGGATCTTGGGTCCTCCTTCGGTTTCTGTAGAGGTCTGTTAGTCCTGATAATAAGTGACTTTACTCCCCCACCCCACCAACACGGATGTTCCAGTACACACAATTTAAAACAATTATTGTAAGAGTTTGTTTTTTGTGGTTGTTTTTTTTTTTGCCAGTTTGAAGGAAATAAGTGTATAGCACAAATTACTATCTTCATTCATAACCATTAACCTAATACAAAATTTAGAATATCTGCCTAAGTGCACCTATCTTTCCTGTGTATCTCCCCTTCAGTGGAGTTTGTCTTACCTTCTGAGTTAACCAAAATGATGTTTTATGTTCATTTATTTTATGATGTTTAGGAGTATCAAATTAATAAAAGTTTAACAATGTTCGTTATGAGAATTCAGCAAGAAGACATATGTTCTTTGGGTTTATTGTGTTCAAAGTGTGCTGTGCCACCTCAAATCTGAGGATTTAGGTATTTCACCAACTCTGAAAAATTCTCTCCCCCATTCTCTAACAACATGCTTTATTCTTGTTATGTCCTTCTTGTCTCCTAACCTCTTCTTTCCCCCATTTTCTACTTTATTTCTGTGCTTTCTTCTGATCTTCCTGATCAAAATTTTCTGTCTATTCAGCTCCCTAACCTATACGTATATAGTTCAAATATATATGGTAATTTCAGGAACTGTATTTTTTCATTCCTAGCTCGTCTATGAAATTATTTTTTTTACAGTGTTTTCCAACCTTTCAAAGTGTCTTGTGTTTTTATTTCCTTCTCTGATATTTTAATCATTTCAAATACATTTATCTATTAGACTGTTGGAATATCTTTAGCTCTTACGGGCAAAATCCTGGTGATAGTTGTGTCTGCTGACTCTTGAACATGCTCAGTAGACTGTTCCTTGTACAGTTTGTAATTGTGAATTATGAGCTCATTTCAGGGGCCTTTATCTGTGGGAAACTTATGAGGACTTGATTGAGGGTGTGTCCCCTCAGAGCCATTTCTCATTTGCTTCTGCCAGGCAACCTAGGAGTATGTTAGGCCAGTGACAAGTTTGCACATCCATTCTCATCTTGGGCATTTGGAATCCATTCAAGGCAAGGCGAATTCAAACTCCGAACAAAGCTGTGGTGCAGGCCTCTGGTTACAGAGTCTCAGAGGATGCTTGAGAACCACCCTGAGCGCAGACCAAGGCCATCACTCTTCTGTGTCAGCTACCTGTCCTGGTGGCCACACTGTGTCTCGCTCCGCCTTCCTTGAAACTGTGCAATCATGGGGTCCTGGTTCTTCAGGGGGCTCTCAGTTGCACTTTTGTCCTTACATGGGCCCAGGGCCTCTTTTTCTGCACCCCCTCCCCTTGGAGTTAAACACACAGGCCCCTGGCTTTCTGAAACCAAGGACTCTTCCCAGGGCCATCGAAGTATTAGCTTTCATGCATTCTCTTTGGTTTTCAGCTTCCTCTTTGTTTCTGGCCCCTCAGGATTTCCCTTCTTTCTTGCTAGTTTTGCCATGGAGTTAAAAGGATCCTGATTACATTTTACCTAGCATGACTACTTGGCTGTAGCAGGAGGGGGGTTGCAGGTTATAGAATCTGCCTCTTCCTAAAAACTGGAAGTCCCCTTTTCATTGCTTTTACATCACAAAATTGTTGAGTTTTACGTGTAATATTTTCCATTTTTAGGTGAACTCAGGTGCACCCCTGATAGATTGGAAATAACTAGATGTTTTTCAATTGCTTTGCATGGTTTGCTAAAGGTTTTTTAAAATAATATGCTTTTCATGCGCTTTTATTGCTACGCTAACCCAAACTCACATCTTACTTACAAGATGTTCCTTTTTTTCTCATTGTGCTTATATAGAACAGAAAGAGATAAGCTTCAGAAGAGAGAGAGATCAGGCCCTGGACTGTCTTGTTCTATAATTTGCAATGGGAATATCTGCTACCTCCCAGGGCCATTCTCAATATCAAGGTAGCTCAGAAGCTAAGTTAGTAGTCAGACAGCTTCAGAGAATATAAACAGGGAGAAGGAAATCGATGGTTCTGGAGAAAGAGGGTGGCTTGGCACAGAATAGGTGCTCAAGATACATCTCAGGAACAGAACGGAACTATCCCTACCCCCCCCCCCCCCCCCCCAGAGCAGACACACTTTCCTGGTAACCTAGATCCCATCAGACAGGTTCCCAGAGAAACATACATTCTTCCATCTTCTTTCACTCTTACAAAACTTCCCTGTGAACCAGACCCCATACTCCAGTCCCATGATCAGAGACTGCTTGCAGAGCCCTGGCCGGTTTGGCTCAGCCGTTGGAGCGTCGGCCTGCGGTCCAGAGAGACCCGGGTTCGGTTCCCGCTAAGGGCACGTACCTCGGTTGCAGTTTGTCCCCGGCCCTGGGTTGGTCGTGCGGGTGGCAGCCACTCGATGTGTCCCTTCACATTGATGTTTCTCTCTCTCTCTCTTCCTCTCCCTCCCTCCCGCTCTATCTGAACAAAAAATGGAAAAATGTCCTCGGGTGAGGATAAAAATAAAATAAAATAAAAATAAAAATAAAAAGAGACTGCCTGCAGAGAAGTTTTTGAAAATTTAGAAATTTAAAAATATTTTGCTTTGGAGGAAAACTTTACACCAAGATTCAGAGCTTTAGTCCCTCTGGAAGGAATGGAACATGGGGCAGTTAAAGGTCCACTTTCCCACCTGGCCTTGGACTGGGGCAGCTGGAGAACCTGCTCTCCAGGTCACCGTGGTTCCCCCGCCTCCTGCCAACTTACACCTGGCTTGCTTCACACAGGTACGCCATCTGACCCCCAAAGGCACAGGCTTGTGACCCTGCTGTCCCAGCATCACTTTGGCCTACGAACCGATCAGTTTGTGAGGACACGCCTTTTTTTTATTAGTCTTCTGACCCAGTGACCCATTCTGTACTCTGAGGTTACACCTGGGTGTACCCTAGGCCACCATCCACAAACACATGCAAAACATTTCTTATGGTGACTCATTGTGACAGATATTATTTCTTGATTCTTGCTAGTTTCATTTTCAAAAGAGGATTCTGTTCTAAATGTGTGACACTTTATACACTGACAACTCCTCAGGGTTTCTAAGAGATTTAGTGGCTGCAGGCTCATGAAGAATTTTGCTTATAGAGCAAGATCAAACAATTGTATTTCACAGATGAACCATGGTAATGATTAATACATATTAATAGCTAACCTTCATTGAGTCCTACTGTGTGCCAGGTACCAGATTAAGTAAACCCATTCAGTCCTCACACAGCCTTTGGAGTTAGCATTTCTATTATTCATTTCACAGATGAAAAAAGCAAGGCACAGAGAGCGGGGAAGCAAAGGAGCCAACATTCAAAGCCAGGCAGCCTGACCCTGAGCCTACCCCCTTAACCACTTCGCACAGTGGCCTCTCATACCAACTCCCTCAGGAGGGTCACAAACAGCACCTGAAGTTTCACAGACACACCAGGGGGCCTCACATGGCAACATGGCCTCACATTAAAGTCACCTGAGGAGCCCTGAAAGCATCCCCAAGCATGAAGCAAATATCATAATGGATTCACATTTGGAGAATCTAATGAAGGGTAAATGAGAAACCTCTGTCCTACTCTTGCAGCGTTTCTGTATGTCTGAAATTATGTCAAAATTAAAACATAAAAAGAAAAAAAGAAAAAAGAAAGTGGTAGAGTAATAATAGTTGACCTGAATGGTTTTGTTAAAAAATAGAAATCATTGATAGCAAAAAGTGTTAACAGGAAGTGTTAATAGCAAAATCCAAAAGTGTGTGTGTGTTTGTGATCCCATTTTTGTAAAACCAATAATGACAAATTACACACACACCACCCCCCTGCCCCATATTCTTATATGAGGATGGAATAAAGTATGTATGATACAGCCCAGCTGGTGTGGCTCAGTGGCTCAGCATCGACCCATGCACCAAGAGGTCGCCAGTTCAATTCCTGGTCAGGGCACATGCCCAGGTTGTGAGCCTGATCCCCAGTGGGGGGCATGCAGGAGGCGGCCAATCAATGATCTCTCTCATTGATGTTTCTATCTCTCTCTACCTCTCCCTTCCTCTCTCTCTAAAATCAATAAAGAAAAAAAATATGTATGATACATTTAAAAAAGTCTGTAGCTCAGTCCCCAGAGATTCTACTTTAATTGTTTAGGGGTAAGATATCTTCGTTTAAAGTTTCTTAGATTAGGATTCTTAAGTTCGGCTTATTGGAATCATCTGGAAAGCTTCAAAAAGTCTTGATGCCCAGGGCACAGCCCAGACCCACTAAATCAGTGTCCCTGGTAGTGGAGCCTAGGCACTGGTGATTTAAAATTCCCCCAGGGGATTCCAACTGCTGTCAAGTTTGGGAACCAGGCAGAGCCCTTGATGCAGCCAAGGTTGAAAATCACTTCTGGGAAGGAAGGGAACTCGCCTGTGTAGCACTACTATGTGATAGGCATTTGACACCCATTTCAATCCTAAGAGCAGCCCATCAGTTAGCAACCCTGGCTACACCAGAGGCTGGCTCTGAGGATCAAACAGACTGCTAGAGGTCACAGGATGAGGAGATGGTGATGGACATCCTGACCCACATTCCCAGGGTGAAGGAGGATAATGGGAGCTGCTTGGGGAAGGCATCATTGCCTCCCAGTCTCTCCTTCCCAGGATCACAGGGGTTGAGATTCCTCTGATAGAGATTCATTCCTTTGGGCTCCTCCTTCTAGGAGCTATTCAAAACAAAACAAAACAAAACAAAACAAAACGCAAAAAACTTCTGGGAGGAATTACATATTAATCGGGTCTTGGTGTCTGTGCAATGAATGTTGGGTGTTCCAAAGCAAGGAGAAAGTTACGGCAATGCTTAAATATTGGGAAAGAATGTAATGTAAGGGGCGTAAATCTGACCTTGTCCTTTTTCTGCTCAGAATCCTTCCGTTTACCAGCCTGACCCCAGGCTTATTGAAAATGTCAAGTGTTGTCCCATCTCTGGGCCTTTCCTGCCTGGTAGAACTTTCTTAGGCTCCCTCTCTAGGTGACTTTGGATGCTTCACTTTCTCATGAAAGACAAGGGCCTGTTTCTCAGTCCCCAGGCCAGTAGAGACCCTAGGGAAAAGGGACCAGGAGGTGCGCTTTGTAAACACAGCTAAGGTTGGGTGTTCAGGGCATTTGAATTCAGGTATGTGGCAGGAAAGCTGAACACAGAGTCCTTTGGGCTAAGTCAGGAGCTCCTTATGCCAAGGGGGCTGGGGGATGGGTAAAAGCGAGACCTCAGGCATGGGAGTCTGAAAACCAAGGTTGAAGTCCCGCCTGCCACTTTGCAATAGTAAAACGAAGGCTAGTATGACAACCTCCTTAAGGTTGTGGTGAGGGTTAGAAATAATACACATAAAATGCCTACATTGTACACAGTAGGCCCTCGGCAATGTCAGAGGGACAGCACGCCAATGTTATAGGCTTGCCACGTGCCCTCTGGGACCAGGGCTGGAAACAGCCTTGACTTGGTCCCTCCTGCTCCTCCTTCTTTTTTTAAAAATTGATTTCATTGTGGTAAAAGCACAACATGAAATCTACCATCTTAACCCATTTTAAAGTGTTCAATACAGTATGGTTAATTGTAAGTACATGTTGCACAGCAGATTACTAGAACGTGGCTTACATAATTGAGACTTCATGGTCATTGATTAGCACCCACTCCCAGCCCCTGGCAACCACCATTCTACTCTCTGATTCTAAGAGTTTGACTATTTTATTAGAAACTTAATACAAGTGAAATCATACAGTATTTGTCCTGTGACTGGCTTATTTCACTTATCATAATGTCCTCAGGGTTCGTCCATGATGTCAAGTATTGCAGGATTTCCTTCCTTTTTAAGGCTAATAATAATCCATTTTTATGTATATGCCACACTTTTCTTTATCCATTCATCCGGTGTGAATATTTAGGTTATTCCCACATCTTGGCGATTGTGAATAATGCTGCAATGAATCTTTCTGTTGATAAGATTTATTGAGTGTTTATTTACTGTATGCCAGTAACTGCTTTAAATGCTTTACATGTATTCGTCTAGGTAAAACACAGTTCAGCCCTATGAAATAGATGCTGTCTTTATCCCCATTTACCCATGAGGAAATTGAGGCCCAGGTAGTATGGCCCCAGGCCACGAAGTTAGATTGTAAACTGCAGTTTGAACCCAGGCAATCTGGCTCTAAAAGCAGTGATCTTTTTTTTTTGTTTTTTAACCCTTCACCCAGGATATTTTCCATTTATCCTCAGAGAGAGGGGGAGGGAGAGAGAGAGAGAGAAACAGAAACACTGAAGTGAGAGAGACACATGGACTAGTTACCTCCTGCCACACGAGACCAGGGTCTGGGTCAGGACCAACTGCAACCGAGGTAAGTGCCCTTCACTAGAGTTGAACCCCACTCTTCAGTCCGAGAGCCGATGCTCTAACCGCTGAGCCAAACACAGTGATCTTGATCACTACAGTATCTATAGTATTAAAGTCGTAATAATGATAATGATTGAGAACAAACTATGTGTCAGGCACTGTTATTGGCAAGGTGAAGATGAGACCTATATGTCAAATTTACCTTGGGGAATAGGATCTAGCAGGGTTGCACAAGAGATCAGTTCATTCCAGAAGTAACACTGCTTCTTATGATTTTGGGGGGAGAACTAAAGGGAGCTGTGGTTAAGAATTGGGCAGAGTGGCCCAGGGGAAAATGATCTTCTGAGCTGTGATGTACCCCTCTATGCCTCTTTGATTCACGCAGTTTTTCAAAGCCAGAACTTCTGTCACTGAGTCTGACACAAGTCTGTAACATTTTGCATATGGTTTCTTTTGCATTTTCATTTTGCTTGTGCTTCAAACGGTCAGCTCAAGGGTCCAGGGAACATCCCAGAACTAGGTGCTTATGTTTTCAGGTTTTTAAAAAGCTACTCATTGGGCTTCCCGCCTCCTTGTCTATTTGATGTTAATCTAAATGAGGGATCTTGGCTGTGCAGTCAGGCGGTGGAGCTGTGATATTGAACCACCAGCTCCCAAGTCAACTTGGGCACATGCGCTCTCTTTCCAGGTTAAACCTCCCAACAGGGCTCCCTGCGGTTACACCAACACTAATGACCTCAGTGGGCCTGAAAAACAACCGTCCAAGCCACGGGCAGTCAGCAATAATGCTCTAATACCATTTATTTTGCAAGGGCAAATCAATCCACTTTCCCAGTCTCCTGCAACTTTATTGAACTCCGCATCCCGCGGCAGGACACGCCCGAACTCTCCTTAAAGGACATATTTGGCTGTTCACCGTCGTGACTTGGCATTGCAGTCCTGATATCACAAACCGGGCCTATTCTGAGAAGGCTGCAGCAGCAGCAGCAGCAGCAGCAGCAGCAGCAGCAGCAGCAGCAGCAGCAGCAGCAGCAGCAGCAGCAGCAGCAGCAGTTTTCTTGCCGTGCTGAGCGCTTACTCTCTGCTGGGCACTGCGCTAAGGGGGCCACCGTGAGTCCCGGGGGGCGGCGCCCGCAGCCATTGTGGGGTGGGCGTCCGCCGGCCTCGTGCGGACACGCCCTCTCGGCGCCGCGGCCGGCGGCCAGGGGAGGAGAAGGTGCCCTGTGCGAGCTGGAGGCGGCTCCCGCCCGGCTGCGATCCTCTCCGCTGCCTGCGCCCCACGCGCCTCCCGGGCGCGCGCTCCCTGCCCCGCCTGAGCGCGCGCCTTCCTTGCACCCCCGCGGCGGACGCACGGCCGCGAGCGCGCGTGCGCCTCGCCGAACGTCCCCGGGAGCCGAGCCAGAGCGAGCGCCGGGGCCGGGCGCGCAGGAGTGAAAAGGAGGCGGCGGCCGCGGCTGCGAGCAACAGATCCGGGCGCTGCGAGCTAACCCGCTCTGCTGTTGGGCGATATTATTTTTCTAATTTCCAAAAAAAAAAAATCTATTAATTTAGCAAACCGTGCATTTTTTATTTTTTTAAATGGCGCTAGCCCAGGGTCAGCGGGCGGTTTTCTCTGCTCCAGGATGGGCTTTGCCGGCTCCGTCGTGGGCACCAGTGGTGGTCTGATTGTCAGCCTTCTCCGGGCATTTTTAAGGCCAGGAGCCGGGCGCTGCATGTAGGCGAATCACCCTAGAGAGCGGTTCGGCTTTGCACATTTTTGTGATTATTTGGGGCAGAGAACAGACTCTCTCGGGCACTTCGTCCTCTTTGCAGGGGAGGCGGCGAGTCTGAGGTGGGTCGCTCGGAGGGTGAGCTCCTGCCGGGGTGAGCGAGCCCCGGTCCCGCGCACAGCCAGGCGGCCCAGAGCGTGTGTCGTCCCTGCCGGCGCCGGGAAAATGGAGGCTGTGATTGAGAAGGAATGCAGCGCGCTCGGAGGCCTCTTCCAGACCATCATCAGCGATATGAAGGTAGGTCGCGGGGGGCGCGGCTGCGGCGCCGGCCGCCGCGCGCTGCCCTGGCCGCGGAGCTTCGCCTCCGCCCCGGGCCAGCCGCCCGGTCCTTGTTTGCGTGGCGGCCGATAGACACCTGCGGGAGCGCTGCGGCCCGGGTGTCACCTGCTCACCCGGGGCGCCGTTCCGGGCTCTGCTGGGTCACCCGGCGGGCGGCTTCCACGGGGGTGTCTGATGCCCCCTCCCCTCTCCCCGCTCATTGTCCCAGGGGGCGGCTCCATCTCGTTTTCCTGGGGGGCTCAGGGCCCCAGCACCAAGTTTTCCATTGTCTGTGGCTGGCCTGAGTGTCTGCGACCCGCGGAGACTGGATGCCTGGGCGGACACCTGATTCCCCCGGGTACGGGGAGGGGGCGCCTGGCGCGGTGTTGGGGGCCCTGCCCGGCCTTGGAAAGGAGCTCCCCGCCCGAGGACTGGGAGGGAAGCCTTTCTTTCCCTCCTTGGCTTCCAGGTCCACCTGGGGGGCGGGGGGCGCGGATCTGAGCATATTAGGCGTTCATTAGGCTCTTCCAAAGCTGGCGAGGTGTTCATGCCTTCCCTCGGGCCCTCCCTGGGGGCGCGGAGCAGAAGTTCCCAGAGCAGCCCTGCAGGGGCCCCTCCTTTCCCTGGCTGAGGCTCCCAGCCTGAAGGCAAGATTGGGGCCCCACAAACAACTGTGTCTTACCCACCCCCACCCCTCACGTAGCCACCACACACAGACTCCAGATTTTCTCTTGGAAAAGATTGTGAAAATTGTGTGTGCACGCGTGTATGAGCGTGCGCGCGCACACGCGTGTGTTGGGGGTGGAGAACAACACCCTGGCTTTTTCCTGCGAAGGGTGGGACTGGGGATAACCCGATCCTTGGATGTGGATTTTCTGGTATATAGAGGTAGATCAGAGCCCTCTTACTCATCCAAAGGAAACATAATCAGCCTTTGGAGCTGGCTGGAGGTGGGAATAGGGGGCGATGGGTTTTTTTCCCCCTGTGTATTTAGGGAGCTTCTCCTTGGCTCTAGCCCAGCCTCAGTTTGCCTCAACAGATCCGGGGAGGTGGTGTTTAATTAAAAGCTCAGCTTCCAAAAGAAGTGGGCAGGTTTGGAAGCTGTGCATTGAGTGGGTGTGGACAGCCCCTCTTCAGCTGCTGCCTGGGCCACAGGGAGGAGCTTTTGTCTGATGAAGTGTAAGATTTGGAGAGGGTTTGGCCTTGGAGATGGACTTTGGGAAGGAATGTTCAGCTGTCATGGGCTGCTTCCCCCCTTTAGAACCAACTGCCACCTTGCCCAGGGTGAACTTTTCCAAGGTGCCTCTGTCCTGGTCTTGTCGATTTTGAAATTCTTCTACAGAGCATGTGCCTTTTGTCAGAAATCGACATTCATCTAGCGTTATCTTCAAAGACACCCTGCTTGCTGGGGAATGTCTCTAATCCAGCCACTTGGAATTAGATTATTCCCTGCTCAAAGACAGCCCCTTGCATTCCGTTGCCCCCAATTCATGATTGAAGTGCTCTTTTGAGACAAAGATTGGTGCCTCCTTGGACTCTTAGAGTATTTCTGGTTAACTTGAATTCTACATGCCTTATAATCAAACAAGATTTGGTTTGAGGCCCACGCCTGTTCTGATCACTAAGGGAAGAATTTGAGATAGGTTGATAAAGCTGCTTGTGTTTTTTGAGGAGAGAAATGGATGTTTCCAGTTGCTCAGTAGTAACAAGAACCCAGTGACCTAACAGGTCTGCCCACTGCAGTTCCAGTGTATTCACATCTGGAGTTTTCTCTCTCTCTTTGTTCCTTAATCCAGAATCTAGGTTTGGTTCTTCCCATTTACCGGTTTGAGCCCAGAGCGCTGCTGATGATAACCCACCACAGGATGGGCCCTTCTGCTCTCCACCTGCCATCCCATGTCTGCCGTGCAGCTCTGTGGCCCTGGGGGATCTGTGGGTACTAAGTTGGCATGCCTTTCCCTCTGCGAGAGTCCAGTGAAAACTGGACTTGTTAATGTTCCTTCAGTGGATCTGTACTGTGTGGCTCCTGAATTCTTTCCCTTTGAATGTAGTAGCATTTGTTCAACGTCCTGTGGGAAGACATTTCTTTTAAAGGTTTTTGCTTGTTTTGTTTTGGCAGCAAAGATCTTAAAAGTAAGGTGGAATGGAAAACTAAAACATGCCTTGGGATCTGCAGAATTTCAGACTTTGGAGGAATAGAGAGATAAGGAAAAAGAGAGGCGTTGTCTACTTTCCAAGGTTGTTTATTCATAAGACAGTTGCTGAATATTTTCATGGAGTTTTCTTCTTAAAAGACTTCTTTATGAATTAGGTGATAGTGACATTTCACAAGGGACTTTTAAAATTTGGGCATATAGGATGAGCAGTGTATAATATGCATATGTATAAAGTTGCCAGCAATAAAAGTCAGGTTTTTTTTTTTTAATCCTCACCCGAGGATATTTTTCCATTTATCTTCAGATTGGGGGGGGGGGGGGAGAGAGAGAGAGAGAGAGAGAGAGAAACATCGATGTGGGAGAGACACATCGACTGGTTGCCTCCTGCATGACCCTGACCAGGGCCGAGGATGAACTGCAACCCAGGTACGTGCTCTTGACTGGAATCAAACCCACAACTCTTTGGTCCGTAGCTGATGCTCTAACTGCTGAACCAAACCAGCCAGGGCTAAAAGTCAATTTTTAATATTTGAAATCAGCTGACTTTCTAATGACCTGCTTATCTGCTTTTTCTCTTCTTTGAACTCCCATAAGGGGTTTATGATGCCTTTGGTCCCCTTTCTGTTTGCTTTAAAGAACAAGTGTAAGTGTTGGAAACCCATTTGGAATGCCACCTTGAGAAAAATTTTAGGTTATTTTCTAAGACATGCTGTTGGACTGGGGTGAGGAAAGGTAAAGAAAATGGCTTTTTTAGTAGCATTTGATTCTCCAAAATGAACAGCAGCAGCACAGGAAGGGAGCCAATTTCCTCTTTGGAAGAAGAAGAAAAAAAAAAATCAAAAACCCAACAACATAAGAAATGGAGTCATGTCAAGGCTTAGTACCATCCATCTCCCAAAACCAAAGACTCTCAGGACATCGAAAAGCTAGAGAGGACTCATTCTGCTTTCTTCTAATGATGCTTCATCTGGTTAAGTCCTCGGCTGTCAGGGCGGACGTTTTATCCTTTTCAGGGGGAGGGGTGCAGAAGAAACCCTGGCTTTTCTCCCATTGGGATGCAGCTGTTAAATAACTTATTGATTCCTTGACGAGAGGAAACCTTGTGTTTTTCCCCTTTCTTCCACTCTACTGTGGTGGTGGTCAGTAGTGCATGGTGGTGTGCAAAATCGCTTACTGGCTGCCTTTCCGCCCGTCCACATAAATCAGGTCGTCTGCTGTGAGCTGATCCCAAAGGAAAAGGGCAGGCAAGAGACTCATGCGGCTCGAGGCAAGGGCCCCACTGCCTGCTTGTCTCGGGGAACAGCAGCCTAGAAGTGACTGTGTGTGGAAAGTCAGTTGACTGGCTGCTGATGTTTAGATAATGTTGACTGACTGCATTAAGGAGGTCCTAGAATCTTTTGGGAGCTTCTATGCAAGTCCTGGGAAAATACAGGCTCACTGTTGCAAACAGCAGATTATTATTTTTTTAATTGAGATATCATTGACACAGAACACTTTCAGGTGTACACCACTCTGGTTTGATATTTGTATTTTTTAAATTGATTATTTGTTTAAAATTTAAGTAATTGAACCTGCATAGAATTCAGTGATGTTTGGGGAGCTCTTAGGACCAGGAGATTCTGGCTAGACTTGGGGGTAACTCCCCCTGTGGCTGTCTTTCTTCTTTTAATAATTAACTGTGTTGAAAAACAATTGGATGCTAAAATCAAATATTTTTCTCGGCCTTGTTCCTCAAGGATTGGCATGTCAGGAACCGAGTTGAGCCCGATGCAGGGAGGACTTTGTACCAGGTCGGAGAGTGTGCTCGGGGTTATGTAATGTGACTGGGAGTGAAAAAAACACCCAACCACACCTGAATTCCCCACCCAGGTCTCACTTAGACAGGGGTGTCCCGTTACTGGCACCTGTGCTAAGCAGAATAGGGGCCTTGTTCAGTGCCTCTCCGCTGCCCGCACCTCTGTTTGTCACCAGTATCCTCTCTCCTAAGTTCTGCCTAAAATTAGAACTGCTGAAGGGACTTCTTGAATTCCATGGAAATCTTCTGTGGTTCAGAGGCACGTCACGATAGTTTCCCTTGCTTATCGGAAGATCAAGAATGTGGGTAGTGGGTTAGGACTGGATCGCAATGTCAGGGTGGTTGTTTTTCTCCCTGCTGCTTTGGCTGTGGGTTCCTCCCTGTGTATCCAGGGCCTGCTGTGTGGAGGGCCTTTTGCTGGGCCTCCAGGAGCCAGTGGTCCTTGGAAAGCTGCTTGTCCCCTGGGCCATTAGTAGCTCATGTTAAATACAGGCTGGTGGCCTTGAAGAAAGGGCTCGGAGCCCAGCCTGGGGAAGGGTGTCAGTCAGTCCCTGCAGGACTTCCTCTGACTCTTCACAAAAAATGTTTCCTTTAGGGAAGATATCAAAAACCCAGCCAAGGCCTCTGCCAGTGGCCAGGTGCTCTGGGGGAGGCGGGCCCCTCTGTAAATGGGGCCACGCAAACGCAGAACAAGCAAAGCCCTTGTAAAGTACAGATGGGCCCCACGCTGGCTTTTCTCTGAGCAAATGGCTGTGTTTGTCCAGAGTTTTACAGCTTCCTCAGTTGGGGCCTCTGGGAGAAGCTGAAGATGTCATAAAATCGGCAGCAGGAAACTGCCCAGAGTGGGTGCCTGCTCAGAGATTTAGGGCCTCTTCTATGTAGATCAAGTCGTGTTGGTTTTTCCTTTTCAGTGCAAATCTTGTTGTCCAGGTTTGGAGAGAAATCATGTGTTTTTTATCTTGGCTTATCTTGGATTTCTCTGGGTGAAAATCCCTCATACATCATATTTAAGCAAGTAGTTTAGAAGTAGTTACTGCACATTCTGCACTTCCAGTCAGTCATGCCCCAGATGCAGAGAGAAGGTCAGTCCTAGGTCATGGTTTGCATGGAAGGTAAGCTGAGGTTGAACTTTGCCTGGTTCAGCTATTGTTCGGTTCTTATGCGAGTAACATGTACCCAGACTTCTATAGTATTTATGAAGCATCATCAGGGTTGCCAGCACCAAGTTCAATCCTGTGATTTTATTAAGTAAAGATACAGGATTCCTAGTTAGATATGAATTTTGGATGAACAGTGAACAATTTTTCATGTAAGTACGTCCCATGCATATTGTCTTCTCGGCTGCTGACCTCTTGGCCTGTGAACTCTTCTTTTGCATCTTGGGGGTGGGGAAAAGGAAAAAGCGAAAATGCTGTGTCAGTTGTCTAGCTCCTTTGAGGTGGTTCAAATGCCTGGAGGGTGAAAAGGTTGAAACTATTGATCTATTAGATGCTATATCTATAATTTTCATCCAGGCTTTTCCCGTCTTCTCAGAGATGGGTGAGAACTGGCAAGATTCCTTCTGTAGCAAGACTTTTAGATGTTCAAAACTGGGGATGGAAAAATGAGATCATTTCAAGTTTACCATTCTTTCTCGGAACTGCCTTCAGGACACTTTCCCCTAAAACCTGCACCTCTGCAGAAACAAAGAAATACCTCTCCTCAAACCAAACAAAAGCCAGAGGAGAGTCAGCTGCCTAGGACATCAGACAAGAGGTATTTGGGGCTCCTTAAAGGGAACTGATGCCTTAAGCAGTCTAACTCAGATTTTCAGATTGCACTGCTGATATGGCCTTATTAAGTAGCAAACCAGAGACAAATGGAGTAAATTAATTGGCTGAGCATTGAGGAAGTGCATTGTATTTGATTGCCAAGGTTCTCCCTGGAATTAGCTGGGGACTGCAGAAGGTTTGAGTACGTGCCGCACACACACGCACACACCCCCACAACCCTCAAAAGCAGAACCCAAACCCACCCAGTGTAGAGTCCAGAGCCACCCACCCATTATCAATGTTTCCCACCTATCAGCCCAGGGGAGGCCTTGGCATGGGGCTGTGGCACATCTGCTGCTTCCCAATTTAAGATGCTCTGGTGTGCTACCTGGACAGAGTAAGTAGGTGCTCAGTATTCACCACATGTGGTGAACGGGGGCAGAAAGGAGCTTGGTGAGAACCTACTATGTGCCAGGCGTTGTGCTGAGTGCCTGGTGTGCATGGATTCATGTCATCCTCACATCAACCCCACTTTACAGATGAGAAAACTGAGGCTTGGAGAGAGAGTCAGTTTCTTGTCTAAGGCCGTGGTGAGGTGGACTGGTATTTGGACCTTGGCCTATGTGATCCTAGAGCTGGAGCTCTTTAAAACAACCTATGGTAGAGAATGGGGTGTGGATTTATTTCTAGAAGGTGGCATTTCACTCGCCTGAGTCTCAAGGAAGAAATGGGGTCTGATCCCTGTGCCCCCAGCCCACACCCAGCCTGGAGGTGAGAGCTTGATCTGAGCTGCTGTGAGGATGGTTGTGGGGCTGGCGACTCCCATCTGGCTGTCACTTTTGCAGAAACAGTTTAATTTATGATATATCGACATATTGTGGCTTCCTTCCTTCTCCCGCTTACCAGTCTTTTTTAACAGATAACTTGGCATCTTCCTTTCCTCTGATTTCTCTGGGTGTGCAAAGGGGAAAGAATTCATTGGGCCAGGCTCTGGCAGTCACCCTTGGCTCCTGTCCTTGTCCCCAGAGCTCCTCCATGATGGGCCAGAGGGCCACATTTATATGAAGCAGGGTGATTCTGCAAGCTTGACAGCCCCTCCTAATTATAGGAATTGAATAAGTTCACCCAAAGTTCAAATGGCTTCTCAAAGAGAACGCCTTACCTTGAACTCATTTTGTGTCCAGCCCTGGAACTCCCTTGTAAAAGAGCTTTCTGTATTTAATTATGTCCCGGTAGCCCTCGAGTTGGGGTTGAGTCCGTAGAGCCATTACGAGTCTTGTGTTTGGAGAAGTTGATGGGATCGCCAAAAAAACTCCTTCCTGTGCTGACTCTTGGCACATACAGCTTTGGTCATAGTTTCTAAGTGGTTTTTCTTTTCCTGTCTAGTTTAAGTGGATGAAAAAAAAAATCAATTGAGTGCCTTTTGAGTTGTGTGTTTTTATTTGCTTTCTTTCTCTCAAAGAATTTGGCCAGCAGTAGAAATATCAGCTTGTGCAGCATCAGCGGCCTCCTGGAGGCAGACTGTAGGTTTGGCCTGGGACTCCCTTTCCTGCCACCTCCCACACGGCAGGGGTCTCCAGGGGGCGCTGGAGGAGTGGGTCTGACTAGAGGAGCTGTTTCTGCACAGGTGTGTTGCTTTTGGTAGAATGGGCGTGGTTTCAGGGACAGGGGTATGGGATTCCAGGAGCCATAAGAACTTGGACCCTGTTCTCCAGAGGTTTATTCAGTGCCTCTGGGGTGCATCCTGGCCATTAGCACTTTGCATCCTCAGGTAATTCTAATGTGTAGCCAGGCTTGAGACCCATTGAACTGTTCCATCTTCCAAGGGTTTTCTCAACCTTACCTAAATCTGAATAGAAGCATCTTTAGATGGTTGTACAACAGTGTGACTGTGCTTAACACGGCTGAACTGTACGCTTAACAGAGGGTATATTTCATTTGTGTATTAGTTACGTGTCCTTGAGGCGGCTCCCACTCCTGGTGGCCCTATGAATGAGTGATGCCCCATCCTCACGGCCTGCTCAGCTCCTACAGACTCTGCTGCCTAGGGCTTCTATCATGGACTCCACCCAGCTCCTACTTGGTCTTCCTCTTGTCCTGCTGCCTCGATTTTCCCAGCATTATTGTCTTCCAAAGAACCTGCCTCCTCACGGTGCCGGAAGTAAGGCGGCTTCGGTTTTGACCTTTTGGCCTCCAGTGATGTTTTAGGCATCATTTGCTCTAGGCCCCTCGTTCATCTTCCTGGCAGTTCAGGTTGTGCGCGTTTGATAACAAATAATAAAAAAAATAAGCTTATTGTGAAATGACATTAAAGTAAATAAATTGAAATGCGAAAATAACAACAGAAAAAGCATATTTAGAATACTTTGTTGTTTTTAATTGATATATAGTAGTCCCGTCCAGTATAGTCGTTTGCAATAATGGTACTTGTCAGATGTGATAGCCTCTAGCCACATGTGACTTTTGAGCACTTGAAGTGTGGCTAGTGTGACCAATGAACGGATTTTTAAATTGTATTCACTTATAACTCGTTTCCATTTAAAGAGCCATGGGTGGCTAGTGGCCACCATATTGGACAGTGAGGATCTACTACAATACCATCCAAGTAAAAATACTATGTTTGCTTTCTACTTCTTTCTGGCCACATCATAGCCCCTAAACCCCTCCTGTAGAAATTCTAGAGTTACTGCTGACCTTGGAATCAAAGAGATCTGGTTTTAAATCCTGAGAGCAAAGTTACTAAGTCTCTCTGAGCCCCGTTTTCCTGTTCTGTAAAATGAGTCTGGTAAGGTACCATCTTCTATGGCGGTTGCAAGGATTCTGAAATGGGATAATGCTTGTGAAGGGGTTTATATGGTGCCTGGCACACAAACGTTAGCTGCCCTTATGGTTCTGTATGGCAGAATGAGGAATGATTTTTCAAATCAGTGTAGTAATTATCTCCACCACCTCTTAGAGCAAACACTACCCCACCCCTCACGCGAGCATATTTAGAACTTGCAGTGAAGTTGCAGGAAATGGAGAAAATTGAGTTTTTTTTCCTTGCTAAGTAAATTACTTCTGAGTTCATTATAACCTCATCTGGCTCAGCCAGGCCTCCTATTTGCATTTCTGTATTTGCAAACCCACTGTCAGTATATAAAGGGAGGGGGAGGACTGGGTGCTTGGCTGAGGTCCCCAGGGCAATTAATGTCTAAAAAAAGATTTTTAGAGATGTTTACACCTCGGTAAGGAAAGAGAGAGAGGGGCGTTGTTTGTAGGGGCCAGCTTTTTCTGTCTACATTATTTGAATCTCTTCTTTTTCTGGAGTGACCACCAGGAAAAGTGGCCTCGTTTGCCTCGGGCCTGCCCTGTAGCAGTACCTTCCTACTGAAGCGGCTGTCCCTGACCAAGACTTGGCCATATTTGGGTTCTTTCTGCCTGCCTTCCCGCTGAATGTGGTCCACCTGCCTTGGCCTGGCATTCATGGAGCCCTGAGATTTGGCCCTGGCTGAGTGGCCTGCTCTGTGCCCAGTACTCCCCAACCTGGGTTCCTGGCTTCTCTGAGCACATCCTGTGCTCCGGATTCTTGCTGCTTGTCCTGCTTGCGGGACCCTCTCAGCCACTGTTACCATGAAATCTTTCTCATCCTTCAAGCCCTCACCAGAATGTTGTGTAATTTTTGGTCCCTTTTCTTTCCACCCAGCTGTGTAAGATATCCTTGGAGACTTTTCAGTCTCTGGTGATTCCACCTAGTGTCGATATGGCGTTCTGCATTTTGTGGCTGCCCTTGGCCTTTGACACACTTCTACAGAGGACTCTGGGCAAGTCCCTCAGCCTCCCTGAGCCTTGATTTGCCCATCAGTAAAATGAGGGGGATAATTACATCCTTCTTAAAGTTGTTGAATAAACGAGAACGTCTAGGTAAAGGGCTTACCATGACATAACTGCTCAATAAAATGCTGTGTGTGTGTGTGTCTGAGCTACCCTGGTGATTTCTAGCAGAGTACCCCGCTGATAGCGGCACTCGTATATCAGCAAATACAAGAAACCTCTATTTCCCCTTTGAAAATGCAATCGAGACAAGGGTGAAATGTTTTTAAGCATATAAATCATTTGAGGGGACACATTACATGTATTCAACAAACAGATGACGTGCCCACTGTGTGCCAGGCACCGCTGGGTGGTGGAGGTACACCTATGGATGAGACCCACACAGTCCTTACCCTAAAGTTGTTTAGTCTAGAGGAGGAACAGGAGAGGAATTAGCAATCAGTGTGGTCAGCACCACGACAGATGTCAGTGTGACGCTTCCTTGGGTCCTGGGCAGGGCTCTGATTCTCGTTTGGATGGGGAGGCCAGAGTCGGGAGGCTTTGGGTGCAGGTGACACCCAAGCTCGGAGCTGAGTTTTTTCTTCCATATTTCACAAGCATTCAAATGGCACAACCAGCGCTTTACAAATAAAAACCCTGAATCCAACACCCCAGGGAGGTAGTTACTACTTGTTTACCATTTCACAGATGAGGAAACTGAGGTGCAGAGAGGTTAAGCCAGTTGCACACTTTATAAAAGTAGTAAGAGGTGTAGCTGGGGTTTGAACCCAGGCAGCCCAGCTCTAGAGTCTGTGCTCTTATCCACCAGGCTGGACTGTCTCTTATGGCACAGTATTTTAGGATTTCATTTTCAGATTCTGTAATGGGTGTATTTCATTGAGCTCTTTGATGACTAGTCTGTCTATACCATCAGAACTCCAGATGAACCAGATAAAGCATAAAAATCAAGGCTCTTCTCCGAGCTGCTTCAAGGAGCTCAGGGGGCCTCACTCTACTTGAAGAGGAGATTGACCCAGCCACTGACATGAAACTGTTGGGCAATTGACTCACCTGGCTAGCGCCTCTAACTTGTCAGCAGAGGGAAGTATGTGGGGAGCGGGAGGGGTGTGAGACCCAAGGTGACAACCACAGGACACATGTTTGTTTTGCAGGAGAGACCCCTCCCATCAGGGTCACCCTAGTAACCGGCTGTGTACACACATGACTGAGTGCTAAACAGGAAGGGGGCGATTTGCAGGAGGAGGCTGACCTGCCTGGAGATGAGTTCCCAGGGAGATGGACCTCAGTTCCGCAGCAGAGGTCTGGCTTGCTTGAGCCTGTCTCCTGCAGCTGAGCAGTGGCCATTAAGGAAGTCTTTGAGTTTGGTTTAATGGTCGCTCTTTGTTTTGAAGTGATTGTTTACTGAACCTTCAAAGCCAGCTCTCCAGCAGGATGTGATCTGGGCTTGAATAATTGGATGAGGCACCCCAATAGGAAGCAAGTAGCGGGGGAGCAGAGCCAGGAGTAGCTAGCTGATGGCCAAGCCCTTGGCTTCTGAACATTGAGAGGCGGGTCCGTTCCTGGAGGGACTGAGGTCATCTTTCAACCAGAAGTAGACCTGGAGCAGGGGTCCCCTGGAACCTGGCCTCTTTGATGTCGGGCTGGCCTTAATTAGGGACACCCTAATTAAGTCACTGAGGAGGAAGCTTTTCCCTAAAAATAAATTAGCAAATGTTTTGAGACCATTTCAGGAGGGATTACTTCTCAAAGATTATGCAAGGAAGATAAAGTTAATGGAAGACAAACTATAGAAACCTCAGTTCAGTAAAAAAAAAATCAAAGTCACCCTTAGCCACTGGACCACAAAGTGGGTCATGGGCACACATTTTAGAGGACGTCTCAGGTGGCCTGTGCTGTGCCCGAAAGTTCTTTCTTTGCTTAGCTGTTCACTGTGCTGCCTTTCCATACATGTAATCATAAGCCAGGTCAGTTTTAGTGGCTGTGTGGTATTGCATTGTTTTGTATGTCTGTAGTTAATTCATTTAGTCGACACGTATTTGAGGACCGCGGTTTGCCAGGTTCTCTGTTAAGTGCTGGGGATACAGCAGTAAAGATCATGAACAGAAATCCCTGCCCTCCTGGAACTTACAGTCTAGTGAGTGAGGGCCAACAAACGGTAGATCAGAAGGATCATGTGCAGTGGGGAAAAAAAATAAAGCAGGGCCAGGGTTCGTGTTTTTAAATAAGGTGGTCAGGAAGGCCTCACAGAAGAGGTGACATTTGAGCAATACCTTATGAAGTATGTAGATATCAGAGGAAGAATGTTCCAGGCTCAGGAAGAGCATGTGCAAAGGTCCTGAGGTTGGAACCGGTTCCCTGCTGGTTCATGTTTATGCTGTGTCCAGGTTTTGATGAATGATAAGCAATGCTGCAATGAGTAGATCCTTGTTGATACACACTGTTAGGATTTTGTGCTCCTAAATGAGCACCTCTACTCGTTTTTAAATTGAAAACTCTGCTAAGGCAGGGGCTGTGTGATCAACCTGTCAAATCTACCCGGGGGAGCAATGGCCTTACAGCCCAGGGCACAGTTGGTGTGCTCTGCCACCTTCCACTAAACTGGGCCGCCTCCACACCCCCAAATCCCACCCCAGACTGCTGGGAATGACACCGAAAAGGGTGATGACTGTTATTTCTGTACTCAGTGGCCTCTACTGACTTCTCTAGTGAGGGTTCCTCTGGAGGGTTTATTCTGGGTCAAACGAACGGACTTTTCAGGGCTTTTGGAACCCACTGCCAAATGGTTTTCAGAACACGTGCATCAGTTCATATGCCCACGTGTGAGTGCTTGTCACCAGGGATCACGTCTCCAGGAGCAGTGGGACTGAGAAGTTGCTGAGGCTCCCAAGTCCAAGGCCTCAGTGGGGGGTGGCATCTTATCTAGTGTGGGGATTCTCAATTCTAGCTGTTTGTGATATTAATGAACAGAGCATGGATGTCCCCTGGGGACGTGTAAAATGCAGATCCCTGGGCCCTTTCCCCAGAGACTTTGATTGTGTAGATCTGGGGTGGGGCTCAGCTATCTGTAGTTTTAGCAGACATTCCCTGGTGAGTGTCTGGTAGGTTGTGTTTGGATTATACCATGAGTAGGTGGAGTTGGTGTGGGCTACCCTGAGCCACCAGGGGCCTCCTCTGCAGCTCATGAAGTGAGTGGGCAGGATGTCCCCACCCTCCCCAACTGCCCCCCAGGTTACACCTACCTGGAGTGTGCTTCAGACTCCTGGGCCTGAATGTTGCATGACCTCCTCTGCTTCCTTTCTTTACTAATTTTGCTTCTTTCGTAGGAATGCTTCCTTCTTTCTTTCCTTCCTGTTTGCCAGAAAAATTCTCTTTCCTGACCTAGGAGACTGCACTAACTCTCCCTGAAGACTGCACTAACCAGTACTTTATATTTGGGGCATGGTACCCTCTGAAGGCTTTGGGATTGGTGGCTTACATGTTAGTGCTCCCTTAGCTCTGAATGGCCTACACCTGCCCATAATAGGTGCTCATTAAACGTCCGAGTCGGGGCGGCCGGCATTGTACGTTGACTCACGGAAACAGCCATCGCCGCATTTGTTGTGTGCTAGTCACCCTTCTGAGAGCTTGCATTATTTCACTCGCCCTCATTACCGTCCTTTGAGGTGGGGACTGCCATGGGCATCATTCACAGAGTGATGAAGACAGGGTGGCACTGGCTAAGTGTCTTCGGTCACCCAGTGGGTAGATCTGAAGTTGGCAGTTGGTGTCTAGAGCCGTGCGCTTAAGCCCTCGACCCCACTGGCCCTTTCAGACTCTGGAATGTGGCCGCCCAGCAGGGCCCTCCATCCAGGCAAGAGGGACATTCACCAAAAGCAGCACAGTGACTACAGAAGTAACAAACTTTTTGGTGATACTCACCTGGGTGTCATTCCCAGCAGCCAGGTTAGTGGACAGTGGCAGAATACACAGGTGTGCACAGGGCAGTACGGCCACTGTTCCCCAGGGTGGATTTGACAGCCTGATCACACTGCCGTACCTTGGGAGGGTCTACAGTTTCAGAGTGAGTAGAGGGTGAACGCAGAGGTGCTCACTGGGGGGGGGGGGGACAAAATCCCAAGCACACGCAGGGTCCCCTCTAGAGTCATGGGTGCTTTGCTCGTGTATCTGCTCCGGGTGCTGGAGAGGTTGCCCCCAAGAAGTGATGCCCACAAGGCAGAAGCAGGTGTGGAGTTGGGTGGACAAGTCAGAGAGGGCACTGCCGGGAAGAAGGGGTGAGGGAGTGCAGGCGTGCAAACACGGAGTAATGATAACAATACTTGACATCTTTATAGGGTGTGCACGTCACCAAGTGTTTTGCTTAGGTTCATTATCTCTTGTGGACATGTATAAACAGGAATAAACAAATGAGGCAGAAGCTTTGGACTCTGTATGTGGGACAAAGGTCAGAGGGGATAGAGCGACAGTTTTTATTCAGAGGAGCCTGAACTGGACACAAAGGTCACTTACTAGTACTTGGATAAGATCAGCCAGACCCTGTATTTGGGGCTTCGATTTCGAGTCCCCAGGTTTCCAGCTGTGGAGAAGCAGTAAGCATTGGGTGAACCCCTGGGGCAATTTTGTTTGCAAAACAACTGGGCAAACGTAGGGACTAGCTCACGAAGTGAATTAGGTGTGAGGGCAAACCCTTCCCTGACCTCTGGGAAGTGATCTAAGCTGTCTGTGCCTTCGTGTCCGGGGAAAGGGGGAGTGTTAAATACCTGTTCTGCCGCCTGCCCTTCCAGGGCTATTGAGAATGCCCTTCGTACCCTCTCACGCGGTGGAAAATGAGACCGTGGGCTTAATGATGGCCAGGCGATAACTTTGGACTCCTAGGTGACTCTGGACAACTGTCGGACACAGTAGAGGAAATACCATGGCAGTAAAAATGCAGGGGGCGGGGAGATGAGTTCGGAGAATGGAAAAGGAGAGGGATTTCATTTTCAAATAAATGTAGGACATGGCGCGCACACCAGTTTTGCCAAAGTTGTCAGAGATAGAACCAGAAACCTTGTTGCAACCAGAACCCCAGAGGTGCCCAGGCGACTTTGTCATGTTAGGACTGGTGCTGTCCACTAAGGCTCTCCTGCAATGACAGAAATGTTTTATATCTGCACCATCCTGTACGGGAGCCACTGGCCACAGGTGGCTCTTGAGCACTTGTGTGAGGACCTGAATCTTTAGTTTTATTTCACTGTAATTCATTTAAATGTATGTAAGTCCATGTGGCCAGGGGCTCTTTTATTGGAAGGCTCAGGGTAGACAGAGGGAATGCTTCTTGACAGAAAACTTAAAAAATAAATACGACTTTGAAGATACGGTTGACATATTAGTTCATTGTGTTTCTTTTTTTAATTTTAATTTTTTTATTTTTGTTTCAAATGAAGACCTAGTCATATGTCAGGAAATAGGGAATCTGGGCCTGGATCCTCCTAAAGCAGGAGGAAGAACAAGCTTGATGTCCTTGACTTAATTAGGGCGTGATGGTTACAAATGGAGCCGTTTGTGAGGGGTGGATGGGTGGAGGGAGCACCTTCTGTGGTTCAGTCTTCGTTTTCACAGGCCTGTTTATTGCTGGTGAGCTTGGGCAAGTGGGTGAGGGTGGGCATGTAAGGAAGTAACCATTGATTATCTCCAAGGCTGTCATCCACTTGATGGACAGGGATAATTAGTGGATTAGGCAAGCTCCAATCAGAGACCGAAAGCCCAGGGATGGTTTTTAATGATGGATGGGCTTACACGGTGCCTTTTATCCGAGGATCTCAGGAGTCCTTCATCTTGCAGGATGGGGTGGGGAAGGGTGATTTTGGACACAGAGCTGTGACAGGCATTCGCCGGCCTTGTCCTTCATCCTGCACAGACACTTCTGGAAGGCCACACGTTTCTGCCTTGCACTTAAAGCAGCATCGGGTCCAGGGCGCTCCTGGTTAGGTCAGAAGCTTCCTCCTGAAGCTGAGCTCTTCATTTCCCGAAAGTCTGAGCTCCCCAGGAGGTGTGCCCAGAGTGTGTGTGTGTGTGTGGGGGGGGGGATGCTGTGGGCTGTGCTTCTCACACTCACCCAGAAGGCTCCCTCGGACCCACAGAAGGGCCTGGTGGCAGCAGCATCTTATAGAGATGCTCAGACCGGCTGTCCCATCTCCTGCTAGAAGCAGATTGGTTCCAGTGTCCACAGAAACCCTGAAAATGTGATAAAATTGCCCATAATCATAGCACTAAGGACAGTAGCTGTGAGCGTTTCTGGTGGGTTCCTATGAGACCGTTTTATGCACAGAGGGCTTTTCTTTGCTCTGTGTTTTCTTTTTCCCTTGCTTGAGGATCCTGACCATGTCTAGGGTGACATCACAGCTCCTCGGGGCATTGCAGTTGTAATCGGGGCTTGTGTGTTTGGGGATCCCCTGCCACGCTCTACTCTGTCTGGGCTCCCACAGGACCCCAGTGGAGGGCAGGACCCAGCCTGCCTGCTGACTGGGTTTCTGTAGCCCAGAGGCGGGACCGAGAAGCTGGGCTGTGCATCTTGCTGCTTTTCCAGAATCAGGGTAGCTCTTGGGCCACAAAGGCGGGCAGATCTGGGGTCTCATTTCAGCCTGGACCTCTCTGGTCCTCCTTTCCTTGGGAAGGAAGGAAATAATAGCAGTACCTGCCTGGTGGAGTAGTTGTGAACCTGTAATAAGAGGATGTATCGAACTGTGCTCCACAGAGTGTGGTCTGGGGGCCACGGCATCACTCCAATCAAATCTGCAACATCCAGGCCCCACCTCAGACCCAGGGAATCGGACCCTGTGTCTTTGCAAGATGCCCAGGTTTGCCCTGGCCAGTTTGGCTCAGCGGTTAAAGTGTCGGCCTGCGGTCCGGAGAGACCTGGGTTCGGTTCCCGCTAAGGGCACGTACTTCGGTTGCAGTTTGTCCCCGGCCCTGGTTGGTCGTGCGGGTGGCAGCCACTCGATGTGTCCCTTCACGTCGATGTTTCTCTCTCTCTCTCTTCCTCCCACTCTATCCGTACAAAAAAAAAAAAAAAATATCCTCGGGTGAGGATTAAAAAAAAAAAAAAGATGCCCAGGTTTGAGGAATGGAGAGATGAGTACCTGGCACCTAGCAACCGTTTAGAAAATGGGGATGCTTGATGGTGATGGCGACAGGGACGCTTGTCCAGGTGGAGAGGGGCTCGAGAGGGTACCTGTGCAGTCAAGTACCCACGACTTGAGTTCTCATCAGCCATCACCACTGTGAGCCAGTCTTTGCCTGGAACCTGTGCATGGGACAGAGGTCTTTGAGCTGGAACCCGATTCTCTACAGCCCGTGCTCTCTGGTCCCTATTTTATTCTCAGCTAAGCTGAATTCCTCCTCCTCCTAAGAGTCTCCTCCAGCTCTTTGGTGCCTCTAAAACCTCCCCTGCCCCACCCACAGCTCCTTCCACGTTCCCCATGCAGGTGTCTGAGTCCCTCCGCTGTCCTCCGAGTTCCGCTGTCACAGTGGGCTGGGCTAGGAGAGGCAGTCCCTGCATTATTTATAGCATGTTAACCAGCCATCCGATGAGTTACACAGTTGATTCTTCTGCTCCTTGTGTGGGAGGCCTTCCTGGGCTTCTGTTTGATACAAAGCAAAACAAAGCAAAACAGAACCCCAGGCCAGAATGACCGCTGGCTGAGTCCTGTGTCCTGCAGAAGGCAAGGGGCTTGCTCAGCCTTCTGGCTGTGGGGGAAGTGAAGGAAGAAGAGAAAGACCCAGGGGTGTGCCCAGAGCTCAACCCCGAGGGTGGGGTGGGAACCAACTCTGGTTTAGGTGGCCACCGGGCTCTTGAGGAACTGAAAGTTAGGTAGGCATTCTTCCTCAGAAGTAAGAAAATGACTTTATTCCTCCCCACTATCCAAGGGGCCAAATTGCTGTCAGGTGTGGGACCCCTTGTGTCACCTGGCTGGTTTGGGATTTGGTCACTCGCCATCTGAATGAAGGCCACCTAGTCTTCCTCTGCTGCCCCCTTTGGCCCTGGAGGGCTGCTCATGGTCACTGTCCACGCCACCATCTCCTGCTTCTCTTCAGCATAAATGCCCCCTCCAGTCTCCTTTGGACAGAGCCCCTTGGGTCCTTTCTGCCTCGCTGTCTCCCCCTTACTGGATTCTCTCTGGCCCTCGTTGGACTCTCCTACTTGGATCCTCTCTGTGTCCCTTCTGTTTGTCTAACTGGAGATGCCTCTCCTTCCTGCATTTCTCAGTCCTTGAGTCTGCAGGCTCATGGATGGAGGGTTGCATGGTGTGGGAGAAGCAGGTGCGTTCGGGCATGCTCACCAAGAGGTGACATTTGAGCTGGGAGCTGACAGCTGACTAGGAGCGTCCAGGACTGTTGAGTCTCTGTGGAGCTGGGAGAGAGGACAGCCGTGGGGGCAGGGGAGGGGCACATGTGGTGCGGGGACCGTGGTGCCCGGGTGGCAGCAGGTGCATGAGTTAGAGCCTGTCTTCAGGGAAGCCCATCTCTCTCTCTTTGTCGGACATGGGGACCGTCCTGCAGCTGATTAAGGGAGTCCTCTTCGTGCTTGTAAACAAACCCACTTTCTCTTCTCGTTTCTGTAATGGGGGCTTTTGCTTTCTCTCCCAACCCAGTGTGATCTGATTTCTGTTTGCAGCAAACTGCCGAGGGTTCAAAAGATGCCTACTCTCCTCTGCCAAGAAATTCAGGGGTCCCCGGGGAAGGAGAGTCTTTCTTCCCTTAGCTGGGACTTTGGACTTGGCAGAAGCTAGGTGCTCCTTGGAGTCTCATTTTCTTTGATTTGGGTTTGTCTGGAAAGTTATAAACCTTGTTGTCCACTGGTGAACCCCATCGTGGGGTCTGTGTCGAGACTTTTTCACAGCTCTTGTGTGGGGTGCAGGCTGGAAAAATGAAGGACGCACCTTCTAAAAGAGTCCTGAGGGATACAGTGTCTTAATTGCAAATTTCTTTTAAATTTTGACTATGCTTTCCTTTACTAAGTCTGGTCGTCTGGGGCAACCCATGGCTTTCTCTCTGTGACCTTTCCTCCGGGCCCCTTCCCACTTCCTCCAAGCTTTTGGATTTATGTAGTAAAACTACGTACAGGTGGGTAGAAACTTTGACAGAAACTTTAAAAAAAAATCTGGAGCAACCCAAATCACCTTGCCTTTAAATTTTAATACCATTTACACACTTAAAAAACATTTTTTCCCCTTAAACAAGGAGGTTTTTGTCTTGTGTTCTTAGACGTTCATTTTTTTTTAGAATCCATTAAATTATAGATTGCCTAAAAGAGGGAGGCCTGCCACTTTGAAACTGTCAGATTCATGAAGTCAGGAGAGGCTGCTGCTGGCTGAGGGGGTGTGCGTGGGCCGAGAGCTGCTGCTGCACCCCTAGACTAGAGAGGGGACCCTCCTTTGGTTGCTAATTTGGTAAAGACTGAAATGAGGCTCCAGGTGGGGGCAGGTAAGTCGTGTTTGAAGTGGTTTGAGCAGCCGTTTTCAGGTGCATTCATTGCGGGTTGGAGTACTCTACCCACCATTGACTTAGAAGTGGCAGACGTGGCCTCGGCCTGTTTCTGCTGCAGCTGGTGACTCGCAGCGGGACGCACAGTGCCCCCGTACACAGCTGGTTCTGGACTGAGGACAGAGTGAGGGATTCCAGCCTGGATGGACGGTCTGACTTAGAGGGTTTGGTTTTTTTCTAAGATTTTTGATTGATGTATAGAGAGAGAGGAAGGGAGAGGGAGACAGAGATAGAAACAGTGATGAGAGAGAAACATTGATTGGCTGCCTCCTGCACACTCCTACCAGGGATCAAGCCTGAAACCTGGGCATGTGCCCTGACTGAGAGTCAAACCGGCAACCTTTTGGTACATGGGGCAACGCCGAGCAACTGAGCCACACCCTCCAGGGCCAACTTAGAGAGTTTTTGTTGTTGTTGTTAATCCTCACCTGAGGTTATTTTCCCATTGATTTTTAGATAGAGTGGAAGGGAGGGAGGGAGGGAGAGAGAACATTGATGTGAGAGAGATACATCTATTAGTTGCCTCCTGCAGGACTGCAACTGGGGTTGGGGGTTGAACCTGCCACTCAGGTACGTGCTCTTGACTGGGAATCGAACCCTTTGGTCCTCAGGCCGATGTGCTAACCGCTGAGCCAAATCAGCCAGGGCCTGGCTTAGAGGATTTAAAAAAAAAATTGTTTTTCTTTATTGATTTTAAAAAGAGAGAAAGGGAGAGGAAGAGAGAGATAGAAACATCAATGAGAAAGAACATTGATTGGCCGTCTCCTGCATGCCCCCCACTGGGGATTGGGCCTACAACCTGAGCATGTGCCCTGACTGGGAATCGAACTGGTGACCTGTTGGCGTGTAGGTAGATCAATGCTCAACCACGGAGCACACCAGTTGGGCCTGACTTAGAGGGTTTTTGACTTCTCTCCTAACAGCCTGAGAAACGCTTAGATCAGTCCTCTCAAATGAGTATTGAACACCCACCGAGCACTTTCATGTCTGACTTCATTCATTCCTCACACCAACCCTGGACGTAGTGACTGTTCCCCATGCAGAGGTCCAGCGACTTGCCGGCGTCACACTGCAAACGGGAGAGGGAAGATTCAACCCGGGAGACTGAACTCCCGAATTTGGGTTCTTTATTCCTTTCCTCCATTCTTTCAGTGTTCAGTGATGTCAGTGTTCAGAAATGGTGATGGAATTACGTTTATTACTCTTCCAGTCATGTATTGGCAGGACCCTGGCTAGAACTCAGGGCTCGATGCTTCCTACACAAGCCTCTTGCCATTTGCATCATCTCAGTGACCTTCTTCAGGGGTTCCCTGGATGGGAGTGGTTGGCGCTGAGGAGGGGGGTAGCTCTCATGTTCTTCTTTGTGCAGAGGAGAGGTGATGATACCTTTGGCTAGATGTTGATGGTCTGTGGGTCTGAACGTGGGCTTTTCAAAAAGCTTCTCGTAGTGTCTTGTGGATCAGAACGAGGAGGAAGGCGAGGCTGTAATTGGTGGTTGAACTCTTACATTCTTCAGGATGGTCACTGATGCCCGTCTGGACAGAGATCTCTACGGCCAGCCAGTGGACTCGGATCTCGGCCCTCACCTCTCTCCTCATTTGGGTGTAGATACAGAAGGGGTGTTCACGCCTGGACTTGATAGGAAAACAGTAAATATATTAGGTGTTAAGTTGGGATTCCCCACAATGCCTGATGGACCTGTAATGGTGGTAGCCTGAGCTCTCGCAAGGTTTCGTTCAACGTAAGTTAAAGTTACGCTCCTGAGTTGAAGAACTGCCCCAGGCACCAAGATGGGATGGAGGCTATGTGGTTTAGCAGCATTGGTGGCAAGACCTGTGCACGGGTGTTAGTGTCAGCAGCTCAGGTGTAGCTGCCTTGGGGCCTCTGCCAGGAACCGGTCGGACAGGACCCCTGACCTGGTGCAGCTTTGCAGCCTGTGGGAGCAAAGTGCAGCCTGGAGGAGTAAATCCAGGGGCCTGCAGTTGGGCCAAGCAGGTCTCAGATGCACAAATGCAGATGGATGCAATCTTACAGCTTGTGTGCAAGAGACTTTAGAGTTTGGATGGATTGTAAATTCACGGTCCTGTTTTTGCCAGAACCTCTAATTTGATCTTAAATTTTTTTATGTAATGGCTTTTACTGTTTTCATAAAAATGATACATGACCTTATTAAACAGCAGCAACAACAAAACCAAACTACAGCCAGAGAGAAAGTACAAACAAGAAAGCAACACATTGCTCTAAATCTTAGCTCCCAGAAGTAGTCTGTTTAATATTTGGTAGACAGTTTTCCAGATATCTCGCTGCATATTTTCAGATGGACTCGAGAGCTAGAGAAACGTACACAAGGTGTTCATGCTCTGTGTGATAGTTTCAGGATAAACGTATTTAATTTTACTTTCATTTAACAAAAGAATTGAAACTGAAGTGAAGTAATACCAAAGAAAATGCTGAACTTCAGAGAACTGTTTCTGCACCGAAAGAAGTAAGTTTCTTAGACATTCCTGGAAGGCGGCGGTTCTTAACTGGGGATGACTTTGCCCTTAAGGGGACATCTGGCAGTGTCTGGAGACATTTTTGGTTGTCACAATCAGAGGTATCTGTGAGTGTTACTGGCATCCAGTGAATACAGGTCAAGGCGCTGCTAACTATCCTGCAATGCACAGGACAGCCCCCTACAAAAAAGAATTATCGCCCTGGCCGGTGTCACTTAGTGGTTAGAGCCTGGGCCCAGGCACCAGAGGGTCTCGGGTTCCTCCCGATCAAGGGTATGTATCTGGGTTGAAGGTTTGATCCCTGGTCCCCGTCAGGGTGTGTGCAGGAGGCAACTGATCAATGTGTCTCTTTCATGTCTCTCTCTCTCTCTGTCTCTCTCTTCCCCTCCTTCCCTCCCTCTCCATTTTCCTTTTCTCCTTCTTCCCTTCCACTCTCTCTAAAAATCAATGGAGAATATGTCCTCAGGTGAGGATTAACAACAACAACAAGAAAGAATTTTCTGGCCCAAAATGTCAATAGTGGCAAGGTTGAGAAACTGCTCTAGGCATAAGAAAAAAAAAAAAAAAAGACTATTAAAACCATTAGGAAGGGGAACTTATCAAGTTTTAGCTCAGTTGCTATTTTGGACTATTTTGATTGAGTTTCTATATTGAAAGATGAGATAACTAACTTTATTGTATAGTTTCTCCCTCCTGTCCTTAACAACAAAATCAGAGATGGCCTGTCTTGTTTGTACCATGTCAAGGTTCATAGCATTTATGTTCTGTCCTGTAACCATAATCCCCAAGGTGTTTGGTCTTAGTTCTATATTTAAATGATTCTGTGCCAAACATCGCTTCTGTAACCATGGTTTCTGCCTTCCTGGATTTGTTTTGCATCGCCTATTGGTTGGTTGGCTACTTGATCTTAATATAACTGTAATGTGTAGGTGCAGGGAGACCCCACTCTGGGTTGGCCCTGGCAGAATTGTCCCTGCAGGTTTGAGTTGGTGTCTGAGCACCATGCTAATAAGAGTAGGGAGCCCTGGCCGGTGTGGCTCAGTTGGCTGGGTGTCGTCCTGTGCACCGAAAGGTTGCCAGTTAGATTCCTGGTCTAGGCACATGCCCAGCTTGCAGGCTTGGTCCCGGTAGGGGGCGTGCGGGGGGCAGCCGATTGATGTTTTGCTTTCACGTGGATGTATTTTTTCCCTGTGTCTCTCCCTGTCTCTAAAACAATCATTAAAAAAAAAAAAAAGAGTAGGGAGATACATGGAGTGTTCCCAGGATGCGGTGGGAATGTGAAGCAGGGTCCCGGGTAGAAGTGGAATTGAACTTGGGAGGCTGGAGGAAGGAAAGCTCTGGGTGAAGGTGCTGCATTCTCAGTTCTTTGATAAGACTTCAGGTGGAAACTTACGTGCAAGAGACTTTAGGGTTTGGGTGGATTGTAAATTCATGGTGCTGTTGTTGCCAGACCTCTCCTTTGATCTTAAATTTTTTTATGTAATGACTTTTATTGCTTTTATAAAAGCTATATATGATCTTGCTAAAAAACAAACAAAACACACACACAAAACCCCAAAACTATGGCCAGAGAGGAAAGAATGACCAAGAAAGCAACACATTGGTCCAAATCTTAGCTCCCAGAAATAGTTCATTTTAATATTTGGTAGACAGATACTAAACTTAACTTTGAAGTTCTCCAGAAGGTTAGAACTGGGGCCGCATGGAGACGTAAGACAGGGTAGCAGATGTAGGCTGCCGGGCGGGTGATGAGTTCACTTAGCTGAAGTAGGCTGGGAATCACCTGTTGCCGTCGTACATAGTTGCTGGGTTCGAGCCATCAGTGGAGCGGCTATATTTATGTCACTTCCCAACCTTGAGATCCTGACAGTCTAACAGTGCTTCCCCATAGCCACCTGTCCTGGGGAGGAGCCCTAGTCACTCTGGCTCCCTCTTCCCTGCCGTTTGGGGAAGAGAGAACAGCCAGGGCCATGATCAGGTGGTTCAAGGTCGAGCCTTAAATATTCTGCACCTCTAGAATTTGGACCCACCATCTATTGACTCAAAAAGGGATGCATCAATGTATGTATTTGATTCTGCCCAGCTTGTGCCAGTTGGTATTTACTAGGTTTCAGGGACTGAGCACATTCTAAACCCATTCCTGAGCCAATGCATGTATATATAACCTGGGCAACATACCACAGACTGCAAAGGAAGAGAGCATACACAGGCTCTCCCTGTGTGCTTGGAATTGGGTGTTGTGTTATTGCCTTAATGGGATGTCTCTCACAGCGTGACTTACTGATTGATGGCTTTGCTTTGTTGTAGGGGAGCTATCCAGTTTGGGAAGATTTCATAAACAAAGCCGGAAAACTGCAGTCCCAGCTCCGGTAAGTAGAAGCGTGTCATCACTAGGAAAAGGGCAAGGTCCTCAGACAAAGGACAAAACAGGAGGGCCCCAAGGTGCAGACTGGGGTTAATTTGGGAAATGTTACAGGCACAGAAGCATCTCACATCGATCATTGTCACTTACTAGCCGTACGTCCTGGCCTCTGATTTCCATAAAATTTAAACTCATTTGCTCTGCCTTCTTCCACAGGACTTTGGAGGGTTTGCTGGGTTACTATATGTAAAGTAATAACGGGGACTGTTTACAGAGCACTCATTATGTGCCAGGCTTATGTTAACTTAATTGAATCTTAAAACCCCAGGAGCTAAGCTCAGTTATGGTCCCCATTTTACTGCTGAGGAAACCGAGGCACAGATAAGCTAAATAACTTACCCGAAGTCAGACAGCTAGTACATGACAGGGATTTGAATTTATGGGGTTTGGCTCCAGAGGCCATTCTGTTTCCTGCCTATTCTTATAAAGAGTTTAAAACTTAGTTTTGACTATGGTAGAATCCCATTTATCTGAGATGTCTAGAAAAAGGAAATCTGTAGAGACAAATACAGATTGGTGCTTGCCTAGGGCCAGGGGTGGAAAAGGAAATTGATAACAAACAGGCATGAAGGATCTTTTGGGGGTGATGGAAATGTTCTAAAATTGGACTGTGGTGGTGGTTGCATAATGCTAACTTTATTAAAAAGTTGTTGAATGATATACTTAAAAAAGGGTGAATTTTTATGGTATGCAAATTATGCCTCAATAAAGCCACTTAAAAAGCCACTCCGCTCCAAAGGGCTATTATAGCCTCGTCTTGTGTGTGTTCATATACCATTCGATAAGAAATAGAAAATAGCCCTGGCCGGTTTGGCTCAGCGGTTAGAGTGTTGGCCTGTGGACCAGAGAGTCCCGGGTTTAGTTCCCGCTAAGGGCACGTACCTTGGTTGCAGTTTGTCCCTGGCCCTGGTTGTGGTCGAGCGGGTGGCAACCAGTCGATCTGTCTCTCTCACGTTGATGTTTCTCTTTCTCTCTCTTTCTATCCCCCTCTCTCCCTCCCTCTCTATCTGAAAATAAATGCAAAAGTGTCCTTGGCTAAGGATTAAAAAAAAAAAAAGAAACAGAAAATATATCAATATCTTCTTGTTCAAACTATATGCGTGTAAATCAGTGGGAAGAAGAGGTCCTTTTGCACTTTGTGGGTGTTCCATGAGGGGTGGGGAATTTAAAAAAGCACCCGGTTTCATGGCCCTTGTTCATGGCCTGTGGGGGAGGACATAGGTTGATTTGGCTCTATGACGGTGGTTTTCCAGAGAACAAAGCAGGTAGGTATTTTTTTAGGATCAAAAGCGATGTGGATGACAGAGAGGACGGAAGGATGACATGATGCTCTTGGGCCTTTGCCTATGGACATGGGCGTTAATGCCCAGAGCTTTGGCCACAGGACTGAACGTAGCACGGCTCCCCGGGAGATTAGGAGAGGACTCGGGAGAGGTTGGGGTTTCCAGAGCCATGAGTGGGCCTTGGGCAGGACAGGGACTCTGGAATACGGATCCGTCTCTGTTTGTCAAGACCTTTGCCATTTCTTTGCTTAAGGACTTATGATCACTTTACACCAAACAGGATCCAAATTCCTCAGCTCAGAACGTGGGACCTTTCACCTTGTTTATTAGTTCCATCTGCTCCCCACCCCCATCTCTGCCACGGCTGTCACTTAGTCAAACAGGTTAGCCTCCATCCTGTAGGTGTTCGCCTGCGTAAAACAATAAAACACTTGCGTTGACCCCCCACCCCCACCCCACACATACACTCATACTTTTTCTTATCTGGCCTCATTTAATTGTCTGGCAAGCTTTCGGGACTGACCACGGAAAAGATCCCCTGATTAGACATACACAGTAGGACTTAGAACATCTTATCTTACCCCCACAGGTACAGAATACATTTTACATTTTGTGACGACATTTAGGCCTCCTGAGAGCAGGGACCGTTTTGTCATCCTGCGAGTATGGGCCGGGCTGGGGGCACGACCGGGGTCTCACACATGGTGTCGTTTTCTGCGTTCACGAAAGGATAAAGATGAAGGGAAGATTGTGGAATAGCAAGTACGTCTGGGAGTACTGAAGCTGAATCACTCCTTCCCGCTGCCTGTGGCTGCCTGATCTGTCCGAACAGAGAGGCCGAAGATGTCTCGTGACAACAGCAGACAGTGAAATGTGACTCACGGGAAGGCCGTGGTTAAAAGCTCTTAATTTGTCACACTTGACCGCCAGCCCCGCGCTCAGCGGAGCCCGGTGACGCGGAATGCGCGAGGCACCCCTGCAGCGGGCTCATTGCGTTTGGGGGATCAGCACTGACTCGAATGAGAATGAATAAACCCAGCCACTGTGTCAGATATTAGTTGTAAATCAGAATGAACTATCTATAAACCCTAGGCTGTTTAATGAAGCTAATTTTTCCAGGGTTTGCATTGGATGTCAAATCTTTTAAAAATGTGCTTTGAAGGTGACGTTAAAAATTATTTTTTTCTTTATTGGTTTTCGAGAGTGAGGAAGGGAGAGAGAGATAGAAACAGCAATGAGAGAGAACATTGACTGGCCGCCTCCTGCATGCCCCCCACTGGGAATTTGGCCCACAACCTGGGCATGTGCCCTGACCAGGAATTGAACTGGTGACCTCTTGGTGCATGGGTCGAGGCTCAACCACTGAGCTACACTGGACAGGCTGAAGTGGCATTTTTAAATGTTGGTTTTGTTTTTTACGTCATTTAAAAAAAAAAAATTGAGCAGAATGCTTTCTTGCTCTGCTGGAAGCCATCGGGCCTCATTTGAAGTTGGGCTCTGAGGGACTGCACAGGTGTCCAGAGACCACACCCAGCACCTCCAGGGACCTTTGTCTCACAGTTGCTGTTGCTTATATTTAAAGGCTATTTCTTTTCTTTGTCTCCGTTTTGAACTCTTTCCTTTATAATCCTTATTCTCATCTCCTTCCTTCATCAACTTTATATTCCTAGAAATGCTCAGTAAAGACTGGATTCATAGGTGAAATACTTCGAAATTATGTCAGGCTGCAAGCTGAGTTGTCGAGGTCGAATCCTGGGGCTGGCTGGCTTGTTCGGGACGTCCACCACCCGGGCACGGAGCAGTGTATGCTCAGCATCGAATGACATCTCAGACCACAGCTCCGGCTCCAGTAGACCCCAGTGTGCTCAGGGCATCTTACAGGGCTCAAAAGCATGCGAAGAATTCAAAATTATTTCTGGGGTGTAGTCATTTCTTCTATTCTCAGCTTTTACGAATTCAGACACTACAGTTGAGATAGCCTTCTGAGGTTAGAGAAACGGTATCTCGGTTTCATTGTAGTTATGCTTTAGGATGGGAAAGTCACACAGCTAGGATCTTGACTTGTGGGATGGGCACGGGACTATATGTCATGCTGGGCTACTAGTCTCAGCTCTCGTGTGAACTAGTAATCTTGAAAGTCACCTTGAGGTTATGGTCTCAGTTTTCCCATCTCTAAAATCAGTTTTTTTTTTTATTTTATTTATTTATTTGAATCATTATCCAAGGATATATATATATTTTTTTTAGATAGAGTGGAAGGGAGGAAGGGAAAGAGAGAGAGACAGAAACATTGATGTGAGAGCGAAACATCAATTTGTTGCCTCCTGCGCCACCCCAGCTGGGGCTGGGGATTGAGCCAAAACTGAGTTATGTGTCCTTGACCGGGAATCTAACCCGAGTCTTTTTGGTCCGTGGGCTGACCCTCTAACGTCTGTGTCAGGGCTAAATGAGTTATTTAAATAGATGATCTCTTGCTAAGATTCTTTCTCTATTATATATTATTTTCCTGCTCTAAAATTAATTTTACTGGCACCATTTATATTTTCTAATAATGTTTTTCTTCTCAGTAGAAACTCCTGTCCTTTCCTCCTTTGTGAAATTTTACCCATTAATCATTACGTAGTCCCGGCTGAGATGGGGTGGGGAGACGGCTGGTGTTGACTGACCAGCCGAATGAGCTGGACATGGTTGGGGCAGAGCTGCTAATAACAGGAGGAGGAGCCCTGGCGGGTTTGGCTCAGCAGTTAGAGCGTCGGCCTGCGGTCCACAGAGGCCTGGGTTCGGTTCCCTCTAAGGGCACGTACCTTGGTTGCAGTTTGTCCCTCGCTCTGGTTGGGGTTGTGTGGGTGGCAGCCAGTTGATGTGTCTCCCTCACATTGATGTTTCTCTCTTCCTCCCTCTCTCCCTCTCGCCCTATCTGGAGATGGATGCAAAAATGTCCTCGGGTGAGGATAAAAAAGATTATAATAATAATAGGGGGAGAAATGCTTCCTATGAAAAAAGTGGGTCTGCAACGCGAACGGTTGTCCTTGCCCAGTTGGCCTGTTTCTCCTGGAAGATAGCGTTCAGTCCTCGTCAGAGGTCTCAGCCCTGGAGGGGTAATGACATTCCTCATGCTTGTGTCATCTGTTTGTATTTTAGGACAACAGTAGTAGCAGCAGCTGCCTTCTTGGACGCCTTTCAGAAAGTGGCCGACATGGCCACCAACACACGTGGTAAGCAGATGGAGGGATGGCGCCCAGCCTGAGTGGGCTTCAGCATGTGGGCTCTTCCCCTTGGGGTGGCTTCACAGGGAGACACAGCCTCCGTTTTCACAGCTGAGCTGACTCACATTTAACATTTTTTTAACGCTGTGGGATTCCACAGATTAGAAGTGGTGGCAAGGTTCCCCACATGATAAAGCACAAGAGAAGAAGGAGAAACAAGGGAAAAGAACCACTGCTGAGACGCGAGGGGGCTCGATGTGTTTCCTGGTCCCTTTTAATGGCGTGCTGGTGGCAGTGCCTTTGGTGTGATGCGTGGCTCCCCTTTCACGAGGGTTGTCCTGAGGCTGTCTGCCTTCCCCTGTGGCACGGGAAACAGGAAGAATGAATGGATAGACCATTTTTCTGGGTTCTATAACACGAGGAACCCTGTATAGGTAGTGTCCTGTTGCATTGTGTTTGTGTCTCCCACATTTGACTGCAAACTCCTTTGAGGTTCAGAGTGTGACTTCTGTCTGAACCCTCCAAAACACAGTGCCTAGAACATAGTAAATGTTTACAGTAGGTATATTAAATCAAGGAAAAAAGAGAAATCTTTTGAAATATTTTAATGGTTTCACTTGCTACTGAATCATACAAAAGACGAACAGTAACAGGTGAAAGATATAAAGAAGAAAACGAATGCTCCTGTATCCACCACCATCGTTTGAAATACAACCTCATCCATATCCCAGAAACCCGTTCACCAGGCACACGCCCAGGTTTCAGGCTTGATCCCCAGTACGGGGCGTGCAGGAGGCAATTGATCGATGTTTCTCTCTCACATCAATGTTTCCATCTCCCTCTCCCTTTCCCTTTCTCTTAAAAAACAAAAACAAAAAACAAAACAAAACTTGAAAAACAAAGAAAAGAAACCCCTGTTCAAAGGGGTCGTGCTTTTCTTCGTTCCCACGCAGAGACTCTGGCCGGCCTCTTGTCGGATCTTTCAGGGTCTGCTCGTCAAGGTGACATTGGGAAACGTGGGTGTGGGGGGTTGTTCCCAGTCACATGAGAGTTTGGCGTCTCTGACACACAGAGGGGCACCTCCGGTGGGTCTCACTAAGCTCACCTACTGACCACAGGGCCTTAGTTAAATATTTGAGCACATTTGCAGCAAGCACACTTCTCATTCATTCAGGAAACTGCGAAACTGCCGATATGTCAGGCACTGTCCTGGGGCCACAAAAGTCAATACATTACCGTCCTGATCGAGCTGGGGCTCGCGATGGAATGGGGGGAGATGCGACGCACAAATCGAGGTGTAGAAATGATACATTCGTCATGGTCACGATGGTGGAATATGCAAAAGTGAGCAGTTAGCTCAGGGAGATGAGGGAGGTCTCCCAGGAGAGGTAATATTTCTCTTCACTTCCAAGATGCCAGCGGTGTTTCAAAAGGTTCCCTGGGAGAATGTGATGGAGACATCAGAGCCATGGGGCCTTTGTCTGGTTTGCCGGCTTGATGTGGCTCTTAGCCACTGCTTTTTAAGCCCTTTACAAAAAGTATTGCATAGTTTATACATGTCCATTGTAGAAACTAGAAAATACAAGTATAAAAAAGAATAGAACCTCGAAGCCAGTCCATTGTTAGTGTTACTGGGTCTATTTCATAATACTTTCCAGTGCTCACCGGTATTGGGAACTGGATTGTTAGTTATATTGACAGTTACAGCCATCAGAATGTGTCTTTTTTTTTAAAAAGCTGCTTGTTGCTTTACTACTTTAAAGAACTTACATATCTGGCATTGCATTTTCAAGACTCTGGGATTCATAATACTTTTTTATATTTTAATATTTAATTATGGGATGGACCCTCAAGGATAGATTAGAAATACATCCCCGATTGTCCATAATTTCCTGCAGTGGGAACCTGGGTTTTTGCAGAAGCTGCTCCCAGAGTGGTTGTCGGTGGGAAACGGGAGATCCTGCAAGTTCTCATGGTTGAAGGGAGTGAAAACAGAGCAATTATTTGTGGGAAAAGAAACCAGAACAGCCTCTCTGTGGTGGTGGTGGAGGTGGAGTAGGAACTTAAGAGGTGATGTATTGGATGAAAAGCAAATAATGTCAGTGTGAACAGACTCCTGCTTTGATATATTTTTAAAGTATTTGATTTCTGGTCATTTTTAGCGATTCCAGAGTACTTCCTGTCTCTCATGTGCACTGGAGGGAAATAACTTTCTGTGGCATGTGGGAGGGTGAGGACTCTCACGGGGCTTAAAAAGTGGTTGATAGAAAGGAGATATCTTTTATGGCGATGAGAAGAGACGAACTTGAACACACGTACTTTTTGTATGTTCAGTAAGCATCAGAAGTGATTTTTATTAAGTTAATTATTACTTAAAAATGGAAAAATATAGAACATGCTCTTGAGTTTAAAAAACTCATGTAACAAAATACAGAAAATTAAGTCCACCCTCCCAGTACCCTTTGTAGGGACTGGGCTTAGTGTCAGGTATAGACTTGTTGCATTCATAAACAAACACATCTGGGAGGGAAAAAAACTAGTTGCAGAACAATATACAGAATGGCATATACAATAAAGTATACCTGTATGATCTTTTTCAAAGGGTAGCTCCTAAGAAACATCATTCCTGTGCTTTTTCTCCACAGTGTATTATAGTTATCTTCCTATGTTAGTACCTATAGCTCTACCTCATTCCTTCTAGCGGCCAAATGGAATTGCACTGTCCAGTGTAGCACAGTGTAACCATCTTTCATTGAGGGATATTCAGATGATTTCTATTTATTTGTTACTACAAGCTACGTTGCAGTAAATGCTCATGTGTGCATCCTTTTGGAGATCTATTTAAAAATATATTTTTTTCTTTATTGATGTTAGAGAGAGGGGAAGGGAAAGGGAGAGAGAGATAGAAACATTGATGAGAGAACATCAGTTGGCTCTCTCCTGCATGCCCCCCACTGGGGATCAGGCTTACAACCCGGACATGTGCTCTGACCGGGAATTGAACCAGCGAACTCTTGGTGCATGGGTTGACGCTCAACCACTGAGCCACACCGGCCGGGCTATGTGTAATCTATTTTCAGTGATGTACATATCACCAAGGAAAAAGTGAATCTGCAGAAATGCTTCAAGCTGTTTTGGTCATCAGTAAATATATATTTGGGCTTAAGGTCACGACAGGCTGTAACTGTGATACAGTTTGCAGTTTGATATCTACCTTCTACAGAAAGTCCAGTGTCTTGCTTAGGGACTGTAGATGTCTCTTTTTAATCCTTCTTGCTGGAAGTGACAGGGGAATAGCAGTTACTCTTAAGTGCATCTCATTTGGGCAAGTGTCCAGAATTTCAGGCTAGCAGATCTCTGGTTTCCAGCATATTAGCATTTCATATTGTTTCCCAGAGGAAACAGCTCTGAAAGGTCTTTGTCCTCTTGAGCAAATATTTTACACTAGCTGTCAGTACAATTTACTTAGGAACACGTTTTAAAGCGAGTCACTGTAAGAGCAAAATCATTCTGGTCGTTATATAACTTGTTAAATAGGATGTGGAAATATGTCAGAACTCTGTTTTGTTCATTTTTTTTTTTAATGAAGAGTACAAGTTGCTCTTATGATGTGTGTGTATTTAGGTTAATAATTAAACTATAATGGAACTTAGGAGTATGTTAGCACCATAATACATGGTACAGTTTCATATTTTATTGAGTTTTCAACTTGTGTTTAATATGAAAGTACACCTTTTTGTGTGTTGTTGACCACAAAGAATTAGTGTCCAGGCATTCGGTATTCTTAGAAAGCTAGACTTTTGGGTTAGAACCATCATTTTCTTCTGGTCCGTGGTGGATCAGCATGCAGGCTGTTGTAGGAGTTGAGAAATGTTTGAACTGACTGGTATGCAGTTGCCTGGGTTATTTTAAAAAATAAAATAAATAAAACGAACTAAGATGGGGGATGGCTTCTTAGCCCTCCACAGCAGAGATGGCCTGTCTTGGGGACCAGCACCCCGACACCTATAAGCACCCATCCTTGCACACCGGGGCCTGCCTGTCTGTTTCAGTGGAAGGCCAGCGTAGTGAGCTGATGAAACGCTCTGTCATACTCAGCACTGGCCCTTCGTGGCCACTGCATCATTGCTTAGGTCAGCAAGGGCCTTTTAAAAGCATAATGCTGTGTGACTTTCAGTTTTGGCTGCTTCTTTGTGCCTCTATAATTACTTTAAAGCTTTGAAGAACTGTCTCAGGGATGCTTAGATGATGATACACCAATCCCATAGAAAGGAGTTTGAAGATTATAAGAAGGAAAGAAATGGATCTCCTGCTGACTAGATCATCTTTAATGTCCCAAACCCTTCATATGTCGCTTTTAAAAATGGACATGGTTTGCATCTTGAGAATGATGCATAACCTTTATTGCATGTGTAACACGGGCTGGGCACCGTCCTATGTGTTTTACACATATTGAGTCTTTTTATTTTAACAGCCTCATAAGGTAGGTGCTCACGATCTTCATTTTAGGTTGTGAAATAAGACGAAGATTTTACCTAACTGACCAAGGACATGTGGCTAGTAAGTGGTGAAGCTGGAGTCTGGCCCAGAGCCTAGAATTTAACCATTAAATTACGATTCCTTATATAAGGATTTAGTATAGGCTTTTACTTGCCTAAAAAACAATCTGTTTCACGTTGGAGTAACATCCAGATTGGGAGCTGGGATATCTATGTTTGTCTTCTGGCTGGGCCGGCTGCGTGGCCTCGAGTAGTTTTATTTCACTTCTGCGGGCTCTGATTTTCTCTCCTATAACTAGGGATTTCCCCAGGGCACAGGGCCCTAGATGGTCACAGGTAAACTTTTTTGGCTCTAGTATGCTATGATTTTAAATATTGATTTGGCCCTATTAATCCGTAAAATGTGAATGAAGTCAGGCAGTCTGAATTTTTTTTCTGCATTACCTTTAGCATTTACTCTGGAAATGAAGGGAGTGGAGGAAGCAAAGTTAAGCAGAGAGTAATGGAAGAGAGAAGGTTAGATGAGAGGAATGGAAACGACACGTGGGCATTGGGTTGATTTGAGCTCTAAAAAGACCCTGTCTCAGACGTGTGCCTGAGCGGGTGGGTGGGAGCTGGAACTTTTAAGACAGGCTTTGCGGTCCAGGTGTGGTCCAGGTGTGGCCCAGGCATGTGCTTTAATCAGTGAGCATGGATGCCAAGGCTCTGTGCATCGCTGAGGAAAACCTCCATGGGCTTACGTTGAATAAAGCAGTCTTGGTCCTTAAACATTGTTGCATTTTTTAGCGTAGATTTTTATTTTTAATTCTCACCCAAGGATATGTTTATTGATTTCAGAGAGGAAAGGAGGGAGAGAGAGAGAGAGAGAAATATCTGTGTGAGAGAGAAACATTGATCGGTTGCCTCCCATATGCATCCTGACTAGGGATCAAACTTGCAACCTAGGTATGTGCCCTGACTGGGAATCGAACCCGCAGCCTTTTCATGTATGGGATAGTGCTCCAACCAACTGAGCCACCCAGCCAGGGCTTTATTGTAGATTTTGTTAAATGCTATGGTCTCTAAGACTGACTTTGTGGATTATAATTACTTAAGAAATTTGTTGTAAAGTACAGATTTCAGGGCCCTGCCTCATTCCTATGGAATTAGAATAACTTAGGGGTACCTGGGAATCTCAGCTTTATACAAGCTTCCCTGGAGAATAAGGCCTCTCACAAGCATCTCATCACAACCCACCTGTCCAATAACATCTCCCCCCACGGCCGGCAGTTCCACCCACGAAGAAATGCTCCCTGTTCCCTGAAACCCTTAAAACCTTTCATCTCTTTCTGCTTGCACATGTACATTGCAAACCTGGAATGCCCTTCCAGTCCACCCCTTCCTGCCCCCTTCAGATGCTTAAGAATCTGCCGCTTGTCTTTCAAGAGTCAGTTGAGGAGCCCCATCACCTGTGAGACTTGCCCCCTCCCCCAAGGTAAGGCGGGTTTCAGGGCTCACGGCCTCTGCGGCACCTGCTCTGCTCACCTCACTGTCGTCACCATCTGCCCCACGGGGGGACACCTCCAGGACAGGCCCTGCGTCTGCTCCTCTCTGAGGAACCACGTACCCACTTGCTAAGTACCAGGCTGGAGCAGGATATGTGCAGCACTAGGTCGACCTGGGTGAGGAAGGCTGTTCTTTCGGGGGACAGGAGGCTGCTGGGATGGAGTCTTCGGCCAGGTTCCACTTGGGAGTCTAGAATTCGAATCTGGGCGACTCCTCCCTGAGATACGGAGTCCAGTGGAATGTGCGACTTGCCATGTCATGTACTTGCAGGAGGCTCAGCAATTTCGTGATGAGGCCATGGGAAGGCGGCAGGTGGTAAAAGGTGCCACCCTGCTGTGGCTGGGGTGGGGAGGGACAGGAGAGCGGGAATTCCCCTTCTCCCCGAGGAGGTGCTAGGAAGTAGTTTCCAAGAGGCAGCCAGACTGGTTTTGTTCGCCCCCAAGTTTTATTTTAACCAGGTTTGACTTTGCTGTTCAAGTCCCAAGCTCGCTCTCTCATGGAATTAGAGCCTTATTATTTCTACCTAGGAAGCCACTTTGCCACAAACTGAGGGGAAAAAATTGAATTATTTTTAAAATGGTTTTTAAAAAGCTCCTTCTCACAGGCCTAGAACTGACTGTTCTTTGACTATGTCCTTACAGGAATGTAGACTTATCCCTTCATTAGATTAAAAATAAAAAGGCGTAAAACTGCAACCTGCGATTCTGTGGATGTGGCTACAGGTGATGAATTGGCCAAACTGGGTTCCTTAGTTATTTTGGGTTATTGTCCTGAGAATCCTTATAGGAAAAGCGAAAACTTATGTGTTTGAGGTATAAGTTCACTTGCAAGTTTTCTTTAACAGCTGAGCTTATTGTTTTAAAAGATTCAAGGATAGTGGATTAGTTTTTCTGATGATCTTCATTCCAACTGAGGCTTTATAGATAATAGGAGAAGAAGGAATCCAACGTAAAGCATCTCCTGCAGCCCGGAGAAGTTTTAGGGACAACTGGCTGAGGTTGATTTTACTTAGAGCCTACATATAGCTGTCACAGGGGCTCTAAAAACTTAGCTCTGATTTCCTGGAGCTGGCCACCTCTTCAAGGCCCAGGAAACAGTTGCTGACGTGAAAAAAATGTGTAAACTGACACACTCCCTAGCTTGCTTGCAGAGTGGATGGACCAGCAGCTGTATCGTCTAATCTTTTAAAACATAAGTCTAGCCCTGGCCAGTTTGGCTCAACGGTTGGAGCGTAGGCCCATGGACCAGAGAGTCTCGGGTTCGGTTCCCGCTAAGGGTACATACCTCGGTTGTGGTTTGACCCCGTCTCTGGGGTTGTGTGGGTGGCAACCAGTCGATCTGTCTCTCTTACATCGATGTTTCTTTCTCTCTCTCTTTCTCCCGCCCTATCTCAAGATAAATGCAAAAATGTCCTCGGGTGAGGATAAAAAATAAATAAAACATGAATCTAGGGGTGCTGTTTTGACAATGACCTAGAATGTCTCGATTGCTTTTTATTTTTTGGATTTTGAACTTGACCTCTTGATTTGATTCACATGAATTATGCTGAGGAAGCTTTAAGCAAATTTGCCCTCTTGGTAGTTCCGCTTTGAAAATTCTCATTGTTGTATTGTAGGTGGGTGTGAGAGGAAGAACAAAGCTATGAAAAATAAAAATATTTGTAGTTGGTCCAAGTGGGAAGTTGGCTGGGCTGAGATGAAGTCATCTTCCTCCCATATTTCTTTTTTATTCGCCCCCCCCTTACTTGCAGGACTTGACAGGTCCTATGTGTGCTGTGGTGGATGACCCCAGCGCAGTCCTGACCTCGGGGGGCTTTTAGCTGGGCCACGGCCGTTCTTTGTGATAGGATTCCCTGTGATACGGAAGCGCTACACATTTTTGCCATCTAATATGGTAGCCACTAGCCACACATGCGGTTATTGAGCACTTGCATGCAAGGTGGCTAGTATAACCGAGGAACTGAACTTCTAATTAAAAAAAAAAAATTTTATTTCTTTATTTATTTTTAGAGCGAGAGGAAGGGAGAGGGAGAGAGAAATAGAAACATCGATGAGCGAGAACATTGACTGGCCACCTCCTGCATGCCCCTCACTGGGGATTGGGACCACAACCTGGGCATGTGCCCTGACTGGGAATCGAACCAGCAACCTCTTGGTGCGTGGGTCGACGTTCAACCACTGAGCCACACGAGCCAGGCTGAACTTCTGATTTTTAAATCTTATTAATCTTAATTTAAACAGCCACATATACCTTGTGTTACACAGCACAGATCTAGGGAGTGTAATGATTTCTACAAAGAAAGGCTGGTTCCGCTCGAACAGTAAATGTAATATTTTGTGAGTCACCTTGTTTATTCTCTTTCTATCAGAAAGCCTTATTGAGGGCTTCCTGGGTACCTAGGCTCCAGGAGTGAAGCAGTCTGTGAGGAAAGGGCTGTTTCTGAGGCACTGGGTCTGCGGGGTGCGGGGGGTGTTAGGTGGAGAGGTACCTGTCAAGAGGGATCATAATTTCAAACCAGAAATGCATCCTCACTCTTTCAAAAGCACGTTTCTTTCATGCAGTCTCAATGGACAAGTTGTTCTTCCAAAGGGTCAATATTGGTTCCTAAGGAGAGGAGGGAATCTTACCCTGTTCGTATGTCAGGCACAGATATGAATGCAATATATGAGCGGACAAATGTATTTCGGTGGGATTAAAAATTGTATGAGGAAATTGGTGATTAGTGGGGAAAAAAAGTCCAAAAAGGCTCCTTATGGGAATGATAATGGGGAAAAGCTTGAGAAAATTGTTTGGTGATGAAGGCTTAGCTTTTAAGACAGATCAGTTTTTGCCTGTTGCCCCATTTAAGGTGCGTTTAAGGAATTTTCATAAACCTGTTGAGGGTCATTGCTATTAGAGACTTTATTGGAATTCACAAAATTGGCAATCTGTATTACCGAGGTCCATGGACATGTGAAAAAAAAACCCACAAAAAACTTGCCTTGTGTTGACCAATAGGTGTGTTTGAAGGCGTCCAAGATCAGCTTCCCTTCTCATTATGTTAAAAATCGACCATTTGTAAATATTCTTGAGCCACATGTGACTGTGAAGAAAGACTTTGGTGCTGGGTTATGTCCAATAGCTCTTCCTTAATTGGACTTTATGGCTATAATCCTTTTAATGAGGATCTATGAGTATGTTTGTATGTGTATGTATAATCAGTATAACAACATGTGTAACAACCTGAGTGTATGTGTGTGTGTGTATGTGTGTGTGTATTCCGGGAGATTGGAATCATGAACCAAGCATTATTGATCTTTCCTCAATGTTGAAACTGATGACCGACAATACTATTTCACAAGTGGCCTTCTCTTACTGATCTTTGGTTGGGTAGCAACGAATGGTTGCCAGCGGTGGGCTGTTCCACTGTGGTCAGCCAGCATCTTGCCCGTGTCATGTTTGCCTTTCCACTGTGTCTTCCCAGAATGATACATAAAAGGTCAGTTCTTGTGGGTTGGCCTGAAAGCCACTAACCTGAGTCCCACTTTTACATAAGCATGTCCAGGACAGGAAGTCACTGGAATCCTAACATCCTACACCAAGAAGAACTAAGAAGAGCCAAATCCTACACCCCAGCCCCTGTGTGGCCGGTTAAGACTTGTCCCACCACCGACTGGAGAGAAGCATTTGCTCCCTCTCAGTCCCATGTGCCACCCCGGTTTGCTTGGACGTATTTTCCCAGGTGACGCCTGAATTAGGGATGTGTGCTGTTTTCTGTCTCACCTCGGCAGCCTGAATGAGTGCAGGCGAATTCGGCAGCGGCGGTGGTAGTGGCAGCGGCGGGGGGAAGGTCCCGCGTGGGGAGGTGTGTGTGTGGGTGGCTGGGTTGGCGTGTGTGCAGCACGGCTCTGTGGTGCAGGCAGTTTCCACACTGCAGTGGTGTTCTCAGCGCTTCACACTTTCAGCTTCCCGGACTGCCAAGCACTCTGTGGGCGTGCAGTGAGGGTTCTCCCCTCGCCCGTCATAGTCCTTTTCTTCTCCTCTACTTGGTATTTCGGCTCAATAACCAACACTCCTCCGCTCCCTCCCGCTGCCACTCACACCGACGTGTCGTCGTCACTTTGGGTGAAATACTCATGAGCATTCATGAAAGAATGCAATTATTCTAGTTCTTATTGATGAGGCAGACCTTTATTTTATTTTACTTTTTCTACAATGCTTTCTTGGGAAAGATCGTTTGCCGTAGAGTCGTGAACTTGGTTTGATCTGCCAACCTCAGGTAAAAATAAGCCCGTGGAATGTCAGTGTGAACCTGAAGACACCTGCAATGGTCAAACTAGTCTTTTTCCAGGAGTCGACGCCTCGTCGCATCGCTGCCTCTTCTCCGCTCCCTCCGAGAAAGCCCAGCCGGCGAACACACGAAACGGGAAAACCCCTTTGCAGTGAGGGTTTCAGTACTGCTGTGCTGGAGGAAAATGGGAAATCGGGGAGTCACTACGGGAATAAAGAATGTGGCTTCCCTCACCAAGAAACGGACAGTGAATTCTCCTGGTACATTTTTGTAAAAATTCGAGTTTTTATACCTTTAGAAATATATATGTTGGCTAAAGTGAGAATTACCTGGAGGTTTTTTGTTTTGTCGTGTATATATATTTTTTAACACAGGTGTCTGGTCTTTCGATGTTTAGAAAGTACCAGGTTTTTCTTATGACCCATGTAGTATCTAGTGCACCCTTTTTATTTTTACAGGAGCAGACTGAGTCTCGGCGAGGTGGCCACTTGCCCGTGGCCATGCAGCTAGTAAGGGGACAGTGGGGATGCCCATTATAGCCCAGGGCTTTTCTGTCTCATGGTTACCCCTGAGCACCGCACGGTGAACAGGTCATTTGTTCGCTTGCCTCTTGGTTTAAGGGTGAGGGAATTCAAGTAGGAAAGAACGTGGGTTGTGCAAACCAATCTCTGTTTTGTGCTCTTGGTCGATTAGTGTTTGGAAAGATGTGTGTTTGCTTGTTTGTTAACATGGAGTCCTTGGGTCATGTGGTTTCCCAAAGCAGTTTTCCAGTCTTTTTTCTACGGAAGATGTTTTCGTTTTCTTGTAGCTCTGTGGGTGGGTGGGTGGGCTGTTTCGTTTACATTTTAATCGTGTGTTATATTTGACATCAGCTTATTTATCAGTAAGAATAACTAGCTTTCTGTCATCTACATTGGCTTAGTTTTGTGAATATAGCTTTTACCTGCACACACATGCATGTGACCACACACACACACACACACACAATGTGTTTTTAGATTACCAAATGTTTAAAATTGCCACGGGACTCTTTATTTCTAGTAAAAGAGACTGCTGTGGAAATCTGCAGCATTTCCTGCTGCGCGCACCAGGACCCAGGGACCCTGGTTACCATGGAAACTAATATCTGGACTCTGGGTGGTACTTTCCTTTAGAGCTACATTTGAGCGCATTTCACAGTTCAGTATAATGCTGCTGCTTCCCCTTTTCAAAGAGGGAAAGGGGGAAAAGCTGAGGGATTACACGTTTAAAAAATACCATTTCTGCTAAGGTAGAACCAGACCGTTAACATGCACCTTTTACCGTGACTGTCAGTAGGAGGGCAGTGCCGTTACCCAGAGGAGGCCAAAGGGACCTGACAGAATACAGAAGCACTGTGGAGGGGACAGTGGCAATGGAGCTTGCTTTCTGGGCTGCTGACCTGGAGGCTTCTCTTTGGGAAGAAATACACGTGCAAGGCTGACACTGGCGTTATTCCGCTGACTCCGGCTGCATCCCTTTCGTTTGTCAGAAGGGTCTGACCGCAGACAAAGACCTGCTCTCCCCAGTGCCCGCCCTCCTGCTTTCCTGACCCCTCTCTTCCAATGCACCCAAAGAACCAGTTCTGAGAGCCTGGAGAGCTTGCCTGGGTTTAAGCCCCCCAATTCGCCATTGAAGTACGTGATTGCCACCCGTGCCCTTTGAAAGGCCGATGCTGATTATGAGAGTGATACTCCATAGGGATATTTCAATGCAAAGGGAAGTGCAAGATGTATTGCTTGTACTGGAACTGGAGGAAATAATGAGCCCTGTACGTGCACCCCTGATCTCAGTGGGCCTGGTGGTCCCATAGGGCACTGGCCACCAGTGGGCTTGCAGCATGTCTGTGCTCTGGTGGTGTTTTTCCAAATGTGTGTGTATCAAGCTAATGCTGGGAGTGTGTGTTATTTGCAAACAGTGAGGTACCTCGGAGCCTTTGCCTCTCCCAGGTGGCGGGGACTTTAGTCCAGCCTTGGCCTTGAGGACTTACTGAGGGTCTTCTACCTGTTGGAGCACTCAGCCAGCCCCTCAGCTGCTGGGTCTCATTGAGGATTGTGCTAGGAACACCATTTTGCAAACCAGGGAAACCAGCTTGGTGACTTGAAGTGACTTGGTTAAAATGTCACACAAGCCGCAGAGCCTGGAGTGTTTGCCAACCCTTCACTCCCACATTCTTTCCACCTCCGAGATCAGCTGCATGTCCAGAGCCACCTGAGAATTCAGAGCAGGGCTTCTCAGCCTCGGCACTGTGGACGTTTGGGGCAGAATAATTCTTTGTTCGGAGGGCCTGCCCTGTGCACTGTAGGATGTTTAGCAACATCCCTGTTCTCTCCTCCATCCCCATTGTGAAAACCAAAACTGTCTCTAGATATTGCCAAACGAGGGGCGAAACAGCCCTGGTGGAGAACCGAGGAGCGGGGTTTCCTAGGTGTTTTCATGTGGCAGTTTAGTGGGACCGTGCAGGGCCTATTTTGAGGCATTTACGGACAACTTGGTTCAGTTAAGCTAGGTTTTAGATTATTCACAACTACGTCACGATCTTAGAAATCTCCCAGTCCGTGCGTTGTTTCATCTGAGTTTGTGTGTATAAAACTGTAGGTGGAGTCCACATCTCACCAAGAAGAACGGCTTCCTTTTGACTAGGTCATTTCCCAGTGTGAAAACATGCGCAGTGTTTTTTCAGAAGATTAAGTTGGATGAGACAGTGACGGAGTTGAACGGTGTTGGACTTTTCATGCCAGATGAGCTGGCCTCCTTTGTGGACAGGCAGAGCCGGGGTCAGGAGGCTGGCCCCAGGCCCTTGCTGCCCGGTTACTGCTGTGTGACCTCGGTGGGTCAATCCAGTCAGACCCATCGCAGCTTTGCTGTCTATGAGGTGACAGTGGGACCTGCCACACCTGCTTTTCAGGTGGCCGTGGAGCTCAGCTGGGGTTGTGGCTATGAGAGCCCCAAACAGCTGTGACATACGATCACGTGACCCCGTATCAGTGACTTCTGGGGCCTCTGCTCACGATTCCACCTTCGCTTGCCTGGCCCCTCCCACCTCTCTGTCCTCAACTTCTGCCCATGTGCTAGACCGTTTGTGTCGTCACTTCTCCCCCAAAAGACTTCTTTTGCTATTTTAAGATTCCCCCCGATTCTGTGGGCTTCATTATTATTTTGTTTATTATTCCGTACCGTTTATTTATAAGGATTATAGTTACACGTAAGTATTAAATGTAACTATGATTATTAGTTTATTAAATTGCTTTTTAGATTTGGGGTATTCGAATGGTAACGTGAATGACTTTTTCAGTTTTAATAATGTTTTTATTCCTTCAAGCTTTATCGAGGTATGATTGATAAATAAAAATTGTGTACCTTTAGGTTGTACAGTGTGATTGTTTTTTTAAGGTGTTCATTGCGATGATTTAGTATACATCGTGAAATGATTGCCACAACCACGTTATTGACAGATCTATCACCCGGCGTAGTCACGTTTGTTCCATGAAATTTCAGTGTTTTAGACGTTTCCCCCAGGCCAGGTCCGGGAACTTTATCACCTTCCCAGGCGTGGGGTGGACGAAGGGGGAGTGTTCCTCTCCCCTCCCCCACCTGCAGACCCCGAGGATGCTCTCAGGTTTCCCTGGGTAGCCCCACCTCTTGAAACTCTTTGTTCAGTCCTCAAGGGGCTAAGAGCTGCGCTTGACTCCATCCCCAGGACCTGGGCTCCTCCTGTCCTATCGCTGTTCCCTCCCCAACCTGTGAGCTGCTTCAGGGTGAGCGCTTACTCATTTAGTACCAGGTAGCGAGCACGACAGGTGTGCCCAGCACTTTCTTTTTTTCTTATAAAATTGAGATGAAATTCATATAATGTAAAAGGAACCATTTGACAGGGAACGATTCAGTAGCATTGAGCACATTTACGGTGTTGTGCAACCGCCACCCGCCCCATTTTTACGGCATGTTCATCACCCCTAATTAAACCTTGGACCCAGGACGTTGAAAAAGTTCTAGGGGTGGATAATGATGACGGTTGTACAACAGTGTGAATGTGCCTAATACCACTGAACTGCACACTTAAAAATGGTTGTAACGCACAGAGGAGTTTTAGGGCAGTGAACATACTCTGTATGACACCATAACAGTGGTTACGACGTCATACATTTGTCTAAACCCATCGGATGGACAACACCCAGAGTGACCCTAATGTGAGCTGTGGACTCTGGGTGACAATGATGTGTCAGTGGAGGTTCATCAGTTGTAACAAGTGTACCACTCACGTGGGCGATGTGGATATGGGAAGATGATGCATGTTGGGGGCAGGGGTATATGGGAAATCTTTGTATTTCCCCCTACTGACTGCTCTAAAAAATATATAATCTTAATTTAATAAAATGGTCGTGATGGTAAATTTTATGTTAGGTATACTTTATCATGAAAACAAACGTCCATCCTCATGAAGCGGTTGCTCCCCATCTCCTCCTCCACCACCTTTGGCAACCGCCCTGGCAGTATTTCGTGTTTTACTCATCATTGTACCCCTAACCCCTAACATAGTAGTTGCTAAATGAAACTGTTGAATGAATGAAATGAGCCTTCACTTTAACACGGATTTGTCTTTGTGTATCTCTTCAATAGCTATAGAATGAGAAAAGTTATCTTTAAGGCAATTTCTGTGAAATGTTTCACTGCTTCTCTGCGAATATGTTCATAGCAATGCCTCTTAAACCAAAGCTAATTCTGTAGTTTATCTGCTTATCTTGATTATTGTTTTTTTTTTTTTTAACCTCACCTGAGGACATACTTAGAAAGAGGAAGGGGGAGAGAGAGAGAGAGAGAGAGAGAGAGACATACATCAATGTTAGAGAGAAACATCGATCAGTTGCCTTCTGCACATGCCCCAACCAAGGATCAAACCCAAAACCCAGGTATGTGCCCTGATTGGGAATCAAACCAGCAACCTTTTGGTGCACAGGATGATGCTCAACCAACTGAGTCACTCAGCCAGATATCTTGGTTATTTTTAGTTGATGTTTTGGGCCAAAAATGATGGTTGGGACCTGGTGGTATCTGTCCGGCAAACTCAAGGGCAAAGAGTCATCTCATCTTTCAAACATTTAATGATGGTCAAATGTATACTTTTTTTTAGGATGTTAAAATGTTTGATTACTTACTGCTTCTTTTATGGAGGAGAGAGAAAATGTAACCATCCTTTCAGAAATTAATGTTTTTAACCCAATTTCTTCCTTGAAACATGGCTGCCTTGTTTGTCTTTTCTTTGCACTTGCAACTTACAAAATCTTGTTTTTCCCTACTACTCTATAATTTATAAGAATTGTAGTGCAGTTGGCTTGGGAGAATTTACTGAAGCATAGTTGAGTCTTTATATTTTCCTTCTGGCATGGACAAAAGCATCATTAATTATGAATATGAATTCCTTTTGCAAAATGACAAGATTGAACATTTCCTCATGCCAGCATCCAAGCTGTCTCATTCTGATGCTCAACAAAGACTTCTTAGAGATTGTTTTTAATGGCTATGGTATCAGATCAAAAAAAAAAAAAAAAAAGAGAAGCTAAAAAGAATGCAAAGTAGCTTACAGTTCATTATTCTGGAAAAAAAATATAATGAAAGGTTTTTGTTTTCTTGTGGCCATGTCTACCTGCTTGTACGATGCATTCATGGGCAACTTTTTGGCTGTGGCTGCAAACCAAAGGGTCAGTTCTTCTCTTTAAAGTTCTGCCGTCAAAATTCCATTTGTTCAGATGACCATTCTCGAGAGTCCTAAGGCCTACGTCACCTTTTCACTCTCCAGGGAACCAAAACCCACTCTTGATTGGGTGATGGAGCCACCAAGCCCTCACTGGGCAGTCAGTCGCTGATTGGTTATGGCCCCACCGCCTCCACGGGGTCGTTTCTGTGACTCCCACTGCAGGAGGTGAATGGGGGTCTGATTTCAGGGCCTGGAGGCCTTTAGCCATCACATGCTGTATTGCCTTCGTCCTGACTGTGCTTACCCCAGGATGGTCATTCCTGGTGTTCTCACGTGCTGTGTGGGAGCGCACCCTAAGGAGCGTGACCCTCCTGTGTGCTTGCCTCTCCCTGCTTTGTCCCCTTCCTTGAAGTAGGGACTGCTGTTACCCTCAGCTGCCCTGAGCTGGCCCTGCAGTTAGCCTCACCCCTGCGCCCCATCCAGCAGCCTGGCCTCCCCTTCCTGACCCCAGGCTGGCCACTCGGCCTGCCCCCTGCTGTCTTCTTACCCCCAGGGATCGAGGCTGGGCCTGGAGTGGGGCCTGCCCGTCCCTCTGCTGCTCAGGGACTGTGTGCCGCGTTGCAGGGCTGCCATGTTAGTTGGTGGGCGCACAGGCTGATGAACAGCTGCCCACCCTGTTCTCACGGTGTGCTCTTACGGCGTGGACTGCAAGCAAGCGTCAACGATCTGGTGAGAATGCTGCCCTGTGAGTTGAGAAGTTGTGATGGTTCTGGTTCAGAACCTTCCATTTGGACTGAATCCCGGCCTGCACTTGACCTTTGGCAAGTTGCTCTTATGGCTGTGCACCTCAGTTTCCTCATCTGTAAATTGGACCTAGTAATAGCACCCATGTAGGATTGTGGGAAAAGCCTTTGAGACTGTGTATGAAGGGCATAGTTCTGTGCCAGAGCTGTAGTAGCTTTCAGAAGGTCGCTATTCTACTATTCTTTGTATAAGGGAAGCTGCTACTTACCAGTCCAAACCAGATTGCTGGGTGCTGTGCTGTGTGCTTGGTATAGACTAGTAGTCAATCTTTATAGAGAGAGACGTGGGGTAGGGAACAGACTGACACACCTCAGAGGGAAGGGGGATGAGGGGGCAGGAAGAGAGAACTGATATGCACATATGCACAAGCAGTGGACACAGACAAGAGTGTGGGGAAGGCAGGAGGCTGGTGGGTGCGGGGAGGAGGGGGTCATGGGGGGAAAAAGGGGAGAATCTGTAATACTTTCAACAATGAAGATAAAAAGAAAGAAAGTGGTTCTAAGAGAGGTGGTGGTGATTTAAACTAAACAGTGGCCAGGTTCCCTCTATCATCAAAATAGTTTCAAATATTTTGGGGATGGGTACGTTTTCCTTGGGGATATTGTAAAAATTTACAAAGTACACGTGCGCGCGCGCGCGCACACACACACACACACACACACACCAGCCAGCCAATCAAAGTGATGTAAACGCAAACCCTTTCATGCTTGAAATAGCGCCTTTGACATAAGCCGCATGTAGGAGCCCATCTCTCTGCTGAGACGTGGTCGGTGATGCTGAATAGAGGATTAATTACTTGAGGTTTTTTTTGGTTTGTTTTAAGCATGCTACAGCTTCCCTGTGTTGTTTTGGACTTGACAGACACGTTTGTGTAAGGTTGCTGAAGTCCAGCTTCCCCCCCTGAGAGGAGGCGGAGCGCGGGGGTCCTCTTTTCTGTGTCTACCACGGACTGCTGGAATCTGTCTGTGCGGGGAAACCTTTCTACTCTGAGCTCTGCCACGCAGTCCCCAGGGGCCTTGAATAGATCATTAGCTTGCTGAAATGTGATTAAGGAGCTCCCATCCTGTGGTCTAAAGAAACCACCATCTGGCCATGAGGGTCTTTGTGGCCTGGCTTAGCCTTCCTCCCTGGGAATAAAGACGGGGGGTGGGGGGAATAAATGCTGTGTGGGAGGGTGTGAGTGCTTCTTGCCGCCTCACCTGTTTAGCTGGGGGGTGCGTCCTTCATTCAAACCATAGAAACACTGTGCCTGGCACCGATAAATGTTCTCCAACACAGGCAACGGGTTGTTGAGTTTCTCCATTAAGAGTACATTGGTGGTCAGATCCTAGTTTTTTCTTTCAAAGAGTTGAATATAATAAAAGATTGTAATAATATACTATTAGTGTAATAGGCGTATTATATACTGTTAACACAATAGAAGTGCTATATTGGATTCTGGAAGCTAAGCGCTCTAATTGTGTCATGTAAATAGCCTATGTTTTTTGTTAAAATCTTCCTCCCTATTTTACCTTGGCCCAACTTCTGGGGGCTTCCTTCTTCTCCGCTTTTGGCCGAGAGGGAGGCAGCAGCTGACCGGCAGTGGCCCCTGGAGGTTTGGTGTCTGAGGAACTCAACCTCCTTCAGATGATTCGTCCCTGTCCTTGCCCGGGCTGCCTGACTCTTGGCCTTGCTTGGTACTCAGTCCTAACACCTGAGTCCTGAGCCATAGACTGAGTTGTGTGGGAGGGGCTGGGCCGTCTGTTGCACATGTGGTTGTGTGATTTGGTGGTAGCGTCGTCCTGGGGACCATGCCGTCTTTCCCACTGTATGTACTGAAAACAAGCTCTGATATAACTCGTTTTCCCTGAGCATCTGCCAGGACGTACTCTTTTGCTAACCCTAGAAGCTAACAGAGAAAAGTTCTGGAGGGGACACGGAAGACCAGGTTCAAAGAATGCCTTGGCAATTGTTGGAGGACATTTCATTTACATCCTGAACTTGGGTACCTGAGATTATTTCCCTCTTTGAGGGTGACTGTTAGGCTAAGTCATGGTTAAATTGGTACAAAGTGTTGTGTGAATATTCTCCCATCGGAGAGTTAGATAGCTTTCCAAGCTCTTTCTTCTAGACCTCTGGCAAATGTGTGAGAAATTTTGAGATTCTCACAATCTATAAGTCTTCTTTTTGCATTCTCTGAAGTTCATTTTGAGCCTGGATATGGAAGAATTATGAATTGACTGGTATTTTTTAAAAATATGTTTTCATTGATTTTTTTTTTCGAGAGAAAGGTAGGGAGAGAGAGAGATAGAAACATTGATGTGAGAAACATTGATCGGCTGCCTCCTGCACGCCCCCTACTGGGGATGGATTCCACAACCCAGGCATGTGCCCTGACCAGGAATCAAACCAGGTCCTCTCACGCTCAATCCACTGAGCCACACCAGCTGGGTGAGTTGACTAGTATTGATGTTGTGTGTTTCTACACTGCATGTGGGTTTTCCATTCTGACCAAATGGCACTGGGTTCCTGGGTTCAGCTAACGTACTCTGAGCACATCCCACAGTTAGTGGACGGGGCCGGCTTCTGGAAAGGGCTTCTGAAACAGATCGGGCAAGGATTTGGGCCCAGCAGGGCTAACTGTCCAGAATGAGAGAGAATGCGTGTACCTTAATACCTATCTCTGAAAGGAAAAAGGGATCATTTCTGTGGAAATGGAGGTATTCTTGAATCTTTATTGGTGGGCAAAAGATGGACGTAATCTTTCAAAGCACAGGATACCATGTAGGACAGGCACACATGTGAAGATCTCCAAAAGCCAGTAGATCGTTGGTCAGACAGAATCTATTGCTGTGCTGGTGAACCCTCTCACTGTAGCAAGAACAGAGAGAGCAGGAGAAGGAAGGAGGGAGGGAGGGAGGGAGGGAGGGAACACACAACCTGTGTAATTTGGCTTTAGAGAAGAATTCAAATATGTCTAATCAGGCCCCTGACAAATCTGTTTTTTTTTTAGCAAGCATGATGGCTAGACAGGGTTTACACATGGCGTCTAAGGGACTGGGCAGCTCACGTAAAGGAAAGAACGGGGTCAGGTGCCAGGGGAATAGCACGTGCCCCATATCAAGAAAGTGGGTGGCGCTCCGGCCGGTGTTTGTCTCATTAGAACGTGGGCCTGGATTGTGGGGTTTTTAGAAACCACGCTGTCCAGTAGAACACTCCGTGATGATGGAAACGGTCCATGTCCATGTCACCTAGAAAGGCAGCCATCTGTGGCCGTTGAGTATTTGAAATGTGACAGGTATGACCGAGGGACTGGATTTCTAGTTTTGTTTTAGTTCAATTCATTTACATTTGAATAGCCACCTGTGACTCATGGCTGCCGACCCTGTTTGGCAGCACAGCTGTAGACACAGCCGGAATCTGGGCATTACAGGTTACATTTGATTCATGGACTGTGGTTTTGTAACCTCTACCCAGACAAAGATTCCGAGGAGCCTTTAAAACCTTCTAATACTTGGGCCGTGCTCCCAGATGGTCTGATTTAACCAGTCTAAAACGAGGCTTGGGCATCAGTATTTTCTAAGACTCCCAGAGTCAGGAACCGCTGCTGAGACGCTGAATATTGAAGATCCGTGTGTCGTTGCTTTCACATTCAGTGGTCAATGAGGATGGTTACCTGGGCCTTGTAGAGTAGCCGCGAGGACTGAATGAAACTTTTTGTTAGCTGATAAGAACAAGATTGACTTGAGATGCAGGAGCTAGGTTTGGCTTCCTCACTCGTTAAAATACTTGCCCTCACAAACCAACCATGCCTCTGCCGGGGAGGAAAAAAACCTCTTTTTCTGACTACCCGTCTAGGTTCTCCAGCCGGGGCCCTGTGAGTTTGGACTGACAAATGACAGATTAACAAGAGTAAAGCATACACATTTATGTAGTTTTATAAGACACAGGAGCTTTCGCAAGGAAATGAAGGCCCTAAGAAACAGTTAAACCTGAGCATTTTCATAGAGGGTTGATGGAGGAGTGGAAAGTCGTGAAAAAATGATAGGACAGAAAGGTGTGAGCCAGGAGGCGTTGCTGGAGGAAATGTAGTGAGGCTTGTTCAGGGGGATCTCTCTCTTCAGAGATAAGGATGCTCCTTTCCTCCTGGTCCAAGGAGGGCACTTCTCACATGAGGGTCTTAGGACCTGCTTCAGAGAGATCAGAGAGTCCTTCCCGCACCTGCCATTTCTCAGTGCCTTCAGCTTAAAATACTTCTTATATATTAAAGTGGCATATTTTGGGGTACAGTACCCTGATATCCTCTGCACATATGGAATTCAAACCTTGCCAGGGCAAAACCATAAATTAACACTTAACTGTGAACTGTAGAATTTCTTAAGAATAGTCTCGGTCAGACGTGTTTTAAATCTTCAGATGCGCGAGGGTCTCCTCATGTCATGCTCTCGAGCAGCATCGGCAGGTACTTGGCAGACGCTTTGCTGGGTCTCTAAGAGTCTGCAGCTGGTACCAGGCTGGAGTGACATTAAAAGGAGAAAAAGCAAAGGCAGACGGGCGTTTTTATAGTTCAAGGCACGTGTGTGTGTTTTTGGTGAAGAAAGCGAACACGTTGCCATTGGTCTGTCGTCCATGGTGATGGAGACGGGGTCTGCCTTGCTCGTTGTGTTTCTAGGGCTGTGGACAGTGCGGGGACCCAGTGGGCCTTTGTGCAATGAGAGGATGAATTCGTGCCGACCAGGCCCTGCACTGCAGTGTCAGGATTATTTGAGAAAGATGTTTTTATGCTTGTTTTTACGGAGGATTTGGAGAGGTTAATTAGTTTTCCCAGGGTCAGAGAACTCAACGGTAGAATTAGGATTTTAAAGTCTGGAATTGTTCCAACGAGACCATGCTACTTGCTTGATTTCCATAGATATGTAAACTAACCCCTAGCTAAAATCATCTCTAAAACGCATGCAATGGATCAAAGGGGGATCAACAGGGATCATGGTTTAGGAGGGATCAGCGCCAATCCATCACCTCCATACTGAAAGCTCTTGGGGATCAAAGACCTTCAAGGGAAATGATGTATTTGGCCTGCTTTCTGTCCAGCAGCGGCACCCGTGCTGAGCACACGGGGGTATCTGGTGAGTACCTACCGATCTGATTCAGAGAATGTAAGTTACTATTCTTGTATTTCTCTTTCGAAGAGGAGGGAATGGAACATTTAACTTTTAGAGGTAAGCAGGCACATTTTAAAATTGGTAGTTCTCTGCCAAGAAGTGATTAAAGGAGTTTTCAAACGTTCTTGGAATTCATATAACAAGAGGTAGGTGCTTTTTTTTCCTCTGAAATATACTATTGTAACATTGCCCTTGCCTGGTTCTGTTCTTGTTTATACAACCTCTAAACCTCCCTCCCCCATAAAAGAAAGAAAGAAAGAGAAAAGAAAGAAACCTACGTGTGCTACATCCCCCCAAAGTTAGCATCAATAATTTAAAACAGGGTTGTCAGCTGCAGCCTGTGTTCCCAATCTAGCCTGCTGCTGGCCCAGGAGCTAAGAATAGTTTTTCAAATAGTTGGGAAAAAATGAAGAGTGATATTTCATGACATGTCAAAGTTAATGTGAAATTCGAACTCGAGCCCATCCATAGTTTGATTGGCACGCAGCCGGCCCGCCGTGAAGGCTCGGGCCGCGGCTAGCTCCTTGCGGAGGCCAAGCCCAGCAGCTGTTACAGACGCCGCGTGGCCCGCAAGGTGTAGAACTTACCCAAGAACCCTTCACAGGAAAAGTTTGCCAAAAACAAAAAAACAAAACATGAAACCCTGGCCAGTTTGGCTCAGCGGTTGGAGCGTCGGCCTGCGGTCCAGAGAGACCCGGGTTCGGTTCCCGCTAAGGGCGCGTACCTCGGTTGCAGTTTGTCCCGGGCCCTGGTTGGGTCGTGCGGGTGGCAGCCACTTGATGTGTCCCTTTCACGTCGATGTTTCTCTGTCTCTCTCTCTGTTCCTCTCTCTCCCTCCCACTCTACCTGAACGAAAAATGGAAAAATGTCCTCGGGTGAGGATAAAAAAAAAAAAGAAAAAAAGTTTGCCGACCCCTGACTTAAGCAAAGTACTTGGGAGGAGGGCTCAGGGATGGAGGTAAGGAAAATACGTTTTCTCTTAAATTTTAGAAATTTAAATGTTTAAAATGAATCTTTCTTGTAAAACGTCTGACTTTTGTATATCCCTGGATGGAGAATCTCAACTGGGAAGACTCAGGAAAAAATGAACAGTTGGTGTCCATGGAGACGGCCCGCGAGAAGCTGGTTCTCTGGGTCTCGCTTCCGTCCCTGTTCCGCCCTGAGGACCTGTGACGTTTGGAATAGTCCATTTTCCCCTTTGCATCCGTGAGGAGCGTGATCTGAGACTGTTCCCGGCCTGACTCCCTTGTCCTTGCAGTGAGGCGTACCTGCCCTAACACCGCGAGGGGCCGGGCTCCCGGCCAGCCTGTGCTGGGTGCGCGGGCCGCTGATTCGCAGGCTCTTCCCCAAGGTGAGGTGCATGTTGCTTTTTCGAAGAGCCTGTTGTGGTCGGGCTTACTTTATACTGCACCTGAAGCCCCAAACCAAGGATTAAAAAAGAATTCAAGGGAACTGAGGCTCTCTTTTTCTTGTCCACTTAAGACTTTTTTTTTGCATTTATTGTCAGATAGAGCAGGAGGGAGAAAAGGAGGAAGAGAGAGAGAGAGAAACATCAACATGAGAGAGACACATTGAGTGGCTGCCACCCATACAACCCCAGCCGGGCCAGGGACAAACTGCAACCAGGGTACATGCCCTTAGCAGGAACCGAACCCGGGACTTTCTGGTCCGCAGGCCGACGCTCTAAGCGCTGAGCCAAACTGGCCAGGGCCACTTAAGACTCTTAACACCTACAGGGAGTTGGGTCTCTTTGTTTTGATGGGGAGTTGCCTTAGTAGCCAAACAGTGACCACATTAACCATGACACTATTAGACTCCCGATTGCCGAGGTTTAGATTTGAGCATATTCTTCCCACGGACGCGAGGTTGCCCACCTTGCTCAAGGTTCTGAGCTGAAAGTCTCCAGGCAGCAGCAGAAGGGTCGACTTAGTGGCAGTGGTCCGCACAGTGGAGGTTGGAGGTTGCTATGTCCCCGACTTAGCTGTCCAGGGAGGACTGAACCGGAAACGAAGAATTTTGCTTTTGCTCTCTCCTGCATCTCATTGCTCTCTCCGTATTCCTGTAGAATCTTTACTTCTGAGAGCATCTCATCTTTCTTACAGCCTTTGCGTGGTCCACACATGTTAGGAATAATATCCAATTTTGTGAAAGTTCTGTTACACCTTCTCAGTTATGATTAATTTAAAAAAATTGCGTCAGGAATAAACACCTTCTCATTCCTTTCTTCACGAGGTCGTCACGTGTCTGACTTGGCCTTGGAAGTTCTTGACCAGTTTTTTTTATTTAAAAAAATAGGATTTGAATGTGAAGAATTAGTGAAGGAGGCAGCAGACCCCGGATATTATTCCTATGATCAGGGTCTCCCTCACGTACTCGTTAGAATCAAACGTAGGGAGATATAAGCTGCTCCGTGAATGTTCATAACAGCACTGTTCACAATAGCAAAGGGTGGAAACAACCCAGATGTCCATCATGGGATGAATGATAGGTTGCGGTATAGGCACACAATGGAATATTATTCATCCATAAAAAGGAATGAAGGACTGGTGTCTGCTACAGTTTGGATGAACCACAAACATTATGCTACCTGAAAGTCACGCACAAAAGATTTCATGTAGTGTGATTCCAATTACTTGAAACGTGCAGAACAGGTAGATCTGCAGAGACAAAAAGCAGATCCATGGTTGCTAGGGCTGCTGGGAGGGTGGGTGGGGACTACTTAGTGCTTCATGGCCATGGGAGTTTATTTGGGGGCAATGCAAATATTTTGGAACTCAACGGAGGTGGTCATTGTGCAGCATTGCGAATGTAGTAAGTGCCACTGACCTGTTCACTTTGAAATGGTTAATTGTATTTTGTGTCAGTTAAAATACACACTTCAATTAAAACACACACACACACACACAACACACACACACCCTGCATCGTGCTAGCCTATGCGGTGCACTTGCCACATCGCCAGGAGTGTCAGTCCTTGATGTGCTTGGTCTCCAACCTGTAATAGACGGAGAACTAAATGCACCTTTGCACATGGGAGCCCGATCGATGTTCAGGGGCGATGGAACTCGCTCAAGGTCACGTATTAGGAAGTGGCAGTTGTAGGACTTGCTCCTGGTTTTTCTGGTTTTCATACATCCTCACCACTCCCCTGTGCTGTCTGTTGGCATGGTGCCAGGAGAAACTGACACATTGGACAGTCTAGGGAAGGATCATATTCCTCTAGGAACTTCAAGTCCGCCTCTCTGAGCACAAGGCAGAGCTTGCTGACTACCCACAGAGAGGCTGATCTTCGCTCTGCTTCTTACTAGCTGTGTATTTTTGGCCTGGTTATTTTACCACCTCTTTGAGCACGTTTTCAGTCTTTTAAAATAGAAATAAGAATTATAAGAGGATCGTTAAGATTTTTAATAAGATGTGCAGTGCCTAGGAGAGGTTTAATAGACGTAATTTATTCTGTGCCTGCCCCTTACACAATCTGGTTCATTAAGTTTCTTGGAAAGGGGCAGGGGAACTTGTGCCTTCAGAGGTACAGTTGCCTAATGAGATGTCGTGTGGGAGCCCCAGTCTACCTTAAGCTGTGTTCCAGCTTGAATCCTTGGCATCGTCCCCTCTGCTCTGTTGGTGAGGATGAGCCGTGAGGTGTCTGGGGCGGCTGGAACTGCCTTCCCTGGGGTTGGCACCGACCAGACCGAGAAGGCTTAACCACTTTTCCAGCACTTCAGCCGGTGCCGTTTTCCAGGTGGGTCTGGAGTGTGGTTCCGTGAAACGTGGCCGTGTTTGTGAAACGCTCTGAGGCTTTAAGAAAGAAGAGAAACTGCTGTCTGCTGCTTTAACACATCTCAGTTGCAGCTTCACGGGGTGCTCACAGGAGCCCGGAGAAATAGGCTGCCTGGAGTCTGGTCTCCGCGTCTTCCCGGAGTGACGTCAGTTGACGCGGCCCATCTGCTGCTCCAGAACAAACCCGAATGAAGTCATAGTGCTTGAAATAGCACAGGGGGCATGGCTGAGAGCAGCCCTTTCTCTCCACTCCCCTCGGGGGTTTTCACACGGGGATTTGGGATCCTGGCCACCAGTTGGGTTTACTTGGCATGCCCACATCTGGGTCACGCGTGTGCTTGTGACCAACTTGACGTGCAGCACTGTTAAGAGTGATTTTCTTTGAAAGGAACGTACACTGTGAAAATGCGTGCGGTCTCCTCTTTGGCTTAGTATTTTATTTTACATGGCTTTCCTCATCTCTAGTTTATGTGGCTTTCCTCATCAGTGTTGTTATTACGTATCTCGGTACCACTTTAAGACACAGCTCACCATATAACGTCACCTAGTCCAAGGTAGAACATATAACTTCGTTTTCTGGCTTGGGAAGGCCCTGAAGGAAACCCTGACTGCTTAGTCCAGGGCCAAGTGCATGGATTTGGTTCTTGATGTGTAACTCACGAGGACAGGAAGTAGAAGTCAGCCTGATTCTCTGTCCTGGACCAGAAATGAAAGGCCACGTTTCTCCACGAGGCCTGCTTCCTTCTCCATATTGTTGAGTGGCCAAAAACATTGTGGAAGGGTTCTGCCATCTTTGTGCCCCTTAGAGTCTGGATGCATCTTATCACTTCACTCCACATATGCTAAGAAGTATATCCTTAATTTAGCATCACTTGAGAAAATTAGGAAACATGTATTTCAGTTGACATTCCTGAAGAATCATAGGGATGTTGCTGCCTGATTTCCTTAAAACTTCTACAGATTACTACTTACTGTGTGTGGACACATGTGCCCTTAGTGTGTGTTGCAGTGGTTAGGAGATTTCCTGTAAAGTCACCAAATCTAGCAGAAATTGAGCTTTTGTTGGCCTTATTGTTGTCATGTGTAAATATTATTGATCATGATGTGTTTATGAATGGAGGATCTGAATTTCTTTGTCCTAAGTTGTGCTTACAAAGGAAATGGTCTGGTCATTGGTCATGGCAGGTACTTTTTGGGGCAGGATGCTGTGTTTCTAATGAAGGCGGTTGTAGAAGGATGTCTGGTGCTTGTCCTCCAAGGGCTGCTGTCTAGGTGAAGTCAGGTGTCCACAGCCACCACGTTTTGGCCTTGTACCTGGAGCATCTTGAGCTAATCTGCTGCTGCATGACTCCGTCTCTAGTTTGAGCCACGCAGTGGGAACGGGATGTTTTAGAGCATGCTGTGCCTACTCTGGTCATCTTCGGAGGGTTATCTTTCCGGGTGGCGCTCTGGGTGGGGTGTCAGGAGAGAAGCAGTCAGTGAGGGCAGGGACAGTGAGGGAAGACGTCGTGAAAGAAACGCGAGTTTTCTGGTCCTGGGGGACTGAGTGAGTTTGGGTGGAAGGAGGGAGGACAGCCTCACAATAGGAACACCAGCATCTGGGGGGCACTGTCCAGTGTGGCGCTAGTGAGAGACATGTGGAGACTCACCTCTGGAAAGGAGAATCGGCGGGTCAGAAGCAATGAGGGAAAGGAGGCTGGCACAGGTGCGAGAGGAACGCGAGGATCTGATTCTGGAAGAGGACTCAGGAGGGTTTTGAGTGCAGAAGAGCCATGGGGACAGGCTGCAGGGAGGACCGGCCTGCCGTGAGGGTCCTGGAAGGGAGGCCGGTTCAGAAGGATGGCGTGGCTGCCCCCCGACATGATGAGCTCGGCGGCGGCGGGGTTGCGAGGCACTTCAGAGAAGAAACACACACACACCAGAGGGGCGGGCGTTCCAGGAGGTCTCATCGGAACTGATCACAATGGGAAATGAAGGGTGCCTGTGTCGTGTTGAATGTGGCAGCAGCATGTCCTCTCGCGGCGACGCCTTCTGGCGCCAGTCACGGCTTCCTCTCCGAACCACATCAAAGAGGAGATGTGAAGCCTCGGGCGGAGAAGAGCCTGAAAGCCACCGCCTTTCACCCAGAATCTCTGGAGTCTTCGTCTTTCACCACTTTAGAGGTGGGATCAATTGGTTTCTTAGTCATTGTGAGTGAGGGGTTCTGCTGGTCCTTAACCTCGGCTGCTCACTGCTCCGATTTAACCATCCAAATGAGATGAGGGGGCGAATGCTCTTCATGGGCCCTGGGGTGCCGTACGGATGGTGTTTATCATAAGCCCATTTCATTATTATTCTCTCACACAGTCAGTCCTCAGGGGATTAGGATCGCCAAGCTCATCTGTACATTTGTATTTAAAGCGGTAGCTCCTTGCTGATTCTTGAGACTCCTTTGCAGGTAGAACATCGTCAAGAGCTCTTAGCCATAGCCTGCAAGGCTGCGCGGGGTGGCCCTGCCTGATCTCTGCGCCCTCCGCCCTCTGCCACATTGCCCCCTAGCTGGGTAAGCTCGGTGCTGGCCAGTTTCCTTTTCATCCCATGATCACTGCACTTGGACCTCCCTGTGCCTGGAAGGGTCTTCCCTAGACGTTCTGTATGGATCCAGCTCAGATGTAGCCTCGGAAAGCCTTTCTCTGTATTTTACCCCAGGTAAGGTGCCCCCATCCTCCTTCCTCTGTGTCCCCCATTCCCTCTCCCTTCCCTTGCTTTGTTTTATGGCTCTTGGAACTGTATGAAATTCTTACTTGTTTGCATGATTTTTTCTATCTGTTTTCTTTCTACTAACATGTAATCTCCGTGAGGGCAGACTTATGTACCTCTGTATCTACAGGGCCTGGCACGCAGTAAAGATTTATTGAATGAATGAATGAATGAGAATTTTATTTTATTTTTTTGTTTTTTTTCCTCACCCGAGGACATTTTTCCATTTTTTGTTCAGATAGAGTGGGAGGGAGAGAGAGGAAGAGAGAAACGTTGACGTGAAAGGGACACATCGAGTGGCTGCCTCCTGCACGACCCAACCAGGGCCGGGGACAGACTGCAACCGATATATGTGCCCTTCGCAGGAACAGAACCCGGGTCTCTCTGGACCGCAGGCCGACACTCTAACCGCTGAGCCAAACCAGCCAGGGCTGAATGAGAATTTTAAATGAATGAATTTAAAAATAGCCTGTGCTACAGACACACCCTTCTGTAGCAGTGACAGTTGGATACTATTAGCAGAGAGAGAGCTAGAGGCTCGTACCAACTGCCTTTATGTAATGCAGGATGTTAGAACCATCCATTTTCTTTGACCAGGACTAAACCAAGAAGAGCAAACGTTAACTTTGCTTTGTCAAGTGGAACCAACGGATTTTAGCACATGAGCTATAAAGGTGTCATTGCCTTGTATCCCTGAACATGTGTTGAGAGAAATGCTGAACATTACTAAGATCAAACAAAAATATATGGCTCATTGTCTTTGACTCATTGATGCCTGGGTCCTATTGCAGTATTGTAGTATCCTATAAAATAAACAAAAAATAAATGAAGCTGCCTTGAATGTGTTCCCTAGCCAGCTCCTTTTCTCCCCGCTCCAAGACATCTGGGCTTGGTCTAAAGGAACTGTTCTTTTCGCTTAGGATGTCTAGTGTTAAAAGTATATCTCCTTCAAGTTTGGAGCAAGCCGTGTTGTAAAAGCCGGCCTGTGTGGTATCTCAGCTTCTGCAAACACTCGGAGCCAAACAGTTTTACTCCCCCCTCCGTTAGCATCATTTGTCACAATGTCTCCGTGTGTAGGATGGTAACACCTACGCAGTTTCTCAGTACTTTCTACTAATTGTTTAATTAGAAAATGAGTAAGTATTTATAGAGAAAATAGAATCTAAAACTATGAGGATGAAACCCTTTCTTAATTGCACCATGTTATCATGATCTAAGGATTGCGCCTTTCGGAGTGTAGGTGTTAGGGGTCTTACTTTGCTGGTGGTGTTTACTGAGAGATTCATTTTTTGCTCAACATTTCAAATGGAACAAAGTGAAATCTAGTGGCAGTAAACCCCCTTTGCAACAAGGGCTTTTAAAAGCTAGATACAGTACAACGGTCTAATAAACCACGAGGCTTGTGTCCATTCAGCAGCTTTGATAGGGAACCTGATACATTCAAGACATGGTTGAAGGTACGTAGCTGTGTGGGAAGGGCCCAGGTAAACTAGAGGTGTTTCTTTATACCACAGAAGCAAAGGGAGTCAAACCTTGATAAGCTTTGTAGAATTTGCTAGGCGAAAGCGTAAGATCCTATAGATACAGCTAAGAATGGGATTTGAGTTCCAGGTATAGGAGTTATTTTCAAAATAATGGTCAGTTTTGAATAGTTGACCAAACACACTGAGATCTTGATTTCACCTTCACTGCTGAAGGCATCCTTACATTCCTGTTTTCTGGTCACGTTCAGAGCGCTGTATTTATTCTTTTCCTGGGAAGCAAATCTGGCACGCTGCTGAAGAGGGTCACGTTAACCTGGGAGGTCTGTTTGTCATCCTGAAACCAAGTGGGAGTTTGTAGCTGGTGGTGATCACAGGGAGTGAGGAATCCATTTTCTGACCCACTCAGGCAGGAAAGAAAAGGGGGGTTTGAGAATGGAGAAGAGGTGGGGTGAGTTCCCACTGTGGTTGTGAGCTGAGGTTTGGCATCCCAGCCGTGTGTCTCTGGATCAAGCAGGTCTGGTGACACTCCTGTCTGCAGCGTCCGTCTCCATGAAGACATTTGTAGGTTTAAGGTTCAAATAAAACATGCCTGGCAAGATGTGGCAAGTGGGACCCATGGGATCTGTAAGAAAACAAAGGTGGAGAGAGTAGAATACTCTCCAGACCACTCGGCGGCTCTGGGGGGACCCCCAGCAGACGCCCCGTGCTGTCTCGTCCTGCCGCCACCTTGGTTTTGGGGTTAGCCAGTGAAGGCGAAAGCCTTGGCCACTTGGACTCTTAGTTCTGCAGCTTAGCAGCAGAACTTGTACTGATTATGGAAAGGCTCAGTTTCCTCGCTTTGCTAAAACGATACCATACCTACCTTGCAGGGTTATTATTTTTTTATTGTGGTAAAAATATACATAACACAAAATTGGCTGTTCTAACCATTGTGAAGTGTACAGCTCAGTGACATTGAGTACATTCACATTATTGCACACTCATTACCTCCAACCATTTTTAGGACTTCCCGTCTTTCTAAACTGAAACTCTGTCGCTTCAAACAGTAATTAACCATCCCGCTCAAAAGAGCTGAGATTTGAACCCAGGATTTTAGGGTCTAATTATGTAGTGCCCTTTCTACCACATCACGGCTCAAGAGGGTTTGCTGTCCTAAATGTTTGGGACATCTCCCAAGAATCTGTTTGGTTAATGGGTACTATCTACAAAAAAGCATTTTCTGAATGAGCACAGACCCTGCCTACCACTAGGGTTAATCAAGAGTCTGAACAAATGAGGCTCGCCAATGACAATGAAGCTCAACTACCCGAGGGTGTCCTGCCCACACCTCAAACTCACAATCTCGCATCAGATTCTAAGAAAGGAGGAAATGGAGGCATCGCTCTCCGGGCCCCCTGAGTCCCCTCCTGCTCCCCACCTTGTTCTTTGTATAGAAGAGCAGGGCTGGACTTCCTTCGGGGTTCGCGTGAACTTCCCCTTGCCTCTGACATGGGAACCTTGGTGTCTGTCCTTGCTCCCACCCTCTTGCTTCGCTCCCTGCGGCGCTCCACCAGCCTCGCACCGCACTCCCTCCCTCCTGGTCGGCCTCTCTGCAGCGTGCGGTTTCTTTTCTGTAGTTCAAATCTGATCATCCACCTCCCCGTTTGAAAACCCTCCACGACGCTCCGTTGCTATGCGGTAAAGACCAAACTCTGCTGGCTGGGCTTATTCTGAAATGTGTGAGTTCCCTTCATTCTCCCTGTGTTCTCCCCGTCCCCTAACCAGACATAGTTACAGGGGCCATCCAGCCCCCCTTCAAGGAAGTAATGAAAGCTATGGACCTCCTCCCTGGAAAGGTGTGTATTCACCCGACTTTCCGTTTGATTTCAAGGGGCCCGTGATCCTGGGTGTGAACTCTGCCTGATGCCTGGGCCAGATGCCGTGCTAGACCATTCCTCGGAAGGCCGTGCGCTTTCAGCCTCTGCTGGGGCTCCTCCCACTTCCTTACAGTGGTCTTTCTTCCTTCCGCTTCCATCAGTACTTTTCACTGCACCTTCCTGCCCGAATTCAGTTTTCCTCCTTGCATGTTGTACTGGCATGTTACTAGAACATCTATTTATCACTTGTATCAGAGCTGATAGTTTGCATGGCTGTCTTGCTCATGTGTTCCAGAGCATAATGCCTTGTATGTGTTATATACATAGACTTCATTCATTCCTTTCTTTGTTCATTCAACACATGTTTATTGAGCTCTTGTGAGCTAGCCACAGGGCTGGGCCCCAGGAATATGTATAAGAATATGCTCCATGTTCGGCCAGTGTGGCTCAGTGGATTGTGCATTGTCCCATGCACCAAGGGGTCACTGGTCCAATGCCTGGTCAGGGCACATGCCTGGGTTGGGGGCTCGATTCCCAGTAGGGGGCATGCAGGAGGCGGCCAATCGATGTTTCTCTCTCCCTCTCTTTTCCTCTCTCTCTAAAAATCAATAAAAATATGGTCCATGTCTGCTTGGTGAGATCAGTTTAATAGAGAATGTGTACTGATAAATAGTTATTATTATGCAGTGGGACTATATTAATAGCTAATGTTTATTGAGCATTTCCTGTATGTTAGGTGCTAATGAGCAGTTACTCGTACATGCCGTGGAAATGCTACAACAGTTCTCTGAGGCAGGACTAATGTTTCACAGATGGGCTAACCAAGGCACAGAGAGGTTAGGTAACTGAACCCTAGATCATGAGGCCTGTCAGGGTGAGTGGGACTTCAGCTCTGCTGTTCGCTCCAGGGGCTTTCTGAGCTCAAGGTGGCCAAGCCAGGGCCCTGCAGCTGAGGGGGAAAGGAGAGGAAAGAGAGTGACCAGGAGGAAGTCACGGCAGGCTTCCTGGAGGGGAGGGCACAGGATGGGGGTGGAGACAAAGTAAGCACTGAAGCCCAAAGATGAGATTGAATGAGTGAATGGACTTTGGGTGGAATTTTATGAACTGAGATCTGTAGTGATAGCAAGAGGGGGAGGGTAATATTCATTGAATAAATTGAGAGGAAAAGTCGAATTAGCCACTGAACAGATGGTTGGATTGAGCAAAGGATCCCAGAGAGACATGTCTTGGGCACCGTAAGACGAATTCTGGTGTTCAGTATTGGAAGACAGCATTGCTTCTCGGATATATACACATTCAAATAATGAACGTGTTGCTGAAAGGCACCCAGCAGAGTACCTGGCACACACATCTGCATTAGGACGAGTTATCTACCCTCTCCATGCTCAGTGTCCAGATCCGTAAAATAAAAATAGATTATTTCCTCAAACCCAGGATACTGTGTGTTCAGCTGCAACTTTGATTTTTTGTACCAATAAGAAAAAAAAAATCCCGCCAGCGAAACTAGGACACGCTCTTCAGAGATGTTAAAATGTGGGGAGAGAAAAGACTGGCCATCGAACTGAGTGCAGGATTGTCCTCAGATCAATGAAATATGGTCATCTGCTTCACAGGGTTTTTCCGACAGCGCTGGACACGCAGTGATTACTCAGTACATGTTAACGATGGTGGTGGCGGGGCCTGCGTGTTTATATAAAGCAGGAAACAGGCCCGGAGGCTGAAATGACTAATGACACCATGTGAGCAGAAGCCAAAGGAAAGTGCTCTCGCTGCAGATTTTGTAGATTTCAGACGGGCCCTCCTGACGAGTGAGACCCCTTGTTGCCTGTGATTCCGTGTTTCTACGGTTTGTACGTGTGTGTGCTTTTAGCTATGACACAACCCAGTGGGCATCCCCCTTTTCCAAACCCCTGGGGAAGCGCAGGGCTCAATTTCAGAGTGAGGCCTCTAATCTTTCGTACCACCAAACTCTGATCTGCATGCTCTCGGCCATTAGAGAGCCGTTTTGCAACTGTAAATGGTCGGGTTCGGACTAGAATGCCTGGGTGCTACCAAATTAAAGGCCCGGGGAAGCTGCCTGGAGAAGCCGGCCTCGGCCCTTGCGGTGGAAGAGTCTTGATCTGCAGACGGGCCTTGCTGGGAGGAGGAGGCCACGCCTGCGTCTCCGCCGACCTTAATTAGGGCCATTGGCTTGGTTGCCCCGTGATGACAGGTTGAAATCAGGCCTGTGGTTCTAAGTCATGAAACCGCTCCTGGGAAAAGCCTAGCAAAACTGTGGGTGGCTCCCTGAGACCCTGAGGATTCCGGAGTGGGTGGTGGCCCTGCAGGTGCTGCCCTCTGTCTGCCAGTTCCTCACCTGCAGTTCCACCTGCTTGTCATGCTCAGTGTCTGCTGTGTCTTCCCCCTGACTCAGGCACCGGGTGACTTCTCTGCTTGGCTCATGGTCGCTTCTTTGCAGACACCACTTGGCCATCATCGACTCCTCCTTGGGTCCTGGGACAGCTGTCCATGATCCTTGCCCATCCGTGTGTTCCTGTGATGCCCTATCTTTCCTGTTCCGCTGTGTTTTCTATTATAATTTTCTGTTTGGTGTCTCTTAGCCCTCCTTGAAAAATGGGATTGCGTTTCATTTATCTTTGTATCTACTGTGCTCTGCACATAATAGGCCATTTACCTAAGGGTGCTGGAATGAATGGAGGCAAAATAGCAAAAGGTGATGCTCTGAGGGTCCCTGGAGGAGGAGGAAAAGGAAGACAGCCTTTGTATGGAGATGAATAGTGGGTCACACAGGCAGGGGAACCAAGGAGGGGAAAGAATTCACAGACCCGTGGAATGGGGGAATGTGGGGAAAAGAGGAGGTGGGGGCAGTCCTACTTTTGACTGATGGGAGCATGTGGGTGATTTGGGGCTGATTGTGCTCATGTGAGCCTGGATTTCCTATTGGCCTTCTGAGTCCCCTGCCCTACTCTCTGAGGCTTCATGGAGGGGACCATGGATAGTCCAGCAAGCACTGGGCTCTGGGGGTTTCCCTTCCCTTCAAGGGACAGATGTCCTTGGCTTTACTTGTAGCTCTTTGCCAAGGCCTTTGTGGGAAGCCTCCTTACGCACAGGGCACCTGAGGCTATGACCTTCTCAACAGACATGTGTGTTACTCACTTAGTGTGAAATTCCACCAAGTGGCCTAAGGAAAAACTCACAGCTCAACGTACTAATTCCCAGAAGGGAGGTTCTGGCTGGGCTGCAGGTGCGTCTTCTTGTCTGCAGGGCCGTGTTTGCAGGTCAGCACAGGCCAGCTGTTTCTGTGCTGGCGGTCACGCAGGCAGCCGTGGGGTGTGTCGGGTGTGGCCTGGGCCCTGTATCTGTGCAGGCCACTGGCTAAAGGGGAGCAGCTGCCCCTTGGGTCAGAAATATCTCAGGACCACGTCTGTCGTCACTTGGACCCTTAGGGAGTTGCCCTTCATCTGTACCTGCTTTGTGTTACCGCCTAGTACTAAAAGCCGAAGGCAGGGAGGGAAGTATTGATACTTAGAAATAAAAACAAATGATCTGCTTTGCTCCTCTCCACCTGCTCACCCCCCAATATTTGTAAATAGAACAATAGCTTTGTTTTACTGTCTGTGGCGAATGTCCTCAGCTGTGTGTCAGGATCACTTGGATAGCTATTTGAAAAGTTCCTGTGCCAGACCCTATCTCCAGAGGTGATTCAGGAGGCCTGGGGCAGAGGTTGGCTTCTGCGTGTTTTAGGAAGGCCCCCTGTCTCCAGGTGATGGTGGTGGTGCCCTGGATCGAGAACCACCGCGTTAGATGCAATCGCTTCTTGGTGACCGAGGCCAAGTCCTCTGTTTCTTGCTGTCGCCTGCTGCACCGGCATAGAGTACTCTTTATCATTCATTTCTTCCAGGAAGGAAGTCTTGCGCCCCTCACCTGGGCTGGGAAGTCTCTGGTTTGTGTTCCCTCCCAGCGGTGTTTGTACCTGTGGCTTTGCAGGGATCCCGCTGCCTGACCATTTGGCCTGCCCAGTTTCCATGTGGGATGGTCCCATGGATATTCCCAACTGCCAGGTTCCTTTCGAATTAGCCTGAGACCAGCGTAGCTTCTGGTTCTAAGCAAGACTGCTTGGGTAGGAGTGGGGACCTGGGGGTCACGAGGCTTGTTCTTTGCCAAGATACCGTCATAATCAGCCTGTGCAGTTTGGACTGTTTGCAAAAACCCATCTATTTACAGGACAAAAAGCCAGGAAGGAAATAAACTGACATCTATAAAATGGTTTCTGTGTGGTAGGTTTTATGGGTGATGTTTCCTGGGCTCTTTGCTTTTCAGTATTACCCTTTTATTTCGGATAACGCGGATCACCTTTAATTTTTGAAACATACATTAGTGTGTTTCCCCTGCTGAACTCTTTCCTCCAAGGAGGAAGGTTCTGAGTGATAAACTTTCTAATGACCAAACTCCTCCCTCTGGCATCTTGCTTGGATGCTGGGTCTGGTTTTTTTCTCTTCTCTCTGTGTTTTCTCCCTGTCTGCCTTTGTCTCTGCAGATTGAGAACAGCCTCCGGGTCCAGAGGTGACTACAGTCAGGGTAGAGTGTGCATGTGTGTGCGGGAGCTCCTTTAGGGCACCCTTTCGCCCTGGAGGGGGGAACTCTGAAACAAACTACTTAATGGGGCACAACCAGAACATCACTGTGGAGCCACCCCAGGAGGAGGTCGGGGACTTCCAGCACTGAACCAGCAAGAAGCTGCCCGGCGCTCAGACACTCAGAACCATTCCTGCCGTGTGCACTCAGTCCACGCTCCACAGAGATACCGTGACTGCTTGGATCTCCTCCCTGCGCCCGAGCCTCCTGCTCAGTGTGCAGTGGGCGCAGCCAGTCCAGGAAGCGGGAGGGGTTACGCTGCAGCCCTGGCCTTTTCTTGGGAGGAGTGGGGTCGGGAGCTGTGCTGTTGGGAGGGGCTTTGCTAATTTACTGCCTTGATCTTGCTCAACCCTATTTGAGGATGTGTGTGTGTGTGTACATCTTTCTAAAAATCAAAATATACCTTCTAATTATAAGCTGTGCCGTTGCTTCCTTACCCACCCCTGCCCAGACTTCCTTTTGGTTAAAATGCTGCTCTGGTCTAGGGCTCGTGTTTCTGGGGCACAGCCCATTCCAAATCGCTCAGATGATTGTGCTTCTTTGAAACTCTTGGCTGTCATGTGCCTTTTCATCCACACTTGAACCCAGAGCCAGAGTAGGAACTTCCAAGGTTCTTTTCTGAAACGTACTGTGTAGATTGTCTTGAAGTCCAGGGATGTCACTGGGAACCATTGTGTGGTTTTGAGATCTACCTGGTTAGAATGGCCGTCCCCCTCACCACAGTTTAGTGGAGGGGGTGGGGTGCTACCTTTGAGTATGTGAAAATAGAGACTGTTTTTAATACTCTGTGGCTTTTGTTATTCAAGTGCCACAGGAAATGGATCACAAGGTCTGGTTTTAAGAGACAGCGGCAGAGTCAGGAGGGAGGTATATCCATGTACTTACTTATTTCCATTTAGTTTTATTTTCTGTGGATTCTCATTTAATTCCACATTATGGGTAGCTCTCACTGCCTGGGGTTGATTTAGTTGTTCCTCATATAACTATCCATTCCTTTCTTTAATGTCTCCACGGCGCTTTAGTACATCCTGTTTCTTCTCTGTGTTTCATTAACTCCTCAGGATTATGGGTTCTCCACTCATCCATCCATCCACCTTCCGCTTACTCAGCAGGCACCTGCTCACCAGCCAAGTGCCAGGCGCTGTGCTAGGTGCTGCCAGTTTGAAGATGTGTGAGTCACGACCCTTTCCTTCAGGGACTTGTTCTAGATGGACGTATCCCTGGGAAACCAGTCCCTGGGAAACCAGTCCCTGGGAGAATGCGGTCCAGGGCTGGGAGAGGTACCTGCAAAGAGGGCGGAGCAGGCCCCAGGTGAGAGTGTAGTGGCCAGGTGTTGTCCCTCAGTGTGCTTAGGGAGAGGATTCAGAAGATGACCAGGTGCTTTTTTTTTTACATGGTCCCCTTTGATGCTATGACAATTGTACCTTGTCTATTTCCCCCAAGAATATCTGTGGACTTTATAATTTAACCAATGGAAGCAATATGGTTTAAGTGTATTGGCTCTTTGCTTCTGGAGTCAAATCATAATTCTCAGCCTATAATCTCCTGAAAAATGAACTGAGCAGTCCCATGTGATGTTTTAGGAAGCTTTTCTGGAATGAGCCTAGAGTGCTGATACATGCGTTGTGATCCAAGTGTTTGGCTTTATTTAAAGGGAAACTCCTGATATTATCAGACAAAGGCACACCATGTATGCGATCAGAGATGGGAGTCACGGAAATGCATCAAGAGGCCTGGAGGAAACTAATAAACTGTAGCTCTCAGAGACACAGACTCTGAGCTCTTAAATCAGTGTGGTGGTTGATACCATTTAGCATTATTTATCCAGAGTTACCTTAATGTCAGAAATAATTGTCCTGAACAGGGCAGAAAGGTAATTTTCAGGACGGATTGTCTATTTCATCTCTGGTCATCCACAGTTGTAGTTACATCAGGTTTTTATTTAGTGTTAAGTTCTTGTAAAGGAACTATTTAGTGTTATTTAATTATTAAATAATAATTTATTAAATAAGTAGATTATTAGCATCATCATATATAATAAAGATAGCTGGGGTGAAATAATGCAAAGGTAGTGTCTTAGTTTTGGCCGTATGACAAAAATACCATAGGCTGGATGGCCTTAGCAACAGAGATTTCTGTCACAGTTCTGGAGGCTGAGAAGCCCAAGGTCAAGGTCCTGGCCAGTTTGGTGCCCTGTGAAGGCTGTCTTCCTGGTTTGCAGAGGGCGTCCTTCTTGCTGTGCCCTCCATACCAGAGAGCGAGAGTGTCGTAGTGTCTCCTCTTAGAAGGGCGCTAATCCCATTCGTGAGGGTTCCACCCCCTGACCCAACGACCTCCCACAGGCTCCACCTCCAGATAAGCACTGGGGACTGGGGCTTCAATATATGAATTTGTGGTTCATAGCAGACAGAAAGGGCCTTTATTTCGTAATTCTTGCAAATTGACATCTCGAAATGGGTCAGTAGTGAGATTACCAGGTAGTGTAGGTTCTAACCCACCTGCAGGGTGGGTATAGGAGCTGAGGATCTCATGCTCTGTGTAGGGAGAGGTCCCTGGGGTCCTGTGTGTCATCAGGAGGCTTTTATCTCCTGGTGAAATTGGGCCGGGGAAGGGGCTGTGTGTACCTGCCTGGCCCGCGATGCGTGTGCAGCGGGCTTGGGCCGCCCCTGGATCCCTCTGGCAGAGTTGTTGCTGAGTTCCCATGTCTTCGAGCTGTGTTTTAGCTCAGTGCAGAGGGAGCTGGCTTCTCTTCATGCCCAGTTCGTCTGTGACTGTGTTGTTCTAGTTGTTGTTAATCTCACTCTGCCTTTATTGCACATGTGTCGAGAATAAGGGAAAACCTCTTTCTGTTTTAATTTTTTGTAGCTTTGATTTTAAAACTTTTAAGTATGGAAAAATTTAAACACACCTATAAAAGGAGACAGAATGCTAGAATACACCCCCATGAACCCATTAGCATCAACTTTCTGCTATTCTTATTTTCAGACAGGCATGTCCCTCCTTTTTTTCGTGCTACGGTATCGTCCAGCAAAATGCAGGCGTTATATTATTTTACCCATCTCCTTTATGCAGGAACCACCGACAGGTTATGCTTTCAAAAACAAAGAAGCCCATAACCAGAGTACTGTTTTCACTTCTAACAAAGTTAATAATTTCTTAACATCATTAGTTTGGATTTAGTTTTTCCCAGTGGACTCAAATATCGTTTACATTAGTTTGTTTGAATCAAAATGCGATCATCGTATTTGGTTGATATGTGCTTAAGTCTCTTTCAATCTAATCTTACCTATAACCGCCCCTTCCCGATTTATTTCAGTGCCATTTACTTGCTGAAGAACTGGCGACTTCCTTCACTCCGGCTTTTGCCCACACTAGTCCTCTTTGAATGTGTTCTCTTGGATTTCTTCCGCGTGCTTCCCCACCCAGCCGAGTCGCTACCCTTTCTCCAGAGTCCTCCTGACCCTCCCTCCTTCCCCAGCCAGCAGCCTGTCCCTCAGGCTTCATTGGCCCCATGGCACGTTATTTGTATCACTGTCACGTCACTCTCCAAATGTATGATGGGTGGCTGTAGGAATATTTCTCGCGTGCAATCAGTGGTATGTTCCAGGAAGGCAGAAAGCTGTCTTCTTCATCTTTGACTTCTGTAAAGCACGTCCGTGCTCCAGCACGTTGTGGAAGATGAACATTTGTGGCGTTTCAGGGACTCTGGGTGCTCTCCCCTTTGTTGGGACCCCCTCCCTGTTCTGCTGAGATGAGGAAGGGGATACTTAGCTGTACTCTTGGGAATCCTCATGGTCCTCCAGGCCCAGCTCGGGGGCGTCAAAAGCGAGGACACCCAGAAATGCCGTTCTCTTTGTCCAGGTGGCGGTTGCAACAGAGTTGGCTTTGGACGTGTCTTTCGGGATCATTTGCAGTGACGCTGGGAACAAACGCTTCCCGGGAAGGGGTCAGTGGACTCTGTGTGCTGGGCAGGGCTGCACAGACCGTCCCAGCAGGTCCCCAAGCCTCGGAGCTGCTGTCTCACACCTCTTTCGTAATCACATCACTCTCTAGTCCCCGTTCTGCTCTGCTGTTAGGGGGCCGCCGAGCAGAAGAGGGAAAATGCAGGAGCGTTTCACCGGGACGTGGTTTTCTGATCGAGTCCGAAGGTCGAATGCCTCACTGATCTTTAAGCCTTATTATGAGAAGTTTTAGCATCAGAAAACTCGAACCCAACACCCTGTTCTGTAACTTTCTAACTTTGTGACCTTGAGTAATTTTTTTAAAGTTATTTGAGCTTCAGGTTCTTGTCTAAAATATGGGCGATGGGAAGTGTAAGTAAACTAAAGGTTTGTTCCCACGTTTGCTGATAGATGTATCACTTGATGCTTACAGAACAGCCGTATGAATTCCACCCTCCCTTTGCTAGTAAAGCAGCCAAGATTTAGAATGGTACACCAGCTGGCTAAGGTCACCTTGCTAGTAGTGATTGAGCTGGGTTAGAGTAAAGGTTCTTGACCGCTGGTGTACTTGGCATAAAAGAATGTACTTTGCACGGTTTAATGTGAACCTTTCAGTGTTTATCATTTATGAAACTCCTGTGTTTCTTAAAATTCTCCAGAATTTTGATTCATCATTTCTTCTGATCTGTGGGAAGGGGTGAAGGACTTTCCTGCTACGTAATTCATTCGCGTGTCTTCCATTTACAGACGCTATATTATCACCGTGACAAGTGGCGGAGACTGTGAGAGAGGGGACGGGGGCATCTGCTTGCCATGTGTCTCCAACCAGTGAATCTTTTCTTTGCTAATGACGCGTTTCTTTAAAATGAAAACTGGATGGGGAAGAGGGTCAAACATCTACAAGTAGGTTAATCATTCATTTGGCAGAGATTCTCATCCCCAGCATTGCGTTGGCCACTGTCTGAGGACTGCTGCTCGCCTGCCCTTCCTTTCCTTGGAGCTGGGGCTCCCCCGTTAGCTGGTAGGTTATTGCCAGGGATCCACCTCGTTACCCTCAGGCGAGGAGGCAGGGGAGCTCTGGAATGGACATAACCCCAGCCGAGGCCACGCTGCCTGAGAGTCTGCGATGGGAAAGACACCTTTTCCTGCCACCAGGTCATCCAGCTGCTTCCTGGTGGGCACTCGGGACCTACGAGTTAAGATTTTCTAAGTTTTCAACATTCTTTGAGTGCAAGTCACTGCTAGTGGTTCTGTTGAGTGTGGACCACCCCAGCATCCTCACACAAAGTCACATGTGTTGTATCATCTCCTAAAAGGAGATGTATTTTGATGCAAAGCAAATGATATAAAGGTCTGTTGGGTTATTTTTTTTTAAGCTAGCACAGGTGTCCTTTTCTCTGATGTCCTACCGACATAATTGTGAAGAATGAAAACTGACAAAAGACGTAGCCTATGGAACGTTATTAGCCAACTATTTCGTTTCAAGATGGTGGAGTAAGCCGCACACTGTACTAGGTTTAACGGTGAGCCGATGCCTTTCTGTACTGTCTCCGGCCAGCTGTCATCCCACGGAGGATCCTCTGGTGACCCCTTGTTGGCACAGAAATTGACGTAGGCTCTGATCCGCCTTTCTGAGTCCCTGCCCAACGCCTCTCCCATCCTCGTGTGTGTGCCCCACCAGGCACCCCAGCCCCGTGTGTCCGGGCACAGGACTGAATAGGTTTTAGGTTTAAATCCATCCAATCCTTTAGAAAGTTACCCCGAAATGGACACAGGTGATGAAGGTGAGGCAGAGTACTCACTGACGACTGTGGATGGCAGTTACTAGAGTGGCCATCCGTCCGTGAAAGATGCAGAGGCTCACTGTGTTCAGTGTGTTCCCTGGAGGTGGGCGGAGGCGGCGGGGATGTCGGAACGGCCTTCAGAGTAGAGGGACGCTGTGGAGTTTGGACCGCACCCCCAGCGCAGGCCTGCTTCGGTGTGCCCGCGATGGGCCTCCCGCCTGTCCCCCGGGCTCTTCCTTACGTCCTGGCACGGATGGGAAGGGGAGCTGGACTGTTAACGAAATGTTTTAATTTTCTTAAAGTAAACTTACTGGGGTGACATTGGTTAATAAAATTATATAGATCTCAAGTGTGTAATTCCGTGATGCGTCATCTATACATTGCATTGTGTGCCCACCACCTAAAGTCAAATCTTCCAGAGGGAAGGGCGGTGGTATGGGGGTGGTGTAGTACAGGGGAAGGGGTGTCAAATACAGGGTGACGGAAAACATTTTAATTTTTTAAAATATTAAGTCTGTGAAATCCAATGTGTGTTTTCCACTGAAAACACATACACTTCAATTCAGCTCCGTACGTTTGAGTGGCTACATTTTGAACAGCCATACGTGGCCAGTGGCTGCCGTGTGGAGGGGCTTCTCTCCCACTGTCTGTCTGGAGGGAGTGAGTACCTTCAACAATCCGCAGTCCTTCCTCCACAGACAGCACGTGGGCACAGCAGCTGGCAGAGGCCACCACGGCTGAGAAACAGGTGTTTACAGAAGAGCCAGGACTGGACAGAAATGGCGGGACTCTGTTGAATTTTCTAGATCTCAGAATTAAAAACAAAATTTTTTTTGTTTCTTTTTTTATTGTTGAAAGTATTACAGATGTCCCCCCTTACCTCCCCCTTTTGACCCCCTTCCCCCTGCTCCCACCCTGCTCCTGCTTTCCCCAAACTGTTGTCTGTGTGTGTCCTTTGGTTGTGCATATTTGCATATACGTTCTTTGGTGTATCTCTTCCCAACCCCACACCCCCTTCCCTCTGAGGTTTGTCAGTTCTGTTCCCTACTTCCGTGTCTCTGGATCTGTTTTGATCGACAGCTTAGAAATGTGGAACTTATTTGGAGGAAGCAGAGTCATGCTGCCTTCTAAAACAGTTTTGATCTTAAATTATGCATTGACTGCAGACCGTAGTGACCAAGTAGATAGATGTGTGTGCCACTTAATATTCGAAGAACCTTGACTGGACCTCTAGACTTGAGGCCTCTCTCTGCAACTCCTACTTATCTGTGTGACATCAGGTTATTTGCATACGTTCTCTGGGCCTCGGGCTCCTCATCCGTCAAGTTGGGCCATGAAATCGCTAGAATCCCTTCCTTTTCTAGTGAATTAACAGCCAAGTCCAGGGCCTCCGGCACACACCCTGTGTCTCAGCCATGGTGGCCTTGCCTGCTGGCATACTACGGTGCTGGCTGTGTAGGAGGGAGCTGGGTTTTTCTGTGTGTTGTCGGAAGGAACGCGCTCCCGGCTCTGGAGGACACGCAGCCATAGGGTGGCCCACCCTGCTCCGCACGCAGCCGCGGCCACGCAGAACGGGACTGAGCTGAATGAAGTGGGTTCATGCACATTGGATTTCAAAGGCTTCGTGTTAAAAACACTTAAAATGTTTGCTAGTACTTTATTGGTTGGTTTTATATGGAAGTGACGCTATTATGGAGATACTGGGTTAAATAAAATATATTATTAAAATTATTTTCCACTGTTTCTCTGCATGTTAATGTGGCCTCTCGACGTTTACAAATTCCTCGTGTGGCTTGCACCGCGTTTCTCTGGGCCGTAGCTAGTGTACAGGAGAAATGCCTGTGCTGGCAAGGAAACCGGAATAGGTGTTTTCCGGATCCGGCTGATTGGTAAGGAATTTGTGATTCCGAGCAGACAGGGCTGGAGAATGGGAAGAAGGGAGCCCCTGGGGTGGCTGAACCGGGAGGGGCTAGGAACCAGGGCTCTAAGGGGAGATGGCTTTCAAACCGAGTTTTGAAGTCGGGGAGTGAAACTCCTTTAAGGAATGTAAAATGGACAGAATCAGAATCTCTGACAAATGGCCCTCCCCTCCCCTCAGAGTGGGGGTCTGGGAGCAAATCACAGAGAAGGTTTCCTTCAAGGTCGGATAGAAAGCGCCCTGGATAGGAAGAGGTGAAACCAGCAAACAGGAAGTCGCCGAGCCCCCTAATCCGGGATCAGGGTGATCCAGCTCGGGGATTTCCTGTCACCGAACCCCTGGGGTGATCTGACAAGTTCTTCTTGAGCAGGGTTTCTTCCCGCTGGGTGTCCGCTGGGACTGGGTGGCCCCACAGACCTGTGTCGCAGAGCAGTGGAGTGACTGCTTTGCTTGTGAGCGCCTCCGCACTGTTCCCGACATGGTGCGGTCCGGGGCGGCCCTCTGCTGTCAGCGCCTTGGGTTACAGGGCAGAGCTCGAGGGGGAGGCTTCTGCCGTGATGTTCCCAGCTGCTTCGATGGCGCGAGATGGCCGTGGGGACCGTGTCGGTAGCTGGAGGCAGGTAGAGCAGTTCGGTGTAATACATGTTATATGTAATATGTAACAGCTGACTGTGTGTTGAAGAAATGCTCTTTGAGGGGGCATGTTGGGCTCAAGTTCTCCTTTGAGACTCCCACGTGTGCCCAACTGGTGCGGCCTGCTTACTGGTGGCACATTGTCCACGGAAGCCAGATGGCCTTTGGAAAAGCCTCTTGTTGGCTGGTGCTTTCATACTGACATCCTAGGAGGTGACCTTTCTCGGGTTATAACTTTAACCCGAGAAATGTTTGGGGAATGCGCGGATGAGAAGCAAAACGTGTTCTGAAGTTTTGGCTTTAAGTCAGGCAGATTGGATCCAGCAGCACTGTTCAAAGACCTAACCTGTGTTAACCCATTTCGGCCTCACAACAACCCTGTGTGCTGCTGTTATTTCTGTTTCACAGATGAATGAACTTGGTCAGAAATGGTAAATTGACGTCCCCAAGGTCAATGGCTAGTGGGTGGAAGAGTTGGAATTTTAATGTAACCCCTAAACAGCTGTTAATTGAGCACCTGTGTGAACTACCACTTACGTGCTGGGCCCTGGGGACGCCCTGGGGACGGATGTGGAGTGGTGGGTAAGTCAGATAGTCGTGACCTCGCTACCAGGCCACACCTCCTTTTTGAACCTCAGTGTCTCCGACTGTGAAACTGACACCCAAACCCTGCCCTGCCCACCTCATGGCATTTGTTTGTTAGGATTTGTTTTTTAGTTGCTCTGCGGAGGGGAAATGAAGCTTGGGGTGATTGAAGGCTGTGCATGGCTTTGGTTTGCAAATGTCAGAGAAGAAGGGGTGGACTTGTGGGGACAGTGTAGAGGTGTGAGGAGACATAGCTGCCCCTGGCCGAGGACGTTGACATGATCCAGTCGTGACCGGCATGTGCCCCGTGCTGTGTTCTGATGGCCTGGCTCCGGGTCGTTGCCGTGCGCTCTGGCCCTGTCAGCACAAAGCAGCAGGAGCATCATTTCACAGCCCTCTCCGCACGGTCTCTTAACAGCTCTGGCTGGTTCGTGGCGCGGTTCGGTCACCTGCTGTCTTTCATAAGGTTAAACATGCATGTTCGAAGTCAGACTTGGGTGGATGAGCTCTGGGTCTTTTCCATATCCAGGAGGTAGCCTTTAATTTTATATGGAAAGATTCCGTCCTGAAGCAGTTCACAGTATTTTTCCCAGGCTCAACATAAAATCCTGAGCCTTAACTTTCTGGGACTCAACACAGACAGGGCATTTTATCCTTTCTTTGGATGACAGGGCTGTGGTCCTTTTAAGATCGTGGCGCTAGGTGCCTTCGTTCATGACTGAAGGTGAGAGTGTCCTAGTGATTCATATGTAGAACTATATGCTTACTCGGGGAACCATGGTTGGTAAGGGGAGGTGGTGTGGATCGTTAGCATGAATGGGCACCTGGAGAAATACCAGGCTTCATGTCCGATCCTCATGATAGCCTTGTGCAGTAGGTAGGGTGCCCTGGTTGTACAGCCAGAGGAGCTGAGGCCTGCCAGATCGTGTTGTCATGGAAGCTGGTACGAAGCATGGCCCCTGTCTCAGAGCCCCTGTCCCCTCTGTCCCTTGTGCCACATGAAAATATTGTTTAGGTCAAAGGCTGCTTTCTGCTGATGTTACGTAACTCCTAGAGGTTCAGGTGCTTTGTACCATTTAGGGCAAATGTTTTCTGTAAAGGCCACAGAGTAAATATCTGAGGCTTTGAGAGCCCTGGTTTCTTCGTTGCAGCTGATCAGCTCTGCCCCTGCAGAGTGAAAGCAGCCGCAGGAAACAGGTAAATGGATGGGCCTGGCTGTGTTTCAGTAAAACGTTATTTACAGTGGATTTCCATGTAGATGACCTTAATTAAACCTTGATCCTGTGTTCTGTTAACAAATAAATATCTCTTTCATCATATCTCAGAAAACTCACGGAATTGCCTCATTTTTACAGCTGACCAGCTGACCAGTAGGAAGAAGTGAGAAATTGTTTATTTTTTAGGACTTCTGAAATGAGCTAATGCATGATACTGGGGATAGAAGGGATGGTATCACCTACCCCATGCACACACCTTTCTTTTTTTTTTTTTTATGAATTTTTATTTATTTTTTTGTTACAGATATTTTAACTTTTTACCCCATTGGCACCCCCCACCCCACCCCACCTCCGCCCTGTCCCCGGCTTAGTTGTCCATGTCCATTGGTCATGCATACATGCATATAAGTTCTGTGGTTTATCTCTTCCCACCCCCCCACCCCCCCATCCCCTCTTCTGAGGGATGTCAGTCTGTGCCCTACTTCCATGTGTCTGGGTCTACTGTATTCCTCAGACTGTTATGTTCATTATATTCCATATATAAGTGAGATCATGTGGTATTTGTCTTTTTCTGCTTGGCTTCTTTCACTTAGGATAATACTTTCCAGGTCCCTCCATGTCGTCTCAAAGGATAAGAGATCTTTCTTTCTTACCGCTGCATAGTACTCCATTGTGTATATGTACCACAGCTTTTTTATCCATTCGTCTACTGGTGGACACTTGGGCTGTTTCCAGATCTTAGCTATTGTAAATAGTGCTGCTATAAACATGGGGGTACATATATTCTTCCTGATTGGTGTTTCAGGCTTCTTAGGGTATATTCCCAGCAGTGGGATCACTGGGTCAAATGAGAGTTCAATTTTTAATTTTTTGAGGTAACACCATATTGTTTTCCATAGTGGCTGCACCAGTCTGCATTTCCACCAGCAGTGCACTAGAGTCCCCTTTTCTCCACACCCTCGCCAACACTTGTTGTTTGATGATTGCGGCCATTCTGACAGGTGTGAGGTGATACCTCATTGTTGTTTTAATTTGCATCTCTCTGATGATTAGCACACACCTTTCTTTGTATATTAGAACCTGCTTTACTGAGGATAAAAACTAGTAAACATGGGAACTTTGATATCTAATAAAGGCAAAAAAAAAAAAAAAAAAAATTCTGTTACACAAAAGACCCAAATCTAGATGTATTCAAACATGCATTACAGAACACGTACATAAAATATAGATAGTATCAAAATGCAGGTGTACTTTGAGGTAGTTCTTGAAAATGTACATGAATTCTTTGTATTTAAAGAAGGTATATGTAATGGTGCAGATGTTTTTTAAGCCATGTAGAAAATAGCTATTAGCTATAATCCAGGAGGTTATAAAACGTGTGGGTGTCTCATTAACACTAGGTATTACCTATGTTTTCTTCACTCTGCCAACTTTACTAATCAAACAGCTTAAACTGAGAAACGAGTTGACTTTGGGCTTTGCTTTAAAATGGAGACGTTCTTCTTCCCAGTCCGGTGTCCCCTCCTGAGGTTTTGGGTGTGTCTTCTTAACACTTGGAGCTTTTGTAAACAAAAATTCTGTAGCGAGTGTAAACTTGTGTGCTGTGATTGAGTCATTAAGGAAATGTGTCTTATAATGTGCTGAGCTTAGGGCTTGCCGCCATCGAAGGCATGTACTCTGCACCTGCTTCATTTTAGAGTGTAAACGCCTTTCCAGTGTGTGCATTTTATGAAACGCTAAGTACTTGAAACCAAATCACTTGGTTGGCCTTCTGGAACTATTTTCCGTTTAACTTATTGAGACTTGCTATTTACTGAAATCTAAATGTAAATAATTTACCTTTTTTGCTGGGTCTAGCTGGCTATACATTTGTCTGCCCCTTGACAGAAATCATACTCATGCTCATGTATCCTCATTCTCGATAACTACAATTGAGAAGAAGAGGGGAAAAAAATATATTTATCCACCAGGGAGCTCGTTCTTCTGTTTAACATTTGAGACCTATATTTTCTTAATTCTCTCTTGCTCATCTATTTCCCTTTTATCCTGACTCTGTTCTCTTCGTGCTCGTGGGTAAAACCAGAATTCATTAATTTTCGGAAGGGAAAATGCTGATTCGGGGTACAGCTTTTTGGTCACTGATTTGGGTCATTTGAGCCAAGCAGGTTCCTAAACTAAAGGTGTTTAGAATCCTGCCACCAGACCCATTGTTCATGCACCCATCCATTCATCCGTCTGTCCTCCCTCCCTCCCTCTCTCCCTTCCTCACTCCTTCCCTGTCAACTTTGAACCATGTTCCTGGCGATGTGGGAGAAAGGCACCTAAGGCAGAGAAGAAACGCAAGTTTATTGAGCAGTTCTGCGCTCCAGGGCTGGGACTGAGTGCCTCCTCCATATTCTTATTGAATTTTTGCAGCAGCTGCACAGGGGACATTGCTTTAACCATTCATTACAGGAACTGAGGCTCAGAGAGAGCTGGGACTGGCCAGGTCATGGTTATTCGAACCCGTGTTTGTTGGGTCTTACCTTGTCTTCTGCTCTCACACTGCTCTGCTTTCTGATGGAAATACCCAGTGTTTTCCCAAGGTGCTTACAGGTGTGTGAGACAGACGCTCTCTTAACTGGCCCCCAGGGGGCCTGCTGGCCAGAGTGACTGGCTGTGTGACCCCAGTCCTGGGCAGGGACTGTGATTGCGCTCTCAACTGTCCCCTACCTCGTCCGTGTCGCCCAGGTGAGCGCTGTGCTTACAGACCAGTTGTTCCTTTTTTTCTCCAAAGCTGCTTTTTGCAACTGATGAAATCTGAGTGTGAAGAGAGCAGTTGTTTTTCTGAAAACTACATTAGGTGTTTTGGAAAGATTTGAAAAACAAATGATTTAAAAAATGCCTGTTGTTTTAGGTGTGGTTGAGATGCATCAGAATAAACAGAGGGGAATGGTGGTGGTTAAACTCGAGAAGGAGCCCTCTCTTTGCTGGTAGTGAACCTGAAATGAGACATGGCGGGGTGTGGTTTTTGCTAGAAAGACTACAGAACACCAGTCAGCTGATCCGTACTCCAAAGAAGAGGCCCTGGCCCTTCATCCCAAGATTGAGGAGTGAATGTTTTAAAGTAACTTGTTTAAGGTGTGTATATATAAATTGAGTCCTCTCCTGCTCTGACTTCTAAAAAAAAAAGAAACAACCATTGCATCAGACAGGATAGTCTTTCTACTGAACCAGAGTGACTGCATTTTGTAGCCTCACCTCCTGTTGCTTGGTGGGAAGTAGTTGGGAGGGAAGGGGTCAAGAAATTGGGTTCTTATCCTAGTTTGACCCACCCACCAGCTGTGAGACCTAAGGGAAAGCACTTAGTTTCCTCATCTATAAAGTGGGATGAACAACTCCTCTCCAGCTAGTAAACAATACAGGGTTCACATAGTAGATGCTCATTAAGTGTCCCTGCGTGTCACAGACTCATTGTATTGGTCATCTGTATAATGCTTATCTGATTCACCATTATGCTTATTAGTTTTGGGGGCAAGAAGTTTAGCAAAACTCTTGATTAGATGAGGCTTTCTAGATACCAAGTTTATGAACATTCAGATAATAACTGTCTCAACACCAAATAGAAAAGAAATCTACTAAGCAAGTTAGTGCTACCAGGAAGATTGTCTGTGAAATTGTATGTATCTGCTTCTGCAACAATCTGGAGGAGCTGTTGACACATGTTTGTTGTGAGAATTTTATATCTTCATTAAAGCAGGTGTCCCAGGATTTCAGCTTGCCGGGGCCTTCTTAACCTAGCGCATTACTATTTGCATTTGAAAGCCGGAAGTCCTCGTTTTGTTGTTACGATGCATAATTAATACTTGCCAGTTGAGACTTTTGATGAATTCAGACTGGCCTTCCACAGTTAATGAAAATCCTGTACTTCACGGGGACTGTTTCTGTGCTTCCAAAATGATCCTTATCATTTGTTCGCTTGTAACATTATAGTAATAATTACTAGTGATTAAGAAAAGCATCCTCTGCTACCCATTCTTTTGTGGCCTCAGGGTCCCTGTCACCCTCCTGGGCCCTGACCAGACTGGTAGGAGATATGTATGTCTGTGATGGGTATTAATTTTAAAACTCTTAGGTTATTAAGAGGAAGCATTTCAGGGATAGATCAACGTCATGCTTGAGTGGTGGTAATGAGCTCTGTGGCCCTGTCTCTTCTCCTGGGGCTCCAGGGAGACGGAACTGCGCTGCGGTGCGAGGGAGCAGGTGTCTGCTTGCCCCCCCACCCCCATCACGGACCCTGCGGTCTCCTGACCGTGTTCCAGAGGGCGGCTCTCTGCCCAGGAAGGAACTTGGGAGCTGGAATGTCCGAGTGTGATCCTCTTTCCTGTTTCAGACGGACTCTTCTCTTTCCAAGCTTATTTTTGGATGATTTGGGCTTCCTTTGACGCCCCATTGAGCAGCATTACTAAACTCTAAGGTGGGGGCAGTTTGGGGTAGGGGATTCGATCACAGACACTTGTGTGGTACACGTTTTTATCTGTATCTTTTCCTTTGGGGGAAGAGAAAGACCCTTAAAATTGGGAAGCCGTGTTGAAGCTTGAAACCTGTGTGTCGTCGTCAAGAAATTTGAAATGTCCTTGGCTCTTTCTGCTAAGGCAAAAGAACTATGATTAATATCTGTACTAGATTTATTGTCAGAGGCTACATTCTCCGACTTAAGAGGAAATACCGTAAGGGAAGTCAGTGTCATCTGTTAAAAAGACAAAGGGACCACAGAATTTTATGAGCTGGAAGAGACCCCGTAGGAAAAGATTCTCAGGTGACTCTTATTATGTACAGTAAAATTTGGGATACGCTACCCTATTCCCAACTGGAATTAATCTACTTCCTGTAACCTCCCAAACCAGTTTCACCTCTTTAATTTATCTAACTTGTGTGTAAATCTCCTCTGAGAGTGGACTTTGAGGGCAAGTTCAGACCGATTGGGTTTTATGTTCTCTCAGCAACTTTCACACCCCGGCTCAGTAAACGCTTGTATGAAAGCAACACACGGCCACGTGCATACATCCAACATGGAGCTATGAAAGCAGCCCTTTCACTTTTAGGGGCAGATCAACCCTTCACTGAAAAGACCTATCTGAAGACTGTGACACAGAAACCCCAGTCCTGCCGGGATGGGAGTGGAGATGACCACCTGTTCCCTGCAGGCCCCAGCATGAAACAGCAGCTGGGTCAAGGCCAAGGGTGTGCAAATGATCTAACCCCCAGCCTCCTGCGTTTCTGCAGGTGGTTAGCGCCATCTTCTAGTGCCGAGGCCCCAGCAGCCCATCCTCACGGGAGCCTTGAGCTTAGATTTTCCCTTCCGGTGGGAGAAGGCCCCTTGGGGGTTGCGTCGTGCCCCAGCCTATTCAGGCGGCTCCCCTGGCATGTCTTCACTGTGACATACCAGGGCTCTGGTTTCCTGGTCCTTTGGGGTGAATGTCGGTCTTGCTGGGTTGGTGTGACAGGAGAGTGGGGGATCATGTAAGATACAGGGAATATAGCAGAAGATTTAAAGAATCATTCCTTCTTTAGCTATTTCCATGCCACAGGGGGGACGTCTCATCTTAGTTCAGAGTTTTATACCTTTACATTTTCAAGGATGTGAGCAAGGCAGGCCTGAAAAATGATGAAGTTGGTGGAGTCTGTTGCTGTTGGCTACCTGCCTATAGCGAATGCTGACTGGTGGTTCCCCTAAAGAGGCTCTAAGGTCACTGTGCAAGGTCATTTCAGGGCAGAGAGCACCATGTGCCACCATGTGAAGCGGCCCCCTCTCCTGGGCCCCTCCCCCGTGGTGATGGTGCTTTCTGATATTGTACAGGAATGCTTGGAGACTCTCACGAGATCCGAGGCTCAGCGGACAGCTAGGTGCATCTCCAGCGAGCATCTCGAGGCCTCAGTGATCACAGCTAGATGAACGGGGAGGGCTCTGCGGCCAGTCAAGCTGAATTTGTCATAGCTGTCAGATTGATTGTGTCCCCTGGGCTGCCCTTTGGAAAACTCTTTGAATGTAAGCTGCCCGAGTTAATAACCGTTGTTCCATTTTCCTAGTATTCGGAGTCTCCAAATGTGTTTAATAAAAAAGAAAGATAAACAGTAGCCGCGATGAAACCCAGGAACCTGTGTCTGAGGCTGCTTTAGACTTTGTGCTCACAGTCCTCGGAGTCTGGCAGAGATCTGCTCACCTCTGTGCTTAACCTACAGTGCTCATGACCTTCCTCAGACTCATTCAGGTGCTTGGCGGATGTGACAGGACATTCCCCCCCCCCCGGGTGAGGATATTGGGACAATGTAACCGTTCCCATTATTTTATTTAACAACCAGGTGGAAAGCAGGAGCGCATCCTAATAAAGCAGAAATCGGGGAGCCATAAAATAAGTTGAGTCCACCTCGAAATGAGGCAGCTGCATCAGTCACTAACAGTTCAGGACAACCGTGCAACAGCAGTGACTGAGCACCACTGTCTACTGGTTCTTGCAGTGCTAAGAGGGTGTACCGAGGAGCAGGCCACCTCCTTAGCCTCAAGCAGCTCAGTGTGGTGGATGGGAGATAACCTGAAAGCTGCTAATTGGAGTAGATAGATGCCTGTGATAAGGATTTTCTGTGCTCCGGATGAGAGGGGAACGGGAGACTTTGGGGGAACAGAGGTGCTCCGGCATTTGGCTGGGATAGTCAAGCATTACAAATTTCTCTGTTTACATAGAAATTTACAGAGTGAAGATGTCCCAAGTCATCTTAAACTTCCAGAACCACAGCTGTGTTCCTTGGACTGAGTGCAGTCCGCCTGCTCCCTCGAAAGGGTGATCACAGCCGCACCTCTCTGTGTGCCTCCCCCACCTTGCAGTTTTCCTTCAGGGGGGACCTAGAGTAGCTCCGTCCTGTGTCTTGTTCTCTGCGTTTGCCTGTTTCCTTCTTTTTTTCTCAAATGCTGTTTCTTAGTTTTCTTTGATCTTATTGAACCCCAAAGTGAGGTTTACTTATGGGAAGAAAGAGAGAGCAGGAAGTGGTGTTTGGAGGGTAAATAAGTGGATGGCTGAGCACCTTTTAAGTTCCAGGCTCCAAGCTAGTCGTTCAAGAGTTCACTTACACAACCCAGGAGTATGTGCGGGGATCCCTTCTAGTAGAAGAGGAAGCAGTCAGAGGATGGGTCTCTGTTTTGTAAAAAAGCAAAAACTTGGGTCCCTGTTTTGTAAAGAAAACAAAAACTTAAGGGTTCATTATTTTGTACAAATAAAAAAAAACAAACCACTAAGGTTTTTAAAAGCATCTGCTGTCTTCTTGTTGTCACATGGAACAATTGGGGTCCTGTTAAATGCAGATTCTGACTCAGCAAGTCTGGGGTGGGCCGGATGCTGCTTGCGATGATCCAGGGCCCGGGCTTTGAATACCAAGGGCAAGCACCCCACCTCTGCTGGTTCTTTTTAGCAGCAGGGCAAGAGGGATTTAGATCAAAGAAATTGGAAGGTTGGCTGCTCTAGTCAGCTAATCACACAAATCAGGCCGGTGACTCTCTCTTCCAGGTGACACTTGCCGCTTTGGTGTAAGGGGTGTGTTCTTAGTGATAGATCGCCTTCTCTTCGTGTTTGTAAATAGTACAGTGTGGTTTGAGAGGGTGATGAAGGGAAGTACAAAGAAACAGGGAATTGGGATTTAATAAATTTTGTTTATTGGTTTTAGAGAGAGAAAGGAAGGCAGGGAGAGAGAGAGAAGGATGGAAGGAGGGGGTGGGGAGAGAGAGAGAGAGAGAAAGAGAGAGAGAGAGAGAGAGATTTATTGTTCCACTTATGCATTGATTGATTGATTGATTTCTATATGTGCCCTGACCTGGGATCGGACCCGAAACCTTGGCATATTGAGACAGTGCTCTAACCAACCGAGCTACTTGGCCAGGACTGGGACATTTTATATCTCATTTAAAACTGGGTGCATATAGCACTCTCCCCTTATCCTCGGGGGGTACATTTCAAGACTCGCAGTGGGTGCCTGAAATGGTGACTAGTACCGAAGCCTATATATACTGTGTTTTTTTCTATACATACACATGATGTATGTATAATTTATGGTGAAGTTTAATTTATAAATTAGGCACAGGAAGAAATTAACAATAACTAATAATAGCATAATTATAGCAATATAGTGTAATAAAAGTTATGTGAATGTGGTCTCTCTCGCAAAGTATCTCATTGCACTGTCCTCGTCCTCGTGACGACGAGATGATGCAGTGCCTACGTGACCAGAGGAAGCGAGGTGGATGATGTAAGCATTGCAGCGTCGCCTTAGGCTACTCTAAGGTTTGCTTGGACACAAGTGCTGTGAATGTGATATTCAGTCTGATAGTGAGACCACTGGTAAGTGATTAATGGGTGGGGAGCACGAACAGTGGGAATGTGCTGGGCCAGGGGATGATTCACATCCCGGGCAGGATGCAGGTGGATGGCCCGAGATTTCGTCACGATATTCAGAAACGGCACGTGATTTGAAATTTATGAATTATGTATTTCTGGAATTTATCGTTTAATATTTTTGGACCACAGTTGACTACAGGTGACTGCAGCCATGGAAAGTGAAACTGTGGACCAGGAGGGACTATATGTTATCCTTCGTGCTGGTTCCAAAGGACGCTCCCTAGAGAAGGTCGTGGCCATTGGTCACTTTGATTAATATAAACTTTCATATATAAATTTGGATCTGGATCACACCTTGAAGTGTGAGAAAAGTAATTGTATTAATTAATTTTGGAAGCTAATTCCACTTGCTCCATCAGTGTGGCCACTGCTCAGATCTTTGGGGGAAATCTCTTCTAGAACCACCATCAGAATTTTACACAGTGTTGAATTAGAATCAAACATTATTTTTAAAACCATTTATTGTGCCCGGCTGGTGTGGCTCAGTGGGTGGAGCATCGCCCCATGGACTGAGAGGTCCCGTTTCGAGTCCCAGTCAGGGCACAAGCCCGGGTGGCGGACTTGATCCCCAGAAGGGGGCGTGCAGGAGGCAGCTGATGAATGTTTCTCTCTCACATCGATGTTTCTATGTCTCTCTCCCTTCCTCTCTCTCTAAAAATAAATAAATAAAACCATGTATTTGTGGCAAAGTTTTGCCCACTGAGAGTAGACCTAATTTTTCCTTTTAGAAATAGGAGCTGGAGTCAAATCCTGGGCCCCGCGTGGGTGGCAAAGCGTTCCCTACAGGTCGTGATCAGAAAGAGCGTTGGTGAATGAGTCGCAGAAGCTGCTTTTCTTCCCTTACTTCTAGACCAGTTTCTGGATGCTGTTCTTGATAGGAGTTCCCAGAAGGTTCGGACCAACGGCAGTTTTATTAAAGCCTTGGCCTCCTAAGGCAACGACACCCATTTGGTTGGAGACATTTCCAGCTTGTAGCAAGAGGCATCTCAGTTGCACCGACTCTGTCTGTGGTTATGTGTGTGCCAATAAAAGGCAGCGTGGGGAGTGCTCCTTCTCACCTCTTCTGTTCCGCTTGCTTTCTGTTCAAACCAGACCAGACTGGCAACAAGCACACCAGCAAACTCCGGATCTCTGTTCCCAGTGGCTGCGATAGGAGACGGGGTGGGTGGGGGCGGGAGCCTCCTTATGGAGGACCGGGGGTTTTCTCTATGCCGTAGTCACCAGAGGGCACGCTGGGGACAGATCTGCTCTCAGAGGTTGGCTACGGGAAGGATACTGATGGCTTGAGCTGCGGAGAGACCGAAACTGCAGACCTGAGGGCTTTCTTGATGAGAACCTGAATGGTGGCTTTGGAAGTGAAGTGGACAGTATGGGGCCAGAGACATCTTAGGACAGATGGTGAACCTGGGGATGAGTGAGGGACAGGAAAGAGTTGACCAGGACTCGAGGCCAGGTACTTGGTGGGACCGCAGGGTGACGAGAAGGATCGTTGGCGGACCGGCCAGGACAGGATCCGACCTTTGCAACGGTGTTGGGTCCGTGGTGTGGAGACCCTGCCTGTACTTTGCAGGTGTACTTGTCCTGCGGAAGGGGCTCACCTGTTGTGAAATCAGTGTGCTCTGTTTGCTCTCTGTGGACGTAACGCACGGTTTGTATCATTGGGGAGATTCTTGGGTCAAGATAGTGACCTTTGGTCTGTGCTTTTCCCAGGGACTTCAGCTCAGGGAGTCTGCCTGGAAGCAGAGTCCAGAGGAACCGAGCTGTTCCTGTCCCCGCCCCTCCCCGGTTCCTTGTCTTTGTCCTCAGCATCTAGAGTGTGGGAGGTCTCTTAGGCTCAAGGCAAAGCCTTGGGGTGCTGGCTGGTGAAATGTCTAAGCACCACCATTAGTCATTATTCCCCTTTTCTTATACAGGTGTGTCTTTGGCTCCCAGTGTGGTTGGTGGCTTTCTCTTGGCGATGATGCTCTGTTACACTGTGTACTTAAGAGCACACTGCACGGGTTCTGGGGTGCATGGCCAAAGCTTTCCAGAATGACGAAAGTATTGAGAGGCAGGTCTGTGACCCGGGTTCTTGCCTCAAATGTTGACTGTAGCAGAGCCAACTGGTAATTTTCTTGGTACCAGAGTTTATGTTACATGTTTTACGTGCATACTTTTGTTTTCTTCTTACAAGTACCCTGTAAATAAGGCCCACTTTACAGATGAGAGTGTTCAGGCCTGTTGGGCTTCACAGCTTGCTCCAGTCACACAGCAAGGAAGAGCCAGCTTTTTCTGACCCCCATACCTATGCAGTAGACCAGTGCTTGTCCAACTTGAAAGTGCCCGTGACTCACCCGGGGTCACATTGAAATGCAGGCTGTGCATCGCGCCCCAGGCCAGAGCAGACTGTGGCCTTGAACCATTGCCTGGCCTCTGCCCCTAGGCTGCAGGCACTGAAGGGGGTTGCACTATGGGGGGGGGGGGGATGAGGGCTGTGATGCTGTGATGCAGGAAGTCTGGAGTGGGGCTCTCAGGTGTTGCTGCTGGTTTGTGGGTCCCACTGTGTAGCAGTGTCTCCACCACCTGGTATATGGCTTATTTTCTTTGAATCTCTCTCCTAGTGTTTGCAAACCAAGGATATCAGTTATTGTTTGTCCCTCCTTGCATAGAATTGCTGTGAGAATTGAGATCATCTGTGTGAGATCTTTGTAAATCAAAATAATGAAAAATATTGGTGACCTCTCTCGTCTCCTTTTCATCGCAGACCTTTTCTTCCTCTTCTCTTTCAATCATTTCCCTCTGTTCCTATTCCAACCCCATGTCGCCTTTATCCCTGTGTGGGTGACAGCCGTCTGTGCAACATGGGCCCGCCTGTCTGTTGATGGCTTTCTTGATGGGCTTTTGCCAAGTGGAACCCAACAGCTTCGGATGGAGTCAGACGGGGGCTTTGGGTCCATAGCCCCTTTGGGCCCCGGGAGTACACAGCTGCCACGTGAAGGTGATCTCTTTGAGGGGAGGAGGAGGTGATCTCTGCCCTGGCCATCATTCCGGGATGTGTGTTTAATGTGTTTGATCTAGCAGTTTTAAGCAGTTAAAGGAGGAATCGTATTCCTTGGAGCAGATGAGGTATTTCGGGGAAGCCTCAGGCAGGACCCAGCAAGCAGTAAGCTTGGCCTTCCCACGCCTGGCCTCACCCAGGCAGCTCTTTGAAGGGTGAGCTCACACCCACTGGGCGGTAGGCGCTATTAAGGAGGCATAGCGTGCGTAATGTGTTTTAAAGGATTACAGTTCAAGTGCTGAAGATGAAAACCGTGATTGCTCAGAACAGGGGCATTTTGGTTGTGTGGATAATTAGCTTCGTTTTTCCAGGGTGTAGGGGAGGCCTTGCTGTGTGGTGCCTGGGACAAAGGACCCTCTCGTTAAGTGGGCCGAAGTGAGGGCCGTGTCTCTCTGTGCGGGGACAAAGACAGTACCAGCTTTACCTCCACCAGGGCAGGAGGCCACATACGTTGGGGGCGCTTGGCTGTGTCCGCCACCAGCAATGTGGGGACTTCTGCTTGAGGTCTGTTTCAAGGAGTGTAGTTCAAGGGTTCAGATCTTAGCTGTCAGAGTCAGGTTCCCTTAGAGCTAAGTGCCCAGATCTAGCTCCCTGAGTCTCAGTTTCATCTTCTATAAAATGGGGGTGCCCTGGCCGGTTTGGCTCAACAGTTAGAGCGTCAGCCCGTGGACCAGAGAGTCCTAGGTCCGGTTCCTGCTAAAGGCACGTACCTCAGTTGCAGTTCATCCCCGGCCCCAGTTGGGGTCGTGTGGGTGGCAACCAGTCAATGTGTCTCTCTCACATCGATGTTTCTCTCTCTCTCTTCCTCCCTCTTTCCCTCCTGCTCTATCTGAGGATAAATATGCAAAAGTGTCCTCAGGTGAGGATAAAAAATAAAAATAAAATGGGGGTGATGACAGGGTTATTGGGAGAATTCCACCACATTGATGTGTGTGGAGCAGAGGCCTGGCCTGGCTCCTGAGGGCCCAGTACATGGCTCTCCTTAGAGTTCATTGCCCTTCTTGCCCCAGACCTTCTTGGTGAATAAAACTTGTCTGTAGACAGTCTAGGATGACGTAAGTCTGTGCACGTTACTTTCTGAGTGTGCCATGGTGTGTAATAACACTTAAGGTACAGACTGTGGAGCTAGACACCTACGGCAAATTTTTCTTAGCCTCAGTCTCCCCATCTTTATAAAGGGGAGGTGGGTAACATTAGACTCGACTCCGAGGGTTGCCGTGAGAATGAAATGAAACGATATAAAGTGCTTCTTACTGTTTCTTGCCCATTGTAGACTTTCAGTCACGGAAGCGATTAGCTAATAAAATGCCTGCAACTTGGCTTTTCCGTACAGTGCTCTCAACAATGGGGAGAGAACGCCCTTTGGGGCTGGTGCCGCTGCTTTGGCACCCTCAGGCCTCGCCGTGTAGGACGGTGGTCTTGAAGGGAGCGAGCCGTGGCTTCTCCGGGCCCCGCCACTGGTGGCTTCCTGCCCTTTCCCGGAGCCCCTGTCATGGGGACTTGTGGGGGACGGAGGCGGAGGCTCCTGCTGGGCTCACAGCAGTTTCGGGTTCCTCGGGCGAGTTAGCTGTGGGGAGCAGGAGACGGAATCTTCCTGCTAATCGGGGTCATAAATGCCAGCCCGGGGCTGGGGAGGCATCCTGCCGCTGGTTTGTCACTGGGCTCCGTGTCCTGTGGCGGTGGTTTAATTGGAAGAGATAATTGGCGCCCGTGTTCTGGGGAGCAGGATCTGAGAGTGAGAAGACTTGGAGCAGCTAGGCTGATGTCTTGGGGTTCAGACGTGCAGACTGTGGTGGAAGCACCCCCTCTCCTCCTGCCAAGCCTTTAGCTTCTGCTCCTTTCAGGAAGCTGCTCCGTACTTCTCATCGTAGCCAGTATTCTATCCGGAGGGACGGTCCGTCCGTGGGAAGTGGTGTGTCACCGTTTTCTTTACAAAGTGTAGTCACATTGCTTCCCTGCTCATCTTTCCCTCGCTCCGCCGATCGCCTGCGGCAGCTTAGACACCTCGGGGGCGCCTGAGGCCTTCGCCCTCCTACCTGACCTGCCTCTCCTGGCGTCACCCCACACACGGCGGTCCCATCCCTGGGGGACCGTGGTGCTGCTCAGGCTCTGATCCCAGCCCTGTGTCCTCCACTCTTTTCCTGGTCCCAGGCACCTCTTCCCCTTGGCTGCGGCTCCGTGTTAGGGAGGAGGAGTTGAGAAGGGGGATTTGGAATCTGATAGCCCTGCTTTGAATCCTGCCCCCAACACATTCTTGTTTTGTGACCTTGGATAAGTGACCTAACCTCCGGAGCCTCAGTCTCCTCCTTTCCAAAGTCGAGGTTTCTGCCTTGGGGGTTGGAAAAGGGAGGGTCTGGTGTCTCACGCGTGCATGGTGCTGGGTAAGTGTTAGCTGACGCAGGGATGAAGGTCTGAGTTCTCCCCGAGGGCCCACCTCAGTCTTCGCGTGCCAGCTAAATAACTGAACCAGTTTTAGATCAGGTAGGATGACTCCAGGTCCTTAGACAGCCCGACGGCACCGTGAGGACACCGAGGTCCCAGGTGCCGGGCGGGAGAGGGGAGGCACAGCCTCGCCTTCTCTCTGGAGAAGCAGCAGCGGCCTAGGGGCCCTGGCAGGCTTGCTCTGCACACGTAGGCACGGACCCGCAGCTGCTTCCTGGTAATTGGGAATGTGCAGCGGACTCCAGGGTGAAGCAATGTCCTGTGACAGGCTCGCTTCCAACCCGTGGGTGCGGGCTGGGCAGGGCTGGGAGCAAACTGCTGGCTCATCAGCCGCAGTGACCAGGAGATGCCTCCGGGGACCTTTCTGAGCCCCGGGGCAGTGTACAACGGTCCAGCGATAGTCGTCAGCCAGATGCGACCCTTGCTTTCTTTCAGTCCTGTCCCCGGAGGAGAGGCTGGGGTCACACCCAGGAGAAGAAACTTGCCAACCAGGTGTCCCGAGCAAAACTTGCAGGGGCCCTCGGATCTGTCCTCGCTGAGTTCTGGTCATTTCTGACCATATCCCGTGACCGCGTACATCTCACTGCGTCCTTTCCAAGGGCAAGGGGAGAACCTTCCCACAAACTGCCTTATGAAATGAAATCTCAGTAGATCCCCAGCCCCCTGCTCTGGGATTGCTAACTTCTGGACTTAACGCTTCTCAGGGACCTTCTGACCGGGACTGCCTTGATGATGGGGTCACTTTGAGCTTGATCATCCTGGCAGAAAAGGCACCTGAGCAGCTGTCCATGGGCTGGACTGGCCCCGCACTGTGACGGATCACATTTTTAAGAGAACAGAAACTCTAGCGCGGCTCAGTGTCGTGAGAAACGGCTCTACTCCTGGATGACCCACACAGACACAGCCTCCCCTCCCACAGCCCTTCAGATCCGCTGTGGCCTTGCTTTTGTCTGGTCCCTCCATTCGTTGTCTTTGTCACTCTCCTTGTCAGCATGCTGCCGCGCTTCCAAGACCTGGCCCTGGAGTCAACTTCGGTTTGAATCCCAGCCTCTCCCTTCCTGTTGTTGTCAGCCTCTGCACATAGTAGGTGCTTATTATGCTTCAGCTAAAGTCACAGCGTGTGGAGCGTTGACCCTGAAAGCCATCTGGGAGGTGCAGAGAGGCACTGGGGACATTGCCCGGATATAATCTGCCATCTGGATTTCTTGGAAGGACGCATTGCTGTGCATGAGGGTTTGCTCATGAAAATGGATGTGTAGCCTCCCCGATCTGCACTGCCCGGAGTCTGTTCGTGGAGAAATGAAAGGAGCGAGATGTGTTTAAAAAGGCAGTGTCGCTGAATCTGCAGCTGGAGTGTTGAAGCCCTTCCGCAGGGATCTCAGCTGCAGGTTTGTGGGGGACGCCTCAACTGGCTGTCTCCCAGACCAGGCTGGGGCTGCCTCTCGGGGGCAGAGCTGCCTCGCCAGCCACGAAAGCCTGTGTCCGAAAGTGCTGGTCTGTCTAAAGTTTCAGCTCTTGTTATCCTTAAGTTCTTAACCATGCACTCATTTCTCTGGATGGAAATTCTGCCTGTCAGAATGAGTCAGGTCCCTGGTTGGTGTAGCTCAGTGGTTGGAGCATCGGCCCACACACCCAAGGGTCTTGGGTTTGATTCTTGGTCAAGGACACATAGCTGGATTGCAGATTTGGTCCCCAGCCCTGGTTGGGGCACATGTGGGAGGTAACCAATCGATGTGTCTCTCTCACATTGATGTTTCTCTCTCTCTCTCTCCCTCCCTTCCTCCCCTCCTCTCTCTTGAAATCAATGGCAAAAATATCCTCGAGTGAAGATTGACAACAACAACAAAAAAGAATGAGTCGGAATTGCTGTGATAGGTTTAATGCAAAGATTAGAAAGATTCTCTACTGGCCAAGAAACCCAGGCTCTTGTAGAGGGCTTTACACTTGGTCGTATATTGTCCCGTGATTTATCTCGTGTTTTTAACTAGAATCTTCTGAGGTCAGGAGAGCGGCCCACGTTCAAGATGAGCACGCTGAGGCTCAGAAACGTCCTTTCCAGGGTCACATAGCTAGCGGGAGGCAGAGCCGGGACATGAGCCTGATTCTGCCTCACAAAGCTCACCATTTACACAGTTCCTTCTCATTCGCCCCTACTTCTGGCTCCCAGGCCCAAAGCCCTGCCCAGAAAACCATTTCCCTGCTAAGGGATGATTTGCATCTTTGGATCTGAACTCTACATGCTCGGGCCCTGACAGATGGGGGGCCACCTGCTGCTGAGGTCTGTAGCTGGGGAAATGTGGGCCTGTCGTGTGTAGCATCTAGCTATGAAACAAATACAATGAGCTGAGCATCAGGAAATTTCCGGGCATTTGCCAGACATCTGCCATTTGTAACGCGGAGGGCAGGAAAGAGCTTTGTGTGTAGGCCCCATTCATTCCCGTGCCCACACCTCCCCACTCTGGGCAAAACCACGTCTTTGGATCAGCTTCCAGTCTCCTCCCCCAGCCGTCTGCTGGGCACTCTCCATTCATCTGAACAGACATTTATTTCGGCACCATCAGTGTCCCTGGCGCAGTTCAGGGATATTTGGTCCTCCCGATGGCACCAGAGACTCAGCCAAACCAAACTGCCTCCTCTTGATGTCCATGTTTGTTCACGAAGCTCCGGCTGAGGTCACCTGGACCTCCCGTGTCAGAGTAACCTCTGATTCCTAGTCCTGCCTCATTTATCATGCCCAGTGCTTACTGCTCTCTGCTGCTCTCCTAATACCCGCTCCTTCCTTTCCTCTCTCTCCGGCACATCACCACCAGCATCTAGACTGCTGTGGTCACCTGCTCTCTGAACTCTGGCCCATGCCCTCACCGTTCCTCCTTTGGAAACCCGGGCAGAGAATCTTCCAGGAATGGCCTCGCCCTGCGCAAAGAGAGGGTGCTCTGTCTCTTCACCTGGACACGGAGCGGTTTGGAGCCTTTTATGGCTCCTGGTAAATAGTGTGCACATGTCTGTCCCTGTCTCTCCCACTCTGCCACCCCGTCCTTGACGGCAGGCCCTGACTTGTTCTTTTGTCCTGTCCAGGTCTTTGCCCAGCGACAGGCCTTCGCGAATGTGTGCTTCAGTGCTGGTTAGCAGGGGGTTGCAAGTAAATCTCCCCGCTTTGTTTTAAGCTGGTTTAACCAGCACTTATCAGTTCACCCAGAGGAAGAGTGGTTGTCCACTCTGATGACTGAGGAGAGAGGAAGTGATTTTCCTGCGTTCCCAGGGAAGGGTCACAAGGCAACCTACCTTAGGAGGTGTTTCCACGTTTTAGGTGCTCTTTTATTTAAAACCCTCACCCAAGGATATGTTTTTATTGGTTTTGGAGAGAGAGGAAGGGAGAGAGAGAGGAAGAGAGAGAGAGAGACACATTAATTGGCTGCCTCCCTTATGCGCCAGACTGGGGCTCGAACCTGCAAGCTAGGTATGTGCCCTGACCGGGAATCGAACCACAACCTTTTGGTGTACAGGACGACGCTCCATCTAGCCAGGGCTGTTTTTGTTTTATTTTAAGCCAAATGCTTAAACTGGGTGGTTAATTTGATAAATTTCACTCTTTGGGACAATTTGTTGATTCAGCAGAAGTTCACTGTGCAGATGAGTTGTTTTGGGAGAGGGTCAGGGCACCCAACTATTTTGGGAGTCAGATTTATGTGTGTTTGCTAAAAAGAAAATGTGGTGTTCACAAAATTGAGCCGAATCGCATTTCCCAATAATTGTAGCCTTGCTGTGTAGCTAACAAAGGCGATCGACCTGCACCTTCACGGGAACTACCTGGGAAATAGGACGAGAGAAATGTAGACGTAGGAACACGAGGGCATGCACCTTAGTCCCCTGTGGTCTGTGAAAGAAAGGTACACATTGTGTGAGTTCAGGGGACAGCAGGGACCATTACAGTTAAACATTTTCAGTAGGGTAACCCTACCGCAGAACAGCTACATCGAGTAGTTTGGGAAATCGCCTACTCTTGGAATCCTCCCAATGAAACAGGTCTCCGGGTTAGATATCACTTCAGTGCTCCCTCTCGTCCCCGGGACCTCCGCTTCTGGGGGGACTGATAGCAGCAGTAGGTTGGATTGTTCTCAGCCTTCTATGGGGGTGGGGTGGTCTGTACCCTGACCTTGCCTTAGGCCTCCTCCCCGTAGTGAGGATAGTCAGGGAGGGGCTTCTTAACGAAGAGAGCCAAGCCAACTCGGGGTAGCACATCACCCAGAGAAACAAAACCCAACCCAGACCTGAAACCTACGCTTTGGAGCCAAGAACCCGCTCGAGGAGCTCTGTGACTCTCCACGGGTTAATAGGATTTCTCTGAGAGAAGCGATAAGGAACAGTCTGTGACAGGTCACAGCCTCTGCGTCTGCGTGATCAGAAAGGCAATGCCGCGGTGCCGTGATGCATGTCCTCCTGCCCGGGGCCTGGTTTTCCAGCTCCCGGTCCAGGGCTGCCTGCCCTCCCTCCCCTGAGCTCCTCTTCCTCATGAGACCATGTTCTGCGCTAACAAGGCACAGTCATAAAGAGGGCCTCAGACTAACCGAAGGCTATTAAATATTTAATTGAATTATTTCGCTGTGGGGATATCGTGACTCATGTTGAAAACTAATCACCTGCCTATTTATCTGGTCCTGAAAAAAATAGATCCCTGGTTAAACATTTAAAGGTCAGAGCCATGGTGATCACAGGTGGCACCGCTGTTTTCTCCCCTTGTGGGTTTGGGTGGGGAATGGCCAGAAAGGGGTGTGCTTGGAGGATCGTTTGTTAGAAGTTGCCTCGCTGGGTAAAGGGGTTCCAGGTGGTCAGGAGGAGGCTGTGCTCTTCCTTCTTGGCCTTCCCTTGTCTTGATTCTCCAGAGGGATGCCGGGGAGGGCTGAGTGTGGGGGAGGACGGCCTTGGAACTGGACAGCCGTGCTCAGCAGGAGTGGCCGGAGTCCCTGCCCAGTCATTCGAGAGGGAACTTGGTTTGCACCGTCACGGCTAGGTGAGGGTTGCAGTTCCGTTGCTCAAGTTTTATACGGGAGGAAGAAGAGATGGTTGAGAACTCCGGGATTTCCTCCCTCGCCGAGTCGGTGCGGATGAGCACCAGGCCCGTGCTCGCGCTCCCGTCACCGCCGGCCTCCCGGAGGCTCAGGCCCTCGCTGGCGTCCTCAGTGATGAAATTGGTTGGCGTGATTCGTGTTTTCGTTGACTTCTGAAAAGTACATTATCCCTTCCATCGGACGGGAATTTCAGGGGGAAGGAGTTGAGGCCTGAAAATTGAAGGCGTGCGGCCGGTACTGGGTTTATGTTGGTAAAAGACCAATTATGAAATACGATGAGTGTCCACCGCGTGCCAAGACCTTGCTAGACATCCTCGGGAGTCGGTCAGGCCCGCGCCCTCCACGAATGCCGTGCCTTTCGGAGGACGGCCACACTCCTCTCCCCAAGGACGAGAGAGTCCAGCTCTGGGTGCGGAGCCCCGACCCCCAGGTTTCTTCGCATCTGTTGGAGCTGATGAGGGGGAGACCGTTGAAGCAGCGGGAAGGAAGACTTTCTGCTGCGACTTGTGTACTGTTATTCCCCGTCAGAAAAGCAGGCTGCAGTTAGTGGCTCCTGAGGGAGAAGCATCTGCCAGGATAGCAGCGTCAGCGACGGGTTGACTCAGTGCAAGGCCGACACGTGTTTCCTGCGCGGTACAGAGATCGGACCATGTGACCGAGGACCCTGTCCAGTTTCATGAGTCTGACTTCTGTGATCCTTGTGTATCCAGCCAGCTGGAGATTTCAAAACTTTTTATTCACAAGTCTGAAGAGATCAGTTGTCCGTTTTGTACGAATTCCTTTGTGTTCCCATTGGCCTTAAGGACACTCTACCACCACCATCCGCTTTATGTCTTCCTTCCAGTTTTTTTTTTTTAGAGAGAGATTCGGAAGGGAGAGGGAGTGATAGAAACATCGATGAGCGAGAACATCGATTGGCCGCCTCCAACATGCCCCCCACTGGGGATCGGGCCCACAACCTGGGCATGTGCCCTGACCGGGAATTGAATCAGGGACTTCTTGGTGCATGGGTCGATGCTCAGCCACTGAGCCGCACCAGCCGGGCTGTCTCCCTTCCAGTTTTCTGTCATTCAGCAAATTCTTTGATTGCTGCCCATGTCAGACACTGTGTGGCAGCAGACAGGACCCCCACCTGCAAGAAGCTTAGCCCGGGTGGAGGGGACACACAGTGAAGAAACACGGTGATGGCAGGACAGTGTGACCATCAGATGTGATGGGGACACGGGGGTCTGGCTCAGCAGAGAGGAGGCCCCTTGGAGACGAAGATCTGGGAGTGCTGCTTAGCCTGGGTGACGCCGGCTGGGTTGCCAGGGTGCATGGAAGCCAGCAGGAAGGGCAACGTCCCGCCGGAGGGAACAGCGTGTACGGAAGCCAGGAGACAAGTGCAGAGGAGGACGAGCGTTTGGGAGCTGCCGGGATGCCTGTCATCTGGAGCGCATGTGTTGGCAGTCGGTGTCGGTTTTGTTTTCCACAAAGACTCTCAGGTGCCAGTTTAAAAGAACATTCGCAGCTCCGTCGTTTTGTCTGTTAACTTTAATCGATGTCAACCGAATGAGATTCAGGTGAAATCCTCCTCCCGCGAATGCTAATTACCTCCCGTTAACCATGTACAAGAAAATCTGAGATAAACAAACTCGGCAAACATCTGTCCAAATCATTTGGAGCCAAGCGCTGCTCCATCCTTACGTTTTCCAGCCATCATGCCCCCAAATGACATAAATCTGTTACCATCACATGATTTGGGGTGTGTGTGAAAGTCATTGTTTAGTCTGAAACTGTATTAACATCTGTTCCCTTTGCTTTGTCTCTCAGACCCACATTTCAGCAGGCTTAATCATTGATGCTTTTTACATTTGTTTCCTTCTCTCTTTTTCCTTGTGTCTGGGAAAGGCTCCTCTGCTGCCCCGTGTCTGTGGCGCTGTGGATGATAGGGCGCCGGTGCGATGGAGGGCTGCCGGGTACCAGGGCCGTCGCAGAGCTGGTTTGGGGGAGGCATGTGCAGGGAACCCCATAGTTGGTGCCTCGTTGGAGTGAAAGGATTGGCCTTGGGCTCCTGCGTCTCTTTGCCATCTTCTACCTAGTCCCGATGCATAAAAAGCGAGTGTGGTTTTAGTAGCAGGGCCGCTGAGTCTGCTGCGCTGGCTGTCCAAGCACTAGTTGTGTCAACGGTGGATCCAAGATGAAAAAACTGGCACACAGACTCTGCCCTGTTGATGCCATCTTTGGAAATCTGCCTTGTGATAATGTGGGATGGTGCAAGGGCTGCTTACTGTTTGCATGAACGAAGGCCAGAAAAGTGGTGAACAAATGTAGCGGACTGTGCCACGGACGCTTGTCCATTCACTTGTGGAAAATTGGTACAAGGAGGGTGCTGACCGGGTCTCCTTAGCATTCCCTGAGACCTGGGCAGCAGCCTGAAGATTCAGCTTAGAGAAGCAGTAAGGTCTGTTGGAAGATGCATGGGCATTGGGGGCACACAGCCCAGTCTAAAGCCCAGCTCCCTTGCCTGTTAGCTGTGTGACTGTGGCAGGTTGCTCACCCTCTCTGTTCACAAGCAGCTTGAGAATATTGTTATAAGTGTTGAGGTATACTCTGGAAGGAATACTTTTACATAATATTTTACACTACACTGAGAAAAAGTGCACAGCCCACATAAAAAGAGCTGTCATAACTATTAGAAACAATGTACATACTGTGCCTCCTACAAGATTGCTACCCCACACATGTAAAATGTGGGTAATTTTGCCAGCTGACTTTTCAGCTCTCTGGGCTCCCTAAAATTAGGGTACGCTCTGGTCTTGAGTGGCATGGTCAGGTGGGTGAGCTCTGGGGTGGTGTCAGGGGCCTGGGGTGGAGGATAGTTTAGGCAGAGCCCCTGAACTTCCCCACCCCCTCTCTCCTTGTGAAATATCTCAAATCAAAATAGGGCTTCGCTACCTAAAAAATATTCTTTCGCAAATCTCTAAGTTAAGTGAGGTCCTTCTGAAGTACCAGATGGTTTTACAAAGACCCTCCCAGCTGCCCTGGTCCTCTTATTCATAAGGAATGGAAGAATTGAATTTTAGGTCTTTTATAATTGATGGGCCTGGAAAATTAAGGCAAAGGAGTTAATGGCCTTTGGGTCTCAGTGTCTGCTCCCACCCCAAATGGGGACTCGTTGGGACCCGGCTGGCCTTGGAAATGGAAGAGAGAGGCAGGGCGCCCCTGCCTCGTGGAGGCAGCTGCTGGTGGGTTTTCTGGTGACTCCGGGCCGCCTGGTGCCCGCATCACCACCTCTGCCAGCAAGGAGGAAGCCTTGCTGGATGGCAAAGAACAGATGCCCAGCCTGCCTGAAAATCGCCCTGCCCCAGTGCTCTGGCAGTGCATCCTGGGAAGAACCTTAGGGGCAGGCGTCAGGTCTGCCCCGCGCTGGAGAGTCAGCCTGCCCTAGCTCTCTGGGCCAAGAGCGTTCCCAGCTGTGGGTTTCCCGCTTACGCAGTCCTGATGGCAAAAACAGCGGGATTTGTTGCAGGCCGGGGAGCAGACAAAGTGTTAGTCCTTAGGTGTGCATTTCTGCTAACTAATCTGATTTTTATTTATTTATTTTAATCCTCACCTGAGGATATTTTTTCCATTGATTTTTTTAGATAGAATGGGAGGAAGGAAGGGAGAGTGAGAGAGAGAGAAAGAGAGAGAGAGAGAGAGAGAGAGAGGAACATTGATGTGAGAGAGACATTGATTGGTTGCCTCCTGCACGACCCTGACCAGGGCCAGGAATCGAACCTGTGACTCTTCAGTTTGCAGGCTGATGCTCTAACTGCTGAGCCAAACCGGCCAGGGCTAATCTGATTGTTTATTAATCAATCCCTGTTTTTCCAAAGGAGGTCAAAATTCGAAATGAAAAAGCAATCAAGATTTCAACGCTAAGGGCCTCATGGCTCAGGGGACGAGCTAAGAAGGGCTTCATTCTCTTGCTGATACAGTCAGCCGAGGGTCTGCACTGTAGCAGTAGAAACCACCTCAGACTCAGAAGGGGAATTTGTTAGAGGATTTGGGGGTGGGGAAATCACAGGATCTGTTCTCCCTGCTTCTTCCTTTTGTGTTCCCTACTCTGCCGTAATACCTGTGACATGCAGGTTCTAGCATTTGCTTATGTATCCAACTCCCTCATGAGACCAGGGACTTGGACAGCAGGGCTGGTCTAATTTGTTGTTGTCTCTCCCGTGCCCAGCCTGGAGGTCAAGTCACATCATCGAGCTACAGGCAATGTGTCAGGCATGTTGGGGGGCCAACATCATGTAACAAAGCAACGTGATGGGGTGTCTTACTGCCTGAAATGAGCTCACCTGCAGCAGCAGCCAGTGTTCGTAACCCCCACCAGCTTCCCCGTGGACCTCAGTGCCGATGAGCCCTGCTCTGCGTTGCAGTTCACTGCGGAGCAGTCTTGTCTATTGCACACTCAGGGCTGGGGTAGCGCAGAGCGTTCTGACAGTCATGCCAGAGCCTTTGCCTGTTCCTTTGCATATTCGTGGTGAACGTCGTTATATTTGGTCCGGTTTCTTTGTCCTGCACATGTAAACATGAGATTGCACTTCCGCTTGGGTGGGGGGCAAATGTGGGCCAGAGCCGGGAGGGTCGGCGGCGCTCTCCCCTCTGACAGTGATGTTGGAGAGGAACGGGGGAACCCTGAAGGTCGGAGGCCAAGGCCTAGGTTGCCAGTGTCTGGGGCACTGCGCAGAAGAGGGTGTGAATATCTCAGCAGTCCCTCTGATTGTGAGTGACATGTCCCAGGGCCTCCAAACCGATCTGGTCAGGGAAGGAGTCACATTTCTGTTCTTGCCTCAGTTTCTCCTCCAGAACCGTCCCCAGAGCAGGAACCGAGGCTGAGATGAGGTCATTGAGGTTCATTGGGTTTTTTTATTTTATACTAATTTTTAACTGTGGCAAAATACACATAACATAAAATTTACTATCGTGACAGTTTTGAAGGGTGTGGTTCAGGAGTGGTAAGTATATTCACATTGTTCTCTACCCGGTCTTCAGACCTTTCTCCTCTTACAAAACTGAAACGGTACTCCTGAGACAGCAGCTCCCTGTGGTCCTCTCCCCCAGCCCCTGCTCCCACCACGCCTTTCTGTGACCACGGAGCGGGCTGCTCCAGGCACCTCCTAGGAGTAGAATCACAGTATTTGCCTTTTTGTGACTGACTGACTTCACTTAGCAGAACGCCCTCAAGGTTCAGCCATTCTGTAGCACGCATCAGCATTTCTGGAATATTCCGTCTCTGAGAGCCTCTGAGTGTTTATTTGCACTGCTTGGGGGTGGCTGAGGGAGGAAGGTGCCTTTGAGCGCGTTCAGATACTGCTGTGCATTTTTCCTAAGGTCCCTCGGGCTGCTTCCTGTGCCTTTCAGGAGTGTTAATAGTCCTGTGAGCCAAGCACCACTGTTGTTTGTGTTGAAAGAATTGGCCAGTGCTTCAGTTTGGCCTGGAAGCCACATTTGGTTGAATAGTTTTGAATGGATGTTACTGTTAAAAAGTATTTATTAGTGGCATGGGGTACAGTGTTAGGGACCCTACAGATAACAGCCACCATGGTAGTGCTTTGTGGGCTCAGCCCTGGGTTTCATAGACACTATCACTGAATCCTGTCAACAGCTGATACTCTTATCCCCATTATAGAGGTGAGGACACTGAGGCCTAGGAACAGGAGGCATGTGACCAGGCCACCCAGGTAGGGACTAGGGGAGCTGGGATTTGAACCCAGGCCTGACTGTAATGCTTGTGCCCTTTAAACCACTCTATTCTTCAGGGGCACTGGCCACAGCCTGGGCTTCCCTTTAGGAGCACAGGAAAGAAGCGAGACAAATGACTGACTCAGCACACGAAAGAGACTGTGGCGTGTGTGAATCAGGATCAGCCGGTGAGTGGCTTCCAGATGTGGGAGGCAGGCACGGAAGCGGCCGTTCCTGAAGGGGAGCTCCGTCCTCTCCCCTTCCGCCTGCCGATGCCGGTGCACGCCCGTGCGGAGAGGCGGTTCCTGCTGCCAACAGGCTGGCCGCGGGTCTGAACCACCGTGGTGCCTTCTGTAAAAAGGAAAACCCGTAGCCGAGGACTGGCCGTTTCATCTGGGACCTCTGCCACTCACCTGGTTTTGAATGTATTACCCTCTTGACCATTTTGGAATGTGCAGTTCATAGTGCTTATTGGCACTGCTGTGCAACGGATCTCCAGAATGTTGTCTTCTTGCAAAACTGAAACGGTACCCATCGCAGCAACCCCGTCTCCCCGTCTGCAAGCCCCCGATAACCACCATTCTCCTCTCTTCTGTGTGAGTTTGACTAGAGTGGATATCTCGTCAAAGTGGAATCATATGGTGTTTTATCTTTCTGTGACTTTTCACTTGGCACAATGTCCTCAAGGTACATCCACGTTGCAACATGTGACAAGACTGACTTCGTTTTTGAGGCTGAATGATACTCCATTTTGTGTCTATACCACATTTTGTTTGTCCGCTCATCTGTCTGTGGGCTGGGTTGCTTCTGCCATCTGGCCCTGCCCCTTCTTTTAAATATTCTGTGTCTCTCTGTTTGCCTCAGGGTGAGGGGTGACGTTCCCTCTTCCCACCATACTTGACCTTGTTGCTGAGGTCATTTTAAGGCCTGATCTCTTCCTGTCTTTATCTCTAGACTCATCCTCCGACTTCTCTTCCCACGTCCATGATGATCTGGCTACTTTGGATTCTTAGCGGCCCCAGTCATGCTGTGTTCCCTTGAGCTGCTGGGCCTTTGCACGTGCTCTTCCCTCCATCTGGATTGCTGTATCTTCCCCCACTTGCCTCCAGACCCTGCCTTACACTGTCTTAGCCTGGCTGGGCCCCTTCCATCTCAGCCTAGACAAGCTCTTCTTGACTCTCCGAAGCTGGGACTGTATCACGTGGCGTCACCCATTCCTACACACCCGTCGTTTGTGCCACAAGCCTGGGGCTTTTCTTAGAGCAAGAACTATTCTATTGACTAACCCTGGTGTCAGTAAACACTGCCCTTTTCTCTTTGCGACTAAAATCCACGTCCCGTGTTGAAACTGAGCGCGTGCTTCCTGGAGAAGCACAGATGGGACTTCGCTGGGTCCAGTGGCACTCGGTTCGGGTATATAATAGGTCAAATTTGTGGGCTGGTCTGAGAACGTAACAACTAAACTACTGCTCATGACGTCGTTCCTTTGGGGGCCGGGCAGGGAAACCATGTCCATTTCCCAAATAGTTGGAGCACAGTCTTCTGAAATGTGCACCTCTTTGGTAAGTGGAGGTCTGCTGATGACTCTGCCGTTGGTTTGGACATCAGAAGTGGTTTTCCATCCCCACAGTGAAGGTAAAGGGGAGGGGTCCTCTCCGCATCAGGAACAGAAATCAGCTCACCCGCCCAGGAGGGAGAGCAGATGGAGTCGCGTCCTCGTTCTCAGTTGAGTAAAACCGTCTGAGAATTTAATGTGTGGTTTTTACAATAAACGTGTGGGCCACTGGTGTTGGCACCTGGGCTCCATGTAAACGAGGTTTCGGTAGCAGATAACCACCCTGTTCGTCCTCCTGCCGTCTGGGGTAGGAGCTGGCTCTGCTCTGAGAGGGAATTAGTCTATTTTAAAGTTTGCCAACAGCAAGATGAAAGGAAAGAAGAGGGGGCCGCAGAGGTGGCAGGGTTCTGAGTCAGATCCCATTGAAGTCTCATTCTGGATTTGACGAGGCTGGAAACCAGACTTTAGGATGCCCGTGACTTGTCGCCAAAAGGAATGGGGTCCCCTGGAGCTGACAACCCATGCGGCCGTACTCGGCAGCCCCGAGACACTGAAGGGACTTTCTGTGGCTGTCTTTGAGGGCAGTGACCCCTCCTGCTAATCAATCAGGCACACATTTTTTGCTTAGTAAAAAAACCCAAACACATATGGGAGTGAGGTGGGATGTAACCCCTAAGCCAGATTGAGGTGCGAGTCTTGTGTGAAGCCCTGCACACGGAGGCAGTGAAGAGGTCTGCAGTCAAACGGCTGTGGGTGTAGATGGTTAGAGTGTGATGATAGCAAGTGTCCACTGAGTGCTGACTCAGTCTGCCCAGGGCCCTGTGTTCAGCATCGCACTCGGATTATCTCGCTCAATCCTTGATGGCTGTGGGGAGGAGGTACTATCAGATGAGGAAACCGAGGTTCAGAGGGGATGCCACCCTCTGGTTGGTGGGAGAGCTGGACAGTGACCGTGGATGTCCAAGCAGAACTTTGAGAGGTGGTGTAGCTGGGTCACCCTGAGCTGACCGAGAGGTGGTGTGTCCGGGGGCCTGGGTGTAGATGCATAACCAGCGTGGCCTGTTTCTGTCCATTTTGGGTGCTCAGGAATCCAGTCAGCCTTTGGGGCTGAAGAAGTGCCCCTAGGGTCCCCTTCCCTTCCCAGCACCCAGCCCTGCTCACTGAGGAGTGAAATAGGAGCGGACTGCGTGGGGATCCGTCTCCTTGTCAGACAGGGCGTTGATGACTGGATGGTAGCTGTCCTGGTTTACTTACTTGATAGGTCTTAGTCTTTTGAACTTACTAAGAAAATTGGGCATATCATTTCCAACAGTTATTAATCTGCATGGAGTGCCTGACTTTGGGCTGAATACAATTCAGTGTTAACCTAGTGGCCTAGGGTTGCCGGGCAGTCTGTTTCTGCCCTTGGCTTCACGCGTGTCTGTCTGTCTCTCTTTAAACTTGAAGTCATTCAAATGTTATTACTTTTCCCATTTTCTTGTTTGGGACCAGATAATCCCTGATGCCAAAATTTCTACCTGAAAGATCGGTTTCAGCTTGGCAATAACTCGGTAATTGTCTCCTAAAATAAGCCGCCATCCCGCGGGCCCTGAGACTCTCTTCTCAGCTACCGCGGTGCAGGTCCATTCTCGCCGAACGGCCGCCCGCCTCGGCCATTTCCCGTGGCCACATGCGGTCGTCTGCAAACGCAGCTCACCGTCCCGCCGTGCGGGGGCGGCTTCTTTTCTGTGATGGGACTGTGCCCACTCCTGCCAGCCACCGACCCCTTGTTCTCTGCGGTCTGGTCAGGAGCCACGGAGCCTGTCTTCCTTCCCTCACTTGTCATCCCTGGTTTGGAGTGACGATAACGTCACCTCGGCAGGACGGTCACCAAATCCACACGAATTCTTGCAGGAGCTTGTTCCTGCCTCAAACTTCAGTACGTTTGCTGATTATGTACTATTCGGATGGTTTGCTGATTCCTCCCCAGATGAGTGCTGGATCCTGCTGGGGAATGCCGGTGGAAATCCCGGGGGGCTACATTCAGCATTCCGGGGAGACACCTGCTTATTGGCACCCTCTTCATATTAAATCTGTGAAAACAAACCCGCGTGGGGTCTGAGACCGGTGAGAGCACTGTAGGTCATGCACGTCGTTTCCGTCTTTTCAGATTCTTCTTGTGGGATGGCAGACGTTGTAAGGCACTAAGTAGACTGGAGTCTTAAAGACACACAGTTTTTCTGACCCTTATGTGAAATGAGCCTGTAAGCTAGCTTCAGGATGGTGGTCCCCGGCAGCACTGCGTCGGCCCGGAGTGCCTATCGCAAGACGCAGGTGGTGTCCAAAGGCCGTGTGGGAGGTGGTGAGCTGAGGGTTCTGGGCCGTTCCGTCATGGGCAGGATGGAAGCCAGCACGCAGGGGAGCATCCCGGGGAACCTGTTGTTTTGAGACCTCACCAGGAGACACTTGGAGGTCATCCGATCAGGTGGGCTGGGCCTGGGAGGCTCTGGGCTGTGTTGCTCCCCACAGCAGGGTGGCCTGTGGGGTTCCCCTTCAGCAAGGCTTGTACGCACGTTCACGACACTTATACTCACCCAGCAGTGCCCTCAGCTCACCCCTCCTCCCAGTCCTGGTCTGTACAAATGTGTTCCCCTGGGAGTTACCTAAGACCACACACGTTCATCTCGAAGTCGTCGTATGACCAGGCGCTGGGAGAAGCCATCCTTGGTGCTGCTCTGCCGAGGCCGCTGAAGAGGCGCCCCCTGGGGGCGCTCGTGGTCTCGGTGTGTTTGGCCATGTGCGCCGTTTGCCCAGCGTGTGGACGCAGGGCATGTGAGTTGTCTAGGTCATGTGCAGCCTCCTCAGTTCACCCAGTACCACCAGGGGCCTCCTGCTGTTTCTGCGTAGGGTAACATTGCAACAGTGACAGTCACGCATTTCCAGGTGACATATAATGGCTGGAATTAGAAATCAGCTCTGCACCGAAGACCGGGGAGAAGCTGCCTCCTGGGGCTGTTTCAGTTTCGTTTAATGTCATCGAGCTCACGGCAGGCGTTGCCAAAGAGGTCGGATGCTTTGTCCAGACCTTCTGCTGGGAAGGTTGAGGTCCTTCAAATAGGAACCCCCCTGCCTTTCCTAAACCCACACTCTCCCCACCCCCAGGATCATTGAGCACAGCTCCTGCCCTCATCCTCTGGGCACAAAGTAGAGTAACTTCTCCATCCCTGGAGATGTTTCACCTGAGTCTGGGTGACCGTTTGGCAGGTGTGAGAAAGAAAAAATTCTGGTAATATTCTAAAACTAGGTTACCCCTAAGGTCTCATTCAGCTTGTCGATTCTGTAACTTGTAGATGCTAAAGGTTCTTTGGAAAAAGTGGCTTTAAGAAATCCCAGGGCTTTACTGTTGAGAATACCATGTGGTAGGTCCCTCGTCCTTCATAACTCAGCCAGATGAGTGTCGTCATGGCAACGAAGCTGCGCCTGCAAAGGCTTTTCTAATAGCATATAAGGGGATCTGACGCTTCCTGAGATTGTTAGTAATTATCTTTGAAAAAAATATGTTCTGAGTATTGCGAACATTATAACTGGCCCTGCTCCATCCTTATGGGGACTTTTGAGGTCCGTATCAGCCCCATGTCTTAAAATAAAAAGACTATTCTTCGTTTTGCCTTCTTTTCATTTTCTTTTGAGCATGTCCACACATGGAAGAAGAATCCGGTCCTGCTGTTACACAATCCCTTGCACATAGTAGGTGCTCAGATCAGTTCTTTGATTGGGAAGGCTGCAGAAGCACCAAGCATCGATCTAATATGCTTTGTCAGATTAGCATTCAGGTCCGTTCTTTCCCTACACGATCCCGAACCTCGAACCAGCCGGCCTCCCGGAGCTCACAGGTGTGGGGCTCCTTTTGTTGTCACGCTGCGGAGCGGGTGGACCCGCAGGTGAGTCTAACAGTGATGACAACCTCTTGCCACCCTCCTCCGGGAGCTCAGATTTATCTCAGCTGCTAAAACATGAGGAGTGTCTGCTCTTCAGAATAGGAGACTGTCTGATTTTTTACTTTTTTTTTTTTCTTGTTTGGTTTCCATTATCTGCAAATATGTAGGGAGCCTTTGTTCTGGGTCAGGCATCTGGGAATTCAGGGATGACACAGACATGGTCACTGTCTGTCTAGTGAGGGACCCAGCCCAGCAGGAAGTAGGCCCAGGTCAAGGTTACAGATACGGTGACTTGCACGTATGTGCACGGGGAGCAGCGGGGAGCTAGCGACTGCCTGGCCCCCTTAATCTCTCCTTCCCTCCCCCCTCCATTACCTCATCTTTAAATGCAAGTGCTGGAGGCCTCCGTGCTGCTAATCTTCTGAGAGGCAGAAGAGAACGCTTACTCCATGCCCCTTTCTGTACTCACTCAGTCTGAAGGCTTTTTAAAGGTCCCGGGCACGGGGAGAGGTGGAGGCCAGTGGGCACCAAGGGCCACACTGTGACTCATGCTGAGCTTTGTCGAGCCCCCGAGCCCCCGGACATTGTCTCGTGCCCCCAGGCTTTCTCTTTCAGACCCAGAGTTGTCTCATTCATTGACTCATTGGCAGGTAAGGGGTGGGGAAGCTTCTCCATCACGGGTTCATCCTGACAATAGACCTCAATGTTTTATGGGGGTACAACCCAGTGAACAGTCACATTCTCATGTGTCTCTTCCAAGTCCAGTACATCTGGTCCGCCTGAAGTCCAGGGTCTGTGTGGTGGTGGAGGTCTCAGGGAGTCGGGGCTGGTGTGTTGGCTGTTGATACTCTCGCCGCTGCGACTCAGAGCGTGGCCGGTGGTCTAGCAGCAAGTCGGCATCACCTGGGAGCATGTTAGAAATGCAAAGTCTCGGGCCCCCTCCAGACCCTCTGAATCGGAATCTGCATTTTAGCGCCATCCCCTGAAGTTTGCTGCTCTGGTTCTTTTGAAGCCTTTGGGCCAGGGTAGAAATGCAAGGCACGCACCCCTCTGCCACTTCTGCATTCGTGACAGGCATATCTCGCTGATCTGGGCACTGTGTTTCCCGAATTCTTCTCAACAGATGCTCTGCGCGTCTATCACCACCAGTCAGCATTAGCCCAGGAGATAAAGCCCATTTGCCATCCCTGCTTTTGTCTGTGAAGAACTCATCCAAAAAAATAAACAAACAAGCAAGCGAGGAAACAGCTCATTGCCTAGACCTCAAGGGCTGAGAATTAGGCCTCCGGTCCTTTCCAGGGCAGGAAGGAACGTGAGGAGGCGCCGAACGAGCAGCTGCTGGCAGCCAGAACCGACACGGCACCGTGGCAAAACTCAGACCCAGCTGGTCCTCTGTGGTCGGGCAGTGAACTTGCTGGAGCTGGGGGAGCAAGCTCCTCTGCCCCGTTGCCTTCCAGCAGCTTCCTCTTGGGTTTATCTGACGACTGAGCAACAGTTAGGTTTAAACCACTCACAGGTGGTGATTTTCCTTAGGAACGAGGATTTGCGATCTGTTAGAGGAACACAGTTACTGAAGCAGGGGCGGGGCCGAGAAGAGAGGGGAGCAGGCGGAAGGACCAGAGTATCTCTGATCATCGTGTAGCAAGTTCACATCACATCATGTGACCGGCTCTCAGGGGCATCTAACAGGCCAGTTTCGCTTAGCCTCCAAGGGTCATCAGGCTGCTAGAATTATCTCCCGTTTTAGAAGCTGGGCAGGACTGGGCGTTGTGCTAGCAGATTCTCTCTCCAGCCTCCCCCCTCTCTCCTCCAGCTCTGCACTGAGCTGTGGGATTTGTGCAGCTGAGCACTGCTGGTCTTTCTCCAGCCCCTGTGGACCTGCCTCGAGCTTTATATAACATCTTCCTTACTGACCAAATTATAATTTGAAGCAGCGTTGAGGTCCCTCCTCCCTTCCTCCTTTTCTTCAGAGAAATAGAGTAACTGTTTATCTGGGATCATCTTCACCAGAGTTAATATACTTCCAGCACAAAGCAGAGGACTGTGGGCGGTTGAGTTAGCCCAAGCAGTGAAGAGACTTTCAGGGATACTGAGAATGGTTTTGGGATTCACATTACTACCGCTTGACCCTAAGACTCAGCTGGGGAACCAGTAACTAAACCAGTTTACGCCCTTGCTGTAACAAGTGGGGGGTGGAGGGTGGGGCCACCCTGGATGGGTCCTGCTGACACTTTGGTTGTGCCATGTGCTGGATTCTGGCCTGCCCGAGCCTCATCTGGACACTTCCTCCGTCTGGTTGTCAGAGTCAGCTTTCTGTCTGCTGTTTCAGGCTTAGAGTTTCCGTTGCTGTTAGATCAGAAAGCATCCCAACGTTCATTCAGAAACTGTCTGGTGAAGGTACAACACCTTGAGATAGAGATTAAGAAGAGAAAAGAATAATATCATAGGTACGTTTGTTCTCATCATCTTAGAGGAATTTGGCTAGAAAATTAGTAGCTACAAAGTGGAATTCTGGGAGTCCATTCCCAAGTGCCAAGATGGAGTCTTGGCCCAACAGTGCCACTTTACCTTTGGGATCTTAAATCTCAGCTCCTCTCAATTTCCTTGCACAGTGATGGGCGGGTGTGCGGCAGAGCTGGAGGAGAGAGGGGAGGCGGGACAGGGACTAAGAGATTGGAAAGAGCCAGTGTATTCAGGCTTGTTGAGCACCTACTATGTTCAGAGATGTGCACACATCCCATCTTGTGCTGTTTTATGAGACGCCACTGTTTCCAGAACCCAAAGAGATCTGGGTTTGACAAAACAGGGTGGCCCTTCCCAGGACACTGTATGGCAGTAGCTACAAAGGTGATTTGGGGAAAGACTCCTAGCAGGTAGGGAAGGGTCTTCTGCGTGAATGAACAGTACTGTGTCCAAAGGAAGGTGGCAGGAGGTGACGTGTGCTGAGGCGGTCCATGTCCACCCCGACCCCAGGGCAGTGCGTGCCCGCCAGCCAGCCTGGACACCGTTTGAGCAAGAAGTGGTGACAGTGTGGTTTCAGTCTGGCTGGTAGAAGACATACTTGGGTGGAAGGGTTTTTATTTTCCTTCAGTTATAGGGTGGGAGTGGGGAGAGGAAAACCTAACTTCTCAGCCACCAACTACCTGTGCACGTAATTGCAACAGTGAGATGTCCTCGAGAGTGGTTAAAAGTTTCAGCCGTGAACTCAGCCCTGGATGGAAATCCTGAATTCTCCTGTGTGACCTTAAACAAGTTACTTAACTTCTCTGAGCCCCCTTGTCCTCATCCTTAAAGTGAGGGTAATGATACCTATCTGAGGAATAGAATGAGACTCTAAACATGCGAACACAATGTGCTTGCAAGTGCCTGTCAGATCGCAAGCACTCAGCAAATAAACGGTAGCTATTCTGAAGAATTGGGCACGCAGCAAGACTGCTTCCTGGCAGATGATAAAGTCAGCACGTCCTAGCATAGTCCAGGGATATACAGAAGCTCCTTAAAGGAATAGAGTTCGTAGGCCAGCAACACACAAGTGCAACCCGATCCAGATCATTGAGGTTTTAAGGATAAATTGCTTGGCACAGAGAGGTCAGGTCACCAGCAGAAGCAGAGCCGGAGGGCTCGCTCTCTGGGGTCTCCTCCCTGTGGGGGAGATGGATGCATTGGCTCTTACTTGCACCTCTAACACATAAACTGCCCTGTTCTCCTCCCATGTTCATCAGGCCACCTTCTGATTTATCTGACCTTCCCGGAAGGCCGCCTGGGAGACAGTGCCCAGGTCTGTGGCTGTGAGCATCTTATCTGCCCGACAGTTCAATTTCCTGTGCTAAGAAGACGCGAGGGTTTGCACATCAGCCCACATCTGCTTTGCTGGCACGCATCGGCGTCTTCGTGTCACTGGAGTCTGGCTCCGGTGGGCGCCTCTCTCTGCGCCCGTGGGGCAGAGGCAGACCCTGGCAGGGGGCGTTTATGGTGGCAGACGTAGGGGAACAGGCGGCATTTCCCGGGCGACGCACCCACAGTGCTTTTCAACCGGCACAGTCCACTGGGAGGGAAGGCGCCGGAGGATCGCTGTCAGAATGCGCTCGGAGCTCGGAGTGGGGGCGTGTCAGCATTTCTGTGTTCCCTATTACCCTTCTCGCTTTGCTTTTGTAACTGCAACAAAGAAAGAGGAGTATCCATTTATGTGGCTGCCAGGACCGTGCCTGCTGAAATCTTGTGCTTGCTGGTCTGAGCCACCAGATGGTGGCAGGGCTGTGTGTGTGTGTGTGTGTGTGTGTGTGTGTGTGTGTGTGTTTGGGGGGGGGGGGAGGGAGAGAGAAAGAGAGAGGCTGAGATGTGTAAGATTGGCGGAAAGACTGGTCTGCTGATCACAGTTTGCAGTATCTCCCCACTCATGCGTGGGCACAGGAGTGTCTTCCCAAAAGGTATCGCTGACTTTCTCTCATGTTTACTGAGCACACAGTATTAGCGGTCCCTGTAAACACCAGCTGGGCCCCCTCCACATCTCAGCCACTGTAGTCATACAGTAGCTGATAACACAGTTTTGCAAACAGGAAACTCCATGCGCTTTTCTCTTCCTGCGATGTTAAGCCGTTGGAGCGGGTTGTGGGGATTGCCATCGTAGCCAAAGGGAAGTTACACTTCCTTTGTTGGGAGCTTTAGGTGTTTATTTTTGAAAATGTTTTAAGTTTTTTTTCATTTTGTCCTACGAAACCCCATGAGGACAAAGGGACGGATCCTCCCATTGCTTAAAATACTACTCCCATCCTCATCTCATCCATCACTTTCCTTGAAATTAAATGGTATCTTTGGTGCAAGAACACTTAGGTGCTGGAAAGAGCACATACAGAATCACTTGGAGAGTTTGAAGCCATTGTCAAGGCTGACGTAAGGTGTTTGGATGCTGTGCAGTAATTTAAGTATGACCAGAGCGGAGCGAGGGTACAGGGCTGGTGTCAATGGGAGACGGTCTGTGTGGTGACTCGTAGCACCAGGAACTCCTTGTTTCTCTCTCTCTTCCTCTCTCCCTCCCCTCCTCATAGTAAACAAATGCAGGGTACCCTGTGGTGCCACCTGCTCCCAGTTGTCCATCTCTTCGTGCCCAAGGATAAAAATAAAGTGCCAGTGAAGCCAGAAGGAACGTAGTTTGTTAATTTTTGATGTTCTTAATATCCTGACCTTTCGTGGAAAACGACAGCGCCCCTGATGGGAACCAGCTGCCACACCGATGCGCAAAGATCGAGGATGCGGCTTCCTGAGCGGAGAAGTGGCAGCGAGTGCGGGGCTCCCGAGACGTCCTCAGGAGCTTCTCTGATCATTAAGGGCAAAGCTGTGACCCTGAGCAGCAAGGAGCTGCTGGTTGGTTGCCTCGTGAGTTTTCTAAGGCTCTTTCCAGCTATAAAGTCCCCTGAGAAGTTCATTGCTTCCACGTTTAGAGGAGATGTACGATCTGTGAGGACAGAGCTGTCTCTGTTCATAGCGTGGTGATTAGACCGCACATCGTAGCGTTTTTTCCATGTTTGTTGAGTATTGTGTTGTCCTGTCTCTTCTCCAGCATCTCACCTGCTCTGAGATCCTTCTTAAAGGAGGAAGGAGGTCATCTAATCCAGCCTGGAAGATCCTCTTTACAGAGCCTCCGGCGGCTGTGCCCACCTGCAGCTGAGGTTGAGGTGGTGCCCTGCGTGGCGTGCCCAGGGGCCCTAACAGACCCGTTCCTTTGCTGGTCTGGCTATGCTGGTCCACCATACTTGGCCCCTTGGACTGATACTTGTTAGCAAGGGCATCCTGGTTAAACTTTTTGAGGTATAAGAATTGAGCTCCCCCTTTCTCATAGAACTCAGGCTGACATTCAGGTGGTATTTTGAGATACCTTTTGAAGTCTGCATACCATTGCTTGAAGTTGTAAAATAAGAGCATCCTGAAACACACCAAGAGATTGCAGAAGTAGGGGGCTGGCTCCCTCGACAGGCATGCTGCTGGCATGTGCTTGGCCGTGGTGGCCGAGTGGCGTGCCGGCTGTGAGCATCCTCAGGGCGGCAGATGGCTCGGCCGGAGCGGCAGCTGAGGCCGTTCCTGCGATGCAACCCCCCGGGCCGTCCTCTAGCTGTCGTCAAGGTGAAAAGACACCTGACATTTGAAGACTTTGGGGCTCTCGGATTGCAGGGGCTCGAGAGGAAGGAGAGAGACCCTCTTTCCTTGAACCTACAATATCACAGCCGCAGTTCCATGACAGGGGTGGCCGAGTGCTCCGTGGTGGTACCCAGTGCAGGATTCCATTTCCGGTCTCTGCTGGAAGCAGGCTGGTGGCACAAGAGTCCTGAGCTTAGCGATATAAAAATAGACGACAGAGTGACCTAGACCTGCGGGACACCTTTAAAAGCTGCTTAGCGATTGGCAGCTGCCTGCCTTATTGGAAGGCGCTGAGCCAGGAGATCGAGGCTCACAGCAGTAGGTTGACCATGAACCTCTTGGTGCTACAGCTTTTTGTCCCATAAAATGACCACTGTGTTGATGCACAACCCTCTGAGTACGAGCACAGTCTTCCCGGCGGGCCCTCTGCACGCCCCTTCTCGGTCTTTGGTTTGCTGAGATGTTTGGGAAGGAGGAGCAATTCTGGCTTTCAGAGAAGCTGGCTGCCCTCTGCACGGTTAACTTTCCTTCCATGTACTCATTAGCCAGCTCCTCGGAGAAGGGCGGTATTAGATGTGGGAGAAGTGAGGGCTATTACACGGTGGCTAGCGCATCGATGTGGACAGATGCTCCAGCTGGACCTGAGTTAATGACTGTGGCCTCTGCCTTCCTATAGGACTTGGCTGGTTATTGCTTCTTCAAAGCCCTACTTAATTGGCCCATTGATGTAACCAGTGCTCCTTATTCTATCTCTAAAATATACCAACCCCTGCCTTCAGTGAGCTAGCTCAGCTAGCAGGCCTTTCTCTGCAGGTCCACACACCTCCACCTGAGCTGCAAGCTTGACCTAGAGCCAGTGGAGTGGGCTCCCACACCTCTGTAGGCCAGTCGTATGGCCCGTCATAAAGTTATTTAATTGGAAGGTATAGAAACCATTGGATTGTGAGTGTGAAACATCAAGATTGGTTATTTCTACAAAAATATGTGGACTGTTTAGAAGTCAAGATAGAAACAAGTTGCTTTAAAAAATTGCCATCAGCCCTGGCCGGTTTGGCTCAGCGGTTAGAGCATCGGCCTGCGGTCCCGAGAGACCCGGGTTCGGTTCCCGCTAAGGGCATGTACCTCGGTTGCAGTTTGTCCCGGCCCTGGTCGGTTGTGCGGGTGGCAGCCACTCGATGTGTCCCTTTCACATCGATGTTTCTCTCTCTCTCTCTGTTCCTCTCTCTCCCTCCCACTCTACCTGAACAAAAAGTAGAAAAATGTCCTCGGGTAAGGATAAAAAAAAAAAAAAAAAAATTGACATCAAATTCAGTATGGATGAGGCCATTGTAAAAGATTGGGCATGGTTATAAAAAAAAAATCCAGGAGGCTCAGATTGCTTCACGGAAAGCCCAATCTGGAAATCACAGAGGGTGCTTTTTGGGTGTAATGTATGCAACAATGATGACTAAAACACCACTCAACATTCCCATTTTTTTTTTTTTTTTTGAGTACAGTCATTAACATTTGAGTCTAAGTAAGTTAGACCCTTCTCAAGGTCACACAGCTGCAAAGGAGGGAGCTGAGCCTTGAATCCACGTTGTCTGACTTCAGAGCCTTGCTCGGAACCCTTTGATGTTACTGCTTTTCTCCCTGGTCTTCATGCTAATTTGGGAGATGTCAGGGAGCTTATGCCAAGACTCCTGATTAGCCACGGTGAGAATGCTGCTGCTAGGAAACTGGCTTGCAGGCTGCTTGGGGTCTGCGTATCCCCCAAGTATATGTCCAGGAGAGAGGATGGGATGCAGCAGCTAAGGAGCCCCTGGGGCTCTCGGAGGTCAATGGGAGGGGAAGGGAGGGAGTTGCTTACCTCAACTGGTAAGATTTGGTGTGGATAAAACAGATATTGTGGAAAAGGACTCCTGATAAAAGTATATCATAAGAGGATCTAGTCATACTCCATGTGCCTGGGAACCACACATGGCCACCTCTCATAGAACTTTGTTGTTGTTGTTGTTGTTGTTAATCCTCACCTGAGCATATTTTTCTATTGATTTTTAGATACAGTGGGAGGGAGGGAGAGGAGAGAGAGACACATCGATCGATTGCCTCCTGCACGACCCTGACCCGGGCCGAGGATCAAACCTGCAACTCAGGAGGTGACCTTGCCTGGGAATCAAACACATGACCCTTTGGTCCTCGGGCCAAACCGCTAAGCCAAACCGGCCAGGGCGCTCTTATATCTCGTAAACTTGGAACCGAGGTGGCGCACTAAACAGTTGTGTGCGTCCACACACTGAGGAGGGGGCACCTGCTAGGTTGGCTTTGCGTGACTCTTGGTTAGTGTCCATGCCACAGGTCTTCAGACACTCTTCCGGGCTGACAGGGCATCGCTGGCCACTGCCTGGATGGATTCATGAGCTGCTGAGTAGTCTGAGGTGCTTTCTTCTTCCGCTGCCCCTTGTCCCTCCTAATGGTGTCGTGGAGAGGTTCTTCCGGCTTATACAGTCGGGGGTCTTCTGTGCCTGAGTCCTACCTGCCGAGGGCCTCTCGGGCTCCCTTTTCTAGTTTGGATATTTCTGATATTTTGGACTTGAACATAAGCTGCCCCTGGTTGCATTAATGTGTCCCCGAGGCTGTAAGGACGGAGCTAGAGCCTGTTGACTATGTGGGGAATGTCACTTGTGTGTTTTGAGATTAATGTTCCTTTAATGGCAAGTGGAATATTTTCCTCATTAGGGGACCAGGAGCTGCCTATTACCTCTGTGCTTATGAAGCTGGGGGCTTAATAGCTTTCCGTAGCGGCTGGGACACGTGTGCACGGGGCTGCTGCTGTTACCTCTGAGCATGTCAGCTGTGGCTTCCTGAGGCCTGGTGCCAGGATCAGCGACCTCTCTTTATGTCACAAGGACACATGTCCCCCACTTTGAGGTCGGTGGTTCTCAAAAAAGGACGATTTGCACCACGAGGACATTTGACAATGTCTGGAGACATTTCTAGTCATCAAGACTTGGGGTGTGCAACCGGCACCCAGAGGGTAGAGGCAGGGGTGCATGAAACACCCTGTAATGCACAGGATCGCCCCCATGACAAAGAGTGACCTGGCCCCAATGTCCGCAGGCTGGCCGAGAGCCCCTTCTGTAGGTGAACCACTCTGCCGCCTGGGCCGCCTCCTACAGGGCTGCAGAGAACGCGCCCCCGGCCAGTGGGCCCCTCTGACTCCTAATAGCCGCCCAACGATATTCGTCCTCAGAGGGCCGCTGAGAGGCACAGTGACTTACTGTAGCCGTGTGCTTCCACCCAGGCGCTTCTTAAATCCCTCTTCCTCCAGCCCTTCCCCCTCTGCCACAGAAGCCGGCCTGACAGATCGGCTTTTCAGTCCTCACTCGCCACCTGCACACTGTGGACCCCGAGAGGGCCTGTCCATTAGTCTCCCGCTGTGGGGGGGGCGGGAGTCCCCTGCAATGAGGCAGCGTGGAGAGATGAGGCAATGCCACTTGCTGGATGCCACTGTCCCGCCTCTCCCTGCAAAGCCACGGTGGCAAGTGGCAGTCTGAAGGGTATGACCGTGTCAGACTTCGGGTGGGGAGGATATTCTTCTTATCCCCCCCATTTGTTCCCCGATAGGCATTAAACGGTTTGTATTTGATTTGTGGCTTTAATGCGCCTCTTTGTCCTTGGTTGGGAATGTCTCCGGCTTGTCTTCAAGGGAAAGAGCCTTTTGGTTTCCATAAAATCAGGGCTCAGGTCTTAACTCTTCAAGCCCGCTGGCCCTCAGCAGGTTTTTCCACTGATGACGTAATGCCTCGTAGGAGGTTGTGGTCCCTGCATCGTGATTAGGTAACCCTCGGCCCGGCTGTGAGCCAGCCAGGCCCTTGTCCTCATCGTCTTTGGGATCTCTTTAATCCTTGCTGCTTGGTAGATAGGTACTTATCTCAGGGTACATTGTGTTTCCCCAAAGAGATAGGTTAAAACCTAACCCCTGGTACCTGTGAATGTGACCTCATTTGGACATAGGTCTTTGCAGATGTCTCCCTAATCCAGTACGACTGATGTCTTTATAAGAGAGAAGTCTGGACACAGACAGACAAGGAGTTCGCGCTGTGACGATGGAGGAGGAGCCTAGAGGGATCTATAAGCCCTGGATCGCCAGTCACCCCCCGAGCAAGGAGAAGGCAGGGAGTCATCCACGGGTCTCGCAGGCCTTGCTGACACCTTGCCTCAGACTGCTGGCCCCCAGAGCTGTGAGACGGTGCCTTTGGGTGGTTTTCAGCCCGTGGTTTGGAGCATTGGTTACGGCAGCCCTAGGACCTAACACACTTCTCAGCAAACAGTGGTGAAATGTGTGTTTCATGTGCAAAGCACAGAGTCCCCTGCCCTAGCATTCACACTTGGGTCATCTAGTCTCTGGACTTTTCCTTCTCTCTTTCCAGGTCTGTCTCCCTTGCAGGTAGATCATCCCATTTAGACCGCAGACTGATTTTGTGCTACTCAAAAAAAACAAACAAAAAACATTTGCTTGTTACAGGAGAAAATGCTTACATACGCCATCCTGAGAAGAATTAGGATTTTTGCCACACAGTGTTTGTCCATCCCTCAGCAGCAGGGGGTGGACTTACATTTCTTTGAGTGACTCCTGGTGCCAGGAAGAAGCCTGAAAGGTCATTGCTCCCTCCCCTCTTCCTCTTTGAACTGGCAAGAAACAGAACCAAAGCAAAGCTGTTTAAAAAAGAAGGAAATGTATGTGCTTGCAAAACAGGAGCCCTAGGTCCGAGAAAGCAGGCTCTGGGTGTGCTGATTTGGCAGCTCGGCAAGGTCACTGAGAACCCAGGCTCTTTCTGTCTTCTGTCCCTAGCACGCGCCTCGTCCGAGGAGGTGTCCGCATGGCCATCGAGAAGGCTGCCTGCAGCCTCTGGGCAGCCTGCTTCCTGCTCACGTCCTCCGGAGTCTCTCTTTAAGATCAGGAAAACCTCCATCTTTGTCCCGTCCCTGAACCAGCCACTGCCAAAGGGGATGGGTTAGAGCACTGGCCCAGACTGCCCATCTGAGGATGAAGGGGCACTGGAGAGTCACCACAGTGCCCCTCTGCTCTCTCCAAATTAGCAACTTATACTCATCTTTGCTGGACAGAAACATGGTCCCCACAGATGTCCATGTCCTCATCCCCAGGACCTGTGAGGATGCTACCTCACATAGCAAAGGAACTTTGCAGATGTGCTTCAGTTAAGGATCATGAGATGCGGAGATTATCCTGGGGGTCCCGTACAATCACAAGGTTCTCCTAAGGAGGAAGGAGGATTGGAGTCAGAGAGAGATGAGGACAGAAGCAGAGGTCAGAGAAGTGAAAAGATGCCACGCTGCTGGCTTTGAAGAGGGAGGAAGGGGCCCAAGGCCAAGGGATGCAGGCGGCCCCTAGAGGCTGGAAGAGGGCAGGACACACATTCTCCCCTGGAGCCTGCACGGAGCGGAGCCTTTCCACCGCTTGATTTTAGCCCGGTGACACTGATTTTGGACTCCTGACTTCTAGAACGGCAAGATAATAAATGTGTGCTTCTTTAAGCCGCTGAGTTGGTGGTAATTTATTACAGCAGCAACAGGAAATGCATACACCATTGTTTCTCTGGGCTAACCTTGTATCAGTATAGACCTTTCCTAATAAGAATCTCATATTTATTTTGAATCTTCTGTAATGTGAGAAGATACACAAACATTTATGGATTAAACAAAAGATAAACCCAGTGTCTGGTCCCTCCTCCAGGTGTAGCCAGCTTGGTGATTTGCTCTTAAAATGGTGAACGTTGGTCTCTTCATTCGGCGCTAGCTGCGGGTGCAGGCCATACGGAAACGAGTAAAATCGTGTCCTCACGCACAAGGTGCTGAGTGTCTCTCAACCAGCCATTTGATTTCCATAAATATTCTCGCCGTCAAGTCGGAGCGCTTCCAGATGTCTGCTCGCTCTTTGTAGCTAAAGTCCGTTTCCTCTGAAGCTTTTCAAACCTGCTGATTTATTTTTTAAGTTTTAGCCAGGGTCAGGAAGAATGCAAGACGTTGTTAAGCACATCCACAGAGAGAGAGAGAGCTATTTTTAGGGTGCTCCCTGTTGCCCAGCTCAGCAGCAATGCTAAGAGACGGGTCCCGGAGTCCATGGAGGATGTCATCTGCCTGTCTCCTGCCCTCGTGCCCAGCTGGACAGAGACACTGCTGTTTGGAAGTTTTCTTTGTGCTTCTTTGTTTCCTTCTCTCTCCTGGTTTCCTGGGCACAGAGCTGCAGTGGGGGAGCCCACCCAGCATGCTCAGGAACCGCTTGCTCTCAGACCATAGTTCAGCTGGCTCTGGGGGGCCATGGGCTTTCTTGGGGATGATAAATAACTGGCGGCTATTTATGGAAAATGTCTGGGAAGGTAACAAATAATGGAGCAGAGAAAGGGAAGGAGGGAACTGAGCACTGAGGGGATCTTTTCCAACCGCGGAATTCTATCTGAGGAAGCTGAAGCTTGGTGAGCAGCGAAGCAACTGTCCATCACTTCAGTGTCTGCAGTAGCCTAGCAAGGGTCGGAGCTCCAGACCCCTGGTTCCAGTTGGTCAGTTCTGGGCTCAAGAACCCAAAATCGAGAGCTGGGCTGTAATGCCCTAACACCCATAACAGTGTGCAGATCCTTAAGTTTAGGGATGTGTTCTAGGCTCTCGGCTCTATCCCTGTCTGTCCCCCTTTGTCTGTAACAAGTGCCAGATGCTGAGAGGTTCAGCTTGGGCCAGAATCCCACTTACTAGCAGTGTGACCTTGAACAAATTACATGGGGCACTTTTCCTGTCTATAAAATGGGAATGATGATAATACCCGAATAACTGGGAGAGTTTCAGGGGTTAGAGCAATTCATGCGTGCAAAGGGCCCGTCCCAGGGCCCCACACGAACTAAGCTTCGTACAGATGACTCACCTTCCCGTGACCTGAAACACCGCCCGCAGTGTTTAGATGATGCATGCTCCTCCATCATGCGGCGGCGATGCATGTTTTATTTAACCCGCTCCCTGTAATGGGATTTTGTTTCCAGTTTTTACTGGTGTAAATAACATTTTGATGACTTGCCGCACAGGTAGGATTTGCTCTCATCCCTAATTATCTCCTCAGTTTCAATTTCTCAGAGCAGAATTGCTGGTTCAAGGGGAGAGTGTGTTTTTAAGGCCTTTCTTCATAGATGCTGCCAAATTTCCCCCCAGAAAAGTACTAGTTTACCAGCAGTGAATGAGTGTGCCAATTTCCTTGCATGGCCAGGCTATTAACTTTTAATCAAATGAAGGCCCAGGAAAAATAGGAGATATTTCCCTGGGGATAAAGTGTTCCTGGTCCTTGCTTATAAGCAATAAAAGCCTAAGAGAACTTGAAGGCAAGCTGCTCGTGTGAAAACAGCGCCCTCTGCTGGTTCCCCGGTGTGAGCTGCAGTAGATGGTGACACTGAGGTGGCTACTTTTTGCCTGAGAGCGGCTGCAGGTGCGAGGTGCTAGGGGGCAGCATTTTTCAGACTTCTAGCCATTTAGACAGTCAGCCTCAGGTGACATTTAGTTCCTCAGGTTGATTTACAGCTGTGCTTCTCAACTTCGGGGGTGTTTTTATTCCCCAAGGAGCACATTTTTGGGTATCACTTCTAGTAGATAGAGGCCAGGGATTCTGCTAAACATCCTTGGATGCACAGGACTCCCCCCAGCAAAGAACCACCTGGCCCACACGCCAGCAGTGTTAAGGCTGAGAAACCCTGTTTTAGAGAATTGTTTAGAAGGCCTCTCTTTTCAGATTAAGATAAAATATAGAAATATTAAAATATACCACTAGTATTGCTCATATATTTTTCTTTGGTTTCTGGAAACCTGTTAGTTTGGGAGACTACCATGGAAAATAGCTGGAAGGTCACAGCACATGGGCATGTCTAGAGGCAGAGGGGAACACACAACCACAATAATGTCACAAGTACTAATAAGGGAGGAAATTTTTTCCTGGTAATTTGACTTGGAGAAACCTGCCATAAATTCCTGTGGCGTTCCCTTGAAGGCCCCGTCTGTTAAAAATAGTGCTTTATCTGACATTTCCCCCCTGATTTCATGGGCCCCAGTATTTCATAACATTTATAATTAATTGTGCTTCCCAGGGCCAGTGCCGAATTACCATCTATAGCTGCCTTTTGCTCCGCTCTCCCTCGCACCCAGGTAGACCCCGATTCGAGCATTGTTTCTCCGAGGGGCCGGGAAGGGGACTTCAGGAGTAATCTTAGAAAAGGGTGTGCCTGAGGGAAAAGCATGACAAGAATTTCGGGGAAATCAAACTGTGTTGCAATTTACTTCGACATTTGCTGAGTGTGAGGCTCTCTTGCACTGGTGTTACCCAACCCATGGAAAAATATTATCTCGTTTTGTCTCAGCCTCGCTGTTCTCTGAAATACTCGCGTGTGTCCTGAAACAATGAGCTGAAGTGGCCCTTATTCGTTGTTCTAAAGAGTGCTAACGGTTATTTTGCCAGAAGAGGAAAAAATAACTACAGCTTTTTCCTAACTATCAGATACCATTTTGGTCATCTTCCTTGGGAAGTATTTCTCAAACCAGAGGTCACTGATGCATTAGTAGGTTGTTAAAATCAATTTCTGGGTCAAAATAAACATTTTTAAAAAATCAGAATAGAAAATATTAGCCCTGGCCAGTTTGGCTCAGCAGTTAGAATGTCGGCCTATGGACCGAAGGGTCATGGGTTTGATTCCCCGTCAAGGGCACGTACCTGGGTTGCAGGTTTGATCCCTGGCCCTGGTCAGGGTTGTGTGGAAGGCAACCAATCGATGTGTCTCTCTCACATTGATGTTTTTGTTTCTCTCTCTATCTCTCCCCCCCCCCCCTCCCTCCCACTCTGTCTAAAAATCAGTGGGAAAATATCTTCTGGTAAGGATTAACAAAGAAAAAAAAATCAATGGAAAAATACTCTTGAGTAAGGATTAACAAAAAAAAGAAAGAAAGAAAATATGAGAGGATATTGTATATAGTAAAGGTAATTTTTGGTAATTCTATAAAAATATGTCACCCGGGTATATTTACATGTGTCTGTGTGTGCGACCATGAGCACACACATGTTAATGGCGAGACGTCTGACAGGCAGTGGCTTAGGTTTCACAAGATGAAATCTGGCTTGTTTTCTGGTTCTTTCTTTGTCCCTGAATTATCTCCATGAGTCCTCAGCTTCGCCTCTGCTGCTTTTCCAGGTGGCACCAGGGAGATCGGCTCGGCGCTGACCAGGATGTGCATGAGGCACCGGAGCATCGAGGCCAAGCTGCGGCAGTTCTCCAGGTGAGGAGCTCGGTCGCCCTGTCTCGATCGCCGTGCCCAGTGCGGGTTGAGGCAGTGGTGAAGGTGGCACAGCTCGCCCTGGAGCACATGAATGTCTCCAGCCCGTCTCATCTCAGCTCGTCTCTGCTCACTCATTGAACACATATTTGTTGGGCATCTGCTATGTGCCAGGCACTGCTCTGGGCTCTGGGGATACAGCGGATGGCCAGACGGTGTAGGTTCCTGCCCTTGTAGAGCCTGCACCACCCCCTTTAGGACTTGCTCTGTCAGTGTGAGGAGCCCCTGGGCCTGCCCCCTTGCAGGAGACCCTGTGGAGGGGGAGCTATGCCCTGGAGAGGCTGCCCTGCTGCCCTGTTACCTGTGTGCTCCCTCCTGCCCCACTGCTGAGCACAGTGGGAGCTCAGAGCCCTCCACACTGTCAGCCTCCTGTCTGAGTGGGCAGGGATGGCAGTGACTGGCACGGGGAGTCAGAGTCACCAGTGTTCAGATGAGAATGACATTCTTCGGAGCAGGTCAGCGTAACTCAGCAGTTTTGCCCAGTTCTGCTCCGCGGGTAGTGAGTGGTGTGAGTGGCTGCTGAAGCGACGAGCAGTCTGAGAACAGCTTCTGAGTAGTTCCAGCATTTGATGGGCATTTTCTAATTTTTCTGCAACAGCTCTGTAATGTAGGGATGGGACAGTTTTTCTTCTATCACACAGACAAAAATCTCGGTTCCATGACTCTGTGGGGAGCAGCCTCTACCAGGAGAGTTACTGTGGTCTGAGGGACGGTCCAAAATGAAGGGATGGACCTGGTGATCCCTGCACCCTCTGACCCAGGAGTTGCTGGTCTGGCCTCCCTTTCTCGAGGCTGCCCAGTTAGCCTACGCCCACGACTTCAGAGTTCACCCTCCAAGTTCCCGTGAGCTGTGGGGTGAGGCCAGGTGTCTTCCCCTTTTCAAAGCTCCCCAGGTGCTTCTGTTGCACAGCCGGAGGGAGATCCCACTTGTGCGCAACACTGCTTGTTAAATGAAGGCATTAACTGTGAACAGGGGAATGCGAAGGGAGGTCATTTCTATCAGCCGTACGCACAGCTTCCTAACAGTCTTGAAAAGCTTGTTAGAAAATTGGGGATTTGGATGAACTTGGGCTCAGTATGCCGCGGCCTGACTTGCTTCAGATAATTTTGATTCGGATACGTTTTGACAACCAAGCGTCAAGCCTGACAGCAGAAATATGTGTTTAATTTCTCCTTTTCTTTCCCTTTTGGTAAAAGTGCTTTAATCGATTGTCTGATAAACCCACTTCAAGAACAGATGGAAGAATGGAAGAAGGTGGCCAACCAGCTGGATAAAGACCACGCGAAAGGTACGGGGCACGCCATGCGACGTGTGACGGCGCTCCGGGAACCGCTGAGGGACGCTGCTGCCGCTGCCTGGCGCCTCCGCTGGGTGTCCTGGTGTCTCCAAGGGCCCACTCTGCCCCTGCTTGTCCTGTAGGAGGACAAGGACTGAGAGGGCGCCCTTGGCAGGACCCAGTGCTGGTGGTGGCAGGAAGCAGCCGCAGAGCCCGATCGCTTGGCAGCAAGTGATCAGCTGAATCAGAAGTGACAGTAATGCCAGGGTCAGCTGCCAGAGATTCACACTTAAGACATTGTAGCCCATTTGGGGAACGAAACCAGAAATGGCATCTCAGTACCACATGTGCCAGGCTCTGGGGACAGAGTGGTCCGGACAGACCCCACCCCGTCTCTTCCTGGAGCAGGGCCAGGGGTGCTGGCCGTGGGGCAGGGGCAGGCGACGTTGCTCCAGGGGTCGGGAGACCTGCAGGCAGTCCTGGGCAGGGGACGCACTGGGAAGGTCTGCGGGCGTCAGTCTGGAAGGAGGGTGGGCTAACAGGCGGTTTTTAAGAGCATGTAAGTGTGAGCTCTGCGGGCTGAAGGCAGGGCAGGGAAACATCGGGAATAACGGAGGGACCCGGTCGAGCTGACAATTGACTTCGAGGGCAGCAGAGGAGAGATGTGCCAGAGGTGACTGTCGTTTTAGATGTCACATCTGGGTGACGGGGAAACCCATACAGAAATGGGGACGTCTAGGGTGGGTGTGGACTGAGGGCAGGAGAGGTGGTTGCAGGTGCCGGGGGACCTGGCGCGTGTGGGCTGCCCTCCTTGGCGTGCAGAGTGCCCGGCCTTAGGGCTACTGTGAGAGAAAGGCCAATGGTCTTGGTTCTCATGCCTGGATTGTAACATCTGGCCAGTGTCTCGCCACGTGGGTTCTTTTTAAGGAGATATAGGCCTTAGGAAAGTAGATAACATTGAAAATAATTACATGATACTTGAGCTGAGAAATTGTGAATTTTTCATTTTTTTGTACGTGCCCTCAGTGGGAAGTGAACCTGGGACTCTCTGGTCCGCAGGCCAGTGCTCCAGCTGCTGAGCCAAACCGGCCAGGGTGTGAATTTTTCATTTTTAGTAAAATATTCCCGAATGCCATCTTTCCTTGAAGCTGGTACGAATGAATCCTTTCGGGGAAGGACCGCTGTGCGTGATTGTTCATCGTGTTAATAGTACCTCTGCTCTGAAATGTCATCCTGAGTTTTCATCGCATGGTACTCCGGTGCAGGTGTTTATTCCACGCCCTCGTTCATGCTCTCTGTGATGAGAGAACGGCTGCTCCAACAGCATTTGCTGTTGAGCAAAGTGGTAAAATGCTTCAATATTCTGCTCTCTCTTAGAATATAAAAAAGCGCGTCAGGAGATAAAAAAGAAGTCCTCGGATACACTGAAACTGCAGAAGAAAGCAAAAAAAGGTCAGTACGAATCCTGCGGCCGATGGTGTCGCTGGGGGAAAGGAGCGTGTGCTCCACTTGTCTTTGAAGCAGAGTGTGCGATTCACACGCCCTTGTCGCCGCCTGGAGCGCGGAGCCCAGGATGCACGTGAGGCCCCGGCCGTGGTGCCTGACTTGTGCCCTCCCCCACCTTTGTCTCCAAAACTCGACACTTGCCAGTGCCTAGTGTACGTTATGATGCAACCTATACATTTTTGGAAGTCTTGGGATCATGCACAAAAGACTTTATGCAAATGTTCTATTGTAATTATTGCAGAAATTATGTCATTTTCTCCTCCATCTTTCACAGCCTATAATCTCCAAAACCCTTTATTAAGTCTCGTGAGGGTGTTAGAAATGGCTGCCGTGGGAGCCAGGAGTCATTGCCGACGGGGAGATTTTCCTTGGTGTTCGGGAGGGGGGAGCGAGGAGAAGCAGACCGTCCAGGTGCCTCCTCCCGCCTCCCTGCTCGCTGTCATCCACACGCTGGTTCACGGTCGGGTCCCAGACCCAGCTCGGCTCCTCTGGCCGGGCCCCGCGTTTGAGGAGCCAGATCTGGCTGCACCCACTTCGCAAGTGTCCGTAACCCTTCACCCAGACCTAAAATGCAGGGACTCTCCTGAACGTGACATTCTTTCCAGACTATTCTTGACACCAAGTTTTTTGATTTGCTGCATCACAGCTGATCCAGTGCACTTTTTCCCATCAGGCTGCCCTGTGGGTAAAGTTTAGCATTTATTTGGGATAATGATCCTTTGAGGTAGAAATCCCCCAAACCAAATCTCCTCTTTCCTAACCAGTTGTTTTTTTTTTGGGGGGGGGGGGAATGGGATGGCGTGGAATGGAAAGAAAATACACCTGGAGAGGTGGAATGGTTTGGTGGGAGAGGTAAGGACAGGACAAAGCTTTGACATTTTTAAAATATGTCCTCCTAGCTCTTCTGAGACCACTTCAAGGTAAAGGCGGCAGGATTGCTACCCGTGGTCGGATTTTCTGTTAGTATCGGCCCAGGTGTTCCTCTGGGTGTGTTTTCCTGGTCCTGGTGCTTCTCAGAATGACCTTCTCTCCAACCAGGGCCCCTGGGAGCCAGTGGACAAGGTTGGGGCGGCAGCATTTCAGCAGATCTGGAGGGAAGGGTGCGAACACAGTCCATGGGCTCTGCGGGCCCTGCGGGCAGGCGGGGAGGGAGCTGGACGCCCCTCACCGAGCGCCTGCAGCTTTGGGAGAGCTGACGGCTTCAGAGGGAGGGTCCAGGGAAGAAGTTTGTGGCTTGGAAAAGGTTTGGGAGTTTGGTGAAAGGATGAGGGAAGACAGAGCAGCTATTTTCCCTTTGGTCTTCCAGACTTCTCCTTTCAGAGGCCTTTCGCTTGGCTGCAGCGATGGTCCTCTCATCTGAACTGCGTGGAGGCTGAAACAGTCCTCGTCTGTCACTCAGGGTCACTGCGCTGTCCAGGGGAGGCAGCCAGGCTGCCGCAGTGCCGTGCGAAGGGAGGTTCTCTGGGAAGGGGGACGAGCTCCCCATCCAGGCGCCCAGCAGGAAGTTCAGGACGCGGAAGGTGCTGGGCTGTGGAACATGACAAGAGGCTTCTGGTCCTAAGACTTGGGGGTAACTGGCGCTTCGTGGTGAGGATTCTCGGGGTGCTCGGGCCTGAGATCGAGAGCCGAGGCTGTGATCCGAAGCATCTGTCTCTACAGAACGGTCCCAGCACATATCTGGAGGTCCGGGCACCATGTCCTGTCCAGACCAGGTGGCCGCCATGGGGTACTAATGTCTGTAAGCTGAGTGAGAGCAGTAGCTTGGAATGTTCTGGATGATCTTCTAGTTACTCCAGAAAAGTTTTTTATGTCTTTCCTTCATGAAAATTTTTTTTTCTAAAATAGGTAAATGCATTTTTTTTTAAACTAAGTGTTCATAGTTGTGTGTTTCTGGGGTGAGTGGAGCCTTCCAGAAGGGACCATCACCATTCAGAGGGAAAATTGGTGATGGGGTGCTCTGTACAGCCTGCGAATGGACCAGAAATGATGCAGGTTATGGGTCGGAAGAAATCTCGTTATTTGAGGCTCCCAGTTCATTTTGGTCTAGTTAGCGGAAGTTTCCCGAAACCCCTCCATCTGTTACAAGTCCCTCAGGTGGCAGCTCCCTGTGCTTTTGGCTTATAAGGTGTTCATAGTTCCTCTGAGAGTTGCACCGTAGGATGGACAAGTGCTTAGATACATTTTTTTTTTATCCTGATGGAACTGCATCTGACTTACGCAGCCGAATGACCACTTCTCTCTTGGTATGTCCTCAGGAGGTTATCAAGCAGCTCTGCCTCTTTTGAAAACTGTGATCTTTGATACAAACGTTCTTCTGATTCTCCTTTTCAAAATGACCGAGCCCTTGGGCCGGTGAGCAAGGCTTGAGCACTGCCCTTGGCACGGCAGACACACACGGGTCTGATCTGCGTGTGTGCCTCGGTCGCCTTCGTTCTCACTCTGGACACCACCTTTGGTCACACTCTCCATTTGACTTTTTTTCCCTATCATACAGAGGGCGGTCATTTTCTAATGTGTAGATATTTAAATATTACCATCAAAGATACTTTTAATCATTTTGTTTGTTTTTGGTTAGACTTTATCACAAAATCATTTTAAAACCGCCTGGTATAATCTCCCGCTAGGGATGAATGCAGCTGTTTTTGTGGAAGGCAGGCTTGTGAGCACCTGCTGTGTGAACACTAGGCAGGGCGCCCTCGCCCTCTGAGACGTTCAGGCGGGTGCCCAGGGGCAGGGCACAGGGCAGAGCCAGCCTGTTGGCAGGTGGGGAGGGGACAAGACAGGCGGTGGGAAGTGGTGTGGAGCTGACCTATCACCCGTCTCCAGGTGGCATCTCTGGGCCCTCTCCCTGCTGCTCGGTGTCGGCTGGAGGCCTGCTGGACCCTGGGCTTGCCAGGACCCGTCGGGGGCTGTCAGAGGTCTGGGTGTGGGAGCATGTCCTGTCGCTTCTGCCTTTGCCACCTTGCTGTGCGAAGTCAGCAGTCTTATTTCTCACTTAGCTCCCGTGCTATTGTTAATTTAAATTGTAGCAGTGAATTATATAGTCAAGTCTCTGTTTTGATCAGTAACAACCAAAAGTTTATCAGGGACTTTCTTTGAGAGACCTGAAATGTTTTAACCCTTGAGCCTGACATTTCACTAGTTGAATCTATCATTTTTCACCAGGGGCTGCAAAGTTAACATTAGAAACCTGATAAACAGACTCACAGAGTTCCAGACTACATATTACTTACTTTTATACCAAAATTTTATGGGTTTGCTTTTTGTTTTCAATCCTCACCCGAGAAAACTTTTTCATGTATCTTCAGAGAGAGTAGAAGGGAGAGAGAGAAACATTGATGTGAAAGAGATACATTGACTGGTTGCCTCCCACATGACCCCCCCGACCAGGGCCAGGACTGAACCACAACCAAACTATGTGCCCTTGACCGGAATCGAACCTGAGACTCTTTGGTCCAAAGGCTGATGCTCTAACCACTGAGCAAACTGGCCAGGGCATATACCAAGCATAACCAGCTCAAGCTTTGGATCCTAGGTTTTTCCTCATTACTCTTCAAGCTATGATAAGTTAACGCTTGAAAGGGTTTCTTGGTAAAGCATCTTAATTGACTCCTTTTGGGAATATAGTCTTCATCCCTCTTTTTAAAAACCTTGCTGTACTGTCCAGGGCTGACGGTTACTAACTGGGAAGATTTGATAGACAAGAAGGAAAGAACATTGCGAGTCAGGGAGGGAGCGTGGGTGTGCGCTCGTGGGAGGGGTGGGTTGAGTCTCCCTAATGTAAAATTCCGTGGCTGCCGTGGAACACGTGAAAGAAAGGTAAGACTGTTGCTCGAATACCCGTTTGACTTTATGATTTTCCTTTTTGTGTCGACTGTGTGTCCTGCCCTTTCTCACCGTGTGTCCCCGGCAGTGGAAGCCCTGGGTAAGTGCCATCCCCGTCTCTGGTGGCTGGTCCCGGTGGTCCCTGCTGTGGGCGTTCCATGCTTGTCCGGACCTGTGCTAGTGGTCCACCGTCTCCTTCCAGCTCCGAACAATCCATGGTGCCTGCCTAATCTTCCGTAACTTGGAGAAAATCGTGTGTGGGTGTGTTTCGATCACTTTCTCAGATTGTGGCGCTTGAATGGGTTCGCATGACATTTCTAAGGGCTTCGCATCAGCATAATCCAGTTTTAGACACGTGGAAAGAAGAAATACGGAGTGATTTAAACCTCCCTTTCCCCAGGAAATGAATACATTCACACATACATATATACCCAAGAACATATATGTGTGTCTGTGTTTATATCAGAAACAAAACCTGTGTTGCTACACTCAGTAACACCCCCAAAATGATTCCCAAATCAGATTTGGTTGTATTAAACAGGCAAAGTATCTTTAACTTTGTCCCCCCAGAACCACAGAGTTCGGTTCAAAACCAAGAATTCATTAAAAAAACAAAAAAACACCAAAGTATTTCTTATTTCAGCAGAGTTTGTGAAATGGTTCACTTCAAAGGTATTGAATCCTCAAATTCAATAATCAAAACGATTCTTCTTGACTGTATGTTGAACCTCCTGCTGTGGGTGATTTTGCTGCTAAACCTTCAAGTTGCTTTGGGTATCTCGTGGCTGTCCCTTTGTCTCGGAAAAACCTGTGAGGTGTCCGCGCGGCTCACCTGCCCGCGTGTGTGCGTGTCTGAGCGTTTGCCCGGAGCACTCCGCACGGGTGTTTGGACTGGATTCTGTCACCGACGATGAGCCCAGGCCACGCGTATCCCTCGCCAGGTGGCGCCAGGATGGCTGCTGTCATGGGGACACAGCTCTGCCTCGGCTTCCCCTCATAGTGATGTTGGGTTAGTTCTTCCCCAGCTTGAAAAACAGTGCTCCTTCCCAGTCCTGGTGTGGTGCTTGTGAAACAGCTTGGCCAGTGTTTGGTGTCCCTTTCGAAGGAAGGTCAGAACGAAGCACTCACCATCCTGACGTGTACCTGCCAGCCCAGGGCCTGCAGTGCTACACAGCGCTGTGCAGCCGTGACCGCCGCCCAACCCCAGCACAGGCGTCACCCCATTTGCCCTGTCCCCAGCCCCCCAGCCCCACTGCCGAGGAGGGGTGGGAGGTCACGCTGTAGTTCCAGACCTGACACGGGTGTGAATGGCTTTTCTCTTCCCCCGGGGGCAGGGCTAGGCAGAGGTGAATAGGGAGGGACCTGATCCTTCATGACTTGACTTTCCGGACTGTGTTGACGCCCTTGAAGATTTCTTGGCTTCTAGAAAGTTCCACCGTAACAGTGTCTATTTGGATTAGGTAGATAGTGGCCCGGCTGGACATCTCGTTAGCAAGTAGCTGTCGTTAGGCAAGAGGTGACAGTGGCCAGGCCCAGGATGGCGAGGTGAATGGGCTCAAGAGCTGTTTGGGAGGAAAGTCAGTGGAAGGAGGAGCTGAAGGGCCGCAGGCTTCCGCCCAGGTGACTGGACGGAGGACGCCAGTGCTGCTTTAGCCACAGGGAGGAGTCCTCTCGGGGACATGAGGTTCTCTGACGGGGCCTCAGACGGCATGGGGGTTCTGGTTCTCTGAGACGTCTCCTCTCGGACTTCACATTGATGGACACTGGCTGCTCAGGGCCAGCGAGTCTTGATGAAACCTCTGCCTTCAGTGGAAGGACCGTGGATCTTTCAAACTTCTGTGCATCCAAGAGGACCTCAAACTGAATGCTCATTTTTTTAAAAACCCACTGTGCCCTGCATTCTCTCCCCTGCTGAGGTGCTCAGTGTAAGTGGACAATTCCAGGGATGCTGTGTGGCCGCGATGGTGCCCGAGGCTTGCCCTGTGCCCACCACGTGCTGGGCTTTGTGCTGAGTGCGTCGTATGAATGAGGTCATTTGGTCTCAACAACCATTGAGCTATTGTTCACAGCTCACAGAGGAGTGGAAACTGAGGCACAGCGCGTTGAAAGACTAACAAATTGAGTTTGAAAATTTGTATCTTATTTTTTTTCTTTATTGATTTTAGAGAGAGAGGAAGGGAGAGGGAGAGAGAGATAGAAACATCAATGAGAGAGAACATCGATTGGTTGCCTCCTGCATGCCCCCCAATGGGGATTGGGGCCACAACCTGGGCCTGTGCCCTGACCCGGAATCAAACCAACGACCTCTTGGTGCCTAGGTCAACACTCAACCACTGAGCCACACCAACCAGGCGAGTCTGAAAAATTTTTAAGTCAAAAAGCCTCCAGTCTGTCTTTCTTTTGATTTCTGATTGTTTTCACTTTGAGGAGTCAATCAAAAATGTTACAGGACATCAGAGTAAAAAGATGAATGGAGGGTAACGAGAGCCGCCTTTTGCCTGGCCTCAGTCCAGATCCCAGCCTCCAGCCCCACCTGCGTGTCCATTTCTGTAGCTGTGGCCTGTGTTTCAGTGTTTTTGTCCCCTGTTTCATCCACTCGAGGATGCCGTCAGTCGTAAGAGGCACCGTTATTTCCTAAACCACGAAGAAAGACAACCCTGCCGACGACGCTGTGATGACACGCCACTGGTTGTGGGTCGGGTCTTGATTTGTGAGGTGCAAAAATGTGAAAAAGCGGGCCTGTCGGAGTGAAATACAGGATTTGAGCCACGGGCGGATGGGAGTCATTTTGTGGGCTTCTGGCCACTTCCGCAGACATCTGTCTTGGGAAAGGAGACCACTTGGGAGGTTTTTCTGACGGCGATCTTGGCCCAGGGTGGCCTGGGTTTGTCCCGCGCCGGGAAGCCCTCCGCCGGAGAGCGGCGCCCAGCCTGGCCCAGCCTCACGGCCCAGGTGTGGGCCGCCGCGTGTGTAGGGAGAGGCTGGGAGGGTCCAGCTTGCTGATCGCACCTGACTGGCTTCATTAGTGGGCTGTCTGGACAGACGTCGGACATTTAGCTCCCAGGGTTCCTGTTTGCTGGGAGCAGGAAGTGGGGCTTCTGAGCGAGAAAGACCTAGGGGTGGGGTCCGGCCGTGCCTGCCCCGAGCTTGGTGGCCCTGTGCAGGCCACTTGACCTGTCTCAGTTTCCCCTCTGTCCAAAGGGGTATTGATTCTCACCTTGAACATGTATGTTGTGATCTGAAAAGATAAAGTGTAAATGTTAGGAAGATATGGGATCTTCATTCCAGAAAGTTTTGTCAACTCTACCCACATAATTAAAAAACAAAACAAAACCGTCCAATTCTTTTTCCTTTCAGGGAGCCGCCGTGGCCCATGACATGGTGCCCATGAGTAGGCCTCACCCCCAGGGACAGTTTTTGTACGAAGAATCATACGATTCCCCTGGGGAAGTAGAGGGCCCCGGGCTCGTGCTCGCTGGAGTCCTCCGGCGAGACCACCACCTAGACCCGGACCCTGGCACGGGGAGAACAGTCCTCCAGCCCGAGACTGCGCAGAAAAGGTCCCAGACGACCCTGTGCGTAGGAGTTTTATCTGGAGGCCCATTCAGGGCGCCCCTCCCTTCTCCTGGTTGCTTGGCTGACTGGCCTGGACTTCGCTGGGTTTACGGTGTTGGGCCGTTTCAGGCCACGACGGTGCCGGCCAGTGAGCAGACGCAGACGCAGTGCAGGTGTCTGCGGACCTGTCGTCCAGGCAGGTGTGCCGGGGGAGGTGACAGTGCTGAGCAGAAACATCCATGGGGCTTCTGATGAGCAGGGGAGCCTGGCCTCGCTCACAGCGAGAGAAGTAAAGAGATGGGATCGGTACTGGAGAGTGCCGTGGAGGACACGGAGAAGGAGCTTCTGCTCGGGGTCCTGGCCTCGGGAGAGAGTTCAGGGGGGCCTGCCTGAAGGACGGAGGGGAAGAGGGCGAGCAGCCCCGAGGGTGGGATGGGAGGGGGAGGGAAGGGCCTCCCGAGCTGAGGCTGGGAGTGGGCCGGCCGACCCCTGTGCACCTGGCAGAGCAGGCCACGTTAGGAACATTGGACTCTTCTTGAAAGAAACAGGAGCTGTTGACAAGAAGTGGTGATACTTGCATTTTCAAAGGGATTCAGGGCTGCATTTTGAAATGCAATCAGGTGACATATTAGGGCCCTGGCAGCTGTCCGGGTGGTGAAAGCAGAGGCGAAGGGAGAGGACAGTGAGTCCACGTGGGAGCTGGAGCGGCAGGACGTGTGCGGGGGTGTCGGCAGCTGTCTTGGGGACGCTGCTGACAGGAGGGAAATGAACAGGCCTCTGGACGTTGTGCACAGGAAGATTACTGCATCTTTCTCAATCTTTTTGTCCTCACCTGAGGACATTTTTGCACTTATCTTTAGATGGGGGGGGGGGACATCGATGCAAGAGAGACACATCGACTGGCTGCCACCCACACGACCCCAGTCGGGGCTGGGGACCAATTGCAACCGAGGTACGTGCCCCCAGCGGGAACTGAACCGGGTCTCTCTGGTCCGCGGGCCAACGCTCCAACCGCTGAGCTAAACTGGCCAGGGCTGCTTTATCTTTTTTAAAAAACATGTTTTCATTGATTTTTTTTTTTTTTTTAGAGTGAGAGAGAAGAAAACATTGATGTGAGAGAGAAATATCGATCCATTGCCTCTAGTGTGCACCCTGGCTGGGGACAAACCCGAAACCCAGGGCGTGTGCCCTGACCGGGAGTCAGACCAGTGACCTTTCAGAGTGCGGCATGGCCAGGGCAGATGGCTGGGTCTTAGAGCCGGTGCATCCAGCCGGGACATGGAGTCATTTCCTCCACAGTTGTTTTTTTATAAATATAATTATATGCTGTGTTAGTGAATTTAAGAAATAAACATTGTGTTTTTAGGTTATGATATATCCTGAGTGGAACTGTACTTGCTGTGACTATAATTACAGCAATCTTTACTGATTATATTTATTTCAGAATACCACAGTTTGAAAGCCCTTTAATTATAACGTAATACGTATTTAAAATACGTTTGCTATAATTATAGAATAATTTAAATGCATGTTTACAAGATCAGATAACACTTGGCTCTGACCACTTTGCTTTCCGATGTAAGTATACTTTCACAAGTCAGTGCTATTAATTACAGATAGACGTGTGCCGTCGAACTTGTGAAAGGAAGTCGAGATACACGTTTTTATAATTTCTTAGAGTTACAGGCTGATGATAAGAGAGCTTGCTGCGGCCCGGCCGGTGTGGCTCAGTGGTTGAGCATCAGCCCCTGCACCAAGAGGTCACCAGTTTGATTCCCAGTCAGGGCACCTGCCCAGGCTGTGGGCCAAATCCCCAGTGGGGGGCGTGCAGGAGGTGGTCAGTCGATGTTCTCTCTCATCGATATTTCTCTCTCTCTCCCTCCCTCTTCCTCTCTCTCTAAAATCAATAAAGAAAAAAAATTTTTTAAAAGAGAGATTGCTGCTATAATCAGAGCACATTGAAGCTGTTTTGGTCACACATTATGCATTTTTGTTTTTTATTGATTTTTAGAGAGACAGGAAGGAAGATGGACAGAGAAAGAGAAACATCGATCGGCTGCCTCCTGCATGCTCCCTACTGGGGATCAAGCTGCAACCTGGGCACGTCCACTGGCTGGGGATTGGCCACCCTTGGGTGCACAGGATGATGCCAAACCAGCTGAGCCACGTGGCCAGGGCGAGCATTATGTGTTTTAATCTACTTTCCCCCCGACTCCCCTCCACCTTCTCCACTGAACCTTGAGAACATTCACCACTGTGCCTCACTCACCACGGTGCACCATCAGTGTGTGTGGATGCAGGTGCACAGCCAGCGTTTTACATAGTGGGGGGGACCCACAGTCTTATATGGGGATAACCAGGCTTCCCTCCTGGAGCGTGTGTCTGTGTGATGGTGGGTGTGTGTCCTCCAGAGGGAGCTCTGGTCCCCCCAGCAAACCCCCGGAGGGAGGAGAAGGAGGAAGGAGAAGGCTTGTAGGCTTCCTGTCCATGAACCCTCGGGGCGCCTCGGGGCTGGCGGCCAGCTTAGTGTGGGGTCGGCCCCGCCTGCCCCCTCCTGGCAGGAATGGAAGCAGTGGTGGAGGCACCGTAGGGCCTGACAGAATGTCCCGGGGAAGACGGCGACTAAAGGGGGGAACGGTGAATGGGTCACCTTGAAAACTCATGGCAGCTTCTCAAGCAGCAAATTCTCACCGATGTACTTGTTGGTAGAGTCCCTCCGCGGGGTTCCGTGCCGCAGGTGTCGTACCCACCCTCCTGGGCGCTCACTTGACCAGCGAGTTATACATGCGAGTGTTTACTGCCCTTGACGGGCATCTGAGGCATGTTCAAGGGTGACCTCCGACTGCATGTGGCTTTCCCTTCATGTGCTGCCTCAGAAGGGACTTGCTTAACGAACTCCAACGGCCCCTTCTGCTGGGACATTCTCAAAGCCTGACCTTTTGCTCCAAATCAAACCTTCTCATCTGCTTATGAGAGAAAGTAGAGAATATATTTTTATATTGAAGGCAATTTCCCCTGACCCTTTTCTTTTCAAACCCAATGATGCATTGCATTTAAAGTTCTCTGTGTTATTCTTAAGAGGGTGCATGGTGACAGGTCAGGAGCCTTCCCAGGAGGCTGGGGGCATTTATTCATGGGCTTCAGTCCAGTGATAGAGGGACCAGGCTGTCCTGGCTCTCTGCCTTTTCCCTGGATGGCCCTGGACAAGTCCCTCCTCTTCCCTAGGCCTCGGCCCCACTGAAACACCAGCAGGTGGCCTTGGATAACCCCCAAGGCCACCTCCGTCTCTGAGATTCTGTTTGAAAAGATGAAGCTTTCATGAGCACTTGTGTGCATACCTGGCACTGTGCTGGGGCTGGGGGAGCCCACGAGCCCGCCCTGGGGAAGGCTAAGAATTCTTTCTCTGCCGCGGATGACAGGTGAAGCCCTCATGGGGAGCCCAGTGTGGAAGCTCAGCAGCGGGTCCCCCAGGTGGTCACCCTCATTCCCACCTACCGATCAGGCCTGCAGTAGCCACACCCCCGACACACGGCCTGTTTGCCGAAGTCTGTCTTCTAGGGCAGCTGACTTTCTCTGGAGGGCCAGACTGGAAAGTGTTTGTCACAGAGACCCTGCAGCTGTAGCAAGAGTGGGCCCAGTCTGTATGTAAATGATGGGCCTGGCAGTGTCCTGGTAAAACTTCGTTTCAAAAGACAGTTTGCCGACCAAATTCTAGAACTGTTTGAAAGGTTAGCACCCTGTCTTAAACTCTAGAAATGGTTGCCTCCACACTGGGGTCTTGGACCTGGCTGCACACGGGCCCAGCCCAGCACTGAGAGCTGATGCCTGCCAGCCCGCCTCCTGGGATGGACCCTTGTGTGCAGACAGGGGCTCTCGGATCAGGTTGGCCCGGCAAGGCCAGCTTGGGCCCGTTTCGGGGAACATCCACAAGCCCTCACCTCGTTCGCCCCTTCGCCTCTTCAGAACGCTCCCAGAGGAAGGAATACCGTCTGGCTGCCATGTCCCGGGGCTTTGTTGGCAGCAGGCTCTGTGGGGTTGCCCGAGGCAAGAAGTCAGGAGTCGTCAGCCAGAAAATCCTCCTTCGAGGAACAAGCCAGGGTCATTGAGCACTGGACGTTGGAAATGGCTAGTCCTAGAAAAACAGCCCCTTAAATCCTGTCTCTAAGTCTCGGGAAATTGTGGTTTCCACTCCAGCACCCAGGAGAAGAGAGGCTTTGAGCTGGCATCTCAGCAGCCTGCGGGGCTCTGTTCTGTTCGCAGGGCGAGGTGACATCCAGCCTCAGTTGGACAGCGCTCTCCAAGATGTCAACGATAAGTATCTCTTGCTGGAAGAGACAGAAAAGCAGGCAGTGCGGAAGGCTTTGATCGAAGAGCGCGGTCGGTTCTGCACCTTCATCTCTATGCTGCGGCCCGTGATTGTAAGTTAGTGGAAGGTTCCAGAAGGCCTGCAGCGCCCGTTAGGAGGAGACTCTCCTTCTTTATCTATCACCATCCTCGAGTCACCGAGAATCTGCTGAGTCGGGAATTGCCGTCGGGGTTGGACGGTTTGGTTCTTAGCTCCAGTTTTTCCACTTACCTTTCCTCCCTGAGTCGAGAAAGCGTAACAAGTGGTTCTCAGAGTGTTTCTCGGGCCGGCAGCATCACGTGGGAACCAGTTAGAAATGCACATTCTCGGGCCCCACCCAGACTGACCGAATCCCAAACTCCAGGGGTGGGGCCCAGGCACCCCTGTTTCAAACAAGACCCTGGGGGATTCTGTGACCCACTGGCCACGCTGATATCGAGTCACAGGGAGATTCATGTGGGAAGGGCCTCAATAAATCAAATAAGCTAATTTTTTTAAGTGTATCATTTGCAAACCGTAATTGGAAACGTCTCTGGAGGCATTCTTAAAGCCAGTAAGAAGATACCAGCTTTTTCCCCGAGCCCTAGCAAATGCCCGAACACAGTCATTCCCGAGTGTGAACTTTTCCAGGGATCGTTCTTGCCTAGGCCCACAGCCCCAGCTTGGCACCTGCATAAAGGGAGAAACTGTTTCTCCCACAGTCCCGTCTCCTCGCTTCACATGCCATTCATTAAGTTTGTAGTAAAAACAGTCCGCTCCGATAATGGCAGATTCCCTTTTCCTTCCCACTTCCCAAGAGGGGTACTTACCCACTGTTGAACACACGTGTCACAGTGATCTGTAAGGTCTAGATCAGACTATCTACAAATCGTGTCATTGTTGGAGCTGAGTGACTTCAGAGGGGATCCCCCCAACCTGTGGAGGGGCTGGGCTGCGGGCCCTGTGAGGAGACACAGGAGGAGACACAGGCAGACCATCCCAGCCGCTCTGTAGCCCCACACTCTTCGAGGAAGGCCCACAGTCCGCTCTGGCCTGGCCTCTGTCCAGAGCTCACAGTCCGCTCCGATAATGGCAGATTCCCTTTTCCTTCCCACTTCCCAAGAGCAAGGGCTGGTAGTGCCTTCAGCCAACATGAGCCAGTCCAGGGAGCCTTTTCTAAAAAGTTGAAAGGGCCAGACAGTGACCCTAATAAAAGCAGTTGGACCAGGACAGTGAAGTGACTCGCTGATGACGACGATGTGTTTTGAATCGCTACCCTTCAGGAAGAAGAAATCTCAATGCTGGGGGAAATAACTCACCTTCAGACCATATCGGAAGACCTGAAAAGCCTGACCATGGACCCTCACAAACTGCCCTCCTCCAGTGAGCAGGTAGGAATGCTGGCTAAGCTCTCAGGAGAGCAAACCGAAGAGATGAGGGTCAAGGTCACAAGGGTTCCTCGAGGCATGATCCTCTTCAAAATCACAGTCGCAACTCACACTGTTTGTATATGGCGACTGGCAACTACCGTCGCTCGCTGTCAGCCAGCACCTGCGTGTGCTCCGACACATAGACTTCCTCCGCTAATCGTCCCCGTTAACCCCGGTTTTACAGAGAGGACACGGCACTGGGCGGAGTCACTTAACCAGGTTCACCTAGCTAGTTAGTGGTAGAACTGAGACTTGAATCCAGTGGTCAGTTTCCAGAGCCTGTGCTCTTAACCGCTGGGTCCGTCCACCCTCTAGAAGTACACTCACGACGGGTGTGGGTTGGTCATCGTTTGAGCCGTTCTAATTAAGTGATGCATGCGGGTCTCTCGTGAGGATGATGGCATTTCTTTGTGTTTATTATTTGGCTCGTGTGACATGAACACCGTATCCAGTGGGAAGAGACTTTCTGGGGAGACAGCTGATGAATCACACATCGGCTTTTGCCCTTTGTCTAAAGTTCTTATCGCCCCCTTGGAGAGCCAGCGCAGAAGGCACATTGGGGAGCTTATGTTTTCCATTCTGTGAAAGTGCTCTGAGACCACAGCATGCACGCAGTCTCTCAGTGAGTAGACAGGGACTGAGCACCTCCTGTAGGAACAGAAGGTAGACCTCGTACTCAAGAAGTTCTTGGTCAAGTGAGGGAGACGAAGTAACTGTGAAAGGGTTGGTTTGCTCCTGATTCTGTCAGATCTGCACTATTGGGTCCTGGTCAAATGTGGGGCACCAGTGACCACTGAAGATCGAACAGCTAAACTGCAGTGTCTCCAAACCCAACCGGCACTGTCTTGTGCTGCCCAAGGGTGCACGTCCTGTCAGCTTGGCCTTGGTGTCAGCGGCTCTTGTGAACCGTTTACCTGTCCCTGTGAATCTCACCCCACCTCTTTTTTTACTGATATTTGAGCCCCGCTCCAAATTGGTTACAGTTTTGTTTGTCTCAGAAAAAGGATTATGACATTCATGGATTAGTAGTGTAGTTCTTTCATTTAAAAAAAAAAGTAACATTTTTTCTGTAATCCCCATCCCTTGATGATGTCAGCATTTTGATGTTGTGGGTTTTCATATTTGACAGCTAATGTTTCCCTTCTCAGCACCTTGCTTACTTACCTGGCTCTGTCTCCTTAGGTGATTTTGGACTTGAAAGGTTCTGATTACAGTTGGTCGTATCAGACGCCACCCTCTTCCCCCAGCACCACCATGTCCCGCAAGTCAAGTGTGTGCAGGTAAGTGAAGCCAGGTGACCCTGCTCGTAGGACAGGTCTTTATGCTCCAGCAGAGCAGCCTTCGCCTTCAGCAGGGCCCACGTCAGACAGGAAATGGCTATGTGATCGGCTCGAAGGACTCCGCAGGACTTTGGTCTCACTCTTTAGTCTCGGGCACAATTTTGGATCAGAAGCAAAACCCCATTAGGCCCAGATGAGTGGACGTAGCTTCCTTGCTTTCAGTTGCGTGTTGTCGAGATTTTCCCACTTAATGAAATCACATTTGATTTTCTTATTCCTGGGCAGACTGACCTGGCTGTTGTCAGAACAGGTGGAGGAAGTGACAGCGGCTTGTGCCCTCAGTTCCCTCCCCCGTTTTATCTGAGGGTTTCGTAAAGTAAATGGAATTCTTGCTCTGTTAACTACTGCCCACCACCACCACTGCCCTTGACAGTACTGTTCCTGACACGCAGAGCCCGCTGGCCGCGCTCCGCCATCTGCAGAACTGACTGGTAGCCGTGTTCTGTTAGAAAACCATGCTCGGCTTGCTGATCACGTCTGGTCTCCTTTCCACGAAGGATGGGGACTTGGTCGTGCATCACTTTCTCGTACACTCCACCTACAATTCTTGCTGTTTCAAAGCTGAGCGAATTCCACTTCCTAGGAATTAGCACCGAGAAGAAAGAGCAGGAGGGACCTGCCGAACCTGTGTGCGGTTATGTCTCTGTACACACCAATCAGTTGTTTGTTTTTGTTTTTTGTTTTTTTTATCCTCACCTGAGGACATTTTTCCATTTTTTGTACAGATAGAGTGGGAGGGAGAGAGAGGAAGAAAGAGAGAAGGAAACATCGATGTGAAAGGGACACATCGAGTGGCCGCCACCTGCACGACCAACCAGGGCCAGGGACAAACTGTTTGTTTGTTCTTAATCCTCACCCGAGGATATTTTTTCATTTATCTTCAGATAGAGTGGGAGGGAGAGAGAGAGAAATCAACTGGTTGTCTCCTGCGTGACCCCGACCAGGGCCGGGGACCAAACCGCAACCGAGGTATGTGATCTTGACCAGAATCGAACCCGAGACTCTGGTCCACGGGCTGACGCTCTAACTGCTGAGCCAAACCTGCCAGGGCCAATCGATTGTTTTGTTTGCCTTTCGGTAACTGAGAAAACTGTCTCCTCTGTGTAAAGCAGAGCTGCACACCTACCTTCCCTTTCCTACGGTGTCAGTTTCAGTAGAAATCACGATGCACAGACGTCGTCGGTGAGCTGGCTGGAGGGGTGGCATGGCTTCACTGTCAGTCCCCAAACGCCCTCATCTGACCGAGTGGGGAGGACAGCAGCACTCAGGACGACTGTTCCCAGCAGCAGTGGCTTCTCCCAGACACAGGATGTCTGTCGGAACTTCCACACCAGAGAGTCGCTGTGTGGAACAGCCCCACGGTCCTTGCCGTCCTCGCTGTCAGAGTTTGCAGTTTGCCAGGACTCTTTCAGGGCTGGGAGCAGAAACCACATGCTTTTAGACCACATACTTCTACAGCTGCCCTTTAACGTCAGTTCTGTTTGGTCCGAGGGACTTTGTTCAGTTTTCGTGATCTGAGTTAGTATACAGACCGGAGAGCACATTGCTTACGACTGGAAATGGAACACAGACAGCATACCCAAAGGGGTGTGTGGTGTTTCAACATCCTGTGTACGGTTTACTCTCAGGCATGCGGCTTGGCATGGATGCCTTCCGTCGCTGAAAGCCGCCTGCTTCTCGCCGGGGGTACTGTGAATGCCAGGCCCACAGACACTTTGACAGAGAGGCACCTGTGGTCAGGGTAAAAAAGCCGTTCATGAAAATATCAGCTTTTAATAAAAGGTCAAACACACAGACACAAACACACTGAGTAGATTTTCTGATGTTCTCGTTGGGGCCCTTGAACCAGGCTGTCTAGGATGAGATCACCTTGAGATGTCCCTTGACACCTGCACCGCCAAAGCCGTGGTGGGCTGGCGACCTTGGTCTCCTGGACCCAGATGGTCCAACCAAGGGCGACACTTGCACCTTCCATCCAGGTCATGCTGAAGCCGTCTGCTGGCGCCTGCCCATGAGATCCGCCTCGTCTCTTCGTGCCGGAGACACCAGGTCCCCTCGCTTTGGTGGCCAATGACCTGGCAGAATTGGGCAGGACTTTTTATTTTATTTTTTTTATCCTCACCCAAGGACATTTTTCCATTTTTTGTTCAGGTAGAGTGGGAGGGAGAGAGAGAGAGAGAGAAACATCGATGTGAAGGGACACATCGAGTGGCTGCCACTCGCACAACCGACCAGGGTCGGGGACAAACTGCAACCGAGGCACATGCCCTTAGCGGGAACCGAACCCGGGTCTCTCCGGACCGCAGGCCGACGCTCTAACCGCTGAACCAAACGGGCCAGGGCGGGCAGGACTTTTTAGAGTCACAGGCCTCGTGCTAAAGATGCCTCATTACACCGTCAGAGAACTAAGTTTTGGCTGTTGGTTTTTACCCCTTGGCTCATATGAAAACAAAAAACAAAAAACCTTTTGTTTACCAGCTTCATGATTCGGCGTTTCGGGGACACATCTTACTGCTTCTGCTGCTTCTGGAGGCAGAGAGCTGGTGACAGTAGATTGTGTCCCCGCTGTGCGCCCTGTTCTCCGCCCCCCCCGCCCCGCCCCCCCTGACCCGCCCGCCGCCCTCTGTCTGCCCGCAGCAGCCTGAACAGCGTGAACAGCAGCGACTCGCGCTCCAGCGGCTCGCACTCGCACTCCCCCAGCTCTCACTACCGCTGCCGCAGCTCCAACCTGGCCCAGCAGGCGCCCGTGCGGCTGTCCAGCGTGTCCTCCCACGACTCAGGATTCATATCCCAGGACGCCTTCCAGTCCAAGTCCCCGTCCCCAATGCCGCCAGAGGCCCCCAACCAGGTAAGGGTGCCCTTGGCTCCGGGAGCAGCCACCAGGCCTGGTGCCCAGACCGCCATCGACGGCTGGGACCACGGAAGGACCTTGGCTAGGACAGACCTCTGCCTTCCGACATGAGAAAACGGGTTTGATTTCTCAACTTGAGATGTGTTTTTCCCCAACGGGACAGCTGCTATAAGGTGGGCTTGCAGGCTGTGCTCACGGCGGTGACTCTGGGGAGTTCTCACACGTGGAGACAGACTCAGAGAGGTTTGGCTACTCTCTGGCATTCCTGCGGGTGCCTGGCTTAGCTTAACGCTGTAGTTCATGGGCATTGGCACAGTCGGGCCGCCCCTTCCCCCATCTCTGGTTCCCTCTGAGATTCCATCATGGGGCCCCGGAACCCGTCTTTGTCACCCTTGGTTTCCTTTTATCAGTTTATGTTGAGAATGAGGGTGACTCCTCACAGCCCTTGCAGCTGATTCTGTTGGCACTTTGCTTCTGGGAGAAGGAGCTGTTGAATCTCTTCAGCCACGTGGAGCTCGACCCAGCCCACCCAGCAGGTCCAGCTGGAGCCAAGGCAGGAGCTGGGCAGGCACCAGAACACCCTCCCCGGCGGCCCTCTTGGCCCCTGTCCCCTGGTGCATGTTTGGCCTCACACTTAGTAAGCAGTGCAGCACAGACACCAGAACGCGAGCGGCCAGTGCCCACATCTGCTGGGTGTGGTGGTTTCGAGCCTGTCCTGTCCATTTGGAGGCTGAACCAAAAGCAGCCTTTGGTCCGAGAGCCTGTGGACTCCGGAAGCCACGTGTTTGTCTCGTTTACCCAAGTTCCAGTGTGCCTGACAGCCCCTGGACATCCCCTGTGCGCCAGGCAGCGTCCCCATACATGAGTGTCCTGCATAGTCAGTCCTGCCAGCAACCGCACAGTGTTGTCACCCCAATTTTGTTGTGGAAACAGAGGCTCGGAGATGTAAGTGACCCGCCTGAGTGACCTGCGGGTCGAGGACCTGGGAAAAGGCTTTCTAACATCAAATCCAGATCCCTTTCTGCTCCATCTTGGTCATAAGGCGGCCTTGGGAGAGTTCGGGGAGCACTTTGGATAGAGGAAGTGCTGAGGTGTTGTGGGAACCTAGGCCAGGAGGCTACTTGCCCGATGTGTCTGACATGAACCGGGGCCTCTCGGCTCCCCACTCCTTTTGGCATTTTTCAGCGGTCCCAGGAGACCATGGCCTCTGCCTGCCTTCTTGGGAGAGAGACTCCACGTCAAACCGAGGTGCTCTGGGCCAAGAGCTGCAGCTTTAAGTCCTAGTGTGCTTGTCCCAGCTGGGTGCTTTGGCTTGCTCTCTGAGGTGCCACCCACCTGTCCCCGTCCATCGCCGCCCTGTGCAGCTCTGAACCACCCCTGTGTCTCCAAGCAGTGTGAATGATCGGCAGGAAAGCAGGATTTCGCGATTCCTGAAGGCTTTTCTGATGCGAGGCATAATTCTGTGTGTTTTTAATCCACTGACAAATTAACGTTGTCTTGCACCCTGACACCCTTTCCAAACAAAGAGGGCCGTGTGCCCCAGCCTGCCTGCAGAAGCTGCGAGTGTGGCTCAGGCTGACGTGAGTTTTCTGCTCCGCGGCGCTGGGGGAGAAGGTGGTGAGCTGGGACTTCTGAAACCTCAGGGCCAGTGCCGGGACGTGCTTGCTCGCAGCTTCGGGCTACTTTCAGTAAGCTCGGGTGCTGCAAAACGTAACAGGAAAATCCATTTTTTTAAAAAAGGACTACTGCTACTCTAAGGTAGAGGGGAAATTTAAGGAAATTGCACCAACCACATAGACCTGACGGCAGAAATGCTCTTTATCTGGGATGGCAGCAAGGGCGCAGACACCCATGTGACCTGCGCTCGGTCACATGGCAGGAACAGGTGTGGAGGGCAGAGTGTGTTCAGAGTTCCCCCGTTTCCCCCCACGCTGCTCTTTTCGAGTTGTGCCTTCACCCAGGTGTGCCCAGGAGTGGGCCTGGTTGTGGGGAGGATCTTGTCTGAGGGCCGCTGACTCTGTCAGCAAGGGGTTCTAGAGAAAAACTGAGCAGAAGTCAGAGGAGACGCGAACCTGCAGTCCTGGAGTGGTTTCCAGGTCCTTTTCAAGTTGAACATACTTGAATTAGAGGAGCCAAAATGAACAGTCCTGGTACATTACAGTAATAACTGACTCGTTTTTTATCCTCACCCATTTTTGCATTTATCTTCAGATGGAGCGGGAGGGAGAGAGGGAGGAAGAGAGAGAGAAACATTGATGTGAGAGAGACACATCCAGTGGTTGCTACCCCACAACCCTAACCGGGCCCGGGGACAAACTGCAACCCAGGTACGTGCCCTTAGTGGGAACCGAACCCAGGACTCTCTGGTCTGTGGGCCGACACTCTAACCACTGAGCCACACCGGCCAGGGTATAACTGACTTGCTTTACACTTGGTTAAGCGCTGTATACATAGACACACACCTACGTATAAAATCTCATTGTATCTTTTTTTTTTCTTTATTGATTTTAAAGGGGGAGGAAGGGAGAGGGAGAGAGAGATAGAAACATTGATGAGCGAGAACATCAATTGGCCGCCTTCTGCATGCCCCCCACTGGGGATCGGGCCCACAACCTGGGCATGTGCCCTGACCCGGAATCGATCCAGTGACCTCTTGGTGCCTGGGTCAACGCTCAACCACTGAGCCACATCGGCCGGATGAATCTCATTTTATCTTCATCGGTTAGATATTATTGATCCTCATTTTAAAGATGAAATGTGAGGTTTAGAAAGATTAAGCCCATGATTCCTTGACTGACAAGAGGCAGAAACGTAACTTAAATCTAAACCTCCAGGCTCTTCCTGGACTGCGCACGACAGGAGCTCGGGGAGCGGCGGCGTCCACCGTGTCTGTCGCCTGTGCTTGCTTCGGCTCCAGAGCCCTGCAGCGTGCGGTGCCTTCTGGTCCCTGCCCTTGCAGGATGGGAAACTAGCACTCCGTCCCTTTGCAGGAACCGTTCTTTCTTTGGAAGGGATGGATAGAAACGGGAGTCCTGCCTCCTAGACAGTGAATACAGGGACAGTTCTGGGGAAATAACTGTAGACCCCAGGGGGGCTGGGCTTATTTGAACAAATGGGATGAGCCAGAGATGGCAGCTAACAGTGAAAAAACCTAAAGCAAATACCTGGGTGGGCCCAACGCAGTACCCACGGGGACCCAGTTTCCATGGAGGAGATGGTCGTTGTCACTCATCCATCCAGGGATCTTGAGCACCTGCCAGTACAGGACTAGACACACACAAATCAGGGTCCTGGGGGTTACAGTCTGGTGGTCCAGACCTTAACAGCCTGTGTGGGTGCAGCTTTGGGGAAGAATAACCCTAACACTCTGCTTCTCTCATCCTTCCCTCTTCTGTGTGTACATGTCTGTCTCTGTGTGCGTGCTCTTCCCCGCCCCCACCTTTTATTTATTTTTTAATTTTACGGTTCCTTTTTGGTGGTGTGTGGTCTGGGTTCTGTGGTCCCCTCGTGTGGCCCCTCCCTGCTGCAGAACTCATCCAGCTCAGCCTCCTCGGAAGCCTCCGAAACCTGCCAGTCAGTGAGCGAGTGCAGCTCGCCCACCTCAGTCAGCTCAGGCTCCACCATGGGCGCCTGGGCCTCCGCAGAGAAGGTGACCGCCGGGGTCCCAGCCACGGAGGCCCCGCTTCTCCCCACCCCTCCCCTGCCCGCTGCTCATGTCGCAGGCGCTGGCCCCGGGAAACATCTGCACCAGGAGCTTGAGGACAGGGGGATGAGGCCGAGGGCGTGTACTTGAGGGGTGTCTGGCTCCTGAGCCACGGCCGTGAGCTCGTCCTGAGGGAGAATGAGGCTATGGGGGAACTCAGAGGTGTGAAGGCTTCTTCCCAGAACAGTGTCTGTGCTCATCCACCCCCCCTCCTCCTCCTGAGCACCCCACCTACTGTGACCTCCATGGCACCATACCGTTGGACGTGACATTTCACTGCGTCAGAGGCTGTGTGCTTTTCCGCTTTTTAGTTTACAAACCGCCCCCATTCACCCCAATTTGGAATCTGCTTCTGAACAGTGTGAGTTCAGAAACCTAGCATGAACAGATTCAGTTGAAGATGCTTTAGAATTTTTAAATGTGCAAAATGAGGTGAGCACCTCGAAAAGATGTTTTGTTAGTTCAAAAGCCATCAAGAATGTTACAGATGCAGGACGCCGATCAGTTTCCAAACTCTTCTCAGATACAGATGAAACCTTTCCTCCACTGAATACTCACAGTGTGTCAAGTAAATAATGCGCGTCCTTTGCACCCGGTCCTCCTCTCCGGCATCCGGGGCCGTCCACGAGCAGCAGGGCCCATTGATTGTTCATAAACGTTCAGGTCTTCCCCGCCATTGAATGTCAATGCCATCTTGTATCTCCACACTCGTCCTGTTATATTAATTTTTTTTTCCTTTCCCCCCCTTTTTTGTTTTGTTTCCAGTTGTCTAACGGGTTTTCTCACTATAGTTTATCAAGTGAGTCCCATGTGGGGCCCATGGGGGCAAGCCTTTTCCCTCATTGCCTGCCTGCCTCCCGCCTGCTCCCTCGGGTCACCTCTGTCCACCTTCCAGACTACGCTCATTATTACACCATTGGGCCCGGCATGTTCCCGTCATCTCAGATCCCTAGCTGGAAGGTTTGTGTCTCTCCTCCCTCCTCCCCTCTCTCCTCCTCTCCCCTCATTGCCTCTGTGCTCACCTCCTTCTGTCCCACCATCCTCACCCTGATGACCCCTCTCCCTCTTCCTTCACACTCTGCCTTCCTCTCCATAACACCTCTCCCTGAGTAAATTCCCACCAGGAGAGCCACAGAGCAGCAGGCAGCTTTGAGATAGAACTTTCCACCAGGAGCAGAGATGAGAGGCTCCCGTTACTAAACATTAATTAACCCCCATTGGATAGCAGACACAGATGTGACTTTGCAGGGACCTCAGTTCCAAGTTCAAAGTCCCAGTTATGCCCTGCTGGGGCCACTTGAGAGTGTCACCATGAGGCCCTTATTGGGTCATGGTAATAGCACCAGAACCCAAATATGTTTTGGCTTATGTTTTATCTTAAAAGTACACACAGATTTGATTTTTTAGTCTCAATTGTTTTATATTAAAAAGTGTGCTTTAATATAAAAACAAAAGTCCATTTGATGCCCAGAGGATATTTTGTCTTATTTTGAGAGGAGGTCCCTAATTTGAATAGTAGGCCCCTAGGCGGCCAGCATTTTGAACAGGTTTTAACTTCATCCCCAACAAGTGGTGTGGATCCCTCAGACTCCTTAGAAACCTTCCACCTGACCCCAGGTGCCTTCTTTTTGTATGTGAGGACCTCAAAGGACACAGCCCGAAGGGCCCTTTGGGGTCTAGTTTTCCCCAAGTGGAGGTTCAGCCTCAGCTGCAGTGGCTGCAGTTCCTTTAGTGCCCCCTGGTGGCCACTCCATTGAAACGAAGTCATTTGGGAGAGCAGGTTCCTTCAAACATCAGAAGGGAGGGTCTGGTCCCTGGCTGGTGCCATCAGACACCTTAGACAGTTGGTGAGCTGTTGTTGAGAACTTTTGTTTGGGAAGATATGAGGTAACCAGGGGGTCCCCAAAGGGTTTTCCACTCTAGAGCTGGGTGAGGGATAGAAGGGGCCTGCTGACCTGTCCCAGCCTGAGCTTCCCTAAGGGGACCAGCTGCCTTCTGTGGGCAGCTCTGGAAGGTCCGCAGCCCTCCAAATGGAAGCAGAGGCCCTGGTACCTGACTACATTGTTCTACTTAGGACTGGGCCAAGCCAGGGCCTTATGATCAGCCTTTGGTGAACACCCTACAGCGTCGCAAAGAGAAGCGGGAGCCGGACCCGAGCGGAGGAGGCCCCACTGCTGCAGGTGGCCCGCCTGCAGCTGCCGAGGAGGCTCAGAGACCACGGAGCATGACCGTGTCAGCTGCCGCCAGGGTGACGCTCTTGTTCTCTATCGCCTGTTGGGCCCCTCTAGACCTGGCTGGTGGCCACATGCTGACAACTGGGGCCAACTTGCCTTGCAGCTGGAGGGACCTGAGCCCCTTCCCCCCACTCCCTGCTCCCCAGTGTTTGGAAGGCCCCCAGGGAAAAGCCTCGTATGGGAATCAGACTCATTCAACTTTCTAGAGCCTGGGTAGGACCCAAGCAAGTTCATAGCCCATGGGCCCATAGACAGGTGGTGTTCACAGGCACAGACCAGGAGTAATATCCAGGTCCCACTCGAAGAGGTGTGGGGAGAGGCCCTGGGGATATAGACAGGGGATTCATGGCCCTGGTGGCTTGTCTGTCTCTGCTCCAACCTGTAGCCTGGTGAGGAGATGGAGGCTTGTGAGGAACTGGCCCTGGCCCTGTCGCGGGGCCTCCAGCTGGACACCCAGAGGAGCAGCCGGGACTCGCTGCAGTGCTCCAGCGGCTACAGCACCCAGACGACCACCCCGTGCTGCTCGGAGGACACCATTCCCTCCCAAGGTACGAGGTGGCTGGGCTTTCCTTCTGGCTTCCAGAGCAGTGCCTGGTGAGGAAAAGGGGTGGTCCTCCCGCTAGGCGGACACAGAAGGGTGGGGAGTCCTCTGAACCACAGCCAAAGCCTCTGCTACCAGACCGGCCTCAGAGCCATTGCGTCATCTTGGGATGGCTGTGGAGAGCTGGTCTGTCGCGGTCGGGTAGCTGCTGTAAGGAAGTGACTGGGTTGCTGCCACTTCTGATTTCCACTGTCATGGTGCTGGATAGTTCCCAGTCAGATGCTCTTCATGATGACATCACGTGTGTTTTGGTTCTTGATTTTTCCCATTCAGTGCTCACAACCACATTTTACATACACGGAAACTGAGCCTCTGTAACTTGCCCAAATTCACACAACTAGGAAGAAGCAGAGCTGGAGCTTGAACCTAAGGTCTTTTAGAGTCTGAAGCCCAAACTGTTAACCTATTCCAGCCAAACCCTCTCATCAGCCATGCCTCTCTCACCCCACCCCTACAGCACACCCAAGCCAACAAGAAGGCATCTTAACAACGAGAGTGGGCTGAGAGTTCTCAAAGCCCTAAGAGGAATTTGCTGTTCAGGGACATGGGCAGTGTCTGGAGACATTTTGGGTTGTCACACTGGAGAGGGTGCTACGGGCCTCTAGTAGACCGCCAGGGATGCTGCTAAACGTCCTGTAATACACAGCACACCCCCTTACCCACCTACAGTGCAGGATTTATCTGGTCCACAGTGGCAGTAGTGCTGCCATTCAGAAACCTGCTCTAATCCGAAGCTTCCCCCACCACACGAGTCCATTTGCTGAGAGGAGGAGAGCACACTTCAGTGATAGAACCTACCTTGTGCCTGTTTTCAGGGATTCATTGCCAGCACCTCCATTTATTCCGTAGCTCTCGCCTAACGAGTTAATTATGACGGAGATGGTAGGGTCTCAGAGAGTCTGTTAGGGGTTTGTTTCTCATGTTGAGATCTGGACTGGAAGTTTGTGGAAGTTCTCTGTCCACCCCTCCTTCTTCCCAGACATGTTGCGGGGGGGGGGGGGGGTAGCTCTGCCTTAGCCTGCCAGTTTTACAGTTGTCACCTCTCCACCATACTTGAGTGTGTGCCTGCCATGCCCAGCACGCACTGGGTGCCGTGGGTTACATCAGTGAACAGAATGAAAGTCCCTGCCAAGGAGTCCTTACGTGTCCAGTTTCGAAGGACAGCACATAAGCCTGGGGGAGGCTTGGGGACAGGACTGTGGCTAGTACCTTGCCTCCTATACCTTTTGTCCTCCCAACACACAAAAATCAGAAAGCAAAGCTGCTGCCTTGGAGATTTCTAATCAGGTCCTATCATCAGTTTCAGATTATGATTATTTCTCAGTAAGCGGTGACCAGGAGGCAGAGCAGCAGGAGTTTGACAAATCCTCCACCATTCCGAGAAACAGTGACATCAGCCAGTCCTACCGACGGATGTTCCAAGCCAAGCGTCCAGCCTCAACTGCTGGCCTCCCCACCACCCTGGGACCTGCCATGGTCACCCCAGGGGTTGCAACCATCCGACGGACCCCTTCCACCAAGCCTTCTGTCCGCCGGGGGACCATTGGAGCTGGTCCCATCCCCATCAAGACACCTGTGATCCCTGTGAAGACCCCAACCGTCCCAGACCTCCCTGGGGTGTTGCCAGCCACTCCAGATGGGCCAGAGGAGCGGGGTGAGCACAGCCCTGAGTCGCCGTCTGTGGGTGAGGGCCCCCAGGGTGTCACCAGCATGCCCTCCTCACTGTGGAGTGGCCAAGCCTCCATCAACCCTCCTCTTCCAGGCCCAAAGCCAAGTATCCCCGAGGAGCACAGACAGGCGATTCCAGAAAGCGAGGCCGAAGACCAGGAAAGGGAGCCCTCCAGTGCTGCTGCCTCCCTAGGCCAGATCCCAGAGAGCGACCCTGCAGACCTGAGCCCGAGAGAGAGCCCGCAGGGAGAAGACATGCTGAACGCCATCCGCAGGGGTGTGAAACTGAAGAAGACCATGACAAATGACCGCTCCGCCCCTCGCTTCTCTTAGGCTCACAACACCATTGCCAGTGGGGAATGAACTGTTCAATTCATAAAACCTAATTTGTCTTGATCCATTCCAATCTATAACCACACAAAAGATTTTGTAGGCAACTCAGAATACAGCTCTTTTGAAAGTACTTGACACCTTTAGATAAGAATTAAAAGCAACATATGTAACTGACATAATCTTGATCTTTTAAGTTGTAAATACTGACAACTTTCTTTCTGCACATTTTAACCTTAGTTTTCCTTTTGATTTTTCTGAAGGTGCCAAATTCCATTTAACTTTTTTACAAGTCTTTGTAAAATTTTAAATGCATAAAGGGGGTGGGGGGGTCAGGGCAGGGGGAGGTCAGGGCAGGGGAACCACAAAGTAGTTAATTTCAGAAAAAAAGGGGTAACTTTTTCTCTCTTTTTTTTTCCTGCAAGCTTTTGTAGATGCATCGTAGTAGTCTGGCCTAGAGGCAAATTCAAGTTATTTTAGTGTACAAACAAAATGGTAAGGGGTAAATCTTCATTTAAATATACTATGTTCTGAATGAGCAAAGCATAGTAAGAGTTGAGCAATATTCAGATTGAAGTGAACCTGGAGAGGGTAGACTGTTGGGATTGGGGGGAGGGCCATGGGAGGGGCACTGTGAACATAGCCAACCCGTCACATTTAAGAGTAGCCTCGTAGGTTGAATTTCTAGTAGCTTCATGGTTAATGCATCCGAATAAGCCATACTGGATTGCGGTGTTTGTTTCTGTACGGTGGTTAAGGACTTCTTCTCTCCCACGACTCCTCTGCACTGCACACAGCACCCACCTCCAATCCTGTGCATGCTCCTGCCCTGGGCAGACAGAGACTCCTCCACTTTAGCTACTCGTCTGTTATCCCACTTTCATCGAATCCAGACACATCCAAATGGGTAAGGCAGTTTCAAAAATGGGAAAACGTTTAAACACGATAGCAGGGAATTCTTAGATATAGCAAATGCCTTTCACTTAACTGTGCCCAGCAGGCTGGGTGCATTGTAAAGCCCAAATATTTTGAAAAAAACTAGAGCGGATTTAACAAGAGTAACCAGCTTAGAGTCCAGCAACTTGCCAATGTGTTTACCAATCCGGGGGCTTGTTTTTCTTAATTGGCTTTATACTAAACAATGAAGAGAGGAGGATTTATTTATTGTCACTGGGAATCTGACCACTAGACTGTACCTTTTTTTTGTATTCTAGGTAATGTTTTTTGGAATGGATTTATGTCTTTTCTTCTTTAAGTGAAAGTTAAATGCCCATCCCCTAAAGCCAACAGGGATTTGTAGATTCAGAGGGACAATGTTTGGAGAACATAAACATGAACAAGCAAGCAGTCCCCTTAGCAGTTGGGTCAGTTGAAAGTGTTCCTTTGTGATAGAAATTGTCAAGGGTGATAGGAGCTCGGTGGGTCCCACAGACCCTGCAGATTTCTGTTGGTTCATATCTTCAATTACATAATCTTATGCTTTAATACATAACTGCATTGGATGTGAGAGTAACGTACCTGTATAGTCATTAATTCTATATATTAACATTTAACACTGCTGTGATTGCTCAAGGACATTTTATGTTATGGCTTTAAAGCAAAGGCATGATTATTAGAAACTATTTAAGCTTTTTTTTTTCTTTGAAAAACAAGCTCCTTTTACAGAATATAAGCAACAGTAGTGCCTGTGGTTTAGCCCACCAATCTTGATGATTAAAAAGTAGCTGATGCATTGTGCATATGATGCTTGAGATGGTTTTTGCAAAAGCAGAAATCACTGCAAGGTAATTACAATAGATAAAAGTGATATTTTAAACCTTTGAAATAAATGGATGTAACTGTACCTTCGTACAGCTTTTCACTTGTTTAGTTTTTAAACGTTAGTATCATCTGAAGAAATTTAATATAAAATGTTGCCAAATTCAATGTAGAAAGAATGTGACGAAACACCTTGGGTAGTCCTGTTGTGTTTTTGCATATTGTAAAAGCAGTGTCACAGCTACAAATAAAGAAATCGTTTCTAAAGGTAAATTATTGTGGTTTAGTTTAGTTTGTATTGAGAGTTGACCTCTCCCTGTGCAGTTTTTTGTTCTAAACTTGTATAAATAACAATTGTGTATTGTGTTTTCCTTCTATCTTGTAACAATTGCTTCAGCCTACATTATAAATAAAGAACCACTAGGAAAAAAAAAAAGTCCTGTATTTCAAGTCTTATTAAAATTCAATTAGTCTTCATCACATGTCGGAAGATGGACTGAGACTCAGACTAAACTTACTTAGAAAACCAACAAAACATTATTTTTTTGATGATTTTGGGGCCTAAGAACACTAGTTGCCTGAACTAATTACTTGAATGTAGTTCCAATGCACTGTCAAGCACTAGAGGTAGCTGGGTTTGGTCCACCGCTTTTAGAATGGTCTACCTTTTTAAGAAACCTCCTCAAATGTCTCAAGAGTTCTGAAGGTGGTACCCTCACCTTGAGTCTCAGACCACCCTGGCTATGGTGAGGAAGCAGAGCTGGAAAACTGCCTCCAAAACAGGTGTCACCAAAACAGTTTCAACCCAGATTGGACCCTTTAACCCCACCCAAACTTTCACTCCTGAGAGGACCCCATACATTCAGGCTTATTTTTTGAATGTGTGCTTCTTAGAGAAAGTTGTCCTTTAATCAAAACTAAAATTGCCTCAGTAGAATCTTTAGAAAACCAAGACAATACCTTAAATCCTTATTATTAGCATACTTTCTCTTAGCTTCATGTTCCTTCCAGACATGGGAGCTAATTAAGCCTTCAACTAGAGTCGGTTCAGCCCAGTCTTCAGAGTAAATCTTGTATCTGGTTCTGTTCTAGTTTCCCTCAGAGAGAGCATGTGCTATCAGTATGACTTAATGGGGAAGAAAAGAACACATATGACTGACTGCATTTCAAATACTTTTCTTTCTATGCACAACTGTTAAGAAAACTGGTAAGACAGGCACAGTCCCCTGGCGCCACGTCACTCCTCAGACAGAAGAACACGGCAGTCATACCTTGTTGTTTTTATTAGGGCAAGTGTGTATTTTCTGTAACGCCTTCCACTTGCAAGCACGACTGGTGAGGTGTCTTCCTCTGTCTCTATGCAGGCCGCTCCCGGGGCCTGGTCACAAAATGCCACCACAGTGGGGGCAAATCACCTTCCTTTCGGGCGGGGGGCAAAGCTTCAGTGGTGGGACCACCAGCTGGGGTTTCTGCCTGCAGCTGCTTAACCTGGAAGGGTCAAGGAAGGAATGATGAGAAAAGGAACTGAATGGACTGCACCAGCTACTACAGTGATGTGTCAGCTGTCCCTGCCGTCTGTCACATCACACACTATCCGATCCTCGTTACTGGAGTGTTGTTTATACATACCTGCACTATTTGATACCCCGTGTTCTCAAAGCTTTTCCCATTCTTAAAACAGCAAAGCCTAAAAAACCCCTCACATCCCACCTTATTAACAAAAACCATGACAATTACTATTCCAATTCCCTGGTTATGGTCCCCCAACATTTACCCCTCCCCACCACAAAAATGGATTTTTGTGTCTCAGCTAAGTGTTCTCCAAAAGCACCATTAAGAAATCTCAATTCATATATATTAGGGGTATTCATTTTAAAGACCCTCTGCACAACAGCAATCAGGACAAAACATAACACGAAATCACAGGTAAAAATGTGCTCAGTTCTGCCTGATACTGCCCAACTACCCCCAGTTCCAGGGATCTCCAAAACTATCACGATCGCAACAGAGGAGGAAACTTAGAGACCCACTTTTCAGATCAATGGCTTTCTGAAGCTTCCTCCGGAAAGATCCATTCTGGATTGTAGTTAACTCAAGCCTCCAGCACATGAGTTTGTTTAATAATGTGGAAGAGATGATAGCAAGAGGAAGAAGGTTTCTGCGGAGGAGAGGAGGTTATCACAGTGATCAGCTGCAATATGAACCTCCTGCTCTCCCTGAATCAACAACACACCTCCGGTTTCCAAATGCTGAGACAAACACCTCGTGCATGCTTGGGATCCCATGCTTCTCAAAACCTTCCTCCTCCACCTTTCCATCTCTCAACATTATCGACTTCTCTCTAGCCCCAAATCTTCCAATCAGCCTATACTCGCCATTATTTCTCATCTTAGGAGATAATATTAGAAAATATTTAGCCTCCAGTCACTGTTGTGAGCAAAACTTGTTAAGATTATCTCTCCTCCTCATCTTCTCTTCCTCACTGTCTGCTTACTGTTACCAGTGTCGTTAAATCCTGCAGGAAAGGCTCCAGTCAAGACCACTAATGCCATTCCTGCAGCCAAACTCTCTGGACATCATTCCAGTCCTCACTCTGTTCCACCTTTTAGCAACTTTCAGTAAAGATGACTTGGCCCTGGCCACTGCCGAAACAGTTTCTCCTGGACTCTGTGTCACACCCTCCTGACTGCCCTCCCTTGCTGGATGCTCCTCAGTCTCCTGTTCCTGACCTCTATAAGTAGGTGCTCCCGCAACTTTTCTTCTCTCTCTAGTCTCCCATAAGGATTTCATCCATTTCAGTGACTTTGAAAACAACTGTTAGCTCACAGATTTCTATTTCAAGATCAAACCTCTCCTTTGAGGTCCAGATTCCTAAATTCAATGTCATCCACTGACATCTGCACATAATGTCTCACAAGATTCTCAAATTTAACATTCTTACATTTAATACACTTAAAACTGACACTTGAATGTCCCCCCCAGCCCCTGCTTCCCCTCTACCACACATCTTCCCTATCTCAATAAACACCATCAGCAAACTCCAGGTGTTAAAGCTTAAAACCTGGAAGTCATTCTTGAGTCCTCACTGTCCCTCCCTGCCCCATCGCCCACCCCCATCCAATCGAGCTCCATATACCTCCAAACCACCTCATGAATCTACTTCCGGCCATATTAACTGCATCCACCTCAGTGCTGGCTGCCATAATCTTTTGACTAAACTGCAATAACCTCAAAATTGGTCTCCCCACTCCTCACCTTATTCCCTCCAACACATCCTTCACACTACAGCAAGCCTGAGCTTTGAAAACGTAAAGTAGACATCATAAGATGACTGAAAGATGCCCAAGGCACTGGTGGAGAGGAAGGTTAAGGGATAACGGCATAGCAAGAAGGTTAATTAAGGCAAAAGACTATGGAGGAAAAGAAAGGGAGAAGCAAAATTAGAGACCAGAAAACCCAAAAGACCAGGAAACACAGTGTAACCAATTTGGAAGATGGTTGTAAATGTTACATTTAACACATTTGGAAACAAAATATATCTGAAAGGCAAGGGGCCAGAGTATCTGTCATAACTCTGGATTTCCTCAGTGGAGGACAAAACCGGAGCTCCTTCCAGGTGTTGACCGCATGGACCAAGCTATATGGCAAAATGCAGCTAAGACTCACCTCTCTATCCCAGCTTTCCCTCCGCAGTTTCTTCCACTGCTCTCTCTTGGCAAAGTAATCAGGATACATTGCCTTCTCAGAAGGATGCCAGTCATCTAGGCACCACTCAGGAACCTGTCAGGAGAGGAAATCATGATGTCATTACACAAGGTATATTTGCATACCACTGACAGGTCCTGCATAAAAGACAAAACTCAAGATGCATTTTTATAACCACTGCAAGTATCAGACTGTTTCTGACACCAAGCAATGAATAGCAGAAGACAGCAGGGACCCATATAAAGGAGAATACCTTTGAGTGAGACAGCCTGGGGCTGAGAGACAGCAAGGTCAGTTCAGAAAGAAGTGGCATCGTTCCTCCCCTAGCTAAGTTCTCTAAATATCCAGTGGAAATGTCACCTAGAACTTCTCAGAAATAGTAAGCACCAATCCAAATGCGTTTACCTTAAGGTCCAAAAATGAGTTATTTACCAAGTTATTTAGCACTGTGCTTCGCCAGAAAGAAACTACAAGCTGGATTTAAGAATTTTTTTTAAATCCTCACCCAAGGACATTATTATCATTATTATTATTACTTGCATTTATTTTCAGACAGAGTGGGAGGGAGAGAGGGGGGAAGAGAGAGAGAGAACCGTCAATGTGAGAGAGACACCCACACGACCCCAACTAGGGCCAGGGACAAACTGCAACAGAGGTACGTGCCCTTAGTGGGAACCGAACTCAGGACTCTCTGGTCCTCAGGCCAATGCTCTAACCACTGAGCAAAACCGTGCAGGGCAAGAATTTTTTAACTGATATTTTTTAGAGAGAGAGGAACATCAATTAAGAGGGTAGCATTGATTAGCTGCCTCCTTCATGCCCCCTACGGGGTATAGAGCCAGCAACCTGGGTGTGTACCCTCACTGGGAATCAAACCTTAACCTTTTAGTCCAGGGGACAATGCCCAACCAACTGAGCCACACCGGCCAGGAGAGGCTGTATTTAGAAAGAAAAGTGTAATGTCATCTAGGAGAAAACTGACACCTGAAGAAAAGTATCCACAATAGTCAGGAAAGAAATCTAGTTGGCCCTAAAAGAGTAACTTCAGAATTGGAGAAACAAAGTCCACCTCTCAGAAAGCAGTCGCCCATGTTGCCCTCACCTACCTTGTAACACTCGTATCTCTCATAGGAGGTGCCCCCGGGAGAGTCAGGGAAAATATATGGCTGAGGATGCTGACAGTGCCAGAATTCTTCCTCTGCCTCCCTCAGCAGCTGGGTGGCCTTCACCATATCCTTTTCATTCTTATGTTCGTCAAACCGAGCTCTCATCAAACAAGCAAAGTACCGGTATTTGTCCCTTAAACCAAAATGATTTTGGAGATTAGAAATGTTATCTACCCGTCCTTTTCCATCGTTTTGAGGTTTCCCCCAGAAGCTCTTCTTCTCCTGGGATGAGGTTTTCGCATTGTGATAAGGAAGTGGAGGCCTGGCATTCACACGTTGGGGTAGTACCTCACCTTGCACTGCACCGAGGTCACCAAAATGTCTATCTTTTAAGTCTATGTTCAAGACTATTCTCAGCTGGATAGAGAAGAAACTGCGTGGGAGGTGAAAAAGTATGTGGGATGTGAAGGTAGTGGAAAAGGACTAGATGAAGCTAAAAAGAAGAAAGGTGATGGGAAGCTGGAGAGTGATGATGCTTGGGTCTCAGACACCTGAGTTTTAATCCTGGCTCGGCCACTTACCCGCTAGAACGCCTAGAGCAAGTTACTCTCCACGCCTCTAGTTCCTCATCTGTAAAACAAACCTAACAGTCCCTAACTCCCAGCGCTGTCGTCAAGACCTAAGCAGATAATGCACATATTATTACTGTTAACATTCGGGTCGAGGTCATGCAGCCAGCGCTGGAAGCGTGACCACTGCAGTTTTAGGCACTTCCCTTGACTTCACTGAACCGTCATGCAATCCTCCGTGCTGGATCCTGCGCCCTGAACAGAAAACGGAGGCTCGGGCCGGAGAAGCAACGCTTCGAGGTCTCGCAGCCATGGGCCACAAGGTCGGCCTTGAGCGCGGGTCTATGGGCGGGCTCTGCGGGGCGCAGGGCCCCCTTGCCACTCCGTCCCCGAAGTCCTTGGGACTCCCGCTCCCCCGGGGACTCCGCCTCCGTGGGGCTCCCCAGAGTCAACTCCCCACGCCCTGGGCCCCCCTCTCCCACCTGTGGATGCACCACGACTCCAGGTGGCGCAGCGCTCGCTTATACAGCCGCAACACCTTCTGCTGGTGCGTCAGGTAGCCCACCGGCGCCGAGAACGCCATGACGGCCGGCTCACCTTCAGCCGCCGCTGGGCCTGCCGGGAAACGGAAGGCCGGCGGCCAGGGGGCGGGGCGCCGGAAGGGCGGGGCGAGCGGAGCCATTTCCGCTTCCGCCAGGAGACTCCGGCTCCGCAGTCATGAGTCGCTTCAAGTTCGTGGGTAAGGAAATTGTTTTGCGGTCCTTGGGTTCTTGGACCGTCCGGGGGCGAGACGCCGCGGCCGGAAGGCCCGGGGTGCGGCGTCTGGCGTTTTCGGAGGTTGCGAGGACTCAGTGGAAGAGGGCGCCCGAGGCTTCTGGGCGCCGGCCTGCTTGGTTCTCGGTGCAGGTGCTGGCTTCGTGGCCTGATTCTTTTTGAAATTTGTGAAAGTTCCCGAGTGGTACGGTTTTGATTTGTGCTCCTTTTAACGTGTGTGTTATATTCGGTAAAAAGAAAAATGGAAGCATAACTACTAAAAAACAAAAGAGGCCAGTCGCTGTGTTCCTCTCCATCCAACCCACGTGCACCTGCCGCCACTTCCCCGCTCCTGGCCGCAGGAACCGGGGGGGGGGGGGGTGACAGTATTTACTGCCAGGCACTTGGGGAAATCTGGGGGACGCTGCGAGAGCTGGGATTGGGACTCCAGTGTCCTGTGGAGCTTAGTTTTACTGAGTCTGGAGTGGAACTTCTTGGCTAGTTGTCTTGTGGATTGGTCTGTTGGCTGCGTGGGGGTGGCTAACCTGTTTTCAAACATGAGGCCTGTCCCTTTGTATCCTAGGGCATGGTGGCAGTGATATGACATGATTCACTGAGCCTAAATTGTCAGGTGTCATTTTGGAGATGGGGTTTTTTTTTTGGTTGCAGACATTTTTTTCCACTCTTGCTTTGTTTTGATTGTTTTTTATCCTCACCGGAGGACATTTTTTCATTTTTTGTTCAGTTAGAGCGGGAGGGAGAGAGAGAGAAACATCTACGTGAAAGGTACACACCGAGTGGCTGCCACCTGCGCGACCCAACCAAGGCCGGGGACAAACTGCAACCGAGATACATGCCCTTAGCGGGGACCGAACCCGGGTCTCTCTGGACCGCAGGCCGACGCTCTAACCGCTGAGCCAAAATGGCCAGGGGTTGCTTTGTTTTGAAAAGTAAAACTCGCCCTGGTCAGTTTGGCTCAGCGGTTAGAGCGTCGGCCTGCGGTCCAGAGAGACCCGGGTTCGGTTCCCGCTAAGGGCGCGTACCTTGGTTGCAGTTTGTCCCCGGCCTTGGTTGGTCGTGCGGGTGGCAGCCACTCGATGTGTTCCTTTCACATCGATGTTTCTCTCTCTCTCTCTGTTCCTCTCTCTCCCTCCCTCTCTGTCTGAACAAAAAAATGCAAAAATGTCCTCGGGTGAGGATAAAAAAAAAAAAGAAAAGTAAAACTCATTAATACTGGAAGTAGTTTTTAACGGAAAAGCCGGCAGTGCTTTTAAAGCCAGCTAAAGAAAAAAATGAGTGGGAAAGAGACATTCCTGATGCCTACAAGGTGACATGCCACTAAATATAGGAATCTCTCAATTGCCCTCCATCCCCAAATTAGAAATAGCAGTTTTCAACTTTGCCTTTTTAAAAATTTTATTTCTGGTCAGCTTTTTCAAGTTGTTTATTGTCTTTGGCTGGAGCTGGGTAGAAATGGATTTTCATAACGTATTTCTTTACTTTTTCTGAGTTTGTTGATACTATACATACTTCTGATAGGAACTTTTTAATTTAAAAGATTTTGAACACGTTAAATAAACCAGCATTTTGATTGACTTTTTCTCTGTGGTTACAGCATGAGTCTGTGAGTATAAACCGATTGACTTAACATCTGGCTACTTGATAATGCAGTCTTGCATTGGGAGGTAATCACTTAAGGCGGTATGACGGTACAGGCATCCTGGGGGATATTGTGGGTTTGGTTCCAGACCACCTTGATGAAGCGAGTCATAATCTTTTTCTGGTGGAGGGTCTTGCCTTTTTTTGTAAAACATGAAATATCTGTGGAGTGCAATAAAATGAGGTATGCCTGTATAGGTAGTGTTGACCAAAATTCCATTTGTTGTTGGCATGTTACAGAATTTATACTGTGCTCAGTAATAACAATAATTACATTTTATAAGGCTTTTAATTTGCAAAATGCTTTCACATTCATTTTCCAATTTGAGCCACATTTCATTTTGGAAGGAGAAATTTTATGCTCGTCTTAGTAGTATGGAAATAGGCTTAGAAGGCCTACTGATTTGCCCACAATTCTTCTGCTAATTGGTCAGAAAGCCAGGAATTCTGACTCCAAAGCCTATTCTCCTTCCTTAACTGTAGTTCCCCCATTGTATTATATTTCTTGAAACTTGCTTGGAGATTGAATACTTTTAGAGGATCATTTTGAACTTTCTTTGGTTCCTTCTATATTAACGTGTTATTTTTTAAAATTTGTATTTACTGATTTGACTTTTTAAAAATATTTTAAATTTATTTTGATAGAGAGAGGAAAGGAGAGGGGGAGAGAGAAAGGCAGAGAGAAAGAAAGAAACATCTCTGTGAGAATGAAACATCCATCGGCTGCCTCCCGAAACCTGGGCACGTGCCCTGACTGGGAATTGAACTGGCATCCTCTGGGTGCATGGGATGATGCCCAAACGAGCCACACCGGCCAGGGCTTTATTTATTGATTTAAGGGAGAGGGAGAAAGGGAGAGAGAGAGAGAAGGAGAGGAGAGAGGGAGAGAGAAGAGAGACAGACATTGATTTGTTGCTCCACTTACTTTCGCATTCATTGGTTGATTCTTGTATGTGCCCTGACCTGGGATTGAACCCAAAACATATTGGGATAATGCTCTGACCGAGCTACTGGCCAGGGTGACTTGTTAATTATCTTAATTACCCTGCAGGTGTTTGATGCTAGTGACTAGGATGAGTAGGTGGGTGGAGAGTGGGGGTGGGGCACAGAGGCCATTCAGTATAAAGGAGAATTTATCACAAGAAACAGAAGTGAATCAGAGTCCAGAAGAATTAAGATATTTGCCTCTGTAGGGGAGGGAAAACTTCCTTCTATTCTCTTAGGTTCTGTGGCTTGGCCTAAGAATTAAACTAACATAAGACAGATTAACAGGAGAAAAGCATACACCTTTTATGTGTGTGTGTGTGTGTGTGTGTGTGTGTGTGTGTGTGTGTGTGAGAGAGAGAGAGAGAGAGAGAGAGAGAGAGTCTTCAAAAAGTCCGAGAGAGAGAGAGAGAGAGAGAGAGAGTCTTCAAAAGTCCGAAAATGAAGATCTAAAAGGGCTTAAATTGTGGACTAATGACCAGGAAATATAAGGGGAAGCTAATGGAAGTTAAGGAGTTAAGGGTTATTTTGGATTTGTTTGTATAGATACATTTTTACTTTTACTTTCAATCCCTGGTGATAAGACTGTTCTCTTCCTGGTACTGGGAGGGCACCCTTCTTATGGGAGATTTTATGACCTTTTAGGTAGAAAGGGGGAGATCAGAGAGACTTTCCTGCACCTGCTATTTCTCAAGTGCCTTCAGCTCAAAATAACCAATATGCTAAAGCTGCATATTTTGGGGTGGCATGTTCTTTTTTTTTTTTATTCTCACCCGAGGACATTTTTCCATTTTTTGTACAGATAGAGTGGGAGGGAGAGAGAGGAAGAGAGAGAGAGAGGGAAACATCGATGTGAAAGGGACACTCGAGTGGCTGCCACCCGCACGAACAACCAGGGCCGGGGACAAACTGCAACCGAGGTACATGCCCTTAGCAGGAACCAAACCTGGGTCTCTCCAGACCGCAGGTGGACGCTTCAACCGCTGAGCCAAACCGGCCAGGGCTGGGGTGGCATGTTCTGAATGCATTTACCAAACCTGACTAAGGTGATGGAACCTGTTCATCAAGGCATAAAAAGCAGCTCTAATAACTGGCTGAGGAATACACTTCAGACAAACCATATGTCAGAAAGAAAAAGGCTTAGGGCTATAGTCACAAGAGATTCTTGCAGAAAAGGAAAGAAACTGGTAGTTATGCAGGATATCTTAAAGCCCAAAGCTCGCCTGGGTCCAAAGCTGAATGTAGATCTTTGAAGTACACTGTGATGTAGGGCCTGAAAGACTGACCCATATTGGGAAGAGGTAGGTTGTAAGAGGAAGTGGGATCACGCTTAGCCTCGGGGTAAGCACTAAAGAAGGGTTTAGTATCCATTCCTGTTAGGATAAGACAAGGAATTGGAAATTGGAAATGTTTTATAATTAAGCCTCCAAGCTAATCTTCAGTTTACTTTTAAAATTAGTATCGGAAAGTTTACTTGTTAAATTTGCTTGCTTTTTTTTTTAATCCTCACCCGAGGACATTTTTCCATTTTTTGTTCAGATAGAGTGGGAGGGAGAGGGAGGAAGAGAGAGAGAGAGAGAGAGAGAGAGAGAGAGAGAAACATCAATTTGAAAGGGACACTTCAAGTGGCTGCCACCCACACGACCAACTGCAACTGAGGGGACAAACCACAACTGAGGTACGTGCCCTTAGCGGGAACCGAACCCGGGTCTCTCTGGACCGCAGGCCGGTGCTCTAACTGCTGAGCCAAACCGGCCAGGGCAAATTTGCTTGCTTTTTATTTAATTTGTTTTTCACTTCATTTTCTAGGAAAAGGTTGCTTTGGAAAAATTATTTTTTACTCTTCACCCAAGGATATTTTTCTGTTTATCTTCAGATAGAGTGGGAGGGAGTGACATGAGGGGGACACATTGACTGGTTGCCTCCCACATGACCCGGACCAGGGCTAGGGATGAACCACAATCAAGGTATGTGCCCTTGGCCAGAATCAAACCCACGGCTCTTTAGTCCATGGGCCGATGCTGTAACCGCTGAGCCAAACCGGCCAGGGCACTTTGGAAAAATTCTAATTTCTTTGCTGCACAAAGGGGCAATGGGCAAAGGAGATGTAGACCTGTTCAGTGTTCCTAATGATCATCAGTGATGGATAACCAGCCTGACCCCTGTGCAGGATGATTCTAGGCTGAAAGGTCTCTCCTCTTTTCCCTGGGTTTCCTCTCCCTGGAAGTCTGCCCCTTCCCTATCTCATTTCCTATCCTTATGAAGAGAAAATAGATGCTGATTTCTGTGATCTGGGCCATTCCACTGAATTTGTATTTATAGTATTTGATATTTGTGTATTAATAGCCCTTTAAGGGTACTTGTGAATTCATCTCCCATTTTCCATCGACATAATGCTGTTGCATATCTTTGAAGTTTTTTGCATTGTGTCTTTCTCTTGTTTCAAATGCCTGAAATACTCTTTCCACCATCTCTTGAATTATCCAAACTCCTATTCATCTTGAATGGTCTATCTTAATGTTGAAGCAGCAGAGCTCACTAAGCGCCAGCTTGGCAGAAGCAGAGTGAGAATATACTAAGAAGAAGCTGGAGCTCAGCAAAAATAATGGAGGGGTATATTGGTAGGTGGCTGTGGCCCCACCCCCAAAAAACTTGAGATTCTCTTAGTGCTAAAAGCTAAAGAGTATGTATATTAAATAAGGACAGCATTTTTTTTTTTTTTTTATCCTCACCCGAGGATATTTCTCCATTTTTTGTACAGATAGAGTGGGAGGGAGAGAGAGGAAGGGAGAGAGAGAGAGAAACATCGATGTGAAGGGACACATCGAGTGGCTGCCACCCGCACGACCAACCAGGGCCGGGGACAAACTGCAACCGAAGCACGTGCCCTTAGCGGGAACCAAACGCGGGTCTCTCCGGACCGCAGGCTGACGCTCTAACCGCTGAGCCAAACTGGCCAGGGCAGGACAGCATTTTTATTGGCCATGGCCATTACAACCTGACTTCACGTATTGTTCTTCCCTCTGTTTTGTTATACTCTACAGCAGGATTTACCACGAACGGCACTTAATAGTTTGGGTGGGATAATTCTTTGTTGTAAGAGGCTACCCTGTCGGCCTTGTAAGATATTCAGCAGCATCCATGACCTCAATCAAGCCTAGATGCTAGTAGCACTTTCCCGGCTGTGACAACTAGAAATGAATATAGACATTGCTAAATGTTGGGGGGCGGGGGAGTAAGAAGGAGGGGCTGCAAAGTCACTCTCCATTGAGAACCATTGCTCTAGGGGCACAGGGAATTTCTTCCAGTCTTGTACCTACACTGCAGAATCCCTTCTCATAGTTTTAGCTTCAAGACTTTAGTGAAGCTTTCTCATCATACTGCTGCTCCTTCTTTGTGCTCCCATGCTAACTATGTGCTGTTAACCTCAAAATGAAAAGCCAAGGTGAGAGGCAACAAGTGCTTATTTGAGATCAAAGAAAATTGTACATCTGGGAAGCACTGATTCAGGCAAAAAACCTAAAAATGTTCCAATTATAGGGTGAAGGCAAGTGGGATTTGTGAGAAAGGGAAGGGGTAGAGTAGAAGGAATTGCTATTGGTGTTAATGAGCCAAGGAAGGAATTTCTCTAGGTACAAAGAAGCTAACGTATTGTTTAGCTACACATGATGGTGCTAACTCTAAAGAATGTCTAAGTTTTGCCCTGGCCAGTTTGGCTCAGCGGTTAGAGCGTCGGCCTGCGGTCCGGAGAGACCCGGGTTCGGTTCCCGCTAAGGGCACGTACTTCGGTTGCAGTTTGTCCCCGGCCCTGGCATTCTCTCTTACTCATCTTTGTAGCCCTGGCGTCTAGCACAGTGACTGGCAGGCTGCTGGCACTCAGATTTTGTTGAAGTGAATGAGTGTGAGAATGAAACGTTTAATAATGAGTTTTTATTTAAAGGAAAAGTTTCACATAGAGGCTCTTCATGATTACTCAATTCATTTTATTTTTGCTTTCCACAGATATTGGTATCAACTTGACAGATCCTATGTTCAGAGGAATTTACAGAGGGGTTCAAAAGCACCAAGGTAAATGTTTTATTAAGGTTTCTCTATGAAGATAAGTTGCCTCGAGATCTAGAAAAGCATAATCCTCTTACAGTAGAAATATTAGACTTATTATGCATCTTGGATAAAACTGTAAACAAAGTGAAAACCTATAAGTTACATTAATAAACCGTGATAATTAACAGTTATGAAGACCCTGTTGTAACAAAGTGTTAAGCCCTTATTTATAGGAGTCTATAATTTTGAATATAGAACTTTAAATAACTGTGCAAAAAAGCCAAACAATAGTTGATGTTTAGTTTTTCAAGCTACTAAACATTAAGGCACATAATTTAAAAATCATGTGCAGTTGAGCATCACTGTACTTGTCTGGTTTTCCTAAAACATTTCAGCTGGGCAGCCAATGACAGTGTGATTTAGGAGGCGCTGCACTGCAGTCCACCTTCTCTGTCTTGCCTCTCCCCCTTTTCCAGCCAAGTCCTGCTAATCCCACACATCTACAGTACAGGTGGGAAGAGGAGTACCTCAAAGACTGATGGAAAGCTAAGCCAAAAGCAAAATGGTTTCTATTTATCATATCAAGTTCATTTTAAAGGCTTATTATGTCAGCTAGATGACTAAGCAGGAAATTATGGCGACAGGTTTTTGAAAGCAGAATTTCTCCAATAAACTAGCCTGTGAATATTGCTTCAGAAAATTACTATATTTGTTGTGATGTAAGTGCAAACAGGAAAATTTGATTTTGTGGGTCTGGATGATGTAGAATTGCACATTTCTTTTTATTTTTTAAAATATGTTTTTATTGATTTTTTTGTTTTAGAGAGAAAGGAAGGGAGAGAGATAGAAACAGTGATGTGAGAGAGAAACATCAATCAGCTGCCTCCTGCATGCTCCTTACTGGGGATTGAGCCTACAACCCGGGCATGTGCCCTGACCGGGGATCAACCTGGACCTCTCAGTCCATGGGGCGATGCTCAATCTACTGAGCCACACCGGCCAGGCTGGAATTGTACATTTCAACAAGCTCAGTCAAAAGCTAATCATACTGTGCTATTAGACCATACTAAGTGAAAACTCTAAATATAGGGAGTGTTAGATGTCACTTGAAAAAGAGGAAAGGTAAATGTTAGCTTTCCTAAGCCGTACCTCAAAACTTACCTTTTCCGCCCGGCCGTGTGGCTCTGGTTGAGCGTTGATCCATGCACCAAGAGGTCACCAGTTTGATTCCCAGTCAGGACACATGCCCAGGTTGTGGGCCAAATCCCCAGTGGGGGGCATGCAGGAGGTGGCCAGTTGATGTTCTCTCTCATCAATGTTTCTATCTCTCCCTTCCTCTCCCTTCCTCTCTCTCTCAAATCAATAATGAAAAAAAACCAAAACTTACCCTTTCTACTTCATTTAGAAGTTTAGATGAAACTTATATAGTATAGTTAGAAAACTGAATAAGTTGCATTCTGCTTTTCTGCTTTTTAGCACTCAGATTTCATGTTTTGTGTATGTGAGAATGTTTTTATATGTATGTTTCTATCATACATATATCATAATATTGATATATCAATATCAATGTTATTCTAGTTTATAATAACTAGCAAAACTGTCTGCCCTACTTAGTATATGTTCAATAAGTTGATATTCTTTGTTTAAAATAAATTTTGTAGCTATTCTAGAAGTAATAATAATTGAATTCCAATCACATGTACTCTGATACTTAAATATGAAATTAAGAAGTCAGTTTTTATGACATAACTATTTAATTTTGCTATCCATTTATCTCAGGCCTCTCAGAGCTTAGTAATTACTATTGATCTCCTTAAAAGAGTTTGTTACTTAATAAATTTTAGCAAAAAAACTGTCAAAATTTAAAAACCTTCCTCAATGAGAATAGTAATTATAGAAATACAGTATTTACTAAAATTTAAAAATAGGTGTTATATTCTGGGAGGCATTGTAGGTGTACTCTGAAAAGCCATAGTAAAAATAATCTTAATGATTATCTATTTTATTTAATTTAATTTATTTATTTTGGTGCCAGAACCCAGGAACAAATATTTTATTTTTATTTTTAAAAAGTGACCAAGTTTGACATTCAAGGCAAATTACTTAAATTTAGTCAGTGAATTCATCTTTAGTTTGAACCTCTGAGTTTTGTCATTTTTCCCCCTTTTGGCCAACAGAATAAAAATATAATTAAGTGAATAACGTCATCTAGTTTGCTTTATACAGGCTTCTTTTTCTGAGGTTAACACTAACTCTATTCTTATTGTGGGATAAGTACTCATCAAATAGTATTGATTTGATTTTGATTTAGTAAATGTGATCTATAGATAATGGATTTTCACTTACCATGCCTTCTTACTTTGGGGTTCATTTTTTACAGATGACTTACAGGATGTAATACAGAGAGCTGTCCAAATTGGTGTTAAAAAGGTAACATCTAGTTTTTGTTATTCTTGGGATTTTTTTTTTTTTTTTTTTTATCCTCACCCGAGGACATTTTTCCATTTTTTGTTCAGGTAGAGTGGGAGGGAGAGAGAGGAACAGAGAGAGAGAGAGAGAAACATCGATGTGAAAGGAACACATCGAGTGGCTGCCACCCGCACAACCGACCAGGGCCGGGGACAAACTGCAACCGAGGTACATGCCCTTAGCGGGAACTGAACCCGGGTCTCTCAGGACTGCAGGCCGACGCTCTAACCACTGAGCCAAACCGGCCAGGGCGGGATTTTTTTTTTTTAACTAAATCTTGGTTAAAATACTGCGGAATAGAAGGAAAAGAGCCAGTGTCACAGTTGGCATTTTTGAGTATATATTGTTAATATGTAATGTTATCAAGTTAATGAAACAAAATATATCAACATAATTCTGTTCACAGCAGTTTAAAGCACGCAAAGCCTCTGAATTTTTTTTAACCTATCTGAATTACTAGGCTTCTGAAGAGGCGATTTTAATTACATTTTATGACACACTTTAGCACTTAATAAGAGTTAAGTAATCATCAAAAAGACAAGTATCTCACCAAGCCTAGTTTTCAGAATATGGGTATACCATTTCAAAAAACAGAGGACATTTTCAATTTTTAGTAATAGTTTAATTATCAGGAAAATTCCTACTATTTTAGAGAGTTCTTTTTTTTTGTCATACGTACCCCTAGCGGGGAACCGAACCCGGTCTGCAGGCCGACGCTCCAACCGCTGAGCCAAACTGGCCAGGGCTATTTTAGAGAGTTCTAAGCAAATGTATATTAACTCAGTGTAAAATTCTTTGAATAGATATTTTTAAAACTTAGAATTTTAAAATAGCAAGCTAGCCCACCCATGCACACAAAAAATGGGGTTGAATTCCATAGTGTGGTATCAACACACTTGGTGGTTACTGCTTCTAAGTTGAATAACTTCTATTTTTAAAGGCGACGCTGCTGACTAAATGACTTCTGCAGTCTCCAGCTCTAAAATTGTATGTTATTAGTCACAAGTAATAAAAAAGGATAAAAGTTACAACACCAGTTTCTCATTGTGTGGTCATTTCACTTTATGAAATGCTTTTCTGCACACTTTGAAATACCAGACTCCTAAATTTTCATGTGTCAGCCATGAATAGTTTAATTGTAACATTTCTAGTCGCACATACATGGACTTAGAAATGACAGGACATCACAAACCTGGCTTCCAGCCTTAACTTTATTCTTCATAGCTTTTTAACTCGGGGTCCTTCATCTCTCTAGACCTCAATTTTCTCATCCATATATAGAGAACCATAATAGTATCTAATTGAGTTGTTAGTGAGGGTTAAATAAAATATGGAATGCAAAGTGATTGGTATTGTATCAGGCATAAAGTAAACAACCTTTATTATGTTTATGATGGAAGTTGCCATCATCTTATCATCACCATATTGAAAACTGGGAGAGGATGTTATGTCCTCTAGTCTTGCCCTAACTTTTTTCATCTGTTTGGAAGTTATAGATAAAATAAAAGGTAGACTTGATTAGAAGTTATTTGATATCATTGAAATACTGATTGTGGGCTCCCAGTCTTGTATTGAATAATTAGATAGTATTTAGTAAACAGTAAAGTTTCCCGATATTTTTAAATATATCCTATGTTTTACAGTCAGTTGAGGATTTAATTATGGCTGTGCATTCCCAATGTCTATCATATTAGAAGTTTAAGTCGTTATGTGAAAATGTCTTTTTATCATTTGTACTTCCTCTGATGTTTTCTCTTTAGGTATGTACCTAGAATGAATTCTTCATTTAAGCTCAGTGAGACTCTTGAAGTATGCTTTTAAAAAGAATACATTTTGTACTGAAATGACTCCTTTAGGAGAATGGCCCTCAAGCAGCACTGCCTCCTTAGTCACCATCAGCATGTAGCTTCCGAAGTGGCATTTTTCCTTTTGACACATCAGGAGAGATGTGTTCTAACTGCCTCCAGTAGCTGTCTCTGTAGAAGTTGCTGCTTTGCCAAGAACCATAAATTTCCCTATGAAGCCCTGGCCGGTTTGGCTCAGCGGTTAGAGCATCGGCCTGCGGTCCGGAGAGACCCGGGTTCGGTTCCCGCTAAGGGCATGTACCTCGGTTGCAGTTTGTCCCCGGCCCTGGTTGGTTGTGTGGGTGGCGACCACTCGATGTGTCCCTTTCACATCGATGTTTCTCTCTCTCTCTGTTCCTCTCTCTCCCTCCCACTCTATCTGAACAAAGAATGGAAAAATGTCCTCGGGTGAGGATGATAAAAAAAAAAAAAATTTCCCTATGAAGAGTTCATCAATACCCACCAACCCAGTGATTCTTAAACTTTTGTTCTCAGAACCCCTTCATGTTTTCTAATATTATTGAGGACCCCAAAGAGCTTTTGTTTATGTGGGTTCATCTGTTGCTATATACTATATTAGATATTAAAACTGAGAAATATTTAAAATATCTATTAATTCATTTAAAGTAATAACATTATAGTAACAAGTAGTATATTTTTATGAAAAAATATATTTTCAAGATCAAAAAAATTTAGTGGCATGAGTGGAATTGTTTTACATTTTTGTATATCTCTTTAATGTCTGGTAAGACTGCTCAACTTTCATGTCTGTGTGCAGTCATGATACTACACATGGAGCCTCTGGAGTACCTCAATGCACACTTGTGACAGAATGAGTGAAAAAGGCAGAGCGTCGTAGTATGGTGAAAGTGGTTTGACCTCATATATCCCCTGGGGTTTCTGGGATGGTACTTAGAGAACTGTTGAATTAATTATCACTATGGAATCACTGAGTCAGATGAACAATTCTAAAATCAGAGGTCTTCAGTTAGTCATTCAGTCTTTTGCTATGTTTCACAACCTGATCTCTGCCCTCAAGGAACTCATGGTCTAATAGCAAAGACGGATATGTGAATGCATTTTGGTAGGTGGGAGTGGTGAATTCTGTGTATTTCGTGTCTGCCCAGGTGTGTGGAGAGGGGTCATTTTAAGGAAAGGTACTTGTGTGACAGTCTGAAAGAGAAAAGTATTCTGATAAAAGCAGCAGCAGGAAGGCATGTTTGTGGAACTATTGCTGATACCTTGTTAAAGTGGGCTTAATTTATGTCCTTGTATTTCAGTTTATGATTACAGGTGGAAATCTACAAGACAGTCAAGATGCACTGCATTTGGCACAAACAAATGGTATCCTCATATTACTTTTACCAAAAACAAATATAAAGTTATTTTGAAGAAGTCTTTCTGAGAACTGCTTCAGGTACAATACAATGGATCATAACTGTGGAAACAATAGGAAAATAGAATAATTTCAATGGGACATGATTAAGATGAAAAAAGTCAAAGTGCCCATTGGTATAGCAGAGCTTGATAAAACCCTCTCATTGTACTTAATAAGGATTACGATTTTAATGAGAATTAAGGTTACCAGGTATATAATTTAATCTCAGATATTCCTGATACAGAATTTTTGTGTATATGTTGTAATGTGTTTAAGATATGAATTGCTTTGTATTTGCTCTTTTTTTTTAAGTATATTTAATTTAATTTTATTTTGTTTATTTATTTTTTATCCTAACCCGAGGACATTTTTCCATTTTTTGTTCAGACAGAGTGGGAGGGAGAGAGAGGAACAGAGAGAGAGAGAGAAACATCGACGTGAAAGGGACACATCGAGTGGCTGCCACCCGCACGACCGACCAGGGCTGGGGACAAACTGCAACCGAGGTACGCGCCCTTAGCGGGAACCGAACCCGGGTCTCTCAGGACCGCAGGCCGACACTCTAACCGCTGAGCCAAACCGGCCAGGGCTGTATTTGCTCTTTTTAACCTAAGCTGTGAAAAAAATATTTCTTATACAAACCAGATACTGTGTAAGGCCATAGAAATGCAAGTAATAATACACTAAATAATTCCTCATATGCTTTATGTTCATACAGTCTGTATTTACTTGAAATCTAACAGTTCGGAATTGGTTCCTAAAGGAATCCTAATGATATAAACGAACTCCTTTATGTGGCATTCACCTTCTTGTTAACCTTTCTTTTGCGGGATGGGGGGCATGCTTTATCAGCTGGGCACTGAAAATTAGGCATTCCACATTATTCTTTCAAAATGCTGACCTATTAAAAGCTATGCTTATGGAAATCTTCTCTTCAGGGTCCACTGCTACTTCTTCATAGTGATAAAGGTCATTAAAGTAATCATCTTCCCAGAGCTTTTAGGTGTATAAGAATATAGTCTTCTATACTTTTTATCCCCAAACAGACATGTTTTTAAAGGTTCTTGACTTTCTCATGTCAGCCCTCTTCCACTCCTCTCTGTATACCTGTGTCCTCACTGCTTTAAATGCTTTGCCTCCCTTTATATGTAAACATCTGCACAGAGCCCAAGGAAGGCTCCACACCTCTGCCTTAGGTTCAAGTGCAAGTAGTGCCTTAAGCCACTCAAAAGCTCTTTTTGACTTCACATTTGTGTTCCTTACAATTAAAACTATCAAAAAAGTCCAGCTGGTGTGGCTCAGCAACTGAGCAGCAACCCATGCACCAGGAGGTCACCGGTTCGATTCCAGGTCAGGACACATGCCCAGGTTGTAGGCCCGATCCCCATTGGGGGACATGCAGGAGGCAGCCAGTTGACGTTCTCTCATTGATGCCTCTCTCTCTCTCTCCCTCCCCCCACCCCCCCTTCCCTCCCTTCCTCTCTCAAATCAGTAAAGGGAAAAAAATAAAAAAAAAATAAAAAAAAAACTATCAAAAAGTATGGCCTGCCATGGCTGGTTTGGCTCAGCAGTAGAGTGTCGGCTCTCGGAGTCATGGGTTCAGTTCGGTCAAGGGCACTTACCTCAGTTGCAGTTCATCCCCGACCCTGGTGGGGTCATGCGGGAGGCAACCACTCAATGTGGCTCTATCATGTCGATGTTTCTCTCTGTGCCTCTCTCACACTCCCAGTCCATCTAATAATAAATAGAAAAAGATCCTTGGGTGAGGGATTAAAAAAAAAAAAACAAGGTAGGGACTCTGAATAAGTGAGTTTTTTTTTTTTTCTTTTATTAGAAAAACAAATTCCCCTTTTCCACCTCTTTAAATCACCCTTATTAAGGGGAAGGAATATACATTTTAACTCTTAAATACATGAAATGACACAGCCACATGAACAGTGACTATAAAAGATAAAATTAGCTATTGACATTTAATTCTACAAGAAATTGTTTCATTTTCCATTTTACGGGGCTCAGTAAATACCAAGCTTTGGGAAGAGCTTTAATTATTTTTGCTAATATTATTAAGGCAGTTTTTATCTTCATGCCCTATCTTGTTAAAGTATTACAAAAATTCTTATGTTATTAACCTAATGTAATTCTTGTAGTTTGAATAGTTTATGGCCATTGTTAAAAATTAACAACAGTTAAAATTAATTGATATTCTTTCATTTATGCATATTAAATATAAATAAGAAAAATATTTTTAAAATAATCCTAGGACATTGTTTTGTGCTAGATATGTTTTTCAGTACAGTTGGATGTCATCCTACAAGATGTGATGAATTTGAAAAGAATAACCCTGATACTTACTTAATGGAGTTGCTAAATCTTGCTGAAAACAACAAGGGGAAAGTTGTAGCAATAGGGGAATGTGGACTCGGTAAGTGCCAATCTACCATCTAGCCCCGTTAAGAGTGACCTTGAAAATAATTGCTTTGTTCTGTACAAGTCATAAGTAATTAATGATTCTTTTTTGTCTTTTGAAGATTTTGACCGACTACAATTTTGTCCCAAAGATACTCAGCTCAAGTAAGGAAATTTGTTGACTTTAGAAACTGTTGTAAAATCTTCGAGTGGTTTTTAAAAAAAATAGCTTTTATCATTCTCAATATGTAGCTGGATTAAGTATCAAGGTTTTTTTTTTTTTATTGAAACAAATTCCATGCATACTCATTGCTAAAGGATGAAAGGATAGTTCCGATTGATTAACCATCTAATTTGATTTTAATAATAGAAATAAGGGATGAATTTTATATAATAGAGACTTTGTTTTGCTTTTGATTGGCTTAATAAATGCATTTGTACATGAACCATTCCAGTGAAATGAATCAAATTAATTTGTGGAGGCTATGATTTAGAGGAAAGGATATCAAAAAGAGATAGGATCAATCACCAAAGCCAGAAAAACTTAATTTACTCTTGCTGGGCATTGGATAGTGTCACTTTGGAACAGGAGAATCCTTTCAGAAGAGCCATGTTGAGTGGTGGCTTCTTAGAAAACAACAAAGCTTACAAGCCTTGGGAACTTCCTACTGCTATTGCCTATGGCTTTTACTTGGAGCTCCTGTCATACTGGTGGGTGATATTATAGGCTGAAAAGAAAAATTAGGTCATCGGCTTAATTGAAGACATGTGCATTTTGTTGAATTTCAAAAACAATGTCTTAATTATCAAGATGATCAAATAGAATGAGCTTCTGAAGGAGGTTAATTTTGTTATTCAACCATTCAGCAAATATTTATAGAGTAGTATGTACCAGGGAACTCAGTAGTAAAAAATATGAATAGGGTATAATATCTGTCCTAGGGCCATTTAAGAATAAATAACCCTCCATCTACTTAGTTGCTTATACATGAACAAGGAGTCTGGATCAAATTCTTTCTTACGGTCCCATCTAGCTCTATCATAATGTTTAATAATTAGTCATTTTGTTATATAATCATGATAAGCCAGTGACTTGGCTTGAAGGGATCTCTCATCCCTGCCACAAACAGCCCCACAGGTCCAGCCCCTTTGAAAATGCCTGTAATGAGAAGCAGATTGACTAGCGAGTGTGTCATTCGGTGAACTTCAAGGACATAGGATGGGTTCAAGTAATGTTCTTTGAAGTCTTTCTTCCAGTCCTCTCATCTTTATAACCCTGTCAGAGCTGGTTAGTTAGTGACATATTTGCTGTGTTTTTCAAGGATGTTCATGTGATTCCTGGCAGGATTACCAAATCCCTCTTGAGATAATCCTTATTATCTCTCTTGAATATCATGTTGGTCAGCTCACTTAATCTTAAAAGTTCACATATTCCCATTTAAACCGAAAAAACAGTTGTCTGTAATACTTTCTTAGGTTAAGCCCAAAGATCATAATTCCTCCACTTTAATGTCTGTTTTCAACCAAGATGAGCCTCTTGAGGCAATCAAGGGCAGTGGCGGAGTTACCACGATTTCTTGCCGATGTGATTTTTCATCCATGTTAGTTAAAACTGATTCCAGAATTGAATTGAACATAAATAACTTTAAACTTGATTTTATGTAGTAAGTGAAAACATTTAGTAGTATCAGTTCTGTTTTAGTACTCTGAGGGTACTTCATCATCATAAGATCAGAACTTAAAACTATGTATAGCAGGCTGTCGTTTATGCTTTCACACCCATGCCAATTGTCCAGATGTTAATCTGTAGTAGGGTTTGAACTCCATTCAGTAAATGGTTACCAAGTGCCTCCAGTATGATAAAAGGAGGATCAGACTTGAAAACTATTTAGCACTACTGTGAATCGCAGGTGCTCTTTGAAGGAAAGAAATATTGATTCTGATGTTCTTTAGACGCTCTGACAGGGTAAGCAGGACACCCGAGCGGGATGTATGCTAAGTGTAATCAGACAAGTTTCATTTTCTTACTTGAGTAGCTATTTTATTGGGACTGCTTATGTATGTCAGAGGAGCCCACGACTTCAGCTACTCCACTTTTTGTACTGAAAGAACTCAACATTTTGTAGCTTTTATTCCATGTTTAATTTAAAGTAACAATAGCACTAAAATGCCTAGCGGAAGACTACTCCAGACATGTAAGGAGATTTTTAGTTTTTATGTAAAATAGCCCTTCAGTGGTTAAACTTCTCACGTCTTTGGTGCTTCTGACCCTAAGAGCACTACTAGACAAAACCACGACCACATGGAAACATTTTTTTAGAAACAAAACTTTTCTTTTATATGACATATGCTATGGTGAGTGAAAATAATTTAAGAACTGCTTGGTTTTTTCCCCTTAATAAAAGGGAATCCACTGTGTTGAAGGCTCTTGGTATTATATGATTTTTAAGCATTTTTTTTATTAATCCTCGGACCTGAGGATATTTTTCTATTGAATTTTGTTGTTGTTAGAGTGAAGGCGGGTGGGGAGAGAGAGAGAGAAACATCAGTGTGAGAGAGACATTGATAGATTAGTTGCTTCCTGCACAACCCTGACCAGGGCCAAGGAGTGAACTTGCAACCCAGGTATGTGCCCTTGACTGGGAATCGAACTCATGACCCTTTTGGTCCTTGGGCTGACACTCTAACCCCTGAGCCAAACGGGCCAGGTCTTTAAGCATTTTTTTCTTTTTAATCCTCCCGAGGATATTTTTCTATTTATCTTCAGATAGAGTAGGAAGGGGAGAGAGAGAGAAACATCCATGTGAGAGGTGAGAGGGACACATTGACTGGTTGCCTCCTGCACAACCCCGACCAGGGCTGGGGACGAACCACAACTGGGATGCATGCCCTTGGCTGGAATCAAATCCGCGACTCGTTGGTCCTCGGGCTGAAGCTCTACCGCTGAGCCAAACTGGCCAGGGCTCTAAGTATCCTTTAATAAATTAGAATAAAATCTGATGTGATCATGGACATTGAATGGACTTGTTTGGAAAGTTACATTTTATTTATGAATTTTTTAAAAGAGGACATAAATAATTAACATAGGTTGGAAAATTGCTTTTGCCTGCTCTGTAATAGGAAGGCTAATTTCCAAGCTGACCGTTAGATTCTGTAAATCTCTAGCTTGGTCATGTGGCTTAGCACATAGAATTGTGCTGAAAAAATACTTTTAGTTTAGAGGGGAGAACACAGGACGTGGAGAGTACTGCCTGCTGTGTGTAGCCAGGAGCCAAATATGTAATCAGGTTCACATAATGACTGGAGCACACCTCATTGCTGACACTTGAATTACTTTAGAGGTTATGGAAATAGTGACTAGTAGTAATGATTTAAATCTTTTTTCCCCCTCAAGTTTTCACTTGTATTTCCTACACTGAAATTTCAGCACTTAAATATTTTCGCTTATTCTAACCCAGCAGAATTTGAAAATGTGGTTTAAAAACCTAAACATTGGGTAATAAAGACATAGACCACCAATTTTAGGAAGACTATGTCTTTAAAAAGTATATGTCTGTTTTTAATTTTGAAATTTAGCATTTTCAAGGATACAGAAAGGTACTGCAGGAAAATATTGCCAAAGAGATCTAAGTTAAACACTGAGAAATTATTCCCCAAGATATAGGGGCCTAGAAGAGATAAAAACTCTTTGGAAAGAATAAGACACCTATTACCTATTGTCTGTAATGCCTGGTTTCACTTAGAACTACATAACCATTAAGGAGAGAGGGAGCACTGTGCTAAAATGAAAAATCAAAACAAAAAAAAAACAGGACCCCCGACCCCATTATATCCTCTGGATGTTATCATTATACTGTGGGACCAGGAAAAGGCTTCTTTGAAATGCCACAACTTTTGGTTGGTTGGCTGGGACTTGGTTCCAAGTTTGCCACATTGTATGTTGTGATCTTGGACAAGGTCCTGCCCATCTCTGACACCAGCTCTGTGCTAGGGTCATTTTGAGGATCAGATGAGATAATGGTACGTGGCACTTGACAAACCTCTTTATAAAAGTACTCTAAAATATTCAGGGTCACTGTTTTATCCTGTAATTTTCATTTTTCTGAAAAATAGAATATTTCTGTTTTTGTGCTCTTTAACATGTCCTTGTATTTGGTTTTAAGGCAATCCATTTTGTTCAGAAGCAGTAATTTCTTATACAGCAGCACATAGAAAACACTGAGTGTAAATAAAGGTTTGCTTGGCTTCCCGCTGGAGTAAGGGGACCCCTGCTGATGGTGCTCAGCCAGCGCTCAGAGCAAGGGGCCAGCCATGTATTTTCCACCACTAGACACATTCTGCAGGGGAGGGATCCCACAGGTTATAGGGCAGTGTCTGCTTCATTTGCTGAGATTTGGTTTGAAAGCTAGTTAAAAGTAATTATTTGGGGGAACATTCCCCATACCTCTAAACTTAAACTCTGTAGCTGTTTACTTCTAGCAATAGTGAAGTGCTGCCTAATTCACCCTGTAGTTATAATCATTTCTGAAAATAATTTTGTAATCCCAGAAAATGAAGTATGCCTTTCCAGAAGATGTATTTGCCTGATGTATTTTAAATGTCTGAACTTACTATTCTGCCCTATAATTTCTAGGGAAATTCCTTTAACCAAGAAAGATCATTTGACAATTATTTTTCTCATGCTAAAATAAAAATTGTAATAAAATCTTTTGCATTATGCAGGTATTTTGAAAAACAGTTTGAACTGTCAGAACAGACCAAATTACCAATGTTTCTTCACTGTCGAAACTCGCATGCTGAATTTTTGGGTGAGTTAAAGCTAAAATATTTAGAATTTAAGTTTTGCAGAAATACAGTTACTTGCTAAAAGTTCTCTGTTTTTACTTGACAGACATAATGAAAAGAAACAGAGATCGGTGCATAGGTGGAGTAGTAAGTATGAGTTGTTTTTCTGTTTGTTTTTGTTTTATTTTTTAGAGAGGGAGGAAGAAATGGGAGAGAGAGAGAGAGAGAGAGAGAGAAACATTGTTGTGAGAGAGCTATATCGATTGGTTGCCCCACACATGCTCCCTGACCTGGGATCAAACCCATGACCTTCTAGTGCATGGAATGATCCTCTAACCAACTGAGCCACACCAGCTAGGGCAAGAGTTGTTTTTTGTGTTTTTTTTTTATCCTCACCCGAGGACATTTTTTTTCTGCATTTATCTTCAGAGAGAGTGGGAGGGAGAGGGGGGGAAGAAAGAGAGAGAGAAACATATGTGAGAGATCCACATCAACTGGTTGCCACCCGCACGACCCCAACTGGGGTTCGGGACAAACTGCAACTGATGTACGTGCCCTTAGCGGGCACTTAACCCAGGACTCTCTGGACCACAGGCCAATGCTCTAACCGCTGAGCAAAACTGGTCAAGGCAAGAGTTGTTTTTAATAGATGCTGCACAAAAGCTTCTTGGTTATTAAGGTTGGCCTCTAAAGTAATTCAAATGTCAGAAATAGAATTATTAAGATACTTCTCTCATTATTTGAAGGACATGAAAATGTAGTTCTTTTTTTCAAAGTACAAGAATGAGTATAGAATTTTGTTCACAAGAAAACCCCAGAATGTACTCATTTTAACAGTGGGTGATATTTTTTCAGCCACTCTTAAATGTGAGCAAAATAAAACTAATTTTAATAAAACTTAAAAATAATTTAACATTCATTTCAGGTTTGCCTTCCTAAATTCTTGTCAACTGTATTCATTGACTGTTATCACTCGGGCTTAGAGACTCATTCTCCTTTTATAATTTGCTTCTATTCTAAACACTTCTCCTGTTTGGTTATTGATCATTAATCTTGAGACATTTCTCATAAATATTATCTGCCCACCATTTGATATGAGTGTCCGTATCAGTGATTTTTATTCTCTTTTGGGTCATAAACTCCTTTGAAAATCTGCCTCAGAAAAATGCTCAGATATGTAAGTTTTCATACATAATTTCAGGAGACAGAGTCACTGGTCTCCAGCACAAAACCTGTTATCTAGGCGCGCACACACACACACACACACACACACACACACACTGTGCCAGTTAAGGAAAGAGGAAATAGCACTGTGCACTAATTGCATACCCACATTGTATTGCTTTGACAGTTTCATATTTATTCTCTAAGTTTTCAGCCTCATATTTCATGGGTACTGGTGATATGCATGCTTTTTGCATTGCTGTAGTATTAAATATTGCTGTGTACATTGTATCTGTAGATTACTGAACCTGTAATTTATCCTTTAGGAACAGTACTTGGAAATTGAGAGAGAGGCTTTCATTAATGCTCTTGGTATTACTGGTGACTTAAAACCTGCAGGCTCTACTTCTCTGCCCATTTACTTTATTTCTAAATAAGAATCTACTTTATAATAGTTAAAAAATTAAGAGCAACAACAAATGGAAGGAAGGGAGGGAGAGAGAACATTGATGTGAGTGAGAGAAGCACATCAGTTGGTTGCCTCCTTTACTCACCTGTTGAACCGGCAACCCAGGTATGTGCCTTTGACTGGGAATTGAACCTGAGACCCTTAAGTTCATGGAGCCACGCTCTAACCACTGACCCACACCATGGCCAGAGCTCCAACTTAAATTTTTGACTTTTATTTAAAAAAAGAGATTTTCAAATAAAGAGTTAAGGAGTCACACTTAAAACTAGGAAATTAAGCCCTGGTCGGTTTGGCTCAGCAGTTAGAGCATCGGCCTGCGGTCCAGAGAGACCTGGGTTCGATTCCCGCTAAGGGCATGTACCTTGGTTGTAGTTTGTCCCCGGTCCTGGTTGGGTTGTGCGGGTGGCAGCCACTCGATGTGTTCCTTTCACGTTGATGTTTCTTTCTCCCTCCCATTCTATCTGAACAAATAAAATGGAAAAATGTCCTCGGGTGAGGATAAAAAAAAAAAACTGTGAGGATAAAAATAAACCCTTTTGGGCATCTGTATAATAGTTTATTTGTTCAGAAACACGCCATCTTTAGTGTATTCAGACTCAGTTCAGTATTAACTTGGTGTCACTGGTTAGGTGCGTTTAAAACAGTATTATTATTGTTATTGGTTTTGACTACATAAATACATACAAACTATGAAAACTGCCTTACCCCCTGTATCTCTGAAGGAGAAAACACCATCTCAATTTTTTTTTTTTGCCTACTGAGCTGATATTATTGAATATAACAATTTACATTGTTTTAGCAACATTCTTACACAACCTCTTTATAAATGTCTTAAAACTTGCCTCTTAAAAGTCATTTCTAGTAAAGAGTGTCCTCCAACCAAAAAATTGAACATGTAAAAATATTTTTTTAATAGTTGTATAGCATTTTTCATTTTTTTTCATGCTTTTGCCTCAGAATGTGGCTGCCTGGTCCAGTCCTTCCTGGAGATGTATGCTATAATATATACATGCTGGTGGAGAGAGAGCCACACGGCCACAGAAATAGAAATTTTGGGCAGCTAATTCCTTCTTGTCTCATGTTTTTGGAGATGATCACAGGTTATAATGGTGAAAATTGATTTGAAAATAACTGTAGAAGCCGCCACATTTTAAATCTTGTGGTCCAAAAACTCTAATGCACCTATATTTTTGCTTAGAAAAATCTTAATTTTGTTTAGAATTTTAAAGGGAGAGTCATTCATTATAATAAGATAATTATGTCTGTATGTCTTTAGGTGCATTCATTTGATGGTACCAAGGAAACAGCAGCTGCTTTGATTGACTTGGATCTCTATATAGGATTTAATGGTTGGTAGGTTCTTGTTTTGTTTTTTAAACATTTATATTACATTTGTATTTTGCATTAACCTTGGCCTGAGAATTTCAGTAATTATGTAGGAAATTAAACCTGTACTATTATAAGTTAAAGCTCGAACATTAAAAACTATCCTGTGTACCAATAATGGAAAATAATTTTATGTTGAGCTTGGCAGCTAGCTTTCTCTAACAATGCAGTTTATTTTCAGGTTATTTTGTCCCTTTAAAACGTATCTGTTCATAGATGAGTGTGTGTGTGTGTGTGTGAGAGAGAGATGTCTGATGAGGGAAAGGTCATACTATGACATAAATGACATAATCATCTATATCTCTGTAGGCCAAGTAACTGGGGCTTAGAGAAGCTAAGAAACAGATATAAAGTAACTTGAAAGTGTGAGGACCTGTGTCCTCTGGCTCCTTACTTGGTGACCTTTCTGCTGTTACACCGAACTAAAACCTCATTATACCCAATACAGGCTCATTTTCTTCCAAATTTGGTGAGCCTCCACCAATGTCTTTTTACAGGATGTCAATGTAACTCATTAAATAAACTGCAAAATAGTATAAGATTGCTTTCCTTCATTAGTCTTTTATTTCCTTAAAATTATTTTTCTGATATATATTTTTTAATCCTCACCTGAGGATATTTTTCTCTTTATCTTCAGACAGAGTAGGAGGGAGAGAAAGGGGGAGAAAGAGAGAAAGAAACATTGACGTGAGAGGGACAAATCGACTGGTTGCCTCCCGCACGATCCCTACCAGGGCCAGGGACAAACCACAACCGAGGTACCTGCCCTTGGCTGGAATTGAACCTGCAACTCATTGGTCTGCAGGCTGATGCTCTACCACTGAGCCAAACCAGCCAGGGCTCTGATATTTTTTACTAAAATCTTAGGAAGTAGGATCATGAAATTACCTGTTTGCTATAGAGTTCATACTTAATTAAATGTCCTAGGTGTGTCTTATTATTTTAAGTTATTTGATTAATTTGTAAGTTAATATGCAAAGGAATACATGCATGGAATAAAAAGTCCAGTAGTACTAAGAGGCTTTAAACAGTCTCTCCAGCATGTCCTCTACCTAGTCAACTTTTCCAGAGGCAACCACATTACTCTTTACCACCTTCTAAATAATATGCATTGCTGTTCTTCATTCTCTTTATCTGTTCTCAGGAAGGTATATGAACATTTAAGTGCATATCCCATATTGTTCCCCCACCTGCATTATCCTCTATAGTCTCTCAATGTAGTTACTTCTGAATTTTTGGTTATATGCCTTTTCAATGTTTTCATTATGTCTGTGTATTTTTGACTGCTGAACCATGTGGTGTACCACTTTCTGATTCTCCTGGAGTAACTTTCCTCACGCTTTTGTTTACTTGGCTTTCTTAAAAACTTTAAGCCTTCTCACACTTTCCACCATCTCTGTAAAGTGCCTTTATCTGTTTTTCCACATGAGGAAACCTGCCGAGATAATCTGATAATTCCGTTCCTACCAGACCCTTCCATCTTTCTGCTTGTTTGGTCTAGTGTCTCTTCTTCACGGAACTGTATTAGATCCCATGTATTTGTGTTGTTTTGATTGAACACACGTTTGAAGATGAATGTATTTCTACTCTACCCTCTTGAAAGTTTGCCTAGATGGTGGATTTTTAAAAAACCAAACATTTCTGTCTGATAATTTTTTCTGTAGCATCTTTACATCTCTGAAGAATTACAGTTTTGTTTTCTTTCCTAACCCGAGGACATTTTTCCATTTTTTTTTCAGATAGAGTGGGAGGGAGAGAGAGGAAGAGAGAGAAAGAGGGAGAAACATCGATGTGAAAGGGACACATCGAGTGGCTGCCACCCGCACGACCCAACCAGGGCCAGGGACAAACTGCAACCGAGGTACGCGCCCTTAGCGGGAACCGAACCCGGGTCTCTCCAGACCACAGGCCGACGCTCTAACCACTGAATGAAACTGGCCAGGGCGAATTACAGGTTTTTTTTAAGTTTTTTTCTATTTGCTAAAAATGCTTTTAGTTCCTTTTTCCTCTTTTGCTGATTTGGTCTCTGTCACAGTGGAGGCTTTCTTCAGATGTCAGGCGGTTCTTCCCTGTGTATTGTAAAAGTTAAAAGAAAAGAAAGCTGATTGGAAACTCAGTGGTGAGATAGCCCATCAGCTGGCAGGCCGGTCAGGTGGCCAGCTGACATTCTCAGCAGGGGTTCCTAAATGTCAGCTTATCGAGATCTTCCTCCAGGTTGGTTCAGTTTCTCCAGAGAGGAGCTTCTGATCCCTGCTGGGCAGGCGGGCTGGAGAGAGGATCGTCACTGCGCAGTGCCAGTCTCAGTTGCGGTTCCGAGCCTCACTTCTCCACTCTTCCTCTGCTTGCTCTCCGGTCCAGTCTGATTTAGATTTCCAGACCGCACACTCCCTCCCTCTCCTGCCTCCTCTCCCTTCCTCTCTTCTCCCTCCTTCCCCCTGGGTGCACCAATTCATGGGACGGTAATCTGGGAGTCCCATCTCCTCTTTACCCTGACTTTTCAAACAACCCCCTTTTCAGTTCCCTGCATGACCCCAGCCTTGACCTGGTTCTTCCAGTTCTTAGAACTTTCTTGGGTGAATTGGTTTACTTGTCTTCATTCTCTCTGCAGGCTCATAGCACTTAAGTCGCTTAGCAAGTAAACCTAGTTATTTATCACTTCTCCATCCACTTTCTACTCTGTGTATTTTTTTTTTTTTTTTATCCTCACCCGAGGACATATTTCCATTTTTTGTTCAGGTAGAATGGGAGGGGGAGAGAGAGAGAAACATCGATATGAAAGGGACACATCGAGTGGCTGCCACCCGCACAACTGACCAGGGTCGGGACAAACTGCAACCGAGGTACGTGCCCTTAGCGGGAACCGAACCCGGGTCTCTCAGGACCGCAGGCCGACGCTCTAACCGCTGAACCAAACTGGCCAGGGCTACTCTGTGTATTTTTATTAGGGGTTAGAAATGTCTCCACATTTCATCAAGAAATGCTGTTTCTTTTTTTCCTTGTTATTTTGGGATGGATTTCAAGAGATGGGGGTAGAAGCCCTTTATTCTACCCATTTGAACTATAAGTCTGTCTCAGATGTTTCTAAATTATCTTGAGTTTATAAAGATTTAGCTTTTTTTCTTCCCTACATTAACAGGGAATTAATGGATTAGTCCTTTAATCAAAGTCAGTGTTGCTATTCTTACTTGAATTTTAATTTATTGTAGTCCTTTTCAGAGAAACATCGATCTGAGAGAAAAACACTGATCGGTTGCCTTTAGGGGCTCTAACGGGAAACTGAATCCAACTCCTTTTGGTATAGGGGACAATGCTCCAACCAACTGAGCCACACAGGCCAGGGCTAATTTATTGTAGGCTTAAGATATGAGTCTCTGCAGTATGGTATTTTATACTGTCTATGACAAAGTCTTTGGTTTCTATGATTAAATTATAACCCCCCCCCCACACACACATACACACTCATCCCCCCAAAATGGCAAGTTTTTAAACTGGACTACAGAATCAAGTTGTTCTTCCTTAAATGGGAAACCTTATTAAAGATACTGGCTTCGATTAAAAATATTTCCTCTGGTAGTATTTATTTCTGTAATTATGCCAATTTTTACAAGCATGGACTACATGTTGGAAAAGACTTAAGTCAATCAGACATGATTTCATGAGATCAAAATATGCAAATTGTTGATTTGGTGAAAAGTTTTGCATTTAGTATCCAAACAGGGGCGGGGGCGGGGGGGGGGTCAGAAAAATTAGTTTTCCTTTTACCTTTTAAGTTCTTTGCCTGAGCTGTATAATCAAATTAACATGAGATGATTAACAGGAGAAAAGGTTCAGACTTATTATGTAGGTATGTATGGAAGTTCCATAAGAATGAGGCCAGAGGATCCATGAGGCAGTTGAGGCTCATATTGCCATCTTGAGCTAAGGAGAAGGGCTAGGAGGTTGTAATTTGGGACTTCAAAAGGGAGGAAGGCAATTCACATGGAGATAAAAAGCAAATGTTTGGTAAACAAAAGTTCGATGGGCCATCTTTAACAGTGGGACACTGAGAGGACTTTGATCAACTGGGCCTTGTAGGTTTGCTCTGAACTATTGTTATTTATAATGGTAGCTCCCTCACTGGAGCAGATCCTCTATTTAAATTCTTAGGCAGTTAGGGGGAAGGTCAAAGGTTTTTCCTAAAAATAACCAGCCTAAAATAATATTCCAAGAGGCATATTTTGGAGTGGTTAACTCTGCTTCCCCTCAATACCGAGCATATTAATATCTTTTAGAAAATATTTATATGACCAAGTATTAAGATGGCTGAAACTAAGAATTTTGTTTTTTTCTATAGAACACTCATTAAAAGACTGGTACTTAAGACAAACAAGACATTCACTCCCATCCCTTCTAAAGTCCTCCTAAAATAAAATTATAGATATTCAAACAGGAAAACCCGGTAAAAACAAACAAGGTGAATTTTGCTAATGGAGAAATGTTCTGTAGATTTCTGGAAAACAGGTGAAACTGGAAGGAAAGCTTAAACTATTAGAGTACTCTAAATTATGTAAATTACTCAGAGAAGTGAATTCTTTAAAAAGTTGATTTTACTTAGACTCATAGAAAGTTGCTGCATATCTCCCCCACCTCCCACCCCCAACACACAGAGGGTCTGGTTAGAAATAGATCTTAATCTGGACTCAGTAAGGCTAGTGACAAGAAAATTCTGAGATGTGCTAAATTAAATTACAGCAGGCCAGATGGTGCAAGGAAGGTAGGAAGGGGTTAATCAGTTAACTGCAAGGGCCAGCTAACAAGACTGCGCACATTCCTTTATGTGTGGAATCTTGGATTAACTGCCTGGTGGCTATTTCCATGATTATCTAAAAGGAGACTAGCCAGGCGCCTTACAACCCCAGGAGCTCTGCTTGAATTTTCCAATCTGTTGCCCACAGCCAGTTCCAGAAACGGACACTTCTTCCTGGCAGGCTCTGAGCTTATTCCAGAGCTGGCCTGCTTCACCTCCTCCCTGCCTTATCTATAGACCCTGTAAATTCTTTCCAAACAATTTATAACCCCCACCCCCACCCCGCCCCCAACTTGATGTATAAAAACGCTAAACAACTCCAGTATGGCTGACAACTTGCCTTTTCCTTCTGGCATTGTTGCTGGTGGTTTAGACTTCATACCCCTGGACCTGGTCTTTTTGTTGCTGACCACTGGCTTAATAGCCCTTTTTTGTTTAACAATGGGAATGTGCAAATATAATGTTATGCTACCTCTGTACCAACCAAAGTTTTGGGATTTGGAGTTACTTTTGTGATGTTTTAGACAAACTTATAGTATGAAAAAGTTATTCATTAAATGTGCCTTTTAATTTTATACATTAATATCTTTTTTTAAGCTCACTGAAAACGGAGGCTAATTTGGAAGTTTTGAAGTCAATACCTAGTGAAAAATTAATGATTGAGACTGGTAAGTATGTTTTTAGAATTTTTCATATTAACCCATGCCAAAAAAAGAGCTAAAGAAAATTGAACAAATATTTTAAAACAGCACACTCAACCTCAAGTTATACTTTTTAGATAACATTTGGGGGTTTGTTATCAATAGATGGAAAAATATTAATTCAAGTAATTTAAGTTTGACAAAACCTAATCACCTAAAAGGAGATGTCAGTAACTAAGGTGGTGGTTATGAATATCTTATTAAACAAGGAGTCTTAACTAAGCATTTTACCTCAGGGTGTTTCAAAAACAATTAAGAACTTTTTTTACATGATGACTTTGTAATGACTTAATTCTATAATGCTTTTTAAATAAAGTGCAGAAATTTAAATCAAATTGGTTTAGTCTAAGAATTTTTGATGATCTTGTTGCCTCTTAAAATAAAACAAGGTTAGAAGCTAACATTTTTACCTTTACCCTGGAACTCAAGGGTCTCCTTAAACACATACGTAGACTTTTTTGGTAAAGTCAAGGCTGAGCCATTTTGAAGAAATCAGGTTTATTTCCTTGGGGAGTAATGAAAACGAAATGAGCTCATTAAAAGCACAATGCTTTTATAATGTGTAAGCTATTATAATTCTTAATTAAGGAAATAGGTTAGTGACTAACCCCAGTGTTCAAAGCCACTGTTTTATATTCAGTTGAGGCAATATGTAAGTTCATTTAACCTAAATGTTTTCATGTTACAGTTGTGTTTCTGTTAGCTTTAGGTCTATTTTTTAAAGCATATCATACACCAGCAATGATGTGGGGGTGGGGAGGGGGTAAAAATGAGCCTTATAAAAACATTTAAGAATTTGTACAGTTCAAGATTTGTCTTTTTTCTTAGAATTGTTTTCTGTTGCTTTTTGCCATGTTTGAAAGCTGAATCACAACATATTTTAGAGATTATATATTAGTTTGGTAATGTTCATTTAAAAAAATAATTCAAAAAATTAAACTTCTGAAGAGACTTCTATTTGCTAACTCTAGATGCACCTTGGTGTGGAGTCAAAAGTACACATGCTGGTTCAAAATATATAAAAACGTCATTTCCTACCAAAAAGAAATGGGAAAATGGGCACTGTTTGAAAGACAGAAATGAACCCTGCCATATAATGTAAGTATTTTGTTTTCATAGTCTTAAAAAAACATTAAAATTAACCACCAAATGCCACTTAATAAAATGAACTCGCCCTGGCCAGTTTTCTCAGTGGTTAGAGCGTCGGCCTGCAGTCCGGAGAGATCCGGGTTCGGTTCCCGCTAAGGGCATGTACCTTGGTTGCAGTTTGTCCCCGGCCCTGGTTGGTCGTGCTGGTGGCAGCCACTCGATGTGTCCCTTTCACGTTGATGTTTCTCTCTCTCCTTCCCACTCTATCTGTACAAAAAATAGAAAACTGTCCTCGGGTGAGGATTAAAAAAAAAATGAACTCAAGGGACATAATTAAAGTTGGGTGAAATCTAAATGAAGTTCAGATCAAACATCACCATTTTAATGCAGTGATTTGAAGGAATTTGTACCTGAATTGCTCTATTTCAGTTTCCTTTCTGCCCCAAGTGGTTCTATTGCTTCAGTGGGAACTCCATGGATTGTGGTCATTTGTCATTTGTAGGACGGGGAAGATCTTAATGCTTCCGTACATAGAGGCGCCCTACCTGGTTCAAGTTCTGTTCTCACGCAGCTTCCCCGCTGACAGTGATAGAGATGTAATCTTAGTAGACAGACCTTTTCATGGTATCTGCACTTTAAATATTATTTGACAACCTGAATAAGCTGTCAACCTAAATAACACATAGGAAAGGATTTCCTTTTTCTAACCAAAAAAAAGGGGTAGAACTTTATAGATTTTTATTTCCTTAAAAAATTAATTCAGAATCTTCTTTTATTATAATGTACAGCACATGTGCCTATGTGAAAAGAGGGGTTCTGTTACTCATCTAACTGTAACTTACAGAAGTCTATCATTTTAATGGGGACATCATCTAATTTTTGTTTGTACAAGCACATATATTAAATCTGGACTATAACAATCTAGCATGGTTTACCATTTTATGCAACTGGACATATTTTTAACACATTCATAAAAATTAACATTGACTTGTTACTTTTAAACTGTAATAATTCCTTCCCTATGCACCATCTATTTTTTTCTTCTTTCCAGTAGTTTTTAACAGGGAAGAGTATAAAGTAAGCCAGATCTAAATTCAGCAGGCAGAAAAGTGAATTATTCTGTAAAACATATTGGAAAGACTTTTTTCCTTTATTAAACATGCTGATGTTGGCAAAGACTTTAAAACTTAATGTTTTGAAATGCATGGGTGAGAAATATATAAAAATTCTGCTTAGTGAGGAATCACATGTAATTTTTATGAAATGTACATACTTGCAAATTCCGTCAGAATACAGTATTTCTGAATAATTCTTTGGAGATTTAATAGGACACTAGAGACAAGAAATTAGTATTTTTCCAGCAGCCAGCTGAGAGAGAACATAGTTGCCAACAGTGTGTCCAAGTCCATTTTCTATACTGCCTTAAGTATAACTGTTGACTTTAGTTGACATTTTTAAGACAAAATTTTAAGGTTTTTTCTAAATGCAGAAAGTTAAGAACTAAAAATGCTTGGTTACCAACAACAATCATGAATACCAGTTCTGAGTAGGTAGAGTTTGGGAAAATCAACATTTGCAAACTGAAAAGTTTAAACATTTCAAAAACATATATGCCGTAGTCTAATTACTAATTAGCAAGTTAAAATCCCTACTTACAAAGTCATTTTAAACAAACTCCATCTATTAACAGTTCTATGTTTTAATTATTTGTATAGAGATCTCCCTTCTAAATAAACTCCTTGAAACACATTTTGGAGCTCTTGCCATATGTCATTTTACTGAGGCTACACAGAAGAATCTAGACAGTCCCTGCCCTCATCCATCCACCAGTGAGTAGGTACACTGTGCCAGGCACTTTGGATAAAACATTAAATGAGTCAGACAGGATCCCTTTCCTCTGGAACAAGCAAGCACATAAAACGTTTAATTCCAGATGGCAGTGCTGTCACAGAGGTATGAATATGTGACTGGGACCACAGGACATGGCAACTGCCTGCCTTGAGGGGAAATAAGAGAACTAAGGTGACATTTCATCTGTGTACTAACTGGGAGTCATGCCAGACCAAGACAAACACGCTGAGCAAAGGCAGCCTGTAGGAGGGCTTGGTTGTGCCAGGGGAACAGTGAGTTGACTGTAGCAGAAAGTAGGATGCACGGGTAAGCGATAAGTCTGGGAAGGCAGAGTGGGGTCAGATTGTAAGGACTCTTATATGCCAACCTTAGTAGTTTAGATTTTATCGGGACCCAAAGGATTTTAAGCAGGAAAATGGCAGCTTTTTTTTTTTTTTTAACTATAACTGGTATTATTGTGGAGAAGGGACTGGAAGGGAGAGGCGTATCAGGAATCCTATTGATTTTGTACAGTATTATGCATGTAAGTTCTGATTGCAAGTAGTTAATAGAGAGGAAAACTGCAGTTTATAAAGAAAATTGGATCATTAGTGTCAATGTAAATGTTAACCAATTTGCTACTGGCATATTTTGACTGTCGGATAACAAAGTTTTGGTATAGTCAGTTCATTTAGTATATAGATTCGGCAAGCCTTTTGTGCTACTTTTACAGAATAAAAAAGTTCCAGTTAATTTCTAATCTCCATCCCTTGTACCTTTCGGTGTTTTATATTTTAGAAACTGGTAAAGGGAACAAAAAGCTTAAAACAAAAAGACTATTTAAATGTTTAATTTGACTTTAGAACTTTTCTAATTCATGTGAAAAATATTCTATATATAAGAATGCTAGGAAACATTACTGATAATTATCATTATTCTAGGTAGGGAAACTGAAAAATTAACACTTGGGCTACTTTGTTGCAGGGGGGAAAGTACAGGAAAAGAAAGCCCATGCGTGCCCCCTGCCCCCATTGTTCCAAATAAATAACTTCTAATTTCCTTTGCTGTCATTGTGCTAGTGATCATGTCACAATTTCTTTTTATCCTTTAGTACTAGTTCTCTAAGCAGTGGCTTTCAAACTTTGACAGCTATCCTCACAATATAACCTACATTGACTCATTACACATATACATACATAAATAAAACCAAAAAATAAATGAAATAGTACTTCCCTACATGCACTTTACTTTTCCTTTTCTTTCAATTTTTTAAAAGCTCATCATGACTCAGTAATGACCCACGGTTTAAAAGGACTCATTATCACTGAGTTAATTCCCTAATTGTGGCACACATAATATAGGCTGGTTTTAGAATTTATTTTAAACTGGTTTTGGGCTCTGATAGTCAAGACTACCCCAGAAATCTGTCTCTAATTACTCTACTCTAAATATCCTCGCAGTTAAACTTTCTGATAGTGCCGAAAACTTTAATACCCACTTAATCTCATTAAAGGTGCTAGTATCCTTTACGTAGAAAAAGACAAATACCTTTAAAATGGAATATGTATTTGGAAATTTAAACCATCTATTTTTGTCTTGTTTTAGTCAAATACTGGAGATAATGTCAGCAGTAAGAGATGAGGATCCACTGGAATTAGCCAATACGCTATATAACAATACCATTAAAGTATTTTTTTCCTGACATGGTATGTATTTCCCATTATGTATGTAAAATTTCATGGTAAAACTTAATGGAAGTCTCAATAAAGGAGTTCTCTGGAAGTTGTCTAAAGAGGTATTATCCATCACTGCAGACCGTCCTCCTCATTCTTATCCATGGAGTCAGGTTTTTAAATGTCATTTAATATCTTAGCTTAAAGAATGAAAACCACCAAGTATTTCATTTTATCTCTTCAAAAGTCTGAAAGGACAATTTTATGTCAATGCTGCAAACACAGAATGGCTAACAAATATACTGATTTTTACATCAAAATGAAACACATTCTGGTTCATACCATATATAAGTTGATACATAGCTGTTATCTATTTCTCACTTCAATCTCCAAATCTTGACTTTCGAGCTCAGCCCAACTACAGTGCTACTCTCAAATTTCAAAAAGTCTCAATCACTTCTGGCAGCCTACTTTTCCCTTAAGTATACAAAATATTCTACATATATCCTTTGTCCTCTGGTCTACATTATTTTATTTCCTTGATTTAATGTGGTTTCCTCTGACCTGCATTTTCTTTCTCCCACCCATCTTAAAGAAACACTAGGGGCCGAAGTTAGATACATTACACACTTTCATTGAGGAATCTTTGGCACAGCTGGCGCACCATATTATCGTTATTACATCTATTAAAAAGTTATTTGTTCAAATTTTGTCATAAAAACGTGAAAACATTTTATTCTATGTACAATAATGTACACAAATTTAAATAGGTCACCAAAGAGACCAAAAGTAATTAAAGAGGTATATTTACAGTAGCACATCACAGTAAACGGAAAACCATTCACAGATTCAACATTGATACTGTTTTTGTGCTTGGTTATACACTGAAGTGAAGCATATTAACTCCATTTTGGATGAACTGAATTTTAAACAAATAACCTCAATGATTAGTAAATGCTGTTTTAATCAGTCAGTGTCCTCATTAAATTCTTCAGCTGCTGTACCTGTGTTCTGAATCACTCCATTTCTTTCTCTTTGATCATCATCATCACAATCTGTACTGTCATCTTCATTCAATTCCCTGTCAGATTCAGCAGCAGCCTCTCTTACAGCTTCCTCTGGATTTTCATTGGGTACAATAAACCCGTTGTTGTTAGATATATTTGAATTATCCTTGATATCATCATCGATGTATACTTTTTGATGGCACATTGGACATGTATCTTGAATGTACAGCCATTTCCGAAGGCAAAGAGCATGGAAATAATGATTACATGGTGTGATACGAGCAGATGTTGTAAACTCATGATAGCAGATTGCACAGACATCATCTATTTCTTGTAAGCGGCTCCCTTTTACTTCAGGAAGTGAATTAATTTTCTTAACAGCAGTCCTACGATTCATGAATGTCTTCCAGCCATTTTTTCCTTGTAAATAGATGTTAAAATACGCATGTAGACACATCATACAAGCCCGAATTTTACTTCCTGACTCAAACATCATAGTGTAAGCCCCATTTCCAAACATTACTACTCCAAATATAAATTCAATAATATTGCCTGTTGAACGAACATAGTAGACATAATCATCAAGCTTTTCCCAGAGGACATTATAGTAGCCATCAATCATGAATAATGTATAAACAGTGAGAGAAACAATTACTTTTAAGCAGAGTTCCACACAGAAGGCTGTAACAGCAAACAGCCATGTGTTTAGTGCATAGTGATGCCAAAGAACATAACTGAGTAAAACAGGAAGAATAAACAGGCAAGCAGAGACAAAGAGCACAGGAAAATGTCTACGAAAAGATGACACATGAGAGGCACTGAGAGACATTAATACAGGATCTGTCATTCCATGGATGAAATGCAGGACTGCAGTTAATAAAAGGCACATGTTTCTACTTAAGCGAATAAGTCTCTCTTCTGGTCTTAGCCCACTTAAACCAGTCTGAAGAGCCAAAATAAAAAATAAAACAGGTGCTACAAAGCCAAGCCGCCTGTCGTCTTCTTCAGTTGATCCAATAAAGGCCAGTATTCCAAGGCCCAAATAATGGGCTACTGAGGAAATTACAGCACTCATGCCCAGTACAGTTAGTGTAGAATCACATCCACTAATTATAAGATTGCAAATGAGGTCCCAGAAATCATCCCAAGAAATAAAGAAGGAATCAGTTTCATTTGCCATCCTTAAAATGTACATTAACACTGTAGCCTGAGCTGTAATTCTTGTTAGCCAAAAGACTCTCAGTATATCTGGGAAACGAATCCTCTTCCATGTGTCCTCCATTAATAACTGTAATCCATAAATTCGATACATGTGCCTCACTAAAAGATAAACATATCGTGTGGAATAATAAAACCACTTAAGTTTCACTGCCAAGACAAGCACTGTGTTTAATGTAAGAATCAAGGAAGAAGTAAAAACTAAAGTCTCTCGGATGTGTAATGGTAGCTCTGTGATTAAGCCTATTACAGGAACCAAGAGATCCAAAATAATTAATTGTGAATAGATGGAATGAATTTGGAGTAGTGTAATGTATCCAATTCCAAATGTTAGTTGTAGAACAATGAGTGCCATCCATAGTGAGGGCCCTTTCCGAGGAAATAGCTCAATTCCAAAAGCTGATGTGTTGTAGGCACCATAGAAGTCAATGTGCAAAGAAGCATAATAATTTACCAACACTGAAGTTGCAGCTAACAGAAAGGCTGCGCTGTACATGTAAAACTTGAAAAGTGATCGCTGTGACAATATCAGAACAACACTGGATACAAATATACCTGGAAAAAAAAAAGGAAAAAGGTCATTTGCATGAAACATTTTAAAGAATGTTTTCCCACTAATAGTTAACAGTCTTCCTTTAACTAGTAAATGGAAACACTTTCAAAATTTTAACTTTAAGCCTCAAACAATTTAAGCTTAAAAGCCAAGAGTTTTGTAAAGTCAGTTCAATAGGGCAGACAAAACATTATTTTAAAAAATCTTACTAAAATTCTAATTTCCGAAGTAATTCAAGTAGTACCATATACCCAGGCACCAAATTACTAAATTCAAGACTGACTCTAGTGACATACATTTTAACATATTTTAAAATCTTTTAAGAACATGTTCTTTTTCATTTCATAATCATTAAAAATATTTAAAATACTTCCATTACAAAAACATTAGAATTAAAAATAACCAAAATGGAAACATTTGTTCCTATTAAATCTTAGAATTATTTTTCTAAGTGTTTTTTTAGGAAATCAAGTTTAAGTTGTTTTTTGTTTTTTTGTTGTTGTTTTTTGGTATGTGTCCCTAGTGGGAACCGAACTAGGGACTCTCTGGTCCGCAGGCCAACACTCCAACCCCTGTGCCAAACCGGGCTAAGTTTTACACTTAATCTAATTCCTCCTTTTCCTCAAATTGAACTCCTGCTGGCTCTTACTTTTTCCTGCTCCTTAAATTGAGCATTCTCCCCTGGGTTCAAATTCAGTTGTTTTTTTCACTTCTACATACTTTCTTGCAAATTTCAGAAATGTGAAGGACCTTCAAGTTCCTTTTTCCTATACATTACTGAATATTTGTCTTCAAATAGTCAGCCCTTTTTATTCTTCAAATTACAAAAGTAACATTCAGAAAACCAAAACATTTAAAAAGTTGTAATAAATCCTACCTCTCCCCAATCAATACTTAATCAATGTATGGTCCAATGTGTATCCAGACCATCTTTATGCTGACAAATGTTTAAGTGAGATTATAGTAAACATTATTATCCAAGGTTTCAACTATGGAAACAACATCCAACTAGCCACCTACTACCATTTCTACAATACAACTGCAACACTCAATTTTCTAAAACCTAACTTGCCTCAAATGGCTCTTGCAATTTCCAATTTCAGTTAAAGGTGCCGTTACTGTTCTCTTAATGGTACCTTCTAGCCCCTCACCCTCAAATTTGACAATTAGTCTCCAATTCTACTAACATCTATCTCTCCTTTTCACCAACCTATTTATTAGTTTGACTCTTAAAAACTCATCTTGTCCAAGTCCATCTAAACCAACACCTATGTGCCTTTCTTTATTTCTCTGCTCAAAATACTACAGTGGCTCTGAAATAGTAATCAACTAAAATCTATGTTTCTTGTCCTAGCAATCAAGGGTCCAAACTGGCCTTAGAGGAATACTACTTTTATTTTTTTTATTATTATTATTTTTTTTTAATCCTCACCCGAGGATATTTTTCCATTTTTTGTACAGATAGAGTGAGAGGGAGAGAGAGGAAGGAGAGAGAGAGAGAACCATCGACGTGAAGGGACACATCGAGTGGCTGCCACCCGCACGACCAACCAGGGCCGGGACAAACTGCAACCAAAGTACGTGCCCTTAGCGGGAACCGAACCCGGGTCTCTCCAGACCGCAGGCCAACGCTCTAACCGCTGAGCCAAACTGGCCAGGGCAGGAATACTACACTTTTAAAGCACAAACCAAAGCTTCACAGCTCCAAACAACTTTCCCAAACACACCCTTCCTGTGCCATAATGGCAGCTGTGTTTGTACTGTTCTCTGCTTAGCATGATTGCGCCATCAGAACTTCCCAAGTTCTTCACTGTTCAAATTCTATCCATCTTACAGACCCACATTCTCTGATAGTCACTGTTCCTTCAACATACCTACAGAACCTGGTGAAACACTTAATGCTCATACTACCTGATATTGTAGTTTGTAGTTATCGGAGCTGGTATCATCTACTCTGTTAGATAATGTCCTTGGATAGCAAGCAAGGATCCTACCTTGTACATCTATGGATCCCAAAATATTTTGTAGAAAATAAATACAATTAGTATTCATTGGGGAACTAAACGTTTCTGTTGAATTCTGGTTATGTTTTCAAAGGCAACTACAAAATAGAGCCCACTTGGTAAATTGAATTTTGGGGGCGGCGTTAATCCTCACCTGAGGATATTTTTTCCATTGATTTTTAGAGAGTGGAGGGGGGGGGGGGGGGGGAGAGAAACATTGATGTGACAGACACACATCGAGTACCTCCCACACACACCCTGCCCAGGGCCGGGGATCAAACCTGCAACCCGGGTACATACCCTTGACCAGGAATCGAACCCAAGACCTTTCATGCACAGGCCAACACTCTAACCACTAAGCAACACTGACCAAGGTGGAAATGGAAATTTATGAACAGGTAAAACAAAGCTAAGAACCCAGAACTTGAAGTATAGAAAAAGTGACAAACTCCTAATTAAATAGCATCCATTCACCTTATTTTAGCATATAATCAAGAAAGACTGCATATTACAGTGGAGGCATTTCATAATCCATTGCATGTGAAAGTAAGGGCCAGATCCTCTGATGACTTTGCCCATGAACTTACATTTTATCCTGTGCCAATGTGTCAGGTCATTTGTGAAAAGGAGAACAAAGGACACAATCACCTAGAAGATATATAAATTTCTGCACAAACACCTACTAGATTTCCAAAGCAAGTGAGCCACTAATAATTTCCCAAACAACTAATAGCTGGGTGTAGGCCTTTTCAATATAAAATGGACTGCCCTGGCCAGTGTGGTTCAGGGTTGGGCGTCGTCCCATGCACTAAAAGCCTGCTGGTTCGATTCCAGGTCAGGGTATGGTCAGGGCACATGCCCGGGTTTAGGGCTAGATCCCTGGTAGATGGGGCTTGTAGGAGGCAGTTTATTGGTGTTTTGCTCTCACATCGGTTTTTCGCTCTCTCCCTCTCCCTTCCTCTCTCCCCCCCCCAAAAAAAATTTTTTTTCCATGGAAGGTAAGAGGAAATGGAATTAACTCAGCCACTGTGTATATATAATCTTACTTTCTCTACATAGAGAAACAAAGTCAGTATTTTTCCTGAGACAAAACTTAAACTTACCTCCTAAAATGATTTAAAATAACGTAAATTCTAGTTTATACCAATTAAAAGAGAGAAAGTCAAGTAGGGACTGTAAATTACTTTTGTCAACATGCTATTCAGTGGTAAGTTAACAGTTGCTTGTGAATATTCATGAACTTTGTTATAATTTATAACCAGTCCTTTTACTCTAATAGCTTTCCCCCCTGAAATTTATTTTTACACACAAATGAAGGAATGACTTGGGTTTTAGAAATATGGAGAAAAAGTGCCATTTTGCTTTATACAAATGTACCAAGGGAAAGGGGGGAGGAGAATATGATAGGCAAATCAGGTAGTGAGACTACAATTGAAAAGTTAAAATGTGTTGCCCTGGCCAGTTTGGCTCAGCGGTTAGAGCGTCGGCCTGCGGTCCAGAGAGACCCGGGTTCGGTTCCCGCTAAGGGCACGTACTTCGGTTGCAGTTTGTCCCCGGCCCTGGTTGGTCGTGCGGGTGGCGGCCACTCGATGTGTCCCTTCACGTCGATGTTTCTATCTGTCTCTCCCTTCCTCTCTCTCCCTCCCACTCTATCTGTACAAAAAATGGAAAAATATCCTCGGGTGAGGATAAAAAAAAAAAAAAAAAAAAAAAAAAAATGTGTTCTAGCAAGTAACAATCTGATACTACTCTTTCTTGACTAACATCATATCACCAAGATGTGGTAATGACCAAACACTTCAAGAACAGCATAAAATTGTTTAATTCTTACCCAAAGTTTGCATGTAAAAGGGGGTTCTTAAATTTTTCTTTAATACTCATGGTCCTATGTATGGAACACAGTGAGAATCAGCTCTCATTTTACAGAAGAAGAAAAAGTCAATTTCTTCCCAAGTAACAAGTCTCACCATTCATTCAATCCCTCTCCCGGCCTTTGGTCTTTAGAGACTGTTGCCAATATCAAAGTTTTGTTGCATTTTCACAACTTCAGACATAAAACTTGTTATTTACCCTGTAGATCTAAGAAAATTAAGCCCAGGGGTAGTGTTTCTTATTAGCATTTAAGAGTGGCCCTGGCCGGTTTGGCTCAGCGGTTAGAGCATTGGCCTGTGGTCCGGAGAGACCTGGGTTCGGTTCCTGCTAGAGGCACATATGTTGGCTGCAGTTTGTCCCTGGCCCTGGTTGAGTCGTGCAGGAGGCAGCGACTCAATGTGTCCCTTTCATGTCACTGTTTCTCTGTTTCTCTTCCTCTTTCCCCTCCCACTCTATCTGAACAAAAAAATGGGAAAATGTCCTCAGGTGAGGATTAAAAAAAAAAAAGAGTGACTTGCATAGTAATCAATGCTATATATAAATGATGCTTTATAAAGAAAAACCACCTAGGGACACTAGAGAACAGAATTAACTGAAATCACAACTCTGGGATCCAATTTTCCAGTGATTCGAGTTTCACTAAAGTTCTTGAGGTAGGAAAAGAAGTAGGTATTAAAATCAATTCAGGAGCTTTGGAGCTATATATGTACTCAATTCATGAAGAGTTCGAGGCCTTTACAATTTGGATTACCCAAAATAAATAAATAAAACCATCACGTTACACAACAAAGTGTTTAACTCTTTTATGTGGAAAGTCCCCTCATACCCTAACCTTTTCTGGAAACTTAGGACTAAAAATTAGAAGGAAATAGGATGTAGTATTTACAACTCTCCAGCTACCTTAACCTTTAAAACATAATCTAACACAGAGGGCATCTTCTGATTTACTGACCATTCGTATTTCTCAGTGAACTGCCAGGTTATTTTTGCCCATAGTCTGACTACAAATTATTTGTCAGTTATCTACTGTAATGCAAACATCCTCTCCAGGTGTGTAGCTGGTCTCACTTTTCTGATGCTGCCTTTTCATTAATAGAGGTCTTTAATTTTAATATCACTGAATTTATCAATGATTTACACATTTGCTTTTATATATTTTAAAAGATTTTCCCTCTTACTTTCAGTAAAACCATGTTCTACATTTTCTTCTAAAACTGTTTATACATTGACATAAGGTTAGCTATCCAGTATAATTTTTTCCATATGGATAACTAAATGACCACTAACTTAATAGTCTATATTTAATTCTACCTCTGAAACACATCAAGTTTCTATATATACCTGGGTAGTCTAGAAGGGCTTTTTATTCTGTGTTATTGGTCTACTTGTCTATCCTGTGGTCTCCACCAGGATCTTAATCCCCTTCTCCCCATAGGGGTCATCTGATAATATCCAGAGACATTTTTGGCAATCTCCACTGGGAGAAGAGGGGTGCTACTGGTATCTAATAGGTATCAGACAGCGGTGCTTTAAAAAATCCTACAATTCAGCCCTTGCCGATATTGCTCCGTGGTTAGAGCCAGGAGTTAGGGTGGCAGGTTCCATTCTCAGTCAAGAGCAAGGACAGGTACTCTGAGTTGCAGGTTTGATCTCTGACCCCATGTAGGAGGCAACCAACCAGCTAATGTCTCTCTCTTTCTCTCTCTCTCTCCCCCTCTTCCACTCTTTCTAAAAATCAATGGAAAAATGTCCTTAGTTGAGGATTAACAAACAAACAAAAATCCTACTATTCACCTCCCAACAAATAATTATCTTGTCCAAAATGTCAACAGTGTCACTGCTTAGAAAACCTGGTCTATGCCTATGCACTCATAACTACTACTGCTTCACTTTGTTTTTTCACATCAGAGGTTTTCTGAGTTCTTTCTATAGCACCAAAAATAACTATATCTCATTCTTTTCAACAACTTTACTGTATGGTTAAACCTAATACAATGAACAGATTCCATTTTAATAGACATTTAGATTAACAATTTGTTGTTTTGTTATTACCAACAATGATGCAACAAATATCCTTGGCCATAGTCTGTACAACTCTATCTTTAGGTCAGATTCTTACAAATGGAATTGTGTATCAAAAGGAATATGATGAATTTTGGTTGATAGCGCCAGATGGCTTTACATAGAAGTGACAGCCTACAAAAACTGTAACTTAACCTATTTCCCTATAGCTTCGCCAAACAAATTTTTTTTTCTCTCCAAACTTTGAACTCTTCGCTAATCTAGTAAGTGAAGTTTTGTTTTAATTGTATTTTTTAATTATAAATGAGGTTAAGTAATTTTTATTTTGCTTATTGACCATCTGCATTTCATTTATTGTGAACTGCTTATCCTAGGCCCATTTTTCTCTGGAAATAGAAGTTTTTCTTCCTGACACAGTAAAACTTTTACAAGGACTTCAATTTCATATGATGCAGATATTTTCCCCTCGGTGTGTCAGTAATTATTGTTTTTTTTAGAAAAAGTTTTGTCATGAAAGTTTGTCATTTATTAAAATTTCCCTTGTGATTTCTGGATTTTCTCTTATATTTAGAAAGGCCTTTCCACTTCAGTGAATTATCATTATATGAGTAATACTTTTAAAACAAACTCCTATGCTTGCATTTTCTGCCTTGGATTTAGATTTGCTAATTCAGCATTATGCTGTACTGTGTTGCATTTCATTTAGCATTTAACACTTCCTAAGAATAGCTTAACATTCTTAAATATTCTATATATTGTGGTATGATTTTATTTGGATCTTGAAAATGAGACGCTTTATTTTCTCATTTGCTGAAAGTCTCATATTAGTAAGACATCAACTTTTATTCAGGATAAAATTTTTAGCACCAAAAATACTTTTTAAAAAATGTTACCACTTACAAATGTGAAAAATTAGCATAATTACACTGGCATAGCATAATGTAAGGAATAGCCTGGTGATGCATTTGGAAAATATTTTATATTTCTCACAAAGTCTGACCCAGAGAATATTTTGAGATCAAAATTTTCAAATAAACAGCATCAACATTTCACTGATGCCTTCAAAAGACCAAAATATCTGTAACACAGTATAGTTTTAACTGAAGTATTAAAATATTTTTTTAAAAAAGCTACCAAGCTTACTAATAGCTGACACTTAAGTAGTGCTAGGCCCCAGGTACTGTTTTTGAATGCTTTCATCCTATCTCATTTATTGTCCTTAACATCCTATGAGCAAGATACCATTACTGTGCATCTTTCAAAAGGTACAGAGTAGCCCTGGCCAGCTTGGCTCAGCAGATGGAGCGTCCGCCTGCGGACCAGAGAGTCCTGGGTTCGGTTCCCACTAGGGGTACGTACCAAAAAATAAAAAAATAAATTAAAAGGTACAGAGTAAAGGGAGGCATAACGCAGCTAAATAACCTGCCTGAGGTCTCATTCTTCTGATTTGTCAAATACAAACTTTCATGGTTTACTACAAAAATAAGAAGCAGGGTAGAGTACAAGGAAAATACCAGATTACTTTGTTCAATGTTCTTAAACCATAAATTAATTAAGGAAAGTACTCCTTTTCCTTAAAGTTCCCTAGTCTGGAGTTCAACTCAAAGGGCACTGCATTTAAAATTTAAAGCACCTGGTCCTAAAGAGGTTCTCAGAGAATCTGCAGTCACCTTTGGTTAAGAGCATTCAAGGCAGCAGCTACACTATTTGGGCAATGAACATGTGATTCCTCTCAAAGTTCCTTTTTTTCCCTCTCCATCATGGATGCTTCTCAAAGCAGAAGTGGGGACAGCCACCCTCCCACCCTCAAGTCCTGTTACATGTGGTAACTTAGTCCTCAAAGCAGTACTTTGTTATCCCATTAATCCCAAATCTGATAAAGTGCCCTAGAAATCTGTTACCTTCTGCTCTCTTTTTTTTTCTTGGGGGTGGGTGGGTGGAGTGGAGGGCAGGGTTGGCAATCAGACTCAGCTGGGACTACCTTACTATACTGAGATAAGTAACTGCATGTTAATATATGATCACGATGAGCAACTTCTTACTGGCAGGAATAAAATGCCTTCTCAACGGCCCCCCTTCTTATTAATTTCATTTTAACATTAATTAACCTCACTTTACACATGACTGTCAGAATTAAATATGTTGAGTATGAAACATTAAAGCTATCTAATGCTTTTTAAACTGCTGTACAATTGACACAGTATTATATTAGTTTCAAGTGTACAACATATTAGGTTTCAGGTGTTTGATATTTGTATCCATTACAAAACCACACAGCTCCAGTTTTGCCACAGATAATGAGGACACTACACTTTTGCAGTGGTAGGTAGGAATGGCTGGTGTTAACCAGCTGGTGGGTTACTGAGAAATCTTGTGCTAAAGAACAGCATGTGCACATCTGTTAGTTTTAAGATCTAGCATGTGATCATTACTATACTATTTTGTATCTGGACTGCAGCAGGACTGGGGAAGAAAGTCAACCACCACGGATGTCAGAAGATTTTTCAGCCTAGGCTCTGGCAACCACTTATTTGCTGCGTATCTAAAGCCAAACACTACCTGTGACGCTCAGTTTTCTCATTGTAAAATGAGAATACCACCACCCAAGTCGGAAGGATTTTTGAAGGTTAGATATTAGGTTAGATAATACCAGTGAAAATGCTTTGCAGAAGTAAAATATCAAACAAGTGTAAAACGTTGCTATTCACTGCTAAAAACAAAACAACATTACTACTCTTCTGCTGTCAGAATAAAGCAGCAACAGATGGCTCAAAATTCCCAGAGGTTTGGTAAGGATCTCACTATCAGCAACACTTCAAAGCACTAGCCTACTAAAAACTTATCACAAGAATTACTTCATCAACAAAATTTGCCAAGTTTTAGTTACTTAAAAACACTTTCACGCATAAACGCTTCTCTCTCTGGTGATGCAAGTGAAGATGGGGTGTGAAACATAAGCGGCTTTTCAACACTCCATTCATATGCAACAAAAACTGATTTCAGAACTCTCTTCTGGGAAGGTCTCATCACTCTCTAGCCACGATTTTCCTTTAAATACCTGTACTTCAAGAAAAACTGTAGGACTCCTTATATATATCGCCTTCTTCATGAGGATTTTTGATAACGATTCCAAGGTCTGACATTCGAAACCCTGTCCCTTTCGTTTGGATGTCATCTACCGCAGACACTTCAGCATTTAGTGGACGCCGTCGATACAGAAGTGACAACATACCAGTACTCTGCCCTTTGGAAAGAAGGAAACTGAGGCCCAGGCCTTCGCAGACACGTCCAAGGTCACGGTCGGCGAGACGGCGCGCGGAGGTGCTGTTTGCCCAAGGCGGGCGCGCCGGCCGCGGCGGTCCGCACTCACCCGGGAGAAGCCGCAGGCAGAGCCGCGCGATGGCGCCCAGGCTTCCTCCCGCCCGCCCTCAGGTGCAAAAGGGACCGGGGGCACCAAGTCCCCCGAATCCCGTGCCGTTCCTCCCGCCCCCGGTCCTCTCGCACAATCTCTCACACTGACACACACACACGACCACGGCCTGCGCGGCTGCCGGCTCCCCGCCGCACGTCTCGGCCTGCAGAGCCGTCCCGGGGTGCAGCTACCCTCCCCCCTTACCGAGGAGCCGGAGGAAGATCTGGAGCCCGATGCAGAACCGGCTTTGGCTGGAATCGTAGTAGGAGTTGAAAATGGCGTCGATGATGTAGAGGCAGGGCACCCGGAGCACCACTTCGAGCACCGCCCAGGCCTGCTGATGGGCCATCCGCACCTGCTGCTGCGGGGGCGCCACCGCCGCCATGAGCCGCTGCCACACCGGGGCTGGGCGGGCCGGGCAGGGCCGCGCAGGCAGGGCCCGGGACGGCGGGCGGGCAGGGGCGGGGGCTGGGGCGGGCGACTCCGCCCCCCTCCGGTCTCTCGGCCCGCCCCGCCGCCCGCTCGCGTCTGCGGAGCTGGAGCAGGCGGCGGCGGCTCCCGGGAGGCCTCTGGGCGTCGGTGTTCTCGGCTGGCTAAGGTCTGGCTCCTCCTCCCTCCGTCGCCTCCCCCGCCCGCGGAGCCACCATCTTGACCTCGCCCGCGGGCCTCTGCCGTTGCTGCTGCGGGGCTGAGGGCTGCGCCCGCGGTCACGCGAGACGGCGGAGACCGTGCCGCTGTCGCGTCACAATCCAGCGCTCGAGGCGCTCCCCGTGTCGTCATCACGTACGGCGCAGCAAACGTCTCTGAGCGTTGCCATGGTTTTCACTCACCTCCGCGACCCACCCAGGCGCCGCGGCTTGGGCGCCACCCCGTGGCGCGGGCGCACTGCGCAACGTCGCCCTCCTGCCCACAGTGGCCGCCTCGCCCACCTACGTCAACGTGGGCCCAAGGGGGGACGCCTGCTTCTACGGGTGCGAGGGACTTGTTGTTTTATTAGAGCCATTAAACGTCCCGTAAACGTGGTTCAAAGATGCTTGCGAGGCGGAAAGCCCAAGGGCGCCGCCCACCAGCCCCACCCACCGCACCTGGCGGCCGGCTCCGAAAGGCCTCCACTCGGCCCGGTCGGGCTGTCCGGGACCGCTGGAGGCGTCGTGCGTGCGTTTTATGGAGCAGCCGCCGTTTGTGGCTCTGGGCGAGGTGTCCTAGGCGCCGCGGAGAAAAACACCCCTCTCACCCCTTTGCACATCACCTAACCACCTCCTCCCAAGTTGGACAGAACTCAGGACACTCATCGGCCACATTTTACTGATATCAAGGGCCGCTGTGACTTCAGGGCCAGAACTCAGGCTTCCGTCTCTGATTTCTCGTCTTCTCGGAGGTAAGCATACCCAGGCAGTCCCTTTTTTCCTCCCGCGCAGGCAGAAGAAGCCATACTTTTCTTGCCACCCCAAAGTATGCCACCTTGACATACAATTATTTTGAGCTGAAGACAATTGAGAAAGAGCTGAAGCCCCCACTCCCTCCATCCCTCCGAAAGCTCTCTGCCTCCACGCCCCCCAAACACATTTGCTTCAAAAGCAGGACATAAATGTCCATTTGTAAAGGTGTCTCCCTGTCCCTTACCTATAAGAGGACTCTTAGACTCTTAATCACCCACTAACCTTACTAATCATCTTCCACTAGTTTCCCTCCTATATTTACGTTCCCACAGTTGCCACTCCCTAGAAGCCTACAAATGTATTGCTCTTTGTTAAAATGCTATTGTAAGCCCCAAGTTGTAGCCTCCCCCTTTTGAGTTACTCATCAGTACATTTATTCCGGGCGTTTGTGCACCTCGTGAGTTAATAAACTGTTTTTCTCTGGTTAATCTATTTTTTTAAATGTTTTTATTGATTTTTTTAGAGATAGGGAGAGAGAAACATCCATTGTCTGCCTCCTGCACGCCTCCCCCATCCTCCAGCAACCTGGGCCTGTGCCCTGATCAGGAATCAAAACTGGACCTCTCAGTCCATGGAATGCTCAATCCACTGAGCCACACCAGCCGGGCTCTTGTTAGTCTCTTTTGTCAAATTAATTACCAGGGGCTCAGCCACAGAACCTAAGACTGTAAAGAAAGTTTTACACTTCTTTTTTGCTTATCCATGTAATTAATATATGAAGCTGGCCATCCTTAACTTTCTCTTCCTTCACCAGCAAATAGGAATATAAGTTAACTATTAACCAATGTCGCCCCAATAAATTTAATTTAAAAATAGTAATAAAAGAAGAAAAGCCCTGGCTGATGTGGCTCAGTTGAGTGAGTGTCATCCCATGCACCAAGAGGTCGCCAGTTTGATTCCTGGTTAGGGCACATGCCCAGGGGCTCCATCCCCAGTAGGGGGTGGGGGTGGGGGGCAGGAGAGAGCCGATTGATGTTAACCCTTTCATATTGAAGTTTCTCTCTCCCTCTCCCTCTCTCTCTAAAATCAGTAATAAAAACATATTTATTTTAAAAAGTAAAGAATAAGTTAGGTAAGAGTCTGCACTGTAGTCCCAGCCATCTCAGATTAAGGGGGATAAAATAGTAAGCAAGAAATTGGCCCAAACTCTAGGGCTCGAACAGGTGATTATCTTCTGTCAGTTAACCCCCTTCTCTGGGTGGAGGTAGATGTGGTACAATGATTGAACCCACACCCAAACTCCTTACTCCGGTCTCATGTTTTTAAACTCCTGCCATCTGTGCTTACCGTACACTAGGCACTAAGTTAAGGGTTTTACATTTTACTTAAATCTTTGTATCAGCCTTGGTTTGATAGGTATTATAATCTGTTTTATTTTTATTTAAAAAAAATGTTTTTTCGCCCTGGCCAGTTTGGTTCAGCAGTTAAAGCGTCGGCCTGCGGTCCGGAGAGACCCGGGTTCGGTTCCCGCTAAGGGCACGTACTTCGGTTGCAGTTTGTCCCCGGCCCTGGTTGGTTGTGCGGGTGGCAGCCACTCGATGTGTCCCTTCACATCGATGTTTCTCTCTCTCTCCCCCTTCCTCTTTCTCCCTCCCACTCTATCTTTACAAAAAATGGAAAAATATCCTCGGGTGAGGAAAAAAAAAAGTTTTTTCTTTACTCATTTTAGAGAGAGGAAGGGAGGAGAAAGAGAAACATCGATGAGAGAGAACACTGATTGGCCACCTCCTGCATAACCCCCACTGGGGATTGGGCTTACAACCTGGACATATGCCCTGACCAGGAATCAAACCAGTGACCTCTTGGTGCATGGGTCGATGCTCAACCAGTGAGCCACACTGCTGGGCCGTTACATCATCTACAACATTATCTCTGTTGTAGAGAGGAGGAAACTGAGGCTTAGATAAGTTATCAAGATCAAAAAGTTAAGTGGCCAGTATGGCCATAGCTACTTAAGAGTCAAACCCAGGATTTGAACCCAAGGCTACCTGGAGCTTAGAACATCAGGCATCTTTGACTCCTTACTCTTGTCACCCACAGCCAATATGCAACCAAATCATACCCATTTTTTCTTAACAGTCTTTTCTACCCATTTCCCTACTGTTGTCACTATCAGTATCCTACCCCAAGATCCTACTGTAGCTTGTCTGTTGCTTGCAATATCATTATGATCACCATTTTTCTAATGCAGTCTGTTTACTTCTGCTGAGTTAATTTTCCTAAACTGCATATCTAGGGAATAACTTTGTGGTTTTGACAAAATTCCCAAAGGAAAGCAAACTTAGTAAGAGAACTGTGAGGCTTATATGTAAATTAGCTACTCAACCCATCTGTTATTCTGCCCTAATGACAATTTAAAGCAAAAAGACAGAGGCTATCATGGAGAAAAGGTCCTCAAGGACTAATCTAAAAGAGGAGTGTGGTAAGGAGACAGGAAGTAAGAAGTACCATTATATGATGATCATGCAAAATGGAAAATAAAATAGTTCATGGGCTTTCCTCTAATTTTTATTTAAAAAGTTAAGTGTAGTAAATATTAAATAAAAATACTTTTTAAAATGAGCAAATGCTTCAGTTCTTACTAATGTTTTAACAATTTCAAATCTAATTTGATGCACAAATTTTATTAGTATAAGAATTTCTAATTCAAAGTAAATTCCACCGTGGGCCAAGAACTTTCAGGAGTGGTGGCACGGTCATTCTTTTCTTTCTCACACATGCCTTCAAGTCAAGTCTCTTTAAACTCTCTAGGTCTCACTTTCCCCAACCATAAAGTGAAGGTTTGACTAAGGTCCTGGCAAGTATGCTAAAATACTACTTTAAAACTAAATTTTTATTAATGAGGTAGTATTTAGATGCAAAGGAATTTTTAAAATAAAAGATAAGCTTTAAATTAAATAACTACAATTCACTAATCTGATCTTTATTTGGTTTCTACATTGACTTAAGTGTTGTACAAAGGTGTATATTTATATTGAATCTACCCAGAACAGTATAGGACACACACACATACACACTTTAAATACATAAATTACCTGTGTTCAAACATAACAATCTGTTCATTTCATTTTAATGATTCAATCCTCTTTTAGTAGCTTTAAAAAGCCTTTAGATAATAGGATGTATAAAAACTAGTTTGACTTTTCTGTTGACATTTTCATCAGCCATGTCTTTGTTCCTAGCAACAAACTGATTCTGGGCTATAATTATTCTCGAGATTTCAAATTCCAAAAGTGACAAGGCAATTGATCAAGCTTATTGGACCATGCATCTGTACCCTAGCTGTACCAAAGGGCAAGTGCAAGCAGTTTCCCTAGTGGGAGGAAGCAGTAGGAAACAGGCACTTAGAATTACCCATCCCACCTCTCCCCACAAAAGTACTGTGTGTTTCCTTCAAATGGAATATGGGGATATTGGTAGGAAGGGTAGGGAGTAATAGCCCCAAAAGGGACAAATACAAACCTTAACTTTATCTCAGACCTTGAGAATTATTTAAAAAATAATCTCCGACCCTAAATTTTTTTCTCACCATTAAATTTCAGATATGCCCATCAAAATTCAGCTATTTGAATTTTCTGCTTTTGTAAATGCAAAATGAACAGGAACAGTCTATTGCTGTTTAGTTAACAAAGGAAACAACAGAGAATATAGTGGCATATGGAGTCAATGTTGAGTTTCCACTACCTGACTTTGTTCATTCATTCATAGACATTTACTGAGCACTTTCTATATGCCTGGCAGTATACTTGCCCACTTCTGCCTATTACTAGTTCTCTGTCTCTAGACCAAGTACTGAAACTCTCTAGTCTTCAGTATCCTCATCTGGGAAAAGAAAAAAAGTTTAATGTAATATGAAATACATGACATGCATTATCCAGTTTAATCCTCAACAAACTTGTCCAAGGACACAGACAATAATAGTGGCAGAGCCAGGTTTCAAACTCATATTTTTCTGATTCTAGAGCTTAACATCTGATCCTCTGCAAGTAATTTCTCATGCTTGTTACACAAATTAAAACAATATATTTTAATACTTAGTATGGTGTATAGTAAACACATTTTAGGAGAAATACTCAGTGGAAGCCATATACAACATTTTGCAGTGGCTCCATTTATAGCTCAGTGGTACTCTGAAGATACTGTTTATTAGTTTGGGTTGTTAATATGTGATCATTATTCAGTAGTACTTAATTTATATTAGAATATAAATAGATGATAGATTCAAATATGTTAATCATCTAGAGTGATGGTCAAGAATAATCTGAGGGCTGAGATACCATTGAGAGGAAGAGTACAAATAATACTAAAATAAAAACATCCATCAAGGCTGGAAGCCCAGAGAAGATGGATATAATATCCCACTAACAGATGGAAAGTATAGAACCCTTCACCTTAGATGGGATCCTGTAGTCCCGGCTTCTGACAGTCATTTCTCATTTTACTTTTTAAAAAATTACTTCTCATTTTATAGCTACATGCAACTGTGTAGAATAAAAGCTTCAAGATGGAAGGTTCAATATTGTAACAATGTGAATTTTACCCTATAGGTTCAATGTAATCCCAACAAAAAAATCTCAGCAGGTTCTTTTTTCCAAAATTTGACAAGCTGATTTTAACTTCATAAGAAAATGAAAAAGATCAAGAATAACACAATCTTGAAGAACAAAGTTGAAGGACTTTCGGTATCAGTTACCAGGACCTATTTTAAAGCTATAACAATTCAGACAAGATAGTATTGTTGCATGAGTAGAAAAACTCACCTGTGGAACAGAAGAGAAAGTCTAGAAACAGCCCCATATACATATGGTTTACGATAAAAGTGACAGTACAGTGGGAAAAGGATGATTTAAACAACAACAACAACAACAATATAATGAGACTCTGGATACTGCCTAACAAAGCATGTCACTTAATGGTGAAACACACTGGAGGCATTCTCTCTAAAGATAGGAACAACTTAACATCGTATTAGAGGTGGGGCAGGGGGTGGCAATAGGGCAAGTTAGACGGCCAGAAGCTTCTCTTTTCAATCAAGATTTAGCTGTTTATTTTTAATAAATGTTCCTCGTACTGTTGTAAGCCTTTAGTTACTTTCCAGAGTTCTGAAAAAATTGATTTTGATCATTTTTGCCAGTGTTCCCACTGCTTTTATGGAGGAGCCAGTTTTCAGAGGTCCTTATTCTGCCATTCTGGAAGGCTCCCATTTTACTCCTGATATTGAGTAGGGACATATCAAGAGACATCCTAGGATACACTGAGTGTGAAATACATTTCTTTCTGCCCTTGTGCAACAATAACCCTACTTCCTCCCGATAATCAGATTTGATGACCTCAACCAGGACGGTAACTATTTCTTGTCTCTTGGCACAAGGAGCCTGAAATGAATGGGAAATCTCAGTAGGTTAAAGTTTAAAGGGTCTAATATTGTGTCTCCTGATGAAAGAGTTTCCATTAAGAACCAGTCCTCTAGACTCACAAAGTTATATGGGAAACACAAACTCCCCATGTGTGTTAGTGGGGACAATAAATGAAATGGGTGTGTTAAATTTCCTATTGCTGCTACAACAGATTATCACAAAGGATGGTTTAAAACAACACAAACTTATTCTCTCAGTTATGGAGGTCAGAGGTCTAAAACCAAGGTTATCAACAAGACTGTGTTCCTTTTGAAAGCTTTAGGAGAGAACCCATTTCTTACATTCCTTGGCTTGTAGCCCTTTCCTTTCATTACTCCATCCACCTGCTTCAGTTATCCCATCTCCTACAACTTGGTCCTGTCTCCTCTTGTAAGAACCTCTGAGACTTTATTGGGCCTAAACATTATAATGCAGAGTAATCTCCCCATCAAGATCCTTAACTTAATCACATCTGCAAAGTCCCTTTTACTATGTAAGAGAACATATTCACAGGTTCTGGATATTAGGTTGTAGACTATTTTGGGGTCACTATTTAGTCCACTCTAATGAAATCTATTTCTACCCTTTCATTCACAGACCTACATTTTCTATCTATAAGGGACATGACACTATATAATGGCTGTTGATTTAGAGTGTAAATTTTGTCTTAGTGGTGGTATTATCAGTTTCAAAAGGTTTTTCCATCATTCCATCAGACCAACATTATCTAGGTTGTGTAGTGTGATAAGACCAGTGAATTCCACAGTCATGTGCCCACTGAAATGCCTCCTTTGCTGTAAAGTAGGACCCTAGGTCAAAAGCAGTATTATGTAGGGTACATATTAATGGATCGAACACTTGTAAACCCTTAAATAGTAGTGCTGGCCAACATCTTGTGGGCAGGAAAGGCAAGCTTATATCTGGAGATGGGAAGATTCTAGTCAAGGTGAATCTGTTCTACCAGCATAGAAGTGCAATGTAATCAACTTGCTACCAAGCAGCTGTTTGATTTCCTAAGGGATGGTGTTGTATCAAGGGCTCAGTGTTGAACTTTAGGGAGTGGCTACTTGGTGAGTGGAAGCCATGCTGATAGCTTCTTGCTAACCTGCGTCTCTGCAACATGACTACTATGTTCACGAGACCATTATGATGTTACTGGGTAGCTGATTATTATAGTTGCTAAAGTTAACTGGCTGAGTCTTTTGTTTACAAGGTTGTTGACTGCCTTTTCCATAACAGACTGTCTCTGGTAGGCACTGTTACATAGCACAAAGTTCTTTACACATGTGCCCAATCCCACAGATTTCTCCACTGCTTCTTCCCCAGCTTCCTTGTCCCTGATCTCCCAATCTTTCCCATTTCAGACCCCTGATTAACTAGCTAACCTATTTGCCACTTGCCATGAAAGTATAGTCTTCCTTCAGGCCACTTCTCTTTCCACACAATGTGGATGATGAGGAATATTTCCCCCAAATTCCACCTCTGGGGAAGATTGCCCTCACTATTGTCTTTTCAGACCACTCCTGAGGAGGGCTGTGGGGCAGCAGCAGATTTTTGTTTTGAACCTGTATTCCAAAAAAAACAACCAATGAACTTACCTCTGGCTTTTTTGTCCTCCTTCAGCTAGACATAAGAGCCTCTCAAGCAGCTATAATTTTGAGCTGAGGGAGGGGCACTGGTGCAAGAAGTATGACATGTGAGTCTGGGCCACCTGCCTGTGTGCCCATGTATTTATTCTGGCCCTGCTTGTCATCAGTTCCAGATGTGCCTCTTCCATCTTATGATGGATTGACTTGGGGGGTCTGACAAAACCCAGCCCATGATGGACAACTCTGGCTACAAGGTCATTTGCTGTTGCATGAAATGCTCAGTTCCTACCAAGGCCCATGAGCATGTAAGGAGCCATGTATTAATGACGTGTGGTTCTCTGCTGCAGATAGCCTGGCCTTGCTACAGAACCCTAGATGTCTACCTTGCAGTTCTCTGTTGGAGCTTGCCATTCATTCCCATGGCAGCTCTGCTTATCAGATACTACGGTCCCATAGAATCCCCTGGAATGAATGGCCCATGCAACAAGACTAATTACACTGCAGTCTGTACCTGCTACAGAGCTTTACATGCTCTGGATCGCACTGAAAACTGGCAGCCTTCTGTCACCCAATATATGAGTCAGAGTAGTATTCCCAAGTTCTGAATTCCCACAAAGCCTACAGAGCTCAGTGTGTTTCCTTGCTGGCAGAAAAATATTGATAAAATGAGTAGGTAAGACACAAAAATGTGTTCTTTACTGTGAAGGAAGAATCTTGGCATTCAAGCAGACCACTGGACCCTAAAATTTTAGAACCCATGTCAATCTTCTTTCACCACTGAACACTCAGGGCCTGAGATAAACATCAGGTTGAATGAATTCATTTGGGTGCTGCCTATCCATAGCTTAGGGCAGGAAGGTAACTCCTCAGCCCTTGGACATGTGGCTGTGACTCATTCTCCTCACAGATTGTCCCCTGCCTTCCTCCACACGTTGGCTCAAGCCCAGCTTGACATCTTTAGTTTGAGGCAAGAAAGCCATAGGCACACATGTGAGAACAAATACAATATTATTAAGAAGAGATAATTAAGGTAAACACAGCAAGGCCACTTTTGTGGTGGGATCACATGATAGCTAACATTTCCCAGGGGCATACCGTGTACAAGACACTTGTTCTTTTTTAATCCTTACAACAGCCCCCACCTTCATCACATCCCTCACTGCTTCCTCTTCTCCAAACTGATCTAATGGCAATGTTCCAAACATTTTCCGAGCATTTAAACTTCTGCACCTATTATTCTCTTCAACTAGCATATTTCCACCACGGTTCCACTTATTAAAATTTTACCCAGATTTTAAAAGCCAATTCAAACACCACCTCTCTAAAGACTTTTCCATTCATTCCTCAGAACTTTTCTTCCCCATCTTTGCACCCCTACAACAAGCTATCATGCATATGGCACTTATCAAATTCCAGTTCTCTTGAATGTTTGTTATTTCAGCTGCTAGGGTGTGAACTCCTCAGAAACAGGAACTGTGTCTAATGAATATATTTCCTGTGGCTCATGTATATAACAGACACTCAGTACTTTCAGAATAACACAAACAGCACCAATCCTGTCCTTACTGCCACTGTTGCAAGGACAAGCAGTCCAGCCCAACCCCAGCCATCCAAATGCCAGATACAAGCATAATCCTGATAAAGCCACATGCTTTTCTTCATCAGGCAAAAAAGCCCAGATGGCTTTAGAGTGCACCTAAATAAAAGTCTGAGAAGTGATTCTCCACAATTAGTCATGCCAAAGGTAAACAGAGTGGTTCTCTACAATTAGTCATCCCAAGGATAGGTAAACAATGGTGATGGCAGGCAGCCATAAAATAAACTGAGGCCTGAAAAACTCTGCTGAACACCTCACATTCCCTATAGCTCCTTATGTGGTCCTGGTGTTGTTGGCCAGGGAAGATGAAAAAGCAGTCAGAGGCCTTTAAAAAGCTAAGGTTTTAATTTGAACTTTAAACATAGCTAGCATGCCCTGGCTGGTGTGGCTCAGTTGGTTGGAGCATCATACTGTATACCGAAAGGCCCCGAGTTTAATTCCAGGTCAGGGCACATATGGAAGGCAACCAATCGATGTTCTCTCTCACATCAATGTTTCTCTCCCTCTCTCCCTCTTTCTCCTTCCCCTCACTCTAAAATCAATAAGCATATCCTATAGTAACAAAAAAAAAAAGCTAGCAATTGATAGCTATTGCACAAGCTTGAGACTGAAAATCTGGTTTCCATATTATTTAAAGCAGTCATTTTATCCCTTTTTCTACCACAATATTTATGACATCACCCCCCAACACTCATTTAGAAATGCCAAAGTAGGGGAATAGAGTTAATACACTAGAGTAACTTTTGTCCTCTTCTCTCCCTATTTTGTTAGTGATGATAACAAAGCACCATCATAATGCCTTGATATGGACTCCATTGCTTAGTAGCATCGATTTTATTTCTCAAATCCATCCACCTCCCACTGCCACCACCACCTCATTCCTGGACAACCATAGAAACCTTCTCACTGGTCTGCTTCCATCCTGGCTACCCTCCAGTTGATTTTCCATATTGCAACCAGAGTGATTTTGGAAACAGCCCTGACTTTCACTCTGAAATTAACCAATGCCCTGTGTACAACTGCTTATTAAATAAAAGCCATGTGGGATAGTTCAAAGAAGCCCTCTTTTTACAAATAAGGAAATCCAAAGCCAAAAGAATGTTGAAAACATGTACCCGAGGTCAGACAGAATTGAGGTCAGAATTCGGAATTCATGATTGCACAGATGGGCCTCATTTCATACTGCTTCTCCCAGATATGTAGCTCATTCTGAATGTGATCAATGGAAAACAAATGCAATGATTTGGATCTACAGCCTACTTTCAGGGCCACATAATATAAACAATAGATTACCCAGAGACAAGAGAAGTGAGAACCCAGACTAAGCTGATGCATTAAGGATCACTCACACGTAGATCCTCATGTCTCAGGATCTACCTTCTCTAGCCAACCAAAGGACAGGGGCGGCATTCCAGATCCAGGACTATGTGATCCACATGGGGAGCATAGGATTTCACTGGTTGAATGTGCAAGATTTGTGTCTTCCATAGTTTCCCGTGCACCTGATGAAGAAGAGTGACAATTCGAGTTTCTGCATATTCTGCCCACCTGTGCCACTCTGGCTTGATGGCTGCTGCCAGCACTTTTTTCCTAGAATCCCTGGTAGCTCCATTCTCCCACTGGCTGCTGATAATCTGTTGAGGAGAAGGCCAATGCTCCTTCTCTATTTCACTGTTTCCAGAAGGCTGGAGATTCCTCCCTGGGAAAGATTCCACATTTTGGTGGATATGCAAAATGCCCCCAGCATCCTTTCGTAGCACTTGGCAGGCAATGGGCCAGCCTTCTTCAGAGCTGGGAATCAGCCCCAGGTTCACCCGGTCTGCAATGTTTGAGAGCTTCAATTTTCTGTTATCCCCAAAGTGTATTTGGCACCGATCTGCTACTCCGTTGATCTCAAGGTTCTTTTTCAGAGCAACTACAGCATGGGGGTTCCACTCACAGGCATGGACCAAGGCAGCACCAGCATGAACTAGGAAGGGCAACGTAAAATAACCAATCCCTGCATAGAGATCCACCAGCACTTGTCCAGCACAGGGCAGCGATGCCACTCGAAGCTTCTCTGTGATGTTTCCAAAGGAGAACATGCATCTGGTTATGTCAAACTTATATCGGATCCCATTATCCACATGCTCAACCCAGCCATCGTCGCCCCGCAGTAGAGTCACTGCTGGAGTTCGAGTGCCATCCGATAACACCCGCCCTCGTTTGGCTAAACGCTGGACGCCAAGTGCCGAGGCAACAATCTTCCAGAGTTCTGGTTCCAGAATTTTCCACTGCTTGGCTTGGAAACAGTCCTCACTCAGCAACAAGAGGTTACCGTGTCGTTGCCAAGATCGGGGCAAATCAGCCTCCAATTCGGCTGCCCATGTCACTCCCCGGCTCTCTACCCAGCGTCTCACCTCAAGGCACAGCCTTCGGGCAGGTGAGCAACCCTGGGCCTTCTTTGAAGGACCGGGAGCCAGGAGCCGCGTTAGCGCACAGGTACTGCCCGGAGCCACACGCTCCCTCAGCTCCCGCAGGTGCCGCTCGGGGAGCGCCTCTCCCAGCACCGGGAGCGCCACCGCGCCACCCGGCATCTTCTCCACGCGGTGCTGTCTGTCCAGGAGCTTCTCCTTCTCCAGGTATTCCCTGTACCGCTGGGTAAACCGAGGCTCCGTCACAACAGCGACGACAGCTGCGGGCTCCCCACCTCCCCGCCGTGTTGCGGGCCCCGCATTCTCGCCGATGCCCTCTGCGAGGGTCCCCCTCTGCTCCGAGTCCGCGCAGCTCCACGGGTACATCGCCGGCCGCCGCAGGACTACAGGCGCGCGCGCCGCGGTGCCGGCGGCGGAAGTGACGTCAAACTGGCCGCCGGAACCAACGGATATCAGCGCGCCTGCGACGGTGGCGTCGCCGTGGGGAAGCCGCGGCTGCCGGCGGGGTTGTGGTCGGCCGTTACTTGCTTCGCCCTGACAGAAACTTAATAACGACAGGGAATTGTGTGGGCGTAGAAACCTCAGATTGGTGGGTGCCCGCCAGAACCCTCATGCCCTCTCCGGCGCTGCTTACGGATCCGGAGAGCAAAGCGAACCCGGGCTGACGGGCCGAACTTGGAGGACAGCCTCGCGTGCTCTCGGGTCAGCGTCAGCAGCCGCCTTATTTGCTGAGGGAAGAGTCCTGCGGAGACAGCCGTCACCCTCTCGCGGCCCTGCAGTTTAAGAATCGAGTGTTGGAAGTCAAGACTCCGAGTTCGCCTAAATATCACCTCTCAGAACCAGAATCTTCACCTACAAGATGGGAATCGTGTTAACATCCTCAGATGATGGCTATGGTGGTTAGACCTATATAAACTGCTTCGAACCGTGACCAGCAAAGAGTGGATACTCAAAAGACTTATAATGTAACAAGTTGAATTGGTTAGATGGCAGATAAATACCACTTGAAATGCTTTGATATATCTAATGAAAACAAAGGGGAATCCCCTTACCGATAAATTCAAATAATTGAAAATAAGAATTGTAAAGAAGCCCTATCCTTTTTACTTTCTTCCCACCATCCTAAAGACTAGGTCACTGAGACCCAGAGAGGTTAACAAGTGAGCCCCGAATTCAGGTCTGTCTGTCTGTGGAAGCACAAGCTATGGCTAAAACACTTTCTTGTCTCTCCACACCTATTCATTATCAATCAGAGTTGTTCTTGTTTTCCGTTTTTTCTCTATGTTAGAGACTCAGAAGTGAAGAAAACATAGACCAGGACCGAGAAGAAGACCCTCTTGGTACCCCATGCATCCTTGGGACTCACCATTGCTGTACATGCCAACTCAATGGCTTCTAACTGCGAGCACTCAGGAGTCTTTGCCTGATGCCTTTCTCTGCTCACCACAATCATTTGAGCCCAAATCCAAGGCAGACCGGAAATGCTAGTGAGTGATGTGAGTTGGTAAATAAATTTCCCAACTTCCACACACCTTAGTAGAAATACCTCTGAGGCATGTTCTATACTGTCTCCCAGATTTCTCTCAGGACCTTAGTTTTTCAGTACTCTTCTCTATCCTGTGCTTTCAATTTCTCTCTCTCTCTTTCTCATTATTCCTATCAGTTTTATAATATAAACATGCTGCCACTTGCTAACTGTAAGAAGCTCCCCCTTGACACTTCATTCCTACTGATACTCCCAAGTTGATGGTTCCCAGCAACCAATATCTCCCACTTCCAACTCCACTACCATTTGTGTCTTTGATATCTCAACTTGGTGTCTAACAGGCAACTCATTCTTAATATGTCTAAAAGGATTTATTTTTGCCACTGCCCTCATCTATATAATAAATAGTACCATACTGTCCAGCATCCACCCATTTTCTCATGCACACAGTTTAGAAAATATCTTCAGTCACCTGCCTGCCCCCTTTTCCTCAACTTCCTATAACTATTTGATAGTTAGCTGCCATGTGCTTGTATCCTCCACATACTCCTAAGTATATACCAAATTATTTTAGCTCTCTATCTCCTCACCCTCCTCATAGATTACAGCTGCTGCCTCCTCACTGGTCTCTCTATTAGGACTCTTACCTAGCCCCAACCCCACATACCAATCAGGATGAGAGTTTTCAAAACATAGTTTCTGATCCTATCTCTTCCTACTGCCTACCCCTTGCTCAAAGAACAGGCTCCTTGCCCTGGCCCATTAGACTATGCATGATCTGACTCCTAAATCTCACCCTGAGATGGAACTGTTCCCCCAGGCTAAGCACACTCTAAGGACACCAGTCTTCTTTCACTTTACAAAACAGGCCAAGTCTTTTCTTGTGTGTTTGCATTTGTACTTGTTCCCTTTGTCTGAAGTGCCCTACCCCTAGAAGATGCAATGGCTGGGAATTTGTCTTAAGGTCATCTTATTGTGGGGCCTTCATGTCACACTGTCTCTGAAAGTGTCACTCTCTTCCTTTCACTGTTATGTCTATTTAACACTCTGTCAATTTCTATTTTAGCCCTTGCTTGCTAATTATTTTTTTACTCTTAAATATCTGTCTGCCCCAGTAGCAAATGCTCTTCTCATAGACAGGGAATGTTCTTTTTGTGTTTACTGCCATTTCCCCAGCATCTTGTATAGTTCCTGGTCATGAGTCACTGCTTGGCAAGTGCTATAGCTATTAAGAGAATGACTGCTTTGAGCACCAAGAGGCTTGAACACATTCGAACACATTCATACTCATTCGTACCCACGAATGCAGAAATGATCAGAAATTCAGACTAAGATTGATAATTTACTCTTGCTTTTTTACTTAAACACATACATGAAATGTTAAATGAATTATGATACATTCGTTAGCTGGAAATATTTTACAATTACCATGATGGTCATAAGAAATTGTTATGACATAGGAGGTTACTCCTTATGCAGTACTAAGTTGCAAAATATACAATTATGCCTTAGGTGGTGACATTTTTTATTTATTTATGTATTTAAACAAGTGTATTAGGGCAAGCTCTAAAATGTGAACAGTGATTCCCTGTATGTGATACAATTATAGGTGATTCCATTTTCTTTTGTACATTTTTCTCTAGGGATAAATTGCATATGATGAACATATTTTTATCTTAGAAAAGTCTTTAGAAAATCTGTGGTGCAGCGAGGAAGTTACTTCCTGGGTCCCAAACAAATGGAAACTCCCTTTAGTTTTATTTGTGGTGGGAGATGGGAAAAGACTTACTGTACAGTGTTTTGTTTTGTTTTTTCTAGATTACCTTCTGTTCCAAGGTCTGTCTGACACCTTGCAACAATAATTTATGATTCCTGGGCACCTCTAACTCATCATTTCCAAAATGCACTCAGCTTGTGATCTCCCTACTCCTCTAGAGCTTGTAAAATGCCCCTGCCAGTCTGCTAGATGCTTATGTCAGAAACTTGGGACTTTTCTTTTACTTATGCCTCTCCCTTGTCTTCAGTGCTCACAACAAAGCCATCTTTCTTTTTTTTTAACTTGCTTCGCCCTAACAGAAAATTAATAACAACAAGGAATTGTGTGGGCTAAAGGACATTTTTGTATTCATCTTCAGATAGAGTGTGAGGGAGAGAGGGAGGAAGAGAGAGAGAGAGAAACATCAATGTGAGAGAGACACGCCCACTGGCCACCACCCACACAACCCCAACTGGGGTGGGGGACAAACTGCAATCAAGGTACACGCCCTCAGTGGGAACCGAACCCGGGACCCTCTGGTTTGCGGGCCAGTGCTCTAACCAGTGAGCCAAACCGGCCAGGGCTCCAACTTGTCTTAGTTTCCCCAGTGGACTTCCCACCTTTGTTTATTTCATTGTTAACATACTACTATTTGACTCCCTTTATTTTAAGTTAATGTATTTCAATTATAATCAAGATAGTAAAGAATTTTTATAAGCTTTGTTTTATTATATACAAGTTACATTAAAGCATATTATACCATAATTGAATATTCCATTGTACATTGGCTTTGAATAATTCATATTATGATACCTAGAACTTGAGACTTTATCATATTTAAATTTATAAAAACTTTAAAATGCAAGCTTTAATAAAATAATCTTATATGAAAAGTTCTCACTTTAATTCATTAACAGATAGTGTTACTGAATCTTTTTTTTATGTTCTGTAGTAAAATCCCAATATGACTCATTTTTATTTTATTTTATTTCAGTAAAAGTATTCAGTTAAGTTCAGCACTGGCTTTCTGGTTTAAGTATATTAGACAGGACCTCTTCAACTGAATTAAAGAGCAATATTTTAACCACCAGGAAAATCATTTTCTAACCTTGTTGGAATTTTTTTATTATTATTGATTTTAGGGAGAGGGAGAGAGAGATAGAAACATCCATGAGAGAGAAACAATAACATTGATCAGTTGCCTCCTGCACGCCCCCTGATGGAGATCAAGCCTGAAACCCAGTCATGTGCCCTGACAGGGAATCGAACCAGTGACCTCTTTGTGCATGGGTCGATGCTCAACCAGTGAGCCACACTGGTTGGGCCCAATATGACTTATTTTTGTATGGTGATGCTTGCATTTTTACATACTGATTTGTAGTGTTTTTAAATGTAAACAGTAAAATGAATACTCAGAACTCATGGGCTGTAACCAGAAAACATCTTTATTTTGCCCCACTGCCAGTGGGGAAGCCCTTTCCCTGCTCATGCATGAAGATAGGCCATCTATACCTTTTCTTCTTTGACCCATTGGTTATTTTGGAGAATGTTGTTTAATTTCTGCATACTTGGAATTCCCAGAATGTCCTTGCAAGTGGTTGCTAATTTCCTTGCATTGTGGTCAGAATATACTTTGGTTTCAGTCCTTTTAAATTTATCAAGGCTTGTTTTGTGGCTGAGCATATGGTCTGTCATGGAGAATGCTCCGTGTGTACTTGAGAAGAATGTGTAATCTGCTATTGTGGGGTTGAGTGAATGTTCTGTAGATACCTGTTAGCTGATATCTTTGAAGCTCATTCTCAAGGTAAAATAATTCTGTGGTCACAATAATAAACAAATTCTCAATTCAGAAACTAGAATACCTAGAGTCAAGCACTAATCTGAACACAATATTCTCTTATTCCCTTGCACACAACTCACTCTCACCCCCCACTGCAGCTTATTTTCATGACTGCTCTCACTGCCCAGCAAACTCCCTTCCTGACTGGTTACTCCTGAGATCTCAGGCCAATCAGAGCATCCTCAGGAAAAGCTTCTCTGACCTCCCACCAATTTCCTCTACAAACCAAAGCCCTATCATTGATTCTTCTAGCAGCATGTTACTCTTGTAGCCCTGTCCTGTCACAGTTTTTCATCTTTTAATTTGGTTAATGGCTATCTTCCCCTACGTGTGTAAGTTTCAAGGGGCTAGGCTGGACTCCCCCTAATTATTTCATTTCCTTATTGCATGTATGAGGGGCTGCCATATATAGTAGAATGAGCACATGAGTGAGTAAATTAATGAGATGGAAGGAAAGAAGAGCTGCAGGAAAAACAGCTCATGGCCAGAAAGTGTTTTACGTTCTAAAACATTGCCGCTAGGTGGCAGCAATAACCAGCACCAGTGTAGTGGGAGCTTCATAGGAGTTGTTGGGTTTGGATGTCCAGGTCTCCTAAAGGGTCCTATCCATCCCCATAAGCCTTTCTTCATTCAACTCTATTAGATAGCCCTTACTGAGATAACGAATTCAGATCCGTGAGTGTGTTTGGCAGCAAGTAATGGAAACCCCACCAAACAGCAGCTTAACAATGGGTGGGGAGGTATATATTTTTAATATAAAAATCCAGGGCTGGTGCAGCTGTTTAGGGGAACCCTCAGTGAACCAGGTACTTCTTAGCCTCAGAAAGACCCTTTGCATCCTTCTGGTTGCAAGGTGGCCACTACACTTGTAGGCTCAGTGAGCATATTGAGTCAGAAAGACTAGGGCAGAACAAAAACAAGAAGGCCTGCCCCAAGGATTTCTGCCTACCCCTCTAAAAAGGGTCCCATCGCCACCCATGACTGTTAGGGAGGCTGGGGAGTGGGTCGATTTTACTTTTCGGTCGGTTTCACATTTTTATTATGGGGATAATTGAAGACACATGAGGAAGAGTGTGCAAACATCACCTATTAAGTGACACTCCTCTAGCCCAGGGATTTTCAACCAGAGTGATGCAAGAATTTTAAAAACATGCAATACTCGACTGTTTAGTCAGGGGCACTGATCTCTTTTCCCTTAGATTGTAAAATAAAAAAGTGACAAGGGCCAACACAATAGCTGTCTGGTGTAAATGAATAAAAATTATACCTCTTTTTTTTTTTTTTTTTTTGTCAGATTGGCAAAAAATATTTGTGTGTGTGCTGCAGAATTTTAGTAATTAGTCTGTGTGTACATGAGATGATAACGGTTGAAAATCACTGCTCTAGGCAGTAGGCAAAAAGGCCCCTGGAATAAACATAGAGACTCTGGAGAGGAGTTAGATGGGAGACAGAAAAGAGACGTAAGCGCAAAGAACAGCATCTATGAAAAAGTTTTACTAGTATAGGCTAAGAAAAGGATGTGCTGACTTGTGCCCATAACCTTCACCCAGCAAACTCTTATGTATTGCTGGCAAATGTGAATTCATTTGGGGACCATCTTTTTCAGGTTGTCCTTCCAGGCTTCTCTTTCCTTTTCCTCCTATCTGCGTTCTTTTGTTTGGTTGGTTGGTTGGTTGGTTGTTTTGGTGTGTGTGTGTTTAAAGATTTTGCATTATTATTATTTTTTTAAATTTTAAACTCGTCTTTATTGTTGAATGTATTACAGATGTCTTTTTCCCCCCATTGATGCATTATTTTTAATAGTGGCACTGAGGAAAAATAATAATCAACATTTATCAAGTGTTTACCATGTGCCAGGCACTTATTTCAATGTTTTATATTAATTAACCTTTCCAGGAACTCTGTGAGATGCTCACTATTCCTATTCATGTTTTAAAGAAAATAATATTGAGGTTTTCACCCAGCTAGGAGGTGGTGGAGCCAGGGTTCACATCCAGGCCAGTTGATTCTTGAGTCTACATTTTTAATCACTGCTCCAAGGTGCTTTCAAGCACAATTTGACAACATTCGTTTTCACAGGTCTCCAAACTGATGTAATCCGCCTCATGAGTATACAAGATGGTCCCAGAAGAGGAAATACTAATTTTTTCTTCTTTGGATTAGTTTTTGGTATCTCATGTCTTTAGCTTTTATATCTGTATATATATAATGAGGTACATAATATATTAGTACTGTAACTCTTTTCAAAAATTATAAATACATAAAAACATAGTTTAGAGCTCTCTGGATCATGCTACCTCCCATGGTCCTAGATCCAGGCCTGGACAGGCATCTCCTGCTCCATTCTGCTAACTGGCATATGTTGGAATAGGCTGGGCCATCGAGAGACACAGCCTATGACAGGGGAACTCAGAATGAATCCAAGGACGCAAACTCAATGCACCAGAGATTTATAATACTTCCTAAGAGGCCGTTGATGTCAGGTAGGAGAATTGCATTCCAGACAACAAGGGATGTTGGCAATGCTGGCGCGGCAGAGTGGGTCCACTCTACAGCCCTCTGTTGTGGGATGAATCTTGCAGGAGAGCAAGAAAGCCATGAGCTCCCTACAGATAAATATATCACTGGTTGCATGGTTGAGTGATCAAAGGACTGCAGTGTGTGGTACCTGTACTAGGAGGAGAGTATTTAGGTATTTTGATGGCCCTGGTTTCCTGGGCTAGCCTGGGGAAATAAGTGGAAAGACGTGCCGAGGGGTGGCCCAGGACAGTGTTTGCCCACAGAAGCACACTACTTTGTAGGTCAGAACTTCTAGCGGAAATGTTTTCCATATGTACTTCCTAAAGGCAGCTGGAGCGCGGGAGAAACCAAGGGACCTAGCCCAGCAGCTGCAGGGCAGGAAAAGGCTACCAGCTCCATTTTTACTATCAAATGTTTACTATGATTCTCATTATTTAGCCAACACTTTCTTCTTCTTTTACAGGAAATGCATTTTGAAAAACCTTAAATCCATACATATACAGTCACCTAATTTTCAACAAAGGCACCAACAATACACAATGGGGAAAGGATAAGTCCCTTCAATAAATGGTATTGGGAAAACTAGATATCCACATTCATAAGAATAGAATCGGGCCCTTATCTTACACCATACGCAAAATCAACTCAAATGGACTAAAGGCTTAAATGTAAGACCTGAAACCATAAAAGCCCTAAAAGAAAACATTGGAAGAAAAGCTTTTTGACGTTGGTCATGGTAATGATTTTTTTGGATATAACACCAAGAGCACAGGCAACAAAAGTGAGACTACATTAAACTAAAAAGCTTCTACAAAGCAAAGGAATAAACAAAATGGAAAGGCAACCTATGGAATGAGAGAAAATATTTGCAAACTATATATCTGATAAGGATTAATATCCAAAATATATAGAAACTCTTACAACTCAATAGAAAAAAAGGCAAAGGAACTGAAGAGACATTTTCCCAAAGAAGACATCCCAATGGCCAACAGGTATATGAAAAGATGCTCAATAGTACTAGTTATCAGGGAAATGCAAATCAAAACCACAACAACATATAACCTCACACTGTTAGGATGTCTATTATTATACACACACACACACAAGAGATAAAAGCTGGCAAAGATGTGGAGAAAAGGGAACACATGCATTGTTGGTGGGAATGTAAATATATGCAGTCCGTATGGAAAATAGCATGGAGGCTCCTCAAGAAATTAAAAATAGAGTTAGCATATGATCCAGCAATCCCATTTCTGGGTATATATCAGAAAGACATGAAATCACTATCTCAAAGAGATATCTGCACTCCCATGTTCACTGTAACATTATTCACAATAGCCAAGATATAAAAACAACTGGAGTGTCCATCAGCAGATTAATGAATAAAGAAAATGCAACATACACACACACACACACACACACACACACACACACACACTGGAATACTATTCGGCCATAAAAAAGAAAATCATGTCACTTTCTTTTTCTTTTTTTTTTTGCTAGTTCTCTTTTCTTTTTCTTTTTATTTTTTTTTTATGAATTTTTATTTATTTTTTTGTTACAGATATTTTACCTTTTTACCCCATTGGCACCCCCCACCCTACCCCCCCTCCACCCTGTCCCCGGCTTAGTTGTCCATGTCCATTGGTCATGCATACCTGCATATAAGTTCTGTGGTTTATCTCTTCCCACCCCCCCACCCCCCATCCCCTCTTCTGAGGGATGTCAGTCTGTGCCCTACTTCCATGTGTCTGGGTCTACTGTGTTCCTCAGACTGTTATGTTCATTATATTCCGTATATAAGTGAGATCATGTGGTATTTGTCTTTTTCTGCTTGGCTTCTTTCACTTAGGATAATACTTTCCAGGTCCCTCCATGTCGTCTCAAAGGATAAGAGATCTTTCTTTCTTACCGCTGCATAGTACTCCATTGTGTATATGTACCACTGCTTTTTTATCCATTCGTCTACTGGTGGACACTTGGGCTGTTTCCAGATCTTAGCTATTGTAAATAGTGTTGCTATGAACATGCGGGTACATATATTCTTCCTGATTGGTGTTTCAGGCTTCTTAGGGTATATTCCCAGCAGTGGGATCACTGGGTCAAATGGAAGTTCAATTTTTAATTTTTTGAGGTAGCACCATATTGTTTTCCATAGCGGCTGCACCAATCTGCATTCCCACCAGCAGTGTATTAGAGTCCCCTTTTCTCCACACCCTCGCCAACACTTGTTGTTTGATGATTTGTTGATGGCGGCCATTCTGACAGGTGTGAGGTGATACCTCATTGTTGTTTTAATTTGCATCTCTCTGATGATTAGTGATGTTGAGCATTTCTTCATATGTCTCTTGGGATCATGTCACTTTCAACAACAGTGGTGAATGAACCTAGAGGGTATTATACTAATTGAAATAAGCCAGATAGAAAAAGACAAATACTTTATCATCTCACTTATATGTAAACTCTAAAAAAACAAACAAAAAAGTTGAACTCATGAAAACAGAATAGAATGGTGATTGCCAGGGCCTGGGGAGTTGTGCAAACTTTCAGTTATAAGATGAATAAGTTCTGAGGAGCTAATTATAACATGCTGTCTATAGTTAACAACAGTGTATTGTATACTTGAAATCAGCAAAAAGAGTAAATCTTAAGTATTCTCACCAAAAAAATAAAAGGTAACTATATGAGGTGAGAGATGTGTTAACTTGATGGTGGCAATCTTTTCACAGTGTATATGTATATGAAATCATCATGTGTACTTTTTAAACATACTACAATTTTATTGATCAATTTTTTTTTTAATCCTCACCCGAGGAGATTTTTTTCATTTTTTGTTCAGATAGAGTGGGAGGGAGAGAAAGAAACATCGACGTGAAAGGGACACATCGCGTGGTTGCCACCCGCATGACCCAACCAGGGCCAGGGACAAACTGCAACCAAGGTACATGCCCTTAGCGGGAACCGAACCTGGGTCTCTGGACCGCAGGCCATAGCTCTAACCTCTGAGCCAAACCAGTCAGGGCGATCAATTTTTTTTTTTTTTTTAATACCTCATTAAAGCTGGGGAGAAAAGAAACACCTTAAATTCTCCAGTGCTTTTGTGATCTTTTAAACAATAAAACAATGGACCTTCAGCAAGGAACTCAAACTCAACAGTTTATTTTAATTAAAACCCCCAAGGGCCCTCTCTCAGATCCCCATCTATTTAACACATGCAAAGTGATACACTGTTCCTAACTCTTAATGAACAATTTATGCAAACTACAGAACCCCAAGGGCATTCTAACCATTTAGACTTTCTCCTAGTGTTTCCTGGAGGAGGGGAGCCTAACCAAATAGGTCCCAACCATTTACACACCCAGAACTGGCAGGAAATTTAGCAGCTCCTTATGAAAAACTGGGCATTTGCTTCTTCCTTTTTCATGGTGCTTCAACCATAACTGCTATTGGTTACATGACCACATCCAAAATTTTTCTCTAGTTCTCCAGGTATATACTCCATGTATTGCACATGCCTTTCTATAACTTGCATGGCTTTATGTATTCTTCAAGCTTTCCTTGGCAAACACAATGAAATTACAATTCATGTAAGCTGTTAAACATATTATCAGCAAGAAATACTTGAAGCATTCTGATGAATGTTCCATAAACAAATGTAGTGGGTTTATTAGTACGCACACCCCCACTCCATCCCAATTCATGAAAATGAGGCATCCCTTGTACAAAAACCCAGAATCTCAAAATGTTGCTTTATTTGGAAATAGGATTTTAGCAGATATAGTTAAAATGAGGCCATGCTGGATAGGGTGAACACTAAATCCAATGATTGGTGTCCTTATAAGAAGAGAAGAGTATGTACAAAAATATGCATGAGGGAAGAAGGCATGTGATGATAGCTACAAGTGATGCAGCTACAAGCCAAGGACTGTTGGAGCCATTGGAAGCTGGGAAGAGGCAAGGAAGGATCCTCCTAGAACTTTCAAAGGAAGCATGGCCCTGCCAACGCCTTGGTTGTAGGACTTCTAGCCTCCCACACTATGCGAGAATAAATTTCTCTTCTTTTAAGCCACCAAATCTGTGGTAATTTGTTATGGCAGCCCTAGGAAATGAATACATACAATCTTCTATATAATATATCTTTAACATTGCTCATTTGTGCATATACTCAACTATCATTTTGTGTACCTATGAATGTGTGTGGAGGGTAGGCACTGACTTAGGCCTGGCAACATGTGGATTACAGATGAGTTTCTGTCTTCAGTGTCCTTAGCAGACACACTGGGGTCAAAGGCAGGCTTCATGGGTGTGTGCCCAGGGCTTAGAAGGCCCCTGTGTTTGGTTTACTGCTCTACCATCTTGAAATTCTTAATGATCTTTGTACAAGGGATGCCTCATTTTAATTTTGCACAGAGCCCCACAAATGATGTAGCCTGACCTCACTAGAATAATCACAGAATCACTAACATTATAAAGGGGATAGAGAGGAGAACCATAATCTGAGGGGATATTTTGCTAAGGCAATAAGGTAAGATGAATTCCTTAACAGAGGAGTTTGGAGACAGTTCATTTGCTAGATGGTATTTCAGGCAGCAGGAACAAGTGTGCCTAAGCAGGGGAGGGTGAGGGCACCCCATCAATGGGACAACTAAATGGACTTTGGTAGTGCTAGCATCTTAAGTACCACTAGGGGGTGCTCAGGGAGAGGTTGACAGATACAAGGCCTTGGACTTAATCCAGAAGGTGATGGGGAACCATGGAAAATGTTGACCAACAGGAGAAAAGGTCAGATCCCCCAAGTCTGTTCCTAGGATTGCAGTTGAGCCCTCCTGTGCTGAGAAATCCAGCCACACATACTTGTACATCTCTTCTCACACTGGGAAAGGATTCAGAGAAAACTGATCCTCCCTTCTTGTGTTCATTGCTTCCCCCCACCCCCACCCTGAGTACTAATAAGTTATAGGAATAGCAGAATGTGTTCAGAGTCTGTCAGGATTTGTTAGCCTGACATAGCATGGTCAAGCTTCTGGTGAAGCTCCCTGGGGCTAATGTCTGTAAATAAGATACTCTCAGAAAGAAACAAATTAGAATGTTTTTTTTGCACTGATATTGACAATTAAAATGCTTTACTTATTTAAACCAGGGAGACATCCATTTATTATATTCACTGTTGCCTCTTAGAAAGGAAATTGCTTGAACTGCACTTAGGTGAATGAAATAGGTCCTATATTCACCTAAGTATATTCACCTTGGTATAGATCACCTAAGTCAATGTTGTATATTTTCAGAAAGAAAATGCTCTCATTTCGTGTACTCAGTAGGATTTCATAATAAATCTAAATGAGGATCAGAGCGACGGAATCTGCTAAAAGTGGTTTCTAGTTTTACCATCAGTTCTCTTTTCTCTGTGATGTCTCATAAGTTACAAAATTCAGGGACTGTGTTGGTGGATACAATGTAAAGCCTAAGCAGTCATTTGTAAGCTTTTCTACATCGCTGGCAATTTGTGACTTGCCTTGCTACCACTTTTCAAGTTTATGGTGACCCTTTCCCCTCCTCCTCAGTCATCACAGAATTCCCTCTTTACACCTGACAAAGCAGAGTTTCTTCAGGATGATCTTTGGATTACTGGCGTGGGAATCACTTGGAGCTCATGTTAAAGATGCAGTGTCCCGGGCCTGACCTCCAACCCACTGAATCGGAAACCTTGCTAGTGAATGCACCTCTCTCCCATCCTGGTTTAACCAAACCAGCTGTTGTTTTTCTCACAGCAAGAAGTCTGGAGGTAAGTCCAAGAATGTTGATAGTTGCTTTATTCATAATTTCCCAAATCTGGAAACAATCCAAATGCCCATTCATAGGAGAATGGATAAACAAGCCGTGGTATATTCATACCGTGGCATTCTGCTCAACTCTAAAAAGAACGAATCACTCACACTCTGTCTCACTCACACACAACAACATGGACAAATATCAAAGAATGTTTTGCTGAGTGAAAAAAACCAGTCAAGAAAATACTATATATTCATGATTCCACTTAGTATATGACATTCTAGAACAGGCTAACCTAATGTATGATGATAGAAACCAGAACACCGATTGCCTGGGGCAAGGCAGAGATTGACTAGGAGGGGCATGAAGGAACTTCCTGGGCTGATAGCAATGCTCCCGTTTTACAGGGCAGGGGTACTTTGGGTGGTATGCCTTCTGAAATCTCATCAAACATATACTGAGATATAGTGCATTTTGTTGCATGTAAACTATACCTGAAAAACATCCTGAATCTGCCCAGCCAGTATGGCTCAGTGAACTGAATGTTTTCCCATGGACTGAGAAGTCCCAGTTCGATTTCCAGTCAGGGCACATGCTCAGGTTGCGGGTTTGATGACCCGTTGGGGATGTGCAGGAGGCAGCCAATTGATGTATCTCTCTCACATCGATGTTTCTATCTCTCTCTCCCTTCTTCTCTCTCTAAAAAATAAATGAAAACATATTTAAGAAAAACATCTTGAATCCTGATGACACCACCTTTGAAACAGAAAAATATATCGATGGCCTATTGAGGGGTGTTATAGAAGTCTATGATTCAGTCACTGTGACCATTATCAAGGAAAAGCTGGGAGCCATTTCAAACAGCATCTAGAAATGGTTAAAGTGACAGATTTGCCGTCAAATGAACCTTAGATGTGGGAAGTATGTTGTCTGCAACTGCTGAAGGCCATATCATGAAACTAGTATCTCAGGCAAAAGGCATTTTGTAGGGCCTGGTAAAAAGTCGTGAGTCACATAGTTAAAAGATAACAATGCAATACTATGCATCTTAAAAAGAAGAAGAAAGACCTCTTACCCTTTGAGATGACGTGGAGGGGCCTGGAGAGTATTATGCTAAGCGAAATAAACCAATCAGAGAAAGACAAGTGTCACATGACCTCTTATTTGTAGAACATAATGAACAGAATAAGCTGATGAACAAAATAGATGCAGAGTCATGGAAGCAGGAAACAGACTGCTGAACCTCAGAGGGAAAGGGGTGGGGGGAGACAGGAAGAGATAAACCAAAGAACTTATATGCACATATGCATAACCAGTGGACACAGACAATAGTGTGGTGAAGATGGTGGTGGTGGGGAGCAGGCAGAAGGGGGTCAATGAGGGGAAAATGTGGGGAGGGATATCTGTAATACTTTTAACAATAAAGATAATTTTTTTAAAAAGATGATTGATAAGACTTTCTTTAATGGGTCATCATTTCTCCACTCATGTACCTCAAATGTGAATTGCTCTGTGCACCCAGGGACATCCAGTCTATTAGCGCTTTATGTGCTGTGGCTGGGACGTGTCTTTGATGCTTATGACTGTTTGGTGAGACATCCATCATCCATTAGGCTCAGGCAGCTTCTGTCAAAGGTCTGGGCCACACTGCCCTGTGCCCTGGTTATCTTTAGTGTTGACTTTAAATCCTCAGATGCCAAATTTTTTACTCTGATACTGGTTACTCATCAAGCCATCAGACATGCACCAAATGTAGGATGGAACTAATTCTTTCTTCATTGCAAATCCAATTATTTCTTCCTGTATTGGCTAATGCCTCTTCTGTGATGCTCCTCTATTTAGGAACCACACCTTGGTTTTCAATGCTCCAACCCCCATTCCCAGGTATAATGCCAGTTAACCAGGCTCCATATTACCTGTCCAGCCTTACTTCTCACTACTCTCGAACACAGCAGCACGGAGTAGTGGAAAATCATAGTCTAGGAGTCGAGAGAGCTAGGAGTCTGTGATCCTGAGTTCTTCTGTGGATGGGCATATCACTCCCCTGCCCCACGAGGAGTTGAGAATCCAAGGGCTCCCTTCCTGCTTTGACTCCCTACGTTTCAATTAAACAAACAGCACGATTGTTCCCCAATATCTGTCTAAATGTTCACTTGACTGAATCTTTGCTTCATAAAGATATTGTTCATCTTTTTTTTTTTTTTTTTGGTGCAGCCAAAGCTCTCTCATTTCACTGGCTTCCCCCATCATCCTATTCTCTTTCTAATCGCCTGTGGCAGTGAGCAGTACCTACCATACACCATCACTAGTTCTATAGTTATCCTCATGACGTCTGCCATCAACAGGACATACAAACAAAATGTTTATTGAGCCCCTACTGTGTACACTGAGATAACTGCTGTGGGATATGGCCAAATCCATCAAACAGCACTTACCTCTAGTCAACTTACAGTTTTCTGTGCTCATCCCAACCTCAGCATCCTCATGCCCCAACAACGGTTTCAGCTCCTTGGGAAAAACCTGCGCCTTTTACAGGAATTTCTTTATGTCCCGTAGATAAAAATTGTAGCCTTACCATTTTTCAGGTTTCTCTCATTCTCTCCATTCCACGTGATCGTACCCCTCTCTTTGCACTCTCTCTCACGGTATTACCCTGTGGGAACCCCCTCCACCTTCCTCATCAGTTTGTCTAGTCCTCCGCTTGCCAGCAGCTGTCTGCTCGCTGCTCCTCTGCATTGATTCCCACGTACCCGGGCAGCTGGTTAGTGGACTTCGTGCGGCTACTACCTGTTCCCTATGACTTCTGATCGGGGCGGGTCCTGAGGCAATTCTGCTTTCTCTATTCCCCTTACCAGGCGGTTAGGGCTGGGGGCAAATAAAACTGTGTGTCTCTTGGGCTCTTACCTTGTTTGAGCCACAGAGCCCTTTGTGAATGACTCTGTCTGGAAAAATATACATATACTCTAGACTATCCCTACAGTTTCAGAGGGGTCACTCCTGCACTGCTTCCACCGATCCACTAGACACCCATAGACTCCGGGTTATAAATGCCTGATGTAGCCCTGGCCGGTTTGGCTCAGTGGTTAGAGCATCGGCCTGCGGTCCAGAGAGACCTGGGTTCAGTTCCCGCTAAGGGCATATACCTCGGTTGCAGTTTGTCCCCGGCCTTGGTTGGGTTGTGCGGGTGGCAGCCACTTGATGTGTCCCTTTCACGTCGATGTTTCTCTCTCTCTCCCTCCCACTCTATCTGAATAAAAAAAAATAGAAAAATGTCCTTGGGTGAGGATATAAATAAATAAATAAATGCCTGATGTACATGAAAATGCATCATAAATCATAAACAGTAGCTTGGGCAGAGCTGTTATTAGTATTATTTCCTGGGAATCAGATAAGTGCAAATGACAGTCTGCCAGTCCCTTTTCCTGCCACCAGAGTGCCACTCATGAGAACTCCCTGCACATTCTGTCTCTCCTCTTATCCCCCAATCCAGTCTCAGCAAGTGTCCTGCCTGGGGACTTAGTTAGTGGGTATGAATCAGAGATTTGCTTTGGAAGGGAACCTGGCCTACTGATAATCTTTAAAAGTCTTTTCAAAAATTAAAATATATCTAATGATGTTAAAAATAAAGTAGCAGTCTGGATGCTTTATTTATTATGGGCTCAATTGGGATTTATGGGCTGTCTTGGAAACAACATATTATATATTTAATATGACATTTATTATAAATATACATTATATCGTTATAATTATTAATATATTTTTATTATCATTTTTATTTATAGAGTTATTTCTAAACACACACATATATTTCTATAGGAAACGGTGTCAAGAACAGCAGAACCTTTGTAAACTAACCTGTTTGTAATTTGGGGTTTTATTATCTGCTTTTAAATTTTTTGAAAACATGCCACTGAACTTTATGTGTTCAGATAACCTGTGATCCACAAATGGAAGGAATGAAAAATACATGATCCCTACTTTCAAGGAAATGATAGAAAAGTAGGAATTTGACAAGTACTTACTGAGTTATAAAGCACTGACCTTTGAGGCCTGGATCACTTGCCTGCCCAGTGTCACTCCTTCCTGACACCCTACAGATACCCAAAGGGTAATGGTTTCAAAGGTACGTAATTAACAAGAAAATACCACTTCAGACATTGGCAGAATATGGGGTTCACTAAGTACAATTTAATCATTAAGACAATAATATATTTTTGTGCATACGTTCTGGAAAAAAATACCTTATCACTTTGTTCTTGTCTTAATCACCTTTTTCATTATAAATTATATTTGAACTTATGCACCAAAGGTTACTCAAAAGAAAGGGAGCAATGTTATAAACAGAAACAATAAATTATTTACCCAAAGCTATTCAGATAATACTAGTCAAAACTAAAATGAAGTTTCCAAACAAGCTGTCAGTATTTAAATATTTCAAGGTCAAAGTCACATTAAGCAACTGGTCTTAGATATTTTTAGCAGTAGCTACAATTAAGATTTAACAACACTGGTCAGTTCTGGAAAATATAATACCATACACTGATTGTTACCTTGAAATTCATAAAGAAATCCATAATTATAAAGGCTTTTAAGCCACCCCAATAAATTCAATAAAAGTAATAATAATAATAATAATAATAATAATAAAAGGAGCCAGCCATGTAAAGAGCTGGGGGCAGAATATCCCAGCTAGTGGGAATAATATGTGCTCCATCCTGGTGCAGTAACATGCCTGGACAGCCAAAGAACAGGGAGTGGTAGGGGTTGAGAGCAGGTGGAGAAGTAGGCAGGAGCCAGATCATTCAAGAGATTCAGATCAGGATAAGGACTCTGGATTTTCTGTTGAGCACAATGGGCAGCAGTGGAATTTTACAGCATGAAGAAAATGTGCAACTTTATAAGTTTATACAGTTTCTTAGATGCATGAATCTTCAGAACTTGAGAGATTTTATTATTTATTTATTTTTAATATATATATTTATTAATTTGAGAGAGAGAGAGAGAAATGTTGATGTGAGAGAGAAGCATTGATCAGTTGCTTCCCGCACACACCCAACCAGGGATCAAACCCGTAACCTGGACATGTGCCCTGATGAATCAAACTGGTGACCCTTCAGTGCACAGGATGATGCTCAACGAACTGAGCCAAACTGGCCAGGGCAGAACTTGAAGAGATTTTTAGAGATTATCTGGTATAGTTTACTTACATATATAAGTTTACTTACATATGAAAAACAATGAAATCTCACAGGCAGTGGATGATGTATGTAAGGACATACAGACAGTGCTAGGACTTGTCCCAATTCTGGCTCCAAACCACAGTTCTTTCTATTCCAGTACTTGGCCTTGGCATTGTAAGCTGGTACTGATGAGACTCTTTTGAGTCTCATTGAAAAATGGTTCCTAAGCTACAAGGTGATCTATTAACAGGAATGTGCAGTCATCAAGCTTGAAAACCAATTAGTGCAAAGTCCTTGCTAATGCTCTGGGAAAAGTCAATACTAAATTGGGGTGTCAATTACACCAGTGTCCAGTGAACACAATTACTTATCAGTGAGCTTGTACATCTACTATTCCAATTGCCTCACATATAATCCTGGAATCAGAATTTTATAACTTGTGGGACCTGTGGGTGCATTTAATCTAATCTTTTTCACAACAAGGATGTTGATTTAGCAGTGCTCCTCTTTGAGGACTCTTACAGTGGTGTTTTCTCTTTTATAAAATACCATCTACTTATTTACATTGCAAATTTGAGTTTGAGATGCCCAGGATATTTGTTGATGGTGGTAGGAGTGCTTTGTTTGAGCTGTTGTTATACCTGACTTACTAATTCATTAGGAAAATATTTAATGAGCACGTAATATGTGCTAGCAGTCTAACCCTAGAGGATACAGCAGTGAATGAGGTAGAGAACATTCCTATCATTGTGAAGCTTGTGTTCTTTTCCATGACATCTACCAGTAAAGAAACCTATAGGATAAAGATAAGGCCCTGGCCGGTTTGGCTCAGCGGTTAGAGCATCGGCCTGCGGTACAGAGAGACCCGGGTTCAGTTCCCGCTAAGGGCATGTACCTCGGTTGCAGTTTGTCCCCTGCCCTGGTTGGTCGTGCGGGTGGCAGCCACTCGATGTGTCCCTTCACGTCGATGTTTCTCTCTCTCTCCCTCCCGCTCTATCTGAACAAAAAGTGGAAAAATGTCCTCGGGTGAGGATAAAAAAAAAAAAGAAAGAAACCTATAGGATAAAGATAAGGAGAATGTAAGTGTAGGAAGTTTTCACAGCCATTTGGATTAACATCCAATTGTCAGGAACCTAAATAAGCCATAGTTGTAGCTAGCATAATGGTTGCTATGAGCTCAAAGCTTGATTTCTAATGTTCTAACTCTGTGGCTGTAACAAAAAAAGTAAACTTTGCTATTGTCCATTTCTAATTTACAGTAGGCTTAGACTTACTCTTACTATTCATTAATCTGACAAGCATTTATTGTGCACCTATTATGTACTGATAGGCAGCAGAGACACAAAGCTAAACACAGTTCTTGCCTTCAAGAAGAATAGGTATCACTGGGAATAAGATGCTAAGCAAGTAATTAAAAGAGTGATGAGGGTGTGTGTGTGTGTATGAGAGAGAGAGAAAGAGAGAGATGGAGGCCCTTGAATGTAGTGATTTGAGGGAAGGGAGGTTGAGAAAGTGATGATGTCTCAGTTGAGACCGGAGGATGAGTAGAAATGAACTGGGTGGAAGGAGCAGAAAGATGGTCAGGCAGAATGAAGATTATACGAGGGTGTCTAAGGCATGATGGAGGGTTCCGGAAGGGACAAAGATCAGTGTGCCTGGAGCTGAAAGGTGAAGCTGGAGAGGGAGCCAGGGCCAGGCCACACAGGGCCCGGGAGTCCTGGCAAAGACTGCGTACCTATCCCAGTAGCAATGGGAAGCCTTTGATGAGCTTTCAGGAAGTAAATGAGATACTTAAAATTGCATTTCATCAATGATTGTGGCGTGGTGGAGAACAGATCCAGGTGTGGGACCAGTTAAGAGACTTGTATTGCAGGTGGGAGATGATAGTCTGGGCCAGAAGGTCAGTGAAATGGAAAGTGAACCTGAGCGAGGATTGTTTTGGCTTTGGGGCAGCAGGAAGTAGGTCTGGAGAAGTTGTAGGAAGGCTCCAGGTTTCTGGCTTGAGCGCTGGGGGGGGTGATAATAACGCAGTTGGACAACATAGAAAACACTGAAAGAGGAAGTGAGAAAGGGGTGTAAAAAAAAGGACTTTTCCTTATTTATCATCTCAACTACTCTGTGAGGCAGATATTGCTTTTGAGATTTTAAAAGAAAATGTAAAAAAAGATTACAAATGGAGCCACTTTAAAGGAGTCCGAGTTGCTCTCTCAGAGGAGCTGTCTCGCGTGTCTTAGTCCTCAAACCTCTGGAATGCTAAAACTGGGCCAAATAACTGGCCTGGGCCTAAAGCGGCACTGCCTCCCAGACAACTGATCGCAAAGGTAACGGGAAAGCAGGCATCGTAACTAGGAATGGAAATTAAAGACAGTCTTTAGAATTAGCTTCACCGTGTTAGCTTACCTGTACCCACAAAATTCCTTGCTCAGCTTATTAACACTCATATAAATGGCTTCCTTCTATTGATATAATGGTTCCTTCCCTTTCTCATGAACACCCTTTGCCTTCCCCTCCTCACCAGAACACTGCTTGTGTGTCTCCCTGAATCAGTGCTTCCTGGTGGATCTGAAATAACCCTTGTTGCCTCTCACTTTGGCCTTTACTTTTAGGTTAACAGGAGGAAAGCAGAGCTCAGAAACCGTAAGCAGCTCGCTCCAGGGCCCACTAAGAGTAAATGCTGAGGCCGTGATGTGAACTTCTCTTTTGACACCAAATCTCGTGCCTAAGGTTGGTGACATTACAATTGCTACTAAGTCTTGCATTACTGCACTATCTCTTGTGGCTCCCCTACTCCCACACCTTGATAAATGGTCCCTTTGTTAATAAACCCTCCTCAAATTATCCCATTTAGAATGTACTGCTATCTGCGTCCCCTTGTGGCGCTACTTGGTATGCTTACTATGAAAGATCTGGATTTAACTTTCTTGCTCCCACTTCCTTGCCCCACAAAACTACACACACACACACACACACACACACACACACACACACTTCTTGAATGTTTATCCCTCTGATCCAAATTGTGTTGCTTTTTGGAGACAGGATTTGGGAAGGTAATTAGGTTTAGATGATATCATGAGGATACCACCCTCATGATGGTATTAGTGCCCTTATAAGAAGAGACACCAGAGAGCTCCAGCTCGCGCTCTCTCTCTCTCTCTCTCTCTCTCTCTCTCAGAAGAGGTTATATAGGCACACAGTAAGATGGCAGCTGCCTACAAGCCCAGAGAAGAGGCCTCAGAATGAAATATAATTTGAAATCTATCTTGGACTTCTAGCCTCCAGACCTGAGAGAAATAAATTCTGGCTGTTTAGCCATGCAGTCTACGGTTTTTGTTATGGTAGCCCAAGCTAACTAAGACACTTCCCCTCCCCCATCTGCCTCGTTTAGACATATGGTTTTTGGTTAAATCAATATTCTGTATTAGTATAATCCTGTAAAAACTATTTACCTGTGAGCTTTTATAATTATAAATTATAATTTCTCCCTAATATAATTTTTATTTACAAGAGTCAGTAATTGTCTTGGTTTTGGTTTAATTTTCTAGGTTCCTGTCTCTAATCCATTTCCCAACATTCCCCAGAAGTGTAACTCTACTTTCAATACTCTAAATACATAGACAGACCTACTGACCCCCTCTCTGTTAGAGGCACACCACCCCAAACCTTCCATCGCCTTGTTCCCACGTGGGCTGGTCACTCTCTAGTCATCCTGCGACTTCCCATTTCCTGGATTTCCTGCTTACTCCTTCAATTTAATGGAGCACATCTTCCGTTTCTTCCTGATATAATATATGCAATGCAAATATTTTGAGACTTCAATATCTGAAAAGGTTATAATCACACCAGATTGCTGGATATAGGATTCTAGATGGAAATCGTTTTCCTCAGAATTTTAATATTATTTCTCCATTGTCTTCTGGCTCCCAGCGTTGCTGTTGAGATGTCTGAAGCCACTGTGAAATGAGATTCTTTTTATTGACCTTCCCTTCAGAACCATTGACTTTGCTGCTGGAACACATGACCTTCCCTTTGGGAGCTTTCCTTCAGACATTTATTTGACAATTCTCTCCCTTATATTTTCAAAACCATTTTCTTTATCTCTCTGTACCTCCTGACCTGATTCTTTAATTTTGTAATTTATCTTCTTACATTTGCTATATTATCTACCATCTACTTTTGAGGAAACTTTTTCTCAATGTTATCTTCCAATTCTTTTGCTACATTTTTTTACTTTGTCATATTTTTAATTTTGAAGTGAAATTTTTTGTTTTCTGCATGTTCCTGCTTTGATAGATTCCTATTTTTCCCATAGATGCAGTATCTCTCCTTATTTTGCAAAGATGTTAATGTTATGCATTTTCAAAAGATGTATTTTGCTCCCTATGTCCTCAGAAATCCCCCCCTTTAAAAAAAATGCTGTCTATTTTAGTTCTGTCTTTCCATCTTGAAGGCTTTCTTCAACTTCCTAAGGATGTTAGGCTCCTGGCTGATATTTTATATTTAGGTGAGAAAACAAAGAGCTGTTTGGAAATCGTGAGTGGCAGAGCTAGCTAACGGATGGTTGCATTGTAGGGTGGTCTGGCTGAGGTCTTTCAGTGGGTGCTTAGAGAGGACTCCCCCAAGAGGATGGCTACCAGTGTTCCTGAAGCAAAGCAGAAGAGTGCATGGGACCGTGAGTCAGAGTGTTTTTGGTCCAAGCTTTCCTTGCCCTCAGGCGTTCCTGGTGCCTCCTGCATTAATCAACACCTGGGCTTCTGCTAAGGCAAGGAAGTGGCGATCTCCCAGCCAGATGGGATGTAGGAGGGGATCTGGCTTTACAACTGCTCCCTTAGAACTTTACACCTAGGTTTTTGTTTGTTATGTGTGTTTTTTTTTTTTAGCTCAATTATATCTCTACCTTCAGAACTACCTGGCATCTCCAATTCCTGTACATTTTTGAGGCTGTTGCTCAAATTTACCTCCTCCTAGGCGGCTCCGTTCCGGCTGAGTTTTCACCTTGCTCTGCTCCAGTTAGTTACCCCCCCCCTTCCCGCTTTCCACCTTGTCTTACTGTGTGGCCGCCATCTGTTCTCCCATTAACTCTGTGCTTTCGCGGCTATGCCCTTTTAGAAACCCACTGTCAATCTTCTTAGTGCACTTTTATTACAAAGTGGCCATAATTATGTGTTCAACTCACCATTTCTAATGAGGTCTTTCTTGTCCTCAACTTGCTTTCTGTTGCTGCTGCAGTTGAAACTCTAGACTACTCATTCTTAGAAACTATATCATCCTTAGGTGTCTGTGACCACAGGTTTTGTTTGTTTTGTTTTTCCCTTTTGCCATGTCTTCTCATCTCCTTTCCTGGGTTCTTTCTTCTTCCACTGCTTATCCCTTAAATGATGCCATTTCCCAGGTCTCTGTCTTATGTTTTCATTCACACATTTTCTATAAAAAAAAAAAACACCTCATCTACTTGCATGAATTTAATCACTTCCTTAATGTTGTTGAGCCCCAAATCTATGTCTGTGGTTCCAAATTTACATAAAACCCTAACACCAGACAGAGGAAAAGAGGACCCTGTCCCCCTATATCCTAATCAGGAAAAACAAACATGCTGGAGCCCCAACAGGCCTTCCTTTTAGATAAAAAACTTAAGAAACAGAGCCAAGCAGGAACTTTACTAGTCATAAAATGGGAGCTTTTGCTGCAATAAAAAGCAATCCCTAAATTGCAACAACACAAATAAGTTCATTTCTCTGTCACGTGAAGTCTGCTGTGGACAGGGGCATCTGCCCTGCTACACTGCTCACTGTTCCTGGCCTTTCCAGTTTCATGGACCTTCTCTCTGAACACAGGCTGTGTATCTCACCGTGCTGGTGCCTGCCTCTGGAGGTGAAATATGTCAGATTTCCAGTCATTGGCCAAACAAGTCACACAGCCACCCTTAACTTCAAGAGCACAGGGAAGAATAATCTTCTCTGGCCCTGAGAATCAGATACTGTTGAACAGTAGTTACTTCTAGCATCTAAAATACTAAGGTTTAAATAGAAAATCATCTCACCTTAAACAAAGTATCTTTTTATTTTTATACTTCTGGTGCCTAACTTGGTGGCTGGTATGAAGAGGGTGTCAATATATGTTGAATTCAGATATGTGTTAGATGATTTAAAAAATATGTTTTATTGATTTGTTAGAGAGAGAGGGAGGGAGAGATAGAAATATTGATGTGAGAGAGAAACATCAATTGGCTGCCTCCCGCACGCCCCCTACTGGGGATCAAGCCCAAAATGTGGGCCTGTGCCCTGACTGGGAATGGAACCAGGCCCTCTCAGTCCATGGGATGATGTTCAATCCACTGAGCCACACTGGCCAGGCAATGTGTTAGATGATTTGATAAATCTCTCTGAAAAAGTGTTCAGAAAAGTCTAAATTGACTCATTTTTCTTCCAGAACAAATGGGAACATCTGAAATCCTTCCACTGACCTTCCTGCTGGGCTCAAAGATGGAGTCATTATTTAAAAATAGATGTATAACATCTAAATATTTGGAAGCCTCACTAAAATTTGAGTTTCAAGTTTGAAGAGAAGGTATTTCATAGCCCTACCGTGTATATTTAGCATGATCAATCTCCCTCCCCAACCTCAAACATGATGGGAAGCCTGGGAGGGGAACAAAGTTATATAATATTGCCCTGAAGGAGTCATATAGGTGTGTGTTTATGCATGCATGTGTGTGGGTATTATGTGTGCATGTGCACCTTTTATGTTGAATGTGGGACAGTCACAGTCTTGATGCCTACAGGTATGTTTATGGACAAATAAATATAAGCCTCATGGAGTATGAAATTGAGCACAGGAGTTTTGAGTTCCAACTGATAGCTCCTCCTTGTATTTTCTATCTTGCTTCTATGAGATACTATTTCTTTCCCAGTGATGGGGACTTTTCAACATGTAGATTAAATCATTAGAAATGAAGTGCCACCAAGCTGATGATGAGAGCTAGTACAGAATGACAGGTGTAGAGGGACACAAAGGGCCCAAAAGAGAAAATGTCCGTTCAGGGTTGATTTAGGATTTCTCGGGTATTTTCCATACCCAAAGTTCTGTAGTTCCTGTCTTTAGTAAAAAGCTTTGTTTTTGTTTAACGTATATGCACTTACCATAAACAATTCAAGCAACAGAGATAAGTGCAAAGGAGAACTTTTTAAAAAAATCATCCAATATCCCAAGAACAATAATGACCAGTATTATATCAGGTGAACATTGTCCCAGGCATCTCTAGTGATACAAACATCACTGGCTCCTTGGCCTCTTCCACTCTCTCACTGTGGAGAGTCCCAGGGTCGGCCCCAGACCCTCTCCTCAGCTCCATCTTTACTTTCCCCCAAAGGGAACCTGGCCAGTTCTCTAGCTTTAAATGGTATCTGAATGTTGATGGCTCCCAAATTTATATCTCCAGCCTTGCCCTTGGGGAACTGGACCGCTAGACTGCAAGGAGTGGGCATGCTGAGAAACGTTGAGAAAGGAGTCTTGAGAAAGTAGAGATCTAGTTGGATTCTCTTTCCTTCAGCTCTAGTTATATGACCCCTTGATATATATTTTAGATATATTGTTTACTGCTAACACTAATTTTTGAATCTCAATGCCTGTTAATATTACCTATCATTTGCTGAGCACATACTACATGGGAGGCATGGTGTCATGTGTTTTAAATACATTATTTCATTTTGTCCTGATGATTCTGTGGGGTATATATATATATATATATATATATATATATATATATATTTTTTTTTTTATCCTCACCCGAGGACATTTTTCCATTTTTTGTACAGATAGAGTGGGAGGGAGAGAGAAGAAGAGATAGAGAGAGAGAAACATCGATGTGAAGGGACACATCGAGTGGCTGCCACCGCACAACCAACCAGGGTCGGGGACAAACTGCAACCGAAGTACGTGCCCTTAGCGGGAACCGAACCCGGGTCTCTCCGGACCGCAGGCCGACGCTCTAACCGCTGAGCCAAACTGGCCAGGGCTGTGGGGTATATTTTAAGAACTAACAAAAAATCCCCAAACCAAGACTTGGAATGACAACTTGTCCAAATTGATACAGCTAGTAGGTGTTAGAATTAGGATTTGAACTCGGGGGACCCATGCTCTTTCTAGTATGCTCTACTGCCTCCATTTGCATTTTAATATAAATTTTAGTATCAGTTTGATAATATCATGCACACACATACAGAGACACAAACCCAGCTGGGATTCTGACTGGTATTGTACGGAATCTATAGATTAATTTGAGTTTTCCAAACCTGAATGGGTATTTCCTTCCATTTATTTAAGTCTTCCTTAATTTTTCTAATAATATTTTGTGGTGTTCATTGTGAGGTGGCAGTTGATTCACCACAACCCTGTGGAGCAGGGGGATTCCAGGGGCCGGAATCCTAAGGCAGGCACTCGATGGAATAAAAGTTCAATGAGGGAACTACAAAAATGTGGGTAGCAGAAATAATTAAAGGTCCTCGTAAGTAAAGCAACAATTTCAGGAATTTAGAAGTGGACAGCAATACCCTGCTGTATACCGAATCATAAAATGTAGCCTTGTGCCCTGCCAGCAACGGGGTGCCAGAAGCTCTGGAGAGTGTTTGCATGACGTAACCTACCGTGGACTGTTGACTCAGCAGCAATTTTTCATTCAGAGGAGACTCTGATTGTTAACTGAGGCATGAAGTTTGTTATCTAGAAAAGTAAAGAGCAGGCTAGGTCAAACCCAGGCTAAGTTGCCTTCTGGGCCTTCCTCTCCCTCTTCCATTTCTGTAACCTTCTCCGACTGAGCTGGCTTTTGTGGTCTGGTGGTAGCCAGTAGAATATAGTGGAAGTGATGCAGCATGAACTTGTTAGGGTAAGTCAGAAAAGGCCCTAAGTCTGGTACTTTTCAGACACTCACTCTGAGGGACACCAGGTGCCATGTGAGAAGTCTGCCATGCTGGAGGGATTGTAGGAAGGCTCTTTGGTTCACAGACACAGCTGAGCTTCCAGACAGCCAACAGCCAGCATCAACTGTCAGCCACATGAGTGTGCCATCTTGGATGTCTAGCCCAGATGAGCCTTAAAATGACAGCAGCTGCAGTTGACATCTGATAAGAGACTTCAACAATAAGCTGGCCAAGAAAGCCCTTCCCAAATTTCTGAGCCACAAAATCAAGAGCAAAATAGACTGGCTATCTTAGCCACTAAGTCTGGCATAACACATTCACTCAAAGAGCAGCAACATAAACCAGTTTACCAACCAATTTAGAATAGAGTGAGAAGCAACAGGAAAGAAATGCTTAGGATACGGTATAAGCAGAGTGGAAGGACCATAGTACCTAAATTTTGTTTTATGCAATGTTGATAGGTCCTAACCCTTTCTGCCATGCCAGTCTTCTTCTCTGCAGATGGTGTAGTTTTTTGTGTTGTTGTTCAGATAGAGTGGGAAGGAGAGAGAGAGAGAGAGAAACATTGATGTGAAAGGGACACATCGAGTGGCCGCCACCCGCACGACCCAACCAGGGCCCGGGACAAACTGCAACTGAAGTACATGCCCTTAGCGGGAACCGAACCAGGGTCTCTCTGGACCACAGGCCGATGCTCTAACCGCTGAACCAAACCAGCCAGGGCCAGATGGTGTAGTTTTAAGGAGGAGAGTGAAGCGGTGGGTGGGTGGTGGGGGGATGGGAGGTGGGGATGGGGGAAGTAGCAGATTAAAGGAGCCTGGAAACAACGTGCATCTCTTTGTCAGAGACATAGGGACAAGTATGTCTGATCATAACTGTATCTGGCCATTACCTGGCTGTGTAGCTAGGGGATTACCTTGTACAGAGACTACATGAGGCTATATAATGGGTGTCACTAGTAGGTGGCCAATTTAGGGATGAGATGACATTATTGTCAGTCTAGAAGTGGTATGTCCCATGCCTTACTAATATTTAAAGTTCACTTAGTCTACCTGTTTCAATCTAAAGTAGCACTTTTATTTTTTCCATCCTTTTTTATCTATGTTCAACACATACCCATGTATTTTATTACGTCTCATAAGCAAATTTTGCATACATTTCAGTTTCTCCTATTTTCTGTAACAGAATGGAATACTCATAAATCATACAGCAAACACATTACAGCAAGCCCCAATCAGCAAGCACTTACCAGATCAAATTCATGATGTCCCACTAATTGGCTAAAGAAATTCACGTGGCCAAGCCCACAGTCAATATGGGACAGGTCTACACAAGGGAGTGGATACTATAAGGCATGATTCATTGGGACCACTACTTTAATAATGTACCACTAACACCTCGCTAGGAAATGGTTGATACAGCCATCAAACTCTCAGCAATCTGTTTCTGGAGCTGACACACAAAGCTGGTGTCATTGGGAATGGGTTCTTAGCAAGGAGCTTTTCCAAACCTCACTTCCTAGGATCCCACCCCAAGCCCAGTGAGTCAGAATTTCTTGGGACTGAAATAACTGCAGAGTATTCCGACACACGCTAGGGGTATAGAGGGTTTCAAAGACAAGAGAGACATCGTCTGTACACTCAAAGAACTTAGTTTCCACAGAATACATTCTCAGTTGTCATTACTACACCAGAGGCCTTGAGATTTAAAATAAATTGCTTTCCATGTTTCTTTAAGTTAGAGCAGTGTTTCTCAAACTTATGTGTGCATCAACATTAAGTGGAGGGCCTGTTAAAGCACACCTGACTGGGCCCAACTCCCAGGTTCTAATTCAGGAGGTCCGAGTGGAGCGCATTAATTTGCAGGTCTAACAAGCACTGCTGTCCAGGGACTGTACTTTGAGAACCACTGAGAGCAGGGCGATTTAGTGAATATATTGCACTTCCATGTTTATAGTATGTCTACTACCTAGCAGGGCTTGGGCTGCAGCAGCAGCGGATATTTAAGGACAGGATTTAGAGCTTGATTACACTTGAGCAGATTTAGTCTCTAAGTGGATCTCTCTAAGACAGGAAGCCTAAGTATCATTTAAGACAGGTTCAGATTGAGAGAGAAAGGAAAGCTTGGAGTAGGAGACTCTAAGCTGGGACCTGAAAGATGCCTAGGGCCTGGACATGTGGAAATAGTGGAGAATCGCAGAATTCTTTGTTCCGGCGTAGGGAAAACAAACAAACCAACCCTGACAGACACCCGGAAAAGGTCTGTAACGTTCTTGCTCCAGCGCGCCTGCACTAACAATCTGCAAGCTGCCGGCATCGGAACGAGGAAGGGTGTTCTGAGTGTCGAGATCTCGGTCTCAAACCTATTTTGGGAAGGGGCAAACTGGCCTCGCCCTCTCTTTGGAGCTCCCAGAGCTTAAAGACCGACGTGTCTGTCCGAGGCCACGCTGACTTGGCAAAGAGCGCAGCTTGGGCGCGTCAATCTCCAGAAGCCTGGGTAGGATGCTGTGATCCCGCGAGGTTCGCAGCGGCAGCGCGGCTGTGGGGAGCGGCCCGGGTGGTATCCGCCTGCCCGTGCCCAAGGGAGGGGGGTGGGCCCGCTGGGGCCTCGTTCGGAAGGAGCCTCCGATTGAGGCCTGGCGCTAAGGCGGGCCAGGTGACAGCGGCACTACCCGGCCGGGCGAGGGGTTCAATCCCTCGCTGCTTTCCCCGCTGGACTTAAGGCGACCGATGCCAGCACAACCCGGGCGAGCCCTCTCTGCCTCCATTTCCACGCACCCGAGGAGGTGAGCACGCCAGTGCACGCCCCCAAAACGGGAGACGGCGCGGCCCGCGAGCCGGAGGAATGCGCCTGCGCGGCCCCGCCCCTCCACGCCCCTTGCCTTCGCCCCGCCCCGTCACCCCTCATACCGCCGCTAGCGGTGTCGGCGGCGGGGCGGCTGGAGAGCGCGGCCGCTTCCGAGGGCGCAGAAGCCTTTCCGAGTGGGAACAAGGGCGGGCAAGAGGGTGGGAAAGCCGGCGGGAGAGAAGGGCGGCGCCGGAGGAGGGCGGCGCGTGGCTGACTCATCCCTCTGGAAAGGCGGACCGACAGACACAAACGCTCGCGGAACCCGCCCGCCCGCGCCGCTCCTCCACAGGCAGGAGGCGCCGGCCCGCACCGCCCGCCCGCCCTCCCTCCCGGGGCTCTCCCGGCCCGGCCGCCTCAGACAAACTTTTCCCCGTCCGAGGGACCGGAGCTGCCGCGGGCCCTTTGGAAGGGAACAGGGACGGCAGAGGAGGCGAGAGCCGTGCGGGCCCGGGGAGTGCATGGTGCCCGGCGCCTCGGCTGCCCATCTGGAGGACATCGGGGCGGGGTCGGCTGAGCCCAGCTCCTTCTTCTAGCCTCAGCCTCGCCAGAAATCGCCCCCCGGACTGCCGCCGGGGTCCCCGCGCCCCAGCCCGCCATGTCCCGGCTGCTGCCGCTGCTGCGGAGCTGGACCGCGCGCAGCCTGAGGCCGGGCCCGGCCGCCGCGCCCCGCCTGCCGTCCTGGTGTGGCTGCGGGCGGGGGCTGCTGGCGCTCGCGTGCCCCGGAGGCTCCCCCGGCGGGCCCCGGGCGCTGGGCACCCACCCCAAGGAGCCCATGGAGGCGCTGAACACGGCGCAGGGCGCGCGCGACTTTATCTACAGCCTGCACTCCACCGAGCGGAGCTGCCTGCTCAAGGAGCTGCACCGCTTCGAGTCCATCGCCATCGCCCAAGGTAAGGGGGCTGGTGGGTGAGCCCGCGGGGCCAGCACCCCCCTGCCCCGCCTGCGCCCGGGAAACCGTGCCGCCCCTCGGCCTGGGACCCCCGCCGCCGCCCCACACGCCGGCCCCCCTCGCCTGCCTGGCCCCGCGCCTGGGACGTCGGAGGGGGGAACTTTCCGCCTCCTGAGTGTCCCCGGGGCGGGGAGAACAGGCGCCGACCGAGCCAGGCTGCCAGGGCCAACGCCGGGCTGACCGGTTCCTCCCCAGCTCCAGAAGCCCGAGCTTCAGCCCAAATTGCCAACCGATACTGGTCTGATTTGCGGTGTGCCTCCCCTCCCCAGCCCTCTGGTCCCCAAGTCCTTGATGCTTTCTTGTGAATGTCCAGCCTTGCAGGTGGCACGGCATGCCTGCTTCCCCCGAAAGTGCTACAAACCCTAGAGGGAGGAAGAAACTTTCCTAAAGGGTTATGAAACAAAGATGTATGGGCGCCTATAAGAAGGGATGTTGCTTCATAAGGCAGAGATGCTCTCGGCTGCTTGTTTGCACTCATATCTAGTTGCATGCATATGAGCAGCCAAAGGAAACATTTCCCTGGGAAATGGAAAGAATGGATCAAACCAGCAACTGCAGATACACACTTGCAAGCCCATATAAATTCGGTGCTTCGCTAGTTAAACTCGTTTTTGTTGTGTCCCCGGAGGTTGAAAGAATTAAGTTAACAAGAAAGTATTTCTCTGGGAATCTGTGGCTCTACACGAAAAAGCAGGCTTCTGCTCATCCTAATCTGGAATGGTGAAAGCAAAGCTATTTTTAAGCCAACATGTTAAAATAGGATATTTTTAAAACCAATGCAGAATGCTGGTAGGTCAGAATTTGAGTCCAGCTGAAAAAGCTAAAAATTCATAAAATCAAAAAGATGAAAGGAGCAAACGATAAAATCATTCAGTCTTAAAATAGTCTTGTCATTTAAATATGGTAATACAGACAATGTATTGCTACTATTTTGTGTTACATTCTGATGTGTTTGAAAATTAGAAGTTTTCTTCCCCCCTGCCCCACGCCCCCAAAGTTGGTAGGTACATAACCATTCTGTAGATTCCTTAAGTTTAGAGCACACTGATTTTGGAACATGGCATTTGATTTGTCACAGGCACTTGAAAGTGTTTCTTTGGCTTATGCACTGGAATGGAGGAAAGATTTATCTACCTCATATAAGCGTGACCTATCTATACTACTTCAGAACTTTTTATTAGCTGTGCCTTTTGACCACTCCCCCCAGTTCAGGGAATTGTGAACCAATTAGTTTTGGATGATTCAAGACATTGTCTACCCACAGTGCTTTTACAGGAAAAATGTCACATTGCAATCAATTTCTTTTTTAAATGTGTAATCATATTATATTGTCATAATAGAAGGCTAGCATATTCTGTAAGCTATGTATGTACTCAGTATGTAGTTTTAAAATATTCAGTTCTGAAAATGAGCTCCTTGAAAAACAATATAGACACTCACATGCTGAAGTTCTCCTTGGATAAGATTATTTGAGCACACATTTGACTTTTTCTAAGTAGTTTCTTTGAAATTCTGCAGGACGATTATTGCAAGATCGGAGGGCCCTATTAATAAAATTTTATGGCAGTTCTTGAAAAGGCATGTCCTGGGTAAATTTTACTTCATACCTATTGTACATTGCAATAGAGATGCTACATTTTCCAATGAAGATAATATTTTAAAATTTAACATGGTTTTAAGTATGCTGGAAATGATCTATAAACTTCAGTCAATGGAGATCAGTTAGGATTAATTAGACTTAATAAATATGTTAAGTTATATGAGAGAGAATGCTTATCTCCTATTTATAAGCTAAAGAACTTCAAAGTTCAAATCTACTATTTTTGCCAATATTGATGACTAAATTATTGCCCTTTGACTCAAATGACACTTAATTGATGCTACTGCTTTCATTTTTAGGACAGTCTTAGTGTTTTCTTTTCTTTTTTTTCAGTATCAATACATATATTTACTATGGAGATAACTGAAATCATCACTAATAAATTACCGAATTATTATGTTGCGAATGAATACAGTTCATTCCATTGCTGAAATGAATATTTCTTTTCCCAGACAAATGTAAAATTCCTGTTTTTCTTTTAATGTTGCTCACTGAATGTTTTTATTTTTTTTTTATTATTATTTTTTTTAATCCTCACCCGAGGACATTTTTTTTCCCCCAATTTTTGTACAGATAGAGTGGGAGGGAGAGAAAGGGAGAGAGAGAGAGAAACATCGACGTGAAAGGGACACATCGAGTGGCTGCCACCCGCACGACCAACCAGGGCCGGGGACAAACTGCAACCGAAGTACGTGTCCTTAGCGGGAACCGAACCCAGGTCTCTCCGGACCGCAGGCCGACGCTCTAACCGCTGAGCCAAACTGGCTAGGGCGCTCACTGAATGTTTTTAAATACCCAATTCATGCATTAAATGTGTGTGTACTTAGTGCTTTTTCTAATGAAATAAATTTTTTTAAAAGGGCTTTTTTTTTTACTCTAGAAAATCTTATGTGTCCTTGGGAAGGTTGCTTGTAGGAGTATGTTGGACTTAGTGTGGAAACATTACAGGGAAAAAATCATCCATGTTCCTATATGTCAGTGGAATCTACTGCTGAAATTTGGTACTTTTGCTGTTATCTTTCTTATGTGTTTATCAGCAGACATGTGATATGGTTTATAACAAGATAAAGCAATAGAATCAAATAGATATTGCCTACTTTGTGGGATGTCTTATCATGGCTTCTTAGGATATTGTGATTTTAAAATTACAAACGGATTTCCTCCCCAATTTAAAAAAAGTTGATGTTGTGTTCTCAACTTACCTGCCCAACCTGGTCTTTTTCCAGAAACAGCTCATATCCTCCTGATAGTACATCGTTAGGTCATTGTTTTTACAAGTAGGGCTGGCAAGCTGACATTATTATAGTTGCCTTTTAATTTTAGCCAAGATTTTAAAACAAATTTGTCTCCCACTTTTTGCAATTACAATTTTTATTTATAATTATTTTTAAAAACTGGTTCCAGGACCCTTCGTAGATACCCAAATCTGTGGGCGTTCAAGTTGCTTATATAAAATGGCATACTATTTGCATATGACCTACACACATCATCCCCATATACTTTATATCCTCTCTAGATTACTTATAATATCTAATACAATGTAAATGCTATGTAAATAGTTGTTATACCGTATTGTTTAGGGAATAATGACAAGAAAAAAGTCTGTACATGTTCAGTGCAGACACAACCATCCTAGGCCTAACTACACTGTACATGTCAGCAACATGTAACTCCCCCCCGCCCAAATATTTAAATCTTTGGTTGGTTGAATCCCCAAATGCAAAACCTATAGATACTGAGGGACGAATGTGTAGCAATTTGGTTTTTGAAGGACGGGCAATGGCAGTGTTCATTGTATTAGTACATTGCTGTATTACAGATTACCCCGAAATATAATGGCTTACAACAAACATGTATTGTCTCACAGTTTCTAAGGATCAGGAATTCTGGAGCAGCTTAGCAAGACATTTCTGACTCAGGATCTCTCATGAAGTTGTAATCAAGCTTTCAGCTGGGGCTGCATCATATGAAGTCTTGACTGGGACTGAGAGATCCATTCCCGTGAAGGCTCACTCACATGGTTGTTGGCTGGAAGTCTCGATTTCTTGCCATGCAGGCTTCTCCCCAGGGCTGCCTAAGTATTCTCAAGATGTGGCAGTTGGCTTCCTCTAGAACAAGTGATGACAGAGTCTAAGCTAGAAGCCATGGTCTTTTATTACTCAGTCTTAGGAGGGTACTGTACACAGTGTAAAGCTAGGAGGTGGAAATCATTGAAAGGCATCTTAGAGGGTGCCTTGCACACTTATTTAAGATGTAATTAATGTTTACCAGAGAATTACATGGAGAGATAAGAGTTTGCTTTTGAGGAGACACAGTAAAAGATTTGATTTGAAAAAAGGAGTTTCTTAGGGAATATTTTTGTTATCTGTGAACTTAAGTTATTTTTAAAATGAGATTCTTTCTACATATAACAAATAAAAGATGTATTGAGGTGAACAGAGCAGTTTTTCTATCAATGTTAGATCTTAATCAGCTTGCATTTTTTTCTCTTTTGCTATATAAGTGGTAATTGTGTATATTTATGTTTGCTTTTTACCATTTATCTACATCCACATAGACACACCATATAATTCTAAACTACGGTTTTGTAGTTTCTCACTTTTTGTGATTATTTAAGGTAGATGAGGAGCTTTGTTTTAAGAACTTGGCATATAGCATAGGGGCCTTTGTCAAAATGAAAAGCTGGAAGATAAAAAGCTGATATTAAAGTGGATGCCTAAAATACTTAAAAATAAGGTTTTTCATGGCATTCTGATTCCACTAAAGATCTTGGACTCTTAAGGGGAGTATCTCCATTTTTCTCAGTCTGTTGTTCAGGATTATGTGAGAAAGTAGAAACTCTGTTAAGCTATTAATCTCTTGGAGAATTGGAGATAATGTTGGCTTTTGCTCAAAGAAAATAAGAAAGAGGTCAAGGAAAACATCTCATACTCTAATTTAAGATATGTGAATAAAGATATTTTAGTGCCTTTGTTGAAATAGTAAAAGAGGAATAAGGGAAGTATAGCCCCAGTTAGACCAGCCAGAGAAGGGCCAGGATGAGGATATGAAATGTGAATTGAGTTAGGGGAAGTGAGAGATATCTAATAAGATGAGCACTTATGTTTATCTTGGGCCTAGATAAGTTAAATGAAGCTTTGCCACAATCAATTATTTTACCAATGTGGAAAGAACCTAATTAAATTAGTATACTCCAACAAGCTTAATTCTTAGAGTTACTGGGCATATTGGAGTGGCCCCTATTACTGGGGATTACTGCCAGTAGAGAATAGATAACACAAATAAGATTATTTCCCGTTATAAAATTGATACATGCTATTTAACAGTCTTTAATCATCACTTACATGTAACTCGATGTCTAGAGTTATATGTGATTTAAAACAACAACCATTCTATTATATTTCTTGATTTTGTGGGTCAGGAATATAGTCAGGGCTTAGCTGGATGATTCATCTGTTTCATGTGGTCTCTATGGAAGTCACCTATAAACTTCAGTTGGAAGATGGGCTTGTTTCAGGGTCCAGGATGGCTTTACTCATGTCTGGCACTTTGATGGAGATAACTGAAAGGCTGGGCTCAACTGGACCGGTTGACCAGAGTAGATGCATGTGACCGCACCAGCATAACAATCTCAGGATGCTATAGTAGCTAGATGATAGGCCAAGATCCCAGAGAAAATGTTCCAAGGGGGCTAGATAGAAGCTAAGACTGATTAGTTTCTTATTGCTGCTATAACAAATTCCTCCTAATTTAGTGGTTTAAAACAACAAATTTATTCTTTTAGCATTCTGGAGGTTTGAAGGCTAAAATAAAAGTGTCTGCAAGGTTCTGTCCTGGAGGCGTCATAGGAAAATCTGTTCCTTGTCTCTTCCAGCTTTTGTCATTCCTTAGTTCCTGGCCACATCACTCTAATCTCTGCTTTTGATTGTCATATGTCTCATTCATGAACTTTTTTTTGCCTCCCTCTTATGAGGATCCCCGTGATGATATTTAGGGCCTGGATAATCTCACTCTCTCAAAATCCTTAATTTAATCACACCTGCAAGATCTCTTTGCCATATAAGGTAACATTCACAGGTTGGAGGATTAGGATGTGGACAGATTTGGGGGCCATTATTCAACCTACAATCCAACTTGTTATGACCTAGCTTTGGAAGTCCCAGAATGTCATTTCTGTTGCATGCTATTGGTTGAGCAAGTCACTAAGGCCAGTCTAGATTCAAGGGAAGAGAAATTAGGAGGAGGTATTTCATGTAGATGACCATACCTAATAGGTGTAGTTTGTTCCTTTCCATCAGTACATTTTTTAAAAATGAATCATTTCTGTTAGAAATCTTGTATTACATCTTTCTCTATTAATGCATATCATTAACATTATGTTGTTGTTGTTTTTTTTATCCTCACCTGAGGATACTCTTTTCCAATTTTTGTTCAGATAGAGTGGGAGAGAGAGCGAGGAAGAGAGAGAGAGAAACATTGACGTGAAAGGGACACGTCGAGTGGTTGCCACCCACACAACCCAACCAGGGCCATGGACAAACTGCAACTGAGGTACGTGCCCTTAGTGGGAACCAAACCCGGGTCTCTTTGGACTGCAGGTCGAAGCTCTAACTGCTGAGCCAAACTGGCCAGGGCAACATATTATGTTTTTGTTTAAAAAATTTGAACATTAATTCTTATGCTGAGTGCTAGTACAGTGATTCCTTTTATATATTGAGAATTATAGAACTCCTTCTTCCATATCAGGATTTCTCAACATTGGCACTGTTGACATTTGGGGCTGGATAATTGTTTGTTGTGGGGGCTGTACTTCACAGAGGATATTTAGCAGCATCCCTGTCCTCTATACCCACTAGATGACAGAGACACCCTCCTACCCACCTCACCCCCAATTATGTCAACTGAAAATGTTTCCAGACATTGCCAAATGTTCCATGTAGAAGATGTCAAGTGGGGGAAAGAGGAGGAGGGTAGCAAAATTGTCCTGGTTGAGAGTCATTGCTTTATATGAAATGCTAAAAGCTGTTTCTTCTCCAGTCCTCTGCCTTATCTCTTCTCTTTTATCATACATTGATACTTGCTGTTTTCAGTGTATTCTCTTTGCTTCTAGTTCATTGCTTTATTTTACATTTATTTGTCTCTGGGTAAGGACAGAAGAGTAACTTCTTACCTTCCTATCAGACTCCTCACCTGTCTGTCAATAAAATGAGCTTTGTGATAACTGTTTTCCTTGATTGCGGTGTTTCTTAATTTCTAAGTTCTTGACTAAATTATAAATATTAGACACTTAAAAGTATGCCTTCAGATAAGTTAAACACTGCTATAGTGTTTAATTCACCAGTAATTAATTTGGTGTTGTTTATCTCAGTAGTCACTTATTGCTAACTTTCTATAGCAATCATGACAAGCAAATTTTTATAAACAAATTTGTGGATAGGAAAATTGAAATATAAAGTCTGCAACTTAAAGGTCATCGAGAAGGTCAGTTGCAACTAAAGATAATGGATAATGGTTGGTTTTGAATGTTGGGGATGATCTGATATTGAACCATTAATAGTTTCAGTTTTTCTAAAAATAGTAATGATTTTGCCTAACCACACTTTTGTCTGGTTTTCTTTGGCATGTCAGTGTAAATCTAACTGGAACAAATAGAGACTAAATCTCTGAGTAAAGATTTTGTTAACATTTTTCTCCAGTCAGCTGAATTAATTAGTATGTAGATTTATAGGACTCACCCCTTGTGTTTGACTCATAGGTTAATGTCTGCCTTAAGTTAATGAAAACAACCACATTAAAAACAGGAAGTTAGATGTTAAAATATAATAACTTAGTTACTTCAAACCCTCTGGTAAAGAGAGATCTTCTAGACAAAGGACTTTGCAGGTAACAAGATGTCATTCCTCTTGAGCTCTGAAACATTTACTTTGATAGATTTTGTTGGAAGCATATTTGAACATAATACTGCATTTTTGTCTGCCTTAGTAAAAGTATAATGAAGAAAAAAGATGGTGGCAGGCAGGACCAGAGGAAGGGTGAGTGTGTGAGAGAGTGTGAGTGGACGTGAAGGTGGATGACCAAACTTGTGCAGTGCAGAGACGTGGAGCAGAAGGTTCCTGTGCTGTGGGTGGAGCAGCCGGCTACCCGGTAAGCGGCTCTTCAGGACACTTCTCCCTGTGCTGCTGGGAGGTCCCACCATTTTGGAAGATCCCGGGTCTTCCCTGAGTGGAGCAGCTAGGGCTCAGCAACCTGAGCTTACCAGTGCACCTGGCACCATCAGACCAGTGGACACCCTGTGTCAACACAGACCAGTGCACAGTAGTGGAGCTGTCAAGGTGCCAGTTGCGGAAACCGCGAACGGCCATTTGGCCGGGAGCCCAGCGCCATCCTCCACAGTAGCAGCCGGATCAGAGTCGAGATATACCCCCAGCAACAGAGGCTGGGGAGCAGACATCCATCCCCAGGCAACAGAAGCACAGACCAGCAGCAGAGAACCATCCCCAAAAACCACAGCAAAGGTTGAGCTGCAGCGGAGCCCTGCTGGGCAGCAGCACTCACCAGCCACCAGCAACGGGACCTGGGGCTCCATCGGGGCCTGTGCAACACTGCTGCCCACAAGAGCGGTGGGAAGCCGGGGATCTAGAGGGACCTGTGCGACCCAGCAGCCCACAGAGTGGTGGGAAGCCGGGGATCTAGAGGGACCTGTGCGACTCAGCGGCCCAAAGTGTGGGCAGGGAGTGCTGCTCCAGCAGGGCCTGAGCAATACAGCTACAGGCACCAGTGACCAGTGGGGAACACAGCTTCAGAGGGGCCCATGCAATCCAGCAGCAGCACCCAACAGGACACACCAATACCAGCCCCCAGTCGTCAGTCCTCCAGGATCCACAGCAAGCAAGAGGCGGCACGCAACAGAACAGTCTGGGAGGCACAGTAGCCTTTTTGATATACAGTGAGCTGCTTACACATCCAAACATCCTTCATTGGATATAGAGCTACCACACGGCTAAAATGGGGAGACAAAGAAACAACCACCGAAGAAAAGAAAAAGAGGACGCACTGGAAAAGGAACTACAGGAAATGGAAGAAAGCAACTTGGCAGGTAAAGAATTCAAAGCAGTGATTTTAATAGTGCTCAAACAATTTGGTGAGAACTACAAGTAACTTAATAAGAATTATGAAGAGCTCACCGGGAACTACTTTAGCTTAAAAAAAGAGGTAAGAAGCTACACATAGCCCTGGCCAGTTTGGCTCAGCGGTGAGAGCATTGGCCTGCGGTCCGGAGAGACCTGGGTTCGGTTCCTGCTAAGGGCACGTACTTCGGTTGCAGTTTGTCCCCGGCCCTGGTTGGTCCTGCGGGTGGCAGCCACTCGATGTGTCCCTTCACGTCGATGTTTCTCTCTCTCCCTTCCTCTCTCTCCCTCCCACTCTATCTGTACAAAAAATGGAAAAATATCCTCGGGTGAGGATAAAAAAAAAAAAAAAAGAAGCTACACATAAAAAGGTAGAAGCTATGCATAAAAATCAAGAGGAAATAAAAAATGATATAGCTTTTATGAAAAATACCTTAGAAGTGTTCAATAGTAGATTAGAAGAAGCTGAAGACCAAATCAGCGACTTAGAAGACAAGGTAGAGAAAAACACCCAAATAGAGCAGCAAATGGGAAAAAAGTTTAAAAAGCAGGAGGAGAGTTTAAGGGAACTGTGGGACAATACAAAACATAACAACATTCGCATTATAGGGGTACTGGAAGGAGAAGAATCAGAGAAAGGAATAGAGAATCTGAAGAAATAATGTCAGAAAACTTTCCTAAACTGGTAAAGGAAAAAGTCACACAAGTCCAGGAAACACAGAGTCCCAAGCAAGATGAACCTCAGAAGACCCACAGTTGGATGCATCATAATAAAAATGGCAAACATTAAAGACAAAGAAGAATCTTAAGGGAAGCAAGAGAGAGACAAAAAGTTACCTGCAAAGGAGCTCCCATTTGACAGCCAGCTGATTTCTCAATAGAAATGCTGCAGGCCAGAAGGGAGTGGCATGAAGTGTACATAGTAATGCAAAGCAAGGGTCTGAATCCAAGACTGCTCCATCCGGCAAGGCTATATCATTCAAAATTGAAGGAAAATTAAAGAGCTTCACGGATAAAAAAAAAAAAAAAAAAAAATCTAAAGGAATTTATCGCCATCAAACCAGCACTGCAAGAAATGCTGAAGGGACTGCTGTAAGAAGAAGAAGAAACAGAGGTGTGTGTGTGTGTGAGAGAGAGGGGGAGGGGAACACAGGCATAAAATTAAAATGACAACTAATAACTATCTGTCAATAATTACCTTAAATGGGGGGGGGGGCACAAGCATAAAATTAAAATGACAACTAATAACTATCTATCTATAATTACCTTAAATGTAAATGGCTTAAATGCTCCAATCAAAAGACATAGGGTAGCTGATTGGATAAGAAAACATGATCCATCTATATGCTGTCTACAAGAGACCCACTTCACAACAGAAGACTCACACAGGATGAAAGTAAAGGGATGGAAAAAAATTTTCCAAGCAAATGAAAAAAAAGCTGGTGTAGCAATACTCATATCTGACAAGGTAGACTTCAAAACGAGGGCCATAGTAAGAGACAGAGAAGGTCACTACATAATATTAAAAGGATCATTCCAGCAGGAGGATATAACCCTGGAAACATATATGCACCATATACAGGAGCAAGAAAATATATTTAAAAACTTCTGGAGAACTTCAAGGGAGAGATAAATAGCAACATGATCATAATGGGTGACTTTAACACACCACTGACACCACTGGATAGATCTTCTAGACAAAAAAGTAACAAGGAACAAGGATATAGAGTCCTTACAAGACAAACTAGATCAGTTGGACTTCATTGATATTTACAGAACATTTCACCCAACAGCTGCAGAATATACATTCTTCTCAAGTGTACATGGGACATTCTCAAAGACAGACCAAATGTTAGGACACAAAACAAGTCTCTACAAATTCAAGAAGATTGAAATCATATCAGGCATCTTCTCAGATCACAGTGGCATGAAACTAGAACTCAGTTACAATAAAAACACACAAAAACATTCAAATACTTGGAGGCTAAATAGCATGTTGTTAAACAATGAATGGGTTACTAACAAGATCAAGGAAGAAATTAAAAACTTCTGGAAACCAATGAAAACGGACACACAACAACACAAAATCTATGGGACACAGCGAAAACAGTCCTGAGAGAGAAGTTCATAGCACTACAGGTCTACCTCAAGAAACAAGAAAAATTCCACCCTGGCTAGTTTGGCTCAGCGGTTAGAGTGTTGGCCTGCAGTCCACAGAGACCCGGATTCGGTTCCCGCTGAGGCACGTACTTCGGTTGCAGTTTGTCCCCGGCCCTGATTGGGTCATGTTGGTGGCAACCGCTTGATGTGTCCCTCTCACATTGATGTTTCTCTCTCTCTCTCTCTCTCTCTCTCTCTCTCTCTCCCTCTCTCCCTCCCACTCCATATGAACAAAATATTAAAAAATGTCCTTGGGCCCTGGCCGATTTGGCTCAGCGGTTGGAGCATCGGCCTGTGGTCTGGAGAGACCTATGTTCGGTTCCCGCTAAGGGCATGTACTTCGGTTGCAGTTTGTCCCCGGCCCTGGTTGGTCGTGCGGGTGGCAGCCACTCGATGTGTCCCTTTCACATCGATGTTTCTTTCTCTCTCTTCCTCTCTCTCCCTCCCACTCTATCTGTACAAAAAATGGAAAAATGTCCTCGGGTGAGGATAAAAAAAAAAAAAAAAAAATGTCGTTGGGTGAGGATAAAAAAAGAAACAAGAAAAATTCCTAATTGACTTTCTAATCCTACAACTTAAAGAACTAGAAAGTAAACAAAAAGAAAAACCCAGAGCTAGTAGGAGGAAGGAAATAGTAAAGGTCAGAGCAAAAATAAACGACATAGAGACCAAAAAGCAATTCAAAAGATCAATGAAACAAAAAGCTGGTTCTTTGAAAAGATAAACAAGATCGATGGACCTTTAGCCAGACTCACCAAGAAACAAAAAGAGAGAAACCAGATAAACAAAATCAGAAACGAAAGAGAATTAACAACTGACACCACAGAAACACAAAGGATCATCGAAACATACCATGAACAATTATATGCCAACAAGTTGGACAATCTAGGAGAAATGGACACATTTCTAGATGCACACAGCCTCCCAAAACTGAACCAGGAAGAAATAGAAAACTTGAGCAGACCAATAACAACAAAGGAAATTGAAGATGTAATTAAGAAACTCCCAGCAAACAAAAGCTCAGGCCCGGATGGCTTCATAGGGGAGTTTTACTGAACATTCAAAGAAGATCTAATGTGCATTCTCCTCAAACTATTCCAAAAAATCCAAGAGAATGGAATACTTAACTCATTTTATGAGACCAGCATAATCCTAATTTCAAAACTGGATAAAGACACTACAAAGAAAGAAAACTACAGGCCAGTATCCCTGATGAACACAAATGCCAAAATCCTTAAAAAATATTAGCAAATCGGATCCAGCAATACATCAAAAATATTATTCATCATGACCAAGTGGGATTCATCCCAGGGATGCAAGGATGGTATAATATTTGCAAATCAATAAATGTGATACACCACATAAACAAAATGAAAGATAAAAATCATATGATCATATCAGTAGATGCTGAAAAAGCATTCGACAAAATCCAGCACCCATTTCTGATAAAAACACTCAGCAAGGTGGGAATAGAGGGATTGTATCTCAACATAATAAAGGCCATATATGGAAAACCTACAGCCAACATCATACTCAGTGGGCAAAAACTAAAAGCATTCCCCTTAAAAATGGGAACAAGATAGGGATGCCCACTTTCACCACTCTTATTCAACATAATACTGGAAGTCTTAGCCACAGCAATTAGACATGAAGAAAAAATAAAAGGGATACAAATGGGAAAAGAGGAAGTGAAACTCATTATTTACAGATGACTTGATATTGTACATAGAAGACCCCAAAAATCCTATGAAAAATCTATAGTTAATAAATGAATTTGGCAAAGTAGCAGGATACAAAGTTAATGTCAAGAAATTGATGGCATTCTTATACACCAGTGATGAACTCACAGAAACAGAAACTAAAAAACAATCTATTTACCATCACAGCAAAAAAAATAAGATACCTAGGAATAAACTTAGCCAAAGAAATAATGGACTTGTTCACAGAAAACTACAGGTCATTGCAAAAAGAAATAGAAGGAGATATAAAAAAGTGGAAGCACATACCTTGTTCATGGATTGGAAGAATTAACATCATTAAAATGTCCATACTACCCAAAGCGATCTATAGATTTAATGCAATCCCCATCAAAATACCAACAACATATTTCACAGAATCAAAACAAACACTCCAAAAATTTATATGACACCAAAAGGACCCCAAATAGCCACAGCAATCTTGAAAAAAAAAAAAAAAGAGCAAAGTAGGAGGGATCACATTACCAGATATCAGGTTATATTTCAAAGCTACTGTAATCAAAACAACCTCGTACTGGCACAAGAAAAGACAGATGGATCAATGGAACAGAACAGAGAACCCAAAAATTGATCCAAGACAATATGCCCAATTAATATTTGACAAAGGTGGCAAGAGCATACAGTAGAGTCAAGACAGTCTCTTCAATAAATGGTGTTGGGAAAATTGGGCGACTACTTGCAAAAAAATGAAGCTACACCACCAACATGTAATACACAAGAATAAACTCAAAATGGATAAAAGACTTAAATGTAACTCGTGAATCCATAAAAATTTTAGAAGAAAATGTAGGCAACAAAATTTCAGACATCATATACAGCAGAATTTTCACTGATACCACACCTAAGGCAAGATAAGCCAAGGAAAAAATGAACACATGGGACTACATCAAACTAAAAAGCTTCTGCACAGCAAAAGAAACTATCATCAAAATGGAAAGGGAACCCACCATATGGGATACCATAATTGCCAATGATGCATCAGATAAGGGATTAATTTACAATATATATTGAGTACTCATACAACTCAACAAAAGGAAGGCAAAAAACCCAATTTAAAAATGGGTAGAGGACCTAAATAGACACCTCTCCAAACAGGACATACAAATGACCAAGAGACATATGAGAAAATGTTCAGTGTCACTAATCATCAGAGAGATGCAAATTAAAACAACTATGAGGTATCACTTCACACCTGTCAGAATGGCTGCCATCAACAAATCATCAAACAACAAATGTTGGTGAGGGTGTGGGAAAAGGGGACTCTAGTACACTGCTGGTGGGAATGCAGACTGGTGCAGCCACTATGGAAAACACTATGGTGTTACCTCAAAAAGTTAAAAATTGAACTGCCATTTGACCCAGTGATTCTACTTCTAGGAATATACCCTAAGAAGCCTGAAACACCAATCATAAAGAATATATGTACCCCTATGTTCATAGCAGCACTGTTTACAGTAGCTAAGATCTGGAAACAACCTAAGTATCCATCAGTAGATGAGTGGATAAAAAAGCTGTGGTACATGTATGCAATGGAATACTATGCAGCTGTAGGAAAAAAAGATCTCTTATCATTTGAGATGACATGGAGGGACCTGGAGAATATTATGCTAAGCGAAAGAAGCCAAGCAGAGAAAGACAAACATCACATGATCTCACTTATTTGTGGAATATAATGAACTAAACAAACTAATGAACAAAATTGACCCAGAGACATAGAGGCAGGGTATAGACTGACAAACCCCAGAAGAAGGGGAGTTGGGGGGGGGAAGAGATAAACCACAGAATTTATATGCATGTATACATAAACAATGGACACAGACAACAAAGCTGGGGAAGGGGGGTGGAATGGGGAGGAGGGTGTCAATGGGGGAAAAAGGAGAAATATCTGTAACAAAAACAAATTAATAAAAATAATTTAAAAAAAAATAAAACGAGCCCGGCCAGTGTGGCTCAGTGGATTGAGTGCTGTCCCATGGACTGAGAGGTCCCGGTTCGATTTCTGGTCAGGGCACATGCTAGGATTGCAGGCTTGATCCCCTGAGGTGGGCATGCAGGAGGCAGCTGATTGATGCCCCCCCCCCCTTCCTTGCTCTCTAAAAAATCAATAAAAACATATTTTTAAAAAAGTATAATGAGCACAATTTAACTTCTGTTAGATGTCATAATCCGTATATACTGTATTTTAATACAGTAATTTTCTTTGGGGCTACTTTTATTTGTAGACATACTAGTCATGACATCACATGCTTCTAGAACACTGTACCATTTCAGTTGGCAGGCTTCTTAGACTGTCATATAGTGGTAGTGAAATGTGTTGGGCTTATAGTACCCCTTTCCCTTCTGCTCTGTGCCCTTAGACTATTCTACCCTGTTCTCATTCATCCATTGTGGTTGTGGTAAACTCTTTTCTGCTGTGTAAGGACGTCTACTTCTTTGCATTTCTGTTAATATTTTAAATGGCTGCTCTTTGTCACTCTTCCATAGTGTTTTTCTTTTTCTTTCATTCTCATTTTGTTTTTGATCCTCCTATGCATCTCAATAGGGTTTAATCGTGATACACATTGAAAGGTCATAGACCACTACCTTCCTTTGTCTTTCCAGCTAGCCAGTTGCATCTATCACTTGTTATTGATCTTTGACTCTTAGGATCTCACATAGAAGATCTTTTGCTTCTAATACTTTTGCTAATAATCTGGATTGTGGCTGTTAAAAAAGATCATTTTTAAGCATCTAATTAACTGAGGTATTACTATGTTTAGATCTTACAGTTTCAGGGAAATTATGTTAGAATAGTTTTCTTACTTGGTTTTATTTAGATTTTCTGTTTTCTTTCTGAGTTTTAGGTTAGATTATTTAGTACACTGTATTATTAAAAACATTTGTACTTTAGAAAACAGCCTGGTATTTTATAACACAACTTCTGAATTTCTATTGTAAAATTGTTTTTTTATTTTTTAGAAGACATTCTGCAGCTACCACTCTTGCTATTGCTAACACCATTGTCACTACAGTTATTTAGCAATTATCAAGTATTTGCTATGTGTCAAACATACTGAACTAAGTGAATTTTCATGTAATTATTCTGTGTACTTCTCTTAGAGAAGGAATTATCCATCCCTATTCTATAGATTAAGAGCTGAAGCTAAGAGTTTGCCTAAAATCCTGCAACCTGTGGGGCAGAATAGAATTTTTAACTTATCTTTGTTTGACTCAAAAACCCCTGTTCTCATTATTACACCTTTCTGGGTATTTATACCTGGGGTTTTTAACACATGCTGGGGAAAATAGGTTACACCTCAAGTGCTCAATAAAAGTCACATATCTGCCCTGGCCGGTTTGGCTCAGAGGTTAGAGCGTCCACCTGCGGTCTGGAGAGACCTGGGTTCGGTTTCCGCTAAGGGCATGTACCTCGGTTGCAGTTTGTCCCCGGCCCTGGTTGGTCGTGCGGGTGGCAGCCACTCGATGTGTCCCTTTCACATCGATGTTTCCCTCTCTCTCTCTTCCTCCTACTCTATCTGTACAAAAAATGGAAAAATGTCCTCGGGTGAGGATAAAAAAAAAAAAAAAAAGTCACATATCTTAGTCTATTTTTTATATGTCTAAACAACATACAGCATCCAATGCAAAAGCAAATATGGCATTGTTACTTTGAAAATAAGGTAAATCAAAATAAAATCAATGTGCAAAAAAAGTTCATAAATTGTTTGAGGAATTTGGAAAAGTCAGAAAATTAGGATTTGGTACTCCTAAGTGTCATTAATTTTTAACTTAGTCTAATTTTTCTTTAGGTTTTTGAATGAGTTTTATAAAAAATATCTAACATACTATTTATAGGAAAGCTTTCCAAACTTTGAAAATTTGTTTACTTAACAAATATTTGTTACTCTCCTTACTATATAATAGACACTGGGGGTATGTCAGAGAATTAAGTTGGCATAATACTCTCATGAAGCTTACATTTTTTTGAGAGAGAAAAGATATGAGTAATACAGTAAATAAATAATATAATTATAGATAGTCTGCTATTAAAATAAACAGAATGACATTTAGATAAGGCGATCTGAAAAGGCCTTTGTGTAGGTAATATTTAAGCTGAAAATACAGATTAAGAAGTCAGTTATTCAGACAGCTGGTGGAAGAGCATTCTGAGAAGGATAGCAAATATCAAGACCCTGAGAAAGGAAGGGACTTGGCATAGCGTAGGAATTACAGAAAGCAAATGTGGGTGAAATTTTATGAACAAGGTGAAATGTGAATGAGATGAGATGGGCAGGTAGGCAGAAGCCAGATTCGTCAGGGCCTTTCTAGGTAAACCTTAGGAAAGCCATTTAAGGATTTAAACACAAGAGTGAGTGAAATAATGGAACTTAAAGAGCACTTTGACTGCTGATGGACTAATTGAAGGGTGCAAATGCATAAGCTGGGAGACCACTTAGGAAACTGTTATAGTAGTCTAGGCTAGGGATGATGGTGGCTTAAAACTAGGTGGCCATGGAGATATAAAGAAGGTGGATTCAAGATATGTATTTAAGAGTGAACTGATGGGACTTGCTGATGGGTTAGAAAGGGTCAGGTCACTAAGGGAAAGAAAATAGAAAGTGAGGATTTAGGTTTCTGACTAGTGATTGAGTAAAAGATGGTCCTATTAACTGTGAGGGAAGAGTCTTGGGAAAAAATAGATTTGGGGGGATGGAAATTAAAGTATTAATTTTGGACATGTCAGGTTTAAGATACCTTTGTGAATGTGAATGGAGATATCAGGTAATTAGGGGTGTGTGTGTGTGTGTGCGCGCGCGCGCGCGCTTGTGTGTGTTTGTGTTTATAATATATCTAAGCTCATAGGGGAAGTTTAAGCTTAAATTGTAAGTATGAGTGTCAACAACTGTAGATGGAGAAGAAGATCTAGGAGAGGACTCAAAAACAGCAATGTTTATTGGAAGGGAAGAGGAAGAAGAACCAGAACTAGGAGACTGAGGAGTGTCCACAAAGACAGGAAAAATAACAAGAATAATGTATTCCAGAAGCGAAGGGAAGAAGATGGTGCAAACGATCTGATGCTTTAGATAGGTCAAGTAGGGGAAGGCTGGGGGGGTGGCGGGGGGAGAAGATGCATAGGATTTAACACAAAAGAGACTGATGTCTTTGTCAGAAGCAGTTTTATAGGAACTATGTGGAAAGAAGCAGATTTTATTCAGCTGAGGAGGGAGTATCTATAAGGAAGGATTCAACTCTTTAAAGGGAACTTTGGATAGTACTACTATAGTAGCTTGAGTACTGAGATTATCTGTTACTCATAGGTTTGAAGTCTGTGAACTTATTTTAAATATTTGTTACTGGTATACTCATTTTACAGACAGTTCTGTTTAGAATTCTAGTTCATCAGAGAAAAATAAAATATCACAGGTAAGCAAATCACACCACATTATAGCAGCATTGTGTAGAAAATGTGCAGGCCCTTTAGCAGGTAAGATCTTTTCCTTTTCTTTGGTAAGTAGCTTATAGAAATCAAGAAGATGATTGGAAACTCCATTTTTCAAATTAAAATACCCAAGAGCGAGGGGGTAACATTTGTTCCTGGGCTATGAGACTTTCAGTGCTAAAACGGAGATAGTCCCTGGCAAACTGGACGATTGGTTACCCTGCCTGACAGTATTTTTGCCCTTCTCACAGATTCAGGCTTTTGACTCATAGGAGAGATTGGAAAAAGGATCCAGTTAGAATTTCATGTCCCTTCTGCACAACGGCGTTTCCACTCCTGGAGGTCTGCATCAAATTGGACAGTTTCTTTTTCTTTTTATAAAAAATTTTCTTTATTGATTTTTTTAGAGGAAGTGAGAGGTAGAAACATCGATGAGAGAGAACATCGATTGGCTGCCTCCTGCATGCTCCCACTGGGGATCAGGCACACAACCTGGGCATGTGTCCTGACCAGGAATCGAACTGGCAACCTCTTAGTGCATGGGTCAACGCTCAACCACTGAACCATACCGGCCCGACGGACACTTTTCTTAAGATTCCCTCTCTTTCTACTTTTTGTGTCTGATGGGATTTATGATGAAATAATCTGCAAGAAAGTGTGGACTCCCCCAATTTATGTGATGGCGGTGCCTTCACAGTGTCCCACCAGGTTGTACTCTGCCTTCACCTGTTCCCCTACTCTTCTAGCTGTACTCTTCTTAGGGTGTCTGATTGCATTGAGCCCAAGTAAGCAAGTGCTAATGTCCCCCCTGTCCTAGCAGGTGCCTGCCTCTCTTTTAATTTAGACCAAGTTGTTTTCCCTGTGACTTTATTCTCTTATAGATTTGGTTTGAAATAAGTCATGAATTTATTTTTTTTAATTGTTTTTTTTTTTTATCTTCACCCAAGGACATTTTTCCATTTTTTGTTCAGATAGAGAGAGAGAAACATCGACGTGAAAGGGACACATCGAGTGGCTGCCACCCGCACAAGCCAACCAGGGCCAGGGACAAACTGCAACCGAGGTACGTGCCCTTAGCAGGAACTGAACCGGGATTTCTCTGGACCGCAGGCCGACGCTCTAACCGCTGAGCCAACCCGGCCAGGGCGAAATAAGTCATGAATTTAAATTAGTTCGACTTCATTTCACTATAAGGGAGATGACAATGCTCTTGGTAGCTCTCCATATCCCACAGTGGAAACTAGAACCTTGCTTCACAGAGTTTAAAGTACATATAAAAATCATCTGGGAATCTTGCTGAATGTAGATTCTGTTTCAGTAGGTTTGACATGGGGCCTGAGATTCTGCATTTCTAACAATTTTCAAGTGATTTCAGTGCTGCAGGTCCAGGAACCATATTCTGAGTAGCAAGGTTATAGAAGGTGATTTTGTTTTTGGTTTTAAGGTGGGAAAGAGGAGAGGTCACATAGATAAACTCAGGCATGCTTGAATTGTGAAAGGGAACAGGAAGACAGATGTGAGAGTGATAATGTAAGATGTGGCACATTTCGTGAGCTGACAGAATTTTACATTTGCGTGTGAGAAAAATCTTAATGACATTAGAAAAAAATGTGAATTCTTAACACTGATTTTATAGCTATACAATGGGAAATTTTTAGTGTAATTGTGCTTTCCCCACCTAACTTTATATTACTTATAAAATTTTAAAACAATCTCAAATTTATAGAAATGTTTTTAGTACAATAAGCCCCACCCCACCCCAGATCATTTGAGGTTATGTCACTGACCTGAAGCCCTATCTACCCTATCACAGGTTAAGTTCCTTGGGAAGCAGTCTCTGAGACAAAGATTAGCATGTATGAAATTTATTGGGGAGTGCTGTTGGAATCCTTACCTTAGGAAGAAAGGGAAGGAAGCAGGTTTGGGCAGAGTTAGAAGTAAAGTGATACAGCCTCAGTAGAAGCCTCAGCTGACCCTGTGGAGGGTTCTAGAGATAGGGTGACCCTTCAGAGTTGTCTTGAGTTGTGTGAGAGGTCTGAGCCTCTACCTCCCTGAACATGAGCTATTGGGTGTGGACTGCCCTGGCAGGGCGCAGAGCTTTGAGCGAGGCAGCATTCTTCAGCTGAGGCAGTCCTCCAAGATGTGGGAATGTTGACACTGTTGAACTGCTGCTATTTGAGAGACTCCACATATGAAGCCAAAGGAGCCTAGAGAAGGCGAATGTATGGACATGAGTGAGGAGATTGTGATGAAAAGGATGAAGATATTCCAGAGGAAGTGACTCTGGTACACACTCCACACTAAAGGAACTCTCAGAGATATTTTATTACATTGAAAATACAAAAGATAAAATATGAAAGTTAATGCAAACTTAGAAGTGTGACAATTCACCAAGGCATAGAAAAGATGCTTGCTCCATATTGTGTTATATAATGAGGAGTACTAGCACTGTTGAAGCTACCTTTGATAATTAAACATAAATAAATAAAACACTTTAATTATCAGTGTTTCTAATATTTTAAATTATGGTATACTAAATAAACATTAGTTTTATTATTTCAAAAATTTTCATTATATTTGTAACTCAGTGGAAGAGTTTAAAAATATTTTTATTGTGATATAATTGACATACACTATATTAGTTTTAGATGTACAAGATGATTTAAAATTTGTACAAGATGATGTAATATTGCCCGGCTGGTGTGGCTCAGTGGTTGAGCATCGACCCATGTGCCAAGAGGTTGCCGGTCCAATTCCCGTTCAGGGCACATGCCCAGGTTGTGGGCCTGATCCCCACTGGGGGGCATGCAGGAGGCGGCCAAAAGATGTTCTCTCTCACATCGATGTTTCTGTCTGTTTTCCCCTCCCTTCCTCTCTCTCTAAAATCAATAAAGAAAAAATATTAAAATATATATATATTTTAAAAATTGTATATATTGCAAAATGATCACCACAAAAAGTCTAGTTAACATCTGTCACCATACATAGTTCCAGACAATTTTTCTTGTGAAAGGGATATCAGTGTTTGTAAAAAAAAAAGTTTAAAGATCAAAGACCAATTGTAATTTTCTCTATTGGTTATTAAGATTTTGCACTGTTTCAGCTTGCATTATCATTTTAATGATCCCACACTACTGTGCAAAGTAGGACTGCCAATATTCAAGCATGTTTCACTTCAAAATTTTATATACCCTTTTTATTTATACATAATTTATTTACTTTATTGCTTGAATACATTTTGATTTTTAAATATTTTTAGCGTGCAGATATCCCAAACCTGAGATTGCCATTGTGAAGCCAGCGAAGAAGGTATCTTCAGCAGAGACCCCTGATAGTTTTGGTATAGTACAATCTTAACAGTATTGATTGTTCATTAGATGTTTATTGCAAGTAGCAAAGCATCCATTTAACAGAACTTCTTGACTTCTTGCTGGTTTGAAATAGCATGCTTTACTTACAATGATAATTTTTTTTGCATCATTGTTTTAGACTGTCTACAGAATATTTTTTACAATCCAATCCTAGGTTTTGTGGATATGATAGAATAATATTTGCATGTTTAATTAACTGAAGAATTAAATTTATTACCTTAACAAAAGACAAAATAACATATTTAATTATATTTAAATAGTGTATTTAAAAAATTGTTGCAATAACTCTGGCAAGGGGCACATGAGAAGCAACACAGTTGAATGAGTAAGAAAAAAGGACTACACAGGGAAACCTTCATTGTAAAGACAAACTGTATTTGAGTAACTGAACTTCAGGAAAATATATTGAAAAAATATATTCTTGAATAATTTGAAAGCCTTATATAATTTCACTTTCAGGCCATTCACGACAAATTATTTTAGATTCAGTCTTCATATAACTTGATATCTAATTTATCTTGCATGCTATAGTGGTGGTGGTATTGGGGGAATTGTATTGAGTGTGTGAGAGTGTGTGTGTGTGTGTGTGTGTGTGTGAGAGAGAGAGAGAGAGAGAGAGAGAGAGATGGGGAAGGAGGGAGGGAAGAATAAAAATAAATGTCTCCATGCCTGTTTTATTTTTATATTACTATTTGATATGGATACATTGCCTAAGAAGTATAACACAATATGTGAAAAGGAATCAAAAATATTTTATGGCCTGGCCAGTGTGGCTCAGTGGTTGAGCATTGACCCATGCACCAAGAGGTCGTCGGTTTGATTCCCAGTCAGGGCACATGCCCGGGTTGTGGGCCAAATCCCCAGTGTGGGGCATGCAGGAGGTGACTGATCGATGTTCTCTCTTATTGATGTTTCTATCTCTCTCTTCCTCTCCTTTCCTTTCTCTCTAAAATCAATAAAGGAAAAAAATATTTAAAGGGCCAATTGAAATTTTAAAAGGATAAAGGGTAAATACGACTTGGTTTTCTTAGGCTTTATACAATGGTTGGCAAAAGTAGGTTTACAGTTGTTTGTGTGGAAAAAGACATGCAGGTTAAAGAAATAATAGTACAAGAATAAACTGTTTTGCTTACTGACCATGTTTTATATATTCATATACAGTTGATTCTTGGTTCTTCTATATTTTTTATTGAGAATTTACTTTTGAAAGGAAACTAGGATAAGAGAATGAGAATCTAGGTTTTAGACTCAGCTATGTGTCTTTGAGTAAGTCACTTAACATCTATGGGCTTAAGTGGCTGCATTGTAAAGTGGAGAATTAAGTCCAACCATTGTGGTTCAGTGGATTGAGCATCGTCCCATGGACCAAGAGGTCCTGGTGACCAAGAGGTCCTGGTTCAATTCCCCGTCAGGGCACATGCCTGGGTTTCAGGCTCAATCCCCAGTAGGGGGTGTGCAGGAGGCAGCCAATCTATGTTCCTCTCTTACATCCATGTTTCTATCTCTCTCTCCCTTCCTCTCTATAAAAAAAACAATCAATAAAAAACTTTTTTTATTTTTTTATCCTCACCCAAGGACATTTTTGCATTTATCTTCAGATAAAACGGGAGAGAGAAAGAGAGAGAAACATCGATGTGAGAGAGACACACATCGATGTGAGAGAGACACATCGACTGGTTGCCACCCACAGAACCCCAACCGGGGTCTGGGACAAACTGCAACCAAGGCACGTGCCCCTAGTGGGAACCGAACCCTGGCCTCTCTGGTCCATGGGCCGTCACTCTAACCCCTGAGCCAAATCAGTCAAGGCTAAAAACATTTTTTTTTTTTAATGTGGAGAATTAAGTCAGTATTTCTCAGTGGGCATACTGCTGGCATTTGGGCTGGATAAATCTTTATTATAAAGGGCTCTCTTGTGCATTGTAGGAAATGCCAGTAGCATTTCCCATCATTATCACATCCAAAAACTTCCCTGCATTTCCAAGCATCTTACTGTGTGACCAACCTCCCCATGTTGAGAACCACTGGTGGGTGGTTTCTAAGAATCCTTTCACTGCTCACATTCTATGAAAGAATTTTTATTTGGGGAATGATTCACAGGGAAAAAGGTAATTCATTGACTGGAAGATGCCTGCTCATTCCTAGTTTAAAGCAGTTGTTTTTTTTTGTTTTTTTTTAATCCTCACCTGAGGACATTTTTGCATTTATCTTCAGGTAGAGCAGGAGGGAGATAGAGAGGAAGAGAGAAGGAGAAACATTGGTGAGACGCATCGACTGGCTGCCACCCACATGACCCCAACTGGGGCCAGGGACAAACTAGGACCTAGGTACGTGCCCTTAGTGGGAACCGAACCTGGGACTCTCTGATCTGTGGGCCAATGCTTTAACCGCTGAGCCAGACTGGCCAGGGCTAAAGTTTTATTTTAAAATGAATATCTTCTGGGGCTCTTTATAACCATACCCCAGATATATCTACCACTTACGATGTTCCAAGACAAATTATTATTTTGTCCTAACTCACTTTAAGTTTTCCATCTATAATATAATATACAATCTATAATGAAATGATTTCCTAAATGTACTTAAACATTATAGTGCTATCTCTATACCTAATAAGTAAAAGTTACAAGACCTGTTTTTTTTAAAAGTTGTGCTGTTGTTTTAGTATCTTGGTCTTTTTAAAGGAGTATTACTGCATGTAGTAATTATTTTTTTGTCTTCCTTTGTCATGAAGGAAGGGAAGGAATATAGCCTCTGCATTGAGTAGTATGTATAATTGTCCCAGGTACACAAGTTAGACATGTAAAAACCACTAATCAATAGTATGTTTGATTATCTTTTTTTTGTTTGTTTGTTTATCTTAAAAAAAAAAATCTCCATGAAATAAGAGAAATAAATTATTTTTTTTCTTTTATTGATTTTAGAGAGAGAAAGGGAGAGGGAGAGAGAGATAGAAACATCGATGAGAGAGAACATCGATTGGCCACCTCCTGCATGCTCCCTACTGGGGATTGGGCCCACAAATTGGGCATGTGCCCTGACTGGGAATTGAACCGATGACCTCTTGGTGCATGGTTCGATACTCAACCACTGAGCCATACTGGCTGGGTGAGAAATAAATTATTATACTTCAAGTACTTACTATTTCTTGAGCCAGAGGTAAACAATTAATGGGTTAGTATATTAATCAGTTTAATAAAGATGATGATTCATTGGGCACCGTCACTTTCCTCATCATGGCCACTGGGACAACTCCTGTTCTCTCAACTGTTACGCCACTGGCCTGCCTCAGCCCAGGAATTAGTTAGTTGCTCTTCAGTAAATTGGATTGCAGTCTAGGTTGCAATGAAGTCCCAGGTCACATGATATGTACCCCAGAAGATTAATGAGATGACAGTATTGTGTGGTCTAGGTAGAAATTTCTTTACTATATAATGTGCAAGAAAAATTTAAATACTAAATAAAATTACAAAATCACACTCAAATTCTTTTTTTGGGGGGGTCTTAGTTAAAACATATGTTTTAAAAAATGTTAAAGTCCGCCCTAGCCAGTTTGGCTCAGCGGTTGGAGCGTCGGCCTGCGGTCCGGAGAGACCCGGGTTCGGTTCCCGCTAAGGGCACGTACTTCGGTTGCAGTTTGTCCCCGGCCCTGGTTGGTCGTGCGGGTGGCAGCCACTCGATGTGTCCCTTCACGTCGATTGTTTCTCTCTCTCTCTCCCTTCCTCTCTCTCCCTCCCACTCTATCTGTACAAAAAATGGGAAAATATCCTCGGGTGAGGATAAAAAAAAAAAAAAAAAAAATGTTAAAGTCCTTTTATATTATAGTCTTTATTTTAAAACACAAAACCTGTTGATTGAAATTTGAAGTTAAATTTCTTACTATCTAAAGAGTTTTTTCATTTTTCAATTTTGAATGTCAGGTTTTATATTTCTTAACCATATTAATTTGTTTATTTTAAAAAATATTGCTGTGGCCCTGGCCGGTTTGGCTCAGCGGTTAGAGCGTCGTCCTGCGATCCGGAGAGACCCGGGTTCGGTTCCCGCTAAGGGCACGTACTTCGGTTGCAGTTTGTCCCCGGCCCTGGTTGGTCGTGCGGGTGGCAGCCACTCGATGTGTCCCTTCACGTCGATGTTTCTCTCTCTCTCTCCCTTCCTCTCTCCCTCCCACTCTATCTGTACAAAATATGGAAAAATATCCTCAGGTGAGGATTAAAAAATATATATATATTGCTGTGTAGCTTCTTTGGCACCTTTTGGTGCATGTTTGATTTTTTTGGTACTTACTATGATTTGCCTAAACTGTTTTGCATACAGCATGGTTTGCACTTCAAGTTTGTGTTTTTTTATGTTGTATATTCATTGTAAATCTTACCTTATTCATTGGAATTTTTGGTTCATTTAAAAGTCTAAGCAGTTATTTATAATGTTCAGAAACATAGCCTCCAAATTATTACTTAAACATGGTAGTTTCATCTCTGTCATTTTTATAAATCTCTTATTAGGCCAAAGAGTGGTTTGTATAGTCTACACCTATACTTTCTTGGGAAGGTACTAGGGTGGGGCCTAATCTTTCCCACCTTTAATTACAAAAAACTAAATACTCAAGTGCCCAATTATCTACTATCTGCTTTTTTTGCCCACCTAATAATTTGCAGTCTCCTATCTGTAAATATTATCTCATAAATTCTTGTAGATAACTTTTCTAACCTATATACAGTGATACCTCGGTTCTCGAACATAATTCGTTCCAGGAGGACGGTCGAGAACCGAATTGTTCGAGAACCGAATTGTTCGAGAACCGAAGCAATGAACCCAATAGGAAAGCGTGACTCCACAAAGCGTGACTCTCTCTGCACTCACACTGATGACGCAAGCAAAGCGCGCTGGGCCGAATGAACGCCATTCGGCTCAACTCGGCTCATCTCGGAAGTTCGAGTTCCAAATATTTGTTCGGATTCCGAGACAAAAGTTTCTCGAATCTTCATTTGGTCGAAAACCGAGGCGTTCGAGAACCGAGGTATCACTGTATTTCTTTTTTTTTTATCCTCACCCCAGGACATTTCTCCATTTTTTGTTCAGATAGAGTGAGAGGGAGAGAGAGAGAAACATTGATGTGAAAGGGACACATCAAGTGGCTGCCACTCGCACTACCAACCAAGGCCAGGGACAAACTGCAACCGAGGTACATGCCCTTAGTGGGAACCAAACCTGGGTCTCTCTGGACCGCAGGCCAGTGCTCTCACCGCTGAGCCAAACCAGCCAGGGCCTAACCTATATATTTCTAAACATAGAATCCTGTTAACGGCAACTTCTCCAAACAGTGAACAGTGTTTAAGGGGAAAATTAAGGAAGTCTAGTTATTTTTTTGCCACTATTATGAATACACACACTTTAAGAAAGCATTAAGAATTAAAGCATTAAATTAAGAATTTTCATGTCTGTATTCATGAGGGATATTGGTCTGTATATTCCTCTTTTTTGGTAATTTCTTAGGTTTTGTTTTTAAGATCATTCTGGCCTCATACAGTGAGTTGGGAAGTATTTTCTCATCTTCTAGTTTTTCAAAAGAGTTGTAAATTTGTGTTAAGGTTGGTATTTGTTCTTAAAATGTTTGATAGAGTTCACCAGTGCAGATATCTGGGCCTGAAGGATTTCTGTGTGTATGTTAGAAAAAGTGTTTGGTAACAAATTGAATTTTGTTACTAAGAGCTATTCATATTTTTTGTTTCATTATATGTCAGTTTGGTTAAGTGTATGTTTCAAGGAATTTGTTAGCATAGTTATTCATAATATTCTCTTTTGAATGTCTATAGAATCAGTAGTAATGTGTCTCCTCTTTCATTCCTGATGTTAGTAATTTGTGCTCTCTTTTTCTTGATCAGTGTACCTGGGGTTTATTAATTTTTTTATCTTTTTAAGGAACCAGCATTTGGCTTTGTTTATTTTCTTTATTATTTGTTCTCTATTTCATTTGTTTTCTATTTCTATTTCAGCTCTTTTTGTTACTATTTCCTTCTTTCTACTACTCACTCTTAGTTTACCTTGCTCTTTTCCCCTAGCTTTTAAAGATAGAACCATGGGTCATTTATTTTATACCTTTCTTCTTTTTAATGTATTTCAAATTTTTTTTTTTTTTTTATCCTCACCCGAGGATATTTTTCCATTTTTTGTACAGATAGAGTGGGAGGGAGAGAGAGGAAGGGAGAGAGAGGAACATCGATGTGAAGGGACACATCGAGTGGCTGCCACCCGCCCGACCAACCAGGGCCGGGGACAAACTGCAACCGAAGTACGTGCCCTTAGCGGGAACCGAACCCGGGTCTCTCCGGACCGCAGGCCAACGCTCTAACCGCTGAGCCAAACTGGCCAGGGCTAATGTATTTCAAATTTTAAGTTTTCCTCTAAGCGTTCATTTAGCTGTATTGCACAAATTCGATATGTTGTATTTTCATTGATATTTAATTTGAAGTACGATTGACCTTTGAACAATGAAGAGGTGAGGGGTGCTGATACCCGGACCCTTCTCTGCACAAAAATCTTCATATAACTTTTTTTTCCTCCAATTTTTATTAATTTATTTTTGTTTCAGATGTTTCTCCTTTTCCCCCCCAGACTCCCTCCTCCCCATTTCGCCCCACCCTCACCCCCACCCCCTTAGCATTGTTGTCTGTGTCCATTGCATGCATATAAGTTTTTTGGTTCATCTCATCCACCCCCCACTCCCCTACTCTGAGGTTTGTCAGTCTGAACCATACTCCTTTCTATGTCTCTGGGTCTATTTTGTTCATCAGCCCACCATGTGCATATAACTTTTGACTTCCCCCAAACTTAACTACAAGTAGCCTACTGTTCACTAGATAAGCCTTACCAGTAACATAAAGGGTTGGTCAATACATATTTTGTCTGTTACATGTATTATATACTGTATTTTACAATAAAGTAAGTTCGATAAAAGAAAATGTTATTAAGAGAATCATAAGGAAGAAAAAACACATGTACAGTATTTATTGAAAAAATTTGCATGTATGTAAACCTGTGCAGTTCAAACGCACATTGTTCAAAGGTCAACTGTATTTTCTTTTTGATTGACTTTATTGGGGTGATATTGGTTAATAAAATTCTACTGTATTTTCTAATTTCTCTTTTTTTATTGTTGACACTATTACAGATGTCCCCATTTTCCCATTTGCCCTCCTCTACCCAGTCCCCCCTCCCCACTCTGGCCTTCACCACACTGTTGTCTGTGTCCATGTGCTATACATATGTGTTAATACTGGAAGTTCTACCTACAATAATCATACAAGAAGAAGAGATAAAAGGTATCCAAATTGGAAAGGAGGAAGTAAAACTGTCATTATTCACAGATGACATGATATTGTACATAGAAAACCGTAAAGACTCCACCAAAAAACTGCTAGATCTAATAGATGAATTCAGCAAAGTAGCAGGATACAAAATTAATATTCAGAAATTGGTGGCATTTTTTTTATACCAATAATGAATTATCAGAAAGAGAAACCAAGAAAACAATCTCATTTACTATTGCAACAATAAAAAAACAAGGTACCTAGGAATAAATTTAACTACAGAGGTAAGACCTGTACTCAGAAAACTAAAGGACATTGAAGAAAGAAACTGAGGAAGACACAAATAAGTGGCAGCATATACTGTGTTTATAGATTGGAAGAATTAACATAATTAAAATGTTCATATGACTCAAAGCAATCTACAGATTCAATGCAATTTCTATTAAAATACTAATGGCATAGTTCATAGATGTAGAACAAATGTTCCAAAAATTTATATGGAACCAAGAAAGACCCCAAATAGCCTCAGCAATACGGAGAAAGAAGAACAACGTTGGAGGTATCATAATAACTGATCTCAAACTATACTACAAGATCATTGTAATCAAAACAGCCTGGCATAAGAACGGGTATATGGATCAATGGAACATAACAGAGAGCCCAGAAATCAACCCATGTTGTTTTGGTCAATTAATGTTTGACAAAGGAGACAAGAACATACCATCTAATTTCCCTTTTGATTTCTTCTTTGACTCATGTATTTATAAGATGTTATTTAATTTCCATCTTTTCCTAGATCTTGTTGATTCCATTTTTGTAAGAGAACATATTCTTTATTTATTTTTTTAATGGTTTTAATTATAAATTTATTAACACATGCTTTGGGGATCAGCATATGGTCTGTCTTGATGAATGTACCATCTGCACTTAAAAAGAATTATGTATTCTTGCCCTGGCCAGTTTCACTCAGCAGTTAGAGCATTGGCCCACGGTCCAGAGAAACCCGGGTTCGGTTCCCACTAAGGGCATGTACCTCGGTTGCAGTTTGTCCCTGGCCCCAGTTGGGGTTGTGCAGGAGGCAGCCACTCAATGTGTCGCTTACACGTCGATGTTTCTCTCTCTCCCTCCCACTCTTTCAAAACAAAAATGGAAAAATGTCCTCGGGTGAGGATAAAAAAAAAAATTGTGTATTCTCTAGTTGGGTCTGGATGTTTAAATATCAGTTGAATCAAAGTGATTGGCAGTATTCAAGTAATTTATATTTTACTGATCTTCTTGAATAGTTTTTGTCAATAGGTGAGAGAGAAGCCTTTATATTTCCAAGTGTGATTGTGGAAATGGTTATTTTCCCTTTGATTCTATCAGATTTTGCATCACACATTTTGTTATTAGGTATAAACAAATTGTTAATATGCATTTTCACAAATTGACTCTTTTATCATTTTTTAAATGCCCCTCATTCTGGTAATATAATACTCTTTGTCTTTAAGTCTACTTTATCTGATATTAATATAGACATTCCAGCCTTTATAAGCTTACTGTTTATATAGTAGATCTTTTACCATCCATTTATTTTCAGCCCATTAGAGTGTAAGTCTTACAGATATAGTTGGGTCTTGCTTTTTTTTAAAAACATTTTGACAATCTGATTTCATTTGATGTGTTTAGTTCATTAACATTGAATGTAATTATTGCTATGGTTGGATATAGGTTTACTGTTTTATTATTTGGATTCTGTTTGTCCCTGTGTTTTGTTTATCTTTTCTCATTTCCTGCATTACTTTGACTTAATTTAATGCTTTTTTAGAATTCCCTTTAAATTATATATTTAGCTTTTTAACTATGTTCTTCATTGCATTTTGTCTATGTGGTGGCTCTTGGGATTATAAGTATGCATTCTTAACTCTTTGCAGATTATTAAGAGCTGATACTGTACTACTTCACACATATTGTAGAAACATTGCAACAAAATTACCAGTTGGTCCATTTGTAACCCCCTTTATCCTTTATACTCTGATGTCGTATGTATTACACCTACATATGTTATAAATTCCACAAGGCAGTGTTGTAATTTTTTTGTTTTAGACAGGCAGGTTTACTTAAATTACTAGGTAAAAAGTAGTTTTTGTTTTTTTTTTTAATTTACCATTTCTGATGCTCTTTATTCTTTTCTGAAGATCCTACTTTCTAACTGGTATGTTACCTTCAGTCTGAAGAACTTTCTTTTGCATTTCCTGTTTTCTAGGTTTGCTGGCAACACATTCTCATAGTTTTAGTTTATTTGAGATATGTTTGCCTTTATTCTTGAAGGATAATTTTTCTGGCTATATATTGACACTATTTTTCTTTCAGCATATTCAAATAATTGTTTTTCTGTATTTAATGTCATTTATTTTTCTGACTGCTTTTATGATTTTTTTCTGTATTATTGATTTTCTTCATATTTATTATTTTTCTTTTTAGATAGAGTGGGAGGGAGAGAGAGGAAGAGAGAGAGAGAAACATCAACGTGAAAGGAACACTGCCACCCGCACAACTAACCAGGGCCGGGGACAAACTGCAACCGAGGTACGCGCCCTTAGTGGGAACTGAACCTGGGTCTCTCTGGACCATAGGCTGACGCTCTAACCGCTGAGCCAAACCGGCCAGGGTTCTTCATATTTATTTTATTTGTGGTTCACTGAACTTCTTGAAGGTTTTGGAATTTTTGTCTTCCACCAAATTTGGGAAATTTTTAGCCATTATTTATTTTTAAAATTTCATCCTTTTCTTTCGCATTTTCTGGAACTCCAACACAGATATATTGACCTTTTGACAGGTCCCTAAGATTTTGGTTCCTTATTTTTCAATCCTTTTATTCTTCAGATTGGGAAATATTTACTGATATATCATCATGTTCACTATTTCTTCTGTCACCATTTTTATTTTAAGCCTTTTTAGTTAATTTTAAAATTTTAGATAATGTATTTTGTAGTTCTCAAACTTTAATTTGGTTCTTTTTTATAGTTTCTATTTGAGCATATTTTCATTTACACGTTGAGTATAATTTTATTGCTACTTTAGAGTCCTTGTCTGCTACTTGGATTCACTTTTTGATTGGTTTCCATCTATTGTTGTTTTTCCTGAGAATGGGTCATGTTTTCCTGCTTCTTTATGAAGTAATTTTGAGTTGTATCCTAGTCATTGCTGTGATTATTATGTTACAGAGACTCTTGATTCTGTTTTATTCTTTAAAATATAGGTTTTTAAAATTTGTTTTAGCAGGCAATTAATGATTATATTTAAACTACAAACCACAAAATATTTTCCAATTAGGTTTTCTTTTTGCTACGTTGGTAGCATTCAGCCTATTGGGAACATTTTCTTAACCTTTATTTTCATTGTCTAGATTAGCACTATTCAATATAAATGTAACACAAGCTATATGTGATTTTGTAATAGCCATTGGTAATCAGTGAGTTTTTTTGTAACTGCCTTAGATCTATGGAGTCTTGCAGATGTCCTCTGTCTGGCTAATCCTTCTAGGTTGCTAGTGACCAGATAGTTTGTGATCACATGATCATCTCTATTTCTTTTATATAGGACTGACTGAAATGACAACTAGATTTAGCAAAAAAAAGGGGGGTGGCGGGATTAAACAGTCAAACTCTGGAGAAACTTAGGCAGTGTGTGGAAGGACTCAGAACATGTGAACTTCCTTAAATAAAAATTTATTAACTTAAATAATTGTGCCTATGTTACAAATAATAAAAACCCTTTACAATTTTTGTAAAAAAACAAAACAAAACAAAACAAAAAACAAAAACAACTACAAACTCTGTCTCTTAGACTGCAGCTCAAATCTTTAGTTATTTTATCCTTAGCTAGGATTTTTTGGTGTTTTCCCTGCACGTATGTGTGGTTCATAGATCAGCCATATATTTGAACTGACCGTGTTCAGTGCTTCTTCAGACCACAAAGCCTGAGCATATTTTATTAGTGTTTGGGTTGTCCTACATGTTGTGGATTGAGGCATGCCCTCAGGCCAAAAGCTATAACAAATAGACAACTCATTTAGTTCCATTCTTCCAGAATTCTAAGTGTTGATTCCTCTCCAGAATCAACCTATATTTGGTCATTTTCCAGTGCTTTCAGGTGGTTGTTTATATTGTATTTTACTCTATAGTTTGTAGCTGTTCTATGCAGAAGGAATGAACTGATAGAAGGTTATTCAGCCAGTGTTCGAAGTACTACTAGAATTTTTTAGGTAAAAATAGTTGGAAAATATGGTGCGGTGAAGTACATTCTTCATGCCATATTATTTTAAAATCTCCAGGAAAAGAAAGAGAAATTATGATGTTTATAATACACACACACAGTAACAGAAAGAATTGGTTTTTCTGACTGCGAAGTTTGCTGAATAAAACATTAGATTAGTAGACATTTCCAATGTGAGTGTAGATAATTGACCTATGTCAGAAGAAAATTCTTAAGGTTAAGATATATATGTAGGGAAATAAAGTTTCTAGGGTTTATTGTGACTGTTTCCAAGGAGGTTATTTTAGTAGCCATTATATTTTACGACCTGTATATAGTGAAACCTTGAATTATTTTAAAAATTGAGTTCTGTTGAATATTGTACATCTAATGTGTTTTACTTGATATATATTTTGTTTTGATTCAGTTAATATAGACAAGAAGATAACTTAGAGTGTCTAAGTCCTCAAAATGATCAACTTATAATTTAAAAAATTTTGATCGATACTTTCCATAAAGTTTATATTTTGCATACAATTTCCACTTTTTTATTTTTTATTTTTTTTATTTCTTTCACAGATAGAGTGGGAGGGAGAGAGAGGAAGAGAGAGAGAGAGAGAGAAACATGGACATGAAAGGGACACATCGAGTGGTTGCCACCCGCACGACCAACCAGGGCCGGGGACAAACTGCAACCGAAGTACGTGCCCTTAGCGGGAACCGAACCCGGGTCTCTCCGGACCACAGGCCGACGCTCTAACCGCTGAGCCAAACTGGCCAGGGCTACAATTTCCACTTTCTAAGAGATGTTCCTTTCATATTTCTTCTTATTATTCCTTAGGTTCTTTGTGAAGCAGGAAGCAGAATCTGTGATTTGATTTTACATTCAACTCTGCCAGTAGTTTTCCTTTCTGCTCTATCTCCTTTCCTTTATAGTTCTTTCTCTAAAAAAAAATGTTTTTTTTTCACTACCTTTAATTTTTTAATACTCTGTGTAGTTAGAAAGATTCAGATACTATATATCTTATTTGACTTTTTTTCTCTTTACTGCTGCACATTCGCCTAGCCCTAAACCTTAGGAGTTGTAAAATAGTTTTAAATATTTTGTAGGGAATTTGAAGAAGTAACAGCAAAGACATTATATACTCTCATTCTACTGGGAAGGTCCTACTTGTTGAATTTTTAGGTGTTTCAAGATGTTCCAGTCAATTGACAAGGACTTCTTGCAGCGTCAGAACTGTAGGGATGATAAGAGTAATACAACTAGCAAGTAGTTCTGGTATTTAACCACTTTTGCATATTTACTCCACCAGAAAACTCAGCACTGCAGTAATATTCTACCCTTTTTAAAAATTTGGAAAATTATTTGCATGTCCTCAAAGTAAATTTTGAAGTAATAGTGCTAGTCAAAGAATGGAAAATATATTTTAATGAGATGTAAAATTCTACAAAGATTAGAATATCTTTATTTCTTAACACTTCTAAAAGAGGAAAAACAAAACTTAAACTTGAATTCTTAGAACTTTCTGACTACAATAATTGATTAAACTCTAGGTTTTAGTATATTTCTTATTATAAAGCCAAATGGTACTATATGCTTTTTTAATAAAATAGCATTCACAAATATGATCCATGCTTTTTTTATAGCGTATATATGGAGATTAATTTGCTTTTTTACTTTTTTAAAACTAAATTCTTTAGTTCTTATGTTGTCATAGATTATAAATAAATATTTTAGAAAATGTATATCCAGTTTGTAATGTGTTTCATTGGAATATCTGGTTGTATTAAATTTTTGGAGCAGAGCAGTGCACAGTATGGGTTCTTCTCTATAGGTTATTGGTTAATTCTGTGGGATTGGTGAGGATAAAGAAGGTGGAATTCGCTATCATTTTACTAGCTTACTCTTGTGCTTATACAAATGGTGAGATTATTATTATTAAGAGATTAGATAGGTTGCTTTTTTGTAATTATTGTTAATTTTTAGATTTAATTTTGGCACTAGAAGATCTTTGATACATACTTGGGGAAAATTTGTTTGCTCATTATGACATATATTATAAATAGTATATTGTTACTTGCTGGATAACATACTACTTTTTTAGGTTGTTTTATTGTGTAGAATATTCTATATCATCCAGTTTTACAGGTTTCAGAACTCAAAATATTTAGGATATTATCAAGGGAGATTAATTAAGGAACAGCATACAACCATTGTTGTAATACATTGCCAGGACTGTTTTTGAAGTTTTAAAAACTGAACTTGATGTAAACAGGCTTAATATATAGATGCAAGGACTTAAAAAACAAAAAACTGAAAAGCAAATGATTTATTCAGGGTTATAGAGTTAATGGCAGGCTTGTAACTAAGGCTCAGTTTTGTTTTCTAACATTGTGTATAATCCACACCAAGTAATATTTTCTGTATGGATAATTTTGATATACTAATTAAAAGATAATTTATGACTAAACTCCGATATTTTCCCAACTTTGTAAATCTGCTGGTGTTTTCTTCATTGTAATAAGAAAAAAAAAGAAATCATGCTATAGTAACTAATTCTTGCCCACACCTTTTTTCCCTTTAGAAAAATTGGAAGCTGCACCACCCACCCCAGGACAGCTGAGATATGGTAATGGTTCTATAGTTGTTAAATATTTTGCATCTATATTTTGGACTTGAAATAACTATATCATTTATTGATAGTACAAAAGAGTCAGTAAATTAAATATTTCCAGATAGAGTGGGTTATCCTCTTTATTATACAGAAACAAAAAATTTATACACTTGGTTTAAGACCTATTACAATATTATCACATTTCTAATATTGTTAACCATATCTATTACTGTTTACATATTTTATCATCTAGAAAAAGAGTTGTGCTTATCATAGGGATTTTCTTAATTCCCAGGAAAAAATATATTTACTCTAGTTTGGATTTACATTGGGTAATTGCTGAACTAAAATTACTAGGCTCAGGGCTAGGTAGAACTGTTCACTGGTGGAGAAAATACTTCTGGCTTGCTGTTTGTAGTAATGAAGATAGCAAAGTTCATTTAAAACCATCAGTAAGAAGGACCTTACGATGCTGCTGATGTGCTGTCTTTATTATGATAGGAATAAATATTCAAAGGCTAACAGTGAAGTAATGTAAAACAGTTTGGGAGCTTATTATAAAAAGAGTGGAAGGAGCCCTGGCCAGTTTGGCTCAGCGGTTAGAGCGTCGACCTGCGGTCCAGAGAGACCCGGGTTCGGTTCCCGCTAAGGGCATGTACCCCGGTTGCAGTTTGTCCCCGGCCCTGGTTGGTCGTGTGGGTGGCAGCCACTCGATGTGTCCCTTTCACATCGATGTTTCTCTCTCTCTCTCTCTCTTCCTCTCTCTCCCTCCCACTCTATCTGAACAAAAAAATGGAGAAATGTTGTCAGGTGAGGATAAAAAAAAAAAACAGTGGAAGGAGAGAATTATTTATAGTGCAGTGAATTTGAGTAGGGTTTTAGGTTAAAGCTAAATATTAAATGTGATTTGCTAATAACTGTTTTATAGAATAGTAATTCCCAAAGGAAATTGAAGAAATAACAAATTGAAAAGAGACCATTATATACTGGATGGAGAGACAACATAATTTTTAAAACCCTATTTAATAGTCTTGTTTTCTCTCAGAGGTAGAATATAATTTATATTAGAAATAATAACTTTTCCTAAATACCAAAGCAATTTAAGAATTCTTTAAGACTTCTCCGGGTAATCTTTCCTGATTCTCCTAGCCTGTATTCACCCCTTCTATATCTATACCACTGCATAATACTATTAATCATTTTTTTGGTCATAGAGAAATTAACTGTTTAAATGGGTGTTTTATCATATTCAAACATCTTTACAGCTGGTAACCAAGTCCCATTTATCTTTGTATCTCAAGTGCTCTGTGGAATATCCAGTACATGTTTATTTAACTTTCTGAAAATTATATTCTTTCCTTTGGATTGAAAATAAAATTTTTATTGACAGGTTACATTTACTTAGGTCTGAACATAAAAATGTGATATTTTATAGTTCAAAGTTCTAGCATTGTGTCTTGGATTTATTAACCAAATTTTTACTAATGGCAGTTAATCTAATATTAGTTTAATAGCCTTAGCACCTAATTTTAAGATATTTGTAACTGGCCAGCTTTAGAGATGCCAAAATGTTAAGTAATCCCAAAGGTTTCAAATTACTTTGCCATATTTACATTTCAAAAACAATTGAGAAGGTGATTTGGGAGACTTTTCTAGGGTCAACTATTTAAGTAGCTTTTTCTTCACTACAAATTGTTTCATTTAGTAAATTTTAAAAATTTTATTATATTATTTTGATGTATCAAATTTGTATTATATTTTTTGGAAATTGGGATTGTGTATATATTTTGGCTGCTTATTATGAAATTATGAATGGCTAGTAGTTAAACAACTAGACAGGCAAAAAGTAAAAGAAATAGGACTAGATTCTTTAATTGAAAAATCCCATTTCATTATGTCCTATTTGATTGTTATCATCTTCAATAGCATGTGAAATAATACTCTTTATAACTAAAAAGGTTTTGCTTTTCATCTTGGACATTCTTGCTTGATAACATGAAGAAATCTGAAATGACCTAGGATATATATTATTTTCCCTTGATCTTAGTCTTTAATAGTGGTTGTGAGTAGAAGTGTTTTTTGTTTTTTGTTTTTTTTTTAATTTTTTGTTTTTTTTTTATCCTCACCCGAGGACACTTTTCCATTTTTTGTTCAGATAGAGTGGGAGGGAGAGAGAGGAAGAGAGAGAGAGAGAAACATCGATGTGAAGGGACACATCGAGTGGCTGCCACCCGCACGACCAACCAGGGCCGGGGACAAACTGCAACCGAGGTACGTGCCCTTAGCGGGAACCAAACCCGGGTCTCTCTGTACCGCAGGCCGACGCTCCAACCACTGAGCCAAACTGGCCAGGGCGTTTTTTGGTTTTTTTGTAGGTTTTTTGGACTGTTTATTAACCTTCCTTGATTGACTCATTATAGTAATATCAAACTGTCATAATTTCTGGATTATACAGGGGCAGGCAAAAGTAGATTTACAATTTTTTATATGAAAAATATATAATACAAGAATAAATTATAATGCAAGAATAAACTGTGTTTTATGTACTCATAACTGTAAACCTACTTTTTACCCACCCCTGTATTTTAATTATACTATCTGTGGATGTTACTGCATAAAAAAGAAGACTCTAAAGTCACTGAAACTTAACACATAACCAGTTGGTTTAAGGGACTTTATTTTTTGGATATGATATAAAACTCAAAGCTTTGATGTTTAACCAAAAAAATGTTCTTGATGTTAACTATACCTTAGCAGTTTCATAGCTTGATTAGAATAAAGTCTTTTAATTATTTCTAGCTTTTAATCTGTTTCACTGTCTACCTTCAATTCTCTCAATCTGAAATTCTCTTTCTTTCCAGGTTAGTGGTCGTCAACTTAATTAATAAATGTTTGTTGAGCATCTCTGTGCACTAGGCATTCTGCAATGTGCTGAAGATGCAAATATGAAAAAAACGAGGCTAAATGTATAAAAAATATATAGGTATTAGTTCTTCCTAGTTACACTTCTATTATCTCAGGTTATTCAGATTGTATGCTAGATAGATGAGGTAAGGAAGAGGCCAAGTTACATTTTGATTTAAATAAAACATTGTTTGTTTATAGTTTGTGAAAGGAAAGCATTCAGGGATACTGATGCATTGTGAGGGAGGAAAAGATTTTGCACATAGATATCTAATATAGATGAGATAATCACATTTTTCTAACATTTGTTTAAAAAATTATTTAGTGAGTAAAAGTGACCAAATAGCTGCCTTGAAAAATGATTTAGGGAATTTTTTATTATTTCTAATGTGGAGATCAATTTTATGATATCAGTTTTTAGGTATAAGAGAGAAACAGATTGATGTCAATATCAAGTAAACAGGTAGAACATGGTATTTATAATATGTATTTACTTATTTGTTCTGCCATTAACTGTATAATTTGTGTGTGTTGCCAGTAAGAAAACACAAAAGCCTAATACAATTGTTTTTACACATTATGTTTTTTATTTTTATTTTTTTCTCGGTTTAGCTTCTACTAAGTAGCTAGACTTGTAGCCAGAGCAGAATCTTTTGGCTGTGGGTAAGCAAATTCCAAAGCTTATCAAATCTATTTAGGAGACTTTAATTATATGGTCTGTTTTTGTCATTTTAAAATTATAGAAATCTTAAAATATGTTTTTCTGTTTTTGCTGTTTTTCAGTATTCATCCACAATGCGATACCTTTTATAGGGTTTGGCTTTTTGGATAATGCAATTATGATCGTTGCAGTAAGTTCTTTCTTTTACTCCTTATATTTTGAATTAATAGAGAAATGTATGGGGTCTAAATTTTTCTAATAATTTACAAATTGTAGCTATAGAGTTTTAATTAACATGAATGAAGCTATTTTTTACTATATATTATGCTAATTAGACTATAGCTCAATTTTAAAGCATCATGTATATTATTTATTAAGACTTGGTAAAACATTGACAATAATAAACACATATTTATTGAATCTATATTATCCTGTTGTAGTTTTTAACATTCTTATTAAAGAAAAAAGTATGTAAAATTTTCTTATGTTCTTTAATTGTTCATTTAAATTGTTCATGAGTTCATATCAAATGTATGTTATTTGATTAGTTCTTTGTTCAGTTATCCCATGCAAAATGTTTTAAAGGGTATTTTGATACAGTCTATCTATCCATTAAACTGGAAGATGTTATAAATTTCAATTCAGAGCACTATGAATATATACCTCTTCTGTCTTTGTTACATTGTAACATTAAAAAGAGTTTTTCATTCCTTTGCTCGGGTCATTTTAATGTAAGGGTGTTCTTTTTTTTTTATGAATTTTTTATTTATTTTTTTGTTACAGATATTTTACCTTTTTACCCCATTGGCACCCCCCACCCCATCCCACCTTCACCCCGTCCCCGGCTTAGTTGTCCATGTCCATTGGTCATGCATACATGCATATAAGTTCTGTGGTTTATCTCTTCCCACCCCCCCACCCCCCACCCCCTCTTCTGAGGATATCAGTCTGTGCCCTACTTCCATGTTTCTGGGTCTACCGTATTCCTCAGACTGTTATGTTCATTATATTCCGTATGTAAGTGAGATCATGTGGTATTTGTCTTTTTCTGCTTGGCTTCTTTCACTTAGGATAATACTTTCCAGGTCCCTCCATGTCGTCTCAAAGGATAAGAGATCTTTCTTTCTTACTGCTGCATAGTACTCCATTGTGTATATGTACCACAGCTTTTTTATCCATTCGTCTACTGGTGGACACTTGGGCTGTTTCCAGATCTTAGCTATTGTAAATAGTGCTGCTATGAACATGGGGGTACATATATTCTTCCTGATTGGTGTTTCAGGCTTCTTAGAGTATATTCCCAGCAGTGGGATCACTGGGTCAAATGGAAGTTCAATTTTTAATTTTTTGAGGTAACACCATATTGTTTTCCATAGCGGCTGCACCAGTCTGCATTCCCACCAGCAGTGTATTAGAGTCTGTAAGGGTGTTCTTTAGAAGTTAGTCTCGGATGGCTGATTTACTATTATTACTATTATGTGACACCTTTTGTTAATGAATACCAGTATTGTTGGGTTCAGATTCTAAAGTCAGAAAATAAGTCCATGATTAAAATGCAACTATTTTGAAATTACCCAGTGCTCTATCCACTTCTCTTCACTGACTCTGACTTCAATAAAATTCTGTGAATTCTAGCTGTTGTGCAGGAAACTGTTAAAAAAAAAAAAAAAAAGAAATGATTTTTGGATTATCGAATGTGAGGAAAATACATATGAGAGATGAAAGGGTTTTTTGTTTTGTTTTTTGGTGTTTTGGAGATCATGTACTACTACAGATGGACATAAATAGAATATTTGGTTTTAAAATAGGGATAAAAGGATAATTTACATTGTATAGATTATAAAATTTGCTTAAAGAATATCTAAAATTAATGAACAAAATGCACTGGTGAACAAAATAGACCCAGAGACATAGAAAGGAGTATGGTTCAGACTGACAAACCTCAGAGGAGAGGGGTAGAGGAGAGGGATGAGATCAACCAAAGAGCTTATATGCATGTATGGGTAACCAGTGGACATAGACGACAGTGCTGGGGCGGAGGGGTGGGATCGGGAGGAGGGTGTCGGGGGCGGGGGGGACATCTGTAACAAAAAATAAATTAATAAACAATTTAAAAAAACATTATTGACATTTTAAGGAATTACTGACATTATGTCTATAGCAACTCAAAAATCTTTAATACAGTTTTTAAAAAAAGGGAATGCTTAAAAAATCAGCAAGGGCATTTCCTATTTGTAAGCATTTGAACAGGGCCAGATTAAGGCCTCCAATGGCCTCCACTTACATCAGAGGTTCCAGAGACTTGGGCTTAATGAAGATGCCAGTGGGATAGAGCTGGGCAACTTGTAGCTTGATAGCATTTCCCGATACATCAAGTTAACAGTGTTTGCCCTGGTAGAAAGAGAAGAAAAATATGGAGTAATCCAGAAAAAGTGATCATAACCCAACATCCTCTAAAAATAATGGAAGTGTGGTTTAGGGGAAGATAAGGGATAATGGATTTCTAAGCATTGTGATGGATCACTGCAGAGCATAAATAAAAGTTTGATACACTGGTCATCACTGAAAAAAAAAATCTAAAATTGGTTTATTCAAGAATGTTTTTTGTTTGTTTGTTTGTTTTGCTATATAGTCTCATTTTATGTCCAGATTGGTGGGAATCCGATATCCAGAAAGTCTAGCCATTTACCTAGGTGAGGAATCTGACAGGGTTCACACAGCAGAAAGGTATCCTACTTCATAATAGTCACAGAAGATACTCTAACATTCACACAACTTCGAAGGTGATAACACCCAGTGGATAATTCCTTTACAGAATAGTCTGGCAAAAGCCTCTAAAATGTAATTTCAAAATGCTAGATTTTTTACTGATTTGAACATTTTCCTAATATGTATATAAGAATAAAATTGGCTAATTTATATATCTGAATGTGAGATGCTTATTCAGCCACTTAGAACTATATTGTCTTTTCTGAAATTACCAAAATCTAAGGTGGTTAGATGATTAAATTAAATCAAATCTAATTGTAATGAAAGCCTTGTCATGATGAATTTATAAACTATACTTAAGACTTGATGTGTTTCTTGAATAGATTGTCTGAATGAAAGTCTTTCTGTGGCAAATATTTCTTTCAATTTTACATGACTCATTCAATGTTTTATATATGTTTTTATTAACAGCTAACAGCCCCCATACTTCCATCTTAATAATCTTTTTTTTTTTCATCTCAATGGGGCAGACCTTAGATATTCAAATGCTGAAAGACTAACTTCGCTACAGGGAAGTGTTGAGACTATATATTTGCTTACAGAGAGGCTCAGGGAGATTTTGAAGAGTGGTAGTTTTTTAGATCCTGAATAAGACCTTTACTTATGGTCTTATCATTTATATGAAATAAATATCTAAAGTAATATATATCAGCATTTAAATAGAGCTACCAACAAGATGAAACACCCACATTCTAGAGTCAAATTATTGTACTATTTGTGACTCAGACCCTTTGTCTCATAATTAGTATAAGTGAGAGTGGACTATTTTTGTAGTCCCCAGATGGTTGACTCCAATTTAGCAATATTTGTTTTTCTAGTTTACATTGAAATCCATTTTCAGGGACTCAATCAATAGGTTATCATTTATATAATACTTAAACAAATATTTAAATCACTGGTTTCAATACCTGATTGAGAGTAGTAGATGTGGCAAAAATATTATCCTGCAATAATGGCAAACTAATTCAGGGACAGTGCAGTTTTCCAAGAGGCTTTGTAATACACTGTCAAGATTAAAATACATAAATAATATAAATATAGAATCTGTGAAAAGGGAAACAGTGATCATTATTATAAGATTTTTCTTTTACCTTTTTTAAAAAAGTATTGATTTTGGGATAGCTATGTCTGTTTTAGGATAGTAATTTGTTTTGTTTTTTTCTCTGTGGTACATGCCCCTAGCGGGAACTGAACCCGGGACTCTCTGGTACGCAGGCCAATGCTCATCTGCTGAGCCAAACTGGCCAGGGCTGGGATAGAGATTTAAGAAGACATTTGATTCTGCTTTTCTATCATAGACATTTGATATTTTCTTCTTTCCAGTTAGGTGTACTCTCTGGGCTGCTGCTACCCTGGTTATAGTAATAAAAACAAATTTGTATATATAACTTCTTGTAATAGATTTGACCTTTATTGTTGACTACGAATCATATTGAGTTTTTGGTTTTATAGCCTGTTAATTATATTTTTATGTTATTGGGATGTTTTCGTAAGTTAGTGAGTTTTTGGATTTTTTTTATGGGGCAATTTAACTAGGATAGACTTTATTAAAATTTTAGAGTATATTAACTATATTAAGGTGATGAACCAGGTATACCTTTTTTTTTTTTTTAATCCTCACTGGAGAATATTTTTCCATTGATTTTCAGATAGAGTGGGAGGGAAAGAGAGAGAAACGTCAATGTGAGAGAGACACTTCGATTGGTTTGCCTCCTGCACGACCCCGACCAGGGCTGGGGACCGAACTGCAACTGAGGTATGTGCCCTTGACCAGAATTGAACTGGAGACTCTTTGGTCCAAGGACCGACGCTCTAACTGCTGAGCCAAACCGGCCAGGGCATTAAGACAATTATTACATTTATTTATAATTTCTAACTCACCTGTTAACATGAAATTTGATTTAACTATGGAATAAAGTAAAGGAATGAATAGTCTATTGCCTTACTGACTTTGACTTTATATGAGGCTTTTTATACTATTAGAAGTTTCCTTAAATGTAATGAAATGATTAAGCACTTAAATACTTGTTAAATACATTTATTGCAAATGGATTCTTCTTGGGTCATTTCTAATGATTTGTTGCTGTCATAGGTGATATATTGATTCTTTATATGCTGTAACTGTCAGGTACTTCTCTTCTGTATTACAGCTCCAGTGTTGTTTGTTTTTGTATCCATTTATAAAGATACTCATCTTTATTTGTGCCTGTGCTTCGGAAATCTCTTCTTTGGGTTCCTATACAACCTTGTAACTTTAAATGCCTGAGAGACCTTTGTGCATCAGGCTGTTTCAACCATAGTCTATAAGAATTTGTTTTAAAGGAGTGGAACCAACAAGCCTAGGGGAAAGAAAATTGGGGAAAACTTAACTCAGCTTCTCCTTACTTTTATAAATAATTGATTAATGCAATATTTCGACACACCAGATAGCATTCTTTTTTTCTCCACAAATATCATCGAGAATTTTAAAAATTTCAAGCATTAGTATTCAAGAGAGCATTTGAAAATTAAGTCCATTTAAGGTAGAATAACCCAAGGATTAGAACTGAACTAGCACAATAGTTCCTAGGATTTCTTCTTTAGTCTGTGTAATTACCCATTAAAATAGTTTAATCTTCTTCACTTCACTTCTCTTTAAAGTAGAAGTAAAAATATGAGCTCCTCTTTTCTTCAGAGGAATGAGCTAGATGTAGAAAGTCTTAAATTCTCTCATGCAGTGGAAATACAATAGAGCCTCATTTTTGTTGGAGCTCTATTGCATTAAATGCTATGCTGCTTATAAATGAATCAGATAGTTCCACTACATAATGGCTCAAGAACTAAGTGTTAAAAGGGTAATTTTTGAAGTTTATGATATTTTGGGTCTCTAGAAACTGGATGAGTCTGTCTTTTTAATCTTTTATAGGATAAATAACAATAGCATAGGTGTAGCATTCAGAATTTAAAATATAGGTGAGTTTGTCATCTTTGTGCTCAAAGAGCTTTAAAGCACCTTTTCTCTGTGGTAGAAAAATATAAATCTTAGATTCTTAATGATGAATTGTATTGTGTATGTGTTGCTATGTTTTATTTTTATGAAAGCCTAATTTTAATGAAAATATTGATGTTATTTCTTCACAAATACATATACTTAATAATTAAGTGAATCGCTGCCTTATATGTGCATATTTCTGCATATTTTGTATATAATTTTGCTGTGATAATATGTTTGACTACTTTATATGTGTTTATTAATGCTTTGTATTCTGTTATAGTCACTACAGCTTTAACATTTTAAGATTAATTTCTTTGTAATCGCTTTTCAGGGAACCCATATTGAGTTGTCTATTGGAATTATTTTGGGCATTTCAACTATGGCAGGTATTTATTCTACTGTGTGTATATTTTAAAAATATTTCAGTAGGTTAGGTGTAGAAGAGGATAATTTATTTGAATGAGTTTACTCGTTGAAATGTCTACTAGTTTATCTCCTAAATTCTATTCTTTTAATTCTTAAATTTGAATATGTAGTACTTTTTTTTTCTGAGAAATTTTAGATATTTTATGTTAGTTAATGGGTAACAATAATCTATTATATTGACATGTTTAAAAAAGTTTTTCTTTTAATTGATACCCTGAAAACTTTCTACCCTTTTTCTCTATTAAATTATTTATTTTCAAAATGGGTAGAAACGTCAAAAAAGAAATACAAGATGGAAAATTTAATTTGGTTCTATCTTTTTCTTTCCTCCCAATTAAAATTTTGTTCTTCATGATGGTGAAATTGGGGATAGTTTATTGTTGTGTGTATTGTATGGAACACATAAGTAGATGAGTTAATGAAAGATGAGTTAATTCCTTGAATTTCAGAGCTGTACATAGGGCTTTTCCAAATATCCAAATACATTATCTGAAATTTACAACTGCAAAATACTGTACACATGTTTTAATATTGAAATCAAAATGGAAACTGGCTGCAACAACAGAAAAAAACCTACACCTTGATATAGGGAGAATACTAGACCCTCTGGAGAATTGTGTTCTCTTATGAAATCTTGAGAGTCAGAGCTCTCCAGTGAGTTACTTTGGATACAGTTGTTTTAGTTTGAGAATTTTGATAATGCTTTCAGACCAGTGCTTTATTGATTACAAAGTGATGTATTATAATGATTTTTGTGACTTCCATGTAACAGTTTGCTTGTCCCTTTTTCACTTTTTTAGCCGCTGCTTTGGGAAATCTTGTGTCAGATTTAGCTGGTCTTGGGTAGGTCCATTCATTTATTCATTTGTTCATGTGTGTACTTACTTGCTCTCCTTTTCTTCTCTATTCTCCAGTAATTGAAAAGGCCTAAAAGAAGAAAGACATTTATGTTTATGTGTGTTTTAGAACTAAATTTTAAAATTTCTAAATCAGTAGTACTAAATCTTTGGTACATATCAAATATAGATGCCTGGGAACACCTCGGTCATAGAGAATTAGTGTTTCTGGAGATGGGGCCTTGACATTTGTGTTTAATAATCTTCTCAAGCACTTCTCATATATGCAACATTTTTCCTAAAACTATCATAATGTAAGCAGAGTTCGTATTTATATGTATGTATTTTATAGACATTTCCAAGGCTGAGACAGGTTTAAAAGTAAGAACCTCTATCATTATTCCACTCCACCCTCTTCCCACTGAGCCCCAAAATAAGAGATATGGTTCAAAGGTGAGGATACTGACTGGGCATGTTTTTTCTAGAAAGAGGAGCTTTCAAGGGGAATAATGACCCAAGCATACATATGTTTGGCCAATTTTTGCTCTTTTTACTCCCTGTGGCAGGAATGATGAAACAAACTGAGGATATCTACTTAGAAAAGGCCCCTTTTCTCTTTCTACGTTTATACTCCCACTTTCAAGTGGCAAATGGCCTGGGCTGCTTCCTGAGCTTGGGGAAGTCTGAGAAGTATAAATTAGACTAAGTCGGCATTAATTATAGTGATAAACATACTCTCTTGCTCAGTCTTTGTTTCTGTTTCTTCCTTCCTTGGTTCATTGGGGTGGTAAGTTTTGAAATTTGGATTTGAGGCTAATAGAAGTTTACTTACCCCTATAATCTAGGCAAAGGCAGCTTTATAAGTGATCTAACCCAATATATTAGACTTCTGCACTGGAGTTGGGGCCAAAACTGTTAAAAACAAAGTTTCTTTGCTTTGGGGCCAAGGCAGAAATTTTGTATTCCTGGAATTTCTGGCATAAATCTGTAATGCTATCACCCCTCAAATATTCCATTTCCCAGTTTCCAATATTAAGGTTAGTAATGATATTATAGCTGCTGTGATAGCTTTCTATATTTAATAGAACTAAGTGATCTAATGGATTTTAAGACCATTTAGTTTTAGATTGTATCATAAAACAATTATTTTTGGTTAGAGATAAAGATTTTGTTGGGAGACTTAATATTTAAGAACTATTTCTTCTCTACCTTTTATTTTTATTTATTTATTTTTTTATTCTCACTCGAGGCCTGTTTTCCATTTTTGCTCAGACAGAGTGGGAGGGAGAGAGAGGAGAGAGAGAGAGAAACATTGATGTGAAAGAGACACATCGAGTGGCTGCGTCCCGCACAATCCCAACCGGGGCCGGGGATAAACTGCAACCAAGGTACGTGCCCCCAGCAGGAACTGAACCCGGGTCTCTCTAGACCACAGGCTGACGCTCTAACCGCTGAGCCAAACCGACCAGGGCTCTTCTCTACCTTTTAAAAAATACCATTAAATAACAAATATCACATTTTGCTGGTTCTTAGATGCATAGTTTTTTTAGACTTAACAAATTTGACATTGGGATCCATCTCATCATTGATGACATACATAGTTTAATTGGCCATCTTTTTTACATTCCAATAAGTGATGGTAACTTAGAATTGATAAATACTTGAGATTGTCCAGAAGATTCTATGCTGTTTTTATTATATCTATCTGATAAATTTTGGAAGTTTTTGCTTTCTAGTGACAGTTATTAGTTTACATCATATGTTAAAGTGCTTTACTTTGAATTTAGAATAAAGCATAAATTGTAATTGTAAAAAAATTTATATACTTTGAATTGGTCTTTTAAAAGTAATGGTAGAGAATAAGTTCTCTAAGTCAATTAATTGATGTATGTATTAACTATAGTAATATTGAAAATAGTTTTAAACTGGATATATTTATATACAACAAGAAACAAAAGTTTGTGAAAATGTTTATACTGTTTCTAGGGTGCTAATTAGTTACGGGTGTAAAGTTATCTTGTTTCTCTTGTAATAATTTATTTTTTACTATCTGAGGACGTTTGTGTGTCTCTTTAACAGCTTATATTCTGTCCTCATGTATTTTTAAAGACTTGCAGGCTACGTTGAAGCTTTGGCTTCCAGGTTAGGCCTGTCAATTCCTGATCTCACACCAAAGCAAGTTGACATGTGGCAAACGCGTGTTAGTACACATTTGGTAAGTACTTTATATGGCTTATGATGATGAATTTGGGTAGCCAGCAAGTTCAGTCCCTTGAGAAATTTGAGACTAAAATTGATTTGAATGGAGTTTTTAACACAAATTGTCCAAGTCTGGGCAGTGTTCAGAGGAAGAATAATTTTGGCTCATACTTTGTAGGTGTATTTGATTTTTAAAAAATTCTTCATATGTTTCAGTTAATCTTAAGGTATCAGTTATGTGCTAGACATAAAATGAATATAAAGTAGTTATTTAGAGGATTGTTTTAGTAGAGAACCAGACATTTTAACAAATTATATTAGTGTGACATATGCAGTAATCGGATTATGCACTAGATATAGCAATAGCACAAGTGAGAGAATTAACACTTTGTGGGGAGAAATTTTTTGGGGGGGCAGATTTGTTGGTGATTATTATATTTAAGCTGATTTTTAAAAATTACTGATGGGAAATTTACTAGGTGAGCAAGAGAATTCCAAGTATATTAACTTAGCAAGTAGAAAAGCATGATAAAAACAGGGTGTGTTCAGAAAAATACAAGAAATTAATAATTACTGCGATATAATATGTAGTAGTTGTAGATAGAAGCAGTAGTAGAAAACAGCATTGGAGAATTAAGAATGGATCAGACAGGACAGGCATTTTTCTGTTGATGTATAAACTATGCCAAGGAGCTTAATCGTCATACCTATGTGATGGAGTGTTATTTTAAAAAGGAAAGAAACTGAGTGGATCACAGTGCTACCAGTTAAGTCAAGAAGAGGAAGAAAAAACAACTTTGTAAGGGAAGAGAATGAGTTCTATTTTGGACGTGTTGAATTTGAGATGTTAGTAGGACACTCAAGTGGTGAGACCTAGTAGGCATTTGGACTAAAGGTCAAGAGTTAGAGAGGTCTGAATTAGAAATGATGGGTATAATCATTCATTCATTCATTTGACAAGTATTTATTGTTAACCCATTATATGCAGGGTACAGATCTAGGAGTTTTGAACATACTAGTTAATAAAACAAGATCTTTTTTTTTCTTTTTTTCTGGTGAGTCTTATTTTATAGCAGGGTGAGGGGGGAGAAACAATTTAAAAACCTAACAAATAAAATATTTAGTATATTGGAAGTTCACAGTGTTATGGGAAATTAAAGAAAAGAAATAAAGCCAAGAAGAGTAAAACAGGTTGGGAGTGCTAGAATGGAGACAGTTTGCAATATTAAATAGGAGGGTCACTGCAGGCCTCACTGAAAAGGTTGGTGATAGTTAAAATTATGTGAGAAGGTAGGGCAGTGATTCTCTAAGTTTGATACCAGGACCAGCAGGACCAATATTACCTGGGTATTTATTAGATATGCAAATTCGCAGGCTCTACTTCAGAATTGTCTATTGCTGCATAAAAAATTGTCTGGCCCTGGCCGGTTTGGCTCAGCGGTTAGAGCGTCGGCCTGCGGTCCCGAGAGACCCAGGTTCGGTTCCCGCTAAGGGCACGTACCTCGGTTGCAGTTTGTCCCTGGCCCTGGTTGGTCGTGCGGGTGGCAGCCACTCGATGTGTCCCTTCACGTCGATGTTTCTCTCTCTCTCTTCCTCTCTCTCCCTCCCACTCTATCTGAACAAAAAAAATGTCCTCGGGTGAGGATAAAAAAAAAAAAAAAAAAAAGCCCAGCCGGTGTGGCTCAGTGGTTGAGCGTCGACCCATGCACCAAGAGGTTGCCGGTTCGATTCCCGGTCAGGGCACATGCCCAGGTTGTGGGCCCGATCCCCAGTGGGGGGCAGGCAGGAGGCAGCCAGTCGATGTTCTCTCTCATCGATGTTTCTATCTCTCTCTCCCTTATTCTCTCTCTAAAATCAATAAAGATAAAAAAATTTAAAAAAAAAAAAAATTGTCTGTTTGTGTGTGTCCAAATCCTGCAATTTGCATATAAATTGAAGGCCAGCTAGCTGATATCCATCAGCCAGAGTCATTGAGGAATTAGGATATTCTAAATTCTAGCAATTTGGCTTAACATTTTAACATTACACTTGGGATCAAGAGAAGATTCTTTTTCTGGGGTCTTCTCACATAGCTGATAATTCTGGTATTTTTTGTTGTTTGTTTGTTTTCTATAAACATTTAAGCAGGTCCATTTCCCCTCTTCTGTAACAAAAGTACCTCAAATACTAAACTGTTATATAAATATGTATTTATTTGTGTGTGTGTGTGTGTTTTTTTTTTGTATCCTCACCCAAGGACATTCCTTGATATTTTGTTCAGATAGAGTGGGAGGGGGAGAGAGAGAGAGAAACATCGACGTGAAAGGGACACATCGAGTAGTTGCCACCTGCACAACCCAACCAGGGCCGGGGACACACGGCAACTGAGGTACGTGCCCTTAGTGGGAACCGAACCCAGGTCTCTCGGGACCGCAGGCTGACGCTCTAACCGCTGAGCCAAACTGGCCAGGGCATGTGTCTGTTTTATTATAAAACCTCATAAGCATATGAATTCTATTCCTTAGTTATTGACTCTGCTTGTTATATGTTAGGATCAAACCTTCTATTCTGTAACATAACATTTGGTTATAATCTGCCTGTAGTGGTTGAAGTTAGTGATTAGCCATCTAGTTATGACATTAGGTAACTCTGAAATTTACCCATAATAGAATACATGCCAATACGCATGTGGCTTCTAACTGACATTGTATTTTAAAACCTCACTTGTAATTTGATTGTTTGAAACTGAAAATATTTTCTTGTAGAACAGTATTACAGTTGTACTTAAGTCTTTGGTTAACTGCAGTATAGTTAACTATAGGACCTAGTATCATAAAATCTGATAATAATATATATAAGTAACTCTTCTTACAATGGAAACATATGTTTCTGGTCCTGGATCAGGGAGCCAGAAAAGGATATCCTATTTCTTTCCCCCTTCTCTGCCCTATTGACTCTGTTGAGATAATTGTGTTGCAACTCATTGATTGGCATTCCTAAAGTGAGGGGGAAGAAAGCCTTGGTTTTCAAGGATGATAGCAGCAGGCATTCTAATGGAATGGGTGGGAAGTGGAAGTGGAGTCTATTAGCCATGGTCATTTCATGTATATGGGGAAGTCAGGAATCTACACTAGAATACAGTCTCTGTAAATATATATAAATAAATAAAAACATTAGCTAAGGTCAAAATAAAAATCTAGGTGAAGTTATTTTCTTGTCTTCTCACATTAAAATATATATCTAATTGTTAGTAAGTGTTTTCTACTTGAATATTTCTTTGATGTTATTTTTATGGCAATTTGATAAAAATATTTTCCTGGTTGCTTTGAACTTTACCATTTGTTCTAGAATCTTTTTGTAGCTTATTTTTATATATTAGTTATTATGATCAAAACACATGTAGTTACAGTTGAATTTTATATTACATAGTAATTGTTTATCATAGATACTTAAGCAAGAATTCCTATTACAGGGATAAAATAACTTTCAAAAAATGTTTTCTTTTGTTTCCTTAGGGCAAAGCTGTTGGGGTGACTATTGGCTGCATTCTAGGAATGTTTCCTTTGATTTTCTTTGGAGTAGGTGAAGAAGATGAAAAACTGGAAAAGAAAAATAAAAATAAACCTTCTTAGAGTACCTATAAAAAGATGTAAACTAATGTACCTCAATGATTAAAAATGCTGTCACAACATTAGGAATTAAGACAGTAACAGTGTATAGATATGGGATCAAATTATTCAGCATGTATTATGGAAAACACTAACTTATTGTTGCTTGGTTTTCTTAGGACATCTTTTTTTAAAAAAATTGTTTAGTATCATTTTATGTAAATTGTTGAAATGCTTTTTCATCAGTGGCAGTCAACATTTTACCTTTTCCTTCTCTTTCTTTATATATCCAAATATCATTTAAGTGTTAGTCATTGATGTACTGTACTGACTTGGGGTTTGCTTATTTGTTACTTAATGTGTACATGCATGAAAGCATTTTCTGTTGTTGTGTTCCCTACAGTTACAATTCAACCTTAAGATTTTTCCAAATTACATAAGATGTTTAATGTCAGTTGAAGATTTTTTATTCTCTTTCTGGCAACATCATTTTTATACTGTTTCACAGTAAAAATTCACAATAATATAATTTCAATCATTTTTATTTACTTCCACAACTATATTCAAACAGATGCAGACTTTAAGTATTTTAAGTTCCTATTACTTATTTTCATTTCCTAACCTTACTGTGTCAAGTGCCAGAGGTCAATCAGAATGAGCAATTATGTGGTCTCCCTACTACATAAAACCATATATATTAAGTATATTATTTCAAATTGATTTTTTTGCTTTTAATTTCTCAATTTTGCATAATTACATGGTGGTTTTGACTCCTGAGAGGAATAAAATTATTATTTTAGGGTCTTTTAAATGGTGATTGTAGAATCAGAATGAACTAAGGGTTTGACATGACACGAAAATTAAGAGGCTAAAATTCTTTTTAAGAGAAATAGAGAATGGGAACTGTCAAGAAGGTTTATGATGCCCTGGCTGGTTTGGCTGAGCACTTAGAGCATCAGCGGGTTTGATTTTGGTCAAGGGCATGTACCTCGATTTTGGTTCATCCCCATCCCTGGTCGGGGCCCTGTGGGAGGCAACCAGTCAATGTGTCCCTCTCACTTTGATGTTTTTATCTTTCTCCCACTCCCTCCCTTTCAACCTCCCTCCCTCCTGCTCTATCTGAAGATAAATAGAAAAAAAATATCCTCAGGTGAGGATTAAAAAAAGAAGGTTTATGGTATAAGTGGTGAAGTTGATAGGATGTAAGGTTAATGAGAAAGAAATTATATTGTTTGGGAAGGATTTTTTTCCTCCAAAAGGTCTTCTCATTTGAATGGAGTGAGTCTGAGTACTTCCTACTCATAGTCCTGATATTGGTGTATCTTGTTTAGTGAATTTTATTTCTGGATAACTTCTTTTGAGGTGAAAAATAAATATTTTATATTTTGATTTCTGCTATATATAGTCTAATAGGCGAAAGTTACATAAGTTGAAATCTTTTCTCTCTCCTTTTTGGTCTTTTTTTCTTCTTTAATGGTATTTAAATCATATTCTAGGCTGAAGTACTTATTTCCAGTCTTGTATATCTGACTTAAGTATAACCATGTAGGAATCATAAATTTTAATTTTCTTAACCCTTAAAGTTTGTTAGCATGTGGCCTGTTACATATGCTAAAAAATTACTCTTACTTGTAAGAGTAATTAAACACATCATAGAGAAGAAAAACTGAAATTAAAATTACTGTTTGGACTGCTGAAATTATTTATGTTGGTAAATAGATGCAAAAGGAAGGAATTTATAAGCTGGCTATATTTATAGCTACCTTATTTGAAAATTTTATTTCCATGTATTTACTTTGAGCTCTTTTTTTCAGAGGAGCTGGTTTTTTCCACAAGGCAATTTATCATAAATTCTCTTTGGTGCACTTCAAAATAATTTAGTGCTATCCTTTAATCATAGATTTTTGAAGGAAAAAAAATAAATCAAACAATAAAAAGATAAATATATACCATTCTTATTATGTACAAATAGTATGACAGTCTCATTTGACCAAGTTAGAATTATAGAACTTGATACGTTAAACAGAATTTTGTTTGTATCTTCCACATAGTACCATACACATACTGAAAGTTGTTTTATTATTTCAGATGAGAGGATTGGAGTGCTTATTAAAAAAATTTTTTTATAAATGTTTATTTGCTTTTGTCCCTAACTAGTAAATTGCCAGTCCTTTCTGTTTTCTAAAAAAGCATTTTATTGTGGTGCTTAAAATTTTTAAAAATTAAATCCCATATCCAGAAACTGTGAGTTTAGAAAGGGCTTTTGATTACTGCTTTTTCTTTTTGCTGTTGAAAATAACCCAGTCCTACAGAATCTTTCAGTTTAACTGAACATCTGTATCTAAGATGTGGCTAAATAATACAACATGAGCTACTTTCTAGTATTGTTCGTTTAAAATTCATGTTGTCCGTGTATTATGATTTATTGACTTCTTGATGCATGTAAACATAAAATCTTCATATTGAAAGATATTTCAATTTATGGACACAATAAAAATTTGCATTATTCAGGCAATTACTTTTCAAAAAACGGGGCCCTTTTATCCTAAGATACACATTTTTTCAAGATCTTTGTGTTTTGCACAAAGTGTTTTCTGAAAAATGGTTTCCTTTAAGATAATTACTTTATGTAGCCATTATTTGATATTACTTGCCACAAAGAACCTTATTTCAGATTAAAACTGGAGTTCTTATTTCTCATATTAGCTATTTCTTTATTGGGAGCACTATAACTGTGGCTAAAGGCAACGTAAGCTACTTTTTAGTACTGTTTGTTTAAAATTCATGTTGTCCGTGTATTATGATTTATTGACTTCTTGATGCATGTAAATTGGGTGCATTTTGTTGCCACTGTATGTTAAATGGTGACCAATGTTTTTACAAAATAATTGAACAAAAAACCTTTTAAGAAATTTGGAATGTGGTTTTGATTTTGAAATTTGATTTTCTTCCTAATCTCAGAAGGACCCTGGTTATTGTGTCACTAAAGGAAATAGGGTTAATAGATGCAGATTTGTTACAGGGTTATAGCAATGTCACTGAGATGGTAAAATGGAATTGTTTATCACCTCGCTGAAATCCACACTTGAGATACAACATTACATATTATTCCAGAAGAAGGATCCCATATGGAGATAATTTATCTTTAAGAGGATATAAAAAAAAAACAACAAAAAACAAAAACTTTAGAAAGATTACACAAATTATACTAATGGACATTTACAGCAGAGATATTCAAGCCTTCTATATAATAATGCCTCATTTACTTTGCTCCTTTTCTCTAGAAGGTGAACTTTGAAGGTAATGGAAATTTATCTTTTACAACAAAAGTTTGTCCAAACCATTTTGAAGTAAATCTTTCTAATTTTAGAATTACATTTTCTTGCCATCTTAAAGCGTGTATTAAATGTAATGTAATCTTTTTCTTAGCGGCTAAGCATCATTTTTGTGGACACAATGATTGTGTTGTAATGCAGTACCTTGGGAATCTGGTTTTTATTTCTCATTTTTCTCCCATCTTTTCGCTGCTCTCCCTTCTGGCAACAGCTTTGTCTCTCTAATTTTCTGCTTCTCAGCTATATGGACTTAGAAACTAGATAGCTCCCCTGGTTGGTGTGGCTCAGTTGGTTGGGCATCATCTAGTGCACCAAAAGGTTGCCAGTATGATTCCCGGTCAGGGCCCATACCTGGGTTGTGGGCACGATCCCTGGTAGGGGGTGTGCAGTGCAGGAGGCAGCCTATTGATTTTTGCCTCTCACATCCATGTTTCTCACTCTATCTCCCTCTTCCTCTCTCTCTAAAAATCAATTTTAAAAAATCTTAAAAAAAAGGAAACTAAACAGCCAGGTTTACCATACATTATTTGGGAACTATTAATAAATTAGATATGAAGCCTGAGTGACATGATGAAAAAATATAATGTTAGATCCTTTTTATTAAGCACTTATTTATCGCTGTGTACTGTAATGTTTTACACACATTATCACATTTAATTACTTTAATAACAATGTTAAGTTGATGCTATTATTATTCCTATTTCATGTTGGGTAAATTGAGACACGAAGAGGTTAATTTGTCCACAGTGTTACTACTAGTAAGTGGAGGGGAATCTAGCTTTGTCCAAGTGTAAAGCCTATGTTTTTAACTACTATACAATAGGGACATCAGTTGCATGAGCTTTGTAACATCTGTTCTCTGCTTAGATTCCTTTTTACCTGCATATTTATGGAGTCACTTTCTCATCTATAAGCTTAGGGGAATTGTACTTAATATACCCCTGCATATTTACTGGCAGGGAAATGGCCCAGAAATGTGCAGAGACCACCCCGAAATTCATAAAGTCAGTAGCTAGTCCACCAGCAAATAACTTAGGGTTTATTGTGTGCTCGTAATGAAACCTTACACACAGATCGCTTCTTTTCACCAAAGCAATAAAAGGTGTTGGCATATGAGTTGTAACACTGAAGTTAGTTTTTTTCTTCTGTAAGTTTTTGAAATGGAATAGTAATTAAAGCAAGGGCAATTTAATTATAATTTAAATTTTGAAGTTTTAGCATTTTCAGGGTCTACTGATCTTACACTGACAGCCATATGAAGCACGTGGTATCTTGTATTGGTTCTTATGTGAAATTTTATAACATCAAACATACGTTAATATTGTTGATAAGTTAATGAAATAAATTTAAGCAAATTTTTAAATTGGTACAAAGAGTAAAGAGTAGGCATCTGAGGGATTTTATAATTTCCCTACAACTCTAAGTCAAATTTTTGTTTAAATGAATAAAATGTGAGATGATGACTGAAGTTAAACTCACAGGAACATTGGGGTGCATATATCTTTTCAAATTAGTGTTTTCATTTTCTTTGGATAAATAATCAGAAGTGGAACTGCTGGATCATATGGTAGTTCTATTTTTAAATTTTAAGGAACCTCCATACTGTTTTCTGTAGTGGCTGCACCAGTTTATATTTATTCCGCCCATACATGAGTGTTCTTTTTTTCCCACATTCTCATCAAGACTGTTATTTCTTTTCTTTTTGAAAAAAGCCATTCCGACAGGTGTGAGGTGATACGTCATTGTGGTTTTGATTTGCATTTCCATGATGATTAGTGATATAGAGCATCTTTTTTGTGCCTGTTGGCCATCTGTATGTTTTCTTTGGGAAAATGTCTATTCAGATCCTCTGCCCATTTTTTAATTGGATTGTTTATTTATTGAGTTATTTATATACTTTGGATATTAATCCCTTATGATGTGCAAATATCTCTCATTTAGTAGGTTGCCTTTTTGTTGTGTTAAGGTTTCCTTTGCTGTGCAGAAGCTTTTCTAGTTTGATATAGGACTATTTGTTTATTTTTGCTTTTATTGCCCTGGCCTTTGAAGTCAGATCCATAAAAACATTACTAAGATCAATGTCATAATCTCCAAAGCAGGCAAAAGCAATTAGCAGCTATTGATGAGCCATCAGAATGTCTTAATAATTATAGCATTTTTATAGCAAAATAGGTAAGGAGAGTACATTTTCCAATTTTACAAATGAGAAGATTTACCAAGTTGTGTAGGTAGCTAGGCCTTTATTTAAATAGAACTCTTCTGATTCCAAATTCTGTGCTGCTTTTCCCCCCCGAAGTTTATAGGATTCTATTATGGAGAGGGGGTAGATAACTTAGGGGTTTTACATTCACAGTGTGAACATTCCAGTGGTTTGTACCATGCTTTCCATATTTATATTCCCCTGTGTAGAAAACGAACGTTCTTAGAAGAATGATGCTTATGGTATGGAAATTTTCCTCCTTTATTTCAAGTCGTTTCTATTTCTAAGCAGTTAGGTTTCGGGAGAAATAGTATGTTGTAGAACAACGCTGCCAGAAGCTTAGTCAGAATCGCGAGTCTTTCCTAGAAGTTGCAGCTAGAGTTTGGCTATCTGCTATTAACATTCCCCTTGGCATGCCATCTGATATTTGGCATGTTTTATAAACAGGCTGAAAACTCTAGGCTGGGTGCCAGCTATATCCAGGTTTTATAATTATGTCTTCCTGCAATATTCTTCCCACTCAGACAGCTAATAAATAGTTTAACTAATTAAAAAATGCATCCTTTTCCTTTGTCTCTGCAAAATTTAGAAATTCAAAATGCAGTTCAGAAAAAAAGGTTTTTCCACAGTCCCTCCTACCATTGTGTGTTTGGTGTCCAGTAATGAACCAGATTATGAGGCAAGTGGGTCAACAGAATCATGACATCAATTCCTTCTCTTAAGGATCTTCTGGTACCAGAGAGATGAACAGTCTTCGGGTACTCTGCAAATTCTAGAATTCTGTGACTCTGAGCAACCCACATGGTTCACAACAGGGCTAAGGCCTTATAATGCATTCTACTATAGTTTATTCTTATATAATTCAATATATTTTAGAGCAATAAAGTCATTTTGACACATTCATATTAGTTGATCTTTACTTTGCAGGAAAACTTAATGTAAGTAACCTTCCAAATAAAAATACTGAATTATGCCAGTTCAGGAAAAATATAAATTAAGTACAGCAAAACATTCATTCCATTTAAATTCATGAGTTAAGCCCTGGCCAGTTTGGTTCAGTGGTCAGAGCGTTGGCCTGCAGACCAAAGGGTCACAGGCTCGATTCCTGGTCAAGGGCACATACCTGGGTTGCAGGTTTGATCCCCGGCCCCAGTTGGGGTCATGCAGGAGCAACCAGTCTGTTTCTCTCTCACATCTATGTTTCTCCCTCTCTCCCTCCCTTCCACTCTAAAAATCAATGGGAAAAAAAATATCCTTGGGTGAGGATTAACAACAAAAATAAATAAATTCATGAGTTAAATTCTCCATGATCCTATGACTCCCTGTTGATACCTTTACCACATTGTTTCACATTCCTTATGTGAGATCTCATCACTGAGGCAAAGGCTACATCTACTTCATTGTTGTGTCCTTGGTATTATAATTCCATACCACAGGTTAGCCTTCTTTATTGTTTTGTTTTTTTTTTGTTGGCATTGGTATCAATTTTGAACTTCTGAAGGCTTAAGATCATTGTAAACTGATTAAATATACACTGATAGATTTAAGTTACTCCTCAATGCTCTTTTTAAGCCTTGGCCTCTTAAAAGGGGACGGGTTCTGCTGATTGAACTGACAGTAAGTCATATAGGAAGACCTACTTTCATTGCTGAAGTCCTTTGCTTTTTGAAACCGTGTTAATAGTATTTGTCATTTGGAATCCAACAGTTCTAAGTCAATTCCCAGCTGTGGGAACTTACACATGAGGACCAGTTTCTCAGAGTGTCTCTATGTATAAAATTGAGACAATAATATTTCTTACAGAGCTTTAAGAATTGAGATATATTTATAATGCCTGGTCAATAAAGACAGTGCTGGGAATATGGAAGGTGCTTTGTAAATGGTTGTAGTGAAGATGGTAGTTTTTAGAAATCCTTCTCCTGTCTTGCATTTGGTGTTTAAATATTTGAAAGAAATGAAACCTGATGAGTATTTTTCAGCTGAGGAATAATGGGAAAGCAAAAACATTCCATTTTGTGTTAAGTATTGAAATTTCTGTTCATCAAATACATCTTTGGTGAAAGTTAAGCCACCAAAAGATAACCCAGATTAAACACATGGTTTTGAAGTTGTTTGTTCCACTGCTACCCCTAAAATAACTGCAATGAAGTGCAATGATTTGAAGCCTCCCAGAATTTTTCATGTGTGTTGTGAAAATCTGATGAGGTCCTATGAAACCCAGGAACTATAAACCAGGCAGTTGAAGATAAAAATAGCAGCCATATTGCTAATAAAGTCTAGGATGAAAATATGGGTGAGGTGGGCTTCAACAGTATAAAATGTGCAGGTGAAGCTTCCACTTGGGTAAGACCTTCTTGACAACTGTCCCTCTGTGTCCCCAGGCAGACTGACAACCCTCCTCCCACACCTCTGTTATGTGGCTATGCAATTCCTGGGATGGTTTGCTTGCTTGTCTTTTGCTCCTTCATCTAGACCACGAGTCTCTACTGGAGAAATCCTAGCAAGATGGCACATGAATAATATGTTGCATTTATTGCATGACTATAACATGGCCTAAAATCAGTGATTTTCAAAGTGTTGGTTTCATCAATGATACTTGTTGCAAGATGTATATTTTCAACCTCAAACCCAGACAATGTCATTCATTGAGTCTGGGGGGAGTCTGCATTTTAACAGCATCTAAATCACCCTAATGCAGTTGGTAAGGTGACTCCATTTTTTTACAAAACACTAGCCTGGGTTCCTCACACCTCCTCTGGCCTCTTGCTGCTTAACTCTGGGCAGTTTCCCTCCAGTAAAGGAGGAGCCAGAGGTGGTAATTTGATGAAACTCAGATCAGGGGGACACACCTGGGTAAAATGTTCTCTCCTGAAAGTCAGGGACTAAAATAATAAGTATTTATTTCCATTTTCCCTGACTTTCATTTCCACTGGTAGTCAATGACGAGCCATATTTAAAGCTGGGCTGGTTGATTTTTTTTTTTTTTTTTTTTAAGGCATCTTGTAAATAGCTTTTCAAAGCTCGAAAAAGTCACTCATTTGAAAATTGAATTGTGATGAACTTATCAGCTGCATGTTTCCTCAGTCATTCTGTTCTGGGCGGTGAATCCATAATCCCTGAACGCAGGAGCTGCTCATTCACACGTTCATGTAGTTCAGCGTGGAGGCCTAGACTATCCACATGGCCAGTGATAGAAAGAGCTACCATGTAGTAAAACAAAGATACGTTTAAAAAAAAAGATATTTATCAAAAGGCTAACAGATGCTGTCATGTGGCCTTGAAACAGATTTTCTGAGCTCTGTTCCCCTAACCTTGTGGCCAGTGCCAAGTGCAGCACAGGGCTGCCAGTCCATTCTGAAGATGCTCACAACGTGTACGACCCATTCAACCACTGCGGAGCCTTTCCACGGAGACCTGGCCAAGAGTAACAGCTGAGCCATGAGGGGGTATTTTAGGCAGAGAACAGACTGGTTTTATGAAAACCCAGTGTTTTCTGTGGATATGAACATAAACCAGAGGTAGAAAGCAGCACAGGCAGTACCTTGATGCGACGAGACTGAGACCAACACCCACTGCGGCCGCCGTGGGCACCTGAATGTACTCTCACCGCTGCCTGTCACTTGTGAGATCTTAGGCAAAGCTGTCCACCTGGTGGGCCTGGGATTGTTGAGGGTACGCTTATCCTCTTTGTTTTGACCATTTAAGAGCTAGCATGGTGTACTGGTTCAAGATCATTGTTGCATTTGTTCACTGATAAATCCAGATTATGGGGTATTACATAGACAAACGCTTTTCAGATATAATTAGGATTTATTTTACTATGTATTTAGAAGTGTTTTATTTAAAAAAGTAAGAAAATGGAGTCAACTGAATTGTTGACTGAATTCTTTGGAATTGTAGATGAGAGATTTTTAACCTACAGTAAATAAAATAGGCCTAGAGAAAAGCAAGCCAAGAACCTTAGTCCTGAGCCATACTTTGTAGTTGACAAAGTACTTTCTCTCTCATTGTCTCATCTGTGAGGTAGACACCCATGTATCACAGAAGAGCAATCTGAAGGTCAGAGAGGCTAAGTGGCTTAGCCAACATCACACAGCTAAGCTGGTAACCAGCTGGGCCAGGGCTAGAACCCAGGGCCTCTGCCTCCAGGTTCTCAGAGTCCACGCCATAACCCACACACCATACAGTATGTCCTGAAGAGTCGACGTCGCAGAGGTTGAATTCTTGAACACGTTCCCTGGAGCACAGCGATGGACAAATGCAACAATGATCAGGGCAGTGACTCACCAGCCTCTAACTAATTTCCACAGGTAGGCCTCTGCCAGGGAAGGATGAGAATGGAGGACGAGACCTTGACCTTTTAATGTTGAACTATAGACAGATCACGGTGGTTGCGTGAGTCTCTTCGCAGTGCATACAACCCAGCCCAAATGCTTGTCCTGTCATAGTTCAGAGGATCCAATGTCTGCTGCTTCCAGAAATTCTAATGATAGTAAACATTTATTTAACATTTGCTATATGCCAGGCACTCCTTCCCATAACATTTTGGGGTGTTATCACTTCCACTTCCCCCAGATGAAGAATTGGGGGTTCAGAGACATGTCTAAGGTCTCATAGCTGGTAAATGATAAATCAGAGTTGGGACAGGTCTGTTTCTGCCAGGGGGCCACACTCTCGCCTGGCACCCTGGACAGAGCAATGGCAGAGCCCTGGATTTTCAATCCTCTCATGGGGGGATGCCTTCTCTGCTGGCCCCAGGCTGCTGACAGGCAGGCAGGACAGGTTGATGTGGGGAGTGGGGACAAGCATCTTCTATGGTCATCCCGAGGAGGGCTTCAGATGACCAGAGTGCGTGCTCTCTTTGCAAGTTGCAGATGTAAAGGCCCCCCAAGGACCTTGGGCATGATTCTCGATGTGCTCCAAGGAAAGAACCATACTCTCTCCAAGGAAAGAGTTCTTTCACAACTGGGCCTCAGGTTTTGCAAGCCTTGCATCCCAGAAACCCAAGTGCAAGCTGATGCAGCCATCTGAGTTTGATGGTGCAGCCCCAGCAGTAGGGAGATATGAGGGAGCTTGCTGCTTTAGGGAACCACAGTAGATGCATCCGGTTGGAATGCAAAATGAAGGCAGAGTTTGGAGAGGGATTGGGGACAAAGGCTAAATCATGAAGGGCCTTGTTCTCCCTAAACAGACGAGGTTTTGTTCTCTAGGCAATAGAGAAACGCCCAGTGGTTCTGAGTAGGGGAAGGACAGAGTCGCATTTCCATATGTGACGGGGTTTTTTTTGACTTGGAAATCAGGCACTGCTTCCTGGAAGAGGCAGCCGTTAATCTAGGACTGAAAAGATGGGTCAGATGTCAGCCAGTGGCTATGGCTGTTCATCCAGGGTGTAAGTAGCTGTGACAGGTGTGTTCAGGGTCCACAAGGAAAGCAAACCGTTTCCACGTATGAGCACTTACTGTATACACAAGTACATATGTTATCTCTTTTAATCATGGCAGAAGCCCTGCAAGGCAAGTCATAGCTCCCCAGATGTGGAGGTGGGGTTCCGACCCATTCCTGTCACACCCCAAAGCCCATTCCCTTTCCATCCCACCAGTCGCTTCTCCCACAGAGTTAAGTTTTGGTTCAGAGCATGGAATGAAAGTTGGAATCATTTTAAATAGCCTCACAGCTTAGTGGCTGTTCCAAATGTGGTCTCTGCAGACACCAGTACTGCTTTCAAACCTACACCTCTGACGGGGTTTTGTTAATCATAATGAGATTATCTGGTGCAGGGGAGGAGCATTCCCAAGGAACCATCCTTAATTTCCGGATTAGATCCCCGAGGTTGGTTACTGTGCCTCTCTCTCCATTTTTCTGAGTCCACATGCTCTAGGTGGAAACAGAAGTCACGGAAAAGAATTCCAGCAGCAGGCTACACTGCAGCCGGGACTGGAGAAGGCAGCTTTGAGGACCCAGAGAAATTCCAGACAGTTGGCCAAGATCTGGTAAATGTGAGCTGGACCCTGGGCAGGCCTATGGGAGCTGTAGTCATCCATAAGACAGGCCCCTGCTCCCCTCGGGTACAGGAGTCCAGCGTATACCTCTAAAACTGTCAGAAACAACTGCATGCTTAACCATTACATGAGAGGTTGGCAATGGGAGACTGAGGCCGTGATGGATGGTGACAGGTAGAGAAGGCTCCCTGAACTCGCGCGAAAGGCCCTGCATCTCGGAAGCTGTGCCTTCCTGCCGTCTAGGGACTGGCGGTCTCTGACCACAGGGCCCAGTTCAGGGCAGCACGGAGTCAGGCTCTGCCCTGGTGTGAACACGTTCCATTGCAGCAGACCATTGACAGCATCGTGTCCTCCACACACCTTTAGCACCAAAAATTAACTTGGGGGATGAGGGGGTCAGAGCTTAACATCCCAAGGGATATAAATATTATTAGGAGCTCAGCCTGCCTCTCCAAACCCTCTGGGCTCTTATGAATTCAAGTGAGACTGGGTGACGAGGAGAGATGTGCGCCCAAAGGACCTGGGGTAACCTGCCTGTGGTTTCCCGTGGCCCAGCCTCAGACAGGTGTTTCCAGGATGAAAAAACCACCACAGGGACTTAAAAAAAAATAAATGATGTTGTCAAAATCCAAAGAGTATCACTGTTTCTATAAAAGAACAGTGGTTGCGTGTGTCAGGCTATGAGTGGCCAGGACCCTCAATGACCAGTGTACCTTTGATCCTCTTTTCTCTACATAAAGATTTCTTGATTTATGTCTTTGGGAATATGGGGTGAGCTGGCCAGATCTTTCTACCATTGAGCTCCTGGGATGCAGCTCCTCCTGGCCGTACCCCCAGACCCTTCCTTTCTCTCTTTTCAAAGGCTCCAGAACTGCACCCTCTTGATGTTACCTTTCCCCACCCCCAACCCCACCCCACGAGTGTGAGCGATTTCTCTTCTTGTTGTCTCTGAGGACCAGCAGTCGGGCCCCTCTCGCTTGCAGGGTTTTTTTATTTAACTCTCAGTTGATCGCAATGGGGACACACACAGCAGAGACACCAAATAATAAGCACAGAGGCTACACGGTCCTGGAAATCTTACCAGAGCCTCTTTCTTCCCTTGGCACCTTTTACTATTCTCTTTGGGGGAACACTTTTACTTGCAATTGCCAGCCAATCAGTGTTTATAAAGGGCGTTGTAGCCCCTCCGTGTTAGGCTGGGAGGGAGATGGATCACCCGAGGCGTGGTGTGTTCCGGGCTGCTTTGTACACACTGCACAGCCCGTGTGTGCTGTTCACACTGTAGTCTAAGCAAGTCCCCTCCCCGGGTTGTTCGGTGCAGTATGCGGAACATGGGGACTCCGGCACATCCAGGGAGCTTCTAAGAGAGTCAGATTCGACGTTACATGCATCACAGGGCTCCTCGTAGTGCCTCACTGTGAGACATTGCACTGAGGGTCGGAACTGAGGCTGGAACCCGAATTCCTTTCAGTGTAAGCGGTCTGGTTCTTACTCGTGAACGACGCATCCCAGCGAAGCGACTAGAAATGGATGTATGGAGGCGTCCTGGCCGCGGGAAGAAGCCGACTGTGAACCTGAAGTCACTGACTATTTCAGCCCCACCTCCGGGAGCCACCGTGTCACTTCAGGAAGAATGACAGACTGAAAGAAAAGTCTGTTCTCAAGCGCTGTGGCTTCCATCCTGGCCACTGTCGAGTGACACCATGGAAACAATTGGCTGGACATAGAATTTCCCAAAGCCACATACAACCGAGTGACCCAAGTTTATCTTAACTAGTGAGTTGATGTCATAAAAATTTCTGGATGTTGGGAAATAGACTGTATTAGTCGGCTTGGGCTGCCGTAACAATGTCCTTAAACAACAGAGATTTGTTTTCTCACAGTTCTGAGGCTAGAAGTCCGAGATCAAGGTGTCTGTAGGGTTGTTTCTTCTGAGGCCTCGCTCCTTGGCCTCTAGATGTCCATGTCCCCCTGTGTCTTCATGTGGCCTTTTCTCAGTGTCCATGTGTCCCTGGTGTCTCCTTGTTAAGAGCCTATGCTAACAGCATTTTAACGTAATTACCTCTTGAAAGGGCTCATCTTCAAATACAGTTATATTTTGAGGTGCTAGGTTAGGGTGTCAACATAACTTTGGGTGGGGTGGACACAATTCAGCCCATACACAGACCATCTGGAGCCCTGTAGGGGACAGGGAGAGTGTATTTGAGGAGTGGGAGGTTGCCAGAGGTGGGCTGCGACATGTCCAACAGAAGTGTCACCGGAGACGCATCAGAGGCTTGCCAAGAAGTACAGCTCCCCGTCCTCTAGCCTGGGCCCTTGGGTCTAAGGCAAAACTGTCTGCAGGGCTGGGGTGGGGCAGGAGTCTGAGGATTTGCAAATATCAGTGAGGCAGAAGTACACCTCCACCGTGAGACCATCAGAACAACGATGAGCCAATGGAAGAGGGCAGAAGAACACACCGTTCAGTATTGAATTTGCAAGGTGGCTGCCCCAGAGGGCTGTCCTAAGACAGGATCAGTCACAGAGGACCCACACGGGGCATTATCTGAATACAAGTACGTACCCTCTCCAGTGGGGTGGAGAGTTAAAATGAGTTGTCATATGCTTAACCAGGGACATATATTTAAACTGAACTAGTTGTGTTAATCCTCTTCCGTGGCCCTTCTCATCTATGTAAAAGCAGTGTTAGTAATGAATAATTATTACGTTGACTTATTGAGTGCTAGAACTACGCGAAGAGGTTATGCACGCGTATTACCTTCTTGAATCTGTACAACCATTTGCGGTAGGTTTTTGCTGAGAGCTGAAAGCTGTTGTCTGCTCTAGAAGTTGCAGTCTAGCCGGCGCATTCCATAGCCCACACACATAACCCCTGGGCTGTGGGCTAGTGCAGAAAGTTCTGGAAAGCAGGGCCTGGTGGCTGGAACTCATCCTTGTTTCTGGCTGTTTCCTTCCATTTCAGAAAAGGGCCCTTGGTGGAGATGGATCCCAAGGAAGGCTACAAAACTCCCTTCGGCTCAGTAAGCAAAGATTGCACTTGAAATAGTTGAAGTGCATCTCTGCCTGCAGACAGTGTCATGGTGACAGGGTGATGGGTAGGAGCATTAACAGGGGCCTCTTCTCTGATTCTACATTCAACTTCTCTGGTCAGAGAAATTGGGTTACTTAAGCGGTTGAGAAAAGAAACATTGGCAATAAAGTTCAAAGAAGGATTGCACTTAAATATTTAACCTTTTCAGTGCTAAGCAATGTATTAAATCCTGCCTGCTTGACAGTGATGGATAGCCGAGGAGCTGAGATTTGCAGCCCCATTCCCCAAAGATGGCTTTTCTTGTATCTAAATGAACCTGAGAATGATCGCTAATTAACCTTTCTCCAGAGTCTCTGCCAAGAGCCCAACTTTTGATGGGTTTCCAGAGCTCAAAAAAGCTTAGTATAGAGATGCCGATGGCAGCTGTCCATGAAAACTTTGATACCCAGTTCACAGAAGCTCAGGAATATAGCATGAAGGGTAGTTTGAGGCTCTAGTAGAAGATGCTACTACACATGTAAAGAAATGGAGAAAATCGGATAAATGTATCCAGTCACTAGATGGACAGCTCTTCGAGGAGTCGGGGAGTTGAGTTGCCTTGATGATTTGTAACTCACACATTAAATAGCAAAGATCAGTTTAAATGTTTTAAGAACTTTCCCCTAATATATTGGAGAGAATGTGGATCTGTCCACCAGGAGACAGCTCTTAGCTCTGCTCTTGCGTGACTTGTTCATCCCAGCACACAGCAGGCCCTCAATGGACATGTGGGACAAGTGGATAAACCAATGAACTCGACGTGAGGCGTCAAGTCAGGCAGCATATTCGTCTGCTTCAATTTTCTCATTTCGAACTTTCATAAACACCTCCAGGCCTTTCGGGAATTGATGCCGATCAGATAAGAAAATAAAAAATAATGATCATCTAACGTGTTTCAGCACTTACAATGTGACAGGCACTGTGCTGAGTGTTTATATATCTCACCTTTTTTATTTCTAAAAATGGTTTTCTAGATCTACAGCAAAACTCCGAACTATGTCTAATTACCTTTAATTCCTCTTGTTCCAGTCTCGTTCAAAGCCCTTTCAGTTGGGCTTTTATCCCCGCCCCTCCCTAGAAAGGTTCAAGGTCACCGATGACTCCGCACCGCCACTGCCAGTCTGTGCTCATCTTTCTTACCTTTCTCTCCAGCATTTGCTCCAGTTGATCACTCCCTGGAGCCAGCTAGCTGCTGCCACCACAACCCCATAGCTCCCCATGCCCCACACACGACCAGCCCCACCCCCCACTTTCCAGTTTTCCCCATTCTTAGTGGGGAAGACCTTTCAGTGGGCAGTGGGCTCCCTTCCCTTGATCTATGGGGTGGGGACTCAACCCCATCCCACCTCACTTAATGCACAGACTTCATGGTAAGTAATAGCACTTCTCCACCCAACCATGTCAAGTTTTGGGCAAATGGAAAGTCATACCCTTACAAATCTAGTCCCCACCCCCCCCCCACCCCACTGATTGACAGGTGAGAAATAAGGGCCCCAAGGGCACACAACTCGCTAGGTATTTTTGGTTGTCATAAGTTGGGGGAGAAGGTGCTATGGATAATAGGTAGAGGCCAGGGACACTGCTGAACACCATACATACATGAGACAGAACCCCCACCCCCAAAAAAACACACACACATGCCCTGGCCGGTTTGGCTCAGTGGTTAGAGCATTGGCCTGCGGTCCCGAGAGACCTGGGTTCGGTTCCCGCTAAGGGCATGTACCTTGGTTGCAGTTTGTCCCCGGCCCTGGTTGGGTCGTGCGGGTGGCAGCCACTCGATGTGTCCCTTTCACATCGATGTTTCTCTCGTCCTCTCTTTCTCTTTCACTCTGTCTGAACAAAAAAATGGAAAAATGTCATTGGGTGAGGATAAAACACACACACACGCGCACACACACACACACACACACACACACACACAACAAATAGTTATCCAGCCCAAAATGTGAGCAGTGCTGTGGTCTTTAAAGAAGTACTCTTCACTGTTGGGGAAAATGGTGCAGCCACAAAGGAAAACAGTATGGCAGGTTCTCAAAAACTACAAACATTATTACCATATAATCTGGCAAGACCACTTCTGGGTATGTGCTCAGAAGAACAGAAAGCGGGGTCTCGAAAAGATGCTCATGCACCCATGTTCACAGCAGCATTATTCACGGGAGCCAAGAGGTGGAAGCAACCCAGATGTCCACTGACAGGTGAATGGATACACTGGGTGTGGTCTATACATACAGTGGAATATTATTGAGCCTTAAAAAGGAACAATATACCGAAACGTGCTACAACATGGATGGATCTTGAGTAATTACGCTCAGTGAAATAAGCCAATGACAAAAAAACAAATACTATATGATTCCACTTATATGAAGTACTTGGAGTAGTCAAACTCCTAGAAACAGGAAATAGAATGGTGGTTGCTAGGGGCTGAGGGGAATGGAAATGGGGAGCTATTAAATGGGCACAGAGTTAGAGTTTTGCAAGATGAGAATATTCTAGGGGTTGGTTGCACAACCGTGTGAATATACTGAAGACTACTTAAAAATGGTTAAGATGGAAAATTTTATGTCATGCATCTTTTATCACAATAAAAGAAAAAGTGACGCTGGCTGTTGAGTGGAGTGGCAGCTACGCACGCAGGGAGACTGGTTAGCAGGTTGTCGCAGTGATCCCGACTAGAGATAATGGCTTGTACGTGGTGGGGACAGTGGAGATGAGAAAAGTGGACAGATTTAGGACATCTTTTGGTGGTGGAGCCAAAGGACGTGCTGATGTCTTGGATGTGGGAATTGGGCCATATGCCCAAGGTCACTGTTGCTAAATGGCAGAACTGGAACCTGAACACAGGCTGACTCCAAAGCCCACCGTCTCACCTTCTTTCCAAACATCCACACCTTGTGGACTAGAAGATCAGAGGGCTCGCATTTCTTGCCATTTTATTTTGATCCAAGTCATGCTGTCGGGCGGAGGCACTCACTTCACAATGGGTCTTCTAATAAATGCCGTGGCATCTCTCTCAAAGCCTTCCCCTCTAAAGCACGGGTTTCGTTTCAGAGTCTCGTGCACCAGCCCGGTCTTGCAGCCAGGGGCTCCGCTTCGCTGCCGCAGCAGCCGCGTGCTTGTGTGGCTTCGGTCGTGATGGGGCACTGCAGTCATTAGCCTGCGGTTCTGTGTTTAGCCTGTGGATTGAGATCACAGACCTTATTCCTGCTGGCAGCTGAAACTCTTGTCATTCCGCAGAAATCCCTTCCAGTCCCTGGCGGGGGCGGCCAGCAGGGGATGATCTCCTAGGACCTTTTGTTTTCACCTCTGTTCCTTAATGTTGAAGTTGTAAGAAACCAGATAAACATCAGAGAAAGAGCTTTCTGAGGTCAACCGAGGCCCAGCTTGTGTTAATTGCCATAAATTGCCACCAAGCTTCTGTGGTTGCCAAGGTCTTCTGAAGAGGACGCGTGGTCAGCGGTGTACCCCCTTTCCTGGCACATGGAAAGGCCCTCAGGGACCAGGTAACCAACGCTGGGCGGCTGGTGGAGCCTTGGTCCCCAGCTGCTCTGGAGGGTGTGATTGGATCTGGGCCAAGCAGAAACCTTTTAATTGTCTCTGAAGATTACATCTGGTTGACAGTAATTGTGCCGGCACTGTTCGGGCAAACGGGGAGCCCTAACACCCTCTTTATGAGTTATTATCAAGGACTCCCCCTCCCCTGCTTCCCATGGCTGAGGTTTATGTAATCAGTGCTGTGGCCATAAAGCAGATGTCCTCAGACTCTGGTCCCTGGACAGCAGCGTCAGCCTCACCTGGGAAGTTGTTAGAAATGCAGATCTTGGGCCCTATCTCAGACCTCCTGGGTCAGACACTCTGGGGGGCTGGGGGGCGCTGCCATCTGCTCAGTAAGCCTCCAGGCAATTGTGAGAGTGCTCAGGATTTTTTTAAAGATTTATTTTCCAGTTAAAGTTGGCATACAATATTATATTTGTTTCAGGTGTACAACACGGTGATTAGATATTCATATATCTTATAAGTTGATCACCCAAATAAGTCTAGTACTCACCTGGCACCATACAGAGTTATTACACTATTTTAGGCTAAAGGCATTAAGAAGTACAAATTGTCAGCTATAAAAATAGTCACAAGGATGTAAAGTATAGCACAGGGAATACAGTCAATGATGAGTGCTCAGGTTTGAGAACCCCAGGTCCCCCCAATCTTGAATCCAGCACTGTCGAGCTGAGTGGCCTTGGGCAGGTTATTTCTCTTCTATGAACCTCAGTCTAAAATCTAGCATAAGTCAGGGATACTGAATTCATCCAATAAAACCTGCTCTTCAGTGGCCTGCAATTTGTTGCCAAGCAGATAGAGTTGAAACATCTGTTCAAAAAGAAGTACCTTCTACCCTGGCCGGTTTGGTTCAGCGGTTAGAGCGTCGGCCTGTGGTCCAGAGAGGCACGTACCTCGGTTGCAGTTTGTCCTCAGCCTGCGGATGGCAACCACTCAATGTGTCCCTTTCACGTCCATGTTTCTCTCCCTCCCTCCCACTGTATCTGAACAAAAAATGGAAAAATGTCCTCGGGTGAGGATAAAAAAAAAAAAAAAGTAACTTTTATTAAAACATAAAGATTTCTGTTGTGGTGTGACTTTTCCGATCTCAGTGTAAAGTCTGAGTTACAGAGCTTTGGCTGTGTGATTCAGAATCTGCACTTCTCGGAAAAAAGGAAGCTGGGTCATGAGTATCCTTCCTGTCCTCTAAGCTCTGCTCATGGTGGCTTCTGCACATGTAGGGGTGCCCTTCCTCACAGCCTCTCACGTGGCAGAGATTTCTTCTTCCTCCTGGCTTCCAGAAATGCACACTTCTGTGAGGGTGGAGAGCTTTGGGGACCAGATGAGGTTTGTTTTGATTTGTTTGCTTATAGAAGATTGCATTCTGCAGGGCCTAAAAGCCGAGGCCAAATCTCCATGGACGAAGGGCAGTCCCCATTCACACGGACGCATGTACCTCGTGGCCGCCGAAGCCTCGCTCGGGTCCCGCGGTTTCTCCTGCGGGTCCTTGGGAGGCGCCTCGCCAGGTGCTGGGAGCAGACTCTGGCCTTCTGGGACGGGGCGTGTGTGTCTCCGTGTGAATCTGTGGTTCCCTCAGCATCAGAAACGTCTCCTTGGAGAATGTGGCAGGTGTGACACTGCTTTTATTGTTGGTTACAATTCTCTGGTTACTGTTCGTAACTACCCTATGTAGAAATATCTGGCTGCCTCCGCTCGGCTTTGGGGAAAAGAGAAAAGGACGCGTTGGCCCAGCTGGAGCCAGAGTTCTAAGGGAAAGAATCGCTCTGGGGCATAGTATTGGGGTGGCCACAAGAAGCTGAGTCGGAGAAGAGTGAGACCCAGGGGCATCTGGGGAGACTCTTATCCACCAGGTGAGAGCCCCCTGCACCTCATCTCAGCTGAGACCGTGTGTGTGTGTGTGTGTGTGTGTGTGTGCATGCACGCAAGGCTTCTGTTGTTGTGGCTCGGGACACCGTCACGTGGAAGTCCCTCTGATCTTCTGAAGGACCCATGAAGTTGCCATGCCTAGTTTCTCAGTGTTGGGAAAGATTCCTGAACAGGGAGGCAGAGGCCTGGGTGGGGGTCCCTGGTCTGCCCTAACCACCCGCCTAACCTCGGGGCAGCCACTAGGCCCTCACTCGGCGAATAGGCAGCATAACCAGCCTCTCCCTGTGGGAAAGCGATAAAACACGTCAGGGTGAGCAAAGACGCCGCAAGTCAAGGCTTTCTCATTGCCAGCCGAGGTTTCCTCCTGTGAATGAACCAAACAGAAGCTGGGCCTTTCCCCCCGCAGTGCTGCGCCAGACCTGAACACACTTGCTCTGGAATTGAGACGCGTGCATCCCGGCACCCAGGGCTCAACTGGACCGGCGTGTGACTTTGGCCATTTGCTGCAGTAGTGATTCTGCAGATCTCCCTGTGCCGTCCCCACCCACGTGTCCTCATTGGTTTTAACCTTTCTGCATAGTCACTCGGTGCTTCGAGGTGCCCTGCTGGGTGGGCAGCTCTCTTTTCCCTGATAACCTGCCTGCTGAGTTCTTCTAGGTTGGACACTGGTGCACCCCCCCTTCCCATCCATCTTGCAGAGAAAGAAGTCTAAGCCGGGTGTTGACGGTGATCGGGTTCGACATTGAACTGTGTGTGTGTGTGTGTGTGTGTGTGTGTGTGTGTGTGTGTGTGTGTGACTAGTCCCAGAAGTGACAAGTGGTTTCCTTTCCTCCTTTCTTAAAATGACTAATTTGGGTAGAGGAGGAAAAGAGATCCCGTCTGTGAGAGTGGAAAGAGCGTTAGCCTGGGCTTCGCCCGGAGGATCAAAGTGGAGAGGAAGGGTCGCTGCCACCTGGGGGTTTGGCGAGAAGCTGGGGTACTGCCACACCCCGAGCGCGCCAGGCTCCTGCCTGAAGCCTGTGAGGGCAAGATGAGGAGACAGGGGCCCAGACTGTCACTATATTTAGACATGGAAACAGCCTAACTGGAGGGTGACTAAGTTGAAACCATACAATCTTGTCTGTAAAATGGGGACACGCATCTGCATGATTTCTGAAGTCCTTTCAGTTTGACTTAGTTTAGTTCAATTGTTGGACTTTAGGAGAACACAAAATTCCAGTTTACCAAGGGACTTCTGACCCACTGGGCTTGTGGCTAATACTAAATAGACATAGCACCTTGCAGAACTCCAGAGCAGCGCAGCTTTGAGTTACCTGCTTGTTAACGATAATCTCATACAGTCCCTGGTGAAGCTGGGTGTTCGACAGCCCAAACCATAGTCACCGTATGTACTGAGAAGTGACACGGCTAGCTCTACATAGATGGTATTTTACCCTTTTCATATTTGCAATAAACTTGGAGGGGGCAGTGAGATTAATATACACGAGAAAAGTAATACAGGGCAAATTTCTCAAATGCCGGAAGAGAAATAAGAATCAGGATTGGCAGCATTTGACTTGTACGAAGGGAGAAGGTGACTCAGGAGACGAGCCTCGGAGAATGGGAAGGATCTAAAACAGTCAAACTCACAGAAGCAGAGCCCTTCCTGGCCCAGCTGCATATCAGGAAACGCTCTCTGATGGCCACATCCACCCCGGTGGGAACCTGTATTTGAGCCCCCTCTCCCTAAGTGGGGGTCTCCACTGTTTGGGGGCAGGAGCTCTTTGCCCCCTTTGGAGGAGGGAAGCAGAGGGTAGGAAGAGGAGGCACTGAGGGGTCCCAGCCCTTCCCCAGGGCCCCAAAGCCCTGCCTCTGGTGCAGGCTGGTCAGGCAGGTTGCCTCCATGCAAAGCCAGGCAAGAAAGTAATCACAAAGGAAGTCAAGTTCATCAAGAGCGGAGGTGGGGGGACTTCTCACCTGCTAGTCCCCTTTTCCTCTTTTTTCTGCTGCTCTCATCTCACTCTTGGTTTCTTCTTACAAGTGTTTGGGTGCCCTGTGCTCTGTACTGGATGCTCTTTCCCCAGCAATGTGTCAAAATGGAGATGAAAACCAGGTTTCGCAGCCCCCCCCCCCACACCCAAGCAGAATTCCTCATCACTTGGGCTCAGCCATTCTGTAGCCACAGCATCTATACCAGACAGATTTTCCAAGGCAGCTCAGATTTCAAATAGACCCTTTATGTGTCTCCATGTGTGCTTATTACATGTCTGATTTCAGGTTCAGAAATAAGACCCTGAAATCACAGACGGTGTGATCGCTAATCTTACAGGTAGGTACTGATTGATGTGTTGCCCAGGCAAGCTGTGCCTTTCATAGAAACTAGCTTGAAGCAGATGCCCTTGTGCAAAAGAGGGGAGGAATTTGAGGCATGGCCCGCGCTACTGGGGGAGGTAGATTCTGGCTTGTGGTACGCCTCAAACCCATAATGATGATTGTCACATATTTAAAAACAGGGCTACCTTTCTCTGTGTGCATCAGGCCATGTTACCCTCAACCGGCCCCGCCGCTCATGCTGCCACTCACACCTTCCTTAGGCTCTTCATTTTCTGCCATCTGTTCTAGATAAACGTATGTATTTGTCTTTTGATCTTCTGCACTGGATGCGCACTCTTAGAGGGCTTGCTGAGATTGTGATTCATTTTGTATGTGATCAACCCCCGTCCATTAATTTTTATGGGATCACAGTATCCCAGACTGTAAAGGACCATAAAGATAATCCATTCTAATGGTGCCATTAGACATCAGAGACCATGGCTGGATGATTTGGGTAGATGGATAAATGGATGAAGGATAGATGGTTAGATGGAAAGGTAGGTGGGTGGGTGGATGGATGGATGGATGGATGGATGAGTGGATGGATGGGTGGGTGGGTGGATGGGTGCGTGGATGGGTGGGTGGGTGGATGGGTGGGTGGGTGGATGGGTGGGTGGGTGGATGGGTGGATGGATGGATGGATGGATGGATGGGTGGATGGGCGGGTGGATGGGTGAGTGGGTGGGTGGATGGGTGGATGGATGGATGGGTGGATGGGTGGATGGATGGATGGATGGATGGATGGGTGGATGGATGGATGGGTGGATGGGCGGGTGGATGGGTGAGTAGATGGGTGGATTGATGGACTGGAAGATGAATGATTGGGTAGATGGACATTATGGGTGAGGAACATCATGGCCCACAGACAAACAGTTGCTATGTGGTAGAGCTGGAACTCAAATGAGCAGATTCCCAAGACCATGCTCTTAGGGATTGTGCTAAACTGTTGCTTGTGATGGATGCTCTCTGGTAGGAGGCTGGCTCACCTAGCAGCTAATGAAATCCTTTCCTTCCAGCACCCAGCTCCATAGCCAGTAGCTACTCATGAAGGGAGGAACTTCTCCCCAGCACTTCTTGTTTCCTTCTTTGAAGAAAGAGAAATGTTGTAAGAGATGATAAGTCCCTCCCCACCTCGGACCCACTTATTCTGGAAACTAACCAGGAGCAGTGTGGTGGTGACAATCCTTAACAGCCTCCGATTCTAGCCCAGGATGGCCAGGGGTTCTGAGGGAACCATCTAGAACAGAGGTCTCATATGATCCTCATCATCAGATTTACCTGGTGAGCTTTAAAGCTAGACAGACATTTCCCAGACCAGACCTCGAGATTTTCCTGTGCTCCACCAGAGAATGTTTGAAAAGGTCTCCAAACAGTTTTAGTCATGAGAATCTGAATCTCTGGTCTGGATTATAATGGCAGATCGATATGTGAATGGGATACTTTTATTCGAGTGCATTTATCAGTTAATTCTTCTGCAAACATTTATTAATCTGTAAGTCAGGATCCTGGAAGGGAACTAATGGTAAGTTCCTCTTGGCTATTTGAGGAGCATTTAATAAATTAACTTTTTATTTTAAATTTAGGATAGTGTTTAAGAAAACCGACAAAGGGGCAGAGCTGCGTGCTCGCAGGAGCTGACACTCCTTCTCAGCCTCCAGTGCACGGGGAGAAGCAGCTGCTGAAACCCAGAGAGGAAGGTGTGTGGAGAAGGTGCCCTGACAGGAGACATGGCCTCTCTGGGACGCCATCAACTCACGCCAGCCAACAGGGAGAGAGTTAGGGACATCACTACTGATCCACCTCAGCCAGAGGGCAAGGGAGAACTCTGAGGCAGAGAACAAAGTTCAGCCTCATGGGGAACAGAGCTAGTGAGCACGGGCCGGGCGGAGCGCAGTGAGGATGGGCCGGGCGGAGCGCAGTGAGGATGGGCCGGGCGGAGCGCAGTGAGCACGGGTCAGGATGGGCAGTGAACCATCACCAGCACATCTACAATGGACCTGACACTCCGCTAGGTGCCAGGTCCCCAAAGAGTAACCGGAAAGTTATCAGCCCTAGGGAACTCAAAGATTTGCTGTTTAATTGCTAAAATGGACCTCACCACCACCACCACCACCCATGGCTCCCGGGATGCTGATTCCTGGAAGTAGAGAAGGGGAAAAGCATGTTCACCTCTTCACACCGTCCAGCTTACTCTTGGAGCTCATGGTCAAGCAGCCTTATTTCCCTTGGTGAGGCCTTTGCACTGGAAGATTCTATGCCAACTCTAAGCAGCTCTTTGCTTTCTCAGATGCAAGGGTAGACGTTCTGGTTTCGGTGAACAGCCTCTGAGTGTTTACTACATTGAACCCTGTCCCAATGACAAGCACCAACCCCTAAATCGATTCATTTCTTTCTGTATCAGGAAGTAAATGTACAGACTACGTACATTGTGCCAACATAATTTCATTTTTCATACCAGAAAGTCTCTGGGGATATTCGGATCACTGAATCAAGGGAGAAAATAATTAAAGACAGGTGACTGAGCATGAAAATCGTCCCCCTGCTGATCTCAAGGGTACGGGGAAGATACTGTTGAGTCTGCCAGGGCACTGATGTCCCAGGGCTGACCTCCTTCCTTTCTTCAAATGGATGGTGCAGTATTAAATGATTGTGGGGACTGAGACCCTCCTCTGCGTCGCACCCACAACATGCCCTTGCGCCTGACCTTGGACACGCTGCCATTTCTTGGTAAATGCCTCTTGGTACTCGTTAGTATTTCCATCACCGTGAACACTGAGCATTACTACAGGCCCTTACGTGCACTTCCCCATCTGACATATGATGTACAGGGCGGTTCATTACCAGTCGCCATCACCCCAAAGGCAAGTCACAAGTAAGGGTACAAACTAATAGCAATAATAAGAAGACAAATAAGGCAGATGAATGATACAATAATAAATGAAGAAATAACTGACGTAATAATAAACTCTGTTTCGTGTGCTCACAGCTGTAAACCCACTTTTGCCAACCACTACATTGTACATCGATATTTGTAAAATATCCTTTGCTAGCCCACTTGAAGGGCAGAGATTTTTTTTTTAATCTCTTTTGTTCACTGCAGTAACCCCAGAAACTAGAACAGTGCGGGCACCTCAGAGGCGCTCAGGAAACACTGATTGAAACAATATGAGTCATCCCATCTATTTCTCACAAACACCTATGAGGGGAATTGCATCAAAAAATGAGTGTGGACAAAAAGTGAGCTCTGTAATAAATCTAACGCGAAGTATCCTCACACGGTGCTCTGACCATACATTCCTAACTGGGCAGGTCATGGTGCGTAGTTCCATCTCAGGCCTATAACTTCCCAGCAAAAAATTACCTTTGCCTTAAGCCAGCCCTGTTCACTGTCTCTGTGCATCAAGGGTAACACACGTTTGAAATGCCTTTTTCAGAACCTGGGAGGTGTAACCACACCCAGGAGAACACATAATCTCGTCACCTGCGTTGCACCTTGCTTTCTCCTCCTTTCACATCATCGTCCTCGTGTTGCCTCCTTAATTCCAAATGTATAAGAGGAACTGCAGAACTCTCGCTCCCCTGGGCTCTTGAGATCTTGCTCCCTGGCAATGTCGTCACTTTGGCTCCAGTAAACTCATAGAAATGTTCTACCAGTTTGGACATTTCTAACATCGACCCAGGGACATTAAGACTTGGATCTTAGATACTTTTGAAGATGTTTTAATTTCGGGAGGAGGGGCACATCTGTGGCTCATGGAGAGGAAATGATGCATTTTAGCGGGAAATACGAAGAAAACGTATTTAGCTCAGTTTTGCTTACAGGAGGTCGCCACTAGGGACTTGTTCCCCTGAACTGTTTTTAATCTTCCATTTACCAATAGCCTTGGTGCTTAGTGAGGAACGACACCCCCGGGCCCCAGGCACAGGTGAAAGGGAGAGAACGATGACGAAGCTGCCCATCTTTCCTCTTCCCCGTCCCTGATGAGCCTCCTTGCCTGCTCAGCTCTTAGACAGAGAAGCCTCTGTGATTACATCTCCAGTGCCCGCAGACTGTCAGACACTTGCAGGGGCCCTGCATGCCAGTTGAGTCGATGGAACTTCCCCCAAGTGAATGCAGGGGCACCTTCCCATCTCCCAGACGTTTTCAGTTCCTTCCTCTTGCCTTTTGGTTGAAACCTCATTGTGCAATCTGAGCAGGCAGGAAGATTGAGCGCTGTTTGTTGACAACAAGACACAGATGGAGACTAATTTGGCAATTATTTATTTTGATTTTATCCAGCATTTTTGTTTTCCTCTAGCCCTTTGATTAATTGGGTGGCTCCCAGCAACATGTGGGTCCATTTCATGCTTCATTGTTGAGTCCCACACAGTCCCATGAAAACAATTAAGTTGGCAGGGGGTAAAGAGAAGCCAGAAGGGAAGGAGGGAATCTGTGTGCCTTAGCTTGTTAGACAAAGCCACCCGGGTCATGGGACTGCAGTGGGAAGGACTTCCACCCACAATCTCCTGTGCTGGGTGCTGCGTGGATCCAGGTCTGGATCCTACGTGGATTCTGCCTCTAAGGTGAGCAGCATCCAGCAGATGTAGGATCGGGGCCTCTGTACACAAAGTGGAAATACCAGGGGCACAGGAAGGGTGTCCCCCAAATGCTATGGTTTAGAGCAAAGAAAGACCCCTGCTGTGTGTGTGTGGTGGGCAGAGGGGAGCAGGGAAGGCTTCCTGGAAGAGGCGGTGTTCCACCTGGGTCTCAGAGGGTGATGGATGGCTGTGCAGAGAAGGCAGGAAAGCGTTCCGGAGCCTGTGACGCGCAGAGCGTGCACGTTAAACAGGTCCTCTGGCCGAAAGCAGAAGCGCACAGGAGGGAAATCGAGGTGTGACTCAGAGTCTGTGGAACAGATCCTGGGGAGCCCAAATGCCAGGCTGGGAGGCATTTACCCGCAGCGGGGAGAGTCCTGGATTTGGAGTCTAAGCTTCTGAGTTTGAAGTTTGGCTTGCTCGCTGGGTGGCCTGGGCGTCAGAGCACATCCAACTTGCCCTCTCTGACCCTGTAGCGAGCTGCAACATGGGTTCAGATAACCCCTAGGGGCCCTTCACACAGGCACACAGTAAGCATTCGATCAACGTTATTTTTGTTTTTATTAGATCTATTCCATGAAAGCTTATATTGAAACGTGTAAGAAAAGTACATGAAATAAAATTTGGAAAGATCTGGGATCTTCCGACTCTGGTGAGCATCTTTTATTAATGAGTTGTTCATGTGAACAGATTGTTTATTTTGGGCCAGTAAAGAGCACAGCACCACTTATGCTGAGTCATGGCAAACCATTGTGCGGAGAGTAGTATTGAATTTGGTTTTTTAAAAAATTATATGCTTTAAGTAGGAAGAACAGCTCACCTCAGAGCTCACTTGAAAAAGATTTACTGAGCACTGCCCCTGTGCCAAGTACAAAACCAAGCAGCGACAATACAAATACTGTGGTCCACGGTTCCCGCGGAGCAGGGAAATTTGTCATGAAAATAAACAAAAACTTTTTAAACTTTGGTTTAAAGAAAAAAGCCTTGTAAAAAGTTCTAAACGTAGGAAATGATTGAAATAGCCCTAGGGAGAGCACTGATGGCTATCTGGCGACAGCTACCCAGTCTATATTTTTTAAAGTAATGAACGCCCTTTTTATGGCTAAGTCGGTAAATTCAAAACTGGCCGAGTTAAGGCAATGAAAGCCACAGAACTATCAACCTTATGAGCAAGGTAACTAGGGTTTTGTTATATTCGGAGAATTATAATTCAGTTCTAATCATTCTGGATTCACCTGAGATGCCATGGGGTGGGCAGGTTGCTGAGCAAGTGAATGCGTCGCCTGTGCACCCTAAGATGTAATGATGCACTTAGGAAGGGAGAGGGAGACATGGTCATTGTCTTACTGGCTTCCTCTGAGCCTGGCACAGTATGGGCACAGCATTTCACGTGTGCCAGCTCTCCAGACACTCAGCAACAGTCCTGTGGAGTAAAAATTGTTATCCCCATTTTATGACAAGGTAACAGGACCAGAGCAGTTAAGCCCATTTCTCAAGGTCACAGAGCTGGTAAGGGACAGAGCCAGGGTTGGGATACAGGTAGGTCAGACTCCCAAGTCCGTTGTGCATTTGCCTTCCAGATTCTACACTAGTAGACAAGAAACCATTTTTAATCAGCCGAATGCAGATGTACGGTGTCCTCATCAAAACGTCCCCAGTGCGATGAATCACTGATCATCCACCACACACGCGGTGGCAAGATGCGGGTGGCAAGTGCTTCCCTCCCGCGGGGTTGGGTGGCAGAGACTCTCTCGGACGGTGTGTCTCGGTCCTTTCCATTTCGGACTGCCCAGCATCTCAAGCACAGCCCTTTTCCAATCCTAGCTGCTTCTGGGGCGGCCTCCCTCCAAGGCCCGCGGAGAGCAGGGGGCTCCGAGCCGGGCTGCGCGCTGCGCCCACGCTCCGCGGAGGGACAGCCGGTCAGCGCAGCGCACGGACGGCTCAGTGCGGAGCAGGCCAACAGCGCTGTCCCCTCCGGTCCCTGCAAGCCCTGGGCGGAGCAGATGTGCCGGGAGGAGTAATACGGCAACCGTACTGCACTGTGGTTTATGCTGAGCTTTCTCTGCCGGCCGAGGGGTGGCCGGGCACTGCGTTCCCCGCACGACAGCTCTACAGGAAAGTGGCCTTATCATCCCTAATTTTCCTGGGAGGGACCTGAGACACAGGGAGACTGCATGGTTTACTGAAGGTCACAGAAGTCGAAAGTGGCAAAGCTGGGATTTGAACTCAGGTCATCAAACTCCAGTATCAACACCCTGAACCACTGAACTACACTGTCCTTTGTAGGGCCAGGTTCTTCGTGGCCCCTTCTGGCTCCATTGCCCAGGACTTGGATGTTCTGTGACTGCTCCTTGAGTTAGACCAGCGATTTCAACCTCTTTTCATCTCATGGCACGAATAAACTCATTACTAAAACTCTGCGGTTCACCAAAAAATAGATTTTTTTGCCTATCTGACCAAAAATAGGTATAATTTTGATTGATTTAAAAAATAATAATAGTAATTATCTACCCTTTTTGCTCCAAAGAGACTTTTTGAAAAATCAGGTGCCTATACTTGTATATAAGGATTTCTGGTACCAAGAATTAACCAATCAGGGGCAACCTTATCATGTGACCTGACCAATAAGATGCAACTCTGTTATATTTATGGTTCAAGACAGGGCATTCACACCAGACAGTAACTGCTGTGTTGCTGTTGTCATTTTTTAATTTGACAATCTAAGGGGATAGAGGTCAGTGCACCTGACTAAATAGTTAGGTGTTGCATGTTTTAAAAATTCTTGCGGCTCACAGGTTGGAAATTGCTGAGTTAGACTACAGTATAGACTTGTCACAACCTGGAAACTGCCTGGATATTTACAGGAAGGGAGATGGGCCATGAGATTGGGCACCTTTCCATCCGGAATGGGGTGAGCTGAGGTGAGGTGGGGTAGGGCCAACTCTTTTCTTCTGTTAGAGGAACCAAGAGGATGTGATTCTCGGGATTCCCAGTTATCAAACTGGTCGATGTGGACACAGTTATTCTTTCCACCAAATGCAAAGGAAAACTATTTTGACAGATGAAGCAGAGGAAACTATAATTTCTTAAAGACCCAAAGCCTGGTCACGGGGGCTCTGTGCTCACAGGTGTCTGTCTAACTTTATGGCTGTGACCTGCGTGGGTATCGAGAGGATGAGAGGAAAGGCACCTGCCAGATTTCTTTTCTCCATGTGTGAGTTGGGATCCTTGAAATTAAATCCATATTCTGTCTTCCTGAGTCATGAACTGAATGCTATGTACCTGGCACTTTTGCTGGTGGGTATAAATAGTCTGGCAGAGGTGGCCTCTGCTAAATTAATGTCTCCCGACCCTTCTGCTAAGAACACACTGGACCAGATCTATCAGTTTTCCATCTGCCTCTCTCAAACACATGCCTTTCAAATATTTGAAACTTTCCCTTGTCGTATGATTTATGAGCAACTTATGCTGAGCGTGCAGAACTGTTCTGTGAAGATTCACGCACCTGTACAACTTGTCACCCACCCAGAAAACTTGATGTTTGGTGAAGATAAGCACACGGGACCCTCAGTAAATGCTACACCCATGACCTTCTGCTCCTTCTCAAGGGTACGTCCTTATTTTAGCCTCCTTTTCATGACTGTTTTCCTTTTGGGTAATGCCAGTTCCGCAGCACTTTCTCCTTGGCCTTCCTAAGAGTGCCAAGTTCTGATTTCCTCGTCTCTCTCCTTGTGTCTGACTGCTCCCCTTCGGCGCCCCTTTCTTTTCTTGAAGATTTCAAGTTTTGGTGGAGTAATATGTCTCGTTAACCTGATCACTGAAGATGATTGTGCAATCTGGGCAAAATATTTAAAATACATTTGAAAGGGTTGGGGGGCAGCCAACCCAGGTGGGAGGTGGAGGCACTATGACTGTTGCAAGAAGTGCAGCAAATCAATGAGTTCCACGCCCTAGGCTACTTCTTGTTCTCAACAAGGGGACCAGAGCCTGCGTGGGAAGCATCACCTCGCTGTGCTGGGTAGACGGAGGTCAAGAGTTTCCCCGAGCAAAGGAATTCCCTGAAGTCACTGCATGACTCCTGAGTTACACCTGCACCAGGTGAGATTCCAGGATACCCAGAAGAATGGAAGAGCAGGGAGGTGAAATCACTGCACAGAAGTGACAGTCACTGAACAGTGCTCGGGAGCTAGAGGATGGAGTTCAAGTCTTGTCAAAGCAGAGGGGCACTGGTAAACACCCTGGGATTTTCAGCTATGACCCCAGGAGACCCAAGTCACAGTAATTCCCTCAGAGTTATGATCATGCCCTAGGAGGAAGGGAGAAATTGAAACAGTTTAGCAGTAACAAATTCTAAAACCAAACCTGATGGACTCAGGTGATTTGCTGGTCCTTTTTCTGCTTGAAGAAAACTTTCACCTTGCTTGGAGAAAGACAACATTATCCAGAGCCTCCACAAATTCCGATCCACAATGTTAGGCATCCAGTAAAAAGATGACAAGGCATGCTGAAAGACAGGACCAAATGTCCAAACCCCAAGAGGAGAAATAGACAGTATAAATAGACACACAGGAGATTCAAGTGTTAGAGTGATCACACAGGGCTTTAATATATATTTTTATGATCCTGCTTTGGAAAAATCACACCAACAAATATTTTCCCGAGAATATACATAATGTAACAGTAGTCAATATCTGGACCTAAAGTTCTTCTGCTTTTCATGTAGAATGTAAGACAGAGGAATCCATATTTGTGATTTACTTAGAAGTAAACTGCCGCCCTGGCCGGTTTGGCTCAGCGGTTGGAGCGTCGGCCTGCGGTACAGAGAGACCCGGGTTCGGTTCCCGCTAAGGGCACGTACCTCAGTTGCAGTTTGTCCCCGGCCCTGGTTGGTCGTGCGGGTGGCAGCCACTCGATGTGTCCCTTCACGTCGATGTTTCTCTCTCTCTCTCTCTCTCTTCCTCTCTTTCCCTCCCGCTCTATCTGAACAAAAAATGGGAAAATGTCCTCGAGTGAGGATTAAAAAAAAAAGAAGTAAACTGCCACTCATTTCACATGGAATCTGTAGAAAACTCTTCACTATAATTGGGATGAACAATGAAAGTCCCTTAAAAAATAGGATCAGGCACACTCCAGGTCCAATCAGATAAACTATCCACAAAGAATTCATAGACTGACAAGGATTGGAGCCCACCCATCAATTTAGAGAAGACTTGGACTATTGGAGGTATAAAATCTCTGCTGGTTCTTTTTTTCTGTTTTTACCATCTTAAGGAAGCTCACCCAATTTCTAATCTCTAACAATGGCTTTTATGTAGCTAGTTCCCAGGCCCTCATGATTCCCAGAAATTCAGGCCCAGATTTCTGGCTTCTTGGTGCACGAGTTCTCCTGTGTGCTCCACTGAAGCCTCACACCTGATCTATCCTCACCGAGTTGATCACTGTCTCTCCAATCTTGCCTGCCCTTCTTTTTGTTAAAGGCACCACCACCCTCCCTCACTTTCAGGCCTGAAACTGTAATCATATTGGCTCCTTCCTCTCCCCCCAAACCTACCATTAATTTGTCTCCTCCATATTACCTCAGCTGCCATCTTAGGCAGGTGTCTGTGCCTCTTACTGGGACTAGCAGTTGCCTCTTCTTATTCAAGAATGAGATACACTCCACACACCATATTTAAAGATTAAACTTCAGTGGTTTTTAGTATATTCACAAAGTGTCTACCACCACTCTCTACTCCTGGATTTGGGCTCTGAAGGTAGGGTCAGCTCTGGAAAATGTAAAGTCGCTGTAATAAAATGGAAACAAGGTAGGGATGGGGGGAGTTGGGGCTCCATTTTGATCAGATCTCCAATCATGGAGGCCAGGACCCAAGAGCCCTGGCATGCTGTTGTAATGTTGAATTGAGGTCTTTATGGAATTTTTAATCTTTTTTTTTTTTTTTATCCTTACCCGAGGACATTTTTCGATATTTTGTTCAGATAGAGTGGGAGGGAGAGAGAGAGAGAGAAACATCGACATGAAAGGGACACATCGAGTGGTTGCCACCCACACAACCCAACCAGGGCTGGGGACAAACTGCAACCGAGGTACATGCCCTTAGCAGGAGCCGAACCCGGATCTCTCCGGACCGCAGGCTGACACTCTAACCGCTGAGCCAAACCAGCCAGGGCTCTTTTTTTTTTTTTTTTTTTAAATATGTTTTTATTGATTTTTTTTGTTTTTTGTTTTTTTTTATCCTCATCCGAGGACATTTTTCCATTTTTTGTACAGACAGAGTGGGAGGGAGAGAGAGGAAGAGAGAGAGAGGGAAACATCGATGTGAAAGGGACACATCGAGTGGCTGCCACCCGCACGACCAACCAGGGCCAGGGACAAACTGCAACCGAGGTACATGCCCTTAGCGGGAACCGAACCCGGGCCTCTCCGGACCGCAGGTGGACGCTCTAACCGCTGAGCCAAACCGGCCAGGGCTGTTTTTATTGATTTTTTTAGAGAGAGATAGAAACATTCATATGAGAGAGAAACAGCAATCTGCTGCCTCCTGCACACCCCCTATTGGGGATCGAGCTGTCAACCTGGTCATGTGCCCTGACCGGGAATCAAACCGGGACCTCTCAATCCATGGGATGATGCTCAATCCACTGAGCCACACCAGCCGGGCCTTTTTTTTTTTTATTTGAAGCTTTATGGCACACTGTGAGGCAGACAAGTCAGGCATGATTACAGCCCCCTGAGAGAAGAAGGACCAGGCTCCCCCACAGGCGCCAAGACTTGTCCAAGGTTATGTAACTCGTGCCTGCAGCTCCACCTGGACTCCAGCCCAAGCTCTTTGCACTGGGCCACTCTTCCCCGAGTGAAGAAATTACTTCGGGCTCGCTCTTAGGGAATGTGGATGCACATTAGAAAAGGATCTAGAAGGACATGCCTTTCATTTAGAGTGTTCCTCAGGCATAGAATGAACACAGAACGTGAACTTGGGCATCTGCATTCCAGTTGTTACTTATCAGTCGTATGATCATGGGGGTATCATTGAATGTTTCCGAGGCTGAGTCTTCCCACTCGTAAAATGGAAGTGATGATAGTTACCTCACAGATTTGCTGCCAAGATTAAATCAGGAAACGTGTACTTAATGCCATGAAAATTGTCAAGTAGTAGACTAATAGAAGTTGGTTACGTTTTCTTTGACGAGGATGGACTGTGGATGAGAGTCCCAGGGCCATTCCCACGTGCAGGCTATTTCAAGCTGGTGAAATATTTATTTACTCATTTATTCATTCAACAAGTATGGATCAAGTGTCTCTTACGCACTGTTCTAGAGGGGGGGATACAATGGGAAAGAAGTCAGGTAAAGTTCCTGCTGTCCCGGAGCTTACAGTCATGAAGAGAGTCCACCCTGAACTAGTAGATCAATAATTTCCTGTTGTGATAAATGCTGAGGGAACTAAACATGGTGCAATGGCCTGAATGCTTGTGTCTCCCAAATTCGCACATTGATCCTACACCCAATGCGATGGTGGCCAGGCGGGGCCTTTGGAAGGTTCTTAGGCAGAGTCCTAATAATTGATACCAGTGCCCTTACGAAAGGGACCTTGGGGAGCTCCCTAGCTTCCTTCACCCTGTGAGGACATGGTGAGAAGTCCGTAGCCCACAAGAGAGCCCTCACCTGATCGTGCTCACCCTTGATCTCAGACTTCCAGCCTCTGGAATGAAGAGAAGTAAATTTCTGTTGTCTTGAAGCCACCCAGTCTGTCGGATTTGGTTGTAGGAACCTGAATGGACTTAGACGCATACTGGGGCCATAGTGCTGGCGGGGCATGACTCCTTTAGATGGAGTGATCATGGCAGTGAAACTCACTAAGGTCCTGAGTTTTTCCCACATCTCCGCAGTTTCTCACTTGGACTTATTCCTGCAAAATTCTGCAGAACGAGTTGCTCGTAGACCTGGTGTCCCACGTGGAGTAGCTGGAATGATCATAAAGGTTGCTGTTCTTTTCTCTTCCTCTGGCTCTCCAACCAGAGACAGCCCATCAAACTCTGTTTGAATGACCCTGTAGAATTGGGGGGTGGGGTAGGGCGGTGGAGCTTGGGCAGAGCAAGGTGATCCAGTCTATGGCAAACTGATTTCTTTCTCAGGATACTCTCATGTCACCTCCCTATGCATTCCAGTACACACTGAATATGACAAGCTGGGCCTGGTCCTCAAATCTTCACTCTTCGCCTCTCTCAGCATCACTTTACCAGGCTTCTGGACTTAGGCAGCCCTTCTGAGAACTTTGCAAAATGCCCAGAGCACAGAAGTCACACAGCAAATGTTTACCGAATGAATGACGTCTGACTTAGTCATTTTGTTCTTTACTTAGCGTCTATGAAATTGAAGGGCTCAATACGTTTGGCTGATTCAGGGAGATGCTTTAGTGTTGTTGTTTTTTTTTCTTATTTTGAAAAATATTTTTACAGCTGCTCTTTCCACAAAAGTTCTGTGAAGCTGGTTATTTTTTATTTTGAAAAAGAAAACATATGTAGTGCCCACTGTATGCCAGTTGGTATTCTAAGCACTTTACAAATGGTAACTCGTTCAATCTTCATAACAATGCTGTGCGGTAGGTACTGTTGTTATCTCCATTTTATAGAAGAGTAAAAGGAAGCACAGAAAGGTTAAGTAATTTGCTTAAAGTCACACAGCCAATAAATGGCAGAGCTAGAATTTCAACCCAGACAGGCTGGCTCCAAAGTTCATGCTCTTAACTGTTATGCTACAATGTTTCTCTTCCTCCCACTCCAGAGGAAATGGGTAGTGAAGGGGGAATGGAGGGTGATCATTCATTGACCTCCACTAGCTTCCAAGTACTTTGCTAGGTTACCTTAAAGCTTTAAAATAAGACATTATCCCAATTAAGCTTCAAAATAAGATACTAAGCTTTAAAATAAGATATTATCCCAATTTTTTAGATTGAAAAAAAATGTGACTCAAAGAGATTAAGTAACTTGCCTAACCTTATACAGATAGTGGCAGAGGTGGGATTCAAACTCAGATCTGTTTGGTTGCTAAATCTGCGTATTTCCCCTTTTCTATGCCAAATCGCAGCTAATAAAGGCGGCCCAGAATTAGAACTCTGACTCCCCAGTGGTAGCCTCTTGCTTGTTACACGAGACCAGGATGCAGCCTCCATGACTTTGCTATAATGGAAACATTTTTTCACAACCACTGTGGTTCTTTGCATCTCTGCTTAATGACATTGGTCAAGCCATTGCTCATGATGGAACCAGCCCTTGGTTACCTATCAGAACAGACTGCTTAGCCTGTCTGAAACGGCTTTCCTTGATTGCAAGATCGGAGACGCTAATGTTCATGACACTTAAACTTCCTGCCTTAGTGGGCTACTGCAAAGATGGAATGATGTTGTGTTTATGAAAGGGATTTGAAGGCCATAGTAGAGTGTAGCAGAAACATGGAACAGTGTGGTGCTTGAAGATCAAACCGCGGGGAACCAAGGACAAAAACCTGGCAGAGCCTGATGCTGCGGTAGTTTTGAGTGATTCCTCTCCAGGTATGTCCTTGACTTAACTTCTGTGTCAAAGTTAAGAATTTTCAGGTACATTCCTTTCCCATTGGCCCTTCTATTCTGGAGATGCTTACAAGGCAAAAATAACCATCTATTCATCCATCCATCTACTTATTCATTATATAATAAGCATTCCAGTTACTGGAGCATAATGGCTGCTTCCAAATATTGCAGATTTCACTTGTGGCCAATGCTAACTCAGAACCATTCTGGGAAGGGAATTCCGGGAAACACAGTCCCAGACTAGACAAGTTGGCACAAAACCTCCATACATCTCAATCTCTTATGAAATGTATAGTACGTCCACACAATTTAGCGCTGGATTAAGTCCTGATGACATGAAATCCCATCTTCTGACTTGATGACAGCTTCGTCAGTATAGAACTCAACCTTGTAGTTTTTGTTTCCCAGTAGTGCCCTGTTCACTGCCAGGCAGAGACCTTCAGTGAACAGCTGACTGACCCCCCCCCCCCCTCTACTTAGCAACCTTAAATTTTTATAATGGGGACTCCCTTAGAAATCTATAATGTCCTTGACAACTGACTCTCTGGTTTCTTTCTTTCCTAGCCTTCAGTGACAGGTGTAATCATTCCTGGTGCCCATCCAACAGCCATGGCTCTAGCATTGCAGAGAAATGAAGAACTTGAGGAATTCCAAGTTCACAGATCCCTTAGCATCCACCAGGCTGCTGGACTCATTCACCCACGATCCAGTCCAAGCCTGTCTTAGGACGTGACACTCACAGATATTTTATAAGTTACGTTATTATTATAACGCCCTTAGCCTCCTCCGATTTCATAATCTCCATATGTAAAAAACTTTTAAAACACAACATAACATTTACCGTCTCGACCACCTTTAGTGACAGTTCATTGGCATTAGGTACATCCACACTCTTGTGCTGTCGTCGCCACATCCACCCACAGAACTCCTTTCGGCTTGTAACACTAAAAGTGTGCACCTGTTAAAGTGCTCACTTCTCACTCCCTCCTCTCCCCAGACCTGGAAACCATTCCACTTTTTGTCTCTCTGAGTTTGACCCCTCTAGGTACCTCATGTGGGTAGAATCACAGTATTTGTTCTTTTGTGACTAGCTTATTTCACTTAGCATAAGTGAAGTAAGGTTTACCCATGTTACAACAGGTTTATTAATGTTGTAACAAGTATCGGTACTTCATTCATTTTAAAGACTGAATAATGTCCCATTGTATATGTGGACCCACATCTTGTTTATCCATTCACCCACCATTCACCTTTCTATCTCTTTGATAAACTCTATTGCACATATGTCTGAAAGAGAAGTTTGGGATCTTATCCAGGAGTCTTATTTTGCCTGATATTCTTAAATTTACACACAAACACAATATATATTATACTTTGAAGATCCTTAGTTTCCTAAATGTAACATAATGGAATGAGATTTCGTCGGGGGGGGGGGGAGGGTGGGGAGAGGTCCCAAGAAAGCCATTCAGCAATCATCTGGTCATTCACAGCTACGCAAATAGGGAGGGGAAGTGTCTCTTAGTTTCCACTAGCTCTGTTTAACTCATGTTATTTAAACTTAAACTTATTAATATTTCATAACATCGATTTTCACAACCACGAACACTGTTCGGAAAGCACGCAATGTTGGAGTCAGACTGTTTCTAACCGTGAGGTTGGGTGAGTGACTAGGTGATGACAGCTCGCAGGTACGAAGGGCTCGCTGTACACCAGACATACACCCTCTCTCTTCTCACAAGTGGGCACCACTGCTCTCTCTGTCTTACAGAAGAGATGGCGAGGCGCAGGGAAGACTTGCCCATGACCGCGTGGTAAGTAGCAGAGTGGGAATCAAGCCGAGGTAGTCTGACTCCAGAGCTATGTCGTAACCGTTACGCTGTGCTTGGCCCTGGCTTTCCCATCTGCAAAATGACTCAGTAACATCTAACTTAGTTTTGTGTGAACTGGAGCTAAAGAATGCAAAAAATACGCCCTGGCCAGTTTGGCTCAGAGGTTGAGCGTCGACCTGCGGACCAGGGAGTCCCGGGTTCGGCCCCTGCTAGTGGTACGTACCACACACACACACAAAATATTATAAGTTCCTGGTACAGTAGCTCCTTTATAGATGGTATTTTGCAAAAACACATTCCTACTTCTCTCAGGGCTTTTGTGCCTTTTTTTTTTTTTTTTTTTTTTGTCTCTTGGAGACTCATTAAGGGAATTTATTGTTCTCTACTCCATTTAACTTATCAAGCCATTTGGCATCAGTGTTTATTTTGCTGGTAAAGTGGTTCTCGGTCACTTTGCTTGGTTCTTCCTAGCGTGTGTGCGTGTGTGTGTGTGTGTGTGTGTGTGTGTGTGGAGGGTGTCTGTACCAAGGCATAGGGAGAGCTCTGTGGTTCTTTCAAAGCTGTGCACCTTACCAATGACCAGGAGAAGCAGGTGTTCTGAACCTTTGCTGGCCTACCAGCCGTGGGGTGTGTCCGTGAGTGCCCTGGCCGCCCGGCCTCAGTTGCCTTCCTGGCCCATCGGTGCACTCTGAGGAGCGCATGCACTGTCATGATCCCTGCGACGGGGAGCTGGCAGCCCCACAGAGAGAGCAGGAGGGGCCAGCGTGAAGGGCACTCTCCAGGGTCACAGAGCCGTGATCAGCATCTGTCTATAACATAGGCCATCTGTTTCTCGGTCCAGGCCCCTGTAAAATTATAAAATAGTTTGAGAACACAAAAACGAATGAAGAGTTATATGCTGAACAACTACATGCCCATCACCCTCCTGAAGAAATAATGGAGCATCAATCTGACTGAAGCCCGTGGATCCCTCCCTGCTACCTGCTTTTGTGGAGGCCGCCTGTCTCCCCTGCTCTGCCACAGGTCCACGTTTCAACAACTTGTCTTCTTGGAGGGGCTTGCGGCCTTTTGTAATTAAATTAACCTGGTTGTCTTGTGATGTTAGCTCTCTGACAGGCTCCGGAGAAGTTATGATGTCTTAGATTGTCTAGTTATTTCTTATTGTTAGGTTAAGAGGATTCCCTGGCGTCTTTCTACTAAGTGACATGGGACCTCTTACCTGGGAAATTCTCACTGGGGCCTTTTGTTTTAAAAATAGATTTTGAGAGAGAGAGAGAAACATCGATTTGTTGTTCCACTTATCGTGCATTCATTGGTTGACTCTTTATGTACCCTGACCAGGGATCGAACCTGAAACCTTGGCACATCGGGACAATGATCCCACCAACTGAGCTAACTAGCTAGGGCCTCATTTGGGTGTTTCAAAAGCAGTTGTAGTCAAATAGCGACTGGGCTAAAGTCATCATGAGGTTTGATCTGGATAGAAATCCAAGATGGTGCACGCACAGGGCCGCCACTCAGTGCTGGCTGCGGGCTGGGAGCTCAGTGCGGACAGTTGTCATTCCATGGGCTTGGCTTCGCGCAGTGTGGCTGCTGAGTACCCGCAGGGAGCATCCAAAGAGCAAGCCTCCCAAAGAACCCAGGTGGCTTCTGTCGCCTATCTCTGATGTCATTCAGCATCATTTCTGCCGCATTGATTAGGACACGAATGCCTGGTTCACTGGGAGGCCACCTTGGAGACGGGCTGCCACAACAATTAATAGGCCCCATACCCGTTCATTTCCTGTCCCTTTGTCTGTTTCTTTGCAATGATTCTTACCTGACTGGCAACATGGTACAGTGAGTTATTTTACTTTTTCGAGCCTCAGATTCCACAATTAGAAATTGAAACTACTGCTCCCTGGTTATTGTTAGGAGGGGAAGTCATCATTTAAACACTCAAAAATCATAGCTATTACAGTAGACTCAGATGTTTTGAATGCTAAGTACAGGCACTGCACAAGGCTCTTTACACATGTTATTTCATTTAATGTCCAAAACAACCCCGTGAGGAATATACTATAATTATCCTCACTTTATGGATGAGAAACCAGAGGCTCAGAAAGGTAAATCTCTTGTCTAATGTCAGACAGTTAAGAAGTAGAAGATCCATGCTTTTAATTACTGCATGATTGTCTTTATCATTTTTTGTACCTCTTTTAATCTTCCTTGAAATACTGGAAACTTCTTGATAGACAGGGTTTTTTGTTTTTTTTTATCCTCACCCGAGGACATTTTTCCATTTTTTGTTCAGGTAGAGTAGGAGGGAGAGAGAGGAAGAGAGAGAGAGAGATAGAGAGAGAAAGAGAGATCGATGTGAAAAGGACACATCGAGTGGCTGCCACCCACACGGCTGACCAGGGCCGGGGAAAAACTGCAACTGAGGTACATGCCCTTAGTGGGAACCAAACCCGGGTCTCTCTGGACTGCAGGCTGACGCTCTAACCGCTGAGCCAAACCGGCCAGGGCGATAGACAGGGTTTTGTATTAATATAAATTAATATAAATAATATATTATTCCTAGCGCCCAGCTCAGAGTTAGGCACAGTGTAGATGCTAAAGGAATGATGTTTGTTAAACAGATAGGAGACTAACAGGGAGCGAGGGGATAGAGAAATTCTCAGCCAGTATAGCAACTTGCTGTTTGACTCTCTTTAGGAGAAATTTTACCTCTTGTACCTATTGGACTAAATTGCAAGGTCACAGACCATGCCCCTTGATGGTTCCAGAGGAGGAGGGCTGAGGTTAATTGTATCTACCTATTTCTACTGTGGGGAAATCTTCTGTTTCAACCTGATACTAAACCCTCAATAGTCTTTACCATGACATTTTAGAAATTCTTTGCAGACTTTCTCTAAATATCATCCAGTGCTCAGCAGCCACATTGCCTGTCCTCACAGGACACATTGAGACCTATTAATACTCTAATCACCTTATCCCTCGATGCAAATCTCATCCCCTTACAGCTTCCTCAATTCTCCTAGCTAATTGTTTGGGTTTTTTTTATCCTCACACAAGAACATTTTCTTTTTTTTCCCATTTATCTTTAGATAGAGCAGGAGGGAGAGAGGGAGGAAGAGAGAGAGAAACAACGATGTGAGAGAGACACATCAAGTGGTTGCCACCCACAGGACCCCAACCGGGGCCAAGGACAAACTGCAACCGAGGTACATGCCCTTAGCGGGAACCGAACCTGGGACTCTCTGGTCTGTGGGCCGACGCTCTAACCCCTGAGCCAAACTGGCCAGGGCAACTAATTCTTAAAAGCCACTAATCACAGAGGCTGTGATAAAGGCTTCCATGTGGTTACAGAGCTAGGGACACAAGGAAATAATTATTTACCAGGTCACCCTGTCCCCAAACCACCCTTTGAAAGTCCCTTTCTGTCAAAATCAGGTTGGTTTTTCTTTTTAATTAATCATCTTGAAATGAAAAGAGTAATAACTTCCTGCAGGAGTATAGAGTGGCTGACCTAGACCACAAATCACTGTGCATGTGTCTGATGTTAGATGTCAGGAGGAATGCACTGGGGAAGAGAGAAACAGCCCTGCAGAAGGGAGGATGTTTTCAGAAAACCCTTCCCAGAAAGGGCTGGGGCCAGCCTGAGACACTCCACGGGGCTCTGAAACAGGTCACTTCTGCTGTATTCTACCACCCAGTGTTAAATCAGGATGCTGTTAGCAAGACTCAGCCGGGTGCTCAGACATCAGTGACACCCTCCTTGCCACTCCCAGCCATGCCTCACAACCCTTGATTCAGGAATATTGGGACAACTCTCATCTCTTTTGTGACACTGGTTATGATACTGTTAGGTTTAGATGAAGCCATCCAGGGTATTTGATGTTGGAGGAGGGTCATGGATTCTCAGAAAGAGAAGGTATCTAAGAGCAGACATTCTCAAAGTGTGGTCTGTGGACCTGGGGGAGTCTGAACCCCTTTCAGGGAGTACGTGATGTCAAACTCATTTTCATAATAACACTAAAGATTCTTTGGCCCTCCTGCTATTTTTATTTATTTATTTTTAGAGTGTTGACATTCGCAATGATGAGGCCAATAATAATGTGGGTCAGCCCTGGCCAGTTTGCTCAGTGGTTAGAGCGTCAGCCTGCGGTCTGGAGAGACCCAGGTTCTGTTCCCACTAGGGGCACGTACCTCTGTTGCAGTTTGTCTTGGCCCCGGTTGGTCATGCAGGTGGCAGCCACTCGATGTGTCCCTTTCATGTTGATGTTTCTCTCTCTCTCTCTTCCTCTCTCTCCCTCCCACTCTATCTGAACAAAAAATGGAAAAATGTCCTTGGGTGAGGATAAAAAATAAAAATAAAATAAACAATGTGGGTCAAACTTCGGCCCCTTGGTGCAAATCAAAAACAGTGGGCCCTGACTGCTCTGGGAGTCAAGATGTTCTTTTCTGTCATGTACTCACCATGAAAATGATGCCTGTTTCACATAAGAATGTCCTTTTTGTAAGTATAACGTATAATAATCCTACTGATAGTATTCTATGTCAACAGTGGCTTAGCTTTATACATAACCTCAGGTACTGATCTGGATGAGTGACATAGAAGAGATTAAAAATTTTAATTGCCAAGGAAGTTGCAAAATTATTTTTATAACAAAAATGTTATATTGATTTGAGTCACTGATCACTATTTCCTTTTTGAATTGGGAAGAAATGAATAAACCATTCAGAGACAAATATTCTCTTTTATCAAAAGCTTTTCCATATTGTTTTCTTCTGAAGACCAAAGAATCTGTTAAGTAAGTTTAATTATCTGTAAGATCTCTAAGTATGCATATACAAATAAAGTAATATGCTAAAATGTTTAATCTGAGTGGTGTAGTCTGTGATTTAAGCTTCTTTGGTATTTTGTATTATTATTGAAATGATCTCTTAGGAATGTTCTTGATGTAGCAATAAAAAGTGTTAATTTGATTAAATCTTGACTTTTGAGTACACCGCTTTTAAACATTCTGTGTGCTGAACTGGAAAGTACACATAAAGTACAGCTAGAGTATGATGGGTGTCTGGGGGAAAGAAACTGAGCCATTGTTTGAGTTACGAGCTGAATTAGCCAAGTTAGTATTTTTTTGGTTTGTTTTTTTCCAAACCTACCCCCGTTTTGTTTTTTTTTCCTTTGAAAAGTGACTGGCTAACAAACTATGGTTAATCAGACTTAGGTATTTGGCAAATAGTTGCTAAAAAAAAATGAATGAAGTCAACCTGCCACTTCAAGAAAATCTATTGACAGAATTTGTTGCCATGATAAAATTCACATTTTTGAATGAAAATCAGAATTCTGAAAACACTTATATCTGACACTGTGGGCCTGGACAACCTTCCAAATAGTTATCCTTTCCTTATATGAGACTCATGATATGTTAGCAAATGTGATTCTTTTTTGTGATTGGATAATGAGCTGTGTTAACATTGGGAACATATGTGTAATTCAGTGAACAATATTTCCCAAGTGATCAGTGCATGATGGTAAAATTTGTATGTGGGTAAAAGGATCATTTAAAGTGTATGATAGCTCAATAATGGGCATTAATGAAACAGAGTTCAAAAAGTTCATTGATATTTCAGATTCCACATTGTCATTAATCTTTAAGAAAAGACCACTTGCCGAGTTTGGTACAGTATCAAAGAAGAATACCCAAAATTATATGGAAAGGCTAGAAAAACCCACCCCTCCCCCATCTTTAAACTATGTCTCTGAGTGAGGCAAGACTTTCTTCACATACTCCAACCAAGACACACATGGGAGTCCAGAGGCAGACATTAAGGAAATTTGCAAAAATACAAAACAATGCCACTCTTTTCACTAAGTTATTTTGTGTTGGTAAATATATATATATAAATATACATAAAAAAATATATATGTGTGTGTATATATACATACACACACACATATTTTTATTTTTTTTATCCTCACCCGAGGACATTTTTCCATTTTTTGTTCAGGTAAAGTGGGAGGGAGAGAGAGGAAGAGAGAGAGAGAGAGAGAGAAACATCGATGTGAAAGGGACACATCAAGTGGCTGCCACCCACACAACCAACCATGGCTGGGGACAAACTGCAACTGAGGTACATGCCCTTAGCGGGAATCGAACCCGGGTCTCTCTGGACTGCAGGCCGACGCTCTAACTGCTGAGCCAAACCAGCCAGGGCTATTTTTTATTTTTTCATTAAACTGACTAGGGAGAAATCTGATCCCAGCTCTGGCTATATCAATAGCTTAAAAAATGTGGGCCATCCCAACAGATCAAACTTCACTTCTAAAATTGGGTCAGGGAAAAAAAAAAGATTTAGCTGATGAGGCTTATAATGAACAGTATGACAAATGCCAATTTTCTATCTTAAAATGATGTTTAAAAAGGCTTCTTTCATCAGAATTCATCTGAATGGTATTCATCGCAGAGGACGTTTTGGGGATACTGGTGTATGCTAGTCAGTGAGCATATATTGTACACCTGCTGGGAGCCAGGGGCTAGGGGAGGGACTAGAGAGATGAGTAAGGTTTTATGAACACCCAAGAAAAAGGTCAGTTGTTCAACTGATGGACCATTGGGTGAGGCAGACTTGGAGAAAATGGATGGAATACAGGGGTGGGTGTAGTCAAACCTTAAAGAACTGGTATAGACCTTAAATAACTTCTCTGGAAACAGAGAAGAAAGCCAATTGTTTGTATGCTATCTAGTGCCATGTAAACAGCATTAATTTGGGGGCCAAAAAGGCTAACTTAGGAATCCTACCTATGCCATCAACCAATGTTCTCCCCTTGGGCAAGTCGGCCTAACATTTGCAAACCTCAGTTTGCCTACTCGTGAGATAGAGGGTACTACCTCCAGAGTCTTGGAATGAAATGAGATGAAGTGTACAGGGTGGGGCACAAGGAGGTTTACAGTTGTTCAGACGGAATACGATACAATATAATAAATAAATAATAACACAAGAATAAACTGTTCCACGTACTCACAACTGTAGACCTACTTGGGCCCACCCTGTACGGCATCTAAAAGCTGCTCCTAGTGGGTGCCCAGCAAATGGTAGGAAATGTTAACGTTCTTCCCGAGCGTGTGGCCCTCCTGTAGCTGCTCTCTGCTTGGCCGGAGCACCGAGGGGTGGGCTCCTGCAGCGACCAAGGGACCGCGAGGACACTGGCGCCAGGCAGCGGAGGATGAGTGTGTGGAACGGCTGGGGGAGCACCGCCATCGATTAAGCACCTACTGTGTGCGAGGACATTCGCACTCCTGGTCTCACTCTGGCCCCACATCCACCATGGTGACGAGCATTGGGAGCGAATGAGGGACAAGGGTTATGGCATCAAGGTGATTTATGGCCAAGCAGAGAGTCAGACAGACAGGGAATCGGTCCTGACCCTGACACTTACGAAGAGATGAGCGCCCTCCAACAAGATGTCTAACCTCACTGGGCCTCAGTTTCTTCTTTTGTGAAATGGAGCCACACCCCTCAAACTGTGCTGGGAAGATGATAAGCAGAAAGTGCTTCCCACAGCTCCTGGCTCCCGACTTCCGGATAAATGACAGCTCTTATTAGCTGTAATGATGGGATTCTAATGGAAGAACATTAAGGAGATAAGGGGGAGGCTGTTTCTCCTTCCCCTTCAGTGCCTCCCATCCCCCTTTCCAAATACCAATTTCATATACATTTCAAGCCCACGAGTATGCCCCAGGCTTCAGTGACCTGTCCCCGTACTGGGGATGACGAAGTCCTGAGGCCAGACCCTTCCACCGGCTGCGGGGCCCAGGCCCAGCTGGGAGGCTCCAGAGCAAAGTGGCGCCGGGCGGAGGGGATGGCAGCGGGCATCTGTCTGCTCCCAGGGTCGGCCTGCTGGGTGAGAAGTGGTCCTGCAGCTTCAGCAGGCCTCGGAACCGCCTGGAAGGCTGGCTAAGACCAGACCACCGGGCCCCCTCCGGCCTTCCTGATGCAGAGAATTTGCGTCTCTGGCAAGTTCCAGAGCTTTTGCTCTCTCGCTAAGCTGTGATGATGTACAAGAAAGGGAGTCAACTAGACTAGGGTGACTGCCCTGCGATGGCAGAAGGACCCTGGTGCTGCGGGTCTCAGGCCCACGCTTGCAGAATCGCCGAGCTAGAGAGGGGTGGGGGGAGGGGTCGATCTGGATCCTTCTGGCGAATTTCTCTTTCTTGGAGAAAGCGGATTTTGTTTTATCTGAGTCACCTAACAACTTCTCATGGTCTCTGCTACTAAAAATCACTGTGGAGGAGCCTGAATTGCAAAAGGGCATGAGACGGCCCCGAGGCAGAACCCCATCTGGAAAGAGGCAGGCAGGGCACCTGGGTTGCCCTCAGGAAGCTGCTCCTTGTTCACACAGCTGCAGGCCTGTCCCTGCCGCTCACCCCTCCTGTGGCTGGTGCCCTCTTGGGACCAGGCAGGGCTTCCGTCAGGGCCCAGCTGATTGACCTTCCAGGGCAGGGCCAGGCCCACCTCAGGTCATTGGGTACTGGACTCAAATACACCACTTGATGGACAGACCAGTTTTTCCCCCATGGTGGCTGTCGGCGGGATAGGATGGCATGCGCCTGCTCCGTGAGGGGACCCTGCTGGGATCTGGACAGGGGCAGCCTGCTCTTTGGCCAGGGGCCCAGCTCCCTCAGCTGTCCTGCTGTCCCCTGGGCATGTCATTTGATGGCACTTGTCAGCTCAGTGTCAGATGTCAACATTGTTTTGATTCTCTGCCACCTCCTGTCTCAGGTTCAACCAACATAGCTTGGTGCTTCTGGAAGTTTTCCGTAGGTGACTCCGACTAACTGTCCCCCATCGCCCTTCCCAGCCCTCTGGTCTGTATGCCAGTCAGCATTTGAGGACTGTGGGGCTTTTCCACATGCCTCTCCGGCTGCCTTGTTGTTGCCAGTAAGCCACTGGAGCAATAGCCACTGGTTGCAGGAGAGAATTACATGATCTCCAGTAAATGTCAGGAGCGAGGAAGGATTTCCATCATGTCGAGCAGAGTTAGGGCCCCCTCACATCTGTGGCAGCCCCGCCCCCCGGTGTTCTGGGCACGGCCCTGTCATCAGCCAGGAGAATAGTAGGACTCGCGTCCTCATGGTTCTGTTCTTCAGAACCACAGATTAGCTGTCTCCATTCTTCCTCCGGCGCTGCAGAAATGACCAGATCCAGGGCCAGCGTTTGCACACACCGAACAGAGCTGGACTGGATCTGAGAACTCATCGGGCAGAGGCTGGCGAATAAGCTTTAGTTCATACAGAGCCACAATGGAGAGTGGCTACGCGACACTGGGGGAAGCTGGAGCTCAGATGAAATGGTGCCCTGATCTATAGTCACGTCTGTCTGGGGCACAGGATGGGAGGATGGTCATTCGTGGGCCATAAATGTCATCGCTGACCCAGCTCAATCCTCTCTATTTATCTAACAGGACACTAAGTCCCAATGAAATGAAAGGACTTTTCCCAGTTCCCATAACTTGTTAGTAGCAGATTTAAGGAAAGAATCTAGGTGTTGTGTGTGTGTGTGTGTGTTTAAACATTAATTCAATTCCCATTCTCATAGGAATAGAGGCTTTGGAAATAAATAAGCCTGAGTTCAAACCCCCTACCCATCATTTACCAGCTGTGTGACCTTGGGCATGTCACTTAACTTCTCTGTGCTTCAGCTTCCTCCTCTATAACTACAATAAAAACACTCATCATTATTGGGAGAATTAAAGGTGACAATAGCATGTGGAGTTCAGGGCCTCACGCATAAATGTTTCATTTCTGCCCCTTTAACAGAAAACACTATGCATTATTAAGATAACCCCCTCGGGAGCAGTTTGCACACCAGAGCGATGATTCAACCGTATGATTGTAGGTCTGGTTTGTTCCCTTATGAACTAAGGGTTTGTGACCAGATTATCTTCACGAACGCTCCAGTTTTAACATCATCATGACCCCGAGCAACTGGAAAGTGTTTTCTTCAGTTGCTTCTGTGAGCTGGTACTTGGTAAATGAGCCCTGGAGGATTTTTTGGAGTCACACCAAGGTCTTCCCAGGTGCAAAATCCATCTGCATTCTAATCACTTCAACACTGTGCCACTCATGGTCTGAGACCTTGGTCCGTCTGGCTCCCTTGTAGCAATGGCTCCTCTCAGCTGCCCGCCGTGGGCGTGAGCCTTGCAAGGGTAGGAGCTGGTCTGACTCATCGAAGTGCCCAAGTGTCCACGTGGGGCCCAGGTGCTCGGCCTGGTGGCTGCCTTCATCTCTAGGGCTTGAGGAAAGGTGCCCAAGTGGGGACTTGGAACTCACAAGGTGTAGAACTGGGCTGGGGTGGACCTCTGGGACTCTGGCCCACTCACAGCCTCTTGAGTTTTCCATGCGTTGAACAGGGAGGCTGCTTGGTGACCCTTCTGTCCTTAACGCAGAGGCAATCAGGGACGGCTGCCATTTTTGACAGGGAGCTGGAAGGGGCCACGACACATTGGTATGAACAGCTGCCCCTCCTCTGAAAGCCATTTCAGGTTAACCAAAGCTCTGCCCCTGGGAGGGAGGGAGGGAGGGAAGAGAGCATCGGGCCCCAAGAGCTGAGTGAGGCTTATAAATAGGAACCTGGAAACGAATGGAAGAAGCCAAGTGAGGCAAAAGAGAACTGGCAAGTCTCGCGAGATCATTCTAAGACGTAAATAACTAACGAGAGAGGAGCCAGATTTCTTGGGGACTCGGCCATTATGTAACGGTTCCCCACACCAGGGTCACAGAGGCAGTTTGCAGCTGCGAAGCACCCGCAGGAGTAGAAGAAACCTTTGGTGCTCGCTCCTTCATCTGTTTATTCAGCAACAGACACGCATTCACTGCCTGGGTCCACCCGACCTGCCGGGTAGAGGACGGAGCTCACGAGGGCACTGTCCCTGTGTCCAGGAGGCTGGGACCGACCAGGGAGGAAGACACGAGCTCAGGGGGCAGTGGTGACGACGCGCCGTGGCACCGGCTTGCGTGCCCTCGTGTCTCCCGTGCGGCACCGTGTGCGTCTGCCTGGACGCTCCACTGCTCTGGGCCAGCGCAGCCCCTTTCGGTCGGTCGTGTCGTCCCCCCGCCAGAAGAGCTGCTCGGCTCCGCCTCCCTGGCCCTAGTGACGGGGGACGGGGCAGGTGACGCAAGTCAGGCCTCCTCCTCCCCTGGCGTTCGTCTAACTGGAGCTCAGAAAATGAGGCCCCATTGCTCCGGAGAAGTGAAGCTACCGGGAGGTTACGGTCTGCGGAGACGAGCTTGTCTCTTCGGAAAGGCAGGCAGTTGAGAGAATTAAAGTGACAGGCAGGGAGAAGCCGAGAGAAGATGCCACCCTCCCTGTGACACCCCCTCCCCCACCCCAACACACATGCAGAGCAAGAGGGGAGGAGGGGGGGAGAGAGGGAGGAAAGGAGGAGGGGGAGGAGGAGAGGAGAGGAGGAGGGGGGGAGAAGGGAGGAGAGGGAGGGAGGAGGGGGGAGGAGGGGGGGAGGAGGAGGAGGGGAGAGGAGGAGGAGGGGGAGGAGGGAGGGAGGAGAGGGGAGGGGGAGGAGGAGAGGAGGAGGAGGAGAGGGGGGAGGAGAGGGGGAGGGAGAGGGGGAGGAGGGGAGAAAGAGAGGGGAGGAGGGGAAGAGGAGAGGGGGAGGAGGGGAGGGTGAGGAGGAGGGGGAGGGGGAGGAGGAGAGGAGGAGGAGGGGAGGAGGGAGGAGGAGAGGGGAGGAGGGGAGAAAGAGAGGGGGAGGAGGGGAAGAGGAGAGGGGGAGGAGGGGAGGGTGAGGAGGAGGGGGAGGGGGAGGAGGAGAGGAGGAGGAGGGGAGAAGGAGAAGGAGAGGGGGAGGAGGAGAGAAGGAGAAGGGGGGAGGGGGAGGAGGGGAGGGGGAGGAGGAGAGAAGGAGAAGGGGAGAAGGAGAAGGGGAGGAGGGGAGGAGGGGAGAAGGAGAGGGGAGAAGGGGAGAAGGAGTAGGAGAGGGGGAGGAGGGGAGGGGGAGGAGGGGAGAAGGAGAGGGGGAGAAGGGGAGAAGGAGTAGGAGAGGGGGAGTAGGAGAGGGGGAGGAGAAGAGGGGGAGGAGAAGAGGGGGAGGAGGGGAGGGGGAGGAGGGGAGGAGGAGGAGGGGAGGAGGAGAGGGGGAGAAGGGGAGAAGGAGTAGGAGAGGGGGAGAAGGGGAGGGGGAGGAGGGGAGAAGGAGAGGGGGAGAAGGGGAGAAGGAGTAGGAGAGGGGGAGGAGGGGAGGGGGAGGAGAAGAGGGAGAGGAGAAGAGGGGGAGGAGGGGAGGGGGAGGAGGGGAAGGGGAGGAGGAGAGGGGGAGGAGGAGAGGAGAAGGAGAGGGGGAGAAGGGGAGAAGGAGAAGGAGAGGGGGAGGGGGAGGGGGGAGGAGGGGAGGGGGAGGTGAGGAGAAGGGGAGGGGGAGGAGGGGAGAAGGAGGAGGAGAGGGGGAGGAGGAGAGGGGGAGGAGGAGAGGGGGAGGAGGGGAGAAAGAGAGGGGGAGGAGGGGAGGAGGAGAGGGGGAGGAGGGGAGGGTGAGGAGGAGGGGGAGGGGGAGGAGGAGAGGAGGAGGAGGGGGAGAAGGAGAAGGAGAGGGGGAGAAGGAGAGAGGGAGAAGGAGAGGGGGAGGAGGAGAGAAGGAGAAGGGGGGAGGGGGAGGAGGGGGAGGAGGGGAGGGGGAGGAGGAGAGGGGAGGAGGGGAGAAGGAGAAGGGGAGGAGGGGAGGAGGGGAGGGGGAGGAGGAGAGGGGGAGGAGGGGAGAAGGAGGGGGGAGGAGGGGAGAAGGAGGGGGAGAGGGGGAGGAGGAGAGGAGAAGGAGAGGGGGAGGAGGAGAGGGGGAGGAGGAGAGGAGAAGGAGGAGAGGGGGAGGAGGAGAGAAGGAGAAGGAGGGGGAGGGGGAGGAGGGGAGGAGGAGGAGGGGAGGGTGAGGAGGAGGGGGAGGGGGAGGAGGAGAGGAGGAGGAGGGGAGAAGGAGAAGGAGAGGGGGAGAAGGAGAGAGGGAGAAGGAGAGGGGGAGGAGGAGAGAAGGAGAAGGGGGGAGGGGGAGGAGGGGGAGGAGGGGAGGGGGAGGAGGAGAGGGGAGGAGGAGAGAAGGAGAAGGGGAGGAGGGGAGGAGGGGAGGGGGAGGAGGAGAGGGGGAGGAGGGGAGAAGGAGGGGGAGGAGGGGAGAAGGAGGGGGAGAGGGGGAGGAGGAGAGGAGAAGGAGAGGGGGAGGAGGAGAGGGGGAGGAGGAGAGGAGAAGGAGGAGAGGGGGAGGAGGAGAGAAGGAGAAGGAGGGGGAGGGGGAGGAGGGGAGGAGGAGGAGGGGAGAAGGAGAGGGAAAGAATGACAAGAACAGAGGAGAGGGAGAGAAGGAGAGGGAGAGAAGGAGAGGGGGAGGGGAGGGGGAGGAGGAGAGGTGGAGGAGGGAAGGGGGAGGAGGAGGGGAGGAGGAGGAGGGGAGAAGGAGAGGAAGAGAATGACAAGAACAGAGGAGAGGGAGAGAAGGAGAGGGAGAGAAGGAGAGGGGGAGGGGAGGGGGAGGAGGAGAGGGGGAGGAGGGAAGGGGGAGGAGGGGAGAAGGAGAGGGAGAGAATGACAAGAACAGAGGAGAGGGAGAGAAGGAGAGGGAGAGGTGGGAAGCTGGAGGACCTGAGTCCCTGCTTTCACCTAGGGCACCGCTTCTCCAGTTTAGAAACATCAGCTAAAAGCTTCCCTTTTTTTGTCTCCAGGAGATCAAATTCAATTTCTGTCCCTTACAGTCAAGGGTCCTGACTTACGTACCCATGCCCCTCTCCTCCCAAGGTAGAAAGGGAAGGGAACTGGCATTAAATACCTGTGATGGGCCAAGCATTATTCTAGACCCTTTGCAAATAAGCTCACTTAATTCTCAAAATGACTTGTGAGGTGAAGCTCCGTGACCCCATTTACAGCTAAAAAGAGAGATTCAATGACGTGCTCAGAGGCGCAGCGCTCCGAGCTGAGACCTCGGCAGGGGACGGTGCTCTGCACCGGGTCGGAGGCAATCAGGTGCACTTGCCTTGCCCTCAAGTAGCTCATGGGATTAAACAGACAATCACGAATAAATATAGATTATGGTAGGATTTTTTAAAATAAAGGGAAGGAAAAGTAGAGACGAGCACCAACGTCAACGGAAGGGTACGGGACGAGGAGGAGCTGTCTGCAGAGCGCAGAGGGACGCTGGTAGCAGGTGGCAGAACAGACTCAGAGGCGTGCTGGTGGGGAATAGAAAGGCCAGTCAGGAGGGGCTGCCACAGTAGCCGAGGCTGGTGGTGGCAACTGCTAGCACTGACTCGGACCATGAGCAACGGGAGGATTTGAGGGAAGCGTCAGCACTGGACACAGCAGGACCTTCTCATGGATGAGACACGGTGGGAGATCCAGCTGGCCTCCCACCCCCACGCCTGGGCCGACGCGTGGGCCGAGGACAGCGACGCACGCGGGGTGCTCAGCCTGTTGGCCGCAGGGAAGGGTGCGATGCAGGAGAAAAGAACTATGGAAACATCCTGGCATTTTTATTGCCATCGGGGGCTCTGGCTAAGTTGGTGCAGTGGAAAAGAAAACCAAAAATAAATGCCGTAATATTTGTCCTGAAAATGGCATTCCTTAGCAGGTTGGATAACCCTGTCCCAGTAGCAATCATTGCAGCAATAGCTCCCCAAAGCCTCATCTCAGAGTACAGTGCTTGGCACACATCTTTGGCACATGGTGTCTTTTTAAAGGAGGGAGGAAGGAAGGGGGAGAGAGAGAAATATTCTGATTTTCAGAACTACACATCAGTCGGCATCCACACTGAGAACTGCACAGTTTGCAGAAGAGCAAAGCTGTTTGGTCTCCATTTTCAGGATCTTCTGAAAACTATGTCAGACAGCTTAATCCACGAGCTATGAGATCATCTACTGCTTTCAACTAATCATGGGAAATCCTTCGCTCCTCTCTTTAATCCAGAGCCTTCCCTAGTGTGGCCGCAGCCAAAGCCCAGAAGGCCATGGGGTGATGATGTGAACTGATGCCATACAGCCAGGGGGAGTGGTGCACACGTGCCTGGTGTCCCCTGGAGCTGTGTCCCTGCCCTGCAGGGTTACACACGGGGCTTGCGGGAGAGGACTTCACTTAAGCCCCAGCCTGGTTTCTTAGTGGTTGTGAGAATCTGAATGAGTCTTGTTATCTCTCTGGGCCTTAGTTCTGTTGGCTGTTAAACGGGAAAGAAAAAATGGACCAGATCAATTTTTCCGAAAGTATGTGTGCTGGAACACTTAATTCTAGTCTATGATTAGGGCTTGTATGGAGAAAGGGCTCCCAGGCAAAGAAACAAACTGGATTTAAGCAACATGAGGTCTTTTTAATGGACCTATAAGATAACAATGTATCACATGAAACAATGAAAGTGGAATTGCATTCACCTCGGTGTCGTCACTGATGACTAGGGTGACCCTCCACATTGTCATCTACAAGGAGTCAAATTTGAGAATGCAAGCAGGACGCTCAGTAGTTACCTGAGGCAACAGGTACACACTGGGACATCCAGACACTCAGGACCTGTGGTCTCCGGATTATAACCAGAAGCTGTGTGAGCAAGCAGATCATGTGACCTTTTGGAATTCCATTGAATCCTTTATTAGCTGTGACTGATAGTATCTGCATCTTAGGGGTCTGGTGCGGATCAAAGAAACAGGATTTGTGAAGCTCTTACCCGGTACAGAGCAATCGATCCCTCCCAGGCCCCAACACTGGCGCATTAGACGAAAATGATTACACCGTGGTGACTTGCTCCTGTGTTATCATTCTCTGGTCTGTATGGATACAAACAACCATGAGGTCACTGCATTTAAACCTTTAAAAAGTGTATATTAAGTCAATTGCTTCCTTGTGCTGTGGGAAGACCCACGAGGTATTACACAGCTCTTTTCCTTTATAGTTTAATCACTCTTTTTTTTTTTTTTCATCCTCACCCGAGGACATTTTTCCATTTTTTGTTCAGGTAGAGTGGGAGGGAGAGAGAGGAACAGAGAGAGAGAGAGAGAGAGAGAGAAACATCGATGTGAAAGGGACACATCGAGTGGCTGCCACCCGCACAACCGACCAGGGCCGGGGACAAACTGCAACCGAGGTACGCGCCCTTAGTGGGAACCGAACTCGTGTCTCTCAGGACCGCAGGCCGACGCTCTAACCGCTGAGCCAAACCGGCCAGGGCCAATCACTTTTGATATTCTGAATAACTTACCCAGGTTAGCTCTCGGTGAGAGCTTTGGGGGTTCTATTTCGGTGCCTTTGGAATGGTTGTTGTATGGGACTTCGTAGCTTTTAAATTTTAAGCCACGGGTCTAAGTCATTGGCGGAACGCTACGGCAGCTCAGGAATTCCCACACACGTGGTCAGCCAGGGTGAGAAATGGGCGGACTGTGAAGTAGGGTGACAGGTCACTTCTACCCTCCTCTATGCAGGGTGCCGGGGTCTTTTCAGTCTGGACTCAAATCCCAGTCTTGCCCCTTAGAGAGCCGTGTGACTTTGAATAAGGCATCTGGTCCTCGATTCTTAGACTGAGGAGTAGGAATCATACCAGTGCTGTCTCCCAGGATTATAATGCAGGTCAAAGGAGGAGGCACCTGTTCCTTCCTAAGACCGGACCCAGAATGGATGCTTCCGAAACAGTAACAAACGCATGTGGAAGTGCTTGAAGAGTAACGTGAGGCCATCTGAAGCCTCCTGAGGGGGAACAAGGGCACAGCAGGCAACGCCAGCAAGTCTTCCCAAACCCTTCCAGAATTCTGCCCTCCCCAAAGTTCTGCGCCCATGGACCTCTCTCTCCAGCTTCTCTCTGTTGCCTTCCTCCAGCCGGTCTACCTGTAACCCCCTCTTTCCACTTTCTCTTCCTTGTCTTTCTTCTGTGCACAACTCAGAGATATTTATTCTGCTTATTCTTCAATCCTGTTCCCACAAAAAGAACTCAGGAACTGAAGAGCTCAGACCAAGGTTCCTCCCAAAGCCCTGGCTGGTGGCTCAGCTGGTCGGAGCGTCATCCCGATACCCCCAAGGTTGGTTCGATTTCCCGTCAGGGCACCTACAAGTAGCAACCGGTGAATGCATAAATAACTGAAACAACAAATAGGTGTTTTTTTTTTCTTTCTGAAACCAATAAATAAAAATTTTTAAAAAGGAGCCCAGCTAGTGTGGCTCAGTGGATTGAGCATTGTCTCACGGATTGAGAGGTCTGGGTTCGATTCCTGGTCAGGGCACATGCCCGGGCTGTGGGCTGGATCCCTGGTGGGGGGCATGCAGGAGGCAGCTGATCGATGTTTCTCTCTCACATCGATGTTTCTATCTCTCTCTCCCTTGCGCTCTCTCTAAAACATCAATAAAAACATTAAAAAATAAAATAAAATTCCCTTGGAATTATACAATCTCCAAAAAAAATTTTTTTAAAGAAATCCTCCTTAGAACGTGGGAAGACTAGAAATGCTATGGCTATCCATCTTACACACATTTTGTTGTTCTTGGTGTGGTTCATAACGTGTCCCGGAACAAAGCCAGAGGGGCTAGGAAATGTGAGTTCTCTTTTCTTTTTTCTTCCCGATTCTCTTTTGCTCTCTGTCTCTCCTTTTGCTCTTCCCTAATGAGGTCCAGTGTCCTCCGTTTTCCTCTCTGTCGCTCCACCCAGACCCGTCCCCTCTGATGGGGTCTCAGGGTTCCAAGTCCTCTTTCCGGTGCCCTCAGTTCTCTATTCCGTCACTTATCAGGACAAAGGAAGAGGGTTAATAAGATGGGAGTTTAAAGCTAATGCATGACCGTGGGCCGAGGAAAAGAACTCTGAGTTTGGGAATCAAAACTCCTGGGTACTAGTTAACGCTGGCCAGGTTTGGGGTTACAAACAACAACATCGACCCTTGCTATTTCCAGCAAGGAAAGAATTCATTCAAAGGTGGGAGTAGGTCCCAGGACCTGGGAAGGTGCAGAGAGCCCTGAAGCTACACCAGGAACAGTGCTGTGGGAGCTGCCCGGGGAATGCCCCGTGACCCTCGCCACCCTCGCTGGACACACCCCGCTCAGGACCAGACCCCAGAACATCTGCCACTGCAGTGTCGTGTGCATGGACTTCTCTACCAGCACATCTGCTTCGCCAGCATCAGGACTCCTCTTAGAGTGCTCACGTCTGACCCACGCCCTGCGTGTGCATCTAGTGGTGGGACCTAAGTCGCATGTGTGCCGTGAACTGCAGAGGGCTGTGGGAATGTGACATATTTTGGAACAGCAGGGCTCCTAATGTGAAAACTTACCAAGGAGTAGACGAGAGGTTCAGAGACTGGAGAACCGCAGAGACAGATGCCCATACGGAGTCTCTCTCCCTTGATGGCCGTCGGCTACACCACCATCAGAGAGATCCCTCTGAACTTCAGTGTCTACATCTGTACAATGATCGAGCCTGGTGAGGGTGGAGATCATGGGGTGAAGAATCCATTTCCCCAGCATCTGGATTCTAACTATTAAGAAGCAGTCCAAAGAGCCAGATAAGCCTGCAATGCCAACTTAGGAAATGACAGCTGATCAGGGACCTGTAGCCCCAAGGGCAAAGCTCTCCCTGGTGACTTCTGGGTTGGAGAATGTGGGGGGTTCTCACACCTCTGAGTAGGCACCCCTCAGTGTACTGCACACCTGTCCTACAGAAACAGATACACCAGCCCCCAGGGTTGGGCAACCTCAGGACGCACCGGTCACCAGGGGACAGCCGGACAGTGGCTGGCCTTACTTGGGCAGGAACCAGAAACGTGAACTCCCACCAGACCCGGGCACCAGGTTTGAACAGCAGGTCGTATTGCCTTCGGGAACCCTCCGGCCCTCCACTGTGCCTGCTCAGCCACAGAGACACAGACAAGCAGGGCGAGAGGTCACCTAGCTACAGGAGCATGCTTTCCTGTGCTGGCCACTGGGGGTGAATAATGAAGGAAAAACAAGGTGGGAAACAGAGCCAGAAGCTACCAGAAGCTACTCTGTGTACAACTGTTCCAGGCATCAAATGTGTAAAATTATACCTGGTGTATTCTGTTTTCATTAATGCCTATTCAAATGGCAAGTACTCTCCTGCCAGGAACAAGCCATAGAATGTAATGTATACAATGACTAATGCATCTTACTTTTTATTTTTATTTTATTTCATTTTATTTTATTTTAGTTAATCCTTACCCAAGGATATTTTCCCACTGATTTTTTAGATAAAGTGAAAGGAAGTGAGGAAGGGAGAGAGAGAAGGGAGAGAGAGAGAGAGAGAGAGAGAGAGAGAGAGAGAGAGAGAGACATTGATGTGAGAGAGACACATCGATTGGTTGCCTCCTGCACAACCCTGACCAGAGCCAAGGATCAAACCTGCAACCCAGGTACATGCCCTTGATGGGGAATTGAACCTGTGACCCTTCAGTCCATGGGCCAACCCTCTAACCGCTGAGCCAAACCAGCCAGGGCACTTCTTTTCTTTTATTGATGGGAACTGAAAAAAAGGAATCTATGAAAATTTCTGTGTCTGTAGGATCCAAATTTATAGCAGTACTTCAAGGAGTGAGTGTGTCTTTGTGTGAAGTCTCAAGTTCATGGACTTCCAAGTATCAGATTGCCCCTTAGCACACCTGACCCGACCAGATCTGATAATATCTAATGCTCCAAATGAAATAGCCTGAAGAAGCAAGTGTATTTTTAAGGCCTTGGTTGCTAGTTATCCTGATATGCCAGCTATTACCAGCACAGGGGTCCCCCTAATGCCAGAGTCTAGACAACTCAACTCACTGAAATATAATTTGCTGTATCCAATTCAATAAATTGACATGAAGCTGTGATATGAGGTGTCGCTAGTTCAAGCCAGGAAGTTGGGCGCCTGGAGAGTTCTTGCCTTCAAGGACTTGGGATCAAAAATCCTTTGGAAACAAACGCAAGTCACTATCATTGTTGTGAATTTGTTGAGCAGCAAGATGGCCAGTGATGAAATCTAAGAGCAGCTGTTGAGAAAGCCCTTTCTCTTCCTACCAGGTCCAGCCCCAATCGTCTTGCATTCATCCCACGAGACTGTCGTTACAGCCCGGCTGGGACATGAGTTAATTATAGTCTGATCGGAGCTGGGTTCGGCATGGAGGGGAAGGCCAGGATTAAAGCAAGCCAGGGCTCTGTGTGTGAGCTCTTATATTCATGTATAAATAACGCTAGTACTTCTACAACACAATTCAATCATGCTTTCAATCTGCTCACTATGACAACAACCATGCGTTTCAGCTGGATGGCAGATGCTTTTCTAGGAAAGAAGCCCAAGAATTCCAGACATATGAAATGACCTCTTGAGTGACAGGGGAAGCCTGGTGTCAAGATGAGATGAGAGCGGCCTCCCTCTGCCTCAGTCCGGCCTGGTCCCCCAGGTCCTGCCCACTGGCTGCTGAGCTACAATGGCACCACCTGCCATTTGTCTGGTCTACCTGGGGGACCCTTCCAAGCTTCTAGTGTTCCCATCTGCCCTCTTACTGCTTAGAAGTTTAATAGTAACAGACACCTATAATGACTCTCTAAATGATGAGTCTCACATGTAAGTAAATAAAAGTAACTTTTGAAAAGTGCCATACCACTTTTAGCGTACCAGATGGTCCGTTTAAGAAAACAATGCTCAGTGACACTGAAGGTCAGAGGGCTGCAGATAGCTGCGAATTGCTGCAGTCTCTGCCCACAGGGGAGCAAGCAGCTGTGCTTCGGAGAAGCTCTACTTGTACTTCCCTTTAAGGTGGCCGTGTCCACACATTTAGCCGGAGGACATAATTAAGACTGTGACAAATAGTGAGCTACTCCGATGGTCACTTCAGTGCTATTGGAATAGAAGAAATTTACTGGGAGAGGAAATCCTTTCATATCTAGCCATAGATCATCGAGTGAATTTCTAAAGGCTGAGCGTGGACTAGTTTGAGAGTGAGAGAATCCTCGGGGGCACAGTCTTGGGGGGGTGGTCACATCTTCATGGGCTTTATCTCCAATAACCCTACTGGCTTCTCATAGTGAAAACCAAGAATCATCCCCCGTGGCTCTGGCAGCGGGAGGGGAAGAGTAACCACTGGAAACATGTCAGAGCACCCTGCCGGCGAGGGCCTGCCCAGAAGGGAAAAGCCGGCCACAGCCTTCCTGCACCTGAGGGGGGGCATCTAGTAGACTCCAGCCCCCGTAGCCTTCCTGTTTCACTCAAGGTGGTGGGGGATGGGGAGAGATGAAGAAACCCCTGTGAAGGTGGCAGTTCAGGGACATGGGCCCACTGCGTAGCGGAGATGTAACAAGATGACGGGACACTTTCCTTCCACGTCTCGCTGTCGCTCAGCGGGGCTCCAGTGCACTGAGATGAAGCTCAGCTCACAGGCGACAAGGTGCAGAGTGGGTTTCAGGAAGGGTCTCGGAGGTTCTGGCACTTACAGCTCCAGCAAACATTAAACACAGGCCAGTGACTGGGCAGTAACATAGAACATCACAGTGAAGTCCTGTTTACTTCAGTTCCTATGACTCAGTGCATCGGGTCTAGCTTTCAACAAAGAATTATAAGACATGCCAAACGTCAAGAAAAAAGAAAAAACACAGTCTGAAGGGACAAAGTAAGCAACAGAACCAGACTCAGATACATTACAGATGTTGGACTTATCAGACCAGCTATTTAAAATAACTATGGTTAATAAATGAAGGGCTGTAATGGAAAAAGTAGACAACGTACAAAAACAGAGGGGTAAGGGGAGCAGAGAAATGGACTCCTAAGAAAGAATCAGATGACGGGCGGGGAGGGGAAAGCGAGGCTTCGGCAGGGGGTTGGTTGGTTGACCCTAGTGTTGGTGGGGGAGCGGGGTGCTGCTGGTCAGGGCAGTGAGGACAGCCAGAGGCCAAGAAGGCTGCCAGCTACCATGATAAGGGGTGGAGGGGAGGTGTTGGGGGATTGAAATTTGACTCACAAAGGAAAGTGGGTTTTGGAGCCCATAATTTCCACCATAACTGAAGGGAAACACCCCAGTCCTCACCGGGGGTACCAAAGGGTCCTGCCCAGAGCACATGAAAGCATTGCACCTCAGTTCCCCCTGACTACCAAAGCTACCTCGAGCTTTGGAAGAGGGTCTGTGTTCCGTGGGAGTCAGCCAGACTGCTGTGGGTTCAGAGCAGTGGGGATTCCTTGATGCTGCTGAAGGACAACGCCCACGGCCCCGCAGAGGGGCAGGACACGAGCACACCACGCGCACGTCGTACATGCATGCACACAGCTCTGGGTAATTAACAGTCTCGGTTTCCTGGAAGGTTCGTGCTTTTCGATTGAGGTGGTTGGCTGGGAAAGAGCCCAAAGCTTCCTTTGCCAAGCTCAGGCGTGGTAGAGCAGAATAGCCCGCTGTCTGCATTTTCCCTCTTCAGCCGGTGGAGTCCGGTTTGCAGTGGGATTTCTGAACCATTATTCAAATTTTAGACTTTCATGTGACGTGCAGAAAATGACACTTTTTTTTTTTATCCTCACCTGAGGACATTTTTCCATTTTTTGTATAGATAGAGTGGAAGGGAGAGAGAGGAAGGGAGAGAGAGAGAGAAACATCGACGTGAAAGGGAAACATCGAGTGGCTGCCACCCGCACGACCCAACCAAGGCCGGGTACAAACTGCAACCGAGGTACGTGCCCTTAGCGGGAACCGAACCTGGGTCTCTCCAGACCACAGGCTGACGCTCTAACCGCTGAGCCAAACCGGCCAGGGCTTTTTTTTTTTTTTAAGGAGACTCAAACCCACAGCGGAGTCCTTGTTTTAATCCTGGTTCTGGAACATTACCAACAAGCACTGGATATACCAACCCCAGGATGTTTTGTGTAGAGTTTTCAATTCTAAAGCATGTGGTTTTGCTTGTGGCATTTCTTAAAATGTTGAATAATTAACAAGAATTTGGCTTTGGGAAATCTAAACTTGTTGCCTACAGAGCATTTTGAGAAAAGGGTTCTGATGCATCTACACAGGCACCTGTTGGGGTTTTCCCATAATGTCCTCTCTCGTCCGCCAGATGGAAGAAAAACGTTATGAAGAATTATACCATGTCAATCATTCACTGAGCACCTACTATAAGCCAATCACTTGGGATATATTATTTCTAATCTTTAGGTGACAGGATGTTAAAAGGAGACGCGTGGACCCAGTCTTCACAAAGGGATCCATCAGTGTGCTGGTTATGAGGACAGGGAACGAGAGAGACCTCACCACACGCAGGATTTATGCTGGAAACGAAGAATAACCTGTTCTGCCTACTGACTGCCTTACCTGGTCTGAAATGATGAAAGACTGGGAGAAGGTTGATAAAGAGAGGGGGGGTGTCACCTTCTAGCCTCAAGCCCAGTGAGGAGGGCCTCGGGGCCTCTCAGATCTTTGGAATGTGGTCCCTGGCATCTTACCCAGATCAGACAGTACAGAGCAACTGCTGAGTGATGACTGTCCTTTCTCTCACCTCGGCCCCCCCTTCCGGATCCTGGTGGCAGATGAGAAAGGAGAGCAGCTTGGGAGCAGGAGAAGGCGAAGTGAGACCGCAGGGGGAAGACAGCCTCTCCCTCCCCGCTGTCACTGAAGCGGGCCTGAGCTCGGAAGGCGCCCGATTGGAAGCTGGGTCACGTTCAGAGTTTGGGATTATTCAAAAGGATTGGATTTTGCAATTGCTGAATTAAGGCTGTGTCTGTAGCCTTTAGACCATCCACTGTCTACGTGTGAGTAGAGTACCTGTGGACCTCCTCCCTCTCCACCCCCAGGAATCACATTTAAAGGGATGTGAGAAAAACAACTGAAGTATGTTTTGAGCCCGGCCGGTGTGGCTCAGTGGCTGAGCATCGACCCATGAACCAAGAGGTCACTGGTTCAATTCCCATTCAGGGCACATGCCCAGGTTGTGGGCCCGATCCCCAGTGGGGGGCATGCAGGAGGCGGCCAACCGATGTTCTCTCTCATCGATGTTTCTATTTCTCTCTCCCTCCCTCTCCCTTCCTCTCTCTCTAAAATCAATAAAGAAAATAAATTAAAACAAACAAACAAGTATGTTTTGAGCCCTGTTCGGTTTGGCTTAGTGGTTGGAGACCTGGTCGGTTTGGCTTAGTGGTTGGAGAGTCCTGGGTTCGGTTCCCGCCAGGGGCATGTACCTTGGTTGCGGTTTGTCCCCGGCCCTGGTTGGGGTTGTGTGGGTGGCAACCAGTCGATGTGTCTCTCTCACGTCGATGTTTCTCTCTCTCTCTTCCTCCCTCTCTCCCTTCCACTCTATCTAAAGATAAATGCAAAAAATGTCCGTGGGTAAGGATAAAAAAAAAGTATGTTTTGATCACAGTGCATCATCAGGCTTGTTTTGCACACCAGTGACACCAATGGCACCTACTATGTGCGAGTATGTTCCCCATTTTACAGATGGAAAAATAAAGGCCAGAGAGTGTGAATACTGGAGCTGGGACTCAAGTTTTCCATTTTCCTGTCCTGCATTAGGCCATACCACTTTAGATTAGTATGTCAAAAGGGAAAAAGTTATGGTCAAGATTAGAAATAAGGAAGACATCAATTTCTAAAGAGAAGTTTCCCTTAATACTCGATTTTAGATATTGTCTATACTTTTGAACCACTTCAACAAAATTTACTATTAAAAAGATAAAACTGCCCTGCCTGTGTGGCTCAGTGGTTGAGCGTCCACCCATGCATTAAGAGGTCTTGGGTTCAATTCCCGGTCAGGGCACATGCCCAAGTTGTGGGCCTGATCCCCAGTGTGGGTCATGCAGGAGGCAGCCAATCGATGTTCTCTCTCCTCGATGTTTCTATCTCTCTCTCCCTCTCCCTTCCTCTGTCTCTCAAATCAATGAAGAAAAAATTTTTTTAAAAAGAACTGATTTTATTTTTAAAGCTAGGGGTATTTTATTTGTTTCATTTCAACCTGCACGAAACTATACGTGGACAGTTCGTTTTTTCTACCTCCCTGCCTCCCAAGGACACACATCGCACTGGCTCTTTCCATACTGGGCATCTATTCACCCACATTGAGACCCGAATTGATAAGTCAGAGAACTGAAGAGCTGAGATTCTTTTGTACATTACAATGATTTATTATAACATTAAAACTGATCAATTCTGTCTGAAGTATAATTTAAGACCAGTTACAAAGTAGAAGCATATCATTGCAATCTTCATCACTCAGAACGAAATGGAATACAGAATACAGGCGAATCAATATTTACACATTCAAGACAAACAAACAGAAAAAGAGACAATCCACAATAAATTGAAAAGAAATTGAAAAAAAAAAAAAAAAAAGAGCCAAGTCTTTGCTTTATAACATTAGTCACCGTGAGTTTTCTTTATCTATTTATGAACAGCGAGGGTACCGAGTCCATTTTGCATCTCGTTTGACTCAGACCACGGGAAGGAAGAAGGGTTTTCAGGAACCCATCCCCTGCCGGACTTCGGCCGACACCTGGGTCTGTTTCACACGGCTGCCCCTCGAGGACACTCTCGGGATGGGGGATGGAGAACAAGGATGAAGGGTGGGCTCCGCCACACTAATGATACCCACCCCACAGGAAAAAAGCTACAGTTTTTCCTCCTGTGAGTCTTTCTTTACCACTCACTCAGAACACATCACTTCTGACACTTTTGGTCGCCAAACGTGTAGGGATTTTCCCCCCACGCCAAGCAATTCTCCATCACACCGGCTGTCCTACAACTGAACTCAATTCAAACACTATCTGCCTGGAGACAGTGTCAGATCGCACAGGTTAAGGGGCCTGTCCCACAGGGCTGCCCCCACTCCAGAGGCCGATGGCAAGTAGCAGGTGCACAGGTTACCCCCAACTTCCATCTGAGTTGGCCACAAACCTCAAATCCCCCAACCTTCTCCTTGGGTTCCACTACTTTGCTACAGCGGCTCACGGAACTCAGGAAAACGTGTACATCTACCGGTTCATTAAAGGCTATGATAAAGGACAGAGGACAGCCAGATGAAGAGACACATTAGGGTGAGGCCTGGGAGGGCCCCAGGTGCAGGGGGTCTGTCCCCGTGGAGTTGAGTGTGTCACCCTCCCGGTACATGGATGTGCTTGCCAACCTGGACGCTCCCTGAACCCCATAGTTTGGGGGTTTATGAGGCTTCATCACGGAGGCATGATTGATCGTTAAATTCATTGTCAGCTTTGTCCCTTCTCAAGAGAATGGGGGCGGGGCTGAAAATGCCAAGCCTCCAATCATGACTCAGCCTTTGGTGGCCAGCCTCACGGAGGTCATCACATTAGAACAAAAGATACTCCCACCATTCAGGAAATGCCAAGGGTTTCAGGAGCCCTGTGCCAGGAACCATGGGCAGAGACCAGCATTTATTTCCTATGATCTCATACTACCCTTCTTGGAAGTCCAGCTGTGCCAGGGGCTTTATATACGTGATGAGCTGGGCCATTACAGGGACCATGAATTGTTTCCGTTTCACAGAGAAGAACACACAAGGAATCCACCCTCACTCCGTCCACGAATCATGCTGCCCCTTCTGAGTCCTGGCATTCAGGTCAAGGTTGGCTGGCCCAGGAAAGGACGGCTGAAAAGGGGGGAGGGATGTCATCGGCCTGCCAGCGTGTGCCAAAGCTTACCCATCATGCCCACCGTAAGCATTCTCTGACCTGCCCCTTTTAGGGCCTGTAATTGGGCCCATCAGCTTCCCTCCTTCCTCCACGCTCCGAACTGAAGTGATTCATGTACTAGAAATAAATGCAGATTGAGCTAAAATTAGTTGAGCTTCCTTCTCCAAAGGCTATCTTTCCCATTCCTTGCAGCGAATGGATTTACATAATTTTATTCTGAGAGGAAATAATCACTCAGCCTTTGAAAAAAACCAGCCTCTTTAAATATGTATGTTTTGCGCTCTTCTGTTACATTTGGCGAACTGAACAGCAGGTCTGCTCTGTGGTCTTTGTCCTCATGTCCACCTTGGTAGACACAAAAGAATCTCAACCAAATGGGGAGGCTGGCAGAACAGGAAACATCAGGGAGCAGAAAAGCACAGAAAAGCAATAGAACCTGCCTTGATGATTACGCCGAACCTTCCCAATCTACTTGGCACCCATTAGGCCAACTGAAATTAAAGTGGCCCTAAATTATCTTCTGAAGTGATAGAATGATGTAGGTAGGAATCACACAACATAAGACAACCCGGATCCAAAGTCAGATGGGGTAGTGATCTAAAAGGTTATTGTTGTTGTGGGTTGTTGTTTTGTTTGTTTGTTTTGTGTGGGGAGGGAGATTGTTTTAGGATTGCATGAGCTTGGGGACAGGTTGAGAAAACTCGGTGACTGTTCCAAGGACGGGCTCTCCTATCTCGGGTTGTGATCTCTGGGCTTGTTTGCTGTTGACATGCTCCGTGTGTTCCACCTTCTCCTTTGATGTGTCTTAAACCTCACGGCGAGTGGGTCTGGTTTTCTGGGAGAGCCAGAGGACAAAACTGTGCATGTAGGGAGTTGGGTCACAGTGTTTCTTTCCTAGACTGTGTGTGTTGTTGCAGGAGCTGAATGTTTCTCAGACCAGCTCCAGAAGGTGCAGTAGGTGCCTTGGGTGTGACTACCTGGTGACCCCCTTTCTCCAGGAGCACAGTCAGCCCTGGTCAGTGCTTTCTAACTGCCCATGCTCCCCATCCTTGCTGGCCATGGGTGGTTTGATTTTTCTAGAAGTGTCTACCTGACCCCTGATGGGCCAGTACAATTTCTTCTCTGGAATTTGGGCCTTTGGAGAAAGGGGCAGACTGGGGTCCATGTGCATGGTGGCCTGCTGCTGACCTTCTGACACACACTGTTCCGTTCCTTCCGTAAGCAGTGGATGGATTGATCAGTGACACCATCTGGCTTTCTGGGGACTTTTTAAAAAAAGTATGAGTTTAATTTCTTTAATTGATATAGCATCTTTGGTCCAAAGAACTTGTGTAGCTGCTGAAGTTATTGCCATAAAGTTGTTTATAATATTGCCTTATCCTAGGTCTCATACAAATATTAGCCATTCTGTTTTTATTACTTTTGCTTTGTTACCTTTTCTACTGTTTGTTTTCTATTGGTGTTAACTATTTTACTGATTCCTAATCTTGTCACTGTTCTTTTTCTCCCTTGTACATTGGGTTAAATTGCTTCTTTTTTTTTCTAACTTTTAATGGTGGGGATTGGATGATTTATTTTGGAGCCTTCTATTTTTACTGAGATATAATTGTGATATAACATTGTGTACGTTTAAGGTGTACAGCACGTTGATTTGCTGCACTTAAATATTGTGATATGATTGCCACTTAACATTAGCTAACACCACTACATTACATAATTATTTCTTTTTTGATGAGAACAATGAAGATTTAGTCTCTTAGCAACTTTGAAGTTTATAATACACTGTGTTGAGTATAATCTTTATGCTGTGGATAAGATCTCCAGGATTCATTTATCTACCAGTTGCAAAGTTGTATACTTAAACATCTCCCCAATTCCCCCACCATAATATAATTGTGGATTTCTCTCTTTTTCTGTGAGTTTTGACCAGTTTTTGCTTCCAGAATTTTAAACTTCTGTAATTAGGTACATACTCATTTAGGATTGTTATATCTTAAAGAATTGATACTTTTATTTTTCAGAAGTATCTATTTTTATCTCTAGCAACACTTTTTATCTTGCCATCAACTTTGATATTAACCCAAGCACACCAGATCTCTCATGCTTAGTTTTCTTCATGGTGTAACCTTTTTCTATCCTTTTGCTTTAAATGTATCTGTGCCTTTGCATTTAAAATGTATCTTTGCTCTGGCCGGTTTGGCTCAGCGGTTAGAGCGTCGTCGGCCTGTGGTCCTGAGAGACACGGGTTCGGTTCCCGCTAAGGGCATGTACCTCGGTTGCGTTTGTCCCCGGCCCTGGTTGGGTCGTGCGGGTGGCAGCCACTCGATGTGTCCCTTTCACGTCGATGTTTCTCTCTCTCTCCCTCCCACTCTATCTGAACAAAAAATAGAAAAATGTTCTCGAGGGAGGATACAAACAAACAAATAAAATGCATCTTTTATAGACAGCATATGGTTGGATATTGATTTTTCATCCATTTTGATAATCTCTGCCTTTGTATTGACATGCTCAGTCCATTTTTATTTAATATAATTATACATATGGCTGGGTGTAAGTCTGATATTTTGCTATTTGTTTTCTGCATGCCACGTTTGTTTTTTGTTCCACTGTTGGAACTTGTCTAAACGAAGCTAAAGGCAGACCACCTTATCAAACCAGGGACTGAAATGGTTAGAGGGCTGTCCTTGGGAGAAATGCTGTTTCCGGCCACTGTCACTCCAGGTGGCGCTCTTCCCGTGGTCCAGGGAAAAGCCCTGCGTATTTCCCAAAGCTCATCCTCTGGAGGACTGTAAACTTCGTGTTAGTCCCCGCTAGTCCTGTGGGAACCCTAAAAAGTCTACTCAGCCTCTTAGGCTCACCTTTTGTTTTTGGAATCAAGAGCCTGAGTCAGAAAGGTGCTCCATTTTCTGACCTCTCTCTCCCTGGCTTTGCCAGACCTTGGCCCAGTAACTTCTCTTTGCCTTGGTAGCTTCCTAATGCTTTTAAATAGGCCTTCTTTCTACTCCATCTAGGCCTTCTGGGTCCTCAGCGAGAAGGCCCACACAACCTCTGCAGTGGTTGCTGAAAGCAAACTTACATTATTATTATTTAAAGAAAAACCAGTTCAGAGACGTCGTGGCCTCACTTGGAAATCTAGCCTGTATCACTGAACTGCCGTAAAATTTGGGTCAGTCAGTCCCCTGCCGAGACCTGGGTTCCACCACTGGCCAAACACTCAGAAGTATCTTGTCCTTCATGTGTTTTGGGGGGCCTTGCAGGGGTTAACCCTGGAAAGAGTATTCTTTTTTTCTGTTGTTGTTGTTTGTCTGTTTTTATTTTGTTTTGTTTTATTCTATGGAATGACCCTGCTTCATCAGTCATTATGTAATTAAGTTTCTGAGGCAGTTACCAATTTTTATTATCAGGAAGGATCAATTCATTTGGTTTAATCACAATGTGTTATCAACAGCAAAACATAATTTTGTTCTGGGCACATATCTCTCCATAGATATTTCTTTTCCTTTTAATTTACTTTAAGGTAATCAAGGTTTATTGTCCCATCAGCATGTTATATTTATGTTGCTGTTTTCTTGGGGTTGGAAAGAGTGAAATGTCATGATTTATTTATTTACTTTTAGAGTTTGGTTACACTGGAAATATACAAGTGATTTTTTGTTTGTTTCAATCATCCTAATCTATTTGTCACTTTATGGACTGCAATTTTGACTTTTTAATTAAAAAAAAAATGCAATACAAGAAAGCAGCCAGTGCAAACAGAACCCAGAAGGGAGGAAGGGAGGAGAGAAGTTGGCTGGGAGGCTGAGAGTGGGGTTTAAAGAGACTTTGGGGGACATTTGTCCTGGAAATGGCAATGGGCTGGGAGTCAGGAGACTTGGGTTTAGAACCAGGACTTCTCCGAACTCACTGTGACGCTCTGAGAAGGTCCTTCTGCCAACTGGAAGCTCAGGGAGGTGAGCGTGGACGGCAGAACATTTCTGGGCAAAGCCATGTCCAAGGAGGTGGGGGATCTCCTCCCCAGCTAAGTGAGGGGACTTCCAGCACGTAGACATTCCCTGCCCTCTCCGCATCTACTCCGAGATCAATCTGCCAGTAACTCCCTGTCTCTAGTCTTCAGTTTCACATTTGTGAAATGAGGAAATTAAAATCCATTTTCTTTAAGGCCCCTTGTAAGACCTAAAATTTCAAGATTTTGAAAGGGATTTTTAAGGTTTAACTCAGTTATAGGCGCTCTGGGAACCCTTTGAAATTGATGTAACATCAATTGTTTGTGTACAAATGCGCAATGCGGTGTCGGGGGGTGGTGGTGTCTTAAAGCTGTTACTTAATTTTGGGATGTTCCATGAATGCAAAAAGATGAAGAAAAAATGGATAATTATTTAGTCATAATTCATTTAATTACAGTTTTCCCTCCAGGCATCTTAGTGAATATCTTTTGTGGATTCCAACGAGTACATAGATCTGAAAAATGTTTAGTTAGTGAATTATCAACAAAAGTTGTCTTGTTTCTCCGGGGATGGGTGTAATGGGGTCACATGAGAGCAAGTCTGGGTTCCAGCCCTATCTCTGTACCTGGCAGTGACTCTGACCCTCCATGTCCTCAACCAAGAAATGGCTTTGCTAGAACACACCCCGCTTTCTTCTCAGGATCGTTCCTTCGCTCGGTACGCAGATCACACACGAGCCTGTGTGTTAGGTACCGCGCGAGGTGCGTGGGGTACAGCCGTGGAGGACACCGACAGCCTCGCCCGTGGAACACCAGGCCCGTTGGGAAGCTACGGATTTGCTGTTTCTGGGATAAATATGCTGTCGTGGGGTTGAGAAGTGGGAAATGCATGCTGTTATGCCCCTCAGCTGGGAACCTGGGCAAATGGCTTTATTTCTTCTTCTTTTCTTTATGTAGTAAACGGAACCAAGGGAGTAAAGAAGTATCTAGACCAGGGGTTTTCAACCAGTGAGCTGCAAGAACTTTAAAGCATGCAACACCTGACTCTGATCAGGGGCACTGACCTCTCCCCTTAGACTGTCAAGTAAAACCATGACAACCACCAACACAACGATAGTTGTCTGGTAGGAATGCATCAGAATTCTACTTTTCGGGGGTCAGATTGGCAAAGAGTATAATTTTGGTGTGCTGCAGAATATGAGCAACTAGCTTACGTGTGCCACGAGATGAAGAAGGGTGAGCACACTGACCTAGACACACCACGCGCACCGTGCTTCCCGTCACAGCGAGGAAGGGGAAGGGAAACGGGCGCTTCTCTGAGGGGGGCCACGTGCATTTTGCACGTTGCTCTCTGGGCTTTGGAGGCATCCTGAGCCTGGCTGCCTGGAGGCTGCTGGAAACGGGGGTAATGGAGGGCCCGTGCTGAGACTCCCCCTCACGGTGATGGGCTGAACATGGGGAAAGCGCTCTCACTTCAAAAGCACAGAGAAATAATAAAAATTAAAAAGTAAAAATGTGTGACAGCATACTAAAGTAACACAGGGGAAAGTCTATAGGCCAGAAACAGGCACAAATTTCAAAAAGAACCATAAACCGCCCGGCCGGTGTGGCTCAGTGGTTGAGCATCGACCCACTCTCTCTCCCCTTAACCCTGTCTCTAAAATCAATAAAGAAAAAAAATGTTTTTTTAAAGAAAAAGAGACATTAACCATCAGCAGTGTGTGTATGGGGTTTGCGGATCAAAGGACACTAATAATCTCAAAGAGATAAAAGAATGAATAAAAGCCACTGATTATTGAACAAGAACAGTTGATTATGAAGCAAGAACAGGGAGTCAATTTGTTCTTTTAACAAGTCGAGCATTTTGGAGATTGCTGAAGAGTTAGCAGTGACCTGTATGATTAAATATGAAGAGATAAAGGGTAAAAAATGAAAGGATAAATAGAAGTGAGCAAGAAGTACACCATACATCGAATAGGAATTTAAAAAGACAAAATGCACTGCTGGAGAGTGACATTTGAAGATTTCTTGCCTGAGAAATGTCCAGAACTGAAGAAAGACTTGAGCTCTCAAAGGGGGGGGGGGGGGGGGGGGGGGGGGGGGGATTTGACCAGCTGGAATCAAAAACAAACAAAATCCCAAAGAAAACAAAACCAAACCTGGACACAGTGTAGCAGTGCCTCAGAATAAGTACACAAAGAGAAACTTTCATAGCTACCATGGAGGAGAGGTGGGTCACCTCCAAAGGACGGGAATCACAGTTACACCAGCTTCTCAGTAGCCACCTCAGACGACAGGAGACCACAGAGGGTCGGCCTCGGGGTGTTGAGGATACGCACGTTTGAACCTGACGTTTTTATCCAGCTCCGTGTAAGTGGGGGCGGAGGAGCAATCGGTTTTAACAAGCCTTCCAGGTGATTCTAGGATGCCCCGAAGTTTGAGAAGCACCAGGCTAGAGTATTTTCTTGGGAGACATCCTGCAGGGGCTTCTCTGTTGTGAATTTCTTTCTGCAAAAAACCTGGAATTTGACTTGCATAATTTTGGTCCTTTTTACCAATACCTGGAGTGGGTTGTGGGGATAATATCTTTATATATATAGTCTTTTATTGATTTTTAGAGAGACGGGAAGGGAGAGAGAGAGAGAAACATCGATGTGGGAGTGCAACACTGATCGATTAGCCACCTCCTGCATGCCGCCCACAGGGGATGGAGCCGAAACCTAGGCATGTGCCCTGACCGGGAATCAAACCCGCAATCCTTCTATGCTTGGGATGAAAGCCAACCAACTGAGCCACACGAGCCAGGGCACAGGGACAACATTTTAACCTAAAAGAATACAATTACAGTGGAGTTGAGCTGTGATCATGCGGCAGGTTGGGGTGGAACTGGAGGGGCTGAGCTGAGCCGTGGTATTTGAGGAGCCAGGTGGCTTTCCAGCAGCCACCGTGTTACATGGGGTGCTGCCTACTTATGCCGTCCTCTGGGGGTGGAGGGTCCTCTGTCTGAGTGTGTGACTGTCTCTGTTTGTTTCATTATTTCCTGTTTCTAAGACGGAACTTGAAATGGAATTTGCAGTAAACTGGCACAAAGGGGATGAGATCCACCTGCGTGCTTTTTCAAAAGGCTTATTTCAGCCTCTGCAGCGAATACTCAGGAGAGAGCTTTACTCCCTGCAGGCTCGAGTGCTTACTGTCTGGCTTTTCTAGGTCTCAGTCCAATTTCTTAACTGAAGGACTTTTGTCATTTTTAAAGTGTTTGTTTTTCTCTTCAGATAAAAAGAAAGAAAAAGCGAGTTTCCATTAGTCAGTAGTGGGAACGCGGTTGGGAGCTTTGCTTTTCAATCCTAGCAGAGACCACGCGTACGTTATTACGGTCCCAGAGCCCAGACCTAAGAGGGGTGGGCGGAAGGTGGTCTGGGCAAATAGGCTAATCCCTTGATAGGTGGTTGCAAAGCTCTGGACGGTGCCCTACAGCGTACAGAGCAGTCCCTGCCTCACCGGTTCCGATCTCGCACCCCCCTCCCCAGGGGCACGCTGACGCTTGGGGGAACAAGGCCACCCAGCTCCACTTTTGAATGAAGAGTCTTAGGGACATTTAAGGTCCTGCATTCAGGCAGCAGCTGAATTGAGACCAAATATCTATCAGAATTATCTGCTCAGTTAAGCTGATAATAGAGCACATTATATCTTCAGCCATGCCTGCCCAGAAGGTGGGAAATGCTACTTAAATGCTACTTAAATTACAATCTCAATTCAGAGGAGGTACGTGGGGAGGAAGAAGATAATATGGTCTGTTTTGAGGAGATCCAGAGAGGAACTTACAGTTGATAACGACTGAGGAGGGAAGGGCAGGAAATAGATACTGCCTTAGCACCACAGTACTACCACTGGGTGATTGGAAGGTCACCAGGTAACTTTGGGACAGGCTTCTCGTGTTCCTTACTCGCGGTGCTGCACCAGTCCTCAGAGGGAGACTAGGTGTAAGTAAAGCCCAGGCCTTCCCAGGGGTTTGTCTCTGCGCCCAACTCAAGCGGCTGGTGCCTGAATCCTCCAGAGAGCGTCAGACTGTCCCTGAGCTGCTCTGCCAAGATCCCTGCAGGGCTCTGGGACAAAGCAGCTCCCTGCCAGGGCAGTGAGCAGGACAGGGGCGCTGTTCCCTGTCAGCTGGGCCACAGCCCAGCTCCGGCAGAGAGGAGCTCGGTCACTGCAGGAGGTACTGCAGCCCTGGGAAATGGCAATGGTTTCAGCTGCAAACACAGGCTTTGTGAAAAATCAATTTGCTGAAAGCTAATTCACTGAAAGCCAGCTCACCAAATGACCAAGTCACTGAATTATTGAAGAGTGTTTATGAAGTCTTAGTTTCAACCTTGCCCCTGCCCTCGGCTTACATGTGAGTGAGACAATGTTTTAAACATAGGTTACCATAGTCTATAGTTTTGTAGACGTCTGTCCCCGCCTTTTGCCCTGCCTTTCCTCTACCACTTCAACTCAGATGGGTGTGTTTTTCCTTAAAAGTAATTTAAGATCACCTGTAATTTTGGAGACATGTGCCTTGCCATTCTGCACCAGTTAGGATTCCTATTGACTGCAAGCCACAGAACACCTGACTGACAGGTGAGGTACCCCCCACATCCCCTTGTAAAGGAAGTCTAAAGGGGACCAGTGCAGAACTTAGGCCTCTACACACTTCTTGATGCACTATCATTACTTTGGTTTCAGTCCTTATGTGGAGATATGGCTGCTGCCGCTCCAGACATCACATCTGCATTCCAGGAAGGAATCAAAGGGTAGGATCAAAGGGGGAAAAAAACTGCGCCACTCCTTTTGTCAGGCAAAAAGCCCCAGCCAGCAGACTTCTTAATACCTGTCACTGACCAACAATTGTCACATGGCCATACAAGTCTCACCCATGTCCACATATCTGTTCCTGACCCTGTAGCTGTTGGTGAAATGATCGTGGGTGAACTGTTCTAGGCCTGGTTTAAGGTTTTATGTTAAAGCTTCTAGAAGTGTGTGAGGGAATAAGACTTTTTAGGTGGTTTGAGATCCTATAGACCAAATTGGGTCAAGAGAGTCCCAATTTGGGGGTTATTACTGTTACTGCAATCCTGTTTCTACCCATCAGTCACGAGGACCTGAGGAAACTCAGTATGCAAGGATGAATAAATAAGGCATGATGACAAGTACATATTGATTCTAGAGTCAGATCAAATGTGTCTGGATCATAAGAGAAGTCCAAGTGCACTGGGGCTGGGCAGAGGGAAGGGAGCCCCCTCCTGGTGGGGAGGACCAATATGAGGAGAGCGTCAGATTCTTCTAATGCATATTTTAAAAATGGACATCAATGCATTGTCAACTGACATTATGCAAATTTACTTCTACTTAGTGGCCACTGCCGGTGCCTCTACATGCCCAGACCCTAACCGCTAAGACTCCGGCTGGGCTTGCTAAAAGCCATCGGAAGGAAAGGGCTGCGTGGGTATTTCCTGAGAGCCCCAGTGAACTCTTAGAGCCACGAGTGGTTCTCTAGAGGAGCTCCAGAAAGCCATCAGGATGATTTTCCACTCTCTGAGTTTTGTTGTTTTATTAAAAATCAGCCTACAGTTAGCAAGCACTTTCATGAAATCATCATAAACATCCCAAAGACTGGTACAGGCAGAACATTGGATAATTCTTTAGGAAGAAAATAGCCTATATCCAACATATTATAACGTAGTAGCTTTTGCATTGGAGATAAGGAGGGAAGGTTGTTTTAAAACCAAACAGAAAAGGAGAAACATCTGTAACAAAAATAAATAAATTAAAAAAATAAACAAACAAACAGAACTTCCTAGTAATGAGCTATGGCACCTCGTTATTTGATCTGTAAATTGGGATAGTCGTACCCACATGGAGTAAGCAATACTGTTATTCTCCAACATCTGGTTCTCCTCTAGTCTGTGTACTCGGGGCAATGGTATTCCCCTGCTCTCCTGAAGTTGGGCGTGTCCACATGACTTGTTTTGGCCAATGAAATGTGGGTGGAAGTGTCTTGTGTTACTTCCAAGTGAAAGCATTTAATAAGTGTTGGAGACTCATCGCTCTATTTTCCTGGCAATTGTGGAATTAGTGTTGATATGCAGGGTCCATATGATCAAAGCAGCCTACCATCCTATCTTTCTGCCCCACTATTCTTTGTGGTGGTTTTCATAGTCAAGGTTGCCTCATGATCCAAGATAACCGATGGAGCCCCAGCCATCACATCCACAATTCAGGTGGGATGAAAGATGAAGAGAAAAAGGCACAAAGAGTCTGTCAGCTGAGTGAACCCCCTTCAGTGAGATTTCCTGTACGCCACACCACTGACCCCAATTGCAAGAAACGGAAAGACATTCTCTTTGAGCTCACCACGTTGCTGCCCCAAGTAGAGCGGGGCTTCTGTGACTGGGGAAGCAGGTGAAAATGGACACCTGGTAAGCAGCCAGCAGGCTCTGGGATGACCAAGCGCCTTCGACCCTGCCTGCTTCTTCACATAACTCATTTCCAAATCTGAGTTCTATGTCTGACTTACAAAGAGCACAATTAAATGTCTCCAGAGATCGCTCTGCTTGGGATGGGGAGATTCTCATTACAAGAAACAGCAAAATGAGAAAGGCACCTCAAAAAGACCTGGGGGAGCATAAATGAGAGATTTCTGTTACATTTTCTTAACATCAAACGTGATGGTGCATATAAAAAGAGATTCGAGCATGTATCCACAGTGTTGTGTAAAATACATTTGAAATATTCCAAGGGTTGTGGCTGAACCCCAAAGGCATGGGTGAACCATCAAAAATTATTAAAGAATTTTCTGACTGGAGGCCGCCCCACCCACCTTAAATCAGCCTTAGACAACCTTTCAGAAAGGAGAGAGCAGAGGGACAGGAGGGGTGGGTCTGGACTTTGATCTTAGATCTGTTACAGATGAGCTGGGTGATCTCAGAAATCCCTGGAGCTGTGACCTTGTGTACAAAATGAGATAGTTGGGGCAATTAGTGAGAAAATATACGTATTACTTTGTAATCTACAACAGCATTCAGCAAACATCAGTTGTTTGTTCCTTAAATAGTAAGTGATCATTAATTTGGATACTGAGATATAGAAGACAGTAAACTGGGCACTTTATGAATGGTCCTCCACCTCATCCCCAGTAAATGACCACCACTCACCACCACACATGCCCGCACACAGACAATCCTGTAGGATGGATGTTATCTTCATTCTATTTATCAGAAAGATGAGATTCAGAGTTGTTGAGTAACTTGGTCAAGGTCACACAGCCAGACTGTGTCTCTGCCCAAGTTTCACTCCTATAATATCAGTGTTTTCATAGTACAATGGCTCGAGAAAATTAGAGTGTTCTCTTCTCAAAATGCCCTTTACAAACAATGGAGAGCAGAGACAATCAAGTGTTCTTTCTGGATTTGGAAGGAACCACTGCTGTGTTCAAGGAAAGTTGCATTTCAGAGGCTGACTTAGAAACTAATGAGTCAAGGAGGGATAGGATGGATCCTTCCTTTTGTTTCCTGAGACTATTGTTACTTGAGGGGCTGCACAACAAATGGAAACATCTTGTCCCAGACAGAAAATTGTCTGTGGAGCCTGCTTCTTCCATTCACCATAATCGTCCCACCAACTTTCAAACCTCTGCTGAAAGGTTTTCCAAATTGAGCTGAATTGCAAGGCCTGGGTGATGATACTCAGTGTGGCTGAAGAATAATGCCTCCCTCTGCCAAAAAATAAAAACCCATGTCTTAATCTCTAGAATCTGTGAATACGTTACTTTACAAGGCAAAGAATCTTTGAGGAGGTGATTAAATTGAAGACCTTGAGATGGGGAGATTACCCTAGATTATCTGGGTGAGTCAGATATAGTCTCATGGGTCCTCAAAAGCAAGAACTTTTCCAGCTATTGTTGGAGGGAAATGCGACTGCAGAAGAAAGGCACGGAGAGATGTAACGTGGTTGGCTTTGAGGGTGGAGGAAGAAATGGCTGTGGCCTCTGGAAGCTGGAAGAGGAGACTGATTCTCCCCTGGAGCCTCCAGGAGGGAAGGCAGCTCTGTAGACACCTTGACTTCAGTTCAGTGAGATCCGTGTTGGTTTCTGACCTACAGAACTGTGTGATAAGTTTGCACTGTCTTAATCCACAGGATTTGTTGGGATCTGTTATAGCAGCAATAGAAAACAAATCAACTTGGGAGTGTTACTGGTTGAAAACTTTCCTGGTCCATGTGCCAGAATATTTCAAAAACATAGGTCTGATCTGCCTTCCTCACTTCTCATATCCAATTAGACTCCACATCCTGTTGATTCTACCTATAGAATGATGTTTGTGACACTATTATCCTTAGAGGACTGGCCTCATGCCAGGCACATGCTAGACGCGTTACATGCCTTTTCTCCAGTCTTCATAACGCTTGCCAAGAAAGTAATGATTTCTTCTTAGCTGAGAAAATTGAGACTTTGAGAGGTTACTTGACCTGTCCAGGTAGAAATGGTGCAGCTAGGATTCAAGCGTCTCTGTCTTCTCTGGCTGGCGATGAGGGGTTACGGGAAGGGGGTTGGAGAACTTCACGTCACCATGTGGCAACCTGGCTCTTCCTCTCTCCATCCCCATGCCACGGCCCTGACACAGGTTCTCATCTCTCACCAGGGTTTGGCCGTTGCTTCCTAGAATATCCCCCATTTCTGGATCTCATCTCCATCAATCCGTCGTGCACTGTAGGCAGAGCAACTTCTCCGGTGCTCAACTTCTCTGCTTAAACCCTCCCAGGGGTCCCCACTTTCTGTTGCATAAACGCCAACCTTCTTAGCATGGCATTCAAAGCCCTCACAATCTGGCTCTGGATTCAATTCATCCCTTCGAAATTTTTATGCCACAGACCGATCGACATGTTAACTTTGCACCAGAATATGCCATGGATGTTCATCCCCATATATGCAAACCTTCCCATATGTTAAACAAGGAAAGTATACATCAAGGATGTGAAGTTAACTGCTTTAGATCACACAGGCAAAGCAGAGTCAATATTAGACCCCAAATTTCCCACTAGACCACCCTTCAGCCTTAAAGAGATAATCCCTGATCCCTCCCCTTCCCTCCTCTACCGCCATTACTAATGAAAACAACTGTCTTCTCTCATGGGGAGAACTGCAGTGCCCTTAATCTGTTCTTTACGTGGAATGAAAATCTAATCATGCCTCTCCATGGCTTAAAAATCCTTTGCTGTCCATTGCTTTTAATGACCCAAACCCTTAAGGATGTGGCCCTTACATGACTTCCCAGCCCCATTTCAGGACCCTCTGCTTCTCACTTGATACCCATTCTCTTTCAGATCCCTCCAAATGCCTCCCTCTCTCCCACCTCAGGGCCTTTGCACATGCTATCTTCTCTCTCTGGAGTGCTCTGCTTCCTCTCTATCCTTCTTCCTTATCCTTCATCTCCCTTCAGCCATGACTCCCCAGCCTTCCTTCCTGACTCCCAGACTAGCTGTGGATATTCTTCCTGCTCCCACTATGTTGCCCTTGTTCAATCCTTCCGTCTAATTATATCTATGTGTGTGATTATTTGATTAATGTCTTCCCTCTGTCAAACTCCATGCCCCATTAGAGCAGAGATACTTTATCTGATTGTGTATTTTTGTGTCCCCAGTGTTGATCCCTGCACCTGGAATTAGGATGGAGCACATACCTACCTACTGAATAAATAAACACCAACTGGCCCTCGCTATGAAGTCAACCCTGTATTTGCCATTTCTGTATCTTTTAAGGGAAGAGCAAAAAGGTACCAAACGTTTCAACTACTGGAGACATAGAATTGGATATCCCATCCTGTGGGCTGTTTGCTGGTGGTAGTGTTGCTGGTGTTCATTTTGTTTTACTTAGTTTTGGGACAAGAATTCAAATGTAAAACACATAAACAAAACCACTCTGAAACAGATTGAGGCTGTTAAAAAAAGCCTTTAATTTTCCAAACGAGTATTTTTAAATTAATCTTATTTAAAAACACAAGTAGGAACTATAACAATAACAACTTCTTGGGAAATGAGTTTTTTAAAAAATATTTTTGTTTTTAAACTGTAATATCTTTAGGGGCAGGGTTGCACAATCGGGCCCAGACCATTACTGTATTGTTTTTCACATGCAGCACGGCCATCAGCAATCGCCTACGTATAGAACACCAGACTGCTGGGTCCAAAATGATCCTTGTTTACTGCTGCTTCTCACGTATTTCTGACGCCACCTGATCCGAAAGTGTTTCAAATACTTGTGCTCAAGGCTTTTCAGCATTTGGACATTAAAGCAATGTTGATGAGCTCTATTTAACTTAAAGGATTTCCCCCTTTTAGCTTGTTTTTACTGTGGATGGGAACAAGGTGCATTGTTTTATCTAGAGTTGACCTGTCATTTTACTGTTTAGAATCCAGCAGACAGTAGGATACCTTACTTCTAAATCTAACCTAAAATAATACTGTTCTTTTCCTTTTTAACAATACCACAGATTCATATTTTCCCCATTCAACAAATATTTATTAAATTCCTACTACGTGCAGAATTCTATCACAGTCATGGGGGCAGAGTAGCAAAACAATGGAAATCTCGGTCCTTGTGTAGCCACAGTCTAGTAAATCACAAATACTGGACTCCTGTTTGTACATGTCAGATTGTATTTTATTTTTGTATATGTGAAACCTGTATAATTTTATTAATTAATGTCACCCCAATAAATTCAATAATAAAATAAAATGTTCTAATTGTTTTGCTTTTTCTTAAACCTCATGCATGAAACATAGGCCCTACCTGGTGCTCTTCTTGGATACCCCATTATTTGGAGATAAAACAATATTTTGAGAAACTACTTGAATGTGAAATTCATGGTCATATTTGTCTTATCTCTGTTGCATCCCCACTGCCCAGCACATAGGAGACACCCAATAAATTTTTTTTTTTATCCTCACCCGAGGATATTTTTCTATTTTTTGTACAGATAGAGTGGAAGGAGGGAGAGAGAGGAAGGGAGAGAGAGAGAGAGAAACATCGACGTGAAGGGACATATCGAGTGGCTGCCACCCGCACGACCAACCAGGGCCGGGGACAAACTGCAACCGAAGCACGTGCCCTTAGCGGGAACCGAACCCGGGTCTCTCCGGACCGCAGGCTGACGCACTAACCGCTGAGCCAAACTGGCCAGGGCCCAATAAATATTTTGAAATGAACATATTTGTTAAACATTTTACATTAGAAATAATATGTTTCTATTCTAGATGTTTTAGGAGAAACAGATAAACAACAAGGAAAAAATACAGCTACTTAAAAATAATCACTATTAACATTTTGGCATATTCCACCAGATGTTTTATTTATGCTTGTGTGTGTGTATATATATGTATATCTTCTTTTTACATCATGCTATACGTACAGTTTTCTAACCTATGTTTTTAAACTTGCAATGTACTCAATATATATATTACATACCCTCAAGTATTTTTTACTACTTCATTACTGGGGCTGTTATTCCACAGTTGATGTAACTATTCCCACTAGGAAACATGGCCAATGTCATACATGCCCTAATTTTCAGCACTTCAGGAAAATGGGCATCGTGGTTACTAGGGATTGACTATCTAGGGCCAGAATTTAGTGAACAACCCTAAGTCTAACATCACACAGAACATCCTTTGATCTTTTTTTGATAAACCAGGAACATTCCAGAATGACTTTCTATGTGGAAGTAAACATCCTTCATTTTAGAGAAGTTACATTATGTGCCAGACTATGTATCAAGAGGGGAACCCCAGTCAAGCCTCCTCAGTACCATCCGACGGCCCCTCATGATAGGAGGAAGAAGCGGTGGCCACGTTTGCTTGTTTCTGAGGGTAACCATCCCACCACCTTTGTGCTTTTATTTTAGCTGAGAACACCAGCCCCTCACGTCCACCCCCTGCTTTAGATGGGGTAGCAGATCCAGACTGGGTTACTTTGAAGATCAAGAAAAACTGGCCCCATCTGACAAGTGCATAGGCTATTGTTTCTAAGATGTTTTTGAAATTAATTTGTGCTTGAGAGTCACGGCAGAATCACCATGGACGGCGGCATGGCTAACAGTTGAATGGTGCCAAGGGTGGTCATCCGTATCACAGCCTCTGGGAACACATATTTGGTGGGCCTCACGGATCTGGCCGAAGAGAATTCTTACTGATACTTGGAGCTCTGCCCCTGCCCCTACACACGCACAAAATTGTATTTTATATTTACAGAAATTGCCATAGAACGTAAATCCAAATGGATTTCTCCAGAACTCACTACTCCTGCTGATCACAAGTTCCTCAAGGGTTGACTTTAATGGAAAACCACAACATCTCCTCTTCAGATGGCAATTTCAACAATGAAGTATTTTAGATGATCCATATGAAGTTTTCTCTAAGCTAGTTTTGAGCCTAAATAAGTAAATGTGTTTTGTAAACTGTAAGGTTAAGATATATGGGAAGGTTAGACACCTAGTAGTTGCTAAAATGTATTGTTTATTTGCTGTAACATTTTTACCTAAAAGACTTGCAATAAAATCTCAGACCCAGAATAAAACCAGTTACATACAGCAGGCATGTGCCCAAGGCGATTTGAGGTCACCACTGATTACTCGGAGGCAAAGGAGTCATTATTTCACGCTGCCCGTGGGTGGAAACGTGACGAAGTGTGTAGGTGTGGCAGCTGGTGGCAGGGGTTGGGGGAGGGGCTGCTCCTTTCCCATCTCCTCCTGGAAGCGTTGCTCTGTCCCTAGACATAGGGACCGGTTCTTGGGCCCTTTGGGTGCACCCCGTCGGCACCCAGCACAGTGCCTGCACAGAGCACACATTCTTACATATCTACAGGTGAGGAAAAACGAGAATTCGTAGAAAGGGGGGTCTGTGTCCTCCATGACCTCTAGGAGCCCACAACAATCTTCCGGCTGATGGCTCCTGGCAAGGTGTAGATGAAGAGCACCAGGAAGATGATGAGGATGATCAGGATGAAAGCGATGATGATGTACTTCTTATAATTCTTCCAGATGAGGTGGTACAGGCACTTGAAGGGGCTCACGAACCAGGAGAAGGAGGTGTCCGGGCGGCTGAAAGCGAACCGAGAGAAAATTAGGGAAGGGGCCACGGTGTCCACACAGGGTTCTCCGGGCTTCGGGGGTATTCCTGACCCCCACTTCTCCACAGGGAGAAGCCCGAGAACAGGAGGAGACCATGCTGCCTTAAAGCAGCCACAGTCTATCCTTTGGGGGCAATAACGATTCCTTATCATTTAGAGTTTGGTCTGGAGGAGGGCAAGAGTCTAGTTAGAACCCAGACAGAGGTCTGAGTGCCCTCCATCGGGCCCCCCTCTCCGGCCCAAGCCTCACCTCTTCCATGAAGTCCACAGTGACCACCCCAGGCCCCTCATTTTGAATTTCTAGCTTACCTATCACCGACTCGCCCCCTTTTTGAACTTAACGTATTTGTCTTCTACCCTCTGATAAGTATTTTAGAGGCTGTGTGTTCTCCCTAAACAGACTGTAGGTTTCTGGACGGCACAGCCTCATCTTACATGTCTTCAGTGGTCTTCAAAGTGTTTTTTCAGTAGGTACACACTGTAGGAACTTCATGAATAATTTGAATTAATAAATAAGTTCCTACACTATGACAGATGAAAGGTAGGTTCAGAGAAGGGATCATTTACCTTTAGACATGCGGTGTGGGGGCGGATAGCACTAATACAATTTGAAAGAGTATTTTGTATACGTATTTCATATCTGTATATATTTACTTTTTAATTTATATATAACCATGGGTTAAATTAAATAAAGTAACCCTTCTAGTAATTCTACTTCTGGGAATTAACTTTAGAGTAATAATTCATAAAGGGGAAACATTTTCATATTATAAGGAAAAAAAAGGTATAAATAAAATATTCAATTATGGGTGATACCAATTCAGTTATGGGCATCAAGGCTATGGAACATTCCATAACCATTAAAAACCCTAATTATGACAACTGTGGAAACAAAGCAACACTTTTCAGTGAAAGATGGATGAAACACGAGGACAATTTTGTATGCACGATTGGAGAACAAGTAGAAAAAAATTCACATGAAACTCACATAAAAAGTGAGTGAAAAAGAAATGGAATTATTCTAGAAACGCTTTGGGGTAGTATCACAGAAAAGCACCCTCTCCATTGGCCTCTATACTGTTTTCAGAATATTTTTCAATGATAGAAACAAAAAGCTATGTGGATTGGATGGCGCCTATTGGCTGCCCGCTGGCTTCTCGGTTCTCCCAGAGAGTCCTCTAGGGCAACAGCCCCATCCTCTGATGTGGGGACCACAGGGGGCCCTTCCCACGTCTGATGCTCCCACCCACGACTCCACTCACTTGGGCTTGGCCAGGGGCTCCGGCTCCTTGCGCGCCTTCCCGACGGGATTCTTCTCAGCTTCTTCTGCGGTGACCAGGTGGAACTCGGCTTCCACCTTCCCCTGCAGAGAGGACGTGTCACAAAGACCTGGGGGGCATCGCCAACCTTCTAGAAAAGTGTTATCCCGTGGGAGATTGCCAGGAAGCATTTAGACTATCCCACTGCTTTGTTTTAAGAAATATTGTTAGCTTTTTGGTCCTGGGAGAAGCCATTTTGATGATGAACAAGCCCTCACATGATGTTACAGTGAGTTTTGTGAAAAGAGAGTCCCGCATGTACACAGGCACAAGTACACTCAGTCACATGTGCTATTTAATTTGTAATCATTTAATGTATGAAGAAATGTTAACTATAGACATTTAGAGTAATTAGAAAGAGGACTACTCACTTGAGTGGCAGAAGCCTTTATAATCTGTTACCATCTTTATTCTCTGTCATTGATCCTCAGGAGGTGGCTGTGTCCCTACATTTGCTGAGTGGCTTTTCTGTCATCCTTCATTGTTTCTGTTGTCCCTACTAATTGTTTTATAATTATCTGTTTATTCTACCACTTGTGATGTAAGTCTTGGGTTATCAAAGAATGAGTCAGGGCCTCTGCAAGAGGTGACAGTCATTCTTTCTTGTTCATTCATTCACGACTTTGGGAGTCCCTGCCAGACTTGATGGCAAGAATTCCAAGAAGCCAGCCCCCAACTCATGGCAAAGGGGATTTCAATAAGTAAACAGGGCTTCTTTCCAGAGGTTTTTCAGAGGTGACTTCAGTGCCACCGAGCAGTACATTTACACACTGGGGACCTCATACGACCCCTCTGTACTTGAAAGAGAGTCAACTTAAGAGTTGCTAACCAGTTGCCGGGCTCCAGATGTTTGGAAAAAAGGACAAAAATCAACACAGAGCAAGTTAGGACCAGAATAGAAAGAACCACAGCCGCCTCTTGGCTCTTCGCTGCTTACTAATAACCTCCGCAGAGTGCTGGGTAACTTGCACTATCCCATCATGCATTATTCTCTTGAAACCTCTCCACAACCCAGCAAGGAAGGCAACATTGTCATTCTGCTTTTACAGCAGAGGAAGCCAAGGCTGGATGATGTTTGCCAACTTGCGTTATATAATTAGGATTTGTGCTCAGGCCCTCTGACACCAGATTCCATCCTCTGCTGTGGTGTGTGTCCAGGTGACCCCGTTTCATGGAAGAAAAGGAGCAGGATATTTATGTGACCATGAATAAATACACCTTTTCTGAAATGTTCGAGAAGAGAGCCCCAGTTATTGCGTGAACATGGTTTGGACTTTCATGGAAGGCTGACCTTGGGCAGCTTACGGAACATTGCACACAGCATATACCAGTGCAGCACAGAGCTGAGTGGACAGGATTTGGTGCAGACTGAGCTGCATCTGAGGCTCCGCCGCTTACTAGCTGTGTGACCCTGGCTCCCTGACCGTCCCTCCTTCGTCTCACTGGTCTGGGAATGTTAACAGCCTGTATCCCATAAGGTGGCTTTGAAAGACAAATGAAATAACATATATACAGGGCTCAATCTAGTGCCTGGTAAATAGTAACCTCTTAAACACTTATAGTTGTTACCTTTGACACGACTTCATGGACAGAAACACATCACTAAACGGGAAGGACATCCCGCCCATACGGGAAACACCCGGGGGTGTCCCAGGGACGCACATTCCCACAGGAAATAAAGTGCAAAGAAAAGGGAGGCAGAGATTATAGAATTAGCTCTGCCCTAGGCACAGGAGTCATCCGTTCACAGCATGAAGAGCCCGTCCCTTTGCCCCTGTCCCGCCTGAGTGGCCCCCAAGCATCCACTTGGTACCGTGGAGGCGGCAGGGGGAAGGTGCTTGCGGCCACGTTCTGGTAAGTTCTGCTCCTCATCCCCTATCGCTGCACACACGGGGCTCCAGGCCCCACGCCAGTCATCAGTATTCAACCGAGCACCGACTAAAGGTCTTAAGCTAATCACATCCTCCAGATGTAATTTTAAATCAGAACCGGAAAAAAAAAATGGACAGTTTGAGAGACTCTCTATTAACCCAATGACACCTCTGGATGGAAAGAAAGCTCCTAAGAGACTAGATGTGACGTTACTGCTCAAGTTATTTACAGCTTCAAACCTCACCAGGCCGAGAGAGTGACACGCGGAGGCTGAGACGTGACCGTGTTCAGGTCGGACATGCCTCCTTCAGCTATAACGCTTGCTTGTTAGAACACAGCCCTCCCTGCCTGAGAGGGGGCGTCCTCGTACATGGATGGAGGGGATGCATGCTGGAGAAATCCTTTAGGAAGAGGAATATACACACACATACACAAATACATATATATGCATACATATGTGTCCATGTGAGCATGCGTGCGTTATCTTATATTGCCAAATTCTAGACCTAGGACTTCTATTTCTGGGCAGCTACATTAAGGAAAGAATCCAAAACAGAAAAAACTTTCAGCACAAAGCACAGTCATGATTCTTTTGGATGTTCGAACTGTCCTATTCGTCACGGTGAGACGTTCCAGACTCATCCTGTGTGCTGTCTGCCCTAGACCTGGAGTCGGCCATTTCTCCAAAGATGCCTGGTTTCCTTTAGTAGGAACTGGTGTCCAGAAACCAAGATCCAGGTGTTAGGAATCGTCTTTGCTCCTGGGTGATATTTACCTTTCCATCATCCTTTGTTCTTGGAAAATTCACGTTCTGCCTGCTTGACCCCTCAACCCCGTGCAGAGACTCAGATTCCGCCCTCCTTCCATGTGACTGACACCTTGACTGTTTCATGCATGACCGCATTGTTGACACACCGGTCCTCCCCCTGGACCCGGGGCTGGCTGAGGGTGGGGGCCACGCTTGCCTCGTTTCTGCGTTCATCCGTGTGTCCACCAGTCCACGGACTGAGGATGTTATGTGCTGGGCCGTGAAGCCAGACTGCGTCCAGGGGCTGCCACGCAGCGAACCCTCAGTGAGCACTTAGGAGATGGGGAAGGATGAGTCTGCTGGGCCTCATGCCCTTCACCCAGCGCCACCAGCCAGGGGAATCACGCTGCGCACGGAGGGAAGAGAAAACTCCCGGAAAACATAATCAAACCAGACACATGGAGACAGGGGGCAGCTGCCATTCACCCAGCCAGGTTCAAAGGGTGCCCTCGCCTCAGCTCCCACTGGGTCCCCAGAGCAGAGAGAGAGGGAGGGAGGGAGGGAGAGAGAGAGAGAGAGAGAGAGAGAGCGCTCTCCATCCACAGCTGCTACCAGAAGGGTCCCGGCCTGGATGTGCCCTGCCACCGGGCACAGCAGCAGAGCGGACACGCTCGCCCCAAGAGGTCAGCAGCAGAGAACAGAGGCCACGGATGCAGCTCCTGCCCTTTCTCAACTTCCTGCCTCACTCAGGTCCCTTCCCGAGACGGTGGGAAGGGGCAGAAGAAACTCTCTTCCCAGAATTCGTGAAAGGTCTGAATTCCTACAGCGTGTGCCACACAGTGGGACCAAGTTGGCAGTGCAGGGACAGGATGAATGGCTCTCCCTGTGGTCACCCTCTTGAGGAAGTTTCCAAGGATGGATCCCTTTTTAAACGGAGGCTCATTTAAAAAGGGATGAAAGGAGGGGAAAGGATGAGGTATCTGTGTAAAACTTGACATCGGTCAGGACTTGACGCATAACTTCAAGAAATGTTGAAAAGAAAGAAACTAACGCAGGGGCATAAATTCAAGCCCAGGGGCTAGAAAACCACCCTGACAGAGCTAGCCATCAAATCAAGAATGCTGTAGGAGGGAAGGCTTAATGCATTTATAAAGTGTTCAGAATTCTTGCTTCTCAGCATAAAGTGTTCAGAATTCTTGCTTCTCAGCAGAACCTTTGCCCTAAAGAGCTCCGTGTCATTCACTGCAAGGCACTTCATCTGAAGCTCACAGAATTATTCATTTAAAGCATGAAGCTCCCTGCCTGCCCTCCACCCCATCTCCTACAGCTGCCACTTACTGTGAGTTCTTTGCTTTTAGCAAAAGGCCACCAGCCCCGCACGCGCTTCTGCTGGAATATGGACATCTTGCTCTCCTCGCTCGCATTTTCAAACTTGGCGAGATCACAGGCTTTGGCAGACTTGGCTGCTCGGGGGAAACTATTGAGGTTCATTTCCAGGGAGCCTGTGAAGAGATGCCCGTAGCTGTTATGGAAGGGCTTTTAAAACCAATCACCATTCTTATTCACCCATTCATTCACCCATCCATCTTCCTTCAACCTATCCACCCATTCATTCACCTGTCATCCCTCCATCTACTCATTCATTCATTCATTCATCATTCATTAATCTTCCATTCATCCACCCATCCATCCCTCACTAGTCATTCAATCAGCACCATACTGGATCACTAGCATGTGCTAGGTACCGGGGATACAAATATGACCAAGACACATTTGGTGTCCTCAAAGCATTTATAATGTGGCAGCAGGTAGGAGACAAGGGCAGAGCTACGATACAAAACTTTCAAGCCTTGGTTTCCAACCTTGATGCTGGGCATCTCTGCTCCCTGATTGCAGTCTGAATCACGTGCCTATCTTCTGAGTCTTCTCCTGACTTGGCATACATCAGCCTATGAGGACCCCCTTCTCCAACCACAGCTCCATCTTTGAGTTCATTAAACCCCACCAGGTCGGGGACTAAGTCTTACTGTCTTTATGGCGATTCTCTAAGACCTTAGTAGGCTTTTCAACAATGTATTTTCAGTGAACGAATATGAGGCAAACTAAGATAATGTCCATGAGATCCATGGGGGCGTCATATATCTCTCTAATAATCTTTCCTATTACAAAAGTGATGTTTGTTCATTGTGAATATTTAGAACATGCACATAAGCAAAAAAGTAATAATAGAAAAATCTTCCATAATTTTGTATCCCAAAAGTTGACCACTGCTCTATGGATTAGTTTTCTTTATGTCTGTCCTTCTCCTTGACTGTTTCTATCACTTTCTCCTATACATAGAAATACATATTTTACAGAAAAAGGATTTTTCCTACACCCTTTTCCACTTAATGCATATCTAGCCAACTCATTAAATATTCTGCTATGTTTAATGGCTACGGGGTTATTGCTTATTGAGTGCTTAGTATGTATGAGGCGCTGTGCTTAGTTTTTTTGTTTTTTTTTTTTCGATATCTTGTTCCGATAGAGTGGAAGAGAGAGAGAGAGAGAAACATCAACATGAAAGGGACACATCGAGTGGTCGCCACCCACTCGACCCAACCAGGGCTGGGGACAAACTGCAATTGAGGTACGCGCTCTTAGCGGGAACCCAACCTGGGTCTCTCTGGACCGCAGGCCGATGCTCTAACCGCTGAACCAAACGGCCAGGGCTGTGCTTAGTTTTTAAATTATATTATCACTTATACAGCTCCCAACACCCTCTGAGCTATGCAATATTACAATCCCCATTTTTACAACTGAGGCACAGCATGAGCCACTAATTAGCTCAGAATTTAATAGCTTCTTAGTGGTAGAGCAAAGGTCATTTTGAATCTGTATGAATATATATCTTCTGCCGTATGGAAGCACCATGACTTATTCAGCCAATCCCCTAAAAAGGATATAGGGAGTACTTCCAATTTTTTACCATCATGAACAGCACTGAATTCACGATCCTTGCAGCGAAATCAGAGCAAGCTGCCCCGAGCCTGGGACACGACCCTCTGCATCCATACGAGCTTGAGGAAGCCAGTGGCCTACCCAGAAAGTCGTCGGAGGACAGCCTTTCGAAGTCCCACACCTGGAGCACCAACACAGCTGGCGTCTTACACTCCATCTTCTCCAAGGAGAAGATGTTCTCCCTCTTGGTGACGACCATTTGCTTCTCGGCTGGGAGATACTGAAACGGAAACAGGAAGCGCCAGTTGAAGTTCCCCTCGCCGGTCAGGGAGTTGTAATGCACGTCTGTCTCCTGCTTGTCGTCTTCCAAACCCTTGAGCCACCTGCACAAAGGGAGGCAAAGAGTTGAACTCGCATTATTCAGGCACCAGTGTAATCGAGAGTGATTTAACTAGTTCCAACGTGGTCCTAAATCATAGTGTTGAGACTATGCTCCAGTTAGATTTAGATGGAAGCTTCTGTTGAATCGAAAAGGGAAAACAGAGGTTAAAGGGCCTGAAACTGGAACAGATTCTCCCCCTGAGTCAGGTTGGGGAAGCGCACGCGGTTGCTCTTGGGGAGGCCTGAAGCCCCCGCGGTGAAGAAGGAAAGTCAGGGTGTGTGGGTAGAACCGGGGTCCTTTCATCCGGGAGCCCTCTGCGGGGGGGCCACGCCTGCACCTGGGTGCTACAGGCAGAGCACCTGCGACACGGGGGCCTCTGAAACTGGCCTCATTTCGACCTGCCATGTCAGGCCTGTAACTGGCCCCTTCTCCCCGGCTGTGGGTCTCAAAAACCCAGCAGGCCTGCATCAGTGCAGCCTGGAGGGTGGAGGGCTGCCTGCACCCACCGGGTTCCCATCCGAGCTCTACCACCTACTGTGCAGCTGTAGCCGCGTTATCTAACCTCTCCGCACCTTCTTTTCCTCCGGAGAATGGAAGCTGACAGCACCTTGTTCAGAGGGATGTTGGAGGCCTTGTATGAGATTCCTGCTGAGTGCTTCAGTGAACCCCGAATTATCTACACTGTCCCTTCTTCTTAGTGTTGTCTGGTCTTTCTCCTCCATACCCAGCATAAAGTAAGCTACAATTAATACATTTTCTCCTAGTACATGGTGAATTAATTATTGAGAAAGATGGATACTTTTTATACAAACAAATTAATCATTCCAAAGCATATGCTTCCTGAAAGCAGACATCCCTCCCCCACAGCAGGGGAAGGTCAAGACCGGCCCCTCTGGGGAAGCGGTACCACTTGGGGTGTGGACGCAATCAGGTAGCTGAAGACGCTGCTTGCTCAAGCAATAGACATGTGGCATCTATTAAGAGGGAAGGACTGAGCTAGATGCTAAGGGAGCGATGGACAGCAAACAGATGGTCCTTGACTTCATGGAGGGAGAGGGAGGGAAAGATGGGGGGGGGGCAGAAGTCACCAGAGAGAGATGTGCAAAGGCCCATGGACAAGGGAGAGAAGCTCAATGGACGAGAGAGCAGAAAGCAAGAGGGATACTGAACGTGCTGGGAGCATGCGCGGGGAGTTATTTGAGAGGTAAAATAGACACAGTTTAACAGCCTACTAGAAACGGAGGCGCCCACGAGGAAGAAGATTTCTTGGTTGGGGAAGACGAAGAGATACAAGAAGCTGAGATTACCTTTTCTCTGAGGGTACATGTTTAGTCACTTGATTCTCTACTCCCTTACCTCTGTCCCTGACTAGAAGCCGAAAGGAAGCCAAGGTGTAAGACAGATAAAAACCCTTAGTTCCCCGTGTCCTGGGTTGGTATCTTTTTTATCAGCAAATGGGAAGTTTTAAGTTTTAGCATTTGTATTATTCTTACAATCTTCTTATCACTTAATCTTTCATCAATAGATCATATCACTCTATTTCCTTCGGGTGTAAATGTATTTTGAATGTTAAGCAAAATGCCTAAGTATACAATATGAAACTTGAAGAAATGCTTATGTAAGATTTCCTCACAAAAATATTTTCGTAAGATAATAATTCTTAACAAAATGCCGGAATGAGATGAATATTTGACAAAGAAAGGGCGCTGTTCTAACCAGGAGAGTAAGACGAACTGTGGGATCACGGGGTGTGGGCAGAGGAGATCCAGGAGGCACAGGTTTGGGGGTAAAGAGGTGAGGAGGGAAGGGTAGGGAGGATGGAGTTGGTTGATGACCTTACCCTTTAACATAAATATCACTTGACTTTTGTCCTGTGAAGATATTCTCGTCCTCTAAAATGACATCTTCGGTGTTCCAGATGGTTACTCTCAGTTCGTATCTGGAATAAGGGAAGGCAGCATTAGTTGAAAACTCTGAAACAGAGTCAACAGGTGTCTATGGGATTCTGGTTCTGTTTGAATCTGTAAGTTTCCTCAACTTTACCAAGTTCAAAAATATCAACAGTTTAAGGTCTTGGCTCCATCAAAACCAAGTGTCCCAGCTGGAATCACAAGGACGTGAACTTCTCTGAGAAGATCTTCCTTCCAGTAACCGGGCTCTGAAGCTCAGTTGTCGCCCTTACCATAAAACAGGGGCCACCCTTTCAATCTCCACACTCGCCCCCTGCTGTGATTGGCCAGGTAGAAAGTGAGGGATAATTCTCAGGTGCCAATCGATCAATATAACACATGAGACACTAATTCAAATGTCATGACCTTTCAGTCTGCTACCACGGTCTCTTCTCCGGAAGGTGGGGCTGCAGTTAACTTACCCTTTGGGTTGCCTTGGCGAAATGTCAACAGGAGGTCCAGGCTGAGGCATGTCTTTGGGAAACATGTCCACCCACATCTGCAGGCGGCCCTGGTTAAGAAAAGAACTCCTTTAGCTTTGGGGAGGCGTACCACGTAAGCAATGGAGAATTCACAGTTTTGACAGATCTCTTTACTAGAAATGGATATGAGATACAGCTTGGTAGCTTTATACATGTTAAGAATATTTGTTGACAAAGGCATAACTGACATTTTAATTAAGAATTAGTCAGAGCATATGTTAAGACCAGGAGAAGGGCAAGCAAACTGTGACTGAGCATCTGCTATGTGGTAGACCGAGCACTCTGGGCTTGATAAACATCATCCCATTAACTCTCTCAGGGTCTCCGCTGGGTAGACGTTAGTGTTCCTACTTAGCAGATGAGTAAACATCTTGGCCATGCTGACACAGACACTGCGTAGTAGTCTGGGTTCAACCCTTGTCTGTTGACTCCAAAGACTGCTCTTTCTACAAACTCCTAAAGATTAAAAAGATGATAATAGTGTCCATCAGCAGTACCATGCTTTATTGTTTCCAGAGTATCTTAACATCCTTTACCTCCACTAAATGCTCACCCTAACAACATTTCTTTGAAACACATAGAGAAGTCAAAGAAACGAGCCGAAATCCTGCGGCTAATTAGTGGCAGACCAGGGTCTTCCATCCATTGCCTTGAACTCCATACGCCATACTTTACTCTGTTGCAAGAAATTCAGGAGCCCGTGTGGGGAGGTGGTCTGGTGGATTCCATGCTCAGCCCTGCTGTGTACAGTCTAAGTTCTGTCAGCTCAGGTAAGAAGGACTGGGCTGGAGTGGTCAGGCGAGATTTTACAAGAAGGGAGGGGGCTTTCACTAGAATGGGAAGCATATTCATAAAATAGGAGGGGGCTTTGCTTAGAAGGGAAAAACGACTTCCCAAGGGAAGGGACAATAGAAGAAAAACTTTAGCGTTTAGGACGAGAAGAACCAATTCAATGTAGGATTACAGTCCTAGAGCAAAGTGGGATGATTTATTCTCTAAAGACACATCAACAAATTTCATCAAAAAGCCCCATCTGACAGGCAAAAGGAAGGATACCAGTGACTAAGGAATTTCAAACATCATAGTACATTTCAGGACACAATCGTGAGCTTCTACCTCTGACAAAGGTTTGCCCTTCCAAGGCATTCCCTGACACATGCTATCACTAGGCTTACACTCCAGCACTGCTAGGGTGTGGGAGCAAGGTGGGTTTTCCTGCCCCGTCATGGTCAAGTTCATGTGCTTTGCCCAAGTTACTCGGTGAGTCCAGTGCTGGGACAGGACAAGGGACGCAAACTGCCTGGGTTAATCCCAGCTCTAGTTATCAGCTGAGTAACTCTGAGCAAGTTATTCAAATTCTCTGAACCTCTATTCCCTCATCTTAAAAGGATCATACTACATACATCATGAGTCTATATTAAGGAATAAGAGTAAGGTGACCCACGTAGCCCTGTTTGCCTAGAAAAGTCCCTTGTACCAGCATGATTATTAGTAGTGACCTCTTCCCCTCTCAAAATGGCCATAGTTCAGATAAATAATTCTATGATCATCCAAATTATGTGAGATCATTTAAGTAAAGAACCTAGTACATAGAAGGCTCTTAATAAAGTCTGTTTGCTCTTCTGAGTTCTAACCTGGATTTCTAGTTGTCTCTCCACACACAGTTTTTTCTTGCCAGTTCGAGGTAAGCCACCAGCCACTGCTCCTGTGGGAAAACCAGTGGACTGTGTGCTACTGATAGACTTCTGGACAAGGGCTTGAACATATCCAGTGGGTTTTGAAGTTTCTCAAATGTCAGAGTTCTTCCAAAAGGGTTTGACAGCTCAAATCATAAAAAGGAAAAGGTGCTAAGTTCAACACTGACTCTAGGGCACTGTTGCTTGTCCTTGACATTACTGACATTTTGGGCTGAGTGATTGATTCCTGTTGCGAAGAGCTGTCCTGTGCAGTGTCAGATGTTTAATAGGATCCTGACCTCCACCCACTAGGTGTCAGTAGCACCTCCACCTGCCTGAGAAAACCAAAAACATTTCCAGACATTGCTAAATGTCCTAGGGCATGGCAGTGTGTATGTCAAAATTGTCCCTGTTTGAGAACCATTATTCTATGGCACACAAGATTAGGGGAAAAGTCACATTCCTTGGGGATGAACACTTCTATCGGGGCCAGAAGGGACTTGGCCACTACCTGCTCCATTCCCGGCTTATCCTTGTGGTACAGTGGCCGGGTTTCTATGTGCTCAGGAACCAGCCGGCATCCAACCTCTGGGATGTCATTCCAAGAGTGTAAAACCTTCAGGGCCAAGTGCTCATAAGACTCCACTGTCTCATCTGCATGAAAGAAAGAAATATGAAGGCACTTGTCAGCTGTGTGTTCCGGAGGGGACAGAATGGGCTGTCACACTTAAAGGTTTCTCTAAATATACTGAGGCACACGAAAAGCCAGCAAAAGAGAAAAAGAACAGAGAGAGAATGGAAAGAGGTGAGGGTGGCATGGTAGGACGGGGAAGGAGATGGCAAGGTTAGAGGACGAGACCTGAGATGGGTTGATAAGAAGACCCAGAGAGCAGTCAGGGGTCTTGGAATGCAGAGCTTCTTGAATCAGATTTCTGCAGAGTCTACAAATCACAAGCTTGGCTTCACGGTACCAGAGAGGGTATGTTTCTTGGAGATACAGAACTGTTGGATAACACAGTAGTGTGAGAGGCCAGAGGAATCAGGGTGACCCTACATAAGGTGGTAAAATGGGCACAATGTGTGTCCATGGATATCTTCTGTCTTTTCTTGTATTGCTTGAGATTTTCCTCCTACCAACTCCTGCTCACAGAAAAGGTTCGTTGATGCATCATTTTACCAAAGAAGGTAATTCATGATAACTACTGGCAGAAACATTATTTGCAAACATTATAAGGCAAAGTTGTTGAAAGGATCCAATTTTCTTGACAAAGTTTAGAATGGTCAAATTTGACATTTGACATAGGATATTGAACTTCCTTTTTTTTTTAAAGGAGGCCACAAAAGAAATTTCCCAATATTAGCAATTACAATCAGTAAACGTTGGTAGGGACAAACAAGTAATCAATGGACTAAATCTTTGTCATGAAGTGTAATCCATCAAGAACTAATTTTGATGAACATAATTTCATATTTTTGATGAGCAAACAACTGTTTAATGAAATACAGGATATCATAAAATACAGGATATTGACCAAGGAACTAAATTGGCTTTATAAACTATATTGTGAAAGAGACTATTTCTCAACATAAATTCATCAATATGCCATCAATTCACTATCTAAATGTCATTTAACTCTGCATGTAAAATTGTTCAAAAAGTTTTTGGGGTCAAAACAAGATGGTAAAAAGAAATCTTGGCATCCGAGTGATGGGGTCAACATGACAGTGTCATGTCCTGTGGCATGTCCTTAACTGGGCTCTTTGCATCAAAAGCACCTGAACCATAAATAGGTCATTTTCAAGCATCAAACAGACAAGGGTGACGGCACAGAACTGCTCTGTATCACTCAGTAGAGGTGACGTTTGTTCTCCTCCTAAGGGTATGAGAGCCTTCCTGGACCTCCTGGTAGACACCAGGATGTCCCTGTGGAAAATCTCCCTCTTAGTGCTGAAACAGGAGAGTTGTTGGTATTAACATTTATGGAGGTAATTTTGGCTGTGTTCATTGATTTACTGTATATAACATTCTTTTTAAGGTTATTGCCTACCTTTTAACACAGCAATTCTACTTATGTGATCTCTACTGTAGAAACATTAGAAATGTGCAAAAATATGTATAAGGAAGTTCATGGTAGCAATAAGTGTCACTATAAAAAGTGAACACAATGTAAATAAATGGCACAACCATAAAAAATGAATATTATCAGTGATCGTTTCAAAGTACAAGGGAGAATTGTCATATCTACTGGAAATAGAAAAGGCAGGATACAAAGCTGTATGACACATTCACAATTCTATAAAAATGTGATATATGGCGTACACACACACACACAGGCTGTAATGAAATATACCAGCACGCAACATGCTCATCTCTGATTTGGGGGATTGTAAGCGATTCTCACTATCCTCTTTACTCTTCCACATTTTCTCCCATGAGCACGTAGTACTTTCCCAATAGACGACCACTGTCCCCAGCCACAGAGACCCCAGGAGAAGCAGGCTTTTCAAAGAGTAGCGAAGCCAGAGGCTGCACTGCGGGGAGTTACCAGAGTCTTCTTCAGTGAAGACTGTCTTTCCAGAAAAGACCTGGTTCCCTATCTGTATTTTCCCAGGATGAAAGTAGGGTCCGTCCAGCTTGTTGTCTTTGCAAAGCTTGGTGAGGATTTCGGTGGGTTTGGACGTGTCTCTCCAGGCATTGTATCCTTCTCTGAAAAGTGGAGGAAGGACAGACAGGGTGAGGCCCGGCTTCCCCTGGAGGACATACTCGATGCCCCTCTTCAAAGGGCCACCCAAGTATGATCTGTGTAGTTTCCTTAAGATTCAACTTGCCATTCTGTGCTCTTGGGCTGGTGTTTATTGTTTCTTTGTTTTGTTTTCTCTATTTTCTGGTCAAAACCTCTGCATATGTATGCTTGTATGAAAAGCAGGACTTCTGAATAGCTTGACATAAAAATCCTTTGCAAGTAGTTTTTTATTTTTAAAGAAGTGTGCCTTAAAAAATTGAAGTGAAATTCACAGAACATAAAATTAACCATTTTAAAGTTGCCTAATGCAGCGGCATTTAGAACATTCACAATGTTGTGCAACCACTACCTCCATCCAGTTCCAAAAAATTTCCATCGCCCCAAAAGAAACCTCTGTACCCATGAAGCAGCTCCTCCTCCTTCCTCCTCCCTCCGGCCTTTGGCACTCACCCAGCTGTTCTCCGTGGACGTCTTTGCTTGGTTTTTGTTCTCTTTCTAGCAGAATAGCCATTTGGGCTGCTATTTACTCTAAGAGAAAAGCCTAGCTCATTCTTTCAGTTTCTCTGCTTTTTCCCCCATCCCCCAATCATACATAGACTCATGACACAGGCAGAAAGTCAATATTTGTTGTTTCTCTAATCACTGATTTTCCTGGTGCTGAATTTCTAAATCTTTCCAACCCCTTCGTCCCTTGAAAACGAGCTGTTTAAAAGTTATTAACAGGCAATGAACTGCTCTCTAATGGCCATGACCAAGATGAGCTTGGATTTCTCTGCACATTGGGACACAGGAGGCCTCAGAATTTAACTTGTCTAAGCATTTAAATGAATCAAAAGAAGCCTATAAAACCACTACATTGTACTAGAGCTATGAAGATCCCAGAGTGTCCATGCAAACCATGCCGGGGGCCACGCAGGCCTCCCCAGACACAGGTGCTCTTGTCTTGTTTGAAAACCTTTTCAGTGAACAGAGGTTATAACTTCGCTGATGAAACGAGTTTGCTCCCTGGTAGTTCCACTGTCTGGAAATTCTTCGGAACAGAGGATGCACCATGCTGGTCTGCGGCTTCCCCCCCTGACTTCGGAGTAAGATCAGCTAATCATTTTCTGAATGGTACTCGCTCAGGTACTTGAGGGTGATGTGAATACCTCGGAGACTTATACAGTCGCGAGGGTCTCAGCACTGAACCCACTGGCTTTCTGGGCTCCAAGGAGAGCCAGAGGTAGAGACGTGTCTGAAAATCATGCCATGAAAGAAGCAGGTACCCAGACTCTGTTCCTATGAGTCTAAATGGGGACAGCCATCCTGGAGAGCCATTTGGTCATATATACTAATTTTAACGGCATAATCCACATCTACAGGTGACTGCTGAGTGAACCATCAAAGGGGTGTACAATGGCTTTTCAATGTGAATGCTTATAGCAACAATATTTCTAATGGAAAAAAGAAGAAATATATAATTGCCCTAAAGTTCATGAAGGCAAATTGATTTTATCATTTTATAATAAATTCATATGATGGAACACCACAGAGCTAGTAAAATAATGACTTTTAAGAATATTAAATGATATTATAGAATGCTTATTATGACATAAGTGTTAGCAAGATGAGTAATTTACAAAATTCACAGAAAGTATAAATCTACCTTTGGGGGAAAGTAGCATAGAAAAAAAGAATAAAAGGAAATACATAAAACAATTTTTACATAAATTATCTCTGGGTGGAATAATTTCAGCATTATTTTATGCTTTCTGAATTTTCCTAAATTTTCTACAATGAATACATATTTTATATTCAGAAAACATATTTCTACAAGTATACCATGAAAATCTAATGAAAGTTTTTATATTTTTCCTGGCTGAAATTTATAAGATTTTAATTTTTTCTTTAAGATATCAGATACAATATATTAAAAAATAAATAAATAAAGCTAGTCGTCCATATTTTGAAATGAAGCAGAATTCAAAATCCTTGCGAAGAGTGAGAGCTGGGCCCACACTTGCCTCATTTTTAGGCTGGGGTACCACCTCCGTGGGTTCTGAGAGGATGAATGAGACACTGCACTAAAGCGCTTGGCACACCACGCAGTCTCGTGTTAGTTAGCACGATCGGGGACATCCGCATGGTGTTACATTAGTCACCCTTCTTCCAGCATCATTCCCCATTGCGTCTCTCCGCCCACCGGGCCCAGCGGATGGGGTGAACACATGCCATTGGGCTCCTGGCTCTCCGTCAGCCCTGCCTCCCCATCCAACACCCTCCCAGAAGCTGCGCCTTGGCTGGCCTTCCAGAGCCGGGGCCTGCGCCGCAGCCTCAGCGCCCCGACGCCGGCAGCCTCTGGGCGGGAGAACTCACATCTCGTACTGGCTCTGCAAGCCGCAGATGGCCCGGTGCTTGCTGTAAAAGCGGTTCTCCAGGTCGATCCTGGTCTCGCCAATGAGGTCATCTGTCCCGATCATGTCGTGGTCGTAGATCAGGACAGAGAGCAGGGACTCCTTCGGGAAGGTGGCCTGGATCTCAAATGACCTGCAGTCCAAATAGAGGCTTTAGGAGTCAACATTTGGTGACACGGAAGGTTTCCCAGCTTCGCACTGAGCCAGCCCGCAGTTCATGTGAACGCACTAAACACTCACTACTGAGGGGATATTTATGTGGTTTAATTTTTTACTGAGATACAAACAGTTTCCAATTCTGTTGTCACTTTTCAGTGTCCAATCATCTCTTCCTTCATGACCATCAGCTGCAGTCTTTGACCAGGGTGGCAGCTAGGCCAAGGGTTTGGGTCTCAAACTGATTTCCAACCCTGATTTCGAACCAGTAACTTGGGAAAGTTGCTTCATCCCTCTCAGCCTCCTTCTGTGTAAATGGGGATAAATGTCTCCTTTGTGAGACAGCAGGCGGTTAAATGTTGTTTACTCCCAGGCATTTAACTGGTGCCCAGTAAATTGCCATCCGCTTTCCCTCCACTTAGCTTCCTCGGGGAACACCAGCTGAGTTTACTTGAAATGAAGCCCTGTCGAAGGTGGACCAATCCTAAGACATGGAACTGCAGGGCTGGGATGGCGTCTCTAAAGATGGGGAGCCCCCAGAGAACAGAGAGCCACCCTCTTCATCTCGTCCTCATTAGAGCTGGGCTTTACCTGAAGGGAGTGGACAGGACATGTCTCCGCCGTCTGTCAGGGACCTCAGGGATCACCGCGTCCAATCCCTTCACTTTATAGGTGAGGGACTTACAACACAGAGCACAAGTGACCTGGCCAGGAGCGTAGTCAGGCCTAACTGATACAAGTGTCTGTGTTCTGACTCCTGGTCCTGGCTCTTTCCAGGATGCCACACCAGTGACGGTGTTGAAAGGAACATCGGTGCCAACGACTTCCTGTGACAATGCATTATCATGCCACTGAGCGTTAGAGATGATAAGAATTAAATTTTTAGTGCAACCCTGCATTTCAGGGAAATGTCTTTCTGGAAACCAAATCAAGGCACAACGATGTTTCTCTAGCTGTTTCCAACTCTGGCTGCCCCGGGACAAGGTGGGGTGGGCTGGGAGCGAGGGACAGAGAGGAGGCAAGAGGAAGGGAGGATGAGGGCCCACTGTTTCCCTGCGTGTCCACCAGCCTGTCTGGGCTGCTGCCCGCGTGGTCAGATCCACGTAGCCTGACTGTCACTGTCCAGTGTGGCAGGAAGCACGGTCACAGCACAGCCAGAGCCCATGAACCCTCCCCAGAGAGAAAACTGCAGCGATGCTCAGAGCTCCTGTGAGAAACGCACTGAGCAGGCCAGGGATGCGGCTGGGTGGGGAAGAAATGAGCATCTTCTGCTTAAAGACAAAGTCCAGCCTCCCTGGGGCTCCAGAGTTTGGATCCCAAACAAGAACTGATTCCAGAGGCATCTCCCAAGGATGCCTCCAGCCGCCTATGCCTCAGCTTAGTTGTCACCATGGCTGCTGCCACCGAGAAAGGACTTCTTCAGTGCTGACTGCAACGTGGCGACTCCTCGGCCCTGTTCCGGCTCCCTGGGCTGTGTGCGCACAGAGTCAACTCTCTGGGATTTCCACTGGAGCTGTCATTAGTAAGAACCACAGCCCACCCTGTGGGGCTTCCCAGGGGAAAGCTAGACTTATACCACGTGTGTGTCGATGGGGCACGACCTCAGGTACAGTGGAGGTTATAGGGAGCAGGCACCGTGAGCTGGTAAAAACTGGGCCTGTGAAACATTTAGTGCCTCTAAGCTTCACAGCAACAATGTCCCACTGTTCCTTTGCTCACTTTTTCTTTTGTTAACTCCTTCATTCACTTGACATTCATTACACACCCAGTAGGTGCCAGGCACTGTGGTTTTTAAGAAAAGGAGAAACCACCGAAGTCTGCAGACATGTACCACCTCAGGCTGATGCAGAGTGACAGGTCTCAGTAAATTCCACTGGTAACGTGCTGGAGGACAGTCCATCCGTCTCTTCATTCACTCATTCACTCATTCGATCTACAGGTCCTTACTGGGCATGCGTGCCATGCCATGTCCTGTGCTAGGTGCTGTGGACAGGGCACTGAACAGGCCAGAAGACCAAGTCCCTGCTCAAGGGAGCTTACATTCTAGTGGGGAGCTAGGGGACATCTAATAAACAGATACGCATGTCAAGGGCTATAAGGAAAAGCAAGCAAGGTGCCAGAGATCAGGGGTGGAGCCTGTGGCATCCTCCTACGGTGATGAGGGGGGCCCCAGACCCAGGGCAGGCCCAGGAGCTGCGCTCTCCCCACTGGAACACTGCAGGGTTGGGCCAGCGACTTTCGTCCCTGAGTAACCATTAAATTCCCTTCCGACAAGGCGCCCATGTGCGGAGGGTTTCTGGGAGAGTCTCTGCAATGCCAAGGCAGAGAGAACATCCATCATCCCTCCTCCCGTTTACCACAGCCACCGGCAGGTAATAAAAGCAGTCCATTCAGGGCGCTGTGCTGAGGGTAGCTGATGAAAACTTACTGCAAAGCACTTTGAATTGCTAGTTACGCGAATGGCAGGTAATGAGAGAGGTCACCTCTGGGTCAGGGAAGCAAGGGTACAGTTCCCCGGCATCATTTTAATCATTCTCATAACCTTGCACAGGCAAAGTCATTTATTTCCTCAGGAGCAGGAAAGAAAGAGTCTGGTGCTCATCAAATGTCAGGGTCTGAAGAGATTGCAAATGTGTAAATGAATTTAAATAAAGCTGATGAGGATTTCACCCCACGCTCCTTGTTACTCAGGAAAAAAGGAAATTAAATACACTTAAAATGTATCCATTGCTAAAATGATTACTGAGGGAGAGAGAGAAAGGAAGCGAATGTGTTCTGAGTATCTCCTGGGGGTTGGCATAGACAATGTGCGAGGTGCTGTATATTTAATCTCCTGAAGGCGCCAGAGAGTCAAGCATCATTGTTGTTGCTTTACAGATGAGGAAGACTAGGACCAGAGAGGTTAAGCCACCTGCATAAAGTCACACAGCCTGTATGTGGCGGAATGGAATCCACATCTGCTGGACTCCGAAATTAACAGTAATTGGGTGCACAAGCTCCAGCAGAGAACACAGATGTGTGACCCTCCCCATTAGAAGACAAATGGGGGAGGGGGGTTCTGTGAACTGGGAAATGCCTGCTTCACCTAAACATACACAAATGCAATGCTTTTTAAAACACCCTGCAGGAAAACACAGCACAAATGGGGAATGTGATTCGATTTCTTTACTTCAGGGGTCACCTCAAATGAGCTGCAAAATGATATGATGGGAAAATCCCTTTGGTAGGAGACAAGACCAAAGGTCTGGCCCTTTCTCCTCTACCCATAAACAGTATGCACCTGAATAAGTCTCTAAACCTCTCTGGGTCTTGGTTGCTTTGTTTGTGAAAAGGGAAACCTCTCTGTCCAAATGCAGGAGGCTGAATGTAGGAACGATTAATATGTAGGAAAATCGTTATCGGAAAACCACAGGCATGAAAATCACCACAAACCACCTTACACCTGAAGGGACCGAGGAAAGAACCTGGCCTTTCTCCACTAAGGGTAGGTTTGGTTGGCTCTTATCACAAGCAGAAGCCAGCATTTAACCTCCTGCCACCACTTACTCAGACACACTCACGTGGACACAGCAGCCCCGACAGAAGCACAGCAGGAGCAAATGCAGAGAGGACAATGCAATCCCACCCAGATGGCCACTGACCTTCCAAATACCGGGTTCAGCTGTTTGGGGATGTATTTGTCTCGGTCCTTGATTTCCGTCTTGCCAAGCCTGACCACAATGTAGGGATCCGATTTGCCATCTGGATCGGCCGGGCTGAGACTAAATGCCTGGGACGGAGAAAGGAGAGCACCTTGGTCCAGTGGTTCCCAACACCGGCTTGTACAGTGGGATCCCCAGGGGGCTTCAAAAAATGCCCGAGCTCCATCCCCAGATATTCTGACTTAATTGGCCCTAGGCTCTGGGATTTTTTAGACACTCCCTAGATGACTCTAGTGTGCAGCCAAGGTTAAAACCCACTGCCTTAGCCCCTCCACTGTGCTGTTGAGAGAAGAGTCATCAGCTTGTCGAAGTTCCGCGTTCCCTGGAGTGGTCTCCCAGGGGAAAACCGGGCTTGGCACAGAGCGATGAGCAGCATGCTGGCCCAGGAGGCAGAGGCAGGAATCTGAGCTCTGGCTCTAGTTCTGAGTGGTCTGAGATCTGTCTGTGAAACCATGGGGTGGACCCCCAAAGGGTCCTCCCAGAGGGATGGGCTCTGAACCCATGACCCCGCCAGTCTTGCATTTAGTACTGGCTGGTGGAGCAATGATCTATTTCTCAGAGTGAAGTCTGACTCCAGACAAGCTGGGCATTAAACCATCACCAGCAAACACTTTATTTTTTTTTTTCAATTCTCACGCAAGGATATGTTTTTATTGATTCTTAGAGAGAGAGAGAGAGAGATATCAATGTGAGAGAGAAACATTAATCAGTTGCTTCCCGGACGTGCCCCGACTAGATATCAAACCCACAACCTAGGTATGTGTCCTGACCAGGAATCGAACTCGCGACTTTTAGTTTACAGGACGATGCTCCAACAAACGAGCCAGGGCAGCAAACACTTTCTAAGAGAAGGCTGGCGTTGGGGCGAGTGAGGAATGATACTGAAAAGATGGAGAAAGTCTGCAGAGATGATTGCTCAGGAACAATCCGTACCCAGGACTCTCTCCTGCAGCTCAAATGGATGAGCACACAAAGCTGTATTTTCAAGGATGTTCACAGGAGCATTTTTAGTAGCTAAATTTGTAGACAAACTATATATATATCGCAATTACTTCAGGGGAAACTTAATTCAAAATAGTTCCTTCCCCAACTACTCTCATCACATCACCCGATTTTTTGTTTTTGTTTTGTTTTTTATCCTCACCCAAGGACATTTTTTTCCATTTTTTGTTCAGAGAGAGAGAGAGGGAGAGAGAGAGAGAAACATCGATGTGAAAGGGACACATTGAGTGGCTGCCACCAGCACGACCCAACCAGGGTCGGGGATAAACTGCAACCAAGGTCCATGCCCTTAGCGGGAACCGAACCCGGGCCTCTCCGGACCGCAGGCCGACGCTCTAACTGCTGAGCCAAACACATCACCCGATTTTAATTGTCCACGTAGCAGCTATCTCTGACATTCATCTTATTTATCTGTTCCTTTGTTGATTTTTAATATATTCTTAATCCCCTCCACCTCTAGCTAGTATGTAATCTCCAAGAGAGCAAGGGCACTAGCTGTCTTATTCATTATATTATCTCTAGGACCTCAAAACTTAATCTATATGAAATTAATAAATAAATGGATGCTAACATTAATTCAGAAGAATGTTACATGGCTACTAAGAAGAATGAGGAAGACCTAGATGTACGGATCTGGGAAAATGTCCAAATTATATTACTAGCTAAGAAAAGAAAATAGGAGATCAATATGTAATATGTCAAGCAGGACTCTATTAAATAAATTCCTGGGTGGAGTTGTAGACAAGTGGAAATAGAGATTCACTTGCATATACATAAAAAAGTAAGTTATTTCTGGGGGTAGAATTGCAGAGGTGAGAGGATTTTTCTTTCTTTATGCAACTTTTGAATAGTTTTATTTTTTACTTTGTTGTTGTTTTATTGAATTAAAAGTTTTTAAATTAACTTATTATGTAGTTGATTGATTAAATCTTGGTGTGAGAGAGCAAACTGCACACTATTAGTAAAATGTCCGTGAAAAGCATGGACTGTCTATAACCGCAGTGAATTTATCCTGTGTCCTGCAACCCAGGGCTGCCAGCCCCTGACTCTTCACGTGTTCAAATCCTGCTTGTCCTCAAGTCCAGCCCAAGCCCTCCCTCCTCCAAGCTGCTTCCTGAGCAGGAACCTGATCTGAGTCTCTGGCCTTTGTCTAAAGGGCACTGGACACATAAAAGTGTTGTAGATATTTGCTGAATGAACCAATAAACAGTGATCCTTCCCCGGTCTCCGTAGTTCAAAAACTTTCTCCCTTTCCTTGTACTGCTCATGCCCTCTCTTTCTGGGTTCCCCAAACTCTGTCCCATAGAACCGTAGTCCTGCAGAGTTTTCTGTAGAGAGGAAAAAGAAATGGGGCCATAAGTTTAGAAAGTACTGTTAAAGATTCAGCGGTTAAAGATTTCTTTGCTTCTGGAATTCTCAGAGCCTTGAATGTGCTTGTGAACCTCGGGTTAGTGGAGAGAAAAATGTGATAAGCACCAATTCTCAAATGTATTTGTACACATAGTCCATTTCAAAGAAATGCATATTAATTATCTCTCCTAAGACACCTCCCAAAACATGAGTGATCTCCTGAAGGAAGTTTAGACAAGGTTAGTCTACACTATCCTGTGGGTGGGTGTTCAGAACAGACTACCCAGCACTGCCAGTGACTCTTTACAAGTACCTCTCATCTCAACATCCCCAGTGAGTAGTACGTGCCCGGCACAGGTGGCCATGGTGATGATGATGAAGGAAACATGAGAATGGCATGATGGGAAGAGGAACATTTTGTTCTCCTTTCACATAAAGAATTCATTTTTCTTGTATGTTTCATTTCTATTGTTAAAAAAAGGGTGCAGGTAATGTGAGCAAAGAGTTCATGTAAAATAAGACTATGCAATCAAATAAGACTATGAAAACCAACTCCAAGTTCAGGAGATGAAAACAGACACATGAACTGCAAAGGTCCAGCAGACAACTGCTTTGGTTGAGAATCGAATTTGGCCCTGAGCTTCCCAGCAATCAGACCCAAAAGTTTCACAATTAAAGTTATTGCAGTGCTTACATATTCGGAAAGTAGGGCAGATAATATTTTTCTTGAAAATACATTCAAAATGAGATTTCTGTCTGCCAGTGCAGAGACATAGCTGGGGTGGGAAGGGGGTGGATTTCACAGTGGAAGCTGCCTTGTTCGTCTTTCTAACAGTCTTGCCTATGAGCTTCCTGTTTGGTTATCTTCCCAGTTAGCAGGCAAACCCAGAGAGCAAATCAAGCTACGGAAATAAAGCTTGGAAGCCAGCAACTGAATGTCTAAGTTACCAAGCAAATTTCATACCTCCTGTCGTGGACTGAATTGTGTCTCTCAAAATTCATATGTGGAAGCCCTAACCCCGATTGTGACTAGGGTTAGGGTTAAGGCATTTAGGAAGGTGGTTAAAGTTAAAGGAGTCTTAAGGGTGGTGTCTTAATCTGTTAAGACTAATGACCTTTATAAGAAGAGGAAGTGCCCTGGCCAGTTTGGCTCAGCGGGTAGAGTGTCAGCCAAGGACCAAAGAGTCTCGAGTTTGATTCCAGTCAAGGGCACGTGTACCTCGGTTGCAGTTTGGTCTCCGGCCCTGGTTGGGGTCGAGTAGGAGGCAACCAATCAATGTGTCTCTCTCACATTGATGTTTCTCTCTCTCTCTCTCTCTCTCTCTCTCTCTCTCTCTCTCTCCCCTGCCCCTCACACTCTGCCTGAAGATAAATGGAAAAATATCTTCAGGTGAGGATTTAAAAAAAAAAGAAGAGTGCCCGGCTGGTGTGGCTCACTGGTTGAGCATCGACCCAGGCAGCAAAAGGTCGCTGGTTCAATTCCCAGTCAGGGCACATGCCCAGGTTGTGGGCCAAATCCCCAGTAGGGGGCAAGCAGGAGGCGGCTAATCGATGTTCTCTCTCATAGATGTTTCTATCTCTCTCTCCCCCTCTTCCTTCCTCTCTCTCTGAAATAAGTAAATAAAAAATATTATAAAAAAAAAGAAAGTGACACGAGATCTCCCTCCCTCCCCCCGTCCCCCCCACTCTGGATGGGCACACAGACAAAAGGCCATGTGAGAACACAGCAAGAAGGTGGCCATCTACAAGCCAGGGAGAGAGGCTTCCCCAGAAACCACCCCCTCACAGCACCTTGACCATGGACTCCCAGCCTCCAGAACTGTGAGAAAATAAATGCCTGGCGTTGAAGTGACCCAGTCAGCAGTGTTTTGTTACGGCAGCCCAAGCAGACTAAGACAATCCTCACGGTGAACAAGGGTAGCTCACCGCCACGATGTACACCCTGATCAGGACTTTGACGGGGTGGTTGGGTGGAATCCCTTGCTGGATTCTCAGCTGCCCGCTGTCCTCGGAGCTGGAATCCTCAGGGCTTTTGTAAATGCAGAAAGAGCCCTGGAACCACAAAGCACGACCATTGAAACAAGACGGTCCTCTGCCTCCCCGAAACCACAGAGGGCATAACACTGGGAAAGTGAACACAGCCGGGACTCATCAGGGGGCTCCCCGTGCCCTTTGGGTGTCCTCAGGAAATTCACTGTAGCCTGCTTGTCTCTGAGCTTGTCCAGGGCACATCAGTGAATCGGTGTTGGCAGACCAACACCTCCCCACAGGGCTCTTACGTGAGGAGCATGAATAGAAGAGTCGGATGGGAGTGCCTTTGACACGTGGGTGCTGAGCTAAGGCTTTCTCCTGTTTTCTTACTCAATCCTGACTGCAGTATTTCAATTTTCAGATGTCGTAACCAAGGCTCAGAGTGGTCAAGCAATGGTCAAGTACATGAGGCTACTTAGTGTTATAACTAGGATGAAAATCTACATTGGGAATGCAACACCCATGCTATTTCCAACACACAACACTGCATTTAAGGGGCCCAACACGCAGCAGGTTCATAGTAAGTGTTGGCTACCACTTTGTGAGGCTGACCCTACCTCTGCCAGATGAAGGGTTTGTGTTGGTAGGTTTGCATAACCTACACATTTGGTAGGTCAGGGTTGGGAAGAGCAAAGTAAAATTCAGTGATTCTTTTAGGCAACAATTCTCTCTCCTTATATTCCAGTAGACTGACTTCCAACCCACGTCACTGGCCATGACCCAAGTATCTCAAAAGACTGGGCCTGGGTCTTCTGGGGGCTCTAGAGAGCATCTTGTATAACAGTGGTTCTCAACCTTCCTGATGCCGTGACCCTTTAATACAGTTCCTCATGTTGTGGTGACCCCCAACCATAAGATTATTCTCATTGCTACTTCATAACTGTCATTTTGCTACTGTTACGTCTTAGGTGATCCCTGTGAAAGGGTCGTTCGACCCCAACGGGGTCGTGACCCACAGTTTGAGAACCGCTGTTGTATAAGGATGTCAGATTTTCTTTATACACATCCCACATCACAGTCCCATTAATAGAATTAAGTCGTATCTGACATTTATGGTTAGGAGAACCAAATAAAAGAGTTACCTCTGGAACTTGCCTTAAACTTTCCTATGACTCGGTCTCCATCCAGGCCATGGTCATCCTCGGTGGACTTCCCTCTGAAGAGTTCAAAGGTTTTCACCCAGTCCTCAAAACTGTTGAACTCACTCTCGAGGTCACCATCATATATCTTTAGGGAGAAGAGTGTGCACAAGGGAAAGAAGGCTCAGGATTGAGCTAATGAAAAATGCCACGAGTCTCCAAAGCAGGGCTTGATATACACCTCTTGGGAAAATCTAAAGGCAGCTGTTAATTTACCATTAGCAAAATAAGGATATGATGTACTCAGCATTCCTGGATCTAACTATCACTCTAAAATTTATAAAACCTTTTTGATAAACTTTGCAATTCCAAGAAAAGTATTTATAACTAAACCAAAAATTTTAAATATAATATGAAAGTAGAACTATGACAAACTTTTTAATAGCTAATGGATGTCATTGGTTTCTGGATATAGACTATTATATATATATATATAAATTTTTTTTTTATCCTCACCCGAGGACTTTTTTTGCTTTTATCTTCAGATAGAGGGGGGAGAGGGAGGGAAAGAGAGAGAGAAACATTGATATGAGAGAGACACATCAACTGGTCGCCACCCACACGACCCCAACCGGGGCTGGGGACAAACTGCAACCGTGGTACATGCCCTTAGCGGGAACCAAACCTGGGACTCTCTGGTCCGCAGGTCAATGCTCTAACCACTGAACCAAACTGGCCAGGGGTAGACTATAATATTTTAAGGACATATTCAAATCAATATATGTTCATTAAGCATCTAATTCTTAACACATAGAAAGTGGTGAAATAGTTGTTTTTATTATAATACATACTGACATGTGTTTTCCAAATGGGAAATTATACATAGAAATGCAAAATTGAATTGAGTTTTAGGTTTGGTAATAAAATTAAATCACTTATTCAAATTTTCTATCAAAATTACTTACCTAAATTTGTTATCTAATACATAATTTCATACTCCCAGTTTTCATACCCAATAGCCTCTGGCTAATGTTAAAATAGGTCTGGCAGAAATGACTTGAGCGTGAGTTAAAACTCCTGCTATTTGGAGTGTGTGCACACCTGCCTGATGATGACAAGCTTGAAGAGGTGAGTCAGTTACCTGGTTGGACCCCAGCTAACCAATGTGAGTTATGCCCCTTTTAATATGAGGATGTAGAAAGCGGAACATTAGCAAGCTCCACGGTCTCGGCTGCTTGTTAAGATTATAATAAAGACAAAGGCATTACTAGGCTTGATGGGGCATCAACAGAACCCCTTCTGAGCTTCCCACCCCATCCATGGTGGCGACGGCTGTGTCCACACACCTTCATGACAGCCAGGTTGGGGATTTCATCTTCTTTGACTTTCTTCTTGAGCATTTTGTCTTTCTTCTTCTTCGGGCCATCTTCTATATTCACTGCTACTTCATCTGATTTTGCCTCTGTGAATATCAAATGGAAATTGTTAGACTTCTCGTGGCTGTTGAGAAGAAACAAAGTCAAGCTCCCTTGTTCCCTTTGCTCTGGCATGTGTCATGACGCTTCTTTTCCAAAACAAATAGCGTTTTGCTGTAGGACTGCTACAGTCTGTGCATTACAGAACCAGAGGAGATGCCACTCACAGTAACGCAATGGCAACAGACCCATGGGGCCTGGCAGTGTGCTGGCCTGTCCATAAATGAGGCACACAGCAGACGAAATAATTTGTCCAGTCATCCAACTAGCAAAGAACAGACCCAGGAGGGCTGACTCCAAAGCTTTGAGTTACATTCCCTCTCAGATCTGTTTTGGAACTTGAGATTCATCTAGTTTAACAGTCTGAGGCACACATATGTTCAGGGTCTTGCACAGTCATGAATGTAGTTAGAGAGATTACTCAGCAGAAGCAGGCTCTAGAAATAAACTGCCCGAGACAGACCTCTAGCCCTGCTATTCTCTAGCTGGGTAAACTTGGGCATGTCACCCAACCTCTTCGTACCTCTGTTTCATCATCTACAAAATGAAGAGAGTACTGCTTACATCACCAGATGGTCTTAGAACTGAGCCTGACTCTGGTTTTCCTGCTCCCATCGATGTCACTTGAAACAGCACTGGTCACTTGGTGTTACTGCTGTTTTTAGGCCGAGACCTTCTGTTGGCCTGAACTGAGTTAACAGTCATTTCTAATCCAAGGCCTCTTTCATTGGACTACCTACCGCCAGACCAGATCCATCCAATCCTTGTAAACTGAGTTTTGGAGGCTAAATCCAGGTCACCTCTATTAGAGTTTATCGTGTTGGTTTTGGCCTGTCATCCCAGCTACTTCTATTCTTACTCTGCTGTTTCTACATTAAGACTGTCAATGTAGGGACATGAGCCAAAGGGTGGATTTCATCACTGAACTAGATTCAGGAGACTTGGGATCTGGTCCCAAACCAGCTCAAATCAGCTACACAACCTTCTTAAAGTGCCGTCACCCTCCTGAGGTTGTTTCCTCGCCTGGGAACCGAGAGGGTACAGCTCTGACGTCCTCCCATGGCTTCCACTGTATAACCCCTCACCCACATGGCCTGATTCTATGTGCAAATGTCCCCAGAACAGCTACGTACCTGTATCGCCTTTTTTCTCTTTGGGATGTCTCTCCCTTTCCTTTGAGAAAAGACAGAGACAAGATGATCGACACGGGCATGCCTCTTTATTAATCCTGGCTGCTAAGAGTCCTAATCCAGTTATCTCCACCCTCTGCCCCAGAGAAAAGGTGCCCACATATCCGAGAACAGTGCCACCAAGCTTCAGACTCCCTTGTCCCCAGGTGAGTGTCTCTCAGCCGCTGGGAAAGCGATGCCCCCCCCCCCCCCCATCTCCCAGTTCCCTGGAGCATCATCTCAGTGGGATCACCTCAGTCTGCAGCTGTGAGTTTTGCCTCTGGCATGTTGGGTTGCTGGGTTGGTCCCAGGGACTGGGGACGTTAGCAGAGAGAGGAGAAAGGGCTGAGCACTCACCGAAGTGGTGTGTCCAGCGCAACAAAAGGAGGGAGTGGGAGGCCGGGACTGACATTTGGCTTGTTTGTTTAACTATATATCAAGCTCCAGGGACAGTCCTAGATGCAGAAACTACGGTCTTCCCAAACTCGAGAATCAGAAGACTTTCTATGCAATTATATATGGTGATATCTGACTCATTTTCCTTTCTTTCTTTTCTTTTTTTTTTTTAATCCTCACCCAAGGACACTTTTCAGTATTTTGTTCAGATAGAGTGGGAGGGAGAGAGAGAGAGAAACATCGATATGAAAGGGACACATCGAGTGGCTGCCACCCGCACGACCAACCAGGGCCGGGGACAAACTGCGACGAGGTATGTGCCCTTAGCGGGAACCGAACCCGGGCCTCTCCGGACCGCAGGCCGACGCTCTAACCGCTGAGCCAAACTGGTCAGGGCTCCTTTCCTTTCTTATTCGGGGACGAGCCATCTTACCAAATTCAGCCACTGAGACCCCCTCGCTACTGGTTCCCCAGCTTTCTAACTCCACCCCTTTCTTGCTCCGTGTGCATGAGGCCCTGCTCTGGCAACGTTCTGACCACTCCCATTTGCTAAGCTTAGACCTCTGCCTTTACTTGGACAGTTTTCCATATGAACTTAGAATCCCGCCGGACACCTGGAGCCCTTTGAGCTGGGTATCTCCAGATGTACCTGAAGCCCCCATCACTGATGCCCACCTGTCCAGAGACCCCATTTCTCCTTCCCGAGCCTGACTGCTGGGCAGATCCTCCAGATGCCATGCTGGACTGAACCTCCGTCCAGCGTTTACAGCACAGCTGGTGTCCCAGGGCAGCTCCAGCCAGAGGGTGGGGAGCTAGCACTCTGGGTCCCTGGTCCTTCCAGGCTTCGAACCCTTCTGCAGTGAGCAGGGTCACACCTGAGTAGGGCCTGCTATAGTGGAATTTAAAAGAGGGGATGATGTGGGATGGGGAGAGTGGTGGTAGAGACAAGGTTCTTATCGGGTCCCTTGATCGCCACAGTCAGGGGAGTCGCTACCTTCTGCGCTTGCTTCAGGGAGGCATAGTATTTGGACCACCAGTCAATGACGTTTTCAGCAGATTCATCCGCTATGGTCCTCTTCCTCCTTTTGGTAGACCTCCGGGAAGGTTTCCTGGCATCCTGGCAAAAGACGAGGACAGACTGTGAGTCGGGCCCATGGATCTGCTGGTGGCCGACTGGTTTCCTGAAAAGAGAACACACCGGTGCACTCTGGGAGGTGGGTGGAGGCGTTGGCAGGTTTTGTGGTTGCAGCTCTCTGCACCGCTTCAAAAGTGAACGTTGAACAATCTGTTCATTCACTTGCGCGTTTACTCGGCAAGCGTTTACTGGACAGATGCGAGATACTGTGCTTGACTTCGGGGATGAGGGGGGAATCAGACACAATCCCCACACTTGGGAAGCTTGGAGTTCAGGTGGGGAACCAGGCTTCTGACACAATGTGGTATAGTGGACAGGGCATTAGCTTCAGCAATTAATTCAAATTTGGGGCAATGATACCTGCCTACTTCACAGTTGTTGACGATCAAGTGGCATAATGTAGGTAATTCTCCTTCAGCGTCATTTCTGATTTGAATGGGTGCAAATAAATGACACCTACAATATAAGTGATGGGGTAGCAGAGGCAGTGATACATGTTTGGCAGAAAGGTCATATCTGTTGGAGAAGACGCTGTCCCATTGGAGGAAGCTATCTAAGCAGGCATATCATGTACCCAATATCTGTTCATTCTCTCAGACATCTCTTGAGTCCTTACCCATGATGTGCCAGCACTCTATCAAATCCAGGGAATACAGAGATGTTTTTAAAAAACTATCTTTGACCTAGTGGGGCACACAGTTTTATTGTGGCAACAAACAAGATGAGAATTCTAACATAAAGTGCTGGTGCAATGCTGGCGGGAGGAAGAGGACCCCTCGAGGTGTCATAAAGGGGCGCACTGAGCCCGAATGAGATGGGAACAGCCTGAGCAGACATCCATCAATCTATGTTACCCTGCTTTTCATTTCGGCCTTTACCATTTGCTAGGACTTTCTTAAAACTGCCTTCTTCTTCAAGTCAATTGGTGCCCAGGATGTTGTACTTAAATTTACAGCACAGAACGATAAATCACATCCGTGGCTTATGGTTCTTTGTGTATGTGTCCATCTCCCCTTCCAGAATCTCAGCTGGCAGGGGATGATGAGAAATGTCACTTCTTTTAGAATCAGAGGATGCATCTTTTTGTTCCACATGACCTTGTACAAAGTCGATTCTAAATATCTGTGGACTAGGTCTAGATGCAGAAACCACTGTCTTTCCAAGCTAATAAACTGACAAAAGTTTCTGTTCAATTAACTATTACTGTCCCGTTCGACTGGCACTGTAATTTCATATACGTTGACAAATCTGATTTTACATCAGTGCTGCAAAGTGGGTATGCTATCCCCATTTTACAGATGAGGAAACTGACACTCAGCAACGTGAAGCTGCTTGCCCATGGTCGCACAGCTAGTAGGTGGGGGGATTAGCATCGAGAGCAAACTCTAACGAGCCTTGTACATACGATGAGGGATAATATTCTGACCTTAGCTTTTCCGTCCTGCGGTGGTGCCCGGGCTGCAGGTGCGTGGTCAGGCTCCAGCATAGGGGATGAGTCAGGGATGTCAACCAGGCTGGCCTGCGGAGCCTGGGCAGAGTCGGGCACCACCGTGGGAGGTGGCTCAACATCCACGTAGATGTGATCTGTTGGAGGCTCCTGGGAGGAGCTGAGGGGCCCAGAGGGCTCAGTGGCTATTAGTGAATCTGAAATAAGTGAAATGAAAGCACATCAGGTGAGGCAACTGGGCTGTAGTACAAGGAGTTCATTTCAGGGGCCCAGTGCTGGGCATCAGACAGATCTGGATGCAAATACGGCACGTTCCCAACATCTCTGATCCTCATTGTCCTTATTTTTATTATTATTATTATTTTTATCCTCACCCAAGGACACTTTTGTATTTATCTTGATACAGAGAAGGAGGGAGAGAGGGAGGAAGAGAGAGAAACATCGATGTGAGAAAGACACATCAAGTGGTCACCACCCACAAGACCCCAACAGAGCCGGGGACAAACTGCAACCGAGGTACGTGCCCTTAGTGGGAACCGAACCCGGGTCTCTCAGGACCGCAGGCCGACGCTCTAACCGCTGAGCCAAACCGGCCAGGGCCCTGCCATCATTCTTGAAGTAAGACTCTGGCAACCAAACAAGTGGGACTTAAGGAGAAAATTCTTCAGAAGGATCCAGTTGACCAGGGGCATCTTTCCGCAGGTCCCATGGGGCACAAGGCTTTGCAGTCTGCAGCCCCAGACCCCCGGAGGAGCTTCTTACCTTGCCCAGCTTGTGTCCCATCCACCTGGGAGGTGAGGGCAAGGGGCTCCCTGGATTTGCACAAGAACTGCTTCAAGCAGTTGATGGTGTAGGTGCCCACCAGGGTGCTCCTCCCGAAAGCTCTCCAGTCCACCACGCAGATGCTCAGGGGCGGGTGCAGCAGCTCATTCTCGGGCAGCTCCTGAGGGGAGAGGCCAGGATGAAGTCGGGGCACTGCCTGGGCTGAGCTGGCTGCTGGCGGCTGACCTGTCTGGGGGCAGGACCACAGTACGCCTGAAACCCTTCCTCCCCCTGTCCCTCCTTGTCATTCTGTTCTTCCAGGCCACCCCTATAGCTTGCCAGGAGTGTGGAGCGGTGCCTTCCCAAGCCAAGGAGTGATCACCCCAAATGTGAAGAGCGGCGTTCAGAGTTCATCCCAGGCTTGAAGGGCAAAGCCACCCACTTCCGAACGGCAGTAGTTGCCACGTTTTACTTTGTCATTATTCACCAGGAGAACTTGCATCTCCAATGGAGGCTTACCGAGGCCCAAGATACAAAAGCGAGCCATTTAAGGAAATCACTGTGGAAGCATAAATTCACATATAAACTACTTCCACATTAAGTACAGTTTTGTTAATCTAACCATTACAATGAGTTTTCTGAGGGTATGTTCTCGGCCAGTGGCCCCCAAACTTGAGTGTGTATGGAAGGGTTCAGCCAGTGCTGCCTGAGCCCCAGCCCCCAGCAGTCTCTGATTCAGCAAGTGTGGGGTAGGGCCTGAGAATGTGCATTTCTAAAACATCCCAGGTGATGCTGACGCTGATGCATGGAGGGGCTACACTTTGGGGAACCCCTGTATGATCTAACCTGCAACCTTTCCAAACAAAACAACACAACAACAAAACGTCTATTTTCTCTCATTCTGAACTTCTGGCTTTGTACTAAGTCCGACTGTTCTTCCTTTCAGGTAGCAGGCACCCCAAACTCCCAAACATCTCCCCCAGGCAAGTCAATCTGCAGGAATGAAGGGCGGGAGCAGGTGGGGAAACGAGGTGCCCGCACCACTTCGAACGCGTCTGCCTGGATGCTGAAGTTTGGGTTGTTCTTGTAGCTCTGGATCACGCAGGACTTGACTCCTCGGCCCCCGCACTCGATGAGAACCTGGGGACGATCCACCGAGAGCAGCTGCACCTTCTTCATTTCTCGGACCCCCCAGAAGAGGACCTGAGGAGACGACCCGCAGAGCTGTCACTCAGAGACCCAGGAAGGAGCCAGCAGGAAAGTCCACATGCTGCCTGAGAACTCTGTGTTCTTCCAGGAACGGGCTGTGCAGCAGCCCAGGGCCCCGTCGGACCAACCAGTCTCCTTCCCACCCCACCGTTCCCCTCCTGCAATGTGCTACTGTGCTGCAATGCGCCACTGCCCTGGGGTCCCAAGGATCAACCCAGACCTTCCCTGCGCCATACCTCCACTCGGTATTTGCTCAGCACTGGACGGATGCTGGCAGGAACCGGGTAGAGCTGGGAGCCATCGGGTGGGTCAGTGGGAGGGAGCCCTTGCAGCCCAGATGAAGGGACCTGCCGCAAAGAACAAGTGCTGGTTAGAAGGTCACGGGCAGCTAAGGAAGGCTAGCAGAGCCCCCGAGCCCTGGGTCCCCCAGCCCTCCTCCCACCTGGCGACTGTCAGTTTGTTCTCCGTGTCTAGGAGTCTGTTTCTGCGTTGTTTGTTCATTTATTTGGTTTTCTAGATTCCACGTATAACTGAAATCATTTGGTGTTTGTCTTTCTCTGAAGGGATTAAGAAGTACAAAGTGGCGGTTATAAAAACACTCACAGAGATGGAAGGTACAGCATAGGGAATTGAGTCAATATATTGTAATAACTGTGTTTGGTGTCAGATGGGACTAGAGGTATTGGGGTGATCACATCATAAGTTATATAGATGTCTGATCACTATTCTGTATGCCTGGAACTAATACAATATTGTATGTCGACTACAATTGAAAAGTTTAAAAAATGACCCATGAAAAGAAGGTATATAAGCAGACAGGTTTCATTTCAGTAGAAAGACATTCTCATAACTAAATACCTTAATTCCTGGCCGTAGATGAAACACAGACAGACTGGATAACAATCTAGGCAGGAGATGATGAATGCTGGGGCCGGATGTGCCGGTGGGGATGGAGAGGAAGGTCATGCGTGTTTTATGTGTCACTGGACTTGGTAGTTGAAAGTGGAGAATGAGGGAAAGAGGGTATTTCTGGGACTGTCCCACCCCAGTGAGACACATGTGGCTCACTGATGAATCTGAGTTGCTTTCTTTTTTGTTTTTTCCCTCATTCACATGTTATCACCATTAGCTGAATTATGTAATTGATCAAAACCCTCTCCTCCATAAAAAAGACAGTCATAATTTTAACAAAAGCAATGTTTCCAGCTTAAAATGCAACCAAGATGATGTGTGTTACCACCCTTGTTTATTAACTGACAAGTGCATTCACTCACAAGGTGACCCTCATTTAGTGAGCACTTGATGAGGTGCCACAAAGTTCATGGGTAATGAGCTCTCCATAAGCTCCTAAAGAGGGAGGTGGGGGTGGGGTGGAGAAAAGCAGACAGACCCCTGAGACCTGAAGAAACGACACCGGGAACTCCAGCAGTGGACTAGGGAAGGGGTTCCTATCAGAAGCTGACCCTCTGAGACTTAACTAGTCCCCATTCTGCACTGCTACAGGATTCCCGGTTAATCCAACAGAAACCACGAGCAACCAGTGAAACAGAAAATGAAGTCTTTCGGAGGCAGACCTCCAAGGATGAGAAGACGTCACTTCCTGTGCATTTGGTGCTGACAGAACTGCAGGGGAACGATCAGCCTTTATTCAATCTCACGCAAAGGACTGAGAGTCCTCAAGGAAAGGGTCCTTCTCCCCGTGCAGGCCACCCCTCCTGCCTTCAGGACCTGGCTCAACGCGTACATCTTTCAAGGTGCTGCCCCTGATTTGACCCCGGCCACTTGGGGCCATTCTCCTACCCTTCAGTCCTTGGAACGAAGCGTGTCCTCTCTAGAAGCTTAGTGCAGAAATTCATGGACTGAGCCTGGACACCAGGCTCTCTATGTGACCCTGCATGAGTCCCCTTCCCTCCCTGGGCCTCTGATATTGGACCAGGCGACCCTTCAAGCACCTTGGAAGTCAGATGTTCGGTTTAACATTGCTTTGGGGAAGGAGGGTCTCGTCACTGGGGGTGTTTGTCTGGCTTGGCCAAGAGGAAGAGTTTACTTCATTTCATTCTCCAAGCCCCTCAGGGGTGTTCCACATGCAGTGAGTTCTTGGTAAATGTTTACTGGCTGACTCACGTGAGCTCCATATGCCTGGAGAAGCCTAATTGCTCATCACAACCTGCAAAGCCCAAACATATCACCGTTTCTTTTCCACAGACATAGTCTAGTTGGCAGTGGCAGATGTGATCAATTTAATTATAAGAAAGCTCAGAAAAAGCAGACAGCAGACACTGCGAATGCCAAACAGGCTCAACCAAGGAAGGTGCGGAATGAACCAGACAGAGAAGCTGGGACCTAATGAGGATGCATGCCTCATGCTGCCTGGCGGCGAGGGCTGAGCGACTCAGCTGCACGGCGTCAGCCCCCGAGAGAGCTCCCTGGTCCTCGAGCTCCGCAGGTGCAGGCACAGAACAGCTGGGATGGGGCAAAGGGCGGTGCCTCTGGTCGTGGCTGCTAAAAAGGTCCATATGTTCGTTTGCTCGTTCTGGGAAATGCCCTGGCGAAGCTTTGTTCTGTGAGTGTCTAAGAGCCCTTAGTGCTCAGCACAAGCCTGAAGTTCACTGCACGCTGGAGATTAAACGACTTTGCTCCCAGCCAGGATGAAATTTTTTCACAATGAAACGGGGCAGCTGCTGGCTTATAAAACTACATGGTGTGTAGTTACTGGGTGCACGGGGCCAGGGCAAGATAAAGAGTTGTTATGAAGGCAAAATGGGAAGAATCAGGGGCGAGCAGGATAAGTTGGCCCAAAAGCCAGATTGCTCTAATATCCCAGGAGAGACAAAACATCAGAACCTCAAAGGAGGTCCAGCTGCAGGGCCAGGATGGGACCTGGGGTGCAAAAGGAACCCTCTCGGGGTCATGCATGACAAGCCTGTAAACAATTGATTTTACGACAGCCTGAATTAGACAGAAACCCAAGCAACGTGCTGTAGGACGGGAGACATTTAATCTGACTGAGGTGGGGGTAGGGTAAGCTTCCTGCAGGAGGCCTCTCTTGTTCTGAACTTTGATGATGAGCGTTTCCCGAACTAGGTCAATGAAGTTCGGAGGTTGGGGTGGGCAGAGGGGCAGACATTTTAAACAGGGTGACTGCATGATAAAAGCAGCGAACATCTGTGTGAAGAGGTCCGGGAGCTGGAGCAGCCTGCCATAAAGAGCCCATAGTGTGGGTAGAGTAATATGACGAAGTGTGGGGTTGAACAAGCAGCTTAAAGAGAGTTTAAATGCATCTGGCCAGTGTGGCTCAGTGGCTGAGTGTCGACCCATGCACCAAGAGGTCTCTGGTTCGATTCCCAGTCAGGGCACATGCCCAGGTTATGGGCCCGATCCCCTGTGGGGGGCATGCAGGAGGCAGCCAGTCAATGTTCTCTCTCATTGATGTTCTCTCTCTCTCTCCCTCTCCCTTCCTCTCTCTAAAATCAAGAAAGAAAAAAAAAGAGAGTTTAAATGCCAATCTATAGAAATTTGACATTCTCGTATAGGTCAGATTTTTTTTCATAAGCTATAAAGAGTTATGCAAAAACAAAAATGTTTCATAGTCAAAAACCTTTGGAAAATATTAGATCTTCTCAGTCTAAAGCATGGTCATGGGTATTTCCAACCCACCAGAGGGATCTACTCCGAGGCAGTTCCCAAACTGTCTTTTCACTTATTTGGAGGGACTGCATTTAGTGTAACAGCAAGAACAAAAACAACAGACTTTGGGAAATGTTTCTGGAGGTAATAAGAAGCAGAGAGTCATTGATGATTTCTGAAGAGGAGGGTGGTATGGTCCAATCTGTGTTCTGGAAGGACTGTGGAGGATAAAGTGAACAAGAAAAGGGCAGGAAGCTAAACTACCAGGAAAGAGGTCAACGCCACAGTCCCGAGGAGACAAAGAGTCTGTGAAAACAGGGAGAAGAAAGCCGTCCAAGGAACAGGCTTGGCCTGGCTTGGACCCAGATGCAGAGTGAAGAATTAAAGCGGAGTCTGAATTTTCAAGGCTGGAAGAACAGCGGGGCTACCAGCCAGGATCAGGATGACGGGGCGGGAGGAGGCAGCTAGCCTGGGCAGGGGTAGGAAACAGATAATGAACTCAGTCTGGGGCACAGAAACACAAGGTCCTAAGTCCTTCTCCTGAGACAGGAAAGTGTTCCAGATGAGACTGAGGGCAGCGGGTGACAAAGGAAGGCATTTTCCAGCTCCCATGGCTCAGCACGTACGGCAGGCACCATGCTCCGGCAGCTGTGCTGGTAATCAAATTACTTTTAGAACAAGTGATCAAGTAAGAAGTCCTAAGGGAACCCTAATGAATTTCATCTCTGAGGCTGCTTGCCTCTGACGATGCTTCTTCTATTAACTTGGCTGTCGGGGAGCTGCCGCCTGCAGGAAGTGAGGGAGGAGGAGAGGTGGACCATGGAATGGAGAGAGCCCGAGCTCAGAGGGCCCGTAGGGATCAACAGGTCCAGCCCCTCACTGGCAGATTAGGGGACTCACACTCAGGGCACTTCAGGAAGCTTCGTGTAATGAAAAAAGCAGTCGACTGAATCCAATTCAGTTAACCTTGAGTCTCAGCTTTTCAGCTTTCTTTTTTGTTAAGTAATTAAATGTGTTGGAGTAACACCGGTTAAAAACATAATTGTCAGGTGTACAAGATTATAACTTGATATCTGTATACTCTATTGCATGCCCCACACCCAATGTCTAGTTTCCTTCTTCTTTTTTTTTGTTTTTTGTTAGTCTTCACTCAAGAATATTTTTCCACTGATCTTTAGATAGAGTGGAAGGAAGGGAGAGAGCAAGCGAAACATCGATGGGAGAGAGACACATTGACTGGTTGCCTCCTGTATGACCCTGACCAGGGCCGGGGATCAAACTTGCAACCCAGGTACATGCCCTTGACCAGGAATCAAACCTGTGAGCCAATGTTCTAACCACTGAGCAGCCAGCTACAGCTCTAGTTTCCTTCTTTTACCATATATTTTATAAAACTACCACATGATTCAGCAATCCCTCTTCTGGGTATTTACCTGAAAAACATAAAAACAGCCCTGGCCGGTTTGGCTCAGCGGTTGGAGTGTCAGCCTGCGGTACAGAGAGACCCGGGTTCGGTTCCCGCTAAGGGCACGTACCTCGGTTGCAGTTTGTCCCCGGCCCTGGTTGGTCGTGCGGGTGGCAGCCACTCGTTGTGTCCCTTCACATCGATGTTTCTCTCTCTCTCTCTTCCTCTCTTTCCCTCCCGCTCTATCTGAACAAAAAATGGAAAAATGTCCTTGGGTGAGGATAAAAAAAAAAAAGAAAAACATAAAAACACTCATTCATAAAGGTATACGTCCCCCTATGCTCACTGCAGCTTTATTCACAGTGGCCAAGACGTGGAAACAACCTAAGTGTCCTTCAGCAGATGACTGGATAGAGAAGATGCGGTACATATACCCAATGGAATACTAGTCAGCCACAAAAAGATGGAATATTGCCATCTGCAACATGGCTGTATTTTGAGAGTATTATGCTAAGTAAGAAAAGCTGGAATATAAAACAAAAAGGAAGAAAACCACTGACGAAACGAGCCTCAGCTTTCTGACACGTGAAATGGGAGCCTGGGCTAGACCAGCTTCCCCACGTTAGCCAGGCCGCTCCTACTTCTACCACGTGTGCTGTTCTCCAGGCAACGCTGTCATCACGCATGGCTCTGTCTTTAAAAAGGGAGCTTCCTGAGGCTAAGTAAAACAAGGACCACTTGCCATAAATTGAAAGTACTTTAAAAATTAAAACAAGCCCTGCCTGGTTTCTCAGTGGTTAGAGCATTAGCCCTCAGACTGAAGGGTCTCAGGTTCAATTCCCAGTCAAAGGCACATACCTGGGTTGTAGGTTTGATTCCCGGCCCTCGTGGGGGTTGTCTGGGACGCAACTAATTGATGTGTCTCTCTCACATCGATCTTTCTCTCTCTTTCTTTCCCTCTCTCCTTTCCACTCTATCTAAAAATCAATGGAAAAATATCCTCCGGTGAGGATTAATAAAAAAAAAATTAAAACAAAACATGTTATTGGAATATGTAATGTGAAGCATTTCTTAAACTTTCTTTTCACTGTATTTTGCTTCAGTGTTCCATTTCATAATAATATTACTACTGCCCTGGCCAGTTTGGCTCAGCGATTGGAGCGTTGGCCCTAGGACCAAAGAGTTGCAGGTTAGGATTCCAGTCAAGGGCACATACCTCAGTAGCGGTTCTGTCCCAGACCTGGTTGGGGTTGTGCAAGAGGCAACCAGTTGATGTGTCTCTCTCACATCGATGTTTCTTTCTCTCTCTCTTTCCCTCATACTCTATCTGAAGATAAATGGAAAAACATCCTCAGGTGAGGATTAAAAATAATAATATTACTACTAATAAAATAGGTAGTATTTATTGAGTGTTTATTCCAAGCCAAGGACTTTAGGCAGATTACCACCCCCACTTTGCAGGTGGAACACAGAGAGGTTAAGTAGCTCACCCAAGGTCTACTCTAAGAAGTGATGGAAATGAGCTTTGCACCCATGGGATCCACTCTGTTAGCATAGGTAGCTAGCTAGGTATTCACAGAGGAGGGGAGCAAATGGAATCAGACATTAAGCCTAATGAACTAGGGAGCTCAACTGGACATTAAACATGATTCACTAGGAATTCACAGGCTACCCAGAGGACCGCCACGTCCTCCACCAAAGAGACCTAATCCCTGAGCAATCCGCAAACTGTCAGGAAGAATCCCCCGGGAACAACCAGTCTGGAAGCAGGATTATCGGGTGGACGAGAGTGGGGGAAATTCCTTTATTAGGCCCATGTGCAGCAGAACCAAGACGGTGCAGGGGGAAGTAAGCGCAAGCGCAGTAGAAACCAGATGATGCAGCGAAATCTGGGGGCATGCGCAGTAGACGCCCAAATGGCGACATGAAAGAGCGAAGTCCAGCCTGGAAAACCTGGGAAAAGACTGATTTTATAGGCAGGGGATGCGGGCAACCTGTGAGGGCTTGGGTAGGAGACCGGTTCGTTTGAAAGAAAGCCTGCTCTCTCTCAAGCTGGAGGTACACGTATAATCAAAGCTTAGCGAAGGCCCATCTGGGTAGTTTGTGCAGGCGCCCATTTGTCACACGTGTCCTCTCTGTGGCAGCCGCACGGCTCGGCGTGCAGGCCCCCGCGCCGGTGCAGCAGCGCAGTGCCCCTGGAGCGCGCCCCAGCAGAGGCTGAGCTGGAGGACCTGGGCCCAGCGTGATGGCTCCTGGACCCTGACCCCTGTGTGCGCCGCCGATGCTCAGCAGGCCTGGGACCCTCCCACAGCGACAGGGAGCCGAGCCGCCTGGGTGTAGATGCAGCGCCCAGCACCTGGGGCAGGCCTTTGTTTTCACTCCAGTAAATCTTACCACCACACCTCACCCCCCACCCCCCATGAGTGGGTCCCGCAGATGCTTTTCTCTTGTCTCCCTGCAAGAACCCTATTTCCACCAGCAACAACTCCATCGCCTTCACTCTTACTTATTCTTTGTGTTAGGAATGCTTGTCTTTCATTTCTCTACTAGTGAGATTTTTTTGGAAATTGGGATTTCTGAAAAACAGGCTTACCTGTAGAGGGACTGGTCTAACCCAAAGGTAAAGTGCCACCTGTCCTCAGGGAATGAAATGGTCCAGGAGATTAATCTCTCTGACAGAGGCCCACCTGTCACATTTGGTTCTCTACTGGACAGCCAGACTCAAGAGTCTTAGCTTTCCGGCCAAGTTTCCTGACTTTGCTTCCTGAAAAACTCTTCCAAGACATGTGTTTATAGACTCCCCTACTTTCAGTGGGACAGATTAAGAACTCTTTGTCTTCAGGACACTGTGTGATATGGTGTAAGGAGCAAAAAGCTTGAAAGGTCTAAATTCAGCTCTCAGGCCAGTTACCAGCTAGCTGCATGATCAGGTAAGCCAGTCAGTTGCCTTCACAATCAGTTACGATCTTTGAAATGGGAATCATAATATCTATCTTAATAGGACTGAGGAAGGCCCAGTAGGATGAAAGGTGCGTGAGGCAGCAAACACACCACCAGGCACATGGGAAGGCCCACCAATGTCTGCTCCCTTCTTCTTTGCTATCCCCTTATGGTCTGTAGGGAGCTCAGGGACTTGTACATACGGCTACTCAAGCATTGTTGACTAAACCCAGAAGAATATTTCTTCCTGGGATTCTAACGTCAGCACAGGGGCATTGGGAATCGCCTGTGTTCTTAAGTGACACCTCTCAGATGCCCAGAAGGCGACACCTCCAGACACAGGTGTGCAGGGAGGGACCAGGCACACAGTTTCACTGATGTTCACTTCCAGTGAGGCCCCTTCTCTGGCCAGGTAAACTAGATAGACGACGAGTGCAGATGGCATTTTTACTTCACTTACCTGCAACAGCTCAAATACGGCAAGGAGGTCCCCTCCAGAGAGATTCCCACAAAAGATGGGGTGATAGCTCAGCCTGGGTGCCTCATAGTCCTGGTCAGCCAGCTTCACAACAGGAGCAGCCACTGTGGCTCCCAAATACTCTGGCTTACCCTAAGGCACAAAAGAAACACATTTTCGGCCCCCATTGCCAACTCCCTGGTTCTGACCAGCATCAGCACAATTTTGGAAACAATCTTCGCAAAACTGTCAGCCTCAGCGTCTCCCTCTTGCTACTGTCCTCGTATACCTTTCCAAGGCTTGGGCTCCCAGGGAAAGCTCCAAGAAGGTCACCTTGGGACTTCCTGGCCCAATACTATCTTAAGGGGCTCTCTCTCCTCGGCATATAGAGCTCAGTGGAATAAAATTAAAATAATCATCTAGGGTAGACTTGAAGAGGAAAAGGAGAAATAAGGTGGTACCCAACGTTCCCAAAGCTCTCCAGGGCAGGAAACCAGTGTGCTCAGGCGGGACACTAGACCTTCAGCTGGAGTCCCACCACCCTATGGCCTTTGGCCATTGACTCAACCTTCTTTTGAGCCTTATGCCTAACATAGGGGGTTAAAACTACTACCTGTTGCCCCAGCCAGGTGGATCAGTTGGTTGGAGCATCGTCCCCTACAACAAAAAGTTGTAGGTTCGATCCCCAGTTGAAGTGTGTACAGGAGGCAGCTGATCAATGTTTCTCTCTCTTTCTCCCCTCCCCCCCATCTCCTTCCTCTCTCTCTCAAAATCAATAAATATATCCTTGGGTAAGGATTAAAAAAATAACTACTACCTGTTAATAAGGACATGAAGGTTGATGTGATGACATATGTGCTTTACACAGTGACTGACATACAATGAGTGCTCAACACATGTAAGATGATGACTATGATGATGATGATGATGATGATGATCATGATGATGATGATGAGAGGTCAGTATTTTTAAGTGATAGGGCAGTTCTACCCTTTTTTTTTTTTTTGGTGGTAAACAAGGGTGCTAAGATATTTTTATATGTGTGGATGGACGTGGTCCGTGAGGTTAAGAACTATTCGATGGCACCATCTCCTGCCTCTTCCCCACACCTGCTCCCGGGAGCATGGGCCAGAGCATGGGGCTGCTTTGCCTGCCGTTCATCTCAGGGGCTCCTGGAATGTAAACTCCATACAGGCAGGGTTGACTGCTTCATTCACTGCTGCATCCCCTGGCACAGGGCAGTCACTCATTACGTATCTATGGAGTGAAAGCTGTTGGAGTAACGTCTTCTGAAGTCCAAGGACAGCGCCCACATTCCCTCTGGCTGAGGCTGGGTTTGAGCAGTTGCACCACTTTGTTGCCTTTGGATCATGGACCAGCATGTGCGTTCCTGGTTGTTGACGGAAGCTCGGGGGAGGTGGAAATGGGATTTAGTTCAGTCGCGCTCAGAAACAAAGCCGCCTGCTGGTATCCACTGGTAGGGTCAGATCTGTTCCTAATCTGGGTGCAGGTCGGGCAGCTGAATGACATGCTTATACTTGTTTTGTCCATGATCCAACGGGAATAATTAAAATTAGCCCTGGAACCAAAAGAGTCAACACAAACCCAAGCAACAAACTTGCCAAACATAAGCTTATTTCCTAGACAGTCAGCAGACCCTAACGAGGGCACAAGGAAAGCTCTAGACTGAATGTGCACATCTGCCAGAGTCCGAACCTCGGATCCGACTGTCCCCACAGGATTGTGGGCCCAGAGCAGCTGTGGCTTGTGGGGACAAACGGGATCTTTGCCTGTCTAGATTCATCTCTCCAGGAGGAAAGTACAAAACGCTCATAATTCTTTTTCTCTCCTCCATTTCTTTTTCCTTTACATGTGAGAATGTAAGTTTGGTTTTCTGTGCAGGGTTTGGTTTGGGGAGGGGCAACAAGCATGGAATGGAGACGTAGGAGTCTCAACAGCGAAGGGCGTCCGAGGGAAATCCATGGAGCAGGCTGGTCTAGGGGCGCTTTCTAAGGTGCTTGATTGTGGTTACTGGTTTTAAAATAAAAAACAGGATTGGAACCATGTTGTTAGGAACAGAATTGGAAAGGTGCTTATTTTGTAGCTGTCTCTACAGAAACTCTACGCCATATGCCCAAGAGTAGGATTCACATTCCATAAATATATACATCTCGCTCCAACTTACAGCCGGGGAAACGGCACCCGGGGGGTGAGGTGGGGAGAGAGGGCGGAGGGCAGGGGAGATGGAGAAGTAGAATGTGTTTCTCCAGGCACATAGCCACACCAGCCACGCCCACATGTGCAGAACAGAGTGGACACAGGAGGTAGGTTCAAGTTCTGGCTCTACCTCCAGCTAGCTGTGACCTTGAACAAGGCATTTGACTTTTCTGGGTCTCCGTTTTCTTCTCTAGGAAGCAAGAGGGTGATTTGTGCGCTCCAAGGCGCCTGCTCACCTTCTGTAATTTTCCCACCCTGATTTCCTCCTGACCTTGGGTCAAGGTCAGAGCTGCGGGGACGCTTGGAGGTGAGGAGGTGAGGAACCTTTAGGAAGGCCTTTCAGAACAAATGTTGTGCCTTACTATATTTGTGCTTCTGCTACTTTCCGAGGAAGTAGAAACATCAAAGAAAATAAATAAACTTTTGCCTTTCATTTTAGACCTCTTAATTTTAAAAATATTTTATTTGTAATTTTAAAAAATCTCCAGTTAGCTTCTGAATCTATCCAACATTTCAGAACACAGAAACCTTTGGAGAGGGTGAGGTTGAGTTAACACCATAACAGAAATGGGACAGAGATGAATGCGGTGTTGCAGGTTTCAGAAGCAACAACCAAGAAAAAAAGGAAGAATCAGTTACAAAGGGTGAATCGGTGACAATACCCATCCATTTCCTTCCAGCCAGGCGAGACCAGTAGACACCCCCTGTTTCAAAAGGCACGGACATTTTCATTAAGAAGCAACAGGACATGGGACCAGCCAGCGGCCAGGCACACGTGGGGTTGCTCTATAAAGTGTCCTATTCCTGAGGCTGTGTCCACCGACGTTCTGCGACCCAGACCCTACTTCACTGCAATCTAAAGGGTACTCTAAGTGAAAATCCCTTTAGTGACGCAAATGATCACCTCCGATTTCCCTGGGTCTCTGATTCAGAACTGGAGGGGTACTGTCACCAATTTAGCCTTTGTAACTGGATCTTTATTCGTGGCTTTCCCAGGTCAGGATTGCCTCCAGGCACATCTAGATCCTAAGCATTGACAGGCTGGTTGAACAAGGTATGTTAGTAGAACAGGGCATTTTGAGCAAGGCACAGTGAACCCGTCCTGGGACACTCACCACCGCGTCACTGTCGTACAGCTCCACCACCACCAGAGGTGGGGACTCGGCCAGCTCCTTGTGGTCTCCGTGCAGCACCAAGTCATTGAACAGCAGCATCTGGTTCCAGGTGGGGGAGAGGGTCTGGGAAATGACCTGGAAGGGGGGTGCCAAAGTAAAGGGAAAGATCATTCAATTTAGAGTGTAGGGGTTCCAAGGTGCACTCCACAGATAACTTATGAATGGCAAAGAGAATGCACCCTTGTCATCATCACTCACTCATTCAGCATTCATGGGAAATGTAAACCAATGTACTACTAAGTACTAGATGCCAGTGGATGAAAAGATTCCCTGCCCTGCAGATGTTTACATGTGTTTTAGGGGGTAGAGTCACAGCAATGTGTAATACCCTGGGTGCATACATCATTTCAACTCAGTCCTCACAGGAGTGCTGTGATGATAACACTCGCTACCCTTTTATTGAGCACTTACTACGTGCCAGCTGCTGCACTTCACATGCACTGTCTCTGGGAGGTGCATACAGTCATCTACTCACATTACAGACCAGGAAACCGAGGCTCACTGATCCAGAGACTGAGATTCCACCTGGGTCTCTGGTACCAAAGCCCAGGGTGCTAAACTCACTCAGCCTCACCAAGTAGATGTTAATATCTCCATTTTATTGAAGGATAAATTGAGGATAGAGATAGCTGATGGTTCTTCACTTGTGAGCAAATAAAATTTTGTCATCAAATACTCTAAAGTGGGATTTGCATCTAATATTTCTTCTATCAAATTCTACTAGTTTGTGGATATTTATTTGACTGCATTGAAGAGACCAGGGTCTTCAAAATAACCCTCACCATTTTGCATGACATCATTCTTTTTTTTTTATCCTCACCTGAGGACATTTTTCCATTTTTTGTTCAGATAGAGCAGGAGGGAGAGAGAGGCAGAGAGAGAGAGAGAAACATCGATGTGAAGGGACACATCGAGTGGCTGCCACCCGCACGACCAACCAGGGCCAGGGACAAACTGCAACCGAGGTACGTGCCCTTAGCAGGAACCGAACCCGAGTCTCTCAGTACCGCAGGCTGACGCTCCAACCGCTGCGCCAAACCGGCCAGGGCGACATCATTCTTTCTACCTCGGCAAACTGTGATCTTGGTAGTTGGCTACACCCATTATTCAGATGGAGAAGCCAAGGACAAAGAAGGACCACAACTTGCATAATTGGTCCAGAGCTACAAGCGGCTCCCCTAGAAGTGGCTCACAGCCCCCCTGCCAGGCCATTCAAGTGGCACCTTCAGAAAGGAGGTTGTCATTGGGCTTACATCCTCTACTCTGTTTAGTTGGATGTTTGAAACATGTGAGTTTTACAGAGCTAAGGGCTACGGTTGTTTGTAGGATGATGGACTCTGCACCTGGGCAGAAACTGCCCATTGAGATGTGAGGCCAGTCCTGGAAAGAAGCTACAGCCACATCTTTCTCTCTTCCAGGCTCTGCAGGCAAATGGGGGGCTTCACAGGTGACCATGGCCCAGAGGCTGCAGGGTCCCGGGGAACTTCCACACCACCTCCAAACTGTACCTTAACTTCTCACTGTTCACTCCAGGAGGGAGCAGAGAGAGATATTTGGCCTTGAGTAACTGTCTAGGTTCCAAAGCCCAAATAAAATTGTCATCTTAGAATTTTACATCAAGTGCCATCTCTAGACACAGCATGAAATCACTGGCACATTGGTCACCAAAGAATTTTTTTACGGCTCTTCTTTATCTGAGTCATAAAAATAGCATTCATTCCAGTTTCCTTCCTCTCTTGCTTTTGTTCATAGAGTATTTTATGCCTCTGACATGGCAAGGTTTTTGATGTACATTTCAGATAAAATCTTAACATTTTGGACTAAAACTGAATCATTTCAACCAGTCGATAAACAGGAGTTAGGGTGTTGCTATGCAAAGCTAGCCCGTGTCAGTGATGGATATCACAAAGAACCACGTGTTCCTATGTTGCTTTTAAAAATAGAAATGTAATCTCTTTTTTATGTGTGTGGTATGTGCCCCTAGCGGCAACCGAACCCAGGACTCTCTGGTCCGCAGGCCGATGCTCAACCGCTGAGCCAAACTGGCTAGGGCAGAAATGTAATCTCTTTTGCAGCATTCACCCAGTGGTGTGATACCACGGCAAATGATGATCCTCACAGTGTGTTTCCTACAGAAATATTTTTATGTATTCCTTGGCACTCGCCACTTGATAAAATTCCAGAGCCCGGCATTCATCCACTCATTCATTCAACATGTGTTTATTCAGGACCTACGATGTGCTAGGCACAGTATTAGGCACCAACACAGCATCCTGTGCTTGGCAGGTGCTCCAGAGCTATTTGCATGAATGAATGAGTGGGCACTGGCTTCTCCTCAGAGTTGTTTCCATGGGCACCTTCAAGAGGTATTGTCAATCTCACCCAAACAAAAAATAAATATTCTTCCACTTCACTGCCGAAGTGCCCGCCACTAGCCTCATTTCTTAGTTTCCTTAAGGAGTTATGCATTATAATCATGTTAAATAACATTATTTGGGAGATTATAGTTCCACTTGGCTAAAACTTTAAAGAAAGAGTGAGGTGCCATGTATAGTGCATGGCTTTAGCATCAGGTGCCCCTAGGTGATTCAACCTCTCTGATCCACAGTCTCCCTCATTTAAATGGGGCTAGAACCTACCCTGCAGAGTTGTTATAACCACTGTCTGAGATAAAGTGTATTCAGTACCTGGAACACAGTAGGCACTCAGTAAGTGCTGTGACCCCCACTCCACTCCACCAACACTCTTTTATAAGTGAGAAAACATTTACTAAACACCTACCACTGTCCGTCGGTGCGCCCGGGTACTGGTGTCTAACAAAGACCATTCGTGTCCTCGGGACTCAGCATCGGTCTGGCTGGGAAATCTCAGGCCTTACCTCTGCGCCCTCAGAGAGCACCCGACTGCCCTAAGCCCTCCTCTCAGCCACCCAGGCCCTCCCTGCTGCGTTCCCCAAAGCCCCTCTCTCTGGGCTCTCTCCCACTCCCTTTACCCTTTAATCACCACGAGATTTCTAAGACCCACATCCTCAGTGGTGTCTGGGATGACGGAATTCCCTTCTGAAATATGCTGTACCATTACGTCACTTTACAGAGGGTTGGTGTGCAGGGCCAGCCCTTCGGAGCCTGTTCGCCCTGAGCTCGTGTGGCAGGTTCAGGTGGGAGCTACCAGGTGAACTGGTGGAGCTCAGGTACGACGGCGGGGACCCGGGCTCAGCTTTCCCCGTCATCAAGAGTAGCAGAGGGGCTGTCACACACAGACCAGTCCTCCCCAGGCAGCGCAACACTGAAGCAGGAGGAGAAACTGGAAACTGGGAGCAGAATCGTTAAGCAAAGTGACATTGGAATCAGACAACCTTGGTATCCATTGTGGCTCTACCATCTGCTCCCTGTATGGCCTCTTAGCCTTGCCTTCCTCATCTGCAGAATGGGGACATGAATAACATCCACCTGTGGGCTGCAATGAGGTGCAGCACACAATGCATGCACACTGTTTAGCATCATGCCCGACACACGGGGAGCTTTTAGTAAATGACAGTAATAAAATAAAAAATTTAAATTTAAGAAAAGAATTAGGTCCTTGGTTCAAAGTATGGAGGCAAATCCTGGGGCTCAACAGAACCTGTTTTCCCTTTCAAACAATGATTTGATAAACAAATCTCATCCGTCCCTTTGAGATATGGGTCTGAATCAAATGAAGATGCTATTGGAGATACAAAATAGAAGGGCGATCACGTGGCAGCCCAGGGAACTCATTCAAGCCTCTGCCCCACCCTGAGGTCTCTGAGATCTCTTCTGAGCGTCAGGATTCCACAGCTATAGCTGGCAGAGGGGGGTCCCAGGGGTCCACCCTCAGAGAATGCCCCCTGCTCTGGTGGGCAGCCTCAGTGACCAGCAGGACAAGCAGTCACATAGAAGCTATGATAAGCAAGGCACTGTCCTAGTGCTTTACCCTGTGAGAGGTAAATCCACTGTCATTATTTGTATGTTACAGATCAAGAAATTGAGGACAGAGAAGGTTTTTGCTTGAGTTCACACAAGCCAATAATTGGAAGAGCTCGGATTCGAACCCAGGCAATGTGGCTCCAGGATTTGACTCTTCATCGCTGCACTACATACTACCTCTCAGGACAAAGGCAAAATCTTCTGCAGTCGTCTGTTTTCAAGCTCGTTCTTTAGAATGGAGTCACCTCCTTCTGAGGTCTCTCTCACTTCCCTCCCAGACAGAGCGAAGCCCTCTCTTCAGTGCCTCTGGGAGACCCAGCACTTTGGGGTTTATCACACCGTAGCTGACTCATCCGTCCAGAGGACTGCCTGTCTCCACACCCAGGTCACACAGCACACAGGAGCAGGGTCGACCTGGTCCCACCCCCGCTCACCGGAGCCCAGGCCTGGCACAGAGCGGGCACTCGGCAGGTACCGGTGAAGTGGGCACATCCCTGGTTCACATTATGATCTCCGTCTGTGTGTCATAAATCAAAATGCAATCTCATCCGTCACCCAGATCACAGGCTTCACTTTGGAAACATCACCCCTTGTAACATCGACCAACATAATGGTCACCATTCATCAATCGCTTATTCCCTTCACTGTTTGCTTCTTCACAGTAGCCCTATTTTAAGAGGACAGACCAAGGTTTAGTGAGTAAACGCAGCTGGAAAATAGATGAGCTAGAATGAAGCCTCAGGTCTCTTTGTGTCCTGTGTCTTCACTCCCAGGGGTGGGCAAATCCTGTACGGAGCTTCCCTCTCTCAGCACGGTGCATCCTCGGAGAACAGGTACATCCTAGCGAATACCATCCACGGAGAGCCTAACGGGCTCGTGCTGATTAGGAACCCTCTTCCCACTTCAGCAGTCAGAGTACAGGAAAGGGAGAAGCAAGAGGAAACAGGTATAGATCCAGCTCTATGAAGCCCCCCAGCATCTATCAGGAAGTTGTATTTTACAGAAGAGAGAGCCACTGAGTTGCAGAGATGCTGAAAGTATGCAAAGTCCCCCAGCTGGTAAATGCAAAGCAACAGTGCCAAGGGTAGGCTTCCTGACCACCAAGCCGGGCACCTTCCTTCCCAGCAAGACCCCTCAGACAGCCTGGACCGCAAGTCTCGTGTGGGTGGTCTGCGTGCTGCTTTCCCATGTGTTCATTCCCCACCGAACTTGGCCTTGTGCCTGGCATTTCAGCAGGAGATCTAGGTGCCAGTTCTGTTTCCTGCCACCCTTCCTCTGCCTCGGGAACTTGCTCTCTTGGCCTCAGGACAGTGGATCACACTGGAACAACCCCATCTGTCCTTCCTTGCACACGTGCTTTTGAGTCTGACACACCCATGTTCCCGGAGCCACGGGAACTGGCAATGTGGCCCTGCTTTTTCTGTCCTGGCTGTGCTGGGGGTAGGCTGTGGCTGCAGGGAGAAGGCAGGCGGCTTCCCTGGTTACCTTTGTGGTCTGGCAATGGGAAAGGAACGTGACTTTGGCAAAAGGGTCTGAAAGTCCGTTGCTGTCAGCCGCGATGAGGCCCCGGGCTTGGTACATGTGAGCTCTCAGCTGAAAGAGATGCCGGTCTGCGGACAGAGAGCAGAAAGGGCTTTTAGGAACCTTGAGTGCGCACGGTGTGTGTGTGCGATGCGTGTCCGCGGGTGGATCCAGAGACGGACAGAGGAGACCACGGCACCCCCCGCTGCTGAGGCTGAAACAGGCACAGCAAAGAGGTCACGTTGAGGGGTGCTCGGGAGCCAGGCGTTCTCCTTGGTGCTGTCACAGTGGGTTTAAATCTTCACAACAACCCTGTGAAATATATATAATCATCTCCACTTTATAGATGAGGGAAATGGCTCACAGAAAGGCTAACATACTTTTCCAAGTTGACAGAGTCTAGGTTTCATTTCTGGCAGGTTCCAAAACCACCTTCTCTTTCTAAAATGCCACATTTTAATTCCTAGTAAATCTTGTTTCCACTGCTGTGTGTGTGTGTGTGTGTGTGTGTGTGTGTGTAAGAAAGGGTCTTCTCTACAAATGGTCTTTGCTTCAATAAACTCAATAAAGTCTTGAGCCGCCCATTCATCCCTTCTGCCATTCAGCCAGCCAAGGTCATTTTGAGCACCTGCTGTGTACCAGGGACAGTTCTGGCCTCTAAGGTTGTGAAGTAGTTAAGACAGCCCCTGCCCTTGGGGAGCTCTATGGAGAGAGCAATGGAGAACACAAACATCTCAGTCACAGTGACAGGAGGTCAGAGCTAAGTGTCCCAAGAGAGAAACAGACAGAGGACATGGGAGCTTGGAGGCAGGAGTGAGCACACCTGTGTGACAGAACGGGCGGCAGACAGAGGGCCGCAGGTGGGGGCAGACCAGGCTTCATTGGGGAAACACAAGTAAGAGCTAAGAAGTTCACAGCAGAGAAAGTCTATTGGGTCACCCCAGGAAGACATGCTGCAGACAATCAGAAAACTTTGGGATAAGTCTTTCCTCTCCTCTGAATTGTTTGTAGCTGGCGCGGCAAAAATGTCCAGGAATGTTGGGTCTCTAGAGGTAGGGTCTATAGAAAAAAGAAGATAACCTTATGTGGGTGTTTTTCACTCAAAGATAAAACTAAAGTCAGGATGGAAAGCAGTGGAAATAAAGCAAGATTTGGAGATTGTGTGATCTTGGGCAGTTTCTAAGCATCTCTGATGCATCCTTTGTCCATATGTAAATGAAGAGACCACCCAGGGTTGTTGTGAGAAATTAAATCTTATGTATAAAGTGCGGAGCACAGTGCTTGGCGTGTGCTGGGTGCTATCTCCAGAAGCTTGTCTTCTCTGACAATTGAGCCCTTAGATTCCACTGGCAGTCAAGGTCAACCATCATCAGAGGAGCCTTGTACGACACAGGAAACCTGGGTGCGCAGACGTTCTCCGGCCTCCCCGACACTGGCTCAAGGCAGAGCTCAGCTTCCGGCGAAGCGAAGGTACCGCTGCTCTGCTCCCCGAATCCGGCAGCCAGACCCCCCGCAGACTGAAGCAATGTGGAAACCAGGCATACATATTCAAAGCAAAATTTAAGTTACAGGAAAACGTAAACTTGATGGCATTCACGGAAAACAGCTACAAAGGAGAAAGGACAGCATAAAGCAATCTGACTTTCCCAAAGCAGCCGAGTCAAGAAGCAAGCTAGAGGGACACGAGTGGACACGCTGACAGTGCCCACTGCTGATGGCTCGGACCCCGCTGCCCCGTAAAGGGAAAGTCTGATGAAATTCCACAGGCCGTACCAACATAGATCTCACTGGTATTTAGTTAAAACACATCTTTCGCTTAAAATTCAAATTCAACTTAGAAGATCTACCTACAAAGAAACTCAAATCGCTTTCTTTCCATTAACGAAATAATATAAAGTTTCACTTCAGGTGTATTGAATGACTTCACTTTATTCTTTTAGATCAGACATTGGAAGGTGAGGAAGAAAACTTAGAAACTATATGAAAAGAAGGAAAAGAAGTTGCTCTTAAAATAGTGCATACACAGCACATGCCTGTCTCCCTCCTTTCTCTCAGAAGCCCCCCCCCCAGACACGTGAGGACCCCCTTTGCCCAGTGGGGTGGTACCTTGGTAGATCAGGTTGGCTGGAGGTTGAATGGAGCCGGCCACTTTGGAGGATGTTTCTGCTGCATAGCCTGCCGGCAAGTTGTCCAGCACGGCCCCGGAGTGTCTGCTGGAGCCCAGCCACATGTACACGTCGACTTTCGCTTGCACCGTCCAGCCGGCTGGCCGTTTCCCGGGAAGCTGCGGAAAGGTCACAGGGAAGCCCGCTTCATTAGAAAGAGCCGATCATGGGGCCTGCTCCTTGAGAGACGGGGTCCTTCCTGGGTACCTAGGGACATACCCAGAGGGTATGCAATTTTTTTTTTCTTTATTGATTTCAGAGAGAGAGGAAGGGAGAGGGAGAGAGTGATAGAAACATCGATGAGAGAGAACATCGGTTGGCCGCCTCCTGCATGCCTCCCACTGGGGATTTGGCCCACAACCTGGGCATGTGCCCTGACTGGAAATCGAACTGGAGACCTCTTGGTGCAGGGTCGATGCTCAACCACTGAGCCACACTGGCCGGGCACCCAGGGGGTATTCAGAGAGCAATTCTCAGGAGCTCATCTTATAGCAAAATGAGACCAATGACCCCAGTTGCCACTTTACACAGTTCTGGAGGAAGATACATGTTTGGTGGGGCCTGAGGCTCAGACAGGCACTGTGTTAAGCATTTCTGAACCTTGGATCATTTAAACATCCCAGGTAGGCATGGTTATTGCCCCCGTTTTATTGATGAGAAAACTCAGACTCAGAGAGGTTAGGTAAGTTCCCAAACAACACTCAGCTTTTAAGGGACAGAGCCGGGAGAGATGATTTCAGATCTAGACTCTTGGAGCTTCAGCGACAGCCTCTACCTATTTGCTTCACTCCAAAGAACTCAGGTGCTTCTTCCATAGGTCAGGCCTCCATGTTCTTGAAGGGACCCACCTGCCCTACCACGTTCTTTCTTCCTGGCTAAGAACCTCTCATTCCTTCCTTACACTGTGTGGTTTCTAATTCCCTTACCCATCACCAGGAGTAGGAGACTCCTCGCCCCCATCTAAGGAGTCCCAGGCCCCAGACTTGGCTGTGTTCAGGGTTGCTGGCAAGGCCTTGCTCTAAGAACTAGCAGCCTCTACAGATTAAGTGTCCTTTCTTGGTGTTTTTTAGGATTTCCTATCATTGCCCTCTTTTTCTGCACCTCTTCTTTTCCAGAGAATTACAAGATTCCCCTATGAGAGGCTATAGCTTGCTCTGACTTTCCCAAAGCGCCCTGGAGAGCCCCTGAATCCAACATCGAGCCCAGTTGTTCATTTTCCTGTCTTGCTCTCTGGGTGCAAGAGGATTCTGAGCAGCTCAATTCAAATCTAATACAAGTGCCTCCAGAATTGCTGAAGGAGGAGGGTCAGGAAGGCATCACAATGACCAAGATACAGTCCCCCGCCCCCCCCACCCACCCTCCGCCCACCCAAAAGCTTGAGTCTAGACACGGAGGCCAACTTGCCTTCACTAACTCAAATGCAAAGTCAAGTGTAAGAGAGAAAATGCTACAGGAGCAGAAAAGCAGCAGTAGGCACTTCATCGTTTCTGTAAGACTCAGTACGTTGGAGCTGGACGAGTAGAGAGGCACCCCTGGGAGAGGAAAGTGCCCGAACAAAAATGTGGGGCAGGAACCAACAGTGGTAATATGGGCTGAAGTTTAGTGTGTGTTTATTCTGTGCCAGGGACGGTTTTGCTAAGAGCTTTCAGAAAAGAAACAGCTGGGACAGAGAATGACATAGACAAGATGGAAGGATCCTGCTGGTCATGTGGAGGAGTTTGGATTTTATTCTTTAGGGAGTGGGATGTGTTCTTTATTCAGCTTACAAATAGCACAAGAGGTTGTTTTGTTGTTGGTAAAGACAACCACTCTGTAACTTATAATTCTAAAATTTATAATAAGACAATTTCAATTCATCATTTCAATAATAATAATGATAATAATAATAGCTAAGATGCATTGAGCACTTGTTCAATAAAACAAATATTTATTGAGAGCCTAAGGTTATTGTGTTGTAATGAAAGCAACCCCTCTGCATTGGTAGGTATCACAGGAATTTGTCTGTCAGTTCACAGTGATGTCTCCAGAGCCTAAAAGAGGGCTTGGCACTCAGGAAGCACTTGGTAAATATTTGTTGAATTATCTATTTTTCTAATAATAATAACAAAAATATTTTACATGCATTGAGCACTTACGTTGTCCAAGCCCTGATCTAACGTTTCTTCATACACATAGAATGTCCTGTTACTGACATACTTTTAACAAGTCATAGGTAATCGTTCATTTTCATGATGACTATAAAGTAGATACTTTTATTGTGTGTATTTTAAATATGAAGACATGGAAGTTCAGAGCAGTTAAGAAAATCGTCCACGTCATAGAGAGAGGCAGGGTTGGAGCCAAACTCAACCCTGCTCTACCTGGTTCAATGCCCATACTCTTAGCCAGCGCTCCTCATACACTGACGTGTATCAGAGCATGAGAATTACTTGGACATCTGTTTAAAATGCAAATTCTGATTCAGTAGGATTGGGGTCAGAGATTCTACATTTCTCCCTGTTGGTGATAATCCTGCTGGTCTACCAAGCACAGTTTTAAGTATTTAAGTACCAAGACTCTTAACTGACTATGTTGCACTTCCCCAGGCTGGTCTGACATCCTTTGCTTCTTAAACTAAAACAAAACCATCATTCACTTCTACTGCTATAAAAACGTGTGTGTGTGTGTGTGTGTGTGTGCGTGTTCATGGTGAGAACCAAAACTCAGCTAACAACTTGTGAAGATGTTACACAAGAACCACTGTTGCACTCCTAAGTTTGCAGGTTTATGCACCTTTTTTAATACACATGAACTGACAGAAGAAGACTGACTTTGGCTGGTGGGTACATAGTACAATATACTGATGATGTATCATAGAGTCGCACACTCAAAACCCATATAATCTTATCAACCAATGTTACCCCAATAAATTTAATCTAAAAATAAAAATAAGTAAAAAAAAAGAAAAAAAAACCCACAAAGTAAAATACTCAAATTTAAATCGCTTCCAAGACAATGCAGAGCCTCACTTAAGTATCCCACCAGAATGCAGGTGGCACTGCCGAGCACCCCCACACTACTTTCAGCAACAGCACCCACTTTTAGCTTCACAGGCATTTCCACAGGTGTGTCTTCCCCTGACTCCCCTCTTCCTCACTCTCTTCTCTCAGGAGCCCCTGTAGCCTAACCAACCACAGCAACATCTTTCTTTTTGAGAATAGCATGGTAAGACCGGGGGCGGGGCAGACAGAGAAAAAGAATTAAAGAATGCAAAAGTGCATCAAAAAACAATGACCACCAATGTAAAAACACTGCATAAAACAGAAGGCTAAAGTCTTCGCCTCTCCATGCCCCACCCACCTCGCTTGGGGTCTTGGTGAATGCCAACTGGCTCGAAAGAAAGAGAAATCTTGGCAAGTCCGAAAAGGAAGAGTTGAATTCACACAGACTGAGTTAACGCCGGGTGAACTGCACAGAGAGGTGACTTGAGGAGAAAAGAAAAGGAAGGTTGACCGCTACCTTCTGGCTGGGCTCTAGGTGATATGAAGTTTCCTTTTGGTGAGGGATGAATGTCCTTTTCTGCCCTTCGGCCACTGGGGGCACTGTGGGTATAAGACTGAAGGGGGAGAACTCTGCTTTTTCTAATGGTGGATGGGGCTGACCTCAACAAACTGTGTTCCAGCATTGTTAGTAGCATTATGAATATATTTTAGTTGCAGAAAAAGAAAGATCATGGAGTCAGGGACTGCAAAACCCTGGTTGCCATTACAGATTTGCTATTAATCAGCCACGTGTCTTCAGATGAGGCACCTTCATTTCCTTAGGTTAATATTCCCCAAACGGGGACCCTAAGGGCCGTAGCTTCCTAAAATTTGTAAATATCTATTCTAGATGAATAAGATTGGCAAGCCTGGGCTATAAAAGTTAAACTCGAACTTCCCAAATGTGCTTGAACAAGGAATGTTTATGGAGCCACTCGAAGGACAGCTGTTCCATAGAATACACTTTGAGAAAACTCTGGCCTGGGGTTTTAATTTACACTCTACCCTGTGTCTTACTGCACTTCCTAATTCTCAGCGAAGACACGGGAGGTGAGTGGCAGGAGTGTGAAGACTGTCTCCCTGGCGCAGCTCTTGGATTTTTCAGATTTACCGATTCAATGAGAAGAGCATAAAGGCAGGTGGAGGGAGGGAGTGAACAGCAGGGGTGACCATCAAAATAGGACTAAAAGCAGTTTTGCTGAGTCATCTTATCCACATAAGTCATCATGTCAGTACAATGGAATTCACCGAAACTTACAAAGCTATCACCCAAAGCAGACCCGGTGGCAGAGGGAAAATACAAAGTAAGCCCAGTTCTCAGTCCTGAGTTATGTCTACCCTCTGGCTTCATTTGACAGATGTTCCTTGTTCTAATTTTTAAAAAATTTTTTATTAATTTATTTTTGTTACAGATGTTTCTCCTTTTTTTCCCTATCTTTGTTCTAATTTTAAATAATGCCAGGACATATCAAAATATTTAGGAGGGAGCAACATTCCACTGATTTTCTAGTATTTTAGCACAGGGCCTCCAGAAATGATTTGCTATTTTTAAGATAAATGTTTTTTGTGACCCCAGAATTTCTTGGATAGAGAAAGCTGAAAAAATTCTGATACTCATGGTGAATAACTTGGGTAAACATTTCCTTTTTCAGTTAAAATTTTATAGGGCCAGGTTTAAAAATCATTTTCCACACATGATAGAAAATAATATATGGAGCCCAAAACACTTCACTGGGTATGAAGGGGGCACACACTTCCAGAAACATCCTGTAGGTGGTGGATGCCCATCTGTTTGAATGCCAGTGTTTACTGGGTGATTACTCTGGGGGAAGCACACGCTGTGTTCTGAACACACACTCATCCACTTAATCCTCAACTCCACCTCCAGGTGACTGAACAACAGGAGACACAGAAATGGTAACTTACCCAAGGTGACACAGCTGATAAATATTGGCCCTGGAATTCGGTTATGGATTAAATTGTATTTCCTCAAAATGCATATGTTGAAGTCCTAACCCTAACTACAATGTCTTAGAATATGGCCTTATTTGGAAGTAGGGCCATTACAGGTATAACTTAAGATACGGTTGGACTGGAGTAGTGTTCTATAAAAAGGACACTGTGGGAGGAGACACACACACAGGGAGAGACGGGGAAGATCGGAGTTATGCTGCCATAAGCATCACTACCAGAAGCTGGAAGAGAGACCGGAACAGGTCCTTCCCTACTGCCTTCAGACATCTTAACCTCAGACTTCCAGCCTTCAAAACTGTGAAATAATACATTTCTGTTGTTTTAGCCCCCCGTGGTATTTTGTTCCAGCATCCCCAGCAAACTAATACAAATTGCAAACCAGATTCACCTGATTTCAAAGCCCACGCATTAACCCATTGCCCACACTGCCTCTTCTGCCTGCGGCAGTTACCATCACATCTGCAGTGGCCTCAAGCAGCTGGAAGGCCCTGAGGGGCTCTCTGTCCTGGCTGCTGACTGCCATATTTCTATCAAGTAGTTGTCCAGCCTCTGTTGACACTTGAGGGACGAGGAATAACATGAACCTCCATTTAGAGAACTATTTCCCCATAGCGGCGATCATGGGTCCCAGTTCTATCCTCTGGTTCTGTCATGAGTCCTCATTCTATACACACACACATGCATGCACACACGCACACACTCAACCCATCATCCATGTGATGGGTAGCCCTAAAAACACTTAACGTCTCTATCATGTTGCCACATCTTCTCACTTAAGCACTGCTATCTCTTCATCCAGCCTTCACATGGCATGGTTTTGGACCTTTTCACCCTCCTTCTGGGGAAGCAGAAGAATAATTATGTTATAGCAAGAAATCCAAACTGGAATTGTCAGGATAGGCTAGTGAGAGTTAAGAAAATTAATCCGTCATTGGTGAGTGTTAAGCCTTCGGACCACTCTTTCTTCATATTTGCTCGAGTCTGGGATAGAAATGTCTTTGTAGTAGGGGTAAAATACCAGGGTCTCCCAGAAAGGCTCACATCTTAAGTTAGAGACAGTAGAACCCATCCGGGATTTTTCCTATGGGTGTCCACTTCTGAGGTATTGGGGGGCCCTGTCTTTATGAAAGGTACACGGACCCAAGTTGAAAAGATTATCATATTTTTACAGTTTAAAGCCACCAGCAATCCTGAAATAGCAGTTCTGTGGAATATAAACCTCTTCTCTTGTAATGTTCTTTGAAATCAATTTTGAAAATACAGATGAACTTATGTGAGAAAAACTGCCACGGACAAATTACATCAGAGAAGAGGAAGAGAGGTAACTAATAGAAAAATGTACCTTCTTCCTAGTAATCAAAGAAGTAAAAATTAAAGTAACCTTGAGGTGCACCCACTAGATTAAAAGAGAAAACTTGCTTGTGTCTGGTGACATAGTAATTGGAAAATATTCAGCATCAAGACAGTCTTCGGAATCACAACTCAAACCAAGAGGGGGCAGGTATTCCAATTGTCCTCAGACCTTTGAAAGTCTTGGGGAAGAGTCAGAAATACGGAGACACACAATAAGAATGCTCAGCCACCCAGGGAAAACAGATTTCTCATCTTTGAGTAAAAAGGAGTGCAGACTTACTTTGAGGAAATGAGTTTTGATGGTTCCACAGTATTTGCCCATCTGCTCCCTGACGGGGGAGTAGAGCAGGTCTTTGGAGGCGATGCGGGCATATGCCACCCTCTTGTTGTTGCTGAGCATCCAGATGAAGACATCGGGGATGGTGTGCTGTGGCTGCAGGAACAGAGGGGAATGGATTTGATAGGTTGGCGTTTAACAAGTGCATGTCCGGGGTTCTCCTATCCTGAAATAGTGCCCCTTCTGCAAAGCAAATTCGGTGACTTAGCCCATCCAGGTACTTAAAACATCTCTGCAATCAAGCAAGGTAAGTGTACCGTCTTTAAAAGAGGAAGCTTTAGGTCACGAATTAGCAGTACATGTAAAGCCGTTTGCCAGACTGCTCACTGTGCTTCAAGGAAATACAAACTGGACTAGAGACCTGGCATCTTCAGTGGCCTGAACCTGCTTTTCTCCATGCAGAGCAAACATTTCCTATACCTTCCCATGGACGTGTTTTTTCTTTCAATCTTGTAATAGTGATTTAGCTTCAAGCACTGGGTCTCCTAAGAATCTTCAAGCAAAAAAACAAAACTCCATGAATGTCTTTCCATTTACTCTTGGAAGGGAAAACAATTCCACGGGGACTTTCGATCTAAAATGTGATTGGAAGCATTTCAGCTCCGCGTGAGGTGGTTATTCAGGAGAAATTGGACTCAAGTGCATGGAAACAAGACTGTAGAATTGACTGTCAGCGTGGGAGCTGCAGAATTCCCTGCAAGAGGCCCGCTGTGTTAGGAGTGCTTGAATGTCCATTTCCGAGCCCACGTAGCTGAGGAAACAAAGAGTATGTTGTCCTAAACTAGGCTTCGACATTCCTGGGCTGGACGCAGATGCTCTGTATTTCAAAATCTCCAACACTCGGTGTAACCGGCCCCTCAGGTTCCCTTCTCCCTCCATATGGAAACAAGCATCCTTGAGGACGCTTTCCTGGTCACAGGGTTGGTCAGTCACAGACACGAAGCCCTGATGCCTGGTTTAAACCTTCGGGGTGTTTATTAAAATCCTTACATCTACTAACATGACTGCCCATCTCACTGTTCACTATGCCATCACAGAATAATTGATTTGCAGCAAGAAATACGACTTTTGAGGATGACAGAAGCAGTAAATCAGCACCTCTTCCTGCAACTTCCCGCACAAACTCCCCTGTCCGACAGAAGCGAATCAAAGGGCCTTTTTAGATCATTCTAGAAGTCACCAGAAGATACTGGTTACAACTAACTGAAAATGAGAAGCTGATTTGACCTTTACTGGACATGAGTTCAAATCCTCTGTTGAAAACTTATCAAGCATCCTGTGCTAATTTTGACTTTTCTTGAGTCCATTAAGGAACATGATTTTTAGTTCTGCTAAATAGTGAAGCTTCATTTTTTAAAAAATCAATAAAGCCATAGATGTTTGGCTTAATTTTAAAATCTCCGTTTTCACCCCTAATGTGGGAGACTATTTGCATGGCATCCATTTTGCTAAAATCTGCTCTGCCATCTCCTGCCCCAAGGCAGAATACCTCTGTATACAATGTTTCTGCATTCCTTTAAGTAACCATTTACTCAACCAGTTATGCTCTGTTTATCTTTTGTTCCACCGGGGATATTTACCTGAAATTGCTTCGCGGTGGTTACCACAAACTTATCGCTTGGCGACAAATGTTATTGGTTTTCTGCTTCTTGCCCTATATATAGTGTGGATCTCCCCAGAATAAACAAGACTTGATCAGAATCCTGTCGTGTCTCCATTTCTCGTGTCTCTTGTCCCTTCTCATCCCCCTCTAGAGTCCTCGTGGCTCGACCTGCGGGAGGGGTCACCCAAACTAATAGTGCCTGCTCAGCTCAGCAGGTTCAGGAAACAACATTGCTGATCTTTCCTTCTTATCAGGAGAGTCAAACCTCACTGGGAAGACATCCGGTGTCAAGTAGGGTACAGACCAATGAACCTCAGAGGGAAGGGGGAAGGGGTGGGAAGAGATAAGCCAAAGAACTTATATTCATATGTACAACCAATGAACGCAGACAATACTGTGATGAAGGGGAGGAGTGTGGGGAGCAGGGGGTCAATGGGGGGAAATGCAGGGACATCTGTAGTACTTTCAACAAGAAAGATAAATTTTAAAAATTAAAAAAAAAAAAGACATCCAGCCTAACCTTCCAAATGAGGTTGGCTATTAGAGTTGATTACCTCATCCACCAGAAAGCGGATTTTTTCCACAAAATCTTGAGCTTCATGGATCATTTCCTCGAGTGATAACTTTTTCTTCTGCTGCTGAAGGATCACCTTGGCCTTCTTGGCCATCATGTCCTAAAACAAGACAAGAGTCAGTGCAGATCTTTCTAGAACTCTGGGCAGCAAGCACTGCCCCGCTGGCGGAGAAGGTGTTCCTCAGCTCCACGCTGAGCTGCTCATGGGGCTGTCAGGGCCCCGTGCTGAGCATGCTGCCCATTTCACAGAAGCTTCATAGGAGTATGGAGGCAGTGAATACCATCTCACTCCCCTTCCACACATGGGACGCTGGGGCCTAGAAAAGTCAGAGTTTGTCCAGGTCCCATCGCTCTCGTGGACAACACCCGAATGTAGGTTTTCTAATACTAACAACAACTATAATAATAGCAGCTAAACTGTATTGAGCTCTTTCTCGGTGCTGGGCAATGTTTTAACTGCTGTTTTAATTCTCATAGCAACCATAGCAACCTTAGCAACCAGGGTAAGTACTATTATTCCCATTTGACAGCTGGGGAAAGAGTCATGCAGCTCTGAGACATAGAGGTGGACTTGACCTCTAGCTGAGTCCGGAGTCCGAGTCCTTCTTACTGTTCTCATCACCTCTTCCTAGGGGCCTGTTGGATACTTCCAGACCACGGTGGCCTCATTTAAGAAATGCTGCCAAGGAACTCAGTAGGAGTGAGGAAATGCTCTCGTTCACTCAGGCCACATTTATGTGCTTAGGGAGAAACCCCGAGCACTTACCAGTGATTTCAAAGGCCCTGTGTGTGTTGGCCCTGCCTACTCCCTGCTTCTCCATAGTGTTTCACTCACTGTGCTCAGATACACGGTCCTCCGGACGCCTGCAGACATGCCAAGCTTGCTTCATTATGTCAAGACTGGTGGACTGGGGTTTTCTCTTGCTCAAATGTTCTTCCTTGACCCTGCATAGCTGGTTTCCTCTCTGGCCTTAAATGCCACCACCGCATTATATGACTTTTTAAAATTTCCTTCATCATCGTAACTTCCAATCATTTTTATTTATCTGTTGTTTTCCAGTGTGTCTCTATCTTCTCCACTAACATGCAAACTGCACTAGGACAGGGGCCTCCTCGGTCTTGTTCTCAGTGTCTGACAGTGTTCCTGGCACACAGCAGATGCTAAATAAATGTGGAATGGACAAACCAGTCAATAAATTGATGAGCAGACAAAGGACAGTTCAGCCAGAGGGAACAATTACATATGACATCACCTAATTATTGAGGGTTCAAAACTGCTGCAGCGCAGATATGTGGGAAGGGAGGAATGGGGGACAGGGCTGGGATGCTAGGTTGCAGCCAGACAGTGGACAGCCCTATACATCATTTATAAGAAGTCTGGACTTTGTCCCGTGAATGATGAAGATCTCCAGTGATTTTTTTTAAAGCAATAGTGATGCGGGCAGCGTTTTGTTTTAGAACGCCATCTGGCTGTGGTGGGAATGTGGATTAAAGGCAGACGGGTACGGCAGTCTGGGCCAGAGACGCGAAGGCACTCAGGGGGTCCGGGGTGAAGAAGTGGAGTAAGTTCCAGAGTCTCTAAGGGGCAGAATCAACAGGGCCTGGGGTCAAACGGACAGTTTAGGGTGAGAGGGAAGGACTAGAAGTTGATTCTTAGGCTTCCGGTCGGAGCCAGGAGTCTAGCTGGCGGCGCCAGTGCAGAAAGGGGAGCAAGGGCAGGTGGGGGGATGAGGGTTGAGTCGGATGTGTGTTGAATTTGGAGTGCTGTGAGACAAGCTGGTGACATGTCCACTAGGAGGCTGGAAATACAGGTCTGGAGATGGGGAGGGAGGGCCAGGCCACCACAGGGACATTGAAATCATGGCTTGTTCAGGCCAAGCACAGCCAGACACGGAGAAGACAACAGAGCTCCATGGACAATGGGCAGTGGATGGCATTGAGGAGACAGGGCAGGGCAGCCAGAGATGCTGAAGAACTCGCCAGGGAGGTCTGTACGGTGGGAACCTGGCTTCCCTTGTGTACAGTGAGTACACAAACCTTCATGTATTGTTCTGGAAAGAAGGATGAACCAGGAGTTTTGAGACTTGAGATTTAGTCTCTAGACTATGATTAACTAGCGGTGACCTTTAAAAAGTCATTTCCTCTCTCTGGGCCCCGCTCACATCTTTTCCCTGGCCAGTCAGACACTGAGTAATTGCTCTTTGCAGTAACTGTTCATATAAAATGTCCCTTGGTGTACTGCTGGAACTGAAGTTTAGAGGTGAGCTAAGTCAGGGTCTGAATTGTCTGGCATTTCTCAGGCATCCATCATTCAGCAGGTTCTGAGCATCTACAAGGTACCCAGCACCATGCAGGGCCTCTGGGACACAGCAGGGTACCAGCGACAGCTCTTTTCACAAGAAGTGCTATAACTGTTTTCAAAATATTTTTTATTTTTAAATTAAAGTTGACATGCATTCTTATTTTAGTTTTGGGTGTACGACCCCGTGATGAGACATTCTATAACTTAGAAAGTGATCACCCTGATAGATCTAGTACCCATATGACACCATGGGTTACTACAATGTTAACGATATTCCCTACTGTACTCGACATCCCCGTGACTGTTCTGTAACGACAAATTCGCACTTCTAAATCCCTTCACCTTTTTTATCCACTCCCTTAACCCCTCTCTGAGAACCATCAAAATGTTCTCTGTATCTAGGAATCCGTTTCTGTTCTGCTTGTTTATTTATGTTGTTTTTTAGATTCCACACGTAAGTGAAATCATTTAGCATTTGTCTTTCTCCGTCTGACTTATCTCACTCAGCACAATACCCTCTGAGCCCCTCCGGGCTATTGCAGATGGCCAGATTTCATTTTTTTTAACCGCCGAATCGTATTCCATTGTATATTTGCACTATTTCAAGAGTGCTTACAACTTTTAACCAAGAAGGGAAAGAAGAGTTATTTGTTTGTTTATTGTGGTTGTTTTTGCTCTCTCAGCTTGTGAGACGAAGGGCAAGTGAAAGAGTCCACAGTCTTTGACAAAATACAAATAGCAAGAAAATGGCCCAGCTGGGGTGGCTCAGTGGTTGAGCGTCCACCCATGCATCAAGAGGTCGCCAGTTCAATTCCGGGTCAGGGAACATGCCCAGGTTGTGGGCCCAATCCCCAGTAGGGGGCATGCTGGAGGCAGCCAATCTATGTTCTCTCTCATTGATGGTTCTCTCTCTCTCTCCCTCTCCCTTACTCTCTCTAAAATCAATAAAGAAAAAAATTTTTTTTTGTTTTAAAGAAAGAAAATGAGCAAGGATGTAGTCCATGAGCATAGGATGTAGGACTGGTGGGCTTCTGGCTCATTCTTGTAAACATTAAATAAATGCTAGTTCCTTTCCAACTCACCCATATCTTCTCTTCTCACTTCCGCCTCTACATCACACAAATATATAACCTTGAGAACCTTCTCCTCGTGTAGTCTATGACCTATGCCTCATCCATGAGGCTTATTTTAAAAGCACGTTTCAATTCTCTTCAAAGTATAAATAGATTTCCACATACCAGCTCCTGCCAGCAGAGCGTAAGCCGTTTCTTATCTAAAGTGGTTTGGTTCAACATCTTGGGCTTTTTTTCTGCTTCAGAGATAAAGGCACTGGAAGAGAAGAATAACAATTTTTAATCCTGCTTAGTGACAACCCATTTGTATCATTCCAGAGATCTCAAACTACAGTCCAATGGCAAAGTTAAAGAAGCCACAAAACCAAGACTTTTCATTTAGGGTTAAGCAATGATGCACTAACTTTTCTAAGCAACAAAATGAGAATTTTTTCTTATTTGGGAAAAGTGATGCCCAGACCTCACATGGGGAACAGATGTTTGTTTTCCCAGTTTCTTTCAGTACACATCGTTATGATTGTTGTCCAAATCCATAACGACACACAGATGTTTGTTTTCCCAGTTTCTTTCAGTACACATCGTTATGATTGTTGTCCAAATCCATAACAACACACACAAAATAAAGCAGTTTTCCTTTATCTTACAAACGTAACACATACCAAAGGTTCCTGAAATTTTGTTAAGCACATATCTTAGACTCATTACTGCGATATGTCTCCACATGTTTAAAACTGTACAAAGTACTGAGTAGCAACATTTTGAGGGATGAAGTTAAAAATGTGTTTGATAGGAAAATGGTGAAGGTTATAAATGCAATTGAAGAAGAAATACACATGGCTTTAAAACTTGGAGAAATGAGATATTGTCCTAATTAGTGATAACTGGAATGTGATATCATTTTTATGTATTTTAAAATGTGGTAGCAGCCCTGGCCAGTTTGAATCAGCAGGTAGAGCATTGGCCCGTGGACCAAAGAGTTGCGGGTTCAATTCTGGTCAAAGGCGCGTACCTTGGCTGCAGTTCGGTCCCCAGCCTGGTTGGGGTTGTGTGGGAGGCAACCAATTGATGTGTCTCTCTCACATCATTGTTTCTCTCTCTCCCTCCTACTCTCTCTGAAAATAAATGAAAAAATATCCTTGGGTGAAGTTTTTTTTTTTTTTTAATGTGGTAGTAGTCAAGGTGGTGAAGATGTGGGGATGTAGTTACTCTCCATTATTTTAGGAGCAGGTAAATTGTTATCATGTTCAAGAGGCGATTTGACAGCACCTGTCAGCATTTAAATGTCTGTATCATTTGATCCCAGAATTACACTAGAGTTCCATCCTTCAAAAATAACTGAAAATTTTGTAAGAATACGTTTACACAGTGATCCTCACCGTGGCACTGTTTATAGGAGCAAATACCTGGCAGCAGCGTCAATAGCAGAGGCTGCATCTGACACACATCAGGGACTGGACAGTGGGGATGACCATGACGTCCTCCCGCAGAAGGACGCCAGGGATATACTGTTGAGTGAGAAGGTGATCTGCCGGACAAAGTGTGTGCTACCATCTGTGAAGATGGACAGTGTTTTTGTGGATGTGTTTGTTTGCAAATGCTCAGGAGAAAATCCAGGAGGACAAATCAAACTCCTCCCTGGAGAGGGGGATTGGAGAAAGAATTGAGAAAACTTTTACTTTATACATTCCTGCATTTTTCTTTCTTGTAAGATGAGCATGTAGTGCTTCTATGATGAAAATAAAATCAATTAGTAAAGAACAAAAGGGGGGTCTGAGGTGCCTCACCTCCGAGTGAGGGTTCTACACCAAAGCTCTCTGCCCCTGGCGGTTGGAGGCCTCGTCAGAAATTCTCTTTGGGCATTCTAGTCAAGTTACATTTTCTCTTAATTTGTAAAAAGAATTAAAAGTATTATATTGTAAGGAGGGACGCACATGTCTACCTTTCCTAGAGGCAAAAGGAATTTCATGCCGATCCTCTTCCAGGATGAACCAGCCCAGGGAGATAGGGAGGTGGGAGGAGGGGACTTCTACCTTCTCATCTCTCTCTCTCCCTTCCTCATAGGAGGAAAAGAACTTATTTCCTCATCAAAATTGGGGTAAACGACCATGGCATATCTTTATATTCATTCTTTTTTTCTTTTCTTTTCTTTATTGATTTGAGAGAGAGAGGAAGGGAGAGGGAGAGAAATAGAAACATCAATGAGAGAGACTATGAAAGAGAATATCAACTGGCCGCCTCCTACATGCCCCCTACTGAGGATCGGGCCCACAACCTGACTGGGAATCGAACCGGCGACCTCTTGGTGCATGGGCTGATGCTCAACCACTGAGCCACACCGGCTGGGCTATATTCAGCCCTCATCTTTCAGAGCCAGCCTGCTGCCAGCTGTGGTCTTTCCCTTCTGGGGGGAGGCGCCAAAGGCCAGCTGCTCAACCACGAATGGGCTGGGACCAGGAAACCCACCATGACCTCAGGTCCAAGCTGCTTTCTCAAATCCAGGTTTACCCAATACAAAGCTAAGGTTTTCATCTCTGTCTAACCCTCATGAGTATTTTTTCAATTGATTATAAACTTTAAAGGGGAATGATTATCATCGCATGAAACCCCCAATATAAAATAGTTATTGAGGCCAGGCTGGTTTGGCTCAGCGGTTAGAGTGTTGGCCCGAGGACTGAAGGTCAAGGGTTTGATTCCTGGTCAAGGGCCAAGGGCATGTACCTGGGTTGCAAGTCTGATCCCCAGCCCCGGTCAGGGTCATGCAGGAGGCAACCAGCTGATGTGTCTCTCTCACATCGCTGTTCCCCCCATCCCCCTTTTCATGCTATCTGGAAAATCAATGAAAAAATATCCTCGGTGAAGATCAACAAAGAAAAACTTATTGAGCTATTAATTTGCCCACAAACAGTTTCTAAAATAAGAGATTAACTGAAGAACATATATGCATCACCCATGAACACAGCCCATAGTACAGGAGAGGCCTGGGGTAAGGGGCAGGTTGGGTGGAGGGAGGCCGAAAGGGAGAAAATGGAAGACATCTGTAATACTGCCAACAATTTAAAAAATCTGTTTAATGAGATCATGAGGCTTCTTAGAGATGCTTCAAAGGAGCCCTGGACAGTGTGGCTCAGTTGGTTGAGCATCGTCTCATGCACCAAAAGGTCACCGGTTCAATTCCCGGTCAGGGCACATACCTGAGTTTCAGGCATCATCTCACATTGATCTCTCTCTCTCTCTCTCTCCCCCTTTCCCCTTCCTCTCTCTCTCAAATCAATAAAAATACATTTTTTTTAAAAAAGATGCTTCAAAGGAATTGCAGGTTGCACTTGGCTCACAGTCAGAGCAGCACTGATATATATACTGCTTCTGCAATGAAAAACAAAACAGAAATTAAGATAGAAAGCATAAAACTACTTATTTCTTTCTTTTCTTTCTTTTTTTTTTTAAGTAAAAGTGCTTGGGTGGTTGGGAGAACAGGAAAGCCGGAATCTGGAGAGCAGACACCAGAACCCCACCGGCCCCTACCTACTGCTGTTCGTCTTCCAACAACTGAGTATCTACCCGTTTTCTATTAACTCCATTAGGACACATTTTCATTTTTGCTCCAGTCTTTTCTTAATTTCTTTTTTTTAATTTAATTTTTTTGTTGTTGCTAATCCTCATGTGAGGATATTTTCCCACTAATTTTCAGAGAGTGGATGGGAGAGAGGGAGGGAGGGAGGGAGACAGAGAGAGAGAGAAACATCGACGTGAGAGAGACACATCAATTGGTTGCCTCCCACACAACCCCAGCTGGGGCTGGGAATCAAACCTGCCACTGAGGTACGTGCCCCTAATGGGAATTGAGCCTGCAACCCTTTGGTTCACGGGCTGATGCTCTAACCACTAAGCAAACTGGCCAGGGCTTGACTTAATTTCAAAAGTTAGTCCAAGCACTTCCTTATGCAGTCGACAGATCTAACATAACCTCCAAAGATCTCCATCTCCTACTCTTGTCACTGTGTAATCCCCCCTGTCGAATGTGCACGGGGGCCCAGGGACTTGCTCGTAAGAGAAAACACCGAGTGATGGGCTGTCACTTCCAAGATTTGGTCTGGAGAGACCGTGACTCCCATTGCTGGCCTCTGCTTGCTCACTCTGATGAGGTCAGCTGTCACGCTGTGACAGGCAGCTTGCAGAGGCCCACGTGGCGAGAAATTGAGGCCCATTCTAACTCCCACTACAGAGGAACTGAAGTCCTCAATCCAACAGTCCGTGAAGAACTGAATTCTGCAAATAACCACGTGAGTGATCTTGGAAGTGAATCCTTCCCAGCTGAGCCCTGAGATAATCCAGCTGATGCCTCACTGCTGTCTGTGAGCAGCTCTGAGCGAAGGACCAGCGACGCCACACCCGGACTCACGGCCCACAGAAGCTGTGGGATAATAAACACTGTGTCAAGCCACTAACTTTGAGGGTTGTTACCTGGTAATAAGTAACTGATACTCTATTTTTGAATCTCTGATTGTATTGTTTATCTCCTGGAAAAAGAGCCATCAATTGGTTTTTATTAATGTGTTATATGACAAATTCTATTAAATGGTATTTGCTATAACTTATCCTTCTCATTGTTAATATAACTGCTGAGCATCTACTAAATGCAAAGAACCATGCTGGGCAAGACCACTGCTGGCATTTTTCTTTCTTTCTTCTTGTTTAATCCCCACCAGAGGATATGTTTATCGATTTTAGAGAGAAAGGAGGGAGGTACGGGAGAAACATCAATGTGAGAGAGAAACATGGATTGGTTGCCTCTCATATGTGCCTCCACTGGAGATCAAACCTGCAACCTAGGAATGTGCCCTGGCGGGGAACCGAACCCACAACCATTTTGGTGTACAGGACGGTGCTCCAACTGACTGAGCCACCCAGCCAGGCACTGCTGCCATTTTTCTTGTTTCATCAAGAATCTTGGCAATAAATCTTTTTCATCTTCTCTTTTCTTTCCCCTTTTGCTTTATATTTTAGTTAATGTTTCAAGAGGCAACGGTAATCCCAACAGTGCCAGCTAAATTACTGAACAAAATAAAGATGGATGGAACACTATGCAATGCCCACCTGAATGCACGTAAATAGACTATTTTCTAAGATAATTAAAAGCTGACTCCGTGTGCGCTCAGCACCCCGCACACCAGCTGGTACCTGCTCTGACGGATGAAGTCACTGAGCACCATCTTCATTTTCTCCTCCGGCGCTTCCTCTGAAATCTTGATCAATTCTTTCACTTCTTCTATACTTTCTTCCTGAAAACAAGCCACATGGGTGGAGGGATGAGAAGTGGGACAGGGACATTGTACTGGCGATATGGACTGTAACAGCCCAGAAATAATATTTAGCTATTTTTTTTGTTTTAGAAACGAAGGAAGATTTCCCCCATTTTCTTGTGCCTGAACCAGGAAATGCTGCTGCATGCTCACTGAACCTTCCTTTTCTCAGCTGCATTTGGCCTGATCTTGTAGGAAACTGTCCACCGTGTTGGGGACGTAGGCGTTTACGTTGGTTGAAGCCAGGATCTATCAATTTTGTGACAAAGCTGTCAACCCCCTGCCCTTTGGAGATTAGAAAACAGCCTATCTAGGTCCCATACCAATAAGAAGCAGAGCAGGGATCTGAATTCAGATAGTTTGATTTATAATCCAAGGATTTTGCAAAATATATTGTCATTCCTCTGGGTCTGTGTGGTAGAAGGAGCTATGTGTCCTCCAAATGCAACAACTTCAATGTATTTGTATTTAAACTGAGGTCAAGACCTTCTACTGTGTGGATAAAATAAAAATCCTTTGCCCTGGCTGGTGTGGCTCAGAGGTTACAGCATCAGTCCAAGCACCGATGGGTCACAGGTTTGATTCCTGGTCAAGGGCACATACCTGGGTTGCAGATTTGATCCCTGCCCTGGTTAGGGTGCAGGTGGGAGGCAACCAATCAATGTATTTCACTCACATTGATGTCCCCCCCCCCCTCTCTCAAAAGCAATGGAAAAAATATCCTCAAGTCAGAATCAACAACAACAACAACAAAATCCTTTGCCTCCAGCTTCCCAATGTTCAAATCCATCACCCGTCAGTCACCTACCAGCAGGTCTGCCATTTTCTCCAGCATGTTGGACCAGTACAACCTAAATGTCTGGTCTCCCCAGGAACTGATAAAGTAGACGCAGGGCTTCTTGGCCTCAAATGGTAAGTAGTTGTAATTTCTGTGAAAACACATTAGGTCTGGGTGTTAGTTGGCAATCAGTGATTTTCAGGCAATTCCAGCTACACGTCCATGTTTTGTATGTTCTATGTGGGGTGGGCGAGGGGTGGTGACAGAACTATCAAACTATTATTAATTCCATCCTGGGCCTACACTTGGGGACTCGTGAACAATAAACAGTGAACAGTATATGGCTACTGGAGAGGGACTAACAGCTACTGCATCCGACCCAGAGTCAGGCTTAGAAATGGTCACCAGAGGGCAAGATCCACCACCCAAGCCTTCTTCAAGGAGGTAGGTTTTCAACTGAGAGGAAAGAAGGGAGAAAAGCCAACATTTTTCTTTTAATGTCTATATCCTAGGCACTGTGTACAGATCACTTGAGATAACAGATGTAAATGTATTTTGTAAACTGACGTTGTTAGGGAAAGGTAAGAGGGTAATTATATTACTCATGAGGATGAAGGCATGTGCTTCAGATTAACCTTCAGTACTTCATGGCTTTCCTGCCATCCATCCATCCACCCATCCATGTATCCATCCATCCATCCATCTGTCAATATTTATTGTTACCAGACATCAGCGCTAATAATGTAGGTGACTCACTTGGCTAAGAAAGGACAAGAGGAATGTCCAAGTAGCTAGAAGGGCAAATGTAGAGCCAAAGAAAATTTTGAGGGTGACAGGCAGTTGGGTATGCTTACATGTGATGAGAAAAAGACAGTTAACAGGATGGGACTGAAGACACGAAAGAAGGAACTGATTTGTAAATTTCAGGAGGAAAGGGATGGGAATGAAGGCAGGTGAGATGGGAGAGGTCGTAGCAAAATCTTGAAGCTCCCTGCCTCATGACATTTCTATTTTTAACTAGGTTTCCCCAAGACCCCCTGTAATTTTCCCACAAACACCCAGGTCTGTATAAAAATAAATGTGGAAGAAAGGACAAAGCAAATTTCTTCAAATGGTCGTGGTGGGAAAGACAGGTGGCCCCGATAAATGTAGTGGGTGTCTGGAGGCACGGGCGTATAGAGCAGGGAAAGTTTTGTTTCCATCCCAAAAAGCTAAAGAGAACATTAGCCTGAAGGAATTCATGATTGGCTCTCCGATCCAGACTTCTTTTGGAGATCATGCCCCATGGTCTGTTCTGCAGAAAATAAACAAGCAGGTGCCCATTCAGAAGAGAAGCCAAATAAATTCTTGGCAGAAAATGAGGTTGTTATTACAGCAAGAAAACAAGAAAAGAGGTCAGAACCAAACTTCTCTTTTATCTCTTTTTAAAATCATTACACTGAGAATCCTGCCACTGAATAAATTTCCTCTTAGTGTTGTGCTTGGTTTCAAGGTTTCTTTGGTTTGAATTCTTTTGTGCTAATGATGTTCAAGGCCTTTCTCTCTTTGGTTCCCAGGGCCCTCCTGGTTGTACTGGGTCTGCATGGACCAGGGTGCTGTGGTTTCTCGGGTAAATTTCAGTGCAGATGGAGGACAGCAGATGGGAGGGCACGGCGTTGCCAATGGAAAGAGAAGACTGCCAGTTTGAATGGCTGCCCTGACACACGACCAGCCTTGTGACTTTGGACAAGGGTAGGCCTCGAATCCTGAGAGTCAAATGAAGACCCATCAATAGGTGTCTTGTGCTCCAATCTCATTCCTGAGCTCCAGCCCAATACGTAGATTCTTTTTTTTTTTTTATCCTCACCTGAGGACATTTTTTTTTTGTTCAGATAGAGCGGGAGGGAGAAAGAGGAAGAGAGAGAGAGAGAGAAACATCGATGTGAAGGGACACATCGAGTGGCTGCCACCCGCACGACCAACCAGGGCCGGGGACAAACTGCAACCGAGGTATGTGCCCTTAGCGGGAACCGAACCCGGGTCTCTCTGTACCGCAGGCTGACACTCTAACCACTGAGCCAAACTGGCCAGGGCCCAATACGTAGATTCTATGTGAAGGCATGTACTTTGCAAACTGGAAAGTCCAGAACAAACACACGGTGGTATTTTAAGTGCCATGTTAAACCACCCCTTACAAGGTGGTATTTTAATGGAGAAAAAAGACAAATAAATTGTGTGTATGTGTCTGCGCATGTGTGTGTGCACACGTGTATGGGGGTCTATTATAGACAGAGGATCTTCCGAGTCAGCTGCTGCCACCCTAGCTTACCACTCTATGGACAGAACCTCAATATAGTGACTGATAAACACACAGAAAGCTCATAAACACCAGCATGGCTTATTTTGGGCTCCTTGAGCCAGCTGGCCAGCACTAATATGAGGTCCATTCAAGGGTCCCTTGAGACCTCTCATCTCCCCAGCCCTTCCTACACTTTATCCCCTGACACTGTCACCAATAATCAATAACAGTAGGCTAACCCAACAAGGTGGGGGATGTACTCGCTTCCTGGTCCCAGTGAAAGGATGCAGAATACTTCTGAGTGGTATCAAAGAAGAGCTTCAGATCCCATTATAGGACCCACTCATTGATATCCTTAGTTGTAAAAATGCAGAGAAGCTATCAAGGGACTGGGAAATTTGGGGTTCTTTTCAGTGTGTGTAAAGGAGGATGGGCAACCAAGTATGGTGGCCAAAAATAGGCCCCAAAGAAGATTGTCCATAGGAAAGGATAGGTGGTCCATGGGAGGAGGGAGGTGTCCATGGGAAGGGATAGATAATGTGGTCTGTGGGAGAGGGTAAGGTGGTCCACGGGAGGAAGGAAGGTGGTCCATGGGAAGGGGGGAGGGAGGTCCATGGGAAGGGATAAGGTGGTCTGTGGGAGAGGGTAAGGTGGTCCACGGGTGGGGGGAAGGTGGTCCATGGGAAGGGATAAGGTGGTCTGTGGGAGAGGGTAAGGTGATCCACGGGTGGGGGGAAGGTGGTCCATGGGAAGGGATAAGGTGGTCTGTGGGAGAGGGTAAGGTGGTCCACGGGTGGGGGGAAGGTGGTCCATGGGTGGGGGGAAGGTGGTCCATGGGAAGGGATAAGGTGGTCTGTGGGAGAGGGTAAGGCGGTCCATGGGTGGGGGGAAGGTGGTCCATGGGAAGGGGTAAGGTGATCTGTGGGAGAGCGTAAGGTGGTCCACGGGTGGGGGGAAGGTGGTCCATGGGTGGGGGGAAGGTGGTCCATGGGAAGGGATAAGGTGGTCTGTGGGAGAGGGTAAGGTGGTCCATGGGTGGGGGAAGGTGGTCTATGGGAGGGATAGGATTTAGAAAACACAGGGCATGCTAAAAAACGAGAGCACAACTAAGATTATTTTCGCTTACTCCTTCCTACTTTGTCCCAAACTCTCTCTATCCCTTAAGCCCCTTCTCATTCTTCAGGATGTTACCTTTCCTGTGACCTTTCCCAACTCTTCACCTCCTCCCCAGGTACAGAGTCACCCCCCTCCCTCTGCTTCCATAGCACCCTGTGCCCAACCAGTTGTAGCACCTCCTTCATTCATCAGAAGCAGTTATGAGCATCTCCTGTGTGCCAGGCTCAGAGAGGAGCAGATACACAGGGGACGAGCACGGGCCCTGCCCTCACAGTGCTCACAGTCTAACAGGGACACAGACGAGCGAACATTTCCATGTGGTGTCCGCAGCGCTTGGAGGAGGTGAATGTGAAGTCCAAATCAGACTTGGGATTCAGAAGAGGAAGCTTGGTCTTTGACTTGAAGGTCAATGGGAGACAGCAGGTCTGAAGAGGGGATTTGTTGCCTAGCAAAGGAAAGAGCATGTTTAAAAGGCCCGGAAGCAGCAGGTTGGGGAACTGCAGCACCATCGTCTGGCTGGAAGAAACGTGAAATTTGGGAGGGACCGAAGATGATGGTAGAGAGTAGATGGGGTCGGAACACCAAGGCACGGCCTCTGAAATCGCTCCTGGAAGCCACCGGCCACCAGTGAACAATGCTAATTAGCGAGTCACTAGTGCAGATAGATAGTTTGCTACATTTCTTGAAGAACATCGAAGCCAGGTAACGGTTTTTTAAATAATCCATGTGAAGATGCTAACTGCCAGAATTAAAGAAATGGCAACAGACGTGAGAAATGCTTAAGAACTAGGATTGACCAGACTTGACGGCTGATTGGATGTGGGCGGGAAGGCAAAAGGAGAACAACTGACAACTCTGTGGCTAAAAGGACTCAGAGGGTGGTAGGACCCGACTATGAGATGGGGAGCTAGGGAGAGAAGCAGAGCTGTCTGTGTAGACAATGGGTCCGGAGACTGATTCATGGGACATCCAAGTGGAGGGGTTTGGGTCTGCTGCCCAGGAAAGAAGGCTGTCCGGGGAAACAGACTGTGGGTCCTTGTTTTCCTAACAGTGGTCAGCAAGCCATGGGCCCATGCCCAGAGAGAGGCTGGATGGAGAAGAGCAGAGAGTGAAGAGCACCGGTGATGTGTTCCAATCTCCTTGCACGTAAATGAGAAGAGCAATGTTCTCTCGTGAGAATCCACGCAGATCGTGAAGTTCTCATCCACCGCACGAGGCTCAGACCACGGAGGACTCTCACTGTGGGCGGCTTTCCCTTATGCTCGTAAAGCACTTGGTTGGTGCTTGAACCACTTCCTCAAAACAGAATTCTATCACTTTGCTTCTCTTTGGGTGCTGAAATTTTACATGGGTTTGAGATCAGTGAGGGTCCACTGATTTGCTGAAATCGTCTTTTCTGGTGGCTAACAATCGTTTTTGGAGTCCTTCAGTTGGACTGTGGCTAAATAAAATAAGAGATGATGTATTCAATAATGCCACTAAGTTGAGTTTACATAATAGCAGAGAACTCAGATGAATAACTGTTAATAGAGTTTGGATTGAATTTTTAAATTCTGACCTTCCTACCTTGTCGTTCTTTAAAGTTATAGAATAAAGGAAGCTTCAGATCTGAGAATAGTCACCATCATTGCTCTGCCCTTAAATGAATTACCTAGATGTGTCATTTGGAGAGTTGTTGACATGTAACTTGGGATTCAGTAGAGTGGCACTTACCATGTTGCCTTGATTTATGTTTGCTCCCATAACTGAGATCAAAATAATAATAATGTTTCTGGTTTTAGGGAAGGACTAAAACTAACAGTCCCAGAAATTGGTCAGACTCCCGCTGTCAGAAACGGTTGCTTCTGCTTCTCCTACCTGTTCCCTTCTGTCACGAGTGGCTTCTCTGGGCGAGTGGTGGAGACCATAGGGGTGGCCACCTCGTGGGCTGCATCCCCCTCTCCTTGTTGCAGCAGCGGGAGGATGTCTTCTTCAGCGGATTCAGCTGACTTCTTCTTACTCCCGTGATAGGACCCTCCATCAATCAAGTTCCCAAAATTACCTGCAAAGGCAATAGCAAGGGGAGAGGGGCCAGGTGTCAGTCCACAAGCAGAGAATCAGGCTGCTTGACATCAGGGACCCAAGTTCATGTCCTCCCAGGAAGGGAAATAAAATCTCAGCATGAAGGTGGGAAGAGCATGATCAGACAAGTAATACGATTGACAATGAGCCCAGTGGGTGTGGCTCAGTGGATTGAGAGTCTTCCCATGGACTGAGAGGTCCCGGTTCGATTCCATCAGGGCGCATGCCTGGGTTGTGGGCTCGATCCCCAGTAGGGGGCGTGCAGTAGGCAGCTGATAGTGTTTCTCTCTCACATCGATGTTTCCATCTCCCTTCCTCTCTCTCTAAGAAATCAATTAAAACATTTTTAAAAAATTGACAGTGACAATGAGCCATCATCTCCATCCAGTCCCATTTGTAAACACTACTTAAGTTACAAATGAACTGGATTCCATCTCCATTTCTCTTTTTGAAGCAGAGCTTCCCAAATGTGAATCAAGACCTTCTTTGATGGAATTGTCCTCTCTTGGAATGGTTTCCGATGCAACTGGCCCAGAAAGACTGCCAGGAGTTATAACAGCGCCTACTGCATACATGGCACTCGCCTGCACTGACTCGTTAAACCCTTGTGACAGCTCAATGAGAAGTTGCCATTATTCCTATTTCACAGATGAAGAAACTGAGACCCAGAGACATTAAGTGAGCCGAAGATAATGGAACCAGGGTTAGTAACCCAAATCTGTCTGAATCCAAACCATACTCTTAATATATATTTTAAAGTATGGAAACAAATCTCTCTCTTACATAGTGACACAAGAGTGGACAAGGAATTATTAACTGTTTCCTCAGAAAATGGTTGCACGGCCCATGTCATGATCCAGGCACTGTGCTTGTCCACACTTACCGACAGAAACTTCAAAGCTAATGGGTTTATCTCCAATCTTTCGGTCAATCATGGTAGCTTCAAAAAATGCTCCAAAGAGTAAAAATTCCTCATATTTTTCTGGCACAATCTATAGAAAGAAGAAATATATGTGAGACAGGCCTGTTTTGTTTTTTTTTCCCCCCACTGGGATGCTGATATGCTGATGCTAACCTGGTCCAGGGTGATTTATAGGCATTTGAGCCTTAGCGTCAGCCTGAAATGGTACATAACTTCCCTGCTAATCAGACGGGCAGAAACCTGCAGCTGCAAATGGCACGTCCGAATTCAGCCATTAATCTAGAGTGATGTAGTCTCAACCTTCAGAGCTTCTACCTTACAATAAAAATCTCCTTTTTAGACATTTATTTATTTTTTTATTTTTCAGTTATAGTTGACATTCAGTATTATTTTATATTTGTTTCAGGTGTTCAGCATAGTGGTGAGACATTTATATAATTTACAAAGCGATCCCCCCAATCAGCCTAATACCCACCTGGCACCATACATTGTTATTACAATATTATTGACTGGATTCCCTGTGCTGTAGTTCACGTCCCGTGACTGTTTTGTAACTGCCAATCTGTACCTCTTAATCCCTTCACCTTTTCACCTGGTCCCCTTTGGCAGCCATCAGTTTGGCAACCATCAGTTTGTTCTCTGTATCTATAAGTCTGTTTCAATTTTGTTTGTTTATTTTGTTCTTTAGGTTCCACGTGTAAGTGAAATCATATGGTATTTGACTTATTCCATTTAGTATAATCAATACCCTCTAGGTCCACCCATGTTGTCACAAATAGTATGATCTCATTCTTTTTTATAACCAAGTAACATATATATATATATATATATATATATCACATCTTCTTTATCCAATTTCCTATTGATGGGCATCCTTTTATTTGAAAGGATAAGCTTGGCATATGTATCTTTCTAAGATGCTGTTGTGAAACAGAGACATGGAATCACCTTCTGGTGAGTAGGAATTTAGAAAACAGAAAACCAAAGATGAGATACTCAGAGTCCTAGGATTAAACTCTTACATTCGAGTATAGTTTTATGGAATACACAGGATGGTCATATGTATTATATGTGTTCCTCTTAACCACCTTGAGAGGTTAAAATTTAGATCACTTCATTGTACAGATAAGGAAACTGAAGACACTAAAGCTTGAGGTTGAGTTAGTAGCTTTCCCAAGTATCTGACCACATACCTGGTGCTCTTTGAATTCTAACGTGTTAACTCAATGCCTTGGTGCTTAACTCAAAATCAGACTCTACTCCCAGAAACAGCACCAGCCCAGATAAAGGGGGTGGAGGGCTGGGCATTCGCATGTGCAACAGCCAGTCAGGCGCATCCAGGGTGGACTGTGTGCACTGTGGTTGCTGCTATGAGGGGTGAGCGGGTCCCAGGAGCACAACATTGTAAATTGCTTTGACATTGAAAAGGGCCTTAGCGTTCATCTGCTCAGAGAGAGAGAGAGAGAGAGAGAGAAGGGCTGTGAAGATCACACAGAAAGCCGAAGACAGCCAACATTTGAGACCTGGTCTCCACCCAGCCCACATTCTGGACAAGGCTGTGATAGGTGTTACCCTAAAAATAAAAAGCCAAAGTGAGAGGCAACAAGTGCTTACTTGAGATCCAAAAGAAGTCACAAGTTTGGGAAGCACTGATTCAGGCAGAAACCCAAATAGTGTTCCAATTATGGGGTGAAGGGAAGGGGAGTTTGTGAGAAAGGGGAGGGAAATAACTACATGACTAGAAGGAAGGACTTTCCATGGGTGCGAATAACCTAAGTTACTCTGTAGCTATACATGGCTGGTTACTGATTTCCCAAGGACGTCTACACTTTTCAGGCCCCGTGGCAAGGAGGTCTGCTTTCCTGTTAGCTCTACAAACAGTTGTTGGGAGAGAATGCTGCTCTGGCCTGTTCCAAAGGTTATTCTGCCCACTTCAAACATTCCAAAGTTTCAAGGAATAAGACACACGAGGCAGTTCCTCTGGAGTCTCTGCCCTGACTCCATTTTAAAATGGCTTCACTTACGCCAACTTTTCACACGGGTCACAAGACAGGTGCCATCCCAAGATAATAGGCAACTATTTACAAATGACAACTATTGACACGGAACAGGCTGATGCTTCAGGGAGCAGATGTTGCTGGGACATGATGACCTCGTGTCACATTTCTGAGCAAAAGAGGCTGAAACGAAATAATATAATCGGCGCTTCCTGGTTTTGTGGTTGGATTTATCAAACTCCATGGAAAAAGCAGTAAGATTCCTCTAAGGATTAATGCAGTTGTGGCCTCAGAGTTTAAGCACCTCTTTCCATCAAGAACTTCGGACACTGATCCTCAGGGAGCCAAAGTGTTTCCACACCATTAGGCGGAGGTCCCCTCCCTTCACACCAGAGCCCCTGTGTTCACAGCATCAGCAGGAAATGTCTCTGTTGACCAGATAATGCTGGACAGGGTGGGGGCCCCATGCTGGACCTTAGTCACAGAACACACAGCCCTCCCACCTGCTGCCACTGCATCCCCTGGCTGTAACCCAGCCACTATCTCACCTTCCTGGGGCCAAGTTTACTCTCTGGGAGGAGGGTGAAAATTACTCAGAGATCTGGAGGGAATGTAGGTCATGTAGCCTGGAAGAGGGGCAGCAGGCTCCATAGGCAGACAAACCCTCTGCAAACCCAACTCTGCTGCTTCCCAGCTGGCGGACTTCGGGTGAGTCATGTCCACTCTCTGGGCGCCACTTTCCTTGCCTGTGAACTAAACTTCACAATGGGCTGCAGGGGAAATGAGTTCACCCATACGGAGCACCTCGTACTATAAAGCCCACACATGTAAACGCCACAGATGGTAGTCATGACAAGTCTCTCGACAGCTTAGAATTCACATCTTAACCCTACCCATCCTGCAAGGCTCCATTCTAATGCCTCTTTCTTCTGGAAGCGTATCTTCACCTCCTGAGAAGCAAAATAACGATGGTGATGTTGACTGAACTCCTATTACGTATCAGATATGGTATTAAGAATTTCACCTACAATGTCTCATGTAATTCTCATAGCTACCCTATGAGGGAGATATTTTATTACATCCACCTAAAGATGAGGACACTGTAGTGTCATGAAAGATTAAAATATCTGCCCAGCGTAACTAATATTTACTGAGCACTGACTATGTGCCCGTCTCTTTTCTAAGCACTTTGCATGTATTAATTCATTCAATCCTCTCTGTGAGCCTATGTATGCAGTAGAGGTTATTATTGGAATTAAGCAGAAGGAGCTTAAGTCACTTGCCCAACGACTCAAACAGAGGCAGTGTTTCTCCAGAGGCTGGGCAGTATCCACTGCACCATACTTAAATCCAGCTGCCTTCCTTTGGAGCCCAACATATAGTTCCCTCAGTCCCGGAAACAGCATTTTACCTGCACCTCCTCATTGCACTCATCTGTCTCTACTTCTTGCACATTTATTCCGTACATCTCCCCTTCTGTGCCATAAACTCCAGGGAGTCACTCTATTTTTATTTCTACCAATGCTGAGGAGGATGTTATAAAAAGAAGCTACTCGGTAAGTGTTCACGGAATTTAAAGAGGAAGACATCTATTGGATCAGCTGTGCTCTGCGTAAGTCTGGCAGAGGAGAGATAAGCTTTGATGGTGCTCGTGAGGGGAAGCTGGCTAAGGAAACATCAGGGAATCTCTTTTGTCCAGAGATGCAACGAGGGAACAGCTGCAGCAAGATTGGAGCCCGAGGACCCTGGAGAGCTAAACAGGGAGATGCTACCCCCCCACCCCGGGCTGGTTTGGCTCAGCAGTTAGAGCATCAGCCTGCGGACCAAAGAGTCACAGGTTCGATTCCAGCCAAGGGCACGTACTTTGGTTGCGGTTTGGTCCCCGGCCCTGGATGGGGTCGTGTGGGAGGTAACCAGTCCATGTGTTTCTCTCTCTCTCTCCCTCCCTTCCACTCTATCTACAGGTAAATGGGAAAAAATATCCAATCCCTGTGTAGAGAAGGATGGCCAGTCTTGGCAGCAGGAAAGATGGACACAGGGTCAGATTTGGGGATATCGATGTAGGTGGCTACTAAACCACCCACATTTTCTGCCAAAGTCCCAAAAAAGTCAGGTTTCCAAAGGTGGTCTATATTCTGAAGAAACGTAAACACAACCACATCAAGGCAATCAGTTTTAACCACAAGCTAACAGTAACACATCTCCAGAGAATATTTCCCAACATATAATTTCAGAGGGGAGAGCTCCGGAGGTCCACAGAACACCCCAGGTTAAGTCACCAGCAGCGGAATGGAGGGCTCGGAAGAGCTGCCCCCTAGTGGTGGGGGCTGCCATAGCAGCCCCGGCGGCGGCAGCAGCAGCAGGTGTGTTGCCCGCCTACTTATATGTGCTGAGAACTCTGCTGACCACTTCCAGGCCTCACTTACCCCAGGCGATGCCTGTCACCGAGGGGCTCTTACTGCCCACTGTTGATGAGTGAACCGAAACCTGAAGGGGTGTTGTTAGTATCAGAGCCATGACTAGAACCAACCCCCCAAATTTCCAACCATGTGCTCCAACCTCTCCCCCACAGTTTCTTAAGATTTGTTAGATCCCAGCAGTAAAAATAAGCGGACCTTCCAGGCTACGGTGACCCACATGCTACAATCCTTCCGCCTGTCCAGACTTTCCTGGGAAGGAACGGCTCTGGGAGACCGGCCATCACCTCCCTTCCCCGCCCGAGATGACCGGCCGACCTCAGAAACACTCCCAGAGACAGAACCATCCCAGCTGAAGGCTGGCGTCCACTCACCTCTGCTACTAACAAACATAAAGTCCTCTCATTTGCTAAAACCACGAAGTACTGTTGCTAAACTAAACAGCCGAGAGGTTGTTCGCAGTCTGCGTTCGTTTTGGAACCCAGGACCTCTTTCCCAGAGAGAACCACGCTGGAGAATGCTAATGCGCTTCACGTCGAGTGATAAGCAGAAATAAGCATTCCCTTGAGTTGTGATGTCCCCACAGGCTTGGGGCAGGAGCACAGATTTCTCAGTCTCTGCATGCCAGCTTGTCACCCACTCTCCCTCCTCTCATCCCCGCTCCCACATTACCCCGCATCCAGAGCACACGCTGAGCTAATAACAAAGCCCCCAAAAAACTGGGCCACAGATATAGTTCAGTTGATCACCCACCACCCACTCCCACCAGCTCCTCCAGGGAACTTGATTTCTCTTTTCCTTTGGTTTCTATGGGAATTGTGTTTGGGGGACACTGAAGGCAAATGCAGATGTCATCAGCAGATGGCTGTGATGTGTGCGGGAAGAGGCAGAGGGTCTGCCGGGAAAATGGGCTCGGCAGGGAACGTGAGACCTCCGCAGGCCTTTGGGCACCCGGGCAGATGCTGCTGCACTTTTGCCCACCTCCCAGGTGTGCGCGGTGAGGCAGTGTTCAGACCTACCTCTGGGGGTACATCGAAAGGTTCCACCTCGACCTCGGTTGAGTTGGTTTTGTCTGAAGCCTGCTGGGCTTTTCCATCGGTTTTGTCACCCTTGTCTTTACTTGAGCCTTTGGAAGATTTGGAGTCTTTGTCCTTCGAAGTCAACTTGAGGTCCTTCAATGTCTTGGAAAATTTAGACTCCTGCGCCCCTCCTGAGAGGATTTCCACAGCAATTTCTACCAAAATTCTGCCCCTGAATGACACGCCTTCTCCAAAGCCCTCGTTCAGCTCCTGGCAGCCGTCCATCAGACTGTGGTTCCGGGGCGAGCCGTACAGGTTGATCCAGGCAGGCCCGAAGGTCGGCAGAAAGCCTAGGAAGATCCCAACTCAGCTGCCTGGTTATGTTTACAAGCTGATTTTTTTTTCATTTTTTGCTTTATGAAAGTGCACATTCACTTAGAAATGTAGAAGATAGAGAGAAGACAAGAGAAAATATTTACAGCACCAATAGACCGTCATAATCACCATTTTGTTATATTTCTTTTTTGTTTGTTAATCCTCATCTGAGGTTATTTTTTTATTTATTTTTAGAGAGAGTGAAAGCGAAGGAGGGGGAGAGAGAGAGAAACATCAATGTGAGAGACACATCGATTGGTTGTCTCCTGCACAACCCCGACCAGGGCTAGGGCTTGAACCTGCAACACAGGTATGTGCCCTTGACCAGGAATTGAACACGTGACCCTTCGGTCCAAAGGCTGACACTTTAACCACTGAGCCACACTGGCCAGGGCCCATTTTGCTGTATTTCTTTCTAGTCTTTCTCTCGTACAAATGTTTACACTTGTTCACAGTTGAAATGAGATGATGCTGATGTACTTCTTGTCTGTTCATTCATCAAGTATTTATTGACTCCTAACATGCACCAGGCACCATGCTAGACTCTAGACAAAGCCCAGCAGAGAAGCAAGCAGATACAAACACTAAACATTAAGATGCTACGAAGGAGATACACCTCCTGCCGCAAGAACAAATAACAGGCTGATACCGCAGGGAGAGGAGTTAGGCAGAGAGAGAGGGCAGGGGAAGGAGAGGTTACCAGGCAGAGGGAATAGCATATGTCTTCTGGAAAGGAACTTAGAGCTAGAAGAGGCTGAAGAGGAAGCCAGTGTCTGGAGCTCAGAGAGCAAGCTGTGTGAGACGAGTTTGGCAACATGAGCGGGTTTGGAGGCCTTGACAAGGTCTTTGTCCTAGAAATTATGGGAATATTTTAGAGGGATGTAAGTAAAGATATAAGATAATCGGGTGTATGTTTTAGGATCAGTCTGGCTGCTATGTGAATGGGCATAAGAATGGATGTTGGCAAACTAGTTTGGGGATCACATCACCATCAAAACTGAAGACATTGGTGGCTTCTAGGATGATGGTAGTGGAGACTGAGAGAAATAAATGTTCTGAGATCTATTCTAAACATACAACTGCAAAGACCTCATGATTTTAATTTACTATTAGCCTGAGTATTTTCCTTTCTTAATACACAGCGTCTGGGGAAATGCACAGTATCTGCGTGAACATCTCGTGGGCAACAGAATGTTCCTTTGTGTCAGGCAGCATGGCATGGCCATCCTGACAACACCATTGTACATCTCCCGGGGAGTCTCAGGCTCCAGCTCTGCCACTGTTGAGCTGTGTGACCTGGGGCAGGTTCCATAACTTCCCTGTGCCTCCCTTTCCTCATCTGTGAAATGAAGATGCTAACAGTACCTATCTCACCTATCAGGATTAAAAGAGATAATGTCTATTAAGTGCTTCACACAGGCCCTTAGGAAGAGCTCAAGAATATTAGCCATTATTCTTAATAAATAAGTGCATCATTATTTGCTTAACAATTCCCCCATGTTGACAAGTAGATATTTCCATTTGTTTTGTGTCTAAATGCTTCCTCTCCCTGGCCCGCAGCCCCATGGACTAGATTCTGTCCTTCCGTTGAGTCAGTCTGAAGAAGCAGAGGTACTGTGTTAAAAAGAATAGAAAGATTTTATGGCCCCTGCTGTCTCCTTTTTAAACACCGTTGTACATCTCCCTGAACACCGTCAAGGTGTTCCTGAAAAGCTGTGAGTAAAACACACTCCATCGGGTGAGAGACCCTGTAGACAGGCAGAGTGTGCTTCCAGCATGAAGCCACCTGTGGCCAATCCTCCGCGACGTGAGAAGAAAGAGGTGTCCCTCTGTGAGGGGCACAGACGTGCGATCGCGACCTCTGCTTATGCCAAGCCTTCGGTACACACGTGTATATGTGCACGCACACCCCCACACACGTGCACAAATATATGCCTCAATTGGCCCAGATCTGTAGTGCACAGAAAGACTGCCTTGGGATTGGACAAGCAAGGGTTTGTTGGGATGTCTGGAGCATCCTCACCTGCTGACTTAGGCTTTGTGAATAAAGAGCTTTATCCTGGGTGCAAGCTCTTCCACCCGACTCAGTAGCTGAGCTGGGCTGCTCCCGCCCCGGCCCTCCGAGTGCACCGGCAGCTGCGCCTTCCTGCACGACTCATGCCCCCTGCTGCCATCAGCGAACTGGGGGCACTCTGTGGGGGGGTCACTTAAACATGTAAAACCCATGTCTAGCTTGTGAGCCACGCAGACGCATGTGGCAGGCCAGATGAGACCCATGGAGCACAGTCTGCCACCCGTGATCTACTCTGAACGCTTCATTTCTCCATTGAGAAAGCGGAGGCCCAGAGAGAGGCAGGACTGCTCGAGGACACACCGCGGAGCTCGTCGAAGACCTGGGACGGCAACCAAGCCTCCTGGCCCCCAGACTGGCTCCAACCAGCCCTGAACCAACCCAAACCAGAGACCACACAGAACATGGGAGGGGCCTAACACGGCGCTTGCCCGAAGCCTCTCATTTTAAAGAAGAGGGCTCGCGATCCATCATTTCGATGCCTCTGTCTGAGTCAGACACGTGAGGCTTTACCTTTATCTCCATCCTGTTCGTTGGAGATTTTCTTCAGGTCAATGAAGTGGGTTGCCAGCGCCACGTCATTCATGCTGCCTTCATCCCACACCTGGATTTTCACCCTCCGACACAAGGGCGGGAACATTTCCTTGAAGATCACCTGTTCGTGCCACACAGGATCGGCACAGTTCTTCTGCACCGTGGTTCTTCCCTAAAAACAAGGCCAGGATGATGGGAGCCTGACTGACAGGCCCTGACTGACCCGAGAAAACTCACCAACCCGCTGGAAATATAAAGTGAGTTGTTGAAAATAATGAAACTTCTTCTACCTGACACCCGTGAAAATCAGTCACACCCAGTGGGTATTATTGACATCCTATTCCGCGCCCTACTCTGCCAGGCACTGGGGCAAAGTTCTCATCCTCGTGCTGGGACAGGGTGAAACTAACACCTGTGTCATGAACGTCAGTTGTTCCCTGCACCCCGGGGATGCAGCACAGTTAGACCCCAAGTTCGTGTTTTATGAAAGTAAGAATCTGTGAGAATCACTTCCCCAGTCTGGACCTCAGTTTCCTCACCATAAAATGGAGTTAATGTCCTATCTGACCACCAAGGCAGTCCAAGTCAAAAATACTCCAGTTCGCCCTGGCCGGTTTGGCTTAGCGGTTAGAGCGTCGGCCTGCGGTCCAGAGAGACCAGGGTTCGGTTCCCACTAAGAGCGTGTACCTTGGTTGCAGTTTGTCCCCAGCCCTGGTTGGGTCGTGCGGGAGGCAACCACTCGATGTGTCCCTTCCACGTCGATGTTTCTCTCTCTCTCTCTCTCCCTCCCACTCTATCTGAACAAAAAATGGAAAAATGTCCTCAGGTGAGGATAAAAAAAAAAAAATACTCCAGTTCACCTGTCAGGTGGAGGGTCAGGGTAGACGTATATTTAAGGGCAGAGACAATACATGTGTCAGCCAAAGCTTCAAAGTCCAGCCAATGAGATTGAGCTCCGACCATGTGCCCAGGCCCTGGTACCTCCAACGGCTCTTGAGCAGGGAGCAGGGGTGCCCAGGCTTACACAGGAAAAGGACTGGCTGGGGAGACTGTGGAGCGGATTGGGAGGCGGGGGTAATCCTGCAGGGCCTGGGGGCTGGTAACAGCTCAGAGAAGCAGCCAGAGGCAAGAAAGGTGGCCTGTCCGCCTGGGTCCTGAACGGTGACCCCCCAGGGGCCCCTCTCCTCCATGACGAATGACAGGGAGTGAGTAACCCTCCCCTTCTTTCTTGCCACGTGACTCAGAGGCTCATTGTGGCTAACGTTTCCTTCCAAGGCATGTCCTAATTTTTATTGTAACTTTGTTTCATTTTACTAGACATGCCCTGGGAAAGAGCAGGGAGCTGGCCCAGGCCTGCCGTTGCTGGTGACCACAGTCCCTCACCATCTGCCCAGCAAAGGAGACCTCCACGAAGGGGTCCACGAGGTCCTTGCTGTCACCCACGAATGCTTTGGTGACGTTCGCCATGATGCTGGAGTTGATTTTGGGCAGCCCTTCTGCTTTGTAGAGTCTCACATAGAATCTGGCCCAGGGTCTCTCCGACGGAAACCCGTGAGGGACCAAAAGGTTCCTTCGAGGGGGAAAATAAATAAATAAATAAATAAATAAATAAATAAATAAGCACTTTCACTTGAAAGAATAAAGAGAAACGACGGGCGCAATTTGGAAGCATAAAGAAGGATCCTGATAGATGACAGAAATCTGAAAAGATTAGGATTTACTGCTGAAATGAGTTTTCTTCCTAGTTTAACGACAGCAAAGGGTATGATTAGAGTGAATGCAAACTCATTTAGGCCCTATAATTATAGAATAAACATTGCCTCCCACTCTGCACCTTGAAAGAGGTACATTATGTCTCCCCATTTTACAAACCCATGGTTGAAATGATAACTCGTTCAAAGGAAATTCAGCTAAATTCAAATAAATCAGATAAGCTCAGCAATAGCTTGTCTATGATGGGTCATTACAGGAACACGGGCTTTTCTTGTCCTAGAAACTGACCTCCCAAAGGACAGTTTACACCTTCGATAAGACACCTCTTGGTGCCTCGGACAGAGCAGAATCCCAGGTGGACAAGCCATAAACTTGGCCATTCTCATGTACCCACAGGAAGGGGAGGGAGGGAAAGAGACATGGAAATAGGACATATCATTCTATTGCTCAGTCCTGGATGAACCGTCTCACTTTTCGATTTGCTCCTCAGCATCCGAGGTTTTCGGGTTGGTCTTTAAGACATCGCCTTTCCCAGTCATGCTGATGTCACATTTCAGGTACCCCTTCGTGCCAGTCCTGATGTCACCAGGGTCTGTGAGCAGGGCCCACTTGTCGCAGAACTGATGACCTGGAAAAGTGTCCTGAAGCTCAGATATCCTGCACAGATGGACCCAGCAGCCCCCGCCCCCACCCAGTGCTCTCCCACACCCAAGGTCTCCCACACTCTACTGAGGGCGCAGCTCATTTGGGCTATTTCCAAGTCTCATGCTCCTCCCTCTCCTCCTCTCCCTACGCTCCTTTGCTTCCCACCCCTTCTCCATCTTTTCCTCCAACCAGCCACAGGCGTTTGGGAAGCCTCCAACCTAGTGGAAATCCCCTGGCCAGGATTCTAGCTGTGATGAGCTAGGAGGACATTAATGGAGTACAGAAGTCACATACTATTTCACAGGCCATAAATGTGGCTCGTGGGTGTTTTTTGGTTTGACCTACACTGTAAGTCAAACTTCAAAATCTCACATTTCTGTCTTATAAAAAAATTAATTAAAAAATATATATACATAGTTAGGCCAGGAAATACAGAGGGCACATTTCCACACGACAGCAGAAGGTAGAGGAGCTGAGTAGATGATAATCCTAACTTAATTAGTAGAGCTCATTTAAACTCACATGACCTGGAGCCCTGGTCATGTGAGTGTGAATCAGAGTTGAAGGGAAGAGGCCTTTCATGAGCGGATCTAGGTTTGTTGTTGGCTTTATTACTTATTAGTTCTTGACCTTAGACAATTACCTGGCTTCTCTGAGTTTCACTTTCTTCTACATCAGGGATAATAATGATTATTATAGCAAATCGTTATATGGCATACCACAGTCATTATTCTGTGCTGGCTCTACACTAAGCACCTTATGTATATTTATTAACTTAAACCTCAAACAACCCTATGAAGAAAGTGCTGAGACACGAAGAAGTCAGGTCATTTGCCCAAGGTTGCCCAACCAGGGAAGAGCAGAGTAGCGTGGAACCCAGACTCGCTAGCTCCAGAGTCCATATTCTTAACCGAAACACTTGTCTTTCTTGATGGTGTCTCACAGCACTGAATTAGACAGAATTTGTGAGAATTTAAAAAAAAAAACTGCTCAGCAATATGGATATATAAGATAATTTTGTCATTAGATCTTAAACTAAGGAAAAGAACCACATCTTACTCCACTTTCTATAACTGGTGCTCAGTGTTTTTGAATGGATGGTTAAATGCATGCGTGAGTAAATGAGTTGACCTCCAGGTGGGGTAAACCGAGAAGGGTAAGAGAGATACTGGAAGGCAATGCTTTCTCACCAGGCTGGTTGTACACAGTGCCCAGGTCCACTTTGAAGGCGCCAATCAGTATGCTTCCTATCAGCTTGTGGTGAAAGACCTAAGGAGAGGGGAGCAGTAAGCCCAGCAGAGTGTTAGGATAAACCTGTGAAATGGGTCCCTGACACCTCAAAGAGCATCCGAGGCCTCGCCCTTGTCTGGCCTTCGCTTTCCTCTGCAGCACAATGACGTGGTCACCAGAACTCATGGCTATACAGAGCGCCCAGAAGTACCTTTCTCCTAGCAGGTTTTCAACTAATCCTCTATTGAAAGACACCTAACAAATCACACTGTCTGAAAGTTCTTTATTTTTTAACCAAAATGAACATTTTTGCAGCCAGCCCTTCAACACTCATTTCTTCCTGTTGAAACTTTACCCATCCTTCAATGCCTAGAGCAAACGTTGCTTCCTTCAAGCAGCCCTTCCCAACCCCCCACCACTGAAAGTGTTCCCTTTCTCCACTACACTCCCACAACACTTTGCTCACAACTTTCTCAGACGACTCATCACATACAGCCTTAAGAGGTTTTGGACATGTACAATCGTCAGAACCAAAGAGATGGCCATCCGCAATGTTTTGTCTAATCAGAAGACAGCAGAGTGCCTCATGGTTACAGCAGCACATTTTAATGCTAACGCTATAAAGATGAGTTAAATTCTAAAAGGAGGTGTCCAAGATGGCCCTGGGTTCAGAAGCAACACTGTATGAGACACTGCTGAAGAATCAGGAGGAATTTAACCTTTAACCCCGAAAGGAGAAAAGTGGAGATGTGAAGGAAGGGCAACGGTAACTTAGTGTCTTCAGGTGCTGGAAATACTTCCATCTAGAAGAGGGGTAGGTTCCCAGCGTGGCTCCATGTCAAGGGAAGAAAGATTTCAGCTCACCATAAGGCCAATTTTTATAACAGAACTCCTCAGCAATGGAATGCGTTTCCCTAGAAGTAGTGACCTCCCCATCACTGGATATGATCAAGTAGAGCCCGAGAACCTCATGTCATGGAGGTGGTAGAGAAGGACTCCTGTGCTGACCGGAAGTTAGATTAGATGACCTCTTCCTTTTCTTCTAATTATAAAATCCTATGAGTCCCTTGAATCAAGGATAGTTTCCTACTTTCTTCTACCCACCAGATGGCCTTGTTCATAATAGGTGTTCAATAAACATTGAGTGAATTAATGAATGATTGACCGATTGAATGATGGGTGACTAGGAGACTTTTGTAGCTTCTAAACAGCATATCCGGTAGAGGCAATGAGAAACACATTCAGTTGACTTCAAGAAATGGAAACATGACAGCCCTTCCCATCTCCTTTTCCGTTCTTTCTCCCTTGCCCAAACTTTGCAAGGTGTTAGAGAACTGAGGGGAAGCAAGGACAGCTTGGCTTGACAAAGGAGTTACTTAAGGCCACGCACACCAAGCTCAATCCAACCCCTCCCTGCTTGCAGTTGCTAGTGTGGCTTTCCAAAGGCCCAAGCAAGAACACAAGTCCAACTCAAGCTATTCTTAGGTTAAAGGCATCTGCGTCCCAGTGGGCATGATGGGATGCAAACGGATCTTTAAATAACACAGGAGGCCTCCTCAAATCATCCACTTAGTGTGAGTGCCAGGCAACTGGTGTGGTCAAGCATTAGACTGCCAGAACTCTGGGGGAGCTCATATACCAAGTGCTGGGGACCCTGCATACTTGGGGCCACTGTCAAGGGAAGATGGTCTTTGGCACCACCAAGGTCTACTACAGCTGTCTGTCCCAATAGCATTTGCTTACAGCACTCCCTCCTTGCCCCACATTGAATTATTCTGGGCATGCTGACTTATAGTTCACGAACTAGCAGAAAACTTGCATTAAATTCTCCCTTCTCAAGTGAAGTTTGCCTTTAAAATCTTTGGTCTCTGTCCGGAAGGGTCATTTTGGGAGACCAAAGTATTCTCTTCTTCTAAGTTAGAGGACCAGAGATGGGCAATACCAGCTTTAATCCTCTGTCTGAAAATCCACTTGCCCCACCGAGAGTTATGACCCTTGTCTATAATACAGTATAAAAATCAAGCTCACTGGTTATCTGCAATCTAGACAGCCCTCAGGAACCTGAATCTCGCAAACAGGTCATTGCCTGAGCTATCCAAAGTAACAAAGTCCTGGGCAATGTCCCAGGTCCCAAAATATCTCTGTACCACTTGTCATCATGCCTGAAATTTAAACATGTTTGGCTCTTGATAACTTTTCATTCTTCAAGAGTCACATTCTTCAACTGCCCCTGAGAAAGATATCATAATTTCTCTATTGCCTAAGCCTCATGCAGGACTGAAATATAATATGGTGTGTGTGTGTGTGTGTGTGTGTGTGTGTGTGTAACATAATATAAAAATAAAGACGAGCAAGGAAGTCTTTAATACAAGTTTTGCCATTTTCACAATTCTCATTAGAGTTGGTGTCACTGTTAGGAAAACATTCCTCATTCTCCATACATCTTGGGTTGGCATGAAAAGTAGGAATTCTGTCTTTTGAGAACTATTTGGAAGAGAATATGTAACCTGCAGCTCCCCACCCCACCACTTTCAGGCATGAACTGCCTCACTACCCTCTCAATGGGAGGAGCAGCAATTTCTCAAACCGGTGTGATAGGTGTAGCCTGTCGTCCAGTGGTCTCTGTTCTTTTACAGTGGTGTGGAGTTGGGAATGACCCCATTTGTATTCTCTTATGTGCACTAGTACAGCTTTAAATTTAACATGGGCACTTTCCCTTCCCTTTCCTGTCCTCCAGGTGGTGGGCCTACCTGGGTAAGACACCTGGCTGGACCAGAAAGCTCTCTCTGTCTCTACTCTTCACACTTGATCTGTGGAGGCAGGAATTCACCTGCCAGGGCCAAGGAGGGGTCTGTGCAGCAGACCCAATGCCAGCGTGGCAGGTCTGGAGGTGTACACTCAAAGGCAACCAAGTGGTGACCACTTGCTCCAAATCACATCACATCCTCTCATCCAGCGTTACTGATATATTTGGTTCCTTCCTGGTTATTTCTCTTTCTCTATGTATTACTAACTAGGAGGGGATGGGATGGGATTAATTATCCTTAGTGTGGAGATCACTCCAAGAGAGAAACACTAACATTTACTTCCTAAAAAAAACACACAAAAAAAACCAACAACTCAAAAACGGCAATCCTTTGTCATTTGAAGTGTATTTTTTCACATTCCCACATTAGTAAGCTACACAATTCAACTCTTGATGGCTTAATAGTAGATTATAACTTGCTTCCAAAAGCATAGATTTTCTCAAAAAGGCTTTCCTTCCTGAACTCCTCTATTCCGGTTACTTCCAGCTCAGTCTTGATGGTTTCAAACTCACCAGCGCACACTCACCCTCCTGAATCTATTCACTCCTAAGCAGGCGAGCGCCCCAGAGAGTTCCCGACGCCTGGAATCTCTCTGGCTTCCCCCACTCCCACCACCAACGATATACTTACTGAGATTTTGATGATCTTGTCAAAAAGATGCACTTGAGGCCCAATGAAGTCGAAGACAAAGTACTGTAAGACACAAAGTTTATTCTGACTATAAATCCCAGCCTTGCATTTAAGAACCTGTCCCTGGAGCAGATTTAAACCTGTATTTTTCTACCCAGTGGCTGCAGGGGCCTCAGTGGCATAAATCTATGTATCATCAGTTGACTGACCATCCCCTATGGAAGGAAGATCACTAAACTTGTTTGCTTCTCTTTTCTTTTTTTAAGAATGGCACCAACCACATCTTTTCACAGGACATACGTGAGTTTTCCTCTAAAATGAGAAGTAGAATGTTGGGACGTGGTTTACATGCGTGTAAATATTTAGTAGATAGCCTGAAATTTCTCCTTCGGGAGCTAAGCCGTTTTACATCCCCACTGGCAGCACATAAAATAGCCATTTCTCCACACCTCTGCCCAGCCTTGATATCACATTATCTTTTATTTATTTATTTTTCCCAAATAGTATGATGGGTGAAGAAAATATCTTAGTGTGGAATACAGTCAATAATATTGTGGTAACTGTATATGGTGTCAGGTGAGTTCTAGACTTACTGGGGGATCACTTCGTAAATTATACAAATGTCTAATCACTATGTTGTACACCTTATACTAATATAAAATAATACTGAATGTCAACTGTAATTGAAAAATAAAAATAATAATACTAATTTTTTTTTTTTAAGAGAGGGATGTGCCTAGAGTCTTACCGCTAGTTATTGCTGGGCCTGGGACCAAAGCTGTGTTCTCCTGAAATGATCACACAAGGGGCTCGAGGACTAGATATTTTATCGTCTGAACTTTACCAAATACCTTCCAAATGTGAGGTCCTAGGACCCTAAGGTGCAGAAAATTGGAGTGGTGTTTTTTTATGGGTTGTGTGTTTTAGGGACCAACGGGTATTGGGAGAGGTGGAACTAGGAAGTTGTTTTGTGCATTATTTCCTTCCCTTTCTTTGAGCTGCAGGATGGAGGAAGGACCCAAGGACATTAGAGATGAACATGACAGCAGCAGGAAAGAGAGGAGTGACTGCCGACAGCCTTTTTAATCGGCAAAACAGGAAATCCAGATGTGGAAACTGAAAGACGTCATCGTACATTATAATGTGACAGTCAAAATGGCAGCCCTTAGGTATTGATGAAAGGTTACAGTATACATCCAGTGTCTTGGTTTAAGAAAACAGAAAAATATGTGTAACATTTCAGGAAATTTTTCATATATATGTATTCAAACTTTTAAGAGTCTCGTGTTCAGAATTTCTATTATGTGCAAACTTCACTTACACATACTTCTGCATTCTCTGATACATGAGATGCTGAGGGTTCCTCTGGACCAATAAATTAGTTCCAGTGTTTATTGTCTTCTGCTGAATTTCACATTTCAGACTCCACTGCCTCATACAGGTTCCCTAGACCTCCAAGCCTACACACATTTTTCTAGCTGGAAAATATTCCCCAGCCCCTACTAACCAGCTCCTTCAACATATGATGAATTGTGGGCTTGAAAATTAGGGTCAAAGCTGTAACAAAAATTTTTACTTCAACTTCTATGTTTTAATGTGATTATACTTGCGCCAAAGTTCATGTCATTTAGACCCAGAACTCATATGCATAAAGCAAATACTAATTATAATAATTAACAAGCTTGTAGAGCTTTGCATCAAAGCATTTCATGCACATTATTTCCTATCACATCCAAGCCAAAGGAATTATGGAGGTGGGGAGTAGACCAGGAAGGAGCCAACTGCCACTTTCACTCATGATAAAAAGCTCAGAGGCAGGAGTGGTGATGGGATTTGGGTCTTTTCTGTGAATTTCATTATCCATGCTCTCCTGATTTCCTTTTCAATTACCACTCCCATTGGGAAAATAATTAAGAGTTTACTGCATTTTTTAATTCATGGTGTCTACGGGAGAACAAGCACCCTTGGACACTTGGAGGATACATTGTTACCTCTTTGGAGGGAAATTTGGAGATATCAAAATTTTAAATGCATATACTCTTTGCCCCTCATTATGACATATAAATATTAGTATAAGTAGCAGCCAAATACTAAAAGAAATTTTATTATCCATCAATGAGAAATTGACTGGCTTAGTCAATTACAGTGCATCAATGTAATGGGAAACCCTACAGCAATGAGCAGAAAATGAGACTAAACTGTACATCCTGATGTGGGTTCATTTTTCTAAGAGCAAGGTCCAGGCCAGGGTGTATAGAATGCTACAATTCGGTTACAATCTTCATTTGTTTTCTTGTACATGCCGGAAAGAGCTCTAAAAGGATGTACAGATGCCTGGTGATGATGGCTGCCTCTCAGGAAGACTAAGGGATTAAGGATCAGAGGTAAGTGGGGCATATTTTTTTACCATATATCAACTTACACTGTATCTTTCACCATTTTTTTTTACTGTATAATCTTTTTACTTTCAAAAGAGAATGCAGTGTGCTTAATATTTAGAAGCTTCATGTCTATCTTTGATGTGTTCCTTTACTATTTTACACTGCTTAGAAAAATAGGACTATTGTACTTTCCAATGCAGCATGCCTATTTCAAAAGTAATAATTACATTTCCAATGTCTCTGCTATGCAAAAGAATGCATATCTTCTCACTAACCTACATCCAACACAGTTTTTCATATAAACCCAGAGCTTATAATGGATGAAGGTGAGCTTGTATGCAACAAGAAAATGGGTCTTACTAAAAATATAGTCATGTATTTTAAATTAGTAAAGATTTCTTACCTATCCTTTCAAATCTTTTTGTTCAGCTTTATAGGACTGTTTGTTAAGGAGGCTCAGAGAGTTTGCCACGGGCTTAGACGAGTGATGGGAAGCTGTCACAAGGGACACAGGTTTTCTATTTGGCTCAAGAACACCAGAGAGTGGCGGTGAGGAGTGCTGAGGGAGAGGACGTTGAAACCTCCACGACTTACTTCATTGTAGAATGGGCTGTTGGTTCCTTCCTTCACTGTGCTTTGCTTCTTCTCGTCCCCGATCTCAATGGTCACCACGGGGTCAATGTTCTCACCCACCAGCTGGCGGGCCTCAATGATGGTGATGGCGATCTGCAACACAAAGCAGTGGGTGTGCCCTCTGGACCTGGCCCCCCTTCCTCACAACAAGTGGAGAGGCTGGCAGGGAAGACTGTCACTTACTTGATAATTTTGGGATCTGACCTCCCCATCATGGATCTTAGTCAACAGTTTTGATCTATTGAAAGAAAATTGAACATATATATTTCATCAAGTAAGAACATACTTTAGGTCCATAAGCCAGGGTAACATTTCCCTAGGTGTTTCTAAGTGCTTTTGTTTATATCATATCGCATATTCACTTTACATCTCTGAGGGAGATAAGTATAAATGGATGAGTGACCTAACCTCTCTCTGACTCAGTTTCCCCATCCTAAAAGTGGATCTAATAACAGCGCTTACCACATGAGGTGAAGGCTACAATTTAATGATATAATGCATGTAAATGGTTAACCCAGGACCTAGCAAGAATAAATGTCAGCTCTTATTGTATTATTTATCTTTTATTTTACAGAATGAGAAACTGAGATTCCCCAGCAAGTCAGTGGCAGAGCTGGGTCTCAATGAGGATGGCCCTGTTCCCTGTCTGATCTTTTCCACAGGATCCTTTGCCATTTCCCTTAGATATAACCATTCTGAGTTTTATGGTTATACTTGAACGAATTAGTAAAAGGGAAATTGGAAAGAACCACCACGATGCTATCTCAGTGAAATTTCACATTCCAGAAGATTTCCTTTATTTGGGCTGCCATAAGTAATTGAAACAGATGTGCCACACCTGGGATTTAGGGGTTGGATAATAAAAAGAGATGAAGAATTCTTACAGTCACAGAAGCTGTAATGGATAGGAAATGAACTACACTTGAGTTCCTTTTAAATGTATTCTCTTGCCTTCTAACAATACCATCTTGCATCTGACTTCATTCCATTTCTTCTGATAATTGAGTCTGGTAGAGAACAGTGTAAACCAGCAAAAACCTCAAGGCTTTGGAAACAAACTGATCTGAAGCAGAACACGTGTTCTTCCCAATTTTGTGATGTTAGCCTTAATTTCTTCATTGGAAAGTGGAAATAAGCATTCCTACCACACAGGAATTAAAGGAGATAATGCATATGTTCATTAATAAAATGGCAAGTTTAGATCAGTCATTTACCATGTGAAATCTCTGTGATCTCCTTAAAGGAAAAACAAAGATGAATTAGCCACCATCTTGGCCTTCCAAAGCTAGCAATTTATTCAAGAGAGAGGAACAAAGCATTTAAGTAGAGAAGTAGTAGGTGTAAAATATGTTATAGAAAAAAATGCCATAGAAGTTCAGAGAAGAGAGCAATTCCTCAGAGCTGGGGTAAGCAACACAGACTTAACTCCACGGCTGGACCTAAACTGCGCGTGAGTTGGTGTGTAGACTCTCAACTAATGAAGAATGTTCTGACCAAGGAGAAAAGAAAAGTCTACTACTCCTGACTTCTTTTGTCCTGCCTTCCAAATAATTGGAAAGTGGAAATAAGCATTCCTACCACACAGGGATTAAAGGAGATAATGCATATGTTCATTAATAAAATTAATTATTAATTGGTATACATAAATAGCTGACTCATACTACTCAGTGCTATTATCCTGATGAAATAAATGGCAAGTGAGCCCTTAAAAGATATTTAAAAATAATTGAAATCCCCCCTATTCATGGAGGGGGGGTGGGGCAGTGTTGTGGTACAGTGTAAGGGGAAGGTATTGCAGTGGGTATGTTCATACAAATTTCATGTCTTCTGTTAAAGGTCAACCTCTGAGATATCACCTTCTGTGTTTTCCACTGGTCACCCACCCCTTCTGCCCCTTACATACATACACTGCCTTCCTGTCACAGCCTTGTAATAACTCAGAATCTGACACACAGGGAAGCACTGGTTTTCTCTGAGAGAAAAGATGGATGGCGTGAGGAACTATCATGAGTAAGAACCTGACATAAACAAATATGGTAGACTGAAAGCATTGATAGTTCCTATTATTGGCTTTCTTGCATCCATGCTCTTTGCCCTGTAACTCAGTCTCCTCCAACTCTGATGTGGGCTGGTCTTGTGACTTGCATTGGCCAATAGGATGCAGCAGAAATGACTTGCCAATTCCATACCTAGGCCTCAAGAGACCTGTGTACTTCCACTCTCTCTCAAAATGCTGCCGTCACCACCATTGGAACAGCTCAGAGGAGCCTGTTGGGGGACCTGATACCGTAGAGAGGATTGCCCAGTGATCCCAGCTGAGGCAAACCTAGACCAGCCTACCACCAGCCAACCCTCAGACCAATATCAGTAGAGCTGCCAAATGACCACAGACACATAAGTGTCGTATCTGTGACTATCTGGCACCAGTACAACTATTCAATTAATTTATAGACTCCTGAGTAATCATAAATGCTGATTATATTAAACTGCTGGATTTGGGGATTATTTGGTATACATAAATAGCTGACTCATACTACAGATTGCATTCAGAAGGCCAGTTTGTTCTGACTTTCTGTTGAGTCATGTAAGATCACCATCTCATCTGGGACAGACACAAAGCTAAGATACCTAGCATATTAATGAATTAAAGAGTGGGTGGGGATAGCTCCTGAATCTGTGTCTTGTTGCTGCTGTCATTTCTGAAGTGTGAGGGACATGAGGACCTTAATTCAGGGGATTGATTCCAGTCTTAAGCGAAAGCTGGTCCAGCCAGGACCCTGGTCTGCTGAAGACTGGCCTGGAGCAAGAGGCCAGCATTGCCACAGGGAAAGCTGGACATGAGGACATGGCACTTGGTCTTCCTTAGACCTTTGGCTCCTTGTAGACAGTGACTAGCTATTCTCTGTCATCCATGTCCTGCAGGGGCACCTGGCACAGGGGAAGTGCTCAGCAAATGCATGCTAACTGCCCACATAAACACTGTACCTTCTCTTTGGAGGAGCTGAGGGGGCTGGAGTGCTAGATGCATCATCATAAATAAAATCTCCTCCCAGTCCTTCCTGGTGAGAAGGGCCTTCCTGTGGTGGTTCTGCTTCACCTTGAGCATCTAGAGAAGCAAGAAAAGGAAGAAATGACTGTTAAATATACACATAGTGGTGATCTGAGCCTCCACTCCACATATAGCACTATGCTGTAGGGGTACAAGGAAACCATCTGACAGTCCTTGCCAGCATGACATTTAACACATTATTGACAGAAAGGCAGACACGTACCTTAATTTTTTACAAGAATACGCATCTTCTGTTTCCAAAAATGAGTAGATTTAAATGCATAGAACTATGTAAAGAAAACTCCATTATGAATGTAAAGACATGCTTTCAAGTCATAGCCTTGCCACAACGGGACTTAAAGCAAGCAATTTATTTCTTCTGAACCTCGTTACCACCGTTTAATGTGCATGAGGATCCCCTGGGAAACTGTTAAAATGCAGATTCTTATTCAGTAGGTCTGGGGTTTCTAACAGCAAGGTCACAGATAAGGTCGTTCCAGCATCTACGGGCCAATTTTGAGTAGCAAGGTGATGTAGGTTGAGTAGTGCTCCCCAAAGATATTGGGTCTCAGTCCCTGGAACCTGTAAGTGTGAACCTCTTTGAAAAAATGGTCTTTGCTGATGTGATCAAATCAAGCATCTGAGATGAGACTACCTGGATGACACAGGTGGGCCCTAATTGCACTCATGTGTATTCTTAGGAGAGAGAGGCAGAGGGACAAAAGAAAAATACGATGTGATTATGAGGCAGAGATCAGACTGATGCTGCCACAAAGCAAGGAATGCTGCTGCCATCAGAAGCTGGAAGAGGCAAGTAACAGATTCTCCTAAGGCAGTGGGGCCCTGCCGCCATCTTGATGTGACCCAGTGATACTGAAGGTGGACTTCTGGTCTGCATTACCAAGAGAGAATAAAACCACACAGCGTGCAGTATTTGTTACAGCAGCCACAGGAAACTAATACGTCAAGGAAAGTTCCATAAATAAATACCAAACATATTCTGTAGACCTGCCCCCCCCCCCACCTCGCCCCAGAAGGGTTCTAATTTCGTTTATCTGGACTATCACCTGGATGTCAAATTTTTACAAATTCCCCAGGTTGTTCTACTGTGGAGCAAATCTTGAGAACCAATCTTAATCAGGTTTGGGGGCAAACGCTAAAGAGTGAATGGAACACTCTCCTACACAAAGAGACTCTGCATGGTGTAGCTCAAAGACCTGACTCCAAAAGGTTTGGGCTCAAATCCCAGCTCTGTTGCTCTAAGATTTGGGGGAAGTTACATAACTTCATTCAACCCTGTTTCCTTATCTGTAAAGCAAGGCAATGCTTGTGCTACCCACCCCACAAGGCTCTTAGGAAATCTGAACAAAGTATGCACAGTCCCTAGCACAGCACCTGCCAGGTACCTGGTGAACGTTCATTGTGTGGACTTGAAGTTGGGTGACTTGAGCAAGCCACTCAGAATTTCTTGGCATTTTCCCCCTTGCTAGAAAATGAAAGGATTTGATAAGAAAAGTGGTTTTAAAGCTTTGAAAAGCTACATAACCCTTTCATGACTGTAATTTTATACCAAACGCCAGTGTATAATACAAGTCCATTTATACAGAGCTGTGTGCCCTGGGGTGAAATCCAGGCAGGGAACATCCCACAGGGCCTCACACCACCCTCTTCAGGTACCCCTCAGAACTCCTCAGAACCTTGAGCTCCATGGGATCCAACTGGTAAACTTGTCAACTTAATCATCTCTAAAATCCTTCCAGTTTTAATGTATCTTGGTTCTCTGATTTTAATCCGCAACCAAGGAAAACAGTGCCCAGTCAGGTAACCAATGGAGTCATGCACCCCATACGCCGAGATGCTCGTAGACACAGGCATTTGTAGGTGTTCAGTGTTACAGAAAGGGAGACTGAGCGAATGCAGTCACCTTTGACTCTTCTCTTGCCACGGAAACAAAGACAAGCCAGCCTGCAGAGACACCCGAAAGGATGGGTCGCCTGACTGCTCTCCTGCGGGGGCAGGAGCAACGAAGCCTCTCTCCCTGACTTGGCTACAAGGGCCTCAAGGATGGGGACCAAATGTTATCAATTCAAGTCTCCCGTGAACATGCTTAGGTATCTTCCATGTGCCAGACTCTGTGCTAGGTGAGATGCCAAGGACGGAAGGGTGACAACATGTGGACCCCTCCCTCTGCATTACCTGCTAGAGACAGACACAGACCCGGGTCAGCAGGGCAGTCAGCTCCTTCTGGAGCGTGCACGCATGCGTTCATTCATTAACTGAGTTACTGCCATGTTCGCTGCAGTCCACTCCCCATGCAGCATCCAGAGTGGCCGTCTAAAAACACCCACCTCGTGTTGCTTCTCTCCTTAAAACCCTCAGTGGCTTTCCATTGTACTTAGAATAAAGCCAAAGTTCACTGACTGATGCTCTGCTCAGTCTGGCTCCCGACTCCTCCTCCTGTCCCTCTGCCCCTCTGTCCCTGCCATCACTGCTTTCTAGTCGCACGAGCCTATTTCAGTTCCTTCTGCCCTAACAAGCTCCCTCCTGCTTGGAATTTGTCTTCACGGACATCCCTCCTGATCCTGTGCATCCCCTGCTGGGTTCGTCTTCTTCCTTGAACTTTCAGCTTGAATGTTACCTCCCCAGAGAACCCCTCTGACTGCCCTGGAAGACATTCCCCGACAGTCTGTTCCAGCACACTGTCTACTGTCTGGACGCTCCTTTTCTCAGCCTGTGATGCAGTTGCCTCATCGGCGCCCAGAGAGGTAACAGATGGCCCATCTAGAGCAGGACCATTTGAGGACTTCTTTCCACAAAGGTGTGGGTGTCGGAAAACCACAAAGGGCTGTGTAGCTCTCTGGGGCTCACAGCAGCCAAGCTGCTACCACTCAGAGCCCTCCCCTACAGAATGAGAGAGAGCAGCCACCAGAACCTAGAAGGAGACGTCGCGTTCAGTCATCTCCCCTGAGGAGCAGCAACCATCCTTCCATTGAGCAACATGGATCATAACCTCACTCTCTTCCCTCTCTCAGACCTCCTGCTGGGACGCTCCATGGGGGACGGAATCTGGGTCATGAATCCATAGAGGTTAGCCTCCAGGGACAGAGAACAGGTGGGAAAGGGTGCAGAATAGATCTGGAGGAGCAAACAGAAGAGTCCTACACAGAGCTGCCCCCTTTCTAGACCATTATAGCACAGCACCCCGCTCTCGGCAGACATTCCATTACTATCTGATGAGTAGATGAATGAATGGATGATCATGGAAGGTACCCAAAAACTTTTTGTTGGGTAACTAATTAATGGAGGAGTGAAGGTCATTGGAATTTTAGAAAATCAAGGCATGGCCAGTATGCTTCCAAGTAGATGTGCTAAGAGCAACAGACTTGAAGAAGCTCAAAACACTTCACCCAGGAAAGTCCTAACTTTTCAGGCCAGGCCAAGAAGGAAAAACCAATGTGTACTCAGGTCTTGGACTTTGTTTTGTCAGTCTCCTACAGGGTGGCCCCTAGCCAGCAGGATGGGTGCTATTTACTTTCTAGGAGGGACCTGACTCTCTGCCCTGTTTGCTTTGTGGGCTGAAGACTAGTGAGAATGAGCACAGAAGCCAGCTCCTCAGAAATGCCTGGGGTTGACTGGCCAAGACTCTCCCTGCTCGTCCCTCCCCCCTTTGCAGTGAGAGCTCCTAACTGGGAATGGCCCAGGGGTACGAAAGCCCAGGCTCAGCTGTGAGACTGACCTGGACTCAGGGGCCAGCTTCTTCTCTTCTTAGCTGCGTGTCTTTGGGCAAGCCTCTCACTCTCTCTGAACCTCTGTTGTAAACCAGGGGCAAAGGAATCTACATTTTAGAGTCATGAACGATGCATGTCAAGTAGAAAGCATCAGGGTCTTCTTAAATGTGCCATAAATATTATTTTTCATAAGTCCGTAAAGGAAGGGACTGTGCCTTATTCGCGCACGTGTCTCCAGGACCTACCAGAGCGTTGTAATTTCAAGGACGCCAGGAAAGACCCCGAGCCTTTTCTACCCACACCCTGATCCCTTCAACTTAACTGAATAGACAAGTACTTCCATGAAGTGTTAAGCCTTGTCTCCACTAAAAGTGTAATGCCTCTCCCCTCCCGTCCCAGATGACTCGGACTCATTATTACCAATATGAATAGTTTCCACAATATTTGATTGTAAGATTAGGTTTTTCCTGAGGCAAGGAGCAGACTTAGGTTGGGCAACAGGTGACACAGGACACCTGTTGCAGATGGCAGTGAAGGGTGAAGGAGGCCCCCCTCCCCCCAAGGAGACGAGAGGGGTAAAAGATGAAGCAGACCTACTGCCCCATTTTGGTTTAGAAACGGCCCATAAAACTAGCCTCGAACTGGTTGCTGTCAGGGTCGCCCAGCAGAAGTCCCCCGGGACCACCCAGACCTGTCCCATAGAAGCAGGTGTTCCTATTTCTTTCAATGAACAGGAGAGTCAAGCGGATGCCGGCCTGGCGTCGCTGGCACAGTTCACACCGAACTCAGGCTCTGCTCTTTAGGAGAAGGAAGTAGCCTATTCTCAGGGCATTTCTGCCTGGATTTACCTCCCAACCCGACTGCTTCCAGATGCTGTGCCTGCCATGGAGGGCAGGTTCACGGCAGCCACACAGGGTCCTGGGATAAAAAGGACCACGTCGAACTTGGCTTAATTCTCTGCTTCACCACCTAGAAACCCTTAGTCATTCATTAACAGTGGCTTTGCATTTTGTGTTTCACTAGGGCCGTCCAAATTCCCCACACTTCACTCTCTCTGCATCCCTGCAAGCTCGTTGCTAAAACTAGGACAAAAACACCTACTGGTAAGAGATGGGGGGGTTAAATGAGACAATATATACAAAGCCTCCCCCGTAGCAGCTGCTTCGCTCGCTGTTATTTTCAAAGTCTCACTTGATTCTCCATATGGCCATGTGAGGTCAGCCCAGCAACCCACATCATGTCCATCTGACGAAGGAAGACACTGAGGCTCAGAGCGCTGAGGAGCCTGAATCCAGCTGCTGCCTCCACATGCACCCCTCCCATGCCCAGCAGGTGCCCACCCAGCCCTGTTGGCTCCATGACCAGGTGACCAGGTGGCCAGGTGGCCAGCCATCCTGGGGCAGACTGCCTTGGGCCCACACCTGTCATCAGCAGGATATGAAGACCCAGCAGGCAGTATGTTTCTTGCCTCACCCCTATGGAGAGTGAACCCCAATGTCACCCAAGAAGGGGTCCACTCTGTGAGACCCGCAGAGTAACAATCAGTTACCCCCCACACACACACAAAACCTCACCTTGGGCAGCCTTGTTGGCTAGGATCAACCCCTTCTCTGCTTTATTCTTCTTCTTCTTCAGCTTCAACCCAAACATCCCCTTTCTGAAAAAAAGAAGAAAAGCTTAAACACAGAGTCACTTTGAGTCATTCAGATACTTTGGAGAAAACAAACACACACATGCACACGCACACACTGAGTTCTCCTGGAGGCCCACCAGCCTCCGCATCTACCCAGGATGGAGATCAGAAGACAGTGTCAGGATGACTCAACAGGGACCCAGACAGTTTTACTTATGCAGAAACCACAAAAACTCCACCTGAACAGAAATTGTAAAAAAAGAAAAAAAAAAGGAATCGTGAAGTACACCTACGATCACACTTACATGAGACATAATTCTAATACTGACAGCACTAGTGGCATTTCTCCAATTCTCCTCACTTATCTGTGCCATGCATGCAAGACAAATGGCATCATTTAATCATGATGGTAATACAGCGACCCTCTCCGACCCATCTTACAGATGAGAAGCCAAGGCCCAGAGAAGGCAGGTCATGTTTCTAAGGTCACACAGCTCCTGAGCCTCAGAGCCACCACTGGAACCCAGGCTTGTCTGATTTCAGAGCCCAGGCTCTAACCAGTGGGTGGCCTTGAGCCTGCTGGTTCCTTTGAGCAACATGAACACCCTCTTCAGAGCCAGGCTCTCAGACCATTTCCAAGGTCAAGAGGCCCTGGGATTCACTGAAGTCACACCACAAGGACGCAGCGAAGCTGACACATGGTATGTGGCACAAATGTCAGCTACTGTTATTGTTATTATTACCCCTGAGCTGGAAGCTGTTTGGGGACCACCTTCTCATCGCTGGAAAAGGCCCTAGTCAGACAATAGGAGCATCCCTGACCCTCTGCTGGCCTCCTGAGAGAGCCCCTTTCTGGGGCTGAGAGGCTGGAGAGTGGCTGCCCTGCTGGGAAGGATGGAAAGTCACGGTTCAGGGGAAGTCGCGGCCTTGAGTCAGCAGGCTGGGGAGGGCGGCCCTGGAGGAAGGAGGCAGAGGAACAGGGAGGCCTGGGGAGGGGGGAGAGAGCAGAAACGGCTCAAAGCCTCTCACAAGTTCTGCCGTCCGGGAGCAATGCGGGAAGAGTGCGGGGACTAGTTTTCCATTTTGCTTTCTTATTTAGGACTCGGGGGGCAGCAGAGTGCAGAGGCTCGATGAGGAACCCCGTGTCAGACGGACTGGGTTCTAACCCCAGCCCTGTCTTCGCAACCTTGAGCGGGTCAGGTAACATCTCTGAACTTCAGGGCTTTCATGTATAAGATGGGACAATGAATGTAAAGCATTTCGTATGACAACTGGAACCTACTGGTTGGTCAATAAGCATGAGTTATTCTTGTTATTATTCTAAGGGGTAGGATTAGGACCAATGAGCAGAAGCTTCTAGGAGACACATACGTCCACTTACTCATTTATTCACTTATTTGTTTATTTATTCTGTTTATGGTCTGCCTTGACCCAGATGAGCATAAGGATCTCTCCACAATGGTCTGTCTGAACTGTGAAACAGACTGCACTGGGTGGGGGGTGAGTTCCCCATTCCTGGAGGTGTGCAAGCAGAGGCCTGGGGACCATTGGTAAAGGATATTGTGACAAGGACAAACATCAGACAGGGGTTTACCTGAGGGGCTCTTTGAGACCTTCAGATACAGTGGAATGGAAAAAATAGGCTCTCGAACCACCCAGGCATGGATAGATCGGGCAAGTCATTACCTCTCTGAACCTGTTTCCCCATGGGTACAATGGAGGTAATAGCAAAATACTTACTTAACAGGATTTTTATAAGAATAAAATGACATAAAGTAAGCAAAGCACTCAGGACAGTACCTGGTATATAAAAAGTGCTAAAAAAAAATAATAAAGTACCCTTCTAAGAGGTAGCATTTTTTCCCCTTTGATTTGCCATCACCATGTGACAAGAAAAATAATCTAAGTCTCCTGGGGATGTCAAGAGAATATACACAAGGGGATCCCTTTTGTCTGAAATGTCTCAAAGGAACCTTCCAATAATAGTTCTTGCTACCCTGTTTCCAAAGAAAAGTTACCAGGGAGAAGGCCCAAGGTCAGTCCCTTCCAGACCCTGAACTGCCACCGTGGTCTCCAAGGGCTCACTACCATGATCGCTTCACAGAGGCAGCATTGGATGTTCTGGGAACTTGGCCAATGGTCTCTGCAGACTACTCGAAAAGGCTGAGTTACTTCCATCCTCAAATAGGAAGTTGCTTCTAATAAATGACAGTATCTACCAGAGGGAGACATAAGGTTCTTTTGGAACATCTTCATCATCAACGGCCTCCGCATTCGGAATCTCCCCCTGGGCAGCTGATGACTCTGGGCCTGCACAAAGGTGGGCCGTGGCAGGCAGGAGAGGAGGAGGGGGGTCCCGCCTCTTAGAGACGGGCACTCCTGCCCCCCTGAACCAAGAGCTGCTGGCCCTGCTATCCATTAGGGGCAACTAAGGACGCTTCAAAGACGCTGATGTCTGAACTCACTTTCGGAGCTTAAACTGCTTCAGAGAAGACCAGCCTGAGAGGCCCTGGTCTAGGAGTGGCTCAGCCCCTGCAGAGGAAACTGGAGAAATCCTTCCGAGTTGCCCAAAGGGTTTACAACCAGCTTGGCTGTTTGGGCAGGTGGATGTTGGCTTCACAAACATACAAGGTGTTTGCTCAAACCCCTGAGTCAGTCATCAAGGGCACTCCTTGTCTGACTCCCAGCAAGAAAAGCCTTTTTGCCCAGCTGGTGTGGCTCGGTGGCTGAGTGTCAACCCATGCACCAAGCAGTTGCTGTTTCGATTCCCGGTCAGGGCACATGCCCAGGTTGTGTGGGCTCGATCCCCAGTGGGGAGTGTGCAAGAGGCGGTCCATCAATGTTTCTCTCACCTTCTTCCTTCCTCTCTCTCTAAAAATCAATAAAAACATATATATTTTTAAAAGCCTTCTTGAGCCCTGGCCAGTTTGGCTCAGCGGTTAGAGCGTTGGCCTGCGGTCCGGAGAGACCCGGGTTCGGTTCCTGCTAAGGGCACATACTTCGGTTGCAGTTTGTCCCCGGCCCTGGTTGGTCGTGCGGGTGGCAGCCACTCGATGTATCCCTTCACATCGATGTTTCTCTCTCTCTCTCCCTCCCACTCTATCTGTACAAAAAATGGAAAAATATCCTCGGGTGAGGATAAAAAATAAATAAATAAATAAAAAATAAAAGCCTTCTTGATAAAAATTGATTTCTCCTCCTCGGCTCCATGACAGCCCCAGTAGAGGGGACACACAGCTTACCGTCCCAGAACGACCGTGCCGCTGGCATATCAAAGAGCACAGAGTAACTGGTGACAGGAGACAGCGCAGGGGCCAGCTTTCACCCACCTGCTGGTGCTAGAATTGGGGGGGGATGCTTGACCCTGACGAGCATGTTTAATGCACACGTGACACAAGGACGTTTCTTACCCAATTCACAGGATGACATTAAAATAGGAAACACTGCTTGTAAAATGCAAAGCATGCTACAAATTATTGCAATGCTGATGACAAAGAAATGGGCTAGAATATTTCCCTAAATGCATATAAAATTTTTTTTAATGTTTTGACATTCACGATGTGCCAGGAACACCATTTTACACACTTTATCTCCAAGGCTTCCCACAGCGTATCACTGGGCAGATGCTGTCATTATCCACATTTACAAACGACAGGTTGTCGAGGGTTTCCAGCCCACATCGTGGGATCCTCCAGGAAGTCAGGAAGACTGACCTGGTAAGTCTCCAGGGTAGCTGCCATCATCATCCCCTCTCCAGTCTGCCCAGGGTTCCAGCGTGGGGACCCTCCCACTTCATAAAATGATTGAGACGCTCTGGTTTAGGATCTACTGAATCTCTTCCCAGGGCCACCCCAAGACAAGTCAAGAGACACACAGAAACGCCCATACCAACCTGGTCTCCTCAGGGTGAAAGCTACCATGACTCCGATATCTGTATCCAAACAATAAGAATGGCAAACAGTGCACATGTTAGACTTGCTGCAGCACATCTGTTCGAGGGGGCGGCGCTCCCTGTTGAAGCCCGGGGCCCTCACTGCTGGGGGGCGGGGTAGGGCAGCCAGCCTGGCACCCGGAAAGAAGAGCTGGACAACTAGAGTTTGGGTCTCATCTACACATGTTCTAACTAGGTCACAGGGGCACTTCTCTGAGCTCCAGGCTCCGCTTCTGTGGAAGGTGGCAACACAGGGAACTCCGCGCTTCTCCCGGGCTGTTCATGTGACCTCGCTGAGCCCTCGCGCTGCACTGGTGAGAGCCCTCAAACACCTGCGTCGGTGTCACGTCCCAGCTCGGTGGGGCCGGGTTAGGAAGTGGCTCACAGGCAGGGTCTCCGTGTGTTCTTTTTTTTTTTTTTTAAAGAGATTTATTTATTTAGATCATCACCTGAGGACATTCTTAGAGAGATGAAGGGAGGGAGGGTGAGAGAAAGAGAGAAAAAAATGGATGTGAGAGAGAAACATGGACCGGTTGGTTGCCTTCTGTATGTGCCCCAACTGGGGATCAAACCCACAACCCAGGTGTGTATGTACCCTGACCGGGAATCAAACCCGCAACCCGAGTGTGTATGTACCCTGACCGGGGAATCAAGCCGGCAACCCGAGTGTGTATGTACCCTGACCGGAAATCAAACCCGCAACCCAGGTGTGTATGTACCCTGACCAGGGAATCAAGCCAGCAACCCGAGTGTGTATGTACCCTGACCGGGGAATCAAGCCAGCAACCCGAGTGTGTATGTACCCTGACCAGGGAATCAAGCCGGCAACCTTTCGGTGTAGAGGACAACACGCAGCCAACTGAGCCGCTCCAGCCAGCATGTGTTTTCCTACTGTGTCACCAGATCCCCCCACTGGGCTCGCCTCTCCTACTGCCAGTGGGGAATGGAAGCAGCTCAGGCCACAGGACAACACACTAAGCTACCTGTGTCAGTGGTGTGAACTGTGCAGGCCCTGCTCTCCTCCCCACCTAAGAGGACACAGGATACAGGGGACCTGTGCACCTCACCCTCAAAATCCAGAGCAGAATCCCCAATACTTTGAGAATTTGTTTTGGCTGACCCTGGCTGGTTTTCTCAGTGGTTAGAGCGTCGGCCTGCGGACCAGAGAGGCCCAGGTTTGGTTCCTGCTAAGGGCACGCACCTCGGTTGCGGTTTATTCCCGGCCCAGGTTGGGGCTGTGTGGGTGGCAACCACTCGATGTGTCTCTCTCGCATCGATGTCTCTCTCTCTCTCTCCCTCTCTCTCTATCTGAAGATAAATGCAAAAATGTCCTCGGATGAGGATAAAAAAAAAAAGTTAAAAAAAATAAAAATAAAATTTGTTTTGGCTGCCTTGTAAACTTATTCATGTGAAAACTCTTACAAACATATAAAAATAAATTATGTTTCATTATATAGTTGATACAATTTCTTTATCCAAAAGATAAATTTGCATGTAACAGGTCTATTTTAAGAACTAAACAAAACCAAGCTTTCCCACCATTCTGAGCTTATCTACAGAGCCTTGGCTAATTCCCTGGGTGCCTTCTGGGAAATCCCTTCTTGGAAATATCCAGTCTGTGTATTTACCTTTACTTCTGAGACTGGGATATACTCATTAAAGGCAAACCACCAAACATTGAAACAGCCACAGTGTGGGTTTTGACAGAAGATTGTTAAAATAGAAATCCACATGACATCCTGCCTTTGTCAGGACTCTGAAACTTTCACCCTGGCCGGTGTGGCTCAGCTGGTTGGGAGTCTTACCATCTCCAAACGGTCATCAGTTTGATTCCCAGTCAGGGCACATGCCCAGGTTTCAGGCTCGATCCCCAGTAGGGGGCGTGCAGCTGATTGATATTTCGCTTTCACATTGTTGTTTTTCTCTCTCACTCTCCCTTCCTCTCTCTCTAAAAATCAATAAAAATTCTTTGTAAAAAAAGAAACACAGTCTGAAGCTTTTCTTCCTCTCTCCCTGTGATCTTCCTATCACAATCTACTTGTTTGATATCCTATTTCGTTAGGGCTCAACTGTGGCTGCACGTTGGACTCATATAGGGAGCTTTCTAAAACTGTCCCCCACACCATGGCCAGGCCCCATCCCAGAGACTCTGATTTCTTTGGTTAGCCATGAGGCTCCGGCCCAGTAGTTTTAAAGTTCCCGAGGTGATACTAATATGCACCAGAGTCACAAACCCCTGGGGCTAAGTAATCAGAACCAATGAGCTGTTCTCTCAAAGAGAAGGTTTATATTTTTTAAAGAAAGTTCAAAAGATAATTTTATAACCAAAGGAACAATGACATTGAGGAAATTCAGAGAAGCTGGTGGATATATTTGAGTAAGCTGAATGAACTTTATTGTCTAACCCCAACTTCTCTTCCATTCATTCCCATCCTGGCAAGGAGGCCACAGAATCGGTTGACTTTTCTACTTATGCATAGGATCAGCTCAGTCTTGGAGGAACTGAGTCAAAGTGTCCCAGCCAATGGCCTGAATGGATGGGGCACTGACTCCCTATCTCATGGGAACCAGTTCGTTCTTGCCCACTGCAATTTGGAACCAACCACCTCACTGAGGTAAGTAGATGTTTCTCTAATAGGTCCTCATTGTGCACATTCCTTCCCCATTGGTCATCGTAATAAAATTCAAATGTTACCAACTCAACAGACTATCATTGAGAGCCTTGACATTCACCGGAGAGAGTCAGCTGAGCCTAGGAAATGCACCTCCAAGGATGCTAAGGAACCCTCCTCCTGTGGTTTCTCTGCATCAGGAATAATTCAGAGCCACATCGTGTAAAGCCAGCCCAGGTTAAGCCGGACCTTCAAGATCTTTGCCAAATGCTCAAGGGCAAGGTAGGAGGATGGTTCTGCCCCAGGAAAATGGGGACGCTTCCTCGCATGCATCTCACCCACCCTGCAGCACACTCAAAGTGTCCACTATTGATGCCATTCCAAGGGTTAGGATCCCTTTGCTGCCTCTGGTCACTGGCCTCCATCCTCTCCTGTCCTTCTCCTCTATGGCTAAGATCAGCACATGACCAAGTAGGGTGCAAGGAAAACAGATTGGCAGGTGGTACCAAAGACTCTGTACAGTTACGGCTGCTGGGTGCTCCCCAACCCCAACCTTTCTCTAGCCTGGGCCCCTAAGAAAATGTTCCTTTTTCCTCCTCCATCTTTATAGCCAGGCTAATCAGAGCCATGATCTCTGTTCTCCTAAAGACAAAAGAATCAACGATTAAGCCAAAAAGAGGCTACAAGCAGCTTCCCAACATTTGGAACAAGCTGCTCTCTCCCTGTGTCCCAACACAAACAAGTCTTCAAACTCCCACCCTTTTTAAGCTTTTGCTTTTCTTTACTCCCCAAACCTTCTCCGCCCGCATCTTCATGGTTATCTTTTGGCAGAACAATAAGAGTATGGGACCCACTGTTGACACTCCACCTGGGTAAGATGAAGGTCCAAGGTTCCTATCTATGCCCATGTGGTCTTCCCTTCTTCGGGTCTACCTCCCCACAGAACATCCGTATTCTACTTTCTGCCCTACTTCCAACTGGAAGGAAGTCACTGAGGCGGGGTTTCTCCTCCCTGCAGCCGGGTGCATGAGTCCATCTGATTCACTGGGAAGTATCTAAAGCCAACTGGACTCCAGTCCATACAGCTTCCTCCCATCCAGCTTTGCCAGCAGTAATGGCGATGTTTTGATCTCTATTTCTCAGTGGGTTTTGATCATGCGGGGGAAAGAGAAGGATATGGTTATAGCCTTAGGGTTGACAATACACTGACATAGAACAGATTTTGTTACAAGTGAGAATCATTAACTCCAGCTGGGTAAAACGAAGGTCTAATGAAACTCCTTCTAAATCTCATTTTTTGGAGTCACGGATACTGAAGACAGGTCCTGTGTGAAATTAAATTAAGTAACCACCCTTGCTATGGTATGTTCTCAGAGCCTTTAATATGCTGCCATTCAGTGTGACTCTCTAAGAGGGTAATACAGTATTCATATTTTTTTCAAATTAATTTGATCACCCCTTTATCTCAAAACATCAAGTATCTGCACACTTCGGGGGATACCCAGAGAAAGAGAATCTTGGCAACTTTTAGCTCTCTTTTCTCTTTTAAAACTTTTATGAGGTGAGCAGTGAACAAGCAAGAACCACTGAGAAGACAGAGATCCCAGGCCTGGTCTCCCAGGTCCCGTTTAATTCCTCCTCTGCACCTGCACGGCTCCTGTTCTAGTTCAGTACCTAACTGGCCTCCTGCGTCCGTCCTCTCTCCTTCCTGCAAACTACTCTCCATTCTGCAGACATCTGCAAACTAGAAGAGCAGAGAACTTCCTTAATATGATAAAGGACTCCTACAAAAACCCTAGAGTCAACATCATACCAGTGGTAAGGATTGAGAGACTTCCCCCTACGATTAAAACAATGACACAAGGATGTTCACTGTCACTCACTCCTATCCAGCCCAGTACCAGTTCCATAAAGTTCACCTATTTGAATTAATAAGTGAATTTAGCAGGATAGTAAGATACAAGGTCAGCACACAAAATTCAATTGTACCTCTCTATACTAAAAACAAAGAGTTATAAAGTAAACTTACAAATAAAAGGTATTATAATAGCATCAGAATTTTAAGAATAAATCTAAGAAATATGAGCAAGGCCTCTACACTGGAAATTAGAAAATAAGATAAATGGAGTGATACTCCATGCGCATGAGTGGGAAAATGTAATATTGGGAAGATGTCAAACTTCCCCAGTTTAATTTAGAGATTACTCTTTACTATATTCACTTTGTGAAAAATTTCAAGACATACATTTGTGATTTGTATGTGCGTGTTCTGTGTATATGTCATGATTCAAAAAAATGTTTAATTTTTTGAAAGCATAGGTTTGAGATCCAAAGTCGTGGCTTTGCGTATCAGCTCAGCCACCTGCTAGTTATGTAACATTGATCAAATCCTTATCCTTACTGCACCTCAGTTTCTTCATCTGTAAATTGGAGGATATGTCGTGTCTCTCTTAGAAGGCTGTTGTAAAGATTAAATGAAATAAAAATGTAACTCCTGTTTGTAAACACTGAAGTGCCATATCCTGCCCAGCCGGTGTGGCTCAGTGGTTGAGCATCAACCCATACACCAAGAGGTTGCCAATTCAATGCCCGGTCAGGGCACATGCCCAGGTTGTGGGCCCCAATCCCCAGTGGGGGGGCGTGCAGGAGGTGGCCAATCGATGTTCTCTCTCATTGATGTTTCTATCTCTCTCTCCCTCTCCCTTCCTCTCTCTCTAAAAATTAAAGAAAAATAATAATAAAGGGCCATATCCTATACATGTTAATAAAATGAAAAGAATAGGATCAATATTCTGTGAATGTCCCTTAAGGTTCCCCACAATTCAGCCTCAGCCCACCAGTCCAGCACTTGACTCCCCAAACACTGTGCTCGAGCTCAATGGACAGCTCTTCCTGAATTCATCACACGTGTGCCCATGAACCCTTTCTCACTCCAAGCCCTCCATTGAAAGCGACTTCTCCCATCTCAAACTGTCAACACCCAAATCTATCGGTCCAACTCAACTACCTCCTTGCATGTGATGGGTCTTCCAGCTTTGCAAGGAGGAACAAGTCACGCATTCTTCTGGATTCCACTAGCACTTTGTTCTTATCTCTATTACTGCATTTATCCCATAGATTACAACAGTCTTTAAAACATTCATTTTCCCTTATTAGATACTGAGCTTCTGAAGGTAGTAACCATGCCTACTTACATCTATACCTTCAGTATCTAGCATAATGCCCGGCACATAGTAGGGCTCAATGACTATTGGACACATGGATAGATAGATAGATAGACAGATAGACAATGACTACTGGACACATGGATACATTTTTTCTAGAAAACTCCATAAGAATTCACTGGAAGTTCTTTAGCTCTCTTTAAAAAAATGTATCATAGCAGACAGAAAAGAGTTAAGGCCATTCCAAGACAGAGCATAATGAGAGAAGAGAATAATCGAAAACATCAGTTGCTAAGCCTTGCCCTAACAGTTAACTTGGAGCTGTGAAGAAAGAGGAAATTATTCTCTCTGGGGCCTGATGAACCATTTGTTCTCCATTAAATGGTGCATCAGCTCTGGCTGTCACCCAGTCTTGGTCTCCATCCATTTCTTAAAATCACTCCCTTTTCTAATACATCCTCCTTTTTCTTTCTCTTTATCATGTCTAAATACTTTTTATTGGTTGGTATTTCTCCACCACCAGTCCTTAGATGGTGATTCAACAAAAGTATACAGAGCCTATTTGTGTCCCAACACAAATAGGGCTGATGTGAAGAGATACATCTAACAGGGTCCTTAGCCTTAGAGCTGCTCACAGAATGCTTGCACTGATGCAGGCGCAGAAGAGCAATGCTATCATAGGTAGGTACCAAGTGCTTTTGGAGAATGGAGGAAAGAATGACTGACACGGGCCAAGAAGAGCCAAGGAAGGCATCAGGAGGAGGTAATATTTTAGTTTGTCTTAAAAAAGGAATAAGACCCTGGAAGCACAGAAGAGATGGGTGGAAAGGATTCGATACTTACTTTGTGTCAGGTTCCTTTACATGTGATAATTTATTGAATGACCACAAAGACTTTGAACGAAGACAATATTAGTCTCAGTTTAAAGAAAAGAAATTGAGCCCTGGCCGGTTTGGCTCAGCGGTTAGAGCGTCGGCCTGCGGTCCGGAGAGACCCGGGTTCGGTTCCCGCTAAGGGCACGTACTTCGGTTGCAGTTTGTCCCCGGCCCTGGTTGGTCATGCGGGTGGCAGCCACTCGATGTGTCCCTTCGCGTCGATGTTTCTCTCTCTCTCTCCCTTCCTCTCTCTCCCTCCCTCTCTATCTGTACAAAAAAAAAAAAAGAAAAGAAATTGAGCCCGGCCAGTGTGGCTCAGTGGTTGAGCATTAACCCATGCACCAAGAGGTTGCCAGTTCGATGCCTGGTCAGGGCACATGCCTAGGCTGTGGGCCCGATCCCCAGTGGGGGACATGTAGGAGGCAGCCAATTGATGTTCTCTCTCATTGATGTTTCTATCTCTCTCTCTCTCCCTCTCCCTTTCTCTCTCTCTAAAAATCAACTGCAGTGGCAGTTTCAAATGGCTCTTGGCTCCATTCTGGAAGGTGTCTGCCGTGTGGGGACAGTACATACACAGATACTTAAGGAAAGTATCCCTTGGCACGACGCTCAGGCACAAGGTTCGCATGGACCTTCTGCCATTCTCTTCCCTCCACAGGCCTGGAAAACACCTCGGATAGCATTTTAAAATATCCCTCGCCACTCTGTCGGGGTTCTAGAAAGAGGGGAGAGCGAGTGTGAAAGCCTGGAGACAAACATGAACACAGTGCGAAACATGCCCCTCTGCACGTCTGGAGCAAAGCGTGGAGGGGCAGAGAGGAGCATGAGGCCTGAGCCACGGGCAGGAGGGAGGTCATGCAGGAACTCAGGTCATGGGGAAGGGACTCTGATTTTACCTTAAGAGCAATAGGGAGTCACTAAAGGGTTCAACAGGGGCACTCTGTGCCTAGGGATCTTGTCTTCTCTCCACAGTGCCATCCCTCTCGGTCAACAGTCCCACCTGGGACCACTCTCTTGTAGTTTGAGCTGAGGACTTAGCAGGCGAAACGTCACCGAACTGTCAGTTATAAGTTGGCAGCTGCTTCTCTGACTAGACAGGCCCAGCAGGGCTCCCGGCAGCAGATGCTCCTCAAGGGCACATGGCTTGACCAGTGCCTCTTAGTTCCACAGCTATAAGGTGGGGAGGTCTCGGGAGAAGCAGCTCCTTTTTGTGTCTTGACAGAAGTTCTGCTTCCACATGCCCTTGAGTACTAGATTTCAGAGGCTGCTTGGGAGGAATAGGTGCGTCTGGATGGGGTCCCGGCAGTTACGAGAAGTATGGGGGAGTGCCAGACAGTACGTGAGGCATGATTTTGGTCACAGATTTTAACCCTTTTGCATTATTAGAAATATTCTGATAGATTGTGTTTGTCTCTGGCTGGGGTTCACTTGCTGGAATAAACAACAAAGCACCCCGGAATGGTGATGGAAAGAAAGCGGGATTCACCATGAGGATCAATGAGTCTGGACTGATGACCAGTGCCCAGTCCCAAGACTAGACAGTCATGGAGAAGGATCAGCACTGGCCCAGGGGGTGGCTGGGACAGGAAGCCCCTCCCAACTCGGTGGCCTCAGTACTAAAACCGCTGAGCATCCAAGTACAAACCAAGGTGTGAGAGCCTACGGGAGCCCTAGGACCATCCTTTATCCAAGAAGGACTCCCTTCCAAAGGAATGTATTTTTGAGAGACAGAAGCAAAATCTGTGACTACAGATGGATTGATCTTGTTTCTTTGGCTACTGCTCTTTATGCCTCCAGAGAAACTTGAGAGTAGGAAAGCATACCTCCAAGAAAAGCAAGCTGAACATTCTTCTCACTTGCATAAGCAATTACTCTGAATGGTAGGAGACAATGTGACTTACCTGTAACCTCAACTAATGAAGCAGGTCATGCCTCGCGCGCTGTCTGGCACTCCCCCGTGCTTCAGTGTTTTGCACATACTAGGTATTCAAGGGGTATCCATTTAATAAAACACATAAAACTGTCAACTGACAAGCCAGCCCTTGCCCTTGATCCTCCAGTGACAAGGAGCTCACTACCTAACAACTCAATAGGCCGATGACTACAAATACTCCCCAAACATGCAACAAGCGGAAGTAAGAATCTATATTAGTTCCACCAAGACAAAAAAGTTCAGAGTGAATCATACTAGAACTATGCAATTTCGGTTAAAAAAAAAAAAAAGAAATAATAAATACAACCATATGTATTTTTGGCGGAATGACTGGAGAGAAGAGGTTGAGAGAAAACAGGGGCAGGAAAAGAATTCCAGATACTTGATGGGAGAGATTATCAATGATCTCAAGCCCAGGGGTCTGCTCAAAGGTTAAGGGGTGAGAGGAAGTAATGGAAGACCAAGTAGATGACAAGGTGGCTCAATCTGCCTTCCATTCTTCCCCCCATCCCTTCAACCCAAGGGATCCATTTCTATCTGTTTTATATCATGAGGAGTTTGAGTAGTAAATGAACTTTTTAAGTTTGAAAACCACTAATCAAGATCAACCTATTCATTCAACAGATAAGGAAACTGAGACCCAGAGAAAAAGTAGGAACCAGATCAAGGGTCAAGATCATATATCTGCTTATCGAAATTGCTGTGACTTCTGGATGTCCATCTATCCTGTGTTAGAACCCACAACCCAGGTCTGTGCCCTGACCGGGAATCGGGATGGCAACCTTTTGGTGCACAGAATGAAGCTCAACCAACAAGCCACTCTGGCTGGGCTGCAAAGGATTTTGTCTCCTCTGTATGTCCGAGTTCTTTCGTGGCTCCTGCAACCAAGAAGAGAAAAATTCTACTTCCCTTGAGCTGATTACTTCCAAGAGTAAAAATTTTAATTAGTGAAGTCAAACGAAGCTCTCTAATCAGTCAAAACTTGAAATATAATGAGGCAACTGAATACAATTATAAACAGCTTCCAGTCATCCATAACCAAGACATGGTCTCAATTAATAAAAAAAAATCCCCACCACAAAGTCATTGCTTCCGTTTTCAATGATGTCCTGCATAGAGGGAAATAAATCCAAAGACTCATGTATCAACCCATGCAATCAAACCCAGCTCGGAAAGTATTTTGGAGAGGCCTGACGGGACAGCCAGTCTTGAGGCAGCCTTTTGTGGGAGACTCACAGGGGCTCAGAAACAACAGAATCCCATCCAAGCCCCCTCACTCGGCAGAGATGTACCTGAGGGCTCCGCTCGGTTTCCTCTGAAATTACTTCTACGAAAGCTGGAGTCTGAGCCTGGGAGGGGAAGCTCTCTCAGGCCTGTTGAATTCTCCATGGGTAACTGTCCATGGACTTTCAGCTTCAGCTCAGGCTCCAAACGTGTGTGGAGTCCCAAACATGCAGCAGCATCCCGGGTCTGTCCCTTCGTCAACTTGGAAACACCCAGGAGAAGGGGTCTGAAGTCACACCTAGTCCTGGGCCTCAGACCCAGGAGACTCACCGGAAAGCTTATTCCATACAAACAACAAGGAAGGCCTGGGTCCCGTCTGAAGCCCAGCGCCCGTGCTCTGAGCTGCTTGGGACCTCACCCATCATGGCCCGGGTCTCTAAGAACAACAGGAGGAGCAGCACCCCAGGCACCAGCAGCCCGGCCTTCGCAGAGCCGGCTGACAGAGCTCAGTGATGAGAAACAGAGCAGTGGCCTCACCTTGACCAGCGAGGGCTCCTGACTGTGCCCACACGCACTCGCACGTGTGAGCTTCTCGGACCCGAGGCAGGTCAGCAGGGCAGGAGGCACAGCGCCCAGCACTAGTCCCGGGAGAGAGAGGCTCCTGTCTAGAATGCAGTGGCCAGGGGGGTGCGTATCAGGCTGCCCCATCCCGAGAGGTGGCACCTCCCAGGAAGTGCCCTTTCTGTGAGTTCGCCCCCAGCTCCCTATCTCTGTTTGAAAGTCTGCGCCCTCTGCTTGGCTTGGCTGCCAGAGTCCAAGACTCCGATCAGCAAACACAGCAGCTCAGAGCAGGTCCTGAGAGGAGGGGCCGCCCACGTGCTTTATTCCAAGTCGGGTGGCCCCAGGTCAAGACACGAAAGAAGTGGCTCCAGACAGTGCCAAAGCCCGGGGTGCTGTCTACCACCACCCAGCCATCGCACCTGTCTCTTTAATCATTCTCAACCATCCCTACCCATTTGCATTCTTATTGTCCACTTTAATGATAATAATAACAGTTAACATTTGTTAAGTACTGGGGCCAGTTCCAGATGCTTTTACAAACATTATCTTATTTAGGACCGTCAGAGGTAGGTACTATTCTTGTGCCCAATGTGCAGACGGCCAAACTGAGCCACAGAGGGGTTGTAGGTGTTGGGATTTGAACCGAGGCCGTGGGGCCTCAGACAGCACCTGCGTTCTGGGGCTCTCCAGCCTGCTGCCTCCACTCTGTGACGTTTCATTAGGACTTGTGTTCTGATGCTACTTCAAAGATATCAAGTTTATAAAGAAGAAAAATAAATAAAATAAAAAGAAGGTATTTTGATAGGTCAAATGCCTCTGAAATCACTTCCTATAGGGGGTTGAATGGTGTCCTCCCTCCCTCCGCTGTGCAAAAAAAAAAAAAAAGATGTATCCATCCACATTCTGAAAACTGTGACTGTGCCCTTATTTTGGGAGGATGGGGAGGGAAAGTCTTTGCAGATGTAATTAACGTAAAGATCTCAATATGAGATCATTCTGGGTCCCTGAGTGGGCCCTGAGGCCAATAACAAGTGTCCTTACAAGAAAGAGAAGAGGAGAAGACACAGAGAGGGGTGATGTGGAGACAGGAGTGATGTGGCCACAGCCAAGGAGCACCCGGAGCCACCAGAGCTTGGGAGAGGCAGGGGTTCTCCCCGTGAGCCTTCGGAGGGAGCATGGTCCCGTCGGCACCTTGATTTCAGACTTCCGGCCTCCAGAACTGTGAGAAGATACTTTTCTATTGTTTTAAACTGATGAATTTGTGGTCGGTGGTTACGGCAGCCCAAGGAAATGCCCCACTGCCCTTTGTCACGTCCTCTTGCCCTTCTTGATGGCACTGTGGGAAAGGAAATGTTGGGGCCACCTTGCTGGGCACCTCACGGGGAAGGATGGGAGGTGAACAGCTGTGGGCCAGGTGGTGGTGTAAGAGCCTCAGGGGGGCAGAACACTGAGGGAGGAGGGCAGGCGCCCCGTGCAGGGCAGGGGGCTGGGAGAAGGTCTTGCAGGTGAGGACTGAGCAGGTTAGCAGTAGTTGACCGGGCAGCCTCCTTCAAGAGCCCCAACTTCCAAACAGCGACCGGTTCCAGCCTTCATTCATCTCTACTGCCTCACCCATATTTCAACTTACTATCATCCTATCTTTTTCTTTTATTGACTTTGTTGGGGTGACATTGGTTAATAAAATTAAATTGGTTTCATGTGTACAATTCCATAGTACATCATCTGTATATGGTATTGTGTGTTCACCACCCCAAGTCAGGTCTCCTCCCATCACCATTTATCCCCCCTATACCCCCTCCTATCTCCTCCACACTCCTTTCTCTGTGGTGGTCACCATACTGTTGTCTATGAAGTTTGTGGGGGTCTTTGCTTAATTCCTTCAGCTTTTCAAATAGCCCCCCACCCCTTCTCCTCTGACAGCTGACAGTCTGTCTCTGTATCTATGAGTCTGTTTCTATTTGTTTGTTAGTTTATTTTGTTCTTTAGATTCCACATATAAGTTAAACATATGGTACTTGTCTTTCTGTGACTGGCTTATTTCACTTAGCATAATACCCTCCAGGTCCAGCCGTGCTGTTACAAAGGGTAAGATTTCCCTCTTTTTTAATGGCCAAATAGTATTCCATTGTGTACATGTACCACGGCTTTTAAAATCCATTTATCTACTGATGGGCACCTGGGCTGCTTCCAAATCTTGGCTATTATAGATAATATTGCCATGAATATAGGGGTGCTTATATTCTTTAGAATTAATGTTTTGGGTTTCTTCAGATATATTGTTGTAGCCTAGACTTGCTAAAGGATTTGTTCTGGAATAAGTAAGAAAATGGAAAATTACAACCGCCTCTTACATTTGAAGCAGTCACTTGCTTTCATTCCCTTATTCAATCCTAGGATCCCAGAATCCAGCTTCTTCGGGTCTAGGTAGGGAGTCGGGAGAACTGGCCCCTGGTTTTTTGTCCTTGTTGTTGTTTTTACTTGCCGTTTTATTTGCCTGGACAAACTCCTTCTTGCACTTTAATTTTTGTAAGAAAATAAAAATAGCTTGCATCTCTTACCTAAGAAAACTGGTGAAGGGTGATGAACTGATCACATTCTCTGTAACAACATTCTAATGGGAACACAAGATGCTCTCCTGGCTGCGTAATTCAAATACGCATTTGAATTAATCAGTCTGTAGCATACGTCTTTGCCCTTTGCAATGATGATGACTAACTCTCCCATGTGAGTGAGTTATAGACAAAGGAGGAAACAAAAGATAGTTCTTGTCTTGGGGCGGTAAATAGCATTTCATTCAGTCATCGCTACATAAACCACAAGTGAATGTGCAGAGGATCGACGCTAAGGATAATTTTATACACCAGAAGAATGCTTCTGCTCCTCTGCCTTTCGATTGCTTTGTTAAGAAAGGGTCTTCTGCCGTCTTCTGATTTGACTCATGCTGCAGACGAGAAGTCAAAGGTGCAGCTGAGGATATTAGCTGTCGTTTTCAACAAGCAGGCCCCAGAGATCATGGGATTAAAGCATTAGGTATACTAGAACAAAGAGTGCAATTACAATTCACTCTTTCTTATATAAGAGCTTAGAGACACAATATCGTTTACTCATAATTGCAGACAAACTTTAGTAATTTTGTGCAAACTCTTCATTAAATAACTCAGGGTTGCACTGTTATCTTTAGAAAGTAATTCCCCCCTTTTAACCCCCTTTCCTAAGACCACTGATGAATTCCAAACTCACAGCCAGTCACTGCACTCATATGAAGTCGCCTTCCATGTCCCTTAGCAAGGCCCTGCCGGGTGTGAACTACTCCTGCTAGACTGTTGTTCTCAGTAGTGAGTCAGCTTAAGTAAATGATGACTGTGCTAAGAATGACCTGGCAAATGGTCGTGTTCCACTGGTATTTTTTTTTTTAAATCTGGAGCGCTTCACGAATTTGCGTGTCATCCTTGCGCAGGGGCCGTGCTAATCTTCTCTGTATCGTTCCAATCTTCGTATATGTGCTGCCGAAGCGAGCACCCACTGGTATTTTTTTATAGCTTAAAGGAGAGACATAGGAAAGAGTCCTACTTCCTTGTCGTCATCCTCACATGCCGGTTGCATCAGTTGGATTTCTTAGTTGCAAATGACAGACACGCTCCCTGGTTACATTAAATAGAAAAGAATCTTAAAGAATATGAGATCGTTTTCTCATTTTTGAGGAGGCCCAGAGAACCAGGCTGAAGACTACAGAGCCAGAGGGGGCTGCCAGAACCTCCGATCCTGCCCTGTCCAGAAAACAGGCTTCTGTGACCTTCTCACCAGGATGGTGCTATGCTGCACCTACATATTTGTGTCATTTGCTTTCAACTTAAAACTCTCAGATGCAAGCATCTTACAAGTGCAGCCGGGTCAGATGCCTACATCCTAGCTGCAAGGGAAGTTGGGAAAGCAAGTGTATGGCTTTTACTTTGAGAAGAATTTATAAATGGTAAAGAAAGTCAAAAGGTGCAGAGCAGTCAAAAAAACCCCCAAACAATAACAATGTCCATTCTAGCAGCAATAAATAACTTCACTACCAGGCTGCTGTGATATTGGTTCATCTATGTATCATTTTTCTTCTCCCCCAAATTGAACATGTTGGAATATTCATCTGGGATACTCTTGTATGCAAAGGTAAGCATTTATTAAGAACTTGTAGAGAAGATATAATGAGAAAATGTTTTTCCAAGTTTCGTGAGTGGGTAATTTACAAATCAACAAAATCCTTGATTCATATTCAAGTGTTAACAGCGAAATTAATATTCCGGTCTAACCTTTATCATCATTGGTAGCAATTATATAAAGCCATCCACTATTCACTGCATACATTTCCAGAAAGAAAAAAAAAGACAGTGAAAAGAGGTCATCAGACAACAACTTTAAAAACACAGTAACAGAGAGACGTACTGTACACAGAAGCAGTCAGTAAAGCTCCATAAAAAACAGAAACCAATCTAATTCAGTTCTCTAACCGAGGCCAGTGTAGAACACTGAGAAGAGGCAATGAATGTGATCTATTTCTTTTGTCAGGGTTTGGAATCGTCCTGAATAATGCGGGCATCAACCAAGGAAGATACCAGCCAGCCCACCAGCTATTAACCAGAAGTACAGCTTTGAGAAAAGCATTCAAGGAAGATTCCGACGAAGACAAATGGTGTTTCCACAACAGCCAGTGTGAAGATTTTTAAGATATAGTAGATTTATTACAATCAAAGCCAAAAAGTTAACTTAGAAAATCCAAACTGGGCTGCCCTTGGATATGAAAGGAAAGAAACGTGCCTTCTGTCATAGAATCCTTACCACTCAAAGGTGACTTGGCTTTCCCAATAGATTAATACAGATTCGACTGTTGCTGAACAGTTTCACTAGAGATCTCAACAGTGCAGAGAAAACTTCTGTCTTTAAGCCTCCTTCCTCACCCAGCAACCAGATTCACTCTTCTGACTGACTTGCCCAATCCTTTCAGACAAACCATGAGTTTGAATAATTTTTTTGGTATCAAATGAGATTGGTTGCAGATGCCTCTTGAACTATTTGCCTCACTTCCATGACACAAAACTCCTGCCATTGACTGATTGTCATGACCCCAGGCAAATTACAAACTTCTCTGGGCTCCAGTTTTCTTACCATCAAATGGCGCCAATATTGGAACCTGTCTCCTAGGGTCTCGTGAGTATTAAACAAATTCATACATGTGCTTAAACTAGTGCCTGGCACATAATAGATGTTCAACAAACGTTCGATATTACTAGCCCCAAATCTTTGGAGTCCAGTGCATTACGAAATTCAAAACCTTTCTGATTTTAGAAAGAGAGAGAGAGAATTAAATAATCCCCCATTAGAGTCCAGGCCAAAATTCCATAACCAAACGTATTAATATTTCTATAAAACATGTCACTATTCACATTAACTGGGATAAAGACAGTAAGTAGCCTCAGGTTAGGTTCTACAACAAAAGAGTTTGTGCTGAAGACAATGTTCGGTTCTCAGAGTTGTGTGGACTTGGGATAAGGAGTTCTGGTCCAAACTGGCTATTCACAGCTCATGTTCTGGACCATTTGCCTTATTCTATGGCTCCTCTGCTCCCTGCAGTCTTCTGCATCTCCTGGGTTTCTGATCCCTCACTGTGTTGCCTTTTTACAGCCTTGGCCTAACACTCAGTAAGACTCCCCTCTTCAACCCTCACCTGAACTTACATCTTGCTCGGTTTAGCCATCTGTGGAGACCTCCCAGAGCACGTTCTCTGTATACAATCTGATCACCTGCACAGAACAAGACAATTTGGCCTGGCAAACGGAATGTGCCAACTATTTCCAGGGCGTATGGACATCACCTTTGCCCCAGAATCCAGAGGAAAGCAGGCCATCTGGATTGCTAAACATAGGACTAAGCTTCCCTCCCAGGGCAGTCGTGCAAATAATGCTTAATGAAGTCACGGCACAGATTCTCTCTAACTTCCAGGGATGTGTGACTAGCATCCCAAGCCTGAGAAACATTCCTGAAGCAGCCACCTGTGATTCACCCCCACCTCTCCATCAAACTCTAATGCTTAGCTGTTGAGACTGTACTCTGGGTGTTGATTTGCACTGCAGTGTTTTGTAAGTATCAACTGCCATAACTTAGGCAGCGATCACAAGAAGTCAGTGGGAACTTTAAGGCCTTTTCTGCCCTCCCCCAGGAGAGCTGAGCAGGGTCAGCTCCATCGTGGACACACATCCTTTGCAGGTGCATGGGGCCCCATGCTCAGACGAGCCCCATGCTTGCGTATGGTTCTGCTGTTGCCATGGTGAATTCCTAACAATTGTTGAACAAGGGGTCTCGTATTTTCTTTTGCACTTATCCCCACAAATAATATACCTGTTCCTGGAACTTATGTTTCTAAGCAAAGCATTCTAGTGTTTTCAGAGGGGCCATTCAAATGTGTCTGGGAAAGACCAGACAACCCTTTAGGGCAACTATCTCCAAGGAAGGGGAGATACACTCTGGGACCTGGGCAAGACCATCCACTGCGAAGCAGAAAGGAAATACTAAAGCTTCTATTTATATATTTTTCTTTCAACATTGTTGAATGTTAGCCCTGCTTTCCATTTTTCCTTCCATCTCATTGTGATAGAAATACCGGTTTTGAGTGGGGCACGTAGCCGTGAAAATGGTAAGATTACATTTCCCAGCCAGCATCCCTTGCAGCCTGGTGCCTCGCAGTTGGATGTGGCTATGTATGGGCCTATTTGGCCAATAGGATGTTGGTGATTGTGATGTGGTAACTTCCGGCCTTCTCCTTAAATACAGGGGTGCAGCTTTGGAAACCTGAGGGGCCAGAAACACTTGTTTGGGCCTCTGGCTCAGATCTCCTCCATCACTGTTCTGCATGCCGGCTCATAGGACGGAAACTCACCAAGCAGCAACCCCTCCACAGGCCAGGAAGAGGTGCGGCCAGACAGAGAACAGGGCAAGACAGAATGGGGGAGACCACGGAGATCTCAGATACTGGCTTCTGGAAACCAGGACCAGTCGGTGGGATTTGGTGGGACAGGGGAAAAGGGAACTTTGGACGAGCCGGTCTGGGTTCAAATCCTGGCTCCACACTTACTAGCTACAGACTCTTCACCAGTGTCCATGGGCATGCCCCTCGCGGGGCTGCTGTGAGAGTCAGTGTGATCAAGCGGGACGCAGAAGGTGTGCCATCACCACCCAGAGCGCCTGAGCGTGTTCCCCCAGGTTCACACCAGCAGCACTCATCGCAACCAGAAGGTCATCCTCCCAGTCAGAGGTTTTCCTTTTTCCTGTGTCCTTCTACCATCTGTCCTCCAGTGACTCAAACAGAAACCCTGCTGTTCTCTCCAGCCACAGATGTTATCTTGTCATGTGCAACAAAGGTCCCCTACCCCCTGTTGGCGGCCAACCCCAGAACAATGGATCCCTTAGCTTCCCTTGCCTGCAGGTGATGTGATGTGAGCCACCAGCCATTGTACACAGGTGGCACCTGCTGGGAGCAAAGGCCAACAAGGTGGTGAGGGCACATGAAGGGGTAGGAAGGAGGTGGCTTGTATTAGGTCAGCCATGAAAAAGCCTCCATGCAAGGGACCTGGAGGGACCAGTCGGACACAAGTCCCTACCAGTACCAGTCCCTCGGCTGCCTGGTCTGTCATCCACTGTGTTGCCCAGAAAGAGTCCTGATGGGTCCTTACTCCAGTTGAATTGGGACTCAGGGATGGGTAGGGAATGAAAATGACATCTGTGGACCCCAAGAGGGGGACCTGCATCCAGTGCAGTCACACGAGGGGTCCCAGGATCAGAAAGGAACCAGCAACGTGTGGTGTAAGTCTCTCTGGTCACTATCTTAACTTCTTCGTAATTTTGACTTTGAATTCGTGCTTTTAAGTGAAGTCCAATGGGACAGTATCGCATGTGCCAGGGACTTAGAGCCTCTGCTCATGTGTGTCCCTCCCGCTGCATCCCTGCCTCCCCAGTGCCGGTCTGTACTTCTGGAATTGAAAACATGCCGCCATCCAGACCTAAGCACAAACTTGATTAGTTCAAGGGGAAACTGCGAGAAAAGGATTCGACACTCGGAGAATTCTAGAATTCCGTGATGAAAGAACCCACAGAGATCACAGCCCCTTCTGATGTTAAGCACTTCTCGTCCATCACCAGCTGCAAACAGCACTTTGAGTACATGCTGATCATGTTCAGAGGAAAAGTAGGTCACAGAACAGCCTATATAATGTGATGCAGTTTATGTTTTTTAAATGTGTAAATGTATATTAAGATGCCCGAAGGGACGTTTCATCAAAAAGATGAATAGTAATCTCTGAGAGATGGCATTTGGGATTAATTTTACTTTCATCTCTATGCCTTTTTCTGTATTGTTTTACATTTTTATAAAGGCTGCATATTATTTTTACATTCAGCAAAAGCTGTTATGCTCTTATTGTTTTTTGGGGGAAGTAGCACCTGGAACAAGGTGGCTTTCATCAAGTACTAGTTCAATGGAAACTTACGCATAGTCCTTTGGGCACCGAGCAGGCTTATACAAATGAATAAACAAATGGCTGAAGGACCTGACTGAATGTTATGCTGCACAGAAATGCCCCGCCTGTTCCCAGCGTGAACACCGAGAAACATGCTGCTACGGACACGAAGACGACTCCGACACCAGTGAAGCCCTTCTAGTTCTGAAAGGCTTTTGCTTTTGACCTCCAAAACCAGATTGTGACTCATCTCCCAAACTGAATTCCCCAAGTGTTGTTCTGGTCACCCTTAGGCAACATTTCCAGGTTGGGGTTGGCACGGTTGGTTGTTGGAAATGAATAAATAGGTGGGTGGGTGGATGGATGGATAGATAGGTGGATGGATGACAGAATGAATTATTTCCCCCTTTTTACAGGCAAAAAAAAAACCCAAAACAAACAGAAGCAGAGGTGAAGCAACATGCCTCAGGCGATGCAGTTAGTAAATGGTCAAATCAGGTTGGAATCATGACTGTATGGTTCCCTGGTCAGCTCTCTAATCCTTAATGCACCCCAAAACCTGTTTTCTTCAGGAAGAAATACTCCAGTATCACTGACACATACCTCCTGCTCTGCCTGGCATTACCCCATTAACTGCTTAGTGTAAGTAGGGGTCAGAAGGGCCCTCGGTGGGCTCAACACAGGACCTACTCATCAACTGGTGTGGACCGACTTCATTCTCTAACAGTGAGTGCAGCCATTCGATACGTGAGGGCTGGAGATGAGTCCCGCTAACCCCACGCTGCCAGGGGGCAGCGCTGCTCTCTCCACTCACAGCAGAGCCCCGACTCCAGCAACGACCCGTAATGCCTTCAAAACCTCCATCCTAGCGGATCCCTTCCGCATGGATAAATGAAATCAAGTGCATTATCCTCTCCTGATAATTATCCTGAGCCTGACTGTGGCAGGGTACCAGAGCAGGCACATGGAGGGAAAAAATAAGTGCAATGAGAGAGAGAATATACTAAATTATCAAAAAATACAGCAGCACGAAAGACCAGTTCTCGCGTGAACCCAGTCTTCTCTGAACACACAGTGCTCAGTGCCTCTGCCCTGGGCACTAGGTAGGCACTGGAAGGCAGTAGCTGTCCCTGTCCTCAGTCTCCCCGTAGTCCAGGAAGGCAGAGGAGAGATATTCACAAATAACTGCTGTATAAAGTATAAAGTTCAGAGAGGACAGGAGCACCAGGGAATCCAGAGGAAGGAGAGTTTATCTCCACCAGGGGAAATCTAGGAAGGCTGCCTGAGCAAGGTGGCCTGGACCTGGGTCTTCTTTACAAACAGCATTTGCGCTGTGGAGGAAGGGAAGAGGACTGTCAGAGATCAACACAGGCCAGTGTTGAAGCAAACACTGTTGTCCAAGGCATTTACCGGGAAATACGCAACGTGGGCATGGTGTCTGCTGGACTGAACTTGTCACTCTCTGCTACTCCATGCTTGCTTGCCTCCCAGCCTTTCCTCACGCTGCGCCTTCTGCCTGGAACATTCTCCCTCACCCCACTTCCACGTCCACACTCAAGAATGCCATTTCCTATTCAGGCCTCACTTCTCAGTGCAGATGCACTTTTTCTAAGAAGCCTTCCTCGATCCCCCGAATGAATGAAACGTGTCTCCTCACCGAGCTGCCCACAGCGTGCCGAGCATACCCGTCATAATACTTAAAATACCCAAACCAGAACTGTCTATCTTACTATTGATCAACACCACTCATCTGTAAGCGCTCTGAGAGAAGGATCTGGTCTGATTCATTTTTATGGACCCAGTGCCTAGGAAGGTACTGTACTCATAACAGAAATATTTCATAAATAATGAATTTTTAAAGTGATTCAGCAGCCCAATTCTTTACCAGAATCCCCATCCTGTCTCCAATCTGAGCTGATGGTGGGCCCATGTAATTCTACTAAGTCGCTTTGCAGATGAAAAGATTCCAATGTGCCCAGACCCCTTTTATTCAGCCTCAGACAAAAGGAAAACCCAGGGCCGGCTCCGAACCACTCGACTAACCCACCCAGGGTGAGCCCTGCAGAGGCCCCTCAGCGAGTCTGCGAGTGAGGCCAGTGAGCACTGTTCTCACAGAAAGGACTGGGAAGACCTCAGCTATCTCACAAACTCAGAGAAGGGACTGAGAGCTAAGAGATGGCCAGGAGAGAAGAAACCACAGGACAGTGCAATTAAATAAGGAAAAGAGCCCTAGCTGGTTTGGCTCAGTGGTTGGAGCATCAGCCTACAGACCAGAGGGTCCTGGGTTCAGTTCCCGACAGGGGCATGTACTAAAAAAATAAATAAATAAGGAAAAGCCCTGGTTTCAGAAAATAAAAGCATTAAATGTTAACTCTTTATAGTCCAGTTCAAGGGATTAAAAGAAAAAATTTTTAAATGTCTAAAATATTAACAATCTTTTTTTCCAGTGATACTATGATTTTTAAAATCCCCATAGCTTCTATATATTTTAAATCTTCTACAATAAATATTTTATTTTCATCAGAAAGAGAAAAGTCTTTTTTTTTTATCCTCACCCGAGGATACTTTTCCATTTTTTGTACAGATAGAGTGGGAGGGAGAGAGAGGAAGGGAAAGAGAGAGAAACATCGACGTGAAGGGACACATCGAGTGGCTGCCACCCGCACGACCAACCAGGGCCGGGGACAAACTGCAACCAAAGTACGTGCCCTTAGCAGGAACCGAACCCGGGTCTCTCTGGACCGCAGGCCGACGCTCCAACCGCTGAGCCAAACTGGCCAGGGCAGAAAGAGAAAAGTCTTAATGGCATGATCAGACCCAGTTGTCCCTCCTGGCCCATGACCTTTCCCTACTAAGCCTTAGGTCTCAGTTTACCCTTGAGACCTAAGGGTATGGAGCCCCTCACACCCCGGCTCCCAGCCCCTTGGTTCTGGCCACACCCAGAAGCCTTGCTGTTAGGAGAAGAAAATGTTACTTGGCTTTGGATGGTTTCTCCATTCTTCCTCTTCTTAGTGGCTCCTCTGGGCTGGGCACCAGCAAAATTCTGATCTCTGGCTTTATCCAGGTCCTGGGCACAGGCTTCTGAGTCTCCCAGCAGTCTGATGGGTGAGGCTATTTGGGGTGTGGCTGAGCCAACACTTAGTGGTGGGCATGGCTAGCCTCAAGCATGTCTCCCAGAGCAATGAAACGGGTGAAAGCAAACTATCCCACGGAAAGCTGGTCAATCTGTCAGGCTTCCTAACCACTCCCACCCCGTGGTATGTACCTTGACTCCCTTCAGTGACAGAATTAAAGGCTAAATGCCTTGAAGCCCCAAGCTCATATTCTTCTGAGAATTGTGTGATGAGACCATCTCATTTCAAGGAAAACACATCACTAGGATCATTCAGTTCTCCTAGAATGGGCTGCCTAATTTAACGTCCTGTGATGATGAAAATGTCCTACCATCCACACATGGCTAATGGCTACTGTTCTGAGCACTGCAGTCGAGAATCCAAAATGTTAGACCTGGAAAGAACCCAATACATCATCCGGACCTGTGATTTTCAACCTTTGCGACTATGAAACCCATTCTTAATATCAAAGATGTACTTAGACCGTTCTCTTATGAGCAGAATATTCAGTATGTGTTGATTAAGAACATCATCATGACCAAATTTAGCAAAAATTCAGTAACATTTTAAATTATACATTTTAATTGAGCTCATCAAAATTCATAAAAATTTAGTTAAGTTTTCATTGCATTTTAATTAAGAATAGCATAATGACCAAAATTAGTAAAAATTCATTAACATTTTGAATTGCATTTTATTATTTAAACAGCACCTTCACACATGTATATAATAGACTGCTGAGAGCCTACTGATGTCATCCCAGCGCCCACCTAGGTGGAAGTGGCTGATAAACAAGAATCTAGGGGTTGGCTTACAGTGAACTCCCTTATTTGTCCACTTGGTGCCAAGCAGCTTCCCCACTGCTGAGAGAAGCCAGCAGCCAGTCACCATAAACCCAGGGTGTGCGTGGTGACAGCTGCCATGGCACACATGCCAGCTGTTCCCTCAGGAAGGGTAAATTTGTCCTGTAATTCTCTGGAACGAACCCTACAACCTGTTTGCAGGAGTGCATGCAAATTAAGACAGCTGCATGCCAGAGATGCAGCCCAGTGTGGCCATCAGCTGCTGAGAGTCAGAGCCCTGAGTCTGAGAACCTGATCTCCCCAGGAGCGAGTGCGTGCTTACTGCTCTGGGCCTTAGTTTCCGTGTTTCTCAAAAGTGGGAACTAGGCTATCACCCCTGATCACTGAAGCCCCCGTTTCAGCATCCTAGGAGGAGTTAATTAGGCCAACAGGAAGATGGGCACAGAATGCAGAACCAGAAAGACCTGGGCTCAAATTCTTAGCTGTTGGACTTTGATCAAGCTTCTCAATCTCTCTGAGCCTTGGTTTTTTCATGAGCTAAATGGGGATAATACCTGGCTGTTGATGGATGTGAGATAGTGAATATCAAGTACTACATTGTGCCTGGCCCACTGGAGATGTTCAGTACTTGGTGGCTACTGTGATCATTATTAGCATCATTATCATCGTCATCATCATAATTATTAATATTGTTACATTTATTTTTAAAAATTAAAGCCCCAAACCATTCTATTGCATAGCTATCATATGCAGTCCAATAGGAATATCAACTCTTCAATAGTAATTTGTATGAAATGAATCAATTTCCTTCTCTTGTGTATAATTGCTTTTCAAATTTTCACCTTAAATCTTTTCATTTCTGACACTTCGGTTCCTTAATAATGATAAACAATACAAATTAGTTTAGTCTATGAAGAATTTCACGTGCATTATCTCATGGACTCCTGTGCTGCTATCATCATCGCTGTCATCATCATCGTCACCATCACCATCACATCCCCATTTTTCAACACCTGGGGTTCTGCAGGGTTGAGTGACTTACCTGAGACTCAGTGCCCATCCAACCAGGAAGTCAAGGGCCTGGACTTCAAGTTAAGGCTCCTGACTCTGAAACCCATGATTATTCCATTCCACCATCAACTTTATGGATTAATTCAACATTTTCCTCACCGTCATCAACTTGACTAATCATAAAACATCTTCCTTTTTTAAAGCAATGGCCCTTCTATATAAATTCCTTCCTCCATAAGTGGAATTTTCAGGAAATCATCTCCATAATCACAGGCTCCTGGCTGCCTGTGGACTGAGGTCTGAACTCCTTCAGGGGGTATTATTCAGGTCTTGGGAGACCCAGCTCTATCCATCTCTTTGTCTTACTGCTTCACCTCATGACCACTCATGTCCATATGCTCCAGCAGTGCTCATTCCCCAAGCATGGCTTATATCTTTCTCCCTCGATGTCTTTATGTACATCAGTACCTGCAGACCGAATTTAGATGGAGTTGGATCCCATGATGTCATGGTGGTTGTTATGTCCTATAATCCACTGGCAACATTTAAAATTTCCAGCTCCTTTTGAAAAAGTACTAGGTCAAGGTAACAGTCACCTGAACCTGAGAATGGCTCATCCCTTTCAATGGGGCACACCCTCTTCAATTCACCACAATCCTCACTCTTTCCTACTGTCTTACATTCAGCTGGCTTTACTCACGATTGGGATATGCTTGACTTCTTAGACGTTTGAGTTTGCAACCTTCATTTGTTATTCTAGCCACCAGAAATATATTTCCCCACACACTATCGAAATCACAGCCATCTCTCAAATATTCCCTCCTCCATGAAATTCATATTGATTCTCTGAGCTGGAATTCATCTCTTCCTCCTTCATCCTCCTTTGAACATGTTATCTGATGCTTCTACCCAGAGTACCTGAAGGACATCACTAGAATATACGTGATCTGAGGACAAGGACTGATCCTGACTCATCTTTGTGTCTCCACACTGCCAACACCACATCTTACACTTGGTAAACAATAAGAAAAATACCTGTTGACTTGAACGCAGTTTTATTGGATCCAATCAGCACTTAAGCTTGCCAACAGAAGCCGTCTCCTCTGTGGTGATAGTTTCCCCTTCCACATCTAGCCTGGAACTTTCGTTAGTGCCGGTAGGACCTGCTTCTCACCAAAGGCCTTATCTAGTGAGGAAACAGATTATTTTCCAAAGTTCTGTGGGTTTAAAAGTTTAAGCTCTTAAATCAATCCTCCTCCTAGGAGAAACTAGAGCAGTCCATTTGCTTTGGGCCCGAGCCAATACCAGTCCTGCCTGCAAGAGCCTCACAAGAGAAGAGAAAACCCGTCTCCACCCTGGGTGAGGGTTACCGGCGCCCTGCTTGTGGTCTGTCCACAAACTCCAGTTTCCCTCAAACAGTACAGGTTTCTTACACGTGTTATTTGCCCATATGAACCTACTGTTCTCTTGTTTTCTGAGAATTACATTTTTATGAGTTACTTCCCCGTAGTTTTGGATGTTGACTTATAACATTGCCTTTTAACATGCACGTATTTCTCAAGCATCTAACAATGTATCAGGCACTGTGCTTGGTTCTGGTCAAAGCAGATATGTTTTGTTCTGACATAAATAAGTATGGTTTGTTCTTGGCTCCTGGGAGACTAATGGGGAAACAAACCACTTAGGTCTATTTTGTCAAGTGCTACAGTTAAAGAGAGCAGCTCTTCACCATGTCTGGTGAGTGTGCCTCGTGGGTGCCATGGTGCAGTCTGCACATTGACCTGCTGCTGTGACATCAGCTGATGGGGTCAGCATTGGTGACCTACTTCTCTGCCCACTCCCTGAACGTCTTTCCCACGCTCTGAGTACCACGGAGAGCTAGGGGTTACCGCTCCCCAGAGAGAGTAGGAAGAACATGGCTAAGACTCTGGGACTTCCCTGTGTACCTTGAATACAATCACGCCCTGAGAGAAAGCTACTGGACAACCACTCCAACCCTGTACAGGCAGAAATACCAAAAGTTGAGACACAGTGAAGGCTTGGGCCACCTGACTAAATCATAAGTCACAAACAGTTGAGTGGCTGACTGACAGGGAACACAGCGTGAGCCCTAAAAGAGGCAATGATACCAGCAGCTATGGCTCTGTGGTCGATGGACAAAATGAGGTCGACAGCCCCTCCCTGTGCCTGTATCTCCGTCCTTTCTGCATTATGCACTATGTATGTGTGAGTATGTGTATACAGCAACATCCCTTCTCCCCCTTTATGTTGCCTGATTATTATTATTATTATTATTTTAATCCTCACCAGAGGACATTTTTCCATTTTTTGTTCAGGTAGAGTGGGAGGGAGAGAGAGGACCAGAGAGAAAAACATCGACGTGAAAGGGACACATCGAGTGGCTGCCACCCGCACGACTGACCAGAGCCGGGGACAAACTGCAACCGAGGCACATGCCCTCAGCGGGAACCGAACCCGGGTCTCTCAGGACCGCAGGCCGACGCTTTAACCGCTGAGCCAAACCGGCCAGGGCTGTTGCCTGATTATTAAACAGTGGGTGTGCTGGCGGTAACTGTGAAAAGTTGGCATAAGTGGAACCATTGCGAACTGGAGTCAGGAGCCACTGCAGAGGAAAGGCCTCATCTTACTCCTTGAACCCTTGGAATGTTTGAACTGGGCAACATAACCTCTGGACTGGGCCACGCCCACACAGTCTTACAAACCACTGTGTGCAGAGCTACCAGGAAAGCAGACCCCCTGCACTCAGGAAGTGATCATTAAGGACATTCTTTAGAATCGGTAACCAGCCATATACAGCTAAAGAGTAACTTAGCTTAGTAGCACCAATAGAAATTTCTTTCTTCCATTCATCTAATTATTTCCCTTTCCTTTCTCATGAAAGCCCTTTGCCTTCACCCAATAATTGGAACACTATTGGGGTGTCTGCTTGAATCAGTGCTTCCTAAAATGGAATTCTTTCGGATCTCAAATAAACACTTTTTGCCTCTCACTGAATTTTTATTTTTAGGTTAACACAGGAAACTTTATAATCTAGTCCAAGGGTTGGCAAACTACATACTGCAGGCCAAATCCAACCCACTGCAGGTTTTTGTAAATAAAGTTTTATTGGAACACAGTCACACCCATAACTGATATAGCATCAATGGTTGCTTTCATGCTACCAAGGAGGCGCTGTATAGTCTAAACAAACACCTTGTGGACTGCTATAATTCTGACACTGTTTCCAATGTGTGTGTTTTTTTCTATACCACCCAGAAATTCTCCAACACCAGCTGGGTATCCCACAATTTAACTCAATTTGACACTATCTACCAGGAGACAGCATCAGAGCCCACAGATTAATGGTTCCATCATATAAGACTGTCCCTCCCCACTGCCACTTTAAATGCCAGTCACAAGTCCAGGCCCACAGGTACTTCTGACAGACTGGCTGTAAATCACAGGTTCTCATGACCCCTCCTTGGGTTTAATAATTTGCTAGAGCTGCTAAAAGGATTAGGAAACAGTTTGCTTACTGTTTACCTGTTTATTATAAAAGGACATGATGAAGCACACGGATGAATGACCAGATGGAAAATAAGCACACAGCAAGCATGGGGAGATGGCGTGCATGGACTCCTACCCTCGCTCCAGGGGCAGCAGCCTCACCCATCTGGAAGCTCTCCCAACCCTGTCCCTTTGGTTGTTATGGAGACTCGTTACAGAGGCATGATTGATGAAATCACTGGCCACTGGTGACTGAGCTCAGTCTCCAGCTCCCCCCACCCACAGGTTGGGGGACAGAGGGGATAGGATTGAAAGTTTCAGCCCTCTAATCACAAGGTTGGTTCCCCAGGCAACCAGCCCCCAACCTTAAGTGACCTAGGGCTTCCCTAAAGTCATCTCATTAACCTAACAAAAGACATCTTTATAGTTCTCATCACTTAGGAAATCACAAGGGTTTTAAAGGCTCTGTGCCAGGAGTAGGCAAAATAAATATATGTTTCTTATTATAAGTCACAATGTAGTAGTAGTCTTCCCCCAGGTTCTTATATTCTGCTAGAGGAAGTGATGCTAAGTTGTACAGATCGTAGCTGAAATAAAATTCACTGTCTGGACCCACTATGTATTCAAGGGTATACTGGTAAACCAGCTCTCCAGTGAAAAAAAAGGCCAGTCACAGTGTCTGCCAATTTTGATGGTGTAAATATTCCCACTGTGCCTGATTTCCAGCTACCAATGGCTTAACCATCTCTTCACAAGTTCCTGAATGCTTAATCCTTGATTCTTACAAGCCAGTGTGAACGGGCTCCAGCACGCCACTGTACCAATGCCTTATTTGTTTCTTGTTTCTGTTTGTTGTTTGCTACTTCCAGCACTTTATCTTATACTCTAGGAATCTCAGAGTGGGGTGAGATCTCAAAGGCAGGTTAGACTCCCCACAGCAATGGAAGACTCTCCTCTAGGTCATCCTGTGCTCAACGTCCAGTGACTGGGAACTTATCACCTTCCAAGGTACCTTGTTGTTGAAATAGTCATTATTGTTCCAAATGACTACCCAAGTTTTAGGAAGCAGTTGCTCTACTCCATGTTTTAGCAGCAGGCTTCCCCTCTCGACCTAGGAATGCTCTATCCACATCTTCCTGCCGAATGTGGCTCTTGCAAGTAGTTGCTTGCCCAGGGTTCCACTCTCCCCACATCATATTAGAAGGGGTGGGAGCTCATGGGTGTGCTGTGTAGGCTGCATTGGCTATGGCATTATTATGTTCCAAGCTGGTGCTAAGTGTTTTCCAAATTTGCCTGTAGACTCAGCAGGAAGTAACTTTCCCTGGGACCTGTGCTTAGCCACAACCCACCACCACCATCACACACACACATAAACACTGAGTCTATTAAAGAATACCCAAATGCTTCTGTCACTCAGGACCCAGCACCTAGTGCTGACACCAAAAGACTCGTGCTAATCACATCATTTTAGGCCTCGGGGCAACATGTGTGCACCTTCACTTACCCTACATTCTCGAAACTAAAGGTGACTGTGTCTGTGACTCAGTGTTCTGCATTATCACTGCCTGCATCGAGGAAAGTCACACTTCAGAGTGTGGGGAGAATTTCAGTGGCAGAAGTACTTAGGTAGGAGAAAAGATAAGTTAATTAAGTTGTCAAATCCTTCTTCTCAGAGAACATGCGATTCTTGCACAAAGATGTATAATTTCCAAGTAGTGCCCAGTATCCCTTGTCTTACTTCTCCTTGCCATTCTGGGGTCCCTTGCTGATTGGTGCATTGCCAACACAACACACGCCCTCTAGGGAACACTTTGTAATATGAAACAATCCACAATACCCTGAAATGTGTGTAGATCTAAGTGTAGACTCATTATTCCTGAAACACTAGGCTGATTCTTTGCCTTGGCTCAAAGATGGACATTGAATGCTAAAATCGCCAATGGTTTCCTTTTTATACAAATGTTTAATAATTAGATATAACTACTTGTCAAAAAACTAAATTCAAATTTTCAGCATTTACTTAATAATTTTGACTTCGAATTTGGATAATCATTAATTACACTTGTGTTATGCTTTTCATTTTCATAGTTTGGAATATTTCATAAAAAAAATTTCTATTAAAAACTTATGAAAACTTTTCCTTATTTTTATGCTTACTTTAAATTACATTTTGAGGAAAATCGATTCAAATGTGTATATTTCAAATCCAATCGCATTTTATTTTTTTAATCCTTTGGATCAGGCATCCACAGTGGCGCACAGGCCCAATCAGCCCCCTGCCTGTTTTTGTAAATCGAGTTTCACTGGAAAAGAGTCAGCCCCTTCCTCTACGGTGTGTCTGGCCCCTTTTCTGCTCCAACAGGAAAATTGAGTCGTTAACACAAATGACTCATAAAGCCTAAAATGTTTATTATCTGACCCTTTACAGAAAGTCTGTCGACTCCTGTTTTACTGTCACTAGAACACAAATTACATGAAAGAGTTGATTATAACAACAACAAAACTTGATTATAACATGGAGTCAAAAAAACTCAATGTTACTGAGTAAATAGCTTGCTATGAGTTACATTCTTACACTGGTTATTCATGCAAACAGGCCGGCCTGTCAAGAGAACACCTGGACATGGAAACTCATCATTAAAGCCAGCTGTCATTGGTACTGTGCCTCTCAGAGACGCACTGTGCCCAAGACAGAGCGGGAACATTGAAGAGGAGGGCGCTGGCTCTCCAGGAGCTGGGGAGGAGGCAGGGGGCAGAGGCTTGGGCTGTAACAATAAAACCCAGGTCTCAATCAATTGCCTTATATTTAACTTACTCCCATCCAATGACTGCTCCAAGCTCTCCTTTTAACTTTACTTTATGGACTCCAGCCTACACTTGGCCATTAAAAAGTTGGAAAGCACATCTGGGAGCAAAATGCTTCCAGTGAGTTTGCCGAGTGCCCTGCTCTGTTCTCAGCGGACTTCTGCACAGCCAGCTCTACCCCCCCCCCCCCGGGCTCCGCCTTCCATCCTAGAGTCAGAGCGTCACTGCGCTGCACCCCTCCCCGCTGTTCTGGGTCCCTAAGACCTGTGCTCTCCAGAAGAGTGGCATGAGATGGACCAACCATGTTAAGCCTGACTACTTAAAGGAGACCCTCCATTTTATCACAGTTACTGAACCAATATTGATACATTATTATTAACTAAAGTCCATCCTTTTTCCAGATTTCCTTAGGTTTTACCTAATGTTCTTCCTTTCCGGTCCAGGATCCTCTCCAGAACAGCACAACACATTTAGCTGGCAAATCTCCTTAGACTCCTCTTAGCTGTCTCATATGTGTTATGGATCAGAGTCGGAGACATCAGAATGAGCTCATGATTAAAATAGATAGAGAGGTTTACCTACAAAAATATTTATACATATGTGTACATATGTGGGTTAGAATCATAAATACATTTCCTTGTCTGTCAGCAGAAAGGGCCTAAAAACAGTAACACTCCAGCAGCAACAAGCACATCTAGCATTCAGATCTAAAACCACTCTCCAATAAAAGTAACCAGAGTTCTCTGGAAAAGTGGCTAATTCTAGAATGGGTGCAGAAAATATACAAGATGAGCCTGGAACACTTAGTAATGCCAGGAAGTAAAGAAACACACACACACACAATGTCGCAGGGGATGCCAATAGTTCAAAAGATCCATTGAAAGACCAATGACCAAGACTTATTCCAAAAGTCAGAACATGGTTTCCACATCCATGTACTTAATTGTTCAATTCCCATATACATGTATAGTGGTCATGGCTATTGCATACCTGTGTGAAACAATGTTGTCAGCTAAAGTGCACTGTTCGTGTACAGTTTCCTTTGCCTTTCATCTTGCAGAGCCCACTTATTTCCAAAGTTACTTAGGCTAGCACCTTTCCTCCCACCCACTCAGTGAGCTAGTTTCATGCATCTGTAGTACAGATTACTTTGGCATGTTCTGCATTCTATCCTGGGATCCTCCAACCTCTTAAATGACTTTTTAAATTTGTCAAGTTCTGCAGGTTTGACAAATGTATGTGTTACATATTCACCATTACATGAATTATCACAAAAGTTTTACTACCCTAAAAAAAAAAATCTTCTGTGTTTTAACTATTTAACCCTGCAGCCACCCAAATCCCTGGCAACCCTGATCAGTTGATCACTTCTGCAGTTTTGCTTTTTCCAGAAGGGAATCATACCATGTGTAGTCTTTTCAGACTGTCTTCTTTCACTTAGCAAATGAATTTAAGATTGATCTGTGTCTTCACATGATTTAATAGCTCATTCTTTTTTACTGGTGGACAATATTCCATGATATGGATATACCATACCTTGTTTATCCATTCATCTATCGAAAGACATATTGATGGCAGCTTACAGTTTTTGATACTTGTGAATAAAGCTGCTATAAACACTTATGTGCTGCATTCTGTATGGGCATCAGCTTTCAAATCAATTGAGTAAATACCTAGAAGCATGAGTAAGTTAAGTGTATTACTTAATTAAACTATATTTAGCTTTATGAGAAAATGCCAAACTCTCTTCCAAAGTGGCTGTACCATTTCGCATCCCACCAGCAATGAATGAGAATGGCTGTTACTCTACACCTTTGTAGGCAATTGGTTTTGTCTTTCCAATTTTAACCATTTTAATAGATGTCTACTGGAATCTCATTTTTGTTTTACTTTGCATTTTACCAATGACAAATGACTTTGTATACTTTTTATTGCTTATTTGACATCCATATATCTTCTTCAGTGAGATGCTGTAAGATCTTTTGCCCATTGTTTAAATTGTGTTGTTTGTTTTCTTAATGTTGAGTTTTAAAAGTTCTCTGTATAATTTGGATACAAGGTTTTTATCAGTTATGTGGTTTTGCAAATATGTTTCCAAGTCTGTGGCTTCTATTTTTACTCTCTTTTTAAAAACAGATATATCAGAATTTTTTAAAGAGAAAGGAAGGGAGAGAGGGATAGAAACATCCCCATGAGAGAGAAACATCGGTCAGCTGCCTCCTGCACGCCCCCTACTGGGGATTAATCCTGCACCCTGGGCATGTGCTCTGACCAGGAATCCAATCGGGACCTCTCAGTCCATGGGATGACATTCAATCCACTGAGCCACACCAGCTGGGCTATTTTTATTCTCTTAACAGTGTCTTTCCCAGGACAGAATCTTTTAATAGTAATCAAGTTCAACCTATCAATTTTTCCTTTCAAAGATCACACTTCTGTTGTTGTATCTAAAAACTCATCACCAAAGCCAAAATCACATAAATTTTTCTTCTACAATTTCTTCTAGGAGCTCTATAGTTTTGCTTTTCAACCTGTATACTTTTAATTTTTTGTTTTTATTGTTGTATTCCCCTAGCTAGGAGTTCCAGTAGGATGCTGAATAGGAGCAGTGAGAGAGGGCTTTCTTGCCTCACTGCTAATCTTAGGGGGAGTGTCCAATCTCTCACCATTAAGTATGGCATTAGCTGTAGGTTTTTGTAGACGTTCTATATCAAGTCGAGGATGTTCCCCTCTATTCCTAATGTTCAGAGAGTTTTTATCCTGAGTGGCTGTTAGATTTTGTCAGATTCTTTTTCTGTATTAATTTGATATGATGACATAATTTTTTTTCTTTAGTCTGTTAATATGGTGAATTACATTGAATAATGTTTGATTCATGAACCAGTTTTTCACACCTGATGTTGTGTAAAATCCTCTTTATACATTATGAGACTTGGATATGCTTTTGATATTCCTCATTACAGCACCGGTATTAAGGGTAGACAGACAAGACAGCAGACTGAAGACCAGATGATTACTTGGAAGACTACTGGAATCATTTGGTTAAGAAACAGAAAGAAATCTCTAGTGGTTATGAGAACTGAAAAGACAGGGTTGGGTTGAAGAGGTACTTAGGAGGTAGAATGGGCAAGATTTGGCAATTGTGGAATATGTGAGAAGAAAGAGAGAACACGTTGACGTCCAAATCTGCAGCTTGAGCAAGGCAGTAGTAACAATTATCAAATCAGATCATACAAATGAAATGGATGAAAGAGGGAGAAATGACGAAGGTTCCTTTGGACATATTGCCTAGGAGATGATGGCAGGACATCCAGATGGACATGTTCAGTCAGCATTTGGATACACAGGTACAGAGCACAAGGGACAGGATAATGCTCAAGAATCAGATTTGGGAGTCACCTATGCCAGGTGATGGTTGAAGACATAGGTGTGTACGAGGAAACAAAGGAGGTCATAGAAGGGCAATAATCAAGAATTCTCAAAATGTCTAACTCTACAATGACATATGACAGCAAAAAGTTAATTCCTGCAAAACTGAAACAGATATTAGTTTGACCATCTGCTTTCTCTACTTTCACATCTTACCCAACAGCAACTTCCTCCATTGTTTTTTTAGAAAAAAAAAATATTCTTGCCTATGATTCTACCTTAGTCACCTTAAACAACCGTTCCACCTCACCTGGCAGCAATCCCCAATTTGGCCACAAATTGTATCCAGCTGTAGCTGCAGAACTTGGGCTAACTTGACAAGTTGCAGCCTACAACCCTCCCTTCCTGTCTGAATTGTTGATTAAATCACTTATGCATCTCTCTGTGGAGCTAGGCCCTTTATTTTTTTATATTATACCTCTCTCGAAATGTCTGGTAACTCTTTGGTGACTTCCTGCCTTGTTGAACCATTAGCTCGGAATTTGTTTTGCAGCTACGGTGAAAGGCAGAGAAAAATCATTACCTCCATGTCCTGGAATTAAGCAATGACTCCTACTAAAGTATAAAATTAAAGACGAAGGTCAGTTCAGGCCAACAGACATTTATTTCTTGCACGAAACATACCAACAGGTCCACAGGAAGCTGTTCTTGGAGAAAGAAGCAGTGGGGTCACTTGGGGCCACCTCACAAAATGTGTGCAGACAGCAGAGATCAATTTTCTGGAGTGGAAAACATCTTGTACTTAGAGTGTGCTTTCAATATACAGAAATGAACCCGAGTTATGATAAATAAGATTACCAGGGAAAAAATTGTAGAGGGAGATGAAAAAGCTCTATTGAACTGAAAACAAACCCAGCGACAGGCCTGCTTTGAGCCCTTGGATGCAAGGGTGTGTTTTATTCATCATTACTCTTTCTTTGATCCCTTCCTCAAAGCCCAAGCCACTAATTCCAAAATTTCTTATTACGCTTGGAATTTGTAAGTGCCAAGATTTTAATAAGGCAGAATAAGTTCACCAAACTCTAAATTAATCTAAATATATGTGTAAGTTCACACACACACACACACACACACACACACGAGGATTTGGCTCTTCCAATATCATGAAGAGGTCAGAGAGAGGAAAGGGTTGAGGGTCTCGTCCATAAGTACAGCCCAGCTGGATCAATGATTTCAGGGAAGATACAGACTGAGTGACTAGCCAGGGTCCTGTTAGTCGATCTTCTCACCAGAAACACATTTTTATTTTGATGCTAAGAAAAACTTACTTTATTTCATCATTTTTCTTACCCGTTGAAATGGACTAAGTGATCTCAATGGGCATAAGTTAATTTAGAAGGCTGTCCTGGAGGGGACAGAATTACCTGCCCAGGTTTCGAGTTACTCAGACCCAATCATGAGCCTCCGGAGAGTCTCACAGGTTTTCCTGGTTCTATTCAAGCAGAGACAGTGGGGACGTGCTCCCTGAGGTTCTGACTAAGCGGGGACCAGCCCAGGCCCCTGCCGAACACACTTCCTCCGGAAACTCGATTGCTGTTCTATCTCCAGAGAAACGATGCGTGACTGAAAGGCTGAAACCCTGCATCATGGATCTCTATTTTCTTTTTTTCCATGAAAGGGAACATCCGGGTAGGTGACTGGGACTGCAGAGGGGATATTAACAGGACGCTGAGCTGTCTTCGGTAGGACTTAGGGAAGGTTCACCTCCGGTGCACCGGATGCTCTCGCTTTACCTTCTTTAATCTCACGTCAGTCTGCAAGGTGGGTCCCACTATCCCCATTTCCCTGACGAAACGTGAAGCCCAGAATGATGAAGCAACCTGCCCAAGGTCACGTAGCCAAGTGTCCTCAAAATGAATGTCCTTGGCCCTGGTCGGTTTGGCTCAGCGGTTAGAGCGTCGGCCTGCGGTCCTGAGAGACCCGGGTTCGGTTCCCTCTAAGGGCACGTACCTCGGTTGCAGTTTGTCCCCAGCCCTGGTTGGTTGTGCGGGTGGCAGCCACTCGATGTGTCCCTTTCACATCGATGTTTCTCTCACTCTCTGTTCCTCTCTCTCCCTCCCATTCTACCTGAACAAAAAATGGAAAAATGTCCTCGGGTGAGGATTAAAAAAAAAAATGAATGTCCTTGTGTCCGTTTTTAGAAAGCATGGCTCCGGGAACCACGACACCTAGGCTGCTGGTGGGGGCTGCTCCCCACTGAGACTGTCATCCGCGGTGTGAAAACTAGGAACGGGGGAAGGCTGGACTGAAGAACTGGAGCAAAATGGAAGGAAACCCTCCAGCACACAGATGTAATTGTGAGTGATCCCCATGGTTGGAAGAACTCACTGAATTGACAAGCTTCATTAAGTAAGATAAAACAGGGAGACACTCAGGGTCCGAGTAATCCATGTAACAAGAAACTGGACTTATCTTTTATAAGTCCTTATAATATGCCAGCCCTTTCCATATGAGAGGACTAGTCGTTTCTCACAGCGAGGAGCAAACGAAAATTCCTCAGAATAAAAGCACGAAGAAGACAAGAGAGGAGAAAAATTACTAGGCATCTTCATGCTGACTTTTCTATTCACACTATTTCTTAAAATCTTTAATACATCATGGAGAGAGAAGAGGTACATCTTCACTTTATAGGTAAGAAAGTCCAAGTTCAGAGAGTGTAGAATTATACTATACTGTAAGGAAACAGTTGAATTGAAGTCAGACAGCCCTGTGTGCAAATCAACCTCAGTAATTCCTTATTCAGTGATATTGGATAACTTATCTTAATCAATTTGAGCTTTAGGTGTCTGGTGTAACAAATAATTTATCATTTAGGATGCTTTGGGTTACATGTAATAACTCAAATCACAATGGCTTAAACAATAAGAAACTTTTATTACCTCACCAAGTAAGAAGTCCCAAGGTCAGGTATCTTCAGGCTTAATTAATTCAGTGCATCAATAACATCATTAGACATTCAGGTTCTACTGAATTTTCTGCTTTGCCAATCTCAGAATGTCAGCTTCATCCCACAGTCTAGCTGCCCTCATGGTCCCAAGGTGGCTGCCCCAGCGCCAGGTGTTGCATTCAGATAGGAAAATATTCAGAGGAATAAGAGTGGCCATTCTTCTTAAGTGTTTCTTTCAATTAGCAAAGAAACCTTTCCCAGAATCCCTACACTAATACATTTGTTCTCAAATCCCATTTTCACATACCCATGTCTAAACCAATTACTGCCAAGGAGAACGGGACCACTATGGTTCACTTAGACCCATCAGGATTTAATTCTGAAATAAATCCATATAAGGAGTGGTAGATTCCCAAACAAAATCAAGTCACTTGCTCCCAGCAAGAAAGAAGCTTATTGGGTATGAGTGTCTTCTAGAAAGTGTCTCCAGGTAAAATACAGGAAACCCAGTTAAATGTGACTTTCATACATATTTGAGTTTCAGGTAAATGGAGCATATATAAAAAATTATTTGTTATTTATCTAAAATTCAAATTTAACCAGACACCTTGTATTTTTATTTGCTAAATCTGACAAACCTACTTTTAGAGTTACCAAGAAGATTAAAGAGGAGAAAAATGTATGGGGAGTAAAATTCCATCTTTTGTAAGAAATGGCCCCAGATCTTTGTTTAAACTCGGTGAAAAGGATGGCAGGGCTTTTATAAAAACACAAAGCAAAAATGTGGGGATGTGGAGCAGGACCAGCACGCAGCTGGTGTCTCTTATAGATTCTGTCTCTGCTCTTCCATCGGTCTGATCTCCGTTCAAAGAGAAACTTCTTTATTTCACCAACAACAACAGCTTTCTTTGGAATGGATTTAGATATTTCACTTGAAATATGTCATTTTAAAGAACAACATTCAAGTTTGCAATTCTTTCACAATACTATGTGTAAAATAAAATCTTTTATTTTTCTTATTCTCGATAGATCACAAAGGTAACTATTTAAAGAAATTGCAGAAACAATGTATTGGGTGATTATAGCAATGGATATGTAGAATAAATGCCAGCAATGTCATCAAGGATGAGAGGAGGAATTGGAAATGGCTGTTATAAAGTACCTGAAGTACACATGAAATGCTCTAGTTTTATTTGAAAGTACATTTATATTAGTTAAAAATATATATTGTAAACTCTAATGAAATCACCTTAAAATTTTAAAGAGGTATAATCGATGTGTTAAGAGAGGAGATAAAATAGAATCACATAAAATGCTCCAAAGAAAGCACAATAAAATGGGGGTGGGGGGATAGATAACAACAACAAATGTAATAAATAAAAAATTGTTTCAAATGTGATATATATTAATCCAATTATAAGAGTGATCACCTTAAATGTAAATGATCTAAATACACCAATTAAAAGACATAGATTGTCAAAGTGGGTAAAAAAAAAAAAGACCTATCTGCTGTCGACAAGAAATTCACTTTAAACATAAAGACTCGGATAGAAGTAAAGAGATGGAGAAAGATATACCAGGCTACCAATGCTAAACAAAATAAAGTTGGAGTCACTATATTAATTTAAGATAAAGGAAACTTCAGAACAATTATCAGGAACAAAAGGAAATTATCAGGAACAAAAAGAGTAACATTACATAATGATAAAAGAGTTAATCCCCCAAGAAGACCTAACAATCCTAAATATTTGTGCACCTAACAAAGGGGCATCAAACTGCAGGAGGCAAAAACAGATGGAACTGAAAGGGGAGATAAACAAATCCAATGCCATAGGTGAAGACTTTACCACTCATCTTTCAATAATTGGGAGGTCAAGCAGGCAGAAAATCAGTAAGGACATAGATGACCTGAACAGCTCTATCAGCTTGATGTAATTGACATATAGAGTACCCCACTTTATTTATTTATTTATTTTTATCCTCACCCGAGGACATTTTTCCATTTTTTACTCAGATAGAGCGAGAAGGAGAGAGAGGAAGAGAGAGAAACATCGATGTGAAAGGGACACATCGAGTGGCCGCCACCCACACGACCCAACCAGGGCCGGGGACAAACTGCAGCCAAGGTACATGCCCTTAGCGGGAACCGAACCCGGGTCTCTGTGGACCGCAGGCTGATGCTCTAACCGCTGAGCCAAACCGGCCAGGGCTAGAGTACCCCACTTTAAACAGCAGAATACACATTCTCCTCAGGCTCACATGAAACATTTACTAAGACTGACCACATTCTGGACCATAAAACACATCTTTAAAAAAAATTTCAGTAGAAATTATACCAAGTATATTCTTGGCTCATAATGGAATTGAGCTGGAACTCAATAACAGAAAGATAGTTGGAAAGTTCCAAATATTTGGAAATTAACACACTTCTAAACAACTCACAGGTCAAAGAATAAGTCTCAAGATAAATTTTAAAAATATTTTGAACTAAATAAAATGAAAATACAACTTTTGGATATAGTGAAAGAGGATAATTTATAGCATTAAATGCTATTTTATTAAAGAAGAAAGACCTAAAATATATAACCTAAACTTCCACCTTAGGAAACTAAAGAAATAAGAGCAAATTAAGCCTGAAGGAAGCAGAAGAAAAGACATAAAAATATTATATGTGTGATCATTCTTACAAGGTGGTTAAAGGGACAGTGATTTTCTCAAAGTTATATCCCAGGGGCATCTTGCATGTGCCCTTGGACTGGTCTGCCAACTACATTGCAATGGACTGGACGTCTGAATTCACGTTCTGAAATCCTAACTCCTAGGATGATGACATTAGGAGGTGGGGCCTTTGGGAGAAAATTAGGTCATTTTACTGGAGCCCTCAGAGCCCTCATGAAGGAAATTAGTGTCCTTATCAAGAGACTCTAGAGCGCTCTCTCACCATCTTTCTGCCATCTATGTGTCAGCAGTGAGACTTTGATTCTTGTCTTCTTGAAGGAAAGATTTCAATCAAGAGACAAAGTGTAGCAAAGTAAGAAAAAATTTACTGGCTGCAGCAAAAACACTCTTAGGACAGCGGAACAAGGAAGGGCAGAGAAGAAGCAACAGGGGAGTCTGGGCAGGGCTGCTTTGGCTCACTGGGAAGTCAGAGAAAAGGGGGCCCTGGAGACAGGTGCAGGGAGTTAGCCCAGGATGAGCTGTTGCTGCCTATTGCTCCCCTGGTTGCAAGTCTTTGGGGGCAGAAGGGGGAAGGGAACGGTGCGGGCATGCTCCCCTTGGGGAGAGCTGCCCTGGGTTCTTCATCCTGAGCATGTTTAGCTCTCTCTTTCCTGCAGGTGGGACCCTTAGGGGAGGTTTCGGGGAAGTGTCTCAATAGAATATTCATTAGCTTTCCAGATGTGCTCTTTCAAGGTCCTGGTGTCCACTGATTGGTTGGTGCCAGGGCAGGGGATATGAGTCAACGCAGCTGGTCCTGAGGCAGCCACGGTGTCCCTTGTCTGGTTTTGCTGCCTTTCTGGGCCTGCAGCTGAAATACAACTGCAGCCTAGATGTTATCTTTAGGGGGGAAAAGGTCAGGGCGTCTAAACCTTATGACCAGCTAAATGAAAAGTCAGGGGATCCAAACCCCAGGGAGGAAAGGTTACCCTGAGGGTGAGGTTCTTGTTTCCCCAGTTTTGCCCCTTGCTAGGCATCCGGGGCTTTCTGCCCTGGCCGGCCCATTGTCCTTGCTGTACTCGTGTCTGCCTACCTGCGTACAGCATAAGGGTACCAGAGCAGGACTTCTACCACAACCCCGCCATGGTGCCTCCGTGATCTCAGATGTCCAGGCTCTGTAACTGTGAGAAGTAAGCTTCTGTGGTTGATAAGCCACCAAGACTGTGACACTTTGTTAGAACTAAGACATATATTCACCTCTCAAAGTCCACCATACACTTCTCCTCTCCAGCACCCCTCATCAGTGAACTCAGCCCAAGAGTATCACATTGCTACTTCTCTGGCACCCATCCTGAGAATGTCCATGCCAAGGGTGCTTTTGTAGCAGAGCACCCAAGCTGCCAGTCTCCACTCCACATCTCTGTCCACCAGTGCCAACCTACTCCCTCCTCTTTCTGCCAAAAAAAAAAAAAAAGCCCTTCCCCTGCATGCTCTTCAACTCCCGTGGACCGTCAGCTCATCAAACATGTCCACCCTTGGAATTTCCTAAGAGAAGAGCGCAGTAAAGGTGTCTTTTGCTACGTTAATAAGGTGACTTTAGGAAAGGTCCTAGGCCACCTGAGGATGGGGGCTCCTTGCCAGGAGAAGCAGCCACATGAGTAGAGGGTTGAAACTTTCATTCCCACCCCCACCTCCAGGGAGGGCAGAGGGGCTGCTGGTTGAGTTTTATCACCAATGACCAATGATTTAATAAATCGTGCCTGTGTAATGAAGCCTCCATAAAAACCCTTAAGGGCGGGCTTCCAGTGGGTGACAAAGGAAATCTGGTGAGATGGTGTCCGTAGAAACAAGGCTTGTCTTGGATCATGTTCCTAGTGAAGCATTTCTTATGCTTCTATATGTTTTAGAGTCGAAGACTGTCAAGGCCATCACCATGACAACTAGAATCAGTGCTGGTGCTGCTGCTTTGTTTCCTTTATGAGAGAAACCTAGTCTTAGGAAAACAATGAATACCTGACTTTTTTTTTTGGTCCCCTTGGATGCTTTATATCATTCTGGTCAGCTTAGGTTAGACCAAAAGCATCAGGCTTTTTGTTTCTCGCAACTCTTCTGATAGAATCCAGACAAATAAAAAATTGAAAGTTTTTGAGTACTGTTGATAATGACACTTGGCAATATGAAACTGTCCAAAATATTTATATAATTTAAAATTCTTCAAAACCTCTGCAGCATAAGACAGCAATTATAAATCTTTCAAACAACAGAGGCTATATTAAGCATACAAAACAAACGATATAACTCTAAACTGAAAAACACAGAAAAAGAACATTTGTTTTTTAGTTTAGATACAGCCGAAGTGATTAACAGTGGTAGAACATATTGCTATCACTCTCTCTTATACTAGGCATGTTTTATGACTCTTTAAAAATTTTGTTTTTATTGATTTTTTTAGAGAGAGAGGAAGGGAGAGAGATAGAAACATCAATGTGAGAAACAAGGATTGGCCGCCTCCTGCACGCCCCTACTGGGGATCAAGCCCACAACCTGGAATTGAACATGGGACCTCTCAGTCTATGGGACAATGCTCAGTCCACTGAGCCACGCGGGCCTGGCATGATTCTTATCATGTAGATTATCTTTCAAACCAGACATTCAGCAAACATAGACGTTTACATTTCAGAGGGATAAGAGATGGGCTCTGAAGGAAAACAATTTAACAAGAGAACACTTCTCTTTATAGAAAATATCAGGAAACATAAAAGAGAAAATGATGAAAAGCAGAGCATGGTTAGGTTTAATTACAAGAACTCTGTCTCAACCTGATTGATTTATCAAGTAGGTTCTTCGTGTAGCTCTGTGGGTCCCTTTGGCGATCTTGAAAACCCAGGGAAATGATATACAGCACAGAACCTCAAGAAACAAAGTACTTTCAGAGCCAAGTGGTTTGCTTTGTTTTCCCTTTAAAGGTGATTCCCTTCTGCAAGAGACTCACTTCTGATATCATATTTCCCTTTTCAAAGATGGGGCTTATAATTCCTTTTGCTTTCACAACACTACAGTGTTCAGATGAACTCAGCAAATATATTTTGACCGCCAACAGTGAGTCAGACCCTCAGCAAGACCATTCAACATGAGAACGAGTAAAACTTATCCTAACCTCAAAGGAATCAAAGAACAACGTGGCCACACTGTCTCTGGCTATCCCATGTCAAAGAACAACATGGCCACACTGTCTCTGGCTATCCCATGTCAAAGAACAACATGGCCACACTGTCTCTGGCTATCCCATGTCAAAGAACAATGTGGCCACACTGTCTCTGGCTATCCCATGACAAAGAACAACGTGGCCACGCTGTCTCTGGCTATCTCATGTCAAAGAACAACGTGGCCACGCTGTCTCTGGCTATCCCATGTCAAAGAACAACGTGGCCATGCTGTCTCTGGCTGTCCCATGGGATGTTAAGATTTACAAGCGCCAAAAGTTCAGCCCTCAAGTTTCTACCTACTTCTACTAATGATGTACACACAAGAGCAACAAGGGTTCCAGCGACATTCGGGATATTTAAGTGACTTATTTTTCATATATAAGAAGACCAGGGGTATTTGGCTTCCTCATTGCAGAGAGCAATGTCTTCCTTTTTCTTTTTGGTATAGCATCAGCCATGTCACTTCCATCTCTTGAAATGTAAGTACTGGGTCTTCTACAATATTGGACACCAAACGGAAGGATCATTGCTCCATTTCTGAAAAAGTTAAACTTGTATTTTTACCTATCTTCAGAAAAAAAAAAAAGGCTTTGGTTTAACAGGGCTAATAAGACAATAAATCATTTGACAAGAATTCCTTGAGTGCCTTCACTGTGTCTAAGAATAAAAGGATGCAAAAAACTTAGAAATCACTTGTGCATAATAGGAACAGTAATTGCTCTTCCTGTCACCTGACACTACGATCATCAGCATTGTTCCCATTTTCACACCCTCTGTATCTGTCAGATGTCCCCTGGCTCCAAACGAGTCCCTCATATTTTCCTCCTGGAAGCTAGCAGCGTGCTCCACCCTGCCAGGAGCACGGGCTCTCCCGGGGCTGCCTCACTCTTCCCTTCTGCTCCTGGGTAAGTGGTTCCCTCACACTACCTTCCAAGCTTCTTTCTGTCTTGTCTTGTTTTGTTTAAATCCTCACCCAAGGATACTTTTTCCATTTATCTTCAGTCAGAGTGGGAGGGAGTGAGGGAGGGAGGGAGGGAGGGAAGGAGGGAGGGAGGGAGGGAGGGAAAGAGAGAGAGAGAGAGAGAGAGAGAGAGAGAGAGAGAGAGGGAGAGAGAGGTGAGAGAAACACATCAATTGGTTGCCTCCTGCACCACCCCAACCAGGGCCGGGGACCCAACTGCAACCAAGGTTCATGCCCTTGACCGGAATTGAACCTGCAACTCTTTGGTCCATGGGCTGTCACTCTAACCACTGAGCAAAACCGGCCAGGGCTCTTCCAAACTTCTTATCACTTTGTTTCCTTCTTCTGAAATCTCAGCTCACCAAACTAGCCTAATAAGGGCTTACACATGCCACCACTGCTCACTGGATTTCAGAGCTGGAGGCTCTCGGAGAAGCAATGAGACAGGACCCGGTTTCATTTCATTGCCCAGTAGCCCCTATCACCTAACCCATGTATCGACTCAAGACAAAACATTTTTAATTACTTTGGATCACTGAAAAGTGATAAAAAATAAGCAGCAAGTGGAGAAGAGTTGAAACTCAGGAAACAGCAATGCTCTGGATGAATTTTCATAGCTTTTTGCCTAAGGACATGTCCCCCATTATACTCTACATAGGACAGCTATTAGACCAGAAAAAAAAATCCTGTGGGTTTTACCTGCTTAAAGAACCAGAGAATAGCCCTGGCCGGTTTGGCTCAGCGGTTGGAGTGTTGGCCTGTGGACCAGAGAATCCCGGGTTTGGTTCCCGCTAGGGGCACGTACCAAAAAAAAAAAAAAAAAAAAAAAAGAACCAGAGAACAGAATAACAGCTGCTGGAAAAAGAGGGGGTGGAATTTCCAAAAAGAAGAGAGCCAGAAAGTTTGGAATGCCCTAAAATCGGTGTGTAAACACTGCCAAAATCTCTGGCCAACCCCTGAACAATATATGTGGGGACAGAGTCCAACCAGTCCAGCCAAAGCTAGACACTATGAACTGACATTTCTGCTGCCCCAACACAGAGTCTGCAGTTTGAGTTTAGCAAATTAACTCACCGATAAAACAAAATAAATACTCTTCACATAAAGACAGCAGAACCCAGAGTGTCCCCAGCTTATCATGAACAATGCCCAGGGTACAATCCAAAGTGACTCAATATATGAAGAGACAGAAAAAGTTCACCCCTGTTAACAGAAGACAGCTTATGGATACCAACCCTGGAATAACCCAAACAAAGAATTCAAGATTCAAGGAAAATATGCCTGATATGAAACTGGAATTTGATCAGAAGTCTGTTTGAATCTAGTGTGCAAGTATTTTTCTCTGGCCACTATACCAAGGTCTGTTGGAGGATTCCCAAAGATTCACAAAGCTTCTCCAAGGGACTCTTAAAGACAAAAATATCACCTTTTCTGTTTTTCATTTTAATCAATAAAATAATGGCCCTGACTGGTTTTGCTCAGCGGTTGGAGCGTCAACCTGCAGACCAGAGAGTCCCAGGTTTGGTTCCCGCTAGGGGCACGTACCAAAAAAAAAAAAAAAAAAATCAATAAAATAATTATCAAGCCCAGCTGGTGTGGCTCAGTGTATTGAGCATCATCCCATGGACTGAGAGGTCCCAGTTCAATTCCCAGGGAGGGCACATGCCTGGGTTTCAGTCTCCGCCCCCAGCAGGGGCATGCAGGAGGCAGCCAATGGATATTCCTCTCTTACATCCATGTTTCTCTCTCTCTCTCCTTTCCCCTCTCTCTAAAAAAAAAAAAAAAAAAAAATCAATAAAAACATATTTTTTTGAAATTATCAAAAAACCTTTGCCTTTAATACAGAAGATACTGGAGTGCTTCTATAAGTGAATCAAGGGAGCAAACAACACTATAAATGCAGATGAGATATGCTTATGACTCAATGTACTCAACTAAACATTGCCGGCCACCATATGGTTTTGGTCATCATACAGTTTTAAATAGTCTTTTTTTTTTTTTCCTTAGTCAAATATTGTGTCATTTATACCTTGAAAGATTGATAGTTACAGACAGGAAGCATGAGAAACACTAATGTTGGAATACAAGTATTTAACGAGGAGCATAAAATGATCACAATTTTGCATACTTACTCTCGAAATGATTGGCACAGAAGCTGTAACTCATAATCACCTCATCAGAGGTTTTATTTGGTAAGTTTGACTGTCTCTGAAACTTGAAGAACCAATGTTAATAAAAGAGAAACACAATGGTCATCACATTTAACTGGACTTTTCATTTATTGGGAATAAAGCCTATCCATATAAATTACCTGCAGAAAGTGCAACAATTTTTAAATTCATAAGGTAGTTCTCGAGATTATATGTTATTGTGAAAGCAGTGTGTGAGTCGGAAAAGGCAGGATCTACTACACAATACTAAGAAATGATACTACATGAATTTTCCACGTTTCGCTTTGTCTTGGATAAAGGCAACCCAAGGAAAGAGCAATACAGTCTTGAATAGACTCAGCCAAAAACATGACTTAGTGCTTTCCAATCCTGGCTGCTCATTTGAAGTGCATGAGGTGCTTTGTAAAAGTATAGATGCCTATGCCCTGAAATCTGAGATTGTAATTAAGTTCTTCCGGGATGGGGTCTTAGGTATTTTCAACTCATTTCCAGTGATTCTAATATATTTGACTCAACTAAACAACTTCTCATTAAATAGACAGTAGAATTTCTAACTAGCAAAAATTTATTTTAAATCCAGAGTCTATCCTGAGCGTAGTTTAGGAGAAGATACAGGCTCAGATGCCAGAATCCTGGGTTCAAGTGCTGATGCTGTGACTTTGATCTTAAGCAAGTCCTCTCCCTCCTCTGGTTCCTGGTATTCTCTCCTTTAACATCGGCACTCTCGGCCACTTGATCTTTAAGATCCCTACTGTCTCTAACTTTTAATTAGTTATTAAATATTTTCATAATTGTTATATCAATAGGTTATAATATAACAATCAGCAAAGCAACACAACACTGTGGAAAGAGATTAAGCTTTGAAGTCAGATCATCCTGGATTCAAATTCCAGTCCTACTAAATTTATGTGTGACCTTAGCCAAGTCACTTAGCCTCTTTGAATCCACTCTAAAATAAAGATAATATATCCTAAGACTGTTATGAAGCTTCAATTAGAAAAAGAACTTGCACACTGTATGTCTCCACAGATGGTTGCTATTTTATGACTGTTTTTACCTGGGTTGTTGCTAGTGTGGTTATCATCATCATCATCATTTGTTATGCAGCAAGAAAGAAAAGAATGATTCATTTGGAAAAGGAAAGGAGATATTTCAATGGCTTTGATTGACTTGACTGTCCCTGATTTCTTGGGTTTCACATCCAGGAGGCTGACTTGCTGATCACATATGCAGAGACCTTTTCTGTAAGACAATGACCTTAGGAAACTTGGCTGCAGATGGACCCTGAGCAGAACTGCTGACTGTTTCCAAAGAGAGGCAACCATGACAACACTGCCCCAGAAGACGGGGTCATGGCTTTCTGCTGCCAAGTAAAGTTTGCAACAGGCATATTTGAACCTCACCCCACCCCATCCTTCACCTCAACTCCAAGCCCTTCTCTGCCCAGCACCATGCTTGGGTAAGTATATCAGCTAAAGCCTAGATCCAGTTGCTGTATCAAAACCCCAAAATAACAGTGGCTTCAACCAGAAGAAAGCTTTTTTTCCCCTTATTCTGTTTTATGTAACTATCCAGATGACAGCAATCCAGATTTGAGCCAATATTTTATCATAAGAACCATGTAAATCAATGAAGAACTATCTGCAGTTCTCCAATGTCCCCAAAATAAAGTTGAAGTCAAATGAATATAGACAACATATTCCTTAAGCCATAAATAATCGATAATTAAATACAAGTGAGAGTGACTCAAAACAGGTGGCACTTGGGAAAGAAATCAGGATGATTCCATGGGAGGGTATATTTGGTCAGAGTAGGCTAACTGCTGTGACAAACAACCCTGTAATCTAGTGGCAGTCACAGCCCAGTGCCAACAATGAGAAGACTATGCTCGGTGACTCAGGCTCCTTCCACCTAATGGCTCTACATTCCCTAAAGTCTTGAAGCTGTCGCCAGACCTGGCTGGTAGTTGAGGGGAGGGAGGAAGAACGTGGAGAAGGCTTTCCTGCCCTGAAGCTCCTTGACTTGGAGGCACCACCCATCTCTTCTACTCACACCTCATCGGCAAGATGGCCCCACCCAGATGCAGAAGTGCTGGGATATTTAGTCTAGTGATTTTCCTGAAAAGACGTGGGTCCGGGGATCATTTATCCTGCCTCTACCAAAAGAAGATTTTAGTGTAACCATAAAAATTAAATTCACGGGCTTGTAAAAAGGTGCTCATTCAAAGGGAAGAGTCTGGTGGCACTTTGTGTTGGGATATCTCAGAGTTTTCTGGAAAAAGAACTGTGTATGAGACAAGTCCTGGTGAGTGAAGCTTACAAAATAATACACTCACTCATTCCCCAAACACTGATGAGTGCCCACTAGGACTAGGCACTCGGTAAACTAGGCATTGGTGAACTAAACACAGTTCCTATCTTCATGGAGCTTACTCTTGAGCTAAGGATTAGGCAAGCAAAGTAGTGGATATAAAGTATAGTATAGGGAATATAGTTAATAACATTGTAATAACTACATATGGTATTAGGTGGGTACTGACTTATCAGGGGGATCATTTTGTAAGTTATATAAATGTCTAACCACTATGCTATATACCTGAAACTAATACAATATTTAATATCAACTATCATTGAAAAAATGTTAATTTAACTGAATAAATATAAGCCTATTTTCTTGACTAATGATGAACATAAGTTTAAGTTAAATTCTTTAATATAATTATTTTTATAATGTTTAATAACATGTTTATTTACATTTATAATTAAATTATATGTAAATTAAATTATGATGGACCTAAATTAAATTGTTTTAATTTCTTTAAATTTTTAAATGCTTATACCTTAGAATTCTTTATTTCTTAATCCATATCTTTTAGAAATATTTTAGCTGCAAATAACAGAGGGCTTAATTTAGAATGACTTAAATGGGGGTAATTTTTGTCACATAACAAGGAATTCAGAGGTGGCTGCCTGACAATAATGCCAAGGACCCTGGCTCTATATTCTGCACTACCATCTTTATTTATTTATTTTGGTCATATGTTTGACACTCATGGTCATGAAATCGCTACTGTCTGTACCCCTCCAGACATCATATCCAAGTTCCAGATAGCAAGAAGGGAGGGGGGGAATCTCTCCTCACAAGGCTGTCTCTTTTCCTTTGAGTCTCCCGAGCAGACTCCCTATGTCTCATCAGCCAGAACTGGATCACATGGCCACTCAGACTGGTTAAAGAAAAAGGGATGGCCCTGGCCAGTTTGGCTCAGCGGTTAGAGCGTCAGCCTGCAATCCAGAGAGACCTGGGTTCGGTTCCCGCTAAGGGCATGTACCTCGGTTACAGTTTGTCCCCGGCCCTGGTTGGGTTGTGCGGGTGGCAGCCACTCGATGTGTCCCTTTCACCCAGAGAGAGGATGTTTCTCTCTCCTCTCTCTCCCTCCCACTCTATCTGAACAAAAAAATGGAAAAATGTCCTCAGGTGAGGATAAAAAGGAAAAGGGATGAATTTACCAAAGCAACTGACATCATTTATGACCAACTCCCTGGCGCTGCAGTATGGGCCAACTCTGCTGAGATTCCGTCCCCAAGTGTGCCCACAAATACATCTGCACTTTCTTATCAAGGAGGTGCACTACCAGAGGAGTATACCACAGGCTATAGACGGGCTCTGCCACTCCAGGCCCAGGCTGATTTAACCCAAGGGTCTAGTCCAGGAATATTGTGTGGAGGCCTGGTCCCCAGATCTGTGACAGATCGGAACAGGGAAGTCACCAGGTGGCAGTCTGCAGAGGTGGGCCACCCTGCTTAGTTTGCATACACACAGTCTATGGGACAGATCCTCAAGGGCACAGTGAGGGAGGACAGACTCGCCCTGGTGGACCTCCCTCCCACGCCGCTAGAGGGGGTACTCCTGCACACATCGTAGGCCTTTCTAGGTCACCCATCAGAGAGCGACTGTGAGGACTGTAGTGGGTTGAATGGCGGACCTCCTAAAAATACGTCCACTCAGAAGCTGTGCATGTGACCTTATTTGGAAAAAGCATCTTTGCAGATGTGCAGTGGTCCCCTCTCATCTACAGGGGACACTTTCCAGGACCCCCAGTGGATGCCTGAAGACACAGATACAACCAAACCCTGTATCTACCGTTTTTTCTTTCTATACACACTCATCTATGATAAGCTTTAATTTATAAATTACAGTGTGAAATTCGTAACAATAACTAATAATAAAATAGAGCAATTATAACAATACATTGTAATCAAAGTTATATGAATGTGGCCTTTCTGTCAAAATGTACGCACCCTTCTTGTGATGATGTGAGATGACGTGTGAGATGACGTCAGCTGAACGACGTGGACACTGTGACGTAACGTTCGCCGGGAGGTAACGCGCACTTTGCAGCTTCTCAGGGGCCTATCTGAACGGCCTTGCGCCTTGAGACCATTGTCGGGGAAACGGGGGTGGCTTCCACGCAAGGCCGAGGCCCTGGTCCCCGGATGGCTGCGGACTGCGGGGCCCACGGCGTCCACCGTGGAGACGCGGGTCAAAGGGCCCAGGTCCAGCCCGGGCCTCGCGAGATTTCATCGCAACTCAGAGGCGCCGGGCCGTGTACAAGGAATGGAAGGTTTACCTCCGGAATTTTCCACTTGATACTTTCGGGCCTGGGGCGCTGCGGGGCACTGGCACCGCGGAAAGTGAACTGCAGAGCACGGGGCTCCTCGCTAACAATCTCCAGAGGCGATCACCCCAGCTTCGGGTGGGCCCTAACCCCAGCAGTGCGTGTCCTTGAAAGAGAAGAGGAAGGTGATGTGAGAAACGGAGCCAGACTCGAGTGGTGCGGCCGCAGGGCCAGGAACGCCCGCAGCCTCCAGAACCCGGTGCGGACCAGGAAGGGCTCTCCCCGGCGACTTCGGGGGGCATAGCCCTGCTGGACCGACACAACCCGTTTCTGCTGTTTTAAGCCACCCAGTCTGTGCTGATCAGCCCCAGGAGACGGCTGCAAGGACCATGTGACTCTAAGAGGCAATTTGGGCTGAAACGGTGGTTTGGGGGAAGACCTCTCATTGGGACCAGAATCATCACTCTCCAAGCCAGTGATAACAGGAAAAGCTCTGAGATGAGAGGGTGGCCCAGACCCCTGAGAGGGACATGCAGGACAAAGGAGGCTGTTCACCCAGAGTTGAGTTTCCTTATGGCTTTTCCCAATAGCATCATGTAAAGAGCCGACCTGCACCCTCTCTGTTTTCTGTACCATCTCTAGTTTTTGAGCCTTGAGGTGCACCAGGCACTGTGCTAGGACTTGGGACACAAGAGTGTACAAGACAAGCCTATCTTAAAGGACTCATAGCCTGGTGAGGAGACTAGACAGGGACCCAGGCAAATGGACCGCAGTGTGGTAAGTGTTATGGGAGCCCAAAGGTAGAGTCCCTGCCCTGGACTTCAAATTGCATGTGCAAAGACACCCAAACAAGAGATCACAGTGCGTAGGTGACCGCAGTGTGTTCAGAATGTCTGCAGACAATCGTGCAGGAGTTTGAAGGTGCTGGAATACAAGGCTAAATCTGAAGCCTTGGTTTAGGGATTTGGAAGGAAGGAAGGGAGGAAGGAAGGAAAGGAAGGAGAAAGGGAAAAAGGGATAGAGAGAAGGAGATAAGTAAAACCCACCATTAAGAGGCAGAGCCCCTCTATAGGAACTGGTGAGAGGAAAGAACAGAGACCACGTTTTGGGAGTGGTAGCAGAGGCAGGAGAAACTGAGAAACGAGAGGTTAAGTACTTTTTGCCCAGGACCTCATGGTGAGTTAGGGCAGACTAGGGTATATGCATTGGTGACAAGCATTTCCCAAATCTCAGTGGTTGGAACAAAGGTGTCTCACTCATGCCGCCTTCCATCCATCACAAGTTGGCAGGGGGCTCTGCTCCACAGCGCCCTCACCTGGGGACCCAGGCTAATAGGTCCCCTCTGCCATTGCAACCTCATTTGTGACAGTGACAGAGGGAAGGAAAGGAGCAAATTGTGCACTGGTGGTTAGATTTCTCCCCAGAAACGACATGCATCCGTTCTACCCATATCTCATTGGCCAAAGCAAGTCGTGAGGCTGGGTCTAACTTTAAGGAGGTGGGAAATACAATCAGCCATGGGCGGGAAGAGGAAATGCAACATTTGGAGCAACCCGAATGTCTACCACTTTGGTGGAGCCACAGTTTGGACCCAGGCCTCTTAAATCCTCAGTCCATACTCTCTGCTCTTACTCTCTCCTTCTCTCTGTCAATTAATCCTTTTGGAGACAGAAGAAATAGAGAACACGGAAGATTTTATTATTTTGGCCCTCCTTTCCAGGCTACAACCAAATTAGCCTAACTAAATGACTTGCAAATTTGGTCTGAGACCTCTGTGAGGATCGCTGATATATTGCCACAAATATCTGACTGTCACTCAAACTCCACTTCTAATGCAGCCCGTTTTCCCAAACCCACCCCTACAGGATGTGTCGCATGAGTTTTTATAAAATGATGCCCCAAATCCACCAAAACATATAGTTGTTTTAGGTAATTTTCCATTTGCAGATATTCATTAGCTTGGATTTTCCCTTGGATTTAAAAAAAGAAGCAAAGGCTGCTCAGAATATATTTATTTGGCACATTTGTTCCTAAACAAAATGAAATCATGTTTAAATCCTCTACAAAAATAGGTTTTTTTGCGGGGGAGGGGGGCTGGAGAACACCTTAATTTTAACAACAAAATTAACCCAACGTAGTTACACGTGTGTAAGAGATAAACAACTACAGGAACAGGAGTCTCTCACGTGTATCTCACTGTGTTCCTATGGAAACCTGAGAATCCCTGACCTCAGTAACAGGAACCAGGAACCAAATTGTCAGGATGTCAGGATGTCAGGATGCAAAATCTCTCTCTCTTCTCTCTCCATTTCCTAGTTCCCCTCTCCCCTTTCCTCTGGAAAGTTATCATAATCAGCCTACAGTAGTAAGTCCTGATGTCCTCAAAGTAGTTTTCCAATCGAACTTGACAAGCAGTTAGCAGGACTGGGGTGGTGGGTGAAGACGGGACTATAAACAAATTCTGTTCATTCATTCTTTTTTAAAATAAATTTTTATTTTTCAATTACAATTGACATACCCTGATATTTCAAGTACCCATCTGACACCATACATGGTTATTACAATATTATTGACTAAATTCCCTTCGCTGTACTTTATTTCCTTATGACTGTTCTGTCACTACCAATTTGTTTTATTCTTTTGAAAAGAAAACCTGTGCTGTGTACAAGCAAGTTGACAATTCCGAGAGAACGGAGGATTAAAAGGTGAAACACTGCCACCCGCAGGAAGAGAAGAGCCTGCAAAGGAAACCGAAGCTACTCAGGCCCCCAGCAGCCCAGACCCGGAGCTTGAAACATCAGCATCAGGACTTGGCCGGAGTCGGCATGCCAACACTCCAGGGACTTGGATGGTGACTTTTTAACCACCAGCAATAAAAACACGGGCCTGTCTTTTTGTTTTGTGCAGTGGATGCAGCAGGCACAGATGCAGCCCTCAGATCCTGCTTCAAGTATGCAATTTGCTTTCTAGCCTCAAATGGTTATCTGGCAGCCTCCAGCTGTTCCTACACGGTAGGACCTCCAGGATGGGCCTCGGCTTCCCAGCCTGGGCCACAGCCTTCTCAGGGCAGCCCTCAGCCAATGACTGAGCAAGAAGAATGGACACCTAACAGAGAGGACAAACCATACGAATGTTAACTGGTTAACACCTTCATGCCCCACACCTACCAACCACCACGGTGGCTTCTTTTGAGGGGGTGTTCTTTGTGCTCTAACATTTCATATATATATATATATATATGTAAATAATCTGGGAGGATGTTTTTTAATTACCATTTTATTTTTTTATTAATTTATTTTTGTTACAGATGTTTCTCCTTTTTCCCCCATTGACACCTTCCTCCCATTCCCCTCCCATCCTCAGCTTTGTTGTCTATGTCCATCGGTTATGCAAACATGCATATATATATGTTCTGTGGTTTATCTCTTCCTTCCCACCCACCCTTAATTACCATTTTAAATTATCAGATTCTATCCCTGTCCTCTTGGCAACCGCCCATTAAAACCGCAAGGAGAACAAGAAACAAACGATCAATGATAAAACCAAGAGGTCTGTGACCAAACCAGTCATAACCACGGAAAGCAGAGAGGTGGGACAGGCAGATGGCTTTGCAGAGCAGACAAAGGGACAGTCAGCAGAACATAAGAGTTCATTCCAAAAAGCACAGAAAATGAAACTGGATCATTTTCTTATACCATATAAAAAAAACTCAAAATAGATTAAAGACATTAAAGGATGTAAGACCTGAAACCATAAAACTTCTAGAAGAAAGTATAGGTAGTAAACTCTTTGACATTGGTCGTAGTAATCTCTTTTTGGATATGTCTCCTCAGGCAAGGACAACAGAAGCAAAAATGAACAAATGGGACTACATCGGACTAAGATTTTGCACAGTGAAGGAAACCATCAACGTGAAAAGACAACCTACTGAAATGGAGAAGAAATGTGCAAGCGATACACCAGTAAATGATACTCCAAAATATATCAGGAACTCATACAACTTAACACACAAAAAAGCCCAATTAAAAAATGGGCAGAGGACCTGAAGAGACATTTCTCCAAAGAGGACATCACATGGTGAAGACACGAGAAGATGCTCAACATCACTAATTGTCAGAAAGATGCAAATTAAAACCATGTGATACTACCTCACACCTGTCGAAACGGCTAGAATCAACGACAAGTGTTGGTGAGAATGTGGAGAAAAGGGAACCTTCGTGCACTGTTGTTGTTGGGATTGTAAACTGCTGCAGCTACTATGGAAGACACTTTGGAGATTACTCAAAAATTAAAAATAGAGCTGCCATACAAGCCAGCAATACCCCTTCTGGGCATTTATCTAAAGAAAACAAAAACACTAATTTGAAAAGATATATGCACCCCTATGTTCGCTGCAGCATTATTTACAACAGCCAAGAAATGAAAGCAACCTACGTGTCCACCAATAGATGAATGGATAAAGAAGATGTGGCATGTACATACGTTGGAGTATTACTCAGTCATAAAAAAACATAATGAAATCTAGCCATTTACAACAACATGGATGGACCTAGAGGGTACTATGCTAAGTGAAAAAAAAGTAATTAAAAGACAAATACCAGCCCTGGCCAGTTTGGCTCAGCGGCTGGAGCATCGGCCTGCGGACCAGAGAGTCCCGGGTTCGGTTCTCGCTAGGGGCACATACCAAAAAAAAAAAAAAAATCTAATCACTAAAAATAATCAGAAAAATTCACATTAAGGGACATCCTACAAAACAACTAAGCAGTACCATTCAGTGTCAGGGCCATGAAAGACTGAGAAACTGTCACAGGTAGGAGACTAACAAGGCATAATGACTAAATAAATGCCATGTGTTATCCTGGACTGGATCCTGGAACAGAGAACATTAGTGGAAAACAGGGTGAAAACCAAATCCAGTCTGTAGTTTAGTAAACAGTATCCTATCAATGTTAACAATTGAGTTTTAACATATGTGCCATAGTTTACATAAGGTATTAACATTCAGGGAAGCTCAGGGAATGCTTAGGGTACATCTCTGGACTATACTTGTAACTTTTCTGTAAATGTAAAATTATAAAATAAAGAAGGTTGTTTAAAAAAAATGAATAGGATGCCCTCCCTGGCTGGTTTTGCTTAGTGGTTAGACCATCAGACTGCGGATCAAAGGGTCCAGGGTTCGATTCCAGTCAAGGGCATGTACCTCAGTTGTGGTTCGATCCCTGGCCCTCGTCGGGGTAGTGTGGGAGGCAACCAATCAATGTCTCATCTCTCTCTCTCTCCCCCCCTCCCACTCTACGTGAAAATCAATGGAACAGGTGAAGATTAAAAAGATGGACAGACAGACAGATAAATTAAAATGTATAGGAAAGATAAATAGATAGAAAGGTAGGTAGGTAGGTAGGTAGGTAGATAGACAGATGATAAAAATGTATAGGAAAGCCACAGAAGCTGTATTTAAAATTAAGGAACTTACAAAAAATTATACACATTTTCTCAGTAACTTGATCAACACCACAGTTTATTTGTAAACATATTATATGTCAATAATCAAATTGACAACACTTTATACATTTCATTGTATATTAACATCATACCAGAAAACAATCCACTGTACTTAGTTACAGTTTTGGTACTTTAAAACCTTTAAATACAAACGGTATTTGAAACACTGAACATAAGAGAGAAAGATGAATGGCAGAGAAAACTAAAAACATCAAATAAAAGAAACCAATATTCAAAAAATATATATACAAAAATCATCTGATCACATATTTAAAAAGAAGGAAATCAGATGATCATATTTTTTTAATGACATAAAGTTGTGGTTCTTTAGACCCACTTGAGAGGTGAAATTGTATCACACTAAAGTCTGTGTCCTTTCCGATATTTCTTTTCTCTTGGTTTCTAAGGAATGTTTCAATGGTTTAAAGTACATTACAGAGGAAAGAAATGGGAGGTAGCAAAAGACAATGAAATTACTTTAAACATCTGCCAAAAAATGGGACAAAAAATTATTTCACAAATTCTCTTTGGCAAATAAGAAAAAGTCTATTATTTTAAATTTACCTTTTTGTTGAAATGGATCAACACTTTAAGAGATGCATCTTTTCCTGGCCGGTTTGGCTCAGCAGTTAGAGCATCAGCCCTCAGACCATAAGGGTCTCAGGTTTGATTCCCAGTGAAGGGCACGTACCTGGGCTCAGGTTTGATCTCTAGCCCATTGGATGGTGCAAGAGGCAACCAGTTGATGTATCTCTCTCTCACATGGATGTTCCTCTCTCTCCCCCCCCCCTCCCTCCCTTCCACTCTATCTAAAAGTTAATGGAAAAATATCCTTGGGTGAGGATTAACACAAAAAAAGAGAAAGAAAGAGATGTTATCTTTACGTGCGTTAACATATGAATGAAACAAAGCCAAATTCATAATAAAGCAAAGCAAAAATCAGCCTTCACACTCTGCTGACAGCCCTAAAATCAGACTGCCCTCCTTAACAGCGAGGTCTTCAGCTGGGGACCGGAATCTTGCCTCGTTCGCGGAGAAACCAGAGCTGGCCACGCGTTCCCTCAGCACTTTCCCTACGATTCATGATCATTATTAGGTTCTGTTTCTTCCTCCTTTCTCAAAGGAAATGCAGCAACAAATCACTCCCACATTTCAAGTTTAAATTCACCAACAACTGGGTTCACTGTCAACAACTGCAAATATTTGATTCTTTATTAGTGTACACATCACTATGGCAGGCTTAGATTGGTAATACAGGAATAAATAAAATAGCTGCAGTTAATTCAAACAAAGCAAATGAAAATGAGATTAAAGAGCCCTGATCAAATGAGATACTTACAACTTTGGGTTGAAAAACTGTAAATATTACATACATACCTAATAGCACTAGGAATGGACAATATCAATTATTGGAAAAATAAATGAGTGATTCACAGTCATAAGAAATATTTTAGTATTAGTATGTATTTTTCCTTTTACAGACAAACATTTATAACATACACTGGTTTCTACCTCACGTAAGAGAAAGTAGAAAACTAAATGTTAACTGCATTTACCCCAAATGTGGCCCTCCCTGTGCCACTGGTAACCTGCTCTGAAATACTCAAACCTGTGGGTCCGCCATGGTACTGCCCGCATGGTTGTGTTCATACCCGTGGGTCTGCCATGGTACTGCCCGCATGTTTGTGTTCATACCTGTGGGTCTGCCATGGTACTGACTGCATGGTTGTGTTCATACCCGTGGGTCTGCCATGGTACTGCCCGCAAGGTTGTGTTCATACCCGTGGGTCTGCCATGGTACTGACTGTGTAGTTGTGTTCATACCTGTGGGTCTGCCATGGTACTGACTGTGTAGTTGTGTTCATACCTGTGGGTCCGCCATGGTACTGCCTGCATGGTTGTGTTCATACCCGTGGGTCTGCCATGGTACTGACTGTGTGGTTGTGTTCATACCTGTGGGTCCGCCATGGTACTGACTGTGTGGTTGTGTTCATACCTGTGGGTCCGCCATGGTACTGACTGTGTGGTTGTGTTCATACCTGTGGGTCTGCCATGGTACTGACTGTGTGGTTGTGTTCATACCTGTGGGTCCGCCATGGTACTGACTGTGTGGTTGTGTTCATAGTTTTTAAAAAGGCATATATTTCTAGAAGTATGTTAAAATCCACAAATATCAGTTCTCTAAATAACAAAAATCATCAGCAAAAATTTTTAAGTTTTAAGATTCCCAAATTTCCTAATGCTCTATGTTTTAGATACATGTTATCTGACCAGTTAGTTTGGTTATAGTTCTAAACTAGCAAACCGTTATCCTAGGAGAAGAGCTAAACTAAACTATAACACTGCACAAACTTCCCAAGGTAACTTGAAAAATCTAAAAAGTGATTCCAATTATTCTAATTAACATTTGAGACACTAAAAGAATCAATGACTCAAGAAACATTTTGATATTATTCAATTTCCCTTTATCATTTCCTCCCACACTATTCAGATAAATTTAAGATCCAAAAAGCCTAAGAATATGTCTTCAAAGTAGGCTTTTCACTCAAGTATTTTGATCAGAAGACATAACCTTAATGCTTCTATTATATAATTCTAACCTAAAATCACAATCCTTGGTTTGAAAACATCAAATTCAATTTCCTACAATTCATTGGTAAAGCTACAAACAAGATAAATCATGGTGAAAACGTGCAGCAGCCACAGCTACGAGAATGGAAAATAAATTCTTTTTCCAGAAAGACTCTATGAAAATATAAAGCCCAAAGTGAGTGGCAACAGAAGTCCACATATAAACATTGTTTAAAAATAGAATGTTTTCCAAAGCTTCTCATGAGATGTCAATGTATAGTCGAGAGTCAGAGTTAAGACCTTATAAATCAAGGTTAAGTCATACATAACTGTACTGATTTACATACCTTCGACAATGTTCAGCTGATACACATAATTTACAGACAGCCACAGGGATCCTAAATGCCCAGCACATCATTCCTCCACACTGGGTGTCCACTGTTTTAGAGTTTTGCTACTTTTAAGTACCAAGAAGCCTTTGCAGAGGAAGAGTTCCCCTCCTCCCATGATCCCCTAAAGGGTAAGTAACAAAATATAAAATAAAAGGAGATTATGTTTGATAAACTAACATATAAAATCACCACTGCAATATTCGTAGTGACTGCTTATAAACATAACAGTCATCATAAAGCCTATAAAGTATATCCTCAGTTTTATAAAAGAAATGCAGATTGTCTCAAGATAAAAAATACAGTGCAGGCTGCTAAAAAGCTCTTTGCATTAGGAGGTGCAATGATGAGGAAAACTTCAGAAAACATGAACACGTTCCCCAGACTCTGAACACCAGTTAAGCATGAGCTGCACGGCAGTGGCAGGATGCTTTTTAGTGGCTGGCACTATAAAGCTAACGTTAAGAAAGAAAAAAGGCAGAAGGTGTGAGCAACAGATGCTGTAACCAAATTATTGCAGATGGAGACTAGCAATACGCAGCGAGGAAGGTGATCGTCCATTCCATTCTGATAAGATGCCGTCTTTAAATATTAAGTTCTTTGAGGGAAGCGGAACTCCCAAATCGGCAGAGGATGACTGGGACAGCAAACTTGAAAAGCTGGCCTCTGTGTGAACATCCAGTGTGGAAGCACCTTCCTTAAAGATCAAGAAACAAGAGAAAAATTCCATATTCAACACTTTACCAAACCACTTAGTATAGCTAATGAGAAAAATAGACCTTGATTACCTGAGAAATGTTTATGGAATGCAAAACACTAATGGAGATGCAGAGACCTACCTCAAGAACCAAAACAATCAATGACAGGTATTAACATATGCAAAAATGACTAATACAGTTAGGCTATGATTGTGCTTTGAAATAAAGATAAATAACAGGCTATGAGACTACGACATAAGAAAAGGTTAGTTCTCACAAATCTCTAAAACCCCTCACAGAGCATCAAGCACCAAAACAACCCATCCACTCCCAGGGAGGGCTCTCAATGTCACAGTTCAGCACAGACCCCTCCCCAGAACCCCAGGCTCCAAGTGCACCTTACTTGTGCTCTGTGATGTTGCCCCACACGTACCACACTTACTACGTCCCTCACAGAACTCTCGAGTCTTCCCTCATCTGTTCCTCCCCAGCCTTCCTACTCCCCACATCACGCTAGTCAGAAATACGAGAATCACTCTGGACTCTTCCCTTCCTGCCACACCCTCAATCTTTCCCTCACATTTAATTAATTATCAAGTCTGTCAATCTACCTCCTACATGGATCCCAAATTAATTTATCTTATTCACCATAGCCACCACCACAATCTAGGTCAGTGGTCTCCAAACTCACTCCCAAGTCAGGTATTACGAGAATTTTAGAAATCTTGTATCTTCTATTCCACCCTTTAAAATTTTCTATTTTCGTGTATGTTTTATAATACATATTATTTATTGGTATAACAGTATACATGTGTACTAAACACTTTCATTATCGATACAAGCAAAAATGTTTTCTTTGTTTCATTTTTAATGGAAAAAGGGTGCTCAGTTATCAACATCTCTCACTAGGATTATTAAAATAGTCTCCAAACTGATCTTACTTCCATGCTTGTCCATTTTTAATCTAGTCTCTAAATAACAATTAATCTTTTAAAATTGTTCATCAGAAATAATGGCATTCCCTGTAGTTTCTCTTTGGACTCAGCATAAACTACAAATTCTTTAATATATTCTGGAATCCCCCCCCCCCTCGCTTGCCACGCCCCCTGCACGAGGCTTCCTCCACACTGGCCTTGTCTCCTTGCACACCAAGTGCTCCCTGAGACAGGACCTCGGTGCTGCGGAGCTCTGCCTGCAATGTCCCTTTTCATCCTGTGGGTTCAGATCATCTACCACCTCTACCTATTTAAAACAGGTCTACCTTTGGAGCCCATCAGATCTGAAGAAGTCTAACTCCTTCCGAGTACTTACTGAGATCTGATCATTTACGTATTTCAGTGTTTGCCTGACTATGTGTCTCGTACAACACTATAAGCTCCATTAGTGTCTTAGACATCATTGTTTCCTCAGCACCTGGTGGAAGGTCTGGCATGGAGTAGACGCAAGTATTTATTGAAAGAATGAATGAAACAAACTCCAAAATATTGACTTTATAATATTAGATCAGATATTCTGAACAGAAATATTCCATTCTAAAAATTTATCTACAAATCAAGTCTAGGGTATCCTTTCTTTCCTGCGTAGGGGTGAGGGTATGGGGAGGGGACAGGGACACAGGACACGAAAGGTCTAGCGCACTGGCCTTCATTACCACAAAAGACAGTGGAGGCTCCCTGCAGTTATTAATGGAGCACCAGACTCAAGAACCAGCACCCATGATCCATGGCCTGCAACAGATGCTCACACCCTTCTGCTGAATGAAGCAGAAGATCTGGCCAATGAAATCAGGTGCAAGTCAGTTTACTTCCTGAATCTCAGTGTCTTTGTTTATAAATTTAAATTAATGCTTATCTCATGTCTTACTGCTATGGAGACTCAAAACAAACACAGAAGTGTCTTGCATATGAAGCTTATAAAAATACCATTTCAATCTTTTGGTTTTTGTTACCTGGAATGAGTGGACAAAGTTAAGGACTTGTAGAGAAAGTTTTCTACTGGAATGTAAGAGGTTCTGAAGGCTGAAAAAAAGGGAGTAAATGTTTAGAATAAATATAATGACAAGGACTAATATCTAAGAAGAGTAATTTTAGCATCTTAAAAACATTTATATTTGCATATAAATCCTGATTAACCACATTAAAAAATTTTTAAATCCATTTCAGTGGTTCTTTTGAATGAAATTTTTGCCTCTTTTAATAATAGGGAATAACAATACATAAAATGACCATTTTTGAACTAAAGCATCATATATTACCAAAATTAAAATTATTGTTAAAAAGGTTTAAACTATTAGCAAATATAAATGTTAATCAAAGAAACCTTTTAAAATTAAAAATTTATGCAGTTGAAGGAATGGCAGTTATGAAATCTGACAGATTTAACATACATCAACCCACCAAATTAAATATTTTTCAAAAAGGTAAATAGGTAACAATTATAGTGGCAATCTTTTTTTTTTTCTTTTTTTTGCATTCATCTTCAGATAGAGTGGGAGGTAGAGAGGGAGGTACAGAGAGAGAGAAACATCAATGTGAGAGAGACACATCAAAATGGTTTCCACCCACATGACCCCAACTGGGGCCGGGGACAAACCGTAACCAAGGTACGTGCCCTTAGCGGGAACCAAACCCGGGTCTCTCTAGACCGCAGGCCGATGCTCTAACTGCAGGGCCACACCGGCCAGGGCTATATATAGTGGCAATCTTTAAAGCTGTACAATATTTCTACTTTTTTATTCATGTCTGTTATCTTCTTTTCAGAGGACAGTTGTTAAAAATTATTTTTTATCTGAGTATTTTAATCTTCTGATATAAGCTACACTAAGCCAATTAAATTAATTATTATCCAACTTTGTTTTCCTAAATAAGTCAAACAGATCTGTGAGTATCACCTCTCCAAGTCGGTCACCATGACAACCAGATTCAATGATATTCTTTTCCACTAACACAGTTTCAGAACCTTTACAATATAACTCCTTAGCAGCACGACCAATGGATCCGAGTTGTCATGAGAGAAAACCTACATGTCATCGCTGATAAGTAATACATGCTCATTTTAGAAAATATGGAAATTGAAGAAAATTTCAAGTTAGCTAGAATTCCACCACAAGACATAATCACTATGAACATAACCTGAGTATGTGTATGTTAAGAGTAAGAGAAGTCCCCAAGAGAAATTCTCTACAGATGTTTCCATATTCTAAAAAACTAGGCTCATACTCTCATATATTCTCATATATTCATGCATTCTCAGTTTACCACACCCTCACCAAATCTGGGTAACTAAGTATAATTAACCAAAACATGTGCCCCAAATGTCTGCATGTGCCTAATTGCTGAGGTACAAAAGTTTAACTTTGAAAACAGCAAAACCCTTAAATTAGCAACCTTTATTCAACCAACAAATATACACAGGTAATTACTATGTTCATGAGTGAAATAAAAGAAAGAAAAGACACAGTAACTACCAGTGACTTAAAAGTCTCATAGATAAAAAGATATCAATGAATATAAACCCTCACCTCTCTTTCCTGCAAAGGCCATGGGTAGCAATTTTTCTACAAACTTTCCGGTTTAATTCAGAACTAAACAGTGGAATTCCAAAGCACAGCTCGAGAGGAACCCAATCTGCTTCTGTTGTGGCAACTACAAAAGGACAATAAACTTATTAATCATGTATATATATTACATAAACCTCAGAATGACTTATATAATGACTTAACTGAGGTCCATGGATTTTCAGATTCCTCCCACCCCACCAATGGGCTTAGCAGGGGGGCGGGGTGTTAGTGAATCTCTGAAATATGAAAGAATGTTTTTGAGTATGTACATGCTTCTGAGGAGAAGGTACTAGTTTTCATCAGATGTTCCAAGTGGTTGGTCTTTTACCCAAATTGTAAGATATCTACAAGATGAGAGAATTAACCAAAATATTTAACACAGGGAAAATGAACCTAAGTCATTACTCTCAGGTCATACTTTTATAGTACTTTATTACTCTAAATATATAAAAATGTTTCCTAGAAAATTATTTAAAGGTCCATTATGGATAATAACAGCAAACAAATGACATCCAAATGACTTAGCAAAAGAGTTAAACCTCAGAAATTAGTCTAAGATTGCAAACAAACTTACCAGAGTTTTGCTTAGTTGCTAAATCTATAGTTGGCTCCTCAATGACCATTTCAAATGACTCTGTACTCCCATTTACATCTGAGCCAGAAGCCAAATCAGGTTCGCCTTATAATTTAAGGACAAACATAATATTAAGATCCTGGTAGATGGTGTAAGTTATCAATAAATCAATCCTAACATAAAAGAGGATTCAGACAACAGAAATGGCAATGGAAAGCAAAGAATCGTCCTTAGCCTTAAAGCAGTGGTTCACAACTGGGGGCAATTTTGTCCCCCAAGGGACATTAGGCGATGCTTGGAGATAGGTTTGGTTGTCATGAAAGGGAACAGGCATGCTACTAATATTTAGGGATGCTAAATATGCTGCAATGCACAGGGCAGCCCCCACAATAAAGTTCAGAACATAAACAGTGCTGAGGTCGTAGAAGCAAGGATCCAAAAGGCAGAAGAGAAGTTTAGACTTTCAGTTAGATCATTACTAAGTTATTTCTAGCCCCACGGAAATACTCAGTCTGTTAACAGCACTCCTCTTCAAAATTCTTTGGATTTCCCGTATCTTTCAGCATATAGGATGCTCCAAGATCTCACCTACTTCTCTACTCTCATCTATTACTGTCCAATAAATCTTTTCTTTTGGCCAACACAAGCTGTTCTATTCCAATTCCCTCTGCCTGAAAGGCTGCTACCCTCCAAATAAACAACCATTCTTTTTTGTGTAGATAACTCTTCATTTTTCAAAATTCAGTTCAAACGTTACCTTCTCTACGAGGCCTCCCTGACCGCAGCGGGGCTGACCTTGCCTTCTGCCCTACGTCAGCACTGTAAGCTAAAGCAGAACCTATCGCAGTCTTTCCACTGCAGGCTGATTCACTGGCTCGTCTCCCTCTCTAGGGTATTATTCCTTAGGGCTTACAAATGTAAACGTCCCCAGCAACTATGCAGATATTCCATAAATGTCTGTGGAATGAAATAAAACACGACACTGCCGCCGACATGCTGTAATGACTGCCTGGCCATTAGCCTTCTTTGGAAAACGCCCCTGTGACACTTGGGAGTCAACTGTTGAAAATTACCTATTACACAGCAATAATAAATATAAAAACCTGCTATGTCAAAAAAAAGTTACCCAAATCCTCTGGCCGAAGGTAAATGGACCAGGAATGACCACCTAACTCAAAGGGAGCCAACCCAATCCACTGGATGGCTAGTAATAAATATTTTCTCAGGACTGCAAACTACGAGGCTCAAGGAATAGAGTCATTTGATGACAGACAATTGAATTGAAAGGTTCCCTGGAGTCATGGACCAGCACTGGCACCATGGCAACCAGAGCCACATACAAATCAAAATTATGTCTGACCAGAAACGATTAGTAAGCATGAAAAAGTAATTGAAAAATAAAATTTTAAAAAGAAAGAAAAAGATACCTAAGGAAATAGCCACCGTCAATACCCCAGAGACTGGAGATGGAAGAAGGCGAACGGGGCCAGGAGAGCTGGGCAGAAACACCTGCTTACCGAACCAGACTCACCCCATGGCAGTTAGAGAGTTAGAAGAGAGAAGGGAAGAAACGGATATGAGAGACATTTCCAAAAACTAAAATTCACAGAACTTGGAAACAACTGGACAGAGCGGGAAAAGGAGAAGAAAGACAAAGACCAGACTGCAGACCTGGGTAGCTGAGACAATGGCACCTGTGCCAGAGAGAGAGGCTGCGGGGCAGAACTGGTAGTTCTATGTGCGGAACTTCTTTACAAAGAGGCTAAAATTTTGAAACCATCACCCCATAAGGGAAGTTAATTTAAAGCCTATGAACACAGGTATGACAGTAAAGAGCTAAAACCTAATAACCATTCTGTATTCCAATCCCAGGTCATCACTTTGTTATGCATTTAGTATTTTCTCCATTTGAACAACTGATTCTTGTTCAAATGATGTCAAAGAATATTTTCTCATACTTCAGTGAAAAAAACAGTAAGTATTAAATAATTCAACATCTCTACAAAAGTCTCCATGCTTTTTAAAATAGTAAGATTGTGATCAACGCAACACCAATGATCTTAATTCAAAATCCGACTATTGGCTAACCTCTCTCATCAGAAGCATCACTGAGTTTTCTGTTTGCAAGTTGGCTCGAAGCATTCAACATGGTGATATATCCACAAAAATGTTGCAAGTCCACTTTGTTCCTCAGTATTTGCAATGCTTTATGAACACCCATATTGACACGAGTAAACTCTATGAACAAAGAGTTGACATCAAATTATAAGTGAATAGTTTCATAAAATAACACAAAAAAAATTAAAATATACTTTTATTAAACATTTCTTAGAACTCCTTTAATACTTTAATCTATCAAGACTGATTCCAATGAAAAAAATATCTGTGAACATATAAGGATGCTATACACATTTATAGCCTTCAGGAGGCATTTGTTATATCAGAACAAATTACCTGATGAGTAAGCAAATACAGCCAGTCAGTGGCAGATCTAGACTTCTCTTTGTGGTTCTATTCTGCCTCAAATGCTTACTTGGTGGGCTTCTACTAGGAAATTTCTTAAATATACATTTTTTAAATTTAAGTAAAATTACCCTTATTGAAACTAAACCTAGTATACTTGAAATTATATCCCTAATAAACTATTTAAATATTAGCTAACGCTCTTATATGTGAACTTACAAAAGAGAAAAACGCTCTATATCCAAATATGGAGATTTCTCCTTTTTATAATTCATACAATACTCTCCCAAGGTAAGAGATCTATCAATCAGTTCTTGACATTTTAACTCTTGTCACTACCCTGTATCTTCAGATGAACAATTATTTTTTCCCCACAGAACTTATAAAGTATCAGAGGATTAAACAGCAGAGTTGCAGACAAATACTTATTTCTGAAAAGTGGCTGTTTTTTGAAGGAAAAAAACACTCACCTCCACATTTTGTACACATTTATTCACAACAGCCAAAAGAGAGCACTTAATTTCAAATGTGAGGCTTCTGCAGTCTAACCATGTGAAAAGGAAAGTCTAACCGTGTAAAAATCTTCCACCTTCCCCTCCTCTGGGGGGTGGAGACAGTGGTGACGAACATTTTGAAAGGACAGTGAGTTCTTACATGAATGAACTTGGGTTAAAATCCTTGAACCATTCACTGCTCTCTTGAACTCCATACAATATGGCTCAAATTCACAGAAAAACAGATTATAGAAGAGCAGTTTTGCATGGAGCAGGAAACACAAGTGCTATGTAAATATATGTTAAGTTTTAACCAGATAGTATTTTTCTTTTTAATATATATTTTCTTAATAGTCAACAGAGAAAAGGTATCCTCTATTGGACCAGAGGAAGAATGAGCTGGCTGTTACAGAAATTCTCTGTAACTTTATCAAATACTAGCCTGCACATCCAACTCTAGAAAGATGTAACATTAAACAGGGCTTTTCCCCTTGGTTCTAACTAGCTTAATTTAGATCAAACTGCAATCTACGCAAATCTTCTCATCAGCAACAATGAAATTAAACAATAAAAAACAACTGCTGAAACAAGAAATAGTAAGTGCTCTGTAAACTGTGAAGTAGGATACAAACATTCATTAGCACCTGTTTCTACAGTAACTAAAAGCCCCTGAAAGAAAACCAGTGTGTAACATTAGGGGAGGAAAAAAATCAAAGCATAAAATCTTCCCTATGGCTTGCTTCAAAAAATAATCAATAAAAGGAAACTAAGAGACTAAACACACAACACCTACTGTCCATCTGGGCAGATAATACTCCTTACTCTCTTCATCTCCAAGACAGAATCGTATTCTTCCAAAGGTCCCAAGTAAGTCTTACTCTAGCAATTCTTTGTAGAAAAAGCACACGACAGAAAACTACCTTTGGACAATACTCTTTAAAAACAGAATGGCAAGACCCTAAAACTTCAAAATTTTAAGCATTTGCTTCCTGCTATGTTTTCCACTAAACTGGTGACAAAGATTAACGATAAAGACGTCAAACGGATATAAATCAGAAGTGAGGTACCTCCTTGTAGTTCTGTCTCATCAAATGGAAACGGTATGTGGACAGTTTCTCCTGTCCCGTGCAAACCATGTCCCTAAACGTGAACACAATTTGAAGGTATATGAGAATCCTACATTTCCAACAAGTTATGCAAGTTCTAAATAAGATTGGACCACGTGCTGACATATTCCACATTAATACTCCATCAAAGTGCTTTAGACAATTTTCTGTTTTTCTCCAGCAAGCAAAGACAATCTTAAGTATATATGAACCTACAAGGTAATGTATCTCAAATTGAGTGTATGGGCTAAATTTTTAAAAGGAGGCTAATTTAACAGGTAAATTGGGTGTCAGCCAAGTAGAGACTGAGTGAGATCAAGTGCACAGGCACAGTTAGTTCTGAGACAGAACTGCTGAAAATCCCCATAAGCACCTGGTATACCATGGACTAGAAGTGGGAAACTCAAAAACCTTCACTGTATGACATATATTCAAAATGACTTGTTGCAATATCATAATAATATATAACTGGAAGCAATCAAAATGCCCGTCAATAGGGGAATGGTGAAATAAATTAATGTCTGTATTTTCAGCTGCAAAAAAAAAAGGAAGAGAAAGCTCTCTACAGACTGAAATGGCAAGACCTCCAGTGCCAGTGGAAAAGTGCGGGGTGTGTCCGTGTGCCCACACCTGCTCCTGCACTAAGGACTCTACCAGACGGAGGGACCAAGGCATGTGGTGCTCTGATCTGGACAGAGATGGGCGTGGCAGTGGGAGCCGGGCAGTGATCTCTCTGTGCATCCTTCAATAGCGTTTTATTTTTGAATCATGTGAATATGTTATCAATTCAAAAATTAAATTAAAAAATATCTGCGTACAACTACCTCACTCCAATGTTACAAATAATAATTTAGTTTCATCCATTACATTCAATTCACGTTCCTCATTTAAATTTTGTCAGTTTTAACGTTTTTTGTATTTAACCTCTAAATTTGTTTTGGATTTACAGTTATGCAAGAATAATAAGCATGAAAAATTTAAGCTCATGTTTATGTGTATTTAGTTTCATTACAACAGAAAATTTAACATGGGAGTTATACTTTTTCCCTATGAAAAAGATCCATACATCATTCAAATTCAAGAGACACTGTGATATAAAAGAAAAATAATTTCAGAGAAAAATCACTCATTTAGTTTGTTCATATAACAATTTGAATATATTTCTGTCACCCTGCTTCTATTTCACTGATACATTTATGATTTAAACCCTTTTATAATAAAAGCACGGTTTTAATTAAAATCTTAATTTTGTTAGGTTGTAAGTTACAGTGAAGTAAATTTTTTCCACAGAACATAATTAAAGGAAACATTCCTTTTTAGCAAAAGCAAAATTCCTTAACAAACACTTTAAAATGCTCTCCCTCTCTCTACTACTCCCATGACCACCAGAGCTACGATTTTTTGAGATCTTATGTATTAAATATAGGACTAAGCATTTTATGCAGATTCTCCATGTCCGTCATTCTTTTCAGCAACCTTACAATGAAACTTTTATCATCTCCATTTGGCAGGCGAAGTCACCAAAGTTCAAGAAGGTTATTTAACTAGCCCAAGATTACTAATAAGTGTTGGAATCAAGACCTACACTTAAGCAGGTCCATGTCTAACCCCTTCCATTACGATATTTCCCACTATTACCCCTGCTCCATGCTTTTCCTGGGGGAAGGGGAGGGTGGACGAATGCATCCTCTCTCGTGGTTTTCAGCCATCTACATACTGATGCCGACACTCAAATCAATTTCTCCTGTTCAATCTCTCATTTAAATTTCACAGTACTTTCAATTACCTACTCGATTTCTCTACCACCCAAAGTTCCCAGACACTTTATACTCGACGTGCCCACAACACAACATGTCATCTACCCCCACGGTGAGATAACCACTACACACCCACTAGGTTGGCTGTAATAGTCAGGAAATACCAAGTATTGGTGGGAATGTAAAATGGTGCAGCCACTTTGGAAAACAGCCTGAAAGTTCCTTAAACAATTAGACGTAAGAGTTATCATTTGACCTAGCATTTCCACTCCTAGACATATACCCAAGAGAAATGACATGTTCACACAAAAATTTGTATATGAAAGTTTATAACAGTGGTTATTATGATTCGTAATAGCTAAAAGGTGGAAACAACCCAAATACCCATCAGCAATAAATGAACCAACAAAATGTGGTATATTCATAGAAGGGACTATTATTCGGCCATAAAAAGGAATACAGTATGATACATGCTAAAACATGATAAACCTTAAAAACATTTGCCAAGTAAACAAGGTCGGTCACAAGGCCACATATTATATAATTTCATGTATATGGAATGCCCGGAACAGGCATTCTAGGGAGAGAGCAAGCAGATTAGTCCTGTTCAGGGCTGGGGGACTGGGAGAAGAGCGGAACGGGAACTAAGGTGCAGGATTTCTTCTTGAGGTGATGAAATTGTTCTAGAATTGAGTATGGTGCTGGCTGCAAATATCTGTGACTACAGTAGTCTGCCCTTAGCCATGGGGGATGCATCCCAAGACCACGAGAGGATACCTGAAACCAAGGATGGAACCAAACCCTACATATACTATGTTTTTCCCTATATATACATACATACCTACAATAGAGTTAAATTTATAAATTAGGCCCAGTAAGAGATTAACAACAGTAACTAATAACAAAATACAATTATAACAATATACTGAAATAAAAGTTACATGAATGTTATCTCTCTCCCTCTCTCATTGCCAATCTGATAACCAAGATGGCTGAGTACTAACAGGTAGGAAGCACATACAAGTGTGGATACGCTGGACAAAGGGAAGATTCACCCCATGACGGACAGAGCAGGATGGGATGACTAGAGATTTCATCATGCTACCCTTGGTATATAATTTAAATCTGTGAATTATTTATTTCTGGAATTTTCTATTTAATATTTTCAGACCACGGTGGACCATGGGTAACTGAAACCACAGATTAAAACCACAAATAAGAGGAACTAATGTATGCTTAAAAGAAAACTGTACACTTTAAATTGATAAACTGTATGCTGCATGAATTATATCTCCATAAAGCTATTCCCAGAAGGAAAACCAATGCAGCCACAGGGGTGACAACGGGCGGAACGCCAAGCCGGGCCTACCCTCGGAGTCCACACAGCCCACCACTTGCGCACCGCCAAAGGCCAGGACTGCGACCCGGGTCTGATTTCTTACGTTCCGGCTTTACAAATCTCGAATTACTGCCATCTGATTGCGACTCAGCACAAAGATACACAAATTAAAATCTTTTCAAAGTCCAAAATGGATTGATTCAAATAAAGTAACTGTACCTGAATCAAAACCGCCGAATGTGTTAAAGCATCATTCAACATTGTGAGCACATTTGATGTAGGGACTACCCCAGGATCATGACCCCAAGACGTTATTAATAATCGATCATAACCCTATGGGAAAGAAATTAATAAAAGATAAAATGGTGTTTAGAAATATGAAAAAAAATTTAAGAAATTTATCTATAATACCACTTACCAATTTCTACCTTCCTCAAAAATAATTAAAACAAATAAATCTCATACAACACACCTGGAAAATATCTGGCAGTTTTCGAAGTCTTGTACCTTTGGACAGCAAAAGAGATGGTGGTCCCTGCCCAGTGACGTGGTAAATGTACAGTTTAAACCAGACAGAACTGACTTCTGGGATAGCTGGTCCAATATGCTGTAATCATAAAGTAAATAAGGTAAAGTTATAATACTTGTCTAAAAAAGCCAAATTTCACAAGTGGCCAAGTGTAGTTTTATTAACAGCTAATGCCTGATACAAATGTTCATTGCTATTATACTCATGAAAATAACTGTTAAATGCTCTGTTCAAATAGTTACAATTTTATGCTGGAACTAAGAAAACACGCCTCAGCACTGCAATTAAGGAAATAGATGCTGAAGCAGACCACCGAGGTTTACATCTGGGCTTCATCCCCTCAGTCTATCTCCTTTAAGGTTACTTAAGCTCTCTGTGCCCTCGTGTTGCTCTTTTGTAAGGTAGCAGTAAAATATCTACCTCAAAGGGATGTAGTAGGGTTGTTCAAAAATGTTTAAAATAGTACCTGGTATATGGTAAGCTCTATATCACAGTGTTTGTTATTATTATTAATCACATGCAATTTCTCCCAAAAGGGCCTGTCCTCCCATTCATTTACAGTTCAAGAATTCTTACTATGCCTAGAGGTTGTGTTACAGAATAGAAGTTTGTAGTGGGATGGAACTGAAGGGGCACACAAAGAATTACAAGAAAAGTTTGGTAAATGCAAACCTACAACCACTCTAGTTGAATAGAGGATGCATGTGGGGGGAGGGTGGCTCACTGAGGCAGCTAGATCAGCACAGGCAACAAAGTCACCCGTCTACAAGAATCCCTTCCTTGCTTCTACACCATTAAACCTTGCACATCTAGGAAACCAAGCAGGATATAACCCTGAAAAAGAGCAACATAATCCCGACTCTGAAAATAGCACAGACCACAACGTCCTTGCTAAGTACACAGATCAACAGACTGCTATATTTTTAAAAAGTTAAAACCAGAGTCATTATCACAAATACATTTTAAAGATAACCAGAATTCTACCTCCTTTCTAGTATAATCTTTTCTTTTCGGTTTCTAAAACATTCATTTTTCCTAATTAAATTTATCTTTCCCTCAAGGCAATCCAGACTCCCCTCTTACAGCATCCAAAAATGTTCTCTTTAAAAGACTGCATTTAAAAAGAAAACTTTAAACTGCTGTGTCGCAAATCACTAGACGATACACCAATAAAATGCAGCAATTATACCTCACAGATTGAATGTAACATCTTACAACAGCATAAAACACACAGCTCCTTCCTAAGTCAGTGCTTTGGATCTGGTATCTGAAAACCGAGAACTGACCCGAGAGGACTGCTCACCCTCTCCTAGTCAGCACGAGGAAGGATGGAATGAAGCACCAGCCTTCTTCCGGTGGGTCCCTACCTGAGGGGTGCAGCTGCTGACAGGCCGAATCTCATTGGTGAGAGGAGCCATGGAGACAAGCAGTGTGTAGTTTTTGTTTAGAACTCGGCTGCAAGTTGCAGGGTCCAAACCGAGAAGGCTTTCACAGCGTAGGAGATCCAGAGGGAATCCTGAATTGGGACCAGGCATACACAGAGAATGAGAGACTGACAGTACAAACAAAAATGTCCCAGACAAAATAGTGATTAACTACTTGTAGATTTTAAATTATTTCTCAAGGTAGAATATTGAAAGAACCAAATTTCCTAAGGAACCACTAAGAAGATACTTTTAAGATTTAAAGCTAATAGTGTTTATTCCTGGTCTAAAAAGACAACTGTCTTCTGGTATTTCTTTAACCTGTTAACTGGGAAATTCCCTTTTCACTGTATGCAACGTTTGACGTATTTATACGACCTGCTCGGTTAACAGGTTTAAACTATCTTTTACTTTTATTTTTTTATTTTTTATTATTATTTTTTTATCTCACCCGAAGACATTTTTCCATTTTTTGTTCAGATAGAGTGGGAGGGAGAGAGAGGAACAGAGAGAGAGAGAGAAACATCAATGTGAAAGGAACACATCGAGTGGCTGCCACCCGCACGACCAACCTGGGCCGGGGACAAACTGCAACCGAGGTACGTGCCCTTAACGGGAACCGAACCCGGGTCTCTCTGTACTGCAGGCCGACGCTCCAACCGCTGAGCCAAACCGGCCAGGGCATAAACTATCTTTTACTTTTAAAAAAGTCTTGTGCCCTGGCTGGTTTGGCTCAGAGGTTAGAGCGTTGGCCCGCAGATCAAAGTCATAGGTTCGATTCCGGTTAAGGGCATATACCTCGGTTGTGGTTCGATCCCTGGCCCTGGTCAGGGTCATGCAGGAGGCAACCAATTGATGTGTCTCTCTCACATCGATGTTGCTTTCTCTCTCTCTCTCTCTCTCTCAAGATAAATGGAAAAATATCCTCAGGTGAGGATTAAAAAAAAAGTACTTGCTTTACCTTTCGTCCTCTCTGCCCCAGTGCCACAGGAAAGCTGTGTTCTTCCCTCCCCCAGGTTCTGACTGTGGCCTAGGAGCCAAAGTTCCACACTTAGAAACGTGCGCCTGGACTGCTGCTCCGTAAAGCATGGATTCACTCAGCGTGCAACAGATCTAAGGTTCCCATTCTTAACTCTTCTAGAAAACACCAATCCTACTTACTCTCTAAAGAGGTATGTAAGGTTGAAAGAAACTTCATTTCCTCTGTCAAGCGAGCTGCATCTAAAACAATACATGGCCTGCTGAAAGGGCCTAGAAGGCCTGAGCACAACTAGGGCCAAGGCCTAAGCTTAATACCATATGTTCCGTTTAAAATTTTAAAAAAGACTGACTCCAAGGCTGGGCAGAAGTACAAGAAAAGACGGTTTTGCCAGAAAGTAAAAAACTGCTCAAAAAATTTTTTTAAGATAGAGGCATGGCACAAGGAGACAGGAGCCAGCTTGAAGGAAATCCCACTGGCAAAATCTGAGACAACTGTAGCATAAAATAATTAAGAGACAGGAATGACTAATTATAAACCACTGAAAAAAAATAAGAATTCACAAATCCGTACTGAGAATAAAAAGAATGCCCAGTCTTAACTGTCAAATGGAAGAAGTGCTGGAGTTGGAAAAAATAAAGAATTGTCCAGGCAAGAATCATCAATGGATCAGAATCTAGGAGGAAACACTGACAGGCATAGGCTATCTGCATCGTCTTAAAGCATCTACCCACAGCTTGCTTACTAGTTGCTGGGTTGGGTGGGGAAAGAATAGTTAACCGTGCAACACAGAAAGCAGAAAACACATTAACTGGGTTATCAAAATTAACATCATCCGTGGGGAGCAGGTGGAAATCATATGCCTCCAAATGGCATTCCCTCACATAATAGTCTAGATGCAAATGTATAACCTGAAACTAACTATATCACATACAACCAAGGTGAGAAACTTTCTAGCAAAACCAACAGAAAGGGACTATGTTCTCAAAAAAACAGAAATGTCATAAAAGACAAAAAATAAGGTTACGGATTAGAAAGAATGAGTGAAATTAAATGTTCCAATGGTGCGAAGAATTCACGAAGTCCTAAGATGCATCTCTTATGAATGTCCGAGGACTTGAGCCAAATGCTCTTACCCAGGTGCTCAAGCCATTCCATCTATTAAACAACACACATTCCTGGTGCCATTCCACAACCCAGAACCTACAGAATCAGAATCGGAAATTCCGACACCATCAGTTCAACTCAAGTTTGGGCTCTCCCTCCCTGTCACAAAACTGAGTGCACCCAAAGGCAACAGCTACATGGGCGTTCGCCAACAGATTAAAACTGCACTACTTTCTTTTACTCTTTAAATAGAGGTTATCTGTTCCCTTGTCTATTTTTTAAAGTAAAATACTTTGGTAAATAATATTCCAGCAGCATTTGAATAGGAAACTCCTGTTTATGATGTAATGAAATCTTTCATTCTTGAAAATTTATGCTTCTTACATTAACTAAATGTTGGCTATCTGTTCATCCCTCAGAACTAGTGCCTATTCTAAATTCCATCTAGCTACTTAAACAAATTAACACTCCAACCCGCCTTGTAGGTACTAATCAGATTTAAATACTACAAATGTCAGTGGCACATAAGAGGAGAAATAGTAAAATAAGGTAAGAAACAGTTGACAAGCAAAGAAATTTACAAAACAAGCCTCTGGCTAGAAATGCAATATGTTCACACAAAATGTATTAAATAAGTGAGCGTGACCTATTTAATTTCTTAGAAAGAAGTTCTGCAGCATCACATCTTCAAAATCAAGTGTATATCTATCTCATACCATAATTGGGCTGGTCAGGCTGTGCAGTTTGTGCAACTAGATCTTTATTGTGACGAAGAAACAGTATTGTGTTTCTCAGAGTAAGTGCATGGTCAAAGTATCTCTGTGCTTCTCCTTCACCAGTGCTCTGAACCTGAATCAAGAGAAAATAAATTTCCCATCAAATACCACTCTTGTGCCATTCATTCTAGTATGTAACCATAGAGTAGAGATACTAAGACATTATTAAAAATCCTATTAAAAATTTGCCCAGGCAATATTGATACAAATATTAACCTCAATCTCTACTGATTTTCCATTTGACCACATCTTTGAAGAGAATAGGAATTACCCTAACAAATAAAACTAACAATTTTAGCAACCAAATAATGTTAAATCATACCATTATACAAATTATATATCCCATGTATGATTCCAATAGGGTGCTTAAAAACCTCTAAGATCTATACTCTGCTTCATCCAGTAAAGCACTGCAATCTAAACGTCACCAACTATGCATCTAATTCTCACCACCCTCTTCACAATTTTGTATCACTGGTTACAAGGGACGATAAAGTATGTGACTCAAGATAGCTACTGACCATTGCTGAAAACACAGCTTAAATTTATTCAACAAGGATTTACCGAGTCCCACTGAAGTGCTATGTGCTGTTACCTGTCTAGGATGTGAGGATAGAGTCCTGAACAAAACCCTGGCCTTCACGGGGCTTACATTTTAATGCATGTTCTTCTGACCCTGTGCTTAATATGTAAAAACACATACATCCCAGAAACAACACAGAACATGTAAGAACAGATCTACAGAAAGAAATAACTAAATTAGATTTGCATTAAATAAGATCAACCAATTAAATTTAAGCAAGATGAGACTTCTTAAAAAATAGCTAAGAAACTATTTTTAAAAACTAAACGTCACACTAATAGGCTTTCCCAAGAAAGACTGTGGTAAGAAAGAATATAGATATGTAAAGAGTAAAAGTGACTTTCCAATTTGCTATATTGGATAAAAGATTAGTTGAGGTAAGAAACATAAAAATCAGGAAAACAGAACTTAAAATGTACAAGAATATAATAAAAATGTATTAGCAAAAGATGATACATAAGAAACAGGGTTAATAAGATGTAAAAGGTATTTAGGAAATAAAGGACATTTAGAACTAAAAGAGACCTATTAATAACAAGAATTAATCTCAAATCTATTTCTATGCTAAAAAAGTAAAAAAATTCTATGGAGAAGGAGCAATGAAAAAATGTTATGGGAAGTCTTTTTTTAAGATACAGGATTTAGCCCTGGCTGGTATGGTTCGGTGGTTAGAGCATCGGTCTGCCATCTAGAGAGACCCGGGTTCAGTTCCCACTAAGGGCAAGGACCTCAGTTGCAGTTTGTCCCCGGCCCTGGCTGGATAGTGCAGGAGGCAGCCACTCGATGTGTCCCTTTCACGTCAATGTTTCTCTCCCTCCCTTTCCTTCCCACTCTATCTGAACAAAAAATGGAAAAATGTCCTCGGGTGAGGATTAAGAGAAAAAAAAAAAAAGATACAGGATTTAGGTGTACAATTCTACAATACAGCATACCCAATCTGAAAAAACAAGTCACAGACTGGAGAAAATTTTGGCATAAGACAAACCTGAAAAGGATTTGCACCTGAAACATACATGGTTCACTAAAAACGTAATAAGAAAAGCAAATAGCCCAATAAAATACGCAAACCATGTGAAAACACTTCACCAACGAGATAGACAGAGGGCATATACTAGCATCTATACTAATAATGTTAATATCAAACGTAAATATGGAAGAAAAATAACAAATTTGGGTGCTCAATATCATTAGTCATTAGGAAATGCAAACTAAAACTACAATAAAATACCTCTGCATACCCAGAGAAACCTCAAATCAAAGATACCCACACAGCAGACACAGTGCAACCTGAACTCATGTACTGCTGGCTTCAACGCAAAAAGAGAACAGCAACCGTGGAAAATATTCTGGGAATTGCTAGTCAAGGTAAACATGTAAGTGACACGTAACCCAGCAATCCCTTTTTCTGATGTCTAATTAAGAGACATGGAAACTTACGTTCACACATACGTTTATATCCATTATACCACAAAACTGGAAACAAGCTCAAAAAACTGTACACTACAGAGTGAATTTTGCTATATATAAAAAAAAAGGATATAAAGGAACTTACAAAATCATCAACAATTTTCTAAAAAGACCATTTAATACACAGCGTTCATCACTAAAGCACAAAAGGTACCACAATTACTAGTCAAGAAACACATTAGGCACACAGCTGTTTGCATAAAGAGCAGAGGACAGAATGAGTATTCAGGGCACAAAAACACTCACAAGGCAATCGAGATTTAGAGCTAAAGGAAACTAGGGCTGCCTCACAGGGAAAAAGGTGGTTAAGAGCAAATACAGGGCGTACTAAAGTAGGTATACAGTCCTAAGTACATGAAACACCAAGTTTATTCTTGTACCATTAGTTATTAATTACTGTATTATTTGGCACACAAACAACTGTAAGCCTACTTTTGCCCCACCCTGTATGGCTGAAGTCTTCAAGAGCCTTCAAGTTGACAGTGGACATAAAATGATACCCAGGGACACTGTTCCAGATTTAAGATAGGTGGAACGAAAACTTCAAATGAAACTGTTTAAGAGGTCTTAGCCCTGGCCAGTTTGGCTCAGCGGTTAGAGCGTCGGCCTGCGGTCCGGAGAGACCCGGGTTCGGTTCCCGCTAAGGGCACATACTTCGGTTGCAGTTTGTCCCCGGCCCTGGTTGGTCGTGCGGGTGGCAGCCACTCGATGTGTCCCTTCACGTCGATGTTTCTCACTCTCTCTCCCTTCCTCTCTCTCCCTCCCACTCTATCTGTACAAAAAATGGAAAAATATCCTCGGGTGAGGATAAAAAAAAAAAAGAGGAGGTCTTAGAGACTCACACGTACATACATACGGGCTATTTTAGAAAAATGCAATTTAAAAATTTACACGACTAACATTTTTATACCAAATTTCTTCCTTATATCAAATTATGCTGAGTTAGATGAGATAGACAAATCATTTTTAAAATCACAAAATTCATTCATCTACTCATTATGTTTACATCTAACTGACTACCACGGTGTTCAGGTAGAAATGAGGTAGAAACGAGCAAGAATATACCAAAAATCTACAGAAATCAATGACTGATGTTTTATCAAACAAGAAAAGGTTCCAAGTGCCCTGAGAGCCCATAATAAGCAACCTAGATTTACCTTTTCCAGTTCGATAAGAAAGCTGTCCAGAGACTCATCGGAGAGCTTGCCAACTTCGAACATGGTGACTGCATGGCTTTTCAAGTTCTGTCATAAAAAGGCAAAAATAAAAACACTAAAATGTATCTTAGTGCCTTATACAAGTCATTCAAATTCTAGTTTTCCCTTTTTATGCTGAGCATAGCATCTTATATTTATATTATTCTTTCCAATATATTTAAACTTATGGGTGGGGGAGGTGAGAAGCTGATTCTTCTAATCACAAAAGGAACCATCAATAAAAAGTTACTTCCCTGGCCAGTTTGGCTCGGCGGTTAGAGTGTCAGCCCGAGGACCAATGAGTCGTGAGTCCGATTCCAGCCAATGGCATGTACCTCTATTGCGTTCGTCCCTGGCCGATTTGGGGTTATGCGGGAAGCAACCAGTAGATGTTTCTCTCTCTCTATGCCTCCACCCCCCACCCTGCCCCCATCTAAGATAAATGGAAAAAAATATCCTTGGTTGAGGATTTTTTTAAAAAGTTACTATATTCCTCTAAGGAATATAAACAAAGGCAGTTATGTTTTCAAGAATAAATCTAGTACTTAATAAAAAAATACACAGCACTGAATTATTTTATATCTAATCTTTATTTTATACATTTTTATATTTAAATAAGAATTTGACTTACTGGTGAAAGATTTCCCATCATTAAAAAGGCAGTGAGAGTTGAGTCAAACAGAAATGCAATACGCTTTGTATATCCTGTAGACAAACTTAAACTGCTTACACTGGCTGTGTCAGCTGGAAAAAAATCGTAATTTAAAATGAAGTAAAAGAAAAGTATTCTTTGCTTATGATTTGCTTATCATTTTGACTTAAATAATCATAAAGTATATAAGCAATATTATCAACATAAGAGGTCCCAGTATTATCTCCAACATAAAGTTTTTAAAAAAATATTGCCCAGTCAGCATGGCTCAATGATTCAGCATCATCCCATGGACTGAGAGGTCCCGGTTAGATTCCCAGTCAGGGCACAGGCTTGAATTGTGGGATTGATCCCCAGTAGGGGGCGTGCAGGAGGCAGCTGATAGATGTTTCTATCTCTCTCTCCCTTCCTCTTTTTAAAAAAAAATCAATAAAAACATCTTTTTAAAAATATTTTAAAGGCACTCACTTTTGTAGTAAATTTCTTGAAAAGTAATAATGAACCAAGACTTGATAACCAGTCAGATCAATAAGACTAACGAGCCTAACAAGTCACCTGGCTTAGGTAACAGGGCCACTTGGGGAAGAACTGGGAGCCGGGCTGTGCTCCTCCCCCTGAACATGAAACCACGTGCGGCCTCCTCATCACTATGCTCCGCCTCCCTCCGTGCTCAGCCTTCCCCCACTGACCAGCTAGCCAGCTCTTCCTCACTCTTAGCCCACGTCCTCTTCTCCCTGAGGGCTTCCCGCACCCCTCTAGGCAGTAAGGGGGCTCTTTCCTCTTTGCTCCTACAAGCACTGTAACATTTCCCACACTGCTGTGGTTTCTGTGGTTACACTGCCTTCTCTCTCCCTAGAGTTTACTCTTAGAAGGAAGGTACCATATTCTTGTCAATTTTATACTCTTGAGACATAGCACGGTGCCCAACATATTGGAAAGTATACTCAAAGACTGAACACTGAGTGAGTGAAATCTAGAACAAAACCATGAAATAACTAAGTCTAGAGAGTTCCCTGTGTGAGTGCAGGTGCAGACACATGTAGAGAACTCCAAATCCAACTGAGGAACTGCTAACCTGCATCTTCCTGACTGTTTGTATCGGTGTCAGTAGCCGACGAAGCTTCTTGTATGGGACTCCTGCTTTCCCCGCCATCCCAGGACAGGAGCATCTTTTGTGGATCTAAAGTACTCCTATTAATGAAGAAATCATTCACTTTTTAAAAATCATGTAAATGATCATATATAAAAGTAGCTAATGAAGTCAGTACTTAAATTATAAACTCCATCTAAATCAAGTCATATGCAAGCATGAAATTGAGATGCAGCCCCCAAATGTCATGCCCTCATAGAGCAAGGGTTCTTAACCAAGACCCGTGGGTAGGCTTCAAGGAATTCGAAAACCCTTTAAAATCATATGTGAAATATTGCTCATGCTTTTTACTGGGGAGAGGGTTCTGAGTTTTCCTCAGATTCTACAGAAGATTCATCACCCACACACCAAATTTTTTTTATAAACCACTAATGGCCCTGGCCAGTGTGCCTCAGTGGGTTGAGCATCATCCCATGCACCAAAGGGCTGCCAGTTTGATTCCTGTCAGGGCACACGCCCGGGTTGCAGGCTCAATCCCTGATAGGGGGCGTGCAGGAGGCAGCTGATGGATGTTATGCTCTCATATCAATGTTTTTTTCTCTCTCTGAAAATCAGTAAGAATATTTAAAAACAAAACACTAATATAAAGGGTTACCTCAAATGACAGGGTGAAGAAGTAAAAGTTTTATATGTAAAACTATATATTTTTTTAAAGAAAATTCTAATATCACATACTAAATAAATTATTTACTTTAATCTGTTTATAGATGGAACATTTCTCCACGATGAATGAAGTTGCTCCAGATTTATTACTTGTCCCTTCTTATGGGCAAAGCCCAATCGGCAATACATTGAAACAGCATTCTGGAAGAAATATACCGGAAATGAGCATTTGAAATAAACCAGACATCAGAACCTTTGTAGACAACGTATTACCACAGACTACACCTATAGCAATCCTCGAACATTTCACCCCAGAAGCGGAAATAAACATTTTCAGTAGGCCTATTATTCCCCTTAGAACTCCATACGTAGGAGAAGTTCACCCCCTTGCTTTAATTATCTCATTATACATTGACAGCCTGTTTCCTGCTCTGCACAGATGTAGCCTGTTTCCTGCTCTGCACAGATGTGTGGGTGCCCCCTTTCACTCCATGGGTGCAATACTGATTCAGGGTCCTGACCTTGCTCTTTTCTATCCTGTAAGCACCCCTTTACTGTGCTCACTTCCTCCAACAGAGTCTCACTGCCTCTGTTTCTCAGCAGCTTATGAGAGAAACCAGTAATACAGTCCACTCAGTATTTACACTGTAACTAAAAGGAGTATAAAAAGTACAAACCTTAACCAGGGATAAGTCTATCTCAAGGACATTTGCAAGCTGGAAAATAAAATTAAAAACCCATTTTACATTCTTAGAATTATTAGCATTTTAAACAGTCACAGACTTTAACCATAATCAGCAAAAATTAAATTATGAAAAATTGAAAAACTGAACACATTTTGAAATCAGAATTTGCTTCTTTTCATATGTCTAAGATGTTTAAAGTAGTATGAATCCAAGTAGTGACCTTAACAATTTAAGATTCCTTCGTCTCATTTAAAATAAGAAAGTTCCTACAGCTATCAATAGTCTACAGCCCTTTTTACTACACAGTCACGTGACATTTAGAGACTGGGGTACATTCTGAGAACTGACACCAGACTGCCCGTGGCTGTGCTGGCATCACAGAGGCACTTCCCGCACCGAGCTGCCCCGCTCCCGCTGTGACCGCCCATGCTGTACTCTGCCACTGCCTGAGCGCAGCAGGCGGGTCTACTCCAGCATCACCGTGAACATGTGAGTAACTGAGTAATTATAATTTAAGCCCCACAATTGGCTTTTTGATTTGTAATTCAAGTGCCTGGTGTAAGCTTTGACTGCAGAGATGTCCACTTCAAGGAAGGCTATCTGGAATACACACATCGCCAGCCAGAGGACTGGATAAAGAGCCAGGCTGCCTCCCCACCCCCACCCTCGAGGCGCCTGTGTTTTAGATCTTGATATTCATAACTGATCATCTGGGCTACATGGTTTGAACATCTTAATATCAATAACTAGCATTTGGGCTATTTGTTTTTTCCTGGACCTGCCCCATAGCAAGTGCCTTGTACACTCCAGGGCCTGTAAGAGAGAAACTTGTTTTCTTCAGTTTCCTAATGGATATTGCTGAAGGGCATCTTGCAAAGCTGTACTAAGAGCCACAGGGTAGGTCCGGTGGTAACACTGGTTTGGAAAGGGGAGAATCTAAGGCAAGCGCACAGGCCCAGTTGTGTGCCCCCAGGCTTTTCTAGCTGACAGTATTATTATCCACAGACTGAGACCAGCACAGAACAGTAACCCACTGTGCCACATAGGGCCTTAGGAAGGCTACCATGTCATTAGGCCACAGAAATTTTTCAGCTCCATTATAATCTCATGGGACCACTGTTATATATGGGGTTCCTCTCTCATGTTGTTACAAGGTGCAAGACTGTAAGGTCCTGAAAAAAGTTACTTACCAACTTTTATATTTGCAGAAAGTTATTCAAGAATAACTTAAGTATATTAACAGTCCATGATCTATCCATGTGTAAAATTTTAAAACATTTTAACCATATCATCAAATAATTTTACCTACTTTACACAAATATAATCTTGATGTTAAATTCTTTTACAAGATGTTGGTACACTCACCTCTGCAACATTAGTATGCTCATCAATTGAAACAAATATCTTATAGAGGAGAGTTTCAAAATAATCACCTTGCACTCGATTCATTACGAAACCTTCAAGAGGAGGAACTAAAATAAAAATAGACTTTTCTCAGTACTACAATTTTATAAAACAAGAAAGTGTAATTCAAATATCTATTCAAAAACTGAAACCTCTAACTGAAAGGCTGAATTCAGCTTTTGACTTATTTTACTCAATAGCCAGTTTTCTAAAACTCCTGAAGTTAATATGCATATATGCATAACAAATGGACACAGACAATAGTGTGGGGAAAAGCAGGAACAGGATGGGAGCAGGAAGGAGGGGATCAATGGGGGGCGGGGAAGAGTATCGATAATAATTTCAACAATAAAGAACCAAAAAACATTTTTTTAATTTAAAAAACCTCCCAAAGTTAAAGTCATATACAACCCTGTCTACACAGAGAAGACTGCCGTCAGAGCATAAATCCTGCAGAGAGTAATCACTGCCCAGGGACCTCTCAGCACTAGAGGCAGAGGAAGTGCTGGAGGACTTGGGCTTGGTGGGAAGGCGAGGGGACTGGGCTGCTTCAGAATGGGGAAGCCAGCAGAGGGGAATGGGCTAAGGCAGAAAAGCAAAGGGATGACTTTCTGGGCAACACAAAACCCAGGTGGATGAAAATATTGGCTCCCTGCCTTGCCCTCATCATCCCCACTCCGTCCAGAGCAAAGGGAAATTCATCTGTGACTGCCACCTATCTTTTACCAGCAATTACTGGTATAATTTGCTCTTTAGGGCTTTCTATTCTGCATCCTCCCCACTGGGAAGAAGGTCATGACCTTCTGCAGCACAAGAGACTGTCCAATCTTGACTCTCCACCTAAAAGTTTATTCATACTCATTTGTTTCACCTCTTGGGTCCAGATGCTCTAATCCAATTTAAGCTCTGCCACACAATAACAGAGGTGCTACACTTCCCTTTGCCATCCTGCCCTGTGGGCACAATTCCCTTGAAAACATTCTGTGCCTGCAAAGGGCTTAGGCCATAGCAGAATTTGGGTACCCCTGTGTTCCCTGACCTTAGTACCATCTAACTGCACCCCAAACCTAAATTATAACCAAAAGACAGAAATAAGACAAAATTCAAGTGGTCCAAATGAAGACACCGCAGAAAACCACAGTGCACATTTCAGGACAGGCCATTCACTTCAGATCTGGAGCACATCACTTTCTTATTGCTACCCGCATTTCCAGTCATCCAAGTACTTTTACGGGTCAAGGTTTCTTTTTAGAAATATTTTAGAATTCCTGTATTTGACATAATCAATTATTTCCCTACACTATCAGTTGTATAATAATTAGTAATAACATTTACTGAACACTTACTAAGTGCCAGGCTACTGCCAGGCATTTACACATACAATTTCAATGAATCCTCTTAAGTCCACGAATTGTTCAATACTATACTGTACCCTGTTTTAGAGATGAGGAAATCATAGCACTGAGAGGTTAGAAATACACAATTCACATCTAGGCAAAAGGAATGAGGCAACTCTACATAAAGAGATATAGAACAGTCTCCAATATATATTAAGTTTTTTTAAAAGTATGAACTAGACTACATATCTGTATAAAAATAAAACCACACAAACGAGATATATACATATATGCCTATGTACTTAGTATACTTTTGGAAGAATATACAAAAAACTTAACAGTGGCTGCTGAAAGAAAAATTGGGTGGCTAGGGACACCCAATTTAGAATTTCACAGGTTAGAATTTTATATCATAATTATTGCCAACTCAAAAAAAATAAATATATTTTTTAAAGTACTAGGAATAGCAAGAAAGTTATCAAGAAAAGACACAAAGAAGTCCTGGCTATAACTAATATTAACGGTTACTCTAGTCCGGCCGGTGTGGCTCAGTGGTTGAGTGTCGACCCATGTACCAAGAGGTTGCCAGTTCGATTCTCGGTTAGGACACATGCCCAGGTTGTGGGCCCGATCCCCAGTGGGGGGCATGCAGGAGGCAGCCAATCGATGTTCTCTGTCATGGATGTTTCTATCTCTCTCTCCCTCTTATTTCCTCTCTCTCTAAAATCAATAAAGGAAAAAAAAGGGTTACTCTAAGTCACTATGATGGAAATAATACGGTCTAAGAATAAATACAAATAAGTGAAAAACAAAGGATATGAAAATGAATTCAATATGGAGGAAAATTTAATGTATGACAAAATGTATGCTTCCATTCAGTGGTAATGAGTTATTGAGAAAATATGCTAGCATTTATATCCAAATACTACTGGTTATCAAAATGGACCTTATTTCACATCAAATAGGAAAATAAGTCCAAGACTACAGGTTTAAATACATATGACAAAAGTTTCTAAGAATTTTTAGGCTATTTATATATCCTAGAAGAACTCTATTCAAGCACAATAGAAATCGAAAAGCTATAAGGGAAAGGGTAGACATGAACTGTACAGGTATAAAGTGTGATAATGATGGACAAAAAAATGTATTTTATTTAGCAACAGCCCTTCTCATGAGTATTCTCTTCAAAGTATTGCTCTCCCCACATTTATTTGTCGCACCGCCCACAGTACTTGTTTTTTGTTGAAACATAGCTGAACTGCTTCCTTTGAAATCACCTTCAGGTGTCTTTTGTGCTGAATTTGATGGCTTCCATGTTATCAAACTGCTTTCCTTTCATGGGTTATTCCAATTTGGGGAACAGCCAGAGGTAACATGGTGACAGCAGTTATAATACCATGGGTCTTGTCTGTACCACCAAAACTTGCCAGACACTGTGTGAAGCATGGCAGAACATGACACTGTAATAGAGAAGCCATCCATTCAGCCCTTCTCTGATGCTTCCTTCAAAACTTAGTGCTAACATGAGTCAATATTCAAACTGTCAAAATCCACTGAAATGAACTAATCAAAGACCAATCTCTTTAGGTGGATTTCAAATGAGTCAATGTGGTTTATCAAATTAATCAGAGTAATGCTTTCATATTTTCCAGTGGTGACAGGAAACCACTAGCACCTCTGTCTTCCAGAAATTAATTCCTCGTCAAAACCTCTCACATTTTAAAACTAGTATTTTATTTATTACAGTGTCCACTACACAATTAGTATTTCATTTCGTTTTCCAGCTGCCTCCCAAGCTTAAAAGAAAATTCATGTCTATACATGGTTCAAAATGTGTGATTAAAGTATAACACATGCTAACACAAATAAAGGTCAGGACACACTCATGCAGGATAACCAGTCGAGATTCAACACTGAAATGAGGGTGTATTTTTGTAATAATCCCTATCAACAGTCAACTGTTAATAATAAAGCCAATCCCTGGAATTTTTTTGACACTTTATAATTAATTACACAAATATTAAATATCTTAGTATGATAAAAGAGAATACAAACAACAGGGGCTAAAAGACATGCTGGAATACATACTTGTAACATATAACTAAATATAACAAGTGCTTCTACAAACTGGTAAGAAATTTAACCTATAGAAAAAAAACTTCATTCTGTATTCCAAGATGTTAACTACATCACTTTTGTAGCAAAACACTGGGAATAATATGAATGACCAGCAACAGGGAAATGATTTAATAAACTGATACAACCCATTAAGTGTAGAAGAAAATACAGAAGGGCCTTAATATTGATTTAACCTGGAGAGGTGAATGAAGTAGGAAGGAAGGAGGAGATGAAGACAAAAAAGAGGGTAGTGACGTGGAATATAAGGCACAGATAAGTGGACTGGAGAACACACAATTCTGTATTACTGAATATATGTAAAAGCTGTGATGCACTAAGCAAGGACTAAAATGTGACATGAATTTATAAATACAATAATTTGTTTTAGGATTGTAAAAAACTTATCTCATATTTCTATTACTATAATATAGTGTGTACACCAAATACTATAAAAATGAAAATAAGGAATTTAAGTAAAACCACCACAATATGTTACAGAGTAATGAGAAAAAAATGTCTTTCTCTGCAAAATTCTAACATCAAAGATCCTACAATAATTTGTGTCTAACTTATTTGAGTAATAATGCCCAGAACCATTAAAAAAAAAAAAGAAAAGAAAACTATTAGCACATGCTTACCTGCTATACAACTGTCATCGGATATTGGTACATCCAGATAAATAAATCCTTTGTTATATAAACCTATAGAAACAAAAGTACCTTCTTTTAGATGCAATACTAAACATTAAAAAAAACTGATTTTCTGTAGTAAAGATTCATACAACTAAATGCCGTGTGAAAAATAAAAAAGTAAAATAGAAGAATTAAAGTTTTCAAATCTCAGCTTCCCTCATATGCTCAGACCTACACAATTTTTCTTATGATTTATTTGTGTAAATTTCTAGTGGATGTGACTAATTATAACCACAGTGGAAAACTATGGACTATGGTTACATTTGACAAAATAACATGCCTTTAGGAAATATTACTATTTTTAACTAATTAATAAATAATTGCTATTAATTATTGATGGCTTAAAGCATGTTTCTATTTGACAAAAGACCATTTCTACTAACCACTTACTATGTACTACATTGTAATCTAGTGATCCAGCGAGCTGAGGGCCTGCATCGATGATCTTATCAACAGCGCATTTCTCAGGCAAAGTGCATATCTAAGAAAAGCAAAATATTTTCAATTAAGTTCTATCCTAATTAACTAATTCATGTCTTCTCAAATCTATTCATGTTTAAACGAATGATTATATGATGTTTGTTGACTGAACTACTTTTTTTTTCATTTATCACTCTAGAATTCTAACAAAAAAAGTTATGTGCATAACCATCAATTAAGGTGCCAAAGGATGCTACAAACAGAACTCAGAAAACAGGGTAACTATAAATAACAATACCTGCTGGTAAGTAATAAATGTTCACTAATAAATACCAATATTTACTCATCTTTTTTGAATTGAAATCTGATCCATCTTTGATTCTGAACCTCTCAAAAATAAAGTTGATTCAAACTCCACATGACTATTTGGGGTAAGAAGTTCACTATCTTATGACATTGTTTGACAGCTCTGTCAGGAATTATTTATACTAAAGCAAAATTTCTAAGCCTTTCCACTCATTTGATTTATCTGTCTTCTGGGGTAAAATAAAATGCAAACAAACAAAAATGTCCACATGCTCACTTACATTTCTTCGGCCACACAGAGATATGACCTTGTCTCTAGGGCTCTTGTCCCACCCCACCCCTTTCCTGTTCGTCAACACTCTTCTAAAAATAGTAAAAGGCTCCTACCAAATGTGGTCTGATCAGTGAGCATACCTTTTCCCTTCATCTTGACACTATCGCCCTATGAAAGCACCTACCACTTCAGTACAACAATTTAGCAGTGTACTTAAGAACACAGGTTCCAGCCCTGGCCAGTGTGTATGGCTCAGATGGTTGGGCATTGACCTGTGCACTAAAAGTTTGCTAGTTCGATTCCTGGTCAGGGCATATGCCCAGGTTGAGGCTTGACCCCCAGTAAGGGACATGCAGTAAGCAGCTGATTCATGTTCTCTCCCTCCCCCCACACCCTTCCTCTCTCTCAAAAAAAAAAAATCAATAAAAAATATTAAAAAACAAAACAAAAAAACACCCTGGCTGGTTTGGCTCAGCAGTTAGAGCACTGGCCTGTGGATGGAAGAGTTGTGGGTTCAATTCCCAGTCAAAGGCATGTACCCCAGTTGCAGGTTCCATCCCTACTGGGGATCGTGTGGGAGACAACCAGTCTATATTATATGTCTCTCTCACATCAATGTTTCTCTCTCTCTCCTTCCCTCCATCCCACTCTACCTATCTGGGGAAAAAAAAATCTATGGAAAAATATCCTTGGGTGAGGATTAAAAAACATATATATAACACAGGTTCCATAAGAATCCTGGACCGTTACTACCACTACGACTCGAGCAATCACCTTAATCTCTGTGCTCAGTTCAGCCATCACTTCACTTCTCTGTGCTTCTGTTCCTCATATGCAAAATGAGGTACAAATTACACACAACTCTGGGGCTGTTATGAGCATCCCATGAGACACTTAAAAGCCCATGAACAGTGCCGGGCACATTTAGCACAGCAAGTGCTCAAAATGTTAGTTCACAGGACTGTCAGTAGTTGCAGCATCACGTCAGTTTACCTGAAACTGTTATCTAATTAAAATCCCCAGATTACTGTGCCTGAACCAAGTCAAGTCTCCCTCATTATTAAAGAATATCTTGGGAACTCACCAATATTCTAGCTTTCTAAGATCATTTTAAACTTTGAATTTGTTTAATTTTCTTCAGTAAAACCAAATAGTGTTTTTTTTTAGAGAACTATAATTAAAAATAAATTTTAAAATAAAAATAATTTATAAGATAACTACCTTTATGTCGTCTTCTGTGATGTATCCAGCCTGCACCACCCACCACGCCTCTATGGCAATTTCCACTGGCTTTACTGGTAGAAGATCACGGGCTGTTTTCCTTCTGAAAAATTTCTGCAATAGTACAATTTGCAATTGGTCTAAATTTACTACTTTCTTATCAATTCTCTAAGAAGACTGTTTCTAACAGGCTAATACCTTTTTAAATTCTCATTTTTAAAAATCTGTAATTCTAGATATACTAAATGGAGTTTTAAAATATACTCAAATTATTTCAAAATAATTTACTTAAACAAACTAATCATTAAATCTGGATCTAAATCCAGAAACTAAAATGACCAGGATGTGAAAATGCCTTTAGAAAGTATACTAATTTCACCCACTAAGTTAACCCTGGGAGTGGAATGAGCAAGAAAAAGACCAGCAGAACAAAATTAATTATTAAAAATAAACTACAGCCCTGGCCAGTTTGGCTCAGCGGTTAGAGTGTCGGCCTGCGGTCCGGAGAGACCCGGGTTCGGTTCCCGCTAAGGGCACGTACTTCGGTTGCAGTTTGTCCCCGGCCCTGGTTGGTTGTGCGGGTGGCAGCCATTCGATGTGTCCCTTCACGTCGATGTTTCTCTCTCTCTCTCCCTTCCTTTCTCTCCCTCCCACTCTATCTGTACAAAAAATGGAAAAATATCCTCAGGTGAGGATAAAAAACAAAACAAACAAACAAAAAAATAATAAACTACATGTTTTATGCCACCAAATGTTTTAATTAAATAATCACTTAAGCTATAAGCTAGATAATACTGAGGAGTTCTTATACTAGTTCTATATTACTTATATTTTATTTGATCAGAGAAATTAAAATTCATTACTCTTAAACTTAAAAAATTAATCAGACTGTGATGAGGACAAGAGATAAGAAAGAACTGATTAACTTACTTTTGATGATCTACACTGATTCATCAGATCAATGTACTGGTTTCTCCCTATGCCCAGAAGCCTCAGACCTGAAAGGAAGAGTTCTCCTTTAAAAACTTTCAGTGCGTCTCGACATGCCAGTACACTCACAGTATTTTAGGAAAAAACACTTGGCTGTTGTTCATCTTTTGATTATTGGTTGGCAATATCAAATTAAAAGGAATTCTTCAGCCGCCCTGGTCGGTTGCTCAGTGGTTAGAGCGTCGGCCCGCAGACCAAAGAGTCGAGGGTTCTATTCCGACCAGGGCACATACCTCGGTTGCAGTTCATCCCTGGCCCTGGTCCTGGTTGGGGTCGTGCGGGAGGCAACCAACAGATGTGTCTCTCTCACATCGATGTTTCTCTCTCTCTCTCTCTCTCTCTCTCTCCCCCCCCCCCCCCTCCCATCTACTCTAACTAAAGATAAATGGAAAAAATATCCTCGGGTGAGGATTTAAAAATAATAATAATAAAAAGAATTCTTCAAACAAAATATAAAAGAAAACAAAACCAAGAGAGATAAATTCAAGCTAACACGTTTGACAATGCCAAATGAGAAAATTTTTAAAAAGCAGAAATCCTCCCAGTTTCAAGAAGTCAAAGTGCACTTCTCAGCAAAAGTTTCTTCTTATACAACAGACCTATGTCACATTTCAAATATATACTTCATTAAAATAAGCATAATAAAACACCAGCAAACTGTGTCAGTAACAACTGTGTTCCATGTTGTAAAAATATCCTATACAAGTTTTCTTCCCTCATTTGGTACACCACATAACCCAAGCATCAGGAAGAACTTCATTCTCTAGGAATATAGAGACTAGTTCCATTTTTCTGATTCAAAAATTCCAAAATATTCCTTAGACATTTAGACTAAATCTTACACTTGATTTGTATCACCTGACAAAATTCCCGTCAACAATGATGCTTGCTCTCATCTTTCATGTGTTTCAGGTTAAAAACACACATTATGACACTGACACAACAGCATGCGTGCACAAAGACACACTAAACATTACTCGCGTCGCATAATTAAATACTTACAGTCAGCAGCAGTAAAATTGGGCAGAGAATCATAACTTTTCTCACTGTTCATAATGTCCTTTTTAAAATAAAAAATATAAAAAATTTTAAATGCAAAATGTCCTTAAGTAAAAACATGTGTCCAAATACATATTTATATAGCAAACAGAGGAACAATAATTATTACCTGAAGCTCTGAGATCAGAGTCTGGCAACCGAAAGCATGCATACCACATAATGGCATTTTACACTTGGTCTCAACCTAGTGACTAAGATCAGACTTTCAGGCCTGGGTTTCTCCTAGCGCTCTCTGTGAATCCCCGACAGCTGCCCTGTGACTCCTGCCCTGTGGAAGCTATGTGAGGAATACCCCTATGAGCGCTCAGGATTCCAGCTTCTCCATACTCATACCTGATCCCAGACTTCTATCCTGAGAAAAGTCCAAATAATGTGTCACAGCTCCATCAACACACATCTAAGACATGCACTACCAGCAAAGTATTTAACCATTTAGTCATCTTTGCTCCTAGGAGTCCCACTCAACTGCAGAGTTAAATTCAGAATCCAGCTCTTCCAACTCCCATCTGCTTTTCCAATAATAAACCAACTATTTACTGTGGCGATTAAACCCATTTTCAACCCAAAAGCTAGACCCAGTGGTGTAAGAACAGAAACCAGACAGCAGCAAGCACATGGACATAACTGAAAGCTGGTAAATGGGACAAAACCTCCCTCTATCATCTCCCTCAAACCTGTGGACAAGACCAGAAATCAAAGAGAAGCAACAGTGATTCTGCTCGCTGATCAGCAGCCACCTTCACCACGCTTCTCTGGTTCTCAGCAAAGGGACTGACAGAAACCTAAGCTGTCAGGCCTCAGGATCTCTCTGTATTTCTTCCAAAATAGGGACACGGGAGACAGGGGACTGTAGAAGTGCCCATGATAAGGAGCTTAAGGAGATAAGCGAGGGGAGCTCTTGTAAAGGAAGCCACATCAAAAAGAGAACTAACCGCACTGTAACTATAGGTCCCCAACGCCTTTAGTTCCAGGCTTCTCTCTGTTCTTAAAGTGGCTAGTGAGCACAAATCAGTAGCACTCAAAAATAATTAAGCAGCAAATGAATGCTAGCTAAATATTGCCAATCTTTACAAAAAGCTCAGTTTTAAAAAGTATATAACTGGTATTTACAATTACTCAACAGAGGCCTAAAAACTGCCTTTGGGAAAAGGCTAACATCTGAAAGTTAATAATTACAGAAAGACTGGCAGCCAGGGCTACTCAAACAGTTCTCTTTTTCTGACACGTGTATTATATAATGCTAGGTCTACAGCACCTTATTGTTGCTACAGTTAGTAAATAGCTAAATGTATTAGGATTCTCTGAGCTTAATGTTCAATTCTATCATCCAGATTTTTAACCTTAATCATGCATTAAAAACAATAAATGTTATACAAACTCTGCTCACATAAATGACTGATTGATGTTATAACAGCATAAACAAAGCTTTCAAGAAAAAATAAAAAATAGATACATTTCCACTGTGAAAATACTAATAATGACAATACTTGTACAAGTATAGCTAAAACAGTTAACTTGTAACCATCAGACCTTTTTACACTGTAAACTCAGAAACAACGCACACTGCTGCTGAGGGCTGCAGACTGGTCATCGGCTGCAAAATGCACCTGATACGTAGTCCCATCCCTTTCCTACTGGTTTGAGTACACTGTAAACTCACCTCCATAATGCCAGTATAATATGAAAATGGTGTCATCCTCAGGCCCTTTACCATAATATCCGATAAATGGTAAGGGTACAGCATGAGATGGTCTCGACTGTACTTCAGCAGCTCCTCATAGTATTTGCGTTCATCTTTCTTGACATGTTTAACTGGGGGAAAGGAGATTCTCCAGTTTTATTCAGGTGTCTTATACTTACATATAATTACAAATGCAATGAGAAATACTTTACAAACCAATATTAATTAAAAAGAAAAGTATATAAATTGGAAGAGAACAAATAAAATAATCTAAGTTGGAACAAAGAAATAATTATACCACAAGAAAGAGACTTCAGAATATATATGTAAAATGTATAATAGGACAGATAGAGAAATAATTCTTACGAAATCAAAAGCAAAGAAAGAATGGAACATTTCCCAAAAATGTATAAAACATAAGCCATAATTCATCCAATCCCTTACTATGCCACCTTGCAAGATAGCCAAACGAAATGGTAGTTTTCCATAAAATCAAGTCTATTTTTAAAAACTATTTTCTGGTCTTTGTGACTTAAATGTAAAAAGATTTCTGACATACATGGAATAAATTTAAAAAGAAAACATATGTCTGAAATATTCTGCTTAAAATAAGAGTACCTCCCGAGAGAGAAGACTAGGCCAACAGAATAGACTAATCAGAAACCTGACATATAAAAAGCACACATTAAAACAAGGAACTAAATATGTTTAAAAATTGTTCTAATTATTATCAAAAGAGTTTTCATTAAAGTTATATTATTTGGAAAACTTATGGAAACACAAACTTCCAGTTAAGACGTCAGGTAGGTAAACGCGGTATCTGCCCTCCCACAACCACATCAAAGTTACAACTAAACTACAGAACAACCATCATTCAGAACCACCTGACACCGAGCTGAATGGAAGTCCTACAGCTACGGAATTAAAGCAGCAGCCACATGGAGACTGGTAGGAGAGCGGAGGGGACGAGCTGGTCCCACACCCACGTGTGGGGATAAAAATCAGGAGGACACTTCGGCTGGGAAGGTCCTTCCTGAGGACTGAGGGGTCCCTGTCCCACACCAGGTGCCCCGCTCAGGGTTTCAATGCCAGGAAGAGAATCCCCATCACTTCTGGCTGGAAAAACCAGCGGGAACTGAGGCTCAGGGAGGCTGAGGCGGCTGGAGACCCAGGCAGCTCCTCTTAAAGGGCCCACGCATGGACTTATCTGACTTACAACCTCTAAGCTTGGAGGGGAGGCAGCTCGAGGGGCGCCAGAGACATAGGGAAGAACTGAGCTGTTTGGCATCAGAGCGAGGGCTGGAGAGGGGGATTTCTCCAGGACAGACATGCTGTCAGAGGCCTTTGTTCCTTTGGTGAGCCCTTCCCTGGGGCGGCAGACAGCAGCCATATCTGGGACTCCAGCAACCTGGCTCACACTGGTAGCCCTGCCCTGGTGACTCCCTGAGGCCCCGCCCACCCAACTTTCAGGCCCACCCAAGCTGTTGCCACTTGCTTAACCATAGGATTGGCCTGTCTTGGATCCTGCTTCAGGTTTTCCTAAATTCTTTCAAACAAGCAGCATCAGGTCTCAGATAGCCCCATACCTCTCGTTAATACACAGAAACAAACACAGAGAGGCAGCCAAAATGAGGAGACAAAGAAACAGGTCCCAAATGAAAGAACAGAACAAAACCCCAAGAAAAGATCTAAGCAAAATGGAGATAAGCAACCTAACAGATGCTGAGTTCAAAATACTGCTTATAAGGATGTTCAGTGAACTTAGTGAGGGCCTCAAGAACATAAAAAAGGACCAGTCAGAAATGATGGATGCACAGTCAGAAATGAAGGAGGCATTAACTGAAATAAAGAATAATTTACACAGATTCAATAGTAGAGTACGTAAATCCAAGAAGCAAACCATCAATTTGGAATATAAGGAAGCAAAAAACGCCCCATCAGAACAGCAAAAGGAAAAAGGAATCCAAATAAATGTGTAAGGAGCCTCTGGGACAACTTCAGGCGTGCCAACATTCGCATCTTGGGGGTGCCAGAAGGAGAAGAGCAAGAACAAGAAATCGAAAACCTGTTTGAAACAATAATGGCAGAAAACTTCCCTAACTTGGTGAAGGAAACAGACATACAAGTCCAGGAAGCACAGAGAGTCCCAAACAAGATGAACCCAAGAAACCCACACCAAGACACATCATCATCAAAATGTAAAAGGTTCAAGACAAAGAGAGAATCTTAAAAGCAGCAAGAGAAAGGCAGCTAGTTACCTACAAGGGAGTTCCCATAAGGCTGTCAGCTGATTTCTCAAAAGAAACTTTGCAGGCCAGAAGGGAGTGGCAAGAAGTATTCAGAGTGATGAAAAGCAAGAACCTACAACCAAGATTACTCTATCCTGCAAAGCTGTCATTTAGAATCGATGGCCATATAAAGAGTTTCCCAGACAAGAAAAAGTTAAAGGAGTTCATCACCACCAAACCGTTATTATATGAAATGTTGAAGGGTCTTTCTGAAGAAAAAGATAAAATATATGAACAAACAAAATGGCAATGAATACATATCTATTGACAATGGAATATACAAACAAAATGAACAGGCAGAACAGAAACATTCTCATAGATACAGAGAACATTTTGTTGGTTGCCAGATGGGAGGCGGGTTGGGGGAATGGGTGAAAAAGGTGAAGGGATTAAGAAGTACAAATTCATTGCTAGATTGACAAACCTCAAAGGGAAAGGGGTTGGGGGGTGGGAAGAAATAAACCAAAGAACTTATATGCATAACCAATGGACAAAGACAACAGTGTGGGAAAAGGCGGGAGGGGGTTGGGAGTAGGGAGGAGGAGGTCAATGGGGGAAAAATGAGGAACATCTGTAATACATTCAACAATAAAGATTTAAAAAAAGAAACACAAACAAAACTCAAAGTAAAAAATTATTAAGAACTAATGTACTTCTTTTCTGGCATATTATCTAAAGTAAAAAGAGGCATTTGAATCAAGATTAATATTCTATAGGTAAAACAAATCTATTAACAATACTCTAAAAAATAATTTTCATCAGAATTAGAAAGAAAAAATCTACTTGCTAATGCAAATAGTTAGGTGGAATGGGTCAGTATAGTTTCTTAAAGTCTGTACATGGAATAATTTTAGTACTATAAAACATGTATGGAAAGGATAGCACAGATTTATAACCATGATAACTCAACAACAGTCAATTCTACCTCAAGGTAAAAATATCTCTACTCACCTAAGTTATTTCTGTATCGTAACTGGTTGCGGATACTATACAGGACAACCTGCTTTTCATATTCTCTCTGTGAATTTCCAAGACTCTAAAAAAAAAAAAAAAAAGACAGATAGATTTCAAATAGTTTCTAAACTAAAATAGTTTTTCCCCCATAAGATTTCAAAACCATGCCCCCTAATTTTATCCTGGAATCTCTAATTTCCAGAATAGAATAAAGAAGATTTTCTTAAATATTATAGTATTAACTTTCTATTATGGTTTTAGAGCAAAAGTTCAATATGCTTATTTTCAGTCTGCCTTTCTAAAAGGACTTATTAAAATTATCTGAAGTAATTAATATCAAATAAAATAGCAGTTTGAGAGCATAACTTCCCTTAACAAAGCACTAAGATCTACTTACAAAGATTTCCTTTCCTGACTGTTCCCAATTTATGATGGACGGACGGACGGATGGATGGATGGATGGTTTCTTACACCTCCATTTATTTAAATTTAAGAATGGCAACTGAGGACAGATCCCTGTTTGATAATCATTTATAGCTAAGTAATATGATTATTAAAAATTAAGATTTCTGGAGAATGTACATTTCAAATGTGCCTCTAAATTTAAGATTACTTCTTTAAAACATTGTCTCCTTACAGTCTCATTAGAAAACATTTAGACAATTTTAGAATTCCAATGTATTTTAATGATCAGAATACTTTCTAGCTGTGCACCTAGGGTTAAAAGCTCAAAGTTGGGTTCTCATGAAAGCAAAGAATACGTTGGCCTGATTAAAGTCAAATTATATTCAATGTGCAACCATAAACTTAATTTAATAAATGACTGCTATCCCCCTTCTAATTACTAGGTATGATCTTTCCAATGTGCTTTAAAATAAAATTAGACATCAGAGGATTCATACTTCCTACTCATAGGTTTTTAAAAGCCAAGGTAAATGTCCAGACACATACTTTCACTTAAGGCAATCTTCACGAAACAGATGAAAGTCACATCTATATCAACTGGCAAATAAATGGAACCACTGGTGGGAAGTATTTTAATTTTTAAAAAAAGGGATGTGAGAAAATGAAAAATCTTTCTTCCTGCAACTAGATTAATTATCACAGATTAAACTACAACTCATACTACTGTTGGAATGTATTTGTTTATATTATTTTCACCCACTTTAACATTAGAAGTAGTTAGGAATAAAATTCCTAAGCACCAAAGCTAGGGTAAGTATTGAAGATATTTAGGGGATTCAAAATATTAAGGTTTTCTGTAAACCTTTTAAAGAGTTTCCTCTAGCACTAATGCCAAATCAAAGTCTCTTTAAGAAACACACATACAATAGACAATTTGCTAAAATCTTATCAACTTTCAAACTTGAGGATTTGTTCTTCTTTTTCAAGGTAAATCCCTTAATTTATCTTAACTTACAACCATTTTCTCTCTTTCCAACTCCATTCCTGGTAACCCCAGAATAAAAAGTTTAAATCAAGTCACTCATACAAAATATAAGGGTCCATTATTTATAAGCTAATTAGAAAATATGCTATCTATTAAACATCTAAGTTTTTGCACTAGGCATTTAGTAATGACTGGTCCTGATCAATACACGTGTGTGCACACATATACCTGAGAACTACATTAAAAGTTTTTCTGATTCTTGCCTGGCTGGTGTGGCTCAGTGGTTGAGCGTCAACCCATGCACCAAGAGGTTGCCAGTCCAATTCCTGGTCAGGACACATGCCCAGGTTGTGGGCCCAATCCCCAGTGAGAGGCATGTAGGAGGCAGCCAATCGATGTTCTCTCTCATCGATGTTTCTATCTCTCTCTCCCTCCAAAATCAATAAAGGAAAAAAAAAATTTTTTTTAGTTTGTCTGATTCTTCATTACCCACTACATAAAATATAACTGTTTTGTTCACAAAGATTCTTTGGCTTGTCTCCCACTCCTACCCCAAATTTCCCACCATTCACATTTTAAAACACTGTTGCCACTATGGGAGGCAACTACAGAAAGCTCATTTTACTCTCAGTGCTGACCCTGCAGAAATAAGGACCAAGTCTGACCAATGGAATTGGGCTGCATATAAAAGGTCCTACAACAGATGAAGAGCAACATAGGCAATGGGTATAAAGCACCCACCATCAGTTTATGCTAAAAAGTTTTGTTCCTACAAACCCTAATCCCAATGTGCACCTCAAAAAAAATACACAGATATGTTTTAATTGACCCTCCTTGGATTATACAGAACCTCATGATAAGATTTAAAATAAAACAACTATGGACTGTTTTTGAACAATGAATTCAAGATACTGGTAAACTATTCTTAATATCCTGAAATAATGACCTTATCCACAACTTTCTATGTATTTTTAAGTTCATAATACATAGAAATATTTCATCTCATCCATATAAAAACAACAGTTTTGAACAGTTTTGAAATGAACATTTTTTTAAAAATCTGAATCCCTTTCCCCCCAGCTTTCAGAACAGGAAACTATGAGTCATTTCCAAATTAAACTTATTGAAACTTACTGGAAACTATCAAAAGTGCTTAGTATCTCTAATGTCAAAACCAAATCCTTTCCATACAAGGAATGTTCCCCATTTTTAAATTGCCTGAGCTTTAATTTAGCTGCTGGGGGTAGGGGGATCACACTGATGCCATCCTCCATTCACTCCAAAAATACTTACTGAAAGCTAACTATATGATAGGTGACCAAAATACAAAAGCAAAACAAGTGATGTAATCAGAAAATGCAACATAGTGGGCAAGTGCTCTCTGAGTATAGAAATACAGGGCTGTTGTTAACACACCTGAGAGTCAACTGATTTAGGGGGTTAGGGAAACCTTCCTGGAGGAATTAAAACCTGAGATTCAAAAAGAAGCTCCAATAAATCCTTAGGAGATGGGAAGTGAACCCCTTTCCCCCCAGCTTTCAGAACAGCTTTCTGTGCTTCAGACAGCTCACCCCAGTATAGTGTGAAGAATGGACTGGAGCATCCCATTCTGAGGGCAAGACACCACAGACAGAAAGCTGATGCAGTAATTCTGGTGGAGACTGACCTAGAGAAAACAGTAGCAAGACTAGAGAAAGACCACAGACGTACCTTGTATAGATGGGCTTTGCAATACCTTCTACAAGTGGAAACTTATCCTAAGCTAAAGAGCTACTCTTTTAAGTGATCTTACCAAAAATATTTTTAAATGTCATGTTTGTACCTAACTGTAACACTGTTCTGTGATTACTTTTAATAGTCATGACTAAGGTTTAGATTTTTTTTTTTACCAATACTAATTAAGGCCAGTTATTCATCTTGGACATAATCGAATCATCCATCTTTCTTCCACTATGCTACATTTATTTTTGTGAAAGGAAGAGTAGAGAATAAATGAAAACAAAGAAAAAGACTGTTGGTTCTTCCAAATGTCTTCAGATATGCCACAAAACCTTAAAAGATGAGTGTCCACCAAAGCCTTCATTCAAGCTTAATAAGAGAAATGTATTCCTGCAGACCTTTCTTTTTCCAGATCAAGCTAAGTACCACATGGGCAGCCACTGATGATCAAAATTTCTGAGTTCCTTAAATTTAACTTTCCTCTTTTCTGCTTTCTTGAAATCGTAAAGTGAAAGCATCTTCTGTCACATGACACATCTCCAAACTTTCAATTATTCATTTCCTAGAACTGAGTCTCCAAGCTGGGAAAGGAGGCAGAGTAATAATCCTTCCATCACCACTACCATCCCAGAGTTTCCAAATACAACTGCTCCGTACCAGTGGAAAACAGAACTTCACTCTCAATCCAGAAGAATGGGAGGAACTTGAAGGTCAATCGGAGAAACAAGAGCCTCACAGACAGCAGTACCACTAGTTGCATATGATTTTTACACGACCTGCCATATTTTATGTTCATTCACTTACTATCTTTCTTAACTAAAATGTAAGCTCCATGAAGGCAGGGTCTGGTCTGTCTTGAACAAGGCATAGCACGCAGCCGATGTTTAATAAGTATGTTTAACAACTCAGTAAAAATTTAACTCAAACATTTGAGAACTGACTCTCAAAAACCTCCTATCACTCTCTTGTTGAAACGTCTCTCATAAAGGCATCTTGTCAGGGGGATAAAGTCCAATAAAAAAAGTACAAAGCCCCTTCGAAATCTGGCTCGGACTGCTTTTTCAGCCTCATCTGCTACCGGCCGCCTTGCATGCACAAAACCCCGGCCCCAAACAGACCTCTATACAGTCCCTACACCTGCAAACTCGGGCGACGTGAGGATGCTTCCCTGGAAACACGCGTTCACTGTCCGAGCCTTTTCAGACGACTTGCCCTCTCCCTGGAAAGTCTTGATCCCCTCTGATCCCTTACTCGTCCTTTAGGGCCCAGTTTAAATGTCTCGGGGACGCATCCTCGGACACGCCCTGGGACCCGTCTTACTTCCTCCCCTGGGCGCCCAGATGCGCGACAGCACAGGTGCTGTCACCTGTGACGCGCTCACTGGTTTCTCGTCCCTTTCCCGCCGTCCTGGAGTGCTGGAGGTCAGGGTTTCCAATGTTTCGCAGGCGCCGGGCCAGTGCCTGGCTGAACGGAGGCTTCGGGCAAAGGCGCCAGGCGAGTCCAGGGTACGATCCCATCCCTCCCTTTCAGCCACGGCCCCGTCCTGCCTCGGCGGCCCCGGGGCCGCCCCCTCCGCATCCCGGGGCTGCAGGTCGGCTTCCCGAGGCTGGCGAGGGGAAGGGCGGGAGCCGGCCGAGAGGCCCCGGCCCCGCGGGCGCAGCGAGCAGGTGGCGGCGGGGCGGGGCCCGGCCCCAGGTCGCGGCCGTACCTGCCTCACGTTGGCCGGCAGCTTGCTCCAGGGGTAGTTGTGGCGGATGTGGAACTCCACGTCTATGTTCATGGTGCCGGGAGCCCGCGCCGGCCGCCCCGGACCGCGGCTGGAACGACGCCTCCCGCCCTCGGCCTGTCCGGGAGCCCGCGGGAGGCCCGCGCCTCACACCGCCGACGGCCCGCACGGCCCCATGGCGGGGCTCCCGACGGCTCGGCGCGGCCCGGGCACCGGGGCACCGGGGCGGCGGGGACGGGCAGCACAGGAGCCTCTGCAGCTTCAAGTTTCTTCCTAGTTTCGGCCCGCCGGAAATGGCTTCGGGCGTGCGTCACTTCCGCCGCTGGCGCGAGGCCGGGGGCGGGGCCCCTGCACCGGGGCGGCCGGCTCGGTGCTGCGCCAGGTGCCGGGTAACCGCCCTCCGGCCCACGCCCTCCGTCTCCCGCTGTCACTCTCTGGACACAGTAGAGTAGGCGGTTGGGTTTGCACTGCCACTGCTGGATGACCCCCTTTTTCCAAAATGTGAACCCAGGTGGCCCAAGAGCAGGCGCGGTACAGGAGCGTCGAGCAGGGGCTCCAGCTGGCCGCAGAGTGCAGGAGCCCTGAGCCCCGCAGGGCTTGTCCACAGCCGGCCCCAGCCCGGACCAGCACCCCTGTGAGGCCAGAGCCTCCCCCGCCATTGAGCGAGAAGCAAAGGTGTGGTGACCTTTCATCCCTTCCACGTAGTAGCTGAATCTTGTGGAAGAATAACTTTGGGATCTACTTCAAACAAAGGTCCAAATTCTTAAAATGTAGTGAGAGGTTGGGGGGCTGAAATGGTAAACAAACTGGTGCTGACGACTGGGCGGAGCCCAAAGGGATTCCAGGGCCTAAAGACCCTGGCCTGCAGCCTCCTGAATACTGCTCTCTTCTGCTCGCTCCACACAAATGCCTCCCGAGTCAACTTTTTAAAGGCAAAAATCCAGCCCGTCGTAGATGATTTCAGTTCGAGTGAGATGCTTGGGAACAATTTCTTCCAGAGTGTGTTACACTGGCTTAGCAAACCTATGACCATGGTACTGGCAGCAACCAGAGACAAGTTCAGTACTTTTGCAACTATTTTTTCAGTTTTAAACAACGTTTTTTATACACCAAAACTTGTATACTCGGGAATTTTTATAAGATAATCTAGTTCCCATCTTAGCCGCTGGCCAGTCTGACCCGTAGCGGGAACCCCACTGTGTCTGATGAATTGAAACGTGGCCCACACTGCCCTTGCATAGATGTACTGGTATCAGCTTATTTTAACTATAAGATACACAACTAAGCGCTTTGAATCCTGTGTTTATAGACCCTCGTCATCATAGCTAAAGTTAACAGAACTCTGACCATGAGACATTGAACAATATTGATTACCTGCCTGCTATGTATAAAGCCCTTTACTTGCTTAGGTTGTATTTCCTCACAACCTGATGAAAGAATACCACTGTTACTGTTCTGATTTAATAGAGGAGGAAACAGGCTGGACTGGGCTGCCTGACAGGTTGTACTAAGGGAGCCAAACCGAAACCAAAGCTGCCTGATGCCAGAGCCATCCTTTTAATTCCTCGATGCAGCCTCTCCCTGAACTTTTCTGCCTCCTGTTCCGATCCAATCAATGTTCACTTAAAGTCAACGACATAAATATCCCTTCCAGATAAGTTTTAATAATTCTAAGTAGAGAACCCATATTCTTCCAAAGTCTAACTTTGATTTATGCAATGTAAGTAACAACAAAAATTAAAGTCAACATCATTCTTAAATCCTTGTGAACCATTATTTTAGTCGATTATAACAGATGAACACCTGCTAAATTCCTTTTTTATCAACAAATATTGAATATAGTGTGGACACATCAAAAACTACAAAAGTAGCCCTAGCCAGTTAGACTCAGTGGTTGAGCATCGGCCTGTGGACCAGAGATTCCCGGGTTCGGTTCCCACTAGGGGCACGTACCACAAAAAAAACAAAAAAAACTACAAAAGTAGACAGGAGATGGTGGAGGTGAGCATCTGCTGAATCAATTAATGCACCAACCTTTGAAAATCTGAGCAGGTAAAGAAAATATTTTGACCCAGTAGGTAGAATAGAAAAAAATTAGAATAGAAAAGACTCTAACTTAGTAAGTAGCCCAAAAGGGCAGAACTTGAAGGAGGAAATGGTAATGGCTCAAAACTATGAAGGGGAAGAATCCAAGTGACAAGCCCTTCAGAGTAGGATCTGGTGACAGGGCTTGGCTTATGAAATACAGGGAGCTAATTAAAGTACTGATGTGCCTCATTTCCCCCAAGGTGACCTGTGTTTGAGAGTTTGGAAACAACAGTTCAGAGAGACTACAGGTTAAGCCACATGGCTCAAAAGCCTCTCTGTTGGGAAGTTGGGGAATAGGATTGTTCCCTCCAACATCAGGAAGGACAAACTGCTGATTGGACTCCACACGGAGCACTTATTATATCCTCGCACCTTTTTGGTAAACAATATGACTATGCTTTTAGGTCCCTGACTCAGGTCCTTGCTATGTCTGCTTCGTTAGACCTTTGCTTTTCAAATTCCAGAGGGGTCAGAAACGGCAGAGGGAGAGAAGCCCTTTGCCAGAAGCTGCCATGCAAATGAACCTTGTGGGTGAACTAGGTGGCCAAAAGTTCAAGGGCAATGAGATTCAATCTTATCTGACTTTACCAACTCCAGCTGAGGAAAAGTACCCAAATGCCTTGGGCAAGCTGCCCTTCAGAAAGACTGCAGAACTTAGCGGTTGAGCGTGACCCATGCACCAGAAAAACTGCAGAACTGTTTCATTCCTGAAATTCCACACACACACACACAAAATAGTAAGCAGAAACAACCTTAAAGTAATGAGCTTCCTGGTGATCTAATTTCACAGACTCGATTACCACTTAGTGTATTATATAGAATAATGACCCCCAAAGATGCCCATGTCTCAATGCCTGGAACCTGAGACTGTGTTGCCTCACATAGCAACAGATGTGATTAAGATCCTTTACTTAATCAGGTGTGATTAAGTTAAGGATCTTCAGATGGGGAGATTATCCTAGATTATCTGAGTGGGCTCAATGTAGCCACAGGGTCCTATGAAAGGGAGGCTGGAGGGTCACAGTCAGAGATGGAGATGTGACAGTTGATAGGGCGCAGGGCATGTAATAGGAGTAGGACCCCCGCTGTTTAATAATTATTCACCTTACTAACTATAGATAAGAAGTTTTCTTACAGCCCCTGGGAAACTGGAGGATGTGTTGCAAGAAGAAAAACAGGGCTGTAGAAAGATAAGATGCCTCAGAGCCTGGATGGGTCCATTACTCAGAAAAGAAAATACATTTTGAGAACAGACCAAGGACAAGACAAACTTTGACTTGGTTGCTGTGCCTGACCCCCTATGGGAGTTTACCTCAGAAATGCTGACCATTCTCCAGTCCCAGGAACAGGCTGAGCTGTTTTTAACATCATAGAAAATTAACAACCTTATCAGACTTCAAGATCCTGGAAGGAGACACACAGACCACAGACCCTGCAGCCCTTACCCTGCCCCTGTCTTAGGGCCACAAGGCAAGGAATGTGAGCAGCTTCTTGGAGCTGAAAAGTGAAAGAAATTTGCCCTCAGAGCCTCCAAAAGGATCTTAGCCCTGCCAACTCATATTGGACTTCAGATCTCCAGAACTCTAAGATAACAATGTGTCATTTTAAGCCACTAAATTTGTGGCAATTTGTTACAGCCGCCATAGGAAATTAAGATACTGCCCCAACAATACAATACTCAACATCCCAACAGGTGATGCATTAAATTTCACAATTGAATCATTGTAATTTAAATATAAATTCTCTTACAAAGAATAACAGCATTTTAGCCTTATCAGATTTTTTTAGTATACGTGAACTATCACATCCTTTTCTGAGAGTAACTTTGAAAGGGAAAGAGCTCCTGTAGAGGAGGAAATGGTGTCAAGAGAAAAGAAAGGGGAGGAAGCCACAGGAAACATTTTCTATTACACAGCTTTGCCTGGACTTGCCCTTGACCTTGGGTTTCCCTAATGTATACGCATTGCTCTGCCTCATGAATCAATTCATTGTCCCCTGATTCTGCACACCAAGGCCTAGCTTGTTCCCACCCAAAGGCTTTTGACCTTGCTATTCCTTTGGCCTTGAGTGCAGGCTTTTACCCAGCCTTTGCTACCAGGCTTCCTTCACTCCACCCAGTGTCATTTAGAGTGACCTTCTCCAACTATTTGTCCAACCTCCTCCTCCTCTCTCTAACACATTACCTTTGTTGATTTCCTTGGTTGCGAGGAGTCACTTCTGACATTATCCTATTTGGTTTCTTGTTTACTGCCTGTCTCTCCAGCAAGAATATACTCTCTGTGCAGGAAAGGACCTTGTCTGTCTCCATCATTCTATCTCCAGGACTTATAATCGTGCCTCACACACAAGTGCCCGATAAATACATTGAATGTATTGAATGAATGTACTACTTACATGACACCTGAGCTCTGAAATGAAGCCTGACCACCTTATTCAAAATCGTAACACATCTCCAGTCCTCTTCAGCTGCTTCCCCTGCATTACTTTTCTTCATAGCACTTATTACTCTCTTATGTGTTTAATCATTTACAGAGTTTGTAGAATTATTTGTCTCTCCCATTAGACTTGAAGTGCCCCGAAGGTAGAGGCTTTTGTCCATTTTGTTCTCTGCTGCATCCTCAGACTTAGGACAACACAGAGTAGTCACTGGATAAATATTGAATAAATGATTGAATACATGGAGCATAGGAAGCAGAATTCTTATAAAATTCCAGATTGGGGAATTCTCTTGGAAAATCCCACAGCGTTAGACCCCCTTTCCCAGAGGAAAGGAGCTGAGGACAGGCCACCTGACTAAGACAGAACAGGGACTTTCTCATGGGCCATGTTCCCTGTGACTCCAGCTGCCTCTGTTATGGACCCTGGCTGTTGTGAAAACCAGCCTGCTTGTACTTTGTTTATTTGGGAGAGGAGAAATAGTTCTGTACCCTTGTCTCTGCTGAACATAAAGGAAATGAAAGCTAGACTGGAAGGGCCAGCTGTCCACTGTCTCTTGCATTTTGCACTTCAGAAATGCATTTGCAATCCTCCCCTCTGGAATATTCTCCTCTGGAATGCCTTTTCCTCCTTCTCTACTTGGAAAACTTCTCATCCTAAATCTGTGAGTGGAAGCCTGAAGAACCAGGAGGTGAGGATGGGGAGGTGATAAGGGTAACAATCATGTGGGACTATGTTTTTCTACATTAAGAGTTTCCAGGATTTTCTTTTTTCTGCAAATGGTGGAAAAGAACTGAATTACGAGTCTGTTTCAGGGAGAGGCAGACAGATCCTCTTGCCATAGAGCCTGAGAAAGATTAATATTACATATTTATGTATAATATAGAGCATGTGACATTTCTGCTATCTGAAGTCAGTCTGTGTTTAGAACACTTGTGGTCTGAGTGGAAATGAACTTTCCAGTATCAAGCCACGTCACTTCCACGCAAACGCTGGACAACTGTAATACTCAAGGTGCCCACCAGGGGTTGATCTCACACAACATTTCTTTACCTAAAACCCGCAAGCTCTACTTTTCCTCATTTCTGACTATTGACTTTTATCCAAGCTATTCTCTCAGGCCGTAAAGTCCTTGAGATTATTTATCTAGTTTGTCTCCAGTGTCTGATAGCCCCAACTACAGTCGGTTCTCCCTTGGAAATCGATGCATGTAGGACTTCTGGGCAGTGGTCAATGTCAGGGTCACCACCGGCCTTGGCAGCTCAGGTAGGCAGAATAAATCCTCAGCCACAAAGCATGACTGATCCTTACCTGAGTCTATTTTCACAACATCCATGACGCCATGACGAGGGGTAAAACCACATTTTGAGTGAATGGGGTTTGTGAATTCTATAGTAGGTATTCGATTTTATTTTTTGTTTGTTTATTGTTTTTTTAATCCTCACCCAAGGATATTCTTCCATTTATCTTCAGATAGAGTGGGAGGGAGAGAGCAAGGGGGAGAGAGAGAGAGAGAGAGAGAAATGATGTGAGAGAGACACATCGATTGGAGCAAAGGATTGAGGGCTCGATTCTGGTCAAGGGCACATACCTCAGTTGTGGTTTGATCCCTGGCCCTGGTCAGGGTCATGCTGGAGACAACCAACAGATCTGTCTCTCTCACATCAATGTTTCTCTCTGTCTCTCTCCCTCTTCCTCCCTTCCACTCTATTTAAATAAATAAAAATATCCCTAGGTGACTCAAGGCACACCAAGGGCTGACAACCACATATCAGGCTTCTTCGGGCCTCAGGTACTCAGGAATCATTTGTTGAAATGAATTTGTAAAATGAGTTTGAACAAAGATGACTTCTAATGTGCATTCTACTTCTACAGTGATAATTATATAGCCAACTAGGATACATTTTTGCATATGCAAAATAAATTTAGGCTTTTTCTTATGAGAATTAAGCAGTCATCTGTTCAACATTCATGTAGACCAAGGAAGTAATTTCACCACCCCTGGATAAACGTTGGGAGAGACATGAGATAAACAAAGAACTACACACCATTGGACTAATATGGAAATTATCTGAGTTTGTGTTACACATTTGGCATTGGTCTATCACAGATCTTTTTAGCTTATTTGTGTGCATTGTCTCAGTGGCTTAGAACTTGGCTGAAATAAACTCTTTTTGTTTCCTTCTACATTATGTCATTCAAACTTTACACCTTTAGCAACACGTAATCTCTAAACTGTTTAACAAGAAATACGAGTTTGTCTACTAGTGTAAATGCGATCGGGAATTAAATTCAGGCATGGTAGAACTGTGTCATGACCTCTGTAAACGAGATCTGAGTGAGAGAGAGGATACTTTCTTGGCAACACTATAGCTGATCCCAGGAAAGGGTAGATGGGCCCTTTCCTGCTCCGGGTCTGTGTAAGAATTTGTTCCTTTGCTTTATAGAAATGTGAAATTCTCTTTCTTTTAGAATTTGGGTAGATTAAATTAAATGCCATTAGAAATCACATCCTTTTAGAATTTGTACAACCTTAATGCATAGTAATTTTTGTTGTTGTTTTTCTTTTTCTTTCGAAGAATATAGAAGGCGAACTGAATTGTGTAGCCAACTGAATCCCTGGTAAAAGGCAGGCCCAGAAAAGCAGAAGTCAGGAAAAATAATTAATAAAAAGCCAGCACCACTCATTTCCCTTTGAGAAGATAACAATTATTAACAAGAACGGCAAACAGAAAGTCAAGGTTCACCTTTTGAAATAAAAAGTAGGATATTTTTAGTCTGAGTAAAGCATAGTTTTGAAAGCCAGTCTTTGTTGAGAAAAGGTTTTCTGAATTGTTTTAGTTCCTCTTGCCACATCTTAAGCAGGGGAGGAAGATGGCATTTCAAGGTGGGGAATTGGTCGAATTTTCGAATTTTCAAATACAGCGAGATGACTGTATTTAAACAGGAAGAGCCTTAATTAAGTAATTGGTGACTTTAAGGCCCCACTTCCCCCACCCTCACCTCCTATACACACACATACCTTCAAATACAAAGCAGCCACATTTTCTTTGTCTGATATGAACAGTCATGTATGAACATTTTCAACCCCAAACAACTGCCAGCTTCAATCTGAGCTAAGACTTATTTTCTGCACATAGGAGATAAGGGGCAAAACTGAAGTGGAGGGATAGTCATACTATATTCCTTCTAAGAATGTGACAGTCACCGCTCACAGACACCAGAAAGGTGTTACTGGACAGCCCGGAGTCAGAGAGAGAGAGGACTGTCCCCAACCTCCATTTTTGTCTTCTCATATAAATGAACTTAAATGAGAGACTTTAGATGACCGCTTTGTGACAAAGCCAATTTATTTTAAAAAATTAAAGCAAGTGAATTTATTGAAAAAATACAGCTTCACATTTATTAAAGAAGCAAGGCAGGCAAATCTATACATCTGGCTTAGAAAGCACAGACATACTCTCAGCTCATCTGAAAAGCAAGTGGAGTGGGGGTGGGGGGTTCTGCCTTATCTACTCTCCTGTTTATAAATTTGTTTGTTTGATTTTTAATCCTCTGTTACGTGTCCTGGTACAGATTAACTCTGAAGGTTTCCCCTTTTCTTCGTTATAGCTTTCCCACAATTTATGGGAGGTACCTGGCAAATAAACCCAGAGACATGGCTTTCTGTTTGAAGTGTGGGATGAGATAAGTCTCTACTCTTATTTCCCCTCCTCCCTGTTGTTTCAACAGCTTCAGGATTATTTGCACGGAGTAGTTTCTGGTTATCAAAGTTGAATTTCTCCTCTTCCTCCTCTCTTCCTTCCTTTCCCCCTCCTTTCCTGCATTCTTTTGTGAGAAGAGGTTTTTTAACCCTTTGTTATCAAGATATGACCCTGTTACAAGCTGCCTCAGTTTCCCTATTCCACTTGTCCCAGAATTTTCATAGCTTTTCTTTGACCTATAACATGAGAACATCAGTAGCCACACACAGTACCATCCTTGGGGAGCAAACCTTGGCTAGCAGGGCCTGTCAAGAGGGAACACATGGCAGTTTCCATGGGTGACTCAGAGAGAATAACAAAGAGGACCCCATTTGTGACTAACCAAAGGGCTTATATCTAAAGGAGACTGAATCCTTCAAAAGATCAAAGTCCCTGTGGGATTCTTTTAGGCAGATAACCCTGACCCAGGCTATAAAGAGCACAAGGTGCATGATTGCTCCATGGACTCCATCTAAAATTAACATGAAAGATTGTGATTAGCTCTCAAATGTGAAGGAAACCCAAAGCAGGTAACATTCGGGATTAAAGAAAATCCCAGAGGAAAATCTCTCACCCTGCAAACAGGGGAAGAGGATGGAAGACTGGACACTAGGATCTTGCTGTGATATGATTCTTGCAGCATGACAACAGAAAGAGTTAGCAACTGCTTTTGTCTTGCTGCCAAGTATTGAATTCTGACCCTAGAGAAGGATTGATTTAACAAAAGAATACATTCTTTCAACAAAAATGTCTAAGTGGTTTCTATGTTCAAGGTACTAGGCTAAGTATCTGGGGATAGTGAGATGAATAAAGTATGATCCTTACTCTTCAATAACTTACAGTCTAGTAGGGTTGAGAATCTGGGTACTTAATTCAATGGAACATTGACTATGATGATGGGTACAAGATGCTACATGGGTCCAGTGGAAGGAAGTGGCTCTTCTGATTAAGGATTCGGGAAGCAATCATGGAGCAGGTGGGGGTTTTGCTGGGCTTTAATGCTTGGATACATCTGAAGGGTTGGAGGAGAAGGTGTTTTGGCTGGCAGAGAGCAGAATGAGAGATGCCACGGAGGCCGGGCACACCAAAATAAAAAGAATTAGCTAACACTCTTCCTAGAGTGTGATGTCAGCGATTTAATGACCAAAATGCCCCACCTAAGAGGTGACTTGTCCTTTTGTAGCTCATCAATGTTTTATGATATATTAATGTATCCTGATCATAATATTGATCTTTATAATTAAAATCCTAACAAACATTTAAACATAGAGAATGGACCTAGTTTATTTTACATAAAATAGCCCCCCCCCCCCATAAAAATTTCTTGATATGAGTAAACACCAAGTCAAGGGAAAAAATGTGGACTGGCTTAAATTTTTAAAGAGACTGAGGTCACTTGTAGTTTCTTGCCAAGCGTGTGGCCACTAGGTTCTAGAAAAAATAAGAAGCTGGTTGTTCATAATAATAAACCACAAAGTTAAAGATTTACCGCATACTGCATTAAAAACCAATAGCTCGTACAAGCTGGTGCCATGTACTTATTTCTGAAAGGAGAAACGAGGCACACCTGCTATTAGCAAATAATGGCGTGATACTGCGAAAGAATAGCCGGGAAAACATACCAGAGCGGCTTAGTCACATCATTTCCTCAGGCTGGAATTATTTCTGGGCTCCTCTGAGAATTCTGAGATACTTCAGACTTCGCTAGACCAGGAGTTCTCAACAGGGGGCAATTTTGTCCCCAGGGACATGTGGCAATGTCTGGAGACATTTTAGGCGGTCACAACTGGAGAAGGTATTACTAGCATCTCGTGGATAGAGGCCAGGAATGCTGTCCTAAGATGCACAGGACAGCCGCCCCCAACAGAATGATCTGCCTGGCCCAAAATGTCAATACTCTCCTCTACACTGCAAACCACTTGATGTAAAAATGAGTTCTCCAAAAGCATTCACCTCCAAATGTTTGACTCCAAGTCCCAACACAATTCTGGAGATGTTCCATACAATCGTCGCACGAAGTCCACACCCACCTAAAGACACAGTTGTCAGGTAGAGAGCAGTGGTGGCCTGACCTCAAACCGCCATGTGACTGTTACTGAGACATCTGGTTGTTTGACCACTTTGTGCCTCAGGCTCCCCATCTGCCCAACTGGGAAAATAATAGTCACTATCTCACAAAGTGGGAGAGATACTGAAGCAAACAAACAGATGTGAAGTGCTTAGAGTAGGGTCTGTCTGGCCCATAGAATTAAATAAATGTAAACTTATTATTAGTATTCCTTGGCACAAAGAGAAATGTAATGATTTACATTTATCTAGACCAACCTCCGAAAGCTCAGTTATTTGAATAATACCTTGATTTCCAAGTATCATCTAAGCTACTACACAAGTTTTCTTGAAATTGTCATACTTCACACTATTAATGAATTTTTGTGTCCTTTTGATGTTTTCTTTGTATTTTTCTCATATATATAAAATGATGCAAGTTTGTTTGCAATCATCTCGTGTGCAGCATTGGGTAGACGTGCCACAGTTAGATAACCAACCCTTTTCCAGGGGACTTTTGTCATTCATTTGTCTGCTCAACATCTAAATATTGTATTAATCCAGCCGGAAACAGAATCCAGCTCCAATCAAAGAAATTGTTCATTCTCAATATGCTCTTTCCCAGCTGCTTTTGCAGCTAAAGCATGAGCACGTGACCTCAGCTTCACCAGTCAGACATGCTCGTGCCTGAATCTGACTCAGGAGCTGGTGACCAAAAGAAGCAGGCTCCGTGTCAACCGTCTCAGTCCCAACAAGATGGGCAGTAGTGGCTGCAGAGACCTCCAGTCTTGGGAGACTGCGGGAGCAGAGATTTTCTCACGGGTCCGAGATTGCCCAATGTGGAGTAAATTCCCAGAACTGGGGCCAGGCACGTCATGTAAATGAGAAACATGATCCAGGTCAGGAGGTAGTGGTGACTGTGGGACAGACAGCCTTCTGTCTAAAGTGTGCCCAGTTCCCGCCATTTGTTTCATGTGGCATCAGAAGCCCTGTACTACCAGTTCTGATTTTTTCGAGAGAAACTAGAATTCCAAGTTTTACGGGAAATCAGTAGGCAACCAATTCAAACAGTTGAAAGCCCATTGTGGGGGTGGGGGGTGGGCAACATTGAGGGGCACGTGACCTCAGTCCTCAGCCTCCTGTATGCAAATGCCAGGGTATTCCTAAATACGCTCACCTCTTACCTGCTCCTCAGTGGTAGGTTTGATTGAGAGAACAGTTAAAGCAACCTTCTCACTAATATTCAAGTAACTAATAATATTCAGTAATAATATCATTAGTAATGTTGATATTAAGTAATAGCATTACTTAATAACATTACTTAATATTACTTAATGTTATTAAGCAGAAATTTTTAAAAAGTAACTGAAATATTAGTAAGACTTCAAGACTTCCACATTTTCTACTTGCCTTCAAGTAGAAACCTTATTCCCTGAATAAGTTCCATGTCTCTGTCCTGTTGCTCATGCTGTTTCATCTTCCTTTATCAATCCCACTTTGCCCAACTACTTTTCCTTCTAGATCCTATTCAAGAGTCACCTCCTTCTGGAAGCCCTTCATGATTTCCTCTTTCTCTTCCCTCACTCATCCACCTTAGGTACCCCCTGGCACTCAGGGATAATAGTCCATATATTTTTTATAAAAACAATGTCTTAGCCCCAGTTCTCTAGAAAACAGATGGATAAAGCTTACATGCTGACACTTTATCAGAGGGTACAATTCCAGGGCAGCAAGAGCCAGGGGGAAACGCTATGAATCAGGAAAGGATAAAAAGCAAATAAAAGACACTGTATTCCTGAGCAGGCTACGGCTTCTCAAGAAAACACCGTTTGTTGCTTAATCCTATGCGATGCCCCTCAAGAGGCAGAATGAAACGACTGCAACTCAAAACAGTTGTGTAAAGGTATGAGGAGTGAGCAGTCTGTAGGCTCCTTCCTGTCTTCAACCTCCCCGTGGACATCTGACCCGGGATAGTGACTCCCCAGTACCAGAATGAGCGTCCAGGTGCACACAGGTCTACCAGTAGGCCTGCCTCCACAGCACCTTCCACAATGCATGAGACAATGCAGCAACAATGATGCAGTCAGTGACACCAACACCATCTCTATCACTTGGATCTTTAGCATCCTAGTAGGGAGGTAGGTGAGTTTGGTTTAGTTCATCAGATTTCATAAAACATCTAGGCTTGTCAAGTGGAATGAAACACAGAGGTAGGTGGTGATAACCCTGAAATACCAAGTGCATCTTTCAACTCAATACAGCGGCTTTAACAAACTTTTGTGTATTAGCATTCTCCAGAGAAAGAGAACCAATACATACGTACATTTATATTACATGAGTTGGGCCACACAGTTCTGGAGGCCAAGATGTCCCCAAATCTGCCCTCTGCAAGCCAGAGAACCAGGGAAGCCGGTGGTATAAGTCAGTCCAAGTCTGAAGGCCTGAGACCCAGAACTCCAATGTCCAAGAGCAGGCGAAGATGGACACCCAGCTCAAGAAGAGAGAGCAGGAATCGGCCTTCCTCTACCTCTTTTGTTCTATTTGGGTCCTCAACAGACTGGATGAGGGCAAACCTTCTCTTTGCTCATGTCTACTGAATCAAATGCTAATCTCTTCTAGAAACACCCTCGCAGACACACCCAGAAGTGTTTTACCAGCTTCTCAGCATCCCTAAGCCCAGTCAAGGGGACCTCTGGCCGTCCCCCCCATTCCAACCCGCCTCTGGACTCTCAGGCACTCATGCTCTCTTCAGGTGCCAGAGGACTCTTACCTTGGTGGCTGCTCTAGACAAAATTCCACCAATGTAAAAATTCTGCGGTATATATACTATCTATCATTAGACACCTGGGGTTTTACTATCGCCTATGCAGTACAAATGGTTTTTCTACAAGAAGGCTTTTGTGTATCTTCTCAACCAAATAAAAATATTCCCTTTAATGGTCTTTATTGTATGAATTAGTTTTAAACTCTTGCTCCCAATAGTGTCCCCTATACCCCAGAATACCCTTGATGACACTTAATCAACAACAAATGAATATTTTTATATAGAAAAGAAGCCCCACCCTGGTCTGTTTGGCTCAGTGGTTAGAGTGTCGGCCCACAGACCGAATGGTCATGGGTTCCACTCCCAGTCAAGGGCATGCACCTGGGTTGCAGTTTCAGTCCAGGCCCTGGTCGGGGTCATGTGGGAGGCAACCAATCAATGTGTCTCTCTCGCATCTTCCTCTCTGTCTCTCTCCCTTCCTTCCACTCTATCTAATAATCAATGGAAGAATATCCTGGGATGAGGATTAACAACAAAAGAAGAGAAGGGAAGGGAAGGGAAGGGAAGGGAAGGGAAGGGAAGGGAAGGGAAGGGAAGGGAAGGGAAGGGAAGAGAAGAGAAGAGAAGAGAAGAGAAGAGAAGAGAAGAGAAGAGAAGAGAAGAGAAGAGAAGAGAATCCCCATCCATGTGAGATTTTTATATTTGCTACAGAAAAAAGTACCATTTGCAATTCTTATTACTGTTTATTTTGTGCATCTACTTAGCACATGATTACTTTTTGTCTGTGTGTTTGTTTTCTCAGACATCTACTAAACATCTTTGGGGTACATAGCACCCCAATATCTTCACTCACTGATCATTTAAAAGACTTCATGTTGCTCTAGCCACATAACATCTACCCCAAAAGTAAAATGCAAAACTCTGAACTTGCTCTTCTCAAGGGGATGATAAATATAAGAGTGGGATTAAAATGAGGATTTAAAAAAATAAATGATGGAAAATAAACTGTCAGTGTATCTACGTTACTAATTAAATTCCCAGTAGTGCTTGATCGCATCTATTACTTTAAGAATTCTATCTCTAAAAGTAGTCTTGACTATCAGGAAAGATTAGGAAACCTTAGTTACCTGTTAAAAGCTGATATGTAACCTTCATCACATTACCTTTTGGCGTTTCTAGGCATACAGGTGATTTATTAGCTTCTTGTTCTATTAATGATTTATCTGTTATCACTATGCATGACGTATATGACAATTTTTTACAGCCTCTAATGATAGTTCTGGAATATTCATGAGATCTGAAATGCAGGCTGAAAAAAAGAGTTTTATGGACCAGCATTCCTAGTCTACCTTTTGCCATGTGTACATCATCAAATAATGCTCATCAGCCTCCTGAGAGGAGCCCACACATGCTGGTCCCTGGGAGAGCCAAGGGTCCTGGAACAAAGAATTCCCAACATGTACCTTCTTTATAGCAAGTTCATGGCTCGAAGTCGGCCAGCAATATAGAGCCAAAATATGGGGGACTTTAAAAGGTAGGGAGCTCTCCTTATCCTAGGCATCTTAGTCGCGGTGTGCCCTTGTAAAGTGAAATTTAATTTTAACATGGAATAGGCTTTCAGATGTCAGAAAAGTGATCGGAGTCTGAAAATGGAGACCTTGCATCTTGCCACTGCTTAGCCCAGAATCATGAAAGGAAAAGTCAGAGATAAAAATATTCCTTTTGCACATTAACACTGGCAATGCTAACCGTAGGCAAATTTTTGGAACAACAACAACAACAAAAATGTGCTTTTTAAATTTTTTTATTGATGTTAATACATTTTAACAAAAAAGGGCTAGATAGATGGTCCTAGTTGGAATCTTTGTATCAAAGTAGTCTTGAGATGGAAGGAACTTCACAAGGTACTTCGACCCCATGCTTTAGAGTTACAAAAAAAAAAAAAAAAAAAAAAAAAGCCTGCAAAGAGAAAGGGACAGCTCATGGTCCCCAGCTGAGTACGGAGAAGCCGCGGGGGCAGAGCACCTGGGGAGTGAGGTGGCCAGGAGACCTGTCCGTCCTTAGAATGACATTGTGAGCAGCTACCTGCTCCACCTCGTCCCGATCAAGCTGACTCTAATTATAATCACATCCCTTCACACAAATTCAATTGAATATACTATATCTTAGAAGTTGTTAATTAAATAAAAATGTAGTATTCATTAGTAATGAAAAAATAAAGCTATCTGAGAAAAGATTGCTTCATTCATGTGACATGTCTATTCCTAAAAACCTGCAAGGTTAATTTTTACAAAAAAAATACATTTTAGACACTTTGCTCACTTCATAGACTGTATTCAGCATAGTTAACTACTCACCTTCTCAAAACATGGTCTCGCCTTTCTGGACATCGCATCCCTCCGATCTCCCTCAGTGATCACTCACTTCTCTGCCTCCTGTGCTGTCTTGAGATGGAAGGAACTTCACAAGGTACTTCGACCCCATGCTTTAGAGTTACAAAAAAAAAAAGCCTGCAAAGAGAAAGGGACAGCTCCGCTTCCTCTGTCCAGCAGGTGAGCTCTGGCCACCTAAGGCTCAGTCCTGAGCCCTCTCCTTTTCTCTGCTCTACCTTCCTACTCTCCATCCACCCGACTATGACTTACCTCTAGGCTGATGACTCTCAAAGGTATCTTTTTTTTTTTTGTACATGCCCCTAACGGGAACTGAACCAGGGACTCTCTGGTCCGCAGGCTGATGCTCCAACCGCTGAGCCAAACCGGCCAGGACCCAAAGGTATCTTAACCCAGGCATCCTTCATACCCAACTGCCGTGTGGCATCACCACCTAGTTATCTAATAAACATCTCACACGTAACATCATTCAAAGCCAAAAATCTTGATCCCCCTGCCCCCTGCTCTGCAACCTCTTCCCTCCCCCAGTTTTCCTCACCTCAGTTAGTGGCACCACCTTCTATCCAGGGGTTTGGCCTCACACCTGGGAGAGACAACCTTAATTTTCCTTTGTCCTCTGTCCCCACATCCAGTCCATCTGCAAGTCCTCTTGGCTCCACTTCCAAATCGGTGCCCACCTCAAATGCCACCTCTGCATCTACCCCTGTCTTCTGCTCTTCCTGTGAAATCCATCGTGTACACAAACCTAGGGCAAACTTTTTTTTTTTTAATCCTCACCCAAGGATATTCTCTCCATTGATTTTTTTTTTTTTTTGGCAAGAGTGGAAGGGTGAGAGGGAAGGGATGAGAGAGAGAGAGAGAGAGAGAGAGAGAGAGAGAGAGAGAGAGAGAGAGAGAAACATCGATCAGTTGCCTCCTGCAAGAGCCCAGACCGGTACATGCAACCCAGGTACACGCCCTTGACTGGGAATCAGACTCATGGCCCTTTGAGCTGATGCTCTAACCCACTGAGCTACATGGGACAGGGCTAGGGCAATCCTTTAAACACTAAACAATCGTGTGCTCCTAGCTCAGCTTCTTCAGTGATTTCACAGTTCCCTACAAATGAACTCCAAGCCCCTCGCCTTAGCACAAGGCCCTGCTGACGGCTTCTGCCTTCTCTCCACTAGCATCCCACTCTGCCCTCTCCAGCTTCCCAGCTGACATGCTTTCTGTTACTCAAATGTACCAAAGCCTTTTTCTGGCCCGAAACCACCTTCCCTAGCTCTTCACATGCTGAGTCTGCTCCTCAGCTCTCAGCCCCCAGCCCCCTCCTCACACTGGCCTCTCTGTCCTGCCCCCTCACAGTTCACCTCCCCGGTCGCTCACCTCTCATCACCCTGTTCATTTCCGCCACAGCCTCACACTTCTCCAGATCTGTAGGGGTGTCGTTTGTGTCTTTGTCTACTTCACGTTTCCCCGAACAGAACGGAAGCCCCACGGGGCTCAGACTTGGTCCTGTGACCACCGACCCCCAGGGTCTAGCCGAGCACCTGCCACACAGTAGGCACTCAGTACGTTACCTGGTTAGCTCCGTCAGTAAGCAGTGGATTAGAAGGCGCGAATGAATCGATCCCCTTTAGAAGAATGCTAATGGGAAACAATTTAAGAATTCCAGGACCATCTTTGGGTGTGTAGGTGACAATCCCAGTTCTCTTAACCTGCACTGGTTTAAAGTAAGAAAAGCCTGTGTATGTACACACACACACGCACACGCACACACACTTTCTCCAGCCAAATTATTCATTTATTTAAGGAATTGGTGGATGAATCAAATTGTTGCTCAGGAAATTTGGATATCCCTGGGGGTGCTTCACAACAAAATCTGGCCCATGGGAGACAGCTGCCTAAAAAAGTCGTTGCTCACAGTCACTCAGTGAGCAAACAGCTGTGGTGAGGCAGCTGCCATTACTTCCAGGGGACAAGTGCCATCCAAGGCCATGGATATAGAAAGGTGAAGAGGAGACAGTCACTGCCCCTGGGATGTCCTAGTCTGGGGTGAGGATGTGTAGACAGGAAAACACCTTAAAAAGCGTTTCCTGCCCTGGCCGGTTTGGCTCAGCGGTTAGAGCGTCGGCCTGCGGTCCGGAGAGACCCGGGTTCGGTTCCTGCTAAGGGCACGTACCTCGGTTGCAGTTTGTCCCCGGCCCTGGTCGGTTGTGCGGGTGGCAGCCACTCGATGTGTTCCTTTCATGTCGATGTTTCTCTCTCTCTCTGTTCCTCTCTCTCCCTCCCACTCTACCTGAACAAAAAAATGGAAAAATGCCCTCGGGTGAGGATAAAAAAAAAATAAAAGCGTTTCCTTTCTTTAGGCCTAAGGAGTTGAGATGAGGCTCAGTTCTGGGGGAAAGACCAGATTAAAAGGGGATCTTACACACTGGCGGTGGGGAGGATGTTATCCACCGGGGCTTTTATTATCTGTCCTATAAATACATGAAGTACCAAAACGCATCCAAACCCTGAGTGCATTCATTTCCCTCCATAAAGTTAAGAACCTCATCTAACATTCCTCCTGTGAGCTTACTCCCACAAATCAGCAGAGATTGTAAAAGTTCTTTCTAGTGAGAGAAGAACAGTGTGGAAAAAAAGTCTGGTGCTGAAGAGCTTTGAGAGCTGTAAGGAGTCTCAGGAATAATCAACTATCCCGTATATTCAGTAGAACTACATCTTTGTTTTGAAGATGAATATGAGGCCCAGCCGCTCTCCCAGGTCACACAGTGATCACATGACCAAAGTGAGTGGGGAAACACCATTCAATAAAACCTAGGTCTCCCTCCTACTTTTCTGTCCATAACCCAGTCTCCCTAGTTCTTTGCAGCTGGGAGGGGGCGCAGGGCAGAACAGTGATAAAACCAATCACACTGTGCTAAGAGCACACCTGCTACTCTGTTCACCATGCAGAATGGTGTTCTTGTGTCTTTTGGAGTCCAAACCTTCCTCCACCACCCAAGTTTCTTGTCCCCCCTAAGAAACAAAAGAATCAATGGGTGAGGAGCCAGCCTGCATCACAATGCTACGTATTCATTTGTTTCATCTTGTTTTTATCACTTTCCGTGATGAACCATGTGACCCTTTTTGATGGCTTCTTTCTTCTTACCACCCTCCAGATGGGCTTTGCAAGCGCCATCCTCGGTCTCTGATTCTCAGGTGCTCTGCCTCTGCTCAGCTCCAGACTCTCACACCCCGTGTGGATGGCCCCCCTTCTGGCTCTATCCCTGACTTCCCAGCCAAGCCCAGTTCCTCTTCCTCCGCCTGCTCTCTGAACTCTTCTCTTTGGGGGTCTTCTGACACCCCAGATGCCCCTTCCCCTCCTAGAGTAGCTCCTTCCTTGACTGCCCCAGTGCTGAAGACACCAGCCCTGAATCCCACTCACTGCCCCAGGACGGCGTCGTTAGAGGGACGCTGCACAGGTGCCCGGGCGGCTGCTGATGTGCCAGCCATAGGCGGGTCAGCCACAGGCAGGTGGCCCGGGGGTGCACAGAAAGCTGTGCCAAGGGAAAGGGCACTTGGCTCCCCTTTTGGTGGCTCCAAAGTCAGTTCTCAGCCTCTAGACACCCTGGGTTGCCATGTCTACCTCTGCCCCTCCACATGCTCTCTCCCTTTCCCTCCTCTTCCTCTTTCATTCCCAGATGCTGCTCCTTTTGCCCTTCTGTAGTGGACAGCTCTGGTCTGGGCCAGCCTCCCACCTAGTCACCCTTCTTTTATTAAGGGCACCCCGATTTTCTCTGGGAGACCATCCACCTCCAGTCTCAGACCATGTGATTTGGGTAGGGTTGGCTCCCCTATCGTCTTTAGCGGTGACATAAAATCCAGTCCTTACAACCACCCCCGCCCCCCAGCTATGGTGACCTGCTCAGAGATGGGCGTGAGTCCCAATTTGAGCCAGAGAATCAGACTAGGACTTACATGTACACTTACTTATATTTACACTTAGGGCAAAGGAAGTTCTCATTTTCTTTTCCCTAATTTTGGAATTGTGAGGACGAAAATATGGATCCACTGGCAGCCACCTTGCCTTTGAGAAGGGGGATCCCTTGGAGAGAAACCAGAACTGAGACATGGAGAGAGACGGCGAATCCCGGGGATATACTCTGAGGAGCTAGACCCAGCTGTGCCTGAAGCCAACAACTTTTCCAATTACGTGAGCCCCAAATACCTCATTTTCTTAAGTTGCTGTATTAGGTTTTTAGTCCCTTGCAACCAAAAGAGTCCCAATATATCTTCCTAAATCCAAATTGTTCACAGGACTTTGGGTCTGCAATTAAATGTAGAGATGAAATCTAACTCTTATCAGAGAGATGGTGATTGATAGGATCACACTCTCAGGTTGTACCAGAGACCAGCCTAAAACCCAGATCTCCACGCTCTCAGGCTATGGTTATTCTGCCACAAAATGTTACATGCAATCAAGGTGTTTTCCTTATACGGATGTTTTATTTCCCCAGCTAGAGCACAAGCACGTGACAGGGCAGGGGTGGGAGCTGTGTCCCGGATTTCTACTTGTTAACCAATCATTGAGTTAAGAAGCCTTCTATTTAGGAGATTTAAAAAAAAATGTTTTTATGCTTGCAAGGTGAAATGTATTACTTTCATGGTTTTTACTACTTGGGAAAGTATAGGAGTATAGAAACAGTTGTTTTCAGCAGCTACAATCATTTCCTGCAGATTTCAGTCTTTTTGTCTTAAAAAAGTCAAGCAACGACTTTTATTAAGTAGCCATTACTTGCAGTCACTGTGCGGATTTGTCAAGCAATAGGCCTGTCTCTGCTCTTGGGAATTTATTAACTAACGTGAAGGGGGAAAAGAAACTATAAACAAACATGACAAAATATTAACATTTTTGCTTTTGTTTATGTAGAGGAAATTATGAGTCTAAAAATCAACTACAATTTTTGGATTCTACCTAAATTACACTAAGTAAATAAAATACTATGGATTCTTCCTACAAAAATAGATATTCAGCAAGTGTTCAATTTGATTGTTACATTTAGAAAATCAGCATCCATGTGCTTTTGTTATTTTCAATACTGTATGGCTACAAAATAATCTGAACCTGGCTGGTGTGGCTCAGCGGTTGAGCATCAAGTCATCAGTTCGATTCCCGGTCAGGCTACATGCCCAGATTGTGGACCCGATCCTCAGTGGGGGGCATGCACGGGGCAGCCAATCGATGTTCTCTCTCATCGATGTTTCTATCTCTCTCTCCCTCTCCCTTCCTCTCTCTCTAAAAATCAATAAAGAAAAAATAATAATCTGAAATGTTTGTGGCCTTATTATCATATCATACGAGGTTTTTTCCAAAGTATTTCTAAATGGAAATTTTATTAAATACATATTATACTGCATAATGTATTTGCTGTGAGACTCACAGCAACTGATGAGGTTTTTCCAGTTGGTTTTTCCGGATGTTGCATTAGTCTCCTGAGTCTGCTGTGACAAAGCACCGTAAATTGCTGTGGCTTCAAACAACAGAAATGTATGTTCCACATTCTGGAGGCCCGAAGTCCAAGACCAAGGTGCCGGCAGGGCCTGCTCCCTCTGAGACCTGTGGAGGAGAATCCCCTCCTGCCTCTTCCTGGGGTCTGGCGGTGGCTGTCAGCCCTTGGTGGCCCTTGGCTAGTAGCTAAATCACCCCAGTCTCTGCCTCTGTCATGACATGGCCTAATCCTGTGTGTGTGCGTGTGTGTGTGTGTGTGTGTCTTTACATACCATTTTCCTGTTACAAAAATACCAGTTATCATGGTTTCAGGCCCACCCTAGGGACCTCTTCTTTACTTGCTCACATCTGCAAAGACCCTATTTCCAAACAAAGTCACATTCACAGGTACTAAGGGTTCTGACCTCAGTGTGTCTTTTGGATGGGAGGAGAATACAATTTAACTCCTAATAGGTGTATAAGTCCATTTTAAAGAACTGTTAGAAACTTAACCATGGTGGGTGGTAGGGAAGGAAAGACTCTTTGGCAAGACTGATCTCTGACTTGCTATGGAGACTCACAAGGTGGGGGGGAAGTGAGAACTTTGGCTGGCATTCCCAGTTCGACAACCACCCAAACCCAAGAGGTGGAAATGAACAGGCCCGGTCTAGTAAAGATCTCACACAGCACCTGTTAGTAATGTAGAATCACTAAATATTTAGGATGCGCTTCTTCCCCGGCCATGTCTTCTCACCCGTCCTTCCGAGGCCGGACTCTGGCTTCCCTCGGGGCCGGCAGCCTGACATCCTCCCATAAATTCCTCCGAGGAGTTAATTTCCCCTTCCCCTGCTGCTGCTTAGAATGACCCTGGCCACCTTACCACATCCGCATCCAACTGGGGAGATGATATTAGGAATGGTTGTGTTTCCATCGAATCCCAACTTGACTCTGGGTAAATTTAAATAACCAAGAGATGACTTCATTGGTGGTGATCTAGAAAAAAAAAAAAAAAAAAAAAAAAAGTGAGTCAGCTTCTTACTTGGCCTTCAAGCTTTGTGTCTGTAACCTCCCTGGAGCCATAAACTATACATATCTCTTCTTTACGCATTTCCTGTGCTCGGGAACTCAGTACCCTGGAACAGAACTTATCTCTGCAGTGAACACTGTACATCCAACTGCCCGGCTCCTCCTGAACTTTGAGCCTCAACACTGGCGGGAGAGGACAGGAGGGGGAGAGATGTCACTGATAAAGGGTTCTAGGAGGGGTGAGTGGTGCAGAGGTTAATTCACAGAGGTGGGGCAGGGAGGACTCGGCCCTGTGAAGTCTGAGGCTGGGAAAAAGAGACCGTGAATGATAGAGCACAAATTAGACACTAAAGACAAAATAATAGTGAAGGGTCAAAGAGTTCGTTGTAACTTACGTCTTCTGGTCTTCTGCCCATTCCACTGTCAGTTTCTGGAGGGGTGTTTTGTCCTGTTTCCCACCGTATTTCCAGCACTTGTCCTCCTGCCTGGCACACAACAGACTCCAGCCTCCTTGACCATCTTTTCCTTCTTCTGGTCTGCAAAGCTCTTTCCTATTGCTGAGCCTTAGCACACACTGAGAACATCTGGCCTCGAACATTTTCTCTTTCCAGATGATGCCTCCTTTCCATGCTTTGGTTCACAGCTTAAACATTAGCTCCCTGAAGAGCACACATTCTATTTAAATCTCTCTCTCTCTCTCTCTCTCTCACACACACACACACACGCGTGTGTATGCTTGAGCACGTTAGCCTTTGTCTCCGCATCCTATTTATTGTTGTCACAGCCTGTACAACAATCCGCAATGGTTGCTTCCTCCCCTGGACTGTAGGCTCCGGGAAGAGGAAATCACACCGTCTTGTCCACTGTAGCCCAGCAATCAGCACACCCAAGGCTTTTCAGCAGATAAAAGTTAAAGAACCAAAGAATGAACATACGCACTCGGAATTTATTAAACCTGCCAGAATTTTAATACTGTATTGCATGGGAATTTTGGCAGAAACTAAGGATGGCATCTTAGACCAGAAGAGGAGAGATGAATGATTTATTAACTACCTAGGATCGATGGAATAACCAAAACGAAAGCTGACTCTTCCTTCCTTACTCTCTATCAAAATCAATTCCAAATGGATCGAAGATGTAAGCCTTAAAAAATGAAGGCATTGAAAGAGCACAAAGAAAATGTACAAGAAGTTTTAAGCATCTTAATGCAGAGATGCTTTTTTTTCTAAGCAAGCCAAAAAAGGAAAGATTGATATATTTAAATACACAAACACAAACCCTTTCTTCACACGCACGTACACACGCAAAACACACTCGGAGACAAAAGACGAACAGCAGATTGGGGAAAAATAATTGTTACACTTGACAAAAGCCTTGATCTTATTATAAACCACATGTTGTTACAAATAAATAATGAAAAGACTAATAACTCAAAAATAAAGGACATGAGCCGACCACAGAAAAATTCATGCAAATGGCTTTTTAAAAATGGGATATACTGTTTTAAGAATATCAAAGGAAAGGAATGTACATTAAATAGTGAGATAACCATTTTTCATCTTTGAAATTGGCAGAAATGACAAACTTTAATAATGTTCAGTGTTGCCCAGTATGCGGGGAAATGAGCCCTGGCATGTTATCGGGGGTGGGGGGATACATTTCATCTTTTGAAAGTCAGCCTCATCGGTTAGCTGGCCTTTGAGAGTGGTTCAGCATTTTTATGTTTGTACAAAGAACAGCCTGGCTGCCTTTACTGGAATTTTAAATGCACGTACTCTTGGGCCAGCAACCGCATTCTAAGATTTTATTCTGCAGATAAACGTGGACACATATGCAGAGATTCATGCAGAAGACCACAACAACCTAAATGACCTTGAATAGTGGACTGATGAAATACGGTTTGGTTCATACCCATAATAAACTACCACGTGGACACTGGGGAAGAAATACACTAACGACGTATGTGTTTAGTATATGAAGCATACAAGGCATGGGACAGAATGCATTGTACGAACTCGTTTGTTGAGGAAAAAAACATTGCAGTCCAGAGATGGTAGATAGACAAACAGATAAATAGAAAGACAGACACACATGGCTGTGCATACGTACCATTTCTGGGAGGATTCACAGGAAACCACTAGGGGAGAGGCTGTGAGGTCAGTAGGCTTACTTTTCACGATAACTTTTCATATTATTAGGAAAAAAATTTACTAAGTGCATATACTACTTTTTTCATTTAAAAACTAGCTGAATTATAAAAATGATGTTAGCATAACTCAGTGTAGCTCTCAAAAAGATTTTCCATATTAATAATAGTGATAATAGTAAATTAGAAAATTTTTTCAGTCTTGTTAGACTAATGCTTTTATTATTATGAGGAATGAGATCTTAAATGAATACCCTAAATTAAAAATTTTTTAAATAAACTCTTTCAATAATCCAGAAGTGAGACAGGTTTAGCCTTTTAGTTGTGAATGAATTATTTAACTTAAAAAACCTATACTTGATTTACTAATAAATATCTTACTTTGAAAAGATGGCCTGCCAAGGCGGCTTGGATAGGTTCAACTCATTTGTAGCTAGGGACACTCCCTACCCATCCCCAACAATGTATTCAAATTCAGAGCCAAAAGTTACTTATTAAACTCAAGAGATAGTATGTTCTGGGAATACCATTATAAACTTGGCCTTTAGGAGAGCTGATCTCTTAATAAAATACAGAACAACTATCTCAGAAAAACGAACATGGGCAATCGTCATGTAAGTATTTATTGCCTTTGGGAGTTGAACAGTTTTCATTTTAGTTATAGCATGTGTAGAAATTTAAACTATGAAATCATAATTGATAATTTTATGCTTTATGATTATGAGTACCCCTTATTACTGGTTTGCACAACAGCCTAGCATGCTTTTAAAATGCATTTGGAATAATTTTTTCTCTCTATTAGTCAAAAATCTCTTAGGAGGAAGATTCAGATTACAATTAAGATTTGTTCAGAGAAATGTTTAAAACAAGGTGGTCATCAGTGCCTTGCAGAGAGCAAAATGGTTAATATGTATTTGTGGAATGCATGACTAATGCTGTTAGTTAGTAGCAAAGTTGCTCCAAAATTCATAGACTCTAACCACAGAGTTTTACAGGAAAGACAATTCTTGTTGCAAATATCAGGAGATCGAGGTAAACATACTCCCACAAGGCCATATAACTTGGATTGAAAGGTGAAAATATTCCAGTTAGCATCAGACATCTAGATATCTGTAAATCTCCATGAAACAGACTCAATAGTTAACTTTTCTTCTGAAATGCCTAGGCGCATGTGAATGACACGCCTAAACCATTAATAACTAAAAACTGACTAAAACACTACCATTTGGAACCAACTATGCACAAGGCAGGTCAGAGTAAAACCCTGAAAAAGAAATAGCTAAGCTGTTGCAATAAGAATTTTAATAAGGTTTTGCTTCCCACGACAAGAATGATTTATTGTGTGAACACTAGGAGCAAAGAGACTAAAACCCCAAAATTTCTGTAAACTCAAACTTTGTTTATATGGGTTTTTCCTTTGCTATAAACTTGTATTCATATGATTGCAAACCTACAAATATCTTCTTCGGATAGGCTTTACTTTTCAAATCCTCTGTCAATAACATCCCATACTGGCCAGGACTATGAGCCTTCCAGTGAGTGTATCTTTCAGAAAAACAAACCTACTCTTAAAATACTTCTGAAGGTGCAGAGGACCTCAGGAATGATCATTTGCCCTGCCCTGGCTGTTCAGTAACACATTTCATCCCCTAGCCCTGGCCGTTTTGTCTCAGTGGTTAGAGCATCGGCCCTTGGACTGAAGGGTTGCGGGTTCCATTTCTGGTCAAGGTCACCTGTCTGGGTTGCAGGTTCAATCCCTGGCCTCAGTCGAGATCATGGAGGAGGAAACCAATCAATGTGTCTCTCTCACATTAATGTTTCTCTCTCTCCCTTCTACTCTATCTAAAAAAAGAAAAGACATTTCATCCCTTGAAAGTCAACCCCACGGGGCAGCTGGTCTTTGTGGGTGGTATAGCATTTTTACGTATTTCTCTTTTGAATCCTCAGAGCCAGTCTTACTGCCTCTCAGCAGGCAGTCAACAGTTGCCCAAAGAGGACACCCCACCCGTGGCAGCCATGCAGCCTTTCAGCCGCGCACCAGGGAGTGGACAGCCAGAGGCCCATCAGCCTGTAAGCACTTTTCCCCCTCCAAGTCTTAGGTATGACTGGGCTTTCTTATGGGCCCAGAATTACTCACCACTGACTTGTCCTGTTGAACCTTCCACAATCCTCCAGTCTGAAAATGTCACCAGCAGGCATTACGTCCAGGCAGGGAGTAATTTCCCTTGGAAAATGTTTGCTAGGACATGTGCAGCTAATATCAAAATGCAATCTAAGAACTGAGCTTACAGTTCCAACAGTGTCCCCTTAACAGTGCCTGAAAATGGAGAGCCCACGGCTACCACGTGGCCACGAGGACACTTTAAAAAATGCTGACGGAATTTAACATGTGCCCATGGAATGAATAAGTTCGAAGACTGTGTTTCTAAATGAGTAAATGCAAGACCTTTCGAAAGGACAAAAAATTGTCCCAATAATGACATAAATTATTTGCGTTCGAAAGTAACCTGAATATAAATTTAAAACAATGCTTGTAGTTCTGAAGCAACTATATAACCAAAACAAATTTTAAAAATTAAATGCTAGTTAAACACAAGTCGACGGTGTACAGATGTATGTGTACTGGACAATGTTATTTGGCTGAGGTTAAATGGCCGTGCTCGACGTGAAAGTGGTCCTGCTGGCTATGATGTGGTTTCTTCTGAGTTGCAGCATGTCTAAACTATGAAGTGGTTTATATCCAAACTACTGAGGCACTTTTGTTTATAAGATTCCCTGTGATACAATTGGGCCTTCTCTTGGCTAACATGCATGATTTTTATATTAAACCTCCCTCTGTTTTTGTTCTTTTATCATCAGCCTGCAATAATTAAAGTGTGGCTCTTTGGCATATATACAATCATGAGGAGACACACAGATGCCGGCACTGAAATCATGAGTCTCGGACATGATTGGTCATCCTGATGATGTAATATGCTTTCTATTAGCTTTTCAGTTATTATCAGCATTTGCTACACTATTGAAAAAGCCTACCAGGAGAGTTCTGAATCCCCAAGAATATGTCCACAGACCAGGGTTCACAGATACCTGGTTGACAAACTTTACTCTAAAGCCAATAGAGTCCTGGCCAGGAGATTAGTTTTCCAAGGTCCTATAATACGGAATCCTAGCCAGTTCTGAAAACTGAAAATTACTTTTTTTGCTTTGTGTTTTCCCCCTAGCCTTTTGTCATCATTAATGATTTTTTTAACTAAAGACCTGGTGTGTGTGACTCACCAATTTGGAGGGTAATAAGATTCTGGGTTATTATCATTTGCTAAATCACACACAATGTTCACCGAGTCTGCTGAGCCGGGAGGGTACATCCTTGTGCTCAATGAACTTTGTGCATAGATAACAAATTAAATCCGCAGAAAAACCTGCCTAGATGTAGCCAGACGACCCTCTCCCTACCGCGTGAGCTGTGTCCAGGAGAATTGGAGTCCAGAGGAAAGGAGAAAGTATTGAAATCAAGGGAGCTGACTTTGCCACCGAGTGTGGTTGTAGGGTAGGGGCCGAGTAATAGAGAGGGAGCGAAATACAGAGAGACCTCTGATAAATATGAAAAAAATTCACAAACTTAAAAGGACTAAGACTTTCTGGAAAATCATTTTCAAGGCCCATGAATAGGCACTAGACAGGACTACAGCCTTGTTGCTCAGAGTGTGATCTCTGGACGGGCAGCAGCACCCACACTGTTGCCTGGGCACTTGTTAAAAATGTAGAATCTCAGGCCCACCCAGACCTACGGAGTCGGAATCTGCATTTTTAACAAGATCCTCAAGTGAGTCTTATGTGCATTAAAGTCTGAGAGGCACTGACTGGGGAGAAAGTTCTCCAGCTTGGCTGCACACTGGGGAGTTAGTTCTAGACACCACTGACACCTGAGCCCCCCCCCCCCCGAGATCTGAACTGATCGGTTTGGGGCGGGCCTGGGCACGGGGACTTGCACGTTTCCCAGGCGATGCTGGTGCAGCGGAGTTTGAGGGACACTGAGCAGATTAGCACGCTGCCCACGAAGGCGGAGCCACTGCGAGGGCCCATAAATGGAAACAAACTTGTAAACGTGAGAACATCTGCTCAGCGACCTGTGTGGTGTTTGTGAACAGGCCACATCTGTGACTTCCTTGTGCCAATATTTAGCCAACATAATGGCAGGCGAGCGCCAGCCAGGCTCGGATGAAGGTGGATAGAAACACCTGGGAGCCACATGACAAGGGGCAGAGATGCCCCTTCCTGAGGAAGGAAGGGAGACTCTGGGGACAGGTAAAAATGTGACTGGGGATTTGGGATAAAAGGAAGTGTGGTTTTAACTGAGAGTGTGTTTTAAAATGTGATCCCCTAAACGAAGAAACACAGTGAACCCCAAGAGAAGCCAGCCTCGTCCAGGCTGTCATACTCTCCTGTCAGGAAGTCCTTTACTCCAGAAAGTCAGTCCTTCAGAATGTCACTACGAGTGTAAGAGGAAACAGAAAGGCCCTCGGACGTCAAACCATGGCCTGCCCTGCAGCTGCCTTCTTTGTTTAAATACAGTTTCCCAGGCAGAGCTGAGTATTTGAGACACAGTTTCAGCCTTGGCTTTGGGAGTTTCTTATCTACCGTAGATACAAAGTAATTGTTTTAAAGAGGCCGGGGAAAGGCTGCCAAGGACGAATACATATACAGGAGGAAGAACAAGCAAACTGAAAACCTGATAGAAAACTCTCAAGCCCAGCTCCCAGTGATGAGGGCCACAGCTGGAGGCTTAAGGGGGCTTCTGAAATGATGCGATGATATTGACAATCTGTCAAGTGCCTACTTAGCTGGGAGCTGCCCCAGGGTGTTGGCCCTGGTCCCCGACATTCGAGCCCTTCGCTCTACCTGGTACACTCTACGTGTATTGTATCATGTGGTTCTCCCAAGAGGGAGACACTATTATTCTTCCCCCTCCCAAATCTGGAGAAAGCGAGGAAAAGACAGGTTGGGTCACTGGTCCAAGGCCGTACCTACTAAGAGGTGAAGTGTGTCTGCATTTAGGCACACTCTCTCCACACTGTGCCCGGGCTCAGTAAAGGCTCATATTACCCTGAGTAGCAGCCAAACTGTTGGGATTTCTGAGACTACTAAAGTTGTCACAACCTCGACATCTCCTCTCTTCCCCCACCGAGTTCCTCCTTCCGCCCCAAGCTGGGTCAGGTGCTCTTCCTTAGCGCTCCCTTCATGCTCCGCGCATAACGCCATCCTTCCCTCCCACGTGTGAGGGCTGTTGGCACAGCCTCCCTGCGCTGGATTGAAAGCTCTCCAGGGGTAGAACTGTGTCTTTTTCATCCTTGTGTACCCATGACCAACACAATGCCTGGCACACTGCAAATGCTCAATATACATTTGATGAATTCCTCAATTTATTACATTTTTTTCTAAATGAGCCTTAAATCAATGTTTTGCTCTATTGAGTCCAGACCCTTTGTCTTCACACCCCCAGACCAATGTGTGGGTAAGGTACTGGCATCGGTCATTTTAAGCCTCCTCTAGTGATTCTAATGTACCCAAAGCCGAGAACCATGGGTCCAATATCAGGTATTCTTCTAGTGCAATGGTTCCTGAGTGTGGTCCCCAGACAGGTAGCATTGGTATAATCTAGGATCTTGTCAGGAATGAAAATTTCGGGGCCCCACCCCAGATCTACTGAAACAGAAAGTCGGGGGGTAGGGCCCAGCGATCTGCAGCTGAACAAGCCTGCAGGTGATTCTGATGTGGTCGGGTTTGAGAAGCAATGTGGAAGCAGCAGGCTCTCACAGGCCTCGGCCTTGACCAGGCACCACTCCCGCCGTTTAGCCTTTAAGGACCCCGGGATGACGGCGTTTAAACCCTACTGAGCCCCATGCCCTCCTCCTCAGGCCCCTCACACCAAATGCGACCCAGGGAACTGCCCCATTCTGTTCCCTCCTCTGCCGCACCCCAAGGTGCACCCCCCCATCCTAGAGCTGAGAAAAGGCAGCGGCAGGATCCCTCTGCCAGCACAGAGGAAGGAAACCGCTCTGCATCTTCTCAGTCCATTCTGCATGTTCTTTTAGAGAAACTCCCATGAGCAGGGTACTGTTTGGGGCTCTGTAAGTAAAAAAAAAAAAAAAAAAGAAGGAGGGGCGGGGGAGGAGAGGAGGAGGAGGAGGAGGAGGAGGAGGAGGAGGAGGAGGAGGAGAAAGCCCACAGTCCATGCCTTCAAAATGGCTCACAGTGTAGAAAGGGAGGCAAACAAATAAATAATTACAACGATGTGTGATGGATGCACTAGTAAAAGTGTGTCCGTGGTAACAAAGTTCAGAAATTAGGCAGTGGAGGGAACGACTCTGTGCGGGACAAACGAGGGGACCACGTTTTGGGAAGCACTACCTTAGGCAGGCGGGAGGCCTCAGTGGATGTCAAACAGGGGACGAGGGTCAGAGCTGCACTTTGGATGGGCCGTGCTAGGGGCTGGTGGAGGAAGGGTGAGAGGGAAACATGACTAAAGGCAAGTAAAGCATTTGGGAAGCAGTGGCCCCGGAGAAAGATGAACCTCTTTCCCCAACGAAAACAATGACGATGGAATTGGAAAAGACAGATCGCAGGGTCAGCTCAACATAACTTGCCGACTGATTGAATGTGGGAGCTGAGGGAAAGGGAGACCAGAGTGGCTCCCAGATACCTGGCTTGTGCACCCAGGTGGATGGTGGTGCATCTAGATAAGGCAGAGCGAAGGTCTGCCAGCCTGCAGGACGAGCTGGTTCGAGGAGTCTGTACTACACCTGGGTCTAAGGCCCAGCAGGTGGCTGGATCTGACACTCCAGAGAGAAGTCTGGGTTTGAGGTCGTATGGGAGGGGTGCTTTCACAGTTGTTCTTATTCATTTTATTTTTAAGATAGTACGTGTTTGGTTACAAGTAGCAGATGCTGTCTTATATAGCAAAGACATTTAACTATCAACCCTCACAGGAAGCCTGAAAAGGAAGGGGTTCCCGTGTTGGTTCAACAGTTCATTAAGGACCCACGAAGGACCCCGTCTGCCTTTCCGTTCTGCCCCTCAATGTGCTGACAACACCCCCCTTTGTGGGTGCAAGATAATGGTCATGTGCTCGAGTTAATGATCTCACCTGATAGGGTCACAAGCGAGGAGGCAGGCGACAGAGAAAAGAATACCTTTCTCCTCGTGTACACACCCCTACCAGTGAGGTTTAAAAGCCTTTCGGAAAGCCCGAGAGGACGTTCCTTTTCATCTCATTGGCCAGAATTAGTCAAAAGCCCATCCCTAGACCAATCCCTGGCAAAGGGGGAGAGGAGAGACATGAATCATGGTCATCCCCAGATCTGCGTGCGCTTTCTCTCTCTCTCTCTCTCTCTCTCTCTCTCTCTCTCTCTCTCTCTCTCTGTTGGCCTCATTCTCTCCTACTGAAAATGAGCTTTTCCTTTAAGTAGCATGGGAGGCAAAAGGAGTTGGTGAGAGCGAGGCATGGCCACAGATAGTTCAGGCTCCACAGAGAATCCCATGGCCTCAAATAGATCCAGATTAACAACCTTAAGGAAAAGAGTTTCACTCTCTAAACATCTGCACATAAAATGTCAGAGAACAATTCTGATCGGCTTGGGTCATACACCTACTCCTTAGACTACCACTGTGGCCAAGATGGGCCTTACCAATCCTTAGGGGTGGGGGATATTGCTTTACCATTATTGCTCTATTATAACTATCTTTTTTAAATTAATATTACTGCTAATGCTGCTGCTGCTGCTACTATTAGATGCACTGAAATAGGGAGAATGAAGAGTTGAAGATCAGATAGAAAGGCAATGAAATCATCCACCCTTCCAGCGATCAGGGTTTGGATGCTTGTGGTGGGAATGAAAAGAAAGATAAAAATGTTAAAAATGTTTTAAAAAATCATTAATAAGTTTGGGTCCAATGCACACTTAAACACTCTTACCAGGGGAAATAATAACATTCATTGTTTTGATTCTGGTTGAGACAGAAAATTGCTCAAAGTAAATTTAGCTATTTCACCTTGTTTCCTCTACAGCAAATCAGAACTTGTTTATACTATTGATTATGCTCAACTACCCAGCACCACTCGGTGCTGCAGTGGCCCAGCTCACCCCCAATATTTTCTCCTTTTAATTCCATCTGCCCGCTTATCATGGACTCTTGAGGATTCCAGAGCACACTAGCTTCTTTTTTTTCCCCTGCAAGCAATGAATCCCAAGTTCATACCTTCATTAAATTGGCAAAGAAAACAGCCTTTGGCAATAGAAGAAGGAAATGGATAATTCTTTTCTAGTGAGAAAAGTGCTTCATTTTTCATAACTCTTGAAGGCATGGTTTCTTTCACGTTGAGAAATAGCCATCATCTCCCCACTGCCACACTATCCTCCAGGTTCGCTTTTGTTGATGCAATATAGCAGTAATTGGATAGCTGGAGGTTTAACACTCTTCGGGGTCTCTAACTCCCCAAACAATCTGTGGACAACCTCAAAGCAGGCAGTCATTTTCCCCAGGACACAAAATCTCGTTTCCAGACAATGCATGTTATTCTGCCTCTAGAAGGAACTCTGAGTTCTTCAGCCCAACCCAGGACTAAAGGGCCCCTAAGAATGAGTCAGCTGAGGCTGCTGGTTGAGGCTGCGATGCCTCCGACCATTGTGATGCAAAGCAGCTGGGGTGCAGCAGGCTTCTCCCTTTGGATTGATTTTGATTCAAACTCTTCCTTTTAGTTACCTCACCCCCGTACCTATCTTTCAGATTTGTCATCTGGGCTGCTTTGCAAAAAAAAAAAAAAAAAATCAAAGACACCATGGTCCACTTCTCATCTTCCCTTTTAGGTGACCACAGCAATTTGCTCTTTGTGACTGGGGATCTTGCTTTAGTTGGTACCCATGTGCCATTTACCAGGAGCTCAGTCTTCTCAACACCTTTGAAATGCTATTGACAGAATTGTTGCAACCATTAGGCCAGGGCAATAGACCCTTAGCACATTAGATCTTGGTACGATTGACATTTGTGGCCAGATCATTCTTTGTTGTGAGGGGCTACTCTGTGCCTCTTAGATGTTTAGCAGAATCCCTGGCCTCCATGACTAGATACCAGTAGCACCTCCCCTATTCGTGACAACCAAAAACATGTCTCTAGACATTGCCAAATGTCCCCAGGGAGCCAAAATCGCTCCTGGTTGGTTGAGAATCACTCCATTAGACACAGACCTTAGATGGGAAAGCAAGGCTACGGGGTCGGAGATGTTCCCATAAGGTCTTTACCGGGCTGAATTTCCACCAGCAAGCGTGCATTTCTGCCCCCACAGCCCAGGCATCCCCCTCATACTGATCACGAGGTGAAAGCCAACTCATCTTGAGCATTGACCCTTGTGCCCCTGCTGGTGACCATAGAAGCTGAGAGGCAACAGTTCTCCCCCAGAAGGCTGTTAGCCCATTAGCAACCTCTGATGCCCAGGGACGGAAGGGCCTTTCTGCAGAAACACCTGAGCAGCTGGTTTTCCTGCTAGATGAGCAGTGCTCACCTGGAAAGACACGGACTGAAACTCACCTCTCCTCTGCTTGGGCGTAGCCCCCCAAGGGGTAGGCCTGTCACACTGGCTGCACTTCTGAGTGTACTGTCAGTACCTTCAGGAATAATGGTACCTACTACCTTAGAGCCTTGAAGGATCTTAAGGTCAGATCTTCTTAAGATCAGGTTTCAACTCCATAGTCACCCTTGACTGGTAAATATCACATTGACATGTATAACCCAGCACGTAGCCTAAGAAAGTTTTTTTTTTTTTTTTCTGGAAATGACCAAACAATACCAATCTTCATTAAAAAGTGTTCTTAATATGCCAACACATAAGTAATCTCAAACTTAGCAGAAAGGTATTTTTTTAAATCTAGAAAGTTTCACTCAATTTTCACAGTCGTGGTCAACATATGTAAGTAAATTACAATGAGAGCTGATCCAAGTGGATTGTTTTTAGTTGTATCTGCCAAATGACGCAAATATTCCTACTTGTTTAGACTGATAGCTGATATTTCATTTATACATGACATTTTAAAGTTGCATCTCAGAAAAGATGGATCAATAGCAATAAACAGTTCCATGCGTTCTCCGCCCCCTTCCAAGGTTCAGCAGAGCTCAGGCCTCCGATCATATTTTCCTCGCTATCTGGTCTACCTCCTTGATTAATAGATTTCTAAAGGGGGTTCAAGTGGGAAAAGGATCTGAGAATGAAGGAAACGGCTTTGCCATTACTCAGTGTGACCATGGATAATCCTAATTAAAATGGAGTGATAACTACATGGTGCAATGCCAAATAGTCTTCTGAGATTAAAACTGTGCTTAAAATATAGCCAACAGAGAATACTGCAATATATATATATTTTTTTCTATTCAATAATTTTACTTTTTCTCTGACAAGCATTTGAGTATATTTTGATTTAAAACTACCCCAAAAGCAAGACTTTATCAAATTTATTGTCCCAAGGAAACCGTGCCCAAGAAACAGTCAACTTAATAGAACAGTATCCCACTAATCACCCAAGATTCGTGTTTAGACATGTGCATGGCCCTTCTGTTCTGTCTCAATTGCCCATCAGTGTCTACCAGCCCGTGCAAATGTCACCAGGATATTTCCTGGCTCTGAACACATGAACTTTAATAGCACAATACTTTGCATTCATACTAACTGGTTTCAAAGGACAAATAAGTGATCAGTTAGAGGTTTAAACAAATTATCCCGAGAGAGAGGTGTTTAGGTTTTTCCACAAGCAAGGAGGTGACCCTGGGAAGATGACTTAACACCCAGGCCTCCGTTTTTCTGTAAAACATGGGGGTTGGGTACTTTTACTGTTCCGCAAACTTCAGAGATCAGGATGACCTGTATACAGCTAGTAAGTGATGGAATTCAAACCTACACAGTCTGGATCTTGAATTCTATATCTATTATATATTATAGACCACTTCTTTTTAAAAAGCTATTGTGAATATGCCGCAATGAATCGCATAGTCTTATTTCATCTTCCTGAGATTCTGCTGGGTGGGGCAGGACTGAGTCCCAGTTCACAGATGAGAAGCAGAAAATGTGATTCCATTGGACTCAGAAGAAATCCTGGGAGCAGAATCTGATAATAATGCCACAGTCTTTTCCCACAGGACAGGCTGTCTGTTTTGCCTTGCAAATAGTGGTTAACTGGCCTTCCTTTTTTATTTTACTTCCTATTGTCTCATCGTCAAGAACATTTATGCAAGGGGTCCTTGGCTTCCTTGGTCATCAGACAAGTAGCAGATCTCAAATGGTGTTTCTGTAAAAGACTAGCATTCTAAAAATTGAACTGAACTTTTTTTTTTTTTTCATCCTCACCCGAGGACATTTTCCCATTTTTTTGTTCAGGTAGAGTGGGAGGGAGAGAGAGGAACAGAGAGAGAGAGAGAGAAACATCGATGTGAAAGGGACACATCGAGTGGTTGCCACCCGCACGACCGACCAGGGCCGGGGACAAACTGCAACCGAGGTACGCGCCCTTAGTGGGAACCGAACCCGGGTCTCTCAGGACCACAGGCCGACGCTCTAACCGCTGAGCCAAACCGGCCAGGGCGAACTGAACTTTTATACTGCTATTTTTTTTTTTTTTTAATGATGCATAAGTTAGTAGTAGAGTCTCTGGATCCAGATTGTGTAGGTCTGAATTCCATCACTTACTAGCTGCGTGATTTCAGGCAAGTTATTAACCTCTTCGTGTCTTGGTTTTCTCATCTGCAAACGAGGAGGTAATAATACCGACCTCATCTGGTTGTTGTGAGGATTAAATGAGTTACATGTAAATTGTTTGGACCAGTGCCCTGCACATAGTAAGTGCTTTATCCTGTCATTCTCAATGTTATGTATCTCCCCCATAAATTTCTCTTAAGCTCTTAGCTCCTGCTGCTACTTATCGGTAAGTACAAAATGGTCTCTGATTTCGAACAAAATCCTGTAATCCATTCGAAAGGTGCTCTACAAAGCACCATGTCCAGAGCTCATCCAACACTCCGTGGGAATCAGGTCAAGGTGGAAGGACGTAACAATTACACTGAGCACTCACTGCGTGCCAAGCACCTTTGATACAAATCCTTACGACCACCCACAAGAAGAAGGCACCATTACCACCACCTTTCAGAGGGGAAAATAGAGACTTAGAAAGTACAAGGACAGTCATAGCATCATGCCAAGCTTAAGGGTGGGTCTCTTGGGAAGTCTCTTTCCCAAACCGGACCTCAGTTTTCCTAACTCTGTAATGATCTTAAAATCTACACAAACCGAGTTTAGCCCAAATTGCCCAAATTGGCTCAAGGTACCATTAACTAGCAGCGGGAATGGTCACTACTTGTACTGAGGAGGGTTCAGGGGAGCCCAAGGCTCTCCCCAAGGCAGTCCTCACCTGCCCTCATATTACTCCTGCTAAGAAGCACAGGCCACTAGTTGGTTTGAATCCTGGCTCTCGTTTTTCATCTCCTCAGCCTCCTCCTCACTGCACGCTAGCTCACACAGCAGGCCTCCTTCGATCAGTGTACCAGGAGCCCTCTGCCCCCTGCCCCCAGCACTTCCTCGAGCCCCATCGTCTCAGAGCCCAGACTCCAAGCAACCACGTTATCCTGCTCAGGATATTTACTGAGCAGACTGCAGCAAGCCAGGGCAACCACGCCAGAAAGAGCAAACAATCCAAATGCCACTCCCATTGCATTTTGATAATATTTTCAGAGTTGACAAATGACCCTTACACGCTATGTCACCAAGCTTCGCGCCTCCTACGTGCCACCAACCTAGTGCTTGCTGTGGCCTGGCACGCGCCCCTGCATCCTGAACACGACTGCACCCAGACCTCACACACACCCCCGTTCGTAGGTGCACTTCCACTTTAAAGACGGCCAACAAAGGCGCAGAGAGGTGGCTCAGCTTCCCCACCATCGTACAAGCAGTGTGGGGCCAAGCGTAACGGAAGCGTAGGTCCAACTCCCAAGTCCACACCAGGTCATCATGTCATGTTTAGATCAATCATGCGTGTTGTGCAGGGGCACAGTGACAGGTCATGGTAAGCACATATGGGCACAGACCCTGAAAGCATCCTGCTGTAGCAGTCCCGGGGGTGTCCTTCCCCCACTGCCACCCCCTCTTCTTCATCATTCCCCCTGCCTAACTCCTATGCATCTTCTAAGAACCAGCACAAACGTCAATTTCTCTATAAAAACCTCCTTTTCTCTTCTCAGCTATTTGCACCTAAATGTTTACCATACCATAATGTAATTGTCATTTATCTATTTCCATGTTTATTTCCCTGGGGACAAGGACTGGGTTTCATAGATCATTAAGTCCCCGTGGCCTGGGGTAGTGAGTGCGAAGTAATAGATACTCAGTATTTGTCTGTTGAGGGGAGGGGAGGGGAGGGAAGGGAAAAAGGGAGGAGGAAGAAGAAAAGGGATGAAGGAAGCAGAGAGAAGGGAAGAGAGAAATCAGGGAGAGGGAGGAACAAGGACAGTCTGATTTGCCTAACGCCTATTGCTTTTTAATTAATTCACCTGTCTCCCAGGAGACAGTATAGTCTTGTTTTCCACTTGTGACGCTACCTGAATAGCAGATCACGTCACCAGGACTGACAAGTAGGAGTGTACTTAACTATGAGTGTACTTAAGGCTGGGTCCTGGAAAATCCTGGTTACCATACACTACACAAAGCAACCACTTTGCAAACTGCATCCATCAGCTAACTTTTTCACAAACTCCATCGCAGGGTTTGCTGCAAGCTGGAGCAAGATTTTCTTTAAATGTTCCCTTTCAATCACAAGAGCCAAGGCTTCCTTAAACGGCACAGGGACGGAAGCCTTGGTCACGTCTATTCTCCATTTCGCCCTTCCGCCGGGGGTACCAGAACTTGATACAAGTGAGGACCCTCCTCGGGGCAGCCGCCGAGCTTGCTGATGCTGGCACATCCCTGAGTCATTTCCCAGAGCTGGTGTTTTCGGTATTCTTTCTGCCCAGGTGACACCGCTTCTGAGGTTATAGCATCTCAGTTTATTTTCTACATCTCCTTCCACCAGAGAAATGGATCATGTTTTAGAGGCAGGAACAGGGAGACACAGAGAAGTGACCTGTGGACATGCTAGACAAAAGACTGTTCCCAGCGTATTCGTGCGCCAGACGGAGCGTGCTGTGGAGTGAATAGTATCTGGTTCCATTTTGAGCCTGACAGGCTGGCGGCTCCCCAGGGTTGTGTCTCACGCTCCATCAGGTGTGAATTACCACCCCTGTCAAATGAGCCTGATTAACAAAGTGTGGCCTTGGGGTGTCATCTCCAATCCCCAGGACTTCACAGCCTGAATTTTTAACCACTGAACTGCCCTGTGTGACACATACGCCTAGAACCCTAGACCCAAACTGCAGGTGATCGGTGAAAAGCTTCCCTTCAGAGTGCCACTGATGGGCTGAAAACCCCCGACGCAGGACAGGGTTTAAAACATTCCAGAAAGGTCATTGGTGACCTGCCTTCAACAAATGCTGTTTACATTGATTAAGCACATACTCTCTGTTAGGCTTCATTTTAGATGCTTTGCAGGAATGACTTCATTTAGATTCTTACCAAAGTCCTGTGAGGTAGACACTAGTATCCCCCGTTTTACCACAAGGAAACCACAGCACAGAGGGGTTCCCAAACTGCCTGTAGTCACACTGGGAGTCAAATCTAGTATGACTAGAAAGTCATGCTCTTATACGTGACCGTTAGATCCTCATTGGCCACCTGGTGAATCAAAATTTGCAGAACTGAAATATCAATATCACTACAAGACAGAAAACCCAAGAGGTGGCCCAGAGAAGCAGAGGAAGGACTGGCCTCTCTGTGGCCCCTCTGTCTCTCTGGCATTTGAAATGTGGCCACACAAGCCTGCAGTCATACGCGGCAGACACTGCCCCAACGTTACCGATGAGGAAATGGTGGCAGAAGGTTAATGGTCCAAGTTCACGTGGCTGCTAAGGGACAGAACCACATTTAAACTTGGGTTCATGTGGGCTGGAAGCCCAGACTTCTGTAATCATTTTTATTAGCATCTAACATCTTGTCCTTTTTATGTGTCTCCTGAGTATCGGTGCAAATTCTGTTAATAAAATAAACAAACAAATTAATTATGACTGGTAGCTGACAGTAAGGGAAATATCTGTGTATCTCCCTGCACCCTCACAAAGGTGTCTGTCCCCATCCGGGGGGCCCCTGCACCCCCATTTTGTGTCTGGCTCCTATTCCGGCAAACCTGCTTCATGTGAAAGTTCTGCTCAATGGCTTCGTTTCAAAACTGAAATCTCCTGATTGGCAAACAGGCCCGAGGCCCCAGAGTCAGCTGCCGGGCCCCCTAACAATGAACAATGGCTGTGGAATGTATACATTCCGGAGAAGCTGGTGACCCAGCTCATCAGAACAAGCTAAGGACACCCTGTTGCATCAACACTGGCTGGCACTGATGAACATGCCCATTGTGGGGGCAGCCTCAGCCTCCCAGAGGGGAAAATTCCAAGCGGACTGTTTTCTTTTCTCCCCTTTTGAAAAAAATCATATCACATGATTCCTTCACTCGGACATTAAATACCCTGCTGTTAACGAGGAACGAGACCGGATTCTCTTCGGACCAGGAAAGCTAACCAACATGGCTAACAGTGGTTCCAGGAGGGACCAGGGGATGGTGGCTTGACCCCGCTGGCACGCATGCATCTGACATAGACTTTAATGCCACATTATTTGTTAGGCACAAAAAGACACCAATGAGGTCTCGGCATCATCTTGATTCCCCACAAGAGGGTCAACGCTCTCGCACTGCAGCCCCCAGAGAGAACTGTTATTTGGGACTAAACTGGCACTTATTATTCGGCCCTGGATAAACTGGGCATGCTCAGAGCGTTCTTTTCCCATCCCTCCACCTGGAACTCTGGTCTTGTATCATGGAACCGCCTCAGGGAAACAGGGATTCGAGGCAGGGATGTCGGTCAGACAATCCTGGTTCCAGCCAGCTGTGACCCAGCCATGCCTGGCCAGGTGATCTCAAACAAGGCTCCACATGGCGTCTGCAGGCCCCGCAACACCTTCGTGCAGATGAGAGAAATGTCTCCCTCCGAGAGCAGCGTGGCCAGCACCAGCTCGCAAGTGTGACCGCAGCTGGACTCCGGCCCCTGCGCCCCTCGGCCAGGGCCCCCCGCAGGGCCAACCTCACGGCCATTCAGAGCCATGCGTCTCCGTTTCAATGTGTCATTTGTGAAGTGGGACAGATAATAATTCTCTGCACTGATGAGGCTAAACTGACATCCAGAACATTATAGGAACCAGCCTGTTCACAAGAGATTTCTGCTGCTCCGGTTCTGTTCCCCTCAATCCTGAGCCCTCCACTTCTGGTGGACAGCAAGGACACCCCTTACCCCTCTGAGACACTTCCCGCGTGCCCACGCTCAGAGGACCACCCTTCCAGCTCTGACCATACAACAGGGTGGGTGCCCCGGCCACTGTGGCTCAGCTGGTTGGGCGTCATCCTGTGCACCAAAAGGCTGTCTTTTAAAAAATTATTATCAATTAATTTATTTTTCTTACAGATGTTTCTCCTTTTCCCCCCATTGATACCCTCCTCCTGATCCCGCTCCCCCAAAATTGTTGTCTGTGTCCTCTTCTCCCACCCCTCTCCTCTGAGGTTTGTCAGTCTGAGCCCTATTTCTATGTCTCTGTGTCCATTTTGTGCATCCGCTTATTTTGTTCATTATATTCCACAAATAAGTGAGATCATGTGATGTTTGTCCTTCTCTGATTGGCTTATTTCGCTTAGCACAATACTCTCCAGGTCCCTCCATGTTGTCTCAAAGGATAAGAGATCTTTCTTTCTAAACTGGGGTGCCTCTTACAGAAAGGACAGCAGTTCCTGAGCCTCACTATGTGCCAGGCAAGATGCGAGGATCCCATGTGTATCATCAACTCATTTATCTTCACAATAACAACGGAGTTCTTGGAAGTAAACTCACCTAGAAGAGGCAAAGGCATCCTATTTAGTTATAAAATTGGTAATATTTCTTTTCAGAATATAAAGAAATGAGAGGGAGAGAGAGACAGAAACATTGATGAGAGAGAACACTGATTGGCCGCCTCCTGCATGCCCCCCACTGGGGTTCGGGCCCACAACCTGGGCATGTGCCCTGACCAGGAATCGAACCAGCGACCTCTTGGTTCATGGGTCAATGCTCAACCACTTGGACACACCGGCTGGACTCCTTTTTATTTCTTTTTAATAATTTTTAAAGTAAAAAATATTGCTGTAATCACATAGGTATTTCAAAATTTTATTTAAATAATATTTCCAAATTTATAAGATTATATTTTCTTCTATAAATTATTTTTTAAAAAGAGAGAGAGAGAGATTTTTCTCTCTTACAGCTGCATCAGAAGGCTGTCAATTTGATTCCTCATCAGGGCACATGCCTGGGCTATGGGCTTGATTCCCGGTGTAGGGTGCGCAGGAGGCAGCCGATCGATGTTTCTCTCTCATATCACTGATTCGCTCTCCCTCTTTAAAAAAATCAATAAAAAAATATAGCAGGGTGGGCTTTGGAAGTGGGAAGCCTGTACAGTCACACAGGACCCCATGCTCAGAAGGGCCTTGCGCCTTGATTTATTGCTCTGATGTCATCATCTTAAAATGCGTAATCATTTCTCAACAAGAAGCCTTACATTTTCATTTTGCACTAAACCCTCCAAATTATGTTGCTGCCAACAGATCTTTGGAAGCACCAGATTCTACCCCATAGACCATCTGGAAGGGAAAACGGGTTATGCCACCCCTCTGCAGGCACAAAGGCCCAGTCGTAGAGTGTGAGGCAGGGTGGCACACTGGACCCAGGAGCACCCCTGCATCCCACAAGACCTCAGGCTAATTCCCTAACCTGTCTGAACCCAGCTCTCCTTATCTGTAACGTAGATTACTAATGCCCACTCTTCCCTGTCAATCATGAAGAACCATCTGTAGATGAAATCAACTGGCACATGGCAGGTACTCACCAAATGCAAGGTCCCCTCCTGACTGGTTTAGGTGATACATGCTTCAGGGTAGGCAATGCTCTTATAGTCCAAGAAGCAGTGGGGTGCTGGGTGGCTCTGAAGATTCCTTTGACTCTAGGGTTACACGATTGTCCATTAACCAAGGCCTAGAAGCCAGCCCTGCCCCAGTCCGTGGGTATTAGTCAGAACACACTGGATTGCAAGGGCAGAAACCCAACTCGATTAACTTAAGAGAAAGTGGTAATTTGCTACTTGATGAAACTGGGAAGTGCGAGGGTCTAGTGCTGTCTCTGAGGATTTATACAAGGTGACTCTGTCTCTCTTTCTCTCCACGTTTTCATTCTTCCTGTCTCTGCTTTGCTTCATCTCTTCACGTAGTGACAGCGTGGCCGCCAGCAGCCCTAGACCCACACTCTCTAGTTTGGCAAGCCCAGCAGGGACAGATGTCTCTCTCCCAATATCTATATAGCAACCAAGGGGAAGACTCTAAGATCCTGCGTGGATTATCCACTGCTGAACCAGTCACAAGTGCTACCCAAGGTCAGGACAAGGAGACTCAACCCTTGCGACTGGCAGCCCCAATGAGATCATGTGAAACAGAGACACCGGCAGATCAATGCCTCGTGCCCACTGTGCCTTATGGGGTGTGTCACTCATTGCCAACAGGAGCCTCGGGACCGGAGGGAGGGAGGGAGGGGGAAGCAGCCGTGCAGCCAGGAGCACACACACCGGCCTCCACTGAAGGTGGGGAAGAGCGACAGGCCGCCTCAAAGACAGCCTCTGTGAGGAAAGACAAAGCACTGAGAAGGGCAGGGTGTGTTCAAAGCTCCTATTTGCATAACCGCAATTAACCTCACATCTTTACTTTTCTTTATAGTGATGCCTTTATGGTCATGTTTACCTTTTGTTTGGGCAACCGATACTGGTTTCCCATGTTAGTGCTCACAGAAAGTTTCCTTCTTTAAATAACTTGAAGTAAAACCAAGTAGATCAGTTGAAATCAAAATAAGAAGCAAATAATAATATAGACTTAAGTAGCTGCGGACAAATCAGTGCCTGCATTATGCCAATGACTGAAGTATGAGCAACATTAGCTTAGTGCATAAACAGACTATGCTTTCCCCAAGGAGCAGTAAAAAGCAGTCACCATGCCATTGCTGGTCTGTGTGTTATCTCTGACAAACTAAATATATGTCTCTTGTGCTCGCTTCGGCAGCACACATACTAAAAACTTGGAACAATACGGAGAAGATGAGCAGGTCCCTGCACAAGGATGACATGCAAGTTCGTGAAGCACTCCTTATAAAATAGTAAAATAAAGTGTATGTCTTTCGTTGTGTGAATGGCAAAGCATTAGCCTAGGTCACCAAGTAGATCTGTAAAAGATCCTAGAACCCTCAGTTTCTGGCTGGCAACACCTGTGCCCTAGACATACTGGTGTCTCATGGCAAAAGGGAGAATCGACATTGCCAGACATTGGCCCACTGTATTCCGCTCTGTTTCAGAGATACAAAGGTAGGTTTGATATGAAAATCACTCATCTCAGAGTTGGCCAGGCTGATTGTCTTGGAGGACAGAGGGGCTCATTCTTCATGGTCATCTAAGTCCAGTTGGCTCTAAGGAGTACCAGCCATTTCTCTGGGGCCAGAGTGTTCCCAGCTGATTTCCACACGTAACCACATGTAAAGTGGCAGCTGGTCCCTCATTTGGATACCTGCTTGTTCTTTCAATTAGCGACGAGTTTGGCCATAGATGCTTTAAGAATGCCTATTATTGTCCATTCACCTGTTCAATTATTTTCTCTAGGACAAAGAGAGAAGTCATCAGGGTTTTGATGTGAATCAAGATGCCAAAAAGCTGAACAAAGCCTGCAAAGGAATGGGTATGAAAGATGTTTTGTTGGCTAATTCACTTTTGAAGTTGATTAAATTTGATCTCATGTCCAATTTTCTCATCATCTTAGGAAGGTGACTTCCCAGTTAATTTGTGCTTTCCAGGCTAACCCAAGTTGATTACTTCTAAGGTTCTCTTTATCAAAGATTTCAAAGTTACAATCAGATCCTATTGCTATTCAGGATTCCATACAACAGTTAGAAATTGGGTAGTGCGACATTTAATTTGACCTAGAGGTAGAAGAAACTTCATGAGAAGTATAGTTCATGCAATCCTAATGTCATCGAAACCTCTCTGATCCTTAAATGGGAGGTGGTGGGAATCAGGTCTGATGAGAGATGAATTAGGAATCTGGAAATTGCATCTATAAGTAGATCACGTGAACATAAAATTGTGGCCAAGGTCAAGGACCAAGGATCAAAACTGGAGAAGCTCTTTATGTCCAGGCTTAACGGTAAGTGCATGGCCAAGAATGGGAAACCAAGCAAGAGATCAAGAGAAAGGTAACCCCAGTAACAAGGAAGGACGAAGGAGAAAGCATCTAAAAATAAGGTCATGAAGAGAGGCTTTGGGACCCAGGGAGATTCCCGGTGAAATAAGTTTCCCGTCCCAGAAGCCTGAGTTTCAGTATATTTACAGCGTCATGTAACCATCATTGCTAATTCCAGAACATTCTCTTCACCCCAGAAAGAAACTTCAGATTCATTAGCAGCCACTCCCAAGTCCCCTCTCTCTCTTCAGACTCAGGCAGTCACTGATCTATTTTCTGTCTCTATGGATTTGCCTATTCCAGATATGTCATGTAAATGGAATCATATAATCGGACCTTTTGTGTCTGGCTTCTTTCACTAGGCTTAATGTTTTGTGAAAATAAGCGCTACATTTTTCCTTAGAAGTAAATTAGTGGAGATTTACTTTCATAGGAATGAGTATTGTGGCTATAAATTCTTTGTGTGACTGCAGAGGGAAAAACTGGGCTCCAAGGGGGCAGTTCTAAGAAGACATATTTTGTTCCAATATAAGGAACAGTCTAACTATAGAATAATCTGCCTTGCCCAAGAAACGTTGGAGAAGTCTCAAAGGAGTTGGGGTTGAAGAAGATCTGGAAAAGAAGTGGTAGAAGGGATTTCTTAAATCATAGTATTCTTAAATAATCAGAGAGAGAGAGAGGAAGAGGAGGGAAGAGGAGGGCAGGGGAGGTGGGGAGGGGAAGGGAGGGGAGGGGCGGAAAAGAAAATGTGCTGGAAATGAAGGGTGACAACTAGGTTGCTTGGTTTGGGGGCATCAGAGGAAAGCTCAGCAGAGAGAGGCTGCCCCTTGCTTATATTCAGACCTGGCCGATCTTGTATCTGAACAACTGTCGGGAGACAGGATGTTTATAGTTCTGGGTTCTGCAGAGTGACTGGGCCAGCCTCACAGGTGCTTTCCTGCTGCCTCTCAAGTGAGGTCCTAACACCTGGATGTGGGTTGGAGCCAAGAGCTAAAGTGGGTGTGGGAATGATTCAGCTGTAGTTAAAGAGAAATCCCCACCTTCTCAGCCTACCATGCGAGCATAGTTCAGTAAGCAAAGGCGGGGCACCTACTGAATGGCAAAGTCACGCAGTGTTCTCTACCCCCTTGGATGTGGCCACAAGGTGGGCCCACTCTTGAGCTGGTCACAGTTGCAGAGCACTTCCTACGTGCCAAGTGCCAAGCCAGATACTGCACACACATCACTTTGTATAATCCTCCCAAGAACCCTGTGAAGTTGTATTATAATAACATCACAGAGGAGAATGCAGAGGCTCAGAGGTGAAATATCTTGCCCAAGACCAAAGAGTTATGAAGTGAGGGTGGGTGACCAGAAACTAGGGCCATCTTAGGAAACTATGATTTGGCCCTGGCCGGTTTGGCTCAGCGGTTGGAGCGTCCGCCTGCGGTCCGGAGAGACCCGGGTTCGGTTCCTGCTAAGGGCATGTATCTCGGTTGCAGTTTGTCTCCGGCCCTGGTTGGTCGTGCGGGTGGCAACCACTCGATGTGTCCCTTTCACATCAATGTTTCCCTCTCTCTCTCTTCCTCTCTCTCCCTCCCACTCTATCTGTACAAAAAATGGAAAAATGTCCTCGGGTGAGGATAAAAAAAAAAAGAAAATTATGATTTGGTTGAAGGTCTAGCATTCCAACCTCTACCAAGAAGTGCATGCCAAAGCAAAACAGCATCATTGGCAATATTTGCCAGCAAGACCACATCCCCATCTCATTGATGTGCCATCCCTACCAGGGCTGGATTTAAACGTCCAGGGCCAAGCTGTCTAACAGCCACAAAGGCGAGCCATGTGTGTCACTTTAAATTTTTGAGAAGCCAAATTTTAAAAGAAAAAAAAAAAGCAAGTGAAGTTCATTTGAATAACATACTTCTGTTAACTCAATACTATATCAGAAGTATCATTTCAACAATCAATATAAAATTATTAATGAGATATTTGACATCCTTTTTTATCCACATTAAGTCTTCAAAATATCATGTGCATTCTACACGTTACAGAACATTCCAACTTGGACCAGTCACACTTCAAGTCCTCAATAACCACAGGTATCCGCTGTATCGAGTAGAAAAGGTCTAGAGGCCTCAGGCATCCAAGAGGTTATTAGGTGCACTTTCTACCCACTCAGTCATCCACGCAATTCAAAATAATAAGAATGGTGTACCACAAGACAATATTTGATTTTTCCAAATACTGGTGATTTGGTTAACCACCCCAATAGCCCCCCTCCCCCACCCCCCAGCCCATGCTGATGCTCTTCGTCTGGCTTCCTCTCAGGGATCTGTGCCCCTCCGCTGCCCCCATCCCAGCAGGGCCCTTCTAGAGAGAATGCCTTAGTCCTGAGAGTGTATGGACCCCAACATCCACCACCCTCCTGAAATGTAGAAGGATGCCTGTCGTTCTCCCTCACAGAAACGGGCTCTTGGAGGGGAAAGTTGCCGTGGAGATGACCTAGTCCCCAGCTTCTCAAACCTTAGTGCGCATTTGAGTCATTGTTAATAAGCAGGTGCTGACTGGGTGGTTCTGAGTGGTTTCTGAGCTTGTCCATTTCCAGTAAGTTCCCGGGTGGTGCTGCTGCAGCAGGTCCTGGAACCACACTTTGGGGAGCAGGGTCTAGTCCATCTGAGACCCACAGAGTCGAGCAAAGCTGCTCAAGCCACGTAGAAACAGAGCCAGGCCTGGGGCTCAGCCCTGTGACCCTCGGCCCACGGCTCTTCCCACACCCCAGGCATAAGAATGAACTTTGGACCTGGGTTTGAGTTACTGCTCTGCCACTTACTGGTGCTGTGACCTTAGTTTTCACATCTGTGAAATGGGGCTAATATTCTCCACACAGGAAGGAACTGAGGAAAAAGCAGGCAGCACAGGGCCCAGCACCTCCCTGGCCCTCACTACATGCTCATCTTTGCCTTTTCAACAACCTGCTTGGATCCAAAATCCACACAAAGCCCATTAGATCAGCAGGAGCAGGAAACAGGCCCACCCTCGAGCGATCTGTATTCTCTATTGCTGAGGGTGTACCAGGTTGAAGGGTGCCCCCCCCAAACATGTCCCTCTGGAACCTGCAATATGACCTTATTTGGGGACAGGGTCCTTACAGATGGGATTAAGGATATTGAGATAAGATCATCCTGGATTACCTGGGCAGGCCCCAAATCCTTTGACAAGTGTCCTCAAAGGAGACGGAATTGAAGACACAGGGAGAAGCCAAGTGAAGGCGCAGACAGTGGACCGATGGGGACGCAAACCAAGGACAATAGGAGCGCGGGCAGCCTCCGGAGCCCCGGGAGAGGGGGCCCTGCCGACACCACGATTCAGGCTCCTAGCCTCCAGAACTGTGAGGGACAAAATGCCTGTTGTTTTAAGCGCCCGAGTCTGTGGAAACGAACAGACTAATACAGTGAGCAAGTAGAACATAGTGACCTTCCCGGGCAGGCAAATCTCCATCATTACTTCACCTATCTTCCCTGCACCTCCATTTCCAAAGGAGAGATGGAGGGGCAGGAAAGCCCAGTGGTGTTCGCAGAAGAGACTGGCTCTCAGGCACCCAAGATGGGGCTGCAGCCCCCAGGCTCAGCGAGGCAGGGTGGGGCGGGCACGTGGACCTGCGGGGAACACAGCGCCTGCCCTGGCTCACTGAGGGGCTCGCTCGTCGGGCACGAGGGCCCTCGGTGTGAAGTGGAGGGCACTTTAAACCCAGTGACCTTCATCCTGCTGAAACTCAGCTCGGTATCTTCCCAGAAAATCACTGGGAAAGCAGAAGCCAGGAGGCCCTCCAGCCCTCCCGAGGCTGATGATCACCCCGTCCTGACCTCTGCTGTGTAATTACCCGACAGTGTCCAATGCACGGTCAGGGTGAGGTTCCTTCTTGTCTCATATTTTAAAGTCTTTCCCAGAACCACTGGGGACTGGCCCCAGTGCCTCAAACCATTGTAAATGTTTACAGGAAATTGTTGGGCAGCACAGACTGCTTATGTGACACGCATATTGTGAAATGTAAGATGAGGTCACTGTTCAGTTCATCGCTCCTCGGGTACTGGGAACAGCTTCCAGGATAAACCTGAGACCCAGACTCCAAGGGCTTGAGGGAAGTCTAGTCATTTCCATGCCTCTCCACACCTCCAGGCTGCTGCTGAGCCATCTCCGGTCTGCTTTGCTCTCTGGTCTCTCTTTCTAAAGCATTTCAGGAAGGAAAGTGTAAAAAACATTACTTTTTACATTTTAACTAGATTTTCCTGAATGATCCAGGTATGAATTACTATGGCATCAGAGTAGAGGGTTTCCTAGTGGTCCCTGCTACATGCAGCCAACCTGAGTAGTACATGCAGCCTACACCAAGGCAGAGACAAGGTTTAGTCATAATGCAGTGCAAGCTTCTCCACTCATTCATTCATTCATCCACCCAGCCAGCCAGCCAGACAGACAGACAGACAGCCATCCATCCGTCCATGTATGCAAGCATTTGAACAGCCATCCATGCAGCAAGTCATTCGATAAACACTGAGCCATCTCTGTACACGTGGCAGCGGGCAGAACTCCCCACTCCATGGAGCCCGCAGTGTGGAGTGGCAGAGACAGGAAGGAGGAGAACAGCCCATGTTAGCCAGGGAGTTGAGTCCTAAACGGGGAGTAAGAGTGACCATGGTGGTCAAATATAAAGGTGTTCCAGGCAGAGGAACAGCCCATGCGAAGACCCAGAGGTGAGCGAGAAAGCGTTGCTTGTTCTAGGAGCTGCAAATGATTTATAAAACTGATGGAAGGGAGGTCTGGGAGTGGGGGTTGGGGAGGGACCAGACTTTGAGAGGCAAGTAGGAACTCATCCAAAGAGTGGAGACGTTGGGTTTAAAGGGGCCTATATTGAAAGGTTTGAAGCAGAGGCGTGAGCAGCCTCCTCAGAAAGGTCACTCTGGGGACAGTGAACACCAATTAGAAAAGGCGAGAGTGAGGCAGGAAATGTGTGTGGGTATCACCAGTTCTGTGAGCAACGTGGCAGAGATGACGATGGAGAGAAATGGGTGGGTCCGAGAGGTGACGTAGCGAGGTCTTAGTGGTGACCTACGGGATGTGGGGTGAGGGGAAAGAGGAGTCCTTGGAAGGGCCCCAGATTCCTGAATGCCACAATGCAGCGAGTGGGCCATCCCGAGGAGGCAGGATGGTTCTTTTCAGGGATGGCATCAGTAAGGGTCCAGGCGTGAGATACGGGGGCCCAGACCCTGGCGAGAGCAGCGCACATGGGAAGAAAGGGGCGGGTTCAAGACATTTTTACAAGACAAAGAAATCCCTTTGGAGGTGAAATTTCTGGCACTCAGTTTAAATAAATGTCACAGAGGACGTAACTGGATACACATTACGTAGGTGACGCTACAGGAGGAAATGAAGAGGAACAATAGAAATAACGGTGTTGGAACTCAGCCAGAACGAGGGAGGCAATTAACCCCTACTATTTTTTACAAGCGAGCTCATCCTAGAATGTTCTGTTTCTCTAATTGAAATTGAACAACTAGATCTTACCAGAATTGTAAAGGTGGAACTAATCCTTAAGACTAAGTAAACAGTCCATCACCATGCTTGGTTTAGAACATTTTCATCATTTCTTTTTTTATTTATTTAATTTTTTAATTCTTTATTAATTTGAGAGAGAGAGAGAAACATCAAAGAGAGAGAACGTTGATAGGCCGCCTCCTGCATGGCCCCCACTGGGGATCAGGCCCACAACCTGGGCTTGTGCCCTGACCGGGAATTGAACACGCGATCCCTTGGTGCACAGGTCGACATTCAACCACTGAGCCACACGGGCCGGACTAATTTTCATCACTTCTTAAAGAAACTTCCCCTCGTTAGCATTCCGTCCCCTATCCACCTCACCCCAGCCACCAGCCTATGTCCTGTTTCTATGGCTTTTCCTATTCTGGACTTTTACATGAATGGAATTATTTAACATGTGTTCTTCCAAGATTGGCAGTGATTCATATTGCAGCATTCACTCCTTTTTCCTGGCCAAATAATATTCCATTGTATAGCTATACCACATTTCATTTATCCATTTGTCCACTGATGGACATTCAAGCGGTGTCCACCTTTTTGCTATTATACATGATGATGCAATGAACATTCGCGTACAAGTTTTGTGAGGACATTTGTTTTCATTTCTCTTGAGTATATCCCTAGGGGTGAAAATGAGGAACAGGCCACACTCCTTCCTTTTACCACTGCAATGCCTGGCACTGTGCTTCACACAGTGGAAGGCCTCCATGGATATTTGTCAAATGAGTGAAAAGAATACCGTTCTCCACAAGACATCAAAACTAAAGGGTCCACCTAGGTGTCACAGCCGCCTCTGACCATCGCCCTGGTCAGACCTGATTAAAATAAATCTCATCTTGTTTCTTGTTCACACTTGCTTTGCTTCTCTCTCTTGCCTTTTAGGAACTGATGAAGCAACCATCATTGAAATCTTATCAAGCAGGACATCGAATCAGAGGCAACAAATAAAGCAAAAGTACCAGGCAACATACGGCAAGGTGATTCTGAGGGTCTTTGCAGGCGTGCACACGGCCTGGGCCTTGGCGGTCTCTGCTTCTTCTTTGTTCCCCAGGAGAGGAGAGTATCTTCACAGCTTTACTGAGTTAGCCCAAGAGGAGAAAAAAGAAATAACTATTTAAAACTTTAATTGACTTCAGAAAAACTGAAATTGCCTAGTTAACTTGATAGCCTATAAAACCAGTATTCTTCAACTCGTTGTTTTTTCAAATTGACTTCATTTTTTTCTACCACGCCCTCTGTCATTTTTTCCCACTCATTTTGACTAATTCCACATATCAACTTACAGATAGGCCAGGGATTTGAAAATCAGTTTTCACGAGTGGGTCTTTATATAAGAATTCTTCATTTTTATCAGCTGTCTTCAGGAATGTTATAGCCTTCATAAATGATGGTTACGGAAAACTAAAAAGGAAAAAAAAGATCTTCATTTCATTAAGCATCACCTTTTTAATTTGTTTATTTTTCTTTCTTTTTTTTTTTTTTTGTTGATGGCATTATGTATAGAAATTGTTAAGTGTGCATTAGGCTTTATATTTTTTATGACTATATAATGAACACAATTTAACCTCTTTCTAACGTCACTAGAAAGGGTAGTCTACAGAGTGAATGTTAATTATTATAATGTATTCTAACCCCTATTTATGCAGCCCCTACTTACAGTTTGACTCACTCTCTGTATAAACAGACAGAGAGAAGGATGTTCTGACTTATTTGACACTGGGCGGGCAACCATCTCTTTAGGCCTCAGCCTCCTCACATATGGGAAGAGGTGACAGTTCACCTCCTTCTAAGTTCTGGGATCCAGCAGGGTAACGCCGGCACGTCCAGCAAAGGGGACCGATGCTCCCATTCTGGAAAGGGAGAGCCGCGCTCATTCGTTTACGTGACTTATGCAAAATCACACGTAAGAAAAAGAACCAGGACTCCAATTCCGGACTCCGGGGCCAGAGTTCACTCCTGGAGAAGCCATCGTCACGAGATGAGCTGTTTATTTCTATACCAAGTGGCCCAGATGGCTGTGCTTATAGTCTTCCTGTGTCTCTCTCCACAATCCGGCTTGTCAATGGCATCCAGTGATGACTCTGAGGAAAAGAAGTGACCCTCGGGCTCAGCTGCATTTCATGAGCTGAGTGACTGAGCCTTCACTGGTGCCAGCTTGTCTAACTGACTGCAGCCTGTCCAGTGCCGCGTCCATTCCCACCAGAAACAGGCTGCCGCTGTCTTACTGTGAAATGCGAACAAACGGGTTCAAAGGAGGGCCTCGGGGCTCTGATAAAGACAAAGTGTGCAGGCCCTGGCGCAAATTTGCAATACCAGCACCTGCCAATCACGTGCCCGCTTTCCAGTTCTCAGACAGCCGAGCCTGCCAGAGACGTGGTCCAGAATCACAGCATCACGAAGCTGGAGGACGTCAGAGGCGAACAAGCCCAAGCCCCCATGCCAGCTGAGCTCCAGAGAGAACACCCGTCCCAAGGTGACGCAGCTAGTGAGCAGAAGAGCCAGGATGAGGGCTGAGGCACCCAGAGCCAGCTTCCGTGTCCAAACAGAATGTAAACGTGCGAGGGTTTGTTATCATGCCTGTGGCTTATAAGAATAGACAGCTGGATTGCTTTTCTCCGCAGTTTTACATACAGTAGGCTCCTGCTTGGCCACAGAGGACACGTTTCAAGACCTTCAGAGGACGCCTGAACTGTAGACAGTACCGAACCCTGACATACACTGTCTTCTCCTGTGCACACGCCTCTGTGCTAACATCTGACTTACAGATGAGGCCCGGGAAGAGATTAACAACCAGAACGGATAAGAAAAGAGAACAATTATAACAACAGACTGCAATAAAAGTTATGGGAATGTGGCATGATTAAGTAAAATAGGGGTGACTTGGACACAAGCACAGTGAGACTGCGACAGCTTCGACAGCTACTAAGTGTCCCTTTCAGGATTTAACAAAAAACCACACGTCTGGTTTGCCTGAGAAGGTCCCTGTTTATTCCCAGTGTCCTGTGAAATGATCAACAGTGCCCCCTTTAACTCTCCAAAGCATTCCCATTTGGGTAACAGACGAGTCGGTGACGAATTTCCCCTAGAAATTACAAACCTGTATTTCAGTCCTTTCTGGTTGAGTGCTGGGGGCGAGTCCTTCATCTTTTTTGAGGTCAGTAAATGGGGATAATGCCAATACTTCCCCTGCCAGAGCCATTTCGAGGATCAAGGAGAAAGCTCCCTGAACCCCCAAATACTCTGCAAATGCTGCTTGATATTGTGATTCACCTTTGGGGATCGTCTCTTTGCTCCTCTGCCAGTCCTGGGGGCAGTGGATGGGTAGCCAGGGGTTTCAATCACCCCTCCGATGACCATGGCAGGTTTCTCGTGGACCCCGAGGCTGAGCAGTGGGGACAGCAGACACCTGCCCCTCTCCTCTCAGGCCATTCCTAGTCAGGGCTTTCGATGTCTTCCCATAGGAACTGAAGGAGGTGCTCGAGAGTGAGCTGAGTGGAAATTTCAAGAAGACAGCCTTGGCCCTTCTGGACCGCCCCAGCGAGTACGATGCCCGGCAGCTGCAGAAGGCCATGAAGGGTCTGGGCACGGATGAGGCAATGCTCATCGAGGTCCTGTGCACCAGAACCAATGAGGTTAGTCCCAGCCAAGCCCTCAGGCCCAGCCTTCAAGGGAGCATCCACACTCCCCTCAGAGATGGTGGCAGCACCAGAGGGGAAAGGACACCTGCATTCCTCCCATGGGGTCAGCAAGTGTCTGGGCAGAAATTTGTCTGCTTGGCCCGTGCAGGGGAGATGTCCCTTCCAATCCTCTGGCTGTCATTCTTTAGGTTACTGCCACTGGCTTGACATAATAGATCCTTCCAGAAGAGCTGTACCAATGCAGACTTTGTTTTTGTAAATGATGCACAGTTTTATGTGCAGTAGGCAAGACTGTAAGGAGGCAGAGAGGTGGGTGGTGCAGGGGATCCCAAGGCTGCCAGGACCTCTCCGGATGTTCCTGTGTCCTTCTAGCTGCAGACCTCTCCCCTGGTCCCTTGCGCTCAGGTCACATTTCAGTAGCTGGAAAAAACACTTGCTAAGGCCCCAGTGGAAGCCCCTTTGTCTCTGGTTCCAGAAACCGTGAGGGCGAAGGAGCTCATCAAGAGTAAAGGGGGTCTACAAATCATTCTTTGGAGACCGCCTCCCTCTTCCACAAACACCCATCACAGTAAAATGGGGAGGCCCAGCCAGAAAAATGCCAGAAAATCCCAGCATTCATGAGGCCGCCAGGTAGGAAGCAGAAGCAGTGATGCTTCGCCACGAAAACGCCCAGGAAGCCTTGCGAGCCACCGGCCCGAGCTGCTTGCTTCTGCCGAGCCTGCGCCGTCCAGACACATGCTCCAGATGTGCCTCGTGCGTCAGGCCACAGCTGCAAACCGCTCTCCAGAGCTCGCCTAGACTTCTTTACTTCCTCTCAGATCAGGAAAACCCTCCAGTTCTGGGCGTTTCCGTTTAGGATTGTGCCTTAGGGGAGGGTGGCATTCGTTCAGCCCAGTGGTCACCCAGTGGTCACCCAGCTTTCCCTACTCGGCGTTCCCACCCTGTCCAGAAGCACTCGGTCCGCTCCAAGGTCAGGGCAATCCGCAGCCTGCCCTGGCCAGAAGGTTAATTAGATCATTATTTTTCTAATTCTATTTGGCCAAATGCTGTTCCCTCGCGGCCTAGCTTCTTTCAGGTCCTGGTCTCAAACAACAAGCAAAGCCCTTTATTTTCAGGCGAGTAGGTCTGACAGTAAAAAGAAGAAATGCAGAGAGCGAGCGAGAGAGCAGGCCCTGGGTCCCTGCGTTTAGGCAGATCCTGGTGGCGGACTGGAAGGAGGAGAAAGGGCAGGAAGACGCTTAGACACAAGTGGTCACCACCACCCCCATCCACCTCCCTCCCACCCACCAAAGTGCAGGGGGCAGGCTTCTCACTTCTGGTCACCCGCCTCCCCCACCTCCTCCCATCTCTGCAGGCTGACTGTCATTTTATAAGTTTTTTTTTTTTTATCCTCACCTGAGGACATTTTTCGATATTTTGTTCAGATAGAGTGAGTGGGAGAGAGAGAGAGAGAAACATCGACGTGAAAGCGACACATCAAGTGGTTGCCACCCACACGACCCAACCAGGGCCGGGGACAAACTGCAACCAAGGTACGTGCCCTTAGCGGGAACCGAACCCGGGTCTCTCCGGACCGCAGGCCGACGCTCTAACCACTGAGCCAAACGGGCCAGGGCCTGACTGTCATTTTAAACAGCCTGCAGATGATACTGTCCTTACACACCACTGGTTCAAATGTAAACTGAGGCAGCTGCTGAGTGGACCGTCTGGCACCAGTCATTGACATATAAAGCAATTGTTCCCAGGGCGCACCCTGTACACAAACTCATACTCCTGCACCCAACAAATTGTTTACTGAATAAAGCCTCCCTTGAAATAGGAAAAATTGGAAACAACTTAAATGCCCATCAATTGGAGGTTGGCTAAACAAACTGTGGTTTACTGCAGGACAGAACATTTTGTATCCATTTAAAAAACACTAGGTAACTAACTCTGTATAAGCATGGCTGGGATGTATAAGCATCCCAGATACATGATTGAGTGAAAAAATAAATTCAAGCACAATATGTTCAGTATTCCACTTTTCAAACACACACACAAAACGATCCTGATATATTTTCAGTAGCACATATATGTATACAAAGGCAAAGAAAAATATTTGCGAAGATATGCAACGAACTTCTAACACTGGCTACCTGGGTGGGGTTGGCGGCGTGAGATGCGGTGAGGAAGTAAGGGAAGAGGTTAGCTTAGCTTTAACAATTTTTATCTGTAGGTAAAAAGAATGTTCACATACCTTACTTGTGTGGTTTGAAATGTGTGCATGGAGAGGCCCCTTCATACCTCCAGAGACCTGCTCCAGGCCTAGGCCCTGCCCCATAGTCTGGCCTTCTTTGGAAGCATCCTGTGCCCCTGACTCTTCCCTCTGTGTGTCTCTCTGTATCTTATCAATTAACCCACCTTGGAGTATTGATTTTCTTTATTACCTTTTCTAGGAAATTGTCGCCATTAAAGAGGCCTACCAAAGGTGTAAGTAACCTTTTGTTCTGACTTCAGATCAAGAATGTTCCTTTCAAAATACCCCTGGGAAACCAAATCCTCTGCTTTCTTATCTCCATTTTCCTTCTTGAAAAGTGTTTGACAGGAGCCTTGAATCAGATGTCAAAGATGATACAAGTGGAAACCTAAAAAAAATACTGGTGTCCCTGCTACAGGTAAGAGCGAAGAGGTCTTATGAGCTTATCTGGGGAAATAGCCCTTGGCAACTTGGTACCGTGACCAGAAAAGGCCATGTGGATAGTTCATATTTCCTTCTTTTATTAAAAATGTTCCCGAGGCCCTGGCTGGTTTGGCTCAGCAGCTAGAGCGTCAGCCCGCAGACCAATGAGTCTCGGGTTCGATTCCAGTCAGGGGCGCCTACCTCAGTTTCGGTTCGTCCCCTGCCCAGGTTGGGTCATGCAGGAGGCAACCAGTTGACATGTCTTTCTCACATCGATGTTTCTCTCCCTCCCTCCCTCCCACTCTATCTGATGAGAGATAGAAAAACATCCTCGAGTGAGGATTTAAAAAAAGTTACCAAGGGATCATCAACCCAGGTTCTGTCAGATCAGCTACTATGAAATTGTTTTAATTGGGCTTTCTCTCACAACAATAATTTGTCTAGTCATTTGCAGCTCACAATCCCTTTTTGTTAATGAGTTATCTCGGAGATTTTTAACTGGTGTGCCACAGAATTTTTAAAATACGCAATACCTGACTATTTAGTCAGGGGCACTGACCTCTTTTCTCTTAGATTGTTAAATTTAAAAATGACAGCATCCAGCACAACAATAGCTGTCTGGTTTAAATGAATCAAAATTATACCTATTTTTTTGCCATGTCAGCAAAAATGATATTTCTTGGTGTGGCGCAGAATTGTAGTAATTAGTGTATGCGTGCCATGAGATGAAACAGGTTGAAAATCGGTGAGTTATCTCGTTAAGCATCACCACCTCGTTTTGCCAAGCCTGGAGAGGATGGGTAACCTGCCCGGGTTCACACACAGTAAGATACAGCCCAAGAGCCGGAACCAGACCATCTGACCCCACACAGGGCACTTTCCACAACATAACCCTGTACTTACTTCCAGGATTCACCCCAAGGCTCCGTCGGTAAGAACCACTGCAGGGAGTGTGGCCAGGAAAGGGGGGCTTTCAGAGTTGGCCCTGCAAGGACACAGCTCCCAGGCCTCCAGCCAGATGGCACCTGGACCCTTATTGAGACATCTGTCTTATTAGCTCTGCGCATTTCCTGTTTCCTGCCTCTCCTTGTGGATAGACTGTAGCACGAAGTATATACGTTCTCCTGCTGTGTAACAAATTGCCAGAAATGTAGCAACTCAAAACAACACAGATCTATGATCTCACCATTTCTATAGGTCAGGGATCCTGTTACAGGTTAGCACAGTGTTGCTCAGGGTCTCACCAGGCTGAAATCAAGGTGTCAGGCCAGGGCCACCATTTCATCTAAGGATCTGGGTCCTCTTCCAAGTTCACTGGTGGTTGGCAGGTTTCAGTTCCTTGTGGCTGTATAACTGATGTCCCTGTTTTCTTGCTAGCTGCCAACCAGAGACCACTGTCAGCTCCTAGAGGCCATCTGCAGTCCCTGTCATGTATCCCATAGACAGTTCAAAGCATGGCCAGTTGGTCTCTTCCATGCCAGCAGGAGCTCATCTCTCTGACTTCTTCCATATTTGACCTTTTAAGAATTCACCTGATTGAGTCAGACACACCAGGAAAACATCCCTTTTGATGAACTCAACTGATTAGGGATCTTAATCACTTCTGCAAACATCCCCTTTGCCATGTTAACACAACATAATCACAAGAGCATAGCTCATTATAGTCACACATCTTGCCCACACCGAGGGAAAGGGATTATCCAAAGGTGTGGGCCATTAGGGCCATCTTAGATTCCTCTCTGCCCCTAAGGGCTTAGGTTAGACTTCAAGACCTTCCGTGACCAACATGCAGGGCTCTTCAGGACTGAGACCCTAAGAGGTGAAATTTGATATTTTGGAAGGAAGACTATTAGTTTTCCAATGGACTGACTCTAGGGGACATTGTGGGGTTGCTTTCAGCCTGCTTAAGAGGTCAGTGGGGTTTGTGAGTGACCTGATCTTTACCCCAAAAAAAGGAAAATCAAGCGTTGTCGCGACACGACTCTGTTTATCAGTAGTGCCCAAAAGATGGCAGCAAAGAGCAGCACTTCGCCAGGCTGACTCCAGGTCACGCCTCTGACAGCACCCCCAGTTTTCCCCTTTTTGCTTTCTGTGGTCAGGCAGAAACTCAAGTTCATAACAGTGTGTCGATTTTGCTAGGCTAATCGTGATGAAGGAGATGATGTGGACGAAGATCTAGCTGGTCAGGATGCCAAAGAGCTGTATGACGTAAGTGTGCAGGCATGCTAGTCTCGGCAAAATCTTTTCAAAACGTATTAGCATTATTTTCAACAAACGTTTCTTTATTGCATGCAAATGGGTTACTCAGGAAATATATTTGATCTTTAAAATATTTTCCATATAGATAGTCTTCATAAACCTAAAAGAATTATTCCTATTCTTACACTTGGGAGTTAAACACCTCAGATCCATCTTGTAATTTGTGTGTGTGTGGGGGGGGGGGGGATGTATAAATAATATAAATCAATAAGTAAAGTATCCTCATGGGTTAGATGTTTAAATTGTTTAGTCAATCAATTTGGCTTCTATTCAAAGTATATTTTATCATTTCCTGTATGTGAGGCCTAGTCCCAGCACTGTCTATTCATTCTTTTTGCAAAAAGGCTTTTACAGAATGTTTGTATTGACCCCCCAAGGCAGGGGAAGGCCGCTGGGGCACTGATGAACTCGCCTTCAATGAAGTCCTGGCCAAGAGGAGCTACAAGCAGTTACGAGCCACCTTTCAAGCCTATCAGATTGTGAGTAATCAACACCAGGGCAAGGAGTTCACCTGGAAACTGAGTCTTAAGTTATTTCCAAGAGACACCACAACCTGGGATATGGAACTGGGGGCTGGGGGTTTGTTTTACAACAGTGGTTCTCAACTGGGGTCATTTTACCCCCCAAGGGATATTTGATAATGTCTGGGAACATTTTGGGTTATCACACTGAGTGCTACAGGTATCTAGTGGGCGGAGGCCAGGATGCTGCTAAACATCTCACCATGCACAGGACAATCCCCTCCGACGAAGAATCAGCCAGCTCCACATGTCCTGCCCCGAAGCACTGCTTTGTAACAGAGGCTAGGAAAGGGGAGAAGGGTCGAGTTCAGCAGCCAAGCTTGAAAATCAGAGCGTCCAGGTCCAGATCCTGGTTCTCTCTCTGGCAAGTGACCCGCCTCTCCATCCTGATTTGTAAAGCAGAAGCCGTGATCCTCACCAGTACACCCTCAGAGGGTTGTTTCATGAGCTAAATAAGATAAGCATAAACCGCTCAGGACAGCACGGGGCGTGTGCTGAGCACACAGACGTTTGCTATTATTATCATCCTAATTTACAGTGCTTACCACTCCCAAGATGGATGTCGCATACCTGAGATGCGCTCCTGAAAAGATGGGTATAAATTACTTTTATATAATTATTTTATTTTTTTATCCTCACTGAAGGAAAATTTTTTTATGGATTTTTTTTTTAGATAGAGTAGGAGGGAGGGAGAGAGACAGAGAGAATATCAGTGTGTGAGAGATACATCGACTGGTTGCCTTCCACACGACCCCACTGGGGCCAGGGATCAAACATGCAACCAAGGTACATGCCCTTGACCGGGAATCTAACCTGAGACTCTTGGGTCCATAAGCTGACGCTCTAACCACTGCTCAGGGCATATACAGTTATTTTTTTAATCTAATGATAATTTTAAGCAACAAGGTGAGTTAGCTATTTTAAGGCACTTAATGGTGAGCCCTTCCCTAAAAATTGGTCTTTAATTTCAAGAAGCGTCTTGAAGAGTATCAAATGAAAAAACTTTTATTTTGGTCTCTAATTTCCTATTTGAAGAGTACTTTTAACTATTCAAAGCACTTCTGTGCCCTGTATCTCATTTTAATTTCACAACAATACTGTAACTATGATGGAGGCTGAACGGCCATTGTTACCCACAACCACTGGACAAGGGAAGGCTGTTGTAAGGAGCCAGCTGTAACTTACCAGGACCACACAGCAAGTCGGTAGCAGAGAGTGGATGAGAACTCCAAGATTCCCCAGCCTGAGCTCCTACCTCTGCTGGAGCTGGCTGCTCCTCACTCAAAATAGCGTTTCCTATGTGTTGCCAGCAAATGAAAAGACAATAAAGCTTTGGAATTTTATCAGCGCTGTATATAAGCCTTGAGGGCCCTCTGCTTTCAAATCGTGCCCAGAGTCATGATCAAAGGCAGCTGACCCCACAGTCCACAGACCTCTGTGCCTGGAGCTGTGGAGACTGAGTTGAAAACCTTCTCCATGACCTCGACCTTCTTCCCAGATGACTGGGGCCATGGATGGAGGTTCTGAGGATGGCTGTCATTGCTGATGACTATAGAGACCCGCATACGTGTGAGCGTGTATGTGCGCTTGTGTGTGCAATCACTACTAAGTACCTGACTAAGGATCCCCTCTAGACCAATCATCCTCAAAATTAACCCTGAAACAGCAGCATCAAAGTCACTTGAGAATTTGTTAAAAATAAGAATTATCCTTCCCCACCCTGGACCTATTGAGTCAGATTCTCTGGGGTTGGAGACCTACAATCTGTGTTTGAACAAATTTCCAGATTCTGATGAAGAATTCAGCTCTATGCTATTAGCTATATTACCTTAAGAAGTTACTAAAGGTTCTGTGTCTCAGTTTCTCCAACTGTAGAATAGGGATAATACTAGTACCTACTTTATTGGGTTGGTAACAATTAAACGAAGTAACAGAAGTAAAGCACCCAGTCTCACACATGCAACAGGTGCCCAATGAACATAAAAATTGTGAAGAGTTTCTCTGTGTGAACCAACAGTGTTAAAAAGCAGAGCTAGCCCGGCCTGGGTTGCTCAGAGGTCACTGGTTCAATTCCCAGTCTGGGTACATGCCTAGGCTGTGAGCCAAATCCCCAGTGGGGGGGCATGCAGGAGGTGGCTAGTCAATGTTCTCTCCCATTGATGTTTCTATCTCTCTCTCCCTCTCCCTTCCTCTCTCTCTAAAATAAATTTTTTTAATCCTCACCTGAAGACATTTTTCCACTTTTTTGTTCAGATAGAGTGGGAAGGAGAGAGAGGAAGAGAGAGAGAGAGAAACATCAATGTGAAAGGGACACATTGAGTGGCTGCCACCCGTACAACCAACCAGGGCCGGGGACAAACTGCAACCGAGGTACGTGCCCTTAGCGGGAACCGAACCTGGGTCTCTCTGGCCAATGCTCTAACCGCTGAGCCAAACCAGCCAGGGCTCTAAAATAACTTTTAAAAAAAATTTTAAATCAGAGCTAAAACTTAAATGGACAATAAGATAGTCTATTGATTTGATGATTCTTTACATGAAACCAGTTCAAAAATGCTACTGATTCATCTATTCCAAAAACCTTGCTGGGACATCATTCATCTTGATCTTTATCCTGATCTCACCCTTCGGGTTTTCTCATGGTCTCTGGCTAAAAGCACTGAGCGGCTATTGTCTGATCACTGGAGCATAGGTTGTCCCGGTATAGAGTTGAATTTTAATTTTTGGCACAAAAACTCGGGTTTTTGTCCTTTGTCTGCCCAGGCTCACTGCCTCCCCACCACGCCCTCACCATTTCTCCTCTCCCCTTTAGGTGTCCCTGAACCCAATCCAGATCCTTCGCCCTCTAACTCATGTAGCCAAAGCCAGTTTGTAGGGTTCTGCTGGGGGCATGCTGTCAATTTTGAGGAATTGGTTTTAATTCTCTATTTTTTTCTTTTTTAAAAGAATTATGTTTTTATTGATTTTTTTTAAGGGAGAGAGAGATAGAAACATCGATGTGAGAGAGAAATATCGATCGGCTACCTCCTGCCCTCCCCCCACTAGGGATTGAGCCTGCAACCAGGGCATGTGCCCTGACTGGGATTTGAACCAGGACCTCTCAGTCCATGGGACACTGCTCAATCCACTGAGCCACACTGGCCGGGCTTAGTCTTCTCTTTTCTAATAATCCTTCTACCTGGTTAACTAGAAGCCTTTGAGGTCTGTCTGGAATTCACCCTAGTAACGTGTTTCTGTACGAAGATCAGAAATCCCAGTTCTGTCCAAAGAGCCCCCTAAGAATTAAGTGTTCCAGGAAGTGAAAAGTGTACCATTTGCCAAGGAGAGTCACAATTGCTTGGGACAATCGACTGATTTTCATTTGTGTTCCATGGAGCCCCTGGAGGTGCCTTAGTAGCTACCAGGAGCGGGGTGGGGGAGGAGGAGGGTGGAGAAGAGGGAGCGATGCCTTCTTATTGCATTGTGTGAATAGTGCCCCCTTGCGCTGCACAGGAGAGACCCCGAGAGGGCAGAAACCAGGCATCACCACCTAGGGCCAGAGTAAGGAACCCGTCTCCCGCCTCCCCAGAACAGCTCTGCTTTGCTGCATTTATCTGTTGTGTAGGCTAAGCTTCCACAGAACATTGAAAAGCACTGTCTGGCCCAGTATTAACAATAGAAACAGAAAGTGTTTTAATGTGAGGATTTCTTTAGTAAACACAGACCTGCATGAATACAATGTCCTCTTGAAATGCAATCTCAGTCCACGGAACAAGAACCCCATTCATGGGAAAGTGATACCAGTTCCTTCTGAAACACGTCAATAAAGCTCCCACATGAAACCCCAGAAAGGCTGGGGACAGCTAAGGGAAGGACGGGATGGAAGCCCCCAACCCAATCCACTTCTAATCCATTCCACACGCCAGACCCCTCGACGTGCAAACCGTGAGGAGACCAAGCAACAGGGCTTCATAAAATCTGGGCCCTCCTCCCCCACATCTGTTGTGCTCGCATAACAAAGAATATTTCCTTTACCTGTGTTTTCAGACCAAACTACATCAACTCCACTGGAGTGTCCCTGGGGCCCCAGTTATTTATAGAATCACAATTGTGTCATATCCTCTAAAGATAATTTCTAAGAAAGATGTTTCAGTATTTCTAATGCCTAGACGCGGTTCCCAAACCCAAGGAAAAGTTCTCCTTTCTCTCTATTTGCCTGCCCCGAGCGTGGCCCAGGCGATGCTTGTGTTAAGCCTGGTCATACTTCACTCTGAGCTTCAGCTTCTGTAAATATTTGGGAAGAAACCTGATGTGATGTTGTACAGAGTGATGTGTGAGCTGGTGGTGAAATCAGGAGCATCTGGGATCAGCCCAGAGGAGGGGGGTGGCACTTGGACCAGGGGGCAGCCCCTGCATCTGGCCCCCACAGCCTCCCTCTACCGGAAACATCAGACCAGTTCCCACCGTGAACTTCACGGCCTCTCCCCAGTTCACCCCAACTGTAGGAGACGGAGGCCCCAGTCTCAGGGCAAAGGAGACGAGGAAGGTGTGGGTAAGAAGATTATAGCTATAGCCTCCTAGAAAATTAGAAACGGAAAGAACTTTTAAAAGCACACAGGAGCCCTGGCCAGTTTGGCTCAGCGGTTAGAGCGTCGGCCCACGGACCGGGGAGTCCCGGGTTTGGTCCCCGCCAAGGGCATGTACCTTGGTTGCAGTTTGTCCCCGGCCCCGGTTGGGATTGTGTGGGTGGCAACCAATCAATGTGTCTCTCTCACGTCGATGTCTCTCTCTCTTTCTTTGTCCCTCTCTCTCTCTCTCGCTCTATCTGAAGATAAATGCAAAAAATATATATCCCCGGGTGAGGATTAAAAACACACACACACAGGAAATTCAGTACCATATATAAACATACAGAATTATTGATACAGTACATTGATCTTCCATTCCTTGAATTTACAGAGGAGGAAATTGAGGTGCAGGGATGGTCCCGTCTGGGGTCAAGTCCATTAGGGGTCAGTCACCTCTGGATTAACTGCTCAGCCATGAGAGCCCCCACTCAAATGGGGGAACCACCTTCAGCCCTGCAGGCCACGAGGCCAGGACAGTTCAGAGCTTTTTGTGGAGGAAGAACCCCAAGTGCACCCAAAGCAAAACCTGAACTGACTGCTGCACTTTGTCTCTCCAGCTCATCGGGAAAGACATTGAAGAGGCTATTGAAGCCGAGACGTCGGGGGATCTGCAGAAGGCCTACTTAACCCTTGGTAAGGTAGAGCTAGGAGGTCCCTGACTTGGGCTGGGCTGCCTGGAAACAGATCAGGGATGGAGGTCTGTGCACAGGAAGCTTTCATAGAATAATTTTGGGAACAACACATCTAAGCAGCATTGGACAAGAAAGAGAATGAACATGATGCAGTCAAAACAGGGGCTTTGCTGGTCCCCAAGGAGCCCTGCCCTGCAGCCAGATGTCCAAAGGAGAGGCAAGGAGCCAGGTCTTTGCACCCCATGTCCAGCAGCCGGCTGGTGGCAGCCCAGAAGCATTTGCAAGCTTGGGTGAGGCTGCTCCTTCCTTGGAAGACAATCCCTGAGACGGGGTGCAGTAGCGAGCAGCCAGCAGGCAACACCTGGAATGGGTGTCTTTGTCCTGAAGAGGTCATTTGGGGTACACACCATGCCATTCACTACAGTCCCACTACGACTGTAGGTCCTTGAGAGCATCTGTCCACAGTCCGGGACTGTTGTCCAGCTTCAGGGAGCAGTATGCCGTTCAAGTGACGCACACTCCAAAGGACCCATGTTCTGGGTACATGAACAAGTTCCTGCACGTGCCTGATGGCTTGAGGGCGTCTTTTTCCATCTGGTTCCCTTCGGCGCTCGAAATGAATGAAGTCTGTTAAGAAAGAGCTGGGAGGGAGACCAGATCTTGACCGTGCCAAGCAAACACCAGGACCTGCTCTCCAGGTGTTGCCCAGGGGCAGGAAATAGCAGAGATAGATGGCATGAGGCTGTGTCTGGCAGGCCCCTTGTTCCTTTTTGCAAGCCCTGGAATGAAAGCATTGTCCATTGTCCACACTCCTGTGGCAAGGAGTCCAGGGCACCATCCCAAATGGCACAACAAATGGAGAGGTGCTTCCCAAAAAGAAGAGGAAGAACCGAGAAAGCAGCCCTGGAAGTTAAAAAATGTGTTCTGACTGCCAAACATTCTCTTCTTTTCTCTTCTCTTCCCTTCTCTTTTAGTTTCTTTCTTTTTGAACAATGTCAGCAATTGATTTTTTAAAAATCCATTCTCGTTTTGCGTTCAAATGAGCAGGACATCTATTGTGATGTACAGAGGCCTAAAATCGCTGTCCCATACTGAACATACACGTCCGACTATCTTTAGGATGTAAAGCATGAGTCTTAAACAATAGAGAGATTTACTCTTAGCCCAGCTGGAGACTCCAAACCTTTCCTGTGCTCACACTGCAGAGCTTCAGAAAACACCAGAGTTTGGGCAAAAGAGTAAGATTAATATTTAATAACATTAATTATTAATAGTAATGAAACCATTATTAATATGGTAAAAAAATGTATCCCATTCTTTTTTTTTTTTATACCTCACCTGAGGATATTTTCCCATTTATCTTCAGATAGAGTGGGAGAGTGGGGGGGAGAGAGAGAGAGAGAGAGAGAGAGATGAGAGAATCACATCAATTGGTTGCCTCCCGTACAACCCCAACCAGGGCCAGGGACCAAACCATAACCAAATTACGAGCCTTGACCGCAATCCTACCCAAGACTCTTTGGTCCACAGGCCAACACTCTAACCACTGAGCCAAACGAGCCAGGGTGAATTCCTGTCTTTAACACTTACTTAGTACATGCCTGGGCCACGGGTCATGTTAGGTGTGGGCATCAGAGGTAAATAGGTCCAGTTTCTGCTCTTACGAAGCTTCAAGTCCATGGCAGATATACACACATCCTGGCTACAGCGATGCCAAAACAAGCGGCCAGAGCGGGGAGGGAAGGGCTCGGTCCCTGTAGTTGGGGATCACGAAACACGGGACTTGGGTGCACTCCAGTGTAGCAGATATCAAGGCGGTTAGAAAAGACCTTGAGCACAAACCATCCAGAGAGTAGACACGACCTTCATGACTATATTTCCTAGCCAGCCCCTGACCCCCACTCTCCCACCTGACCCATAAAGATGCCAGGTTAAGGCTAAAATCAAGGAGGAGGGGCTGTGAGACCAATGGATGCCCACCACCTGCAGCCTCTGGAACAGCACTTCCCAAAGTGGGGTCCGCGGACCACCTGCACCGGCTCGCCTAGGGCGAGGTGTGTGGAAACCCAGCTTCCTGAGCCTACGGCCGGTGACCCACTTAGAGCCTCCAGGAACGGAGCCTGGAAGCCACACTTGGACAGGATTCCCGAGCGACGGGCTGGTGCTCCCTGGAGTCTGAGAATATCTGCTCGGAAGTAAGGAGGAGCAGGAGGCAGCACAGTAGCCGGCTGCCCAGCCATCTTTCACTCGCCACCTTTATTCCCACGCCTCCCTGGGCGAGCCCCGTCCAAACTTCCGAGGGACTTCTGCGGCTGCTAAGGACAGACGTCGTTCACTGGGCAAGGACTGTGCTCAGAAGGAAAGCTGAGCATTTTCTCCCCGAACTATCAGGAAGAAAGGATGCTGGAGGAAGACACCTGTGCAGGTATGGGGCCCACTGACATGAGGTGGACATGTCAGCATCCGTTAGTGCTGCACAGGACGGGGGCTTCAGGAGAACACTGTGAGGTCACCAGCTCAGAATGTCTGGGGACCACAGTGAGTTCCAAACATGCTTTCCCCAAATTGGCAGGTTGCCCCCACAACCGATATCAACCCGGCAGCTTTTAGATTGTTCTCGGGTTAAAGAGGTCAGATCCGGGTCTGGGTTTTTCTTTTCCATTGACATTCTGATGGCTGACACATGTTCCACAAAAGAAGACAGACCCCAACTTAGCGACTCTGCTTCCCTAATCCTGCTCCTCTCCCTTCCTTGTAAGCATCCCCCACATGGGCACTTACCTAGAAAACAAGAGTTTCCATGAAGAACATAATAAGGGCATACATTACATGTGCATATTGAAGTTACTGCTTGTTATCAGTCGCTAACATCAAAAATGCGAAGAGTTCTAGGTAAGTGTCAACAACCTGGAGAGTAAACACTTTGTTTCCCCCAAAGTGTTAGTCAGTATGGACCCATATGAGCCTGGGAGGAGGGGAGGGAAGAATGGCTGACCTCCAGAGGTACACCCTATCTTCTGCTTAGTAATTTGTGGATTAGATCAAAGCTGGCGGGGGGGTGGGGGGGCCAGGAAAGTGCAACCAGCAGCATCACGGGGAGGTGACCTGTGGGCAGCATCAAACATTTCATCGAGTTCACATCCCAAACTAAGAAGACCGTGGGGAACTTGGAAAAGATCCAGAGATGAGACTCATCGAACGAACTCAGGGAGCAAAGGCGGAGGGAAGGAAGGTTGGTTAGCCCGGAAAAGCAGACCGCAGTCCCACCGACGGAGTCTCCCACATCAGGAAGTTTTATTACAGCAAGGTTGTCGGTCCATCTGCTTCCTCTCCAGACCCAACTCTGCCGCCAGAGATTTCGCTGAGATGTGAAAAGTGATTTCTGCTGGTGAGCAGTGTGAGCATAGCAGGGAGAGCTGAGCAACAGCCAAACGCTCCTCAAGGGGTCTCCGGGAACAGGAGGGGTTCTTATCTGTCGGAATTCTTCAATTCTGGTTGAAGAATCTTCCAGATCCCAGTACACAACAGCATGGAGTTGGCTCCTTTCAAACCTCTGCCTCGCAACCCAGTCACCTTCAAGGGTGGCCAGGTGACACCCTGGGCCACCTCGGTTCCTTCGAGGGTCTCCATGTTATTCAACCAAAGGCAACAACCTCACCTTCTCTTTTCCCTCATCCGCCAGTGAGCTGTGCCCGGGACCAGGAGGGCTATTTCGCTGACCGTCTGTACAAGTCCATGAAGGGTGCGGGGACGGATGAGGACACACTCATTCACATCTTTGTGACCAGGGCTGAGGTAAGACATGCTCGACTCCAAACTGGCAGGCTGCGACTTCTCTTTGGGCCATCATGTCATCAACAAATAGTTTTTACTAAGGGCCTATTTACAGAGAAAGTAAAACAAAGACATCTTTGTCTTCCTGGACTTTTTGTGAAAGACCTTGTGCTGTGTCTCAACCTGCTTCTTTATTGTAAAAATACAATGACAGCTGCTTCTATTTTTGTCACCTGTGGCTCCGGAAAGCTCGCGCGGTGTGCCGAGGGGACCGGGTGGAGCCCTCTGGGAGGTGCAGCCAGGCTTGGCTCCATTTCCAGGAAGGCAAAACCGAGGCACCGAAAGGTTAGCGATGGACGAGTTCACCCAGCAGCAGAGACAATGAGCGAGTGATCTCCTGACTCGTGAGCCGGGCCTCTATTTAATTGTGCAGAAGCTTGATTTTGCACCAGAAGTGCTTCAGTACAAGACACTGTTTCTCATCCTTTCTTAAATTATCGATCGCTCCACAAAGGAGCCTTTTTGGACCCATTTTTTTCCTAATTGCTCCCCCCACCCCCCAGCATGAAATGTTAACACTGCAAACACACTGTATATCTGTTGATGTGCCATTATAGGTACTTTTACATAAAGAGATGAGGGTTTTGACCCAGTAAGAACTATGTTTGCCCTGTTGGGAACACTAGTGTCCCCCGTTGAGAATGCATGAGGATAAGAAAGGGACAGGGCATGAGCTGCACGAAGCTTGGGAGCAGCTGTCAAGACTCATAGCAGATGCTTTGGGACACAGCCACACACGGGAGAAATGACAGAATGAAGGGAGATGGCATTTCGGTTGCAGCAGGAGAAGCCTTAGAGAATGAAGTGTAACCGAGCCCTTGAAAACCACAGACATCTTCCCTCAAAAAATTGTCACATGGCCCTGGCTGGTTTGGCTCAGCGGTTGGAGCATCGGCCTGCGGTCCCGAGAGTCCCGGGTTCGGTTCCCACTAAGGGCACGTGCCTCGGTTGCAGTTTGTCCCCGGCCCTGGTTGGTCGTGCGGGTGGCAGCCACTCGATATGTCCCTTCATGTCAACGTTTCTCTCTCTCTCTCTTCCTCTCTCTCCCTCCCGCTCTATCTGAACAAAAAATGGAAAAATGTCCTCGGGTGAGGATAAAAATTGTCACATGAAGGGGAAGGATACCAGCCCAAATTCCGGCCCACAGCTTTTGACAAATAAGACTTAACATCTAACACTGTTGTTTTTAAATATAACTTCGCAACGAGACTGTTCTTTCATTTTTATTTCTATTCCTGGAATTTCTCCTCCCCCTCTACCTCCTCCCCCTCCACTCTTCATATTTTCTTTCTTAACCTCCATGTGTCTCTCTGCTCCCTCTTCCCCATCTCTGGTCTCTCTGCCACTCCCCTGTAGTCTCTCTCTCCTCTGTGGCTCCAAGTCTCTCTTTCCCTTTCCTCTCCAGGTCTCTGTCTTCTCTGTCTCTTAGCAACTGAACCCCCCAGCCAAAGTCTTGAGGCATTCAAAGGGGCAGGTTGGCGACAGAGCGGGGCAGGGATTCTAAAGGACCCCAGGGGAACAGGTGGGTCTGGAAGGCTCCTCGGGGTTCTGTGTTCACTCCAATATGGGCCACGGAATGTTCGTTCCAACCAGCTCTGCCCATCTCAGTACTGACCACGTGCTCTGGGTCAGCTCCCCCGGTGGGCCAGCCCCTCAGACTGCTTCAGGCCCAGTCAGATACAGTTGGCCAGAACCTCGAATTCCCCAAAGCATCATGGTACAAGAACAGAAGCTAAGTGTGCCCCGCCACACCGCCCTCCGCCCTTCTGTCCCACCCCCAGCCGAGCAGTGCACAAGGCAGGCGAGCGGACAGACAGACCACCTGCCGGCTGCAGTCTCTCTCCTGCTCAGCACCCACTTCAGACAGTTCCTCACTCACCCACCTTCTCCTCTTCTCCTCTTTCTCTCCCTGTTCAGCTCTCTAATTGGGCCAGGAGTAAAAAGAACCAGAACTTGAGCAATGTTTTGTAGGTCTATCTAGAAAGTAAGATAGAGTTTAGATTTAAAAATTAAGGGGGAGCCCTGGCCGGTTTGGCTCAGCGGTTAGAGCGTCCGCCCGCGGAGCAGAGAGACCTGGGTTCGGTTCCTGCTAAGGGCACATACCATGGTTGAAGTTTGTCCCCGGCCCCGGTTGGGGTCATGTGGGTGGCAGCCGGTCAATGTGTCTCTCTCACGTTGATGTTTCTCTCTCTCTTCCCCCCTCTCTCCCTCCTGCTCTATCTGAAGATAAATGCAAAAATGTCCTCAGATGAGGATTAAATAAATAAATAAGTAAATAAATAAATAAATAAATAAAATACAATAAATAAAAATGAAGCAAGAAAAAAACCCCAAACTCTGCTTCAAGACAGTGCTGTGCTTCTTTTATGAGACTCACTGTGTTCCACCTGGAATTATAGCTTTTCTCTGACAAGTGTTCTCTCCCTTCCTAGGTTGTAAGTCTTGAAAGCAGAACAATCTTTTAATTTGTTTTTCTTCTGAACTCTCTCCTCAGTTCCAGCACTTAGGTTTTTTAAGCTTTCAATGAATTATATTCAAGATAAGCTTTACACATCGATATTGTTTGGAATTTTGTTGACTTGCACTAATGCCCTTGCTGATCGGGGTACGAGGAAAAGAAAAGAGGTTTCATTACAAATCTCTTTTGTCCAGTCCTGCTACCTAAAAATGATTTATTTTTTAAATAACTGTGAAAAAAATTCTAAAGAAAAGTAATATTTTGCAAGACATAAAAATCACATGCAATGTAAGTTTTAGTGCCCACCAAGTTTTACTGGAAAATACACACATATACACAGATACCTCTGCAACCTTTGAGCTAAATTCAGCTTTCCCCTTCTCATCTGCAAAACAGGCAGCAAATAGCCCTACCTGCTAAAGGTTGTTTTGAGCAAATGAGCAAATGAGAATAAGGTGCTGAGTCTGCCTGGGTTTATGGGGAGCCCTCTATAAATGTTGTCTCCTTTGCTGTTGTCATCTTTCCTACAGGTGGACCTTCAGGGGATAAAAGCTAAGTTCCAAGAGAAGTATCAGAAGTCCCTCTCTGACATGGTTCGCTCAGACACCTCCGGGGACTTCCGGAGACTGCTGGTGGCCCTCTTGCACTGAAACACGCCAGAGCAGTAGGAGCTCAGGGAGGATCCATCTTGGTCAAGAGCCCATTCCAAACCAGATTTGCAAATGTGACTTCAGCACAAAAAACCTACAAGAGTCCTGGTTTCTCTTCTTGGCAGCTGAGCAGTGCATCCAGGCCAGGCTGTCTCAGTCAAAGACAGAGGCCTTGAGGCGCTTGGGCAGGTCACCCTTGAACATCAGCCTAGCAAGTATCTGGGCTGCCTCTTAACTTCCTTTCGCATGGTAACTAAATGCTTTATAAGCACAAATGAAATCAGCAGTTGATGAAAAATAGAATTCTCCATTTGTAATAAAACATTTAGAAGAATATCTATCACACAGGGGTGTGAATATTCTGGGTAAAGATTGAATGATTAAGGTACAGGGAAGACAAAATTAACTGATTCATTAATTTTCCTTCTGTGGCTCAGCCAGTGTGGGTCAGTGGTCCTGGTTCAATTCCCGGTCAGGGCACATGCCTACGTTGCAGGCTCAATCCCCAGTGGGGAGCATGAAAACATTAAAAAATATATATATTAAAATTTTTTCCTTCTGTGTGTTCAATTTTAAAGCCTCAATGTTAATTAAATTTGTGGATTATGCCTCCATCAGCTGCTTTTCCAAAGATCAGGTTAATTAGTTCGTACTCTTGTCCTAGAAATGTATGACTCGTGAAACTCAAACCTATTTGGGAAAAGCAAACAGTTATATTTATTAATAACCACCAAGGACAGTCATCAAGGTCAGCAGCAAGGAAACAATGACTTGCCTATAAGAAATATAACTAGAGGTGAAATCACTAATCTGTTACCTGGTTTAAATGATTTTTCTTGCTTCTGTGGACATTTGACCCACTTGAGTCTTCCATCTGATCTCCAAATACAATTAGGCACAATGCCAAAAGGATCAAGGTCAATGGGCTGACTCTTAAGTGGATTGGTTCCACACCAATAACATCTCTGTTCCAGGATGTTGGTCTCATAGCCACATGTTGCTAGGCAGAGAGGGGTCTGTCAGGAAAACATGGACACTTTGGTCCAACAGCTACAGTAAGCATTCATTGGGTGATCATTTGTGTCTGGCACTGTTAAGTCGCATACTTTCATGTTTAATCTTCCTAACAACAGCCCGTTTATTCCATCTATCAGCTGGGGAAACTGAGACATTAAGTAACCTGGCTAAATGCATTTGTAAGCGATAGAGTTGGGATTTGAATTCAAGGCTGGTTGACCCCAGAAATCATATGACTAACTGCCTTTCTTGGGAAACTAGCACAAAGTACATGGTAGTGGGTCTGTATTCATTCTCCTGCTTAATTCCCTACTATCATTGTGCTGGGCTCTGGGGATACAAAGGTAAGTAGAACACTGGCTATGCCTTGGGTGGTTTCCTTCCCAGGCCAGTAACAGAGACAGATGCCTCCATTACTCAACAGAATACTATAAGCATATGAGTACCAGCATGTAAAGCTCTCTACTCATGAGCAAGAAGAGGGAAAGGCAGCTCGGCCTGGGGTAACTAGGAATGCTTCAAACATTTGTGTTGGGTTTTGAAGAATGCATAGAAGGTCTCCAGAGAAACAAAGAAAGAAGGGCATGGACAGAGGCTGGGGAGCAAGGACCCCAGTGTGTTCAGGGAGCAGTGATATTCATTCTCCTGGGGCATGGACGTGGTGAAAGGAAGGAGAGGGTTGGGGAAGCAACGAGGCAGCTGCCAAAGAGTCTGCGTGACTCGCATTAGCAATGGTTTTGCCTGCCAAGCGTGGGCCTCATCCTTTGGGTGATGGGGTCCCTGGAGATGTTTAAGTGAGGAACATTTGGGCCTTGGGAAATAATTCGGTTGTGTAATCAACATACAGCAAATAGCCCAGACACTCAGTACAAGAATACATGCCATGGTGCGTCTTTCTAGTGGCTATAAAATGGTGATTAACAAATTAAGATGTTATGTTCACATTTGTGTTCTCAGTATACTGAGCAATGTGTCTCTGCCCCAGCAGGGTGGAGTCTGGCTTCTCCAACAGCAAGAGACCACTGCACAGGGCTCCTCCAGGCGGCAAATAAACTGTCTCAGACCACATTACAGCCAATAAAAATGCCTCAGATAAGCTCCCAGAAACTAGATAAGCCAAGAAATAAGGGTGCCGTAAAACCAGATGTGGTGTGCGGCTCCGGTATCAGCGAGACCTGCCATGTTAAATTCAGAGAGATCAGAGAGAAGCCACTGCAGTTTCTTGCATGACCAGGGCATAGGGTGCAGACCAGAATGTTGGGAGACATGGGGTCAAGAGAAAAAAAAGAAGTGGCCGGGGAGGATTTTTCAAAATAAAGGTTTTTTTTTTTTATTATTTTGTCTTATTTCTGTAAAGTTTCAATTTAAAGGAAAGTTGTAATTATATCACAGAGAGTTCCCATATACCCTACTTCCAGTTTCCCATGTCACTGACATCAATAGGGTGCATTTGTCACGACTTATGAATGAATGTTGATAGATTATAATTGAGTAGAGCCCATCCTTGACTCCCATTTTTCTAGTTTTTACCTAATATTGTTTTTCTGTTCCAGGTTCCCATGAGACTATCACATTGCATTTAGCTGTTATGTCTCTTTAGGCTCCTCTGGACTGTGACAGTTTTTCAGACTTTCCTTGTTTTTGCTGACCTTGGCAGGTATTCTGCAGAATGTCCTTCAATTTGGGTCTGCCTGATGTTTTTCTCATGCTTAGACTGGGGTTATGGGTTTGGGGGAGGAACATCACAGAGGTAGAGCACCATTCCCCTCCCATCATATCAGGGGGACATGCTCTCGACATGACCTCTCACTGTTGATCTTGATCACCGGGCTCGGGCAGTGTTGGTCAGGTATCTCCACTCTACTCGTTGAAAGGAAGTCGCTGTGTACCACCCACACTTCAGAGGTAGGAACTTATGGCTTACCATCTCGAGTGGGGAATTTTACATAAATTATTTGGGATTCTCTAGAGGAGGTTTTCCTGTTCTCCCATTATTCATCTATTCAATAATTTATTTATATCAGTATAGACTTATTTTTATTTTGTACTGTGAGTCATAATCCAGTGCTGCATTATTTGTTTGTTGCTCAAATTATTCCAGCTTTATCTATTGGTAGCTGTACAGTTGGCTCTGTGTCCCTTTGACACACCCCTCACTTCGCTTCTGAGTACTCCCTTCAGTCCTGGCATGACATCTGCACATTCTCTTCCCAAGCCCTACAGTCTGCTCTTTGTCCATGCTGCCCGGGTTCCTCTTATTGGTATTAGAAACCAAGATCTGGGTACTGAGTGTACTCATTGCTCCTGGGGTGTCATTGCTTCTAGGCCCACTCAGCGGACAGAAGTAGGAAACAGAGGTGTGTGTACTAAGCCATGTATCACACATACTATATTTATACATATATGTAGAGAGATGACATAGATGTAGGTATAGATGTAGGTGTAAGCACAGTCATAGCTCCATCTGCATCCGTACTAAGTTAGGCATGAGCTCATATGATGTCTTCAGGTTTTATCTAGTACCACCTGGTTCATGCTAGAAGGGGGATTCTGACTCCTTGAAAAGAGCACAGGGCGACAGGATAGGAAAGGGAAGTTCACAGCAAAAGGAGCCTGGGAAGATCAAATCACACTACACCCTGCGTGTGCCACTGATTATGTTTCCATTTTGAATGGCAGAGTTTGTCCCAGGTCTGGGGAGAAAGGGCAGGCCATGGCTGAGTGGCTCTATGCCTGCCGCCATCTGGTACCCAAGGAATTGTCCTTATGTTTCAAAGAGAATGCTCCATGGCTTCTATGTGAATAAATCAGAAATACTGAAGGTAACTAACTTCAATGCACTCAAAATGCATTCAGCCAACATTGATACCACGCAAGCAAAGGGGAAAGGAAGACCACCTTTAGTGTCAGAATCAAGACAGAGGGCTTTCACCCTGGCCCGTTTGGTTCAGCGGTTAGAGTGTGGGCCTGCAGACTGAAGAGTCCAGGTTCAATTCCAGTCAGGGGCATGTACCTCGGTTGTGGCTCAGTCCCTGGCCCTGATCAGGGTTGTGCGGGAGACAACCAATCGATGTGTCTCTCTCACATCAATGTTTCTTTCTCACATTGATGTTTCTCTCTCTCTCTCTCTCTCTCTCTCTCTTTCTCTCTCTCGCTGTCTCTCTTTCTCCCTCTCCCCCCTCCCACTCTGTCTGAAGATAGATGGAAAAATATCCTTGGGTGAGGATTGAAAAAAGAAAAAAAGACTCTGGGTTTTCATGTCAGCCTCTTCCTGTTCGTGAATTTTGTTCCCCAATAACTGTCATCTCAGGATTGCTTTCGAACAACAATACCTCAGTACAAAAGAAACCCAAGGCATTTTTAGACTCTAGAAGAAAAAAAGTATTGGTTTTGAATCATTTCTCGCAGTGAATAACGTGGGCCTGGATAACAGGACTCACAAATCAAAATGAACACGCTAATTAGCCGAACTCTGAAACCAACCCAAGTATTAACTTGTTTTTAACTGCACTGAAAACAAAAGCGAAGTGGTTGTTTTAAAAATCCTACTGAACCAGTTCAAATCAGAACCAGTTTTTGGAAAAGGCTGAGCCAGAAGAAAAAAGAATCAGAAAAGCAAAATCATTTCCACACAAGTATTTCATTCACTTCAAGTGTCTGGCACATGCAAATATGCCTGTACATGTATTTCTAGCAGTAGGACCCCCTTTCTTTTTTTTCCCCTCATTTGAGGACATTTTTCCATTTTTTGTTCAGACAGAGTGGGAGGGAGGAGAGAGAGAGAGAAACATCGACGTGAAAGGGACACGTTGAGTGGTTGCCACCCACACGACCCAACCAGGGCCGGAAACAAACTGCAACCGAGGTACGTGCCCTTAGTGGAAACAGAACCCAGGACTCTCTGGACCACAGGCCGATGCTCCAACCGCTGAGCCAAACCGGCCAGGGCAGTAGGACCTCTTTTAAGTGAATCTTACAACCTATTTGACACATTAACCAACACTCCCGACCTCTCTGTAGTGTCTATCCGTGGATGCCCTAGACGCTCTGAGGGCTGGAGGCTGGTGTGGGACTGGGTAGGAGGCCCTCTCTCTCCTGGTGGCTCATGCATTTTGCAAGAGTGCATTGAATTTATTCCCAAATCTGTTTATACATATTGTACTCACTATTGTAATTACATAATTTAATTAAATATTAAACAAACTGATGAACTTAGTAGCTCTCAGGGTACCCAAAGATCGGGGAGATTTAATGATATGTTTATAGCCATTACTCATGGTTTCCAACACAAGACACATAGATATAATTTCTAAAAATCACACTCTGAAGGAAATGTTGGGGGTGGGGAGGACAGGAGGAGGGCGAGTAGAGATTTGGTTAATGAGCAAAATAGGTCTTGAAAGGCTCCAGGGCATCCATCAGCTAAATTAGTGACTGTTTGCCTCTTGTTTGGCATTGAGAACCCAGATGGGAGCAGAAGGTCTCTCTGCAGCTCCAGTAATTCTATTCCAATTAGTCTCGCTTAGAAACAGGTCTATAGATAATTGCCCAGATGTTTGGCTTCATTAGAGGCCACATTGCATATGTAGCCCAAGAAGATTAACATAGATATTGGCTTACAGAGGATGGGGAGAAAGGATGACACTTATCCACATGGTTTCAAGTACCAAGAATTCCAATGCAAGTTTCAAGAGTAAAGGAGATTCAACGGCCCTTCCCAAGAGGGGACCTCAGAACGCCTACCTTCTCCAGCCTCCTCAACCTGGGCCAGCCAGGGGGTAGGGACATAAAATTTGCTGGTGACGACGTGAGCTTGGCATCTTCCGTGTGACATGTAAGTCATTCTAGGTCCACAGCATTGCTGAGGACATGATAAATAAAAGCTGTGTGATGAGACAGCCACAAGGGCAGTAAAAGTGGAGGCTGGGGCTGAGCCAGCTGATAGGGCCAGCAGAGCAGAAGCCAGCTCATGGCTGCCAGCCCCCAGAATAATTTGTCTGGATGGCATAAGAGGCCAGTTCAGAACTGGTTCACCCCAGGGGAGGGATATGTACAGCTAATTCCAAACAAGTTATCAAATGTAGAAACACACCCGAGAACTTGGTTGGCTGCACTTCACCTTTGGGCAGGGTGTGAGGCAGACCGAGAGAAAAGTCACTGGTGTCTCTTACGGTGAGTGAGAGCGGCCAGTTAATCACACCTGGAGTCCATGAGAGACGTCAGCGGTGCCTGGCACAGAGGTTCCCACCCTCCGCTGCATAGCTTACAGAGTCTCCCCAGAGATTTGGATTTTATTGGACTTAGACTGGAGTACAGCCCGGGAATTAGGGAATTTAATTTCCCCCAGGGACTTGAATGTGAAGCCAGGGTGGGAACCACTGCCCTAACTCAGCTGCAGGTTGAGGAGTCTCCGAAATGCAGGCTCCGTTTTCACACGCCCGGAACCTCCCATCACCCTCCAGACTCATTTTAAGCAAAGAGGGAAAAAAGACCAGTCACTGACTCTTGTCACAAGAAGGTCCTTCTGGGGATATACAGTATCCCTCTACATAGCTCTTATTGAAGTCCTTTAAATTTTCTATAAAATCCTAATTCCTTAGGCTAGCATCTGAGGCCCTATCTATCTGCCCACACGTCCCTCCAACAAATATTCATTGAGCACCTACTATGGGCTCAATGTTCTTGTTCTCATGAGGTTTTCATTCTGTTAGGGGAGATAGAGAATAAACCATGAAACATTAAAAACAGAATAATTTTTTAAAGTGTAATAAAAGCCCTGGCCGGTTTGGCTCAGCGGTTGGAGCGTCGGCCTGCGGTCCAGAGAGACCCGGGTTCAGTTCCTGCTAAGGGCATGTACTTCGGTTGCAGTTTGTCCCCGGCCCTGGTTGGTCATGCGGGTGGCAGCCACTTGATGTGTCCCTTCATGTCGATGTTTCTGTCTCTCTCTCCTTCCTCTCTCTCCCTCCCACTCTATCTGTACAAAAAATGGAAAAATATCCTTGGGTGAGGATAAAAATAAAATAAAAAAATAAAGTGTAATAAAAAAATAAAACAGGGTGGTGATATGACATAGAGGGATGGGGTGGGGGGGATGCAAGGTACTTTCGGTGATCGAGGAAGGGATGTTTACTGAAATAACGTCAGAGCTGAGTTCTGAACTCTGAGGAGCCAGCCACACGAATATCGGAGAGAACAGCATTCCAGCAGAGGGAACAGCGAGTGCGACAGCCTCCTTGTAGCCCACCCTGCCACTCCGCTGGTGTCCCCAGCTCCCCTGCTTTTGCACTTTGGGCTTGTCCCATGTGGCGCCATCTTCCAATCCAAATCTGTTACGTATCCAAAAACCTCCTCCTCCAAGAAGCTTCCCACGTCCAGCCCCTCCTCATGCTGGCCACTCTTTACTGCATCTCCAAAGTGTGTGAATGCCCTTGGCAAACTGCTCGGGCGTAAAAGCATGTGACATGATTGTTACTGTTCATTCCTCCTTAGCATCGCCTGACTGTGCACTGAGTCATCACACCACTAATGCTGTTGTCTTGTTGTTTCACCTGGGTGCTGTTGGTGACCTCCCATGGGATATCATTCATTGGTCCCTCAGGGCAGAGACTGGGTTTTCTGCTTTTGGGGGCCCCAGTTGCTCTTAGAACAGAGCTAGGCATTTATTCACAGCCCCTGACCGGAGCTGTTTATAGGAAGAGTTGACTAGTTTGTCAATTAAGTGTTTGTTTCAATGGAAGAATTAATTAGTGAGCCTCACCTCAAAACCACATGACCTTCATTCTGTTTTGCACTTGCATTGTCTCCATTGTATAGATGAGGACACCGAGGTGCAGAGAGATTAGGCAAGTGGCCCAGGTCACACAGCTGGTAAGTGGCAGAGCTGGGATTTGAACCCAGGTCTGTCTGGTGCTCGGTGAGGTACCGCACTGCGTGACATGGCCCCATGAAGAACGAAGGTCAGCAGTCCCATTCTCAATGTTTCAATCAAGAAACTAAAACTCATAAAAGAATTAACAGAGGTGACCTGTTTCTTAGATTTAGTGCCAAATCCAGGGCGGGTATTCATGGCTGAGGATGCCAAGGCCTCTGGGCTCTCTGCTCTGTCATGCCCCTTTCAGGAAGGTCAAAATTCTGGTCGGGATTCAGCCAAAGTATCAGATCATCGCCGTGCCCTCTAACGAATGTAAATGCTGCCAGGTTGCTGCTAACTGTAGGCGAAAATGTCTAATGAAATTTCAAATGGCAGGAGACCAGAGCATGTTCATTTACCTTAAACTGTGCTTTCTTTCTTCCCTTCTTCCTCTCTCTCTCTCTCTGACTGTCTGAATGGCATAGATGGAGCAAGACAGGAGCAGAACCCAACCATTATCAAGCACCTTGAGCAAGGCACAGAACTTCATTGGTAGCATGGCTTAAAGGAGGGTTACCGGATTTAGCAAATAAAAACACAGGATGCACACGTAAATGTGAAATTTCAGATATTGAGAAAATATTTTAGCATAGATATGTCTTGTGCAATATTTGGGGCACATTTATACTGAAAACCCCAGTTTAATGAAACCTGCCTCACAGGATGGTCACGAGGGTTAGACCACACACCCAAGGGAATGTGCTCAGAGGTGCCTCACAGTAAGGTCTGTGCAAAGACTGCTTCTCTTCCTTTATGTAACAGATGGAAACGGACAGTCCTGGGCCTTCATACAGGTGAGAAAAACGGCCATTTTGGACTACTGACGCGTGGTTTCAGAAGAAATTTACCTGGGGAAATGCGGCCCCCTCAGCACACGAGGCCCCTGCTCCCTCCCTGTCCCCAGGGAACTAAGGGGGAAAGGCTGGAATCAGTTAAACCCAGAAAAGTTCCCTGGGAGATGTGATAATAAAAGAGATAACAGGATAGTGGTTTATAAACAGAAAAAACTTGGCTGAGCAAGAGGAGAAGATGAGATGGGGAGATAGTGGGGAAGGCGGGGGAGTAGGAGGGGAACGGAGCCCAGGGAGAGACCACGTGAAGCAAGTTCATGGGAAGATGTCCAGTGGGAAAGGTCTGTTCCGCCTAAATCAGAACATCTGAGCCCCTTGTGTGATGCACTGGATGGAAATGTTTTTCAAAGGTTCTCGGACAACCTCAAGCGTCGCCAGGAAGCAAGCAAGTCTGTCTTCGATGCCCTTTCCTCTGCCCATTCAGCAGTCACGCCAAGGCTGCCCGCCTCTCTGCCCAGCAACCCCCCACCATCCCAGAAACAGGGTGCAAGAAAAGCACCACCTTGATACACCACCCCACCCCAGATTTGGTATTGCTCTGTTTACCAGTCTAAGGTGCCCCTGATCACAGGACTGGAACATTCCTTCCAGGGATAGTTCCTATTTTGATAACACCTTCTGGAACAATCTTTTCCCGTCCTCCCCCGCACTTTCCTCTCCATTGTTATCTAATTCATTATCTGCTCTAAAAGGGAAGGGAGTGCTTTTCAGGTAGGAGAGAGGGCTAGTCTATGGTCGGGTAAATATGAGATCTTTGTGTGTCTCTCCAAAAACATTCCACAAGCACGGGATGCTGTAGGTGTGTAGAGGTATTCCATAATTTCATGTTGGGATAAAATAGTGAGATGGTATGCCCTGGTGGCTCTCCTGATTTCCGAAAAGATCACGCGTATTACTATTCTTACACAGCCGTTGGTGGAGAAACCTCCACTGACAACTGGGAATCTCAGTCATGTTATCAGTCCACTGCTCCCCCACGTCCACTCTATAAGGTTCTACTCTGGGAGCCACACACAAAGTTCCCCTTGGGGCACTTGTGTTGAAGAGTGTTCTGGACATGACAATAGGAATACTGTGCACATCTCCTGGGTTGAAAGGCACATTTCTGACGGCTACAATTATTACCAATATTGTACAATGCCTTTGGACAACTGGCAAGGCGCTAGGTGTTACGAAGATTTAAATGGCAGCCTCCCCAACCTGCAGCTCATGTGTGAAATTCCATGGCCTGTGCTGGCCTGCCCATTGCAATGGAAACACCAGAGGAGACTTCCTTGTTCCTTACCCGAAGCCCTGGGGACTTGGGCAAGCTTTCCTAGGAGTGGGGGTTACCAAATCCAGCATGTTTGTCTTGGCCCACTCTTGTTTTTCTACCGATTGGTTATTCCGGTGTAAAAGAAAGAGATGACAAGGGAAGCCTTTATCCAAGAGGGTTCAAAATCCCTGGCAGGTCTGAGGACCAAACTGCAAGAACAATGTGTGAAGCTAACACAGACTAGTGTCTCTCTAGTAACATTTATTTCTCACCAAAAATGATTTACGAGGAATGGTGAACACTCACCGCAACTCAGAAAATTAGGACTGATTATAACCCAATATCAGAATCAACCCAGAAGTAGATGCAATTGGTTTGAAAGAAACAGTGAGCGGCTGATTCATGCTTTAGCTCATGGAAGAGAGGAGATCCAGTTCTTGGACCGTCAGTAAGGAGAGAGTTCATTTCTTCTACACTCCCACCCCTTGACTCAAAGACCCGGATAACAGACCATTCTTACACCTGGCCAGCTACCCTCTACTACACAGGTGATATTTTTTTTGCGGCAGCCAGAATACAGTTTTATATGCACATGTGCACCCTGCAAAATCTCACCGTATCCTTTTAGAGACTGCAACTCTGAAGCCAGCCACAGGGGAAAATGTGGAAGATTGAGGAGCATCCCTGCCAGGGTCACTGGATCCTGAGGATGAAATGGAGTCATCAAAAATAAGTTTTGAAAAGTGTGGAAAAGAGCCTGTTAGGGCATTTGTTGGACAGTTGGAGTTATAGTTTTTCATGCATTGGAGATAGAAGAAAATCACCTCTCAGTCCTTCAGAGCCAAACTTCATGGATGCCACAGGACCCCTGGGAATGGAGATAGAAAGTGGGAAAAGCAATCTGCCACCCCTTCAACTGTAGATGTAAGAAGGATAGTCAAGTAGCACCCAAAGGAATAGTTAGTGGTTCCAAAGGCAAACTATATTAGTCTGTTGGTTGGCCATCATTGGGTCTACATAATTCACACAAAGATTAATAAAGAAAAGAGGCAGACTATGAAAAAATACTACAGGATAAGGAAAAAGAACACCATTCTGAAGACTCAAGAGGGTATCCAGAAGAAAATTTTTCCAAAACTTCAGCATCAATAGAAAACAAAAAAAAAAATGACCCTACTTCTATAAAATAAGCAGAAACTCATAGAAATCAAACTAAACCAGAAAGGGAGCTCGATGAGCTGTGAAATTATTTCAGAGGAATAAAAATGCAATAACATATTTCAAATCTGTATTGGAAGCAGCAAAAAAGACACCTAACCCTATTGAAAAATACACCAATGGTGTAAAGGGTAAATGTGGGATGGTGTTCTAGAATGCAGGAGAAAAGGACAAGCAAGTACATATTTAAAAAGAGATGATGATTTAGATGAGGAGGCCAAGTTAAAAAAATATATAGGTGTTGTTCATGAAAAAACAACAACAACTATAATTGAAGTAATAATCAAAGATATAATTGAAGAAAATTTCTTAGGCTGAGTAAAGGCCAAAGTATACAAATCAACAGCCATGTTTTATAGGCAAAATTAATTTTTTAAAAAAGAGCAGATACATGGACATACCTTAGCAATGTTTTTTTAATTAAAAGAACAAAGAAAAAATAATTTTAAGAAACGAAAAGACACAAATCAGTCAATTCTCTAAGTTCTCTGCAGTACTGCAGTTGCTCCACAATAAAGGTGGCTTTCAGAATTTTTTGAAGCGAAAAAATCTATTTTCCATTTTAATTGAGATATAATTGACATATAACTTTATATTCGTTTCAGGTATGCAACATGATTTGATATTTGTATCTAGTACTACTTAGTCACCATAAGTCTAGTTAACATTCATCGCCAGAAATAAAATTTTTTTCTTTTGATGAGAACTTTTAAGATCTAATCTATTTTTTAAAGATCTACTCTTTTAGCAACTTTCAAATATACACTACAGTATTATTAACTATAGTCACCATGCTGTATATCACATCCCCTTGACTTATTTATAACTGGAAGTTTATAATAAAAAAAAAAAAAGGACCCTAAACTATCATACCCAGTCAAGTGGTTGTTTGTAGATGGTAGGAAACAAAAAAAGAATCTTGGATAAGGAAGGATTCGGAAAAATGCACCTCTCCCTCATTCTCCCTAAAAAAATATTATGAGCCAATAAACTTCGGTTAATCAAAAGATGAGTCAGAATTAAGCACTCAAGAATGAGAAAGTTGTGGCATAAAAGAACTGGCAGTAAAAATGTAAATTTAAAAAATGATAATAATGAAAAAGAAGAAGAAAAAAAATGTAAATCAGCCAAGAATGAAACTAAGTTTAAGTAACAGTTGTCAATATGATTCAAAATCATATAGCAAAAGCAAAAAGCCATTCTTAAAAGATGAGATATAGTGTATAAAATGATTTGATGACAATAAACTGGGCTTTAAATTCTAGGTTATCTTCTAAAAAACCAGGGAGAAAGAAGTAAAAAGCATATCAGATTTTTTTCCCTACCTGGCAGGAAGTTGAAAAATATATATTTTTTTTACTTTTATTTTTGATAATTAGAAAAACATAGATTAAAAATGTTACATAAAATCTTTTTTTGTTGTTGCATTTATCTTCAGATAGAGCGGGAGGGAGAGAGAAGGGAAGAGAGAGAGAGAGAGAAACATCAATGTGAGAGAGACACATTGACTGGTTGCCACCCACACGACCCCAATTGGGGCTGGGGACAAACTACAACCGAGGTACGTGCCCTTAGCAGGAACCGAACCCGGGACTCTCTGGTCCTCAGGCCGATGCTCTAACCACTGAACAAACTGGCCAGGGCCATAAAATCTTAAAAGAAAGCCACTAGTAAAAATATAAACATTTTGGAAAAGGCAAAAGTAAGCAAACAGTGTCCAGTGTCAATCTCTGTTAAGAGATTCCTTTCTCTGCCTTTCCTAATGCCGGGCAGGAGTGTAGACTTATTCCTGCCCTTGAGGAGCTACAGTACAGGAGAGAGAAATGAACACACATGACTGAAATTCCGCCTGATGTGAAAGCTTTTCAAAGATGCACATATAAAATTCTCCTTGTACAAGGCCCGAGAATTCATGGTGGGACGGGGTGAGGTGGGAAGGAGGGAAGTTGAGAAAGGTATCCCTTGGTGCATAGGTCAATGCTCAACCACTGAGCCACACCAGCCACACAAGAGGAGGGTGTCCCTTCATAACATTTAGGGCACTTAAATTATGCATTTGTCTATCTTCCCTATCAGACTGTAAGTACCACAAGGGCAAGGAACTTTGTCTTATTAGATGGATGGATGGATGGATGGATGGATGGATGGATGGATGGATGGATGGATGGATGGACCTTCAGTTAATTAGACCCTTACCTTGCTCGATTCACATTTCCCCAAGGGATTCTAATTAATGCTACTTCTAAGGGAGTCAAGTTCACCTTCCCAACAGATGTCTTTCTGTAGGTTATCTACCTTTTCTACCCCAGCAGAAAGTTGCCAAATCATGCCTCAGTGGCCTGGAGGGAGGCTATTCCTAAAGGCCTGTCTCAGCATCAGGAGCGCCTACCCTGGGGAGGAGGGAGGCCAAGGCCATGTATTATTCTTGGTGATTCACAGTGTTAAACCGAGAGAGCAAGAATGCCTCTTTGATCATATCATTTCTTTCTTCCCAGTTTGATTTAGAGCCCAGAAAGCTGATCTGTGGCATATGATGTATCAGGTCAGGACGTAGTTCACATGGAGAATGGGGGTCTGGCAGTGGGTTATACACCAACAAGCCACTAACAGTCCTGTTGTTATCTCTGTCGGCCTTTTTCCCTTGCCCTCCCCAAGTGGCACGGGGTGGAGGGAGAGTTGGGAACGCCGTCATTTGCACTACTGGCCTAGTGCAGGGTCAGGCCTTTAGTTCCCACAGCACGGTCGTCATGGCAACACCAGAATCAAGGAGCAGGCCACCTTTTGGCTTCCTACAAAGTGCTTGTTCAGCTTTGCATAAGCTGGTTGAAAAACACACCTAGCCGGAGAGATACAGACGCCGATAGGCGAGAACTCACATGCACACATTTTAAAATCACAAAGCAAGAGGCAAAAGTTCCTTCCTACAGCTTTTAATGACCCAGTCACTGAAGCCTTATCTGTCTGCTCCCCCTTTTCCTCCTTCACCTACCGACTGTGGGAACGGGAGACAGTCACAAGACAACAAAGAACAGCCTTCCCATTTTCGAGGAGTTCTCACAGGCCTTTAAGGTCAGGTCTGCACGTTCTTGAACCACAGCTCCCTAGAATCGACAACTGTGGTTCACTGTCAGTGTGAAAGTCACACCCAGCCCCAAAGGGTGATGGGGGGATTGGACCTGGACATGCGTGGTGGAGCTTGTGGGTGGCTTCCTTGCTGGCAGCTCAGACCTGCACCAGCCTGCCCTTCCCTGGGGAACCCAGGCCCAGCACTCAGCCAGAAACTGCAGAAGCCCTGAGGAGGCCCCTCTCCGAGCGTCAACCTCTAGCAGACCCTTCTCTGGTCACCTCAGGGCACAAACCACAGTGTGAGCTGCAATGGGTAGGCTCAGAGGTCCCCAGGCCCACTCTTCCGCAGCCAGATGAGAAAAAATAAGTCCAGGGAGGTTAAGCAACTTGTCCAAAGACACACAGCCAGGCCATGGCAGAGCCTGGACTGGAATCCAAGACTCCTGCAGGCTGAGCAGACACTGAGCAATTGCTTAAGACACAGGACGCTGCTAGAGTCAGCAGGAGACCAAAGTAGATGTTAAAAACTGGGCACTGAGAACTACCAGAATCTAATGAGATTATTTTCAGAGTAATAATATAATAGTACCCATACGTTACCACGGTGAATTTGGACTATGCTGGGAAACTTCCTGGATGCTTCCCACACAGTAATTCCCTGTAACAAGAACTGTTATTACCATTTAACGGTCGGAGAAACTGAGGCTGGAGGAAATCAATTCCTTGCCCAAGACCACACAGATCCTGAGAGGAAATGTCAAGATTCTCCCAAGTCTTTCTGCCCTCAAAGCCTGAGTCTTAACTTGTTATGCTACTGACTTTCGCCAAAAGTAAGGGCAAGGGGCTGAATGGTCTTGTTTATTTTAGGTTCCCATATAGTCCGACCCTAAACTCCCAAAGAAGCGCATAAAGTTAAGACAAAAAGTATAAAACTCTCTGAGACACGTATTTTCATGAATTGACAGTAGCTTGGTTGGGCTTACATGTGGGTGGTAGAGACACTTTTCGGATTGGGCTTGGGGTTATAGGTGGGGGCGCTGTGAAGAGAATACCAACACTCTCTGTGTCTTTCCTGCCACTGAACGTAGAGCCAGAATTCTCTTCACAGGCCAGGCCAACAAAACGGGGCCTGTTTCCCCTAAACTTTAAAATCCAAAGGATTTATTAAAATTGGTTCGATGTTGACACTGCACTCCAGGGCTCATCTGAACAACCGACCGGGCTGGATTCCAGAAGGCCTAAGGAGTTAGGGAACGGAGGGAAAGATCCGAGACCCCCTACGGCGGTGGCGCGTGTAAGTTCCCTCCCAGAAACCCCTACCTACTGCCCCTACAACTAACCCCCGGCTCGCTCACCGGCAGCAAGAGAAACAATACAGGTATTTGAGACCAACAAGGGAGTTCTTTCTTCCTGGTGCTGACTCCAAGGCCAAGGACTAAAGCTTTGGAGTGGGGAGGACCTCAATTTAGTTGCCAACCTTGAGCTTAACTCTTACTGTGTGGCACAAAGCAATCGGTTCCTTTTTACCTCAGCACGTTATTGAACTTGATGAAAATGAGGGACATCGAGGCCGCTCCAGGGCAGCACCTGCACTGCCTCTCAGGGACGTGCACCATGCTGTACACGCAGCCCTGCTAACCCTGTAACAGCAGGTGGGCGTGGAGTCACCCAACTGAGCTCCCTCCCCTCCCCTAGTCTCCACTCTGCTACAGCTCATTCAGGAACTACATACACCCCTGCATGCCAGGCACTGTGCTGGGCACTTGGGACAGAGACGATCAAGACAAGATTCTTACTGCCCAGACACATCCATTCTTTTTTTTTTTTTTTTTTTTTATCCTCACCCGAGGACACTTTTCGATATTTTGTTCAGATAGAATGGGAGGGAGAGAAAGAGAGAGAGAGAAACATCAACGTGAAAGGGACACATCAAGTGGTTGCCACCCACATGACCCAACCAGGGCCGGGGACAAACTGCAACCGAGGTACGTGCCCTTAGTGGGAACCAAACCCAGGTCTCTCCGGACCGCAGGCTGATGCTCTAACCGCTGAGCCAAACCGGCCAGGGCCAGACACGTCCATTCTAATGAGACACAGACCGGGAAACACGGTTGCAATGCGGTGTGAGGCATGCCACGTTAGAGCTATGTGGAGGGGATGCAACGGGGAGTCAGAAAGGAATCGTTTGATAGGGCCAAGGAAGACTGCCAGAGAAGCTGAGACACACACTCCGTTTTGAAGCGTGACTAGGAGTTCAGCAGTGAAAATGAAAGAGACGGCGAAAAGAATACAACATGCAGAGGCACAGAGGCAGGAAATAGAGGGCCCTCGGGCCCTTCATGGAATTGGGCTACTCGTCTGTTACATCACCAGCATGGCTCCAAAGTGCAGGAATAGTCACCAGCTTTGATAACTGCACAGGCAGCTCCTCTCTCCAGCATCTTGCTTGTATCTCCATGGGTCTCTGACCCCCATGGCTCAGGTCTTCTGCTCCGAATTCTGGCCCCAAGACCCCTGGCCCAGTGACACGTTATGGACATTCTTGCCTGACCTTAATCTTCTGGACACTTTGGGGCATGATCCGTGCAATTATGAATGAGAGACATTCCTCCCTCCATCCTGCCCTGCGGTGCCCTACAGGCCAGGTCAGGCCAGCTACCCCAACGAGGGCCAGACGCATCCAAGAATCTGCAAGTTGTCTGATGGAGCTAGAGCTAAAAATTTAAGTGGGAAGTATCAGGAGACCAATCTGATTTCTGCTAAAGAGTCTGGATTTCGTCCTGCAGACATGGGAAGCCACTGAAGGGCATGCTGTAGGGGACTCAGGGGACTGGCAGTTTCTGATTTGCCTTCCCCAGTTACACTGGCGGTGACAGAGTAGGTGTGCTGGACAGAGAGAGACTGAGAAGAGGGGAAATTGACTTGGGAGGGTGCAGGCAATAGTCCAAGCAAGACTGGGGAGAGAAAGCCAGGCTTCCCTGCCACTCACTGCTGGTGCCCTGGATCAGGACCTCCTCGGGGGCAGGGGCAGGACAGACCTGGGTCCCTTTTGCTCATCTGTGTGGTTTTATAGCCTCCCATCCTGGTTCTGCTTCCTACATGTGATGCTAATGTCTATCACTATCACCATTCTCCTCTTCCTGTTCCCCTTCCTCCTCCCTCCCTCTCTCCTTCCTCCTCTCCCTCCTTGTTCTTCTCTCTTTCTCCCTCTCTTCCCCACCGTTCCCTGTTTTTCCCTCTCCCCCTCCCTTCCTCTTTCTCTCTCTTTCTGGAACACCCTGGAGCAGTAAATCTTGCCTCCTGCCTCTAGCTTAAGCCTTCCTAAAAGGAGAAAATAGAAAAGTAAAACAAAAATGCAAGCCAGACCTATAAAAATAACTGGAGAACAATCGGCACATGTCTGAGAGGCGGAATGACGCAGAAGAGTACCACTGCCCTCACCACTTTGATTCAGGAGCATCTGGGGTAAGGAGAACCAACAAAGATCGGGTCTTGCGGAGTCTGGAAATTCTGGGGTGTTTTACACATATTAAAAACAACTTCGTCATGGATTCCATCATCTCGGAGCCTGAGAAGGAAATCACAGCCCTGTCCAGTGATCCTGCCAGACAGGTAGAAACAGAGACCCATTAAACAGCACCCCTGGGCCCAAAGTCTGGCTTCCCTTGTGACCACCCAGCACCTTCCACTGGCCCAGAACTATCTTCAGTAACTATCTCTAGGTCACAGCAACCTGTTTACAGACATCTAGAATTCCCAGGCACTTTTAGGACAAGGGACTCAGGATGTTTCCAAGTGGGCAGCGAAGTCTTCGCTAAGAGAGGCCATTCCTTCAGATCTATTTATGCCGACGTAAACACTCGCCAAGGAAACAAGGCACGTGGGCATGCGCCGGCCCTGCCAGCCCCGCGGGCCATGGGGTTGCTGCAAAAGGCAACTGGAAAGTCACATGTCATAACAGTGGAAAGTACATATGCAACTATTCTTAGCCCTGGAATGTATACACTGTCTCCCTGCCCAGCAGTTCTTTCACAAAGCTCTAGAAAACTGTGAAAGCGCCTTCAGCATAAACAAATCCAGCACTCTCCCAAGACGAATCATTTGCCAGCTGAAGGAAAGGCCTGGGTTTATGGTTTCACTTGGAGCCAGAGGGAGACACTCCGGCTGGACCAGCCGGACCAGGCATCGGTGGAGAGCACTGCAGCAAAACAAGGTAAAGGTCTCTAACGTCTCATTCCTCCGCAGGTAACTGGCAGCTGTTGTTTCGTGAACCCTGCCCAGGGTGTTGTTGGGACTCTGCTGTCTATTTATCCCATCTTCAAAACAAAACCCGAAAGAATTCATGAAGCCATGTTTTTAAAACATAGCAAAGGTCCGTTTTCACCCCTTGTTTCTGTCTGGTTACCAGAGGGCCACACCCCCAGGATGGCAACCTTGGGGAATGACTAACACTCGGAAAGATGCTTAGACGAGTTGGCAGGACGCCGGGAATCCAGAGAAAGGCTCACAGACTTCTGTTGGTCAAATGCACGGACTGTTATTTTGCTTCAGGTTCACATTTCAGCCCCTGGCAACCAGTAACCTCCAACAACCTTCATCGTTTTTGTCTGTTGTTTTCTCAGATTCTCTGAAGATGTTATTTACCTGGTACCTTTCAGAGTAATCATAAGCAAAAAGAGGGGTGTCAGCTGTGAGGTCTGGAGTGTGGGTGGCCTCCCTTTCCAACCTTCACTGAGTGATATTCTCGGTGAGACCCACACACATCACGGTGAGTGGACACAGATGCTCTAAGTCTCGGAGCTGCCACAGTTAAACCCTCCAGCACATGCTCCCTCTTGGGACGTCTCCCCCTCTCTGCAGGATGGATGAGGAGTCAGCAGACGGGCTGCTCTTCAAAGACCGTGACTTCTCCTCTGACTTGTTGAGGCAGCTCAACGGCTTAAGACAAAACAGAATCCTGACTGATGTGATCGTCTGTGTGGAGGCCTGGGAGGTCCCCTGCCACCGGAACGTGCTGGCCTCCAGCAGCCCCTACTTCAGGGCCATGTTCTGCAGCAACTTCCGGGAGAGTGGAGAGGCCAAGGTCCAGCTGAGAGGCATCGACTCCACGACGCTGGACCAGCTCATCCTGTATGTGTACACTGGGGAGGTGCACATCACGGCTGAGAACGTTCTGCCCCTGATGGAGGCTACCTCCATGCTGCAGTACCCCAAGCTCTTTGAGGCCTGCTCCTCCTACCTGCAGAGCCAGCTGACGCCCAGCAACTGCCTGGGCATGGTCAGACTCTCGGAGATCTTGAGTTGCGAGACCCTCAAGAAGACAGCCAGGGAGGTGGCCCTGACGTACTTCCCAGAGGTGGCCGCGTCGGCTGACCTGAAGGAGCTCTGCGCCTTGGAATTGAGAGACTACCTCGGGGACGATGGGCTCTGTGGAGAGGAGGAGAAGGTGTTCGAGGCCTTCATGGCTTGGGTCAAGCATGACCTCCAGGCCCGGAAGCGATACATGCAGGAGCTGTTCAAGCTCGTCAGGCTTCCGTACATCCACCCGGCCTTCTTCCACCACTTCATCGCCAACGACGCCCTCCTTCAGTCCTCGCCCTCCTGCCAGGTCATCTTGGAGACAGCCAAGAGGCACATGTTTTCTTTATATGGCACCCCCAGTGTCCCAGACCTCCAACCTCCATGGCATGTCCCCCCAAGAAACTCTTACCAAGACTTCCTCATCCTCCTGGGTGGGCGGAAGGACAACCAGCAGACCACCAGGGATGTTCTGCTGTATAACAGACAGACTGACCAATGGCAGAGCCTGGCCAAACTCCCCGCCCGGCTCTACAAGGCCACCGCCGTCACCTTGCACCGCAGCATCTACGTGCTGGGAGGCGTGGCTGTGGGCGCAGAGAAGAGTGCGCCCAGCCCCCACGTCTACATCTTCTCCCTGAAGCTCAACCAGTGGAGGCTGGGACGGCCCATGCTGGTGGCCCGCTACTCCCACAGGAGCACGGCCCATAAGAGCTTCATCTTCTCCATCGGGGGCATTGGCAAAGGGCAGGAGGTCATGGGCTCCATGGAGAGATATGACAGCATCTGCGACGTCTGGGAGAGTATGGCCAGCATGCCAGTCGGGGTTCTGCACCCTGCAGTCGCTGTGAAAGACCAAAGACTTTACCTCTTTGGGGGAGAGGACATCATGCAGAACCCTGTGCGCCTTATACAGGTAAATGGCTGGTCTCTCATCATGTCAGTGCATGAGTGGGTGCCCACACACATGCACACATACAAACGCACACACATATATACACATACACACAACATGCACACACACTAATACACAATGCATATGCACATATATGCATGTGCAACATATATGCGTATGCACATGCGTACACATGTGTGTACATCTATACACACGACCTAAATATATGGACATGTGCATGTACATGCACACATGCACACATGCATACATAGGTACACATACATATAAAACATACATACAGACTTGTGATCTGCAGGGGGAAAAGGAAGAAAGAAGGAAGGAAGGAAGGAAGGCAGGAAAGAAGGAAGAAAAGAAGGAAGGAAGGAAGGAAGGAAGGAAGGAAGGAAGGAAGGAAGGAAGGAAGGAAGGAAATTAATTTAACTTCAATTAGATTTTATTCATTTATGAATTTTTTTGGTGTAAGGTTAATATATACAAAGCTATATCAGATACAGTTCTTATGCACAAAGAGTTTATCTTTATTTGGGAAAAATATAATATAGCTAAAAGTTCACGCTAGAACACATTGAATGTCAGCCATTGAAGTGCTGTCTGGCGGGTGCTTCTACCCCAGACCAGTAAGGCCTTAGTGAAGGGTACTGAAGGTTCCCAAGCATTGGTCCTCAGCCTCCTACCACATCCCCTGGAACCTGACCTCCGATCTGCTGAGTCAGAATCCCTTCGTGTGGGTCCTGGCATTTACAGAAGTGTCCAGGAGATGCGGAGGTGCGGTCAGGTTGCAGAAGCCCTGCCCTGAGTGACAGGTACATGCCTACTTCACTCACAAGCTCTCTGAGAAGTGTAATTAATAAAGACCTAAATTTCAGAATATTAAGGGTTTCCCAAGATTATGCAAGTTCTAGCAATGTCTGAAGTTCGCCTAGTAATAGGAAAAACTTGAACAGCAAGCCTCTCTGTACAGATCACCGAGGAGGCCCCGGGACTTGTTGTTCATTTAGAAGAGGGATTGTGAGCCCCGCCCACGTGAAGGCCCTGGGACCCAGGCCTGGGCAGGGAATTGCATTGCCCTCCAGGAGTCTGAGCCCACTGCAGTTTGGGTGCTTTAAGAGCACGGGAGTCAGGACACTTTGAAGGAAACTGCCTCGTTCCAGCAGACCTGAGCAGAGGGGCGGGAGAAGAGAGAGCAGGGGAGGGTGACAAGTCAGAGGGGGTGGAAGGATGTGACAGAAGCAGGTGGGTAGGCAGCCTCTCTGAGCAGACCAGTCTGCCCCTGCAGCAGCAGGCAGTCACCAGGGAGAGAGGGGTGGAGTTCCTGGGTGGGGGCAGCTGGCACAGAGGCCCTGAGCAGAAAGGGGCATAGCCATCGCCTGGAGAAACTGGAACCTTGCCAACGTCACTCACACAGACCAAGGAGGAGGAAGGACGTGTGCACCAGAGCTGGGGGGGTTAGTCCCCACAAAACCTTCACAAGCCCCCTTCCCTAGGTACCCCCTCTCCTCAGGCTGCTGCCTTGGAGCCCCTCCTGTAGAAATTCTGGAACACTCTTGTGGGATGGGTGTTCGTGGCCATGACGCTGATTGAGCAGGGCTCTCTGGGCCTTGCCCAGGATGGGGGTTTTAGTCTGAGAGTAGCAAGGTGCTTGAAGTAATCCAATTTGCATTTTTAGAAGCTCCCTCTGGGTGCCTTGTGGAGAAGATACTGGACAGAGAGAAGAGAGTTGGGGACTCTTCTACGGGTCCAGGCGAAGACAGGTGGTAGCTTGAGCTAAGTGGATGCCAGTGAAGATGGAGAAAAGTAACAAACTCCAATTTAGTTCTTTTCTTGTTTTTTTTTTTGTTTTGTTTTTCCTTGCCTTCACTTTTCCTGCCCATATTTTGGGTGCCTCCCCGACCATCTCAGCAGATTCCCAGTCTGTTCCTGATCCTGCTCGCTCACCTGAGCCCAGAGAGACAAGTTCTGCTCCCCGCCCGCCGGCTCTGGCCGCACTTCACAGACGTAAAAAAGTGCTTCTGTGTGAAGCTGGAGCCCCTCCCTCCTCTTTAAAACAATTTTTCAAAATAAAGTCAACAGATATGCTGATGGCTTTATTTCGCAAAATTATCAACTTCCTAAGAATAAACACCAGTCTCAAAAGAGCTTTTAAGTTTGCATTTCAAGAAATTCATAGTATAATCAAACAAGACCTCGCCAACCACTAACATGTGAGTGATCCTTTCACACTGCGGTGATGAGGAGAGAAGGGTCAAGTGTTCATTGGGATGCTTTTCATATCTAGTTAGCATTAGCTTTGAAATGGAAATTTTACTCATTTGGATGGAGTTTCAGAGGAAGGCTTGGGGTAACTTGATGGAGATGGAGTAGGTTGGATTTTCAGGCCCAGGTTCGGAGATTTCTTCATAGGATGGCTCATCTACACTCATGCATTTCTGCAAAAGAACTATATGGAATAGGGTTTCTGTGCAAATTGTGTGACTATGTGTACTTTTGGTCTTCAAAACAACTGTGGCTGGATGGCAGTAGGTAAATCCTTTATCATAACAAATATCATTTCCTCCACTGATCAGAAACCATCCTTTGATAACCCTGCCCCGGCCTCTCTGGGGTATTTTGAAGATTGTGAGCAAATGTTTAATCTGTAAAGAATCAAAGGATGGGAGGTAATTACTCAAGTAAATGCAACAGATGTTTGCTTTTCCTCCAAGGGTCCCACTTTTCAGTGTCACCTACGTATTTTCAGATAAAACCATGTGGCTTGACAGCCACTTTGATCATCCCTGTCTCTAGTTTCACCGACAGGGATGATCTCTACCCTTTACCGACTTAAAGTACTAACAGAAACCTCCAGAGGTCTCCTGTCTCAAAAGCTTCCATCAAGAAAGGCCACACCTACAAGAATAGAGGTTAAGCACATGGACTCTGGACTCAACCAGACCAGCCCTTCCATTCACTCTAGCTGTGTGACTTTGGGCATGTCACTTAACCTCTCTGAGCCTCAATGTCTAATCTGAAAAATGGGGGTAAGTAAAGGTAACCTACTTCTTGGATGGTTCTGCAGATCACATTTGGTAAAATGATAAAGAAAAACAATAATAAGGCCTTTAATATGATGGCAATTAAATTTCACACAGAAAGAATTTCCAGGGAAGAATACTGTGCCATTTTTCTCTGTAAATGAGTATTTTTGTTTCATCTTTTCTTCTATGAAGTCCATCCTATATCTCTAAATTTTGCCAATAAGGAACAAATTTACATTTGATATTTAAATTTTAAAATGAGAAAGTTAACAGGAAAATGTGTTCTGGGAATCGTGGTTGGCTACTGTTCCGGAGAGCGAGCAAGGAGCCCCCACCCATCGCTCTGCTCTTTCCTTGCCTCGCGCTGCTTGTTCTGCGGTCCTAGCGACTTTCAGGCATGGACTGTCCAAGAGCCTCCCTCGCCTGGCCCCACATTTACTCTTGGCTCTGAGACCCTCTCAGATACACTGGAACGTTTAGAAATTTAAACATGAGCCAGAAATAAAAATAATTGAAAAATCATTGGTTTCATGAATATCCAAGTTGCCCCACTTCTCATTACAGGAAAAAATTGTTCCAAGCAAGGTTAGCAAACACAGGCTATAACGTGTACTCTTGGTTTGTTCTATAGAAACAGCCCCTGATCACGTGGGGTCACATGAAGGCCAATTTCTACTAATATTCTTCTTTCTGTTACTTAATTATATTTGTTTATTGATAGCTGTGTTCTAAAAATTGGGGAAAAGGTGAAAAGAAAAAAGTCATTCCTATCTCACCCGCTTAATGACTACTTCTATCTTTAAAGACGTGTATCACTTTAAACTGCAGTGCATGGTTACATCTCCCTCTCAGGTTTATCACATTTCCAGAAACACGTGGTTCAAAATGGAGACGAGAATGATCAAGAATGTGTGCGCCCCTGCGGTGGTGCTTGGGGAGCGGATTGTCATTGTGGGAGGTAAGTTTGGGCAGAGGATCGCCAGGCTGGGCAGAAGCTTGGCACTAACAGATGTTTTTCTGGAAGACTGTCCTTGTAAAGTCACTTCCCTCTAGCTAGGGGGAATGTGGACAACTTGACAAAGTTCTTTTCTCATCCAGAAGTTTCTCCCTGTCTCTTTCTGTAAGCAGGAATGGAATAACACCTATTTCACAGAGCTGCTGTGATCATAAAAGGTGCTCACGTACTGAAAGCACGCAGCATGATCAGACATGTGGCAATTTCTCAAAACACGTTTGCTCTTGTTAATATTAGCTACGAATGGATCACTCCTCTGCAATCGCAGTATAGGGCCATGGTTAAGAGGTCTGGTGTGGAGGTCAGATAGATCTGGGTTCACATCTGGACTCTGCCACTCACTGGCTGTGTGCTCTTTAGTAAGTAATTACTGGTGCCTCAGTTTGCTCATCTATAAAATGGGGGTCCTCAAAGGACCCACCTGATAGGGCTGTTGTGAGGACCCATTTCTGAGTTCCCAAAGTTCCTTCTTTGGATTGTTGTAGCTTCTAGAATGAGCATGCGAGAGATGAAGAAGCCAGTGAGGTGAGAACACTGCTGGGACCAGGAGGCCGCTCTCAGTTGAAAACTGGCTTATGTGCCGCCTTCACTGGGATTAGGGATGCGGGGGCCAAACCCCATCTCTGCTGCACACTGGACCTTGGGCAGGTTACCAAAACATCCCTCGCTTTAGTTCAGATTCCAGCCTCAGTGTTAGGTGATGGCAGAGAGGATCGGACATCCCCAGACTACTGACCTCTATTCCCAGGTGAGCAACACTGACCCTGCAACATACCACTTGGCTTTCAGGTTACACAAGGAGGATTCTAGCTTACGACCCTCAGTCCAACAAGTTCATCAAATGTGCGGACATGAAAGACCGGAGGATGCACCACGGGGCTGCGGTGATGGGGAGTAAGCTGTATGTGACGGGCGGGCGGCGGCTGACCACGGACTGCAACATCGAGGACTTGGCCTCCTTTGACTGCTACGACCCTGAGACAGACACCTGGACATCCCAGGGACAGCTGCCTCACAAGCTCTTTGACCATGCCTGCCTCACTCTCCAGTGCATTCCCCACACCTCCACCTTCCCATGAGGTCGGGGAGAAATCAAGAAATCATCTTAGGCCCTGGACAGTTTGGTTCAGTGGTTACAGCATCAGCCTGAGGACCAGAGTCCCGGGTTCGGTTCCCACTAAGGGCATGTATCTCGGTTGCAGTTTGTCCCCAGCCCCGGTTGGGGTCGTGTGGGTGGCAACCACTTGATGTGTCTCTCTCATGTCAATGTTTCTCTCTCTCTCTTCCTCCCTCCTGCTCTATCTGAAGATAAATGCAAAAATGTCCTCGGGTGAGGATTAAAAAAAAAAAAAGAAATCATCTTAGTCAAGAGCTTCTATTGTAAGAGATAGAACCCAACTCCAAAAAACGTTACCCTAAACGGCTGCAGCAAGAGCTCACAAGACTGAAAGTTCCAGAGTCTGGAGGCCTGGAACCAGGCACATTGTTGGCAAAACTAACTCTCTCTCTCTCTCTGTCCTCCTCTACCTCTGCCTTTATTCTACGAACACGTGTCTTTATGCACACAGTGTGAGGACAATGGCAACTGATAAATCCAGGTTCACATTTTCTGGCTTTGCATCTTCAGGGGAAAGTTTACCGTTATCCATATAATAACCCTAAAAGAAAATCCAATGCTGATTGGCCCTTTTAAAATTCTATGCCTATCTGTTGAGCCAATCACTGTTTCCAGAGATCATGCTACTATAACTAGCTAGTCCCGGATTGTGTCCCCGCAGGTACAGGTGGGGTGAATGACTGTCGTTGACAGCCTATCTGAACTGCACATAGCGGCACAGAAGTGGTTCGCCAAAGGAAGACAAAAACCACATCTGCCCCGAACACCATGGATTGGGAACAAGAGGGCTAAGAGGCCCAAGAGGCCCTGGAAGCACTTGGTCCAGGTGGCAGCGGGAGCAATTGGTCACGACTATAGTTCTCTGATTGTAGGGCTTCAGAGCATTGGAATTCCAGGAGGTATGTGCAATTCCGCATCTAGTGCTTGCGGCATTGTCTCTGCTGCCAGAATAAAGTTTGCTTCTGCTGCCAAGTGATGTTTTTTTCTCCAGCCTCTGGGGAGCTATAAACCTGCAGAATTAATCAGGATTTTCATTTTGGTAAATGTTATGAGAATTGCTCTACTGAGGAAAGCCAATAAATTCCTTCAGAGATTACAGCAATTACTGCCCTCCCGATGCTGGGGCTCACTCTCCCTGTGGCCCTCTTTCTGTCAAAGTGCCTCCCACGCTGGCCCAGCACACACAGTCACCTGGGAAGATGTTTGACCATGGGACCGGCCCCCATTGGAGATGGACAGATAGGGATTCTCAGAGGCAAGGCCCAAAGCATCCTGGGTGGTTTTGAAAAGCATCCTGGGTTATTATAAGGTGTAGCCAAAACCACCGCCCAGCTCAGCTATGGGCACTGAAGACCTTACTATGCTGGTCCTATTCCCATCCTGTCCAGGGCAGCTGTCCCAGCCCAGCAGTGTAGGCAAAGTCCTCTCCCCGTCAATGGAAGCATCTGGAATGAGTCTTGCTTCCCTGAGTCAGGCAGAGTGTCCCCGAGCTGAAGTCTTTCTCCTCGTTCAGCTCACAGGTCCATGTTCTGGATTTTTCCTTTCTTCCTTGTTTGTATTTGTTGCATTTTAGTTTCTCCTACTGGGGTCGGAAGCTCTGCCCCAGTCCTCACACCACTTGGCTGTGGTCCAGACACCCGGCCTGGATGGTCAGCCCCTGCTCGTCGGCCTGGACGCTGTCCCCTTAGCTGCTGGTTGACCTCTTACTCCAACTGTTCTCTCTTCAGGCTCTTAATGCCACCTCTCCCAGAAAGTGTACTTGTAAAGGTGACCAGTGACTCCTACGGAGCCTACACCACAGTCCATTTTCATTTCTCCTTGAACTTGACCCGTCCACAGCATGCGGCACAGCTGACCTCTCCATCCTGAACGACCTCCCTCACTCCACCTCCAGGACACTGCGTGCCCTTCTCCTTCGCCCTGACGTTCACTGCTGTCCCCTCGTTCTCCTGACTAGGAAATGGTGGCGCTCCCCAGCGCTGCCCAGGGGCTTCCTTTACATCTGCTCTCACTCCTGGGTGAGCACCTCAGCCAGCCCCCGGACGCCACTGCCTTCCACTCTCCCTCCTTCCAGGCTCCACTGCTCCCGCTCCATCTCCACGCTGGTGTCAAACAGAAATCGCAAACTAAACAGGTTCATGCACCCCATCCTCAGCCAACCAGCTCCTCCTCTAGGCCCCCCATCCTGGAGCAGCAACACCTTTCTCCCGGTTCCTCAGGCTCAAAGCCTTGACACTCCGCTGGATGCTTCTCTCTCTCACTCCATGCCATGTGGCCCAAACGCATCAGGCCCAGCTGCACCGCCCCCGCAGCTCTGCGCCAGGCCCGAGCCGCCGTCTTCGCTCACCTGCGCTATCACAGTCACCGGTCTCTGCTTCCATCTACGCCCCGAATCTCCCCAGCACAGCAGCCGGTCTACAAACAGAAAAGGAAGTCAGCATAGGTCACTGCCTGTTTAAAATCCCCCGAAGTCCCCCCAGCTTTCTCAGGTGACCTTCAGGGACCCGCAAGGTTGTTTCCCGACCCAGCCAGCGACCTGTCCGCTTGCATCTCCTGTCTCATCCCCCACGACGTCCTCCATGCCTGCCCAGGGTAGCCACACGGGCCACCGAGCTCACACCTTGCAAGCCAGTCTGACTTTCTGTTTTCACTCTTGCTGTGTCCGCCACCTGGAAATGCTTTCCCCGGATAGCCATGGGGTTCACCCCCTCACCTCCCTGAGACAGACCACAACCACCTCCAGCCCCCCATCTCCACTGCATCTCCTCGGGGCAGCCATCCTCACCTCCTCACTGGCCTCCCAGTGAACTCTCCTGCTTAAAACGATCCTGAGGCTTCCCAGAAACCTTTGCGTAAAGCCCTCGATCCTTCATGGCCTCTGGGGCCTTCTAAGGCCCAGCACCTGCCTATCTCCCTGGCCTCGCCCTTCGCCACGCCTCCCTCCCCACCCCCGCAGCCGACTCTCCTCCACCCACCCTGTATTATTTCCCCTCCTCTCTCTCAGGCCTTCGCCTTGCAGTGGCCCCTGCCGGATACACACCTCTCACCCCCTCACCGCATGCGATTTCAATGCACACCTATACGCCAGATTAAAGGTCACTGTATAGAGGAAGCCTTCCATGCACCCCACCCCCACCCCGGCCTGGGTCAGCTCTCCCATTCAATGTCTCCATCGTCCCTTATACTTTCTGTTTGTTTTTTAAATCTTTCAGATGCTTGTCCTATTTGTGGTTACTGTCTTCCCCTCTAGACCCGTATATCTGCCCTGTTCTCTGCATTCCCAGGGCTGGACTCAGTGTCAGCCACATGTATGTAGATTTTCAGTAAATACATGGTCAATGGATTAAGAATTAGTCGGTGAATATAGAGGCTGAATCTACAGAGGGCCGTGCGGGGCACCAGTTGAAGCAGTTCAGACACTGCTCAGGGGTGATCTGTCCTCTCTTTCCTCCCCCTTCCCTTCCTGGACCGAGGCTGGCAAGTCTGGGTCGGAGAAGAGAAGGCCAGGCCAGAGGGGAAAGGGCTCTGTCTGCAGGATCCTATTTGTCTGGCATTAAAAGTAGGATCTTGCTGTCGTTAAACTCCTTCGGGGCTCCAACAATCCTCCGTCAGAGACTTGCTAACGCCTCGACTTTCTTTCCCCTCCGTCTCAGGCCACCCCTCAAAACGCTGCCAGCATCTGCGGCTGCTCAGAGCTCGCCCAGGTCTCCCTGGGGCACAGAACAACGATGTCAGTTGCCCACTGGGTTTCACACAGAGAGATGGCACCAGCGCCAAACACATTCGGACGCACGTGGCTAGCCAGCGTCGCGAATCAGATAAGACACCTCTGTGGTTGGTACAGTCACACTGCTGGGCACCCCGCTGGCCACCCCCATATCTGAACTGGTTGCAAAACAACCCTCAGGACACGAGGCATCCTTTCCAATCTGCTGAGGATGATTCCACCAAAAAGAGAGAGAGAGAGAGGGTTTTGGCTCCAGGTTTCCTTGTTCTCCTTGGCGGAGCAGAGAGTCACAGTACAGAGCGAGGTCAGAATATATTTAGCAAGCAGCAGTTAAACTGTAACATTTTAAGTTAAAAAATGTCAACTCTCCTAATGAATCATTTCAACAGGCAACAAAGAAAAGGGGAAAATTGAAGCAGAGCAAGGGCTAAGCAAGAAAATACTAACAAAAATATCGGACACCCTGTCCCAGCGTGGAGCAGTAAGCAGGGCAGGAGCCCCAGCGGAGAAATCAGTGGCGGAATGGAGAAGCTGCAGCACGGAGGGGCAGTGGGCCCTGGAAACCTCTCCCAGCCCAGCTGGCTCCCAGCAGGCAGACGTCTCGGGAGAATTCCCCCCAGCAGGCCCTCACTGACCGAGACGTGGCCATCCTCTGGCAAAGCAGCAGGGCACCGGTTGGCATGCTGGCACCACCCTGTTCAGACCCTTCCTGACTCTCTCCCCAGGGGCAGTGGTAGCTCCGAAGGTGAACCCCCTGACCTGCAGCCTCCAGTCTTCCCTCCAGGTGGTCTCTTCCTTGGGACCCTGCCTCTTCTGCATGCACTCTCTGGTGAACAGCAGAAAGTCCCCAGTGTCCACATCTTAGGGTGTCTGACACCCCATGCCCTACTCCAACATGCCCATGCCTCCGTGCCTTGGCATGTGTTAGTCCGTGTGTGAAGATGCCTTTCGCCTTCTCCAACCTTTCTCCCTTCCCTTCCTTTGTTCCAGCTCCTTTCATATTGCAGCACCATCGAGACTTGTTGAATGGAACTGAAGGGGAGCTCTTTGGGGGGCAAAGACAGAGTCTGGTACCCTATGAACTACTAGGCCAAGTTCGGTCAGTACCTGGCAAACAGACGATGCTGCCATATTTGTGGAATGATTAAGTGGGTACGAAAATGAATGGGTCCTAAACACCCCTGGAGTGTCCGGGCTGCTCTGGGTGAAATCAAGGGCTTAATAATCAGACACATTGGGCCATGGCCGGTTTGGCTCAGGGGTTAGAGCATCAGCCTGTGGACTGGAGAGTCCCCGGTTCAGTTCCTGCTAAGGGAACGTATCTCAGTTGCAGTTTGTCCCTGGCCCGGTTGGGGTCGTGTGGGTGGCAACCCCTCGATGTGTCTCTCCCTCATCCATGTTTCTCTGTCTCTCTTCCTCCTTCTTTCCCTCCCGCTCTATCTGAAGATAAATGCAAAAAAAAAAAAAAAAAAATGTCCTTAGTTGAGGATTAAAAAAAATAAATAAATAATCAAACACATTGGGGTTTAAATCAGGTAAGAACAAATTGTATCTAACCTTTAGAAGTTATTATTGTGGATCTATCTGACAACAGTGAAATAGAGCTTAGAGTATGAGATGTGATAGGAAGACAATTGCTATTTGCCCTGGAAATCCTATTTAAGACCAGCCGAAAGTACACAGCTGATGGTCTTCAATGATCCGGGTCCCCAGAACTGTGTAAGCACTCTGTCTTCTTGGATCATTTTTCAGAGAAGTCCCCCTTTCCCAGGCGTTAAAGCCTTTTCCAGCCACAGGGTCCCCAACTACCGTCCCTTCCCAACAATTGCGTATTAGAGGAAACAGCATGTTGCACTGCCGAGAACACAAACTTGAAAGCAAAAGAGACCTGGCCGCATTCGGGTCCCGCCACTTCCTGGCAGTGTAATTTTGCAAGTTACTTCACCTCTCCGAGCCTCGGTTTCCACACCTGGAAAATGGGGGAATTTTTATGGACCCGAGGGGTTGTTTCGAGAACGACAAGAAAGATGATGGACATTAATGACACAGGACAGTGTCTGACATCGAGTGGGCAATGACGGCGAAGGCCTCCTCCTCCTGGTCTTTACTACTGGCTAGTTTGCACATCCCAGTAAAAAGCTTTCCTAAACCCCCACTTTTACCTGGGGACAGTGATTGACCCCAACAGCCCGGGACAGCCCTTCCCCTCTGGCTGCTGTGGCTTTCCGCATGTGCAGACTCCTTGTCCTCCAGCTTGCTAACTGATCCACTTCTGATCACACCGCTCTCTTCATTCATTCATTCATGCATGCATGCATTCATTCATTCACTGTAATGAATGCATTCAACAAATATTGACCAGAAATCCCTATCTGCCAGGCATGGTGGTGAGTGTGGGGGCCACGGAGTGAACAAGGAGGGAAATAGTGCTCCTGCCATCACCGACATCACAGACCAGTGGAAGTTACCCATCTTGATGAGCTCACACAGGGAAAAGGAAAGGGAAAGCAAGTAGCAAGACTGACAGCTGTCCCTCAGGAATCAGCGCAGATACCTAGATACTATATTGGTGCCCAAGGCTTCATAATAGACGACCACATGTTTGGTGGCTTAAAAAACAGAAATGTATTCTCTCACATTTCTGGAGGCTGAAAGTCCAACACCAAGGAGTCGACAGGGCTGTGCTCCCTCCGAAGTTTCTAAGGGAGGGTCCTTCCTTGTGTCTTCCAGCCCCTGGTGACTCCTGAAAATATTGCCATCCTTGGCTTATAATTGTATCCCTCTGATCATTGCCTCCATCATCAGATGGCCTTCTCTGTGTGCTCTCTTCCATCTCTAGATTTGGGGCTTGTCCTAATCCAGTGTAATCTCATCTTGATCCTTATCAGATCTTGAAAGACCCTGTTTGTAAATATGGTCACATTCTGGGGCTCTGGGTAGACATGGGGGGAGAGGCGCTATTCAGCCCACTAAGGATACTACCTCCTCCAAGAAGGCATCTTTTTCTTTTAAATATTTTTTTTCTTTATTTATTTTTAGAGAGAGAGAGAAAGGGAGAGGGAGAGAGAGAGATAGAAACATCAAAGAAAGAGAACATCGATTGGCCGCATCCTGCATGCCCCCCTCTGGGGATCGGGCCCACAACCTGGGCATGTGCCCTGACCGGGAATTGAACCAGTGACCTCCTGGTGTGTGGGTTGATGTTCAACCACTGAGCCACACTGGCTGGGCCATGAAAGCATCCTTGATGTGCCCTGGTCCCTCTCTGCTGGGTCGCCATGACCCTGACTCATCTTCATCGCCCCCTTGTCATTAGGGGCACTCGTGTGCAGGGTCCATGGCCCTCCCTGCTGCAGCCTGGAGCCTAGCACTGAGAAGATTCTCAGCAAGTGTGTGTAAGTGAATCCACCCACTTCACGGGGACTAGCGGTTTTTAATAAACTCCAGAGACAACGTATACAAGACATAGCTTCTAAGCCACTTCCCCAAAGTCCAAGATAAGCAACATTTGCCAAATGACAATCAGGAGGGAATTAGGGCCCATGAGATGAAGCCCAGGGTCGGGCATAAGAAATTATCTAAGAGAACTAATCTGTTAGCGCAACATCACCCAAAGTGTCCTGGTCTCCGTGTTGACAACATAAGCCTTGGGGATGACGTCAGGAGAGGCTGCACCTCAAAGCTGAAGCCAGTGCTGAGGGTGCTGGGGGAGGGGGTCCGCTTTCTGAAATGTCAGCTCTCACGCAATCTTATAGGAATTCTAGGCTCCCATTCAAGGGCCACGTCATTCCCCTCTTGTGGGGAATTTGGTTTTTGTTTCCCTAAAGAGATCACAAGTCTCTTTTGCTCTTCATTTCACTTGTCTGAGTTCATTGGGATTCCTGGACCTGCAGTCCAGACTTTCCCAGTAATGCTTCCACAACAAGCCAATGGGCCATAAAATGGTGTTTTTGAGGACACAGAGGTTCAAGACTCTGAGGTGTTGGTACATTAGGAAGACGTAGGCACAGAGGTATGTCCTATTCAAAATCAGAGGCTGTCTTTGCAGTTTCCCCAGAAGACCCGTCAGCTCCATCCCTGCTCAGAGAGGCCACTTCGGGGCAACCACATAATCAAAACCTTCTGAACGGGATTGGAAGCGAAGCCCTGTGGAGACATCTGTGCTCAAGATAAGACTGGAGAGAAAATAACAGGACTCGCTAGCAGAGCCTCCGAGACTCTTATCTTCTGTGGAGTGTTTGAGACGAAAACAGAATTAATCCCCACTTTGGGTGTAGATTTAGCTCGCTTACTTATCTGAAGGACAAAACTAAGAATGCTAGTGAGTTTCAGGGAGCCCCAATAATTCTCCACTCAAGACAGAGATCACCGGTGTCTATGCACATGGGTGTAACAGCCCTCAAAGTAAATGTTTGGTGAATGAATGAGTTCATGAGTAATAATGGCTAATGGGTATTACACGTGTACTAAGCACTGTACCTGTATTACCTAGCTCAGTTATCACAAGACCCTTCCAGCACCTCTTCACACCCGTCCTGACCACCCTGTCCAGAGTAGCCTCCTCTGGGCCCACTGCGGCGTTCTCTATCACCCCTTGTTTCTTCTCTTCATACCTTTTCTCATCATCATTTGTTGTTTTATTGGCAATCCTGAGCTTATGTATTTATTTATTTATTTAATCCTCACCCGAGGACATTTTTGCGTTTATCTTCAGACAGAGTGGAAGGAAGAGAGGGAGGAAGAGAGAGAAACATCGATGTGAGAGAGACACTTTGACTGGTTGCCACCCCCACGACCCTAACAGGGGCTGGGGACAAACCGCAACCGAGGTATGTGCCCTTAGCGGGAACCGAACCCGGGACTCTCTGGTCCGCGGGCCAACACTAACTGCTGAGCCAAACTGGCCAGGGGTATCCTGAGTTTATTTAGTCGTCCCCACCAGAATGAAAAGTCCATGAGGACAGAGCATGTGAATGCCCTGCTCATATCTGTTTCCCTGGTTCCTGACACATCGAAGGCAATGAACAAAGATTGTGAGTGAATGAATGAATGAATGAATGGCAGTCAGGCATTTAAGATTTAAGAAAAGAGAAGGTAATTTCAGAATGGCATGTGGAGGCAGGGAGGGGTGCAATGTGAGGAAGGGGTTACTTGCCCTTGGGAGGGCATGTGGTCTTTATCCAGGTGAGTGCTGATCACTCTGCCGGCAGCCAGGGGAAGGATGGAGAAGCCCAGAGAGTTGAGGGGGAAGGCTATTCTGGTACCCAGAAGGGATGATGAGCTGTGGCCACTAACATAACAGTGAGGAATAGAGACAGAGGAGGGCACACGAAACGAGGTGGCAGAATCCACAGGGCACTGGTCACTAACTGGACACGGAAAGGGGGGAGGCATGGAACAAGGAAGAGAGGGAGCAGTTGCGAGCCTGGCTGACCCTCAGAATGCCTGTGCCATCGTCAGAGAAGCACAAAACAAAAGAAAGGAAACTTTGTCACCCAGCCATCAGCCAGGGAGCGAAAGCTTCAAGACAGGTAGAAAGTCCTCCCAAGTCAAGAGGATGCTCCTTGCCCAGGGGGTTTGTACAAGTCCCGCAGATCTGCATCCTCCCCTGCTAGATCTTAGGTGCCTGTCTTTCAGAACCCCCTTTAAAACTCCCTAGTGACCACTGAAAACATCAGTAACAATGGTTTGTGTGGTGACCTTTCACGTCTGAGGAGGAAACTAACTGTAAGACAGTATCTGGGTGGATGAGAGCACAGACTGAGCCAGGTGCCTGGCTCTACTCTTCACTGTCTGTGTGGCCCTGGGAAGATTAGCCAAGCCCTCTGTTGCTCAGTTTTCTCATCTCTAAAATGGGGATTATGATAACCCCTGCCTCCTCATAAAGTTTTTGAGAGGATTCACTGAACGAATAGATGTAAGTGCTGTCTGTAGGTTAGCCATTATTACCATCACTGTCACTAAATATAGGCACTGCCAAGACCCATTTGCTGGCTATGTAATCTTGGGGAGGTCTCTTGACTTCTATGAGCATCAGTGTCTTCTTTGATAAAATGAAGATGATGATATCACTCTGTAGTAGGATGAATCATAACCCCCCCCCTCCAAGATATAACCCTGTTTGGAAAAGGACCTTTGCAAATGTAGTTATGTAAAAGATCTCAGGATGAGATAATCTTGGATTATCTAGGTGGATCCTAAATCTAATGACACGTCTTTATAAGAGAAAGGCTGAGGGGGTGTTGAGACACAGAAGCCTGAAGTCAGGAGAAACTGGAAGAGGCCAGGAAAAACTCTCACTTCTCACCTACACTGACTGGAGTTGCGGGGGGGGGGGGAGGGGGGCAACCCTGCCAACACCTTGATCTTGGACTCCTGGCCTCCAGAACTGTGAGAGAAGACATTTCTGTTGTCTTATGCCACCAGGCTTGTGGTCATGTGTTGCAGCAGCCATAGGAAACTGATACAGTCCCTCATAGGATTGTCACAAGGACTGAAAGAGGTAATAACGTCCATAACGTAGCCAGCACTCAACAATTTATAATCATTATTGTTCTAATTTACTTCCCTTCGTTGGACCTTGATCTCCTCACCCTTGAAATGAAAATGTTAGATGGGATAACGGTATCCAAGTTTTTCCGACCATGTGCTGGCTCCTTTACCACTCAACTTCACAAGGCAGGTTAAGACCATGTTAGTTCCTCATCCTCTTCCTGCCCCTCACTCCAGGGATCCATGATGGAGACCATCCCCCGTTTACAGGTCTTAATATCTCTGTGTCTAACAGGGAGGATGGTGGGCACTTGTCCCTACCCCCATCATCTCGATGGGGATGATGATGAGACCACAGGATCCTGAGATGTCTCCATCCAGATCTTCCAACATGAAAGAAGACCCCACTAGGACATCATTGCCCAAATTATATTTTAGAAATTAGGATATTCCCCTCCTTCTCGGGGCTTGATGAGGAAGAAGCACTTAAGATGACCATGTAAATGTCTAAAGCAAAAATTAGTATGAATAGTGTGGGTAATAACAGATATAGAAGTAAAATGTACAAGGACATGTAAAATTTAAACTAGCGATAACAGTGTAAATGACAATGACAGCAGGACAGATGGGAGGGAGGCGACAGTGATGCGTCATGGGGATGCAATGACCTCTGGCCCCCTAAACACTCTCCCTGGCTCTGCATTCCCCAATTCTAAATCACTCTCTCTCTCTGCCTCGGGAAGTCAGGAGTGGAGAACAATCCTAGCAGAAGTGAGGAAGCAATAGAATCATGTATCTTTCTAAAAGATAAACCTGGTCCTATCTCTTCCTTGCTTAAATCCCTTAAATGGTCTCTCACCTTGAAGAATTCAAGCTCCACTTCCATACCCATGAGGTCTTTATGTGTGTAAGAATAAACTGATTCCACGTGGTTAGGCAACAGAGAATGGTAGTGGAATGCCCCCTCAACAGGCACCCCGTGGAATCTATTTCCTTGCTGCCCACACCCCTGTTCTCTTCACCTGGCCCAGATGAGAACTCTTATTTGTCTATTTAAAAAAGACATTTAGCTATTAGCTATGGCTGTAGAAATACAGAAACAGAGACTAAATAGATCTCAGACACTTGGCCACTAGCTCCTCATCCTCTCTCATGCCAAAGGCACAGGAGACTTTTTCTTGAAGGGCTCAGAATGTGGTTAAGGCCTTAGTTTCTCACAAAGTTTTCAAGGAAATTTTTTTTTTAATTTTAAAATTGTCTCCTTCTTTTCATCTAGAACGATGACTTAGTTCATTATTCAGTGATTGAAAATTTATGAAATTTTGTGGTTAGAACAAAATGTGTCACACAATTCCATACGCATGTGCAGTGGGCCTGAGAAAACCTGACAATGAAACCACCATTTCTCTCCCAGAGTTTAATGGGCCTCCAACCTCTTTTTTTTTTTTTTACTTATAATATTTTATCCCCTTAATCAAAAACATTGCTTTTTTAAAAGGAGCCATAAGCCAACATAAGGCTCTATAAATAAAGATAATGCTTGAAAGAGGGTACTTCCTTAGACTAGTTTCAAGATTCAAATTCTCAAATGCAAATGTAATGGTTTTGAGTTGTGGAGCTAGAAGGAGCCCTGAGAGACCAGTTGGTCCAATCCAAAGGGCAACATGGAGAAATGGAAAGAGCAGTGAGGCTCATGGGAAGCGCTTAAGAGCCCGGAGTTGAGGTTCGGCTCTCCTTGTACTAGGCATAGGACCTCAGGCAGGTCACTAAGCAACAGTGTCCTTACCTATAAATGGATGAATCTCACCCGCCCACCACTCTCGAGAAAACTGCAATAGTAAGTGGGAAAGAAGCCAGTGCTCTACAATGGCCAAGGGTAAATATGCTCCCACATTTTCACTCCATCTCTCAGGGCTCAAGGCCCATTTGGCCTGGGGAAGCAAAAATAGGGCAGTGGGGGAGGGGAGACATCTGTAATGCTCTCAACAATAAAGACTAAAGGGACGATTAGAAAAAGCCTCTGAACACACATATGTCACCAACATTTGGTTCAAGAAACAGGATATAATAGCACCCCAGAAGGCCCTTTCATTTCTCCTTCCAGTCATTAGACTCTCCAAAGGGAACCACAATCCTGACTAACAACACCTCAGATTAGTTGTGCCTGTGTAGGAAGTTCCACAAATGGAATTAGATAGTTTGATCTCTTTGGCATGACTTCTTTTGCTCAACAATTGTGAAGTTCATCCATGTTGTTATGTGTAGTTACAGTTTGTTCATTCTTGCTGTTTTTAATATTCAACTGTATGACTGTACCACAATTCATTTATCTGTTTTACTCTTGATGAGTGTTTGTGTAGTTGCCTATCTGGGGCTATTATGAACAGTCTTATGTGTATCTTTTGATGAACAGATGTAAGCATATCTGCTGAGTATATAAGTAGGGATGAAATTGCTGAGTCACGGAGTGTGCAGCTTTATAGACATAGCCAATCAGTTTCCCAAACTTGTCATACCAATCTCTACTCCCACCAGCAGTGTATGAGAGTTCCAGTCGTTCCATATCTCAACAACACTTGATATTGTCTTTTTCATTTTAGCCATTCTGGTGGGTGGGAAGTAGTATCACATTGCAGAATGATATTTTAAAATATAAATCAAATTATTTCACTCTGCCAATGGTTTCCCTTTACACTCAAAATAAAACCCTACTCTCTAACCTGACCTACAAGGCCCTGGTTACCTCCGACTTTCTCTCTGACCATCCATTCTATTCACTATGTCTCAGCTACACCATCTTCTTTCTAGTCTTCAAATGTATGTCAAGGTTATTCCCAACTCCAGATCTTTACATTTTCTGTTTACTCTGCCTACAATGTTATTTGTCCAGATATTCCTATGACTAACTCCTTCTTGTTCATTCATACATTCAACAAATATTATTAAATGACTATCAAGTTTCTTCTCAGATGTCACCTCCTTCCAATGATCTTTCCCTGGCTACTGTCTAATATAGTCATTGCTACTCCACTGCCCCCACATTCACTCTCTAGCCACTTATCTTGCCTTATTATTTTTATAGTACTTATCATTACCTTTCCTTTCCTCTTTTAAGATTTATGTGTTTTCTGACTTATTACAATAGAATATAAATTAAGTGCAGAGACAGTGTATCTCCAATATCTAGAACAGTATGCACAGTAAGTATTCAATAAATATTTGTTGGGTGAATAGGGAGTGCAAGGGAAGGAATTCATAGCTAGCCTTCTCAAAGATCATTGTTGAATATTAAAGCTAATAGAGTCCAGCCGGTGTGGCTCAGTGGATTGAGAATTATCCCATGGACTGAGAGGTCTTGGTTTGATTCCAGGTCTGGACATACACCCAGATTGCAGGCTCAGTCCCCAGTAGGGAACATGCAGGAGGTAGCCAATAGATGTTTCTCACTCACATCAATGTTTCTTTCTCTTTCTCTCCCTTCTTCTCTCTCTAAAAACACGAATAAAAACATATTTAAATAAATAAATAAAGCTAATAGAGCCCTTCCATTTTTCCCTACTTGATTCATAAAAATGATTCTCAGAAAGATAAAGTGACTTGGCCAAATGCATGGTCATCAGTAGAAATGGGGCTTGAACCAAGCACATGATTTCTAGTTCTAGTACACTACTCTGCCTACAAACAGGGAACAAAGTCTTATTCCATTTGAATGAGACTTCAATTATTGAATGTTGGACATTAGGAATTGACTTAACGTGGAGAAGTTCTCCCCTCTTACCATGAAGGCAGACAACACATCAATAAGCTATGGCATGGAATCACTGCTGATTCCCCCAAATCACCTCTGACCTTGGTTCAGAGGAAGACGAGGATGTTGAGAGGGTAAATATGGACGAGGTGGTTCTCATTCCATCTCCCATTCTCTGCAGAGAGAAAAGAGAGCATCTTAGCAGGAATAATTTCCTTGGGTTCTAAGGTCTGAAGTCTACCAGGAAATCATGCGCTACCAGGTGAGGGCCCTGTCTCACATGCTCAGTTTGGGTGAGAATCTGACTGTGTCATAATGCAAGCCTCAGGCCAGTTACATAGTTGGATGTGTAATCAGTACCTTCTAGAACTTCAGCCAAAAGCACTCCTGACACCACTTCAATCTTGCTGAATCATCACCAAACCCTGTGATTGGATGATTCACTGGCCTCCGCTAGGGTCATGACTATCAGGTGTTGACCCAGAAATGAGAACTAAATTCATAAGGGGAAAAGATCCTCTAGTTGGAACTCTGGTTTTTCCAGTGCTTCAACCTAACATTCTTTGGGTTCCCAAAGAGTGACAGAGGTGATGATGGTCTCTTTTTCATCAATCTAAATAAATGAGAAAGATAACCAGACACCAACTAGAAAATATAGGGAACTGGCATTTGGGAAGAACTGAAATATAAAAACCATACAAATCCACAATCTCCCATCATAATTTCAGAAAACCCAAAAAAGTTCTGAAAATCTTTTTTTGTTTATTTGTTTCTTTTTGCAACCAATTCATTTGGTAACAAATCCTGACAGCAAAAACTCACATGAATTTATTTTTAGTCTTTATTTCTCTTTCATGGGGGTGCATACTCATACATTTTGATGCAGGAATATTACAATTTGATAGTGAGGTGCTGAATTAGACACCAATAGGGTGTTTCAGAATATACCATATTTTATTACTTTAATAAGAACTGAAAATTCCTTACACCAAAACACATCTTGCTTTTAAGATTTTATATAAGGATGATAGAACTATAAATCTTCAAGTACCTTATTGTTCTGTGCAAAAAGCTAGGGCAAGCAGTACTGTCCCTGTTTAACAAAGAATAAATTGAGGTGTAGAGAAGTTAAATGACCTGTGATCTATTGCTGCATAACAAATTCTCCAAAACTCAGTGGCTTGAAACAACAATAAACATTAATTATTTCACACAGTTTCTGTGGGTCAGAATTTGAGTGGCTCAATGGAGTGGTTCTTGCTAAAGTCACTGTTGCTAAGGCAGTCAAGATGTCAGCCAGTTATTCAGCATATTTTATCTGAAGGTTTGACTGAGGCTGAAGGATCCACTTCTAAGATGCTCACTCATATGGCCATTAGTGGGAGGCCTCAGTTCCTTGTCACATGGACCTTTCCATAAGGCTAATTGAGTGCCCTCACAACATGTCAACCCCAGAACAAGTAATCCCCAAAAGAGCAATACGGAAGCCACAATATCTTTTATACCCAGGCTCAGGAGTCACACTCCATCATTTCCACAATATTCTACTTGTTACATAAGTCAGTCTCTCCAACGTGAGAGGGAAATACACAAGGACACCAGAAAGCAGGTGTCAGTGGGGGCTATCTTAGAAAACTGGCTACCACAATTGGATAAAATCATTTTGTTGATATTTTTATGAAAGTCAGACCAATTGGTCCAAGGTTATACAGCTGATTAGATACAGAATAAGACTTAAAAGCCAGGCTGACCAAGTTCAGAGCCCAACCTTTTAACTACGACATAATATCACCTCTTTAATTTATTTGACTATCCTCCTACTATATTAGATATTTAAGTATATTAAATTTCTTACTACTATGAATAACATTGAACACTTTCCATATAAATCAGTACTTTGTTCCCATTCCTGTGTCCATGACTGATTGACCCAAGCAGGGTGCAGTAGAAAGTCTTAGAAGATTTCCTTACTCCCTCTATGCATGTGCTACTTTTCACATCAAGAGGTGACTTCCAGCCCTGGCCGGTTTGGCTCAGCGGTTAGAGTGTTGGCCTGTGGTCCGGAGAGACCCGGGTTCGGTTCCCGCTAGGGGCACGTACTTCGGTTGCAGTTTGTCCCCGGCTCTGGTTGGTCGTGCAGTGGCAGCCACTCGATGTGTCCCTTTCACATCGATGTTTCTCTGTCTCTATCTCTTCCTCTCTCTCCCTCCCACTCTATCTGTACAAAAAAATGGAAAAATGTCCTCGGGTGAGGATAAAAAAAAAAAAAAAAAAGAGGTGACTTCTGTTTTTCTTATGCTTAAATCTGGGTTGGTCTTAGTAAATTTCTAGACTAACAGTATATGGCAGAAGTAATGTTGTCTGACATCTGAGGCTAAATCAGAAGAAGTTTTGCAACTTCTAACCTGGTCCCTCAGAGCATTTGCTTTTGGAACTCTGCTGCAGTGTTGTGAGGAGGCCAAGCAGGCCAATGGAGAGACCCATATGGAAAGGATCTGAGGTTTCCCCACTGATGGCCTGGTTGAGCTGCCAGGTAACAACCAGGAACAACCTGCTAGTCGTGTGAATGTGCCATCTTGAAAGTGGATCCTTCAGTCCCATTTCAGCAGCACCAGCTGATGCTGTATGAGCTACCCAGCAGAGCCCTGCCCAAATTCCTGACCCATAAATCATGAGATAAAACAAAATTGTATTTTTAAGTCACCAAGTTTTAAGGTCATTGTTATTTGCAATAGATAGTTGGAACATGAAGTCAATCACAGTCTTTCTCAAGAATTTGAAATTTAGATTGGAGATAAAGAGATAACTGGAAATTTCAGGAGCAGAGTCTCATTAAAAGCAACCCATGGTATGCATTAGAATCACATGGAGAAACTATATAAAATGTAAAGTTTTAGCCTACTACCCCTCCCTCAAATTTCTGATCCAGTTGAAATGGGTAGAACCTAGGAATATTTTAAGCAAATATTTTGAGCAAGCATCCCAGATGATTCTGATTTCATGGACTAAAACTCTGATTTGGATGCACAATTTTGAGAACCAACACACACATACACTTTGACTTTCCCTCACTCTGTGTCCCCAAACTGTCCTTGACTTGAGACCCTGCCAATCTAGTATTAGCTATTTGTAGTCTAAAATCTGGTTGGTCTTCAAGGTTAAGAAAAGCTCAGGTCAATAAAAAACTCAGTAAAGGAGATGGTGGTACTTGAATTTTCATTAACCCACAGTTCACTCTAAAAAGAACTTGAAAATCCAGCACCCATTTCTGATAAAAACACTCATCAATGAGGGAATAGAGGGATCATGTCTCAACATAATAAAGGCCATATATGAAAAACCTACAGCCAACATCATACTCAATTGGCAAAAACTAAAAGCATTCCCCTTAAGAACAGGAACAAGACAGGAATGCCCACTTTCACCACTCTTATTTAAAATAGTACTGGAAGTTTTAGCCATAGCAATTAGACATGAAGAAAAAAATAAAGGGGATCCAAATTGGAAAGGAGGAAGTAAAACTGTCATTATTTGCAGATAACATGATATTGTACATAGAAAACCCTAGAGACTCATCAAAAATCTACTAGACTTAATAAATGAATTTGGAAAAGTAGTAGGATACAAAATTAACACCAAGAAATCAATAGCATTCTTATACATCAATGATGAAATCACAGAAAAAATCCCATTTACCATCACAGCAAAAAAATTAAGATACCTAGGAATAAACTTAATCCAAGAAGTAAATGAGTGCTACACAGACAACTACAGGTCATTGAAAAAAGAAGTAGAGGAAGATATAAAAAAGTAGAAGCATATACCTTGTTCATGGATTGGAAGAATTAACATCATTAAAATGTCCATACTACCCAAAGCAATCTATAGATTCAGTGTTACATGGAACCAAAAAAGACCCTAAATAGCCACAACAATCTTGAAAAAGAAGAACAAAGTAGGAGGGATCACATTACCAGATATCAGGTTATACTTCAAAGCCACTGTAATAAAAACAGCCTGGTACTGGCACAAGAACAGGCACATAGATCAATGGAACAGAATAGACAACCCAGAAATTGACCCAAGACAATATGCTCAATTCATATATGACACAGGTGGCAAAAGCATACAGTGGAGTCAAGACCGTCTCTTCAATAAATGGTGTTGGGAAAATTGGACAGCTACTTGCAAAAAAAATTGAAGCTAGAACACCAACTTATACCATACACGAGAATAAACTCAAAATGGATAAAAGACTTAAATGTAATTCGTGAATCCATAAAAATTCTGAAAGAAAATGCAGGCAACAAAATCTCAGACATCATACGCAGCAGAATTTTCACTGATATAACACCTAAGGCAAGAGAAACAAAGAAAAAAATGAACACATGGGACTACATCAAACTAAAAAGCTTCTGCACAGCAAAAGAAACAACCATCAAAATGGAAAGGGATCCCACTATATGGGAGACCATATTGCCAATGATGCATCAGATAAGGGGTTAATTTCCAAAATATATAGAGTGCTCATACAACTCAACAAAAGACAAAGAACCCAATTAAAAAATGGGCAGAGGAGCTGAATAGAAACCCCTTCAAACAGGACATACAAATGGCCAAAAGACATATGAAGAAATGTTCAATGTCATTAATCATCAGAGAGATGCAAATTAAAACAACAATGAGGTATCACCTCATACCTGTCAGAATGGCCACTATCAACAAATCATCAAACAAGTGTTGGCGAGGGTGTGGAGAAAAGGGGACTCTAGTACACTGCTGGTGGGAATGCAAACTGATGCAGCCACTATGGAAAACACTATGGTGTTTCCTCAAAAAGTTAAAAATTGAACTGCCATTTGACCCAGTGATCCCACTTCTAGGAATATACCCTAAGAAACCTGAAACACCAATCAGGAAGAATATATGCACCCCTCTGTTCATAGCAGCACTATTTACAATAGCTAAGATCTGGAAACAACCCAAGTGTCCATCAGTAGATGACTGGATACAAAAACTGTGGTACATGTACATAATGGAATACTATGCAGCTGTAAGAAAGAAAGATCTCTTATCCTTTGAGATGGCATGGAAGGACCTGGAGAGTATTATGCTAAGCGAAACAAGCCAAGCAGAGAAAGACAAATATCACATGATCTCACTTATTTGTGGAATATAATGAACTAAACAAACTGCTGAACAAAATTAACCCAGAGACATAGAGGTGGGGTACAGACTGACAAGCCTCAGAGGAGAGGGGTTTGGGGGGGAAGAGATAAACCACAGAACTTACATGCATGTATGCATGACCAATGAACATAGACAACAAAGCTGGGGATGGAGGGGGGGAAGGGAGGAGGGTGTCAATGGGATAAAAAAGAGAAACATCTGTAACAAAAACAAATTAATAAATAAATTAAAAATTAAATAAATAAAACATGAAAAATAAAAATAAATAAATAAATGGAACTTGAAGACTTAACCATCTGCCTAATTTTAGCATCCCGAAATATCTAGGACTGCAAGACCTTTTTAAACTACAGTATGAAATGTGTTTTAATCCTTGTTATATTTTTTTCCTGCAAAAGGCAAATCTCACCAGCTACCTTGAGGATTCTTCTGGATTATATTAAACACAACAGGCCAGCTGTGACTGCCATTATCTGCAGACAGAGTTTCGAAGGGCTGGTCAGCGTGCGAACTCCGGCTGAGGTGACCGCCTGGGGGAGGGTTTTCTTTGAGGAGTTCAGATAGGACAGCAGATTTACAGGCTCTGGACTCTCCCCGTCCTGCTTTAGTGAGACGTGACTCGGGTCAAGGTCTGCGCGTTCTTTCCTGCTCGGAGGTTTATTTGAGAATGAGAAAAAAGAGGGGGGAACATTTCTGTAAGTTAAATTAGTGGGCTAGTCACCTCTTCCCACAGCCAGCCCAGATGCTCTGTGAGTGGGCATTTGATGGGGTTCAAAGTAGACTTTTCAGATCTGGAGTCAACACTAGCAATCGTGGGTAGTAGGCGAAATTTATTTCAACAACTTTGTATCAACTCTGTTTTTAGTAATACCTTGCTCCTTATTTTACCCTCTACCTTCATTCTGCCCTTCTGTTCCTCAGTTGTTCCCCCAATACGGTTCCCCACCTAGAAATGGCTCATCAGGAAGTATCTGAAAGTTCTAAAAGTGTTTTCTTCCTTTTCCGCACTCTTTCTTCAATCAATCCACTCCTTCCACTAAAACATACCCTTCCCAGTTTCCTTTGTGTCTGGACCCTTGCCTCTCCAATCTGATGATTCATTATTTCCATAGCACTGACAGGTGATGGTTTTATTATTATCTTTCATGTTCCAGTTTTGTAATTCATAGGGACCTTATATAAGTAATCCCTTGGGGCAACTAGTAGTTGAAGCTTTAGGCAGTGAAATGAGAGGGTTAAAACAACGCATGGCCCTTTCTGGGCACAGCTTGGAGGCCCAGCGGAGTCCCAGGCCTTAGCTTGGTCCCTGAGAACTCAGATCTTAAGGAAAGGAGAGTACATTCTTAATGTGGGTATAATTGAATATGTCTGGATTTTGGAATACAAATGACCTTTCCTGTAACTCAGCATCTATTTATTCTTCCCTGTGCAATTAACAAAATGTGTTTTTAATATGTTTTTCTTGATTTTAGAGAGAGGAAGGGAGAGGGAGAGAGAGGTAGAAACATTGATCAGCTGCCTCCTGCATGTCCCCTACTGGGGACTGAGCCCAAAATTCAGTCATGTGCCCTGACCAGGAATAGAACCAGCGACCTCCTGGTGCCTGGGACAGTGCTCAACCAACTGAGCCGCACTGGCCAGATGCAGAAAGTATTTTTTAAATCTGGGAATAAAACCACCTCAAAAATTAAATGAAAACCTGGAAGTCTGAAAGTCATCTTCCCAAGCCATCACTAGCACATTCGGGAAGGTGGCTGACATTCAGGTACAGCTCTCAGCCCAGGCTCCTCCGGGAGGTGGGGGTGGCAGCACAGCGGCAGTCCATCGGACCAAAGCTGTCTTTCCAGCCTGCCTGCCTTGGAACCCAAGATTCCCAGCATGACTCCATTTTCACAGGAGGAGCTCTGGACTGGACATCAGAAGACCTGACATCTAACCCAAGGTCTGCTGCTAACTGTGAGGTCTTGACATTCATAGCAAAATGAGGAGCACAAACTGATTGCCCAGAGACAAAGGGTTAGATAGCAAAGACAGGATTAAAGCTAGCTAGACAGTCAGAGACTCAAGACCACAATCTCAACCACTGCACAGAGCAAACTTATTTTAGTCCAGTCCCCTATAAACACAAATTTGTGATTGCTCGGTGTATCAGGAGAGATGAAGATGCAGAGAGTTTGACTATAATCCAGGCCGTTGACAGATCCAGAAATTGCTCTTTGACCGCAGTCTGAAGTGCCCAAGGGCTGAATGTTCTCAGGGTGGTAGGCCGGCCCCCAGAGCTGTTCAGGCCCCAGACAAAACTTCTCTGGGTCCCTGAAGGTGAATTTCAACTGTCCCAGGACAAATGGCTGCCAGTTGTACCCCATCCTGCAGGAACAGCACCCTGACCCTCTCCACGCAGGGACTGGAAAATGTTTCTGGCATCTTTGCAGAGATAGGAAACTGGAGTGGGGTGGAGGCAAAGAGGAGAGAGATAAAAGGAGGAAAAAACCCAGTGTCTATGTAGGTAAAATGCAGAGGGAAGCTGAGCTAACGAAGGACAACATATTTCCACAATTGGAACCGAAACATGTTTCACAAACTCTGCTGGGCTTGAAAAGGATTAGCTGCTAAAGGACATGATCATGGGTATCACTCTCTGTTTACCAACCCCTCTTCCTCCCTGCACGGTGACGTGACTTTCCGTGTCCTCGCTGAAGGGCTGATTATCTCGTTACTTGAGCTGCATGAATGCAAAAACTCCTGGGGACTCTAGCGCAAGACTCAAGAAACAAGGCTTGGATGGACCCTGGCTGCAAACAACTGGCCTGTACCCTTCAAAATAGTCACAGTTGTGAAAGACCAAAAAAAAAAAAAGGCTGAAGAACTGTCCCAGATGAAAGGAAATCGAAGAGGCGTGACCCCTAAATGTAATGCATGAGCCTCCGCTGCATTTTGGACCTGGGGATCTGGAGGGGTGGGGGAAGGAATGTGATAAAGGATATGATCGGGGCAACTGGCAAAACTTGAATATGGAGAGTATGTTAGATAACATTGCTTTACCCCAAAGTTAAACCTGAACTTGATCATTATACTGTGAGACTGAACACTATACAAATGGACGATGGCCAGTCCACATATAAAAATAGAACTTAGACCCACAGCCTGCAGCCACCTACCCCGAAAACCAACCCATGATCTACAATAAACAGCCAGGAAGCCAGCCTGCTGTCAGTCAGCCCTGCAGGAAGCCCGCTCGCTGTCTCTAAGGACAATCCAGGAAGCTAAACCGTAACTTCGGTAAAATATTGGCCCCAAAATAGCCAGGACTTAATTAGTCTCTGCCGGCTTCCCTAATTTTGTCCCTGCTTTTCACTTAAGACCAACCAGAGAAAGTCAAACACGAACCCCTAACCAATCACACGATCCCCCACTTCTCGTTAGCCCGCCTCCAGCTTCCTCATGTCACCAGTCTCCAGTCGGGGCCACCGAAGCCCTCCATTCCCCCCTCTGCAAAGCTTGCCCACTCCTCTGCCTGACTCTGAGTCTGCGCCAAAGCAAAGTGATGGTTGCTGACTCCCTTGCTACAGCAAGTGCAGAATAAACAGCCTGTGCTTTTCTCATTTGGCGGGTCTTCGTTTATTTCCACATTTCTGTGGTTATGTGAGAGAATGTCCTTGTGCTTAGGAAATACATGCTGGAGTGTTTAGGGGTAAAGGGTTTTCTGAACCTCAACAGTTCAGGAAAATATATATACATCTAGAACGAGGGGGAAAGAGCGAGGGAGTGATCAAACACACGTGGTCACAAGGTAACAACTAGTGAATCCGGGCGAAGGGTGAGAGTCCTTTGTACTATTCTTGCAACTCTTTGGCAAGTTTGAAATTGTCACAAAATAGAGTGATTTTTAAAAAGTCCCCAGCTGATTGCTCACATCCTGACCAATCGGACCGCACCTGTTCACCTAAGACCTCAGATGATGGACTCATGTCTTGTCTGTGTCACTCTGCCTGTTCCCCTTGAAGAACCACAAATGGAGAAGCCTGGGCCCCCTCAGCCTGACCCCTGGAGAGTGACCACACACGCCCCATCCCCAGCACTTTCCTGACCCTCTCAGTTATCCATTCGGATTGCTGGCTGCGTACACAGTCCAGGTGATCTCAAAGTCCTTTCTCCCTTCCTCCCGGCCCAAGAGGCTCAGAAGAAGCGGGGTGCTGCTGTCGTTATCAGCCCTCACATGTACCCTGGGCCTCGTGATGCAGATGGCTCATGAACTGGGGATTGCAAGGATGTTTGGAGATTAGCCATCAGTTTCTTAAGGCTGAGCTGAGTTCTTGGAACTGGCTGGATTTAACTATTTTACATTCCAAAGCTGTTGTATACGACTATTCCTTAACCTTGACTTCTTACTCTTCTTTCTCCCTTGCAACCTATTGGGGCACCATCTTATTTATTAAGCTTCTTTTATCCCCTCATTTAACCTTGGCTGCACATTGGAATCATCTGAAGAGCTTTAAAAAATACTGATGTCAGGTCGCATGTCCCAGACTCTTATTCAATTGTTCCAAGGTGCAGCCTGCGATGTGGGTTTTTTGATGTCTGTGATTTTGATCTTTAAGTTCCCTGAAAGCGTCTAATGTGCAGCCAAGCTCGAGAACCACTGCCTTGATGTATTGTAAAATACATCGACAAAGCCCTTTTCTCCCAGATTTTCCATCTTTCTATTGCTTTGGGGAGATTTCTGGCCATATCCTCAGACCCCACATAGGGAGACTTTCCCCTGAAGTGGTTCACATAGAATCCGCTTGCTCTTTACAGAAGTGATTTCTTTGGAAGTCTTTCTCGAACAACAAATTAAGGAAAGATGAGAAATGTGAAAACCTGCCCTGGTCCATAACAATCAAAGAGAATCATCATAATTCCCTACAAATAAACTCACCCAACCTTTATTCACAGGGCAGAACCCACCGCCCCTGTGACCACACGGGCTGTTACAAAGCAGAAAACAGCTCATCCGCCGTCCAGATGCAGTTATAAGACACTGGGAAATACATGGGGCAAAGAGATGATGAAATTGCCCCCGATCTACAGCAACAGGTGGTGGCCTGTCCTAGCAGGCGTATACACGGTCATCTGACCTCTCGGTCATGCAAAGAGAGAACCGGGAGGCCCAGCACCAAGAAGTCTGTTGAAAGATTTGTGATTTGAATTCAAAATGCTGGGGGGGAGGGGGCAGGAGGTACTGGAAAAGCATGCATTTGCCCAGTTCTCAGTTCAGATTGTCATTAGAATCCCAAAGGGGGTGTCTAAAAAAAAATACTTGTCTATCTCCTATCTGCAGCTTGACCCAATTAAGTGAGTCTCTTTAGGCAGGGCCCAAGCATTGGTACGTTTTAAATCTCCCCGAAATAGGCTAAGGCGCTGCCTGCCTGACTTTGAACATCACCTCCACACAGAATCCTCTTCCCTCGCTGCCAGGCAGGACCCTGAGTACCCCATGTCCCCTGAACCAGCTTCTGCAGCCACACCCCTACCTACCCCTAACCCCTACTGCCCCCTTCTTCTCTTCCCACACCATTTCCCCCATTACACACACGTGTACACACATACACATTCATATACATCCACACTCACAAGTACTCTAACACACATAGGCCCACAGAGCCAAGTTTCCTGCAAGCCCATCTGAGTTATTACACTTTCTTGCATATGAGTTGTTTTCTTAATTACACTGTGAGTTTCTGGGAGCAAGTGTTTCTTTTACCCTGCGAGGGCCCCACAACATCTCGCAGAGCCTTGGGCTTAATAAAATGTAAGTGCCAGGTGGCTAAAGGGTGGATTGATCCATTCAGCCAGAACAATCAGTTAATAGTCAGTTAACCTCACTGAGCCCCGGACTTGGTATCCTGAAGGAGTCAGACAGCTACTGAATAGCACGTACCATGGGCTGGATTTGAATTTTGGCTCTGAGATTTATGAGCTACGTGACCTTAAACAAGTGACTCAACCTTTTCTCCAAACCTCAGCTTCTGCATCAACCAAATGACAAAGTATGAGCAGCCACCTCATGGCATTGTTGGATAATACACGCGGAGTGGTTTGCATGACAGTGAATAATCAATGGTAGCTGATTTCAATGGCCACATGTATGGATCAAAGTTTTCTCTGAGCCAATCCCCAAAGCCCAGCTTGAGCATGTATAATATCTTTTCTAAACAGGGAACAATGATTCGCAAAGATGGTCTCCAGATGATACAGGGCCCATCACCCTGTTGATGTACCACTGTTCTGTCTGGGTGACCCTGCAGCTCCACTTCCTCCTATTCTCACTTTAAAAGAGCCACCCATGAAGTGTCAATCCATGCCTCGTCAGATTCATTCTTCTTTTAAAACGGGATGAAGAGCAGGTGATGGAAATGCGGAGGTCGATTCTAGAAATCGGCCACAGAGGCATGAAAGTCATCAAAATCACCCAGCACAACCTGCTACAAAGGCAAGTGGTGGGTTCCAGTCCCAGAGATCTGATTCCACGGGTCAGTTCAAGATTCTTCCTCACAGCAGCCCAGACGACTCTGGGGCAGACAGTTAGGAGCCATTCCTGGAGAAGTGCTGATCTCACAAGGTGATGAAGCTAGGTCACGGAGAAGCAACATGCAGAATGAATGTGGCTTCTGACATCAGCGACACAGTTTTAAGTTTGAATCAGTTGCTTTATGTGTTAGCATTCGTTTCATCACATGTAAGACAAAATCAATAATACCCATCTTACAGGATTCTTATAAAGAGAAAATGCACAAATACCTGTAATGCACCCAATGCAGTGCACAGCACACTTGACCCTCAGTACACGTTTATTCATTATAAACTGAAGGATACAAAGCAGCTTGGCTTTCTAGCCTGGAATACCAGGAGGTGGTGATGCCCTTGACCAAGATGACAGAACTAATTGAAATAAATAGGCAGGGAGCAGGTATAGGGGCTCTCCCACTAAATGAGTTTCTACAGCCCAACACAGACCTTCTGCAAAGAAAGTGAAGCCTCAGGCCAGTTCTTTGTCTGATCCAGTATTTCCTGCCCAGGCCAAGGGACCTCCTTTCTTTCACACTGTTCCTCCATAACTAACCATATAGGTGGCTCTTTTCCAGAGAAAGGCTTTGTCTCTCAACACATGGCTGGTCCCAAAGACAAGCTCACAGTTTCACCAAGCAATAGGCAATAGCACAGATGATCTTCCAAAATATACAGAATTCCACCAATTACGCTCCAGATCCTGACACCTCAGTGGGATAGTCCCTAAAAGCTCTGGATGTCTGCTTTCATTCCTGAGTGGGGTGCTCACCAAATTTCCCCACCTCCTGAGCTTCCCTTTGGGGTGGGGCACGGTGTCCCATCCTGCATGAAAGCCCCTGTTCTCAGCCAGAGAGCCTCAGGGTCAGACCATGGTGTCTACTAATGGCCCTTCAGGCACCCAATTCTCTCATGTAGGTGACTTGCATCTTTGAGAAGTTCAGACCAAGATAACACTCAACTTTTGGGGCTCTGGCCTCAGGGGACTTTCCTTCACTTGAGGGGGTGAGGAGGCAACAATATTTATCAAGTGTCCAGAGCCCAACACACAAGTTTGACTCATATTTTCCCAGCCATACTGTTTTGAGGGTCCAACTGGGTCCCAATGACAGCAACAACACAGAACTTGAGGAAACTGGTGACCCATAACACTACCACCTCCACCTAGCTCTTTCCCGGGCTGTCCCCCAAAGTTACTTGCGTGTGCAGGAGAACACTGTCTTCTGGGCTCTCAGATCGAGCCTGTCTCCTCCCTCAGCAATGGCCCCAGAGCTCCTGCCCCCGCAGATGCGGGCTGGTCGGGGGCTCTACTCGCCGCAGCCTCTCCTGCTGCATCTCAAGGGCATAATGTCCTCTGGCCGCAGCTCCGCCACTGCGCTCTGCTCCGCAGGGCACTACAGCCTTCACGCTCACGGTCCTGCAGAGTCGGATTCTGCTCTGTCATGTGTCCACCCCCACCCCAGCCCCAGTCCAAGAAGGAGAGAGAGCGCCCTGGAACCACACACACTTCCTGCTGAGCCCAGGAGACTCGTTCCTTCCAACACCAACCCGTGGCCCATGGACCAGCTCTTTGGACCTCCACCTCCGCTTTCTCTCATTCCCAAGGGGCTCCTCAATCTTTCCTGCTCACAGGCCTCTGGAAGTCCAGCCTTACTGGCCTCTGGACAAGCCCAGGCATGTCTACAACCAACAGAAAATGTGGCTTACATCTTCAAGACAGGACCACCACGAGCCCCGGTTCCCTGAGAAACACCAGGAAAACATTGGTCAGGCAGGAAGTAGTCCTCAAGGTGCTGAAAACCTGAAACCTAAAGAAGTCCTTGGAAATGTAGGATGATAGCACTAGGAAGCTGAAACGGTGAGAGGTGTATGAGCATTCTCTGCTATCTCTGCAACTTTGCTGTAAATCTAAAATTTTTCCAAAATAAAATAGTTCATTAAAAATAAAATTTTTAAGGGAAGAAAGGGAAGGGGAGACACTGAAAACACTGTGGGGGTTCACATAAGGAAAGACCATGTCTAGTCAGGTGTCTTGGTTAGCTATTGCTACAAAAATATTGCATAATAAAGAACTATAAAATCTTTAAAACTTAATAAAGGAGACAGCCCTCTGCCGCCTCACATACACTTGTACTACCCCCCACCACACACCTGCCACCGTCACTACCTCACTATCGGAGAATGATTACAGGCCTGGGATCCTGTCCTCTTCAGTGGGTTCAGTGTTGCCTTCTGGGGTAGCCATTAGCACAACTCACCAGATATTCCTGTCTCTCTACCTTCTGGGTTCTTGGTAGGACTATACTTCCTGGCCCCTTGTAAGCAACAGAATCATGTGACCCATTTGAGCTGATCAGCTGTAACCAGAAACGATGGGTTCCAGCAGATAATTTAATTACAGGATCAAACTCCCCAGAATTCACTTTTCCTCTGCCCCAGTGATTACGACATTCAAATCAGCGACTGTCTGTCATCCTGAATTGACAGGAGGCTAAGCCACCTGGTGACCCACAATACATACTGTACGTAATGTGGGTGAGAAGTAAACCTTTGTTATTCTAAGCCACAATGATTTGGGGGTTGTTTGTTACTGCAGTATAACTTAGCCTATCTTAACTGGTGTACCCTCTTTTCTTTTTGTATTTATTGCTGACACTATTATGGATGTCTCCCATTTTCTCTCCCTTTGCCCACCCCACCCCCCTCCCTTTGGCCATCACCACACTGTTGTCTGTGTCCATGGGCTATACATACACCCTCTTTTCTAGATAGATATTATAGTTGTTCTCCCAACCGGTCTACTTGCGGGCCAGTCACAACATTCTACACCTACACCTGCCCTTCATTCTCCCTAGATGCTCTTTAAATGCCTCCATAATAAGTCAGTCAGAGAAAGATAAATACCATATAATTCCACTTATATGTGGAATCTAAAGAATATGAATTAAAGAAACAACAACACAAAAGCAGAAAGAGACTCACAGATACAGAGAACAAACTGATGGTTGCCAGAGGGGAGGGGATGAGGAGACTGGGTGAAAAAAGTGAAGGGATTGAGAAGGGCAGAGGGGAAGTTACAAGACGGTCACAGGGATGTGAAGTACAGCAGAGGGAATATGGTCAATAATATTGTAATAACTGTATGGTGCCAGGTGGGTACTGGAAATACCAGGGGAACAACTTTAACACACATGATTGTCTAACCACTACGCTGTACACCTGAAACTAAAACAAAATAATATTGGATATAAACTATAATTTCAAAAAAATTAAAACTTTTTAAAATTAAAAAATATATATATATATATATATCAATCACACACACACACACACACATATATGTATATATATTTAAGAAAAGAATGTTTTCATGCCTTGTCTTGGCCATATCCTTGCCCAATGTCCTTCTCCACATTTGAAATTCGATTCATCCTGCAACGCCCTGCTCAAAATAACCCTGAAGCCTTCCCCAAGTCCCAGGGCGAAATGAATTGCTCCTTGTGTATTTCATCACCCTTAAGTTTACTCGTTGTTACAGAGCTTATCATACCTCGGTGGGGAGAATCTGTCCGCCGCATGAACCACCCGCTCCGCGAGGACAAGAACTAGCTGGTTCACCTTTATATTCCCCATAGGACCTGCAAGCACCTGGCACGTAGCGGGTACTTCCTGTGCTATGATCCCCAGCCTTAAAATGCACTGGCTTTGAGTCCTCAAAATCAAACAGCCCATTCATTAATTCATCTCAGGCCCACAAACGTTATTGGGTGCCTACTCCGGGGCAGGCACCAACTACCCTGGGTGCTGGGATTCAGAGATATAAATGACATGATTCCTGCCTTCTCGAACCCCCGGTCTACTGGAGGGAAAAAGAGACATAGCGGGTAATTATAAAATGTACATCTGTAATCAGTATAAGTTGCTTCATCAACTTAAGGTCAAGTGTACTCATTTGTTTTGTTTCTCCAACTAACAATTCAACTCAATTAACAACTCTGATGACTTAGGCCAAAAGGGTGGGGGTGGACGGGGGTGGGGACAGAATCTTGCTGGCGGGGTCCATCCTTCTTCCACAGCAAGCAGAGTTGGTCCCCACAACCCTCACTCCCTACGGTGTTGCTGGGGATCACGGGGCCTACACAGCTGAACATACGGTGCCTGTCTGCACCTGGAGGGCTGTATTCGCTGCTGCAGCGCTGCCGTCTGAGCACGTGTCTCTCTGTGGTTTGCACCCCTTTGCTAAAACTCTACTCTCCAAAACCTACACCTTGGGCCAGCCCCGGTAGCTTGGCTGGGAGAAACTTCCAGCATCAGTGCTGACCCAGCCCTCCCCCATTAACCCTCAGATCCCTGTGGGCTCAGGCCCAGCCTAGGCTCACCCTTGCTTGAGATCATGTTATCTCAGGGGTCACATCACAAGCTTGGTCAGAGCCATCCTGGTCTATCCTGAAAGAGCTCCCTAACTTCCACTCTCAAGATTTCCAAAGTTGGGATGTCAGCCCCTAACGGCTCTGGCTCATGACTCAGATAGGTTCTCCCACCCCTTCCTGCAGAACTTTGTGTCCAAAAAAGAAAGACAGTTTTTACTAAAGTTACCCGTTCACTCTACTCTTTGGACCACGGGCATCCACTAGCTTTACGTTAAGAGGACAACTTGTATGACACTTCACGGGACAAAAAAGGGTGGCAGTCTTTCTAAAATTTTTGAAGGGGAGTTGTGCCTATGATATATATGATGGCAAAATAGCATAATAGGATGAGCACCAGGTGCTCTGGAGCCCAGCAGAAGAATCTCTGGTTCAGACTGGTGCCATGGGAGGACAGAGAAGGGAAGTGGGGGAAGGTTTTCTGTATCATTTAACTGCTTTGTGATGTCCCATCCTCTATTCTGAGTCCCTGTAGACCAAGGAGCTGGCTTGGATGAACTCAAGTCCTCAGGTGAATGTCAGTTTAAGAACAGGCAGAGTCTCTGTGGAACTGAAACAGACCACAGAGGAAAGCAGGAGGTGGGAATCGTGGTCCGGCCGAGGGATAACAGAACAGGGATTCAGGGAATCCAGCACCAGCAATCAGAGATATGCAGCCAACAGTTTCAAACACTGAACTTACTGTCAGGCCACGTGTTAGAAGCTGGGTAAGCCATGATGAATAAGACGGACTAGGGGTTCAAACCAAATCATCCAGCTGCTAGGACTCCTATCCAGGAAGAAGCAACTGATGCAGAAGCACAGAAGTGAAGGGCTTACCTACGCCTGAGAAGACCAGGGAAGGCTACGGAGGGGGAGACATCTACGAGGCCTGAGCTAGTCTAGATGCTGATCTTGAACAAATTTGGAAATACCCCTGGGCTGTCAGAGTCAGCACTCGGTGAGAGGAACGTGGGCTGGGTTTCAGGCCCCACCTGGGCAGATGTCTTGGCAGAGTGTGCAAGAAGTAAAGGTGTTTGAGGTGACCCTGGCCTTGAAAGATGAGTAGGTGAGTGACCCCAAACAGAGAGAGAGAGAGGGGCGTCCCAGGCAGAGGACAACACGCAGGAGAGCTTGATCCTGGAGAATCTTTTAAACTTCCTGCCTAGGCAGGGAGTGGTCCCAGAGTGCAGGTGATCTGGGGTTTATAGGTGTGACTCTTACAACAGTGGCCACCATGAGAGAGCAAAGGGAGAAGCACTGTTGTTGGGATACTTCTGAATGTGAGGGGACAAGAACCAGCGGAAATGACAGGGTGGCTGCGTCAGTGGCAGAGAAAGTATTCAGCTAACTTCAGAAATGTGGAAAACACCTGGAGCCCATCTATTCTTTTGTGTGTTTTTTTTGTTTGTTTTTATTTGTTAACCCTCACCTGAGGACATTTTTGCATTTATCTTCAGACAGAGCAGGAGGGAGGAAGAGAGAGAGAGAACATCGACATCAGAGAGACACATCAACTGGTTGTCACTCACACAACCCCAACCAGGGCCGGGGACAAACTGCAACTGAGGTACGTACCCTTAGTGGGAACCGAACCCGGGTCTCTCTGATCCGTGGGTCAGCGCTCTAACCTCTGAGCCAAATGGCCAGGGCCATCTATTCTTTTATTTATTTATTTTAATTCTTTTATTATTATTATTTAAAAAAAACAAAAAACCTTCCTCTTTCTTGTAAAAGAGGATTGGAGAATGGATCTCCCAAAATAGTCCTTAGCTCTTCATTTCCCTTTGTGAGTCTGGAAAGGAAGGAACACATTTCACTTGGCTAGATTTGACCTTCTCTGCGGTAGGTATACCTCCCAACCTCCAAACCAGGGATGAGTCACTAGGAAGAACATTTTAATCAGACCACCAAAATTCCTAGAACAATTCAAGGAGACAAAACACATGTGAGTGTGGACATTTGAAGCCAGCCCCTGTGGGAAGATACCCCAAAGACCTGCATCTCCATCTGCACCCCACACACCGAATTGCTACACAAGCACGGGCAGATCACTGTGTCTCCCTGGCCTCCATTTCCCGCTCTGTCAAGTGGGGGGACTGGATTCACTGAGTCCTACGGCAGTTAATTTTATGTGTCAATTTGGCTGCACCACGGCACCCAGGTATGTGGTCAAACATTCTTCTGGATGTTTCTGTGACGGTGTTTTTTGATGAGACTCACACTGAATCTGTGGACTCTGAGTAAAGCAGATTGCTCTCCTTCATGTGGGTGGGCCTCACCCAATCAACTGAAGGCCTGACTAGAACAAAGATTGACCCCTTCTGAGCAGGAGGAAATTCTGCCAGAAAACAGCCTTTGGACTCAAACTGCATCTCCTCCCTGGGTCTGCAGCCGGCTGGCCTACCCTGCAGATTTATTTTAGGCTCCCCAAGCTTCCGCAATCACAGAAGCCAAGTTCTTAAAAAAATAAAAATAAAAAGTATATGAAATATGTGTGTGTACACGTGTGTGTGCACATCCTGTTGGTTCTGTTTCTCTGGAGAACCCTGGGTGATAAAACTCTCGAACTCCTTTCCAGTCTGAAGATGCTGGAATCTGAATGGTAGAAGAGGGGAAGCTGGGCCCATTTCTCAGCCCGCAGCTCCCCAGGGAAGGGATGCCAAAGTGATCAGGACAATGTCTTCTTTCAGGAGGACTTGTGCAATGGGCCTCCTCGGCACAGCAATAAATACCAGTAGTTCCAGAGCTGGTACACCAAGTACTGTGGGGGTATGGAGAGAGATAAATTGATATGAATGCAGCCAAGAGGAAATCCATAATGGGATATTATGAAGACAGCTTCACATTCCACCAGTTTTGTCATCTTCTGTGCAGACCTCCCCAGCTCCTTGCCACATTGTGATGCTGGTATCCCAGTGGCAGGAAACAAGATGTTTTACTGGTGATGGATGAGGTGTTGCTACAGAGCAGAGCATCTGCTGCAGGAGACCTTCTCTGCAGGATGCAGTGTCGGGGGAAAGTGCAGGGAGGGAGCAGGCTGACACTGAAATCCATCTGAGGACCACACCAACCTGGAATAGCCCGCCCCACACCAGCTGCCGTCTGGAAGCCTGGGGACCCTTTCGGGCCTCTCCTTGAACACGCTCCAAGCAGCATTCAGCTGCAGTTTTCCCAAATAAAGAGGCTATGTAGGGAGGATGCCAGCTCACTCTCGTGCTCTTCGCTGTCTTTTCCTCCTCCACCCGCTGTCCCAGGTTCCACCCAACACCCTCTTCTCTTCCATTACTCACCCGTTTAGGTTGTCCAGTCTATGCCTAAGGCTTCAGTCACCACCCCCATATGGATGAACCCCAAATCCCAACGCCCTTCTGCCTAAGCTCCCCTGGAACATAAGCTCCATGAGAGCACGGGTGGTCACCTCTCATTCTCTGCTGGGACTCAAGCATCAGGAACAGTTTCTGGGACGTAACTGGTGACTAATAATGATCCGTTGACTTAATGAATGAACCTGACTCCAGCAGCCTTTTCAGACAGATCCATGTGGGCTGCCCTAGGCTCAGCAGGTATGAAACCAAACACTCAGTCTTCCCCTCAAAACCTGTGTTCTCCGTTTTGTTGATTCACTCCACCATCCATTTCCTTATTTAGTCCCCAAATCTGGGCATCGTCTTTACGTCCTTTAGTTCCCATTACCTCCCCCTTACAATGAGTCTCCGAGTTCTGTCTTCTTACTATCTCTTCCCTGTTCAGTTTTCCCTTCCTCACCTGGAATAAGGAATGAGGCACCTGTCAATGCTGCTGCAGTACAGTCGTCTGTTTACTTCTCTACTTCTCCAACTCAACGATGACTCATGTGATGGCAGAAACCTGGGGCACTGATATTTATCTGTGTATGTGGTAGGGGTGGTTGGGGGGTAGGTAATTCCCAGAGTCTGAATACCCCCTTCTTATATTGGAAAAATCCTCCCCTGACACTTGGTGAGAGGCAAGGCCTCAACATCCCCCTTCAGAAGTCAAGAGGGACAGATAGACCCTCCCCTGCGGTCATAGCCACGCGACCTGGCTCTATCCAATCAAAGGCCTCTATCTAGGAATTCAAAGCTGGAGGGAGGAAAGCAAAAAGGCAGGTTCATTCAGAGTTTATTTATGCTCTAGCCACCAGAAGTGGCTGACCCAGTAGGGTGGCACCAACAATGAGTCCCACCCAGTAGACTGTCCCTGGGGTGGATCCGTGGCTGTGTTCTCTGCAGCCTGGCTTCCTTGGCCCTTGCCTGTTACCCAAGCCCTGATCTCCGTTTCCCATCACTCTGAGATCTGACACATCTCTTTTATAAACACGTCTATCTAGAGTCAGCTTTGGGCTGTAACTAAGAACTCTGATGGACATACCTGGCCTCACCTGTCTCTTAACCTCTGCACCCAGCAGAGGGCCTGGTATCTAATAGGTGACCAGTATGAGAAGGAAGGAAGAAAGGGAGGGAGGGGCCATTCTCATTCTTTTTTTCACCTTGACTACTTCTCAGGTGATCTTGGAAGTAGGGAGAGAAGCGTTGGGAAATTATGAACCATTACAGGTATATGAGCCTCAGGATTTGGGTTTGTTTTCTTATTTTTGTTTTGTTCTGTTTTGTTTTGTTTTTTTGTATGTTTGTTTATTTGTTAATTTTTAGCACTAGGACCCTTCTCCTTCTTTACTGGCTGCATCTGGGAGGCCTTGAGAAATGTGAGAAAATATGCCTCTCCAAACCCTGAGAATCCACTGGCCCTCAGCCTCTTCCAGGCAGTAAATTGATAGCCAAGCTTTGCTTCCTGGTATGACAGCTGAGTCCCAGTCAGATTAGGGGCAGCAGGGGGAGAAAGGAGAGGGTCTAAGTGGTTATGGAGGGAGAAATGCAATAGGGAGCTGAGAATTTGGAAAGGCCCATAAATAGAGCTTGTAAAATTTTCATGCTTTATAAAAACCAGCTGAGAGTATAAATTGGTATAAGTTTTCCAAAAATCACTCTGGTGTTCCCTTTGACCCAGTAATTCCACTTGTAAGCATCTGTCTTAAGGAAGCAATCAGAAATATGGACAATTGTTTATATATAAAAACAGTCATATTTACTGTTATGTATAACCAAGAAAAGAACCAGAAGTAACTTAATGTCCAATATGAAGGAAATAGTTGAGTAAAACATGTCTCAATACAATGGAACATTAGCAAGCCACTAAAATAGTGTCCACACAGGGGTTGTACGCTGTGGGGAAACATGCTGACATCATGTTATGCAGAAAGACTAGATACACACAAATTCACGTATATAGAGCTTGATCGCAAACAAAGAAAGAAAACTGTCTATATTTGAACAAAGCCTGAAAAGAAACTATCCAAGTGTTAACAGAGGTTCTGTACATGGTGGGATTATGGATTTCTTTTTCTTTCCAATAACTTACATAATTTTCTACAATGGGTCAATATTAACTTGTTGATCAAAAAAAAAAAAAAAAAGAAGTACAACAGTAAAATGCAAGAGTAAGATTTAAAATTAGCCCTGGCCGGTTTGGCTCAGCGGTTAAAGCGTCGGCCTGCGGTCCGGAGAGACCCGGGTTCGGTTCCCACTAAGGGCATGTGCCTCGGTTGCAGTTTGTCCCTGGCCCTGGTTGGTCGTGCGGGTGGCAGCCACTAGATGTGTCCCTTTCACATCGATGTTTCTCTCTCTCTCTCTCTCCCTCCTGCTCTATCTGAACAAAGAATGAAAAAGTGTCCTCGGGTGAGGATAAAAAAAAATTAAATTAAATTAAATTAAATTAAATTAAATTAAATTAAATTAAATTAAATAACTGAGGCCAACTCACATAAGAACTGCCATATTTTGTTTTTGTATCCACAGCCCTTTGGGTTGATTCTCAGGCTAGAAAATCCCTCCTTTCATTTTGCCTTTCACCTGTCTCCCTCCTCAGGTGAGATTAGAAATGGAGGTTCTGCTGCCTCCTCCCAGGGCAAGCAATTCCCTTCTTTCCTCGTGTCCCAGTTCCTGTTCCTCACCACAACTTGACCCCCACCTCCTCACAGTATCCTAGCCTGGATCCATCACCCTTACCCATGGGTGATACTTCTTCTAAGGAGCTACTCTCTCAAGTAGGTGTGTCTTTGAAAGGATAGAGAAAATAATCCATATTCAATGAATAGGATGTGTTGGGATCATCCATCACTTGAAAAGTTTGAAATGACCACCCATGACTTCCCAAGACTCATTCATTCCATCTAGACTCTGCCCGAATTCTGAGTAGTGCTACAGGTATATTCATTAGTGGCTCTAGCACCTTCATACATGTAACACAGAGAAACAGGTATGTGCATCCTGTCACAGAATTAATACTTTTTCTAACCAAATACAGAGTTGTTCAATTTTTATTAATTTATTTTTGTTACAGATGTTTCTCCTTTTTCCCCTCTAGACCCCCTCCTCCTCATCCTGCCCCCTCAACTCTCCTAGCATTGTTATCTATGTGCATTGGTTATGCATACATGCATAAAATTTCTTTGGTTCATCTCATTCATCACGAGATCTTTCTTTCTTACAGCTGTATAGTATTCCATTGTGTGTATCTACCACAGCTTTTTTATTCACTCATCTACTGATGGACACTTGGGCTGTTTCCAGATCTTAGCAATTGTAAATAGCGCTGCTATGAACATAGGGGTGCATATATTCCTCCTGATTGGTGTTTCAGGCTTCTTAGGATATATTCCAAGAAGTGGGATCACTGGGTCAAATGGCAGTTCCATTTTTAACTTTTTGAGGAAACATCATATTGTTTTCCATAGTGGCTGCACCAGTTCACATAAGTAATTTAAATACCTTTGTCACTGAACTATTTTACAGCCAAGTTCAGCTAAACCTCAGGTCTGTTCCAGTTGGTTCTGGATTGTACGTAAAGTAGGCTCTTGGCGTTAGTTGCCTTAAGACTAATAAGAACAATAACAACATGCATAAAAATAATAGCTCATTATGTTGCTAGTGCTGTGCTAAATTCATTATTTCCTTTAATATTCACTAGAGCCCACACAGAAACTGAGGCACAAAGAGGCTGAGTAACCTTCCCCAAATCACCCAGCTAATAATGGTAGAGCTGGGCTCGAACCCAGGCAGTCTTCCTTAGAGCACCCTGTGTATTCCCTTTGCCACATGCACAAGTCTGTCTCATAGTCTCAGCTGTATCTCAAAAGGAGAGGTGGTTCTTAACATCCCCCAACAAACACCACCCTTGCTCTCAGCCTTTTGAGATTGTTTTGTGACTCAAAATTAATTGCTCTAAACCCTTATGCCTTCATGTATCTGTCCATACTATTTTTATTTTTTTCGATTTGAGTATCTGTCTCACTTTCCAATGTGATCCTCGATTATTATGTTTAGCTTTTTGAGAAATTTTTTACAGTTCAAAATTCCCCTCTCTTATGACATGGAAGGACCTGGAGAGTACTCTGCTAAGCGAAATAAGCCAATCAGAGAAAGACAAATATCACATGATCTCACTTATTTGTGGAATATAATGAACAAAATGAGGTGATGAACAAAATAGACCCAGAGACATGGAAGTAGGGAACAGACTGACCAACCTCAGAGGAAGTGGGGGACATGAAGAGACGAACCAAATAACTGATATGCATATGTGCATAACAAATGGACACAGACAACAGTGTGGTAGGTGGGGGGAGTGGGAGCAGGGAAGAGGGAGTCAAAGGGGGGAAAAGGAGGGACATCTGTAATAAAAAATTAATTAAGTATTTTTAAAAATTTCCCTCTCTTAAAATGTTATCAAATCTTAAAAAGCCTACCTAGAGGAAGCCAAGTGGTGTCAACACTAGGAGTTGGGTAGATGGTCAAGGAAAGGATTTTAATTTAACAAAGGGAAATTACTTTAATGAAGCCAAGAGCACACATGTATGGCTGACGATGAATCTGGTTTGTTGACAACAATCTGATGAAGAAGACAATGGAATTAGATGGTCTTCCAGGGAAAAGCAGAACAAACAAAAATTGGTCAGTCCTCTTGTCACTCTCCAGAGTTGGGGACTGGAAACCCACTGAAGTTTTCAGCTAATGACTTGGCCCCCCAGGAATTCCCCAGTCTGCTTGCAAAGGCCGTCGTCCTGCTGCTAGCTGTGGGGAAGGTGGCGATCATCAAGAAATGACTGAACCAACAAACAGCGAGGCAGGGAAAGAAGAGGGTACTAGAGGTACAGTGAGTCCTCACTTCCTTGTCGATAAGTTTTGTGACTTTAAGCTAAGTGATATAAACAAGAGTTAAGTTCCTATGGCAGTCATCAACGTTATAATGAAATGATATTAAGTGAAATGTTATTTGAGGACCTGTGGTAGGAGGTAATAGAACTGCTAAATTTCAGCTATCATGGTAAGATGCCAAAAGATATGGTCCAGGTGACAACATGGTATTGACAAATCAAAAAAATGAAGGTATCGTGACATTTAGATTTATGGTTGTAGCCATACCATTACCTTATGAAAACTAATATCAGAAGGGAGGGTGGTGTGCCCCTCTAGGAAGTGGGGGTGTGGGGTCAAGGGAGAGCAGAAAGCTTTTTAATTTTACATATACCTTTCTCTACTATTTCAAAGCTTAAATCAGGAATATGTATTATTACTATAACAAAAAAATAAAACAACCAAAAATTGTAAAAATATATGTATCTATATATGTCTACCTATGTGTATACATAGGCATGTACATACACATGTTTGCATGGAAACATGCATGTACATGGATATATGCATATATGTATATATACATCCATTCTTTGAGATATTTTTTTCCTTTGAGGGTATTTATATAACTCATTTAGGTACCTATTTTCAGACAATTAATGCTGTCTTTTAATCAAGATCTGTATGATTTTTTAAGAAGCGACTCAGAACTTCTAGTCAAAGATCCTTCTACTACAGGTGAAGAAAAAGAAATGCCTTGTCTGCTAGCATTTATAGCGTAGCTACAAGGAGCAGAAGACATGGTGCTAGGCTTTGAGGCGCAGGAATGAATAAGTCCAGGGGCTTCTGATTATGATGAAGGACAAAAATGTAAATGGCTTAACTATTTTCACAACACAAATATGATAAGTGGCCAAACTGAAGGGCAATTACTCGAGACCATGCAGGTGTGAGCGCTTCCTTGGGAGGGAGAGGGGTGTTCTGGAAGGCAGAGAGTCGGAGGTCACTTCCCTCATCCAGAGGTTTGGGACCCTAAAGACACCCCACTCAACTCTCCCCATCCGTCATCCTGCTCCAGCCAGATCAAGGCCAAAGCAGAGCCCAGGGGTCCAGACAAACAGAAATCCTTTCCCAGACTCTGCTCCACTGGAACCTGGTTATTTTAGGAGCCAGGAAACTAGATATGTTTTTCATCTTCCCAGAGCATAGATCCCTGGAAGTCTGGACTAACAAGCGAGTCCTATTCCTTCTCGTGAACATGCTTCTGAAACGAGAGGCATGTGACAACGCCTCCCTGGTACCCGGCCAAACAGCAGTTGGGTGCCTCCACGTCTTACTCCTCAGGGGCAGCATTTCTAAAGACTGGGAAAACCCTGTGCTGTTGGGGACATAAGGAAAAGGACTCCTCATTCACTGCAGGTTGGAGCATAAACTGGCTTAGCTTCTTGCTAGGGCAATTGGAAGCATTTATAAAAAGTTCAAATGCGCCCTGGCCAGTTTGGCTCAGCGGTAGAGCATTGGCCCGTGCACCAGTGAGTCTCAGGTTCAGTTCCAGTCAAGGGCTTGTACCTGGGTTATGGTTTGTCCCAGGTCCTGGTCGGGGTCGTGCAGGAGGCAACCAGTCAATGTGTCCCTCTCACACATCGATGTTTCTCTCTCTCTTTCTTTCTCTCCCTCTCCCTCCAGCTCTGTCTGAAGATACATAGAAAAAAATATCCTCGGGTGAGCATTAAAAAAAACAAACAAACAAAAAAGTTCAAATGCAAGCCCACAGCCCACAAGGATATCCTTGCACAAGGGTATACAGACAAAATGCTCACAGAGATGTTTACAAGAGCAGAAACTGGTAAACAACCGAAATGCCCATCAATGAAGAAGTGGTTAAATCGACTACAACATGTCCATACTAGAGAGTATCACGTTCAACAGTGAAAAGATCTCTTTGTCCACTGTGGACAAAATGGTACATGAAGAGTGCAAGTATCATGATACCACAGTGTGATCTCATGATCTCACTTATATATGGAATATAAGGAACATAACAGTCTGAGGAATATGGTAGACCCAGAAACATGGAAGTAGGGCACAGACTGACATCCCTCAGAAGAGGGGATGGGGGGTGGGAAGAGATAAACCACAGGACCTGTATGCATGTATGCATGACCAATGGACAAGGACAACAAAGCCGGGGACGGGACAGGGGGGGTGGGGGGGTGCCAATGGGGTAAAAAAGGAGAAACATCTGTAACAAAAAATAAAAAATAAAAATAAAAATAAAAGAAATAATAATAAAATTAAAAAATCTGTATGAACGCAAATGTATGAGAGAGCGGTTGCCTGTATTTTGTTACCTAAAATTTTACAAAGTGTATTCATATTTGACTTATTAAAATGTTTTATTGTTGCCCTGGCAGGTTTGGCTCAGCGGTTAGAGCGTCGGCCTGCGGTCCAGAGAGACCCGGGTTCGGTTCCCGCTAAGGGCACGTACCTCGGTTGCAGTGTGTCCCCGGCCCTGGTTGGTCGAGCGGCCACTCGATGTGTCCCTTTCACATCGATGTTTCTCTCTCTCTCTCTTCCTCTCTCTCCCTCCCACTCTATCTGAACAAAAAAATGGAAAAATGTCCTCGGGTGAGGATAAAAAAAAAAAAATGTTTTATTGTTGACAGTATTATAGATGTCCCTCATTCCCCCACTTTGCCCCCTCCACCCAGCCCCTACTTAAAATTTTTAAGTGACAGAAAAATAAAACTATTTTCATGACACTAGAAAGTTGAAAGACGTTTTAAGTGAAAAAAGAGCGCCACTCGGTGAGGTCAGCCAGTCCAGGCGCTGGTCTTCAGCCTGACAGGCTAAGACACTTGATTATAGCAGAACCGGAGTGGCTTAGTTTCTCAGCAGAAAATTCAAACTAACTACACCTGCAAGAGACCGATGGAGAAATACCCGCTTGTCATTGACAGCAGGGTTTCTCCCTCTTAGCACCGTGGTCATTTGGGGCTGGACAATTCTTTGTTGTGTGTGGTGGGATAATATGAGGTGTTTGGCGGCATGAAGCTTCTAGTCGCCAGATGCCAGATGTCACCACCAGCTGTGACAACAAAAAATGTCTCCACATCTTGCACCTGTGGCCAATAGGGAACTCGCCTCAAGGCCGGGGTCGCCTCAAGGTGAGAACCACTGACTCACTGGGGAGAAATACAACTGCTGCTCCCAGCAGGAAAGGCTAATGACAGCTGCTGGCAGAGCAGGGGGCCAGAACAAAGGCAGTTTATTGGGAAAAATATATGATTTAAGTGTTCGTTGGCTTTGCCCTGGGATAGCCGGAGGCTCCTCCAGCGGGCCAGGAATGCTGGTCCCTGGGCAGGACCTTGGCTGGGCACTGCCAGCTCTCTCCCCTCTGGCCCACAGTGACTCATTGTTCCCCTTCTGATCAACACTCTTCCCCAGAGTCATCGACATTGTCAATTGTGTTAATGCTTCTCAAACATGCCAATGACCTCCAACAGCAGAGGAGCATAAACCCCCGGAAGCAGGTGACCTCTGAGGGAGGCAGAGCCCCAAATGCCACCCCCGTAAGTCCATTATTTCTTTGAAGTTGTATCTCACCTTAAAAGTCCATGTGATTTTGCCTTCTGTTCTATGTTTTATTTATATACAGATATCAATAGATACATGTATGTGCTTGTTTGTTTGTTTAAACAAAAAAGCAGGTGTCCCCGATAAACATTGGGAAGGCACACAAGTTTATACTGTGGCTTCTTGCACTCCTGGGCACGTTCCAAGATGAAAAGAATAGACAACTTCTTGCTCTTCCTTCATCTCATTGAAAGAGGACATTTCCATGAGTTCCTAAAAGGCTCAAAGAAATTACTTGGGGAAGTCCTCTCTCTAAGGCAAGCCGTTGGTGGCTGCCTGTCGCCCACAGCCTCTGTCCCAGCCAAGCTCCAGCCACAAGGACGAGGCGGTGACGCTGTCTCGGGCAGAATTCCCGTGAAGGCAACTGGGCGGCTCGTTTTGGTTTCAAGCAATCTAGCCTCCTGAGATTTATATTTTTAGAGGAATTCTCATAGCCAGGAAGAAATCAGGGGGTAAAAGCGTGGGAGGCTCTATTTCTGAATCCTTGGGATTTTATCCTCTTATTTAAGGGATGTCATGTTTTAATTTGGGGTGGGGCTGGGGAACGTCTATTTCATAGAAATATAAATATAGATGTCTATTTCAATAATGGCTCCTTCAAAGCATATATCAAGACTGGCTTTCGCACGGGGCAGTGACTTGTGGATTATTAGATTAAGAGAAACGGTGGCAGGGGAGGTGCTCGGGAAGTGTGGAGCTTGCTTGTCGGGCTTCCCAAGTCAGAGTGCTGGACCCAGCGGTGCTGGGGTCATTGCGGTCAGGATTTCATCAGTGTCATTTCAGTGTCTTTGGGAAGCCTGAATTCTTTTCTAGTTCCCACCTCTCCTCTTCCAATCCCTTCTTCATTTATATGCCATGAATACAAAATCTGAGAAAGGGCAGAAGCAGACACGTCCCTCTCCTCTGTTTCTTCCCAGAATTCGGATGGAATGTCATGTCTCACTGTTACCTTCCTTATCCTATTATATACTGATGTAGTTTCATCCTTAAATTAAAGTTTTATATTTATTTATTTATTTATTTATTTGTTTTTAGAGAGAGAGGAAGGGAGAGGAGAGAGAGATAGAAACATCGATGAGAGAGAACATCGATTGGCCGCCTCCTGCACGCCCCACACTGGGGATCAGGCCCACAACCTGGGCATGTGCCCTGACCGGGAATCAAACTGGCGACCTCTTGGTGCATGGATCGATGCTCAACCACTGAGCCACACCAGCCGGGCAAATCTGTTTCTTAGCAGAACAAATTTTTATTTTCTTTCTACATACTTTCCTTTAAACACAACCGAGAGAAATGAGCTCTGCGTTTTCACCTTTTCTTCCCTCCAGAAAATGTTTCAAGGACTCAAATCTCAATCCCCTTATTTGTCCTCAGTACCATGACATCTAGGGAGGGAACACCCAAAGAGGTGGCAAATTTAAAACGCTGAAGTGTTCAGTTTGCAGAAACATAACCATGCATTGGTTTCTGCAGTTTCCAGGCCCGTGGAAAAAATGCTCAGTCTCGCCAGGGAATATTTATGCAGAGGGGAGGCAGGGAGAGAGGAGAATACAGTTCTGGGAGATGGTGTTCCATGTTAAGAAACATAGGCTCGGCACCAATTAGGTGGCATGCCAGAGCAGAAAAGGAATCCAGCCCACTTCAGCCCAGTAAGAGAAATCAGACAGGAAAGGGTCACACCGCCATGAGGACAGGAATCTATCGGGAGGAAGGGTGTCTGTTTGGAGATGGGCAAGTTGGGTTGGAACCCCAGCTCTGTCGTGGTCCTAACTGCAAGCTACTTAGCGTCTCTCTGCTGTAATTTTCTCGTCTTTGAAATGGTGAGAACAGCATGGATTCACTCTGCAAATGTTGATGCATGTGTAGTTGTGTTAGGAAAAACTGTCTTTCCTCCTGTGTTTCTCCTTTATTCTCACGTTACTACCAGGCTCACAACACTTCCGACACCAGGTGTGTGGGGGGTTTTCCCCACAACCAATTCTGCAGCCAGCTGTACGATCTGCTGGGTGTCCTACAATTTAACGCAGTTCTGACACTACCTGGAGGTAACATCAGATTCCATGGTTGAGGGGCAGTCCCACAAGACAGGCCGTGCCCCCACCTTCAGATGCCAGTTGCAAGTAGTAGGTCCCAGGTTACCCACAGCTTCAATCTGGCTTGGCTACGAATCATAGGTTCCCACGACACCCCCGCCCCCTTGGATTTTATTATTTCATAGAACGGTTACAGTTCGCAGAACTCAGGAAAATAATTACTTATGTTACTGCCGGATTAAAGGATATGATAAAGGATACAGATAAATAGCCAGATGCAGAAATACATAAGGTAAGGTCAGAGGGTCCCAAGCACAGGAGCATGTATCCTTACAGAGTTGGGGTGTCATCCTCCCAGTATATAAATATATTCACCAACCTGAATGCTCCTCGAACCCTATACTATTGGGATTCTATGAGACTTCCTCACAAAGGCATGATCAATGATTAACTCCATTTCCAGCCCCTCTCTACAGGATGGGGGTTAGGGCTGAAAAATTCCAAGCTTCTAATCATGGTTTGGTCTTTCTGGTGACCAAGCCCCAAATAGGAAGCCACTGGTAGTCACCTCATTAGGACAAAAGATGTTCTTAGTGCTCTTACCACTTAGAAATTTACAAGTGTTTCAGGAGCTCTGTGCCAGGAACCTACAGTTTCATGTTGTCTCACAGTAGGAGGCCCCCTTCGCGCAGTGCATCAGTCTCATATTATCTCACAGTAACATGTGCCAGGCACTGTTTTGGGTGCTGGGTGCTGGAGGGACAGCATGTCACTGCTCTTGGAGAGTTTACATCCCAGGGAGAAGAGACGAGCAATAAAGAAATATGGAGAATAATGTTTGTAATAAACGCTATACAGAAAATATAACAGAATATGGTATGATAGAAAGGGATGGGGGTGAAGGGTGGTAAAATATCAGAAGGAAAAACAACTGAGCTGATACACGGATCATGGAAACAAACCAGCCATGTAAAGATGAGGAGATGTGTGTTGAGGCACAACCTTTCAGAGGGTATTTCATGAGGACTCAATGAGATAAAGTGTGGAAAACCTTAGTACAGTACCAGACACAACACACGGAAGTTACTCAACAAATGTAGGCAGCCATTGTGATTCAGATGGCTTGGAAAAGTTCCCAGAGTCAAGTCATGGGGAAAATGAGAGAGGGATTGTCAAGGACATCGGGGAGGAAATTGAAGCTGGAGATTATAGCCCCAACCGTGCAGAGCAGATGGAACATAGGAGTCCTGGGGGGCTGTGAAGTAGACCATGGGAACCGGAGAGCTCGCGGCCCATCTAGAAGGACGCACTCCACTTCCTTCATTCATCCTGACCCCTGAGACTTGAGTTTGCCATCCTGGCCTGCACACGGCATCCCTGTCAGCTCACTCTACCCACTACCTCCACTCCTACACCTGGGCTGCCTCTGCCCAGCCTGACCTGGACTCATGGTCAGGAAGTGGACACACAGGTCAAAGGACATCTGTCTAATCTCCCTGTTTTGTATACAGATTAAAAAACTGGGGCCCAGGGAGGTGATGAGATTCCAGTAGGAAACACAGCGTTGGCTGAAGACTGCACGTCCCCTCCCCAAGAAGGTTGTCTTCTTCCGCCTTGGCTCTCTCCGTGTCTGTCTGCAGCTCAAGAGGTGGCATGCAATGCACAGAGTGGTAGGAGAGAGAGGGACACCTGCCCAGCCAACCAACCCTGGTGACCCATAGGGACACGAGTGTCACAGTGGGAATATCCCCCATACCCAGAGAAATAAAGCCCCAGTGCACCTAGGTTTTCAGAACTGTCATTGGTATTTTGAGCGCAGGTTGTGGGGATGGAGAGAGGGCCGTGGTTTTATCACCATCCGGTGCTGATTGAGCAGGCCATGCACACCTCAGGGCAGGACACTGGAGCGCAGCCCTGGAAAGCAGATCTGATCAAATGAACATTCAATCAAAGAGTGTCGATGGTGCAGCCTCAGACACACAGCTGCAGAGGAACCCCAGTAAAACAGTGATACCCATTCCATTTGCAAACTGCTTTCACGTTCCTCGTCCCAGACAGTTTACAGACGAGACAACCACGGCTCAAAGAGGTTGACTGGGGTATTGTGACTCCCTTGTGCCCTCCTCTCTTAGAAGCCAAAGCCCATGATATTTGGGGATGGCTTCCATTTGTGGGGAACCCACGAATCCCACCCATGAAATGATGAGAAAATAGAACAACATTCACAGTACTGTCCCAGGAGGACCTGCTGGTTAGAGCTCTGGACTTTTGAACAACTTGTCGTTTCTGGATGACACCAGGCTCTTTTCATCGCTAGGCTTTTGCAAATACCATTTCATCTGCCTAAAATCCTATTCCTCTCCCCACCATGGCCCTCATTCACCTAACTCCTATTCATTTGTCTCAACTTAAATATCACCTCCTCCAGGAAGCCTGCTCGGACACCTATGTGTTGATGTTTCATCCATGTGCCTCCTTGTCACCAACCACATTATCCTATAATAACATCATCGTGTTTCATTCTCTCCCACAACACTAAGTCCCATAATGACAAAGAGTATGCCATATGTTGTTATATCCCATGGACTCAAATAAGCACTCACTAAGTTGTCATTTACAGAATCATGAATGTGACCAGAGCTCTCCGTGTGGGACGGAAGACCACTACCCGGAACGTTTATTTCACAGCAGATGCACCCTGAGAGCTCAAGGCCCCGTATGGCTCATATTCTCTTTTTCAGGAATTTCTACCCTCCCTCATTGTCAACAACTCCATGTAAGTCAGATGAGATCTGGATAATGCCAACCCATTCCAGGAGCCAGCCAGCTCCTCTCTGCAGACTGGGCACCCATCCATCTGCTTTCTCTTCTCCACTGGCATGACAGGTCCAAAGGCAGCCAGGAAATCGGTCTTGGGAATGTTTGTCCTTTCCAGGCCCTTGGGATTAGATCTAAAAATCTGATCCAGGGAGACAAGCTAACAATCCATTTTCCTATTTATTGATGGGGGCTACTTGCTTTCATTCACTCGGTTACCTGGGCCCACCTGTCGTTTCTCTCTCGTTCTCCCAGTTCTTTATGACCATTTGTAGGTTAATTTTATTTTTGACAGTGACTCTATGAATTGGCTGCAGTGAACATGTTTTGGGGTATCTGCTCAGTGTACATGACTCCTTAGGCATACAGCCTACTGGCACACCTCATACCCTGTCCCCTCCCCAGTGTTGACTGGACCAGGATTGGGCACCTGGGCCAACTGGAGCCAATCACATCCTCTCACCTAGGAACTGGGACTAAGAGAGTCTAGTCAATCTGACCTGGCCTCTTAAACGGAGGTGATGTAAACTGAGGAGCTGCCTGATGACCTGCTCTTGCCCACTAAGCAGACTGGGAAACATGGAAGGCTGGTCTTCAGAGAAAGAAGAAGGTACCAGAGATACTAGATTAAGATGTCTGGATTGGTTTTCTCATTCCTGATTCCTCCCCGTAGGTACCTCTTCAACATTCAACAGTTATCCACTGAGCACCTATGTGCTCAGTTATCCACTATGTGCTAAGCATGAGTGTCTAAGCACTTGGTCTAAGTGACAGAAAAAAAATAGACAAAATTTGTCAGGACAAAACCCCTGACAAAACTAAATATCTAATCACAACCTGGTGTAACTGCTATAAAAAAAGGACAGGGTGGCCCTGGCCGGTTTGGCTCAGTGGTTGGAGCGTCGGCCCGCGGACCGGAGAGACCCGGGGTCGGTTCCTGTTAAGGGCATGTACCTCAGTTGCAGTTTGTCCCCTACTCCGGTTGGGGTCATGTGGGTGGCAACCAATCGATGTGTCTCTCTCACATAGACGTTTCTCTCTCTCTCTTTCTCCCTCTCTCCCTCCCACTCTATCTGAAGATAGATGCAAAAATGTCCTTGGGTGAGGATAAAAAAAAAAATTAAAAAAAAAAAATAAGAACAGGGTGATTTAAAAATATTTATGTATAAGGAAGACCTGACCTAGCCTGGAGGATCAAGGAAGGCTTCCCTGAGGGAGTGACGTTTGGATGAATTCATAAGACAGAGAAGTACCCGTGGATGGTAGGAGGGTCCCTAAACCAGAGGCAGGGTTTCAGAACAGAAGTGACCAGGGAAATGTAAAATTAACAGTCAGCAGGGAAGATCCTGGGAATTCAAGTGAATTTTATCTAAATTTTAAGAGGCAAGACGATACCTGTGTCCGTTTGATTTAATTGCTTGGGTGGTACTTGGATGCTGGGAGTTTTTACTTTTACTTTTATTTTTTTTATCCTCACCCAAGGACATTTTTGCATTTATCTTCAGATAGAGTGAGAGGAAGAGAGAGAAACATTAATGTGAGAGAGACACACCGACTGATTGCCACCCACACAACCCCAACCGGGGCCGGGAAGAAACGCAACCGAGGTACGTACGTGCCCTTAGCGGGAACCGAACCAGGGTCTGTCTGGTCCGCGGGCCAATGCTCCAACCGCTGAGCCAAACTGGTCAGGGCGATGCTGGGAGTTTTTAAACTCCTCAGGCGATCCTAATGTGCAGCTACAGTGGAAAACCACTGACCGGGACCACAGTAAGAGCTAGCAGACAGCAAAGCCATGACTTGTAGCATCCCAATCCTCATAGTCATGTAACTTCTCCAGCATCATCAACTGGCCCATTCCTGTGAAGAAATCTTGCACACTCTGTGTCAGAACTGATGAGACCCCTGCCAGGTGGCATGCTCAGGATTTAAACCAAAAAAATAAATAGTGAACCAGCCCAAGGTGTGATTTTTGTTGTTGTTTTGTTTTGTTAATCCTCACCTGAGGATATTTTTCCCATTGGTTTTTAGAGAGAGTGAAAGGAAGGGAGGGAGGGGAAGAGAGAGAGACACATCAATTGCTAGCCTCCTGCATACACCCTGACCAGGGTCAGGGATTGAACCGGCAACCCAGGTGCGTGCCCTTGACCGGGAATCAAACCCAAGACCCTTTAGTGCACGGGCCAACGCTCTAACCACTGTGCCACACTAGCCAGGGTGGCTGGTGTATCTTTTTAGATAAACAGTATATACTTCAATATAGAACACCTTAGATGTTTGTGGTTAGGATGCTTGATCTATCACTCAGATATCTCCGGGAGAGCTGGAAGCTGATCGCCCTTTCGGTAAGCCGTTTGAAGAAAAGGGAAGCCTTACCTGTAAGGGGAGCTTCCGGCATTCTCCAGGAAGTTGAGTATTTTCTTTCTGGGGCTCCTGAAATCACAGAAACGCCTTGTATACCGGCTGCATACAATTCCATTCAACAGACATTTTTAAGCTCCCACTGGGGGCTACAACCATGAGGATGGTGGTCTCTTATGCATCTCACCCAGCCAGGGGGTGGGGACAGGAAGTGGACTGGATGTATGCCCTTAACTCTGTGACAGGGAGAGTGAAGTGGGTGCGTGAGAGGCGCCTCAAAAGTGCAGCTAAGCACGTGGCAGAGAAATCCTGAGAAAGTTCATGGGCTGATAAAGTTGGCGCTCAGCTTTGAGGGGTTCCAGCAGGCACAGGTAGAGAGTGAGGGCACTTCAAGGTGAGAAAAAAACCCGAGCTAAGGTGCTGAGATGGTAATGACCAGGGCAAGGAGTGGGACCATGGGCACGAGGAGGGGGCACCAGGCACAGAAATCAGACGCTGTTCTCGGGGAGCTCATACTGTTTCTTCTTCGCATTGTTTTATAATAATGGAGCCATGACATAGTGATAATAAAGTTATTATGAAAATCTGTGAAATCAACAGGACTAGTTTAATTTTGACAAAATAAAGAGCACCTTAAAGTTTAAGTAAACATAACCATACTTCCATTAACTTTAATTCTAGTAATAATCAACTGGTTCATTAGGCTTACCTTTTTTTTTTTTAATCCTCACCCAAGGATATTTTTCCATTTATCTTCAGATGGAGCAGGAGGAGAGAGAGAAATATATATATATATATGAGAGAGACACATCAACTGGTTGCCTCCTGCATGACCCCAACCAGGGCTAGGGACCAACTGCAACTGAGGTACATGCCCTGGACCAGAATCAAAACCCCGACTCTTTGGTCCTCGGGCCGACACTCTAACTACTGAGCCAAACCGGCCAACTCTAGGCTTAGATTTTTAAAGGCTAACGTACTCTGCACAGATCTGTGGCACAATCAGCAGCCTCCACCGCTTTCTCCTGCTCCCACCTAGATGTTTCCATCATCCCCAACCCCTCCTGCTCAGTTCTGGAGGCTTCATAGGACAAGTTGCCCCTTCTGTGCTCCAGGCCTTTGATGTCTGAGATGACCCTAATTGGAGCTCAGGTGATAATGGTTCACTGTGATCGTCAATGGGAGTATATTGGCTTAGAAACCCAAAGTGCAATAATGAAGAATTTCAGGCCAATAAGAGAGAGAGGGGTGGGGTCTTTAATGCCCCTCCATCACACCCAATAGAAGACTCCTTATGCCCCCTGCAGGGCTGGCACTAGCTGGGGAAGTTTCTTTAGGAAACCATAGGCCACATTTCAGAAAGGAGAAGGTAGAACGTGGCTAGAGTGTCCTCTCTGCCCTCTTGTGCCCTGGTCCCTATTTTCCTTCCTCCTCTGAGGAAACGCAGAGATGTTTTTGGTATGTAACCCTAGATAAGTCAGGCTATCGCGTTACATTTCATCTGGCAATCCAGACAGGCGGGATGAGCCAGCGCAAGGGAAGAGGGTGTGGGGGAGGGAGGAAGAGCCACAGTGGAGGGCAGAATAAAAAGAAACGACACAGGAGCGTCTGGAGGCAAAGACCTGGAAATCTGGACCCAGTAGGTTCAGCTTCTGAGCCAGTGTTCTTCTGAAGGCCAAGGGCACTGACAACAACCCTATGGGAATCTCTGGAATTTCCCAACTGCCTTGGCCAGAGGCCACCACAATTCATATCTGTAGACATTTCACTGTTTACAGAGCTCTTCCCAGACAGAATGCCTCACAATGGCCCCGGGACAAGGATGACTGCTATTAATATCCCCGTTATACAGATGAGTAAACTGAGACGGAGAAATGCAGTGGTTCGATCAAGGCTGTGCAGGGAGTGAGAAGGGAAACTGGGACCTTCACTCAAAGTCCACTCATTTCAAAGTCAGTCTTCCCCCACCTGCCCCTTCTCTCCACTCTCATGATCGAACAACTAGCCAGAATTCTCTTTGATATCAGTGAGCTGATGTCCTCTCCATGACCTACCAGAACAAGTATATGGTACTAGGCAATGTCATAGGAAATACGACAGGAAAAAATTGTCCCGTCCTCTCAAGTCACTTACGAGCCTAAGCGATTTTGAAGTAACAGTGCAGAGCCGTTGGTCTATGTGATTTCAAACACAACCACAAACTTCACCCTCCTTAAGAAATTCACCTCACAGCCATTCATTCAACAAAGGTTTCTTGAGCACCTGCTCTGTGCCGGACCCTGTCCCCGGTGCTGAGGTTACGATGGGGATTGACAGTTAAGGCTCTTGCTGTGGTGCAGATCCTATGCAAATGGCAACAGACAAGTAAGAAACCAGAAAAATAAACAAGTGTGTGTGTTGAAACTAAAACAGATGCAAACGGAGCTTCTCTTGGGCAAAAACAAGCCCCAGTCATGTGAATGTCAAGCTGAGCTACAAAAATCAGTCTACAGATTTCTAAATTAATACCAACCATTCTCTATTTACCAGATCATATAAAAATAAGTCCCTTGGTTAGAAAAGCATGAAAAACATCACGTGAGAGCCCAGTCAAAAGTCGAGCTGGGACAGGCTGCTGCAAGACCTAAGAGGTTACTGCTAACAAACCACGGCTCCATCTTCAAGGCCGGAATGGATGCGGAGCCTGAGCAAAGGGCAGATTCCTGCGACGGGGGAATGATCCGCGACGATGACATTATCGCTATGACTTCAGGGTCGAATTGGAGACTCTTGTAAATCAAAATTGAATTACACCTTCAGGACCACGAACAAAGATTTCAGTTTCCAGGATGCCGATATGTGTTTGTTCCCATGTGGCTTTTATATTTCAAAAGATAATACCATCTGAAGCTAGCTCAGCCCACCCCAGAGAGCGTGTTCTCTTTGTGAACTCGATGCATTTGACATCCACTGTGCTTGTTTGGTAGTTAACCACACACTGTTGTCTCGCTTTGTTCCTTATCTCTTCCAATGTTGAACTTCTCATGCAATGATGACTCATCTACCACTGGTTTACAGGGATCACCTGTCACCCTGGTGCTGTTTGAACCTCGCACTATAATATAGCCTCCCTTTAGTCCACAGTTTGTTGAATGCCTACTACGTGCTAGATGCTGCATTAGACACTGGGCAGGTAGCGCTTCTTGGAGATTTCAGTTTACAGAAAGAGATAAATATTAGTCCTCACTCAAGTGAGCCTATAGTTATACATTACAGATCGAGACAAGTGCAATGAAGGGAAAGAATTCAATTCCATGAGGATGGATTACATTCAGGAAACCCAACACGGACTGGAAGGAAGGAAAGAGTTTCCTATAAAAGTAGAAACAGAGAAAGAATGTGCAAAGGCCCTGGGCAGGGGGAACCGTGGGTCAATATGTGAACTGCACCGAAGTTTGCACTGTGAACCAGCACTGGGGCCAAAGCAGAGACAGAAAGGGGAGGAGGGGGAGGGGGGCAAGAGATGTAGTGAGTCCTTGCCTACACACCTTCAATTTATGTCATTTTACGTCATGTACATTTTATACTCATATATACTATATAGAGAGAAAAATGTTAAAGGAGTTAATGACAAAAGAAATCATCTTTAAAGGCTTATTTTGTCAACATGCTGATAATTGTTGAAGACGGGTGACGGGCACATGGGACCTCATTACTGTATTTTCTATTTTGTACATGTTTGGAAATGATGATGACTGCATGTTATCATTAGTCACTATCTCAAAGCACAATACTCACTTAGGGTGAGGTTTATTACCAACAACAGTAGGTGTTGGTCCATATTTCATCTGATATTTTTGATGACTCTGAATTTGGGGGCCAACCCAGGGCCCGACTCGATGAGGTCCTCATTGCTTTACTCGTCCCAGGAGGTATACCGGCTCCGCTGTTAGCGGACTGCTCCCTCTTGCTCGTCTGTAGTGTTCTCTACAAGTGTGATGCGGGGATTCTTTCTTTCTTTCTTTTTTTTATCCTCACCCGAGGACATTCTTGCATTTATCTTCAGATAGAGCAGGAGGGAGAGAGAGAGAGAGAAACTTCAATGTGAAAGGGACACATTGAGTGGCTGCCACCCACACGACTCCAACTGGCCGGGAACAAACTGCAACCGAGGTACGTGCCCTTAGCAAAAACCGAACCCGGGTCTCTCTGGACTGCGGGCCGACGCTGTAACCACTGAGCCAAACCGGCCAGGGCTGATGCGGGGATTCTTTTAAGTTGCTTGTTTATTTTATGAAAGTTCATTTAATTAAAACTACTTAATGTGACTCATAGATACAGAGAACTTTTTGTTGGTTGCCAGACGGGAGGGGGGTTGAGGGAATGGGTGGAAAAGGTGAAGGGATTAAGAGGTACAAATTGGTTGTTAGACGGACAAACCTCAAAGGGAAGGGGAAACGGAGGCAGGAAGAGATAAACCAAAGAATTTATATGCATATATGCATAACCAATGGACAGAGACAATAGTTTGAGGAAGGCAGGAGGCGGGGCGGGAGCGAGTAGGAGGGGGTCAATAGGGAAAAAAATAAGGAGGGACATCTGTAATACTTACAACAATAAAGATAAATTTTATAAAAAACAACTACTAATGTAATCCACAAATGGACTTCTCCTGGAGAACATATAAATTGTAGTAACCAAATAGACATTTCTCCAAGGAAGACATGCACATGGCCAACAGGTATATGGAAAGGTGTTCAACTTCACTAATCATCAGGGAAGCAGATTGCCCAATAGGAAGTCCTCCAGGTGAGGGCACATCACATTATCGGGGGGGGGGGGGGAGTGAGGTGAGCCCTGGATATGGGCCAAGCACATAACTACCTTCTATAGTTTGACTATAGGGGTTCCCGGAAGACCAAGCCCCAGGGTCCAACTTCTCTCTCCCATCCACCTAGCAGGGTTACCTGAGAATGCATTAAGTATTCTGAAAGGAGTAAAGCATTATCATTGTTGACTTAATCTAAGTGGCTTTATCTAATTTTCTTAGCGGCAGGAAAAATACAGTGTTTTACTAGAACATTGTACGTCTGGCGCAGCATGGAAACTAACATGCAGAGAAGCCCCCAATACAAACATCGTTCCTGTGTCTCTGCCACATTCCCAAGCTGTCAGGGGCAGGTAGACAGAGGTGTCGCTTCCTTCTCATAAGCCAATCCCCCCACCTAAAGAGATATGCTGTCCTAAAACATAGAAGGATAATTATATATTAAGAATTTTTTAATCTCGCCCAGCCGGTGTGGCTCAGTGGTTGAGCATTGACCCATGCACCAGGAGATCACCGGTTCAATTCCCAGTCAGGGCACATGCCCAGGTTGTGGGCCAAATCCCCAGTGGAGGCATGCAGGAGGCGGCCACTCGATGTTCTCTTTCATTGATGTTTCTATCTCTCTCTCCCTCTCCCTCTCTCTAAAATCAATAAAGAACGAATGAATGAATGAATGAATGAATGAATGAATAAATAAATAAATAAAAGAATTTTTTAATCTCTAATTTACTAAGCTATTATGTGTGCCAGGCACTTGAGAAAACACTTTATAGACAAGATCTCATTTATTCTTTACCATAACTCCATGCCTGTATTTTACAGATGAGCAAAGAACAGAGAGGTCAAATACTTGTGTAAGTTCACACAGCATGAATGATGGAGGGAAGACTGTATTCAAGATAGCAGGGAATAAAGAACACTGCACCAATAATCAAGGGACTTGGGTTTGCAGCCCAGCTTTACCAGTCAATAACTACGTGATCTCGGGAAAACTCAGAGCCTCCGTTTCTTCCTCTATAAGTAAGGAATGAGATGCTCTCCTGGGCTCCCCCCAGCTCTGACATGCTATAAATCTACTGAGACATAATTTTCCATCCACCCATCCTCCTACCTAACCACACACTTTCTCTTGAACACAGTTTAATTAGTCACTCCGTGCTCTAGCTCAAAGAGCAGAGACACCGTTTTCAGAGGGCAACCAGGAATGACAACGATAGTGTCCCTTTAATTCTTAAACTGAAAAGGCTGCTCTGGTGCTAATAAGCTCAAAGCCTGGGTACTCAAAGGCTTGGGTGGAAAAAGAAATAGCAAGCTGCTGAGAGGACAGGGTAATCTGAAGTCACACTGGTGTGTTATGGCACTGTGTTGCTGTAACCAAGGCCTGGGAGACTTAGTGCTTCAGCTGTTCTATCAGCTGGGAACTATTCGTGTTTCTCAATTCTCCCAGTTACTCTGCCTTAGGCAGAATTATTTTCCACAAAGACACATGACAGGTGGCCTGGGGTTCCCACATAGCACCCAGGACAGTCACAATGACCAGGCCTTGCTGCAGACAATGTTCAGAAGAGGAAATGCCTTCTTCTATCCTGGAGAGTCTTCATCTGAAGCCTCCCTCTTCTTGATTCATCTCAAGTCTGCTTCGTTCATCCCGTTAATAAACTACACCCAGCTCTGGCCATGGGGTCATAAATTTCAGTTTCACCACTTACTGAGAACATCACCTTGGTCAAGTCATCTAACCCCTCTATGCCTCAGCCTCCTCACCTGGAAAATTGAGGTTATAGTACCTGACAGGGTCATTCACAATATTAAATAAGAGATTACTTATATGGAACATGTCTGGCATAGGGTTTGCATGCTTCAAGCATTCAGTAAACATTTGTTAGATCTGAACCCTACACTGTAGGTCTCAGTACTCGGGAGAGAAAAGTCAAAGATTGTGTGTCACTCAGAGGAAATGATTTTGGATTTCTGCAACCCTCGAAAGTAATTAGAACTTCCTTTTATTCATGCAAGTCTTTATTGAGTGTCTACTGCATACCAGGCATTGTCCTAGGCACTGAGGAAAAAGACATGAAGAAGTCACACAAGAACTTGCTTCCATGGAACGTACTTAGTGTAAGCTAGTTGAACTTTTCAAAAGTTTAAGTTCACTAAGCCTGGCCTCAGTGGAGGGCACCCACACGCTCTTGCAATACTTGTATTGATGGTCGAATCAGAGAGCCCTTTCCAGTGCAAGAAGGCTGATGGCTCAGATTCAGGGTGACATTTCTCATGTCCTTAGGTATCCATTCTTGCCTGACAGCAGTCTAGTCTAACACAGTCTCTCTCTCCTCCAATATGTTCAAGGCATGACTCAGCGCTCAGTGCGAAGGGAGCTCCTTGTCCACACAAGTTCAAGAAGCAATGGATCGGACCAAGGTCAACAGAGTTCTTTGCTGCAGGCCTCCTTAGAGTCTTTAGTAAGCTACGGCACTTGTGAATCTCTGAGAGGATGACAGAGTGAAGCCTTTGACCGCAGTCCTGCTTTGATCATGGAACACGTCTTTGTTCTGGAGCGTACGGTACACCGGCCTTCCATGGTGCACTTCTTCAGACATGCCGGATTCTTGGGAAGGAGCCAGGAGCTCCCCTTTCCTGACCCAGTATGCCACTGCCTCACATCGTGACCGCAAGCAGGTCAGGTTGCCTCCCCGGGTCTTAGTTTCGTCGTCTAGAAAGTGTATTCATGCTATGAAGGTGGGGCAGAGGGTGAGGCAGGGGAGGCAGGAGGCTGCACCACATCACCTCAAAGGTCTCTTTTCAGGAGAACAGTTTGTCGTCTGGAAGCTCCCCAAGCTCCTTGCTGGGCAATCAGACTCATGCACTCCAGCAGCCCCTCAACACGCCACAGCGCCGGGTTTGAATGGGATGTGTCTTCGTCTTCCCAAGGATCACCCCCACGTATTCCCTTCAACCCTGTAACAGCCTCTCTGTTCTATGGCCCACTAGTTCTTGAAAGAATTGCTGCGTAGCTTGTGTTAGTGGTCAGGTGGGGCCTTATAGATGCCCCAGGACAAGCAAGAGTCAGCCCAACCCCTTCCAGACCATTTCCAGAGGACTGCGTAAAAAAGTATACAAATAGCAATGAGCCAATATATCTATCTATCGAGACAGAGACAGAAAGAGAAAGATCTTTATTTATCTACCTATTTATCTACATATCATCCATCAAGAAGCAGAGAGGGGAGCCTGAAGAAAATACAGTAAAATATTCGCCGTGGTTTCCTGTGGGTCGCGGACAATGGGTGACTGCTGTTTTCTTATTTAAACTATTCTACATTTTCCAAACGTCCGTCAATGAGCATGCATTATTATTATTATTTTTTTTTTATCCTCACCCGAGGATATTTTTCCATTTTTTGTACAGACAGAGTGGAAGGGAGAGAGAGGAAGGGAGAGAGAGAGAGAAACATCGACGTGAAGGGACACATCGAGTGGCTGCCACCCGCACGACCAACCAGGGCCGGGGACAAACTGCAACCGAAGTACATGCCCTTAGCGGGAACCGAACCCGGGTCTCTCCAGACCGCAGGCTGACCTCTAACCGCTGAGCCAAACTGGCCAGGGCAGCATGCATTATTTTTATGATACAACAAAGCTAACTCCTCGCCCTTTTTAAAGGGTCCTCTAGTGCGGGTCTGGGCGTGAAAGAAACCTCCCAGGGGAATTAGTCAGCTTGCCCGGCGAAAGTCCTCTGCGTTCCTGTCTCCCATTACCTTGGCTTGTCTCCCTGATTCCTAATCTTCAACACCAACTCCCAAGCAAAGGTTTTTAATAGCTCCCCGACTGAGTTCCCGGCATCTCCATGTGACCTCCCGCTATCGGCCTGGCACGTCCCGAGGCCTCGGAGTGGCCACGGATATTTGCGCAGGTTGTCCCCTGCACAGCTCCAGGGTTACAGTGAGCACAGATGACACCATGAAGGACACCTCCTGAGTGGCGTAGTGCGCGGTCCACACAGCCCAAGCCATCACGACCTTCCGAACACTCTGCGGAGGGAGGTGCTGCTGGCGAGGTGACGCAGCTGGGCTCGGGAGGCAGCACACCTGGTGCACCCCAGCGTGGGCTCTGAAATCAGACTGCCTGGTGTGTACACTGGTTCTGCCGCTTAGCAGTTGAGTGACCTCAGACCAACTACTTCACTCCTCTGTTAACACAGCTTCGGTCCCTTTGCCTGTAAAACAAGACAACACTAGTACTTACTCTCTAGTGTGTTCTGAGGATTAAATGAAGTTAAAATATAAAACACTTAAGCCATTTTCTGTCCCAGGGTAAGTGCTCAAGAAATGCTAGTTATTAGAACTATGATTTCCTCTGAAGTCACACACAGAGACCTAGAGACAAGGTCTCCAATGCTCACTAAACTTGGCATTCTTATTTAGCTTTTTCTGGGGAGGGTGTGTGGGGAGGCCAGCCAGGGTGGGGGTGAGTTCCACTGGGCCAGGCTGGATCATGGATGCTCACCAAGGCGGGTTCCGAGAGCCAGAGTGTCCAGCTGAAGCGGGGTTGGTTAGGGTTGCTGCCTAAGAATAGATACAACAGCTAAGGCAAGAGACAGGAAGGGGGTGAGGGCTTGTGAAGCCCAGACTGCAGCACCTGATGGAAAAGACGCTGTGTGCGGAGAGTTAGGATCAGGGAGAAGCCTGGTCGTTACGGGAACACCCGTGGGATGCTCTCACCGTGTGGGCACGGGGTCTGTTGGACGACCTGAAAGGTCTTTCTACAATAATTAGGATCGGCTCCAGCTCTGAGTTTTGAAAACATCTAACAGTGGTTTGAACAAGATACAAATTTGTTTCTCACTCAAGTCAAAGTGCAGAAGTAGAAATCTCAAGGCTGACTTGTAGCTCTGCTCCTTCCAGCTCAAGCTGTACCTCTGTAGGATGTGGCTTCATCCTTATGGTCCAGTCCATGTCCACAGCTAGGCGGCAGGATGGAAGAGGGGTGAAGAAAGAAAGGGGGGTGGGGCGCTGCTGGCTGCCTGACATTCCCAGGAGCTGCCCCCCAACTGCTCCGTCAACATCCAGAACTCAATGCCACACCTGGATGCCAAGAAGGCTGGATGCCCTTTTATTCTGGGCAACGTATTAGTTTCCTGTTGCTGCTGTAACAAATTACCACCAACGTAATGATTTAACACAACACTAATTTGTTATCTAGAACTCTGGTCATCTAAGTGTAAAATGGGTCTCACTGGGCTAAAATCAAGGCATCTGCAGAACTGGGTTCCCTTCTGCAGGCTCTAGGAGAGAATCCATGTCTTGCCTTTTCCAGCTTCTAGAGACCACCCATGTTCATTAGGTCGTGACTTCTTCCCATCTTCAAAGTCAGCACCAGCCGGGGAGTCTTTCTCCCAATGCCATCTCTCTGATTCTGACTCTGCTGCCACCTTCTTCCCCATGTGAAGACTCATGTGAGTACATTAGACCCATCTGGATCATCCAGGCTAATCTCCTTATTTCAAGACCATCTGATTAGCATTCTTAATTTAATCTATAACCTTAATTCCCCCTTGCCATGTAACATAACGTATTCATAGGTTCTGGGGCTCAGGATGTGGACATCTTTGGGGGGCTTTATTCTGTCTACCACAGGCAACCATGGCAAAAATTCTATCACTGTAGAAGGAAGGCACATGCCACACTCCCCAACAAGGCTATGATCGAGAGAGTGGGTGTCTCAGCCCCCAGTTCTGCCATGATGTGCTCATGGTGGAGGAGGTAAGCCTTCTTGTCTGCCCAGCATCTCTTAACGATGCTCCTCCCCTGTGCGTGGTCCAGGTGGCTCAGGTGGGGCAGCCCCCACCCTCTCGGCTCCCAGTGGTGCCAATCTGGATTCTCCTGCACAGAGCAATTACTTCAGGAAATGAGCATATCACTCAAGCCAGGTCCTGGGCAGGTCCTTGGCTGGAATTTGGGCGATGACGGTCACCTTTATTTCTAGTATCACCAGCTTTGAGGACAATGGAAGCTGGGAGGTGCCACTGACCACCTTTGTCACCACTGAACAAAGCCTTCCTAGAGTCGTAGGCAGTTAAGAGGTGAGCAAGGACATGAAATGCAGAGAAATTGAAAGAGCACAGGAGACCTCTCCAGACATGCCCACGACCCGAGAGACACCCCTGGGCTTCTCACTCCTGTAGGCCAATGAACTCCCTGTGCTGTTTTATTTTTCCTTAAACTAATTTGAGTTTCTTTCACTTGCAGCCAAGTGCCTTGACTAATATACTCAAGAAATACCTGTCGGGGCAAGTCACAACTTCCCAGAGCCCCTAAATCCCAGCTCTCAAATGCTCTAACTCTAAGTTAGTGATCAGGACCCGTGAGACCCTTCCAGCCCACATGCCTTCATCAGTATTCGAACTTCCTGGCCTCACTTAGCCTAACTCAGCCCCAAGGAATAAACACTTTCCCCAAGTCACTTATTTTGCATGGGAAACACCACGTGTAACCAAAGGCCCTTCCTGGCAACTGGACTCCTCTTTTCCTGTTGCATCTGCTGGAAACTCTAACAAATGCTCTGGAGGCAACTGGAGACCTCCATGGCTCTCATTGAACATCCATACGGAAGCTCATGGCAGCAGGAGGAAAAGGATGAGAGAAAAAGAACAGCTTTCTTTCTTTGAGTGGCAGCTGCAAGAGCCTGTCATTATTTCTCCTCTCCCCCCAGCCCCAGCCCCAGCCCCAGAACAGTTCTTTCCTGCCTGAAGCCCACCCTCATCCCCTATCCTCCTCCCCCTCCCTGCTCTAGTCCAGCCCTTGGCTCTGTCCCAAGTGAAAGACACTCCTTGAAATGTAATCTGAAGCAGGAATACTACCTTCAGAGAGTCCAGCCATTGAGAAAGAAATTTAGGAGAAATAACTATTTCCTAGTCATCCACTGTCCAGGCTGATGTCAGAATCAGAGCTCTTCTGAGTTGCCATATGGGACAACTCAACTAAAGAATTTTACAAAGCCCAATAGATATTCTCTCTCAACGATGTTTCTATCTCTCTCTCCCCTTCCCTTCCTCTCTCTCCAAAAGCAATAAAGAAAAATAAAAAAAATTTTTTTTAATGTTTTTAATGCCCAACCAGTGTGGCTCAGTGGTTGAGCATTGACCCATGTACCAAGAGGTTGCCAGTTCAATTCCTGTTCAGGGCACATGCCCAGGTTGTGAGCCAAATTCCAAGTGTGGGGCATGCAGAAGGTGGCCAATCAATGTTCTCTCTCATCAATGTTTCTATCTCTCTCTCCCTCTCCCTTCCTCTCTCTCTAAAATCAATAAAGAAAAATAATAATAATAAAAAAAGAAATGTACAAAGCACCTGCCAGTAGCCTGCCTGGATCACGAAACAGCTGTGTGCATACGTTACCAGACTTAAACATCTCCCAGCACACACATTTTCCCATGTGGATGGGACCTTTTCTGCTCAGCAGGGCTGGTAAACCTATAAGACCCATCTGGATTCTGGTGTCTCTGAAGAAAGCAACACTCTCTCAGGTCATTCATTAAATGAGAAATTCATCCTTGTAATCTTGGAATTTTTAATAAGCTCAAGTGTGAAGTCATAGTAACTACTGCAAGTTATAGAATGCCTCCCATGTATCAGACACTTTACATCATTATTCCTCTAAACCTAACCACAATCTTCCAGGAGGTCTTATTATCCCCAATTTACAAACCCTCAAATTGCCAGGGACTCGCTTACAACAAGAAGATATGTGTTCAAAAAAAAAAAAAAAAAAACCTCAATCCCACGAAACTAATTACTGCATAAATTTGACCTAGCAGTTAACTCAAAACGAGTGACTTGTCAACATCTCTGCTCCCATGGGGCAGTTCAACCTTTATTTATCTTCTATATGACTCTGTTATGAGGAGAATTCCATGACACATAGCTGATAGACCACTGGGGTTGTAGAAAGAGCTCAGATCTTGGAGAGAGATGGTCCAGGATTAAATCCTATCCCTGCCATTAACTAGCTGTGTGTCTTTGTATAAGCCAAATAACCCAGCTGAGCTTCAATTTTCTGAAAAATTGAGCTATAAACCCCCATTGCTTCAGAGTTTTATAAGAATTTTAGAAAACCTTGGTAAATTACCTAGCAATGAGCTCATAGTGCTCAGGGCATAGTAGTAGTAGTAGTTACTAATTGGTTTATAGCACTAGTACTAGTAGGTACTATAATTGGTTTAACTGAGACAGAGTGACAGACTCAATGAATGGGAGGATGATAAGGGCAGAGAACCTCGTGAAAGAGGGAGGCCTGGAAGGGTGGCTGTTAGGGGACGGGACGGGCAGCAATAGCAGAGGTCATCAGGGAGCAAGGCAAGAGGGACGAGGGGGTTACACATGGACCAAGGGCTGTGGAAGGAGAACTGACAGCCTCCAAAGACAAGTGGTTCCATTACTGACAGTGCATGGACCCACGCCTAGAACCCAAGAGCTTGCTAGAGTCCGAATGCCCTCTAAGGCCTCTCTCCCAGAGGAACCGCTTACCCAGATGCTGACCTCACACCAAGATCCTTCAGATGACTGCCTGTGCAGAGGGGCTAAGACTCTTGATCAAGTTCATCTGCTCTGCTCTTCCATCACCAGATAAACAACCCCTCTCCTCCTCCCCACCCCCTCCCTCACCTCTCTCCAGGAGGCCAAGTGAAAACATTCTCTAGAGCTACCTCTCCTTGCAAAGCCATGGGAAGGAGGCCCTTAAAAAGCAAATATTCAGCCTCATAAACATGTCATCAATCCATAACCAGTTCTCCGCATTCTTTGTGCTTTTATGTGATGCATCTAATATTGTTCCACCTTTGACTTTGAATCCACATCTTCTGCGTCCAAATTACTAAGAAGTGGCTGTTCACAGGAGATTTTATTACGATTTACTATGTTTTTGTAAACGGGGTGGTTGATTTCTTTTTTATTTACCTCCAAGAAAAATATATTCCCTGATGCACCCAGACAAAATGTGATATTAGATACATTTTTTTCTTTTTCTGGAGAAGTTGCTTCTACTTCTGGTGTGATATTGTCTAACCCAAATCTCCCAGAAGCCAGCTTGCCTTAAGGGATTCAGAGTGGTGGCTATTGCATGGGAACCTACACCAGTTTCCTTCCCTCAGAATGAATGTGCTCAAGACAAGTGCCATCTGATGTCCAGCGAGCCCGTTGCAAACTCTGTCATAAATATGCACGAACCACAAAACGGGAAGGGAGCCAACTCTTGATTAACCAGCCTTCAATCAACCAGAACTCTCAATTAACCAAAACTTTGTACTTGGCTTCAAAGGAAAAGACTAAGAACATGAAGGAAAGAAGCTAATACTGGTGGGCGGGCCGAGGGTGGGGGGTGGTAGCTTTAGAAACAAACATCTTCCAGCTTCTGTTATTTATAGTCAATATTTCAGTAGGAGCTTACAGGGTGCCAGACACTGAGCTGAGTAGCTTCCATATTTATCTAATTTAATCCTTGTAACAACTCTTAATGGAAGTACTATTATTGTCCCCATTCTACAGATCAGAAAACTGAGGCTTAGAGTGGTTAAATAATTTTCCCAGTCACAGAAGACTACCCTTGAACACAAGACTCTGGCTCTAGAATCCACAGGCTTGACTTATACCACCTTGTTCTAGAAAATTAGTAAATTCAGGTCTAAGACCTACACCTTCTACAGAGACATCTAGAACTACAGTTGAGGAGGTGGATACCCAAAGAAAGGAAGGGGTGGGCCTGTGGGTACCCAGCCAGCAATTGCCAGCCAGGGTTTGAGACAAGTTCACGTGCAGGACAGCACCTAGAGGTTGCACGGTCAGAAAGATGACAGCTAAGTTCCCAGTTTCCAAGACAGCCCTCTCTACTGTTCCTGGGGTTCATTAAAATAGGACAGTGAGCCCTGGCCGGTTTGGCTCAGCAGTTAGAGCATTGGCCCGTGGACCAGAGAGTCCCAGGTTCGGTTCCCACTAAAGGCATGTACCCCGGCTGCAGTTTTTCCCTGGCCGTGGTTGGGGTCATGTGAGTGGCAACCACTTGATGTGTCTCTCTCACATCGATGTTTCTCTCTCTCTTCCTCCCTCTCTGCCTCCTGCTCTATCTGAAGATAAATGAAAAAAAAAAAAAAAAATAGGACAGTGATCCCAGCCAGTGTGGCTCAGTGGTTGAGTGTCAACCCATGCACCAAGAGGTCAACAGTTCGATTCCTGGTCAGGGCACATGTCCAGGTTGTGGGCCAGATCCCCAGTGGGGGGGCATTCAGGAGGCAGCCAATCGATGTTCTCTCTCATCGATGTTTCTATCCCTCTCTCCCTCTCCCTTCCTCTCTCTCTAAAATCAATAAAGAAAAAATATATTTTAAAAATAGGACAGTGAGACCTTAGCTTTGGGGCAAATTTCCCAAAATTTGGAGTATAGTAAGCTAGTCAATTAACTTTTTAATATATCAGTCAAGTAGCAAGACCTAATTGAAGTTTCCTTTGGGAGTTAGAGTCCATAAACCAACATAATAGCTAGCATTCACTGAGCACATGCAATGTGCCAAGTTCTACCCCATGTCATTTACATGTTTTAACTTAGTTAATCCTCACACAACTTGATGGGGGGACTGATAATATTATTCCATTTCACAGGTGATAAAATTGAGGCACAGAAAGATTAATCTCTCTGCTAAATTTACCTAATATTTGTACAATAGTGCTTCCACGTATATTTTCTCATTTGATGTCAGAACAAGCTCATAATTCACAAGCAAACGTTTTATTATTTTTTTTTATTTTTTTATTTTTTTTTTTAGTCCTCATCCGAGGACATTTTTTTTTTCCATTTTTTGTACAGAGTGGGAGGGAGAGAGAGGAAGAGAGAGAGAGAGAAACATCGATGTGAAAGGGACACATCGAGTGGCTGCCACCCGCACGACCAACCAGGGCCGGGGACAAACTGCAACCGAGGTACATGCCCTTAGCGGGAACCGAACCCGGGTCTCTCCGGACCGCAGGCGGATGCTCTAACCGCTGAGCCAAACTGGCCAGGGCACGTTTTATTATTTTTACCACCTCTATTTTAGAAGTGAAGAACCAGAGTTTTGCCTTGACTCTGCCACTTTCACGCTATATAAACCAGAGCAGGCTCTTCGCCTCTCGAGGCCCCAATGCCTGTAAAATGGTTCGGGGTGGAACTGGATTCTTTCTAAGAACCCTCCAGCTGGAACACCCAAGATAAAGAGAGGTGCCCTTGTTCTCTGGAATGTCCTTTCTAACAAACCTGAGGTCTCTTGGCTTAAATACAGGGAGGTTGGCATCTCATTAGTGGTTCTGAATAATTATGCAGCTTAATTATCCATGTGCCCAAGGGCAGAGGAGAGAGGGTACATTTTTACACAGATCTAATCAATGGCTGCTTAATTCAGGATGAAGCCTCTCAGATGGTGCAATATCTCCATGAGCACCAGAGGGATGGTCTGGGGCCAGCTTCCCTTGAGGTTGAGAGAGTTCACTCATGAAAAGTCCCGGGGGCATCAACCAAGGAAAAGGCCACATGTTTCTCAATATACTCCCCTTTGGTACAAAGGGTGGAAGATGGTGCTGCCAACGGGCAACGCCTATCAAGGTCTACAGCAACAAGGAAACTCCCCAATCACACGTGCGTGGCAAGATCAGGGGCCAACGCCTTCATATTTTTCTGTGCTTTTTTTTTTTTTTTTTAATTTGTTAAGGCTTTCAACTCAGCTTACATTTAAAAAGGCACTGTATTCTGGCAGGATTTGTTTTTCAAATAAAAGGTGAGTGATAGATAAGAAATGACCAGGCCTCTTGAGTACATGATGACCTGTCATAGCGTTGACACCTGGCATTTGGCGAGTGTGGGCAGATGAAAAATAACCCAGCAAGGCTTTCGCTGACTCAAAAGGTTCAGCAAACTGGGCATTTTGTCTGCAGCTACCAAATGACTACAGTGTGTTCAATTTGGAGACCTGGCTTCCCACCTAGTATGAGAGTGAAAATTATTGTTTTTTCCACCCGACACTAAATCTCCCTGGTCTAAGAGTGCTGGGGTAAGGCAGAGCCCACCTGCACTGGCAAAGACTGAAAGGCCAGACGCTCACTTTCCCAGCTTCCCTTGCAGCCAGCTCCCAGCCACGCAGCGGGTCCCCTGGGCTTTCCGTCAGAGCTGGTGATACAAAGACGTAGGGCCAATGGAAAAGGCATTCTGGTGAGGCCAGCAGCAGTAGCAGGGATGTGTGCTATCCAGGGACAGCGATGGCAGCAGTGACAGTGTCCTCTGGTCAGGGCAGATGTCGCTAGGGTGCCCCTCAGACACGATTCTGGCCTCGGTCCTAGCAGCCATCTTGCCTTCTTGTTCCAGCTCATTTTCTGAGCCTGGTTCTCGCTGGTGATTCTGTGAGTTCCACAAAAGCCTGTCAACAAAGCAAATTTTCTTCTCCAATCAGCCAGATTGTTGTTTCTGTTGTTTATAAGTAGAAAGTCTGACGGAAATACTAATTATATGATTTGGGCAAGTTACTTAATCCCCTTGACCCTCAACTTCCCTGTCTATAAAATGGGGATCCTACTCCTACGTCTTCCATTTATTCACTCAGTAAACATGTGATCACTGAACATCTACTAGCTGTTAGGCACTGTCTAAGCTTTCCTGTACTCATAGACTTATAGTCTGATGGGAAAGAAGGTAACAAATTATCATGGAAATGATTTATTATAACTGTGTAAGAGTCTATGAAAAATTCATAGCAGCATTACCCATAATAGCCAAAAACAAGGCAAATGTCTATCAACTGATGATGGAGAAAGAAGCATGATATATCCATATAACAGAATATTATTCGACCGTAAAGAGGAATGACATTGTGAGACATGCTTTAATATGGATGAACCTTGAAAACTACTAAGTGAAAGGAGGCAGGCACAGAAGGCCCCCATTACACGATCCATCTATACAAAATGTCCAGAACAGGCAAATGCATAGAGACGGGAAGTAAATTAGTGGTTTCCAAAGGCTGGGAGGAAGGGGCATTGGGAGTGACTGCTAAAGGTTACAGGGTTTCCTTCTGGAGTGATGAAAATGTTGTGGAATTAGATAATAGTGATGGTTGCACAAATGCATGAATAAAGTAAGAACCACTAAATTGTACACTTTGAAAGGGTCCATTTATGGTATGGGGAGTATATTTCTAAAAAGGGCTCTCATTCCTTTCCCATTACTCATCATTGCTTCCCTTTGTGCTGTGCCTTCTCTCTGCTAATGCTAAGAGATTTCCTCAACGCTGCTAAGAAAGAGCCTCTGGTATCCCTACATGCACAGCTTCTGGCTCAGCAGCCCTCTCAGAGAGACCTTCCCTCTCTCAGGGTCTCTCCAGATGAATGCCAGAGAAGACCTGATTGGCCCACATGCCTCTCTATGGATTAATCACTGTGCTGGGGGTAATGACTCTGATTGGCTCAGCCTAGTTACCTGGCAACCCCTGTGGGAAAGGAGGCAGGCACTGTGATTAACAGCCCCGCCAGAGCCACACAGAAAGGGGGAAATTGTCCTCCAAAGCAGCGGTTCTCAACCTGTGGGTCGCGACCCCTTTGGGGGTCAAACCCTTTCACAGGGGTCGCCTAAGGCATAACAGTAACAAAATTACAGTTATGAAGTGGCAACAAACATAATTTTATGGTTGGGGGTCACCACAACGTGAGGAACTGTATTAAAGGGTTGCAGCATTAGGAAGGTTGAGAATCACTGCTCCAAAGGAAAAGAGAGGTTGTTATCAAAACGGGGGGGGGGGGGGGGATGAGACGGTGTGCTTGACAACCAACATCTATCCTGCTTCACCAGGGTCACTATAGAAACCAAGCTGTCCCAGGGGTGCCAGAAACACCTCCCTACAAGACATTCAAGACAAAACCTAAAGAGTAAGTGGAAAGTAGTGAAATAAAGCCCAGTACCCGGGGAAGAATGCTACAGGTGGAGGGAATCATTCACAGGGGAAAATACATGTTCAAATGCATCATTAATTCTAAACCATGAAGTAATTAAGTGATCATTCCAGGACCCAGGAATCCTGGCTCCCAGACGAGGTCTCCTCCTGCTCTGGAGAGCTGTGACCTACAGCACACCTGCCTCAGGTTGCCTGCGGAAGCTCCACCCTCAGAGCCCTCGCTGCAGGTGAGAAACCTACCTGATTCCCGCAGACCCTCGGCTGTTCATATCACAAGCTAAATACATAGTCTTGCGCTGCATAGTCTTCAGGTCAGCGAGGGGCCACACATATGGACAGCGGTCCCAAAAGATTACGATGGAGCCGGAAAATTCCCGTTGCCCCGTGATGCCCCAGCCCCTTGACGTCGCAGGCATCCTGGCATCCTGGCATCCTGACGTCTAGCAATGCTGACGCCCTAACACAGTGCCTTACTCGCCTGTGTGTGGTGACGCTGGTGCAAACACACCTACTGTGCTGACAGCGGTGTAAAAGTACAGCACACCGGCCCTGGCTGGTGTGGCTCAGCGGTTAGAGCATCGGCCCGAGGACCAAAGAGCCGCGGGTTCGATTCCCAGTCAAGGGCACGTTTCTGGGTTGTAGGTTTGATCGCGGACCCGGGAGGCAACCAATCAATGTGTCTCTCCCACGTCGATGAAAAGAAATGTGATGCCAAGTACGTGTTACGCTAGCAGCGGCCTCATCCGTCTCATGTTTACCATGTCTCTTAATTGCATCATTTCCTCTTGTATTTGTTTTAATCCCATGTTGTTTTATAAAGTTGGTATAGCCTAAGTGCACCATGTTTGTGAAGTCTACAGTAGTGGACGGTATGTCCTAGGCCCTCACGTTCACTCACGCTCACTCACTCACCCAGCACAACTTCCTGTCCTGCAAGTTCCATTCATGGTCAGCGCCCCACACAGCTGTACCATCTTTATCTTTTACACCACGTCTTCACCATACCTTTTCTATGGGTAGATATGTTTAGATTCCCAAACACTTACCCATGTGTTCCACCTGCCTACAGTATCCAGTACAGTAACACGCTGTACAGGCTTGTAGCCCAGGAGCAATAGGCTGTACCATAGCGCCTGGGTGTGTGGTAGGCTGTACCATCTAGGTTTGTGAAAGTACATTATGCTGTTCTTACGATAAAATTGCCCAACCATGAATTTCTCAGAAGGTATCTCCATGGTTAAGCAGGGCAGGACTGCATTACTTCATGCCTAGTGCTCCAACCCTCTTCCCAGGAAAGAAACTTGCCATAAAGGTTGCAGGCAGCTCTTTTGACAGCCCTCACTTCCATCCGGGCAAATCTGTGCTGAGGGACGATAACATCAGCTCAAGCACATCACTTGCACAGCAGGAACACCTGGCACAGCAGGTTTGTTTTGTTTTAATTTTGAAAAGGGAGAGGAGTTTGTAAGACTGGACTGATACAGATGCACAGATTTTACAGGGCTGGGAGAGAACATAAAAGTCATCTACCCTCTCATCTCAAGTAGGGGAAATCAGAGTACTGGAAGACTTTAGTGCCTTGGCCAAGCCACGCAGATGCTCCCATCCCCCAAGCTGCCCGTTTCTGGCTTCACTGGGACCCATCTGGCTGCAAAAGACAGAAGCCGGTGAAAAGTCCATGGACAGGGCTGGATTGGGGGGCTCAAGCGATGTCATCAGGACACACTGTCTACTCTGATCTGCCCAAGACTGAAGGTGTCCCTAGGATATGGGATTTTAAGTTTTAAATCAGGGCAGTCTGGGATGAGGTGGTCACGCCAGTCTACATCTTCAGCTGCGCGTCCTCTGTGTTAGCTTCATTCTCTCCATCTGCTCTCACGGAGGCACGATGGCCAGCAACAGCTATAGGGCTATGTCCCATCCTCTCAGCAATGCCTGCGGAGAAGAGCCTTCTGGGATTACCAGCGGGAGTCCTTCAATTCACTGTGATTGGCCTGACGTCTCACTATATCCAAGAGGATGATGCATCTGGCTGGTGCTCAGCCCCCTGTAGACCTTCTAGAGAAATGACTACACAAGGCCACACACCATCACCTTTATATTGCTGTAATTTGATGACTATCTGAGATGCCTAGAACCCTTTAACATGGTGTATTTATTTGTTTGTTTGTTTGTTTTTAATCCTCACCTGAGGATATTTTTCTATTTATCTTCACTTAGAGTAGTAGGAAGAAAGAGGGAGAAAAAGGGAGACAGAGAAACATTGATTGATTGTCTCCTGCACAGCCCAACCAGAGATGGGGACAAACTGCAACCGAGGTCCGTGCCCTTGACCGGAACTGAACCCGCGATGCATTGGTCCACAGGCCGAAGCTCTACCACTGAGCCAAACCGGCCAGGGCAACACAATGTGTTTATATAAGCTATATACAGGGTAGGGTAAAGGTAGGTTTACAGTTGTTTGTATGGAAAATAATTCAATAATTAATAATACAAGGATAAAATCTTGTTTCTCACAACTGTAAACCTACTTTTGCCCTACTCTATATAAGATGTATAGATAGATGATTTATAGAGATTAATTGATTGATAACTCTATAAGAAGATACATGACCCAAGAACTGTATAACAAAATGGAGCTCATGCCCCAGTAAGAAATTGTCCCTAGCACCTAGAGGTCAGATCTAAATGAAATATCTTTACAAAGGCATTTTTTGCCATCATATAAAATGACACTTTTTAGGAATTCCAACAAGACCTCACCCTGGACAGGCAGGATCCCATCAGCACAATCCAGATGTATCCCCTAAGAGGAAATGGGGTGACCTAAGGAAACAGTCCCCCAGCACTTCGTCCAGCCTGAAACCTCCTGGTCCTCTTTGCTGACAGCGACCCTCTGTGTTGCCACAGGAAACCGTGACATCGATAAGAACCAGGGTCAGTTTCACCAGCCTCTACCCCTGTCCTGGGGAGAAATGCTTCACCTGGGCCACCTGCCCACCCTGTTACCCACAAGTGGAGCACCCCACCCATTGCATGCGTGTTAAGTACCAAGGAGGGGTGCTGTTGCAAAAAGAAGGGGGGACAATGGATGTCAGAGTAACTGAAAACAACCATTTCATGCTGTTTGATGCTGCTGACTTTACATGGTACCCTCCAGGTAAGTGTGCAGGTGAGCCACGTGAAGTGAGGGAGCTGCTGCTTTAACATGGCAGAGTGGACAAAGCAAGGGACCTGAAGCCAGAAAAAAATTGGGGGTTAAACCTCCTCTTTATCCCTTGCCGGCTGTGCTGGGTATTTCTCCTTTGTCTTCTCGGACCCAGCACTGCCCTTCACTGCCTTGCTCTGTGCCCCAGCAGGCTGCAGCATTGGGCTCTCTTGCCCTCCAGCTTCTGGTTGGGTCTTTCAGTGGGAGGCATCAGCAGGAGATTGCAGGGAAGGAAGAGAGTGAGGTTGGGGAGTTTAATCCCCCTGGTGCCTTTATCCCAAGTCACTGCCACTTGTCTGTGTTCTTTGACCAAAGGCTACAGCTCCCGTGTGGTGGCCCTCTCTCACTCCATAGCTCCTGCATCCAGGTTCTGGAATCTTCCCCCCACCACCTGCCCCTGCAGGGCCAGGGATGGGAATTCTCCTCCCCACTGTTATCCTCAGGGTGAGACCTCAAGTGGGTAACCCAGCTTCCGGGAACCTTAGTCCTCACAGCTGAGAGCAAAGAGAATGAGATTCGCCTCTCACCATCCTTATGGGTTGAAGTATGGAGCCCAATACCTAGCCTGACACATGTCAGACACTCAGTGCTGTTTCTGCTCTGAAACAGCACCCTGGATCCATTGGTTTCTCCAGCACTGGGGGCTCCTGAGGCTTCTTCAGCTTTAAAACTGTTTAAAGCACAAGAAGATGGCATGCCCCACGCCCAAGGATGGACACACTGGTTTTAAACCATCTCCGGAATTCCGGGGTTGAACTACGGAAGATGCTCACCTCACCTGCAAAGGGCTCTCTGCTCTTGGTGTGGCAGAGGAGGCTCCTCACCGTCAGGCCCTCACTTGCCTTCCAGCCTCATTGCCTTCTCCTTCCATGCAACCTCTGCTCCAGCAAACTGAGCCAACGCCTGTTCCCAAGCACTACGGCTTTGCCCTCTGCCCAATGTCATCCTCCCTTGTCCTTTGTCCAGGAAAGTGAGGTTTGGCCTTCAAATGTCAGCTCTTCTGTGAAACCCTCCATGACTTCCCACAACAGAATAAATTTCTTCCTCCTTTATCATGCTCTATTGTTTTATACACATATACCACACATTACATCTTACTGCAATGGGTCTGTCTCCCTAATAGATGATCATAGGCTCTAGCATTTATTGAGCATCTATTATGTGTCTGCTGCTCCATAAACATCTCATTTAATTCTCACAACTCTGCAGCAGGTCCCTAAACTGCAAATGTCATGGCTGCAGAACCACCTGAGTATGTGTTTTGGGGTGCTGAGGTTTTTTTGCTTTTTTGTTTGTTTTGGAGGATTGTTTTGCTTTGTTTGTTTTGGAAAATTGTTTATTTTTTTCTTTCTTTCGGTCAATCTTTTTTGTTGTTGTTGCTAATCCTTACCCGAGGATATTTTTCCATTGGTTTTTAAATAGAGTAGAAGGGAAGGAGGGGAAGAGAGAGAGAGAGAGAGAGAGAAACATCAATGTGAGAGAGATACATCAGTTGGTTGCCTCCCGGACAACCCCAACTAGGGCCGGTGACCGAACTTGCAACCTAAGTATGTGCCCTTGACTGAGAATTAAACCCACAACCCTTTGGTCCACAGCTTGATGCTCTAACCGCTGAGCACACTGGCCAGGGCATTTTCTTTCAGTCATACCTCCACTGCCTAGCACTGACATAGCAAGCATTCAACAAACACTTGTTGAATAAATGAAAATTAGTGTTATTTATGGGAACACTCAGAAGCAGAGACTTGAACTTGCCCATGACCCTTTCACTGAGCCCAGCTTGTACCTGATGGGCAAGAGTCACACCTTATCATCTTTGTCTCACCAACCACAGGACTTCTTGTGGCATTCAGTAAGTACCAACTAAAAGCTTGGAGAGGAATAAACAAATGTTTGGTTACTGCATATGCCAAAGGATTATAACTTGATGACAGCCAACTGAAAAAGGCAGAATAACAGCAAAGTTCTACGATATATCTAAAGGAACCAACTTTCTCATACATGACATAGAAATGATGTAACTTGCCATAAGTAATGCTAAAAAGAAAGTATATTTGCCTATGTTTCTTAGGTAAAAAAAAAAAAAAAAAAGAAAAAGACTTTTAAAAAGGCCCCCTCCTCTTACTTTGTATTATTCCTGGCATGACTTCTTCCTGGAAGGTTGCATGTAAATCAAACATTTGCAGATGAAATTGACTTAAATATTACAGGAACCCCTGTTTTTTCAAGAAACACCACTACACATCCTTTGGGGAAATGAAGACTGCTTCAATAGAATGAATAAAATGATACTTTTGTGCTTCAGTAAAATGAAATCAGCTCCCAATTCGTTTCACAGGGCCCAGCAAGTTATGACACTCTGCTCCCATAGTTTAACTTAAGAGGTTTTAATGAAGGGATCAGTCACAGAAGTGTGGACAGAGTTCAGGGAGCCTACAAGAGATGAGGGCCGCAGGACACTGTTGCTACCTCGGGGTCTCAGGGGAGGAAAACGGTTTTACAGAATCCAATGAGAGCAAAAATCAAGGCAGAGGAGCTGCCTGGCAGGAACTGAAGTCGAGGAAGGGCTGAGCCTAGACTGCTGAAGCCAAGAGGGAGAGAGGAAGAAATACTCTGACTTCTCTCCTCTCACTCTCCAATCCGTTGCAGGTAACTTTTAACAACCAAACCCAATGGGAAACTAGAGCCCAGGCTGCCCAGGTGAGGTGGTCTGTAGGGCCTAGCCTCCCTGGAGGATGCTGAGAGTAACCTGCATGATCCACTCAACATCCATCTTGTCCCTCATTCAGATGAAGAGACTCTCATCCCCAACGTGCTGAGACACAAAGTCCCATAAACTGCCATGTCATGGTAAGGAGATGTCGGTACAGTCACTATCTCACTCATAACCCAAATTGTAACATACGCTTCACATGAGGAGCAGAGAGGCAAGCAGAAAAAGAAAAGTATAATTAATTAGAGAAGACATACTATAGTCCACACCTCAGCTGCTGGTCAGGCAACAAAAATCAAAAACCTTCTTATACCACTATCCCGCCTTCTCCCTACCCTCAGCACCTCAAATGCCTGCAATTTTGTTACCTGATAGGATGAGTCAACCCTTCATTTCCATAGGATCACAGCCCTTAGTGACCCTGTACTTACTGAGTTGTCACACTTTCTACTAACCATTATTATTGTATATGAGAGTACTAAGAAGTGACCCAGTGAGTCTTCTGGGCTCTGGATATGTTTTTGTTTTGTTTTGTTTTGCCTTTATTGGGTAGCAGTAACCTAATTTCCCCTAATAATAAAAATCAATTACTCTACCAAATTCAGTAACCTTCTGTCTGCTTGTTGGTTCGGTGGCATGAGGAGCCTCAAATAATCAGGGACATTTTCACCTTCAGCTGTAATGGAACCATGTCTATGCCTCCTGATGAGCTTCCAAACCCAACAACCTGAGATTTCAGGCATGGGAAGCCAAAATGCTCTCAGTGGATTATTAGGTGGAATAGCAAGGTGGGGCTACTCCCACCTCCTCTCTTGGTTCCAAGACCATGCATTCAGGGAGAAACACTATGTTTACTGAATTCTGTAGAACAGTAGGCCCAAACTTTGAAGATGGTATTTCCCAGCGGTCTTTAGATCGTTATTCAAGGTTCTATCAAGCTTCTGAGTGATGGGTTACACGGTAAAATCAGCTAATGCTGTTAGCACCCACCCGGCACTAAATTTCTTTTGCCATCAAGTGAGTTCCTTGGTTACCTAGAGGTGGCATTGTGTAGGATGCCAAGACAAACAAGGTCCCTTCAGACTACACAGTGGCGCTGTGTTAATAATCAGTCAGCTATGTCTCTGATCCAGAGTCATGTATATGGAAGAAGAATTTTCTTCCCGAGGTCTAACAGTCCACTCTCTCTGCTCCTATATTCCCTGTTGCCCTCATGTAACCTTCAGGAGGAAGAGTCCAGGCTTTGGAGTCCAAAGTTCTGGATTCAAATTCCAGCTCTGCCACCTTTGAGCGGTGTGACTCTAACTGTGCAGTTTCCTTGTGAATAAAAATGGAGATTTATACTTACCATGTAGAGTTTGGGGGTGGATTAAATAAACCAATATAGATAAAAGGCAGGCACACGACAGGTAGTCAATAAATATGACTGCCTTCCTCCTGCCTTCAAGCTAAATTCCACATCGGACGCAGCCATTTTAGAAACAGTTTATAACAAAAGGGGGTACTTCTGGGAAATTTATAAACTATCACCAGTTGAACTTTCCCTGGGCTTAGCCTTGCTGCCCTGATGATGCTCATTCCACGGTTTTATAAGCAAAATCTACAGCTCTAAGCTTTTCAATTCCTCCTCTTTTGCTTTCACACATGGACAGCTCAACATTCTTCTCTGTCTCAGTATTTCTGAATCTGCCAGTTTTGTGCAAGCTAAAATCCCCCGTCCGGGCTCGAGTCCAGTCTTCTCAGCAGATGACTTCTTTGGTAAGTCCTAACACTTACAAATCATCCTCCCTGGTCTAATTCAATCCTTGGCCAGAGTACACACATAAGCACATGAGACTCAGGGGCTTAGAGGACAGGTGGATGGAAGAGACATTATGCGTTCGTGTGTGACCCAGTCCCTGAATGCCTCTCCTACACAGAAGTTCCAAACTGTCAGGCTTATTCTTCACAAACAACAGAAATTGACCCTGACTCTCCTAAGAACAAGTATTTTATTGGAAGACTATCAGGGTCCAGAGCGTTGTCATGAGGCTAAAGGAACAGGCATGGAGAACTGAGGTGGGAGCGAAGACAGCCCGAGAAGACCAGACAGCAAGGACCAGGCAAAGCTGCTGCAGCAGAGACCTCAGGGGTCAACACCTCTCCAACCATGCCGGCTAGGAACGCCTCCAACAAGAACCCACCAACTTCCTCTGTCACTCCCTCCGAGTGTGATCCCTCAAGCCTAAAGCACATGCCTGCCCGCAGCTGGGCCATAGCAGAGAGTGAGACGTGGTCCTTTTTGGTCCTGTATTTGGAAGTTCGCACAACCTTCCACCAAGACACACAGTAAGGCATCCCCCTGAAACAGGGGACCAGCAGGAGGTTCTGACTGGATGGTTTTACATATATCCACATATATATATAAATTTTCAGGATGCACCCATGCATTCGTTAGTTTTAGGCAATTTCATCCTTTGCTTATTTGTTGTAAAGGAAGTTTTTATAATTGGTTTATTTATAGTGAGAACGACCCTATATATATTTATAACACTCTTTAAGGTATGTGAAAGTGGAACGTTTCGTTTTGTGGCACAGGACCGTGTGCTGTGACCGCTGGCAGACAAAAGCCATCTCCTTCGAGACGGGTCAGGCAGATGAGCGCAAAATGAGAAGATCCTTCGGAACATTGTTCCAAACGGAGTTCCCGCCTCTTCTCTGGGCAGGCCTGGGCAATCAGGAAGAAGCCCTTCCAGCAACACGGGCCATCTCCCCCAGGGCAGAGGAAGCACAGACTTTGTTCTGTTCCGGGCCCTAAAACCAGTGAAAGTGAGCTCTCCCTCAGAACAATGAGACTGGTCCTCAGCCTTCTATCCACCCATTCATTTCTTCTTCCCCCTCAGCTAGAACCTTGAAAGCCCTCCTTGGTGCTTCCCTTTCTTCAGCCCTTGCATTTGATCAAGCACCAGGTTCTGCAGTGTTTGCCTCCTACACATGTCTCAAGTGGTTCCCTCCTCCCAGCCCCAGCTACCTCTCTCCTGGCTCTGATGCTCCTCAGCTACTGCCTGGAATTAGTGGCATCCTTCTAACTCATCTCCTGCCTCCTGTCTCCTGTTGTGTTTCTTCCATCCATCCCCACCCTCCACGAGACACCTACTACAGCACCATCTACCCGGGTCATTTCCCTGCTTACAGCTCTTCTGGGCGCCCACCACTTCAGCAAAGGCCCAAGCTTTGTAACAAGGCTCACAGAGCCCTCTGTAATCTGCCCCCGGCCCCTCTCCATCCCCAGATGTCTGCACTTCCTGCCTCACATGTTGGCCTTCACTGCACCCCATGCTTGTCCCTTCCTCTTGTCATTGTTCTGCTGTCTCCTGTACCTGGATGCCCACCCCATTGTTATCTCCAATGGTTGCATCAATTCATCCTCGCCCTTTAGGACCCAGCTGAAGACCAACTCCAGGAAGCCTTGCCTGACTATTCCAGCCAGGTTGGGTTAGGTGCCTAGTACTCATGGGTGCCCAACAACACCTGTGGGCATCTCTATCACTGCACATGTCACAGTTTCGGAAATCCATATTTATGTCCTCCTCTCTCCCTATGGCTTATACGCTCTGAGAGTAAATGTCCATGTTTGTATTCACTGAAATGCTTTAAAAGAGTACCAGAAACATAGCAAAGGTGTGGTGCATCCCTGTTGAGACAGTAAATAAATGATATTCTATAATAAAGTTTATAGCCTGACTGGCCAGTGTGGCTCAGTTGGTTGGGAGTTGCCCTGTGCACCAAAAGGTTGTCGGTTCGATTCCAGGTCAGGGTACATGCCTGGGTTGGTGGCTCAATCCCTGGTGTGGGGCATACAGGAGGCAGTCAATCAATGCTTTTCTCTCTCTTTCTCCCTCTCCCTTCCTGTCTCTCTCTAAAAAAAAAAAAAATCAATTAAAGACCTTTGAAGAAAAAATAAGTAAATAAATTTTATAGCCTATAAAGTGATTTTTAAAAAACATCTAATGATAACTACTCCTTTTGTTTAGTTGACCGAAGAGAGAAAAAATCTGATTTATGCACCATCTCTTCAATATATACACAATTTGAAGACCTTTAGCAAAGGCTTTTATTGAATACCATTTTTAGCAAAGCAGATATTTAAAAGACTAAATTATTTCTTAAATTACTATAACAGTAAACCCTGGTTGAAAATATCATGTCCCCTAAGGGACTAAATTTCTTAGGCAGAAGTCAGAGTGGGAAAGAAGATGAACATTCTGTACTTCTTGTTAAATTACTTTCTTCTTCTGAAATGAATGTACTGTCGTTTAAAAGAAATCATGAGTTCTTTATTTTTATTTTTAATGAATCAGCTGAGACAAACAGTAAAATAGTTTTCAGTCCATGGTCCACAGTTTTAGGCTGCAACTTAGAAATTCTGTTCCACACACTGACTGACGCCTCCTATGTGCTAAGCATCAGGCATGCAGCAGTGAGCAGAAGACATCTACAGACTTTGCTTTCTGAGGGGAAAGGATGGGTTTAAGACAGGCAGAGATAAGCAAACCACCCAAGAAACAGGACAGAAGAAGATTGTAGTTTTCTATTTCCCAATGAAAATTTATAATCATTGTTAATGATCACCCTTCAATCAATGATGTCACAGAAGCATAAAACCATCTTTATAACAAGTGTGTGTAAATAAATGTAAAAAGTGAACAGGTTGCCGGGCCAGTGTGGCTCAGTGGTTGAGTGTCGACCCATGCAGCAAGAGGTCGCCAGTTCAATTCCCAGTCAGGGCACATGCCCAGGTTGTGGGCCCAGTCCCCAGGGGGGACATGCAGGAGGCGGCCAGTCAATGTTCTCTGTCATCGATGTTTCTATCTCTCCTTCTCCTTTCCTCTCTCTCTAATCAATAAAGAAAAATTTAAAAAAAAAACACAAAAAACTGAGCAGGTTAAGTGACTTCTCCAGAATTTGACATATCAGTAGCTGACACATATGAGGAAGCACATAACATGACTCACAAACCACTTCTCCAATCACTGGGGTGGACAAGTCAAAACATGCAGTGATTAAAATTTGTCAAAATATAACAAGCTGCAGATCTGCACGAGCTGATGGTAAGTAAGGACTTACATTCTGCTATTTGTTCCATTCTGCTATTTCTCTAGGATCCTGGCTGACACAGAATAGTAGCCTCTTTAGGGGCACAAATACCTGTTATTTTTTTTCTTGTACTCTTTGGACCAAACTCACTGATGAGAAGTCCTGATAAAATCCAATCACTGGAATGTGTAAATCATAGGATTTGAATTTTACTTTGGAATTTACATTTCTCAGGGACATTAGTCAGCACAGCAAGATTCATGGAATATTCTAAACTTTGGGGTTTGATCTCATGGTGCCCAATGACCAGGGCTGCTCCTAAAGAGCCCTGTGTTTGAGTGAGTCTCTTCTTTGGGCCTTAGCCTCCTCGTGGGTAAAAGGAGGGAACTGAACCAGGTAATCTCTAAAAGTTTGGTTTGATTTTTAAGCAGACTTTTGAGTATGTGGTTAAACATATCTGAGCCTCAGTTTCTTCATCTGTAAAATGGAGATAAAAATACCTACTTTGCAAGTTATGTGACCGTTAGTAATAAGAAGTAAGTAATATAATGTCTGGATGAATTTTACTCCAAACTATGGTTGCATATAAGAAATCTCTGCACTAAAATTTGCTACTCAACCATTCAAGATACCATTTGAAGGATTCTAGATAGGTTTGTTTCAGCCAATTTTAGGTACTAATACACTATTTAAAGCTTTACATCCATAATAAATTTAGCATACAAACTTATCATAATAATTGTAACATCCTCATTTTAAAATTTGTGTTTGTTTTTTTTTAAAAAAGCACTGGAAGTCTAGGTTACTGGTGTAAATGTTGTGGTTTCCATCATTTCCTCATATTGTACAAAAGTTATCAGTCTTGTATCCAAAACGTGTTTACTACTTATTAAAGAAAAAATAACTTTCATTCAAATTGAACCATTGGTCTATGAAAGAAGGAGGATTATAGCAAAATGTCCTTAACTCTCTCTCAGAAACAGAACCAGGGCCACAGCTGAGGAATACCAAATGATTCTCATTAAAAGAATGAGAATATTTTTGGTGACAAGTGTCTGACCAACTCTTGGCAGCCAGAGACCCAAAAATAACACAGTGGGCGGCTCCTGCTCAAACACACCTAACAGAGCACTTCACACTGTTTCCAGCCTGCTCCACCCTAGACAGGCTGGGTGTAGCGTCATATGCAAATTGTTGTGGCATTAAGCATGCATTCCTTGTGACAATACTGCAGGTTGGATTTAACATATTGAATTCCTTAGGCTCTTCCTTCATAAAAGTTGCTCTGATTTGGACAGGGCGAGTCAACTAATTTGGTTGATTCCAGCTCCTGCCTCACCCAAAAGCTAAAGTTATTTTTAACTTACAACTACTGCTGATAAGTATTTCTCTCTCTCTCTCTCTCTCTCTCTCTCTCTCTCTCACACACACACACACACACACACACACACACACACACAATACCCTTTCAGAAAGAGAAACTCTGAAGAAAACAAAGCAGCATTACATTTCACTGAGAAGTGGTCAGTCCCTGGGTCAAAGCTATAAACGAATGTCATTTTGGTTTAGAAACAACAGAGCACTTCATATTTATCCAAGTTTTTCAGTCCTTTCTACAATTTCTCTAAGCAGCCTTATGAGGAGGGGTAGGCTAAAACTGTACCAGGCCCTGGCCGGTTTGGCTCAGCGGTTAGAGCATCGGCCTGCGGTCCTGAGAGACCCGGGTTCGGTTCCCGCTAAGGGCGCGAACCTCGGTTGCAGTTTGTCCCCAGCCCTGGTCGGTTGTGTGGGTGGCAGCCACTTGATGTGTTCCTTTCACGTCGATGTTTCTCTCTCTCTCTTTCTGTTCCTCTCTCTCCCTCCCACTCTACCTGAACAAAAAATGGAAAAATGTCCTCAGGTGAGGATAAAAAAAAAACAAAACAAAAAACTGTACCAGGCTCGCCTTTGAAAAAGCTAGTCTTCTGAACCAAAAAGGACCCATCTCCATAGCTCCAAGTACAATAAACAGTAACTAATAACATGAAAACTATCATTTATTGCACAATTTGCTCTAATCGACACATTTTCCTGTATCTTGAAAATAGCTGAGTGACCTCAAAAGGTCAAATTTGGTGGGGAAGATAGACAGGGCCTCAAGGAAGTCAGAGATGGTGCTGCCAACTTTGCATAAAGATAATAATAACGAGGACCGCTGGTGTCAGCACCATTGTAGGTACTTCATGCATGTTATCTCAATAAATCTTCACAACACCCTCTAAGGTAGGTGCTATCACAAATGAGGGAAATGTGGCACAGAGAAGTTAAGTAACTTGCCCAAGGTCACACAGCTATTTAAGTGGGGGACTATAATTTGAACCTAGTCATCTGGCTCCAGTTGGAATTGGTAACAGACCTGAGTACCAGCTTGAGTTCTACCACACGCTAGCTGAGGGTTCTTAAACAGGCTGGGTAACTTTTCTGAGCCTCAGTTTTCTCATCTGTAAATGGCGACGACAATACCCAGCTCACCAGCTTTTGTGAGGAGTATTAGACAAAATGATCTTTGCAAAGTGCTTGGCACGTTTCTTCAGCAGGGCTAGCATCTGCCATCAGGGGGAACAAACACATGAAAACATTACCTTCTGAGATGCTACCTTTTGACCACCTTCCCCATTTGCCTCACCAACTGGTAAGGCTCCACTGTCAGAGAATTCAGCTACGCTGGGGGCTGCCAACCCTCCCCTCTCCCCAACTTGCTATGTCCTTAGAAGTAATAAGATATCAATAGGTGAAGACATGGGACTAACAGCATCCCAGGGTAGTTCAATAACATTTATTGAGTTATTTATTAATTGTTATGTACCAAGCACCATGCTAGGCACTGTGGTGACCAAACCACTAAGACTCAGCCCTACCAACAAGGAGCTCACAGAGAAGCATTCATATAAAAAATCAAATACCCAGCATGCAACCCGTTCAGGAGAGTCATCGGCTCAGTGTCCACGCTACGGAACTCACAGCTGTGGTACCCACATGGTGTGTACTGCTCAAACCATCAGGTCAGGCGGGTCCTCCCCGGTCTGTGACTTGTGAAATTCTCAGAGTATCCTTCTGCCTCCATATGTTCAGTCCAAAGCTATGACATAAATACTCTGCTTTCGTGATTCTCAAATGTTCAGCCATGATAGGGCTTCCATCAAAGAGCCTCTGCCAAGTCAAGCCAGCATCTGACGTGAAGGTAACTGTTCTAGACATGGCCCAGCACAGTCTTTGTCTTGAGGAGCTCAGCCTTACAAGGCTTCCTAGCAGAAACCATGTGTTTAAAGAAGTGTCAGCCCTGGCCAGTTTGGCTCAGCGGTTAGAGCATCGGCCTGCGGTCCAGAGAGACCTGAGTTCGATTCCGGCTAAGGGCATGTACTTCGGTTGCAGTTTGTCCCTGGCTCTGGTTGGGTCGTGCAGGTGGCAGCCACTCAATGTGTCCCTTTCACGTAGATGTTTCTCTTTCTCTCTCTCTTCCTCTCTCTCCCTTCCACTCTATCTGAATAAAAAAATAAAATAAAATAAAATAAAGAAATGTCAGGTTAGATTTTTAACAGTGTGGGAAATCTAAAGCCGGCACTCATACTTCAGGAGCCTGAGTTAAGATACGATAGCCACAACTTTTTTCTTTGAGGAGGAAGATAGAGCTGAGGGACTAGAAACAGACACGAAGGCTTCCTGAGATTAGTTCTTAGCCAAAAAGGACAAAAAAACTTTGTGATTTCCTACTTGTGCTTGAATTTTAGAAGTTAAAAAAAAAAAAACAAAAAAAAACTTTCAGCCACTCAACCCTTTATAATAGTCAGCTATTGAAACAGTGATGCTGTGTAATGAAGGACCACAATCATCTCCGTGCCATTCAGCAATAAACATTCATTTCTTGCTAATGTATTTATAGGGCAACCAGGATACTGCTCCATGTGTCCTATCCTGAGACCAAGTTTCCAGGAGCAGTGGCCACTAGTGCCATAGCATTAGTGAAAACACAAGAGGATGAGTCCAACCAGACAAACACCCACATCATATCCCTGCTCACATGACACCCATGGGCGTCCCATTTGCCAAAACAAGTCACATGGACAAGCCCAATGTCAACAATCAGGGAAGTATACATCACTAAGTTGCCATGGGCTATGTGGATGCCTAACACTACCAAAGGGGAGGAAAGAACTGGCACCAATAATCCTATTACCATACTTTCTAAACAATCTTGAAAGGTAGGCATTATAGGCTCTATTCTTTCTTGAGCCTCCAAAATTTGTCATTTATCCAGGTTGGACGGGCAGTATGTTGCTCTAGCGAATCAGAATCCAGATTACCTGCCTCCTTTGGTTTCTACAGAGATGTAGCTCACTGGTATGTAACTAGCATGCATCTTTAATAATCATATCCCTTAATTATGCTTCCTTGCAGATAGCAATTCTCTCCAACAAAGGCCAGACCCAACATTGTCTCATCTGTTAGCATGATCATTTGTTTAGGACCTTCTGCAATGTTTTTACAAGCTATTTTTACTATTACTACACTAATAAATTATTTATGGTGGGAAACCTGAATCAGATAACTCTGGCAACTTGAAAACAGACTTTATTAAAAACATCTCCTCCCCCCTCCAACATGTACCTCCCTGTACCGGCCCCCCAAGGCACACACAATTTCTTTGCCTACCCTGAGCCTTAAAGGTTGTACAGTTGGTGGAACAGAAGATTTGGATGGCTGGAGAGGAAGAGATCTGGATGAATCAGGTGGGAAGCTAATTCTTGAGCAGGGAATTTTCACTCTGTTCTGTGCAATCTAATCACCAAGTGGCTCAGACTGTGAAGCATAACTATAAATCATGAAGGGCAAGAAGCTACCCTGATGCCAGCAGCCTCCCACACCCACTCACCTGTTCATATAACTAGTTATTGAAGGTCTGTCTACTCTGGGCCTGGCAAGGTGCTGGGATGCACCTTGAACAGGAAGGACTAGCTCTCATGGAGTTTACATTATGCAGAGAGGGATAGATTGTTACCAAAAAATAAATAAATAAAAATAATGAGTGAAAGCAAACGGTAATTTCAGGTTCTACTAAAGGTGGTGAAGAAACTAGCCTTGTGACCTGGGTAAGTCACTGGCTCCACGCTTCTCTGGGGCCCCCGGGCCCTCATCTGGCATTCACGGTGCAATCCCTTTAATCCAGATCAGTCTCCCTTAACCCTCACCAAAAACTAAAACTCTTGCCCTATTATTTCCCAGAGAGGACTTAGTAGCTCAAAGGATGCGGAATAGTCGGAAGGGGAGAAGGGTACAGGGATTCTCCAATACAAAAGCCCAGCCTCTGGTGCCACGGAGGAGGTTGGACAGGGAGTGGGGCTAGGACACCCCTATCCTGCTCCCTGGCGGCTCTGTGCGGGTCCAGGAGTCCCGGACGCCGGCGCTGCTCGCTGAGGGTGCTCAGGATGGGCTGGGAGACAGTCCCTGCTCTTCACTCCCACCCAACGGGGACCAGATGCCATCGGCCTACTTTCCTCTCCCTTTCGTTCCTTTGCCACCGGGGGAAGCAGGCCTGATAGCGGACCTGGGAACCGTTAACGCAGTTCGGGCAGGGTGGGGTGCGGGGCTGTCCCTCCTCGGTCCAAGAGTGGGGTCTGGGCAGTGCTCGGGCTCAGGAGCCGCGCCCCCGCCCACGCTGCTCCTGGCGGCGCTGTGCCCGGGCCCAGCTCCCAGAAGGCCGCTGTGACTGCAGGGCTCCGTCGCGACAGCTCGGGGTGAGAGGGGAGCTATCCCTGCTCCCACTCCCGCCCGCAGTGACCCAGACTGCTCTGGCCTCCTTCTAGTTGCACCTCGCCAGCCCGGGAGCTGTGGGAGGATGGGACGCTGCTCCCCGAGGACCAGGCCTTGCTCTCCGGCGGTGGCAGCTGCGCCCTGGGGGCGGGGAGGGAGCGCAGAGGGGACAGAGCGGAGGGGCAGCGGGAACCCCGGCCTCGCAGCGCGGCTTCAAGTTTCCACCCGCGCGCGGTTGTGCAACAGCCAGAGGAGCAGGAGCCGCGGGCGCCTCGGAAAACAAGCCGAGCTCATAAACAAAGCCACGTGGCCTCTGGGCCGCGGCGGGGGGGAGGGGGAGGGGGCGGGCTAAGAGCAGGCGGCTCTTCCGGCAACAAAGAGCGGCGGCCAGCGGCCCGGGATAAATACTGCGGCCGGGCCCGCGGCGCCGCACTCGCGAGTCCCGCGCGCCCCGCGACCCTCCCGGCGCAGCGCCCTCCGCCAGCGCAGGCACTCGGCCCCGCGCCCCGAGACCGCAGCCCCGCGCCCGCCCCGCGCCCGAGCGTCCACCCAGGGCGGCGCGTCCCCGAGGCCGCGGGCGGGTCGGTCCAGCAGTCTGTCGCGTGCTGCGGCGCGTCCGCGCGGTGCCATGCCGTTCCTCGGGCAGGACTGGCGGTCCCCTGGGCAGAGCTGGGTGAAGACGGCTGACGGCTGGAAGCGCTTCCTGGATGAGAAGAGCGGCAGCTTCGTCGGCGACCTCAGCAGGTGAGCGGGTCCGCCACCAACTTCCAGCCCCAGAAACGGACCCAGGCTGGTTTCGGGGAGCGGGGCGGGTGAATGGGGGTCAGGCGAGGTTGGACTAGGACGAGGAGGGAGACCCTGGCCCGGGGGTGGGAGTGAGTCGTGTGGTTTCTGCAGATGTCATCAGAGCACGGGAGTCCCGGGATTTGATTTCTCTTGTTCAAGGTCAGCGTCTCCAAGTAGGCACTGCAATGTACAGTTCCCGGGTCCCTCTAAGAATCTGACGACAAACACTCGAACGTAAGCATACAACTTGAAGGGTCCCCTGCCATGAGGATGCGCAGTTTGCAAGCGTGGGGGCGCTGCGAGTGGGCCGCGCGCCTTTCCCCCTGGAGTGACGGGGTCCAAAAGCCCCAGCGCTGTGGGTACACTCTGGTGACAGCATCGGATGCGGGTTCCGCCCGGAGCGCCACCAGGCTCTTCCCACGCACAGGCGACCACAGAGTAGGCAGGGAGGATTAGTAACCAGGAAGGGGTGGCCAGATGGCCCTGGGGCACCCGCCCTTGCAGGGCGGACTTTCGAAGAGGTGGTCAGGAGTGGGGGCTGCAGAGCTGAGGAGGAGGATGAAACCCACAAGTCTGCTTCTGGGAGGACCAAGCATTTACACCTGTTTCCTCGGTGACACTTTGGGTTAATTTTCTTCGTATAGTGAGTGCACCCCTATTTCAGTCGGTGCTCATTAAATGCAAAAATCCCACCTGGCTCTGCTGAACCCCTGGACTTGAAGTCCCACCTGAGCCCTGTCTGGTGGAAAATCGAGGTCCTCTGAGCCGGGAGTTCTGCTTGGTTAATAACACAGAAGCGCTCAATTAGGTGGTCTGGAATCTGTCCGGCTTGATTCGCAACGGTTGACTACCAGAGCCCTGGCATTGGCCCAGGTGAAGAGAGCAATGAAAGTTGGTCCACAGAGGGTCTATGCAGCCTGGTCACCCTTGGGTGCCTTCTCTCACCCATTTTGGTTAAAACCCCTGCCCCAACCCCCACCCCCTTCAATGGACTTCAGTGGACAGTTTTATAATGGCCAGGTTCCCTCTTACAGAGACTTAACCTGTGGTTGTTTGGCTGACCTCTTGACACTTAATTTTAACAAAACATGGTTATTTTGACAGCTTGACCTCCAGAGCCCCCCATCTGTTTGTGATTTGTAAAGCATCAACTCTTTGTCTCCCAAGGGGGAAAGAAACAACAACAAGAATAGTATTTAATCTTGGAGGCCTGTCCAGAAGACAAGAACATACTGACCTCTATGCTAAAGATACTTACAGGCAGATCCCGGGCAGTTTGGGGAGCACTGCAAAGAAATTTTATTTATGGAAAATCAGATATTTACTTTCAGAAAAATAAAAAGATCACCTGCTGTCACCAGACTATGTCTTTTAGGAACTCAAGTTACCAATTATGCCTAAATTATTCTGTCCTAATAGAGAAGTTTCCTTCCTCCTTCCTCGTTCCTAAGGAACGGTGGTCTAATGTTTGGTACTTTATTTCTATATAACAGAGCAGAGTCTTTCTAGAGAAGTGCAGCAGTGATCTGTTGAGCTGTGCTGCAGTGACTCACCCAGATATAATGTAGGATGCTCCTCAGTGGGAAGCAGACCACTGTGCTCAGCAGGAGAGGATTCAAAATACAGAGCCTCTGGTTCATATAAATATTTCCACTGTACCTGCTCCAGGCGATAAGATAGTATCACTATCCTTTCGAAGTAAATAGTGGTGCATCTCTCTCCATGGTATGGGAGACCTGAAGATTGTTTTAACTTAACACAGAAGTTAAGTCTAGACTGAGATCTGTAGTGCCCTTCATGAGTCTCCTCTCCTTCCTCCAGTTTCAAACCTGAGCTAGACTGTCCTACTCACCATCATTATCACAAATGGTGATCAGTATAGCGACTGCCTGTGGTTCTTTGATGAGTCAGAGTTTAGGAATCATTTGGTAGCTCCTAGCAAAGCAGCTGGCTGTTTGTTTGTGGAGTCCTGTATGTTTTTTCCACAGCAATTGTAAACAATCCCTTCCTTACTTAGCATGAGAAGTCTGCCAACTTCTTCAAAGTGGTTGGCCTTCTGAGACCTCGGTTTGTAGTCTCAAATATCCCCACTGTTTTGAGTCTTGGTGATGTTTCTCTCTGATGTCAGGTTTGGGCTGAGTGCCTGCCTACACAGGTGAAGTTGAATGCCTCTCCTGTTCAGAGAAAACAAAAGGCAAGCCCTTTCAAAAAGGAAGGGGGTGGGGGTGTAAAACAGAGGACTACAGAGACATGGTACACTTCTCCAATTCCACACACCATTGTGCGAGCTGGTGTGAGCTGCCCCAACAAGAGTCGGGGTGCATTGGGAGTGTTTCAGCCTGGGGGCTGGTGTTCAGTGTTGACCACGGCTTGTCCGCACAGTGCATCTTTTCTGGACTCTGCTGGCCATTCTCTCTGTGACCCGAGGCCCTGTCCTCCTCCAGCAGCTGAATGCTACAAAGCCCATTGCAGCTAAGTACCCCAAAATGAGATTGTGGAGGATTTCAGATAAGCTTAAAAGCAGGGCCCCTTCTCAAAAAGCTGAAAAACTATGTAAGACAGAGAAGAAATGACGGTGTTAAATTTGGTGGGACACTGAAAATTCAAGGGAAGAGCTCAGAATGAGTTGGGGTGGTCCAAGAATGGTTCAAGGAAATGGTGGTTGGGGCACCTGAGAAAGAAAGCCCTTCCCACCAACAGCCCCTCTCCCTGCCCCCAGCCCAGCCCCAGGTGAGTAATCAGCTCTCTGAGCCTCTGCCACCTTCTCCACGCCTCCAGTCCTGCAGGTGAAGTTTCATGTTGCTTTCCAATATAGCTAAGTCTGAACCAGGAAGCAGGAAGTTGACCTTGGTGCCCTGGATACGTAGAGCATAAGAAAATAAAAATAATAGTTAAGATTTTTATTAGTGCTTACTGTGAGCAAGGCACTGTTCTAAGAGCTTTGTACACAAAGCAGTTTGTTTTTTACTGTGCAATCCGGGTACTAGCCATGTTAAGTTTGACAGTTTGGGTATTTCATGGGGCAAATTAGCACAGAAATCTCATTGGCCTTAATCTATAACTGAGCCTCTGAGTAGCCACTGCTTTCTTAAATGGCCTGTTACTGCGAATGAAATGAGAAATAAGGCTCCCCCCCCCCCTTCCTCCCTTTATCTCTGCTGCCAAAATGGTCTTACTTTGAAATCTTTCCACCTTTTCTAAAGTTGTCTTCAAGTATTTTGGAATGTGTGATAATACTATAGGGCTGGGAGAGGCCTTCTTTCTTCTTCTAGGCCTGTGCCTATAAAAATCAACATTAGTAAGAAGTGACGACAAAATAGCAATTTACTGGCAGTGATTGAATTTCATAAAGAAAGCAACCTCTCTAAATGGTTTTGCTTTTTTGGAATAAATAAATAAATGTCACGGGTTCCTAAATGGTGGTGGCTTTTCTCGTTAAAACAATTTTTCTCATGTGATTTCCCACTGACTTTGCAATTCCTTGAAATGGACAGACTTGAACTCTCAAAATAGCCTCTCACTGAATATATTATTGCTTAAAAGAAAACGTATAAGCAGGCAACATAAATAAATCCCGTAGCTCTCCCTTGCAGGGCCTACCTCTGGGGTCCAGAGCCGAGTAGCCATTCGAAACGTGTGTGGTGTCGCTTTGGTCCAAGCTTTTCTGCATTCTGCAGTGAGCGCACATCATCAGTTATGTCAGATTCTTCTGAAACCAGCTTTGGGAATGAGTCACTGGGACTGAACGCAGGTTGTTGTCGTTTCTGTGAGGAAAGCAAGGGCTCACATTTTTTTGGAGGAAGGTTTTCAATTAGAAAAGAATGAAATGAAATATAAATATTTAAAATTCCTAAGGAAGGGTCACAATCTATGGCCCAGGCTCTGAAAATGTTCTGTTACACCTTCCATGTGTGATTGAGAATGACGCAGCTTCGTTTTAGGGTTCTTTATATGTGGAATTTAAGCTGTAGGGTTTTGTTCGTAATGGATGAGTGTGTTTCCTTTGAAAACAAGCCTTCGTGTGGTATTTTTGCACACAAAATGTCCTCACTAATTTCTAAAGCTGTTCTTGGCCTTAGTACATCACGGATCAGTCAAGTGACCTTCCATTTTTGCCCTTCTCCTCAACCTTGATTGAAATTTCTTAACTTAGCTTTAAGGACTTAGAGTTCTGCCCTCCCTTTGTTCGGCCCCTCTTCCACTGACCTTGGAGCGGATAACTGACTGGTTGGTGGTTTTGGACCCTTATCATTGTGCAAGTGGACAAACACGCTGCTGTGTGACACAAAGCCCGGCCCAAAACGGTCACCCTTGGTTTTCGGAAGAAAGTACCTCTGAGAGAGGACATTTCTCTCTGAAACCTAAAAATATCCTGTCTTTTTGAATGAAAAGGAGAAAGCTAAAGATGTTTGGAAGCTCAGTAAATGGGATTAAGCAGGGCCTTCCAAGGGAAGATTAACAAATGATTGGTTATCCATCAAGTTTATCTCGATGGGTCTAGAAACACGGAGTATATTGTTGGTGTTGTCATGTGCAAGCATTTTAGCAAGTTACTTGTACTCATTGAGGTGCTACTTGAAAGACTGTTGTAGCAAAAGGTACTGGAACTTGCTTCAAACCCTCTTTTTTTTTTACCATTTACATAATGTCACGGATTGGAGAAATACAGGTGTGTCTGATTTTACCCAATAGGTGTATGTTCAAAAAAGATATAAATCAAATCATATTTTCAATTCAGCAGAGGAACTCAGAAAATTATAGGACTCTAATGTATTGGTGGTGTCATTTTTAAAAAAATCTAATTTATGTTTTACTAGTTGGCAATCCAAAACCTGTCTTGCATATACTTACAGCCCCCTGAGAGTTGGGAGAGTTGGGAACCTACCTTCTCTTTCTACCTCAGTATTTCTCCTGCATCCCTTCCGCGGAAACTCTGCAGACTTTGAAAGGCATTGTCAGCCCTGGCCAGTTTGGCTCAGCGGTTAGAGCGTCGGCCTGCGGTCCGGAGAGACCCGGGTTCGGTTCCCGCTAAGGGCACGTACTTCGGTTGCAGTTTGTCCCCGGCCCTGGTTGGTCGTGCAGGTGGCAGCCACTCGATGTGTCCCTTCACGTTGATGTTTCCCTCTCTCTCTCCCTTCCACTCTATCTGTACAAAAAAATGGAAAAATATCCTCGGTGAGGATTAAAAAAAAAAAAAAAAAAAAGGAAAGGCATTGTCAGTCCTTCCATATGGTGGCTCAGCCTACCAGGGAAAATCCACGTGACCCTGGTTGCACCTTTGCATCCTCCGGTGACGTGGGATTTGGGCAGTTGTCTTTTTGGCCCTTATAAACATATTCATTGTGACCTCGGCTTGCTTCCTTGAGGACCCAAGGTCTTCACCTCGCAGCACGATGCCTAGTGTTAGTCCATTATAAACAACGAGCTCGGTTCACGAAACGTCTCCTAGAAATGGAGTTTGCGAGTCGGATTTTTGTAACTGTGATCACGTTTGAAAGGCTTGATAGAAGCATGCTAGTTAAAAGCAGCTTGGGTATACTTTCAATAGGAGAATTGTATGGTAGGTGAATTATATCTTTTTTAAAGGCAACTTGGGGTGGGTGCTCTTGCAAAATGAGGGCATTGTGTGTTCCAGGGATACCAGTAATGGCCCCTCTCCCACTCCTGCCATTCATCCTTTTTGCTTAAAGTCATATAGTGAAATAGTGCAGGGCTGTGTCTCAATTACAATGGCAGGCACTGTTGGGAATTCAAAAGACGCAGAAGCCTCCATCCCTGCCTTCCACTGAGATGTGAACAGTATCTGATCCCGAAAGAGGGAAATCTGTGCCTGGCTAGATCTCGTTGGGGGGATTTTTATTGTTGTGTTTGAGAAGCATGTATGTCCATGTTTTATAACACATTAAGTTATTTAGGGAAACAACTCAAGTTGAAGTATGGCTATTACAGCACTTCCCCTCTCGTCTTGTTTTTCCTAGTTACTGCAACAGGGAAGTATACAATAAGGAGAATCTTTTCAACAGCCTGAACTATGATGTTGCAGCCAAGAAGAGAAAGAAGGACATGTTGAACTGCAAAACCAAAACTCAGTGTAAGCCCTTTGTTTTGAACTTAAGAAAGCTGTTTGAAGATCGTTATGATTGGTTCTTTGGGGGTGGGATGGATAATCACACCTCGCATGTTAGACATCTGCTTCAGTGTTTACTGTGTCATTGACAGAGGATGCTGGGATCTTTGCACTCAGAAAGCTGGCTGTGCATTTTACAAGCAAGATTAATGTGTTCTTTATAGTCTTGTTTATAAGTCAGTTGCTAGTTGGGGTTTTTTTTCTTGCTTGTCACTTATATTTGACATAGTTAATTTGGCTATTTATACAGTGATATGGTCAGCTGAATCAGTTCCAGTGTGTGCTTTTATTTTGAACCGTTCTGAAGCTTTGAAAATAGATTTGTTTCTCCCTCTTTTTTGTATAAATACTTGTAACATTTCTAGATGCTGTATGTGAATATCAACAGAGAGTATAAAGTTGTATTAATAAGCAGGAATTACAGATCTTTAGTTTAATTCACCCATACTGCATGGTTCCCTTGTGCTATCAGTTTTATTTCTACTTTTTATGGCCTTGTATAAGTTGTAGGCTTGGCATATAAAACAAACTTGTATTTGGGTGTTAGGTTGTTGTTGCTTTTTTAATTAGGAGCTATGAGATACTAAATCTGAATATCAAAGATTTGGAATGCATCAGACAGTAAATTGTAACTCCAGTATTTATACATTGCAGAAGTTAGACATTTGCAGCCTCTTAGATCGTCAGTAGAGTTTTTATTTTTTGTTTTTGGTGGTTGTTTTTTTGTCAAAACTTTTTACACTTTGGGATGAATGAAAAAGAAACAAGTTTAAAATCTTAGGCATGTTAAAGCTGGGTATTTCTTTTGGTCTCTATAGACTTTCACCAAGAAAAATGGATCTATGTTCACAAAGGCAGTACTAAAGAGGTGAGTATCATCTGTTTATTAAAGAGTACCCTTAGCTTCATACCTTTCCCAGACGGAGTGGGGGGAGTAGGGAAGCGGGGGGAATTGGGCAACAGTGTTATTGCAAATCATGACTGTCTTCTTGGGTGTGGGTGGTGGTGACGAGCAGCCCATTACCTAGCCAACCATCAGAATTTGGGGCTCCAGAGAGAGAGAAGCAAAGGTCACCAGGTGCCCCCCCAATCATTCTGTGTAAGAGAATGTATGTAAAAATGTTTATAAAGATGCCCACCTCAAATATATTATTATAAAGCCCTGGCCTTTGCCTCAGGTCAGTGCCTCCTTTTTGTTCTAAGATCTCTTTCGACTTCAACTCGTTTATGTTTTAGCCATGGAAAAGCTAGTCACTAAACATAGCAGAATGCTTCTGCCTGCTCCGGGTGGGGCGCCCAGCTGATGCAGAAGGGGACAAGACACTGTAATAACCTCACTTGCATGGCACTTTAAAACCCTTTTGTGTATATTTTCTCTCTGCACTGGCATTTATTTGTTCAGTCAACTAGGATACAAGGCAGTAGGAGAGAGTGATAGAATTTCTATCGCTGTCAGGGACCTTGGAGAACATCTAGTTGCCTCTGTGACATGAGGCCCTGAGGGGCTCGGCGATGCACCCAGATACTCGGAGCTGAGCTGGGACTATGAGTCAGGGCTCTCCACTCCCAGTTCCTTGTGGGCTCGTGGGTCAAAGATCAAGACTTCTTTTTGCTTCTTCATGAAGCCTTAAGGATGCTTCTCAAACTGAGAAAAGCCCTGGAGAAGTGAGGCAAGGCAGCCGGCAGTCGGTGGTTAGGGCTGATGCTCCTCCCAGGAGCATGTTAAGTGAGCAGCCACCCACCATCATCTCACACATCACATACCCAGCTCCCAACCTTTCCTTGACACAGCTGCCTATGAATTTCCCTGGCTACTCTGTGCAGAGAACCAGGGCCTGAGTGGTACCCATCGCGAAGAGGGTGTTTAATGTGAGTCACTGGCTGAAGTAACTGCCCGCCCCATATCTGTGGCTCAGAGGGGTGGGGGTTCCCGGGGAAAGCATCTCACGGCACAGGAAAGGAGCAGACAGTCATGGTCGCCTAAGACAGGCACCAAGCTTGTTCAGCCCAGTCCGGGTGGGTTTTTCTGCAGTAACCTCTGCACCCTCTCTTCTGTTCAGCGCCATGGTTACTGCACGTTGGGAGAAGCTTTCAACAGGCTGGACTTCTCAACTGCCATTCTGGATTCCAGGAGATTTAACTACGTCGTACGGGTAAGTCTCAAGAACCCAAGGGCTGATCCAGCCTCTCTCTCAAGTTGAGTTGTCTTTCCGGGTTGTCTATAAGTAGTTTCCCCAAAGAAGTAACTTCTTAGGACCCTGAGAACTTTGAGGAAAGCAGAAATGAACTCCTCAACTTCCCCCTCCCTCAACGTACTTCAGGTTCTTACATGGGTCCTTAGCACGTCCCTGAGATTGGCCCCGACAGACAGGACTGCGGGCTGCCTCCAGTCCTGGGAGCGAGCTGCTCCCAGCCTCTGGGATAGCGGGAGCTGCAGCAGCTCGGACTCTGGCAGCAGCATGAGGGAGAGAATTCTGAGATTCCGCAGTAAGCAAGTCGTAAAGCACCGTGGCTTGTTCCAAGAACCTTCTGATTGCTCTCACTGTCCTGCTCCTTGTCCTCGTGCAGCTGACTCTAGGTGACCCCAAGGCATTCTGGGTTTAGACCACAACCCTGGATGAGTTCAAAGCACCTCACTGTTTCCTTCCCGTGACTCCCTTTCACCTTTGCCCTCCTATGATAACAATATCCAGTCCTGTGTTTACCTGGAGCTTAAAACGAGCTGTTTGGGTCCGTTGCTTTCCCTTTGTTTTTAATGAGCTTTAGCAAAATATCACTGATGAAGATAGTAAAGCAGTAAGTCTAACCATAACCTTCAAGTCAGGGATTCTTCTTGATTGTCTCATTATTGTTTTTCCCCCTAAGAAACCTTGTGTGTTTTTGCCAGGGGTTCAGCCTGGGAGGTAGCAGCTGTTTGGGTGTTAGACTCAGAAGCAGGAGGGACTTTTCCCCTTGTGGGTGTTGGTTGGTTTGGGTTTTATTTTCTTCTTCCTGGGTTGTTGTGCTTCTTCGTGCCATGTCATTGAGTCAGATGATTGCAGAGGCTCCGCCAGAGCGATGACATTCAGGCCCCCTTGAGGCCTGGATCGTTCACCTGTCATCTGGGCAGATGCAGGGCTGCCGTCCCAGCTGACCTGATGAAAACCCAGGCCTCCTTATAGCTCAGAAGCTCGAGGCTGAGCTGGGACCACATGAGCAGATCTGTCTACTCTTCAGCTGAGCCCTTATTCCAATCCAAAAGGGCTGAAAATGTGAGCCCGTCTTGATGAAATGTCCGTGTCATTCATTGTGACTGTGCCACTTCAGGGAGGTCACTGCAGCCTGGAACCCAGTCCAGGCTGGTTGGAGACAGGCCCAGGAAGTCTGGAAACTGTTGCTAAGAATATGAACAGTTTCCATCCCCCAGGTGTTAGAGACAGACACCCAGATCTGGCGTCTTGATTACAACCTGGTCAGCAACATGGACCGTTTTTAGAGGGTTCTCCTTCCCACCTGTTAGTCCTTTCACAAGAAATAAAATTACAGAAAGGAACAGGGAAAATCTATTTCATACCATCAGGCTCATTATCCTCCTTTATCATTTCAATAACCCTCCGAAGTGTAGGTACTTTCATTATCTTTCTTGAAACCAACGGAGGTGTACAGCAAGATAAAAAGACTTGCCCAAGGTCATGAAGCTCCATAGTAACAAGGGAGGATCTGAAACCTGTGTAGTCTACAATAAATTCTATGCAAGCAGAGGATTGAAACTAAAATGGCCTGGGGTCAGGTCCCAGCTCCACTACCTTCACTGTTTCAGCCTAAGACTCAGTTTCCCCCTCCGTAAGAGGGACTAAGAATACCTCAAGTGCACAGGATGCTGCGAAACTCAGCAATATATTGTATATGGAGACACTCCGCACACCAGAAGCTGTGATGCAGAGTCAGCTACTGATATTTATTACTGTCTACTTACCCAAATTATCATTGATACCTCCTAAAATAGCTTTTTAGTTTAGTTGATGAAAAGTGGTTTTCGTCTTTAAAAATAATAACGATTAACTGGGAAATCTTGCAGTTGGTTAAGACGCAGCACAGAGAACATCTGATTGCGAACTGTATCACGAGCACTTTCTCTTAAGTACGTGTTAAGTTAGAGAAACTGCTGAGAGCTTTCAGAGTTTTAGGTTCAGAGTAGTGGAAAAATATTACTGTTTTGGAAAGAACAATCTTTTTTTCCCCTTCACTGTTAGAGCCCTCTATAATTTGAGAAATAATATGTTATTTTATTCACTTATTTTTTTAATCCTCACCCGAGGATATTTTTCCATTGATTTTCAGATAGAGTGGGAAGGAGAGAGAGAGAGAGAAACATCAATGTGAGAAAGACACATCAATTGGTCGCCTCCCAAACAACCCCAACCAGGGCTGGGGACCAAATGCAACTGAGGTACGTGCCCTTGACCGGAATTGAACCCGCGGCTCTTTGGTTCACGGGCCAACGCTCTAACCGCTGAGCCAAACCGGCCAGGGCAATAATATGTTATTTTTATGAAGAGCTTAAAACATTTTAATGATAGGCACCAAATTTTGAGGCTTTTCTTGTGAGGAACTCAGTACACTTCTAATACATTCTTTTTATCCTTAAACCAACTTTGCAAAGTGGCTCACCAGTATGTTATCCTGTGTTACTGTGTCGACCTAATGCTTTCTTCATGCTACAACTACTCCTTAATTCCAGTAAGAAACTGAACCAACTTCTAAGGCCTTTAGAATGGTTTTTAATCTCTTTAAAGGCAAAGTACATTTCAAAAAAGATGTCGTGTTCGTGCTGACTGTCATCTCCAGAAAAAGAGACAGGCAAAGGGTAAAAGAGATGGCCAATACTGATGTGTCAAAATGTTATCAGCTTTATCAGTAAGCACAAGAATTCTGTGGAATTTTTGGAACCCAAAATTTTGAATATAGATTGCAGAGGTTTTATGTAGTATTTGTATCCTACCTGGCTTCAGGCGACACTCATTTCCCCGTACCCCCTTCCCCACACACCCTCAATGGCTTACATACAACTTTAACTGTGGGTTTTGACTTACAGTCTTTAGAAGCAGCAACTTACTGCTTTATGAATGGTCATTTTGAAATATTTGTTTACACCATGCCTCATGACCAACACATTTTGGAAATTTCCCTGGGGGGCAGGGGAGCTGGAGAGGATTCCAGGGGCTGGTGGTGGGGCTCGAACTTGGTGACCACAGGAGGGAAATGCTGACTGACTCACCCGGGGCCCAGAGAAGCAGCAGAGAAAGTCGGTGTCAGGAAACCGAGAAGGTTTCAGAGACCACGCCCTGCCCGAGGTTCCATGGAGTGAGCCAGCTGTGGCCAGCGGCCCACCCTGCTGTATGTTGGAATCACCTGTCAGCTCTGCAGGAGCCCACCTCGCGGTGATGGAGCTCATTGGCTGACGTGGGGCCCCGGGGTTTCGACCGACATTTATCCACCAGCTGATCCCAGTGTGTTTTCGAGTCTGCAAACCAGCTCTGAACTATTTGGTGGCCCAAATGTTATATTTTGCACACTAGGTTTTTAAACAAGTCACTGAGGCAGGTGCACGGGATGCTTTAATACCAGGATGGCCTTTGACCTGGGCCTCCCAGCTCTCTCTGTGGAATGAGAATGTGGCCACATAGATGGTGGTAACCCTACATGCCAAGTTCAGACCAGGAAGGTCCTGGAGAACCTTGAGTACTGGCTTCCTGGCGGGGATGAACTGACCCTAATACCTAGCGGATCAGGAAGGGCAAACACAAGCCTGCAACCACATTCTCTGTCCCTCTGCAGTGAGGAACTTCACAACCTGAACCAATGCACATTCTTACTTCTTTCCTGCATTTCCGCCCGAAGTCCATTCGAATGTTTCCAGCAAGTTGTGCATTCCTACCACCCCTAAAAGTCTTTTCCAAAAACATGTTTTAGTTTAAGTTGACTGGCGGTTTGGCAAACAAAGGCTGAAATAGGGCACTGTGACTCAAATGCAAACCCAATGCCTTCAATTAAGGGCACGCTGTTGCCAAGCCCCTGGGGGGTGGTGATGCGCATGAGCAGGCGGCCCCTCTGCCACACTGACCTTGGATTAATTTAGTGCAGCACACACTGGGTGGCTGGCCTTCCTTTGATGGAGGGTGGCCTCTGCCACTTGGATCTTAAAACTGACGGTATCGCCCTGACCAGTTTGGCTCAGCAGTTAGAGCATCGGCCTGCGGTCCCGAGAGACCCGGGTTCGGTTCCCGCTAAGGGCACATACCTCGGTTGCAGTTTGTCCCCGGCCCTGGTTGGTCGTGTGGGTGGCAGCCACTCGATGTGTCCCTTTCACATTGATATTTCTCTCTCTCTGTTCCTCTCTCTCCCTCCCACTCTACCTGAACAAAGAATGGAAAAATGTCCTCGGGTGAGGATAAAAAAAAACAAAAAACTGACAGTATCTTTTTCCACTGGGCCTGGGAAGCTGGGATGAAGGGAAGGTGGCCAGCCACCTTGATGGCAACAGAGTCAAAATAGCGGATCCATAAGCCCACTTGAGAATGGCTCACAGAAATGGTAGGGAACTGAGAGGACCCCCTGCAGAGTACCAGCGGTGGGGGCTCAGGGCAGGTCCGGCAGTGAGTGCCCATCAGGCTGCTGGTGATTTCCCAGGAGAAAGTCTGCATCTCTCAGAATTCCTGGTCTTCTCGGTCCTGCAGTGTCTGAGAGCCCACAGAAGTGGGGACCCTCACAGGCATGAGGATATGACCACAGAAGTGGGGGAGCACACCAGAAATGAGGGGCTACCTGGAGAAGTGAGGGGTGCCCACACAACCACAGGAGTAATGGAGTCATTTCGGAAGCAGCAGGGTTCCAACAGAAGTAGGGGTTCCCAAAGAAACGGGAAGGCTGAGAGATCAGATAGTGGTGTTTTCGACATGGACTCCTAACAGTAAATAAATAACGAAAGCATATGCTGTCGATGTATATATATATTCATAAATTCGTTAGTAAATCACATACCTTTAAAAGGTGCTGATAATGGTATCTCCCCTGTGCTGCTGTGAGAATTAAACTGATCATAAGCACGTGAAATGCTTTCGAACAATGCCTGGTACGTGGTAAGCACTCACTGAGCATCGTTGTTGTTAATATTATTTTTAGGGTCCTTATTACAGGCACTAGAAAACACTCAGAAATGGAAATTGAAGAGGAAATAAAATAGAGAGGTTGATTTTTTTTTTTTAATTTTTTTATGATTTTCTTTACCATCCATCCCACTTTGGAGATCCCTGGATCAAAGGTGTGCCTGTCTTTGTATAACGTTTATCTTGAGGACTCAGAACCTAAACATATCCCACCACATGCCCCGAAATATATTTTAGACTAAGAGTCTACCTAGACGTCTAGGCTAAGGCAGGTGTTTAATACAGGGGTCATGCTAAACTGGACAGGTGAGTGTGGTTCTAAGTGCCAGTTCAGCAGACTCCTCCCCTTCAAGGAAAGAGGTCCCTGAGAGCATTGGACACTGTGCTCTGAGTTGCTGTGGCTGAGGGTAAGATAGAGGTTTAGGTATCTATGACCTAGGATCTGAAGACCCCTGGAGTCCACTAAAGGGCATGCTCTCCAATGGCAAGGAGTTGGCAGCATCCTCCTGCTAGGTCCCCATACATAGCAAATTGCTCGGGGGTGAATGCTTTTGACCCCCTAAACTGGTAATTCTGTATTAAACCCATAACCATATACCTAGCGTTGCCATAGTCACTTGAGAATCCTGTAAGACCTGGCCCTGCTTGTCAGGAGCTTCTGGGCTACTTTGGGGGAACAGGGTACTGCTACCGAAGTGGCAAGTTGAGTTTGGTCCCGTTTGGAGGATGGAGGAAGGCGCACTGGAGACAGCATCTTCGAAGAGGTCGAAGCCGAGTGTCTCTTTCCTTGGAGGATGGCCAGGATTGGGCCAGGTAGAGAGGAGGGTGGAAGGCTTTGCAGGGACAAACGCCCTGCAGAGAAACCTGAGATGGGAAAGAACAGCAGTGGAAGGGAGTGGCGGTGGGCCAGGGGCTGAGGGCCGTGTGACGTCCAAACTCACAGAATCATAGGGTGGAAGTGGGGGGTGCTGGAGTAGATGGGGAGTCCATTTAAGCAGGATCATTGAGTCAAACAGAGCTGCTCAGGCTGCTGCAACAGAGAGCAGGGAGCCATTGCACGTTCAAAAATATCTGGGATGGATGGAAGACAGGCATGCTTCTCTCGGCTGAGAATACAATTAATTCGTGTAAACTTGGCCCTCCTTCTTAGGATATTAACGCCCTCGGTTAGAGAGATGTTTCACTTGCAAATAATATTTACCCAGTCTTGACATGCCTGCAGATTATTAATGCAGCTGAAATTTTCCCTCTTCTAGCCTGTCAGTGTTCAAGCTCAAAGTCGGGACAAAACTTTCCAGGTTTTTCATTTGTTTTAAATGTTATTTATCCATTGACTAAATAAGGGTCTTGTAAGTATAGAGCACTCGGTGCAGACAGAGGCACTGCCTGAGGTAGCCAAGGGTTTATTGCAAGAGGTATCATCTTCCTCTGGGCATCTGGCTTGGGTACTGAGCATGTGAGAAAGGGCAGGGGCTTTCTTGAAGTTTCTTTTCTACCTTTGATAATCCTGTGGCATGTTTTCCAATCAGACATGAATTCAAACTGCAGAGCACAGTGTTATAGGAGATGGAGGGATTTAGGGATAAATTATGTCCTTAATATTCTGTGCAGAATGGAGTATGCTTAGACAGTAGCCTGATGGTTAACCTTGGTGTAGTTTTGTTTCCAACTAACAGGTAGGGGGGCTGCTATTTTTTGTGGGTGCTTCTGAAGCCCCAATTATTTAGTGTCACTCTAGATCTCAGCTGCTTGCCCTACTGGAAAGTATTTGTGATATGTTTGCATTGCAAGTCACTGACTCCTGGGGCATCATTCTGGGACCAGACCCCATATGAACACCAACCTGACAATCCAGACTGCCTACCATTGACCTTGATTGTGTCATTTGACCATCAGGAGGAGTCTCCTCCTCTATAGCAGGAGGAATTTGGGTATACTGTTTCCCAGGTCCCTTCCAGCTATCACACTCCTTGATTCTAATCTAATCTATGAACCAACAAATACTGGTTGAGTACCTACCATGTGCCACATTGAGGTAAAGGGATAAGCAAAATGACTCCTGCTGTCTTGAGGTTCATATCCCCATTAAACAATCAGCAAGGACGTAAACAGGATCATTTCAGATATGTATAAATGGAACAATGAAGAACTATGAAACCATAGGTGGTAACTGGGAGGTTTCCATATAGGATGTTGAGGGGAGGTCTCTCTGAGTAGGTGACGTTTGAACTGAGACCTGAGGGATGGGATGGAGCCAGCATGTAAAGACATGGCAAGGGCAAAGGCTGGCAGGTGGGAATGGACTGAGCCTGTTGGGAACCAACGGCAGGCTGTGTGGCCAGAGCAGGATGAACTGAGGAAGCACTGTGCAAAATGAGGCTGGAGAAGGAGCAAGAACCAGATCCAGGACACCTTGCCCTTCATGGTAAGGAGGTCAGGTTTTTTTCTACATGCAAAGAGAAGCCATTTGAGGGTTTCAAGCAGAGAAGTGACGTGAGCTGATTTATGTGTTAAAGATGAACTAAGGGAAGAAGAGAGAGGAAGCCTGCTTTTCCTGTGGGTAAAGTGAGCTAGGAGGGAAGTCTGTCTTCTGCCCATTCATCTTTAAACTGTGGTTGATATCTGCTCGAGATTTGCTAGATGACGTTGCTTGCAACTAGATCTTTCTCCTACTCAAGTGTCCAAAACGAGCATGAGCCAAAGCTCAGGGGCAGGATGTGGTTTCGGTATACAGTGACCACCATCCCTTCCTCCGGTAGCCCAGAACCACCCGTTACTGCACACACAACCAGTCACTGCAAATCATGCTACATACCCTGACAACCCACGTGGTGATGACACCACGGAATTCAGGAGCCCAGAACCCTCCTCCTCCTCCCCCTTCGCCCTCCTGCCTCTCCTTAAACACAGCCACAAATAACTGGCACCTTGGCTAAAATGTGCCCAGCAGAAAACAAACAGCCACTTCCAAACAAGACATTTTCCTCTGCTCCCCTTTTCTCCTGTGGCTAGGGGCAAAGAATCCAACTGGTTAAGCCATCTTGGTAAATAAATTGCTAGATACAATTCTACTCTCCTAGGCACACAGCTCTCTTGACACAGAAACAGAATTAATAAATTCTGTCCTCTTGACCACAGAGTTCACACAACACTGCCTCCTGCTTGGTTCTGGGCCTATAGCATTCTGCTGATATGATAAATAGACCTAAATGGTTTACCCAAGGCAAATGCCTCATCCTAAACATGTTATTAATACTTTCTGGGTGTTATTTCACCCTTAATGTTAAAAGCTGTCACGTCACAGGTAATATTGATATAAAATGTCCAGACTCTGTTTCCCAGAACATAACAGAACATGGTATTATTACTATTTTTAGAGTAAAATTTGACTCTAGATGCAAATTTGATTGGCCTTGAGAGACTGAAGTGTTGAATACATGTTTTCTGTTAGACATGTCGGATTCATGTTCTGAATGCACCACTTAACTACTGCTGGTATGTCTTAGGTGAGTTACTTAACTTCTCTGAGCTGTGGTAGCCTCTTTTGTCAAATGGAGAACCCACCCCACAGGGTTGCCCTTGAAGATTAAAAGAGAGATCACACATCTAATGTGCTTAGCACAGTTTGTCATGTAATAAATACTCATTATTATTAGCAAAATAAAATTTCATGGTTGATGCACCTATGTAAGTTATAAAATGTATCAACATTAGTTTTTATCAACTAATAAAGGGAGCTATTAAATGTAGCACAAGCATAATAAAAATGACAGAAAGGAATATTAAAATTTGAAAGCATTTAAACATTTGGTTGACAATACATAAAATTGAAATACAGGGGTTCTAAAAATCTTTAACCCAGCAGTAATTTTACCTAGTAATATTCTGTGTATTGTGATAAAAACTAATAATAATAATTTATTGAGTATATTCATGGTATCAGGCACCATTATGAGTGCTTTATGAACATATGTAATCTTCACAGCAATTCTGAAATAGGTACTATTATTATGTATGTTTTGCAGATGGAGAAACTGAGGCAGGCAGTTTGGCTCGATAGCCCTCACTCTTGAACTCTATGAAATATAGCAGAAGTTGGCAAACTGTGACTCAGGGGCAAATGTTTTTTAAATAAAGTTTTATTAGAACACAGCCACACCCATTCATTTATATATTGTATAGGGTTGCTTTTATACTACAACTGATGAACTGAGTTGTTGCAACAGGGACCGTATGGCCCAGGTAGATTATAATAGTTACTGTCTGGCCTTTTACAGGAAAAACTTTGTTAACTCTGTTATCAACTTTAAACTTCTCTAAAAGATTGGGGTTTAGAAGGGGAAGAAATAATACCTTATAATAATACTGCCTTACATCTGGTTTACAATGGGTTTTTATATATTCATCTCATTTAATTATCACAACAACCCTGTGATTTAAGTAGTCCTTTTATTTCCACTTTAGAAATGAAGAAACTGGGGTTCTGAGAGGTTAAATGACATGCATCACAGATTAGACAGGAAACTCCATGAGTCTAAGGATCGTGTGTCTGTATCCGCATGTCCACATCACCTACCACAGTGCTAGGACAGAGTGGCCGCTCAAAAAACACTTGCTAAATGAATGACAGTCGTAAAGGTCACCCAGCTAGAGAATCTAGGTCTCCTTCTGACCCCACAGCTGCCCTGGAGGTGAAAAGGACTTTCTCTCGAGATAGGGTTAAACATGCAGTAGTTAACATGTCACTCTGCTGTGGATGGACAAGTGTTGGCTGCTGTGGTCCTCCTTCTCCTTAGAGATCATCCCAATCAGACCAAAGGGTTTTTTCCTTTTCTCTCAAATGCACAGTCATAGCTTTGAGAGTGTGCTTGTCCTTGTGGTTGGTGCATTTTTAGACAAGATTAAAAGTGACACCCTCATGAGATGGTAGTCACATGGAATCTGGATTTTGGATGGATTTCAGACCCAGCTCTGCCTGCCCTCCTCCCACCCCCTTGACCCACCTCCCACCCCCTGATGAGTCACAGTGCACAGCCGACTGCCCTTCCAAGAACCACTCAAGGCTTTGTTTTCTTTCATCATGCTTCATGCTGGTCATGTGAGGCTCAGGGTATTAATAGACCATCGGCTTGGCCTTCTGAATCTTCTTGTTGGTCAGGGAGATAAATGAAAGGTTTGGCCACTCCCTCTGTGCCATTCTTCACTCCTCTTTTGACTGTCACGTGCTGGTTGGTGACAGAGCTGAGCCAAACAGGCAGAGGGCATCCAGTGTGGCCACTACCCATGGATGTGGCCTCTACTGATGCTTTGAATTCTCGCCTCTCTTAGTGGCCACTTGGTCAGCTCCTGACTTCCGACCTCGGATCACCAGTACTAATCTTAACAAACCAGCCGCAGCCTTTCCTCGCCGCCTTCTCCCAGGCAGATGACGGCATCCGTGCCTGCATGTGTGAGAGATACATACGCCAGGCAGGGAAAGGTTTGGGGGTGGTTCGTTTTTTGGTGTGTGTTTTTTTTTTTTTTAACTTAAAGTTGTGCTCAGGAAATTAAAAGTCTGTACGTGGTTTGACAGGCTCCCAAGGGGCTCTATGGGGACAGAATTTTTAAACAAATGCTTTGGAAGCCGAGGTTCTTTGAATTGCTTAGGGCTTTGATCCAAAAGTTTCAGTTCTCCCCTGCAGCCCGGTTTTTAGAAGGTCGCTTTGCTCGTTCCCTCCGCCTTGCTTCCAGCACCCAGCACAGTGTCATACTCAGTGTTTATTGACCTGAAGAAAAGTTGGGCTGGGGCCTGGCCAGGAGATGAAATTCCCCTGGAACGTTTCCTAGGAGCAGAGATGCAAGCTTTAAAATAAAGCCGAGGTCTTGGTTCTCTCCATCTAATTTACTCCAGTTCGTTTTTTCCTGGGCGCTTGGTAGGTTTTATTAAAATTATCTTCACTGTACATCACCCTCTTTTGTTGGATGACTCTGAAAGCATGAAGGGTGTTGAGAAGGACTCTGCCGAGGCCTCTCACCGCTTGTGGTGTAATTGGTAAAGTTTAGTTTCTTAAGCCTCCCTTTACTCATCTGTTGAATGGGTTTATCCAGTCTACAGTTTCACTTTTCAACAACAGAATCCTTGAATTAAAAAATATATATTTAAAGAATTTTGCTATGGAAGGGAAGAAAGGTTGGGCTGAAGATGTACCAACTTATTATCTCTGTTCTTAATTGGTGATAACGGGGGTGGTGGGATTGGACATACTCCTTCAATGAACAAACTCACCTTTATTTCCCACCTAGTTAATGCCAGACACTGTGCTTAGGGATGTATGTGCATGCCCTCATGTAAAGCTCTCAACAACCTTGAGGACTCTAGATATTAGTAGTACAGATGAGGAAACTGAGGCACCAAGAAATTCAGTAATATGCTCACAGTCACAGAGACAATAAGTGGTCAAACCAAGATTTGAACCTAAACCTAGAGCTGCAAGGAAGGACCCTAGCCTCTTAGCAACAGATACTCTACTTCCCTGAATTTCTCTCTCTTCCAGTGATTAGATTCATTCTACAGAAAGTTAAATGCAATGAAAGAGTCTCTCTTTTTTTTTTTTGGTACGTGCCTAGCGGGAACCGAACCCGGGACTCTCTGGTCCGCAGGCCGATGCTGCAACCGCTGAGCCAAACTGGCCAGGGCAGAAAGAGTCTTAATAGACATTCTCACTGAATGCTGCATACGCAGGAGATATCCTAATAAGAATGGCCACTTCCTTGGAAAGTGCACAGGAAAGCTGAACATGAGCTTTTAGGTGCCTCGCGAGCAGTCAGTGCCAGTGGGGAAGAAGTTCACATGGGGGTAGAATTGCTGCTTGGACTGATTACATGCAAGTCAGACATTCACAGGTCATAGGAGGTTTTGTTCCCTTCAGAGTACATCAGCCCCAATTGCTGAAGTAGGACAAGCAGAATGAATTAGCCCCGGCTGCAGCCAAACTCTTTATATGTAAAAGAAAAAGGCAATTAAATATTCGGCCTGATTCTTGAGTTCTGAATTACCCCCGTCTGTCTTTCACTTTGAGCATCTGCTTCTTATTGCGCCGTGGCCCTGCCTGCCGTTTATCTCTCCCCTCAGTCTGTATCTACGTGTCATGTGACTCAGAAGCGAAGATTAGAGAAGAAAAATATCTCTGTATTCTAAGCCTGGCAACTTCTATTTTTATCCACAGCTGTTGGAACTGATAGCAAAGTCACAGCTCACATCCCTGAGTGGCATTGCCCAAAAGAACTTCATGAACATTTTGGAAAAAGTGGTACTGAAAGGTGAGCTCTCTCTCACTCTCGCACCCCTTTTTATAGGCACGGGGACGGACAGATGGATTTTCCAATAGAGTGGACATGTCATTAGATTTAAGAGAGTGTGAGTGGATGGAAGTGAATAACTCCAGATGCATCTCAGATCCCAGAAAAAGGTACAACTCATATCCATGGCAAAGAGTCAGAGCATCACCCTCTGCCCCTTCACTAAAATGATCTATCCTGCTATAAGTCCCTCAGGCTTCTCAGTGTCCACACAAGTTCCCACCTTGACTACCGAGCCTCTGGATTCCAAATTCCTAGAAAATTGAGCTGTGTACAGGGCAGAATAGATTCATAGACTCTTTGAGCTACAAGGAACCTTAGGTTTCTGGATCAACTGAGTCATTGTACATAGGGGGGAACTGGGGCCCATGAGAAAGAGTGATTGTCCGTAATCGCACAGAGAGTCACCCATACAGGATCAGAACCCAAGCCCCCCGCTCCTGTATGCTCCTCCCACTGACCACCTGAAAGGGACGGTACAGCCGGGCAAAAGCAACTGCCTTCAGGTCAGGTGAGCCACTGGTGCAGGTGGAACAATGAAAAAGAAAGAGTCTTTGTAGAACACCGGGGAGACGAGCACAAAGAGGGACCTAGATAATGGAAACTCTACCCAGGAACCTCGAGTGCAGAAGCTTGGCCAGGTAGAGAAGAAACACCCGCGAGAAAGAAAACCATGTCCCCAGAGGCAGTACCCCGGTAACACAGGCAGAATAGAGAAGAAGGCCCACTTATACAATGGAGAGTGTTCCAGCAGCCTAACTGTTATTTCCTTTTTTCCTTCCCCACCCAAGTCCTTGAAGACCAGCAGAACATTAGACTAATAAGGGAGCTACTCCAGACCCTCTACACGTCCCTGTGCACGTTGGTGCAAAGAGTTGGCAAGTGCGTGCTGGTGGGGAACATTAACATGTGGGTGTACCGCATGGAGGCGATTCTGCACTGGCAGCAGCAGCTGAACAACATCCAGATCACCAGGGTAAGCAGATCCGCCCGGCTCCTCCTGGCAGAAGGGCTGCAGTCGGCTCCTCCTCGGAGATGCCGGGCAGCCTCGCCAGGACCTTATCTCCACTCTGGTGATGGAAGAGCCTGGACCATTCTGTTCTGCGCCTTCTGAGTGCAGGAGGGGGACTTCCTGATAAAGGGAGGGTGGGAAGAACTTGGCCGAAGAGGATCAGAGTACGTGAAAGTGAAACGTGGTGGGAAAACCGGAAAGTCAGCTTTGGGGAAGATGTGGGTTCTACCTCTGAAATCTTGAGTGTGATTTGGAGATCTCTCCTCTGACCTTTTCGTCTGAAAGCCTCGCTTGCAGCATTTGGAGGCAGCCTTGGGCACAGTAGAGCTGCGATGGCCGTGGCTTGGGGATCTGGTCCCAGCCTTCTCGAATTCTGGTTCCAGTTCTCAATAGCTATGACAGAAGCAGCCTTTGATTGTAGACTATGAACATACATGTAAGAAAAGACATGAGCTTAACTACTGTCAGTGGTTTCTTTTAGGTTTTAACTTGGCTCCCAGCTCTTGTGCTCCTACCAGTGAGCAGGAGGACCAAGGCCCGCGGAGCTGCGGGATAGGCGCCGGGTCATCCTGAAGGCTCCCTAGCAGACAGGCGCACGTAGGCAGCTCACGTAGCACTTGGCTTACTTATCTCATCAGTGACCTCGGCTGTTTTAAGTGGTTCCAGCATCCAAGCTGATAGAGTTTGGGTCTGCCCCACCTCTCAAGAAAGTAACATGAAAAACTTCTTTGACCTCTTTTAAATCATTATTTTACTATATGAAGTTTTCAGAATGCAATGTCCCGGACATTACTGTTAACAACTTCTCTGTGCCTTAGTTTCTTAAACTCTGAAACAGAGTCCAAGTTATGTGACTTCCTTAGAGTCACACGTACACACACACGTACACACACTCGTGTGTGCATGTGCATACACACACAATACAGAGCACAAGCCCAAGAGCTCTCTCAATTACATGATTGTTGTATGAGAAATTGAGATTTTCTTATGAACACTTATCTGATTTGTTTTAATAATTTATTCCATTCCCATCTTTCAAGTGTAGACAGTTTGATGATGTGAATTTGAGACCCAAATTTCCAGCTTATCTCTCCCAGAGAACCCCTTACACTTTCTACCTAATCTCTGGCATTCTCTTTAGCCTGGGCTTTATACTTACTACTTTCTCTAAGCTCAGAAGAGAATTACCCAGCCAGTGATATAAATTAGCAAGTCCCACTTGTCCCAAAGGCATCTTCCCTCCAGCAGTTCTGAGACACCCATTTGGATGGTCACACTTGCCCAGAGCTGGCCTCTGTTCCCCGTCCACCTTGCAGGAGCCCCCCTTCGCTACATCCACCCACATACCTTGCACTTCCATGGGCTTACTTTCCCAGAGCCCCTTTTGCTAGATCCACACACGCTCTTGGGAGGAAGCCATTGTAGTTGCTCTTTCTTCATGGAAACAGAGAAGCCCAGTGACTTTCCCCAAGTAACTCAGCAGTTAGGAACAGAGCTGCGGCCAGAACCGTGGACTCTTTATTCCTAAAATGGCAAAGTTTTCGTAATGTCAGTGCTTTCCAAACTTCCTTCCAATCCAGCTTTCTTCCAATTATTTATTCAGTGATTCAGCTTTCTGCAAACCTTTTAAATCCAGAGAAGTCCCATATAGACCCAATCAAACACTGAGGTTCGTCAGTTCTGTCCGTGGTGCTCCAGCGAGGCCAAGCTGTTCTCTGCACACTCGAAGCTTGGGCCTCGCTCGGGGACTCACTCCCCTGCCTCCATCCACTGGCTTATCAGCTCCACAAAGAAAAGACGTGCCCGTTTGTTCCCTCTCCCTGGCACAGCGGAAGGCAGTCCGTACACTTTAGTTGAATGAGTGAATGACTGAAGGAAGTTTCCTCCCACCGCCTGCCTGAGGTACTAGCTCAGAGTTCAGAGGAATACAGTCGGAAAACATTTCCCTGTGTCAGGGATGATGATGACAGTTTACCAGCAGTAGGATTCGGGGCGAGTTATTCAGCCACTTCATTTCTCCATCTCCTCATTTGGAAAATAGGGCAACAATGTGTATCTCAGCCCTGGCTGGTTTGGCTCCGTGGTTAGAGCATCAGTCTGTGGATTGAAGGGCCATGGGTTCGATTCCTGGTCAAAGGCACGTACCTGGGTTGCAGGTTCAATACTGGCCCCTGTTGGGGTTGTGTGGGAGGCAACTGATTGATGTGTCTCTCTCACGTAGATGTTTGTTTCTCTCTCCCTCCCTCCCTCCCTCCCTTCCATTCTATCTAAACATCAATGGAAAAATGTTCTCGGGTGAGGATTAACAACAACAACCAAAAAGAACAATGTGTATCTCTTAGCCCTGGTGTGAGATTTAAGAAGTTAATACATGGAAAGCACTTGGAACTGTGCCTGCCATGCAGTAAAGGCTGAAAATGCATCAGCTGTTATTACGAAGGGCTCACTCTGCGGTGGACGCTCTTCTAAGTCCTTTATGTACAGGGTGGGGCAAAAGTAGGTTTACAGCTATGAGTACGCGAAGCATGGTATAGTCATGTATTATTTATTAATTATCGTATTATTTTCCATATGAACAACTGTAAACCTACTTTTGCCCCACCCTGTATATTAACCCATCAGGTGAATAACTGTAAGTAGGAGTCATTACAATAGCTAATATTTCCTGGGCGCTGTGCTAAGGACCTCCATGCATTATCTCATCTGCTTCTCCCAGTAACACAATGAGATACGCTTTTCCTCATTTTGTATATAACTACGTAGCTAGGAATAACCTGGCCAGGGTCTCACCGTTGGTAAATGTCATGTGGGGATTGAACTCAGACCTGTGCGCCGAGGCTGTGCTTTTATCCGATGCTCTGCTCCCTCTGCCCTCCTTCCCGACCCGCCTTGGCTCTGAGCTGCATGGTTTTGAGAGCAGGGACCCTCAGCGCCCTGAAGAGCTTTTCATACAAATGCCCAACTCTAGAGGAAAAACAGATCGACACACAGAGAGAGAAAAGGGACTTAATTACTTCAGTCTGGACTGTATTTAAAAATCTTACTTTTTAACAGTTTGGACCAAAGAAAAGTACGTTATTACACGAAAATGTTAACAGGTGACATTTACAGTAATTGCTTTCTAGTTGCCAAAGTTCTATCAGTATCTTGCTTTCCATCAAAATTTTATATCTACCTCTATGGAGCCAATTTTTTATTGGCAAAATAATTAATATAATAAAGGATGAAACTATGAACAGAACTGGTTGGGGGGGATTAAATAGAATCACAGTTGCCTGTGAGTGAGCAGGGTTTTGAAGCTCATGGGGGCAGGGTGAACATAAAGGATTTTAGTCAAATGCTTGATCGGAAGAGCAAGAGTAACTTATTTTTCTCTTAAATGTTTATATTCAAAAAGAAGAAGGCACACAAGCAGTTAACCATTTATCAGGAGTAAGGGCTCGGCATGGGGTCTGGGCAAGAATTCTGGAAAAGTTCAGGTTTGAAAATTTGAGAGTGAACTCTGCCAAGTGGACTTTAATAGGAGTTCATATAATAATTGGCCTGGGAGTTTTAACCAAAAAAGTAGAAGCTTTGAAGTGCTGGGAACAAAAAGAAAATCTCATGGCAGTTTTATTAGCTCATATGATCAGCAACAGATGATAAACGACAAATAGGCCTAAGGCCTTCTGCAGCCCGGCAAAGCCCTGCGTTTTGCAAACAATTGAAAGTTCAACCCAACAGCCTGAGCAATAAAAATTGCCAAGTCATAGACACTTCTGATGAGTTAGGAGGCTGAAACAGCTCCAAATCTGAGCCTGTTGGAGCTGCACGGGATCTTCAGCATCTTCTAAACCAATTCATTTGGGACATGGGGAGACTGAGACCCAGACTTCCCCAGAGTACCTGGGGTCCAGATCTGTTGCATGTCCATCCCGTGTTCCTCCCATGCCACTTCCCATTCTTCTCCATAGGCCATCTTTCCTGGCCCCCCTGCCTCTGCCCACCTTCCCTCTACACACCTGTCCTGCTTTGCAGGGGACACAGGATAGAATCGCGGAGACTGCATCCCCTGGGAATCCTGTGTGTTCGGACTTTGATGTGCCCCGTACAGAGTCTAGTTCCCTAGAAATCTGAGGAGGGAACTCAATACCCATTCCCAGGATATTTTCCCCTGAGCTAAGGAAGGGTTTCTTCATTCTGTACTCTTTCCTGTGACCCCCCCCCCCCCCAGGTGACAGAACACTGAGCTAAGAATAATAGTGCAAGCTCAGCTCACCCAGGAATTGAGAACCACAGTCTCAGGTGATTTGTGCTGACTTCTCATCCAGATGGCAGCATCCAGCTGATGTTGATAGCAGCATCCAGGCCTATGAGCAAATACGAAGGGCCTTCTGTGTGGAGATGGCTCCCAGAGCGCTCTGCACCTGCCTCCTTGATAGCGTTTAACAGATGGTTCTAGGACTAGCTGCTTATGCTTCTGGGTCTCTCACCTGCCTGATGAGCCCACTGCAACCCCTCCAGTGCCAGCCTGTAGCCGGCCATCAAAACACATTGCTTGTGCTGGGCTAGTCTGCAAAGAATACGAAGTTAGACCCTAACTTCAAGGATACGGGCTTGGGTGGGGTAACATGAGCTCATCAAATTTAAGCAATAAAGGGATATAGTTGACGAAGTTCATGATTAATTACCAGTGTATTATCCACAGAAAAACAGTTTTCAAAATGTTCCGTGTTATGTTGGGTGCTGGTGAGAAAACCTGCTCGGGTTTTCAGTGGTCACCAGGGGCAGTGAGACAGGAGGATGGGCCGGCAGGGGCGGTGCTCTGTCCAGGACAGTGAGCCCTTCCGGAAGGGTCAACATTGAGACTTTGTGAAGGAGAAAAGCTGTCTGGCACCATTTAGCTCTAGCTGGTCCAGGCTGTTCTTCGTGGTCTCAGCCATGGGTCTTGGGTCTGTGCTTAGGGCGGGGAGAATTTCTGCTTTTGATTTCTGGTCAATAAACCAGCTCAAAGAGGGAGGGCGAGGGGACAGCTGCATCCTTGGAGGGTGTCACCTGGTGACTTGCTGCTCTCCACCCCAAGACTCATGTAACCTTTCTCCTCCCAGCCTGCCTTCAAAGGCCTCACCTTCACCGACCTGCCTTTGTGCCTGCAACTGAACATCATGCAGAGGCTGAGCGACGGGCGAGACCTGGTCAGCCTGGGCCAGGTGGCCCCCAACCTGCACGTGCTCAGCGAGGACCGGCTGCTGTGGAAGAGGCTCTGCCTGTACCACTTCTCCGAGCGGCAGGTGGGTGGCATCAGCGGCTGCTCCTTCCTGCTCTCCCTCCTCTGTCGCCACCCCCAAGTTTCCTTGGCATCTTCTCAAGCTTGACGTGTGGGTGCCCACCCTCCAGGACTTCCTGGTTTGACTGGAAAACTACAGTCCAAGGAGTTTTTAAATAATGTGTGTGAGCCCTGGCCGGTTTGGCTCAGTGATTAGAGCATCGGCCAGCGGACCAAAGAGTCGCGGGTTCGATTCCGCTCAGGAGTATGTACCTCGGTGGTGGTTAGGTCCCCGGCCCTGGTCAGGGTCGTGCGGGAGGCAGCCAATCGATGTGTCTCACGTCGATGTTTCTCTCTCTGTCTCTCTCCCTCCCTCCCACTCTACCTGAAGATAAATGGAAAAATATCCTCAGGTGAGGATTTTTAAAAAAATAATGTTTGTGAGGTTTGGTTGTTTTTTAGGTGGTTTTGATAGAAACACACACACACACACATTCTTAACCTATCCACATTTTCAACTTTCTAAAAAAAAAAAAATTCACAAATTGACACCAGTCCTTCTTTTCGATAACAAAGTAACCTGTACTTTTATGCTATTTTATAGCTAAAGTACTTCTACAGATATTATTTCATTTCATTTTATGACCCTGGAAAGGGTAGACATCATGATGTCCGCTTTAAACAGATGAGGAGACAGAGGCCCAAACGGCGAAGCGACACTGACAGCAGTGGAGGGTTCTCTGGTTGGGGGGCTGGCCTTGAGTTTGAACTTGGGCCTCCTGACACCAGCTCCAGGCTCTTCCACCTCCTCGTGCAGCCTCAGCATTTTCCCCCCCAAGTTCTTCTTAGAAGTGTGAGTTCCCAAGTTCTGCTCATGAAGCCTGCAACATTTAGATTTAAATAGAACCACCGTGCCAAGCAGTTACTGCATCTCTCTGGAAGCAGTCGCTCAAGTCGGAGCAAAGAAACAATTGACATTGTTCATTGAGATCACCTAAACTTTAATTTTTATTTTAATCCTCACCCAACGATATTTTTCTGTTTATCTTTGGATAGAGTGGGAGGGAGAGAGGGAGGGAGGGAGAGAGAAACACCGACATGAGAGAGACACATCGACTGATTGCCTCCCGCATGACCCTGACCAGGGCTGGGGATGAACTGCAACTGAAGTACGTGCCCTTGGCCAGAATCGAACCTGAGACTCATTGGTCCACGGGCTGACACTCTACTGCTGAGCCAAACCAGCCAGGGCTAATTTTTTTTTAATTTGTTGATTTAGAGAGAGAGAGAAACATTGATTTATCATTCCACTTGTTTATGCACGCAATGGTTGCTTCTTTTTTTTTTTTTTTTTTTTATCCTCACCCGAGGACATTTTTCCATTTTTTGTTCAGGTAGAGCGGGAGGGAGAGAGAGGAACAGAGAGAGAGAGAGAAACATCGATGTGAAAGGGACACATCGAGTAGCTGCCACCCGCACGACCGACCAGGGCCGGGAACAAACTGCAACCGAGGTACGCGCCCTTAGCGGGAACCGAACCTGGGTCTCTCAGGACCGCAGGCCGACGCTCTAACCGCCGAGCCAAACCGGCCAGGGCAATGGTTGCTTCTTCTATGTGCCCTGACCAGAGATTGAACCCGCAACCTTAACATTTTGGGATGATGCTCTAATCAACTGAGCTACGTGGCCAGAGCCCACCTAAATTTTAAAGGACCATCCAGATGCAGTTTAGGAGAGGTCACTAGAAAGATGTCACCAACCACCTTTTCTCTTAAAGACTGGTTAAAAGCGACCATTTATCAAAGATACTTCTTTCTATCTTGGCTATTTCCCCCTACCGATTCCAACATAGAGGTAAAAAAGGAGGGAAGGGAGCGGGAGCAGAACTTTCAGAACCAGAAAACCACAAACCCTCTTCTTGCTGAACTCTCCTGCAGTGACTTTCATTTGCTATTTAGATCCGCAAGCGATTAATTCTGTCGGACAAAGGACAGCTGGATTGGAAGAAGATGTATTTTAAACTTGTGCGGTGTTACCCACGGAAAGAGCAGTATGGAGACACCCTACAGCTTTGCAAACACTGTCACATTCTTTCCTGGAAGGTATGTGTCTCAGAGGTGGCTGCCACCGGCCCCTAAGAGCCAACAGTGCCGGCCGACACAAGGCCAAACCCTTTCCTGAGCTTCACGCTTGCAGCCGCCATTCGAAGGTGCAGGTAAAACCAATTCTGTCCCAAGGGAGAGACACTTTCAGAGACCTTCATTTCCTTTACCCTCCCCCCTTAGGTTTACTTTTTGCTGCAACCCACCCACCCCCAGAATCCCCCATCTCTCTGCATGAGTGCGCACACTCGCACACAGCTCTTTAGTTTTCCAGAATGTGGGGCTTTCTTGGCAGGGGGATGTTGTTTTGGGGCTGGGGAGGGCCTGTGGTGCTACCAGCCCATGAGAGGCTTCTGAGAACTCAGACCTCACCTTGACGTTCCTTTCCAGGGCACTGACCACCCGTGCACGGCCAACAACCCGGAGAGCTGCTCCGTCTCCCTCTCCCCCCAGGACTTTATCAACTTGTTCAAGTTCTGAATCGCAGCACGTGCCAGCGCTTCAGAAGGGGTTCCCCGATTGGATGGTTGGGGATACAGAGTTTGGACACTTCATTTGTAAATAGTGTACATTGGAAACATTGGCTCAAAGCTTCTGCGATAGGTCACGGAGAGGACGCTGGAGGGGAGAGACGCAGTCGCTGGCTGGGGATCTAGGAGTGTGGACTTCCCGTTAGGATTGGCATGGAAAAACAGAAATACTGTAAATAAACTTTTTTCTCCCCCCTAACAATTTGCCAGCAAGACTGTGAGGGCAGGGGTTCTGTGTCGTCGGTGAAAACGGAATTCTCTTGGTGGTCACTGGAACTCCCGTGGAGTTCCCCAGAGATGTGGAAGAAGGCAAACGTCGAATACAAGACAGCACACGCTTTGTTTACAATGTGAAAATTTGTTTTAAAAAAGAAACAGAAAGAAGAAAACCTACAGATGAGAAGTCCCTGGGCTTTTGGCTTTGATCTTGGGTTAGCTTTGTAAAGGCAGCGAAGTAGCAGCCACTGTCAACCCGCACGGGCGCGCGAGGGGCCTCATCTTACGAAGATACCACACAATAGTCTACCTCGGAAAGCAGGCAGTGTCTGTTCTCCTCCTTCTCCATCCTAGGAAGAGGATTTGCAGCGGGAAAGGATCTGGGAGGCAGTCCTCACTGTGTTCCTTTGGAGGGGCATCTTCGGAGTTGCCTCTGTTCTAGAACAACCCCAAAACACGTAGGTCTTTTATCCTCTCGTGTCATGGCTCGTTCCGGGCAACCCAAGGCCGATCACAAACCGTCCCAGAGATGTCCTGCCACAGAAAAGATAGAATTCGTCACTCCATAGCTGTGAAGACTTTCCTATTCCTGTTTAACTTCTCGGTGTGTCTGCTTCCCGGGGTATCTTCATGGATAAGCGTAAGCGTATCTCTGTGGACGGGTCGGAGCCAGAGTGCTGATAGAGGCTGGTGAAGGAGGTCTGACATGTCAGCGAAATGTGCTACCGGCTGCCCTTCCTCTTGGCGGGTGATGAGCTGAGTTTTCTTTTCTTTATGCCCCACATCTAAAGGTGGTCAGTCTGAGCTAGGGCTTCTTACGAGGGTGATAACATAAAGCCTGGAGTTCCAGCCAGACAGGGAACAGAAGTGCTTAGAGTTCATCCTAAACATGCTTTGTACCCCAGGGGATCTGCTAGGCCACTACCAGCGGGTCACTGTGTGGGAGAAAGGAAATCTCAGGATGTAATGGGTTTACTGTCAAATATTCCTGGGAGGGAATGGGGGGTGTTTTTGTTTTTTACTTTTTATAGAACTTTGCTTTTCTACAACAATGTACATATTTTTGCCATTGTGTTTGCTTTGCCTTTTTTTTGGTAAATAAAGTTGCCACCCTGCATGTGCTTGGAAAATAAGTGAAGCAAAATAGGAACTAGGTTCACATTCACGCTGAGGATCAGTGCGTCCTTGTGGGTTGAGGTTGGGGTGACCTGAAGAGGGGAGGACGGTTAGACGTGTACAGAAACAAGCCCGGGGACCAGCTAATGATGCAGGCCCCTTCGCATCCTTCTCTCGACACGCAACTCACGCAATTGGAAAGAGAAGCCGACTGTTCATCAATGCTCCTCATTTTGCAAAGTTTGTGCCTACACCAGGGTTTCTCAGTAATTTTTCATGATCACCCTCCAAGAAGAAAACACTAAATTGAATTTAAATTCTCCCTAATGAGAAAAATTAAATAGCAAACAATAAAATCTTGCTGGGTAAGACTGGGCGTTGGAGTGCCACAGATCATTGCAATACTGGGAGGTGTCTTTTGCTCTCCCGTCCCCACCAAATCAAGGTCCCGTTGAGAAGGCAGGGCCTACACTGTGGAATTAAAAGGCTTCCGTGATTTAGACAGCTTTTCTCAAATGTCTCGGCTTTCTTTAAGATGTCGGGTGGAGCTCTGGAGCCTTGGACTGTCTATAATTTTAGGGTGAGGTGTTCATGGCCTTCCACATCTTCCCACCGATTCGTGACCTCTGCCCCTTCGTGTTGATCAAGGTGGGGGAGCTCCTGGGCACCTTCAGGTTGGCAGTCCCAGAAATGCCACCTGATCTGAACTATCGGCACAAAGCTGGCGAGCCAGCCTCGGGTGGGCTGTCTGAAATGTTTGTGACTGGTCCTCGTGCCCCAGGCAGCAAGGTGCACGTGTGCAGAGTGACCCCTACAAGCGACAGGGTTACGGTTTTCTGAGCTGTTCGCCTGTGGCGCCTCTGGGCTCTCCCATCCCCTCTGGCGTCACTGGAGGGGGTGTGCAGCAGAGTCCAGGGAAATTTTTAAGGAAAACGAAACCCACACACGTGGTTCTCTTTCCTTGGAAGAGGAGAATAAGAAGGAAATGGCAGGTGGAGAGGGAGAGGGAGAGGAATGGGAACGGCATCTCTCTGAAGCGGGCGCAGTGAGGGGATGAGCACAGCGTTCCGAGCACTGTGGGCGCCACGTGGTGGGGTGACACGTGACCGGAGCCTCACAGAGAAGAAAAGACAGGTCAAAAGAAAATTCGTGTTCCCTGGGCATTAATCATCTAGAACATGTCTAGACAAACCCTCCCGGGACAACATGCCCATAGAGAACAAAAACACAGAATCCCTGTCTCAGAACTGCTGGTCTAAAACCCAGAAGGGACATGACCGTGGAAATTGCTGGAAGAGACAGAACACTCTACTCCCTTTGCTGTACTCAGCGACCCCCACCCCAACCCTATGGCGTAGCATTTGAAACTGATGAATTCACTTGAACTACTACAAAATGCAAGAGTTTTGTCCAGGGTAGTGTGAGCAAATCCACAGGGGTGTTATCCTTTATTCCAACTCAACGGTGTATGAGCAATGAGCCTAGAGTTTCTTGACAATGAAGTACAACAACATTTGAGGGGAGGAGAACACGCGGAGCTTAGGAGTGTTCTCAGTATAGCATGATCTGGAAAAAAGTCTAATGACGTCTTAAACTAGAGTGTGTTATTACTCAGTGCTGTTACTTTGAGCAGATGGATCAGTCGCGTGGGAGGGCGAGTGACAGAAACTTCAAGGTGTCAGTTATGCGATGACATTTGTTTAGTGATGATCAATTTTATCTTGGAGTGGCTCCGAAAATATTTTAGATGAGCTGGGTCTATGCTGCAAAACTACACAAGAGCAGCCTTTACTTGGATGGTGAAGTAAAACAAGGGTGTATTGCATTATTGCCACAGTTGTCATTTTTATGGACTCAAAACCTTTTTCATTAGCAGAGGATCCTTGCTCCTGTCACTTTGGGTGCAGAGAAAGAGTCTGGAGTTTCATTTGTCTGAGCAAGTGGTATGATGTATAGGAAGGTCAATCATTTCAAGACATGTTTAACGGTGTATCATCCTTAGCGCTCAATACAATGTTTATCATAAAATATGCACCTGAGTTTATATTTTTCTACCAGGCTGTAGGGCAGTAATGTCTTGCTATGCAAACACTCTGTTTTATGCGTGAATTTTTTTAACTGTAATTTTATGTGTGATTTTTTCTAACTATATCATCAGTTTCCATGTTGACATCTGTTGTTTTGTGTGTGTGTGTTTTTAATCTGTTTCCAACTCTCTGAGTCTGTGAACCATCCCTTCTGACTGGATGCTGGCCTAAAATCCTATTAGTGTTTAAACAGACCTCAGAAACACCCTGAACCTCTAGGCAGATGCAGGCATGTGACTCTTTGATATATCTTTGGGCCCTTGATGTCTTCAACAAACAAGATCGTAATTCCTTTAAACTCGTTTTCTGTAGATGCTTTCTTCTCTGTTTTGTTAAGGAAAGTAAACCCCCCATGGTTTTCCAAGTGAAGGAAATTCTTACCCAAGACTTTAGTGCTGGAAGGGAAGTTAGAGATGTTGGAGTCTGGTACTTCCTTTGCCTTTTAAGATAAGGTAGTTAGGTTCAGAATATTCAGGGGACATGTCTCTGCCCTCTTGGTACTCAGTGGTGGACCTGAACATAAACCTGGGACTTTCTGAGGCCTTGACTCTGTGCCCCCAGCCCCAACACCTGGAGACACATGACACCAACCTAATTCTTCTCAAGACCTTCCCTGTGGAAAGCGAGCGTGAGGGTCCAGTGTTGGGCGTCCAGCCATTAACTTTTCCAAACGTTTCAAGTGCCTGAATCTTCCTGGAGAAATTCAGGAGCCACTTAATATTTTTACAGACCTCTGACTGTTGTGAGTACAGCATTCTAGTGAGCGCAACCTGCTGGCCATAAAGTAAGCAGCATGTTTTGACAAATTCATTTTTTCCATGGGTATGTACGTTTAAATTACAAAGGTGGCCCTTAGGACAGATAATGGCGAAGTAGCTTGCTTTCTAGAAACTGAGGTTCTGAAGATTACCAAGAGACATTTCCTCTCCCCTTACTAAGAGGTACATTTAATCCATCCCCTCCATGTCCCTGTCCTCGAGTACCAGCGGTGGATCCATCCTGTGAGCTTCTCTCCCACGGCAGTTTGCTCTCTGCTAAACCTCATCTCTACTAAGCACGAGGGGATTCTTCCATGAGGCAGCAAGGAGCAAGGAACCACAATATTCAAGACTCTGTCTATGGGACATTTTCAAAGCATCCTTGAGCTCACTCAGCAAACAAAACGTCCTGAAAAATCAACCTTAGGCCCTGCTCCATTTGGCCAAAAATGGATGGCTGCTCCAAAACTCTGAACTTCTTGAAACTCCATCTGCTACATTACTTCTCGAGTTTGAACGTGACTTGTTCTGTCTTTGAGGATAGAAGTGTTTGTTTAATTAACGACACACAAGTCTGTTCGACAGAAGGCTCCAAGATGTGCTCTATCCTTGGCACTCCTGGTGCCATCTTTATTCCACCAAGTGCCAATCACCCTGGCTACAGGGAGTAATTCAAGTCCATGTCCTGAGCTTAGAGTCTTTACCTTTTTAATGAAAAACAGTAGAGAGGGTTGAACATTGTAACTAAAAGTGTAAGATCAGACCAATTACATGCAAACGTGTTTATTTAATATTGTATGAGCTGAGTCCATCTGTGGGAGTTATTTGCACACTTATCTTGCATGATGAACTGACTTTTTTATAGTTGTTTGTACCAGACGGTGGCATATTTTTGTAAAAATTTTTGACACTGAATTGCAATAAATGTTTTTCCAACAACACACACTGGTGCAATTTTTGGTGTGTATCAATTCAAGTTGGCTTTTTATCATATTGAGTATGTTTATCTTTTGCCTTGCTAAGCTTATACGCTCTCTCCCAGAAACTTCTCATTGTAAGATTTCTAGGAATACAGAGAAAAGAAGCTTGCTGCTGAGTACTAACCTGTGTCCATAAATCAGCATTGTGCTTAAATGGACCGTTTCCACTTACTGTTTGTATAGTACAAAGATGAGGGAATAATGGACTTTGAAGTCAATATCAATTTACTTATCACAGGTGTTTAATGAATAACTACTATGTGCTAGACTCTGTGCAAGGCACTAGGACTAGGAGGATGAACAAGGCTGACATGGTCCCTGCCTTAATGGAATTTAGTTCCACTGAGAAAGAAAAAAAAAACAAGTAGGAGAACATTTTTATTTGTAATAAGTGCTATGAAGGAAACAAACAAGGGGCTGAGACGCAGAGTGACAAGGGGACCTGCCAAGGAGAGGCTGAGCAGGGGTCTCCCCGGGGACGTGATGAAGCTGAGACCTGAAAGGCGAGGCCCCGGAAGGATGAGGGCTGGAGCACTCCAGGAAGAGGACATGTCCCGCCAGACAAAGTCACATTTACTTAACCCCCGCTCAGTATCCTCAACTCCAAAATGGTGATCATTTACATCTTACGGTTGTGAGGGTCAAATGAACTAATATGTGTAAAATGCTTGGAGCCGGGTGCATAACATGAATTCAATTTACATCAGTAATTATGATTCCCTGAGCAACAGGAGTCTGAAAATCGGGTTAAGAATCGCACTGAGTTCCCAGTTGGGTGTGATTTGCTCAGGTGACTTACTTGTGGGTGACCGTCTTACCCAATACATTCACTCTGGAATAGATTCCTGACCCTGCCACTAAGTCTCCATCAGAAAATGACATAAAATGTGCATGAGAGATCTTTTTTTTTTAATTTCCACTAGAATCACAAAATTTCATCATTTCCTAAACATCCCACGCAGTCTTTGCTCGGGCTGTTCTATCTACCCAGAATGCCGCTTCCCTGCCCCTCTGCCTGTAAGCATCTATTGCTCCGGGGCCTCCTCACTGCAGCCTCCTCCAACGGAGTGAATCTCGCCTCCCATAACATTCTAGTCTTATCTGTGACTCTGTCACAGTACCTAGCACAGTGCCAGGGCTGAATGAATTGAAAAACCCACACATCATATATTCATTAAATGCTTTTAAAGTCTCAGTTATGACCACATACTTACCTTTGGTTAAAATAAGAATCAGCAAGAGTTATGTGCATAGCTTCTTGATTAAAAACTAATGGTAGTTGATAAAGTAACAAATGTGGAGACCCAGTTTTCATTAAAGTTTCTTTTAAGTTCAACCAAATCTTTACAAGCCTAGTAAATTTTCATACAAAATAAGAAGGCTTTCTTTTAACTGTTTGATAAATTCAAATTGAACAGACTGAATTTCCTTTAAAAAATAAGTCCTTTAACAAACATCATAAAAAATTTTAAAGATTTGAAAACTGCAATTATAAATCTAATGAATCTGCTTTTCAAAATAAGCACCTCAAATACCTGTTCAGGGAAGCTTCAACCCTGATAAGCAAAATAGTCCCAAGTAAAACTCATAACATAAATTTAATAAGTTAAGCCTAATGATATCTCAAATTCTCGAAAAAACCTTAGCATGGTAAAATGATTATACCTTTCCACTAATGATGCTATCTTACACTGATTACTCATTTTAAATGGAAATCACAGCACTGCCGCGGTAGGCAGAGTGCTGGCTACTGAAGCTGTCCACATCCTCATCCCCAGCCTCTGCGTGCTGTGTTACACGGGAAAGGGGAAAGGCAGGTGTGATTCAGTGAAGCCCTTGGAGATGAGGAGATTATCCTGGACTATCTGGGAGGGCCCAATATAATCACAAGGGTCCTTAGAAGTGGAAGAAGGAGGCGGAAGGGTTTAAGTGATGCGATGTGAAAAGGACTCATCCTGCCCTTGCTCCCTTTGATGATGGAGAAAGGGGACCATGGACCATGTGAGCGACATCTAGAATCTGGAAAATGCAAAGGCCAGGAAATGATCTTCCCCTAGGGCAAGCAGAGAGGAATGCAGCCCTGCCAACACCTTGACCTCAGCCCAGTGGGACCCATGTCAGACTTCTGAACTTCTTGTGAGTTTGTGTTCTGTTAAGCTACTAAATTTCTGGTAATTTGTTATAACAGTAAGAGGCAACTAAGATAGTTAATCTGACAGATTCTCTTGGGTGCCCAGCAGCCCATCCCTACAAAGCTTTTCTCTGTTTAAATTTCCCTTCAGATAAATTCCCACTGACCCCTAGGTTGCATGCCCCCCCCCACCCCAAGCTGAGTGAGGGTCTGTCTGCAAATTAAAGACGCAAGTGTCTTTACAACCTAATTCAGCAGCAAGAGTTTTTTGACTGCCAGATCTGCAAACCTGCAAAAGCTAGGCAGGGAGCTCCACCAGCCAGTGGTAGGTGTCAAGTCGTCTGCTTCCCAGTTTACATGAGGCCAACGCCAATCACATTTATGCCCAGAAATATCACGGAGAACCAGCATTTCAAATTCTTTCCGACAAGCAATGCTTATGAAGCAGCAATCACCTGGACACTGGAAGAGCCACTCAGAAGTGTGAGCTGAGCTCTGGCCCTCGGGGAACTTACCAACCTGGCGGGGGACGGAGGGTACGAGAGAATGTACTGTCACCCCCAACACAAGATCCAAAGTTTCAAGGGCCCTAGTGAGATACAAAGTCCCAGAGGAACTAAGAGAGGAAGAACTGAGTTCTTGCTTCTAATAAGGTGAATAACATTGATAAAACACAAATCCAAAACACACTCTTCCTGAACCAGTGTGAACAGGGCTCCTTCTTTGGGATCCAGGAGCTAAAGCACCAGAGATCAAGACTGACCATCCAAGCCCATTTGATGGTATCAAGAGCATTCTTTAAACACTCAGAAGTTTGAATGGATTTCTCTTTTGGAGGGAACTGAAACTCTCTGTATCCCCTGGGGTCCCAATGCCTGAGTCCACCAGTATTCTAGCAAACTAAATGAAACCCAGTCCCTTCAAGGAGTCCTGTCGCGGTTATTTCATGTATCAACTTGTTTAGGCCATGATGCCCATTCATTTGGTACAACACCAATCTAGAGGTTGCTGTGAAGGTATGTTTTAGATGTGATAAACATTTAAATCAAGAGACCGCACCCTGGCTGGTTTGGCTCAGCCCTCGGACCAATGAGTAGCGGGTTTGATTCCAGTGAAGGGCATCTCGGTTGCAGTTCGTCCCCAGCCCTGGTTGGGTTGTGCAGAAAGCAACCAGTCAATATGTCTCTCTCACATCGATGTTTCTCTCTCTCTGCCTCCCTCCCTGCCACTCTATCTGATGAGAAATAGAAAAATATCCTCAGGTGAGGAATGAAAAAAAAAAGAGAGAGAGACCTTGAGTAAAGCAGATTACTTTCCATATGTTGGTGGGCCTCATCCAATCAGTTGAAAGCCCTGTAGAGGAAAAGATGGACGTCCTCCCAAGAGAAATGAATGCTGCCTCCAGAATGCCTATGGACTCAAGACTGCAACATCTGCTCTTCCCTGGGCTCCAGCCTGCCAGCCCGCCTGCACATTTCAGACCTGCTGGCCCAGCAAATGCATGAGCCAATTTCTTAAAATAAATACATAGATTTTAAGGAATGAAATCAAGAGAGGGAGAAAGGGGGTACTATATATCTGTAGATATATAAGTACATGGTAGCTAGACAGATGACAGATAGGGACACACGTGCTGTTGGTTCTGTTTCTCCAGGGAACCCTGACTAGTACGAGCTCCTAGAAAGAGAAAGAGGGCGAGGAAAGACTAGAGGAAGGCTACAGAGGGCAGGAGGAAGAAAAACCAGAGGGAGAGCGGAATCTAGTGGCTGCGGGAGGCAGCCAGCCAACTGCCACATCCTGGGAAATCATATTTGGCAGATGCCAAAGAGTAAGTACATCCAGTCCTCTTACCCACATACAGTGTTTGAGTGGCTCCCCTTCTTCGTCCTTTTCAAACTTATATTCTGTTGTTTTAATTATATTTAACTCTTCAATTTTTCTTAATTTTAAAATCATGCTAAGGAGCCCTATTTCCCTCAAAGGGGCCACATAGCACAGCGATTAAGAGCAAAGAATCTGAAGCCGGCCTGTGTGGGTTTAAACGCCACTCCACCGCTTCCTAGCTGTATGGGACACTGCCAACGCCTTAGTCCCCTTATCTGTAAAAGGGGGTGTTGACAGTACCTGCATCACAGAGTTGCTGTGGGGATAACTGAGTTGACGCATTTCATGTGATTAATGCATTTTGTGTGGTTAGAGCAGTGGTTAACACACAGTAAGCTTTACATAAACATTTCTTATTATGGATCACAAGTCCACTTTCCATTTTGTTTTTGCACAATGTGTTCTAGGCAGAAAAACCATGTAGACTTCACTGTCTAGAAAGAGAAGCATAATGAGTAAGTCAATGAACCCAATATATGTATATTTTTCTACGCAGTATAGGCAGGTACTGTTATCATTAGCTAATATTTCAAAGCATAATGAACACTTAGAGTCGTCATTAGTAGTGATGGATATAAATCCATATTTCAAATAGTTGTGATCATTTTGAACTTGCTGGCCAAATTTTGGTCAGATCTCATTAGCTTACCATTGTTTTTACCTTACACCGCAGCTAATGAAGAGATGAGCTACAGATCGGATCTGAGAGACACCTTATAAAATAAACCAGGCTGAGGCTCAGATACTCACATGAGACCACTAATACCCAATAGGAGCTGCAAACCTGCAGAATTTGACCTGAAGGTCATGAAGAAGCCATTCCCATGGAATTCCCAGGAAGAGCCATGTAAGATGGCTGGGAACCAACACTGGAAAAAAAATATTTTCATGTTTATACCCCAAACTTCCCAGTACGCTAGTTCCAGTTTACTCAGTACAATTTACCTGTGTGCCTGGCCCTAGATCTATTGAGTCAAAAGAGTCATTATATTTGAGGAGCCCACATATTCATGGGAGAGAGCCAGGCATATACACCAATTAATTTTCATTTCTATAATCAAGTATACATGAGTTTTAGCAGAGACACAATAATACTTAACTTACATCAAATAGACTTTTCTGTGCTTCAATTTCCTCATACTAGCACTGACCTCATAGGATGGTTGGGCTATTGTATGTAATACAGTGCCTGATACAGAATAAATAGGACATGTATTAGTATTCAATATTGTAGTTATTATTGTTATTTTATATCAAATAGTTTGGCACTATTCTAAGCAAGTGAAATGTTTGATTATCTCAACAATTCTATGAAATTGGTATTATTTATTATTCCCAAGTTACAGAAGAGGGAAGTGGGCACAGGAAGGATGAGCAGATGCCCAGGGCACAGGAGACTGGGATTCAAACCTAGACTGTCTACAGCCAGAGCCTGCACTCCTGTGAGCGTAGGGGTTAAGGGAGCCAATTTTGCTGGGCACTTCCGGGAATGCGAAGGAGAAAGTTCTTTTTCCAAAACAGCAACGGATAAAATGCAGTCCTAAAATAACTTGCAACCCAAAAGTCTGGCTCTGAGCTTTTTAAAAACATTTGCATGAATTCTTCACTCCTTTCACAATTAGAAAAGACAAGAATTCCTCATGAGGTCCTGGGCACGCAGATGTGAGCTCCCTGGCCGGTGCCACTGGGGCCCATCCGGACATGTTGATCTTTCAACCCTACTGCCAGCTCTTCTGCAGAAAGCTGTGCCCTGCTCCTCGGCCAAGGGCCTGGTTTGGTTTTGGATGCCATACCCTCCAAAGGGGAATTTCAGGTCCTCAAAGCGTAGCCTGGGCAAGCTATGCCTGCTCTCGGTATTTATATAACCATCCCAGCTCCCAAACAAGGGATGCTGGTACTGTGTAATTACAGGCTTGCTGGCCTGTCACTAGGGAGAGAAAACACGGATAATAGCTCCATCTGCCTGTAAAATCCAATCTGTCTCTAGAAACCCAAGAAAGCTCCTGAAAAAAGAAGCAGCCAGCCTGGTCCCCTAGCACCACCATTCAAAACAACCATTTTTATTAAATAAACAGAATTTGGCTGCCCCCAAACTAAGCATGATTATGGCCTCATAAATGACATCATTGCATCTGGGTAGCATTTGTGAAATGGAGAGGCTCCTATAAATTTCCTGGCTATATAATCACCCCCAAATGTGTTCTTTAATCAAGAACAGCTAGAGTTCAATTTGAGAAGCATAAAAAAGACATGTTCATTAATCCATGCTTGTGCATCAATCAGGATTTTAGATACCAAAACCAAGCTTCTCTTTTACACGCTAATAAATCGTGGGCTCCTGTCCACTGTTCCCATGGGGGGCTGGAGATTCCAGCTTTTAATTCTACCGCATTTTATCAATTCTAAGATGAACATACGTTTCACAGGCTGCATCTTACAATCCATGGCATCTTAGATTCAGTGCAACACAGACTCATGATTGAAACACATGTAGTCCATCAATTCTACTCTTAAATCTCCCTCTGATCAGCGCCCCCTCTCCTTCTCCACTGCTTCCTTCCCCTCTAGGGCTCTCAGCACTGTCTGCCTGGAAGTTTGCAAGAGGTGCTTAACCTGTCTCCTCATCTCCAGCCTAAATCCCTCCAACACATCCACTTTGCTGCCCAAGAGATCTTTCTAGAACACAGAGGTAGGGCCTGGAAAGGAGGGTAATGGGGTTTATGTTACCCACTTATATGTTTTCTTTTAAATAGAAGCTATTTTGAGAACTCAATTGTGTCCATCTCAAGGAAAATTACAACAACAAAAAATGTTTTAACAAGAGAAAGAGCCGATAATCAGCAAGTGTCTACATGTGAAAAGGTGATACCTACCACACGGGTAGTGAGAATTCAGTGTGATCGTGCATGGAAAGTGGGGCAGGGTGAAGTAAACTATGTATTCCTGTGACGACTCCCTGCCAGGCCGCAGGCTAGCTGCCTGCCCTCCCGAAGGCCACCGCGGCTGTCAGCTGACCCTCTCGATGTAACTTTCTCCCTGGGTGATGGTCACGCCTTCCCTCCTTTGCTCCGTTAGGCTTAAGGGCAGAGAAGTTTCCTGTGATCATTTCTAATGCTGCTATAACACATCCCCACAGACCCACTGACTTAAAGCAACAAACATTTATGATTTTACGGTCTTTAAGTCAGAAGTCTAAAACGGGTTGGCAGGGCCGTGTTCCTTCTGGAAGCTCTAGGAGAGGATCCTGTCTTTGCCTTTGCCTTTTCTAGCAGCTGCCCGCATTCCTTGGCTCTCAGCCCCACGTCGCTCCGACGTCTGCTTCCATCATCGCATCTCCTTTTCCGCCTCTGACCATCTCCCGCTTACCAGGACTGCTTGGTCCCAGCGACCAGTGTCTTTTATACAGACAACCCCAACGGCGTTTTTATCCTGTCGCATCCCCTTCCCACGTAGCAGCAATTTCAATCATGTCACTCATCTATTTAAGACTCTGGAGAGTTTCCACTTAGAATTATACGCAATTTCTTACCATGAGCTGATAAGGCCCTCCATGATCTGGTACTGACTTGCTTTCTAGTCTCATCTCATTCCACTGTCTCTATTATGCTCCAGCCACACTCATCCTCTCAGGCCCTTGAACTTGTCAAGTTCTTTCCCACCTCAAAGCCTTTGATTGTTCCCTCTTCCTAGACTCCTCTCATCACCGGGTCTTTTTTTTTTTTCATCCTCACCCGAGGACATTTTTCGATATTTTGTTCAGATAGAGGGAGAGGGAGAGAGAGAGAGAGAAACATCGACGTGAAAGCGACACATCGAGTGGTTGCCACCCACACGACCCAACCAGGGCCAGGGACAAACTGCAACCAAGGTACGTGCCCTTAGCGGGAACCGAACCCGGGTCTCTCCGGACCGCAGGCCAACGCTCTAACCGCTGAGCCAAACCGGCCAGGGCTCATCACCGGGTCTTAAGTGTCACCTACTTAAGGAACCCTTCCTTTCCTACCCCCCGCAAGTAGGAATCTGGACTTTCCCCTCTCCATCCCAAATCCATTGTTCTATATCTCAATCCTGTATCTCCTTGGTGACACTATTACAACTTGTAATGATTTCATTTGTTTGTTTTTAATGTATTCCCTTCTAAATTGTAAACTCCATGACCACAAGGATTGTCTTTTTTTTTTTTTCATTAATCCTCACCTGAAGATATGTTTCCGATTGATTTTTAGAGAGACTGGAAGAGAGGAAGAGAGAGAGAGAGAAACAATGATGTGAGAGAGAGAGACATCGATTAGGATTGTGCCTTATCTAACATTGTATCCCTACAGCCTATGAGTCTGACAAAACAGGTCCTTAATATAATTGTTAAATGTAGTATGTGGTCATTTCGTAGACTGTAAGAAGCAATAAGAAGGCCAACACTGTAGACTTTATCCCAGTGTGGGCCACTTCCCTATACCTGTTTAAAAACCCTCTAACCTACATCTTGTTGGTTGCCAGATGGGAGGGGGTTTGGGGGAATGGGTGAAAAAGGTGAAGGGATTAAGAAGTACAAATTTATCGCTAAACTGACAAACCTCAAAGGGAAAGGGGCTGGGGGGTGGGAAGAAATAAACCAAAGAACTTATATGCATAACCAATGGACACAGACAATAGTGTGGGGAAAGGCGGGAGGGAGGCGGGAGTGGGGAGGAGGGAGTCAATGGGGGAAAAAATGTGGAACATCTGTAATACATTCTACATTCAACAATAAAGATTAAAAAAAAAACCCTCTAACCTGACCAGCTCTTGTCATCATTGTCCCCAGCTCCACTCCAATGCCACACATAAGTACACTGAGAAGAGACATAATCTCACATGATTCTAAAACCAAAAATAAAAATCATAGAGGTATCCAATTCACATTTCCTATACTGGTATTCCAAGAAATACGTTTTTGGGGGGCATTAATGGGCTTATTATGATGAAAGAGCTCCAAATAAATTTGGGAAACTCAGCATGAGAGATCCCTGTACTGTGTAGCACTGCCCATGGATTATTGAAGGAATCTTTAAAAATGTGTTTTCCAAAAAAAAATTATATGTTCAAAAGAAAAGATCAGACAACTTTATGGAAGCAAAACGCAGAAATATGAACAGGTCAAATCTATATTCATTTTTTGTCACAAAATTTATTTTGGACTAAATGTTGATCTGAGCAATAACCTGAAAATTTTAAAGTGTGATCACATTCCTTGTTAAGAGAAGCTAATATAACATATGTTTCCAAGTGGCTTTTAAAATCTAGGGGAGAAATTTCATTAACTTTATCAAGGGACAAATATATTCTTAAGAAAAAAAGGATCTCTCTTCCTGCTATTGAAATACAGCTTCATAGCATTTATGGAAAAGCTAACAACAAAGACCAAAAAATCCGGTTTCAAAGTAGTCATTTTGTGGATGAAGGTAAGAAACCTACAATCTTTCCTTCACCACAGCATTTCATATTTAAACCTTCTATTTTTAACCTGATGGTGGGATTCATGGCTAATGCTTATGAGATCTGTGTCTAGACAGTTGAGAAAAACAGGAAATGAGTTACATTGTTGTAGCTTAAGAGAATTTAACCTTTTGTCTTCTAGCTCCAAGCTCTGCTTGTTAAAAAAAAAAAAAATTCCTCTCTCCTGAGAATTTTAGGGCATCTAAGGAACTATAATCATCCAGGGCTTCTTCAGGGAGCAAAGATGGCTATTTCAGTGGAAAAGGAAATGAGAACATGGGTTTACTGTGCTTGGACCATAAAAGGAACAGAGCCATTTGGAGGACCGCATTTGCTGTCTCTGAATCCTGTGTGTGTGCTCATAGCTGTCTCTGATTGCCTGCTCCTAAAAGGCAGGGGCTCAGCCTGGAGAACTCCTTCTACCTCTGTGCTGGATGCATAATTTGATGCTGCAGGACTTAAAATGTCCCCTAGAAGAGCAAATTAAGAGGAAGCAGCCGGCATTTGTGGAACACTTTCCATGTGCCAGATACTGAGCTAAGCATGTCGCATATATTATCTCATTTAATCCTCTCAACAACCCCAAGATGTGGTTACTATTATCACTCCCATTTTACCCGTGAAGAAATGAAAGCACAGAGAAGTTAAGGAACTTCACAAGACTAACAGAACTGGCATTTGGACCCAAATCAATATAATTCTAGAACCTCTGTGCTTAGTTGGCATGCTCTACTGTTGCAGAGCTGTTGTGAAGATTAAATGAGATGATGTATGTAACAAACTTATCACAGTTGCTAGCCCATAATAAGCATTGTAATTCCTGCTGTTATTTATACGGATAAGTAAAATAGTGTGGTACTTCAGCATTAAGTAGATGATGTGACTCACCCCCCTGTTCTAAGATACATGGTACTTAGTGCTCTTAAGTAGCTATTGAATTGAAACAAATTGAAAGGTGATGGTGAGGTCTCTTCTCTGATAACCTCAGCTATCTGAATCATAACATAAAACTGAAAGTAAACAAGTATTATTGGCTCTGCAATATTGTAATGGACCTACTTGTTATTGGAAGACAAACGGAAGCCTGCTTTAATGATACTTATGCATTTACCTTAAAAATGAATGTATTCATTATGGCTTTTAGTATTTACACAGATATATATTGAAATAAATGTGTATGTTCCATATACATACAAGTATTTCTTGTCCACTGAGAGGACCTAAAAGCAATGATGCTCCAGGAACAATGAGCACACCCACCACCAAGATCTTGATTTCTCCAATAAAAGGAACCAGTGATTTTTGGAGAAAAGGTTGATTCCAAGGTGAGAGGAAGGAAAATACAAAATAAATCTAGAACACAAAGGAAGTGCCGAAAGAAGAAAGTATTCAAAAATGATGAGGCATGTTGAAAGGATGCAGGAGCCAACCTGATTAAACTCCTAAGTGGCCAAAGCTAGAATAATTTGACAGCAAAATAAATAATAATTATATTAGATTACAACACATAATAAAAATAAATATGCATAAGCCCCTTCTAATATAAATAAATAAATAGAGACAACTCTTCCTTACAGTGGAATTTTAATTAATAAATGTAGAAGGCATGAAGGAAATAATAAAACTATCAATAAGGCCCTGGCTGGTTTGGCTCAGCAGTTAGAGCGTCGGCCTGCGGTCCAGAGAGACCCGGGTTCAGTTCCTGCTAAGGGCACGAACCTCGGTTGCATTTTGTCCCCAGCCCTGGTTGGGTCGTGCAGGAGGCGGCCACTCGATGTGTCCCTTTCACGTCAATGTTTCTCTCTCTCTCTTTCCCTTCCACTTTATCTGAACCAAAAATGGAAAAATGTCCTCAGTTGAGGATAAAACAAAAAAATAAATTAAAAAAAAACTATCAATAAGCAAAAAACTGGTGAACTCCAAATGAAGTCTCGAGTTTAGCTAATGGTAACACATCAATGTTGGTTGCTTAGTTTTGACAAAGTGCCATGTTAATATAAGATGTTGACCTTAGGGGAAAACGAAACTTGGTGAGGGATATATGGAAACTCTGCAACTTTTCTGCAAATCTAAAACATTCCCAAGTTAAAAGTTTTTTTAAAAAAATTAGACCGCCTGGCTGGTGTTGCTCAGTAGTTGGGCCTGGTCCCCAGTGGGCAGGTGTGCAGGGGGCAGCCAGTCAGGGTTCTCTCTCATTGATGATTCTGTCTCTCTCTCTCTCTCTCTCTCTCCCTTCCTCTCTCTCTAAAAATCAATAAAGAAAAAAAAAAAAGATTGGACCTACATTATGGAGTGAAACCCATTCACAGGTTAAAGGGAAGTTAACGTAAGCATAAATAATTTGTTTATGACACTGAACATTACACCTGGGTTTCTCATATAAATCTGATACACCTCTCATTGGTGCTGAAAACTCTTCATAGCAGAGTCAAGAGAAGCTGCGCTGAGGGAACAGTGGATGCAAAAGAGACTCCAATTCACCCATGCATACCCACTCCATTAAAAAGAAATAAAACACCTAGCCGAGCAACTGTTCAACAAAGCATTCTGTGAACTCATACACAATTGCCATTGTTCAGCCCAAATGAGGGTGCTATTGAATGTCTCTGTCTGCTGGTCTGTGACTTACAAAAGCACTATTTCTTTTTATCCTATTTTCTGTTTCTTGAATGGAGCATTGAGGCTATTGAAACAACAGCCCTTTGGTTTCCATCAGAATGGGATGCATCCAGGGAAACACAGAACAGCCCCACAGAGAGCAGCTTGCGATGGAACACTGACTCCCTCCTTCAGGGATCTGGACCAGCCTTCAGCCTTTAAGGCCTCATTCCCTTCATTCTATGAGCCAGAAAATGGGTTTGTCTCATCAGGTATCAGCCCTTAGCAAAGACTAGTGGACACAGAGGGGGTCTGGGACCATGATAAAAATAAGCTCACATGGACCCTTGAGGGCCAGGGCAGCGACTCATAGTCCCTTATGCCTCTCCAAACCCCTAGCAGAGGGAGGGTAGGCACAGACATTTTTGTTGATGCTCTTCACAGAAAATGAGATTCTACACAGAAACACACCTAGCAGGAAATTGTCTCTCTCTCTTTTTTAATCCTCACCTGATTTTAGAGAGGGGAAGGGAAGGAGAGAGAGAGGTATGAGAGAAACACCGACTGGTTGCCTCTTGCACACCCCCCCACCAGGGATCAAACCCACAACCTAGGTATGTGCCCTGACTGGGAATCAAACCAGCCACCTTTTGGTGCACAGGACGACGCTCCCAACAAACTGAGCCACACTGGTCAGGGCAGGACTTGTCTCTTATACAAACCTGTATTCTCTTGGCCTGGTTAGTGCCAATAGTAAGCACTCAATAATCACTTGCTGGGTGAATTAGTTATGTTCACTAACTGCTGCCTCTTGGCATTGATGACATCTTTTAAAAAGGTACTACTAGGTTCCCATCCAATTGATTCAAAGTTTTAATTACATTATAATGTTTTTATTTTGACCTCTCCACCTCATTCTAAAGGTCATTATAGGCCCCCAAATCTACCTTACAATAGAAGAATTTTGTGACCTTGTAATTATTTTTACATCAATAAGAAAATAAAAATAATAATTGATGATCTTAGACAAGGTTGCCAATACCGCTCAACGGAAAAAGAGCAGTCTGTTCAACAAATGGTGTTGGGAAAACTTGATACCCACTGGCAAAAGAATGAAGTCGGAGCCTTATCTTACACCATATACAAAAATTAACTTATTCCACTTAAATATAAGACCTAAATTATTAAACTCCTAGAAGAAAACGTAGGAGAAAAGCTCTATGACTTTGGACTTGGCGATGATCTCTTGAATATGACACCAAAAAGCACAAACAACAGAAACAAAAATAGGCAAATGTATTATATCAAACTTAAAAATATTTGTGCATCCAAAGATACAATCAACAAAGTGAAAGGACAGCTTATGGAATGGAAAAAAATATATGCAAATCATATCTGATAAGGAGTTAATATCCAGAATAGATAAAGAACACCTATAACTCAAGAACAAAAATTAAATAACCTGATTTAAAAATAGGCAAAGGCTGGCCAGTTTGGCTCAGCAGTTAGAGTGTCGGCCCACGGACCAGAGTCCTGGGTTCTGTTCCCACTAGGGGCACGTACCTTGGTTGCAATTTGTCCATGGCCCCAGTTGGGGTCATATGGGTGACAACCAGTCAATGTGTCTCTCTCACATCAATGTTTCTCTCTCTCTTCCCCCCTCTCTCCCTCCCGCTCTATCTGAAGATAAATGCAAAAATGCCCTCAGGTAAAGACAGATAAATAAATAGGCAAAGGACTTGAATAAACTTTTCTTCAAAGATAATATACAAGCATATGAAAAATGCTCAGTATCAATAGTCATCAGGGAAATGAAAGTCAAAACCACGAGATACCACTTCACACCCATTTGAATGGCTACTATTTAAAAATGAAATAAAAACAAAAAGACACAACAGAAAATAATGTGTTGGTGAGGCTGTGGAGAAATTGGAACCCTTGTGCACTGCTGATGGGATTGCAAAATGCTGCAACCACTATGGAAAACAGTATGGAAGTTCCTCAAAAAATTGAAAATAGAACTGCCATGTGACCCAGCCATCTTACTTCTGGGTATACGTACAAAAGAACTGAACTCAGGCTCTCAAGGAGGTATTTGCACACCCATGTTCATAGCAGCACTATTCACAATAGCCAAGAGGTGGAAGCAACCCAAATATCTATCAACAGATGAGTGGATAAACAAAATGTGGTTTATACGCCCAGTGGAATGTTAGTCAGCCTTAAAAAGGAAGAAAATCCTGTCAAGAGCCAGGAAACATGGATGAACCTTGAGCACATTAAGTAAAATAAGCCAGTCCCAAGAAGACAAATCCTGCATGATTCCACTATGTGAGGCATCTGAGTAGTCAAACTCATAGAAACATTAAGTAAAATGGGGCTACCAAGTGCTGGGGAAGGGGGAAAAGGGATGTTGTTCTTTCGTTTCACAAGATGAAGAGGTTCTGGAGATCTGTTTCACATCATTGACACTACTGAGCTGTACACTTAAAAATAATTAAGATAGTAAATGTTGCCAGGCTGGTGTGGCTCAGTGGATTGAGCGGTGTCCCATGGCCTGAGAGGTCCCGGTTGGATTCCTGGTCAGGGTACATGCCCAGGTTGTGGACTCGATCCCCAGTGAGGGGCGTGCAGGAGGCGGCCAATCTATGTTCCTCTTTCATTGATGTTTTTATCTCTCTCTTCCTTCCCCTATCTAAAAATCAATTTTAGAAACATATTTTAAAAAGATAGTAAATGTTGTGTTTTTTACAATAAATACATAAATAAAACTTTAATGGACTGATAATGGGGGAAGGCATAGTCCCCACTGCCTTGTTGGGGGCTCGTGCCGGACTGTCTCCTGAGGCCTTCCCCACCTCCTCTGCGGACCTCGTGGCCATCTCCTTTCTTGCTTCATCTGTTTACCTCCCACTCGTAGTTCTTGAATCTGGCTCTGGTAGTCACTGCTGTTCTGGCCCTCTCCCTTTCTTCCTTCTCCACAAATCCTACAGGATTTGGTCTTCTAAATGCTCCAGGGAACCCTCTGGAAACCATATACAAACAGCCAGTAATTAATTTATAAAATCAGACCCTTAGCAATATTCTATACTCAAGATATTAATGCCAAGTTTAAAGACATTGCTCAAACACCTAATGCAGAAATTGTCATATTATAAAAGCACTTGAAAAATTATTCCAAACATCAAATGATATTTAAGCCCCATTACGTTAACAAACAATCTTATGCTATTATCCTGTACCATTAAATATGTGATAAAACTTTCATGCAACATCTGGTGGAAATGTAAATTGGTACAAACCCTTAGGAAAGCAATTTGGCAATATGTTTTAAGAACCGTAAATATAACCATGCCCTTTAACCTATTAACCTCATTCCCAGGAATTTGCTCCAAGGAAATTATGCTATAAAAAAGGCTTATATGTAGATGTTTATTTCTAAGTTATTTATGTAACTGCTGTGTGGACATAATCAAAACACACTGTTTTTCTCTCCCCATCCTTTGAAAATGTATTCAGTTTTACTTTTGCGGGGTCGGGGGCGGCAGGAAGAGGAAAGAAGCTTGCCCGTGACTCTAGATGACTACTATTGCAGTACTCTGCCCACCCTGCTCACTTTCAGGTGACAGTCTGACCGTCCCATCAAGTCCCAAACCTGGTCTTCATAGAGTCATTCATTGTGTCAGTTCATTATGTTAGTTAACAATTCCGTTTTTACTCCACAGATTTCCGCCCCTTCTCAGCTACAGCCTGCAGTTGAGTGAAGGGCAGGGATGGACAGGGACTTATACGCAGTCAATTTCCTCTTCTACTGGCCTCCGCACCTTCTCCTCACTCACTAGCTGCTGTTTTGGATCCCACGTCAAAATGGACGGAAGGCAAAGACATAAGTGGTCTGTCTGGAAACCTGTAATTGGTTTATGACTGCTACTGTTAGCATAGGTAGCTAGCTAGTTATTAATAAAGGAAGGGAGCAAATGGAATCAGACATTAAGCCTAATAAACTAGGGAGCTGAATCAGACATGAAGCCTGATTCACTAGGAAGTCATAGGATTCATAGGCTTCCCAGGGGACAGCCGCATCCAAGCTAAGGTTACTAAATCCCCAAATTCAGGCTGTAAGAATCAGCTTTCCAATCTCCCTGGGGGACAACCAGCCCCCCACCCCTACAGTAGGATTATCAGGGGGAGGAATAAACAGTGGGGGGAATTCCTTTGTAAGGCGCAGAGCTGTAGAAACCAAGATGGCACGGGGGAGGTAAGTGCATGCACAGTAGAAACCAGATGAGAGTAAAGGTTTGGGGCATGTGCAGTAGATGCCAAAATGGTGACATAAAGGGGTGGAGTCTAGCCTGGGAGAATCTGAGAGAACTGGATTGGAAAGGGGAGGACCCAGCAAAAGCCCATGAAGAATTAGGAAAGAGACTGATTAGTTTGAAAGAAAGACTCCTCTCTCCCAAGCCCAAGATAATATAATCAAAGCTTAACAAAGGCCCAGCTCAGTAGCAGTTTGCTTGTTTGCTTGTTTGCTTCCACACTGCTCCCTCTCCCTGCTCCCTCTCCATAGCACGTAGCAGCCTACCAGCCCTGTGGGCCTAGAGCTGCACCAGCCCAAGTTGCAGCACCAGTCAGGGCCGGGAGGTGCAGATGGGGGAATAAGACACAGAGAAGTTGTGCATATCTGGGCCCTGGTCCTTGTGGGCTTGGTGAGGACAAGGACGGACTTGCAGCCCCAGAGACTAGACTTGTTCCAAACTGAGGTGGAACTGAGCCATCTGGTCATGGATGAGACACCAGGCATCCAGGAGCAATCCTTCATTTTGCTCCAATTAATCTTACCATTACACCTCATCCTCCTATGCTGTGTCCCCCAAAAGGAGTCTCATGATTCTGCAGAAGAACTCTATTTCCACCAGCAGTACTACTGTTGAAAGCTGACTTCTTTCTCACTTTTCCACTGTATAAAAATGCTTTTCTCTTGTGGCACTTTTCATGGAATATTTGGAGATGCCCATCCTTGCGGACCTCTCCTTTTTTTTTTTTTTTTTTTTGGTATGTGCCCCTAGCGGGAACCGAACCCAGGACTGTCTGGTCCACAGGCCAACGCTCCAAACGCTGAGCCAAACCGGCCAGGGCCGGACCTCTCCATTTTTAATTCTCAGGACAAGGGAGAAGCATTTCCTCCCACCTACCACTCCCCTGCTCTGCCCCTCATTCCCTGGCAACCCTCTCCGTTCAGACATGATTGTTTGAGTCCCTCTCACCCTCCCAGAGGAGCCTCTTGAGCAGGACTTAAATGACTCCTGTTGGGAAGGGAGAAATAAACTGTGCATGGGTATACAACTGAATAGAAATAAAAAAGAATGAACTATTGATACACACAACCACAGGAATGAAACTCAAGGATGTTCTGCTGAATTTTAAAAAATAAAGCAATTCTCAACAGGTTACATACTGCAAATCCCATTACAGAACACTCTTGAAATGATAAAATTAGTGACGGAGAATAGTTCAGTGGTTGCCAGGGGACAGGGTTGGCTGAACAGTCTGGTTGCAAAGGTGGGGCAGGAGAGTTTCTTCACAGTAATGGAGCAATTCCGTGTCCTGATTGTGGTGGAGGTGATTCTACAAGTTCACAAATCAATCCGTGTGATAAAATGTCATAGTAACACACACACACGGTGCATATAAAAATTGATGAAAACCAAGTAAAGTCTGTAGCTCAGTTCATAGCATTGTACCAATGTCAATGTCATTTTGCTAGTTTTGAAAATGTGCTATAGTTTTAAGATGTTACTGGAGAAAGCTGGGTGAAGGGCACACAAGAACTCTGTTTTATTTTTGCAAATTCTTGTGAGTCTAAAATAATTTTTTAAATTATTTTTTCAAATGGTTCTAATCTAGTTCTCTTTCCCAGGGGGTCCACATTCGTATCATTTGCCCCAGCAAACCCTGAATGAAATCCTGCCCTCTGTGATCTGCTGTCACAGGACACTCGAGCCAGTTCTTTGCCACAACTGTAGAAGCTATTTTCCAAGCTCAGTAGGTGGTCCAAAGGAAGCCCCTATCACACGCTGTCAGAGGAGGACCAGCACCCCAGCCTTTCCCCTGGGGATCGAGGGGGAAGTCACAACATGCAGTGCTCTCTCCCGTGGCATCTCCTTACCCCCTCCCCCTGCTTGTGTATTCAGTCTGGCTCTGGAGGTCTAAGACTTTGACAACAGGGTCATGAGAATGCCGTGGTATGGGGGATGCTGGGGTATCTGCCCCGATCTGCCCTCAGCACTTAGGCCCTCATTCCCACTCTGAGTCTCTCTGAAAACTGCTCTAAGCAAGAGAGCTATCTCAACCAAGGTCATGTCCCCTTCCCTGGGGCAATGTGCATCCTTGACTGGTCCACATAGAGGCATAAAGACCCGGCCTCCTGGCCTCAACAGGGGACAACTCTGCAAGACCACCTCAGCTCCAGAGCCAGTGGAGGGTCAGCAGAGGCCTTTGTGTCCAAGTTCAATCAGCCCAGTCCTACTTCCTTTACTCCCCCATAGGTGCTGATCCCCAGACATTCCCCAGTAAACCTCCTGTATACGTATCTCCATCACAGAGTCTTTTCCTGGGAACCTGATCTGTGACACTTGGTGAATTCCATGTGTGACGGTCAGTCTCATTCTCACTTTAGAATCTGACAACTATTGAACTGATGCCCAAATCAAAATTGAGGGGGAAAGTCACACTTAGCTCCATGTTATATTTATGACAGTAACAACCAAAGAGAAACTGATTAATAAATAGTGGCAAATCAGCCCTGGCCAGGGAGTCCCGGGTTCAGTTCCAACAAAGGGCATGTACCTCAGTTGCAGTTTATCCCAGGCCCCAGTTGGGGTTTGCAGGTGGCAACCAGTCAAAGTGTCCTTCTCACATTGATATCTCTCTCTCTCTCTCTCTCTCTCTCTCTCTCTCTTCCTCCCTCCCATTCTATCTGAAGATAAATGGAAAAATATGCTCAGGTGAGGATTTAAAAAAAAAACCCAATAATAATAATATAATAATGGCAAATCAGCTTCATGAAATATTAACCCAGTAAATATTATAAACATTTTGCAGCAAAATATTCCAGAAAAATGACCATTATCTAATGAATATAAAGAGAACACATTCAGTTGACGTTGGCAACATAGTAGTGAGCATAGCTGCCTTCCAAGGAAAACACATTCAAAATTATTCTGGATTCGAAGATAAAAAAAGCAATAAAGGACAACTTGGGGATATTTGGAGGAATTTGAATACAAACTGTGTATTAGTTAATATTGTTGCATCAATGTCAAACTTCTTGGACATGATCATAATATTGTTATTAGACCAAAAATGTCTTTATTCTTAAGAAATCCTGCTGAAGTATTTCTAGATTAAGTTTCATAATGTCTGCAACTTGCTTTCAAATGGTTCAGATGGAGTGGGGGGGCTGAATACTCGCTCCCTAAGGTGATCTTACTCCCATTCCTGTGCTAAATGCTCCCCCTTGTGTACCGAGAGAGCAGAATGCAGTCATTAAATTTTAAAACCCCTGTACAGAGGGAACACAAGACCTCAAGACTTAAAGAAGACCATCAAAGTGTGGCGAGTTTCTGTTCTGGTGGAGGGAGGGCATGGTTGGCAACATGGTGGGGAGGAGAGTAGCTATATCCTTGCCTGTCAAAGGCTCCAAAGTCAAACAGCCCAGGGGCTGAATCCCACTTTGTCCACTTAGTATCCAGGTGACCTCTTTGAGCATCAGCTTCTTTGCGAGTGAAGATGGAATGGTAGCACCTAACTGGGAGGATTAAATGAGAACATGCACACCAAGACATAGCATAGTGACTCATGGTCTAATTAAAGTTCAATAAGCATTTATCAATTATTATGACCTATTAACCTCTTCTTGAAGAGGCTTCTAGGAGAGTTCCTTAGAAGTCCTAGTGCCTTGTAGAGCATAATCTGAAAAATACTGCCCTAGAATATCTGTTTTGTAGACTTGACTCTTTGTTTTTCCGACAAAGCTATTACTAATCACATATTAAAAACAACAACAACAAAAAAGTTTTAAAACTACCTTTCAGGGACACCTGCACTGAAAAGGACTATTTCGCTAGATTCATCTTTCCTCATAAGTGATTTCCAAGAAAATGGACTTTTTGAGTTCTCCAACAATTTTGCTGCTCAGCATCGCATCTCCACTGGGTCTTCAAGCGTTTGACACTCTGATCATGGTCTCCTCCAAGGCACATCACACACACACCATGTCAAGATGCCCAGAGCAGATGTGGCAACAGGGACTGAGGAACTGTAGGGGAGGGGAATTGACAACCTCTGCTATACCTTCTGGAAGAACTATCTTGGTGGACAAATGAGACAATGGGAGCCCTGAGCAGAGTACCTGGTGGAACAGTAAATGCACCTGAATGTAAAGGTAGGACGAAGCCCCTCAACCCATCCCTGGATGACAGAGCATATTAAGCATGTTATTTTCTCCTTGATTCCTTTTCAACCTTCAACTCCTATGAACCCTACCAAATCCTCGAAACAGAACCTGCCAGATCCATCCTTCCTCCCCTTTCCACAGCAGCTCCCTAGTCCTGACCTCCCTCCGTCTGCAAGTGGAGCCCTTTCCCCGCTGGTCTCCTCCCTCTCCCGTCAACCCCAGCCTGCCAACCACTGTCCAAGGACACTCTGCAAATGCTAGTTTTCCCCACCCTTCCCGTTTAGCAGCTTGCCACCAAAGCCCCCTTTTTCCTACAAGATTATGCCCTAAATCTCATCTGGTGGTTCGAGGTTCTCCATTATTGAAGACACCCACATGCCAAAGACAGACCACCCCATTGCTGTGCTGGGTGCTCACTTCTATATCGCACCCTGTTGCTCAATTTCGAGACCAGCGTGAGTAGTCATACCCTGATTTTGCCTTTGGACTTATTCCAGTGTGTCTGGATCTATGATGTAGTCATTCTGGAATCAGACCCAGCTTCAAATCCTATTCCTCTTTGTACTCATTGCACTCCTTCGGACAAGTTGCCTGTGCCTGTTTTCCTATCTGAAAATAGGGATAACAATAATCCCTACTTCATAGGGTTGTTGTGAGGACTAGTATTTTATCCACAACAATCAGCTTGAGCAGTGCCTACTACAAAATGAGCACCCAATAAATGTTAGCCATCATTATGGGTTCCTGCAAGCTGTTACTTTCAAATTCTTTAAAGAAATCAAGGAAGAGCTACTAAGAAGGTTTTCTCTCTTTGCATGAGCTCACGGACTTCCTGAACCTTTCTGCACTCAAATTTCAGGTCAAAGCCACATATGGTCCAAAACACACCCCTTACCAACACACACAGCTTCCTCGTCTGCTTAAAGGTCTCACACTTACTCACAGCAGCCAAATCAAAGGTTAGAACTGTTGAACAAATGGCTGAGAACAGTGCAACAGAAAAACAACTTGGGGCATTTTTCCTCATTCCTCAGTCTCTTGTCACCTGAACATCACCTGTGAGTTCTGTCAGTGTGGCCCTGGCCAGCGTTGCTCAGGTGGTTGACCGTCATCCTGTGCACCAAAAGGTTGCAGTCAGGGCACATGCCCAGTTGGGGGCTCAATCCCTGGCAGGGGGCATGCAGGAGGCAGCCGATTGATGTTTCTCTCTCTCCCTCTCCCTTCCTCTCTCTCTAAAAGTCAACTTTAAAAATCTTAAAAACAAGTTCTGTCAGTGTGTCTCAGGCATCTTGGCTTTTCCTGCTGTAGGTCAGTGCAACTTGCACTACAGACCGCCCCTGAGGCTGTACCTGTCAAAAGCTGTGTCTGTTAAAAAAAAAATTCTTTAAACTTTTTTTTTTTTAAGTTGTATGGGTAAATGTGTGAGCAAAGGTGTGATTTATTCATTTTTTATTTCAATTTTTAATATGTAATATGTGCACAGGGCTCACAACTCTTAAAAGCACAGAAGAGTATGCAGTGACATTTCCCTCCCCTTCGGACATCAGCCACCCCATTGTCTCCAGAGGCAACCAATGTTCCCAGTGTCTTTGGATATTGGATATTCTTTTAGATATTCTGTACAAATACAAACAAATACATTTATATTGTCTCTCCTTTTTAATGTGTGTGTCATATGGTAGCTTTGTTTTTTTTTTCTTTTCTTTTTTTTTTTACTGAACTTATTGGGGTAACACTGGTTAATAAAATGATATAGGTTTCAGGTGCGGAATTCCATAATTCATCATCTAAAGATTGTATTGTGTGTTCACCACCCAAAGTCAAGTCTCCTTCCCCACCATTTTCCCCCCATTACCCTCTCCTGTTTCTCTTGTAATACCCTCTTTCTCATTTGCTTTTTAAAACTTAAATATTTAATGCATGTGAAAGAATATTACATACACTTAAGATGAGAGAATTAAAAAGCCACCACTTAGCTTAAGAAATGTAACTTTCTTCATTTATATTCCTAGTTTTATATTTTCTTCTCCAGTCGTATCATCACTCATTTCATCAGTTCCCATGGACAAGCCCCTAGGTGGTTTCCAGTCTTTTGTTGTTGTCCACAGTGCTACACTGACGAATTCTGTTTGTCCATCATCTTACATAAGCGCAGTGTATCTGTAGGATCGAGTCCTCCACGGGGAATTACTAGGCCAAAGGGTATGCTCATAGATCATTTTTAGATTTAAATATCTGGATTGCCCTCCATAAAGATGGAACCAAATTGCTTTGTTCGTTGTTACAAGTTGCCAAGAAGCCTAGAACTTCAATAGATGGCAAAGTCAATTAGGTGACAGAGATAAGAGGGTGGGAAAGCAGAAGGAACCCCTTTAAAACAACATTTATTGAGTTGTACACTTGAAACCTGTATGGTTTTAGGAACTGATGTCATCCCAATAAATTCAATTAAAGAATAAAAAATGGCATTTAAAAAAATAAGCACTATCTCTCTCTCTTTTTTTTTAACCCTGAGATAATCATATGAAACAACTCCTGGCTTCTCCTTCAGTGCTTGGTGAAGAGTCCAAACATACATCTTTATTCTGGTTTAATTCCTGTAAGGATTGCTGTTGCTCGGAACTGACCAGAATAATTCTTTCCTGTAATGAGGTAATTATTGAATCAAGTTCAGCAATCTTTTTTTTGCAACTTTGTTTACTTTAAAATGCCTAATGCCTTAGATATTTAAGATGTGTATCTTGGGTTTCAAGCTTTGAAATAAAAATCCCAGCCATATATAAGTTCACCTGACGTTTAAAAGCATTAGGAACAAGCAGGATGATTATTCACTGAGGTGTTTATCCGGAAACAGAGCCACTGTCAGATTATAGGAAGCTGAAATGGAATGTCACAGTCTCTGGAAATTGGCACTGAGGATTCATGTGACTACATACAGTGAGTTAAAGTAACGGACCCAAAGCCAACATTGCTTTTGATCATGAATCAATTTACAGCGATAGAAGGGAGTCCATGTGCTGGTGGAGCCCCACGCTTCTCTCTGGTCTCCTTAACCCAGACGAGCTGGGCTTCTGGGTTGGTAGAATGAATGGCCCATTGAAGGCTGAGGCACAGCACCAGCCTGGAGACACCACCTGGTGGCATTGGAGTTCTGTCCTGTAGGATGTAGTGTGCGCTCTGAGCAGTGACAGTGCTGCCAGAATTCATGGGCCTGGGCACCAAGGGACGGAAGTGAGGCATCTCTGGCTGCTATACCTCATGACCCTTCCCCAAATGTCTGCTTCCCTTTTCTGTGACCTTGAACCAAATTCCCTGCAGCATCAAGTTGCAAGAGTGACTTCTGTTATCACAACTGAAGCCCAACCAGTGTGCTTCCTGAATCAGCATCTCTCAGACAGGGGTCTGAGCGTCTGTTCTTTTTTTTTTTTAAACAAACTCTCCAGTAAATCTCAAGTTCTCAGTTTGAAGTTCACTGATAAATGTTCTTTGCAGTAACCACAAGGTAGGTTACTTCGGGTAAACAGCTTTAAAGGACACTTTGCCCAGACCATGGGGGAGCTGGATGCTCCACTCTGGCTCCACAATAGAGATCGCCTCCTGGTGTTAGCGGGAACTGAGAACTGCATAAAATGAACGATGGCAACTGCCTTGAGTGGATTACCTGGATTCAAATCCTGCCTCACTGGCTTTGTGGCTTTGGGTAAATTACTTTAATTCACTGTTTCCCCACCTGTAATATGAAGAGAATCTAGTTTATCTTGTTGTTTTGAGGATTAAATAGGTTAATTCACATAAAGGCTTAGAAGGACCATCTGGCATATATTAGGCACATAGTTTAAGTGTTAGCTACTTAAAGCACTTTACAGCTCTCAGCATGAAACATCCTCTCTCTCTCTCTCTGTCTCTGTCTCTCTGTCTCTGTCTGTCTGTCTGTCTGTCTCTCTCTCTCTCTCTCTTTCTCTCTCTCTCTCTCACACACACACACACACACACACACACATATGCAATCTCATTTGAGCTCTTTCTAAATAACTCTTGTCCTGGCTGGGTAGCTCAGTTGGCTAGAACATCATCCCGACACACCAAGGTTGTGGGTTCAATCCCGTCAGGGTGCATACAAGAATCAACCAACAAATGCATAAATGAGTAGAATAACAAATCAATGTGTGTGTCTCTCTCTCCCTTCCTCTCTCTCTAAAGAAATCAATCAATAATTTTTAAAAAAAAAATAATGCTTAAGGCAACCAAGGCCCAGAGAGGTTAAGCGACTTCCCCAAGGCCACAGAGCAAGTAATTAACAAAAGCACATCTGTAATGGGGACTAAGGACTCAAGCCTGATCTTTCCTGTAATCTGAGTTCAGGACACCAAGGAAGTCACACACAGCTCTACACTCTGTAGGCCTTGAGGGGGGAGTGACTCATCCATCGCCCATAGTCCTAGATGGTGTGTGCTAGAACAGTGTGACTGTGTTAACATTTTGCCCCTCAATTTCCTTCCAATGTTCTTCCCCAAAATTGCTCTGAAACTCCAGGTCCCCATGGTAACCTCAGGAAAGACTGCCTATTGGTGCTAAAGGAAATTCTGCTACGGCTGCTCCCTTGACTACAAGAGGATGTTATTAAAAGCCTGCCCCAGCAGACACCTGCTGTAGCTCATGGCCAACGCCACATTTTCCTTGGACTGAGAGGGTGAGACAGTTCACTCTCCAGCGCTAGGGTACAGTAGGCATGGAGGACAGGGGGGAAATGTAATCTGAGCCCCAGCTGTCACGATGAGCCACAGGACAAGGTGCTTTCCATACACATTTACGACAGGAGGCTGGAGTGAAGTGCACTCTGATTAAATCAACTTGTGATCATCTTTGCTATCTACAGAATTCATTTGTAGTGTGCTTTTAAGCCAAAAGGTGAGAGTAGGGCTTGGAGTTGAGGCTTGAAAGATTGCAAAAGAAACCTGTTTGAAAGGGGCAGTATAATCTAAAAAAAAAAAGAAATGGAATCTCGTCAAAGAGATGAATTCAAACAGCATGAATTTAGCAGCATTTTTTCTGGCACGATCCAGAGATCCAGTGAGGGAGACTCCACTTCCAAACTCCTTTGGTGACAGGAATTGCTCCTTCATTAAATATTCGAGGGTTGGCCCTGGCTGGTTTGGCTCAGTGGTTAGAGCGTCAGCCCGCAGACCGGAGAGACCGGGTTCGGCTCCCACTAAGGGCACATACCTCAGTTGCAGTTTGTCCCTGGCCCTGGTTGGGGTCGTGTGGGTGGCAACCACTCGATGTGTCTCTCTCGCATCGATGTTTCTCTCCCTCTCTTCCTCCCTCTCTCCCTCCCACTCTATCTGAAGATAAATGCAAAAGTGTCCTCAGGTGAAAATAAAAAAAAAAATATTCAAGGGCTATTTGTGGAGTACCTAATCTGTCACTCTGTACTAGGCACCAGCATTAGAGAGGAGAATAAAGCAGAGAGATAGCTCCCAGTCTAGTGAAGGGAGACAGAAAACAGGCTTTTAAACAAATAAATACACAAGGTGATAACTGCTATGAAGGAAAAAAGTAGTGAAGTAGCCTGACGTTGGTTGGGGGGATTAGCTTTGATCAGGAAAGGATTAGCTGAGTTGGAGATGAGACCTGAATGTCATGGAGATGTCAGCCAAGAGAAGATACGAGAAAGAAAGGTCGGATGAGGGCAAATAAAATGTGGGGTCCCTAAGGAAGGAGCGAGCGCATCCTGCTCGAAAACAGACACTGAACAGGGAAGGCAGGACAGGAAGTGGGCTGGGAGTGGTAGGGCTGGAATCAGAGGCAGCCACCCTCCAGGCCACGAAGGCCTCACGGGCCAGGGTAAGAACAGTGGATTTTATCTTAAGGACATGTTGAAGCCACTGTAAAGTGGTGGTGGTTGTTTTAAAGCAGAGGAGTGGGCCCTGGCCGGTTTGGCTCAGCGGTTGGAGCGTCGGCCAGCGGACCAGAGTCCCGGGTTCCACGCACCAAATAAATAAATAAATAAATAAATAAAGCAGAGGAGTGAGGTGATCTGATTTATATATATATTTTTAAAGATCACTCTGGCTACTTTGTGAGGAAAACACTGCAAGGTGAGAAGGGGACAGGAAAAAAGGAGGGGCCTATTAGGGCGGAGCCTACGGCTTTTCCACGATCTGGATGAAATATCTCTGCGGGGTACCCAGCTGTCCTCCATGTTATACTGAATGTTTAAACCAACGATGGGTCTATCAAAAGGGGTACCCCAGAGCAAGAACTGAGCAGGATTTGTCCGCATAAGAACAGTGGATCTGGAGGACAGGTCTTTGATGTCTCTAGCAGTCCTCTTGGAGGGGTAGAAATGGTTAACTTGTTCATCATAAAGGAAGAGTTGCACGAGGGCCAGACACATACAAGTCTCCCTTGACCCCCGTGCCCCTGCAGTACTGTGTCACTTCTCTGCTCCTTTTACCACACCACTGTTTCCTTTTGCCCATTCTCTCTTCGGCCATTTCACGTAGGACTTCATTCCTCTCTCCGATGAAATTGCTCTAAAGACCTCTGCAGACACTGCCAAAGACCATGGTCATGCAGTCCTCAGCTTACTCAACTGATCAGCACCACTTAACATGCTGATGCCTCTCCCCCTCTGGAAACACTTTCTCCTCCGGGCTTTCCTTGTTTCTCCTCCGGCCTCCCTGGCCATCCTGCTGGTGCCTTCTCATCTCCTGACCCCTCAATGTAAGAGCTGCCGGGGCTCGGTCCTCAGACCTCTTCTCCATCTGCGCTCATTCCTCAGTGACCTCACAGTGCGGTGCCTTCAGATACCACCCATGAACTGATATCTCGCTATTTCATATTCCCAGCCCGAACCTTTCCCAAATCCTTCTCCTTTTATTTGGCAACTCCTTAGACATCTAGGTGGCTTCTCAAATTTAACATGTTCAGAATAAAACTCCTGATCTTCCTCTCCAAAACTGTTCCACCCACATCGTTCCTAACTCACAGGGCAACCATCGCCCTGGCCGGTTTGGCTCAGCAGTTAGAGCGTTGGCCTGCGGTCCAGAGAGACTCAGGTTTGGTTCCCGCTAAGGGCATGTACCTCAGCTGCAGTTTGTCCCCAGCCCCGGTTGGGTCGTGTGGGTGGCAGCCAGTCTACGTCTCTCTCACATCGATATTTCTCTCTCTCTCCCTCCTGCTCTATCTGAAGATAGATGCAAAAATGTCCTTGGGTGAGGATAAAACAAGAAGAGGGCAACCATCCTTCCACACACAGTATATGTCCGTTGTCTGTCTTCTCCGCCAAAACGTGAGCTTTAGGAGTGCAAGGGGTTTGTTTTCCTCGCTGCTGAGGCGCCAGCACAGGAACCGTGCTTGGCTCTGCTTTACTTGCTAATGAGAGTAAAGTGGCAGCTCTGTCCCTGGAACCCGACCACTCTACATCTGTTTTCTTTTAGTTCTGTCTCATTCATCACGACCTAGCTTTACAAAGGCTGGGCATGTACTAGACGCTAGTACGTACATAGATGAAGAGATGGATGGATGGATGGAACCTGCTTCCCTGTAACTTCTCTGTTCTCCAAAATTTATTCAAGGCAAATGACCATGACTTCCTCTTCCCTGAACTGCATGTATCTGGTATGTCCCAGGCTTCCAGCCACCAGTGAGTGCAAGCCTGCCACATTTATAGTAATCCCAAATCTTTTTCTTTTTTTTTTATCCTCACCCGAGGACATTTTTCCATTTTTTGTTCAGATAGAGTGGGAGGGAGAGAGAGGAAGAAAGAGAGAGAGAAACATCGACATGAAAGGGACACATTGAGTGGCTGCCACCCGCACGACCAACCAGGGCTGGGGACAAACTGCAACTGAGGTACGTGCCCTTAGCGGGAACCGAACCCTGGTTTCACTGGACCACAGGCAGATGCTCTAACCACTGAGCAAAACCAGCCAGGGCGTAATCCCAAATCTTGATGATTTAAGCACACATTCACCAACACAAAGTCCAGCTATTTTTTTTTTTTAATCCTCACCCAATGACATTTATGGATTTATCTTCAGATATAGCAGAAGAGAGGGAGAGAGAGAGAAACATCAATGTGAAAGAGACACATTGACTGGCTGCACTCACACGACCCCATCCGAGGCCAGGGACAAATTGCAACTAAGGTACCTGCCCTTAGCGGGAACTGAACCCCGGGTCTCTCTGGACTGCGGGCTGACGCTCCAACTGCTGAGCCAAACTGGCCAGGGCAAGTCCAGCTTTTTAAATAAGCATTCTCCACCAAGAATGTCTGCAAATCATCAAGTGTGCTTACTATTAAAGGCTGAATGTACTCAAGCCCCCGCTAGTGTGTGACCCCTATGCTAGGTCATTTTCTATTGCAAAGTCCTAATGAATGGAGATTTTGAGAATGGAGAATCAGAGCCATAGCCTACAGACATTCCCATGCTTCTGCTCCACTGCTCTGACCCAACCACTCAACCACCAAAATTCCAACCTGTGTCAGACCACTGATTACTGTTCTCATACTGCCCCAGACCAAGGTTCTCCTAGGGCCATGCTGGGCCCCTAGTGACACAGTTCTTCCCTTTCATTCCCAGAAGACAGGGCTTTCAAGAGGGTGTAGGAGTGAGGTCAAGGGTGCAGTGCATGAAGGGGAAGCAATGAGGAGGCACACCTCATACGGTACCTACCACCAGGGAGGCCTCATCTCCAGCCCTCATCGTCCAATCTGATCCACTTGGTCAGATGTCTTCTTCACTCGTGTCATGTTCTCTAGGGAACCTATTTTTCTCTTATCTAGCGAAGATGACTTTGAAGAACCCTGGTCCATCAGACAGGACTTGATGTGTCTAAACCCTAGATGAGGACAAGGTTCATTTGACTTCTTTCCCACAAGGCTCCTGAACCTCATGCAAAATGAGATATAGACAGACATCTCTTTTTGGGGTTCCTGAACATTCTCTAAAGGATGATGATTTCAGAAACATCGTGGGACATTTAGGGGGAGGCTCACATGAGTGCACAGAGAATCTAACTCTGCGTGGTACATCACAAAGTCTTATTTCCGGCCCAGTCAAAATACCGTCACAACTGTTTGGATGAGCACTGTATTATTTAGAGAGGGAAGGCTGAACTGCTGGATCAAGAATCATCAAAAATTCTGTGACTTAAAAAAAAATACACTTTTGCCCTGGCTGGAGTGGCTCAGTTGGTTGAGCATTGTCCCATGCACCAGGAGGTTGCCGGTTCGATTCTGGTCGGGGTACATGCCCAGGTTGCAGGCCCAATCCCCAATGGGGGTGTGCAGGAGACAGCCAACGAATGTTCTCTCTCATCTATGTTTCTCTCTCCCTCTCCCTTCCTCTCTAGGAAGTCAATAAAAAAAAAATATTTCTTAAAAAAATACACTTTGGCCCTGCTGGTTTGGCTCAGTGGTTAGAGTGTCTGCCTGTAGACCAATGAGTTGCGGGGTCAATTCTGGTCAAGGGCATGTACCTCAGTTGAGGTTCGTCCCTGCCCCTAGTCAGGGTCATGCAGAAGTGGCCAGTTGATGTCTCTCTCTCGGATTGGTATTTCTCTCTCTCTCTCTCCTTCCCTCCCTCCCACTCTGTCTGATGATAAATGGAAAAATATCCTTGGATAAGGATTTAAAAAAAAAATACACACACACACACACACACACACACACACACACACACACACACTTTTGCCTCTTAAGTTCCACACCATACTTTTCAGGCAGCTATGCAACTCAGCTCCACAGGGTCATTCAGGAATCCAGGCTGATGGTGGCACTTCTATCTTCAGAGGATAACTTCCGGGGCCATTCTAGTCATCACCATTCCATCCAGTGGAAAACAGGAAAAAGGTGTGGAGTAGGTAGGCAATGTTTCAGAAGTCAGCCCTGTAAGTGGCCACATCTTTCCCCTTACAATTCAATGATGAGAACCTGGTCACATGGCCACACCTAACTACAAAGGAGACTGGAAAACGTGGTCCCTGGCACAGCCACTGCAGACCAGTATCATTATTTTACTCTAGAACAAGGACAGCATATTATAGCCCAGGGGTCAACTCCTCAAGCCCCCTGGTTTTGTAAACAAAGATTTACTGGAGCACAGCCACACCCACTCATTTTCATACTGTCTACGGTGACTTTACCTGCTACTAAGGTAGAGTTGAACAGTCATGACAGAGCCCTTAAGGCCTGCAAAGCCTAAAACATTTACTATTTGGCCCTTTATAGAAAATATCTGCTATCCCCTTTAATAGGAAAAACAAAAAACAAAAAAACAAGAATGGATTTGGTGGGACAACTAGCAGTCTACACTTTCAAAATATATCTCAGAAATTGTTATAAAGACACAGGACAAAAATATTCCTTGAAGCATTTCACGCCATACCAGAAGACTAAAAACAACTTGTAAAGGACTGTTAAATGATGAACTATGCATACCACAGAATACATGTAACCTTTACAAAGAATGAGGAAGTTCAACATGTACTGATTAGAAAAATACCCAAATATATCAACTTTAAAAAGTAAAATGCAGGAGAGCTGTTTAGAATGTTACCTTTGTGGGGAGAGAAAAACAACAGAATTTAATGCATAATACAAATATGCTTACATGGGCATAAAAAACTCCTGAGAGGACCTAGATGAAACTCAAAACAGAAGCTATTTCTGGGTAGGGAAGTCAGAAAATGAAGGACAGAGTGGAGGGAAGTTTACTTTTCACCATATACCCTTTTATACATTTTGAATTTGTACACTGTGCATGTACTATCTATTTTTTAAGTAATAAATTTAAAATTAAACTGAGAAAAACCACATTTACAAAAGAATTGGTCATTATTTCCAATGCCAATCAATTCCTCTTCTGAAAGACATAATCTTTCTTAAAAGGCATGGCAATACCTTCCATCAGGAATAGTCAGTCCTGCGGACCTGGGAATCACTTTATGTTACTGTATTTGCATCCCTGCTCCACGGTATGGCAGATTCTCAGAGATAGCTCATTTCTCTTATTTTCATAGTCAACTTACAAGTTCTAGTTTAGCCCCCTGTTTTTCTTGAAAGTTCCTCTTTCCAGACAGTATTTATTCAGTTCTCTCACACATGTTGAATAGAAAGAGAAGCAAATCTGACCTCAGAGAAAAATAAAGTACAGAAAGACAAAAGTAACACTTCCTAAGCCTGGTAAAAATAAACAACTCTGAAGAAAAATCTTGTAAGGGGACCAACCCGCCTTTCGGTTCAAACTGACAGTGATCCATTGCACACGGGCTGAAGAGCAAAAGAAATCAGTGGTTGACATAACTGGTAGGTCTGCAAGCTGGAGCTGGCTTGAAACACAGAGACATCCGGGCCCTCAGAAATGTCCCAGGAGCTGTGGTCCTCTCAGCGCTGCGGGGTCTCTCTGCAGGCAGGCCCTTGTCCTGTGGCAGCAAGATGCCCACAGATCCCACACTCCCAGGCCCCTAGCTTAGCAATCCGGACAGAGAAAGAATGTCTCTCTCTGAACTCAACACAGCAAATCCAGAGGACACTGTAACGGGTCCTTCTTAGACCTGGCCAGGGCTGGCGTCCAAGCCTGGCCCAGCTTAGGCTATATGCCTTTACCTGTGGGCCACCAGGACTGTATGAAATGTGCAAACAGGGGTTCCCCAAAGAGCACTGTAGGAGTGCTAGGCAGAAAAAACAATAAATGTTCTCTATTGCTTCTAACAAGTCAAGACTACGGCCCCTGGATATTTAACAGGCTTAAAGCAATAAACCTTGCTCCCTACCCTGGTGAGAAGACGGGGTTTTTCAATTTCAAGTCAAGGTGGCTGAGCCAATCAAACTGACACACACACACTGTCTGATTTGCCTGCACTAGCCATAATTTTGAATACCAGATAGAAAACCTGCTTATACTTTAGCAAAACAGAAAACCTAAAAATGCAATTTGTAAATCAGACTACTGTCCTTTGGCTCCTCTACAACATTTCACTCAGGACAAAGTATTTCCATGGTGCAGCCTGCCAAAATGTGTCTTCTCCATTTTAGCCACATACTTTTTCAATCACCATCTGAAGGTCAACACAATATCCAAGTTTGAGGTTTATATTTAGCTCTAAATTATAATATAACTTAATAGACTATATTTGTATTCCTCTTACAAAAATTCATTCACTTATCTTCCAAGTCAGCTGAACCAAATGGAGACATTTGGATACATGCTACTTCCTTGGTTGATCCTTGAATAAATGACTTCAGTTGTCCCTCCACAGCACAAGACAGGAAAGTTATATTAAAGTTTCGTAATAAGCAGAAAACTCATCTAAGACTAAAAGCCTAGACATCCTAGCTATAAGAAATTGCTCTTTTTTAAAAAAAAATTTTTTTTGCTTTATTGATTTTAGAGAGAGAAGAAGTAAGAGGGAAAGTGAGATAGAAATATCAATAAGAGAGAACATAGATTGGCCACCTCCTACATGCTCCCCACTGCGGATCGGGTCCACAACCTGGGCATGTGTCCTGACCAGGAATGGACCTGGCGACCTCTTGGTGCATGGGTGGATGCTCAACCGTTGATGCTGAGCCACACTGGCAGGACAGAAATTGCTCATTTTTTACAGTAGAATCATGAAGACATGAATGAGAACTACTGCTATATGCTAGTTTAATGCCAAACATCTTTTATTTGGAATTATAAGAGTAAAGCCAAATTTTCAACACATCTTCAAGGAGAAAGACTGATAAATGTATTTTAAAGCAATGATTGAGATATTCTTAGGTATCCTCATCAAAAGTGGCACAAAATTTTCAAAACAAAATTAATTTTTATTTATTTTATTTTTTTAAATCCTCACCCAAGGATATTTTTCCATTTATCTTCAGATAGAGTGGGAGGGGGAGAGAGAGAGGGAGAGAAACATCGATGTGAGAGAGACACATTGATTAGTTGCCTCCTGCACCACCCCTGGAGCCCAGGGACCAAACCACAACTGGGGAACATGCCCTTGACCAGAATCATATCTGTGACTCATTGGTCTGCAGGCTCCAACCGTTAAGCCAAACAGGCCAGGGCAAACAAAACAAAATTAATTTTAAATAAATTTTATTTAAAAAACAAAAAACAGCCCTGGACAGTTTTGCTCAGTGGTTAAAGCGTTGGCCCACAGACCAATGAGTGGCGGGTTCAATTCCAGTCAAGGGCATGTACCTCAGTTGTAATTCGTCCCCGGCCCTGGCTGGGGTCGTGCGGGAGGCAGCCACTTGATGTGTCCCTTTCATGTAGATGTTTCTCTCTCTCTCTTCTCTCTCCCTTCCACTCTATCTGAACAAAAGTGGAAAAATGTCCTGGGGTGAGGATAAAAAAAAACATACACAAATAGGCCAAATAACACTCAAGCCGAAGAGGGCTGCAATCTTTAAAGAATTTAATAGTCCAAAAAGACTAATACTTCTTGCTGATTCAGCACACATTATCAGCCCTCTTCAGGCAGCAACACCAACACTAGCAAACATCTCATGGCCCCCTTTTATGGGCACTGGATTCACTGAGCAATGAGCCACAGCCCTGCCCTCTAGGAGCTTACAGTGTAACTGGAGAAAAACAAAACATCCAGAACAGACACAAAGTCCACACGTCTATCACAACAAAAGCAATTACTGGCATAAGTCATCACATGTTTTAACAAATGAGCCACAGGACTATCTTGGCAAATATATACTACATCAAGTTCCAACCTGACATCAAAAAAACAAACAAAGTTTTTATTTTTTGTTCAATCATGTTTCAAAAGAATTGAATTAAAAGAGGAAAACACAATTCCAAACCAAATGTACCATGAAGTTTACTGTTCATGTCCCAGCATTCCTCCAGGGTTCTACATCCAGAAGTCAAGTTCAGTAGTTTTGACTGCCAAAACGATGTACAAATTCAGACAGGGAGTAAACAGCTCCCCACCCTACCTCAGGATCCATACTGATAAAATCATTCAGGTTCATTTTGGAATCTAAAAAAAGATGCATGAAAGAAATATCCACTGAAAGCACAATTTTGATTTAACAGCAATAAAACCACCCAGAAGTAGGGGGAAGTATTCACACGGATAAGGGTTTAATATCGCTGCTATTGTATTCTTGTTGCACATGTGTAACCTTGATCTAATCATGACAAAATATCATACAAACCCAAACTGAGGGATACTTTACAAAATAACTGACCAGTGCTCCTCAAAAGTTTATAAGTTGTAAAAAAAAGAACTTGTCACAGACTGAAGGAGACCAAGGAGACATGACAACTAAACGTAATACCCTGGGTCAGAAAAAAAAAAAAAAAATTAGTGGAAAAACGTGCAAAATTTAAGTCAAGTCTAATAGTTAATAGTATTATGTCAATATTTTTGTGTTAATTGTATAATTTTCTTGGTTTGAATAATTACACTATGGTTTACTCAGAAAATCAGAATCTGAGTAAAGTGTATATAGGAATTTTGTCTGATTTTTGCAAATTCTCTAGAAATCTAAAATTATTTGAAGCTGAAAGTGAAATTTGTTTTTTTCTTCTTTTTTTTGTTTTTTTTTTTAACTTCAAGTTGAAAGTGAAATTTAAAAATGCATGAATAGCTCGACCAGTGTGGCTCAGTGGCCTGAGCACGTCCCATGGACTGAGAAGTCCCGGTTCGATTCCTAGTCAGGGTACATGCTAGGTTTCAAGTTCGATCCCCAGTAGGGGGCGTGCAGGAGGCAGCTGATTGATGTTGATGTTTCTCTCTCATCGATGTTTCTACCTCTCTCTCCCTCTACCTTCCTCTCTGTCTAAAATCAATTAAAAACATGTTTGTTTGTTTTTTAAATGCATGAATAACCAAACTGCCAACTTACAGGAAATTCAGAGGACAAAAAAGAGATACAATTAGGAAAATCCAGATGGTTTCTCCCAGACTCAGTTTCTTCAACAAATAAATTACAAGAAAACAAAAAAGAGAGTTGGAAAAGGAACCTATATATTTAAAAACACCATCCCTACAACAACAACAGCTAGATAATCAGCAGAAGCAGAAGTTTTGTTGAAGTCATCAGAGAGCTGGGGATGCAGGATGTCCAAGTTACCTGAAATAAAGGAAAGACAGGAACCTCCGAGGAGAGATGGGGCACAGGCTCTCGTCTACCTGGGACAGATGCCACACTCCATATAAATCAGTAAGTAGGTCAGCTAAAATTTTTAATGAATTGTTAATGGAAACCTCAATTTCTGAAATAGAATGGTATTTGTTTTCTAGGACTTTTAAATATAATTCAATAAAAAATGATTACTATCTTCAGGTATTCTTACTTAAAAAGATCAATGTATAAAAACAAAATGAAAATTTTTAAATTGTTAAAAGATCAATGTGTGTGCAACAAATAAGATTTTACCCATAATCTCCCATGAGCCCTCTAGAATTTGTTTACATAACACCAGTCCTCGAGCTCAGCTCCAATTAGCCAGTGTTACTATAATATCCCTGACAGCAAGAAGGTGAGAGGTATATGTGGACCAGAGGCAGCAAAGGGCTTAGAAAGAGAAGACAACAAATTAGTGCATTCTATATTCAGCCCAAGACTTGGGAAATGTCCTTAAAAACTAAGTCATTAGTAGCTAGTGTTGGAACTAAGTCCTTATGGCAAGACTATATATAATACTGTAAATCTCAGCTTCCATCTTATCAGGAAAAGAGTTCCTTTCTTTAAAATACATTAAATACAGCCCGGTCAGTGTGGCTCAGTGTTTGAGCATCAATCCATGCACTAAGAGGTCATCAGTTTGATTCCTGGTCAGAGCATATGCCCAGGTTGTGGGCCAAATCCCCAGTGGGAGGCATGCAAGAGGTGGTCAACCGATGTTCCCTCTCATCGCTATTTCTATCTGTCTCACCCTCTCCCTTCCTCTCTCTAAAATCAATAAAGAAAAAAACATTTTTATAATTTTTTAAAATATATATATATATATATATATATATAAAATGCTAACAGGCAAAGAGTGGTCCTGCAGACACATGTCCACCAAAATCATTAAATGTATAGGCTTTCACAATGCACAATGTATTGAATATACTAAATTTTAAGTCGTAAGAGTCAATCCCGTAACTAAATGTAAGGAATCAAGTAAAGTTTATATTAAAATATCTAAAACACGCATTAATTTAAGGTTTGATACTTCCTTGAGCCTTTTTTTAACTTTTTAAAAAAATAAAACAAAACTAATTAGCTAAAAGTGATTCCCACTTATCTTATCATTGGATATATTCCTGTAATAAATACAAGGCTTGACGTAATCAATTTACTACATAAGAGAACATTATAATGTGGTTAAATTATTGCATGAGAAACCAATGTGTTCACCCCACACTGCAGAGCAGATTCCTTTTAGTTTCAATCTCAGGTTCAGGAAGCCCCTAATGAACTAATGACATATGCAACAAAAAAAGACAACCCCCCACCACTGCCCCATAAAAATCCCTCCTCAAGCACAGTGTGCTGACCCTGCTACTTTCTAGCCATGCACCTTAGGCAAAATGCTCCAGCTTCCTGCACTGCAGTTTACGCATCTGTCCAATGTTGAAAATAAAGTGTGACTCGCTGAGTTGTAGTGAAAAGTAAATTAAATTAGTATGTAAAGGGGCTGGCACAAAACCTGACACAAAACAGCACTTATTACAGGTTAGCAGTCATCAAGCCCAAAGGAATGACTCAAAGAGTATCAGGGCTGATGAGGTGGTGTTTACTGAACGTCTACTATGCAGAAGGCTCTGAGTTAGTGCTCACATCTATGAGATGAGAAGCTACCAAGACACGTTGTCCCAGACCACACCACCTACAGCAGGTTGTCCAAGACTAAAAGGTAGACCCGTGAAGCCTTCTAACCACGGAGCTGACCCTAAGCTAACACTGAGCCCAGGAAGCAGGCTAGTGGACCAAAAAGCAATTCCAATATACATTTTTTAAATTATGAGAGCTTTTCAGAGAGCCTCAAAAATAAGAGTTTGAATCCTCTTTTAGTTCACTCCCTTCAGATATGCCAAATATATTCTTACCTTCTTCCTTGCTGAACTCTGAATACTTCTGCCCCATTTTTCTGGCTGCTGCACAGCTTACAGAGCACTTTCGCACTTACACACACACAGCATCAGCCATGGGATGGGATGATCTCACCAATAAATGACAATGCTGTAAATTACTTTCAACCATAAATAATGTTTCAACTCATGTGAATGCCAAATAATAATAATAAGGTGAAGAGCCCTTCATCTACTCAAACCTCAAGAAATTATGAACTGGACTGATGCCTAAAAGCACATAAATGAGATGAGTGGTACAATAAAACCTGCTAGCTCGCACCTCCTCCTAATGCAGACTTTATTCTAGTGCCAGGGAAATGACATTTCGTACATCACGAGGATGCACTGGTAATTTTTTCACAACATGAAACCCTACCACAGCAAGGTGCTACAAGTCCCACTGTTAAATGACACAAACACGCAGCTCTCCTAAAGACCGATGTCCCAGCAGCCAGTACATCCAATACTCTAGCAAGTGTTGCAGTCTCTCCTTAACAACTTTCCTCTCCCATGACTTCTTATGCTTTCCGGTCCTGCTCCTTGTGCCTCAATTTCTGAATGTAATAAATACACAGAACTGCCCTGGCTGGTTTGGCTCAGTGGTTGGAGCATCGGCCTGCAGACCAGAGAGCCCCGGGTTCGGTTTCTGCTAGGAGCACGTATCAAAAAACACAAAATAATAAAATAAAATAAATAAATAAATACATAGAACTACAGTTCCTCTTACCTCCTTACCACTCAGGGGTTTGCACAAAGAACAACGCAATCTTTGCCCTGTTAAGAAAAAGTGCTGATCTGCACAGGGACTGGAAACCCCTCTAGGGAAGCATCTTTGGCTCACCTCCAGTTTGAATGCAGGGATATGATGGAGGAGGCTCTCTCCAGTTCCCACTGGAATCTTTCATGTGAGATCGGTCAGAAGCAAAGTTCTTCAAATAAGAATCTGCACGGATAACTCTAAATTTCCTGCAGGTAAATAGGCACTCGTTTATCTCAGGGAGGTATCACAGTTGAAATTCTAACTTAATTTCTACACAGACTCACTTTCTGTGACATGCACAAAACTATGCAGGCATTTTTGTACTATTTGTGATAGGCAAATATGTGTGCAGTTTATTATTACCTATTAAGGAAGCCATGAGAAATGATCAGATGAACTGTAGAACTACAAAAGCATGAAATATATCCTGCTGCTATTATTTACTCAATTGTGAACCAAGGGCAAAAGGCATTATTTTCAGGTGCTGCCATGACAGCCGTCTCAACTTTGTCATCATAAGGTATCCCATTCCCATACCACACACACAAAAAAGCAAGAGTATGAGAGAAATCCTTAAAACTACTGGAGATCTCATCACACAAATTTTTAAAAGACTGCCAACCTTTTATACAATGAACAACCTTTAAAACTTGAAAACAGCCCTGGCCGGTTTGGCTCAGCGGTTGGAGCGTCGGCCTGCGGTCCGGAGAGACCCGGGTTCGGTTCCCGCTAAGGGCACGTACCTCGGTTGCAGTTTGTCCCCGGCCCTGGTTGGTCGTGCGGGTGGCAGCCACTCGATGTGTTCCTTTCACATCGATGTTTCCCTCTCTCTCTCTTCCTCTCTCTCCCTCCCACTCTGTCTGTACAAAAAATGGAAAAATGTCCTCGGATGAGGATAAAAAAAAAAAAAAACTTGAAAACAGCCCTGGCCAGTTTGGCTCAGCGGTTAGAGCGTTGGCCTGCGGTCCAGAGTCCCGGGTTCGGTTCCCGCTAAGGGCACGTACCTCGGTTGCAGTTTGTCCCCGGCCCTGGTTGGGTTGTGCGGGAGGCAGCCACTCGATGTGTCCCTTTCACGTCGATGTTTCTCTCTCTCTCCCTCCCACTTTACCTGAACAAAAATGTAAAAATGACCTGGATGAGGATTAAAAAACAAAACAAAACTTGAAAACATTTTGAATCTTCTGCGTAGCACATCATTCTCAAATATCAACTCAATGGTGATGCCAAGGAAAGTTATCTTTACAAAACAAATGCAAAATCAAACAAAACAGCTCTATATAATTGTCAAGGTCTCACTTCAGAAAGCAGGAAAGCTCCTCCTGAATGTCCTCACCTTCTAAACTGTGGATGGATGTCCTCATCAGACTTAAAGGCGTCTTCCACATAAGCGTCAAAGGGACAGGGAAATGGCAGGACAGTGTCGAGATCATAAATGAAGCTCTGTCCTCCACTTGAAACATGAAGCAAGACAACATGGTAATCCTAGAAGTAAAAGTTGCTGAAGTTAATCAAGTTATTTATCATGGTGAATTCCAAGGCTATATGATATACAATGAGTATACAGCATCAAAAATAGATACAAGATAAATACAGCTCTCTTTATGATTGGAAAATAAAATAAATACAAAATCCTGAAAACAGACCAAATGTGTGTGTGTGTGTGTGTGTAATTTCTGCAGCACTGTTTATAATAGTGGAAATTCAGAAACAACCAAAGAGGGGTATGGTTAATAAACCATGATGCAGCCATATGATGGAATACTATGCAGCTGTTAAAAAGAATTTGGGATTGTGATGAGGCAGAGCGGGGAAGATGGCTAAAGCCTAAAGAAGTCCTGTCTGCTTGCTCCAAACATAGGACTAGACCTGAGGCTAAACTGTAGAGGATTTACCTTGAAAAACCATCTGAAAATAGCTGACTGGAAATACTGTGAGCAAGGAGGTCAAGGAGAGGAGGAGATGGAGAAGCAGGTGAGCGAACTCACGCAGCTCTGTACCACAGCACAGCTTGGAAGACAGAGGGAAGGTGAAGCAGTGCAGCTCCAGCTCCCTGGGAAAGGGGGGATTCAGCACCACATAGAGATCCCCAAGGGAGAGCAACAGAGAAGGGAGGGGGAACACACACTGTGCCTGGGGAAAGAGCTCTGTTCCTCTCCACCTCAAGTGAGGGGGTGCCCCTCCCCCTACCCACGGAATGGCTCTCGGAGCAGAAGATTGGCACCCCAGTGGCAGTGCCTGGTGCGCTGGGAAATCAGACATCAGAATAGGAGGGAGCCTAAGTAGAACCCCTACCCTGCGGAACAGCATAGGGAGTAGGGCAGGAAATCAGTGGCAGAGACTGATGTGTTGGGGATTCGAACATCTGACCAGGTGGGAGCCTGGGTAGTAGCCCCGAGCAGCGCAAGCTGGCCTTGCTGAAAAATTAAAGAGCTATGCTGGGCATTTTTTTTTTTCTTTCTTTCTTTTCATTACCCTGTTTTGTTTTGTTTTTTTCTATTCTCACCTGCTTGGGGTGAGGCACCAGCAACCCAAGGAGAACTGAGGCATTGGAAGGAAAAGAGACTGCCTGCCTTTCCTGCAAACTTTAGTCATCATCATCAACACAAATCTGAGTAAACTACCTTGACTGGACCTGATACCCCGCAAAGCCCACTGGGGAAAGGAAAAGCAGCCCAGAACAAATACATACACGTGGCTAGCCCTAAAGGTGACTCAGCCTCTGGGCTAGTGAAGCCCAGCACATAGGGCTACCCGGGACCATGCCCTGAAGGGCTCCAGCCAGGATGCCAAGGACCAGGCAGGCACAGTGATTCACAATGGCCTATACCAGAGAACTGCCCAAGAGGACAGGGATCCACATCCAAGGGGCCAGATCCCACTACAGCGGAGAAAAACCCAGCGAGCTCCATAAAGGGTACATCCAAGGTATTTTTTTCTGTTATTGTTGTGGTGGTGATTTTGATATGTGGGTTTTTTGTTGTTGTTGTTATTAATCCAATTGTTTTTTCTCCTTTTTTCATTTTCCATTTTCTACTTTCCTATTCTATATTTTGTCCAAGATAGCATTACTACCTTCTAAAATTATTACTTCAGTTATTATTTTCTACCTTTTATTTTTCATACTTACCCTATTTCTGGTCTCTGCCTTCTTTGCTTTCATATTCTTATTTTTGTTTCTTCCTCCCTTCTCCTAACACTTTTGGTCCCATGCTTTCTAGTATTCTATTTGTGTACATGTGTGTGTGTGTTTTCTGGTTGTTTGCTTGTCTTTTAAGCTTTTCATTGAAGCGGATGCTTCTACCACTGTAGATGCTGATATTTGTTAAAGGTGCCCTTTGGTTTGGTCTGCTATTGCCTTGTCTTCTTTACTTTCATATATCCTTTTATTCCACCACCCCTTTTAATTCGTTCCATCTCATGCCTTCTAGTATTGTTCATTGCGTGGGTGTGGGTGGGAGCATGTGGGTTTTCAGTTTGTCTTTTAATCCTATTGCTGAGCCCGGGGCTTGTATCATTGTTCAAGCTGATGTGTTTTTTTTTTTCAGGTTTTTTATTTAGTCTGGTTGTGCATTGCCTTCTTTACTTTTATTTTTTTCTTTCTCCCTCTTCTAATTCTTTTGCTCTTGCACCTCCTATTGTTCTTCGTGTGGGTGTGAGTATGTATGTCTGTCTTTTAATCTTTTTGTTGAAGTGGTCGCTTCTATTATTATTGAGACAGATATTCTGGGGGGTTCTTTATGCTTTGGTCTGATTGCTTTATTTTGTTCTGTCAACACCTCTATAACAGCTGGCATGACAGGGTCAACAGGGCCAGGGTTGAGATTCATAGTTAACAACCAAGGACTGAGCCCACCCACAAACAGGTAACAGCAATCAAAACCCAAATTCAACAGGAGAGCCCACATAACCTACACAAGGGTCTACCCTAGAGCACCCAGCACAGAAAATAAAGAAGACAACTCCAGTGGGTCCTACAAGAAGGCCAACACATCAAAACTGGGAGCCATAGCAGTCTTATCTGATACACACCGACCTGCCTAAGTGGCCCAACATGCCTCACCTGGACCCCAACTACCAGACTAACAAAATGGTGACACAAAAAAACAACCCCCAAATGAAAGAAAAGGAGGAATCACTAAAAAGGAACTACATAAGATGGAGGCAAGCAATTTGTCAGATAAAGAATTCAAAGCAAAGGTTTTAAGGGTTCTCAAACAACTTAGTAAGAATTGCAAGCAACTTAATGAGAACTACACCAGCATAATGAAAGAGGTAGAAGCTGTGAATAAAGATCAAGTGGAAATGAAGAATGACATAGTTGATATTAAAAATACCTTGGAAGTATTCAATAGCAGGTTAGAAGTTGAAGACCGAATCAGTGAGTTTGAAGATATGGCAGGAAAAAAACACCCAAATAGAGCAGCAAATGAATTAAAAAACAGTTTACAGGGGCTTTGGGACAATATAAAATGTAACAACATTCGCATAATAAGGGTACCAGAAGGAGAAGAATATATGTACCCATATGTTGATAGCAGCACTATTTACAATTGCTAAGATCTGGAAACAGCGCAAGTATCCTTCAATAAATGAGTGGATAAAAAAAGTTGTAGTACATACACACAATGGAAACTATGCAGCTGTAAGGAAGAAAAATCTCTTACCCGTTGAGATGACATGGAGAGACCTGGAGAATATTATGCTAAGTGAAATAAGCCAATCAGAGAAAGACAAATATCACTTGATCTCACTTATTTGTGGAATATAATGAACATAATAGACCCAGAAACGTAGAAGTAGGGTACAGACTGACAAACCTCAGAAGAGGGGGACGGGGGTAGGGAAGAGACAAACCAAATAATTTATTTGCATGTATGCGTAACCAATGAACATAGACAACAATGCTGGAAGGGTGTCTGGGGGAGGGGTAGGGAAGAAGATGTCAATGGGGGGAAAAGGAGAAACATCTGTAACAAAAGTAAATTAATAAAATAATTTGGTAAATGTATGTGGAAAACAGGAAAATGTCTATGTTAAATAGCTGGATGGAAGAAGCAAATTGCAGAATTATTATTTTTAAAAGGTACATGTATATAAAGACACACATGTGCATTCAGAAGTACGTATGCACACATATAAATACAGAGGACAAAGTCTGCAAGAATATCCTCCAAACTCTTCACAAAGGGAACTGCTTGAGGTTAGCGTGGAAAGGGGAAGAAGGACTTTAATTTCTTGTTTTATACTATATTTATAGTTAAAAGAAAGAAAAATGTTGGTTTTGGGTTTTTTCTAATCAGCTAAAACTTCATCTGTAACCATTAAGGAATAAAGACAGCTTTGTGCACACAGCTTGGTCCGTGTGTATGTGAATTCTCACTCTCACTCCCAGACACGAAGCACTGCCTGAAGGGAGGTCAGGGTGGTTATCAAGGGACATGAGGGCAATCCGGTGCTCCGAGTTCCTCAGAACAAAAATGCTGTCACAGAACACGAGATAAAAAGTTCAGTCACATTACTGTAACATTCATAATATCCTCTCACGTTTCTAGTACTTCAGAACTTATAAAGCACTCTCTCAAATGTTATTTCATTTGACCCTGGGAGGTGGGAAAGATAACTAATTCACTGAGACTAGAGATGTTGTATCACCAGAGCCTAAAGTGCTTCCTCTGGCTCCGATTCTAGCTTAGTAAAGCAGAAATAGCATCAGAAATGGATGCTGATTCCCTGTACTCCCCTTAATGCATCCGACCCTCCAGATATAAACGAAGAGCAGTTTCCCCTGTAACAGTCCACTTGCCTTCCTCTGGGCTCGTTCATCTTATTCCCCTCCATCTGCAGCAACCTTCTCCACCGTGCTCTCCATATCCATCACTCAAGCTCCGACTCAAATGCTTTCTTCCCCCTACGTCTGCTTTCGTTTTTTTTATCTTCTCCCGTCCCCTGCCAGAGGCAGCCTCTGCCTTATCCAAAATCTGCTTCTCTCTTCACATCTTCTAACTCACGTTGCAGCTGTTTTGCAGTACACACTATTATTTGTGGGAAACTGTGCTGCTGAAATGCAGGCACAAAGGTGAGAAAGGCAGCTCCTCACCCTCAAGGGGTTCCCAGAAAAGTGAGTGGGAAACACAAGTCAATTGTTGCAGGAGCGAGAATGAGAAAGAATGAAGGAGGCCAGGGAACCTGCAGGTAAGGCATTCTGAAGTTGGGTGGACTATTCAAACCTCAGCCCTTCCACTTACCAGCCTCAGTTTTCTCTTTTATAAAATGGAGGTAACTGTAGCACCTACCTCAGAGTGCAAGGGGAGAACTAATGAGATTGTGTATGTAAATGCCTTTAAAGAATTTTTTTTAGTAAATTTTTTTAAAAAGGGGGACATGACCACGCATCCTTGCCCTGTGTTTCCCTAAGATGGGAAGCAAGACCATGACTCAAAAATCAGCTGAGTGGTTCAGCAATGAAGATGACTTCTAGGGCTTATGGATAGTCTGCAACAGTGTTTATGCAGTGTTGCTAACGACAATAGCTAACACTTCATGAGCACCAGTATCAGACACCATAATGGATTCCTGGATAATGCTTTGTGCATTACCTCATTTAAGCCTCACAATCCCCCTGGCCAGAGAGGACATTGGAAAAAGAGGGTAAATAACACATCCAGCTCACATAGCCCATCAATGGGAGACTGGGGCTTAACCTCTGGGTGCCTGACTCTAAGCCTGTGCTCCTAACCCAACACTGCTGGGTCTGGCAGGGTTTACCATCAGAGCAGCACATCATCTGCCGGTGAAAGAAGGGAGAACATGAGATCCGTGAAGCCAAGGATTTTAGCCTATTTTGTGCCTGGCATGTAATAGGTACCCAATGAATATATGCGAACTAAATCAATGAAGCCAATTCAAATGGTATCTTAATTTTAAATAAGCATCAGAAACGAGATGTTTGTTACATTATCATGAATAGAGTTTTTCTTTTACTTTATCTTCATGTTTACTAGTATAAACAATTCTGACCTGGCCAGTGTCGCTCAGTGGTTGAGCATCAACCCACGCACCAAGAGGTCGCCAGTTCAATTCCCAGTCAGGGCACATGCCCAGGATGTGGGCCCAATCCCTAGTGGGGGGCATGTAGGAGGTGGCCAATCAATGTTCTCTCTCATAGATGTTTCTATCTCTCTCCCTCTCCCTTTCCCTCTCTCTCTAAAAAAGAAAAAAAAATTCTGTTCTTCAGGGGGCCAGGTTAAGATGACACACAGATGTGTACTGGAAAGGACTCAGGACTGAGACCCAGTTCTGTCACTGATCAGCTAGATGTCCTTGACCTACACGCTTTGCCTTTCTGGGCTCGTTTCTTCACCTAAAAAAATGAAGGGGTTGGAGTAGATACGTGTTGTTCCAATGCCAGTCATGTTCACTCAAGGGTTTGCTAAAAACACTAATTTCTGAACCCTTCTCTAGATCAACTAAATTAGTAAACTGTACAGTATTTTTAACACAGTCTCCAAATAATTCTCATGTGCAGCTGAACTAGATATTGCTAAAGTTCTTTCCAGTGCTAAAAGGATAAGGGTCTGGGAGATCACAAATATATCTGCCACACAGACCATTTAAAATCATTCCTGTAATAATTTCAAATTAAAATAAACATGCCCGTAAGTACTTCCACCTTAGGCCAAATAACATCTATTCTCAAAAGTCAAGTTATGATTAGTACAGCCTTTCTCTACTGCCCTATCATTTCTGCTCTACAAAACATAAAGACCACTCAGGGATCACAAAGTACTAACAATACATCAGAGGCTCTCTGTGTTAACCATCTTACCCAGATCACAGGTCCATCTCCAGATCTTGCCTGCTGTTTCCAGATAGGTATCTACAAAAACAATAAATCCCATAAGCCATGGTTTCAGTGAAACCACTACTAAATTCTTCAAAGCAATACATATATGAAGAATAAAATATTTCTAAGCAACCAACAATCAAGGTGAAAGAATGAATGGGTAAGAAATCTAAACACTTCTAAGTGTCCTTAAAAATAGAAAAGCAGCCCTGGCCAGTTTGGCTCAGCGGTTAGAGCGTCGGCCTGCGGTCCAGGGGGTTCCCGGCTGGATTCCAGCCAAGGGCACATACTTCCATTGCAGTTCATCCCCAGCCCCAGTTGGGGTCGTGCAGGTGGCAACCAACTGATGTGTCTCTCTCACATCAATGTTTCTCTCTCTCTCTCTCTCTCTCTCTCTTCTTCTCCTACTCTGTCTGAAGATAGGTGTAAAAATATCCTCGGGTGAGGATTAAAAAAAAAAATGAAAAAGTGCCCTGTTCGGTTTGGCTCAGCAGTTAGAGCACTGGCCCCTGGACCAAAGAGTCATGGGTTTGATTCCCGTCAAGGGCACGTACCTCAGTTGCAGTTTGATCCCCGGCCCTAGTTGGGGTGGTGCAGGAAGCAACCAGTCGATGTGTCTCTCTCACATTAATGTTTCTCTCTCTCCCTCCCCCATCTTAAAATCAATGGAAATATCCTCAAGTGGGGATTTAAAAAAAATAAAAAAGCAAAAATTACTTATATGATGGTCTTTGGAGAGGATAAAGAGACCCAAACTAATCGAAGGCCTAGCAGGTTCAAGTCTTGCTTTCCCACTTAATTATTCATGAAACCTCCCTGAGTCTCCATTTCCTCATCTATAAAATGGAGACAGCTGTCTGAAACTTGCCTATTTCACAGGGTTCCCATTAGGATCAAATGAGGTGATCCTTGCAAGCATGCTTTACAAAATATGAAAGGCTTACTTTTTTTAATACTTCATATTTGTTGACTGTAGTTCTATTTAAACTCCTAAAGAAAAGGGATGTAATCTGTGTGAACATACCATCACATATTTCCCTATCTATGAGTGAGGGACTAAGCTCTCCTAACTCAACCATACCTTGAAAGGAAAAAAAAATATCATCCAAAAACAAACTTTAAAATGTTGCTGTATTTTATAAAGCACATTTTAAAATAGTATTAAACCCACTCTACATTTAGCTTCTAATATCCTAACTTTCTTGTTTCCTTTCTGCAGTCACTCACCAACTTACCATTTTCCTCTCATTAGATATGAAGACAGCGTAACATTCTTCTAATGGATACTGGTCGTGATTTTTGATGTATTCACAGAGCTTCCAAATATTTTCTTCACTGAAATAAAATAACTGTTTAATCAGTATAATTAAGCAAGAACACTGTGTTTTTCAAATCTGAACAAAAGACTGATGATGACATAAAACAGTTGGAAGAGACCTTAAACACCATCTCATCAAACAAGTTGCTAACATTTGAACTTCCTCTAAACAACCCCAACAAGCTGTTATCCAGTCTATACTGTGTGTAGACCCCTCTGCAGACACAGAGCTCATTACCTCCCCCAGCAGTGCTTGTATATAGAGGCATTTTATAACTGATAATGCTATGTCAATATTCTACAAGCCCTGGCCGAGTAGCTCAGTTGGTTAGAGCGTTGTCCCAGTACACCAAGATTGTGAGTTCAATCTCCAGTCTGGGCACACACAAGAAGTAACCAATGAATGCATAAACAAGTGGAACAAAAAGTCATTGTTTCTCTCACACTCTCTCCCTTCCTCTCTAAAAATAAAAACAAATAAAAAATAAATAAAATAAAAAAAGTCGCCCTGGCTGGTTTGGCTCAGCAGTTAGAGTATCGGCCTGCGGTCCAGAGATACCCGGGTTCGGTTCCCCCTAAGGGCACATACCTTGGTTGCAGTTTGTCTCCGGCCCTGGTTGGGTTGTGTAGGAGGCAGCCACTCGATAGGTCCCTTTTGCATCAATGTTTCTCTCTCTCTCTCTCTCTCTCTCTCTCTCTCTCTCTGTCCTTCCCACTCTATCTGAACAAAAAATGGAAAAATGTCCTCGAATGAGGATTAAAAAAAAAAAAAATCCAATAGTGTATAAGCTTGGGGTTCAAGGATTTGAAATACAGCTGGAAATCCAACTCAGCCATTTAAAAAGTAAGAAGCTTTGAACATCCTCACCTCTCTGAGTGTCTGCCTTCCTCATCTGTAAAACGGATATAATCACATTATAAATACTCAATACATCTTGTAACACTGGCTTCCTGCTCCCCTAAGGAATGGGACAGGGTGGGTATGTGGGGTAGGGGGATCCTGAGTGGAAAGGACAGTTATGTGATATATCCAGGAATTCTTTTGGAGGAAGGCCCTGTGAATATGGCTCCCCAAGTCCTTCTGGTACTGAAGAAGTCCTGACTTTCAGAAAGTTCTTTCTCATACTGAATTGAAATCCATCTTTCTATACCTCCACCCCAGATAAATCTCCCTTCTATATGAGAGGCCTTTAGCTATTTGAAGCAGTGATCAGAACTGCTAAGTACAGCAATGCCTCGTACATCAAACCAAGCCACACGGGTGGTCACAGTCACACTCCCGCACAGACAAGCACAGTCACTACTGGCAGAACTCACAGCTCAGCCCCTGGGTTTCTTTTTCTCGTGAGCCACACAGTATCTTTGCTGAAAATGAGCTACACCAACACTCTGCTCACACACGTGACTCAATCTGTCAAAGCCTAATTTCCAGCCACCTACGCCACGCTACCCGAATATGAAGCAAGGCACAAATGGCACTGAGGGCTGTCACCATTTTATGGGAATAAACACTTTCAATTCACAAGTCTTGCCCTTATCTACCTGCCTCAATGTTCCATATGACTAGGCTTAAAGCACCAAGTTGAGCTTCTGTATTTTTCTCCCATGATTTTGTTTTTCTCTTAATACCTAAGCAACCTATGGAAAAAGTAGTGGTAGAGGTAACAACAGGAGATTGCTACTAACTACTTCCACAGGATATGTACTATGAAGCAACAAAAATGTACTGTTTCAATAGGACATATAACGTGTAGTATCTAACATTTCTTAAACCTGGATGTTCTAAGACCAAGTTTTGAGAAGACATCTGTCTGTCTTGCCTATAGACAATTTGGAAAGTTGACCACAAATATCTTCAAGAGCCTATGACGTACAAAACACTATGCTAAGCACTTGGAAGATATGATAAATCAGAGTTTATAGACAATGAAAGCAGACATACAGATCCATAAATAAATAAGCGTCCAACGCCATAAAAGGTGCATAAAGAAAGCACAAAAGAGGAAATTACTAGTTTTAAGGGATAAAGGAAGATGAAGAAGGGGCAGGTCAGTTATTTATTCTCGTTTGCTCCCCTTCACCTCATCCCAAGGATGGGCATAGAATTAATGCAAACATCTCATGAATCTGTATGTACCATGAGCACTATTGGTAGGCTGAATACACATGTGGCTTGGACATATTTAGCCTATATTTTTCAAATATGTATGAATGTTAAACAGAAAAACAAATTTAAACATAAGAGATACAGAATTTGTAGTCCCTGTCTATGTCCTTTTTCTTTCAAGAGTACAATTAATATCATGAGAGGCTCTCATGAAACTTTTGATGTTAATAAAACATAGGGCCTTTTTTACTTGGAAACACTGGAACAGAATGAGCACCGGATCTGATATGAGTCTTGGCACCCATTTAACTGGTTTAGAAAAAGTGGAGAACGATGATAATTTCTCAACCTGTCAGTTGATTATTTTGGCAGCAGAAAAGCTAACAAAGCAACATTGAGGCCAATATTCTGCAAGGATTACTGGTGATGGGCTTAGTCAGAGAAGTATGCAGAAAGGAAAAATGGTCTACAAACCAAACAGTGCCACACAAATACTGGCCACTACTGTTATCATTAAGCTGGGTCTTAAAAGATAAGTAAAATCTGACAGAAGCTAACAGAAGTACAGGTGGAATTTATTTCAAGTTAGAAAAGCAAAGACAGTGAGGTGTTCCCACCCGATGTGTTCAGACAGGGTAAAGCACTGGTTCTCAATCAGAGACAACTGGCTCCCCAGGGGACATTTGGCAATGTCTAGAGACATTTTTGGTGGTCACAAACTGGGAGAGGATACTACAGGATTCTAATGAGTATAGGGCAGGGATGCTGCTACACATCCTACATTACACAGGACAGCAGCCACAGAATGAACATGCTCAAGATATCTATCAATGGACCCAAGATTGAGAAACCCTACAGCAGAGCAGAGAAGGCAGGTTCAAAATGAGGTTGGAGGAACAGCCAGTGACCAGATCTTCGAGGGCCTGCTATGCTCAGGAGGTAGACTTTATTGTCTATGCCCGTTTTCCTTGAATTGTGATCAGATTGGACTGATTCCTCTACTGTGCTGCTCATACATCCAAACTCTGGGGTGGGACCTTAAGAGCTCCATGTTTTACAAGCCCCAGGTGATTTTCCAGCATATTCAAATTCAGAATGGCCTTGAGCAGTGTGAAACCAACTAAAGTTAAAGACCTGATAGGATAGGGAATATCTGGGCAGAGAGGCCAGTTAGGAACAGGCCCCCAACAGTTAGCTAAGGAGGGTCTGGCCTATGGCTGAAGGAAAGAAAAGATAATCTGTTGAAGAGACGTTCATCTCCTACCATTATTTCACCAAAATGCTCCACTCCAACTGTTCCAGCCTTCTTGTCATTCCTAGAATAATCATGTCATACTTCCTTCTCAGAGCCTTTGCCCCTGCCTGGAATGATGATGTCCCACCAACATCCATGAAGCCCCCGCCCTCTTTTCCTTCAGATGTCTGTTCAAATACCACTTTACCAACAATATGTTCTTTAAGAATCCAATGAATGGGTCTTAGAGACAAGAACTAATAGGACTTAGGTGAGAAGCAGGGCAGGAACAAAGTGCAGTAGTTAAGCATGGACTCCAGCACTACAGAGCTTCCAGTTTCAGGACTACCACTTGCTAGATATGTCTTCTTGGGCAAACAACAGGCTTGGAGTGGAGCAATTTGGTGGAAGAATGGTAGGAGATGAACATGTCTCTTAAATAGATTATTTTACTTCCTTCAGCCATAGGCCAGATCCTCCATGGCTAACTGTTGGGGCCTGTTCCTAACAGGCCTCTCTGCCCAGCTGTGGCTCATCATTTTCATTTAAAAACTTAGGAAAATAATAATAAATAGATCTATGTTCTAGGCATGGATGAAAGAATGTGGCTCTCGGCCTGACATGCAGTCAGAGCTGAACAAATTGTTAATATCTTAGCGGCACTGGTTTGGTGACCAGCTGAAGGAGGGAAAGGTAGTTTTAGATGGCACTAAGGTTTCACAATTGTGCAGGGGCTGAAACCGGGAAGAAGGGAAGGACAGGTGGGGGAGTAAAAAGGACCAAGGTAGGAGTGGTGATTCAGCCACAGAGGTGGCCTGGGACAGGGGCACAATGTGTGGAGTCCAGAGCCAAACTACGTATAAATCTCCATTCCTTCACTCACAAGCTATGCGGCCTTGGACAAGTTACTTTGGTGTTCTCATCTTTAAAATGGGGATTACACTGGTACCTACTTCCCAGAGTAATTGTGGGACTTTAATGAATTCATACATAAACCACTCAGCACAATGCTCGGCATACAGCAAGTGCTATGTAAGTATAACGATTATTATAATGACAACATGATGGTTAAGATCATGGTTTTTGGTACACGAGGGTCTAAACTGGATAACGGACTGCTATTAACTGGATGACCCTGGGAGTTATTGCGAAATCTCTGTGCCTGCATTATCTTCCAAAATTAAAACGACCTTCACATCAGTGTGCAACCACACAGGTTTCAGCAGAGTAATTTCCAAAAGGGTCTCTGCGTTGCACCCTCCGCCTCCAATTGCCCTTCTGACCCACCCCAGGCACTGAAATCTGCTGAGAAATGTCCAAACGAAAAGCGCCGAGCAGAAATAATGCGCCGCCTACCCTCCCATTCCCGGTGAAATCTGCCCTGCCCCACCCCCATCCAAATGACCACGTTCTGCTCTGGAGACGAGGGCTATCACTCCCGCTCCCTCCTCCCGCCAAACCAGAAAACCCGCCAGTCGGGACCCAGAGCACCCCGGGACGGGGCCGGGAGGGGCGGGGCCTTGCTGCGACAACGCGGCAGGGCGAGCTTGGGAGATGCTGGGGGCTGCGCCCGCGCCCCCTCACCAGTAGCAGCTGTTGTAGACACAGGCGTCCCGCGGGGGGCTGGCCGGATGGTACTGGGCCGCTGCGGCAGCGGAGACATTCCTCTCCATGGTGGCTCGGACCAGGGCACGGGCCTGAGGCGGACCAACAGGACCAGCCCCGCGGGTGGGCTTCAAGGAAGGAACGGGCGAAAGCAGTCCGCTCTCCGAGCAGAGTAGGCGGAGCCTGGGGCTGCTGTGCAGTTCCCGAGCGGTGGAGCCTGGGATGGGTAGGCGGAGCCCGGGATGGGTAGGCGGAGCCTGGGCGGAGCGGGCCGTGCAGTTTCCCCGCGCCCGTCCTGGGGGGGCGGGTCAAGTTGCGGTGGGTGGAGCTAAGGGCTGGTGGGGCGGGCCCAAGGTTGCTCTGTGGGCGGGACGCATGCAGCACATTTTCGCGAGGGTGGAGCCAGGGCAAAGTGGGCGGATTCGGGCTGGGTGAGTGGCGTAAGTTCCCAGGGAGGAAGACGGCGCGATTCCTGGTTGAAGGAGACTGGCCCGGTGGGAGGAGCCAGGAACAGGGCTGGCCGCGCGGGTTCCGGGTGGGGCGGGGCCAGGAGTTCTGGGGCGTGGATAACGGCGGGGATCTGGTGAGCTGTGGGAGGAGAGGTCACCGGCCCGCGACCTGGAGAGGAGTCTGGGGAGGACTTGGACCTGGTAAGCTGCTAGGCCCTGGACGGCGCTTCGTGACTCTCGGTATGGAGTCTAAGGCCCTTCTTCCAGCCTGGGGCCGGGTTGCCAGCTGTGGAGGAGCCACATGAGACGCGAACGCTCGATGTGTGCGAGTAAAATAAGAGAAACTTGTGTGTGAAAAATGAAACTTTAGCACTTTGAGCCTGGAGTCCGCGGGAGCCCGGGGAAAAGGGGGACGGTGGGGGGTGGTTAATTCCAAATATGTCTGCATCAAGGACGGTTTTAGACGGGGTTATCACCCTAATATCTCACCGTATTGTAACTTTTTTTAAAAAAATAAAGAATTGTAGTATATATTGATTCAGAAAGCTATATGGATGCCTGATATAGTAAGTAAAAAAAGTTTTAAGAGTCTGCATGTTACCCTTTTTGTGTTAATCATATATTTATTATTTATTGGTAGTCTGGAAGGAAAGACGCCAAATTGTTAAAACAGTGTTTATCTTTGGTGAAGGAATGATGGAGGATTTTCACTTTATACCTGTAGCCCTCTGAATTGTCTGTATTTGCAATGAACATATAGAGCTGACCAGAGTACTTCCCATTATAAAAACAAATTATTGGTTTATAGGCCATCAACAGTAAGATTTTCCAAATCTCATGAGTTCTAAAAGCCCATAAATACTAAAGACTTTGAGCATAAGTTTTTGCATCGGTTATCAATTTTATTGCCTCTCAGCTCTGAATACGCAGTTCAATATAGACTGTGATAAATAACGGAATTCCTCTAAGCATTTCTCTTAAAGTGAGCATGACGTTAAGCCTTCTCATTAAAGTGTGCTACAGGAAGAAGATTCCTGCTGTTTCTGGAATAGTACAAAAGTTTGGAATGTGGTCTATTGTAATAACTATGTATAGTGCCAGGTGGGTACTGGAAATAGAGGGAACATTTTATAAAGTATATACATGATTGTCTAGTCACTATGCTGTACACCTGAAACTAATACAAAATGTCGAATATAAACTGTAATTGAAAAATAAAATGTAAAGTTCTTAAAAAAAACTAAAATTCACTTTTCCAGGAAAAAAATCACTTAAAAAAAAGTCTGGGATCTGTGGTCACGAGATCATCCAGTGGGGTCTGCCCAGCCACAGGCCCAGAATTGGTCCTTCCTCAACCTTGCAGCTTTAGCTTGGCAATAACCTTTTGCAGCCCTCTTGACACAGAAACCAGAGTCCAGGAAGGCCTGCAGGCAGCAGCCTGCCTATATATACCCCTTCAGCAAGCCCTTCACGGCCTGCACACAGTTAGTTACCTGTGGCTGGCAGATCACACAATGAGCAGTCTGTCCTTCACCTAGCTTTCCCTTCTTCCCTCACCCCAACCCCTCTATTCTCCTCAAAGCATTCTGAAGGCCTTCTGCTCCTATTGGCTCCCAGACTCCCAAAGCATCCCCACTCCGCTGGTTGGTGATCTCCCCCTCTAACCATTTCTCTACCTTGCTTAAAAGAAGTTGAATGCCAAGAATTAACTGTGTTAAAGAGTAACTATAAGATATAAGGAAAGTCTACATGATACCTAGGGCTGAGGAAGAGTATTCAAGAAGGACAAATTTTCATCAAACAACAAGTGTTGGTGAGGGTGTGGAGAAAAGGGGACTCTAGTTCACTTCTGGTGGGAATGCAGACTGGTGCAGCCACTGTGGAAAACACTATGGTGTTACCTCAAACAGTTAAAAATTGAACTGCCATTTGACCCAGTGATCCCACTTCTAGGAGTATACCCTAAGAAACCTGAAACACCAATCAGAAAGAATGTATGTACCCCTATGTTCATAGCAGCACTATTTACAATAGCTAAGATCTGGAAACAACCCAAGTGTCCATCAGAAAATGAGTGGATTAAAAAGCTGTGGTACATGTATGCAACAGAATACTATGCAGCTGTGAAAAAGAAAGATCTCTTATCCTTTGAGATAGCATGGAAGGACCTGGAGAGTATTATGCTAAGTGAAACAAGCCAAGCAGAGAAAGACAAATATCACATGATCTCACTTATTTGTAGAATATAATGAACTAAACAAACTGCTGAACAAAATTAACCCAGAGACATAGAGGTGGGGTACAAATTGATAAGCCTCAGAGGAGGGGGGGGGTTGTGGGGGAAAAGATAAACCACAGAACTTACATGCATGTATGCATGACCAATGAACATAGACAACAAAGCTGGGGATGGGGTGGGGGGAACGGGAGGAGGGTGTCAATGGGGGAAAAATGAGAAACATCTGTAACAAAAACAAATTAATAAATAAAAATTTTTTAAAAAAGAAGGACAAATTTGCCCTGGCCAATTTGGCTCAGCAGTTAGAGTGTCGACCTGCAAACCGAAGGGTCTTGGGTTTGATTCCCAGTCAAGTTCATGTACCTGGGATACAGATTCGATTCCCAGCTCTGGTAGGGGTTGTGTGGGAGGCAACCAGTTGATGTGCATCAAAGTTTCTCCCTCTCTCCCTTCCTCCCTTCCACTCTATCTAGAAAGAATCAATGGGAAAATATCCTTGGGTGAGGATTAACAACAACAAAAAGACAAATTTGAAAGGGGTTTGGACCTCATGAGAGATGGTGTGGTAACCATACCAGATAATAGAGAAGTTTACTCAGACTGGAAATGGTCTGGAGTTGCTGGACAAACAATAGAGAAGGGGTAGAGGAAAGCCAGTAGTCTCTGCCATAATGAGCTTTCTTTATGCTTTGAACTTGATCTTATAAGAAGGAATTACTTTTACAATTGAAAAAGACTAGATCAGATACATATGATTTCATAGTAGAGACTATAAAAAGAGATATGGTCTCAGAGGAGTAGATGTTTAGAACCAGACCTACTAACGCCAATGATCTGGATAAGGAAGAAATCAGAGATATGCTCAAAGAAGTCAATACCCAATGAAATCAAGATGTTAAATAAAGGGCAGGGGTTTGGAGAAGGGTCACTTAAAAGAAAGTATGAAAAAAGGGCCACAGATGTGAAAGGGGAGATTCAAGAAGTCTAGCACATAACACACTGAGGTTTAATAACAAAAGGAAGTTTTATTTTTTGTTGAGATGGGTGGTGTTTTTAATGCTCAATATTAAGAGATAGGAGGGAAAAAAAAGATAATTCTATTGCTTGGGACCATACAATATTATGTGATAACACAACAGAAAGAAAACTGAAATAGCCAACAACTATTTTATTCTACCAAAAATGATCCTCAAGCTGTAAAGGATAAGGAAAATAGCAGTAAGAGGAAATTAAAGTCAAGATAAATTCAGTGGTAGAAAGCACCAAGTTGCCTTAAATAGGTTAAAAACATTCAGACCCAAATGGGTTATATCCCAGGATACTAAAAGTCCCTTAGGTTATAACCCCAAAGCCTTTCTTTTTTTTTTTTTTTATCCTCACCCGAGGACATTTTTCCATTTTTTGTTCAGATAGAGTGGGAGGGAGAGAGAGGAAGAGAGAGAGAGAAACATCGACATGAAAGGGACACAGCGAGTGGCTGCTACCCACATGACCGACCAGGGCCGGGGACAAACTGCAACCGAGGTACGTGCCCTTAGCGGGAACCAAACCTGAATCTCTCAGGACCGCAGGCCTAGGCTCCAACCGCTGAGCCAAACCGGCCAGAGCCCCAAAGCCTTTCTTATGGATCTTAGAAAATATGCTGGAGGAGATGACATAAGACTAAATATAAATACTTAACTGTATTGAGTTTCATAAAAGGAAGAAATATGTTTCAGACTATACCCTGGTGAACTAGATGACTATTCCCAGGATGGTTGTGACCATGAAGAAAGGTGATTATTTAGGGGCCGTTAGTGGTTTAACAAAGCCCATTTCGTGCCAAGTGGAACTCATTTCAAGAATTAATTGATTATTGGATTATAGTACAAACAATATAATTTGAGTCCAACAAAACAGCTGGCCTAATTTTATTAGCCATGGCTCTTTACTCGTTTAGGTACAAATCAAGGCAGAAAGACTGTTTATTAGATCATTTAACAGAAAGGACACTGAAGTGGCTCTCACAAAGGGTGAGCTGCAGAAACCAGGGTCTCCAGGAACCAGAAGCAGAACTCACCTCTTAGGCCTCCTTTCTTCCTGAGCCAGTCTGCTCCTCCATGCTTGGCTTCACTTTTTTTGTGTGTGTGTATGTTAATCCTCACCCAAGGATATGTTTCCATTGATTTTCTAGAGTGAGAGGAAGGAAAAGAGAAAGAGAGAGAGAGAGAGAGAAACATCAATGCGAGAGAGACACCTTGACTGGCTGCCTACTCAACGACCCCAACCGGAGCCAGGGAATCAAACCTGCAACCCAGGCACATGCCCTTGACCAGAATCGAACCCACAACCCTGGGTCTACCAGCCGACGCTCTAACCGCTGAGCCAAACCAGCCAGGACAGGTGGCTTCAATTTTTGCTGTAGAGAGGATGGCCACTGGCAGCCCCATATCCATATTTTCCAGGCTTGGCAACCCCAGTGGAAAGAGAAGACTTTTTTCCTCATAGCAATCTCACAGAGTGACTTGTTCCTTTATTTTTTACAGTTCTGTACTGCTTGAATTTTTCTCATGTACTAGTTTTTAATAAATTTTTATTAACTCAAATACGTCAACATTAATATAAAGAGCTACATGGATATACTGTTGCTCACTTAACTGTTGCCCAACTATTGTTCATTATTTTGTTTTCAGATCCTACTATTATAAATAAAGATGCAATCAACATCTTTACACATAAATATTGGTCCATGACTCTGATTATGATGTTGGGATGGAGTTCTAGAGATGGAATTCCTGGGCCAAAGGTTCCAGATATTTTCCGGGTTTCTTGATACATATTGTTTTTAAGAAACAAGTCTTTTCCCTGGCCGGTTTGGCACAGCGGTTGGAGTGTTGGCCTGCGGACCCGAGAGTCCCAGGTTCAGTTCCCGCTAGGGACACGTACCAAAAGAAAAAAGAAATGAGCCTTTACCTCAATATTACGTTGAGTGTTATTATTTTTAAAATATGGGCATAAAACTGGCATTCCCATCGTTATTTTATCCTCTCCCGAGGACATTTTTTCATTTTTTGTTCAGACAGAATGGGAGGGAGGAAGAGGAAGAGAGAGAGAAAGAGAAACATCGACGTGAAAGGGACACATTGAGTGGCTGCCTCCCGCATGACCCAACCAGGGCCGGGGACAAACTGCAACCGAGGTACGTGCCCTTAGCGGGAACCGAACCCGGGTCTCTCTGGACCACAGGCCGACGCTCTAACCACTGAACCAAACCGGCCAGGGCTCCCATCGTTATTTTAATTTGCATTTAACCAATTACTACTTTCCTGTACTAAAAAGAATAATTTCAGTGTAACACAGAAAGTCCTAAAGCAGCAATGTACTATGGGAACTCTGAGGGGAGTACCCTCACCAATGAGGGTGGATATTGGGCTGGGCTGGAACACAATACTATTTTTTTTTAATTCCTCACCCAAGGATATCTTCCCACTTTATCTTCAGATAGAGTGAGAGGGGAAGAGAGAGAGATACATCAATTGGTTGCCTGCCGCATGGCCCCGAACAGGGCCAGGGACCAAACTGCAACCAAGGTACATGCCCTTGACTGGAATCGAACCTGAGATTCTTTGTCCCACTGGCCCATGCTCTGACTGCTGAGCCAAACCGACTGGGGCCACAATACTATTATTACTCATCTTACTTAGAATGGGGTGGGAGGGAGGTGACAGGCCTAGAGCCCTCTGCATGGACCAGTCCATCCTGTGGTATTGGTGGGGCTGACTAATGATTTTCCCTCTTTCGTGGCAAATCAATGAGATTAGCTATAAAATTTCAGTAAGGTCAGATTTACAACATTCCTGAAAGAAATCCCTGTGCAAACTGATATTTACTTTCTAACTTTGTTACCAAAAACAAACCAAAACAGAAACAGAAAGGGGCCTACCTATGACCTCATCTCAGATGAGGTAAGGGAATTATGATTAGCTCTTACCTCAGCCCTCTTTTCTGTCACACTCGAGGTAAAAACACTTGACCCTCTTTAAGCAGTCGGGGGAGGGGGGAAATAACCTCAGTTTCCACCACCCCTTCTTTTTCTAAATCGGGTCATGTCTATCTGCAAAAGCGAAAGACTTTAGAAAAGGAAAGAAGTACTACCTGCCAAGGACCAATTCCAGACCAACTCTTTCAATTTCCTAAGGCTGCTATAACAAATTACCACAAACTAGGTGGGGGGAGAGGGGGAGCACACAGAAATTAATTCTCTCTCAATTCAGGAAGCCAAAGGTCTGAAATCATGGTGTCAGCAGGGTTGGTTCCTTCTGGAGGCTCTTAGGGAGAATCTATTCCATACCTCCCTCCTAGCTTCTGACGACTGCTGGCAATCCTAGGTGTTCCTTGGTTTATGGATGTAGCACTCCAATTTCTGCCATCTTCACATTACCTTCTCTGAGTGTCTCTGCTGTGTCAAATCACTCTCTTTTATGACACCAGTAATTGGATGTAGGGTCCACCATAAATCCAGGCTGATCTCATTTCAAGATCTTTAATTACACCTGAAAAAACTCTATTTCCAAATAAGGTTACATGTACAGGTACTGAAGTTTAGAACTTGGACACAACCTTTTGGGGTACATGAATCAACCCACTACACCAACCAAAGGCTGAAGCAAGTGTGGTAACTCTAACTCTTAATATTGTGGGAGAGAATAAGGGAATAGGACAACCCTTTGGCTGGCTCTGTCTGTGGGTGTTCTGAAATATCTATTTCTTTGCTTATTATTATTAATTTTTAATCCTCACCTAAGGACATTTTTCCATTGAATTTTCAGATAGAGCAGGAGTGAGGGAGAGAAAGAAAAATCGATGTGAGAGAGACACATTGGTTACCTCCCACACGATGCCAACCAGAGCTGGGGATTGAACCCGAGACTCTTTGGTCCGAGGGCCAACGCTCTAACCACTGAGCAAACTGGCCAGCGCTATTTCTTTGCTTATTTTAAAAGAATTGAAATGACTGCTATAATTTCCATGGAAGTCAATTTGATAATATATAACAAAATTACAAATGCATATGCCTTTTGGGTGGAAGTTCTTTCTATACATTTTTATTGAGGTCTAATATGCATAAAGCAAAGTGAACATGTCAGAAGGGTAGACTATGTGACTTTACATATTGTTCTTTCCTCTTCCATTTATATTGGATACGCAACCTTTTTATTTATTTATTTTTTTTTAGTTTTTATTTTTTTATCCTCACCCGAGGCCATTTTTCCACTTTTTGTTCAGATAGAGTGGGAGGGAGAGAGAGGAAGAGAGAGAGAGAGAAAGAAACATCGACCTGAGAGGGACACCCGCACGACCCAACCAGGGCCAGGGACAAACTGCAACCGAGGCACGCACCCCTAGCGGGAACCGAACCCAGGTTCCTTCAGACCGCAGGCTGATGCTCCAACCGCTGAGCCAAACTGGCCAGGGCAGGTATGCAACCATTTTAAAGCTTTTTTTTAATTGTAAAATTAATATATATTCAATGAAAAAAAATCACGAAAGTTGAGAAAAGTACAAAGAAACTACACAACCATAATATTACCATGCAGAAGTAAACCATTCATGTTTTGCTGTAGTTTCTTCTAGACTTTTGCAGTGCAAATATATATATAGTTGTTGTTAATCCTCACCGGAGGGTGTTTTTCCATGGATTTTTAGACAGAGTGGAAGGGGAAAGGAGGGGAGAAAGAGAAACATTGATGTGAGAGAGACACATAGACCAGTTATCAACTGGTTGCCTCCCACATAACCCCAGCCGGGGTGAGGGATGGAACCTGCAACCCAGGTACATGACCTTGCCAGGAATCGAACCTGAGACCCTTTGGTCCTCAGGCTGATGCTCTAACCTCTGAGCCAAGTGGGCCAGGGCTACTTATTTATTTACTTATTAATTTATTTTAACAAAGATGGAACTGTATGATCCTATTTCTTTATAGTTTCTTAACAGTTCACAATGCATTGTGCACATGTAATTAAAACTTTCCATATAATTAACAGTTACATCATAATTTCTAATGCCTGTATAGCATTCTTTTTAAGTGAGGCCCCACTGAGGGACATTCGAGTTATTTTCAGTTTTTGACATTATGACTAATTCTGTGGTAAATCTTTTTTTATATGCATTTTTAAATTTTTATTTTTCAATTACAGTTTACACTCAATATTTATTTTGCATTAGTTTTAGGTGTTGGAAACTTTAAAAAGGTAAACCCTTTTTTTTTTTTTTTGTCTTTTTGAGAGTATGTACCCTTAGCAGGAACCAAACCTGGGTCTCTTTGCTCCACAGGCCAATGCTCTAACCGCTGAGCCAAACCGGCTCAGGGTATAAAAGGTAGACTTTTAAGTGTAGAATATACAATAACTCTATTTAAATGTGCATCAAAAGGAATTCTGGATAATCTCTCTGAACTTGCTTTAGCCATAGCCTTCCCCTAAGTGTAACTTCATCTTTCCATGAGCTCAAAAAAAACCAAACAAATAAAAAAAAACCAAAACATTGGAGTCATCATCATCTTTGACTCCTCCCTTTCTCTAATGTCATAATCCAATTAATCATAAAATTCAGTTGGCTCTTTCTTCCAAATATACCCATAATTTGGCCATTTCTCATGATCTCCACTGCTTTCACACCGTGTCACCATCATCTCCTGCCTGGATAATTGCAGTGAACTCCTAACAAAGATTGCCAGATTTGGCAAATAAAAATACAGGACACCCTGTGCCCTGGCCGGTTTGCCTCAGTGGTTGGAGCGTTGGCTTGAGGACCAGAATCCTGGATTCGGTTCCCGCCAGGGGCACATACCAAAAAAAAAAGTACAGGACCCCTTTAAAATTGAAGTGCAGATAAACAATTTTTTAAGTATAAGTATGTCCCAAATATTGCCTTCTTTATGCAGCAGCCAGAGGGATTCTTTTAAAAAAAGTCACTTTTCTGTTCAAAATCCTGTGATGTCTTTTCATCTAACTTATAATAAAAGGTAAAAAAAAAAAACCTTACAGCTGAGGCCCACAGCCCTGCAGGATCTGCTGCTAGCTGCTCTTTCCTTTTTGATCTTATTGTCCTCCCTATCCTTCCCTTTCCTCTGCTTGCACTTCTCTTCTCCCAGATACACCTAATCTCTTCTAGGTCTTTGCTAATACTTCCGGGTGAGACCTTCCCTCATCACCCTGTTTAAAATTGCACACTTCCCTTCCCCTTCCCTACTTTACATTTCTCTGTGACACCAGGTTTTTACAAAGTTATTATTTCGTTTGTCCTCCTTCCACCAGAATTTAAGTTCCATGAGAGCATTTTTGCTTTTTGTTCAATGCCGCATCCCCAGTGCTTAGAATAGTGCCCAGCACATAATAGATACTCAATAAATATTTAATAAATGTCGAATTAAGTAAATGTAGTTATCCAAATCAATAAATAGCTTTTGTTTGTCTCACTACAACACTCACATTCTGATCATTCAGCATGTTATCTATTTCAAAGTAGTCAAGTAATTAATGTACTGTAATCTTAAGCCTTTTTCCCCTGTAATTCCCTAACGGTAACAAACATAAGTGCAGGCACAGTTTTATAGTATAATAATGTCTTGGAACTTCAGGTATTATTAGTACAGTTCTTTTAAAGATGAGAGAAATTAGGACCCGGAGGGGTGAATAATTTGCTCAAGATGGCACATGTGGGATACGGTAGCGATTTTAACTCCCCTTCTGTTTTCATTTCAACTTGTTTTGGTTAGAGTGGATTCAAGTCCAAACTCAACAAAGGCCAAGTGCATTCTATACCCTTCCAGGCAAGGACTGGACATTTCGCATCTGAACCCTGCGTCGGGAAACTGAAGGCAGGTGTCCGCAGGGCCGGCCAGGCGCCGCCAGGCCCCGCCAGCCAATCAGAGCGGGCGGGAGCCTCCCTTCCCCCTCTGACATCCTCGCGCCAAAATTCCAAACAGGACTGCGCGCCGCTACCCGCCGTCTCCCTCCGCCGCGTCCGGCGAACCGGAACTATGTAAGAAAAATAAGTCAGCGTTCTGCCGCCGCTGCTCGCTCTGGCCCTCGGCGTCGCGCGTGCGGGCTCTCCAGTGCGCCCGAAGTCGTGCGGAGCCCGCAGACGAGCGGCGAAGTTTCGAGGCCGCCGTGTAGGTGGCGGCGTGGGCGGGCCCGGCGGCGGAGGGATTCCGGGCGCGCGCGCTGATGTTGCGGGCGCGGAGCTTGTGGCGCCAGAATTCAGAGCGCGGAAGAGCCTGATCGCCCGCCGCCTGCCCTCGGACCCTCTCCCGCCGCGGGCGCCGGGCCGGCGCGACAAACATGGTGGTCCTCCGCAGCAGCCTGGAGCTGCACGGCCACTCCGCCGCTTCGGCCACGAGTTCCCTGGACCTGTCCAGCGAGTTCCTCAGCTTGGAGCCGATCGGCCGGAGGCGGCTCCGCTCGGCCCGCGCCGCCGAGCAGTCCGCCGTCGCCGCGGCCGCCGTGGGCGTGAGTACCGGCCTGGGGCGGGCCCCTGGGGCCGGCCGGAGGGACTGCTCGCGGCCCGGGGCGCGCTGGGGCGGGCGGCGCGGGCGGGGTGACAGTTGTGGGGGCAGTTGGGAGGAGTGTTGTCGGGGACGGCTAAGATGGAAGACTTCCGAAGGTCGGAGCCCACGGCGTGCGGGTCCGGTGAAGAGACCGGCCTGCATGGGAAAGGGCGACGTCGTTCCTGCCTGCTTGCACCGAGCCGGAGGAAACCGGGGCCTCGCAGCCGCGCGCAGTCGAGGGGCGAGCCCTGGTGTGGGGGGCCGCCCCACCCCCACCTCGCCCGGTTCGCCCAGGCTCCTGCCCGCGGTTCGCATCAGCCGAGTGCAGGACACGTGTGCTGACTGTTAGCTCCGCGCACAGCAAAGGGTTTCGGGGCCACGGGGAGAGAGAGGTGGTAATTCCGGTCGCCCGACCTCCATTTAGGATCCAGAGAGGTTCCGTAATAAGAGCGCAGTGAATAAATACCAGGTTGCATAATGTGGAGGGATGGAGACCAAGATTTCACTTCCACCCGCCTCCCTCGAGCCTCATAGCAGCTCCCCGAGCACGGGCAGTTTTAACGTTTATCCTGCAGATGAAGAGACGGACCCGAGAAGGTAACCAGTCAGTGGTGGCTCTCAAACTGGAACTTGCGTTCTCGGATTCCAAACCTTTCCCTTTCTGTGCTGCCGTGCTGCAGTTACAAGCAGTGTCTGTAGGGGAGGTGTCCCGGGGGTGGCGCAGTGACGTCTTCGCTTCTCCTTCGAGGGAGAGAGCCCCTCTGCTCTCCACCCGAGCGAGAGGCACAGGTGGAGGGGACAGCATTGACAAACGGTTGGGGAAGTTGAGGAAGCAACACTATAAAGCTGAGACAGCAGGAAGTCTGGTTCTGTTGAAGGGAGTGGTAGGCTTGGGATTGGAAAAACAGGACCCGAGAGAGGGTTAGAAACTGGAAGTCTGAATGACAGCCGGGGGGAGGGGGAGGGGGCGGGGGTCAGCGCGGAGTTGGGCAGGTGATCACTCTAAATGAGTTGTCAGTTTCTGTTGTGGGTGCCCCATCTAGCTGCTCCTCGACTGAGGGCAGTGGAGGAGTCCTGTTTGGTCTCTGAAATTGAGATTCTGAATTGTAAAAACTATTTCCTGACTTTCAGGATCTGTTTCTCTATCACGTGCAGAAGTGGGTAGAGATCTGGGGAGGCCAGACACTTCTGCACTGAACTCAGGTCACTTTATTAACCTATGTTATAAAAAGCTAATTATTTCAGTAGATGTTTATTGAATGTTTATTCTCTTCAGGACAATGCTAGATCCTGTGACTGTAATAATGTATTGAGTACTGGCTAAATAACATAGGTGCTTAAAACAGTTTTGATTCTCAACTTACCAGTAATCAGGTTTCTACACATGGGCAGTGAGAATTAAATGTGATCATTCATGTGAGGAGATTATTTTATTTTAGCAATTTTTTAAAAAAATAATTTTTTTCTTTTATTGATTTTAGAGGGAGAGAGAGAGAAAAACATCGATGAAAGAGAACATCGATTGGCCGCCTCCTTCATGCCCCTTACTGGGGATTCGGCCCACAACCTGGGCATGTGCCCTGACTAGGAATCGAACCAGATCTTTTGGTGCATGGGTCGACGCTCAATCACTGAGCGACACCAGCTGTGCTATATTAGCAAATTTTGTTGGCTTGCTTTCACAATGTGTTCAGAATCTGACCACTTCTCAGCTCCTCTCCATTGTTGCCATGCTGATTCAAGACATTATTGCCTGGATTATTAAAATAGATTCTTGACTGGTCTCTCTATTTTCCACCCTATGTACATATGTGTTGTTGATTGTCCTCACTCTAACATAACTTAGTCTAGCAAAGGAGACCTAAAAGCAGTACGTATAAAGAGTCTATTTGCCATAAATGTCATATCGTTGGCATATGGTGGTTGAGCAATTAGCACTGAGCTAGCTAGCTGGATATTGTAGGGTAGAAAGGACTTTTTTCCAGGCCTGGATTGGCCTGGATTTCCAGTAGACATAGTATTTTTTTTTTTTTTAATCCTCACCCGAGGACATTTTTCGATATTTTGTTCAGATAGAGTGGAAGAGAGAGAGAGAGAAACATTGACGTGAAAGGGACACATCGAGTGGTCGCCACCCACATGACCCAATCAGGGCCGGGGACAAACTGCAACCAAGGTACGCGCCCTTAGCAGGAACCGAACCCAGGTCTCCCTGGACCGCAGGCCGACGCTCTAACTGCTGAGCCAAACCAGCCAGGGCATATTTTTGAGACATAGTAGTCATCTCTTCTATAAATCCCCTGTGGACCAAATTATAATCAGAGTGTTATTTAGTGAGCATGGGATTGGATTTAAAAAAGAATAATCCTGAGGGGCATTGTATTCATGTTGACAAATCCCACCAGTACCAAATACGAAACATACCTCTGTGATTGGACTATTTTCTAAATGGAGAATGTTACAGTCAGTACATTTGATTAAATTATAGCTTGCTTGTCCTGGCCAGTTTGGTTCAGCGGTTGGAGCTTTGGCCCTTAGACCAAAGAATCGAGGATTCGATTCCAGTCAAGGGCATGTACCCTGGTTTCGGTTCGTCCCAGCCCTGGTTGGGATTGGCAACTAGTCACTATGTCTCTCTCACATCAATGTTTCTCTCTCTCTCTTTAAAAAAATAAAAATTATAGCTTGCTCTTTTTATCCATCATGTATTTCAGAAATTTAACGCCCTGATTGTATTTAGGTCTAATTATATTTCTTAGCTTCCTCAACCACAGTCATTGACAGAGCATTTCTTAGGGTGGGTTACTTTTATTTTTATTATTATTATTATTTAATCCTCACTTGAAGACTTTTTTTTGGCATTTATCTTCAGATGGGGGCAGGGGGAGAGAGAAACATCCATGTGAAAGAGACATATTGACTGGTTGCCACCCACACGACCCCAGCTGGGGCTGGGACAAACTGCAACCAAGGTACATGCCCTTAGTGGAAACTGAACCTGGGACTCTCTGGTCCATGGGCTGACTCTTAACTGTTGAGCCAAACCAGCCAGGACTAGGGTCAGTTACTTTTAAAGATTGTTAAATTTATTCATATTCATTGACTTAGATTTTTTTTTTTTCATCTAATCTCAGTGGCTGACCTTATCTTTAAGTTCTGAAAGGTACTTATAGTCACCTACTTATTAAACACATTCTACATTTTGAATATGATCTCACTCAACTATACTTAAGGATTTTCCCCCTGACTTATGTCCTACTGACCTTATGAGTTTGGAGGCCCCCTCTGATTTCTTTTTCCTCCAGAGTTAGACTAGCCATTGTCTATTTCTGTGCTTTCACCGGTCTGGGGCTCTTTGATTTATTAAGTTTAGGGTTGTTTCTTACACTGAAGACTCAGTTAAGGATGAGTAGTAAGGAGTTTGGTGATGATTATATGTTACTTTTTGGTTGTATTTATGTATACATTTTATTCTTTATGTTACTAGGTAAAGTAAAACATACTGTAATCTGTAGAAGGTACTGTGGGTTTTTTTTTTAATTGTATTAAAAAATGTTTTTATTTTAATGTTAGAGAGGGAGAAAGAAATAGAAACATCAATGAGAGAACATCGATTGGCTGCCTCCTGCATGCCCCCCACTGGGGATTTGGCCCACAGCCTGGGCATGTGCCCTGACTGGGAATTGAACCAGCGACCTCTTGGTGCATGGGTCAATGCTCAACCACTGAGCCACACCACCTGGGCTAATTGTATATTTATTTCAAAATCTGGGAAGACATTCTAAACTTTTTTTTGTTGTTGTTAATCTTCACCTGAGGATATTTTTCCATTAATTTTTTTTTTTTGGAGAGTGTGGAACGGATGAAGGGGGAAAGAGAGAGGAACATAGATGTGAGAGAAATACATTGATTGGTTGTCTCCCCTATGACTCTGACCAGGGCCGGGGATGAACTGCAACCTATTACATGCCCTTGACCAAAATCGAACCTTTGACTCTCTGGTCCGCGGGCCTATGCTCTAACCACTAAGCCAAACAGGCCAGGGCTGGGAGATTTTTTTAAAACTTGAAGCATAACACAACATAAAAATGAAAAGTATACAGTTGAGTAAATATCACAGGGCATGCCATGGATAGGGAGATTCTGATGTGTGGCAATGAATGTTGTTCCCTGGAGTTGGTTGACCTGGCTGCTCTCCATTCAAGAGAGCATAGTTGTTTTGACTGACCCTCAATTTTAGGTTTAGAAGTTACAACTTTTAGAACAGGGATCTGATGATGAGGTAGTATTTAGGGTGGATTATAGTAAAAAAAAAAAAAAAAAAAACCCTGAAGTTTGGAAGATCAATTAAAAGATTATAATATTAACTGTTTAGCGCTTGCTGTATGCCAGGCAAGGCACATAACGTACACACACACATTTGCCCTTTGAAGTAACTTGTTTTCTTCATTGCAGATATGAAAACTAAGACACGGAGACCTTATATAACTAGGACAGGATTATAAAGATCTAAGTGCTATGTCAAGAATCAATCCTAGGTAGTCTGTGTTTGTTTGGCTTCTTAATTAGTACACTATTATCACAATAGAGCAAAGCATAGAAAAACTAAAGCCTAAAATAAGATGGTACTGCCCTGGCTGATTTTGCTCAGCGGTTAGAGCGATGGCCTGCGGTCCAATAGAGACCCACTAAGGGTTCCTTGGTTCCCACTAAGGGCACGTACCTCGGTTGCAGTTTGTCCCTGGCCCTGGTTGGGTCGTGCGGGTGACAACCACTCGATGTGTCCCTTTCACATCGATGTTTCTCCCTCTCTCTCTCCCTCCCACTCTATCTGAACAAAAAATGGAAAAATGTCCTCGGGTGAGGATAGAAATAAATAAATAAAATAAGATGGTACTAGAGGAATGGAGAAAAAAATGCCAAAGAATATAGCAAGGGGCCTGAAAGTTGTTCAGATACAGGGAGGGAAGGCAGTAGTGTTTCCAGCTAAAGAGGTGAGCAGTATATCATTTGGACTATAACACTAGAGTTTGGTGAGAGATTAGCACTATATATCTTTGGGATTCGTCACCTGTATAGAGGTGATAGTTGAATCTTTGAAGATGAATAGAAAACAGCAAAACACAGAAGTATTTCAGAATATCTGGAACAGTGGCTGTATTAAGAATAATGTAGCCCTGGCCGGTTTGGCTCAGTGGTTGGAGCGTCGGCCTGCGGTACAGAGAGACCCGGGTTCGGTTCCCGCTAAGGGCACGTACCTCGGTTGCAGTTTGTCCCCGGCCCTGGTTGGCCGTGAGGGTGGCAGCCACTAGATGTGTCCCTTCACATCGATGTTTCTCTCTCTCTCTCTCTTCCTCTCTCTCCCTCCCGCTCTATCTGAACAAAAAAATGGAAAAATGTCCTCGGGTGAGGATAAAAAAAAGAAAGAAAAAAAAAAGAATAATGTAAACCAAAGGATCAGAGCATTTAAAGAAAGGAGTGATCTGCCCTGACTGGTTTGCTCAGTGGTTAGAGCATCAGCCTCCAAACTGAAGGGTGGCAGGTTTAATTTCCAGTCAAAGACATGTACCTGGGTTTTGGGTTTGATCCCCCATCCTGATCTGGGATGTGCAGGAAGCAGCCAATTAATGTTTCTATCTCTCTCCCTCCCTCCCACCCTAATCATTAAAAAAATCAATGGAAAAATATCCTTGGGTGATTCTCACACACACACGAAAAACAAGAAAGGAGTGATTGACTCCATAGAAATCAATGAGATAGAGCCAAGGCCATTGAATTTAGCTATTGGGTGATAGTTTTAGATCCACTGAAAAAGCTGGTAGAAACCAAATTGTTGGAGCTCGTGGAATAGATTGATGGTGTGGAATTGACCACATCTACGTTTGAAGATAAGCTGAGGGATATTACAACTAGACTGGGTAGACATGCCACTGTGCATTAGAATATGCTGCTGTTCAAGCTTTCAAGGAGCCATTTTATGTTAGTATTATCACTATGATTTTTAAAAACCCACTTGAACCTCATTTGTGGAATTGATACTTTAATTAACTCAAATAACTGACCCCTTTCTATACATAGTTTTTGTTATGAATTTAAAGCTTTAATAAGCTGATCTTCTGTGGGAAAATAACATATTAGAATATTTTTATTATGCAGTAGTGTCTACCTTGGGGTAAAACTTTTGTTCTATTGTTGCATGTTCCCTGTACTAACTTAATGATTCTGTAAGATTATAACAGACTTAAAATATAACAATATATTTTCCTCTTTTAACTTTTTTTAGAAATATTTTTTTATTTTTTATCCTCACCTGAGGATATGTTTATTGATTTGAAAGAGACAGAGAAATCAATAGGTTGCCTCCCATACATGCCCTGACCAGGAATGGAATCTGCAACTTTTTGGTGTATAGGACAATGTTCCAGCCAATTGAGCCACCAGGCCAGGCCCTCTTTTAAAACTTTTAAAGAACTCTTAGTGCTCTCAATATTTAAGTAGGTTGTAGCCAAAAAATAAATGAGGACACTATATCTCCCATGTTTAGTTTTTAGATTAAGTATATTTTCTCTTTGTTTTTTACTTCTGAGGAAAACATTTTTCTGGTAGTGCATGTTGTAAAAATGTAAAAAATAGAAAGTGAAAGTCCCCATTTTTATCATTCAGTGTTAATTACCATTATGAGTTGGCATTTAACTTACCTCTTATTATTTTGATTAACTATATTAAAACGTGACTTTGATTTGATAACTGCTAGTTTCCTTTGTAAATCAAAGGTACACAAGATAATTTATTTATGACACATACAAAAAGTTACAGGTAACCTAAGAGTATGATCTATTTAGCAGTTTGTTAAATAGACTCATGCAATGGGTTGAATACTATTTATTCATTCATTTAAAAAATTTTAGAATAATATAACAGGGAAATGTTTGTATTACTAGAAAAAGGTTACAAAACATAAATAATAATATCTCAATTTTAAAAAGTCATGAATACGTTTGCATAGGAAAAGAATGCTTTGTATACCAAAAGGTTAATGGTAGTTATTTGTGAATGCTTATTTCACTTCACATAATGTCTTTTATAAGAACCATTTTTGAACGTTGCTGATATTTGGAAGTTTTTCCATAGGTGATTCCCCCAAACCTGTTTTTATTTTTTCCTCCACACTGTTAAGGAGAGCCTTTTTTTTTTTGTTTTATTTTTGTTAATCCTCACCTGAGGATATTTTTCCATTGATTTTTAGAGATGGAGGGAGGGAGAGAAAGAGAGACACACACACACATCGATGAGCTGCTTCCTGAATGATCCCGACCAGAGATCAAACCTGCAACCCAGGCATGTGCCCTTGATCAGGAGTCGGACTGGTAACCCTTCGTTCCCTGGGCCTGTACTCTAACCACTGAGTCAGACCGACCAGGACAAGGAGAGTCTTTCTTGAATGCCTAGTGCTTATTTAGGAAGGATGAACATTGATGTGAGAGGGTGAAACATGGATTTACTGCCTCCTGCAAACCCCTAACCAGGGATCAAACCGACAACCTGGGAATGTGCCCTGACCAGGAAGCTAACCCCCAACCAAGTGAGTCACACTGACCAGGGCTAGTTTTATTTTTTAATGGCAACATTAAAAGATGATAGAAATGATTTCCTTTGTAACTTTTTAAAACAGTGGTTCTCAACCTTCCTAATGCCTTGACCCTTTAATACAGTTCCTCATGTTGTATATGGGCCTATCTGCATGTAGGCAGACCCTCCTGGAGCTGGAGGGACAGAAAGAGAGAAACATTGATGTGAGAGAGACACATTGAGTGGTTGCCACCCACACGACCCCAACCAGCGTGGGGACAAACTGCAACCAAGGTTCGCGCAAACCGGCTAGGGTGATTCTTTCCCTCTTCTAATTTGTATTTCTAATCCACAGCATTTTATCTTGACATATTTTTATGCTTTAAAGTTGTTTACTATTATACTTTCATACTTGTAAAACAAAGTTTAAATTTTTTTCTACTCTTTTATGCTCACAAAGCTTTGATATAAAATTTTTGTGTATTGAGTTATAATTATTAATATTCAGTTGATCAAAACGTGAACATTTTGACTAAAATGAATACGCATATACAGTAAGATTTCATTAGGATTTCATGTGTGAAATCTTACCTACCCAATTCATGTATCTAGATAAATATCTTGTTGCTGTAGACAGTGTTTGACATCAGTTCCATTGTTTTTATAATTTTAAGCACTGAGAAAACGTTCATATAAATAAGTAAACAGTAATGAAAGTTTTGTTTAGTGCTGCCATTCACTTTTTCTGGCTTTTATGCTAAACATCATTTGCCAAAATTTATTTTTAATGGTCTCTTAGCTTAATTAGGTCTCTCTCCAATTTTGTTGAAAGCAAAGAATTGGAAACCACCTAACAAAGGTAAGGATTTTGTTACCTAGCTTAGTCATTCAATTACTTAACACTCACATTAGTATTTTTCTTTGTTGGCTTTAGGAAGGTTTTTAATGCCTTGAGACAGTCCATAATAGTAAGATTCAGAATGAGTAAGAGATAAGACCGGGTAAATGGATGAATGAAAGAGGATGATGCTTTGTGTGTTAAGGTTGCCCTCTCAGGCAGGTCAGTGTTAAGAAAAAGTACTTGTGGAAGTTGAGAATTTGGAAATAGACTCCTTTCAAATTTTCCTTGGAAAGTCTTGTGTGTTGTTTTAAAAATAATACATCTGCCTGGCCAGTGTGGCTCAGTGGAGCTTCAATCCATGTACCAAGAGGTCGCTGTTTCGATTCCCGGTCAGGGCACATGCCCAGGTTGTGGGCCAAATCCCAAGTCTGGGGACATGCAGGAGGCGACCAGTCAATGTTTTCTCGTTGATGTTTCTGTCTCTCCCTCTCTGTTCCTCTCTCTCTAAAAATCAATAAAGAAAAAAATAATAATATATCTACCTAAAAATGTAGGTATCTTTTTTCAAACATCCTTAAATACAGGGATTGGCAAAAGTAGGTTTACAGTTGTAAGTACATGAAAGTTTATTAGTTGTGTTATAACTGTAAACCTACTTTTGCCCACTCTTGTATTGTGTTTAAGTACGCTGATAAAAATCCTAACAAGCCCTGGCCAGTGTGCGCAGTGGTTAGAGCATCGGCCTGTGGTCCAGAAAGACCCGGGTTCGGTTCCCAATAAGGGCGCGTACCTCGGCCCTGGTTGGTTGTGCGGGTGGCAGCCACTTGAGGTGACCCTTTCACGTTGATGTTTCTCTCTCTTCCTCCCACTCTATCTGAACAAGGGATGGAAAAATGTCCTCGGGTGAGGATTAAAAAAATTAAATTAAAAGTGCATACACATCACTTAATATATATTTTTTTAAATGTTTTTGTTGATTTTTTTTAGAGAGAGAGATGGAAACATTGATGTGAGAGAGATACATTGATTGGCAACCTGGGCATGTACCCTGATGGGAACTTGAACTGGAACTTCTCTCTCAGTCCAGGGGACAATGCTCAATCCACTGAGCCACACTGGTGGGGCACTTAATATTTTTTTAAGCACTTGTCCAATTCTTACACAAATCCTTGTGTATACATATCTTTATTTACCTTGTGAACCAGTAAGATATTCTGCTTAAAACAAAATTAAATGACAAAATGTCTCAAGAAAAAAAATGAAATAATCAGGCAAAGCCTGTGGGTGGCAGGAGAGGATTAATTGATTGATTTTTTTTTTTTTTTTTTTTTCATCCTCACCGGAGGACATTTTTCTATTTTTTGTTCAGATAGAGAGGGAGGGAGAGAGAGAGAGAGAAACATCGACATGAAAGGGACACATCGAATGAATGGCTGCCTTCTGCACAAACCAACCAAAGCCAGGGACAAACTGCCACCGAGGTACGTGCCCTTATCAGGAATTGAACCCAGGTCTCTGACCACTGAGCAAAACTGGCTAGGGCAATTAACTGATTTTTTTTAAAACACTGACTGGTTTTCTAAAATTATAAATTTTCAGAGTAGTAAGGCGTTAAATTATAGAGCTATTATGTACTCTACCTTCTCTTCTAATGTACAAATATCCTTTATGTGAGAGTTGTGTATGACCTTTTGAACAATTTATGCATAAAACTTCTGTAGCTCATAAAGCAGCCTACTAACTCAATCTGTTGTGCAAATATAAAGCTACATGAAGCTCTGGTTTTTACAACAGATTAATATACCTAAACAGTTTTTGAATTCATTTGTTGCATTATATGGGTGAAATAGATTAGCTCCTTTTTGTCTTCCAGGCCAAAACTGTAATTCTGACAGTTTAGTTATTTTAAGATTGTTACCAACGATTGCATGGCAGGCAGTGGCATATGTGTATCTTTCTAATTTCTGTAGCCTTAAAATAAAGGAGTACTTACTGTTATGAACTATTGCAACTGTTTTTTCAGTGATGGAAACTTCACTGTCTAGAATATATGTTGTGAAATAGAACTGTAAACCTCAATAAGTCTTACATTAGCCATTTCATAGACATTGCTGGTGTTTATCATAAAACTGTCCTAGATTTTAACTATTGGCAAAGATACAAAACGATTCTGCACAAAAGGCAGTTGTACAAACTTACAATCAGAGAATAAATAGTCTTGGAGTAGTTTAACTGGGATTTTTTTTTTTTTTTTTTTTTTTTTAATCCTCACCAAGGACACTTTTGCATCTATCTTCAGATAGAGCGGGAGGGAGAGAGGGAGGAAGAGAGAGAGAGAGAAACATCGATGTGAGAGAGACACATCGAGTGGCTGCCACCCATAGGACCCCAACCGGGGGCCAAGGACAAACTGCAACCGAGGTACGTGCCCTTAGCGGAACTGAACCCAGGACTCTGGTCCACAGGCCAGCGCTCTAACCGCTGAAGCAAACTGTCCAGGGCTTAACTGGGAATTTTGACTAAAGAAAAACTTAGATGGCTTTCTTAATTTTTCTTGAAGGATGAATCTTCAATTAAGGAAGTTGAAACCTACCACCGGAAACGTACTTTAAGGACTTTGAGAAAAAATGCACAGAATTCTTCAGATTCCAGTTTTGATAAGAATATGGAAATAACAGAGAAACATGCTAATGGCAGGCATTTTACAAGGTAATACAAGGTGTTCGAGTATAATTCATAATAGCTTTAAAGTAATCATTTAGGATTTACGTTTAATTTTTAAGTGTATTCTTGATTGGTCATCAAGATCTCGGGGTTATAAAATATAATTTGTTTGAAATGAAACTGCCACAAATGAGTATTATTGATTTAAAAATTTAATGTGCACAGGTTTGCTTTTATTTTCATGTTCGAAGACAGTATTTGTGAAATGCAGCTGACAGGGTTGGTTAACTTGTTTATGATGTGTGGTTCTGCTTCATAATTTACAAAGCTTTTATAGTTTTTATTGCTTGCTATCAAGTTTTTTATCAATTATGAGTCATGAATTTCTGTGCTTTGGTGTGTTTCTAAAGCAGTCATAGAGGCAGAACATGATTTATTTTTTTTAGTTGTCTAATGGGACTAGATGCTTTTTACGTATTTAAATTTCATTTCTCAAGAACCCTAAGGTTGGTGACATGAATCCCATTTTAATACTCAAGAAATTAGATTCAATAAAATAGGTAATTAGATAGTTCATTGAACTTGGGTTTGCTTGATTCGGGGCAGATTTAAATCTAACTTTAATTAGCTCAGAACCATTACTTTTCTCCCCACTTTGGTGGACCTAACATGGTGGGGGAAGCACCAATTAAAATGAAATTTGTTTAGTGAATTAATTGTTTTTACATTAATTCTTCTCATGAATTAGTCATAATGATTTAGAAGACTAGAACCCTCCCACTCGTAAATAGAATTTGATTCTTGCCCTGGCTGGTTTGGCTCAGCGGTTAGAGTGTCGGCCCGCAGACAGGTTTGGTTCCCACCAAGGGCACATACCTTTGTTCCAGTTTGTCCCTGGCCCCGGTTGGGGTCGTGTGGTTGGCAACCAGTTGATGTGTCTCTCTTACATCGATGTTTCTCTCTTCCTCCTTCTCTCCCTCCCACTCTATCTGAAGATAAATTTAAAAATGTCCTCAGGTGAGGATAAAAAAAATAGAATTTGATTCTTACTTTGTGTAGTGGATTTTCCAGATAAGTGAGATGGTGCCCCCTTTTTTTTTAATCTTCACCCAAGGATATTTTTCCATTTATCTTCAGATAAGAGTGGAAGGGGGGGAGAGAGAAACAGAGAAACATCGACATGATATAGACACATTGACTGGCTGCCTCCTGCATGACCCCATCCAGGGACAGGGACTGAACTACAACCAAGGTATGTGCCCTTGACTGGAATCGAACCCATAACTCTTTGGTCTGTGAGCCAGTGTTCCAACAGCTAAGCCAAACTGGCCAGGACTGGATGGTGCCCTTTTAAGTTTTGTTTTGTTTTGTTGTTGTTATTTGTTTTTTTTGCTACTATTAATTTTTTCAGTTATTTAAGACATCTTTTGTCACTTTTTTTTCTTTATTGATTTTTAGAGAGAGAGGAAGGGAGAGAGAGAGAAACATCGATGAGAGAGAACAGTGATTGGCCGCTTCGTGCATGCTCCCCACTGGGGATTCACCCACAGCCTGGGCATGTGCCCTGACAAGGAGTCGAACTGGTGACCTCTTGGTGCATGGGTTGATGCTCAGTCACTGAGCCACACCGGCCAGGCTTGTCACATATTTTTAAGTTGGTATCTTATTTCATCTCTTATTTATGAAGTGTTTACTACTGTCTTTCATGGCATCTAAGATAGCAGTTGAAATACAAAATTTATGAAACAATATAAAAGAAAAAACACTGAAAGTTACTATGACGTACCATCAATTTTCAGACACATTTCACTTTTAGAGAGTTAAAATGGGAGGAAATGTACAACTTTTAGAATTGATGAAATACAATTTAAGTTACCCCAGTAATATTTCTGGAACTTGAAGTCTTGGGGGTAGGGGTAATGGTCCATGAAAATTTTAAATTTTATTTTATGATCTGAAGAAAATATAACATTCTGGATCATCTAAATTGCTACCTTGTAGAGAATAGCTATAAACTTTCAGGGCCTGTATTTGTGTTTACAGTTGAATTGGCACCAAGTAGTGCTGCTTTAGTTGTTTCAGGTTCCTGAGATAAGAACTGAGTCTGACCTTAATATATAAACAATTCATCTGCTACCAAGATAATGTCTTTACATGCTTGCTATTCAAATGAAGGTTTGAAGTACTTCAAGTAAAGAGAAGTGGATGAATTGAGTCATGATACACAGCAAACAAACATAACATATCAAACTCAAGAGAAACTGATAGCAGTCAGTAAGATATTCATAGAGCAAATGGCTATATTGTTTCACCAAAACCTCATTATGTTAATATTTTTTTGGTAGTTGGTTTTATTTATATTAGACATAAATGAATTTATATATCTAGTTTGGCTTACATATAGTCAAAAAATTTAATGTTGGAAGTCTCAAAACTTTTACCTTTAAATGGATCTGGACATTTTTTGAGTTTGTAAAACATTGTGCTGGGCTTTATGCTTAAAAGGTTGTAAAGGAATGTTTTAAACATATTAAAATAAGTGCTTTTTAAATTGGATATAAAGATGAGTGACTTGGTTTTTAAAATTAGATTCCTTCTATACCCCAGCCAGTGTGGCTCAGTGATTAGAGAATGGGCCATGTACCAAAGGGTTTCTGGTTTGATTCCTGGTCAAGGGCAGGTACCTAGGTTCAAACCCCGCCCTAGTCAGGGTGCGGTCAGGAGACAACCAATTGATGTGTTTCTCTCACATCAATGTTTCTCTCTCTGTCTCTCCCTCCCTCTCCCCATCTCTCTGTCTCTTTCTTTCCCTCTCTTCCACTCTTTCTAAAAATCAATGGAAAAAATATTCTCAGGTGAGGATTAACTAAAAAAAAAGATAAAATTAGATTCCTTCTAAAATATGTTGAATTTATATTTTTAAAATTATTTTTAAATAGCTTTATTGAAATAAAATTCACATACCATGACTTTTAAATGTGTGATTTTAGAATATTCACAATATTGTACAACCATATTGTCTAATCTCAGAACATTTTTATCACCCCACTTCAGCCCCTTGGGAGCCCCTTGGGAACCCCTAATCTACTTTCTGTCTCCATGGACTTGCCTATTCTGGACATTTTATATAAATGCAATCATACAATATATGTCCTTTCTATCTGGCTTCTTTCACTTGGCATATTGTTTTGAAGATTCATCTACATATTGTAGTATTTATCATCACTTCGTTCTTATTATTACCAAATCAAAGTCCATAGCGTGAATATGTCACATTTTGTTTTATTCATTGATTGATTGATTGATGGATGGATGGACATTTGGATTGTTTCCACTTTTTGTCTATTATGAATAATGAGAACATGGGTGTACAAATTTTTATGTCGACATAGAGGTGTGGGGTTTTTTTGTATTTTTGTTTTGGTTTGTTTTATATATCTCTAGGAGTTAATTGCTGGGTCAAATAGCAACTATTTTAATGTTGAGGGACTGCCAAACTCTTGGCCAAAGCAGCCTGTACCATTGTATATTACCGCAAGCAATGTATGAGGGTTACAATTTCTCCACATCCTTCCTAGCACTTATCATCCTCTGTCTGTCTGGGTTTAGCCAGTTTAGTGGGTATAATAAAGTATCTCATTGTAGTTCTTATTTGCAATTTTTTGATAGTTAACAATGTTGAATATCTTTTTACGTGCTGTTGACCATTTGTCTTCTGTGGAGAATTTCTGTCTTTAAACACATTTTTCTAGCCCTGGGCGGTTTGGCTCAGCGGTTAGAGCGTCCACCTGCTGTCCGGAGAGACCCGGGTTCGGTTCCCGCTAAGGGCATGTACCTTGGTTTGTCCCCGGCCCTGGTCGTGCGGGTGGCAGCCACTCGATGTGTCCCTTTCACATCGATGTTTTCCTCTCTCTCCCTCCCACTCTGTCTGTACAAAAAATGGAAAAATGTCCTCGAATGAGGATAAAAAAAAAACAAAAACATTTTTCTATATTCAGATCATTATTATAAGGACTTTTGTTTTATATAATGATAACATCAGGGTCTACTTGTTAAGAATTATATAAAGCAGCCTATAGTATTTTTGAATTTCGCTTTATTTAACTATCCTGTTTCTTATCAGGGTGACATTTTTGCTGTGCAGTTTGTCTAACTGTAGTAGTCTATTCACTTTCTTTCTTTCTGTATCCATCACCTGCCGCCCTTTGTTTTCAATCTGTTTGGGGCTGAAAAACCAGGGGACTCAGACTGTTAAAATAATATAGAAAGATCTAAGTAAGTACTTTGAAGTCAGGATCTATTTCTTTGATTTTGGAGTTCTTAACTAGGGTCCAGTAATTATGGTTTTCAGGGCACACATGAAACCTCTGAAATAATGTTTAAACTTGTATGTGTATATGCAGTTTTCTAGGGAGAAAAGATCTATAACTTTCATCAGATTTTCAAACGTTAACAAAAGACCAGGCACCTGTTTTTATAGTTTCATTGGAATACACCCATGCTCATTTCATTCTGTGTATGGCCGTTTCCTCGCTTCAGTGTTAGAGTTGTGTGAATGTTTGTGACAGAGACTGTATGGCACATAGCCTAAAATATTTACTATCTGTTTAAGAAACAGTTTATTAACCCCTGTAACAAGAAAAGTGCTCTCCTTCCTCAACGGGTAAAAAAGGAAAGGAAAAGGAAAACACCCCTTTAATCATTGTGTCACTAGCATCTAATAGGAGCCTAGCTTTTTTGTTGTTGTTTGTTTTTTCAGTCCTCACCTGAGGATATTTTTCTGTTTATCTCCAGATACAGTGGGAGGGAGAGAAAGGGGGACAGAGAGAGAGAAACATCAGTGTGAGAGGGACACATCAACTGGTTGCCTCCCGCACGACCCTGACCAGGCTGGGGATGAACCGGGACTCATTGGTCCTCGGACTGATGCTCTGCTCCTGAGCCAAACAGGCCAGGGCTAAGAGCCTAGTATATAAAAGTAAGCCTGCATAGTGTTGGGGGAGGGGCTCTTTTTATGAGAAAAATCTATCAGCCTGTTTCACAATAGGTTTCTCAGATTTTGTTAAACCATAATTTATATAAGCATAAATATTCTCAAGCTATATTGTCAGTGTTTTTTAGGTTTTTGTGTGTCTATGGGTATTTACTCTCTAGGGTGATTTAACTCTTTGTCCCAGTTTGTGTATTATGAAATAATGGGATTTAAAATTATGTCAGTTATTTCGAATTATTTATTTTTTTTCAATAGGCAACTGGCCAGACAGCAGGCTGATAAGAAAAAAGAAGAGTGCAAAGAAGGTAAGTAATGTTAAAGGATTTTCACTTTTTTTTTTGAAATGTTTATAGCAGCTTTATTTGGTTTTTTTTGTTTCTTTTGTTTTTTTTTTTTATCCTCACCAGAGGACATTTTTCCATTTTTTGTTCAGGTAGAGTGGGAGAGAGAGAGAGAAACATCGATGTGAAAGGACCACATCGAGTGGCTGCCACCCGCACAACCGACCAGGGCCGGGGACAAACTGCAACTGAGGTACCTGCCCTTAGCGAGAACTGAACCCCAGTCTCTCAGGACTGCAGGCCAACGCTCTAACCGCTGAGCCAAACTGGCCAGGGCTCATTGATTTTTTTGATAGAATGGGGGAGAGGGAGGGAGAGAGAGAGAAACAAATGTGACAGAGACACATGGGTTGGTTGCCTTCCACACGACCCCAACAGGGGCATGGGTCAAACCTGCAACCCAGTTACATGCCCTTGACTGGGAACCCACGACCCTTAAATCTGCAGGCTGACTGCTGAGCCAAACGGGCCAGGGCTCCCACAATTTCTCTATTTCTCTTTTGTTGGACGTTTGGGTTGTTTCCAGTTTGGTGCTTTTACAAAACTGCTTTGAACATTTGTATCGAAGTCTTTGTATTATATATATCTTTCCTTTTCTCTTGAAAATGGAATGGCTGGATCATATGGAACAATCATATTGCAACTTCATTTTTGTTTTCTAGTATTTTAATAAAGGTTAAGTTTAAGATACTGTAATTTTGTTATGTGAAAATGTAGCTGTTCAGTTGTTTATATTAGAATTATTTTATGGATGCTATTATTTCAAATCTTTCCATTTATTTTTATTTATACATCTATGAAGACAAAGTGATTCCAGTTACTCGGTCATTGAGGACTAGAAACATTGTTCAGACTCCAGAACACTTACATGAAGAGAATGGTGATGTTGAAGTTCGCCGCAGTTGTAGGATTAGAAGTCGTTACAGTAGTGTGAACCAGTCTGTGCTATTTGACAAACTTATAACAAAGTAAGTAAAAATTATTTAGATCAAGATGGTTTAGGTGACAGAAAACTTTTGGTTGAGGTTGGGTTATATATTTTGACCAGCCTGAGAATTTAATGCATTTAGTTTATGGAAAGCATGAAGGAGAATGATTCCTAGAAGACTTTATAATAATTCTGTGTACATATTTAATTCTTTGAAAAGTAGAAATACTTTTATACAAATAAATCAAGAAATAGAGATATTTAAAATGACAGTACTCAAAGAATACAATGGAAGGAAACTTTTTAAAAATGCACTATTTTACAGTTTTAGCTTATATTTATATCAAATTTTTTTTAAGCACTGCTGAAGCTGTACTTCAAAAAATGGATGACATGAAGAAGATGCGTAGACGACGTATGAGAGGACTGGAAGACTTGGCAGTGTTTAATGAAACAAAAGAAGTAAATATATTCTTCCATCAAGGGGATAATTCAATAAACTTCAGTCTAACCTTTTCTGTAGTACCTATCCATTTTTGGTTAAATCGATCATCACTTTATTCAGCGTTTGTTTGATTAGTCACTAGTTATTGTTGGAGTTGTAAGAATTTATAGCTGAAATACCTTTATTTTAAGCAAGATTGGAAGGTCCTACTGAGTTTTTTAAATAAGTGTACTAAATGTTAATGGCCTTTATTTAAATGTTTTTAGGGGAATCTAAATATGTACACAAGAGGAAAACAAAAAGGTATTCAAAGAACTGATGAAGAAACAACTGATAATCAAGAAGGCAGTGTGGGTTAGTCTTTTCTTTTGTTCTATCTCTGGATTTGATTTTCAGTTCTTTTTATTTAGTAAGATGTAGTCTTTTTATTCAGAAGCTGTGTGATGTGGTTTGGGAGAGATCAGAGGATTGGTCATAATTTTTTTTAAAAGTGAGGGCAGAGGAGATCTTAAAAAGATATGTTTTGTTTGGGAAAGTATTTCAGACCAACAATTCTAAAGCAAATGAAACTCGTTTGCATGTGTGATACATTTACAGACAGCACATACATCTCTCTACCTATTTTAATTTTAAAAAGAAATGATTCAAGTTTTGCTATTTTGTTTAGGACTTATTACTGTACTCTATTAGAATTTTTCTTTAGTGAAAACCAGTTTTCTGAAATGCATTTTAAATGTTCAGTGTTTTACATGATTATAAATAGATTATTTGAGTTATGCTCCTATGTAATTCATTGACAGCCAGAAGGGCTGGATGGAATGTCCAAACTTAAATTTAAAAGGCAAAAGCCAAGTGAAGAGATACTCATTTGTCAATATGTTACATTTACTTGGAAGCTTAAATATTGCCACTTATATTAATGAAATTAGTAGTAATACTATAAACTTTGGTTTGTTACTTATTGACAGTAGCCTTTATTTTTATTTTAAAAAATATTTTATCCTCAAGGATATTTTTCCATTGATTTTTAAATAGAGTGGGAGGGAGGGAGGGAAAGGAGGAGAGAGAAAAACATGGATGTGAAAGAGACACATCGATTGGTTGCCTCCCACATGACCCCAACTGGGCCAGGGATTGGACTTGCAACCCAGGTACATGCCCTTGACCGTAATCAAACCCACAACCCTTTGTTCCTTAGGCCAACGCCATAACCGCTGAGCCAAACTGGCCAGGGCTATTTTTAAATTTTTTATCTATTGATTTTAGAGAGGAAGGAAGAGACAATTTGTTGTTTCACTTATTTATGCAGTCATTGGTGGATTCTTGTATGTGCCCTGACTGAAGATCAAACCTGCAACCTTGGCATCTCAGGATGACACTCTAACCAACTGAGCTACCTGGCCAGGGCTGACAGTAGCCTTTAAACTTTTTTCTCTAGTTTCTTTTTTTCCTTCCTCTTGTTTTTAATTCTACAACTTTTTTACTTCATTAAAAAACTTCAGTGCTGGGTAAAAATTAGATTCTTTTATATGAGAAGCAACCAATGAATACTTAAATAAGTGGAACAACAAATTGATGTTTCCTTCCCTCTCTCTCCCTTCCCCCTTCTCTAAAATCAATTGATTCATAAAAAAAAAATTAGATTCTTTCTAAGAATAATCTAGAATACATTTTAACAGAAGGGTCTCTCAGTTCCCCTATGTTAAAAATCGTTAACATATTGGTGAGTATCCTGACAGTAAATATTATAAAATTATAGAATCATCTGAAGAGGGTGAAGACCAAGAAGATGAAGATGATGGTGAAGATGAAGATGATGGTGAAGATGATGATGATGGTGAAGATGATGATGATGATGATGAAGATGAAGAAGATGGAGAAGAAGATAATCAGAAACGATATTATCTTAGACAGAGAAAAGCTACTGTTTACTACCAGGCGCCATTGGAAAGTAAGTGCTCTATTTTTTTTTCCAGGAGATGTAATTGTATTACCTTTGTCTTTACTGCCCTTCTTCTTTTATTATTTTTTAAGTCTTTATTTTGCATAATACTCATGGCTTTTTTCTTTCTTTGCCTATCCTAAAAATTGACAGGAAGTCTGTTCTTCCAAAGGGAGCTAAATTTTAGCATTGACTAAATCAAGTAATTGGGCTATTTTGAGATTTCATGTCTGTCTTCAATTACTTTATATTTCTCAGCTTTCTACTTTACTTTGTTAGTTTATATGAGTAGGACTGCTTTTGAGTTATGTTAAAGTTGTGCCTCAATACTTATGAGCATATATATGCAGGGCTGATATTCAGCTGTTATCTATCAGTGTAATCATAATGGTTATTTATGGCCATTGTATGTTACGGTTGTTGGTGTCTGCGCTGTACATATTTTAAATAGCTACCCTGCAGACATAAATTATTTAAAATATGAACTGTATATGAAGAGCAAAATTACCTTCAAACATACTTGTATGTCATGCACATCTAACTCATTTTTTTAGAACCTCGTCACCAGAGAAAGCCCAACATGTTTTATAGTGGCCCAGCTTCTCCTGCAAGACCAAGATACCGATTATCTTCTTCGGGACCAAGAAGTCCTTATTGTAAACGAATGAACAGGTTTGGTTCTGAAATAGTGATTGATATGACAACATAATTGTGGCTATGTTAAGGTAGGATTCTAGAGTCTTAGGATTGGGGGTATCAGGATAGAATTCTACAATCATATATTTGGGACTAGTTTTTGCTTTTGCTTCCACTAATAGGAATTGTTAGTAACTACCATGGTAAGGTAGTTTACTCCATTATTCCACACTTCAATAATAGTGAGCTACATTTGCTTCAGTGTTTACTGTATTCCTGTCTTGGTATTAAGTGTTTTATGTAGACTGTTTTCTTTAATCTTTACATTAAGTGAAATATAGGTTTAATCTTGTCTCCACATACTGTCGCAGATATATTTTCCTATGATGACAAGAATTCTAAGTTACAGTGACAAGAATTCTAAGTTACATAACTTCTAGACTTCTCATGACTGACCATCTTTTTCTGGATCGATTTTAAAAATTTGTTTCTCTAATGTAGTAGGAAATTTAACTTTGACTGTTTAAATTATTTGTGGGTTTCTTTTTCTTCCACATCCCAACATTTATTGTTTGTCATAGTTAGATCCAAAGAGAAAATTTTTTTTATTTCCTCATTCTCTTGAGTAATAAAAGGTTTTCTGATCTGTTAGAACTTTTTGGATAATAGTAGCATTCTAGTAGTTCATGAATAAGAGAGCTTGTTGGTGAAGACTAAAAAGGTCAGAAAAAAAGGACAGTGGTATGGGAAATGGTACTTTTTTCCTAATAGTAATTTGCTCAGAAGTAAGACTGAAATCCTGTGAGACTTCAGCTATTTGAACAGTTCTTGGAAATCGCCTCCTAGAAGCAGACTGTCAGATCATGGTTTGGTCATGGAAGGAAACACCTTTGTAGGTACTGACATTCCTTTCTTCTAGGAAAAATATACAAATACAACTTCTGTCTCTGGTCTTTTAATTTCATTTTCAGAATGCCAAAATTACAAGTGTATACACTCTAGCTTTTTTGTTTCATCATCTCATAACTAGACCAGGAAGGCAAACTCAACCTGCCAGGGCTATTCAAGATTAATTGCACTTGAAAGGAGGCCACACTGTTGGTACTTTTCATAAGCTCCTTAGACTAGTGTTAAAAACTAATATTTTAATAGTGAAGTTTAATGGTCTTCAAAAAAGGAGAGTAAGGTGTATTTCTCCCCGGAATCCCTAACAATCATAGGGCCTACCAGGGCAGCTCTTGGTTGCCTGACTCAAGGGACAGGCCTCTATTAGATTCAGCAGAAGTGAAGCTGACAGTTAATTGGAGATAAATTTCTTCTCTCATCTTTACTGGGTATATGTTTCTGGAGGTAACATACTTGTTAACTGACTGCCTCTACTATCACTACCTACATTGTATCTTGTAGCAGGTAGGATTTTTTTTTTCCTTTAAAAAAAATTATTTTTCCTTTATTGATTTTAGAGAGAGAGGGACTGAGAGATAGAAAGAAGCATAGATTTGCATGCCTCCCATTGGGGATCAGGCCCACAACTTGGGTATGTGTCCTGACCAGGAATTGAACTGGCAACCTGTATACTCAACCACTGAGCCACACTGGCTAGACAGGATTTTTTTTAATCCTCACCTGAGGATATTTTTTCACTGATTTTCTTTAGATAGAGTGAGATGGAGGGAGAGGAAGAGAGAAACATGATGTGAGAAAGATACATCAATTGGTTGCCTCCTGGGCCAGGGATCAAACCTAAAACCGAGGTGCGTGACCTTGATTCTCTGGTCTCAGGGTCAGTGCTCCCAACTGCTGAGTCAAACCTGCCAGGACAGGTAGGAAATTTTTTTTTTTTTTTTTTTTGCCCCTTTTGGTTCATAGAATCTACTTTTTCTCTATGTAAAGTGTCTCACATTGGTGCATGGCTTCTTAGGTGCAGGATTTTCCCCCCTCCATGTGTAACAAATTTTTGATTACTACAATGTGCCAAGTACCATGGATATAAAAATGATGAAGCCAGGGTTCCTACCCTTAGATGTCATAGACTAGTGGATGATCCTGACATGTTTAAATTAAAGTATGAACTAAGATTTTGTTGTATCCTGGAGTCAAATTATTTGCCTTAATGACCTTCTTGGTGTTGGTTTTGATAACTCTTTAAACCTTTTCTTTTTGATCACAGCTTTATTGGGATATAATTCACATACGTAGTTTACCCATTTGAAGTATACAATTCAATCACTTCTAGTATATTCATAGAGTTGTGCAACTATTGCCACAATAATTTTTATTTAAAATGTATTTTTAATATTATTTATTTATGTATTTGTTAATCCTTGACTGAGGATATTTTTTCCACTGTTTTTTTTTGTTGTTGTTGTTTTGTTTTAGGAGAGAATGAATGGGAGGGAGGGAAAGAAAAACATCCATGTGTGTGAGAGAGACACATCGATTGGTTGCCTCTTGCATGTGCCCTGACTGGGACTGGGGATCAAACCTGTGATCCTTTGGTGTGCAGGCCAATGCCGTAACCACTGAACCACACTGGCCAGGGCTATAATATTTTTTATTTAAAACTTTTTTTTTTTGTCCTTGCCGGTTTGGCTCAGCGGTTAGAGCATCGACCTGTGGACCAGATTGTCCCGGGTTTGGTTCCCTCTAGGAGTGTGTACCTCAGTTGCAGTTTGTCCTCACCTTGGTTGGGGTCGTGTGGTGGCAACTACTCAATGTGTCTCTCTCATATCTATGTTTCTCTCTTTGTCTTCCCCCCCAACCCCTCCCCCCCTTCCTGCTCTATCTGAAGATAAATGCAAAAAATGTCCTTCTGGTGAGGATTTTTAAAAAAACACTTTTTTTTCTTGCCTGGCCAGTGTGGCTCAGTGGTTCAGCATCAATCCATGTACCAAGAGGTTGCCAGTTTGATTGCTAGTCTGGGAACATGCCCAGGTTGTGTGCCTGATCCCTGGTGGGCGTGCAGGGGGCGGCCAATTGATGTTCTCTCTCATTGATGTTTCTGTCTCCCTCTCTCCCTCTCTCTCTCAAAGCAATAAAGAAAAAATATTCTTAAAAATTTTTTTTGTTGATTGATTTTAAAGAGAGACATCGCTTTTATTGTTCTTTTCATTTATGCATTCATTGGTTGATTCCTGTATGGCCCTGACTGGAGATCAAACTGGAAACCTTGGCATATGGGAATGACACTCTAACGAACTGAGCTACCTGGCCAGGGCCCACAGTAATTTTAGAACATTTTTCTTGCCTCAAAAAGAAACCTGTACTCTAGTTATCCCCCAGCCCCAATACAGCCCTAAGCCACCACTAATTGACTTTGCGTCTTTATAAGTATGCCTATTTGGGGTATTCCATGTAAGTGGAGTCTCTTGTGACTGGCTTCTTTCACTTGGTACAACACTTTCAAGGTTCATTCATCTGTGTAGTGGTATGTATTAGTACCTCCTTCCTTTTCATTACTAAATGAGATTCAGTTGTACAGTTGATGGACATTTGTGTTGTTTACACTTTTTTGGCTGTTAAGAATAATGCTGCTGTGAACATTTGTATACAACTTTGTGTGGATGTATGTTTCATTTCTTGTGGGTATATACCTAGAAGTGGAATTGCTGGGTCAAATACTAACTATATGTAATGTTTTGAGGAAGTGCCAGATTTGTTTTTCAAATGACTGCCTCATTTTACATTCCTGTAAACAATGTACCAGAGTTCCAGTTTCTCCATGTCTTTCTAATACTTGTAATTACCTGACCTTTTGAATGTAGCTTTCAACCTTTTTTTTTACTTTTTTTGGCAAGATGGTGTGAACATCTCATTTTTTTCTAACAATCTTAATGATAGTCATTTTGCTTATTAGCATTTTTATTTTTTCATTGAGAGACCAGCTTCTGTTTATAGTTCATGTTCTACTACAGCTACTCAGGCACAGAAACAAAACACACATCCAGATAATCATTTGACTATTCCTTTTCGTATCCATGACAAATAGGTAAGAAACCTTTCAACCACAGTACAGGATTTCTAAGGGTCTTTGGCAACTTATAGCAGAGCTTCAGGAATGCTGCCTATATGCAGGATTTTCTTATTCATCTAAGGTTTATTCTTTTTTTTTTTTAATCCTCATCCGAGGACATTTTTCCAATTTTTGTACAGATAGAGTGGGAGGGAGAGAGAGAGAGAGAAACATCGACGCGAAAGGGACACATCGAGTGGCTGCCACCCGCATGACCAACCAGGGCCGGGGACAAACTGCAACCAAGGTACATGCCCTTAGCGGGAACTGAACCCGGGTCTCTCTGGACCGCAGGCCGACACTCTAACCGCTGAGCCAAACCGGCCAGGGCAATTCTTTAGCTTCAGTCTGCAGTTTCTGAAACAAGATTAGTCCCTTTGAAAAAGAAGATGACATAATGACACAATTGCTTCACCAGTATTTCAAAGTATTTCTTTCTTGTTGTCAAGGAACTACAACTGAACTGGTGACTCTAGATACTCTAGTTAGGGTCACACTGGTTGTCCATGCCACATTTCCCAAAAGGTATTGTAAAATGGGGGGGAAAAGAATGTAGGTATGTGTGTTTAGAATCTGTTTAAAACTGAAATAATGGCCTTTTCCACAGTATAATAGAGTAATTATGAAGAACCTGAACCCATGACTAGGACAGCTTAGGTTGACAACTCTGTTTTACCACTTATTAATGACTTCTGGCAAGTTACTTAACCTCTCTAGATAGTTTTAGTTTCAGGCTGGTCACAGAAGCGCTCTTGGGCATGTTTGGGTAGGTGGACAATGGAGAATTATTTCCTCATCTATGTTTGTTTACACAACCCTTTTTCCAAAACCCTTGAGGCCATTTGTGTTTCAGAACTCAGATTTTTCAGGGGAGATTTACAAAGGTAACGTGCAACATAAACATCTGAACATCTCCAGTGGTGTCGGCCAGCACTGCTTAGTCGAATACATTAATTCTATAGCAAAACATGAATAATCCTACTAAATGGGACAAATGGAGACTGAATTGCCTTATGACATTTCAGATTATGTTTTGCTAAGTGTATAAAGCGTGTTTTCAGAGTTTTTTAGGTACAAGATTTTGGACATACATTATACAGATAAAAATATGTTAACTTTATTTTATTTTTTGGTACGTGCCCCTAGCAGGAACCGAACCTGGGTCTCTCTGGTCCACAGGCCGACGCTCTAACCGTTGAGTCAAACCGGCCAGGGCCATTATACAGATAATAGATTGTGGACCTTGTATATTTTTGGAAATACCTACTTACCATGATTGCAACTCTGACTCAGAAAAAGCTCTAGACCCTGGGCCAATGGAATAATTAAAGGTTTTCTAGCCAGATTCTGTTTTTGTTTGTTTTTCCCCTGTGGGTCTTTTGCAACTGTCTAAAGGTAGAAGTGATTTAAAAATTCTTGGAGTATTTGTAACCCCTTTTTCCTAACATTTTTTTAACCCTTTTTTTTTTTTTATCCTCACCTGAGGACATTTTTCCATTTTTTGTTCAGGTAGAGTGGGAGGGAGGGAGAGGAACAGAGAGAGAGAGAGAGACATCGATGTGAAAGGAACACATCGAGTGGCCGCCACCGCACAACCGACCAGGGCCGGGGACAAATTGCAACCGAGGTACGCGCCTTTAGCAGGAACCGAACCCGGGTCTCCCAGGATCGTAGGCCGACGCTCTCTAACTGCTGAGCCAAACTGGCCAGGGCTTTTTAACCCTTTTTGATCCCCTCTGGTTTACATAAAAATTCTCATGTTCTCCTTTTAAGGTTATTTGACATTTTTAAAAAGGTGATTCCCTTCTAAATGTTAAAATATATGTAGTATAATGTTGAAGATAACTTTCTAAAATGACAGTCCCCCCACCCCACCCCACCCCTTCCAGTTTGGCTTGGCAATTAGAGCGTCAGCCCGTGGACCAAAGAGTGATGGGTTTGATTCCAGTCAAGGGCACATACCTGGGTTGTGATTCTATCCTTGGCCCTGGTTGGGGTTGTGTAGGAGGTGGCCGGTTGATGTCTCTAGCTCTCCCTCCCCCACTCTATCTGAAGATAAATGGAAAAGTATCCTTGGGTGAGGATTAAAAAAAATAATAATAAGTAAAATGACAGCCCCAAAGATTCTAATGCCCTCTTTATCTCACCTTTCTTTGAAGATAACTAATTTATATAAAGACTAAAAACTTACTCTGCCTAGACTATATGCTGTCTTAGTGAACTTTTGATGGTCAACTCTACCACAGCCTTTTATCTTTCTTTTCCCTTTTCTCAATTATTCAAGTCTTTTATTTCCTTCAAAAGATTCAACCAACAAAGCTTATTTTATTGGATCAGCATATGTATTAATTTTAGAATAAACCATTTTGGATATTAGTTATTTCTGATATTTGCATCTTATGCCTTTTTTCCCCTGCCCTTCTTCATCATGATTTAAGTTTTCTTCTTTATTTCAGGCGAAGGCATGCAATCCATAGTAGTGACTCTACTTCATCTTCCTCTTCTGACGATGAACAGCACTTTGAGAGGCGAAGGAAAAGGAGCCGTAATAGAGCTATCAACAGGTAAGTGCTGTATTGATACCTTTTAAAACTACCACATTGTTTTTTAAGTGGTGAGAAAGCTGAACAATTTGGAAATAGGAACAGCTTAACTGATTAAAAAATTACACAACAGATTAATGTATAAACCCATAATGCTGTCTTGTTTGAAATATCTAGTTGAAACTACAGTAAAACCTCGATACAACAGACTGATTCTGGCAAGGGGTGTCTGTTAAAGCTGTAAGTTTGTTATATAATAAAGTAGGTTTTTTGAATGTGTATGTTAAAAAATTGACAAATTAGTTAATTTACCTGTTTTTACTTATGTAGACACATTTGTGTAATTAAAATTAAGTGCATATGAAAAGTTGAATTTCACAGAAATATTTTTATATGTATTACTGTAATTTTAAGTTTATATTGAATAGGTCTAGTAAATGTTTCTATTGAGTCACCAAGAATAAACAAATACACAAGGCTGGGGTGTGGCTCAGTGCACATTGGAAAATCTGCAGGCAAGCGTTAAAACTGCTACAGAAAGTCACGTGACAACAGAACCAATTATTGGGCCACATACAGTGTCATCATGTGCTAATCATTCACCACACACTGTTTACTAGTGATGACTCTTGGGTTTAAATATGTAGACTATAATTATAGATATATGTCAATGAAATAACTATAGTTTTTTCCAACATAGGGCCTATTTGTTAAAATAACAGTGAATTAATAACAACAATTTTAAAAACCCTGTTAATTTCATTGTAAGCAAATTTTGGTTAAAAAAAAAAAAAATTTTTAAATCAACAGTACGTTGATTTCCTCATATGGCTTGTGGACCAGATATTTTTTCTTTTAAATCGAGGTCCTCAAAATGGTGCTAGTTAAACACTGATTTGGGGAACTATATATATTTTTTCTTTTCAAATATACTTTTTTTTTTTTTTTAACAATAATGCATTCTTATTGTAGAACACTTAAGGAGAATTAGAGGGTTTACTCATTTTATAATTTCTTGTAATGTAAGTTCACAAATATTAGTCAACTTATTTGATTCTCACAATAATTATATTAAGTAGATAGCAAAAAGATTATTCCCATTTTACAGATATGGGTGGGTGAATGAAAAATGCAGTACTTGCCCTGTTTGGCTCAGCGGTTAGAGCGTTAGCCTGCGGTCCGGAGAGACCCGGGTTCGGTTCCTGCTAAGGGCGCGTACCTCGGTTGCAGTTTGTCCCCGGCCCTGGTTGGGTTGTGTGGGTGGCAACCACTTGATGTGTCCCTTTCATGTCGATGTTTCTCTCTCTCTCTCTCTCTCTCTCTCTCTCTCTCTCTCCCTCCCACTCTATCTGAACAAAATATCGAAGGATGTCCTCGGGTGAGGATTAAAAAACAAAAAAAACCTCCTGGATACAAATTCTGGTTCTACCACCAACTGGCCATAAAGCCTTGGACAAGTGCCTGCATCTCCCTGAGTCTTAATAATTGGAACATAATAATAATTGAAAGGGCCTGCAAACCAACCAATCTTTGTATCCTAAACTCTGTTCTTTTATCATGTTAAATTTGCCCTATCCAATATGGTAACCACTAGCTACATGTGGCTATTAAGCACTTGAAATGTAGCTAGTCTGAATTGAAATTCAGTAAGTTTTTATGAAAAACACTCTTGAATTCCAAAGACTTAATACAAAAAAAGAAGCAGAAAATAGCTCTTGTTGTTGTTAAGTCTCACCCCAGGATATTCTTTCCATTGATTCTTAGAGAGGGTGGAAGGAAGGGATGGAAGGGGAAAGAGAGAAACACCTATGTAAGAGAGACACATTGATTGGTTTACGCCCCAACCAGGGCCAGTAATTGAATCTGAGACCCTTCGGTGCTTGGGCTGGCACTAACCACAGAGCCACACCAGCCAAGGCAAAATAGCTCAATTTTTATTTTTTTATCCTCACACAAGGACATTTTTCTTTTTTTTCTTTTTTTCCCATTTATCTTCAGATAGAGCAGGCGGGAGAGAGAGAGAAACATTGATGTGACAGAGACACATCAAAGGGTCACCACCCACATGACCCCAACCTGGGCCAGGGACAAACTGCAACCGAAGTACGTGCCCTTAGCGGGAACTGAACCTGGGACTCTCTGGTCTGCAGGCCGATGCTCTAACCACTGAGCAAAACCAGCCAGGGCAATAGCTCAATTTCTAAATCTGATTTTGCATGTTGCAATGATAATATAGGATTTTGGATATATTGGGATAAATAAAATATATTATTAAATTTTTACCATTTTTTAGTGTGGCTAATAGAAAATTTTAAATTACATGTTTGCCTTGCTTTCATTTCTGTTAGACAGCAATAAGTGTAATCATCTAAAAGCTCTATACTTAGATTACTTCAAATTTTTTTTACTTTCATTCATAGAAATGTGCATCTAATGCTATTGTTTTCATATTATGCATTATATTTTTATTAATTATTGAAGTGCCCAGCCGGTGTGGCTCAGTGGTTGAGCATCAACCCATGTACCAAGAGGTCACCGGTTCGATTCCCAGTCAGGGCACATGCCCAGGTTATGGGCCTGATCCGCAGTGTGGAGCATGCAGGAAGTGGCCAATCTATGGTCTAATTTATGTTTCTAGCCCTCTTTCCCTCTCCCTTCCTCTGTCTAAAATCAATAAAGAAAAAAAAGAATTATTGAAGAAACACACTTTCAGAAGCCGCAACTGACAACTTGTTCATCTTACATTTCACAGTATAAATTTCTCATAGAGTTTGGGGATAGGAAGAATTGTCACTTGGGGTGAGCATGGTGCTTTCATTTGTGTTTAGTTGCGTTATTCTTTGCTTAGGCATTCTGGTATAAGTTATTTTAACCTCTAACATAAGTAGTTTTAATTTTTTCATTGATAAAACAAACAGGTTCTTCTAGACATATTCTGTATAACATACCATAACTGTTTTTTGAAAGTAGTTAGGAAAGTAGTGATTAGTTCTTGCTTGAGAGGGTTGATGTGGATCCAGATGCTGGTGGATGATGACTATTTTCTGAGAGGTATTATAGCAGAGTTGTTGCAGTTCTGGGGACACACTGCTTGGGTTGATTTCTGGATCAGCCACTTAACTCGTTTGTGACATTGGGCATTTTAGTTTACCTTACCTGTGGCTTAATTATCTTTTAAAAGATGAGAAATAGCCCTGGCCGGTTTGGCTCAGCGGTTAGAGCGTCAGCCTACAGTCCAGAGAGACCTGGGTTCGGTTCCCGTAAAGGGCACGTACCTCCGTTGCAGTTTGTCCCTGGCCCTGGTTGGGTCGTGTGGGTGGCAACCACTCGATGTGTCCCTTTCACATCGATGTTTCCCTCCCTTTCGCCCTCCCTTTCTCCCTCCCTTTCTCCCTCCCACTCTATCTGAACAAAAAATGTCCTCAGGTGAGGATAAAAAAAAAAACCTGATATTTTCATTTGATTGTATATCTTTAATAATAAAGTTTCAGATATAACTATTTTCTAACAAGTTCTCAACCTAGATAGAAAATAAAGAAGTTGAAATACGTAATCTTAAGATTGCTCTAGTTGAAATTTATTTATATTTTTTAATTTCTAAGAAAGATGCGTATTTTAACATGGCATTTGGGAGAGAAAGGTGAGTTGATGGTTTTGTTTTGTTGTGAATCTTTTTAAAATAGATGCCTCCCACTAAATTTTCGGAAGGATGAATTAAAAGGAATTTATAAAGATCGAATTAAAATTGGAGCAAGCCTCGCTGATGTTGATCCAATGCAACTAGATTCTTCAGTGAGTACTGTCCTGAAATGTATGCTTGAACTGTAATAGTAAATGTTCTTTGTTTTAATTTAGTTTCAACGTTTTTTTAGTCAGAAATGTTAATTTTTACAGACTTTGTTTTCTTTCTTTTTTTTTTTATTCTTTAGGCCACAACTAAGACGATGTTACTCAGTTGATGGTGTGTAGGTTGTGTCTAGTTTAGGGATGGAGTGAATTTTAATTTTGACTCCCAATCTAAGAATGTCAGTGTTTCTCTTCCATTACTAGGTACGATTTGATAGTGTTGGTGGTCTGTCTACTCATATAGCAGCTCTAAAAGAGATGGTGGTATTTCCATTACTTTATCCAGAAGTCTTTGAAAAATTCAAAATTCAACCTCCAAGGTAATTTAATTATACATTTTATTTTAGCCAAAATCTGTGTTATCCTACTGTTGTTCAGGAAGATAATACTTCTCTGAAATTTTTTTAGGTCTACAATAATTTGTACATTTTTCCTGCTTTGAATATTTTTACTTTCTTAATGTTTAACAAGAAAAATGGTCTTGAAATGGATTCTCCATAAGAAAAAAAAATCCGCATGGTTTTTCAAACAGTTAATGAAATCCCTCCCATATATACTTTATTTTCATTTAAAAATTTTAAAATTTGTATCATAGTGATACATGTAACAAACTTTGAAAATTAAATTGTGCGGTAAGTCTTTAAAGAAAGATAGTAGCCTCTTCCTCTACTCTTCTCCATTTCAGTTTCTACCTCTATGGAAACACTGATTTAAGTAAACTTTCTAAATTAATAAGCTTTTTTTCTTTTGCATTATTTAAGTTGTATACTATAAAACAGTCAAACACTGGTGAGTTCAGTTGTGTGCTTGTGTTTTTTTCCATATAGTGTTATATTAGTTTCAGCCATAAAAAAATTTTTAAATCAGATACTAATATTAAATAATAGCATTTCCTATAGAAAATATTGAAAGTATCTAGTTAAAGTAATATAGTGAACTTATAAAAGACAAAAGAAAGAATAAACTCCCTGTATTTTTTTCTCTTTATTTCTTTTTTACAACATACATTTACTCCCATAAAAATAAAATATATGAGTGTGTAAACATGTTTTCATGCATAGTCTCTTTGTATTTTAATGGTTAAGTAATATTCCATTATATGGCTGTATCTTATTTTGTTTTGCTGTTGCTGGCTATTTACTTTTCTCCTAACTTTTCATTATCACCATGTCAATATCATAAACCATCTCATTTCTTTCTCTTTGTGTGATTCCTTAATTTCTTATTTAAAATATAGTCTCCCAAATTAGATTGTTGGTTCAATAGGTATATTTTAAAAATCTGTACCTGCCTTGGTTTTTGTACATTGAAATCACTGTTGTTTATTCCATTTGTTTGGCTAATTGTTTTCTTACCAGGTTCTTTGGTTTTTGTTTTTTTAATACGTTTTCATTAATTTTTTTAGAGAGAGAGAAAGAGATAGAAACCTCAGTCGGCTGCCTCCTGCATGCCCCTTCCTGCGGATCGAGCCCAAAACCTGGGCATGTGCCCGGACTAGGACCTCTCCGTCCATGGGACCACACTCAATCTACTGAGCCACACCGGCTGAATGGTGCTTTGTTTTTTAATTTTTTTTTTTTCTTTATTGATTTCAGGGAGAGAGAGGTAGAAACATCAATGAGAGAGAACATCGATTGGCCACCTCCTGCATTCCCCCCACTAGGGATTGGGCCCACAACCTGGGCATGTGTCCTGACTAGGAATCCATTGAATTGGTGACCTCTTGGTGCATGGGTCAACGCTCAACCACTGAGCCACACCAGCTGGACAGTGCTTTGGTTTTTTTTATTTATTTATTTTATTTTTATTTTTTTTCTGGTACAAACCCAGGACTCTGGTCTGCAGGCTGATGCTCAACCGCTGAGCCAAACTGGCCAGGGCTGTTTTTTATTTATTTTATTTTTATTTTTTTTATTTTTTTATTTTTTTTTATCCTCACCCGAGGACATTTTTCCATTTTTTGTACAGATAGAGTGGGACGGAGAGAGAGGGAGAGAGAGAGAGAGAAACATCGACGTGAAAGGGACACATCGAGTGGCTGCCACCCACACAACCAACCAGGGCCGGGGACAAACTGCAACCGAGGTACATGCCCTTAGCGGGAACCGAACCCGGGTCTCTCCGGACCGCAGGCCAATGCTCTAACCGCTGAGCCAAACTGGCCAGGGCTGTTTTTTATTTTTTATTTATTTTATTTTTGTTACCCCTTTGACACCCTCCTCCCCATCCCCCCCACCTTGTTCCCACCTTTGTTGTCCATGTCTATTGGTTATACATACATGCATGTAAGTTCTGTGGTTTATCTCATCCTTCCCCCCACCACCCCTTCTCTTCTGAGGGTTGTCAGTCTATACCCTACCTCCACATCTCTGGGTCTACCCTATTCCTCAGACTGTTATGTTTATTTATTGTTTTTTTTTCTTTTATATTTCATTAACTTTTAATAGATTTTATTAATCACCTGTATTTCCGCCCCCCATGCCATTCTTAACTTTGTCATTTCTGTTTTTCTGAGATTTTCCTTAAGTGTCTTTTCAAGAGCAGTTTTTTAATGATCTAAAATAATTATTTCATATTACTTTGGTAGAACTTAATTATGGCATATTTTTATTAAGAATTATGAGTATAGCCTGGCCAGTGTGGTTCAGTGGTTGAGCATCAACTCATGCACCAAGAGGTTGCTAGTTTGATTCCTGGTCAGGGCGCATGCCCAGGTTGTGGGCCAAATCCCCAGTTGGGGCAGGCAGGAAGCAGCCAATCACTGTTCTCTCTCATCAGTGTTTCTATCTCTCTCTCCCTCTCTCTCAAAATCAATTAAAAAGAAAAAAAAGGATTATGAATATAGCCCATTTTCTCAGAATTCTATCCTAGGAGCAACAAATAACTTTGGAACTATGTGAAAAAGCAGTAGGTTACCCTATGACAGTGATGTCACAAAAATTATTTTAAATTATTTACATTGTCTTAGTCCCTACCACCCAACCACCATTATTTAAGTTCTCTTCTTTTATCTTTCTCTCCTATTCAGTTCCAACATGTGTTCTTTTTTTTTTTTATCCTCACCCGAGGACATTTTTTCATTTTTTATTCAGATAGAGTGGGAAGGAGAGAGAAACATCGATGTGAAAGGGACACATCGAGTGGCCGCCATCCACACAGCCCAACCAGGGCCAGGGACAAACTGCAGCCAAGGTACATGCCCTTAGCAGGAACCAAACCCGGGTCTCTGTGGACCACAGGCTGACACTCTAACCGCTGAGCCAAACTGGCCAGGGCCCAACATGTGTTCTTAAAAAACTTTCTGGTTATGCTACTGAGACTGAGACCAAAGATTATAAACTATGAAGTCTTTTTAAGTGTAACCTCTGTACAAGGAAAGGTAATATGAATAGCATAATGAATGAATAATAGAAAATATGTTTTACACTTCATCTTAGCCAAAAGGCCAAGAAGCAATTAACAGGAAATATGTTTTAAATAAAGGATTTTATTTAGTTTCAACATTAACTTGTAGTATCAGTATTAATTCTCAGGTTGTTTTAGATAGAGTAGAAGGGGGAGAGAGAGAGAGAAACATCAATGTGAGAGAGACACACCAATGATTGGTTGCCTCCTGTACGACCCTGACTGGAGAGGATCAAACCTGCAACACAGGTATGTGCCCTTGACAGGGAATCAAACCCTCAACTCTTTGGGCCTTGATATGATGCTCCAGCCACTGAGCCAAACCACCCAGGGCAATTCCCAGGTTTCAAGTAATGCTTTGTGAATTGAAATATTTCTGTGTCATTTACTTTTTTATTCACTAATTAAGTGCACTCATGAAATTGGTTTGTAATTTTGTTTACATAATCTTTTTAATGTAGTACTAGTAAAATAAAACTTATTTTTTTTACAGAGGTTGTTTATTTTATGGTCCACCTGGAACTGGAAAAACTCTGGTTGCTAGAGCACTTGCCAATGAGTGCAGTCAAGGGGATAAGAGAGTAGCATTTTTCATGAGGAAAGGTGCTGATTGTCTAAGTAAATGGGTAGGAGAGTCTGAAAGACAGCTACGATTGCTATTTGATCAGGTATGATATTAAAACTTACCTGTCTAGATTTATAATCTGTGTAGGTGTTGTATGTAAGGATTAGATAAATCTTGCATTTAATTACTTTTTAAAGAACAAAAATTCAGAAGAATTACACCAAATATATAATTTTCCTAGATTTTTCTTTATGTGTCAAGATAACACTGACCTGTAAGGAACAGTTTTATAGTAGGAAGAGAAAGGAATAACTGAATTTAAGTTTTTTGGAATTTTAGAACCTAGAAAGAAAGTGGTAGTTTCATACTTAGGGAGACAAAAGTAGTGAGTTATGTCTCAGTAGAAGATCAGTTCTACCTTAGACTGCTTTTAATTTCATGTCGCAGATTGTATTGATAACACATTGTGAAACAATACAGTCTGATCTACTAAGGCATATTGCTGCAAATGCCTTTTAATCTCTTTATGGAACTCACTGAGAATATCTGTGTTAGCTTTACTGAGTTTTTCCCCTCCTCTATGGCGTTGAGCTAATTGTTTTCCCATTGAGACATAGAGGGAAGACTGTCACTTTCTGTTCTTTATCTTGTTTTGACGGTTGGTCTTTTGCAGATTTTTTTTTTTTTTTTATGTCTCAATAACTATAGCTATATGAAACCTAAATTATATAACAGTAAAGTGTACGTTTTGAATATTTTCAGTTGAAATACAAATAAAATTAAACTGTGTTATAATTTAGCCTGAATCTTTAAAACATAGTTACTGAATTTACATTAAGATTTATACTTAAAAATTTTGTAAGCAAGTTAGAATGAAAATGGAGTAAAATGGTTTATATTAAATTTACATATTTGAAGTTTTTTGTGATAACGTACAACCACTGGACCTATTTTCTAGGCTTATCAGATGCGCCCATCAATCATTTTCTTTGATGAAATCGATGGTCTGGCTCCAGTACGATCAAGTAGGCAAGATCAAATTCACAGGTAAAACTTGCTTGATGACACTTCTGCCTTTTTTCCTGTATTCTGAGCTGTATTGATATTGATGAAAAATAGAATGGTTAGTTAAATAGTGAAAGAGACTTGACAAACCAGTAGTCACCCCCCGCCCCATACACACACACCTTATTTTTATTAGTAAAACCCAATATACTATATAGTGGAAAAAGAAAAAGTGAGCCTCATTTGGATGGCATGGTATTCTCAAGCACAGTATTAAAATTTTGGTTACACACTTTGGCCCTGGCCAGTTTTCTCAGTGGTTAGAGCATCAGCCTGTGGTCCAGAGAGACCTGGGTTCGGTTCCCGCTAAGGGTCTGTACCTCGGTTGCAGTTTGTCCTCGGCCCTGGTTGGGATATGCGGGTGGCAACCACTCAATGCGTTCCTTTCACGTCGATGTTTCTCTCTCTCTTTTCCTCTTTCTCCCTCCTACTCTGTCTGGAAAAAAAAATGGAAAAATGTCCTCGGATGAGGATAAAAATTTTTTTTGGTTACACACTGGCTCTCTGAGCAATACCATGGTGGTCGACAAGAACAAGCACCTAATGAAAGGTGGCAAAAGGGATCCAAGAAGAAAGTGGTTGACCCATTTTCTAAGAAAAACTGATGTAATATAAAAGTGCCACCTATGTTCAACATAAGAAAAAGTGGAAAAACGTGTCACTTAAGAACAACTCAAGAAACCAAAATTGAATCTGATGGTTTCAGGGAGCATGCTTTTGAAGTGAGCCATACTGATCTGCAGAATGAAGTTGCATTTAAAAAACTCAAGCTAATTACTGAGGATGTTCAGGGCAAAAACTGCCTAATTTCATGGCATGGATGTTATCGGTGACAAAATGTGGTTCATGGTCAAAAAATGGCAGATCATGATTGTAGCTCATGTTGATATCAAGACTAACAATGGTCATTTGCTTCATCTATTTTTGTATTGGTTTTACTAAAAATGTAACCATCAAATTCAGAAGACCTCTTTTGCTCAGCATCAACTGGTCTGCCAAATCTGGAGGAAGATAATGGAAATCATGCTGGAGAGGTGCATACTAATGACTTGAAAGGAGGTGGCCCATATATTGATTTTAGATATAGCACTGGAAAAGACATAGAAATGGCTTGTAAATCTATATTTCCACTCCATGATGTCTTTGTTAGAAAAGTCAAAAGCTGAACTGAGCCAAACTGGCCAGGGCCAAGAACCTGTTTAAAATTTAAACTTAATGGTGACAAATAAAAAATAACCATTTGTGATATTTTTTAAAAAATCTTGCTTACAGATTTAACTTGTGCAAACTTTTTTTTTTATCCTTACCTGAGGATATTTTTCCATTTATCTTCAGATAGAGGGGAGGGAGGGAGGGAGGGGGGGAGGGAGGGAGGGGGGGAGGGAGGGAGGGAGGGAGGGAGGGGTGAGAGAGGCACATTGATTGGTTGTCTCCTGCACGACCCCAACCAGGGCCTGGACTGAACTGCAACTGAGGTATGTGCCCTTGACCAGAATTGAACCTGAGACCCATTGGTCCACGGGTCAACGCTCCAACCGCTAAGCCAACCCAGCCCAGGGCTCATGATACAAACTTAAATGCCCAGTGTCCACTGAAATTTTAGGCAAACCAATGGTAAGAGTGGGGTTGTGGTGGGCAATGTGGCTGAGTGTTCAGTCATAAGAGTATAACCAATTGTTTTTATCTTCAACCTCTTGAAGTGCAGAAGCTGACCCAGACTTGAAAAATAAGTTTTTCTGCCCTGGTCGGTTTGGCTCAGCGGTTAGAGCGTCAGCTTGCGGTCCAGAGAGACCCAGGTTCCGTTCCCGCTAAGGGCGCGTACCTCGGTTGCAGTTCGTCCTCGGCCCTGGTTGGGTCGTACGGGAGGCAGCCACTCTATTTGTCCCTTTCACGTCGATGTTTCTGTCTATTTCTCTCTTCTCTCTCCCTCCCACTCTATCTGAACACAAAATGAAAAAATGTCCTCGGGTGAGGATAAAAAAAAAAAAGAAAAGAAAAATAAATTTTTCTTAAATTTTATATTCAATTTTTTTTTTTTTTTTTATCCTCACCCGAGGACATCCTTCCATTTTTTGTTCAGGTAGAGTGGGAGGGAGAGAGAGAGAGAGAAATATCGACGTGAAAGGGACACATGGAGTGGCTGCCACCCTCATGACCAACCAGGGCCGAGGACAAACTGCAACCGAGGTACGCACCCTTAGCGGGAACCGAACCCAAGTTTCTCTGGACCACAGGCCGACGCTGTAACCACTGAGCCAAACCGGCCAGGGCTCATGATACAAACTTAAATGCCCACTGTCCACTGAAATTTTAGGCAAACCAATGGTAAGAGTCAGGTTGTGGTGGGGAATGTGGCTGAGTGTTCAGTCATAAGAGTATAACCAGTTGTTTTTATCTCTAACCTCTCGAAGTGCAGAAGCTGACCCAGACTTGAAAAATAAATTTTTCTTAAATTTTATATTCAATTTTTTGTGTTAAATGTCTTTTAAATGTTGCCAGCCAATTCAGCTGCTTATAAGACACTGCCTGAGCCAAACAAAATATGCCCTAGTGCATGACTACTAGTTTAATATTCTAATATTAGCCCAACTTCCTCATTTTCAGGATAGGAACATTGAATTTCTCTTATGATAAGCTCTTTACTCAAGGGAGCACTTTTCCTTAGTGCCACTGCCTCAACTCAGTCCCAGTTGGCTTTCAGTTTTTCAGATCTTTTCATATGATCTCATAAATTATCTATAACTGTTTAATTAATTTGGGATATCCTAAAGAAAATGTTTGCATGCCTTCATATATGCCAGTATTGGTTTTTTTTATTGTAAATGATATAAAAGAGGAATAAGAAATAATATGAATAATAGGTAGGTTTTGACTTTTCTAATACCCGACAATATTTACTATATATTCTGGTGCCTTTCTTTGACTTGATACTATACAGATTTATTTATTGATGTGAGTAGTAAGTTAAAATGTCAAGCATTATGGTAAAAATAGTTATATCTGGACATGTTCTACCTATAATATAACATTTACATATGACACATTTCATTATTATACTGTACTGTGTTAATAGAGAGAAACATTTAATAATACTAACATCACTTTGCAATCAAATAATTGAGAACTTACAGTATTTTGGAACAGTTATAAAGGGATTGGAGCAATTTTAGCAAGCACATACCCTCATTCAAGAGAAATTTAGTGTACATGTGATTATGTTGATGCACTAGAAAATAAAATTTTAGTCTAAGATATAAAATAAGTTCTATTAAAACCCTAAAATCTTTACTTTGAATTTAAAATATGATTTCATGATGATTTTTTTGTTTAAGAAAATAAATAATTACTAGCTCTGGACACTAAAAAGGTTTAGAAGCAATCCCAATCCAGTAGTAATTCCTCGCCCTAGCACCCAGATTATGGGCTGTAAATACTAGCACTCTGAGGAGAGATGATAGATTGCAGAATTGAGGCAGGAAATGAGCAGGACAAGCCTGGAACATCTTGTGATGCCTGGAAGCAATCGATGACTATTAGGGTCATATCAGAATGAAATAGACCATTTTGGAGGAGTTTCCATTGGCCAAAGATGGAATAGTTTGACCGTTGAAAATAATAACTACAATAGATTGAAATGCATCTGATACATTAAAAAGTCATTTTTTAATGATCTGTTTTTTAAAAATCTAAATTGGTTACTCTGAGGTTGCTAAGACAGTGACTCATTACTCTGAAAATCAGATAAAGAATGAATTAAGCATTTATTTTTCCTGTTCTGTAACCGTGAATCAGGCTAATTTCATAGTTGATGAAGTAACATTGTTCTTTATAGGAAAATCATAGTTAATAAATGCAAAGGAAATTATTAAATTAGAAAAATCAACATTTTGCAACCCCTTATGAAAAAATGAATTCACCTGTGGTTTTCAACTGGGAGTGAATTTACCCCCTAAGGGACAAATGTCTGGAGACTTTTTTAAAAATATGTATTTTTATTGTTGTCAGTGTTACAGCTGTCTGCCCGCCCACCCATCCACCCCTATGTTTTCACCACACTTGTCTGTATGGAGACATTTGTGATTGTCACAACTGTGGTGTGGGGTAGGGAAGGGAGCGCTTGGCGTCTAATACCAGGGATGCTGTTAAACATCCTAGAATGCACAGGATAGCTCTCTTCCACAAAGAATTATCTGACCCAAAACATCAGTTGTGCCAAGGTTGAGAAACACTGATCTAAGCAATAATTATAAGCAGCTGATAAAACTGTAAGGTATAAAGATGCATAGCGAAGTTTATAATGAGTGGAGTAAGCTGACAACACCTCACTTAAACCCAACCCACTTACCTTAAGTGAGAAACTGGTATTATGTACCTCCTGAGGTATACAGTAGGAAACACATGATATATTCCTATGAAATGTGCTATCCCAAGTAGTTTAACCTGCATCTATTAAGTTTCTAGCTCTAACTACAAGTTCACAGGATATGAAAATGATAAAAGACAAGTTATATGACCTTATCAGGAAGCTGTCAACCCAGTTCACAATGTGGGAAGAAAATTTTACAAAACAAATGACCCAGTTTCTTCAATAAATAAATGGCATGGAGGAAGGGGGAAAGTGAGGGAGTGTGATGGAACTCTTAAGGATTTGAGAGTTGTTTGATGAAGTGCAGTGTGTGGATCTTGATTTAACAAATCAAATGAGAAAATTGGGGGAGATTGAGTATTAGATGATAGTAAGGAATTGTGATTTACTTTGGTGTCATGGTATTGTGGAAGTTTTTAAAGTCCTTATCTTAGAAATATGTGAAATATTTATATTCAATTCTCTGTCTAAGGATTTTATGTTTTTTAAAGCTATTGGATAAAGACATAAAAGGAATATTAACTGTTGAAACTGGGTGATGCAAAAATAAACTCAAAATGGATAAAAGACTTAAATGTGACCTGTGAATCCACAAAAATTCTAGAAGAAAATGTAGGCAACAAAATTTCGGACATCATATGCAGCAGAATTTTTACTGATACATCACCTAAGGCAACAGAAACAAAGGAAAGAATGAACACATGGGACTACATCAAACTAAAAAAGCTTCTGCACAGCAAAAGAAACAACCATCAAAATGGAAAGGCAACTCGCTGTATGGGAGAACATCATTGCCAATGATACATCAGATAAGGGGTTAATTTCCAAAATATATAGAGAACTCGTACAACTCAACAAAAGGAAGACAAAGAACCCAATTAAAAAATGGGCAGAGGAGCAGAATAGACACCTCTCCAAACAGGACATACAAATGGCCAAGAGACATATGAAGAAATGCTCAACTTCACTAATCATCAAAGAGATGCAAATTAAAACAACAAAGAGGTATCACCTCACACCTGTCAGAATGGCCGCCATCAACAAATCATTAGACAACAAGTGTTGGCGAGGGTGTGGAGAAAAGGGGACTCTAGTCCACTGCTGGTGGGAATGCAGACTGGTGCAGCCACTATGGAAAACAATATGGTGTTACCTCAAAAAATTAAAAATTGAACTTCCATTTGACCCAGTGATCCCGCTTCTAGGACTATACCCTAAGAAGCCTGAAACACCAATCAGAAAAAATATATGTACCCCCATGTTCATAGCAGCACTGTTTACAATAGCTAAGATCTGGAAACAGCCCAAGTGTCCATCAGTAGGCGAATGGATAAAAAAAGCAGTGGTACATATACACAATGGAATACTATGAACTGTAAGAAAGATCTCTTATCCTTTGAGACGACATGGAGGGACCTGGAAAGTATTATCCTAAGTGAAACAAGCCAAGCGGAAAAAGACACATACCACATGATCTCACTTATATATGGAATATAATGAATATAACAGTCTGAGGAATAGGGTAGACCCAGAAACACGGAAGTAGGGTACAGACTGACAACCCTCAGAAGGGCGTGGGAGAGAGATAAACCACAGAACTTATATGCATGTATGCATAACCAATGGACCTGGACAGCAAAGCCAGGGGCGGGGCGGGGGGGGATGGAGAGGAGGGTGTCAATGGGGTAAAAAAGGAGAAACATCTGAACATCTGTAACAAAAATAAAATAAATAAAATCCAAATTATTTTTAAAAAGTTTTTTTTTCTTTATTGATTTTAGAGAGAGAGAAAGGGAGAGAGAGATAGAAACATTGATGAGAGAGAACATCGATTGGTTGCCTCCTTCATGCCCCACACTGGGGACTAGGCCCACAACCTGGGCATGTGCCCTGACCGGGAATCGAACCGGCCACCTCTTGGTGCATGGGTTGACACTCAACCACTGAGCCACACCAGGTGGGCCCAAATTATTTTTAAAAATAAATAAAATTCAAAGAATCAACTGTTCAGAAATAAAAAGAAACTAGGTGATGAAGAAATTATTTTACTAATCTCTCCACAATTAAAAGTTTAAAGTAATTAAAATTCTGTGTTTTGTTTTGTTAATCCTCATCTGAGGATATTTTGTCCATTGATTTTTGTTTGTTTTTAGAGAGAGAATGGGAGGGAGGGTGGGAAGGAAAGAGGGGGGAAAAAAACATCAACATAAGGGAGACACATCAATTGGTTGCCTCCCACATGTGCCCCAACCCAGGCTGGGGATTAAACCTGCAACCCAGGTATGTGCCCTTGACAAGGAATCGAACCTTCAACCCTTAGGTGCATGGGCCGTTGCTCTAACCACTGACCTACTTTGCCCAGGGTTAAAGTTCTGTTTTTATGCTTTATGTGTATTCTATTTCATTTTGGGGTCCTTTGATCATCTGTATGCAATGGAACATTTTATAATTTTAGATACTGTTAGTTTATCTGGTACTTAGGAATATTTTTTTATGTGTCTTGTTTTCAAACTCTCATATTCCTTTGAAAAATTATGCTTTATGGCCCTGGCCAGTTTGGCTCAGTAGTTGGAACGTCAGCCCACAGACCAAAGAGTCACAGGTTCAATTCCAGTCAAGGGCATATACCTCAGTTGCGGTTTGGTCCCCAGCCCTGGTCATCAGGGTCATGCAGGAGACAACCAATGGATGTGTCTCTCGCACATCAATATTTTCTCTCTCTCCTTTCTACTCTGTCTGAAAATAAATGGAAAAATATCCTGGAATGAGGATTTAAAAAAGAAAATCATGCTTTATGAAATGGCTTTTAGGATCCATTTATGGCATTCTAAAGACCATCTATGTTTTCTAGTTATTTTAATCTGTGCGTGTTATTTAGTATACTATTTTACAGACTTTTAAAAATCTTTTGAAAGTAATGGAATATGATAAGAAAATTTATTTACATTTAATGTATTAACTTACCAAAAGAAGAAATGACATATTCAACATCCAATCAATTAATCTATTCTCTCTTATTTTTAAATTTAGTTCTATTGTTTCTACCCTGCTAGCTCTTATGGATGGATTGGACAGCAGAGGAGAAATTGTGGTCATTGGTGCTACCAACAGACTGGATTCTATCGATCCTGCCTTACGAAGGCCTGGTCGCTTTGACAGAGAATTCCTTTTCAGCTTACCTGATAAAGATGTAAGAATTTAACGTCACTCAAATTTTGACAAAATATGTCACCCTTATCATGAACAAGTCTTGGTACATTGAAAATTTGAAGGTTGAGTTTTATATGTTCTGAAGTAAACTTATATGATGAACACCCAAATATGTATGTATTTTTAAGGAGGTATTAATCTCTTTAAAGAAAATAAATTGGGCCCTGCAGGTGGTCAGTGGATTGAGCATCATCCCATGGACTGAGGATTGATGTGTCAGGGCACATGCCCAGGTTGTGATTCCCAGTAGGAGGCAGCCAATTGATGTACCTCTCTCACATTCATGTTTCTCTCTTTCTTGTTCTCTCTCTAATAAAATCAATAAAAAACATATTGAAAAAAGGAAAAATTTGGATAATTTATTATTATTTTTGAAATAATACCTCCCTAAAAATATTCTTAAAATTCTTTAAATTTGAACACAGCCTTTAAATGTTAATCATGCAACTTTGATTTGCTTCAGAACACATGTTCTAATGAATAGTCAGTCAGTCCTTAGCCAATTTGTTAGCCTTGGCTTTTTCATGGGTACCACCATGTTATTTTAAAGCCACTTAATCTTTTGCGAACCAAGCAAAGAAATATGGTAGAGTTGTCAGTACTCTTAATTTTTGTATTTTTTTAATTTTTTAAATTTATTTTTAGAGAGAGAGGAAGGGAGAGAGATATAGGAACATCAATGAGAGAGAACATTGACTGGCTGCCTCCTGCATGCCCCCGACTGGGCATTTGGCCCACAACCTGGACATGGTGCCCTGACCTGGAATCAAACCAGCTTCCTCTTGGTATAGGGGTTGACACTCAACCACTGAGCCACACCAGCTGGACAGAACTGTCAGTACTCTTTAAAACGGTCCTTAATATGTCCCAGAATGAACAATAGTTCAGTGGTTATTTACTTTCTCTCATTCACATTTATGATGAACTTGAATACTGTAAATGCAAATCTGTTTAAACTTTTACAACTACATCTTTTTTTCACTGTTTCATATTTTTGTTTATGTATTGATATCTTAAACATTTTAGATAATTAAAAGTATTTTAAATTGAAATTATTGTAATCTGAATGGCATTTTTATTATAGATGTAAAAAAAAATGTTTTTATTTATAGGCTCGAAAAGAAATTCTAAAGATTCACACAAGGGATTGGAATCCTAAACCACTGGATAAATTTCTAGAAGAACTAGCAGAAAACTGTGTTGGTAAACATTGCTTTTAAGCATTAAAAGAAATATATGCATTTCAAAGGTGGAACAAGTTGTAGTCTTGCAAGGTTATAGTTAAAGAAATAAAAGGTTATATTTTTTTCTCATCTCTTCCTGTTCTCTTCCTACAAAGTTCCAGATATGAAATAGAGATATTTGACAAATTGGCTGTTGGGGATTTTGAGAGCAGACAGTAATAGCTATCTTTTTCTGTTTACATTTTTCTAGTCATCCTGTTGCACATTCTAAATATATTTCAGGTATTCTCACATCCTCCCTATAAAGTAGGTAACATTCCCATTTTACAGATGTAGAAGTGGCTGATAGCATAAATGATTCTCCAAAGATCACACACAACTAGGAAATGACAAGCTGGAATTTGAACCCTGTCTGTGATTTAAAAACTTGCTTTCAATCTCTATGCTATATTAGTGTTTGCTTTCTTCACTCACAAAAATTGATTTTTGTTGATGGTTATCACCACTATATAAGCCTATATGCTGCTATATATTTGTTGCTGCTATGTTGTTAGACTGATTTTTAATTTTAACTGTGGTCATGCTAATAGGGTGGTAGTTTACTGTTTTATTTTATTTGCCTTGGATAGGATACTGTGGTGCAGATATTAAGTCAATATGCTCTGAGGCTGCTTTATGTGCTCTGCGTCGACGCTACCCACAGATCTATACCACTAGTGAGAAACTACAGTTGGATCTCTCGTCAATTACTATCTCAGCTAAAGATTTTGAGGTAGCTATGCAAAAGATGATACCAGCCTCCCAGAGAGCTGTGACATCGCCTGGGCAGGCACTGTCCACCATTGTGAAACCACTCCTGCAAAACACTGTTCATAAGATCTTAGAAGCCCTGGAGAGAGTATTTCCACATGCGGAAATCAGAACAAATAAAGCATTAGATTCCGGTATGAAATTTGATTGATTATTTAAAGTTAGTTTTTATAATCGCTGAAGCTAAATGTTTTCTACATCTCTGAACTGTTTCTTTATACAAGGCCTCTTGAAAGGAATTTGATCATGCTTTGCTTGGATATTTGAAGGAACTTTACTTCATGAATTGCCCTTAACCTAATCTATTTTAAGTTTGGAATGCATTTTTATATTTACAACAGGTCCTCAAATAACATTGATTTGCTCAACATCATTTCATTATAATAATGATGAAATGCTTTAGGAACTCAACTCTTATTTATATCAATTAGCTAGCTTATGGTAAAATTGTATTTTTATACATTGTTTTGCTTAACGTCACCGAACCTATTGACTGTTAAATGAGGACTTAACTGTACTTGTTATTCATATCGACACAATATTTTTGATTCTCTAAAAAATGTCATTGAAGTACACCGATTTGCTAACTGAAGCATTACATAAAAATTTGCTTTGCAATCCAGAAAAGTTACTAATGTACAATTTTTTGTTTGTTTTATAGATATTTCTTGTCCTCTGCTAGAAAGTGACTTGGTATACAGTGATGATGATGATCCATCAGTATGTGAAAATGGGCTTTCTCAAAATTCCTTTAATAAGGCAAAAGAAAATTTTAATTTTCTTCATTTGAATAGGTACATTTCTCTTGCAAATGAATATTTTGTTGTTGTTGTTGTTGTGTAAATTCCCTAAAACTAAACAACATGGTGGTTGGAAGATAAAAGATGCCAACTAATCTGCCTTTTTTTTTAAATTAAAATATCCAAAGTAGCCCTGGCCAGTTTGGCTCAGCGGTTAAAGCGTCGGCCTGCGGTCCGGAGAGACCCGGGTTCGGTTCCCGCTAAGGGCACGTACTTCGGTTGCAGTTTGTCCCCGGCCCTGGTTGGTCGTGCAGGTGGCAGCCGCTCGATGTGTCCCTTCACGTCGATGTTTCTCTCTCTCTCTCTCTCCCTTCCTCTCTCTCCCTCCCACTCTATCTGTATAAAAAATGGAAAAATATCCTCGGGTGAGGATAAAAAAATTTTAAAAATATATATATATCCGAAGTAATTTTTTGTTGTTGCTGTTGTCATTATAGTAGAAATGCAGTTGTATAAGTATTCTTAAAAATCACTGGAAATTAGTTGTTTCTAAACACCATGTAAGCCATGCTGTTATGATTGGCCAAAGGAACATTCACAATTTTTGACAAGTTCATAATTGGTAATTTGGGAAAAAAATTTAAACTTTTGATTTTTCTAAAACATAGCTTATTACTCTTTTTTTTTTCAGAAATGCTTGTTATCAACCTATGTCTTTTCGGCCAAGAATATTGATAGTGGGAGAACCAGGATTTGGGCAAGGTTCTCATTTGGCACCAGCTGTCATCCATGCTTTGGAAAAATTTGCAGTGTATACATTAGACATCCCTGTTCTTTTTGGAGTCAGTGCTACATCTCCAGAAGAAACGTGTGCCCAGGTAATTCATTGTTACCCAGGCAGAAAAGCTGTGAGACAAAGCAGTCTTCCAGAGAGAAAATCTAGAATAGTCTCATTTTTTTGTTGTTGTTGACTAATTTGTAACTTTAGATTTAATAAATAAAACTAATTCCCTGGCCAGCTCAGCTTTTAAAGCATCAGCCCATGGACCCAAGAGTCACAAATTTGATTCTCTCACATCAATGTTTCTCTCTGTCCCTCTCTCTCTATCAGATGATAAATGTAAAATATCCTCGGGTGAGGATTTAAAAAATAAAACTAATGCATAATTTCTTAGTAATTAAAAAGTATGGTTTTAAATCCCATTTCTACCACTTAATACATAAGTGGTCTTAGGAGAGTTATTAGATTTCTCTACCTCATTTACCCCATTTACAAAATGGAGATATTAATAGTATTTACCTTGTATGACTATTGTGAGAATTGTACTTAAAACAGTGACTGCTGTGTTGAAAGTACTGAGGTATTCTGCTGCTTCTGTTTTTGCTATTTATATATTTAAAATTTTTTAATGAAAAAATTGCTATATATTTATATATTTAACCTTAGTTACAGCAGAAAAGTATTCTGCATTTCGTGAGCTGTTTTCTAGTTGCTTGAAACAGTTATGTTTTCTAACAATGAAACAAAACATTTATAAACAAGATTATGTGATTGGGGGAAAGAAAGCATTTAAAAAATTTGATGGATTTAGCCCTGGCCAGTTTGGCTCAGTGGTTAGAGCGTCGGCCTACGGTCCAGAGAGATCCGGGTTTGGTTACCGCTAAGGGCATGTACCGTGGTTGCAGTTTGTCCCCAGCCCTGGTTGGATCATGCGGGACGCAGCCATTCGATGTGTCCCTTTCACATTGATGTTTCTCTCTCTCTCTCTCTCTCTCTCTCTCTCTCTCTCTCTCCCTCCCTCTCTCTCCCTCTCTCTCCCCCCCCCCCCCCCCGTCCCTTCCCCTCCCACTCTATCTCAACAAAAAAACGGAGAAAATGTCCTCAGGTGAGGATTAAAAAAAATCGATGAATTTATATGATAATTCTGGGTAGTTAAACATTGTTCCAGCCCTGGCCAGTTTGGCTCAGCGGTTAGAGCATTGGCCTGCGGTCCAGAGAGACCCGGGTTCGGTTCCTGCTAAGGGCATGTACCTTGGTTGCAATTTGTCCCCAGCCCTGGTTGGGTCGTGCGTGTGGCAACCACTCGATGTGTCTCTTTCACGTCGATGCTTCTCTCTTTCTCTCCCTCCTACTCTATCTGAACAAAATATGGAAAAATATCCTCGGGTGAGGATTAAAAAACAAAACAAAAACAAAAAACATTGTTCCAGACTAATAAAGCTAGCACTGCTGACTCTAGAAATGATGTTTTTTTTTTTTTCTCTGTACAAGATGATTCGCGAAGCTAAGAGAACAGCACCAAGTATATTGTATATTCCTCATATCCACTTGTGGTGGGAAATAGTTGGACCAACACTCAAAGCCACATTTACCACATTATTACAGAATATTCCTTCATTTGCTCCAGTTTTACTACTTGCAACTTCGGACAAACCCCATTCTGCTCTACCAGAAGAGGTAATTGGGAGGAGGGGGTATTATTATACTTAAAAAGAAAGTTATTTGTATTAAAATTATAAGAACTTGTAAAAATTCCAAATGCTTCAGAACTGAATAAAATTATAAAGTTTTCTTATCTAAGGTATCATTATTAACTATTTGGTATGTGTGCTTCTTAGGCAGGATGGTGTATGTACATAGTAATGTTACATTATACATTATTTTCTATTCCAAAAAAGGAATTATATGATGCATACTATTCTGCAATTTGCTTTATATGTCTTATATATTCTTCAGTACGTAAGTCTTATTTCTTCTAAGAGCAACATGGCCTTTTTTATTGTCTTCATGTACCATAACTTATTTATCCAAATCCTTGTTCATAGGTATTTGGCTATTTCCTAGTTTTTGTTTTTGGGTTTGTTTTTTTTTTTTTTGTTCCGATGGAGTAGGAGGGAGAAAGAGAAGAAGAGAGAGAGGGAGAAACATCGACATGAAAGGGACACGTTGAGTGCCAACCACCCACACAACCCAACCAGGGCTGGGGACAAACTGCAACTGTGGTACATGCCCTTAGCGGGAACTGAACCTGGGTCTCTCTGGACCGAAGGCCAACGCTCTAACCACTGAACAAACTGGCCAGGGCAGTTTCCTTCTATTATACTGCTACAGTGAACATCCTTGAGGGTTTTTTTGTTTTGTTTTTTGTTTTTATTTATTTATTTATTTTGCATCCTTGGGTTGTCATTTGTATGACCATTACTTATGTGGTTTCTAGCATTCATTCCTAAAAGTGAAGTAACTGTAGATTAAAGAGTATACACATTGAACTTTTTTTTTAATCCTCACCTGAGGATATGTTTCTGTAGAGTTGAGAGAGACATTGAGCAGCTGCCTTCCATACATGCCCCAGCTGGGAATTGAACCCCAGACCCTTCAGTGCACAGGGCGACGCTCCAACCTACTGAGCCACACCAGCCAGGTCCATTGAACATTTTTGATGGTATGAAACTATTATCCAAGTTTATGCCAATTTAGACATTTACCAATGATGAACAAAAGTTTGTGCTGCTTCTGCTTGGAGTACTCTTCTAGATATTTGCCTGGCATGATGCTTTATTTTTATCAGGTCTCTGCTCAGATACCATCTCAGAGAGGCCTCACTGATTAGTTTCTCAGTTGCAGCATTAGCTCCTCTGCCCATCTCTCTGTTTCATTACTCTGCTTTGTTTTTATCTTTACCTGCCATTAAATATTTGTTTGTCTGTCTCTCCTAGCTGAATGTAAAGTTCATGAAAGTCTAGGAATTTTTTCCCCACTCTATTCTCAGAGTACATAATAAGCATATTGTAGGCTTCCGTGTTTTTCTTCAATGAGATAGAGGAAGGGAGAGAGAGAAACATTAATTTGTTGTTCCACCTACTTATGCATTTATTAGTTGCTTTTTATATGTACTCTGACCAAGGATTGAACCTGCAACCTTGGTTTATTGGGATCATGCTCTAACCAAATGAGTCACCCGCCCAGGGCCACTCATTGTGGTTTTAATTTGCATTTCTCTGAATAGTGATGTTGAGCACATTTTCTTATGTCTGCTGGCCATCTGTATGTATTCTTTAGCAAAGTATCTATTCAGGTTCTCTGCCCTGTTTTTAATTTTCTTGCTTGTTTTGGTGTTGAGTTGCATGAATCCTGTATAAATTTTGGATATCAACCCCTTATCAGTTGTATCATTGGCAAATATTAAAGGGAAATAATTTTGAATTTATAATTTTCTGCTAAACAAAGTTAGTGTTTAGAGAGAGAACAAAATAAAAATATTTTTGAATATACAATGTCTAAGAAACTTATCTATAAACCTCTGACTTAAAGAATTATTAAAGGATTATTTCTCTTGTATATGTTATTTTATAGAAGTGTTGTATAAATCAGTGAGCAGAGAAAACAATAAAACTTATCACAGAGATATGATAAAAATTTTAAGAAATGTGAAACCAGTACTAAGTTTGTCTTAGTCTGAACTTGAAATGGCAGGAAGGACATAGTGAAGGAGAGCAAAGAAGTAAACACACATTCAGGTTTTTTCCGCTATGTAGATGTTGATTGACCTTACAGTTTTGGTTGAAAAACAAGCTTAGATATCTTTGTTAAAACTTATAACAATAAAAGAATTGGAATACCATATATTACTTCCAGGCCACCAGAAAGGAGGGAATGGTACAAATTCTAGTAAAAATTCCAACAAAATAAGTAGATTTCACTTTTTTAATTAATAAATTTATTTTTCTTTATTGAGAGAGAGAGAGAGAGAGAGAGAGAGAGAGAATTATCGATGAGAAAGAACATTGGTTGGCTGCCTCCTGCATGCCCCCCACTGGGAATTGGGCCCACAACCTGGGCATGTGCCCTGACCGGCTATCAAATCAGTGACCTCTTGGTGCATGGGTCGATGCTCGACCACTGAACCACACCAGCCAGGCTAAAATAAGTAGATTTTTAAATTCAGTATAAAAGGGGAAAAAGTGTTTTCTTCAAATACTTCTTTGAAGAAAACTTTTATTTATTTTTTTTATCCTCACCCGAGGACATTTTTTGTTCAGGTAGAGTGGGAGGGAGAGAGAGGAACAGAGAGAGAGGGAGAGAAACATCGATGTGAAAGGAACACATCGAGTGGCTGCCACCCGCACAACCGACCAGGGCCGGGGACAAACTGCAACCAAGGTACGCGCCCTTAGCGGGAATCGAACCCGGGTCTCTCAGGACCGCAGGTCGACACTCTAACCGCTGAGCCAAACCGGCCAGGGCTGAAGAAAACTTTTTAAAAGCAATGAGAAGGTTCTTGGTTCACCAAATATTACAGCATACTAGAAAGTTAGTAATTAAAACTGTAATTTGGACTGGACTGGAATGGACAAATTTAATTGAAAATAGTCCATTAGTCATTAGTAGATGTTTAATAGTAATTTAGCAAGTTAATTAGGAAAAATAGAGACTTCATAAATGATGTTGAGACAATAAGAGGAAAATGTTTGTATCATAATGTATTAGAGAAATACTTAATCTTGGAGCACAGAAGACCTTGCAGAGCAGAAAATGCAAAAGCTATGAATGTAAATATATCTCAAACATATTCTAAACAAAGTATGCAAGCATCATATAAGGAATTAACAATATTATTTTCTAACATTTATACTGGAAAAGGTCTAGAGGTTTGTTTAGAATCCCTCTTTTGGGGTGTGTTTTGCCTTTGTTTTCTTTGACAGCTCATATGTAAGTGGGATTATATAGATTTGTCCTTTGTGAATGGCTTATTTCACTTAGCACAGTGTTTTCAAGAGTCATCCATGTTGTAAGCATTTGTTAGAATTTCATTTCTTTTTTTTTTTTTTTGTCCTCACCCGAGGACATTTTTCCATTTTTTGTTCAGATAGAATGGGAAAGGGGGGGCGGGGGGGGGGGGGACATGGACATGAAAGGGGCACATCAAGTGGCTGCCACCCACACAGCCCAACCAGGGTCAGGGACAAACTGCAACCGAGGTACATGCCCTTAGCGGGAACCGAACCTGGGTCTCTCTGGACCGCAGGCCAACGCTCTAACCGCTGAGCAAAACTGGCCAGGGCTCATTTCTTTTTAAGGCTGAATAATACATCCTTCTGTGTGTATTGTATGTATGACATTTTGTTTATCCATTTATTCTGTGATGAGCCCTTGGGTTGTCTCTACCTCTTCCTTATTGTGAATAATCCTGCTGTGACTATTGATTTACAGTATCTCTTTGAGACTTTGTTTTTAAGTCTTTTGGATATATACTAGGCTACATGGTAATTCTGTGTTTAACTTTTTGAGAAACCACCATACTGTTTTGTATGGTGAATGTTAACTGAACGGTAATTGGCTACACCATTTTACAGTCCTACCAGCTCAAGGATTCTAATTTTTTCACATTCTTACCAGCACTTGTTATTTTTCTACCTTTATTACTGAACTACCACTCATTCTCGTATCTCACTTTGGGCTGTGAAAGTTAATTAATTGATTTCAATAAAACCCTTTAAATAAATATTACAGTATCAATTACCAGAGTCTTGAGTTTTAAAAAAGATCTCTCTTTTTTTTTAGTTCTTAATTTATTATATACCTGGTTTACTCATAAATTCAGCCCATATAAAAGACTTGTCTTAAAAGTCATTTCTTAATAAACAATTTAGATTGTCACTAAAAATGTGTATAATAACCTATTGTTGCATTGTTTTCTTTTTTAAGGTGCAAGAATTATTTATCCGTGATTATGGAGAAATTTTTAATGTCCAGTTACCTGATAAAGAAGAACGGACAAAATTTTTTGAAGATTTAATTCTAAAACAAGCTGCTAAGCCCCCCATATCAAAAAAGAAAGCAGGTTAGTTCCTATATCAAAGGTAATATATAATAATTTTTAGTAAGTAAGAATAAAATATCAGTAAATGGCCCTGGCATCTTATAACAACATAAGCTTAAAACCTTGGGCATGAGATTGATACTTCTACTGCTTAAAAATCTGTTTTCCATTGATGTGTCCCTTCACGTCGATGTTTCTCTCTCTCTCTCCCTTCCTCTCTCTCCCTCCCACTCTATCTGTACAAAAAATGGAAAAATATCCTCGGATGAGGATAAAAAAAACAAAACAAAAATCTGTTTTCCATTAAAATAAACTGAAGTTCTTGCCCTGGGTGGTTTTTCTCAGTGGTTAGAGCATTGGTCCGTAGACTGAAGGGTTGAGGGTTTGATTCCTGGGCAAGGACACATACCTGGGTTGCAGGTTTGATCTGGTCAGGGGTCATGGGGGTTGATTTGTCTTTGTCACATCGCTGTTTCTTCCCCACCCCCGAACCCCCTTCCACTCTATCAAAAAAAAATCAATGAAGCCCTGGCCATTTTGGCTCAGAGTTTAGAGCGTCGGCTTGCGGTCCAGAGAGACCCAGGTTCGGTTCCCACTAAGGGTATGTACCTCGGTTGCAGTTTGTCCCCGGCAGGTTGGGTTGTGCAGGAGGCAACCACTCGATGTGTCCCTTTCACATCGATGTTTCTCTCTCTCTCTCTCTCTCTCTCTCTCTCTCTCTCTCCCTCCCACTCTATCTAAACAAAATATGGAAAAATGTCCTTGGGTGAGGATTAAAAAATTAATGAAAAATATCCTTGAGAGGATTGACAACAAAAATAGACTAAAGTCCTTTTTTTTTTTTTTTCTTCATTGACTTTTAGAGAGAGCAGGGAGAGGGAGAGAGAGATAGAAACATTGATGATACCTGGCTGGTATGGTTCAGTGGTTGAGTGTCAACCCATGCACCAAGAGGTTGCCAGTTCGATTCCCAGTCAGGTCACATGCGCAGATTGTGGGCCGAATCCCTAGTGTGGGGCATGCAGGAGGTCGCCAGTCGATGTTCTCTCTCATTGATGTTTCTCTCTCTCTCTCCCTCCTTCTACTTTCCTCTTTCTCTCTAAAATCAATGAAGCAAAAAAAAGAAACATCAATGAGAGAGAACATTGATTGGTCGCCTCCTGCATGCCCCCCACTGGGGATCTGGCCCACAATCTGGGTATGTGCCCTGACCGGAAATCGAACCAGTGACCTCTTGGTGTATGGGTCGACTGAGCCACACTGGTCGGGCTAGACTCAAGTTCTTAAAGCCCACAAAGCCTTTCAAGTAGAGCTGCAATCTGTTTGCACTTTGGGCCTGAATTCATAATATAGCCCAAATCTGACTTTCTAAGCTTGTTTTTGGCACTTTTGTTATTCTTTCATACTACTAATGATATTACATTGATGACGTGATTATGTCTCTTACTCCCTTTATAATAGATTGCCAACTTATTAGGTCAGTACTATGATATTCTTTTTTTTGTCCTGTGTACTCACAGTGCGTATCAGTTTAAACAAAATTAAACTTCTGTTATAAATGTACCATAGTTTTTCATTAGTTCAAAAATTAGTAAAGAAGACTTTTTAATATAATATGTTTGTCCTATAAAGAATGCACTTTTAGCCCTGGCCTATTTGGCTCAGCGGTTGGAGCGTCCACCTGCGGTCCGGAGAGACCTGGGTTCGGTTCCCGCTAAGGGCATGTACCTCGGTTGCAGTTTGTCCCCGGCCCTGGTTGGTCGTGTGGGTGGCAGTCACTCGATGTGTCCCTTTCACGTTGATGTTTCTCTCTCTCTTCCTCTCCCTCCCTCCCACTCTATCTGTACAAAAAATGGAAAAATGTCCTCGGGTGAGGGAAAAAAAGATAGAATGCATTTTTACAGTTGGTTTTTTTTTTTTATCCTCACCCGAGGACATTTTTTGCATTTACCTTTAGATAGAGCAGGAGGGAGATAGGGAGGAAGAGAGAGAGACACACACATCTGACTGGCTGCCACTCACACGACCCCAACCAGGGCCAGGGACAAACTGCAACTGAGGTACACGCCCTTAGCGGGAACTGAACCCGAGTCTCTCTAGTCTGCTAGCCAATGCTCTAACCGCTGAGCCAAACCGGCTAGGGCCATTTTCAAAGTTTTAATAGCCTCTTAAATGATCTCAAAATGGAACAGAGACAATGACTTTGGAATTAGCATTCCTAATTACATGTACCAGTTATTGCTAGGGGGGTGTATTCCACTTTAGTATTCCAAACCCTGCCTATTATGTGCACTGAATTATTTATCACACTCAATATGATGAGAGAGTGATAACTAAAATCTTCCATTTATGTGAAGTTTTGCAGGCCTTGGAGGTACTCCCAGTAGCACCACCACCCGAGCCAAGACCATTGACAGCAGAAGAAGTAAAACGACTAGAAGAACAAGAAGAAGATACATTTAGAGAACTGAGGATTTTTTTAAGAAATGTTACACATAGGCTTGCTATTGACAAGCGATTCAGAATATTTACTAAACCTGTTGACCCTGATGAGGTATTAACTTAATCTTTGGATCAAATGTATTATAAACTGGAATGCTTCAAAAGTGGAAAGTATTTTAATAGTTTATGTGGTTCTCTGTCTACACTCTAAATTTGTTTTCTGTATAGGGAAAGGTACCAAGTAATGTCCTGAGCACATGGAAACTTCAAGAGCTATCTAACACATTTTTCTTTCCTACAGAGAATAGACAAGTAAACTTGTCTGCTCAACCCAAACATTCTAGAAGCAATTTGTGAATGTCTGAATGCTACATGATATTATTCTTGCATACACAAAGTGAGCTAGAGACCAAGCTTTTAAGTTTACATTGAAATAGGGTGACATTTGGTTGAAGAAAGAGATATAGGGTATTACTGGAGATATAGTTGCCTGAGAATAAGAGTAAGTACAAAATAAAACTAGCCTTCAATAGAATCATAGATTTCATATTAATATATTACCATTCATTATCTCTTATGTATTTATTCTCTCTCTTCCCTATGTTGCCTGGCAAAGAACTTTACTTAAATGTTTTTATAATTCAGAGTTAATAGTGATTTAGTCATTTGCTTGAATTTTAGGTTCCTGATTATGTGACTGTAATAAAGCAACCAATGGACCTTTCATCTGTAATCAGTAAAATTGATCTCCACAAGTATCTGACTGTGAAAGACTATTTGAGTGATATCGATCTAATCTGTAGTAATGCTTTAGAATACAATCCAGATAGAGATCCTGGAGGTGAGCATTACAGGGGGTTTTCACGGGGTGGAATGGGGGCTGCTAACTAACTTAAAGGGTTGATTTTATGCCAACTGCTATAGTATAAATATCTTACATTCACAGTACCAGGTCCTCATTACCAGCCTTACCCCTTATTTTACAATTGAGGAAAATGAAGTTTTGCAAGGTTAGAAACGTATTCAAGGTGATACTGCCAGGAAGTGGCAGGGGCAGAATCTGAATACAGGTTTCTTTCACTCCAAAATCATTGTGTTTATTACATGATATATCCTCTAATGAGACGCAACATTGCATAACAACTTAGCTTGTTTCCTTTGTATATCAATGCCCTTTCTCAAAGTGGAAAAATCAACTCTGTAATAAAATAGATTTGGAAGCATTTTCTTGGTTATGACCATTATAATTTTTATTATAGAAGTAATACAGTGTAATATTTGCTAACATTTTTAAAACTAAGTCCTCCATTTTCTTTCTTCAAAAGTGGACACTGTTAAGTTTGAGGATATTCTTCTAGACCTTTACTATGCATATCCTTTCTGCCCTCGCTTATCCAATCTATTAGAAATAAAATTTAGCCCAGCCAGTGTGACTCAGTGTTTGAGCATCGACCCATGGAGCAAGAGGTCTGGGCACATGCCCAATCCCCAATAGGGGGCATGCAGGAGGTGGCCAATCGATGTTCTCTCTCATCAATGTTTCTATCTCTCCCTCTCCCTTCCTCTCTAAAAATCAATAAAGAAAAAAAATTTTTTTAATAAAGTTTATAAAGTATGGGGTTATTAAAAATTATATATTTGTTCATATATATAATGATGCATTCAAATATTTGAGATAAGTGTACTTATTTCCAAAAATATTTTTTCTCAGGTGATTTTTTTAGCTTCCTATTCTTGTTTTATGGATGCAGTTTTCTTAAAACTTTTGGTCGATAGTATATTTTTTAGTAGTCTGTTTCCTACATTAACTCTCCTTCACTACATTGGCTTTTACAGTTGGTAGTGTTTATAAATTAGATGGATTAGCATAAGGACCTGCTGGATTTCTCCAGCGATTGAAAAGCTCACTAGTCTTCTACTTCATCTTCCCTAGACTTTTCCCTATAGTTCAGAGTTCTGATGAGAAACAGTGGGAAATAGACTACGAATCTGGGAATGCCAGCTTGAAGGAAGGAAGCATTTACCCTGGAAGCAAAGGATTATTTTCTCTCTGGTTGCAGTCAGGCTGCTGCTGCTGCTTTTTCTGTCTATATGCCAGCCTAAAATTACTTTAGACCAGTGGTGGTCAAACTTTATCAAAGTATCTGAATCTCCTGAAGGACTTGTTAAGATTCAAATTGCAGGACTGCATCTCCAGGGTTTCTGATTCCATAGATAGAGGGTAAGGGCCTGAGAATTTGTATTTCTGACAAATTCCCAGGTGATTCTCATTCTCCCACACTTCAGAAACCAATGCCTCAACTTTGCTGTGCCTTTCTTTATGCCTAGATGCCATATTAGAAGGTCCGTCCAACATTCTTTCTGACATTGTAGCTATTGCTGTCAACTACAGCTTGGGTGTGAATATTGCAGCCTACTGTCCTGTGAGGGCGACAGATACACCCCTTCAGTCAATCTTGTATTCACTTATTTTTCTGCCTTCTGCCTCAACACATTTTAGTTTACAGTAGGTGCACTCAGTTTAGGATCTTTTCCAGTGTTTCCTGTGTAGGGTTGCTCTTTCGTTCTCTTTGCTTAGTTTCTTTGTCAATGCAGTAACATATCTCTTCCAAAATTCTTTCACATTCTGGTTCACGAATGACACTGATAGACTTCTTTTCTGTTTTGTCTTATTTTTTGGTCATTATGTTGTTTAGTTTTGCTATTAATTGATTCTTTGATTTTCTTTTTCTGATATTTGAAAGGGATCTGGATGGGACATCACGATAGAATTGTCTGGATTTAGTCTGTCATATTGAACTAGGTGTCCAGAATGCTGCATTAGCACAAAGAAAAGAATTACACTTTTTTAGTAACTGTTACTAGTCATGATAAACCTGAAAAAGGAATTGTAATAGCTACAATCTTAACCTAGAATGTTTATTTTTGGTAAATTATTAAAAGGAGAACATTTTAAACCTTTTTTTCATTTCTCAGATCGTCTTATTAGGCACAGAGCCTGTGCTCTAAGAGATACTGCCTATGCAATAATTAAAGAAGAACTTGATGAGGACTTTGAGAAGCTTTGTGAAGAAATTCAGGAATCTAGGAAGAAGAGAGGTAGGAGAATTATTTGGCATCAGAAAAAGATGTTTTTGATGTAGTGTGAGTCCTTTTAATTAATCCTTCAGGTAATTTTGAAATCTGGAAATTTGATTTGATGTTTCATATGTGTATTTATAAGGTTGTAGCTCCTCCAAATATGCCCCATCTTATTACCATGTGATGCCAAAGCAAAATTCTACTCCTGCTGGTGATAAAAGGTCAGATACAGAGCAGAATGAAAAGCTAAAGGTGCTCAACACTCCTGTGGCTTGCAGCACTCCTGGTAAGTGCACTTGGGTAATTTTTACTTACATAATTGTAATCTTTACGCTCTTCCAGTGCCATTCAGTTTCTCCCTTAGTTCCCTGTATTTATATTGATGTAGTGAATGTAGTGAATTTGTTAATATTGAGGCAACTTTGCTTTCTTGAAATAAATCCAGGTTGTAATGATGTACCACTTTGTAGTCCCAGTTCACTGTCTTCTAATTGTGGATTGACTTGCTTTGAAATGGATTTTCATTTCCTTAAAATCCTGGTCATTTCCTGTTCCTCCTTGTTCTTAGGGTATAATTTTATAGGGTCCCAACCCAAAGCCTTTGCGTTTTCCAAAGACCTCCCTTCTATGGCAGGCTCTTAATGCCATTTTTTGCTCTTTTAGCCCCATGAATGTGAAACTCTAAGCTTCTTAGCTTCTCAGCTTTTCATTTGTTTTCCCAGGTTTAGTTGTTCTAATTCTTTAATGCCTTATTAGGTCTCCAACACTTTTAAACAGAAATTTTAAGAGAGAATATTTGTGCTCAGCTAGTGTGGCTCAGTTGGTTGAGTGTTGTCCCATCCACCAAGAGGTCAACTATTTTATTCTGTCAGGGCACATGCCCGGGTTGCAGGCTCAATCCCCAGTAGGGGGGCATGCAGGAGGCAGCAGATCAATTTTTCTCCCTCATTGATGTTTCTATCTCTCCTTCTCCTCTACAGTCAATTTAAAATAAATAAAAGGTACAGCTAGATTTTTAGAAAGAGAGTGTGCGTGTGTTTTATTGGGGTTGGAATTTTCCCTTATTGTATTACAGGTTTGTCCATTCTGGGGTAATTAATTGAGATAGAGTAAGCCCTACTTTTGTAAAAATGGGAAGAGGCAGGAGGGAAAGGATGAGAAAAGCAAACCAGCAAGAGACCTTCACTACCAGAAGGTTTTTGGTCGGATCAACACTAAGCAAGTATATATATGGAAATTGAGGACATGAAAAATGACTTCCTTAAAACAATCTATTCCTAACTATATACTCAGCAGGACTGCATACACTGTTTTCACCAAAAACACATACAAAAATGTTCATAGAACAAATATTCATAATAGCCCACCACTTGGACCAACCCAAAATGTTCATCTACGGTAGAATGGAAAATGTGGATTATTATACAGCATTTAGAATGATTAAATTTCAACTACATTTAACAGTATAGACATAATGTTGCAATATGGTTATATACTGTCTGGTCTAGACAGCAAGTTTCATCTTTGTATAAGTTTCTTCATCTGTAAAATGCTATTGGTAATGGTAACAAATCTGATCAGGTTAAAGTGAAGTTTCAATGACTTTCAGTCCACATGGAGGACTTAGAGGAGTTCCTGCTGTATGGTGGGCACTTAGCTAAGTGTAAGCCATTTTAATCTTGCCTTCTCTAGTTCATTCCTCAGACTGCTGCCGAAGTGTTCTTTGTAATACATGCAGCAGATAGAGCATTCATTGCCCTCTTTAAAATTATTCAGGATTTTAAATAAATTATTGAAGGTAAAATTTAAACTCCTCAGAATGACAGGTCATTGCCTACTTCTTTACCTTCTCACAGTACTATATACTTCCCTTTCTCTGTTCCAACCATTCAAAACTACAGTAGTTTCTCAAATTCTCTTATCCTCTTACATCTCAGGAGGTATCCTCTCTCTCCCCACCCCCTTACTTAGACTTTAGAAAATTATTGAATGTTCTTTTATCCTTTTTCTTTCAATTCTTTGAAGCTCAGTTGAAGAGAAAAATCCGTAAAAAGTCGAAGTGGTACTTAGGCACCATAACAAAACGAAGGAAGATTTCACAGACAAAAGATGGTAGCCAAAATGTCACAGACGACAAAATTGAGAGTGATACAGAGGAAAATCATGATACAAGTATAGACCACAACGAGACTGGAAACACAGGAGAATCTTCAATGGAAGAAAATGAGATGCAGCAAAATGCCTCTGAAAACAAAATAGATTTGGGAAATAATTCAAGTACTTGTAGTATTGAGGATGAACTTGAATCTGGGAAGGCTGCAGCATGTACAGAATTGAAGAAAGATAAGATCACTTGCAATGGAGATGCTTTTAGCTCTCAAATAATAAATACTTCTGATGAAAATGAAGCAAAAGGTAAGTCTCAGTTAAACAATTTACTAATCTTAAAAGATGTTTTAGTCAGAGTTCTTAAGCAACTAATTACTATCCCAATTTAGTCCTTTATCTTTTGTGGTGTAGGTGTTAATTCATTAGGAAAGATAGCATTATTTTTAATAACTATAGAGCTAATAAATCACTGTTGTTAAAAGCATACTGCGGCATCAAACAGATCTGGATTTCAGCCCCTAGTCAACTAGTTGGTAAGCTTGTGATTTTGGGCAAGGTTCTTGTCCTATCAGCTTCAGGTTTCTCTTCTGCAAAATTGGGGTAGATAGTTGAAGCTAATGAGATATTTTGAGGATTGAGTAAAATAATTCATCTAAAGCATGCAGCAAAGTGCTTTGGCTCTACAGTTTTTAAAAGCTGGCAGGATACCCTCTCATTATTAAGCAAGATAAGGGGTTTCCTGTGATTCTTGTTTAGTGATGTAGAACAACTGTTACCCTCATCATTTCTCTATTCATATTGTAGGTTAAGTCCAAGGTTATTTATAGTCTAATGATCGTGCTTTCAAAATTTTTCATTGAGAATTGTATTCATCTGACTCTTTTTGGATCTGTGGCAGATTTGTTTGATCTTTGGAAAAGGCAAACATTATTTGGTCTTACAAAGTAAAAAGAGCAGAAATAGGGTCAAAAATTTATTTTGGTCAATAATAAGTATTAACCAAGTGAATGAGACTGGTTTTCTTTAGTTGCTTATATACCATCAGTAAATCTTTTTTTTTTTTATCCTCACCCGAGGACATTTTTCCATTTTTTTGTTCAGATAGAGTGGGAGGAGAGAGAGAAACATCAACATGAAAGGGACCCATCGAGTGGTTGCCATTCGCACGACCAACCAGGGCCAGGGACAAACTGCAACCGAGGTATGTGCCCTTAGCAGAAACCGAACCCGGGTCTCTCTGGACCGCAGGCCGACGCTCTAACCGCTGAGCCAAACCAGCCAGGGCACCATAGGTAAATCTAATTCATGGACTTCTTTGAAGTGAGTTCCAGTGTTTTTGAGTAATCAAAGCAGAATGGACTAGAATACAGCTCTTCTAAACATGGATATTTTAAATGTTAATCTTCTGACTATATAATTTAGCATGTTTTGTTGGGATTCAGAGTTTTATGTTTCTTTTATTATTATCATCTTTAAGAGGACACTATTTAGTGGGACATGTACTTGTTTGCATATCAGAAGATTTGAGATCTTGTCTGGGGTCTTATAACAGGTGTGTTGACCTTAGAAAAATCTCTTTACCTCCCTTGGTCTTATTTTTCTTTCTTATCTATCAGTGAGTAGATTTTCTAGATTAGGGATATGCAAACCGGATACTAAATATTTAGCCATACAGTATGTCACAACTACTCAAACCTGCCAGAAAAGCCACACCGACACACATATGTAAAATGGGAGTGGTTTTGTGCTAATAAAACTGTATTTATAGTGGTAGGCCAGATTTGGACTTTGGGTGGTCATTTGCAAATTCTGTTCTTGATTACTGAGGTCCCTTCCAGATCTTATGTTCCTGTTTAGTCTTGTGCCAAAGTGGAAGACAGTTGAGGATCCCCTGAAATACTCAATTTGAGAAATACTTCTCAAATGTTCTTAATTTTTTAGTGTGTATACACAGCATCAGTATACCAGAATTGGTATTAGTGTTTTAGTAAATATGTCCTACAAGTTGATTTGCCTAATATTTTTTTAGGCATCATAATGTCTGAACCAAATACTAATGTTATTTATTATTTGTTCTAGAAAGGTGGATTCTGCGAATGACTCGAGCTAGATGTTCCCAAGTAGAGCAGCAGCAGCTCATCAGTGCCGAAAAAGCTTTGGCAATTCTTTCACAGCCTGTACCTTCACTTGTTGTGGACCACGAGCGATTAAAAGTATGTAAATTGAAATTGTAATGCTGTCATTGTGCAGAGTAGTAACATAACCCACCAAAAGAGAACTGATAGTATATTGTGTCAATTTGGCATGTAATAAATATTGACCTTTTATGAAAGGATAGGTTTGGTATAGAATAACTTTCATAAACATTGTAGTCGGAGGTGGCTAGTGTGTTGATATTATAGTGTTAACATTATTTATCCCATACATTGTTTTTATGACCATTACCTGTGACTATTTTAGTTAGTTTTTACTTAGCCATAATGGCATGTTTTATGAGGTAATGACATATCCTGGTAGGGCCAGACTTGAAGAATCACAGAAATCCAGTGAATCCATTTCAGTCATGAGAAAAAACACTAAGCAGATGGAAAATCCTTTTTATAAGAAAAAGAATCCTGAAGTGGTGAGGTAATTCATCATTTATGTTCTTTCTTTTTTTGTTTCACATAATGAAATTAGTTATTATGTACTTACAGTGCAATAAAATACCCTACAAAAACATTATTGTTTTTCCTATTAATCTAGTTTGAGCTTTTCTAATTTGTCTAGAGATGGATGGCTAGAATTGAAATTTGCAACCTCCTCAGCCGTGGTTTTTAGGATGGGAGTTACCCAGGGCAGATCATAGATAGAAAGTTACCTGCAGCCAAATTACAGAGCTGCCATCAGAGGCTGCCATTGTTAGATCAAATGACTTGGTCTGTCCTTTCTCTGGTTTATATGCTAAAAATTCCCAAAATCTTCTAAATTCAAATCTCAGAATTTATCTCTCACATGTAAACACTTATATTTTCTTTTAGAATCTTTTGAAGACTGTTGTTAAAAAGAGTCAGAAATACAATCTTTTTCAGTTGGAAAATTTGTATGCAGTAATCAGCCAGTGTATTTATCAGCATCGCAGGGACTATGACAAAACACCACTTATTCAGGTAAACTAATCTCTGTATGAAATTAACTAATTTGCACTGCCCGGTTTGGCTCAGCAGATAGAATGATGGCCTGTGGACCAAAGACCTGTGGGTTTGATTTCGGTCAGGGGCACGTACCTTGGTTGCAGTTCAGTCCCTGGCCCTGGTTAGGGTCGTGCGGGAGACAACAAATTGGTGTGTCTCTCTCACATCGATGTTCCTCCCTCCCTTCCTCCCACTGTATCTGAAAATCAATGGGAAAATATCCTCAGATGAGGATTAAAACAACAACAAAAAAGAAATTAACTAGTTTTAAAGACCATTGTTTAATATGTGCAAACAGTGGAACTACAGTATCGGTAAATTATGGAAAAATGTTTATTTTCTGTGTGTATTAATGAAGATACATAGCTCCTTTTTAAGATAGACCTATTTGTCTTTACTTAATCTTGCTTTACAGTGGACATTAGAGTCTTAACTTTTAAAAAAGAAAAGAAAAAAGAAAAAGTTACATATTGGATGATACCTATATAGTATAATATAAATATTACGTATACCTACTAAAGTATACTGTGGTACCTACATGGTATAATATATGTAATATACTAGTACCATAAAATATAAAATATTAATACCTTTAAGTACATCAGTACCTTGATTATAACTATTTGAATTTAACATAAGATGATTATATCTCAGACTCATTTAAAAGGGATTTAAATTTTGAAGTCCCATTAGTGATCTCAGTTTATGTGATAGTCTTAAGTACTGAACTAAATTTTTGTTTTCACTATCAGATATGTACATGGGTAGTCAATTCTTAAGGGTGTTTACTGGAAAAAATAGCAATAGAGTAATGTTTCTTTAGCTTTTCCATATTGAAACTTACTACTTTTCCTTTCTACCTTTTGTCTAGAAAATGGAGCAGGAGGTAGAAAACTTCATTTGTTCCAGATCATGATGTCATGGTATCACATATCTTTATATTGTTTTTATTTAGTTCACCTTTGTCATGTTCACATAACTGATACAAGATGAAATACTGCATCTTTAAGGAAAAGATTAAAATAGTAAATAAAAATATTTAAACTTTTTTAGTATTTATGTACATGTGTAAGATAAGTCACAGAGATACTGGGAGTTTGACTGAACAAGGCACTATAGTAATGCTATGGCATATCAGTAGTTGAAGTATGGATAACTCTTAATATAAAGTTATTTGATAGCTAATGTTTTATGGCACTGAAGAGTAATTAGAGACATTGACTTTTTTTGTTGTAAGCACTTTTATTTTATCCTTCCTGTAATAGTTTATTGTATCAGACTAGAAACATAAGCATTGTGTCTTTGCCATCCTTTTTGTTCTTTTTCTTCAGTGCTCATCTCCCATCTGTCTTTAGCTTGCCCTGCCCATTCACTTAAAAGCCAGTGTTCAAGTCATGATTTGCTAGAGGGCCCTTGACAATTTCTGGCTGCACCACAATTCTGTACTTGAATGTCAAAACGAATGCTTTTGATAACATTTTTATAATTCTAATTTGGGTTAATAAATATTTAAAAGATTTTTCAGTTAAATTTTATAATTATACACAACAAACATTAATAACTACTTTGTTGAACAGCTTTTTAATAGTACAAAATTTTTATATTTAAAAATGTTTATATTCTTCTAAATTTGTGTTTGGGTTATATTCTATAGATAACTTATATATAATGATATAAATATTATAAATTTTGTAATAATGATACCAAAAATACGTTTCTTTCTTAAAGGAATAAAACCATTCATCACCATGCATATTCTTTTTCTTTTTCTTTTTTTTAGGAGCCATTCTAATATTTGTAAAATAGCTTCTGTTGGAAACTTTCAAAAGGAGTAGGGGATAATGATTTCAAATGAGAGATTCTGGATTCTAATAGTTTCAAAGCTGAGCTGCCTTTTGTTGATTTGTCTGAATATTGTATTTAAAGGTTTCTAAAACCCAGTAATCCAGATCCCTTAATTAACAGACCCTGTCTTAGTAAAGCGTGAAGCAGTGCCACTCACTGAGAACATTCAAGTACGTGTATGTTCCTGGGTTCATACACACGGACACATATATACTTATTTTTATTGAAGTTTATTATAATTTATTCCAGATGCATCTTTTATAAGTAGGGCTTCATTCTGTATGTATAATTTCTGTAATAAATTTTAAATGTGAAAATTGTTTCTCTCATTTGTTTCTATTCATTTTAAAATGTCCTAAATATAATTCAGTGCAAAATTTTGTTTTATAACTGTTTATAATTTATAATACTGTTGACATTGAAATGTGTATATGGTATAGGTTTGTTAGCTACAAAGACTATGTGCTTCCTGTTCTTTTTTATGACATACTGTCTACAAACATGAAAGTAATACGTCTACATTCCTGTGTAGACTTTCAAATCCATGTTGAAATAGCAAGCCTGGAGTGCTTCTTTCTCGTTTTTTGCTTAAAAGTTCAGTTAGTCTATAATAATTAGGCAAGAAAAAGAAGTAAGAGGCATCCAAATTGGAAAAGAAGTAAAACTATTCACAGATGACATGATCTTTTATGTAGATAATTCTAAAGAATCCACAAAAATCTGTTAAAGCTAATAAATTCAGCAAAGCGGCAGGATAGAAGATCAATACATAAAAATCAGTTTTGTTTCTAAACATTAACAATGAACAATACAAAAAAGAAATTAAGAGTTACTCCAGCCCTGGCCACTTTGGCTCAGCGGTTGGAGCATCGACCTGCAGTCCAGAGAGACCGGGTTCGGTTCCCCCTAAGGGCATGTGCCTCAGTTGCAGTTTGTCCCTGGCCCTGGTTGGTCGTGTGGGTGGCGGCCACTCGATGTGTCCCTTTCACGTCGATGTCTCTCTCTCTCTCTCTCTCTCTCTCTCTCTCTCTCTCTCTCTTCCTCTCTCTCCCTCCCACTCTACCTGAATAAAAAATAGAAAAATGTCCTCAGGTGAGGAATAAAAAAAAAAAGAGTTTCTCCATTGTTAACTCCTACAAGTCAATTTATCACATGAATCTTACAGCCTGGGGAGAAAAGCCTTCAGCTGGCTGAAGCATGCTGACCTGAGAAGGAAAAGCAAAAAAGAAATTAGGAAAGCATTTCTATTTACAGTAGCATCTAAGGCAATAAAAAACCTAGAAATAAATTTAACCAAGGAGGTACCAGATTGTACACTGATAAGTACAAAATGGTGTTGAAATAAGACCTGAACAAATGGAAAGACATCCTGTATTCATGGATTGGAAGACTTAATGTTAAAAGAGCAGTGTTCTCGCCCTGGCCGGTTTGGCTCAGCGGTTAGAGCGTCGGCCTGCGGTCCTGAGAGACCCGGGTTCGGTTCCCGCTAAGGGCGCGTACCTCGGTTGCAGTTTGTCCCCGGCCCTGGTCGGTTGTGCGGGTGGCAGCCACTCGATGTGTCCCTTTCACGTCGATGTTTCTCTCTCTCTCCCTTCCTCTCTCTCCCTCCCACTCTACCTGAACAAAAAATGGAAAAATGTCCTCGGGTGAGGATGAAAAAAAAAAAAAAAAAGAGCAGTGTTCTCCAAAGAAGTCTACAAATTCAGTGCAATACCTATTAAAATATCAATGCTTTTTTTTGCAGAAGTAGGAAAGTCAATCCTAAGTTCATAATGGAATTGCAAGGGACCTTGAACAGGCGAAACAATCTTGAAAAAGAAGAGAAAGTTGGACTCACACTTCCTTCCCTATTCCAAAACATACACAAAACTACATTAATAAAACCTGTGGTACTGCTATAAGGACAGACATAACAAACCAATTTAATAGAATTGAGAGTCCAGAAATAAATCAATAAATCTATGGTCAATTGATTTTTGACCGTGGTGCCCAAGACTACTTAATGGGGGAAAGAAGAATCTTTTCAACATATGGTGCTGTGAAAATATCCACATGTAAAGGAATGAGGTTGGACCTTTATTTCACACCATGTATAAAATAATTTAAAATGTATCAAAGACCAAAATTTAACAGCTAAAACTAAAACTCTTAGAAGAATACAAGGACAAATCATCATGATTTTCTTTACGTAGGAGTGCTCCAAGTTTCAAAGCAAATGGAAAGGTTTTTGTTTCTCCCTCAGATTCAATCCATCACCAAGTCCTATGTAGGAAAATCAAATACCTCTCAATTCTTTCCACTCACTCTTTTTTTTAAATATGTTTTTATTGATTTCTAGAGAGGAAGGAAGAGGGAGAGAGACATCAATATGAGAGCAGAACAATGGGCTGCCTCCTGCACACTCCCAACTGGAGATAGAGCCTGCAACCTGGGCATGTGCCCTGACCAGGAATTGAACCGGCAACCTTTTGGTGCATGGGATGGCACTCAACCAACTCGGCCACATCAGCCAGGACTCCCCTGGCTCTCTTAACCCACTGTAGTCACGTACCTGTACTACTGCAAGAGACTCGATTGATCTTGCTTTCTACTCTAGCTCCTGCCATCCATTCTAGTAGCCAAAATATTATTTTAAGGAACTTGGATCCCATTTGCTCATACTCAGTGCTTCCCATGGCAGATTCTTATTATGGCTTCTGTCTAAATTCTTTAGTGAGGTCTGAGACAATTTAGCTGTTTTGGCATGTAATTTTACTATATCGTATTACTTGAGGGACAGGGACCTCCCCTGAACAGACTGTAGAGACCCTACACTTATACTCTTGGCATTCAACATTCCAATATTTGCCATTGGCAACCTCCTGCAAACGTCTATAACCCCACCTGAGACTTTTCTCATGGTCCACAGTGGATGTGAAGGGAAGTTAACATCCCCAGGAATAGTTGCCAACCAGATATAGATTAGAGTTGGTGAATGATGCCCCAGCCCCCTTGCCCCTTGGGTGGGGCAACTCTGAGATGCATTCAGCTTTTAAAATAAGAATACTTTTCATTGTACAGGCATCATATACACAACAATTTAATGTGTGAACATTTGCCTGGCCAATGTGGCTCGGTGATTGAGCGTCAACCCATGCACCAAGAGGTCGCCGGTTTGATTCCCAATCAGGGCACATGCCCAGGTTATGGGCCTGATCCCCAGCGTGGGGCATGTAGGAGGCAGCCAGTCGATGTTCTCTCATCGATGTTTCTGTCTCTCTCCCTCTCCCTCTCTAAAATCAATAAAGAAAAGTTTTTAAAATAATAATGTGTGAACATTTACAGGCATGGAGTTTGATTCCAAATCTCCATGGCACCCTATCACTGCACCACACACTCCTGTTTGTGATCAGCCCACAGGAACAAGACACCAAGTTATGTGTTCAACATTTTTGTCTTGAAGTTCTCCATTGGTATGAGCCTTAGGTCCCAGGACAATACCTGCCTGACGCTGCACTTTTTATTAGCTCCCTTCTCTTTCCTGTCTCATTTCACTTCCCTGTTTGTACTTCTTGGCATCCCCTCCTAAACAACCACTTGCTTTCACATCCTTTACTCTGGGTCTGCAGTAGGGAGAACCCAACCTAAGATACTCACTTCCTTTACAATGTGAAAGTAGAAAAATATGAAATGTCCCAATAACAACTACATCGTTTTAGGTTCCTCAGCAATTACTGAACTTCACACACCGGCACTAATTTTATTGTGACAGCCTATTTTCAAATATCTTCTGATTTCAAAGATTGAATTATTTTGTAGCAGTGTTAAATTATGTTTTTATTCTGTTTTTAAGAGGAAAACTGGAAGCTTCATGTTTAGGCTATGTAATTTTAGTATGCAAATGTTGGAAATGCAATCACTACATTTGAGTAATCAACCCTGCCAACGTTCGAGCTCTGGCTGGGAGTCAGAGAACAGCACTTAACATGCAGTGAGAGGGCTCTTGGAATACTACTACCTTCAGAGCACATGCCAAATCAAAATGATTTAAACATCCAAAATATATTGAGACTAAAACATTTAATGGATCAAAGAGTGCCAAACATGAGTATCCTGGACATGCAGACATTGTGAGCTAAAAGTATTGGTTTAAAGGACCATTGTGAAACTCCAACTGGCTTAAACATTGGGGGGTGGGGGGGAGCTCATTGCAATAGATAATGTATTCATGAAATAATTTGGGAACTGATTATGTGTGATGAATCCTAATTATAGCTGTTTATTGTGAATATTTAGGAAAATCAGGGTCTTAAAAAAGATACAAGCTTTTTTACTTTATTTAGGAAGGAAAATAAGTTACCCCAATTTTATGTTGTATAATTTTTTTTAATCTAGTTTACGTATTTTATATTTAGGACCACAGCATATGTCTCATGTCTCTTTTCTGTTTCTTCCTTAAATTTTTCTTAAGTCTCCTTCCCCACCCCACTAGAGAGAAAATGTAAATTACCACCATCACTCAAATGAATTCCCTGGTTTCTTCTGAACCTTCACCTCACAGCTGTTGCATGAAATATAGTCACTAAAATACTAGCTAAATGAAAATGTCTATCTAAAATTCGTTTTTAAATAATCTTGTACCAAATAACCTTGTAGGAGAAGAAGCAGAGATTACAAAGCGTATTTTCTTTCATCTAAAAATAGCTGATCTTGTCCTGGCCAGGTAGCTCAGTTGGTTAGAGTGTCATGCTGATATGCCAAGTTTGCGGGTTCAATTCCCAGTCAGGACACATAACAAAAATCAACCAATGAAGCATAAATAAGTGGAACAATAAATCAGTCAATCTCTCTCTCTCTCTCTCTCTCTCTCTCTTTCTCTCTCTCAAAAATTAATTAAAAAATAAAAATGGCTCATCTGGAAATACTATACCAAAATGCTAATAGTGGTCAGGAAGGGAGGACAATGGATGGGTTTTTATCTATTTTTTTAAGTTTCTTTGGTAATGAAAATATTTCATAAAAATTTAAAAGTTGCTTTTAAGCTATAATTCTCATTTTACTTATGAAATTAGAAATATCTAAGGGCAATAAAGGTCAGACATATCCTCTTGTATATAAAGTGAAAAATTACTTATTTCTTACATTTTTATATTGTCCTTCAGCTGTCTTTTGCAAGTATTTTTTCAAAAATGTTAAAACGGCCCTGGCCAGTTTGGCTCAGCGGTTAGAGTGTCGGCCTGTGGTCCAGAGAGACCTGGGTTTGGTTCCCACTAAGGGCGTGTACCTCGGTTGCAGTTTGTCCCCTGCCCTGGTTGGGTCATGCGGGTGGCAGCCACTCGATGTGTCCTTTTAACGTCAATGTTTCTCTCTCTCTCTATCTCCCATTCTATCTGAACAAAATATCAAAAAATGTCCTCAGGTGAGAATTTTTAAAAAAATGTTAAAACGTCTGAAGATCTATCCGCCTAATCAGAAAGGTGTCAAACTTAGGTACATGCAAATATAAGCCCACCATTATATCACCGTGCTGTCTCTAAGCGGCATGCCTCTCCTTCAGTGTGACACAGGAGAGAAAGAAATGTACGGAGGGAGATAGCTTACAAATTGAGAAATTCACTTAATGACAAGTCCAAGCTGATTGGCCTATATTTTTTATGTATAACATTCACAATTAAAATGAGATCATGGGAGCTTAGCTGGTGTGGCTCAGTGGTTGAGTGTCGACCCAGGCACCAAGAGGTCACCACCAATTCGATTCCCGGTCAGGGCACATGCCCAGGGTGTGGGCCTGATCCCGATGTTTCTATCTCTCTCCTTTCCTCTCTCTAAAATCAATAAAGAAAAAAACTTTTTAAATAAATAAAATGAGATAACGGGAGTTCAACTACATTAAAAATGACAAGACAACACTAATGTGTTGTTATTGGGGTGTTTTAATTGCAGTTATGAGGGCAAGGACTAATTCTGCCTTATCCGATTCATATTTGCTGAATTACTTTTTTAATCCTTCACTGAGGATATTTTTCCATTTATCTTCAGATAGAGTGGGAGGAGGAAAGAGATGGAAACATCAACGTGAGAGAAACACATTAACTGGTGGCTTCCCACACGATCCTGACCAGGACCAGGGACCCAACTGTGACAGGTACGTGCCCTTGACCAGAATCGAACCCGAGCCTTTAGTCTGCAGGCCAACATTCTAACCACTGAGCCAAACCGGCCAGGGCTGAATTTCTATATATGTACATACGTACTATCACTGAGGTCCTACTGTGTAAATGGCATTAAGAGAGAGAAAAGTAATATGGTCCCTGTCTCCCAAGGAGTGTATAATAGGGTAAAATTACATGTCAATGCAGCTACGTTATCTCATACCTCAGTAAAGAATTCAGGTTTGTCTACTTTGTCATCCAAGGTACACAGTGTGGGCTTCACTGTGTTGTGGGAAAGGGGCCTGTGGAGTCAACACAGTTTTCAATCTTGTAACATGTTCTCCAAAACTGATGCCTTTTGGTAAGGTAACACGGTGGAGACATTTACTGCTCACCAGAATGTTTTTGTGCTCCCCCACATTTCCTGTGCCTAGGGCTGATCAAAGGGCTCCAAGCAGAAGTGCCATGTGTCATTTCTAACAAGCATTTAATAGCTGGTAGAACTCTCCCTCCTCTCTGCCTCAGCAGCTTAGGAGACACGCAGCCTGGATCTCTGAGTCACCTTGGGTGGGGAGTTGTCCCAGAGAGACCTAGAGCGAAAGAAACCTTGATGAAGGAGAAATAATGATATGTTAAGCCCAGGGAATTTGGGTTGGTTATAGCAGCTCAGCTTAGTCTGTTTTGAGAGAGAGAATACGTTCATTCGATGGTGGTTGAGCCTGTGAAGGAAGAATCAGTGTGAAGGCAAGACTGAGATCTGTTTTTGAAAAGTGGCCACAGGCCTGGCCAGTTTGGCTCAGCGGTAGAGCTTCAGCCCTCAGATCAACGAGTCGTGGGTTCGATTCCGACCAAGGGTATGTACCTCGAGTGCTGTTCATCCCTGGCCCTGGTCAGGGTCGTTCGAGAGGCAACCAACCAGTCAATGTGTCCCTCTTACATTGATGTTTCTCTCTCTCTCTCTTTCTCTCCCCCCCCCCAACTCTAACTGAAAATAAATAGAAAAATATCCTCGCCCTGGCCAGACTGGCTCAGCAGTTAGAACGTCAGCCTGCAGTCCAGAGAGACCCAGGTTCGATTCCCACTAAGGGCACGTATCTTGGTTGCAGTTTGTCCCCAGCCCTGGTTGGGTCATGCGGGTGGCAGCCACTCGATGTGTCCCTTTAAAGTCAATGTTTCTCTCTCTCTTTCTCTCTGTCCCTCCCACTCTATCTGAACAAAAAATGTTCTTGGGTGAGGATTAAAAAAATATATATATATATATCCTTGGGTGAGGATTTATTTAAAACATAAATTTTTTTAAGTGGCCGCAAATGGATGTCTTTCTGTGCTGATTCTTTCTATGAGCCATGGGAAAGGCCTGACCAACCTCCAGCCCCATCCAGGCCCCTCAACCTCTGGCTCCACAACTCGTAGGACTTGAGCAAGGCGATCTTCTTGAGCCTCGGTTTCCTTGTCTTTAAAACGGAAGGTGTAGTACTAATACTCATAGGATTGTTTTGTAAATTAAATTACTAAGAGCAGAGCACTTAGCTCAGGGCCTGGCTGGTAGAGGTGCTTACTAAGAGCTGTTTGCCTCCCCTGTCCTTCATGTGAGGCCAGTGGTTCTCAAAACTGACTGCACTGTAGAATCATTTGGGAAGATTTAAAAAAAAAAAGTGCTTCTATCTACCCGAAACCAAGTAATCAGAATCTTTGGAGGTGGGGCTGGGGCATGAATGTTTTCCATAGAATGTTTTCTAAAAGAACCAGGTAATTTAATTGTCCAGTCAGAGTTGAGAATCACTGCCTTAGACAATGTTTAAACAAAATATTTCATTACACATAATCTTTAAATAACGCCTTCATAAGTTTTAAAGAAACCTTCAGAAAGCCCACAGTAGGACCACTTTTTCAAAGACTTGGAGCTTTTAAAAAGGCTTATTTGTAAATGACAGGCACAAAGTCAGCAAGCAGTTACTGGATGCTCTCAGGGACAGAGGAGCATTCTGATCAGCAGAACCATAGATAAGCCCAGTGATGTCGAAATGGAAAGAACAGATGCCCGGCTCAGATGCCATTACCATTGTTAATAGTGATGACTTTTCGTGTTTTTTTTAGGTTGAATTGTGTCTCTCTCAGAATTCATATGTTGAAGTCCTAACCCCAGTATCTCAGAGTGTGACTGTATTTGGAGACAGTATCTTTTGCAGAGGTAATTAAGTGGAAATGAGATCATTAGGGTGGTTGCTAATCCTACAGAAGAGAGGAATGTGAACACAGACATACACAGAGTGAAGACACTGAAAGAAGAAACCATCTACAAGTCAGAGAGACCTGGAATAGATCCTTCCCTTGCGGCCCTCAGAAAGAACCAACCCTGTCGACACCTTGACCTTGGACTTACAGCCCCTGGAACTGAGAAAAACAAATGTCTGCTGTTTAGGCCATCCCGTGTGTGATACTTTATTACAGCAGCCCTAGCAAACTAATACACCTGTGCTGCTGCTGAAGCATGTGGGAGGTTTTGGTGAGTGGGTGGGATAAATAGCCACCCTACCTCCACTTTATCAAGAGATGTTCAGAGGAGATGGATTTTTACAAGGTCCTTGAAGTTGAGTACTTTGACTGTTTGATGAGGATGTAATTTAAAATGTTAGCAAAGGCTGCCTGGGTCCAGGAAATATGAATCACTGTGTCTGCTGGCTCATAGCCATCTTCTGAAGGAACTGCCCTTGTTCACAGTCTCTACTACCCATATAAAGCCGCCCTTGCTGCCCAAGACTGCCCACTCTTCCTGCCATGGCAGATTGGACTAAGCTGAACTTGTAAGAAAATATGTGCTGGGCCAATCAGATTCTCTCTTTAGATTTTGGAATTGGGACGCTGAGAACCAGGCCATGTAGTTCTAATGAACAGAGCTGAGCGTATTGGACTCCTGGGCTAAGGCCACTTGGCTGGGCCAGGTTCTAAAGGAGTTTTACAAGAAAGTCCAGGGTGGAAAGGATAGAGTGGACCTACAGGGACAAACAGTAGCTTTGGCTTCTTTAATTGAGCTAGCTTGAATAGACTTTTGTACCAAAACTAGAAGAGGTTTAACAAACATCGTGAAATCCAGAGGAAAATAAAAAAATCAGGGCCCAAGTGTTGCCCTGAGGGGCCACCAAAAAAGCAGCCTAATCTCTTCCATGCAGATACATAAGTTTCTCAGATTGGAAAGACCCTAGAGGACAACAGCATCAGCATCATCATAGCTAATATTTTCTGAGAAATTAAGATAAGTCAGGTCCTTTGCCACATTCTACTGGCCGAAGCAAAGGAGTCCAAGCTATTCTACTAGAAGATGAGACACATGGCCCTGTCACCCTGTGATCAATAGCCAACCACTGAAGGTGTGACTGAGGCCATCCTAGATGAGACAGCTCTTAGCAGATAAATGAATGAGACTCCTGGATCAGGCAGCCCCCAAACAACCCACTTGCTAAACAGATGCATGACTGAGTCCAGCCAAGATCAGCCAGACCTGGCCCAGATCAGCAGAACCACCCAGCTGACCCACAGACTTATGAGCTAAATAATAGCTTAGGCTTTTTAAAGCCTCTATGTTTTGGTAGGTTCCTTAGGTGGCAACAGCTGCAGATGCAGAGGATCTGAAACTTGAACAGAAGACCATCTGACTTCAATGACCAGTGAATGTTTTCAAATCCAGTGCACACTAGCCTGGCTAATGCAATGCCTTCCTTCTGAGAAGCAGCATAAAAGTGAAGATTATAGGCCACTTACAAAAGTGTCACCAGCTGTTTGTCAAATGCAGATTCAGCCCCTTATCCCAGACCTACTGAATGAGACTCTCCTGGCAAGGAAGGAGGATCTTAGAATCTACAGTTTAAACAAAGTTTCCAGACAATTTTCATGCACATTAACGTTTTAGAATTGTTGCTCTAAACTCCTCTGCTAAGACTTTGAAACACAATGAAGATTTGCGTTTTCTCACTCTGGTATTGCTTTCTCCTTGGGTGGTCCCCTGGGCTTATTTGCATAAGATTTTAGGTCAGAAGGATACTTTGGCATCTTTTCTTCAGAGATAGTGTTGACATAGCCACTAACTTTTTGATGGAAATAGAGTATAAACCAATGAATGAACCAACCCAGATGATACCATGATTTCTTTTACGTGTATCAACATGTTACTTACTCCTTGACTAAATACTGGAAAATCAGTTTTTCCTGACCCTATAGTCCTATACATATATGGTCTTATGCTAGATACAGAAATGGAGATGTGGAGTAAGGAGGGCATTTACCAACAATATTAACTTGTCTTTATTGTTATTATCAATAACATTATTATTTTCCCAAAACAAGCACTAAGAGGAATAGGAAGTGACTTGACCCGAACTTGACTTTGAGTTTGTTCATTCTGAACTAGCCTTAGCAAGAACATTTGTTCACCTCTGAAGTAGCCATTAGAATTGTGGGAATATTTCACTAATGCTACATTCTCAAGTTCAACAAACTCTACTCAAAAGTCTAAAATCTCTGCCCTGGTCGGTTTCTCAGTGGTTAGAGTGTAGGGTCTTGGGTTTGATTCCGGTCAAGGGCACATACCTGGGTTGCAGGTGCAACCTCCGGCCCTGGTCGGGGTCATGCAGGAGGCAACCAATCAACATGTCTCTCTCACATCAATGTTTCTCTCTCTCTCTCTCTTTCTCCTCCCCCTCCATCTCTCTCTAAAAAAAAAAATCAATGGAAAACTATCTTTGGGTGAGGATTAACAACAACAACAAAAAAGTTTAAAGTGTCTTAGTTTGATGTCTTTTTGGCTGATTTGTTTCATGGTATGTTTTATTTTTTGTTGTTTTGTTTTTTTGTCCTCACCCGAGGACATTTTTCCATTTTTTGTTCAGATAGAGTGGGAGGGAGGGAGGGAGGGAGGGAGGGAGGGAGGGAGGGAGGGAGAGAGAGAGAGAGAGAGAGAGAGAGAGAGAGAGAGAGAGAGAGAGAGACATCTACATGAAAGGGACACATCGAGTGGTTGCCACCTGCACGACCAACCAGGGCTGGGGACAAACTGCAACTGAGGTACATGCCCTTAGCGGGAACTGAACCCGGGACTCTCCGGACCACAGGCGACGCTCTAACCGCTGAGCCAAACATGCCAGAGCTCATGGTATGTTTTATAGAAGACTTGTTCATCAAGAGTAGAAAAAGGGCCCTGGCCGGTAAGGCTCAGCGGTTAGAGAATCGGCCTGCAGTCCAGAGAGTCCCAGGTTCGGTTCCTGCTAAGGGCACGTACCTCGGTTGCAGTTTGTCCCCGGCCCTGGTTGGTCGTGCGGGTGGCAACCACTCAATGTGTCCCTTTCATGTCGATGTTTCTCTCTCTGTCTCCCCCCCACTCTATCTGAACAGAAAACGGAAAAGTGTCCTCTGGTGAGAAAAAAAAAAAGAGTACAAAAAGGGGAAAAAATATATAACAGAAGGAAACTACTACAAAAAGTGCTGTTGGAAGCCTGTTCCTCTTCAGATGACACCAGTGCTTAGAACTTTTGATTCAAAGTTCTTTGTTTCCTACAAACATTATTTTTTCACTGTTTCAAAGGTGGAAGAGGCTCTGAATAGCCTGAGTGCTGTGCTTTTTAAAACCTGCTGGACAGCTTCTCATTTCTAACAGTACTGAAATTTTGCCATGCCAGACTGTGTATGACAAACCGCAAAACATATGCATAAAAAAATCTAGACTCTTCTAACTATGCCAATCGTGGGTAAAAAGTTACTTCTGGAGCCGCGCAGCTGTTGAAATCAGTCATATTTACAATTTTTACAAATGAGTTTATTTTAATAAAAACAAGTTACTTTGTGAGCATGATTTCTAAACAGATTTATGTGGGCTGGCACAATCTGCTATGTGAAACATATATTCATATTGCTTAGGTCTGCAACCAGTTTTTTTTTTTTTTCTTGAGAGAGAGTCTTGCTTTGTACAAGGATACCAAATAATTGGCAGCAATTCAGCTAAGGGCACTGTTCTCAGCAATGTGCTACTAAAATTGTTTTCCTGGACAGAATTGCCCTGTGGATATGGCCCTAACTTGGGAGGACTCTGGGCTGCTAGCATTAGGCAGTGAACCAGACAGGCAGCTTATAGAAAGACGGAGATAACTCTATAAACCAATGCTAAAAAGAGGGGGAAGAGGGGAGGAGGAGGAAGAGTGGAAGAAAAGGAAGAAAAGAAGAGGGAGAGGAAGGGAGGTGGGAGGGAGGGGGAAGAGAGAGAGATGGAATTTATATTCATCAGTCCATACCCTTTAAGGGGTCTCTTTATGTATCTGTCCCTTGTGGCTCAATGTTTTTATGTTCATGTTTTTTGCTTGCTTATTAGACTGTAATCTCCTTGAAGACAGTAATATTGCCTGACTCAGTTTTGCATCCCCCACAGTGCCTGGCACATGCTGCTGCTCAAAAACCATTGTCAAATGCATGAACAAAAGAATGAATTTCTGGTCCTGGCCGGTTTGGCTCAGCGGTAGAGCCTCGGCCCCGGACAACTGAGTTGCGGGTTCGATTCTGGTCAAGGGCACGTACCTCAGTTGTGGTTGGTCCTGAGGGAGGCAACCAGTCCATGTGTCCCTCTCCCTCTCACGTAGATGTTTCTCTCTCCCTTTCTCTCCCTCTCTCTCCCTCCCACTCTATCTGAAGATAAATGGAAAAATATCCTCCGGTGAGGATGAAAAGTTCTGTATCTGAAGCATTTCCTTTCCTCAGAGATCAGTCCTAAAGAGAGATTCTCAGTGGGCACAGTACTGCCTCCTAGAAGGTATACTGAAATTCTGTGGGGGCAGTAATTGATGTATTTATTTACATAGTGAAAACCATATTGTTTTATTATTTTTACTGATATTAATATAGCATTTTAGGATCAATGACTTTCTCTTTTTTTACCTTGATATTATTGGAACATTGACTTCTTGAACTTATTTGTGGACAAAGCTTGCATTATCTATGAATTTAATTCCAGGAGAGTAAATTAATGTTAAATATTTGTTGTAAATACAAGGTGTTGAGTATGGCAGGATTGAGTATTTCTGTTTATAATCTTTTTTTTTTTTTTAACCCTCACCCGAGGATAAGCATTTACCTTCAGATAGAGTGGGAGGGAGAGAAAGAGGAAGAGAGAGAGAGAAACATTGACGTGAGAGACACATCCAGTGGTTGCCACCCACACGACCCCAACCGGGCCAGGGACAAACTGCAACCGAGGTACGTACGTCCCTTAGCGGAAACCGAACCGGGACTCTGCTCTAACCGTTGAACAAAACTGCCCAGGCGCGAGTACCTCTGATTATAAGATCATTAAGCTTTGCTTGCTTCTGCTTCCACAAGTTCTAGGATTCTAAGATGAAACATACAAATAAAAAGAAGCTGGTGTGCATTGATTTCAACAATTAGGCGTTCACTGTAAGCTACTGCATATTTTAGGATTAATGGGGCTCAGAGGAGCACTGCTATCAAAGCACAGAGGGTCCGCAACTGGGGTGTCGGTGGAGGATGAACATCAAGGCACCATAGAGTTCTCATAGGTCCAGGCCTGTGAATCTGTGCAGAGTAGCTTGGAGGGTGAGTCGTTGCTCTTTGCTTTGGTTTGTACTTTTCTTCATTTTAAAAATGATGTGGGGGTGGATGGGAAGTGAGTGAGGAGGGGCCATGACGCTGCCTGGTTTTCCCCGAAGCCTGGGCCCTCAGCTGGCCCCCTCTTCGGGGCTGGTTCACACTGAAGCTGTCGGGATTTGAGGACCACAACTTGCAAAGAAAGCCCTCAGGAAAGGGACTCCTGAGGAGGGAAAGGAGGGCTTTCGGGGAGCAGAGGGTGCCTCCCTCTTGCACGGCGGTTCGGCGGTTCCAAGAGAGGTTGAACTAAACTTTTGGTGTCAGCGAATAGAGCTGCAGCCAGGGGTGGAGTAGGGACCCTGGAGGCAAGAAGAGGCGGGGCGTCGGTTGACAGGTGGTGGGGCTTCGGGCTAGACTAGAGACGGGCCTCGGGAAGGTGGGGCTTCTATTGACAGAGGGCGTGGCTTTTGCTTAAAGGGGCGGGGTTTGAACAGAACTGCTGACAGGAAAGGGGCTATTGTAAGAAGTATTTCTCACGGCACGGCGGTGACAATAGGAAGGCGGAGCGCTCAGGGGGCGTGGTCACAAGTGACAGGCGGGGCTGCCTGTGGATAGACCTGAGTGAAGGCCTGGCTTTGGTTGATGGAGGGTGGAGCTATCGCGGAAAGGGGCGGGACCACTTCGAGACCTGGAGAAGGAACGGCTTTTGTGGATGGGGGCGGGGCTTCCTCAGATCTGGGCGGGGCTTCTGTTGACAGAGGGGCGGGGCGGCTCCTACCTCCCGGCATGGGCCAATCCCGGGCGTAAAGGCCGGGGTCGAACCCCAGGGGAGCAGCAGGGTCCGGGAGCCGAGAGCCGGGCGCGGAGCGGGGTGGGGGCGCGCAGAGGGCGCGCGCGTGGGCGGGCCCCGCCTCAGCCCGCTCTTCTCCTGCCACCGCCCACAGCCGGCCGCTGGGGCGCGCGCCTCGTCTCTCTCCCCGCCCCAAACCGCGGACCCTCCACGCTCCGCGGGGCCTGCCGAGCTTCGAGGCCCTGTGACAGCCCGCCGAGCGGTTCCGGGAGGAGGGTTCACAGGTCAGAGTTGACTCCCTGAAAAGTGCAGCCGCTTTGAAATGCAAGATGGCGGCGGCGGGGCGCTGAGAGGCGCGGCGGCCCCTGCAGGTAGCGGCGGGAGCCGGTTCCGGGACGAGCGGCCGGGGCTCCTCGGGGCTGCGGGCGGGAACCGGCAGCGCAGAGCCCCTGGCCGGCGCGCGGGCGGGATGGAGGAGGGCGGCCCGGGGCAGAGACCCCCGGGGACTGAGCCGCTCGCGGCGGCGGGGCGCGGGGCGGACCTGGCGCTGGGAGTCCGAGGGGAGGGACCGGGCCTGCCAGGGCCGGGCTTCGCCGCTGGGGGACAGACTGCGCCGCCTCCGCGCTCTCGGGGTCTCTGTGGCCGGGCAAGGAGCTGGGGGGTGGGCTCCGTAAGGAAAAATCTCAGCGCCCCCCGCCTCCCGGAGCAAGGAGGAGGGCTGAGCAACTTGGGGTTGTTGAGGGGAGTGAATACTGGGTCTTCCAAGGGGAGTACGCCGCGGGGATGGAGGACCCCAGCCATGTGGAGGGTCCCAGGGGAGGTCGGGAGCCCTGCCCTGTAGGGACGTGTGGCCTCGTGGGACTCAGCCTCCCTCAAAGTAAGGAGAGAGTCTTGCTGGAGCTGAGCGCACTGGCATGGGGTTGGAGCCCCGGGAAACAATTCGAGGAAAGCTGTACCCCACTTCAGGGAAGGCCGGGCACCCATTTCGGGGCCAGGCCATGCCCCCACTTCGGAGCAAGACTCAGAGTTGAGTCTTAAGAAATACATTACGTTTTGAAGAAGCCCTGGGACTTCGGGTGAAGTTAATTTCAATGGAAATGTTATCTGTCCCTTTTGGAGGGATACAGGGAGGCTGATCAGGGACTACTCCAAGCCTAGGGCCTAAAGGAAACAATCTCCTAATCCTTGCGGGGAATGAAGGGCTGGGAAGGAGAAGCGAGAGGAAGCCGGCCTGCTGGCAGGAAAGAAGAGCCCTGGGGGATGCCCTGTCCCTGTGTACATCCACAAAGTTCTCGGTAAAGGGATTTGAAATTCTTTGTTTGCGTCTTTCCCTCCTCTCTCCTCTCTGTGGGTCAGTGAGGAAAGACCAAAACCGCGGAGAAGGAACAGGTACCCCTTTGGTATCCTTAGGTTAGTGAAGGCTCAAGCTCTGGCAAGGCTTCAGTGAGAGACTGGGTCGGGAATTAGGAAGCGAGATGGGGTGCGTAGAAGAGGAAAATAGGGAAGAGACTGGCAGAGCGGGAATTCCACCGCGCTGTTCTGACATCTCACACCAGCTGCAAAGAAAACCTAGAGACAAAAAGAAAGGGGGAAAGAGAGACACAAATAAATAAACAGCAACAACAAAAACACACAAAAGAAAACAGGGACCAAAGAAGAAGAGAAACATAAAAGAAAAAAAATAAAACCAGGAGAAGAGGCTAACCTTTGCTTGCTAGGGGAGGGTGGGGAATGTAAGGAAAAGCTAACTAACTGGTACAGAAATTAGAATGTGATTAGGTTGGGATTTCATGTAACTTGAAAAGAAGAAGCAATTTTCAGAAATGAAGAGGATAGCAGAAAAGGGAAAATCACAGGTTTGGGAAATAGAGTGGTTCACAGTAGGGAGGAAGCAGCAGCTTTTCCCCTCAGGAATAGTGACTATTGGTTTGGAGTGTATGTGTGTGGGCACCTACATAAATGCACTTTTATATTTGTTGGTATTGGTCATTGTTTCTCAGTCTTTGTTTAAAAGCTTTAATGTGTTATATGGTGCTACATGAATGATCTTTGCTTCTGAAAAATTATCCTGAAAAAGCTGTTTGTTTTTATGCCAGCAATAAGGATGAGCGGGAGCTGATTCTAACAGGGATATTGACCCTAGTATATCCATAGATTCTATTTCGTAAATAGCAATTTGGACTCTTGATTTTAAGCAAAAGAAACGTGAGTGCTGCTAAAGGCAATAATGCAGTGCAGGATGTAAAAGAAAAAGAGCTTTCATGAATATTTTTCCTCTCAGTTTTTCTCTTATTTGAAGCATTTTGTGGCTAAGCAGACTAATTTTATGCAAAATAAAATGTAAAATCTTGGGTCCTTTCAATATAGAAATGATAGCATTTCATGTATCAGTGAATCATTTTGTAAAAGAACCTCTTCAAAGGCTTTCTTTAGTGATCAGGATGAAAAGGAGAAAAAAGAGAGACCTGAGTAACTGATGACAGCTATGATCCATACAGATTTCTTGAACCATTCTACTATTTTAAAAAGAGCTTTAACGTATTCAATGGCAATGTTTTTAGAAACACATTTCAAGTATAAACTAGTTTAGAGCTGCACATTTGGAAAATTTTTATACATGTGTACTGTTCTTTAGTTTCTCCAGAGTGCACGTAGCTCTAGTTTTATATTCAATTCTGAACAGATTAGGCTGTTGAACCAGAGTGGCACTGATGCCAGATGGTTTGAAAATATGCTAAGGCGGAAAACATAAATGTGCCTGCACTATGAACACTCATTAGGGATGCCTTTTCCATATAGCAAGCTGATTATTTCACTGAATTTGGAGGACAGTCCATAAATGCTGTACTAATTGTTTCATCTTTCATGATACTTGTATTATAAGTTCTTTTTAAAAACAAATGAATGCCTGGTGGGTGTGGCTCAGTGGTTGAGCATCAACCCAAGCACCAAGAGGTTCGATTCCGGTCAGGGCACTGCCCAGGTTGTCCGTCAAATCCCCAGTGGGGGGCATGCAGGAGGCGGACAGTCCATGTTCTCTTGCATCATGTTTCTATCTCTTTCTTCTTCTCCCTTCCTCTCTCTCTAAAATCAACAAAGAAAAAAGTAAAAAATAAATAAAAATAAATGTGGGTAAAGTTTTGCAGTTATTTATTAATGAGCTTAATAACAGGTGAGATGGGTTCACTTTGGAGACTTTCTCCCTTTTGTATTATATTTCACAAAACTGAAAAGTGATGTTATACTGTATTACACACTTTCTTTTGTTGGGCACAATAATGTGATATTTGGTACTAGTTTGCTTTAAACTATAGCTTTATTCTTAAATGGATGTAATCTTAAATTATTAAAACAATAACAAATGTAGCTGAGGAAATAACATTTTTATGTATTTGTTGCATTGTGGATTTGGGCTCAAAGACTACTTATTTGAATATTAACAGTGTAGTCATGAGTTAGCCAGGCTTGTATGACTGAAGCTGCTGATTACTAATCAGGATATATACTTGAGTTTACATTTTGGAGATCTGTATTTTATATAGTTAATCTTTAAAAGTAAATATTTAGCCCTGGCCAGTTTGGCTCAGCAGTTAGAGCGGCAGCGTGTGGTCCAGAGAGACCCGGGTTCGGTTCCGCTAAGGGCACGTACCTCGGTTGCAGTTTGTGCCCGGCTCTGGTTGGGTTGTGCGGGTGGCAAACACTTGATATGTCCCTTTCAAGTCGATATCTCTCTCTCTCTCTCTCTCTCTCTCTCTTTCCCTCCCACTCTATCTGAACAAAAAATGGAAAAATGTCCTCGGGTGAGGATAAAAAAAATAAAAAATAAAATAAATATTTACGTAATTTTTAAGATAGTTGCCAGGTTTTGGTCTTAAAGAATACTTCATCTCTGTAGTTTATATCACCAGTATTTTATAATGTATTTAAGAGTATATAGGTGGTCTTATATACCTTTGGTCCAAACAAATATAATGATATACTTTGGGAAAGAAGCATATCTGAGCAGTTTAAGAATGATATTTATTCAAGGGAATTAAAATTGCGTAAATCATATTTTATTCAAAGTTTTGTTTTTGATTTTTAGATTTAGATTTGTTTTTTTTAATTGACTTAGGGAGAGAGAGAGAGAGAGAGAGAGAGAGAGAGAGAGAGAGAAACATCGATGTGAGAGTGAAACCAATCAGCCAGCTCCTGCATGCCCTCTACAGGGGATGGAGCCTGAAACCAGGGCATGTGCCCTGACTGGGAATCAAACTGATGACCTTTCAATGCATGGAATGACACCCAACCAACTGAACCACAATGTCCAGGGCTAGATTTAGATTTTTAAAAAATATCAAAGCTTATCTAAGAAAATTGAAACACTGACGTGGTAGACATATCATATACATATTTATAATTTTAAATAAAATAACTTTGTAACTCAATTTTAGTGATTTCATAGTTCCCATAAGATTTCTGACTCTCTTTTTCCCCTTCCTTTTTTATTTATTTATTTATTTTATCCTCACCTGAGGACATTTTTCCATTTTTTGTTCAGATAAAGTGGGAGAGAGGGAGAGGAAGAGAGAGAGAGAGAGAGAGAGAGAGAGAGAGAGAGAGAGAAACATCAACGTGAAAGGACACATCGAGTGGTTGCCACCCACACGACCAACCAGGGCTGGGGACAAACTGCAACCGAGGTACATGCCCTTAGTGGGAACCGAACCCGGGTCTCTTGGGACCACAGGCTGATGCTCCAACCGCTGAGCCAAACTGACCAGGGCTTTTTCCCCTTCCTAAAGGTCTTTCCCTTTTTTGGTTGTTGGAAGGAATGAAAGGAGATAGAAAGATTCTGATGTTTCTAAGCATTTCACTCAATTATGTTTTCCTTCTATGTAAGTCTATTTCCTTTACTTTCCAATACTGTCAAGAAGAAGTTTGTTAAAACTTTTATGGTCCGAACTGTACTTGGGATGGTAAAAAGAGAACAATTTCTCTTCGTTATTATGATATCAGAGGTTTGTTAGTTCTATGAAACACCCCTTAAAATGTGTCATAGACAAATGATTCTTCTTGGAGGTCAGAGAAAGTATGTGTATGTTTGGGTGGGGGGGGTACACATTATGATTGATTGATTAATGTCTACTTGTTAAAGCCAGCTTATTCTAGCATTGTTTGGAAATGGAAAATTGATTGGAAATGGAAATGGAAAATTGATTGATTTGTGCCTGGACTTTTAAAATATTTTATACTGTTTCAACATTTAAAAAAATTTAAACAAACACTTCCTTTGTTCTATAAGTTAAAGTTAATACCTTAAGTAAAAGTCAGAAAAATCTGCCCTGGCTGGTTTGGCTCAGCGGTTAGAGCATCAGCCTGCGGTCCAGAAAGACCCGGGTTCGGTTCCCGCTAAGGGCACGTACCTTGGTTGCAGTTTGTCCCTGGCCCTGGTTGGGTTGTGTGGGTGGCGACCACTCGATGTGTCCCTTTCACATCGATGCTTCTCTCTCTCTCCCTCCCACCCTATCTGAACAAAAAAATGGAAAAATGTCCTTGGGTGAGGATAAAAATAAATAAAAAGTCAGAAAAATCTAACTGTGGACCTATTAATGCCAGAAAATATTCCAAATACTTTACATGCGTATTTCTTTCAATCCTCACAGCAATCCTATTAAATAGGTACTATTATAAGATACTGTGAATTAGAGAGGTGTGTTCTAAAGTAATCCCAGTTTCAGGAACTGAAATAACATCAGGCAAATATGCTTTTCATCTAGAAGTGTTGAAGAGCTCATTCGTTGCTCCTTTAGTTGCCTTGTGTCATCACAGGTCTTGGCAGCTCTTCTCAAGAGACTCCCATTCGGTAAAACATCGTGCAATTACTATGTGATTTAAGAGTGCATTCAAATAGGTTACCAATTTCCTATAACATTAATAATTCATTTTGGAAAATAACCTCCCCTCTTTGGCAGCTGTTTTCTATCTTCTCTTCTAGTCCACATCCTGTAGATGGATGGCTAAGGAGAGGCGGAACAAGGAGATACCAGGAAATGAAATTGTAGAATCCCAGGCTGCAGAGATAACAGGATGCTCCACTGCACTTAACAGGAAAACACGCTTTTGCTTTTCATGAAAATAGTGTAACTATTCGGCCTAAGCTTTAACTTTACCTAGAAGTATTTTACTAAAGGATTGGTGGATTTACATTATTTCTTGACGTGAGAGGGCTCTTTGTAAACTTGTATCTAATAATAGCAAGAATTAAAGAATAAGGTACTGGGGGGAAATCATCTTCCTGAATATTCATTTAGTATGGTTAGAGAGTTTCAGTGCGTAAAGGAAAACAAAAATGATTCAGCCCTTCAAAAGCATTATTTCCTGTTAGTTAATAACAGAAACAATTATAGTTTTTATTAAATTGTCTTGATTAGTTTAACTCTGAGTAATATACCATAACATTTCTGGACACAAATCTGAGTTTTCAGAGATTGGTATTCAGTTTGTATACTTTAATGTTTCACAGTGCATGGATTGAAAAGCCATTTGGTTGTAGCTTTCTTGCAAAAACAAAATAGTTAAACAACAGTCATTCTATTAGATACCACATGTTTAGGGGTTGAGTACCACTAATTTAAGTAGTCCTGGCTTATTGCCAGTATTAATAATCTACTTCATTCCAATTAATAGTTAGTAAATTGGACACAGATATCAGTAGGGTTATGTGTAAACAGAAACATTCACCTCTTTCCAACTCTTTGTTTAACTAAGTTGTCTTTCGTAACTTTTGTGTAGTAATTTTTTATAATTCCCAATTTCTTAATATTAGATTTCCTATGATATTCTGCATATATCCACATTTTGAAACTTTTATTGAAAATAGTATAATAGTGACTTGGTTGTTTTACATAATATAGAATTTTTAAAGTGTAGTTTTCAGTTATTGTATTTCTTACTAATAGTGGGTTTAGCATCTACATGATTCTTTTAAAGTTCCAATGAGGAGATTTAATTTCTTTTCAAAGTTACATTTATTTTTAAAAAGCCAAGGAATAAACTTTATTTTTTATCCTCACTGAAGGACATTTTTACATTTTTTTTTTCAGATAGAGTGGGAGGGAGGGAGGGAGAGAGGGAGAGAGAGAGAGAGAGAAACATCGATGTGAAAGGGACACATCAAGTGGTTGCCACCCACACAACCCAACCAGGGCCAGGGACAAACTGCAACCAAGGTACATGCCCTTAGCAGGAACTGAACCCGGGTCTCTCTGGACCACAGGCTAACGCTCTAACCCCTGAGCCAAACTGGCCAGGGCCCAAGGAATAAACTTTAAAGTTTTCTAAGACTGAATCATGTCTAGAATAATAAAGTGATATTACCTTTTTTTTGTAGGAGATGGCAGATAGTTACTTTGGACCTGTTGGTAATGATGGCCTGAGCTAAACACCTCCTCATTTGAAGGGGACACCTGTCCGTGTTAAAGCACAGAATGCTGAGGAAGCTGTGGCAAGTATGTGCTCCATTGTTTTGGCAAGGGAAAACTCAGGTACTGAATGTGCTCACTTTAAATCCCATGACCTCTATTTGACTCAAATTTTAAAAGCTCTTTTTTATTCCTTTATTGATTTGAGAGAGAAAGGAAGGGAGAGGGAGAGAGAGAGAGAAACATTGACGAGAGAGAACATCGGTTGGCCACCTCCTTCATGCCTTCCTGCATGTGGGGATCGGGCCCACAACCTGGGAATGTGACCTGACCGGGAAATTGAACCGGTGACCTTTTGGTGCATGGGTCGATTCTCTACCACTGAGCCACACCGGCTGGGCTAAAAGCTCTTCTTAAAAAAAAATCCAGCAGACATATTCCTAATACTTTCTTAAGAAATGTACTTTCAAACTTTAAAAATATAAGAGTATTGGCTGCTTCAGTTTAAAAGAAAAATAGCATCATATGTCATAATATATCTATATGCTATATTTATAACTGATTTTTTTTTTCCTCACCTGAGGACATTTTTACATTTTTTGTTCAGATAGAGTGGGAGGGAGAGAGAGGAAGACAGAGAGAGAAACATCAACGTGAAAAGGACACATCGAGTGCCTGCCACCCACATGACCCACCAGGGCCGGGGACAAACTGCAACCGAGGTACGTGCCCTTAGCAGGGACCGAATCCGGGTCTCTCTGGACCGCAGGCTGACGCTCTAACCGCTGAGCCAAACTGGCCAGGGCTATAACTGATTTTTAATTAATATTTGCTGAAATCCTGTTTCAGGCACTGTATCAGGTACTGTGGTAACAGTGGTAAGCAAGGCAGAGACATTTTGTGTGAGGAAACTGATCCAGAAATTTTACTATTTTTTTTTTTGTTGTTGTTATTAATCCTCACCCGAGGGTATTTTTCCATCAATTTTTAGATAGAGTGGGAGGGAGGGAGGGAGGGAGAGAGAGAGAAACATCCATGTGAGAGAAACTATTGCCTCCAGGCTGGGGACTGAACCGCAAATGAAGTACATGTCCTTGACCAGAATTAAACCCGCGACTCTTGGTCTGAGGGCCGATGCACTAACTATTGAGAAAACTAGCCAGGGCTCAGATATATTTTTTACATAATTACCTGTATATGTTATTTATCTGATAATATATTAGCTTTTTTAAAAATATATTTTTATTGATTTTAGAGACAGAAGAAGGGAGAGAGAGAAAAACATCAGTAGGCTGCCTCATGCACAACCCTCACTGGGAATCAAGCCTGAAACCCTCCTACATGCCCCCAAATGTGGGTCAAGCCTGCAACCCAGGCAAGTGCCCTGACTGGGAATCGAACCTGTGACCTTTCAGTGTACGGTTCACAGGATGACACCCAACCAACTGAGTCACACACATGGGCCAATATATATTGGCTTTTTTTTCCTTTTAAGAGAGAAATAGAAACATCGATGAGAGAGAACATCGATTGGTTGCCTCCTGCATGCCCACCACTGGAGATCAGGCCCACAACCTGGGCATGTGCCCTGACTAGGAATCGAACCGGTGACCTCTTGGTGCATGAGTTGATGCTCAACCACTGAGCCACACCAGCTGGGCTATATTGGCTTTTATAAGAAGCATTAGCCCTGGCTGGTTTTGCTCAGCAATTAGAGCGTAAGCCCACGGACCGGAGAGTCCCGGGTTCGATTTCTGCGTACTTCGGTTGCAGTTTGTCCCCAGCCCCGGTTGGGGTCGTGTGGGTGGCAACCACTTGATATGTCTCTCTCACATCGATGTTTCTCTCTCTCTCTTTCTCCTTCTTTCCCTCCAACTCTTTCTGAAGATACATGCAAAAATGTCCTCAGGTGAGAATAAAAAAAAAAAAAGCAGCATTAGATTACTTAGTATATTGAAATATTTATACTTTTGTTCAATTGTTATTTTAGATGATTCCAGAAAGTACTAAGAAAGATTACCTAACCATTAATATGGTGTTCGCTTTCATTTTTTAAAAATTGATAAGTCCTTACAAGTTGACATTACCAATTTAATTACTATTATATTTCAAAATATTTTTGTTGTTGTTAATCTTCATCTGAAGATATTTTTCCATTGATTTTTAGATAGAGTGGGAGGGAGGGAGAGAGAGTCAGAAACATTAATGTGAGACACATTGATTGCTTGCCTTCTGAACAACCCCTACCAGGGCTGGGATCCAACATGCCCTTTGCTAGGAATCGAACCCATGACCCTTTGGTCTGAGGGCTGATGCTCTAACCTCTCAGTCATATTGGCCAGGGCTCAAAATGTTTTTAAAAATTAAATTATTATATCCTGAGTGAAATAGATAACAATTACTGTATTTTATAAAGGGGGAACATAACAGATAATGAATGGTTTTTCAGAGCCTCTCAATGATAATCTCATGTGGAATCAAGAATAGCATTCTTGTGTTAGACTGTGTGTTAGCCTGTTTGTGAAATACTTAACACACCTCCTTGAGAAAAATAGGGGAACACTATTTCAGCAGAAATTTACTTTTGGATCATTCAAACTTAAATAATAAAGACAGGAGATTTCATGCTAGTTTATATATCACTCTCAATATGTTATATACAGACTGGCTGGGATGTTAGAGTCCTGGAGACCTTTCAGAAAGATACTTCATTCCTCCAATCTGGGGGCAGAGTTTGCTAGGAGAAATCTGTCCAGCTTGGATTCTTTTCATCTTTACCAGTATTGAGGTCAGCTTTCTCAGGTGGAAAAAAACAGGAAAGAGGATAGAATTTCTAAACCTTTAAGGCTTAATTAGCATTAACAAAGGGATCTTCGGAAATTAGATTTATCTTTGGCCTTATTTTCTTAGATGCTTTCATTTTTATCACATTCATTTCTGTCTTTATTCACCGTAATTCTTGAATTTTGATTGTCTTGAGACCACTTTGGAAATTTTCTTAAGATTTATCTTAGTTAATAATTTGAGGTTACAAAAATTTTTTAAAACATTTGTTGTGGATTCAAATTTGGGTTGACAAATTTCTCATTTAATTTTTTCCAAGAACTTAACTGATGTTTCTGAATATTTTTATATTTTAGCTTTGAGAAGTGCTTCAAGTGTGTAAAAGCGAAAATGTTTTTGTTTGTTTTTTAATTTAAGAAGTGCCCTCTTGGACACTTTAATTAAAAAAATTTTTTTTTACATAGTGGATATCCTTTGTTTTAATTCGATCCCATTATTCTTTGTCCCTACTATTATTTCAAGCATTCTGTGATTTTGGTGGATTTCTAACTTTTAGTTTGAATACAAACATGTAAAAATAACTGTTTTCAGCTGGCTAAACATAACTCTGACTCAGAGAGGGAGAAGTGAAACTAAGTAAAATACAGAGTCCAAAGAATTTTCAGTGTATGTATGAATACATAGTCCAAAGGATTCTCAATTTGTATATTTTAGCTACCCTAAGAACAGTTTTATGTAGTTGGTATTAGGTCAAAACTAACATGATCCTTAAAAATCATAGTTATCTTCTAAATGTTCTTATTTGATCCAGAATTGGTATAAAAAACGAAGTTTGTTTTTATTCACATAAAACCTTACCAAAATAACATGCTTTTGTGGCTAACTAGGCCAATAAACTGCTATCTGTTAATCATTTAATTTGAAGTATAAGACAGCCAAAAAAATAGAGCCTTGGAAATTCAGTGTAGTTATGGCTCTGCTTAACTATAAACAACGTTGGATTTTTTTTAGTACAAAGTGTAGAATTTGAAACAATCCACTCACTTTTTACAGTGCATACCATTGAGAACTTATATTTTAATATCTTTAAAAATGTTACACCATTACAGTATAGTTTTCTCTTGAAACAGAAATAATGATTCCAAGCAAATTGCATTTGCTTTCTTGTAAAGATTAATTCTTTGAATGAATTTATCTCCCTGTTTCATTCTTACATAGTCCACAAATTTAGATACATACTGTTCATACATAAAACTGATTTGTTACAACAGAAATCTAGATGCTGGTAAATATTTGGTGAATAGTCATTGCTCTATTTTATTAAGTAGAACGTTTTATTTATTTATTTTTTTATTCTTACCTGAGGACATTTTTCCTTTTTTTTTTTTTTCCAGATAGAGTGGGAGGGAGAGAGAGAAAGAGAAAGAGAGTGGAGAGAGAGAGAGAGAGAGAGAGAGATGTGAAAGGGACACATCAATTGGCTGTCTCCTGCACAGCCCTGGCACAGCCCTGACCCAGCCGGGCCAGGGACAAACTGCAACCAAGGTACGTACCCTTAGCGGGAACTGAACCCAGGTCTCTCAGGACCGCAGGCCAACACTAACCGCTGAGCCAAACCGGCCAGGATAGAATGTTTTATATTCTAGGATGTTTTGTTTTGGGGGTTTTTTTGTTTTGTTTTGTTTTTTGGTACATGCCCCTAGTGGGAACTGAACCTGGGACTCTCTGGTCCTCAGGCCAACATTCCAACCGCTGAGCCAAACTGGCCAGGACTGTTCTAGGATGTTTTAATATTTTAATGACTAAAGTAATTTTATTAGTAAAGATTTTACCATTGAAAGTAATCTGCCATAAAGCAACACAGTTGTTCTTGATAGCTCCTCTATAAATGAGTGTTTAGGGAAGTAAAATATATATTATATAATGTGCAATACAGATATATTTTAAAGGCTTTTTTTTTTCTTAAGCAAATATTATTGGGACCTTGATAGGCATTGTGTTGGGCCCTGGGGAGAGCTAAACAGACCTTCTTTCTGACCATGTAAGAACAACTGCTATTAGAACTGTCCAAAATTTGTATACTGTGACAAAATAAATTTTGCTTTCATTAAATGCTTTTCTGGAGAGAAACTTCGTTGTAATTATTTTGATGAGTTTAGAATCATGAATTGATTAAGGATTAGCCTAGTTTCAGGAGAAGAGCCAGGATGCAGATAGGACCATGGAAATTGGTTTGGCCTAGATCTACACCTTGGGGATTATGGGTAATCTTGAGGGTTCTTTGAACCAGTCTCACTTTTCAGACCTGGGGTAGGAGCTGCAAAAAATATCTGGAATACACCTGAATGCTATACAAAATGACCATAGAAATATTTTAGTTTAATTGCAATTTTAAGGCTTTGAAACTATTGTTATATTTTATAATAAAGCAGTTATAACAATATTAAAGAAAACTTGTAAATGTTACACACAAAAATTTTAACCATCTCATGTGAAAATTTTCTTTATATTCTCTAGTCTCTGTCCACATGCATACATATTTTCCCATAGTTCTATCATAATTATATGTAAATTTTGTTTGATTTTTTAAAATTTAACAGTAAATGGGTAATTTTTTCATATTCCATACTCTTTTGATTATCATTTTTTTTTTTTTTGATACCTGCCCTTAGTGAGAACTGAACCCAGGACTCTTTGGTCTGCAGGCCAATGCTCCAACTGCTGAGCCAAACCAGCCAGGGCTTGATTATCATTTTTAATGGCAGGATAACAGTCGATTGATCTTTTTTTTTTTTTTTAATTTTAAATCTTTATTGTTGAATATAGAATGTATTACAGATGTTCCTCATTTTTCCCCCATTGACCCCCTCCTCCCCACTCCCGCCCCCCTCCCGCCTTTTCCCACACTATTGTCTGTGTCCATTGGTTATGCATAGAAGTTCTTTGGTTTATTTCTTCCCACCCCCCAACCCCTTTCCCTTTGAGGTTTGTCAGTCTAGCAATGAATTTGTCCTTCTTAATCCCTTCACCTTTTTCATCCATTCCCCCAACCCCCCCCCCCCATCTGGCAACCAACAGTAGAACAGTTTCTGTTCTACTGTTCATTTTGTTTGTAGATTCCATTGTCGATAGATATGTATTCATTGACATTTTGTTTGTTCATATATTTTATCTTTTTCTTCAAAAAGACCCTTCATCATTTCATATAATAACGGTTTGGTGGTGATGAACTCCTTTAACTTTTTCTTGTCTGGGAAACTCTTTATATGGCCCTCGATTCTAAATGACAGCTTAGCAGGATAGAGTAATCTTGGTTGTAGGTTCTTGCTTTTCATCACTCTGAATATTTCTTGCCACTCTCTTCTGGCCTGCAAAGTTTCTTTTGAGAAATCAGCTGACAGCCTTATGGGAACTCCCTTGTAGGTAACTAGCTGCCTTTCTCTTGCTGCTTTTAAGATTCTCTCTTTGTCTTGAACCTTTTGCATTTTGATGATGATGTGTCTCGGTGTGGGCCTCTTGGGGTTCATCTTGTTTGGGACTCTCTGTGCTTCCTGGACTTGTATGTCTGTTTCCTTCACCAAGTTAGGAAAGTTTTCTGCCATTATTGTTTCAAACAGGTTTTCAATTTCTTGTTCTCGCTCTTCTCCTTCCAGCACCCCCAAGATGTGAATGTTGGCACGCTTGAAGTTGTCCCAAAGGCTCCTGACACTATCCTCATTTTTTTTATTCTTTTTTCTTTTTGCTGTTCTGATTGGGCGTTTTTTGCTTCCTTATATTCCAAATCGATGGTTTGCTTCTTGGATTTACGTACTCTACTATTGAACCTGTGTAAATTATTCTTTATTTCAGTTAATGCCTCCTTCATTTCTGACTGTGCATCCATCATTTCTGACTGGTCCTTTTTTATGCTCTTGAGGCCCTCACTAAGTTCACTGAGGTTCTCACTAAGTTCATTGAGCATCCTTATAAGCCGTATTTTGAACTCAGCATCTGTTAGGTTGCTTATCTCCATTTCGCTTAGTTCTTTTCTTGGGGTTTTGTTCTGTTCTTTCATTTGGGACCTGTTTCTTTGTGTCCTCATTTTGGCTGCCTCCCTGTGTTTGTTTCTGCGTATTACTTAACGAGCAGTATGGGGCTCGCTGAGACCAGATGTTGCTTGTTTGAAAGAATTTAGGAAAAACCTGAAGCAGGATCCAAGACAGGCCAATCCTATGGTTAAGCAAGTGGCAACAGCTTGGGTGGGCCTGAAAATTGAGTGGGGCGTGGCCTCAGGGAGTCATCAGGGCGGGGCTACCAGTGTGAGCCAGGTTGCTGGAGTCCCAGATATGGCAGCTGTCTGCCGCCCCAGGGAAGGGCTCACCAAAGAAACAAAGGCATCTGACAGCACATTTGTCCCGGAGAAAGCTCCTCTCCAGCCCTCGCTCCAGTGCCAAACAGCTCAGTTCTTCCCTGTGTGTCTCTGGCGCCCCTCGAGCTGCCTCCCCTCCAAGCTTAGAGGGAGAGAGTCCGATAAGTCCGTGCGCGGGCCCTGGTTTTTCCAGCCAGAAGTTATGGGGACTTCTCTTCCTGGCACTGGAACCCTGAGCGGGGCACCTGGTGTGGGACGGGACCCCCCAGTCCTCAGGAAGGACCTTCCCAGCCGAGGTGTCCTTCTGATTTTTATCCGCCACACATAGGTGTGGGACCAGCCCCTGGCGCCTCCGCCCCTCGCGCCTCCGCCCCTCGCGCCTCCGCCCCTCGCGCCTCCGCCCCTCGCGCCTCCGCCCCTCGCCTCCCCCCCAGCCCCTCGCGCCTCCCGCCCCTCCGCGCCTCCGCCCCTCGCGCCTCCGCCCCCTCGCGCCTGCCCCCTCGCCCTGCGCCTCCGCCCCCGCGCCTCCGCCCTCCTACCAGTCTGGATGTGGCTGCTGCTTTAATTTCGTAGTTGTAGGACTTCCATTCAGCTTGATTTCAGGAGGTTTTGAATGATGGTTGTTCTGTAGTTTAGTTGTAACTTTGATGTGGTTGTGGAAGGACAGATACCGCATTTACCTATGCCGCCATCTTGACCGGAAGTCCCCTTGTTTTGTTTTTTAATCCTCACCTGAGGATATTTTTTCATTTATCTTTAGGTAGAGTAGAGGGGAGGGAGACAGAGAGAGAGAATGAGAGTGAGAGAGTGAGAGAGTGAGAAACATCGATGTGAGAGGGAGACATCGACTGGCTGCCTACCGCACCACCCGACCAGCGCTGGGGATGAACCGCAACCGAGGTACGTGCCCTTGGCTGGAATCAAACCCCCAACTCTTTGGTCCACGGGCCGAAGCTCTAATCACTGAGCAAAACTGGCCAGGGTGATCAATTTGTTGTTGTTGTTGTTATTTGTTTGTTTGTTTGTTTTGGTTATTCTTCAGCCGAGGATATTTTTCCATTGATTTCTAGGTGGGAGGGAGGGAGGAAGAGAGAGAGAGAGAGAGACTTTGATGTGAGAGAGACACATGGACCGCTTGCCTCCTACACGACCCTAACTAGGCCCAGGGAACAAACCTACAACCAAGGTACGTGCCCTTGACCAGGAATCACACCTGAGACCCTTCGGTCCTCGGTCAGATGCTCTAACCACTGAGCAAAACCGGCCAGGACTGATCAGTTATTTTTTAACAAATTTCTCTACTGAATGGTTAACTGAAAATAGTTTTCAAATGTAATTATATTTACAGTGCTGGATGCATTTAGCCCATAATTTTTACTTTATTGGCAGATTTTACTTTAATTGTGTTTTAGTTGCAAAGCTACTTCACTACTCAGTTGTGCAACTGAACTCTAACCCTGCTTTTACAATTAAATAGTGCAAGGTTCCTGAAATTGATTTTGAGTTTTGTTTCCAGTTGACCTTCAAATAGAGAATAACATGTCTGTCAGCTAATAGTGATTTCTGTGTAGCAATTTCCCTGTCCCAGCCCCACTGCACTTTAATGACAAAGGAGATGAATTGGAATTACACTATAGAATTTCTTACTCTGTTTTTTTACCCCTTCTGTTTTTTCTTTCAGTTTGTGTTGATTGTCAGCTGATTACGTTCCTTGAGAGAGAAAGGAAGGGAAAGTGAATAGTACTAAACAGTATTTCTTTCCTTTTTTTTTTATCCTCACCCGAGGACATTTTTCGATATTTTGTTCAGATGGAGTGGGAAGGAGGGAGAGAGAGAGAGAAACATTGACGTAAAAGGGACACATTAAGTGTTTGCCACTCACATGACCCAACCAGGGTCAGGGACAAACTGCAACCGAGGTTCGTGCCCTTAGTGGGAACCGAACCCGGGTCTCTCTGGACCTCAGGCCAGTGCTCTAACCGCTGAGCCAGACTGGCCAGGGCCTAAATAGTATTTCTTCATCTCCCAAAATAATTTTTAAGGAACTGAAAAATAGCATTAATTCGTTGCCTACTGTGTATCAGAGTGTGTGAAGCATTTTATTTTGATCAGCCTCTGAGGTAGATACTACTATTCTTATTTTCTACAGGGCAGCCTTCTCTGTGTCTTTCCTAGAAACCTCCTACAATGTGCCTATGTAGTTCCCGATACTTCTTCTCTCATTGCATTGATCATAGTTATTCTAATCATTTACTGACTCTTTTCCTTACTCAACTGCTAGTACCTGGCAGACCAGAAACTATTTGTCTTGGTCACCACTGTATCTCTAATTCAGTGCCTGGCACATGGTTGACATTTAACAAGTAGTTGTTGAATCAATTTGTTAAATTGAAGAGTCTTGGTTTTATAGGTGGGAAAATTGAAGTTGATACTGAGACATTTTTCCAATCATTAAACTACCAAGTGACAGAGGAGACTCCAAAACCTGTGATTTCATCTTATACCACAGTGCCTCTGTGAATGTATTCCTCTGGGCCTGGGTTACTTCTTCCATAAAAATTGGGTGATTGCACTGAGGCCCTTGCTTCCCCTCAATTTACGACTTTTTACAAGGATGCCAGGGCTGCCTTTGTTTGTGCTTTGGTGTATTTTCAGGCTATAGACTATATAGGTATTGTAGTAGAATTGAGCCATTGGACCAAATCTTGAGGCTCTTTTGGGAATTTTCAGTGACCCTTTAGAAATATGTTAAATAATATAGTGACTCTGGTTTTGTTAGCAAAATGTGAACAAACTGTTTTAGGAGTAAAGAAAAAAGAATCTATATAGTTGGGTATAGAAGTAATCTGAGGTTGAGGCAAACGGTAATACTCAAGATAATTTTTAGGCCTTTTGCATTACTGAAGACTTTTTTTTAAAGCCTCTCTTTTAAGTAGCTTATTTAAATTTAATTATGTTGCCAAGACCAATGCTTTTAAAAGAAAAGGCACAATTGTGCTTATTCATCATTAGATTGTAATGTAATGTATGAATGCTTTGTAATTTTCAAAACGTTAGTAAAAAATATTTGAACTTTTAAAATTTGTTTATATCTGCTTAAATTCCTATGAACTGACTATTGTGAGTTAGTAAGCTATAAGGAAGAGAAGTAAAAGTAATAATTTGGTAGCATATTCCTCTTTTTATGCTAGAAAAGATGAGAAAGTTTAGCCCAAGAGTTAAAGAGCCTGAATAATAAAGAGACCTCAGCTCCTCGGGTTTTCCTTCTGTATCTCGTCTCGGTACTGGCTACTCCATTCCAGGCCTGGGTGCCTGCCCCAGGCCTGCCTCCTGCAGTGCAACAACCTGAAAAGACACATTAGTTTCACTTTAGATTAGTTTTCAAATTTCATGGCTCAGCAGTGGCAAGCTGAGAATTTTTTTTTTTCATTCTCACCTGAGGACATTTTTCCATTTTTGTTCAGATAGAGTGAGAGGGAGGGAGAGAGACAGAAACATGGATGTGAGAGAGAGACATCAACTGGTTGCCTCCTGCATGACCCCTACCAGGACAGGGAACAAACTGCAACCTAGGTACGTGCCCTAGGCCAGAATCAAACCCTTGACTCATTGGTCTGCAGGCCAACGCTCTAACCGTTGAGCCATACCAGTCAGGGCTGCTTTATAATCTTTGAAGTAAATTTTTTCTCCTCAGTTCACCTAGGACAAGGATCATGCTAGTAAATGAATAGTTCTAATTTGTAGTAGAGAATAAGACCCCTTACTCATATTACTTATTTTTATTTCGTGTAGACTTCAGAAGCACATCAACTTTAACTGATTTAGCATCAAAATTTTATTTGAAATATTTTTAAAATGTATTTGTATGAACATAATGCACTTTTTCTTGATGATTCAAGGTCATTCTTAGGGATTTCAGGTACTGTTCTCTGGTGATGCCCTCATGGCATGCTGAATTTTGTAGGACTGTTTTCCTATTCATTATGGTTCAGTTAATAAACGTTAAGTGAGTCCCCACTTCCTGGCTTCTTATATGCAAAGGCGATATCGGAATGAACAAGAAGATGGCCAACATAGCTCAGCTGGAGAATGTTAGATTAAAGGTACAAAGGTCGTTGGCTTGATCCAGAGTGTCAGGGGCTTTCACTTAAAAAAAAAAAAGAAAAATAATGAAACACATACCTATAATGAGGAGTATGGTTGTGGGACAGAAATGTAACATTTCTTTACTGTAATATGGTCAATACTAGACCAGAAAATAAATTGAGGAGGAGGTCAGGCCAAGTTAAAGCGAGAAGGTGAACTATAAGGCGGCCAGATCATCCCATGAAGTGCACAGACGTGCTCGGGTCGGCCTACGTGGAATGTCCCTGGAACAGCAGCCATTTCCGTTGGGCTTAGAGCATCTGGAAATAGGAGTCAGGAGATTGAGGTTGGGGCCAGGTTGTGAAGGGAACTCTATGTGGCTTCAGGAGTTTGGACTATTCATTTACTATTCTTTCATAAACTTTAAGTCAGGAGACTGATATGGTTAGATGTGTTTTATAAATTTTGGCAGCATTGTGGGAAATGTTTAAGAATTGTGTTTCTGGCCTGGCCGATTTGGCTCAGCAGTTAGAGTGTTGGCCCGCAGATCAAAGAGTCGCAGGTTCGATTCCAGTCAAGGGCATGTACCTTGGTTGTGGTTCGGTCCCCGGCCCAGGTGAGGGTTGTGCAGAGGCCAACCAATCAATGTGTTTTTCTCACATCGATGTTTCTCTATCTTTCTCTCTCCTACTGTGTCTGAAAATAAATTGAAAAATATCCTCAGGTGAGGATTTAAAAAATAAAAATAAAAAATAAAAAAATAAAAGTGCTCCTTTCCCAATTAAAAAAAAGAATAGTGTTTCTGAAACTTGGATCATTCACATTCTGTCTTTGCTTCTTTGCCATAGTTGGGCATGCTCTAGGGATGATGAAATAATCAGTAGGAAGAAGAAGGCATAATTGATGGGTTGAATTTCTTACACATTTAATGGCCATAGTCTCTGAGTATCTGTGACTGCTTTTATAGTTTTAATCCTTCCTGGTTAACAGATTGTCGTTTCACATTGGTAATAATCTTGCCGAAGCAAACTCTTTCCCTAACTTCCCTTCCAATATAGCTAGCTGAAAAATCCAAATAAATAAGCCCGTGTTCTGCCCTTCAGTGAGTTGGCCTGGAGACCTCTATTTTGATCCTTAGAAGACTTTTTTTCTGGTTTGGTCTTATTCTAGATCTTTATAACTGAGCCATCCAATAACTCCATATAAGTGAAATATCACTGTAATTTGTTTAAAAGATCATAATCATTTAAAAACATTTTTAAATTTATTTTAATGTAGGTGATTGGAGTTGTGCTTCAAAAATTTCAGCAGTTCAACAGTATTTTATCTGCCAACAAAAAGCTCTTTACTTGATTGCACCATGAAAAAGCTGCTAATGAGACTTGAGCATAAAAACGGACCTGAAGAACCAAAAGCCATTGTTTTCAAATGAAGAATACAGAACAGTTTTAAGCCTCAATGCTTTGTAATCACCACTAAGATTTTCTCCATAACATCAGAATGGCAAGCAGGCGAAAATCAACAACACCCTGCATGGTCCTTGCCAGTGAACAGGATCCAGACCTCGAGTTGATATCAGATTTGGATGATGGACCTCCTGTACTCACGCCTGTAGAAAACACCGGAGCAGAGAGCATCTCAAGTGATGAAGAAGTTCATGAATCTGTGGATTCTGACAATCAGCAAAATAAAAAAGTTGAAGGTGGCTATGAATGTAAATATTGTACTTTTCAAACTCCAGACCTAAATATGTTTACTTTTCATGTGGATTCAGAACATCCCAATGTAGTGCTAAATTCCTCCTATGTTTGTGTCGAATGTAATTTTCTTACCAAAAGGTATGATGCACTTTCGGAGCATAATCTGAAGTACCACCCAGGAGAAGAGAATTTTAAGTTGACTATGGTGAAACGAAATAACCAGACAATCTTTGAACAAACCATAAACGATCTGACTTTTGATGGTACTTTTGTTAAAGAGGAGAACTCAGAGCCAGCTGAATCTACAGAAGTTTCCTCTTCGGGAATACCTATCAGTAAAACTCCCATCATGAAAATGATGAAAAATAAAGTGGAGAACAAACGGATTACAGTCCATCATAACTCAGTAGAAGATGTTCCTGAAGAGAAAGAGAAGGAAGTCAAACCAGATCATGAAGAAAGTGTGGAAAGTCCAAGTTCTTCGGCTTCTGAGTCTAATACCAGTACTTCCGTTGTCAACAGAATGCACCCGAGCACTGCGAGCACGGTCGTGACCCCAGCAGCAGTTCTTCCCGGATTAGCACAGGTGATAACTGCCGTGTCAGCTCAGCAGAATTCCCATTTGATTCCCAAAGTCTTAATCCCTGTTAATAGCATTCCTACCTACAATGCCGCATTGGATAACAACCCCCTTTTGCTTAACACCTACAACAAATTCCCTTATCCAACGATGTCAGAAATTACTGTTCTTTCTGCTCAAGCAAAATACACAGAGGAACAGATCAAGATATGGTTTTCAGCCCAACGTCTAAAACATGGTGTGAGCTGGACTCCTGAGGAAGTAGAAGAGGCAAGAAGAAAGCAATTCAATGGAACAGTACACACTGTGCCTCAGACCATAACTGTTATTCCGACACACATTTCCACAGGGAGTAATGGCTTACCATCCATTTTACAGACATGCCAAATAGTCGGTCAGCCAGGCCTGGTCCTGACACAAGTAGCTGGAACAAATACCTTGCCGGTAACAGCACCAATAGCCTTGACAGTGGCAGGGGTGCCAAGTCAAAGCACTGTACAGAAAAGTCAGGCCCCCGCTGCCCAGCCTACTGCAGAAACAAAGCCAGCAACAGCAGCAGTCCCAACTTCTCAGCTTGTCAAACATGAAACCACATTGGCGAACCCTGATTCATTTGGCATTCGGGCAAAAAAGACTAAAGAACAACTGGCAGAATTAAAAGTCAGCTACCTTAAAAATCAGTTTCCCAATGACTCAGAAATTATCAGACTTATGAAAATCACAGGCCTGACAAAAGGAGAGATTAAAAAATGGTTTAGCGACACAAGGTACAACCAGAGAAATTCAAAGAGTAATCAGTGCTTACATCTCAACAATGATTCGTCCACCACCATTATTATAGACTCCAGTGATGAAACCACGGAATCCCCCACTGCTGTTACTTCGCAGCACAAACAATCCTGGAACCCTTTCCCCGACTTTACTCCCCAAAAGTTTAAAGAGAAGACAGCAGAGCAGCTTCGGGCCCTTCAGGCAAGTTTTCTCAACAGCTCCGTACTGACAGATGAAGAATTAAATAGGTTAAGAGCGCAAACCAAACTGACCAGGAGGGAAATTGATGCTTGGTTTACAGAGAAGAAGAAATCGAAAGCTTTAAAGGAAGAGAAAATGGAAGTAGATGAAACGAATGCAGGCAGTTCCAAAGAAGAAGCGGGAGAAAGTTCTCCTGGAGATGAATCTGGTGCACCTAAGTCAGGGAATACAGGCAAGATATGTAAAAAAACACCGGAGCAGTTGCACATGCTCAAAAGTGCATTTGTCCGAACACAGTGGCCGTCACCAGAAGAGTATGACAAGTTGGCCAAAGAAAGTGGGCTTGCTAGAACAGACATAGTTAGTTGGTTTGGGGATACCCGTTATGCTTGGAAAAATGGAAACTTAAAATGGTACTACTACTATCAAAGCGCCAATTCAAGTAGTATGAATGGTCTGTCTTCCCTTAGGAGAAGGGGAAGAGGGAGACCCAAAGGAAGGGGAAGAGGAAGGCCTCGTGGGCGGCCTAGAGGAGGCAAGAGAATGAACAACTGGGACAGGGGCCCATCACTCATAAAATTTAAAACTGGAACTGCAATACTTAAGGATTATTACCTGAAGCACAAGTTTCTTAATGAACAAGACCTTGATGAACTTGTTAACAAATCACATATGGGCTATGAACAGGTCAGAGAGTGGTTTGCCGAAAGACAGAGAAGATCGGAGTTAGGTATAGAATTATTTGAGGAAAATGATGAGGAAGATGAAGTTATTGATGATCAGGAAGAGGATGAAGAAGAAACAGATGACAGTGACACTTGGGAACCCCCACAACATGTGAAGCGGAAGCTTTCTAAGTCAGATGACTGAAATGTAAGTTTTTAATCTGAGTGTATATTCATCAATCACCCACATTTTGAACAGCCACCTGATATCTGTCATCTCCACTTTTGATAGTATTTTTCTTAAACAGTTTTTCTTTTTCCTAACAAGAGAACTAGGTGCTACAAGTATAGCCAGGAAGTATGATTATCATGTATAATCCAGTTATGATTATTCTGTGTCTTATGTAGAGTTTAATGTTGCTTTAATTTTTTTTTTTTTTTTAATGAAATTATTTTTACTTTGTTTTAAGGGAAAATCTCCCATTCTCTAAGACGGGAGACTGGTGGGTGGGGGGATTCACAAATACTAAGGTAACAAAAATGTATTTTTTTGCAACCCTTCACTAAAGCTTCATTTTTTGCCTATTTAAGGAAAGAATTAAAAAACGAAAACTGAAAAGAAGGGGGAAATTATTCCGAAGGAAAGACTTGCCACAGGGGTGAGGATTGCTGAGTTTTAGGAAACTAGGTGAAAATGGGTATCCTTTTTCATTCATTGCATTGCCTCCAAAACTATTAGGTTTTTAACTAGAGTTTAAAATGTTTTATGTATTAAAATTACTCAATATTTTTTTCTATTAAAAGCCAAAGGTCTGTTTTAGGCCATATATAAATTCTATATTTACTTAGGTGGCATCTGTTTTTGAAAACTATAATAAAAATTATTTCTGTTTTAGAGATCAAAAGGTAAACAACATATTTGATATTAAATTAACTCAATGGCCAAAAATGTTTTTTCATTCTTTGACATAAAACAAACCTAACAGCAGAAACACTGTATTTGGTTAAAAATATCTCTCTGTAGTTATAAAAGTACAAGTAAATACACTTTAAATGTAAATGTTTGGCATATTCCTTAAATCTTCATTCTTTTATAGGTTGGATTAATTAAAATTTGACTGTAGTTGCAAATCAGATACCTGATTTGGAGTTAGGACTTAAATTCTTAATACTTACGGAATTCAGTAGCATAGTTCTGTTCTTTACTCTCGGTTTTTGAGTGTTCCAGGATAAAACGATATTCTTAGAAAACAATGCAGTTGTCATGAAATGTTTGTATATGTCTACAGTAGTCCCAAATTACTGCAGTGTTGTCAAACTGTACAGGAGGAAGCAAAGCACAGACCCTCGTGATCATATGAGCATGTTTACATATTTCCTTAGCTTTTTGCATCCCTATCCCATCCTCTACTTTTATGCTTTGTTATTTTGCACAGTATCTCCTTATTTCCCCCACATCTTCCTCCCTGGTTTTATTTATTTTATTATAACAATTACTTATAGAGTGTTTAGTACCAGACACTATTCTTGCTGCTTAGCAATCCTTTTCCAAGCCTTTTTTTCATTAACTTTTTTTTTCAGGCAGAAAAAAAGATGAACCTTTTAAAAATGCACCTACTTTTGAATAAATCTCATTCAGGTTATAGAACAAAATGGATTGTTAAGTGACAAGAAGTTAAACAGCTTTAAGGTACAGCTTTACCAAAAGGCAGTCCTCCATTTTCTAATGTCAGAAATCTTCAGGACAGGCTTTCTTCTGACCCAGATGCATAAAATATTTTTAACAGGCATTTTTTTTTTATTGCTAGACACAAGAATGTGTACTTAGCCAAGATTAAATCAACAAAATTTTTGCTGCAATGAATTGTTGTTTTAGTAACCTCTGCAGTGATTTTGTAGGGAATTGCAGTCTTCTAAAACTAATGTGAACTTTTTTTATAATTTAATTTGACCTTACTTTAAGTTTGTGTGGATAATTCTTATGTTATATATTAATACTGTCATAGGTACTATGGTTAAAAAATTTCACACAAAGCCACAGTTTTCAAAAATTGTGTCATATATATTATATGTGTACTTTTGTGGTACATATACACACTTGCCTTGCTTTTAAAATATGCAAAAGTCTAAAATTATGAATGACATTAATTAGCAAGTCATTGGCTTAACAAAATAATTTTTATCTTACAAAAGGATTCACCAGAAGTTTCCTCTAAATACTTTTTCATTTAAATATGGTTCAACTTACAAAAAAAAAAGTAACCAAAACCTTTCCAAAATAGTTAGTGCAAAAAGTGAGATACAGTAGTCCCCCCTTATCCTCAGGGGATATGCTCCAAGACCCTCAATGGATGTCTGAAACCGCAGATAGTACCAAGCCCTATATAAATTGCTTTTTTTCCCCCTACATATACATACCTATGATAAAGTTTGACTTATAAATTATGCACAGTAAGAGATTAACAATAATAACTAATAAAATAGAAAAATTATAAATATACTATAATAAAAGTTATATGAATGTGGTCTCTCTGTCTGTCTCTCTCTCATATAACTGATCAGCTAACCCAGAGGGCTACAAAGTGGCAAACTGGCAGATAGGTACACAGTATGGATCTGCTGGGCGGGACAGAGGGTGATGATGTGAAATTTCATCGGGCTGTTGAAAATAGCATGCAATTTAAAAGATATGAATTGTTTATTTCTGGAATTTTCCATTTAATATTTTTGGACTGTGGTGGACCACAAGTAACTGAAACCACAGAAAGCAAAACCATGAATAAGGAGGGTTACTGTACATGTGTGTCTTTTGCAAAAGCCAGCCTTATACAGTAAATCCTCACTTAATGTCAATCAGTTCTGTGACTTTAATTGAAGTGATGTATAAGGAAACCTATTTTACCACAGACTGATTGATATGAACAAGAATTAAGTTCCTGCAGCATCTTATCAATGTTATAACAAAATGGACGATGTTGAACAAATCAATGATATTTGAGGGCCTGATATGTATAAATAGAAAAAAATACAAGAGTTTAGATTTCATAGTTTATTACAAATACAAATGATGGAATATATACTTCCCACTAATAATTTTTAAATAAATTATTGCATATAAGTATATGTAATATAGATAAAAATTATTACATATAGGTAAAAATGTCTGTAAGCAAATCTGGTATATGCAGAACATGTACAAAGGAGTTGTACACACAATCTAGTGCATTATATGAGATATATGTGGCAAGTGATCTCAGTATTACAGAGTAAATACAAAGGATGTGTCTTCATAGCTAATTTATATCATTTTTGCTTCTAAAAGTGGTAACCATTAAAATGTGCTTTCCTTTAAATTTTTAGTTTTTTATTATGTTTTTCTTTTATAGCTGCCTAAAACATTGGAGGAGAATCAATTCTTCAACTCAAGCTGTCTGATTTACTGTGAATGGGCCCACAATCTTTAATGACACTGAAAACCTTTGGGAGCATAAACATTCTCAGAAAATAGGATCCAGTACCCAAAAGAAATGGAGCTTAATGTTGTGCCAAAGTTAAACTACTGCAGCTGGTGAAAGTTCTGCAATGTAAATAGAACACTAATTAAAAAAAACTTGTAAAAATTCAAATTTTAATACATTTTTATTCTGATATGATGGAGACATTCTGATTCTTAGACTTTCTGAGGGGGTTTAATGACCACTAGAGCTTGTCCTCATATTTTGTCCAGCGTAATACTGTATGTCTAGTGAGATGGGCCTTATTGTCTGTATTCTTTGACATGTTATTAAACTTATAACTTTGAGTGACCAAATATTTCCCAGAATAAAAATTGTTAGAAACAGGCAAAAGAAAAACCTGATTTATTTCTGTGTCTTATTTATCAGGCCCTGCATGAAGATTAAAAGTTATGCATGGGCTTATACATTTTCAATGTAAGTGAAAATACAGCCTTTTGACATATGTTGGAACAATGAGATTTTGTGGTATCATTGGTCCTTAATGATTGGATCTTTCATGGACACCACTGTTAATACTTGTAATGCTTTTGTTACTTTTTTTCATTCGAAGCTGAATTTGCTTTTTATTAAACTGAAGATATCAACACTGAAGAAGGAAAAGAACCTGGTATAAGAATTTGGATAGGGTGAAACTGAAATAAATTCTGTACCAATCATATGGAAATCAGAAATGTTCGTACAGGTACCAGATCAGAATTTTCAAGAATTAAAATGGAATTTCTGTCAGTGAAATTCCACTTGTATCAATTTCAGTGACTAGAGAAAAAGTTCTGAACTGATCACGAATTAAATGTTAGCTTTTCAGGAGTCCGAAAGTTCCTACTAACTTATATAAACTTTGTAAAGACCGGTGCTGTTCATTCATGTTGAGAAGGACCCTTTCCTTTGTGACTATAGGACCATTTTTCAAAGTGTGCTTTCTTCATAGAAGAAATGTTCAGTTCAATTAGCTTTGTATTTTATTTTATTTATTTTTAATTTTTTTTAATTCCTCACCTGAGGACATGCTTAGAGAGAGAAAGGGGGGTGGCAGAGAGAGAGAGAGAAACATTGATGTGAGAGAGAAACATGGACCAGTTGCCTTCTGTAGGGTATGTGCCCTGACCGGGAATCAAACTGGCAACCTTTCAGTGCACAGGACAATGCTCAACCAACTAAGCTACTCTGGCCAGGCTCAATTAGCTTTGTATTTTAAAATGTTGTTTTTGTTTTGTTTTGTTTTTCTGAATGACCAGATGTAGTGGGTTTGGCCAGTTTAATCTAATTTAATGAATAATAAATATTAAGCTCTTGTTTTTACCTAAATGTTTGTTGGCTAATGAAAATGTTATGAAAAAGCCTTGAATATGCATGCTGCTTTCATTTTTATAAACTTTTCATTTTTTAACTATAGCTTTATTAGTAATTCCAAAATGCTGCAGTTTAGCTGATTTCTTCACTCAGACAGCTGGCTTTGTGGGTGGCTTTTTCATACTACTGTTAACTTTTTTTAAAAGAAGCAATGTAAAGACTGTAACAATTTAATGCACTAAACTGTTATTTCTTTTACACATTTAAAAACTTCTTAAAGCACTCTGTATTATAATAATTAAATTGCTCCCTTTTTTTAACCATTGCTAATGTGGTCTGAGTTTTGCTTGGCAATAATTTTCATGTTTTCAAAATTTGAAATGTCAAGTATTGGACAAGTATGAAGCCTTGGAATATATTTATATTATTATTATGTTTCCCTTACAGTATGTTAACTTTGAATAGCTGTAAATAACTATTAGTAATGTTCCCTCCTGTCTCTTTTATAGACTTGGCACTTAATTCTGCTCTGATGTTTGCTAGCTTTTCAATATATTTATTTGACAGAGCAAAAGAACCCTCTCCCGGTTGTGTCCTTGAATACAAAATAAAAGTTAGCTGTGATTAGTAGTTTTCAGTGATTTTGTTCCCATTTTATTGAGTTTTTTTTAATGTAGTAAAATATACATAACAAAATTTATTACATCTGTTTATAAGTGTACAATTCAATTGCGTTAATTATATTCACAATGTTGGGCAACCATCACCACCACTTCCCAAACTTTTTCATCACTCCAAACAGAAACTCTGTAACAATTAAGCAATAACTCTTGGTTACCCCTCCCCCAGCCCCTGACAATTTTTAATCTATTTTTTCTATAAATCTGCCTATTCTTGATATTTCAAATAAGTGGAATCATACAATACTTGTCCTTTTGTGTCTGGTTTATTTTATTTAGCATAATGTTTTTATGGTTCATTCATGTAGTATGTATCAGAATTTCATTCCTTTTTAAAGCTGAATAATAATCCTGTGTGTGTGTGCACACACACATGTACATTTTGCTTATTTGTGATGAATGGACCTTGGGTTATTTCTACATTTTGGCTAGAAAAAATGCCGCAATAACATAGCATACACTTACCTGATGGAGTTCCTATATTCAGTTATTTTGTGTATATATTTAGGAGTGGAATTGCTGAGTTATATCATAATTCAATGTTTAAATTTTGAAAAACCATCAAACTCATGCATAGTCTCCTCCATTATTAATGTCCACCACCAGAGTCGTGGTACATGTGTTACAACTGATGAGCCTATATTGACACATCATTATCACCCAAAGTCCATAGTTTACATTAGGGTTCACTCTTGGTGGTGTACATTCTATGGGTTTGGAAAAATGCATAATGACATGTATCCACTGTTACAACATCATACAGAATAGTTTCATTGCCTGAAAAATCCTCTGTGCGCCCCCTATTCATCTTTCTCTTCCCCCACTCTTTCACTTAGTAACATTCATTTAAGGTTCCTCCATATCTTCTCATGGCTTAATAACTCATTTCTTTTTTTCCCCCTTTATTGATTTTTAGAGAGAAAGTGAGAAGGAGAGAGAGAAATAGAAACATCAATGAGAGACAACATCAACTGACCGCCTCCTGCATGTCCCCCACAGGGGATCGGCCCACAACCTGGGCATGTGCCCTGACCGGAAATTGAACCGGTGACCTTTTGGTCCATGGGCTGACGCTCTAACTGCTGAGCCAAACTGGCCAGGGCAATAGCTCCTTTCTTTTTGCTCAATTCCTCTACACACTCACTCCCCCCACCCCCCACTCCACCATAGCTCATTTTAGTGCTAAATAATATTCTGTTGTTTGGATGTACCAGTTTATCTACCCACCTACTGAAGGACATCTTGGTTGCTTCCAGGTTTTGGCAATTATGAATAAAGCTGCTATAACATGTGCAGGTTTTTGTGTGGATATAAAGTTTTAAATTCTTTGGGTAAATACCAAGGAGCATGATTGCTGGATCACATGGTAAAAGTATGTTTAGTTTGTTATAATAGTTTTTTACTCCCACCAGCAATAAATGAGAGTTCCTGTTCCACATTCTTGTCAGCACTTGGTGTTGTCAATGTTCTGAATTTGGGCCATTCTAATAGGTGTGCAGTGGTATCTCACTGTTTTAATTTGCATTTCCTTGATGATGTATGATGCTGAGCATCTTTTCATGTGCTTATTTGTCATGTGTATATCTTCTTTGGTGAGGGATCTGTTAACGTATTTGGCCCATTTTTTAAAATCAGGTTTTTGTTTTCTTTTTTTTATCCTCACCCGAGGATATTTTTCCATTTTTTGTACAGATAGAGTGGGAGGGAGAGAGAGGAAAGGAGAGAGAGTGAGAAACATCGACGTGAAGGGACACATCGAGTGGCTGCTACCCGTACGACCAACCAGGGCCGGGGACAAACCGCAACCGAAGTATGTGCCCTTAGCGGGAACCGAACCCGGGTCTCTCCGGACCGCAGGCCGACGCTCTAACCGCTGAGCCAAACTGGCCAGGGCCAGGTTTTTGTTTTCTTATTGTTGAGTTTTAAGAGTTCCTTATACCAAATGTGCCTTTTGCAAATATTTTCACCTGCTGTGGCTTGTCTTCTCACCCTTTTGAAACCGTCTTTCGAAGAGTAGAAGTTTTTGACTTTAATGAAGTCCAGTTTGTCAATTATTTCTTTCAGGAATCATGCCTTCGGTATTGTTCCTAAAAAGTCATTTCCATACCCAAGGTTATCTAGGTTTTCTCCTGTGTTATTTTATGAGTATTATAGTTTTCCATTTACACTTAGATCTATAATCTATTTTAAAATAGAGTTAATTTTTGTGAATGGTGTAAGGTCATTTTTTTGCATGTAGATGTCCGGTTGTTAAGACTTTGTTGAAAAGATTTTCCTTAAATTCAAAGTACCTTACTGGAATTAAGGTCTCTTTTTTTCTAGACTTCCTTTGTACTTTATATTTCTCTTAAGGGGCTTATTACTTTCCATTAATTGCTTTTTACACAGGAGGTACACAGTTGCTTTGATTGAAGTAATAATGAATTTTATTCCTTTAGTCTGACTTGTCCTTATTCCGATGTCACCATCACAGTTGTTGCCTCCCATGGAGGCCTCCCTCATCTCTCCCTGAACTAGTCACTACTAACTGCTCCCCCCATGTCTACCCAGCAGGTCTTGGTTTATACTTTATTCAGTACCTGTCAAATTGGCTTTGTAAGCACATCTATTTCACTAGATTAGAGCACTTTCAAGGCAGAAATTTAGTCTTTTTTAAGCTAGCATTCACTGAACACTTACCATGTGCAAGCACTAGGTAGAGGGTTACATGATTTATCTCAGTCCTCATGGACAGTCCATGAGGTAGATGCTATTATTATCCCCATTGTATAGCTGATGAAACTGAGGGTCACAAAGGTTCAGATTCATACACAGAGTACGTGTTGGAGGTGTCAAGCCTGAACCACTTCCAGAGCTCTCACCCTTAACTATTGCCTAGCCAGTATCTTCACAAAATTGTTACTCAGTAAATGTTCATTAAACTGAACTAGAGATTGCAAGTTTAGGAGCCAGGAGAGAAGAAAGCAATGCCAGGCTGATTGTGCACATAGCTGGTGTTGGCAGACAGTGTTTGTCTTTGGGACAACAACCTGTGATACTGGAATGAAATGGACTGAGCAAACCCTGAGAAAATTTTGTTTGGCTCAAGACTTGCTGGCCTGAATAAAGGGGCATTAAATTGAAATTTGTAGTGGGAATGGAATGGGGGAGGGGTACACAGGCCAAAACTCAGCTACATAGATCATATGACAGCCAAAAGAGTGACATGAATTTAACCTGACATGATGGGCACCATGCACAGTCAATACAAGAAAGTACAGCCCAGATACTAGGAAGATACACACTTGGAGTTTGGACCATTAGATTATTCATTCAATAAATGTGTACTGAGCGCACAATATACTCTGCCTGGCTACTGGCTCTGCTGCCTCAGGCCATGCAGCTAGCTCTCCCTCTCCCTCGCTGGACCTCAGCACCACGGCTTGCTCCTTGTTCTTGCAGCTTTTCAGATATTCTTGCTTCCACCTGCAAAGCTACCTCCAGATGTCTTCTTGGCCAGCTACTTCTCTTCACTCCAGGCTCAGCTCAATGGTCACCTCTTCAGAGGTACCTTCTTTGGCCACCCTACTTGAAGTAGTCTCTTTCTCATTCACCACTCTTCCAATTTTATTTGTAGCACTTACCACAGTCTATAACTACTTTGTTCTTTTATTTGTTTGTTATTTTCTCACTAGAACTTAAGTTCCAGGAGAGAAAGGATCTTGTCTTACTTATTTATCACTGTATTCTGAGGATACAGTCCTTGGCTTATAGCAAGTCTCAATAAATTTTAGTTGAATCAATGAATGTGCCTACTATAAAAATTTACAGACTATGGGAAATTAATAAATGAGGGAACTCAATATATGTTAAGTTAATAAATACCCAGGAAAATTAGTGAGATGTGATTCATGCCAGTAATGAAAGGGTATGCTTTGCTCAAAAGAAACAGAAAAGATGGAAAAGGAGAAAAAGCAATGTTTACAAATATCTGAGGAAGCAGGGAAAGGGGGAAAAGGGGTTCAGTGGAAAACTGCCTGGGTAAGAAAGGAGAGGAAGAGCTGTGATTTCATTCTGGAGGATGTTTTACAGGCTGCTAAGCCCCATTATTCTCTGTCTTAGCACTTTGCCACAACCTGTAATTAAATAATTTGCTTGCTCACATGCTTATCATATGTCTTCTCCAACTTAATTTCTTCTCCAACTTAATTTCGGCTCATTCAGAGTAAGGACCATGAGTGGTAGATATATCTTTAGCACCTGGCACAGAATACATCGGGTTATACACAGAATGCATAAATGAATAATACTGTGTGCCAAGCATTGCCCTAGAGAAACACAGGATATAGACGGGAGAGGATTCACATGCAGTGTAATGATTAACCCATTCAACAAATGTGGAGTGAAGGCCTACTGGGTGCCAGACACTGTGCTCAGCGCTAGTGCTAGATGGAGAGATGTCCCTGCCTAGAGCGAGGTCACGGTCTCTTGGGGTTAACGGACAAGGAAGCCCCGGAGAGCTGTAGGAAATGAGAACTGCCCCATCAGAGAGAAGCACGTGGTGCTATGTGAACCCAGACAAGGGCCATGGAACCCAGACCTGGGAATTAGGAAAGCCTTCTAAAGAGCACTGGGAGGGGCCCTCTTGACCAAAGAAATGGTGAGGTAGTACCTGGTAAGTGCAGGGAATGCTGCAAGAGGCCAGTTCCAGAGAGGACCAGCGTGGCTGGAGAGTGCTAATTCAGTTAGGGGAATGGGGTGGTGTATTAGGTTCCTCTAGGGTAACTGTGTGGAATAGAAAATTGTGTTGAAGAAAGAATCCTGGAAGACAAATGGTGGAAGAGGAACTGGTGAGATGAGGACCAAGAGGAGGAAAAGTGAGAAAAGCTCTGTGTCTATTACCTGCTGTGCAATACGACACAGTAATACCGTGCTGGGCAATACTGGTTGGTCCTTTGTCAACACTCTCCGCTTCCTAGTCTCAAGGAACATCTTGAAAGTATAAGAATGCTCGTAGATATTAGTCTTAGAATTCTGGTGTTTTCTCCAGGCAGAATTAATGCTCCCTGATGGAGCCCTTAAAGTAAATCTCTGTCCTCTGTTTTATAAATGCGTGAATTACTCTAGTCCTCTTCTCAGGAGACTGAGGAATACTGCCTCATTTATTTTCCAGCACTTAGCCACGTAATAATTGAGCCTGAGCAAGTTACTTAACCTCTACAAGTTACTTAACCTTCATTTGCAAAATGGGAATCACTGTGCTTTTCATAAGGAAAGGATATAAAGTGCAAAAGAAAGTGCTTAACACAGGGTCAGGAATGTCGTCAGTGGTGAAAACATGGTACCTACCGGTTTTAAACCGCTACCCTGGGGCCAGTGCTTTTTGATGCGAGCATATAAGGAACGCTTTGTCCATCTCCTGAAATAGAGAAGACAAAGTCTGCCCCTGAGTTCGCTCAGTTTGTGAGTCAGATAAAAATCTCAGTTCAACGACAACTCCCAGCCCGCGGCGGGCCAAGCCTCGGTTCGGCGCTTCCAGAGACTACAAATCCCAGGGTGCCGCGCGCTGGGCCTGGGAAGCCCCGCCCCTCCGCGTTGGCACGCACGTGGGCGGTGCTCCAGGCACCGCCTCCTCTCGCGGTCCCCGCCGCAGGCGCGCGATGGAGAGCGAGTGCTGGGTGCTCGGCGGCGAGTTCGAGGATTCGGTGTTCGAAGAGAGGCCGGAGCGGCGCCCGGGGCCGCCGGCGTCCTACCGCGCCAAGCTCTGCGAGCCGCAGGTAAGAGGGCGGGGCCTCTTGGCCTCGCCCGGCCCCCGGGCCTCGCCTAGATCCCCGGGCCTCGTCTTCCGCGGGTCCCGGCACGAGTGCCCGCCGCCTCCCCGGGTGGGCCCGGCCCACTCTGGCCCCGAGGGCGCCGGGACACCGCCGCGCTCTTCGCGATTAACTCGCGCTGCCGTTTGGCGGGTCTCGCAGTGGCTCTGTCTCCCCAGCTCCTGCTCTAAGATCGGCAGGAACTCCACGGGCCGTGACCACGGGTTCTGCAGCCAGGCAGCCCGCGCGCCCAGAAATCCGGCCACCGCCCCCTTCTCAAACTTAGTGTTGTCTGCGCCCCACCAGCCTGCCTTGTTCACTGACTTCTCCTGCCCGTGGTAACCTCCCTCTGATGGTCAGATCCTTCCATTGTACCCTTTCTCAAGGCACATCTCAAATGCGGCCTCCTCCAAGAAGTTTTTTCTGATTCCCCTTTCCAACCGAAAAATTTGTCTCTGAACCCTGCACAGGGGAAAATCCATGTATAACTTTGGAGCCCCCACCACAACTTAACTGCTGATAATCTGTTGACCAGAAGCCTTACTAATGACATAAACAGTCGATTAACACGTATTTTGTATGTTATATGTATTATGTAACCTGTATCTTACCAATAAGTGACCTAGAGAAGAGAATGTTAAGAAAAATCGTGAGAGAAAATACTTTTACAGTATTTATTGAAGAAAATCCATGTGTAATTGGACCCACGCAGTTCAATCTTGTGCTGTTGGAGAGAATGGTATTTCATGGGTGTAAATCTCACCTTACCAATAATAACTACTATTTATCAAAAACGTACCTGTTCAGGCACTATGCTGGATTCCTTTACACCTATTGTCTTTTTTTTTTTTTTTTTACAACCACTGTACTTACAGATGTCAGGTGCTCAGTAATTACTGGATTATATTTTTGTTTTATTTCACATACATTTTCTTCTTACCATATTCAATCTTTAAGAAGTCACCTTCAGCACTTGATCATGTAAACTCAAAACAGAATGGGCTTGGGAAGTCATGTTGTACAGCATTAAAAGCCATGGTTCTGAGCTAGGACCCTTGAATTCCAGCCTTGGCTTTATTTACCCCTTGCCTTCCAAGGTGTCTGTTCCTCATTTGTCATTTGGGGAAAATACTATTTGCTGGCTCACAGGGTTACTAGGAGAGTGAAATGAGAGAACACTTTGTCAGGTATTTGATAATAAACACAGGCATTTGATAATACTTTGTGTAACGTATTATATACTTAGTGAAATCCAGAAATTGCTTTTCTGTGGAATTTGTTTAATATATGACACCGCCTATAAATTCAGAGAGGCCTTACTTAAGTCATGCTGGTTTCCCTAAATGGACTGGAGATTTCTGTTGTCCCTGCTGACTCAGGTTCTGTGTGGGGCTAGATGTTTGCCTTCAGCACTTCACCTTCTAGTCCCACCCTTGTTCATGGCTCTTCCTCCTTCCTCTCACCAGAGAGGGGTATTTGAAACCATGCCCGGTCTGAATTCTTGTGGGTGTACAGGTCATATGGGAAAATAAAAATAATCATTTGAAAGCCAATTTTGCTTGATCATTTCCCGGTAGGATAATGGAAAATAGATGGAGGTTTGCAGTTGTGTAGTTATCGTTCAAGAAGTTGGGATTGACTAATAATCTAATACCATGTGTGATTGAGAACAGCAGAGTACAAAGGGAAATTATGGGCTCAGTTTTCAGACTTGTTGAGTCACACAGTACTCTGGGGAGAACAGAACAGTGGTTACTAGCTTTCTCTACTGTGACACCTCAGGCTAAGGAGAGAAACTATTTTATTAAGATAACAGGGGGACCGTAATGCCCTGGAGACTCTTACAGAAATAGAACCAGCAATTTCAAGGTAATGGTAGAACCATCACAAATGCAGCTGCATTTGAATTAATAGCGTTGAACTGGGAATAGGCTTCATTCAGCCTGAATGCATTTTACTGGGAATACCAGGGGATGAGACACTTCTTTGTAGCTGAAAGAACTGGCAATACTATGCTTTCTGTCATCTGAACTTTTTTAAAGAATTGCATTCTGTATTTGTGATATCCATAAATGTTGCTGTTCTATATTTCTGCCCTCATCTGAACATTATTTACTCAGTAATCAAGAAATCTTGCCCTGGTTGGTTATGCTCAGTGGTTAGAGCGTCAGCCTGTGGTCCAGAGAGACCCAGGTTCAATTCCCGCTAAGGGTGCGTACCTCGGTTGCAGTTTGTCCCCGGCCCTGGTTGGGTCATGCAGGTGGCAGCCACTCGATGTGTCCCTTTCTTGTCAATGTTTCTCTCTCTCTCTCCCTCCCATTCTACCTGAACAAAAAATGGAAAGATGTCCTCAGGTGAGGATAAAAAATAAAGATCTCAGCCCCACTTTCTTTTCCTTTTTTTTAATTTGTTAACCCTCATCCAAGGATACTTTTCCATTGATTTGAGATAGGGTGGAAGGGAGGAAGGGAGAGAGAGATGCACATCAATTGGCTGCCTCTTGCACGACCCCAACCAGGGCCAGGGATCAAACCCGCGACGCGTTGGCCCGCGGGTCAGTGCTCTAACAGCTGCGCCAAAGCGGCCAAGGCTCCCACTTTCCTTTCTATCCACAGGGTTCAAATCAGTGGAAAGGTGAATACAATATTCCATATTGCCAATTCCTGAGACTTTTCTCCTATAGGTCTTTGGCGTTTGATTGCACTGAAGCCTCCTTTTAGCTTAATCTCTCTTTGCTTCTACTTGTTGCTTTTACATCATTTTCATATATAGCACTATAATGATCATTCTTTCTATGTACGTTCCTTACAGAGTTGCCAATCTCTATTCCAACGACTCTAAAATTTCTCTGCAAGGAAGCATATCTCAGCAGTGTAAACAACCAGTGGGAACTGTGCTGGTTGAATATGGGTTCCCAGGCACCACAACAGCCCCATATTGAAAATGCTACGGAAAACAGAAGCAGACTCAATACAGAGAACAGGCTGATGGGTGCCGGATCGGAGAGGGGCTGGGTGAAAAAAGTGAAGGGATTAAGAAGTACAAATTGGTAGTTACAGAATAGTCATGTGGATGTAATTACAACATAGGGAATATCGTCAGTAATAGAGTAATAACTATCTATGGTGCCGGGTGGGTACTTGAATTATCCGGAGATCACTCTGTAAATTATGTAATTGTCTAATCACTATGCTGTGTACCTGAATCTAATAGAAAAGAATATTGAATGTCCACTGTAATTGAAAAATAAAATTTTTTTAAATTCAAAGAAAATGCTGTCGATAAAACCATATACTTTTGCATGCCTTTTAAAGTTGAGAGGCATCGTATTAATGGTATGTTTATTAATTATGATAATTTTAATACAAATTGGTCCATCATTTAAATTGTCACTCTTCTGTGCCAGATGTCTTCCTCTGAGTCTAATTCTAAAGACATATGTCTTTTTTGAGGCTTAATCATTTATTTATGGAAAATTGCTTCTGAGTATGAAGCATAGCTTTGTTCTGAGTAATATGCTCTTTTCACAATTTCTAGTGGTTTTATGAGGAAACAGAAGGCAGTGACGATGTCGAAGCTCTAACTCTGCAGAAGTTCCGAGGGGACCTGGCCTACAGACGGCAAGAGTATCAGGTAGAGCTCCACGCGTGTGACATGTGCTGCTTGAATTGGGCTCTTGCTCTATAACTTGCAGCGTGTTTAAATAACAGGCTACTAAGTTGTAAGTTTGTTGTTTGTGAAAATGAATTTACTCTTTTGTGATGTGTTTGTAAACTTAGAACCCCAAGTTTCTGTCCTTTTTTATGAGGCTCTGTATAATTTTATTTCTTGTAACTCCAATGTAGGGATCTTTTGGGGATCCTTGTAAGTCGGACTCCCCAGGCTCCGTATCTCATTATGTGTGAGCCTCCAGCACAGATACCTCCTAGTGCCACTGAAGCAAAGCACCGCAACAGTGTAAGAAGAGGAGAAACTGACAGCTGGGTCCCAGCTTTACTATAGATCTCATTTCATCTTCCTAAGAGTGCGGTTGTATTTTGCTGATGAAAAGGTTACGTAACAAGTTAGTGGCAAAACCAGGATTCAAACCATGGTCCGTTTCACTCCAGAATGTTCTTGCTACTATACTGTGAAGTTTTCCATGGTAGTAGCGATTATATTCTCCAGCCATTTCTTCTCTGCCTTTTAGAAGAATACTACTGATTGGAATCCTCAAATCTTTCTTAGTTCATTTAGGGGTCAATTATGACATTACCTTCTGCCTAGGGAAAAAAAACCATCCCTATATCGGAATCCTTTCTTCTAATGTGTTTTCCGCCTTTCATTTCATCCCTTATCTTCATTTCCTCCATGAAACAAATAATTGCCAGAAAGCACTGCAGGAATATGCCAGTATCTCTGAAAAATTACCACCTACGAATTTTGCCATGAAAAGGGACGTGCTGGAGGGCCAGGCTCGGGTTCTGGCTCGCCTGGGAAGGCACGCGGAAGCACTGGCCATCGCTGCGGACTTGGTGAGTGGTTTCATTGCTTGTTTTCATTTGTTTTCCTTAGGATGGTTGAATGTTTTCTAAAAACACAAAGCAAAACAAAAACCACCTTGCTAAAAGCAAAATGTGTGACCTTGGAGCAACAGAAGAAAATTGCCAGTGGCATAAGAACTTTATGATGCTGAACAGTTTGGAACTGTAGACATATCATTGATTTTCTTGTCATTTTCCCCTGCATTATGCTCAAAATACTTCATTGCCTGAAAATCTCATTTGCAAAGGTTTTACTCTTGTTGGGAATAAATACTGAATGGAAGGATTATCAGTGATCTGTTTTCTTCTTTAGATTTTATTTTTCAAATGTTCTGCAATGAACATGTGTTACTTTTGTAAAGAGGGAAAAAAAAGTTACCCAAAAAAATGACTAAATATCATACTAAGCCAAGCTTTAGTACTCCTTTTATTCTTAAAAGGAATTTGCAGAATTTTTCTTAAGGGATAAAGAAAAGCAGCTTTTTTGCAATTCTAGATTCTTCTTGTTTTTGTTCTCAGATTAAGGAATTTATGGTTTACTTCTGTGGTTGTTCGTATAATGTTATATGGGATTGGTCCTAAGTTTTGATGGCCAGTGTTCTTCCTCAGAGGGAACGAATGAGGTGCCATGTCACTGGTCTTGAACCCTGTGGACCTCGTTGACCAAGGCCACCCTCACGTGTGCGTGCATCTGATCTGTACTTTCTCGTTAGCTAAGAGAAATCCCTAAATTTGCTTGCTGAGGGGTCCCTTGCATAGGGCCTCAGCCTCTTGCAGTGAGAGGAAGCTTCGGTGGCGATTGTCTTCAGAACATGGAAAACAGCTGCGTTCTCTTCTTTCTTTTCCTCCCCTCTACCATTTGTGGGTTAATGGGATGCATGTTGTCACAAGAACCTATTTCTCAAACAGTGTAAACATCTCGTAGTGGTGCGTTCGTGTGATGGGCTGTGTAAGGAAACTGCTTTCTGACAGTAAACGACTCTTTCATTTATGAACTCCCCCGACATCTCCTTCAGTCCCACGTGGGCCCCATTCTGGGCTCAGTGCAGGGACGGGCGAGGCATGTCTCTACCCTGCACACATCGCTCGTTAGTGTCTGCGGGGGAGTGGCAAGCCAGCTAAGAGCAGCTCTTCTGTGACTTCCTTCTTTCTCCTGCCACTTCTGCTGTGGCTGACTGGCTCTGTGTGAGGTCGGGCAAGTTACCTGACTTCTTTGTGGTGACTCGCTTGCCTCATCTATCAAATGGGGGTGACAGTAGAATCTGTCTTCAAGGATTCGGGAGGGTGCCGTGAGTAAAGCCCTGGAAGGAGCAGGGCCTGGCACCCGGTGAGCACTCCGTAAGTGGGAGCTGCAGCCAGCATCCTCCCAGCACAGAAGAGTTCAGTATTCTGGAGAAATGACACCAACTCGTTTAAATGGAATTTCACTTCCACAGAGTTATTTAATAGTTACGCTATCAAAACCCTCCTGTCAAAGTCATAGTTTGCACGTAACAGCCTCTACCCCAATGCACACTTGCTTTCTCAGTATCCTCCTGCTTTTACACACTGTAAAGGACCACTGCCTGGTTGTAGAAGAAAGGAAGCATTTGTTGTAGGTCATCGAGACATGATACTTTTCTTATTATAAGTGAAACATGAAGAAGTATTACTCAACAGTTATCAAACATCTGTTCTGTCCGAGCTCTGCTGTGTACTAGGAATTCAGCCTTGAACAGAAACCCTCTGGAACTTCATGATCTGTTGGGAAGGACAGAATGCTAAACAAGACTAATAATAAAACCAGACAGTTTTGTTGTTGGGAAGACACAGCGTGACCAGATAGGTTGCGTGGGGCTTTTCTTCCTGTCCTTTCACTCAGTATGTGGCCATTGAGAGTCCTCCAGGCCTTCGCTTCCTGGAGCGCCAGTGTCTCCGGCCGCTGGTTTTACTGCTATTCCTTACTCAGTGTACTTCTCTGCGGCAGCTCGGTTTGCACACTAGACGTTCATTTAGTCTGCTGTGTGCTCTCCACAGACTTCAGCTTAGGGGGAAAAAGGCTTGTCTTCCCGAACCCACAGGGCTTTTGCCATATGGCAAGTTAGGCAAGAGATGGTGGCTCTGGTTAAGGAGACTTGAAAAGGATTTTTCTGACCGAAGGAAACCAAGCAACCTCCTCCAGCCAAAACTATCTGGCCTTGGTCATAGTTAGCAGGGGAGGCATTTGGATTCAATTATGATGCAGCATGAAACACGGCGAGCTTCAAGGCTGTCCTGCTTAAGATGTCTGAGCCAAGGAAAATTTGGACATAGAGTTCATTCGAATCCTCAAGGAAATTACCACTTGGAGTTTTGGAAAGCCTGGAATATTAAATGGGACCATTAGCCCAGGGTACAGAAGAGTTGGGTTTCTCAACTGTCTGGCTGAAGATAGTAAAGATTATAATAAAAATTGAAAATAAACTGGCATTTATGTCTTTGGTGCTGCATCTTATCAGACCACTGTCACATGAATTGTGTTACTGTTATGACATTAGGATGTTTGGGAATGACTGGAGCTTTGTTTGCTGGGTAGTAGATATTTCTCTAGGTTTATGGTTTCAAACTGAGATCTGTTGAAAAATATTTTGGCCTGGCTGGTGTGGCTCAGTGGATTGAGTGTCGTCCCAAGGTCTAAGAGGTCCCAGTTTGATTCCCGGGCAGGGTACCTGCCCCCGTTGCAGGCTCGATCCCCAGCAAGGGATGTGCAGGAAGCAGCCAGTCAATTTTTCTCCCTCACATCAATGTTTCTCTCTTCCTCTCCCCTAAAACATCAATAACAACATGTTAAAAAGAAAAATACTTTGTTCACTCTCCTTGTGTAGGTGCTGAAAGATAATTGTGATTTATAACACAAACTGGGTTTTTAGGAACCTTCATTTTTATATAGAAAATGTTCCGCAGTTTAAAGTTTTTCATCTTTTTTATCCTCCTTAGGAAATGAAAGCGAGTAACACGGACCATTTAACCACTGTGCTCTGCCTCCAGCTCGCCATTTGTCCAGGCTTGCAGAACGTGGAGAACACCATCTTCTGCTTGCAGAAACTGATTTCTTTGCATCCTTTCAATCCTTGGAACTGGGGCAGATTGGCGGAGGCTTACCTGACTCTGGGGCCAGCTCTCTCAGCATCGTTTGCCTCACCTCCCGGTCAGAGCCACTTCACCTCAAGTGACAAAACTGTCGACTCCTGTCCACACCCAGGAAAGGACCATCCTTTGTGTTTCCCTGAGACGTTGCCGGAGAACTCTGTGTGCTCTGTGGACACAGGCAGCAGTGACAGCCAGACGGAGGAGAGCACTCTGAGTGAGGTTCAGGCCCCCGAGGCAGAAAGGACAGCCGTGGGGTCGCTGGAGGCACAGACGAAAGCGTGCGCCTCTCTCGTCCGAGCCAGGTAAGGACCGAGGATCCACGGGGGCGTGACCCCAGGCTCGGAGCAGAGGCTTCCTTTTTCTAATGTAAGTTTCAGAAAGTTCTGAGCCAGACACTTGGTATGTTTTTGAGATTTTTCTCCTCTGGGCTAGATGGACTCCTTTGAACGTGTCCTTTTAGTATATGTAAGATTTAGAAACACAACTATATTTGCTCAAGGATACAACTTGTATCACTAAAGATAAAAAAATGGAAAACAGTGAAATTAGGAAAAGAAATGCGTGAAACATTGACATGGGGGAAGAGATATTTTCAACAAGGAATGTATCATTCATGTTCCACAGAAATCTAAAGAAAATCTGCTCTTATGTTTGAATCTCTGTGATTAATGTGACTAAACAGTGTCTAATTTATTCTACAGAGAATTCCCATGGATTAGGGACTCCACATACTTTGAATCTGTAACGTAAAGTGTAAGGGAGGGGAAATGCAGTTGACCGATTCTGTAATGTACGAGAGAAACAGATGCTCACAGATCTCAAATGATACCAAAAACAGTGGTTTCTCTTTTTTAACTCTGGAGAATTGAAGAAATATGGTTTAACAGTGAGGCTTACTGAAAACGCTATCTATTTGGCAGAGTTCAGCCTATTCTGATGTTTATTTAGTGTTGAGTATGTCACTGGAATTGAGAAGTGGACTGAATTACAACTGTGTGCCAGGCACGTGCTGGGTGCTGGACTCGGAGTCGTTAAGGAAGAGTCCCTTTCCTTACATCACTGCCGCTGAGGAAGGTCTGCACACAGTCGGTGACGCAGCAGACAGCCCGGTTCCCGCGGGACCTGCGCCCGGGAGCACTGTGCGGAGGAAGAGGGAAGCCCCCAGAGGAACCGGCTTGTGCTGGGTGCTGCTGGGAACATGCACTGAGCTCCTTCGCGTACATGACCACACTGATCCTCACCACGCTGGGTGGATGCAGGGACCCCACTGTAGAGACGAGGAAGCGAATTTAGAGTCGTGCCAAAGTGGCCCAGCTCTGGAGAGCTGCCAGGGTGTCCACTCAGGTCTTTGCCTCCAGAGCCTGTGTCCTTTCCAGAATATCTTGCTGACCCCAGGGAGTGTTCCCCACTTGAGGAGAGGCACGCTAGAGGAAGAGAAAGGTAGCACGGCCCAAGGGGTGGAAAGGCGGGTGTGGCAGCATTGTGATGTGGTGTGGTGACCACAGCGTTGGTGTGAGCTGGAGGCGCAGTTATGTGGGAGGCGGGACTTTGGAGTCAGAGCGGTTTTTAAGGAACCTGATCAATTGTCATGGAGCGATGAGTCTGGACTCCTCCACTTGCTCGCTGTCCGACCTTGCACAGGTCTCCATTCCCTCGTCTTACCAGATGGAGAAGTGGGGGCGATGCCTCCCTCATGGGGTTGTGAGAACTGAAGCATCCCGGCCACCTACTGCAGTGTGCAGTATGCAGTCAGCCTTGGCAAATGTACTGCTGCTGGCTTTCGTCATTGTTAGCACAAGACGTTAACTGTCATCTTGAAGACTTTGACCCTCATGCCAAAGGCCTGAAGAGTATGTGACGGGCCGTGACCTGGGGAGGGAGGTCTGGTGGCAGGGAGGAGATCTTGGCAGGAGTTTGGAGCTTGGGACACCAGTGAAGGGACTGTGGGCTAATTGGTGGATAGTGATGATAAAAAAGGAAGTGGATGTCACCGCAGGATGGAATAGACAGGACTTGGTGACCAGCTGAGTGTTTGGGAAGGATGGGGTGAGGAGGGAGAACAGAGGAGTCAGAGACGACGGAAGGGTTGCCCTTGGGTGGAGGTGGTGCCTTTCCCTGAGACAGGACACAAGGCAGGAAGAAGAGAGCAGGGTTGGGGGCAAGTGATGGTAGGTGTGATGTGCTGAGTCAGGAGCCTGCAGGACACTTAATTAGGAAATGCAAGTCGAGCCCAGGAGGCAGCCGGAGATCGAGGGGTCTGGGGAAGAGATCAGCAGCCAGGTGGCGGTGAGAAGACGGTAGGCTCAGTTCTGAGAAGAGGATCTGAAAGCTCCGTCATCTGTGGCCTTTGCGAAGGCGGTTTCATCAGTCATGGCTGACCTTGCGGAGGGTTGAGGAACGAATGAACACGAAGTAGAAGTAGCAAGTGTAAGCTGTGTCTTCAGGAAATTTCAGGAACGAGAGAGGGAGAGCAGGTACAGAAAGGGCTCACACACGTGCTTCCAGAGGCCAGGGTGGTGCAAGCAGGCCGGACTGAAACCGGGTGGATGTGAAGTGGGCCGGGTTCTTCTCTGAAACTCCAGTGACTCCCCATTGCTCTTACATAAGTTCCACGCTTCTTTCCACTGCCTTCGAGGTCGTGTGTGAGTTGACCCTGCCTCTCCTCTTCCTCGTGTACTACAGTCTTTCTTCCTGGCTGTGTTCTGCCCACAGGGAGCTTCGAGATGTTCACACACATCAAGCTAGTTCTTGGGTCAGGCCCCCTTCCCCCTCAGCCAGCCCTCTTCCCCCAGACATGACTTGACGGGTGTGTCAGAAAAGCCTTCCTCCGCTGCCCCATCCCCAGGAGACACTGTATCCTCCTGTCTTGGATTTTTCTTCATAGCACTCGTCACCACCTGAAATCGTCTGATTGTTGGTGATCTCTCCCTCTCTCCCCTGAGGCAGGAGCCTGTTCTGCTCAGCGGCGTTTCCCAGTGCCTTCATCAGTGTGCCATCCACACAGTCAGTCTTGAACACAGTGAGGGAGCACAGTGAGGGAGCCCCGCGAGGGGGACAGGAGGGGGACAGGAGGGAGGAGGAGCCCGAGACCAGGTTGTGAAGGGGACAGGAGGGAGGAGGAGCCCGAGACCAGGTTGTGAAGGGGACAGGAGGGAGGAGGAGCCCAAGACCAGGTTTTGATCATGATGGGAGGTTAGTGGGGAAGTAGTTGCAAAGTGGTCATCAGATGGGCCTCGAAGATCTGGGCCCATTTAGGGTAATTGAAGTGCGTTAGAGAATTGAATTAGTCCTTGAGGTCAAGTTGCTGTGGGTCAGGGACATGGACGGGTCACCGAGCACTGCCTGCAAAGAACACCGCCCCATGATTCTGAGGGAGGAGCGCGGACTGGGAGGCTTGTCCTTTCCCCTCAACATTACTCAAGCTTTTGATCACGTGACTTCTACAGGCCACCCTTTGGGGTTTTGCTTTCTAAAGGTTTCTTTGAGAAGCTTGGTCAGTGCATTTTTGAAAAGACGACTCTCTAGGGTAAAGCTGGGCACTTTGTCCAGAGTCAGAAGCGTTAGGGATTCGGATGAGGGTGCGTGCCTGCTGTTTAGCCCAGCGGGACTCTCGTCCAGCTGAACGCTTGTGCTACGTGTGAACATTTCCCCACTGCCTTCCCTTCTGGGGAACTACACACCGGGACTCTGTTTTCCAGGCTTTTGCTTCAGCTCACCCAATCTCAGCAGACGTCCTTTGCTTTGGAGAGGAACCTAAGGACCCAGCAGGAAATTGAAGATAAAATGAAAGGCTTCAACTTCAAAGAAGGCACTTTGCTGCTGATAGCTGAGGTGAGTGTACCCCTAGGGTTTATGTGAAATGAGGCACAGATATTTTTCCTGGCTCCAATATCAGTTTTTCAAAAACAAGGTCAAATCTCACCCTCTCAAGGACTTCTATGTCCTTCCTTTACGTGCCTTTGGTCACTTCATCCCAAATGTGGCCTCTTCGTTATCTTTCTGCTGCAGTGAGCTAGATAGAGGCAGGAGCTCCGTCTCATTTGCAGGCTGCTGCTGTGAGGACCCGCCTGCTTGAGCATCAGGCGGCCCAGTGGCTGTTCTCTGAGTGCTGACTAAGGGAGTGAATAAAGGTTGGCTTTCATGCAGGACTCTTGTTTGTTTTCCCCCCGACCATCCCGTAACAACAGCCTGTGGGCCAGGTGGGGCTGGGAGTGAGGTGCCCGGAGGCTGTGCTTCACCAGGGTCAGGTTTTCAGCGGCAGAGCTGCCCTGTAACCCGTCCAGTTGCCAGTCAGCTGTCTGCTCCACCCTCTTACTGCTCTGATGGCTGCAGACACTCAGATGTCAATTTTTAAATCTTTATTGGCTTTTTAAAAAAATATGCTGTTGAAATGTCTTAAGATGGCATTTTGTGATTATTAGTTATTTACATTATTCACTCTGGTTTCTTTTAGTGTATAATTATAACTTGACAGCTCAGGGGCTTTTCCCATGAGAATAACTCAATCCATACACATCCTGACGTCATACTTTCAGGAAGTCCTCACTGCAAATCTACAACTGCCCAGCTCCTCTCTCCCTACGCCAAGCTGAGCTCCCCCTCGACTCCTTTACCCTGTCCCGGGACACACTCTCCTGTCTGTTGTCTCCGAGCCTTTCTCAACCTTCCCCTTGTACAGGCTCTTTCCCTTGAGCCCGCAGACAGGCACAGAGACCCCGTCTCTTCCGAGTTCACCGTAGTCTTTCCTTAGTCTGCTTTTCTTCAGGTTTCTGTAGATTTCTGTGGACCACTCACTGTGGACCACTCACCTTTTGTTTCCTCTTCCCTGTGCTCGGAGAAGATACACAAGTCTGCTTTTCTCCCGTGTTTCTTACCATCCCTCTACCTCTCGAGACACCACCGTGTCCTAAGGACTGCGTTCTGTGCAGTGCCGCTGAGGTTCTCTGTGCCCTCTGCCTTTCTCCACAGCAGCCGTAACCACGCACACGTAGCAGTGGTCACCTCTGGGCTGATGGCCCTCTGGGCTGTATCTCTGCTCCCTTCTCTGGAACGCTTGCCTCACGTCTCAGATTAACAGCCTATAGAGTGATTAATCTGGGATGATGCTTGATTATTTTGCTGTCGCTTCAGTACAAATGTCTACAACGGAACTGCTCATCAGAACACCTCCCACCTTTGTCAGTGCCCAGGATAGTGTCGTACCTTCAGCAGACTCGGCCATCAGCAGGCGTTTGTTGAGAGGAGTCAGGGGAGTTAGAGATTACCAATCTCTTCCTTGTAGACTTAATTTTTTCCATTGATTCTGTCTGTTGTTATTCGTTTATCCAGACCAGGAACCTCACTAGCTGTGGGGCTCGTCCTCTGTTCTCACCTCTAGCCAGGCACCGAGCCCACCCTTCCTTCGGGGTCCACCTTTTATTTCTCCTCCACCACTGCACCATGGTCCCTTACCACCTATGGTGACGCTCACAGTGACCTCCAGGCTTGCTTCTCCTGCTCTTCCTTCCTCCCCCCAGAGCTCTCTTGAACAGCGCCTCTGAGTTCATCTTAAAACTTTGAGGGCTGGCTGAACAATCGGGTGAAGGGATTAAGTACAGGTTGATGGTAAAGTAGTCATGGGGATGTGAAGTACAGCATACGGAATATAGTTAATACTATTGCAACAACTATGGATGGTACCAAGTGGGTACTAAACTTATTGGAGGATCACTTCGTAGGTTATATGATTGTCTAACTACTATGCTGTGCACCTGAAACTAGTAGAAAATAATATTGGATGTCACCTGTAATTGGAAAATAAAATTCAATAAACATTACTTTGACCATGTTACCTGCTTGCTTAAAAACGAAAATGTGTCACCATTACTCAGAGGTCAGGTCTAGTTTAAGACCTCGATAATGATGTCCAAGGCCTTCCAGAGAGTAACACCAAACCTGTGACCTAGTGATTCCTACACAGGTCTTTGCTGCCACTAGACTGATCTGCCCAGGCCTGATGAACCTGTCGTGGGTTTCCCATCTCCACCTGCTTGCTAGAGATCCAGCCCCAATCCGCATCCTAGGTGGCTGTCCCAGGATGTTCTGTTCTGTGGCCGTTTCTCCCTCATCTGAGCTCGGTAGAAGGATGGCTTGACTAGACAGCTCTTTAGTCCCCCCAAATCAAGGTGCGTCTTGTCTTTGTGGGTGTTCTATCAGAGAGAACTACCAGAGAATCTGAGCCGATTCTGGCCAGTAGGGGGCAGTATTGTGCCTTTGGAGGGCAAACCTCCTTCTAAAATCTTAGAGGTTCCTGTGGTAACTGTTCTGGAAGGAGTCTCTGTAGGTCAGGAAAGGGTGGACCCAGCTCTTGCTTTGATTTCTTTGGAGAACTTCTAAGAGAAAGAATCTGTGTGGTCCCCCGCCCCCCCCAGCAGTTATATCCTGCGCGAGCCTGTTCTTCAGTCATTTACAAGGAGGGAGACTCACTTGCCATTGCCAAGAGAGACACTGTCGGCTGTAAGAAGGTTGACTCGGCTCCCTGTAGGCCGACTAGCTCCACTGCCACGTTATACCTCAGCGCTGTGTTTACTCTGGGAAGGATGAGACAAGAACCCTGGGGTAATAGTTTACCCATGTGGCCCTCGATCACTGCTTCTGACGAGACATCTTTTCAGTATGTTGGAATTGCTGCAATTGTTGGAATTGAAGGAGTTCTGCGAGTATGAAATCCTTTACGCTGAAGACTGGCGTGGTCTTGCATGCCGCGTCTGGTGCCCCTTTTATTGGGTCAGGGTTTTTTTCCTTCCTGCTGCAGGTTATGGGAGAAGATATTGTCCCAGAAAAAATAAAAGACGAGGTACACAGTGAGGTGAAGTGTGTGGGCGCTGCAGCCCTGACCTCCTTGGTGATTGCATCTTCGAAAGAATTTGAAGACAAATGGTTCAGAAAGATCAAAGACCACTTCTGTTCCTTTGAAAATCGGTTCCATGCACAGATACAGATCTCCGCGTAGTCGTCCGTTCAAAACACATCAGGCCTGTGTGACTGTCTTGTTTACTTCAGAGAGAGTGCACTGCTAACTGTGGACTAGAACGAATTAAAAATGGTTATGTTTTATAAAAATGGCTGTCTCCCAGGTTCTTTCTACTGTGTTCTGTTTCTTGATTTTTTGTTGTCTTTTTAGATTTTTGCTATTCACCTGGCTTAGCCTCCTGCTCCTTTAGAAGTTATCTATTGGAAATGTGTGTAAAAGAGGCTTTTAGATTTTAGTCTTTTAAAAACAGATAATACATATAACCAGCAGTATAGCTATTCACATTGTGTAGGTAAATTCATTAGGATCGACCATGATTGTTGAAATGAAGGGCATGTCAAGGTCACTTTCATGGACACTGCAGGAGAATTTATTATTCGTGGCCCGACCAACAGTGTAAGTGTCCAAATACTTGCATCACTTCCTCTTGCCTCCGAGTCTCCAGGGGTGACAAATATGGACCCAGGGAGCACTGTCTCCCAGGGAGAATGTCCTGTCCTTTCAGCCACACAGATTATCGTCACTGTCTGTAGCATCATCTTCAGATACTGAAGGCCATTACCTTACTCAAACTACCTGGGATGGAAGAGCCCTCTGGCTTTCCTCCTGGTTCACTGTCTACACCTGGCTGCCTGAGTGGTCTCCCTGGAGCTGCTCATACCCTCGCTGCCCGGGTAGCGGCATGCCCAGGCCTGTGAGAACCCAGCCTCCTGCTCTCGAACACCTCGGCTGTGATGGAGGGCGGGAAGGGCACCAGGAAGACTGGGAGCCTCTGGGTTTCATCACACGCAAGTCATCTTGATCATTTCCAGCACAGATGGTGAAGGTAATGATGCAGCAGTGATTATGCTAAAGAAAAATGTCAGGCGAGCCGACTTAAACACCCCACCCTCTTGTCAATGAATCGCTCAAAAGGTGAGCAGATGTGAACCACAGAGATGACAGCACTCCAGGTGGGTGTGGTGGGACCCAAGGGCCGTCCTTGCCTCTGGTGACTCAAAAGATCCGTCTTGGGGTTTGGGGTTTGGGGTTGTGCTTGGTATTTGATCCGGTGAGTCTTTTGTTCTTTATACACTCCCACCCCTGCGATCTTCATACAGTAGCCCAGGAGTCTTATAAAAATGAAGATCCTTCTCAGAGTCCTTCATTGATTTCCCAGACCTCTGGTCCATGGGCCGACGCTCTAACTGCTGAGCCAAACCGGCCCGGGCAAGATGTTTTCATGTTAGACATGCCTGGGTGGAAACCTCTGAAACAAAGCCAGAGCCACTGTTTATTGTTTTAAATAACAGCTTGCTTGTGCTTTTGAAATTTCATTTATAAAGGGAATTTACACACTACTTTCCAAGGTCTTAATGCTAGAAACAAACCAACACCAGGGAGAAGAATACAATAGTCCAAAGCTCTGGCTCCAAAGGCTCGGGTGCAGTGGTGCTCACGCGCCCCGTGCCAGGCCCCGGCCCTTGCTGAACCAGCTCTCAGGCTGCTGCTGTGGCCCCTGAGCCCTGCTGCACAGCCAGAGCTCAAGTGTGTGTCATCCTGCCCGTCCCCCACCCCGCTGAGCCAGCAGAACCACGGTCCTAACGAGCAACCTCTTCCCAGGCGAAGTGTATCTACTGGTGGACTTGGCCACAGAGGCCAGGAGACATGGAGGACAGGCATTTGTCCCACCCTCCCTCAGCCTGCCTTCCTCGGCAGAGCGGCTCGGTCACCTAAGCTTCAGCATTGACTGCTCAGGCCTGGAGCTGATGGCCACCCTGCCCCTTGTCTGGTGCTACCCTGTCAGCACACAGGATACCTGGCAGTCGTGCACTCAGTGACCCGACTGATTGGAGGTGGGGCGTCTGTGTCCGCCTTTGGAGAAAACGTGAAGGAGATGCTCAGAACGGGGCAGGGCCAGGTCTGCGCTGCTGCTTCCTGCTTCCGGGCCCTTGTGCTCTAGGCCCAGCTCCGTTTGGCCTGTGGTTCCACCAGATGCTTGGGATATGCAGGCAAACAGTGGCCCTCAGGTGTGTGTCCTCATCACCAGGACCTGTGCATACATTCGGTGACATGGCAGAAGGAATGCTTGGAATGGTCTCAGCCTATCAGTAACCAATGTTGTGGCTGGACTTGCCCTGGTGGTTCTTATGACTACAAGACGCCCTTCAGGAGTGACCATCCAGGAAAGTGTCGATGGAAGGAATGTCCAGACCTGTAGAGAGTTTTATGCGTTTATCTGAGCCAAAGCTGCTGACAGTTGCAGGGAAGCAAGACCTCAAACTCTGCGGAGTGACGGGGAGCACGGAGGAGGGGCCATGCGGACCACCTGAGGCTGGTGAGAGGAAGGCCTGGGTGGGTTGCAGGGTAGTCAAGATGACGTGCTCTCTTGAGGGTGGTTATGCCTTCCAGGGGTGTCCTGGCATCTCAAAGGTGGTTAACCTAGATGCGCAAGAACAATGGCCAGGGCTGGCTTAAACCCTTTCACTAAAGAAGTTACGGGCCAGGGGCTGACTGCCCACCGGGACCTGCCCAGTGAGGGGTTTACCACTTACTGCAGCACCCCTTTTTGAACACGACTGGAAAGATAACGGCCTGTCACATGAGACCTGGAAGTTCCACAGCACACCTGGGCCACACAGCACATGGGCCTGGGGTCCAGGTTAGGGGCCGAGGGTTTGGTGGGCTCACTCTTTGTTGGTGAATTTAAAACATAAAGGCTAAAATTTAAAACACAAGAAAAGAAAAGAAGTACCCCAAATGGTCAGTTATTGAAATCAGCCATGATCTCTAAAACCAGGAGGCCTCTGGCGTTGGTGTACACCCTCAGAGGGCACACGCCTTCCCCACTGGCTGCCCAGCCCCTGCCCGGGGGATGGGGGGTTGGTGGTCAAATACCGGAATTTAAGCCCCTTTGGAGTAGAAGCCAAGGTTGGTCCCCAGGGACTTGAGAGAGAAGAATTCAGGAGGGAAATGACTGGGCACTCCAAGCCAACTTGTCCCTTCCGGAGTTCGAGGGCACACGGAGAAGGTGCCACCCGCAAACGGGAAGCAGCCCTCAGCAGAGCCTGGCCATGCTGGCACCCGCACCTTGGCCTCTGGCCTCCAGAACTAGAGAAACTCCTGTTGTTTCCAAGCCTCGCAGCTGGTATTTGTCACAGCGGACTGAACAGCCAGGTCCTCCCCACTCCCGGAAAATCAAGGGAGAGGCCTGGCTGGTTCTCTTCGGGGGAGGTGGGACAGTGGGGCCCAGGGAGCTTGGGGGTTCTTCCCTAGCAACCATTTCACTGGGAAGGTCTAGAAATCTCTGTCCTCAGACCCGGCTCACCACCTAGACGGTGTCTGTGTGGATCTGCCGCACGTGGTGACCGGGCAGTGCAGAGAGACAGCCTCGCAGGCACCGCTCGAACTGGCTCCGGCCCCCTTGCCCTTGGCCTGGGCACACGCCGCCCCTTGTGCCCGGGGCCACCCTCTGGCCTCTGCCCACTCGGCACCTGTGGACACCCTCACTCACCACACCCTACAGGTGGTAAGGATGGATGGAGCACCTTGACCGGCAACACATCTGTGTCAGTCAAAATACAGAGGCCCGCCAACAAAGGAGGCCGTGTTTGCTTGGACGTGTGTCTGCTGTGTTACATTCTCTGATAACGGCTTTCCTGACACTCTTCAGGACGACGCTGAGAACGTGAGTGACAGCTTCTCTGTGTCCAACAGCTTTTTGGACCAAGTCCAGGAGATGAAGCATTTGACGATGTGACCACATTTCTGTGCTAGGCAGGGGGCAGGCAAGCTGGAGGAGGAGCCCAGGTGGTGAGGGCAGGAGGGGGCAAAGGTCGTCCTGGGTGTCCCACGTTCGGCCCCCTGAAGGAGCAAATCAGCAATTATTGTGCCCTGGGGTGTCCAAGGCCCTGTTGTCAGGGTTCCTGGGAGCCTGCAAAGATGCCCTTGACCTCCGGGCTCTTGCACTGCAGATAGATTAGAACTCAGAATCTGGCGATGTCCAGATGAATACCGCAATAGTTTCTAGGAGCGGCTTGGGGGCAGGGTTGGTCATGAGCAATCAACACTCGCAGTCAGTCCTACAGGGGGGTGATGTGATCTCTAGTCCCTGGCGTGGGGTATGTGTTGGGCCATAGTGAAGCCCCCCATTCCCCTGTGCCCCCCACACTATCATACAGTTTCTTTCATTCTCATGTTTCATGGTGGTGGTTCACGTGGTGTCACCTCCTGCTGACTGGGTTCTCCAGGACAGATGTGAGTCTGGGTCTCTGCCTGTCACTGTGCCTGGAACTTGGGGGCACCTCATTGCTGTTGCTGACTCACAGCGCAGTAGAGACTGGGTGTTTCAGGATGGCCCCCAGCGAGGAGGCCTGCCAGGGCAGGTGCACCGCGACTCTAGCCTGAGCAGAACCACACATGGGCTGGGGAGGATCGGGAACTTTCAAGGATGTGTGTTGGCCTTCAGCCACCCCCTCGCCAGGTGTGTAAAGCCCTCCTGGTATCCTGGTGGCTTGGGATGAGAGCCCAAGGCTGGGGGCCCTGGAGAATCCAGTCCCACAAAGGGCCACAAAAGAATGGCCCAGCCTTGTCTCAGTGGCCCCAAGGTTGTAGCTGTCAAGAGTCTGGATCCCGGTGCAGTAAGAAGCAACCCAAGTCTCAGTGACTTAAACAACAAAGTTTTCTTTCTTTCTTTTTTTTTTAAGTATGTTTTATTTACTTTTAGAGAGAGGGAAAGGGAGAGGGGGAGAGAGAGAAACATTGATGAAAGAGAAACATCAACATCAATCTGCTGCCCCCTGCACCCCCCACTGGGGCCTAAGCCTGCAAGCCAGGCATGTGCCCTGACCGGGAATCGAACTGGTGACTTCTCGGTACATGGTATGGCGCTCAATCCACTGAGCCAGATGGGCCGGGCAAAGGTATATTTCTACTTCACTGCTGTGGGTGGGCGGGTAGGAGCGGGAGGGCCTGCTCACACAGTCTCAGGAGCCTGGCCGGCAGGGGGCTCCGCCCAAGGCGTGCTGCTGCGAGCCAACTGCGCGGCCTGTGAAGCTCCAGCTGGGAGGGACCCTCAGCGCCGAGCTGCTAAACTGCCTCGTCCAGCTCTACGCCCCAGACGCCTCGGCTTGCCCATCTCTCGGCTCCGGTCTCCATCGGCCCACATAGCTTGCAGTGGCGGTTCTGGGGCCTCATCCCGAACTCGTCGGGCCAAGGGATTCCCAGTGCCCTGCCTTTCCGGGGACAGCAGTAGTCTCACCCCTCCAGAGACATCCAGAATGTTCACACACCCTCTGGATCTCTCTCCCGGGTCTCAGGAGTGGACCGTTCCTGAGGGCTGGGAAACAACCACCCTCTGCTGCTCAGTGCCTCAGTTTACCCATAGACACAATGTGGGCTGCACCTGCCCCTTCCGTATTACAGAGATTCAAGGATACTGAAAAGCTCCGGCTGCTCTGTGGGAAAAAGGGCTCTACTTTCACGATCCTTGTCCCCTAGTTCCCTTTCCCACCCCCCTGGAACTTCCTGGAGTGAGCTGTGTAGGCCACACTAGAGGGGAACCCAGGGACTGCTGGGGGTTGGGAAGGGAGCGTCTCAGGCCTGGGAACAGGCAACAATGTTGCCCAAGTGCCTTTAGTTCAAAGGGACCAGGGTCAAAGCTGCTAGTAGTTGCAGTGGGGTCTTTGGGCCAGAAGGTCCAGAAATCAGGGAGGGCAGCTGGGAGAAGGGACCCCTCAGAAGTGAGGGGAGGCCTGCAGAACTGGCCTCCAGATGGGGGCCACCCTGGGCACCAGGCCCAGTTGTTCCAGCTGCAGCCGCATGGGCCTGTGGGCGCTGAGCTTGCTGTAGAGGGCGAGGGGCCCGTCGTGGGGCCGCAGGGAGAAGTGGGCCTGTGGGGTCAGGGCCCCCCAGAGGCCGTGGTAGGGCTGAAGCCTGGGGGGCAGAGGTGGGTTTGGGGCCAGGGGGCTGCTCGGCCCGGAGGACCTGGACAGACTCCGGTCCTGGGGGTTGCTTCCCGTTGATGGGCTGCCGAAGGGACTGGAGGACATTTGGTCACTGGCAGACCAACTACTGCCACTGAGGCGGCGGGGTGGGGGGCTGCGCCCTGCTCTGGGCTGGAGGGGTGCGTCCAGCCTGGGGGACTTCAGGCCCATCACCGGCTGGGAGAAGGCGCAGAGGTGGCGAAACTCCTCGTCAAACAGCTGCACCGCCGGGCCCGTGAACTTGGAGAGGATGTTCCGGTGGACGTGTCCGCAGAGCCAGGTGAAGCTGTGGGAGGGAGGGGGGGGTGAGGGGGGCTGGGCCTTGGGACCTCGCTGGGGGGGGGTGGGGTGGGGTGAGGGCGGGACTGTGAGAGAAGACTCCCGCGCCCACGGCCCGCTGTGCTGCCCCACTCCGTCCTGGCGGAAGCCGGGAGGGAGACCGTGCAGCCCCCTTTCCCAAATGGCAGAACTGAAGCTGAGTCCAGCAAAGTTCTGCTGGGGAGCGAGCAAGTCGCCAGAGTGACTTTCTGGCCTCAGGTCCAGGCTCCCTCCTGCTGCTCAGACTGAGGCCCTCAGATGATCCCTGCAGGCGCAGAGGGGCCGAGTCCCAGTGTCCCCAGCTCCGTGCTCTTGTGAGTCATCTAGGCTCCACCTGTGAAGTGTGGGGACACCTGCCTCTTCTAATCAAACAGGGCTGGAGAGGGCAGCTGCACCCGGCAGGGGCGGCCCTTCAGGAAAATCTACAAGGGGCAGCTCTGTTTTCAGGCTCATGAACCCAGAGGGGGACGAGGGGCAGATGGAAAAGAGCAGACAGGGTGAGCCACGGGAACTGGGCGTGAGTGCGGTTCCCTGGCACACCCACCAGAGGACACCCTCAAGCAGAGGTCTTGTCCCTCCGCCCTTGTAAGCTTTTAAGTGAAAACAAAATGCTCAAAGAGTTTATGTATTACCTTTATAATCCCTGATTTAACCAAATTCCTTTCTATTTCAGATGGAAAACTCCCCTCATTACCCCCCCACCACCACCAGCACCAAAAAAAAAAACCCTTGAAAATGTCTGGTGATGGCACCAAAGAGCCACCAGACCATCACATTAGAGATTCCCATGTCCCTAATAATGTGAACCCAGGCGTGGGGAGCCATGGGCAGGATGGCCAGAGGAGGACCAGGTCATCCTGAAGGACAGCCAGGGCCGAGCAGAAACAGCCCTAATCAAGGTCTCAACCTCCAGCCCCAGCCTACCTGCCTTGCCAACCAAAGGCAGAAGCCAGCCTGCAGGGTCCCTGCTCTGCGAGACGGGGCAGGCCCACAGGAAACTGGGGCAATCCTGGGAAGGACAATGGGGCTTTGTTTACGCCTCACCTCCCGCCTAGGAGCCACCCATCCTGCCCCAGATTGATGAGCTGAGCCTGGGGCCAGCCAGGTCGGTGACAGGAAAGGTGGCAAAGACAGGCAGAGTGGGACTCCTGGCCGCATGGAGAAACCAAGCGCCGCATGCGTGTGGCATCGGGCTAGACTAGGTCAACAGCTACATGCTTTGCTCAACAAAACGGGTCCAAGGTGCTCTGCAGCTGTTCAGGTCCTCAGACACCCGGTGCCCCCGTGCTGCCACCCCCCAGCTAGCTTTTATTTTAGGTGGTGGGTTCGCAGGTATTTATTCCATTACTTAAGATGATGAAGTAGCACCCCCCAGCTCCTGCACATCCCTGTCCCCTGCATCCCTGTGGCCCCTGCGCCCTTGTACATTGCACAGGCTCCCCCTCACTTCCCCTGCATGTCCAGGGGTCCTGTGCGCTAGCTCTCACACTTTCTTTTATCACCACCCATGACATGAAACACACTTTATTTGTATTGCTTTTTGGCCCTTAAGTACATAGAATTGATAATAATCTTTGGCTCCAGACCCACTCTCATCATTGGCCTGTTCATGGCCCATTTTAATGTATGTAGCTATTTACTTAGTTATTTTAAAAAATTCATTTTTCTTTATTGAGTTTAGAGAGAGAGAGAAACATTGATGAGAGAGAGCATCGACTGGCCGCCTCTTGCGTGCCCCACATTGGGGATTGGGCCTATAATCTGGGCATGTATCCTGACCAGGAATTGAACCAGCAACCTCTTGGTGCATGGGTCGATGCTCAACCACTGAGCCACACCAGCCAGGCTTACTTCATTATTTTAAGTAATGTAATAAACACCTATGAATCTACCGCCTAAAATAAAAGCTAGCATGTTAACAATAACTGCATCTAACCATAGGATCTCTCCCACAACCCATTTTCCCGCCTTCTCACACTAGAGGAAATCATCACCTCAAATCCTATGTCATAGTTCCCATACTTTCTTTTTTCAATAAATAAAAAAAGTTTTGCGTTTTCAGGAAATTCAGTATTTTTACTGTAGTAATTTTAACATAACAATCCTTTGGCATTTTCCACTTAATATTATAATTCTCAGACATATCCATGTTGTCTCTTACTGCTGTAGTTCATTCATTTTTGACTATTATATAATATTCTACTGGTGGCTGAGTTATGGTTTATGTATTTACTCTTCCACTGATAGGAATTTGGGTTACTTTCACAGTTTTTCTGCTGTAAGCAGTGCTGCTATGAATGTTCTTCTATTCGAATTCTGTATTGTGAGCCAGTTCTTCTTGCAAATACACCTTGGAGTGGAATTACTGGATTATAAACTAGGTGAACATTTAGCTTTAGAGAAAGTGTCAAACTCTTTCCAAAGTTCCTTTACTGATTTAAAATTCCATCGGCAATGCATGGAAGACCCTATAATCCAACATTTGGTATTGTCTTATTTTTTTACTAGTTGAAAAGTTATAAAATGGTAACTTGTTCTAACCTTGACTTGCATTTTTCCTGATCCTTCAAATGCTGAACATCTCTCGCCTCCTGTGTTTGCACACGTGTGTCCTCTCGGTGAAATGCCTGCTCATGTCCCTTGCCCACACTGCTGTGCTGTTATGATCATAGGAGCTCTTTGCACTCTTCACACTAACCCTGTCACGGCATCATGGAAACCTGCTCTCAGTTTATAATCTGACTTTTCATTTTCTTTTTTTTATCCTCACCTGAGGACATTTTTGCATTTATCTTCAGACAGAGCGGGAGGGAAAAAGGAAGGAAGAGAGAGAGAGAAAAACATCGATGTGAGAGAGACACATCAACTGGTCGCCCCCACACGACTGGGGTACGAACTACAACTGAGGTAGGTGCCCTTAGCGGGAACCGAACCCAGGACTCTCTGGTCCACAGGCCGACGCTCTAACCGCTGAGCCAAACTGGCCAGGGCTGACTCTTCTCTTTCGTTAGTTCATGGAAAGATGTCCTTCCATGAACCAGGCTCCTCGCTGCAGTGGAAGCGAATCCAGCAATGTTTCACAGTCACGGCTTTCTGTGTTCTGTTAAGATGCGGTGCTTAACCCTAACGTTAAAAAAAAATCATGTCTACTTTCTACTAAGAGTGTTAAAGTTTGTTTTTGACACTGATGTCCTTTTTATCTATTGGGGGTTGGTTTTTTGTGATAAGAGTTTTCCATACGGAGAATTAGTTTTTCCAGTTCCTTCTTTCCCCACTGCCCTGACGCACCCTGTCGAGTGTGTGTTCGGTTTGTCTGGACTTTTCTGTTCTGTTTCATTCGTCAGTTTGTCTGTCTCTCCTCCACTGTCTCAGGTACTCCAGCTCCATGGCAGATCCTGGTCTCTGGTAGGGCAAGTCCTGCCTGTCCTTCTTCAGCTTATCTTGGCTACCATTGGAAAAATCGTTTTAACTGTGACCTACTCACATAACAAACGCATACACAGCCACAGGATAACGTCCGGAACCTCCCTTACCGCAGTGTGCCCTGACTGTTTTTATTCTATTCTATTTCATTTAAAGAAACAACGAAAGAGCTGATCAGCACCCGCTAAGTTGATGTCCTACCCTACATGATGCACCGTTTGGAAAACCGAGCTTCTCCAGCACATTGGATGGCCAGACCTGGTGTGGACTTTCACGTGGGTTTTCATTCACAGACACTGTGCAGACACTGTGTTAACTGTGCTTCCTGCCAGGCAGCAGCGGAGAAAAGGGTCCGGGCCCTGACATCATGTCATGCAGTGTTGGCTAAACAAGTCCACAGAGAAGTTCTCTAGGGAATGATCTAGAAGCTGTCACCTGCAGGGTAAGTTAGCAGGGTAAAGACAACGGGAGTGGGTTCTCCAGCAGAGGAATAAACAGCAAGTGCAAAGGCTCTGAGCACGAAAGCCCTGGGAGGAGGCAGCGTGGCTATAGCACAGGAGGGAGAAGAAGGGTCCTGCTGAGCCCGAGGCCGTGGTAGGAACGTGGATTCTTTCTAAGAGTGGTGACGAGCATGGAAGCATCTCAAGGATGATTCTAGCTGGTTTGCGCTTAAAACTCTTTCTGTTTCTGGGAGAGAAACCCCAGAGGTGTTAGTGCGGGTCAGGGCAGGAGTGGAGTCAGGGGCCAGTTAGAAGGCCAACCATCAGGCTGTACCTCATGCTGTTCCAGCTGCCTCATTGTGCCCTCCCCCACCCCGCCTTTCTCGTCCTCCCAGGCCCACTCCACCTTCCTAGGTCTGCTAGCAGAAGGGGGGCTCCCTCCCGGCTGACCCCAGAGCACCTTCTTAGCTCATGCTGATCTTAGAGTGTCCATCACCCAACTCTCTGGCCATTTACCCATATTTATTTATTTATTTTTATGAAAGAGACAAGTTCTGCTTCCCCAGCACCTGGCAACAGCGCCTATGCTGGGGTAAGACCCTCGAGAATAACTCAAATGTTGAAATGCACCCCTCTCCCCCACTGTCAAAGAGGCGGACGAGCTCTTCGGTTCGGTGGAGCTAGACACAACCAGAGAGAAGGGCCGAAATGTTGGAAGCCCAGAGAGGCCAGCCTGAAAACATGGGAGAAGGCTTTCCTGATTCGCCTTTCTGTCGGAGACAACTCTGAGGTCCCAGGGAAAGGGCCCACAGGTTACCTTCGAATGTTGAGGGCAAAAACGTTATCACTGGCCTGCCTGCTGTCCAGGAGCCGGATTCCCCACGGTCCTCAGGGACGACCCCACCCATCTCCACGGTGCTCAGGGACGGCCCCGCCCCTCTCCACGGTGCTCAGGGACGGCCCCGCCCCTCTCCACGGTGCTCAGGGACGGCCCCGCCCCTCTCCACGGTGCTCAGGGACGACCCCGCCCCTCTCCACGGTGCTCAGGGACGACCCCCGCCCCTCTCCACGGTGCTCAGGGGCGGCCCCGCCCCTCTCCACGGTGCTCAGGGACGGCCCCGCCCCTCTCCACGGTGCTCAGGGACGACCCCGCCCCTCTCCACGGTGCTCAGGGACGACCCCGCCCCTCTCCACGGTGCTCAGGGACGGCCCCGCCCCTCTCCACGGTGCTCAGGGACGACCCCGCCCCTCTCCACGGTGCTCAGGGGCGGCCCCGCCCCTCTCCACGGTGCTCAGGGACGACCCCGCCCCTCTCCACGGTGCTCAGGGACGACCCCGCCCCTCTCCACGGTGCTCAGGGGCGGCCCCGCCCCTCTCCACGGTGCTCAGGGACGGCCCCGCCCCTCTCCACGGTGCTCAGGGACGACCCCGCCCCTCTCCACGGTGCTCAGGGAGGACCCCGCCCCTCTCCACGGTGCTCAGGGACGGCCCCGCCCCTCTCCACGGTGCTCAGGGACGACCCCGCCCCTCTCCACGGTGCTCAGGGGCGGCCCCGCCCCTCTCCACGGTGCTCAGGGGCGGCCCCGCCCCTCTCCACGGTGCTCAGGGACGACCCCGCCTGTCTCCAAGCCCACTGCCCCCTCCTCCTGGCACCTCCTGAATCAGGGTGACAAGCCCAGCTTGGCTCCGTAGGCACGGGAGAGCCGGGGATGCCAGTCAGGGAAGCGGGGCGTGAGAGTGGGCATCACCGACCCTCCTGTTCCCCAGCGCCCACCTGTCAGGGAGGAGTGGTGCCCCCGCAAGGTGCGAGGGGCCTTAAGTCCCTACTCAGTCCTACAGGTCTGAGGGCACTGGGCCCAGGGCTGGCACAGAGCTCGCCAGGGTCACCTGTGCTTCCTGCCAGCACTACGGGCAAGGGCCACCCTGGTGACGAACCCTGGAAGGAGAAATGCCAATGAAAACGAAGATGCTTAATTCTTCCCACTGAACATCCAATTTCCCCTTCACTTTCTCTTTCAGAGTCTCTCTGTCCTTTGAACTGTCCAGAGATCTTTGTAACGGCTAAAGGAGCCTCTGGCCAGTCTCGCAGCGGTTGCTAGGGGTTGAGGGGCCTGGGGAGTGACTGCTGAAGGTGAAGGGCTGTGCCATCCCAAGTATGCATGTCACTCTGACGTAAGAAACGGCTTCAGCCGAAGGCATCTGAGCACAGAGCTGGGACCGGAACCTTCGTCCTCTGACCTGTAGGGGTGGCCGCTGCCACTTCGAGTGTCCAGGGCCAGCCTGCGGCCGTGGGTGGGAGGCGCTCTGACAGGAAGGGGAGAAGGGGCCAGCAAGCTGTGGTTGGGGGCCACAGAGAGTGATGCTTGTTACTTATCTCGGACACTGTGACGATTCAGCAAGCCCCGGCAGTGCTGAAGTGAGGGGAAGGCTGTCTTGGTGCCCTCTAGTCTTCTCGGGGACCACACATCCCCTCCCCCCGCCTGCTTGGCAGCCCCTCAGGACCAGCCTCTTCTCCGCCCTCACCTTTCAGCTCTGTCCCTTCCCGTGGGGCCTTGCCAGGGTCCTGGCTGCCTGGCCACAGTAACGTATTGAGCACCTACTCCGGGCCAGGAGCTATGCCACGTGCTTGCAGACTCTATCTGCAAGGGGAGATAGTGTTATCCCCATTTCACAGATGAGAACAGCAAGGCTATAGAGACTTGAACTGCATACTTGAAATGGGTGAATTATCTGGTATGTGGATTATATCTCAATAAATGTGTTATATTAAAATTTGAAAATAAAATAGGGAACACAACACACACCCCAAAACAAATCACATGGCTTGGTAATCACGCCTGAGAGATGAGGCAGGAATAAGAGGATTCTATGTTCTATTGCATTATCAAGGGAAACTGAGGCACCAGAAAGTGCCTCTACCCTGAGGTCCTCCCAGGAAGGGCCTATTTTCCCCACTTTTGCCCAGGCCTGTCCTCCCTCCTGGGAGGTGTGAGTGTGTGGGGGTGTCTGAGCATGAGGGGCTGGTCTGCACCATGCTCAGCCTCGGCCCTCACGAAGCCTCGACAGGTGACAGCCAGGCTCACCTGTACGATCCAGAAAGGACGTATCTCCAGTCCGAGATGATGAACTTCTCCCGGATCTGGCCGGCGAACTTCCTGCCTGACTTGGCGCAGTACACCTCTGCTCCCACGCTCCGGATGCAAATGTTCTGGGGAGGGAGAGCCCAGGGGTTGCTCGCTGACTATTACAGACACACGTTTGCCGGGGCACGGTCTAGACGGACAGGGTTATCGCTCTCGCTGGTGGGATTGGGGCCATTTTTATTTTTTCCTTGGCTGAATTTTCTAAATTTCCTTCATTGTCCTGACATTACTCAAAGTAATGGAAGAAAAAAAAAGGAAGGGGGAGATGGTAGAATTTCTAAAAAGCAGGAAATGGAAGACGAGCCCTGGTGCCCACGGCGCTCTCGGTCTAGGCTCCCAGGGCCCACGGTCGGGCAGGTCTGGCCTTGCCCTGTAAGTGACTTTGGTGACATGAGTCCCTGACCCCAAGCTGGTCGGAGGGAAAGCTCAGTGAAGCCAGAGGGGTTGGCTTGGTGGAGACCCGAATGGGCCCTCAATAGTTTTGTCTAAAAAAAGGCATGTCCATGACCCAAGTCGTGGTCCTGGTTGTCCCCGTCCTCCCCAGCAGCGCCTGCTGCCCCAGCTCTCGTGGGACCCTTGGCCTGCTGGCGAGGGGACAGGCAGGCGAGGCGTGGGATCTCAGAGGAAGGGGTTGCACTGCTGGGCCCAGAGAATGCCTGCCAATGCTGGACGGGTTCTGGGAGGGGCCCCCAGTGCCTCCAACAGCTCTGAGAGGGCGGGAGGAGGGTCACATCCCCCTGTCCCTTGGTGGGCAGAGGACTGTCAGGTGGCCCAGCCATGAAGGCAAGGCTGGCGCTGACTCGCCTGTTTCCATGGCCTCGTGCTGAGCAGGTGGGGTCCAGGGAACATCAAGCAGACCCAGTAATCAGAGGCCTGTGACACCAGGAGGTGCCTGGACTCAGCTGCAGGCTGGTCAGCGTGGAGGGGACAGGAGGGGGAAGGAGGAGGGCGGGTCTCCAGGAGGCTGAGCCAGAGGGCAGCCAGCAGGGAAGCAGCCACCAGCTGCTCAGGCACACCTGCTCACGAAAGCTAGGGATGCTTTGACGTTTGACCCTGAATTAGCTGCCCCAAAGTTGACACTGAGGGAACCTTGTCTCTGGATTTCTTTTCTCATTCCCAGAAGAAGGAAGTGGGGGATTTGGTTCAGTCCGAGGGGATGAGCCCGCTGTGAGGGCACAGAGTCCTGGGCAGGAATCACAGGTGCTGGGGTTGCCCTGCCCGGTGGAGCGTCCTGGGCTTCTTGGCTGTGGGTGCGGGAAGGGTGATGCAGAGACCGGTGCCCAACAGCTGCCCCGGCAGCCGGGAGAGGTCAAAGGGCGATGAGCCTGAGTGAGGCCAGTCTCTTCCAGGTCAGGGCTCCATCCCATGGGACCCTCCTGCCCCTTCTCCCGTCACTGCAACCTTGGAGGCCACACTTGCCTCTGATGTGGCTTCAAGGTGAGGAAGGGCCAGCTGACCTACCCTCTGAGCAAGAAATGAACCTTATTATGTGAAGCCATAGACACAGGTGGTATCTGTTGCCACGGCAGAGCCTTTGGACTCTCAGCAGCCCTACCTTGAGGTGGCTGTCGGAGATCTGCACTTTGTCACACATCTCCTGGAAGAGCCGCACGCCGCCCTGGTCCAGGAGCACACAGACGAGCACCCCACGCTTGGTGGCCGCCTCCAGGATGTCACAGAAGATCTCCACATCTGTGAACACGTCCATCAGGATAGCCAGGACCTGGCCAGGGGAGAGGTGTCAAATACCAGAAGGGTCAGGTCCAGTGCAGACTGGTTTCGGCCAAACTTCCTCAGTCCGGGTGCCTGGGAGAGCTGGTCCCACTGGTGCGGATGGAGGGGGTGCAGGAGGGCAGGGTTCCAGGAAGGGAAAGGAAGAGCTGGAGAGGAGCCTCCTGCCTCCAGCGACCCCTTCCAGTCCCCCATATCCCTTGGCCTCTCTGTTGGAGTGGGGAATGCAGAGTGAGAGAGTGAGAAGCAAAAAGAGAGGGGAAGAGATGAAGGGGAGGTGGCGGGCAGGTTCAGAGGAGAGGGGCAGACTGCAGGGCATGGGTTCTCAGCCATCTGGAGCTCAGAAGCGCTCTGTGGCCACTGGCTTCCCTATGTTTCTAAGCCCTGGAATCTGGGCCTCCAACATGATCTGTGCAGAGACCTTGTGTATGAACTGGACCAGACCGAGATGAGCCAGTGGGATGAAGGGAGTCCGGCATCTTCCATCGCAACAGAAACTCGGGGAGCGGGAGCCCTAGATAGCCAGCAAGGGGGAGGGACGGGCTGCTTCCTGCCCAGCATGCATCCCTCTCCTCCCAACAGCACCCCAGTCTCGCTTTCAGAAACCACCTCTCCTCCACCGCCCGATTTCACTTACATGTGGAATTTAAAGAACAAAATAAACGAACACACAAAATTGAAACAGACACAGAGAACAGACTTATGGTTGCCAGAGGGGAGGAGGTTGGGGGAGTGGGTGGAAAAGGTGAAAAAATCGAGGACACTTTGGTAGCTATAAGCCACAGGGATGTAAAGTGCAGCACAGGGAACACAGTCAGTAATACTGCAGTAACTATGCATGGTGCCGGGTGGGTACTGGGACTATCGGGGGACACTTCGTAAAGTGTATGATTGTCTAACCACTATGCTGTGCACCTGAAACTAATACCAAATAATACTGAATGTCAACCATAATCGAAAAATGTAGAAAATCACTTTTTCTCCACAATCAATGTGGTTTGGGTGGGGTCATGCTCTGGGCTGGGCATGGGGCGGGCACATCAATAAGGCCAGACCAATGAGAGCAGCATGTCCCCCACTGGCCACAGAGATTGGCTCAGGAGTGGTCACGTGATCTAAAGTATTCTAATGAGGGTCAGCCCAGGACTTCTGCTGGGGCTCTTGGGGCAAGGAGGCAATCTTCCTACTTGCTTAGTTAGCAGACTATGAACTACAGCTGAGGCCTGAAAGTGAAGCCGCCCCGGGGACGAGGTGGGGGGGGGGGGCAGCGGAGGCAGCTGGGGGGTGGGGGGCAGATGGCCAGCAGCAGCATTTCGACATCTGCTTTCAGTCATGCCTGAAGCCAGTCCTACCCTTGACTTTTCCACTGTGGATGTCAGCGTATTCCTCTTCTTAAGCCTGCTTGGGGTTACTTCTGTGATATTGTAATTTATAGTGAGAAATGTACACTTTGTCTTTGCCCTGTTGCTGGCACCAAGCTCTGAAAACCCGTGGACTTTCCTGAGAGAGGTCCTCCTCCGTGGGGGGCACCGGGAAGACGCTGTGACCAAGGAGTGGGCTCTACGGGACATCCCGGCCCCTGGTGGGGCTCAGCCTCGGAACTTCCCGAGTGCAGTCTGGGTGGGAGGAGCTGCCGACAAGGAAGTCGGGAAAGATGTTCTAATGGGCAGACCCCGACCCTTGAGAAGCTGCCCTGTGATGGCACAGGTAAGTGTCTACATGTTCACGTGTGCGGCACCAATAACATGAGGTCCTCTGTGCCGAATGACAAATGGCACCTCATCCAAATTATCGGCAGAAGAGGAGATTCTCTCACCCATTCCTTGACACCTAGGTGTGGGCACGGAGGTGGGGAGCTCCCTCTGGCTTCTCAGGGAGACCCCCCTCCACCCACCCAACCTCCCAGAGAGCTGATTAGACTTTTTTTTATCTACAAAGAATCTGCATTTCTTGCCCAGAGGAAAGGAGAGGCAGGGAGAGGCAGAGGGTCGGGGTTGAGTGAGGAGAGGGGCTTGCCTGCTAATGTTCCTCAGCTCTCTGGTCTCAGGGCCCCTTTACACTCTCAAAACTGATTGAGGATTTGGTTTATGTGCATTATAGCTATCGATAGTTACCATATTAGAAACTAAAACTGAGAAAATTTTAAAATGTTCGAATATTAGTTACTTAAAATAATATTAAACCCATTCCATGCTCACTTAAGTAACCATTTTAATGTAAAATAGCTACATCTTCCAAAACAACAACAGAACGTAGTGAGCAGGTTTCGCAGATCTCCATGGTGTCTGGTTTAAGGGACAGCCGGCCTTCCGACTGCTTCTGCAGCAGTCTGTGGTTTGGGTGGAAGTTTATGAAGATGAACTGGCCTCACACAGATCAGTGGTTAAAAGGAAACGGACCTTACAGATCCGCTTGAAAGGGTCTCCGGGATCCTCGGCTACACTTCTTTTTTTTTTTAATTTAATTTTATTTTATTATTATTTTTTAATCCTCACCCGAGGACATTTTTCATTTTTTTGTTCAGATAGAATGGGAGGGAGAGAGAGGAAGATAGAGAGAGGAAGATAGAGAGAGAAACATCGACGTGAAAGGGACACATCGAGTGGCTGCCACCCGCACGACCAACCAGGACCGGGGACAAACTGCAACCGAGGTACGTGCCCTTAATGGGAACTGAACCCGGGTCTCTCTGGACCACAAGCCGACGCTTTAACCGCTGAGCCAAACCGGCCAGGGCTCGGCCACACTTCTTAATCGTGGTTTTTGTTTTCCACATTTTATGTTGCTTCGACATCCCAGAGCTAACTGATTCCTAGAGACAGCAAACACCTGGCCTATGGGCACGTCTATGATATGCAACCCAAGCAATCCAGAGCCAGTACCCCCAACAACCCCATTTAACTCTCACACAATAAGCCAATAGCACCCCTGCCCTTAATCACCGAGGGCCAGGTCTAGGACAACTAGGGACCACCTATAGCCCAGAGCCACCAAAATGATTCAAACCAGCCAGCCTTAAACTGCTTGCTGTGCCTGCCTTCTCTTTCCTGCAAAACCACAACGAGGGCTTGTGTCCATGTTCCCCTTGCTCCTGCCCCTGACCACTCCGTGCTGCCCTGTGGCCCTGCATGGCACGCTGTGCCTTCTGTTTCGGGGGAGCTGTGCCTACAGACGTCTTCCTCCACGTCTGCCTGGCTCGCTGCACCTGGTTCAAGCAAATCTCAGGCACAGGTAAGAACGAAGAATTGTTGCTCGCTCTGTGGCCCAAAGTGTAAGGCACAGCTGCTCGTAGCCCGCTAGCTTCTGGTCCTTGTCCCCACCCTCATCTCCTCGAGGCCCCATGTCCACAAGCTCTGTCCCACGAGATGGACGACAGTGCCCCTCGCCTGGACCCTCAGGCCCTCTCATACCTGGCCTCTGTGTTGGACACTCCCTTCCCTCTCTGCCTGGCAAAGTCTTACTCAGCCTTGGAGACTCCACGCCGAGGCCACGTCTTGGCGAAGCCGGCCTTAGTCACCTTCCCGTCCACTTCCAGGCACAGAGGGTTGCTCAAGTTCAGGGCTGCCACCCACCAGCGCATCCTCCCCTCCCCCGCCCTCCTCCTCTCCTTCCTCCAGGGCTGCTGGCAGGGGGCTCCCCAAAGGGAAGGAGGCTTCTGCCGTCCTGCTTGGCTGACAGGATTTCAGGCACTGTGACCGGCACATGGCCAGGAGTTCTCAGTGTCCTCGATCACTGGCCAGAGGTGGCTGCCTGCTGTCAGCTGGGGCTCCTTCCACCCCAGGTGCAGGCCTGTAGCTGCAACCCGCTCTCCTCCGCCCCCGCCCCCGCCCCCGCCCCCTCCCAAAGCTGCAGGGCAGCGGGGACGGGCTCCAGGGAAAGAGACTTGTCATCTGTGAAGATTCTCCCTCTCCGGCTCTGTCTCTCATCACTTCTAAATTTTGGTTACATTGAAAAGAATTCAAAAGAGAACAAGCTGATATTTAAGCTCATTTTGGGGGGCTGGGGGATCCAGGTTTAATGCTGAGTGAAATCAGAAGGCTCCAGAAAGCCGCCAGGGGTGGGGAGGTTGTGTGGGGGTGGGGAGGGAGGGAAAATCTAGACCGAAGGTGACAGCGGGTGGAGCTTGGGCTCTCCAGCTGCTGGGCTGCTTCGGGGCATCTCCTGTCTCCCAGCCAGGACAGCCATCCAATCCACAGGTGGCCCCAGGCAGGCAGCCAGGAGTGGGGCCCTAGGCGGGGCTGGCTGCACACCCTGGGGCAAGTCCCTTAGCGCCCAGCCTTGGATTCCACGCCAGCCTGAGGTCCCCCCCAGCACCACCGCCAGCCTGAGGTCCCCCCCAGCACCACCGGCCAGCTTCTGAGTGCTGGCTCTGTTCTGCTGTGTGGGAAGTTCCCTGACCTCCCAGGGGCGGGGCCTCAGCTGTGGGGAAATTCTTAACTGAAGCTGCCACTCACAGGGTGAGTGCCGCTCCCTGGAAAGAAGCCAGGTTAGGGCTTGTGAAACAAAATCCCCTGGCTGAGTCCTTCTCCTCCCTCCTACTCCCCACCGAGCAGGGCTCCCCTCTGCCTCTGCGGTGAGGCCAGCTGCTGTCCTTTTTCTCACCAACACAGCATGTTCTGAATGTCAGACAACACAAGCAAGGAGATCTCACCTGAAGAAGACCTGGCTCTGTTGGTGCTGAGTTGTGGCCACCTCTTTGGGTGAGTCTCCTTTGCCACAGACCCCACCACTCCCTCTTGTCCCAGGTCCCCATGAACTTCACCCATTTTGTTGCCTGTCAAGCCTTTGTAGGCAGGCAGGGTTTGTGATATCTTCACACACACGCGCGCACACACGCACACGCATGCACACACACACACACACACACACACACACGAGGGCTTACGGATGGGCTGCTCCCATGCAGATGCCAGGGGTCTGGATCCCTAGATACAGTCTGTCTGTGAACCTACACTGTGGTCCCTGCTCAGAGCCTTCAGTGGCACCCCATTGCCCACTGTGGGAAGAGAAACTCCTGTCCCACCTCCTGCCACTCCGAGTGACCTGCAGGCTCAAGCCCGGCACGCTCTGTGTCCAGGCCTTTGCACACACGGTTTCCTCTGCCTCGGACCCCTCGCCTTCCCTGCTTTTTGCCTGACTGACGCCTACTCCTTCTCAGGACCCAGACCGAAGTCTTTTTCAGGAAGCCTTGCCTGAATTCCCAGGCTAAGCCGGGCGCCTCACCTCCATCCTTCCAGATGAAGGGGCCACTCCACGGGGACACATTGTCCCCTGTCCTCTCTGACTTTGCTTAGACCTTTCTGCACGCAAGTCTGTGCAGTGCCTGAATCCGCTGGTGGTCAGGCAGAAAAGGGACCGGGTTAGATCTGAGGTATAGGAAGAGTGTCTGCAGCAGCTTGGAGCCTGGCTGGTTTGGGGTCGGGATGGAAGATGAAGGCCAGGCAGGAAAGTATTGTAGGAAGGGTGGCGGCTGGGACCCAGGCTGTGACAGATGGATTCAGGAAGTCAGTGAGCCCGGGTGAAGCGACACCCCTGACTCCATCCTCAGAGCGGGATACACCCCCCCCCCCCCCGCCAGGCCTCATTGCTCCCCGCCCGCCTGTGACCGGTGCAGACTCCGCCATCGCTACCTGGCTGGTCCTGCTGATGCAGCGGCGGACGAGGTCTCGGATGTTGTGCTTGTCCGTCTGGAAGTACACGGTGGCGCTGGACTCCTCCTTCAGGTAGGGTTTCTCGGCCGAGGCCCAGGTGTGCAGCAGGGCGGGCTCGCTGTCCTCTGAGGCCACAGGGTAGTAGGTACCTGACTGCAGGGAGCAGGAGTCGAGCCCCTTGGTTCCTGCCTCAGCCCCTGCTGGGGTCTCCGGAGTATGGGGGGGCTCCTTGGCCTGGGCCTGGATATACTGGGCCTCCGCCGAGGACAAGAAGTCCACCTCGCCTTCTTGGCTGAGCACCTGCCGGTAGGCCTCGGGCCCGCCATCCAAGAGGGCATCTGTGGCCAGCCGGGCGCTCTCGTTGTCGCTGAAGTCAGTCCTGGCTAGCCGCACCCACCGGCTCTTGACATCTTCCAGACGTTTCCGGATCTTGCCCATGTGCCTTGACTGGCTCATGCTGCTCTGTCCCTGAGTCGTGGCAGGGAGGCTGGTGCTCCAGCTGTCCCTGATGTTAGGCGCCAGCCGGCCACACCACAGAGGAGGATGCGCTCCCAGACTCTTGGAAGCACCAGCGACCAGGACGAGCCGCCACCCCTCACACCCGCTCCAAGGAAGTGTCCCGCTGTTCTGAGTGATGCTTCAAAGAGATCACCAACTGCGGCCAGGGGCTGGCTGATCTCTGAGTGACACCTGCCCTGCCCGCCAGCCAGGGGCGCTGGCCCAGTCACACCTTGGCACACACAGCCCTGGGAGAGTCCCCTCCTCTCAGCGAGCCGGTTTCCCGCTTGCTTGTTGCACAACTCTCCCCGGACCCGCTTGCTTGCTGCACAACTCGCCCAGGGACACTCGGGTCTTCATTACCAAGCAGGAGCCTCTCCCAGCACCATTGCCCCATGTTGGGTCCCTACTGTGCTCCTCAGTTCAAACACTCAGTGCTCCAAACACCAGCCTTTCCCCGGGTGTGCTGCCCCCGAGACCTGCCTTCCGACCTGTGTGAGCTGCCAGCCTGGATGCGCGCCAGGGGCTCCTCCTTTCTCTTGGTAACACCCCATTCCCGGTCCTCCCTGTCGTCTGCAAAAGCTCTTGTCTCCCTTTTCTCTCCTGCATTGTGATCGGCATGGTCGTGTTTGAACAGAGGCCCGGAGAGGTTCCAGGTCTGGGGCCAGCGCCGCTGCCGCTGCCGTGGGCCGGCTGCTGGGAACATCTTGAGAGAATCTGCCACTGCGTCTGGGCCATCGGACGGCGGGATCCAGCCTCTCGCAGCTGAGGGGCAGGTGGCAGCAGCGGGTGAAGCATAGGAGCTCCCAGCGGAGAAGCCGTGTGTCTTCCAGGTCGGGTGGTGGGCAGCCTGTGCCCTGGGACGCAGCAGCTGAGTCCCGACCGGCTTTGACTGGGTTCGGCCAGAAACAGATTCTGAGACTAGGATTCAAGCGCAGGCCTCCCTCTGTATCTACAGGGCGTTTGTCCTGGGACCCCCGCGGATACCGACTCCGTGGATGCTCAAGCCCCTATATAAAACGGCGTAGGATTTGCATATAACAGGCACATTCTCCCTCCTCTACACTTTACATCTCTAGGTTATTTCTAGTACCTACTACAATGCAAATGTTACATAAATAGTTATCCTGTATGTTTAGGGAATAAGGACAAGAAAAAAGTCTGCACATGTTCACTACAGAGGCAACCACCGTAGGCCTGACTACCCAGTACAGGTCAGCAACAGCGTAATTTTTTTTTTTCCTGAAAACGTTTGAGCAGCGGTTGGTTGAGTCTGCAGACGTGGAACACACAGCTGAGGACCCTGTGATGCAGAGGTTGCCAGCCGGGAGCCGATGCCAAGAAGCACTGACAGGGAGGGAGTGAGACAGGAAGGGAAGAGAGCCCCCTTGGGCATGTCGATGAGCAGGTTACCCTCGTGGACATCCAGAGGTTGGTGGGAGCACCTGGGGTCCCACACGGCCAGGGCCGTGGGGAGATGGTATAGAACACATCTTGGATGATTCCTACCCAAAGGGTGAGGATGCTGCAGAGTTTGTCTACCAACCCCCATTTGCCATCCGTCTAGGGCTGCTCCAGGGGCCGCGTCGGTTCCCCACGCTGCTGGCTGCCCCGGGTGCTCGCCAAGCCCAGCTGGGAAGCCAGAGAAAGCCCCAGGCAGTCACAGGAGCGCAGGGCAGGGGACTGTGGGAGCGGCGGGTGCCATCGGGGGACGGCAGGGCCCTGCCGGTACCTGCTCAGAGAAGTATGACCGCAGCCTAGGCTTGGGGGCCTTCGAGCAGCGGCAGTCGGAGTCAGCGGCCCCTCCGTGGCAGAGCGACTCTTCGGAGGAAAATTGCTAGAAGCATCTGTGACCTCCCCAGAGCTGTGGTCCGAGGGCTCAGTCCAGTGGTAGACTAGCATTTTCAAAAGCACAGTCCAAAGAAGAGAAAAGGATTTTAAAAAGAAGTTCTTCTCCTCTTTTGAAGGACATTGAAGGAATTCAACTCATGACCTTGGGTAACCCTTCCTTTATTTTGTTTTCTCTCCTCCTCACAATACCTGGGACCTTGACGAGGACAGACAGACCTAACACGCCCTTTCTCCCTCCCTCTCGCCCCCTTGGTAATGTGCCAAGATTCTAGCTGAATCCTTCGGAATGGCAAATACACTGGGTGTTGTCATACCCAGCAGCCCCCATTCCTGAACTGCAGGTGCTCCGGGTGACTGATGGTAAACCGCAGCCCAGGCTGGGAAAGGGACAGTCATCGCTGTCCGTCCTCTCTGCCTCTGCAGCCCAGCCCTGTGAAGTGTCATCGTTCTCGCTGGGGGCACTGGCTGAAATAACAGATTCCCCCTGGGACTGCCATTCCGGAGCAGGAAGGCTGGCCTGCTGAGGGCCACACCTTCAGACACTGGGCCACCCTTGTCACAGAGCCGTCAGTCGCAGGCACGGAGGGTCACGAAGGACTTACCTTCTGTCCTGTGGCCTGAAGTGGAGTCTTTTCTGCTCGTGAGGACCTCTGGCAGTGAGGGAAAGAATGAGCCCTGGCCGGTTTGGCTCAGCAATTAGAGCGTTGGCCCACGAACCAGAGAGTCCCGGGTTCGGTTCCCGCTAAGGGCATGGACCTCGGTTGCAGTTTGGCCCCGGCCCTGGTTGGGGTTGTGTGAGTGGCAACCAGTCGATGTGTCTCTCTCACATCGATGTTTCTCTCTCTCTCTTCCCCCCTCTCTCCCTCCCGCTCTATCTGAAGATAAATGCAAAAAAAATGAAAAATGAGAAGCTGGCTCCTGAGCCAGTGAGCGGTGTCGGGGCTCCCTTTATCAGGGCGATGGTTCTCTACTGGGGTAGGGGGGTTGTACCCTCCCACTCAGAGGGCATCTAGCAACATCCGGAGACATTTTTGTTGTCAGAACCGGGTGGTGTGTGTGATGCCACTGACATCAGGTGGGCATAAGTCAGGGATGCTGGCCGATCAGTGCATGGGGCAGCCGTCGGTGAAGAACTATCTGACCCCAAATGGCGACAGTGCTGAGGCTGAGGAACCCTCACCGAGCGGGAGGTCCAGCCCCTGCCCGCAGCAGGAAAGCCTTGCCCCGGCCACCGGCCACCGGCCACCGGCCACCGGCCACCGCTGCTCATTCAAACCCTTCTCGGCGGTCAAGGGCTCAAGGTCGCCCTTGATTCCCGCCTGTGCCAGGGAGCCTTTCTTGACAATTCCCAAGCAGCTGTGCTTGCCCCTCCTCTGCGCCTACGAGGTGCTGGTAGCCCTGGTCTGGGCCAGTCTCGCCCTAGTGACAGGTGCACTGCCCCCTCGCCCGCTGGGTTCAGATGGTGCCTGTGGTGCTCTGTGACGCTGGTAACTTCCCCGAGCTCCCCTCTTCCAATCACATAGTAACGGCGGCGTTCACGGAGCACGCCCAGCGTACCAGGTGCTCTCTGAGTGCCTCGCGTGTGCTAACCCTTCTACGGCGGCCCCATAGTCGGTGCTAGTCCCAGAGGTTACCTGCCTGACGTGCCCAAGGTCACCTGGCCTGGAAGTGGCAGCACCAGGAGCCGCACGTGGGTGGTCTGCTGACCAACGGGCCCTCTGCCTCTTTCACGGGTGAACCCCAAGGGCATGGGACCTAAGGGAGAAGGCCTGTGTAATAAATGATCCGACCTTCCCCATCTCTGCTCCACTCTAGCCTAAGACAGCACCAATGTTTTTTCCTGAGGTTTTTCCATAGTTGATACAGCTGAAACTTGACAACCGAGCCATCTGTCAGACCCCACCCTAATCAAGTGATCCGAGGGGTCCTCAAGCGTGGGACAAATCGAAAGCTTGAGCCCCCCGATAGGATGCAAGGAGAAGAGCTCAGATCACTTCTGCGACATTCCTGCCAAAGATGCACAACCTGAGTTTCGACGGTTTCTTTTTCATGGTTTTCAGGTGATCCCAGCAGGAGGAGACAGGCAGGCGAATCCAGAGCATGCGACAGTCTAGGGGACGGGACAGCATCGGGGACTGGGAGGGAGCGGGTGGCCTCATACACAGCCCTGCGGTGTTCGTGTGGGTGAGGAAACTGAGGCAGAGGGAGGTGAAGCAAATCCCCCTGGCAGAGCTCGGACGGGGTTTGTCTCCAAAGTCTTTGCTCCCGGCTACGACCAGATTCTGTAATTGCTGGTTTAAATGAGAATCTCCCCCTTTAGCCTGTGAACAATTTAGAGTCGGGGTCGGGGGTCAGGCGAGCCATGACTTAGCTTTTTGGCAACCCCTCCCCCCAGTGCCTCTCCCCGTTTGGGGCTGGCGTACAGCAGGCCTTCACTCAGTGCTTGTTAGATGCATACATGAGGCTGAGGCCAGCTTACCCAGGTAGACTGGACACACAGAGGGTTCCAGAGCTTGTCCGGGGGGAGCCAAGCTGGCAGCCTGGGCTATGGGCCCGGGAACCTGGAAGAACAGGGTGCCCCTGTGACCTCACAGAGCGGCTGCCACCCTCTCTTTACTACTTCCCCATCAAGGCCTGCAGTGGCATGAACACTGAATAATAGTCTCATTACTCAGTGACCTGAGACGAGCCATTAGGTTGAAAATTAGTTGGCGTAATTAACTAGATGGGTACATAGCTCGCTGTCAACACTGATCAATCCATTCTGTGTATAATCAGCTCAGCCCAGGCAGGCAGGCAAGGAGTCCCAGCGCTGTTTCCGGGGCCACCTTCAGTGGGTTTATTCTTGGCCCCCAGTGAAACCACAGCCTAATTCACAGAGGCCGCAGCTGCGAAGTCCTAGCCACCTGAGCTGCCGGCCAGGGCAGCCAGTCTCCTACTTCGGAGTTCCTGGTCGATTGTTCGTGATTTCTGACTTACGTAAAGATCACAGGAGCTCCATTTTTGGTTAGCAAATTTGCAGAAAAAATTTTAAATTAAAATTAAAATTAAGGTATAACGTAGATGCAGGAAAATGTATCCATGTTAGTGTACAGCTCTATGAGGTTTGTGGAAATGAATATAGTCATGATCAAGATACAGACTATTTCCAGAATTTCAAAAATTCCCCAGGCCCTTCCGGAATCAACTGCTTCCCCCACCCCCCAGCCCCTGGCAATCACTGATCTGTTACTTTTCCCTAAAGTTCACCATTCCTGAATGTCCTATAACGGAGTCATATGGTGTGAGCCTTGTTGAGTCTGGCTTCTTTCGCTGAGTATACGTGCTTGGGGTTCATCCATATTGTGGCTGTGTGTCAATGGTCAGCTGCTTTTCATTGCCGAGTCGTTTTAAAAATGTCTTTTATTTATTTTTAGAGAGAGAGGAAGGGAGAGGGAGAGAAAGATAGAAACATCAATGAGAGAGAACATCGATTGGCCGCCTCCTGCATGCCCCTCACTGGGGGTTTGGCCCACAACCTGGGCATGTGTCCTGACCGGGAATCGAACCTGCGATCTCTTGGTGCGTGGGTCGACGATGCTCAACCACTGAGCCACACCGGCCGAGTAGTATTTTATTTATTTATTTCATGGATGTACCACAGTTTGTTTTATCCATTTCCCAGCTGAAGGACACTGGGTTGTTTCTAGTTTGGGGTATTTATGAATAAATCTACTATAAATATTAACATATAGGTTTTTGTATGAACATAAGTTTTCATGTCACGTAGGTAAATACCTGGGAGTGAGCTTGCTGGGGTTTATGGTAGGTGTATAGATAACTTCATTAGAAACTGCCAAACATTGCTAAAGTCCTGGACCATTTTGCAGCCCACCAGCAGCATCCGAGACTTCTAGTAGCTCTGCCTCCTTGTCAGTGCACAGGGGGAAGGAAGAGGCCAGAGGAGAAAGTCTACCCGGCTCATCCCAGGACCATCTTTGCTGTGACTACTTAGACATGTTTCTTATGAAGTGTGTGTAGCTCTGGGGACAAGTCGCCAAGTGGTCAGCAGCTGCCCACGGTGGCCATCGGGGTGGAGGGGTCATCCGAAGGACCCCCTCCAGGCTGGGCGGGGACGTGCTCCTCTGCGGACCTCCACTCTGTCTCCTTTCTTTAGAGTTTCTTTCTTCTAAAAATAACTCCGCTGGCTTTGGCCTTTTGTTTTGTGACTCTTACAAGTGTATTATACAATTTTGGGAAAAGCAAGCGAAAATAAACAAAATAAAAAGCATTAATTAGAATGAAAGGAAAAGATCAAACCTCTTCCGTTGTCGCACCACTGGACGTCACTGACATGTTCTTGTGTGCTGTGGGCGTGTGGACTAGATCCCTCGGGGCCCCTGCAGCCTTCCTCCAGTGGGCTCTCCTATGGCATCTGGAAGCTCAAACTCCTTCCCCCAGACCTCCCAGAACCCGGAGGGTCCTGAGCACCCTCTCACGACTTGATGGCACTTGGGAGCCATCAGCCGGCCCCACGCAAGGGTTCGGTTCTTCCGAAGCAGCCGCAGCTCGGGCAGAAATGACGTCGGAGGTACACAGTGGTGGCAGCAGCAAGGTTTCCACGGGAACAGTCCATGGTGTGTCTGGGCAACTTCCTGGCTGGGTTGTCCCGGCCTTCGTGGCATCCAAGTGTGGTTCCCTAGGCCTCTTGGAAGTTCTGTACAAATGCCCTTCTGCTTAACCAGCTGGAGTGGATTCTGGTGTCTACAGCAGGGACTCATCTTTTGACTTCAGCTTCAATCTTATCACCTCCTCCATCCCTCCTAATATCTCGGTGAAGAACCAGTCTGATCCCCGGGGGCTCCCCCGTGGCACAACCAGGTTACATAGCCATTGGGTGAAGCAAATGGTCACTGTCCAGCTACCCCAAGGGAGAGCAGAAGCACCAGCTTCAGCCACTTCTGTGACCAAGTGGGTTGTATTCCTTCTCCGTGTCGCCCCCCCGCCCCCCCGCCAGCACTTGCCGACAGTCTCATTTTCACAGAGGAAAGCAATGCTCTAGAAGAGTCTGGATTGCACCCATCTTCGGCTCTAGAGACTTGCAGATCGTAAGGGTGGGTCAGCGCACGGTGGCCAACTCCCTGCTTGGCTTCAGTGAGCAAAGACCTGCTCTGTGTTTGTGTCTGTGTGATAACTGGGGACAGACTTCTGAGTAGATAAAGACCCAGAGACTCAGGATAGCAAACCATCGTCATCATTAGTTTATGCCTCAGACACGTACCGAGAGCCTCTGTGTGCACGTGTGAGTGCCGGGGACCTGGACCTCCCAGTGACAGCCACTTTGTAATCAGACTTGTTCCCTTTGGCCAGCAGACTGTCACCTAAATTAATTGAAGCCTCTAAGACTTAAATTATGAGCCAGATGATGCAACTTTGCCGCAACGTGGTTGTGCAATTTCAGGTGCGAACGCTATGTTTGAAGTGCAGGTGCGGGGGAGATTTAGTGATAACATTGGAAAGGATGAATGTTAAGCAGCCCAGCCTCTGGGTGCCTGAGGACGACAGGTAAGAACCACGACACCCATGAGCCCTGTGAAGAAGGGCCTCGTGACTCTGTCCCGACACACACTGTGACCCCGGCCACTGCCATTTCACCGGGTGAAACTACAGGCAAAACCACGGTCCTGCTCCAGGGCTGAACCAGGACAGGGCAGGCCCGGCTCCTTGGGGCCCCCGGCTGCTGGGACCACACCCACCGCCACTCGGGTGGGAAGGCTGAGAAGTGAGTCCTGTACCCCTTTCCTCTCCTCTGGCCGGGGCACCCCACCGTCCTTCCCACCTGATGTGGAGAGTGAGTGAGGGACCCGGAAGTCCATTCCTGGCCAGTTCATGGAAAGGCCCACTTGGTTCCTGAAATCAGAGCCTATTTGTCTTTGGAACTAGGAACGAGGACTTTGATCAGACTAACAGCTGGGGATACGGAAATTAACCAACCACAGTCCCTGACCTACAAGAAGGACAAGCAGTTGCGATGGCGCCGAGGAGCGTTCTCCTCCAGCATCCGCTGCTCAGGGCCCAGCGAGGGCTCTGCACAGCCCACAGCACGGCCTGTGCGGGGCCCACAGTCCAGTGGGCAAAGCAGCAAGTGAGAAGTCATGACGCTGAACTAGGACGAACATTAAGGTCAGGGGAGCTAGAGCCCAGAATACAGAGCGGGGAGGCTGCCCCGGCCCAGGGGTCACGAGGCGTCTCTGGGGTCAGGACAGGTGGGCGCAGCAGGAAGTAGCTGGGGGTGGGGGGAGTGGATGCCTGGGCTGCAGAGGTGGTGTGGGGGGAGGTGGGGGACGGGAAGAGATGACCTCAAGAGGTCAGATACCAGCCAGGGGGCACACGAGGACTTCGGCCTTTGTCTCAGATGGTGGGAGCTACTGAAGTGTCACACAGAACCCGGTGGAGGCCAGATTAGCGGCTGTAACGGCTTCCTCTGGCCGGGTGTGGAGAAGGGCAGGGCCCGGCGAGGGCATCGCACTGGGTCAGGGCCTCCCTCTCAGGACTGTCAGCACCATTCAGAGCAGCGACCCTCGGAGCTTCCAGCAGCAGCAGCAGCAGCAGGCAGACTCCACGCGTCAGTGGAAATGGAGCCGTTGGCTGTGGCCTTCCGCTGCCCGGACGGTGGCTCAGACCCCCGCAGCTTCCCACGGGGCGAGTCCGGGGGAACCTCCTCCCCATGCTGGGCCTCCCGGAGCCTCCCGGACTTGCCCAGCTGGCTGCGCCCTGGCTCCCGGCTTGTCACAGCCAGAACAACGCGATGAGACACGTGGGCCGGCAGCCAAGTCGGGGCGGGAAAGGGCCAGGCCTGGGAACCTGTGCCACCTCCTCATTGCCACCAGGAGTTTTCGCCCCACACAGGGCCTCTGCCCGGCCTGCTTCCTTTCCTGATACCCTTTCCTCTCCCCCAACCTCTTGACCCCCTCTACATTTTTCATTTATTTTATTATTATTTTAAAAGCAGAGAGACTTGGGGAAATGATGACAGTCACTGTGAGCTTGGGGAACCCTGTCACCCGAGTTCCTGCCAATGGAGCAGCGACTGCTGAGAGCTGTTCGAGGGAAGCCGGGCTGGGGGCTGCGGTCAGGACAGAGGCCACCCGCAGTCTGGTTGTGACCTGCCAAGCAGAAGGACACAGTGACCGCGGGTGGGACAGGGGTGAAGGGGGAGGTCAGGGGTGGGAAGAAAAGTCCTGGCTCCCGCCAACTCTGAAGGCCCAGCACAGCCCGACCGCACAGCTGCTGGGGTTCACCTGCAGGTGCCTGGGAGACTCCGTCCGTGCCCCGGGGGTGCAGCAGCAGATCTGAGAGACCGGAGGGCACCACATGCTTTCTGGTCCCCACAGGCCCACCCGTGTCCTCCGCAGTCTTCAGTCCTCACCGGAGAGAACGGGTGTTCTCGAGTCGGAAGACCCGGAGCAGCTCCAGGCACCACTGACGGGGATTCAACAACAGAAATGTGGTCGCTCACCGTTCTGGAGGCTGGTGTCCGAGACCAAGGTGTTGGAAGGGTTGGTTTCCTCTCAGGCCTCTCCCCTCGGCCTGTGGATGGCCATCTTCCCCCACGTCCTCACATGGTCTTCCTCTGTGTGCGTCCAGTCGCTACTGTGGTTACACAGAACGAGGAAGGTCTGTAAGTACTGGCAGGAAAAGGGTTCACAACTTACTGTGAATCGGACAAAGTGAGTCACGGGACACCATGATGCTGGTACCACTGGCTCCCTCTGGAGAGGGAACAGGATTAGGGGCGAGGGTGCAATGAGGGGGACTTGATTTACTTGTGTGTGCGTGTACGGGTGGCAGACTGGATTATTCCCAATTCTTCACGCCCTCCCTTCTCCTGGCTTCGCAGCCTCTCCCACAGCGGGCCAAGTCTATTTCCTGCCCCATGGCTACTGAACTTGGCCAGGTGACTTAGTTTGGCCAGTGGAATGTAGAGGGAGGCAACCAGAGTAGAAGCCTTAAATGCGCTTCCTTCGCACAGCTTGGTCTCTTGGCTGTTGTGACCTTCAGTGAGAAGAACATACCCTGGAAAATGCTGGTCGCAGGGAGCATGAAGACATGAGGAGCAGAGCTGTACCCAACCTCAGCCGAGAGCGAGCTCAGCGACCGCATACCTGTCAGCTAAAAAATACAGGCTTACATGAAAACATCGTGCTGAGTGACGTAAGCCGGATGAAAAGAACACATGTTGTCTGCTGCCATTAATATGAAATATCTAGAATAAGCAGATTCATAGAGAGTCTATTAGAGGTGAATAGGGGCTGGGGAAAGGGGGCTGGGCAGGGGGTTATTACATGATGGGTGCAGAGTTTCTGTTTAGGGGAGGAAAAGGTTTTGGAAATAGGTGGTTACAATAGTTGCACAACATTGAAAATGTACTTAGCGCCACTGAATCGGGCACTTTAAAAGGTAAATTTTCTGTTATGTGTATTTTACCACAATTTAAAAAATAATAATGTAATATACCCAAACCATTGAATTGTATACTTTAAATGGATAACGTGTATGGTATGTGAATTATATCTGAATAAAGCTATTAAAACGTGCTTGCTGAGTTGTTAAGCAGCACTAGTGTGGCAATAGCTGACTGATACAGTATGTATGTGCATGTGTATGTATTTTATGATGAGCATATTACTGGGTTAATACAGAACATGCAAACAGAATGTACGGGGTTCTGCCAAATAAGCCCCTCTTTCCTGTCTTCCTGCCCGGTGGTAGCTCCTGGTCTTGGCCTGGTCCCCCTGCGCAGCCGGGGGCACCATCCACGGTGGGCACAGTAACCCAAGGCGGGGTGAGGGGCCCTTCCTCAGCCCAGCTAGGGCCCTCGACCTTTGGTGGGCAGCAGTCAGTCTCCCACAAACTCCTGGCTGGAGTGGGGTCCTCGAGTGCAGGAGAAGCGCTAACCCTCCTTGGTGGGCGCCAGCTACATGCTGAGGGGTCCCAGCCTTGCCAGGTGTGGGTGAATCATGGTGAGAGCTTGACACCTAGCAGTGGCCCTCAAAGATATTCATGCAGCCCCTCCCCCATCAGCTGCTGACCGCATGTGGCCTTTGCTCCGGAAGTCACAGATGGGCTGGTTCTATTTTACCAACAAGGACCTGGAATCCCTCAGTAGCCTCTACCGCCTTATGGGCAATGGCTTCGCGGGGTGCAGGCGTTTCCTTGGCACAGTCCCCTGAGAGGCACCCCGACTTATGCTCCTGTACCCCTCCAAGATCTTCATGGGCTTCATCCCTATGCCCAGAACAGCTTCGTCAGTGGTAGCCAGCAGGTCATCACCAACTTCGGGCAGGTTCAGCAGCAGAAGCTGGAGCAGCAGCGGGGGGTAGGGTACAGCAGGCACCCCCAGGCTGGGCTGGACCTCCCAGCATCTGCTCTAGCTCCACAGGCCGCAGCCCGAGCCTCAGGGCACTGGGGAGGCCTCTGCAGCCCCGGGGCCACCCTAGCCCAGGATGCTGCCCAGGCCTAGGCACTGCCCAAGGCCTTCCTGGAGCAGCTCCCAGCCTGCCCCCTCCTGGTCCTATCTTTCCAAACCAAGGAAAGTCTTAGAAACCGTCATGGCCAAGGAGCCTAGGGAGACATGCCCACAGCGTGAATGTGGATCCTGGGGCACAAAATGGACATTTAGGGAAAACTAAGGAAATCTGAATCAGGATGGACTTCAGTCAATGACCTATCAACACTGGTTCACTAATTGTAACAAAGATACCAGACTCACCTAAGATGTTCAGAATAAGGGAAACCAAGTGTGTGTGTGTGTGTGTGTGGGGGGGGGGCTTTATGAGAACTCAACTATCTTTGCACTTTCTCTGTAAATCTAAGACTGTTAAAATAATAAAGGTTATTTTTAAAAAGTCTTCAGCCCACCCCGTGCCCAAGTGTGCAGTTCCCACTCCTCCACCACACGTCTTAATCGCTGACCTGCGCTTTTGTGTATCCCTCAGAGGTTCAGTGAGCAAGTACTAGCAGGTGCCTCCCAAGGACACATTAGGATGCTCAAGGGGCCGACCACCCTTCCTCCAGCTACCTGGACCTCACAGCCTCCCGCTCCAGGGTCTCTCTCCACCCCCCACCCCTCCCATCTCTCTCAATCCCAGGAATTCTAGGGCTTTTTCCTAAGATAACATTTCCCCACTTCCTTACACTCATCACCATTCACCGCCCTTAACATCCCCCACATTATCTCCCAAGTTCTGGGTGATTTGAAAAAAAATTCCTCTCTCCGCACTTTATAATAAAACATTTATAGAAACAGAAACGTTGAAAGACTCGCTCGGTGACTATCGCACATCTACCACCCAAATCGACACTAGCTCGCAGTCTCCTGAACCTCTCCATCGCTCCGTCCTTAGGTCCGTGGGTCTATTTAAAGTACTTCGAGGTGTGGACAGCAGTACACTCCCCGAGCCCTTCATGCCTGTCATTTTTAATTCCTTTTTATTTTTAAGGTACAATTTACATAAAGCGAAATGTAAAAATCCTAAGTGTGCCTCAGTCGGGCTGATGTTGGATGGTACGCGGACGAGCATGTTTCAGTTAATAGTGAGGGGACCCCCCCCCCACCTCCCGTTGATGATCGTGGCCCAGGCTTCCCGGTACCACGAAGGTGTTTGCACCACGCACGTGTTTGCAGGAGCTGTGCCGGGGCAGGGGCGGGGCGGGGGCTTCCAGGCGCCGACGCGGGGGCTCAGGGTCGCGCCCGGCGCTGCGGGCGCCGGCGAGGAGAGTGGCCTCGGCCCGGGGCGCTGGGAGGGGCTGGGGACGCGGCTGGACGGCGTCTGCGGCGGGGCCGAAAGAGCGCGCGTGTTCGTGGGTGTTCGCGAATCCCGCGCACCTGCGCGCCCCCTCCGGCTCTTCGAGGCGGGGCGTGTCCCCGCGCAGCGCCGGCACGGCCGGGAGCGCAGGAGGTGCCCCAAAGTGCTCCCCGATCACAGATGCGCGATGCTCCGTGAAGATCGGCGCTGACTACTGCAGGAGGAAGCCCAGGCCTCGTGCGTCCCCACCCAGCGCAGCGGGCAGCAGTCCGGACGGACAGACAGGCCCGCGGGAGGGGAGCGCAGCGGCGGCGGGCGGGGAGCTCGGAGCGTCCTGGCCCGGCCGCGGGCGAGCGCAGCCGGCTCTCCGAGCATGCGCACAGGGCCGCCGCGCCAGCCTCATGACTGCACAGGCGGCGTCTGCCTCTAGGTGCCTCGTTAGCGCAGTAGGTAGCGCGTCAGTCTCATAATCTGAAGGTCGTGAGTTCGATCCTCACACGGGGCACAATACTTTTGTTCGTTCGAGGTCCGTGCCCCGCGGGGAAGGGGCATTTTGTTACCCCGTTTGTGGGCTGGAAGACACCGGCCGTCCTCACGCTTCCACTTTGGGGTCGCTGGCGTGTCGGCTGCAGCTCGGCCCTGCCTGTCCTTTCCGAAGTACGCGGCCCGGGGGGTTCACTGTCTAAAACCCCCCTTCTCTGCCCTGCTGCTCCGCAGGCTCCCGGCCTCCTGGGCCCGGGGGGAGGACCGGACCGAGGGCGATGCGTGGCGACACCGGGGGACGGGGCACCTGCACAAGACTGGCCCCCCCGGGTGGGTGGGACCCCGTGAGCCTCTTGGGAAGAACCCTGTCCTCACCACCTCCGTGCTGGGGCGGGGGGGTGCCCCGAGGAAGCACCCCTGCCTCCCACGCCCCACCGTTGGCCGTCGTGGGGGACGTGCACAGCCCGGGGGTAGTGAGCAGCTCATAGGTCATAAATTCACCCCTACATTCCACCTTCTAAGCCTTTGGGTACCTTCATCCACATCCTGCCAGGGAGAGTCTGGCATGTCAGTCTGACTAAGTAGAGGCCACCTTGCGTCCACATTTCTGTCAATTAACTTGGAGCTCCTTCCAAGTGCATGCGTGTGCCGGTTACCGTCTAGCTGCCTCTGCAACGATGCCCTCTTGGTACTGCTCCCCCAAATCGACTGGACCCTGCAAGCACTTCTTACAGTGTGCACCACGTTCAACTGGCCGTAGGGGGTGCTGCAGGACACGTAGGCGGAATGGGCGTCTCAGCTGCCCAGTGCGGTTTTGCTTCTTGTTCCTGTTTCATGGTTCATCAGCGGTGCGAGTGTGGAGGGACACCTAGTGGTGCTCTGCCCCAGCCTGTGCCCAGGCACAGTCTTAGTGACTTCACAGTCCCTGCCCAATGGCCACTTTACTGTAGGCCTCCCAACATGGGCATGGCATGTTCCAGGTCTAGTGCCAGCAGCAGTGCCCTGAATGCTCTGAGCACCTTGTGCCTTCCACTCTTGGTTTGCTTGTCCCCAGTGGGTGGTGTCCTGTGGCTCTCCCGCCATGGCCAGTGCTGGACAGTGTGCACACCACCCCCGACACTCAGGCTTCTGGGCCTTGACCCTATGTGCTGTCACCTAACAGCCTTGGATTGCTTGCACCCCAGACTTACTTCCTGAAGCCTGGGGCCTGTGGGCCAGCCCTGGCCTGGACAGCCTAGCAACCCCTCCACTCTCCAGTGGTCTGCAACCACTTCTCCTAGAGGTCTGCACCTGAGTCTGGGGAAGGCAGGGGCATCCCTTCCAAGTTTATCTTTCCTTTATTCTCCCTTAGTCCAAGACACCCTTTAGAATTCTCATTACATCTTTAGTTACTCCCCTATCACAGTTCAGTAACTTTTTATATTAAACTTTTCCTGTTCAAATTATCCTGTGGTTTGTCTCCTGATTGGACCCAGACTGATACAAGATTAAATATGAAGTCCAGAATCTGTGGTAAGTGCACCCATATGAATACATTAAGCCTTTGGCAGTCCTTATAAGTCATCATCACCACGGTAATGGTTAACATGGAACCACTGTGGAAAGGCCTTTGGCAAACGCTCAAATCTGGCTCAACATCAGAGAATTCTTACCAGAGAAAAAAATGTGTATGAACGCAATGCAAAAAGGCCTTTAACCAATTTAATAATTTATTCAACACCACTGGCTTCATACCGTAGAGAAACTCTTAAATGTAGTCCATGTGGACAGGGATTTAGCTAAAGCCCCAAATTTATCCCACACTGCAATCCACACCAGAGAGAAACCTCATGAACGTAATAAACATGAAAAGGCTTCAGCAACCTCCCTGCTTTAACAAACTCAAGGGAGTACTTGAGAGCAGCTTTTAGAATGTAGCCAGCGTGGGAATTTTCGCCAAGTTTAGTTTTTATTCAGTTCCCAGATTACTTACAGTGTAAAGAAACTGGGGTAAGGTTGAGGATATAATGTCGAGAAGCAGGGACAGAGCATCAGAAATGTATTTCATGAAATGCGATAACCTTTGAAATGCCAACCAAGCACCTATAGCCAGAGATGTTCAGACAAGTACCTGCTAAGGCAGGGACTTCATCAAGATTATTATTGGGAGAACTGTAGGCTCAGAAAATGAAGAGCAAAGGAATTTCTTCATTTGGTTGAGAATAAGCATAACTCACTTTCACTGGATGAACAGAAACTTAAAAATTATGAAATATTGTAATACTATTAAAAGAAGTGTGTGAGTAAGGTATAAATTCTAGTTAGAGGACCAGAAATAGAGGTCAGAAACTGGTAATATACAGCTGATTCTGGCCGGCAGAATCACATTTTATTTTTCAATTACAGTTGATATTATTTATAGTAGTTTCAGGTGGACAGCAGAGTGGTTAGACATTTATATACCTTACAAAGTGATCCCACAATAAGTCTCGTGTCCACCATAGCTCTTACAATATTAATGACTAGGTTCCCTATGCTGTACTTCTTGCATCCCTAAGAACCACAATATTTTAGAATTTGCATGCTTTTAGGTGAGCAAACAAATTCTAGTTCACCAAAGTTCCCATCATGCCCTATTTATTTTATATCCTGTGACTGTCTGCTGCCAATCACACCAGCCTGACCCATTAAGGCACCTTTGGAACTACCTGAACATGAACAAAAGGTTAAGCTGAGGCAAGTGCTCTTGGGAAGCCTTGCATGGTGACATTTTAAAACTTTGACAGTTGGCCAGAAAGAGCTTTCTGCTCACTGAAAATATCTGGTTTAGCATTAAGATTGTTTTGTGATCACCAGAAAAAAGAATTCCCACTACGTGTTGCTCATCACTCTCTGTCAAACACTGTGCACGAACTTGACGTACATCATCTTGTTTAATCCCCACACCAAGTCCAGGAGCGACTTCCACCCTCCTTTTGGAAACGGGTTCGAAGAAGTGATTTGGCCCGGACGGGTGCAGCTAGGCGCTGAGAAGGGAGGTGAGTGGTGCTGTCAGGAAGGACCCTGGGGCTGAGAACCAGGGGTCACTGTAGGGGAGACCCTGGGGGGGGCCAGCCGGCTGCAATTTCGGCCCCTCCACGCAGCCGGTGCTCTGGTCTCTCGGTCCTGGCTGTGTAGGTTGTTGAGATGGTTTCCTGCTCTTTATCTCGTTTTATCTTTGAAATAAACCCCCGTCAACTAAAGTTATGGAGGTTTATGCTGGTTCTTACAAACTGAGAGAGCCTAACAAGCTTTAATATCTTCAAATGTTTTTATTGTGAGAAGTACCGGAAGCCATTTACAAGCCAAAAAGCGTAAGAATTAAATAGAACACATAATTTTTATACACAAAGTTTTCCATACAAAGGGTTGATCTTTACAGGAATTTAAAATAAATAATCTAAAAATCAGTGTCACTGATTGCAAAACAGGTATTTCTCTCTCTGCCTCTTTCAAGGTGACCAGCCTCCTATGTGGCCAAAAGACGGGGCGCCTGACACCTGCTCCGGGCCTGCGCGGCGAGTCTCTGGCGGAGACTCCTCACTCTCTCCAGGAGATCCAGTTCCGTGCTGTCCCCCCGCTTTCCTCTCTGGTTTAAAGAACCTTGAAAACATAATTTAAAATCAACGACAGTTTAATTTTTCTGATGAGAGCAATGATACAGCACTTATTTTAAAGGTAAATGTGTTATAAAAATCAATAATGAAGTAAATTCTAAAAAACAAATTTCTTAAACAAAACCTGACATATTTATTACCTGGCCCTACGTGATTCCAGTTACAAACTAAATATTTATTTGTTGAACTGAATGAACACTATCGACAATTTACCCGCTCTTGTTTATTCAGCATTTTTCCGTTTGGAGATACAACTGTGTAGATGAGGAGCAGGGCCTGCACACAGAGAAGCCCGGGCTCTGCGACACACTGCGCTTCCTCACTGGGGCGAGCAAGGCGCTCCAAGTCGCCAAAACTGATACTGTGCACACCATCCCCACTTCCCACGGATGAAATAAAAATAATCAAATGCTTTTAACAGTGGCTAACACACGCGAGTCCAGAATCAAGATTAAAATATTACAATGTATCCACATGTAAGAGCCATTTCATACTGAGTTAGAGGGGCTAGCAGATGTTGGGATTTGAAAAAGTACCTTAAAAATACACTTCTCTGCAACTCAGTTACATATTCAAACAGCTTCAATTTCTGAAAACTACTTTTTTCTCCCAAGCAATACAATACAACTTTTATGCTTTTCCATTTTGCTGCCTAATAACCTAACCTTATCAAATGCTCTCAAGTCAATTTTTGAATTTAGAATTATCTAGCTGAAAGTTCTGATGTGTCGGAATAGTGAAGAGTTAAGAATCTTTTGTATTTTCATTTGACTTATGTACAGACTTCAAGTTTAATTCCTATTCGAACACAGAATTTATAGGTGATGAAAGCGTGACTTAGCCGAAATATTTTACACAACAGTGGATCCTCACGACCTGTTGGAGCTGGTCTTTAGGGGACAATATATAAAATTTTGTTCTAAAAACACTCAAAAGACCTTGTAAAATTCCACTTCATCTCTCTCTCTCTATTTTTTTCCATTTTTTGTTCAGACAGAGTGGGAGGGAGGGAGAGAGAGAGAAACATCAATGTGAAAGGGACACATCGAGTGATTGCCACCTGCACGACCCAACCAGGGCCGGGGACAAACTGCAACCGAGGTACATGCCCTTAGCGGGAACCGAACCCGGGTCTCTCAGGACCGCAGGCCGACGCTCTAACCGCTGAGCCAAACCGGCTGAGCCAAACCGGCTGAGCCAAACCAGCCAGGGCACTTCATCTATATTTTTATTGAAAAAGTCATTTCAAATAAAGTCTGAGTTTCCTGTCCCCTCCATCTCTCCTTTTAAAAAACTCACAGATACAGCCCTGGCCAGTTTGGCTCATCGGTTAGAGCATTGGCCTGCGGTCCGGAGAGACCCGGGTTCGGTTCCCGCTAAGGGCACGTACCTCGGTTGCAGTTTGTCCCTGGCCCTGGTCGGTGGTGCGGGTGGCAGCCACTCGATGTGTCCCTTCACGTCGATGTTTCTCTCTCTCTCTCCCTCCCACTCTATCTGTACAAAAAATGGAAAAATATCCTCGGGTGAGGATAAAAAACAAAACACAAAAAAACCCCTCACAGATACAGAGAACAGGCTGACAGCTGGGGGTGAGGGTGGGGGGCTGAGTGACACAGGTGAAGTAATTAAACAAAAGGCAAACAACCCACAGACACAGACAACAGCTTGGTGACGGCCAGGGGGAGGGTTGGGAGAGGCAGAAGAGGGTATAGGGGGATCAATGATGACGGAAGGAGACCACACAATGTAATATACAGATAATGTATTATAGAATTGCACACTGGAAACCTACTTAATTAACAATGTAACCCAATAAATTTAATAACAGACAAACAACCTGCCCCAAAACAAATCAAGTCCCTGACTGGAAATTAGTTCCCTCACGGGCTAGTGCTGTATCGCTGCGAGATGTTTCCAGCCCACCCCTTCCCAAACGAACACACTTCCAGTGAACCACGTCAAGGGACCAAAAGGCCCTGACACGAAGCCCTAGGCTCCAGCCCCGTGCCCTCGGCTGTCCCGGCCGCAGTGCCCACAGCGGACACGTTTCAGCGTTGTTGGAGGGAGCCCAGCTCAGAACAGAGGCAAGGACATTCAAGTAAGTAAGAGCTTTGAAAATTAACGCTGAGGTTTTCTTTCCACAAGGATGTAAAAATAGTTATGAATATCATTAATTTAGTTGGCGACAGACTTCTGTTGGAGCCTCCATCTGCGTTTTGGGCGGTGGTGTTGGTGCCCAAGCAATGGAGAAGCATTAACATTGTTTGGCAAACTTTCTAGACTTGGGTTCCGGTCTGATCCGACCGTTCCCCCGGCTGGAGATTTGAGACTCTTGCTGCCTCCCTTTCAGGATTTCCATCACCACTGCCCTGGGAAAGTGGCATCAACGTGCCATAAATTTAATTTAAGTCACAATTGCTTAAATATTGCTAAATCAATCTCAAATAACAGAAGACATCTTCCTTGTTTATCAGCTTACTCCGTGCGGAGGAATCCAGTTCAGAAACATCATTAAACTGTGCGGTTCCAGGCAAACAGCTGGAGGGGACCCGTCCGTTTAGGCATCTGGGAACCACTGTTACAAAGGTGAGGAGACAAACAGGATGTTTGGGAGTGAGTGGAAGCCTGTATTAATTCCAAATGGCCCCTAGTACATCAAATTGCCAAGGTTAAGAAGCCCCTTTTGCCCTGGCCGGTTTGGCTCAGCAGTTGGAGCGTTGGCCCGTGGACCAGAGACTCTCGGGTTCAATTCCGGTCAACGGCATGTATCTTGGCTGCGGTTTGGTCCCCAGCCTTGGTCAGGGTCATGTTGGAGGCAACCGATTTCTTCTCTCTCTCTCACATTGATGTTTCTCTCTCTCTCCCCCCTCCCACTCTGTCTGAAAATGAATGAAAGATACCCTCGGGTGAGGATTTGAAAGAAAAAAAAGCCCCTTACTTTTCTGTTCTGAGAATGATGGAAGAGCTGACACCAGTCAAAGGGCCAAGAAGTGCAGTTAGAAGTAAGAGCTGAGCAGAAGCTTTGGTAAATAAAGTACTTTAACTATAGCTGTTAGTCTAGAGATCCCAAACACTGATTGGAAGGGATTATGAAATGTAGTTAGCAAGCCTTCCCCAGACTAACTGTGAGCCGATCACAGCAGGCTTGAACCAGGCAGGGCAACCAGGCAGGGCCCAATCACAACAGACCGATAATCAGAACCACCAACAGGCACGTTCTACCTGCACCCTTCTGAGGGGGTCAGCAGAGCAGTGTTCTGCACCTAACTGGGACCCCCACCCCAATTTTTAATCACTCACTCTCCTCATTTCAGGAGTTACACCCACCCTTCAGCCGTGCTTTTACTGCTCCCGACTCCTACAGCTTTGCCCCAACAAGACACCGACGTCTTTTTGATTTTTCATCCTAATGTCACCTATGACTGTCCCTTCCTCTGCGCTCCCATACCTAGGGCTGTCTCCATGAGTCAGGCGAGAATGTCTGGGTTACACTCAGTAAGATGCCTTTTACCTGCTCTCCAGAGCTTTAGCTGATGGTTTTAACTGTTTTAGCTCAATGAGTCATTACGACAATTTGACTAATTACCAAATGACTAATTTGAATGGGTGTGGGGGATGAAATATGAGCGTCATCTTCAACTATTTGAAGGGCTGCCACGTGGCAGAGGCAGGAAATGTCATCTGCATTGCTCCAGAGAACAATTTCTAATGAGAGAATGAAACAGAAAAACAAGAAAAGCAGACTCAACCTTACGTGGGAAACAGCAACTTCTGAGTAAGACACTGGCAGAAAACGGAGAGGGCACCAAGCTCGCCAGCTCCGTAGCTACCCCGGCACAGGCTGGGGGCCACCACTCCGAGATGACTCACTTCTCAGACTCTGCTCTTCAGGTCTTGCCGAATCTGAGCTCTCCCAGGTCCTCGGCTCTCATCTGTGCTCAATCCACCCTGCCTGCGGCTGTTGCCTTCACCTTCCCGAAGGGCCACGTTGTAACTTTCAAATGGTGATGGTTCCCTGGCCCACAGCAGTGTCTCAGTGTGTCATCAGCACTCTTCCTGGCGCCTCCCTTCCGGGGCCTCAGCGACACAGCAATGCTGGGCGCTCTCATCAAAATGCCATCTCCCTAATTACAGCGGATTATCTTCCAGTTTTAGGATTAAATGACTGGTTTAATCTATACACCCTGATTAAGGATGAAAAATCCTTACACATTTACCTTTAGAAAATGGATGATTATCAAATTCTCTCTCATTGGTGAACTTTAGAAACGATTACAAGATGCAGGTAGCTTGGCGGGAAGACCACGGAGGCAGGAGAGCCAACGTACAGGGAGCCTGCTGGTGAGAGGGGCTTCCTGCAGTTTCTCCCTTTTTCTACTTCTAAATCCATAGTCTCTGAAAGTCTCAGATGTTTTTCTTTCTAGCGTAGGGGCAGTGTGGCAGGCTGGGGAGATGTGGAGCTCTGGGGTCTATGATATAAGCAGGCAGGCAGACAGACATGAGCAGAGCAGGAACATAGGCCAGAAGGTCACCAGGTGGAAAGCCCTCAAGTCCTTAGCAACGGGCAAAACTAGGCTGGGACCTTGCCCCCAGGGTGACTTTTACTCCACTAGCATATGGCAGGTCATGGGTTTAGACGTCCTGACCTTTCACATTACGGGGCATGTGGTTCAGGCCCTCCCCTGACCTTTCATCCCCTAGTATGTTGCTAGTCACATGGCTCAGATCTCCTTGGAGGACAGCCTCATACACGACTCCCATACGAGCCCTTGCACGACCACTCCCTTAAGCATTAAGTCCTGAGGACAATAAGGTTCTGACCCACATCAAATAATATTAAGAACAAAGCCTTGGGTCTGCTGACCAAAGTTTTGGTTAAACTACAGATGACATTCAGGTCTCAGCTGTTTCAGCTCCAGGCCCAGAAAAGCAGCAAAACCAGATGGGGAGATGCCACGGCTGATGTCAGAACCAGATGCGATGGCCAGTAGCCCCCTGCCCTCAAGGACACGCCTGGGAAGCTGATGAATATTCTATTGAGACCCTCCCCGGGACCCGCCCTAAGACCCCTGCTTCAGAGAGTGGACAAACCCTCAGACGGAGGGCCCAGGCTCCCCTTCCCAGTCACGTGACCTTTGCCATTCTTTTTCCTAACTTCCAAGGGCCCTTCTTCTGCATTTGTAACTTGTTTACTGAGCCCATGATGCTCAGCTGTCTCACTTCTACCTTTGTGACTTTCCAAATAAACTTTTGCTTGTATTTGAGTCTTGCATCTGAATTCTTTCTTAGCCGTAACTCAAGTACCGAGGTTGCTGAATGGAGGTCTAATCGCCGGTGACATTTTGGTGTTGTTTTCCTGCTGACAGGTAATATCTTCTGCAAGCCAGTTTTTAGTATTTAATTTGCGCAGAGTGACTGACATTTCATTCCCCACGTCCCCCAAGTGCCCTGGGTGCTATCTGGGACCTCAATCTAAAGTATGAGAGGTAATCAGGGGTTTCAAAAGTAGGTATAATTAAATGATGAGAGCATTTAACCTAACCTGTGTTTTTACTTTTCAAATTTGTGAACTATTAACGTAATGCACACAGCAGCATTATTCATAAGAGCCAAAAAGTGGACACAACCCAAATGTCCACCAACTGATAAATGGATAAATAAAATGGGAATATCCATATAATGAAATATTATTCAGCAATAAAAAAAAGTGAAATACTGATGGTTGAGTCTCAAAACATTATGCTAGGTAAAAGAAGCCAGACAAAAAACCATACACTATAGGATTCCATTTGTATGAAACTTCCTGAATAGGCCAATCTATGCAGACAGGAAGCAGGTTAGTGGTTGCCGGGGTGGGGTCTAGGGAACAGGGGAGAGTGACAGGAATCTGTCAGAGACTACAATTGGGTATGGGGTTTATTTTGGGGTGCTGGAAATGTTCTAAAATTGTGGTAATGGTTACATAACTGATAAATGGTAATACAATACCAATGAATTGTAACTTGAAACAGATGAATGGTATGGCATGTAAATTACATATCAATAAGGCTGTTATTAAAAGAAAGTAGTAATTACATTATAAAAGACCAAAACAATTCAAAATACAGTACAATAAGTTTCCCGCATCCATACTTCATTATAAATGATAATTTGCCTTTTCAGTGGATGCCATTGTAAGGCTTATACCTGTAAGTTTCCTTGTGCTACTTTCGTATATCATTGTGCTGAGGAACAGCTATTGGCAAAGCGCACATTTTTACTAAAATAAACTAGAAATGGCACTTTGGGAACAATCATAGTCTAATACACTAAGGGGATGCCAAGGACCCCAGAACAACGGAACGAGACAGAATTCCACAGGACGGCTGAGAGATTTTTCTCGATGGAGCTGTTTTTAACAGGCCACCTCTCAGCCCCTCCTTCTGACCAAAAAAAGTGACGAGGGATTCCTTTCAGCTGAGCAATCATTTGAATAAAAGTGCCCAAATCCACCTCCAGGATAGTACAGCCACCGCAGTCAATGGTGCGGTCAGGAACACCAGGAGAGGCGCCAGGAGAGGCGCCAGGAGAGGCGCCAGGAGAGGCGCCAGGAGAGGCGCCAGGACGAGAGGCAGCAGGGACTCACCTTTGCCACGCGGCTGCTCCGCCTGCCCTAAAGCATCCTGTGTCTCCTTCTCCAGAAACCACTTTCTAGATGCATCCGAAAGGGCAGAGGCTTTCTTTTCTGATTTCAACTGAAAGTCTTTTTCTTCAGCTTCCTGCCACTAAATATAAGTGGAAAAAAAAAAGTCACAGAAAAAGTTGTGGTGAGGCAAGTTCCTGCAGTGGATGAAGCCCGTTCCCGCTATGCCGCTTCCTTGGGTAGTCCCCAGGCACCTGTTCGGCCCTAGGGCACCTGGGTGCCCGCCCTGCCCAGGCAGCTGAAGAACCCAGAGAGCAGAGGACCTCTGACGTCACTCAGTGCCCAGTGCCTTGTGCACACCAGCAGGTCCCAACTGTCACTGAATGAACGATTCACTTCAATACACTGCAAATCTCAAGTCTCAGAAGATTAAGCTTTAGTTTCCAAAATTAATGGCAACTGTTTCATTTACTTTGCTATGTCTTAATAATAAATTCTACAAAATTCAGAGAATAAATTTTCTTTAGCTTTATTGGGAAATAACTGGATAAGTCACTAAGTGTGAGGCACACAGCATGCCGGTGTGATTTACACATACTGGGAGACGATTACCACAGGGTCAGCTAAGTCCGTCTCATTTAGATACAAAAATGGAAGAAGTGTTTTCCTTGTGATGGGAACTTTCAGGATTTACTCTCTGGACAGCTTTCCTCTCTCACAGCGGCTGGTAGCCACAGCCCTCATGTCGTGGGGAGTGAATCTCTGCCCAGCTCTGGGACACTTAATGGCTACAGGGAAGTCAAGTAACCTCTATTAGCCCCTATTTTCTTCTTCCTAAAATGAGAAAACAAAAATCTTACAATTAGCTTAAAGCAGTGGTTCTCAACCTTCCTAATGCCGTGACCCTTTGATACAGTTCCTCATGCTGTGGTGACCCCCAACCATAAAATTATTTCCGTTGCTACTTCATACCTGTAATTTTGCTACTGTTATGAATCGCCATCGGAAATATGTGTTTTCCGATGGTCTTAGGCGACCCGTGAAAGGGTCGTTCGTCCACCAAAGATGTCGCGATCCACAGGTTGAGAACAACTGGCTTAAAGGGTAACTAACAATTTGAGATACTATATAACTCCTGCAGTTTACCAATGTTCTAGAGATGCTACAGCTTTTACATACAGGCTTTTTATATGCAAAATTTCTGTTATAGAAATGCTACTGAATTAAATATACATTAAATAACAAAAACTTTAAAGAATCACTAGGGCCAGGGAGGACCCTAACAGAGGTCCGTCCCTTCACGTTACTGATGAGGAGGCTGAGGCTGAGTGACCCACCGAGGCCACACGGCAGGCAAGCTGGAAGCCAGGACACTGGGCACAAGGAGGATCTCTGCACACCACTCAGGGTTCTCACCCACAGGAGAGCGACGCCCACTCTCCACAGCCTCGCCCAGCAGCAGCACGCTGGGCTTCCTCCACAGCTTTCCTGGGAAAAGCCTGAGATCTGGGCATCATCACTGCCACCCGTCCCGCTCCTTGAATGAAAGGGTTACACCTGGGACAGGGTAGGAAGATGATGAGTGGAACAGCGACTTGAAGGAAATATAGTATGAAAAGCGTTCAGAATAGACATTACGATCTAGCAGCAGAAAGAGGAATGAATGAAAGCCAGTTATTAGTTCCCGATCTCTGGCTCTGCAGTGTCCTTAGGGAAGGCCATTGTCTGCTGACCCACGAGCAGAGGCCCCAACGTGGTTCTGTGATTCTTCCTTGGGAACAGGATTCTAATTTTATTTGGGATGATAATGCTCCCTGCTAAGAAACACTTCATTCCCAGCATCCTGTGCTGCCAAGTGTGGCTGGAAGTGTGATCTGGGGACTCTGGAAAGCAGGGCAAAAGGAACTGCTCCGCTGGCAGGTGGAACCGTGACCTTCTGTCCTACCTTCTTCCTGCCGAATGGAATGTACATGGGATGGCTGAAACCCATCATCTTGGAGGGTAAGCAATCCTTGACAATGAGACGTATACCAGCAAGTAGGGTAGACAGGCTGAAGGATGCAGTGTCCCTGATGACCTTGGAGTCAGAATACCTGGACTGCCTACCGCCAGACAGCTTTCATGTGAAAAAAAAAACTTCTATCTTACTTATCATCACTGTTATTTTGTTTTTTGCTGCCAGCAACTCCATATAATTCTTTTTTTTTTATCCTCACCTGAGGACATTTTTTGTTCAGATAGAGTGGGAGGGAGAGAGAGAGAGAGAGAGAAACATCGACGTGAAAGGGACACGTCGAGTGGTTGCCACCCACACGACCCAACCAGGGCCGGGGACAAACTGCAACCGAGGTACATGCCTTAGCGGGAACTGAACCCGGGTTTCTCAGGACCGCAGGCCAACGCTCTAACCGCTGAGCCAAACCGGCCAGGGCAACTCCATATAATTCTTAACTGTTCAAAATCTTTTACACTGTAAGTATAATGAATTAGGAAAGTAGTAATATTATGCATTCAGCCAGGACAAATCCAGGAAGCTGAGAAGCTGAGATACACTAATGTAAATGAGAAAGATGCTTAGTCATGTTTAGGTGGCATCCATCAATACTGGACTTCTCTGAGCAACATCTATTAAAAGTAGATCATTTTTAAGATATTTTCCAACAAAAAATTAGTTTGATGCTTTTGTTAAATAATTAATAATTAAATAATACTTAATTAATAACAAGTTTATAACATCATTCTTACTTTTTCAGTTTCCTTTCCCATCATTGCATTTAATACTTCCACTTCTTTCCTTCTGTTTTCCTGAAGGAGTTTGGCCATTTCCCGGTAACATCCATTTCGTTGTAGATCATCACGTCTTTGTTTATGTAAAGCTTGAATTCGCCAGTCAGTATTTAGACATGCTTGTTCAGCTTTTGCCAGGTTTTCTTCAATTAACTAAGAAAGAGTTGGCAATTTCAGAAACAAGGTAAGACTATATAATTATGGTATATCCATTTAATGTATCTAAGTGTCTAGGGCAGCTGTTTGAAAATCTGGGTGCATATTAAATCACCTCTAGGTGTTTAAAAATCACTGATGTCCCAAGACCCACCATAAGCCAATTAAGCTGATCTCTGGGGCAGCTGGATGTTGGTACTTTCAGAAAGTTCTTCAGCACAGAAGGGAAGGACTCTTACACTGCTCTTGGCTTTGGGACCAGGGCCAGGCCCTGTTACAGACCTACTTAGGATTCTATTTAAGGGACAATCGAGAACATTTTTTCTTGAAGTTCTCAAATTCTATTTCAATTCATTTAAGCCAGAATTTCTCCACAAGAAATTTTATAAAATAAGTTTGGGAAATTTTCTTAAAGATTCACAATGTACCATATCCTCAAATTTGGCATGAAAATCTTTAACACAGAGTTTTCTTTCTTTCTTTCTTTCTTTTTGTTAATCCTTACTCAAGGATATCTTTCCACTGATTTAAAAAAAAATTTTTTTTTCTTCATTGATTTTTATTTTTATTTATTTTTTTTAATCCTCACCCGAGGACATTTTTGCATTTTTTTTTTTTGTTCAGACAGAGCGGGAGGGAGAGAGAGGAAGAGAGAGAGAGAGAAACATCGATGTAAAGGGACACATCGAGTGGTTGCCACCCGCACGACCAACCAGGGCCGGGGACAAACTGCAACCGAGGTACGTGCCCTTAGCGGGAACCGAACCCGGGTCTCTCTGTACCTCAGGCCGAGGCTCTAACTGCTGAGCCAAACCGGCCAGGGCTCTTCATTGATTTTTAGAGAGAGAGAGGAAGGGAGAGGGAGAGAGAGATAGAAACATTGACGAGAGAGAACATCAACTGGCCACCTCCTGTGTGTCCCCCACTGCGGATTTGGCCCACAACCTGTGCATGTGCCCTGACGGGGAATCAAACTGGTGACCTCTTAGTGCATGGGTCGACACTCACCCACTGAGCCACACCAGTCAGGCGATTTTTTTTTTAAGAAAGAGTAGAAGGGCCCTGGTTAGTTTGGTTCAGCAGTTAAAGTGTCGGCCTGTGGACCAATGAGTCGCAGGTTGGTCAAGGGCACGTACCTTGGTTGCAGTTTGTCCCTGGCCCTGGTTGGGGTCGTGCAGGAGGCAGTCAGTCGATGTGTCCCTCTCACACCGATCTTTCTCTCTCTCTTTTTCTTCCCCGGCCCCACCACTCTACCTGAAGAGAAAAGGAAAAAATATCCTTGGGTGAGGATTTAAAAAAAAGAAGAGAGAGTGGAAGGGAGAGAGTGTGGAAGGGGGAGAGAGAGAGAGAGAGAGAGAGAGAGAGAGAGAGAAAGAGAGAAAGAGAGAGAAACATTGATGTGAGAGAGACACATTGACTGGTTGCCTCCTGTGCTACCCCAACCAGGGCTGGGGATTGAACCTGCAACCCAGGTACCTGCCTTTGACCAGGAATCAAACCCAACACCCTTCGGTCTGCAGGCAGATGATCTAACCGCTGGGTCAAACTGGCCAGGGCTAACACAGAATTTTCAGTACTTGTTTGTCATCTCCCATTTCACTGAATAATAGTTATTAATATTCTAGAGAATATACTTTGAAACTACTGGTTTATATGCTAGGCAGAGGCCTGATATTTTGTAACTAATCTAGTCAGGGACAATTTCTGAGACATAACACAGGATACTGCAATTTATAAAGTTACTACTTCCTTTGTATTTTCTAAGTCTAAAATTTCCAGAGTATAGAAGACACATGTATATGGCTGTCAATGAAATAACTGCAAATAAAATAATGTTAGATTCTAGAAACTGTGCTAATTGAAGAAAAGAATTAACTTTACACAGTTCAATTTTGAATTCCTTCTTTTACAATGATGACAGAAATCTCCTCCTTTATATAAGCACTAAATGGATCATGTTTTTACCTTCTGAGTGTTTCGGTTCTGTGTTTGATCTGTTTCCATCAGTCTAAGAAATGAGCGTTCTTCAAGATCCACTTTTCGTCTATAGGCATCGATATCGTCTCTTATTTCTTTTGCAACAGTTTCTTGATTTCTAGTAAGATTCTGTTAGAAAACATTTATTAAAAAAATCACTGATCTATAATAATGCTAGAACACAAAAACGACTTTTCTTTTCCCCCAGAATTCTAATATGTACTCAAATAAAAACTATAATCATCAAATTTTCAAAGTAAAAAACAACCAGCAGTCACATCAGTGAAAATAAGAGTAAGGACCTCTGAAAATTCTCTCATCCATAAAAGCACTGAATCCCGGCAAAATCGACTTTTTCCGAATTCTGGAAATTAACAGAAGGCTTGCAGCAACCTGGGGAGCATTTATTCATAAAAATGGCTGAATCTTGGTAGGAATAGGAAGCATTATGGATCTTTAACTGTCATTATTCCTACTCCCCCCTACCCCTAAGCTCTGCATTAGCCTTGAAAACCAGCAGCCTGCGGCCAGCGGAGGGGAAAATGGAGTTGGAGCTCTTTCAAGCTCCCACTCCCAGAGAACTGTCATCAACTGACCTAATGGTTCTGAGAGACCCCACTCCCACGGCTGTCTTTATTTGACCTGACTCAGAACTCAACTACTTTGAACAGCCTTTTTTTCTGGGGACATTTGCTGCAAACAATTAGAGGAAACTGTTGAAGGCATGAGCATGTGTAAGGCTGTGCACATACCAAGGGCTATGTGAATGCTCAGACCTGAGACGGCCCTAAGCTGTCAACTCTGGTGAACTTAGGTTTTGCACAATCAGAAAGTAAACAACTCTTTCTTAGATTTCAAACTACCTAAGTGTTCAAGGTGCACACAGAGCCCCTTGGCAAAGACTAGAGGCTTACTGGTTCAAGGCATCTAACCAAACACTTGACCAATCACTAAGCTACCGGAGTAGGGTCTTAAGTGGCTATATACGACAAAGACTAGAAACTTTACAGAATTAATGCAGAAAAGTCACCAAGCAAAGAAACAACATGAGACTCTGGGGAGGGAGGAGATTCTGATTTGCCATAATTGTATTATTTAAAATGTCTAGTTTTCAACAAAAAAATTAACATATTAAAAACCAAAAAATTAACATATTAAAAACCCTACATACTTTGAATAGACATTAACCACGTGATTTCCAAAGAAGATATAATGGCCAATAAACATATGAAAAGATGCTGACATCACTAATCATAAGGGAAATGCAAATCAAAACCTCAATAAGATGCCACTTCATACCTACTAGTATGGTTATCATCAAAAGGACACACAGTAACAGTTGTTCACGAGAATAAAGAGAAACTGAGACTCTAAACTCCTAGGTATACATCTGAGAGAACTGAAAACATACATCCAAACAAAAAGCTGTACACGAATGTTCACAGCAGCAGTACTGATCATAGTCAAAAAGTGACGACAACCCAAATGCCCACCAACTGATTAATGGATAAACAAAATGTGATTTGTCTATGCAATGGGATATTTATTATTCAGCCATAAAAAAATTGAAGTACTGACTCAAGCTACAACATGAATGAACCTGAAAACATATTCTAGTTTTAAAAAAGAAATAAAAGAAGGCATTATGCTACCGAAAGAAACTGTCATGAAAGACCACAAATTGTATGATTTCATTTACATGAAATGTCCAGAATAGGCAAATCCAGAGACAGAAAGTAAGTGAGTGGTTGCCAGGGGCAGGGGACGGGGAGTGAGTGCCAGTGGATACAGTGGTTGGGGTGGGTGGAGGGAACAGCAAACAGTATTCATGAAGATTTAAGATAAAAAAGCAAAATGCTAATTGTTAGTAGCAAATAATCTCACTTCTCCTTATTGATATTAGCAGCTACTTCTTGACTGAGGGATTCTTTTCTACTTTTCTAACTATCTATTGGCAGCATAATTACCATACAATTAGTTAAAAATAAAGTTTTTCAATCATATGCAGAGAAGATACAAGTGTGAAGAAGTTTATTGCCAAAAATTCTAAATCACTTAAACTACCAACAACAGAACAATGTTATGTTATGTCTCATCAAAGCCACTACAAATGATAACTACAAAGAATGTAGCATTTGCTGGGGACAGGGTGGGGGGATGGGGAGGAGGGTGTCAATGGGGAAAAAAGGAGAAACATCTGTAACAAAAATAAATCAATAAAAAGAATTAAAATGAAATACAGCTTGAACTGGCAAAAAAAAAAAAAAAAAAAAGAATGCAGCATTTGGGAAAATCATTTGATTGAGTGAAAAAGAAAACTGTACAGTAAGACATTTTTGCTACCTTACAATCCTGAATGACAGTGTTTTTCTTAAATAAAAATAAAACAAACATTAAAAAAACACAAATAAATACAGTCTAAAAAGAGTCTGTATAAACTCTGCTTTTCTTTTTCTTTTTTTTAATCCTCACCCGAGGACATTTTTACAATTATCTTCAGATAGAGCGGGAGGGAGAGGAGGAAGAGAGAGAGAGAAACATTGACATGAGAGAGACACATCGAGTGGTTGCCACTCACACGACCCAACCATGGCCAGGGACAAAGTACAACCAATGTACGCGCTGTTAGTGGGAACCGAACCATGGACTCTCTGGACCGCAGGCTGACGCTCTAACCACTGAGCAAAACCGGGCAGGGCAAACCCTGCTTTTCTAATATTGGAAATCACTGATTTATACCTTCTCATAAAGTCTTTTTTGTGATTCAAGTTCCAGATGTCTCATTTCTAGGTCTTTGGCTGTGGTAGCAATTTCTCGATCTCTCATATGTATCTATGATAAAAACAACAACACAAACTATGAATACCAAAAAGAGTTTACAAAATAATTTTTGTTTAATAAATGTAGTAATCTTGTAATCTGAACAATTCACTACAAATATTTAAAATAATAGGTACTGAGTTTAAGAAACGAGAGTAATTGACATTATATTAACATTTCTGTGGAATCGGGGAATACTGTCTGAGTTAAAGTTAAGCTTAATTTTCCAGAAAGAAAGCACAATTACCGTATGCTCCGCTACTTAGACTGTGAGAACAGATGGCAGGCTTCTACCATATTACATTAGTCAACATTACAAGTTAGTAAAACTTGAGCAATTTAAATTTGTGGTGGATAAAAATATAGAATGTTTAAATCTTATTAAATATAAATGTATTTATTGCTTTTTTCTATCAGACTTCTGTACTTTTATATATATAAAAAAAGACACTACAGTATAAACATTCTTAAGAGACAAGCAACAGACCAGAGGAAAACACAGCACACAAAAGGTTAATCCCCAACTCTACACTGCGGGGCAGCCACTGCTCAGCAGCCACCTGGGGCTGCTGAGCACCTGAACTGACTTGACTCTAGGTGCGTCACAATGTGAGTATAAACTGACTACTAGATTTCAAAGACTTAGTAACAGTACAAACAAAAGGGGAAACATCTCATTAATAATACCTTTATGTTAATTATATATCAAAACGGATGCAAATATTAAGTTAAATAAAATGTTAGTAAAATTAATTTCACCTGTTTCTTCTTTCTTAATGTGGCCATTAGAAAACTTAAAATTGCCCATGTGGCTCACATCTGATTTCATGGACACTGCTGCCCCAAATGACACAAAGAGCCGTGTAAAATTGATAAGAAAAGGCTAACTTGATAGGAAATGGACAAATACTATGGATATGCAATTTATAGTTCTACAAATGAAAGATAAATAACTGAAGAGATATTTAACCTCACTAGCAAAATATATAAATACATAAATAAAGGCAAATTAAAATATACCATTTTCACCTATCAGACTGGCAAATTTTAAGAGGAATATTCTCCAAATTGACAAGGGTATGGACACTCTTTTTAAAAATCCTCACCCCAGGATATCTTTCCATTTATCTTTAGATACAGTGGGAGGGGGAGAGAGAGAGAGACAGAGAAATATCAGTGTGAGACACACCAATTGGTTGCCTCCTGCACGACTCCAGCCAGGGCCAGGGATGGAACTGCAACCGAGGTATATGCCCTTGACTGGAATCGAACCCAAGACTCTGGTCCGAGGGCCGGAATCGCTTTAACTACTGAGCCAAATGGGCCAGAAAAGGGTATACTTTTATTTATTTATTTTTAATTTTTTTTTTTAAATTGATTATTTAGAGAGAGAGGAAGGGAGAGACAGAAACACGATGAGAGAGAAACATCGGTCAGCTGCTTCCTGCATGCCCCCTACTGAGGATGGAGCCCACAACCCAGGCATGTGCCCTGACTGGGAAATGAAACAGGACCTCTCAGTCCATGGGACGGTGCTCAAGCCACTGAGCCACACCAGCTGGGCTGGATACTCTTGATATAGCTTAAGTGGGTTCCTTTTTGGAAGATAATCAGCATACCTTGCATGTGTGCAAATATGCAAAGATTTGTACTGAGAAAGTACAACCTGGTACTGTTTTATATAGCAAAACACTGTAAACAACGTAAATGTCCAATGGCAAAGGATTTTTTAAATAAGCTATGACATATTCATACAGTGGAATTCTAATCAACCATAAGAAAGAGAAAGATATACAGTACAACCATTTTTTACAATGTATGTTTGGGGATGAAATCAAAGAGTGGGCAAGATAGAGATATATATATATTTTTATCCTCACCCAAGGACATTTTTCCATTTTTTGTTCAGATAGAGCAGGAGGGAGAGAGAGAGAGAAACATCGACGTGAAAGGGACACATCGAGTGGCTGCCACCCGCACGACCAACCAGGGCCAGGGACAAACTGCAACCAAGGTACATGCCCTTAGTGGGAACCGAACCCGGGTCTCTCCAGACCGTAGGCCGACGCTCTAAACACTGAGCGAAACTGGCCAGGGTGGGAAATACTTTTTTAATGTAAACAAATGTATTTAATGTATTTTAATGTATTTACTTATTAAATAAACAAGAGTATTCTAAGATAAGAATAATAAACCTTTCTCTCGATTTCGTCATCCAGTCTTCTTAGTTCCATTTCCCGCTGATCCTGCTGAAGCTTCAGAAATCGCCTCCTTGCAGCATCCTGTAAGTGCATCTCCCGCACTCTCAGCTCCCTCTTCACGGCAGCGAGTCTTCAACACAGCAGGGTGGGCAAAAGTAGGCTTACAGTTGCTTGTATTACAAAAGCATGCAGATTACATCAAGAACATTTCCCAATATAGATTTAAGTGGAAAAATATTACATTTCACAACAATGAAGGGCCTGCTGCCTACTTAGGCCCCTTTTCTCGATGTAACTGGTGCCACTGTAAGCAGCTTATTTACAGTGTGTGGCTGCAAGATGCCCAGTCACAAGCCTGCGAGAATGGACAAGCACGGTCCACATCAGCTGCTCTCCTCACACACACGTTCTCCTTGAGCTCTACTGCTCAGCTCAGCTCAATGCACGTGACACCCTGTCTGAAGGAAGAAGGCCAAAAATGCTCCGGTGGTACCAAAGAGCATACTTAACTCTCTTAGAATTTTAGAAGACTAATGGCTTAGTTCAGTAACTTTTTTCAACCCACACTGGAAATCTGTTTCATAGTCACACCCAAGAAAAAGAATCAATAATCACTTACAGAGGTTTCCCAACAATGAGGCTGTCTCAATGCTCACCCCATAATCTTAATTCATTTCAACATTTTACCTTAATAAGTATTTATTAGTTCTTCCCCGTCCTCCAGAGTACATGATGCATGATGAGATAATCAATTTATGTTTCAATTATCAAGTCACACAGATATGTTTAAAACATAATTTAAAAAATTATGCTCCACCAAAGGAAATTTATCCAGCATAGTAATACACATAATTTCTGCTCTCTATAGAATAATGTTTCTAACAATGTCCTCCCAGGTACAGAAGATCTTTGTATTATTTCTGCATAATCAGTGCACAGTTGCATCATAGTCAGGATAGCTTTAAAATTACATTTTATTATATGCCAATTTTTTTTGAAAAGTGGTATATACACAGATTTCTTTTTATTAACTTAAATATCTACTTAATGGAAATGCTACATACAGTGTTGAGTAATGATACATATAGTGTTGTTCCTACAATAAAAAATGAGGAAAAAAAACTGTTCGGCTAACTCATATGTCCAGATTTTTTCAAAGCGGTAAAACATACCTCTGTCTTTGTTGTATCATCTTCTCCTCCTCTTGTAAGAGCATCTCTCTCCTTGTTTCTTCAGCTTTACGAAGCAGTTCTTGTTTCTGGTACCAAGCTTCATCTTCAACTCTTTGTTGGTCTACTTCAGCTTGCATATTCTCAACTGTCTGCCTTCAGAAGGTAATTTTTGTTATTATATGAAAATGCAATCAAGAAAATTGAATACTTTAAGTCTAAGAACAACCAAAACACAAAGCGTATACCTGATTAATATATAATTGTTCTACTTCCATATATAAGAATTAAATATCTTTAAAGATATTTTCAGCCTTCAAATGCTGATTTTATACAAATACTTAATAATTTACATGTATTTTTAATTAAAAAATTCTTGTTTATATTTATAACAAATTTTGTTTCTATCAAAGAACAAGTTTTCCATGATTACCTCTCTCTTAAGTAATCCAATTCATCGTTCCTTATTCGTTCTCGTTCCTGTGTCTGATAGTCCACAATGAACTTGGGATACTGATTAAATACCGGATACTGCCCTTTCGTCAGCGCCACAAAGGCATCAAGCATCTTCTCTGGGTGGATGTCAGCAGGTGTGGTATCCATGAGATGATAAACTTCTCTAATTACAACACTTATGTCCAGGTTATTCCGATGATGAAAAAAATACTGTAAGAAAACTGTGTGTTTAAATCGAGATTTACCTAACATAGCATTTACAGGCAGAATTTAAACAGGAGTTTAAAAATGTAAATGTGGCCCTGGCCGGTTTGGCTCAGCGGTTAGAGCAGCCACCTGCGGTCCGGAGAGACCTGGGTTCAGTTCCTGCTAAGGGCATGTACCTCAGTTGCAGTTTGTCCTCGGCCCTGGTTGGTCGTGCGGGTGGCAGCCACTCAATGTGTCCCTTTCACATCGATGTTTCTCTCTCTCTCTCTTCCTCTCTCTCCCTCCCACTCTATCTGTGCAAAAAATGTCCTCGGGTGAGGATTAAAATAAATAAATAAATAAATAAATAAAAATGTAAATGTGAATTTATCATCAAGAGGATTTTTTCCCCCTCTGATTCACTGAAGCTTTCCTTAACTAACCCAAATGAAGATCCAATTTCATATTTTCAAAATGTAGAAGTTTCACAACCATATTATAAACATGAAACACTTTTAAATTTTAACTCAAAATGAAGGCATTGAGTATAATAGAAGAATGCTTTGACAATGGAACAAATACTTCTACTTGGATTTTTTCCCTTAAAATCCAAAATAAATAACTTGGAAAAAAAATTAGCCTTTAAAAATAAATTATCTTGATTTAAAAAAAAATATCTGAAATGTTTCCACATTATCTTGTTCTGCTGGCAGATCCGAATTCACAGGGTAGGGCTAAAGTAGGTTTATATTTGTTTGTATGGAAAATAATACAATAGTTAATAAGTAACAATACAAGAATAAAATCCATGTGCCACGTACTCACAACCCTAACCCTACTTTTGCTCCACCCACCCCCACATACACATGCATCTCGTGAGCATAAAGTGAAAATAAAGTTTAATTTGACAGGGACCACAAACTAAGTAACAGACAAACAAAACCCAATTTAATTCATCCAATCTACCAAAAGAACCTCTCCTTTTATTTAATTATTTATTTTAAAACCTCATACAAGGATATTTTTCCATTCATCTTCAGATAGAGTGTGAGGGAGAGAGAGAGAGAGAGAAACATCAATGTGAGAGAGAGACATCGACTGGTTGCCTCCTGGCTGGAGATGAACCAAAACCAAGGTACATGCCCTTGACCGGAATCAAACCCTCGACTCATTGGTCCAAGGGCCAATGCTCTAACGGCTGAGCCAAACCGGCCAGGGCAGACCCTTTCCCTTTTTTTTTTTTTAATCCTCACCCGAGGACATTTTTCCATTTTTTGTTCAGGTAGAGTGGGAGGGAGGGAGGGAGGGAGACAGAGAGAGAGGGAGAGAGAGAGAGAGAAACATTGATGTGAAAGGGACATATTGAGTGGCTGCCACCCACACGACCCAACCAGGGCCGGGAACAAACTGCAACTGAGGTACATGCCCTCAGCAGGAACCGAACCCGGGTCTCTCTGCACCGCAGGCCGACGCTCTAACTGCTGAGCCAACCCAGCCAGGGCAGACGCTTTCCTTTTAAAGGCCATCTCGGATGCTTTCTTTCAGTCACTTTCCTGCCAAGCCTCAGCATTCTGTACCATTCTGCACGTGTAATGGGCATCCAGATTATCACAGACCGGATCGGTTGCTGTGATAAGATCATGCACAGAATAAACCCAAGTTAAACATCCTTTACACAGACAACAGAGCGCAGAGCTCCCACATTATCATGGTTATTTTCTACAGCTACGACTACTAGTCTGCTGCACCTGTCTGTTGAACTGTCTATAGATCATGAAAACACAGATGTGCTATAACTTGCTTTCCACTATATTCCTACCTCCTAGCACCTGTACCTGACACACACCAGGTACTCAATAAATAAACGGATTTTTCAACTGAAATAAGTGAAATTTGAGAACTGTCTCCTAAGAACAAGGATATTCACCTCAAAATCATCTTTCCGGTCACAGTGGAGCAAAGGCGCTCTGGAGCACACGTTGTAGGCGACCACGGTCATCAGCAGGAATGAAGGGTGGTTGGAAAAGACATTATCAAACAACTTCAGCCACTCCTCTCTCGTCAGCACTTCGGAGAACAAGGTTTCCAGGAGGGGCCACGCGTACAGCTAAAAGTAATAAACAATGTATTCGTTTTCTAGGGAAAAGTCGTAACAATGTCATCACTAATACTGTCTTATGTTTTGGTTTAGTTATTAAAGTTAGTATATTAAAAACATAATTATGTAAAGTACTACCTTAATTTGGACCCTTCTTTTTAGACTTTCAGGAAAGCAGTTTAATGAGGAAAGAGAATGAAATACTGTTAAAAATACAGTAGTAGTATGTTTCTATTACACTCTCAAGAAAATACTGCTTTATTTATGATAGAATCAGTGTTAGCTTCCAAAGTAAGTGCTGTCAGTTTAAGAACCTGACCTTACCTGGGAGGTTATGCCACGGTCCATGAAGTGCTGCAGCAGCGCCTTGTCGTGAAATGCCAGGACGTTCTCTACCATACCAAGAATGTTGATGGGAGGGTTCGGGAAATACTCAAACCAGTGTTGACACCAATTGACTATGAAAGAAAGAAACGGAAAATTTATCTTTATCTTTCTATATTATCAAAGGACTTTGCAATTCTCAAATGTATCCACTCTTCGTGTCCTCCTCGTGCCTGTTAATAAAGAAAAAAACATAACTCTTTAAATTCTAGAACAATAGATTTTAAAACTCTATCATGTTAACATAATAGTTTAGGTTAATAGAAATTTGCCAGTTTCTTCAGATCAGTCAGTGAGAAATAAACAAAACTTTCCAAAGCATTCCTGATCCCAGCCACATGGCACTTTGTGGTTGATTTGTTTCTAATAGTTATTTATGTATTGAATTCATTGAAGTAACCTTGGTTAATAAATTATATAGGTTTCAGGCGCACAATTTCATAATACCTCATCTGTATAATGTACTGTGTCACCACTCAAGTCAAGTCTCCTTCCATCACCATTTCCTCCTTTACCCTCTTCTACCTCTTCTTACCCCTTTGACTTATTTTCCTTTTAAAATAAAACTCTAGTGTTATATATGCACGTTATGGAATATTAGTCAATAAAATGTTTATAAAGTTTATAAAAACAGGGAAAATGTATAGAGCACATTAAATAAAAGCAGTATGATTATAAAAATAAAAAAAATAGGAAAATCCCGCAAAGTCTAGCAGTTGGGGAACAGATAAATTATAGTACACCTAAAGAAGAAATATATTATGCAGGCAGTAAATTATGTTTTTTAGGAATATTTAATAACTTGGGGAAAAATGGTCTAAGAAATATATCAATATATTATCAATGATTATCTCTGTGGAAGAGGAATATTGCTAGATTTTCTTTTCTTTTGTATATCTTCCTATATTTTCTCCAATGATCAGTTAAAATTTACCAAAGCGAATACAATGTACTAAAATGAACAAAAAACAATGTAAAGAGAAATATTCACAATATATATGCTTGGATCTTTTTACTTTTACTTTTCAGAACTTTATTGCTATAATAAGTGCTTACCTCTTTTTTCCTGTGTATAAAAAAACACTTTAAGTAATTTAAAAATACATATAAAATTGGTTATTTTTGTTAAAACAACCTATAATTTGATTCTAGTTTATTAACTGTTCAACTGAAATGATTTTACTAATATGAAAAGGATGACTCACTTTTCAGTGTAGAGGACGAGGACAGTCACACAAGGGCTGGGAATACAGGCTACAGAGTCTGACTGCCTGGGTCAAATCCGTGTTCTGCCATCAACCTAACCTTGGGAACTTAAGCTCTCTGTACCTCAGCTTCCTCATCTATAGGATTGTTGCAAGGATTAAATGAGTTAATAGAGACAAAACACTGGGATGGTACGGGCACACAGCAAGTTCTCAGGTGTCAGCTATGGAAGAGAATGAGGTTCAGCACTTCCCACAACAGGCATCGTGTGCTAAATGCTTTCCGGACTTTCCATAGTCCTCTGAGTGACAACTGACTTCCAGTAAGTAACATATCTGCTTCCCTCTTACTAACAACATTTAGCTTATAACAGTATCTTCTAAAATACAACTACCCAAATTTCCTTGTAAATGTGTAAATGTTGCAAAGAAATCAGAAAAATGTTGCAAAGACATCAGAAAAATGTAGAAGAATCCACCCTTGGTTTCACTATTTAAAGCTTATTTACTTACTTATGAGAGTAGCAACAACTTCAAAACAGATGAGCTGGTTGTTCTGGAATAATTTTACAAATGGAAATGCCAGGAGTGGAAGGTACGGTGTGTCACCGAAGATGGCAGACCAGTGAGCCAGTGCAGACAGGGTTCTGTGAACGAAATAAGAAAATAAAGACCAGAAAACAGCTTATTATTAAAATTTATTTGAATAGACAATACAGTCACATATTAAATTTGATACAGGAGGTGTATTTGCTTAACATTCCTCCTCCCTATCATCTAGCTCACTTCCCCAGAACCACAGTTGAAAGTAAAAATCCTTTTAAAAAAATCACAAATGGTGGTATATTACAAACATTGTTCTGTACCTTGAGTTCATATCATTATATTTAGAGCTTATTCATGATATTTTACAGACACAAGATACGCCTTAATCTCTTTAACTTGGCCCTACCGCTCATGTTGCCAATCTTCAATGCACAATGCTATGCTTAATGTCATTTGTATGTACATCATTCTCCATGTGGGAGTACAGAGCTGGACATGTGTGTTAGTAATTTCTATAGCCACTGCCAAGTTAGTCTCCACAAAACAGTGTCTACTTAGCAGGTAAGGGGATGCCTATTTTCCACTCTTGTCAACATATCTCATTACCAACCTTCTTTTATTTATTTTTTAAATATATTTTTATTGATTTTTTGAGAGAGAGGAAGGGAGAGATAGAAACATCAATGTGAGAGAAACATCAATCATCTTCTGCACACCTCCTACTGGGGACTGAGCCCAAAACCCAGGCACGTGCTCTGACCAGGAAGTGAAAGAGGACCTCTCAGCCCATGGTTCAATGCTCAATCCACTAAGCCACACCGGCGGGGCATCAACCTTCATTTTGAATCTTTAATCTATGTGAGAAATGAACTGCTATGAACTACATGTTCAATCCTTTTCCCACTTTTTAAAAAAAAAACTTTTTTTCTTTATTGATTTTGGAGGAAATGAGAGGGAGAGAGAGATAGAAACATTGATGAGAGAGAACATCGATTGGCCGCCTCCTGCATGCCCCACTGGGGATTTGGCCCACAACCTGGGCATGTGCCCTGACTGGGAATCGAACTGGCGACCTCTAGGTGCATGGGTCAACGCTCAACCACTGAGCCACACCGGCTGGGCGCCCTTTTCCCACTTTATATAAGTTGGTCCTTTTCACATTTATGCCAGCAATCATATATTAAAGAAATCAGTCTTTTATTTGTCATATGTTTTGCATATATTCTCTCAATTTTACATATGTCTTTATATTGGGAATGATTTTACATGCGGAGATTTTTTCCCTATTTAAATATTAATTTACTTACTTATCAAGGTTTTATTCTGTTTTTATTTATTTAGGCAGAATGTTATAGTTTTATTAACACAAGTGCAATGTGTGCACAATCTGTCGATTTGTTTTCTTCGGGCGCAGCCTGCACCGGGACCGGTGACGCCGATGGCAGCTGGGCGGCTCTTTCCGGGGGGCTTTGCGGCTCTGCGGAGACGTGAGCAGTGTCAGCACCGTGAGATGCTGCACATCAGCAGCACTTCGGGCTCCGCGACGCTGTGAACAGACACTTATGGAGGCCACTGGGCAGCACGTTTCTGTTTCCTTGTTGCTCCCATAACCCATGATGGGCATCGAGATCTGGTCCTGAGTCTCCCGCGCACCCTCTGGTCAGTGCCTCTAGGTTTCCGCCGGTTCCGCTTAATTTCGACCGATCCGTCTGACTGGTGCCGACCAACTTCTTGGTCCTCTTTTGACAATCTTGGGTTTCACGAGGGGCCTGAGGGCAGCCTGGCGCCGAGCAGCAGATTGCTGCCAACTCCGTAGGCAGCGCCGAGGAAGAGCTCACTTTTACTTTTTTAATTCATAGCAGTATCTTCTGGATACGTTGTGCTTAACTCTGGATTATAATTCTCACACCTTCACTTCTAATACTTTTAAGGTTCCTTCCTGTTTTTTTTTTAACTTTTTGTTTTGAAATAATTTTAGGCTTACAAAAAGTTGCAAAAATAGTGGAGTTCCTCTGTTCCTTTCACTCGAATGACTCTGTTTTCATTTTGTATAAATGTAGTACAATTATCAATACTAAGAAATTAACCTTGGTACAATGCTATTAACAAAATTACAGATTTTATTCAGATTTTGTCATTTTTTTCCTTTCAACAATTCAGGATGCAACATTGCATTTACTTGTTACCATCATCACAGCTTCTTTCAATGGGAGAGCCTCAGTCTCTCATCTTCTATGACACTGACGTTTTGAGGAACACCAGACAACTATTTCATAGACGGTTCATCAGTCTGTGCGTCTTTTTTCTCATGATTAGACTGAGGTTATACATTTTTGGCAAGAATACCACAAAAGTAATGTATAACATCGAGGTTTCATCGCTTGAGTACTTGGTTAAGGCAATGTCTGCTGAGTTTCTTTACTATAAAATGACTATTTTCCCCTTGGTATATGGTAAGTAGTTTGGAGGCGACACACATGGCTGCAATATACTGAACATACATACCTCTGTAATACTCTGAGTAGTTTCCTACTTTTGATGGGGTATTTCCGCTGAAGGTTGAGAAATGCCACGTGAACACCTTTATCTACCAGGCTGCTAAATGCAGTATGGTTTTCAGGCAGCTGTAGCAGAGCGCGCCAGATGAACATTCTAAAATGAAAATTTAATTTTTACCAAGAAAAATCTCGGGGTAAACTGATTTAACATGAAAGAATTTCAATTTTGCCCTGGCTGGTTTGGCTCAGTGGTCAGAGCGTCGGCCTGTGGACCATAGAGACCTGGGATCGGTTCCCACTAGGGGCACATACTTGGTTGCATTTTGTCCCCGGCCCTGGTTGGGGTTGTGTGGGTGGCAACCACTTGATGTGTCTCCCCCCCCACCCCCCCGCTGTATCTGAAGATAAATGCAAAAATGTCCTTGGGTGAGGATTAAAAAAAAGAATTTCAATTTTACCTGTATTTTGTTGGATATTCACCATAGCCTTTTAATAAGATTTGTAAGCGCTTTTTATTTAATCCATCTGACAATTCATTCTATAAAGAAAAAAATACCAATAAATGACATAACCATAAAGCTGAAAAGGTAAAGTAGTCCACAGTGGCTTTAACAACACAAGACACAGTAAGAAATACTTTTATATCATCAGACTCTACACACACACACACACACACACACACACACACACACAGCCTCTCTCCCTTCTCTACCCAACTCTACCTCTCAAAAATCACTCAAAAGTAATTAGTATCTTTGTCTTCCTTATGGAGTTTTAGAAACGAATACTTAGGTACTCATATTCTTTGTAAATTGGTACCCAAGTATATAGTTCATATAGCTTGTTTTCTATATTTAACAAAAATGGGCAGAGGAACTAAATAGACACCTCTCCAAACAGGACATACAAATGGCTAAGAGACATATGAAGAAATGTTCATCATCACTAATCATCAGAGAGATGCAAATCAAAACAACAATGAGGTATCACCTCACACCTGTCAGAATGGCCGCCATCAACAAATCATCAAACAATGTGTTGGCGAGGGTGTGGAGAAAAGGCGACTCTAGTACACTGTTGGTGGGAATGCAGACTGGTGCAGCCACTATGGAAAACAATATGGTGTCACCTCAAAAACTTAAAAATTGATCTCCCATTTGACCCAGTGATCCCACTTCTAGGAATATACCCTACGAAGCATAAAACACCAATCAGAAAGAATATATGTACCCCCATCTTTGTAGCAGCACTATTTACAATCGCTAAGATCTGGAAACAGCCCAAGTGCCCATCAGTAGACGAATGGATTAAAAAGCTGTGGCACATATACACAATGGAGTACTACGCAGCGGTAAGAAAGATAGATCTCTTATCCTTTGAGACTACATGGAGGGACCTGGAAAGTATCATCCTAAGTGAAACAAGCCAAACAGAGAAAGACAAATTTCATATGATCTCACTGATCTGTGGAATATAATGAACATAACAGTTTGACAATCCCCTAAGGAGTGGGGAGGTGAGAGAGGGATGAACCACAGAACTTATATGCATGTATGCATGAACAGTGGACATGGACAACAATCTGGGGAAGGGGCAGGGAGGGAAGGGGGAGGGGGGAATCAGTGGGGGAAAAAAGGAGAATCATTTGTAACAAAAATTAATCAATAAAAAAAAAAAAAAAAAGGAACAGAAAAAAAAAAAAATACTATAATCATTTTCCTTTCCTCCTAAATATTCTTATAATTCCACAGTATAGCTCCATCATATTTACATGATTAGTTACCTACTATCAGACATTTTGGTTATTCCTTAGTTTTCCTTGAATGAATCTCTCTCTCTCTCTCTCTTTCACACACACACACACACACACACACACACACACACGGTAACAGGTCATCTCAAACAAGGCAAAGAGGCAAATTGGTCCATTCTTTTTGAAGAATAATTTGGCTATTACCATCAAAATTTTCATGCACACACTCTGACTTAAAAAAAAAAATCTACTTCTGCATTTGTGCAAATGTTCAAAGATAACTGTCCAAGGATATCCACTGCATCAGATTGTGTTAATAGAAGACTGACAATGCAGTACAACCTAAATGCCAGCAAGCAGAGCACTAGCTACATAAATTAAAGTATATCCATAATGCAGTACTAAGCAAATATTTTATAAACATTGTAGCACTATATTCACTAACAAACAGATATTTAATCTGTTAAGTGATAAAAGAAAGTTATAGAACAGTGCTAAAGTATGATTACATTGATGTAAAAAATAAAAAGGTAATAGTGGGCTAGGGAACAGAGAGGCAGAAAGTGTGCTTTTAGTTTTCCCTTTATAACCTTCTACACCATCACTGTCTAACAGATAACACAAGCCACAAATGTAATCTAAAATTTTCTAGGACCCACAGTAAAAAAGAAAAAAGCAGCAGGTAAAATCAAGTTCAATGATATGCATTATTTAACCCAAGGTAACTAAAATTTATTTCACGTGATGTGTATTTCACATTCATGTGATGTGTTTCACATGTACAGTGCGTCTCAGCACAGAGTAGCCCCGACTCAAACACCCATCAACACATGGCTAGTGGCTAGCATATTGGACAGTGCAATTCTATTCTGTTTGACTTAAAAGTCTAAAAGTTTGTAATATCAGTTACAACTTTTTTCTCTTCATATTATTTATTTCTTTTATTTCTGAAGAGGGGAAGAACGATGTTGGCCTAGAAAGCATGGACTTGTCTACAGCAAGGTCAGGACAAACAGGAATTTAATCATCATATACTCTCACCTCTTTATTTTCGAAATTGCCAGTCAGGTCTTGTTTTAATATTCTAGTTTGTATTTTGCTCTCCGTTGGTCTTGCGGGCCGCTGTACTCTGCCTGATGTCACTTTCATCTTGAGATCACCAGCAGTCACTTTGCTCTTGGGCACATCTTCGATCACTTTCACTAGAGGAGGAGGTGGCTGAAGGGAAAAACAAATCTAGTAGCTACCCTTGCAAACAGGCCTGTTAATATATGATTTACAAAATTTGTTTTGGTCAAATTGATAATGAACCTTAATATATATAATTATATAATTATAATAATATAATTATTCTTCAGGCAAAAAGTATAAATAAAATACCCAAGAATGTTTCCTTGTTGACTAACAAGTCAAAGCAAATTTCTGAAATTATAATTTGCTTATAACACAACAAATATACACGATTAACAACAACAAATAGAATTTAATTATTCCATGAAAGCTGGCCTTAAATGGGGACTGCAGTGTTTTGCATTCCCATGACAAGGTCAATAGCATGGTGATAATTCCTAACAGAGACGGCAGTTAGACCTATGGCCTCCAGAATGCTGAGGAACGCACCCTGATGTTCTCTGAGCTCAAGTGAACTTTCTCTGAGGGAAAGAAGCCTGGGGCCCTGCCTCTCTGTCCTCGGTGACATTTTCAATCTGCACAGAGATGGTTCTTAGTTCATTACTGCATCAGAGGCTTAAGAAAAGTCCAGACAGCATGGCTTAGATGCTAACCCTTCATTTTTACGGGGCCTATAAGACAGAAAAATAAACCCTAACCACTGCAATTGACTTAAGGTAAAATGATTCACTGGAACATTTTCTCCATGAATAATACACTCTGAAATCAAAAGATCTTCCTTGGTCAAAGAAAATGAGCAGACGAGGCATCTCAGGCTTTCTGAGTTCTAAATATGATGAAAGTACAATGACTTTCACAGGGTATTTAAGTGTTTGAGACCATTATTGCTGAACGTTCCCTTAGTAATTAGCCCAGACCCAAGTCAAAGACAAAATGAATGTGTGATTTAAGAAACTTTTTGGAAAACAAAGTGATAATTCCTTTCATATGAGAACAAGAACACAAGGAACACCGCATATGTCCAAATGAGCACATAAGATTTCAGAAAAAAACCTATTACACACATTACCGTGAATTCAAATGGTTACAAAATCCAGAAGGGTGTTTTTCCTGAGGTATAATGAAAAAAAATCACCACTCTTCAGGAAAGCTATTTGAAGCAGAAACCAAACTTTTTTAACCTCTTCCCCTCTCACCCCCAAAAGAAAAAAACAGAACAAAAGAAATAAACAGAACAAAGCAAACATCTTGACTCTCGTTTATAACAAAGACTACTAAAAGACCACTTTGAGATGTCAGAGATTTTTCTCATGCTGCCTTCAGAGGTTCAGGACTTCTGCTTTGAAACCCTCAGCCCACCTACTACAGGAGACCAAAGCAGTACTCCCCATCGTCCGTCAACTGCAGTGTGTATGACTAGAGCAGGGAATGAGATGATGTACCTGGCAGAGATACTGCATTTGTTCTAATATTAGGAAAAATAATGTTTTAACTTTACCTATAAGGGTTTTTAAATAGTGTTTTTCTAGGATACACTGTTACTTATTCACATCAAGCAAGATGACAAGGATAATACAAAACACAATAACAGCTCTGACCAAAAAAAGAGTATAATGACCACTTATTTTATGATTTAATTCTCCCTTTTTTTTTGCATTTATCTTCAGATAGAGCAGGAGGGAGAGAGGAAGAGAGAGAGAGAAACATTGATGTGAGAGAGACACAATGAGTGGTTGCCACCCACACGACTCCAGCTAGGGTCAGGGACAAACTACAACCGAGGTACGTGCCCTTAGCGGGAACTGAACCCGGGCCTCTCTGGTCTGCGGAACAATGCTCTAACCACTGAGCAAAACCGGCCAGGGCAAATTTTCCAATTCTTTATGCAATGTAGTCAACAACAGTCTGTCTTCTGAATATTGCCCATCTTTAATATCCTTGAATTATCTTCTCTCTAACCTCAATCCATTCTTCCAAGTCTTTATTAAATTTCTATTCTAGTGCCACATTTTTTCCTGCTTAAACTCATGCTCTTTCATGAAATACAGTCTCCCAAAAGTGAGAACCTGAGATAGGACCTGCATTGTCATATCTAAGTAGTGTCAGAACTTCAACACATAAGTGGGAATTGGCTTATTTCATTAGCACGATACCAGAAATTGTCCCGTGGCAAGGAAACAGAACTTGGAATGGGACACAGGCAGGTTAGGTTCTAGAGACTGTGGACCTGGGCATCTGTGTAGGCGTGGGACAGCACCAAGCGGTAGTGGTTCTGGCAGTGCATCCAAAAGAGAAAAGATTACCCCATTTCTTCTATAAAGCTAGCTTTTCTGGTTAATACCATTTCATTTTGCATAACAGATTGAGAGGAAGCAGAGAGGAAGTCAGTAACACCCTCCTACCTTGGTTTTTCTCAGATCTCTCTCTGCTTCTATTAATAACATTTTCCTAGCTCTTATAAAATTCAGATGGGCCAAAAACTCTCTCATAGAGAGCAAATAATATATTAATAAAAATTTAATTCTTTTATTTTTAAAATATTTTTTCTCTGTTGATTTTAGAGAGAGAGGATGGGAGAGGGAGAGAGAGGGAAACATCGATGAGAGAGAACATCGACTGGCCAACTCCTGCATGCCCCTCTCTGGGGATTGGGCCCACAACCTGGGCATATGCCCTGACAGGGAATCAAACTGGTGACCTCTTGGTGCATGGATTGATGCTCAACCACTGAGCCACACAGGCCGGGCATTAATAAAAATTTTAAAGTTTACAAAAACAGTAGAGTACAATTCCACACGCTTAAAGAAAATGTATGCACACACCGCCAACAGATTCTCATCACTCGCAGTAGGTAAACAGTCAGCATAAACACAGAGTTAGTCAATCCTGAATCACGGCTCCTGGGGAGAACACTGAATTAGGGCACATTTCTGTCAACCAATCAATACATAACTTGTGTGTGTGTTTCTGTTTAAAAACACTTATTTACTCAGGCTAACAGCATGATAACTTGCGCCTGAACAAAGTTTACTATCACCGCCTTCTTGTGTTTTAGCATTATGCCTGGAAGCGGTTTGGAAGATCGAAATCTCCCAGGAAAAGTGTAAAAACATGAAAAATGTGGCACTGGACGGACCATGGTGAGGACACTGTTCAGCGTGAGAGCGGAGTCCAGGCAGGTGCTGCCGCGCCTGCCCTCCGCTGGGGCCTGAGGCTGGGCCGCTCAGCACGGCTCTGCCCGTGCGGATGCAGCTGACACGCGGCGAGAACTAGTCTCTGCAATAAAACCCTTATCACTTGTCTAATTAAAAAAAAAGATGAAAAGGACAAAGAGGAGCAAGCACATAGAACAAGGTATGAACAGAACATCTGGGCCAGCTGATGACTAGGCTGGGCATCAGCTTCTTCCTCTGTGAAATGAAAGGGTTAGGCCAGGTGATCACAGGCCCCTCGGTCCAGAGCTGGAAAGGCTGCACCCAGACAGCAGACCTGCCCACAAGCTGCAAGTTCTAGGTAACCACGAAAGAGGGAAGTATGTTGTAGATGAAATGAATAACGTAGCTAACAGATGAGGAATGAGACGGTGCCGGAATGAGGGAAGTGACGAAGATGGGGAAATCAGTGGGACAGGCGGGGTGGACACAATCAGAGGGGACCCGGAGAGCCAGGCAGAAGAGTTTGGACTTGACACCATGGGCAAAAGGAAGCCACTGAAGCAGCACTGTTTCAGAAATGGTGATGAATATTACTTTAGAAAAATGGTCTACAAAAGATTAACTGACGGGCAGTGGCGGGCACAGGGGGCTCTGAGTTTTAGTAGAGCTGTTTAAAGTAGAGCAGGTACGGAGGACCAACACAGGATGGCTAATACGGGCAGAGAACAGGCAGCACACAGACAGATATTTCGAACTTAAGAAGCTACATGACTTAGTATTGACTAGACTTAGGAAATAAAGGAAGAGGAGTCATCACAGTGCTCCGAGGTTTCTAGAAGACAGAGTGAGACAGAAACGGAGAGACTGGAGCTGAAGGCCTCTTTGGGGAGGTTATGTGGGGCATCTGGCATGGGACAGGGACACCAAACAGATGTCCTTGAGGAAGGCAGACATTTAAGAACGGAGGATAAGTGAGAGAGATCAAGTCTGGAGATACGGCTTTGGGAGTAAGAGCAAACAAAATCTATCCAGAAAAATGGACAAGGTTCAAGGAAGTTAGAAGATCATAGCATGAAACTTTATTTTTGATGATACATGTAAATCTTTTAAAAAATTGACGTTATTTACTTAATAACATACCTTATTTATTTCTTGTGTTAAAGCCTGAACTGAATATATGTTCAGACTTCCATTTTCCATAACAGATGCAATGTACCGTCCATGTGGGCTAATCACTGATGAACTAATTCCTTCCTCAAGGCTTCCAATTTCAAAGAGAAGTTTACAAGTCTGTATGTTGATGAATCTCATAATACCATCTTGACTTAGCACTCCAAGAACCTAAGAGTAGAAACAAATGTGAAAGTCAAATGTCTGAAAGTGAAACTACACACATATGTATGTGTATTTATGTATTTTTTTGAGGGGAGGACGGTCAGAGATTATATTCACAGAGAACCATTATGTATTTTCAAATCCCTAATTTGAGCTCATGGAGATTCACCTGTTCAGGTCCAGAGAGGCTTTAACCAGAATCAGCAAGGAGCCCCCTGGGGAACTATGGAAAGGTCACCTCCAAATGCTCCCTTCCCACAGGTGGGCACATCTCCACTCATCCCTGCAGCGGGGATATAGAAGATCGACAACTCAGCTCCTGACTTGGACCACTACGCTGGCTGTCGGAAGCGAGGTGGTGGAGTGTGTATGTTCCTTCAGCGTCCCCGGAGCTTGATCAGAGCCAGCACCCACCCTGCTGCCTCCACACGACCTGGCCTCTCGGTGAGGCTCCCATCTACTTGCTTTCAGCTGTTGTAACTAACGTTTGGGGAGTGGGGGAAGTCTGAGTTGCAAGGAGAACGAACAGAGAGGTAAGAGGAAAGTTAGTTTTTTAAGGGGAAATAAAATTTTAACTCATATTTTACAAAATTAAAAACATACTAAAAATGATTAAGCAACTACACACCCTAGTGCCTTGTCTACATACAAGTTCTTTCCCCAAAGCTGGTCAGTAGCGCTACCGTGTGGTTGCTGAAAACGCTGACATCACTTGGTACACGAAAGACTACAATGTGGAGGTAGTTGAAGGTACTCTGAAGGTGACAATCTAAAAAGCGTGTCCTTCTGCTGGTCAGGTTGTAGGAAACACCCTCCTTCAGGGTTGACACAACCTCTCCAGAGGGCACTTTGGCAAGGTCTATCAAATTTACGGAGCACATAGCCCTGACACCGCTACTTCAATTCTGGGATTTTACCCTACAGACAGGCTATGCGAATGTTGTGTGCAAAAAGAAAAAAGAACTAAAAGCAGGCAAAGGGCCCAGTAATAAAGGGTTAGTTAAAAAACTGCGGAAAAATATAAAACAGGAGGTTCTGCAGCGACACAGAACTACCCACAAGGTAAGTGAAGCGAAGGAAAGCAAGGTGCACAGCTGTATAAACTGGGGACAAAAGAGTGACAACAGCGGGTATGGAGAGTAACTGGGCGATGGGAAGAGGAGGGTTCACTGCCTGCCTTCATATGTTTGTTATGTTTACAACCACATGACCGCACTACCTATTAAAACCTCAAAATAAATACGATAAACACCCATAAATACACACACACACACACGGGTAGGTAAAAGTAGGTTTGCAGATGTTTGTATGGCAAAAGGACATGCAAATTATGAGTATTACAACAGCTTGATTAACTCAAAAGAATGTCACTCACACTGTAAACCTACCTTTGTTCACCCCTGCAAATAATGTGTGTACATACAAAATTTGTTTAAGTATAAAATTCAAGACAGTCAATTTAAAATAAAAAAGTCAATGGAAGTTACAAAATAGTCACAGGGATGTACAGTACAGCACAGGGAACCCAGTCAGTAATAATGTGATAACTATGATGGTGCCCGCTGGGCACTGGAGCATCACGGGAGACTGCGAAGCAGACGACTGGCTGACCACTATGCCGTACAGCTGAAACGGAAACAAAGTGATATCGAATGCAAACTGTGATTTTAAAACACCTTTTTAAAAAAAGGTTAAGGTTTGACTGTACTCAATTATTAAAAAGAAAAAAAGATATGTCGGGGGTGGGGTGGGAGAAGCACTTTTAGACTAAGGCAAGATGCAAAGAAGACGTGTCACAGGGCCTGAGGGGACCAGTTGTGGCGGAAGAACCCAGTTCAGCAAAGTGAGAAAACTAGTCCTCGTCCCACCTTCAGTCGTTACAACCGGCAGGAGTGGGGATGGGTTGGTTTCTGTGCTTTAGTGTCATAATCTGTAGAATGGTGAGAATCCTTCCCTGTGCATGCTCCAAGAATTTTTAAAGGATCAAATTAAAAATAGCACATGAAAGCATCCTGTAAACCATGATAAGACATGAAATTAAAGTACACAGATTTTAGAAAAAAATAAATGAGAATGCATCCTTGAGGAAAAGAGTCCATTGTCAGTAACATACAAAATCTAAGGTTAAAACATTTTTTTTTTTTCAATTTTAGACTCTTTACAAATCCTTGTAACGATCAGGTACAAGTTCAATGTGAGAGCTATTACAGTTCAGAAAATAATAGGATCCTTCTCAACACACAGAAGTCCTGCATCTGTTACTAACCTGATTAGAACCAGCATCAAAACTATCAGGAAGAAACTCTAGCTGGCGAATGGCTCGAACTTTAGTAGGCATCTGGATAATTCTAAATAGCTGTTTGGCTTCTAAGCACCACAGATGAAGATGGTTTGATTTGCCTCCAGCGGCCAGGATTCGACCATCTCTATACAAGAAAAAGGTGAGAAAGCAAGACAAGCAGAATTGTTTACAGCAGCACTGTCCAATGATCCCACATGGTGATGGAAATGTTCTGTAGCTACGCCGTCCAACATGCTCACGATGAGCCACATGCACTGAGAACTTAAATGTGGCTAATGCTTCTATGAAAACTAATTCTAAATTTTTTAAATGAACTTAAATGGTTCCATGCACCCAGTGACAACTATATGGAAAGCTCAGGTTTATAGGATATATATGTTTTAACTACTGTGCTAACCAGCTTGACAAATACTTGTTTGATGACTTAATTGGGGGCTTCTGAGTAACATTTATATTTTATCGAGTATTCTCAAAGTCGGGCACCACTATCCAACTCACTATACTTCACATATGACTATACTGAATCGGTACAGCATTGTTCTATGAAAAACTAAAAAGCCCAAACTTTTTTCCTGCTCGATGAAAGCTATTTTATGTTTACAAGGTAAAGAATCAGCTGTATTGATTTGTAAGGCTGTTATTCATTCATTCACCAGACTTGTAAAGTGTCCACTATCAGCCAGGTCTCGTTCCAGATGTAGTGAACAGACATGTAAGATCCCTGCTCTCAAGGGATGGTCAGTCTACAGAAAGGCAAACAAACAAATACATGCACTTGATCTCAGCTGAGCAATTCCATGAAGAACTACAGAGCGAGGTGGTGCAGAGCTGGAAAGGGAGGAAGTCTGCACCTGGACGACCTGAATGGGCCAGTCAGGGGATAACCTGGAGGAAAACTCCATGGTGGTCAGTGTTCCAGACTGGCCAGTACAAAAGCGCTGAGAAAGGAACAAATTAATTGTCAGCAAGAGTGAGAAGCCCCACTCGAATGTGGTGGGAACAGCGTACACGAAGGAAATAAGATGAGGAAGGAGAGGGAGGCCTAGGCAGGTGACAAAGGGCCTCGGGGGATGTGGTGGGGAGTCTGGATTTTAGCCTCAGTGCTGTGGGAAGTGACACGATCTGACTTAAAGATTTAAAAAGACCACACTCTACCTGCTTTGTAAAGACTGACTTTAGGAAATGAGACTGAAACAGGGAGACCATAAAGGGGCTATTCTAGTAGTCTGAAGGAAACCAGGGCAGAGCTGTGGTAATGGACACAAAAGAAGACTAATTCAAGATACACTTTGGTCGAGTCGATGGGCTTTATTGATGACTGAAGAAAGGGTGAGAAAAAGGAAATAACACCTATTTTCTAGCTCTTTCCACTGAAAGACCTCCAGACAATGACCAGCCCCCTGAGTACCCCCGGCCTCCAGATTAGGTCTCCAAATACCATTTCCCACTAAAATGAACGCTGATTCCTTAGCGAAATGCCGATTCCAGGTTTGGGAAAGAAAATGTGTAAGATAAGCCTGGAACATGTTGTTAGACCACAAAGAATGAAAGCTCTCACAGATAACTGGGTATCAAAAGGGTTCAAAGCCGACGTGAGGGGACCACACTGGTCAGAAAAGAGAGAATTAGAACATCACTACGAATAACTTAAAAAGAATTCTGATGCTATAATTTGTAAATTTAAGGGTTATAGAATGCTCACTTCGATACATTTACATGTTGAATAGGATTGCTACTGAAGCAATATTTATCACATTACATCCTTATAGTACGAGATCATTGACTATAGTACATCTCTATAGCTTATTTGTTCCTCATTACAAGTTTGTACTCTTAAACACCATCAAGCTAACCTTCTACCCCCAACTCCTGATAACCACCATTTTACTGTTTTTTAACGTTTGACTTTTTTACCAAATATAGGTGGTATCGCACAGTATTTGTCTTTAAGAATAACAACTTTAACGGATTAAATCATGCTAACTATGTCTAAATCCATGCGTTTACAAAGATTAAAGACAACTTCATATGCTACCTTTGGACGATGCCAATAAACCAATTACTTAAAACATTTTTTTAAAAGAAGGGGAGCCCGGCCAGTGTGGCTCAGTGGTTGAGCATCGACCCATGCACCAAGAGGTCGTCAGTTTGACTCCCGGTCAGGGCACATGCCCAGGTTGAGGGCCAAATCCCCAGTGGGGGGCATGTAGGAGGTGGCCAATTGATGTTCTCTCTCATCAATGTTTCTATCTCTCTCTTCCTCTCCCTTCCTCTTTCTAAACTCAATAAAGAAAAAAAAATTTTTAAAAGAAGGGGAAATCAAACATGTATCCTGCCTTTCTTTATAGATGACAGAAGATCATATTAACACCACAGGGATACAAAGAGCAAAATCCAAAATATAAAAAATTCTACAGGCCGAACGACCAGTTCTTCGACAAATAAACTGCAAGAGAAAAATAAAAGGGGGGCTATTATCAACCAAGACAATGTGTGCACTTTGTTTCATTCCTGATTTGAACAAACCAGACATAAAAAACAATTGCTAGACAAATCATGGAAATGTAAATAATGACTAGACTTACGACAGTATCAAGAAATTATTTTTTAAGTGTGATAACAGTACTATGGTTCTTCAAAAAGTGTCCTAATCCTTTAAAAACACACAATGAAATATTTGTGGATGAAAACGATATGCTTGGGCTTTGATTTAAGACAATGCAGTAGAAAGCAGTAGGTGGAGTGATAGGTAAAATGAAAGGTGCCTATGACCTGAGGACTATTATAGCTAGTGAGAGTCTTATAATTAGGACTCCGTGAACTTTTATATTTTTGTGTGTAGCTGAAATTTCCCACAATAAAGTAAAGTAAGTTCTACAGACTAGATCTAAGTTTGAAGGAAACTTTTCCTCACGTGACAATAAAATACTGAAGGAAAATTTGTAAAATTTTACTGGAAGTTAAATTTCTTAAACATTCTCAGTGCCTTAAAACGCACATTACCTGGTCACAGCGAACACTCTGTATAACACACTAGAGCTTTCGGGTGGAGCTGGCAGTTGATATTTGCATAAAAGAGTGTCACATTCCCAGGCGAAGATGGAATTATCTTTAAAACAGCTGAGGATGGTATTACTTAATGGTAGAAAGAAAACCTAAAGAACAAGAAAAAAAGTCATTGTTCCTATAAGGATCATACAGCCTTCTTTAAATTTAAAATTATACAAGTAGTCGATTTTTCTTTTTAAAAATTATTTTTTCTTAAACTAGAGAAAAAATACATTCACAATATTTGAAAGGGGATAATACTGATATTTCACATACCATTAAAAACAAAGAACCCTGGCTGGTTAGAGCGTCGGCCTGCAGTCCAGAGAGACCCAGGTTCGGTTCCCGCTAAGGGCACGTACCTTGGTTGCAGTTTGTCCCCAGCCCTGGTTGGATCGTGCAAGAGGCAGCCACTCGATGTGTCCCTTTCATGTTGATGTTTCTCTCTCTCTCCCTCCCACTCTATCTGAACAAAAACCAGAAAAATGTCCTCGAGTGAGGATTAAAAAAAAAAGGTAAACTCCTTCAAACAAAAAATAGATGAGTACAATGACCAGGCAATTCATAAAATACTATGTAACAATGTAAAAAACATTTAACCTTATAAAAGATTCAAATGAAAATAACAAGATACACCCTGGCTGGTGTGGTTCAGTGGTTAGAGTGTTGGCCTGTGCACCAAAGGGTCACAGGTTTGATCCCTGGCCCTGTTTGGGGTATGTGCAGGATGCAACCAATCGATGTGTCTCTGTCGCACACAAAGGAAGGGAGGGAAGGAATAAAGGAAAGAAAAAATATAAGGAAAGAAAAGGGTAGAAACCAATGCATTAAGGAAAAAATATTCCTGCCTATCCTCTCAAAATAAATCCCTTCAAATGGCTTGAGACATTTCACATGGTTTGATCCTTGGTTACATCTCTAGCTATCTGTTCTTTGATTCCCATCTAGAAGAGCCTCCTTAACTACATTAGCTTATTGTAACACTGTATTTGAACCTATTTTGCCATTGTTTCTACTGATGTGTCTTTATAAGCTTTATTATTTTCTTCTTTTTAAATCCTCACCTGAAGATATTTTCTGTTTATCTTCAGATAGAATGGGAGGAAGACAGAGGGAGAGAAAGGAAGAGAGAGAGAAGCATCGATGTGAGAGAGACACATCAACTGGCTGCCTCCCACATAACCCCAACCAGGGCCAGGACCAAACTGCAACCGAGGTATGTGCCCTTGACCAGAATCGAACTGTGACTCATTGGTCCACAGGCCGACGCTCTACAGCTGAGCCAAACCAGCCAAGGCTATTATTTTTTAAAAAACATGATTCTTTCTGTGTTGTAAAGAGAAGACTAGGACTCAATGAGAAGGTAGATTACCTTTAAGAAGTTGTGGCCTCTCATTCCAATCCCTAGTTTTTCACATGCCTTCACAATTGTACTAGTGTCAGAAGGAAGCCCGATTTTTCTTGGAAATTCTTTGGGGATGAAGTAGTGTTCAATGTCTTTTAACACTCGACTGGAGTGTCTCTTGAGTATTTAGAATCTAGATATGGCCGCTGTCACAGTAATGAGAGAGAGCTGGCCAGAATGACTATCCAGGAGAAAGGCAGGATCAACACCAAACCTCCCACGGCTTTTCCCTGTGCTACAAACTAAATGGTCAGTGAGGTTCCATGTGAAATACGTCTGCAACCTTGACTCTAATTTGTGTTACTGTCGCCCAGCCTGTTATATACATACAGTTTAGAATTGATTCTAATAGTTAATAATATCAATATAAAAATTTCAGGGGATTATAAACCACAATTTTCTTAACAAAAGTTGCAGACTGTTATCATAAACTGTTTTCTCATACACATATAATAGTATCCCTTTTTTCAGTAATAAACAGTGCTAAATAACCTGATAATACACACATACATAATACACTATGGAACATACTGGTTAAATAAAAAAAGTCTACTCAGGATTAATGTTAATAAGACATAATAAAAACACTGACTCAACTACTGCCCTTGCTTGATCCAGCTCCTCACTTTTGTCTTTGGCTCACTTTGTCAAAGACAATCTCTGGTAGATCTTTTGCCAAAAGATTCAGGAAGGCACTTTATATAAAGGCCATATAGAAAGATTTGGCAATGAATACATTATAATGGATGCATTAAAGCATGGTTTCAAAACCAATGTCAGAAAAAGTGACGAGATATTTATTATAATTAGCAATATTTTTCTAGAAAAGTAATAAAGGTTATTTCTACTGAGAAGCAAAAGCTTAAAAGTTAATGAGCATCAGGCGCTATTTTAGGGGAATTGCTGTGATAGCTTCTCGCCTACATGATTATTCATCACTAGATCTGTGATTTTAATTAGCCAGATTTTAATGATTATAAAATTGTTCCTAATGAACCATGTCACTATTTAGATAGTGTCATCTCCTGACAAACCTAAAAAGCTTAGAAAAAACTTTAAAAGCACTAACAAATGTACAAGGATGGGGCTGTGATTTTTCCTTATAAAATATGAAAACCCTGTGCTTTCCAAATCCATTTTTGAAAGTAGTGTGAACTCTTTTCAAAGTTTAAAGAGTACAGGACAGTAATAAGAGCAAGTTAAGGCCAAATGTAGAATTCAGCAGCAATTTTAGTGAGCTCCCACTGTATATACAGAGACTGAATTAAGTTCACTATACACTCTTTATCAAATGTTTTCTGATATTCATCATGAAATCTTTTCTGATACATACTGAACCACAGTAATTAGAAATCCCAGGATTTATTTCAAAACTCCTAACAAAGAGCTATATAATCTATCTCTAAGCATCAACAAAAAAATGAAAATTTACTAACATAAAGAGATGTAACTAACTGGTTCACCTGAAAGGCAGGATTGTATAATGGAATGATGCTGGATTCAAATCGCAACTCCTTTATAAACTGTGGACACTGGGCAGGTTACTTAATGTTGCTGAACTTCAGTTTCCCCCTTTGTGCAATGAGGACAATGGTATCTATCTTTCAAGATTATTTAAGCTTAAAAATAACAAAGTGCTAGGTACATAGTAAGTACTCAACAATTGGTATCTATTATTATTAGCATTAATTACTGCTATTACTGGTACACAAATCAGGGGAAATAAGTTGGAGTGGTAGGTTCTTTAAAAACATTTGAAATCAAAAGTCCATAGTTTTTTATCTGAAACCCTTGGGGCCAGATGTGTCCCAGAATTCAGAATCACGTCTGATGTGAGAAAGGTAGCATGATCCATATTCTATAAATTTATATGGAACCCCTACGTGACCTGGAACAACACCCCATATTCACACATTAATATTTCAGCCTCAAGTCAACCCAGTCCAGGCTTTGCTGCTAGATGAATTCAGGTCAGATCATATTTTGCCACTGAGTGAGTTATTAAACAACTTTTATCTCTTTGAATTACCAATAAGGAATTGTGCATCTATTTAACATATTTAAAAAAATAATTCCCTTACAGCTTTTTAAGATATCTAACTGCATAATCCCATAACAGAGCTCAATAATAGGCAACAGTAGTAATAGCTAATAATAATGACAACAATAGAAAAAATAGCAGCTGCAGCTGACTTTTGCTAAGCACTTACTATACAACAAGCATGTACTGAGTGACTTGCACAGATTATCACATTCAATCCTGAAACCAAATGTAAGGTAAGTATTATTACTATTTTCATCTTATACATAAGAGAAATAGCTTATTAAAAATGTTAAACATACATCAACTCAAGCCTTTATACTTTAGTTTATAAGAAACACAAGTGAGCGATTGAGTTGGATGACACAATGATAAAACATTAAGATGAAGCCGGAATACAGGGCATTTTCTAAGACAACTAGCCTGATCTCTCTAAAAAAAAAAAAATTTGATGTTATAGAAAAAAAATGGTAGGAGACTGTTTTAGATTAAAAGAGCCATCATAAACCGAGACCTACAGTATCACCTGTCACCATGTGTCATAAAAAAAAAATCACAAAAGTTCTACTTAAAATGAGAAGAATAAAAGTTTTTCTTTAAGATTAGTTTATAATTATCTCTAATTTTCAGCAGAATAAGCCAGAAATGGCAACATGTGGCCCATCTCCATTTTCTACATAGCCCAGCAGCTAAGAATGGGCTTTACATTTTAAAATTATTTCATCATAGATGCTTATATAAGTACACACATAATATCCTCAATTTTGCTCTTGGCCTGCAAAACCAAAAATATTTACTAGCTGGTCTTCTGAGAAAAAATGTGCTGGTAACTGACAGACAAGGCTGCTTTACTTTAGAACAATACACTTATATGCACACTGCATACTACACAGGCATTCTCTACATTTAATTTCATTCTCATATCACTAACATTTGAGTCCAATTTTTATCCTCACCCGAGGACATTTTTCCATTTTTTGTACAGATAGAGTGAGAGGGAGAGAGAGAGGAAGAGAGAGAGAGAGAGAAACATCGATGTGAAAGGGACCACCACACGACCAACCAGGGCCGGGGTGAGTCCAATTTTTAAAACTAAAATGTCTAAATGTCCGAGCAAGGTTAGAATTGGCAAATATCCAATGTATACTAATTCTAATTTCATGGTAAAAAGAACAGATGGTTTTTGTGTCATTGTTTCATAACTGTTTCCATTGTGGTTCAACTCCCAGTATTCTCTTCTTTAGAATTTCAAATTCGATTTAAGTACTAAAGCAATTAAAGAAACAACCTACTAAGACATTTGGCCTAAATCCCCCGTGAATAAACTGGATACAACTTTTATCTTCTTTTTAATTATCAAAGGCAAACTAAAGAACTTAGGGATTTCCATGGAGAGTACAAAATAAATTTTTGGTTGACACGCACTGCGAGCTGCTCATGTTAATAACCAAGAAATTAAAAGCAAGACAGCATGTATAACATAACCTGAAGCAAAGTAAGTAATCACACGGGAGACTCAGACAATCCTGAAAATAGTATTTAGCTAATCAAATAGAAAAAAATTAAACCTTAAAAGCAAAAGAAATGAACTTTTCAAAAAAATATGGTATATGTATGCAATAGAATAATAATCAGCAATAAAGAGGGACAAACTACTGATACATACAACATGGATAAATCTCAAAAACATTATGTAGAACAAAAAAAGCTTTATACATGTCATTGATGACTATGGGAATTTTTAGATCAGACAGAACTAATCCATGCTGGAAAAGCTTCAGAGCAAAGTTTACCTGGGAAGGGATAGCTGGACCTTTCTGGGAGGATGCTAATGACAGGTCTGCACAGGTTACAAAGGTGTCTGTATTTGTCAAAACTTAACAAAGGAATACTTAAGATTTGTGCATTTCATTATGTGTGTGTGTGTGTGTGTGTGTGTATTTTTTCCCTTACATCAAAACATACTAAACCCTAGTCAATGAAAGTTTAGTATGTTATGGGCAGGTATAATGATATCTGTAACTTACATTAAAATGCAAAAAAAAAAAAAGATGAATTAATAATAGAAGGACAGAAAGATGGTTAGATCCATAATGTAGTATAGTAACATAAAGGGAAGTCTGATATAGGAACATGTTAATGATAGAGTCTAGATGGTGGGTATACACGTGCTCACTGTGAAATTCTTACAAATCTGCTGTATGTTTGAAATGTTTCTTAACAGAATGTTGGGGGTTAAAAACTAAAAATCAAACAGCTAGATAAAACGATCTACTTGCTAAAGCTAAAGTTACATACTATAATAATAATTGTTTTTAAAAAAGAAAAAAGCTCAGGAAGTTTTAAGCTGTAGCTGCGGGCAACATCTTCAATTCTATAGGTCACTTTGCCTTCCTTGTTGCCCAGTCACGAGAACACTGGCATGTGGGACAAAGTGCATCATTACCCTAACTCATCTACGAATGCTGCTGATCAAGAAACTAGCCTGAGAAGCACCACAGACCAAGATGTCCCCCTCACTGACCTTCTGTATACCCACAGACTGGAGAATATTCAGCTTTCTTTTTCTCTGGAAGGTATCCAGGTCCCAGAGTTGCGCCGTATCAGAAGAAGTAGTGATGGCGTATCTCCCTGACGCGTGCACAGAGATCGAAAACACGGATGATTCATGCCCTCTCATCCAGCTTACCAGCTCCTTGGTGACTGTGGTAAAAGCAAGAGTTACCTGCGTCAAACACTATGTATCATTCAAGAACTAGTTCATCTGATACTAGGCCTTATGAGGCACCTCCATTCACCTCTACAAAAATGGAAGCCTGTGTCTAGCTAATAAAATGCGCTTGGGACATGTCAGGAACGTGCACGGATCACGGAGGGACGCGATGGGGCCAAAGGGGTTAAGCACAGCCTTCAGCGTGCCCTAGGGAGCTCGGGCTTTCTCCCGTGAGGAACGTTCTCCTGTTGGAGGACCACATCTCATCCGTGTTTTAGGAAAAGCATTTTGAAGTATCTGGTGGATCTACTGGAAAGGGGGAAGAGATGAGACGACTAATTCATTTGTTGCTGTAACAACCCATGAAGGAGACAGAAGGCTCTAAACTAAGAATGTGGCAATACAGAAAGGACACATTCGAGAGCTATGAAGGAGGAAATCACAGGGCTCTGTGATCGCATGGATATGCGGAGACCAAAGAGGAGCTAAGACTCCAGTGGTCCTCATTTAGTTATGTAAACAGACAGTGATACTATTAACTAAATACATAAGGAGGGACAGATTTAACAGTGTGGGAAGAAGACAAAACAAATTTGATTTGCAAAATTGATTTGGAGGTACATGTGTGTGCATGACATACAAGCAGAGAAAACAGTATGGTTAGGGAAAATACCCAAAACTATTCATGATAATTATCACTGGGTAGTAAAATCATAAGTGATCTTTATTTTCTCTCTGCATTTTTATGTTTCCAAGTTTTCTATGACAGGCATATTTTAATCAGAACTCTTTCCTCCAGAAGGATGGAACTAAGGAAAATAGAAAGCAAGATGTAAATCTGAGAAACATTAAGATACAAAGTAGGTCAAAATTAAAGACAGAGGAACAGATAAACCCTTAGGGAGATAGTGGTTTCCAAACACCAGTCTCAAGTCTGGCATTAGTTAATGGTCAATTTTCCCACCGGTCTTCACTGAAATGAGAAAAATAAAAATAATGAGTTTTTCATGAAGCTAAATTTAAAGTATTACTTTTTAATCTAGTATTACATCCTTCTAAGCTTCTTTATGTTTAAAAAAAATCCCTTGTTTTATGAAGTTATATTGTTTTTCCAATGTTAATTGGCAAAACTAAGAGTGGACAACCTATGTGGGTTCTTCTGCTTTTCCTTTGTAAGTGCGTCAAAAATCCCAAAGTCTAGGAACCACTAGAGGAAGTCAAGAGAGAGATTACTATAGAAACTGTCAGAAAGGCAGGAGGAAAACCAAGAGACAGAACAGTATGAAAACTAAGACTCTTAAAGTCATCCAGAGCATTACATGCTACTGAGAAATAGAATGAAAGTATAAAGAGAATTTAAACAATCAGAAGTTACTCATGACCCTGGAGAGAGAAGTCTTAGTAGCATGGAGTGGGGAGGGGCCAGGGTCAGAATCCATTGGGGACGCAGCGAAGACGCAGGATTGGGCAGTGAAGACAGACGGGTGCAGCTGAGGAGGTGGAGACAACATGTAAGGAAGGGGCTTCATGGTGGGGGATGTCAGTAAGACAGAAGAGTATATAAAAAGATGAAACACAGAGAGAACAGGGTAGAATCCAAGGAAAGCAATCACAGATGTGCATAAATACTTAGTTTTCCAGAAATTGCTGCGACAGTAGTGTTGGTAACACCAAAAATTGGGATTAAAGTCCATCAATAGGTAATAGGTTAAATAATTTTGGTAGTGCAAACATCAGTAGAGTAGAATATTCGGTAATGATGTTAAATACACTGTATGAATTTGTGAAGTAAGAAAATGACATAGATAGAATGATCAGATGTTTGTAGAATGTAAAAAGGTGCATGGATGAAAGCAAATGGGAAAGACGAGTCTCTGTTGTAAAGACACCGTGTCTGGCCTCACTGCCATGATGCTTTTCTCTAGCATGTGTAGTGGCGCCCGAGAGCAGGGCCCTGCTGCTGGACTACCAGGTTGGGAATCCCGGCTCTTCTGCTTAGAACCTGGGGTCTGGATCAAGTTACTTCTGTGCTTCAGTGTCCTCACATGTAAAATAGGGACAATAAGTGTCCATCTCTGTGGGTTATGATGATGATTAAAACTAATTAATGTCTAAAGCCATAGAATAGTAACTGGCAGATCGTGAACACTACATGAATGTTAGCTATCACTATTATGGTTTATATACTGTTCTAAATATAACACATCAATTTTACTTTAAAAACAAGAAAAAATAGAGTTGAGACACCTTTTCTTAATAAGAGGTTCACTTTATAGAACTCTACACTCTATAAAAATGTTGTATAAAATACATAAATAATATTTTTAAAGTATTATTCTCTCCCATGTAGTAAAGAATTTGGCCTTCAGAGAGGTGCGGTCTTTGTCCAGGCTCTTGGGAGGCACCCTCTAAATCCCTGGGAACCCCCAGTGAGAGGAGTGTCTGTCATTCGTGGCAGGTCCGTCAGACTACAGCAGACAGTGCATACTGAAGAGAGAACCTCAGAGCGGGCGCTGGCCATACAGAAATACCAACCATGCGAGGGATTAGAAGGTTGGGACTTTGGGCCACACGGCATCAGCATGAGCTCCAGAGAGGAGGAGAGGATGGACACCGAGTTTAACCAGGAGGGCACTAATCCAATCAGCTATGCCTATGCAATGAGGCCTCAATAAAAACTCTGGACATTAAAGCTTGGGCGAATTTCTTGGTTTGGCAATACTCAGTACGGATGGCCACACACTGATGTTGAGAGTAATGCGTCGCCAAGGATAACAGAACCTTCTCAGATTCCACCCCATGTCTCTTCCTTTGGCTGGTTCTAATTTCTATCCTTTTGCTACATTAAAACTACAATCATAAGCATAGTGCTTTCTTGAGTTCTGTGAGCCCTCCTAGTGGATTACCAAACCAGAGGGTAGTTGTGGGGAACCCTGAGTATGCAGCCAGCTAATCTGATGTGAGGATGGTCCTGTGGCCCCTGAACTTGCGGCAAGTGTCTGAAGTGAGGGGTGTCTTTTGGGAAATGCTCCTGCAGACTCCTTGCAGTACTTCAGTCTCTATTTCCCCCTGCTTCAAAAGACAAATAAGAGGACTTCTTACCTGTATCAAAACATTTAATAGAATAATCAGCTAACGCCACAAGGAACTCAGACTTCCTATGAAGATTAAAGGCCAGAGCTGTGCAAGCTTGTGCTGTTCGATGAACAAGATTAAACCTATTAAGAGATGACTGCATTAGTACCAGCAATTCTTCCAATAACCACCAGTTTTATGTTTGAGGAGTCCTTAGAGATAAAATGAAACCTAGAAAAATGAGCTCCCCTTCCAGTAGGCCCGGAATAGATTGTGAAGAGCTAAATGCCATGTAAAGGAGTCGGATTTGACTCATACAGGATGGGAGGCTGGCAGAGTTACGACCAGGCATGTCTTGTAGAAGATGATTCTGGCAGCAACGGCACAGGGACTGAGGGACAAGGAAGAAGACATCATGAAAACAGCCACTGCAGAGAATCTCAACCAGAGCTGGGAGTATAAAGTGAAAGGACAAACAGGAGAGGGGTCAGGAGTCAAGTGGAGAGAGGCTTAGCAACCCATCTAACATGGGTGACGAGGGACAAAGCAGGAATTCCTCATGTGTGCAATGAAGACAAGAATAGATAGCTCATAAGGTTGTTATGATGATTAACCATACGATGACTAGATGAAATAATGTATGTTAAATGCTTAGCAGAGTACTTGGCACAAAGCTAGAGTTTAATTTACAAAAAATACATTTTTCAAGCTTGGGCAAAAGATGAACAAGTTTGAGGATAGGAAAAAATAAGTCTGATTTTAAACATGTGGAATTTAAGGCCCTTGCAAAACATTTCAAGCTGTGTTGTCCAAAAGACATATAATGTGGGCCACATGTATAATTTAAAATTTTCTGGGAGCCACATTAAAAAAGTAAAAAGAAACAAGTCAAATTATTTTTACTTAATTCAGTATGTTGAAATGATAATATTTCAACGATTAAAAAATTAATATCCTATATATTTTTGCATACGAAGTCTTAATAACCCAGTGCACATTTTACACTAACACCCCATCTTAATTTGGACTAGCCACCTTCCACGGGCTCCAGAGCTCCCGGCAGCCAGTGGTCAGCACACTGGACAACCAGTCCAGAAGCTGCCCCGTGGTAACAGCAGATCTGAGTTACCGTATTTACATGGCAGCTAGGAAAGCTAAGGCTTGATGGTGGTAAGATTATCAACGAGAAACCTGGAATATGAAGGAAGCAGGCCAAGGACAGATCCCCAAGTAGCATAACAATAAAGGGGCAGACACTGGGAGAAGCGCCAGCAAAGCAAGGGAAAGAATAAACAGAGGTTGCCCTGGCCGGTTTGGCTCAGCGGTTGGAGCATCGCCCTGCGGTACAGAGAGACCCGGGTTCGGTTCCCGCTAAGGGCATGTACCTCGGCTGCAGTTTGTCCCCGGCCCTGGTTGGTCGTGCGGGTGGCAGCCATTCGATGTGTCCCTTTCACATCGATGTTTCTCTCTCTCTCTCTCTACCTCTCTCTCCCTCCCACTCTACCTGAACAAAAAAAAAAAGGAAAAATGTCCCCGGGTGAGGATTAAAAAAAAAGAATAAACAGAGGTCAAAAAATCAGCAAAATGTTGTACTTTGAAGCATAAGAAAAAAATTAAAAAAAAAAAAAAATTCAGAGAGGAGGGGAAGATCAGAGCATTTAACAAAAGAACTGCAGAAACCAGTGGCTTAGGCAATTAGGAAGATCTTGGGGAAGCCCAGTGCAGTGGGTTTTAGAATCACACAGGCCTGTTTTCAAGTTTCAGCTCTGCCACTTACTCCTCTGATCAGCTGTAAATATTTATAGAGAGAAAAGGGACAGTAGACAAAATAAAAGAGAGGAGCTTGGCTGGTGTGGCTCAGTTGGTCGAGCATCCTCCCCTGCTCCAGAAAGGTGCCGGTTCGATTCCTGGTCAGGGCACATGCCCAGATTACAGGCTCAATCTCTAGTGGGGAGCATTTGGGGGGCCAGCCAATCGAGATTCTCTCTCATCAAAGCTTCTCTCTTTCCTTCTCCCTTCCTCTCTCTCTAAAATAGAAATTTTTAATATTTAAAAAAAATAAAAGAGAGGACCTCATGTCCCAGGGGTGGCTATAGAAGACAGAGATTAGCGCCGGGAGAAATTAGGATCACCTATTTTTATGAATAAAGTGGCAAAGAGGCAGGAGGGGAGAACGTCCAGATATATTTGAGGTTGCAGTAGGGGAGGAGGGAGGGAAGCTTGAAGGCGGCAGTCAGAGAATAAGCATGGCGTCCAACACAAAGAAACTGATAAAGGGCTGAAATACTCAGAGGAGAATGGAAGAAGTAAATAACACCAGAAAAGCAAATGAAGTACAAAGCACTGCTGATGTTGAAGGTCATTATTCTGTAATGCAGTCAATCAACAGTCATTTTTATTTCATTTAGCAGTGGGAGCCAAAGAGAGACAGCATACTAATTTAAGACGGAATTGGCAGGGTAGCTCAGAAAAGAGTAAAGAGTAGGGGAATTGTGACCATTACGTTTTTTTACCCCCTCACCTGAGGATATTTTTCTATTGCTTTTTAGATAGAGTGAAAGGGAGGGAGAGAGAGGGAGAGGGAGAGGGAGAGGGAGAGGGAGAGGGAGGGAGGGAGAGAGAGAGAGAGAGAGAGAGAGAGAGAGAGAGAGAGAGAAAGAGAAACATCAATGTATGAGAGACAAATCAATTGGATGCCTCCTGCATAACCCCAACCAGGGCCAGGGATTGAACCTGCAGCCCAGGTATGTGACCTTGACCAGAAATTGAACCTGAGATCCTCCGGTCCGAGGGCGGACACTGTAACTGCTGAGCCAAACCAGCCAGAGCATGACCATTACATTTTTGGTAAAGAGGAGAAACATGATTAACAGACGTCTACCTAGTAAACCACAGATAAATAAATCACATATGACTTCTTTTCCTGAACTTTTTGAGAATAAATTACTGAGATCATGTTCCCTATAAACAGGGAAATTCTCCTGTGTAGTCACACTACAACCATCAAAATCAGACAATTATGTCATCACCATCTAATCCTCAGACCCCATTCAGTTTTGCCAACTGTCCCTATAATGTCCCCTACAGCAAAAGGGATCAGTTCAGAATCATGCCTTTACTTGCCATGGCTCTAGCCTCCCTCAGTCTGGAATAGTTTTCCAGTCTTTCTACTACTTCCCTGACCTTGACCCTTGTGAAGATTACAGGCCAGTCTTGTTATACAACACCCTTAAATTACCTTTGTCTGATGATTCAACCCACTAGATTCTGGTTACGCATCCTTGGCAGGAGTAACAGAGGTGACACTGTACTCTTTACTGCATCCTATCAGGTAGCACACAAGTTTTGATTTGTCCTACTGGTGGTTAATTTAACAGTAATCATTTGAGAAGGTGGTGTTGGCCAGGCTTCTTCACTGAAAAATTACCCCTTTCCCTCTGCAACTAATAAATATTTTGTGGGGAGGGACTTTCTGACTACGCAAATATCTGCTCTCATTAACCTATTTGTTGACTGCAGCAGAAATGCCTGGATTTCTAATTTATTCAATGGGTTATGATCCATTACTATCATTATTTATTCTGATACTCAAATGGTCTACAACATGGCCAGAGCGTACTCCTTCAAGCTGACATTTGTGTCCTTGTGAAACATCTCCATTATTTATTTATTTTTAAATTTTGGTACATGCCCTTAGCGGGAACTGAACCCAGGACTTGCTGGTCTGCAGGCCAACGCTCCAACCGCTGAGCCAAACCGGCCAGGGCATCCCCATTATTTTTTTTTAACAATTCTTTCTTGAAAGCTACAAAATGTTCCAGGCTCATCTTATACTTTCCCTGCCTCCATCCTGAAAGTAGTCATTTCTGCAAGAACCCCTGAATCCTTTTTGCAGAGGATGGTATTTAGAAAAGAATAACTGGGCACCAGGTATGTTCATTGTTAAGGGGGTGGGTGTTGTTGCTTGCAAGTCCTATGAATAAAGAAAGCTAGGGAATATATGTACATATAAGTCTTTCACTTGCTTGTACATACACCTCTATTTATTTCTATGTCTATCTCTACATATTAAATACTAGAGTTCACAGAGATATATCCAGTTGCAATCCAGTACCACAGGCTCATTCTAGTTTCCTCTCTTCCTACATCTAACTCTCCTTTCCAACAGTTAGAAACCTGGCCCCCTTTATCCTCAATACATTTACTCATTTGATCAACATCCCCGTCTTTCTGGTGATTGCTCCACCCCCCATGCAGATACCTTCTGACTCTCTGGCTGGGCAGAGGCAGGTCTCCTTCTCACCTACCCCCACTGCAAGAATGCCTACCTTGATCAGTCTCACTGAATTGCTTTTGTACTGTTGTTCAGCAAAGGAAGAGAAGAGTGAGGATCAATTCTTTAAGATTCCTGGATCCAGCATTCTGACCACAATGTACAAAGAAATTGTGTTCTTTCTAAATTGCTTAATGAAATACCAGACATTAACTGACAAATCAGCAATAATAAAATTTTAAATTTAAGGCAAAACAAACTACTAGAGATACTGTTAAAACCAGAACTTCATTTAATTCTCTAAGAAATCTAACCGTATTATCTTTCTACCCTTGCCCACTTTCTTCCATCAGCATTTAGGACAGAGTATTACAAGGCACCTGAAATACAGTAAGAATTTTAAAAAATCTTTCTTTTTTTTTTTTAATCCTCACCAGAGGACATTTTTCCATTTTTTGTTCAGGTAGAGTGGGAGGGAGAGAGAGGAACAGAGAGAGAGAGAGAAACATCGATGTGAAGGGACACATCGAGTGGCTGCCACCCGCACAACCAACCAGGGCCAGGGACAAACTGCAACTAAGGTACGCGCCCTTAGCGGGAACCGAACCCGGGTCTCTCCGGATCGCAGGCCAGCGCTCTAACCGCTGAGCCAAACCGGCCAGGGCTAAAAAATCTTTCTGAAGGATTAATAGCAGGTACTAAAAGTCAGTGAATTAATAACATTAAATAAAGCAAATATCAAAAGCATTACTCACCTGTTTCCAGACAAGTCAAAAACATAGATATTTCCTTGATGATCCCCAGCAATTAAGCAATCACCTGAGCTATCAAAAGCCACATTCAAAAATCGCAAAACTTTGGGAAGGTAATCCGAAGTGGTGTGAATGATGTTCACTATAATTCTGTAAAAAAAAACAACCAAAAAACAAATGAACAAATACACATTAAGTTCTATGCCAGGTATTACTTATTATGAAAATATGGCGTTTATGGTACACTTCACTAATTTTGAAGTTTTCTGCCTACCCATTCTTCCCTCCCCTCCTGCTGCTGCCCTTTCTCCTCTCCTAGAAGCACTCTTACAATGATTTCTGAAAACAGTTCAGAAAGTTACTCATTATCAGAGTAGCTACTGTTCATTTATTCATTAAATATCTGACAAGCCACTACTTGTTGGACACTGGACAAGCCAGGAACTAAGAGTAGCGGACAGACGTGGGTTGTGTCCTGATGCAACTTTCAGTTTAGTGGTAAAGACAACTTTTAAAAATAGACGCACGTAGGAACAGATTTATAAACTGATTAAGTGATAGACAACAACAGAATATAAGAGAATGCATTTTTTATTTAGTTAAATTGTTACATTAAGCAACAGACACATGCTAAAAACGACATAATTAGGAAAAAGTACTGAGTTTTATATGAATCATAAGCCACCATAGGTAAGGAAAATTTCTATTTAATATCCCAATTTTAATATATGCTAATAAGATTTTGTTTTGGTGATATAGTGTTCCAAAGTGAAAGTGCCCATGAGTTTTATTTTCAGCTATATTTCTCTAAAGTTAGTTTTTTGTTGAGGAAGAGCATGTACCATATATATACTGAAAAGAAAGCTGAGAACCGGTTTACACTTCAGGGAGTGGGGGACAGGGGAAAGACGCAATTAAAAAAAAAAAAAAGCTGTCATAACACAGCACAAAATCACTAACTCCTTAAAATAAGATATGTGTGTATATTCAGGTCATGAGCCAGAATAACCCCATTCTGTATTGCAATAATAGTTTTCAAATCATGAAAATTTTTATCTCAGTTGACTTTTGGGAAATTTTTGAATTTTAATATTAGAAACATATTTTCTTTATTATCACTTCATTAACAAATACTAAATTGAATTAAGTGTATTAAACATTTTCTTCAGTTTATCTAAACAAGGTTTTACAGACTCACTGGGTGAAACAGCAAAATTCTTATAGTGCTCACTTTTATCTAGCCCCCAACAAAGATTCTTTGCTTGACCAAACTTTAGTCAGGCTCTTGAACCTTCTAAGAGGCCCCATCTGTGCATGTCCTTGTAAAATCTAATTTTAGCAAGACCCTGCTCAGTTTAATCAGAACCCCCTGCCCTTAGTACCGGATCCTCCTTGATATGTGATCTTGTTGCTCATCCTCCATCTCCCAGGTGACATCTTATCATCCTGGCCTGTCTTTAGCAAGAATCCTGTTAGGTCGGTTTAGCCAGAACTCTCTACCCCGAGATGCTTTCTCTTAATAATTTCCCATCCACTGACACCCCCCTCCCCTCCCGCCTGATCCTTGGCTATAAATTCCCACTTGCTCAGGCTGTATTCAGCATTAAGACCAGTTCTATACTGAGGTCTCTCTTCCACTATTGCAACAGTTCTGAATAAAACCTGTTTATAGCCCTGGCCAGTTTGGCTCAGTGGTTAGAGCGTCAGCCTGCGGTCCCAAGAGACCCGGGTTCAGTTCCTGCTAAAGGCATGTACCTCGGTTGCAGTTTGTCCCCGGCCCTGGTTGGGTCGTGCGGGTGGCAGCCACTTGATGTGTCCCTTTCACGTTGATGTTTCTCTCTCTCTCTTCCTCTCTCTCCCTCCCACTCTATCTGGACAAAAAAAAGAAAAAGAAAAATGTCCTCGGGTGAGGATAAAATACAAAAAAAAACACCTGTTTTTACCATTTTAACTACTGTCCAGCTCTAGTTTTTCTCTGCTATCCCCAAAGGGAGAGGGGAGGAATAAATGTATTGAAATGACAAGGAATAACATCAAAAGGTTCCCTGGCAATTAAATTCAGACAGAGCAAATGACTTTTTCCTCCAGTTTTTTTTCTGTAACATTATTATGTGTTTGGATTATAAAATCACATGATCATTGTTCAAAATATGGAAAAATACAAACACTAATATATAAATACAATTGATTACTACCCTACCATCTAGATATAATCACAACTAATAGCAACATTCTGCCCTTCTGATTTTTCATATAAATTACTTATACTAATATTTATTTTAGAAAAACTGTTTCAGTTGCTCACATGTTGCCTGACAGAGTTCCTGAGTCCTCAAACATAATAAAAACATCAAATATTTACTCAACATGAGGAGGCATGAGACACTACTTTAAAGTCTTCATAACACCCTAGGATTACCCTGTCTGGTAGGTATGAATATCTTCACTTAGTCTTAGGAATTAACTTGTCCAAGGTCACAGAGCACTAAACGGATATTTACTTCAACTAACGCCCCCTGCCCTCTCAACACCACGATGGGTTTGAACAAACAGAAAGAAAGCTATGTTTTAGTGGAAGAAGCAAATAAGGACATCTGCACACAAACTTCTTTCTTTCATTTTTGGAATCCTGCACGTATATCTAGATGTTTTATAACAGCAAAAATGAGAATTATTGTGGGTTGGCAATAATGTTTAGAGAGTACTTACAGAACATCAGAAGTAGTGGTGGTATTTACATAAACTCCAAATTTGAAAAGAAAAATCCCTACTAAAGAATCTCAACTCTGGACAAAAACTTTATTCATTGGAGCTGAAGGGCCAGCAGCACTGCTAGGGGACTGACAGCAACGGGAAACCAAACAAGCTGCTACTACAGTTAGCACCGTGCTCTGGGCACGCACAGTTGACACCTAAAATGTTGATTTGTAGAGAAGCAATGAAAGGCTCAACAGAAAAATGACAAGAACAAGAAACACACTGAAACATGAACTTGAGCAATGAAACAAAGTCCAGGAAATTCTATGGAATTAGAAGCAATAATATCAACCTGTGTGCAGCAGATGGCACCAAGATGGCATCACTTTGGGGCAAAGGCTTCCATTAAAAGCACACAGGAGAGCCCTGGCTGGTTTGGCTCAGCGGTTAGAGCGTTGGCCTGCGGTCCAGAGAGACCCAGGTTCGGTTCCCGCTAAGGGCATATACCTCAGTTGCAGTTTGTCCCCGGCCCTGGTTGGGTCGTGGGGGTGGCAGTCATTTGATGTGTCCTTTTCACGTCGATGTCTCTCTCTCTCTATCTGAATAAAAAATATCCTCGGGTGAGGATAAAAAAAAAGCACCCATGAGAGGCTGAGCCTCAAACAGGATGGATGCCTAGGAACAGAGTAAAAAGAAGGGCTGGGGCCCTGGCCGGTTTGGCTCAGCGGTTAGAGTGTCAGCCCGCGGACCGGAGAGTTCTGGGTTTGGTTCCCACTAAGGGCACGTACCTCGGTTGAAGTTTGGCCCGGTCCCGGTTGGGGTTGTGTGGGTGGTGGCCCCTCCATGTGTCTCTCTCATGTCAATGTTTCTCTCTCTCCCCCCCTCCCTCTCTCTCTTCCTTCCTCTCTCCCTCCTGCTCTGTCTGAGGATAAATGCAAAAATGTCCTCAGGTGAGGAAGAGAAAAACAGGCAGAGCACAGAGGGTTTTTAGAGCAGTAAAAATATTTTGTATGATATTATCATGGTGGATATATGTCATTATACATTTGTCCAAACCCACAGAATGTACAACACCCACAGTGAATCTTAATGTAGATTGTGAACTCTGGGCATAGTGATGTACTAATGTAGGTTCATCCATTATAACAAATGTTCCTCTCTGGTGGGGGATAATGATATTGGGGAGGCTGTGCACATGTTTCTGGGGACCACCTGTCTCCTGCTCAGTCAGACCCTGGCCCCCGGCCTGGGAAGGCGTCTCCGAGCCTCAGGCTATCTGTACTTCCCCAAGTCCCCCAAGCCTGGGACCGCGGGCAGATCAGAGCCAGAAGCCGACACTCCGCCCGGCCCCTGCACCCCTTCCGGCGCTCCTCTCCGAGGCCTCCGCAAAGGCGCGGACCCGCCCCCGCCGGCCCCACCTCCTCCACAGCCTGCGCCCTCCCGCCGCGGCCTTTACCCGTCCCGAGTGGCCGGGGATGGCTTGCGGTGCCAGATCTTCCCGCTGTCCTTGGTGCCCAGGTCTGTGCTCTGCATGTCGAAGCCCACCCCGGCAGGTGACAACCGTCCGGTGCTTTCCCGGCAGGCCCCGCGCTCCCGGCCCGGGAAATTTGAGCGACGGCCGGGACCGTCGGAGGCCAGTACCAACCACGCGCAGGACCACGACCTTTCTATTAACAACCAATCGGAAGGCGGTTTCCTCCCAAACTCCGCCCAGGCAGCCCCTCCCGTTTTGAACAATGGAATCGGCCAACGACCTTTTAGACTCCACCCCCTTTCGAGGTCCCTCCCCCCCGGGAACCAACGCCTTCTGGGAATCGTAGTTTACTGCAGATGGGACATGGGTGCGAGGAATAGGCTTGGGAATAATGCATTCTGGGGTCCTCCTGGGGTATTAGGCTCCTAAGGAGGCAGTAAAAGTGACTTTCTTCTGTGTCCCTCCATTCCGTTCTACTTAGTGTTCAGGGATTAAGGGGTTGCAGAGAGAACTAAGAGAGAACCAAGGACTCAAATACAGAGACTTGAAGGGTTCCTTTTACAGAAAATTTGGGCTCAAAAGAACCTTTGTAGAATCCACTCTTCTTGACCTTTTCTCCATCGTCATGATTATTTTTTCAAGTCCGTAATCTAACAGGAGGCTCCAATATCATGGTGTCCAGCCCACCAGTCATGAACCAGGAAAGCAGTGTCATCAACCAGTTGCACTACCCTCAGTTCTTTTTTGTAAAAACTCACCAAGCTCTTCAATAGTGCTTACTAGATATCAAACACCCGTTTAAGTGCTTTTTGAATATTAATTCACTTAATCTTCATAGCAAGCCTACAATGTTGGTAGTACTATTATTCCTATTTTTTTGTGCTCCAGGAGCTCATGTACTGTTTTCCTGAGGCTGGGGTAATAAATTACCACAAACTTGGTGGCTAAGAAAACAGAAATTTATTCTCTTGAAGTTCTGGATGTCAGTCTGAAATCAAGGTGTGGGCAGGACCTCTCCTGCCAGAGGCTCTAGGGAAAATAACATTCCTTGCCTCTTCCAGCTTCTGGTGGTTGCTGGCTTTCTGGTCTTGTGACCACATCACTCCATTCTCCATCTCCATCTTCATTCACATCACCATCTCTTTTCCTCTTCAGTCTGTCTCAAATCTCCCTTTGCTTTTCCGTCATTGGATTTACGGCCCACCTGGATAATCCAGAATGATCTAATTTGAAGATCTCTAACTTAATTATACAGGCAAAGACCACTGTTCAAATAAAGTAACATTCATAGTTTCTGGGGATTAGGATGTGAGTATATATTTTGGAGCCCACCATTCAACTCACTACAGGCAGGTACTTCTATTTCCCCCGTTTTGCAGACAAGGAAATTTGAGTTAGTAGGAGAACCAGGATTACATCTTTAGTCTTTTTGCTCCTGGTCCCTGTGTTTTATTACAACAGAAAATGACTTTTTATAAAATGATATGGCCATGATATTTGAAAAGCTTAAACTCCATCAGAAAAGCAAAACTCTCACAGAAAAATTTACCAATGCATATTTTATAACTTCTTATATTGTTACTAAGAGGTGACTCTGAGAGACAAGACAATCTTTAATATCCTACAGCAGAGGAGACACCCACATTCCTCATTTATACTAATCGGATTTGAGATGGTAATGAACTGAGAGTATGAATGTTAGTATTATCATTCAGGAAACTTAAGGTGTTAAGCTTATGGGCACCTAACTTGAAATACAGGTTATTTCCCACACATCTATCCTATATAAGTAACTAAACTATTTTTATCAGTAGCAGAGACAAATCTGCAGAATGATTTCCTTAACTACTCTGGTTTAAACTGTGTGTACCTTGCCCAGCTGGTGTGCCTCAGTGGTTGAGCATCGATCCATGTACCAAGAAGTCGTCAGTTTGATTCCTGGTCAGGGCACATGCCCAGGTTGTGAGCCAAAGCCCTGGGGGGGGGGGGGTATGCAGGAGGCAGCCAATCGATGTTCTCTTTCATCGATGTTTCTATCTCTCCCTCTCCCTTCCCCCCTTGAAAATAAATAAAGAAAAAAAATTAAAATAAATAAACAAACGGCGTGTACCTCAATTTGTATGGCTGGCACAGCCCATGTGACCATCCTATTCAATTTCATATATGTGAAAGGGAGGTTTCCATATTATAGGTCTTCTGGACTCCCATAATTCTTTGAATTCTTTGGGTCAAATATGAAGGTCAGGTTGGCATCTGAAGAGATGTGCACCCATAGCTGCCAACATTCTGCTCATTATAATCTTCCAGTTCTTATCACCCAAGTTGGTAGACCATTTGCAAAATGTTTTCCAAAATAATTACTCAATCAATAACTGATGCATCCTATGCGTATATATTTTTTCCATTTTATTTAGTGTAACTGACAATAAACTGCACATAATTAAATTGTATAATTTTATAAATTTTGACATATACTTTTTGAAACCATCATTATAATAAAAAGAATTAATATAACCATCAGTTTCCTCCTGTATCTTTGCAATCTTTTTTTTATCTCCATCTTACCTTGCCCACAGGCAACCACGGATCTGCTTTCTGTTTCTTACATTAGTTAATATTTTCTAGAAATTTATATCAACGGGTCCTGAACTATGAACTCTTCATTTTTGTCTGGCTTCTTTCACTTGGCATAATAATAATAATTATTATTATTATTTATTAATTTTTTATCCTCACCCAAGGACATTTTTTTCCCCATTTATCTTCAGATAGAGCAGGAGGGAGAGAGGGAGGACGAGAGAGAGAGAGAGAAACATCAACCGAGTGGCTGCCATCCACACAACCCCAACCGAGGCCGGGAACAAACTGCAATTGAGGTACGTGCCCTTAGAAGGAACCAAAACCAGGACTCTCTGGTCCTCGGGCCGACGCTCTAACTGCTGAGCCAAACTGGCCAGGGTGGCATAATTATTTTGAGAGTCAGCTATGTTATTGGACATATCAGTAGTTCACATGTTTTAGTGCTGAACAGTCTTCCACGGTAGTGATATAGCACAATTAATTTATCCATTCACCTGCTGATGAACACTGGGATTGTTCCCAGTTTGGGGCTATGGCAAAGAAAGCTGTTAGAACATTCCTGTACAAGTCTTTGTGTGAACATGTTTTCATTTCTCTTGGGTAAATTCTTAGAAGTGAAACAGCTGGGCCATATGGTAGGTGTAGGTTTAACTTTTTCAGAAACTGTCAAATGTTTTCAGAGTAGTTACACCATCTTACATCCCACCAGCAGTGTAGGAGAGTTCTAGGTACTCCACATCCATGATGAATCTTTGTAATGATAGCCATTCTAGGAGTGTTGCGCTACTTCCTGGTGATTCTAATGTCCATTTCTAGAGTGACAAAGCAAATTACTATATAAGTGAACAGCCGGAGAATTAGAGTAATGCATATGTAAAAGTCAGAATATAAAGGATCGGGTGCGCCATTCTAAGGAGTTTGTATCTTGAAAGTTTCTAGAGAAACTTGAGGTTTCTAGACATGTCCTTCTGACTACAGTAGGAAAATCACTTTAAAGAGCTTGAGGTCTGAGACAGAAACAGGGTGGGAGCTGTTCCACTTGAGACAAAAAGAGATTAAGGGTTGACCAAGTCTGACACGGTGGAAGGAGTCCAAACAGGCAACTGTTAATGACCAGGGTATGTTGACATATTACGCAGGAAAGTTGACATTGCACAGAAAGAGTTCTGTTTCATCAGTAAAACCGAAATGAGCGTCCAGCTGCTGACTGATGAAACCCAGGCAACATTTTCCATTTCCTAGATGAGTCAGCTACTTGGTCTTATAAGGAGGGGTGAGGAGGCACAAGCCACTACAGGTGAACTGTGACATGGCATGCTTCCTTGCACCCTTTTAATATGAGTCAGGACAGAAGAGAAAAATCAGAGGGATGTGATTCCAGTGGCTTAAATAAGTAATCACACCTAGGTGCTCTCATAAGACAGACGTGAAGCCAGCCACGGGTAGTGTTTCATGTGTAATCAGAAGGAGTTGGTACCTACAGCTGAAATGGACTGTATCAGAGGAGGGGGGAGGAATGTGATGCTCAACCTTACAGGCAGTAAGATCATTCCCACATACAATCAGAGTGCTGCCATGGCCTAGGGTTGCTAAAAGGCCTCCTCCAGACTAAAGGAAGGAGGCCAGAGGGCGAAGCTCCCTGTTTCATGGCAGCATGGGAAGTGGCCGCAAGTTTCACATCCTTACAGCCCTTCCCCATGGCCAGGACAGGAGGCAGGTGTGGAATTTGTGGCCTCTGTCACGTCCAAAGCTGTCGTAAGAAGCAAGCACAGCCTACAGCCACCTCTGCCTTAGCCACGACTGTATAATATCCCATCTTATGAATACGGCATAATTTTATAATCCCCCTATTGTGGGCCGTTGGGTTTTTAAGAATTACTTGCAAACTTGATGTCAGAGAAATTAATGTCTAAGTGTGCTATTGTAGGCATTAGGATAAGCCAGTTTGTGAAGCTTCTATTGGGAGGCTTAAACCTTCAAAATTATTCTCTGTAGGTAGTGGCTTTTTCCAAAGGCCTTCCTGGGCAGAGCGCTGTGGGAGCCGGAGGATGCTGGGAATAGGTCCCACAGGACTGACTAATTAGCCTGATCACAGGCTCCTAATAACACATGTGGGCTGAGAGACAGGCTATCAATCAAGCATGACAGGATGCGGGTAAACCAGGAGTAAATGCTTCTAATCACTGTAAGGGAGGAAGGCAAGCTGACTGACCTAAGCGTTTATTGTCCACTAAAGTATTCTAGGGCAGCGTGGCATCCTTCCTCCAGGGCCCACTCGGGCACTATGTGGGGAAGAGGCCACAGAGCCCAGTGAGGATGATCAGCAGGAAACAGCACCTAACAGACCCCTCCTCTGCTGAACTTCATCACATCTCAGCTGGCTCCTCGGTCCCTCCTGATTTCTACGTGGCCTTACCCAGCAGTAAAAACCATCTTTCTGAAGCATTTTATTTTTAAAAAGACTGCTCTAGCCTGTTTGGCTCAGCGGTTAGAGCGTCGGCCTGTGGACTGAAGGGTCTTGGGTTTGATTCTGGTCAAGGGTGTGTACCTGGGTTTCGGGTTCAATCCCGACCCTGGTTGGGGTTGAGCAGAAAGCAACCAATCAATGTGTCTCTCTCAAATAGATGTTTCTCTCTCTCTTTCCCTTCCACTCTATCTAAAATCAATGGAAAACATATCTTCAGGTGAGGATTAACAACAAAAAGAGACTATTTTTTAAGAGCAGTTTTACATTCACAGAAAAATTAAGAGGAAGGTATATACATTCCCCATCTACCTCCTGTCTCCCAATATGCACAGCTTCTGCCATTACCAATATCCCCCACCTGAGTGGTACCTCTGTTACAATGGGTGAACCTACACTGACACATCCTTGTCACCCAGAAGTCCACCGTTTGCGTCAGGATTCACTCTTGGTGTTGTACATTCTATGGGTTTGGACAAAAGTGTAATGCCGTGTGTCCATCATTTAGTATATAGAGGGCATTTTCACTGCTCTAAAAAATCCTCTGCCTTCTGCTTTCTTCATCCCTCCAAGTATTTTTGTTGTTTTCATTATATAAATGGCTTTGAAAAATGCTGCAAGCAACTTTCCACATGGGAGAAAGACGGTGTGTGCACAATGGATTGTCTGTTTCACCTACAGACCTTAGTGGTGGGTTGTCTCTGTTAGTGAAATAGTGCCCCCAAAACTGGTTCCATCTGCTTGACCCTTCAGAGAATTCTGTGTGAGGAAGGAGGTGAGAACATGTGCGGGTGGGGTAGGTGATGGAACCATCACTGACTGGGACCCTGTGCAAGGCATGTGTTAGTTGCTTTTCATTTTGTTAATACAGTTTGTTCTTTGGTCTTGCTTGCTTTTGTATTTAATCCTTTAGAATGCCTATGCCTGTGCCTTAATTCTAGTGGGATGTCTACCCCATGGGTGATGACCTAGGTCCAAGGCCCGCTGATAAGAATCCTGCATTTTAAATACAACATTCTAATGCTGACATTGGCTTGAACAGTTTTTTCTTTAATGTCGAAGGAAGGCATTTCAGACCCTTGCAGGCCTTCCTCAAGGCACATCGTGAACATCATTCAATACTGTTCTGATTATAAATGTAAACTATGAGATGATGAATATAAATTATGAATAGCAATAATTATTGCTTGGATTATTGTTATTCCAATGATTTTTGTTTTCAGATTTGTTAGTTCAGAGAAGTTTGATATTAAAGGGATTATTTTCTTCCAAATACTTCCTACCTAATCTCTGGTCCATCCAGCATGGTTTACTCATATATGAACCATTGAGTGCCTCCCTTGTGCTGGTCCTTTGTGTGGGTTAGTGAATAAAACTAGTACCTATGAGATGCTTTGGAGTTTTTTTTAAATTTATTTATTTTATTTCAGATAGAGTGGGAGGAGAGGAAGAGAGAGAGAGAGAAAGAGAAACATCGGCATGAAAGGGACACATTGAGTGGCCGCCACCCACATGACCCAACCAGGGCTGGGGAAAAACTGCAACCAAGGTACGTGCCCTTGTGCCCTTAGCGGGAACCCAACCCGGGTCTCTCTGGACTGCAGGCCAACGCTCCGACCACTGAGCCAAACTGGCCAGGGTGCTTTGGAGTTTTTAAAGAGCCTTTACATTTGTCACAGAAGTGCAGCAGAGTGGTTCAAAGATGGTCTCAAAGTCAGACAGACTTAGATTTAAATCACCACTTACAGTTATATGACCTCCAGTAAATTAGTTAATCTCTGTTTCCATAAAAATAGCACCTACCAGTGATGATGAAATGAGATGATGCATAAAAAACACAAGCACAGAGCTTGGTAAACAGCAGGCTCTCAATACAAACAAACAACAAACAAGCTAACACATGTAGGCAGCAGGTAATACTATTTTCCCATTGGGATGAATCAGCTAAGAGGTTAGTGACTTGCCCAAGGTCACACAATCAGCACAGGGCAGAGGCAGGACTGAAATCCAGACTAATTCCTTTATAGCATGTAGAAGGCTGACTTTATTTAGTATACACACACACGCATGCACACACATGCGCACACACTTACACACATCAGAATAACAAATGGGAAATGCTTTATATGTTCAGTAATCCTCTTGTCTTCCAGTCCAGTGTACCACAGTTTAAAAATTTCCCAGTCTTGCCCTGGCTGGTGGGTTCAGTGGGTTGAGTGTCATCCTGTGCACTGAGAGGTCACAGATTTGATTCCCAGTCAGGGCACATGCCTGGTTTGCAGGCTTGATTTCCAGTGGGGGGCATGTAGGAGGCAGCCAACTGATGTTTCTCTTATCGATGTTTTTCTCTCTTTCCCTCTCCCTCTCTCTCTAAAAAATATCAATAAAAACATATTAAAAAAATGGTTGCTGATAAAAAATAAATAATTTCCCAGGCTTATGACTGACTGGCTCTGCTGGTTGATAGAGATAAATGATTATTCTTGCTGTAGTTTCTTCATCTGTAAGATGGTGCCAACAAGATTGCCTTAACATAAGGATTAATTACATCTTTGCAAAGTGCTTTGGATTTCTTGAAGAAAGATGCCACGTACGTGGCAGGCATCCCAGGAGGATGGTGTTCCTATATGATTGTTGTGACAGAATGGTATTTCCCTGTCTGTCAGCATCACTCAGCAGTGCAATGCCAAGCTCAGCACCAGGCAATACTGTACCCTAAATTGCTGGTCTTTCTCCAGTTTTTTAAAGTCCTTTTTAAGAAGAGAAACAATAGGAAGTATATTTCAATTATAGTGGGAAAGACATAGTTAAGGGCATCTTTTCTACTTCTCAATCTTTCTAAGAAACTTTTCTATGTATTTTTAAAATGAATTTTCAAACACATAGTACATATAATTGGGACAACATTTAAACGGTAGAAAAGAATATGCAATAAAATATCTCCTTCCCACTCTGTCTCCCAGCCTGAGTTTCCCTTCCCAGAGGTAACCATTGTCTCAAGCAAATATTGTTGTGTATATTTGTATATAGCATAGAGTATAGATTCTACTATAACTCTTCTATTCTTTTTTTTTTTAAGGAGACATTTATTCTCTCATATTTTTTTTTGTGGTTGTTAATCCTCAACTGAGGACATTTTCCCATTGATTTTTAGATAGGGAGGGAGGGGGAGAGAGAGAGAGAAACAGAGAGAGAGAGAGAGAGAGAGAGAGAGAGAGAGAGAGAGAGAGACATCGATGTGAGAGAGACACATTGGTTGGTTGCCTCCCACACAACACGACCTCGACCGGGGCTGGAGATCAAACCTGCAACCCAGGTGTGGGCCCTTGACTGGGAATCGAACTCGAGACCCTTTGCTCTGCAGGCCAACACTCTAACCGCTGAACCAAACTGGCCCAGGGCTAATTTTCTACTCTTAATGCTCTGTGTTATTAGAGATGGTTCCATTTTGGGGTACACAAAGTTATTTTTTCCTAATAAAGTTTGCATAGTATTCAATTATATGGATAAAACGTAGTTTATAATCAGGTTCTTATTGACAAATATTCAGCTTTTTCCAATCTTTTATTTCCAAAAAGGAAGCAATGACTATCCTTACACATTTAAAAAAGGTGGAGTCTATCTAAAACTTAAATTCCTAAAAATGCATTTAATTATTGCCAAGCTGCTTGCTGGGAGGGCTGTACCAATTTATATTCTTATCAATAATTCATGAGAGTACCTATTTCCCTCACAGCTCTACATTTTCCCCTAGAATTTAGCCCAGTATCATTGCTTGATGTTAACCCTTTTACACACAGTCCTGCTTTGCTTTGAGCCTATCAACGCAAATTACAAATTTTATTTATTTATTTTTATTAATTAATTTTTGTTACAGATGTTTCTCCTTTCCCCCCACTGATTCCCCCCTCCCCCTTCCTCCCTGCCCTGTCCCCAGCTTTGTTGTCCATGTTCATTGTTCATGCACACATGCATATAAGTTCTGTGGTTTATCTCCCCCCCACCCCCTCTTCTGGGGATTGTCAGTCTGTACCCCACTTCCACGTCTCTGGGACTACCCCATTCCTCAGACTGTTATGTTCATTATATTCCACAAATAAGTGAGATCATATGATACTTGTCTTTCTCTGTTTGGCTTGTTTCACTTAGGATGATACTTTCCAGGTCCCTCCATGTCGTCTCAAAGGATAAGAGATCTTTCTTTCTTACAGCTGCGTAGTACTCCATTATGTATATGTACCACCGCTTTTTTATCCATTCGTCTACTGATGGACACTTGGGCTGTTTCCAGACCTTAGCGATTGTAAATAGTGCTGCTACAAACATGGGGGTACATATATTCTTTCTGATTGGTGTTTCAGGCTTCTTAGGGTATATTCCTAGAAGTGGGATCACTGGGTCAAATGGAAGTTCAATTTTTAATTTTTTGAGGTAACACCATATTGTTTTCCATAGTGGCTGCACCAGTCTGCATTCCCACCAGCAGTGGACTAGAGTCCCCTTTTCTCCACACCCTCGCCAATATTTGTTGTCTGATGATTTGTTGATGGCGGCCATTCTGACAGGTGTGAGGTGATACCTCATTATTGTTTTAATTTGCATCTCTCTGATGATTAGTGATGTCGAGCATTTCTTCATATGTCTCTTAGCCATTTGTATGTCCTGTTTGAAGAGGTGTCTATTTAGTTCCTCTGCCCATTTTTTAATTGGGTTCTTTGTCTTCCTTTTGTTGAGTTGTATGAGCACTCTATATATATTGGAAATTAACCCCTTATCTGATATATCATTGGCAATTATGCTCTCCCATACAGTGGATAGCCTTTCCGTTTTGATGATTGTATCAAAAGCTGTGTAGAAGCTTTTTAGTTTGATGTAGTCCCATGTGTTCATTTTCTCCTTTGTTTCTGTCGCCTTAGGTGATGTATCAGTGAAAATTCTGCTGCGTATGATGTCTGAAATTTTGTTGCCTACAGTTTCTTCTAGGATTTTTATGGATTAATGAGTCACATTTACGTTTTTTATCCATTTTGAGTTTATTCTTGTGTAGGGTGTAAGTTGATGGTCTAGTTTCATTTTTCTGCATGTAGCTGTCCAATTTTCCCAACACGATTTATTAAAGAGGCTGTCCTTACTTCACTGTATGCTCTTGCCATGCAAATTTAAATTTTTACCAAAACTCTACTGTTCCTCATAATCCAATAAGGACCCTATTCTCTTTTGTTTGATGAGATGGTAGAGGTTTCTCTGGCTGCAGTTTCCCTTGCTGGCCCAAGATAATAAATTTTTAAACATTTTTTATTAATTTATTTTTGTTACAGATGTTTCTCCTTTTATCCCCCTAGACACCCTCCTCTCCACCCCCCCCCCCCCCATTGTCTATGTCCATTGGTTACAAATACATGCACAGAAGTTCTTTGGTTCATCTCATCCATGCTCCCCACCCCTTTCCTCTGAGGTCTGTCAGTCTGAACCATACTCCTTTCTTTGTCTTTGGGGCTATTTTGTTCATTATATTCCACAAATAAGTGAGATCATGTGGTATTTGTCTTTCTCTGATTGGCTTATTTCGCTTAGCACAATGCTCTCCAGGTCTTTCCATGTCCCAATAGGATACATTTAACTGGTGTGTTCCTCGTGATCTTTCCTGGATGGCTTGATCAATCTTCAACTGTAGGACGTACACCCAAAAAGTTCTATTCTGTATCTTTTTTTTTTTTTTATCCTCACCCGAGGACATTTTTCCATTTTTTGTTTAGATAGAGTGGGAGGGAGGGAGAGAGAGAGAGAGAAGCATCGACGAGAAAGGGACACATTGGTGAAAGGGACACATCGAGTGGCTGCCACCCGCAGGACCCAACCAGGGCCAGGGACAAACTACAACCGAGGTATATGCCCTTAGCGGGAACCCAACCCGGGTCTCTATGGACGGCAGGCTGACGCTCTATCCGCTGAGCCAAACCAGCAGGGCCTATTCTGTATCTTTTAAGATTCTTCGGAGAAAAGGTGGATTCTCATCTCCCTGTAGTTTCAATTCAACTTGATGAACCAGATCGGGGATTTTCAACCTTTATCATCTCATGGAACACATAAGATAATTACTAAAATTTTGTGAAACACCAACATATATTGTATTTTTTGCCTATATGACAAAAAAGTAGGTATACTTTTGATTCATTCACACCGGATGGTTATCGTTGCGTTGGCTGTCGTCATTTTTTAAGTTTGATAATCAATCTAAGGGAAAAGAGGTCAGTGCCCCCGACTAAAGAGCAGGTACCGCACGTTTTAAAAATTATTGCGGCACACAGGTTGAAAATCGCTGAACTAGGTTAATAATCAAGACCATTTCTGTTTTCATATCCTTCACAACTCCAAGTTAGTTAGAGTGGAAAACTCTCCAGATCTTTGCTGGCTCAGTTCAAACATCACCTCCTCCAATAAGTTCTCCCTGACTATTCTCATCTAAAGTAGCTCTCTCTCCCCACATTTCCCCCCTCCGCTACCACCCCGTCACTCTACCCTATCATCCTATTTTATTTTCCATATTTTTCTTATTACTCTATTAAACCGTCTTATTCAACTGTTTATCTTTCTAGCCTCATTAGAACGTAAGCTCCAGGAGTCAAGGTACCACGGCAGCCCTAATAGCCGCAGCATCTCCGGCATCTAGAATCCTAATTCGCACTTTGTAAGCCCTCAACAAACATTTGTCGAACGAAGAAACAAATAGGGAACGGTGTACTTTCTTCCCCTCCTACCCCTTTAAACACCCTCCAAGAGGTCCCACCTGAATTACCGTGAATTAGGTGGAGGGCGATCAGCCTCCCCATTGGCTGGAGTATTAGCCGTTGCTCCGGGCAACTACTGTTTTCCACCATTCGTGTCACCATCCCGCCTGGCCCCGCCCCTCATCGCTCCGCCCCAGACCGTCGAGCTTCGGCCCCGTGGTTAAAAACCGTACTTGCCCTTTAAGCGGCGGGACTTCTTGGTCAACGACGTCAGCGGCCGCCGGAAGGGGAAGTTTCGCCTCCCAACGCTCCCTCGCTCGTCCGAATTCGGTGGCGCCACGTCCGTCGGTCTCCGCCTTCTGCACCGCGACCCGGGCGGCTTCCGCCTCGACACCTTCCACTCGCGAAGCCGGCCGCGTCGTGAAAGGGCCGGGACGAGAAGGCGGGCGGCTGTGCGCATACTGGCCACCTAAGAGGCGAAGATGTCGGACATCGGGGACTGGTTCAGGAGCATCCCGGCCATCACACGCTATTGGTTTGCCGCCACTGTCGCGGTGCCCTTGGTTGGCAAGCTCGGTCTCATCAGCCCGGCCTACTTCGTTCTCTGGCCCGAAGCCTTTCTCTACCGCTTCCAGGTACTGGCCAGCCACCGGGGGAGTGGAGACTACAGGTCCCAGGCAGTTCCGCGGCGGCGGAGCGTAGACCGGCAGGTTGCGAGCGCGCGGTGCCTTGTGGGATTTGTAGTGTGACCGCTCCAGTGGTATAGGGCGGGGCCTGTGGTCCGGGGGCGAAGTGGCAGCAAAAGGAATCTGGAGCCAGGGCTTGGATAGCTGGAGGCATGGAGGCTTGGATTTGGTCTGGCGAAGGGACTGATTTGGTCCTTCTATTAATATTGTGCTCCCTGCTCTCTGCAGTCAGAGAAGGCAGTGGAAAGTGAGGTCTGTGATAGCTGTCAATCTGTTGGACACTGGTGATTAGCAGCGTGGGTTTACCTGGAGCAGGTGCCCTTCTGACCTTTCTCTGCCACGTGGGTGGTCTGTGGCTGTCAACTTACCCAACATCCATCTGAGTTCCTTTTATGTTAATTGAATTGTTGATTTTTTTAACCTGTGGGAGTGATTTGAGGTCAAAGGTGCAGAGTGAGTTTATTTATCTGCTTTTCCATGCCCTGACCTAGTGTCTGGCATGTCGTGTTTGAATATGTGAAGGAATGAGTAAGTAGTTAATTGCTCCAGAAATGGAAGCCCTTGTTATATTTTTAAGCACGAAGGAAACAGTCCAGAATAACATTACTGGCAAGAGAATATTAGTTTCCTGGAGATTGTCTTTTTTTTACATTTTATTTTATTTTTTAATTATTTTTAAAATTATTTTTGAGATTGTCTTTATTTACTGGGTTCTGTGATTTAAATCTTGAATCAGTAGAAGGTCAGATACTAAGGTCTGACATTACCATTACTTGGCTTGTGGCTAATACTCTCTTGTCCCCTTCTTCCCTGGCTATTTCTTAGTCTCCTTTCCTGGTTCCTCATCTTGGTGACCTTTAGATGTTGTGATGAGCCCCAGGGACCAGGTATAGGATCTCTTATCTATACTCTTCCCAGCTGTAGATGATCTCACTTAGCTTCATGGCTTCAGATACTTTCTATAAACTGAAGACTCTCAATACAAGTGTACATGCTTTTAGTGGAGGTCTGTTACCTGATTTCCAGACTTGTGCATCCAGCCATCTATTTGAAATGACCACTTGAGTGACTGATAAGTATCTCAAACTTAATACATTCCAACTGAAACCCTTTCCCCCTTTGCCCTAGAAGTAAATAGAAACACCTTTATTACAGGAACTCAAGCTAACAATCACGGAGTCATCCTTGACTTCTCTTCTCACACACCACAGTCTGTCAGCAAATTCTGTTTACTTTAGACATATTACAAGAATACAGTCTCTTTTCATTCTGCATTGCAAGCCAGTATCATTCCAGCTTATTCCTTTCAATCTTTTTTCTAGACAGCTGGAGTGATCCTTCTAAAACATAAATCAAGTCCTGTTAGGCCTCTGCCCAGAACCTTCCACTGTCTTCCACTTGAGTGAAATCAAGTCCTTTCTGTGTCCTGCAATTCCTCTACTGCCTCTGTGACCTCATCTTCTACTACTCTCCATCTTGCACATTAGGCTCCTTAATGGAATCCTAGTTCTTTCTTCAGCTAACTCTATCTCTCCTCGGGGCTGTTTGCATGTTTCTCTGCTTGAGAGAGATAACCATGGCTTCCCTCCTTACCACCTTTATATCTTTCCCCAAATAAATACCTTCTTATTTGGAAAGTCCTTATCTGATTGCCCAACATAAAACAGTACCTCTTCTTTACTTCGTCTCTCTTACCCTTAATATTATTTGCTACATACCACCCCTTGGTATTTGTTAGTCCACTGACCATCAGAAAATAAGGCTCCATGAAGAACCAGATCTTTGTCTTGTTTAGCACTGTCTTTGTTACCTAGAATAGTGTCTGGTACATAGTAGGTGCTTGTATATTGGTTGACTGCATGAAAATTATTGGGCACTTGAAGGTACAATAGTGAATAAGACAGAAAAAGTTCCAGCTCCCATGAAGAAAATGAGAGAGAGGCATGGGCTAGAGAGTGACTTAAGGGGTGGATCATTTGATAGAGTGCTCCAGAAAAGTCTCAAAGAAGATATCTGAATTGAAATCTGAATGATGAGGAGCCAGCTTTGGGAATCCTGGCTCTGGGAACAATCTTCCAGGAAGAAAGAATAATGGTAAGCTTAGAGGCAGACACCAGAAACAGAAAGAGGACTGAAGAGCTAGTCCAGAGTCAGTTGGAGGGATGAGGATTGGAGATGAGGACGAATGTAGCCAGGGGTGAGTGCAATAAAATGAGGATGGAAAGGTAGGCTGGGGCTAGATCTTTTAGGACTTTGTGACTTGAACTTTATTTCAAAGACACTAGGAAGGCTTTGGAGCCTCTGAACAAAGAATTACCAAGATTGCCTTGACTACTCTGTGGGACGGACTTGGTATGTGGAATGGGGGAGAGGGAAGAATCAGGTTAGGAAGTAGGAGAGATGGTGTATTGGACCAGGATAGCTGTGAAGATAGAGAGAGGTGGATAGGTTTGGGAGTTGGAGTGCACAAGACTGCAGCTGAATGGATATGAAGGTGAATGGGTGAAGGAAACAGAACTCAAAGATGTCACTGTTTTCACAGTGGGTGGTGGAGCCCTGTACAGAGATTAGAAATATTTAGGGAGCCGTAGGTTTGGGGGTAGGGGAGGGTATGGGTAAAGAGTTATGTTTTGAATTACCTGAAAAGATTATTAAAATTCTTCTCCCTTTCCAACTACAGATCTGTGTGAGGTCAAATTTTCTTCTTATATTTTTTTGTTAAAAAAATTTTTTTTCCCCTTTATGTATTTTTAGAAAGGGAAGAATGAAGAGAGAGAGAGAGGGAGAAAGAGAGAGAGAGAGAGAGAGAGAGAGAGAAACATTGATGAAAGAGAACACCAATTGGCTGCCTTCTGCATGCCCTCCACTGGGGATTGGGCCCACAACCTGGGCATGTGCCCTGACCGGAAATCAAACTGGTGAACTCTTAGTGCAGGGGTTGATGCTGAACCAGTGAGCCACACCAGCCAGCCTCTTCTTATATGTCAACCAAAACGGTATATCGTAACAGGTTGAATGGAGAAGATGTGAGAATCTGCTTTACTTCTATGAAGCCAGACATTAAGAGAGTTGTAATGTCAAGCATCACTTACTCATTAATTTTATTTTTTGGAAAATTAGTTTTTGTGCCCTGGCCGGTTTGGCTCAGCGGTTAGAGCGTCGGCCTGTGGTCCGGAGAGACCCGGGTTCGGTTCCCGCTAAGGGCACGTACCTTGGTTGCAGTTTGTCCCCGGCCCTGGTTGGGTCGTGTGGGTGGCAACCACTCGATGTGTCGCTTTCACGTCGATGTTTCTCTCTCTCTCTCTCCCACTCACTCTATCTGAACAAAATATCGAAAAATGTCCTCGGGTGAGGACAAAAAAAAAAAAAAAAAAAAAAAAAAAAAGAAAATTAGTTTTTGTAAAAAAATGCTATTTATATTAATATGTAGTGGATTTATTGTCATTATCCTGAATACAAACTTAATTTTTTTCTCAGTGGTAAAAAAAAAAAAAAAGAATTATGTTTTGGCCTTGTTAAGTCGAGAGATGCATTTTAGGCATCCAAATGGAGGAGTTAAGTAGGCAGGTGGCTATTAAAATATGATTTGCATCTGCAGTCAGAATTACGTACTGTTTTCTACTTATTTGCTTTGGTACATATTTGTTGACTGAGTGAATGTTGTGCACTTCATGCTTGGTGGCATGTTGGGTGATGTGTGTGCAGGAGGAGCAATGGCCGATATTCACTTTGTGGGAAAGACATGGTCAAAACTGGTTCTGTGACCTTCCTTGCAAAATCTTGCTCACTTGTCTAGTCAGATTAGTAAAATAAAGCCTTTCTAATAGACCACAGATGTAGAGTGTTAAAAGAGGTAAACTGGTTAGAAAGGCATGCCACACTTTCTATGATTTCCCCATCTTCCTTGCCTTGCTTCTTGGGGGCTTGTTATCCTGAGCCTGGGGAGAAGCTGCTGGCAGGAGGCAGGACAATGCACTGACCGCCCAGGTGTGAAAGGACCAATCTTCGTGCCTTCTTGCTGCGGCTGTGACTCCTACCCATTCTGGACAAGCTTAGCTTTCAGATCTTCCTGGAGGAACTTATTTGCAAGTGAGAGGCTGAGGCGTGAGGACAAGCAGCATGTGGTATGCTTTCTGCTAGGCTCATCCTCTCCTTAGAAGCTGAATCTTTAACAGTCTCAAATAAAGATGGGGATGAATGATTTAGAATTGTGCATTTAGGTCGCAAGTGACAAAAGTTTCTTTTTCTCCTTATCTATAAGTTGCCTCTGAGTAGCCAGTTGGTTTGGAATTCCAACATTTAAAATGTTATTTTCTTAGTTTGGATAGGTGGAAATACATAGGTGTGTGTTAAGACTCACTTACTGCTGTCCACAGTTCCTAGGCCCTCACACTTACACCCACTGATCAAATAGTTCACTGTGATGAAATGTCTTCATATTGGTTCCTGATCAACTGGAAGAGAGATGACAATTTCCTGCTGCTCTAGTGGTTTCTGAGATTATGTCTCCCAGGGCTTTCTCCACAGCGATAGTTTTTCTTTGGACAAAGTAGCATCACCTGCTTCCATCTGTATTGTGCTTCTCCATATGTTCTCATTGAGCTCCCACCAGTCACCCCGAGGTACGTTTTACCCCAGTTTATAGACAGCTGCAGTTTCAGTTTCTATTTCAGTGATTTGAAGATCTGAGCTCTCATTTACCTCCTTTGCATAATATCTGCCAAAACACATAGGTAAATATTTAACGTTACTGAGAATGATTTCTTCCCAATCAGCCACAGCAAATTATTTTTCTTTTTCTGTTAGTGTAGAAAGACTATGGGATTTCAAGTAGTTAAGTCATGGTCATTGGGCCTGCCTGACTTAGCTCCTTACAGGTTATATGTCCTTAGGCAAGTTATTCGTTTACCCTTTCTGAGCCTCAATTTCTCTCTTTTTAAAATTCCCACAGGAGGATATTTTCCCATTTATCTTCAGATTGAGTGGGAGGGAGGGAAAAAGGGAGGAAGAGAGAGAGAGAGAGAGAGAGAGAAACATTGATATAAGAGAGACACATCAATTGGCTGCCGGGGACCAAACTGCAACTGAGGTACGTGCCCTTGACTGGAATCGAACCTGAGACTCTTTGGTCTGAGGGCCAGTGTTATAACCACTTAGCAAAACCGGCTAGGGTGTCAGTTTCTGAATTACTGAATACATGTATATAATGAGCACCCAGTTCAAGAAAGAGAACATTACCTAAAAATGGGGATAATTTGCCCTGGCCCGTATAGCTCAGTTGGTTGAACGTTGTCCCATGCACGGAGAGGTCATTGGTTGGATTCCTGATTAGGGCACCTGCTTGGGTTGCAGGCTCAATTCCCTGTAGTGGGCATGCAGGAGGCAGCTGATCGATGTTTCTTTCTCTCTCCCTCTCTCTCTCTCTCCCTCCTCTCTCTCTCCCTCCCTCCCTCCCTCTCTCCCTCTCTCCCTCCCTCTCTCCCTCTCTCCCCTCTCCCTTCTTCTCTCTAAAAATCAATAAAAACAGGTTTTAAAAGTGGGGCTAATTTAATACCATAGTAACTGTGTTCTGAGAGTTCACTCTGTTCAAACTCCACTGCCTATAAGATGCTCCATCAATTTAATATAATGTTTGGAGGGGAAGGAAAGTAGAAATTACATTAAATGAATATATTGATAGTAAGATACATCCTGATTTCAGAAACACAAAAATAATATGTTCACATTGAGGAAATATGTTGTCTACTTTATGCCTCTATTATATAAAACACAGAAAAATGTTTGCAAAGACCCCAGTAAATAGTCCAGTAAATAATCTATTCAGAAATAGTGTCATTTTTACTTATTAGCCAATAATAGTTCCTATGATTACTGCCTTTTCTCCATGAGTAGTAAGATTCTAATTTTAATTTGTAATTAAAATTGAAATGTAACTGCTAGATTATTATCCTATTTTTTTCTTTCTTTAAAAGCAACCTGACTTGAGCCTGGCCGGTGTGGCTCAGTGGTTGAACATAGACCCATGCACCAAGGAAGAGGTTGCTGGTTCAATTCCTGGTTAGAGCACATGCCCCGGTTTCGGGCCCAATCCCCAGTGGGGGGGTATGCAGGAGATAGCTAGTTGATGTTCTCTCTCATCGATGTTTCTGTCTCTCTCTCCCTTTTCCTTTCTCTCTCTCTAAAATCAATAAATAAGCAAATAAACAAAAAACAACAGTGTCTTTATAAAAAAACAACAACCTGACTTGAACTGGGAAGATAAGAACTCTCATGGTTTCTTACTTTGTTTCCAAGAATAATTGGCACCAACCAAACCTGTGACTGGGCCTGGTGCTTATATTTGCCAACCCCTGACAGTAAGCCTTGCTGATTGATTTAGGAGTGTGTCCGGGAAGGGAGACTGCACACACTTAACTGGAAGGGGAATAACTTGGTCTGTAGGCTGAGCAGAGGAGTAGCCCCAAGGTGTTTGGATTAGAACTTGAGTGGTGAGTGTTTTGGTCTGTCATACAGCTTTCCAGTCTTTCGTTACTCTCCTGTCCACATGACACAGTTCTGGTTCGTAGGTAAAGTTGTCCCTTAGACCATGGCTTTGTTTTTTAACTTTTTATTGAATTACAGTATACAAGCAGGAAAGTAGATGTGTTATATATGTTTATTGTGTGTTACATTTTCAAAGATCAAATACATGTATATATAACCAGCACCCAGATTAAAAAACATTACCAGTACCCCAAAATGTTCTCACTGCTCCCTCTGGCCGCTACCTTCTCCAAGGGTAACTACTGTCTTGACTTTTAAGACCATACGCTGTTTCTCTAAGTGAAATTGTACAGTGTGTCTTCTTTTGTGTCTAGCCTCTTTTTTCTTTTCCAAGCTTATACCTTTATTTTGTTTTTCTTGTAGTGCACTGTCTATAACATCCAGTACAGTGTTCAATGAAAGGAAAGTTAGCAAATTTCCTTGTTGTATTTCCAACCTCAGGATTCGAAATTTGTCCCTACTTTTATTTATTTATTTATTTATTGAGATAACATTGGTTTATCACATTATACAAGTTTCAGGCATGCAACATGATTCAACATCTGTGTATAGCACGGTAACTCTCCTCTTTTTAACAGTGCATTTGAGAGTCTCCCATATTGTTGCATGTGGCTATAGATTGCTCATCCCCATATTGTTCCATCGTGGAAATAGGCTACCATTGATTCCCCATTCTACTGGTACTAGACCTCTTGGGTAGTTTCTAGCTTTGGCTAGAATGATAGTGCTGCTGGGAACATTCTGGTACATGTCTTGGTGAACATAGGTGTGCATTTTCTATTGAGCAGACTTGATGGCTTCTACTAGTTTCTAAGTCTTCAATTGAGATTGAGTGCCTTTCATTTGTTTTTCTTGCATACCTACTGTGTCAAAAAAAAAAAAGGGGGACCAGTTTGCTAACATCAGCATTTGATACATGGGTGCTCTTCTTTCTTAATTGCTTGGTGACTCATGTAGACTCTAACTCCAAATCAACCAATCCTTATTGTTTAAGAAAAATTCGTGTTTTTTAAAAAAAATATTTTTTCTTTTTATTGACTTTAGAGAGAAAGGAAAGGAGAGAGAGATAGAAATGTTGATGAGAGAGAACATCAATTGGCTGCCTCCTGCATGCCCCCTACTGGGGATCGGGCCCACAACCTGGGCATGTGCCCTGACCAGGAATCCAACTGGCGACCTCTTGGTGCATGGGTCGACGCTCGACCACTGAGCCACACCTGCTGGGCAGTGTTTTTGATAGTTAAAAAAACAGCAACACCCCACTTCAGATTCTGGATGGCAGTTGTGGTTATTTTAGTAGCAGATTGGGAGATTTTAGTTCAAGGATGGTCGAACTAAACATTCTCTCAACGGAGGTTGTTGGACTAAAGAACAATGTCTTATGTGTTTTTAAAGGTCTTACATGTGGGCTGTTTGCCCTTGTTGAGTGAAGATCTCTGGGTGGGTTACCTAAACTCTACTGAGGGACCAGCTTTCTGCATGAGAAAGCTGGGGTGATTATTGTTCTGGCCTTGGGATTCCTTTGGGGTTAAACGTGATGCTCCCCTTGAAGCTCTGGCACACCAGCCACGCAGACCTGTTTCCAAGTCCTGGGCTCTGCACTGCACCTGGCTGCCTCTGAAGCAGCGGTTCTCAGCCTGTGGGTCGCGACCCCTTTGGGGGCCGATCGACCCTTTCTCACAGGTCGCCTAAGACCATCGGAACACATATTTCTGATGGCGATTCATAACAGTAGCAAAATTACAGTTATGAAGTAACAACGAAAATTTATGGTTGGGGGTCACCACGACTTGAGGAACTGTGTTAAAGGGTCGCGGCATTAGGAAGGTGGAGAACTGCTGCCCTAAAGGGACCCATGGAGGCTTGCAGGGTGGAAGACATGCCTCCACCGCCCCGCCCTGAAACAAGGCCTTTTCCATATCGAAACTGTTTACATGTCAGTGAGAGGAAAGGAGGGCATTTAGTGGGGTGATTTCCATGGGGATTTCAGAAATACTGTGTTACATTGGGTCCTTCTGAACAGACAGACTATCTCCTGGTGTTTTCAAATTATAAATTTAAAGTAATACAGAAATAATAAGACTCTTAGATCAATGAAAGCAAGCACAACTCAAGGGTAAGCTTAATGAACAGGGAACAGAAGTGAGGTATTTTGACAGACACTGATTTCCAAAGAACAGGTGCACACGGTGCTAAAAATAGTGTCGTGTTGTCAGTGTAGTGAAAAAATGTAGTCAGAAAAAAAACACCGAGGTTTCTTTTCTGAGATCAGGTCTCTAGTAACTTACAGGAATATGGGAGTAGTTTAAAATGTGTGTCTGTAAAAACCAGGTCAGGGTGCATCTCCTAAAAGATTGTAATAGTGATACACCCACACGTAAACTTTTTTTTTTCCCTACAAAGCACCTTTCTAACCCACTTTCCTAATTCCAGCCTTTTACAAAATCCCTGAGATAAGGAGGCAGGAGGCAGGACAGATGGCATCGGGTGGTAGATGAAGACACAAACTCAAAGGGCCAGAGTTTTCAAGGCCCCTGGCCACCTAAGAGCCAGAGAGGGCTTGCTTGCGGCTGGTCTTTACTCCCAGTGCTTTTCATAAGCAGGAAGAGTCAGGATTGTGTCAGTATAGTAGAACTGAAAACGTTCACTTGTAATGTACCTTATAATGGTGATGTTACTTGTGAGAGGCTTTGTACAGATAGGGGTTTAGTATAAACTCCAGGGTCAGGCTGAGACAGAATTCGGACTCTACCACTTATTATCTATTACTTAACCATTTCTCATCCCGTTTCCTCATCTATAAAATCCACGTCCTGAGTCAGTGAGTCAGTGCAGGTAAATGAATGGAATACCACACTATTTTCTTAGAAATCATTAACCAAAGTACAGAAAGTATTATAATGGTTATCATCCCCTTTTATAGATGGGGATTGAGGTTCAGAAATGAGAATTTGTAAGCTAAGACTTTAATGTGAGTCTTTTCAAAACCTTTCTAGTGTTTGTTTTTTCCCCTATCAGACTATATTGTTTCTATGATAAAATTGTGAATAAACCAAAATGATGTTAACCAATTTTGTTGTACTGCTTTAATATACAGTTCTTGCAAAGTCACTTTGTGGGTGTGGAAAGTGCATTTTCCTCCCCAGGGAATTAAGCTCTGGGGATCCTACTACTTGGGGGTTATAACTTGCCAGCTCTGTCTGGCCAGGCCCCATCACTGATGTCCTCTGTTCCAGCCCCACTCCGATTGTTAGCAGTACTCATTTATATATTGTGCTGATGCCATTCTTTGGGACTTGGTACTCGTTTTTCCAAGACCACACTTTCCCTCCCTTGTGTTCACTCTTACTTCTCGGGGAAGCCTCCCTCACTGTGAACTCCCTGAGTGGTGGCTATGCCTTTTGTGCTTGTGAGTAAGACACTGCTCTCAAGCCAAAGCCAGCATTATGCTGGCATTGCCAAAAGTCTGGGACGGCCCTCTACCTCCACCACTATGGTTTAACATGTTCTGCAGGTAGTTAGATAAGAATGAAATAAGATGCACAATTTTATTTACAGATAGAGTTCTGTACTTGGGAAGCCCAAGAGGCTTAGTTTTCAAATATTATAGATAAGATAATTCAGCTTTAATGGTTAGGGTATAAGAAGAGGTAAGAGCATCAGCCCACAGACCAATGAGTTGCAGGTTTGATTCTGGCCAAGGGCACGTACCTGGGTTGCAGTTTGTCCCCGGCCCTGGTTGGGGTTGTGCAGGAGGCAACCAGTTGATGTGTCCCTCTCACGTCGATGTTACTCTCTCTCTCCCTTTCTCTCCCTCCCCCTCTATCTGAAGATAAAGAGAAAAAAATCCTCAAGTAAGGATTAAAAAAATAAAATAAAATAAAGAAGAGGTAGGAGGCAGCAGCTCTGTGGAAAACTATAAATGCCGTGAAAGACTTCTTCCTGGCTGGTATCACACTGATACCATACAGATGCTGGTTCCTGTTCATTTAGAAAAATAAAATGAGACTAGCCAAGAAAATTGTGACACACGTGGAAGAAAAACAGGAGGGGAATTATTTAATTATGTAACTTTGCCAAGTATGAAAACATATTATAAAACTAGACATTAAAATAGCTTGGTATTGGTGTAGGAGTTCAGTTCCAAACAGAATAGTCTAAAAGTAGACCTTAATATAAAAAGGAATATATATATGATAAAAGTACTTTCTCAAATCAATGGAGAAACGATGGGTTAGTCTGTAAATAGGACAGGGACAAGTGAATGACTGTCTAGAGAAATAAGGTAGATCTCTTTCTCACTCCTTAGGTAAACCATGCTTGTACTAAAATAACACTGTGAGCTCTTTTATCTTCTTGGAGTGGAGAAGTATCTCGTAAGCATGATACATTTGCCTACATTAAATTAAACCTTTACATGTCAAATATGGCAAAAATATCATAAATGCATAAGTCTAATAAGTCCAGAAACTATCTGCAGCAGTAACAAAGGAAACTTTCATTAATTTATAAAGAAATTTAAGTCTAGTAGGAAAATGAAGAAATAGAATATTAAAGTTTTAGAAACATGATTGGTGATATAAAATACACTAACTGGTGAGGGTGTGGAGAGAAGACAGGCATTAATCTACAAATGTCTGATCTAGTAGAATGACTCAGAAATTTGTAATTTATATGTGTATGTATAAAGAGGATATTCAAGCCCTGGCCAGTTTGGCTCAGCGGTTAGAGCATCGGCCTGCGGTCCGGAGAGACCCGGGTTCGGTTCCCGCTAAGGGCACGTTCGGTTGCAGTTTGTCCCCGGCCCTGGTTGGTCATGCGGGTGGCAGCCACTCGATGTGTCCCTTCACGTCGATGTTTCTCTCTCTCTTTCCCTTCCTCTCTCTCTCCCTCCCACTCTATCTGTACAAAAAATGGAAAAATATCCTCGGGTGAGGATAAAAAAAAAAAAAAGAGGATATTCAAGAACATTCATTGTGGCATTGTAACAGTTTGAATGAAGTTTAGACATCTAAAAGGAATCCTGTGAAGGCAATAAATATATTTTTGAGGGAACTAGGTATAGAGCAGTGTGATATAAGGTACAATGAGAGGGGATGGATAATAGATAATATTAACACATACTATTATTTCCTTTTTTTTTTTTTTCTTAAATTTTTTATTTATTTTTTTGTTACAGATATTTCACCTTTTTTACCCCATTGGCACCCCCCTCCCCACCCACACCCGCCCCGTCCCTGGCTTAGTTGTCCATGTCCATTGGTCATGCATACATGCATATAAGTTCTGTGGTTTATCTCTTCCTACCCCTCCACCCCCTCTTCTGAGTGATGTCAGTCTGTGTCCTACTTCCATGTTTCTGGGTCTACCGTATTCCTCAGACTGTTATGTTCATTATATTCCGTATATAAGTGAGATCATGTGGTATTTGTCTTTTTCTGCTTGGCTTATTTCACTTAGGATAATACTTTCCAGGTCCCTCCATGTCGTCTCAAAGGATAAGAGATCTTTCTTTCTTACCGCTGCATAGTACTCCATTGTGTATATGTACCACAGCTTTTTTATCCATTCGTCTACTGGTGGACACTTGGGCTGTTTCCAGATCTTAGCTATTGTAAATAGTGCTGCTATGAACATGGGGGTACATATATTCTTCCTGATTGGTGTTTCAGGCTTCTTAGGGTATATTCCTAGAAGTGGGATCACTGGGTCAAATGGAAGTTCAATTTTTAATTTTTTGAGGTAACACCATATTGTTTTCCATAGTGGCTGCACCAGTCTGCATTCCCACCAGCAGTGTACTAGAGTCCCCTTTTCTCCACACCCTCGCCAACACTTGTTGTTTGATGATTTGTTGATGGAGGCCATTCTGACAGGTGTGAGGTGATACTTCATTGTTGTTTTAATTTGCATCTTTCTGATGATTAGTGATGTTGAGCATTTCTTCATATGTCTCTTGGCCATTTGTATGTCCTGTTTGGAGAGGTGTCTATTCAGCTCCTCTGCCCATTTTTTAATTGGGTTCTTTGTCTTCCTTTTGTTGAGTTGTATGAGCACTCTATATATATTGGAAATTAACCCCTTATCTGATACATCATTGGCAGTGATGTTCTCCCATACAGTGGGTTGCCTTTCCATTTTGATGATTGTTTCTTTTGCTGTGCAGAAGCTTTTTAGTTTGATGTAGTCCCATGTGTTCATTTTTTCCTTTGTTTCTGTTGCCTTAGGTGATGTATCAGTGAAAATTCTGCTCCGTATGATGTCCGAAATTTTGTTGCCGACATTTTCTTCTAGAATTTTTATGGATTCACGGGTCACATTTAAGTCTTTTATCCATTTTGAGTTTATTTTGGTGTATGGTGTAAGTTGATGGTCGAGTTTCATTTTTCTGCATGTAGCTGTCCAATTTTCCCAACACCATTTATTAAAGAGTCTGTCTTTACTCCAATGTATGCTCTTGCCACCTTTGTCAAATATTAGTTGAGCGTATTGCCTTGGGTCCATTTCTGGGTTTTCAGTTCTGTTCCACTGGTCTATATGCCTGTTTTTGTGCCAGTACCAGGCTGTTTTGGTTACCGTCGCTTTGTAGTATAACCTGATATCTGGTATTGTGATCCCACCTACTTTGTCCTTGTTTTTCAAGATTGCTGTGGCTATTCGGGGTCTTTTTTGGTTCCATATGAACTTTTGAAGTATTTGTTCTAGTTCTCTGAAATATGTCGTTGGTATTTTGATGGGGATTGCATTGAATCTATAGATTGCTTTGGGTAGTATGGACATTTTAATGATGTTAATTCTTCCAATCCATGAACAGGGTATGTACTTCCACTTTTTTATATCTTCTTCTATTTCTTTTTTCAATGACCTGTAGTTTTCTGCAAATAGGTCCTTTACTTCTTTGGTTAAGTTTATTCCTAGGTATCGTAATTTTTTTGGCGCGATGGTAAATGGGATTGTTTTTTCAGTTTCTGTGAGTTCATCATTGGTGTACAAGAATGCCATCGATTTCTTGACGTTAATTTTGTATCCTGCTACTTTGCCAAATTCATTTATTAAGTCTAGTATATTTTTTATTTTTATCCTCACCGAGGACATTTTTCCATTTTTTGTACAGATAGAGTGGGAGGGAGAGAGAGGAAGGAGAGAAAGAGAGAAACATCGATGTGAAGGGACACATCGAGTGGCTGCCACCCGCACGACCAACCAGGGCCGGGGACAAACTGCAACCGAAGCACGTGCCCTTAGCGGGAACCGAACCCAGGTATCTCTGGACCGCAGGCCAACGCTCTAACCGCTGAGCCAAACTGGCCAGGGCAAGTCTAGTATATTTTTGATGGAGTCTTTAGGGTTTTCTATGTATCATATCATGTCATCTGCAAATAATGACAGTTTCACTTCCTCCTTTTCCAATTTGGATCCCTTTTATTTTTTCTTCATGTCTGATTGCTGTGGCTAAGACTTCCAGTACAATGTTAAATAAGAGTGGCGAAAGTCGACATCCCTGTCTTGTTCCTGTTCTTAATGGAAATGTTTTTAGTTTCTGTCCATTGAGTATGATGTTGGCTGTAGGTCTTTCATATATGGCCTTTATGATCATACTATTATTTCTTGAACGAAATACAAGAAACCGACCCATTGTTGGAAAGGAAACTGAGAGACTGAGGATCAGGAGAGAGGCTTACTTTTCAATGTAGAACATTCTGTGATTTTTTTATTTTATTTTTTTATTTTGGGAGAGTTAATATTATAAAGTTAAGCGTCTGTATTGCCTAACTAGCACAGTGATTTGGGTAAAAAAAAAAAATTCTTATTTTCTACCTTTTGAATATGATATTTTTTGACAAGGTTTGTCATGTGAGTAGTAGTAGTATTTTCCTAAATGGAGATATTCCTGTACTGTTGGGAATTGTCCTTGTAATTCATTTTTGACAGGATTAACTGTTTGCTTTATTCCAGGGAAGACTAACCATTTACTTCTACAGTATTGAATTTTTCCCACTTGCTTAGAAATAGTCATTGCTTATTTTATGATATTGTTTTCATTCATTGATTTGCATACTGATGTGATTGTAACTGATACGAACTTTTCTTCTGTTTTCTTGAATGATATTGGAGTTGTGTCCCTTTCGTAGCTCTCATCATTGAAGAGTGTTTTGTATCATTAAAAGAAAGAAAAAAAACAATTGACCAGGCTAAAAGAGACTAACAGCTGTGTTTATTTTGATCTGGACAGATTTGGAGACCAATCACTGCCACCTTTTTTTTCCCTGTGGGTCCAGGAACTGGATTTCTTTATTTGGTCAATTTATATTTCTTATATCAGTATTCTACACGACTCGAAACAGGTACGTTATCTGTAATTGTTGTACTGTTTCTGTTTAACTTACTAATCCGTATGTTTACTTGGAGGAATTTTGAGGACGGTGCATGTGTAAAGAAAGGGCATGATGATAGTAAGTGCTCAGGAAGTGGTAGCTGTGCCAGGGCTGTGACAGGCATTTAGAATATTTGGTTTTTAATCCTCACATCATCATCATGGAGTATAAATATTAGTGTCCCCATTTCATAGATGTAAAAACAAACAAACCCCAAGAAGACCAGGGGTTTATAAATCTTGCCCAGGCCCTTAGTGGCTGCGCTGTTTGCCTTGCACTGAACTTGGCCTCTCGCTCCTGTCGCACAGCAGTCCTTGTCCTTTAGTGCACAGTTGGGCTGAAGTGCACGTGTCTCCTGGGCTGAGGCTGAAGAACACTGTGCAATTAAAAGCCTAGACGTATTCTCTAATTGAAACACTCAACTTTAAAATACATAACCAGGGATGAGGCAAAGCAAAGAACTTACATGCATGTATGCGTAACCAATGGACGTGGACGGCAGTGCTGGGGGTGGGGGGCGGGATGGGGAGGAGGGGGTCTGGGGGGGAGAGAAACATCTGTAACAAAAATAAATTAATAAAAATTGAGAAAAAAAATGGAGAACAAAAATAATAAGATAAAATACATAACTAGGGTTTAGTAATATGATAGTTTATCAGATATGACTCCATATACGATGTTATGGATAAGTTTTCTTATAAAAATCTTTTCTTACAAGGTTTCTTACTGATCATTACTTATTTCCTAAAGTATCTTATATGCTGTTCTGAGTTGCTCATCCTGAGAAGCAATAACTTGATGCTGCTGTGTCAGAATGTGAACGTAATGATTTTGCAAAGGATGGCTGGCTGCAGACTTTGTAAACCTGCTGGTGGTTAGCTCAGGGCGTGGACTGCCGCACTCCCCTTAGATCTGTTAGTGTGAGCATTGCGGACCAGTCTCCTGACTGCAGGGAACCAGAAGAGCGGGCACTTACGTGTCAAATACAAGTTTTTAAAAAATTGGTATTTGCAACTAGGTGCTTTTTAAAAAGAAAGAAATCGTTACATTAATACAAAGTGTTGGGTCATAGACTGTTACTACTTGGAGGGACCTAGCCCATTGTTTTAGTTTAATCCAGGAAGAGCAGGAACTTCAAGGAAGTGAATTTGGCTGAGGTGAGATCACAACAGGACCCTTGTCCCATATCAAGGGTGTGATCCTAAAATCCACCAGAATAGATGATTTTCATTCCCTCTTGTCCCAGGGGGACCTGCTTATGATATGGACTTGCTTAGCATTCTACCGTACTGATGTGATTTAATTGAGGATTAAGTTGTTTGAGTAATTTATTTATATCTCTATCATCTATCTATCTGTCTGTCTATCTATCTATCTATCTATCTATCTATCTATCTATCTATCTAGTAAACTCTAGATTAAGCATAGATGACCCATGACCAGTTTTTAAAATTTTTATTATAGAAAATTTTCAAGCATTTATTAGAGAGAAAGGTTAATGAACCTTTTTTTTCTTTTTATTGAGAAAAAAAATCACTTAACATAAAACTTACAGTTTTAACCATTTGAAAGTGTGTAATTCTGGACATTTCTTGTAAACGGAGCCATACAATTCATGGTCTTTGGAATTGTGACAACCTTTCATTTACCATTGTGTTTTCAGGGTTCTTCCTTGTAGCATATATTAATCCTTATTCCTTTTTATTGCCAAATAAGATTCTCTTGTATGCCATTACCACATTTTGTTTTTCCATTTATCAGTTGAGGGACATTTGACTTTTCTTTTTTGGGGTGTTATGAATAATGCTGCTATGAACATTCGTGTAGAGAGGAACTTCTAAGATCTTTTCGTTTAAATCAGATTTTATAGTCAAGAAAGCAATGGTCTGGAGAGAGGTGACGTGTCCCAAAGGCCACAAAGCCTTGTGAGATAGCACAGCTCGGACTGCAGCCCAGATCTGCTGACCCTCAGTCTTCCCTGCACCATACAGCCTCAAGGGACCATTGTGACGAATTGTTTTCTATGTGCATGTTTCCTGCCTGGCTGAATTAGTATGTAGCAGTGTTGGCTTATTTTTTTATTTAAACCGAAGACTGCAATTCAAGGCCAGTTAATTTGTATATTCCCTGTTGTCATCTTGCCAAAGAATAAAGTACCGTAGTTTATGTGAGTGCAATATTTTAAGATTTCAACCTAAAGAATCCTTAGAAATCAACAAAGCCAAAACCATATCAGAAAGAAGCAGAACTATCATTAAAATTCGGAAACATTTATTAGAATTTCAGCTCTGATTCATCAGAGTGATCCTTACCATTAAGCATCCTTAACACTGTGGCCAAAGTGTGCCTTTGAGGTGCCAGGGGAGAGACAAGGGAGAAAGGAGAGACATTTGTTGGAAATGTATTTATTTTCTGCCTTTCTGACACTTGTCAGGCTTGTTTTAAATTGGAGGGAGGGAAGGTAAGTGCTTGAGCTAGAGTGACCTTACTTTACTCATTTGTTTCTTTTCTCTGCCTTTCTTCTAGTCTCCCAACCAAAGGCAGGGCTCTCCCTTAGACGGGGAGCTGGGCGGTGGTGATCTTTGTGCCCAGTGATAAGACAGAGGTTGGCACATGGTGCAGTGACAGGAGCACTGAACCAGGCATTAGACTCCACCCTGCTTCTAACAAGCCATGTGACTTTGCTCACGTAACTTTTTTTCCCCATGTGTTGAAAGGGGATCTAGGTCTTTCCATTCTATTTCACAGATGTAGTGTGGAGGTTAAGAGTCAGAGGCTATGAAAAGGTTTGGCTGTCCCCCACCCCCTACCCCCACAATTGTCTCTTCCTGCAGTGTAAGCTCCTGGACAATGGAGACCGAATCTTCTCAGGAAGCCCAGTGTTGGACTAAGTGGTTTTGTGTATGTGTGTGTCTAATAATAACAGGGAGTACCTCCCAGCATAGTTCTGCTGTGGGGGACTCAGTGGTAGGCAAGACGTGCGGTTCCTCCCCTGACGGAGCTCACAGTCTAATGCAAGGAGGAGATTAACCAAGTGACCACACGTGTGATTGAGTTGTGATGCGCTGTCAAGGAAGGGCCGACGGGCCGTGATGGCGCTCAGTAACTGGGTGTCTTAGCCCCTGCTCTGAAGAGCGAGGTGCGCACGGGAATTCAGTTGGAAAACCCAGGTTAGCCTTCCTAGGTGACCACAGTTCCGGGCTTTATTGAGATACAGATTTAGATATTTTAAAACATTTACTCTTATTGGAGAGGAGTGATTTTAAAATATTCTCATTTTGGCTTCCTTTATAATTTTTGAAGTAGTTCTCTATGTAGAAGTGATTACTTTTGTTCTGAAATTCTGAACCGTGACATTTGGCTTTTTCCTGTTCCCAGGAGCTTTTGACGGGAGGCCGGCGGACTACTTGTTCATGCTCCTCTTCAACTGGGCGTGCATCGTCGTATCCTTGGCGGCCACTCTGGGCCAGAAAGACACCAGTTTGGTTTCTCTTCCAGGTTTGGGAAAATAGACAGTGTTCACATGACAGTATTTGCATCTCTGTTTACTACAGTTTATAATTAAGAATAAGTAAGTTCTTAAACGCTGTAGTAAGGCACATGGTCCCCGAGTGACGTGTTTTCTTGCCATGGCCTCTCGGATTTTCCCACATTCAGTGGGGCTTTATTGCTGTTGCCGCTTCTTGTTCCCAGTTCTCTGTGTTCTCATGTGTGACAGCTTGTTGAATGCAGCACAAAGAGGTTCCAGGCCCTGAGACAGCTTTTGAAATCTGGTCCGGATCAGAAAATTAATTTTTTTTTTTTTTGGTTAATCCTCACCCGAGGATATTTTTCCATTGATTTTTAGATAGAATGGAAGGGAGGGAGAGAGAAACATCAATGTAAGAGAGAGAGAGAGATGCACACATACAGAGAAACATCAGTGTAAGAGACACACATCGATTGGTTTCCTCCCACATGACCCCGACCAGGGCCGGGGATCTAACCTAAAAACCAGATATGTGCCCCTGACTGGGGAGCAAGCCTGCAACCCTTTGGTCTGCAGGCTGACACTCTAGCCGTTGAACCACACTGGCGAGGGCCAGAAAATTAATTTACAACCAGCACCCTTTTCTGACTTCATTGCTGTCCTTGTCTTGAGGTCCTGGGTAGGAAGGCAGTCCCTCTAAGTCCCGGCTCTGGGAAAGGACACAGCATGTCTCTGCTGTGTTTCATCCACAGCTGTCAGCAGCCCTCCAGCTGCGGACCTTCACAGATGGCAAAGGGACTTGGTGGCTCAAGTCCTTGCTTTGGGGTTTAGCTTCCATTGACACATGGCTAAGAGCCAGAAAATGTGACACTTTGGATGCCCTTCCCTCCTTGAAAAGAAGAAAAAAAAATATTTTGGACTTCAGCCACACTGTGGAGGCCTGACGTGTAGAAGCATTATTTGTTCCAGAGGGCACAGGTGTCTCCATCTTCTAATTAAAGGAGAGATGCTCCAGTGCAGAGGTGAGGCAAGCGAAAGAGGACACAGGTGACCAAACTGAGTCGTATTCTGAAGCAGATACTTTCCACCTTTCCTTGTCGTCGTGTAGTCTCATAGAATATTCAGAGTGAAGATTATTAGACACCTTTGTGCTCAGACTGTTTTAAGCCACCTGAACTATAGAAAAGTGTGTTCCTTCAGAGACTGGAAGGAAATGAACTTTGGCTGGGTGCAGAATGCTTTGTTTCTGTCTGATCTTTAACTTTACAAACCAAGATTACTGGCTTAGCAATGGACATGCAGGTGAGTGGTAACTATCCATCTGCCCTTTTGTATGTTTCAAAAATAAAATTCAAGGCCTTTGACAGAAGTTGAAATTGCATTAACTATGTGGTTAATTATGTGGTATTTTGAAATGATAGAATTATAGCTGTTTTTATTTTGAAGATCTTACTAAACTTCACTTTTACTCATTTCTGGCTTTTTTAAACATTGAACATTGAGGATGATGGCTATCCAGTATTTTCTTTTCATTCTTTTTCTTTCTTTTTTTTTTTTTTAATTCTCACCTGAGGATATTTTCCTATTTATCATCAGATAGAGTGGAAGAGAGGGAGAGAGAGGGGGAGAGAGAGAAACATCGATGTGAGAGACACACACATCGACTGGTTGCCTCCCGTACGTGCCCTTGACTGGAATCAAACCCGTGACTCATTGGTCTGTGGGCTGATGCTCCAACTGCTGAGCCAAACCGGCCAGGGCGTCCAGTATTTTCTATACATGTACGTGGATATACATTTTTTAAAAATTGAGAATATACAGTAAGTAAAACGTTATGCCTACTTTTTTCAAGTAACAGAGCTTGGCCCTGATATTTCTGAGTCTATCTAAAATAATATAAGTGTTGTATTTTATGATAGGATTTTGTAGCACACTTTGTATGATTCATTAAAAGGATCAACTTATAATCCTGATAGGTTGAATTTCCTTTTGCTTTTTGAATGGCCATGTGAGGATTTGTTTGGAGGGGAGAGGTTTAAAAAAAAAGGTAGATTCATACTAAACCTGTGCAGAGCTTCTGGAGCTCGGTCCTTACATGTTGATTTCTTTGCAGTTGCTGATGATCCCTCTGATCATGTCGGTGCTCTATGTCTGGGCCCAGCTGAACAGAGACATGATTGTGTCATTTTGGTTCGGAACTCGATTTAAGGTACTTAAACCTCGTTGGGAAATTTTCCTTTTCATTTGCAGAAATCCCTCCTCAGCCCAGAGGTGTGCTTTCTGACTCGTCCAGAAGAGGTCAGTGCAGAGCAGTATACCATAGGCAAGCTCCTTCTCACCTTCTCAGTCCCTGTATTTCCTCAGCTGACCCAGAGTCCTTTGCTGTCACTTCTCACTCCCTTACCTCAGGCCCCTCAGCCCTGCGTCCCTGAGTGATCTCCTGTGTGTGGTAGGGAGGGAAGGAAGGGTCCTCATCTGAAGCCCTCTCTTTTAAACTCTGTTCTCATCACTGCCTGTTACATATCTTACACCTTGGCAAAAAATTGTGGGATTTTTTTTGCCTCCAAACACTTCTTTTGTGCCTCTTCTCACAATTTTCCAGCTGTAACTTTTTTCTGTTATCTTCCTCCTGCAAATCCTGTCTGTTAACTGAACATACTTACTGCACAAGTCACCTGTCTGGCATTAATTGTGCCTTTGGGCTTCTGCAGTATTCCGTGTTCCTCTTACAGTGCTTACCACGTCTGCCTTCGAGTTATTTAGGTATAACCCTTTCTTTTTTCTTTCTTTCTTTTTTTTAATCCTCACCCGAGGACACTTTTGCATTTATCTTCAGATAGAGTGGGGGGCGGGGGGGAGAGAAACATTGAGTGGCTGCCACCCGCACGACCAACCAGGGCCAGGGACAAACTGCAACCGAGGTATGTACCCTTAGCGGGAACCGAACCCAGGACTCTCTGGACCGCAGGCCGACGTTCTAACCGCTGAGCCAAACCGGCCAGGGCAGGTATAACCCTTTCTTTACTGGTTTGTAAAGTTTCTCGCAACTCCCTTAACTCTTGGTAGGGTGTTCAGTTCATCTGGAGAACTGTCTTATTCCGGAGAGTATCAGTTCAAGATGTCAGTGTGTAAAGAAATAAAAATTCAAGTAATTTTTTGAAATATGTAAAAGGAGAACCAGAAAAGATGGGGCATTTTAAAGTGACTGGTAACAATATGCTGGTTGGAGTCTTAATGTGATTCTATTATAAACCACGTTTTTAAGTGGATGACCAGAGGACGCTCATCCACTTCCTGGAGCTGTTTGTTAATATTGATTCAGCAGGACATGTATTGCACTTGAAACTATCAACAAAGCCCTGGCCGGTTTGGCTCAGCGGTTAGAGCATTGGCCTGCGGTCCAGAGAGACCTGGGTTTGGTTCCCACTAAGGCACTGTACCTCGGTTGTAGTTTGTCCCTGGCCCTGGTTGGGTCATGCGGGAAGCAGCCACTCAATGTGTCCCTTTCATGTTGATGTTTCTCTCTCTCTCTCTCTCTCTCTCTCTCTCTCTCTCCCTCTCTCTCCCTCTCTCTCCTTCCCACTCTGTCTGAACAAAAAATGGAAAAATGTCCTTGGGTGAGGATAAAAAAAAAAGTAACTATCAGCAAAGAGCTCTCTCTCCAGTTACTAATGTATGAATAAGTATTTAGATAGGAAGTTTCAAGTATAATAGGAATGATGCTAGTCTGCGCTGAGAAATTTGGGGCGTGACTTTGCAAAGGATTCCTAAGGCGCTTGTCAGTTCATTGCCCACTCTGTATCCTCTTTTGGTGTGGCCACTCCTGCGTGTCTCTGTTCTTTTCTAGGCCTGTTACTTGCCTTGGGTTATCCTTGGGTTCAACTACATCATTGGAGGCTCGTAAGTGATATTAGATTTATTTATTTATTTCTGGAGAGGCAACAAGCATTTATTTGAATTCATAAGAAAAGCTATTTGCAAAGCACCGATTCAGGCGCAAAGCCAAATAGTGTCCCCTATTAGGTTTATTTAATTGGAAACTAATCCTTGGATGACTTCCTTTCTTTTTTATCTTCCTTTTCTTTTTATGAAACTTTTTATGAAACTTAAAGAATCTCAACATTGATGCTTTGGAACCTTATAACTACAAAATAATTTCATTTTGATGTAACTGATTTAATTGCAAAGCTTGAAGTGCATTTTAGCATTGAATGATTGTGTTTTGTGGTTAGCTCTTTATGACAGTATGCTTCCACATGTGTTTTTGAGTAATTACTCATTTCTGGATTCACTCTCCAGATTGAGCGAACATAGACCTGATTTATCTGAACTGACTCACCTAAGACCTGTGCATACAGTAACTATGTTTTTCAATCTTAATGCTTAAAACTCACCAGTCACAGAAATGCATCTTCTCAGATGAGAAGTAGCTTTGTAAATGGTTGGATAGTTCAGAAGTTTTGACCAAACAGGGTTAAATTTCTAGTCTGGAGTGAGAACGAAGACTTAGGAAAACCTTGACTGCATCCAGTCAGACCTCTAGGAGGAGGACAGCAACAGGCAGCTATCCTGAGAGCTCCCATGTCCTGCACTACAGCATACTGGGAATGTTTCAGTAGATTCTAACAGTGCTAGTTCTTAGTCCGGCTCACTAAGACGGACACAGTCCGTGTTTGCGGTGTGTGGTCCTCGCTTCTCCTGCACACTGACAGGGAGAAATGAGTGAACCAAGCAAGTAGACTGTATTCAGAGCTTGGCCAGTTCTGAGTGTGGGAGGGCTGCCCTGTGCCCCCAGAAGGGCAGCGCTGGGTGCAGTTGCATGTGCTGGTTTGTCTCTGTCAGGAATCATGTTGCAGTGAAGACAGAGGAGGAAATTTAATAGTAAGAGTGGATCTATAAAACCTTGCAGTGGCCTCCATGTAAGCCATGGGAAAGCTGAAGAAGGTCAGTGCTTATTTTAGGATTGCAAGGTGAAGGTCGCCTTTCCGAAGCGATCGCCATGGTATCTTACACAGGATGCAGGAGGCGAAGGAGCGTGCTCACTGGCGCCAGGACCGGGCAGCAGGCATTCCCGGCCTCTGCTCTCCTTGCCCCCGTTCTTTCTTGCGGGCCTTCATTGTTGGCCCCCGATTTGCAAACACAGTATTTTTGCCTGCAAGCATTCAAAAGTTTGCAACTTCCCCAACTCTTAAGGCAGGAAGTGGCAAAAACAATATTTTGAGGATGAGCTGGGGCTTGAAAGAGATGTCAGAGGGGCAGCTGGCCTTGAGGAGCACAGACCCCATCGATCCAGCAGGACTGGTTTCCCTTCTCCCTCAGAATCCATTTGCCACTCAGACTACAAAAGGGCTCATTGTCAAGCTGTCACAGACCCCCAGGGACCAGTGATGGGTTGCCATGAAGGGTCTTCTCCCTGTGCTATGGGTCAAAACTTACTGCACCTCCGTGCTGGAATGTCTTTAAACTGATCTGGCTCTCTGTTCACAGGGTCATCAATGAGCTAATTGGAAATCTGGTTGGACATCTTTATTTCTTCCTGATGTTCAGATACCCAATGGACTTGGGAGGAAGAAATTTTCTATCCACACCTCAGTTTTTGTAAGTGTTTCTTTTTTTCCTTCTCTTGTTTAGCGATCATTTTACTGCCTGTGTTCATGTGTGTTCTGATAAAAGCTCCACGAGGGGTAGGATTCACCTCTCTGTCTGATGGAAAACTGTGAGCCAGCAAATGAGTTGCCCTTGTCACAGAGCCACAGGAAGCCAGGAACGGAAGCCACAGCCCAGTCTTCCTCAGGGAGCCTGGCCAGGGGCCACTGCGACTAGATTCGGGCATCACAGGAGCTGCGAAGGCGGGCACTAGTGGGCAGCTCCTGTGTGCGCAGCAGCGGCGGGCTGCGGTGCCCACAGTTCCCCAGGAGTTTGGGTGAGGAAGGGGGTACGTTAGCTGACTGGTCAGCAATGTAACACACTTTCCTATTAAATAGTATAGGTGAGGCTATTTATGGGACTTTTCAGAGGTGAAATGAAAGACTTGAGGTTCATACAGTCCTCTGCTTTAGGGTTTCCTCAGGCGAGGAGGCCTCGGGCACAGCTTTGGTTTTGAGACAGACTTGGATTGGAATCCCGTTCCCCTCATTCGCCAGTTTTGACACTGAGAAATGTACTTAATGAAGGCTCCAGGCTTCAGGTGCGAGTCAGTGAGTTGGGGGGAGCCCCGGCTCAGGGACTGCTGGCAGCACGGGAGTGGGTACTCAGCGGGCTCTCGGCTGTTCCTGAAATCGGGGCTGAGGGCAGGAGAGGTGCCGATGAGCCAGGGGAGGTGCTGACACCCGCAAGCGTGTAAGTAGTAAGTAGGATCTTGTTGAAGAAGGGTCCTGTGACATCACCATCTGGGTGTCCCAGCCTGCCTGACAGTCACGCCCGGTCTCCAGCTGGGGGTGTGCAGTAACAGCTTCATTCACACACCCAGCCCCTTTCACATCTTGCTGATTTTAATATTTTGTAGTTTGTCATTCTTCCGAGGGGCCATGAGGGCAGTCAAACTTGAGTAGGTTCCCCCCACCCCCTTTTTTAGGTTAGGGATAGGTTTTTGAAAGAATTTCATTGTGAAATTTAATTCACAGACAGAGAAGTACACTATTGTTGTACGGTTGGTTTGTGGTTTTCCCTTAAGAGCATACGAAGAAACTTATTTCTCTTCTAAGTCTTGAGTTGCCTCTAGGCTGAAAAAAAAACAAATGACCAGTTTGCTTTCTAATTATCAAAGGGCACACAGTAACAGCAGGCTTGGATTTTTGATCTAGGTCTATCAAGTCAGATGGCAGATGCGGCAATTAAAGAAAACTCGGTGCTTTGGGGGGGAGCCAACAGTTGTTATACTTTAAATGGCCATATTCTGACTTAACGGCTTGAAGATCTTCTCAGCTGTGGGCAACAAAGTGCACGAGATTCTAGCGGCAGCAGCACGCTGGGGCCTGCCTCCATTCGAGCTGTCTCTGCTGGGGGAGGCCTTCTGTTCCTTTTACATAAAGATCAGATGACAAAATGTAGCTCCTTGAAAAAACAGTAACTGCTTTGAAATTACCATAAATTTTTGTTGATTATGTCTAATTGGGTATCTTTTTATACTAATTACTTGCATTTAATTTCAGTATCTGTTTAAGCAATGGAGATGGCTTCCATATTGTCTTACAGCAAGAACCAAAGCAAGAAGGCCCTAGCATTGCCTGTTTTGAGTGTTCTATTTTATTATATACTTTGCAGGAATATGATTATACCAGGGCGACACCGATGTTGAGAAACAGTGCTTGGAAATGCATTTTGATTTAAAGCTAGAGCTGTGTTCGTTGACAGGGGAAGATACGCTATAGAATTCTGAGATGCATCACCATTCTGCATTCCGTCTAGAAGAGTACACAGACCCTCTTCTCTGCTGTACAGCTATTTCACTGTCTAAAAGGGGCTCATTGTCTTTCTGGGAGGGAGCATGAAACCACAGAGGTGATGTGACCAAAGGACGGCTGAGTCAGCAGCTGCTGTCACCCGAACCTCGCTGTCACCCATTGCAGCATGAGGCCTGGAGTGCAGTCGGTGGTGTTAGGTACAGGCTCCAGAGCCGGGCTGCCCACATTTGGATTCTGCCCATCAGTTTAGAAGAGCTTTGCTCAATCTTGCCTCAGTTTTCCCATGTATGAAATGGGCTCACAGTAGTGCCCACCTCCTAGAGTTGTGCAGGTGAGATGAACTCAGTGACACGCAGTCCCTGGTGTAAGTAGGGGAGACGCTTTCTGGCCAGGCTGTGCTCTGCGGGCAAGTCACCCCTCCTGGTTTAAATGGCTATCAGATCCCGGTCTCTGCCTTCAAGCAAAATTTTAAACTTCAGGATCTGATAAGTGGAATCAGTTTAGACACAGTCTCGGTTTCCTAATAGTTATGGAAGGGAAATTGTAGGTAAAACGGAAGCTAGACTTGGATTTAAGTCCTCATAGCTGTTCTGTCACTCTTAATTTATGACACTGTAAGGCGGGGATCCAGCGAGTGTCTTTGGGCTTCAGCTTTGCCACCATCTCAGATGAAGCAGTGGGAGGGCAGATGATGGATAAACTTGAAACACACCTGAACTCCAGGGCCAAGGCTGCCTTCTCCAGACCCCCTGCTGGGCGCTGCGGACCAGCGGCTTGCATGGGGAGACGCCATGGGGGCTGCACGTTTGTCCTTTGAAAGTGAATTTATTTTGTATCCTTTGATCCATATGTAGATGTATAAAAATACTGTATATAGGTGGTTTTTTCTGGTGGTCAGGCTTATGGGAGTAATATTTTTGTTTCTGTACTGTTCTGCATGAATTACTTTTATAATCAGAAAAAAAATTTTTAGAGTGCGAACTTAGCTGAAAACTTAGTCAGTTTAAGAAACGGGAAAGTGAGTGCCTTCTGTGGGCAGGGCGGTGAGCTGAGTGCTGAAAGGGCAGCTGAATAGGACCTTGTTCCAGCCTTCCACTGGCCCCAGACTAATCCGATTCCGAGTGACAGACTGAGGGGCCCCAGGACGGGCTGCGCTAGGTGGTCTGACAACTGTGCGCAAGTGATGTTGTCTTCTCGCCCTTGTCCCCCCGCTCTAGGTACCGCTGGCTGCCCAGCAGGAGAGGAGGGGTGTCAGGATTTGGCGTGCCCCCTGCCAGCATGAGGCGAGCTGCTGATCAGAATGGTGGAGGCGGCAGGCACAACTGGGGACAGGGCTTTCGACTTGGGGACCAGTGAAGGAGTGGCCTCCAGCCTGCCCGTCAGCCACTCTGCTCAGATGTTTTCCTCCCAGTGCTGGGCGTGCTTAACTACCGAGTTCCAGCCAGCGCTGGTGGACCTGACCCACACTGAATGTAGTCTTTCCGTACAAGACAACGTTTTTTAAATCCTGGAGAAAAATATGTGTTCCTCAAGTTTCGTGATTCTTATACAAGTCCTTACTGCTATGAAGAACAAATGTCAACTGCAAATTTCAGAAGCAACTCTATTTTCTGGTGTCTCCTCTTCCTTTTCCGTCTGAATAATGGGTTTTGCTGGGTCCTGGTCTGCTGTCACCAACCTGGGCGTATGGGGTCGGGCCACCAAATGATTGTCGAAGGGACGCTGACCTCTTTCTTGCACACATGCCTCCCTCTTAACTTTTTCCAGCCTCCAGATTTGCAGCTAGAGGAGGTTGCCCGTAAAATGGCTCTGCCTTTGACAAGCTCTCTTATTTATTGACTTTTGCCAAGGCTCAGTCCCAAAAACCTTGCTCAGACCTTTCTTCTGTGGTGGCGGAACTGTACCATAGGGGAGAAGACTGGAACAGTGGACAGAGCTTTTCCTCAGCCTTTGGAGTCGCTGTGACCTGGTCTCAGCTGCAGCCACCTCCTCAGATGTTCCTATTTACCAAGCACCAGAGGGTCACTGAGGCCGCAGCGGGTGTTAATCAGGCCCGAGGGTGGTGCTGGGCATTTCCCTAGATGATCACAATTGTAGTGGAGTTGCATCTTCCACAGGGCTGGGTGTAGACTGTGGTGGGATGACCCCTTTCCATATTGTGTGTGAGACACTGCTTGCGTGTACCCAGAGTAGCTGGGTTGTACTGTGCTAGAAAGTTCCAAATCATATTGGCCCGAGGGAGATGCTGTCTTTGAGAAGCCTCTGGGCATTGATTCATTGATTCCATTTCATTTTCATTCTGGATATATGTTTATTGAGCAGAGTGGCGGGAGAACCTTATACCCTATTTAAATTGTCATTTTTTGACCTCCCTCCCCCTTTAAAGGCCACATACTTCAGTTTATTGTGAGGAGATCAGATCCTCCGTCTGATCATATTTTAAGCTAATCCAACCAAATCTAAGTGAATCACATAATTTTGGGTTGTAATGGCTTTAGAATCATTGTGAGTGAGGGTCTTGAGCGTTTTTGAGTCATGAATGTACATCAGACCAACGTAAATACCACAGCTCCTTCTCCTAGGTGGGCTTTTCCATCAGACCTAGGCTTGTCCCGAATAAAGTTTTTTGAAGGCTATGGTGTCCCACACAGTTTCTTATTTGATGTTTTTATTCCAAATTGTAGGAGTCGTGTTGAGTGGCTGCCATACTTTAGTCAACTAAAAAGGCTTGGAACACGTTGATGAGGTTTCCATCCCGGAAATGTGTGCTGACAGGGTGACTGCTCTTTGCCCTGCTCTAAACGTGATGTGCGTTGTCTTAGGAAGTGGGGATCTGCAAACAGCTCCTCCTCTTTCATCAAGTTTGGGTGTGTGTACTTCTCCACATTTAATTTATACGGTGGAATAGGAGGTGTGGGCATCTGAACCTGAACTGCCATGTGTTCTGCTGCTGACCTGTGGCCATAATAAAACGCTCTTGTAAAATCTGGAAGCCATGTTCCCGCCATGTTGCATGTGCCCCGTGTGCAGGCGTGAAACTCCGGGAAAAGAGTCTCATGGTAAGTGAGCTGGGGTCTCTCATCCGCCCTCTTAGCAACTCGACTGCCTGAGAGTGGAGGTTTTTCTAAAGGCTGTTACAGAATTCTTCAGGTCAAGGCAAAACGTTCATTACGTTCTTCCGCTTAAACATGTTTAGGAGCTGATAATTTTATTAATTTTGTCTGGATTACCTGTCTCTTGGGAATAATTTTAGCTAAGCAAGCTGTTTGGGATTTGATTTGGCAAGGCAAGACACGACAGTGGATTCTCTTTATGAATGAAAAAAAAAAAATCCTTATTTTTGTGTAGAGAAATTCCCTTTTTGTAACTAATCATTTTTATTGGTAAAAATTGTAAATTAAAATGTACAACTTGACGGTTGTCTGTCCTAAGTTTCTGTATGTCTCCTCTGCTCCCTCTTTGAGATACTACATAACTTCTGTAACCAGTGGTCTCTTGGACATTTAGGAATGTCCAGTATTTGTTGCTGTTATAGCGACATAGCTTGACTTCTGTTCACGTGATGGAGTATATCTGTAGGATTCATTCCTGGATGCAGAACTTCTGGATTTTTGGATGCTTCAGAACACTGGGGGAGGTGCTGCCGTGAGGCGGGACTGCAGACCAGATAGCGGAGTTTTGAGTGGGTTGCTGTGGTGCAGGTGGTGTAAGGTTAGGTACAGGTATAAGGTTGGACTGAACCACGGCAGTGGGATGGGGGCTGGGAGCTGGATTGAAGAGACCTCCATGAGAGAATTGCTGAGATATAATGAGGAAGGGGAGGGATTATGAACAGAGGTTTCCACTGGACATCACCACTTGATATAAATTTCCTATAGAAACAAGCAAGACTGGTTAAAATGATGCTATTTATAGGTATTGTTGGTGCAGCACATTATAAATAATTGGGTGCTGGTGGACCAGCTGGAGAACCTAGCACTATGTGTGTGTTTCTGTGGGAAGATACATTATGAATGCTAAACCCATGAATTTGAAGATGAACTTTTAGAACATGCTCTCTTCCTGAATTGGGGACAGCTTTGCAGAAGACCCTAGTGAAAGAGAAACAATTCTCGAATAGTGTTGCTCACTCTGTCCCCGTGTTTCGGGTCCCTCGAGCTTAGACATCGTTGCATCAAAGGAGAGGCCTTTATAGATCTGTAGGCGAGGTAGAGGCTCTCGCATGTGGTCCTCTGGCACCCAGGTCTCTGCTTTAGACCCTCATCACACCTACAGTGATTTGTTTAATGTCTTCTCTGTGGTCTGGAAGCATCATGAGGACAGTGTCAACATCTTACCACGATTGTATTCCCGTACTTAGCACAGTGCCCGCCACGTACCAGGTGCTTATCTGGGTGTTGCACCCAACTGAAATTTGGACTGGGTAATGTGTCGGGGAGGAATTCGGCCTGTTGAGGAAGACAGCTAACAGCTTGGTCTCTCGGGAGCCTTCAAGATTTTGTTGTTCATGTAGGGGAGTCATGGTCTCCTGGAAGAAGATACTAGGAGAGGTTGGAGATACTAGAAAGAATGGATTAGAAATTGAGATACTTGCAAAAAAGCAGCCAAGCAGCTTCTCTCCGCAACGTGTAATTATCTGCGCGTAGGTGTGGATACCAGTGTAGACGGAAGGCAGGCAAGAGCAGTTGGGGAGAGCGAGGGAAGGTATGAATTCAGCTTTCTCTCTGAGCAGTGCCCCTGTGGCCTGTGCAAATGCAATGAGAAGGGAGAAACCCCTGCCAAGTCACTGCCATCCAAGCCAGAGTGACCCACAGGGAGTGCAGGATTTAGGTGCAAGGCTTAAGGATCACTGGGGAACTGTCTACGAAGCGCGATGTGCCGCTTGAAGCCTTCAGCTGACCTAGATGGGTTCGACCCTTCTCTCCCTGCCAGTGTGTCGGCTTTTCCTGAGGGCTGGTGCTGACTGGTGAGTGTCCCTGTTAAGTAAGTGCAGTCACGGTTGGCTTAAGGGACACTATGGATTTCAGTGGAAACTCCCAAGAGAGAAGCATTAACCTGACTCTGAGGATGTGAGATGCATCTTCCCCACGGCAGGCCCTCATCACCTGGAGGACAAGGCTTTGAACTTTCCTGATCCCTTCCATCAGTTAGGGCTCTTTGATTGCTGGTACCCCAAAAGGACTCTGGTTAACTTCAGCCAAAGGAACTGTATTGGAAGGATACAGAATACCTTGGATCCCAAGGGTCTGCTGAGAAACCTGACATGGAAGGGTCCCCTGGATTCAGGCAGCAGGGACACTCCTTACCCCATCTGCTGGGCTAAGTCAGCCCCCCTGGAGTCCGTGCTTCCCTCTTTCCCGTTAGGCTTCAGCTCCGAGTCTCATGGGCCCAGCTTGGACTTCGCTTTCCCTTGGCTAGGAATTCAGGGAAAACCCTTTGACTGACAGTCCCAATAGAACTGCTGGTAATAGGGGAGAGGTAATTTTCCAAAAGCAAGTCAAAGTGCTCTTGCTTCCGAAGAGGCGGAAGTCGATGCTGAACTAGAACACCCAGTTGGCCCAGGGGCGCATGCTAACCACGTGTGGTTTCCTGGAGGAGCCTCTGGCTTCGCCTCGTTCCAGTGTGGGAACGAGACAGGATTTCTTCTCGTCTCCTCCCTCAAGCTCATCTGCAGAGACGAGAAAGCAGTGTAGATTTTTTTATATTTTTTTTATCCTCACCAGAGGACATCCTTCCATTTTTTGTTCAGATAAGGTGGGATGGAGAGAGAGGAAGAGAGAGAGAGAGAGAAACATCAACGTGAAAGGGACATAACAAGTGGTTGCCACCCGCACAAGCCAACCAGGGCCGGGGACAAACTGCAACCGAGGTACATGCCCTTAGCGGGAACTGAACCCGGGTCTCTCTGGACCGCAGGCCGACGCTCCAGCCACTGAGCCAAACCGGCCAGGGCAGCAGTGTAGATTTTGCTGGAAGATTTTGGAGAGAGAGCGTGGAGAGGTGGACATTGAACATCACGGGGAAAGTGACTCCCCGCACTTGCTGGGAGCAGGGGCTGTGTATCGCTGAGCCCCGGCACCTAGCCCAAAGCTGGCGTGCGTGGGCTTCCTGAGATACAGTCACTGAAGGAATGGATCCGTTTCATAACTTCAGTTCTCTCCAGCTATCAACTGGCTGCCGCTTTCCTTCCCCTCCTTCCCCATACCGCTTCTCCTGGTCCCTCTGACGTCTGGGTCAATTTAACTCTGGCTCTAAAAGCGCTACGCTCAGCAAGAAAAGCCGTGCAGTTAATCAGAACTACCCGCCACAGAAAGGCTCAGGTACTCACCAAACACCAAGCAGGACTGGGGCGGAGAAGCAGGGCAGTTCTGCTTTTAAAAGAAGTTTATTTTATCATGTCTACTATTTCAAGTTATTTCAAACATTATTGCAAACATCTTATTATTACATAGTCCCCCAAATTTTGATCTATTCTCTATAGTGGGTTGAATGGTGGCCCCCAAAAGGTATGTCCATGTACTAGTTCCCAGAGCCTATGAATGTGACCTTATTTGGAAAAAGGGCCTTGGCAGATGTAATTAAGTGAAGGATCTGGAGACGAGATCATTCAGGATTATCTGGTGGGCTCTGAATCCAATGGCACCTGTCCCATGAGAGGCACACGGGATATTTGACAGAAGAGGAGACGACAGACACGCCGAGGAGAAGGTGATGCGAAGAGGGAGTCGAGATTGGACGGTGTGGCCACAGACAAGGAAGCCACAGAATGCCTGACGCCAACAGGAGCTGCAAGATGCAAGGAAGGGACGCCCCCAGAGCCTTCGGAGGGGGTGTGGTCCGGCTGACACCTTGGCTTTGGACTTCTGGTTTCCGGAACTGAGAATAAATTTCTATTGTTTTATGCCATCAAGTTTGTGGTGATTTATTAAGCAGCCCTAGGAAACTAATACACCCCCTAAAGTACTGTAATAACCTCCCAACTGTTTTCTCTCGATTTCCAAATGCAACATGCTCTTTCTGCTTCTCACACCCGGAACACTCTCAGCTCGCGCTCTGGCTGAGCAAGGGGTGTTAATCCTGTTTCATCTTCAGGTGAGCCAATCAGACTCTGCCCAAGACAGAAGGAAAGGTTGAGCATCGCTGTCTCACCAGCTAAGATGACTTGGATGCGTCTCTTCGCTTCCCGAAAGAGCTTGGATTTAGAAGCCAACTGCGAGGCTTCTCTCTGCATCCCAGTATCTGTCATTGCAGACCATGATCGCTGGCAAGAAAATCCCGAGAAATGAAATTTTGCATTTTCTAATAAGCTTAAATATCCTTTAGGCCAGGGGGTACCTAAATGACTGTCTAAATCAGAGGTTTTCAAATGATTTGTAGATATGGAACTCGGTGCTCTAATGAAATCTCAGATGTTAATAAGTAAAAGTAATCTGGAATTGGTTGGGAAGCGAGGGTGACAGCTAGTGTCTCACCCCATTTCAGTTCCTTTTTTTCTCCCATTAAAAAAACCAATCCCTTGAAATGACCCTGCTTCTATTGTTAAAAATTATTTTTCTAACTTGGCCTTGTTTCTGGGCCGTCGCTACAGAGAGCAGCTTCTTTCCTGGTCTTTGTTGGTTTTATGGAGGGTTGATAAATCGCTCTCCTCCTCTTAGTTTGGAACCCACTGAGAGATAATCACAGTTATTAGAGATAAAAAATGTTAGCTTCATATCCGAGAAGAGCTGGAAGATACGCGGTAGGGGCGAAGTCGTGGGTAATCCTAGAACAGAACCCCCGAGTTTGAGGCTCCCCTGGTCACGCGCAGGCCGGCAAGGACAGCGTGACCTCCACGGCTACAAGCTTGCCCTGGGCAGGAGCAGAGAAGCCGGCTTCTGGAGGCCCAACTGGCTTCACCAGGGCCAGGCTCTGTTCCTTCATCTACGCCCCGATGTTATGTCTTCCCCTTGGGAGAAACATTAAGAGTTTCTAGTTTACTTTTCCTTCCTGGGAAATTCCCTCTCTTCCATGGAAATGCAAGGAAACATTTCTCTCTAAGAATGTCTACTTCCATTCCCAAGAACAAGATAGAGAAGATTCTGCTTGGAGATCAGGACCCAGATGGCGTCTCTTAGTGATACTGTGTATTAGTCAGTAGTCAGGTTGGGCATAAGCTGTAACAAACAATCCCCGCAAACCCATTGCATATCGTATGGTTCTTGTTCAAATCACAGTCCAATGGGATTGTGGGTAGGCAGGTGGGATGGTAGTGGGGGGAGAGGTAGTGGGGAACGAGGAGGGGACTCCCTTTCATTTAGTGCAGCGATTTTAAACTTTATTTTGGTGCCATGGTACGAAGGACCAGTCACTTCACTAGCTCCAGGACCTCAGCGTCCTCCACTGAACTGTGCAGGTGGTGAACAGATGAGAAAGAGCCAGTGGAGGCTTGTGCAGGAGATTTCAGGCACCAGGCGGAAAGCAATGTGTCACTGCTGCCCACGTACTATTGGCTGGCACTCGGTCACGTGGTCCCAACTCAGAAACCCACAGCTCGTCTGTGGAGGGCACAGGGGGAACCTCCATTGCAGTTGTGAGAACACAAAGCGGTGTCTCAGCCCAGCATCACTTTCACATCAACACAGCCCAGCCAGCCAAAGCGGTTTCACACTCGGACCTCTGGGAAGTCTGGAGAAAGGTCCGCCACAGCGCTGCTGCTCTGTTTAAAACAGAAATGTCACTGGACACTGCGCGTGCAGACACGTGCCCACATCCTCAGTGTGCAGCGTGAGGTGTCTTTACACGGAACACCCCTATGGAACCAGCACCCTGATCAGAATACCACACTGGCAGCCCCCCAGAAGCCCTCTTGAACCCCAGCCAGCCACTAAGCCCCCAAGTGAGCCTCTGCCCTGACTTGTAAGCACATAGATTCACTTTGCCTGGTTTTGGATATTCTATCAATGGGATCTCACCAAATGTATTCTTTTGTGTCTGGCTCCCCGTATTCGACATCACACTTGTGAGTCATTCCTGGTGGTGTGTGGAATTGTAGTGCTTTTGTTCTTTTTGCTGTCGTGTGTTCCTCCGTATGAATACACCGTGCTGTATTTATCCATGCCGCTGAGGGTGGGCATTCGGGTGTTTCAGGAGTTAAGGAGCAGTGCACATCTTTCGTGAACATGCAGACGCGCACCTGTTGGACAGGGACCCACCGTACCTGGTCCCTGGCGGTGGGACTTGCTGGACCACAGAGGACATGCATGTCCAGCTGCAGGAGAAACCGCAGCAGCCTCCCCGTCTGCAGGTTTGCTTCCAGCGGTTTCAGTGACCCACAGCCAACTGTGGCCAGAAAATATTAAATGGAAAATCCCAGAGAGAAACAACTTAGAAGTTAAATTGTGCATCATTCTTCGTAGCCGGTTGAAACCTCTCACCCTCCCACTCCGTCTGTCTGGGACCTGAGTCATCCCTTTGTCCCGCATCTCCACACTGTACAAGCTTCCTGTTAGTCACAGCCTCTCGGCCATCGGAGGGAGACACCACACTCACACGCCTCTGATTGCGGTACATTGTTATAACTGTTCTATTTCATTAGTAGTTATTGATCTTCATCTCTTCCCGGGCCTAGTTTATAAATTAAACCTTATCATAGGTATGTATGTATAGGAAAAGCGGTCTGTGTAGGGTTTGCTTTCAGGCATGCACTGGGGTCCTGGCAGGTATCCCCCATGGATAAGGGGCCTTGTGTCCCAGTGATGGCACTGCCCTGTGGTGTGGTGTATGCGGTGCCAGCACAGGCCGTCTTTCCATTTGTCCCTCGTGTCTGAGCTGTTAGAACCCCTGACCCCCACCTGCAATAACACTGCTCCCCAACCTTAAAGTTTTACATGTCAACTTTCCTCCCCCTTTCCGTTTGTATCCTCACCTCTAGTTTGGCCCCTCTCGGCCCATTCTCCTGATTGTGCCTCCCCCAAATGTGGGGACAGGCCTGGCCCCAAGATAAGGAAGTGGAGGTGATGGGGAGGGGGGAGGGGAGGAGGTGGGGGCTGACTAGGTAAAGATAACATTTCCATGGAGACTGGGAGGGAGAAAGCTGAGAAAAATTGACAATTTTTGTATCTGTCACACAGAGAAAACCCTTAAAACTCATTCAGAAGAACATTCTGGAGGAGTGGAGGTTCTAATTAATATTCACACCCACTTGGCCTGTGATGGGGGCACCAGGTGCTGAACCGAGGAAGCAAATTCCCTTATGGAAGGGGTGGCGGAGTGAGGGGGTACAGGAGTGTAGGGTCACTGAAGAGGGCGGAGCAGAGGCCCTAAGTGTGAGCCCTGTGCTGGGACCTGGAGTCTCTTGCAGGAAGGTCACTGGCCACAGCTCTGACTTGGCCACCCTGATTAACATGCACTTGGGTGGGGGGTGGGGAGGTACTGAGGCCTGAGCATCGTCTCTTGAGAAATACATGATCATTAATCAACATTGCCAGTCCCCACTCAGACTGAGTGGCCTCTTGTGATTAGGAAGGCCCTTGAAAAAGAAAAACAGTCTTTTAGCATATTGAGTGTGTGCCTTTGACAATGGCTTTCTTGATAGCAGTGGGGGGTCGGGAGGGAGTTTGCAGTGCAGGGCCCTGGGGTGTGTGTGTGTGTGTGTGTGTGTGTGTGTGTGTGTGTGTGTGTGTTGGGTGAAGGCCTGGCTTCAGGGCCTGAGGAACAAAGACAGTGGGTGAAATTATGGGTCTGACCTTAATGGCAGGAGAGAAACCGCCCAGTCTTGGGGTGAATTCTGATGGGGCATCTTTCTCTGGGCAGGAGGCGGAACCTCCGGGAGTGGTGGGGGCAGTGGGGGACTGGACTCCCTCTGGGACGTAAGCGTGACACAGACACAATACACCCGGAATTCAGAACCAGAGAGAAATAATCCGGCTCCCGCCATGGAAGGCTGTCGTGGGGATCCGGTCAGGGGATGTATGTACCTCATTTGGTTCTCCTCAGAAATGTTGGTTCCCCTTGCCTTCCCAACCGTGACCTCATTTAACCCTCAGTGACCCTCTGAGGGTATTCTGTCCCTGTGCTTGCAAATAGGACGCCAGGCTCCCAGGAATCTGTGACCCCCCACCAGTTCCAGGCAGATCCAGAGCCCTACCTTCTGTCCGGAGTCCGTGTGGCCTGGGGAGTCGGGCTGACCTGGGCCAGGCTAAGGCTGCCCTGTACCAGCCCTGTGACCTTGAGCCAGTTATTAAACCTCCATGAGCTGTAGTTGCCTTAACTCTATAAAGGGAGGACAAGACCCCCTTGGCAGATCAGTGTGAGACTCAGTGAGCTGATGTTTGGGAGGCACTGGTACAAAGACTGTGTACCCCAAATATTAATGCACCTGCTTTCTCTTTCCTTCAGGTCAACCATCACCCTGCCCCTCACAACAGCTTGATGAGGTCAGTGTTATTGTTACAGATAAGGAAACCGAGCTTCGGAGAGGTGGGACCCAGGCACCCTGCCGAGTCCCAGGGCAGTGAGCAGCAGTAATGTCACTTAGCACCCTCCTGCCACCAAGGTGGACTGAATCACAAGGGAGTCGCCCTAAATTTCACCTTTAGAAATAATTCTACTTGCTTTATAGCTAGCTTAGGGAACTATTTTATTTTAATTTACCTTTATTGTTGCAATTATTACAGATGTCTCCCCCTCTTTTCCCCTGTTGGTCACCTCCTCCCCACTCTTCCCTCCCCCCTGCCTTCCCCACACTGTGGTCTTTGTCCACTGGTTATGCATATATGCATATCAGCTCTTTGATTTATCTCTCCCTGCACCCCTCCAGCCCCCTCCCCTCTGCGGTTTGTCACTCTAACAACCAATTTGTACTTCTTTTTGTTTTTTAACCCTCACCCAAGGGTATTTTTCCACTGATTTTCAGATAGAGTGGGAGGGAGGGAGAGAGGGAGAGAGAAACACCGATGTGAGGAAGACACATCAATTGGTTGCCTCCTGCATGACCCCAACCAGGGCTGGGGATCGAAGTGCAACTGAGATATGTGCCGTTGACTGGAATCGAACCCTCGACTCTTTGGTCTGAAGGCTGATGCTCTAACTGTTGAGCCAAACCAGCCAGGGCCCAATTTGCACTTCTTAATCCCTTCACCTTTTCCACCCATCCCCCTAACCCCCTCCCATTTGGCAACCATCAAAAAGTTCTTTGTATCTATGAGTCTGTTTCTGTTCTGCTTGTTCATTTGGTTTGTAGACTCAGTTGTTGATAGAATTGTTGTTTTTTAATCATCTGTTTTTCTCTATAAAAACCTGAGTTGGCCCCAGTTCTGCCTCTCCTCATATGACTGCACCTACCCCTTCAATGCATGTGAAGGGCATGTGGAAGGACAAACCTAAACTAGAAACGACCCGGTGTCCATCAAGAACACAGTGGGTCCACTGTGCTTCACTCCTGCAATGGACTACTATACAGCTGGGAACACGGACAAAGCCCTGCCATAGACACATTGGCGAATCTCAGAAACATAATGTTGAGTGAAAGAAACCAGGTGCAACAAAGTATACACTGTATGATTCCACTTATATAAAACTAAATAGGAAATCAGGTTAATGGTCATAGTTAGAGAGGGGGCAGTTACTGGAGGGGTCATTGGGGGGTGCACCTGAGGGTAATCTCCTACTTATTCACATGGGTGGATGGTTCACTTGTCAAAAATATATTGAGCTGTATCTGCGTGATTTGTATGCTTTTTGTAAGGACATGATGCTTTAGTCTTAATGTTTGTTTCAAAAGATCATTGAGTATAACTGGGGGGGTCGTTGGAAGGGCAGGAGAATCAGGCGTGAGGCAGAGTTCCCGGCAATACCATTCATGACTCTGCTGCAGAGCTGACCTGATGAGGAAACTGCCCCCACCGAGCATGAGCTGTAACGGCAGGGCGGCCGCTTCTGCACGGGGACCTGACCGGATGCCATGGGGTGCGGCCCCCGCTCCGAGGCCTCTGCTGCAGGAAGAGCTCGCCTTGGAGCCGCGCCATCTCCCAGGACGTGGGCGTTGCCAGGTGCCTGCCCCTGTCCCAGGGCTCCCGCTGGCATACTTGATTTTTGGAGGGGATGCCCTTTCCCAGCCGCAAGGGACGCTGGCAGAGTGAGACCACAGCTTCTGTTTTGGGGCAGAAGCAGGAACTCTCAGCTGTATGAAGACTACCAACAGGTGCAGGGCAACCAGGAAACACAGCAGGTCTCCGCTGTGCTTGTGGCCCAACGCTACCCTTTGGGGCCGGCACCTATGCCAGTGGCCCTAACGCTGTACGATGTCTGTTGGTGTTCAGCTCAATGCCTGCTGTTTGAATATTTTTTCTTTATTGATTTTTAGGGAGAGTGAGAGAGATGGAAACATCAGTGAGAGAGAGTATCAATTGGCCGCCTCCTGCATGCCCCCCACTGGGGATCGGGCCCACAACCTGGGCATGTGCCCTGACTGGGAATCGAACCGGCGACCTCTTGGCGCATGGGTCGACGCTCAACCACTGAGCCACACCGGCGGGCCCAGTGCTGTTTTACATGTCTTCTTGTACCACCACGCTTGAGGAACTCGATCTCCCAAGTCCTTTGCCAACTGGGTTCCAGTTCATTTTGGCAAACGAAAGGCAGCTGTGTGGGATCAGAAGGCAGGAAGAAGGCAGACAAGATTTGCCCCTTGGCAGCAGCATCCCGGGGCGTGGGCTCCTGAGCTCTGGGTAATACCACTTCCCTCCATTTGCACCTTCAGCCAGCACCCGACGGCTGTTTCCCTGTGGACATGGGCACCCATGACACCCTAAGGCCTGGATGGGGCTTAGGCGCGTGCACAAGTACTCGGGAGAACGGCGGCTTTCGTACCACACCAAGGAGACTCAGGCGGCCCTCAAGGCCCTTTGTGGAGCAGTTAACATGTCACTGGACGGGTCCGAGCAGCCACCGCTCACCCGGATCTCAGGCTGACAGGCTCCAGGGGCTCCCCCAGGCTACGCGGGAGGCCCAGGACGTGTCTGAAAAAGCAAAGATGCTGAGGAACCATGCTGACCTGGAGTCAGACAGACCTGGACCAGTCCTTTGCCACCTCCCAGTGGGTGTCCCAGGAACTCACCTAGCCTCTCTGGGCCTCAGGTTCCCCGTCTGTGAAGTGGATTGTTTAATATCTACCCCCGAGGGCGGGGGGCAAGTTAAATGGAACAGTGCTGGGAAAGCCCTTGGCAAAGAGAAGGGGGAGGTCTTTATGCAGAGGGGACCCTCGTCCCCAGAGAAGGCCCGTCAGCGTAGAAGCAGCCTGGGCTCCCAGTCTCCGGCGGTGCATTCGGCACGTCCGGTGTGGCCGCGCTGGGTGCCGGGTACCAAGAAGAAAAGGCTTGGTCTCTGCTCCGAAGGAGCCCTAGTGGCGATGGGTGTGCAGCTGGCAATTCTGGTCAGCGTGAGAGGTGCCCTGCAGAGCTGAGCAGAAGCTACTCAGCCACTCGTAGGCACCCCCCTGGGGAGGGGATGGCAGGAAACTTCTAGAAGCAGGGATTTCTCCGCTGAGACCTGAAAGAGGTGCAGGGGTTAACCAGACAAGGAACAGGGTCCCTGGCAGAGGGGACAGTGTGTGCAGACAGAGAATGTAGGCAAAGGGTGAGGAGGAAGCGATGGGGCTGAGTGAGGCAGGTCACGTCCTCCTAGGGGTTTGGGTTTACCGGGCACATGCTCTGTGCCAGCAGAGACACAGCTGGCCCTGGGCCCAGCTCCAGGCTGATTTACAAGCTCCAAGTGCCAAGAGTGGCTGCATCACCTGTTTTGAAACCCGAGGCACGTAAGCTCAGGGGCGAACTCTCTCTGTGCCTTTGTCCGGTGTTAACCTGAGCTGAGAGGACAGGCTGCCTCTGGGACCCTGCGGACTCTGGCCCTCGCCCTTTGCTCCCCAGCGGGCAGGAGAAAGGTCCCAGGAATAGAAGCTGCTCTGGCCAGGACCTTCTCCACCTCTTGTCGCCTGCTCCTGGTCAGAATCTGACACCCTCTCTTCTTGGTTTGACAAGCTAGGCAGCAATGCACTGTGGTTTTCCACCTGCCCTTCAGACAGGTGGGTTTTTTTTTTTTTTAATCCTCACCCGAGGACATTTCTCCATTTTTTGTTCAGATAGAGTGGGAGGGAGAGAGAGGAAAAGAGAGAGAGAGAAACATTGATGTGAAAGGGATGCATCAAGTGGCTGCCACCCGCACAACCAACCAGGGCTGGGGACAAACTGCAACCGAGTGGGTGTCTGAACCCGGGTCTCTCTGGACCGCAGGCCAATGCTCTAACCGCTGAGCCAAACTGGCCAGGGCCAGACAGGTGGTTTTTGTAAGGAGACCGAGCAGGCTCCCACTGACATTTCCATGGGACATGGGTTGTTTTCCCTTCGGAGTGTAAAAGCTATCAGCTGAGTAAGGAGAGGCAGGTGAAAATTAGGCAGCAAAAACAAGAGGAGAGAAAAAACTAAGCTTGTATGGCTCACTTCTGCCAAACTCTGTCTCCTCCACTCTACTTCTTGTGGTTGATTCTTATTTGTCTCAGAATCAACTTAGGGGGCACCTCCTCCAGGCACCTCCGTGTTCCTGTTTTGAATTGATACCTCTGTTTTCCCAGTTCTGCATATGCCCTCTTGTAGCTGTTGACCTGTCCGCCTCCCCCTTAGTCTGAGCTCCTATGTTCAACAAAAGTGAATTGAACACAGTCCTATGAGCTGGACTGTGCTAGGTCCTGGCTGGTCAGGATGACCTGGACGAGGTCCGGGAGCGGCCCGTAATCTACGGAGGGCCCAGACCAGTGGGGTCCACTCAGGGCAGGGGCCAGCCATTATTCAGTTCTGTTTCCCCAGCAATGACAGTGCTTGACACAAAGTAAGCTCGCAATAAGTGAATGGGTTTTGGCATTGTGGATGTATTTATTGAATTTCTAAGAAAAGAAACTCAAAAGCACTTTGCAAAGTAACTCACCAGTGAGGGCTTTGCCAACAGCACTCTTTCGAGGTGCCCTTCCCCAGGGATAGCTCTGCTCTCCTTCAGAACAGTGGGTGCAGGCCCAGTGCACCTGTCTGCATATTGCCCAGAGGCGCAGGTACCATGTGGCACAGAACCGCATCCTGACAAGGAGGAAGATGAGCAAGGGGCTTGCAGTTGATGGACCACCTCTAGCCTAGGGAACTGGGAAGGCTGAGACCAGAGGATGTTGAGGTCTAGGACTGTAGAGTTTAATAGAAGAAGCTTGATATTTCCACCTATGGGCAATGGTGGAATGTGATGACAGCTACCCATATAATCCATCATCACAACCAGCATCACTTGCTGTGACAAAGCACCATGGTGTATATTAGTGTATCACCTTGTAGAATGACTACCTGATTTTGGGGCAGGCGTTGCTATCACTTTCGAATTGAACAGATGTGGTCCACATTGTTAGGGATTTGTTCAAGTCACATGTAGCTACTAAGTGGCAAAATTGGGAATAGAACTCAGTCCTTTTGACCCAGATTTTTTCCCACTACACTAGGAAGTTATTATTATAGCTTAGTATGGCATTGTCCTAGGAGGTAAACAGGGTACGTATTATTATCCTAAAGCCACAAGGAAAATAAATATATTTTAAATCATTTATCTATTCATTCATCTGCCAACTACTCATTCATCTACCCATCCATTCACCTATCCATCTATCATCTATCCATCCATTCACCCATCCATCCATCCATTCATGCATCTACCCAACATCCAACCATCTGTCTGCCCAAATATCTATCGATCCATTGGCCCACCCAAGCGTCTATCCACTCATCTACCTACTCATGAACTCATTCAACCATCCATCCATATATTCATAATCCATTCATTCATCAATCCATTCTTTTGCCAAAGATGCCTGGGATATGACTCTTGCCCTTGAGGAGCTCTGGCGGATGATGGCAACAGGGTGGTAAGTGCTGTAACAGAGGTCTACGTAAAGGGCCGTAGGAAATCAGAGGAAGGAACAGCTATCTTCCCTGCCATGGATGGATGAAGGAACACAGGCTCATTTCTGCAGGTAATGATTGTAAAAATACTTGGTGTGATGTGAACTCATGCCATTGATCACACTTTGGGACCGAGGGATGGTTTTGTCATCAGCAGAAAGATTAAGTGCTTATTGTGTGTGTGCACATGTATTGGGAGGGGAGAATAAAGAAATAGACAAATGCTCCAAGGACAAAAATCTCGTCCAATTTATATTAGTATACTCAGCACATAGTACAGTGCTGAATACATAGTAGGTGCTCAATAAATGTCAGGAAACCTTGCTGTAATTGCAGGGAGAGAGAAATAAAATGAATGAATCAAAATGACATCAACAACCATCCAGTACCACCTTAAGGGATACTCAGCTTCATTGCTCTCCCACCAAGCTTCAGTTTAAATTTGGACTATTAATTTGAATTGGAATTTGGAGGAAGATTTGTCCTTTATTAGTCCTTGAGATCTGAAGACTGTTTATATCTCCTACTTGCTTGAGCCCGTGAAAGAAGAGGCTACTCTGTCTTCTTATGGCTTTTGTTGGGCAAAGTTTACAAGGGACAGTTAACCTTTTATGTCTCATAATAATTATTATGTCTAATAATTAACCTTATTATTTAGGAATAAGGGCACTGGTAGTTCTACCAAAGACAACTTTGATGTATGGCTGCAATAATGTTTATTTAAAAAAAAAAAGAAGAAGCTGTTTCTGGAGTCATGATGTTTTAGTTCTAGTCCTGGATGTCAAAATAATTAGAAGGTGACCTTGGGCAAATCAGTTACTCATCCTGGGCTGCTCTTTTCTCATCTCTAAAACCGGGGCTGGGCTACATGAGTTCCAACGCCGCGCATTTCGGTGTCTCTGAATCAGTGGCTTGTCTACCTGGATTCCTGGCTGGATCCACTTGAGTCCATTTGAGCTTTTGAACTCCCTTTGAACTCCTCTGGTGCCCCTGCTCCACCATGACCTGGCAGGACCACTGCTTCCTGCTGCAGGTGCTGCTGAAGGCAGTCAGTGCTCCCGACTCTGAGACATCTGAACGAGAAACGTGCATCTGAGCGGGTCCGCGTCGTCCAGCGTCTCGGCCTGTCGTTGGCTTCCGGTTGAGCGTGGCCGTGGGAGGCAATGGCAGGACACCGGAGGAGGGGGAACCTGACATTTCTTCCTCTTTGATATTGTGTCACCAGCAGTAGCTGCAACTCCAACTCCGTGGTCCCTTCTCCATGGTGCTAGAAATCACCGGGTTCCTTTAGCCCTGGAGGTGGCAAAGGCTTCTCACTGATGCTAGCCCCTGGGTACCTTGCTTGTTCTCTTACCCTGCACACAGTGTCTGAGAAGTCCCCCCAGTGAGGTCTCTTCGGGTGAACCACCTGTGGTGAGTAATGTTTCCTCGTAGGCCTCTGACCATCTGGTTCTGCACCAGTACCTCATCTTTGTCATCTAAGGCAATCCACACCAACCTCTGGGATGCAGCCATTACCTTCCCATTTCACACCCCAGGGAGCCCAGGCTCCGCTAAGTTCAGGGACTTGCCCGAAACTACAGGCTTTGGATCGCCTGGCTTTAAAGTCAGTGTTCTTCCTCCCTAGGTGTGCTCCTCGTGAGTGAAGTTTTCAACTCCTTTCCTGTCTCTGTCAGAGTGCTTTCTAGACCTTTCCATTTTTCATGTCTTTCCTTTCTGGCATCTCGGGACAGGGTATTCGTCTATCCAGGCTCTAACTTTTATGTCTAGAAAATGTCAATGTGTCTCTCTGGAGTCTTAAATCATCTGTGTGAACACTAATTGGTGTGATTCGTTAGTTTATTTCTTTAAAATTTATTTTTATTGTTGAAAGTATTACAGAGGTCCCCTTTTATTCCCCCACTGACCCCCTCCACCCCACTCCTACCCCCCATGCCTTCACCGCACTATTGTCTGTGTCCATTGGTTATGCATACATGCATAAAAGTTCTTTGGTTAATCTCTTCCCACCCCACCCCCATCCCTCTGAGATTTGTCAGTCTGTTCTCTGCTTCCATGTCTCTGGATCTATTTTGTTCTTTAGATTCCACATATAAGTGAGATCATGTGATACTTGTCTTTCTCTGACTGGCTTATTTTGTTCAGCATAACACTTCCCAGGTCCCTCCATGCTGTCTCAAAGGGTAAGAGAGATTTCTTTTTCACAGCTGCATAGTATTCCATTGTGCAAATGTACCCCAGCTTTTTTTATCCCTGAGTCGTTAGTTTAAACCTGGCTTTCACGCTTGGCCCACACTCAGCTCAGGCAGGCGGGATGGACGGTGGGGAGCCTCCCAAGGAGCTTTCCTCCTGCCGCAGGGACAGGACACTAATAAGGAGAAACAACCAGCAGCTAATGCCACTGTCTCCAACTCAGATCTTGAATCTTTCAGGTTTGGCTATGACCTTGGAAGCCAAAAGCCTTTCTCCCATTTAACCTCAGGTAGTTCTCAGAGAGATGGGAGAAGAAGGATGAACGAAGATTGTAGTGGCAAAAACAATGGAAAGAGTTTGCATGTCCATCAGCAAGGGATTGGTGAACTAAATCATGGCCCCACGCTGGAGATGCCTCTTTCACGAACCCACTGAAGCTGACCTGCACTTGTTGACCTGGAAACAGTGTCCAGAGCAAACTGTGAGATGAAGGAGGCTGGTTATGCAACAGTGCACGTGGTGGGATGCCGTTTTTATAAAAAAGAACCTGGATTTGTTTTGCTCTATCTCCGCATGCGAACTGGCAATCGTACAGGCTCCGACCTCTAGACCCATTCACTCTTCCCTGAGTCCCGAAACACCTGCAAGGTCCATCTCCCCATCCCTACTGGGGAGCTCCGGTCCTCCTTCAAGATGGTTCCAAGTGCAGCTTCTGGCCCCTTCCTCCTGTGCTCTGCCCTGAAGCACTTTGCTCACCACTGTGAAGCTCCCATTGGAGCCACTCCCCTAGCTTCCCGTCTTACTCACCAGTGAGGCCAAGGTGGGTTCAACTTGGGGGCTCCAGCGCTCGGCCCCTAGGACCTGCTCTGTACGTGTTTGTTGAAAACATGAATGGATGAATGAATGAATGAACCAAGGCAGGATGCTGGAGGAAAGGGTCAAAATGCTTTAGTTTCTTTCACATTCATGCTTTGGCCAGGGCCCTGCTGATGCTGCGCATGACCTCAGAGGCAGAAGGAATTGGCACCAAGACTTAGAAATGCTGAAACATAGACCACGCCTCAGTAATCCCCTATGGAAATGTTTATAGTTTAAAAACATGTTTTTGAGTTCACACTAGAGAATAAACACACAAGTGCCAGGGGGAGAAGGGGAAGCTCTTCTTCTCAGTAGGATACCAACTAGTGAACACAGACGGAGAGAGAGCGAGGACGTCGCCGGTTAGCAGCCGTCACCGTAGTCATTGATTCAAGCGGGAACCATCAGTGGATGACAAAACCATTGGGTGAGATGTCATTGGAGAGCAGGGCAGAGTGTTTACATAGACTCGAAGTATCTGCCAGATTATTGATTATTTACAGAGGAAAAAAAAATGTGCCTTTACGTTGGAGAAAGCTGGCAGACTCCCCCTTCACCAGGGATCAGCATCAACACCATCAATTACAGGACAAACTGGCAGCGGGCCCCTCCAGGTGTTGCACCCAGAAGGCCACACGCCGTGTGTAGTAGTCCCCCCAGGACCCCATGGTATTTGAGAAGCAAGTCATGAAGACTAAATCAGACAAATGCAACACAACGATGAGCTTAGAGACCCTTAAAGTGTCATGAGGGACAAAGAAAGGCTGGGAAACTGTTCCGGGGGGAATGAGAACAAAGGAGCAGGCAGGTACCCGCAAGATGTGGCCCAGGATGGGACGCTGGAAACAACAGTTGATATAAAGGGCGGTGGGAGACAATCGGCACTCTTGGCATCGGGCTGTACGTGAGCATTTCCTGGACTCGATCATTGCCCTGTGGTTATGTTAGAAACCGCTTTATTGGAATTTTGTATTATGAATAATTTCAAATGTTCAGAAAAGTGGAGAGAATAGTATCACAAGCATTTGATTTGTATACTCGTCACTTAGGTCAAACCATTGTTAATTGGCCATCCTTGTGTTCTGAAATATTTAAAATACTTAAAAGGATATTACGTATATCTCATGATATTTTGCCACTTTAATATGTATCTTTACAAAATAAGGACTTCTTTTTTTTTTTTTTTTTTATCCTCACCCGAGGACATTTTTTCTATTTTTTGTTCAGATAGAGTGTGGGAGGGAGAGAGAGAGAGAGAGAAACATCGACGTGAAAGGGACACGTCGAGTGGTTGCCACCCACACGACCCAACCAGGGCCGGGGACAAACTGCAACCGAGGTACATGCCCTTAGCGGGAACCGAACCTGGGTCTCTCAGGACCACAGGCCGACGCTCTAACCGCTGAGCCAAACCGGCCAGGGAGGTCTTCTTTTTTTTTTTTACAAAACCCCAATACCATTAACTTACCTAAAAATTAATAATAATTTCCTAATATTATCTAACATCAATTCATATCCAAATTTCCCCATGTGACTCTAAATGCCTTAGAATCCGTCTGCTCAAAGCAGGATCCAATCAAGAGCATGTATCACACTCAGTTGTTACATAAGAAAAGCCTTACATTTATGTGCTAGATCCCTGTTTTCTTTTACCTTTTTTTTTTTTTTATCCTCGCTTTTCCATTTTTTGTTCAGATAGAGTGGGAGGGAGAGAGAGAAACATCGACGGCCGGGGAAAAACTGCAACCGAAGTACATGCCCTTAGCGGGAACTGAACCCGGGACTCTCGGGACCGCAGGCAGATGCTCCAACCGCTGAGCCAAACCAGCCAGGGCTGTTTTCTTTATCTCCTTTTATTCTATTCCTTCCTTCCTTCTCTCCTCCCGCAATATTGATCAAGAGCCTTAAGATTGTTAGGAGTTGGGATACAGAGATGAACAAGATAAGCTCCTTGCCTTGGGCTGTTCAGCCTAATGAAGGAGGAAGTCACCGACTAGGTAATTATAATCCAAGAGACAGACACTGGGCATGGCACACCTCTTTGTAACTTCCATCAAATGATAATAAGAAGAAAAAGACAGAAAAATTGGTGAGGGAGGCAGTTGGGGAAAAAAATATTTCACAAGTCATGATGTAGATTTCCAATTTCTTTGGTCTCTAGGTCCTTCATTCTTATGAGTCAACAGGAGTTGATCATTAAAATCATTTGCTGTCCAAGTTATTTAAAGTCTGTTTTTGTTTCTCATCACTGTTCCTGGAAAGGCTCTATGCAACCCATGCCTTCAGTTCCCAGTCAGCCTTCCACCGCCACAAACATAAAAGCCAGAGTTCTTGCAAGGAGGACTGTCCGCTCCCCTGGCCTGGGAGTGGACGGAAGGACCCTGTGGGATGTGACCCTCAGCTGTCTCCGATCTTGAAGAAATCTTTCTGAAGTCTAAATCGGACTCCTCTGATGTGGAAACTCACGCAGCTGACCAACACAGCGTCAGCGATTCCATGTGCCCGAGGCCCTGGCCATGCCCTGACAAAACGCTGACCCGCCTCACAAGGGAGTTAGAAGCCCCATGCCAAACTTCTCGAACACACATAGATGGAAAAATCCCTTATAGAGACATCCATCCTGCTGAGGCCAACGCCTGGAAGGCTCACGCACCTCCTCGGGGTGCTTAGGAGTCTGCCCAGGAGCAGCTGTCGTTCCGGAGCAGCTGGCTGGATGACCCCAACAAAGGTTCTCTGTGTCTCTACCAAATGCCATGGTGAATGTAGCTTGGCTGAGCGGAGACCCAGAGTGATACGTTCTGGGTTTGGAGACATATTTCTGAACAGCCTACTTTTCAGTTCTCCATGCTGCCGTGTCTGCTCTGTAATTAAACGCTGTTTATGGGCACATACGCGTGTTCAAAGCTCCTCCAGGGAGCTGTGACAATGTTCGCTGGGAAGCTTAGAGCTGTGCCCTCAAGCTTTCTTTAGCTCACAGCTGTCCTGCAGTCTCCCCAAAGCCTTCAGTTGAGGGTAGGGGTTTGGGGACTTTTAAGAGGGGTGTTGGTCCAGGCTCCTAGAATCAAAGAATCTTAGAGTTGGAAAGAGAATGGATGGTTCTGTGGTGTGAAGTCCCTTATTTTTCAAATGAGGAAACTGAGGCTCGGAGGGGAAGTGACTTACCCAGGGTCATACAACCGGTTGGTGGTAAGGCAGGGGCAGCATTCAGGGCCCCTGAGTCCTGGGGTGGCTTTGCCATGGGCCGTCCATGTGCCTGAGGAAAGTCACTTGTCCTCTTCTGCCCAAACATGTTCCTATTCCAGGGCCCGGAAGGCTTCCTTCCAGGCGGAGACCAGTATGAGCGAGCGGACGTGAAGACGAGGATGGTCCATGGAAATGGGTGATGAGCCTCATCCTGCTAAGAGCAGAGTGTGCTTTTGTTGGGTTTTCAGCTTCATTTCACACTTACCGGAGCAACTTGATCATGTCACCCTGTTGGAGCTGTGACCCTCGCCATCCAGCCCTAGAACCAGTCATAGAAACAGAGTCCAAATAAACCAGAACATGATGCAAAGGGAATTCAACGTTTCTCCTCTTTCTGAGAGTGTGCACCCCCCGGAGCATGTCTCGTAGGCTCTTCTCTCTCCATTCTTCGTGACGCAGATCGATTTGATCTCGCTCCTTACATCCGCCTGCTTCCCCTTCGACCCCTCTGCGGCCGTTCTTCTCTGCTGAGTCAGACTCCGCATCGGACATGTCTAGGAGCTGGTCCCTTGGGGAGATGGGGGAGAAAAGAGAATCAGGCAGTCAGTTCGAGGCTCTCTTAGGCAGGTTGGGTGAAGGGAAGACGTTAGCAAAATGTAATCGATTTTATCCCATGAGGGGCATTTGCCCACAAATGGTTTCTCCCCCAAATATCCTACTACCATCCCTAGTCTAATTACACGTCTGATATTGCTAGTGCAGGTTTATTACATGACACGTGGCTGAATGCCGCTGGCCTTGTCCCAAGCCTGGGATCACATATAAGACCCAGACCCTGTCTGCAAGGAGACCACAGGCTTATGTGGCAGACACGCATGGAGACAATTGTGATACTGTGCGCGCAGGATAAAAACGTGCAGAGAGGTTTAGGAGCACTGAGGACGAAGCACCCGACTTGGCTGGAAGGGGTCAGGAGAGGATGCCTGGAGGACACGAGTCAGTGGACTTTGCAGGTAAGGAGAAGACGAAGGAAGTTCAGGCACCAGCAGGTGCAAAGGGCACCAGCAAGAGAGAACCTGCAGAGAGGTGGGATGGGGGTACAGTGGACTGAGGCTGGGAGAGACAGTGGGGGCTGGAACCCGAGGAGCGTGTGTGCGGAGCTCAGGAGGCTGGGTTCAGTCTGCGGGCAGTGGGAGCCACTGCCAGGCCCAGGAGAGCTGTGATCGGCTTACCCTGTGGATAAGATCACTCAGCTGCAGTCGGGGGACAGATGGGGCAGGCGGGGGTCAGGCTGGCAGGAGCTACGGGATGGGGGAGGGGTCATTTGGAGAGATATTTGGAAGCTGGAGTGAGAGGGCTTGATGTTTGGTTAAAACCCAGGGATAAATGAGTGTAGAACATGCCCCCCCACTCCCCTGATTTCTGGCTTGGCAATTGGCTGCTGCTGCTGCCATTCTCAATGACAGGACATGTAGGGGCGGGTTCTGGGGGAAAAGATAACACATGAAATTTGGTCTATGTGTGTGTTCCTTAAATCAAATTTCCCTGTAACTCAAGATTTAACTTTTTCTATTGGGTTTCTAGTTTCTATGATCACACTAACTATCTATTTAAACAGTTGTATTGAGATATAATTTACACACCATACAATTCATTTGACATGTACAAGTCAATGGTGTTTAGTGTGTACATAGAGTTGTGTGACCATCAGTATAGTCTTAGAACATGTTCATGGTCCCACAGAGATCTGTCATGTCCGAGCCCTCACCCCCCTCCTCTCTCCACTGCTCTGTCCCCGCCTCTACCCCCAGCCCCTGCCTCTGTAGATTTGTGTATTCTGGACACTTCATTTAAATAGAATCAGCCAATACATTAAAAAATATAATGGAATCCGCCTTTACATTTGTGACTGTTGCCAGTTCTGCGCATGTGCTGGGCAGTGAGGAGTCGGATGGGTTTAGCACAGCTCTTTCATCTCCAACTTAAACTAAAGGCGGATTTACTGGCTCACACAACCTGGGGAAATGGAAGGAACCTAACTTCAGGGAAGACTGGATCTAAACGCTCAAATGATGTCATCAGGCTTCTCTCTCTCTCCCCCCCCCCCTCTGTCTCTCTGTCTCTCTCTCCCCCCCTCCCTCTTTGCCTCAATGTCTATAAACTCTGATTGGCTCAGTTGGGGTCATGTGCACACCCCTTGGACCACTCGCTGAGGTCAGAGATGAGTGTTATGATTGGCTAGTCTTGAGTCACATGACCACCCACGGACAGAAGGGTCCTATTCTGTGCTGGTGCCACCCTGACACCCTAGAGTGGGGACGGGGAGAGAGCAGGTCGGCAGAAGACTCCCCAGTGGAAGGGCTGTGGGTGTTGCTGTAAGGGGGAAGGGAGCTGGGTGGATGGAAACAGCTGGTGCTCAGCACGTTTTCCGACCCACACCAGCATCAAACAAAGAGAAGATTAGACAGCTAAGCTCATGTGTGGTTAGAACTAGATAGATCCTGTTGATGGTGAGTGTTTGAAAAGTTCAGAGCAGCGGGGGTCCCTGAGAGCCCGCTGGGATGTGTGTCTTCCTTATTTGTGACCCAAATTCAGCGACGGGAAGCCAGTCCGAGGTGAAAGACCTTGAATATGTCTTTTTATATCTGTTGTATATGATATTTTACTTGTTTGGGGGAATCCCAAACCACTTTTTGATTTTCCACCATACAAGCAAATACCATACTTCTTTGGCTGTTTTTCAGGTTCTTTCCAAGTAGATAATTTCTGTGGGGTTTTTTTTTTCATGACTGGGTTTGAATTAGGGTGACTGGTCATTTTTCAAAACTGGTTGTTCAAAACCGATGGTTTCTTCTCTTGTTACACATTACAGACTGCCTGCTAGATCCCTACTGCCTAACACTCTGCCATTGTATGAAACTCGCCCATTTCTGCTTCTCGTGCCTTCCTCCGACTTATCCACCTGGCAAACCCTGCTCATCCTGAGAAACGTAATCACGTTTCCTTGGGGAGGGAGCAGACTACCCCTAACGTACTACCTGGCAGTTAGCTCAGGGATACGCGAACACGTGCACGAGGGACAGGACTCACACCTATGGGTGACACGTGGGTTCTGTGTCAATTAGGAGAGTATTCGATTGGAGGCATCGGACAAATCCAATGAGTTAAACAAATAGAGGTTTACTCTTCTCCTGTTTCAAGAATTTTGAAACTTGAAATGTGGCACTGGTCAAGGGGCTCAGTGAAGCCATCAGGGACTTAGTCTGAAGCTCTCCGGGGCAAACGAGGTGAGGGGAGGAAGGAGCCCGGGACCAGCTCTGCAGTGGTCTGCACTGTGTCTCATTAGCCAGCCCGAGCTGCCAGGGAAACTGACTTTCTCTTCTGAGGCTGGGATATGGTCCTGGCTCTATTAACAAGGAAGAATGAGGGGGTGGATATTAGCGAGGTGACCAGTGTCACCCACTACATATTTCATTGCATGTTCCAAGGTCACTGGACTCAAGGTGGAGCTCTGTGTTAAGTATTGTGAAGACCTGTCCAAGCCCGGGGCCAAGGCCCTTTGACTGATTATTAATGTCCGCTGTGGATGTAGAAACGGTGTGCTTGGTGTGTATTTGCCATTTTGGTCCAGGCCATAGATTGATCTGTGTGCTGGGAGGCAGATTCTGAAGGACTGGATCTCCAGATCCCCTGGCCCTGACTTCTGGTGGGTTTGGCCACGGGAGGCGGTGGCAGGAGGGCAGAGGAAGGGAGGGGAACGATGTCAGGATATTGATTCCCCAACTCCCTCCCTACCGGCCTCCGTGGTTTATTGAAGGCCGCATCTCTTCATGGGGCCCACTCTGGATATCTCTCCTCTTACAGGTTCCAGGAACTGCCTCATTCTTTGCCCCTCACCTTGTTGATGTCCCCAAACTCTGTCCACTCCTTTGTAAGCAGTGGTTTTATAAAATACACTGCCTCCAAATCATCCCGTTTCAGTGTCCTGTCCCCTTCCTGCCGTTTCAGTGTCCTGTCCCCTTCCTGCTCGGCTCCAGACGGAGGCAGTCTGCCGGGCTTTGGTCGCTTGTTCGGGGGGAAGGTGTTGGAGTCACCGATGGTCACCTTTGTGTCCCTCTTCCTCAGTGTCGAGGGCAATGTGCCGCCCACACTGGACAGGATACCTGACTTGCAACATAATCTAGGATGTGGTCAGAAGTCTTTCTTATTGATCAACAGCCCCACCTGCCCCGCTCAATGATCACGTCTCTGCTGGGCTTACAAGTCCGCCCAGCTGGGAGGGGCTTCGCTGGGAGCTTTGGGGAATCAGCAGGAGGGACCTGACCTGGCCCCCGTTCTCTCCAGGTGCAGGCCAGAGAGCTGCTGACTGGACGTGGCTGGGCGCCAGGTGCAGCCACAGCAGGTGTACGGGACCTCTCCACCCCCTTCCTGCCTCTGCCTTCCAGGGCACTGGAGTCTACACTCAGCAAACTGGCTCCGCGGTGTATTGTTAGATCCCCACCTCCCTCCCTCTTCCTCCCACCCCAACCCTCCCAGTGTGGTAGCGGAGGTGGGGAGGAGCCTGCAAAGCCTTCAGAGCAGGGTTTCTTAAACTTGAATGAAACTGTGAATCACTGGGGGATGGTGTCAAATTGCAGATTCTGTTTCAACAGGTCAGGGGTGGGCAGAGATTCTGAGTTTCTAACAAGCTCCCTGGTGATGCTTTTCCTGCTGGTGCAGGGAACACAAGTAGGTCGCAAGGACTTAGGGACGAGCCTCCAGTTGGTAGCCACTAGGCACACGTGGCTATTTACATTTATTGTCTTTCTGTTGGTTTTTGTCTCATCATAATCTCATCAACCCACCAGAACTGAGTTCCTAGTGAGAGAAACCCAGCTCAAAAGGTTTGTAGCTAAAGTACAAAGAGAAATATGTGGTTTTTATGAAACTGAAAAGAGAGAGAGATGGACAGGGTCAGGGACTCAAATGATGTTGTCATTATCATCATCAATCAATCAATCAATCAATCAATCATCTCTTTCTCCTTTCATTGCCCCTTTGTCTATTTTTTGAATGTTTTGTCCTCATTCTCTGGGCCCACAGACCCCTCAGGCAGGCCTTTGGCAGGTGGCTCCAGGCTGATGTTCTCACCGTCTCCATCCAAGTGGGCTGGGGAGCTCCTTCCTCCAGCGGCTGACTGCTCCGGCGCCCCACTGCGCCCAGATCTGTGCCATGGCTGGGGTGCCGTGGCTGGCCCGGGGGAGGGGCAGGACCCTGAGTGGAGGGGAGGAGGGGACCAGAGCAAGAGCTGGAAGCACAGAGAGGGGCAGGCAGACAAAACCAGCGCTGCTCGCCCCTCCGCCGCTCTTCCGCTCACGGAGTCCCCCAGCCAGTCCCTTTCAAGAACCCTCTCCTGGTTCCCGCCACCCTGGCATCATCCCCATGGAGAAGAGGGAGCTTGGCACATTTGCTGGGTGGTTCCAAGAGCACAGCCGTCCTCCCCGTGTATTTTCACTGCCACCGGTATCAACACTTCTCTCGGGTACGGATGCTAAAACCCAAAGACGGCATTTTGGCTGGCTTCCCCTTTGCTTTCTTTGGGCCTTTGATAGCCTTGCTTGAAGAGCTTCTTCCAGTTGCTTGACAGTAGCAAGCGGCTGAGGGTGGGAAATAGCAGGAGGGGAAGGCAGCTGCCTGCCCGGGGAGCAGCTGGAGGCCGGCTTTGGGGCGTTCGCTGAAGGGTGGAAGGCAGGACGACGTGGGGGACGAGATCTGTGGAAGTCCAGCGCGGAGAGCGGGACCGGAGAGGATAGGCAGGGGCCGGGAAACGAGGCAGCTGTAGCCACCGTTCACATTTGTGTTTAAATAAGAAAAGTGCAGGTGAGATTTTTTGGGGGGTAGGCAGGGGAGAGCTTGGGGGTTAAGGGGTGGGAAGGAGAGGATCGATGGCACATGGCAAAGTCTCCAAAGCCAGGGGCATGGTGTCTGCAATGAATCTCCTAGACCTGCATCCAGCTTCCTTTCTCCTGTCTGCCCTCCCCTCAAATGCCCCGTCTGGGTGCGGAAGGGCACAGTCAGTACACGGTCTGGCCAGTTGCCAATCCCAGTCAGAGCGCCAGGAGGGAAGGAGTGTTGGTGGAGCACCTACTGTGTGCCGGGCACTTTGCATTCATGAGGGCAGTGAATCCTCACACCGGACCTACAACTTAGTCTGCATCTCCAGGTCTCAGGTGAGGAATTAGGGCCCTGAAAAGTAATTCTCACAAGCTCACCTGGCTCATCAGTAGTGGAGCTGGAATTCACATTCAGCTCTGACTACGGAGCTGGAATTCTTCATCCATCCATCATCCATCCATCCATCCATCCATCCATCCATCATCCATCCATCCATCCATCATCCACCCATCCATCCATCATCCATCTATCCATCCATCCATCCACCCATCCATCATCTACCCATCCATCCATCATCCACCCATCCATCATCCATCCATCATCCACCCATCCATCCATCATCCATCTATCCATCATCCATCCATCCATCATCCATCCATCCATCCATCCATCCATCCATCCATCCATCATCCATCTATCCATCCATCATCCACCCATCCATCATCCATCTATCCATCATCCATCCATCCATCATCCACCCATCCATCCATCCATCATCCATCCATCCATCCATCCATCCATCATCTATCCATCCATCCATCCATCATCCATCCATCCATCCATCATCCATCCATCCATCATCCATCTATCCATCATCCATCCATCCATCATCCACCCATCCATCCATCCATCCATCCATCATCCATCCATCCATCCATCATCCATCCATCCATCCATCCATCCATCATCTATCCATCCATCCATCCACCCACTCATCCATCCATCTACTCACCCATCCACCCACCCACCCATTCATTCAACAGATATTTATGGAGCATTTACTATGTGCCCACCACTGTGCTGGGATCTTGCAATGGAGTGGAATGAACAAGACAGTAAACAAATAGGTATAACATGTAAAAAGCAAGACAGAGGAACATAAAGTAGGGTTAGAGGAAAGCATGTTAGACAGGGAGGGCCAGGGGTAGGCTAAGGCCAGTGAGGCACCTAGGACACAAAACTTAAGGAGGTGCCTGCTCTCAGGGTTTGGCAAGTGCAGGGTTGGCATTTGCGTGACCTCGGCTCCTTAAGTTTTGCTCCCATAGGTGCCTTGCTCACTTTAACCTCATCCTGGTCCTGCAGATGGGAAGTCGTGGAGGGCAGGTGACATTTGAACAGAGACACCACGTGCTCTCGCAGTGTGGCCCAGGTGGAGTGTGGTAGCTATAGCAGGAGCTTTGGGGTGGGAGGGGGAATGCGCAGATCCCACTGAGCAGAAGGCATCCTTGCGTCCTGAGTGTGCCACAGATGGGGGGCAAGCAGGGGCCGAGGGACAGAGAATGAGGAAGGGGTGAGAGGTCTGGGGGAAGAGACTAGTGGGCAGCTGTCTCCAAGGCAGCTGGAGCCCACAGCCCATGGCTCGTCAGGCAGGGGTGCTAAGCATTTGACCTCAGTATTGAGCGCCTCTTCCAGAGAAGACCAGTCTCTTCTGAATCCCTGCTTTTTCCGTGCTTCCTGTGTTTGGGTCTCGGGGAGAGAAGAAAGGTTCTCTCTCTTATCTGAAGAACATGCTTATGCATGCTTTTCACACATGCTCAGTTGAGATGCACTGGCCAGGAGTCTGTCAGTCCCTGTAAAAACAAAACTCGACATTCCCAAAGTCGGGTCCTGGCACCAGCAGCACCAGCCTCACCGGGGAACTTGTGAGTGATGCTCCCTCTCGGTCCCACCCAGACCTGCTGAGCCAGAAACTTTAACCCCCTCTCCAGGTTATTCTTTTTTTTATTCCTTACCTGAGGATATATATTTTTTTCTATTTATCATCAGATGGAGTGGGAGGGAGGGAGAGAGAGAGAGAGAGAGACAGAGAGACAGAGAGACAGAGAGACAGAGAGAAACATCAGTGTGATAGAGCCACATCAACTGGCTCTATCTGTGTCACACGATCTCACCAGGGCCGAGGATGAACCACAACCAAGGTACATGTCCTTGACCGGAATTGAACCCGCGACTCATTGGCCACAGGCCGGTGCTCTAACCCCTGAGCCAAACTGGCCAGGGCTCCAGGCGATTCTTTAACTAGCTCTCCAGGTGTCTGCCCAGGTTTGAAAACCACTGGGCTTGATGAGTGTCACCCATGGACAGTGAGGGGCTCTTTAAACCTCACCTGGGCAGAGACAAATGCCCGCCTTCTTGGAGAGGTGACAGTCACCAGCCACCAGCAGCCTAGGGAGGGAAGTGACTTACCTGAGGTCACCTTGAGTAAGCAGTGGTGCTAGGCATTGCCTGCAGGTCTCATTCCCACTCTGATGCTCTTCTCTGCAGTGTTTTTTTAAATCCTCACCCGAGGATATATTTATTGATTTTTAGAGACAGGAAGGGAGATAGATAGACAGAGAGAGAGAGAGAGGGATAGATGTGAGAGAGAAACATGTCAGTTGCCTCCCATACATGCCCTGACCAGGGATAGAAGCCTCATCGTTTTGGTGTGCAGAATGACGCTCCAACCAACTGAGCCACCCGGCCAGGGCTCTGCAGTAGTTAATGAATCTATTTGTAAAGACTCTGGAGAAGCGAGGGCCTATCACTTACATTTTTATGTCTAAGAGATAGGACAGCGGTTCCCACATCAACATTTACAGTGTTTACAAAGCCCCAACGTGCGATGTTCAACCTCCCCAGGGTGGAAAATGAGAAATGTGGTCGTAATGGATTTGAAACGGGAGATGGCTGGGTCGGAACCCTCTTGTCCTGGGGGCCAGACAGAAATGAAGAACCAGGAGCAGAGGAAAAGGTTATAAAAATGTTTAGTCTTTGCTTTATTGAGTTACAACAAAGGAGCTTTAACAAGTTAGAAAAATCGTTTTCTTTCCAAACTCCCTAGCGTTTTCTTTGTGCAATGTACTCAAGTGGGGTGGGTGGGCTGCAATCACAATTCATATTGCAACATTTACACCAGATAGGTCTCTTGGTTTTTCTTCTTTAAAAGTTAGGACTAACTGGGAGGAAAAAAAAGTGCACTCAGGAATCTAAAATTGGCCCAAAACAAACGCACAAACAAACAAACAAACAAATCAATTCATGGTGAGGCTTCAAGCTGAAATCTTGTCAAATACCACACTGAAAAAAGGCAGTTAGGAACAGAAATGGAAACCAAAATGGTTCATCTGTGTACCATCTAGACAGGAAGATCTCTTTTTGTTTTAATTTCATAGAAGCCGTGATGATGCTAACAAAGTGGGCATCTTTCTGAAAAGGTGCTGCATAACGCCAGCCACCTGCTCCCGGGTCTCCCAGGGCCGGCTGGGCCCCGGGGCTGGCGGAGAGGCCAGCCCTCGAAGAGGCCAGCCCTCGAAGAGGCCGTTCAGAAAGCCCCGTGCGTGGCTACCCAGGGACCCCGGAGGCGGCTGGGGCAAGAAGTGGAAATGGATTTTATTCCGGAGATCTGCCATCTGTAAACTCTCTCCAAGTTCAGACCGATGCCTTCTCCTGGAGAAATCTCCCAAATGTCAAACTACCTTTAAAAACGAACTCTCCCTACCTAAAGTCCAGTAGATATGATGGCACTAATGCTAACATTACTCCCTCCCCCAAATTAATAAAATAAAAATTAAAAAGGAAAGAAAGAAAGAAAGCACACGAGATCAGCCCTTCCCTCCTGGGAAAAACCTTCCGATGGTAATGCTGGAGATGGAAATTGCCCTCGATTAAAAAGGTAGCAAAATTCCCGCATCGTCCAGTAGAGCAAGAGGTGGGGGACAGGGCAGAGGAGCCAACTATTTACAAGGACCCACGGGAAACGCAGTAGTAGGACTTTGGCACGATGAACAATTCCCACCGGTCCTCTGGGAGGCGCCTGGGATGCGGCTGGGTGCCCGGCCCTGCAGGGACAGGCCAGCTAAGTAGTTCTGCTTGGGAGCCTCTGGCCAGGTGGCCCACCGCAGGCCCGGGAGGGAAGTTCTCTCCTCTCTTCAGAGACAGAGCGTCCCCTGTATCAGCACAGCCGTTCCGACGACTTCCCTAGAAGATGACACAAAACCAGAGACAAGACGTCAGAGACAGTGGAAGGCGGCAGGGGTTGCTCGTACCAACTCTCCTAGGAATCACCCCTTCCAAAGCCACGGGTGGGGGGATGGGAGGAGAGACAAACACCCTTCAAGTTTGGGGCCCGTTTTAAAGTGTTTCCTGAGCACAACGTGAGGTTAGGGGGAGCATCTCTAACCAGGGTGGCTTTCTGGGGAGTAGGGGAGGTGATTCCTTTCATCATTAAAGACCCCTTTGTTATTCCTGTACACTGGCTCCTAAAAGGCTCCGGACTCCAGCCCTGGCCCGTTTGGCTCAGCGGTTAGAGCATCGGCCTGCGGACCATAGAGTCCTGGGTTCGGTTCCCGCTAAAGTCATGTACCTCGGTTGCAGTTGGGGTCGTGTGGGTGGCAACCAATTGATGTGTCTCTCTCACATCGATGTTTCTCTTTCTCTCTTGCTTCCTCTCTCCCTCCCACGCTTTAAAAAAAAGATAAAAGGTTCCGGACTCCGACCAGTGGAGGTTCTGGTTCTGACCTTGCCTGCTTACTGGCCCTGAGGCTGTGCACCTGTGACTCCCTCTGTCTGGGGCTTCGTGTTCCCGTCTGTGAGACTAACGACAGCGGCATCCCCCACCGCGCTGTGATTAGACAAGCCGGTATAGGCGGCCGCGCTGGGAGCGGTGCCCGGTATCGGTGCACATGCCTTCATGGTTACCGCCACATGGGGCCTTCCCAAACACGGCGGGACGTGTAATCGTCACATAACAAGGTGGGACACTTAAAGTGCATTTTCAACTTAACATTTATATCAGCCTCCAGTGGTGTTGGTATTATTAATATTCCCATTTCACAGGCGAGGACACTGAGCACAGAGAGGTTAAACGACTTGCCCGAGATCACACGGTTAGTAGGCGGCGGGGCCAAGAGTCAAACCCAGGCGCCCTGCAGAGCCTGCGCTCTTAACGAAGGGACGGTGCTTACTAAGAGTCAGCATGGAGCAACGTTCAAGTCTTACATACTTTGAAGTGAAGAAAGTAGTCCAAGGACCTTGTTATGAGTTGAATTGTGTCCCCCCAAATGGAGGTTGAAGCCTCCATCAGATTCCACCTTGGCCAGCCCAATGAATTGCTCCCCACACCGAGCCCGAGCCCTACGCACACAGCCGCTCCGCATGGAGTCACCACGCTGCAGGGGACAGCTCACCCGTTTAAAGGCAGGGGCTGGCGGTCCCGTGCACGGCCTCACGGCCCCCTGGGGGGTACACGGGGCACAGCAGCCTCCCCTGGATCCCCAAGGAACAGGCTTTTCCCCAGCAAACAGGGTCTCTCGCTGTCTTTGGAAAGGAAACTGCCCCCGGTTCGATGTCCACCTGAACAGTTCTCGAGGCTCCAGGAAACGAGGCCCAGGTGGCTGGACAGCCACTGTTCTTCCTTCCCTGAACCGGAGAGCTGGGTCCAGGCCCGCCCACCCAGCTGCGTGCCCAGGCCAGTTAGGCTCCCCCAGCCTCACTCCCGTAACTCATAACTGCCGGGCTGCCCGGTGGGCTGGAGGGGCCGTGCAAACAGGAGGTGCGTCGGAAATACCGCTTCATTTGTCCCCGAGGAAGGGCAGGTGTAGAGTCAGGGCCTTAGGGTCAGCAAAGTCAGGTGTGCGTGTGTGTGCACATGCATGTGTTTGTATGTGCATGCACACGTGTGTGAGAGTGCACACATTTTCTCCCTCATAAACAAAGCTGATCCCTGTCTCTTCAAGTGATTGGCAGAAACTCTCACTTTTTTAGATAAACCTCAAAACTAAGGTGGTTCTCTGTCTCACAATGAGTTTTCCTGATTCCCTGAGTAATGTTTTTTTTTAAATGTTTTTATTGGGGATCCAGCATGGAAACTGGCCATGTGCCCTGACCGGGAATCGGGAATCGAACCAGGACCTCTCATAATGCATAATCCACTGAGCCACACCTGTCAGGCTCCCTGTATAATTTCTTATAGACATGAACATGCATAATCATCCTTATGCATTAATAAAGAGAAAATGCTGAACAAGGTCTTTGGAAAAAATCCTCTCCCTCCAAAAACACACGCATATACCAGATTGCAAGACCAAGGGGTGCCCGGAAAAGGGGGGCAGCCACTATTTCTTTTTTGGCTTTTGCAGAGATCCCCCATGTCTGTGGAAGCAGCTAGACTTCGATTCTCCTTTGGCCTTTCTCAGGGTGTGTGGCTGCGGGCAGGACTGGGCTGTGGGCTGAGGGCAGGACTGGGCTGGGGCAGGACTGGGCTGTGGGCAGGACTGGGCTGGGGCAGGACTGGGCTGGGGCAGGACTGGGCTGCGGGCAGGGCTGGGCTGGGGCAGGACTGGGCTGGGGCAGGACTGGGCTGAGGGAGGGCAGGACTGGGCCGGGGCAGGACTGGGCTGGGGCAGGACTGGGCTGTGGGCAGGGCTGGGCTGGGGCAGGACTGGGCTGGGGCAGGACTGGGCTGCGGGCTGAGGGCAGGACTGGGCTGGGGCAGGACTGGGCTGTGGGCAGGACTGGGCTGGGGCAGGACTGGGCTGCGGGCAGGGCTGGGCTGGGGCAGGACTGGGCTGGGGCAGGACTGGGCTGAGGGCAGGGCTGGGCTGGGGCAGGACTGGGCTGGGGCAGGACTGGGCTGAGGGCAGGACTGGGCCGGGGCAGGACTGGGCTGGGGGAGGACTGGGCTGGGGCAGGACTGGGCTGGGGCAGGGCTGGGCCGGGGCAGGACTGGGCCGGGGCAGGACTGGGCTGGGGGCAGGACTGGGCTGGGGCAGGACTGGGCTGAGGGAGGGCAGGACTGGGCTGGGGCAGGACTGGGCTGGGGCAGGACTGGGCTGAGGGAGGGCAGGACTGGGCTGGGGCAGGACTGGGCTGGGGCAGGACTGGGCTGAGGGAGGGCAGGACTGGGCTGGGGCAGGGCTGGGCCGGGGCAGGGCTGGGCCGGGGCAGGACTGGGCCGGGGCAGGACTGGGCTGGGGGCAGGACTGGGCCGGGGCAGGGCTGGGCCGGGGCAGGACTGGGCCGGGGCAGGACTGGGCTGGGGGCAGGACTGGGCCGGGGCAGGACTGGGCTGAGGGAGGGCAGGACTGGGCTGGGGCAGGACTGGGCTGGGGCAGGACTGGGCTGGGGCAGGACTGGGCTGCGGGGGGGCAGGACTGGGCCGGGGCAGGACTGGGCTGAGGGAGGGCAGGACTGGGCTGGGGCAGGACTGGGCTGGGGCAGGACTGGGCTGGGGGAGGACTGGGCTGGGGCAGGACTGGGCTGGGGCAGGGCTGGGCTGGGGCAGGGCTGGGCTGGGGCAGGACTGGGCTGGGGGAGGACTGGGCTGGGGCAGGACTGGGCTGCGGGGGGGCAGGACTGGGCTGGGGCAGGACTGGGCCGGGGCAGGACTGGGCTGAGGCAGGACTGGGCTGGGGCAGGGCTGGGCTGGGGCAGGACTGGGCTGCGGGGGGGCAGGACTGGGCCGGGGCAGGACTGGGCCGGGGCAGGACTGGGCCGGGGGAGGACTGGGCCGGGGGAGGACTGGGCTGGGGCAGGACTGGGCTGTGGGAGGACTGGGCTGGGGCAGGACTGGGCTGTGGGCAGGACTGGGCTGTGGGCAGGACTGGGCTGTGGGCAGGACTGGGCCGGGGCAGGACTGGGCTGGGGGAGGACTGGGCTGTGGGCAGGACTGGGCTGGGGCAGGACTGGGCTGGGGCAGGGCTGGGCTGGGGCAGGACTGGGCTGGGGGAGGACTGGGCTGTGGGCAGGACTGGGCCGGGGCAGGACTGGGCTGGGGGAGGACTGGGCTGTGGGCAGGACTGGGCTGGGGCAGGACTGGGCTGGGGCAGGACTGGGCTGGGGCAGGACTGGGCTGTGGGCAGGACTGGGCTGGGGCAGGACTGGGCTGTGGGAGGACTGGGCTGGGGCAGGACTGGGCTGTGGGCAGGACTGGGCCGGGGCAGGACTGGGCCGGGGGAGGACTGGGCTGTGGGCAGGACTGGGCTGGGGCAGGACTGGGCTGGGGCAGGGCTGGGCTGGGGCAGGACTGGGCTGGGGCAGGACTGGGCTGGGGCAGGACTGGGCTGTGGGCAGGACTGGGCTGGGGCAGGACTGGGCTGTGGGAGGACTGGGCTGGGGCAGGACTGGGCTGGGGCAGGACTGGGCTGTGGGAGGACTGGGCTGTGGGCAGGACTGGGCTGGGGCAGGACTGGGCTGTGGGCAGGACTGGGCCGGGGCAGGACTGGGCTGTGGGCAGGACTGGGCTGGGGCAGGACTGGGCTGGGGCAGGACTGGGCTGGGGGAGGACTGGGCTGGGGCAGGACTGGGCTGTGGGCAGGACTGGGCCGGGGCAGGACTGGGCTGTGGGCAGGACTGGGCTGGGGCAGGGCTGGGCTGGGGCAGGGCTGGGCTGGGGGAGGACTGGGCTGGGGCAGGACTGGGCTGGGGCAGGACTGGGCTGGGGGCAGGACTGGGCTGGGGCAGGACTGGGCTGAGGGAGGGCAGGACTGGGCTGAGGGAGGGCAGGACTGGGCTGGGGCAGGACTGGGCTGGGGCAGGACTGGGCTGAGGCAGGGCTGGGCTGGGGCAGGACTGGGCTGGGGCAGGACTGGGCTGGGGCAGGGCTGGGCTGGGGCAGGACTGGGCTGGGGCAGGACTGGGCTGTGGGCAGGACTGGGCTGGGGCAGGACTGGGCTGGGGCAGGACTGGGCTGGGGCAGGGCTGGGCTGCGGGGGGGCAGGACTGGGCCGGGGCAGGACTGGGCCGGGGCAGGACTGGGCCGGGGCAGGACTGGGCTGTGGCAGGGCTGGGCTGGGGCAGGACTGGGCTGGGGCAGGACTGGGCTGAGGGAGGGCAGGACTGGGCTGGGGCAGGACTGGGCTGGGGGAGGACTGGGCTGAGGGAGGGCAGGACTGGGCCGGGGCAGGACTGGGCTGGGGGAGGACTGGGCTGTGGGCAGGACTGGGCTGGGGCAGGACTGGGCTGGGGCAGGGCTGGGCTGGGGCAGGGCTGGGCTGGGGCAGGACTGGGCTGGGGCAGGACTGGGCTGGGGCAGGGCTGGGCTTGGGCAGGACTGGGCTGGGGCAGGACTGGGCTGGGGCCTGCAGCCCCCTCACAGCGAAGAGGAAGCAGAAGCAGGGCTCATCTGGGCCCCATCCCTTCCCCTGGGCAGCAATGCCCAGCCTGCAGGCCACTTCCCCGAAAGGCCTCGTCCCAGGTGCCATCAGTTCTGTTTGTTGAGTGTCCCCGTCCTTAGTTGCCTGGCTAATTGTACGTCCTGTGAGGCCCCTGAGAACATGGACGGTGCCTGAGGTGCTCACTGGGGCCCCCTGCTGCCCACTACCCGAACTGTGTGTGGCCCACTCAGGATAAGCTCACATTTCAGGGCTGGTTTGTTTTTTAAAGAGCATCTCAGCGATTTTGACTATATGGCCTCTTGCTAATCTCTTTTTTTGGGGGGTTTGTTTTTTGTTTTAACCTCCTGGGTTTCTACCCAGAATCTTACCTGTTGCTCACAGACATTCCGCACTGCAAACAGCCAAGGACCTGATGGGTCACCTGACCCGAGAGCACCAGGTCTCAGCTTTGGGAGGAAACTGCAAAGTCATCGGGCCCACTTCCTTAGAGCCACTATTCAGACATTCCTACCACGTGGATGTCCCTCTCTCCCGGGACACCGCGGGGCCGGGGACCCACTGCCTCCCACAGCTGTCCCCTTCTATCTTGGGGGCCACCTGGAATGCTGAAAAGAACGAATTCTCTAGCAAAATCTGTTTCTCTCTTCCTTTGCCTGCTGTGGAAACACGAAACAATTAGGATTCCTTCCCCATGCCATAGATTTCTGTTTCTGTTTCTCTTTCATTGTCCCCGCAGGGATTTCCCAAAGCCTTCAGCCTCGAGAGAATATCACTGTATTCCACGGGAAAAGAAAACAAGCCCTGCGATAGTGATTTATTATCTCTCAATCACATTTCTGAGCCGAGTTGCCTTTTATAAGAGGGGGCCTGGCCTGGATTTAATTAGAACTGAGATGAGGAAAATAGGGCGCAGGGACAGGGGTTAAGCCATTCCCCAGCAGACAGGGCAAAGTCCACACCACCCAGACCCTCCCCACACAGGCCGCTTTCCCTGCAGCAGTTTGGGGGAGCCTCTGGGGTTGGGGAAACGGCTGAGACATATACGCCAGGTAAGTTTCCCCCAAGGCTGCTCCCAGGGAGGCTCAAGACAGAAGGAGCCAGGGGGGCCTCTGGATATGTTGTTTCTCTGTTGGAATGTTCGGGCCCTTCTCTCCTTCCAGCCGATTTCCACTTAACCTTTTTTCTCTCTAAGTTAAAGGGTCCGGGATGCCGCCACCAGGGCAGACGGCACCCCCTTTCTGAATGCGACGGCACCTCTGAAATATCAGGAAGCCAACCAGGGATCACAGATGTCACCAGGTATTGAGTGGACCTTAGCATCCTGTTTAGGAATATTTGACAGAGCACACCGGTGGCATTCACCGTAAATAAACATAAAAAAGTGTTCCTGGGTGTTCCTGGTTCTTTTGGGAGACAGCTGGTTTCTACGTCTCTGAGTTATCTAATGTTAATTCAAAAGTCAGCTCCGAAAACCCTAGGGATCCCCTCATTCCCGCCACTGGGGGTGGGGGTCCACCGGAAATGGGGACTAGACATTGAAATAAAGAGGCAGAGGTGACACGGGAAGAGTGAGCCTCTGGAGTGACACCAAGGTGCTGGCTGGGGAATGGGGGTGAGTTCCTTGGTTTCTGAGTCTCAGTGTCTGGGTTATAAAAATAGAGAGAACTTCTCTCTCAGGCTCGCTAAGGGAACTGGATAAGACCGTCTGTGGCCGGAGCACCTGGCTCAGCTTCCGTCACTCAGGAGGCCCTGTTCTACCTTCCCACCTCCCCGCCCTTTCTTTCCAAAGCTTCTGTTTATGGTTTCAGCACAGCTTCGTCTTCTGCTTCCCTTGCGCCTGAGTGACAGTCGGACACAGCGGCAGCTGAGCCAGAGGGGTGTTTCCACTCTTGGTGGTGGCAGCATGGGACAGAGGGGCTGGGGACAGGCGGCTGCAGGGGCCCCTGGAGAGCTGCCTCCCCAGGCGGCCTCCCATTCAGGGACATCTGCAAGCACCGCCTGGCTCACTCGGAGACGGGGACGTATCATCCTACACTCGGCGGTACAATTAGTTCAGAATAGCTCTGCCAGCTGTGGGAACCTTTGGGTGTTCTTGTCGTTTGCCATTTCTCATTGTTCACTGGATCCCCAAACCTAACTTTCAGTCTATGCCAAAACTCTTTTTTTTTTTATCCTCACCCAAGGACATTTTTGCATTTATCTTCAGACAGAGCTGGAGGGAGAGAGGGAGGAAGAGAGAGAAACATTGATGTGAGAGAGACACATCGAGTGGTTGCCACCCACACGACCCCAACCAGGGATGGGGACAAACTGCAACCAAGGTATGTGCCCCGAACCCAGGCCTCTCTGGTCCAGGGGCGCACGCTCCAACCACTGAGCCAAACCAGCCAGGGCTACGCCAAACCTCTTTTGGTTTCTCAACTTTACCATTTTCTTGTCTCTAGACCTTTGCCTTGTTTGTTTCTTCCCCATCAACCACTCTTTTCCTTGTCTGTGTACTTGGCTAAACCCTTGTCATCAGCCAGCCCCTGAGTCAGATGTCTCTTCCTCCAGGAAGCCTTCCCTGACCTGCAGCCTGGGCGCCCCTCCTGTATGCCCCTACACATAGCTGTTGACATCTCCACCATACCACGGATCACCATGGCTAGTGAAGGGGAGACCAGTCTCCTCCCTCCTTGGCCTGACTGCGCTCCATGTGAACAAGGACTCTGCCATGTGTCTTCTCCATCAGGTTAGCTCCAGTGCCTAGCACGGTGGCTGGCACACAGTAGGTGTTCAGGGAGCATTTGTTGAATTGAACGGAACTACTGTCGGGAGCAATCATGTAGACTTATGTATCCGAAAAGGTCAAGGACAGAAGACAGGGAAAGCTAGGGCAGATTCTAATTGGGCAGGAACCATTACTCCGCCATTTCAACGAGGTAGCGAGGGGCCAGACAGGCAGGGCTCTGCAAGAACGTGGTAGGGGGAGGACAGAACCCAGGGAGCCAGCCGGAGGTGTGTAGTGGGTGCTACTGGTGACACCGGTAGCCTTTAGCCCTCCTCCTGTCGCGCCCTCCCCTCTGGGCGGCATCCTCATCCACAACACATCACCAGTCCTCCTGAAAAGTGGGAGGAGGGCTCCATGGCATTCTGCGATTGGCTGCGAGGACGACTCCATGGAATTCTGTGATTGGCTGCGAGGACGACTCCATGGCATTCTGATTGGCTGCAAGGACGACTCCATGGCATTCTGTGATTGGCTGCGAGGACGACTCCATGGCATTCTGTGATTGGCTGCTCATTAAACTGCTCTTTTCACAGCCCATGGAACTGGCTGAAACAAGGTTTCTAGAAGGCTTCATTTTTTTTGCCAGGTGCCTCATTTTATTACCGAATACACAAATGAATGAGTGACATGGCCAGCCAAAGCTGTCCAAATTCATTAACAAAGAGGCACGGTAATTTCCAGGGCTCCCTTTGGGACCTTATCAGTCATTCTGGAAGTCCTTACCTTTATTTTTAATGGTGACATGCGCACGTGTGTGTGTGTGTGTGTGTGTGTGAGTGTGAGTGGGGGGTGGCTTTCGTGCTTTGGCCAAGGTGGATCTTTCCCTCCTGTGTCCTTCTCCCCATTACCCCATCCGTACCCCTGACCCCCTTTTCTAAGTGCACCACCAAGCAAGCTGCTGTGCGTTAGGCCTTGATTTGCACGGACCTCTTGTGAAGCACAAACACCAAGGGCTTGGGTGGCATGTCCCATTATGTGGATGACATGGCCATTAGTAACCATGGTAACCTCCCTTCCCAGGCCTTTGTGGCTCCACAGGCCTAATTTACACCAGTCTCTTCCAGATTCCAAGGGGTTTTGGGACCCAATCAGCAGAGCTAGGGGCAGGGTCACTTAATGAGACACACAGGGCACCTTCTCTTCACCATGACAAGGCAAATACCCAAACCTTTCAGGCCAATAGAAACGACCCCAAATCTATAGCCCGTAAACTTAGATACTTAATGCTTCGAAAATCCAAAAAGAAAGGAAAAGGACAAGACATATCCTTTTCCTGCTTTTTTTCCCTTTTTTCTTTCTTGCAGCGAACACACCACAGCCGGTTAAAACTGCCACCAGACTTGAGAATGGACAGGCCCCACGGGTGGTGCCCACGCATGCCACAGTGCTGCCCATCACACGGCCTTTCAAATAAGTACGTGAAATCTACAAGTCCTGTTTTTCTTCCTTAAAAAAAAAAAAGAACCCATCATCTTTGTCAATATCTCTATACCCTACAAACTCTATCGACTCTGGCAACAAAGAGAAATAAAACCGGCACCCTCCCCTAGTTGCCCGGGGAGCAGGTGGCATTACCTGTTCAGGCCTGGCCAGCCTCGGCAGGGACACTGTCGGAGTCCGAGTCGGCCAGCTCCGCGGTGCCCTCGGCGGCGGTCTGACTCCAGCTGTCCGAGCGGTCAGAGGTGGCGTCTTCCTCCCCGACCGTCACCTCCACCCAGTCCACAACGCCTGACTCGTTTTCGTCGCTGCCCTGGTCATCTCGGCTGCTGCCCTCTGACCTGTCCAAGGTGGCCTCTGAGGGCTTTGCCGGCAAACTGTCCTTTGCTGGCTCGCTGCCCACTTTCACCCTGGGCCCCAACTTCTCCAAGTCCTCCTCGCAGAGCTTTTTGGGGTCCTTGGGGTACTGCGGACCCACCTCGCTCCCGTTCTTTGGGCTGTCGGTGACGACGGCTTTGGCGGCTTTCCTGGACAGGGTGTCGTAGCCGTGGTCCTCCGCCACGTGCTGCTGCTGGTACTGCTCCATCCACTTCAAGGTCCCAGTTTTCAGCAAGCACCTGTTCTCCTTGAACCAACGCACGATTTCAGTTCGAACCAGGCCAGTCTTTGCTGCCAACTGGTCGTACTCCTGCGGTGTGGGCCACTGGGTTCTTGCAAACGTGCTCCTCAGGAGATGAACCTGTTCTTCACTTTTTATAATTGCTGGTGAAGGGCTGGGCAGAGAACTGACCAGCTGGGCACTGGAGAGCTGGTCGAGTCGAGACAGAGCACCGTTGGGGGTTACCCCATCCTGGCCTTTTTTGCCAGACCCCATGGAATCCAAGACGGCTTGCTCCATGCTGTCCCGGAGCTTCCGCCGCTCCGAGAACCAGGAGTCGATCTCCCGCCTGCTCAGCTTGGTCTCCACCCTCAGCCGGTCCAGTTCCGCTTGGGTTGGAAAAGAGCTTTTCAAAAAGCTGTCTTCCAGGATTTTAATCTGACCCTGTGTTTTCTCTTTGAACTTCTGTGGGGCAAAGTCTGGGTAGGCGTGGTACGTGCGACCATGTCGGGAGTTCGCAAGGGCCATCTGGTCTTTGGCAATGGATTCGCTGGTGATGTGGACGATGCCCCTTTGACACCGATACCGGTGGTCACTGAACCACTTCTTGATCTCGCTCCTGGCAAGGCCCGTCATCTCGATGAGTCGGTAGACCTCAGCGTCGTCGGGGAACTGGCTCTGGAGAAAGCTCGCCTTCAGATGGGCTATCTGTTCCTTTGTCTTCTTGCGGTCGCTGGCTGCGGTCAGCGAAGGGTTGGCCACCTTGGGCGGGGGCTCTGGCACCTGAGTGACATGTGGGCGCTTGGGCTCAGGGGCAGCTTGGGGAGTCACTAAAGGTCTCTTCTGGCCATGGTTGGTCACCCCGGCAACAGCAAGCGTGATGGGGGAGCAAGAGACCGTGGTTGACCCGCTGGTCACCTGCGTCAGCACCAGGCTGGTCTGGCCGAGGATCTGGCAGGGTAGAGCTGTCTGGAGGATGGGCTGTGACATCTTTGTGGGGGCCAGCTGGGTGGGCAGCACAGTGATTGTCGGGGGCACTGTCTGGATGGTGCCATTAAACATCTTCTTCCGGGCCTCCTCCACTTCCTCTGGGGACCAGCTGATACCGTGCTTTAGGCGCTGGGTGGCAAACCAGATTCTGATGTGCTCTTCAGGGTGTTTGGACGCAGCTGTCAGCCAGGACAGCTCTGCCTGGGTCGGGTAAGGAAACTTGTTGAAGGAGTTGATCATGGTGGCGTTTGTGTCCAGGGCAGAGTTGTATTTGGTAGTATTCAATGGGACGGGGACCTTGGGGACAAGGTTGATATTTGGTGGGAGCTGGACAGAAGGCATGACGTGTCCTAACTCCTGCAGCAGCTCTACACCTCCGAGTCTCGAGAGGATCTCAGCTGCGTCTGTCACCAGGCGGGCGGTCCCTTCCACGTGGTTCTCGGCTGCGGCCTCCTCGGGCTTCTTGGGCATCTTCTTGGCATCCGCTTTCGGTTTCCCTGGCTTCATGATGGGAGTCTTACTCACTGAGATCCCAGGGTCCCCGTCCCCGCCCCCGGGGCCGCTGGTGGTGATGGACACGACATGGTTGGTGGTTTCGATGGACTGCTCCAGGACAGTTTGATTATTGCGCTTGATCAGCTTCAGCTTGAAGTTGGTCTCCCCGGGATGGAACTTGGAGTTGTGGTCAGACAGGGAGTCGTACTTTTTGGTTGTGAAGTTACATTCAGCGCACACGTAGAGGGGGTTGAGAATCACGTTGGGGTGCTGCAGGTCCACGTGCTCCGTGAACTCGTTCAGGTTCTGGGTGGAGTAGGGGCAGTACTTGCACTCATAACCGCCTTGGAGCTTTTTGGATGGGTTCTCGCCCGTTGACTTCACCTCCATCACTTCGTTTTCTTTGGAAGAGTGTTCAGGTTCCGCTGCCCAGCTGGCCATTTCAGGCTGCGGCGTGCTGGTCCCTTTCCCTTTGGCCCTGTCCCCTTCCTCGGGCACATCGTGTTCTAGCACCCGTGACGTCCGAACCATGCACGGGGTGGTAGATTTCCGCTTGCTCGCCATGCTGCCTGCCTGTGTGCAATGGCTTCTTTGGGGGCGGGGGGCGGGGGGCGCGTAGGGAGGGGGCAGCGAAATTTTTGGAACTTATTTGTTTGTTCAAAGAAAGGCTCTTGGCTTATCCCCCCTCTGATGACTTTGGCTTCCCTTCAATGCTGAAGTCTAGCGTTTGCGTTTCCAGAATGATCTCAGCACAGAAAATTGTAGCCGCTCCGATGGTTAAACACAAGAGGCAGCATCGTATCTGTGGGACAAGAACAAAGATAGGGTCAGTGTTTCTCTACAAGGCAAAAGAAACTAGCGTGTCTTTCTGAGTGGCACTCATGACCCACCCCGACTGGCACAGATGGCGTGAGACTGGGCGCACGTGAAAATGAAGGTCCCGGTCTGCTTTTCTCCCCGTCTCTGGGGAGGCAAGTGGGAACTGGCCCACGGCAAGCAAACCAGGATGCAGCTCACGCTCATGTTTAGACACAAATGGATACAGAAGAGCAACAAACATACTGAGATCCGAAGTGGCGGGTGGGGTGGTGGAAGGAACGTTGCTGGTGGCATGTGGCTGGGCTCTCAAGCTGCTTTAATTGTTGGTACGTTATAAGCAACACGCTTTCCTGGGGCTGGCAAGGGGCATTTATGTGGGCATTGGAAAACAGATACGAACTTTTGTTTCTTCTTGTAAAAGTAAAGTCACTATAGATAATCCAGAAGATGCGCTGGAATATACAGGAGAAAAAAAATCACTCCAATATTACAGTTCCTTCATTTCACTTGAAAGGGTCCCTATTTCTATAAAAAAACATGGAGTGAAAAATGACTTAAAAATGGCTGCATGATACTACATGGTAGAGAGACACCCTCTAGAACATATTCAGCCATTCAACTTTCGCTGGACATTCATTTCCCATTTTTGGCTCTTCTTAACGAAACTGCAGTCGACACCCTGAGTCCTTACTTCTGATAACTATTTTTGGATGAATGCTTAGAAACAGAAGCACTGGGTTAAAGAGGAGCAACATTTTAAGTTCTCTTGACTCAGATGGCCGCATTTTTTTTCGTTTTTTGTTGTTGTTGTTGTTCAGATAGAGTGTGAGGGAGAGAGAGGGAGAGAGAGAGAGAGAGGGAGAGAAACATCGACGTCAAAGGGACACATCGAGTGGTTGCCCCCCGCACAACCCAACTGGGGCCAGGGACAAACTGCAACCGAGGTACGTGCCCTTAGCGGGAACCGAACCCGGGTCTCTCTGGACCACAGGCCGACGCTCTAACCGCTGAGCAACACTAGCCAGAGCATATGGCCACATTTTTGCACCGATTTGCACAGCCAGGCAGTGTAGTACCATCTAAATACCCCTCAATGGCACAACAATGATTGATTCATGTGGTCAACAAATACTGACCAGCCCCCGTGAATGGCAGACCTGATTCTAGTGCTGGGGATAAGGAGGGGCAGACGGAAGCTGCTCTGGCTGAGCTCACATTCGCGAGAAGGACAGGCAGAAGCTCAGTGGCTTGTAGACACACGGGAAAGCCAAGCAGAGAACAGCATGGGGTGTGCGGGGCAGTGGGGGCACCTGTGAGCTTAAGCAGGGACATCGGGGACTCTCCCCACGAGGTGTTAGCGAGCATCTGGATATTGCATAGACAAGGAGGAGAAAGAGTTTATGAAACAGAGGGGGCTGCCTTTGATTTCGTAGGACAGGGCGGCCAACCGCTGGACTGGGAAGGCAGCATCCTCCTTAGCAATCAAATGGCCACAACTGGGGTGAACGGAAATTCTCCATACTTTGTGGATGAATCCTTGTAACAACCCTGCAGAGCAGCTGCCATTATCTTCAATTTATGGAAGAAAGAACCCAGGCCAGGGAGGGGAAGTGTCTCATCCAAGGTCACGCGGCCAGTCTGTGATAGAGCTGGTACTGGAACAAAGTCCGTCCAAGCTCTTGGTATACTGCACGGTCTTGGTTGGTTAATCTGGTCTCCAAAGATGGGGTAGGATCCTGCCAGGTAGAGAGACGCCAATCAGAGGACCAGAGTGCCCCCAGGAGTGGAGACAGCAAGAGCAAGGAGCCGGCTGAGGAATTGCGGGGACTGGGTTCAAGGGCAGGATGTGAGGGCGGAGCGGGGAGGGGCTGCCAATCAGGCTGGGCTAGACTGCGACAGGCCTTGAATGCCACGCAGAGGAGCTGGGATTTCATTCTGCTGGCAACAGACGCCTTTCAGGCAGGGTCATGGAAGCAGCAGGGTCTCAAAGATAAATTGCGGGGTGAGAAGGCACATCAGTGAAGGTAAGAATCCCCAAACCGAGCAGATGAATCGTCATCTTAACGAATCCCAAGTTAAACAGTCAGGACCCAGGCTGCTAAGAAACGGTCTTCTCTCCAGCCTCCAAATTTGTCCTTTAAGTAGCTATTGAGAGGGTTTTTTTTTACCTGGAACTTTCTTGAATTCAGTTTGGACTTCCTTCCCCATCAAAAATGGCCGGATGCTTCGGGTTTAAATGTGGCAAAACTGTCTAGACATTTCCTGATAACAATGACAGCTAACATTCAGTGAAGGCTTAGTAGATACCGAGTGCTAAGTGTTTCCCTTCTCAAAACCTTATGTAGAGATACTGAGGCTCAGAGAGGTTAAGGAGCTTGGCCAAGGTTGCACAGCCTGGAGCCATACAGCCGGGATGCAGGCTTCAGGTGCAAATTGCCTGGGGATCTTGTTGAAACAATTTCTCATTCCGTCTGCATGTCTAAGGAGCTCCCAGGTGAGGATGACCTGCAAAGGTGAGTCACATCGGGGGCAGCAAGGCTCAATAGACCTTCCCACGGAAGCCCTTCCCACTGTTATGCCCTGGGTCTTCCCCATCCCCACACATTTCCCGAGGTGGTGTGGTGGCATTTCCTGACCGTTCCCTACAAGGGGCTGAGCCCCTGGACGTTCTCCTCCAGGGGGCTGACACGCACCTGGCGGCAGATGAGAAAAATGTCTTGGCTCTTGACCTCCATAGGGAGATACCTGGGGAGGTGAAGAGTCAGACTTCATTGGTTCCCCAAGGCTGGGGGTCTTGAGCCCCAGGGGGCTCAGAGGTCAGAGCAAGTGGGGGAGCTTGGGCCCTGGCTGGGCCTCCCGGGCAAGCCGTGTGCCTACCACCCAGGAGCGCACCTGTGGGGCTCTCGAGAAGCCTTACTGTGGGCTTGGGTGGGGGAGGGGCATCACTTCTTATTTCAGGGCCTTTCCCGGGGCTGTCAGAGGGAATGACAGGGCTGTCCTGGAGCTTTTGAAGGAAGCATCTTGTCAAGACATCAAAGCCCAAAAGGATGCTTTTAGCTTCACTGTGGTCTTCTGACAGAGCTGTTAACAGATTCAGCCTCCGTTCAAGGGTAGATTGTGTGTGTGTGATTGCTCCTTTATGTTTTAAAGTCACAACATTTCACACCCCCTCCCCCACCCCAGAAGGCATTCTGAGGGGTGCGTATGTGGTGGTGGTGGCAGTGGGGGTGGGGTGGAGAAAGGATTAGATGCTGGGTCCTGGGGTTCTCTGTCCTTGCCTCTGATTTTCTCATCTGTTCAATGGGAATTTCTGCTGAAAGGTCACTGGTGACCTGACTCAGTTCCGAGTTTTACTGATTTGTCCCCCACCTACTTGAAATCTAAACTAGAATTTGGGGGCAGGCCTATAGTTTGGCTCCCAAACCATCAGACAGCACCTGGGGTGCTTAGTCAAAACACCCCTTCCTGAGCCCCAGTCCAGACTCCAGAACCCAGGCGCCAGGAGCAGGCCCAGGGGTCGGATTGCTCACGGTAGCCCCATGGCTACCGTGCACCCAGGTCTGGTGTCCTCGGCCAGAGGACATCGCTTGGCTTCTCCTGATTCAGAAGTGGGGGCCCAGGTCCACTCTGCCCCGAGGATGGACGGTGGTCCCAGCTGCACTGAATGTGGAACTAGACGTGAGCTCAAGCTCCCTGGAGTCTCAGTGGTCATGACAGTCGGAGGACGGTGCAGAAAGGGGGAGAACTGTGCGAAAAGTTGATGCAGAGAGAACAGAGCAGAGAACGCTGGGTGCCCAGGAACAGACCCCTTCAGAAACGACAGGGACCACGGCAGGGGAGTTGGTTGGGGGCGGTGCGCTTTAAGAAGCTATTTCCTGTTTCCCGCGTCTGTGCTTAGCTTTTATTGCTCAGATGCTCAGACAGACAAGTTTTTTAAAAGTAGGGGCTGACTGTACACAGTAAAGGCAGCTCCTACATGCCGTTTACAGGCACCGTGCTTCTTATCCCATGAGACCAACAGATGGCTACAAGCTCCATTTCACAGGTAAGGAAACTGAGGCTCAGAGAGATCAAATGGGCTGCTGAGGAGGACAGAGCCCAGAGACTCCTGCCTCCGCACCCACTGCTCCGTCCCTGTAACATACAGTTAATTGTTAACAATTCCATTTCCTGACACTGAGTCTATAAATTAGATTTTTCACAAATTCCGAGTGGCTTTCCCCCTCTGGGAGCGTTCAGAAGACTCAGCCTTAATTGGATTATACTGTCCTTTTCAAGTTGCTGCTCCTGAGACGCTGTTACTAGGTGGAAGACCGCGTGCCTGGTCTCCTCCAGCCGGAAACAGACACCTCAGTGGCTGAAATGATGTTGTGGCTGTTCCACGCAGCCCACTACGTTAGTGTCATGTGCATTTGGTGACACAGGACTGAGAGGAGGCTGGTGTCCTAGGAGTGGTAACCCACGACCCCACTCGGTTAGTACTCAGGGGCAGAGAAAGCCAGCTGGGCCCAGGGAAGCTGGAGCCCAGAATTTCCTTGTTCACTCAGACACAATGAAGTCCCAAGCTCAGACTCTTCCAGCCCTGCAGCAGGAGAGGACGTGGCCCCTGGCCACCTTGCTACCCCTCAGCACTCGCCAGCAGTGCCCCCTGCTCGGAGGAAGGGGCGCAGGCTGAGCCAGGCCCCCTGCTTTGAATCCTGGCTCTGCCACTTACTAACAGGGGCGTTCATCCTTCTCTGGCCACGACCAGGATGCCTGCCTCCCAGGCCCCCAACCCATACACAGCCTGGAGGACACCAGGCGCCCACTCCCATCCCCGTGGCCAGACTCCGCTCCTGCAGCCGGGGGACGGGTGAATCCTCTCCTGCAGGACTGGGCTCTGGGAACACCTTTAACGCTGGCACCTTCTGGGTCCCTGAAGGGTGACCTTCATTAGCGAGCGAGTATTAGTGATGACGGACTTGGCAACGTGAAGTTCAGATGGACCATCCTGCACTGTCCTCCTCCTCGGTGTACCCTCCGATCATCCCCACCTTCCCCCTCAGTGGCCCTGGATAAGCTGCTGCCATCGACCCAGCTCGTCTCACCTGAGTCATGCTGCTCCGAGAGCTGTATCACCTGCTGCACAAGCCTGCATCCATTTCTATGGCAACTGTGCCAATAGTTTCCATTCTCCCAACTTTGCTGCTCTGTTTTAGTAAGAGATTCTGCCTCCTAGCTTGCTGAGGAGATCAGCCACCTGATCAAGCTCACAACACCTCACCTTCTTGCCCATCCCCATACTCATGTCTTTTCTCCCCACCTCAGTGGGGGTAGCCGGACTCCCCATCATAAGGCGAATAATCCCACTACCTGGCTTCCAGCCCAGCACTCATCAACTCTTATCTCTTTTCACCCCATCCCTTGTGCTTTGAGTTACAAACACTCCAGGCTGCCTAAAAAAGAAAGCAAAGCAAAACAAACGTGAAAAGCAACACTGAGTTTTCCAAAGCTGCTCAATTCCAGCACCGTCTGCACATTATTATACCAACTCTTGCATCCCGTGGCCGTGATGAGGAAGTCAGGCTCCCGGGTGAAAGAGCCCCGCCTTCTGGTCGGTCCCACCCCCTCAGGGTGTGAGCCTGGACAAGGTCCATCAGTCTTCGGGAGCCTCAGCTTCTCCACTGCCATGGAAGGGAAATGGTACCATCAAAGGGTTGCCGAGAGCATCCAGGGTGCTATCTGAATACAATGTTTGGCTCTGGGCCCCGCTCACAATGAGCTCTGAACTCACGACACAGGGCACCTGCTGTTAAAATGATGTAACCATCAAACGCCTCAAAGGAAGCCGGAGAGTCCTGCTGCTCACCTCTGTCACTGCACGGTTTACCCCTGCCTCTGTCATTCTGTTCCCCTGCTTTGTTGATGCCTTTTTAGAAACTGCTGAACTGATCCCACATCACTGGCCCTGGGTGGCAAACAGCCTTCCTGAAGTGTCCCCCCCCCCCTCCCCAGCTTCCCTGGACTGCGCTCCTGGTCCCTCTCCTGGCAGCCCCTCCTCTGCTGCTTCTCCCGGTTTCTCTCTCGCACAGGTGATCTCCATGCCGGCCCTTCCTCATTCCTCTCCTCCCCCTCCTCCTTGCTGAGCTCATCCAGCCCAAAGCTCTAAACTCATCCTTGCAGAAAGATGTCGACCAGACCAGCCTTTCCAGCCCCATCACGATTTCTAAACACAAATCTGACCACATCATCCTCGTCTTCCAAACCTCCCTAGGAGGACTGGGGGCTGGCTGTGACGGGTGTTCCTTGCCACCCACGCTCATCCTCAGACATTCCGGTGTTTAAAAAGCGGCATACGGCCTGGCCGGTGTGGCTCAGTGGACTGAGCGTCGTCCCATGGACCGAGAGGTCCCACTTTGATTCCTGGTCAGGGTACGAGCCTGGGTTGTGGGCTCGATCCCCAGTAGGGGGCATGCAGGAGGCAGCCAATCGCTCTTTCTCTCTCACGTGGATGTTTCTATCTCCCTCTCCCTTCTCTCTCTAAAAAAATCAATAAAAACATATAAAAAATAAAATAAAAAGGGACATACAGCAGAAGACCTCCTTTTAGGAACAGAAACATGGACCTTAGAAAAGACAACATAGCTCAGATGTTCGTTTGTTCGTTCATTCATTCATTCATTCATTCCTTGGTGAGTGCCTGCTCTATGCCAGACACCTGTAGCTAATCAGGAAATAGGACATAACATTCCTGCTCTCACAGTGCCTACTATCTAGGAGTAGAAGACAGAAAATCAACAGAAAACAAAGAACTTATGGAGAGTGTGGTAAGTGCTCTGCAGAGAGTTTTTAAAAAATGGGATGGTGCCTGAATGGGATGGGAAGAGCTCCTGTCTACGAGATACTCAGGGGAAGCCTCCGAGGAGGGCATCTACCAATCAAGAAAGGGCAGCCTTGACATCATCATGGGTACCAGAGAGAACAGAGGAGACACACTGGCTACTGCTGACATTCTGTTTACTGCAAAGTAATTTCCAAATTATTCACTTATCATTTTAAATTCTGTTCTCTCCAAAGACACTTTTTTTTTGGAAAAGTCTTAAAAAGCTTCATTGAAAAGTCCAACTTTTCACTCGTCAACATGGAAACAAAACTCTTCCATGGTTCTACGGTGGGAAAAAACTCTTCTTTTTCCTACTCAGGACAATTCAAGAATAGATAAATGTGATGTATAGTCAGAGCTCCAAATAGCTCCAAAAAAGAGGAACATGGAGAAGTCATCTCTGCATCTAGGTCAAATGTTAGAAGAAATTGTAATCTCAAGGAATGGTTTTTACAAAGTGGATAAAAAACAAAACTAGCGCATACAGTTTTTGAAGTAGTCAAAATAAAGCGCTGTCTTGATAGCTTATAAAAGAGACCTTGCACCCAAACACCACAGTCTGCCTTTAAGAGAGAAGCTGAAGGAGAAAAACCAGAATCAAGGAGGTCCGCGGGCTGCCGGAGCTGGAAGGCTCTGAGAGGTGACTTGAGCCTGTCCATCCGGTAGGGCCAACCATGAGATCTGGGAAGGGACGGAGGGCAAGTGTGGTGGGAGGACCCAGGATCTCGTCCTTCACCATCAATTACAGGACTTCAGTAGCCTATTTGCCTGGGACTCTAAAGTCCCTTCTAGAGGTGGGCGTGTTGTGGTGATGGGTTCTGCTCGGTGGTTGTCTGTCCCCAACATCACAGTAAGATCAAGGTGTTCTGAACTGAACTGGTCCTTGAGAAGCCAGTTAAGGAGAATAGTAAGTCCACTCGCTTTGGAAGTAGAACAGACCTGGGGTTCGAATTGAGGCTCCATCCAACATGTACGGGTTGTATGATGTTGGCAAGATACTTCAGCTCTCCTGGATGTGCTTTCTTTACCTACAAACCCAGAAAGAATGCCTACCTCTTTGGTTGTTAGCATGCCACAGATGGCATGATGCTTACAAAGACCCCATCAAAACACAAGGTACCTGCAAATGCTCAGCAAATGGTGGCATGTTGATGATGACGCAAGAGCAGCTCCATGATGATGTGCTCTAAAGCAGAAATTAGTATTGCAGACAGAGTATGACAAAGCCAAGGTTAAACTGGTCCCCTTGAGGGGCTTGAGGTAGCGCATGACTCTGGATACTAGCCAGGACATCAGGATGTGCCTGCCTGGGTTCCAAATCACAACCCTATCACATTGTAACTAACTTCTTCTTTTTGTTAATCCTCACCTGAGGATATTTTCCCACTGATTTTTAGGTAGAGTGGAAGGGAGGGAGGGAAGGATGAAGGGAGAGAGAAAGAGAGAGAAACATCCATGTAAGGGAGACACATCGATTGGTTGCCTCCCACATGACCCTGACCAGGGAAGGGGATTGAACCTGCAACCCAGGTACATGCCCTTGACCAGGAATTGAACCCATGACCCTTTAGTCCACGGACTGATGCTCTAACCACTGAGCAAAACCAGCTAGGATGTAACTAACATCTTTACCACTGTTCTCTCTCTGAGCAATAATCTAAAAAAAAAAAAGGCAATAAGATTAAGACATATTTTGGAGCAAAGTGGTTTCATTATTTTTGCAGTTAATACTTTGCAGTTAACGATCATCTTCTCCAAGGCAAAGCATCCTTTTTTTCTGGGTAGGAAGAATCCTAGCAGCCGCCACCACACACTGGCACAGCCCTCCATACCCACAGACACGGAAAACCAGGGCTGGGGGATGAGGGATGTGTTTCTGAAAGGGGGGGGTCTTGCTGAGACAGGAAGAAAAAGGAAGGAATTCTGGTTTTCTGTGTCGCACACGGAAATAAATAAGGCACTTCCACACGTTTAAGATGGGCCTGCTCTGATCTACAAGCCATCAAACTCTGCTATCAAAACATTGAGAGGGGCTCGGAGTCTGGAGGGAGTTATCCCGACGGCAATTCCCCACGTAACCTTTCCAATTCCTTCCTCGGGTGACGTGTGGGCATGCCATCTTCCCGGAGCCCAGAGAGGAGCATGGTTGCTCTGTTCCCCAGGCGCAGAGCCGGGCGAGACGGGGCTCTCGGCAGGCTGCTCCCCTGTGTCAGATCCTGCTCAGTCCCCTAGCCCTCCCCCCAGCCCCCTAGCCCACCCTTTGCATCCCCAAACCCACAGCCGTCTCTCGAACCCTTTTCATCTCTACCTCGAAGAGACTCCCTTCGCCTCAAAGCCCGGGACAAAGGCTGGAGGTGTACTTGTACTCTGGCACAATGTCCTCCACGGAGCCATTCATCTAAGCCCGTTCAATCCCAGACAGAACCACGCAGATTCAAACCGCACCCAGGGGCCGTGCTTCTCATCTCTCGCTCGGAACACGGGGGGTAGCGGGCTGAATAACGAGCCCCTAAGATCCCAGGTCCGAAGCTCTGGCACCTGTGAATGTGACCTGTGTGGCAAAAGGGACTTTGATGATGTGAGGAAGGATCCTGAGATGGAAAGACTGTCCTGGATTATCCAGGTGCGCCTTCATAGATCACAGGAGCCTTAAAAGAGGCAGGCAGATTACCGACTATATCCCCCACGCTGTCCTTTACACCCCGGGACTGCTTTGCAGCGACCGATATGTGTACCTCTTAATCCCTCCCCCCCTCTCACCAGCCCCCAGCCCCCAGCCCGCCCCGTGGCAACCATGGTCGCTCTCTGTGTTGTGCCTCCATTTCCATATTGTTTGTTCATTTATTATTCCACATATACGTGAAATCACATGGTGCCAGGCAGGTACTGAAAATATCTCAGGGGCAGGAGGAACACTTTATAAAGTATATGATTGCCTAACACTATGCTGTACACGCGAAACTAATCCAAAATGATACTGGCTGTAAACTGGAACTGAAAAATGAAACGTAAAGTTGTTTATTTTTTTTTAAAGAGGCAGGCAGAGGGAGAGCTGGTCACAGATAAAGAGGCGACATGATGACGGAAGCAGATGCGCTTTGCAGATGGAAGGAGGCGCCACAACCCAGGGCAGCCGCTGGAAGCTGAAGTCAGGGAACCGGACAGGGAGAGTGGCCGCCGACACCCAGGCTTCATGGGAGCTCCCCGTGACCAGCTGAATGCCTCGCAGACAGACCTGCACCCACACATGCCACCAGGGAGTGCACAACTACGGCAGAGTGTGGCCACGGGCCACAGACTTCTGCGGTCTCCCATGTTCCCTGCGACCTTGAAGCAGCTGGCTTGACAGAACGGTGGAGTGACCTCTGGGAGGCTCTGTTTCAGTGGCCACAGGAAACAGATACAATTCTCATTTGCATGGAGCTTACTATCTAGGGCCGGACATAGCCTTTAGTTAAGAAATCACACAAACTATTAGCTGATGACACTGGACAGCCTGACTTTGCAAGGGAAGGCATTTCTCCAGGGTGGCGCAGGGACTGTCACCCTTGGCTCTACCTGGCATCAGCTGGGGAGCTCTCAAATACCCCAGTGTCCACGCTGCACCCCATACCCATTAAACCAGACTCCCTGGGGGTAGGGTCCAAGCACCTTGAGGTTTTAAAGCTCATTCCAATGTGCAGTCCAGTTTGAGAGGCGCCGGTCTCAGGCCAGCCACTTCCCAGGACACTGGAGCAGGGCTGGGACTCCGTGGAGGAAACTCGAAGTCGGCGGTTGTCCTCACTGTTCCCCTGCTAGGTCGGGTATTAAATATGGGCTGCCATCCCACTTGAGCAGTTTCAGAAAGAACTGGTCATTGTATTTGTGTTCTCTGCTCCGTCCCACATCCCTGGTCCCAGGTCAGGCCTTCCTCCTGTGTCACCTGTACTGCCGCCAGGGTCTCCCAGTCTGCCTTCCCTACGCGGCCACCGGGCTTTTCCAGGGCATTGTCCAAACGACTGCCTTGTGGTCTGTCTGCAAAACAGATCATGGCACACCACTCCCTGGCCAAGCCCTGCCCTGGCTCCCCAGTGCTCCCCAAATCGTGTCCAAATTCCTCAGCAGCACCTTCAAAGCCCTGCCAATACTGCCTGGGCTTCCGATGCCCCCGAAGGCGCACTCGCTGTTTCTGAACCTGCCCTGCACACACCCACCTCCAGCCTGGAACGGCGCCCTCTCCAAAATCTTCCTATCGAACTGTCGGTCTTCCAAATCTAGCTCCAATCCCTTCTCTCGTAAGAATCGGATTCCCTCTGCCAGATGGTTTGCTCCCTCCCCCTTCTCAAAAAACACAATGTGAACTTTCCACAGGGCTCTCCTGGAGTTACCGGTCTGCAGAGTCAGTTACGTAGTCTCCCCTGCGCTTTTCTTAATAGCAGGATATCTCTGACTCAAGTTCAAAGCAGGACCAGAGGTCTGTTAATACTCCTGTATTGTTAGCAGCAGAAGTAGCCACAGCAGGAACAACTCAGAGACCCTCAGCTGCCAGCCGCCGAGGATCAACCCACAGGACATGGGGCATCCTGGGTCTTCTGCTCTCTCCGCCTGGGCCACTGGCTCTTCATTGATTGGTTGACCAAACAGCTGCCTTGTGGTCTGTCTGCAAAACAGATCAGGGCACACCACTCCTGGCTAAACCCTGCCCTGGCTCCCTAGTGCTCCCCAAATCTTGTCATCCATCCGTCCGTCCATCCATCCAATTAAAAATGCATTGAGGCCCTGGCCAGTTTGGCTCAGCGGTTAGAGCGTCGGCCTGCGGTCCAGAGAGACCCGGGTTCGGTTCCCGCTAAGGGCATGTACCTCGGTTGCAGTTTGTCCCCGGCCCTGGTTGGTCGTGCGGGTGGCAGCCACTCGATGTGTCCCTTTCACATCGATGTTTCCCTCTCTCTCTCTTCCTCTCTCTCCCTCCCACTCTGTCTGCACAAAAAAATGGAAAAATGTCCTCGGATGAGGATAAAAAAAAAAAAAACCAAAAAAAAAAATGCATTGAGGGCCTAGTATACGCCAGCATTGTTTTGGGCACTGGGAGTATTGTCCTCTGGAGCTTACATTTTGGAGGCCTGGGTTATGACCCCTTGAGACAGAGAGAAAGAGACTGAATGTGAAGTGGTATGAGGTCAGGCTTTGGCCCAGGTCCATCTCTGCTCACCACCTGTTATGGGTTGAATTGTGTCCCCCCCAAAAAGAGATATCTTGAAGTCCTAACCCTCAGTACCTCAGAATATGAGTATTTGGAAATAGGACTTTTATAGTGGTAATTAGTTAAAATGAGGTCATTAGGGTGGGCTCTAATCCAACATGACTAATGTCCTTATAAAAAGGGGAAATTTGGACGCGGACAGATGTGCACAGAGGGAAGATGGCGTGAAGAGACACAGGGGAAGACGGCCATGCATAGAAACCAGGGCAACCCCGAGGCTACCCGTTGCTATGGTCTGGGACAGGGCCCTCGGAAGGAGCACGGCCCGGCCCACGTCCTGAGTCAGACGTTTGGCCTCCAGAATGAAGAGACAATACATTTCTGTCTTTTACGCCACCCAGGTGGTGCTTTGTTAGGACAGCCTGGGGAATGAATACACCACCCAACGCAGGCATCTTCTCTCTCCAGGCCACCACGGCCTGGCGAAGACGGGCCTGGCTGACTCTGCCAACGTGGGAAGTCTGGCCTCGCCGCTCATCAGGAAAGAGCACGGCGACTTGGAACGAAGTGCAATCCTGACGGGTGAACACGCGGCATCTACGCTCCAGAGAAGCCGCGGGGTGGCCGTGGCATCTGCCAGAGCACATGGCCACGGGGCGCGCACAGTTCGGGGCCACTCCAAGCCACCAGCTACCCTGACCTGCGTGCTCTCTGATGTCCACCTCCACCCGCGATCTGTGATGTTGGTCCCGCCCTCCAGCTCTGCGCTCAGGTCCCACCATCAGCTCTCAGACTTCCCTTCCAGGGCAAGTGGGCAGGTAGTGGTGACGTCATGGTAGACAGACAGTGTGGCAGATTACAACAGCCACACATTCCTGACACTTCTCCCACTGAGAGGTGGGGCCCATGCCCACATCCTTACCCCTTCAACCCAGGCTGCCTGGTGACGATGCCGATCAGTAAAATGTGGTGGAAGCGACGCTACGACAGTTCTGCACCAAGGCTTTTAAGAGGACACACATGTCCCACTTTCTTCTTGGAGCTCTGGGCCACCACGGGAGACGGCTGACGACCCTGGGGCTGTTACCGCGTGAAGAAACCCCAGCTAGCCACCTGGAGAGGACGCTCAGCCCCAGCGTTTTAAACCACCCCGACCCCAGAGACCAGGCGCAGGGACAAGCCCTCACTGCGACACTGTCTCAACTTTTCACTGCAGAACTGTGAGTTATGATTGATTTGTTTGCAACGCCTACGTTCTGGTGTCACTTTTAGGCAGTAATCGTTAACCAGAACAGAGGCAGACCCAAGGTGTCAACCAAGACTGTGAGAAGATGCTCTACGTCTGGACTTCGAGACCCACACGTCATTTTGAGAATGAATGAGGCATGCTGAGGAAGGCCTGAGGTCCAGGTGGGGTCCCCACCGGAGGGGCCGCCTGGCTGGTTCTGTTGGCAGGACGGCAGACACAAGCTGAACTGCCCCCTCGGCAGCAGAGAGGACAATGCGGCCAGAGGACGAGAGAATCTCTTTCTGTTTCACAGCGCTGCTGTTGCTGGTTCTGGGCAGGCTGCTGTGCCAGGTGCCTCACGCGTCCCTGCCAAACTTCACTAAACCTTGCAAGTAGGCGTTTTACAAATACAGAAACTGCACCGAGATGTTGACTAATACGCTGAGGACCACAGCCAGTCCGAGGTGGAGCTGGGGTGCACACCTGGGCTCCAAGACTTGGCTTCCAAAGGAACCCAGGGGACTCAGAGTTGGGGTGACATGACACAGGAAGTGGGGCGGGGAGGAAACAGGAAGAAGGCCTTTAGAAGAAATAAACTGTAGTCCAGTGATCCCAGGTATCCCTCGAACGGTTGCCCTGTCTGTCATCCATTCGGTCAGCGTGGAGGGTTCGCGACACGGACCCGGAACATCACACAGCCCTCAGAATCCTGCGGGAGCAGCGGCCACGCACACGCTCTGCAAACAGCCTTCTGGAGGCCTGAGCCCCGACGGGTGTAAGCGCTAACATCTGCTGATTTTGAAGTGGATATATTTAGTGGTGGAACACTTTTTCTTCCGGTTTCATAACACTTAAAAAAAAAGTCCTGCTTGTCCCATTTTTTTTCATTTCCTTTCTTTTCTCTTTTTTTCTTTTCTTTTCTCTCTCTCTCTCTATTTATTTTCAGGAACTCCCAATGATGTTGCCATTCTTTCCCTAGCAATGCACTAGGATACGGACTCTGCGTTGCTGGGAGAAGTCTCAGCAGGACCCGGGAGGAGGGGAAAACACGCAGGATGGTGTGGGGAAGAAATGCCGAAACTGCCACAGCCCACGTGAAGGCCGAAAGGCCCGGAGCCGGGTCAGTACTGAGAGTTACAAGTGTCCCCAGCACCTGCACGGGGCGCCTTCTGCACTGGGGGTGGGGGTGGGGTTAGCATTTGCTCCCAGTGGGCCATGGTCCTGACAGCTGAATTGTCCTCTCCGGAGTGCCCCCTTCCTTCGACTCTTTTGCTCCTTCTGATGGCGGGAGAAAGGCAGCTTTAAGTAGGTGGCAATTTGTCTTCAGTACTTTCCCTGAACATGGACTCATCTCTCCTCTTTAAGGAAGGTGGATCCAGGCTTCTGGGGGGGTTCGTGGGGGGAGGGCGGGAAAACCAGCCCAAAGGCTGGGTCCTGTGGTCCCCATTTTCACTCACACGATCTCCTTTCTTCCTCAGGATGGCCCTGGGTGGGCATTCTCATCTCCGTTTCCTCGAGGAGACTCGGGATCTGAACCCCAGGCTCCAGAGTGTTGCGTCTACCAAGAGCTCCAAAGGCAGAGCGGGACCTAGACGCTGGCGTCACGGACTGTGGTTCGGCAACGCCCGGTGTGCCTGCGTGGCGCTCGGCCCCTCTGGCCCGAAGGCAGCGAAGCCAGCACCTCCTATCAAGGGGGACGAGCATTAAGCACATCCCTCTGCCCTGTTCTTTCCAACGTGACCTTTCACCTCTCGTTTCTATTGTCCAAGCGGCCGCCGCTGCAGTGGACGGGAGAGCACATGGGATGGAGACAGCCTGGCAGCCATTAAAAGCAGTACTTGGGGAGAATATTTGACACGGGCACGTCCACATAGAATGTCAAGTAAAAAATGAAGTTACCACCTGGCTGGTGTGGCTCAGTGGACTGAGCACTGACCCATGCACCAAGAAGTCACCGGTTTGATTGCCGGTCAGGGCACATTCCTGGGTTGTGGGCTTGATTCCCAGCAGGGGGCATGCAGGAGGCAGCTGATTGATGTTTCGCTCTCCTTAAAAAAAAATCAATAAAAATATATTTAAAAAAAAAGAAGTTATAACACATTTATCTGATGTCTGGAAAAGGCAAAACTAGACAAAATTCAGTGGTTTCCAGGGGCTTTGGGGGGAGGTTAACTACAGAGCACAAGAGACAGTGTTGGGTGATAGGATTGTTCTATAAGTTGGTTTTGGCAGTAGGTATTCAACAGTGTGGGTTCATGGAAAGTCACAGAACTGTACTGGCAGTGAGCACCCTACAGTTGCCTGCTCAGGGCTGGGGGAGCCACCTCTGTGACACTCCGAGGCCAAGGGGGATGCGAATGTGTGGGTCCTCCCCCCAGCACCCACCCACCCCCACCCCAGGTGCCTTTGGCTCCTTTGCAAATTCTGATGCCACCAGCTGAGCTTGGGGGTGTGAGAGAGGGAGGCGTGAACAGCGAAGGTTGTCAGGGAAGAAAAACATTAGTCAGACTCCAGCTTCCTTGCTTCCTCTCCCATTCATTTTAGACTCCGTGAATGAGCTGACGCCCCCAGTCTCCAGTTCAGCTGCCCCATTCCTGCACTGAGCTCCCATCCTCCTCTCCGCACGCACCCTGTGCTCAAGAGAACCGATTCTTAAGGCTGCACTGGAGCGGCGCTCAGTTCGGCTCTGTCCTCAGGGCTGTGTTATTCCTGTGCCTCAGGCTCCTCCTCTGCAAAATGGGGGCGATAGTGGGACTTACTCCACATGGTTGTAGAGATCCTATGTGTTCAATAAGGGGCACGGGGGCAGCGCCTGGGTCACGGTAGGCGCTCAGCAGATGTCAGCCCTTAGCACTGTCATTACAACCTGGATGAGTCCAGACAAGGGGAACGAAATCCCGAGGGCTCTGAAAGGTAAAAGAAAGGGGGGATCGTTTCCGGCGAGGGGGCCGGTCGGTGGTGCCTCATGACGGACGTGTTGGAGGAACCCTGGGGGCCCGGCTGGGCGGAAACCCCGGTGATGGATTACTGCTGTCCGCTCTGGGCGAGGACAGGCTTGAAGCGAGTGCGCCTCCGAGGCCCAGGCCGTGTTTCTGGACTCAGGCGTGTCAGGGCACATCTGGAATCCGGCAGGACCAGCTTGCCAATCAGTGTTTGCATTCTACGGCCTGGGGGTGGTTTGGGAAGTCCAGTGTCTCCAGGGAAGAACAGCATCGTCTTCGTCATCAGAAGGCAACGCGGTGTTGATGGCGGCCTGGGGCCTGCTTTTCGTCAGATCACCTCTGCCTACAGGAGGGGCAGTCACAGTGGACCGTCGGACCGTCGGACCGTCGGACCGTCGTCTCCACAAAACTGCACGAAGCAGCAGTGTTGGGGCCCACGGCGGAATGTGACACGTGTGTGTCTCCTCGGTGCAGCAGATCCACTGTGGGCTGGACGGCAGTGGCGGGGGCACGTGGGGGCTTGGGCATTCTGGCCCAGCGTGGTGTAGGTGCCGTGTGGCCCCAGAGGGGCAAGGACAGGACATCCAGCTCTGGTAGGGGCAGGTGGCTTCCCGGTGACTCCTCAGGGTGAACAACACCCATAGCATTCCCTGAGGACTCCCAGAACTAGTTAGGGGGTTGGAGCCCCCACCACAGTGGGTGGGGACAAAACCCTAAGCACAGTGACCCAAAGGTGGGCCCCAGGCTGGGCGCCTGAGGAACCCAGGTCGTAGCTGCGATCCATGTGGGAAGAGGGCTCCAAGCGCAGAGATGGGGGGTTAGCTGCTGGTGTGGGGCCGGGGGCTGGAAGGCTTCACAGGGAGCCAGGGGAAACTGGCTGAGGATCTGGAAAAGGGGGGCCATCCTGGACCAGAGGAGAAGCACGAGCAGGCGGGAGATGGAGCTGAAAGGGGCAGGGAGTGGGGAAGGCAGGTCAGGAGGGGCGTGACCCTTCGGAGCGAGGACTCTGCTTTGTTCTGTCACCGTCGGTACCTCGCACACAGGGGACTCCCCAAGAAATGGCGACATGACAGGATGGCCAGAAGGACAGACGGGATTTAGGAGGGGGCTCAGGCTCCCCTCTTTTCACTGAGAGCAGTATGTGAAGGAAAGCCCTTGTGGTCGTTTAAAGGAAAGCGCACCCAAAAAGCCAGGTCATGAGCAAATCCAGCCGAGGTGACGGGGGTGCGTGAACATATGTGCACAAAGCAAAGGAGTGAGAGGTTGTTATGCTCTCAGCCCCTGGCCTCAAAAAAGCACCTCGAGGTTTAACAGAAAAGAAAAGGAAGAAGAAAGGCACCGAAGCCCCTCGCCCCTGGATTGAGGCGGAAGACACAAAGCAAGGGATGATCAGAGGGTTCCCAGGATGCAATGCACCTGCCTGCGGGCGGGGCGGGGGGTAAAGACCCCTCCCAACCTGGGCCTCTGTGCTCCCTTCCCAGCCTCCAGGGCTCAAAGGGATGTGGCTGGAAGATGCACAGGCCAGGTCGCCCTGCCCAGCAGGGATGCAGCCAGGAATGAGCCCTCCCCTCCTTGTTCCTGCCTTGTCGCCTGTCTTTGGAACCTTGCTGAGAAGGAGAAAAATGGGGCCAGAGCTCGGATGAAAGAGCCTGTCATCTCATAAAAGAGCCAGGCGATGCTCTGAAAGGCACAGAGGAGCCAACACCTGCCATTTGCACTTCAAGGCTTGAAATCCACCAAGGCAAGGGACCTGCCTGCCCTTCCCTACCAGTGCCCAGCTCTGGCAAGTGATGGCCCCCGGGACCAGAGTCTGCTAGTCTCACACAGGGCTGCATGAGGACAAGGAGAGGGAGGAGAATCTCCGAAGAAGCCCCCGGCCTGAAACCCACAAGTAGGAGAGCTGGAGAGTTAGAAATCCGTCACCCCCTTTCCTTGCCTGACACAGGATTCATTCACCACTTTGTTTGGTCTTTGGCCACTGTGTGATGGAGAAAAGTAGCCCCCCAACAGATCATTTCCCATCGCCATCACAAAATGAGACGCCACCAGGGCTGAGTAAAGGACGCGTCTGCTTCGGACGAGACACCAATGGAGCATTTTCTGCTTTTATTTGTTCTCCTGAGAAGCTCTGCAACCCGCTTGAACCCACGGCCCAGACGGGATCCTAAGAATCACTCAGATCTGGCAAAAGAAAGGTTTCCTTGCAGAAAGGTTTCGCTCACCTCTGCGAGAGGAAATGTAAAACCAAGAACATGAAAAGCAGGAAGGTGGACGATTTTCCAAGTGAATTCCCCAAATGGCCAGTACAGGACCTCTCACACACTTCTTACCATTGATTTTCTATTCTGCACAAACGATCTAGGAGGAGCACTGGGGGAAATCTCCAAGTCTGGAGAGGACAGGCTGTCCATTTGGGTTGTGAAACACCAGGTGGGGGGGCTGTGGGGAGGAGAAGCTGCAGGAGTCCAGGGCATTCAGGTGTTACTTAGTCACGCGTGCAGGACGGGGGCTCTTGGTTACCTGCTGCAACTACCTCTGCAACTCACCCACGTGGAGAGGG